>NC_044032.1:267419219-272219219 GCF_901765095.1 Microcaecilia unicolor | reverse complement strand
AGAGCAATTGGGGCTGGGAACCCTCCCACTGGTAAATGGTTTGAGGTGGTATAAACATGTAAAATATAATTAAATTCCCCAGTGAGGATCCACCCTCTTTCCAGCTGGATTTCTTTGCTAACTGGAGTTTGGTAGGGAAAGGGGGGGGGGGGGGGGAGAATTATTAGAATTCTGAATATCAGTTCTAATGAAATATGAAACGAGTTAAGCAGATGTTTTGCTTAAATTGAATGAAAATCTTAACATTTGTATTCTGCAAAACTAACATTTTAATCCTGTTTAGAGCAACATAGAAAAGGGCACTTTTACTAGGCAACGGTAAGCACGAACGCATGCTTACCACATGCTCAAAGGCACTACTGCGGGACGTGCTCAGGCGTCTCATGGTAGTGCTGGGATCGGTGCACGCGTTTGGGAGCAGAGAGTATGTGTGCCCTGCACTAATCAGCAAATCGCCGCTAATAGGTGGAAGTAAGGGCTCACACGCTAATTGGGAAATGAGTGTATGGCCATTAAGGGGGAAATTGAAATTGTAGCCATTTTACTGCTGCACTGTAGCCTCAGCGCATGGGAAACCCACACGCTAAAAACAATGCAGACCACTTTTTAGCACAGCTTAGTAAAAGGGCCTCAAAACAATGGTAAATACTTGTACAATTTTGTACTTTTGTTTTCCAGACTTCAGGATAATTTATCACAATCAATACAGTTTATAAACTCATTTCATATGAGCATTTTTACAATATCAAACCTCTTTTTATTACTAGTAAAAGAGGCCTGTTTCAGAGCAAATGAAACGGGCGCTAGCAAGGTTTTCATCGCCAACACCCCCCTCCCTGCCCAACCCCTTCGTCGTTCTGCCATTGCTCCGCCCTCAACGTCATGACGTTTGACGTGAGGGCGGGGCCCGGAGCGATTTCGCAACCCCGCCTCCCTCCCTGTCAACCCCTTCGTTGCTCTGCCATCAAGGTTTTCGTCGGCAACACCCCCTCTCCCTGCCTCCCTCCCTGCCTGCCTGCCAACCCCTTCGTTGTTCTGGCATTGCTCCACTCTCAACGTCATGACGTTTGACGCAAGGGCGGGGCCCGGAGCGATTTCCCACCCCCCCGTCTCCCTGCCTCCCTCCCTCCCTGCCAACCCCTTTATTGTTTTGCCATTGCTCCGCCCTCAAGGGCGGGGCCCGGAGCGATTTCGGTGGCTTCACCACCATGAACCTTCGAACCTTTTTGAAGGAAGTCAGGGCTTGGCTTCACTGACGTCACTGTCTTCAGAACGTTGAGGATGAGTTTTATATATGTAGATTATTGGATTCTATGTTCTAAAAAAACTATGCTGCACAGTATCAGATAAGTAATTATTACATCACACATTATCTGCTTAAACCTTCTCAATTTACTTATACTGTTTTGGTTGGAAAATGTGATTGTTTCCCTTCACGTTTTCTTTTCCAGAGTTCCTTCACTTCAGATTTTCTAAAGGTAAGTATAATTTACTTCTTACCAGTTTCATTAACTTTGTCAGTAGGGATTATATAATGTGAGAATGTTACCTTCAAATCAGGATCTTCATTTAATTCGCTTTCTAGTTTTATACATTTTCAAAACTTTTTCCTCTTCTTTAAAATGTTTTGCTCAATCCTTCATTAAATCGTTAAGGAGCCCTTTGTTAAACATAGGAATCTAATGGGATTCCTCCAGTGGCGTTCCTAGGGGGGGGGGGGGGGGCGGTGGGTGCGGTCCGCCCTGGGTGTACGCCACTGGGGGGGGTGCTGTGCGCCTGTCCGCTACGTTCGTTCTGTGCTCCCTCTGCCCTGGAACAGGTTACTTCCTGTTCCGGGGCAGAGGGAGCATGGAAACGAACGAAGCGGACAGGCGCGCGGCACCCTCCCCCCCAGCGGCGTGCACCCTGGGTGGGTTTCCTTCACCGGGGAGGTGTTCTTTCGCCGGGGGGGGAGGGTCGTGCTGCACCCGGGGGGCGGGGCGCATCGGCGATCTGCCCCGGGTGTGAGCCCCCCTAGGAACGCCACTGGATGCCTCTCATTTGCCGCACCGAGAATCGGTAGAAGAGGCCCTTAATGTGTGGTTTACTGTGCGGTAACTGCTAGTGCAGAGCCGCATTAAGGGGCGTTGTGGTAATGTAGCAGTTACTGTACAGTAAACCACAAGTTGAGTGCTTTTATGTGTTGGAGGCATGGCATGGGTGGAGAGTGGGTGTGGAAGGCATTTGGCAGTTAACACGCTGCACTTATTGTGCGCTGACTCATGTGGAGTTAACGTAGGTCCACTTAACACCTCAAAATAAGAGGCGCTAAGTCCTTCCATGTTAACAAGGAGCAGGTACCACACATTAATATTAATGTTAACACAGAACCTGCAATAGAAAATACTGGGAACACCACCGCCAGTAGGTGGCACATTAAATCCACATCTACCATGTGATAATGTCCTGCATTAAGCTTCAGTAACAGCAAATTATGCGGTAGTTTAGTAAAAGAGCCTTTAAAGTTCTTTGCTTGCTGGCTCTTATGTTGTGAATTAAATGACATTGCTTTTCTTAAAAAGGTAAACTCGGTCCCCCTAATATTTTAGTTCCAACCACCAACAGCCACCTACCATATTAATAGCTAGGCAGTACAACAGCAACCAATCTACCTGATAACCATCGAGACAATTGCTTGCCCTGGGATTGGTAGCATGAAATGTTGCTGCTATTTGGGTTTCTGCCAGATACTTGTTACCTGGATTGACCACTGTTGGAAACAGGATACTGGGCTAGATGGACCATTGGTCTGACCCAGTATGGCTATTCTTATGTTCTTATATTCATAATCCTCTGACCATAGCCCATGTCATGTTACTAGCTGTGGAATACCAACCCTGGGCTTGGCACTCATGAATCCCATAACCATTGTGCAACAAAAACTTGACCTAGACCCCTTAGTGACAGTGAGATAGTCCTTGGATCAGGTACCCTGCCCATTGTGACAAACACATTCCGCCATCACTTTAACATCAGGGCCGGGGAGGGTGGAGGATTGTGTGCAAAAAGCATCAAGACCAGTAGAATGACAAACATATGCCAGGGTAAGTGAACTGGTTTCCACAACAACTCTTTACCACTCCAGCACCCCCTCCCCTTCCTCCCAACATTTCCAGCTCCCCAGCCAACTCGCACGTTCCCACTCAGATTGAAAGTCAACAATTCAACCATCAAGCCTCCACTCTCATCTGTTATCCTCCGCTCCCCACCACTTCTCAGATGCATCCAAGCCTGGGACCAGTATGTGGTTAATACTGGCTCCTGAGACTGGGTTCTTCCACCATTCACATTTCATTAAGATGTGGGATGAAAGGACAGAATTAAGGACACCATTATCCTCAGGGTTTTCCTTTTAGCTAAACAGCTCTACAGAGCTGCAACTTTGCATACTAACCTGTCTTAACAAACTCAATAAAAGAAACCCTATGTACCCTAATCTGTTGTACATCTGAGGCTGAATACAGTCTGGATCTGCAGTTTCTCTTCTTTTTTTCACTTTACATTTGTTATTTATTCTCTGTCTATTGGAGAGACCAACTATTCATATCCCTCACAACACTCATTCACAAGTTGTTTTATTGTACACAAAGTTCAATTAAACATATTTTCACACTTTCACTCTTTCTAATTTTAATTGAAATAGCAATTGCTGATTTCAACAGAATGATGAATTTCAGTTCTATTTTTGTCAGCTGCGAAAGAGAATCAGCTTTTTCTACTATTAGGCTTTCACTTTTTTTTTTTTTTGTAGTTGGAGCATAAAGTAAATACTTTTTTCCCCTGAAGGTAGCCATTTCTTCTACAAAGGAACTCAAATATTTTAGTTGCCAATAGTATTTCCCCTTTTTGTGGTCTGCCTTTTTGTTCAACACATGCCAATTCATTGACAATATTTGCCTGCACAGAAGTCTTGTAACTCCCGAGGCAGGCATTGATCGCTGAAACAGAACTATCAAGTCTGGCAATAGTTTCATGTGTATTGTAAACTTTTTTTCTGTATGCAACTGAATCAATCTGTTTTTTGTATTTTATAGGTTTTAGAAAATTTTGATCATCATTGTTTTTTGGTCTGTTAATAAATACTACTTTATGTATGTTTATTCACCTCTGTAGTTCATTGGAATGTAATTGGTCCTCCTCTCTCCCTTCCCTGTGACTTCTAATTTCTACATTTCCAGAGATATTCTATTAATTTTTTCCAATTCTTTACACAAAACTCAATTATACTTCTGCTCTGCAGTGCACACAGCATTGATCTCTTACTGGCATCCTTATATTTCCATGGAAATTTGCTCACTATCCCCTCCAAGGAAGTTTTATGACAGGCGATGGCATGAATCTATCTAGGCTGAAGGCAGTGGGTGAAGCTTGCCACCATATTGAGTGACCCTAAACGTTTGCAGATGCTATTGAAAACAATAGCAAATTTGTGAGGTTTATATTGCTTTAATAAACCTCCTTGGTTTTTGCATTCTTTCTGTTAGGAGGGGATTGGGGGGGAAGGGGGATGTAAGGGAAGTTTTCAAGGGATCTTTGAAGGGGATTTCAGTTCTGCAAAAATGACAATACAGATATTTCTGTATAAAAAACAATAGCAAATGTGTATGACTGTCTTTGTGTGTTTTTTGTACATAAGTACATAAGTAATGCCACACTGGGAAAAGACGAAGGGTCCATCGAGCCCAGCATCCTGTCCACGACAGCGGCCAATCCAGGCCAAGGGCACCTGGCAAGCTATGTATTTTGAAAGCTTCCTATATATATATATATATATATATATATATGTAATATAATTTAAAATCAGTAAAACAGCATAAAAAATTATTGTCGGCATTTCAGCTATAAACCCAGTGTCTGGGAAAGACAAGCTTCAAATTGGACAAGGTGCCACGCACTGAATTGGAGGTGAGAAGAAATGGGTAGGAAAGTGCTTAGTTGGCAGTAAAATGAAGGCAGCATCTCATCTAAGACGTTGAAGATGTTTTCTCTTTTTTGTACCTGTTCTTCATATTTCCAGACTGTCACTCAGCTATTTGGATTTTTCTTCTTGGTAACTGATAGTTTGTTTAACGTACACCAAGGGAGCTCAAAGGAGACAGCTTCAGCTTTTTCATGTCCTGATGTCTCCTTGTCATTTTTAAACCTCCTTGATCCCCTCTTCCATGAAGTGTATTACCAAGGAGTTTCTAAACACCAATCAGAACCTTTCTTTTGGCTTGGGGTTTTCAACTTTGATCTCTCCTAAAGTTATAGTGATTTTCAGTGAAGCTTTTGAACTGTTCATACATTTCACAATACAAAAGCACTCACACAGATACTTACCCCATTCACAACACTCACAATAGTTCCCATAAATGTACAAAGAAGCTGATTGGGGGGGGGGGGGTAGTTTGGAAAGTTTTGGGAATGGGGTAATTAGTAGCTGGGTTATAGTTTTGAGGGGTATAGTTCTGGGGAAAGGTAACTAGTTGTAGGTTAGTTTTTGGAGGTGGTAATTTGGATAGTTGTGGGGAATAGTTTTAGGGGTAGGGGATAAGGTAGTTGGAGGGGACTATTTGTGGGTGGTAGGGTAGTTTTGGGGGAGTAGTTGAAGAGAAAGGATAGTTTGGGGGCTGAGGGTAGTTATTGAGTAGTTTTGGGGTGAAGGTAGCTGGGGTACAGTTGCATGGGGATAGTTTTGGGGGTTGGGTTTGTTGGGAGTATGGGATAGTTGTGGAGGGGTAGTTTTGAGGGTAGGGTGCTATGTTTCATTGTATCTATGTTTCTGAGTTGCAGAAGCTGGAATTGCTACTCCTGTAGAAAAGCACTGGACATTTTTTGAGGGGAGTTTATTTCTTGGGAATCTGCAATATGATCTGACCCATTTTTTATCTTGATGTGTCTTTTCACTGTTTTGTCCCCATACCAAATTTTTGGAGAATTATTTTGCCTACAGACATTCCTTATGTAGAATTATTTCCAATTTCTGTTGGGTTGGGAAAAAATAAAAAGCAGGTAAGGAAACTGGCATGTCTAAGGGTGGGTTGTGGGTGATGAGGAGGCTGGGGTTAGAGTTGTGCAGGAAGAATTTCTGAGTCTGTGAGAGAACATTCTCCAGAAAGAATAGTCCAGAAGCTGCTGAGTTTTTAGGAATTATGGCTTGGCACAAGTTATAGATAGTTGAAAATAAGTAAACAAGAGAAGGGGTGCACATCTAATCAAATGAGGACTGGGAGCTCGATTCTAAACTTCCATACTGAAAGTCTTTTTTTTCTTCTTGTTCTTTTTGTGGAGTTTTCAACTGAACAGTTTGATGGACTGAAACAAGGAGTAAAAAAAATCGATTTACTTCTACTCATTCTACACCACCCAGGATTTTGTAGATCGCAATCATATGTCCCCTGAATAAGCAATTTAACCAACCAGGAGCCTTGTCTGGCCGATTAAATTGCTTTTAATATCAATCCCTATATCTTTATAATCTATATCTATTTATATATCTACTAGCCATTGAGCCTGTAAAAACGGGCTAGTAAAGGAAGGGGGGGGAGTTGAAAGCCCACCCCGGATAGGTCGCCGCCGCCCCTTCCCCCCGGAGTCGCCGCCGCTGCCGCCCCCGGAGTCCCCTCCACCACCCCTCCACCCGGGTCGGGTACCTGGCTTCACTATTCAAACCGCCGGAACGCAGCACATAGCTCATCTGAGCTGCCGTCGGCCTTCCTTCTTTTCTGCGTGCGTTCCACCCTCGTGTGACGTAACGTCGGCGAGGGCGGGACACAGGCAGGTAAGGAAGGCCAACGGCAGCTCAGATGAGCTGTGTGCTGCGTTCCGGTAGTTTGAATAGTGAAGCCAGGTACCCGGGCCGGGTGGAGGGTGGGTGGCGGTGGCGGCGGTGACTCCGGGTGGGTGGGGGGAGCGGTAGCGGTAACCCTGGGGGCGGGGGAGCGGTGGCGACGGCAGTTCCCTCACTCGCAGGTGCGCAGGTTCCCTCTCTGTCACGCCCCCGTCATCATGTATTGACGCGGGGGCGGGACAGAGAGGGTCTCTACTGCGCATTTGCGAGTGAGTACGCCTCTTGCCATTTATATGTTTGATTTATCTACATTATACACACACATACATACATGCACATGCATCCGCATGTATACATACATACACATGCACGCGCACACACAAGATCTATCAGACTGATGTATGTAAAATCATTTTCTAAATGTTGTGTGCCTTTCTTCTTTCGCTGTGTCTTTCTTTCATAATGCTCCATCATTCAGACTTCATGGCTTCTTCTGTAGTGTCTGTGGAAGGTGCTGGATGACAGATTGGATGCTGAATTCCAGTGTCATTATGACTTTCTACGAGGAAATCAAGGAGAATCTGGATCCTGTGAAAGGCAAGTCTAATGCTATATCTGGTCTTTCCAGCTGTTGAGTTTGCTACATTTTCTTGCCTCAGAGTACTGTAGCTGTTGCAGGCAGAATGCAGATGTCTATCTTATCACATTTGTTTGACACACTGAGAAACATATATTTCTTCCTAGTGAGAGGACAGAATGACAAGACACTGAAAGAGACTTTATTGCCATCACTGGTATAACAAATGTGATGGGTGCGTACATGGTTGCAGTGGCCCCACCTTATGAAATGGTGTACCATACTTGAAAGTATTTTTATTCCCTGAATTTGCAGATTCTTTGTGATGTGCAGATGAGAATTCTGAATGTGGAGGCCAAATTTCATGTGCCTTGTCATGATTTCTATATCCTGCATCAGTCTGAACTTTTCCATGCTGGCTGTTTAGGTAATTACACTTCAATTTTAAGTGGACGTTAAGAAGGTAAGTCTATTAAGAATGCGCTAACAGTTGCACATCTATTATACATGAAAATCATTAGAATAATGTCATATATGCACATATCTGTGACTATCCAGCTCATTTTCAAAGGAGATCGCCGGCCATCTTCCGACACAAATCGGAAGATGGCCGGTGATCTCCTGAACCCGGCCAAATCTGTATAATCGAAAACCGATTTTGGCCGGCGCCAACTGCTTTCCGTTGCAGAGCCGAACAAATTTCAAGGTAGGCTACAGAAGGCGGGGCAGGGCGTGGTCAAGAGATAGCTGGCTTCACCCCATAATGGAAAAAAGATGGCCGGCTCAGACGAGCATTTCGCCGGCTGCACTTGGTCCATTTATTTTTAGAACCAAGTCTCAAAAAAGTGCCCCTATTGACCAGATGACCACCGGAGGGAATCAGGAATGACCTCCCCTTACTCCCCCAGTGGTCACCAACCTCCTCCCACCCAAAAAAACATTAAAATACAACATTTTTTTGCCAGCCTCTATGCCAGCCTCAAATGTCATACCCAGCTCCATGACAGCAGTATGCAGGTCCCTGGAGCACTTTTAGTGGGTGCAGTGCACTTCAGGCAGGTGGACCCACGCCCATCTCCCCCCCTACCTGTTACACTTGTGGTGGTATATGTTGAGCCCTCCAACCCCCCCAAAACCCACTGTACCTACATATAGGTGCCCCCCTTCACCCCTTAGGGCTATGGTAGTGGTGTAGAGTTGTGGGGAGTGGGTTTTGGGGGGGGGGGCTCAGCACACAAGGAAAGGGAGGTATGCACCTGGGAGCAATTTTTGAAGTCCACTGCAGTGCCCCCTAGGGTGCCCGGTTGGTGTCCTGGCATGTCAGGGGGGCCAGTGCACTACAAATGCTGGCTCCGCCCACAACCAAAAGGCTTGCATTTCGCCGGGTTTGAGATGGCCCGGCCCGATTTCCATTATGGCCAAAAACCGAACCCGGCAATCTCTAAACCCGGCGATCTCAACATTTGACCTAAATGTTGAGATTTAGCCGGCGCCAACCGTATTATCGAAGGAAAAGATGGCCGGCCATCTTTTTCGATAATACGGTTGGCTCCGCCCCTTTATGGCACCGGCCGCATAGATGGCCGGCCATCTCTTTGGCCGGTGCCATTCGATTATGCCCCTGCACGTGTATAAATGTCAAAAATTTGCATAAACACTATTCAGTAAACATGCACACTTCTTACATAGTGCATATTTTACATACACCTAGGCGGAGTCTGGGCATGGGTGGAATACTGTATGTTACATACGCATTGCTGATACTCAGGTGCACTCAATTACGCCAGCTCTGTGGCTGGTATAACTGCTCATGTCTAACTTATAAGCGCATATTTTCACTGTTATGTTAGTAACCTCTGACGCTTTATAGAATAGGTTCCTACCATAATAAGATTCTCTAAGAGGCCTCTATACTAAAGTGCACTAAATAGTTAGTATGTGAATTAGCGTGCACTGTTAGCTCACAAACACATTAAACCTTACTGTGCTGGAATGGTGGTGCACGCTAATTCATGCGTTTAATAGCATACTATGCTGTGGGGTGGGTTATTGGTGGGATTGATCATGGACAGCATATTGCAATTAGGATATGGCACTTTACTGCTCAGGATCACTTTCACTTGATGCATAGTAAAGAATTTTTCTGTGCAGTATCTGGATGGGAACATGTTGGGAAAATCCCTAACAGTTATCTCACAGACTTTCCGGTCAATATTCAAAACCACGTAACCAGCCAGGAACAGCACCTGGCCGGTGAAATGGTACTTAACCAGCTATCCGCCGATTTTCAGCAGGAGATAGCCGGCTGTCTCCCGCTCAGTATTCCTAGTTAGTGCTTAGCAGATAGCTGTTTATATCATGCGATATAACCAGCTATTCACCAATTTTCAGTGCATCACCAGCTAACTTTGGTGGCCAAATCTGACTGCGTCAATAGCAAGTCTGTCTTTGGCAGCTATGAACTTAGCCGGCCAGCGCTGAATATCGACTTGGCAAACCATGTTCTTAGCAGCCAAAAATAAACCAGATATTCAATGCCAGTCACTGGAAATGGCCCTGTAGGGTTCTTTTCCTGCTGCCTCACCTTTGCTGGTTAGGCCTGAACTTTTCCTGAACTAATATGGATTCTGCAGCTTGAGGCCTGAATACAACAGAGATCAGTTTTCTTCAAGGAAAACTACTTCTTGGCACAACTGTGTTAGTGACTTCATCATCCAAGGACATGCCATCCACCTTATCTCCTGGGAAGGTAAATAGGAGCATGCCTTACTAGAGACAGTCTCCGGTATATCTGTGAACCATGGAGAGGAGTTTGCTACCATCAGGCTTGTGTCTGATAAGAGACTCTTGCTGGAAGCTCACAGGGCCTCATTGTTATAACCGTGGGTAACCTGCTGGACAGAGGTACATGGCTGGTGATTGGTCCATGTGTGTCACCTGACCCAGAGGAATGCCAATGCTGGGCATGAAAGAGAAAAAGAGAGGGAGAAGAGAAGAAGATTGCATATTGTATAGTTCTTTTTCAGAGGAGCTAGAGACTGATTTGCCCAAAATACCTGTGAACTGTAATTCCTTATGCTGAGAGCTGACAAGGTCAAGTTCAGCCGTAGCTCTGTGGCTTCCCCAAAGCAGTGGCGTAGCCACAGATGGACCTGGGTGGGCCAGAGCCCACCCACTTAGAACTCAGGCCCACCTAACAGTAGCACACATTTAGCGGTAGCTGGTGGGGATCCCAAGCTTTGCCAGCTGAAGACTTCTTCGATAGTAACAAAAATGCTAATCTCCACGACACCAGCACCTACACATGCTCAGTTTTCAGTGCATGCCTGCCGCAGACTGCCAAGCTGGAATGAAGCTTTTTTCCACCAGCTGAGATATTTTTTTGGTGGGGGAGAATGCTTGGTGCCCACCCACTTCTTGCTTAGGCCCACCCAAAATCTGTTGTCTGGCTACGCCCCTGCCCCAAAGACTGTGTAACCAGCTGCACAGAGCAGGGACCTTGGACTATTCCCAATCTACAAGAGCTTGCAGGTATTCTGCTGGAGCCTAGAAGAGAAGCCGATTCTTCACATCACCTGAAGTCTGGGACCTACGGACCACAAGGGTGAGCTTGCAGGAATTTTTCCTCTGCTGCTCGGGATTTAGTTAGTTTGGTTTTTGCCTGTGACTGGTTATAACAGGACCTGTGGCTGTTAGCCTAATTTTTTTGCTGTTGGTAATCTTTTATCAGGATACTAGTAAAAAAGCCCAGTTTCTGATGCAAATGAAACGGGGGCTAGCAATGTTTTCTTCTGTGTGCATGTGGGAGTGTGTGTGTCCCTGCCCTCTGGCCTCTCTCCCCTCCCCCCTCTGAGTCCTTCACTGTTACAGAGCCAGCGATTTGATTTCGTGCTCTGCTGTTTTCCTTCACTGACTGTGTTACAGAGAGGGCGGGGCAGACACTCATAGGGAAACCGGATATCTCGCCCCCTTCACACTTCCGGCTGGAGGCTTCATAGAACGTTGGTGTTGCCTTTTATATAGAGAGATTATATACATACACTCACACACAGGTGTAAAAATCAGTTTGTTTTGTTAGTATACAGAGTTTTGTAACTTGCTTTACATTTTGCAATATTGTTATTTTTATATCTATAATAAATAATATATTTCCATTTTGGCCTTATTCTTTTCATTGCTGTGCAGCCTGACAACAACCTGAGGGCCATATTTATCAGGTACTGATCATCTCTTTTGCCAAATGGGTCTGGAGTAATTACTGTACAGTGATTCTTTATATTGAATATCTGGGCTGAACGCTGACTGCGGGAGGCAGCCCGACTACCTCCTACGGTCTGAATATCAGGCCCCTTTGTACTTACCGTATGTTAATTTTTTAATTTAACATGTGGTAAGTGCAAAACGTTACTGCACTCGAGTAGACAGGTCCCTAAGTTATCCAAGCAGAATTGCCTACAAAGATATTGTAGGAAATCTGCATAGGCCGCACACTGGAAAAAATTTCTGTCAGCCACAGCAGTCATTTTAAATCTGAGTTGCCATGCTATTCTTCATTAAGGGGCCCTTTTACAAAGCTGCATTAAGTGCTAATGAGTAGTTAAAGCAGCAAAACAAAATGTTAGTTTTGCCGTCTGCATGCAGGCACAGTCATTTTTTTGGTGTGTTTTTTTTGGAGGGGGTGTGTGGGGTGCAGAGAATGAGCATGAATGTGCTAATCAGCTAGTATGTGAAGATTACCACTGCACTAACTGGTTAGAGCATCTACTACTACTACTACTATTTATCACTTCTATGCGCTACAAGGCATACGCAGCGCCTGCTCAAAACGCTCACAATCTAAAAAGACAGGTAAACAGATAAAACAACTAAGAATTAAAAGGAATTAAAGAGGTGGGGTACAGGGCAAGTGAGTAGAGGTTAGGAGTCAAAAGCAGTGTCAAAGAGGTGGGCTTTATAACGTCTAAAACGTGGGAGCCCTTAACACCTAAATAGGAGGTGGTAAGGACTTCCGCGTAGTTGGTTTATTTTTTTTTAATGGCTGCACATTAATGCTAACAGTAGCCATTTTGACAGCTACGCTAGAAATGGGCTTAGCGTGCAGGAAAGTCTTTACATAAGGATGTGATATGCCCATTTCTTAGTGCAGTGTAGTAAAAGGGCCCCTAAAAGAATCGAATAAACCTCAAATTAAACAAAAATTGAAAATAAAATAAAGCAATAAAAGCCCCCAAAGAAAACCAAAACATAACAAAAATAAGTTTTAAGTGTGCACTCCTATTGCCTAAGAGCCTGTTGCCTACTAGTTTCAGCAGTGTCTCTGTTCCTTTACCCCCACTGAAGTTAAACCGTCAAGTCTGTAGTTTTACACTTCCATTTTGTTCAAACCTTTGTGGGGTGGGGCCTCATCTGCTCCTCTCCAGTCTCTTGCAATCTCTTCTGAAACAAGTGTCAAATTGAAGAGGCTTTTCAGTTGATACCTCCTTTAGGGGCTCTTTTACTAAGGCTCGCTCTTGTTTTTGGCATGTGCTAAAATTGGGAGCACGTCCACAGGAATGCATTGGCGTCTCTAACGTTTAGCACATGCCCAATTTTAGTGCACACCAAAAACGTGAGTGCACCTTAGTAAAAGACCCCCTTAGTTCCTTCAGTATTTTACGATGTATCCCATCAGCTACATTGCCCTTGTATATTCTCACCTGTGCGAGAATCTTGAATACCATCTCCTCAGCAAATTATATGTTCACCCCACAGTCCCCTAGAACCTGGACTTTGGTTTATAGTCTTTCTCTTCTAGTGTGAACACCAAGGTAAAGTATCTGTTTAAGATTTCTGCCTTCATTGTTTTCTTCTTATAGCCGTGTTTCCTATCCTGAGGATAACGTGCAGTATATCAAGTGGCATAAACAAATAAATAAACTATGGGGCTCATTTTCAAAACAAAAAAACATCATAAGGTGGCAGACGGACAATCTTCTCTCAAAAAACCGTCCAAGTTCTGATTTTCCACGCTCTGATTTAGGCATTTTGTCTCCACAGTTAGTGTTGTGCAGGAAGAATTTCCAAGTGTGTGAGAGAACACTTTCCATTCTCACCAGGGTTGCCCATTTTAGAGTACCAAAATATGGGAGGTCCCCCTTCCTCCTCCCTCCTCCCATCCTTCTCCCATCACATATAAGACCAGGTCTGAATCCAATATGCTGCATTCTTATCAAATATACTAATTTAGCAATATTTATGAATACATTCTTATAATTACATTTCTACTTAGTACGTACCATCTGTTCTTTAGTCATCTAATTCTTTTGATGTTGGATTGCCTTTTTAAAACGATTTCTATTAAGGCTTATAAACATATGCATAAACAAACCACAAAGAAGCAGAAAGTATGTAATATATAAAGAAATCCAGATGGACATATCACAAAATTCTTCCAACAGATACTCAGTGCATTGTTAGCTGGTAATACAGAACATTGCTCCCCATTCCTTTCTCTGTCTCTCGCTGCAGTCGGGCTGCCAGTTCACGTGACACAATTGTAGCGACCCCGGAAGCCCCTTCTACAAATTTAAACTGCCAGCGGCATATTTTTTTGTTGTGTTTTACTTGCTGTGACTGAAGTGTAATCCTGTTCTCCTCTTCTGTCTGCCATAGGTCTCGCTGTTCCCCATTCCTCTCTCTGTCTCTGGCTGCAGTCAGGCTGCCGGCCCATGTGACCCATGATTGCAAGGACCCTGGAAGCCCCCTCTACAAATCTAAACTGCCGGTGGTATATTGCATTGCTGCGGTGTGCATTCAATGAACAGGTCGTGCTCCTTGGGTGAGGTCCTTCGGATGAACTCTGGGGGTGAATTTTGGCCATATTATTATTTTTGGCTCTCTTTTGGGACAACTTCTTTTCCTCTACTTTCCCCTCCTCTTCTCCCTGCCCCTACCTTGGTGGTTTATCCTGTCATATCCCCACACTCACATGGCCCACACCTCTTTTCCTATTCCTGTTGTTTGGGGCCGCCACCCGCCTTGGGCTCTCTCGTTGACCCCTCCCACAAGGTAAGATCCTTGATTTATCCTTCTGCTCATATTATTCCACCTAGGCCCTTTTCTCCCCTTTTGTCCTTTGGCCTTCTCAACAGTTGCTCTCTTAACACAAAAAGCGCCCTAATTCATGATGTATTCTCAGACCATAATTTTGACATTCTATGCCTTACCGAGACCTGGCTTAGGGATGGTGAGGAATCACATCTTTATCAAAACCTCCCCCTGGTTTTATGGCTTTTCACTTCTCATGGAATTCTAAAATGGGTGGTAGTCCAGCAGTTTGCTTCAGTCACTTTTGTTGCCAATGAACTTTCTTCTTCCACCCTTTCCTATTTTGAAATCCTTATTCTTAATATTACCTCTCCTTACCCCTTTTATCTGCTAGTCTGTTACTGCCCCCTCTCCATTTCTAACACAGAATGGGGGGGGGGGGGGGGGGAGCAGTTTTCCTCTCTCTTGCAGATGTTTGTATCCATTTTCCTAATCTTCTAATCATAAGCGGCCATACATTAGATCTTCTTCTTACTAATATCACTGGTCATCTTACTGCATCTGCCTTTTTTTTTACACATTCTTTGGCTTGTTCTGACCATCTTCTTCTAGTATTTATCATTATATTTTCTTCAGTTTCTTGCCAACTTGAGGTTTTTCGTCCTATATCTGCCACCTGGTCCCATTTCGCCTATAAAGACCATCTTTCCTGTACTCCTCTTTTTACTTCACCCACTCCTCCCGATTTTCTCTCCCTCCGTTGAGGAGATGGCCTCCTGATGGAATAAGGTCCTCAATTTCTTCATTCACGTCAGCTTCATGACACCAGTAGTACTTTCCCTTTGTAAACGATCTTGGTTCCACTCTGGACTCTGACTTCTTCGTTGCCAGGTTCGGAAGGCTGAGTGTCTCTGGTGCAGGGACCGCTCCCTGTTCCACCTTCATTCATTCAGATCAGTTAGCAAGTTCTATCGTTTGCAGCTAAAGGGAGCTAAAAATCTGTATTTCAATCATCTTATTTCTCACTCAAACTGTCCCATCTGGAAACTTTTTCAGGTGGTTTCCCATTTGACTTCTCATCTCTCAGTGAATTCTACAGCAGTTTTTCCACCTGCTAATGATCTGGTGCTTATTTTTCTTCCAAAGTTTCCCTTCTCTGGGAGTCTTTGCCTTCTCTTTCCCTTGATCTATCTTCCTCACTGTAAAAAAATGCATAGCTGGATATCATACTTTTAAATATTAAACTTTGTTTCATCTTTGAGTTAATGTGACAGTCAGGACCTATTTTCCTATGATTGCAACTATTATTTGCTCTCCACCCCCCCCCCCACCCCCCCAGTAGAGGCTGCTGTCTGGACTGCCTAATGGTTAAACCAGCCCTGAGCAACACTAATGATAAAACCTCATTGGAGATTCTTCATGTGTGTTGCCTGGGAATGCCATCTGAGGTAGGGGGTTTCAATAAAAGAGGGAGAAATGAGGGCTCAAAAACTTCTGTGCTAACCCTTTACAAGTGAATGATGCTCTCATAGGCTACATTTAGCTATTTCTTTTCTTTCCTTTCTCCTTCTTACATTTTTGCTGAATAACAAAGTCACCTATATTTCCATGCTCGGCAATCTTTGAGGGGGAGGAGCTCAGTGAAAGGCTTTCTAGATTAAAGTGCAGTCATTACAATTTGATGTAATGGCACAGATTAAAAACTCTGGAAGGAATGTAGCTGAGTTGCAGTAGACACAATTGGAAAAACTTCATCACTCTTGCACTGTCTTTAAGAGCAATGATTAATGTACCATTGCAGGATGATATATATCCCCATAGATTACTGTTTGAATTATTGTGCCTGGTTTATGACTTACTGTTTGCCTGAGATCTCCGAACATTTTATTTAAAGATCAGTGAGGGATTAAAGGGCTTCTTTTTTTTTTTTTTGCTCTGAAAGAATTAAAAAGAGAAGTCTCAAAAAGACTGATGCTGTGCTGAAATTAAGTGCCTAGGCCCAAATCAATCATTTGTCTCTGAAGCTTATGAAAACTTTAGCACATGTTTATTGGTAAACAAACCCAAGAAGTGGGGATGATGGATAACTGTTCTAGCAGATATGAATGCATTCCGGTGGCGTTATCTGGGAATCTGAGCATCTATGATGCAACCTGTAAGGCTGAGGAAAGGAAATAAAAAGTTTATTTTTCAAAAAGAGTTGGAACTGCCAACATATTAAGGGCTGATAGTCAGTCAGCACCAGTGAAACAGACAAAATTAACAGGTTAACTATATCCTGATATTCAACCTTACCTAATCAGTTAAATGTGGGGCTGAATATACAGCATAAGGCTTGTAGGGTTAGATTTAAGGCCACCATTTTGTGGGCAGAGTTATCCGCCCAAATGGAGTTCATCAGTGCTAGGCATTACACCAAACAGTTAATTTTTGAAAACCTCAGGAACCTCTCATCTGAGATCCTTGTGTTTGTCCCTTTTACTAAGCTGCAGTAAAAGGGGCCCTGCGCTAGCGGCAGTGGCCATTTTTGCCATGCGCTGAGGACCTTTTTACCACAATGGGTAAAAAGGCCAAAAAAAGAAATGGCCATGCGGTAAAATTGCACTTACCATGTGGCCTGCAGGGGGTGCACTTACTGCCACCCACTGAGGTGGTAATAAGCGCTCCCACGCTAACCCGGAAGTAAACGGGTAGCACATGGCGCTGCCCAATAACCAGCAATTACCCAATTACCAGGTAACTGCTGCGGTAAAAAATAGGGACCTCTTTTCCCTAATGCCGGAAATGGCGCATGCTGGGGGCGGAACTACCACCTGCGCCTGCATTGTGCTGGCAGTAGTTCCGGATTTCCGCTGCTTCGTAAAAGATCCCACAGTGATTTGGTGCAGGCAAAAATTGACCTTGCAATGAGTATTATTTAACTGGTTAGATATGTGTGGTTGAAATCCAATCTCAACTATATAAATTCCCTGAATATCAATCCCCAAGTGTTCAGGTAAATATGAGAACTGGTATTGAAAGAGAACATCTCATATGGGGCCCCTTTTTACAAAGTGGTGGTAAGCCCAATGTGGGCTTACCACTCGCTAAAAAGGAAGTACCGTTGGGCTACCACAGCAGCCTGGCAGTACTTCCCTCCCTCAGTGCGCCGTCATATCAGGCGCTACAAAAATATATATACTTTTGTAGCGACGGCATGTACCTAGCGGTAATCAGGCAGTGCCATATGCTGCCTGGTTACTGCTGGGTTAGCACTGGAGCCCTTACCGCCACCTCAATGGGTGGCAGAAAGGGCTCCCCCCAAAATGGCTGCCAGACAAGTGCTTCACTCTCCACATGGCCATTTCTTAAGAAAAAGAAAGACCTACCTTTTACCGGCTGTGGTAAAAGGGGACCTTGGTGCACGTCAAAAACATGGACCGACGGCAGCGCAGGCCCCCTTTTGCTGCAGCTTGGTAAAAGGGGCCATGGTTATTTCCAGAGCTTTTTTTCAGGGGGTTCTTGGGGATACTGATTACCAGCACCTTTTAAATTGCATGCTAAAATTGACCTATTCTCCCAAGTATTAATGAATGAGCCCAGACTCTGCCCATCAGTGCTGCCTTCCCATAGATTCTGTGGCTGTTTGAAGGGGGGTATTGTGGTGTAGGTCCTTCAATGATCACCCCATCCATGAAGAACAGCCTGGCATCTGAGTACAGTAGAACGCCGATTGTCCGAATGCTGATCATCTGGATTTCCAATTATACAGACACATTATCTGCCAATACCTTCCTAGCCAATCCTCGCAGTCCGCACAGAGAAAAAGCCCTGCTCTTTCCTTTTCTGGCCCTTTCCATACTCATATGCAGCACATAAAAGCCCTTTCTGCTTTGCTATTGCGGGGACGCGGCAGAGGAAACAGCCTTGCTATTGCTGCTTGGAAATGGAAAAAAAAAGCAAAAAGGGCACATTTTGTCATTAAAAGAGAAAATTGATATTGTGGAGAAATTATCCGGATGTATGATTATCCGGACCACCCTCTGCAGAGGATAGTCCAGATAATTGGCGTTCTACTGTACTGGCATATTTTTTGCTAGAAAAAACAAATTGGTTATTTCTAGTTTTATGCACTCACTGTGTGATGAACTCATGATTCTGTTGGAGAGGCTTTTACTTGTATATCAAATGAGCCCCACTGCTTTGCTTGCTGTGTAGGTGCTTTTCAGGAGGTAGTGCTCTGCTTTGAGAAAGTGGGCTCTAAATTGGAAAATAAGATGCACACGGTCTCTAGGCAGCTCTCCTGGGTGCATGATTTAAATTTCACAGTGTAGTTATCAGTAACCAAAATGTAATTAGATTAATTAAAGCAAAACAACACCCTTTAGACAAAGTGAAATTATATCAAAGACTCTAACTTGTCAAGTTGATTGATGCATACGGTTTTTCATTTGAGACTTTGGGTAAATTGTTAATTTCTGCTTCCTGGCAAGTTCTATTCTGTTATGGTTGGTGTGAAGGACTGACACATTCACTGCATAAATCAAGCTTCAGCGATATAATAAAGCTTACTATAAAAACCCAAAACGTCTGCTTTTATTTCTTTATATTAGTATGAATCTAATATAACACACATGCACTTGTTACAGAAATTAAAAAAAAATAATTTCAAAAGAAATCAAAAATATCAAATAGCCAAGAAGAGATCTAATAGAAACTCACCCTGGATCACAATTAAAGAAAGCAAACAGGAAAATTCACAAATAGAGAGACCCTTCTACCCAGGGCTTTTTTTGAGGGGGTACTTGGGGTACTGAGTACCGCCACCTTTTCCATTATCTGCTAAAATTGAGCCATGGTCCCCAAGTTTTAATGGAAGAGGTCAGGGTCTACACACCAATTCTGCCTTGTCATAGATTTTATGACTGGTTGCAGGGTGCCTGGCTATTGGGAAATGGGTCCCTCAGTGATCACCCCACCCCTGAAGGGTGGTCTGGCATTTGAGTACTGGCACCTTTTTCGATAGAAAAAATGCACTGCTTTTACCAAACAGTGGTAGAAAGTGGCCATAGTGCTTCTATGCTCAGGTCATTCCCACATGTTAAGGCCATTTTTACCTTAGGGTAAACTGGCCAATTTTTCTATTTTTCTTAATAATGGCCACATACTAATTTTCCCATTAGCACATGAGTCCCTACTGCCACCCATTATGTAGGCGGTAAGGGCGCATGTGCTAATCAGTTAGAACATAAGTTCATAAGTAATGCCACACTGGGAAAAGACCAAAGGTCCATCGAGCCCAGCATCCTGTCCCTGACAGCGGCCAATCCAGGTCAAGGGCACCTGGCAAGCTACCCAAACATACAAACATTTTATACAAGTTATTCCCGAAATTGTGGATTTTTCCCAAGTCCATTTAGTAGCAGTCTATGGACTTGTCCTTTAGGAAACCATCAAACCCCTTTTTAAGCTCTGCCAAGCTAACCTCCTTCATTACGTTCTCCGGCAACGAATTCCAGAGGTTAATTATGCGTTGGGTGAAGAAAAATTTTCTCCTATTTGTTTTAAATTTGCTACACTGTAGTTTTGGGTGCTTGAAGAGGGTGACAGGGGAGAGAGGAGAATCGTGATGGGTCGGAGACTGGGGCACCGGTGAGCGCAATGCAGGATGGTGCAAGTGACGGCAGCGGCCGATGAAAAATGGTGGATTTTGAAGAGCTGAGGGTGAGTGAAACACGTCCAATAGCTGCCCCGGGGTGCCAAAGAAGGGTGAGACGTGACAGTGGCGAGGGAAGGAGAGTAATGGCCGCCATTCTTATATCCTATATTATCCTATATAATAGAAAGCACCTCCAACGTTCTGAAGCTGACTCCAAGGCACTGTGACAATGCGGGACAGTGAGAGCCAATGAAACGCTGAACTACGAACCTTACACTGCCACAGTGCCACAGAGCCAGCTTCAGAATGTTGGAAGTGCTTTTTATTATATAGGATATATATGCAAATGAATATGCTAAATGCCCCGCCCCATCCTTTGCCCCCTCCCCCCAAATGAAACAGTCAAACTACGCCCATGCTTGAAGGCTGTACTGTATCCTGTATCCTTTAAGCCAAACTTCCTGTTTCCATGAGGGAAAGTCATTGCAGGGCTTTCAAGACATGCACATGCTCAAGGACTCCATGGTGCATGCAACCACTTCTTTTATTTCCACCAGTATTCTGCTCCATTCCGCCTGCACCTCCTTCAGCTCAGTAGTCTAATGCAGCATTAGATAGTGGATCCTCATCTTCTAAAAGTCTGACAACTGCTGATTTGGTCTTCAGGATTATTCCAGTCTCAGACCTGGCCCTTCCATCAAATAAATTTGAGTACCTGGTTCTAACCACTCAGGGCTGATTATATAAACCCAGGGTTACACTGGCATCTTACTCAATCATGATTGAGGCTGCAGTATTGAGTTCCTGGCCTAGAGTGCTAACCTGGAAAAGACTCCTTTACAGTGGTGTGCTGGAGCCAGCTCGCACCGGCTCGCAAGAGCCGGTTGTTAGTTTTTTAAGAATTTTGGGAGCCGGTTGTTAAAGTACCTACTTTAACAACCGGCTCCCAAAATTTAGGCTTGTCGTGCCTCTTCTTGATGTCCTCCTTCCCTGTGGCTTGCTCAGCATGTCTCTCCACCTCCCCGCTACCCGATGCAGTTCCTGCTCCTCTTCTTGCAGCGATTTTTTTTAAGGGGTGCCGGCCGGCACTGCAGGCACAGTCAGAAAAAGCAGGTTGCTTCAGCCAATCCTGGAGACTTTTCTTCAGCCTGTCCCGCCCCCTCCCTCCACATGCATTCTGGTATTTCTCTCCCTTCCCTCTCGCGATCTGGTCTCTGAAACCTTCCTGTGCCCGCCTCCAGCACTGCAATCTTCTGACTTAGCAGCAATGGAGATCAAAGCAGCCTCCCATCCATCCTGCAAGCCCTAGAAGCTTTCCCTCTGCGTAACTTCCTGTTCCTGAGGCAGGGCTCTACTGAGGAAAAATCTTAGTTTCTTACCTGTAACGGTAGTTTTCCGTGGACAAAGGATCTTCTAGCCACACCTCTGAATATACGCCACGATGACGTGCGTGACCCGGCTATCCAATAGTAATGCTTAAAAAGTAAAAGCAATAAAGTTAGCACATTCCCGCCCAGATATGCAGTATAAATACCGTATGACAGCCCAGACCAGTCAGTTTAATAAATATAGCTACGACAACTAGGGAGGGTAGGGAGGGATGGTGTGGCTAGAAGATCCTTTGTCCACGGAAAACTACCGTTACAGGTAAGAAACTAAGATTTTTCCATGGACAGGATCTTGTAGCCACACCTCTGAAGACTCCCAAGCACACACAGGTAACAATCATGTGATAGATAAAACATGAATAATCCAATAAACATGATGAAAGAAATTTGTTACCTGTGGTAGGAGGAGGAGGACAGTTGTCGTTTACATTACCTCCCAAAGGACCGACAGTCCAAACAATGAATCTGCACGTGAAGCTGCATTGAGGCAGTAAAGCTTTGAAGACGTATGCAGGGATGACCATGTAGCTGCCCTACAGATGTCGAGAAGAGGCGCCCTATGTAAAAATGCAGTTGAGGCCGCCATAACACAAAACTTATGAGCTGTAACATGAGGACGTGAAGCATGCTGATTATAACAAAAATTTATACACTGAGTAAAATATGACGAAAGAGTACTTTTAGATATTGGTTGTCAATTTTTTACAATGTAAGAAAGAAATAACTGCGAAGGTCTATGACCACCTGATGTACGCTGTAAATATATTAATAATGCTCTGGTACAGTCCAATGTGTGCAATCTACTGTGTTAAGTAGATTGATGAGGAGGTGGAAAAAACACTGGTAAGATAATCGATTGATTCATTTGATACTATTTATGGTAGAAACTTCGGATAAGGTTGTAGCATCGCTTTATCATGTAAAACTTGAGTATATGGGGTGTAATATACGAGTGCATGTCGTTTCCCAACTCTTCAAGCTGAAGTAATAGCGATAAGAAACAAGGTTTACCAAGTAAGACATTGGAGGGAAGCCCATTGAAGTGGTTTAAATGGAGGTTCTTTGAGATTTTCTAAAACCAAATTCAATTCTCATACTACTGGGGTAACTGAATCGGAGGTTTAAGATTCAGTAGACTTTTCAAAAATCTCCTTGTGATAGGATGTGCCATTACTATGTAAACATCAATCAAAACATGAAAAACAGAGATAGCTGCAATGTGGACCTTACCTGAAGAAGCAGCCAATCCTGAATTGGATAAAAAGAAAGGAAAAATTCCAAAAATGGAGAAATTTGGCAAGAAATTGTGTTAACCTGATGTTTTCCATTTAGACGCATAAACCAGTCTAGTCGACTGCTTCCTGGAATCCAACCACACATTAATAACTGGTTGAGAAAGAACCGAAGAACCTAGCGAGTTACTTGAAGATACCAAGCGGTAAGATGGAGGTCACTGAGATTTGGAAGAAGATGAGGTCTGGCATTGCAGGAAGAAAACTGTGGTTGGAAGTCAGCTAACTGCGTTCGTACAGGAACCACGTTTGCCTCGGCCAATAAGGTGTTAATAAAATTATAGACGATCTGTCCTGGATGATAGTCTGTAACACTTTTGAAAAGAGAAGGATTGGAGGGAAGCTGTAAAACAGAATTTGTCCAACGGATAGTAAATGCGTCTGCGGCTATCCTGTTCGTTGAAGGTCACCTTGAACAATATTTGTGACATTTGCTGTTCTGTGGGGACGCAAAAAGATCTACCTGAGGCCAGCCCCAAAGCTGAAAAAGGTTGTGAATAATTGTGGTCTTCGTTCGAGGTTGAAATTTCCTGCTTAACACCTCTGTGATGTGATTCTCCTGACCTGATAGAACAAAGGTCGAAAGTCTGACAGGTTCTTGACACAGACGAAGACAGCCCATGTGCCCTTGCTTGTTATATAAAACATAGCCACCTGATTGTCTATACGAACTTGTATCACTTGTAATTAAAGTAGATGTTGAAAAGTTTGAACAGCCAATCTGACCACTCTCAATTCCAGGAGGTTTATGGAGTAGAAGCTCTCTTGAAGTATCCAGTGACCTTGTGTTGATAAGTGTCCTAGATGTGCCACCCAACCAACTTTGGATGCATCTATGGTAAGAATCTTGGTTGGTAAAGGTGATTGGAACGGAGCTCCCACCAAGAAATTTTTTTTTTTTTTTTTTTGATGTGTCCACTACAACATCTGTAGTTTGAGATGGTAGGATAAAAGAATCTTTGAAGCAAGAAGATGACGATTCTGACTCCATCTTTTCTTTAAATACCACTGTAGAGGCCGCATGTGTAGTCGCGCTAGAAAGAACAGCCACTGCCGAAGCCATATGTCCCAAAAAAAAAATAGAAGAACTCGATCAGTCGTGACCTTCACTGATTGAAGATAATTAACTAATTGTAAGAGCACAGGAGCTGAGGGAGTGGTAACTTTTCTAAAGATTTCCAGAAACCAGATCCGCTCCCATGAAAGTCAACCTCTGTGTTGGGATCGAATGTGATTTTTTTTTTTTTTTTTAATAGATTAGCAGCCCACAACCTTTTGAGAAGTATAAAGATAGACTGTAAATCTTAAAGATTCTTCTGTGGAGACTGAGCTGCAATCAACTAATCGTCGAGTTATGGAAACAGGACGATTCCTTATCGATGTAATTGAGCAATTGGAGCTATGACAAAATTTGAAACATCCTGGGAGCTGATGTTAAACCAAAAGGTAGACCTTTATACTAGTAATGTTGCCCTTGACAGACAAACCAAAGAAATCTTCGTGAAGAGGGATAAACAGGAATATGTAGGTAAGCATCCTGTAGATCTAGGGCTGAAAACCTTACCCCTAAACGTTAGAAAGGAAGTATTACCGGTAAAGATGTCATTCAAAATCTTTATTTTGGGAGAAAGTTGTTGAGTTGTCTTAGATATAATATTGCCCTTAGACCCCTATCCTTCTTGGGGATAAGAAAAAATAGGGAATAAATAAATCTTCGTTTATGCCATGAGCAGGTACATTCTCTATAGCATTGAGATGAAGAAGCCTGCAAAGTTCTTGATGTAACTGTGGAGTCTGGGAACTTGAGACATGGAGATGTGTTTGTGATTGAAGAGGTGGGGTTGAAAAAATACCAAAGAATAACCATGTTGAACAATAACCAGAAACCACTTATCTGTTATTGATCTCCAAACCTTGAAAAAATGTTGAATTCTGCCCCCCACCGGACTCTGACACTGGGAAAGGTCAAAAAGAAGGTTTTTGCTGCTGATGTGTCTGAACAGGCTTCTGAGAACGCCTTACTCTAGCTGGTCTAGTGTGAAAATTATAACTTTGATACTGAGATTTAAATTTAATCAGGATGTTGATGAACAAAAGATTTACGCTATTGAAATCTGGTTCTAGAGATAAGTCCACTTTTTATAACTGGATTTAGAAGGCTGGTATTATCCTGCTCCAAGGTATCAAGCGATGTACCTAGATTGTAAGCTCTTTGAGCAGAGAAAATCTCTCTATGTCAAATGTTCAGTGCTGCCTGCGTCTGGTAGCGCTATATAAATGCTATAAGTAGTAGTAGTAGTTGTACCATCTTCCTTAAGAGCTTAAATTAACTGTTTAACTGTAGCTATAAATAAGGAATCAGCATAAGAAAGGAGCATCAGCCATCTTTTCATGAACATGCTCACCCAAAGCTGAGGCTCTTAACCAAGATAATCATCTTGAAGCAACTGAAGGAACTACATTTCTGACAGAAGTATAAAACTGATCATTTGCTTAGAAGTCTCCTCTAAAGTTGCCATAATCTACTGAAAAAGATGCATGCCCTGCAAATCAGTATATAAATATTCTAACTGATGAAACATATGAAGAGAAATACGAGCAGACAGCATAGAGGAGTGAAAATTCTTTCTTGCTAATATATCCAGAAACTTTAAATCCGTAGGAGGCGGATGATTAGTGACATCTTTCTGCAACTTATTTCTACGCATCATAGATTTAACCAACAATGATGCGTGGGGAAGTAGACTCTTACCATGACCGAAAAGTTCATGAACCTTATATTTAGCATCTAATGACCTGTGGGTAGGGCGAATAGAATAGGCGTATTCCATATCAATTTGTGATGGTCCTGAAGCATCTATGGTATAGGGAACCAACTTAAAATACTTAGTGACTAATCTTTTATCCTCAGAAACCTCTCCTTGAGAAGTAAGAGAAAAATTCAATGCATCAACCAGTTTTTGTAAAAAGTTTGGATAAGAATAATCTTGCTCCGGGAAATCTTCCTCCTGATTAGTGGAACACAAAGAAGAAGTATGAGGGATTTCCTGCCCTGTCAGATTTAAAGACCAATTGACTCATTCAGTCCTTTTGTTTATTTTAGTCTGTACTGTATAATTGGGTCACCCTTCCAGGACCCAGCCAGGGCCAACGCTGCTTAGCTTCCTTTCAAATAGGAAGGCTATGCAGTCTCGCCCCTCAATGGAGATCTCTCTCTGAAGTTCAACTGTGTAAGAGAAGAAGAAGAACAAGTATGTCTATAGCTCTTACACTCTGCAGACCTCTGACGAGCCTTAGCTCGACTTTGGTTTTTTTTTTTTTTTTTTTGAGCCTCAAATGCAGAAGCTGATGATGACGTCGATGTTTGACTATTTCTAAATGGGCGGCGATATCGAGAACGTCCACATCGAGATGGACAGTTCTGACTGCAATTCTGAAATGGACGCCCATGCCCGACGTCGACCTCACAGGATGAAGTCAACCTCGAAGGCTCTATCCGAGATCAATGAGCTTGACTCCGATGTCGATTCACGAAGAACCTCGACATCAACCTCTGTACATGGCATCTGCTACAGGCAAAACGTCAGGAGGCGATTGCTGTCCATGCAGTGAAGAAATGTCCTGATCCCCGGGCACTGAGGCAAGGGGGAGAGCAGGAATGGAAGACACCTGATCCCCGGGCACTAAGGCAAGGGGGAGAGCAGGAATTGAAGTCACCTGATCCCCGGGCACAAAGGCAAGGGGGAGAGCAGGGATAATATTATTCTCCATAACTTCCGATACCTGTAAAGACAGAACTGGGAAAGATTGGTTAGAAAACTTATATATTAACTTGCTCTAAAGTCGTCAAATCCCATGTTTTTGTGAGATAGTACAAATTTTGACTGACTGAAAAGAAAAAAATACCAGGTCATCTGTCAGCGCGGGAAAAAAAAAACTGACTGGTCTGGGCTGTCATACGGTATTTATACTGCATATCTGGGCGGGAATGTGCTAACTTTATTGCTTTTACTTTTTAAGCATTACTATTGGATAGCCGGGTCACGCACGTCATCGTGGCGTATATTCAGAGGTGTGGCTACAAGATCCTGTCCATGGAAAACTTTTGTTTGCTTTCAAAGTTCCAATCTTGACAGGAAAGTTAAAGACGCGCGGCGCCGCATGCGCTACTTCCTCAGGAAGCTGCAGCTTGCACCCCAGAGAGAGAGAGAGAGAGAGGACTGAGGAGGTTTATATTTGAGGGGCTGGAACTGCTAGAGAAAGTAGCAATATGTAGAGTCAGGGCCCCGCCGAATGGAGAAGGCACCAAGAGAAAGGACAGATACTGCATGATGGTGGGTGGGAAGGGGAGAGACAGAGGGGTGAGAGAGGTAAAAGGGATATAAATGAGGGAAGGAATGTTGGACTGGAGAGACTCAAGATATTGGCAATACTTGATTGGGGTGAGAGAGAGAAAGAAGTGGACTTGTGCAAGAGATGGCATGGAAGAGAGAGAGAGAGAAGCAATACTGAATGAGGGATGGGAGAGAGACAATAAATGCTGGATTGGGGGGAGAGAGAGATAGGTGTATACTGCATAAGAGAGAAGGGAGAGATGGAACAATGCTAGATGGTGGGAGAGAGAAAAAGATGGGAGGAGAGAGAAAGAAAGAAAGAAAGGCAATGCTGGGTGGGATAGAGAGAGAAAGGAGAGCAATCATGCATAGGAAGGAGAGAGAGAGAGATGCTGGTGTGGAGAGAGAGACAGTGGCATTGCTGCATGCCAGAAGTAGAGACAGACAGGGGCAATGGTGGATGGTGGGGGTAGAGAGAGAGAGAAAATGCTGGATGTTGGGGGCATGGAGGTACAAAGAGCCTGGATATCAGGGGTTAGAAGGTAAGGAGAGATTAGCTGGCAGGGAGGAGAGAGGAAAGCTTTAGTAAAAAAAAAAACTGGGGAATAAGGAATGGGAATGGGGGGCTGGGACGAAGGGAAAAGATGGAAAACTGTAGGTGGACACAGTAAAAAGAGGGAGAGTGAAGACTGGATAATAAAAATTAATGAAATCTGAATGGATAGAGCAGCAGCAAAAAATGGAAGAAAGCTGAAAGGAACAAACCAAAATTGAAGCTGGACGTAGTGCAGAAGGTAAAGAAGACAGGAGGAGAGTGATAATGGCAGATGGACAGGAGATCCTTTGAAAGAGTTACGAAAAGATAGAAGAAGGCAGAAACCAGACAACAAAGGTAGAAAAATAACTATTTTTAATTTAGGATTAACCCTGTTTACAAAGCTGCGCTAGTGGCTGGAGGTGCATGTGTTACTTCTGTGAGCTAGTGGTGTTATAGTGAACTAGATTAGCTCTATAGGTCCTGAGTGATTTTTGTAGGTTTTGTATTACTGGTAATTCAATATGCTTGGGACAAGTTCATACAAAGTTAATTATGAACATGGCATTTGATTTGGGCTATAAAGATTTGTTGTTTAATGGGAGCTCTAAGATGAGGGGGGGGGGAAGGAGAGAGAGAGTAATGCATTACCCCCCCTCCCGTCCACCTCTGCGCCCTCCCCCACAGGCCCCTCCCCTAAATTGCAGGGCAGGGAGAGAGCCTGTTGTTAAAAATTTACCAGCACACCACTGCTCCTTTATCACAATAAAAACACATATTTATTAGGATTTATTTACTGCCTTTTTGAAGGAATTCACTCAAGGTGGTGTACAGTTAAGAATAAATCAAACATGCGCAATAGGCAATTAGAGCAGTAAAAATAGTCGAACAACAATACAAAGTATGGCATGGTATATACTACTTGCAATGACAACACAATATGTACTAGATCATTATAATTGGTAGTGAAGGGTAAGGCAAAGTTGTAACATATAGATGAGTAAGAAAGTAGGAAGAATTAGAAAGTAAGGTGATTGATTTGAAGAAAGTTGCACATGAGGTCAGAGCAGTGGCGTAGCCAGACTGCCAATTTTGGATGGGCCTGAACCCAAAGTGGGTGGGCACAAAATTCTCTCTACCCCCCTCCCCCAGCAAAATTTAGTCATGCTAATCAGATGCATTTGTCACACAGGGTAAAGTGCTGCTTTTCAGTGCATCAGATTTCAGAAAATTTATTTAATAGCCTAACACCCTTTTCAATGAGCTTTCAGAGGCCCAAACCTCCTGCCTCAGGTCAGTATAATGCTGTTACGGTATCCTCGCCTGACCTAAGGAAGGAAGTATTGGTCTCTGAAACTTCATTAACACAGGTACCATATTACTTTATCCTAAATTAAAAATAAAATTATTTTCTTTACCTTTCTTGTATGGCCATTTACTTTTTCTCATTGTGTCGCTCCCAGTCTCTAGATTCTGCTTTCCTTCGTTTTCGCTTAACTCTTCTGCCACGGTTTCCTGGCCATTTCTCATTTTTCTCTCCTTTTTCTTTGCTTTCTTCAATATTTTTCTGCCTCTCTCTCTCTGTCCTGATTTAATTCATTCTTACTATCCATTCTTTAATTTCCTTCATCTACTTATGGCTTTTCATCTTTTTCTCACCCTTGTTCTCCCCATGCCCCTTCCTCTTATTCTCCAGTCTTTCACTACTCTCCTTTTCCATCCAGCAGCTCTCTTCTTTCTCTCCCCATCCTTCCAGTCTCCCCTCTCTCTCCCCATCCTTCCATCCATCTATCCTCTTTCCTGATCCTTCCATCTAATGTCTCTCTCCCTCTTTCTAACCAGTGTCTCTTCTGTTCAGTGTCCCTTCTCTCTCCACATCCTTCCAGTCTCTCACCTTTCTCTGCATCCTTCCAGTCTCTCCCCTTTCTCTCCCCATCCTTCCATCCAGAGTCTCTCTCCCCATCCATCCATTTTCCCTCTTTCTCTCCCCATCCTTCCATCTGTTTTCTATCTTTTCTCCCCATCCTTCCATGTTTTCCCTCTTTCTCCCCATCCTTCCATGTTTTCCCTCTTTCTCCCCATCCTTCCATCTGTTTTCCCTCTTTTTCTCCCCATCCTTCCATGTTTTCCCTCTTTTCTTCGACGAGGCCCGCCCTGCATGCCAGCGCCAGCCCCCATTGCCGGCCACTGCTGCTTTTCCTGTTGAGCAGCAGGGCCGGCGCTACAAAAAAGAAGAAGCGCTAACGGCGCTAAGGACGAGAAATGTTTAAAAAAAAAAGCGCGGCACCGGCAGGCACTGTCTCGGCAGCCTTAAGGCATTGGCTGCTGAGGCATTGGCTGCTGGCTCGCAGGCTCCGCAGACGGGAGGAGCCTGCGAGCCAGCAGCCAATGCCTCAGCAGCCAATGCCTCAAGGCTGCTGAGACAGTGCCTGCCGGTGCCGTGCTTTTTTTTTTTTTAAACATTTCTCGTCCTACGGTCCTTAGCGCCGTTAGCGCTTCTTCTTTTTGTAGCGCCGGCCCTGCTGCTCAACAGGAAAAGCAGCAGTGGCCGGCAATGGGTGCTGGGGCTGGCTCTGGGCGGGCCTGGGCTGAAATTGGGTGGGCCTGGGCCCAGCCAGGCCCACCCGTAGCTACGCCCCTGGGTCAGAGATGGTTAAATATTATCTCAGCTAGGGTAGGAGTGGATAAACATGTCCCGCTGCAGTATGTGCAGCCCGAGTTAATCCTTGTGTGTGTGAGTGAGACTAAAAGTTAGTTACTTCTTCCGTTAAAGGCTTGGTTGAAGAGCCAAGCTTTCATCTGCTTTCTGAAGTAGAGGTAGTCTTGTGTTAAGCGGAGCCTTTCAGGTAATGCATTCCAGAGTGTGGGGGCTACTCCAGGGAAGGCTCGCTTGCGGGTATCACATCATGTAATGTCTTTTGGAGAGGGTGTAGTTAGTGAAAGTCCTTGGAAGGACCTTAGTGTCCTTGGTGGTGTGTGGAAGATCTACCTTTTCCTATACAAGCACGCAGCTCTGGAACGCGTTGCCACGTAACCTGAAAACGGTCTATGAATTGACCAATTTCCGTAAACTATTAAAAACCTATCTCTTCGACAAGATATATCAGAAAGATCAACATGTGTAACTGTATAATCTTTAAAACATCCAGAACTGTCTTATAATGTCTTTTGCTTTATCACTATCATGTATTTCACCACCATGTAACACAAAATCCTCTGTAAAACCAAATGTATATTCTCTTCTATTTCCAGTATCCATGATGAATTGTAAGCCACATTGAGCCTGCAAAGAGGTGGGATAATGTGGGATACAAATGCAATAAATAATAATAATAATCCTATTCTTCAGATACTCGGGGCCATTTCATTTCAGGGCACATACAGACACAGACACACAAATATATACTCATACACATACAGACACATAGAGAGGAACTGTAAATAATTCCATGAGACATTTGAAATAATTCCATAAGGCATGCTTTGTATATTTCCCCTACCATACCCCCTCCACAGCTGCCACGCCCCTATTCTTGCTGGCCAGAGTCTTAGTGATTCAGATGTGCATTTCACTTTCTTTGTTTGGAAATTCTACAGTGCAACCTAGTGCCTGAATTCTTTAGCTGTCTTAATTGTTGCTATCTATGGTCCACCTAGGTACTGAACCATATAGTTTACTCCTGGTTGCTATGTAGAGAAGCAGGGCGATACCTATTGCCATCAGACAGTGTCACCATGTGACTAAACTGTAAATCCATCCTTTGAAACAGGAATGTCCTGACTTGGATTCATGCCTTGTGTGACAGGCTCCCTACCCCACCCAGTGCACTGTGGCCACTGCAGGGAAGACAGTGGCCACAGTGCACTGCACAGCATAGGCGGTCGGTGGCCCAACTGTTTGGAGAGGCTAAAAAGAGCGGGGTTAGGGGTAGGGCCAGGGGTGGAGCTTAAATCCATAATTGTCTGATAACTCACAGAAAAAAAATAAAAATAAAAGTCACAATACCTTTTATTAAATTTAGATATTAGATAAGTATCATATGTCAAAGAATAAAGTGGTTGCTCAAAGCATATATAGTAACATAGTAGATGACACTAACCACAATCGCTCAACTGCAAAACACTATGCACAACTTTGTTCAAAAACACACTCGGAACCTTACTGTACCATAAATATTACACTGGGCAGAACCTAATACACCAATATACCACCCATACGGAAAATGCAGACCGTCAACAATATGAAACAAGGGATCATAATATCACAGTTCTCATGTACAGCCACAAAACACCCTAATTCATGTTTAATTGGGATAAAATGCCATAAATAAGTAAATAAATATAAACTTTTAATGTTGAGCACCTGATTCTCAAAGTGGACATATTCCAAACACTATAATGAAAATAAAATTATCTTTTCTACCTTTGTTGTCTGGTGACTTTGTTTTTCTGATCATGCTGGTCCAGTATCTGATTCTGCTGCTATCTGTCCTCTTAACTCAGTTTCCAGGGCTTCCTTTCCATTTATTTCTTTACTTTCCGCCTTTCTTCTTCATTTCTTGTCCTACATCGTAAGTAAAAGCTGGGTCCTCCGCAGACTTGACTGTCCAGTGGATTCAGCTTCTGCCTATTTTCTCCATCCATGTGCAGTTTTTCTCTTCTCTTCCTTTTCCCTCATCTCATCTCCTTCATCTCTCTTCCCTCCCCTCCCCTCTATGTCCAGCAATTTCTCCTCTCTCCCTGGGCCCAGTCCTCCCATCCATGTCCATCCATGCTCCTTTCTCCCCTGCCCCCTCCATTCACCCATATCCAGCAATTCCCCTCTCTCCCTGGGCCCTGCCCTCCCATCCATGCTCCTCTCTCCCCTGCCCCCCCCATTCACCCATATCCAGCAATTCCCCTCTCTCCTTGAGCCCTGCCCTGCCCTCCCATCCATGTTCATCCATGTTCCTCTCTCCCCTGCCCCCCTCCATTCACCCATATTCAGCAATTCCCCTCTCTCCTTGAGCCCTGCCCTGTCCTCCCACCCATGTTCATCCATGCTCCTCCCTCCCTGCCCCCCTCCATTCACCCATATCCAGCAATTCCCCTCTCTCCCTGAGCCCTGCCATCCCATCCATCTCCCTCTCTCCCCTGCCCTAACTGCCCACCCTCTTCTCCCCCCCCAAGATCCCTTTTTTTCTTTTAAATTTACCTCCGAGTCCGGCAGCGCAGTCAGTGAAAGCGCTCCCAGTGAAAGCGCTTCTCTTCGCTCAGTGTCCCGCCTTCTTCTGACATCATAATGTCAGAAGAAGGTGGGACACTGAGCAAAGAGAAGCGCTTTCACTGACGCTGTCGCTGCGCTGCTGAGTCGGAGGTAAAATTTAAAAGAAAAAAAAAAGCAAAGGGATCTTGGAGGAGAGAAGAGGGCTGGCAGTTGGGACATGGGAGCGGAACTATGTCAGCAGAGGGCGGAGCCATGCGAGGGAAGGCTGGGGAGCCTGCTGCTCCTTGCAATGCCGGCACTGCCCGCTCGAAGAAAATTACAATATTTTAAGGTAGGGCGAGGGCAGGAAGGGGACGAGGGCTAGCCTATCGGGCAGCTGAGGGGCGGGCAGACTTGAGATGATTGACGACGGGGGGAGTGGGGGATCGGGCTGGAACGAAGGCAGGAAATGGCAGCTGAGGGCAGATGGGGAAGTCTGCAGCTCGCGGGGTGGGGGCTGCAGTTGGGCTGTGGAGGCTTAGCCTCCCCAAGCCTCTTATACCGGGCACCTATGCTGCACAGCACTCGGTATGGCTCTGCTTTGAAATGTTTTGCCTGTGATATATAATGATTTTATATATCATCACACTTGGTTTCATTTTTTACCATTCAAACCACTTCTCCCCTCTTTCCTCCAGGTCAGAGAGAACAGAGTGGTTAGAGAGACACATACATACTATACACACACACGCGGATGGGATGGAAAGGATTCCATTAGCCATTCTCCACACGCTTTCCTTATTTATTCTGGTGTATCATAACTTCAAAATACTCCAGTCTTCTCAAGGTGTAGTGACTTATAGAGCACTGGGCAAAACCCCAGAATATAGGTTATAGAATCGCCTGAAAGAAAAGGAGATAATGTTGAGTTTTATGTTCCGTTTTCTTTGACTGATCCTTCTGTTTGAATACGACAAAAACACACACACACATAGACACACACAGTTTAACTTCTGTGGATGAAGGAACTGAGGCTCATTGAATATGCAGATCACAGAAGAAAACCAATGCGCTTAGCTCTAATTCCATCAGGCTCATTTACCTTTTGAAGGATAGAAAAGAATGAATTGAGGATCAGAACAATCAGTCTTATTTGACTTCATCTAAGATTTATGGCAGCTGCTTTCAAGGACGAGTTAGACTAGTTGCAGATCTCACATCCTAATGCCTCATTTCAATATTTCATGAATGTTACAGGAAAGTCAACCTTTTGTAGGCATTTAATTTAAACATCTTTTTACTTCTATGAAACTGTATATAAAAACCAGTATACTTAACAGCCTAGCCAGGTCTAATTAGCAGTCATGCCGTTTTATGTCTGCTTTACTAACCATTTGTCAAGTGGCTCTACAATGCATTTTTGTAAAGTGGAAAGCATTAACCTTACGTTTAAGTTGTTTAATAAAACCACGTTTCGCATTCATACTGTAGTCAGCTCTCGACCCAAATTCATTTTTTAAACAAACACCCAAGCAATGCCAGTTAAGACATCTCAGATTAAATTGCATGATTAATTCAACCATCCTTATAGAGACGGAAATGCATTAAACTTTTTAAGCAGGGGGGCTCCTTTGATATTACAGGAAGTTAATAAGATTTGCTATAGCTTCTTAGGGAAGAGATGCTCTGATTAATTTTGACAGTATGAAATATGACTCTTATCTGTATGATAAAGGGGTATGATATAAGGAGACAGGTACAGAGACTCCGAAATTTTCCTTGGGATCAAAGAACACCAAGTAAAAAATGATAAGCTTAGATAGTTAAAACAATAGGACAAAAGCCTTGCAGTAGAAAGGTTTGTTTTGCTAGATACAGCAGCACTCACTAGAAGAATAGCCATATTTAACATGGATTTCTCTCTAAAACCAAAGAGCAATACACATAACCAGGTTATTGTAGTCAACCATTTAAAAGAAGGATCTAAAGCGGTAGATATTCAAAAGGATTTAATTTGGTAAGAAGGTTCCTACCTGGTTACATCCCATAGGCTGGGCCCAGATAACATATTGATGCGTTTTTATTGGTTGCCGGTGAAATATAGAATTCATTTTAAATTGCTTGTCCTTAGGTCTAAGGCCTATTATGATCATATCCCAAGTTATTTGGCCTCCTTGGCTTCTCCGTATGGTCCTAACAGACCATTAAGATCCTTTTCTGAATGCAGGATATTGATACCCCACCCATCTAGCTCTTGATGGGTATCGATGCAGACATGTGCTTTCTTGTGGATGGTGCCTTCTCTGTTGAATGCCCTATCATTTCATTTTTGGCACGCATCCGATACGCGTGTCTTAAAAATATTTATTATTTTCGAGCACGCGTAGGTCATTACCGCCCGGATTCTTTACCGCTAGGTCAGTGATGGCGAACCTATGGCACGCGTGCCAGAGAGGGCACGAGCACCATCACCTCAGCCAGTTCCAGCCCCCCGCCCCGCCCTCTGAGCACCAGGGCCCACCTCCGAAATTTAAAAGTCATACCTGGTCGGGGTTAAGGCGGCATCGGCAGCAGCAGCAGTAGTGAAAAGTATGCTGACTCGGCGCACCTTCAGCCTTCCCTTCTGTCTCAAGCTCTGGTTCCGCCCTCATTTCCTGTTTCTACAAGGGCGGGACCACAGAGCTTGAGAGACAGAAGGAAAGGCTGAAGGTGCGCCGAGTCAGCACGCTTTTCACTGCTGCCGCTGACGCCGCCTTAACCCCGACCAGGTATGACTTTTAAATTTCGGAGGGGGGCCCTGGTACTTGGATGGAGGGAGGGCGGGCTGCTCAGGAAAAGCTTTTGTCTTTGACGCCATTGGAACTTGGAGGGAGAGGGGACCCTGTGGAACTCAGAGGGAGGGGGGATTCTGTTGAACTGGGAGGGAGGGGGACCCTGGAACTCGGGGGAAGGGGGAGAGGGAAGAGGGAACAAGAGGGAGGGGGACTACTACTACTACTACTACTATTTAGCATTTCTATAGCGCTACAAGGCATACGCAGCGCTGCACAAACATAGAAGAAAGACAGTCCCTGCTCAAAGAGTTTACAATCTAATAGACAAAAAATAAATAAAGTAAGCAAATCAAATCAATTAATGTGAACGGGAAGGAAGAGAGGAGGGTAGGTGGAGGCGAGTGGTTACGAGTCAAAAGCAATGTTAAAGAGGTGGGCTTTCAGTCTAGATTTAAAGGTGGCCAAGGATGGGGCAAGACGTAGGGGCTCAGGAAGTTTATTCCAGGCGTAGGGTGCAGCGAGACAGAAGGCGCGAAGTCTGGAGTTGGCAGTAGTGGAGAAGGGAACAGATAAGAAGGATTTATCCATGGAGCGGAGTGCACGGGAAGGGGTGTAGGGAAGGACGAGTGTGGAGAGATACTGGGGAGCAGCAGAGTGAATACATTTATAGGTTAGTAGAAGAAGTTTGAACAGGATGCGAAAACGGATAGGGAGCCAGTGAAGGGTCTTGAGGAGAGGGGTAGTATGAGTAAAGCGACCCTGGCGGAAGATGAGATGGGCAGCAGAGTTTTGAACCGACTGGAGAGGGGAGAGATGACTAAGTGGGAGGCCAGCAAGAAGCAGATTGCAGTAGTCTAAACGAGAGGTGACAAGGGTGTGGATGAGGGTTTTGGTAGAGTGCTCGGAAAGAAAGGGGCGGATTTTACGGATGTTGTAAAGAAAGAAACGACAGGTCTTGGCGGTCTGCTGGATATGAGCAGAGAAGGAGAGAGAAGAGTCAAAGATGACCCCAAGGTTTCGAGCTGAGGAGACAGGGAGAATGAGAGAGCCATCAACAGAAATAGAAAACAGGGGGAGCGGGGAGGTGGGTTTGGGGGGGAAAATGAGAAGCTCAGTTTTGGTCATATTTAATTTCAGGTGGCGTTGAGACATCCAGGCAGCAATGTCAGACAAGCACGCTGAAACTTTGGTTTGGATGCAAGGTGAGATATCAGGGGTAGAAAGGTAGATTTGGGAGTCATCAGCATAGAGATGGTAGGAAAAGCCATGGGATGAGATTAATGAACCAAGGGAAGAAGTGTAGATAGAAAAGAGGAGGGGACCAAGAACAGAACCCTGAGGTACGCCAACAGGCAGAGGGATAGAAGTAGAAGAGGATCCACCAGAGTGAACACTAAAGGTGCGGAGGGAGAGGTAGGAAGAGAACTAGGAAAGGACAGAGCCCTGGAATCCAAGTGAGGACAGGGTATCGAGAAGTATGCTGTGATCGACAGTGTCAAAAGCAGCGGAAAGATCAAGAAGAATGAGGATGGAATATTGACCTCTGGATTTAGCCAGTAATAGGTCATTGGAGACTTTAGTAAGCGCAGTTTCGATTGAGTGGAGAGGGCGAAAACCAGATTGTAGTGGGTCAAGAATAGCATGTGAGGAGAGAAAATCAAGGCAGCGGCGGTGAACAGCACGCTCAAGTAATTTGGAGAGAAAAGGAAGGAGGGAGATGGGTCGGTAATTAGAGGGACAAGCAGGGTCAAGTGAAGGCTTCTTACGGAGAGGTGTGACCACTGCATGTTTAAAGGCAGCAGGGACAGTCGCAGTGGAAAGTGAGAGGTTGAGAATGTGACAGATAAAAGGAATAAGAGTAGGAGAGATGGCATTAAGAAGGTGGGTGGGAATGGGATCAGAGGAACAGTTGGTACATTTTGAGGAAGAAAGGAGAAGTGTAGTTTCCTCAATAGTAACTTCAGGAAAGGAGGAAAGGGAATGAGGGGAAGGAGAGAGAGGGGAACGGACTAGTGGAGGGAGAGCTGGTGAGGTAGAGAAAGCAAGGTTTATCTTTTGGATGATGGAGAGGGGGGACGAGGGGGAGAGGGAGGGGGCGAGGGGGAATGGCACTTTGCGATAAATAATTAAATTTTGGGTTGCTGTTTGGGCACTCGGTCTCTGAAAGGTTCACCATCACTGTGCTAGGTCAATGGCTGGCGGTAAGGTCTCAGACCCAAAACGGACGCGCGGCAAGTCCATTTTCGGGAAAAACTTTAAAAAAGCATTTTTTGTAGGTGCGCTGAAAAATATTTCATGCGGGTGCCCAAAACACGCATCTACACTACCGCAGGCCATTTTTCAGCTCACCTTAGTAAAAGGACCCCTTAGAACCTTACCATACCATAACACACTAACTCCCAGGACTCAAAGAGCATCAACTTTATCTGTGCTATGGATCTTTATACAGAAACTACATACTAGCAGAATACTGCACCTTGGTAACATGCACAAAACACAGACAAACCCTCAACAATTATGAAACAAGGAACTACAGATCAGTTATAGAGAGTTGAAGGCAAAATACTTCACTGGGACCTCAGGAAGTCAGACCTTGCATACAGCAAACATAGGGCTTCTTTTATAAAGCCACGCTGGTGAGTCCCACATAGAAAATGATAGGATGCTATGGGCTTCCTCTCCTTTGCCGCACGAGAATCACCAGCGTGAATTTGTAAATGAAGCCTATAGAGAAATAGAAACTGAAAAACAAGATATCAAAGATGCGCATTTCCAAAATCTAATATATTCCAATTAATACGTTCAAAATAAAATGTTTTTCTACCTTTGTTGTCTGAGCATTTTATTTTTTCTATTCACTTTGGTCCCAGCATCTCTTTCCTTCTTATCTCTTCCCTCCCCGATCTTTGCAGGATCTCTGTCCATTTGACTTCCCAGCGCCTAGAACTACGCGCATCCATTTACACCAAGGAAAATGTGGCGTAAATACTGGCATGTAGATTTAGGTGCAGAGGGACATATTCTATAACAGTGTGCATAAATTTTGGAATGCCCATGAAATATCCATTTCTCTGCCCATAACCATGCCCCTTTTTGGCTGTGCGCATTAGAATTTACATGCTCTGCATTACAGAATACGCTTAGCGAGTTGTGCATTAGAGAATGACACGGGGACGAGGACCCGCAGTAACCATGGGGATACGGACGGTGACAGAGCCCACAGGAATGGGGCAGGGGCAGAGCCCCCTGGGACGAGATGGGGATAGGGCAGATCCCATGGGGACAGGGTGGGGATGGGGACAAACTTTTTCCCCCGTGTCACTTTCTACTTTGAAGCCTGTTAATGAACTGGACTGTTATTTATGTTTGGTTGATGCAGATGACAATATTTTTATTTTTTGGAAAAACAAGCAAACATGCTGGCCACAGCTAGCAAAATTTGCATTGGGGATACTGTACATCCTGCAACCAGCACATCTTCTAAGAAGACATGTTCTGATTCAGGAAGGACTGCGGAAGACGAGAGCTAGACTGAATCCTGAGATTGTTGATGACTTCTTATTCATCAATAGATTAAAGAATCATAACTGCTTCATAGGGCATATTTCTCCCCTCTAGAGCATACAGAACAGGTTGTATTTTGTACCCCTGGACATTTTAACAGGGTTGATTAGGATTCCTTGAGGTAGTAGAAGTCAGTTATCGTTGGGGTTAGAAGGGTAGAGGGTGGTGGTGGTGGTGGTGGTGGGAGGGTTTATTATAGCTGCTGATTGTTATTATTGTTTTCTATTTGTAATTTATACACAACAGTTGCATAGCATATTGTTCCTTTTTATACTTTAATAAAAGATCTAAATATAAAATCATAAGTGTTCAAGGCTTCTGCAGATGAGAACAGAGCCCACAGGGATGGGGCAGGGACAGGGACAGAACCTGCGGGGACTTTTTGGGACGGAGACAGAACCTACAGGGATGGGGCAGGAGCGGGGACAAATTCTATCCCCGTGTCATTCTGTATTGTGCATGTAAATTCTAATTATTGCCAATTAGTGCTCATTATTGCTTATTGAGTGCTGTAAAAATGCTGATTGGCTTGTGAACCCAATTAAGTTACACGCTTTGTTATAGAATACGCTTGGATTTCAGTGCAGAACGGTAGGTGTGATATATAGAAACCTGGGGTTAGGTTGAAGATTTATTACCAATTTGCCTACGTATTCACCATTGTATTGTGGAGAATAATTTGTATAAGAGATGCTCGATAACATTCACATGAGCTAGATAGAAACACGAAAGTAATAAATAGGAATTTCAGATATAAAAATATAGATCTGTTCTTATTTATTCTTTGTTATATAACTCTGGAGGAATAGTGCAAAATAATTGTCCCTTTTCTGCTCAAAATTAGGTGCCAGAAAAAAAATTGATGCTAAGCTCTATTCTGTAAAGGGCACACACCCTCTACAGAATAGTGCTTAAGTGTGGATCTCATGCTTAACTTTAGGTACTAGACTTATGCCTGCTGAAACCTGGTGTAATTGTTGGTGCCCAAAAGTTAGCACTTCAAAAAAAGGCATGTGCAATGTGAACTTGCAAATATATGGACATGCACAAGACATAGGAACAGGTGAATTGCAGGCATATACAACTGAATGTGTCAGTGACAGTAAATTTACATATAACAATATACATGCACAAGTGCTAACCTTAAAAAGTGTCAGCATCATGTGATGCTTATTGGGTAAATGACACTGATGCTGACACTATTTCTTGTGCACATGTTCCCATATTTAGAACATAGGAACAGCCATACCGGGTCAGACCAATGGTCAATCTAGGCCAGTATCCTGCTTCCAGTAGTTGCCAATCCAGGTCACAAGTACCTGGCAGAAACCCAAATAGTAGCAAAATTCCATGCTACCAATCCCAGGGCAAGCAGTGGCTTCCCCCATGTCCATCTCAATAACAGAGTATGGACTTTTCCTCTAGGAACTTGTCCAAATCTTTTTTAAACTCAGATACGCTAACGGCCATTACCATATCCTCTGGTAACGACTTCCAGAGCTTAACTATTCTTTGAGTGAAAAATATTTCCTCCTATTTGTTTTAAAAGTATTTCCATGCAATTTCATTAAGTGTTCCCTGGTCTTTGTACTTTTTGAATGAGTGAAACATTTATTCACCTCCTCCCGCTCTACACCACTCAGGATTTTGTAGACCTCAATCATATCCTCCCTCAGCTGTTTCTTTTACAAGTTGAAGAGTACTAACCTCTTTAGCCTTTCCTCATATGGGAGCATTTCCATCCCCTTTATCATTTTGGTCGCTGTTTTTTGAGCCTTTTCCAGTTACACTATAACTTTTTTGAGGTACGGCGACCAGAATTGAACACAATAGACAAGGTGAGGACACACCATGGAGCAATACAGAGGCATTATAATATTTTTGGTCTTATTTTGCACCCCTGTCTTAATAATTCCTAGCATCCTGTTTGCTTTTATGGCTGCCGCCGCACACTGGACAGAAGATTTCAGCGTATTGTCCACAATGACATCTAGGTCTTTTTCTTGAGTGCTGATGCCTAAAGTGGACCCTAACATCAGGTAACTATGATTGCAATTTCACACTGCACATGCCTTTTTTGAAGTGCTGTTTTCTGTATGTAAGTATGACATTTGCCTATCTGCATGTTTTATACTCTTATGTTTTTATGTATTTCTAATTATTATCTTTTTATTTTTTTAATAATTCATGATTATTTATTATTTAATTTTGAATTTATGTTTGTATTTTAGTGTTTACCCCTGATGCAGCCTGTGTGTGAAACGTGGCCATGTCAGGTATTTGTTTCAATAAATTATTACTTTCTTCATTTATATTGATCTGTTTGTCACTTTGCCTGTTGGCGGATCTTTGTCTCTTGTTGATTACAATGTTGGTGCCCACGTTTGGCATGCTGACCCAATATTCTACAACTATGTGTGCAATTATTTGGAACGTCCCCCTGACAAACCCATGTTCTTCCCATAGCATACAGCCAAATGTGCATGCAAATAATAATGAGTGCCAATTTTTGTTAGCACCCAATTATTGATGTCATTGAGCTCATTAAGCAATTAATTTGCATGTGCATCTTGGACAAGCACACAAATTTGGGCACACAAATCTGGACACAAATCGGGAGATAGATGTTTGTCTCGCAAAGGCGCCCAAATCGGTATAATCGAAAGCCGATTTTGGGCGTTTCCAACTGCACTCCATCGCGGAAACGAATAAAGTTGACGGGGGCGTGTCAGAGGCATGGTGGAGGCGGAACTGGGGCGTGGTTATCAGCCGAGGAGAGATGGGCGTCTTTAGCTGATAATCGAAAAAAAAGGCGTTTTTACCGCGATTTTGGGTCACTTTTTTTGGACCCTTTTTTTTCACGAACAAGTCCCAAAAAAGTGCTCCAACTGCCCAGATGACCACTGGAGGGAATCGGGGATGACCTCCCCGGACTCCCCCAGTGGTCACTAACCCCCTCCCACCAAAAAAACCCCACTTTAAAAACTTTTTTTCCAGCCTGTATGCCAGCCTCAAATGCCGTACCCACCTCCATGACAACAGAATGTGTTTGATCCTGTCACAGCCTTTCCCTGGGTCAGATGTGGCTCTCGGGTGCAGTACAGGGTCACATCAGCATTGCATTGTGGTGGGTGTAGGGTATTGGGCTCCGTGATTTCATTAGCTTGTGTTACAGTCTCACGATGTTGGTAGTTGGTAGGCTCTTCTCCCATGGTGCCTTTCTCCCTGCCTACTGGGTCAGAGTGTGCCCTGTTGTGTTTCCTGTTGTAGTCCATGCGGTAGTGGCCATTTTTGTAAGCCAGTTTTAGTTCCCTTTCCTGTGTTAGCCATGTTAGACAACTTAGTTCTTCCCTTGAATGTGGCTGAAAGAGGGCATTGTACAGCATTCTGCCAGCTCTGACCTACCGCTCATCTCAGTACCGGGAGACTCGTTGCCAGTGGGGCACAACCTCTGATCTGCAGTTAACTGTGAGTAAAGGCGGTTATTCCAATAAAGGACGTTTTCGGAGAGATTAGTCTTCAGGTGTCAACTGGTGTGCCAATGTTATATAGCAGCAACCAGTCCTAGAGGCCTGCATGTATGCAGGTCCCTGGAGCACTTTTAGTGGGTACCACAGTGCACTTCAGCCAGGTGGCCCCAGGCCCATCCCCCCCACCTGTAACACTTGTGCTGGTAAATGGGAGGCCTCCAAAACCCACTGTACCCACATGTAGGTGCCCCTTCACGCCTAAGAGCTATGGTAGTGTTGTACATTTGTGGGTAGTGGGTTTTGGGGGAGGGGGGTTGGGAGCTCAGTACCCGTGGTAAGGGAGCTATGCATGTGGGAGCTTTTTCTGAAGTCCACCGCACTGACCTAGGGTGCCCAGTTGGTGTCCTGGCATATCAGGGGGGGCGAGTGTACTACCAATCCTTACCCCTCCCATGACCAAATGGCTCGGATTAGGACATTTTTGAGCTGGGCGTTTTTAGTTTCCATTATCGCTAAAAAAAACAAACGCCCAGCTCAAAAACGTCCATTTTTTTGAAAATTCAGTTTGGCCCGCCACTTCACGGACCCGTTCTCGGAGATAAACGCCCATGGAGATAGGCTTTTCCGTTCGATTATGCCCCCCCACGTATAGAATCTGGGGGTTAGTGGTGATTTTCAGTCTGCTGTGTAAATGCGTGGATAGAATTAGCCACAAAAATTAGAGATCCCAATATTTTAACTCTACTACCTCATCTCTAATATAGGATACGAACTTGACACTATACAATTCAGGAACTTCAATATAACACCACTATTTATGTGTCTTCCCTTTAATGCAATACTACTTGTAATTTGTCTTCCCTGTAATGCAATACTACTTGTAATTTCATTCCGGAAATGGCGATCGCCATTACGGTATAATGTAAGCCACATTGAGCCTGCAAACTGATGGGAAAAATGTGGGATACAAATGCAACAAATAAATAAATAAAAACATAAGTATTGTCATACTGGGACAGACCGAAGGTCCATCAAGCCCAGCATCCTGTTTCCAACAGTGGCCAATCCAGGTTACAAGTACCAGATGTTGGTGGAGGTGTACTTTGTACTTATGAAGGCCTGAACCAAGCAGTTCCAGTGCTGCTAAGTATCTAATATCTAAGAATTAATGTACAGACGATGAGAAGTGGAAATTTCTCTTTTTTCTGTAAATTACAATGATATTAAGCAGGCCAGGTGGAGCAAGTACCCCCACCTCTTCCCCCCACCTTCCTCTGACCAAGCAAGTGAAAGACAATCCATTTGCTGTTTACATGAGTGTGTTTATTAGCCTTTGAGAGACTTTTAGGATGCAGATCAAAGGAAATTCCAGGTGAAGGGGGCAGGGGGGCTGACAGAAGAGAGAGATAGAAATCCTGTAGTCAGGACTGGATAAGAAAATATTATTGCAGAGGGGGGAGAATCTCTCCCATTGAATATGGTCAGGAGACAGAATTCTTTCCCATGCCCTTGGAAGTAAGGCTACTATCCAGGAGAGAATTACCCTTTTTTTACAACCATGAGAGGAAGACCAGGTAACACCTTATTTCCTTCTCTGCCTAGAACAATTCAAATACTATCTCCCTGATCCCTGGAGTCAATAGCAATAGTTCTATTGACAAGAGAAACCTAACACCTCTATAACAACTCTATAAGGAAGCAGTAATTAACGTTTGTCTCCTCTTTCAGAATAGGGGAAATACTAATTAAAGGTTCTGAGAAAATGTATTCTTGTGTGAGAATGGCTGTATAGATGAATAGAAGAGGTCCAAAACATTTGGACAACAGACCAAATGCATCTTCAAAAGGAAATATAAACAGATGCTATATATTTCTTTATTGTCAGGAGATCCTGCCTGACTGTAAGATGCTAATTAAGGAGATGAGGAAACCCTCCCTCCTTCTTGTGCTCCATGTATTGAAAGGGAAAAGAAATCCTATATAATATTTCTCTGCCAGATAGGAGATTGGGCAGTGTACATCTCTTTTGACTCCCAAGCCAGGGAGTTTGAAAGCATGACCTGCTCCCACTTTCCATTGTAATTTCCATTTCTATATATGTTCTCATTTCTGTCATATTCTAGACTATTTCTATGACTATTTCTTATTATTTATCCTAAATCTCTGGATAAAAAATAAACCTGTGTTTTCCCCCAACGGAAGCTTCTCTTGGCTCTCTTTTCTGTGTTATTGTTTTAAAGGCTTTAATCCACCTGTCAAAGTTTCTTAAGGTATAGTTGAGAGGGTTTGTCTGCGTAGTATTGCTGGCCTGATTGGACTCCGCCGGCCGCAAGAACAGACGCAAACACTGGCAAGATCCCAAAACATTATAATACATTTTATGCTGCTTATTCTAGAAATAAGCAGTGGATTTTCCCCAAATCCATTTTAATAATGGCTTGTGGACTTTTCTTTTAGGAAGCTATCCAAACCTTTATAAAACTCCGCTAAGCTAACTGCTTTTACTACAATCTCTGGTAAAGAATTCCAGACTTTAATTACACGTTGAGTGAAGAAATAGTTTCTCCGATTTGTTTTAAATTTACTACTTTGTAGCTTCATTGTTTGCCCCCTAGTCCTAGTATTTTTTTTTCAAGGACCATCAGAAGGTGAGCAATTCCAAATAATATTTCACACTTCACATGTATTTCTGCACCATTATCCTCATTGGTCTTTATTTTCATTTTTTATACAAGAGTCCAATAACAGGAACAAGTATTTATATTGACATTTTTCTATGTATCTTTGAGGACTGGTTTGCTTTGATGAAGTGTGCCAAAGAACTTGTTTGAGAGAAGTGAATATCTAGAACCATTAAATATATGTTTGGGTATTATCTGCCGTCATTTACTATGTTACTATGTTTTGTATTAAAAAATTGAAGTACTTATATATATAATATTTTCTTCACAGAACCAATTTTCTCTGACGCAGCTGTAATAGCTAAATGGAAACTAAAAGATTAAATTTGAGATAAGTACTTTCCTATTCACTAACTGATGACCACTTTGATATATATAGAGAAATGTCAATATAAATACTTGTTCCTCTTATTGGACTCTTTTATAAAAATGAAAATAAGGACAGATGAGGATAAATGGTGTTGAAATACACATAAAGTGTGAAATACAATTTGGAATATTGGGATCTTTTTTTGTGTGGTATACTGAATATTATTGAGTATCCCTATTTACCTATAGGGGTCCTTTTACAAAGCTACGACAAAAGGGGGCCTGCGCTGGCATAGTCGCTTGTTTTTGATGCACGCCGAGGCCCCATTTTACCGCAGCAGGTAAAAGGCAGGTCTTTGGTTTTTTTCAAGAAATGGCCGTGTGGCAAGTGAAGCACTTGCCACACAGGCATTTTGGGGGGGGGGGGGGGGGGCACTTACAGCCAACCATTACCACCGGGTACACACAGGCACTACAAAAGTTGAAATATTTTTTCAGTGCCAGAAATAGCACACGGTGGGGAAGGGAACTACTGCCAGGCTGCTGCGGTAGCCCAGCGGTACTTGCCTTTTAGCGAGTGGTGAGCCCGTGTTGGGCTTACCACTGGTTCATAAAAGGGTCCCATAGAGGGGCATAATTGAAAGGGATGTCCTCGTTTCAATTTGGATGTCCTTGCAGAACGTCCCAATCCAGGGGCGGGGAAACACATATTTTCGAAACAAGATGGATGTCCATCTTTTGTTTCGATAATACGGTCAGGGACATCCAAATTCTTAAATTTGGTCATCCCTAGATTTGGCAATTCCTAGACTTGGTCGTTTCTGATTTTCGGCGATAATCGAAACCAAGGACATCCATCTCAGAAACGACCAAATGCAAGCTATTTGCTCATGGGAGGAGTCAGCATCTGTAGTGCACTGGTCCCCTTGACATGCCAGGACACCAACCGGGCACCTTAGGGGGCACTGCAGTGGACTTCATCAATTGCTCCCAGGTATATAGCTCCCTTACTTTGTGTGCTGAGCCCCCCAACTTCCCCCAATAACCCACTACCCACAACTGTACACCACTACCATAGCCCTTACCGGTGAAGGGGAGGCACCGAGATGTGGGTACAGTGGGTTTGTGGTGGGTTTTGGAGGGCTCACTGTTTCCTCCACAAACGTAATGGGAAAGGGGAGGATGGGCCTGGGTCCGCCTGCCTGAAGTGCACTGCACCCACTAAAACTGCTCCAGGGACCTGCATACTGCTGTCATGGAGCTGGGTATGATATTTGAGGCTAGCATAGAGGCTGGAAAAAACATCAAAAAAATTTTTTTGAGGGTGGGAGGGGGTTAGTGACCACTGGGGGAGTAAGGGGAGGTCATCCCTGATTCTCTTCAGTGGTCATCTGGTCATTTTGGGCACCAATTTGTGCCTTGGTCGTAAGAAAAACAGGACCAGGTAAAGTCAGCCACATGTTTGTCAGGGACGTCCTTGTTTCTTTTGATTATGGGTCGAGGACGTCCTAGTGTTAGGCACACCCATGTACCGCCTTCACTATGCCTCCAATATGCCCCCTTGAAATTTGGCCGTCCCTGTGACGGAAAGCAGTTGGGGACGTCCAAAATCGGCTTTCGATTATGTCGATTTGGATGACCCTGTGAGAAGGACGCCCATCTTCCGATTTATGTAGAAAAATGAGCGTCCTTCTCTTTTGAAAATGAGCCGAATAGTGACCACATGTGGTGCCACATTCATTCAGATAGAATTAGGACAGCGAAAAGGCTGTCCTATCTTTATCTAGGCAGTTATCTGGGCACCCTTCTGAATATCATCCAGCATCTGGATACTAGCCAGTGGGTGCTGAAGAACCAAATATTCAATGCTGGTACCCAGATTACTCCCGGCACTGAATATCCGGGTTATTTATTGACTGTAGTGATTGGCCCCTCTGCAATTGCTGACCATCATGGGCTCAATATCATCACACAAACTTTTATCACCACAACTGTAAGAAAAACAGCTATGCAAAACTACTTTACAGAGCCTACTCCATAAGCTGCTAAACATTGTACAAAATATTGTAAAATATTCCTGCTGTATTATGAATCTTAAAAACAGCATGGATAGTCTCAGAGGAATGGAAATGACCTATGAAAAGCTGGGAATGGTTTCTTTGCAGAGCTAATGTGCTATAAAATACTTTTCTATAGGTTGGCAGAAATGTGTCATTTTTAAAAAATTATAATAAGCTGTGCATGTGCCTTATTCTTTGCAGATAAGTTACCTTTCTACTTCCAAGCTACTGAAGAGAATAATAGATTTGTCCTTAGTCAGATGCTGATTGTGAAATATGAAATGGCTCAGCAACTTTGGATATCATTTAGGGAACTGCAGATGTCTCTTATCTTTAACCAGAGATAAATTATAACTTCAGCTACAGTTTGGTTCTATGCACTGTATGACACTTTGTTTTCTTTCTAACTTGCTTTATCAATATCATACTAGTTCAATTTCTGTATTTATAGAAGTTAAATGAGATATCCACTACTACTACTACTACTTGACATTTCTAAAGCCCCTTCTACTAAGCTGTAATCTCTTGTCTCTTTTTGTGATTGATATGGGGCTTTCATGCTAAGATCATTTTATGCAATTAAAAGAAAAAAACAGTGGCAAATAAGGACAATCTGACCCCTAGCTGCAATGACACGAAATTACTGCTAGGAGTCATGTCGGCCATTTTGGAATCTAGGGCTTTAAGAGCAGGAATGTGTGATCAGATGCTTTGTTGGGGATGGTGGAATCAAATGTATTGGAGGGGCCAGCAGTTGAGGGAGAGGGATTGAGGAGGTAAATGGATGCCTTTGAAGAGTAAAGGTGGGGGGAATGAAAAGCTGGCAGAGATGATTGGGGAGACTGATGCTGAGGAGGGGATGGTGGGAGGAGGCGGGACTGGTGCTGCAGGATTGGCATCAACATAAAGAGTGGGAGTAGCATTATAAAAAGCTGATCCACCCCTATGTGGGGCACTGTTAAACTTTTGCTTTCCCTATGTGCAGCTTCTGCTGGACATGGGGAACCATCGACATCCAGTCATGCACCTATTTTTGCAAGATGATCTATGTTTGTCAGAGTCTGTTATATAGTATTGTGGTTCTAACCTGGACGTCTGAATTCCCTTCTCCAAGAACTATCCAAAATCTGCTTTCACATCATTTAAATATTGGCCTCATAGTACTTTATGAATACATAAATTGCAAAATACACAAAGAAAATATCATAGCATGCATATTGGGAATAATTTTTTAAGCAAAACTACCAAAAAGTGAAATAAATCTATGGATTACTATATCAAGAATACAAAAAGATTTGTTTAAAAGGATGCAAGCTGACATACTATATAATGAGGGGAAAAGACCTTAGACATTTTTTATAGGCCTGGTAATTTCATGGCTAGATGAGCTATAATCAAAGTCATCAGTCATAACAACTCCTCACTCACTATGAAAACTTATTTTTTTAAACAAAGTATAGTCCAATTCAGTTCTGGCTGCCACATTTCTAATGCAAAATCAGTGATTTTAAATGTATACTTAGCCTAAATCTTTTATCCTTTATTTATATATATGGAGGGGCATTTTCGAACGGGGCCGGCCATCTCTAAGGGTGCCCATCTCCGAGGACAGCACCGCGAAGAGGTGGGGCCCACCGTATTTTCGAACAAGATGGCCGGCCATCTTTCATTTCGATGATACGGTTGGGGCCGGCCAAATGTCAGAGATGGCCGAGTTTGAGATGGCCGGCCTCGGTTTTTGCCGATAATGGAAACCAAGGCCGGCCATTTCAAACCCGGCCAAATCCAAGGCATTTGGTTGTGGGAGGAGCCAGCATTTGTAGTGCACTGGTCCCCCTCACATGCCAGGACAGCAACCGGGCACCCTAGGGGGCACTTCTAAAAATAAAAAAAAAACATTAAAATAGCTCCCAGGTGCATAGCTCCCTTACCTTACCCTCTCCCCACAACTCTACACCATTACCAATGTTTTGCAGCCTGAAATGCCCAAGTAGAATTACATATTCTCTTATTTCTTTTTAAAATTAGGGAAATCAAAAGTTGACTGCATTTGTAACTTCAAAGCTTTTGAAAATGGAGACATTTGAACCAGAGAGTGCATATAAAATGGTTTAGTGCCATTTAAGATCTTACACAACTGACAATAGAATTTTAATAAAACTCTAGCTTCAGCTGGTAACCAGTGAAGATGTTTTAAATATGGGGTAATTCAATCTGTCTTCGGTAGAGAAAATATTTATTTATTTGCTGCATTTGTATCCCACATTTTCCCACACATTTGCAGGCTCAATGTGGCTTACATTATGCCGCAATGGCGATAACCATTAACTGAATGATAAGTACAGAGAAGAATTACAATTAAGGTATATAAGAATATCAAGCAAATTAGATGTTAAAGATAGAAAATCAAGTGAATTAGAATAAATAATTCATAACAGGTATATAAGAACAAGGACAAGGTAAAACGTTCAATAATAACAGTGTAATTAAAGTAACCAGATTAATGGAATCAATGTTGGTTTGTTCTGGTGCATTTTTGATATCAAGTCTTTTATGAAGGATTCTTGTTATAAGTCTCTTTGAATAAGTTTGTCTTTAGTAATATCAAATGTATGGCAGTATTTTGGATAGTTTGCAACTTTTTCGTGATTGCTTTTGAACAAGCCCAGTAGGTAATATTACAGTATTCAAGTTGGGATAATAGCAGTGCTTGAAACAGGAGTTGAAAATCTTGGTTCCTAATAAATTTACGGATTTGTCTCGGTTTCCTCATTAAGTAGAGTACTTTCTTTTATAGCTATAAAACATCCAAGTTTTAGGAACACCCCAATCCCACCACGAAAATGTTCCCAATCCCTTGAGATTTGGATGCACGTCAGATGAATTGTGTAAATGTCTGCAAAATAGGTTGTGAAAATACCAGTTTGGACGTTTTGAGAAGAAATATGTCCAAATCCTACTTCATAACACTTTTTGGACATATTTCTCTTTTGAAAATGAGCCCCATTGGCATTTGCATCTTTATAAAATAGTGCCTACCTACTACCCTCTTAAATTATGTACCTACTTATAAAATTTCTCTCGTAATGTGAATATAGCAGGATGTCATAATCTCCCTGCCTTAAAGGAAACAAGAGAAACATTCTGGGATCCTGCTCCAGAATTGTGTCGCTCAGAGGTAATGAAAGGGTTGGGCTACGCTGGCAGATTGCTGCAGTAGATGTTCCTTACATTTGGAGAGCACCTCATTGTCATCTTCCAAAAGCTTTCCAATGGATGAAGGCCGATACCTCATTGGAGGCTTTTCTCCATAGAAGGGGAAAAGTGAGGTACTAAGCCATCTAGAGTTTAACCAAACCCCCAGAGCTTAGAGGAATGAATTATACAGATCCCAGAAAGAAGAGAGGAGTGAGCTGCAAAATTCCAAATCCTAGCGTGGAGGGGAGGTAGAAATGAAGAGACTGAGAGTCCAGATGCATGAGCTAGTGTGGAGAGAGAAATTGCTGACCTGCTGTTAGTGATCTATAACTTGTTAAAAAAAAATCTGTAGTACCTGAAGATTGGAAGGTGGCCAATTTAACAATTTTTAAAAAGGGTTCCAGGGGTGAGCCAGGAAATTAGTGGAAACTATTATAAAGAATAAAATCACTGAACACATAGAGGGGTATAATTGAAAGGGGCGCTCAAGTTTTCCTGAGGATGTCCTCGCAGGACGTCCCGGAGAAGGGGCAGGGAAACCCATATTATCGAAACAAGATGGGCGTCCATCTTTCGTTTTGATAATATGGTCAGGGACGCCCAAATCATGAAATTTAGGACATCCTTAGAGATGGTCGTCCCCGATTTTCAGCAATAATGGAAACCAAGGATGCCCATCATAGAAATGACCAAATCCAAGCCATTTGGTCATGGGAGGAGCCAGCATTCGTAGTGCACTGACATGCCAAGACACCAACCGGGTACTCTAGGGGGCACTGCAGTGGACTTCAGAAATTGCTCCCAGGTGCATAGCTCCCTTACCTTGTGTGCTGAGCCCCCCAACCCCCCCCGGTCCGCCTGCCTGAAGTATACTGCACCCACTACAACTGCTCCAGGGACCTGTATACTGCTGCGATGGACCTGAGTATGACATTTGAGGCTGGCATGGAGGCTGCCAAAAAAATATTTTTAACCTTTTTTTATGGTGGGAGGGGGTTAATGACCACTGGGGGAGTAAGGGGAGGTCATCCCAGATTCTCTCCAGTGGTCATCTGCTCAATTCGGGCATCTTTTCATAGCTTGGTCATGAAAACAAATGGACCAAGTAAAGTCAGCCAAGTGCACATCAGGGATGCCCTTCTTTTTTCGATTATCGGCCGAGGATGCCCATCTCCTAATCATGCCGCAGTCCCGCCTTCGCTACCCTGCCGACACGTCCCCGTGAACTTTGGTCGTCCCCGTGATGGAAAGCAGGCGAGGGTTTCAAAAAATCGATTATGCCGATTTGGCCTCCCTTGCGAGAAGGATGCCCATCTCCCGATTTGTGTTGAAAGATGGGCGTCCTTCTCTTTTGAAAATAAGCGTGATAGTAACATAGTAACATAGTCTGCCCAACAAGATAAACTCATTTGTGCTTTTTGTGTATACCTTACCTTAATTTGTATCTGCCATTTTCAGGGCACAGACCGTAGAAATCTGCCCAGCACTAGCCCCGCCTCCCACCACCAGCCCCGCCTCCCACCACCAGCTCTGCCACCTAATCTCGGCTAAGCTTCTGAGGATCCATTCCTTCTGAACAGGATTCCTTTATGTTTATCCCACGCATGTTTGAATTCCGTTACCGTTTTCATCTCCATCACCTCCCGCGGGAGGGCATTCCAAGTATCCATCACTCTGTCCGTGAAAAAATACTTCCTGACATTTTTCTTGAGTCTGTCCCCCTTCAATCTCATTTCATGTCCTCTAGTTCTACTGCCTTCCCGTTTCCGGAAAAGGTACGTTTGCGGATTAATACCTTTCAAATATTTGAATGTCTGTATCATATCACCCCTGTTTCTCCTTTCCTCCAGATAGCATTGAGTTATATGCAGGCTGATTTAGCCACTAAACTTAGGAGTTTAAGGGCTTCTTTTAGAAAGCCACGCTAGCGATTCCTGCACAGTAAATGAGAGGAAGCACATTCAGTTGCTATGGGCTTCCTCTTGTTTTATACATTGGAGTCACTAGCACAGATTTTTAAATGAAAGCCTAAGTGCTGAATATTGGTACTTGACCACATAAGTGCCAACTTGGTCCCGGACTGCCCATGAAATATCCAGCTTTGAGTTTAGCGGTCTTTGGTGATATTTAGTAGCATTAACCAGTTAAGAGACCCTTTTACTAAGCCACGTAAGCGTCAATGTGCACCAATTCCAAGTTACCCCGCGGCTACCACATGGCCTGGGTGGTAATTTCATTTTTGACGCACATCCCCTAGGCGCACTAGAAAATAATTTTTATTTTCTGGCACGTGGCGCTACCAAGCGCCTCAATACTACACGAATCCGAGTCAGGATTCCGATCTAACCACAGTACGGAAACGGTACTAGTCACCCTCATGAATAAATTTAAACAAATGATTGCAAATGGCAAGAACATATTACTTCTACAATTTGATATGTCCAGTGCCTTCGACATGGTTGATCATGGGATACTACTACATATCCTTGAATACTTTGGAATTGGAGGCAACGTTCTCAATTGGTTCAAGGGGTTCCTAACCACACGGTCATACCAAGTGACATCCAACTCAAATACATCAGATACATGGAAACCTGAATGCAGAGTACCACAGGGACCCCCCCCTCTCACCGACATTATTCAACTTAATGATGATACCATTGGCCAAACTTCTATCAAACCATAACCTCAACCCATATATATACGCTGATGACGTAACGATCTACATCCCATTTAAACAAGACTTAAAAGAAATTTCCAATGACATCAACCAAAGCCTACACGTCATGCACACATGGGCGGATGCATTTCAACTGAAACTCAATGCAGAAAAAACCCAATGCCTAGTACTCACCTCGCAATATAACACGAACAAATTCACTACCATGAACACACCAAAACTGACTCTTCCAATTTCGAACACCCTAAAACTTCTTGGAGTCACTATTGATCGATACCTAACACTTGAGAGTCATGCGAAAAACACAACCAAGAAGATGTTCCACTCAATGTGGAAATTAAAAAGAGTAAGACCTTTTTTCCCAAGGACCGTTTTCTGCAACCTGGTACAATCAATGGTACTAAGTCACCTAGACTACTGTAACGCACTCTACGCTGGTTGTAAAAAGCATATAATCAAGAAACTCCAAACAGCTCAAAACACTGCAGCCAGACTAATATTCGGAAAAACAAAATACGAAAGTGCTAAACCCTTACAAGAAAAGTTACACTGGCTCCCACTTAAAGAACACATCACGATCAAAATATGCACCCTAGTTCATAAAATCATTCACGGAAACGCCCCAGCCTACATGTCAGACCTGATAGACCTACCACCCAGGAATGCTAAAAAATCATCCCGCACATTCCTTAATCTACACTTCCCCAAATGCAAAGGTCTAAAATACAAAACAACATATGCATCAACCTTTACCTACTTGAGCACACAATTCTGGAACGCGCTACCATGTAACTTAAAAACGACCTATGGACTAACTAATTTCCGCAAACTTCTGAAGACCCATCTCTTCCACAAGATATACCACAAAGAACAACAAATATGAACTCCTATACATACACCCAGAACTGTCTTTAATATCTGGTTGTGAATCTACTATTATGTTCTACTATTATCATGTTACCCAAGATCTTTCTGTAATACCAAATGTATATTTTCTTATGTATTTCCACTATTCATGATATATTGTAAGCCACATTGAGCCTGCAAAGAGGTGGGAAAATGTGGGATACAAATGCAATAAATAAATAAAAGGCATTTGACACGCATAGACCATTACCGCCCAGTTAACACGTGAGACCTTACCACTAAGTCAATAGCTGGTGGTAGATCTCAGACCCAAAATGGATGCATATCAAATTTTGGGTGTCCAAATGGCAGATGAAGTTCAACATTGACAAGTGCAAAGTGATGCATGTGGGAAGGAGGAACCTGAATTACAGCTATGTCATGCAAGGTTCCGCTTTAGGAGTTACGGACCAAGAAAGGGATCTGGGAGTCATCGTGGATAGGACGTTGAAATCTTCAGCTCAATGTGCAGCCTCAATGAGGCTAAGAAGGAAAACAGAATGTTGAGTATTATTAGAAAAGGGATGGAAAACAAGCATGAGGATGTTATGATGCCGTTATATCGCTCCATGGTGCGACCGCACCTGGAGTATTGTGTTCAGTTCTGGTCGCCTCATCTCAAAAAAGATATAAAGGAATTGGAGAAGGTGCAGAGAAGGGCGACAAAAATGATAAAAGGGATGGGACAACTACCCTATGAGGAGAGGTTAAGACCGCTAGGACTCTTTAGCCTGGAGAAAAGGCGGCTGAGGGGTGATATGATAGAGGTCTACAAAATAATGGGGTAGAGCGGACAGATGTGAAGCGTTTGTTTACACTTTCTAACAATAATAGAACCATGGGACACAAGATGAAATTAGAATGTGGTAGGTTTAAAACAAATCGGAGAAAGCTTTTCTTTACTCAGCGCGTAGTTAGACTCTGGAACTCATTGCCGGAGAAGGTAGTGACGGCAACTGGCCTTGCTGAGTTTAAAGGGGGTCTGGACAGATTCATGAAGGAAAAGTCCATTGATCATTATTAAATTTTGGGGTTTTGCCAGGTTCTTGGGGCCTGGATTGGCTGCTGTCGGAGACAGAGTGCTGGGCTTGATGGACCTTTGGTCTTTTCCCAGCGTGGCAGTGCTTATTTACTTATGTACTTATAGAGAGCAGAAATCTAATAGCAAAACTGTAGCCACACAATTGAAATATTAGGAAAAAGTCAGAAATCATTCATCAATATTGGAGCTCACTTTCCTGCAGAAAAGCACACCACGTGTGTGAGAATCAGTTTCTAAGCATGCCTTGCTTCTCTGTTTGAAATATGCTTAAAAAATGTCCCTTTTGGCATTTCCATCTGTCCACGGAACACATAGGTAGTTGTAATTGTAGTTTATTATTTGCTAAATGGCCATTAGAACAAATAATTTGCCATCATTGTGTGTACATAATTAGCTTTTCAAAACCAGCCAAGAATGAGGGAACACATAAACTAAATGTAATTAGGGGACATAATGGGAAGGGGAAATTAAATAAAGCAATATTTTACCAAAACCAATAGCAATATTATTAAATTATTAAATGAGACATAAAAGGAAGACAGTGAAAAGACTAACCCACTCGAGTTGAAAGATAATCCTGAATAAATTAGGCTATGATTATATGAAAATTTGTCAAAATATCCAAACCTTTATCCCTCGCTTAAATTTTCAGAAGGAAGATTCCAATTGAACTTCAAGTGAAGGAAATTCCATAGGGAAGGTACAAAGGCAATAAAAGCTGCCAAACATGTAGATTTTAGTCACATTCTAGAAGGTGGAGAAATCAATGAGAGGTTGGTCTGTGAGGACTGTAAAGGTTGAGAAGGATTACAAGGAGTAACGAAAGTGTAGATATGCAAGGAGCCCAATACAAGAGATGTATGACCCCGAGGGGCATTTTTGAAAGAAACGTCTAAGTTGGAATTTGGACGTCTTTGTAAAACGTGCAAATTCAGAGGCGAGGAAAATGCCATTTTTGAAAAAAGATGAACATCCATCTTTCATTTTGAAAATACCAAGGATGTCCTTAGATTTGGACGTCTTTGATTTTCGGCGATTTTCGAAACCAAAGGCGTCCAAGTTTAAAACGTCCAAATGCAAGCCATTTGGAAGTGGGAGGTGCCAGCATTTGTACTGCACTGGTCCTCCTGACATGCCAGGACAGCAATTGGGCACCCTAGGGTGCACTGCAGTGGACTTCATAAAATGCTCCAAGGTACATAGCTCCCTTACCTTGTGCGCTGAGCCCCCAAAACCCCACTACGCCCAACTGTACACTACTACCATAGCCCTTATGGGTGAAGGGGGGCACCTATATGTGGGTACAGAGGGTTTCTGTTGGGTTTGGAGGGATCGCTGTTTCCTCCACAAATGTAACAGGTAGGGGGGTATGGGCCTGGGTCTACCTGTCTAAAGTGCACTGCACCCAATAAAACTGCTCCTGGGACCTTCATGCGCTATCATGGACCTGAGTATGACATCTGAGGCTGGTAATCAATATTTTTAATTATGTTTCTTGAGGATGGGAGGGGGTTAGTGACCTCTGGGGGAGTATGGGGACGTCATCCCTGATTCCCTCCGGTGGTCAGCTGGTCGTTTCAGGCACCTTTTTGTGCCTTATTCATGATAAAAACAGGTCCAGGTGAAAATATCCAAGTTTTAGACTTGGACGTCCCTGCTTTTTTTGATTATGGGCGAAAGACGTCCAAGTCTTAGGAACGCCCAAGTCCCACCTTCACTACACCTCTGATACGCCCCCCTCAGATTTGGATGTCCTTGCGATGGACTTTCGCTAGAGACGTCCAAAATCAGGTTTCGAGTATACCGATTTGTACGTCTCTGAGAGATGGACGTCCAAGTGCTGAATTTTGTCGGAAGATGGATGTCCATCTCTTTTGAAAATGAGCCTGCCTGTGTACTAAGGTGAGTTAGCGTGTGCTAATCATGTAGGAGCCTATAGGGATATTGTAGGTGCGTACATGGTTATTGCGCATACATGCTTAACATGCATTAAAAACGCTAATGTGCTTATAACGCAGTTTAGTAAACAGGGCCCGCAGTGAACTAAAATAAAAATTTTTAACTTAATTTTCCTTACTGGAAGATTTAAATTTAAATAGCCATAATATGGAAAGAAAATACAGCATTACATAAAATAAACAAAGAAGTATCTCTACAATAAGCATTTGTGCAGTAGCCCACATTACGAGACCCTACTTACCCATTAATCAAAAAAATATAAATAAAGAAAACAAAAAGAGAATTAATCCTACCCCACAGCAGGACCATTCTACACTATTCTAGCAGCATTAATTATCAGAGAAGCTAACCTCACCCAACAGAAAAAGAAACCCTAGGAACTCTTACTATTATTAAGAAAAGTTTCAAGTTGTGTAGGATCGAAGAAGACATCATTCTTTTCCTGCCAGCGAACCAGACACTTGCATCGGAGCCACACACACACAAAAAAGTAGCTTCCATATGAACTTTTAATTCCAGGAAATTGCTTCCTTCTCAGTTGAGTAGATCTAGCCACATTGGGAAGATCTGCCCACAAAACAAGGAATTTTTATTTTTAAAGTAAGCTTTAAGAACCATCAATTATACTTCTTTGTGGAGAATGTAACAAAGAGGGAAGCTGTAGTTTTAATAGCATAGTTAGAACTTTCAAGGAAATTAGTTAAATCTAAACTAGTCAAGGCAACCCTCAACAGAGTTCTCCACATGGAAGGATTGAGAAATATAATAGCATTGAGAAATTGATATTTATTGAGAAGTTGAAATTTGTAGCACCTCCTTAAAATATTTGTCCAAGAGAATCTCAGATGAAAGCTTGTTTGAGGAAAATTTTAAAAATCTCAGATTTTTGGAGCGCAGCAAATTTCTAGCCTCTTCATCGCAAAACTTGTGAGACTATCTTTAGTCATTGAAATTCCTGAAGCTTGAAAAGTGGAAATCTGAGGCTCCAAACCTTGCAGTCTCTTATCCATTGAAGCAAATTTAGGGTCTCTTTTACTAAACCACACTAGTGATTCCCTCACGGCAATGCTGATGAAGCCCATTCAAAGTGAATAGGCTTGGTTGGCATTGCTGCAGTGGAATTGCTAGCACAGTTTGATAAAAGAGGCCCTTAATTTTTATTTATTTTTACAACTTATATACCACCTACACCTATGTGGTTCACACACATATATTTGTATAGGTACTTTCTTTCCTAGGTGGGCTCACAATCTAAGAGTTATTTGTACTTGGGATACTGGAGGGTTGAGTAACTTGCCCTGGGTGACAAGGAACTGTGGTGGGAATCGAACCCAGTCCCCAGGATCTCAACCTACTGCATTTTACCATGAGGTTGCTGTCCATATTCTCTAGCTTTTAAACATTCTCATGAGTAAAGGTACATAACTGCTAAACCTGAGATCTTATCGTAGGCTCAGTCCTGGTCACCACAGTCCAAATATAATTCAAAAACAAAATTTTAAACTTAATTTGACATGAAATCAGGACCCTTATTAAAGGGGTAACATGGTTGGATCATTTCGTAAAATACAGAAGCCTGACCACTGTATTGTATAAAAGCTGGAGGCACTTTAAGGTTGAAACAAATAATTTCAATAACCTAGTTTGTTTAAAATAAGATCATGAAGAAGAGTTTTATGCCTTTCATTCTGAGAAATGGTCTAAGTAAGGGATCTTATCATTCTTAATATAGCAAAAATTTCTTTACCAGAGATGAGATAAATGTGAGGGAACTAACAAATGCACTTGGGCTTTCAGTAGAACATAGGATCCTGCAATGCATGGTTGAAAAGTAGGAGGAGATTTCTTCCTCGAAAACCAGACCACTTCTGATTTATATGAACTAATCCAATCCTTGATATGGTTAATGATTGATGAGGGAGGTCCTGATCTTCATGAACTTAGGGCTCCTTTTACGTGGGCTTACCGCTTGCTATAATGGAAGTACCGCCAGCAATCTGATGTTACTTCCCACCCTTACCGTGCCATCATTTCCGGTACTACAATTTTTTTTTTATTTTTGTAGCACCAGACTGTACACGGCAGTAATTGGGTAGTGCCACCTCAATGGGTGGCGGTAAGGGCTCCCCCCCCCGAAATGGCTGCATGGCAAGTGCTTTACTTGCCACCTGGCCATTTCCTGCAGAAAAGCCAGCCCTTCTCTTTTACCAACTGCAATAAAAGGGAGCCTCAGCGCACGTGTAAAACATGCACCGATGCTAGCGCCGGCCTCCTTTTGCCACAGCTTGGTAAAAGGGGCCCTTGGTAAGGACTAAATCCCAGTTCCTGATTAAGAGTGGCCAAAGGAGCTAGGAATATACTAAAGAGTGCTGGAGATAAAAAGTAAACTTGTAGACCCATGCAAGTAAATGGGTATATCGAAGACCTACATGCATTCATCTTAACTCTGAAGGTACGATCAGAGAAGAAAGATTGAAACCAACTAGAAACAGAACATGAAATACCTATTTCTGCAAGTCTGTAAAGAAGGAGAACATGGTCACATAGATCTAGTTCACCGAGCCTTCTGTAAAATACCTTGCATATTTTGAACATCCGGACCTGAATGTCCCTTCTTCCACTTCGACAACCTATACAAAGTCAGACTTCACATATTATTAAGTGGTATAAGCTGTTTGAGGTAACAGTCACAAACAATGAATGAAGATCCTGCTTGAACCCCCCCTTCATTCTTATAGGAGTATTTTAATCATGATTTGTATGGCACATATTAGCTACATGCAGTGCTGTACAGACAAACAACAAAATCAAATCGGAGGCTTTGAGTTAAGATTACGGTCAGAATATACAAATAGTCAACCTCAGCCCTTTATGTGGGTCCAACTAAATTCAATTAAAACACAACTCAAATGACCTCATAACTGGAGTGAGCTTTGATGGCAGCTTGGAATTAAGATCAATGCTGGGCAGACTTCTATGGTCTTGGGTCCATAAATGGCAAAAACAGATCAGGATTGAGGCTGCAGATGGCTCCAAGTGGTTGGGAAGTAGGACAGATTTCTATGGTCTGTGCCCCAAAATTGGCAGGGAGAGACGGAGATAAAGAGGGGCATAATCAAAAGGGATGCCCAAGTTTTGTTGAAGACGTCCTCGCAAAATGTCCTGATGGAGGGGCAGGGAAATCCGTATTATCGAAAAAGATGGACGTCCATCTTTTGTTTCGATAATACGGTCAGGGACGCCTAAATCTTGAAATTTTGGTCATTCTTAGAGATGGTTGTCCCTAGACTTGGTCGTTTCTGATTTTCGGCGATAATGGAACCCAAGGACACCCATCTCAGAAATGACCAAATGCAAGCCCTTTGATCGTGGGAGGAGCCAGCATTTGTAGTGTACTGGTACCCCTGACATGCCAGGGCACCCTAGGAGGCACTGCAGTGGACTTCATAAAATGCTCCCAGGAACATAGCTCCTTTACCTTGTGTGCTGAGCCCCCCAAAATCCCCCCAAAACCCACTACCCACAAGTGTACACCACTACCATAGCCCTTACGGTTGAAGGGGGCACCTAGATGTGGGTACAGTGGGTTTGTGGTGGGTTTTGGAGGGCTCACATTTACCACCACAAGTGTAACAGGTGGGGGGGGGGGGGGATGGGCCTGGGTCCACCTGCCTGAAGTGTACTGCACCCACTAAAACTGCTCTAGGGACCTGCATACTGCTGTGATGGACCTGAGTATGACATTTGAGGCTGGCATAGAGGCTGACACAAAATATTTTGAAAGATGTTTTTTGAGGGTGGGAGCAGGTTAGTGAACACTAGGGGAGGAAGGGGAGGTCATTCCCGATTCTCTCCAGTGGTCATCTGGTCATTTCGGGCAAATTATGTGGCTTGCTCGTAAGAAAAACAGGACCAGGTAAAGTCGTCCAAGTGCTCGTCAGGGACGCCCTTTTTTTTCCATTATGGGTCGAGGACGTCCAAATGTTAGGCATGCCCAAGTCCCGCCTTCACTATGCCTCCAACACGCCCCCATGAACTTTGGCCTTCCCTGTGATGGAAAGCAGTTGGGGACGTCCAAAATTGGGTTTCGATTATACTGATTTGGACGACCCTGTGAGAAGGACGCCCATCTTCTGATTTATGTTGAAAGATGGGCATCCTTCTCTTTCGAAAATGAGACTGAAAGTATTCCAGTATTTAATCATGAAGAATTGGAACCTGTGCAGGGTGCCAGATTGAACTCTGACCACCTTGTTGGGAAGACTGGATGGGCCATGCAGATCTTTATCTGTCGACATTCACTAAATTACTAAGAGTTAGCACATGTTACCTGCCACAAGATCCATAGGAATACAATGAGCAAAGTGGCTGATGGCATACACTAAAGCCACTCTAGTTATTGCTGATAGTTCTATTTAAAATATTAAAGGGCTAGATTTACTGGAGTGCACTAGTGTATTAGTGCTTGCTAACACAGTTAATTCATGTTATTAATCAATTGGTCCCATTGCATAAAATAGGAACTGTGGTAAATAACTTGTATTTTATAAAAATATCTTTATTTAGGGGCCCTTTTACTAAGGTGTGTAGGCGTCTATTTGCATCCAACGTGTGTCAGTTTGGAGCTACTGCCTGGCTACTGCTTGCCCCAGGTGGTAATTCCATTTTTTACGTTCATCCAATACACGCAGCAGAAAATATTTTTTATTTTCTACTGCATGGTGCTAACTGGGCAGCAATCGGCAGTGTACACGTGCTGACCATTACTTCCTGGTTAACGCGTGAGACCTTACCGCTAAGTCAATGGGTGGCAGTAAGGTCTCAGACCCAAAATGGAAGTGAGCCAATATAAATTTTGCCGCACGTTCATTTTCGGCTAAAAAAGGCCTGAAAAATGGACCTGCGTGCGTCCAATACATGCGCCTACTACAGCACAGGCCATTTTTCGGAGCACCTTAGTACAAGCACCACTGAATTTTTAAACCGCTCAACATGCGAAGTATCTTCAGCAAGTAAACATGCTTGTAACAAACAAGGATATCCTTGCCTCAGAGTTATAGACTGTAGCAAACAGTATTCCCACCTGGGGTCCTAGCCCAACCAATAATAATTCAGTTTTCACTTCCATCCCCTTAAGACAACAGAAATAATAATGGATGGAGAGTGTAACAATTCCACTTGAACACACTCTGAAACCAAAACCGTATTCCATAAATAGCACATACCAATGCACTAATCAGCCATCTTAAATCCAGGCAGGAGAGGAGCAATATAGGGACAGAGCTGGGGAGGAGCCAGCTGTCATATGGATACTGGCAATATTCATAAGTACATACAGTAACTATTGACATACTGGGACAAACTGAAGGTCCATCAAGCCCAGCATCCTGTTTCAAACAGTGACCAATCCAGGTCACAAGTACCTGGTAAGATCACAAAAAGGTACAATACATTTTATGTTGCTTATTCTAGAAATAAGCAGTGGATTTTCCCCAAGTCCATTTTAATAGCGGTCTATGGACTTTTCCTTTAGGAAGCCATCCAAACCTTTTTAAAACCCTGCTAAGCTAACTGCTTTTACTACATTCTCTGGCAACGAATTTCAGAGTTTAATCACATGCTAAGTGAAGAAACTTTTTCTCTGATTCATTTTCAATTTACTACTTTGTAGCTTCATTGCGTGCTCTCTAGTCCTAATATTTTTGGACTGGTGCTTGCACTCTTAGCTATGCAGATGCCGGCACTGAATATCAGTCAGCACTATGTAGCTCTTAGGCACTGGCCTATAGTCCTCAATGTGTTCCCTTCCATCCTGACCACCTGACCTTTCCCTAAACAGAGAAGCACCCCTCAAACTGATCCAATCCTCTATCCTGACCCCCAACCAGAGGTGCCCACCATGTCCCTCACATATTTGAATATTTTGGGAAATATATATCAAAAAATGGTTTGGTTTTCAAACTACAGACATTACTACTTACTACTACTACTACTTATCATTTCTAAAGCGCTCCTAGACGTATGCAGCACTGTACACTTGAACGTGAAGAGACAGTCCCTGCTCGACAGAGCTTACAGTCTAATTAGGACAGACAAACAGGACAAACAAGAGATAAGGGAATATTAAAGTGAGGATGATAAAATAAGGGTTCTGAACAAGTGAATAAGGGTTAGGAGTTAAAAGCAGCATCAAAAAGGTGGGCTTTTAGCTTAGATTTGAAGACAGCCAGAGATGGAGCTTGACGTACCGGCTCAGGAAGTCTATTCCAGACATATGGTGCAGCAAGATAAAAGGAACGAAGTCTGGAGTTAGCAGTGGAGGAGAGGGTGCAGATAAGACATGCTTTTATTAGTTTAGATGTCTGAAGGCAGATTTTTATATTTACAATCTCACATCTACTCTTTGGAGCCCTTTTACCAAGCAACGCTTAAAGTGTCCTGTGGTAGCCTCAATGCAGGTTTTACAAGCATGCTGAGGCCACTTTTTGCTGCTGGTAAAAGGCAGATTTTTCTATTTTTTCAATAATGGCCACATACTAATTTTAATACTAATAATGAGCTGAAATGAACTTAACTAACCTAATCACTTAAAAGTGTGTGGTATCCAGTTAGTGGCTTTCTTTTTTCTTTTTTAAGTGGCGAAAAAGACCTCAGTATTCAGCGCGTAGCAGAACAATAAATGCACTCAATGCTCGCGTCACTTTGACTCCGTTTTTATCATTGGTAAAAAAAAACTCCACTGTGTGTAAGTAAGGGCTGTGAATAAGGTAAACAATAACCTAAATCGTGTTGACCAATGATAAAAATGGAGCCAAAGTAACGCGTGCATTCAGTTCATTTATTGTTCTGCTGCTACGCGCTGACTACTGAGGTCTTTTTCTCCACTTAAAAAAATAAAAAAGAAAGCCACTAACTCGATACCACACACTTTTAAGTGATTAGGTTAGTTAAGTTCATTTCAGCTCATTATTAGTATTATACTTTATTCCGCTCTCGCTGAAATTTTGTCTAGAGTTATCTGCACATACTAATTTTCCCATTTTGTAGGCAGTAAGGGCTCTTGTGCTAATAGTAACATAGTAGATGACGGCAGAGAAAGACCTGCACGGTCCATCCAGTCTGCCCAACAAGATAAATTCATATGTGCTACTTTTTGTGTATACCTTACCTTGATTTGTACCTGTCATTTTCAGGGCACAGACCGTATAAGTCTGCCCAGCACTATCCCCGCCTCCCACCACCCAATCTCGGCTAAGCTTCTGAGGATCCATTCCCTCGGAACAGGATTCCTTTATGTTTATCCCATGCATGTTTGAATTCCGTTACCGTTTTCCTCTCCATCACCTCCTGCGGGAGAGCATTCTTGCACTAATCAGTTACCACGCAGCAATGCCCATGCGCTAACTGATTCGAATAGCCACCTCCACTCTCTGCTCCCAAACATAATAAAAAATACATTTTATTTTTTAGCGCATGGTTAGTGGATGCACAAGCAAAAACTACCGCGGTATGCCTGAGTGCTCAGCAGTAGTGCATTTTAAGTATGGTAAGCACAGGGTGGTCACAGAGAGATGCATCTCCAGTCATAGTAACATAGTAACATAGTAGATGACGGCAGAAAAAGACCTGCACGGTCCATCTAGTCTGCCCACGATAAACTCATATGTGTATACCTTACCTTGATTTGTACCTGTCTTTTTCAGGGCACAGACCGTATAAGTCTGTCCAGCAGTATTTCCCGCCTCCCAACCACCAGTCCTGCCTCCCATCACCGGCTCTGGCACAGACCCGGTGTAAGTCTGCCCTCCCCTATCCTAGCCTCTCAACCACCAACCCCTCTTCCCCCCGTCACCCAATTTCAGCTAAGCTTCTGTGGATCCATTCCTTCTGCACAGGATTCCTTTATGCCTATCCTACACTTGTTTGAATTCCGTTACCGTTTTCATCTCCACCACCTCCCGCGGGAGGGCATTCCAAGCGTTCACCACCCTCTCTGTGAAGAAATACTTCCTGACATCTTTCCTGAGTCTGCATCTCCAGTCAAAATATTATATTCACATTAGATCTTTCTACTAAATAGAATATTTGCTTACATGTTTAGCCACAGTAGTTTTGCAATGGCTAATTATTGGAACTAGAAAAAAAGAAATGATACAAATCACTTGCTCTACAAGGTGTTATGATGTTGACAACCATTAGGTGGCAGCAAAGCAGTAAGAATGACAATATTCTCCATGAATTTATCCGACTTTCCAAGGAGGCCATTAGGAAATTTGAAATGATTAATAAGAAAAAAAAATGCAACTCTCAAGCCCCCACCTTCAAAATAGTCAGGGACCCCTGAAAGCTCAATTCCTACAAGGACTCAGTTTTGCCTTCATTTCCCAAACATTGAGTGGAGTGGAGGAGTGGCCTAGTGGTTAAAGCACCTGTCTTGAAATCCAGAGGTGGCCCCTTCAAATTCCACTGCTGCTCCTTGTGATCTTGGGCAAGTCAGTTAACCCTCCATTGCCTCAGGTGCAAACCTAGATTGTGAGCTCTCCTAGGACAAAGAAATATCCAGAGTATCCGAATGTAACTCACCTTGAGCTACTACTGAAAGAAGGTGTGAGCAAAATCTAAATAAATAAACAGCAACTACCAAGGTAGACTTTCTGTTCACAGAGGGGCCCTTTTACTAAGCTGCATAGGCGCCTACACGCACCCAATGCATGCCAAGTTGGAGCTACTGTGTGGCCTGAGTGGTAATTTCATTTTCTACATGCGTCCGGTAGGCGCACTGTGGCGCTAACTGGGCCGTAATCAGCATTGTACACTCGCTGGCGATTACCACCTGGTTTACGCGTGAGACCTTACCGCTAAGTCAGTGGGTGGCAGTAAGGTCTCAGGCCCAAAATGGACGTGTGCCAATTTTTATTTTGCTGCACATCCATTTTCGGCCTACCCTCCAAAACACCTTTTCTGCAGGTGCACTGAAAAATGGACCTGCGTGCGTCCAATACACGCGTCTACACCAGTGCAGGCCATTTTTTCAGTGCACCTTAGTAAAAGAACCCCTGTGTGTCTGGTTTCTGTGGTGAATATTTGGTTTTAAGTCACACCTTTTCAGTACTAGCTCAAGTTGAGTTACGAATGTGTACTTACTGCAGCAACAAATGGCTTACTGTGGGTTTTGCTGAGGTGTCCCACGGTAATTCTGAGATGTGTGTGTGCGCTTTCCCTATGTTAAAAATAAAATTTAATTTTAAGGCTGATGACGGGTCTGGGAGTAGAGAGTGGGTGTGTTTTGCACTAATCAGTTAGCACAGCAACATTGCCATATGCTAACTGATTAGCGTGTGCTTAACATGTGAGCCCTTACCACCTACATAATGAGTTATGGTAGGGCTTACAGACTAATGGCCATGTGCTAATGGCAAAATTAGCATGTGGCCATTAATAAGGAAAATAGAAAAATTGGCTGTATTACCCTAGTGGTAAAAATGGCTTTAGCGCGTGGGAATGACCTGCGTAAGGTCACAGGAACGAAGGAGTAGAGACTGGCCAAAGGACAATTCAACACAGGAGGTAGTGCTTTAAAAGATGCTTTATTCGCTGCTTGGACACAAAGGACCCGACACGGTCCGTGTTTCTGAGTTAGAGAACACCTGCCTCGGGGGTCACAATAGTGTTCAGAACAGGACACTGAGAAACAAACAAAGTCACAGGGTAATCGATTCGGGAAAAAATGCTGACCAAACAGCTCTGCTCGGGAGAGTTAATGTGCAATTAGATCTTTTTACTAATGTAATATTTGCCTACATGTTTAGCCATAGTAGTTTTAGAACTCTCCCGAGCAGAGCTGTTTGGTCAGTATTTTTTCCAAATTGATTACCCTGTGTTGGATTGTCCTTTGGTCAGCCTCTGCTCTTTCGTTCCTGTACTGTATATGTAGAGGTTCTTCCTGTTTGCTGTGCCTGCATAAGGTCACGCCAAGGCCACTTTTTACCGCTGTTTGATAAAAGGGTCACTGTGTATATTCATAAAATACTAACATTAGTGGCAGATATTGTGTCTTGCATGCAGGTGTATATGATTGCATCTCAACTTTGCAAATGAAAGTATTTTATAATTTGAGTGTACTTGCAAACTCTGCCCGGACCATTCCCTAAGCTGCTCCTACTGGTAAAGTTCCCACCTTCATGTGAATGTGCACACTTTTATACTGGTCTGAATTTTATAACAGGCCTTGGAGGCATGTATGTGGCCACATATATGTGAGAAAGACATTATCACCTCAATTTTCAGCTGGCAGTGGTCAGAATTGTTTTAAAATGCTGACTGTCACTGGCTAAATTATTTATTTATTTAGATTTTGCTCACACCATTTTCATTGGTAGCTCAAGGTGAGTTACATTCAGGTACACTGGATATTTCTCTGTCCCAGGAGGGCTCATAATCTAAATTTGTACCTGAGGCAATGGAAGGTTAAGTGACTTGCCTAAGATCACAAGGCGCAGCAGCGGGATTTGAACCGGCCACCTCTGGATTGCAAGACCGGTGCTAATTAGCCACACATATTCAGTGCCAGGCCATATGCGGGCATCAACACTGAAAATCTGGGGCTAATTTTGCTGGGGCTGGCCACTGGAGTTTATACAGGTCCCTGACCCTGCCGATATCCAGCTGGGACCCGTATAAGTCTTATACAGACCCCAACTGAATATCGGCCAGGACCTACATAACTTGCTTTTTTTGTGTGTGCCCCCAATCTCCTGAAAAGTCTCCGCTCTTGTCCCCCTCCCCCAGCCTGCAAGTCAGAAACTTCTCCCACCCCTTGACCTTTCTTTCCGAATTCAACCGTCCATTCTTTGGTCCAAACATTAGCACTCTCTAAGTTTGACTATTATAATGCATTTTACTCAGGTTTAAAGTACTCTTTAGTCAAGAAACTTCATCAGCGCAGCAGAACACCACTGCCTGTCTTGTTTGTAGCGTTCCGCTTTACACCAAGGGAACTCCTCTCTTGGCTAAATTACATTGGCTTCCAATAATTCTCAGATTACCTTTAAACTTTGTGCAATTGTTTATCAAAGTTTGTACAGTTTATTACTTAGATGCATGTAAAACCTGATAGAACTGCCTTTTCGAAATGCTTTTTCTACATCTAGGGACTATCTCATCCTTCATTACCCAAGTTGTAAGAAAGTAAATTATTATAAATCTGTTCATAATGCAGGCTTTACCTATCAAGGCATGAAGATACGGAATTCTCTGCCTAACCCATTAAGATACAATACCGATTACCTCTTATTTCGTAATCTGTTGAAAGCATTTTTATTTAGTAAATCCCTTACTCACACTTGTAATTGTTAGTCTTAAGCATGGTTGGAACTCTGCTCCTATTATTCAATAGTAGTGGTTTATGTATTATATTATTACCACGTATGCTAATACTAATTTTATTGTGCTTTTTGCAAATGTTTATTGTTAGCCACATTGAACCCAAACTTGTTTGGGATAATGAGGTATATAAATGTCACAAATAAATAAATAAACCCTTCAAACAATGTCAAACTGTCGTTGAATCACAAGTTGTCAAATACACCTGTGCTGCCAATAGTGGAGGAGTGGCCTAGTGGTTAGGGTGGTGGACTTTGGTCCTGAGGAACTGGGTTCGATTCCCACTTCAGGCACAGGCAGCTCCTTGTGACTCTGGGCAAGTCACTTAACCCTCCATTGCCCCAGGTACAAATAAGTACCTGTATACAACATGTAAGCCACATTGAGCCTGCCATGAGTGGGAAGGCACGGGGTACAAATGTAACCAAAAAAAAAATCCTCTGTGTACACATAGGAGGAGATTCTATATATGGCGCCTAAAAAATCAGCACTGACATCAGTTCCATCTAAACATATTCTATAATCAGTGCCTAGATTTAGGCGCCGATTACAGAATACGCTTAGTTCATATTTCAGTACCTAAATCTACGCGCATCCATTTACACTAATGAAAACTTGGTTTAAATCCCTGCGTGTAGATTTAGGCCATATTCTACAACTAGGCACCTAAATTTTGGAACGCCCATGAAACACCCATTTCCCCGCCAATAACCACGCCCCTTTTTGTCTGAACGCATTAGAAGTTCAGCACTCATTGTTACAGAATACTTAGCGAATTGTGTGCCTAAATTCCAATCAGTGCCAATTAATGCTCATTATTGCTTGTCAAGTGCTGTTATCTGTGCTCATTAGCTTGTTAAGTTATGCGTATTGTTATAGAATCCACACCAATTTTAGCGCAAATCTCTAGGCACACTATATAGAATCTGAGGGATAAGGACTAATTCCAAATGTTTCTATTAAATGTACCAATGGTCTTATAAAAATGTTAAACAATATTGGACAGAGTGCCGACCCTTGAAGTATCCCATTAATAAGTTGTTGCGGGAAAGATATTTCTATATCTTGCAGCACCGAAAACGAATGGTCTGTTAAAAAAACTCTGACAGTACTCTACCATCCAAACCAATAGCTGTCTAACGATCCAAAAGTTTAGCATAATTCTCAACATCAAATGCAGAAGATAAATCCAATGATACCACCAACAATAAATCACCCACATCCAGAATACTCACTGAGGAGCATAACCAAATTTGTCTCTGTACTAAATTCTATGCGAAATGCTGTCTGTCTTGGGTGCAACATGGAATTTGCCTCCAGGAAATCCACTAACTGTTGAACTACTATTTTTTTCCCAAAAGTTTCATTAAAAAACAAATTAGAAACGGGTTGATAGTACTGCACTTTCAGAGGATCCAATAATTTATTTTTCAAAATAGGATGAACCACCACATGTTTCTGCTCCCAAGGTATTATGCCCTCTACCAAACTCTGATTAAGCATAGACACCAATGGCAACAAGCCATGTTGGGATCATAATAACCAACATGACAGTACAAAATCCAATAATGTCTCAGAAAGCACAACACAACACAACAGAACACCTCCTTAGACTTTTGGGCTAGGATTCCCTTGACTTTCAGGGACGTGAAGTGTAGGTCTTGCCATCAAAAAAGATATTCTGTGACAAATTCAATGTTTTCATCATTTCTAAATTTGATTTCCTCATCGCAAATATTCAATTTGGGAGTGAAATATGTTCAGGAGAGAGTGAATATTCCAGCTATATCTCTTAGCATCTCACTGAGATTGTAATAAAAACAAGGGGAGGGAAGATAGGGAATAGGAAAGGGGGAAGATGAAGAAGAGGGCAAGGCTGATTGACTTCTCATTCTCACACACTACTGTACTCCAAACACAACCTTTCCCCATTAAACAGAACTATGCCTCATGCATATGCCATTATTAACATATAACTTCCCTTGCATGCCCTGTATGCATATATCTCTCTGTAACTCATATAAACCCTACCCCATGCATACTCACACACACCTATGCTATGCCCATCCTATACCCCTTCACATATCCCTTTATGCACAGGTAACCTACATAACACATCTTGCTGCAGTTAACAGAAACGTTCTTGAGCACAGTAGGTGATTTGCCTTGGGTCAAGAAGAAAAGGTTTAAAACTGGAAACATCTGAAGTAGCCTTATAGTTCCAGGACACCAAGAGGGGCATAATCGAACGTGAACACCTATCTCCATGGGTGTCTATGTCCGAGAATGGGTACGTGAAGGGGCGGGACAGACCGTATTTTTGAAAAAATGGGCGCCCATCTTTTTTTTTTGATAATACGGTTTGTGCCGAGCAAATGCATTGGATTTGTGCGGATTTGAGCTGGGTGTAATAGTTTTTCAGCGATAATGGAAACCGAAGGCGCCCAGCTCAAAAACAAACAAATCCAAGGCATTTGGTCATGGGAGGAGCCAGGATTTGTAGTGCACTGGTCCCCCTCACATGCCAGGACACCGACCGGGCAACCTAGGGGGCACTTGTAACAATATAAAAAAAAGTTAAATACCTCCCAAGTCCATAGCTCCCTTCCTTTGGGTGCTGAGCCCCTTAAATCCCCCCAAAACCCACTGCCCACAACTCTACACCATTACCATAGCCCTTATGGCTGAAGGGGGGCACCTACATGTGGGTACAGTGGGTTTTAGGGGCGGTTTGGAAGGCTCCCATTTACCAGCACAAGTGTAATAGGTAGGGGGGATGGGCCTGGGTCCAACTGGGTGAAGTCCACTGCACCCACTAACAACTGCTCCAGGGACCTGCATACTGCTGTGTTGGAGCTGGGTATGGCATTTGAGGCTGGCATACAGGCTGGCAAAAAAGTTTTTAAAGTGCTTTTTTATTTGGTGGGAGGGGGTTAGTGACCATTGGGGGAGTCAGGGGAGGTCATCCCCGATTCCCTCCGGTGGTCATCTGGGCAGTTGGGGCACTTTTTGGGGACTTGCTCGTTAAAAAAAGGGTCCAAAAAAAGTAACCCAAATTCACGGTAAAAATGCCTTTCTTTTTTTGATTATCGGCCGAGGGCGCCCATCTCTCCTCGGCTGATAAACACGCCCCAGTCCCGCCTTCACCACGCCTCCGACATGACCCATCAACTTTGTTCGTTCCTGCGATGGAGTGCAGTTGAAGATGCCCAAAATTGGCTTTCGATTATACCGATTTGGGTGCCTTTGCGAGATGGGCGCCCATCTCCTGATTTGGGTCGAAATCTGGGCGCCCATCACTTTCGAAAATAAGGCCGCAAGAGACCCAGTGTGTATTGTTGTGAAAGAACAATTTTTTCAGGTGTTTGGTCCAGACAGTACAGATGTAGAAGTGGATGTGTATTTTCAGATGAATGCTGTCAGTGACCATGTCCCCAAGTGTGTCTGCCCCATGATGGATAGCATTGGTTTAAATGTGTGCTAGGCAATCTGCACCAATTAAAGTCCCCTTCTGCATCAACTTTTTCAAATCAGCAAAATTATTCCTTCTTCATCTCACTAGAGTCCACAAAACATTGCACTGCAGTCACCAGCAAATACCAAACACGCCTCAAGTAAATTATTCTTTGTCAGAGCTTCAGTGACATATGTTTCAATAGTAGCTGCAGTCTCACTGGGTGTGCTTTGAAGTTTTATCAATTTTTTTTGAGAGGGGAGGGGGTTAGTTATCAAGCTGTGTTGCAACAGTAATGCATGTTATTTAGTCTTAAACACGTTTAAAAGCGTTCTAATGCAAATTTTGGTGCCATAACAAGTCGATTTGGAGTACATAGGAATAAAGTGAAAACCATGCAAATGCATACAGAACACTTTATTACTATATAAATTCTGCATCAGTGTGCCAGCAGGGACCCAACCCTCATCACTGCAAGCAGAGTAAGTGACCCCAGTCTGACTAGAAGTAGTGGTGAGATGGGTGAGGAAAGGGAAGGTGAAAAGAGACCAATTGGAAGGATGAGATAGGAAGAAAGAGAAGAAAAGTGGAAGAAAAAAGGGGGATCAGGGGAGCAGTGGCGTACCAAGGGCAGGGCGGTGGGGGCGGTCCGCCTAGGGTGCACACTGCTGGAGGGGTGCAGAGAACAGCTGCACACCTGTCAGCTCCGCTGGTTCCCTGCTCCTTCTGCCCTGGAACAGGTTACTTCCTGTTCCGGGGCAGAGGGAGCAAGCGGAACCAACAGCCGTGCGGCTGTTCCCAACACCCCCTCCATCAGCGTGTGTTGATGCAGGGTATGTTTATGCGCTGGGGGAGGGGTTTGTGTGTTGATGCGCCGGGGGAGGGGTGTGTGTGTTGATGTGCCGGGGGGGGGGGGGGGGGTGTTGATGCTGCGGAGGGGGGGGGGGAAGTTGATGCGCCGGGGGGAGGGGTGTCGTGCTGCACCCGGGAGGGGGGGTGCCCATAACGTAATTAATTAACAAGCTAATCAGTGTTTGTAATTGGATGTCAACAAGCAATTATCAGCACTAATTGGCATGAACTGAGATTTACGAGCACAACTTGCTAAGTGTATTCTGTAATGTGGTGCTCGTAAATTCCATGGTCCATAGTTGAAAAGGGGGCATTGTTATAGGTGTGGAATGGGCGAGTCATGGGCGTTTCTAAAATCTATGTGCATTATTATAGAATACACTCTCTCTGTGCCTAATGTAGGCATCGGGTTTTATAGCAAGTAAAGCATGGCCTAAATGGACGTGACCAAATTTGGTCATGTGGAGAGGCGCTTGGTGTACTCTATATACTGCATGGAAATTTAAGTCTATTCTATAAAATGTAGGCGTACTTTTTGGAATATGCCTAGGTGGAATTCTTTACTATGTGGATTTTTTGGGCTCCATATATAGAATCTGGCCCTATGTGCTAAAAAAATTCTTAATTTTTTCATGGGGGGGGGGGGGGGGGGATGTCTGGGGAGTCACGCCCCTCACCTTGCCAGTAATGGCACTCCTTCTGTCGGTGTAGGGCCGGGGTTCCCTTCAGCAGCATGCCTGCCGGCGCTCTTGACCCACAGTGCTCTGCTTCTCTCCCCTGCGAACGCTGGCTGGGCGACTCCCGGCATCTCTGCCCCGCCTTGCTCCATGGGGATTGGCTTCCAGTGACTGATATCCTGGTTGTCCATCTCTCAGCCCTTAACCTATGGGCTCTCCCTTGCCTCCTCTGCTCTTTCCCTATTGGATGCCTGGCTGCTTCCCCTGCTCTGCTTCTTCCAATGCCTACTCTCCTCAGCTGTTTCCAGTGAATGCCTGATGCCAGCACTATTTCTGTGGAACCCTTCCCTGGCTCAATGCTTCGGCTTCTACTTCTGTAGGTGTTTACTTTGCTCTGTTGTTTGCTTTTTCTCTACTTTGTCCCTCGTTGCTGGCTTTGCCTGTTCCTGGATTACTCTCTTGCCTGCTGCCTGCCTATTGACTTTGCCTGTACCTGGATTACTCCCTTGCCTGCTGCCTGCCTATTGACATTGCCTGTACCTGGACCACTCTCTTACCTCTGGACCACTCTCTTACCTGCTGCCTGCCTGTTTGCCACCCCACTTCCAGCCCCGTCTCGTAAGTCCTGCAGGCCGCCTGCAACTAGGGGCTCAACCTCTGCAGAACGGCGGTCAGCGCAGGTGAAACCCAGGGTTGTCCGGCCGCCAAGCAGAACCTGGTCCGAGTTCCGGGCTCAGCAGTGCTGTACTTGGTACAAGAACTCACAAATCTGATATGGGGATAGAGAGTGAGTATTTCTACACTAATCAGTTAGCTGACGCATTAACTGATTAGTGCATGAGTAGCATGTGAGCCCTTATTCCCTACAAGATAGGTGGTGGTAAGGGCTCAAATGGTAATCTTTTTTAATGTCCATGCACTAATGGCAATATTAGTGTGTGGCCATTAATACCAGAAATTGGAAATCGGTTATTCTTCAGCTGTGGGAAGAAATGGCCTTAGTGCGTGGGAAAGACCTGTGTAAGGGCACGCTAAGGTCATTTTTCCTGTACCTTTGTAAAAGGATCCCTAAGTGATTTAGGCAATCTTTATACAAGAGTGCCTAGAAGTTATATGAGGAATTGTCAATTATTGGCACCGACAAATACAATCGGACGCCAAGAAAAAGTGGCAGACAGATACAGAAATTGTTTCAATTTATTGAGTGCCACCAGCTTGATTAAAAAGGATTTCCAAGTGCATCTCATTCTGTTGACCATCAGGCTCATTTTTGAAAGAGATGGACGTCCAAAAAGTGACATAAATTGGCACTTGGACGTCCATCTCTCAGAGATGTCCAAATCGGTATAATTGAAACCTGATTTTGGACTTCTCTAATGGAAGTCCGTTACAAAGACGTCCAAATTTCAAGGGGGCGTATTGGAGGCCTGGTGAAGGTGGGAATTAGGCATTCCTAAGACTTGGACGTCTTTGACCCATAATAGAAAAAAGCAGAGACATCCATGACTACAACTTGGACGTTTTCACCCGGACCTGTTTTTATTACAAATAAGACACAAAAAGGTGCCCGGAATGACCAGATGACCACCGGAGGGAATCGGGGATGAGTTCCCCTTACTCTCCCAGTGGTCACTAACCCCCTCCCACCCTCAAAAAACATTATTAAAAATATTACTTGCCAGGCTCTATGCCAGCCTCAGATGCCATACTCAGGTCTATGACAGAGCGTGCAAGTCCCTGGAGCAGTTTTAGTGGATGCAGTGCACTTCAGACAGGTGGACCCAGGCCCATACCCCCCTACCTGTTACATTTGTGGAGGAAACAGTGAGCCTTCCAAAACCCACCAGAAAACCTCTGTACCCACATCTAGGTGCCCCCCTTCACCCGTAAGGGATATGGTAGTGGTGTTCAGTTGGGGGTAGTGGTTTTTGGGGGAGTTTGGGGGGCTCAGCACACAAGGTAAGGAAGCAATGTACCTTGGATCATTTTATGAAGTTCACTGCAGTGCCCCCTAGGGTGCACGATTGGTGTCCTGGCATGTCAGGGGGACCAGTGCACTACAAATGCTGGCTTCTACCAAGTTTTTGACTTGGACGTCTTTGGTTTTATAAATCGCAGAAAGTCAAAGACATCCAAATCTAAAGACGTCCTTGATATTTTTGAAATGAAAGATGGACGTCCATCTTTTTTCGAAAATGACCTTTTCCCCACCTCCAGATTTGGATGTTTTACAAAGACGTCCAAATCCCAACTTAGACGTTTCTTTCGAAAATGCCCCTCCATATCTGTTACCCTCATGAGTTCCAGATCAAGAGTCTCTTTGTCATTGATAAGATGTACACTAGCAGTAAATACGAGAGACTGGGATAATTTACAACATACCTTGGGAAAGAAGTGAGGCTCATTCCTGTCATGGTATGCACAAAAAACAACCCCAAAAATGAAATAGAAACACAAAGAAAGAGCAGCATATTCTTGTTTCACACATCTTTATCTTTCCTGAAACGAAGACATTCCAGTCTTTCCTTTCTCCCCCTCCACAAAAGCATCCACATGTTTGGTGATGAGTCTGTTGACCATAAATAGGTGGCTTGTGGCCTCAGGACAGAAGGTTTTTCAGTAATAATAAACTATGGGTCCCTTTCATTAACCTGCGTTAATAAGATAATATGCAGTTATCAATGCGGTAGTCAGTAACACAGGCCTGTGGTACTGTCTACTGCGCTTAAATAGGGGCCTTTGCTTAAAATATGATGCAAGACTACTGCTTGGGGTTCTCGGTGCCATTTTGGGGTGTGGGGAGGACTTTGATTGCAGGATCGGGGTACAGTAAGGATTTTGATGGTGGGATCAGAGGAAGAGATGTGGCGATGGTTGACCCTGCACTACAGTACATGGGATTGCTGATAGCACAGTTACTACCATGCAGTCTGCAACTGCATGTAACGCAGTGCCATGTGCTGTGGTAAGAATCCGCCATGTGTGGTAAATTAAGGTCAGATGCTGGACATGTCCTCCTGCGTTCACCACAGAGGCTTTGCACTTACTACACCTTAATTTTTGATTTAATGTGTGGTAAGTTCAAAATTTTAGTTTAGTTTAATTTATTGGGGCTTAATATACCACCTTTCATAAAACCAAAGCAGTTTACAATTAAAATATAAAGACATTATAGCGGGGAAGACAAGGAAAGGAGCACCAACTAAAAATCGAAAGAAGTAAGAAAGGCTGGAAAAGAAGATGAAGTCAATAAAAATAGATAAGATCAGGTAAGGAACACATAACTGCCCGCTAGAAGGTCAAACACCAGCGATCAAGAGTCAGATGAAAAAGCAATAGTGAATAAAGGAATTTTTAATGCCGTTTTGAAATTTTGGTATGACTGTTCCGTACAAAGGGAAGAGGGCAAAAAGTTCTATAAAGTTGGGCTAAGAGAAAAAAAAACCCCCAAACTTACTGCAGTTTAGTAAAAAGGCCTCTATGTTCGTCAGTTCTCCTTGACCAAACTGGAATGAACAATGGTCCAATTCTCCAGCTCTGAGAAGACATTTGTACGATAATAGTAACATAAGTGAATAGCAATTTGATTATATATTTTGCTTGTAAAGTTCTATTGAAATTTTTTCATAATCTTACAGAACACAATAAATCTCTGATAGAGATTTGCAAAACAGAAATGGCATGTTGTACGCAAACATCAACCTTTTATTGGAAATTAATTTCACTCTTTGTAAGATGCAGCAGCAGGAAGGCGTGCAAGGATTCAGGATGGGCAAGGATATGTTTTCATGGAGAAGGTGGTAAATACCTTGGAATGTCCTCCCATGAGAGGTGATGGAATTCAAAAATGTGTGGGATAAACACAAAGGAATCCTATATACAGGGCTTTTTTTTGAGGGGGTACTTGGGGGTACTGAGTACCGCCACCTTTTCCATTGTCTGCTAAAATTGAGCCATGGTCCCCAAGTTTTAATGGATGAGGTCAGGGTCTACACACCAATTCTGCCTTGTCTTAGATTCTCTGACTGGTTGCAGGGTGCCTGGCTATTGGGGAATGGGTCCCTCAGTGATCACCCCACCCCTGAAGGGTGACCTGGCATTTGAGTACCGGCACCTTTTTGTATAGAAAAAAATGCACTGCCTATATAGAAGGTATGGAACCAAACAACCTTAGTGGTGATTATATGGCAACACCAGTAATGGGAAGCAAAGTTGGTGCTGGGCAGACTTCTACAGTCTGTGACCTGATCGTGGCTGGACAGATTTGGATGGGCTGGAGTGAAGCTTTGATGACAAAGTTGGAGAACAAGGTCAGTGCCGGGCGGTGCTCCAGAATGCTTTTCTAAGCTGTGCCTGACTGGACTTTTGCTTTGTTATCTGAAGATAAGTTATATTTGTGATTCATTTGAGCAATATTACTCCAATTGATCCCTGATGCAGGCATTTGTATGCCGAAATACAGCCCGTGTCAGGTCCTTTGATTAAAGATCTCTTGATTGTTCCAGTCATGAAGGCCTTTTTGTGTTGTCTTTGCTTGTTGTACTCTTGACCCTCACTTTTGCTACCTAAATTATGGTAGAAACATGGAAACATGACAGCAGATAAAGGTCAAATGGTCCATCCAGTCTGCCCATCCTCAGCATCCACTATCTTGTCCTCTCCCTAAGAGATCCCCTATGCCTGATCCATGCTTTCTTAAATTGAGACACAGTCCTTGTCTCCACCACCTCCAATGGGAGGCTATTCCACGTGTCCACCACCCTTTCCATAAAAAAGTATTTCCTTAGATTATTCCTGAGACTATAACCTCATAACTTCAACCCATGCCCTCTCATTCTGGAGTTTTCCTTCATTTGAAAAAGACTTACCTCCTGTATGTTAATGCCATGGGGATATTTAAATATCTCTATCATAACCCCTCTCTCCCCCCTTTCTTCCAGAGTATACATATTGAGGTCTACAGGTCTGTCCCCATATGCTTTATGACAGTGACTACTGACTAATTTTGTAGCTGCCCTTTGGACCGACTCCGTCTTGTTCATATCTTTTTGAAGAAGTGGTCTCCAGAATTGCACAAATTATTCTAAATGGGGCCTCACCAGAGACTTACACAAGGGCAGTATCGCCTCTTTTTTTCCTGCTGGCCATTCCCCTCCCTATGCAGCTGAGCATCCGTAAAGCATAAATAGTTGAATTGTATTTCTATTGGTGAATTTTTTTTTACCAAAGATGTGTTTGAGCTGCATTTTTTGTAGAAAATAAATGATGACTACAACAGAGGTCTTTTTCTTCCATTTATACAAGTGTACACGTGTATAGAAGTTTTCATTTATGAGATTTGTTTTACTGTAAGAAAACTGTCCAGTTTTCCTGCTAGTAGATCCACCCTCTGTTGCTTCTTTACGTTTTTGTGGTTGTCAGGATCTACTGCTCTTTGGTGCCCCCCAGAAGTTGCTGCCCTAGGCGACTTCCTAATATGCTTAATGGTTGAGCTGACTCTGACTGGGAACTATGATATATTGGAGCCAGACCTCAGTCCTCTGGTTCAGTGGCCAAACCACTAGCAGCCAGATTCTGTATAAGGTACCAAAAAAAAAAGTGCTCAGCTCACCTAAAGTTAGGCACAGTTTATAGAATTTGTACAGCGGCCATCCCGCGACTAAAATTTAGGCTTAGCCACTTATACCAACTAAATCTGGGGTAAGTGTCCACATCTTATTTAGAAGTGGATTGGGCATATTCTATAACAGTGTAATTTTCTGGAACGCCCATGACCTGCTCGTGTTCGTCCCATAGCCACACCCCCTTTTGTGAGCTGCGCATTAGGATTTTTGTGGACCACATACAGCAAGAATAAGTCAAACATAAGCAATAGACAATTACAGCAGTAAAAAATATTCAATAACAATATAAAGTATGGCATAGAATACTACATAACAATGGCAACACAATACGCAATAAAACATTTTAATAGACAGCATAGGGTATAAGCAAAGATACCCAAGTCTCAATTCATAGTTCATAGTAGATGACGGCAGAGAAAGACCTGCATGGTCCATCCAGTCTGCCCAACGAGATAAACTCATATGTGCTACTTTTTGTGTATACCTGACCTTGATTTGTATCTGCCATTTTCAGGGTACAGACCATAGAAGTCTGCCCAGCACTAGCCTCGCCTCCCAACCACTAGCCCTGCCTCCCACCACCGGCTCTGCCACCCAATCTCCGCTAAGCTTCTGAGGATCCATTCCTTCCTCAGAAGCTTAGCGGAGATGGGAACATATAGATAGATAAGATAAGAGAGCGTAACAGGACTAAGAAAATAAGGGGGCTAATTTAAAGAAAGTCGCACATGAGGTCAGAAAGCTGCTTCTATATTATCTTAGATAGGGTAGGAGTGATACATACTTACCCCCTGTTTACAAAGCTGCACTAGTGGCTGCCGGTGTGGTAATGTTGACATAGCCACATTGCTTTGTAAACAGGGGGTTTAAAAAGTTGTGCACGTAAGTAAATTCTAATTAGTGCCAATTAGTACTGATAGTTGCTTGTTATTGGCCAATTATTAACGCTAATTAGCTTGTTAAACAATTAAGCTGCATGTACAAATCGGCTATTTGCATGCACAACTCTGGTCGCTGTTTATAGGATCTGGAGTAGATGTATACTGCTAGCCAGAAAATCCACTTAATTGGACACAAATTCTGTGCAAAAAAACAAAATAAAACTCCACCTTAAATGTGGGACTGAAGTTGCACTGAAGTTCCAACTTTCATTTGTCTTGAGAGAAAAAAAAAGAGGAAAGAAAACTGGCCTTGAATGTTTCCTGCCACAAAACAGAAATAGCTTCTTATCTAGCTCTGTTGTCATCAGAGGTTGACAGTGCTGTTGCCTCTGGACAGATCTTTGCGGCACTAATAGGAAACTGCCAGAGAAAGTCATGGGGGTATCGAACAGCAGTCTAAAAACTTATAAACTCAGAACATGTCACCCCTGAGGAGAAGTCAGACATCAATCTGCCTGCATTACTTACTGCTGTAAATACCTGACTCAAATAAAATGAAAACAGACCTTTTGAAAGCCTGCTGTAACTCTGCCTCCTGGCTAGTTCAATCACCTAGCTCAGTGTTTGTGTTAATGTCAGCTGCTTCCCGTTGGAGGCAGGGCAAAGTCTGACCTTCTGATCGGGGTGATGCTAGCATTCAGAGACCTGTCAGCAGCACTGCTGTGCGTCTATCCTACCTACAGTAGGAAACGCTACTGAGGGCCAGACAAGCAGGTGATTTGTTCCATATTGATGATTAATCATTCTCCATTTTGGTTTGTTTCTGGAAACTCAGTGTGTTCCTGTAATAGAAAAAAGACAGGGGCATTTATCACACTATACCTTGTGCTGCGGGGAGGTTCCTTCTTTACAAACTGCCTTAGTCCCAGGTACTGATGTTTCTTCACAGCTTCTTGCTTCTTCATTGTGGTTTGGGATCTCAGTTTCACTGTGAAACGAAAAGATAAAACAATTAAATAATTTGGTTTAATCCATGCTACTTGGGAAGTACAGAATAAAAATTTAAATGACCCAAAAACTAGCAATGGCACTCATCCAGGTTGAAGTAACACACAATATAATATTTCTATTTCCATTTCTTATTATGACTAATCTACCACTACTTGGTTTTCCAATTTTACAATGGACAGAAATATGAATTTACATTTTTTATAGAAGGACGTCAGACTCACAGAAACAGAACGAAGCCTTGCGATCTGCAGGGCTTTGTTCTGTTTCTGTGAGTCTGATGTCGTGCACGTTGTATGTGCAGCAGGACGTCAGACTCAGAAGAAACCAAACACAGGAAGAAGACTTCGGCTAGCGGGGGGGGTTGGGTCCCCTGCCAGCAAAGGTACAGACAGCGACCGCGGTTGGCGGGGGGGGGGGGGGGGGGTTGAGAGGGGCATCGGTAGGGGGTCCAGGGCCAAATTTACGGGGGCCCAGGCACCCGTGGCCCCATAGCAGCTACGCCCCTGGTGTTGACTATTATTATTTGGTAGCATATTAACCCTCTGAACCCCTAAAACACATGACGGAGTGGAGTAGCGTGATGAAAGAGGTGGCTGGCGGGGGGGGGGGGGGGGGGGGGGGGGGGTACTGTTTGACCAGGTCTTACAGCATATCAGAATTAGGTAAAGCAAAATGACAGAGTTGATAAGAGCCTCATGGGACAGAGCAGCAGGCTGTGAGGTAGGGAAGCCTGGTTTAAATTCCACTGTAGCTCTGTGTGACCTTGAACAAGTCACTTAATCCTTCATTGCTTCAGGTACAAAAATAGATCGTGAGCTCTCCAGGCACAGGGAACTGCCTACTATACCTAAATGTAACTCACCATGTGCTACTATTGAAAAAGCTGTCAACCAAATAAATCCAAGTGAGTAATAAATATCATAAGATTCAACCAAAGCAATCATTTTGTTGGGTAGAGCTGATTTGCAATCTATATTATAGGTATTAAAATAGATCTTATTCTCCTTTTAAACATGACCCTACCTTTTTCTAGGGAGTGGCTGTTTAAGAATAAAAATATACCAAGCATGGAGAAACCACAAGACGAGTTTGCTAGACATCTACAGGTTTTAAAAATTTAGCAAAGTTTCAGCCAAAGACAACAGCAAGGAGGGGGGGGGGGGGGGGGGGGGCTAGAATCTGTGCAAACCTATGAAACTCTGTGAAATAATGCACCTTTCCATGTAACACTGTGGCACATATTGTGAAAGGCCCTTAATTTAGAAACATTCTCACATATAAATGCTCTGAATTTTCCAAATCTCTACTTTGATGTCTTAATTTCCCTCTCCATCCATGGCTTTGTGCAACTATCTATTGGCGCTATTGATTTTAGAATATTTCACAGTTTCTTTGTGAAACTAGTAAATTTACCTGATCTGCTACTGTAGACACAAAATTCACACATACACATTGCTTCTTTAATGCAAAATAATGTGAAATTTTAATTTAATTTTCTTGATTTATAAACTGCTTTCCCATCTTTAAAGCCTGCTCCAGGCAGGATATAGGACAGTTCTTTAACCAGACACCACAAGTTAGGGGCCTACTTACATGGGCTGTGAGCCTATTTGATAATAACACTTACGCACATTAACCCCCAAATTGGCTAAAAATTGTGCATGCAAATTTGGGCACATGCCCAATTTGTGCACGCAATTTAATTGAATAACAAGTCAATTAGCCGCATTGAGCCTGCCATGAGTGGGAAAGTGCGGGGTACAAATGTAACAAAAAAAAAAAAAATTAGCACCAATAATTGGTTTAATAAACAATTATTTATTTGTTACATTTGTATCCCACATTTTCCCACCTATTTGCAGGCTCAATGTGCCATCTCCGGCAGAGAAAATAAGTACAAAGAGTTATAGTAGTTGAAGAAGGTTCACATGTTATAGACACGCTGGGGTTCATAGAGAGGAAGAGTTATGCAATGTCTGTTTCAGGCTTTGGTTTCATTGTGTTGCAAGGTTTAGGCATCTAAGTTGGGTCGACGGGGTATGCCTTTTTGAACAGGTGAGTTTTTAGTGATTTCCAGAAGTTTAGGTGGTCGTACGTTGTTTTCACGGCATTTGGTAGTGCGTTCCAAAGTTGTGTGCTGATGTAGGAGAAGCTGGATGCATATGTTAGTTTATATTTGAGTCCTTTGCAGCTTGGGTATTGGAGATTAAGGTATGTTCGTGCTGATCTGATTGTGTTTCTTGTTGGTAGGTCTATGAGGTCTGTCATGTAGCCCGGGGCTTCACTGTAGATGATTTTATGGACCATGGTGCAGATTTTGAAAGCAATACGTTCTTTGATTGGTAGCCAGTGTGGTTTTTCTCGGAGGGGTTTGGCGCTTTCGAATCGCGTTTTCCCAAATATTAGCCTGGCTGTTGTGTTTTGAGCGGTTTGAATTTGCTTTATGAGTTGTTCCTTGCATCCCACATATAGTCCATTGCAGTAGTCTACATGACTTAGTACCATTGTTTGTATCAAATTGCTGAATCTTTCTCTCGGGAAGAATGGTTTCACATGCTTGAGTTTCCACATGTTAATTGGATTTCATTAAAATTTACACACATGTCCAAAAAGGGGGCAAAGCCATGGGGAACTCATGGACGGATCGGGGGTATTCCCACAATTTATGAACATTGTTATAAAATAAAGGAGATCTACGCCTAATTTAAGCATAGTGATTTAAACCAAGGTTTCATCGGTAGAAATGGTTGTACTCAAATGTAGTTGCGGTTCCCAGCCCTAAGTGCTGTTCTATAAACATAGAAAAATTAGGCAGATAAAGACCATATGGCCTATCCAGTCTGTCCATCCATGACATCCACTCTCTTTATTACTCCCTTAGAGATCCTATGTACTTGTCCCAAGCTTTCTTGAATTCAGATACTGTTGTCATCTCCCCCACTTCCACTGGGAGGCTGTTCCACAAATTCACCACCATTTTCATGAAGAAATATTTCCTCTGGTTACTTCTGAGTCTATCCTCTTTCAACTTCATCCTATGTCCCCTGATTCTAGAGCGTCTTTTCAATTGAAAGTGATTTGCCTTCTGTGTATTTATGCTGCTTAAGAATTTAAATGTCTCTATCATATCTCCTCTCTCCCACTTTTCTTCCAAAGTATACATATTGAGACAAACAATTTAGGGGCCTACTTTATATGGGCTGTGAGCCTATTTGATAATAACACTTATGCACTTTAACCCCCAAATTCTATATATATTTATAAGGATCCACCTAGTGTTAGGAGCTAAGAATGCATGTAAATAACTTCATAAAATTTTCACTAGCTTGAGAGTATGCACATAAGTTTCATAGTGCATGCTTTTCTTGCATATAGATTACATAATTCCTTAATTTAAGCCTGCATCTACAGATGGTGCTCGCTAACATTTACATCAGCTCTTCTGTTGGTTTATGTGCTAGAATCTACTTGTACCCATGCTTTTTCCAGTCTATGTTCATACTTTCTAAATTCAACTAGGCACATACTTGACTTTATATAATAGACGCATGACAATGTAGACTACTTACCATGTAAGCCTTCATCAGCAGACCTTATTAGGAAAAAAACATAAAGCTAGACATGATCAGGGCTTTTTTGAGAGGGTACTTGGGGGGGGGGGGTACTGAGTACCGGCACCCTTTCTATTGTCTGCTAAAATTGACCCATGGTCCCCAAGTTTTAATGAAAGAACTCCGGCTCTACATACAAATTCTGCCTTGTCATAGATCTGCGACTAGTTGCAAGGGGCTTGGCTACTGTGGGGTGGGTCCCTCAGTGATCACCCCACCCCTGAAGGGTAGCCTGGCATTTGAGCACCGGCACCTTTTTAGCTAGAAAAAATGCACTGGACATGATATATAAAACAACATGCCTCAATACTGTCTGGAACTCTTAAGGATGTTTAGATATTATGGTAGCATATTCCCTGGTCTAGAGATGGAATTATACACAGACCTTGAAGGTGACACGCTTTGTCCAATATTTATTAAAGCCAAAGGCTTCATAAACAGTGCTAATCTTCAGTTTCACCATTCAGTCATTGTTCTTGCTTAGCCGAAAGCTATGGATTTAGCTCTGTCCTTTTCAATGAGGAGATTATTACAGAAATGACATTTTATTCAACCTGAAAGAGAACCACCTCCCTTCACTTACATGTTCTCATTTCTTTCAAGTTAGCTGCATTGTTTTGCATTTTCCCTCTCAGGAGGCACTATTGCTTTTCTTCTCTAACCTAGACTCCCTGCAGGTATTCTGGCTTATCATATACCTGAATTGGATTTTTTTTGTGCCTTTTTCCAGTCTTAAAATGGCCATTCTGCCTTGCTATACCTTTCCTATATGCTTTGCAGGCAGATTCATCTGAGCCTTTGGGACACAAGCCTCTTTTTTGACATACAGTTTGAAGAAATCACCCTGATGCCTTCCTTCTTGAAAGAAAACCGATGTCTCACTTCATTTATTTCAAAAGCTCTTCTATAGCAGGATTAGAAATGTGCAAATTGGATATACTTTTTTCTGCAGCAATAGAATACACTGTTTAGACATTTTGAATAGAATTTGGTCGAAAGAATTCCAGTGATGGAGTCCATGGCCCTAAGGTTGATCCATAATGCCCGGTCTTCTGACCAGGTCACTCTGCTGTTAAAATCAGAGCATTGGCTTCCTGTCAGTGTCAGAGGGTAGTATAAAATCTTAGGTCTTATCTACAAAAGTCAATTGCCCTCTACCCCAGACTATTTGTCAGCTCTCCTCAGTCTGTACATCTCGGTACGCTCACTTCACTTCTCTCAAGCAAAGAATGATGCTGGCAGGGTTCTGGAAATACGCCAGCATGCCACCTCTTGACAGGATATGGGAGAAACTCAGACATTTTTACTGGATGTATGAGCAGGCCTCGAGATAGAATTCTAGTCATATGTATAATAAAATGTGGATTGTTATATGCTCGGTGAATCCCAGATGGCTACTGTTGAGCATTGTCAGGTATAAGGAGTGGCGAGGGAGGGGTAGTTAGAAATGAGAGTGATTGGGGTGGACAGGAGCAGGGGGGATGGGGGTCTTCAGTACTATTGTTCCAGTTTTGTTGACATGTATGGTGGGGAGGATGAAGGAGTAACTGTTAAAATCTTAAATAGTTTAAACAATGCTATATATTGAGTGCTTTCTGGCTAACATCTAGGCGGGGGCATTTACGCCAGCTATAGTGTGTTTTTTTGCCACTTATACTTAGTTGCTTGCTTTTCCTTGTAGAATAAGCTTGAAATAGGCACCTGCTTATCATTTTATCCTAGATGCCCTGTTCTAGAATTATCCTCCACACATATAGCTAGGCAGAACGCCCTCGCTCCTCCCTTGCATTAACTGGATAGTGCTAAAATGCTTAGAAGGAATTTTTGGTGAATTATCTATATGGTGATGCTGAAAATTCATGCATAGAGGATTTATAAATACAGCTGCCAAACATATTGTTATTTTGTAAGGTGTTTTGAATTACAGATGGGTGGTATAGAAGTATGTGCAAATAAATAAATAAACAAAGTCTCTTGGAAAGCTGTTTATACTGAATTTTACAATGTATGGACTACGTGACATCAAGTTAAACCACAAACAACTGTTATTATTCAATTTAGATGGGTAGTTAATAAGGTGGGTTATGGCAATTAACACATGCCATTTGCCCTTCAATGTGCATTAAAAGGCAAAAATATGCATTACGTTACTGTAATGCATGCTAGTTTAAGTTACCGTGGGATACATCATAATGAAGAACAAAGCATGCAAGCACCTCATTATTATGTAAATTGAATAGCCTAGCATATAGGGGACATTGCAAACTGTGTTATTTCAGAAAAAATTATCTGCTTAAAACTGGTGTTATTTTTCCTGTCTGGGAGCATTAGGTCACTAACACATGGTCTGATGCTCCTGGGAACCATCTTAAAAGGACCAGAACAAACTCTGCTTCCTTCCTCCCATATCAAAGACCCCCCCCCCCCCAACACAACCCCCCATAAAGACACCATTCTTGAACACAGTCTCTCCTTGAAGTGCCCCTCTTTTTCCCCAAAGATGCACCTGAATACTACCCTCCTCCTGTAGGCCCTCCTAGGCCTATATCTCCAAATCCCTGGTGTCTAAGGGATTCAGGGCAGGAGCGATCCTCTGTCACTCCTGACCTGCTGGTGCTGGGTTCAAAATGGCGCTGGCGACCCCTAGCAACATTTTCATGTTACCATCATTAGGGGCCAAGCTATCCTATAAGGACCTATGTATGTAAATAACAGTACTGTAAAATCAGTTGAGTTGGTATTCAAATGCCACGGTCAGGATCTGCCCCCTGTGTGGTGTGCAAAAGATCCCTTGGTGGTTGAAAAAGATTCACCATGTTGCTCTTTTTCCCTAGTTGTTGTTGGAGAGATGAAGAATATACTTCAATGTGGAAACCCCCAGCGTTTCTTGCTTAGACCAAGATTTGTTAAGGAGGCAGCAAAGGAGCTTTCATCAATGGTTCTGTTAGACTGGTGTTAAAAAAAAAAAGCTTATGTTAGATCCAAATTTGACCACTATCACCCTGTTTCAAACCTTACTTTTCTGGGGACATTGTTGGAGCAATTGTTTTGGATAGTTAAGTTGTCTGCCCTTATCATTCAGGATTCTGAAAGGGATATGCTTTTTCCCACTGCTTTCCTCTCTGGGTCCACTCAGGTGTCTTGGATCATTTTTGCTCCCCTCTTTTTTCCCCTATCCTATTGATTTTTGGAGTTCTTTTCCATTTCCCTCCTTATTATATTGTAAACCGCTTTGATATGCTCATCACAAAAAGTAGTATGGTAAATCTCAATAAATATAAACATATACAAGAGATTTACTGTGATTGAAGGAAATGGGTGTTGTAGGTATGGTATGGACTTGGCATAAGCACTTTTTTTTTCTGAAAGTGCTGCTTCTTGGAGAGGCTCACTCTCTGACCGAGAAAAGATTAGGCGTAGAATTCCTTGGGGGCTCCATACTGTCTCCTCTTTTGTTTAATGTGGGTCTGCTAATGGAGATCATTCAACATTTTGGTTTCTATCACATGTAGCCAGATGATTTATGGGTATGGAAGAAAGTGGGATGTTTGACCCGTGGGGCGTTTGAGTTCTCCGCTGAACAGCGAATTTTTTTGCCAGATGATTTATAACTAGTGAACAACCACTGATACTGATCTGCATACTATGTTGATATAATTTGAGCTGTTGCTCAGAGGCAGTAGTAGAATTGCTTACTGAACACAAGCTAAAATTGAATCCAGATTTAAAACATAATAATTAGATTTTTTGGGGGTCCTTTTACCAAGCTGAGCTAAAAAGTGGCTGGCGCTGGTGTCACTGCATGGGTTTTTGGCGCACTTGTCCAAGCAGCAAATATTGTATCTCTTAAAGTACCATCTTCTGTGTTGGATTGTCCTTCGGCCAGCCTCTACTCTTTTACCCACAAGCTTATTTCCCCATTAGCACATGAACATTACTACGGGAGCCCTTACTGCCACATGTTTAGAAGGTGGTAAGGACTCCTGCGCTTCTCCTGTGCTATATGGTAATGTGGGCCCGCGTTACCTGATTAGCATAGGCATGCCTACTCTCCACTCAGGGGCACACCTCAAATTACTGCGGGACGCCTCAACGTTTCTTGTGATAGTGCCCTTTTAGTGCATGGTAGGCCCGTGTTAGGCCTACCGCACCTTAGGAAAAGGATCCCTTAGTAAGCGAGTGAGACCTTTATTATTCCTTAATAATGGACATGAACTTGTTCCCTATAGAAGTATATCTAACTCCTATGATAAGCTTGCAGTTAGAAGGCTGATCCTTTTCGGTAGAAGTGAATCGATTTTTCACTCTTTCAAAAAGTACAAAGACCAGTGAAATTATATGGAAATATTTTTAAAACAACTAGGAGGAAATAATTTTTCACTCAAAGAATAGTTACGCTCTGGAACCCGCTGCCAGAGGATGTGGTAATGGCAGTTAGTGTATTTGGGTGTAAAAAAGGTTTGACCAATTTCTTGAAGGAAAAGTCCATAGTCTGTTATTGAGATGGACATGGGGGAAGCCACTGCTTGCCCTGGGATTGGTAGCATAGAATGGTGCTACTCATTGGGTTTCTGCCAGGTACTTGTGAACTGGATTGGCCACTGTTGGAAGCAGGACATTGGGCTTATGGACCATTGGTCTGACCCAGTATGGCTATTTTTATGTTCTTATGAGAGATATGAATATTTATTAAGGTTGATTACAAGGTGTGAGTCTTTTGAAACTGTTAAAAAAAAATATATATATATATTTATTTAATGTTATTGATGGATAAATAAAATCCGTGCTAATTTTAGATACGTGCTAAAAATGCTAGCATGTCTTAGTGAACATGGCCCTTAATCGGTTAGGCTTGGATATTCAGCGGTTGACCGATTAGGTTATAGCAGTTAAAGATAGGACTGCTATTTATGCATTCCTATTGAACCGCTAATCTTATCCGGGCTGACGCTGAATATCCGCACTTAACCAGGTAAGTCACAGCTGGTTTAGTTCTAGCCGCTAACCGCAAATTTCCAGTGGGAGATAGCTGGCTATTTAACCAGTCAGTGGTTTGCCGCACCTTTTTTGTACCTTTTCTAATTCTGCTATATCTTTTTTTATGAATCCCTCAATTGGACTCACTTTGCTTTTAACTTCATTTCCAAAAGGCGGAGGCCATATAGCTATATCTAATCATATCAACAATTGCCCAGTGCCATATATTCTTCTGTTTTAATATCCATTTAAGATATTTTCCTTGTGTCATTAATATTATCAATTACAGTCCACTTTAAAAATTTTCTTAACCTTCCAACTCTGTCTTCTCTAGCAGAACTACAGGACCTCATTAGCTCAATGAGTAATATGGCGGCGTTTCATTTATTGGACACCCGAATGCTCCTCATCGGTCCACTCAACCTTCCTCCCAAAACATTTATTTTAGTATTATGAAATTTTATAATAAACAGTTAATAACACTTAGCTTTCAGGAAAATATCTTAAAATGAATATTAAAACAGAAGAATGTATGGCACTGGGCAATTGTTGATGTGATTAGATATAGCTATATGGCCTCTGCCTTTTGGAAATATCTTTTTTGATGTGCAGCAACCAGAAGTGCATACAATATTCAAGGTGTGGTTCCACCATGGAGTAATACAAAGCCATTATTATATTAGTTGTTTTATTCTCTATTCCTTTCCTAATAATTCTTAACATTCTGCTAGCTTTTTTTGGCCACCACTGCACACCGAGCAGAAGATTTCAATATATTTTCTTTGATGACAACTAAATCCTTCTTGTAGGCGGTGATTCCAAATGTGGAATCTAGCATTGCATAGGTATAATTGGGGTTATTCTTCTCAATGTGCATTATTTTGCACTTGTCCACATTAAATTTCACCTGCCTAGTCTCCCCAGGTACGAATACGTACCTGTATGTACTAAGTAAACCGCTTTGAATGTAGTTACAAAAACCACAGAAAGGAGGTATATCAAGCCCCATTCCCTTTCCCCCTTTCCAGTCTCAGAAATTCCTCCTGCAATTTCTCACAGTCCGAATGCAATCAAACAACTTTGAATAAGTTTGTGACATCTGCAAATTTGATCCTTCACTAATTGTTCCCATTTGCAGGTCATTTGTAAATATGTTAAAAAGCACTTGTCCGAGTATAGATCCCTGTGGCACCCCACTGTTCACCTTACTCCACTGAGAGAAATGGCCTTTAACCGTACTGTTATCTATCTTTTAACCAATTCCCAGTCCACAACAGGGTATTGCCTCAATTTCCTCAGGACTCTCTCAGGAGGGACTTTGTCAAAAAGTTTCTGAAAATCCATACACACTATCCCCCTCATTCTATAATAGGTTGCTTAAATTTTTGTGCCGATTGTGTGTGCAGATTTATAGAACACTGCCATGCATGCGGGTAAATATACACTTACTGATGTAAATAGCACTATTACGCCTAACTGCTATTCTATAAGTATGCGCTCAAATTCTATAGCTCATAACTGTTAGAGGGATGTTCATAGGGGAGGTTCATGGGTTGGCCATAGGTGGGCTGACATTTATACAAGCAACTTAACAGAATACGGTTAGTTGTGCACATAAATAGGTGTGAACATTTGGTCAAGCCATAGACCTGTCTTAAATGTTCGCACCCACCTTCCAGTGCACCGATGCCAGGTTATGCCAGTGTCCTTATAGTATAGGATCACTACCCAAGTTATTAGGCCACCTAAATGAAGGTACCCTTTATAGAATCATCTCCTATATCAATTGACTCAATTTATCCACGTTTATTTGGGTCTTCAAAAAATGTAGCAAATTTTTGAGGCAAGATTTCCTTTTGCTAAACCTATACAGACTCTATCCCACTAAACCATGTCTATCTATATGGTTCAATATAGCAAAAATACAATGGAGAGACTGAATAAACGAATCAATCAGTACTCAAATTAGTTAAATATATAAATGTATGTGAAGGTGCTCAGAATCATAATTGTCTCAGCCGGATAGCTTGGTAAGCTTAAAGAGCTGATATCTTGAAATTCAATCATTGCACCTATTTGAAACAATTACTGTATGATGAACCAATACCAAGCCATTAAGAAGTATCTTGGTCAAAAGAGACATCTTCTCTGCCATTCAGTTGCTATAAGCACCAAGTGTACATTTGGGTGCCTTTTTTATGCACTACCCCCCAAATTCTATAAAAGTCGCTAAAAATTGCGAGCACAAATTTGGGTGCCTGCCCAATGTGCACATGCAATTTAATTGAATAATGAGCTAATTAGCACTGATAATTGGCTTGTTAACAGCCAATTATTGGCACTAGCTAGATTTAATTGAAATATATACATGCAAATTTAGGTGCATATTCAAAATGGGGGTGTGGCAATGGAAGGGTCATGGGCGGAATGCTCCTAACATGTTAGGGGGGGGTTCCTAACATTTACACACATTGTTATAGAATGAAGGGGATATGTGCCTACATTTGCACCACATTTCAGTTGGTAAAAATGGCCACGCCTAAAGTTAGCCACAATTCCCAGGTGTAAGTGCTATTCTATAAACCACGCCCACAAATCAATGATGGTTTCTTTTGATGCTGCTGTAGGTGTGGCTACTCAATTTTCTTTTCCTTAATAAACTCTCCTCCTGGAGGCTTGCTTATAGCATCACCACCAAATCAGCTGTCCTGTATTCAGTACCATTTGGTTCTCACTGAGTTAGTGTTTGACTGTGAAAACAGCAAGGAATTTGGGCATGTTTGTTTTGGAGGTGAAGCTAGTAGCAAGCCTTTGGAGAAAGTTGGGAAAAATGTTTATTAGGAAAGGGAAAGTCAGAGAGACACGCTTATGTGCTGATGATCAAAAGCCAATACGAACGCTAAGGGCCTTTAGCGCTGTTTTTGGGCATGCACTCACCAACGTGGGATGATCAGCGGGGTTGCTGCTGTAAACAGCAAGCGCACCAGGCACTTGTGCAGATGGCATGTAAATGTAGTCAATCTCATGTAAATAAGGCCATTTCCTATTCTTCATAGGTGATCAAAAACTAGCGCCACAATGAACAGAGGTGTTGAACGGCGCTAGACAGAAAACAACGCCGCAAAATAACGCCAGGTCCTGGCTGATGTTATTGTCAAGCAGGTCCCATCAGAGCTAAAAAAAAAAGTTATATATGTGTAACTACCTCCTTTCTCTCCTTCCCATGTGAGCTGGAAGCAGTGGCGTTCCTAGCGTGGATGGCACTCGGAGCGGATCGCCGATGCGCCACCCCCGGGGAGCAGGGCCCCCCCCAGGGTGCAGCACCCCCCCCCCCGCCTGCTAAATGACACCTTACCCCCTCCCCGGCGAAATGACACCTCCCCTGGGTGCACGCCGCTGGGAGGGGGGTGTGCTGCGGTGCACGCCTATGGGCTCCGACTTCGCGAACTTTGCTCGTTCGCTGCAGCTCTCTCTGCCCCGGAACAGGAAGTAACTTGTTCCGGGGCAGAGGGTGCTGCAGCGAATGAGCGAAGTTCGCGAAGTCAGAGCCCACAGGCGCGCACCGCGGCACCCCCCAGCGGCATGCAACCGGGGAGGACCGCCCCACCGCCCCCCTCTTGGTACGCCACTGGCTGGAAGTAGTGCCAGAAGGAGAAGCCTGGAAGACAGTTTATTGCCTGCCAATGGGAGTAAAGACAGGCACCTGAAAAAATAGAAATCAAAATAGAATTATTTTTAAGCCCCCCACACAAATGATGGGGCTACTAAATACACATGTCTAGTCACTTACCTCAAACTGGTCAGTGATGTGACAAAGAAAGCCAGAAGGAAAGGCGCTACAAGCACAGTCAAATGACAAAGCCAATCAAACAGACTAGGGCCACTTATAGAACAAAAGGGCAAGCTATCTTTTTACGGTATTTTCAGACAGCATGTTTTGTCATGCTTTACGGCAGGGTGCACTTTATGAGCTGTCCTACGCAAGGCGCCTCGCCTATGCACATGAGCATTATTTCTGGCTTCTTTTTAGCGCCATCAGATTAGTGTTCATGTGCCCCAGCTGCTTAGCATATTTTATCACGCTGTTTAGAAGGGGTTAGCGCTACTACAGTGCTGCTTATGTCTGCATATATTAACTCTGATCATGACCGCGCTGCTATTCTGCACTACTACGGCATTGGAATGGTGGTATTTTGAGAGTGCTATCTTGAATAGCGCCGGGTTTTGATCATTGGCCCATTAGAATAGAGTCAAAGGGAACTGCCAACACACCTGGTGGGGGTGTGAGGGTGTGAGAATTGACTCAGGATTGGAGAGTTTGAGTTAGGAACAGGTTAATAGAGGCTATCAGGTGAGAGAGGTGGGTGAGGGTTGAAATTAGCGGTGATTAATTTGAGGAGAGAAAGTATTTTATGGGGTAGAAGACCTGGAAAGAGCAATTTGGGGGCGATGGGTTGGGGGAAGGAGGAAAGGGAGGGAGAATGAACGGGAGCGTGAGTGTGGGAGAGATGGGCTTCAGGAAAATGAGTGTAGAAGAATACACTTTAAGTGAACCTGAACTGCTGGGCCAACTGCATCATGGAAGGGGCGAACCACCTTCCCCAGCTGACTGCAGCATTTGAGGGGGATTTTCCGGTATCTAAGGCCCTGAGTGCTCTGCCTGGCAATGGTCCTGGTGTTCACACTAAAGGTTTTATTTTTATTGCCAAAGTGAGGTCTGCTTAAAAAAATAATTAAAAGAAATGTCCTAGAGGTATAGAGTCTACCTACAGATTAAGACAAACTAGTTTATGTTGTTCTGTCTGGCTGCATCTCTTTGCCCTTCCTCTCTTGTGTGTACCACAGGCCAGTAAATGAGTCATTAAATGATTGCAGAACACAAAATCTGAATTAGTTTATTGCTAGCAGATATATAGATAAAAGAAGCGATTCCAGGGAATAAAAGTTAATTTCTTTTTCCCTCAAATAATAAAAATAAAAGGTTACATTACTGTATGGCTTTTGCCTCTGTTAAACTAAAAAAAAGAGAAAGAGAGAGGGAGGGAGAAAAAAAAAAAGCCCGGATCAATACCTCACAAAGAACTAAATTCAGGATGATCTATGCAGGTAACATTCATCTTGTGTTATCACATGAATAATATGTAAGAAATCTGGCTTGTGAATCTATGATGCCACTCAATAAAATTTATCATTTTTGATAGGAAGTCATTAATTTACACTAGCACTGCTGAATGTGGGGCTGAGCGCTGTAAGTTTGTCTTTGATGTATCTGGTCTCTCTTGTGGCATTGAATCACAATATGGATTCCCTCTTTCTAGAGTCCAGCTCTTTGTTGGGAGCAGATGGATAGTTCAGACTGGGAGAAAGGGGGGGGGGGGGAGGGATATCAAAGAGAAAGGAAGGTCAGTACATTTTCTTTAAAATGAATATTTGTCCTTTTAACAGTTGCACACCATTCGTGAACTTAAACTTCCACATGGTAATCAAAACATATATTAGTTTATATATTACTGAACACGTGGGGGCTAATTTTATAACGGGGTGTGTTTTTGGAAAGTCAAAAAAGGATGCTTCTATTATACCTTTCTTTAAAAAAGCAATGTAATCCCCTTTATGGCGCCTTACGTTGTGCGCAATAATTTGGCTGCATGGCGAATTTGCGTACAAAACTCACTTGATTAACAAGCCAATCAGCACTGATACCTGGGACTTAACAACCAATTAGTGGTACTAATTGGCTTTAATTAGAATTTATGCACATTTAGGCACAGGCATTTAGGCCTGGTTTCAGGTGGCCTAAATGGGTGTGCCTAAATTTTAGGCGCAAAAACAGCGTATGAACATATTTGATAAGCTATGCCTAACTTTAGCATAGTTTATAGAATCATGCTAAGGGCGTGGTTTTATGCCTCAATATAATGGCATTTGATAAATAATAATGTGACTTCCTTTGACATTCTGATACCAGGCAACACAAGAATTAAAGACAAAGAATTGGAAAAATTAATAAAATACTGAGACCTGAAAATAGAAATGGCAAGAATCTGAAGAAAAGCATGTTGTTATAGGATCCTTGGGCAAAATTACACCAAAGATGGAAAAATTCATACAGAACCTTGTAATTTTGAATTTGACAACAGCAGCCTTAAAAACACCCCGATAACCCCTGACACTAAAGCAAGCAGTGCTGCTGAATATCACCTCTGACCGGTCCCAGAAAAAGTAGCAGCTCAGGGATGGTAGAGTGGAGGGGGTGGCATTAGGGAGGTGCTGGGGGTTTTGTGGGTGCTGACAACATTCAGTGCCAAGATCCGCATAGCTAGACAGCTTATTTTAGCTATGCGAATCTGGTACTGATTATCAACCTGGAGCCGCTTAACTTATATTTGGTCTTTTTTACCCCCTGATCCCCTGAAAAAGCACCCTTCTCTCTTCCCCCTCCCCAGCCCATGAGTCTGAAATCCCCCACCCCTCCATGGGGAACAACTCAATGACCTCCCCTCCCACCGCGGTCTAGGTAGCCCCCCCCCCCCCCCGTGTCTACCTTTCCTCCCTGGTGAACCAATGCGGGTGTTGGGGCTAGCAGCAAAGCCCTATCACTCCTGCCCCTTGTGGCTGCTAAGATAAAATGGCCACCATGACCTTTTGCAGCAGCCTCGTGGTACTACGCAAAAACACCAGCTGGACATTGGGGGGAACAGTTTTACTGGATCCAAGCTATATTTTGCAGTGATACCTGGGTGAAGTTTGAATTCTCTAGTGATATTAAACAAATCTCTCTTTGTATAATAAACCATGGGGCTCATTTTTGAAAGAGAAAAACATCCAAAAAAATGTCATAAAGCACCATTTGGATGGATTTCTACTTAACACACCCAAATCAGTATTTTCAAAACCTGTTTTGCAGACGTTTATCTATGCAATTCATCTGCAGTGCGTCTAGATCACAAGAGGGTGTGCTGGGGGCATTATGAAAGCAGGATTAGGGCGGGCTTAGGTCGTGCCTAACACTTGGATATTTTACAGCCATAATGAAACAAAATGAAAATGTTTAGGGTGAAAACTTCAACGTTTTGGTCTAGACCTCTTTTTTTTTAGAATGAATAAGACACAAAAATGTGCCCCAAATGACCCCTGGAGGGAATCAGAGAGGACCCCTTTCCTAACTCCCCCAAAATGTGAATAACAATAGTACTCACTAGCCTCTATGACAGCCTCAGATGTCATAGCCAGGTCCATTAGTGAAGCATGCAGGTCCCTGGAGTAGTCTAGTGGTGGGTGCAGTGTACTGCAGACAGGTGGATCCAGGCCCATACCTCCCCCCACCTGTTACATTTGTGGTGGAAACTGTGAACCCTCCAAAACTCACCAGAAACCCACTGTATCCACATATAGGTGCCCCTGTCACTCATAAAGGCTACTGTAGAGGTGTATTGTTGGGGGAGGTGTGTTTGGGGTGGATTTTGGAGGGCTCAGCAGACAAGATAAGGGAACAATGGTGAGATGTGTACCTGGGAGCATTTATAGGAAGTCCACCACAGTGCCCCCTAGGGTGCTCCATTGTTCTCCAGGGATGTCTATGTGGCCAGTCTACTACGATTGTTAGCTCCTCCTATATTCCAATGGCTTGATTTTATGCATTTTGCGCTTGGATGATTTATTTATTTCAAAAATGAACCAAAAGGATAAATGAATAGAGCACAAAAACATTTAGCATGTGGCCATTTTTGAAAAATAAAAACAGATAGACATTTTCGCAGTTTTGAAAATGGTCATATTTTCTATTCGGATTTTGGCCGTTTAGTGCAAAATATCAAAAGTCTGACTTAGACGCAGGGGCGTAGCTACTATGGGGCCATGGGGGCCTAGGCCCACATAGATTTGGCCCTGAAGCCCCCTGCTGACGACCCTCTCAACCCCCCCTCCCGCTGCCAACCTGCCGTCGCCATCTGCTACCTTTGCTGGAGGGGGACCCCAACCCCCGCCAGCCGAAGTCTTCTTCCTTCGTTTGGTTTCTGAGTCTGATGTGCAGGATGTCAGACTCACAGAAACAGAACAAAGCCCTGCAGATAGCAAGGCTTCGTTCTGCTTCTGTGAGTCTGACGTCCTGCATGTTGTACGTGCAGGACGTCAGACTCAGAAATCAAAAGAAGGAAGAAGACTTCAGCTAGCAGGGGTTGGGATCCCCCGCCAGCAAAGGTAGGTGACGGCGGGCGGGGGGTTGATAGGGTCATCAGCAGGGTGGATTGGTGGTGGTGGTGCTGGCGGCCGCAGCGGGGGGTGTCGGCAATGGCGGCGGGGGGGGGGGGGGGCTAAAATGTGCCCCCTCACCTCGGGCTCTGGACCCCCCTCCCACCAAAGTCTGGCTACGCCTCTTTAGACGTCATATTAAAAATGCCCATGTATAATAAATCCTTTTGTATCCTTCTTGAGGGTACCAGGCCACAGCTGTTGTCAGTTACTGATGTTATCCATGTTATTTACACAAAAACAAAATTCTCTTAATACATAAAGAGAAAATGTTTTTAAAAAAGGAAGAACAAAGCCTCAATGATCTCAAGAAACATTTGCTCTTTATGTACGGAGTTTAAGGGACTTTTGTTTTTATGTTTGTATGATAGATCATTTTCGGATTCTCCTACGCCAATAAGGGCCCTGTTTACTAAGTTGCGTCATAGGCGCGTTAGTGTCTTTAATGTACATTAAACACGCGCGTTAACCATGTAGGCACCTACAATATCCCTATAGGCGCCTACATGGTTAACGTGCGCGCTAATTGTAGGTGCATTAAAAAGGCTAACGTGCCTTAGTAAACAGGGCCCTAAGTGTACTGGTAGTTATCCATGTTAATTTCAATTGTTCTACGGTATTGTCTCTGTAAGGCCTTGTTTTTTCAGTTAGCCAAATGTATTTCCAGTTATTCAATTCTATGCTAATTTTTTGTTTCTTGTTACCTTGATGATATTCTTCCTGCAAACTTCAATTAACATTTTCTTGTTGTTATCCCCATTTTTCCTCCTCAACAATCTAACTTGGAGCAGACCCTGATAACAAATGTTTCTTGTCTGTATCGTTCATTTCTATCATACCACTTCTAACATTGTCCTTTTAAATGTAGACAGGTTTGAAATACTTGAAATCTGCTCGTAAGCGTTTGCTCTTGTAAATATCACTTATGAGATGAGCAGTGGCGTTCCTTGCCTGGATGGCACCCGGGGCGGAGCGCCGATGTGCCCCCCCCGGGTGCAGCGCGCCCCCCCCCACTAAATTACACCTTCCCCCCCCCCCCGGCGAAATGACACCCCCAGGTGCACACCGCTGGGGGAGGGGGGGTGCTGCGGCGCGCACCTGCTCCGAGTTCGCTAAACTTCTTTGCTCGTTCCCTACAGCTCCCTCTACCCCGGAACAGGAAGTAACCTGTTCCGAGGCAGAGGGAGCTGCAGCGAATGAGCAAAGAAGTTTAGCGAACTCGGAGCAGGCGCGCGCCGCGGCACCCCCCCAGCGGCGTGCACCCGGGGCAGACCGCCCCCACCGCCCCCCCCTTGGTACGCCACTGGAGATGAGACTGCTATAGGTCATGCATACTGTCTCTGCTGCCTCAATTTGAACTGGACCCTTAAAAATATGGGATTCAGGATTAAGCTGATTTAGAGGACCTGGATCAGTCTTCATATTCTCTATACCCATCCACTGTTTCAATGTCTGTGCTGGTCTGTGTCACAGAGAGAACCTAGAATTACTCAGTACCAGGGATTTTTTGATTTTCTGTTTAGAGCTATTACATTTTGTGTGTGTGTGTTGACTTGTTTTCTTGTTATACAGACAGGTAACCTTTCTGCAGTACCCTTTGGCACTTGTGTCTTGATCAGCAACAAAAATAATCTACAAAAGGGAAGTGAGCACCTCCAAAGTAGTGTTTTTTCCCCTGCTGGGTGTTTTTCTTTTCATTTTACTTCCATTTAAGCTTTGCAAACAACATGTTCTCAACCATCTTGACTTTCTGTATATGCTTCTGCCAGGATGTGTCCCAAGATGCATTTCTTTCAGTGATGTCAAGGTGCTTTGTCTTCTGCAGTGTTCATTAGCACTTTTTTTTACACATGATGTTTGACAGAAGAGCGCATTTTAAAGACACAGCGGTGGTGACAGTGCAAAGTCGGCAGACATTTTCAAAGTGACTTTAAAACATCAGAATCTGTAGGTACACAGGTAATGATTTCAGAAAAATTATGAAAATAAAAAGTACTAGAAAATAGATTGCAGATATGTCAACAACTATACAAATCACAAATATACTGCCTGAAAGTCACCAATATCAATCAGAATATTAACAATCGTGGAATGTATAAGGAATAATCTGAGGTGTAGCTCTCCCTTACCCCCTCCCCCCACCCATATTAAGAAAACCCAAATTTGGACCTGTGTTTACAAAGATGTGCTATAGGCGCATTAGTGTTTTTAATGTGTGTTAATGGTTGACGTGCATCAAATGCTAATGTGCCTTTAGGAATGAATTGGTGTGTTAGCGTCTAACACGCCTTAACTTTAGAGGTGCGTTAAAAACGCTAACAAACCTTAGTAAACATACCCCATACTTTGCACTTTGCCTTACATATTGGGGGCTAGATTTTATATAAGGCACCAAAAAAATCGGTGCTGAAAAAAGTGCTGTTCTATAAGCCACACTTAAAGATAGGCCTGGTTTATAGAATAACACTTATGCCCGGGAACTGCATCTAACTTAGACACAGCCATTTGTACCAACTGAAATGTAGTGCAAATGTACACACCTGTATTAGGCATGTATCGCTGTTATTCTATAACAATGTGCGTTAATTTTAGGACCGCCCCGTTCCACCCATGACCCTCTCATTTCTGCATCCCCTTTTTCAGATCATGTGTAAAATTTAGGCGTGGATCTCACATCTAAATTATGAACGTAAAGTTCAATTAAATTTAATTGGTATCAATGGCTGCTTGTTAAAATGCCAATGATAATTAGCTTGTTATTTAATTAAATTGCACACATAAATTGCGCATGCGCTCAAATTTGCGTGTGCAATTTTTGGCAGCTGAATTAAGGGGATTATTTGATACAAGGGTCTTAATCAAGCACTGTGTCTCTATCCCATTGATTCAGTTAGGATATTCTTCTTCAGGTTTTGTTCAGGATTTTATTTTATTTAATAGGTGTGCAGTCCCTTGGTGTATACCCAGATAGCAGTAGGGACCAGTACATAAAATATTTTATTCTGTTGGGAGCGGGATTGGGACTGACAAAATGCTGGAGGCCATTTGCAGAAATTCCACTCAGTCAATAAGTCAGATCACTCTATTCTGTTCTGCATCTTGCATCCTGCTTTTAACAAAATGTCGAAGCGGTTCACAATAAGAATAATATCTCATTCAGGTATGATATACAATTAAATTTAAGTGATCCATTCACTGAAGAAACATTTCAATGAGAACAGATAAGATTTTAGTATTTTAAAACCTATAATCAGGTATTAATCGCATGAATAGTGGCAAACTATTCCAAATTCTTGGGCCCTGAAATGCAAAAAGGTATTCCCAAATAGGTTTTCAACCTCATCTTCTTCATAGATGGAATATCAGTAGTCAAGTTTTTTGAACTCCTCAGATAATCTCTTAACCCTGGAAATGATATTAAATGTCCTACTATAACATAATTCATACTGTAAATACACTTATAAATTTGACAAATAATGTTAATTTGAATGTGAAATTCCAATCTTAACCAATGTAAATCACACAACAAAGAGCTAACTTCGCCAAGTTTTCTTAAATCAAAAATCAACTGGGCACCTGTATTTTGAAGAAGTTGAAGCCGACGCATCTGCTTTTTGTTTATCACTGCAATATAGTGAATTACAGTAATCAGGTAATAGAAGTAATGTAGTTTGGGCAATTATTCAAAATCCTGTAGGGCTTAAAGAATTTGAATCGCTCGAAGCTTTCTCAAATGAAAGAAGAATTTCCTTACTAGGGCATTAATCTGATGTTCACAAGTAAGTCTAGAATCCAAACTGGTGTTCTGAACCAACTAGTTTACTAGAAGTCTTTTCTTTTTTCCATTAAAGTAAATTTTATTAAAATTTTAAGGATAACAAACATCCAATACAAGAAGTCTTTTAAGGCAATCACTGAGTCAGTAATAATATTTGGGTTCCAGGGCTCTGTCCTCTCCTGGTTCTCCTCCTATCTCTCCCACCGCACCTTCAAAGTTCACTCTCATGGATCTTCCTCCACCCCCATCCCCTTATCTGTTGGTGTTCCCCAGGGATCGGTCCTTGGACCCCTTCTCTTCTCAATCTACACCTCTTCCCTGGGCTCCCTGATCTCATCTCATGGTTTCCAGTATCATCTCTATGCTGATGACACCCAACTGTATCTCTCCACACCAGACATCACCGCGGAGACCCAGGCAAAGGTATCGGCCTGCTTATCCAACATTGCTGCCTGGATGTCCAACCGCCACCTGAAACTGAACATGTCCAAGACCGAGCTTATCGTCTTTCCACCAAAACCCACTTCTCCTCTTCCTCCACTTTCTATCTCAGTTGATAACACCCTCATCCTCCCCGTCTCATCTGCCCGCAACCTCGGAGTCATCTTTGACTCCTCTCTCTCCTTCTCTGCGCATATCCAGCAGATAGCCAAGACCTGTCGCTTCTTCCTCTTTAACATCAGCAAAATTCGCCCTTTCCTCTCTGAACACACCACCCGAACTCTCGTCCACGCTCTCATTACCTCTCGCCTGGACTACTGCAACTTACTCCTCACCGGCCTCCCACTTAGCCATCTATCCCCCCTTCAGTCTGTTCAGAACTCTGCTGCACGTCTCATATTCCGCCAGAACCGATATACTCATATCACCCCTCTCCTCAGGTCACTTCACTGGCTTCCGATCAGATACCGCATTCAATTCAAGCTTCTCCTTCTTACCTACAAATGCACTCAGTCTGCTGCCCCTCACTACCTCTCTACCCTCATCTTCCCTTACGTTCCCGCCCGTAACCTCCGTTCACAGGATAAATCCCTCCTCTCAGTACCCTTCTCCACCACCGCCAACTCCAGGCTCCGCTCATTCTGCCTCGCCTCACCCTATGCTTGGAACAACCTTCCTGAACCCTTACGCCAAGCCCCCTCCCTGCCCGTCTTCAAGTCTTTGCTTAAAGCCCACCTCTTCAATGCTGCGTTCGGCACCTAACCCTTACCGTTCAGTGAATCCAGAATGCCCCAATTTGACTGCCCCTATCGGACCGACCGTTCACTTGTCTATTAGATTGTAAGCTCTTTGAGCAGGGACTGTCTCTCTTTGTTAAATTGTACAGCGCTGCGTAACCCTAGTAGCGCTCTAGAAATGTTAAGTAGTAGTAGTAGTAGTAACAGCAGAAGCAGTCACTTACAATGTTGCTTTATCTCCTTTGCAATCTTTTCTTCAGTGTGAGAGTATATGAAAACTCATTCCTTAGCTCCTTTTAGTAACAGTCCTTCTTGTGAGACTATCCAGCTTATAATCGAACGAGAATAACGCCCAAGTTCCGACCTAAATCGGGAGATGGGCGTTCTTCTCACAAAAACAAATAAAGCGGTATAATCGAAAGCCGAACTTTGGACGCTTTCAACTGCACTCCGTCGCGGATGCGGACAAAGTTGACGGGGGCGTATCGAAGGCGTGTCGAAGGCGGAACTGGGGCGTGGTTATCGGGCGAACAGAGATGGGCGCCCTTCGCCGATAATGGAACAGTTTTGAGCTAGAATTTAGGACACTTTTTCTGGACCCTGTTTTTTGACGAATAAGGCCCCCAAAAGTGCCATAAATGACCAGATGACCCCCAGAGGGAGTCGGGGATGACCTCCCCTGACTCCCCCAGTGGTCACTAACCCCCTCCCACCACAACAAATGATGTTTCACAACTTTTTACTTTCACCCTCAAATGTCATACCCTCCTCCCAAGCAGCAGTATGCAGGTCCCTGGAGCAGTTGTTAGGGGGTGCAGTGGACGTCAGGCAGGTGGACCCAGGCCCATCCCCCCCCCTACCTGTTACAATTGTGCTGCTTAATGCTACTAGTCGTCCAACCCCCCCAAACCCACTGTACCCACATGTAGGTGCCCCCCTTCACCTCTTAGGGCTATAGTAATGATGTAGACTTGTGGGCAGTGGGTTTTGAGGGGGATTTGGGGGGCTCAACACCCAAGGGAAGGGTGCTATGCACCTGGGAGCTCTTTTACCTTTTATTTGGTTTTTGTAAAAGTGCTCCCTAGGGTGCCCGGTTGGTGTCCTGCCATGTGAGGGGGACCAGTGCACTATGAATCCTGGCCCCTCCCACGAACAAATGCCTTGGATTTATTCGTTTTTGAGCTGGGCGATTTCATTTTCCATTATCGCTGAAAAGCAAAAACGCCCAGCTCACACCTTGACGAATAAAACATGGGCGTCTTTTTCTTTTAAAAAATACGATCCGCCCCGCCCCTTCACGGACCCGTTCTCGGAGATAAACGCCCATGGAGATAGGCGTTTCTGTTCCATTATGCCCCTCCACATAGATATCCTCTTTCTTGTTCACCTTAGTAACAATGCTTCAGATAGCATAAAGTAGCATTAAAAATGCTAGGCACTTCCTATGTTCAGGATGAGAATTTTAGATGTTGTCACCAACACGTCTACAATTGGTCTTGGATGTCATATCGAAAATGCCCCTCCACATGATTACTTCACTGTATAGGCTCCTAGAGTTTTCCTTTTAGATTCTCTTGATTAGGGCAGTCAGATATCTCTATGTCCTATACTTGTTTGGGCTTAGATGGCTAGGGCCTATGGATAGATGTGGTCTCCCTTCACATTTAGTTCAGCGGCCTGGGAGACAAAAGCCAAAGACAGAGGTTTGAATTCTGCACAGAGTTTTACACTCCTGAGCCGTTCCCTCCAATACCAATCTCTTCCCCTGCTTATAATACTGGACACAGGGCACCCTCCTACTTTCTAGAATCTGTTCAGGGTTGGAAAGGTCAAAAGTGCAATGCCCATTCCTTCCCAGCAACTAGTGATATCACACTGAAATGTAAATTATACTGCTTCTAGTATGCTCTTTGGAATTCTCTGAAGGCATCCATACTGCAGGATTCCAAGATGTCTACATTTAAATAATAATATTCATAGCCTTACTAAGCCACAGTAGGGCTCCCGCGTGGGTAGGAAGTGCCAAATTGACCTTACCACCTGGGTAGTACGGGATCCAGGTGGTGGTTCCAAGGTTAGTGTAAGCAGATTCCTGTGGTAGAAAATAATTTTCTATTTTTTATTTATTTATTTATTGCATTTGTATCCCACATTTTCCCACCTATTTGCAGGCTCAATGTGGCTTACATAGTAACCGTGATGGCGATCGCCAGTTCCGGTATAGCAGATACAGAGTGACAATGTAGAAGGTTCGTGTAGGATAAACACATCAGGGAATAAGGAGGAAGGGTTGAGTTGTGATCAATTCGAGTCTTAGTTTCGTTGTGTTGTGGGATCGAGGCATTTAAGTTGGGTCATCAGGGTATGCCTTTTTGAATAAGTAAGTTTTTAGTGATTTCCGAAAGTTTGATAGGTAGTGCGTTGTTTTCAAGGTGTTTGGTAATGCGTTCCATAGTTGCGTGCTTATAAAGGAGAAGCTGGATGCATAGGTTGATTTTCTACTGCGGGGGGCATTCCTGGTGGTAACTGGCAGCCCAGCCATATCGTTGCATGATGCCCGATTACCACACAAGTACAGCTTGAGCCTTTACCACCTACTAAATAGGTGACAGTAAGGGCTCAGGCAGTAAATAGCCATGTGCTAATTTTAATATTAGTGCATGGCCATTTACTGCCCCATTTTTAATAAAAGGTCTTTTCCCCCACCACAGTAAAAAGTGGCCCAGTGTGCGCCAATTTCGTATGCCAAAATTAGCACAGGCCACTTTTTACTGTGACTTTAGTAAAAGAACCCCTAAGTTCTGGCTCCTCTCTGGCTCTTTCCAACTCTACCCATTAACCACCCCATCACTGTCTGGTTAAGTGCCGCTGGATATCACTGGTTAGGCAGCCACGTGTTATTTTTAACCAGGCAGGAACCTCTTCTGCCCAGTTAAAACACTTGGAATATCGGGCAGCTATTATAAATGCTTTTGTGGGGAAGCAAACTAAAGACTCCACTGTATGCTCTGTGGTATGATATGATTATTATCCTGCAGCAGGCTGCCCTGCTGCAGGCACCAGCCTTTTCTCTCCACTGCGGCCCACCTTTTGATGTATCTTCTTGTTTCCTCAGAGGCAGGGTGTGGGAGGGTGTCGGTACACACTGGTCCTTGGTCATTTCCGTTGACCAAGGAGATGACCAAGGATCTGGAAATCCCAGATCTCCTTGTTTGGATGCTGCTCTATGAGCTGTGGTCACTATCCCTTCCTTTTTGTTCCTTAGGGCTTGTGACAACAGAATAGGCCTAGCAAGTGGTGCACATAAATTCTAATGAATGTCAATATGGATTGGCTTATTAAGTAATTAAATTGCACGTGCAAATCGAGAATACAACCAGATTTACATGCACAGTTTTAATCGTGCTATACAGAATCCGGGGATATGTGTGTGCGTGTGTGTGGGGGGGGGGGGGGGGGGGAAGAGGAGGAGGAGGAGGGGGTAGAAGTGGTAGGACCCCAGATCCTCTTTTGTGCTGTTGTGGAAAGATGGCAGGTCGGATGGTGGAGTTGCTGAGCCTCTTTTGTGATGTGGTGTTCTGCTAAAGTATATTTTCCACCTAGGGATTTGTAACAGAATATAAGAACATAAGAATAGCCATATTGAGTCAGACCAAAGGCCATCTAGCCTAGTATCCTGCTTTCAGGAGCCAATTCAGGTCACAAGTACCTGACAGAATCCCAAATAGTAGCAAGGTTCATGGTACGGATCCCACGGATAAGCAGTAGCTTTCCTTATGTCTATCTCAATAGCGGACTATGGACTTTTCCTTCAAGAACCTGTCCAAACCTTTTTTAAACCCAGATACATTAACCGCTGATAACCATATTCTCTGGCAACGAGTTCCAGAGCTCAACTATTTGTTGAGTGAAAAATATTTCCTCCTGTTCATTTTTAAATTAGTACCATATAACTTCCTTGAGTGTCCCTTAGTCTTTGTACTTTTTGAGAGTAAAAAATTGATGTACGTTTACCTGTTCTACACCACTCAGTATTTTGTTGTCCTGTATGATATCCACCCTCAGCCATCTCTTTTACAAGCCAAAGAGTCCTAACCTCTTAAACATTTCCTCATATGTGAGGAGTTCCATCCCCTTAATCATTTTAGTTGCCCATCTTTGAACCTTTTCTAATTCTGCTATATCTTTTTAAAGATACGGCGACCAGAATTGCACACAATACTCAAGGTGTGGTTGTACCATTGAGCAATACAGAGGCATTATAATATTGTTTGTCTTATTTTTTATCCCTTTCCTAATAATTCATAGCATTCTGTTTGCCTTTGTGGCTGCTGCCACACACTGGGTAGAAGATTTCAGGGTATTGTCCAACTAGATCTTTTTCTTGGGTACTGACTTTTGATTTTTGTTCTGTTTTAATTTTTTTTTTTTTTTTGTGTATATCTATCTTCTTTTGGTTTGTGGTGTACTTGCCTTTTTCTTCAGCACCACAGACTTGAGACTGAGGAGAAGATTCAGCATTTAGCAGGACAATTGATTGGAAACAGAATCCAAAAGAACAATGAAATGGTTCAGCAGGGAAGAAAATGAATATCATTAAGTAACCCAGTCAAAGACCAGACTCAAATCGAAGGTAAAATCTGCGGCAACACTTGAAGACTGCAGTCTACAGATGGTTTCCAGTTAAACGTTGCACCATCCTGCTGCGACAGGATGGTAGACACTTATCCAAAATAACTCATGGCTGCTACCACTGGAAAAGGGGCCCCCACCAAATACTGAGGGGTTGATGCAGAAAGCTGCCGCTGGCTGCAGTGTGAGGTTAATGAGCAGTTTACATACTTGTAAATGGCTGCTGCAAGCTAAATGGTTTTCTGCACTGAGATTTACTACCAGGGTAGACATCTGCACACCGCATATTAAAATGCTTACTAAACAGCCTATTAGCTACCCTGCAGCAATTCAGAGCTGCGTGCTGATGTCTACCATGGGTGCTCAACACCAGAAACCTACCGCCAGGTCTGAGGCTGGCATACAGCCCCTGCAGTCAGCCTCGATCCCCATCTCTCTCCCTGCTGCCTCACTAATAATGCTCCTCTGGCACCTTCCCACCCCCAACATGACTGTCACCCCTCCTGAATTAAAAAAAAAATTCCCTGATGTCTAGTAACTGGAACCAGTCCACCTCCTCACCGCTAAACATGATCAACACCAACCATCCTAAACCCCTCCCTGTCAGGATGGTCTGTTCCCCTTCTGACTTAAAAATATTGCCATGGTGTATAGTGGCACTCCTCCTCTCCCCTTACTTGACCTGACTTTAAAAATAAAATCCTTCCCCCCCTCGACCCTTCACCCAGGCCTCCCTCCCAGACCCTGTTCCTCTAAATGAGGCAGGAGCGATGGCCATTTGCTCCTGCCTCTTGGCTGTCGTCTCCAAAATGATGGTACTTTGCCCTGCACAGTGCATCCTGGGATGCACTAGGTGGGGCCAGCCAGCCATATAAAGGTGACAATTTACAATGAGCTGTAGATTTCTGCCATGATTTTAATATAGCAGTAATTTGCATGTTTGTTGCTTAAAGTATGCTGCAGTATTTTTGGAGCAGTGAATCATGGTACAAGGCATGATGTGTTAACAGTAACATTTTGTACAGAAGGCGGTACTTGAGAAGTAACCATTTCATGCATTTAAGATACTCAGTGACATGTTCCTTTCTAGACAAACCGAACAGCAACCTAACTACAGAATTCTGCGCTACCTGAAGTGACTGTACACAAGCATTTGGTAATCCTAAATAAACGATGTTTCAGTAGTCCAGGCTTCCCCAAATCATCCAACACACACAGAAGGTGTCCTCTCCACAGGAGAAACGCAAAGCGAAGAAAACAGTGGATCCAAAAAAGTCCTCTCTCACGTGGTGTCTTCTTAAACAAGATCTTTATTTGAAATCAATAACACAACAACCCGACACGAAACGTGTTTCGGCCGTGACGGCCTGCGTCAGGGGTCTATTGATTTTCAATGTAAAAAATAATAATCATGTAGATCAAATTACCAAGCATTTAGCACTCTGTTGAGATTATCGCATGCAGGGTGCTGCTGTACAAACTCCCTTATCAAAAGGGTACCGCTAATGGAAAACCGAAAACTGAGCTACCGGAACCCAAACGGATTTAAACTAAAACAGGAGGTGATCCCAGCGTGATGTCACTCTTAGATAATGGAAAAAAGATTTGGATATCGTCAGCATATACTCTGTAAGACACCCCCAAAGTCTGCAATAATGCGCACAATGGGCGCAGGTAGATATTTAGGAGTATAGACGAGAAGACTTTTTCCACGGAGAGAGTGGTGAATACTTGGAATGCCCTCCCACAGGAGGTGGTGGAGATGAAAACGGTAACGGAATTCAAAAATGCGTGGGATAAACATAAAGGAATCCTGTTCAGAAGGAATGGATCCTCAGAAGCCTTGCGGAGATTGGGTGGCAGAGCCGGTGGTGGGAGTCGGGGCTAGTGCTGGGCAGACTTCTACGGTCTGTGCCCTCAAAATGGCAGATACAAATCAAGGTCAGGTATACACATAAAGTAGCACATATGAGTTTATCTTGTTGGGGAGACTGGATGGACCATACAGGTCTTTCTCTGCCGTCATCTACTATGTTACTCTGCAAGACTGATCCCTGCGGAGCTCCTGTGCGAATAAGATGTTCAGTGGACACACCATCACCCATTCACACCACTGCATGCCTGTTATCTAAAAAAAAAAAAAAAGAAGAAAAGATGCAAACCAACCTAGAACACTCACCTGAAGGCTATAAATGCGGAGATGATAGAGAACACTATGGTCTAGGGTGTCAAAAGCTGCAGAAATGTCTAAAAACAAAAAACAGAAATTAATGCGGTTATCCAACCCCAGGCAAACCTCATCAATTCTAGCTACCAAAAGTGTCTCCATTCTGTGAGCCCTGCGAAAGCTGGAAGAGCTACGCAATGAGCAATGCTTTCTGCCTTGACCCCTGAGTCCAGAAGTATTATTTATTTATTTTATTTATTACATTTGTACCCCACGCTTTCCCACACATGGCAGGCTCAATGCGGCTTACATAGTAACAATATAAAGAATTACAAAGTCGTAAGAAGAATATACAGTTTGTAGTAAATGCAAGTATGAAGACTTATGTAATCCAGAGTTCCAAATACTTTGGTTTCTTATTACTTTTTAAATACTCATATTTTTATAATTGTTCCTGCATGCGAAAAGTGTAGAATATGTTAAATATATCAGTGAAACAAATGTCTACTTTAATACATTCTGAATTGCATTTTACAGCAGAATGTGACACATGTAAAAGGTTGTGAAGACTTTTACAAGGTACTGTTTGTTTTATCCCATTCCTTAATGAGCGTTATTATTCTAAGGTTGCCAAGTGGATCCAGATTCGCTCGACGGTGGATCCAGTCCTTGGTTTACCCCATTGCATTCAGGGACTTGTAGTCATGCATTTCTTAGGGATTGCATCGAGGAAGTCAGAACTACACATCCCTGCATGCAATGTGTGAATTCAGAACTGGATCCACCCTGTTAAGCGAATCTGGATTCAGTTGGACACCTTACATCATATTCTACTGTGGAGACAATTAACTTTGGGGGTCTTTTACTAATGCGCGTTCATGTTTTTGGCACGCACTAAAAATAGGTGCACGCTAAACGTTAAGAGAAACCAATGTATTCCTATGGGCATCTCTAACATTTAGTGTGCGCCCAATTTTAGCGCGCACTGAAAGTGCGCCTTAGTAAAAGACCCCCTGAGTACATTATCTGCAGCAGGGCCCATATGGAATAAAATGGATCCTGATGCTCTAATCTCTAATAAAAGATGTCCTTAGTCTTGAAGTAAATCTCATTTACTTTGGTTTATGAAGGACTTTTTCACGTTTTGTGCCTGCAAAAGTTGCATATAAATATGGCCTGCTGTGAGAAACCTACTGTCCATTAGTCTTTCCCTATCACTCTCTTTAATACAGAAGATCCATTAAAAACAATTTTTCAACATAATCTTTCTTTACATGACAGTGGGAGGATCACAGGAAGCATAAGGACTGAGTTTTCTTATTTTTCTTTTCTTCCTCTCGGTGTTATTAAAAATTAACACCCCAGGGGAAAAAAAAGGTTTCTAGAGATTTCAGATTAACGGGAAGCTGCCTCTGAAACAGTTTTCATCCTAACACCCTTTCCCTTTTTTCTTTTGATATGACAGAACTGTAATAGCTCTCCTGGGAACACTGTGGATTTCAGATTCATGGTGTCGGCTCTACACGGCTGGGATGTGACATCCTGTACAGATGGTTTAACCTAAATTGCTGTTAACAGCAGCACATCAATGAATTATCTGTTGCTTTTGGGGGCAAGCAGTCTAGAGATGTAGCTTACTCTAACTGTGAATATTGTTATTTTCATTTAAGGAAGGCATATAACACTGACAGTCACCTTAATAATGCAGTAGAATCATTTTTAATAAATATTTAACCAGTTTATATGTGACAGGCTTGATGAGCCACACAGAAGCACACATTCTCTCTCTGAGAAGGGTGACGCAGCAGCATTAATAATTTTAGCCCTCGGTGTGGCCAAAGGGAAGTTCTTACTGTATGTACTACGAACGCTTTTGCCTAACAGCAGCAATGAGTGTTTATTAATAGGCAGGTTTTGCATTCATTAGGTAATTAAAGCATACAGGATTTCTTCACACTTGTAAATCTGATATGATGTATGCCCAAGTGATATTCAGGCTTGCTTTACTGCTTCCCAGAATTATCATATGTTTCCCAAATTGCCTTTTTTTCTTGGTGAAATGAGTTTGACTTTTACCCCTCAACCAAAACATTAAAACTGTTTGAATCAGCTCCCCCCGCAAAAAAAAAAGAAAAGGTTCCTCTGTTTCAGAATAATATGAAGTTCTGCTATGTCTGCCTCTAGCTGTAATATAACCTACAAGTTAACGTACTGTTCTCTAATTTCCTCTCTGTTCCAGTCTCTGCAGGTTCCTGAGTCTTAACTACATAAGATACACAGAAGGCCTTTTTTTTTTGTACAATCCAATGGAAGTTGGGAAGAATTATACAAAACGGAGGTCAAGAATGTCTGGGGCAAATAACTCTCCAAAAACGTCCCCTAGTCTTTGTACTTTTGGAATGAATAAAAAAAAATTGATTTACTTCTACTCGTTCTACACCACTTAGTATTTTGTAGACCTCAATCATACCTCCCCTCATCCGTCTCTTTTCCAAGCTGAAGAGCCCTAACCTCTTTAGCCTTTCCTCATACATTATACCTAACTTCTGGGAACACTCCCGATCTGCCCACGCCCTTCCCACGGCCATGCCCCTTTGGAGTTGCACACTATGGGGCCGATATTCAGATTGTGGGAGGTAGCCGGGTGTGTTTTGACCGGTTTAAATTTAACTGGCCAAGCCAATATTCAGCACTAGCTGGTTAAATTTAAGCCAACCAAAGATACTCCAGCTATTTTGGTGGTCTAATTTGGCCGCCACACATAGCCGGCGATGCGCTGAATATTAGCAAATAGTCGGTTATATCATGCGATATAACCGTCTATCCGTTAAGTGCTGAACAGCAATATTCAGCGGGAGATAGCCGGCTATCTCTTGCTGAATATTGCCGGATGCCCAGTTAGGTGCCATTTAAGTGAGCAGGGGCTGTTCCTGGCTGGTTAAATGGTTTTAAAAATTGGCAGGTATGATATTTAGATATGCATGTTATAGAATAAGGTGCAGGGCAGACCAATGCCTAAATCCCCTTAATATCAATCAACACCGATAATTGATTGTTATTGTTTGATTAGCTAATTAGTTTAGGCGCAGATCTGGTTATCCACACTCAAAATTGCATTTCCAGCTTTGGGTGACCTATACAGAATCTGATAGATTGAGTTCATAAAAGGGGCAACTGGACTATGAACTCCAGAGAACTAAGCCCCTCCCCCCAATGTTCCCTCTAAGTTTTGTGGGAGTCCTCCAATGACATTGCTGCCAATGGGGAGTGATGCTTCAATATTGTGTTTTCTTTTCTTTTCTTTTTTTTTACTTTTATTTTTAACAAGTTTAAGACCTGCAATCACTTCAAAACGAATCCATGATTCAGAAAAAGAGGCTAAATATTTTTGGAAATACAATCAAGTAATAAGTAATCTTTATAATAACATACCACAATAATAGGTCTAAGATGAGGAAATAGGTAATAGGAAAAATGAGATAACGTTAACACCACGTACTCATCTCAGCTCACCTTACTAATAGTAGAAACTGTAACTCTGAAACAATTATACAATAGTCTCGTGTTCCTCTTTTGCCAAAATAAACTCCAAAAGCACTCACAGTTAACCAAGCCTGATGATCCAAGGGTGCTGGTCTTTTCAAGATGGCTTCTTCCCAGGGGGAGGATTGTGCAAGGGGTGAACTCCCAGCCAGCGTGGGCAAGTCCAGAGAATCTCCTGAGTCTGTCCTTGGCAGTTCCTCCTCCAGCAGGCTCCTTCCAGGTTAAGAGGTGTTGTGTGATTCACAGGACTCAAAGAAACCCTGTACCAATTGCTGCTGACAGCACTTAGTAGAGGAAATGGGCAATGCAGACTCTGCCGCCAAAAATCTTCAAGCGTGGCTTTCTGAATCGGGGGCATCCGACTAGGTGCAGGGAGATACGTCTTTGCTGTTGTTTTCCACTTGCTCATAATTCTGGGAAGAGAATCGAAGCCGCACCACATGCTGAGAATTCAGAGGTACAGCGGGTACGTGTTACTCACACGGACTTGGGTCTCATCCTTCAATATTGTGTTTTCAATCACTAGAGATACCATAGGTTCTCTGGAGTCCTGCAGAACTTGCCTGATCCTTGCTATTGAAAATGTGATAATGAAACAGCACTACTGCTGGCAGGAATGTTGATGGCGGACTCCTGCACAGTTTAAAGGGAACGTTGGCAATCTCCCCCCCCCTCAAAAAAAATGGCCCAAAGCATTTCTATAGGAGAAAGAGTTCCAGCTTTTGTAGCACAGAAATTTAGAGTGAAATGTAGCAGTTAGAGAACAGGGCAAAGCAGTTTAAAAGGTAAAATCCCCTATTCTTCCAGTCCCTCAAACTGCCAGATCACCCTGCATTTGCCCCATTCCCCAAAACTACCTGGTGCAATTGGCCCACCACCCCACAAATTGCCCTATTCCCAAGAACTACCCCCTGCAATTGCCCCACTTCGAAACACTTCCTCCTTCAACTGCCACCCCACCCCACATACTGCCCGACACCCAAGAAATATCCCCCGCATAGATGCCCTCACTCCCTGAAACTAACCCTGCAAACTTCCCATCTCCAATAAACTACCTGCACCAAATGCCCCACCATCCTGTTGACTGTCTCACCACCAAGAAACACCTCTGCAACTACCCCACAAACTACTCCCATCCCAAAAACTATCTCCCTGAAATAGTCTCACCACCCCACAAATTTCATCATCTCCAATACCAGTCTCCCACAACTACCCCTACATACTATGGGCAGGGTTACCACCGTGCTAGCCATTTCCAGGGGTTTTCTTTATCTCCTGTAAATGGTGCATGCTCAGGGCGCCAGCAGCTGCGTTGGGCCAGTGGTAGTCCCGAAAGAGCAAGTGGTAACTCCTCATTGGGCGTACAGCTGCTCTGTAAAAGGGCCCCTCAGTGAATTTTTTCAAAAAAGCGGTAAATAAATTCCAACGAAGCCCCGAGTTACATGACAGACTTGATCGACTTACCAATTAGAAATACATCCGAATCAACATGATCTTATCTAAATCTGTACTACCCAAGCTGCAAAGGACTCAAATACAAAACAACTTACGCATCTAGTTTTTCCTACATAAGCACACAACTGTGGAACGCATTACCAAAAGCCTTGAAAACGACGTACGACCACCTAAACCTCCGGAAATCACTAAAAACCAACCTGTTTAAAAAGGCATACCCTACCGATCCAACTTAAATGCCTAATCTCTGCAACACAACCAAACTAAAGCACGTAATGGACATAACACAACTCTTTCTGTTCTCCAATTCCCTAATGTGGCTGTGCCACATGAACTTGATCTTACCACAACATCACCCTGTATTTGTTCACACCGGAGCCTGCACAGGCTTCTCCGGTACTATGAAAGCCACACTGAACTTACAAATAGGTGGGAAAATGTGGGATACAAATGTAACACATAAAATAAATAAATAATAATAATACAGACTAAATAGTAAGCCTTCCAACTTATAAATGGCAAAGTTAGGGGACCTTTTTACTATACAGTGCAAAAAGTGGCCTGCGCTATCCAGAGCACAGGTCTTTCCCATGGCAGAGGCCACTTTGAATGTGGCAGTAAACGGCCCCATTTTCCATTTTTCCTATTAATGACAAGTGGTAATTTCCCCATTAGCACGTGGCCATTGGCCCGTGAGTCCTTCCTGCCACCTGTTTTGTAGGCGATAAGGGCTTACACGCTAACCACATGCTAATTGGTTAGCATACGGAGATGTAGGTGTGCTAACCAATTAGCGCAGAGCACGTCTACTCATGCCTCCTCCCCAGACACACCCCAAGTGCTAAAAAAAAAAATCTATTTTTTTAGTGCATCGCAAGCACACGCTGCTCTAAAAACTACTGCAGGATGCCTTTGAGCTCCCACCAGTAGTGGATTTTAATCTGCGGTAAGCATGCGTTAGTGCTGACTGCAGCTTAGTGAAAGAACCCCTAAGTGTTAAGTAGCAAAAATGGATCTTTGATCCAAACATGACTGCTACTACTATTACTACTACTACTAGACGTACACAGCGCTGTACACTTGAACATGAAGAGACAGTCCCTGCTCGACAGAGCTTACAATCTAATTAGGCCAGACAAACAGGACAAATAAGAGATAAGGGAATTACTAAGGTGGGAATGATAAAATATGGGTACTGAACAAGTGAATAAGGGTTAGGAGTTAAAAGCAGCATCAAAAAGGTGGGCTTTTAGCCTAGATTTGAAGACGGCCAGAGATGGAGCTTGACGTACCAGCTCAGGTAGTCTATTCCAGGCATATGCTGCATCTGTTTATAGTGTACAGAATAGTATACAGAAAAAGAGAGATGGGTTCAATGAATATATAACATGTCTTTTTACAGGGCGTTGTTAATGATCTCCTTTGTAAATAAATGTAAAATAGAGAATGAAAGATTAGTAATTTACCAAGGTCTTTGCTTCTTAGAAATGTGCTGGGACTGGGGAAATGTTCAGTGCCCAGATCAGAGAGGAATTTATGAGAGAGCTCTCTGTGAGAGGTTTCCTAATCATTCTCTAGAATAGCTGATCATGTCACAAAAATAGTCATCTGATGCAAGGGATTGGTGAAGGGTAGAGATGGAGGAAGGGAAGGTATCAAGAGAAAATTAAGCATTTTCGTTGAGGAGAAATATACTTGAAATCATGCTGCTAGTGTGGATAATGTCAAGCGCCTTCAGTTCAAGGTGAACTGTAATCCATGCCCTTCCTTCCCACCCTCCTTTTTGTATTAATTTATTTAGATACTTCCACAGTCTTCTTGGTATATCTGTTTAGAGAGCTCCTGACTGATGCCTGCACTAGGTTTCATTCAGATTTATAGAAGTCTTCATGACAGGTGTGCAAAACACAGCTTAGCTTACCTTTCCCCTAGGCAGAAAATCCATACCCACTCGATCACAAACTTCCAGGACAGAACGTGTCAATAAAATCCCCAAACACATACAAAAACAAAAGAACTGTGCCAACTAAGAGAGGGAATACTATTGGATAACTTGACATCAATACTTTTTCTTTGATGTTGAAATTAAAATGGAAGCTGAAAGACCTGATTTTCAGGCAGAAAGAAAAAAAAATACCTTGACATGTGACGATAACGGCAAAGCGGAGGAGACCTTAAGTGGCTGTCTGCGGAGGCTCATGTAACAATCCACAGAATGAGAATCACATTCCAATTTTTTTCTCTTGTCAAAACGTAACTACCGGCGCTCCATCTTCCTGCAGACATCACTGTTTTGAAGTCATTTTTCATCAAAGGCCTGTGAACGGTAGTTGATCATAGCAAATGACTTTGCCATTAGAACCCTCGCTTCGGTATTTTTCTTTCCTTTTCAGCACGAAAACTGCTTTGGAGAGCAATGTGGAAAGTACCAAATAAATCAATAAGCTTTAGGCCCAACTTTACTTGGCTGCACACACTTGCAGTTCACACAGGTTACCTTAAGCTTTGTTAGCTTTATTTTTTTTTTTCTCCACAATGAAGGAAATGTTTGTCAGACTCGAGAAACTGTGAAAGACTCATCTTAAGTGTTTTCTTGTTATTGATCACTAGGTCAAGATAGTCTGGTGCTTTTTTTTATTTTTGCCTCTTTATATCTGTCAGTTAAAAAGGAGCTGTTTGTTGCTAAGGACATTTTAATTTGTGGGGGCAGGTGGGGAAAGATGAGAGAGAATATATATTGGCAATGGCAAACCAAATTGCAATTTTGTCACACACATGGAACAGAAGAATGGCAGGTTGAGTGCCCAAGCTTCTCAAAAAGAATGTTCATACCAAGAGCAGAGGTATGTTAAATTTGAAAAAAATTGTTCAACCAGAACACTAATAGAGCTATCAGAGGTTTTGATAAATCCAGTAGAATCTGGTGAAATCAAACCACAACTGATCATTCAGCTTGGATCTCATGAGCATTCAGACCTGTTCTGGGGACCTCACAGTCTGTTGGGTTTTTCAGGATTTTCACAATGAACATGTATGGAATAACCTGCATGCATTAATGTACAGGAAGAAAGCCTTTTTCAAAAGAAGGAAAACTCTGGAATGAGGGGGCATATGATGAAGTTAAGAGGAAATAGGTTTAGGAGGAATCTAAGAAAGTATTTGTTCCCGGAAAGGGTGGTGGAAGCGTGGAATGACCTCCTGGTGGGATAAGCATGTGGGATCCCTTAGGAAAAGGAGGAGTTAAGGGTTATGGAAGAAGGGCAGACTGGATGGGCTATTTGGCCTTTATCTGCTGTCATATTTCTATGTTTCCATGTTTCCATTAGAGACCCAGCACATACAAGTTGATCTTGTGCATATTTATTGTGGATATCCTGAAACCTGGTTGGCTGTGGAGTCTCCAGGATAGGTTTGGGAAGCCCTGATTTAATCAGTTCTGAGTATGATGATTTGGCAGTCAAGTTCAACCAACTTAAAAATGATCAGAGGACGTTTTCAGCAGAATCACAGACCACATAAATAGGGAGTGAGGTTTAATTAGAAGCCAGAAGAGAGAAAAAGGGAACCAAATGTAATTCATGATTATGTGGTGAGCATCAGGGTGAGCTACTTTGAATGTTTCTTTTAGGACTTTTGTGAAGTCAGCGCCAGGACCAACAAGCTGGGGGTGGAGAGGCACTATAAATCCAATCGTTCATCACGCTCCATCCACTGTCCAGGCTGGAAGATAAAAGTCAAACTGCAGGTTAACTTCACTTGGATGAGGAAACAAAAATCACAAGAAGAAACTGCTCTCAGTAACTTTTTACAGTCAGTAGTAGTAGAAGTTTTGTACAATCCAACCCTTACAGTTACTCATTAAGTAGTCTGCTAAACATTCTGCCTAGGTTTGATGCAAAGTCCTTTATTGCTGTTCCCTTTTTTTGGATTCTGGTTCCAGAGAGGGATAGCTTGGTAGTAGAAATTAGCTGTATTCTCTGGAGGGTAAGGTCTGCAAGCCTGTAGGTTCACTGTCCTGGTAATGGATCCCTTCCCTGATGGGAACACACTACTGAGATTCTCTGTCCCAGTGCTTTTCCTAGTTAGATGGTTTCTTCTGCCCCTCTCCTTATGTCTCCCCTGAAGGTAGTGCCAAACTCAATCTAGGGCTGAGACGCCACTCACCAGATTTGTGCTACAGTAGCACCTTTACATCTGCCCAAGAGACTCACTTCAGTTCTACAGCTGATCGTCGCCCATCCAACTGCTCAAAAAATGACTTTTACCTTGTCAGTTTTACTGCTCTTGCCAAGATGCTAAGAATAATGTTATGCAGAGGCAGACAAGTCAAAAGCTGCATGTTAAATGTAGTGAAGTTAAATGGCGCATTGTGGAATTTTGTTATCTGTTTGCATTTGCACTTTAAGTTGTGCAGGGAAGCTGTATGATAACTATAAACATGACTGATTGGAAAGCTATAATGAGACACCCAAGTTTGTAAATAAAGCAGGAAAATAGTACTCTGGTATCCTGAGTAATATATGGAAAAGTGAGTTCCTGACCCAAGAGAGCTGATCTAGGGGGATTTGCTTGTGATAGTTATCTACTGGTAAATTAGCAGGGGCAAAATCAATGCACACTGTATCCTATTCATTCCAGGTGGCGGCTCTGATTTTGAGTTGTTTCCTGAAATCCTTCGCTGGAATTGCTCCTCACCGTAGCATGCATGGTTTTGCTCCCATGAAACAGAACGGAAAAGTCAAACCAAGATGTAAGATTTAGCTTTTTTCTGCTGCCTTGGTTTAAATGACTTTTGTAAAGGTTGAATCAGCTCCCTTTCAGGATTACTGTGGGTGTAGCCGAAGAGCGGCATAAGATTTTATCCTCCTCAGCACTTAACCAGCCAATGCGTATTCTATCTGAAATTGACTATATCATGACATTTTCTTCATGTCTAATTAATCTTGTGCATTTACATTATGCGGAAACCTGGCTGTATAATTACGTACTCACAATGACACGGATTTAACCTTGTCTTCTAAATTACCTCTGTTAGTAAAAGGAGAACTGCATTCAATAAAACTGACTTGAATTTTTTTTTCTTTTTTATGTTCTCACATCTGTCTATGCATCTTGCTGGGTTACAATGCAGAGAGCACAAGGTAAAATGGATGCATTCAAGTATCACAATGCTCTTTTATGACGATGAGAGATGACCATTTCTCATACAGTCAGTTCTAGCTGTGTAGTGGCTGTAGAAAGCGAGAGATCTGCAGTTTCCTCTATCCAGTCAGCCACAGTGCAACAAATCATTTGCTGTAGATATGTCCTCCAATATTTAAGATCTCTTCTGCTCTTCCTCTCACAGAAAATGCAGATTTGGTATATCAAGTAAAGCATTTGAAGTGATGGCCTCCGATGGAGGGCATGTCTTGCATAACAACTTTGGTGCATATCCTGAAGTAGAGCTATGGGGAAACTGAACTGTGGGGATGTAGAAGGACAGTGGTGCACCTAGGCTGGTTGCTCCCCTCCTCCAGGAATGTCACCGCCCCCACCCTCCCTCCTCCAATAAGTAAGGGGGTGCATTGAACAGTCACAGAGCTGCAGTCTACAGGCACACAGCTGTTAACTCTGCCGGTCCCCTGCCCCCTCTGATGTCAACTTCCTGTTCCGGGGCAGGGGACCGGCAGAGCCGACAGCTACATGCTTGTAGACTATGGCTCCATGACTGCTCAATGCACCCTCTTACTGCCTGCACCCGGGCAAACCGCATCCAGTGCTCCACTCTTGGTATGCCACTGTAGAAGGGCAATGAAAGAGGAGGAAATTAGGGATTTTGCTCATATCGTTTTCAGTAGTAGTTCAAGGCAAGTTACATTCAGGTATAGTGGGTATTTTCCTGTCTCTGGAGAATTTATAATCTATGGGGTCAATAGTCAACGTGATTTAACTGGGTAGGAGAGGCTCCTGTGTGGGGCTATCCAGGGATAATCAGCAGTACTTATTCAGACAGTATCATTGAATATCCCTTTTTAACCACCTAAGCTGGAACTGGTTATGTTGTGGGCAGTGGCGTTCCTAGCTTGGATTGCACCCGGGGCGGATCGCCAATGTGTCCCCCCCGGGTGCAGCGCGGCCCCCGCCTGTGAAATTACACCCCCCCCCCGAGGCAGAGGGAGCTGTAGCAAACGAGGGAAGTTAGCAAAGTCGGAGCCCACAGGCGCGCGCCACGGCACCCCCCAGCGGCGTGCACCCGTGGCGGACCGCCCCCCCACCCCCCCTTGGTACGCCACTGGTTGTGGGCAGTCTGGAGGTGGAGTCAGCACTTAATCAGATAAGGTAACCAGACAATCTGGACCACATACAATACAGTCCTATCTCTGTCTAGTTTCACTTACCTGCTTAAGGGTTGAATATTGGCCCTTAAGAGAATAAGCGCCGGCCGTCTGCACATATCCGGATAATCAGTGCTGGTGCCTGGACCTGGCCTACCATTGAATATCTGGGCAGCATCTAAAAAAAATGTTCACCGCTATCTGAATATTTACCCCTAAGTTTGTACCTTGGGCAATGGGGGATTAATTGACTTGTCCAAGATCACAAGGAGCAGCAGTGGGATTTGAACCTTTCCCTGGTTCTCAATCTGCTGCTCTTACTATTAGGCTGCTCCTCCACTCTGTTATTGCTGGACACTGGAAATGTCAGCTCACTCCACCATGTGTTCATTAACTAGTACTTCCAAAAATGGTCCAGCTGTTACAGATACTTCACGAATTATACAATAGGAACATAAAGGTTGTTCTTATCAAATTTAGGTACAAGAATCAGCAGATGCTGTTTTCAGGTTATATTTTCAGCTTTTTTGCAAACAATCATGTTTTATAGAAATAGGATGTCAGCTGCTTCTAGTTATATTTCTTATTGTTATAATCATATTTAACAGAGAAACCTAATGCCAGCTCACTGTCTAAAGGTGCACTGTAAAACTAAATGCATCACTGGATTTCAGTAGTTAGACCTGGTGAAGCTAGACATAAACTCATAATAAAATAAGAAAACATGTAAAACTACTAAAATATTAAAACGTGTATAAAATTATATGTTCTAAAAAATTTAAATAAAGCATTTGTATTGCTTTCTTCAGGGGTGGTCTTAGATTTCACAGTCCAGGCATTGCTAATAAAGTTAAAAGTGTTTTTGGAAATAAAACCAATAAAGGTGTCATGAGGAACTGGGCTGTGACATTGGTGGGTCCATTTTCAAACAGATGTCCAATGCATTTACAGAGGTATCGTTGTGTTGCAGGGTTTAGGTACTTAAGTTGGGTCGATGGGGTATGCCTTTTTGAACAGGTTGGCTTTTCGTGATCCGGAAGTTTAGGTGGTCGTGCATTGTTTTCACGGCTTTTGGTAGTGCGTTCCACAGTTGTGTGCTTATGTAGGAGAAACTGGATGCATAAGTCCTTTGCAGCTTGGGTAGTGGAGATTTAGGTATGTTTGTGATGATCCAATTGTGTTTCTTGTTGGTAGGTCTATGAGGTCTGTCATGTATTCCGGGGCTTGTACGTTATATGCATTTTTATAAACTACACCCCCCTGCACACTATGGGGTGAATTCTATAAATGATGCCTAAAAAATCAGTGCAGAAAAAAAATGCTTAAGCGATATAAGTCTTTTGGCCCTCAGGTATCCTCTGTCATGAAGACATTTTTTTTTTCTTTCTGCATCAGCTCAGATCAGTTAGAAACACGACTGATCAAGAATCTCTTTGTTACCTATCATATGCCTTCATCAGCACGCATTATGATTACTGCACTGTTGCCTATGTTGGTATCACTAAAGCAAACTTTAAAAGATTACAGACTCTTCAGAATATAGCGGCCGTGTATCATCCGTCAGGCCTCCAGGTACAACAGGGCTTCTCTTCTACTTCATCGTTTACATTGGTGTTAATTTCGACACATAACGCTTTATATACCTTGACTCCTTCCTACTTGGCAGTTCTGACCACTCCTTAAACTCCAACACATACTCTTCGATCATTCATTGACAATAGACTGGTTTTACCATCCCCTGCCATGGTCAGGTGGGAAAGTATGCACACTTTGGCCTTTTACTTTCTGTTTCTGGCTCTAGGAAAATTCACTCCCCCAATCTATGCATATACACTATTTTGTACTATGCTGAAAGCACACTTATTTCAATTAGCATTTGGCTCCGTATGATGCAACGTTCAGCAAAATGTGAGACCTGACTGACATCCTGCAACGTAGAAATGTTGATTTATGTTTTATAGATATTACTGATGTAATTTTTATTTTAGAATTGTATGTTCTCTTTAATTTGAATGTACTGCTTGTCTTTACTTTCCTATCATTTTATGTGTGGATATGCAGAAAAGAGGTGCTCTATTCTTACTTTTCACTCACACTAGCATACCAAAATAGGAGTTCATTTCGGACTCAGTGGACTGAGAGGATGTGATTAGGGAGCGCTTACCGCAGCTTGTAAAGGCTTACCATGGGACTCACTGAGGTGCCCCATAGTAATTATGCAATCTGCATGTGCACATCATGTGCTAAAAATAAATGTTCTTTTTTTCATGGAGGGGTGTGTCTAAGGTGGAGAGTTGGCGTTTCTATGCTAATCAATTAGAACATCAATAATGCCGATAGGCTAAATGATTAGTACATTAGCCCTTACCACTTACAAAATAGGTGGCAGTAAGAGCTCATGTGCTAATTTTTAATGACCATGCCATGCACTAATGACAACATTAGCGCATGGCCATTAATGCTGGAAATTGGTCATTTTCCGGCTATAGAAACAAATGGCCTTAGTGTGCGGGAAAGACCCAAGTAAGGGCGCACCTAAGGCCATTTTGTTCTGCACCTTTGTAAAAGACCCCAAGGTGTGGTAAGGACAAAAACTTAACATCTCTATATAATAATTTGTAACTCTGCTTCCCTGGATGGCTGGCTGGGTTCATAACAGCATGCTGACGTCAGCTCGCCTCCAGCGTTCCCTTCCCTCTCAGTGTCCCACCCTCGTGTAAAGACGAAATGATGTCAGAGGAGGACGGGACATTGAGAGGGAAGGCAAGGGAAGGCTGGAGGCGACGCAAGCCCAACCTGCCGCTGCTGCCACCTGCTGGCCATGAATGGGAGGGCATGGAAGGGGGGAATCGCGGGACACGGAGGGGAGGGCAGGGCAGAGGAGAATCGCGGGACACAGAGGGGAGGGCAGAACCGCGGGACATGGAGGGGAGGGCAGGGCAGAGGAGAATCGCGGGACATGGAGGGGAGGTCAGGGCAGAGGAGAATCGCTGGACACGGAGGAGAGGCCAGAATCGTGGGACATGGAAGGGAGGGGAAGGAAGAATTGCTGGACATGGAAGGGAGGGCAGAGGAGAGAGGCGAAATTACTTAGAGGAGAGTCTTCCTAGGTCCAGTTTCATTTTTCACGAAACGGGCTTTGTTGCTTGTACTTTAGTAAAAGGGGACTTATTAAGGGTAATTTAAAAGGGAGTGTGAACCTTAAGTGGGAAAGTAAACACCCACTTGGTAGTATTTTAGTCATTTATGAACAGATTTGGCCACATGCTTGTAAACAACCAGCACAAATCTATATGCTTTGATATGACATGTGCTTTGCCAGTGGGTATGTACGGGATGGAGTTTGGGCAGAGTATGCAAGTTCAGGTGTAGATTGTGAAGTACTATATAATTTACATGCATGCTTGAAAACTTTTGGTACAGATATTTACACCATTGTTGAGGTTAGAGTAAATGTCAGTGCTTGCCACTTATGCTAATATTTTATATAGTAACATAGTAAATGACAGCAGATAAAGACCTGAAAGGTCCATCCAGTCTGCCCAGCAAGATAAACTCATTTTACATGGCATATGATACTTTATATGTATACCCGAGTTTGATTTGTCCCTGCCTTTCTCAGGCCACAGACCGTAAATGTCTGCCCAGCAATGTTCCTGTACTAAAAGTTCTGAAGCTAATGTCGAAGCCCCTTAAAATTTACACTCCAGCCCCTCCATATCTATTCAGTCACGATCAGGGCACAGATCGTAGAAGTCCGCCCTGCACCAGTTTTAATCTCCAAATACCAGCGTCGCAACCCAGACAAATAGTATTTTATAGAGATTTGTCTTTATTTAAAAAAAAAAAAAAAAGCTTTACATAGGAAAGCGAATAGAATGTTGGGTGTTATTAAGAAGGGTATGGAGTCCAGGTGTGCGGATGTTATAATGCCGTTGTATCGCTCCATGGTGCGACCGCACCTGGAGTATTGTGTTCAGTACTGGTCTCCGTATCTCAAAAAAGATATAGTAGAATTGGAAAAGGTACAGCGAAGGGCGACGAAAATGATAGTGGGGATGGGACGACTTTCCTATGAAGAGAGGCTGAGAAGGCTAGGGCTTTTCAGCTTGGAGAAGAGACGGCTGAGGGGAGATATGATAGAAGTGTATAAAATAATGAGTGGAATGGATCGGGTGGATGTGAAGCGACTGTTCACGCTATCCAAAAATACTAGGACTAGAGGGCATGAGTTGAAGCTACAGTGTGGTAAATTTAAAACGAATCGGAGAAAATTTTTCTTCACCCAACGTGTAATTAGACTCTGGAATTCATTGCCGGAGAACGTGGTACGGGCGGTTAGCTTGACGGAGTTTAAAAAGGGGTTAGATAGATTCCTAAAGGACAAGTCCATAGACCGCTATTAAATGGACTGGAAAAATTCCTCATTTTTAGGTACAACTTGTCTGGAATGTTTTTTACGTTTGGGGAGCGTGCCAGGTGCCCTTGACCTGGATTGGCCACTGTCGGTGACAGGATGCTGGGCTAGATGGACCTTTGGTCTTTCCCAGTATGGCACTACTTATGTACTTATGTACATAGGCACCTTAAAAGGTGCATTAACTAGGCATCTCCTCATAGAATTGCTGTACCTCCTATTTGTGGAAAATGCTTTTATAAAATTACCCCCATGATCAAACCATGAAGTAAATATGGTATAAGATCTGACATTTTTCTCACACTGAATGCAAACCAAGACAGTTCTAGAAGCTGAAACTGAATTTGGATGCACAGCAAAACATGCCAGAAACATTAAAGAGCAATCAGAAATCACTGCTGAAGAAACAAAAGGTAAAGCTGATTTCTGTACTCATTTCCAATCAACAGGTTCAAAAATAGCTATTTTATCAGCATTTATGCAAATGTATATGGTAATTAGTTGTGCTGCCTAATATGCAGGGTGCATCACTCCCACATAGTAGAAGATGACAGGTTAATCTCATTTACAATGTTATTTTCATATCAGATTTTTTTTTGTCTTTTACTGGTTGTATTTCCATGATACTACTTATTTAATATTTATTTCATAAAATTTGTTATACAGTACAGTCTTGATTATCCAACCATCAGGTATATCTGACAGACCCCCCCCCCCCGGTGTTGTCAATGCGTTGCCATTAAGAAGTGCGCGGCTTCTCTCCCTGTTTTCCGGTTTCACACACTGCAAGGAAGCTATGGGGTCCTTTTACAAAGGTGCGCTGAAAAATGGCTTGTGGTAGTGTAGGCGTGGGTTTTGGGTGCATGCCAACCCATTTTTTAGCAAGCCTGTAAAAAAGGCCTCTTTTTTTGCTGAATATGGACGTGCGGCAAAATCAAAATTGCCACACGTCCATTTTGGGTCTGAGACCTTACTGCCAGCCATTAACCTAGCGGTAAAGAATGCAGGCTGTAATGACCTACACGTGTCAAATGGCATGCGTCCATTACGCACGCCCAAAAATAAAAAATATTTTTCAGATGTGCATATCGGACATGCACCAAAAATGAAATTACTGCAAGAGCCACACGGTAGTCGGGCAGTAACTCCAATTTGGCATGCGTTGGCTGCGCGTAGACGCATATGCGGCTTAGTAAAAGGGTCCCTATGTTTTTAATCTGAGATCGTGCTTCTCTGCAAGGGAACCTTGCGGTGCAGCTGATATTCCTTCATGCACCCTCAAATGAGTTAAGAAGTGTGTGGCGTCTCTTCCTCTTTGTGATTTTAGCCCATACTTCTACGCATGAATTTTTGGACCTGTGACCCCGCTTTTGCAATAAGGGAACCAGTTTTTTTTGAGACAATGCGTTCAAGTATTATTTTTTTTTTTTTTTTGAGTCCATGGTTCATGCAAGGGAGCCATAATTTTTGGACCTGGGATCCTGCTTATGTGGCAAGGCAACCATTGAAAAAGTTTAAAGTTGAGACCTTGCTTTTACAGCATGGCAGCAATTTATGGACCTTGTTTTAGAGCACGGCAGCAAATTTTGGAGCTGGGACCCTGCTTTTTCAGTGAGGGAACCATTGAAGTTTCTAGCTGAGACCTTGCTTTTGCAGCATGGTAACATTTTTTGGCCAGGGGAAAGAGGAAAAAAAGTTGTTTTGTCTATAGAGCAGAAACTTTTGCAGAAAGGAACTGCTAAAGAAAGTAAACATTAAAGATGTTTTCAGCTGCTTTCCACCCAGGGAACCATTTTTGTTCTGAGACTGTGCTTTTTCAGAAATTTTTAGTGCTGACATGCAGCGCTATGTGACCCGAGAGCCTGCTATTCCTGCCAGGGATCCATTTTTGATCTGAGGCTGTGCTTTTGCAGAAATAGAACCATGGTAAGATTCTTGTGTATAATAAATTTATGCAGTACAGTACTCGATTCCTGTTGGTTCATTTACATTTACAGCACTTTCTTTATTCTTACTCTCATTCTTAGATCCGGAGGGTTTCCAGTTGTAGTAATGCTGCCTTGATTTCTGCTTCACACTGGCTTTGACTGGAGAAGACAACATAGTGATTTTGAGAAATGGGGCTCTTCTTGGTTCTGTGTGCAGTTGATAAATATGGTTTCCCTCGTTTGTTCCAGTACCTGTACAATATTTCTGTTCACATTGCCTGTTGTGCAATTGCTGTACTGTGTATACTGATCTTTATTTGTGCTCAAATTGCCTGCTGTATAATGTTTTCATTTTAATATCTTTCTTTTAAATAATAGTAACAATATTAAGCACACTTTTATAATATACTACTGCATTCCACAAAACAAAAGGAGCAAGTTCCCATAAACCATCTTTCTCTTTTGATCTAGGCACAGGAAAAAAAAGATTTTAAATGCATAGGGAAGGGGAAACAGACTAACCCAAGTGGCTTCAACTTTTTGATGTCATGCCATCTCCTGTTCTCAATCAAGCCTCTTTGGCTCTCATCTCCCCCTGCAGTGTGTCCCATAGAATTCAAGGAAAGAGGGAGTTGCTATATCCTAGCAGCTGCCAATAGAGAAGACAAGTACAGCAGATTGACACTGACAAAAGGAATAGACAGATTCATTTCACTTTAATGACATGACAATATTACCCATGTTGCCAAAGTAATACCTACAGCAGTTAAGATAGCAAAGACAGAGAGGTACTGGGAGAGGAATAAAGGGGGCAAGGAAGGGGTGAAGGGAAGCGATGCTGCTCTGAAATGCTGGAAGCAGAAAGGAGCCATAAAGGGAAGAGAGGCTGGGTGATGGGGACAGGGACTGATAGTGGAGCTTTGGGAGAGGTATAGACACAGGCTGTGAGGGTCAGAGGAACTCAGGGAGAGATCATGGACTGTGTGGGAGAAGGTTGCTAACAGAAGGAGACGTGATTTGGGAAAGAGGAAGAAGAGCAAGCAGAAGGGACACAAACTGCAGCCAGAAGAGGAGCTGAAAGAGATGGAGAGTAGGTGTGTGGGACTGGAAAAAGTGTGGCTGAGGGAAAGGGGGTCATGGTGGAAAGAAGAGACATGAAAGTGAGAAAAGGGTAAGAAGTGGCAGGAGGGAATAAGACTAGAAGAAAGTGAGATGAGAGAAACCAAGGAGAGACAAATATATATGGATTAAAGAGAAATGATGATGACATGGGAGGAAAACTGGAAGAGAATCCTTAATACAAGGAATGTGAGGACAGAGAGAACCAAGAACAAGTAGAGACAGAGGACTGAAGCAGTGGTATAGCTAAGTGGGGCACCAGGGGAGCGGCCGCTCCCCCAAAAGGAGTTCTGCTGGCACCTATTTTTTTCTTGTTGAGTTGCACTGAACTTCCGCTCCGGCTCAAGTCTGCTCTTGCTCCCCCCGCGGTGTCAATCAGGCTCAACCTGGCTCTGCTTCTGGACTGAAGTTAAACTATAAACACAAAGGTTGGAAAATTATTTAAGTTTTTAGTAAAGATTTCTGTACCAACAGGGCTGGATCAAGGGTAGGCAATAGCTATATTTTGCCCCTTCTCTTCCAGCCCTATAGTCACCAGAATTAATATGTTATTTTACTGGAAGGACATGGGAATGCAGGAAAGGATTGTGCCAGTATTTGATGCCATAGTCTAAAAAATATCTTTAAAATTGCCTCTTTTTGGCAGTTCTGAAATGCAGAGACTTATTATTGAGTCTCAGATCATAGAGGAATAGAGAATACACCATCTCCTTTTTTTTATTTAACAAAAATAAAACAGTCATTCCCTTGTTACATCTTATGGGAGACAGTGGTGTTGGACTAAGTAGGCTTATTATGCTGTATCATTCCAAAGAAATAGCATGGCAGCAGCAGGAAGAAGTTACAGGAGAGATGGATGGAGTTTGGAAGTGGGTAAGGAGTTATTGGTTTGGTTTTTCTCTTGGCTCAGCTACTAAGGCCTGGCTTTCCATGCTTACTCCTAGCATAGCTCTGTTTTGGAGTGTGTGACCTGTGTGGCTGTGCATGGCACCATGAATGAGGGGGTACTACCATAGTGATGTGCCACCCCCATATCCTTCCACATCATGTGGGCCATTGAAAAGGGGGAGTGGGGGGAGGGGGATAATGGTGCTGGGCAGAGAATGGAGGAGAAAGAAGGGGATGTTTGGTAAAAGGAGAGAGTAAGAGGAGTGTAGTGTCGGAGTCACCACTAAACAAGGAGGGGGCATTGCACCAAAGGTGTTACTAAGGGCCTGATGCACAAAGCTTACTGTGCTGGGAACGTTTGCTTTAGACTGGTCGTAGCCAGTCTAAAGCAAACATTATTTAGTGAGTAATGAAAGGGTTTTTCCGTGGTTTTAACGTGTGGCGTTAGAAGCCATCGAGAACCCGATGCAAATGTATTACAATGAGCTCATTATTATTCTAATGAGCATTCAATCTGATGCACATCTCTACAGCCTCTAGTTCTAACAAGCAAATTTTACGGCTGCTCTGGAGCTGATAATGTGGTACTTCGAGAAAAGGTAAGTATATATATCTCATAAATATAATCATAGAAAACGTGCATATAAGATACATATAGCCAAACATAAAAATGAAACATCATAAAAATAAAACGCTATATGTTGCATCAATTAATTTTTCATTTTTTAACTTAGGGTTATATGCTTTGTCACATTGCAGCATATACTTTGTTGATCCAATATGTATCTTATATGCACGTTTTCTATGTTTATATTTATGAGATATATATACTTACCTTTTCTCGATGTACCACATTATCAGCCTATATGGTTATTATTTTTTTAAATTCATATGCTTTATGCTTTGGAGTGGAGGAGTGGCCTAGTGGTTAGGGTGGTGGACTTTGGTCCTGAGGAACTGAGTTCAATTCCCGGCACAGGTAGCTCCTTGTGACTCTGGGCAAGTCACTTAACCCTCCATTGCCTGCCACATTGAGCCTGCCATGAGTGGAAAAGCACAGGGTACAACTGTAACAAAAATAAATAAAATTATTGTGATATGTCATATTTATTTATTTATTACATTTGTACCCCACACTCTCCCACTCAAAGCAGGTTCAATGCAGCTTACATAGTAATTGGGATTACAAGTATTGGTGGAGAGAAATAAATTGAGTATTATCAGAGTAATAAAAGAAATAGGAATGTAGAAATGCAGGGATGAGGGGAGAAGAAGTATGAGCAAGGGTAAGTGAGCAATTGGAGGGTAGATGAGGCGGAGGGGAATGGGCAAGAGTGAAGGGAGTAGGAGAGGTGTGAGTAAGGGTAGGTGAGCAATGGGATATATTTTCATGGTGTTTTGTGATATCAGCCTAGCCTTTGATTATGATCATATGTTTTAAATTATGTATGCTTTTCAGTTAGTTTGTTTTATCACTATATGTTTAACTTTTTATTTGTTTTTAATTGTTATACAATTGTTTGTTTTGTAGCCCCTGATGCAGCCCAGTTGGGCGAAACACGGCCTGTGTCGGGCTTCTTAATTTTATTGAACAATAAATTTTGGTTTCTTCACATACTGTTCTGTTTTGTTTGTTTTCCGTCTTGGAGTTTGCAGATCGGTTACCCTGTTGTTTTATGCCCCTACCTGTGACACACTTCCTTCTGGCAGAGCCTGGCTCTGAGCCTGTGAGTGTTGCAGCACGCGGTTCTATACCGACAGCTCTTTCTTTTTAGTGTTTAGAACCACTGTGAGAAGGAGCTGTGGGTTTCAACGGGGGTGGGGGGGGGGGGGGGTGCGGACTGGTTGCAGTTTTGAAGCAAGGGCGGGCCATGGGAGGTTACATTGAGAAGAGAAGACCTGTGTGAAGTGTTGATGTGATTTCATGTGCTCCAATGAAAGATTTTAATTTTACTTCCATTTAATTTCAATATAGTCCATCTTTATAACACCAGGTTTCCTAAGGCAGATTACAACAACTGTTAAGAAGAACCCATCAGGAAAAAGAATGTTCTCACTGAACCCAGTCATCTCTATTGTAGAGAACAGTGTAGAAAAATGAGAACAAAATACAGAGTTTATAACTGCTGACTACCAGCTACAATATTTTTTAAAGCTGTTTTTTAGTGATCAGAGCCATGCCTAGGGTCTCTGGTGTCCCCCTGCAGACTATCAGTTGGCGCCCCCCCCCCCTGTGTGGCACAAGATGCAAAGGAAATAGGAGCTGAAAGATGGAGTGCATCTTTGTGGGATTGCTGAACAAATAGAGGGTTTACAACCACTTAGCTTTTCGTGCTTTCATGTTCACGAAATTAGTAATTAAATCTTTGATATCTAACTGGGCACATATTTCATTCTCAATAGCAATCATGGCAAGGCTTACAAGCCTTTCTTGTGAAATACTTGATCGCAAATAATCCTATATAATAATTTTCACCTCCAATAGGATGTGCCAGGGACCATGCCTCCCTCGGAGGTGGTCTGCTAGGCAGGCACACACTGACATCAGTGATAGCTGATACCAAAGCAAGGGGAGGAGTAGGGAAACATGTGGAGCGTGTTTCCCTACTCCTCCCCCTGTGTTACAGCCCACTGCACCCCCCTTCCGCGACCCAGTCGACCCCCCCCCCTTCTTGGCGAAAAATGTCCCCCGCCGCCGTCCAGTACCTGTGCTGATGGGGGACCCCAGCCCCCATCAACAGAAGTCCTGTGCTGGCCTTTGCGCCGTTGCTTCTTCAATGATCTTCGGTTCAAGTTCCTCTGCGTGCGTCTGACATCAGACGCACGCAGAGCAACTTGAACACAAAATCATGGAAGAAGCAACGCCTCGAAGGCCAGCACATGACTTCTGTTGATGGGGGCTGGGGTCCCCCATCAGCAAAGGTACTGGACGGCGGCGGGGGATGGTTTTCGCCGAGAAGGGTCGACTGGGTTGCGGAAAGGGGGGTGAAAACGGAGGGACGGCAGAGTCTGGAACAGCGAGGGAGGGAGGGTGGGGGATGGCCTTGCTAGCGCCCATTTCCTTCCCTTTTGAAACGGGCATTTTTTACTAGTTTTTTAGGATTTTTAACCGTGAAAATGATTGCTCACCACTTGCCACACTGACAGGAATTGTCAGCAATATTCTTAGAAACAAATTGTTATACATTGCAAAATAAGATAGCAGATGTAAATTCTCAAAGTGGACATATTCCAAACACTAAAATGAAAATAAAATGATTTTTCTCTACCTTTGTTGTCTGGTGACTTTCTTTTTCTGATCATTGATAAGTCTCTGACTCTAAAGTTTAGCAATTTCATTAAAGCAAAATATATTTTCACATATCACAGACTCTTCCTATCCAAGGAGAGAATGTTTTATATAAAAACAAACACCAAAGAAAGCAATCAGATTTTCACTTACCAGCTCTTCTACACTACACGTCAGCTAAACTTCCTCTTTGAAACTACTGTTGGAACCATCAGCCAATGAAATGGCTTTTAGCTGTAGATATCCGGTTACCTGATAATTATGCACACATCATTGCAGTCATGCCCTCCTCTCGGTGTACATGCTCAGAAAAAAACAAAACAAAAACTTTGAACCACTTACAGATTTTAACAATTACACTATTTAGATTTTATTTTACCCCAGTCTCACTTGCACACCTCCCTCCAAACCTGGCTGTTCTCTTTAATTTGAAAGTTGTTCAAGCTCACCCTGAATGAGGAGTTCTTCCCACACCAAAGACATATATAGCACTGGGTGTATTCTTTCAAACAACTTCAGCAGAGCCTGCCTGCCTCAGTGAGCACTGCGGTCCCCATGACATCAAGAGGGGAGGGCAGGGGAGAGAGGAGAATCACAGCTTCAGGTAAAACATTTTGCAAGTGAGCTGACCTCAGGAAAAAGGTGCAGGTAGGGCAAGCACCGTGGCGGCGCCCCCCTGCGGTGCTTACCCCGCTTACCGTGTTGGCACGGCCCTGTTAGTGATATTCAATTTTTATTTCATTATGTTTATATCTATATATGGGAAGCTTCCAAATAAATGAAAAGCTGTCAAGTACAAAAAAAGCCCAACTTATTTTGTCCTCCATCTTTTAAGGCACTGCCTATCCATTTGGAACAGCTTTTGACTTTTTACAGATGGACCACGCATAGGCAATTCCTCATTTCTAATAATCATTTGCTATTGTTCTGGGTGAGTGAAAATGGTGGCAAGCTCTGCTTATTGGCTTCAGCCCATATAATGGGCTAAATAGGTTTCCTTTGTGATTATTTGAATTATTTTTTCTGTACAAGTTTTGCTTGATTTGCCTTTATTTGAAATTTCATAAATAAATTTTTTAAAAAACATCTTGTCAACAAGGGCAGGGCTAGGTGGGGCGGAGCTAGTGGGGGCAGGGGACCCTACTGAACTGGTCTGCACAGGGCCCCGCAATTGCTAAGACCGGCCCTACACACACACACACACACACCCTACTTTACCTACTAATACCATTACAGTCATCGTCATGTTCTGAGTTTGGCAGACCAATGCACTGTGCTTATTCCAAGCTCATTACCACCGTGTAGAGACATGTCAGTAGTAAATTACCATAGTAAAATGATTTTTCATGAGCAATTAATCCCAATAAAAATTACTAATATTTTAATCATCTGTTGCTACATTAATCAACATACTCCTATGTTTGATAATGTCACAAGCAGATGAATGACTTTACAGGTTGATCAGAAGTATTTTTTTCTCATCTTTCCATGGGCACATAGGATCATTTTTTATGGTGCCCATGCAATGAATCATGAACTGTTTGCGTTTAATCCTCCATCATGACTTTCCCCATATGCACGTATGCTATTGAAGACTTTTTAATTGTTTAGAAATGATTTGTTTTGTTGTGGATTTATTCTGATTGATCTTTTCTTGTCCTTTTGGTCTTCAAGAATACTAAACAGAAGATGAGTCAAATTTGCAGCTACTGTAGATTAATGATAAAGCAGGGACAGCACAGAGGGTATGTGATCCTAATCACATGTTCGCTGTGAACATGAATTTCAGAGGTGCAGATGTTGGATTATTTTGCTCAACCTATGGAAGAACACTTGCAGGAATTCTCATTTTATTAATAGAGTTGAAAGGGGCCATTTTAAAAGTTAAAATTTATAAAGTAAATTATGTACAAAAAAATGCCTTTTAAAAATGTTTGCCAAAAATAGACGTGCGGCAAAATGGAAATTGCCGCATGTCCATTTTGGGTCTGAGACCTTACCACCAGCCATTGACCTAGTGGTATAGTCTCACGTAGTAACCAGGCGGTAATGACTTACGTGCGTCAAATGCCACTTGGCGTGCGTCCGATACACGAGTCCAAAAATAAAAAAAATATTTATCGGACGCGCACCAAAAATGAAATTACCGCAAGAGCCATGCGGTAGCCAGGCGGTAACTCCATTTTGGCACACATTGGGCGCGTGTAGACGGTTATGCGGCTTAGTAAAAGGGCACCAAAGCTGCCAAATTACTTGCCCATTTAACTCCTCAGAAGTACTGAGTATCCTGCATCCCCCTTTGAACTAGAGGTGAAAAAAAGCCCTAAAATAAATATGCTCCTTCTTCTACTAAAGGGGTTCTTAGTCTTTTTTACTTCCCACACTTCTTTAACTGAAAAATGAAATCCTCATACCTCCTTCCTAAACCATTGGTCCACTAGTGACTTCTAACAGCTATATATGTTGCTAACTGTTAGCTGCTAACAGGTCACTCAGGGGGTATTTTACTAAAGCTTAGCTCGAATTATCTGCAGCAGAGCCCATAGGAATAAAATGGTCTCTGCTGCAGATAAATCAAGCTAAGCTTTAGTAAAAGACCCCCTAAAATTATAATGGTACACAGTTATACTACCAATTCGTTGCCGGAGAAAGTGGTGAAGGTGGTTAGCTTGGCAGAGTTTAAAAAGGGGTTAAACGGTTTCCTAAAGGACAAGTCCATAAACCGCGACTAAATGGACTTGGGAAAAATCCACAATTCCAGGAATAACATATATAGAATGTTTGTACGTTTGGGAAGCTTGCCAGGTGCCCTTGGCCTGGATTGGCCGCTGTCATGGACAGGATGCTGGGCTCGATGGACCCTTGGTCTTTTCCCAGTGTGGCATTACTTATGTACTTAAGTCAATGCTACGTAATGTTGTTGAATAAAATGACTGTACTCGGAAATATTTAGATCTTTTCATATCACATACTTCTCCTATGCTGATGATATTTCTTTTTTGTTTCTGGTGGAAATTACATTACAGGAAACTCTCGCTCAGATGACAAAAAGTATTTGATAAAAAAAAATGTCAGTGGATGTTATATAATGACCTGAATATAAACCCTGGTGTGTGGAGGTAAAGATGTAGATTTGTCATATCTTAAAATAAAACTAGCTAATTCTGAAATTCTCCTCCAAGCAGGCATTAACATTTTAGGAGTGACATTAGATTCTACTCTGTGCTTGGAGAAACATGTAAATGAGATGATCAGAAAAGTGTTTGTTAAACGTAAGCTTTTATATCAAATCAAGCCATTCGTAGATCTTTCCCAATTACAAACAGTATTGTCAGGAAAAATTAGGAGTCAGTTACACTACTGTAACATTGCTTTGCTAAGTTAGAACATAAGAGTAGCCATACTAGGTCAGACCAATGGTCCATCTAGCCCAGTATCCTGTTTTCCAAACAGTGGCCAAGCCAGGTCACAAGTACCTGGCAGAAACCCAAATCTTGGCAACACTGCATACTACAAATCCCAGGGCAAGCAGTTGCTTTTCATGTCTGCCTCAATAGTAGACTATGGATTTTCCCTCCAGGAATTTGTCCAAACATTTTTTAAACCCAGATGCACTAATCGCTGTTACCACATCCTCTGGCAAAGAGTTCCAGAGGTTAACTGATTCACAGCTGTGGCAACTGCAGATTATACAGAACTCAGCAGCCAAACTGATTTTGGGGGTAAAATCTACTGATCACGCCACGCGACCCTGCTTTTTTCTCATAGATTTTGTGACTGGTTGCAGGGAACCTGGCTGTTGTGGGGTGGGTCCTTCAGTGATCACCCCATTCCTGAAGAGTGGCTTAGCATTTGAGTACCGGCACCTTTTTTTGTAGAATAAACGCACTGGTAGTAGTGCTGTTTTGCTATGTGCTACCAGTGTGGTAGCCCTACCCCCCTTTTTGTATAATGGCCCTGTAGCAAGCAGGAAAACCAACATTTAAACATAGATAAATGAAGGCAGATAAAGACCTTATGGCCTATCCAGTCTACCCATCCTTTTTAGTGCTGATTTATGCCTGTCAGATGTCTGCTATACCATTGATTCTGATCCACCCAGCTCACTGTGCTAACCATGCCACCCTCCCAAAGCATCTGCCCTGTGAAGTGTACAGTGCGAACAGTGGATTGCACCGAGCATGATTGCCATGACATTTTTTTAAACGTGATTTTCAATTGTGGCAGATTCACATAAACTGACATTGTTTCCATAGGCACAGAATGGATAATGTTCTTTTTAAATAAAGCCTTAAAAAACATAGTGGATGATGGCAGATAAAGACCAATATATTCAGTTTTCCTACAAGGGCTGCCGTGGCATTGCCTGCCATGCAGTGCAGGTTACTTCCCCCATGTCTTTTGTATTTGAGAGATTGTACATGATGCAAGGTGCAGGTTACTTTTTCCCATGGGTTCTTAGGATAAGTGCAACATTTCTCGGTTGTTTGGGGTTGAGGTGCTCCATTCATGTTTTCCCATCTTCTTATCCTGTACAGATCTGTTGCGTTTATACCACTCCCTTTTGAATACCAGAACCTCCTTCAGGAGGATATTCCAAGCACCCACTACTCTTTCCATGAAGTAATATTTCCTGAGGCAGCTTTTCAGACACATATGCCTACTAGCTCTAAAGCATCTGCTCATTTTCTTTTGTTTTTTTTTTTTGGGGGGGGAGGGGTGATTTGGGACTTGGATTTTCTTCACACCTTTTCCAGTAGTAGCTCAAGGTGAGTTACATTCAGGTACACTGGGTATTTTCCTGCCCCTGGAGGACTCGTAACCTTTGGACCTCTTTTACAAAGCCACACTACTGATTCTCAGTGCGGCAAATGAAAGGAAGCTCATAGGAACTGAATGGGCTTCCTCTCATTTGCTGCACCGGAAATCAGTAGCGCAGCTTAGTAAAAGAAGCCCAGTTTGTACCTGAGGCTTTTGAAGATTTGTGTTTACTTTGTAGTACCTTTCAAGTATTTAAAGACCTGTATTATATCTCCTCTGTCTCTCCTCTTCTAACAGTATACATATTTAGGGCCTCCAGTACCATTTTGGTTTTTTTTCCTCTGTAGTGACTTTAGCACCTATATGTCCTTAGCAAGATATAGCCTCCAAAACTGAACACTGAATTCCAAGTAAGACTATACCAGTGTCTTGTATAGCAGCATTATCATCTCTTCCTTCCTGTTAATCAAGTCCCTCTCTATACACTACAGCCTAGCATTCTTCTGGCTTTGGCCATCATCTTGTCACATTGTTTCACTACCTTGAGATTCTTGGACACTATCACACTAAAGTGTCTTTCCTGGTCCATGCAGATCACTCTCCCTTCCTATGACATAGAGCTCTCTTGGGTTTCTGATCCTAAAATACATTATTCTGCCCTTTTTTGCTTTAAAAGCTAACTGCCAATTATTTAACCAGTCTTCTAGTTTTTGTAGACCACTTCTCACCTTGTCTGCATCCTAAGAGCATAAGAACATAAGCGTTGCCATACTGGGACAGACCAAAGGTCCATCAAGCCCAGCATCCTGTTTCCAACAGTGGCCAATCCAGGTTACAAGTATCTGGCAAGATCCCCAGAGAGTACAATACATTTTATGCTGCTTATCCTAGAAATAAGCAGTGCATTTTCCCCAAGTCCATCTAAATAATATCGTATGGACTTTTTTTTAGGAAGCTAGCCAAACCTTTTTTAAACCCTGCTAAGCTAACTGCTTTTACCACATTCTCTGGCAATGAATTCCAGAGTTTAATTACACATTGACTGAAGAAATATTTTCTCCAATTTGTTTTAAATTTACTATCTTGTAGCTTCATTGTGTGCCCTCTAGTCCTAGTATTTTTGGAAAGAGTAAACAAGCGATTCACGTCTACTCTTTCCACTCCACTCATTATTTTTTACACCTCTATCATAGCTCCCCTCAGCTGTCTTTTCTCCATGTTGAAGAGCCTTATCCGCTTTAGCCTTTCCCCATAGGAAAGTCATCCCATCCCCGTTATCATTTTCTTTGCCCTTCTCTGTACCTTTTCTTAATTCCACTATATCTTTTTTGAGATGAGGTGACCACCACAGCACACTGATCAGAGGGTTTTTACATATCATCAACAATGACACCTAGATCCCTCTCATTGTCAGTGACTCCTAATGTGGAACCTTGCATCACATAGCTATAGTTTGAGTTCCTCTTTCCCACATGCACTTGCTCACATTAAACATCATCTAGCATTTGGATGCCCAGTCTCCCAGTCTCAAAAGGTCCTCTTGTAATTTTTCACATTGTGATTTAACAACTTTGAATAACTTTGAGTCATCAACAAATTTAATTACCTCACTGGTTACTCCCATCTCTAGATCATTTATAAATATGTTAAAAAAGCAGCAGTCCCAGCACAGACCCCTTCAGAACCTCCCTATTTACCCTTCTCCATTGAGAATACTGACAATTGAACCCTACTCTGTTTTCTATCTTATAGCCAGTTTTTAATCCACAAGAGAACACTATCTCCTATCCCATGACTCTCCAATTTCCTCTGGAGTCTTTCATAAGGTACTTTGTGAAATTCCTTTTGAAAATCTAGATATACAGTATCAACTGGCTCACCTTTATCCACGTTTGTTCACCCCTTCAAATAAATGCAGTAGATTGGTGAGGCAAGATTTCCCTTCACTAAATCCATATTGGCTTTGTCTCATTAATCTATGCTTTTGAATATGCTCTGTAATTTGTTCTTTATAATGGTTTCTACCATTTTGCCTGGCACCAACGTCAGGCTCACCAGTTATAATTTCCTGTATCACTTTCCAATCTTTCGGTACCATGCTCAATTGTAATAAATTATATATTACTAACAATAGTTCTGCAAGTTCATTTTTCAGTTCTATCAGTACTGTGGGATGAATACAACCCAATCCAGGTGAATTGCTACTCTTCAATTTGTCAAATTGTGCCATTACATTTTTCAGGTTTAGAGATTTCATTCAGGTTCTCTGACTTGCCAGATTTGAATATCATTTCTGGCACCAGTATCTTTCCCAAATCTTCCTTGGTGAAGAGGAAATAATTAATTTAATCTCTCTGCTATGGCTTTGTCTTCCCTGAGTGCCCCTTTTACCCCTCGGTCATCTAGCGGTCCAGCTGATTGAGGGTTCACTCTGTTGAAGATCTTCATTTCTTTGAAGGTGTGAATAAACAGGTCAATAATGGTGTATTTTCAGAAAGCTTTTGACAAAGTTCCTCATGAGAAACTGAGAAAATTAAAGAATAGTGGGATAGGAGGCAATGTTCTGTTGTGGATTAGGAATTGGTTATTGAACAGAAAACAGGGGGTAGGGTTAAATGGCCTTTTTTTCTCAATGGAGGAGGGATAGTGGAGTGCCGGAGGTATCTGTACTGGGATTGGTGCTATCTAACATATTTACAAATGATCTGGAAATTGGAATGACAAGTGATGTGACTACATTTGCAGATAACACAAAACTATTCAAAGCTGTCACAAAACACCTAGCCACCCATAACCTCTTAGAGGGTCTATCCCCGGCACAGCTCAGGTCCGCCTGCACCTGCCACTTGTGCTCTACACTAGCACACTCCTCCTACTGACTGGGTCACAGCTGCCTCTGGGTGAGTCTCCCACTCTCAAATTAGCCCCAGTGATTTCTAGGTTACTGGGGCCACACTCCCAATGGCCTCACAGTTCCCAGAAATCACTCACAGACCCAACACACAAACCACCAGGATTCTTTATCAGTCCAGACAGCAGAGTCAACAAACTAAACAGATTTATTGTCACAACTTGAACAATGAACAGAAAATGTGCAATCAGCAAACAATGACAAGTATCTGAAATATGGATCAATTATAAAACTTTCTAAACATTTGTTTACTTTCTAAAAAGTACCTGAAGAGATCAGGAAATGTGCAGCGCACAGATTATCAAATATAACTGATCAGAGGGGCCTCAGCAAAGAGATCTGTGTCTCTCTCTTCTCCCTAGCTAAGACTGGGGCAAAACCCAATATATTCCAAATAAAATTGAGCTCCTTGGCCATCATAGCCCAGAACTGGCCACATCACTGTTGGTCAAAATAGAGAAATACACTTCAAGAATTAAGGCAGTTTTACAGGCTTAAAAAATGCATAGTTCTGTCGGTGGTTAAAACACATGCAGACTATGAAAAATTGCAGGAAGACCTTAGGAAATTGGAAGCCTGGGCATCCAAATGATAGATGAAATTTAATGTGGACAAATGCAAAGAGATGCACATTGGGAAGAATGATCTGAATTATAGTTACCTGATGCTAGGGTTTACCTTGGGGGTCAGGAACCAAGAAAAAGATTTAGTGTCATTGTAGACAATACTCTGAAATCTGCGTACTGTGTGGCAGCAGGGAAAAAAGCAAACAGGATGCTAGGAATTATTAGGAAAGGGATGTTAAATAAGACCAAGAATACTATAATGCCTCTGTATCACTCCATGGTATGACCTCAGCTTGAGTACTGCATTCAGTTCTGGTCATCATGTCTCAAAAATGATATTGTGGAATTAGAAAAGGTTCAAAGAAGAGTGACCAAAATTATGAAGGGGGTGGACTGCCTCTCATATGAGGAAAAGCTAAAGAGATTAGGGCTCTCCAGCTTGGAAAAGGGACAGCTGAGGAGATATAATTGAGGTCTAGAAAATCCTGAGTGTATAATAGGTAAAAGTGAATCAATTTTTTACACTTTCAAAAAGTACAAAGACTAGGGGACACTCAATGAAGTTACATGGGGATACTTTTAAAAGAAATAGGAAGAATACTTTTTCACTGAACAAATAGTTAAGCTCTGGAACTCATTGCCGGATGATGTGGTAATAGCGTATTTCGATTTAAAAAAGGTTTGGACAAGTTCCTGGGGGAAATGTCCAGAGTCTGCTAATGTGACCTGGATTGGTCACTGTTGGAAACAGGATACTAGGCTAGATGGACCATTGGTCTGGCCCAGTATGGCTACTCTTGCCATCTGCAATAAGGCAATTTATTTCTTCTAAAGGTTTGGCAATATCACTCACAAAGATAGTGAACAGAATGGGCCCTAGGACCAAGCCCTGAAGTGCTCCATAACTTCTTTTATTCTGAATAAGTGCCATTTTGCAACTATACTTCATCTTCTGTCAGGCCACCAATTTTTAATCCAGCTGTTTATCCTGCAATCCACCCCAGCCCACTCAATTTTTAAGCCTCCCTTGAGGAACCATATCAAAGACTTTGCTGCAATCAAAAGACACCTCATGCAGTGTGTGCCTTCTGTCTAGTTCTCTAGTCACTCAGTCAAAGAAGTCAGATCCATTTGGCATGATCTGCCTCTGGTAAAACCATGTTACTTTGGATCTTGCAACTGTATCGCTCCATGGTGCGACCGCACCTGGAGTATTGTGTTCAGTACTGGTCTCCGTATCTCAAAAAAGATATAGTAGAATTGGAAAAGGTACAGCGAAGGGCGACGAAAATGATAGTGGGGATGGGACGACTTTCCTATGAAGAGAGGCTGAGAAGGCTAGGGCTTTTTAGCTTGGAGAAGAGACGGCTGAGGGGAGATATGATAGAAGTGTATAAAATAATGAGTGGAATGGATCGGGTGGATGTGAAGCGACTGTTCACGCTATCCAAAAATACTAGGACTAGAGGGCATGAGTTGAAGCTACAGTGTGGTAAATTTAAAACGAATCGGAGAAAATTTTTCTTCACCCAACGTGTAATTAGACTCTGGAATTCGTTGCCGGAGAACGTGGTACGGGCGGTTAGCTTGACGGAGTTTAAAAAGGGGTTAGATAGATTCCTAAAGGACAAGTCCATAGACCGCTATTAAATGGACTTGGAAAAATTCCGCATTTTTAGGTATAACTTGTCTGGAATGTTTTTCCGTTTGGGGAGCGTGCCAGGTGCCCTTGACCTGGATTGGCCACTGTCGGTGACAGGATGCTGGGCTAGATGGACCTTTGGTCTTTCCCAGTATGGCACTACTTATGTACTTATGTACTTATGTACTTGACCTTAAAATCTTCCTATCTGTTCTTCCAGCAGCATCTCAATTACTTTTTCCACCACTGAGGTGAGGCTAACCAGCCTGTAATTTCCCAGATCTTCTTTGTTACTTGTACCACTTTTGTGAAGAGGGACCACATCTGCCCTTTTCTGATTAGACCTGACAGAACCTCTCTGAGCTCCCTCAGTATCTTGAATATCCTGGGAGGTATTCCATATGGTCCCATGGCTTTATTCGTTTTCAGCCCTGCAAGTTGTTCACATTCTTTTCTGGGAATGGTACTGCTGTTCCCTCTAAGCTGAGTGGGAGTCCTCCAACTGCAGTGCTGCCAGTGGGTGGGGGGAGGGAGTTGGAGATTCAATATTGTATTTTCAATCACTAGGGACAGGCAGGTTCCTTAGAGCCCTGCAGAGCTTGCCTATCCCTCACTATGGAAAATGTGATAGTGAAACAGCACCACCCACTGGCAGGACTGTAGGTGGAAAACTCCTGTTTAGCTTAGAGGAAACAGTGGCTTTATCTACTCCATTTTGAGAAGCACTTTTGCTAAGTTATCTGTGGTCCCAATCCAGGGCTTTCTTCTGTGAATACTGAACAAAAGTATTTGTCTAGCATTTCTGCCTTTTCCTTATTTTCTACAACCTCCAGTTTTATAATTCCATTCCGGCCTTCCTCCTTTCATGGGTATCCTATATAATAAAACGCACCTCGAACATTCTGAAGCTGACTGCATGGCTGAGGCATTCCTGCTCTCTGTATCCATCTCCTGAATTGACATCACGTACTATTTAATAGGATTGGTCAGTTCTTTGAAGCACAGCCAGAGCTCAGCGTCCTGCATAGTAACACTCAGACACCAGAGAGAGAGGGGGGGGGGGGGGCTGACACCAGAGAGGGGGGGGGAGGTATCTCTGTCACACACACACTCTCTCTCTTACACTCTCTCTCTCTCTCACAGTCAATGTCTTTCTCTCTCTCACTCTCACACACTGTGTCTCACACACTCTATGTCTCACACTGTATCACATTCACTCTCTGTGTTACACAGTCACTCACACACTCTCTTGGTCTCATACACTCAGTCTCACAGAGAGTCTGTGTCTCACACTCACTCTCTCTCTCTCACACACACTGTATCTATGTCAAACACACTCTCTCTCTTCTCTCTCACACTGTGTCTCACATACGCACTTGCACACACTCTCATTCTCACACACACACACTCTCTCACAGACACACTCGCACCCAGACTCACTCTCTCTCTCTCTCTCACGCACACACACTCGCACATTCACTCTCTCTCTCACACACAGTCACTCTCACATACACTCTCTCAAACATACATACTCCGAGGAAAACCTTGCTAGCGCCCGTTTCATTTGTGTCCGAAACGGGCCTTTTTTACTAGTACTTGGAGAAAGTCTTATTTTGTTTTACATCCTCAGCCATTTTTAAATTCTGCCTTTGCTTTTACCTTCCTAATTATGGATAAAGAAGACCCCCCCACACACTTAAGTTGTAGGCGGGAATAAAAATCAACTCAGGAGTGATGAGGTGTGTATTAGGTGTCTCTCCAGAGGTCCATAGCACTGAGGAGAGTGAAAAAGAGGAAATGAAAGAGCTGCCCAGCTAGTGTTTTACCCAGCAATCCAGAGGAGGAGAGGGGAAAAGAGATTCAAACATATTCTTTTCTCTGTTCTTCCTTTTGTGATATTGTATTTTACTTCATATTTTGTCAGCTACTTCCTTGGAAAACTATAATGATTCTTTTCTGTTTATTTACTTCAACATACTGTAAATGCTTGTTGCCCTTTTTACAGCTCCTTTCAGTTTGGTCCACTGTTTTTTTCATATCCTTTATCTTCTACCACCCTGCCATATACTAAAGTTAGCATGTTTGAAGTCCAGACACCAGGTATCAAAGCATATAGTATGATGACCAAACCTGCCTAGATGGGTCTCATCTGTTTCATGTCATTTTTTGCCCAATACAATACGAAATAAAACTCCCAGCATTTCAGAACAAAATAGTCTCTTACCTTGTGACATCAGTCCATTTTTTGTGGATTATTTTTCATACTGTCAATAATACCTACTACTTAGCATTTCTATAGCGCTACAAGACGTACGCATCGCTGTACACTTGATCATGAAGACAGTTCCTGCTCGATAGAGCTTACAATCTAATTAGGACAGACAAACAGGACAATACCATTAGCCTATAACTGTTCATTCTTGTGGGATGACCAGTAGGTGGTGGGGCAGGTCCATTGTTATGTCGCTACAATCTTAGTTGTAGAACCAAATTAAGATTTTGTCGTGAAACTGCCTGGATTCCATGGGCAGCTCTACGAAGGGGCTGCGATATCTAAATCAAAGAAAGCTAGAGGCTCTTTAACACATATATCTGGCCAGTTAAAAAAACAAACAAACATTGGAAACCTTTTTTTATGATCTTGTAACACTGTATTTTCTTTGTTTGGAACTCCCACACCAGTCCTATATCAGCACATAATTCTAACCTTTTCAGGAACTTGGCTATCAGTTGACAGCAGCTTAATGACATTTGTTGCTGCTGTTCACATTAAGGTCAGTTTAGGTCACATTCTATCTGACTTGCTCAGCTTGGTTGAGCATAATTATGGACTATTAATCCTTATGGGGCTTGCACCAGACTGGTCACTTCATAAATCTCTGTTTAAGTAACTTACCCATGTGTATGTTTTGTCTTGTACAAAAACTTTATTTTGTTCATAAAGATTATATAAAGGTGTTTTGGAAAGGGCTGGTGTTAGGCATGCAGAGGTCCAGGGCAGAAACTGGGGGAGGGGGCCTCAATTTCAGCCTATTTCTTCTTCAGAATGAAGCAGGTTTTGGGACTTCTATTGCATGGCAGCCCAGGGCAATGGTCCTGATTGCTATCCCTTAATGCCAGCCACAGCTTTGGACTTATTTTTACTAAAGCTTGTGTTCCTCCAGTGAAGAACATACTGAAGCTGGTAAAGTAGGTTGAACCATTTTGTTATGGCTGCAATTAAAGGCACTACCAGGACTACAGAGCATTCAACCAGTTTACCTCCACTGACACAGAAATTAAAATAACCCCAAAACACATAAACTACAGTAAGCTCTGGTAGATTACGACCTGTGACAAAGAGGCATCCACCTGTCCAAAGTTCTTTTGCAGTACTGGATCATTCTGATACTCAGGAAATCAGAACTGTAGTTGAACCGGAGACTAAGAAACTAACTCAAAGCAAAAGGCACCTCCAAAACACAGATGAAACAGCTCAGAACAGTATGACTTTTCCTTTAGGAAGCCGGCCAAACCATTTTTAAACTCCGCTAAACTAACCACCTTTACCACATTCTCTGGCAACGAATTCCAGAGTTTAACTACACGTTGAGTGAGGAAACGTTTTCTCTGATTCGTTTTAAATTTACTACATTGTAGCTTCATCGCATGCCCCCTAGTCCTAGTATTTTTGGAAAGCGTAAAGAGCTGCTCTCATCTAAGGGTTTCTGCCATGTACTTGCGACCTGGATTGACCACTGTTGGAAACAGGATACTGGGCTAGATGGACCATTGGTCTGACCCAGTATGGCTACTCTTATATTTGTTAGTCTGTAAGCCGCTCAGACACTTTTATGATGGGTGGGATAGTAAATCCCTAGTAAACCTTGATGAACCTTATATCCTTAAGTAAGGTTGGAATAAATATATTCAAGTCTCATGGGAATAAAAAGCATCTATGCATGTTGTTTATTTGGTTCTTGAGAACAACTCAACAGGGAGAGCTGAGGATGCTAATGGAACATCTGTGGTGGCCTCTTCTCTTGGGTGGTGAAATATTTTTTTTAAAATTCAAAATATTGATATTCAGTAAATTGTGAGCAGTGAGCAAAAAAGTGAGGTAGATCGAAAGAGGATATCAAAGAGCCTGTAAACAGGTTGTTTTTCAGCTTGTTTACAGTAAGACTTGTAATAACAAATGCTATTTGGGGGGGGGGGGGGGGGGGGAATTTAGCTCTTAAGAATTGCCAGGCGGTAAAATGCCTGAGGTTTCAGGATCCCAGACCAGAAGTCAATTTGTCAGTGCATCAGAAGTGGATGGTATTCAGCAAATGTAGCAAGCCTGACACTCTGCAAATGTGGCAAGCTGTGGCTCATATCTGTTGAGCTGTATTAGCTCACTGTGTAATAGGGGAAAATTTCTCTTCCAAGAATTTCGACACTCTAATGTAGATTCCTAATTGGAAAATTAACTGGAGGGACATGCTTCTTCCATGGACAGAATAACAGGCTACTGAATAACCTTCTCAGTCATTATCTCTTTGATAAATGTATAATTGTTATTTTATTTGACAGTTCTGTTTGAGTTGATTTTAGTTTTTATGCTGATGAATGAGTCAATTCGCTTGTTAAATATTTGATCTCTTGCCATAAGATTAATGAGTACATCACAAATGCATACTGCTTTATTAGATGGTGTCTAGGTTTCTTGTTGATATTTTATGTTTCCTTTGCCATTACAAATGAATTTGTAAGTATTACTACTGCTACTTATTATCTTTTTACAGTGCTGCCAAATGTACACAGAGCAGCAGAGATAAACAGATGAGACAGTGCTTGCCCCATAGAGCTTACAATTTAGTCAAGACACACTAACAAAATACAAAAAAGAGGCTTAAGGAAATGATTGAATATAGAAAATATGGTTATCAATAGAAATCAAACAAAATAAAACATGGATAAGATGATACCTTTTTTATTGGACATAACTTAATACATTTCTTGATGTATTATGTCCAATAAAAAAGGTATCATCTTATCCATGTTTTATTTTGTTTGATTTCTATTGATAACCTTAAGAGTGGACTAACACGGCTACCATACTCCTCTACTTAAGATAGAAAATATGGTTGAAATCAAGAAGCTTAGGGAGTGATATTGGTGGTGAGCATTACCAGTGAGGGCCATTTTTCCCATGTGCCAGGGCCCTTTTTACCGCAGCGGGTTAAAAGCCCTTAAAAATGGCCATGCGGTAAGATAACTCTGCGGTGGGCTCCCACGGTAACCGGGCAGTGCATGGTGATGCCTGATTACCGCCGGGTTAGCGCCGTGCTATAAAAACATTTTCCAGAGTGTCAGAAATGGCGCCCGTTTGAGCTGCAACTACTGACGGCAGCCACGTTGGGCCAGCAGTAGTTCCGGGATAGTGTGCGGTAAGCCCACATTGGGCTTACCCACGCTTTGTAAAAGGGCCCCTAAAGTACTTGAGTTTGTAGAATGTCTGACAAAAAGTGATATGGAAGCAGTCATTTTTATCTGTTCAGCATGAAAACATCACTATTATAAGCTACAGAAAACATTTTATGAAAGTCTAAATTTCTTCAGAGCTCTAGAGTATGGGGTATCCATTTATTATGTTGTTCTTAAATACTTTTTCTGGTTTCTATATGTCTATCTATAAATAAAAAGTTGAAGCTCCCCAATGACTGTCATTTTCTAACTAAAGTGATGACTCAGTGGCGTTCCGACCCTAGCTGACACCCGGGGCGGATCGCCGATGCGCCCCCCCCCCCGCGTAATGACACCCTCCCGGGTGCACGCCGCTGGGGGGGGGGGTGCTGCACCGCGTGCCTGTTTCCCTGTTTCAGTCCGATTTCGCAATTCGCATGTGTTCACTGCTCCCTCTGAGTCTGCCCCGGAACAGGAAGTAACCTGTTCCGGGGCAGACTCAGAGGAAGCAGTGAATACATGCGAATTTTGAAATTGGACTGAAACAGGGCAACAGGCGTGTGCCGCGGCACCCCTCCAGCGACATGCACCCGGGGCGGACCGCCCCCACCGCCCCCCCCTTGGTACGCCACTGTGATGACTGTTTGTGAGAGAGGGACATTGGATCGATGTATGTCCTTCTGTCATACCTTAGAACAAAATGAAACAGACCGCGACAATAGACTTAAAAGATAAACAACCTATTGTCAGTATACAGATCCAAGAAGGCACTTTAAGGTCAAGCGGATTACTGCAAAAAAGAATCCCAACAAAAGTACAGAGGAATGAAGAGCTTGCAGTACAGTGACTTGACTAGAAAGGAAGAGTGCATTTGCAGTGTTGACCAAAGCTAATGTCTGTATTTGCTAGGAAGCCTGATGGACCTCAAAGCTAAAAACAAAAATGGTCTGCTTCTAAATAATAAGACTGAAAACCATGTCATCTGAGAGTAAAGATATTAGAAACTCATTCACCAGGTTTAGAAAAGAGAAACTGCAGTGGTGGAAGTGAGAGGACTACAAATCAAGGAAGGGAGGTAAAGGATTGAAATTTGAGGAGGGAGAGACAGAATGGGACAGGGTTGCTAAGATGGGGGGGGGGGGGGGGGGGGGGTCAAGATTCCCTGGCACAGCCTCCAAGGGGGACCTGGCGCCGACCATTTCTCCCATCTTCATCTTTCACTCCCATTCCAGGGTTGCCGACAGATAGAGCCAGGCCCGAGGCAGAGCCGCTGCAGCCGCCACCCCGTCCGCTCGGGCCACTGCCTTCCTACTTGGGCTGCTGCTGCCACCCCCTGCCCCCTTACCTTCCTGCATCTGTTCCTCCCTTGGTCTGTCTTACTCTTGCTCCTGTGTGCCGGGGTCCAGGTGATTGCATTAACACGATAACCTGGGTTCCGACACACGGGAGCAGGAGGTTGACAGACCGAGTGAGGAGCAGATGCAGAAAGGTAAGGGGGCAGGGGGCGGTGGCAGGTGCCCAAGTTGGGGGGCGGTGGTCCGAGCAGAGGGGAATGGTGGCCGTGGCAGCTCTGCCTCGGGCCTGGCTCTTTCTGTTGGCAACCTTGGAATGGGGATGAAAGATGTGTTGGATTATTTGTAGTAAATAATTAGCAGATTTTAGTACACACAGCTTCAGCTTTAGAAATGTTAATTTCTTTCTTCATCTCTCTCTCATTCACCCCTGAATAATTCACTGCTGAGTCACTTTAAAGTTGAAGTAACAAAACATCTGTTTACTCACAGTTTGTAGTTAGATTATAATCAGACAGGCTTATATATACATATTACTATACATTTGTATTATCAGCTCCTTCCATGTGCTTAGATGGTAATGGATGCTCACACCACCATAGATCCTCTCAGGTTAGGAGAGATCATGAGCTCCATGTGCTCCATGTGCTGCATGTGCTGCATCTAACCCCCACAGGAAGTTGCATAGCTGTGTGACCTCTCTAAGTAATTCACATCAGAGGTCACAGAGTAATCACAGAGAAATAATAGGTGACAGGCAATGCATGTAAAAATACAATACATTCCAACAAACCCCTTCTCATGCATAACTGTCATGCAATTATTTATTCATACAAAGTCCAAGCTTTATACGCAGATTCACAAAATGTTCTCTGGGTAACGGTTTGGTCATGATGTCAGCTGTCATCTCACTGGTGTGACAATAGTGTAGACTGATGACCCCTTCTTTCTCCAACTCTCGCACGTTGTGGTATTTCGTTGCGATGTGCTTGGTGCGTGACTGAACCTTGTCATTCTGTGACAGTCGGATGCAGCTCTGATTATCTTCCATTATCTGGATTGGTCTCTTTTCAGCTATTCCAAAATCCAGCAAGAGTTTTTCAATCCACATCAGTTCTCTGCACGCTTCCGATACGGCCACATATTCAGCTTCTGTAGAAGACAAACTCACAATACTTTGTTTATGACTGGCCCATGAAATTTGTACATTTCCATACATAAACACATATCCACTTGTGGATTTATAATTAGAATGATCCCCTGCCCAATCTGAATCACAGTAACATATTAGTTTTGGATTACTATTGGCTGAAACCTTTAACTTACAATCAATGGTACCCTTTAAATACCTTACCATCCTTTTAACTGCAGTCCAATCTGATTTGGTAGGTGAGCTGACCCTTCTGCTCAAAATTCCTACTGCATTTGCTATATCAGCCCTGTATGTGGTAGCTAGATATAAAAGCTTACCTATGGCTGATCTATATTGGATGTTATCTGGTAAAGGTTCTCTTACTGTTTCATCCTTCAGAAAATCAGTGATCATGGGAGTGCTTACAACTTGGGCATCTTGCATACCTAAACTTTCAATAAGCTCATTTATTTTCTGCTTCTGGCTTAGAAGATAAGAACCATCATTTTGTTTCTCAATTTCTATACCAAGATAGTATGACACATTACCAAGTTCTTTTATCTCAACATTGAGGTTTAAACACTTTACAATGTCCTTGTACTCTTGCTCACTTTTGCTTGCAATGAGCAGATCATCAACAAAAGCTAAAATGTATGCATATTGTCCATTTGTGCACCTAGTGTACAAGCATTTATCTGCTTCACCTTGCTTAAATCCTAAATTTGTCAATATTTCATGCAATTTTTCATTCCAACATTCTGCACTTTGCTTTAATCCACAAAGACCTTTGTTTAATTTACACACTAGCTGTCTTTGTTTTGTATTTATGAAACCTGTTGGCTGTTCCATGTACAAGTCTTCAGTTATATCTCCGTGAAGAAACGCTGTTTTCACATCAATGTGGTTGACTTGCATGCCTTTTGAGACTGCAATGCTCAGAAGTGTTCTTATTGTCGTGTGTTTCACTACAGGTGCAAACACTTCATCAAAATCTTCTCCATATTTTTGAAGATATCCCTTTGCCACTAATCTGGCTTTATACCTTTCCACTTTTCCTTGTGCATTCCTTTTTAACTTGAATACCCATTTGCATCCTATAGCTTTCTTGCCAGGAGGTAATTTTGTAAGAATCCAAGTATTATTTTTATCCAATGCATCAATTTCTTCTTGTGCAGCTTTATGCCATTCAGCAGCTTCTTCTGCTGGCATTTTCTCAATATCATCCCATGTTAAGGGCTCTTGAGCTTCTGCTGACTTTGTTAGGTAAGACAGTCTTGGGGGTGGAACACCTTTGTTTTCCCTGGATGAGCGTCTGACTACAGGTTGGTCCGACCTTTCTGCATCCTCTAAATCTGAGAGTCCTTCTCCAATTGATTCCCCTTCTCCAACTGTACTGTCTTCTTCAATGATCCTTTCTGTGTCTGCTTCCTCTGTCTGTTCCTCGTTAGATACAGATGAGTTGCTTTCAGACATCTGCCTTGGTATGGCATTTATATACACTGGCATGTCTATTATGGTTCTATTTTCATATTCTGGATGATAAGGCTCATCTGGGATAATCCAGCCTTTATCAACCCTTTTGTTTTCATCAAAATATGTAACATGTCTTATGCCAACAATGCCAGTTTTCAGATTCAAAATTCTATATCCTTTGTGTCCTGGAGTATAGCCAACTAAAATGCCCCTTTCTGTTGTGGAATCCAGCTTATGCCTTCTTTGCTTTGGTACATGAGCATATGCTGTACTTCCAAATGTTCTTATGTGTGACAGGTTTGGCTTCCTACCATGCCATGTCTCATGTGGTGTGCGCTCAGCGCCTTTAGTTGGCATTCTGTTTTGTAGGTACACTGCTGTGAGAATGGCTTCCCCCCATAGTCTTTTAGGGAGATTGCTATCTGACAGCATACATCTGGTCATTTCCACAAGTGACCTAAATTTTCTCTCTGCAACAGAATTTTGTTCTGGTGTATAAGCTACTGTTGTGATATGTTGAATGCCTTCTTGTTCTAGAAATGTGCGCATGCTTTGTGAAGTGAACTCACCACCATTGTCAGTCTGAAGAACCTTTGGTTTTCTTTCAAATTTATTGCTCACCATGGCTACGTATTTCTTCAGCATGTCTGTGACTTGACTTTTCTCTTTCAGCAAATAGGCCACACAATATCTAGAGAAATCATCCAAGAATATTAGCACAAATCTGTTATTTCCCAATGATGGGATATTAAACGGTCCACATAAGTCACTGTGTATTAAGTCCAGCACTTTATTACTCCTATTTCCTGTGTATGCAGGAAATGAGGGTCTCACACCTTTTTGAGTAACACAGTCTATGCATTTCTCCATATTACCAGCATCTGCACTTATCTGAATGCCGGTGGCCAGTTGCTTACTGTAAAGATCCTGGATCACCTTAGAATCACGATGTCCCAGGCGGCGATGCCAGATTTCCAGACTACATTTACCATCATTCTTCCTTACTTGCGCCATATGTGAGGCTTCACCTGAAATGCTCAGTTTATAAACATCATTATGCATAAAAGCTTCAGCATACACTTCATCATTTTTAGAGATTGTGCACTTACTGTTTTCAAAATGAATCACAAATCCCTTCTTATCTAATGTAGATACACTAAGCATATTGCAAACTGCTTGGGGAATATACAAGACATCACTTACAGGAATTTCTTTAACTTCATTAGACACTTTGCATTTTAAGAATCCAATACCTTTTGCTTGGATCTTAGCAGTCCCTGCGTTTGCAGTTTTAAGAATACCTTCCTCTGGACACATTTCCTGAAAGAAATCCTTACAATTGGTTAAATGGCATGTGCTCCCTGAATCCAAAATCCAAGTACTTTCATTTGAATTATTATTTACCATAGTCAAAGATTTTTCTGCCATTAGAAAGCCCTTGTGTTTATCTTTGTCCTTCATACATTTCCTGGTTTGAAAATTCTTTAGTTCCATTGGCTTAGGTGAGCTAGAGGGAGTGTTTTGTGTTTCCTTACACCATTTAGATACATGTCCCTCCTTTCCACATGAGTAGCAAATCAGCTTGCCCTTGGGTGGAGTTTTCCCATAGCTCCGCCTTCCTCTGTTCTTTGCCAAGAAATTTGTTTCATTTCTCTCTGACTTGCTTTGAGAACACATCTCCTCAGAATCATCTATTATGCATTCCTGCCTTAGTTTTGATGTTGTCTGTTCAAAAGATTGCCCTTCAATGGCCTCATTTACAGACCTAAAAACATCAAACTTCTTTGATAGTGAGGTAAAAAGAAATGCTCTTTTCAATGCATCACACATGGGAATTCCAGAAAGTTCTAACTTTTGAAATGAAGACATAAGATACATAATGTGATCATTACATTTACTTTTATCCCTTAATTTGGTTTCATTCAACTCTGCCAGCCAAATTGGTTGCTGCTTTGCATATGTAGTTGCATACATAGTTCTCAGTTTATATAAAATGTCCTTTGGTGTATCTTTTCCCTCCACTAATATGGCTTGTTTCTCTGAGAGAGCTTCCAAAAGCATGCACTTCACATTATAGTTTGCATTGTCCCATTCAGCCATATTTTCAGCTGTTCTGTCTTGGTCTAAGCATATATTTAATCCTTTTGCTCGAAGGAGACATATGAATCTTAGTTCCCACTGCTGATAATTTAACTCAGTTAATCTAGGCACCTTGAGAGAATAGAACAATGGTGAATTTCTTCCCTCAGCCATTTTCTTAGCCTTCTGTCTGCTGTGTGGGGGGAGAGAGAGACAGACTGAATCTTTCCTTTAAAACTTAAGAGAAAAATGTGGCCTTTTTTTCTGCCTGGTAATATTTCTCTTCTTTTTCAATTCCTGGACCCTGGGCCCATAACCCTTTTGTTGGATTATTTGTAGTAAATAATTAGCAGATTTTAGTACACACAGCTTCAGCTTTAGAAATGTTAATTTCTTTCTTCATCTCTCTCTCATTCACCCCTGAATAATTCACTGCTGAGTCACTTTAAAGTTGAAGTAACAAAACATCTGTTTACTCACAGTTTGTAGTTAGATTATAATCAGACAGGCTTATATATACATATTACTATACATTTGTATTATCAGCTCCTTCCATGTGCTTAGATGGTAATGGATGCTCACACCACCATAGATCCTCTCAGGTTAGGAGAGATCATGAGCTCCATGTGCTCCATGTGCTGCATGTGCTGCATCTAACCCCCACAGGAAGTTGCATAGCTGTGTGACCTCTCTAAGTAATTCACATCAGAGGTCACAGAGTAATCACAGAGAAATAATAGGTGACAGGCAATGCATGTAAAAATACAATACATTCCAACAAGATGAAGATGGGAGAAATGGTGGAGCAAAAGATGGAGGGGTATGCAGGAGTGGAAAATGTGAAGGAAGATATGGATTGGAGGAAGATGAAAGAGAAAAGATGAAAACTGAGGAGACAATAGTATGAAAAGGTATGAGATGGATGATTGAGATATGAAAGGCAGGGGGAAAGTGAAAAGACAATAAGGGAAAAGAAAGACAAAAGGAAGGGGTGGTGGGCAACAGAAAAAGATGATGGGCAAGAGAGGGTAGATGAGGCAGAGTGGTGACATCAGTGAGAGAGGAAGCAGAGGATGGAGTAAAATGGAGGGAACAATACTAATATTTATTAGTGCCAGTTTGGGAGTTGTCCAAAGGTTAGAACTGGTACAAAATCCTAACAAAAAACCACTCAGAGAGAGGGTACAAGGCTGAGATGCTTATTGTAGAGGCACTATTCATGTTTTAGATGTTCACAAACTGGCACTTAGACATCCGTATTGCATGGGCATCTAAATCGTGATTTTATAAAACTAGGAAATGAAAGTCTAAAACATTTATCTGAACGCCAGACACTGACACCACAGACTGCTTCTTTTTTTAAAAAAATTTTATTTGTTACATTTGTATCCCACATCTTCCCACCTTTATGCAGGCTCAATGTGGCTTACATATTACCGTTAACGGCGTTAGCCGATTCTGGTCTGAACAAATACATGGTATGAATGAATACAAAGTGATATTTTGGTAGAATGAGGTACATGTATGGTAGGTACAATTGTGCAAATCTCTTATGCGTATTCATTGTGGACATCTCGAAAACCCGACTGGCCAGGCGGTCCCCGAAGACTGGATTGAAATCCACTATCTAGACCACAACAGTGCGTGGAGAATGTGTAAAGAGATGATCATATGTCTGCCTTTATTTACTAGGATTTAAGCTGATACCTTTTCAGTTGTAGCTCAAGGTGAGTTACATTCAAACTATTTCCCTGCCCAAGGGAAATAGTTTGAATGCTTCAACATTGTCACTAGCGTATGAAAGGCTGTGGTACGCTTGACACTTTTGTTTCTTCTAGCTACTTTCTCATGTGGAAAACAATGAACAGACTAAATGTCAGCATTTGTTAGAATGATCAAAACTGGCTTATGGACTTGGGACTTTTTTGATGATATGGCGCTGCTGGGAAAAATAACAAAGAACCTGCCAGAACTGACAACTAGCTTTGAGAAGCCTGCTGTGAAGATTAAGACAAATACTGATGAAAAGACCCAAGATTTTGCAAGTTAGTGGTCAAGCCTGTATACAAACCACCATTAACGAGTTGTTGAAGATGTAGACAACTTCAATGATCTCGGCAGCATTGACCTGAATTGAGTAAATGGCGCTCAAAATTTGGTGCCAAAAAAATTTGGCACTAAATGTGATTCTGTAAAGGGTGTGTGCCCTTTATAGAATCGTGCTTAGCGCCAATTCCCATGCCTAACTTTAGGTACCAGGCTTTCGCCTGCTGAAACCTGGTGTAATTGTTGGCATCCAAGGTAGGAACACTAAGGCTGTATTCTATAATTCTGCAAGCAATCTTTCGGAATGCCCTTGACCTTCCCATGGCCATGTTCCCCTTTTGAGTTACGTGCTAGTAGAGTTAGGCACCATAGTTATAGAATAGCGCACAGCCAGATGCATGAACAAATTTTCATGAGTGACAATTAACATTAATAATTGGTTTTAGCAATTAATTTGCATGTGCACCATGGGTGCATGCACAAATTTGGGTGCCATGTTTAGAATCTGGGGGATTATGTCCACAGATAATAGTATTAAGGGGGGGTCAAATTATAGACTTGATAAAAAGGCATATTTTCAAAACACTTAGACTTATAAAATGATGGAACTTTGTAAGACTGAGTGCTTTGAAAATGAGCTTCCTTAAGGTGGCATTGGTATTTTGTGTTGAATATAGGCAATGAAGAAGAGTATAAAGTGGAGTTCTCCAGGGATCACTGCCTTTTAACATTTATAAATGGCCTGGAAACAGGAATAATGACTGTGCTGATCAAATTTGCTGATTACAAAGTTCTTCAAATTTGTTACATTACAAGAAGATTTTGAGAAACTGCAAGAGGACTTTGAGATTGGGAGTCTGGGCATCCCAATAGCAGATGAAATTTAATGTGTGTGTTAGTGTTTAATGCGGTTTAGTTGGTTACAAAATCAAGAAAGTACGTAAACATCATAAAACCAAAGTCAACTAGCCTCAACCTTCTCACCTGTTCTGGTGTAGCTCCAGCAGAACAATACAATAACATATTTTCAAACCATTGTATTTCTTTTAAATTTTTATCTAGATGAATTTATTTCTTCCCTTTTCACATTTTCTCTCTCCTCCAGTTTCAAAGGGGCTCATTTTCAAAAGAGAAAAATGCCCAAACTGTGTCATAAAGCACAGTGGTGTTCTGTGGTTCACTGCCACCGGGGCAGATCGCTGCTGCACGCACCCCCCAGCTGCAGGGCAACACGGCACCCCCCCGGCGTAACATGCCACCCCTCCCGGCGTAACACGGTGGCGCACCCCCCCTCGTCCCCATCTGTCTACCAGCTCTGTCCACCCAGTGCCTCGCGCGACTCTGCACTGCTGTAAAAGAAGAAAATCGCCTCGTCGGCCGTTCCCTCACTGTGTCCCGCTGTCTGATGTAACGTCCTATTTTCTCGAGGGCGGGGCAGAGTGAGGGAAGGGCCGACAAGGCGATTTTTTTCTTTTACAGCAGTGCAGAGTTGCGTGAGGCGTCGCACCTAACAGCTGCCGGGTGGATGGAGCTGGTAGGGACTCGCCAGCAGAGCACCCCCCCACCCGTTGACACCCAGGGCGGACCGCCCCCACCGCCCCGCCCTTGGTACGCCACTGATAAAGCAGCATATGGACGAATTTCTTCACAAATTGTCCGAATTGGTATTTTCAAAACGTATTTTGCAGACGTTTATCTATGCAATTCATCTGCAGTGTGTCCAAATCACAAGGGGGTGTGTTGGGGCGGGATTAGGTGGACTTAGAGTGTTCCTAACACTTGGACATTTTACAGACATAATGGAAGAAAGTAAAAACATCTAGGGCCACAACTTCAATGTTGGTCTAGACCTGTTTTTAGGACGAATAAGGCACAAAAATGTGCCCTAAATGACCAGATGACAACTGGAGTGAATCAGGGATGACCTCCCCTCTTACTAGCGCCCAGCTACCGCTTGGCCCAGGTGGTATTTTCATTTGTTATGCTAACCCGCTACATGCACTGGAAAATTTTTGGCACGCGGCACTAACAATTACCACCCAGCTAACGCGTGAGACCTTACTGCTAAGTCAATGGGTGGCAGTAAGGTCTCGGGCCCAAAATGGACAGGCGCATGTGCAGCAAGTTTCCCAGCCCAGTCCCAAAGCTCCAGTAGAGTCAGGGTCTCTCCTGCTGCTTCTCCCCAGCTTCCTGCCCTCCAAATTGGCCCAAAATGGCCATGGAAGAAAACCTGCCGTCAATGTTGTGAAAATCATGACTGAATCCTGTGGCAGTACGCGGGTGACTTCTGACCCCCTCCCATATTGGGAGCACCTTTCCCCAGGTTAAAAAATTAATATATTTTTCTTATCTTAACCTCTTGGAGGAGTAGCCTAGTGGTTACTGCAGTGGACTTTGATCCTGGGGAACTGAGTTCGATTCCCACTGCAGCTCCTTGTTACTCTGGGCAAGTCACTTAACCCTCCATTGCTCTTGGTACAAAATAAGTATCTGAATAGATGTAAACCGCTTTGAATGTAGTTGCAAAAACCTCAGAAAGGTGGTATATCAAGTCCCATTTCCCGTTCCCTATTTGAGATTCTACATGGAATGTTGCTACTATTGGAGATTCTAGATGGAATGTTGCTACTATTGAGATTCTGTTGCTACTATTTGAGATTCTACATGGAATGTTGCTATTCCACTATCAACATTCCATGTAGAAGCCTGCCCTTGCAGATCAGCAATGCGGCCGCGCAGACTTCTGTTTCTGTGAGTCTGACGGCCTGCACGTATATACCAAGCGATAATTGTCTTGTAGGATTACCATATTTGTCCTGATAAAAAAAGAGGACACCAACAGCCATGCCCCCTCCCCACCATTCCCGTCCCCTCCCCACCCACCCATGCCAATCACCTTGACTTGACCCTCCCAAAGAATGCCATCCCCTTCTATATATCTTTTTCCAGCTTCCTTCCACCCACCTTTTTTTTTACAGCTCCTCACCCCCTACCTTCTACTCACATTCCACATCCCTTCCCCTCCCCTCCCCCTACCTTATCATGCCCCGGTGGTCTAGTGGCTTCTTTGGGACAGAAAAGGACCTCTTTCCTGCCTGGCGATGCTGCTGCCCGCTCGCTGCTGGCGACACTTTAGAATGGCTGCCGACACTTCAAGTGGTGACCTTGCAAGACTTCTGGAAGTCTCATGAGGCCGCTGCTTGAAGTCTCGGCAGCCATTTTGAAGCAGGGCTGGTAGAAAGCAGGAGACTTGTCCTCTTTTTGAGGATACTGTGGGACGCTTGGGTGGGAGATTCTAGCCAATATGTCCCACAGTGTCCTCAAAAAGAGGACTGTCCGGGTAAAACAGGACATATGGTAACCCTATTGTTCAAGGACATTACAGCCAGGTGGGTGGAACTGTGATTGTTGCTGGCTTTACTTGAAATTTATTTTTGATTTTCCTTTTCCTTGGGTGAAGTACTCTGACTAGAAGCAAAGGAATCCTGGGCTGGGTTTGAGATCGCCGGCATTAGTTTCCATTATCGCCGGAAACCGATGCCGGCCATCTCTAAAGTCGGCCCAAATGCTGACATTTGGCCGGTTCCAACCGTATTATCGAAACAAAAGATTGCCTATCTTTTTCGATAATACGGTTCGGCCGGTGCCGTTCGATTATGCCCCTCCACGCCACACAACCAGAAATTTCCATCAAAATGTATGCATATTGTCCATTTGTGCACCTAGTGTACAAGCATTTATCTGCTTCACCTTGCTTAAATCCTAAATTTGTCAATATTTCATGCAATTTTTCATTCCAACATTCTGCACTTTGCTTTAATCCACAAAGACCTTTGTTTAATTTACACACTAGCTGTCTTTGTTTTGTATTTATGAAACCTGTTGGCTGTTCCATGTACAAGTCTTCAGTTATATCTCCGTGAAGAAACGCTGTTTTCACATCAATGTGGTTGACTTGCATGCCTTTTGAGACTGCAATGCTCAGAAGTGTTCTTATTGTCGTGTGTTTCACTACAGGTGCAAACACTTCATCAAAATCTTCTCCATATTTTTGAAGATATCCCTTTGCCACTAATCTGGACAGAGCACACTTCCACCAAAATGCACTACAGACATTTAAACAATTGCGTCCTGTCCCCATGTTCATGAGTATGAGTATTATTTGTATTCAATTGCATTGGCTTTGTAATAGATAGCATTGAGGGGCATAATTGAAAGGCACCGGCCATCTCTATGGGTGGCCATCTCCGGTGCCGGCGCTGCAAGCGGGCGGAGCCAACTGTATTTTCGAAAAAGATGGCCGGTCATCTTTTTCTTCGCTAATACGGTTGGGCCTGGCCAAATATCAGAGTTTGCTGGGTTTGAGATGGCCGGCATCGTTTTTTGGCCATAATGGAAAAAAATGCTGGCGATCTCAAACCCGGCGAAATCCAAGGCCCTCCTGACATGCCAGGACACCAACCGGGCACCCTAGGGGGGCACTTCTAAAAATTAAAAAAAAAAAATAGCTCCCAGGTGCTTAGCTCCCTTCCCTTGGTTGTTAAGTCCCCGGAATCCCCCCAAAACCCACTCCCCACAACTCTACACCATTACCATAGCCCTAAGGGGTGAAGGGGGCACCTACATGTGGGTACAGTGGATTTTGGGGGGGGTTGGGGTTTTTTGGTTTTTTTTTAGAGGGGTCAACATTTGCCACCACAAGTGTAACAGGTAGTGGGGGGATGGGCCTGGGTCCACCTGTCTGAAGTGCACTGCACCCACTAAAAACTGCTCCAGGGACTTGCATACTGCTATCAGGGAGCTGGGTATGACTTTTGAGGCTGACATTGAGGCTGGCAAAAAAGGTTTTTTTTGTTTTTTTTGGGTGGGAGGGGGTTGGTGACCACTGGGGGAGTAAGGGGAGGTCATCACCGATTCCCTCCGGTGGTCATCTGGTCAGTTGGTGCACTTTTTTGAAGCTTGGTCGTGACAAAAAAGGGACCAAGTAAAGCCAGCAAAATGCTCGTCAAGCCTGGCTTTTTTTTCCATTATCGGGAGAAAGTCGGCCATCTCGTGAGCACGCCCCTGTCCCGCCCTTGTCCTGCCTTCACTACCCTACCGACATTCCCCCTTGATGTTTCACCGGCTCCGCGACAGAAAGCAGTTGAACCCAGCCAAAATCGACTTTCGATAATACCGATTTCGCCAGGTTCAGGAGATCGTTGGCTATCTCCCGATTTGTGTCGGAAGATGGCTGGTGATCACTTTCGAAAATGAACTGGATTGTGTACTGGGGTTTCCCGCCTATAGTTTGCAGTATCCTGTGATTGACTTCTTGTGAGCTTTCCTTATTTACTCTCAGGTCTGAGCTTGGATTTGGTCATTTCTGAGATGGGCGTCCTCAGTTTCCATTATTGCTGAAAATCAGAAATGACCAAGTCTAAGGACAACCATCTCTAAGGTCAACTTCCCTATGAAGAAAGACTAAGGAGGCTAGGGCTTTTCAGCTTGGAGAAGAGACAGCAGAGGGGAGACATGATAGAGGTATATAAAATAATGAGTGGAGTGGAACAGGTGGATGTGAAGCGTCTGTTCACGCTTTCCAAAAATACTAGGACTAGGGGGCATGCGATGAAACTACAGAGTAGTAAATTTAAAACAAATTGGAGAAAATATTTCTTCACCCAACGCGTAATTAAATTCTGGAATTCATTGCCGGAGAACGTGGTGAAGGCGGGTAGCTTGGCAGACTTTAAAAGGGGTTAGACGGTTTCCTAAAGGACAAGTCCATAAACCGCTACTAAATGGACTTGGGAAAAATCCACAGTTCTGGGAATAACATGTATAGAATGTTTGTACGTTTGGGAAGCTTGCCAGGTGCCCTTGGCCTGGATTGGCCGCTGTCGTGGATAGGATGCTGGGCTCGATGGACCCTTGGTCTTTTCCCAGTGTGGCATTACTTATGTACTTATGACCTAAATTTGCAGATTTGGGCGTCCCCGACCGTATTATCAAAACGAAAGATGGACGTCCATCTTGTTTTGATAATATGGGTTTCCCCGCCCCTTCACGGGGATGTCCTGCGAGGACGTCCTCAGAAAAACTTGGGCATCCCTTTCGATTATGCCCCTCTACATTCTGTGCTCTGGGAGAACTGTTCAATCCCAGCAACATCACCTCACTTGTGTACCTCACTTTCCTGCTTCTGATGCAAACCAGTCTGAGCCACAAAATGAAAACAGGCTTTTTCACTGGAACACAATTATCTATTGAACCATTAGGCTGGCCAGTACTGGCCTGAATATTCTCCTTAAAGGGGACATCAGCCTGGCTCTTTTCATATGCTCTATTTCAAAAATCAGACAACTTGAAATCCTAACTAGGCTGTATTGGTATCCTGACTTTCGATCTCCAGTCTCTATGATTCTATGTAGATCACCTTCAATACAAAAAATAATTGTGACCACAGGGCACATAAAATTGTTTCTCATTTCTCATTTATTATTATTTGTTATACTGCTCTTTTTGATAACTAATCAGAGCGGTTTACAAAAACAGATTAAAAAGTGAGACTTAAAAGTAGAGGAAAGGAACTCCAATAAAAATAGGAAAGATAAACTCCGGCTAATTGCTTTGCACTACAGAGCTATTTAGAACTTTGAAGTGTCGGACTTCCTCATTATAACAATCCAGAAATAAATGAGTAATTTCTTCTCACATTACAAAAATCTCAAGCACAGCAAAACATTTTTCATTCTTGTGATTAATAATCCAGCACACCAGTATGAAATGCAGCCTGAACTAGTCAGCATCGCATTATTTATTACATCATTCATTTAGAGGTGGAAATATCACTGAAACATGGCATATAGGGTTGGAGCTAGTGAAAGATCTCTGCAGGAATCTTTTTAGGGCCCCTTTTACTAAGCTGCTTAGGCGTCTATGCGTGCCCAATGCGCCAAAATAGAGTTACCGCCCGACTACCGCGTGCGGTAATTTCATTTTTGCGCATGTCCGATACACGCGTCTGAAAAATATTTTTTATTTTCTGGTACATGTTGCGGATACGCGCCAAGTGGCATCTGACGCACGTAGGTCATTATCACCCAAATTCTTTACCCCTGGGTCTATGGCAGGTGGTAAGGTCTCAGACCCAAAATCGACGCGCGGCAATTTTGATTTTGCCGCACGTCCATTTTCGGCAAACAAGGAGGCCTTTTTTACAGGTGCGCTGAAAAATGATTCTGTACACGCCCAAAACCCGCACCTACACTATCGCAGGCCATTTTTCAGCGCGCCTTTGTAAAAGGACCCCTTAGTGACTTCAGACCTTGCATTTACAAAAGAGCTGAGCTTCTAAAATTAAGCTCTTGAACTAGGGCACATATTAGGAGCCTATTTTCAGCTGAGTGTATGAGCCTAAGGGCCTCATATTCAAAGGGTTTATGCTCCTAACTCTGAGACTGCCGCCGGCTAAATTAGAAACATAGAAATGTGACAGCAGATAAAGGCCAAATGGCCTATATAGTCTGCTTTCTGTAAAAAAGTATTTCCTTAGATTACTCCTGAGTCTACAAACTTTTAACTTCATCCTATGCCCTCTCTTTCTGGAGCTTTCTATTCATATAGACTCACCTCCTGTAGATTAATGATGACAGTAGGTATTCCTGTTGTACTGTTTAATGATTTTATGTGTTTTATTGTAACCCGCCTAGGAATGCTTTAAATAAATAAATAAATTTAAATGTCTATATCATATCCCCTCTTTCCTGCCTTTCTTCTACAGTATACATATTGAGGTCTGGATATTCAGTACTGAGCCATGTCCGGGTATCAGTACTGAATTTCCGGTGCTATGTCAAACTGCATCGGCCAGCAAAATGATAGGGTCCTAGCAGATAATCAGTCAGGACCCGTATAAGACAGTAATACAGATCCCAGTTGAATATCAACTGGGACCCAAATAAGTACTTCTGCTCACTCCTGATCTTTGCTCTTCAATCACCCCTCAGAGAAGCACATCAAGACCCCTCCCTCCCAAAGCACATCAAGACCTCCCCAGGATCCCCTCCCACCCCCTGGAACAGCAAGCTCCCCTCCCCTGCAGATTGTGGTGGGCTTACCTGCTCATTTCCAGGGGGTGGGGCTTGCTGCTGGGTGGTAAGGGGAGGAAGGGGGTCTTGAGGTGCTCTGAGGGGAAAGGGAAGAAGGGAGAGATGGGGGATCAGCACACTTAGGCTCGGACCTGGAAGTTATGTGGGTGCTGGCACCCGCATAGTTGAGCAGATAAATTCAGGACTGCTTAAAAGCAGTCCTAATTTTGCCCACTTAGCTACGTGGGTGCTGGCTCTGAATACTGCTGGCAACTGCATAACTGCTGTTTCCTTCCTGACTCCATCCCTATGACACCTCTGTCGGGCTCAGCTCGAAAATGGTTTTGTGCCAATATTCAGTGGCACTGCCTGGTAAAGTGCAGCTTAATATCTGCGGCCAGAGCCCCTCCTGCCCACATAAATTGCTTTGAGTATTGGGCAATATGCTCCTAAACTGGCCTCACTGAAAATTTATTAGGGCCGAGTGTCTAAATTTTTACTCATAGGGGTCAATATTTAGCTGGCAGCAGTGAGCGCTTTTTTAAAATGCTGACCATTGCTGACAAAGACAGACCTGGATATTCAATGTCAGGCCATGTTTGGCCACCATCATTGACTATCTGAGATGGCTGCAATATCAAAAGTTATGTGGTAATGGCCCATACTTGCTGCTATAACCGCATAGCTAACCAAGCAAAATTAGGACTATTATTTATCATTGGTACCTGTATAACTTATGGAACCAACCCAACTCCCTCCCCCTGATTACCCCTCAACTGGCTGGTTTCACTAAGGTCAGTTAGAGGTGATATTTAATGGCATTGGCTGATTAATTGCCACTGAATATCAGTGAACAGCCAGCTCAGCATGATTTAACTGGAAGAGGAGCCTTTCCTGCCCAGTTAAACTCTGATGAATATCAACCCTATAATTTCACTATACTTATATATTTAGGACAGGGGTGGCCCAAGGCAATCTGCTGTCTGAGGCAGGGATGAGATGCCGCTATGTTTGCGCCCAGTCTGGCATCTCCTCCCTTCCCTCCTCAACCCTCTTCCCCATGTTTACCTTTTTTTTTCTTTTCCAAAAGACAGCAGCGGCAGCGATTCCCATAGGTTGACCTGCCATGGTGCCACAGGCACTTGCCTGTTCGCTGTCCTGTGTCCCGCCGCTGAGGAAATAGGAAGTTATCTCAAGAAGTGAGCTGCTGTAGGGAGAAGAGGCCACTGCCGGTGGCAGGGCAGCCTATGGGAATCGCTGCTGCTGCCGCTGGCACTGCCGCATTTTGGAAAAGAAAAAAATAAGGTAAATGTGGGGAAGAGGGTTGAGGAGGGAAGGGGGAGAGTACTGCCTGGAGCCCCTGCCTCAGCTGGCCTAATGGTGGGGCCGCTACTGGTTTAGGAGCATAAAAAGTGGGTAACAATGGGTAGATTTAGGATGTGGAAAAATTAGAAACTTAGCACTGATTTTCAGCACTGGGCTCATAAATTAGGCTTTTAAAGCTATGCAAATGAATTTAAAGGTATAATTTAAATATAATTTATAAATGAAAGAAATGCTGACCATCACTGGCTGAATATCAGGCCCTTTGCTTTTATATTAGGGGGGGGGGGGGGGTCCTAACTTTATGTGCACTGATTTGAATACTGAAAAAAGAAGAAGACTGCCCCCAAAGCACAACACAAGACCAAAGAAAAACAATTGGGGGAGACCAATGTAATTCCAACCAGGGGAAACAATTTATTGATAATATTAAAAATATATAGATGTCCAAAATATCAAGAAGACTGAAAGGACTCGACTCACTTCTGCGGTTCCATACAGCAAGCACCTGCCTCAGGAGCAGGGCGTAGCCAGACAGCAGATTTTGGGTGGGCCTAGGCAAGAAGTGGGTGGGCACCAAGTGTTCTCCACCCCACCAAAAAAATATCTCAGCTGGTGGAAAAATGCTTCTCTCCACCTTGGCAGTCTACAGCAGGCAGGCACTGAAAACTGAGAATGTGCAGGTGCCGGTATCGTGGAGAGTAGCGTTTTCAGCTGGCAGAGATTGGGATCCCCACCAGCTACTGCTAAATGTGTATTACTGTTGGGTGGGCCTGAGCCCTATGTGGGTGGGCACTGGCCCACCCCAGCCCACCTGTGGCTATGCCACTGCTCAGGAGTCAGAGATATTCCAGTCTAGTTGACAATGGAAAATTGTTAGACAGTGAATGGCAGTACAGGGATATCAGCCAATAACTGACACTATAACAAAAAGCTGTAACACCGCCAAAATGAAACAACGTGTAGAAATGAGATCCTCCTTTTCATGTCAATCAGACTATGTTTCTTCTTTCTTTTTCCAGGGAGGTCTATTCTGCAGAATATGCTTCCCGGAGATTGTTGGATGTGAAGCATATCTTTATGCGCTATCTTACTGCTACCAACTATTTCAGATGGTCTGATCATCTTTTTGTTGTCTTTGCGGGACCCCGGAAGGGTTTGCTGTCTTCAATGGCTTAATAAGGTTATTTCTTTGGCTTACATTCTGAGGGGTAGATCTGCTTCCATGCACATCAAGGCTCATTCTAACAGGTGTTTGGTGACTTCTTTGGCAGAGTCTAGGGCAATTTCATTGGCAGAGATCTGTGAGTCAGCGCCGTGGTCTTCTTCTCATTACTTTGTTAAGCATTACCGTTTCAATGTGTCTGCTTCAGCAGATGCTTCCTTTGGGGCCATGTTTCTCACTACAGGGATATCACAGTCGTTCCCCTCTTAAGGATTGCTCATGTATATCCCATTTGTCTGGACTGATCTTTTCTTTAGTCCCAAAGAATCAGTCCAGAGCCCACCCTTCTATAATGGTTTCGGTTCTTCTGGGCTCTATGTAATTTCGGGTGTTTGTATTGTTCTGGTTCCATTATTTCAAATGCATGAGTTTTGCCCTTTATTTCATAGTTCCTTTTCTACCTAGAGGCTGTAGAAATATACAATAATGGCATAACCATGAACCTTGGTTCAGGCCTGAGTTATCAATAGGCCCAGGCCTCAGTGACTTCTGTGTGACTCAAGAGCTCATGATATATGCAGACACCCTTGCGTGCAGACAAAAGGACAAGGGTGCAGAAACAGGACAATATGATTTAGTGACATAGGGGAAACAGGTGGCTGGAAACAGGAACAAGATAATTCCTGTGGGAGGCTGACTAGGCTTTCTGAGAAGTACTAATCAGTTTTTTATACTATAAACTGCATTTGAACTGTTGCTAAAGATGAATGTATATAAGTGACAGTGTCCAAGCTTTACTTTGGAGAAGGGCAGAAGCAGCTAACACTTTTGTGTAACAGTACTGCCTGTTTTCCCATGAGAAATTATCCTTTGTATTTGTATCTGTTTTGGTAAGTAATAAAAAGAAATTGACTCTCTCATACGTGGCCTTGGCTTTATTTCTTCATCCCAGATTTGTATGGGCCAATTACAATTTTGGGAGGATAATAAAAGCCTAAAAACAAGGCTGGAGTATTTTTTCTAGAAGTCATTCTCTTTATTTATTTATTTATTGCATTTGTATCCCACATTTTCCCACCTTTTTGCGGGTTCAGTGTGGCTTACAATACGATATGAATGATGGAAATACAATTTGTTACAACTTGTTATGGATTACATTGTGAAGAGTTATACAAGACAATCGGAGTGTTGTTAAGGAATATAAACACTGGGACCAAACCTTGAGACATTGGAAGGAGACAGCGGGAGGTTAAAAGGGCATTATGTATGGTATACATATTTCTGTGAGTAAGGGTATGAGTGAGGTGAGACTACGGGGGATGAGAGTTCAGAAGTGGATGTATTGATGCATTAGTGAACAGTGAGTGTGAGCTTTATGTGTTTTGCTTCTTTCCGTAGATTTTTTCAAAAAGATGGGTCTTCAATAGTTTGCGGAAGGAGGTTTGCTCGTGGATCATTCTCAGGTTGCGCGGCAGTGCATTCCAGTACTGCGTGCCCACGTGAGAAAAGGTTGACGCGTGTAGCGTCTTGTATTTTACGCCCTTGCAATTAGGGAAGTGGAGGTTGAGGAAGGTTCGGGATGATCTTTTGGCGTTTCTGGGTAGTAGGTCTATTAACTCAGACATGTAGGCTGGAGCTTCGCCGTGAATGATTTTGTGGATTAACGTGCATACTTTAAAAGTAATGCGTTCCTTGAATGGAAGCCAGTGTAGCTTCTCTCGTAAGGGTTTTGCACTTTCATATTTTGGTTTCCTGAAGATGAGTCTGGCTGCTGTATTCTGGGCTGTTTGAAGTTTCCTCAGTGTTTGCTTTTTGCAACCTGCGTATAGTGAGTTGCAGTAATCCAGATGGCTTAATACGAGGGATTGCACTAGGCAGCGAAAGACGGATCTTGGGAAGAATGGTCTTATTCTTTTCAGTTTCCACATGCAGTAGAACATCTTTTTGGTTGTATTGTTTGCATGAGTTTCGAGTGTTAAGTGGCGGTCGATAGTGACTCCAAGGATTTTTAGCGTTTCTGAGATTGGGAGGTTTAATTTTGGTGTGTTTATGGCGGTAAATTCATTCGTGTTGTATTGGGAGGTGAGTATCAGGGATTGAGTTTTTTCTGCATTTAATTTCAGACGAAATGCATTTGCCCATGTGTTCATGATTGATTGATTTCGTTATGGATTTCTTTGATGTCCTGTTTGAAAGGGATGTATATTGTTACATCATCGGCGTATATATATGGGTTGAGGTTATGGTTTGATAGGAGTTTTGCCAAAGGGATCATCATTAGGTTGAAAATGGTTGGTGAGAGGGGTGATCCTTGTGGTACTCCACATTCAGGTGTCCATGCATTAGATGTGGTTGAATTTGATGTAACTTGATACGAACGCTGTGTTAGGAACCCCTTGAACCAGTTCAGGACATTTCCTCCAATGCCAAAATATTCAAGTATGTGTAATAGGATTCCGTGGTCAACCATATCGAAGGCACTTGACATGTCAAATTGTAGGAGGAGTATATTGTTTCCGGTTGCTATTGTTTGTTTAAATTTGGTCATGAGGGTGACTAGGACCGTTTCTGTGCTATGATTTGATCGGAATCCTGATTGGGCATCATGCAGTATTGTGAGCCTTTGCTTTGTTATCGAATACTGGCTTGGTTACTAAGTACAGGAGCTTATGAGGCACAACTCATTAGAGTTCTCTATCTCCACCTGCTGGTGGACGGTGGCAACCCATTTGTCTGGACTGAACCTTTGGGACTAAAGGAAAATTATCAGGTAATTAATTAATTCCATATTAGGGCTGTACTGAATATTTGTATTTGATTTGATTCAGGTCCCGAATGCATTATTCATAGTCAGCTGGATAGTGATTTAAATTTAAATACAATAACCTGGGGCTCTACTGTGCTAAATCCTACTGAAATAATGCTTGATCTCTGATTTCACATTTTCTTTTATTATTTCCTATGTTAAAGCTCAATGCTCATTATTCATATTCAGTATTTGTGTTTGGCAGAATATTTTTCATTATTCATATTCGTACAAACAGGGCCGCAGGGGCGGGAGCAAGGAGGGCAAGATTCCCTGAGCATAGCCTCCAAGGGGAGCCTGGCACTGGGGTCTGTCTCTGTCCTGCTCCTGTGTGTCGGGACCTGGGTCATTGTGTTAATGCAATAATCCTGGTCCCAGCATACTGGAGCAGGAGAGCCACAGACTGAGGGAGGAGCAGACACAGGAAAGTAAGGAGGTGGGGGCGCCGGCTGCCCCAGTGGAGGGGGGGGGGGGGGAAACAGGGGGCGGTGGTGGCCACCCAAGTGGGGGTTGGCAGGGTGGGTGGCGGTGGCTGCGGCTGCCCTGCCCTGGATCCGGCTCTCTCAGTGGCCCTGCGTCCGAATAGTAAAATATGATATTCAGTACAGCTATAATATATATACAATTTGCTAGGTCTTTTCTGCACACAGCTCTACCATCATATATTCTCCCTTGTTGCCCTATATACACTCCTTCTCTGTCCCTCTCATCAAACCCACAAACAGGCACCAGCACTGTGTATTCAGCAATCATTGGCATGTCCAGGGCTCACATGCTGCATGCTCTCCCCCAACCTCGTATTAGTAGATAGAACAACATGCTGTAGAAAACGGAATCCCTGGAAGAGTTGATTTTAAAAGCCCAAAGAGATCTCCATAGGTGCTGAGTTGGGCTGGAGATAGGGTAAGAGGATGCTGGGAGGTGGGAGGTTGGGCTGGGAAGGGAAGGGAAGGGAAGAAGTTACTGTTGAGATCAAGCTGGGAAGAAAAGGGAGATTGCTGGGGGGTCACGGCAGACAGGGTGGGAAAAGATATTGCAGAAGCCATGGCTTAGAAGGGGTAAAACGTGTGCAGAACTCAGGCTGGGGGAGGGAAGAGAGAGTGCTGGGATCAGATGTGGGTGGTGGTGTTGTGGGGAGGAGAAAACATTCTAGAATGGAGCTGGGGAATAAGAGGAGAAAGCACTAGGATGGAACTTTTGCTTATCTTTTTTTAAGGGCAGACTTAGCTGTGATGCAAACCAGTCATTTCCCCTTCAAAGTAAATCACGCTAATTATTAAATGAAGCTCTAAATAAGCTATTTGAGTTCTTCCCTATTAGATCAGACAACCAATTAGAAATCCAATGCCACCCGGGGCTGAAATGTGTTAGATTTCTGAGCTAATGCCCTCTGCATGTTTTATGCATTAGATTACCAGTTAATGTGATCGTTGATCATTGCATGTCATGTGCCACAAGGTCTATGGGAATGGTCCGGTACTCTGGCTAATTATTATTTCAGCTCTCTCAGACAGTAGGTGTTTGCTAAGGTTTTTATTTATTATTTATATGGTAAATCAGTTTTTGGGGTTGCTGTAGACAGAGGTTAACTACTGAACATTTTATCTTCATGTGATAATGGTCGTAGTATGAAATCTTTTTTTTCCTCTGGTGGATGAATAGAGCCAAAAGCCAGAATACCGGTTGTCATGAAAGTATATATTGCACAAAAAGAAGAACATAAAATATTTGTCATTGAATAAAATAAGATACATAAAACACATAGGGGGGAATTCTATGTATGGCGCCTAAAAAATTGGTACCGAAATAAACGTGCTTAGTGATATTCTATAAATCTCGCCTAAAGTTAAGCATGGTTTATAGAATACACATAGCACCCATTCCTGTGACTAAATTTAGTTGATGTGGGGGATGGGACGACTTTCTTATGAAGAAAGGCTAAAGCGGCTAGGGCTCTTCAGTTTGGAGAAAAGGCTGAGGGAAGATATGAGTGAAGTGGAACGGGTAGATGTGAAGCGTCTGTTTACACTTTCCAAAAATACTAGGACTAGGGAGCATGCAATGAAGCTACAATGTAGTAAATATAAAACGAATCGGAGAAATATTTTCTTCACTCAACGTGTAATTAAACTCTGGAATTTGTTGCCAGAGAGTGTGGTAAAGGCGGTTGGTTTTGTGGAGTTTAAAAAAGGTTTGGATGGCTTCCTAAGAAAAAGTCCATAGACCATTATTAAATGGGGAAAATCCACTATTTCTGGGATAAGCAATATAGAATGTTTTGTACTTTTTTGGGATCTTGCCAGGTATTTGTGACCTGGATTGGCCACTGATGGAAACAGGATGCTGGGCTTGATGGACCTTTGGTCTTTCCCAGTATGGCAATACTTATGTACTTAAGGAAACAGGTGATGCTTCGGCACATCTGTAGGATGAAAGACAGCAGGTTGATAAAAACAGTGATGCTTGGAAGAGCTGAAGGAATGAGGAAAAAAGGTATACTGAAAAAAGATGGCTAGCTGATATTTGGGGGTGGACTGGACTGGACATCCAAAGTGTAGTACACATGGATTAGGACAAGAAAAGAGCTTGGGCAACAATGGTGGTTCCCACCACTGGCTCCAACAGCAGGGCTTTTTTTGAAGGGGTAAATGGGGGAACTGAGTACCGGCACCTTTTTCATTGTCTGCTAAAATTGACCCATGGTCCCCAAGTTTTAATGAAAGAGCTCAGGCCCTACATACCAATTCTGCCTTGCCATAGATTCAGTGATTGGTTGCCTGGCTATTGTGGGGTGGGTCCCTCAGTGATAACCCCATCCCTGAAGAGTGGCCTTGCATTTGAGTACCAGCACCTTTTTCGCTAGAAAAAACACACTGTCCGACAGTACATATGGATTATGGGGTGCAATGATGATGATTAGCACATATGGTCATAGAAAAATAGAAGCCCCTTCCTCTCCCCTCCCCCATCCAAAAAAAAAAAAAAAAATCAGTGCCTGGTTGAAGGATTTATTCCAAAATTTTCTCTCCAGACATGAGTAACCCCTGGTTTCTCCAGCAGGGACTGGGATATCTTGTCTTTCATAGCCTGTGATATTATATTTATTTGTTACATTTGTATTCCACATTTTCCCACCTATTTGCAGGCTCAATGTGGCTTACATAGTACCGTAGAGCAGTGGCGTACCAAGGGGGGGCGGTGGGGGCGGTCCACCCCGGGTGCACGCCGCTGGGGGGTGCCGCGGCGTGCGCCTGTTGGCTGCGAGTTCGAATCGCTACGCTAAATTCTCTCGTTCGCTGCAGCTCCCTCCCTCTGCCGCGGAACAGGTTACTTCCTGTTCTGGGGCAGAGGGAGGGAGCTGCAGCGAACGAGAGAATTTAGCGTAGCGATTCGAACTCGCAGCCGACAGGCGCGTGCCGCGGCACCCCCCTAGCGGCGTGCACCTGGGGGGGGGTGTCATTTTGCCAGGGGGGTCGCACTGCACCCGGGGGGGTGCATCGGCGATCCGCCCCGGGTGTCATCGAGTCTAGGAACGCCACTGCCGTAGAGGCGATTGCCAATACCGATTTGAACAAATACAGAGTGAGGTAGTGATAGAGCAAAGGTCAATGTCTGATAGGCACATTGGGAATCGTAAGGAGAAAGGTACTAGGGAGCTCAGGTTGTAACTTCTAATAAAGAAAAGGGTATTCCCCCCCTTTTTTTGTCCTGAAAATGAAGCAAGTCTGTACATGTAATGAACAAGCTTGTACATGTACTACACATATGGGGCATTTTTGATAAAATGCCAGAAATGTCCAAAAATTGAGTGGGGAACATAGCCATTTTGGAATCTGGAAAACGTATATCTTTTTGGTTCTGAAATCATCATTTTTTTTCAACGTTTTGTGCTCAATGCATTTTTCTTTTGGGTTCATTTTGGAAAATAAAACATCCAGGAGAAAAACACCCCAAAACAAGGTGAGCCAGTTGATGTAGTGTATCTAGATTGTCAGAAAGCTTTTGACAAGGTTCCTCATGAGAAACTGCAGAGAAAATTAAAGAGTTGTTGAATAGGAGGCGATGTTCTGTTACACCATCAGTCTGGCCGGGTACCACAAGCTGACCTGGTACCCCTTGTTCTGCAGATCATTTTTGTAACTTCATAACTCTCTATGCTTTTGAGCAGTTTCTAAGCTGAGATCTGGAAATATATGGCCCTCCATATTGTCATATTTGGTCACTTTGGTCCTCTGAGCTACACGCAAAATGTGTTCTGCATCTGGATATCTGAGAAGCTTAACAATGAGCGCCCTCAGTAGTAAATTACGGTCTGGTCACAGGCGCAGTTCTCTATGATCCCGCTCAATCTCATAAGACGTAGAGCTCAGGAGGGGTCCAGAAAACAGGAAAGCAGGAGTTTGTGTACATAAGCCAGTAAGCTCATCTGAGCAGGGACCATCCTTCTTTGTTAAATTGTACAGCGCTGCGTAACCCTAGTAGCGCTCTAGAAATGTTAAGTAGTAGTAGTAGTAGTGGGAGTTGTACCTTCCATGCCCTCTGGTACCCCCACTATCCTTACATTCAATCTTCGACTTTGATTCTCTTGTTCCTCCATCTTGTCTTGCAGACATTCTAATCACTGTAAAAGCCGGGTCCTCTCATTGTGATCGCCCACAGCTTCCTCCTTCAGATCCGTGAGATTTGCCTCTACCGCGTCCACATGGGCGTTCATTGCGGAAAACTTCTTCTCCAATTTCACCACTACCGACTCAGCAATTTCTGCCTTAGAGGATTGTATCTCATTTAAAATTCACTGCCACATATGTGAAGAATTAACTGCAAGCTCTTGAGGAACCTGAGTTGTATGCAGGCTTTCACCTCCAAGACTTCCTGCCGCCATAGTTTCTTTTGGTGCTGAATATCGGGCCCACACTTTTTAAAAATCTTGCCACAAATTTCTAGCCGCATTGAGCCTGCCATGAGTGGGAAAGTGCGGGGTACAAATGTAACAAACAAAAAAGAAATAAAAGATCTCTAATTGAGGCAGAAAGTTTGGATTTAAGCTGCTTTGGCATAATTATAGCAGTCCCTGTTCCACAGCCAGAATCCACTAGTGTAGATACAGAGGACATGATTTGCAAAGAACTCAGAGGGGATTTTAGGGACAGGATTCATGGAGCTCCCTTAGGCACATCTGATCGCTATGCATGCATGCCAGAAGTCCCAATTAAAGTCCTTTATACTGAGCCATGCATTGGGATCAGTGACTTAAGTATTTGAATAGATCATCTAATAAGGGAAGATGTTCAGTTGTTGTAGAGAAGGATAGTAGTCTAACATACCTTAGTTTTTCCTTTGTGCCTCATGAAATACTGTTCTATGTTTTTCTCTTCTTGGATCTCTTCTTATTGTGGACTAAGATTCCCTGTTGTTTTTTCTTTTTTCTTCTGTTATTATGATTATTGTGTAACTCTGTGACATGGGAAATTTCTTTTCAAGATGCGATCTTCTTGTTGATTTATTAAAAAATCCTAAAAAAAAAAAGAATTTCTGGGGATAATGCTGGCAACAGTCAGCAAAATGTTGATCGCTGCCAGCTGAATATCGGGCCCACACTTTTTAAAAATCTTGCCACAAATTTCTAGACTTGTTTGTTTTTTTCATCAGCACTTTGTAGCAATCTTTGATTGAACATATTTTCATGCTCACTAAAAAGATAGGGGTTTTTCTCATGCCTTTTTCAATTAAACCTGTTCCTGAAGGGCTTACAATCCCTGAGGCAATGGAGGATTAAGTGATTTGTCCAAGATCACAAAGGAATTTGAACCTGGCTTCTCTGGTTCTCAGCCTACTCCTCTAATCATTAGGAGGCCCTTTTCCTAAGTGGCGGTAGGCCCAACGTGGATTTACTTTTTGCCAATCCGGAACTACCGCCAGCTGAATGCGGGTGCTGGCATTAATTCCACCCCCAGTGGGTGGCATTTGCGGCGCTAGTGGAAATATTTGAAAATTATTTCCATAGGGGGTTACCGCCAGGTTAGCATGGGAGCCTTTACCACCACCTCAGTGAGGGGTGGTAAGTGCTTCCCCCGCATGGCCACATGGTAAGAGCAAAGAACAGTTAAAGTACTTGTTGCGGTAAAAAGGGCCTCAGTGTGCGATAAAAACGGCCCCCGCCGCTAGCGCAGGGCCCTTTTTACCACAGCTTAGTAAAAGAGTCCCTAGGTTACTCTTCCACTTCACTGGGGTTTTTGTTTATCCGTTTCCTATTGCCTTCTTTAGGGCTATTTTACTAAAGGGTGCTAAGCCCTTAACGTTGGGTAAACGCATGAGTTACCGCAAAATGTGTTTTGTGGAATTTTGCCTATTAGTGCACAGTAACCTATACATTACTTATTTTTTAAAATATTTTTTGTAGGGAGCATTTCATGGGTGGAGAGTGGGCATTCCTGTATTGTCCAGCTAGCGCATTATGATTAGCGTGTGCTAACTGGATAATGCAGAGATAATGTGAGAGCACTTAGAGCTTCCTAAATAGGAGGTGGTAAATGCTCCATCTCTGGCCGTCTTCAAATCTAGGCTAAAAGCCCACCTTTTTGATGCTGCTTTTAACTCCTAACCCTTACTCACTTGTTCAGTACCCATATTTTATCATTCCCACCTTAGTAATTCCCTGGAGGAGTAGCCTAGTGGTTAGTGCAGTGGACGTTGATCCTGACGAACTGAGTTCAATTCCCACTGCAGCTCCTTGTGACTCTGGGCAAGTCACTTAACCCTCCATTGCCCCTGGTACAAAATAAGTACCTGAATATATGTAAACTGCTTTGAATGTAGTTGCAAAAACCTCAGAAAGGCAGTATAGCAAGTCCCATTTCCCTTATCTCTTATTTGTCTGTCCTAATTAGATTGTAAGCTCTATGGAGCAGGGGCTGTCTCTTTATGTCCACTGTACAGTGTTGCATATGTCTAGTAGCGCTATAGAAATGATAAGTAGTAGTAGTAGTGCACGACCTGCAAAAAAAAAAAAAACCTCTAAAAAAGTGCCACATGAAATCTCAGCTCAGCACATGGGAAAGTCCCTCATTAAAATGTGTTTAGCCCAGATTTCACCACACTTCAGTGAAAGGACTCCTCTATCTAAATGGTTGAACGCATATCTGAAGTAGTCAATCTGAGCAAAAGAGAGGTTATTTCAGAACAGTGCAAGCTCTCTGATTCTTTAATCTGCCTCTGTTACCTTCCACACAAAACAATACACATATTCATTAACAGCATATCTTAAGGTAATTGCATTGTTCCTGCTGATTAGCTAACTTCTAACACTGGGGCAGTGGCACTAAAGTAAAATGAAAGTAGTAAAATACTGCACTGAAAAAAAAAGTGTACTGCACATTGCAGTCAGAAGGAGGCAGACAATGCATGTTTTCTGTAGCAGTTCCAATATGCATCCACATTATCTGCAGCAATTAGAAAGTGCATCTACATTTCATGCAGCAGTTACAATCCATGTTATCTGCAGCAGTTAGGGGGAGAGGAAAGCTAATATTATTAGAAAAATTGCATGGTATGATCGAGAGTATTTGGAATTGCAACTGTGTATTTATTTCTTGTGGTTGTATTGTTCTGTAGTACACAGATCAGAGATACCCTGCGTGCTTGTCGACACAGTTCTCTCTACCTGTTCTTGTTTGCATTGATGGACTTGATTATGCCTAATAAAGAGATTGTTTTAAAAAATACTTGAAACATATACTGGCCCTTGCTGATAAACTCACATTCAATACTATTCCTAGCAAGTGTGACTCTCTAACGTTTTTATATGGAGGAAAAAAGACTTCAGATGCTCGACGGTCTTTGTTCCTGAGAACACTAGACCATTGCATACTTCTGTCCACTACTGGGGAATATTTCCTTGTGGATAATAATTTGAGCTCCTCATCAGTCTTTAAAAAACCTCCTTATTTATGGACTGTAAATTAAACATTACTTATCTGGGCTTTTCAAGACCATTGCGGCCGGGCTCGCTCTACAGAAAATTTCCGTTTCGCTTCAGGCTTCTTAAGGAGCGAATTCCCTGCCCATAATATAGCCCTGCAATCAATAATGCATATAACATTATCTTAGAGAGAAAAGAGCGGTTACTAATACTGGAAGTTAAAGCATAAGTGATCTCGCTTACCGTATGGTCTTTTGCCCTCCTTTCTAAGGATAGTAATACTAAAATGGCCACCACTTTTTAAAGGGACGCCATTCTAACCTCCCCCAATCAAAGTGCATCAATAAATTAAAGCCACAGTACTGTGCTATTGCTATCCTTTCATAACGAGCGGAACTATTCCAATCTTCCAGACTGAATTTTTACTTTAGGTGAAAATACTATAATATATGCATTTTCTTTAGCAGTGTAGATATGAGCATATACCCCTGCTCTATGGCTGACTTTCCTTTATAGAATAGGCTTCTTATAGGCATCTAAATATAGCTATTGCTCTTAGGCGAGATTCAGAATTACCATCTTAGGCTAGATTTAGTAAATGGCGCTCAAAAATCGGCACCGAACAAACTCAGCGCTCAACAGTATTCTATAACACTGCGTGCAAATTTTAGGAACGCCCCTGACCCGCCCATGCTCCTCCCGTAGACACACCCCCTTTTGGGTTGCATGCTATAGTATTTGAGCACACATTGTTCTAGAACAGGAGTTCACAACCCAATCCTCGGGACACACCTAGCCAGTCAGGTTTTCTGGATACCCACAATGAATACGCATGAGATAAATTTGCATGCGTTACCTCCATTCTGTGCAAATCTACCTCATGAATAATCATTGTGGGTATCCTAAAAACCTGACTGGCTAGGTGTGTCCCGAGGACTGGGTTGATAACCCCTGTTATAGAATAGCACAGTGGTTCCCAAACCTGATCCTAGAGGCACCCCAGTCATTCAGGTTTTCAGGATAGCCACAATAAATATTCATGAGAGAGATTTGCATGCAGTGAAGCCAATGCATGCAAATCTCTCTCATGAATATTCATCGTGGATATCCTGAAAACCTGACTGGTTGGGGTGCCTCCAGTACCAGGTTTAGGAACCGCTAGAATAGCACATAGCAAGATGTGCACCTAATTCCAAATTAGTCCTGATTAGTGCCAATTAGCATCCAATTCTCAGCTCTCATTGAATTGTGAACCAATTTAGTTGGGCACACATCTTGAATCGGCGCCCAAATTTGGGCATCTAATTTTGGGCACCAAATATAGAATCTAGGGGTTAGTGTAGGAATTAATGCACACTAACAGGGCAGTTCTATAACTGGGCGCATGCAGTTTCACACGTCTTGCACATGGAAATGGATGAGTAGCCTAATGCTTCATGCCAGGGGTGTAGCCAGACTTTGGTGGGAGGGGGTCCAGAGCCCGAGGTGAGGGGGCACAATTTAGCCCCCCCCGGTGGCGGCGGTGCCACCACCACCACCATCACCAACTTTGACCTCTCCGCCGATGACCCTGCTGAGAGTCTCGACCCCCCCCTCCTGACGACGACCCTGCCGAGAGTCTCAACCCCCTCTCCCACCACCAACCCTCCCCTGCTGCAGCCGTTGCCTACCTTTGCTGGCGGGGACCTGCTTCATCACGTTCCAAACCTGGCAGCGGCAGCGATTTCCATACACTGCCCTGTCACCAGCACCCGCCTCTTTCCTTTACTGCAGCTGCCTGAGCCTCTGATGAAACAGGAAGTTACATCAGAGAGGCGGCCGCAGTAAAGGGAAGAGGCAGGTGCCAGTGGCAGGGCAGCATATGAGAATCGCTGCCAGATTTGGAACATGGCAAAACAGGTAAACGCCGCGAACGGGGTGGAGGAAGGAAGGGGGAAATGCCACTCCCCAAAGAGAGGGGAGATGCCGCTCCTGAAGAGTGCAGCCTGAGGCCCCCGCCTCAGGTGGCCTAATGGCCGGGCCACCCCTGGTCAGGGGGATGGAGATGGTACATGTTCAGTTAAGTGCCAATATTCAGCACTTAACCAGATCAGTTAACCATATAAAATGGACAGCGTAAAGCAGTCTTATCTTTATTTGATTTAACTTATCCAGTTAAGGGGGTCTTTTACTAAGGCGCTAAACATTAGAGATGCTCATAGGAATACATTGGCATCTCTAACGTTTAGCGCATGCCTATTTTTAGCACGTTCTAAAAATGTGAGCACGCCTTAGTAAGATTCCCTAATTTCTAAATATCAAACTTAATTGGACAAGTGTTATCCGGCCAGTGCATGGAATAGCCCAGTACTGGATATCCAGGGATACTGCTGGCAGTAGCCCCAAAACTAAAGACCATTGCTGACTGAATATTGACCCCATGGTGTTCAGGCATGATAAATATTGCAGCTTCAGTTGTGGACGCCTAGTGCTAAACTAACCATCCAAGAATCAGCCCCTTTGAAATGAACTAACAACAAGCTACTGTGGTGCAAATATTGTCAGTGACAAGAAGAGGGTGGTGGCACTAACCTGGAGTTGCCATTTGATATATTGAGATTGTTGACTGCTGTCTCTCTTCTTTTTTTCTTGTCATTTCTCGACTCACATCTATTGGTCTAGTTCTCATTTTTAGTGTCTGTGGGATTCAGCTTGAGTGTGACTGGCACTACCTGTTTGAGTTTGTTTATAGATACCTTTTGGTTTCTGAGTTATAGGTCTGTCATTTGGCAGTTGAACAGTGAAGAAGAAGAATGAGAATAAGCCAGGGAATGTCTGGGCATGAAAGCGAATGAGTGTGAAGAGAGCAGGGATAAAAAGAGAAAAGAAGGCAAATAGGAAAGGAGTTTCATGAGCCTGTAGTCACCCCAAACAGCATGCATTCGAAATGTGAAGCTTTTACGTGATTCCACATCCACTAGACACCAGCGAAAAGAGTTAACCCTAAAATAGCAGTAGGGTGCTTTCTCTGATTCATTTATACCCTGTGTTGGCGCTGAGGGGGTAGATTGGGTTGTCCTCTAGACACCAGTGATTGGATGCTTCCAGCCCCCCCCCCCCCCGGGATAGGAGAGTTCAGGAAGGCCCTTTAATTCATTTATGCCCTGTGTTAGGGCTGAGGGATAGATCAGAGGGCCATGGGAGGGTCTGGAAGCTCTATGATTTGGACCAGTAGGCTTTTTAAAGCAGTCATGTTAAGGGTCTCATTTTTTTATTTTTATATAGCATCTGGAAACAAACTATTCTTCAAGAGATGGTTAACTTTTTTTTTCTTGCAGATACCTTTTTTGCATGCTCATTTTTGTGATTCTTGGCAGGGGTGTAGGCAGACACCCAATTTTGGTGGGCCTGGGCCCAAGATGGGTGGGCAGAAGAACTCCGCCCTGTTGCACAAGTGATTTGGTCTCTCCCTCTCTTGCCTGCATGCCATGTGGAGGGGCATTATCGAACGGCGCCGGCAAAATTGATCGCCGGCGATCTATTTTGGCGGCGCCGCAACAGCTGGCCGGAACCGTATTATCGAAAAAGATGGCCGGCCAACTTTTGTTTCGATAACACGGTTGGGGCCGGCCAAATGCCACAGATCGCCGGGTTTGAGATGGCCGACTTTACATTCCCCTCCCCCGCATATCTTTTAAATAGCAGATTTTCACTGGCAGCGAACAGCAACTAATACACACTGCGTGTTGGCCCCACAGCCTTACCTCTGATGCAACTTCCTGTTTCTGCAAAGGCGGTAATACATCACAGAGAAGGCTTTGGGGCCGGTGCGAGCAGTATGCATCAGTCTCTGCTCTCTGCAGGCGAAGATCTGTTATTTACAAGGTATGCAGGAGGGACAGTTGTTGTGAGTTTTCAGCTGGTGGGGCTCGGGGATCCCTGCCAACCACATCATAGGTGTGCTGCTACTGGGTGGGCCTAAGCCCAAAGTGGGTGGGCCCAGGCTACGCCACTGATTTCTTGGTACTAATGAGCTGCTCTATGTGACCTTGCATCATAGCAATTAATTAAAGCAAATTTAACTAATTTTTCATTCAAGGTGGACTCCACAAGAAAATTCACTATTGTAAATTGTATGTTTGTAAAATGGCTTAGCAAAAGTGTGTTTAATGTAAAAGAAATGGCACAAAATGCCCCAAATTTGGCATTTTTCTAGGGTTTCAGTGCTTTTTGCACTATTTTTCATGTGTGAATTCATTTTGCACCTAACCTGGGGTCCTTTTACTAAGCTGCAGTAAAAAGTGGTCTTAGCTCGCTCATACACAGGTCTTTCCTGCATGCTAAGGTCATTTTAACCACAGCCATAAAAATACCTTGTTCCATTTTTTTTGTATTAATGACCATGCACTTTTGTCTAAAATTACAGTGTGTGCACTTTAGTGTCAAGCAAAGAAAACCACCCCAAAGGGGTGGAGGTACACTGGTTCCTACGTAAAAGGTTGCAGAAGCAAGAAATAGGAAAGGTAGGCTCTTCTAAAAACCGGAGGAGACGTCTATAAAGAAACAATTCTTTATTGCAAGCAAAGTGACAACGACTCAACACAGCTGTGTTTCGGCGCTAGCTCGCATCTTCTTCAGGAGTCTTATGATGTATAGCTGATTGTGTAAAGTCAACAGTTTGTTACAAAAAAACTTTCATATAAGGTATAAACATCCACTGTCAGAACAGAGAAGAGCACTGTAGTGTCACCCATTTTTGTAGATGGTAAGGACTCACACAGTTTCCATGCGCTAACCAGTTAGCACACAGTAATGTAGATGCACTAACCCCCTGATTATATATAGCGTGCCTAGAGATCGGTGCCAAAATCGGCACAGATTCTATAACAATGCACGCAATTTAACAAGCTTAATGAGCTAATGAGCACTGATAACAGCACCTAACAAGCAATAACGAGCACTAATTGGAATTGATTAGAATTTAGGTGCACAACTCGCTAAGGGGCCCTTTTACTAAGGCATGTAGGTGCCTACGTGCATCAAATTAGAACTACTGCCCAACTACCACATGCCACGGGTGGTGATTCTAATTTTTATGCGTGTCCAATACATGCGGCAGAAAATATTTTTTATTTTCTACCAAGTGGCACTAACTGGGCGGTAATCGTCAGTGCTGCGCACTGATGATTATCGCCTGGTTAACGCGTGAGACCTTACTGCTAAGTCAATGGGTGGCGGTAAGGTCTCAGGCTTAAAAAGGACGCACGCCAATTTAAATTTTGTCGCATGTCCATTTTTGGCCAAAATAAAAAAGGCCTTTTTTGCAGGCATGCTGAAAAATGGACATGCGCGCATCCGCACCTCGAATATTGTGTTCAATTCTGGTCACCGTACTTCAAAAAAGATATAGTGGAATTAGAAAAGGTGCAGAGAGAAGGGCGACGAAAATGATAAAGGGGATGGGACGAATTACCTTTGAGGAAAGGCTAAAGCGGCTAGGGCTCTTCAGCTTGGAGAAAAGGCGGCTGAGGAAAGATATGATACAGGTGTATAAAATAATGAGTAGAGTGGAATGGGTAGATGTGAAGCGTCTGTTTATGCTTTCCAAAAATACTAGGACTAGGGGGCATGCGATGAAGCTACAATGTAGTAAATTTAAAATGAATCAGAGAAACTTTTTCTTCACTCAATGTGTAATTAAACTCTGGAATTCGTTGCCATAGAATGTGGTAATGGTGGTTAGCAGAGTTTAAAAAAGGTTTGGGCGGCTTCCTAAAGAAAAAGTCCATAGATAAGCAGTATAGAATGTTTTGTACTTTTTGGGGATCTTGCCAGGTATTTGTGACCTGGATTGGCCACTGTTGGAAACAGGATGCTGGGCTTGATGGACCTTTGGTCTTTCTTAGTATGGCAATACTTATGTACTTATGAAGTGGATAGTCAATTATTTATTTATTTAATTATTTATTTGTTACATTTGTATCCCACATTTTCCCACCTATTTGCTGGTTAATGTGGCTTACATAGTACCATAGAGGCGTTCGCCAAGTCCGGTAAAGAAACAAATACAGGTGGTATTGTGGTTGAATAAGGAACATGTGTTTCAGTTACAATGGGGATCAAGGAGAGGAAAGATTATGTAGTGTCCATTACAAGCTTAGGTTATGTTGTGTTGCATAGTGCAGGCATTTATGTTGGGTCGGCGGGGTATGCCTTTTTGAACAGGTAGGTTTTTAATGATTTCCCAAAGTTTAGGTGGTCACAGTTTGTCTTCACAACTTTTGGCAGTGCGTTCCATAATTGTGTGCTTATATAGGAGAAGCTGGATGCATAGGTTGCTTTGTATTTAAGTCCTTTGCAGTTTGGTAGTGGAGGTTTAGGTATGTTCGAGATGATCTGGTTGTGTTTCTGAGTTGAGGTAGTGTGGTAGGGTCTTTAGCTGAAGGGTTGTCTAGGGTGTTCGATATCCTTGGGCTTATCCTGGGGAAGGGAGGGAAATTCTACCTGCTAACAACTTTCTTCCTCAGGTAGAAGCACCAGGTGCCAAAGCATTAAGGGGCCCTTTTACAAAGGAGAGCTGAAAAATGGCCTGCGGTAGAGTAGATGCGTGTTTTGGGCGCGCACAGAATCATTTTTCAGCGCACCTGTAAAAAAATATCTTCTTTAATTTTTGCCAAAAATGGACGTGTGGCAAAATGAAAATTGCTGCGTGTCCATTTTTAGTCTGAGACCTTACTGCCAGCCATTGACCTAGTGGTAAGGTCTCACGTGGTAACTGGGTGGTAATGGTCTACACGTGTAAAATCCCGATTACCACCATATTACCACTAGCGTGCCAGAAAATAAAAATATTCTCTGGCACATATAGTGGATGTTCGTCAAAAATAAAATTACCGCAAGGGCCATGCGGTAGCCAGGCGGTAACTCAAAACGGACGCAAGTTGGGTGCATGTAGGTGCCTACGCGGCTTAGTAAAATGGCCCCTCAGGGACTGATAGAGCCTGCCTGAGGGAGACTCCTGCCAGGTCAGTTCTGGACCCAGGAATGCCCACAAGGGGGCACTATACCGGTTTTGCCTGAATCAATATCTGTGACAAGTTACACCTGCGTCACCCATCCTTAGAAGAAATTCTAGATGGTGATTATGTGTTAGCATAAAAATGCAATGTAAAGATAATGATATATTGCCAGTTTGAAAAAGACCCTGCTCTATCCAGGTAGTGTCAGAATCACTGTAACTTCAGTTTTGTTGTATATAGAAAATCATATTCTATGTGATGTCAGATCAATGAAATATTACATTTTAAAAAATGCTTTGTGACAGAAAGTGAATGCCGCCTGGATCAGGAGAGGCACTTCATCATGCTGGCATTTTTCACTTGCCTCTTCACAGACATAAGTTATGGCAGCCTTGTTTCCATACAATATATGTAATAAAGATTTTCTGCTATTAAATGCCAAAATTCATATCCAATCTGTGGCTCTTATGACCTTTTAAACCATCTGAGCTTTGCTGTTTTTGGTCTATAAGGTCAGCAGATCTCCCTGTTAAAAATATCTCCTTGCATGTAATTAGAGCTTTTTAGAAGGGCAGGTCTCCTGCCTGAGGGAAATGCTGTTGGAGGGAAGAGTTAATGAGTTTTAAATGTATATCTTTTTATTACTCTTCTTAACATGTCACAAAGATGAGTAATGTAGTATTTGTCATAAAAAAAGTTCTTTCAGGATCAGTATGGAATATGCTGATTGACGATACATTTGGAGTGGAGAATTAGCTGATTTATTACTAGTACTCCTGCAGAAGTTTTGTGTTGCAGTGGAAAAACACCTCCAAAGTTCTAGGAAGGAAAATTTGTCTTTTGATTTGTGAGTAGAGAATGGAACGTTGTGCTCCCTTTTCATTCTTCAAAGGGTCTCTTTCCTCATGAGGAGAATCAGACTGTCAACCATGTGTGGAGTAATGGTGGATAGAAATGGAAAGGGCTGTGAGTGAGGGTCCAAAGTTTTAATAAAGGTGGCAAATCAATGAAGAACAATAACAGTTAGTGATTACACCTCTGTCTAGTAGGCACATTAATACCCATTCTGAACTGAGCATGTGCATGAGTTAAAAATGAGTATGTACATGTAGGGGCCACTTTAACCCAGTGGTGTAGCTACGGGGGGGGGCCATGGGGGCCTGGACTGCACCCCCAAATTGGCTCTGGGACTCTTGTTTTGCCTGGCGGAGGTTGGGGACCCCCCACCAGCAGAAGCATTTGTCCAGTGCTGGTCTCCACTGCATTGCTTGCTGTGTTCTTCCCCTCACGTTGTGTGCATGGTCATTTTAGATACAGCTTGTTGAAAAAATGTGAGAGGGTCGTCCACGCGCTGGAAATGTTCAGTATGAAAATCCATTTTACAAACTAAAACATCCCAAATTTTGAATGAGGGAAAACAAAGGACATAGATGTCTGCAGAACAATCTCAGAAAATGGCCACACAGAGGTCCCTGCAGAGCAGAGGATCACCCTTGTGGTTAATGCCGTGGACTGTAAACCAAGGGACGCAGGTTTAAATCCTGCTTTCACTCTTGTAATTGTGAGTCCCCTAGGATATGAAAATATGTACTGTACCTGCATGTACACCACTTCAATAGCCATCAGGCTTGCAAGTGTTTTACATATTTAAGTACAGTAGGTATTTTTCTGTTTCTAGAAGGCTCACAATTAAAAAAACAAAAAGAGATAAAACAGGATTTGAACCTGGGTATCTTGGCTTACAGTGCACTGCACTAACCATAAGCTACTTTTCAGACCTGCTTTGTGCTCTGTTAAGAATACCCATACTATCTGAAGCTGTCATACAGCCTGGTATCCCTTTCTGGTTTCACTTTCAGGGGAGAGGGAGGGGGCAGCAACCACTAGGGGATTAAGGAGGTATCATGGCTTAATCCCTCTAACGGACAGCTGGACCTGGACGTTCTATAACCTGCATGTTCCTGAAGAGGTCTAAATAAGGACCAGTGGCGTAGGAAGGGGGGAGAGGCGGTCCGCCCCAGGTGCACGTGCTCGGGGGGTGCCGGACCCGCTAGTTCCCTGCTCTCTCTGCTCCGGAACAGGTTACTTCCTGTTCCGGGGCAGAGAGAGCAGGGAACCAGCAGGGCCGATGCAGCTCCGAGTGACTTGCACTCGGGGTGGATCGGCCCTCCCGCAGGTAAGAATGCGGTCCGGGGGTGCGCCGCAGAGGGGGGGGGGGGGCGCGCCGTGCTGCACCCGGGGGGGGGGGGGGTACGCAGCGGCGACACGCCCCGGGTGCCATTAGCCCTCGCTACGGCACTGATAAGGACACCCTTGTTTTTAGACATAGAGGTTTCTTCCCCTTTGGCAATTGTTGCAGGATGTTCAGATTTCAGGCCCTCCCTAGTCCTTCCCAAAACATGTCCAAAACACGCCCCCTTGCTATTCGGATGTACTGCAGAGTTGGATGTCCCTATTCTGTCTTTGCAAAATCACGATTTGGATGTTTCAAGTACATTGAGACAGACATGGGAAGCAACTGCTTGCCCTGGGATTTGTAGTATGGAGTGTTGCCACGATTTGGGGTTTCTGCCAGGTACTTCTGACCTGACTTGGAAAACAGGACACTGGGCTAGGTGGACTATTGGTCTGACCCAGTATGGCTACTCTTATGTTTTTATGGCTGTCTATTTTGGCCTTTTGAGATGTCTATATGCTTTCAAAATGAGAGCCATAATCATATAAATAAGATATTAAAATAAGTAAAATTGCTGAGCTTGGTAGATGAATATCGATTTTATTCAAATTCATGTTGAACCCGCAGAAATCGGTAGCTCTCCCAATACAAGACTCTGTTCGCACATCCTGGGAAGGGGTATTTCCACTCAAATGGGCAGAACGAAAGATTAAGTATTTAAGGATTTATATTCCCCAGGATGTGTCCTCCATAATTACTCATAATATTGAGTTTCTTATGCACATTACCACACAAAAACTACGAGCATGGCAAACTTATCCATTATCACTCATGGGAAAATAGCTTTATATAATATGGTACTTTTTCCACATTGGTTATATATTTGTCAAATGCTCCCTATGGTACTCAATGTTCGTCAAGATAAGTGATTAGCCAGATTATTGAATTTGTATCTGTGGAATGGAAAGCGAGCTAGACTAGCATTAGCACATTTATATTTACCTACAGAAAGAGGAGGGTTAGGGCTGCTCTCTGTTCATCCTTTTTCATTGGTCTACAGCACAGCATTGGTCAACTGACTTGAGTACTATAATATTACCAATGCAATTGCTGAAGAGCCTTCGGGCGTGCAAAGCTACAACTAAAAATATAACCCATTGGGAAATGCAATATAAAATTCTGATGTGATTTTACATCTCCCCCTCCAGAGCATATAAAGCTCACTTTAGCAATACTAACAAATGTGTTAAATGTCTTTAGAGAGGAGCAACTTTAGGCCATTTGTTCTGGCATTCTCTAATTCAGGCCTACTGGAAAAACATTGGATAATATGTTTCTGTGTTATTGAAAGTATGATGGACCCCCAGACCTAAATTGCTGGTGGGTATATGTAAACCCCCTGGTGGCAGAGCAAGGTATTACAATGATGGTATCAAATATGTCACCAAATATGTCCCCAAAATGACTCAACACCAACCAGGGAGTTTAACAATAAAAAGGAAATATTTTTTTATTATTTGAATTATATTTAAATGTTAATGAAATTTTACCAACTTGCAAATTTAACATATGTATTTCAATTACAGGTTTGCAACACAAATCAGTTTAGAAACATTGGGAGCATTTTCAGATAAGTATAAATATTAGGTACATAAATCATTTAAGCACATTCAATTTTACAAAACACTAGATTCTTTAAACTTTCTTTTCTCCTGTCTTTCAGATTTCCAGAGACCTTCAAGGATCTCAACATGTAAGTTTTCCTCTACTCTTTTTTTTTCTTCTTCTTTTAGTTATCTCTCACTTATTGTTCAGGTTTCCTTTACTATTTTCTCTTATGTGCACTTTTTAAAATAGTTTCAGTCACTTAGCTGTTCTCTTTGTTTTCTCTCTGGCTCTCTTGAACAGTGGGCGCCTTTTCTTTCAGGTGATGATCTCCAGCATCAACTTTCTTCCAGTCTTATCCTAGTAATATGTTCTCACCAATACAGCTCCCTCCCAACTGCCAGCCTGAGCTGTTTGTCACTCTCCTGAGAGTTCCATCAGCATGGGGAACACTCAGCGCATGCACACAGACCACTCAGTTTCATTGCACTGCTCATTGTTTCCACACCAGATCCAGAATGAGCCAGGTAATCTTTTAACATTTAACCCATAGGGTTACATTCGGGCTGGCAAAATAAAAAAAAAATGTATATAATAAACTTTTTTTTCCCAAACACCACCCCAAAACCAGCACCCCCTTAGACAATCCATATATCCAAACACACCATTCCATCTACATTTGTCTAATGAATACATCTTCAATTATCCCCAACATTACAATTTCCATGCACTTTACCCACATATACATTTAATTTTTACATGCCACCCTTTTTAACTTCAGTTTTTTTTAATGTGGTGAATATGTTTCAATATACTTTTCTTTTACCACAAGCACAATAATTAATTACATGTTATCTCCTGTTTGCACAGCCTCTAGCATAAACCAACAAGGTTGTTTCTGGGTAACGTCCAGTCCTTCCCTCAGGTCAGAGTCACCTCTCAGTCATAAAATATCTCTTCTTTTTCCTCTTCTTGAAATCATAGGTCTTTCTTTCCTTGCGTCTTCTTACATGCTTCTCCGCCTTACAGTCTCTGGCTGGATCTCTCTGACTGAAGTCCAATTCTCCATCTGTACCTTTTCGTCTCACAGGCCAGGAAAACAGTTGCAGTTCTTGCCTTGCAACAGACTCTAGCTGCATCTCTGTCCATTTATTCTGGCCCCTTTCTTCTCTTTGCTTTATTTCTTTAGTGTCTTTCTTGATCACAATTTTCCTCAATTTATTCTTGTATTTATTTCCAGATTCTGGTAACTTTTTCTTCAGTACCATTTCTTTTCTTACTGAACTGAATGTCCATTCAATCTCTTCTGAATTTGCTGATTCATTTATTTCCGACCATACTAAATTTTCAGGACAATCGCTCTCAGGATTTTTTTCTATACCTTATCAACATCTTCCTGGAGTTCTCTGTTTTCCACAAGGGGTTCCAAAATTTCCTGCAGCTCCAACATCTCCTCCTCCAGAGAATTCTCCACCTGGAGCTCTTCCTCTTGCACAGGTTCCCTGTGTGGTTGTATCACTGGAGGATCCTCATTTACCACTTCTCCTTCTGGCAGCTCGACTTCATCAGAGTGAGAGAACAATGTTGATTTAGGAAGTGATTCCACCAACTCAGGAACTGAGGCTTCTTCATTTCCATTCCCCTCTGTCACTGGCTGCTCTTCTTCAAACATCAGAACCGGTGACTCCACGTCCTGCTGAACATCTGAATTTTCCATAACTTCCTCCTTTTTCCTTCTTTCTTCCTCAAACAACTTTTCAAACGCCCTCTCAATCTTATCTAATTTCTCTTCCATCAGTGCTAGTAGCTGAGCTTTCTTCTGTCTTTGGACCAACTCCTCAGACGAGAGGGTCAGGACCTCAGTGGTCTGATAGACCTGATACCACTGTGTTGGACTAGACCTGGGTTGCCGGACCCTTTCAGCTTCAGGGCTTGACTCATATTCCCACAGGCCTAGGTTGCTGCTTCTGGTTGCCATGGACCTTGGCATCCTCTCATGATGGAGGTCTTCCACTGCCCACTCAGCTCAGCAGTGTCGACAGACATGACCTGCTTGACCACACTTGTGACATATGAGAGGCCTCCGGTCCTCTTGAAATGAGAACCTCCCAGCATTCTCACACCACTGTCCATGATGCCAACCTGCATTTTTTCTACATTCTTCTTCTTCTTCCCAGTAATCTTCTCTATTATAATCTGCTCCTTGATCCCAAAATATTCTCTGTTTCTCCATTCTGTGGCTGGGAGTGAACTCAGACCCTCGGGAGACCTAAAAATTAGCCAGAAAGAACCCACTGATACACATTCCACAATACACTTTAAATTTACAGGCAAGGTCACCCCCAGGGTGTTAAGTGGGGTGATTTATCCTGTCCGTGACGCCAATTGTAAACCCCCTGGTGGCAGAGCAAGGTATTACAATAATGGTATCAAATATGTCACAGTGTTTCCCCAAAATGACTCAACACCAACTAGGGAGTTTAACAATAAAAAGAAAATATTTTTTTATTAGTTCAATTATATTTAAATGTTAATGAAATTTTACCAACTTGCAAATTTAACATATGTATTTCAATTACAGGTTTGCAACAAAAATCAGTTTAGAAACATTGGGAGCATTTTCAGATAAGTATAAATATTAGGTACATAAATCATTTAAGCACATTCAATTTTACAAAACACTAGATTCTTTAAACTTTCTTTTCTCCTGTCTTTCAGATTTCCAGAGACCTTCAAGGATCTCAACATGTAAGTTTTCCTCTACTCTTTTTTTCTTCTTCTTTTAGTTATCTCTCACTTATTGTTCAAGTTTTCTTTACTATTTTCTCTTATGTGCACTTTTTAAAATAGTTTCAGTCACTTAGCTGTTCTCTTTGTTTTCTCTCTGGCTCTCTTGAACAGTGGGCGCCTTTTCTTTCAGGTGATGATCTCCAGCATCAACTTTCTTCCAGTCTTATCCTAGTAACATGTTCTCACCAATACAGCTCCCTCCCAACTGCGAGCCTGAGCTGTTTGTCACTCTCCTGAGAGTTCCATCAGCATGCGGAACACTCAGCGCATGCACACAGACCACTCAGTTTCACTGCACTGCTCATTGTTTCCACACCAGATCCAGAATGAGCCAGGTAATCTTTTAACATTTAACCCATAGGGTTACATATATATATATGATATTTCTTATCCAAGACCACAAAGGTGTCTGGGGTTTGTCAAGAGGGTGGTTCTGATGTGACTTATAGGCATTCTTACTATTTGTCTGTTGGTTTTTAACAATTCATCTAGAGTGAAGCTGTTCTATCGTTGACCTGCAAAAGCTTTCAACTGCTTTTTAAATGTCAGTAACTGAGCATGGGCTTATAAAGTTGAGGGTAATAAATTCCAGAATATAGCTCCAGCAGGGCCACCAAGGTGGGGGAGAGGCAGGGGGTCCAGTGCCAGAAGGTTCTGCTCCCTCAGTTTGTCTCTGTCCTGCTCCTGTCTGTAGAGGGCCTGGGTGATTGCGCTAACAAGATAACTTGGGTCCCAGAACACAGAAGCAGGAGAGCAACAGACCGAGGGAGGAGCAGACACAGGAAGATAAGGGGGCGAGGCGGCGGCAGTGGTGGCTGCAGTGGGGGCCCTGCCCCAAGCCCGATTCCCTCTCTCAGCAGCCCTGAGGTCTACTAATTAAGAATGCTCCATCTTGAATATCTGCCAGATTCTGGACAGAATTTAGGAGGCCATCAATGAAAGGAAGTGGTAAAGAGAGGCCAGAACCAACCCAACAGGAGAAAAAAAAAAAAGGATCAGAAAACCCAAGTACCTTCTAGATTAGGGCCATTCTCATGGACATCTGCATAGCTCATACTGCACATTTGGCTCAGAGTGTCACAACCCCTTGAACCCTGGGAGTATGGTACAAACCTCTTCTCCTATGTGTGCCTGAGAAGGGCTAATCACACTTCTAAGCACCTCCCATGAATGGTATTCTCTTCTTTGCTTTGCTGAGCCTTTATTTACTGCACACAGGTTTTAGTGAACAGTGCTCAGTGATAGATCACATGGCATAACTTTAGCTGACAGACAGCAGCAAACAACAATGAAAAAGGTTCAACTGCGAAGTGGCACTGTAACTCCTAGTGAATTACAGATACTCTGGTCCCAAGTTGTCTACTTATACTCTGTCGTACAGACTGCAAAACTGGCAAGAGACATCGGACTCTGACAGCTTAGAAAAAATAAACATTTATCAGGTCAATATTCAAAGCGATTAAATCAGTCAGAAATGGCTCCTGGATGGTTAAATTGTCTGTTTGAGACTAACCACTAATTTTCAGTGGCTCTTAACCGGTTAGTGCTGCTGAAAATAGCCAGTTAACGCTGAACTGCAAACCGGCTGTTTTGTGGGCGTTCTGATAGCACTTAACCGGAGTGGAGGAGTAGCCTAGTGATTAAGAGAACCAGTCTTGACATCCAGTTCAAATCTCACTGCAGTTCCTTGTGATGTTGGGCATAGGGCCGGTCTTAGGCAGGGGCGACTGGTGCGGCTGCACAGGGCCTCGCGTTCCCAGGGGCCCCGCACTACCAACCCCAATATCAGAGCAAATCTCTCGCATTCAGAGGGAGATTCCTGCTTTCGCAGTCATCTCCCGCTCAGCAGCCTCCCAACTTTCATCTCTCCTTTTTTCCCTAAGTACAACGACGCTTCTCTACCTTGTTCCCCCCCCCCCCCCCGGCGCTTCCCTGGGTCCTCCAACCTGGCTGGATCACTGTCAGCAACTATGTGATAGACTGCCTCTGCCAGCGCCGTGGCCTGCCATCAGAGTGTTCCGTTTGTGGTGCTCCACCTCCTATGACACAACTTCCTGTTTCTGCACAGGTGGGACATCTTACAGGGAAAATCCCGATGTCGGCAGGGGCGGTCTGGCATGGTCACAGCCATGGTGCTGCCAGTGATTGGGCCAGATGGGAGCACCCAGGGAGGTGACAGGTGGAGTGGACTCGCAGGTGAGGGTTCAGGGGAGAAAGGCGCTGGACTCGGGGTTGGAGATAGGAACCCATTTGGAGAGAAAGAGAGAGAGAGAGAGAGAGAGAGAGAGATGGCCATTGGGACTAGAGGGGGGACTTGGGAGATGGAGGTGTGCTGGTCATTTGGATGGGGAGAAGTTGGGAGTTGAAGGTGTGCTGGCCATTGGGAGGAGGGAAGTTGGAAGATGGACCATTAGTGGGGGAGAGGAAGTTGGGAGATGGAGGTGTGCTGGCCATTGAGGGGGGTTGGGAGATGGAGGTGTGCTGGCCATTGGGGAGGGAAATTTGGGAGATGGAGATGTGCTAGACCTGCTATTAAGACAGGGATGAAAGACAGACAGAAAAAGGACGGCCTGGTGGAGGGGAAGAGAGGGGAAATATGCTAGATCCAGGGAGGGGGCAGAGGGAAGAGACCACAGGAGGAGAGGCACACGACCCATGGAAAGAAAGCAGGAGATATTTCTCTGCCGCAATGTGTGTGGGGCTGGGAATACGAGAGAGAGAAAGAGAAGGGGAGAAATGCTGGAGAAATGGTGGGGGTGCAGGAGGAAGGGAAGAGAAAAGGGAGAGACAGGGCACAGAGAAGAGAAGCTGGGCATGGAGGAGTGGCCTAGTGGTTAGGGTGGTGGACTTTGGTCTTGGGGAACTGAGGAACTGAGTTCAATTCCCACTTCAGGTACAGGCAGCTCCTTGTGACTCTGGGCAAGTCACTTATCCCTCCATTGCCCCAGGTACAAATAAGTACCTGTATACAATATGTAAGCCGCATTGAGCCTGCCATGAGTGGGAAAGCGCGGGGTACAAATGTAACAAAAAAAAAAGTATAGGAACAGGGATACAGAGGAGCAATGATGGAAAAGGGGTAGGATAGGGAAAGAGAGGGGTGATGTTAAATATAAATTGAGGAAAGGGGACACTAAGACATCAGATGCTGTACATATGTGGGAGGATAGTGTAAAGAGTATGTAGGACAGGCCCCAAAGGAACCCTGGGATAGGCCAGAATACCCCCGTTATAGGCAGGCATTCCCCAGGAAAAAACTAGAAATAAAGAACTACAACTCCCAGCATGCCCCAAGGGAGACCGGGGATAAGAGAAACTATCTGCATTCCCAGGAGTCTCCAGAGGAGGGCTGCAGGGGAAGGAATAAGGCTGATTCTCCAACCTGGTGGAAGAGGTGGTGGAACAGGTGGGTGGAGAAAGAAGAGCCACCAAAGAGCTTTAATGAAAGAAAGGGTGAGCAGCTGGGAGAAGGGCGGGGCGAGGAGAATATGGATTGGGCTCCTGAGGAGAGAGAGGCAGAGAGTGAGCCGTGCCCTATGGAGTTGACTGAACCGGAGAACACCCTGGAAGAGCCGATGGACTTTTCAGCTCTGGCTCAGCGAAAGCCAAGGAAGTAGCGGGGCCAAGCCGGGTCAAGCGGGAGGAGGTCAGGTAGGAGTATGACTGACCAAGAGGGTGGGACCCTAGGCTTTGAGCCCGCGCAGAGCCACTGTATTTTGAAAGCTGGGCTAGACCTGAACTGTGTTTTGAAAGCCGGGCTAAACTGAGCTGTGTTTTTTTTGCAAGCTTGGCTAGAACTGAACTGTGTTTTTGAAAGCCTGGCTAAATTGAGCTGTGTTTTGGAAAGCTTGGCTAGAACTGAACTGTATTTTGAAGCTTGGCTAGGAATGAACTGTGTTTTGAAAGCCTAGCTGGACTGAGCTGTGTTTTTGAAGCTTGGCTAGAACTGAACTGTGTTTTTTGAAAGCCTGGCTAAACTGAGCTGTGTTTTGAAAGCTTGGCCTAAAACTGAACTGTGTTTTTGAAAGCCTAGCTGGACTGAGCTATGTTTTTGAAGCTTGGCTAGAACTGAACTGTGTTTTGAAAGCCTAGCTGGACTGAGCTGTGTTTTGTAAAGCTTGACTAAAAGTGAACTGGGTTTTGGAAAAACCCGCTACACTGAACAGGGTATTTTTTTTTCTTTATTATTTGCTGCTACTCTTCCCCAGGAGGGAGGGAGAGGAAGCAGCTGTGGAAGCCTGGACTGGGAAACTAACCGGATTGAGAAAGGTGAATGATAACCGTGCTTTGTTTTGTGTTTTGGTGCCACAACTGAGGGAAGGAGGGAAACCCCTTCTAGGCAATAAAAAACTTCATTGTTCTGAGGAAAGAAGGGAGCAGTACTGGAAGGTGTTCTTCAGGTTGTCGAGAGCTGCAACCGCTGAGAAAAGAGGATCCACTTTACAATAGAAACAGGGACACAGAGGAGAGATCTTGGACAGGACAGATAGTTGCATGGAGAGAGAAGTGTCAAATGTACAGGAGACCTGGAAAGACGAAAGAACAGAAAAACAGAAGAGGCACTTGGATCACATCGAATGGAAAAATAAAATGTTCAGACTATAAAGTTAGAAAAAAAGTATTTTATTTTGAATGTGTTAATTGGAAGTTGTCAGCTTTGGGAAATCAGTATCTTTGATATCTTGCATTTCAGTTTTAGTTTTTCTAGTATTGCTATACAGTGCGTTTTTTCTAGCAAAAAAGGTGCCGGAACTCAAATGCTTCAGGATGGGGTGATCACTGAGGGACCCACCCCACAATAGCCAGGTCCTCTGCAACCAATCACAGAATCTATGACAAGGCAGAATTGGTGTGTAGAGCCTGAGCTCTTTCATTAAGACTTAGGGACCTTGGGTCAATTTTAGCAGACAATGGAAAAGGTGCCGGTACTCAGTACCCTCAGGTACCCCCTCAAAAAAATCCCTGTTGCTATATATGAAAGTCTGACCTGAGGTTTACAGTTTTATTTTTACCTTCATCTCTCTATGACTGATCTGTGGTCCCTTATTTCATATGAGGCTCTGTCTGTATTTTGAATGTATAACCATAGATCTTAAATTAAAAAAATAAAAAAAAAGTTCTTTTCATTGGGGGGACTGAGTGGAATTGGGCAAGGGGTGTGGATAGGAAAGGGGGCCCACCAAACTGATCTGCACAGGGCCCCGCAATTGCTAAGACCGGCCCTGCTTGGGCAAGTCACTTAACCCTCCATTGCGTCAGGTACAAAATTAGATTGTGAGCCCACCAGGGAGAGGGAAATACCCAGTGTACCTGAATATAACTCACCTTGAGCTACTACTGAAAAAGGTGTGAGCAAAATCTAAATAAATAAAATAAATGGGACTACATAAAAAGCTGAATATGACACGTAACCAGCTGTTAGCCAGCTCCACAAAACTGGATATTCAGTCCTGAAGCCCAGACAGGAACCAGCATTGAGTATCCAGGAACAACACAAAACACTGAACACTGCTGGCTGAATATCGACCTTGGCATTTCTAAAATGGCTGATATAAATGTTTATGTTCTGCCCCAGAAACATATCAGTTGGAATTTCGGAATATATGTATTTTTACAGGCCATGCCAACCCTATTCATTTTGTAGATATTTATGGTCCTAATACAGATGCTCCTGCCATAAGTAAGCAGCTCACAGACACCAATTTTTCAATGTCTCACATAATCTAAGTGCCTTGCCATGAAATTATCCTGTACGGTGACAATTTTAAAAGGGATTTTTACCCACAGAATCTGAAGAACTGGGTTCCAGTCTAACTACAGCTCCTTGAGATCTTGGGCAGGTCACTTAATCTTCTGTTGCCCCAGTACAAAAACTTAGGGGCCCTTTTACTAAGCCACATAGGCGCCTATGAATGCCCAATGCATGCCAATTTGGAACTATCATTTGGCTACTGCGTGGCCCGGGCGGTAATTCATTTTTCACATGCGCCTACTACGTGCGCTGGAAAATTTCTGGTGCACGGCGCTAACTGGGTGGTAATCGGCATTGTACGCACGCTGATGATTACTGAACAGTTAATGCATGAGACCTTGCTGCTAAGCGAATGGATAGCGGTAAGGTCTCAGGCCCAAAATGGACACGCACCAATTTTCATTTTGCTGCACGTCCATTTTTGGCCCCCCTAAAAAAGGTCTTTTTTGCAGGTGCGCTGAAAAATGGACCTGCGTGCATCCAATACACTTTTCGGCACACCTCAGTAAAAGGACCCCTTAGATTGTGAGCCCAATAGAGACAAAGAAAGTACCTGAATATAAAAAATATAAACTGCTTTGGCTGTACCACAGAACGGCGGTATATCAAATACTTGACCCTTTCCTTTACTCCATGGGTTACATGTTTAAAAGTATACGAGGTTTCAAAAGGGTATATTCTTTTACGTGACCCATATGTACAAGTGGTCAGGGGTGGACACTGGGTGGAGCATGGGCAGAGTCTGAAAGTTAGCACGTAGGTTATAATATTCAAGGCTATGGGCCTAAAAAATCCACGTGGTGAACATTTCCGTCTAAGTGTATTCTATAAGCGGTGCCTAGATTTAGGAGCGGTATATAGAATATGCTTAGTTGATATCCTAGTGCCTGAAACTATGCACCTCTATTTCCACCAATGAAAACATGGCATAGATCCCTGTGTGTAGATTTATGCGCATGGGACCATAATTCTAAAACTACAGGTGTAAATTTTAGAATGCCCACAAAATACCCATTTCCCCGTCCATAGACACACCCCTTTTGAAATGCACACATTAGAATTTAGGTGCAGTTTATTACAGAATAGCCAGTTGTGCATGTAAATTATAATTGTTACCAATTAGTGCTTATTATTGCTTGTTAAGTGCTGTTATCAACACTGATTAGCTTGTTAAGCCAATTAAGTTATGCGTGTTGTTATAGAATACGCCTGGATTTTGGCGCAAATCTCTCAGCGCACAATATAGAATCCGGGGGTATATTTGTACTTCAGCTGTGCACTTAAGCTGAGGTAAATACACATGGCTGCATTATAGCCACAAGCTCAACAGGTTTTGTGAGGCTATTTAATGGAGACACATAGGGGCCAATGCACAAAGCTTACTGTGGTTGCAACGTTTGCTTTAGATCGGTTGGAGCCGGTCTAAAGCAAACGTTATGTAGTGTCTAATGCACAAAGGGGTTTTGTGTGGCTTTAACCATATGTCATAGCAGCTACCAAGAATCCCATGCAAATGTATTACAATGAACTCATTACTGTCACAATGAGCATTCCATGCGATGCACAAAAAGAAGCACCTACCTTTAACATGCTGGATTTTACAGCAGGTCAGGAGCTGTTGGAGAAGACCCCTCCTCATTCACGCTGGCAACTCCGGGGTTGACACCCGTCCAGTTCCCTTCTGATCATCCTCCAGTCTGGTGCAGGGAGCCCTCCCCTCCTTTCAGCACTCTGCTGAACTTTGTTCAGATTCAGCTTCACACATCCAAACCCCCATCATCCAGGAGCTCTCTCTAACACCCCCCCCCCACCGTGTCCTGGAAACAACTCCTGTTATGCGCATGTGGTAGGCACTTCCAAGGGCTGATGCACAAAAGTCGCTGTTAAATTTCTGTGCATCTCATTTGCATGCCATCCCCTTTGTTCATTGATCACTGTTTGTGACTTGGTAAGTCCACCTGCGGCTGCCATATTTAACGGTGACCTTTGTGCATCGGCCCCTCAGCAGGCCTTTCTACAAAGGGTGCTACAAGCTAGTATTTATAACAGCAACTCTACATTATATCTGCACAGATCCTGTTCCTCCTGGATTTAAGTGCTTTCTCCACAAAGTGATTCTCTTTGACATTAAAGCGATACTATTGTCCTGGCTGGAGGGATCTGGCCCTACTCATCAAAGATGGCGATCTCTCCTGTTTTTTCAGATGCAGCTGGAGAGGCAGGGGATTTCTTCACTTGACAATCACCCTGGCAGACGTTTTCAAGAGACCTGGGAGCCGTGTTGGCTAACTCTTTTTTCAAGAGCTCGCAGTTACTTACTGAACTTTTGTGTACCATAGCATATGCATTTTGTGATTTTAAGGGGGAGCCACTGGTTGGGGAGGCATAGAGGAAACAAGGGTGGTCTTAGGAGGGATGGAGGGAGGGGTTGTGTTGGGGGGTGTTTTTTGGTTCTCTTTATTTCTTATTTTTTATTATGTAAATGGAAGAGCATTGCTGTATCTTGAAAAATCTTGAAACAGCAGCTTCACATTCTCATACGAGAGAGAGATTGAAGTTCTCCGTAATTGCACAGAATAAGCTACTTCTCCACATAATTCAAAAGCCTAAAAATAACTGGTCTCTCAATGGTAAACAAGGTAGGGCCATTTTGCAACCCTAATGCAGTGGTCAGCCAGGACTCCAACCATGCATGCAATTCCCCATCTTTCTTAGTTTCTGGGAGGCCTACTAGGTGCAAATTATTATCATTTATTATTATTTGTTGCATTTGTATCCCACATTTTCCCACCTTTTTGCAGGCTCAATGTGGCTTACATATTACCGTTAATGGCGTTAGCCGATTTCGGTCTGAACAAATACATGGTATGAATGAATACAAGGTGATATTGTGGTAGATAAGGTACATGTATGGTAGGTACAATTTGGTACAAATTATTGCGGTGGTTATGATTTTCATGATCCTTGACTCTCTTCTGTAATCGCTGGTTATGCTGTTCCAACACTCAAATCCGATTATGTGCCTCCTGCTGTACAATACACTCCTCAACCTGTGCAAAGTGCTGATTATGGAAGGTGAGGCTATCCTTAACTTCTTGTATAGCTGTCTGAATTTGGGATTATTTATCTTCCATAACAGCTGTTAAGTGTTTCTTAAACATCATTACTGCCACCTCATTCAAAGTTACCACTGGGTTAGCAGTGTCATGGGGTCAGGAGTAGTGAGCCCTTGGACCACTGTCAGCGACTGGCAGCAGCAGGTGAACCACCCAAACAGGGAATGAGGTTGAAAACAGACAAGGCTGGTACAAGCAGGACCAGAACAAGCAGAACTGGAACTGAAGCTGTATGTAGGCAGGGCTGGAACAAGCAGGACTGGAACAACAGGACTGGAGCTGAAGCTGTAGGCAGGCAGGGCTGGAACAACAGGACTAGAGCTGAAGCTGCAGTTAGGCAGGGCTGGAACAAGCAGGACTGGAACTGAGGCTGAAGACTTACAGGACTGGAAGGGAAGCTGAAAACTGACAGGGTTGGAACAAGTAGTGGAGGAACTGAAGCTGAAGACAGACAGGGCTGTAACAAGCAGGGTTAGAACAGAAGTTGAAGACTGGTAGGACAAGAACTAGCAGGGCTGGGACTGCAACAAACACACACAGATGAAAACTCATCTGAAGGCCTCTGTTGCAAAGGCAAAGCCTGAAAGTTCCAGGTGCTTAATAAAGGTATTTACTGATGATGTCACAAGTAAGAGTGAGGTTTGGCAGCAGGAACACCAGAGCAAGACATGGCTGCAAGAACACCAAAGTGAGGCTTGACAGCAGGAACACCAAAGCGAGGCTTGGTTACAGGAACTCCAAAGCAAGGCTGGAATGCTGGAACATCAGAAAAGGACTGGAATGATCTCTGGAACATGTTTGGGAAACAGGAAGAAGGCAGTCCACAGCAGCCACAGGGCCTAGTCACCAGGAGACGAGGTGAGTGTAGGCACGGGATACAGCCACAACCGTGACAAGCAGGTGTCGTCACCATCTTGGAAGAGCATGTGCGAGGAGGGTTTTGGTGGCATACTGAGCCTTTACTTGGCATAACCCACAAACATCACCTGCTAGCACCCCAAAATCCAAAATAGGGCTCCAACAAGCGAGAATTCTGCATGATAAAAGCAGATATAAAAGAATCAGCCTGGAGCTCCTCTCTAGGGCATTTTGCTAAGTCAGCTGCATCACATGACCCCCCCTCTCCATTCCTTTCCTTACAATTCATAGCATTCTATTTGCTTTCTTAGTCACCAATGCACACAACAATGACACCTAAATCCTTTTCCTGGTCGGTGACTCCTAATTTGGAACCTTACATCATGTAGCTATAGTTTGGGTTCCTCTTTCCCTCAAGCATCACTTTGCACTTGCTCACATTAAATGTCATCTGCCATTTGGATGTCCAGTCTCCCAGTCTCGTAAGGTCCTCTTGCAATTTTTCACAATCCTCTTTAACATCTTTTTTCCCTGTGCCTATATCAGAAGAAAAAGATGGGAACTTGCTCCTTTGATTTTGTGGCATGCAGTGGTATATTATAAAAATGCACTTGCCTTTTTTATTACTACTATTTCACAGAGAGATATTGAATAATCAGGGAAGGGCTTCCTTCATGTAGAAGTTCTGTCCAGTCAGTCTAAAAGTGACGATGTTGTCTAGTTCTGCAACCATTAGCTGCCAAGTTCATACAAAGTTAATTATGTTCAGTGGAAAACAAATGTTTTGGCTCAGGCCGCTTGCTATGTGAATATTCCATCACTGTTTTATTATTGCTACCAAATATTACATATTAAGGACATTTGTTTTAAACTTTGTTTTAATTCATTTATCCAGTCCTTACATGAACATGGTTTTGCTTTTGAAACACAAAGGTGAATTTTTAGGGTGGTTGAACAATTAGGTATAAACTGTATTGTTTCTGACTTTACTTGTTTCAGACTGCATTGAGTCCTACTGATCTGTACATCTGCTGTCTAGAATTTTGGAAGATGGGAATGAGAAAATAAAATTTAAGTTTTGGATGCACCCTGTAGAAGTTGTTGTTTACTCTTGCAATGTGTGTATGGATGTCTGTTCTGGTGTATGCATGTGATAATGTTTAATTTTACTTCCATTAATTTCAATATATTCCATCTTTATAACACCAGGCTTCCCGAGGCATATTACAACAACAGTTAAGATGAACCCATCAGAAAACATGATATCCTCACTGAAATTTGGCCATCTGAATTGTATAGAACGGTGTAGAAAAATGAGCACAAAATACAGAGTATACAACTGCTGTTTCTACCAGATACAATATTTTTTAAGCTGCTTTTGTGATATTCAGTTTTTATTTTATATGGGAAGTTTTCAAATAAATTAAAAGCTGTCAAATAAGTAAAAAAACAGCAACTTTTGTCCTCCACCTTTTAAGGCACTGCCTATCCAACTGGAACAGCTTTCTACAGATGGACGACACGTAGGCAGTCTGTTAATTCTAATAATCTTTAGCTATAGTTTTCAGTAGCATTTACTATTGTTTTGGGTGAACGAAAATGGTAGCAATCCCCACCTACTGGCTTCAGCCCATATAATGGGCTAGATAGGCTCATACTGTCTCTCCTGTTCTCAATCTAACCTCCTTGGCTGAGCCCAGTCACTGCATTCTGAAAATATATGCCATAGTTTCCCCTTTAGTGGATCAGGGAATGAACTGGTGATGCAGAGCGCTCCCATTGTATCGCAATCCGCATAGCAGCTTTATACCAGAAATTGTGCTGCCTCTTTTTTAAAGCAGTAAGAGCCCTACAAATCTTGATTATTTTGTCTTACAGGCAGATAATTGTAAGTGGCTGTATTATAGCCTGCAGCAGTTGCAGAGTTCAGGAAAATCCCATCACTAAGGGGTCCTTTTACTAAGCTAAGTTAGATGCTAATACATGCCTAATGCAGCAAAAAAAAAAAAAAGCCTAACATAGGACACGCTAAAGCATTCCACGTTAGTTTAGGCATGTGCACATGGCTAGCATATGGTAATGATCTTTTTAGAATTTTTTTCAGAAGGCGTGTCAGGGTCATAGAGGGGGTGTTCCTGGGCTGACCAGTTAGCACATCTAGTTTCAAGTTTATTAGTTATTTACTATCCCGTCCTATGGGAGACCTTCTGGGTGTAGACATTTAGGCATTACCTAAAGGAAAGGGTGTAGAACTACAATATTAAATAGGACAGATGTGAAAGAGGAAAAACATGAGGAAAAACACACAGTATCTTCTAGAGTTTTCCAAGGTTTTTAAGTCATTCTTAAATTCCTCAAGCGATGTCTGTACTGTGTCTTGTATGCTTGTGAATTATCTCACTATAGCTTGGGATGACTAATTAAGTTTGTTGTGCTGATCTCAGTGTTCGAGCCGGGCAGTAAGGAACAGGGTAGCAGAAGAGACAGAGGGGTTGTTCTGTTTGCAATGTTTTGAAGACAAGTAGAAAAAGTTTATAGGTAATATGGTGGCTTACTGGAAGCCAGTGGACTTCCTTAAGATACTACTACTACTTATCACTTCTATAGCGCTACAAGGCATTCGCAGCGCTGTACACCAAACATGAAAAAAGACAGTCCCTGCTCAAAGAGCTCACAATCTAAATATGACAAGTAAACAGACAGAACAACTAAGAGGTAAGGGAATTAAAGAGGTCGGGATAAAAGGGTACAGGGCAAGTGAGTAGTGGTTAGGAGTCAAAAGCAGCATTAAAGAGGTGGGCTTTTAGCCTGGATTTGAAAACAGCCAAAGATGGGGCTAGACGTACAGGCTCGGGAAGTCTATTCCAGGTGTGAGGTGCAGCAAGATAAAAGGAATGGAGTCTGGAATTAGCAGTAGAGGAGAAGGGGACAGACAAGAGAGATTTATCCACAGAATGGAGTACCTGAGGGGGGGGGGGGCATAGGGAGAGACAAGAGTGGAGAGGTACTGGGGAGCAGTAGAGTGAATGCACTTATAGGTCAGTAAGAGAAGTTTGAATTGAATGTGGAAACGGATAGGGAGCCAGTGAAGTGACTTGAGGAGAGGGCTAATGTGAACATAGTGACTCTGGCGGAAAATTAGTCACGCAGCAGAGTTTTGGACTTATTGAAGAGGAGAGAGATGGCTAAGTGGGAGGCCGGTGAGAAACAGGTTGCAATAATCAAGGCAAGAGGTGATAAGAGTGTGGATAAGGGTTCTGGTAGAGTGCTCAGAGAGGAAGGGATGGATTTTGCTGATGTTATAGAGAAAGAAACAACAGGTGTGGAGTAACATGGTCATATTTATTTATTTAGCACACAGTTAATACAGGAGAACTTTAGATGACAGTAAGTGGTCACGTGGCAATTTTTTAAAAAAATGGCTGCACATTGATGGTAACGGTACCGCACAGCCATTAATGAAATTAATAAGCTTTTTATGGCTGTGTTAAAAATGGTCTTAGTGGAAATGGCACACTAAGACCAATTTTTACCGCAGCTTAGTAAACGGACCCCTTAATGTTAGTATGTTTTCCCAGCTGTTATTAGATGTATTAATGACACTGCTTGCTTATCATTAATAACAGTACTGGGATAACCTGTTCTGTAGAACTTTGTTTCCCTATGGTAGTAGGTCCAGGCAGATGTTTTCTATTAAGCATGGGAGGCAAAAACACATAGTAAAATTTTTTTTAGGTATATTAAAAGCAAGAAGCCGTCAAAATAATTTTACCAAGGGGTAAAAGGGGCAATCAGGGGAGACAAAGCCATAGTGAAGAGATTAAATGAATTCTTTGCTTCAGTCTTCACCAAGGAAGATTTGGGAGAGATACCGCTGCCAGTAGTGGTATTCAAAGCTGATGAGTTGGAGAAACTGAATGAAATCTCTATAAACCTGGAGGATGTAATTGTGCAATTTGACAAATTGAAGAGCAGAAAATCTCCTGGACCAGATTGTATTCATCCCCGAGTACTGATAGAATTGAAAAATGAACTATTGTTAGTAATAGTAATATGTAATTTATCTTTAAAATCAAGCATGGATCCAGAAGATTGAAGGGTGGCCAATGTAACGCTGATATTTAAAAAAGGTTCCAGAGGTGATCCAGGAAATTATAGACTGGTGAGCCTGATGTCAGTGCCGGGCAAAATGGTAGAGACTATTATAAAGAACAAAATTACTGAGCATATTCAAAAGCATGGATTAATGAGACAAAGTCAACATGGATTTAGTGAAGGGAAATCTTGCCTCACAAATCTATTACATTTCTTTGAAGGGGTGCACAAACATTGTGTATCTGGATTTTCAAAAGGCTTTTGACAAAGTACCTCATGAAAGACTCCAGAGGAAATTGGAAAGTCATGGGATAGGAGGTAGTGTCCTATTGTGGATTAAAAACTGGTTAAAAGATAGAAAACAGAGAGTAGGGTTAAAGTCACTATTCTCAATAGAGAAGGGTAGATAGTGGGGTTCCCCAGGGGTCTTTGCTGGGACCGCTACTTTTTAACATATTTATAAATGATCTAGAGATGGGAGTAACTAGTGAGGTAATTCCATTTGCTGACAACACAACGTTATTCAAAGTTGTTAAATCGCAACAGGATTGTGAAAAAAAATAAGAGGACCTTATGAGACTGGGAGACTGGGCATCTAAATGGCAGATGACTTTTAATGTAAGCAAGTGCAAAGTGATGCATGTGGGAAAGAGGAGCCCAAATTATAGTTATGTAATGCAAGGTTCCACATTAGGAGTCACCGACCAGGAAAGGGATCTAGGCGTCATCGTTGATAATATGTTGAAACACTCTGCTCAGTGTGTGGTGGCCGGTAAGAAAGCAAATAGAATGTTAGGTATTATTAGGAGAGGAATGGAAAACAAATATGAAGACATTATAATGCCTTTGTATCGCTCCATGGTGCGACTGCACCTTGAATATTGTGTTCAATTCTGGTCACCACATCTCAAAAAAAGATATAGTGGAATTAGAAAAGGTACAGAGAAGGGAGACAAAAATGATAAACGGGATGGGACGACTTCCCTATGAGGAAAGGCTAAAGCAGCTAGGGCTTTTCAGCTTGGAGAAAAGACGGCTGAGGGGAGATATGATAGAGGTCTATACATAGGCGTAGTTTGACTGTTTCATTTGGGGGGGCAAAGGATGGGGCAGAGCATATTAGCATATTCATTTGCATATATACATATGCAAATGAATATGCTAATATGGAGGAAGGAAGGGAAAGAGAGCTGGCTTTTTTGGGGAATAACCATAATGAATATGTATGAGATATCAAGCCAGCCCTTTCTCCCTTCCTTCCTTCCTTCCTTCCTTCTTTCCTCCTTACCCAGCACTCCCTCTTCATCTCCAGTAGTATTTCCCTACCCCCTTTCCCATACCATACCAGTGTTGACCTTAGAAATGCATAGGCTCTATATGTAGATCCTTCAAGAGGTAGTGTGTCATGATTTAGGCTCTATACCCTTTCTGATGTTTTGGTGCCACCTCAGTAAGGCCAACACACAATCTCTCCACTGCAAAACGCTATACACAAACTTGTGCAAAAACACACTCATACCCTTACTAAACCATAACAGCACAAGGACAGGACGAGCTACAACCTTATGCGTGAAAAGGCAAAACTGTAATTACACCAAGCTCTAAAACACCAATACACTACCTCGTGAAAAAAAAGCAAAACAAAAAGGGCTGCAAATACTACACGCTAGCAGAATACTGCACCTTGATCACACATGAAAAACACATGACACAACAGACATGACACAAGGAACTAGAAATCAAAAAATATGAAGGCAAAATACTGAACTGGAAAGTTAGCTCAAGAAGTCAGACTCAGCATGCAGCAATACCAGAAAAATTGAAACTTATATGCAAAATATCACAGATGCACATTTCCAAAAGCTGACATATTCCAATTAATAAATTCTGAATAAAATACTTTTTTCTACCTTTGTTGTCTGATCATTTAGTTTTTCTATTCGCTTTGGTCCCAGTGTCTTCTGTTTTATGCAGTGTCTTCTTTCCTTTTTTTTTTTTTTAATTGTTTTTATTGTGAAGAGAAACAAACCATACAAGAGTATAGGGAAAACACACATTCCCAAAGGTACAGACAGCAAAAACAATTTCCATAGTCCAAATACACAATTGCAAACCTGTGATACATATTGGTAAATGCCTCTTACTGGAAACAAACCTAACCAGAATGCTCTGCATGTGTGCACTCCATCCCGTTTGCGGACCAGGTACTTGTCCTGCGACTGAAACAGGCTGCCTCTCCTCTTCTTTTTTTGTGTTTATCCCTCCCCCTTCCAGGAACCCACCCTCCCTCCCTTCCCTCCCCCCCTACCCTTGTCCCTCCCCCCCTACCTATCCCCCTCTCCTCGGGTCTGATACTAAATCTACTGGAATTGTGCAATGTTAGTAGCGATGCTCCAATTAGTGAGCGAGTAATGTGCGAGCACGATGGAGTGGGCGCCTATGATATCAGCACCCTCCATTTCCTCCATAATTCTATATAGTCAGCATCCCTTACTCGATGTATGTCCGTATCCATGTCCCCCTGTTCCCATCCTGCCATCTGTGTCATGCTAGCCTGCCATTTAGCTAGAGGGGGCGGTGTTGCGTCAATCCAATGTTGTAAAATAACTCTTTTTGCTAGCACTAAAGCCAGAAGGACAAATTTACATTGAGATGCCGATAACCCCTGTTCCACAAGGTCGGCATCAGAGCCTAATATTAATATGTCATAGGACCATTCTAATTGAGCCTGAAGAGTTCCCTCCAGCCGTGCCAGAACACCCTTCCAGAAATCTCGCAGCACCCAACATTCTAAAAAATGATGTATGATTGTACCTTTACCCCTGTGGCATTTCACACAACCATCTGAATCCCAGAGACCCAGCCTCTTACCCTTGCATCTGGTGACATAGGCAATATGGAGAATTTTGAATTGTGTTTCATGGAGTCCCACGTTGGGTGTGATTTTAAAAGCCAAATGGAAACACCTGGAGAGTGCTCGCTCTGATATCTCCTTCCCTATCAGTGCGCTCCATTGCTGTGCCAACTGAACATAGAACGGCACTGGGCGCCAAGCCAACCCCAACCCATACCAGTAAGACAACCTATTAGTTTCTGACGGGAGCTGCATAAATTCCTTGTCTAGCTTAGTGAAAGTTGGATACACATTGCCTGGACTTTTCAAAGAATGCATATAATGGACAAGTTGCAAGTGAGAGAAAGTGAGCTGTGAAGGCAGCCCCCACCTAGATTGACACACCGAGAAGGAAGGGGGTCTACCATCTCCCACTTCTATGAGCTGACCTACATACCGGCACCCCAGTTGAACCCATTTTGACATGTGCGATTTCCCCTGCCCTGCAGGGAACCTAGGATTGTTCTGCACCTCTAGGAAGGGGGAGGGTCCTCCCGCCCCACCTACCCTCCCCCTCCACCACTGCCAAGCCAAGCGTAGCGGCCTCATAAGCGGAGATATCTTAACAGATGCTCCTAGATTGTGGAGAACTGAAAAAACCGAAAACGGCGCGGCCTCATTCTCCCACACGTCTTCAGAGGCAAACACGCGTACCCCCTTGTGCATTTCATGTATCCATCTCAGTAATGATGCCACATTATAGAGCCGAAGATCCGGTAGCTTGACCCCTCCCTCTTTCCTAGTCCTTGTTAACTTATGATACCCAATACGCGCTCTCCTGTGGCCCCAAATAAAGGAAGAAATTACTCCCCGGAATATACTTTCATCCCTGCTCTTGATCCATAGAGGCATCATCTGAAGCGGATACAAAACCTTAGGAAAGAGCACCATTTTCACCAATGCCACTCTGCCTAGGAAAGATATAGGATAATCCCTCCACCTACCACATAATTGACGAATAGTCTCCAGCCTATCGGTAACGTTTCTTCTATACATTAAGTTGAAATCCAGGTTTAAGTATACTCCCAAATACTTCAAGGTTCCTGTAGACCACGCAAGAGGGAAGTTTGAAATCTGCCTGCAGGCACAGTCTGCAGATAGCGCCATCGCCTCTGACTTTTCGAAGTTAATCTGAAGTCCCGAAAAAGACCCAAATTGCTTTATTAAATCAATAAGTAGGGGAAGGCCCTTAGATGCACAGCCCAGAAAAATGAGCATGTCGTCTGCAAAGAGGTTGACCTTATAAATTTGTTTCCCCACTTGGATCCCCTGTAATGCTCCTAACTGCCGAATTTTGCAGGCCAGTGGCTCAAGAGCTAAAACAAAAAGCATAGGTGACAGAGGGCAGCCCTGTCTGGTCCCCCTTTCCAGGGCAAATGATTGGGACAAGATACCATTGATCAAAATCTGGGCTGTAGGCCTGCTATAGAGAGCACGCACTCCGGATAAGAATTCCCCAAAGATGCCAAACTGCGGTAGGATCCAAAACAAATGATCCCACAATATTTTATCAAATGCTTTCTCCGCATCTAAACTTGCAATAATGGCATCTCCAGGCTTCCCTCCCGTATTCTTCATGACACTCAGTGCCCTCAGGATGTTCGTAGATGCATATCTACCAGGGACAAAACCAGTCTGATCGCTATGAATCAATGAGGGAAGGACTCGTCCCAGTCTAGCGGCCAGGATGCTGGCAAACATCTTAATATCTTGATTTAAGAGAGAAATTGGCCTATATGACCCCAGCTGCTCTTTGTCCCGTCCTGGCTTGGGTAACACTACTATAGTGGCATGAGTCAGGTCACCCACTGCTTGTCCTGGTGACATCAGCGCCTGCCCTAAGTCTCTGAAAGGACCCATCATATATTCCCCCAAAATCTTATAGAATTCGGGTCCCAGCCCATCCGGCCCAGGAGCCTTCGCTAGTTTAAGTCTCTTAAGGGCGGCTTGAATTTCCTCTCCCTGTATAGGTGCATTCAGAGCAGCTAGGTGGTCCGGGGCCAGGGATGGGAGGTTCAGACCTTTAAAAAACTCCTCACGCTGGGCTGCGTTGCAAGCTCCCGCATCGTACAGCGATTGATAGAAGTCCACAAATGCCGCTTGAATTTCTGCTTCTGTTTCACACACCCTTCCTGTCCTCAGCTTGATACGAGAGATTACTTGCTTCGCAGGCCTGTTGCGTACTAAGCTTGCTAACAGCTTCCCCGCCTTATTTCCCCATCTATGAAGCTTGTGTTTGTATAGTTGAATATCCCTCATGGCTCTTTGGTGCAAAATGAAGTTAATTTTGTCTTTTAATTCTTGAAAGCTATCTCTCGACGCCTGGTCCCCGCTTAGAGCCGCAACCCGAGCTTTCTGTAGTTGTTTAAGCTTAGAGAGGAGCTCCCCATCCTGTTGTTTCCTCATTCGGGAAGTGTATTCTATAATTTTACCCCTCATTACTGCTTTCCCCGCTTCCCAAAATACTACGGGGTCCGTATCTTGCGAATTATTGTCCACCAAATAATTCTGCCACTCTTTAATTAAAAAGGGCCTAAACTCTTTGTCCAAATATAACGTAGGATTCATTCTCCATCCAGACACTACCCTTCCCTTTAAACTGCCTAGGTCAGCCCATACCATACCATGATCAGATACCGCTTCCGCCTCAATGTCTACCTTGTGAGTTTGCGAGAAAAGGGAAGGAGATATCAGTAAGTAGTCCAATCGCGCCCGGACTCCATGCACATGAGAGTAAAAAGTATAGTTCCTATCGTCCGGATGCATGGCTCTCCATATGTCCACCATTCCCAGCTCATTTTGCAGTATTCCCACCCCCTTCCCATCGAAATCCTTGGGTCTTTTCTTTGGGGGGTTACAATCCACTAGAGGGTCTGCTGTGATATTAAAATCTCCCCCCACTATCAGTTGATAGTCACTAACTGTAACCAGAGCCGCCAGTAGAGAAGCAAAGAATTTCTGTGAGTAAACATTGGGCGCATACACCGAACACAGAGCTACTTTACTCCCTTGAAGAACTCCTGCCCAAATAACAAACCTCCCTTCTGGGTCTTGTATGGTCCGGTGTCGGCTGGAGTCCAAACCTTTATCAATGAGTATGGCCACCCCCCTTTGCCGGCTATTAAAGGATGCAGACACCAGTTCTCCGACCCACCTCTGTTTTAATTTTAAATGCTCCGAGGACGATAAGTGTGTTTCCTGTACTAATAATACATCCACTTTCATATGCTTACTATATTGGAGGATTTTAGATCGTTTGATAGGCGAATGAATGCCGTCTACATTCAATGTAGCCACCCTTAAACTAGTCATTTAGCCCCACCCATCGTGCCATTGTAATAGTAGATCTGTCCACTTGTCCCCCTGGCGGCGTCCCAGCTGACCGCCTCAGGAACACTTGCTATCAACATCATTACAAAAATTGTCTCCCCTGCACTCCTCACTCCATACTGCTCAGGTTCAGTGACGTTCAGCACCAATTCCGCTTGTTCCCTTCCCTTTCCCATCCCCTTATTTCCACTGACATTGCAATGATTACCCTTCCACCATCTCCCCTCTTCCCTCCTATCCCCTCCCACGACTTTCCCCTCATACTCTCCCTCCCCCCTATCCCTTCCTCCCCCCTCCCCCTCCAGTCTCTCCTCCTTCATCCACCCACGCATCCAACCCCCCTTGCACACTTGCCCCCCTTTCGCTCCCCTTCCACATTCATCCTCTGTCCCACCCAGCTCCCTTATGTATACCCACTAACATAGTGCTCCCGCCCCCCCCCCCCCACAGCACCTCTGTTAAATCATTTGTCCGCTTGACATTGGTGTATAATCGTTTTTGGTTTCCCCCCAACAGGTTATAAGAACAACAGATTAATTAACAAATCATTAAACAGCATATCCCCAACATGCCTAACTGAACTGCATTGCACAGCGGGGAAACCTCCTCTGCCCATCTCTTTGTACACTCCTCGTCCGATTGACAATGAGTTTTTTGTTCTTTCCCCCCACAGGCTAGAGAAATAACAAATTAACTAACAGACCATTAAACAGCATATCCCCAACCTGCATAACGTAACTTCGCTGCACAGCAGGAACCACTTCTGCCCAGCTCTCTGTTCTCTTCTCATATGCAGAAAATCCAGCCGACCATCTGCGACTCTTCCCAGATCTTTTTCAATTAGTTCAGCTTTGTAAACACCTTGCAGATCGTTAAGTGTAGTATCAGAGATAAGGGTGTCAGTCTTGTGATCGTTTATGAGAAAACCAAGAGAACAGAGTAATGAAAAGTTTAGGACTAAAAACAAAAAGCTGTCCACACGCTTGCCGAGCCCTGCTTGCAATTTACGTCTCTTGCTGAGGCCCCGCTGCTCCTCCTCTGTACCTCCACACTGCCTCCATTCCTCGATGCTCCTCGCGCATAGGTTTGGTTCCCCACCGCAGCTGACAACTTAGCAGTTTTTCTTAGCTTAAATCTAAATAATTTCAAAATCGCCACAGCGCTGTCCCACGCACCAACCGTGCCTCCAACACATTAGCGTCTGGTTCCCATTGAGCACGAGACTGCAGGCCGCCCTCTTCAGCTCCTATGGATCTGGGGGTAGCTTGTCCAGGAACGCTTGCAGCTCTTCCGGCTTAGTGAGAGTGATCGTGCGGTTGTCGTGCGTAACTCTCACCCTGGCTGGGTACTGGAAAGCAAACTTGATTCCTTTATTGTATAATCTGGAGCAATATGGTGCCAAAAGTTTCCTCTGCTCCGTTACTCTTACCGAGAAATCCTGAAAGAGTAGAATCTTTGCTCCTTTATATTCCAGCATTTTCTACTTTTTGAAAAGTTCCAAAATCCTAGCTTTGATCGCATAGTTTAAGTACCTGGCAATAACAGGTCTCGCTCTTCCAGATTCCTCTCTACGATTTCCAATTCTGTGCACTCTTTCTACTTGAACACCTCCCGCCTCCGATGATAGCCCTAGAGCCTTCGGTAACCAACTCTCGGTCAGCTCACGTAAGTCGCTCTCAGGCACTGTTTCAGGGACTCCTATAATGCGCAAATTATTTCTGCGGCCCCTGTTGTCTTGATCTTCTACCCGGTCAAGGAGAATTTTAACCTGTGCCTCCAGCGTTCCTATCCGGGTTTCCGCTGCTGACAAAAGATCTTCCTGTGCCGAGATGCGCTCCTCCGCGTGTTGAATCCGCACCGCGTGTCCCGCGACGCTGTCTTTGATTTCTTCTACTCCCTCATGGAGTTTAGCCAGTTTGTCATCTAAAAGCTGGGACAAATGCCTCATAGAAACTTGTACCGTGTCCTCTTGTATTCCTGACGCTATTAGTGGTCCCGTTGGTGAGGGAGCCATGCTGGTGGGGGAAGCGGAGGAAGAAGAAGCTGAGGACGCCATTTTCTTTGCAGCCACACTCAACTTTTCGCGTCTCTCTCGCAACGATTTCACCGGCATTCCCTCTCCTCTTCCCTCTCGTTCTTTAAATCCCTGCTGTTCCACACCACTCACCCGCGATTTGGTTTATTTTTCAGCGCGGAATGTCTGCATAAAAACGTGCTTTTTGTAAAAGGGGAGAGGAGCCGAGCCAACAGGCGTCCGCTCAGGCTCTTACCATCACGTGACCCCCCGTCTTCTTTCCATTTGATATTTTTTCTCTCACCATGTGCACCATCCTCCTGTGTCCTTATGCGTCCTGTCTACCATCTATAGCCCTGTCCCTATCCTTCCTCGAGTTTCAGTATCTGCCCTCAACGTGTTCCAAACCAGCCCTTAAACTCAGCAGTTTTCCCTCCATCCATATCCAGCATTTCTCCTCACTCCCCTCCATCCATGTGCATCTACTTCCTCTGTCTTCTCTCTCCTCCATCCATGTCCAGCATTTCTCCTCTCTCCCTTCCCCTCCATCCATGTGCATCTCCTTCCTTTGTCTTTCCTTCCCTCCATCCTTGTCCAACATTTCTCCTCTCTTCCCTGCCCTCCACTCCATCCATGTCCAGCATTTCTCCTCTCTTCCCTCCATCCATGTGCATCTCCTTCCTGACTTCTATCCCCTCCCTCCATCCATCCGCCCAGCAACTCTCCATTCTCCCCTGCCCTCTCCTCCATCCATCCATCCATATCCAGCAAATTTCCTCTCTCCCCTTTCCCTCCATCCATCCATGCCCAGCAATTCTCCTCCTTCCCCTGCCCTCCGCTCCATGTCCAGCGATTTCTATTCTCTCCCCTGCCCTCCTCTCCATCCATCTATCCAGCAACTCTCCATTCTCCCCTGCCTTCTCCTCCATCCATCTCCAGCAAATTTCCTCTCTCCCCTGTCCCCTCCATCAATCCCTGTTGTCCAGCAATTCTCCTCTCTCCCCTGCCCATCCTGTTTCTGCTTCCTTAACTTTCTTTACAAGATCTCCAGTCCATCTCCTATTTTTTCTCTCCCTTCCTGTCTTCTTCACCCATTTCCAGCATCTCCCCTGTCTTCTTACTCACCCTATGTCCAGCATCTTCCAATATCCCTTTTTCCCTTCCAGCATTATCCCTATGTGTCCTTATCCCCTCTGTGTCCAGCACTGTCCCTTTGTGTCCCTGTCTCTATGCTCCCTCGCTGACCAGAATCTCGCTTCTCTGTCTCCCTGACACTCTCTTTTCTCTTCCCTTCCTCTTACCATCCATTCACGGTCCAGTGTCTCTCCTCCTTTCCCCAAGTCCAGTCTCCCTTCCTCCCTCCTACCAGCTAATCCACATCCACAGCAGTGACTCTTGGGATTTGCTCACACCGACCGGCTCCGTTCTATCCAGGCTCAGCCTCTTTCCTGCACAACAGCCGAACACCCCGCGACTTTTCTGCCTGCCTTGTTTGTATTCCGGTGGTGACACGTGGCCAGGTGAATGCAGTGCAACTTTCCTAGAAAACGCAGGGGACTTCGCGCTATGTCTGAGAGTTTGCTGGTGGCTGAGTGTCCTTCGCTTCTACCAGGGGCCTCTACCAGTGCAAGCAGTGAGGGCAATGTTGTTGGCGGTAGTGGCGCCTCCACGAATCCGCTCTCCCGGAAGCTGCACAAGATCAGGCAGCAGGCTCGCTCAGGCAGGCTGCTCGTGACGTCACTCACGTCGTCAAACGTCTTCTCTCTCCCAGTCTCAGGCGGGGGCGGGGCGCGGCTGCTGCAGGCATTTAAGAGAAGCCTGCAGCCCGCCTCTGCAGGGCTTCTATTGGTCCAAATTGCCAGCAAATTGCAAATTGGCAGCAAATTGGAGCAATAGAAGCCCTGCGGAGGCGGGCTGCAGGCTGAAGAGGGGAGGGGAATGCTGGGCTTGTCGTCGGACCTGCTTAGTGCTTGCTGCTTTTACTATTGAAGTGGTGCCCCGCCCACCAGTTCGCCGCTGCAGATCGTCGTCGTTTGGGGGGCAATGCCCCCCCTCGCCCCCCCCAGTCTACGCCCATGAGGTCTATAAAATAATGAGTGGAGTGGAACGGGTTGACGTGAATCGCTTGTTTACTCTTTCTAAAAATATTAGGACTAGGGGGCAAGCAATGAAGCTAGAAAGTAGTAAATTTAAAGTGAATTGGAGAAAATATTTCTTCACTCAACATGTAATTAAACTCTGGAATTCATTGCCAGAGAATGTAGTAAAAGTGATTAGCTTAGTGGGTTTTAAAAAAGGGTTGGATGACTTCCTAAAGGAAAAGTCCATAGACCATTATTAAAATGGATTTGGGGAAAATCCACTGCTTATTTCTAGAATAAGCAGCATAAAATGTATTGTACTGTTTTGGGATCTTGCCAGGTACTTGTGACCTGGATTGGCCTTTGTTGGAAACAGGATGCTGGGGTTGATGGACCTTCGGTCTGTCCCAGTATGGCAATACTTATGTAAGCACCATTTAACAGCTGAAATGTTTCCACTGTGCTGCTGTAGATTTGAGATTGTTAGGCTCTGACCTAGCTTGTTCCAGCATCAGCCAGGGTACAAAGAGCTGAGACCTGAACCTTAGGAGTGATGCTATTTCACAAGAAGTGCCAGCATGTGAGTGATTACTACTACTTTAGAAAGGGTACATTGCCTGGATGAAGTGCAATAGACTATGTACATGAGTGATGGGAAAAGTGCAAAAACAATAGTTCTGTTTCTGCTATTATGTTTATTTAAAGAAAAAAAACACTTGATATATTGCCTTTACATAATACATCAAGAAAAGGAACGCCAGTTGCAATAGGAAAGAAACCAGTCACACAGGCACAAACAATCATATAAATACAGTTAAAAATCTCACGCTACAATATGTGCAAATCAAACAGGAGTAAGCCCAGCAGAATCACAAGAACTAAATGGGAAGCTAAGAAGCACCAAATGGGAAAGCTAAATGAAAAAAGTGAGTTTTGAGTTGCTTTTTAAATTTGGTGAGCGAAAATTCTGATCCCGATAGCCTCGGATATATTATTCCATAGGGACGGTGCAAAGAAATAAAATGCAGAATTCTGTGTTGACTTGTGGAGGGGCATAATCGAACGGTGCCGGCCAAATAGATGGCCGGCCATCTATATGGCCGGTGCCGTAAAGCGGCGGCAGAACCATATTATTGAAAAAGATAGCCGGCTATCTTTTGTTTCGATAATACGGTTGGAGCTGGCCAAATGTCAGCATTTGGGCTGGCTTTAGAGATGGCCGGCATCGGTTTCCGGTGATAATGGAAACTAATGCCGGCGATCTCAAACCCGGCTAAATGCAAGGCATTTGGTTGTGGGAGGAGCCAGCATTTATAGTGCACTGGGCCCCCTGACATGCCAGGACACCAACCGGGCACCCTAGGGGGCACTGCAGTGGACTTCAAAAATTGCTCCCAGGTGCATACCTCCCTTACCTTGTGTGCTGAGCCCCCCAAATCCCCCCCCCCAAAAAAACCCACTCCCGCTACACCACTACCATAGCCCTAAGGGGTGAAGGGGGACACCTACATGTGGGTACAGTGGGTTTTGGGGGTTTTGAAGGGCTCAACATTTACCACCACAAGTGTAACAGATAGGGGGGGGGGATGGGCCTGGGTCCACCTGCCTGAAGTGCACTGCACCCACTAAATACTGCTCCAGGTTCCTGCATACTGCTGTCAGGAAGCTGGGTATGAATTTGAGGCTGGCATAGAGGCTGGCAAAAAAAAAAGTTTTTATTTTTTTAGGGTGGGAGGGGGTTGGTGACCACTGGGGAAGTAAGGGGAGGTGATCCCCGATTCACTCCGGTGGTCATCTGGTCAATTGGGGCACTTTTTTGAGACTTGGTCCTAAAAATAAATGGACCAAGTGAAGCCAGCGAAATGCGCGTCAGAGCCGGCCATCTTTTTTCCATTATCGGGCGAAACAGGCCATCTCTTAACCACGCCCCCCGTCCTGCCTTCTGTACCCTGCCTTGAAGTTTGGCCGGCTCCGCGGCGGAAAGCAGTTGGCACCGGTCAAAATTGGCTTTCCATTTTACTGATTTGGCCAAGTTCAGGAGATTGCCGGCCATCCCCCGATTTGTGTCAGTTAACACATAGCCACTTAAGTTGATATTCAGCACTTAAGCAGCCATGGGTTAGCACATAAAGATAGGACAGGGTTTTATGTGGTTCCAATTATGCGCTAAACTTGGCTGCGTAAGGGCTCCATATTCCCAGAACGCCGCCAACATAGCCAGTTTTGAGATTGGCACTAACTGCGAATTTCAGCAGCACTTAGCTGGTTAAGGACCCCTTTTACAAAGCAGTGGTAAGCCCAACACAGGCTTACCACTTGCTAAAGGGCTACCGCAGCAGCCAAGCAGTACTTCCTACCTCCAGCACGCCATCATATCCTGCACTACAAAAATATATATTTTTTTGTAGCGCCAGTTTGTACCCAGCGGTAATTAGGCAGTGCAGCGTACCGCTAGGTTAGCGTGGGAGCCTTTACCGCCACCTCAGTGGGTGGTGGTAAGGGCTTCTACCCCTCTCCCCCCTCGAAATGGCCATGCGGCAAGTGCTTCACTTGCTTCACAGCCATTTCTTTAAAAATAGAAAGTCCTACCTTTTACCCGCTGTGGTAAAAGGGGGCCTTGACGCACATCAAAAACACACGCTGATGCTAGTGCAGGCCCCCTTTTGCCACAGCTTGGTAAAAGGGGCTCTAAATGCCACTGAAAATTAGCTTTGAATATCGACCCCTTAATAAATAAAAAAATAATAATGCTGCTTCAGCAAATCATAACACAATACATTTAGAGATTTTTTTTCCATGTTTGAAATCTTTTATTAAACAAAGACCACAATACAATAGAATGCATTTTTAAGAAAGAAAAATGAACAGCGTTAGCATGTTGATTTTATACACCACATAGAATGTGGAGATAGTGCAGTTAATAGATATTTTAAATAAAATAAAATAAAACCATCATTGTGAGCAGCTAAGATGCATGTCACCAACACATATGCTTTTCTTGAACTCTCAATCTTGTTTTACCTTTAGGCAAGACATGATGACCTTATAAAGAATGCTGTCTAAGACATGAAGAAATGATCTATCAGTTTATCCTCCTATCATCTCAAACTCTTCCTTGAGTAGACACCATGCAGAGCTGAATGAGAATTTAAGGCCTGGTATATACAAATCATTGTGAGTGGTTAGAGAAGTTTGATAGCTGAAAAAAATAAATAAATCCCTGCGTTAAAACTCATTCTGAAGAAACAAGTAACATAGTAAAGGACGGCATCCAGTCTGCCCAACAAGATAAACTCATTTTACATGGTACGTGCATGGGATAAGCAGTATAAAATGTTTTGTACTTTTTTGGGATCTTGCCAGGTATTTGTGACCTGGATTGGCCACTGTTGGAAACAGGATGCTAGGCTTGATGGACCTTTGGTCTTTCCCAGTATGGCAATACTTATGTACTTTAAATGTATACCCGAGTTTGTTTTGTCCCTGCCTTTCCCAGGGCACAGACCATAAAAGTCTGCCCAGCACTGTTCCTGTACTAAATGTTCTGAAGCTGACATCGAAGCCTCTTAAAATTTACACTCCAGCCCATCCATATCTATTCAGCCACGATCAGGATGCAGACCGTAGAAGTCTGCCCAGCATTGGTTTTACTCTCCAATTACCGGCACCGGCACCCAATCTCCGCTAAGGTTCCATAGATCCATTCCTTCTACACAGGATTCCTTTGTGTTTATCTCACGCATGTTTAAATTCCATTACCGTTTTCATCTCCACCACCTCCCGCGGGAAGGCATTCTACGTATCTACCACCCTTTCCGTGAAAAAATACTTCATGACATTACTCCTCAGTCTGCCCCCCTTCAAACAGCAACAGTGTTATTGGACATGTCAGTCTCCATCTGCTAAAGATACAGAACTAATAAATACTTAAAGTGATTGTGGGGTCCTTTTACTAAGGTGTGCTAACAGATTTAGCACACGCTATATGCTAAGGAGCTCGTTTCATACCTATGAGCTTCTTAGCATTTAGTGCACACTATTTAGTTTGCTTATTCTAAATCCGTTAGCGCACCTTAGTAAAAGGACCCATTAGTTGGTGGTTAAAGCATAAAAAATCTCCTCCTCCCTTACCTGTATTTTGATTTTTACTTAAATCCCAAGGAGTTACTGTATAAATAGCATTGGAAAGTTCTTCCATCTTAACCAATTTGACCAGTGATTTAGTATATCTTAAGGATATCAAGGTTGAACCTTATCAGAATTAAAGATATGCATTCATTTGAAATGATCTGGGAAATGTCAACAGCAGTTTCCATGTCATTGTCATATTGTGTTTATTTATTTAATTAGAGCATTTATATCCCACATTTTCCCACCCATGGGCAGTCTCAATGTGCCCTACTTAATCTCTTCACACTACTAACTGTATCTGATATTCTGGAATGACAATGTCATAACAAAACTATGTAAGCCACATTGAGCCTGCAAATAGGTGGGATAATGTGGGATACAAATGCAATAAATAAATAAATAGTAACAAACAATCAAATACATTTAGGTTGAAGTAGTTGGTGAGTAATGACAGAGGGGAAGAAAAGAGAAAGGTGCAAAAGAGTACGTCCCTATAACAGTAACAGTTCAGGGGTCACTAATGCAATGCGGGACTTTAGCGTAAGCTTTTCTAAATAAGGTGGTCTTCAGTGATATTCTGAAAGTCGGTTGGTCATAAGTAGCTTTTACTGATTTTGGTAAACCATTCCACAATCGAGCACTGATATAGGGAAAGGTAGATGCGTAACTGGTTTTATACTTGAGGCCGGTGGAATCAAATGCATTTATTGGAACAATACCCGACGTGGCCACGTTTCGCCCTCAGGCTGCATCAGGGGTATAAACTATCAAAAGTGTATGTAAATATATCATACACACTAGTAGTTCCAAAAATCTGCTTTGTTGTTTTTTATCTACTGTTTTGTAAGCAGTTGTGTGCCTTTTTGTTTTTTTTGTTTTTGTTTTTTACTTGAGGCCGGTACATGTGGGGTAGTGGAGATTTAAATACGAATGAGAAGATTTGTAAGAATTCCTGGGTGCAAAATGATAGGAAAGCAAAATAAAATTGTTCTTTACTGGATTGTCAATAGCTCAGTCAATTGAAGAATGAGGTGCCTATTGATAAACAGTGCATACTATCAATAAATACTGGATGTTATCAGTCAATAGTGTGTCGCATTGAACGATAACACACAGTATGGAAATTCTATAAATTGGCACCAAGGTTTAAACACTCCGATGCCATGCACCTAACGTCAATTCTATAACAGCATCTTGGTGCCAAGATTCCATTATAGAATAATAGCATAAGTTAATATTGACATGACTAAAGTTAAGTGCCAACAGTTACGTCAAGTCAATGGTACAGCAGTCTTAAGTGTTGGTGCCTAAATATTTCAGGAATAACATGTATAGAATGTTTGTATGTTTGGGAAGCTTGCCATGTGCCCTTGGCCTGGATTGGCCGCTGTTGTGGACAGGATGCTGGGCTCGATGGACCCTTGGTCTTTTCCCAGTGTGACATTACTTATGTACTTATAAGTTATGGCCGTATCTCGATGACACGCCCATAATGTACCCATACTCTTCCCATTTTTACACCCCCTCACACTTACACACAAGGGGGTCCTTTTACTAAGTTGCGTCAAAAGGGGGCCTGAGCTGGCATCTGCACATGTTTTTGATGTGTGCCGAGGTCTCCTTTTACAGCTGCAGGTAAAAGGCTGGTTTTCTTTAAAGAAATGGCCGTGAGACAAGTGAAGCACTTGCCACATGGCCATTTTGGGGGAGCACTTACCCCCACCCACTGAGATGGCTGTAAGGGCTCCCATGCTAACCTGGCGGTTACCAGACAGTGTGCAGCACTGCCCAATTACCGCCTGGTAAACACTGGCGCTACAAAAACAAAAATATTTTTTGTAGCGCCAGAAATGATATGCCCTGTGGGTGGGAACTACCACCGGATTGCTTTGGTAGCCCAGTGCTAATTCCAATTTAGCAAGCGGTAAGCCCGTGTAGGGCTTACCACTGCTTAGTAAAAGACCCCCCTAAACAATTCTGGCACCTACATTTTGGAATAGGGCCTAGCACTTACATGCATAAATGCCAATTAATGGTGCATAAGTGCTAGTATTTTATAACTACACACACAATTGGGGTTAGATTCTATATATGGCACCAAAAACAAATCAGTGCTGAAAAAAGCACTATTCTGTAAGCCACACTTAAAGTTAGGTGTGGTTTATAGAGTAGTGCTTACACCCAGGAATCGTGCTTAACTTAGGCACAGCCATTTGCACCAACTGAAACATGGTGCAAATGTACTTGGCTGAATCAGGTGCATCTTCATGTTATTCTATAATGTGCACTAATTTTAGGAATGCCCTCATTTTGCCCATGACCCTCCATTTCCATGCCCCCTTTTTTAGATCTGTATAGTGGTCATATCAGGGCAGCTGAGAGGAGAGGGCAAGATTCCCCGGGGTCCGGCCTCCGAGGGGGGCCCAGCGCTGATGGGACTCAGGTGATCATGTCCTGACAGGAGCAAGAGAGAGAAAACTCTGGCACCGGGCACCCTTTAGAGGCTGGGGAGGAGCAGACACAGGACTTGAGGACCTTTGGTTTGGCTGGTGGGAGTCCCCAAACCCCACCAGCAGAAGCCTTCCTCCAGCACCTTTCTCTGCCGCATTGCCTGCCCTGCAGCTGCTTTTCCCCTCAGGTTGCACAATAAAGGAACAAAATGTAATTCATTACTGGTTGAGTGCCATTCCAAAATCTAGTCTCTCACTGCATGTTGAACACTATATACAAAGGCTAATAAGGTATGTTACTGAAATGTATTAAGTTTTGTTCTTACAGTACCTTAACAGCGAAAACATAGGGCTCAGTAAGTACAAAGACAGTACAGTAAAAGTGGAGGAGTAGCCTAGTGGTTAGTGCAGTGGACTTTGATCCTTGGGAACTAAGTTCGATTCCCACTGCAGCTCCTTGTGACTCTGGGCCAACCTGCTTATAATCGAACGAGAAAAACGCCCAAGTTCCGACCTAAATCGGGAGATGGACGTTTATCTCACAAAAACGAATAAAGCGGTATAATCGAAAGCCGATTTTTGAACGTTTTCAACTGCAATCCGTCGCGGATGCGGTCAAAGTTGATGGGGGCGTGTCAGAGGTGTGGCGAAGGCGGAACTGGGGCGTGGTTATCTGCCGAACAGAGATGGGCGCATTTCACCGATAATGGGAAAAAAGTATGCTTTTTTAGCTAGAATTTAGGACACTTTTCCTGGACCCTGTTTTTTCATGAATAAGGCCCCAAAAAGTGCCCTAAATGACCAGATGACCACTGGAGGGAATCGGGGATGACCTCCCCTGACTCGCCCAGTGGTCACTAACCCCCTCCCACCACAAAAAATGAAGTTTCTCAACTTTTTATTTTCACCCTCAAATGTCATACCCAGCTCCCTGACAGCAGTATGCAGGTCACTGGAGGAGTTGTTAGGGGGTGCAGTGGACTTCAGGCAGGTGGACCCAGGCCCATCCCCCCTACCTGTTACAATTGTGCTGCTTAATGCTTATTAGTCGTCCAACCCCCCCAAACCCACTGTACCCACATGTAGGTGCCCCCCTTCACCCCTTAGGGCTATAGTAATGGTGTAGACTTGTGGGCAGTGGGTTTTGAGGGGGATTTGGGGGGCTCAACACACAAGGGAAGAGTGCTATGCACCTGGGAGCTCTTTTACCTTTTTGTTTGGTTTTGTAAAAGTGCCCCCTAGGGTGCCCGGTTGATGTCCTGGCATGTAAGGGGGACCAGTGCACTATGAATCCTGGCCCCTCCCATGAACAAATGCCTTGGATTTATTCGTTTTTGAGCTGGGCGCTTTCATTTTCCGTTATCGCTGAAAAACAAAAACGCCCAGCTCACACATTGTTGAATAAAACATGGGCGTCTATTTTTTCCCAAAATACGGTTCGGTCCGCCCCTTCACGGACCCGTTCTTGGAGATAAACGCCCATGGAGATAGGCGTTTTCGTTCAATTATGCCCCTCCAAGTCACTTAACCCTCCATTGACCCTGGTACAAATAAGTACCTGAATATAGTATGTAAACCGCTTTGAATGTAGTTGCAAAAACCATAGAATGGTGGTATATCAAGTCCCCTTTCCCTCTAAGCCATGTGGGAGTCCTCCACCTATATTCCTGCCAGTGGGGGAGCTGTTTCAATAGCTAGGGACAGGCACATTCTGCAGAATGCTAGAGAACTTGCCTGTCCCTAATGATTGAAATCACAATATTGAAGAACTAGATCCACTGGCAATAATGTGACTGGAGAACTTTCACTCAGCTTAGGGTGAACTTTGGGGCCCAGCAAGTCCTTTGCAGTTTCCATGCAAAAATGTTAAGTAAAATGCATTAACTCTGGTCGCATTATTATTATTATTATTATTATTATTAATAATTATTTATTTATTAGGATTTATTTACTGCCTTTTGGAAGGAATTCACTCAAGGCGGTGTACAGTAAGAATAGATCAAACATTAGCAATAGACAATTACAGTAGTAAAAATAGTCAAAAACAATGCAAAATATGGCATGGTATCAGTGCTTTTTTTGTAGAAAAAAGGTGCAGGTACTCATTATGGGCGGGGCCACCACATATGGCTCCACCCCTATGGTAGCCACACCCACATTAGCCACACCCCTTATACCAGCTATGGCGCATATAAACAGACATCATTGAAAATATTATACTAGTATAGGAGAAAAAAAATAATGTGATTTTTTTCATTGGAGATCATTTCTATAAGCTGTTACAGCTCCAGTATACCCAGTGCAAAATAAGACAGCAGATGTAAGTACTCAAATTGGACATATTTCAAACACTAAAATGAAAATAAAATGATTTTTTCTACCTTTGTTGTCTGGTGACTTTGTTTTTCTTTCCATATTAGTCCCAGTCTCTGATTCTGCTTTCCTTCGTTTTCGCTTAACTCTTCTGCACCATTTGTCATTTTTCTCTCCTTTTTCTTTGCTTTCTTCAGTATTTTTCAGCCTCTCTCTCTGTCCAGATTTAATTCATTCTTACTATCCATTCTTTAAGTTCTTTTATCTACCTATGGCTTTTCATCTTTTTCTCACCCTTGTTCTCCCCATGCCCCTTCCTCTTATGCTCCAGTCTTTCTCTACTCCCTTTTTCCATCCAGCAGCTCTCCTTTCTCTCCCCATCCTTCCAGTGTCTCCCCTATTTCTTTCTGCATTCTTCCATCCGTCTCCTCTTTCTCCCTACCCTTCCATCCAGCGTCTTCCCTCTTTCTCTCCCCATCCTTCCACCCATCTACCTTCTCTCCTGATCCTTCAATCTAATGTCTCTCTCCCCTTCCTTCTATCCAGTGTCTCTCTCTCTACCCTTTTCTGTTCAGTATCCCTTCTCTCTCCACATCCTTCCAGTCTCTGCCCTTTCTCTTTACATCCATTCATCATCTCCCCCTTTCTCTCCCCGACCTTCCATCCAGTGTCTTTCTCTCCCCATCCTTCCATCTGTTTTCCCTTTCTCTCCCCATCCTTCCACCTGTATTCCGTTTCTCTCCCCATTCTTCCATCTGTTTTTCCGTCTTTCTCTCCCCATCCTTCCATCTGTTTTTTCCCTCTTTCTCTCCCCATCCTTCTGTCTACCCCCTCTCCCGATTCTTCCATCAGTGTCTTTCTCTCTATCCCCTTCTTTCCATCCAGGCCCGCCCACCCACCTACCTACATGCCTGCCTGCCTGCCAAGTCTCCCGCGAAGCACGCGGCAACAGCTCCCATTTCCGGCTGCTGCTGCTTCTCCTGTTGAGCAGCAGCGGCCGCTACAAAAAGAAAAAGATCAAAAATGTTTTTAAACCTGAAATGCGGCACCGTAGACAGCCATCAGGCATTGACTGTCTGCTCTGCAGCCACTCCTCCTCTTGCCTCTCACGTCGCTGCGCTCCTCTGGGGTCTTACTCCAGGGGCAGTGACGTGGAGGCGAGAGGAGGAGCGGCTGCAGAGCTGACAGCCAATGCCTGATGGCTGTCTACGGTGCCGCGTTTCAGGTTTAACATATTTTTGATCTTTTTATTTTTGTAGCGGCTGCTGCTGCTCAACAGGAGAAGCAGCAGTGGCTGGAAATGGGAGCTGGCGCCGCGTGCTTCGCGACTTCGCAGGAGACTTGAGACTAAGTACAGGACTCGCGGGGGGGGGGGGGCAAAAAAAGATGCCGGTATGCCGTATCGTTGTATACTGGCACAAAAAAAAGCACTGCATGGTATACTACTTACAATGTCAACATAATACGTAATAGAACATTATAAATGATAGCGAAGGGTAAAGCAAAGATGTAACATATAGATAAGTAAGAAAGTAGGAAGAGTTAGAAAGTAAGGTGACTGATTTAAAGACAGTTGCACATAAGATCAGAGAAATGGTTAAATATTATCTCAGCTAGGGTAGGGGTGGATAAACATGTCCTGCTGCAGTATATGCAGCCTGAGTCACTCCATGTGTGTGTGAGTGAGACTAGCATTAGCCTAGACATTACTTTACACCTCCTAATGAGGAGGAGCTAGGTAAACCTGAGTTAACTGCACAAGTGGCAATTAGCATGCAGTAAATACCTGGAACTAACTGCAGTATGCTATTCATCCCGTTCTATCTGTGCCCGCCTAGTTCCTGCCCCCTACCACAACATTCACTTTATGCATGATTTAGTACATGCTAACTGCTAAACCACCTTTGTAACAGTTAGTGCTTGTGTGATAGCAGTTAATGCATGCTAATTCGTGAATTAAAGGCTAGATTCTGTAAATGGTTCCCAAAGATAGGTGTTGAAATGATGTGCGCTATACTCAAATTCTGTAAAGAGAATTCTGTGCGGAATTGTCTTTACAGCATACTAACCTAAGCCATTTTCACATCTAACAGGCACAAGCATTTATGTCTGCCAAAGGCTAGTATAATTGCTCACACCTAACTACTGTTGGTTGGGCATGAAAATGGAAGTACAGTAATACCTCAGGTTTCGTTCACTTCGGTTATCGTCAGTTTTGGTTTTCATTGATTTTTTCCGTGAAAACTTTGTCTCGGATTTTTTCGGTTGTCTTGGATTTCGTCGGCGTACCCACGTGACCTCGCTACTAATTTGGCAAAAACAAAGGGTGACCCACGCATTCTCCTGCTCATTGAATTTACATTGATTCATATGGAAATAATTGCCTCGTTTTTTGTCGGTTTTGGATTTCGCCGATTGTTTTCGGATGGATTATCGATGAAAACCAAGGTATCACTGTATTCTATAACTCTGTGCCTAAATCCTGGGAATGCCCTTGATCTACCCATACCCCTCCCTTGGCCATGCCCCTTTCGGACTTGTGTATGAGATGAACTGGATGCACAGATTATAGAATAGGAGCAAAAACTAGTAATTGGTCTCAATTAGCGCTTGTTAAGGCCAAGTTTTGATTGTTATCATCAATTTAGCCAATTATTTTAGGCGTGGATCTGTATTTTGCACCAAACTTTGAGTGTCCTATACAGAATTCGAGGGTAATAGCTTCACTCACTTTAGTAAAAGGATCCTTAATTACACTGCAGAATTTCACCCTAGTGTTTACATGGGAGACAACAGAGGGAGAAAGTTACTGTTAAGATGAGTTATTTTAGCACAAGTTGCACTATTGGAGCATAGGGTCCCATTTTATACAATGAGACTCTTTGCTAAAATGGCATGATTTCTGGTAAATTAACCCAAATGGTAGCCCACTTTGATAACTCCCCCCTGTTCATTCAAGGGTACTATATGCCAAAGTATTTGTAATGTACTTATGGTTACATACGGTGAATATTTTGTAAATAGATTTGCATAGTAGGTCATACACAGATGTGATATAAGGTGTACTATGCCTGCTCAGAAATGCAAAATGTCAGTAAAGTGCATTCCCTTTGAACTTTTGATAAAGTTGTTAAATCACAGTGTGATATATTGCAACTTTTAATGAACTTCCAGTAGAATTATTAGAGCTATTAAAGTTGTACAGATTTTGAAATTTATGGTAAAATCAGTGTTTTTAACATCAGTAGGTAAGAGGTTAAAAACACTCAAGCAAAGGAAAAAGAAAACATATTAGCAGCTTCATATCTCTGTTCTTATAGATTGTTCTTACTCAGCTGTCACATGCTCTCTTCAGAACTGAGGCTTGCCTGGAATTAAAACTTTGACTGCCTCTTGCCATGAAACATGAAACAATTATAATTTCACTTTGTAGGGAGACTTCAGCCAGAACTGCACAAAAGCTTTCTGGAATGAATACTACAGTTTGTGACAGCTGGTGAAACGAAAAACTGTGACAGTAAGCAAATAGAGTACTTGAATTTCTGGGATGCTTCTGGCTATAAATTCTTTTTGCACGGGAAATGCTAACTTACTGAAACACTTGCAGATTTTAATATTTCATATGAATACAGTAATAAAATGTCAACTTGCTATGATCCTTTGATTTCTCACTGGAAAGTACTCGATAGAATCCATGTTATGTAATTGCTTTTGACAGGTTCTGACTTGTTTGTCAGTATTGCAACAGTAGAATCTGGGTTAGAGCCAAGTGCTATAAAATATGATTTTTTAAAAACAAATGTTTGTATAATTAGGGCTTCAACTCTTGGGGGTCAATATTCCAAGCAAATTAACAGCCCAAAACAGCTCTTGGTTGTTTAAAGAGGAGTAGCCTAGTGGTTAGTGCAGTGGACTTTGATCCTGGGAACTGAGTTCAATTCCCACTGCAGCTTCTTGTGACTCTGGGCAAGTCACTTAACCCTCCATTGCCCCTGATACAAAATAAGTACCTGAATATATGTAAACCGCTTTGAATGTAGCTGCAAAAACCTCAGAAAGGCGGTATATCAAGTCCCATTTCCCGTTCCCTATTTGAGATTCTACATGGAATGTTGCTACTATTGAGATTCTGTTGCTACTATTAGAGATTCTACATGGAATGTTGCTATTCCACTAGCAGCATTCCATGTAGAAGCCTGCCCTTGCAGATCAGCAACGCGGCTGCGTAGGCTTCTGGTTCTGTGAGTCTGACATCCTCGCGGCCGCGCAGGCTTCTGTTTCTGTGAGTCTGACATCCTGCACGTATGTGCAGGATGTCAGACTCACAGAAACAGAAGCCTGCGCGGCCGCATTGCTGATCTGCAAGGGCAGGCTTCTACACAGAATGTTGCTGGTGGAGGAGTAGCCTAGTGATTAGTGCAGCGGACTCTGATTCTGGGGAACTGGGTTCAATTCCCACTGCAGCTCCTTGCGACTCTGGGCAAGTCACTCAACCCTCCATTGCCCCTGGTGCAAATAGTACCTGAATATATTATGTCAACCGCTTTGAATGTAGTTGCAAAAACCTCAGAAACGTGGTATATCAAGTCCCATTTCCCTTTCCCTATTTGAGTTTCTAGATGGAATGTTGCTACTATTGACATTCTGTTGCTACTATTTGAGATTCTACATGGAATGTTGCTATTCCACTAGCAACATTCCATGTAGAAGCCTGCCCTTGCAGATCAGCAACGCGGCCGCGCAGGCTTCTGTTTCTGTGAGTCTACATGCAGGACGTCAGACTCACAGAAGCAGAAGCCTGCGCGGCCGCATGCTGATCTGCAAGGGCAGGCTTTTACACAGAATGCTGCTAGTGGAGGAGTAGCCTAGTGGTTAGTGCAGTGGACTTTGATCCTGGGGAGCTGAGTTCAATTCCCACTGCAGCTCTGGGCAAGTCACTTAACCCTCCATTGCCCCTGGTACAAAATAAGTACCTGGATATATGTAAACCACTTTGAATGTAGTTGCAAAAAAAAAAAAAAAAACCTCAGAAAGGCAGTATATCAAGTCCCATTGCCCTTTTACTAAGACGAGTAGGCGCCTATGTGCGCCAAATTCAGAACTACCGCCCAGCTACCGTGTGGCCTGGGCAGTAATTTCATTTTGTACGCGTGTCCACTAAGTGTGCCAGAAAATATATTTTCTTTTCTGGCGTACGGCACTAACTGGGCAGTAATCGGCATTGTATGCGCACTGACGATTACCGCCTGGTTAATACGTGACACCTTACTGCTAAGTGAATGGGTGGCAGTAAGGTCTCAGGTCCAAAATGGATGCACGCCAATTTTCATTTTGCCGCACGTCCAGAAGTGGAGGACCCCTTTACAGTATGGAGTAAACAATCCTGTCTCAGAGCCGCTATATTTAAATGCATATGCATATTAGACCTGGCTAGGTGGTAGATGATGGGCATAGAAAACCGGGTATAGATTAGTCAGTTATCAGAAATAATCAGGTTCATAACTAGTCATCATTAAAAACAATGGCCCAGGCAACAAAAGAGGAGTAAAAAAGCTTGTGCTGCGTATGACTGGTAGCGCTATAGAAATGATTTATAGTAGTATAGTAGTAGTAGTAGAATGTATAAAAAGGCAAACAATGTAAGCCACTTTGAGTCTGCTTCATGTGGAAAAAAGTGGGGTATAAATGCTCATAAATAAATACATAAATAAATAAAAGGAATATCTCTATTCCGCCCTTGCATTTGTTTGATGTTCATTCTTTATAAATTGTTAGCCACATAGAGCCTGCTATGTTGGGAATATGTGGGATATAAATGGTCTAAATAAATAAATAAAATACATAAAACAAACAAAGATTAAACAATATATAAATGAATAAATAAATACTACCTATAAAAATAACTTAAAACACCACACAATGCTGTACTAACTGTATCAATGGACTGTGAAATATATACAGTGATACAAAAACACGGTACTGCTATTACACATATCTAATCATAGAAAATGATAGTACTCTATATCAGAGCTCAGGTCATCTGGTGATAGAGAACCTAAATGAAAAATGCACCTTTGTTCTTCCTGTAAAAGTATTCTATCTGTACTGCCACCTCTCCAAGATGTGTGCATCACCTTTAAAACAAAACACCTAAGGTCACTAATAGTATGATTCAAGGACTGACAACGTTCTACAAGAGGTGCAAATGTGATATTGCGACTGATGCAGCTCCTATGCTCTATAATGCACCCAACATTTAGGTGCAAATCTGCACCTAAGCATGATTCTATGAAGTGCACGCTCCAATTTTGGGGGGCACTGAATTTCCTCCTATAAGGGCAATTCTATATCTGGGTGCCCACATTTACTCGTCCCTGGTACATAAGTACATAAGCACCGCAATATTGGGAAAAGACCAAGGGTCCATCAAGCCCAGCATCCTGTCTCCGACAGTGGCCAATCCAGGCCTCAAGAACCCGGCAAAACCCCCAAAACAAAACAAAAAGTTAAATTAATAATATTCAATGGACTTTTCCTTCAGGACTCTGTCCAAACCCCCTTTAAACTCAGCAATGCCAACTGCTGTCACTACATTTTCCAGCAACGAGTTCCAGAGTCTAACTACGCGCTGAGTAAAGAAAAACTTTCTCCTATTTGTTTTAAATCTACCACATTCTAGCTTCATTTTATGTCCCCTGGTTCTATTATTGTTAGAAAGTGTAAACAAACGCTCCACGTCTGTCCGCTCCATTCCACTCATTATCTTGTAGACTTCTATCATATCACTCCTCAGCCGCCTCTTCTCCAAGCTGAAGAGCCTTAACTGTCTTAGCCTTTCCTCATAGAGAAGTCCTCTCATCCCTTTTACCAAAAGTACAGAATATCAGCACTTGTGCACATAATGTACACTTACCTATGAAAGTGCTATCAGGGTGCCTACATGCTATTCTGTAAGTGTGTATGGAAGTAGCATAACACATAAATGTAAGGATGGCATATACATGGGCGGAACATGGGTGGATAATGGGCAGGGCTGCCGCTAATGTGCGTAACTTACACAATACTGTAAATTACACAGTCACTGCTGTATTTATATGACTGCAGTTATACTAGGACTATGGCTGGTGTAACAGGGTGCAAAAATGTAAGACAAACCTATATCTGGTTACACTTCTGGTATTTAAATATCAAAATTGAGATGTCCAGATGCTATTACAGAATAGGGTCTCACCACACAGCATTAGGGCACATATATGCAGCTGCCCAGTTATTCCCTGATTCTATAAAAATCAGCAAAAATTGCATGCACAAATTTAGGCGCACTCCCAATTTGTGCACGCAATTTAATAGAATAATGAGTGAATTAGTGTCAATCATTGGCTTTTTAACAAGCAAATATTGGCATTAATTAGATTTAATTGGGGCTTATGTGCGTAAATTTAGGTGCGGGATCTGCACCTAAAATTGACGCGCAGGCAGCCCAAAAAAGGGGGCATGGAAATGGGAGGGTCATGGGCATTTCGGGGCTGATTGGGGGGGAGCGTGGTTTTGAGTTACATGTGTAATTATTGGATAACAGTGCTTCACACATAAATTTAGGTGTGGGCATTTGCAGCACATTTTTGTTGATGCAAGTGGCAGCATCTAAATTTACGTGCGACCTCTCCACTCAGGCGTTATTCCATAAACCGCGCCAAACTGTGATCGCGGCTTATAGGATACTGTTTAAGTAGAGGTTTTTTTCAGTGCCGATTTTTAAAAGGCACCATATATAGAATCTAGCCCTTAATGTTTAAGAAGCAGCTTTTCTAAAATAATTGTTTTGATTCATAGGACATTTACATGTGTAAATACCACTATCTTCTAATGCAGATGCTATACAATCTTTCCGACGTGATCTCTGTTGTTTCTGATTCTTTCTAGGGTGGTAAAGAATGCAATTTGCCATAGTTTTACTCTGGAAATGAGCTATTAAGCCCTGAATTGATTTTGAAAGCTTCAACAAAATCACAGATACATCTTTCTTTCTTTTTTTTTTTTAATGGCTCCCTTATTTATATAAGATGTTTAGCAGGATGATCTGCAATGCAAAACCTGCATCTTTAAGTCCCTGACTTTCAGCTGTAGGATTAAAACCAGCCGCACACCGCCTGAAATTTTCTGCATGGCTTCATTTTCATTTTGTAGTGGGTTGCAACCTGTACTCCTTCAGGTTTCATCATTTCCCACCATGTAGAAGTAATCAGTGTTGAGGCAGACCATCAATTAATCGAAGGAACCAGCTGTCTGGTTGTGTACAAAAGCCCAGGACTTGTGTTATCAGTTTATGCAGCTTTACTGCCTGAATAGTTCTTAAAGAATAAATACGATTCCATGAAGTTTTATTTATTCTTTTATCCCTTCTGAATAGGACTTTTTAAAATGTGATTTCAAATCTAGGTTTATTTTATTACTTGACATTTTCTGAGTTTTGCTCATACTGAGTTTCGCATGTTAATTTACAAACAATAAAAATGAAATGGGAAAAAAAAGTCAAAGTAAATCAGGACCATAGGCTATACTTTCGGTGTTTTGTCAGCTTCCTATTACATGTGCATTTGGGAGCAATGCATAAATTGTATTTCTGTCTAAGATGCAGTAGAGGGTAATTAGGGGAATTACTTACTTTTCATAACGGGGCTTGGCCTAGGATGTGAAAGAAATCGTGTGAGAATCAGCAGTTATTCTTTATTCTGTACGGATAAGAAAATTCAATGCAGTTGAGGTACATTCTGTTCTGTTATTATTTTGAATTCTTGCTCTCCTTTATATTTTCCAGCTGATAAACTGTTTCTTGTCAAAATAAATTAGTAACAGGCTAACAGCACTGGATTTCACTTGATCTCCCTGTGAACTGGTGGAAGGAGAAATAGGAATTTGGCCAGTGAGGGTTTAATTTTCTTATTGGAAAAGAGAAGGGGGCAATTTTGTCCTGCTTTTTTAGGTTTCTATCTTAGCAGGTAGTTACTAATGTACGTTAAGGGAATAATACACAATTTTTGCCACTTAATGTGTATTAAACAGCAACACTGTGTGTTATTTTGTCATAACCCACATTAAGTGTATGACAAGCTACATAATAAAGAGATGCAAAGCATGCAAATAAATCCAAAATACCTCATTATTATGCAAATTTATTTACGAACATTTATACCCCACTTTTTCCTACATGAAGCAGACTCAAAGTGGCTTACAATGCACAGGTGAATCAATTACAATTACATTAGATAGGGGAGAAGGAATAGGGTAAGAAGGAAAAGGGAAAGGGAAGAGAGACCAAGATGGATGGTGGTAATCCAGATGCTGAGATGGACCAGAGTGGTACGAACAATTCTCGGCAAGGCGATCCACAATTGGGAACTGTAGCAATACCCAGTAAGCGCAGACGAAGCGCAGAAGAAGCAGCAGTATGCGGCCTGGAGAGTGGTAGTGGTCACCAGAGGGAGTTCTGGACAAACAGGCAGGCGGGCGGTGGGCCTATCCTAGCCTCCCCACCCCTTACTTACTATCTACTGCCCTGGTGGTCTAGTGACCTCTTCGGGGCAGGAAAGAGCCCCCTCTTTCTTGCCCGGAGTGCTGCCTTGCCCTGCATTCTGTTGCTGTGACGGTCTCGGGATTCAAAATGGCCGCCGAGAGTTGAAGCGGCCTCGCGAGACTTCAACTCTCGACGGACATTTTGAATCCCAAGACTGTCACAGCAACAGGATACAGGGCAAGGACAGAGCTCCAGGCAGGAGAGAGGGGGCTCTTTCCTGCCCCAAAGAGGTCACTAGAGCACCAGGGCAGTAGATAGTAAGTAAGGGGAGGGGAGGTGACCCGGGGGAGGGGAGGTGACGGGGGGCAGGGCAGGGGAATATGTGACCCAGGGGGAGGGGAATATGTGACAGGGGGCAGGGCGAGGATGTGAAAGGGGTGTGGGCGCGGCAAGGGGCATGGCATGGGAGGGGCAGGGGTCAGGACATGTGTCCTCTTTTTCAGAGGACAAAATATGGTAACCCTAGCATTAGTACACTACTATTCAAAAAAATTAACACAGGAGCCCTTAAGCCTTATTTAGGAGGCACTAAGGGCTCCAATGTTAAGCCCACATTAATCAGTTAGTGTGTGATAATGTCAGTGTACTAGCTGGTTAATGCTTCCATGCCCACTCTCCTCCAACCTGTGCCACGCCTACTTCTAAAATAAATAGAAAATAATTGCTACCTCGTGATTACTATGTGCAAACGCTTTAGTTCGTCCTGAGGTAAGTGTTTTTCAGGGCACTAACTATATCGCGCCTAGAGATCCATGCTGAAATTTAAGTGTATTCTATAACAATGCACATAAGTTAATTGGCTTAACAAGCCAATCAGCATTGTTAACAGCACTTTATAATCAATAATTAGAATTTAAGCGCATAACTCACTAAGGGGTCCGTTTACTAAGGTGCACTGAAAAATGGCCTGCGGTAGTGTAGGCGCGTGTTTTGGGCATGCACAGATCTATGTCTCAGTGCGCCTGCAAAAAATGGCTTTTCAAAACTTTTTGACGAAAATGGATGTGCAGCAAAATAAAAATTGGCGCGCTCATTTTGGGTCTGAGACCTTACCGCCAGCCATTGACTTAGCGGTAAGGTCTCACACGTTAACCAGGCAGTAATGACCTATGCACGTCAAATGCCACTATGTGCACCTAAAATGAAATTACCACAAGATCCACGCAGTAGCCGGGCGGCAACTCCAAATTGGTGCACATTGGGTGCACATAGATGCTTACGCAGCTTAGTAAAAGGGCCTCCTAGCGTATGCTGTAACTCAATGTGCCAAAATTCTAATAAGTACATCCAAAAAGGGGCATGGTTATTGGCATTTCAGTGAGCATTTTTGTGCATTCCCAAATTTACGCATGTTATTATAGAATATGGCCTAGCCTGCGTAAATCTACGCCCTGGGATTTATGCCACGTTTTGGTTGGTGTAAATGGATGCATGTAGTTTTAGTCACTGGGATATCAAGTAAGCATAATCTATATACAACACCTAAATCTTATAGAATACGCTTAGGCAAAAATGATTTCCACACAGATTTTCCAGGCGCCATATATAGAATCTTTCCCTAAGTCCGTATTAGGGTTTAGTGCAACCTTAGTAAAAGGGCCCTTTAGTTATGAAAGTAAAATCCAGATTCTTCAGGGAAGCATTCTGAAAAACGCACTCTGTTGTATATTCAGGAAACCAGGAGCAGGCTGTGCTCCAGAGTCTCAAGGAATGAATGAGATGATGACACAGCGAAGAATAGATTTGTACAAATTTGGTAAACATTTTAGAAGAGGAGCTTATTCTAAAGGGTGGATTCAGGGTGAACTTAGTTTCTGGCACTAACATTTTAAAAGGCGATTTACACTAGGTTTCAGTTGGTGTAAGTCCTGCACCCAAAGTTGGGTGTTTGAATATGCACTCAGGGGTCCTTTTACCAAGCTGCGGGAAAAGGGCCCTACAGTAGCAGGGGGGAATGTTTTTCCCGTATGCCAGGGCCCTTTATCTTCAGTAGGTAAAAAGCCCCTAAAAAATGGCCATGTGGTAAGATTTTAAACTAGATTACAGGGGGAATTAGCTAGTTGCTTGGGAACTCATGGTTCAGAGTGATATATTTTCAAAGAAGACTGGTATAATGGGAGAAGTAAAAATAGCTTAATCGAGAAAATATAGCAAATTCTGAAGAAATCTGGTTGCATTTAAGTGAAGAACAGACAGGTATACATTATTTCAAATTACCCTTATTAACTGCTAGGTGGCTTGTGAATACAAATGTATACATCCTTTGAATTGTCTGTGTGTGAATACCAGATATCTAAAAAATAAGACTGAAGTGTTACAATGCATTTGCACTGAAAGAAGAAATAGACATGGGAGCAGTTCTATGAATTAGGCATGTAACTGCTAGCACCTATTACATGTGTAAATGTTTAGAATAATGGTATTTGTGTGTACAGTATTCCCTGGATTCTATAAATGGCACCCAAATTTAGGTTGCTAAAATTGCGTGTGATCCTGAGATCCATGGGTGAATAAGTTAGTTAATGATCTGTTATAAAAAATTGGCTGTTAACAATCAATTATTGAAGTTAATTGTCTCTAATTTAGATTTGCGCCCGGATCTGGCTGTTCATAATTTTATAAAATCTGCATCCAAATCCTCTCACGTACAACCTCAGAGGGGTTGTGGCTATAGGAGGGGCATGGGCAGATCAGGGGCATTTCAAAGAATTACCTGCAGTATTATAGAATTTGGAGGCTGTGCGCTCAGGTTGCGTGCCAGGATTTACACTAGGTTTCAGTTGGTGTAAGTCCTGCACCCAACGTTGGGTGCTTGAATACACATTCAGGGGCCCTTTTACCAAGCAAAAAGGACCCATCAGTGCTATTCTATAAAGAGCGAGTGCCCTTTATAGAATAGCACTGAGCATGAATTTTTCCCAGTGTTTACTTTTCGGAGCCATTCATGCCCTGACGGGTGTAAATGACAAAATTCTGCCTAAGTACTATTCTGTAAGTACATACTTACCTTCAGATTCTTTATAGATCACTGAAAGTTAGGCGCCCAAATCTGGGTGTGAAGTCCAGAGGCACGTGTAAAGTATTTAGTCAGTTGGGTGATAACCAATTATTGAAGCTAATTAGAATTAATTGGTACTTAATTGGCACTAATTTGGATTTATGCGTACATCTGCTTAGGCTCTATTCTATAACACTGGGCACTCAAAGTATTTTGTGCACAACCCAAAAGGGAGTGTGTCCATGGGAGGAACATGGGCGGGTCAGGGGTGTTTCAAATATTTAAGAGCAGTATTATAGAACACTGGTGTTACACTCCCAACTTGCGTGCCAGGATTTGTGCCAGGTTTCAACTCAAAGCGCTACTCTATAAAGGGCATTCAGCCTGGAGCACCATTTATAGAATAGCGTTTAGTGCAAATTTGTCCTGGTGCCTAAATTTGGGTGCCATTTACTGAATCTGGCCCCCAGTGCATATTTTATAGGTTGGCATACTCATTGGCGGAGCTCGGGTGGGAATCCTACTTACATGGGTAACGTATTGAGGGGTCCTTTTACTAAGGTGTGCTGAAAAATGGGCTGCGGTAGTGTGGGAATGTGTTATGGACACGCGCAGATCCATATTTCAGCGCACCTGTAAAAATGCCTTTTTAAAATTTTGACCGAAAATGGACATGCGGCAAAATGAAAATTGATGATCGTCCATTTTGGGTCTGAGACCTTAACCAGCCATTGACTTAGCGGTAAGGTCTCATGCAGGTAAGGTCTGAACTTACTGAGATAAACTGTTTTGAACTGAATTGGAAAAAAAGGAGATTGGGTAAACTATTACCAGGGCCCTAAAGGGCTCGTCCTATGGGCCCCAGTCCTGGGGCTTATGAACTGTAAGAAAGAAGGGGCTCTCCTAGATAAGTACCTGTGAACTTTTCTTTTGTGGATACATATCGGGAGCCCAACCCGGAGCTTTAAGCCTTTTGAACTGAATCTAGTGCATGTGAGCAGAACAGGCACATGGAGGAAAACCAGCAGCTGCTCCTAGAAGTCCCAGCCAATGCCCCAAAGGATTACAGCTTGTAAGAATGGGGATTTCCAACAAACAATATGGACAGAGAATATGTAACACTTGTTCTGAGGCAGGTATTGAATTTTAGGCTTTAGCAGGCATGTGAAAAATAGTGTGGTATTCCTTTCAAACTCCATTCTTTAGTGTGGGCCATAAGTAGCAAAATGCCTGCAGAGATTGCAAATGCAAAATCCCTCCAGGAAGAACATGTAGAGTTCAATATAAACTCCTTGTGTGCAGTGGATAACAGTTCTTAATAGTAATGTCATTAAGGCCTCGATAGTCTATGCAGGGTCGGAGGGTTCCATCCTTTTTACCAACAAAGAAAAACCCCACTCCTGCTGGTGAAATAGATGGTCGAATAAACCCAAATTTAAGGTTTTCTTGAATGTAATCTTTCATGGCCTGGGATTCATCCTGAGAGAGAGTGTAGAATCTTCCACGGAAGTAGATCGGTGGCACAGTCAAATTCCCTATGAGGTGGCAGGTGATCAGACTCCTTCTTATCGAAGACATCAGCAAAGTCGATGAATTCAGGAGGCAGATGATAGGCCTGGCTTGTGCAGGGGAGTATGGCATGATTGTCCAGCATAGGCACAGGCTGAACAGAATCTAGACAGTTACGAAAACAGTGGTGACCCCACTTGGTAATGTCACTGGTTCCCCAGTCAGTGCTAGGTGAATGCAGACAAAGCCACGGGAACCCCAGCACAATAGAATGAATGGCCTGAAGTAAGACCAAGAGCTGGATGGATTCGCAGTGTAAGGTTCCCAGTTGGAGGTGAAGAAGAACTGATATCTGAGAAACCATTCCAGACAGAACCTCTCCCTGGATTGAGGTGACCTGCAAGGCTGTGTCCAGGGACTGCATTGGAATATCATATTGGCACAGAAGCTCAGCCCTGATAAAATTACCTGCCGTCCTAGAGTCAATGAATGCAACAGTCTCAATTGTCATCCCAGTCCACCGGAGAGTCACTGGAAAGATCAGCAATGAGTTGGGGAGGTTAGAAGACTGGCCCAAGCACACCTTCCCCGAAGATCCCAGGCCTAGTCATTTTCCTGACTTCTGAGGACATTTGTTGAGGAAATGACCCGTTTGTCCACAGTAGAAACAAAGATTACTAAGCAGCCAATGGGTCTTCTCCTGATCCAATAGTAATAACACTCCACCATCATGGTTTCATCAGATTTCTCCAGTGGTGATTCTGGAGTTGTTGAAGGAAGTAGGGGCCATTGGAAGTGGGGGGCGAGACGAGGAGGCCGCCTCTGAGCAGCACGCTCTTGTGCTCTTTCTTGGAAATGTACATCAATTTGGATACAAAGAGCTATGATTTCATCAAGGGTGTTATGCCTATCTTGTCCTGCCAGTTCATCCTTAATACGCTCAGCCAATCCTTGCCAATACATAACAGTAAAGGCTTATTGGTTCCAGTGCAATTCAGAGTCCAGAGTCCGGAAGTGGATGGCATAGGCTCCCATGGAAAGGTTTCCTTGTTGAAGCTGGAGAAGGTCACTGGCGGCCGAGGAGGGGCATCCAAGTTCATCGAACACCATCCTAAATCGTTGAAGAAAAGCTCCCAGATTCGTGAGGATAGGATCCTGTTGCTCCCACAGGGGAGAAGCCTAGGCCAGGGCTTGCCCAGAAAGGAGAGAGATAATGTAGACAACCTTAACACAGTCCGTGGGAAAAGACATGGGCTGAAGCTCAAAGTGTATGAGACGCTGATTAAGAAACCCCCTACATGCCGCAGGAAAGCCATCAAAGCAAGGTGGTTCAGGAACCCGAAGTGGCATACCTGCAGAACTGGAGACAGATGCAGCTTCCTGTGAAGGTACAGCCCGCTGTTGAGCTTGGATAGCCTAGAGTTTGGAACCGACATCTTGAAGAACTCCCGATAACTGATGCAGCTGAGACTGTTGTTACTGCATCATCTGTGCAAGGTCAGGAGGGTTGGGTTTATCTGATGAGCTCATGGCCTCAGCTATCTGTCACAATGTCCAGGAATGGAGTAAACCCTTTTGCCCATCCGAAGACCAGCAGTCGGAAATCCCCACGCTTCAACTGCGGTGACCACCATTCCCCAGCGGTTGAGCCCCTGGGTTCAGATGGTCAGCGGGACTTGGAAAGTGGGACAAGAGCAGGACTCAGGAGATGACAGAGACAGACAATAATCAGCAGAGGTCAGGCCCAGGCACAGAGTCAGGGCAGGCAGCAATCCAGCAAAGTCAGGTCCAGGCACAGGGTCAGGGCAGGCAGCAATCCAGCAAAGTCAGGTCCAGGCACAGGGTCAGGGCAGGCAGCAATCCAGCAAAGTCAGGTCCAGGCACAGGGTCAGGGCAGGCAGCAATTCAGCAATGGTCAGGTTTAAGCACAGAGTCAAAACCAGGCAAAACAGGAATAATCACAGCAGGAACACACCAAATACCAGGAAGAAGTAGCTGAGGCAAAGAGAGAAAGGAAACTCTTAGTTAAAGTGAAGGCGTCTGAAGTCAGTGAAGGCGCGTCCAAAGTGTAGGCACGCCCAAAGTGTAGGCACATCAAACTGGAACTGAAGAGAGAAGTGTGTGCTAGCCTCTGTCTCCACGCCTGATGTTCCAGGTACGTGATAATGCTTCACTTCTATATTCTTTTTTTCATTTGATTTGTTTGATTCAATTATTTAGTTATGAGTATCATAATCATGCATTGAGTAAGATTTTGTATGCTTTATCTTTTAATTTTTTTTATGGATGGTCTTCCTCTGCTGCCAGTGGGTGGGAATATAATGGTTTTTTCTCTCTGCTTTTTCAACTATCTCAACAGGTGGATGAGTCTTTGAGATTTGGTTCTCTTATTGACTGCATGGATGTCATGCCAAGATCTACTGAAGTAATTTCAACTTCAAATTTAAAACAGTCAATTAAAATTTGGAAAAGTAAAAAACTGAAACTTAAGCCAAGGAATAATTTAAAAACTTTTTTGCTAAATTCTAATATTAGTAGAGAGAGCATTCCTATTCCATGTTATTATGTGAACGCACATTCGGTATGTAACAAAGCATATTTGTGGGCCTTTTTACTAAGGCGCACCCAAAAGTGGCCTGTGCTGGTGTAAGTGCCTGATTCGGACGCGCACTGGTCCATTTCCTGAGCGCATCTGGAAAAAAGGGATTTTTTTTATTGTGCCGGAAAATGGACATGCGGCAAAATGAAAACCAGCATGCGTCCGTTTTCAGCCTGAGACCTTAATGCCAACCATTGATTTATCAGTAAGGGCTCAAGTGCTACCCACGTGGTATCAATGCAGCATGCGCCAACAGGGGCACGCTGCTGGTTACCACTGGGAATGCCCCTGCTGTAGAAAACAGAAAATTATTTTCTACCGTGAGATTCGGCACGTGCCAAAATTGAAATTTCCTCCAGGTGCCTGTGCTACCCCAGCGGTAGTGCCAAATGGGTGCATGCTACCTGTGTGTTAGCCCTCCCGTGCCTTTGTAAAAGGGCCCCTAAGTTTGGTGGCCAAATTGGGCTGCCAAAATAGCACATCTATTTTTGGCCGTTTTAAACTTATCTGGCCAGTACTGAATGTTGGCCTAGCCAAAGATAAGCCGGATATTCAATGACGGTCATCAGAAATGGTCTGGCACTGAATATTTGATCTCATTGCAGACTGTGGGAATTAGCTGGGTTGCCTCCCACGCTCTGAATATCAGCCCCTTAAACTTCATGAAAATCTCGTAGCTTTTCAGGCTCCAAAATTTTTAAGGAAATTGCCCTATGTCTTAAATACTCCATCTTTTAGGAAAAATGTGAAGACTTTTCAATTTAAAAGAGATTTTCAATGCTAGTTTTATAGTATGATGTCTTTGCCTTGTATTTGAGATGCTACTTTATCTGTGAGTGTAATTCCAAAGTGATTATCTTGGTTTCTTTTTTTGATTGTAAACTGCTTAAAACCGTGTGGTACCAGTGGTATATAAATAAATGTTAATAATAATAATAATAATAATACATACTCCTTCTGTTTAGTATGGCATAATTCACTTTCATTGTTTTCACCCTCTCCTGTCCCCCAAACAAGTCCACTGAAAAGTCATTTGTTATATATGTTTGGTGCCAGGGAACATCAAAGCCACTCTTGCTAGACAGATTTTAATTTTGCCATATGAATAATTTACAGTCAGTGCAAGTATTTATTTGTGTCAGGTGTTTAGTTTGTCACTGATTGAAAACTCATTGCTCATATACAGAGTCAGCTGGATTAATTGTGCCAATGAGAGATGCCACAGACTTCCAGGACAACTGTGCTGTGTTGAGTGGCATGCAAATTGGTGCAGCTGGTACCTAATAGAAAACTCATTCCAGAGCTTTGAAACATCAAATGCATTTCTCAATTAAGATTTTCTTTTAAAATTGTCAAACAGAATTGTAGGAACTTGTGGATTGTTGCACAGGCATGATGCATATAAAAAAATCTTTCAGGCTCCTTCAGTAGTATTATGTTAGTGAAGTGTGATGACATTACTGGTAGCCAGGAGAGTTTATACAAAGGGGAAATGGGAGTTTCCTAAATTCAATTGGTGAGAACTCCAAAACAGGAGGAGTAAACTTTAGGAAGGAAAATTCTGAAAATATAAAAAGGAGAGCCCAGTTTTAAAATTAAGTTATGTTGGCTTTAGCCTCCTGAGCTCTGATATGTTAAGCTAGGGAGAGCACTCTGGCCTTAGGCCCAGATGAAATAATTACAGCTAGCCATTTATGTAGCCCAGCAGTATCTTAAAGCTACAGAAGAAATCTGAGAGCTATATAGCAAGCAGAAGTTTCACTCAGACTAGAGACCTACGTGGGAACAGGGTTTGTGGGAATCCCCTCTAGTGCTGCGAGACTCCCACGGGGATTGAAGTAGTTCCTGTGGAAGTGTAGCCTTTCACCTACCACAATTTCAAGTGCTGCCTCCTTCTCCTCTTTCTTCCTTGCTTATAGCAGCGCAGATGCACCTCTCTGCTGCATGCTGCTTGCAGCCTGGGATGGCCTACTGGCGCATGTATATGGTGAGACTGGTGATCTCAGCACAGCAGCACAGTGCCAGTGAATCAGACAGAGACAGTGAGCAGAGAGATTCTTTATATGCACAGCTGCGCACTTGCAACCCCAGAGTTTCTGCATGCCTGCAGTGCGCATCTTCCAGAGTTCCATCAGTCCTCAGTCACAGTGCGTGGAAACAAGTGAGTGAATATTCCAGAAGTCCACAGTCACTGTCTTCCATGCAGTGGCGTAGCCACAGGTGGGCCTGTGTGGGCTGGGCCCCACCCACTTTGGACAATCTTGCTGTGGCTGGTGGGGATCCCCAAACCTTGCCAGCTGAAGATTGTCTCTCCTTGGGCAGCAAGCACTCTTCCAAATGTCAGCCAGAAGCATTTGCCTTAAGCTGACGCTGCGACCAGCCCTTCTGCACATGCTCAGTTTTCGCACATACAAAAGCACTGAGCATGCATAGCCTGCTGGCAGCAGCCTCAGTTTGAGGCAAGTGCTACCAGCTGCTGTTTGGAAGAGTGCTGGCTGCTGGAGGAGGAGGATGAGGAACTCTTCAGTATTTAATATTTAAGTATTTAATATTTGGGGTTTGTGGGTAGAGAGGTAGAGAGGGGTGGAGAGAGGAGCAAACCAGAAGGGGACCTGGCGGGGAGCAAATTCCATGCCCACCCACCTTCGGCTCAGGCCCACCCAAAATTGGCCATCTGGCTATGCCCCTGCTTCCATGTGCAGCAGAACTGCATCAGTGGCAGCCGGCTCAAGCCTCCATCTTCTGCTAGTGCTAGCCTGCCCCCTCCTCCTCCTCCTCACACTGTCGCACAGAGAGGGAGAAAGCTCAGCGCAACCGATCAAAATATTTTTAGGTACCAGTTAACTGTATTTGTTAGACTTTCACTTTTAATGATGAGATGAAGTGGATGTACCTCCCTGTTTCCAATTCTTGTAATCATTTCAAGTTGGTAAACCTTGTAATGTCCCACCAGGTTGTGGCACTGCCTGTATCACCAGGTCTGCTCCTTCTTACACTTTCCTTGGAAGAGGTCAGGAAAACTCTCCCTGATCCAGATCCTGCTCCTGTCCAGGCTTTCCAACTCTCCAGCTCAGACACTCACACAGCAACCAGGTTCTAAAACATAAAGAGCTTTTATTCAGCACAAAGAATTAGATTCCATTAGTAAAGTTCTGTCCTCAAAACAAAGCAGGAGTCTCTCTGACATTTGCTTCAGGATTCAAAGGAAAAATAAACCCAAAAGAATTCATGCAAAAACTGTACAGGAAGGGTTTCTCTTTTCCGGCTTACATTTATATGTAGAATTTTATATTTGTAAAGTTGTTTGCAAAAACTGTGCTAAATTGCTAATCACCTGACAAATCAGGCAAATCAGCTATTTAAGATTTCACAGCAGCAAACTTACCTTGTGGAAAATCACACAGAGCTACAATTTAACTACTCCTCAGCAAGAAAAGAAAGGAAAGAAATAGGCACATTTCACACAGACTTTATAAAAAAATTAATCCCTCCTTGGGTGCGAGGATTTGCACCAACTGAAAACTGGGGTAAATCCTGGTGTTTAATTTAGGCACGGAACTCTAGTATTCAGTAATACTGTGCAAGTCTTTAGTGAATACCTCTGGCTCATCCATGCCCCTCCCATGGCTATGCCCTCTTTTGAGTTGCGCGCTATAAGATTCACATGGGGATCATTATAGAATAGCACATAGCAAGATGGTTGACAATTAACGCCAATAATTGATTATTCAAGAAACAACAAATCCTCAATTTCACTGGTAAGATTCCTAGCTGATACTCAATAAAAACCAGGAAAATGTACTCATGCACACAAATCTAACAAATATATTGAGAGGAGCACCCTCAGAGATTCAAACACCCACGTGGTAGTCCATCTAGACCACTAACAATTGACATAGCACTTCATTCATTGGGCCGCTCTTTCTTTGGTGACGTAGTGCAACAATATGCTATTAGTGCTTAATGTGCCATAATATGCCTTGACCACTCATCAGGCCATAACAAAATCCATAATAGTCAGCTTTTGCAATAATAAATAAGAATTCAAAATATACAGAACATTGTTCAAAAGTGTTACTTATCTTATGAGCTCCGCGTTGGAACAACCTGACACCGACTGCTCATGTAGAAAGACTAATCTCCCCTGGAACTTAACAAGACACCCAACACCACGTGTTTCAAATCAGTTTTCTTCAGGGACTCGGGTTAAGGCTGTCTCTCCCAAACCTGCTGCCAGCCTGGTTGAAACTCCACTACTGTGGTACTTATAAAGGCTCCAAAGACGATGGGGCACTCCGGATGTAGCTACATGTCTGACGTCACTGAAAGAAAAACTTTATTGAAATACACAGAGCAGCATAGAACGATCAGTTATAAAGATATCACATTCGTAACTTACAATATACTTGAGATTCTTATAAATTATGTGAAGCCCAACATCAAAATTGTCCCACTGTAAACATAGAAAAGAAGTGAAAAATATGTATATATACAAAGCATATGTTATCATAGTCTAAAACTTCCTGTTTGTATAATGAAGAACTTGAAAGAAGTCTCATACTATATATACATCATTAAGTTGTTGAGTGCCATTCTATATTTTCATTGTCCTAAAGGAGTTACTGTCTGTAATTAAAAAATCCAGAATTGTTCACGGCGGGCTAAAATTGCAGCACGATTTCTGTCTCAAGTTACCTCTGGTATTTGATCAATGATGAACCAATATAGGTCCTCAAATGCATATTGGAATTGTAAGCAATGTTCCACCAGAGGTGCTGTTAAATTCTTGTGGTTAAACGACTTTTATGTTCAGTTTGGCATGTTTTAACTTTCTGTGTTGTGCGTCCATCATAACATACGTTGCAAGGGCAACTAATGACATATACTGCATACAAGGACTGACAAATTGTTGTATGTTTCAATTTATACCTAACCTGAGTGTTAGGATGGGTCCACTCACACAGCTCTGTTGTTTGCAAACAAAATTGACATGAGTCACAGGGTCCATGCTTTCCTATAAAAGGTGTTTGATTATCATAATCCAGAGCCGAATGCACCAGGTTGTCCCTTAAAGTACAACCTCACGTGTATGCAATACATGGACGTTGTTGAAATGTTTGATGAAATGTCAAAACCTGCCAATGTTTGTACTACAACTAAGCTACCTGATGGGCCAAAGTAGAAAAACCCAATACACATACTAATTTGTCCATCTGTTCTTTGGGTTTATCCAACAACAAAAGTGATCTTTGAGTACACCATGCTCTCTTATAGGCTTGTCGAATGCAACCATCTGTGTAACCCCGTTTTTTCAATTTGTTAGCCAAATAAACAGCCTGTTGTTTAAATGCATGGTCCGTGGTACAAATTCTATGCAATTGTAGGAACTGACCCACAGGCAGGTAGTGAATGTTTTAATCTTCGTGGATGATGGCTCGTAAATCGTAATAAAGTATTATGATCTGTAGGTCTGAGATAAACAAATATGTGTAACTCCCCTTTGATCTTACAGATCCGCGTGTCCAAAAATGAAATATTAATTAAGTTTTTCGACATAGTGAATTTCAAATGAGAATCTACAGTATTCAACCATGTCAAAAACTGTGTCAGATGTTGTTCAGTAGATTGCCAAATGAAAAATACATTGTCTGTAAAATGATACCAAATCAAAACATGTTGAAACCAATCCGAGTTATATAAATGCTGTTCCTCAAATGTACTGACGTATAAGTTAGCTATGCTAGGGGCAGCTGCCATGCCCATAGCATCTCCCAGAGTTTGTAAAAAGTACTGTGAGTCAAAAACAAAATAATTATGATACAACACCAAACGTGCTAATTCCATCAAAAAAAAATAGAATCTGTTCTGGATAAAGTCCAGAATCTGGACTTCTGGATAAAGTCTCTGCCACTATCCCCATAGCCAGGTCTTGAGGAATATTAGAATACAATGACTCAATGTACAAAGTAACCAACAAAGTAACCAACCATGAATCAGAAGACACTCCCGTGACAGAAGATAGGTTTCTAAGAAAATGAGAGGTATCTTATATATACGACGTAGATTGCTTCACAAATGGTTGTAAAAAATTGTCCAAAAACCGGGTCAAAAATTCCAAGATGGTACCTCATAACGGCACAAAGGGACGTCCCGGAGAACTAATAATATTTTTATAGACCTTAGGAACTGTATAAAACACTGGAGTCTTAGGATATAATGTTTTCAAAAATCGAGATTCCACTTAAAAAGCCAGCTGTTAATGCTTCATCCACCACTCATCCTATTTGTAACTGCAACTTACTCATGATAATATCGAGTGTCTGATAGCTGGCGCTGTACTTCATAGACATAGGAGTCCTGATCTTGAATAACAATAGAACCTCCCTTGTCTGTTGGGCGAATAATAATGGACTTCTCCCAGGACAAATCCTGTAACGCCTTTTGTTTTTATTAATTGGTGAAATTAATAAAACTTTTGGTATAGCTTCGACCCCCCCGATTCCAGCTCTTCCAAACCTCTTAATACCAAAGCTTTGAACATGGCAATATAAGGGTCCATAGGTCCAGGGGGAATCCAATGTGATTTCAGATGAAATATAGAAACATCTGGGGAAGTGGCTGTATGGTGCGCAAAGTATGATTTAACTTGTAAATTATGAAAAATACGAGCCAAATCAACACACAAAAGAGAGGCCACCCAAATTTGCAACTAGTGTACAAATTTGCACATGCAAATGATAGAATATGGTCAGTTGCACACATTTTAATAATGAGCTGATAATTGATGTTAACGAGCAATAATAGGCTATAATTGCATAACTGCCCTTAGTTGCTTTCTATAAATGTATGCTCAAATTCCAGAGTGCACAACTTCAAGGGAGGCATGGGCGGGTGGGGCATGGGCAAGTTGGAGGGGGTGTCAAGCAATTAACCGCTTAAGTTATAGAATACTTGTATGTAGGTGCCTAACTGCCAATAGTCAGCATAATTATACACTTTGTACCCAGAATACTCCAAAGTGGATCCTGGAGAAGACATTAACATGTTAAATAGAGGTGGCTGATATGGGGATCTATCCCACAAGGAGAAAAGTGTACCAAGCAAATACTCTAACCACCAGAACATAAAGATAAAAAGTCACAGCCTTTAGGTGTATCTAACTGAAACTATTAATATTCAAACGATTCTATTATTATCATTATAACACCTTCCCCTCTACCTCTCATATGGGGGCAGGACTCAGTTACATATCCAGGAGCATTGAAGCCATTTGATAATACTCCAGGCTATATTCAAAGTTATTTAACTGCCAGAAATGCACTCTGACCAGTTAAATAGCTTGTTTGTGGCTAACTACAGTGCTTTTTTTGTGCCGGTACGCGCCGGTACGCGCCAGTACGGTGTACCAGCACTTTTTTTCTTGAGGGCCGGCAGTTCCCCTACTTGTTACAGATGGACTGACAATAAAGAACGACAACATGGATGCAGCAGCTCACAGGCTTGTTTGCTGTGTTTTGAGTGAACGGCGACGGCTGAGTGGGGGAGTGGAAACAGGGATTAATCAAATGTCTTCCTTACTTACAGTGGACTAGATAGGCTCACTTCCATTCCACTCTCTATTTACCGAAATCGCAGCAGCGAACTGGCGGGCGGCGGCAGTAAAGGCAACAAGCAGGCAGGCTCGCCTTCGTCCTTTGCTTCCCTGTCCTCTCAACGTCCCGCCTTCCTCTGATGTCATTTCCTTTCCGCGAGTGGACTTTGATCCTGGGGAACTGAGTTCAATTCCCACTGCAGCTCCTTGTGACTCTGGGCAAGTCACTTAACCCTCCATTGCCCCTGGTATAAAAAATAAGTACCTGAATATTTGTAAACCGCTTTGAATGTAGTTGCCAAAAAACAAACAAACCTCAGAAAGGTGGTAAATCATTTCCATTTCCCTGTCGTTTGTGTTTTTGGTTTTAACAATATTTTCCATGGCATTTCATGTCAATTTCCCCCAAATTCATATATGGCGCTCCAAATTGCATGCACAACTTAATTGAGCAGCACGCCAATAAGTACCAATAATTGTGTGCTAACAATCAATTATTTGTGTTAATTGCCAACAATTAGGGTTTGTGTGTGTGTCTTGCAAAGCGCTATTCCAGTGGTTCCCCAACCTAATCCTGGAGTCACCCCATCCAGTCAGGTTTTCCTGATATCCACAATGAATATTTATGAGATAGATTTTCATGAAGTGGAGGCAATGCATGGAAATCTCTCTCATGAATAATCATTGTGGATATCCTGAAAACCTGACTGGATGGGGTGACTCCAGGACTGGATTTCGGAACCACGGTGCTAGCCTATAAGGTTGTGCACACAGCTGAAAAGGGTGTGTGACTCTGGGAGGAGAGTGGGCAGGTCAGGGGTGGTCACTAAAAATGCGCACAGTATTACAAAATTTGGGGATGGGCACCTCATTTATGCACAATGATTTACTCCAGGTTTCAGCTGGTGTAAATCCTTACGCCCAAGGTTGGGTACGGATCTTGGTGTCACTTGCTGTTCTATAAATGGCACCATTTACAAAATCTACTCCTATCTGCCTGAAGTGACAATAATATTTTTAAAATAATTTTTTCCTATGCTGTAAATAATTCACCCTTCTTCCGAAACAGTGCACCCTGTTGGGAAAATACGCTCTCTTTCCCAATAGGGTACACTTTCCTAAAAGAGTGCCCACCCTTTCTCAAGTATGCACTCTTTTGGTTGAGTGCACAGTATTAAAGATATAGTTCCTGAACAACAACAACAACAACAACAACAACAACAACAACAACAAAAAACACGAACAAACTGAAGATTCTTGTAAAAGACCCAGAAAACAAAACAAATGAACATTTTTAGACTGCATAAAATAACTAGAATACTAGACACCCTCAAAAATCATACTAAACAGTTTTCTTGCCTTATTTGTTTGGCAACATCCAAGGGGGAAATGTTTTTGTTGCTGAATTACTGTTGGATAAATGGAGGAACAGGGAAAGCCGAGGACTTGACAAAGGTCAGTTGGAGAACAGAATGTGAACTAATGAGTCTCTGGAGTTCATTGGTCTTGCAGTTCACCGCACTCAAAAAAAAACTAGACTACACATTCTTCAATAACCCAATGCTTCCACCTTGACAACCAGGGTGTCCTTAGTTTCAGCTCAGAGGTGCTCATTTTCAAATCACATAGACTTACAAAATTACGTGAGCAACCTTTGTAACTTTGTAAGTCTATATGCTTTGAAAATGAACCTCTAAATAACTTAATCAAGGTTACTGAGTGAGTGATGGCTAAGGTAAAAAAAAAAAAGAAGTATTTAAGTTCATAATTCTTTCCTTTAAGCACATGCTACATTGTCAGCTCTATGTTTCAGGTTTAGTAGACTACTTACGCTTTGGGAAATATATACTGTTAATTTTTGGAATGTGGTTTGGATATGCTAGGATCTTAAAGAAAAATAACATCTTATAGCTATGGGCAAATAAAATGTATAAGAAAAAAATTAGATAGGCATTGGTAAATGTGGAGATAATTGTATAGCAGGATATCAAAGCAGGGATGGGACAAATTCTATAAATGGCACCTTAAAAATCGGTGCAAAAAAAACCACACGCTTAGCATGATTCTATAAACTATGCCTAAAGTTAGGCATAGTTTATTGAATATGCTCACGCGCCATTCTTTCTCTTAAAATTTAGGTGCACCCATTTAAGCCACATAAAACCAGGCTTAAATGTCTGCACCTAAGTTTGGTGCAGATTGGGTGTATTCCTTAATAGGGAGCATAGTTTTTTTTTTAATACCCACAACTCTCCCATTCCACTCCCATATCCACACCCTCTTTTCAGCTGCTCACATTAGAATTTATCCGCACTACAGTATAGAATGCGCCTAGAAAGTTGTGCATGGAAATTCTGATTAAAGCCACTTACAGGCTTATTTTTGAAAGAGAAGGACGTCCATCTTTCAACATAAAATGGAAGATGGACGTCCTTCTCCCAGAGACGTCCAAATCGGTATAATCGAAACCTGATTTTGGACGTCTCCAACTGCAGTCCACCACATGAACATCCAAATTTCAAGGGGGCGTGTCAGAGGCGTAGTGAAGGCAGGACTTGGGCGTGCATAACACTTGGATGCCTTTGACCCATAATCGAAAAAAGCAAGGACGTCCCTGACAAACACATGGATGTTTTCACCCGGACATGTTTTTTTTACGAATAAGGTACAAAAAGGTGCCCGAAATGACCAGATGACCACCGGAGATAATTGGGGATGACCTCCTGTTACTCCCCTAGTGGTCACTAACCCCCTCCCACCCTCAAAAAACATCTATAAAAATATTTCGTACCAGCCTCTATGCCAGCCTCAGATGTCATTCTCATGTCCATGACAGCAGGTCCCTGGAGCAGTTTTAGTGGGTGCAGTGCACTTCAGACAGGCGGACCCAGGCCCATACCCCCCTACCTGCTACATTTGTGGAGGAAACAGCGAGCTCTCCAAAACCCACCACAAACCCACTGTCCCCATATATAGATGCCCCTTTCACCCGTAAGGGCTATGGTAGTGGTGTACAGTTGTGGGTAGTGGGGTTTGGGGGACTCAGCACACAAGTTAAAGGAGCTATGTTCCTGGGAGCATTTTATGAAGTCCACTGCAGTGCCTCCTAGGGTGCCCGGTTGGTGTCCTGGCATGTCAGGGGGACCAGTGCACTACAAATGCTGGCTCCTCCCATGCCCAAATGGCTTGCATTTGGACGTTTTTGACATAGACGTCTTTGGTTTCGAAAATTGCCGAAAGTCAGAAACATCCATATCTAGGGATGTCCAAATCTAGGGATGTCCAAATTTAAGGATTTGGACGTCTCTGACGGTATTTTTGAAATGAAAGATGGATATCCATCTTGTTTCGAAAATACGAGTTTCCTCGCCGCTGAATTTTGCTGTTTTGCAAGGACATCCAAATCGCAACTTGGACATTTCTTTCGAAAATGCCCCCTCCACGTGCTGCTAATTGGTTGTAAAGTATCAATTATCAGCACTGATTGGCTTGTTAATCAATTAAGTTATATGTGCAATTTGGCCATGTGTCCAAATTAGTACGTACAACTTAAGGCGCCATTTATAGAATTTGGAGAATTCTGCCTAGTTTATAAACTTAATTGAGTGAAGTTAAAGGTGGCGTCTATGCAGAAAGGGGACAGAGTCTTGAAACAGCTAGAGGTGAAACATGAATTCGTGTTGGCACATAATCCCCTAAGATGCAAGAAGATAAATGAATTTCATTTTAATAGGAAAGAAAAGTTTAACAAAAAGTATTAAAGATGTAAAATAGATATTTGTATCAAAAAGTGATTTAAGATATTTTTTTCAAAAACAGTATTTGGACTGATGAGGACATAAAGTGATGAATTTCCAACAATAATTTAGGGAATATCATTTCTGATGGTCCAATACCTCTACATGAGACTGGTTAAAGTTATCTGAATACAGGTATTATATATATGCTATGGGAACAGTAAGGGGTCCTTTTATTAAGCCGCGTAAGCGTCTTATGCGCGCCCAATGTGCACCAAAATGGAGTTAACACCCAACTACCACGTGGCTCTTGCGGTAATTTCATTTTTGGCACGCGTCTGATATGGAACATTTTCAGACGCGCGTATCGTGCACGTGCTAAGTGGCATTTGACGCGCGTAGGTCATTATCACCCAGTTACCGCATGAGACTTTATCGCTATGTCAATGGCTAGGAATAAGGTTGCAGACCCAAAATGGATGCGCAGCAAGTTTGATTTTGCCACACGTCCATTTTCAGCAAAAAGGCCTTTTTTACAGGCGCACTGAAAAATGGATCAGTGCGCCCAAAACCCGTGCCTACACTACCGCAAGCCATTTTTCAGCGCATCTTTGTAAAAGAACCCCTAAGTGTTAACCTGCAACTTTAAAAAGTGATTAGACATTTGCCAATTGATATCTTTGAGAGTTGCACCTATAAGCCTTAATAAAGTAGTCAATGGGGAAGATCCTATACAAAGTTGTACCTGCTCTGAGGCCTGTATAAATTTATGCATGGAAATGCTACTAGTATCCATTGCATGTGTGCGTATTTTATTAACTACAGTCAAGAGTTTGCCACAAGAAAGTTTGCTGCGTGTTTAATACCCTCAGCAAGTACGCAATGTCTTGATTTTGAAGCTATTAACTTTACCAAAGTCTTTTTAAAGACTGGATTGTCATTATGAACTTGACGTCACATGATTTAAGGACTGTTTTGTCTATATTCCAGATACAAGTTGACCCCTGATGCAGGTCTTAGAGCCAAAACATGGTCCGTGTTGGGTCCCTTTTATTGTGAATAAAGACCTCCTGCCACCCATTGTCCACTTCGCTGTTTTTTGTTTGACTATGTCTTTTCTGCGGAGTTGTACCTGCCTTGGTTTTTGGTTTGTTTTATTAACTACACACATAAGTTCCTGCCCCTCCTCTTCCCCCCAGCCATTCTCCTCCTCCTTGGAATGACTACTTATACTGCATAGAAGTAGAGGCTATGTTTTCTGAATGCCCTACTTTTCTGCATGTATATGCCAGGGAAGCTTTATAAATGATTATTTCATCTTTTTTTTGCAAAACTTGTAGAAATGATAGTGAAGATTCAGCTGCAGGAGTTTTTAAATTGCTACGATGTATTAGATATTGGTCAACACAATTGTTTCCAGATCATTGTTCAGAGACATTATTGGTAACTGTAGTTGACTGAATGCTCCCAGTAACAGTAAAGGACTAGAATTGACTAGTCAAGACAGAAATTTCAGACTTAAAAGCCTGTAAATTGTCCTGTCATGCAGCATATTTTTAATATTATACAGTTCTAATAAGATGGACTCCAGGGCCTCCTGTATATGGTTTATTTCAATTTGCTATACTGCCCTTCCTACAAATATCACAGGGCAGTGTACAACAGCAACAAAAAAATATAAGCGATGAAAGGAACGCCAGTAATCATAGGACAATCATACAAGAGGAGATATCTCTGACAGCCGCCATTTTGGCAGAAGTAGTGGATCTTGTTTCACTTTTTTAAAGATGCTAACCATCACATAAATGTTTTCAATTTAATTTGCTTTGTTCCAAGACATAAAGCACATGCTCTCATGCAGCTTAGACCTGGTTGAAGCAGTGAGTCAACCCTGAGACGAGACGGTTGGCCCAATGAGATGGGAAAGCTAAGTTTAGGTGGCCATTTCACTGGAAGTCATGATTCTGCCCCTCCTGACACTTTTTAAAAACATTATATGTAGATTTCTGTAGATGAACTTGCACATATTTTGCAAAAGGGTCTATGTTCAGCAGAAATAATCAGAAAGACAACATAAAGTCTAGGTGTCCCAATGTCAACATCAAACTTGCCTTCCATATACCCTATACAAAATGGATCTTTAAGTTGGTGGCAGATGATGGGGGCTAGAACTCCTTGTTGGTAGACCTGAACCTGTCAGCTGTCTTTGATACTAATGGCCATGCTGTTTTGCTGCAACATTTAGCTGATGTAGGGATTCGAGGTAAGCTTGCCATTGGCTGCATTCTTTTATTTTTGTATTTTGACTGGTAAACCATTTAAAAAGAGCCTGAAATAGGAATGTGTTGAGTCAATTGGATTATTATGTGGTCTACTCTAGGGTGCTGTCCTTTCTCACTCTACTTTTTAATATGTTTTAGCATCTGATGATATTGGCGGAGGCATTTTGGAATTTCTTGTCATTTATTCACTAATGATATTCAGTTGTTGGTACAGGCGGGCAGATACCAGTATATCGATATTTGTAACCTGAGAACCCAATATTCAGCCCATGGAATTCAGTGATTTTCAAGCTGCTGACAGCTAGGCTCTTGCATTGAATATCTGGGCAAGTACGATCAAGGAGGGTCATGGATTTGATAAACCTCCTTCCTGAGAGTACAACCAAAGCAGTTTACATATATTATATGCTGGCACTTTTTCTGTCCCTAGTGGCTCAGAATCAATTTTTTTTGTACCTGGGACAATGGAGGGTTAAGTGACTTTCCCAGGGTCATAAGAAACGGCAGCGGGAATTGAACCCAGCTCACTAGGTTCTCAGCCCATGCCCTAACCTGGAAGTTAACCACACAGCGGCCGATATTCAGACTGGGGCCCGGTTAGCTCAGTAGATACATTTCGGTCAGCCTTTTTGATGTCTTAACTTTATCTGCTTATTTAATCAGTTAGCAGACTGAATATCACCCTAAATATCACCCTGAATATCACCCAAGCTCCCCTTTGACCACTAGGCCCTAACCAGACAGTGCCTCAGCAGTCACAGACAATATTCATCTGCACTACCCACTTAAGTGCCACTGAATACTGGTGGATGGCCAATTCAGTGGGGTTTAACCGGGCAAGATCGTCCTCTGCCTAGTTAAGCTCTTTTGAATATTGGGCCCTTGATTTATGCTTGGAGCCTATTGTAAGCTGTTATAGTGTTAATAGGCTAAAGTTAAATCCAGAGAGGAATGAGCTTCTTGACCATATTTGTCTCCAGGGAGAACTCTTGATTAGCCCAAGGGCTGGAGGCTTTCAGTTGAAGTGCAGTGGGAGTCTTATGAGTCTGGAAGATTTGTTCAGCTCAGGTCTTTACAGGGAGACTCAGATAATCTGCTTTTGCTTAGGTTTCTTTAGCTTCACTATGGGGCTCTTTTACTATGCCGCTTAGGTGCCTACACGCACCCAACGTGCGTCAATTTTGATTTACTGCCTGGCTACTGCATGGCCCTTGTGGTAATTTCATTTTTGTTACGCGTCCGCTATGTGTGCCGGAAAATATTTTTATATTCTGGTGTGCGGGCGGTAATCAGCATTTTACGCACATAGGCCATTACCGCCCGGTTAGCGCGTGAGACCTTATTGCTAGGCCAATGGCTGGCGGTAAGGTCTCAGACCCAAAATGGACATGCAGCAATTTTCCTTTTGCTGCACGTCCATTTTCGGCAAAAATTTTAAAAAGGCATTTTTTACAGGTGTGCTGAAAAATTATTTTGCGCGCACCCAAAACATGTGTTTACACTACCGCAGGCCATTTTTCAGCACACCATTGTAAAAGGGACCCTATCCAGCTCATTTTCGAAAGTGATCGCCGGCCATTTCCCGACATAAATCGGGAGATGGCCGGCGATCTCTCAAAAGCGGCCAAATCAGTATAATCGAAAGCGGCTTTTTTGAAAGCATCGCCGCTTTTCCGTCGCCTCGCCGGTGAAAGTTCAAGGGGGCGTGTCAGCGGCGTAGCGAAGGCGGGACATGGGCGGGCATGAGCGTGGCTACCAGATGGCCGGCTTTCCTGAATAATGGGAAAAAAAAGCGGCGTTAAGCAGCATTTCGCCGGGTTTACTTGCCTGCTTATAATCGAACGAGAAAAATGCCCAAGTTCCGACCTAAATCAGGAGATGGACGTTTATCTCACAAAAACAAATAACGCGGTATAATCGAAAGCCGAACTTGAACGTTTTCAACTGCACTCCATCGCGGAAGCGTACAAAGTTGACGGGGGCATGTCGGAGGCGTGATGAAGGCGGGACTGGGGCATGGTTATCAGCCGAACAGAGATGGGCGCCTTTCGCCGATAATGGAAAAAAAGTATGCGATAGTAGCTAGAATTTAGGGCACTTTTCCTGGACCCTGTTTTTTCACGAATAAGGCCCCCAAAAGTGCCCTAAATGACCAGATTACCACCAGAGGGAATCGGGGATGACCTCCCATGACTCCCCCAGTGGTCACTAACCCCCTCCCACCACAAAAATTGATGTTTCACAACTTTTTATTTTCACCCTCAAATGTCATACCCACCTCCCTGGCAGCAGTATGCAGGTCCCTGGAGCAGTTGTTAGGGGGTGCAGTGGACTTCAGGCAGGTGGACCCAGGCCTATCCCCCCTCTACCTGTTACAATTGTGCTGCTTAATGCTTAGTCGTCCAACCCCCCCCAAACCCACTGTACCCACATGTAGGTGACCCCCTTCACCCCTTAGGGCTATAGTAATTGTGTAAACTTGTGGGCAGTGGGTTTTGAGGGGGATTTGGGGGGCTCAACACACAAGGGAAGGGTGCTATGCACCTGGGAGCTCTTTTACCTTTTTTTTTTTTTTTTTTTGTAAAAGTGCCCCCTAGGGTGCCCGGTTGGTGTCCTGGCATGTGAGGGGGACCAGTGCACTACGAATCCTGGCCCCTCCCACGAACAAATGCCTTGGATTTATTCGTTTTTGAGCTGGGCGCTTTCATTTTCCATTATCGCTGAAAAACAAAAACGCCCAGCTCACAAATTGTAGAATAAAACATGGACGTCTATTTTGTTTGAAAATACGGTTCGGTCCGCCCCTTCACGGACCCGTTCTCGGAGATAAACACCCATGGAGATAGGCGTTTGCGTTCGATTATGCCCCTCTTGGTCCTTTTATTTTCAGGACCAAGCCTCAAAAAGGTGCCCCAACTGACCAGATGACCACCGGAAGGAATCGGGGATGACCTCCCTGTACTCCCCCAGTGGTCACCAACCCCCTCCCACACTAAAAAAAATAAAAATAAAACATATTTTGCCAGCCTCTATGCCAGTCTCAAATGCCGTACCCACCTCCATGACAGCAGAATGTGTTCTATCCTTTGACAGCCGTTCCCTGGTTGTGATGTGGCTCTAGGGTGAGTGTGACACCTTTTCTGTTAGGTGCACTGCAGAGTCACATCAGCAATGCACTGTGGTGGGTGTAGGGTAGTGGGCTCTACTCCCATGGTGCTTTTCCCCCTGCTAACTGGGTCAGAGTGTGTCCAGTTTTGTTTCCGGTAGTCCATGAGGTAGTGGCCATTTTTGTAAGCCACTTTTAGATCCCTTTCATGTGTTACCCATGTTAGAGAACTTAGTTATTACCTTGAATGTTGCTGAAAGAGGGCATTGTACACCATTCTGCCAGCTCTGACCTACTGCTCATCTCAGTACCAGGGAGACTCTTTGCCAGTGGGACACAACCTCTGATCTGCAGTTAACTGTGAGTAAACGTGTTTATTCCAATAAAGGACTTTTTCAAAGAGATTAGTCTTCAGGTGTCAACTGGTGTGCCAAGGTTATACAGCAGCAACAAGTCCTAGAGGCCTGCATGTATGCAGGTCCCTGGAGCACTTTTAGTGGGTACCACAGTGCACTTAAGGCAGGCGGACCCAGGCCCATTCCCTCCCCCTACCTGTAACACTTGTGCTGGTAATGGGAGCCCTCCAAAACCCACTGTACCCACATGTAGTTGCCCCCTTCACCCCTAAGAGCTACGGTAGTGTTCTACATTTGTGGGTAGTGGGTTTTGGGGGGGGGGGTTGGGGGGCTCAGCACCCAAAGTAAGGGAGCTATGCATGTGGGAGCGTTTTCTGAAGTCCACCACACTGACCCCTAGGGTGCCCAGTTGGTGTCCTGGCATGTGAGGGGGACCAGTGCACTACAAATGCTGGCTCCTCCCACGACTAAATGCCTTGGATGTCGCCGGGTTTGAGATCGCCGGCATTTTTTTCCATTATCGCTGAAAAACAAAACTGGCCATCTCAAACCCGGTGAACTCTGGCATTTGGCCGGGTTAAACCATATTATCGAAAAAAAAGATGGCTGTAGCGCCTCCGCCAAAATAGATCGACGTTCGATTATGCCCCTCCATGTTATCTAATGACAACTTTGTTTTTATTTATGTTCCATAAGGAGTTAAGCCTTTAGTTTATGTTTTTGTTACATGTCAGATTGACTGTTGTAATAATCTATATGATGGCTTGCCAAAGGAGCAGTTGAAATAACTACAGTTGGTACAAAATAAGGCAGTGAGATTGTTAACTGCTCTCCCAAACTAGGCAACCTATTATAACATCACTCTAAGTGCCAAAAAGAGATAAACTATCACTTAGTAATAATTAATTACAGCAATTAGGAAACCTCTGTACTCTACAATGCTAATTAGATGCTTCAAAAGATGCTTCTGATTAAGATCAATTGGTGACATTCAGTAACATAATTGCAGAAGACCAAATTGATAAACACCTGAAAAAAAGAGGAAAAAACAGATGTACTCCTTGGAGGTTATACGGATGCAAGGATTTCCCTGTCATTTGACCACTGATGTTACAACCACTATAAAAATTACTGAGAATATCGGTCAAAATCCAAAAGGAGTCATACATGGCTACCGATTGTTAATGGCATTGTATGGATAATGCCAGCCAAAATTGTTCTACTTGCTTTCCAAAATTGTCTACTTGCCTTCCAAAAGCACTGGTAATGGAGCCTACTGCGGGCCTATTCTATAAAAGTAGGCGCCCAGGGCAAGTGACCAACAACACACATAAAAATTGGGCACAATCACTTCCACCAGTCCTGTGTCTTAGAGAATAATATAATTTACACGTGTACCTGTGCACACAGTCTGTGCTATGCCAAAACGTTACCCATGTGCATAAAAACATAAGTGTTGCCATTTATAGGGGGACAGAACAAAGGTCCATCAAGCCCAGTATCCTTTTTCCAACAGTGGCCAATCCAAGTCTCTAGAAATAAGCAATGCACAGTTAGTACATGCCATCAAATCATGGAGTATGCTTTCCACTGCTCGGCATTTTATAAGAGGCAATTTTAAGTGAATAAATGACTAGAATACTGCCATTTATTTGCCATCTTTCCACCTTAATACTAGGTGGCTTCCCTATAGAGCTATCCCCATAATGCCTGGATAGAGGTAGTCTTTTACTAAGCCACAGTGATGTTTTTTGCTTGCAGTAGAAATCACGCTGGTGGTAAATGGTGAGACGCCCATTATATTCCTATGGGCGTCTTGGTGTTTACTGCTAGCTGATTTCTACCGTGAGCTAAAAATGCTACCGAGGCTTAATAAAAGACCCCCAGAGTTAGGAAGGAGTATATGCACCAACTTTAGCTATATTTATAGTAGTGATATTCAGTGACATATATATATATATATAAATATATATAGGGGGGGAATTTAGTATTGTGAAGCAAAAGATAGGTGCCAAAATATGAGCAGAATGCTGTGTGCTGGCCTAAGGAACAATACAAAAATATCGTGTCTCTGGTAACATCCAAAACTAAACAAAATAAACCAGGACCTTAGCCACCGATTATTAAAGTCTCAGCTGTCACCAATGCACTAGTCCACTCATCCAATATTTGTAATACAATGCACACCCATGAGTAGCAAGGGAACCCTCAGATGATTTTGCCAGTTCTCATGCAGTCAAGCATACTGCTCTGAAATGGTATAGCGTTTCTTTCATCGGGTATCCCTGCAGTGAATTCGGAAGACTTTTTTTCTTTTTTTCTATATTATTGCTTCCCGACACCACTGTGCTACAATTTTTCAATCTTTTTAAATCAAATGTGCAAAGTAATGGACTAAATACTTTAAACTTTCAATCTTTTAAAACAAATGTGCAAGCTGAAAAGCTGAGTACTTATCCAGTCTCGTGGGAATTCTTCCACTTTATTCCTCTTTATTCCACACTGCCTTCCCCTGAAACCGCCTGAAACAGTGTGCTGGCCTAAGGCAGGTGTAAATTTATGCACGGAAATGTTGCATTTTAGCATGTAATTTATAATATTCTGTAAATTACACTCTTAAATGTTAGTCCTGCCCGTGTTCCGCCCACAAATATGCCCCTTTGCAAATACATGTCATGCATGTTGCGCCTGCAATTTGCAGAATAGCGATTAGCACACACAGAACACTTACGTGCATGAATGTACACAAGTGCTGGTATTTTGTAATCTCAGCATGAAAATAGCACTTTTAATTTTCGGTGCTAAGATTACAGAATGAGGGGGATAGATGCAAGCAGTCCACATATTGTACCTATTCACGTGTCAGCTTTGATGAGATGATAGAACGTTAAGAAGGGTAAGCCCGTAAAGAAACAAAAGGCAAGTCCAGGACATTATATATTAAAAGTCACACTAAAATATAGTGTATGATTTTGTTTTTATATTTTTAGATAAATATTGGAAGCGCTATTGTGGTGCTGGCAGCTCCTGAGGAAGTGACGTGCGGTGAAACGGAAGGGCTGCTTCATATACATATGCTAAGTTGTTAGTTTATTTTCAACTTGGACTTTCTAAGTGGGAAAAAGTGTAAAAAAGTACAAAAGTAGTTCAAAGAAATTAGGAGGTTTTTGACTTATTATGTATCAGCAGAGCAGTTACGATATATTAGTAGCACTGTAAAAAACTGAAGTCTTTCCTCCACCGTAATAAATACTTTATTGGTGCATATAGGAAACATGCCTAGCAATATTTTGTTGTGAGACTTTCAATTGGTTTGCAAGACAGAATTAGGTGCATTACTACCTATATACCATGCTACAGACTATCCTGCTTATAATCGAACGAGAAAAACGCCCAAGTTCTGACCTAAATCGAGAGATGGACGTTTATCTCACAAAAACGAATAATGCGGTATAATCGAAAGCCGAACTTGGACGTTTTCAACTGCACTCCATCGTGGAAGCGTACCCTGCTGACAGGGGCGTGTCGGAGGTGTGGTGAAGGCGGGACTGGGGCATGGTTATCACCCGAACAGAGATGGGCGCCTTTCGCCGATAATAGAAAAAAAGTATGCGTTTGTAGCTACAATTTAGGGCACTTTTCCTGGACCCTGTTTTTTCACGAATAAGGCCCCAAAAAGTGCCCTAAATGACCAGATTACCCCCAGAGGGAATCGGGGATGACCTCCCCTGACTCCCCCAGTGGTCACTAACCCCCTCCCACCACAAAATTGATGTTTCACAACTTTTTATTTTCACCCTCAAATGTCATACCCACCTCCCTGGCAGCAGTATGCAGGTCCCTGGAGCAGTTGTTAGGGGGTGCAGTGGACTTCAGGCAGGTGGACCCAGGCCCATCCCCTCCTACCTGTTACAATTGTGCTGCTTAATGCTTAGTCGTCCAACCCCCCCCCCCAAACCCACTGTACCCACATGTAGGTGCCCCCCTTCACCCCTTAGGGCTATAGTAATGGTGTAGACTTGTGGGCAGTGGGTTTTGAGGGGGATTTGGGGGGCTCAGCACACAAGGGAAGGGTGCTATGCACCTGGGAGCTCTTTTACCTTTTTTTTTGTTTTTGTAAAAGTGCCCCCTAGGGTGCCTGGTTGGTGTCCTGGCATGTGAGGGGGACCAGTGCACTACGAATCCTGGCCCCTCCCACGAACAAATGCCTTGGATTTATTTGTTTTTGAGCTAGGCGCTTTCATTTTCCATTATCGCTGAAAAACAAAAACGCCCAGCTCACAAATTGTCGAATAAAACATGGACGTCTATTTTTTGCGAAAATACGGTTCGGTCCGCCCCTTCACGGACCCGTTCTCGGAGATAAACGCCCATGGAGATAGGCGTTTTCGTTCGATTATGCCCCTCTATATATGCAGTGGTGCTACGTATACACATATTTTTTTAAAATAACAATTGCTGCTATACATAAAGGAGGAAACTCTATAAATGGTGCTCAAAATTTGGCGCAGGAAAAAAATCATCACTAAACACAGTTCTATAAAGAGTGTCACCCTTTATAGAATCACACAGCACTGATTCCTGTGGCTAACTTCAGGTACCAGACTTATGCCTGCTGAAACCTGGTGTAAATGCTGGCGCCCAAGTTAGGCGGGCTTACTCAGTATTCTATAACTACGTGCCTACTTTTTCGGGACACCCTTGGCATGCCCATCCCATAGCCCCTCCTCCTTTTGAGATACATGCTATGGGAATTAGGTGCCCTGCCTTATAGCACAGCGCACAGCCAGATATGCACACAAATTTTAATGAATGCAAATTAGCATCAATAATTGGTTGTTGGCACCCAATTGTTCATGGTTAATAGATCATTAAAGAATTAATTTGCATGCACATCTCAGCAGCACACCCAAATTTGGGCGCCATGTATGGAACCTGGCCCGGGGAATAGTTACCAGCAGTCAGCAAGTTGCGCCTATGCTCCGTTCCACTGACTATGGGGCCCTTTTACTAAGCTATGTAGGCGCTCAACGTGTGTCGATTTTGAGTTACCGCCCAGCTACCATGTGGCCCTTGCAGTAATTTCATTTTTGAAGCACGGCTGCTATGTGCACCAGAAAATATTTTTTATTTCCTGGTGCGCAAGCAGTAATCAGGTAGAATCGGCATTTTACGCATGTAGACTGTTACCACCTGGTTACCGCATGAGACCTTACGCTAGGTCAATGGCTGGCGGTAAGGTTTCACCCAAAATGGATGCATGACAATTTTCATTTTGACACATGTCCATTTTCAGCAAAAATTTTAAAAAGGCATTTTTTTACAGGTGTGCTGAAAAATGATTCTGTGTGCACCCAAAACACATATCTACACTACCGCAGGCCATTTTTCAGTGCACCTTTATAAATATGCAGTGTAATATATATGCAATGGTGCTAGATATACATATATTTTTATAAAATGACTATTACTTCTATACATATAGGGCCAGATTCTATATATTTATTTATTTGGTACATTTGTATCCCACATTTTCCCACCTATTTGCAGGCTCAATGTGGCTTACATAGTACCATAAACGGTGTTAGCCGATTCCGGTATGAACTAATACAATTACAAGGTGATGATTGTGGTAGAGAGAGGTACATGTGTGGTAAATTTAATTGGGGGAACATTAGAGAGGGAGAGGAAGAGTTAGGATATGTCCATTATGGTCTTTGGTTTCATTATGTTGCAGGTAACCAGGTTTTTTTTTTGTTGGGTCGGTGGGATATGCTTTTCTGTTTTTAGTGCTTTCCGGAAGTTTAGGTGGTTGACCATAGTTTTTATTACTTTTGGTAGTGTGTTTCATAGTTGTGCGCTTAAGTATATGGCAATTAAAAAATCTACGTGGTTTTGCCTAAGGGCCCTGTTTACTATAGTGTGTTAGCGATTTTAAAGCATGCGCTAACTGTGTAGGCACCTATAGAGATATTGTAGGTGCATACATGGTTAATGCGTGTCCATGTATAATGCGCACTAAAAACATTAAAGCGCCTATAATGCAGCTTAGTAAACAGGGCCCTTAATGTATCTTATAAGCGGTGCCTAGATTTAGGCACGGTATATAGAATATTCTAGATAAGGTTTTTTAGGCACCTTATATAGAATCTGGCCCATATTCTGTGCCACTGACCATCAAATCATGCAATATAGCAGTAACTGTAAGTGTAGCAAGAACTGCATGCTATTCTTGACCCATTACAATCTGGTTTTCGCCCTCTCCACTCAACCGAAACTGCACTTACTAAAGTCTCAAATGACCTATTACTGGCTAAATCCAGAGGTCAATATTCCATCCTCATTCTTCTTGATCTTTCCGCTGCTTTTGACACTGTCGATCACAACATACTTCTCGATACCCTGTCCTCACTTGGATTCCAGGGCTCTGTCCTTTCCTGGTTCTCTTCCTACCTCTCCCTCCGCACCTTTAGTGTTCACTCTGGTGGATCCTCTTCTACTTCTATCCCTCTGCCTGTCGGCGTACCTCAGGGTTCTGTTCTTGGTCCCCTCCTCTTTTCTATCTACACTTCTTCCCTTGGTTCATTAATCTCATCCCATGGCTTTTCCTACCATCTCTATGCTGATGACTCCCAAATCTACCTTTCTACCCCTGATATCTCACCTTGCATCCAAACCAAAGTTTCAGCGTGCTTGTCTGACATTGCTGCCTGGATGTCTCAACGCCACCTGAAATTAAATATGACCAAAACCGAGCTTCTCATTTTCCCCCCCAAACCCACCTCCCCGCTCCCCCCGTTTTCTATTTCTGTTGATGGCTCTCTCATTCTCCCTGTCTCCTCAGCTCGAAACCTTGGGGTCCTCTTTGACTCTTCTCTCTCCTTCTCTGCTCATATCCAGCAGACCGCCAAGACCTGTCGTTTCTTTCTTTACAACATCCGTAAAATCCGCCCCTTTCTTTCCGAGCACTCTACCAAAACCCTCATCCACACCCTTGTCACATCTCGTTTAGACTACTGCAATCTGCTTCTTGCTGGCCTCCCACTTAGTCACCTCTCCCCTCTCCAGTCGGTTCAAAACTCTGCTGCCCGTCTCATCTTCCGCCAGGGTCGCTTTACTCATACTACCCCTCTCCTCAAGACCCTTCACTGGCTCCCTATCCGTTTTCGCATCCTGTTCAAACTTCTTCTACTAACCTATAAATGTATTCACTCTGCTGCTCCCCAGTATCTCTCCACACTCGTCCTTCCCTTCCCTACACCCCTTCCCGTGCACTCCGCTCCATGGATAAATCCTTCTTATCTGTTCCCTTCTCCACTACTGCCAACTCCAGACTTCGCGCCTTCTGTCTCGCTGCACCCTACGCCTGGAATAAACTTCCTGAGCCCCTACGTCTTGCCCCATCCTTGGCCACCTTTAAATCTAGACTGAAAACCCACCTCTTTAACATTGCTTTTGACTCGTAACCACTTGTAACCACTTGCCTCCACCTACCCTCCTCTCTTCCTTCCCGTTCACATTAATTGATTTGATTACTTTATTTATTTTTTGTCTATTAGATTGTAAGCTCTTTGAGCAGGGACTGTCTTTCTTCTATGTTTGTACAGCGCTGCGTATGCCTTGTAGCGCTATAGAAATGCTAAATAGTAGTAGTAGTAGTAGTAGTTATGAGCACAAGTATGTTGCTCCTGAAGAAGCCATGAGGTGAAATGGGCCCCGTTGAGCTGCAAAGCTAAGTGCTGTTTCTGATTTGATAATTAAGTCATTAGTTTGACCCTCAAGAATAATGATTTGAGGTTTTTCAGCAACTTAAGAATTGATTCCCTACAGAAGAAACTAAAATTATTTTGAAAAATTATGGAAGTTTTTGACCAATGAAAGAAAATATGGTCCATAGAGAGCAGTCTGTTGAGATCTAGCTCAAGGCTTCTGAGGCCTTTTCCTCCTTAGTGGTAACAAAGGCAATATAAATTGAAAAGTTAGGGACTCTTTAACAAAGGCACGCTGAACAATGGCCTGCGGTAGTGTAGACGCGTGTTTTGGGCACGTGCAGAATCATTTTTCAGTGCACCTGTAAAATATGCCTTTTTAAAATTTATGCCGAAAATGGATGTGGGGCAAAATTAAAATTGCCACGCGTCCATTTTGGGTCTGAGACCTTACTGCCAACCATTGACCTAGTGGTAAAGTCTCACGTGGTAACCGGGTGGCAATGATCTACGTGCGCCAAATGCCACTTGGCACGCGTAGCGACACAGACCAGAAAATAGAAAATATTTTTTGGGCACATGTAGTGGACATGTACCAAAAATGAAATTAGCACAAGGGACATGCGGTAGCCGTGCGGTAACTCAATTTTGGCACATGTTGGGCATGTGTAGATGCTTATGCGGCTTAGTAAAAGGGCCCCTTAATCTTTTATGTTCTATGTTTTGCTGTTTGGATGTTTTTATGTGTGTGTAAGCACAGTAATTAGCAAAATACTCCTTTGTTGCAGTTATAATCTCTTTGCCATAAATGTTATACTAGTCACCTAGATATGTATTACATGGGTACTTTTACCTCCATACAAGTTTTGGTGAACTTTAAGTAGGGATGTACAAGGGAAATATTTTTTGTTTTGTTTTGCAGATTTTGACCCAGGGGCGTAGCTATGGGTGGGCCTGGCTGAGTACCACCCGGTTAGCGCCATGCGCCAGAAAATAAAATATATTTTCCGGTGCACTTAGTGGACACGCGTAAAAAATGAAATTACCGCCCGAGCCATGTGGTAGCCGGGCGGTAGTTCAAAATTGACATGCAAAGGATGCATGTAGGCACATACACGGCTTAGTAAAAGATCCTCTTAGTCTACAGAAGAGTGGCTCTTCTTTTTGTAATGTTTTTTCCCCATAAAAGTCTATGATAAAGAACATTTCACAGTTGGGGAGGGGTATCATTAAGATGGGTTATTTTACCATAAGTCATGCTATTCTAGCACAGGATCTCATTACATAAAGAGGGACCCTGTGCTAAAAAGGGGTGTTTTAGGAATGTCCAGGGTTTTTTTGAGGGGTACTTGGGGGTACTGAGTACCGCCACCTTTTCCACTGTCTGCTAAACTTGACCCATGGTTCTCATATTTTAATGAAAGAGCTCAGGTTTTACATACAGATTCTGCCTTCTCATAGATTCTATGACTGGTTGCAGGGGTCCTGGCTATTGTGGGGTGAGTCCCTCAATGATCACTCCACCCCTGAAGGGTGGCCTGGCATTTGAGTACTGGCACCTTTTTTGCTAGACAAAATGCACTGGAAATGTCATAAAAGTATGCATTTTGTATGTGATTTTTGGACACAGCACTGAACAGAGCTGGTTCCTGAATTTTGCAGTTTCTAAGGTTTTAAAATAAATAAATACATTTACATACGATGCATTTTTCTTCAACAAGTAGGGTTGAGTCAGGCACACAAGTACGTAATATAATCCAATGGCTTCAGGACAGAATAGATCACCCAGAGCTTAGAACTAAGCATCAAATTCAGAGCATGCACTGCTTTTCCTGCACATAATACTCTCCTTAGTTGCTTAGTTTTGTTTTTTTATGCTTTGCCAATCAAGCGTGACAACAAATCTCTCCTATATTCAAGAGGGTTTTCTACCTTTGTGTGTATCTGGCATTGTTTTTCATTTCCTAAAAAAAAGTGTATGTTATTCAATCAATTAAGTATATTTTTTTCCTCTGTGATGATGTCCCAGATGAAGTTGGGGTTCAAACTTTTAGTCCAATCTAGAACTTTGACACCTACTCCAGATGACTATGCCATCAAGTGCTATATCACTTATTGGGCTATAAAGCACAGCAAGGCAATTTATAATAACAAGAAAAGGAAAGGAAAAAGAAATTTACACTAATCAAGAATATGAAGAAAAACAAATAAACAGAGGAAGAGGGGTAGGAGAGAAAGTTGAGGACAGAAGGTTTAGGGAAGGAGGGCAGGTCAAACTACTCTGTCCCTAGAGGCAGAGCCAAATGCAGCAATGCATACTTGAAGAGCCAGGTTTTCATAGCTTTTTTTTTTTTTAATCAAGAGAACGAATGTTCAAGGTGGATGTATTGTGGGAGGGAATTCCAGAGGGGTGGGCCAAGATAGGAGAAGGCAGTCATGTGAAATGTCTAGGTGTAGTTGAGATGGTGGAGGAAGAGAAACAAGGGAGGCTCGGACCCTGATAGGCATAAAGGGGAGAGAAGTCAGGCCAGGTATGGTGGTGGTGGTAGGGAATTATTGAAGATGACATGATGAACCAACATAGCAAAGATGAAAGGCCAGTGCTGAGAGGCCAACAGAAGCAAAACATCATTGAAGTATCATGTGGTTAAGAGAACTTTGACTGCTGTAGATTGGAAGCATTTGAGGGAAGCTGCAGGGAGCCCATTGAACAATGAGTTACAGTAGTCAGTGTGTGAGATGACGAGGGTAAGGATAGGATTCCTAAGCTGGAACTAGACAGAAAAGGCCCAAAAAGATGAGAAAACAACTAGTTTGTCTGGGCTCAGGCCATATGCAGGCTGACTGCAAGCATTTTGGCAGAATATCTCTGTGAGCCCTGAAAGACTGCCTGAAGTGACTCCACAATCACTATGAAAAGGAGAAGTGATCTCTGCTTGCTCAGAAAGAGAAAAGGAGGACATTTCCCACAGGGATCTATATAGGTCACCCAAAGTTGGGCTCGCAAATTTGGGCCTGCAGGATGTGTGTAAATCAATAATTGGAGTTAATTGGCATCATTTTGGAATGGCATGTATATCTGGCCTACAAAGAGGGCACATGGGATGGGCATGGGTGTGTCAGGGGCATACCCAGAAATTAGATGTGATGTTATAGAATACTTGGATTTGTGCACTGTGCAAAGGAGCCTTGCCATTGAAAGAAAAGAAGGAGAAAGGAGAGGGGAGATGGCAGGAAAAGTCCAGCAGTTTTCCCTATCCCCCAAGAAATCAAAAGGAACAGGGAAAAACTGTCCTTACCTAGGAATTCCTGCAGTCAGAGCTCTAGAAAATACATGGAGCTGGAATAGCAGAAGCTCTGGGGGGGGGGGGGGGCAGGCAGGAAGCTGCTTGGGGAAGGCAGATGAGAATCCTGGGAATTGTAGTAGCAGGGACTTTCTCTCACAGGTGGGCCAATTAGTCTCCACCCAGTTTGCAGAGAGAGAGAGAGAGAGAGAGAGAGAGAGAGAGAGAGAGAGAGAGAGAGAGGGAGGGGTAGATACTGTGCACAAAGCCAGCAGTATATTAGAAGCTCAAGGCACAGAGAGGCAGGGCCGCTGAGAGCCGGGCCCCCCCCACCCGAGGTCGCGTCACGCCCCGCCCCCCCACCCGAAGTCGCCGGGCCCCCCTCCACCCGAGGTCGCGTCGCGCCCCTCCCCACCCGAAGTCACTGGGCCCCCCTCTCCACCCGCTGCCGGGCCCTCCGAACTAACCTGAAGCGCCTTCACGTTCGCATCGCAGCAAGCAGCATCAGCATCAGCAGGGCAGACCTCTCCTTCCTTCTGTGCCCCGCCCTCGCAGACGTTACATCAGGCGAGGGCGGGACACGGAAGGAAGGAGTGGCCTGCCCTGCTGCTGCTGCTTGCTGCGATGCGAACGTGAAGGCGCTTCAGGTTAGTTCCGGGAGCTCTCGGCGGCCCTGCAGAGAGGAGAGAGAGAGAGTGCCAGAAGATGTAAAGCAACCTGTCTACTGAAACAGTAGATTTAGCTTAGAAGCTGGTCCTAGGAAACAGCTGTGGCAAGAAAGCCAGGAAAAGCTGACAGGTACACTGTCCTTTCGTGTTGCTCTATTTGTATAGTGGGAGGAGGGCTTGGAAGTAGAAGCATAGAGGTAAAGGCAGTGGAAAGTAAGGGACAGCCTGAAGAAGGTTGGGAACCAAGTATCTTTAAGTCAGTGTACTGGTTCCATAGAAAGAGGGAGGGGAGCTTAAAGGAAGCTAATTCCTAGACTAGAGTTTGCAGAGAAGACATGGGGCAGAGTAAGCCGGCAATGGAAAGTGAGTACCCTTTAAAGTGTGCTTGCCTTTATGTAGGGAAAGAAGCCAGCGGGAGCTCATACAGAGTCATTGAAGGATGAGGATCAGCCCTGGTAAGAAGGACAAGAGAATCACTGAGAAACCCTGGGCTAGGGAAGTGCCTGAGTGTGGGCAAAGTTTGTAATTCTGAAATGAGGTTCTGGAAGTGAAGACTAACCCCAGCTACAAGTTGAAACCCAAGGGAAGGTTACTGGGAAAAGGGGGGGGGGGGGGCTTGTATTCTGTTTAGCACATTTATGTTGGAGCAATTAGCTAAGGAATGTTTAATACTGTCTATTATGTTAGAGCGTTCTAAGATTAATCCTCCAGCATTGGAAGCTCACCTGAGGAACATTTGGCTATGTTTTATTTAAATGCTTTTAATTGTATGGAAAGAGTCAATACTGTTTGTAAGAGGAATTTGTGTTTTCCCTTCTGTGTGAAAAGAGGGAGGTTTTTGCTTTTGAACTGAGCTAAATAAAAAAGTGACACTTTGAAGTTAAGAGAATGGTCTTTTATTGAATTCCAAGAAACCTTCTGGAGGGATTGTGGCTGGATTTGAAAAGGAGGGCCTGCCACTAGAAGGGGTCAGAGTGCGGTGCAGACAGAGCTCCCTCATAAAGACAGACCCTCCCTGGCTGATGCTGGTAGCAGCAGAGTGAACCGGGGCGCCCCCTAGTTTTGACAGAACCCAACTGCGATCAGTTGGGCATGAGAATTCACACTAGGTTTTAGCAGGTGTAAATCCTTGCAGCCAAATTTGTGCATGGGAATCCGCTCTAAGTGCTATTCTATAGAGCAGAACTTAATGGTGCCTAACTTTGGGTGCCATTTACTGAGTTCAGCCCTATCTGCACAGAGATGGGCTGAGTCTGCTGGTAGAGTCTTCTTAGCAGAACTACTACTACTACTTAACATTTCTAAAGCGCTACTAGGGTTACGCAGCGCTGTACAATTTAACATGGAAGGACAGTCCCTGCTCGAAGAGCTTACAATCTAAAAAGTTGTCTCTTTCTCCCTGCACAATAACTTCAAAATTGCAGCTGCAAAGCAGCATTGCTAAGGATCCTCCAAATTGATATAAACCTTCTCGGAGGTTTTCAGGACCAAACTACAGCAATAGTCTTTATGTTAACACATAGCTCAATGTTGCATTTTTTTGTTTCCCCACCTCACCCTAAGAACAGACTTGCACAGCCATCTCCTGTGCAACCAATTAATTAAATTTAGACAGAGATGCAAAAAAATACATTGAAAAAAGCTGAAAGAAAAAGGAGAGAGAAAAATAATGAATGAAAAGAAAATCCTGGCAAGAGAACTGAGAGAAGACAGGGGAATATAGAAACCAGAGACCGAGACCTACACCATTAGAAAAAGTAAATGTTGAATCAAGATGGCGTCAGTAGCGGTTGCAGGTTCCCGGAGCTCCTGAGACTTAACAGTGTTCGTCCGAGAGAATTTATATCCCCGACTCTATGATGGGGAAAAGAAAGGGAAAAACACAGGCTCCTACCTGCACGGCGCCAGCGCTGCCCCCAATCTCTCGTCAGCCGACGCTGGAGAGCTACGGAATCGGGACCCCTGGTGAGCAGGTTTTTACCTTGACGGGCTCGCCCCTTCATGGAGCTGAGCACAGCGTAGAGGGCACGATGCTGAGCCCTCCTTCTCTCACCGCTCCCCCACAACCCGGAAGCGTAGCTGAGCCGACCGGACCACAACTGCCAGAAGCGCTGTTTGTGGAAGGAGGACCCTCGAGCACTTCTACTCCAGGGAAGGAAACAACAAACCAGGGACAAACGCTGGTCGGGTTCCCTGCTTCCCATGGATTCACTTCCGAGAGTAGTGGAGGAATGAAAAGACCTATTCAGGTGACAATGAATATGCTATGGGATGCAATCCAGGAGGTAAATAACACTTTACTTCAAATGAATTGTTCTATAAAAGGCGAAATTGTGGAACTGAAGCAAACCGGTCAGAATTTGTCTATAAAGGTTCAGGAACAAAATGAAAAAATGCTGAAGATGGAAAATGAGGTTAAACAATTACAAAACTTAACAGTGACGTTGGTCAAAGAAAAAGAAACTCAGGAAAGAAAGATGGAATATTTGGAAAATAATGGGAGGAGAAATAACCTGAGGTTATTGAATTTTCCCAAATCTTCTCTAATTTCACCTAAAATATTTTGCTGATATATTGTGGATCCCTGCAGAGGGTTATCCCCCTGTAACAAGGGCCCAATACAGTGGTGGAAATAAGTATTTGATCCCTTGCTGATTTTGTAAGTTTGCCCACTGACAAAGACATGAGCAGCCCATAATTGAAGGGTAGGTTATTGGTAACAGTGAGAGATAGCACATCACAAATTAAATCCAGAAAATCACATTGTGGAAAGTATATGAATTTATTTGCATTCTGCAGAGGGAAATAAGTATTTGATCCCCCACCAACCAGTAAGAGATCTGGCCCCTACAGACCAGGTAGATGCTCCAAATCAACTCATTACCTGCATGACAGACAGCTGTCGGCAATGGTCACCTGTATGAAAGACACCTGTCCACAGACTCAGTGAATCAGTCAGACTCTAACCTCTACAAAATGGCCAAGAGCAAGGAGCTGTCTAAGGATGTCAGGGACAAGATCATACACCTGCACAAGGCTGGAATGGGCTACAAAACCATCAGTAAGACGCTGGGCGAGAAGGAGACAACTGTTGGTGCCATAGTAAGAAAATGGAAGAAGTACAAAATGACTGTCAATCGACAAAGATCTGGGGCTCCACGCAAAATCTCACCTCGTGGGGTATCCTTGATCATGAGGAAGGTTAGAAATCAGCCTACAACTACAAGGGGGGAACTTGTCAATGATCTCAAGGCAGCTGGGACCACTGTCACCACGAAAACCATTGGTAACACATTACGACATAACGGATTGCAATCCTGCAGTGCCCGCAAGGTCCCCCTGCTCCGGAAGGCACATGTGATGGCCCGTCTGAAGTTTGCCAGTGAACACCTGGATGATGCCGAGAGTGATTGGGAGAAGGTGCTGTGGTCAGATGAGACAAAAATTGAGCTCTTTGGCATGAACTCAACTCGCCGTGTTTGGAGGAAGAGAAATGCTGCCTATGACCCAAAGAACACCGTCCCCACTGTCAAGCATGGAGGTGGAAATGTTATGTTTTGGGGGTGTTTCTCTGCTAAGGGCACAGGACGACTTCACCGCATCAATGGGAGAATGGATGGGGCCATGTACCGTACAATTCTGAGTGACAACCTCCTTCCCTCCGCCAGGGCCTTAAAAATGGGTCGTGGCTGGGTCTTCCAGCACGACAATGACCCAAAACATACAGCCAAGGCAACAAAGGAGTGGCTCAGGAAGAAGCACATTAGGGTCATGGAGTGGCCTAGCCAGTCACCAGACCTTAATCCCATTGAAAACTTATGGAGGGAGCTGAAGCTGCGAGTTGCCAAGCGACAGCCCAGAACTCTTAATGATTTAGAGATGATCTGCAAAGAGGAGTGGACCAAAATTCCTCCTGACATGTGTGCAAACCTCATCATCAACTACAGAAGACGTCTGACCGCTGTGCTTGCCAACAAGGGTTTTGCCACCAAGTATTAGGTCTTGTTTGCCAGAGGGATTAAATACTTATTTCCCTCTGCAGAATGCAAATAAATTCATATACTTTCCACAATGTGATTTTCCGGATTTAATTTGTGATGTGCTATCTCTCACTGTTACCAATAACCTACCCTTCAATTATGGGCTGCTCATGTCTTTGTCAGTGGGCAAACTTACAAAATCAGCAAGGGATCAAATACTTATTTCCACCACTGTATATCTCTGGAGCATTAAGATCTTCAAATGAACAACCTCAGGCTACTCCTAACTTAAATCTGACAGAATTACTTGAGAACTCTTTGGAATTGATCACGGAGAGATGCAAATGTCATGTAACTTTTGATTCAGTTAATTATATATTTTTTGATCCCTCGAAATTGTTAGAACTTATAGTATTGAAGGAAGGTGTTAAACCCCCAGATGATTTGCCTCCCTAACTGAGAACGCTGTTACGTTGGCTGTATAACCTGCTTTGACCCAACCATTTAATAACCTAGTTTATAGCTATATTATTTGTTTTTTTTCTTTTCCTTTTGTATATTACCTAGTACCTTGATTCATTAATTGTGGACAGATTTAAAAAGATTTTCTTTTTATGCCAGACACAGCTGTAAGTACTTATGTTTCTTCTGTTTCTATTTTCTGATGTTGCCAAATTTATGTCTATGGATGTAAATGTAAAATTCATAAAAAAAAAAAATTAAAAAAAAGAAAAATTAAATGTCCAAACATCAGAGGTAGAAAAAAAGAATTGTATTTATAGTTTAGGATAAAGTAGTGTGGTAGCCATGTTGATAAATATAAATAGAAAATGGAAATAAGGTGATTTGTTGGACTAATTTAAATACAATTTTGACTAACTGTCGGAAATCAACACCTCCTTTCTCAGGTTAGGACAAGATACTATAACAGAAGCATACTGTCCTGACCTGAGAAAGGAGGGTGTGGCCTTTGAAAGCTAATTGAAAAATGTTAGCCCAATAAAATTGTCTGAGTATCATCTTATTTTCCATTTTTTTTGCTTTATTTGTATTTTGTTAATTTGTAATGTTGTGATTGGAATGTGTCAGTTTTTAATTAATTAATTAATTTATAGTAGCAGTTGTACCCCACATTCTCCTAACATGTTTGGTTTGATGTGGCTTACAATGTTAGTTGAAGGAGGAAGTGAAATTACATTTTGATAGACATTTACGCCTGCTTTCTTTATATTTTGCACAGTACAGGGGGACATGCCTTACTTGTTTCTCTGGTGTTCACTGTATGCAGAATCTGGCTTCTTGGGAGTTCAGTTTAATTTTTGTCTGCATATTTCTATTTTTAGTTTGTGGTTACTTAATCTATACTGGGTGAGGATCTATAAAAATTTGGCTTGTTTATTTTTCCCTTGATGTTTTAGTGTACACTGCAGTGTTTATGGTGCTACCTTTTCCTAGATAGGCTCTTGTGTGACTTGTGGAAGTTACTGTTATTATGGTACGGTAGAATCACTCTATAAGTCCTGAGTGGCATTTGTAGTGGTTTGTATTACTTCATAGTGTACCTGATATTGGATTTTGAATTTAGATCACACCTTTCTCAGTAGTAGCTCAAGATAAGATAAGTTACATCAGATACAGTAGGTATTTTCTTGTCCCTGGAGGGCTTACAAAGTTTTGTATCTGGGGCAATGGAGGATTAAGTCCAGGTTCTTGAGGAGTGGCAGTGGTATCTGAATCCTGGCTTTCCTGGCTCTCAGTCTGCCGCTCTAACTATGTTTGGTAACTCATCAGCAAACTAAAGGCTAGTCCTGGGGCCGGTGCTAGGGTTTCTAGTGCTCCGCTGCAACCTATTAGTTGGCGCCCCCTACCTATCCAGCATCTCCTCTCTCTCTTTTCTCCTCCCAACCCCTCCCCTCTCCCTGTCTAGCACCTTCTCTCTCTCCTCCACTACCAGACACCTACCCCCTGTGCTTTTTTTGTAGGAAAAACCTTAGGGGCAGGATCACTGGCTCTGCTCCTACAGTAGCCACACCCCTTTTACCAACCATGGTGCATATAAACAGGCATCATTGAAAATATTACACCAGTATAGGAGAAGAAAAATTACTTGTGAGTAATAATGTCTGTAAGCTGTTACAGCTCCAGTATACCCAAAATGATACAAACCAAATTAGCATGCAGACCAGGAATTAGGAGAACAGTCTTGCCAAATCTGAAACACAATATGTTATCAAAATCTTAGAACCTAACAAATGGATCCCTCTTCAGATACTTGGCCTTGCAATCACACATGCAGAACAGAGATAGCCCCTCTTCAAATTCTTGAAAAATTAACCTGAACTTCTAAGAAGCTAGACACTGCATGCAGCACAATACCAGGAAAAGAGAAAGAAACATGATTCCTACTAGCAAAATAAAACAACAGATCTAAATTCTCAAACTGGACATATTCCAAACACTAAAATGAAAGTAAAATGATTTTTTTCTACCTTTGTTGTCTGGTGAGTTTGTTTTTCTGATCATGTTTGTCCCAGTCTCTGATTCTGCTGCTCTCTATCTGTTCTCTTAACTCCATTTCCAGGGCTTCATTTCCATTTATTTCTTTACTTTCCTCCTTTCTTCTTCATTTCTTGCTCTACATCCATAAGTAAAAGCTGTGTCCAGCATTTTTCTTCTCTCCCGTCCATCCATGCGCATCTCCTTCCTCTCTTTTCCCTCTCCTCCATCCATGTCCAGCATTTTTCCTCTCTCCCCTCCATCCATGTGCATCTCCTTCCTATGCCTTCCCTCCCCTCCATCTCTGTCAAGCATTTCTCCTGCCCTCCCCTCCATCAATCCATGTCCAGCAATTCTCTGCCCTCCCCTCACATCCATATGCAACAATTTGCCTTAGCCCCCTTCTCAGCTGCTGCTAGTTCCAGTTCCAACCCCAGCCCCCTTTTTATTCCTGCCGCCCTGCATTTAAATCTGTTTTACCTCAAAGTCAAAGCGGCAGCAGTGAAAGAAGCAGTCTGACCTCGAGCCTTCCCTTCTTTCACAGTGCCCTGCCCTCGTGGAAACAGGAAATTGTATCAGAGGAAGGCAGGACACTGAGAGGGAAAAGAAGGCTCAAGGTGAGCCTACTTCTTTCAGCGTTTCTGCCACTGGTGCTTTGACTTTGAGGTAAAATAAAACAGATTTAAATGCAGGACAGCAGGAACAAAAAGAGGGCTGCTAGGGAGCTGAGGGCAGGCAGGTGGGGACCAAGGGCTGCAGCTGGGGCTGGAAATGTGAGCCGCCATCCCTCCAGATGTTGGCGCCCCCTGCCATGCTTACCGGGTTGCACTGGCCCTGACTATCACAGCTGAAGCATGGTGGCCATTTGGCAACCTATCAAAAACTTGGAGCCAGATGCACTAACTCCACAGAAAAAGCCCTTCCCTTAGCGATTCAGAAAAAAACGGGCATGCATGAAGGAAATTGCATGCAAATGAGCTGCTCGCTGTTAGCTCATTTGCATGTGATTTCCTTCCTAGGGGGGGAAGCCAGTTGGGCAGCTGAGCATGTGCAGAGCAGCCAAGCATTATGCGTGGCTGCTCTGCGCATGCCAAAGATGGCTTCATACACGCAGACAAGCTGCATGTATAATAGCCATCTACAACCTCCAATAAATTGCCATCTTTGGCATTGTGCAGCAGAGTGAGAGAGTGGGACCCTGGAAAGAGAGAGAACTAAATGATTCGATGGAGACCCAGGTCTCTCTGTCAGCCAATCACAGCGCGTTTAGCTGACACCAGTGACAACTAAACGCACTGTGATTGGCATGCACTTCTGCTCTTTTTTTTTAATGCAAGAAGCATAATACTAAAAAGAAGTGCCTGCCAATCACAGCATGTTTAGCTGCCACTGCTGTTAACTAAACGCGCTGTGATTGGCTGAGAGAGACCTGGGTCTCTCTCATCTTTGCAGTTCTCTCTCTTTCCAGGGTCCAACTGTCTCTCCCTCTGCTGCACAATGCCAAAGATGGCTTCATACACTCAGACAAGCTGCATGCATAATAGCTGTCTACAGCTTCCAATAAATTGCCACAGAAGTGCTTGTTATGCTTCTTGCAACAGCTCACAGCAGCCCAGGCCAGGCATTAACGGGAGGTGCAGACCTCCCGTTAGGTTTTCCACGGTAAAGGTAGGGACTGCTTTTGTGCACGGGGTCGGAAAACAGCTGTGCATCTGCCTTGCATGCACATTATAATACTAATTAGCTCATTATAATACCTTTTAGATCATTTGCATTCCGTTTTCGTTAGCTGCTACTGTGACAGGAAAATGGCTCGGAGAACCCTTTCGTACATGTCTCATTCTAATACTTGCTCGCTAGACTGGCTAGAACTGGTTTAAAAACCAAGTTGCTGGCTCATTAGGTTTAGTGCATTTGGCTCTTAGTATGCTCTCTGGGCCGGGCAGGGACCTACCAACTGTACCTGAATTTGTATCTTGCCTTAAACTCAGATTTGGATAGGCAAATAATTATATCCAATTAGCTTTTATTGATCTGTGCTCATCAGCCTCTCACCCCCTAGCAAATTCAGCTCTTTCGGGTTTCTACACATTGTGTGCATCACTCTACACTCTTTTTTTTTGCTTTGTTTTAACTTCCAAACATTAGACCATTCTTCCAATTTATTTAGATCACTTCTCATATTGTCTACTCCCTCCAGGGTGTCCACTCTGTTGGGTCAGTTTAAATGAATTAGTTTAAATTATTTCACTATTAAGTAACACTTTTGGTTTAGTCAGTTTACTTTGATGGTTGCATATCCTTTATAAGTCTGAATTGCAATTTTCATAAGTTTGTATTATGTTTATCAATGTATATTTCTTGTTTTGTCTGTAGTACTTACATGATTTATATTGTTCATATTTTTCAGTTTATTGGCTAGGTGTATTTCAATATGAATCTTAATATTAAATGTTTTTATCATTATATCTATGAAATGACAGCATTGTATCCAGCACTTCAGTAATAATGTTGTGTGTGAATGCAGCCTAATGATTAGTAACTGTGCAATACCCCCAACCTGGCTAGAGACGCACCCCCCTGTTGAAAATTCCTGGCTATGCCACTGTCCCTGATGGAAAGCAATGTGGCAGCTGGTGTATGAGAAGGCTGAAAAAACTCCTGGCATGATCTGGCACCTCTCTCCTGCAGGTGGCAACCTTGCTAGATTTAGAGGGGAAGTTATCAATGTGGGCTACCATTAAGACATATATTTTTTTTTTAAGTTGAACATGCTTTTTTGAAAAGGTTATATAAAAACTGAGCAAATACACAACAAAACATAGACAGAGCAACAAGTAGAAATTAACAATATACAGCAATCCTTTTCATGATCAAAATTAATATAGTATAGTATCACAGATGCACTTAATAATACCAAAAGAGTAAAAGTAAGCTAAAACATAAATTTAAATTGAGTTGAGTTGTAGCAGCACTCAGTAAATGTCCAAGTATGAATCATAACCCCAAAGGTAGATGACAATATTCTTGTAGCAGCAGCCAAGTTTTATTAAAAGACTAGTAAAAAAGGCCCGTTTCTGACACAAATGAAACGGGTGCTAGCAAGGTTTTCCTTGGAGTATGTATGTTTGAGAGAGTGTATGTGAGAGTGACTGTGTGTGAGAGAGAGTGAGTCTGGGTGCGAGTGTGTCTGTGAGAGAGAGAGTGTGTGTGTGTGTGAGAATGAGAGTGTGTGCAAGTGCGTATGTGAGACAGTGTGAGACAGAGAGAGAGAGAGTGTGTTTCACACAGATACAGTGTGTGCGAGAGAGAGAGTGTGTGTGAGACACAGACTCTCTGTGAGACTGAGTGTATGAGACCAAGAGAGTGTGTGAGTGACTGTGTGACACATAGAGAGTGAATGTGATACAATGTGAGAGTGTGTGAGAGACAGTGTGTGAGAGTGAGAGAGAGAAAGACATTGACTGAGAGAGAGAGTGAGAGAGAGTGTGTGTGTGTGACAGAGATAACTTCCCCCCCCTGGTGTCAGGCCCCCCTCCCCCCTTCTCTCTCTGGTGTCTGAGCTCTGGCTGTGCTTCAAGGAACTGACCAATCCTATTTAATAGAATGCACCTCCAACATTCTGAAGCCGAGAAATCTTGTGTGGTTGGTCACTTCTGCTTGTGACGAACCCGGAAGTATGTGATGTCAATTCAGGAGATGGATACAGAGAGCAGGAATGCCTCAGCCATGAAGTCAGCTTCAGAATGTTGGAGGTGCGTTTTATTATACAGGATCCTATGGCATTACTTTTCTCAGTGGCCACATTTTCATACTTGCTAGTCTCACATACCGGATTCCACCATATATTATTTATTTTATTTTTTATTTTTATTACACTTGTACCCCGCGCTTTCCCACTCATAGCAGGTTCAATGTGGCTTACATATTATATACAGGTACTTATTTGTACCTGGGGCAATGGAGGGTTAAGTGACTTGCCCAGAGTCACAAGGAGCTGCCTGTGCCTGCAGTGGGAATCGAACCCAGTTCCCTAGGACCAAAGTCCACCACTCTAACCACTAGGCCACTCCTCCACTCATTAGAAATATTTTTCAAGATTGTAGTATAGGTCAAGGTCAGAAAAAATAAAAAATAAATATGGAAAACAATCTAGCTTGGTGGCTCAATAAAACAGATGGCAGACCAAAATGACCTCCAGCAATCACTTTGGGACCCTTTTACTAAGCAGCTTGCCATGCAACAATCCCGAGCTATCGCCGTCCCAACACGGGCACCAGCTGTAGTTCAACCCCAAGCGTGCGGCATTTCTGGTGCTAGCAGAAATTTTTAAAAAAATATTTCCACAGGGGGTTACTGCTGGGTTAGCAGGGGAGCCCTTACCGCCACCTCAATTGGTGGCGGTTAGCGTTCCCCCCCCCAAATGGCCACGCGGTACGTGTGAACTTACCACACAGCCATTTTATTTTTGGCCATTTTTATCTACTGCAGTAAAGGGATCCTAGCATGTGGCAAAATTGGCCGCTGATGCTAGCACTGGGCCACTTTTACCGCAGCTTAGAAAAAGGGCCCCTTTACGCAGCAATTGTTCCTTAAAGTTAGATAGAATAGTATTCCAGACTTTTCTCCAAAATGATCTTAATTGAGGACAATAAATATCATATGAAGCAAGGTTCCTATGTTTTTTCACAAGACCAACAGCAATTGCAGTCAGAGGATCCAAGTTTAGATATTCAATGTGGCGCCCATAATGCTCTATGCAATAGAAAGTACATTGATTGTATTATGGGTGTAGAGCGAACAGATTTGAAAACACATGTCTATATATCTTCCTATGTCTCAGCACTGTATGTAGTCTATAGGTTATTATAGGTCAGAATAGCATGTTCAAAGGCAATGATTCAGTTGAAGCCATTTGTAATATTGAGTAGTTGGAAGATTGTATTTCTTTGGCAGATCAGGAAACTGCAAAAAAACCCCGAGTCTTCAATTAAGTCACCGATTGTACAGATACCTAAGTCTTGCCATAGCTTCCGTTATACAGATTTAAGGCCCTGTTTACTAAGGTGCACTAGTATTTTTAACTTGCCTACAATTAGCATGCGCGCTAATCGTGTAGGCACCTATAAGGATATTGTAGGCGCATACACAGTTAACGTGCGTTAAAAATGTTAATGCGCCTATAACGCGGCTTAGTAAACAGGGCCCTTATTTTGTATTTTAATAAATTCATTATTCCATAGTGGCACTAATAGTGTGTTGCCATTTATTTTGTACCCAATTTTCAACTTCCATAAAAGCCAAATGGGTTGATTGTAATATCTCTTTTAGTGGAAGTGGATTTAGGAGACAACATAGCAGGCATCAGTTTGTAGGGCATGTTAACTAGCAAAATATTGCTCCAGTTGCATCCATTTAGGTGTGTCCTGTGGAACATAATGATGATCCATGTCTCATTAAAAATGCTATGTGATATTCATAAAAGCTAAGAAAGATTACACCACCATTGGTTTTAGAATATTTAAGCTCTTTGAGAGTAATTCGTGGTTGCCTATTATTCCATAAGAATATAGATAATAAACTTTCCATGATATGATATGTGGAAGGATGAAGCAGCAAAGGCAGCATGCTTAAGACGTAGTTGATTTGGGGATTATCATCATTTTGATGGTACCTAAGCGACCCCACTAAGTTAACTTCAAAGGTGACCACCTAGTTATAAGGGCTTTGGTGACTTGTATCGAGTATTCAATACTGTACTGATTCATTTTATGGGACGAAAAAAATATACCCAAATACATTAACTTGGATGATGTCCTACAAAAGCCATAGTGTTTGAGATCAGATTTTAGTTCTGGACAATTAAGTGGCAAGATTTCAGTTTTGTTAGCATTATGCTTGCAATCAGAAAAAAATATATAATATTGTCTTATGGTTTCTAATAATGTAGGTTTGGAATTGGGAAAGATATAGAGTAATATGTCATCTGCAGATAGTTTGATAGATATTTTAAGACAATTTATACCTTGATTGGCCAAATCATTACTAATAGCAGTCAATAAGGGTTCCAGAATAATATTAAATAATAATGGCAACAAGGGGCAGCCTTATCTGGTGCCATGTGATAGTCGAAATGATTCTGACATAATTCCAATAATACATAGCAGTATATAAAACTGTAGCCATGTTGATAAACTCAGCTGAGAAGCCATACCATGTCATTGTTTGAAATAGGAATGACCACTCAACGCAGTCGAATGCTTTTTCCACATCTAGTCCAATAGCTACCAGTGGTGGAGATGTAAAAGATGAATATGCTAGAATGTTAGCAAATAATCTTGTGTTGTTGGCAGAAAGCTTACTGCATATGAATTCATTGTGATCATTACTTATAATTTTCAGAAGGACCAATTGTAGCCGAGTTGCCAATATTTTGACATCAATCTTGTCATCCATGTTAATTTAACAATAAAGGTCTATAATTACCGATAAAGAGCCACAAGAGGTTAAGAATTATAGGGTGTCTTTTACTAAGACACGCTAGCGTACTTAGCATGTGCTAAACTCTAGAGATGCCTATGTATTCCTATGGGCGTCTCTAGCATTTAGCACGCTCCTATTTTTAGTGCACGCTAAAAACACAAGTGCGCCTTAGTAAAAGACCCCCATAGACTTTTATCATCTGATAGATTTAGGGTGCCTGCAGGACCAGGTTTGGGAACCATTCATTTATGTTATGAGTGATCTGACTACTTAGCCCTCCTATTTACAAAGTCGAGCAGCATTTCCAACACAGCCCATTCAAAGTTAATGGGCTGTGATGGCAGTACCGCACCTCCAGCTACTAGCACAGCTTTGCAGACAGGGGCCTTAGTTTGTTGTTAATCTTCAGATGACAGAACCAGATGAGCAAGGTGATCCAAAAAGGACATATTCTGAATGTCATTCTCTGAAGAGTAAAGTTGTTGACAGAAGATTTTAAAACAATGCAATATATTCAAGTCTTGAACAAATGTATTTGCCAGAATCGCCTTTAATGGCAGTAATGTTTATTCTGTCAGATTTACTCTTTAGGTATATAGCCAATAAGTGACCATGTTTACTACTTCCAAAATAGTAATTAGCAGCTTGCATAAATACAGATTTTGCAGAATTCTTGATTAACATATGTGTAACACAATTTCCGTAATTCCTCCACAAAAGGCTATTTGAGGGGTTATCCTGATGTTGTCATTCTTTTAAGCTTAATGTCTTGTTGTAGTTTCAAAATCTCTTCATTATTCTTTTTGCACACTTGAGCAACAAAAGAGATGATTATTCCTCTAATATATGCTTTAAAGGAGTCCCATAAACAAGGCCAAGCAGTAACCTCAGGCTTATTAAATTCAAAAAAATTCTTTAATATCATCAGATATGTAGTCTTTAAATTCATGTTCTTCCAGTAGGGCAGAGTTAAATTTCTAGTGATTTTTCTTCCTAATTTGAGATATACAGTACCATGTAATTGCAGTATAATGGGGGAATGATCTGAGATTGATATTTCACCAGTATCTAAATGTAATACATTTTTGAATAGTGAACTGTTTATTAAGAAACTCTATCCTTGAATAAGACAGATGAGGGGGGGGGGGGGGGGGGGGGGGGGGAGGGGGAGGTATAGTTTCTCTCTATACTATGCATCAGTCTCCAAGAGTCAATCAAATTAAATTGTGAAATTATATCTTGTAAAGCATGCCATGACTTGGATCTCCTATATGGTACCTTACAGCATCTATCAATATCAGGGTTCATAATCAAGTTAAAATGTAAGGCGAAAATCTGGGTTCCCCCCATTGCCACCACCTGCCCTACATATTTACATCCTCTCGGTACCCACTCCTTGATATGTGTGTTCCCCTCCCCTGCTGGAAATCCCGGGTTATCCTGAAATTCCAAGAATGATGAGGGGCCTTCTGTATCTCCCCACCACTCCCACGCCAACCGCAGCGGTCTCACAAGAGGGGTGAGCCACACGTGAGAACTCCTGACTTGCAAGGCATTGAGCACCGTACAGGACTGGGTGGCACCCTCCACACTTCCTGTGGCACAAAAACATAGTGGCCCGTGTGCAACTCATGTATCCATCGTAGGAGCGCCGCAACATTATAGAGCCTTAGATCTGGTAAGTTAGCTCTCCCTTTGCTATGTGCCCTTGTCAACTTGTTATATAAGAGAGGAGGGGAGGGAGGGATGGGTGGGGAGGAGGCAGGGTGGGTGGGGTGGGAACGGGGGGGGGGGAATAAATAGAAAATCAAGAGAACGGACATGAGTAAGAGGATGTGTGTGTGGAAAAGGTGGAGAGGGAGGATCACTGCTCTACCAAAGATGGTGTAGCCCAGTAGGACATGGAACTTGAAAGATTGGTATAGGATTATCGGGGGCTAATCAGTTGGCGAGGAATATTTTGTGTTAACCATGTAATGTATTGGCCATGCAATTGAAAATGTAGCAGTTATTTGTCCAATAATAGAAATGTAATGGTGAGCAGGAACAGTGGATGGTAGGAAATGTTTGTCTGTTACTCTTGTTAATAAAAACAGTATCATGTAAGGCGTAGGACAGTCAGCAGCTAATTGGTTAACTATTTCATTAAAAAAATTCAGGTTGATCTAGGTTGGGAGCACATGTTCATGATGATCAGCTTTTGTGAATTAACCTTTACCCATCTTCCGTGAATGTCATTGGTTTTTGATAGCAAAGTTACATCAGAACTCTTTCATATTAGAATGGTAACACCATTCTTTCTTACTCACTGCAGCAGAGTAAACTTCAGGAAGGGACCATTTAGTCAATAATTTAATGGCGTGGAGGAGTGGCCTAATGGCTAGTGTAGTGGGTTGCAGACCTGGGGAACTGGGTTCAATTCCTGCTGCTCTCTGATGGTTGGCAGAGGGTTGAGATCCTGGGGAGCTGGGTTCAATTTCTTCTGCAGCTCTTTGTGACCCTGGGCAAGTCACTTAACCCTCCAATGCCCCAGGTACAACATACTACTTAGATTGTGAGCCTACGTGTAAAATAAAACTGTATACCACTTAGGTCTAAGGAGTATATAAAAACTGAAAATGAACTAAAGTGTTTTTCTTGTAAAAATACACCGTCAGGTGAATATTTATTTAAATATGTTATAATCATTTTTCTTTTTAATCTGATTATGAACTCCCCTGAGATGAAAAGAAACACATTTAAATGGCACTATAAAAGAAATAAATTAGCATGTCTAATACTGTGGATTCACCTGACAAAAACAAAATACTGCTGCTGTATTGAAAAATGATCTGGCATTCATCAAAATGCGGTTTAAAACTAAAAAGAAGTACATCTGTGAAACACCTTGTATTCATATATTTAACCCCACATGTGAATCACAGTAGAGGGCCAATGAAGTACCAAAAGGCAGTGAAAATGTTGCCATGGTGGTATTTATCCCTATAGTTGAAGGAAAATAAATCAAGAGAAATTATCAATCATCAGTCTACATTAGCTATTGGAAAAATAGGTTAGTTGAAAGAAATGCACCCTCAATAATAAAATTGCTATAGCAATTTACAAAGTTATACCGAATAATATTAATAATTGAAACTTGATGATATTGTAAGAGTGCATAATTAAAACTCCTTTTACAAAGCCATGCTAGTGACTCCAGCATGGCAAATGCAACAAAGCCCATAACTGAATGGGCTTCATTGCATTTGCTGCACCAGAATCACTAGCACGGCTTTGTAAAAGGAGCCCTATATTCGCAATGTATAAAGCAAAATTCAGCAATGCCCAAATGATCAGTTATGAAGTTAGAAATTAATGCATCTCTAAGCATAAAGAGAACATAGATTATTATGCCCATCTGCAAGAGTGAGTAGTAATTTTTAAACGGGGAAGCATTCAACACTTCAATATAATACAACAGAAGCACTTATATCAAACATCATATCGGGTAGCATTTATAGGAGTTGGAAATTTATCTTCAGTAGATGCAGCAAGCGATTCAAGATCAGTAAAGTCTTTGGTTTGGTTATGGAGCGTTACTCTCATGCAAACTGGATTAAAAAATGCCAAACCCCACATTAGCTGCCTTAATCTTAGGCCTGAGTTCTTTCCTCAGATGCACTGTATTCTTATTGAGATCTGGTGTAAAAAGTAGTGTGTGGTCTTCAGATTTAATTTGAGCTCAGAGTCATGCTTTCTGCAAAATTTCAATTACCTGAATATATTTGAGAAGTGTAACAGGTCTGGGGTATTTATCATTTTGATGACATTGAGGAGGAACATGGTAAGCGCGTTCTGTTTCATAATCCTTGGTAAATTGCAAATCTAACACAGATATTATAAGTGATTCCAGAAATTGACACATATCTTGGCCCTCTATACCCTCCAGGAGGCCCAAAATTCTGAAGTTACTTCTGTGGGTGCGATTATTTGCTTCCTCTTAGTCTTTTTCCAATTGCGCAGTGTGATGCTGTCGGACCTTAATATTTTCCTTCAATGTCATCACACTTTTCTCAATTGTCTGAACAAGTTGGAATTGAGTAACTTCCAAGGTAAGTGAAGCCAAAACAATTAGGGTGTGTTAACGATAGAGATGCCCATTATATTCCTATGGGTGTCTCTAACGTCAGCGCGCACTAAAACGTTTGTGTGCCTACAGCGCAGCTTAGTAAATAGGGCCCTAGGTTTCATTGCATTTTAGGCCTGCTGTACAAAATGGATTTGTCAGCAGATGGTAGCCTCTGAGGCAATTATTTTTATTGCTTGAACAGATAAAACTGAGCCTTTTAACTTGCTAAAGGACACATTTCCCCCTAAATTCTCTAAAAAGCACTAAACAATTGCGCACACAAATTTGGGCATGCAATTTAATTGAATAATGAGCTAATTAGCATAATAATTAGCTCATTAGCAAGCAATTATTGGCACTAATTAGGTTTAATTGAAATACACGCACATAAATTTAGGCGCTGAGTTCAAAAAGGGGATGCAGAAATTGGAGGGTCATGGGCAGATTGGGAGGCGTTCCTAGAATTTATGTGTGTAATTATAGAATAAGGGAGATCCATTCCTAATTTAGATTTGAGGATTTTTACCATATTTAAGTTGGTGCAAAAGACCATGTCTAAATTTAAGCGTGATTCTTGAACCAAAGCCTATTCATTAAACCGCACCTAACTTTAAGCATGGTTTATAGAATAGGGGGGGGGGGGTTCTGTGCTGAGTTTTTTTACGTACCATATATAGAATCTAGACCCTTATGCATGGAAGGAGGAGCCCGGCATTGGGGAAGACAAAGGTAGAGCTGGCATGTTCAGCCATTAAGGGGGAGATCCTATATATGGCACCTAAAAAAAAAAGTGGCACTGAAATCGATGCTGACTGAGCTTATTCTATAGTCGGTGCCTAATAGAATATTCTTAGTTCATATTTCAGTGCCTAAATCTATGCATGTCCATTTACAGCAACGAAATTGTGGTGTCAATCCCAGTGTGTAGATTTAAGCGCACTGGGCCATATTCTATAACTAAGCATGTAAAGTTCAGAATGCCCATAGCCATGTTCCTTTTTGCCTGCACATGTTAGAAGTTTGGAGCACATCATTACAGAACACACTTTACAACTTATTAATTTAGATTTTGCTCACACCTTTTTCAGTAGTAGCTCAAGGTGAGTTACATTCAGCTACTCTGGATATTTCTGTGTCCCAGGAGGGCTCACAATCTAAGTTTGTATCTGAGGCAATGGAGGACTAAGTGACTTGCCCAAGGTCACAAGAAGCAGCAGTGGGATTTGAACCAGCCACCTCTAGATTGCAAGACCAGTGCCCTAACCACTAGGCTACTCCTCCACTCCAGACTTGTGCCTAAATTCTAATCAGTGCCAATTAGTACTCATTATTGCTTGTTAAAGTGCTGTTTTCAACACTTATAGCTTGTTAAGTTAGGCACATTGTTATAGAATTGGCATGGATCTCTAGGTGTGCTATATAGAATTTGGTGGTAACGCTTGTAAAATGGCAGGCATAAGTATTTTTAGTGGCACTAGTTAAATGGATAGCATTGTTTATATCTATCTACAGTGGGGGAAATAAGTATTTGATCCCTTGCTGATTTTGTAAGTTTGCCCACTGACAAAGACATGAGCAGCCCATAATTGAAGGGTAGGTTATTGGTAACAGTGAGAGATAGCACATCACAAATTAAATCCGGAAAATCACATTGTGGAAAGTATATGAATTTATTTGCATTCTGCAGAGGGAAATAAGTATTTAATCCCTCTGGCAAACAAGACCTAATACTTGGTGGCAAAACCCTTGTTGGCAAGCACAGCGGTCAGACGTCTTCTGTAGTTGATGATGAGGTTTGCACACATGTCAGGAGGAATTTTGGTCCACTCCTCTTTGCAGATCATCTCTAAATCATTAAGAGTTCTGGGCTGTCGCTTGGCAACTCGCAGCTTCAGCTCCCTCCATAAGTTTTCAATGGGATTAAGGTCTGGTGACTGGCTAGGCCACTCCATGACCCTAATGTGCTTCTTCCTGAGCCACTCCTTTGTTGCCATGGCTGTATGTTTTGGGTCATTGTCGTGCTGGAAGACCCAGCCACGACCCATTTTTAAGGCCCTGGCGGAGGGAAGGAGGTTGTCACTCAGAATTGTACGGTACATGGCCCCATCCTTTCTCCCATTGATGCGGTGAAGTAGTCCTGTGCCCTTAGCAGAGAAACACCCCCAAAACATAACATTTCCACCTCCATGCTTGACAGTGGGGACAGTGTTCTTTGGGTCATAGGCAGCATTTCTCTTCCTCCAAACACGGCGAGTTGAGTTCATGCCAAAGAGCTCAATTTTTGTCTCATCTGACCACAGCACCTTCTCCCAATCACTCTCGGCATCATCCAGGTGTTCACTGGCAAACTTCAGACGGGCCGTCACATGTGCCTTCCGGAGCAGGGGGACCTTGCGGGCACTGCAGGATTGCAATCCGTTATGTCGTAATGTGTTACCAATGGTTTTCGTGGTGACAGTGGTCCCAGCTGCCTTGAGATCATTGACAAGTTCCCCCCTTGTAGTTGTAGGCTGATTTCTAACCTTCCTCATGATCAAGGATACCCCACGAGGTGAGATTTTGTGTGGAGCCCCAGATCTTTGTCGATTGACAGTCATTTTGTACTTCTTCCATTTTCTTACTATGGCACCAACAGTTGTCTCCTTCTCGCCCAGCGTCTTACTGATGGTTTTGTAGCCCATTCCAGCCTTGTGCAGGTGTATGATCTTGTCCCTGACATCCTTAGACAGCTCCTTGCTCTTGGCCATTTTGTAGAGGTTAGAGTCTGACTGATTCACTGAGTCTGTGGACAGGTGTCTTTCATACAGGTGACCATTGCCGACAGCTGTCTGTCATGCAGGTAACGAGTTGATTTGGAGCATCTACCTGGTCTGTAGGGGCCAGATCTCTTACTGGTTGGTGGGGGATCAAATACTTATTTCCCCTCTGCAGAATGCAAATAAATTCATATACTTTCCACAATGTGATTTTCCGGATTTAATTTGTGATGTGCTATCTCTCACTGTTACCAATAACCTACCCTTCAATTATGGGCTGCTCATGTCTTTGTCAGTGGGCAAACTTACAAAATCAGCAAGGGATCAAATACTTATTTCCCCCACTGTATATATTACAGTGGCTTGATATACCACCAGTTAAGCAGTGTGTTGCTATGCTGTTTATAAATAAAGTCTAAAATAGAGGAGGAAGGGAAGAATAAAGAGAAAAGGAATAAGGGGGACGAGAAAATGTAGAGGCAGGAGGAAGAAGAGGGAGTAAACATAAAAGGAATTTGGTGGGGGTGGAGTGTAGAGACAGGAGAGGAGAAGGAAAGGAGCCACTGCAAGGGGGAATTATTAAAGAAGCCAAAGATTATTAAAAAAAAAACAAATGAAAGAACCAGGTTTTGATTTGTTCCTTGAATTTGTGGAAGGAAGTTGAATATAGGAATAAAGTCCAGAACAAGTGACGGTACTAAATTTTATTTGCTGGTCAGGCCTGCTGAACATCAGCTCATTGTTGATCCCGTGTGCTCTTCAACGTCACCCATGTGCCATGTCTAATGTGGATAATTTTCAGACATCCTGTTCACCCAGATAAGTGGGATTTGACGTTGCCCTCCTGAATTATAATTGTGATTCTTGTGCAAACATCTTCAGCAAACACGTACCACAAGGAAATATAACTGTTACTGTGTTGTGCTGTGTTCAATCATTTTGGAGTCACCATGCTGTTCTTTTATGAAAAATACATTCAGATAGAAACACAAGAACACAATGATTGATTGACATTATTAATCCTAATGTAGACTGGATGAATATCAGTCATATTAATGAAAGAAAAACACTTTCCAAAGTACATCTCTGTGCATTTGTGAGATATAATATATTTGCATTGATCTGTATGAATTCTACACCTGGATTTAATCAGATGGAGATTGGCAGAGGCACCTGGATGAAATAAGTCATTTTCATTTCACTGATATGTTTTGCTTAACTATTACACATTTGGAAAGCTTTTTACATCTGGTAACTGAAATAGTCTTAATTGTCTCGAACGTATCTGTGCTGGGTAAAAACAGCTTTCATAAATAGGATGAAAACTGGTTGATGAGGCATCTGTATAAGTGTAATAGGACACCACTCACGATCTGCTCTGGACCACTGCCAGGTAACCACGAGACAATAGCACAGCCAGTCAAACTTGCAGCAAACAGCATTTCTAAATTCCATTTTCAAGTCTATTACTTCACAGCTAACACTGTGCAATTTCCTGGCATTACAAGCATGTACAGCAACCATTTATATGGGTTGGTTAAGTATAACCTTGAAGCAACAACCCCAAACTCTCTTTGGATCTGAAGTCATATAGTTAAGCCCACGGTAGTAGGCTCTTTCATTTATTGATAGGTAGAGACTGTCCATTCTTATGTTTGTATAAATTGCATATGCAGCCTGGGGCGATGAGTGGCTTATAAGCCAGTACCAGCTGTGGGCTGACATAACCCTGGATGCTCAGTGCTGCGGCATGCGTGGCTTCTGGCATTGAATATCCAAGTATGTATGGTGACCCAGAAGTTAACCAGTACTGGCCAGGGCTGCCGCAAGGGAGGGGGGGGGGGGGGGGCAAAATTCCCCGGGCCTCCAAGGGGGGCCCGGCACTGGGGTCAGGCTGCCAGCGCTGCAGTCCCTGGTCTCACCTGCCTGCCTCCTTGGCTCCGGGCTCCCTGCATTCAAAGCGGCAGTCACAGATCGCCTCTCTTCTGGTCTTCATTCCCTGTGTCCCGCTCTCGCAGAAACTGGAAGTTACATCAGACGAGGGCGGGACACAGGGAGGGAAGACCAGAAGAGACGCGATCTACAACTGCCGCTTTGAATGAAGGGGGCCCGGAGCCATGGAGGCAGGCAGGTAAGACTGCAGACTGCAATGGCGGGGGGAGCGACGGGGGCAGCAGCGGCAGGGGGAGTGATGGGGGGCGGATGCGGGGCAGTGGGGGGGGGGGGGCAGAGGAGGGGCGGCCTTGCCCCTGGTCCGGCCTAGTCTCTCGGTGGCCCTAGCACTGGCCAATATTCAGACAGATGCCCTCTTAACTCAGGGATCCTTTTACAAAGGCACACTAGTATTTTAAGCGCACACTAATGATTAGTGAATGCTAAATGCTAGAGACGCCCATAGGAATATATAGGCGTTTCTAGCATTTAGCACACACTTATTTTTAGTGTGTGCTAAAAACACTAGCGTGCCTTTGTAAAATGGCGCCTCGGTGCATGAAGTTAGGACAGCATATAAACTTAGTCGGTTAACAGACTGAATATCACCACTAAGGGCTAGACTCTATATATCACGCCTAAAAAATCGGTGCCGAAAGAACTACACCAAGGCATATTTATTTATTTACATTTGTACCCACACTTTCCCACTCAAAGCAGGTTCAATGCGGCTTACATATTAATAGTGAATACAGCATATTGTTAGAGAAAGTATAAGTTAAGTATAGCAGAATAACAAAAGGGATAAGTAGGTAGAGATAGGCAATGGAGAAGGGAGAAAGATGGGAGATGTGTCTGGATCAGTGTCGTTGTCGTCTGGATATGTGTTGGGTAGATGTGTTCATAAGATTAGTCTGGATCATTTGGATAGGCTTGCTTGAATAGGTGGGTTTTCAGTTCTTTCTGGAAGGGTAGATAGTTGCAGATTGATCAGATAGGTCTAGGGAGGGCATTCCAGAGTTGGCTGCCTAAGAAGGAAGAAGTTGGATCCATAATAGGTTTTGTACTTGAGCCCTTTGCAATTGGGGTAATGCAGGTTGAGGCAATTTCGTGACGCTTCAGACATGTTCCTGTTTGGGAGATCAATCAGATTGAACACATAGTCTGGAGATTCACCATGGATAATCTTGTGGATTAATGTTCTATACAGTATTAATATTCTATACAATACACCTAAATTTAGGCATACTTTTTAGAATACGCCTACATTTTTGCACAGTTAACAGAATATACCGAGCGCCCATCCATGCAATTAAATTTAGTCATGGGCAGTTATGCCAAGTAAAGCTTAAGTTTAAATGTGGACACCTAAATTAGGCGCAGACCCGGGTGTATTCTGTAACAATGTGCATAGATTTTAGAAATTGGTGTAAATTGCTTGTTAATTGGCAATTATTGGTGCTGATTGGCTTGCTAATTAAGTTGCGCATGCAAATTCAGAATACGACTGGATTTGCACGTGCAACTTAAGTTGTGCTATATAGAATCCAGGGGTAAATGGCTAAATTGATGTGCTCCTGGGTCGCCCCATAACCTTGCCAGTTTGAAGATGGGTGGTTAGCGAAGATATTGAATGGCACTAACCAGTTCAATGCAGCTGAATATCTGGTACTGGCTAGCTCAATGGGGTTTAAATATGCAGGAGCCTCTCATGTAGGGTTAAAACCTTTTGAATATCGACCCCTTAGGTGTTTATTTTTCAGCTAAACTGGGGTTCTGTGATAGTACAAAAACCCCCAGTTTTTATATTTTTATGCACACGTGCTGTTGCTGGACACCTTTTCTATAAAATCATTTTTGCACAGAAAAGGCCCAAAACATGACTGGAGTATCCAAGACAGGCAAAATGAAGGATCAGAGTGTACTAGGGAAATAAAGCGTTACTGTTTAAACACCTGTTTAATTTATTTACATAAGAAGATAAGAATAGCCATACTGGATCAGACCAATGATCCATCTAGCCTATCATCCTGCTTCCAACAGTGGCCAATGCAGGTCACAAGTACCTGGCAGAAACCCAAATAGTAGCAACATTCCATGCTACCAATCCCAGGGCAAGCAGTGACTTCCCCCGTGTCTATTTCACTAAGGGGTCCTTTTACTAAGCCGTGTAAGCATCTACATTCGCCCAATGCGTGCCAAAATGGAGTTACTGCCTGACTACCATGTGGCTTTTGTGGTAATTTCATTTTTGGTGTGCGTCCGCTTTGTGCGTCTGAAAAATATTTTTTATTTTCTGGCGTGCGTAATGGACGCGCTCCAAGTGGCATTTGGCATGCGTAGGTCATTACCACCCAGTTACCGCATGAGTCTTTACCACTAGATCAATAGCTAGCGGAAAGGTCTCAGACCCAAAATGGACACGTGGCAAAAAAGGCCTTTTTTACAGGTGCGCTAAAAAATGGTTTGGCGCACGCCCACAACCTGCGCCTACACTACCGCAAGCCATTTTTCAGCGCGCCTTTGTAAAAGGACCCCTAAAAGACTATAGGCTTTTCCTCCAGGAACTTGTCCAAACCTTTTTTAAACCCAGATATGCTAACTGCTGTTACCACATTCTCTGGCAGCAAGTTCAAGAGCTTAACTATTCTTTCAGTGAAAAAATATTTCCTCCTATTTGTTTAAAAGTATTTTCATGTAATTTTATTGAGTGTTCCTTGTCTTTGTACTTTTTGAAAGAGTAAAACATTGATTCACTTTCACCCATTCTACACCACTCAGGATTTTGTAGACCCCTCAATCATATCTCCCCTCAGTTATTTCTTTTCTAAGATAGAGTCCTAACTAGAGAGCTGCACGGTTTCCGTCCCCGCGGGAATCCCGCGGAACCCGCGGGATTCCCGCAGGGACGGAGGCATTTCCTGCGGGGTTCCCACGGGGACGGAACCAGTTCTGTGGGGTTCCCGCGGGGACGGAGGCAGTTCCTGCGGGGTTCCCGCGGGGATAGAACCAGTTCTGTGGGCTTCCCGTGGAAGTGTAAGCTGCACCTGCACCAGCCTCTCATCTACCGAATACCAATTTATTTGAGTGCTGTCTCCTCCTCCTCCTCCTCCTCCTCTTCTTCCTTGCTTTAACAGCATAAATGTGGAAAGTCTTCCATTAAGGAGGTGGTAGAGTCACAAATGATGACGGAATTCAAAAATGCGTGGGATGAACACAGAGGATCTCTAATTAGAAAATGGAAGTTATATAAAAGCTAACCTTAAATGGCTGCATGTGTGTGGATATGTCAAGTGACACTTAGATGGTGACTCTGGCTGTGATGAACTAGAGCTGATACCTGGCAGACTTGTATGGTCTGTGTCTCATACATGGCAATCTGGTGTAGGATGGGCTGGAAAGGGCTTAGACAGCAACTTCAGTGGCTGGAACATGAGGACAGTGCTGGACAGACTTTTACGGTCTGTGTCCCACAAATGAGAACATGAATAGGCTGGAGTGGGCTTCGATGGCAACTCCAGCAGTTGGAACATAAGGATGGGGCCAGATAGACTCCTGTGGTCTTTGTTCCAGAAACACGAAAGAAAGACCATAATCAAGTATATAATATCACACTCGTTGATTTAATGATGAATTGATCATGAGTGTGACTATTGGGCAGAGTGGATGGACCGTTCAGGTCTATTTGCTGTCACTTACTATGTTACTATTAATCCTCTTTGCTCCCAGGCTGGTGCACAGACCTCAGCTCTGACACAGGCACGAGAATCAGATGTCACCTGACCTACTGGCACGTGTATGTGGCGGCCTCTCAGCACACACTGCCAGTGAATCAGAGACAAATCTTACATGTGCGCACCAGAGTTCCAAGTTCCAACTTCCGTTCCTTCCTTGCCTACAGTGCTGTGGCTCAAATCCAAAAAGAGACTGAGGGAGCTGACTGGAACTTTCTTTTATGTACTATTAAATTCTTACGGGGATGGGTGGGGATGGGTTAAATTCTTGCGGGGACGGGTGGGGACGGGTTGGGATGGTTTAAATTTTTGCGGGGATGGGTGGGGATGGGTAAGATTCCAGTGGGGATGGGTGGGGACGGGTAAGATTCCAGCAGGGATGGGCGGGGATGGGTAAGATTTCTGTCCCCGTGCAACTCTCTAGTCCTAACCTCTTTAGCTTTTCCTCATATGAGAGACGTTCCTTCCCCTTTATCATTTTGTTCGTTCTTCTTTGAACCTTTTTAATTCTGCTATATCTTTTTTAGATACGGTGACCAGAATTGAATGCAATACTCAAGGTGAGGTTGCAACATATATACTGCACAGTCCAAATGTTCTCAGTGGTTTCTTATTTTCTATCCCTTTCCTAATAATTCCTATCATCCTGTTTGTTTTTTTTGGCTGCTGCCACACACTAGGCAGAAGATTTCAGTGTGTTGTCTACAATGATACCTAGATCTTTTTCTTGGGTGCCGACTCCTAAGGTGGACTCTAGCATCAGGTAACTTGTGATTTGAATTATTCTTCCCATTGTGCATCACTTTGCATTTGTCCACATTAAATTTCATCTGCCATTTAGATGTCAGTTCTTCTATTTTCCTAAGGTCTTCCTGTAGTTTTTTTTTTTTGTAAATAATCTGTCATTAGCAAATTTAATTACCTACTTGCCATTCCCATTTCTACATAATTTATAAATAAGTTAAATAACACCGGTCCCAATACAGATCCTTGGGGCTCTCGACTATTAACACTCCATTTACAGAAATAGCCATTTAATCCTGCCATGTGGTTTCTACTCATTAACCAGTTCCTATCTACAAGAGAACATTGCCTCCTATCCCATGGCTTTAAATTTCCTCAGGAGTCTCTTATGAGGAACTTTGTCAAAAGATTTCTGAAAATCAATCAGCCGGCTCGCCTTTATCCACATGTTTATTTATGCCTTTAAAGAAATTGGTGAGGCAAGACTTCTCTTGGCTGAACCCATGCTGACTCTGTCCTATTAAACATGAGTGTCTATGTGTTCTGATGTTTTATTATTTATTATAGTTTCCACTGTTTTTCCTAGCACTGAAGTCTGGCTTACCGAACTGCAATTTCCGGGATCACCCCTGGAACCCTTTTTAAAAATTGGCGTTACATTGACCACCTTCCATTCTTCAAGTACTATGGATGTTATCTAACAGCAGATCAGCAATTTCATGTATGAGTTCTTTCAGTACCCTAGGGTACATGCCATCCAGTCCAAATGATTTACTATTCTTTAAGTTGTTGATTTGGCTTAGTATATCTTCCCAGTTCTCCAAGATTTTTCAGTTCCTCTTATTTTGCAACTGGGATATTTTACTGGTTAAAACCTTAAAACAGAATCCTTAGTTGTAAGAGTGGGATCACAGTTCTAGGTTAATCACTGTCTCCACTTGACTGGTCCTTACTTCTCTGGTTATTCTGTCTCTGGACCTTTAGTAAAAGGGCCCCAAAATTTGGTGTCCAGTTACATGCCCAGCTTTAGAATAGGGTCAATTATGCATGTAATTGGAGATAAGTACTAGAGAATGATACGGGGACAACGTTTGTCCCTATCCTTGCTGTGTCCCGTGCTGCCCCTGTGAACTCTGTCCCTGTCCACAGAAGCCTCAAACAGTTGATTTTATATTTAAATCTTGCTATTGCAGTACAAAAAGGAACAATATTCTGAACTGTCATTTATAAAGCAGAAATAGAAGATACATCCCCCCATCTTCCCTCCCTCCTCTCCATTGACAAACACCCCCTCCCCTATACTCCCTCTCTGCCCCACTTACAAAGGTGCCAGAAAGGATCTGACTGAGCTGTTACAGCTACTCCAAGCAGAGCCACAAGAAAGAAGCAGGGCCACTGAGAGCCAGAGCTGGGCCCGGGACATGGCCGCCCCCAGGCCCCCCCCCCACCAAAGAGGAACTGAGTTCGATTCCCACTTCAGGCACAGGCAGCTCCTTGTGACTCTGGGCAAGTCACTTAACCCTCCATTGCCCCAGGTACAAATAAGTACCTATATATAATATGTAAGCCACATTGAGCCTGCCATGAGTGGGAAAGCGCGGGGTACAAATGTAACAAAAAAAAAAAAGATCTTAAAAGGTGGAGGAGAAATTTTTTTTTTGACATTTATATCCCACATTATCCCAAGCAAACTCAGGTTCAATGTGCAATACGTGTGAAAATACAGTGAGACAGAATAATAGAATTCAATTATATCATAGGAGCAAGTAAATGGATATGTCTGAAACAAGTAACAAAGTTGAGATTAGCAATAGCTAAAAGTCTGTCCTTTAATGATGCCACATTATATGTTCAGAAATCATAGCCATATGTATACATGCACAGTGCATACTCCAGAACAGGCATCCATACACACATTGTAAAAGTAAACAAACTAACTAACTTCTACGGTACAGACTCAGAGTACATCCAAAACTTATTTTCACATTTCCAGCTTCCAAAATTCTTGACATCAGATACACAGATCAGTAGAACCCAAAGCAGTCCCAAACAAGTAAAGTCAGAAACAACACAGTTTATACCTAATTGTTTAACCACCCTTAGGATTCACCTTTGGGTTTAAAAAGCAAAACCATGTGCATGTAAGGACTGAATAAACAAATTAAAACAAAGTTTAAAGCAAATGACCTTTAATATGTAATACTGGTAGCAAGCAATAACGAAACAGTGATGGGATATTCATTCACATAGCAAACAGCCTGAGCCAGCAACAGATTTATTTTCTACTGAACATAATTAACTTTGTATGATCTTGGTGGCTACTAGTGTGCTGAACTAGACAATGTTGTCACATTTAGACTGACTCTGAACTTCAACATAAGGGAAGCCCTTCCTTTATTACCTCTCTGTGAAATAGCAGTAAAACAAAAATGCAAGTGCATTTTTATAATATACCACTGCATTCCACAAAACAAAAGGAGCAAGTTCCCACATGCCGTCTTTTTCTTTTGATGTAGGCACAGGAAAATAAGATGTTAAATGCTCCCAGGTCTCAACCTAAATCATTAAAAAAAAATTATAAATAGTAAGTCTGATTGTTGAGCTCCTGATACTCATGATGTCTGTTTTGATGGCCCTTTACTAGGTGAAAACATCTCTGCACGAATACAGGGAGTCCCTAGTCCCTACCAGCCCCTCCAAATGAACTAATTACTAGTACTCTAATCAATGAAACCAATAATACTTCCACAGAGTACACCCATAAGTACATAAGTATTGCCATACTGGGAAAGACCAAAGGTCCATCAAGCCCAGCATCCTGTTTCCAATAGTGGCCAATCCAGGTCACAAATACCTGGCAAGGTCCCCCAAAAAGTACAAAACATTTTATGCTGCTTATCCCAGAAATATTTTCCCCAAGTCCAATTTATTAATGGTCTATGGACTTTTCCTTTAGGAAGCTGTCCAAACCTTTTTTAAACTAACCGCTTTTACCACATTTTCTGGCAACGAATTCCAGAGTTGAATTACACGTTGAGTGAAGAAAAATTTTCTCCGATTAATTTTAAATGTATTACTTTACTACTACTACTACTTAACATTTCTAGAGCGCTACTAGGGTTACGCAGCGCTGTACAATTTAACAAAAAAAGGACAGTCCCTGCTCAAAAGAGCTTTCAATCTAATGGGCGAAATGTCAAGTGTCAAGTGGGGGCAGTCTAGATTTCCTGAATAGAGGTATGGTGGTTAGGTGCCGAAGGCGACATTAAAGAGGTGGGCTTTGAGCAAGGCTTTGAAGATGGGCAGGGAGGGGGCCTGGCATATGGGCTCAGGGAGTTTATTCCAGGCATGGGGTGAGGAGAGGCAGAAAGGGCGGAGCCTGGAATTGGCGGTGGTGGAGAAGGGTACTGAAAGGAGGGATTTGTCTTGAGAGCGGAGGTTATGGGTAGGAATGTAAGGGGAGATGAGGGTAGAGAGGTAAGGAGGGGCTGCAGATCGAGTGCATTTGTAGGTTAATAGGAGAAGCTTGAACTGAATGCGGTACCTGATCGGAAGCCAGTGAAGTGACTTGAGAAGAGGGGTGATATGAGTATATCGGTCCAGGCGGAAGATAAGACGTGCATCAGAGTTCTGAACGGACTGAAGGGGGGTAGATGGCAAAGTGGGAGGCTAGTGAGGAGTAGGTTGCAGTAGTCAAGGTGAGAGGTAATGAGAGAATGGATGAGAGTTCGGGTGGTAGCTTCATCGCATGCCCCCTAGTCCTAGTACTTTTGGAAAGCATAAACAGATGCTTCACGTCTACCCGTTCCACTCCACTCATTATTTTATAGACCTCTATCATATCTCCCCTCAGCCGCCTCTTCTCCAAGCTGAAGAGCCCCAGCCACTTTAGCTTTTCCTCAAAGGGAAGTCATCCCATCTCCTTTTATCATTTTCGTCGCCCTTCTCTCCACCTTTTCTAATGCCACTATATCTTTTTTGAGATGCGGCGACCAGAATTGAACACAATAGTCGAGGTGCGGTCGCACCATGGAGTGATACAAAGGCATTATAACGTTCTCATTTTTGTTTTCTATTCCATTCCTAATAATACCTAACATTCTATTTGCTTTCTTAGCCGTTGCAGCACACTGAGCAGAAGGTTTCAACGTATCATCAACAACAACAATGCTGCATGAGCCATCATGCTGGGGGGGATCACCTTACCATGGTCTTCTTCACACAATGTCTGACAGTGTACTGTTCCCTGGGCTCATGCACGCTAGCTCCTTGCTGAGTCCTCCTCCTGCCTTGAGTCCTCTAGCCAAGTCCCAAGTCTGTCCTTTTCTCTACTAGTGTGCTTCCTGCAGCCACTACTCTCTATCCTTGATGCCACTACCACCACCACACCGAATAACCCATAAAATGGTGTGCTGTGATGGCGCACTATTTAACAGCATGAAGGGCCTGGTAGCAGTAGCACGAAATGAAAAACAAAAAGAGGCCAATCAGGGTTCTCTCTTTTGGTGATGTTATTCATGGTGGGAGGGGACTAGTGTTCTGTTCAGGGAGGACTTGGAGTTCAGTAAGGACTGCATGCGTGGCGTGCATGCCTGCACACTACACTGTAGGCAGGGAGGAGGAAGGAGCAGAATGGAAGGTAAAACAACGGTAAAAGGCAAGCATCCATTTTACCACAGCTATAGGGTGTATTACTGCTCCTGCGGGGTGGGGAAATAATTGCTGTTTGCATCCATTGTAAAACGCGAAAGATTTTTGCTGTTCCCGCGGTTTTACTGTGGTTTACCGTGTTTACCCGCTCCTGTGTCATTCACTGTAATTGGCGTAAGTAAGTACTAATTGGTACTAATTAGCAGTTGTATAACTGTCACCCCCTACTCTGTAAACTAGCATCTAACTTCTCTCGCAAGCAACTGCAAAAAGGGGCATTTACATGGGAGGGTCACAGCTATGTCAGGAGCATTCTGACTGTTCCTGTGCACACTTTGTAAACTGCATTTACACACCCAACTGTTGATTTTAGGTGCCAGCATTTGGGTCAGACATAGACATGGGTTAAGTGGTCATGCCCAGAGTTTAGTGCATAACTACGGATTTACGCAGTCTATAACAGATTTGGCCCACAACTCTGCCGTTATAGAATATTAACTTAGATGCCAAAAAACTGGGCACTAACTTTAGGTGCCATTTATAGATTTCCCCCTCCATAAGGGAATGGAAGTGATTTTGATGGGCTACACCATTTGCATTTGATGAGGTGGCACTAGCGCTATCCCCGATTCTATAAGTCGCCAAAAAATTGTATGCTTTAATTTGGGTTCATCCAATTTGCCCATTTTAATTGGATAACAATCAAATTAGCTATTTAGCAAGCATTTTTAACAAGCTTTTTAACAAGCAATTGGTGCTAATTGATATGAGTTAACATGTACACATGTTAATTTAGGGGCCTAGAAATGGGAGGATCATGGGTGTTTCAGAGTGGAACACGGGCATGGATTTAAGCTACCTGCACAATTATAGAATAAGGGGGTTCCATGCGTAAATTTAGGTGTGGGCATGTGCACCACATTTTTGTTGGTACAAATGGACACGCCTACATTTACATGCAACCCTTGCATTTAAGAACAGTTCTGTAAACTGCACTTAACTTTAGGTGCACATTATAGAATAGGGCGGGGATAGTGCTGGGCAGACTTATACGGTCTGTACCCTGAAAAGGACAGGCACAAATCAAAGTAGGGTATACACAAAAAGTAGCACATATGAGTTTATCTTGTTGGGCAGACTGGATGGACCGTGCAGGTCTTTTTCTGCCGTCATCTACTATGTTACTATGTAGTGCTTTAAGCGTTTTTTTTTTCGGTGCTGTCTGTTAGAAGAGTATAACACAAATTATGTAAATAAGTAGGATATGCATCGACAGTGAATGTGGGTTTTGTATGTATAGTTTTTGTTCCCTCGGCTTTCCTTTGGCAGTGTGGCAATTATCTTATCTAAAAGTTTAAGAAAATATTGTATACATCTCCATGCATATTCCATTGCCAAAACTGTGGTACCGCTGGATAGAACTGAATTGATACTGGGAAAGTATATACTTTGTAAGAAATACGTGGAGGGGCATAATCGAACGGGGCGCCCAAGTTTTCCTGAGGGCATCCTCGAAGGACGTCCCTGCGAAGGGGCGGGGAAACCTGTATTATCGAAATAAGATGGGCAGCCATCTTTCGTTTCTATAATATGGTAAGGGAAGCCCAAATCTCAACATTTAGGTCGACCTTAGAGATGGTCGTCCCCAGTTTTCGGCCATAATGGAAACCGAGGACGCCCATCTCAAAAACGACCAAATCCAAGTCATTTGGTCATGGGAGGAGCCAGCATTCATAGTGCAGTGGTCCCCTTGACATGCCAGGACACCAACCGGGCACCCTAGGGGGCACTGCAGTGGATTAACTGATGCACTAACTGAACAGAAAAAGGCATACAGTGGTCACTAACCACCTCCCACCCCGAAAAAAACAACTTTAGAAACTTTTGTGTTTTTTTTTTTTAGAGTATGGATGAAGGATGTCCTTCGCTATGCCTCCGTCCCTGCGATGGATGGCAGTTGAGGACATTCAAAATGTGGATGTTTCTGTGAGAAGGACGTTCATGCCTGGGTGTTTCTGTTAGAAGGATATCCATGCCTTTGCTATGCCTCTGATATCACCTTTATTTATTTGGATTTTTGATCACAAGTAGCAGCAGTGGGATTTGAACCAGCCATCTCTGGATTGCAAGACCAGTGTTCTAACCACTAGGCCACTCTTCCACTCCACTGCCTTGAAATTTGGCTGTCCTTGTGGTGGGGGGCAGTTGAGGACGTCCAAAATGTTTGAAAGAAGGACATCCATGCCTTTGTTATGCCTCTGGTGACACACACATACCCCCCCCCCCCAGGGACCTGCATACTGCCCCCCCCCCACAGGGACGGCCAAATTCCAAGCGAGTGGAGGAGTGGCCTAGTGGTTAGAGCACTGGTCTTGCAGTCCAGAGGCAGCCAGTTCAAATCCCACTGCTGCTACTTGTGATCCAAAATCCAAATAAAGGGGGTGTTAGAGGCATAGCAAACACATGGAGGCATATTTTCAAAGCACTTAGCCTTCCAAAGTTCCATAGAGACCTATGGAACTTTGGAAGGCTAAGTGCTTTGAAAATATGCCTCATGGACATCTTTCTCACAGAAACGTCCACATTTTGGATGTCCTCAACTGCCGTTGCAGAGATAGAGGCATTGCAAAGGACGTCCATCACCCATACTGTAAATAAAAAAATAAAGACAAAAGCTTTTTAAGTTTTTTTGGGGAGTGGGAGGTGGTTAGTGACCACTGGGGGAGTCAGGGGAGATCATCCCCAATTCCCTGCGGTGGTCATCTGGTCATTTAGGGCACATTTTTGTGGCTTGGTCATAAAAAAAGGACCAAGTAAAGTCAGCCAAGTGTTCATCAGGGACACCCTCCTTTTTTCCATTATCGCTCAAGGACACCCATCTGTTAGGCACGCCCCAGTCCAACCTTCGCACGCCCTTGGGAACATTGGTCATCTCTGCGACGGGAAGCAGCTGGGGTCGCCCAAAATTGGCTTTCGATTATGCTGATTTGGGCGACCCTGACAGAAGGACGCCCATCTCCCGATTTGTGTCAAAAGATGGGAGCCCTTCTCTTTCGAAAATAACCCTGATAGTTTTGCAAATAGGACTGCTTTTAATGCCTTTTATTAAAGTACTTTTTCACCTTGAAATATGTCACATATATAAAAGAAAGGATATGTGACGACAGTTCCTTGGAACTAATAGTTCTTTGATAATGGCATGAGCACTTGTGGCAACAGTGCTGTAGCCTTCCAAAAATATGAAATTTGTGTGAATTATTATGGCTTCACTCATTGATTAGCATCGGCGTTATGTCTTTTACCAGTAGGAATGTGCATAGACAAAACACATTTGGTTAGTTTTAATTTTTTCCCAAATTTTTCCCAAATTTCATTTGTCTTGATGATTATTTTATATATATGTTGTATATTTTTAATGAACACTGTAGCCTAATTGACTTATTTAACATATGTTAATTTGTTGGTTAGTGTATGTTAAATTAGTTTAATGTGCACTAATATTTAAGGCGTATGAATGAACTGAAAGCACACTAATGAATTCACATCCCTATTCTATTCCCTCAGTAAGAAGAAACACACATTTCCTAGTGTTTTTTTTGCAGGGCACCTTTGGAGAAACAGTTGGAGAAAGTGAATTATTCAAGTCTGGCTACTATAGCTACAGTAGAATGAAATAGCTTAAAGGTTAGAAAATGTGTCAAGGTCAAAACCCTGAGAAGACCAAGTATTGCATGAAACATACTTGTCAAAGGATATAGGTCCTTTGCTTGTAGGTAAAACTGTGATGGCTTTGGAACTCAGCATGTATATGTGACTTATTTCAGCAAGTCCTGGGTGTGTAATTTTCAGTTCAAAGATCTTGGGTCTGTACTCTGTTCTTTTCTTTATAGCAAGGTGTTTTTTCTTTTATCTCTTTCTATCTGTCTTGCTATTCCTGGCCTCCTCCGCCTCCTTCTCCACATTTTCTTCTTCTTCTTATCACTCTGTCTCATTATTTTCATTGTCTTCACTGTTTCTCTGGTTTACCTCTCTTCTTTTATCTGCTGCAGTCTCTGCACAATCCCAGACTCCATGATTAGTGAAAATAATATCCAGCAATTCTATAAATTGGCACCTCCTTTTTCACGCACCGATACAGTGTGAGGAACACCAATACAATAATACAAGGCTGCCTCCGGGGCCCCCCCACCCAAGGGCGCCGGGCCCCCCCTCCACCAGGCCCTCTCTCCACCTCCGGGCCCTCTGCACAGACCTTAAGCGCCTCACCTTCGAAAGCGCAGAAAGCAGCTGCAGACCACTCCTTCCTTCCGTGTCCCGCCCTCGCGGGTTACATCAGGCGAGGACGGGACACAGAAGAAAGGAGTGGTCTGCTGCTGCTTGCTGTGCTTTCGAAGGTGAGGCGCTTAAATTCAATGCCAGGGAGTGACGGAGGGTGGGCGGGCGGGCCCTCCCGGAGGCCCAGTCCCGGGGAATTTTGTCCCCCCTGTCTCCCCCTCTCGGCGGCCCTGCAATAATGGCATCAGGGCACGTTGATGCCCATACAGAATACTAGTGCAAACCTACATGTAGGGTTACCATGTGTCTGGATTTTGCCAATCTGCCCGTTTGTCCAGATTTCTGGACAAATGGGCAGGCTGGTGGGCGGGCTGTCCTATAGGACGGCCTACCCGCCAGCCTGCCCGTTTGTCCAGAAATCCGGACAAAGGGGCAGATTGCTAGCCTCCCCTCCCCTTACTTACTACTGCCCTGGTGGTCTAGTGACCTCTTCCTGTTCGTGATCTTGGCACCGATACAAAATGGCCGCCGAGAGTTGACGTGTCCTTGCGAGACTTCAACTCTTGGTGGCCATTTTGAATCAGCGCCGATATCACGAACAGGAAGGATGCATGCAGGAAAGAGGGGGTTCTTTCCTGCCTCGAAGAGGTCACTAGACCACCAAGGCAGTAGTAAGGTAAGGGGAGGGGGTGACGGGGAGGGGAAGTGACGGGGTGTGTGACAGGGGAGAGGGGAAAACGTGACAGGGGCGGAGTGAGGGCTTGAAAGGGGTGGAGCGGGGTGTGAAAGGGGGTGGGGCAGAACATGAAAGGGGCAGGGCATGTGTCCTACTTTTTGGGGGACAAAATATGGTAACCTTAATTTGGGGTCCTTTTACTAAGCTGTGCCAAAAAGTGGCCGGTGCTGCTGTCAGCATGTGGGTTTCCTGTGTGTAGCGGCCACTTTTAGTTTGGCAGTAAAATGGCCAGGTTTGGAGTTTTTTTTGGAATGGTCACACACTAATTTTTCCATTAGCGTGTGGCCATTACTGCTGGGAGCCCTTACCGCCACCTACTTAAGAGGCGGTAAGGGTTCCCGTGCTACTCCTGCGCTAATCAGGTAGTGTGCAGTAATGTGCACACGATACCCAATTAGTGCAGGCACGTCTACTCTCTGCCCCCAGACATACCCCCGTGCTGGAAAATAAGAAATATTTTCCAGTGCAGGATTAGCATTTGCTAAGTGGAACACTACCATGGAACGCCTCAGTGCATCTCGTGGTAGTGTTCTTTTAGCGTATGGTAGACCAGCAGAAGGCCTACCATGGCTTAGTAAAAGGGCCCTTTAGTGTGCCAAAAAGAAGGCATGCCATATATGTTTTCAATGGCAGCTTAGGAAGGCACGCCTAGATGTGTCAATCAAATTGTGCATCTGATAGAATGCGCTACCATATGCCATAAAAACAATGCATGACTTAACAAACTTCCAAAAATCACTAAAAACCAAACTGTTCAAAAGGGCATACCACAACGATTCCAGTCAGCGAAACTTATACCAGAACTGGACACAACCAACCTCTCTATACCTGATTGCCTCATCAACTTGTTACGAATGGACTTTAACGCTACTCTATCTCTTATCCTGATAATGAATTCTCTATACTTGACTGTTAATATGCTTGCTCACTTATGAACATTTAATGCCATACCAATTTGTATTTCCTCATGCCGGAAATGGCGATCGCCATTACGGAATAATGTAAGCCACATTGAGCCTGCAAATAGGTGGGAAAATGTGGGATACAAATGCAACAAATAAATAAATATTATTCTATAAGAGATGTGCATTGATGGCTCACATTCCAACGTTCCAACCATATTCCTCCCACATGTATGATCCTTTTTCAACTGCGTGCTATGCCACATACAGGCAAGCTTACAGAGTACCGCTTTAGGCAAGTGCATGTGCAAGTGGCTACTATTCTGCTTTTAGGTTTGTCATACACACCTAAATGCAGGAGCATGTTATGTAGAATTGCCCTCTATGCCTTTTAGGTGAGGCCTTTTATATATAATATAATCTACATTTATTGACTGTCTACAGATGGTGAGATATTTTCTGACTTAAATATCATGTGGTATTTACTACATTCTTTATCACACCGTATTAAATACTATGGGGCATATTTACTAAAGTGTGCTAAGCAGTTAACATGGGTTTTAGCATGTGCTATTAGATAAAACTAGCATTCGATAATAGCTAGTGCATTTTAAAACAGCCAGTGCACTTAAAAGTCCGGACACTAATCTCTAGATTCTATGTAGGTTGCCAGAATTTGCATACAGATCAATGGGCAATAAGCACCAATTACACACTTAATTGGTGTTAACAAGCACTTAATTGCAACTGTGTATCGATCTTCTTTGCATGGTATTTATATGACATGACACCTAACTTTTTCTGTGTGTAACCCAAATGGGGGTGTGGCCATGGGAGGGGCATGAGTGGGTCATGGGCATTCCCTAAAGTTAGGCGCCATTTTTATAGAATGATGCCTAAAAGCCCCTAACTTTGGATGCTGGATTTAAGACTGATAGAAGCAGGTATAAGTTTGCACTCAAAGTTAGGTGTCACCTGCGCACTATTCTAGTATTATATGAAGATCATAGGAACATAAGAATAGCCAAACTGGGTCAGCCCAGTATCCTGATTCCAACAATGGCCAATCCAGGTCACAAGTACCTGGCAGAAACCCAACATTCCATGCTACCAATCCCGTGGCAAGCAGTGACTCCCCCCCCCCCTCTTGTCCATCTCAATAACAGACTATGGACTTTTCATCCAGGAACTGGTCCAACCCTTTTTTAAACCCAGATATGCTAACCACTGTTACCACATCCTCCGGCAATATGTTCCAGAGCTTAACTATTCTTTGAGTAAAAACATTATTTCCACATATTTGTTTTAAAAGTTTAAAAGTATTTCCATATACAGTAATTTCATTGAGTATCCCCTAGACTTTGTACTTCTTGAAAGAATGAAAAATTGATTCACCTTTACCCAATCTCCTCCATTCAGGATTTTGTAGACCTCATTCATATCGCCCCTCAGCCATCTCTTTTCCAAACTGAAGAGGACTAGCCTATTTAGCCTTTCCTCAAATGGGAGAAGTTCCACCCCCTTTTTCATTTTGGTCGCTCTTTGAACGTTTTCTAATTCCACTATATCATTTTTGAGATACGGCAACCAAAAGTGAACACAATACTCAAGGTGAGGTCACACCAAAGAGTGATACAGAGGCATTATTATATTCTTGATTGTATTTTGCATCCCTTTCCTAATAATTCCTAGAATCCTGTTTGCTTTTTTGGCCATGCCACACACATACTGAACAGAAGATTTCAGAATTTTGTCTACAATGACACCTAGATCAGGTAGCTATGATTTGGATTATTCTTCCCAATGTGCATCACTTTGCATTTCTCCACATTAAATTTAGTCTGCCATTTGGATGCCCAGTCTACCAGTTTCCTAAGGTCAGATCGGAAATAAGCAAATGTGCTAGCTGACAGTGTATATAAGTGAAAACATTCAAGCATTACTATGACAGTCTGACAGGGTGGGAGGATGGGGGTGGGTAGGAGGTATGCATGGGGACATCAAAGCATATCATTGATATTCTAACAGGATGGGTGTGGATAGGTATACTCCACCCCTCACCTATCCACACCCATCCTGTTAGAATATCAATGATATGCTTTGATGTCCCCATGCATACCTCCTACCCACCCCCATCCTCCCACCCTGTCAGACTGTCATAGTAATGCTTGAATGTTTTCACTTATATACACTGTCAGCTAGCACATTTGCTTATTTCTGATCTGACGAAGAAGGGCAACCTTCGAAAGCTAATCAAGAAATGTATTAAGTTATGTCCAATAAAAAAGGTATCATCTTATTTTCTTTTCCATGTTTTATTTTGTTTGATTTCTATTGATAACCTTAACAGGTCACCCAAATTCGATTTCTACATGTGACAGTGAAAGAGTTATATATTGTATCACATGCCCATGTTCGCTGTACTATATAGGGCACATGAAAAGGAAGCTTAAGAATCGATTGGCTGAGCACGTTAGTAATATTAGAACCCAAAAACAAGACACCCCACTTGTCAACCATTGGTTAGACAAACAGCAGAGTATAGAAGAATTGAAATGTGTAGTGTTGGTACAACTAACAGCATCAGGGCGGGGTGGAGATATTAGTGCTCAGCTACATAATATTGAACAGCGATATATTTTCGAGTGGGCTACGGTGGCCCCTAATGGCCTCAATATTGAGGTAGAGCGGTGTAGAGTGGTTATAGGGTGGCCTCATCATTTCAGGAGAGGAGTTAGGATATATTTAAAACTCCTCTTCGGGTGCCCTACGGTACAGCGTTCATTGAGCGGGTAGACAAACCCTGACCTGGATTTAAGTCTTGATGGTAAGCAGCCTACTTTGATACTTGTTGATTAGAAAGTATTAGAATGATCTGTATAAATAAGTCATGCCTAGGCTTGCATTTGTATGTGTATATGTGTATATATATTATAGATTTCGGGTATTGGCTCCTCCTGACGAAGGAAACTTCCGAAATGCAGTCTTGCATAGAGGACCAAGACAAGACACAAAAAATTGGTTGGTTCTAAAAGGTCTTTCAACTGGAGTGAACGCTTATGGATTATGCTCCTCTTTAGCCTTTCCCTCGTTGCGGGGTTCATCATAGAACACGGTTCTTAAGGGATGATGAACATTTGCTCCATAGCACCTGAACTTGTATTCAAGCACTTTGTTTGAACTTGTGCACATTGGACTGAATAGCTATATTATGATCATGAAGGTAGCATGAAGCAATGATTGAAGTATGCTCTTTGACCCTATGTTCTTCATATAAGCAAATGAAGGTTTTTGTACTTATCAATAAGATGTGATGAGGTAATTATGACAGCAAGAGAATTGGGTGATATGAGTGAATGCTACATGTGATTGCGAGTTCCGAGGATTAGGGCAAGATATAGGTATATGCGATACAATAAACAATTTGAAGAAATTATGGTGTAAGGAGTACTTTATGTAAGTAGTTAAAATTTAATGCCAAGAAGTGTAGAGTGATGCACTTGTGGTGCGGAAACCCAAAAGAGAGATACCGGATAGGAGGGGAGAGATTAGTAAGCTCGACTCAGGAGAGAGACCTTGGGGTGTTGGTGTCAGAGGAACTGAAGGTGAAGAAACAATGCGACAATGCGACGGCCGTGGCCAGAAGGATGCTAGGCTGCATAGAGAGGGGCATAACCAGCAGAAGAAAGGAGGTGTTGATGCCCCTCTACAAGTCGTTGGTGAGGCCCCACTTGGAGTATTGTGTTCAGTTTTGGAGGCTGTATCTTGCTAAAGATGTAAAAAGACTGGAAGCAGTGCAAAGAAAAGCTACGAAAATGGTATGGGATTTGCGTTGCAGACCGTACGAGGGGAGACTTGCTGACCTGAACATGTATACCTTGGAGGAAAGGAGAAACAGGGCTGATATGATATAGACGTTCAAATATTTGAAAGGTATTAATCCGCAAACAAACTTTTTCCCGGAGACGAGAAGGCGGTAGAACTAGAGGACATGATTTGAGGTTGAAGGGGGGCTGACTCAGGACTAATGTCAGGAAGTATATTTTCACGGAGAGGGTGGTGGATATGTGGAATGCCCTCCCGCAGGAGGTGGTGGAGATGAAAACGGTAATGGAATTCAAACATGTGTGGAATAAACACAAAGGGATCCTGTTTAGAAGGAATGGTTCCATGGAATCTTAGTGGAGATTGGGTGGTGACACCGGTAATTAAAAACAAAACGGGAGCTGGGCAGACTTCTACGGTCTAAGCCCTGATCGTGACTGAATAGATAGGGATGGGCTGGGGTGTAAATTTTAAGGGCCTTCGATGTTAGCTTCAGAACTTAGTACAAGAACAGTACTGGGCAGACTTCTACAGTCTGTGCCCTGAGAAAGACAAGGACAAATCAAACTCGGGTATACATATAAAGTATCACATACCATGTAAAATGAGTTTATCTTGTTGGGCAGACTGGATGGATCGTACAGATCTTTATCTGCCATCATTTACTATGTTACTATGATATACTGCCTTTCTGTGGATTTTGCAACTACATTCAAAGTGGTTTACGTGATAGTATATACAGATATTTATTTATACCTGGGGCAATGGAGTGTTAAATGACTTGCACAGAGTCACAACTAGCTGCAGTGGGAATCAAACCCAGTTCTCCAGGATCATAGTCACTGCACTAACCATTAGGCTACTATACACATTACTGGGTTTAGTACTTATTCACCATAATATTTTTCTTTGTGTGCATTTTATGCATTTCACTTTTATGCCAGTATTTTGTTTTTCAGGGAAATAGTTCATATCCATGTTGCAGGTCACCACACTGCTGACCACCTGGTGGTGTCTACATGAATCTGGCTCTCTGATGTGTGGTTCCCTGTTTTAGTTAGGTTGATCTCAGTGAAGCATATACAATGTTTTTCCAATAGAGGGCAGTGTTTATTTGCAAAGTAACTGCTAGCTTTCAATCATAACATTCTTCCAACTGTAGGTGAGGTGCAGAAAAGACACCACATAGCAATCTTCCCACTAGTGCTTTTTCAATTTCATTATCGTAGCTTGCAGCATAAATGTCCTTTTTTATGGAGATTACATATAAGATCTGCAGTCTTTTTCATATAGAGAAATTTTAAGGCAGTATTCAGGGGACAGCAAAGCAGAAGGAAAATATTGCTCTTTAATTTATAGAGTAATGTTTCTAAACAGCCCCAAAGCAATTCAATTTTGCCATGAAAACTGTTGTAGTGTATATCTGTGTGTTTTTCTTTCTCGGTTTCTGTTTTGGATAAAAACTCTAAAATGGGTAGCTGTGTTAGTCTGGTGTAACAAAATAGAGAGAGGCAGTTGGCACATTATAGATTATTGGTTTACTGAAGCATGAGCTTTCGAGGACCAGAGTATGCTTTGTCAGATGCATCTGATGAAATGGACTCTGATCCTCGCAAGCTTATCCCTCAATAATTACCCTAAAAGGTGCCACTTGCCTCTAACAGTTCTGGTTCTGGTGGCTCATATATACAACAAGTGTGTTGTAGAACAGTTTTGCCCTATGCGCAGAATAGGTGAAACATTTTGAAAAAAGTGTAACCAGAACATAAGTATTGCCTTACTGGGACAGACCGAAGGCCCATCAAGCCCAATATTCTGTTTCAGTAACCAATCCATGTCCAAGTACCTGGCAAGATCCCAAAAGAGTGAAACAGATTTTATGCTGCTTATCCTTGAAACAAGCAGTGGATTTTCCCAAGTTCATCTAAATAATGGCGTATGGACTTTTCTTTTAAGAAATTGTCCAAACAAACCAATCCCCCCAGTTCGCCATATTCCCACATTGTACTGGCCAAATATTGGAGGGTCATGTCCCCAGTAATGGCTCATTCCATTCTGCTGCCTATGGAAATAGTTCTAAAATTGAAATATATGCAATAATTCTGCTAACCAATTACTCACCAAATGTGATTATTCAGTTATAATTGATGAATAACTTGAATGATCATTTCTCTTGATGGTCTTGAATGTTTTCCAACTGTGCTATTAGACTGCCTTAAGATAGGTCACAATTGAATGCGATCCAAACCTTAATATTAAATGTTGAAATCCAATATGCCTCTCTGTTATCTATTGATGATATGTTTCTTTCAGACATTGCAAGGAAATCTTGTTTCACCAATCTGCTACATTTCTTTGAAGGGGTGAACAAACGTGTGGATAAAGTTGATCTGGTCGATGTGGAGCAGCACTGTTAAAAGGGCATCCAAGTCCGAATAGAAATGCCCAGCTTATAACATCCAAAAGGGAAGTCCATCTCGTATGTATTTTCCAAGAGAAAAGACATCACGGTTTTTTGTTCAGAAATACGTGAGATGGACGTCCATGTGCTGAGGACATTCTGCTTGAATAGCCATTTTACAAACTGGAACATCCAACATATGAGTTGCCAAAAAGCAGGGACAAGTGCAGAGGGACAGCCTAGTGGTAAGTGCAGTGGCCTTTAAACCAAGAGACCCAGGTTCAAATTCCATTTTAACTCTTATATTTTGTAATTGTGAGCCCTCCAGGAGCAGAAAGATATATACTGTACCTGAATGTACACCACTTTAATAGCCTTCAGGCTTGCAGATGGCTTATATATTTAGATACAGAATGTATCTGGAGGGCTTACAATAAAAAAAGATAAAATAAGAGTTAAAGTGGGATTTGAACCTGCACTAACCACTAGGCTACTCCTCAGAGTTGCTTCCTGCTTTGGTAAGAATATCTATAATACCTGAAGCTGTCATAGAGCTTGACATCCCTTTTCAGTTTCACTTTCAGAGGAGAGGAGAGGGAGGGGGAAAACCAAGGCCGCCGAAAGAGAAAAGCAGACCTGGGGCAAACAGTCTTAGGGGGGTCCCCCCACCCCACACCATCATCATCAGTCAGGAAACTGTCACAGGGGAGTAGCCAGCAGTCCATCGGGGACTCGGGGGCCAACCATTCCTTTCTGCTTTCTCCCCAACTCCATTCCCCCCCCCATTAAAAAATCTTAGTTTTGCTGCTGGTGATGCCTAAGCCCCGCCAGCCAAAAAGTTCCTCGACCCAATCTTCCCCTGGTGTGAGGAAGTTGGCAGCATGCTTTCTAACCACCGACGCCAGCACTCCTCGCACACACTTAGTTCATGCGTGCGAACTGAGCATGTGCGGAGTGCTGGTGTTGGCTGCTAGAAATCATGCTGCCGATAAGGGGAGGTTTGGGCTTCGGATCTTTTTGCCTGGCAGGGGTTGGACATTCCCGCGAATCATTCAAGGTACTTAATTTGGGCGGGCCTAGGCTCCCTCATGCCACTGAGTCAGCCGGGCCCCCCTTTGACGCCGGACCCGGGAGATTTTGCCCCACTGCCCCCCTCTCAGTGGGGCTGGAGAGAACAACCACTGGAGGATTAAGGAGGTGTCATGCCTTAATCCCTCCAGTGGCCAGCTGCTCAATCAGAGCACCTTTTTGTACCCTGGATGTGACTGAATCATGTCTAACTTAAGACGTCCTTCTTTTTAGACTTGGATGTCTCTTCCAAATTGGTTATCGCTGTTGGATATACTGATTTTGGGCCCTCCCTAGTCCCATCCAAAACACACCCACAACACGCTCCCTTGATATTTGGATGTACTGGACTTTTGGATGTCCCTTTTCTACCTTTTCAAAATCAGGATTTGAATATTTCAAAGACATGGACATCTATTTGGGCATTTTGAGATGTCCATACGTTTCAAGAATAAACTCCATTGTGTACTGGACTTTCAAAAGGCATTTGACAAATTACTTTATGAACAACTTCTGAGGAAATTAAAACGTAGAGATAGGTGGCAGTATCCTATTATAGCTATTGAAGTGGTGTACATTCAGGTACAGTATGTATTTTTCTGCTCCTAGAGGGCTCACAATTACAAAATAAGGGCTTCTTTAGAAAACCACGCTAGTGATTCCTGCGCGGCAAATGAGAGGAAGCCCATTCAATTCCTATGGGCTTCCTTTCATTTGCCACACGGGAATTGCTAGCGTGGCATTGTAAAAGAAGGCTTAAAAGAATTAATGTGGGATTTGCACATGGGTTCATTAAAGTCCACTGCATTATCCACTAGGTAGCCCCTCTGCCCTTGTCTCTGCATTTTTGCCATTCGTTGGATGTTCCAGTTTGTAAAATGGCTATTCATGTTGAACTTCCTCAGCACATGGATATCCATCTCACATATTTTCGAACAGGAAACCTTGACATATTTTCTGTTGGAAAATACATGTGAGATGGTCATCCATTTTGGATGTTATGAACTGGACATTTCTATAATGACTTGGATTTCCTTTTTTTTTGTTACATTTGTACCCTGTGCTTTTCCACTCATGGCAGGCTCAATGCAGTGGGCAATGGAGGGTTAAGTGACTTGCCCAGAGTCACAAGGAGCTGCCTGTGCTAGGAACTGAACTCAGTTCCTCAGTTCCCCAGGGCCAAAGTCCACACCCTAGCCACTAGGCCACTCCTCCACTGCTGCGCCACATTGACCAGATTACCTTTATCCACATGTTTGTTCACCCCTTCAAAGAAATGTAGCAGATTGGTGAAACAAGATTTCCTTGAAATGTCTGAAAGAAACATATCATCAATAGATAACGGAGAGGCACATTGGATTTCATCATTTTAATATTAAGGTTTGGATTGCACTGTGACCTGTCACAAGGCAGTCTAATAGCACAGTTGGAAAACATTCAAAACCGTCTAGAGAAGTGATTATTCAAGTTATTCATCAATTATAACTGAATAATCACATTTGGTGAGTAATTGGTTAGCAGAATTATTGCATATATTTCAATTTTAGAACTATTTCCATAGGCAGCAGAATAGGATGAGCCATCACTGGGGACATAGCCCACCAATATTTTGACCAACACAATATAGGAATATGGAGAGCTTGGGGGATTGGTTTGTTTGGATGATTTCCTAAAAGAAAAGTCTATAAGCCATTATTAAGATGGACTTAGGAAACTCCACTGCTTATTTCAAGGATAAGCAGCATAAAATCTGTTTCACTCTTTTGGGATCTTGCCAGGCACTTGGACATGGATTGGTTACTGAAACAGCATATTGGGCTTGATGGGCCTTCGGTCTGTCCCAGTAAGGCAATACTTATGTTCTGGTTACACTTTTTTCAAAATGTTTCACCTATTCAGCTACCCCCTTCAGAGTTTCTATCCAGAACAGAAACTGAGAAAAAGAAACCCCCACAGATACACACTACAACAGGTTTCATGGCAAAATTGAATTGCTTTGGGGCTGTTTAGAAACATTACTCTATAAATTATAGAGCAATATTTTCCTTCTGCTTTGCTGTCCCCTGAATACTGCCTTAAAATTTCTCTATATGAAAAAGACTACAGACCTTATATGTAATCTCCATAAAAAAGGACATTTATGCTGCAAGCTACAATAATGAAATTGAAAAAGCACTAGTGGGAAGATTGCTATGTGGTGTCTTTTCTGCACCTCACCTACAGTTGGAAGAACGTTATGACTGAAAGCTAGCAGTTACTTTGCAAATAAACACTGCCCTCTGTTGGTAAAGCATTGCATATGCTTCACTGAGATCATCCTAACTAAAACAAGGAACACTCATCAAACCGTTTACAAATGGACATAGATAGATATGTATAGTTATAGATATATATTGTAGATTGATTTTTGCAGACACCAACAGGTGGTCAGCAGTGTGGTGACCTGCATCATGAAAATATTTCCCTGGGAAAAAATACTGGCATAAAAGTGAAATGCATAGAATGCACACAAAGAAAAATATTATGGTGCATCAATTCTAAACCCAATTATGTGTGTTCCCTTAGGGTGCTTTTACATGTCATTAGCGTTTTTAGTGCACTCTAATGATTAGTGTGGGCTAAACACTAGAGATTGTTCATAGGAATATATGCCAAACACTATAGTGATTCGTCCAGTGATAATTTTTTAACAGTGCAAAATACTTCTTTAAAAACGAGGAAAAGACCTCAAAACACCCAAATGCTTACTTTAATTTTCAGCATCTTTAGATGGGGTTGTGGTATTCATAATTGGCCAGAAAAACCTTGTAACTTTTTCTTTATTTTAATTGGTTTATTTTTTTCAAACTTTGTCCTTTATTAAAATAACTATTCTATTTCTTTATTTTTGGAACAAGAGGTCTAACTTCTTTGACCATATATTTGAGACTGTGTTGCACAAAATTGTTTTTAAAGACAATTTGTGAAACAAAAAAAGTCCAGCACTTATCTGACACCCGACGGTGGCCAAATCCGTTTCCCTTTGTCGGCTTCTTCATAAGTACATAAGTACATAAGTAGTGCCATACTGGGAAAGACCAAAGGTCCATCTAGCCCAGCATCCTGTCACCGACAGTGGCCAATCCAGGTCAAGGGCACCTGGCACGCTCCCCAAACGTAAAAACATTCCAGACAAGTTATACCTAAAAATGCGGAATTTTTCCAAGTCCATTTAATAGCGGTCTATGGACTTGTCCTTTAGGAATCTATCTAACCCCTTTTTAAACTCCGTCAAGCTAACCGCCCGTACCACGTTCTCCGGCAACGAATTCCAGAGTCTAATTACACGTTGGGTGAAGAAAAATTTTCTCCGATTCGTTTTAAATTTACCACACTGTAGCTTCAACTCATGCCCTCTAGTCCTAGTATTTTTGGATAGCGTGAACAGTCGCTTCACATCCACCCGATCCATTCCACTCATTATTTTATACACTTCTATCATATCTCCCCTCAGCCGTCTCTTCTCCAAGCTAAAAAGCCCTAGCCTTCTCAGCCTCTCTTCATAGGAAAGTCGTCCCATCCCCACTATCATTTTCGTCGCCCTTCGCTGTACCTTTTCCAATTCTACTATATCTTTTTTGAGATACGGAGACCAGTACTGAACACAATACTCCAGGTGCGGTCGCACCATGGAGCGATACAACGGCATTATAACATCCGCACACCTGGACTCCATACCCTTCCTAATAACACCCAACATTCTATTCGCTTTCCTAGCCGCAGCAGCACACTGAGCAGGGGTTGTGCATCGACATTTACAACAAAAAGGATAGTGCCATTCCTTTAATGGTCACATTTTATCCCATTGGCGGTTTGCTCAACAAAGCATTAGACCGCCAGTGGGATAAAATGTGATGATTTAGCATGCCACTACTCAGTCGCACAGCATTGCAAAAGGAGCCTTATGTGTCGTAACAGTTTTCTGGTAGGTATAAAGAGCTTTTGAGTCTATTTGCATGCAGCAGTGTGACAAGCACTATGGAATATAAATCTGGATTAAATAATTTAGCATTAATAAATTAATTTATCATTGAATGGATTATTCACATAGGGGCATGTTTACTAGAAAGCATTAGATTTTTGGAATTAATGCAGGGTCAACATCCACAATTAATCTTCATTAATTTATTTAGATTACACCTTTTTCAGTAGTAGCTCAAGGTGAGTTACATGCAGGTACTCTGGATATTTCTGTGTCCTAGGAGGACTCACAAGCTAAGTTTGTATCTGAGGCAATGGGGGGGGGGGGGGGGGGGGGGTTAAATGACTTGCCCAAGATCACAAGGAGCAGCAGTGGGAGTTGAACTGGTCACCTCTGGATTGCAAGACTGATGCTCTAACCACTAGGCCACTCCTCCACTCCTAAGGTTCCTTGTACAAAGGTCTGCTGGAAAATGGCTTGTGGTAGTGTAGGCGCAGGTTTTGTGTGCTCGCAGAATCATTTTTCAGCGCACCTGTAAAAAATGCTTGTTAAACATTCTTGCTGAAAATGAACGTGTGGCAAAATGAAAACTGCCGCACGTCCATTTTGGGACTGAGACCTTACCGCCAGCCATTGACCTAGCGGTAAAGTCTCATGCGGTAACCAGGTGGCAATGACCTATGCACATCAAATGCCACTTGGCACGCGTATCTGATGCGTGCCAGAAAATAAAAAATATTTTTCAGACACGTGTAGTGGACGCGTGCCAAAAATGAAATTACTGCAAGGGCCATGCGATAGCTGGGCGGTAACTCAGAACTGGCATGCATAGGTGCATACGCGGCTTAGTAAAGGGCCCCTAAATGCAATAGCTCTGTGGTAACTGTTGGGGGTGTGTCCAGCATTCCTTCTGCAGTTTCCGCTGGATCTGTTTTTTAAACCCAGCTAAGGTAACTGCTTTTGCCACATTCTCTGTCAACTAATTCCAGAATTTAATTACAATATTGCGTGAAGAAATATTTTCTCCGATTTGTTTTTAATGTACTACTTAGTAACTTCATTATGTGCCCCTTGTATTTTTGGAAAGAGTAAACAAGCACTCCCCTCAGTATTTTATAGACCTCTATCATATATCCCCTCAGCCGTCTCTTCTCCAAGCTGAAGAGCCCTATCTTCTTTATCTTTTCCTCATAGGGAAATTGTCCCATTCCCTTTATCATTGTTGTTGCCTGTCTCTGTACCGTTTCTAAAACCGCTATATCTTTTTTGAGATGGTGCCACTGCACACTGAGCACAGGGTTTGAATGTGCCATAAACAATGCCACCTAGATCTTTTTTCCTTGTCGGTGACTCATAATGTTGAACTTTGCATTATGTAGTTATGGTTTGGATTCCTCTGTCCTATACGAATCACTTTGCACTTGCTCACACTAAACGTCATTTGCCATTTAGATGCCCAGTCTCCCAGTCTCATAAGATCCTTTTGCTATTTGTCACAATCCACTTGTGATTTAACAATTTTGAACAACTTTGTGCCATCGGCACATTTAATTACCGCACTAGTAACTCCCACTAAAAAGTAGTGGTCCCATCACAGAGCTCTGGGGAACTCCCGCTAACTACCCTTCTCCATAAAGAATATTGGCCATTTAACCCTACTCTGTTTTCTATCTTTTTAAGTTCTTAATCCACAGTAGGACATTACCTCCTATCCCTTTACTTTTTAATTTCCTCAGGAGTTGTTCATCAGGTAATTTGTCAAATGCCTTTTGAAAATCCAGTATACAATGGAGTTTATTCTTGAAACTTATGGACATCTCAAAATACCCAAATGGATGTCCATGTGTTTGAGATATCAAAATCCTGATTTTGCAAAGGCAGAAAAGGGATGTCCAGCAGTCTAGTACATCCAAATATCAAGGGAGTGTGCTGTGGGTGTGTTTTGGGTGAGACTAGGGAGGGCCCAAAATCAGGATATCCAACATCGATAACCAAATGGGAAGAGACAAGTCTGAAAACATAGTAATGTGGTAATATAGTAGATGACGGCAGATAAAGACCTGTATGGTTCATCTAGTCTGCCAAACAAGATAAACTCATTACATAACAGTATGCTGTGAACTGAATGTGAAGAAGAAGACGACGACAAGTAAGTGAAACAGCTAATTTTGAACTTGTCCATCAATGTCTGTCTATTGAAGGATGTTTTTAATATTGCGCATGTTGTTTTCTAGAATGCCTTGTCGATCTTCTCCCTTGAGAAAGCTGGTGGGCAAAATGGGTCCCCGTTGGGAGTAACAAGACCGGGAGTGTATTGACCAGATTTGTTGAAGAAGTGACCATTTTCATATTTTTTGCGGCGTTATTGTTGGGTGATCTTTTGAGCAAAGAAGAAAAAAGGGAATAAGAGTATTCATTGTTTATTTGAAGGAGGTTTTTGGCCAGTGATGACACAACTGCCTAGTAAGTGCTTTGAAGTTATCAGTGACCATGCCACTGTAGCACTTGGGCTGTTTTGAGATCTTTTCCTTCTTATGTTGTTATTACCCTTGAGCAGCAGACAATTAAATCTCTACAGTGTTTTGTTGCAAGTCTTTTGAAGTTTCTGTAGAACAGTACATAGGTAATTTTGAAGATACTTCATATGCATACCTGATCTTGATTTGTCCTTGCCCTATTCAGGGAATAGATTGTAAGCTCTTTTGAGCAGGGACTGTCTTCTTCATGTTCAACTGTAAAGCGCTGCGTATGACTGGTAGCGCTATAGAAGTGATTTATAGTAGTAGTAGTAGAATAGACCGTAGAAGTCTGCCCAGCACTGTCCTTGTTCTAAAATTTCTGAAGTTAACGTCCAAACCCTTGAAAAGTTACACTCCAGTCCATCCAAGTCTATTCAGCCACAAAGAAGGATGTCCTAAGTTAGATCTGATTCAGTCACGTCCAGAGTACAACAAGATGTTCTGATTGAGCAGCTGACCACTGGAGGGATTAAGGCAGGACACCGTCTTAATTCTCCAGTGGTTGTTGTCCCCTTCCCTCTCCCCTGAAAGTGAAACTGAAAAGGGATGTCAGGCTGTATGACAACTTCAGGTATTATGAGTATTTGTAGCAACATAGGAAGCAAGTCTGAGGTGTAGTCTATTGGTTGGTGCAGGTTCAAATCCCACTTTAACTCTTTTATTTTACTTTTTTATTGTGAGCCCTCAAACAGAAAAAAATATATACTGTATGTAAATATAGAAGCCACCTGCAAGCCTGAAGGCTATTGAAGTGGTGTACATTCAGGTTCAGTATGTATTTTTCTGTTCCTGAGGGGCTCACAATCACAAAATAAGGGGCCCTGTTACTAAGGCGCAGGACGGTTAATGTGAGGGTAGTGCACATCAAACTGGCACTACCACCTGGCTAGCGCATGTGCCCGGTGGTAATTCTGAGTTTGGTACACACTGAATCCCGCGGTAGAAATTTTCTCTTTTGTACCACAGGCGGGGGGTGGGGTGTTCCCGGCGGTAATGAGCAGTTTGTGCGCAATGCATGGTTACCGAGTGGGTACTGAGTGAGACCTTAATGGTTAATGGGTGTCAGCAGGGGCATAGCAGGGGCATAGCATGGGCCCCCGTAGATTTGGCCCTGGCCAACTCTCCCCGCTGCCGTCGGGTACCTTTGCTGGTGGGGGTCCCCAAGCCCCCCAGCCAAAGTCCTCCGGCGCAGCCGCGTTGCTGATCTGCAAGGGCAGGCTTCTGTTTTTTGTGAGTCTGACGTCCTGCACGTATGTGCAGGACGTCAGACTCACAGAAACAGAAGCCTGCCCTTGCAGATCAGCAACGCGGCTGCGCCGGAGAAGAGGACCGGCTGGTGGGGGTTGGGGACCCCCACCAGCAAAGGTACCCGATGGCGGTGGGGAGGGATGGCCAGGGGGAAGAGGGGGTTGAAAGGGTTGGCGCGGGGGGGGGGGATCAAAGGTGGTGGTGGCGGGGGCTAAAATGTACCCCCTCACCTCGGACTCTGGACCCCCCTCCCACCGAAGTCTGCTCAGACGCGCGCTAGTTTTAATTTCAGCGTACGCCCATTTCCCAGCCCATTAAAAAAGCCCTTTTTTGCAGCCATGGTAAAAAATGGCCCAGTGCGTGCCCAAAACATGCGTCCACACTACTGCAGGCCACTTTTTACCGCAGCTTAGTAAACGGACCCCTAAAAGAGTTAAAGTGGGATTTGAACCTGAGTCCCTTGGTTTAAAGGCCACTGCACTACCCACTAGGCTGCCCCTCAGCACGTGCCCCTGCTTTTTTGCAATTCATATGGTGGATGTCCTAGTTTGTAAAAAGGCTGTTCATGCTGAATGTCCTCAGCACATGGACGTCCATCTCTCGTATTTTCAAACTAGAAACCGTGACATATTTCCTGTTGGAAAATACATGTGAGATGGTCGTCCATTTTGGATGTTATGAGCTGGACATTTCTATTCTGACTTGGATGCCCTTTTGAAAATGCTGCTCCACATCGACCAGATCAACTTTTATCCACATGTTTGTTCACCCCTTTAAAGAAATGTAGCAGACTGGTGAAGCAAGATTTCCCTGAAATGTCTAAAAGAAAAATATCATCAATAAATACAAAAAAAAAGACATTGGATTTCATCATTTAATATTAAGGTTTTGATCACACTGTGTCCTGTCACAAGGCAGTCTAATAGCACAGTTGGATAACATTCATGGCCATCTAGAGAAGAGATCATTCAAGTTATTCACCAACTATCACTGAATAATCACATTTGGTTAGTAATTGGTTAGCACATTTTCCAGTTCTAAACCGCACATGATTTTATAGACTATCCACCCTTTAGCCGTCTGTTTTCCAAGCTGAAAAGATGGAACTGCTCCTCATACGGGAAGGGTTTCATTCTCCTAATCGTTTTGGTCGATCTTCTTTGAATCGTTTCTAATTCTGCTATATCTTTTTTTGAGCTATAGTGACCAGAATTGCACACAGTATTGTATGTGAGGTCGCACCATGGAGCGATACAGAGGCATTGTAGTATTCTTTGTCCTATTTTCTATCCCTTTTCTAGTAATTGCTAACATCCTGTTTGATTTTTGGCTGCCTCCACACACTGAATGGAAGATTTCAGTGTATTGTCCACCATGACACCTAAATCTTTTTCTTGAGTGCTAATTCCTAATGTGGAACCTAACATTATATAACTATGATTTGGGTTATTTTTTTCCAGGGTGCATCAGTTTGCATTTGTCCACATTAAATTTCATCTTCTATTTAGATACCCAGTCTCATTTTCCTATGGTCTTCCTGCAGTTTTTAAAAAAAATATTCTCCATTCTTTTTAACTAGTTTTGTGTCATCTGCAAGTTTAATCACCTCACTCATCATTCTCATTTCTAGATCATTTATAAATATGGTAAATAACACCAGTCCCGGTACAGATCCTTGGGGCACTCCACTATTCACCTTCCTTATTGAGAGAAATAGCCATTTAATCCTACCATCTGGTTTCTATCCATTAACCACTTCCTAATCCACAACAGAACACTGCCTCCTATCCCATGGCTTTTTAATTTCCTCAGGAGTCCCTCATGTGGAAGGTTGTCAAAAGCTTTCTGAAAATCTGGATACACTGTATCAATCGGCTTAACTTTATCCACCTGTTTATTCACACCTTCAAAGAAATGAAGTAAATTGGTGAGGCAAGATTTCCCTTGGCTGAATCCATGCTGACTCTGCCCCATTAAACAATGTTTGTGTACATGTTCAGTAGCTTTATTCTTTATAATAGTTTCCACTATTTTGCTGGCACTGACATCAGGCTTACTAGTCTGTAATTTCCCGGATCACCTCTAGAACCCTTTTTAAAAATTGGCATTATTGTGATCACTTTCCAATCTTCAGGTACTATGGATGACTTTAATGACAGGTTGCAGGTCATTAACACTGCCCCAGACTATTTCATAATGAATGCATACAACCACATACTTTATTTGCAACATACAATAGTGCCTTCTATGGACTAAAGGTTTTTCCCATTTTAATGAAACTTTTGTTAGAGTAGACAGTGGGAAGTAGACCATAAACTCAAGAGACAAGGGCAGCGATATGAAGCTTCTTAACTCAAGTAAATTAGTTGGAGACTCAACACAGTACTGTGTTTTCGGTCACAGACCTGCTTCAGGAGTCTAAAATAATAATTTATAAATATACAAAAAAAAACAAATACTAAAAAAAACCCACTAAAAATAAAATCCTAACTTTATGATAAACAGTGATATGTTTCTGCATATTTTATATCATATGCTTCTCTGTTGTTATATTACAAAATAACAATGGAAAAGCATTTGATATACAGTATAAGAAAATATATATATATATGCAGGGGACATGTGCATTCAAAGTAATCTAGTGCCTGTGAGGTGCATATAAAGAACAAATAGAGTACCTTACAAATTCATATATATTAATGTTAGAAATCATGAACAAGTCCTTATGTAGTAATCTTTAAAAATAAAGTACATAACTGTTTCATATCTAACAATGTTAGATATCATAACAGGTATATATATAGTAATATTAAAGATAATCTTAATGTGGTTTATAAATTATGACATATGTAATGCGTTAATACCCCTAGAAAGTTTGAATATCAATTTGTATCACACCCACCTGTGACCTTCAAATTTCAACCAGGAAATCACTTAATAAAATTTAAACAAGCGGGACCTCAAAGCTCCTGATAGAGAAAATAAATACAGTATTAAAGATCCACTATCCGAAATGGGAATGAGGTAATATCATAGGTCCCCAAAGAGAAAACAGGTCCTTCATTTTTTTTTTTGGGGGGGGGGGGGGGGGAAGGTTTTTTTTAAATAATCTGATTTTCTCCTTGATAAGGAGTTTTTGCAGATGATTCTTTTTTCCATTTTTCTCTTTGGGGACCTATGATATTATCTCATTCCCATTTTGGATAGTGAATCTTTAATACTGTATGTTTTTTCCTTATCGGGAGCTTTGAGGTCCCGCTTGTTTAAATTTTATTAAGTGATTTCCTGGTTGACATTTGAAGGTCACAGGTAGGTGTGATACAAATTGATAGTCAAACTTTCTAGGGGTATTGATGTATTTTTGATCAAGTTTGAAATTCCCTATCTAGTCTTAGAGGTTTTCTAAATATGTAATGCATTCAAATCAAATGACATGAGAAACTGTTAATTAAAAAAAAAAATCATAATCATGGAGTAACAATGTACAAAAAAGCTTCCAAGTAAACCTTGCTACTGAGATATTGACAATTAGATGGGACAATGTCAAAAAATATTAAACGGTGCATATAAAAAGATGCGCGAGGTTAACTTCATAGCTTAATTAGTTGATTTAAATGAACAAACTGGAGAAGTGTACCAAAAGAGAAATACTTGAAATATAGGTCTCTTTAATGTATCCTGTGTAACTTATCTAATGGGGCAATAACTAGGTGTACATAATGTAACACTTAAGAGCTAAAGTAGGTAAATGTACAAGTGGCACTGAAAGAAATAAAGAAGTATAACTGACCTTCAAAAAACTTGGTTTGGTGTACAAAAACAATATATAACGTGTTTGAGTGACAATGAGTAAACTGGTCTAGTGAATGAACAGAAAACAGAAGCGTGAGTAGATATGCATGGATACTGGCAATTGATGCGTGTGACCTTAGGTGCTGAAAATATTCATTTTTTAGTAGATAAGGTGAAAATAATTATATTAAAATGGTCATGCAGTGGGGATGATGGCTGGAGAACGTAAATGCTTATGCTTGTGATGCTTTGTGCAGATATACGATGTGGAACAAGAAATATAAAAATCACAATAAACAAACTAATGATGCCATACCAGAGGCAGCATGTAAGGCTAGGACAAAAGAAATATGTACTGTGGAGAGAATATAAGGGAAGTGTACGAGATAGAGCATGCAAGTGTAAGAACTATAATCGGGCTGTATCATGCTGCTTGTTTTAAGAATAAAAGAACGATAATGACCCATACCGTACAAGGGGCTGTGTGTGTATAATCAGAACAAAGAAAATAAGTACCATGCTATGTGAGTACAGGGATGAGAAGATATCAAAAAGTAAAAACTGTGTCCAAAAAATTTCCAAATATTAGAAGAGCGATTTACAGTCCGTGTATGAATCCTGTGAATAGCAGGCATGGTTGCGGGAATGTGACTGATAAGAGTGAAGTACCGAATGAGACATGTTGATTAGTGACTTTGCTTGAGAAAGACTTAGAGTGAGTGCTGACCGTATTGTATAGGTGCAACAGTTGAAAAACGCCATGCCGATTGAGTGTAAGGATTTGAATGTGCCATGCCATACTGGTGCAAAGATTTAAAGATGCCATTTAGTGAAAACCATAGACAAGTTACCAAATGTTAACGAAAACAATTCAAAAGTCAGATATATAATGGTGAGAATGCTACCGCTAAAAGTTAAGCGCTAGTGAAGCTGTGTGGATAAGTTGCTTACCTTAAAAAAGACCTTTGGTTAAATGCTGACAGAGATCTGTGAGGTCTATGTTATGCATGGGAGTTGCAATATACAAGGTAAATGACGAGTGTAACTGGCATTGTTGACGGACAGACGCCAGAGGGTGGTGGTTCATGGAATTCGCTCGGATGAGGGAAAGGTGAGTAGTGGAGTGCCTCAGGGATTGGTGCTGGGGCCGATTCTGTTCAATATATTTGAGAGTGACATTGCCAAAGGGTTAGAAGGTAAAGTTTGCCTATTTGCGGATGATACTAAGATCTGCAACAGCGTGGACACCCGGGAGGGAGTGGAAAACATGAAAAAGGATCTCAGGAAGCTAGCAGAATGGTCTAAGGTTTGGCAATTAAAATTCAATGCGAAGAAATGCAAAGTGATGCACTTAGGGAGTAGAAATCCATGGGAGACGTATGTGGTAGGTGGTGAGAGTCTGATAGGTACGGACGGGGAGAGGGATCTTGGGGTGATAGTATCTGAGGATCTGAAGGCGACAAAACAGTGTGACAAGGCGGTGGCCTTAACTAGAAGGTTGCTAGGCTGTATAAAGAGATGTGACCAGCAGAAGAAAAGAGGTTTTAATGCCCCTGTATAAGTCGTTGGTGAGGCCCCACCTGGAGTATTGTGTTCAGTTTTGGAGGCCGTATCTTGCTAAGGATGTAAAAAGAATTGAAGTGGTGCAAAGAAAAGCTACGAGAATGGTATGGGATTTGCGTTACAAGACGTATGAGGAGAGACTTGCTGACCTGAACATGTATACCCTGGAGGAAAGGAGAAACAGTGATGATATGATACAGACGTTCAAATATTTGAAAGGTATTAATCCGCAAATGAACCTTTTCTGGAGATGGGAAGGCGGTAGAACTAGAGGACATGAAATGAGATTGAATGGGGGCAGACTCAAGAAAAATGTCAGGAAGTATTTTTTCACGGAGAGAGTGGTGGATGCTTGGAATGCCCTCACGCGGGAGGTGGTGGAGATGAAAACAGTAACAGAATTCAAACATGCGTGGGATAAACATAAAGGAATCCTGTTCGGAAGGAAGGGATCCTCAGGAGCTTAGCGGAGGTTGGATGGCAGAGGTGGGGCTGGTGGTTGGGAGGCGGGGTTAGTGCTGGGCAGACTTATACGGTCTGTGCCCTGAAAAAGACAGATACAAATCAAGGTAATTTATACACAAAAAGTAGCACATATGAGTTATCTTGTTGGGCAGACTGGATGGACTGTGCCGGTCTTTTTCTGCCATCATCTACTATGTTACTATCCTGCTTATTTTCGAAAGGAGAAAAACGCCCATGTTCGGGAGATGGGTGTCCGTTTCCCGTGGGCGGCTAAATCTGTATAATCGAAAGCCAATTTTGGTCGTCTTCAACTGCACTTCGTTGCGGGAACGAATAAAGTTGACAGGGGCATGTTGGAGGCGTGGTGAAGGGGGGACTGGGGTGTGGTTATCGGCTGAGCAGAGATGGGCGCTCTCAGCCGATAATGGAAAAAAGAAAGGCGTTTTTAGCAAGAATTTAGGACACTTTTTTTGGACCCTTTTTTCTCACGAACAGGTCCCAAAAAAGTGCCCTAAATGACCAGATGACCACCGGAGGGAATTGGGAATCACCTCCCCTGACTCCCCCAGTGGTCACTAACCCCCTCCCACCAAAAAAAACCCACTTGCAAAAACCTTATTTCCCCAGCCTCTATGCCACCCTCAAATTCCGTACCCACCTCCATGACAGCAGAATGTGTTCGATCCTCTCACAGCCTTTCCCTGGGTCAGATGTGGCTCTCGGGTGCACTATAGGGTCACATCAGCATTGCATTGTGGTGGGTGTAGGGTATTGGGCTCCATGATTTCACTAGCTTGTGTTACAGTCTCATGATGTTGGTAGGCTCTTCTCCGATGGTGCTTTTTCCCCTGCCTACTGGGTCAGAGTGTGCCCTGTTTTGTTTCCGGTAGTCCACAAGGTAGTGGCCATTTTTGTAAGTCCGTTTTAGATCCCTTTCGTGTGTTAGCCACGTTACAGAACTTAGTTCTTACCTTGAATGTTGCTGAAAGAGGGCATTGTACACCATTCTGCCAGCTCTGAGCTACTGCTAATCTTAGTACCAGGGAGACTTGTTGCCAGTGGGGCACAACCTCTGATCTGCAGTTAATTGTGAGTAAACGCGGTTATTAAAATAAAGGACGTTTCAGCGAGATTAGTCTTACGGTGTGAAATGCTGTGCCAAGGTTATACAGTAGCAACAAGTCCTGTCCCTGGAGCAGTTTTAGTGGGTAATGCAGTGCACTTCAGGCAGGCGGACCCAGGCCCATCCCCCCCTACCTGTACCACTTGTGGTGGTAAATGGGAGCCCTCTAACCCCCCCCCAAACCTACTGTACTCACATGTAGGTGCCCCCCTTCACCATTAAGTGCTATGATAATGGTGTTGAGTTGTGGGAAGTGCGTTTTGGGGGTCTCAGCATCCAAGGTAAAGGAGCTATGCACCTGGGAGGTAATTTAATGTTTTTTTCCTATTTTTTAAAAGTGCCCCCTAGGGTGCCCGGTTGGTGTCCTGGCATGTGAGGGGGACCAGTGCACTACAAAATCCTGGTCCCTCCCACGACCCAAAGCCTTGGATTTGGTCGTCTTTGAGCTGGGACGCTTCGGTTTCAATTATCGCTGAAAAACGAAAACGCCCAGCTCAAACAAACGCCCACATCCGATGCATTTGCCTGGCACAAACCATATGTTCAAAACTAAAGATAAATGTCCATCTTTTTCAAAAATACGATTCGGCCCACCCCTTCACAGACCCGTTCTCAGAGATGGACGTTCTTACACAGGGGTGTTTGCGTTCGATTATGCCCCTCCACGTTACTATATATGAATTCAAAAAGGTACCAAGAACAAACGCTGCTGATGTGTTGATGACGATGCTGGCATGGTGATGATGAGACTGCATAGGTAACATTGCTTGTGTATGTTAAGGTAGTCAGTGATAAAATAAAAAATAAAAGTATAAAAAAAAACCTTGGATAAAAAATATATAAAATGTGAGACGTTAGCTATATGTATTTAGAGTTGACTTGGTTGAATTGTCAAAGGAAACAGCACGACATTGAGAGGAAAGAAAAAGGGCTAAAGGAACCGTGAGGTATTGCAGTACATGCTTTGAATCTGTGAATGTATTTTGGAAACCTAAGTGACCCCTGACAAAGGTTTTTCTGAAACTTGGCCAGCTCGGGTTGTTTGTCCTTCCTTGGTGGTGTCCTTCCTTGGTTGTGTCTTTCCCCTGCTGTTTGGTTGTCATGTGCTAATGTTGCCATTAGTGCGTGGCTATTTATAAAAATTATATGAGTATATACACTGGGTATTCTTAAAGTCAGTTTCTTATATATGAATATAAGTAGAAATCAGAAACTTAAATTTTAACTCAAAATTTAAATATACAATTTAAGTTTCTGATTTCTACTTATATTTATAAAAATGACCACATGTGCAGTGGGGTTTGAACCTGTGTCCTTTGGTTTACTGCACTAACCACTAGGTTACTCTTCTGTTCTGGAAGGATGTCTATGTGGCCATTTTCATAAGAATGCTGCCAGACAGATGTCTCTGTGCCTTGTTTTCCCCTGTTTATAAAGTAAATGTTTCAGTTTGTAAAATGGTTGCTCAGGATGGGCGTCTGCAGTGTAAAGACATCCTTTTCATGTATTTTCAAATAGGAAATCTGGACATCTTTCCTGTTCAAAAATTGCCGTGAGATGAATGTTTTTTTTTTTTTTGGAAGATATGAGCAGGATGTCCCAATTCTGACTTGGACATTCTTTCGAAAATGCCCCTCACTGTGTCTTTTGGATTCTTCTCCATCTGAATGGCTCAGAGTTCCAACACTTAGCCCACTCCCATTCATTTTGAAAACTTTTGTTGCTAGGCTTCTATCAAGCGTTTTTCCAACCATATGGAAACAGGCCTATGTCTTTCTACTTATAAAGAATCCTACTCTGGCCAGTGTCAAATTTAATTTTCTTATCAAAGGTACTTGAAGTTAATTTTCCGACAGCTTTCACAATTCATAGAGGAGACGTTGGTTTTGCACCCCCACCAGTCAGGTTTCAGGCTATAGTACAGAAACAGTTTTGAGATAGATCTATGGTGCATTTGATGCAGAACAAGGTAGCCTTTATAATGCCTCTAGACATTTCGACAGCCTTTGATTTGATTGATCATAAACTGCTATTACATTGACTAGAATCCACTGGCCTGTCAGGGCATGTTATAAAGTAACTTATAGTAACATAGTAGATGACGGCAGAAAAAGACCTGCACGGTCCATCTAGTCTGCCCAACAAGATAAACTCATATGTGCTACTTCTTGTGTATACCTTACCTTGATTTGTATCTGCTATTTTCAAGACACAGACCGTAGAAGTCGTGCCCAGAACTAGCCCCACCACCCAAACACCAGCCCCGCCTCCTAATCTCGGCTAAGCTTCTGAGGATCCATTCCTTCTGCACAGGATTCCTTTATGTTTATCCCACGCATGCTTGAATTCCGCTACCGTTTTAATCTCCACCACTTCCCGTGGGAGGGCATTCCAAGTATCTACCACTCTCTCTGTGAAAACATACTTCCTGACATTTTTCTTGAGTCTGCTCCCCTTCACTCTCATATCATGTCCTCTCGTTCTACCGCCCTCCCATCTCCGGAAAAGGTTCGTTTGCGGATTAATACCTTTCAAATATTTGAACGTCTGTATCATATCACCCCTGTTTCTCCTTTCCTCCAGGGTATACATGTTCAGGTCCGCAAGTCTCTCCTCATACGTCTTGTAATGCAAATCCCATACCATTCTCGTAGCTTTTCTTTGCACCGCTTCCATTTTTTTTACATCCTTAGCAAGGTACGGCCTCCAGAACTGAACACAATACTCCAGGTGGGGCCTCACCAATGACTTATACAGGGGCATCAACACCTCTTTTCTTCTGCTAGGTCACACCTCTCTCTATACAGCCTAGCAACCTTCTGGCTACAGCCACTGCCTTGTCAAACTGTTTTGTCGCCTTCAGATCCTCAGATACTATCACCCCAAGATCCCTCTCCCCATCTGTAACTATCAGACTGTCCCCGCCTAACACATACTCCTCCTGTGGATTTCTACTCCCTAAGTGCATCACTTTGCATTTCTTCGCATTGAATTTTAATTGCCAAACCTTAGACCATTCTTCTAGTTTCCGCAGATCCTTTTTCATGTTTTCCACTCCCTCCCCGGTGTCCACTCTGTTACAAATCTTAGTATCGTCCGCAAAAAGGCAAACTTTACCTTCTAACCCTTCGGCAATGTCACTCACAAATATATTGAACAGAATCGGTCCCAGCACCGATCCCTGAGGCACTCCACTACTCACCTTCCCCTCCGAGCGAATTCCATTCACCACCACCCTCTGGTTTCTGTCCGTCAACCAGTTCCTAATCCAGTTCACCACTTCAGGTCCTATCTTCAGCCTGTCCAGTTTATTCAAGAGCCTCCTGTGGGGAACCGTGTCAAAAGCTTTGCTGAAATCTAAGTAGATTACGTCCATAGCATGTCCTTGATTCAATTCTCCAGTCACCCAGTCAAAGAATTCAATGAGATTCGTTTGACACGATTTCCCTTTGGTAAAACCATGTTGTTTTGGATCTTGCAACTTATTGGCTTCCAGGAAATTCACTATCCTGTCCTTTAGCATAGCTTCCATTACTTTTCTCCATAACTATTGTTTTCCAAAGGATTTTCGAGACTGTCTTTGATTTGATTGATCATAAACTGCTATTACATTGACTAGAATCCACTGGCCTGTCAGGGCATGTTATAAAGTAGTTTTCTTCATTTCTCCATAACTATTGTTTTCCAAAGGATTTTCAAGACTGTCTTTCCAGTACATCCTTTATCTTGTGGTATCCCTCAGGCTACAATAATTTTCCACTTCCTCGTAGTTACAACCAGCATTGGAAATGAGGCTCATGGTACTTGAAGCAATGCTACATGAAACACAACTCATCTCACTGTCCCGGAGACTAGAGTTGGCTCTCTGACAGCTGGTGCAATGCCATAGTTAGCCTGCCTAAGTTCCAGCCTTCGTTACAACTTATGAGGATGAGAGGCCGGACTAATATGGAGCGACAATAGTTGAAAGGCATTGTTGGGAGGAATGAGGGAGTACCTGTAATGAATATGCATTAGACAGATTTGCATACATTGGAGACCCAGTGTATGTAAATCCGTCTCATGAACATTTATGGCTATAGTCCTGAAAACCTGACTGAATACATATGCCTTCCTGAGAGGGTTGAATGTACACACTAAGAGGGCAATTCTATAACTGGGAGCCTCCAATTGGGTGGCCAGAGGATACCTTGTAAGACCCTATTCTAAAACAAAACTGAAATGCCAAACTTCTATTATTGTTTATTTATCCACCTCTAAAGAGCAAGAAGAGATTTAAGTTACTAAACAACTTGCTTTCACTTCAGGCTGCAAGATTAGGCAAAGATGTTCTAGCTTTATTATTTTCTGCACAAATTATAGGCATTTTAGAAGTCAAGACATATATTTATTTACCCCCTTTCCACCTTTCTGACAAAGCGAGCTAGTGGCTGCCAGTGTGGTAATGCCAACACAGCCCATTCAAAGTGTGGCTTTGTAAAGGGGGAGGGGGGGTTAGGAAATGTGTCCTGAATTTTAGAGGGTAATTCATGAGGTGAATTTGACTGTATTGGACAAAGATGTTTTAGCTTTATCACTGCTGCAAATTATAGGTATTTTAGAAGTCAAGTCAAGACATATTAATTTAGGAAATATGTCCTGAATTTTAGAAGGTAATGATATTCATGAGGTGAATTTGATTGTATTTATTATCTAGCTGATAGTGTATTTTCCTGGTAATGTCCAGCATCTTTTGATGAATCCACATAGAACCGTGAGGTTAACTACGGGATATAAGACATATCGTTATGTTATGAATACTAGCCTAACTGGCTACCAATGTGCACAACATTTAGGTACTCACAAGCTAACCATAGAACTGGAGTAAATGCACGTGCCTATGTGCATCAGATAACTGCTTAACTTTCAGTACTCTGCAAGTTACATGCATAAGTCAGAACCCTGCCTCTGTCTTGTCCAAGCTCCTCCCTTATGTATACCCCCATTGCAAATACATCCTCTGCACATTTTGCAGCTAGTTGTAGAATAGCGCCTAAGTGCCATGCTAGCATTTATGCATGTGAAATGCCCCGCTTTCTCGGGTCTGGGGTCCGAGCAGGCGGGGAGCCTCTTTGATGGGCAGACTTCTTCGGACCCTTTCACCTCACAGTTGATGCACGGTGCCTCCACCTGGGAAAAAGAAGTGGTTAGTGGGTTCAAAGACCCTCTTCTCCTCCTCCGAAGAACTCAGTCTCTGCTCCAAATCTCCTGTAGGATTCAAGCTGGCAGTTAGTTAGAACGACCCCAAAGGGCCATTGACTCCCAAAACACTTTCCAAGATTAAATCACTCCACAGTCCAGCAGTTTATATAAAAATCAACTGGAACTTTTATTAACCTCTGCAACCAGCAGTTCAGTCTGTTCAAACCAATGAAATAGATAACAGTCTAAAATAAACTTGACTTGATTTTAGCAGAGTATTTACTAGAATGCAGATCAGAAATATATACACTTTGGACAGTGCATCTCCTTGTCCATCCTTTCCAATCGGCAATCAACCCTGCACTGGTTCTGGGCTCTTGTGTCCCGGCTCCCTTATGAGATGGAACTCTCCCCAGTTCCCATCCCCAGCTCTTGGAAGTTATCTTCTTGATCCACTCTCCAGAGCTCATTGACAGTTTCTGTCCATCTGGACTATGATGTCTCTCTCCTTAGCCACAGGTTGCCAGTTTTTTTCAGGGACTCCCCTTTCTCTCTTCACTGATCTAACAGCAGGGGAATCTTGGACCACCAAAAGACCATGTGCAAGCACATGGTAATCCTTTTAACACCCTCTAACGCCTCCCAACATGTCACTCATCCCCTTTGCTGTACCATCTTGAGGGGGGGGGGGGTTACACATTTAAATGCTAGCAGCAGCGTATGTAACTTATATGGTACCCTGGGCAGAGCACCCCCCCCTCCAAGCAAGGGGGTGCATGGAGCAGGTGTGCAGCTGTAGGCTCTGCCAGTCCCCTGCCCCTTCTGATGTCAACTTCCTGTTCCGGGGCAGGGAGCTGACAGCCATGCACTTGCTCTGCTCACCCCATTGCTGCCGGCACCCGGGGTGGACCACCCCCACTGGCCCACCCTAGGTACACTAGAGAATGCTAGTGTTCTCAACATCTATGTGCATAACATGCATATAAATATGAGGGCCTAGAACTGCCCTTCATGTGTAGGACGTTGACAGCATTAACCTTCTAAACAGTGTGATTTAGGGGAGTAGATGCTAACATGCATTACGGGAATAATGCATATTTGTCTCTTAACATGTGTTAAATGGCAAAATCATGCATTAGTTTGCCATAATGAATGTTAGTTTAAGTTACCATGGGCTACCAGGGGCGTAGCCAGACACCCAATTTTGGGTGGGCCTGGGCCCAAGATGGGTGGGCAGAAGAACCTCGCCCCATCCCATAAGTGATTTGGTCTCTCCTTCTCTCGCCTGCATGCCATATGGTCTCTCAAACATCCTCCCTCTCCCATATACCTTTTAAATAGCAGATTTTCACCAGCAGCGAGCAGCAACTAATACATACTGCTCATGTTGGCCCCACACCCTTCCCTCTGATGCAACTTCCTGTTTCCACTTAGGCAGAAATACATCAGAGGGAAGGCTGTGGGACCGGTGCGAGCAGTATGTATGTCACTGCTCACTGCAGGCGAAGATCTGCTACTTACAAGGTATGCAGGAGGGACACTTGTTAGGAGTTTTCGGCTGGTGGGGCATCATAGGTATGCTGCTACTGGGTGGGCCTGAACCCAAAGTGGGTGGGCATGGGCCCACCTAAGCCCACCCTTGGCTACGCCACTGTGGGCTACATAATAATAAGATGCAAAGCCTGCAAATGCATGCAAAATACCTCATTATTATGTAAATAAAATAACATGGCTTGTGTTGAACATTGTAAACTGTGTTATTCTAGAAAAATAATGCCAGCTCAAAGCTGGTGTTTTACTTCCTGCCCGGGAGTAGTGGGCCACTAATATTCAGCTTCATGCTCCTGGTGAGCATATTTTAAAGGGGTTGGAGCAGTTAAAATAGAGTGGTGGTCCAGGGTTCCCCTCCCCCCCGTAAAAATACACCCACGCGTTACAAAAACAACACATTTGAAATGGTCATTTCTAATTCCCATGTAAGCCCCCCCCCCCCCCCCCCGGGACCACTGACAAAGATTGCCCATATGCAAATCTACTTCATTCATATTCATTAGGATTATCCTGACAATCCCGTAACAGTTTAAGGGACTACAGGTCAAAAAGCCTTCCTAAGAGATTGATACAGAAAAAGGGTCCTTTAATCTAAATTCCCCTGAAATACTTTTGTACAGCCCTGGTTGCTTCATCTTGTGTTGTTTAAATGGATGGGGGCTTCCCACAGACATCAGATGAATTATGAATGGAGCTTGACCCTGATGGGATATTGAGGATTCAGCTCTGTTTTCCAGGTTTAGAATTTACCGTATTCTCATCACTGACAGGAAGACAAGGCTCCAAAGCTACTGCCAATTTATACCTCATAAAATTGTGTATGTGTCATAAGCCTTTGCCTTTTTACTATCAGTGAGTAGTTTTGATTATCACTGTCATTTTTTTCTCTTGGTCACAATATAAATGCCACAGAGCAAAAATTTGTGTTTAGTAAATCACACATTCATATACTACAGTGTGTTATAGAAAACTTTTTTTCATATGCTCATAGTTCTTCAGAAGACTGTTTCAGACTCTAGGCCTTTTCAGTCATTGCACATTTTAAACTTTTTTAAAATCCCAAACGTGTAGCATTTCACCAAACGCTAGCATTCTTAAATCCAGAAAAAAAAAATCACATATCATATAATGTTCACTGGGTCCTGACATGAACCATTTTCGCATGTCACTGTTTCAAGGTACCCAATACAACACGATTTTCCAAATAATCTGCAAAAGCCCCTGTGAATTATAAAATAGTTATAAAAATGTCAAACATTTCTAGTTATCAAGTCTTAAAATAACTACCAATAATTGTGTACATCTTGGTTGCGTACTGAATTTTGGTTCCTTAAATTTCTGTTTGGATGCTCATAGGCAATATTCATATTCAGGTTCATGGCTTTTCCACCTTTTCTATACTTTACTGAAGTGTACATTTATTACATGCTGTTTCCACAAAGCTTGCAGCGATACTCATCATCCATAATATAAATCAATCAAACATCTAATAAAGTAAAACAGTAAATCCTATGCACATGCAGTAAAATCTTGAACACTGAACAAAAGACCCCTTCTCATGTTTTTAAATCATATGCCCATACCATTGTACATTTCGTGTCTCCTGTGAATTATAAAGGTAATTTTCAAAGGCAAAACCCTAGAGGAGTAACCTAGTGGTTAGTGCAGTAGGCTGAGAACCTGGGGAACTATGTTCAATTCCCACTACAGCTCCTTGTGATCCTGGGCAAGACACTTAACCCTCCATTGCCCCAGGTTAAAAAACAGATGGTGAGCCTACTAGGGACAGAAAAATTACCTGCGAATACCACAGAAAAGCGGTATATCAAGTCCATGACCCTTTACCCTTTAAATAGCATTTTATCTATGTTAATATTTTTTTTAATTTCCCACCCAGTATGTGGGTGAAAATACACACTGTATGCATACTTTTACGTGTAGCAAGCAGATGTAATGTAATCCCAGGAGTGGTACTAGTGATGGGTGAGCACTTACATATATACTTCTCAGTTTGTGAAAGTATGCATATATTATTCTTCATTCTCCCTCACCCCACCAAAAAAAAAACTACACCAAAAAAAAAACTACATAGGTAGTTTGGATGGGGTAATTTTCAAAGTATGAGCCATTTGCGGGACACAGACTGTAGAAGTCTGGCATCTGCCTCTGTTCCCCCAGTGCTGGGGTTGTGAATCTTCTTTCAGTTTTTTGCCATTTGTGGGACACAGACCGTAGAAGTCTGTCCCCTCATTCTGGATTTGATGAGTGTTTGTATATGAGAGTTTGTTTTATTGTAATACTGTATTGTTTTCTTTTGTGGTTGAATGTGTTGTGTGTTACTTTCCTATTTTACATTTATTTTATTTATGTTACATTTGTACCCTGCGCTTTCCCACTCATGGCAGGCTCAATGCAGCTTACATGGGGCAATGGAGAGTTAAGTGACTTGCCCAGAGTCACAAGGAGCTGCCTGTGCCTGAAGTGAGAATCGAACTCAGTTCCTCAGGACCAAAGTCCACCACCCTAACCACTAGGCCACTCCTCCACATCCAATGGGGCTCTGTTCTGATATTTTATTTATAATTTTGTAAACCACTCTCACTTGTCTGACATATAGGGTAGTACATCAAATGTTTTAAAACTATTAATCTTCTTTCAGTCTTTTGCCAGTTACAGGACACAGACTGTAGAAGTCTGGCATTGGCCTCGGTTCCCCCAATGCTAGAGTTGCCGAATCTTCTTTCAGTCTTTTACCATTTGCGGGACGCAGACCATAGAAGTCTGTCTGGCATCAGCCTCAATTCCCACTACTCTTGCCCAAGATAACACCTCAATAGCTATGCTGTGCTTCTATCCTCTATCTATTTAGGCGTCTCCTGTGTCTATCTATAAAGTGAGCACCAACATTTACACGCTGAATACACCCATAAATGATTAGAAAAATGGTACATGTGTGTGTAAATGCCAAAATCCTACCTGATGATTACAGCTTAAAGCAGTGGTTCCCTAACCTGGTCCTGGAGGTACCCAGCCTGTCAGGCTTTCAGGATATCCACAATAAATATTCATGAGAGAGATTTGCATGCAGTGGAGGCAGTGCATGCAAATCTCTCATAAATATTCATTGTGGATATCCTGAAAGCCTGACAGGCTGGGTACCTCCAGGACCAGGTTTGGGAACCACTGGCTTGGAGCAATGACCCACAGTGACAGAGAGAGTTGGACCCTTAGTTGTTACATGTTGGTCTACTATTGTGTTTAGTGTTGGTCTGGAATGTATATTTTAGTGTTATACTGCTAGAAGGCTATCAGTATAAGAAAGCTAATCAGTCATTTTTCAAACAGTGGCATGATGCATCATTCACAGAAACATCACTCGTTCGAGCAGAGCACAGAGGAGGTGCAGATACTAGGCTGGGGATCACATCATCTATGACGAGTAGCAGAGGTAGGAAAACAAAACTACACAAAAGAGGAAATCTGTTTCTCAAGCTGAACCCCCAGCCTCAGAGTGGAGGAGTAGCCTAATGGTTAGTGCAGTGGGCTGGGTTTAATTCCCAGCTCCTTGTGACTGGTTGGCAAGTCACTTAACCCTCCCTCCATTGCCTCTGGTACAAAGAGTTAGATTGTGAGCCCTCTAGGGGCAGATACAGTACCTGCATATAATAAATGTAAAGTGCCTTGGTTATACCACAGAAAGGTGGTATATCAAATCCATGTCCTTTTATCCTTAAATGTGTAGATGGGGTGATGTTTAGCATCACTTTCCTGGAGTACTGATGCCATTTAGAACTCTGGCCTGTCAGCTGAACCCACCAGTTCTTAAACTTTTCATCGTCCTTGGGTTAGTTCGGCCAATGTTGGTGCTGTTGCTTTGTCCCTCGCCAGGTATTTGGGTCCTTGCCACCAAGGCTGAGAACTCATTGCATCTCTCCTGGTACCTTGGGATCTTCATGCCACGGTTTAGTTTTTTCGTTATTTCACATTACAATTCTATTGTCCTAGATGCTGTATTTTGAATTGGCTGTGTTCCAGTCTTCCTTTCAGACTCTGAGTCCTTTTTGTGATATTTCTGCCTGTGTAACAGAAAATAGGTTTTTGCTTTCTCATTCTCCCAAACCTGGCCATGGAGACATACCTGCATGCATCCCTCAAATGAGTTCATTTCCTCACAAAACTCTGCCTCACACCCAGAGGATTTCATGTCTTTATTCCGATGTTGATGCTATTTGGCCCCTCTTCTGGTGCCGAGGGGTCAGTGTTGCTTTGCCCCTCTCATGGTGGCTTGGGGTCTCCAGACTTCTGTTAAAACCCTTTGCCATGGGGTCTTCATGCAGTTTTGCTGCTTCTGTGGCTGAGGCCTACCATCAAGTATTAATCAAGTTTCAGTAAAAAAGGATGGAAAACCTCTCTGTTGGAGTACAAAATTACTTCTCCCATTGACTTCAGTAGAACCCAATGAAACAAACTAAAAACAGATTATCAATGGCTGATGTGGACTGTTTTTTCTTTGACCCAGCTCAGTTGGAAAGATTTCTCATTGATAAAGAAGTTAAGTGATGTTTATTGTCAGTAGATGGCATTGTAATTTTTGTTGTTATAGTCATGATATTCCAGATTTGATAAGGAAGTTAGCATTGTTAATTTTCTTTGATTATTATCCTGTATTTTCTCTCCTCATTGATGTGGGCTTTCTGATGATTCCTTGTAATCTCTTTTTTTTTAAGCAGCGTGTAGAAATATTGAAAAATAATAAAAAATAGATTATCAGAATTTGAAAACAAATAGAAAGAACAACTTTTCCAATGGAGAAAATATAAAGATGAGGAAGGGAGGTAAGGTGACAACAGCAGTGAAAGACTAATGGTTAGATTGATGGGCTGAGAGCAGGACCTTAGCTAGCTATGTGCAGCTGCACACAGGGGGCATGGGAGACAGAAGCACCAAAACTGCACCCTATCCATTGGCCTTCCTTCTTCAGCCATGATGAGGAAGGTAAGAGCACTTGAGGGTGTGCAGCATAGGGTACGTTTCCAGGCCACTATACTCCTACCTGAGAGCCAAGCAAGCCAGGCTCAAATCCCACTGACATTGTGTGATTTTGAGCAAGTCACTTAATCCTCCATTACCTCAGGCCCTTTTTACTAAAGTGTGTTAAGTACTTAACATGCAGTAACTGTTAATGGGTTTTGCAGTATTTTAGCAGTTATCGCACAACAAACCATATGTTAAATGCTTTTTATGTTAGGGACGGGGTATGGGTGAAGAAGGGGCATTCCCAGAATTTTGCAAGTAGTATGTAGCAAATACCACTCTCTTACGGGCATTTCTGCAGTCAGCACAGGCCCACTTACTGCTTGCTAAATAAGAGGTGCTAAGTACTTCCGCATTAACTGCAAGCTGGATCTGTGGGCTACTTGACATTTTAACACAAGATATGTAAACCAAAATGCTAGGGACTCCCCCAATAGCTGCAGCATGAGCTTTGCAGCTACTGTGTGGTAATTTCCTGCATTAAGCCGCAGTAACTACAAAATTGAATGCACTTTAGTCAAAGGGCCCCTTAGATTGTAAGCCCTGCAAGGACAAGCAAATATTTGCCCAGCGCTAGCAGTGAGGGCCGTTTTTCCTGTGCGCCTGGGCTCTTTTAGCTGCAGCGGGTAAAAAGCACCTAGGCAAACATGGCCATGTGGTAAGAGAAATCTTACCACATGGCTATGCGGCGGGGAACCTTTATCGCCAGCCATTGAGGTGGTGATAAGAGCTCCCGCGGGAACCAGGCAGTGCGCAGCGATGCCCAATTACTGCCAGGTTACCGCTGTGCAAGCCACTTATGGAGGTTTTCTTTTTCTCCCAGTAATGGCGCATGCTCAGGGTGGAACTACCACCGGCAGTCGTGTTGGGCCTGCAGTAGTCCTGATTTAGCGTTCGGTAAGCCCACATTTGGCTTTCCAACACTTTGTAAAAGACCCCCCTCTATGCCTTTCATTAATTTTGAGTTCATTCTCTTTGACAATGACTTGGGCAAGTTAGAAGTTAACATGCATTATTTCTAGGTGCTTTTTATACTGAGAGCAAAGTAAACTTTGTCAATACATTACCAAGGTCAAGTTGTACTTGCGGCTAAGGCCCCTATTTACTATAATGTGGTAGGTTTTGCAAAACCCCTCTATTAACTGTTTGAGGGCATTCCCCATATTTTCTGCAGAGCTGTGTACACAAAGTAAATTTGTCACTATGTGTAACTGTGTGGCAGATAAGGATACAGTTAGTTATGCCTCCTGAGGCAGTGTTAACTGCTCTGTATTATCTGCTGCATTAATAGTTAATGCACAGTAATGACCTGTGTGTTAACTATAAGGCACAGTCCTCATTCATTTCAGGCCCCGAGATTGCATTTTCTGCTTTAGCCGTCTAGCACAGAAATTAGCATACACTAATGGTGAACTTGTGGCATTATTCTTGAATTAAACAGCCAACGAAGCCTAGTAAATCAGCACCAAAGTGAGTTCTGCTAGGACCTTAAAATCTGGTATTAAGCTCTACAGTATTGGGTCAGGGGTTGGTGAAACACATGGACCTTATAGTTTTTTTTTTTTTTAAATTTATTTATTTATATTTTTACAGACTATTATTCAAGATACTACTTGAAGGATAGTGTACATCTACAATTATAGTTCAAACAGGCAAAATTCAATATTACCATTATTCCAAATGGAAATATTTTAGCAAAACACTCAAGTCCTAACAAAGGAATCCAAGATTTTAAAACAAAGAGGAAAAACAAGGAAATAATTACAAGAAAAAAACACTTATGAAAGGAGTGCTAAATTTCTAAAGCTAACTAGAAGATCTTTTAGACGCAATAAAAGCCGACAGCTGGTGGGGTTCCAGGAAAACATATTTAACAGAGTCAATTCTAACAATACATTTACACGGATACCTCAGAAAGAATACCCCTCCTAACTGCTGAATTGCTGGTTTCATAATAAGGAACTGTTTTCGTTTACGTTGAGTTTCTCTAGAGAGATCAGGAAACAAGGAAATTTTTAAACCCAAAAACAGTGTGTCCCTATGCTGAAAAAACATTGAGAACAACCACTGTTTATCATGTGGCAAAGCCACAGTTGCCACCAAAGTGGCCGCTGTGGCTAATTCAGTATCTGAAGTCTCTAGAAATTGTGTTAAATTTTCAAGTCTTTGTTCCTGTGAATTTTGTTGAGTAATATTCTTGTTAGGAAGGTAATAAACTTTAGTAAAAGGTGGAATATTCTCCTGAGGAATTCCCAGATTTTCCCGCAAATATCTTTTCAGCATTTCAACTGGTTGAATCATCTGAATTCTTGGGAAATTTATGAATCTCAAGTTAAGGTTTCTCATATGGTTCTCATACATTTCTGCTTTCAATCTTAAGTTTGTAATATCTTTTACCATAGTCATTTGCAGGTTTTCAATTTTTTTTTGTTTCTTGTTCTAACTTATCCATACGATTTACCAAAACTTGTTGAGTTTTTTCATTCTGTTCCACCTTTTGTTCCAAGGATTTTAAATTCTGAGACCCTTTAACTGATTGAACAAGAAATAATTTCCCCAATTGGGACATTAATTCCCAAAGGGAGTCTAAAGTTACCTCCTCTGGTTTGTTAGTCAGCTCCGCCGGGAATATGCTCTCCCAGTCTTCCACCGGCTGTCCGCTTTCGTCTCTTTCCCCTGCTTCTTCAAGCGATCTTGTTCATCCCGCCTCATCTAGATGAAACTGATTACCCAGTGCAGGTCCTGTGCGTTCTTGCGCCAGGCCTTGCTCTCCCTGAAGCGGCGAACTTGTGATCGGCGGCTGCGGGGGCGGTGCTCTATGGTCGGGGCTTAAAGTTGTCTCCAGCCCAGAGGACGCCATCGAGTCCTCCAAAACAGCGGCGTCCATCAAGGGCCCTCTCCCGATCAACATTGCAGTTCCCTGCTGGCTCACAAACCGATCCATCGGTCCGGTAGTCGAAGGAGGCAGTGGGGTAAGTCGGGCACTACTCTTCCCTCTTCGTTTAGGCATAATGGCAGAGAGGAATCAGAGCTTGCAGCTAAACATAAGTGCTTGCGGCCATCTTGGATTCCCCCCATCTGGACCTTATAGTTTTAATGTTTTGTCAAAGAGGCTGGTGTACTGCAATGTGATTAATATCACCCAGGTATACACTTAAATGTGAATTTATTGAGCATATGAACAAATGAAATAAAGTACATGCATGGGCTTTGTTGCAAAAACAACTAATCGTACCTCCTAAGATCAACTTAATTTTCTTACAACATTGCCTTGTGAAACAGCATGCATGTCTTATTGCTGCTTTAATAGGAAATTAGGTGTTTTGCATAATTTTGCATCCTATTTCCTCAACACCATGAAACAGCTAAGTTCTGTAGGCATATTAAAACTGCATTTAGCATACAAACATTTAACACACATTCTCTAACAGCACTTTACTTGCCTATTTGCATTTGCAAATTTAAGTACATTGGCCTCATAATATATGATTCTATGAATTCTGGGTCTTGGAGTCACTTTTACTCCATTACCATTGTTTGCCTGTGAACCCATAAATCGAGGGTTCCCAAACCTATCCTGAGGGAACACCAGCCAGTCAGATTTTCAGGATATCCACAATAAATATGCATGAGAAAGATTTGCATGCTAAGGAAGCAGTATATGCAAATCGCTCATGAATATTCATTGTGGATATCCTGAAAACCTGACTGGCTGGGGTCCCCCCCCCCCTAACAGGTTTGGAAATCACTGCCCAAAATTAGAAAATGACCTGATTTAATCCAAAAGACTCTCACACAATAAGGGGCCCATCAGATTTGCAGTTAAGGAATCAAAATAATAAATACATAGATACACCAATCAACAATAGGTCTGGCAAGGATGTGCATAATAAAAAGTGAAAAGGCGAGAAAGGCATAAAATACTTTACTGAACGTCAATAGTGGGGTTAGATAAACACAGAGCAAGCTGGGGGCAAGGTGTGTACGTGTGAAAGGGCAATTCTGTAACTCAGATGCCCACATTTATGTGTACTACAGAAATGCTAGCAGGGCATCCAAGCTCTATTCTGAAAATACCCACTTAACATACATAGCATGTATTTCCAAGGAGCATACATATGGACAAGACATAGGTGGTGCTCCCACTTATGCATGTAACTTACAAAAGGTGTATCCCTGCCACATTTAGGTACGCATACTTGGGGGAAGTGTCTAAATGTTAGGCACACTCCCCCCAGTATTCAGCCAGTGGTGGTCAGTATTTTTTTTTAAAGCTGATCATTGCTAGCTAAATTATCCCCCGATATTCAGTGCCGGGCCATGTCTGGGCCCAAGCACTGAATATCAGGGGCCAATTTGGGGCGGGCAGGCTGCTGCAGCTTATGTGGGCCTGGCTGATATTCAGCCGAGCCCGCATAAGACCTGTGCGGCCCTGGTTGAATATCAGGTTGAGGCCGCATAAGTTTTTTAAAATTTAAAAAAAAATTTAAATCCCCCCGAGCCCCCGATGCGTTGCATTCCTTCATCTCCCCCTCCCAACCCGCATCCACAAGCCACACCCCCCTGCAAATGGGCAAGAAGTCATGGCAGCCATTTTGCAAAGGTGCCCCAAGGGCCAGGAGTGAGGGGGCTCTGCTGCTGCTCCCATCGACCACCACTGGACCACCAGAGTTTAATATAGGCCCTGCATGGACTCCAGGGGGAGTGGCTTGTGGATGTGGGTTGGGAGGGGGAAAGGAAGGGATGTGATACATCGGGGGGCGCAGGGGGATTTCAATTTTTAAAAACTTATGCAGCCCCAGACTGATATTCAGCCGGCACTGCCTGGTTTATTACCGCTGAATATTTGGCAGTTAGGCGGAAACAAGCGATTTAAGCGGGATAGAGTTTCTCCAGTCTGCTTAAATCACTCTGAATTTTGGCCTCACTGATAACAGGGTTAGGTTCCCTTATAAAACAGACCAATACCAATACATCCCCATAACTGGGTCCAATGCATTTTACACCAAATGACATAAATACAAAATAACATCAATAAAATTCCTCATTAAAATTCATCACAGCTGATCATCAAAATCATAATCTACAGCTACTTATTATCAAATAAAAAAATTGCAGCACAGCCATGGGGCACCTAAATAGAGGTACTCACTTATAGAATGATCTTCTTAATGTATTATATGTTATCGCATGCTATTGAGAAACCCAAGAAGTAGAGGATAACACAAGGACTTCCAACTGTATTTGACCCCCTGAGGCAGGCAGGTTCTTCTACCGAAACACAGCCCCATGTCGGGTCTCTTCTGGTGCCTAATAAAGAATGCTCTTGCCACACTCCCCGTTGGAAGTTCTTGTATTTATCCTCTGCTTCTTGGGTTTGTCATTGCATGCTATTGCAAAGGCCTATGGGATATTTTGCATATTAACTTTACTGCAGGTTAATGCATCACAGTCCTTCCTTACTGCAGACATGATCCCATCATGTTCATTCCTTTAGCATACCACTTTTCCCAATAACATATGGTACATATTTACCTTTACACACATTAATGACTAAATCTTACCGTATTTAGTAAAAGGGTCTCATAGTACTTCACTGTTGAGGCATTTGTATTCTGTATCACAAACAGGTCTTACATATTTTATGGAAGCAAAGTAGAAAACACACTTGTATATACGTACACGCTAGTTAGGTGAGCAGGGTAGCATGGCAAAAGGTTTAATCGGGTCATGCAATTTAACTTTTGACCCACCCAGTAAAAAATAAATGACTTTACTTTGGCACAGAATTATTAAAAAATATGGACCCTGTCAGTAAGTTGTTGCAGACGTCAAATCATTTATAAGATTTACTGTAAAATGCTCTCATTTAATGTGATGGGAAGAGCAGTTTCCAGGCAGAAATTGCATGCTTCACCTTCAGCAATGAAATGCAACCTTGAGATTTGCCTTTAAGTTTTAGAAGTTGTAAAATATTGAACAGACAGCTGAAAGTGCTGTGTCTTCTTCAGAGCAAAAGGAACTTTCTAACATATATATATATATATATATATATATATATATATATATATATATATATATATATATATATTGTTTAGGTCATGGGACATTTGTGTGGTAGAACAAGACAAATGTAAATGATACATACAAGTCTATAAATGTGTAATTTCAATTTAACACAAATTAAATCCCAAGTACATGCATATCTTTCCAGTAGTAATTCTACTAGTTTTATCTGCTAACTTTAAACAAATGTTTTTTTTAATAAATTCTATAATTACTAATACTTATGATGGTTAAATGAAAAGTAATGCCTCCATCTCCATAATTCATCAGCAGGTGGCAGCGCTGGCATGTGACACGAGTTCACATTCTTTGAAATTCTTTCACATTTTTCACCTCAGTTGGTGAAAAGGGTCTGTGTGAAGAGGCTGTTTTGTTATTGCTCGAGAAATGGAAGCATGTAGTAAGCACTCATCAGTGCGATTTAAGTCATGTGCCATGATCGAATTTCTGACTGTTGAAGGAGTCCCTCCAATTGAAATTCACTGTCTCATACAAGTTGTTTCTGGTGTTGACTGTGTTGGTATGATAACTGTGTGTCACTGGGCCAAAAAATGTAAAGATTGTGGACCGGGAAGGGATCATTTGTGTGATCAAAAACAAAGCAAGTTTCAGGCATTATTTTCATTTTTTATTCATTAAATTATATTCATTTAAACAGAAGTTATGGCGGTGAAGGTATTACTTTTCATTTAACTCTCATGTTTTTCCTTGGCAGCATTTTTCTCCACTCTTTGGCTTACATTTAGACCAACATGTCACAAATTCTTAATACCTACCATGTTGTTGTCCAGTCTGATGTACAGAGATGAAAAGTCATGGATATTGCATTTATTTACCTTTAAAGGCCCTTTTACTAAAGTGTAGTAGGGTTTTGGTTGTAAGTGCACAGCATGTGTGGAAAATGCAAGGGGTGTACCCTGCATATACCCTGTATTTACCACACAACCCTCTCTACTATTGGCAATGTAGCCCGACACAAATATTCAACATTACAGCTACACTTAAAGGTACCACTTGTTGCCGGCCCCCCAATAAACCCAATCTTCCAATGCCCCTCCCCTGCATCACTATTTCAATCTCCTCTAATATGATCCTCCAAGCCCTCCCAATCAGATTCCCATTCCTATCTCCTTGCCTCCTTGATCATATCCTTCAACTCCCCCCCCAAAAAAAACTCCAGGCAAGTGCTTCCCATGAAGTACCGTCACTCTTGCCTGTCCCCAATTCAACCCACTCCCCCCCAAAAAAACCCTCCAGGCAAGTGCTTCCCATGAAGTACCGTCACTCTTGCCTGTCCCCAATTCAACCCACTCCCCCCCCAAAAAAAACCTCCAGGCAAGTGCTTCCCATGAAGTACCGTCACTCTTGCCTGTCCCCAATTCAACCCACCCCCCTACCTTGGACCCCCATCCAAAACCCCCCACCCATATCTATACTTACCTGGAGGTAAGCTGAGTAGCCCAGTGACAAAGAGAAAGAGAGGTCCTCCTCTGCTCTTGCTCCAACCGGTGCTAGGTTTAAAATGGCATCACTAACCCTCTAGTGGTAGTCTCCTGACCATTAGTGGTAGTCTCGTGAGACTACCACTAATGGTCAGGAATGTCATTTTGAACACAGTACCAGAAAAAGTGTGAGAGGTGGAGGACCTTTCCCATCCCTTGCCACTGGACCACTTGGCTTACCTCTATGTAAGTCTTGGAGGTGGGTGAGGGCTTTGGAATGGGAATCCATGGGAGGGGAGGAGTGGGTTGGAGACAGGTGGGAGTGGCTGTATTTCATGGAAAGCACTTGGCTGTGGGTTTGGAGGGGTCAAAAGGAGGATCTGATTAAGGGGCTGGAGGGATCACAGAGGCAAATCAGATCTGTGGTGGGGGAGGATCAGTGCAAGACAGATCTGATCGAAGAGGGGTACAGGACTGGAAAGGGGGAGATAGGAGAAAGATTGGTGTTAGGGCTATAGCTGCACTTACTGCCTCCTTTTTAGGTGGATGTTAAGTGCAATTGCAGTATTAGCAGTCTTATAGACCTGCACACTAGCTGTTCCAGCAGGTATGCCTTTAACCTGCTCATATAATGCCCTATTCCCATCCCTGTCCATGTTCTGCAACTAATGTGTTCATCAGTGACCACTATCATGCCACCATTGTCATTGTTACTGTGCTGTGTGGTAACAGCATGTACTAATCCATATGTTAGTTGCCTGATGTACTTTAGTAAAAGGTTACATTGAATAGGTTGCACGTCTGGAACACCTGAATGAGCTACTGGTGTTCCTCTGGGACTTGGAAAGTTGTTTTACATAAATCTGAACATCTCCTGAAACCGGACAGAGCTGGAAAATTCCGGACCAGTTATAAAACAGCCACAGAATATACTTGGGAAAACAAAAAGACATCACTTTGGTCTGTTTTTAGATTCCAAATTATTTGGTTCATTTTCTTCATTCTTGCCAACAGAGAAAGCGTTCTTGTTTATGTTTTATATCATATTTGCTATACTGCCATTCCAAAACATAAGTGGCAAATTAGTTTACAGTCAAACAATCTCAGGAAAAGAACTCCGATTAATAAAAGGACAGAAGAACAGAGAAAAAAAAAGGAAAACAGAATAAGCCTCATGAGTCAATGTGCTGCATGACAACAAAGACCAATAGCCTCCACTAACAATAACTAATCCCCTGAAAGGCCAGCTTAAACAAGTGTGTTTTTAACTAGGCCATAAACCATTTATGAGAAAGGCCTTTGACCGTGAGGTTTTCCATCTACTTTTAATCCAACTTGCTTAAAATTGTTGGCAGGCATCTGCCATTGCGGAAACAGCAATCCAAGGCATCAAGAGTACCATGAAGACCCCACAGTACCAAAAGAGGTGTAAAGGGTATTAATAATGGCATGAAGACTCAAAGCCACCTTGAAAAGCAGCAAAACCATTGATATGAAAACCCCCAAAGCAAGAGGAGAGGAGTAAAGTGTTCCCAACACTGGTATGAACATTCCAGTCAGCATTCTCAACGGAGAAGGGTAGGTAGATAATGGGGTTCCACAGGGGTCTGTGTTGGGACCGCTGCTTTATAACATATGTATAAATGATCTAGATATGGGAATAACTAATGAGGTAATTAAATCTGTCAACGACACGTGGAGGGGCATAATGGAACGGGGTGCCCAAGTTTTCCTGAGGGCATCCTCACAGGATGTCCCCGTGAAGGGGCGGGGAAACCCATATTATCGAAACAAGATGGGCGGCCATCTTTTGTTTCGATAATATGGTCAGGGATGCCCAAATCTCTACATTTAGGTCGACCTTAGAGATGGTCGTCCCTAGAGATGGTCGTCCCGGATTTTCCGTGATAATGGAAACTGAGGACGCCCATCTCAGAAACGACCAAATCCAAGCCCATTGGTCATGGGAGGAGCCAGAATTCGTAGTGCACTGGTCCCCCTCACATGCCAGGACACCAACTGAGCACCCTAGGAGACACTGCAGTGGACTTTAGAAAAAGCTCCCAAGTGCATAGCTCCCTTACCTTGTGTGCTGAGCCCCCCAACCACCCCCCCCCCAAAACCCACTCGCCACAACTGTACACCACTATCATAGCCCTTAGGGATGAAGGGGGGCACCTAAATGTGGGTACAGTGGGTTTGTGATAGGTTTGGGAGGGCTCACATTTACCACCACAAGTTTAACCGGTAGGGGGGATGGGCCTGGGTATGCCTGCCTGAAGTGCACTGCAGTACCCACTAAAACTGCTCCAGGGACCTGCATACTGCTGTCATGGAGCTGGGTATGATATTTGAGGCTTGCATAGAGGCTGGAAAAAATATTAAAAAATTTTTTTTGGGGGGGAGGGGGTTAGTGACCACTGGGGGAGTAGGGGGAGGTCATCCCCGATTCCCTCTGGTGGTCATCTGGTCATTTAGGGCACATTTTTGTGGCTTGGCCATTAAAAAAAAAGGACCAAGTAAAATCGTCCAAGTGTTCGTCAGGGACGCCCTTCTTTTTTCCATTATCGGTCGAGGACGCCCATGTGTTAAGCACGCCCCAGTCCCGCCTTCACTACGCTTCCAACACGCCCCCAGGAACTTTGGTGGTCTCCGCGATGGAAAGCAGTTGAGGGTGCTCAAAATTGGCTTTCAATTATGCCGATTTGGGTGACCCTGGGAGAAGGACGCCCATCTCCCGATTTGTGTTCAAAGATGGGTGCCCTTCTCTTTCGAAAATGAGCCCAATAGTTATTTAAAGTTGTTAAATTGCAAGAGGACTGTGAAAAATTGCAAGACAACCATACAAGACTGTGAGACTGGGCATCCAAATGGCAGATGATGCTTAATGTGAGCAAGTGCAAAGTGATGCATGTGGGAAAGAGGAACCCGAACTATAGCTACGTGATGCAAGGTTCCACGTTAGGAGTCACCTACCAGGAAAAGGATCTAGGAGTCATCGTTGACAATACTTTGAAATCTCAAATAGAATGTTAGGTATTATGAAGAAAGGAATGGAAAATAAAACTGAAGATGATATAATACCTTTGTATTGCTCCATGGTGCGACCGCACGTTGAATTCTGTGTGCAAGTCTGGTCACCGCATCTCAAAAAAGATATAGTGGAATTAGAAAAGGTACAGAGAAGGGTGACAAAAATGATAAAGGGGGTGGGATGACTTCCCTATAGGGAAAGGCTGAAATGGCTTGGGCTCTTCAGCTTGGAGAAAAGACGGTTGAGGGGAGATATGATAGAGGTATATAAAATACTGAGTGGAATGGAATGGGTAGACGTGAATAATTTGTTTACTGTTTCCAAAAATACTAGGACTAGGGGGCACATGATGAAGCTACAAAGTAGTAAATTTAAAACTAATTGTAGAAAATATTTCTTTACTTAACATGTAATTAAACTCTGGAATTCATTGCCAGAGAATGTGATAAAAGCAGTTAGCTTAGTGGGGTTTAAAAAAAGGTTTGGATAGCTTCCTAACAGAAAAGTCCATAAGCCATTATTAAAATGGACTTGGGAAAATCCACTGCTTATTTCTGGGATAAGCAGCATAAAAAGTATTGTACTGTTTTGAGATCTTGCCCGGTACTTGTGACTTGGATTGTCCACTGTTGGAAACAGGATGCTGGGTTTGATGGACCTTCAGTCTGTCCCAGTATGGCAACACTTATGTACTACTTATGAGTGGGATGGGCAAAGAAGCATCAAAAGGATTATTTTAGGACTGGAGCTTTGTTGGAAAAGAAGGGCAAATGAAGGAGTATCCTCGTGCCTCCACTGACAGGTTGGGAGAATTTGATGTCCAGAGCCTCCTTGTTGTCCCGCTACCACAAAGATCACATAAAAAGATTTAGGGCCCTTACTTTGAAAGCATGCTTGGCATACGACCTTGATGTTCATTAGAATGCAACCTGGATGTTCCTCAGTCTGTCACAAAGGAGCTACTATTGACCAGTTTCAAACACTGCTTCTGGGAAAATAGAATTGTAACATGTGAAATCAATAAATTAAAGAAACGATGGCAGGAAGACCCCAAGGCAAGAGGATGGAGGAAAAACAGCACCAACAAATTATATCTGAGTATATATTATGGATATTGGAAGCAGGTCTTCTATGGTAGTGCACCACTGCCCATCTTGAGAATACTTAGCTAAAACAAGCCAAAGTTATACCACACTCTTACTATAATCCAGCATTTCTTGCAGTGCACAGGTACCCTTCACCCTGCCTTATACAGATACTGTCGCATAACACTGCAGCACTGCCACTCACTTCTGTGCACCCACAGAGCATGCTAGACTTTAGTAACAGTCACAACAGAATCAGCATGCGTGTGCCCTCTAACCTGTAAAAAGGACATTGTGATACTGCGGCATACTGAGCACAACCACCCACCTCTGTGCATCCACAGAGCATGCCAGATTTGCAGAGTGACTTTCACACCCAGAAAGAAAAGTGAATATGTGCCCTTTGCCTTTCCTCCCTGTCCTGCCTCTGCCACTTCTCTGTTCTTTTATAGCCAAGTCCCAAACTATGGAGACTGCCTCTGCATTAGGGTTTTTATTTTATTTTTTTTCTGACACAGGCTGAATCAGGCAGCTCAGCCCCTTTCTACCTGTGCCTGAGCCCAGAATGTGCTATTATTTTCTTTATTTCTACCTAAGGGTTGTAAGTATTAATGTGTGCTACTGTTATTTAACTGCTAACTCATATTATTGTAACTAGGTCCCATTGCATGAAATGGGAGTAAAATAACATGGTTAGCAGGAAAATAATGCATGATAATGGTAGCACATGCTAGTAATCATGTTCATAGATATGATGATATTTTTGTTCCTAATATACTTTGCACCCAGTACTTCATCCTGTAATAAAACCTGAGCAGTTTTAAACAACTGCAAAGACTTATTCAGATGTGCATCTATTTTTTTTTACAACAAAAAAATCTTCTTAACCCTTTGCAGTAACTTAAAATAACTATTTGCCTCAGACCTCCAATTACTTATCCTTCTCTAATTTTGTTCTTTTCCCACATCCTTTCCAAGAACCTGACCCTCTTCCTCCCCTCCCACACACCAACAATCATACATCCCATCCACCATCCTACCCCACACATCAGACTCCTCCTGCAATACCCATCACTCTCTCTGTTCACGACCTATCCTACCCCTAACCTCTTTATGAACTCCCCACCCCTGCGGATAACATTACCTTAAATATCACCCCAAAGTGATCTGTCCATGGTAAGACTGTAATCAGACACCAGACACTGCACCAGTCCTTTATAGGGTCCAATAAATGCCCCATTGAACAAATTGGGTCAAGATTGCCGATAAAAAATTACTATGAAAAGCAGCACTATTATTGGCTAGATCATCAACGTGTGCATTCAAATCTTCTAAAACTATCAAATCATTGAAACACAGATGCACCAAAGTACGCTCTTATGTCAATCTCTCCCATTTCTCCTGTCCAAATTGATGAGGTGAATATACCAATAAAATGCTAAATCATTGCTCATTCCCACCCATATAAGTAACTCTTCCACTCTGTCCACCAACTCCAATTCCTCCTATGCCACTGAAATGATTCCCAAGCCATAACCATTACTCCATTTTTCTTCCACCCTCTCCTAGGCACATGCCAATATTTATAACCCCTGTGACATAAATTAGCCTTACATGGATCCTTATTCTTCCTGAAACAACTTTCAGTAATAAATAAAGCATCTACATGATTTACCAACACAAGAAGCTCAATCACATGCCTTTGTTCATAACCGATCAATCATTCACTATACATTTCAACTTATCCCCTACCCGTTTACTTTTATCCCCCTTTATCAATACATAACAGAGCCTGAAGACATCTCTCTCACCCTTCCCCATTCCCCCACTTTCATTCCAACCCGAGTCCTCCTAAGCCCCCATATTTTCCTCTCCCCCTTATACATTGAATCCTCATTTCCTTCACCTTCAGCCCCACCATTCCTACCCACACCAACCCCCAAAACACCCACCACCACACCAACCTACTTCTCCCACCTATCAATCCTTCACTCTGCTTACTCCTACTCCACAGCACCATACCCCAAAACACTCCAAAGAAAATGCCCCAAAACCTATCCTCCCTTCCACACCCAGCCCTCTTCAGTCATCCAGCTTCCCTTCAGCCTCCCTCAGATCTCACGAAGGGCTTCACCAAGAAGAATGTCCTGCCCCATAGTGGTGGGTGATGGCATTAACAGATGCCCACAGTCACGCCCACTCCTCCTCCTCCACCGACAGTTTGCATACTCGGGTTCACCTGTTCCCAGCCTCAGTCCACACAGAAAAGTCTCTAAGGGAAGGAGCAGAGATAATAAACTCACACCAGACAAACATAGCAGGACAAATTATTTGAAAAATTGATCCCACCTAGTTCATCCCAGGATGCACTGTACGGGAAGGATGCCACCATTTTGCAAATGATGGTGAGTGGCATTGCTCCTGCCTCATTTAAGGTGTGGGGTCAGGGGAGCCTAGGCAAGGGATTATGGAGTAGGATGGATCTCACTATAATACTAGAGAAGTTTTGGGGAGGAAGAAGAGGGGCAACTATGCTGTCAGGAAACTTTTTTGTAGTCCAGTTGGGTAAGGGGTGGGGGGGTGAGAGGCAGGGTTGCCACTAAATACCAGAGAGTCAGAATAGGAGAAGAGTTGGTCATGTTGGAGGGTACTGCTAGATATCAGGGATATGTTTTCAGGAGGGGCTGGGGCAGGAAAAGGTATCAGGCTAGGGGGATGTTTATCAGGGCTTTGGGTGCGAGGGGGAAAGAGGCCAATGCAAAATGCCAGTGGCATGCTTGTGTTTTAAAAAAAAAAAAAATGTTTCCCTTCTTATCAGTGCCTGAGCTGATCACCGCTCAGACACTGATAGTAAGGGTGACATTTAGCAATGAGCCGTGGTTTACTACTGCAATTTTAATGCAGCAGTATTTTGCATGCTCATTGACTATAGCATGCTGAAATCTTTTTGTAGGGCTAATTTTGCAGTTGAGTATGGATTCTAGCGTGAGGCTTTCTGTGTGGGCTCTTTATTAAGGTTCAATATATATAGGGAAGTTTAGATTCACAGGTCTGGCTGTAATCAAACCTGGCTGAATTCAATCAGCTGAATTTAATTATCAATTTAATTCAGTCAATTGGTTGCTTAAGTAACTAAAGTGCTTATTTTCAAAGCATCTTAAAATGTCTAAAATAAACCTTCTATCCATCTGCTAAAAACGTCCAAATCCTGATTTTGGAAAGTCAGAATTTGAACGTTTCACACTGCAGTTCATCCAAGTTGCAAGGAGGTGTGTTGTGGGCATGTTTTGGGTGGGACTACTGAGGGCCCACAAGTAGTACTTCCAAAAGAGATTTTCAAATGGGAAGAAACTTCCACGTCTAAAAAGAAAGATCTTTTTATCTAGACCTGTTTCAGTCAAATCTAAACTACAAAGCGCTGCTGTAACTGAGCAGCTGACCACTGGAAGGATTAAGGCATGACCCCTCCTTAATCCCCCAGTGGTTCCTGTCCCCTGAAAGTGAAACTGGAAAGGAAAACCATGATGTACCTTAGTTGTAGGTATAGCCATTCTGAACACAGTAAGAAGCAAGCTTCAACACCGACCACACCATTTAAATCTGTACCCAAATAAAACAGTGCACTGTTGTCTATATACAACTTGCTGACTGAGAATCTTCTAATATCAAATAGTACGCATTTCAGTCATAATGGAACTGGAAGAAATGTCCAAGGCAAAAAGGAAGGACATTTTTATCTATATCTGTTTCAATTACGTCCAAGATGCCCTGATTGAGCAGCTGACACTGGAGTAGGGTTACCATATTTGCCCTGACAAAAAAAAAAGGCCACCAATGGTCATGCCTCCTTGCCAACCCACCACGCCCCCTCCCTGCCCCGCCAACTAGACCTCGGTATGGAATGAGCAGTTCTCTTATATTCCTAAGCAGCATTTTCTGGAGACTCTATTTCTCCTGCAATAACCAAGATGTTATTAAAGTTAGGGTAATTAGTGGAATAGTATAATTAATTTTCCATTATCGAAAACATTCTGTAGCCAGCAGAGAAAAAGATAATGACACATTTCCCCTTGATTTTAACAGATTTTGTTTGTTTGTTTGTTTGTTTTAGATTCCCCACTAGGTTAAGCCAGTTTGACAATGCACTGTTTCTACTTTTTTTTTTCCAAACATTTTTTTCTAGACATTAGGATCCATATAAAAAATAGATAAAATAAATACTTTCTTATCAAAATACTGGATACACAATGCTGTGTTTTTCCAAGGTGGCACAATATATAAACCAACTATAAAAAATGTTAAATCGTTGTATTAAACAAGAAAAAAAAATCATACATGCAACTAGGAAAAACATTCTATACTTTTAATAGCGACTAGTTAATTGTTTACAATAAGAACTTATTTTCTTTAGGACAACTTGCAGAGAGAGAGAGAGAAAAAAAGAGAAAAACTCATAAATCCATTCACCATAATTTTCCATTGATTTATAACCTTTCAGCTTATCTTTATAGCACAGAGGGCACAGAGGGCTCCGCTCCACCTTATGTGGCAAGTTACAAACTGGAGCAAAGGTTGTCCTCCCCAAGCCTCGGTGCCGGTGCTGCTTCAAAATGGCTGCCGACACTTCAAGCGGTGAAAGACTTCTGGAAGTCTTCTGAGGCCACTGCCTGAAGTCTTGGCAGGCATTTTGATGCAGCGCCGGTAGCAAGTGAGAGACTTACTTGCGCTCTTTTTGAGGACACTGTGGGACGTATGAGAGGGAGAGTCCAACCTGCCCGTTTGTCCAGGTTTGCCTGTACGTCCCACAGTGTCCTCAAAAAGAGGGATGAAGTTATGACCTCTCCTTAATCCTCCAGTGGTTACTGACCCCTCCCACCCCCCCTGAGAAGTGACAGTGGATACCAGGCTGTATGGCAGCTTCAAGTATTATGCCCATTCCTAATAGAACAGCAATCAAGTGTAAGCAGTAGCCTAGTGGTCAGTGCAGTGAACTTTTGGCAGCAGGACCAGGTGTAACTCCCACTTTAACTCTTTATTTCTGTATAAATACTGTATGTGAGCCCTCCTGGAACAAAGAAATACCTACTGTACCTGAATTTATAAGACACCTGCAAGTGTGATGGCTATTGTAGTGGTGTACCTTTATGTATAGTAGATTTTTAAATCTGTTCTTGGAGGGCTCACAATAACATATGTAACCCGAGTCTCAGCAACCAGCTCAGTTCTCTCTCCAACCCAGACCACAAAAAGAAACACATCTATTCACTAACTCCCTCTTTTCTCCAAATTCAGTCTTTACAGCACAAGCTTGGGCGCAGGCTAGGGCCGGCCTTACTCCGGTAGGCCGTAGGGTGTTAAGCTGGGCTTATTCCTGAATATCTTCTACCACTCCGGGACTAGCTCTTTATTTTCTCTCAGAAAACAACACTCGACATGCCAAGGAATTGTAATTTTATGCAAAACTTTACTAAACTTTGCAATGTCAGTACATCCAAACTTCAAACTTCTTATGTACAGTCAGCGGTTGGTTTAAGAGGTTTTCTGTCCAGCCAAGACTATTTGGTACTGTATTATCCGCTAATTAAATGATTCCTTATAGCAATCCAAAATTATGTACAATCATACAACTCCTCCAGTCCATTACCCATTCCTTTGGGCTAAATAATCCAAGGCTGTGCTGATAGTGATGGTTGTTACCAGCAAACTCCTCTAGGACCAGACCCAGTTACTGTGTTTGGCTGATAATTTATTTATTTATTTATCACATTTGTATCCCACCTTTTCCCACTGAATGCAGGCTCAAAGTGGCTTACAATAATACTGTAGTAAAGTTACAAAGCTAGAACTACAATTTTTCAAATTAATAGCAGGATAGGAATAACAGTTAAACAGCGATTGGTGTTAAAATAAGATAGAATTAATAAATAAGATAATAATAAGATAATCCTATATAATAAAACGCACCTCCAACCTTCTGAAGCTGACTGCATGGCTGAGGCATTCCTGCTCTCTGTATCCATCTCCTGAATTGACGTCACGTACTTCCGGGTTCATCACAAGCAGAAGTGACCAACCACACGAGGTTTCTCGGCTTCAGAAGGTTGGAGGTGCATTCTGTTAAATAGGATTGGTCAGTTCCTTGAAGCACAGCCAGAGCTCAGCGTCCTGCACAGTAACGCTCAGACACCAGAGAGAGAGAGGGGGGTCTGACACCAGAGGGGGGGGGGGGGAGGTATCTCTGTCACACACAGACACTCTCTCTCTATCACACACACTCTCTCTCTCTCTCACAGTCAATGTCTTTCTCTCTCTCACTCTCACACACTGTCTCTCATACACTCTATGTCTCACACTGTATCACATTCACTCTCTATGTGTCACACAGTCACTCACACACTCTCTTGGTCTCATACACTCAGTCTCACAGAAAGTCTGTGTCTCACACACACTCTCTCGCACACACTGTATCTCTGTGAAACACACACTCTCTCTCTCACACTGTGTCTCACATACGCACTTGCATACACTCTCATTCTCACACACACACTCTCTCTCACAGACACACTCACACCCAGACTCACTCTCTCTCTCTCTCACACACACACACTCGCACATTCATTCTCTCTCTCATACACAGTCACTCTCACATACACTCTCTCAAACATACACACTCCGAGGAAAACCTTGCTAGCGCCCGTTTCATTTGTGTCAGAAACGGGCCTTTTTTACTAGTAGTGTATAATAAGAAGATAATAAGGTGTAATTAGAATCCATTGGATCATTAATGATAAGGGGTAATTCTGATTTTGTTAAGCCTGAGGGGTAAGCCTTCTTAAACAATATTGTTTTCAATGATAACTCCCCCTTAATCCAGCCTTAAGGTATCTAGCCTTTCCAGGATACCCCCCTCTCTTTCTAGGGTCCTGGCAGGGGTGAAATCAACCAAAGACCATGTACTCAAATAGGAACTTTTATTACCTTCAGACTCCGCCTTTACTGACAATCATTTACCAAACACATTTTTCTCTGCAAGTTATTCCACAAACACTCCCCTTGGGTTGGACTAACCCACCCAGGGACATCCCACTCTTCCTCCCCCCAGTGACTCCCTGTGGGTTAGGGCTATTGTGGTTTTAGGAGCCCTTTTACTAAGCCACGTAAGCGTCTACGCGCACCCAACATGCGGCAAAATGGAGTTACCACCTGGCTACCGCATGACTCTTGCGGTAATTTCATTTTTGGTGCTGTCCGATACATGCGTCTGAAAAATATTTTTTATTTTCGGGCACACGTAACGGATGTGTGCCAAGTGGCATTTGGCGCATGTAGGTCATTACCGCCTCGATTCTTTACCGCTAGGTCAATGGCTGGCGGTAAGGTCTCAGACACAAAATGGATGTGTGGCAATTCTTTTGCTGCACATCCATTTTTCAAAAAAATAAAAGGCCTTTTGCACCCAAAACCCATGCCTACACTACCGCAAGCCATTTTTCAGCATGCCTTTGTAAAAAGATCCCTTAGTAAGTTTCCTATATAGGCTTTGATTGTATTTTTGCAGAGTTTTGTGTTATCTTGCAAAGTGTCTGGCCTGTTTGAAAATTTCAAATGCTCAGGACTAGTGGTCTCTACATCTGGTAGAATCACCACACAAATAAAAACCCATCTGCTTTAAACAGTGCTTAGCAGTGGAAAGAGCATTTGCTGCTCCTGAGTTGATAATCACAGTCTGAATATTTTTTGTGTGGTGAGTTGTAAGGGGAAAGTTTCTTTGTTGGGGCATATGGGGTTTGGAATACAGAACAGGATCTTCAGGGCTTGTATTGAAATTCTGACAAATTCTTTAGAGAATCCAACTCCATGCCCACATAGAAGAATTTGTTGAATGATGCTATCCATTATAATGGTGATTTTACTGAGTAGTTGAAAGTGGCTTGGTGGGGGGAGGGGGGAATTCTTTTATGCATAGAAGACTGTGGTGTGTATTGCTAATTTAGAAGTGTGTGTGAGGGGGAAGGGAGTTATGATGTGCAGCAATGTCACTTTGACTTGCTTCCCTTCTCCACATACCTAGTTGTCCCCTGTTGCCACCCCCAAAATTTCTGTCTACAGACTCTATTGGTGGGAGACGGAATCAACAGTGGTCTTGTCTTCTTCTGGTTTCAGGTGGAGTAGGATGATTCTTTTTTTGGCTTGCTTCGTAATACTGAGGTACAGTTGAGCCTTGGGAACAATCTAAACAAGAAAAAACTGGTAGCTGGCTGGGAGCAGGTAGCGAGGTAGAGAGAGAGGAAGAACAAGGGCTAGATTAAAGCAAGTTGGTGATCTCTACTGTCTATCCCTCATCTCTGCTCCTAGCCAGCGACCAATTTTTTTCTTGTTAAAGTTGTTTCCTTTGAGCACTTATGTTATGAATGTGAGGCTACCACTAGTGGTCAAAGGGGACATCCTTTTGAACCTAGGCCTGAACATGGCAGCAGCAACTGGGGATTATTCCTGCTCTCACTAGACTACCAGGGACTCTAATAAGAGCCTGGGTGTGCTCAGGGCACCCAGCCAGTCAGGATTTTCAGGATATCCTGAAATCCCTGACTGGCTGAGTATGCCCCGAGGACTGGGTTGAAAACTTTGAGATAGTGTGTGGTACTGTAACTAGTCTGAGTAGCACATGAACACCCACTCTACTCTCCTAGATACTCCACTCTGGCAAAGATGTAAAAATATTTTTAACGTGTGGTTAGCGTGCACCAATTTGGAACTTACAATGGACAACCAGGTTTAGCAGGTAGACCTGGAGGAGCCTACTGAGACCAAGGAGGTTTGGGGAGCTAGTCTGAGGAGGGGGTTGTGACTTGTCAGCTGGGGATGGAGAAGGCAAGGAGGGGGTGCTTTAGGGTACAGGAGGGTTTTAGAGCTGTCCCAACTTGGTCAGGTTAGATATGTGGGCCCCAGCAATTAATATAGCTGGCACCTGCATAACCACCTGTTCTGCCCCTGACCTGCCCACTTTCAACATGTGCAGTCAGAGACAATATTCAGCAGTACTGCATAGTTTAGTGTCACTGAATGTCAGGCTTAGGTGGCTCAAAATGATTTAAGCAGGCAGGTGCCTCTTCTGCCCGCTTAAATTGCTTTGAATATTGTGTGGAGTATTAGTTCCATTGCAACAGAGTAAATGGTACTAATGGCCTTGTGAAGTAGAGCTGTTATCTGTGACCTGTCCATGAGAGCTGAACAGAGCTGAAAAGCCCCTTTGCCTGTTTTCTGTGACCCCAGCTGAATGTTATGATTCTCTGCTTGCTTATGGTTAAATGCTCATCTGATTGTTTGCTGATGAATAATTGGCTGCACCTGCATGATATCACCTACTGCTAATAAAAAGCTAAGTATAAATATACAATTTCAGGGTGCCAGAATGGATTTATTTGTTTCTTGCAAAAGAGTCATGCAAACAACCATGAGCTGTGGCCCCAGTGGAGTACAGCACCCACCCGGTGTGAGATCTCTCCCCCCCCCCCCCCACCCCGTGAGCCTTGAATACTTTGTAAATAGTGATCTAGAAATCCCTTTCCCAATGCCTAATCTAGGGCTGAATCTAAACACCAAAAGAAACCACTGAGCGTCACCCCTGTTTATATAATCAAAGGTGGAGGTTGAAGGCTTCCCCTTCTCCCCTCTGGCTCCACTCTGCCTCCCCTATCACCTTGTCTTATCCTCAATTATAGACCCAGAAAAGGTTTAGAGTAATTTCCAGTATGCTTGCTCAAAAACATTGTCGCTTCATCCCTAGTGGTACATCAGTTTTGTTATGATTGGAGTCAGAAACCCTCTCAAACTTACCTCTTTCCTAGGGGTCAGCTTCTTAGCTGGCTTCTGTTTCTCTGTGCTGGCAGCTTCCAGCAGCATGGCTCTAATTGTTTCACTATACTGCACCTATGTGTGTTGCCTGAGTTGCTCTACCTCTCTTTGGGTGTACTGGCTTCAAGTGCTTCACAGTTTTGCATTGGTGTGGGTTGGGCCTCTCTGGGTCAGTGTGCTTTTGCCTAGGTCTAGGGAGTGTGACATCATCAGGGAGGGCCTTGATAAGGAAGTGGTGTTGTTTCCTTCAGAGCCTTTGCAACGGTTGTGTTTGCTTTAGGTAGGGTGGTGCAGTGTGCTCTTCTGACTTTGTGTCTAGTTTCCCTGCTTGCTTTTGCTAAGGGCCAGGTTAGTGTTAGTGCAGTGTGCACTGGTGACTGTGTGTTTAGCTTTCCTGCTTTTCCCTTATGGTTCCCCTGCTTTTCCCTCTTGGTTTTGGAAGCATTGCTGTGTGTAGGGCTTTGGAAGCTCTGTTGCTGATAGAAGTACTTCAGGGTTTGGTGTTGTTAGGAACACTGCAGAGTTTGCTGTTAGAAGTACTTCTGGTGTTTGTGCTATTGGGAGCATTGCAGTCTTTGCTGTTGGTGTTTGGTGCTTTAGAAGCACTTTTGGCTTATGTGTTAGCTTCCCTGCTTTTTCCTTGTGGCTCCCCTGTCTTCCCTTTTAGTGCTAGGAGCTCTTCTGGTTGCTTGCCAGAGTAGTGCTTAGGAAGCACCTTGTTAGTTGTATCTAGCTTGCTAGAGCAGTGCTTAGGTAGCTGGTCAGTTTTGTGTTTAGCTTATTAGTGTAAAGCTCTGCTTGTAGCTTGGTGCTTAGTAGCACCTGTGTTAGCTTTGTGTTTAGTTCCCTGCTCTGTTAGTTTAGGGCTTAGGAAGTCCCTTTCTTGAGCAGGGCTTAGGAGCTCCTGTTTAGTATAGGGCTTAGGAAGTCCTTTTGTCAGTTTACTGTTAGGAACACTCCTGCTGGTTTAGGGCTTGGGAGCACGTAGATCAGTTTAGGTTTAGGAGTACTTCTGTTTCCAGTCCTGGTCCCTGTGTCATCCGGTATCCAGTAAGTCCTGCCGGCTACTCGAACCCAGGAGCTCAACTCCTGGGGGGCTTAGTAGCTAAGTGCAGGTGAAGCTGTGTGGACCAGTCCAGTGTGCTCCAGTCCGGTGTTCCAGTCCTGTGTCCTCCGGTCCGGGGAATTGCAGTCTAGTGTTCCAGTCCTGTGTCCTCCAGTCCAGGGGATTCCAGTCCATGTGTTCCGGTTCGCTGGGCAGTGCCTGCAGTCCCTGCCGGTGTGCTTGCCCAGTGTTGGTTGGTGGGTTTTGCCTGCTGCTGTCGCTCCTCGGCAGCAGCCCAAGGGCTCACGTTTGCTCCAGAGCCCGGCCCCGCGGGCTCTGAACCTGAGAACCTGACAAGTTTTGTTTCTTGCTTTGGCTGGTGCATTGTAGGATGTACAGATGGTGTTCTGTTTTCTTTCTTTTGTATTCTTGTGATCTTATTAGTTTTAGAATTTTTTGGACATCTTATCCTTGTTCAAAGTGAAACTCTTTCTTTCTGAAATATTTTAAGCAAATTGAATTTTTATATGATGTTTCTCTTTAACTAGCTTCACAGATTTACAGAGTGCTATGCAACAATCATGTGAAAAATTAGATAAGCTGTATAGGGGACTGTAGATGTCAGTGTAAGCTAACATAATTTTTGAACTGTTAGGACTATAATTCATGTCTTGAAAAGCAGCCCTGACCCTCAAAGGGTTGGAGCTATATTTACTGAAAAGTGCTACCAATTTACCACACACTAACACGTATTAATAATGGAGTCCTTTTACTAAGCTGCGATAAGCACTAAAGCATGTTTACTGCAGCAAGAAATGGCTTACCATGGGGCACACTAACCTGCTTATAATCGAACGAGAAAAACGCCCAAGTTCCGACCTAAATCGGGAGATGGAAGTTTATCTCACAAAAACGAATAACGCGGTATAATCGAAAGCCAAACTTGGACGTTTTCAACTGCACTCCATCGCGGAAGCGTACAAAGTTGATGGGGGCGTATTGGAGGCGTGGTGAAGGCGGGACTGGGGCATGGTTATCACCCGAACAGAGATGGGCGCTTTTCGCCGATAATGGAAAAAAAGTATGCGTTTGTAGCTAGAATTTAGGGCACTTTTCCTGGACCCTGTTTTTTTTCATGAATAAGGCCCCAAAAAGTGCCCTAAATGACCAGATTACCCCCAGAGGGAATTGGGGATGACCTCCCCTGACTCCCCCAGTGGTCACTAACCCCCTCCCACCACAAAACATGATGTTTCACAACTTTTTATTTTCACCCTCAAATGTCATACCCACCTCCCTGGCACCAGTATGCAGGTCCCTGGAGCAGTTGTTAGGGGGTGCAGTGGACTTCAGGCAGGTGGACCCAGGCCCATCCCCCCCTACCTGTTACAATTGTGCTGCTTAATGCTTAGTCATCCAACCCCCCCCAAACACACTGTACCCACATGTAGGTGCCCCCTTCACCCCTTAGGGCTATAGTAATGGTGTAGACTTGTAGGCAGTGGGTTTTGAGGTAGATTTGGGGGGCTCAACACACAAGGGAAGGGTGCTATGCACCTGGGAGCTCTTTTACCTTTTTTTTGTTTTTGTAAAAGTGCCCCCTAGGGTGCCCGGTTGGTGTCCTGGCATGTGAGAGGGACCAGTGCACTATGAATCCTGGCCCCTCCCACGAACAAATGCCTTGGATTTATTTGTTTTTGAGCTGGGCGCTTTCATTTTCCATTATCGCTGAAAAACAAAAACGCTCAGCTCACAAATTGTCGAATAAAACATGGACGTCTATTTTTTTCGAAAATACGGTTCGGTCCGTCCCTTCACGGACCCGTTCTTGGAGATAAACGCCCATGGAGATAGACGTTTTCGTTCGATTATGCCCCTCCATGGCACCCTATGGTAATTGTTGGATGTATGTGAGATATCCATGCACTAAAGCACAAAATGTATTTTTTAGCGCTGAGGTAGGTTTGGGCAGACAGTGGGCATGTTCTGCGCTAACTGGTTAGTGCAGCTACATTGCCATGTGCTAACCAATTAGCATGTGAGCCCTTACAGCCTACAAAATAGATGGTGGTAGGTGCTTATGCGCTAATGGCCATGCACTAATGGGAAAATTAGCATGTGGCCATTAATACTGAAAATAGAAAAATCGGCCATTTTACTCCTGTGGTAAAAAGGACCTTAAGGCATAGGGATACAGTAAGGCCACTTTTTACTGCAGTTTGGTAAAAGGGACTCAATGTGTGCTATTTACCACAGATCCAATCTTGTGCAGTGGGACCCTATTTACTTATGCAAGCAAAAATAGGAGTAGGGTAGGTTGGCTCTTCCAAAACAACAAGGGAGGCACATGTGCAATATATAAGTCTTTAATGAGAAACACCAAGCAACTCGACACAGGTCAAGGTCAAGCACAAAATAAGCAAATGCTGTTGTCCAAAAGTCAAAGAATAGACTTCCAACAGCCACCGGAGTATCTCAAATGAAGTGTCAGCTTTTGCTTATTTTGTGCCCCTCCACTTCACTTGCCACACAGCCATTTCTTAAAAAAATACCCCAGCCTTTTACCCACTGCGGTGAAAAGGGGCCTTAGCACACGTCAAAAACATGCACTGACGCTAGTTTAGGCCCCCTTTTGCCACAGCTTAGTAAAAGGACCCCTGAGAGAATGGCTGGCCACTGAAATGTAAAGGATTTTGAACAAGAGACAATATATGATAATCGTTATGTTTTGTGCTTTTTATATACTGAATTGTATGATATTTTCTACACTGCGTAGAATGGTAGTAAATACATAAATAAATCATAGTTTGATATGTAGTTAGGTTCATGGATGACAGATCTGTGGGTGGTGTGAAGATGCAAATGGAGGGTCTCCTGCTTCTGTAATCTCCAGTTCTTTTTCATGCCATGGCAGCTATTACCTCTCTCTCTCTCTCTCTCTCTTTTTGGCCAAATTCTACTCTGAAAATAGCCTTTATGATGGAAACAGTTCAGATTTCTCTCTCTGTGAAACCTTTAAAAGCCAAAAATAATTGTGATGAATTAAGCCCCTCCCCCTTTTTTTCAAAATAAGAGTGCAAAAATTCAGAGGGATTGCTAAAATAATCCAAGAACTTGTATTATTAATAATAAAAAAAATGAAATCACCTAATTGATTTAAGACTATTACGTGCACTAGTTTTAATGGGCTATTATTCTAAAGGGCTAGTGATGGTGCTAAGAATAGACCTGTGCTTGCTGCCTTTAAACTTTTGACGTCAGGGAAAGAGAAGAGAGTGGAATATAAGTGCTTTGCAATGTGTGATTACAGTTACAGGAAGAATCCACTGACAAAACAGAAGGTTTCACAGTAAAAGGCAGGGCAGTTTCACCCTTTGAAATACTGAGAGGCAGAAAATCTTTAATAGTAGGTCTTAGGTGTCAGGACAGCAGGAGAAGATCTCAGATCTGTACTTGATTATGCCATGAAAAAAAAAAAACCAAGTCAAAAGTGAACAATACACAGCCAAGAAAAGAGGAATTTAAAATAGGAGATATTGTTAAAGTCAAGTAAAGTAAACCAATACTCTTTTGACAGGTTGAAACTATTATCAAAAGCCATCTCCCGCTAAGATGATAGCTGATTTCCTATTTAAGAGTTTAAATAAAAGCTGTTGTGACTCAAAGCAAAATGGTTTGGATCCAATTTAAGGTTTCACGCAGTTATGGATTTGCACAAAAAAAGCACACTGCAACTTTTTTTCCCCCACTATGTATGCATGAAAACACAATCTGCTTCTATGAAAGTTCAAATGTTAATATGATTTTTGCAGGTTTCTATGGTGATTTTGAGTTTGTGCAGTACTGGACTACATGATTTCTTACAAAATCTGCTGCCTAGTAAAACACCTTAGGGTCATTTTTCTGCCTGCAAAGTCACTGTATTAATTTGAAAGCCAGCACCAGCACTTAGATTAATATGCATATTCAGCAGTGCTAAATGTGCATGGGATAGGGTGACCACACCAGCGCTATTGTTTAGTTTAGTCTTGCTATTGTTGTATAAGAGATGATGCAAGGCTGAGGAGGAGAAAGCAGGAAGGAGCCAGAAAAAAAAGACACCTAATTATGCATGAGAGTCTGAATACCTGATGCTAGGGTCCAACATGGGTGTCAGCATCCAAGAAAAAGATCTAGGTGTCACTGTAGACAATACGCTGAAATTGTCTGTCCAATGTGTGTGGCGGCCAAAAAAGCAAACAGGATGCTAGGAATTATTAAGAAAGGGATGGTAAATAAGACTAAGAATACCATAATGCCTCTGTATCGCTCCATGGTGTGACCTCACCTCGAGTATTGCGTTCAGTTCTGTTCACCGTACCTCAAAAAAGATATAGCGGAATTAGAAAAGTTTCAAAGAAGAGCGACCAAAATGATAAAGGGGATGGAACTCCTCTCGTATGAGGAAAGGCTAAAGAGGTTTGGGCTCTTCAGCTTGGAAAAGAGACAGATGAGGGGAGATATGATTGAGGTCTAAAAAATCCTAAGTGGTATAGAACGAATAGAAGTAAACCGATTTTTTACTCGTTCCAAAAGACTAGGAAATTACATGGAAATACTTTTAAAACAAATAGGAGGAAATATTTTCTCCCTCAACAATAGTTAAGCTCTGGAACTGTTTGACGGAGGATGTGGTAACAGCGGTTAGCGTATCTGGGTTTTAAAAAGGTTTGGACAAATTCCTGGAGGAAAAGTCCATAGTCTGCTATTGAGACAGACATGGGAAGCAACTGCTTGCCCTGGGATTTGTAGTATGGAGTGTTGCCATGATTTGGATTTGTGCCAGGTACTTGTGACCTGGGTTGGCCACTGTTTGGAAAATAGGATACTGGGCTAGAAGGACTACTGGTCTGACCCAGTAGGGCTATTCTTATGTTCTTATGTTCTATGTTTTCAATTTAGGATCTCACAATTCCAGCTTGAGTTGAGGCATATGCCACACTAACAGCATTAAGAGGTACATTTTTGCATTTTGATATACATGTTCACATTTGTTTATTGCTATTTATGCTTTTTTATGTTTGTATCATAATTTATATTTTACTGTTGATTCAAATTAAGATCTCACAATTCTAGATTTAGTTGAGGCATACTAACAGCATTAAGAGGTACATTTTTTCAACAATAATGAAAGTAAGCATTTGATTGGTTGAAATGCAGGTGAACGTAATGCATGATTATATATAATGAGCACTTTTGGGTGTCTGACATCACAGCGCCATTTTGAAGATGTGAGGATGCTGACTGTCAGTAAGTGCTCCATGGCTGTAGTATAAAAGTTAAAGTTGAAATAAAGGATTTTTGTTAAATGTAATGTTAAATTATTTATAAACGAAGATATTTAACATTTTTTTTTTAGAAAAGTGCCAAAACATAGAATGCATCATCACAATCCCCTGAAGTAACTTTGTAAAGTGAACCAGACGGGAGCGAAAGTTAAGTGCTTTGAAGCTTATTAAGCCTTTGAAGGCTTTTGAGAGGCATGGAATGTTTTAAGAAAAACTGAAAAAATTCAAAAAATATTTAAAATAATAATAAAGAAAGGTTAAAATTCATGGGAGTTTTTTAGACCGATGAAAGAAAACTAACCCATTTGCAAAGATGCACGTTGCTTCTGGTGTTACATGTGAGTCTTGTGAGGTCTTTTGCTCCCTAGACGACAAATAGTTTTCAACCTATTAGTAAATCTACCTGTACACCTTTTAAGCAATGCAATACTATCTTTGCCCCCTTGGCATATATATCTTTTTTTTTTAATTATTTGTACCCCGTGCTTTCCCACTCATGGCAGGCTCAATGAGGCTTAGGTACTTATTTGTACTTGGGGCAATGGAGGGTTAAGTGACTTGCCCAGAATCACAAGGAGCTGCCTGTGTCTACAGTGGGAATCAAACCCAGTTCCCCAGGACCAAAATCCACCACTCTAACCACTAGGCCACTCCTCCACTCCTTGTAATGGTGATTAACACAGTATCGTCCTGAGCAATTATATCCTCACTTTTGAGCCATGAAGGACCTGGTAAGTGTGCCAAATGTGAAACTACTTAGCCTCATTGGCTCAAAGAACTCCAGTGAGAAAATACTTCAAAAACAGGCAAACCTATATGAACAATAGCATAACAAGGTGAACATAAGAATAGCCATACTGGGTCAGACCAGTGATCCATCTAGCCCAGTATCCTGTTTTAACAGTGGCCAATCCAGGTCACAAGTACCTGGCAGAAACCCAAATAGTAGAAACATTTCATGCTACCAATATCAGCACAAGCAGTGGCTTCCTATGTCTAAATCAATAGCAGACTATGGACTTTTCCTCCAGGAACTTGTCCAAATCTTTTTAAAACCCAGATATGCTAATCACTGTTACTACATCCTCTGGCAATGAGCTCTAGAGCTTAACTATTCGTTGAGGGGAAATAATATTTCCTCCTATTTGTTTTAAAAGTATTTACATGTAACATCATTGACTGTCCCCTAGTCTTTGTATTTTTTGAAAGAGTAGAAAATTGATTCAGTTCTATTCATTCTACATCACTTAGGATTTTGCAGACCTCAATCATATCTTCCTTCAGTCATCTCTTTTCCAAGCTGAAGAACCCTAACCTCTTTCGCCTTTCCTCATATGAGAGGAGTTCCATGCCTAAACTAGGTCCTTCAGTGCCTGCTAATGCTGTGGTACAAAGTTCAAGTTTTAAAACTAGGGGGAAGAGTATGGAGATTAGTTGATAAAGTTTGCTTTTTAATATTTTTAATCTGCCTATCACTAACCTACAATTCCTCATTTTAACCCCAATCTTTACGTTCCCAAAGCACAAAGCAAAATAATGTTCACTTACCAGAGAAATGTCTTCTCTCAGAACTTCTCAGAAAGAAAGTTAAGTGGGACCTTTCCTCTTTATATAGTTTGAATCTAAGGGGACTTCTTCAAACAGACCCTTTCAAGCTAACTCAGTAATCAAATTGCCCTTAATAACCTCTGCAAATATTCTACTTCCTCACACCTTAATTAACACCTAATTCAGGTCAGTAGCAGTGCTACCTCTCTAGCAACCAATGAACAGAAAATAGCTGTCATTCAGAAAAAGATTTGAGCCTTCCGACTATCCTGTTAAAGTTCTTTGGCTGTTAAATTTCTACCTCTAGAAAAATTTTCAGTTTAAAACTATGGGAAAAGTGTCTACTTCTAGTGAAAATTTCAGTTTAAAACTATGGGGAAAGGGTTGTACACTATGAAAAATAGTTAATAATGCTTGCTTCTCTCTCTCTCTCTCTCTCTCTCTCTCTCTCTCTTCCTCCTCCCCCCAAGACTAAACTAGGTCCTGCAGTGTCTGCTAGAGGCTATCTGTTAATGGTGTGGTACAAAGTTCAAGTTTTTAAAACTAGGGGGAAAAGAATATGGCGATTAGTTGATATTTTTAAATAATAAATTTTATTACAAGGAGGGATAACTTGAGATGGTAAGTTCAGATTCTCAGTTAGATATTTTTTAAATAAGTCATTTGGAGATATCCCAGATATTATGGGGAAATTTATAGCTCTAAGAGTCAGTCTTCTATTGAAGTTTTCTAACTGTTCCATTTTTCTATGAAGCAAAAGTTTATCTTTTACCAGTGAATCAGCCGTAGTCTTGATAGTTTTTATTTCCTCATAATTCTGGGATATTTTTGCCATTGTCTCTGAATGTACGTTATCCAAGGATTCCGTTAACTGAGTCATTTTTGTCCCAATTGAAGTAGTTTCTCGAACGGACTTAGAAACAACTTGTTTTAGATCCTGAAGTGCTTTCCAAATCAAAGACAGCGTTATTTCTGCAGGGTTTGCTTCTTCCAAGCTTTCTTCCGTCGCAAACTCAAGAAAGGCACTGCCGGACTGAATGTTACCTTCAACGACTTCCGTTGCTTCAAACAGACCTTGCTCTTTCCTTTGTGTTGCCGGGCATGGAGGTGGAATAATCCCTGGGGGCGAGAGAGAGATGTCCAAGCCCTGGGACGTCGGCGCTCCTACGACGGCGTCCATCGCGGGTCTCGCCTCTCCAGCTTCGTGAGATTGATTCACCACGAAGCGCTCCAACGTTTGCTGCCGCGGAGACGATGTCCTGGCCACCCGCAGTTGGCCCCTGGTTATCGCCTTTCTTTTAGTGTGAGGCATTGTAAGTAACCAAAATTGTTTTAGGAAATATTATTTCAAGGCAGCGGGAGCGTCTCGTGTGTGCGTTAGATCGCCATCTTGCCACCGCATGGTGATTAGTTGATAAAGTTTGTTTTTTTATATTTTTATTCTGCGTATCCCTAACCTACAATTCCTCCTTTAAACCCCAAATTTTAAGTTCCCAAAGCACAAAGCAAAATAATGTTCACTTACCATAGAAATATCCTCTTCTCTCAGAATTTCTCAGAAAGTCCATATGCTGATCCAATTACACCAAATTATGTTATATGTACAGACAAACATAAAATAAAATAAAAAAATGTGAGATTAATTCTATTAGAAGTACAGAAACAGTGCTAGAATATTCTTGTGAGCTAGTGCATAACCTTATGCTTTCCAAAATTTGATATGTGAAAAGTAACGTCGGAAGGAGCTGTATTGTGAATACAGATATAGATTGATGACAGTAACAAACACGTGAATGTAAAATCACAGTGAAAATTGCAGACAAGTGATGAAGTAGGCTGAATAGCTATAATACAAACATGAATGTAAAATCACAGTGAAAATTGCAAACAAGTGATGAAGTAGACTGAATAGCTATAAATATATGTGGAGGGGTGCCCAAGTTTTCCTGAGGACGTCCTCGCAGGACGTCCCAGCAAAGGGGCAGGGAAACCCTTATTATTGAAACAAGATGGGCGTCCATCTTTCATTTCGATAATACGGTCGGGGACGCCCAAATCTCAACATTTAGGTTGACCTTAGAGATTTTCGGCGATAATGGAAACCGAGGTCGGCCATCTCAGAAATGACCAAATCCAAGCCATTTGGTCATGGGAGGAGCCAGCATTCGTAGTGCACTAGTCCCCCTGACATGCTAGGACACCAACCGGGCACCCTAGGGGGCACTGCAGTGGACTTCAGAAAAAGCTCCCAGGTGCATAGCTCCCTTACCATGTGTGCTGAGCCCCCCAACCCCCCCAAAACCCACTCCCCACAACTGTACACCACTACCATAGCCCTTAGGGATGAAGGGGGCACCTAGATGTGGGTACAGTGGGTTTCTGGTAGGTTTTGGAGGGCTCACATTTACCACCACAAGTGTCACAGTTAGGGGGGATGGGACTGGGTCCGCCTGCCTGAAGTGCACTGCAGCACCCACTAAAACTGCTCCAGGGACCTGCATACTGCTGTCATGGAGCTGGGTATGATATTTGTGGCTGGCGTAGAGGCTGGAAAAAATATTAAAAAATTTTTTTAGGTTGTGAGGGGGTTAGTGACCACTGGAGGAGTAAGGGGAGGTCATCCCTGATTCCCTCCTGTGGTCATCTGGTCATTTAGGGCACATTTTTGTGGCATGGTCATAAAAAAAGGACGAAGTAAAGTCGTCCAAGTGTTCATCAAGGACGCCCTTCTTTTTTCCATTATCGGCCGAGGACGCCCATGTGTTAAGCACGCCCCAGTCCCACCTTTGCTATGCTTCCAACACGCCCCCAGGAACTTTGGTCGTCCCTGCGACGGAAAGCAGTTGAGGAGGCCCAAAATTGGCTTTTGATTATGCCGATTTGGGAGACCCTGTAGGAAGGATGCCCATCTTGCGATTTGTGTCAAAAGATGGGTGTCCTTCTCTTTCGAAAATAAGCCTGATAGTGAGCAAAGTGTGTTAGGAATGAAAGAAATGGCGGAAAAAAGATTTTATCAAGTATGCTGTGAACTGTGCTATGTGAATTGGAGTGAGGGAGAGCATATGAGCCAAAAATGCTTTCGAACAAAAGTGAGTGCACAATGTGAAAAAGATCAACATGTGTGGTACAAATTGTGACCATAATGGATAAAAAGAACTTATAATCAATGCTGGTAGCGGGTCTTGGTTGGAAGATGAAATAACCACCATTACTGCAGTACCCTGCAGAAAAAAATGAAGCGTTCGAGTTTACAAGTTAGCGATTCTACCCTTTAAAGAATGTACATATCGATCAGCTCTGCACATCGAAGTATTGAAGTAAAAGTGGAAATAAGCTGCTCATAGTCAAGTAATATATTGGCAATAAAAAATCCTTTTGAGCGCCTGTAAAACTAATACAGCTACCATGTCAATGGCGCAGGTTCATAACAAATGTGATGCTAGGGCATAAACAGATGAGAACTTACCAGGAAGAATTCTCTAACGAATCGCTAGACTGGTGCTTAAAGGAGAAAATAGGGGCTATATAAATGGCGGAGTATGATGTCGCGGGTGAACCAGCAGCTTAAGAATAAATAAGTTAAAAAGTAAAAACACAGACGAATGACAAAGTTAAAAAAAAAGTGTATGAACACACTGATAAAAAAAAACCAATAAAATGCAGATAAATCGGTGAGAAAAGTGCAATTGTAACAGCATAGCATAAAGCGCTATCGATAAAAAGAAAACATAACGTGCATACTGAAATAAAATGCCTGGATAAAAGTTATGTGCTAACAACTATAAAACCCTTGGACTAAATATGTATATATACTATGGTAATATGTAAGTAGAAGAGCACTATTCGCTAAGGGCCCCTTTTACCAAGCAGCGGCAAAAGGGGGTCTGCTTTTTGATGCGCGCCGAGGCCCCCTTTTACCGCAGCGGGTAAAAGGGTAGGTCTTTCTTTTTTGCAGGAAATGGCCATGCAGCAAGTAAAGCACTTGCTGCATGGCCATTTTTGGGGGGAACCCTTACTGCCACCCATTGAGGTGCAGAAAATTGGGGAAATCCCAGCCCAAAACCACCAGGTAAGGTAGCCAAGGCAAGATCACTACCTCCAGATGAGCTTGCCCCACAGGTGTTTTACAGGACACTTGCTGGATACTGTCTTTGGTCCCCATGTACACAGACCAGAGTCACAATTGACTCGTAGTTCAGTTGTGATCAATTGAGTACCTCTTTCCAGACAAGAGTCTTGTCACTGACAGAGTGTCCTTCTAGCTCCACTTGTAAGACACAATTTCTATTTCCTGGAGGGTCAGCTTCCACAAAACTGCAGTCATGAGTGGCTATCAAATTCACATCCATAACATCTTCCACTATATCTTGTCAGTCTCTTGCCGTTTGACCTCTTCCCCCAGACCTGAAACAGGTGGGGTAGTATGGTTTCTGAGACTGGGGAATAGGGTCTTGGTATATTCGTAAGGATGAGTGCTTCCATCGCTCCAACCCCTTCCTTGGAAATCCCGGGCCGGAGAGTGATTTCTGATCCCTCGGGTCAAATTCTTTCTTTTTTTCATCCCAGGACTTCCAGGTTGCTTTTTCTCTTAATAGGATTCTGATTCTGGCTGTACCTGGTAGAAGGCGTCGGCTGCTTCTAACACACTCTCTGTGGTCAGTTTATGGAGCTGCTGAACCCACTGCTTTATAGGCAGAGGTAATCCCTCTAGGAACTGCTACAGGAGGATGATTTGTGCGATCTCTAGGCCTATTTTCCCTTCCAGTTGCAGCCATCTCCAGGCGACTTCCTTGAGTCAATAGAAGAAACTCCAGGGATTTTCTTTAGTTAGCAGGGAATCCTTCTGGATCTGCTGCCAATAGGCCTCTGGGGTGCAGCTCGCCCTCTCCAGGATGGCTGCTTTTACCTCTACATAAGTGGCCGTCCCCATGGGATTAGCATCCTGGAATGCCGTCTGACTACTGTTGGTCAGTAAATTCCCCACTGAAGTAGCTTTGTGAAGTGAAACGAATGCTCTGTTGGTGGTGGAAGGTAAGTGCTTTGATGCTTTTTAATCCTTTGATAGCTTTTGAGAAGCATGGAATGTTTTAAGAAAACCTGAAAAGTTTCAAAAAATAATTTAAAATAAAAGTCATGGGAGATTTTTTAGCCTGATGAAAGAAAACTGACCCACTTACAAAGAAGCACATTGCTTGTGGTGTTACCTGTGAGGTCTCTGAGGTACATATTGTGCAATCTGCCTGAGTTGAGATGAACAACATCAGGTTTTTTGTCTAAAAGAGACCTGAGCCACTATCAGGGCTAGTGTTAGATATTCAGGGGCCCATAGCAGAAACTGGGGAGGGGGCCCCAGAGCTGGTCTTTAGCCTATGCCTTCTTTAGCTTGAGGCAGGTTTGGGGAGGGCCCTGTAGTATGGGGCCCAAGGCAATTGCCATGTTTGCTACCCCCTAACGCCTGCCCTGGTCACTATATGGGTGGTGGCCAGCAAAAAAAGAGGGAAGATGGAGGGTGACAAAGATTCAGAGCTACAGAGAGGTGGTTGTTGACAGGCAGATGTCATAATGGACATCTGGGGGTGGGGGACTCTCATTGATTGGGAGACTGAGCATGGTAGATCACAGGGTAACACTGATGGGATTAAGGTAATGGCAGGGCTGAGTAGGAAGGGAGGGGGTGGAGTCAGTTTTATATAATATTCTAGATCCTCTTCCTTCACTCACCATACTTTCACAGGTACGCTCAATGCCTGGCCTCCCTCTGTGCTAAGAAAGGGAGAGGTTTGCAGGGTTCATGAAGTGTGGGCAAGTGAGTTGTCTTCCTTGTTGCAGCATATGGGGGAAGGGTCACATAGGAAAGCATAAGTATATATTAACCCATGCCTAACACAAATTTGTACATGCAAGTTATAGAATAAGGACAGTTGCATTAATTTAATAATTGTCTGTTAATTGGAGTTAGCCAATTATTGGCTTAGGTTGGTGTTAACTGGCATTAATTGGCACCAATTAGCACCAATTAGCATTTTGTACAACTTTTAAGGGGCATGGATATGGGAGGGGCATGAGCTGGACAGGGGTATGCTTAGGAGTTAAGCGTGCAGCTTATAAAATACTAGAAGTTATGTGCCTAACTGCCAAGAGTTAGGTGCTTGTGCCTACAGTTAAGCATGAAACGGCAGACTTTTGCTAGTATTCTATAATGGCAATATCTCGGCATCTAAACTTTGACAGTCTTTTTTGAATCTACCCCTAAGTAGTTATAAAGAAGAGGTAGGGACAAAATAATCAGCTTTCCTTCACCCACTAATTACTTGGATATCAAATGTTTTGGGTGCTCAGGCACATTGAATGCCGGCTTTTATGTTATGATTACATAATCAGCACCCAAATCTTCAAGTGAGAAACCTGACCCAAAAGAGAGAGAGAATGCAGATGTTTAGTTAGTTTTCTAATTGATCCATTTTTCAGTTACTTGTTACTGTTTGCTAATTGCACATTTTTTCCACTGTTCCAAGTTTTGAAAATAAACACATTTGTTTGTTCTGCCTGTCTGGACTGATAAAGAATCCTGTTGATATGTGTTGGTTCTGTGAGTGCTTTCTGGGAACTGTGTGACCACTGGGAGTGTGGCTCTAGTAACCTAGAAATCACTGGGGATAATTTGAGAGTGGGAGAGCTGTCCACAGGTGGTTGTGACCCAGTCAGTGGGAGGAGGGTACTAGTGTACAGCATGAGCGGCAGGTGCAGGCGGACATGAGCTGTGCTGGGTATAGACTCTCTAAGTGGCCATGGGGTAACCCCAGGCAGGTGGCTAGGCATTTCGTGACAGAAGGCAAGAAGAATATAAAGTTAAGAGACGCTCATTACCGAGTTGTTCTTTTGCCTGAACATGCAGGAGGGAAGGAAATAAATCAAAATTTGAGCTGAGTGTGATCAATCCATGAGCCCCAGCAAATGGTTGAAGGGGACACACACCTTTGTCTCACACAGTAAGCATACAGTTTTCAGCGTTCTTTTTCAATTGTTTGCATTTTCTCAATATACATGGTGACTGAGGGGGAAAAAGAGGAGGTTGGGACAGGTTCCAAATGGGCTGGAAGTCCAAGTATAGGAGGAACCCTTGTGGCCAACAACAACAAGAAAAAGACAGACCAACTGTATGACTTCCTGAAGGGAGAACTAACAAAAAACCTGACTCATGCTGTCTGCTTAATTACAGCAGGCATGTCTTTGGCATAGGTACAAAGAAGAACTTGCCAGTGAAGACATTTATGCAAAATATGTCCAAAATGCAGAACTGAACATGATAGATATGAAGAATATTTTTGGCTCAGAAGAAAACAAGCATATGAGCATATCATAAAGAATAATGTGCTGGCTGAACTTGCTTAGAATCATAACCAGTGGGTACTTCTGGAATATTTTACCACTGCTGTTGAAACCTTTAGATGATATTATATACCACATGCTAGCAGCATGATACTGTTAGGGTGATGATTATAGTGATCAATCTGCTGAGGAAAGAAGTTTGAAGGAAGCACAGTATCGTTGACAGCAAAACCAATAAAGCTGGCAAACCCCTCATAGCAAAATAGCTAGTTGAGACCAGTTGTTAGGATGGATTCATCAACATGACGAAATCCCCTTGAAAATGATGGCATGTTTGCTTGTGACCTGGGTAGGATGACAGGGTTGCTTCTGTTTTACTCAATTGTCTAGAGCAAGGAGTTTCAGTTCAATTCTCTGGATACCCCCAGCTAGATGAGTTTTCAGAATATCCATAATGAATATGTATGGAACTGATTTGCATGCACTGCCTTAATTGTACATCTTTCTCTGGCATCTTCATTATAAATATCCTGAACATCTGACTGATTGGGTGTATCCTGAGACCTGAATTGAGAACCACTGGTCTAGAACAGTGTTTCTCAAGTCATGTCCTGGAGTATCCCTTGCCAGTCAGGTTTTCAGGATATCCACAATGAATATACATGAAAGAGATTTGCATATAATGGAGGTTTTGTATGCAAATGTGGATATCCTGAAAACCTGACTGGCAAGGTGTACTCCAGGAATGGACTTGAGATTTGCATATAATGGAAGCTGTGTATGCAAATGTGGATATCCTGAAAGCCTGACTGGCAAGGGGTACTTCAGGAGTGGACTTGGGAAACACTGGTCTAGAGGGTTTAGTCCAATTGCATTTAACATTGTGCCAGTAACAGCACTAGAACCACAAATGCTGACTTGTCACTGGGAAGGGGGGGAGGGGAAGTTATCAAAGTAGGCTATCATTAAGATGTGTTATTTTACCACTCACTTATCCTATTTTACCACAGGTCCCATTTTATATAATCAGACCTAGTTACTGACTAGCATGAACAATAGAATATCACATCTTAATGGCAGCCCAAGTTGATAACTTCCCCCTGAGTTTCTGGCTTATGCTATACAAATCCTAACATTACAGATCACGGTTTTTCCAGATAAACCTTTCTTACTGTACTCTATGGTGTTCATTTTCAAAGCAGATGGACGCCTCAAAATGCCTACAAAAAACCGTCCAAATCCTGACTTTGGAACGTCAGAATTTGGACATTTCACACTGCAGTTCATCTAAATAGCAACGGGGGATGTTGTGAGCATGTTTGGATAGGACTAGGGAAGGCCCAAAAGTAGGACGTCCAACAAGGATTTTCAAATGGGAAAAAAGGTTCATGTTTAAAAAGAATAATATTTTTTATCTAGACCTGTTTCAGTCATGTCCGAGTTACATAAAGGTGCCCTGATTTAGCAGTTGACCACTGGAAGGATTAAGGCATGACCCTTCCTTAATTCCCCAGTGGTTGCGGTCCCCCTTTCCTTTTCCCTGAAAGTGAAACTAGGCTCTATGTCAGCAGCAGGTATTATGTCTATTCTGAACAAAGCATGGAGGAGTGGCCTAGTGGTTAGGGTGGTGGACTTTGGTCCTGTAGAACTGAGGACCTGAGTTTAATTCCCACTTCAGGCACATGCAGCTCCTTGTGACTCTGGGCAAGTCACTTAACCCTCCATTACCCCATGTAAGCTACATTGAGCCTGCCATGAGTGGGAAAACATGGGGTACAAATGTAACAACAAAAAAAAAAAGCAGCAAACAAATCAGAGGGATAGACTATTGGTTAGGGTAGTGAACTGTGAACCAAGGCGTATCTGTTCAAATCCACTGTAGCTATGTTTTTTTTTTTTTTTTTTGGGGGGGGGGGGGAGCTCCTTCCAGGAACAGAAAATTACTTACTGTACCTAAAGATAGAAGCCACCTGCAAGCCTGAAGACTATTGAAGTGGTGTACATTCAGGTACAGTAGGTATTTTTCTGTTCCTGGAGGGATCACATTAAAAAGAAAAAGCACTAAAATATGTATTTCACTGTGCACTTCAGTGAACCGACTTTGTATATTTTGTGCTTATTAGTCTGCACGTTCCTGCTTGATTACCCCTATTGGTTCAACATTGACAAGTTCCTTTAGGACTTTCAGAAATCAGACTATAGGGACTCCTGAAGCAGGCCTTTATGGCTGAAACACAATTTGTGTCAAATCCAGTTTTATTGTGAAAAAACTTCTAATGTGAACTCTGAGTCCGTTGGATGTTTTTTTTCATCATCTATGTTGTCTCATTTGCTGTGTTGCTTGACTCTAATGAACAAGACACAATAAGGTGCCCTAAATGACCACTGGAGGGATTCGGGTATGACCACCCGTACTCCCCCAGTGGTCACTGACTCCCTCCCACCACCAAATAATGTGAATAAAAATAGCATTCAGCAGCCACTGTGACAGCCTCAGATGTTATAGCCAGGTCTATTAGAGCAGCATAGAAGTCCCAGGAGTAGTGTAGTGGTGGATGAAATGCACTGTAGACAGGTGGACCCAGGCCCATGCCTCCTCCTCCCTGTTACACTTGTGGTGGAAACTGTGAGCCCTCCAAAACTCACCAGAAATACACTGTACCCACATATAGGTGCCACCTTCACCCATAAGAGCTATTGTAGTGATGTACAGTTGGGGATAGTGGGTTTGGGGTGGGTTTTGGAGGGCTCAGCAGACAGGATAAGGAAACAATGGTGAAATGTGTACCTGGGAGCATTTATATATAGTCCAGAGCAGTGCCCCCTAGGGTGCCCCTTTGCTCTACTGGGATGTATAGGGGACCAGTCTGCTAAAAATGCTGGCTCCTCCTACATCCCAATGGCTCGATTTTATGCTATGGTGCATTAGTGAATTCAAGCAACCATTCTCCTATCGTCACCGATCTTCCTGAATTTTTCTTTTTTAAGCTAAGTGAAAACTATTATTACTGACTAATGTTTCGGGACTGAAGTTGCTTTATTCAATTACTAATATAAAGTGGTTAAGGAGAAGTTCACATAACAAGAAAAAATTTTAAAAAATGTCAGGAAGACTGGTGGTGATAGCAAAATGGTTGCTTGAATTCACTAATGCACCATAGCTCCGTTTGACTGAGGTCTTCAAGACACATAATTAAAGTTATATGATATATAAGTGCTTTCAGTGCAGTTCAAAAGTGGCATTTTGTGGGCATTCCATAATTTACGAATGGGGGGACCATCTAAGACTGCAGTACACATCCAATTCAGAATGCTCTTTGTGCTTTTTGTTTTCCTTTCATTTCCTGTGCTTTGGATTAACCTATTTTGACCTAATTGGAGGTGCAATGTTATAGACTTACCTCCTTAATAAATATACATACATATTCTGCTTTTGGGCAAACAGTTTCATAAAGCCATGCCTTCATAAACAGGCATACTACATGCACCTGTGTTCCTTTTCTGCCTATGTTCTATCATATAATTACACTCTACATACTAGATTTCATTTTAAAAATGTACCTATGGATACATTTTTATTATGTCTACTCTTTATGGTATTGATTTAGGATTATTTAATTGAGGAGTTATGTGTAACATATTGGATGTGTTCTTATTTTGTGATATTGTCATGGGTACTTTAGTTGGGAACTTCATGCTTTGTTACTACGGCACTATCTTCATTTTGTTCAAGAATAATATATATATATTCCTCCTGATATTTAAACTCTGTGGTTAGCATTGCTTTATAACACCACTCATGGCAATTGAGTGTATACCCGAATATTCAGCACCTGCTGCTTCTTGGATACCAGTTTTTAATATCCAGGTATGATGCCAGCCTGTAATTATCTTGATACTGGCTACAGTATATTCAGAGCAGTATATGGATAACTATCCCGATAAAGTCAGGACAGCTTTTTTGCTCTCCTAACTTAAACTCCATCCAGATTCTGCCCTTGGACCACCTTGGCACTATCTGGATAGTGCTGAGGTGGTCTGGATTTTCAGTGGCATTATTCAAATAATCAAAACTTAAATGTAAATCCACAAAATCACTTTTATCAAATCCAGAATATCCAGATTCAATAAAATAAATGTGGTAGGAAAAGACTTCAGAGCAACGCTAACTGCTAAACACTAGCAAGAAAGCGACAAACTTTATGTGCCATAATTAGTCAGAAAAACCTCCACATTTTAAAATTATTTTAAATTATTGCACTTAAACTGACAAATTTCTTTTGATATATAACAACAACCAACAGCACTTAAAATGAAAGGGCGAAACACGCGACAGATCGCTCTGTTTCACTTAAAAAGCTTTCTCAGGAGTCACTACTTGTCATGTCCTCTACCTCAACGCAAGCGGCATCCTTGGACTGCGCAGGGTCCCGTCGACACGCACACTTGACTGGCACAGCCCTGAGCCATGTGTGTGTAGTTCTTTTCTGGCTGCAGGCTCCTTGATTGCTTTGCTTCCATGCACCTGGCTCTGCTCTCTCTCTCTCTGCCTGGCTTCCAGGCTCCATGATTGTTTTGCTTCCACCCACCTGGGTGTGCTCTTCCTCTGCCTGGCTTCCCTTGCTTCTCTCCTATTGATCTTCCGGTTCCTCCTTCCCCTGCTCTTGTCCTATGGCTGTGCCCCTTCTCCCTGCTGATGTCAGACACCAGCACTTTATCAGCTGAGCTCTCCCTAGACTCCTTGCTTCGGCTTCTACTTTGGTAGGTGTTCCTTGCTCAGTAGTGTGCTACTCCTCTACTTTGTTCTTCGTTGCTGACTCTGCCTGTACCTGGATTACTCTCGTGTCTGCTGCCTGCCTACTGACTCTGCCTGTACCTGGATTACTCTCTTGACCTGCTGCCTACGTACTGACTCTGCCTGTACCTGGATCACTCTCTTGCCTGCTGCCTGTCTGGCTGTCACGTTCATCACCCCGCTTCCTGCTCCATTTCGTAAGCCCTGCAGGCCGCCCACACCTCAACATCTGGGAATGGCGGTCAGCGCAGGTGAAACCTGGGGTTGTCCGGCCGCCGAGCAGAACCTGGTCCGAATACTGGGCTCGGCAGCGCTCTACTTGGTACAAGAACTCACAGGTCTGACACTACTTAAAATCACGGTGTGTCATTCCGCCCTGCTCCTTTCTTTCCCGCAATGGGTAAGAGAAAAGGAGCCTCTCGGGTGGCTCCCAATAGACCTGGGTCTTCCCTGCCACTTTGCCAGATGACTCTGGAGCACTTTCGGCTGTCCTGCGGATCCAAAGCTGTTCTTTCTTCTATTTTGTCTGGTGCGGTGGAGTTGGGAAGCAGTGAAGACAGGGCTTTGCTGAGTCGTGAGCAGTGGTCCATGTTCCTCAACTTGGAAGCTTTACTGCAGGGACAGAGCAGTTCTCTTAAGCTGAGGCTTTGAGCCAGCAGTTGAATCATCTGCTGGAGAGCCTGCCTCTCATGGTATCTACTCCCAGGTAGGTGGCCATCACTAAGAATGATGCCAGCCTCGACAGTAACAACGGATCAAGGTTTTTTTTTTCTAACTATTGTAAGCCACATTGTGCCTGCATGAGTGGAAAAATGTGGGATATAAATGAACCATACATAAATAAATAAAATATTTAAGGATTTACAGAGACCTGTGGCTATAACCCTTGAGGTGCTTTGGGAAACTTTGAGTGATTTGATAGTTATGAAGATATTAGACTTATTTTTCAAACTGTTGTGGAACATATGCAAGAGTTAGTTGATCATGATATTAAGATAAGCTCCATTGAGACTAAATATCATGAGCTTAGAAATCTCACACTCTTATTTGGGATAATGTTTTTCTTACTAGGAAAGCTGAACACATGGAAAATCTGGTGAGGGGCGGAGTTAAGATGGCATCCTGACTAGATGCATTTGTGCCGAGCTCCTGTTTTACCTTGATTTCCTGCTAATCTGTGACTTTTTTTGTATGGAGCGTAAATGGAAGGTCAAGCAGTATCCTGCACAGACTTTGACACCAGCACAGGGCCCGATGGACAAATTTGTGTACCCGGGAACGCCGTTAGCTTTGGGAGACTCACTTCTGGTTTTGGGGTGAAAGGAGGCTCACCGAACCAGTCAGAGCTGGAAGTTTCATTGAGCCCAGAGGCTCGAATACCACCATCACCACAAAGTGAGATAGCCGCTGAGTCATCTCTAGCAGGGCAGGGAAGAGTGCAAGCTCATGCACCACCAGTAGTGATTTCCTTGACATTGCACGGAGTGGCTTTGGTTTCTCAGCTGTGTTCCTCATCTGGGGTGGAATCCCTGACTCAGGATCAGGTTGGCGTTGAAGTCAAAGTTAGGCTCAGTGTAATAGAATAGGATCGTTTATGCACCCAACTGCCATTAGTTTTCGCGCCAATTTTGAGATGCCAAAGTGCTGCGATTCACTCTGTCTTTATGCAGAAGCTACACTCTTATTCTACTATGGTTTGCTGATTTTATGGGTTTTAGCTCAACATTTTAAATACATGTTGGCTTTTATTCAAAAGTATTTAACTGGCCAGGAACAGCACCTGGCTGGTTAAATACCCTCAAATCAGTTATCCACCAGTATTCAGCGGGAGATAGCCAGCTATCTCATGCTTAATATCCCGGTCAGCAACTAGCCCTGTCAGCGGCTATGTCACATGACATAGCCGGCTGCCACCGATTTTCATTGGCTGACCGTTAAGTTTAGTGGCCAGATAGACCCACGTAAATAGCAGGTCTATCTTTGGCTACTATAACTTAGCAGGTCAGCTGATGAATATCGGTTTAATTGGCTATGTTTGCAGTGCCCTAAAAAAAGACGGAAATTCAATGCTGGTGACCTAATACAGCCCCAGCATTGAATTTCCTGGTTCGCCGGTGACTACAGGAGTGAGCCGTTCTATCTCCCACACTCTGAATATCAGTCTCATTGACCTTATTTACCTCTGATGCAAGTGCCTGTTGCTGAAACACGGCCCGTGTCGGGTCTACTAATAAAGGATTCTTGACTATCCTATCTTGAAAGACTCCTGGTGCTTCTTTGCCTTCTATTAGTTGTGCGGCAGCATTTGCAACAGGTTTAAGCAGGCATCAATCCTCGAGCCCAAAGCTGGCCACCAGAGTCTACGCTAAGTGTTATTATTTAAATGTTCAATAAAGTGACGTTATTAGAATTAGCGCTTAGCGCGGATCTTAACGGCACCAACTTTGGGTGCCATTTATTGAATGTGGTCTATAATGTACTTGGAAGCATAAGTCTTTGTTAACTCCTTTTAAAGATAGTAAAGGACTGTAAATGACGGCAGATAAAGACCTGTATGGTCCATCCAGTCTGCCCAACAAGATAAACTCATTTACATGGTAAGTGATACTTTATATGTATACCCGAGTTTGATTTGTCCTTGCCTTTCCCAAGGCACAGACCGTAGAAGTCTGCCCAGCACTGTTCTTGTACTAAGTTCTGAAGCTAACGTCGAAGCCCCTTAAAATTTACACTCCAGCCCATCCCTATCTATTCAGTCATGATCAGGGCATAGACCATAGAAGTCTGCTCAGCTCCCATTTTGTTTCCCAATTACCGGTGTCGCCACCCAATCTCTGCTAAGATTCCGTGGAACCATTCCTTCTAAACAGGATTCCATTGTGTTTATCCCACGCATGTTTGAATTCCATTACTGTTTTCATCTCCACCACCTCCCATGGGAGGGAGGTGGTAGAGATCACATACAAAGTATGAAATCATTTTAACTTCAAAAATGTTACATTCCTTGATTGTTTTAAAGCTACTTTTGAGTTTTTATGCTGGCTTGATGATAGCTTTTTGGATATTTTCAAGTTGGGAAGGCTAACATTTTTTGACCCTTGTTAGATATACTGGAATCATTTTTAAATTTCAGTGGACATCTGTATAGCATATCCTGAAAAACAGTTCCTGATTGTGCTAATCAGCAGGCTTGCATATTTGAAAGAAATACTGCATTGTATCTTAAAGGCACAAATTATCTCAACAACAAATCTGTTTATAGCTCCCCGCCTGCACTTTTTGTTTTTCATTTCAGGCACTAACAGTCCATGAAAGATCCCTCTGGTCTATTTAAAGAGGGTTTCAGAACTTACATTCTAAAATATTGAGAGTCTGAAGTCAGCATGTGTCTTAAACTGCTTGACTAATGTACCATTAGTCTCTGTCTATTTTCTGCACAAATAGATCATACTGATTGAATCTTATTAAAACAATTGTGTGTCTGTACTATCTATCTTCCTTCTGAGAGTTGCAGCTTAGGCATTTAATTTTATTTAGGTACTAAAGTAAGAAAAAAATGTCTTTATAAAAGTTGAACACTACCAGCCCACTATGAAAAAAAATGATGATTCTATGCTTCTGTATGCCATTTTGGATGAAATATCATTATATCTATCAAAATAAATGGTCCTTTTTGGATTATCTACTTACCCTTCACTGTTTATGCTAAATGAATTCTGATAGAAAATTTGGCATCAGAAGGACACAGGGATTTAAACATTTTTTTCTATCAGCTTCCATGATTGCTGAACATTGACTAAAACAATGTATCCAGAGGTTCTGTTGGACCAAAAGTGTTCATAAGGGGTATTGCAACATCAATGCTCTACTTTTCAGCTCAAAAGCATAACTTAAATGTGTAAAGAGGGTGATATTGAAAAGTATTTTTTTGGAGGGGGGAGTAATATTAGGATTTATTTATTTGCTTTGACTGTGGCTGCTCTTTTGTTAACGCCCCCCACCCCACCCCACCCCCGAAGCTGCTGCCTTAGGTGACTGCCTAGTGTTTCCTAATGGTTGGGCCAGCCCTGGAACAGTGAGCTGCTGGCACTGTCCTGATAGAGCTGATATTCTACTGTTATCTGGATATCTTAACTGCATAGAATTCATAACAGCTGTTTTTTTTGGCTCTCCTAAGTTACCGGATAGTGACGTTGAAAATCGGCGCTATCAGGATAAGTGGAGTGACATTTTTGATAAGTTGTCTAAGTCTTAATTGGGATGTTGTGCCAATAATGCCCCCCCCCAAAATGTCTGGTTTTCCAGTTCAAAAATGAGCTATAAGAGAGACATCTTAGCCTAAAAATGTCTACAAAAAAGCCATGTTCGAAGATGACACATCCAACTGTTGGATGCCAAGAAAGCAGGCACTAAGAGCTCTGGCATTATTTTGAGAGAAATGGTCACACAGACGTCCCTGCAGAGCCAAGGGGCAGCCTAGTGATCAGTGCAACGAACTTTAAACAATTGCACCCAGGTACACTTTCCACCATAACTCCTGTATGATGTATTGTGAGCCCTCTAGGAACAGAAAAAAAAAACCCTATTGTACCTAACTGTATACCAGTACAATCACAGGTGTGTTCTATATTTAGGTACAGTAGGTATCTGGTTGGTTCTGGAGGGCTCACAATTTTCACCACAAATGAAATAGGTAGTGTGGGATTTGGAACTGGGTCCCTTTGTGTACATCCCACTCCACTGACCTCTAGATTAATCCAGGAACCTGCATGATGCTCTGTTGGGTATGTCTTTAATAACTGTAGCTGTCAGCCTGGTATACACTGTCACTTTCACCTCTTAGAGATGGGGGTGGGGGGAGGGTTTCAGTGACCACTGGGGGATTAAAGAGTGATCATGTCTTATTCCAGCGGTCTTGGAGGCATCTCAGCCAGTCAGGGTTTCAGGATATCCACAATGAATATTCAAGAGAGAGATTTGCATGCACTGTCTCCACTGCATGCAGATCTCTCTCATGAATATTCATTGTGGATATCATGAAAACCTGACTGGCTGGGATGCTTTCATGACCAGGTTTGGGAACTACTGCCTTTATCCCTCCAGTAGTCATCTGGTCGGAGTACTTTTTGTAACTTGGACATGATTTAAACAGGTCTAGACAAATATATCTCTCTTTCTTGCCAGTTAATAATGGGTTATTGTCATATTCCAGATAGTATGCAAAACAAAAGAAGATGTACAAACCCTACATAAAAAATCAAGGCAAAAAAAGTAGGACTGAACGAATGGTCTTGCAGTGGAAATCAGAGGACACACTTGAATATTTATTTATTTATTTATTTATTATAGTTGTATCCCGCACTTTCCCACTAAAAGCAGGCTCAATGCGGCTTACATGGAGGGGCATAATCGACCAGAAACGCCTATCTCCATGGACGTTAATCTCCGAGAACGGGTCCGTGAAGGGGCGGAGTGAACCGTATTTTTTAAAAAAAATAGACGCCCATGCTTTATTCGCCAAGGTGTGAGCTGGGCGTTTTTGCTTTTCACCGATAATGGAAAATGAAATCGCCCAGCTCAAAAATGAATAAATGCAAGGCATTTGTTCGTGGGAGGGGCCAGGATTCATAGTGCACTGGTCCCCCTCACATGCCAGGACACCAACCGGGCACCCTAGGGGGCACTTTTACAAAAACAAAAAAAAAGGTAAAAGAGCTCCCAGGTGCATAGCACCCTTCCCTTGGGTGTTGAGCCCCCCAAATCCCCCTCAAAACCCACTGCCCACAAGTCTACACCAGTACTATAGCCCTAAGCGGTGAAGGGGGGCACCTACATGTGGGTACAGGGGGTTTGGGGGGGGTTGGACGACTAGTAGCATTAAGCAGCACAATTGTAACAGGTAGGGGGGGGATGGGCCTGGGTCCACCTGCCTGACGTCCACTGCACCCCCTAACAACTGTTCCAGGGACCTGCATACTGCTGCTTGGGAGGAGGGTATGACATTTGAGGGTGAAAGTAAAAAGTTGTGAAACATCATTTGTTGTGGTGGGAGGGGGTTAGTGACCACTGGGGGAGTCAGGGGAGGTCATCCCCGACTCCCTCTGGGGGTCATCTGGTCATTTAGGGCACGTTTTGGGGCCCTATTCGTCAAAAAACAGGGTCCAGGAAAAGTGCCCTAAATTCTAGCTACAAACGCATCCATTATCGGCGAAGGGCGCCCATCTCTGTTCGGGTGATAACCACGCCCCAGTTCCGCCTTCACCACGCCTCCGACACTCCCCCGTCAACTTTGTCCGCATCCGCGACAGAGTGCAGTTGAAAGCGTCCAAAGTTCGGCTTTTGATTATGCCGCTTTATTTGTTTTTGTGAGAAGAACGCCCATCTCCCGATTTAGGTCGGAACTTGGGCGTTATTCTCGTTCGATTATAAGCAGGATAGTAAGATAAAATAATGTCTTTATTGATACTGCAGAATTCTATAACATCAGATGGTCAAGGACTTGACATGGACCCATGTTTCAGTGCCTATGCACCTGGAGTTACACAATCTTATGAGAATCCTACTTTGATTTGGACAGGTGCAGGGTGACGCACATTGGAGAGAATAATCCGAATCATGGTTACCTGATGCTAGGGTCCACCACTCAAGAAAAAGATCTAGGTGTCATAGATAATACGCTGAAATCTTCTGCTCAGTGTGCAGCGGTGGCCAAAATAGCAAATAAGATGCTAGGAATTATTAGGAAAGGGATGGTGAATAAGACTGAAAATATTATAATGCCTTTGTATCGCTCCATGGTGTGACCACACCTTGAGTATTGCGTTCACTTCTGGTCACCGTATCTCAAAAAAGATATAGTGGAATTAGAAAAGGTTCAAAGAAGGGTAAACAAAATGATAGAGGGGATGAAACTGTTCCCATATGAGGAAAGGCTAAAGAGGTTAGGGCTCTGGAAAAGAGACGGATGAGGGGGCGATATGATTGAGGTCTATAAGATCCTGAGTGATGTAGAATGAGTAGAAGTAAATCGATTTTTTACTCTTTCCAAAAGTACAAAGACTAGGGGACACTCGAGGAAGTTACATGGAAATACTTATAAAACAAATAGGAAGAAATATTTTTTTACTCAATGAATACTTAAGCTCTGGAAGTCATTGCTGGAGGATGTGGTAACAGCGGTTAGCATATCTGGGTTTAAGAAAACTTTGGCCATATTCCTGGAGGAAAAGTCCATAGTCTGCTATTGAGACAGACATGGGAAAGCAACTGCTTGCCCTGGGATTGGTAGCATGGAATATTGCTGCTAATTGGCTTTCTGCCAGGTACTTGTGACCTGGCTTGGTCACTGTTTGGAAAACAGGGTACTGGGCTAGAAGGATCATTGGTCTGACCCAGTATGGCTACTCTTATGTTATGATCTTATGTTCTTATGATGGACATGAAAGAGGATGTTGAACTACAGTACCAAATTGCAACAGTGAATCTATAGAGGATATGTATAAGAAAACACACCAGTGCACAACAAACTTTTTTTCTTCCCACGCTGACTCGCCAGAGGTCATTGTGCACTGGTGAGAGTTAAGTCGAAAGGGTTATATACATAGAATATTTGGCAAAGTACACCTGTGATGCAACCTAGATTGCAGCCTCCAGCACAGAGCTGGACTTGGGGACCCACATGCCAGGTGGACCCAAAGCTTCTAACACAGACCATGCAGCCCCATCAACACCAGCATTTGCTGACATCACATATGTGGTGATAGCAGCATAGGTATTGTAGGAAATGTTGATTACCTCACCCCCACTCCGGGACACAGACAGTTATAGAGTTCAATGGTGAAGTAGGTGGTCAGTCTGCCCCATACTGTGACCCGCTTTGTATTGTTATGTCCAGGTCACTGTACCAACAGTAAAGGCTCATGTCCTTTAAAACTTCAACATTCCAGACCTCCCTAATATCCCCAGGGTGACACTGCCTAAGCTGATGGGTGTAGGGTATCTGGCGGTGGAGCCCCTCCCAGCAGAGATAAGAAGCCAGATATTGGCTGTCTGGTCCCCATGTTGGTGATGAGCTAGTCCAGGGATCCATCTGGAGACACATGTGCATGCAGTGGCAATATTCCCTGTAGATATCTTGCTGACAGGTGTCTCGCTCAGCTTCTCGCCTACAGAGGGACCAGCCATTTTGGAACAGGCCAGCCAATATCTGGTCTCTAGCTTCTGCTCAGGGAAGGCACCACTCCCTGATAGCCTACAGCCATGACCTGGGACAAGGGAGTGCTAAGGCAGACTGCAGGTTTGTGTTCCTTCCCCCCTCCATGTTCTGAAGTCCCCCTTTCCCAGTTCTTGCCTAGTAGTGGGGGCACCACAGCACCCATCAACCTTCCATATCAGGGTACCCACACATATCAGACAAAGTGGAGACAGATCTTTGAATACAAAACTATATCAAACTTAAAAAAAAAACCCACTGTCAAACACTGCAATGAGCACTGAAAGAAGAATACTGGGGAAAAGGGTAGGGCACATAGTCCTCACCGAGGGTGCCCAAGCTGCTCTGCCAGCCTTTGCAGCAGGGCCAGCATTTGGATCATGATGTGGGGCTTGTCCTACAGCTCCTGCAGTATGCCTGCCGGCACTGCAGCAACTTGCTGCAGGAGCTACAGATGGTGGTCATCCTGGCTGGCAGTGGGGGCTGGATTCCTGGCCTGCCCAGCAGTGGCTTCCAGCAGTGGTGGGTTGCATTCAGGTTCATCCCCTTCTCCCTCCAATGGGGACATGTCCCCCCAGATGTCCTCCCATTCTTGCTTCAGTGGATGGGGGTATGGGCTGCGCAACTCCACTGCCCAGGGTCCTCCACAACCTCCTGCAGTGCCAGTTCCAAGGCAGCAGATTTCTGGGGCTCTGGGTGCTGGGGATCCAGGTGCTGGGGCTCAGGGTGATGGTGTTCTGGGTGTTGGGGCTCTGGGTGCTGGACCTCCATGTGCTTGTGCTTTGGGTGCTGGTGCTCCGGGTGTTGGTGTTCTGGGTGTTGGTGGTCTGGGTGCTGGGGGTTCTCGATGCTGGTGCTCCGGGTTCTGGGTGCTGGGACTTAGGCTTGCCAGGAGCTGGCTGGTCTACTGGAGGGTGCCCTATGTGTAAAAGGTAGACAATTGAGAACAGGACATACTACAATGCTTGCATAGTGGTATAGCTACCTGTTGGGAGACAAGGACAGGGTCACCTGTGGGAAGTTGTGGTTACCTGGGGGTCATGTCTGAGGTGTGGCACCAATGTGAAGACATAGCATGGAACCCTGGAGGGTGGTAATGGACATGCAGGATGAGTTGACCCTGTGCTGTTGGATTGATGAGACCATTTTTCCATTGTTGACAGAGGTGTGGATGTGTGTGCGTGCCCATTCATTTGTGTTCTACAGTAGCCTGGGAGATGGCAGGGGATCTTGTGGTTGCAGCCAATCCTTCTGGACACCTCTGCTGGGACATGCAGGTACATGAAGGTTTTTATATGAGAAGGTGAGATTAGTCAGTTTGGGGGCATCTATCTGTGGGATAGTCCTGCTAGCAGTTTTAGCAGACTGACTATTGGTGGTGGGTACACATCAGCCCATAACTCATGGTCATACTTTGGGGGTTCAGGGAGGGTGTACATATAGGTGGGAGTTTCCATAATGTGGAATTTGCCTAGACTCCCAGTTGACAGTGATCTATCCAATGAGTGTGAGTTGGGGGCATGACAGGGCTGCCTTTGTAGGGCCAGGAATGCTATGAGGGCCTTCTGTGGTCAGTGTACTGTCCTCCTTGAGCAGTTCTTTGTCAGCTGCCTGTTTGGTGTAGGGGTTAGGGCTGTGGTGCCTAAATACCAATGTTGTGGGTTTGATTCCTACTATGGGGGGTTGTGGTAATTCCATTATTTCCCTTGCTGTAGTGGCTGTAATATGCTAGGTTGTTGCATGTACCATGCAGAGGTCTTTTGTATTGGTCATTGGTGGAGAGAGAGCAAGGGGTTCCCCCGCCCCTTCCTTTCCCTGTCATCTCATAGGTTGGGGTTGGGTACAACACATATTGGGGTTATGGGCACACTCCAAGGAGGGTAAATGCATTATTCTATAACATGGCGCCTAACTTTTGGGAACAATCATGACCCACCAAAGTCCCTTCTATGGCATGCCTCCTTTGGGTTGTGCATGAGAAAAGTTAAGCACCGTGGGGGTCTTTTACACAGCCGGGCTAGAGTTTTTAGCTCGTGATAAAACTCAGCTGTCGGTAAAGGCTGAGACACCCACTATCGGCATCTCAGCATTTACTGCCAGCTGATTTTTATTATGAGTTAAAAACACTAGTGCAGCTTTCTAAAAGGCCCCCTAAGTTATAGAATAGAATGCAGAGGAGATCTGCGTGCAACTCCAATTTAGTTCTTGTTAACACCAATTAAGTGCCAAGTTGGTTCTTCTTATCGCCCATTAATTAATCGAGTTGTAATTCCAGCATCCAACTTTGTGAAAGCTATATAGAATCTGGGGATTTGAGTCCTTTTATCCACTGTAGGGCGAGGTGTTCACTGGGGTAGAGTTTGGAACGCATACCTTTGAATCTTCGTAGTATGTGTTATTCCAAAATAACATCTGAACAAGTGTAAATATGTGCATGTATTTTTCCTGTGATAATTTTAAAAAAAAAAGTACACATTTTAGAAATCTAAGCACCTTCCACCCATATAAGCAGCTTTATAACTACCTGTAAGCAACGAAAACCTTGAGCTACATAAGTGCATCATGCATGCAATACCTCAGGATTTTTCAGTGACATTTTACAATTACTACTAGAAATATAACAAAATGGCATTTTAACCTTCATCAGGAATATTCCAAGTGCAGCTGAAAACAGATACATTGTGCCACTTTATCTGTAAACTTGGATGAGAGTCCTAGTATTCTTTTACATATTTAAATTTATTATGTCAGAAAGAAATTATCTTAAAGAATGAGGCATCCTAAATCAGTTTCTTTTGTGTCTGTGGAAAGGCACTTTATGCTTCTTTATAGCTTAATCATCTAGTCATTTTTAAGAAGCCCTTCACATCATTTCTTCCAGTATTACAATTGAAAAGTTATTCAAATTAAAAAAAAATAGCTCTTACACATGTCTTTAAATAAGGTCCAATCAAAACATTCAAAAAATACACTGATGCAGGACCAAAGTGTTGTTGACCTGCCAAGGTCTTTTTTTTTTAAGTGGTATTTTGGTAGTACCTGCCTTAGAAGAATTCCCATAAAATCAGATTTTATCATTATAAACTAAGATTGAGGTACTAGAGAAGGCTTTGACCTTGCAGTATCAGACTGACTCCAAAACAGGAACACCCAAGGTAGAGGCATGAATCTGAATATTTTGAAGAAAATAAAAATAGCCATACCAATAGTCCATCTAGCCCAGTATCCTGCTTCCAACTGCGGCCAATCCAGGTCACAAGTAGCTGGCAGAATCCCAAAGAGCAGCAAGATTCTATGTTACCAATCCTAGGGCAAGCAGTGGCTTCTCCAATGTCTATCTCAATAGGAGACTATGGACTTTTTTCTGTATCACAAACTCCATATTCCCCAACAATGAAGTTATCCCCCTTACAACCCATCATACAAAAAGTATTCAAATTTGGTTATCACCTCAGGAACGGCAAATGCTCCTTCCACTGCCAGACACTTTCTTTGAAGCAGATGGATTTTTGTACGTGTGGTGATTCTACCGGATGTAGAGACCATGAAGCCTGAGCACTTTTAATTTTCAAATAGGGCAGTCACTAAACTGAAAATAAAATAAAAATAAAATCATTTTCCTACCTTTGGTGTCTGGTGATTTTATTATTCTAATCAACTTGCTCCCAGTCTCTGGTTCTGATTCCCTCTGTCTGTGCTCTTTACTGTGTTTCCAGGGCATCTAGTCTGTTTGCTATTTCTTTTCTCACCTCCTTTCTTCTTCACTTCTTGCCCTATATCTATGTTTGGCTCTGATCTTTCATGCTCAGCTTTCTTTCATTTTTCTGCCCCAAAGCTAATTTTCCATGTCCTGTCCTCTCTCTTCCCTTCAATCCATGTGCAGGAGTTCCCCTTTTCTTCCCTTCCTTTCTTGTTCAGCATTCTACCCCATTGTCCTTCCTTCCCTTCCCTTCACATGCACCATTTCTCTCCTCTTCCCCTCCCTTCTCTTCATTTGCAGCATTTTCTCTTTCCATTCCCTTCTTATCCCTTTGTGAGCTGCATTTCTCCCCTTCCCTTCTCTTCATGGGCAACATTTCTACCTTCTTTCCTTCTCTTCCCTTCATGGGCAGCATTTCTACCCTCTTTCCTTTCCTTCCCTTCCCTTCATATGTAGTGTGTCTCCCTCTCTCTTTCCCCCTGTGATACTTTGTCCTTCCTATCCCTATTCCTTCCTGTCGGTCCAATATCTTTCCCTACCCTCTTTCTCCTCCCTCCCCCCTGGGGTCTGGACTCTCTCCTCTCTCATGAGTTTACAAACTTCTCATGGTTCCCAGCAGTGATTAGATCAGGCTTTCCTCTGGCCATCCTGAGGCTTGTCCTCTGCTGCCTCATGGCAAAAGGAAGCTGTGACAAATGAAGGGACCCTGGTGTTGGCCAGAGGAAAGCCTGATCTAATTGTTGCTGGGAAATGCAAGAAGGTTGTAAAATTGTGGTGCAGGGGAGAGAAATGAGACCCAATGGATGAGTGAGGAGACAGGTAGGGATGTGATGCTGGAGTAAACTGATTCTGGTTGGGGTGGCAATAATGATGCCTATGACTGGCACGTTTTCCTTCCCCAATACCAGTTTGCACTACTATTCTGTAACAAAATCCAGCACCCAGATGTGGCATCATGGAGCCTAAAAGGAGGCGTCCATTTTTAAATTTACCTCATGAGCTTGTAAGTCTTCCTTGCCAATGCATAGTGTCTAGGTGGCAACACACTGGCAACTGGAACCTTGTGACTTCATGCTCAGTTTGTGATCTTTGAGTAGTATGGACCCCAAAGACCAATATGAGCAGGACCATTCACCAATGTAGGGTATGCCCCAGGAATTTGACAACCATGCCCCAGCCTTGAGTCAAGTAGCACATATTTCTTAGCCTTAGTTTGGTAGTCTACCTAGGAGAAGGTAAAGTATAAAACCTGCATCCATACACACTGCTGAACTTGTGTTAGCCATTCTTAAGTAAGCACACAGTATTTGAGGATGTGCAAGTGTGATTGGGACTGCACAAATATCTCTCATTATAATGCACTCATATTCAGCAACACCTTGGGGACAATTCTGTAACTGGGTGCCACAATTTTGGTACCTAGATGCAGTGTTAATTCTAGAACTTCATCTGGGCATCCAGATTCCATAATAGAATATGAGAGTTGGTCAGAATCTACCTTCCTACATTTAGTTACCTCGCTTACGCCATATCTATGGAAGGTGTAAATGCAAGCACCTAAATGCAACACTTTACCTCTGGATTCTATATATGGTGTCCAAATTTGGGCCGAGATGCACGTACAACTTAATTGACTAATGAGCTGTTAACCATCAATAATTGGATGCTAGCAATAAATTATGGTTGCTAATTGGTACCAATTAGGATTTGCACGCGCATCTGGCTGCGTGCTATTCTATAACGCTGGGCACCTAAATCCCATAGGGCACAATCTAAAAAGGGGTGTGGCCATAAGAGGGACATGGGCAGATCATGGACATTCTAAAACATTGCACACCAGGATTTACGAGCAGATCAAAGTGACATCCAAAGGATTTTATTGGAGATACCGTCTATACGGTATCGCCAATAAAATCCTTTGCATGTCGCATTGATTTGCTCGTTTATTCTCCAAGTTGGATCTTGCAGATCGCTTGCCTTGTTGTTTTTTGGGACACCAGGATTTACACCAGGTCTCAGCAGTGCTGAGAGTTGGGCGTGGAAACTGGTGCTAAGCACTATTCTATAAAGGGTATGCACCCTTTACTAAATAGCACTCAGTGCCAACCTTTTCAGGCTGCCATGTTTGAGCACTGTTTATAGAATTCCCCCTAAGTGTGTATGTGGAACATTTGTCTCAGATTTCGTTGGTTGCCTCAGATTTCATCGGCGGGCCCACGTGACCTTGCTGCTGGGCCACCCATGCGTTCTTCTGCTCAGTGTGGCGTTGTTTCTCATTGTGTGAGCATCACCCCGCGCATTGATTCATATGGAAATAATTGCCTCGGTTTTTGTCGGTTTCGAATTTCGCCGATTGTTTTCGGATGGATTATCGACGAAAACTGAGGTATTACTGTACCAATTATCGGCACTGATTGGCTTGTTAATCAATTAAGTTATGCACACAATTCAGTGCACACATCTTAAGGCACCATATATAGAATTTGGGGGTCGGTACATAAATGTAGGCACCAAGTTAAAGAATGAGGAGGCTAGTTACGAAGCAACAATTACTACATTCTCCAATCCCAATACATGAACAAATTCATAAATAAACTTAGCAAACAGAGTTGCAGAAAACTCATAAATCATCTTTATGCATATATAGGGCAGAGAAACTTAACAAATGCATACTTAAGTATGGAACATGCTATTTTTTGAAAACCTTTTATTTATAGAATTTTGAAGATAAGAATTCACTCAGCTGCTCCACGATAGTGAACTGAACCCTAAATCTTCATGTCCACAGAGAGTGCAGTCAATGATTTCTTCAGGGAAAGAAAGTTTAACTGCAGTAAGTCATTTACATACAAAATCCCAAATTGATCATTTGAACATGTAAAATGCACACAGAGTAATTCAAAAGAAATTGTACAAAGCTTAAGGCAATAAATTTGCTCCAAAAGATTTATGGTTATCTTGTAGAAGTGCTTATTTTCAATTTAAATTGCATTTAGCTGAAGCATTTTATTGTCCAGCACATCCTAAAATATTTGAATTAATATATGCTCAGCACATTTTAAACAATTAAATTGTCAACTAGTGTTTGGTATACAGATTATTTTATGAAGGTAACGTGAGCTGTGGTTATTGCTGTGCAATTTACATACTTTGCAGCAATTAATTTTGTATGCCCATATAGTCAATCACAGATTTATTATAGAATCACGATTTACATGTTGTCAGGTAGAGCCACAAATTAATAGCCCTACTTCTGTATTTCCATGTGATAAAGTACAGTAAACCTTTCCAAAGTGTGAAGCCAACCATATTTAGTAGCTGTAATCTTAAAATGACACAACTCTTTTCCTTACAACACAACTTCTCGGTCCCTTTTCTCTCTCTTTATTCAGTAAGTTTATTAGAGCAAAAGTTCCATTTTCTGTGGTAGGTGTTTGCCCTCTGTGATATATGCAGGGCAGATACTGGGCATGCCCCCTGCATTTACTATGGAAGATAAAACCAAAAGGCAGACCTTGTGAAGGATATAGTCTTTATTGGTAAAATATACGCTCCCAGGGATTCAATATACAGTGCCCGACATTGCCATGTATTGCCAAAATTACAGGCTGTGTCAGGGGCAAAGGTTGCTTCACCAAGGGAATCCTCAGTTACTAAGCGCCAGAAATCAAGACTATGCCGAGTCCTGCCCTCAGACTGACACATGGTTCTGGCTGAAATAAAGTATTTATGAAGAGCAGCTAATTATCCATTTTTTTTTCAGTATGAAGTGTTATTGATTGTTCTTACTGGTTCCAGTGGAAGTTACGCTGCTTGGAGCACATTTCCAAGTTTCAATAGCTTGCAGAGTGATAACCTGAGGATTCCTTTGGTGATGTAGCTATTGCCCCTGATGCAGCCTGTAATTCTGGCGAAACATGGCCATGTCGGGCACTGTATGCTGAATTCCTGGGAGCTTATATTTTACCAGTAAAGACTATGTTCTTCACAACATCTGCCTTTTGGTTTTTTGCATCCACGTTGGATTAGGTAGGCTGCTTCCTTGTTGTTTTCTGTCTCTGCATTTACCATGCAGGCTTTGCACTTACCATGCTTTAATAAACAGGATCCTAGTAGCCTAGTGGTTAGTGCAGCAGCTTGAGAACTTGGGGAACTGGGTTTGATTCCCACTGCAGCTCTTTGTGACTCTGGGCAAGTCACTTAACACTCCATTGCCCCAGAACAAAAAGTACCTGTATATAATTTGTAAACTGCTTTGATTGAAGCCACAGAAAGGTGGTATATCAAGTCCTATCCCTTTTCCCTTTCCTTGTCTCATATACCACCTTTTTAAGGAAATACTAAGCAGTTTACATAATTAAATATAGACAAAGGCTATGCACATTATAAAATCACTTAATTAACATGTAAAACAAACATTAAACCAACTCAATTAACTATAAGAAGCCTTAGTTAAATTACACATGCTGTTCTGTTGTCTTATATTCAGACCAACATAGTAGTTCCAGCCAATATTAGCACAGGAAGCGACCATAAGAAAACTTTGAAGCAAAATCTGAGCACCAATCAGATTTTTCATACCCTCATATGTGCCAGGTTTTAGAAGAAACAAACTAGGTTGTGCTAAAGAACAGTTACTGAGATCCAAACAGTGCCATGGAGTCCCAGTCTGAGCTACGAGAAAGAAGTGTCTGCTAAAGATCCACAAAGAAGTCAGAAGCCTGATGTTCTTATCTCCTGATTTGGAGCGTGGCTTGGAGCTGAAAAAAGTATAAAAAGCAGTTATCTACTACCCACTTTATCTAGCTATTTCACTGCAGAAGCCTTTCCTTAGTTTCCATCATATATACATACATATCTGGCCGTATTACTAGCTCTATTCATGCAATCTGTTACTTTCTGCTCTCTTCTACTATAGATTACTTAATAAACTGTATGTTTATGCTTATGTTTATTCCAGGACTTGATATACTGCCTTTACAAAATCAAGGTCAAAGCAGAAAGAACGTCAATAAAAACTAGGAAAGTACACAGCATAGAGGACACACACACACAAATGCATACTGTGTTACCACTCGGCACCCTAATATAGTCTTAGAGCGATGAGACGCTACTCTGATCCCCGCTTGATTTTGTTTTGAGTACTGATCAACGCTATCACATTAGAAAGAGATACACACATTCTCTGCCCATTTGGATAGTATATCAGATCAGCATACAGTGAGAAGACTCCTGACACAGGCCTATATGGCCGAAACACAGCTGTGTCGAGTCCCTTTCTCCCTGCTATCCATTGATAAATAAAGTTTATTTTTTAATTTCAACAACCAAGTGTGGACGCCTTATATTTTTTACATATACTTGAATTTTTTTTTAGTTCTTCCATTATTATTTTCTTATTTTTTCTTATTTTTTTATTTTGTCTTTTTTCTTTTGTTGGTCCTCTTCGCTGTTTTGTTTGTTGTATCTAACCTTTGACACACTTGGGTAGTGAAGGGCTAAAAAATGTTTGGAGAAAATAGTACAGTTTTTTTCCTCAGATCTTAATCAGATTCAACAGATATGCCAGGGCCTGACCATGTAATATCAAAAATAACAATACACAAATTTGAACATCACCCTAGCCTCTATAGGAAGCCAATGTCATTTTATTAATAAGGGTGATATCCTATCAAATTTAGGTACCCAGCATATCAATCTGGCTGCCATGTTCTGCAGTATTTCTGTCAAACAAAGTTCTTTCTTTTAACAAGTAAAGATAGGTCAGAGTGTAGCTTTCTGAACTACATGGTTCAAATTTGCTATATTTAGAGTCTGAACAGCCGAAGAGGAAGCAGCCCTAAACAACTCACCACTGCTGTTCTCTTTCTACCACTCAGCACAAGTTCAGTGTAGAGGGACAGAGAAATATACGGTCCACTGCCATTAGTTTGACCTGATTTCTGATCTCCTGGAGCCATTCTATGAGGGCTGGATTTTGAGCCTCTTCCCATAGTTACAGAATTGCTAGAAACTAGGGACACTACTGATAAAACATTATTCCCTCGGGCCCCCATAACTTGATTTATTTTTACATCTGTAGCTGGCAAGCTTGATCTATGCTAATGTATGGACTGTTCAGTATCAACAGGCTAAGCATGATACAATTCATTACAGTCACAAAGTTAACCTTGGGTCAGGACAAATGTTCTAAGGCAATTTTCCTTAGAGGAAAATTGAGCAAAACTGAAAACATCCCTTTGACCCATAAATCTGAAATAATGAAACTTGAATAGGAAGGTATATATAAATAAATATCTAGGAGTAAAGAAGAGAGTGAGAATAAAGCACAAATCAGTGAGATAAAAGATTGGTAACAAATATTATAGGAGATTGAAACTGATATTGAAGAGTGCACTAAAGTCTTTGTGGGCCCCTTTTACAAAGAGGCAGTACCGCTCGCTAAAAGGAAACTACCGCTGAGCTACCACAGCAGCCCGGTGGTACTTCCCACCTCCAGCGTGCCATCATATCCGGCACTACAAATATATTTATTTTTGTAGCGCTGGCGTGTACCCGGCGATAATCGGGCAGTGCTGCTTGCTGCCCAGTTATTGCTGGGTTATCGCGGGAGCCCTTACTGCCATCTCAATGGAAGGGGGGGGGGGGGAATTTCCTAGGCCTCGCCTGCTTCTGGGTCTGACTCTCCTGCTTCTGTGTGCCAGGACCCAGATAATTGTATTAATTCAATAATCCGGATGACCCGGGATATCGTGTTAATGAAATCATCCAGGTCCCGGGACACTAGAGCAGGAGACAACAGACTGAGGGAGGAGCAGTCAGACACAGGACGGTAAGGGGGTGGGAGGAGTTGGGGGCCTGAATGTGGAGGGTGGCGCAAGGGAGGCATGGCATGGCGACCCAGGCAGGGGGGCGGTGGTCAGCAGTCCTGTCCCTGGCCCGGTTCTGTGTCTCGGCAGCCCGGAGCTATGCTGATATTCAGTACTAAATGGTTAACCTCTTAGCAGTTATACATAGGACAGCTATCTATGCAGTCCTATTTGACCACTAAACTTATCCGGTTAGACGCTGAATATCAGCACCTAACTAAAATGTGCAATATAGTCAGTTATGCACTAGGCGATAACCAGCAATATTCAGCGGCAAATAACTGGTTATCTCCTGCTGAATATTGCCGGTTAGGCACCAATATTCTATTTAACCGGTCAGCAGTCATTCCTGACTGGTGAAATAACATTGAATATTGGTGTGTGTGTGTGTGTGTTGGGGGGGGGGGGGGGGTGAATGGATATCTGTTTTGCAGCAGAAGAACGTCCATATTACAAAACGGCCAGATAGCCATCCATGTACAGGAGCAGGCTAATGTTTACAGCAGCCTACTATGAGCCAGTGTTGAGATCCAAAGGTTACTTGTTTAAGTCTTATTGCAGCTTTTGGTAATTTATGTTTCTTTTTTTTCCCAATTGTGAGCCCTCCAGAGACAGGAAAATATCTACTGTGACTTCCCTTACTCCATTCAACTGGAGCATCTTACTCAAACCTTGATGTCTCAGGTACCAGGTCTCAACATAGACATTTCTTCCCCTTCTGCAATAGGAGCTGAACATCCATCTTTTGACTCCTCCCTAGCCCTGCCCAAAACATGCCGGAACCACCCCCCTTGCCCTATGGATGTACAGTAGTTTTAGACATCCATTTTCTGGATTTATAAAATCAAAATTTGGACTTCTATGCAATATGGATATCTAAATGCTGGTTTTCAGATGTCCAAAACATGAATAAAGCTTCTAAAACAATACTCTGGCATTTTGCCTTAATTTCTCCTTCTGGGCCTAGCCTGACTTATTTTCTCAGACTCTATACTAATTTGTCATTTCTATTTCAGATGTGTCACTAAAACCTTTGGAGACGTGGAAGGGCAAAATCTGAAAAGGAAAGAAGGTCATTTTCAAAAAAGAAAAAAGTATTTTTTTTTTTTCGAAAATACTGTTTTGAACAAGGTTTTGTGATTTGGACGTTTTGTTTTTTGGTCCATTTTCGAAAAAGAAAAAACTATCCAAGTGCAAAACGCACAAAATCAAGACATTGGGATGTAGGAGGAGCCAGCATTTTTAGTAGACTGGTCCCCAAGACATCCCAGGAAAGCAAAAGGGTACCCTAGGGGGCACTGCAGTGGACTTCATAAAATGCTCCCGGGTATACATCTCACCATTGTTCCTTTATCTTGTCTTCTGAACCCCCAACCCCCCCCCCCCAAAAAAAAAACCCACTACCCCCAACTGTACATCACTACCATAGCCCTTTTGGGTGAAGCAGGCACCTATATTTGGGTACAGTGGGTTTCCTGTGAGTTTTGGAGGGCTCACAGTCACATGTGTAACAAGTAGGGGGAGGTATGAGACTGGGTTCACTTGTCTGCAGTGCACTGCACCCACCACTAGACTATTCCAGGGACCTGCATTCTGTTTCAATGGACCTGACTATAACATCTGAAGTTGGCATAGAGGCTGGCAAGTAATATTTTAAGCACATTTCTTTGGGGTGGGAGGGGGGTTAGTGACTACTGGGGGAGTAAAGTCATCCCTGATTCCCTCCAGTGGTCATCTGGTCATTTAGGGCATATGTTTGTGCCTTATTCGTTATAAAAACAGGTCTAGCTCAAAACGTTTTAGTTTTAGTCCTGGATGGTTTTGTTTTGTTCCATTTTTCTCTTTTGAAAATTAGCTCCATTGTCTTCAAAATACTGTCCTTAGTTTTCTTCTACTAAAAACAATTTTATATCTATCAGAGTCATCACCCCTGACTAAATCAATGCTTAAATTAGTGTCTGTGTCTTTCCCTTGAATCACGGGAAAAATGGAGAGGACACAGACGTTAACGTTTGGCAGCGTTCCTGGAATGGAACTTCTATATTGCTAGCGGATCCTACGCTTGGCTTCCTGCTGTATTGTGAATACTTTTTTGTGACGTGTTTTCTAATGCTTGCATACAGGAACCCGGAGGAAGGCTTCCAGCTGAAACACGGCCCATGTCGTGCATCCTGTATTGAGCATTTGGAGAATAAACCTTTATATGTTTTAGAAGCAATTTGGATTTGTGAGCTTTGCTTTCTCTGACTTTCCTGGACCATCTTGAGTCTTCCACCACTTTGTTTTCTTTCTCTTGAATAGCATATGTTCTACCATTATTGTTAACATTACTCTCATGTAATTTAACATTGGATAGATAAAATCTTTGAATTGTCATGATGAACTACTTTACACAGTCCAGTTGAATCTCGGATCTTATAATTGCTACCTTCAGATTCAAATAAATGGATGACTTCAAAAAGAACCTCTTCCCATTTATCATATATTTTCCTAGGGCCTCTAAACTTATTATCCCAAAGCAGTACTCTATCCCCTTTCGAGAATAGAGCACCCAATTGTCTAGTTTCTCTACCTCTTTTGTTTCTACCACTTTTGTCTGGAGGTCATATGGCAATCTGGAATCTCATCTGAACATGAGGTAAAATAGCGAATACCTATCAAGCTGTGAATGCTACTATTGTATGTAAGAACCAGTTCTGGCATATACTCTGTCCATCTACATTTCTTATCTTTTGGTAAAGTTCTTAACATGTCTAGCATGTAGTTCTATTAAACCACTCATACTGGGACTTCCAGTTTGGGCATGGTGTAGTAAGGACAGAGGTCTGAGGGCTCCTGCTTCTCCAGCTAGAATATGCATTTAGTCGGCAGCATCTCTCCTACCTTTGCATCAGGATGGTCACGCCTCTTACTTTATACCTTGAGTTGACCTTTGTTAATCGGATTTTCTGCTGATGGCAACTACATCTGCAAAATAAAAAAAGAACAACGGGAGAAGGGCCGCATGGCAGACACTAGGATGGTGGACAAGTGCAAGCCTGTGTCTCCGTTACCCAGCTCTGAGTGGGTGGCTCAGATTATTGCTGAGGTGAGTGTGGCCATGGAGATCTCAATTGGCAAGCAATTTCAAAGAGTTATGGATAAATTAGACCTTATGGAACACCAACCTCACGAGAGATGTTCAAGAAATGCAACAGGTTAGTGACATTGAGGATGCAGTCCGCAATACGATGTAGGATCGGCCTCAGGTGAATGCTAAGCTGTGGGAGCTGGAAGAAATATTTGACGAGCTTGAAAACAGATCCTGGGTGGGGTGTTATGGGTTGATAATTTTTTTGTGTCTTAGATATGATTGGGTGAGTCAGATGTGTAAATGGTGATGTGGAGTCTGGTTGTGTTTTTCTAAGTGGCTAGTATTCTGTTCTAGAACTGGTGGGGTGGTGGTGGCTGGGACACTATCCTGGTGTCTGGTTCTTATTGCTTTAGGAGAAATGATCTTTGGGGGTTCTATATCATGGTTTTTAATGTAATCACTTGGAATGTGGGGGATATCAACTCCCTGATAAAGTGACAGAAAATCCTGAGGGTCTTGCATAGACGGGGGCTTCTGTAGTCTTTTTACAAGAGATAAACCTGGATGCAGTGGAGCATGGGAAGCTAAAGTGATGGTGAGTGGGAGAATGCTTACATGCCCCAGTGTTTCACAAAAAGGGAGGTGTGATTATTCTCATTAGCAAAGGGATACAGGTTACAAACATAAGGTGAGAAGTAGGCTAGTGGTTAGGATAGCAGACGTTGATCCTAGGGAACTGGGTTTGATTCCCACTGCAGCTCATTGTGAATCTGAGCAAGTCACTTAACCTTCCATTCCCCAGGTACAAATAAGTACCTGTATATACTCTGTATTGAATGTAGCTTCCTCAGGGCCGTTATGTGGTTGCTTTGGTGTACTTAGACCATGTGTTGTTTAAAGAATATGCACCCAATACTTATGATAAGTGTTTTTGCTCCTCTTTGTTAAAAATACTGTATACATAGGAGGGGATTCTGGTCATCATGGGGGGGGGGGGGGGGGGGAGATTTCAATGAAGCCTATGATAGTCTCCTCGATAGGTCTCATGAGGTGAGGAGACCTGGTCAGGTAGCACAGGAGGGGATCTTGAGGCTGTGTAGAGCCCTTGAACATGGTGGATTTGTGGTGTATGTTACATCCCATGGAGAGGGATTATACCCATCTCTCTAGAGCACACTCTACCATGTCTCAGATAGATTATGTTCTAATCACAAGAAATCTCTTTATGGAGGTGGACTCTTCCATTATTGGTCCTATAGAAGTCTCGGATCATGAGTGGGTGGAAGCAGCTCTGCAGCTTTCTGTGGGTCTGGGACAACCTCCACAGTGGAAACTTTCTGTTAAATTATATCAGGACACCCATTTTTTGGATTATTTGGTCTAGAAGTGGAATTTGTATGAACAGAATAATCAGGAATATCGGAATGATCCCATTTAGTTTTGGGAGGCAGCAAAAGCTGTTTTGAGAGGGGAAATTCTGGCCTGCTCTAGTTATCAGAGGTGCGTCCAGTGAGAGGTGTTGCGCTTGGAAAAGTGAGTCACCCATCTGAATGCTTGTCTTACTAAGGATGAGGTGGACTGGGCCATCCGGCACAGCCCTTTACATAAGACGCCTAGCCCTGATGGGCACCACCCTCCAGAATAAACCTGTGCAATTTAGTTTGAGCATCCAGCCCTAGATAAAGGTCACAAAGGTTTTATGCTTTGTCTTCACCATAAAAATCCATGAAAACTTCTTGTTCTCAGCGAGGGTAGAGTAAGGTCATCCTTGAAAGATAGGGCAGGTGAGGATTTGCTGATGGTTTGATTGACAGGAACGTGATATAATTGCAAACTGCTTTAGATGGTCATGCCAGTAAACCTGTCTAGAAGTTTTTAAACAAACAAATAATTCATCTTGTCATGATCAAATGAAATTTCAGAAGGCCAATGAAAAGCACAGTTGCTCATCTGTTTGGACAACACCATTTATAAACATCTGATCTCCATTCATCTATTTTCACACAGAAGGTCTACAAATGGAAAAATCTGAATACTAAAATGACTCTACTCAGGAGTAGTTGCCATGCCAAGAGCAAACTGGAAATTCATTCACAAAGACAGCAGAAAGAACCCCAGAATAAAATATATGGATATGTAGGCCTCCCTCACTGCAGCTGAGTGCATCAAAAATCAGGAAAAACTAAGGGCCCTGTTTACTAAGACACGTTAACATTTTTAACATGCCTACAATTAGAGTGCACATTAACTGTGTAGGCACCTATAGGGATATTGTAGGCACGTACACAGTTAATGCGCATACATGGTTAATGTGTGTTAAAGATGCTAACGCGCCTATAACACTGCTTAGTAAACAGGGCCCTAAAGGTGTTCAGAGGCAAATAGTTAGCAAGAAACCTCAGGTCTTTATAAAGAACATTGCTGTCTGCTTCAGATTTGCCAAAGAACATCTGAATGACCCACAGGACTGCTGGAATAGAATGGGCTTCTTAGAATTTAGCATGGGCTAATTCTGTTAGCACACACTAAGCTTTAGTAAAAGGGCCCCTAAGTTATTCATTCAATGGTTATCCTTCTCACTTAATACGGATTTAAATGAGGAATTAATCATATTTTGAGTATTAACTGTGCTAAAATACAGACCATTCTAAGGGTTTTACAGACTTTGTATCAGCACTGTAATGATTGAATGCATTTATAGGCAAGAATAAGGAGTTTGAGTTTAATATGGAATCAAAGGGTAACTATGTAAGTTTAATTTTGATTCCCTTCTTCAAAGGAGAAAAAGAAGGATGAGATTATTTGAACGTTACTTAGATTTCAGGAAGAGGGTAAAAACATGGTTATTTAGAAATGTAATATTAAGTGATAAATTTGTAATTGCCTGTGTTTCTAGCTCCACACTAGATGTTATCCTGGGTTGTATCCCGGTTTCTTTTTAATGTTAGCCTCTTAGAACTGAGAGGTCATAGCAGCATACAAGACCATGTTAAGACCCTACTAAAGTTTGGTAAGATGCCAAAATTAATATACATTAACTATCAAATTTCTATGTTAATTGTTGAGGTGCACCCTACAGTTTACTTTCAGGACAGATATTCAGATGGTAGTGCTCAGTGTTTTGCTGACTGCTACCGGTATTATCCCCAGAAATTCAATGTCGGGTCATGTTCAGGTTTCGATATTGGATTTCCAGGTATACACAGGCAGCGAGAACAAAACCGGTTAAGTGCAATATTCAGCACTTAAGCAACTTTCCTGAACTGCATAAAGATAGGCCTATGTTTTATATGGTCATATTTATGCAGTTTTTCTAGCTGCTTAAGTGCTGAATAGCAGTACTTAACTGACTAAGTGCTGAATCCACCCCAGGAATGCCCACAAAATAGCCACTTCCGGCTTAGGTGCTAACTGGGCATGTTCAGCGGCACGGTCTGGTTAAATACGTTGAATATGCCCAATTAGCTCCAGACAAGTGATTTAAACTGCCAGAAGCCATGTCTAGCCATTTAAATGGCTCTATCTACCCCTTCCTATTTTGTTATCTCAGAGGATACATTGTGGATAGCACAGTAGGGTTAGCTGCACCTATTGAAATGGTACTAAATGCCACATTTACAGAGTACACTGATCTGCAGTATACGAAATTCATGTAAAAATAGAAATATGAAGCATGTGGTAACTACTTTCATGTTAACTGTAAGACAGAATCCCCACTCATGTATAATTTTAGTTGATTTTTAAGTTTAATTTAGATTTTTAAAGTATTGATTAGGTTGAATGAATGTAATTTATTGCAATCTTTTTTCATATCATGTTTGTAGTTCTTTTTACAATATTTTAGTCTGTAATCCACCTGGACCTGCGGTCAGATGAGGTGGCATAGTAAATTTTAATAAATGTAAACATAAATACAGTCTCCTCCCACTCTCTCCTTAATTTCACCATAGCTGTTAATGCAGCAAATAGTACTTATTAACAAGGCGCCACATTAACTGTTAGCAGGTTAACTGCCATGCTAACAGCTAAAGCTTAGTAAATAAGCCCTGTAGTGAGTCTAGAAAAGAGGTGAAATAAAAAGTGGAATGAACAATAAATAATAGGAACCAGATGATTCTTTATTGCCAGCATCAGTTATAGCTGAAAAATGACCCGACACAGCTGTGTTTCGGTGTAAACATATGCCTGTATCAGGGGTCTGAAGAAAATCTTAAAACCAAATGCTAGAGAAATGGAATCAATCTCTGGTTCTAAATTCTTATAGCGATTCTGATAGGAGAGACATTGAGGTAACAACACAATTGAAGAAACTTAGGGTCTTTTTTACAAAGGTGTGCTGAAAAATGGCTTGCAGTAGTGTAGGTGTGGGTTTTCGGCGCGCGCCAATCCATTTTTCAGCGTATCTGTAAAAAAATGCCTTTTTAAAATTTTTGCTGAAAATGGACGTGCGGCAAAATGAAAATTGCCGCGCATCCATTTTGGGTCTGAGACCTTACCGCCAGCCATTGACCTAGCGGTAAAGACTCGCACAGTAACCAGGCGGTAATGACCTATGCATGTCAAATGCCACTTGGCGTGCGGCCGATATGTGCGGCCCAAAATATATATTTTTGGACGTGCATATCGGATGTGCACCAAAAATGAAATTACCGCAAGATCCACACAGTAGTCAGGTGGTAACTCCATTTTGGCACGCATTGGGCGAGCGTAGATGCTTACGTGGCTTAGTAAAAGGGCCCCTTAGTCTGACGTTCAAATGAGATTTTCATGAGACCCCTGATACAGGCATATGTTTATGCCGAAACACAGTTGTGTCGGGCCATTTGTCTGATGCTGGCAATAAAGAATCATCTGGTTCCTATTATTTATTGTGCACTCCAATTTTTATTTCATCTGTGGTTCATTCCATTCATGGAGTTTTTTTTTCCTTCTCTTCTGTTGCTTGTGTCCAGAAGACAGGTTACTTGAGGGGTATGTCTACTAAAGTGTGCTAGTAAATGGCCTTAGCACATGCTAACATGGGGCTTTCCTGTGTGCTGAGTCCATTTTTAGCATGCCCAGGAAATAGGGCATTTTCAGGTATTTCTTGTTCAGGTCATGCGCTAATGTGCACATTAGCATGCGTAACCTGAAAAATATTGATGTGGGAGTACTCACTATCTCCTATTTAGAAATTGGTAAGGACTCCTATGTTATGGATGCACTAACCAGTTAGTACTCGCAAATGTTGACGTGCTAGCTTTATAGCATGTCCACACCCATTCTCTGTCCCTGGCGTGACCCCTCCAAAAAATAAATTCACAAATATAAAGAATGCATGTTTAGTGTGTGCACAAAGGTTGCTTACTGAAAATATTTTAACGTGTTTTGCGCTATGTTTTCACATACGCTATGCATGGGTTAGGGTTTAACGCCCTCTAGTAGATATAACCCTTAGTAGGACTATTTTTATTTATTAGTTGTTAAAGGTTGCAATTTGATGAAAAATAAAATACAAAATGAGAAAGGCCAACGTTGTGAACAATGCTTTCTTCAGGAAACATTTCATACTGGTGCTGTCACTTCAAGTGTGGCTCATTTCAGTTTCCACATCGGTTCTACTACTACCACTACTACTACTACTACTTATCATAAAGTCATTTCATCAACTGGATCACCAGGAATGTCGTAGGGGTATTAATTATTTATTTAGATTTTCCTCACACCTCTTTCAGTAGTAGCTCAAGGTGAGTTACATTCAGGTACACTGAATTATGTAGCTTGATCTCTTAGGGAATTATTTTCAAAGGTATTTCTGCAGGTAACACAGCATCTTAGGTGGAAAAATAAACTTTGATAAAATTGCCCTCCATTGAGGGCTATAATCAAAGCCCTTCGTCCAATGACTTAAATGCTGCTTTTTTTTATGTAGAAAAGAGCTTTTCAGGTCTGGAGACTGGCAAGGCATTCCTGGGTGTGTGGTTTGGTCAGGGGAAATAGGAGCATAAGAGAAAGTTAAAATGCTTCTCTTACCTCACTGCATGTAAACATTTTCAAAAGCAAAACTTTTCAAGCACAGTATTGAATTTGCATTTTACAAGTGGCGTTTTTGAAAAAGATAAAATATGATATTTAAAAATTGGGAGGTTTTTGGCCGATGATTGGCCTGAGTTTCAAAGTGCTACAGTATTCGGAATGACTGGTGAATGAGATTGCACGTGGTTTAAAGTGCTGATCTTTGCTGCAGCTTTCAGCCTTGACTGCTGAGGCCTTGTTTCCTCCTTTTTTATCGTATGAGAGAAATGCATAATAATGTAATTGAGAAGAAACACAGTTGTGATACCTCTTCGCTGTTCTTGTTTAGGTACTTTTCTAAAGATCATATCAAAGCAAAACTATCAGGGTAAGTCTCACAGAGTTTGCCAAAATGCAGGAAGTTTGATTATTCAATCCATAATGCACAGTGGTATCATCACTTTTCTTCAGCCAGTTATTAGGAATCGCTGTTGAAGAATTGCTCAGTCATCTACTGATGCAACATCAACATTCATGAGGAGTTATGACCAAATCAATTGGGCCAACATTTCTTCTGTGTCCTATTTTTAAGTTCTGTTTCCTAGTGCCTAAGAGCGTTGAGTTGAAAGATAGCATGCTGTCTTCAAATAAAAAGGTACTTTTATTTTTGCTAGCTATAGCTTGTGGCTCATTTATGTTTCATGTTGCTTTGATCTAAAAAAAATCATAAACTGGAAGCACTGTCACTTGAAAAGTACATGAGTTCATTTCTTCTGTGGTTCTCTATTATATCTTATGTTTTTCTCCCTGACCTCAGGCCCCTATTCTTGTTTCTCCTATTTTTGTGTCTGTTTAGTTTTGTTATCATCTTCAGCAATGTATAGTTTTTGTCTTGTCCAAAAGTATTTTACAACTTTACACATCCTTTTTTTAATATATATATTTATCAGTTTCACAAGAAACTTCCCATAATTACAAAGCAAAATAAAATAAAAAAAAAAATAACATCAATGAGAGCATTAGCGACATTAACAAAATAATAATAAAAAAAGAAACAAGAAATAAAGTACCAAAAACTAGTACCAATTTGGAGACATTAATGACTTCTACGGCCTGAGTCCCATATATGGCAAGGCAGATTAGGATAGCTGGAATGAACTTTAATGAGAACTCTAGTAGTTGGGACATGAGGACAGTGCTGGGTGGACTTCTATGGTCTCTGCTGGATTCTATATAGCTCACCCAAACTGGGTTCAGTTCACAGATCCACCCATAATCTAATTAGCTAATTAGGTGATAACAATCAATTATTGGCATTAACAAGCATTTAATTATCAGTAATTGGGATCTGCCCTACGCTCTATTCTATGGCATGTGTGCCTAAATTTCATAGGGCCCCTTTTACCAAGCTGCAGCTAAAGGGGGCCTGTGCTGGCATCAGCGCGTGTTTTTCATGTGCGCCGAGGCCCCCTTTTACCGCAGTGAGTAAAAGGGAAGTCTCTCTTTCCTGCAAGAATTGACCATGTGGCAAGTAAAGCTCTTGCCTCGCAGCCATTTCGGGGGGGGCAGCCCTACCATCATCTATTGAGGTGGTGGTATGGGCTCCCGGACTAACCCGGCGGTAACTGGGCATTGTGCGGCACTGCCTGATTACCGCTGGGAACACTCTGATATGATGGTGCACTAGGGGTGGAAAGTACCGCCGGGATGCTGAGGTAGCCCGGCAGTACTTCCTGTTTAGCGAGCGGTAAGCCTGTGTTGGGCTTACCGCTGCTTAGTAAAAGGGGCCCATAGTGTGTAACTCCAAAGAGGGCATGGCCATGGGCATGTCAGGAGCGTTCCCAGAAATTAGGCACCATGTTAATAGAATACCTGCCTTTGCATGCCTAACTGCCATCAGTTGGGTGTGAGCACCCACAGTTCGGTACAACACGCATGCCAAGCTAGTTTTCTGTAAAGGTCATTCCACACAGAACACTCTTTACGTAATACTAGCATAGCATGGATCAGACCAGCGTGTAACTTTGTGCGATTTATTGAATTACTCGCTCAGTGTCTTGAAAATGGCAAAGAAAGATCAGATCAAGTATATGTATTTTATGACTCACAAGGTCTGTATGCACTATAGCACTTTACTTGGTCCCGACTCCAGAACATTGCTGATCTCCTGATCTGTATCACATGACCCACAAGTGAGAAAGATGCAGAAGCCCACCTATTTAAACAAACTACCTGTGGTTCATTTTCCCACTGGGTGGGGGGCACACTCCCTTTGTTTAAGATGCCATACATGTCAGCTCACGATAACATTAACCTCTTTTGTAAATTCAACTGATAGCAAGTTGTATAAATTAAGACATACCTATGAGTCAGGTCATGTTATATAAAACTCATGTCATGTCATGTAAAACTCCACACATATATCCAGAAATGTTTAATATTGTCTTCTGTTATATTACTTCATGTATTCTATTACCATACAACCCCAAATCCTTCTGTAACACCAAATGTATATTCTCTTCTTATTTCCATTATCCTTGAAGTATTGTAAGCCACATTGAGCCTGCAAAGAGGTGGGAAAATGTGGGGTACAAATGCAATAAATAAATAAATAAATAAATATATTGTACCCAGTGCCCCTGCTTGAAACAGTATATAGGGCAAACATCAAGATAGCTTAAAATAAGAATGGCTGCCTGAACTTCAAACACAGGAACTCTTGGGACAATCTTCTTTAACAAAAAAAAAAATCTTTGTACAATCTTCTCTAAAAAAAAATTCTTTGTACATATAACATATAACTTTGGTTGTCAACATTTGAATTATTTTCGAGTTTTTTCATTAACAGTCTCCATGGCTGACTTGGAAATCATAGGGTCCTTTTACTAAGGTGCGCTGAAAAATGGCTTGTGGTTGTGTAGGTGCGGGTTTTGGGCGCACGCTGATCCATTTTTCAGCACGCCTATAAAAGGCCTTTTTAAATTTTTTTTGCCAAAAATGGAAGTGCAGCAAAATCAAAATTGTTGCGCGTCCATTTTGGGTCTGCGATCTTACCGCCAGCCATTGACCTAGTGGTAAAATCTCACACGGTAACTGGGCAGTAATGACCTACGCGAGTCAAATGCCACTTGGCGCATCCAATACGTGTGGCCAAAAATATTTTTTTCAGACGTGCACCAAAAATGAAATTACCACAAGAGCCATGCGGTAGCCAGCAGTAACTCCATTTTGGTGAGTGTAGACGCTTACGTGGCTTAGTAAAAGGGCCCCCAATTGTCTTATGTCAGTTAAAATAAAGCATTGATGTTATAGATTTATGTTTATTACATATGACCTGCTATACACCGCCTTGAGTGAATCTTTTTATAAAACGGTTAATAAATCCCAATAAATAAGTAGGAGCAGGTAAATCAAGATACCATTAAAAAGGTACATATATTCTTTTAGAATGTAACCATCAAACATATAAATGGCAAAAGGCGTACTCACTCGCAAATGCGCAGTACAGACCCTCTCTGTCCCGCCCCGTGTCAATACGTGATGACGGGGGCGTGACAGAGAGGGAACCGCCGTCACCACCGCTCCCCCCCCAGGGTTGCCGCTACCGCTCCCCCCACCCACCCGGAGTCGCCGCCGCCACCCACCCTCCACCCGGGCCGAGTACCTGGCTTCACTATTCAAACCGCCGGAACGCAGCACACAGCTCATCTGAGCTGCCGTTGGCCTTCCTTACCTGCCTGTGTCCCGCCCTCGCCGACGTTACGTCACACGAGGGCAGAACACATGCAGAGAAGAAGGAAGGCCGACGGCAGCTCAGATGAGCTGTGTGCTGCGTTCCGGCGGTTTGAATAGTGAAGCCAGGTACCCGGCCCGGGTGGAGGGGTGGCTGAGGGGACGGCGGCGGTGACTCCGGGGGGGGGGGGGGCCTTTCAACCCCCCCTTCCTTTACTAGCCCATTTTTACGGGCTCAACGGCTAGTTCTATAAGAAAACATAGCGAAGAAGCTGCCAACATCTAAACAGACAAAGAGCATCCTAAGGGTCCCTTTTACCAAAGTACTGTAAAAAGTGGTCTTAGTGCATCCTTACATAGGTCATTCCCACTCACTAAGGCCATTTTTACCACTGGGGTAAAATGGCCGATTTTTGTATTTTCCTTATTAATGGCCATGTGCTAATTTCCCCATTAGCACATGGCCAGTAGCTTGTGAGCCCCTACCGCCACCCATTATGTAGATGGCAAGGGCTCATATGCTAAGCATACGCCAATTGGTTAGCGCACGGCAGTGTAGCTGTGCTAACCAATTAGCTCAGAACACCCCCCCCCCTCAGGTTGCCTGAGCGTGTCCCGCTGTAAGGCAATTTTTGCGGCAGTATGCACATGATAGAGCTTACCGCAGCTTAGTCAAAATGACCCATACTGTAGAAATCAGATGAAAGTGATGTATTATTTATACCAAGAATTATATGAAAAGGAACCAGAGTAGTCAGATATTTTTAAAGCAGAGCTTCAACTTAAGATTTCATAAATTTTATAAATCAGATTTACACGGTGTACTCGCATATACAAACATGAGTGCCCAAAAGTGCATTCCTGCAGGCATAGGGGCCCTTTTACTAAGCTGTGCTAAAAGTGGCCAGTGCTATCCCTAGCACAGGTCTTTCCCACACACTAAGGCCTCTTTTAGGGGTTTTTTTTCCCTCAGCATTCAGTTCCAGCTGATTTTTAGCACGAGCTAAAAACTCTAGCACATCTTTGCAAAAGACCCCCTCCTTAGTGCGGAGGTAAAATACATAAGTACATAAGTACATAAGTAATGCCATACTGGGAAAAGACCAAGGGTCCATCGAGCCCAGCATCCTGTCCACGACAGCGGCCAATCCAGGCTAAGGGCACCTGGCAAGCTTCCCAAACGTACAAACATTCTATACATGTTATTCCTGGAATTTTGGCCCCATTTTTCATTATTCCTATTAATGGCCACGTACTAATTTCTCCATTAGCATAAGGCCATGAACGGGTGAGCACGCTGACACCTACTTTCTAGGAAGTAAGGGCTCAATTTCTAACCATGTGCTATTTGCTTAGCGTGCAGCAATGTAGCTGCGCTAACTGATTACAGCAGAACATGCCTACTCTCCGCCCACAAACACACCTCCGGTGCTAAAAAATAAATTCTATTTTTTAGTGTGTGGGGAAGTGCGTGCCAATCCAAAACTACTGCAGGAAGCCTTAGCATGCCCCATGGTAATGCTTTTTAACTTGCGGTAAGCACGAATTAATGCTTACTGCAGCTTAGTAAGATGGTCCCATAGGGGCCTTTTTACTAAAGGGTTGCCGCGTGGCATCAGGCTTCCCGCGCAGCAACCCGGAACTACCGCTGGCTCAGTGCAGACACCAGCGGTAGTTCTGCCTCCAGCGCATGCCATTTCCAGCATTGTTGGATTAAAAAAATATATATACTGCAGGGGGTTACCCGGCGCTGCCTGGGTACCACTGGGGTAGTGCGGGAGCCCTTACCTGCCCCCCCCCCCCGCCACACCGCCACATGGTAAGTGCAAGCGTATCACATGGCCATCTGTTTTTGGGCGTTTTACCCATTGCAAGTAAAAAGGGCCTTGGTGAGTGGCAAAATGGCCATCACTGTTACTGCAGGGCTCTTTTTACAGCAGCTTGGTAGGCACAAAGGCTGAATTGAGAGATGCATGTATACTTCATAAAATATACATGCACCTGCACAGAGCACGCACAACAAGTTGCATCCATCTAGCAGTAGATATAACTGGGAGCTACTGGAGTTTATTCCAGGAGCCCATTTTATAAAGACACGTGCATGCATATGTTACCTTTTTAAAAATAAAGATTACATAGGCACATTTTTCTATTTTTTTTTAATGGATGCTTGTTATGTCTATTGACACATTTTCTATGCTCATTGGCTTGCACCATTATTAAAGCCTTAGCTGTGGAATCTCACTGACTGCAGACATTTTTCAAGTTATCAGACAGATCCACAGTCCAAATGACATAAATAGCATTTTAGTACTTGAAGCACCATGCCGAGAACATGATGCATTTTTGAGAAGTGTTTGAATGCCTGATAGCCAAAAAAAGTGGCATTAAACAAGAGTAATATGTGTTTGCAAAATGCCAATTGGAAATTTTGGACATGTTTTCTCAGATAAGGGAGTCAGCCTAATCCAGCAAAGGTCACCACAATCAAAGAAATGGCTGAGCCTTCCTTGTCTGAAGACAATCTTTTCTAGGAATGACCAATTATTATTCCTGTTTCAGCTTGAACTTTGTGACCTTTACTGTTCCACTTCAAGAATTTACAAAACAAGATTTCAAACTATGTATAGTTTAACACTTAACTTCCCTAGAATTCACCAACAAAACAAAATGGCACTTTCAATTTGAATATGTATTTTTTGTTAATACATTACAGTGATACATTACAAGTTAAATAAAACACTCAGCAGAACAGAAAAAATAGTAACAAATATATTGAACTTGGCCACTGGACATTTCCTACTCTCTAAGGGGCCCTTTTACTAAAGGGTTGCCGTGTGGCAACCCAGAGCTACCGCCAGCAACCCAGTGGAGGAGTGGCCTAGTGGTTAGGGTGGTGGACTTTGGTCCTGAGGAACTGAGTTCGATTCCCACTTCAGGCATAGGCAGCTCCTTGTGACTCTGGGCAAGTCACTTAACCCTCCATTGCCCCATGTAAGCCACATTGAGCCTGCCATGAGTGGGAAAGCATGGGGTACAAATGTAACAAAGCAAAACAAAAAAAACATGGCGAACTTGGAACTACTGCCACCGGTGGTGATTCCACCTCGAGCGCATGCCATTTCTGGGGCTGTGGAAAATAATTCCTTAATTTCTAGCACAGTGCTAATCTGGCAGTACAGTGCTGCCCTGTTACCAGTGGCGTGGGGCAGGGCCCACCCTATTTGGACTCAGGCCCACCCAGAATTGTGGTACTGTTGCTATGGCTGGCAGAGATCCTCAAACCCCGCCAGCTGAAGATTTCCTCCTCCTCAGGCGGCCAGTGCTCTTCTAAATGGCAGCACTTGCGTCGAGCTGAAACCAACCAACACCAGCCCTTCTGCGCATGCTTAATTTTCATGCATTCACAGCCTGCTGGCTGTGGCATCAGTTCAAGGAAAGTGCTCCTGGCTGCTGTTTGGAAGTGCGTTGACTGCCTGAGCAAGAGGAAATCTTCAGCTGGTGGGGTTTGTAGATCCCCTCCTGCTCAGGTATTTAATATTTTGGACTTGCAGGTGGAGCAGTGAGCAAAGCAAAGCAGAGCAGAAGGGGGCTAGGGACAGGGGGGGCATGAATTCAATGCCCACCCACCTTGCACTCAGGCCCACCCAAAATTGTCTGTCTGGCTACGCCCCTGCCTGTTACCACTGGGTTACCGAGGGAGCCCTTACTGCCTCCTCAGTGGGTGAGGGTAAGTGCTCTCCCCCATGCGGTAAGAATAATCTTACTGCATGGCCATATCTTTTTAGGGGCTTTTTACCTGCTGCAGTAAAAAGGGCCCTGATACGCAGCAAAAATGGTCCCTACCACCACTACCTCAGGGCCCTTATTACCCCAGCTTGGTAAAAGGACCCCTAAGGAAATAAAAAGCTGAAGTTTTACATATAAGTGGCACTCTGATGCCACGCAAGGAGTGCCTAGGCTTTGACAGCATCTGGGCATCCAGATTCCATAATGGAATTCTTTTTTTTTTCTTAATATTTTTATTGTGTAGCCCAAAACCTTTGGAGGAAGATTTGTTTTGATAAATCTATAAATAAAGGAATCCGCATCACCAGTATAATGAAGTTTGGTACACATATCGAGAATGTCAGGATTTTGTGAAAGATTTTGAATAGCAAAATCACATTTTTGAAGCAAAAATCTTAATTGTAACAAAATCAGCACTTAAATTTAGGGGTATGTTTGCTAAGGTGCGTTAGCATTTTTATTGCGCCTGTAAATTTAAGGCATGTTAAACGCTAACATGCCTATACATTTCTATAGGCGTGTTAGTGTTTAACACGCATACACCATTTATGTGCGTTAAAAACACTAACGCGCCCATAGTGCCACTTACATACTTATTTTCGAAAGAGAAGGATGCCCATATTTGGACACAAATCAGGAGATGGGCATCCTTCTTGCAAGGTTGTCCAAATCGGCATAATCAAAAGCCGATTTTTTTGACACCCTCGACTGCATGTCCTCATGCATACCTCCTACCCACCCCCATCCTCCCACCCTGTCAGACTGTCATAGTAATGCTTGAATGTTTTCACTTATATACACTGTCAGCTAGCACATTTGCTTATTTCCGATCTGACGAAGAAGGGCAACCTTCGAAAGCTAATCAAGAAATGTATTAAGTTATGTCCAATAAAAAAGGTATCATCTCATTTTCTTTTCCATGTTTTATTTTGTTTGATTTCTATTGATAACCTTAAGAGTGGACTAACACGGCTACCACACTCCTCTACCTTTGTGTAAGCAATTATTGAGACGTTCTTGTAAGAGAGCCAAATATAATCATCGGAACTGCTTTTAAAGCTGGTACAAAAACAAGAAGTAGAAAAAGATATTAATACATTTGTTTCAAAATTTACTACGAGCTCTTTTCAGGTAGCCAAAATTATGCGGAGTCACTGGAGAATAATGCAACCACATCCTGTGTTTGAAAATGGATGACATACTTTAGGGGGCACAATTTGTGGGAAATATTGGGAAACACTATGGGGGGGGGTCTTTTACTATGGCGCGCTCATGTTTTTAGCGTGCGCTAAAAATAGGCGCATTCTAAACGTTAGAGACGCCAATGCATTCCTATGGGCATCTCTAACATTTAGCGTGAGCCCAATTTTAGCATGCGTTAAAAACATGAGTGCACCTTAGTAAAAGGGGGTCTATGTCACTATATGTAGGAAATGAACTTCAAGGGGGTCATGTAAAATGTGGTCACTACAAGACATGTGCAGTGACCAAAGAGATTAATGAATAAGTTCATCCGAAATGTGGAAAAATTGTATAAATTGAAACACTATACAGACTGTACTAGTAAGTTTGTCATATACATTATTGAATGCCCTTGTAAGAAGTGGTACGTAGGGAAAACCATCAGGTCATTTCAGATTTGAATGAATGAACATAGATTTAGCATTCAGCATAATAGACTGGAAGCTTCATTGGTTTCTCATTTTATAAAAACACATCATCAGTATGAGGAACTCAGATGCTTCATCATTGATCAAATTAGAGAGAATGGGGGGGGGGGGGGGGGGGGGAGAAGAGAAAATTGCTTACACAGAGAGAACAAAGGTAGATTCATACACTAAATACCATTGAACCGAATGGATTAAATATAGCAATAGAGTGGAAGATTTTCTTTTAAATTAAATTACCCCTTCAATTCATGATCATAGGGTTGTATTCAATTTCTTTTCTGCTTAGAAGAAGTTTCAGTGCATGCCCATGGGATTTTAATTCAAGTTTTTGATGGACTTTTAGGCTAGATAAATGTGAACTTTCACCTTAAATTTATGAAGAGGACTGATTGGTTCATGATTTGTTGATTTTTTTTTTAAAACGCAGTAGCGCCATTTTGAATGCTATGGGCCCCTTTTACAAAGCGTTGAGCTTACTGCTCACTAAAGAGGAAGTACCGCCCCCAGTGAGCCATCTTATCTGGCGCTAGAAAAATATATTTATTTTTGAAGTGCCGGGGTGTACCCAGCAGTGATCGGGCAGTGTCGCACTTCCTGGTTACCGATGGGTTAGCGCTGGAGCCCTTACCACCATCTCCATAGGTGGTGGTAAGGGATCCCCTCGAATTGGCTGTGCAACAAGTGCTTCACTTGCCGCACGGCCATTTCTTAAAAAAACAGAAAGACCTACCTTTTACCAGCTGCGGTAAAAGGGGGCCTCAGCGTACGTCAAAAACACATGCCGATGCCAACGCAGGCCCCCTTTTTGCCGCCGCCTGGTAAAAGAAGCCCTATGTGTGGTGAGCCCACAAAACAATTAAGACATAAGAACGGCTGAATTCAGGATATCTATTATTAACAACTTACACTGTTATATAGTAAGTTTACCCTTTTCTATTTGTAGAAAACTGTTGGAAGTGCTATCATGGTGCTGGCAGCTGCTGAGGAAGCGATGTGCAGTGAAACGGAGGGGATCTGTAGAGCTTATGCCGTGCAGAGTAAAACAGCTTTAAAAGAAAACCTAAGTTATTTTATAAAAAAGAGCAAACACGTAAAATTGATTAAAAGAAGATACAAAAAAGTTTTGATATAAAGGAAGTTAGGAGGCTTTTGACTTATGATGTATCAGTCAGCAGTTATGTTATATCAATAATGCTCTTAAAACTGAAGTCTTTTCTCCATCGTAAATAGTCTGTAATATTGGTGCATTTTAAAGCAAACCTATAGGGGGCAGACTCAAGAAAAATGTCAGGAAGCATTTTTTCACGGAGAGAGTGGTAGATACTTGGAGAACTCTTTTATTAAAAAAGAAACGCAAAGCCATACAGAAACATATAACCCCAAACCAAATATATACAAACAAGTCCCCCACCTTAAATCCACCTATCTACCTATATACACTGTCAACCCCCACCCATCCTAAAATGAAATTAAATGAACATAAAATTCAAATAAAACTCGAAGCCAATTCAAAATAAACTGTCCAACCCCTCTATGGAGGTTTCAAGTGCACATGCCTCCACCAAACATTGGTTCTTGCTATCCCCTTCGCCACCCGTTCCCACTGGGCTACCCCCTGGACCGCCTGAACCACCTCCCAACTAACGCTGTCGGCTGATCGGTAGTCCTGGTGCAAGGAGACCCCACACCGAGCCATCCAGAGGCTAAACCGGAGTATCACCGAGATGAGGAACTCCGTCACCGGATCTAACCACCCACCTCCCCCCTGCCGCCCGTAAACCCAATCTGCATATGAATATGAGTTAAAACTCGGGATGTGTAATAATGCTGCTACCCTGCCACATACCATTCGTGTAAAAGGGCATTCCCGTAAAAAATGTTCCATCGTTTCGTCCCTCCCCACGCACTCCCCCCTTGGGCAATCCCGTTCCTGCACATTCCTGTAGTTAATATTCCCTCTGACATACAATTTCCCGTGAAAAGACAGCCAAGCAATGTCTCTGTATTTCGGCGGGATCCTCCGTGAGGCCACCAACCGCAAGCCCTGCCTCAGCACTGGACCAGGTGCATCCTTCAGTACCAGGGGCGATGAGAATGTTTGGGACCTCACCCGTTCCACCCATACCTCCCTCCTCCCTGTCTTTATTTCCTCTGCCAAAATTCCCCAAACTCGTACCAGCCGAACTAAGGGCCTATAGTACCCAACCTGGTCCGGAGCCCCCTTCCTTACCACCCGCACCCTCCTTCCCAACTTCCACGGGAGCCAGAATCTCTCCCACCAAGACAGAACGCTACCTGCCCATCCTGGCGGATCTCTGTCCAGTGCCCGTCCCAGGTTAAACTGAATAAACAGGGAGCTAAAGAAAAGTACAGGGTTTACCATCCCTACTCCCCCCTCTTCCCGGGCCAAGTATGTGATGTTACGCTTGACCGGGTTCAGCCGATTCCCCCACAACATCTGAAAAAAAAACACTATATAGGGTGGTATAACAATGCACTGGCAACAAACAAATATAACTGATAAACAAAAACATAGGCACCAGGTGAGATTTAATCAGCTGAACCCGGTCAGTCATGGACATCCTCCACCCTTTCCATCTGTCAACCTTTTCCTTAGCTCCCTGTATGCACCGCTGCCAATTAAAGGTTGCATAATCCCCCTGTTCAAAATATACCCCTAATACCCGCAGTCTGCTAATGGCCTCCGGAAACTCCCCTCCCAAATCAAAAGAGCCCCCTGGAGGACCCACCCACAGACTCTGACTTTTCTGGAAGTTTATCAAAGCCCCTGTAGCCTGTGAGTACCCAGAAATGACCCCTTTCAATTTCTCCCTCTCTGTTGTGTCCGCCACCCACACCGTGACATCATCAGCGTAAGCCACCACCCTTAATTGAGACCCTGTACACACCTCCACCCCCCGAAGTCCCTCCTTCCCTCCCTGCTCTAACCGCCTAACAAAGGGATCAATTGCAAAAGCATAAAGTACCGGGCTTAAAGGACATCCCTGCCGCACCCCTGCTGTCACCCCGAACCTATTCCCTTTCCAACCGTTCACCAGGGGAAAACACCGTGCCCTCGTGTACAATAAACGTAATTGAGCCACCCATTCCCTAGGAAACCCATAGTGCTCTAAAACCTGCCAAAGAAACGCCCACTGTACCCTGTCAAAAGCCTTATCCTGATCTAATGCCACCATTAGTCTTCCTTCCCCCCGACTATGTTCCACCCCTTCCCTTACCCAAGCCGCTGCCTCCAGAACCCCCCTCCCCTTAATCCCACAGGCCTGTGAACTTGCCAACACCCCCCCCCCCCCCCCACCACCTCCTTCATCCTATTCAGAAGCATATGCGCGAATATCTTCCGATCACCATTGAGCAGGGCAATCGGACGCCAGTTGGCCAAGGACTCTGGATCTTTTCCCTTACTCAGAAGAATCAACGCTGCCTCGGTCAGGGATTGGGGTAAAACCCCCTGCTGACGTGCAGCCTCCCAGACTTGCAGCAGGATTGGGGCCAGAAGGTGCTTAAATGCCTGATAGTACTCTGTTGTGAGTCCATCTGGCCCTGGTGCTGTCTTCCTCCTTAAGGCCCCAATGGCCTCTTCTACCTCCCCCAGCGACCAGGGGCGCAACAGGGCCTGAAGAGACGGGCCCCCCTTCCCACCCCCGGTGTCCCCGTAATATAGTGACCCATCACTTCCTTATCCACTTGCTTATCTGAAAAAAATCGTGCAAAGTGCTCTTCCACCACCTTTAGAATCCCCTCCTTCGACACCTGAACTACCCCTCCCATGTCCCTTAAACCCCCCACAATCCTATGCTCCCTCCGCTCCTTGCAACACATAAATAGGTCTGGGCTGACCAATTTCCCAAAGTCCCGTTCATAGACCAAGGAGGCATATCGATCATACTGGACCTTTTCAAGTTGCTCCTGCAAATCCAGAATATCCTCCTTTCTCCCTCCATTGGAGAGTAGATAGTCCCTTCGTTTCTTAATGGCAGTCCCCAGCCGAGTTCTCTCCCTTCCTTCTCTCCGAGCTTGACGGGTGAAAAAAAACCTCGTCCGCCTCTTCACTCCCACCACTCTCCAATGGAGGGAAAAATACCCTGGATCGAAAGCTGGTCACTCAAAAAGGCCCGATATTCCTCCTTGACCTTCTCATCGGTAACCCATTTAAGGTTAAGCCGCCATAACCCCCTCCCCGGCCTATGCCCCGCCCAACCCCCCACCTCCACCAACACCAGTTTATGGTCCGAGAAGTCCACGTCCACCAACCTGGGCCCCGAACGCATGCCCCTTCCCGGACCAAAAATCTGTCTATCCTGCTCCTACACTGTCCCCGTGCAAATGTGAAACCCTCCACCTCTGGTGAAAATTCAAGGTGCACATCTACCAACCCTGCCCCTTTCATTATCCCAGCTAGCCGTATCCCATCATACCTCACCTGCGCTGCCCTTCCTCCACTATCCTGTTTCCTCAAAATGGTGTTAAAATCCCCCCCCCCCCAAACCACCTGACGTGCCGTGTATAAATAAGGTTTAATTTTACCAAATAACTTTGTGGCCCATAAACATTAATAATCCGGGAAGCCACCCCGTGCCACAAAACATCCACCACCAAACACCTCCCTACTCCTAATTCCATCACCCTTTGAATCTGTACCTTATGTGTTTTAAATAATATCCCTACCCCCCCATACCTGTCCCCTGCCAAGCCCCAAACCGAAGGCCCCCATCTCCAGGCCCTCCTCGCACGCCTGATTGCCTCCATAGTTTGCAAGCGTGTCTCCTGGATTAGGAAACAGTCTGCCTGGATCGTGGAGAGGCCCTCAAAGGCCAAACATTGCGCCCTCTGGGAGGCCACACTCGCCACATTCAGAGTGGCAAATAATAATATAATACCTGCCATTATGTAGGGAAAGATGACTGTCTCCCAACCTCTTCCTGCTGAACTGCTTCCTTCACATCACCCCTACCTAGAGCCCAGACCCCTTCTTCAACCACTTCTTCCTCCGCCCAATCCCTAACCCCGGCTTCAAAACCTCCCTCCTTCCCCACCCCTCCCCCCTTCTTCCTTCCCTTCTTCTTCTTAGACTCATCCAACCCCCCTCCTCTTCAGACAAAGACAAACCCCCTCGCCCTCCTTCCTCTATTTGCCCCCCCTCCCCCCTCTGATCCCCTCCCACCCCCTGAACCTTCCCCCTCTCACTCCCGTGATCCTTCCCCTGTAGAGCTCGAATTCTATCCGATCGCCTCATAAGCTTCTCCCCCTCTCCTGCCCCCCCTCTTCCCCCCTCCCCGTCCAACCCGCCCCCACCCTCCACACTAATCTCCATCCTCCTAACCTTCCCCCCCTTCTTCTTACACTTACCCCCCTCTCCCTCCACCCCCTCTAATTTCCTCTTTTCTTCCTCCCCTCCCCCCACAACCCCACCGACCCCTTCCCCTTCTTCTTCCACCACCTCCTCTTCCTCTGCCAAAACCTGAAACCGGTTTCCTGTCTCCCTCTCTTGCCGAGCCCCCTCTCCTGACCCCCCTGAAATCCCTCTACCCTTCCCCTTCACCCCCTTCTGCTTCTTGGGGACCTGGGCCCATTCATCTACCCCTTCCAGCCCTTGCCCCTGTTTCCTCACCTGTGCTGCTGCCTCTGGAACCCCCACCTCCACAACCTCCCTCTGTGCCCCCCTTGCCCCCTGATCCCAACCCTGAACCCCCCTCCCCCTCCTCCTGCACCTCCTCTTCCCTCCCCCCATTATGCGACGCCCTAGGGCAGTCCCGGAAGGCATGCCCCAGACCACCACAAAGATTGCACCTGATCGAAGAACACTCTTCGGTGGGATGATCTTTCGATCCGCACTTAGCACATTGCTGTACTGGGCAAGACATGCTAAAATGGCGGAAAGACCCACACCGAAAACATTGTCTTGGCTGTCCCTTGTAAAAACACAGGATTCTGTCCCTTCCAATAAAAGCCGCTGAAGGAATGTGTTGTACTACCTGCCCTACCTGGTGAAGTTTAACCAAAGCCCCCTACCCCCCCGCCCAGACTCTACTGGGATCCGGGAGCTTGGTCAATGGAGTCCTCAACTCGGCATACCTGTGCAGCCAAAAGGCCAAGTCTGCCCCTGAGATGGACTCGTTACGGACTAGCAGAGTCACCTGCACCAGATCTGGCCGACTGATGGGAACTACCCTATAATATTTCCAATCCCCCCTTCCTCTTACCCCCTCATACTTTTCCCAGAAGACCTCCATGCCTCTCTGGGTCAGAAAACTGACATCGTATTCTGGGAGATTAACTGGATGAATACAGGCATAGAGGTCTTCTGGGACAAACCCTAACCCCAAAACTAGTTTCAACACTGTATCACGTGAAGGCATTCCCCCCTCCCCCACCCACTTGATTTGGACCACATTCCTTCTCTTGGGCGGTTGCCCATAACCCCTACCTCCCCTGAACCCAGCATCTGTGTCATTACTAAAGGAAAACTGCCCCTTCCCTCTTCCTCCTTCCCTATTAACCACATCTGCAAAGGAGGGCTGACCCTGCCTCCACTGACTTCCCCTCCTCCCTGAGCTTATCCCTTCCTTGCCTGAAGATCCCTTCCCCCCCACCTGCTGATCCTGCCCACCTGCTTACAGTTTTTACAGAGCCAGAGTTCATCTCATCTTCCCTTCTGTGCTGGGGATTCCCTGAGCCTGGTTGTACTGCTGAATCCACCACTTGTGGCTGTAAACCTGGTGCCTCAATCAGGGAGCTAACTAAGCTCACCTGTGTCTGCAGCCCTAAGACCTGCTGTTCATTAGTGTCCACACTCCCAATGTCAGTATGCTTTCCAGTGTTCACCTTCCCTGTCAAACTGTTGCCTGCATCAGTGTTGGGTAGTGCAGGCACTTTTTGTGAAATAACACAAAACCCCAAGTCACCGTCCTCAGTTTCAAAGACAGCAGAATGTGTAGGCTGACTGAGTTCCAACTCCATTGTGTTTTCAGCCATAGTCTCTGCAGCACCACCTGAGGTCTCTTCAACTCCTTCCCTCTCTTCCCTGGCAGCTGCCTCTAAGGTAAGGTTTGCAGGGTTCTGAGTTGCTAGATTCTTCATAAATTGTAAAGTGTCTTGACTGCTTGTCCCCACCACATTATCTACTGCAACCTGGTGTTTTGTAAAACAATCCTTAGATACCAACTCTCCTGTTTCCTCTGGCTGATTCTGGTTTGGCACTGTCCTGGGTTGAAATCTTTCCCTGGTAATATAGAGTTCCCTTAAAGGGTTATCAGAGCCCTTCTTCAGGGAGTCCAACACCTTTCTTTTCAGGCAAAGCTGCTTTCTCAAACGAGCTTCTTCCTTTCCATACAGACTCTTCTGTGCTGCTGGGGCCAACTTCTGCAGGGTTCTAGCCCTGTTTAGTTTTTTCCCCAGCACTTCCACCTCCTTCCCCAGGGCTTCAATCCTCCTCACCCTGTCCACGATACCTCTGGCTGAAGAATCAGGGCTGCTGCTTCTCAGCTGCCCTACCCCCTCCTCCTCCTCTTCCTCAGACCACTCATCCTCACTGTACAACGGGTCCAGCACCGGCTGAAGCTGCTGACCCTCTTCCATCCTCTGTTCTGCCACTTTCTGGGCCTGCGGGACTCTCACCCTCTGCCTCCCCCTCCCATGCTCTTCGTGCTCCTTACCCGGTAACCGCTGGGTCATGGGAGGGGTGCTGGGTCCACTGTCCCCCCTGGACCTCGAGGCTCCACGGTCCAGGGGACTCCGCTCTCTTCTCCCAGGGGCCAGGCTCGGCTGAGAGCTGCTTCTCCGTCTCTCCTGGTAGCTGGGCCCGGCCGTTTCCCGAGCCGGGCCCTGCCCTGAGGAGCACTCCCCAGAGCCCTGCCTCATGGCTGGGAAGGGAGCTAGGCCTTGCTCCCCTCCCTTCCTCCAACCACAGAGCCTCCTGTAGTATGTCCTTCTCCTTCAGTGTCTAGCTACACACTGACTTGGAATGCCCTCCCATGGGAGGTGGTGGAGATGAAAACGGTAGCGGAATTCAAGCATGCGTGGGATAAACATAAAGGAATCCTGTGCAGAAGGAATGGATCCTCAGAAGCTTAGCCGAGATTGTGAGGCGGGGCTGGTGTTTGGGTGGTGGGGCTAGTTCTGGGCAAGACTTCTACAGTCTGTGTCCTGAAAATGGCAGATACAAATCAAGGTAAGGTATACACAAGAAGTAGCACATATGAGTTTATCTTGTTGGGCAGACTAGATGGACTGTGCAGGTCTTTTTCTGCCGTCATCTACTATGTTATGTTAGTATGTTACTATGTTAATAGTGTGTTTACTAAGGTGCGTTAGCATTTTTAATGCGCCTTTAACGTTAAGGCACGTTAAACGCTAATGTGCCAATACATTCCTATAAGCACGTTAGCATTTGACATTCATTAGCGTTTAACGCGTTTTAAAAATGGTAACGCGTCTATAGCGCGCCTTTGTAAACACAGGTCTAACTGTTAATGTGCGCTAAAAACACCAGCACACCTTTGTAAACAGGGCCCTAAATTACATTACATTACACATCACTCATATTCTGCAAAAAACAATGCAATTCCATGCGGAGCACAAAAGAAAAGGACCGAAAACATAATTCAGGAAGTACAATCCAGAAAAAGTGGCCAAAGAAATTAACCCACATATTTATTAAATAAGAAAGCTTTCAACTGTTTTCTAAACTTTAAATGATCCCTGAGAGCACGCACTGGACTAGGAAGAGAATTCCAAATTGAGGCTGCTTGATAGGACAGTGATGAGTTCAAGTACCTAATGCTTTTAACCAGTTTGTCAGAAGGAAACTTCTAAACAACCTGTCCGCTAATCAATTGTCTATCTGGCAAAGAGAAATAATCAGTCAAATAAGAAGGCATATCTCCAACAAGGAATTGGAAAACCACAATACACTACCTTAAAATGAGATCTTGCCACCACAGGTAGCCAATGAACTTTGCGAAAGTCAGGTGATATGTATTCATTCCTGTTCAGCGAGAAAATAATTTGTAAGGCAAGATTTTGAATTGTCTGAATCTATCTCAAAACTTCCTTCATGCAGCTGACATAAACAAGATTACAATAATCCAATGTAGATAACAATAAGGCTTGCACTATTAATCTAAAACAAGATGTCTTGAAGTTTCTATAGAAAGCTCTCAACTTTCTTAACAAAAAAAGGAGCTTTTAACCACTTTGTTTACTTGATTCATCATTGTAAACTCACTGTCCACCGCTATAGTAAATGAATAGCAAGCTCAGTCTTAAAATGATTCTTTCCTATAGGAAAATTCTCTTTGCCTAGTGTATGCTTAGGGGAGCCTATCCATACAAATTTTGCTTTATCTGGGTTCAACTTTAAGCAGAAAGTCATAGCCCACTGTTCTACAACTTTAAGACAATCAGATTGATCCCATTAGCAGAGCTACAGAAAAATGAGAGGGGGAAATGAATTACCAGATGTATGTCTGGTACATCTAATAGATAGATAGATAGATCATATATGAAGGGGCTTAATCAAAAGGACGTCCAAGTCACCTCTCCCCTCTCCAGTCAGTTCAAAACTCTGCTGCCCGTCTCATCTTCCGCCAGGGTCGCTTTACTCATACTACCCCTCTCCTCAAGACCCTTCACTGGCTCCCTATCCGTTTTCGCATCCTGTTCAAACTTCTTCTACTAACCTATAAATGTACTCACTCTGCTGCTCCCCAGTATCTCTCCACACTCGTCCTTCCCTACACCCCTTCCCGTGCACTCCGCTCCATGGATAAATCCTTCTTATCTGTTCCCTTCTCCACTACTGCCAACTCCAGACTTCGCGCCTTCTGTCTCGCTGCACCCTACGCCTGGAATAAACTTCCTGAGCCCCTACGTCTTGCCCCATCCTTGGCCACCTTTAAATCTAGACTGAAAACCCACCTCTTTGACATTGCTTTTGACTCGTAACCACTTGTAACCACTCGCCTCCACCTACCCCCTCCTCTCTTCCTTCCCGTTCACATTAATTGATTTGATTTGCTTACTTTATTTATTTTTTGTCTATTAGATTGTAAGCTCTTTGAGCAGGGACTGTCTTTCTTCTATGTTTGTACAGCGCTGCGTATGCCTTGTAGCGCTATAGAAATGCTAAATAGTAGTAGTAGTAGTAGTAGAATTGGGACATCCTGCTCATAATGTCCAAAAAAAATGTCCACCTTACAGCCATTTTCAAACAGGAAATATTTTGTGGTTTCCTGAACGTCCAAAATGAACAGCCATTTTACAAACAGAAACATCCAAATTATGAATGCCAAAAATCCTGTGACAAGGATGTCCGACTGGCAGCATTTTTACAGAAATGGCCACACAGACATCCTTGCAGAGCAGAGGGGCAGCATAGTGGTCAGTACAGTGAACTCTTATTTTAAAGGCTTAGCTGTTATGATTCTGCCGGTCTGGCAGGGGAAGGGGGGTGGACTTCATTCCTGATTGGCTGCCAGGGTTTGTACTGACGTCAGTGGGTAGTACTTTAGCCTGCATGTTTCTGCTTTCCCTGCTTTGGCGTTACATTTCTTTGTGACTAAAAGCCTGGGCAGTTCTCTGCCAGAATGTGTGCTGTGCTCTGGCTTTGATCTGTGTTTTCCTGTTCAGTGTTGCTTTCCCTTCCCTTGGTTTGTGATAGCTGGTTACAGTGTGTGTTGCTGGAGTAATCAGTTCACTTGACTCCAGCTGGGCTTTCCCTGTTGCTTGCAGGTCTCTGTGGGAAGCCAGATGCTTGTAGCTCTGCCTCTGTCTTCTGGGTGTTCTGTCAGAGGTTTCCTTTCTCTTTTGCTGTGTCTTTCCCTTGGTATTTGGTTGGGGCCTAGTACCCTTTTGCAGTGGTGTAGCAATGGGGGGCGGAGGGGGCGGTCCGCCCCGGGTGTCAGCACAAGAGAGGGGTGTGCTCCGCCGCTCCCGCTGCTTCTGGGCACCCCCCGCACCCAAAATCCGTCCCCCTCCATGGGCGCCTTGTAGAACCCTCCTCCTACTTCCTTCCCACCCTCGGCAGCCCTCCTCCTCCTCTCTGCCCCCCCCCCCCCGTATCACAACCTTTTACTTCCCGTAGTGGCAGCGACGTCAGTTACTTACGAAGAAGGCTGCAGGCTCCCCTCCAGCATCAGCTTCTCCCTTCGCTCTTCACACAGTGAGTATCCCGCCTTCGCGGAAACAGGAAATGCGTCATCGCGAAGGCGGGACACTCACTGTGTGAAGAGCGAAGGGAGAAGCTGAAGCCAGAGGGGAACCTGCAGTGCCTTCTTTGTAACAGAACTGATGCCACTGCCACCATGGGAAGTAAAAGGTTGTGATACGGGGGGGGGGGGGGGCAGAGAGGAGGAGGAGGGCTGCCATGGGCGGGAAGAAAGGAACGGAGAGGGCAGGGGAGAGAGGAGAATGCTGGACATGGATGGGAGGGGAGAGCAGGGGGAGAGAACAGATTGCTGGACATGGGGGGGAGAAGGGGAGGGCATGGGGGAGAGAAGAGGTCGCTGGAGGGGAGGGCAGGGGAGGAGAATTGCTGGACGTGGGTGGATGGATGGAGGGGAGGGCAGGAAGGAACGGAGAGGAGGACTGTGGGGGAGCTGAGGGAGGGCAGGGAGAATCGCTGGGCATGGATGGGAGGGGAGGGCATGGGGAGAGAAGAGATCACTGGAGAGGAGGGGAAGGCAGGGGAGAGAGGAGAATTACTGGTGGATGGATGGAGGGGGCAGGGGAGAGAGGAAATTTGCTGGATATGGATGGATGGAGGAGGGGTAGAGGAGAGGAGAATTGCTGCACATGGATGAATGAATGGGGGCAGGAGAGAGAGGAAATTTGAAGCATATGGGTGGATGGAGGAGACGGCAGGAGAGAATGGAGAGTTCCTGGACATAGATGGAGAATTGCTGGATATGGATGGATGAATGGGGGCAGGGGAGAGAGGAAATTTGAAGAATATGGGTGGATGGAGGAGACGGCAGGGGAGAATGGAGAGTTGTTGGACATGGATGGATGGATGGAGGGAGGGGAGGAAAGTCAGGAAGGAAATGCACATGGATGGAAAAGAGAAGAGAGGAGAAATGTTGGACAAGGATGGAGGGAAGGAAAGACAAAGAAAGGACATGCACATGGAGAGAGGGCAGATCCTAGATGGAAGGGGCAGGGAGAGAGGGCAGACTTTGGATGGAGGGGACAGGAGAGAGAGGGCAGACACTGGATGGCAGGGAGAGAGAGAGAAGGCAGATGGTGGATGGAAGGAAGACAGTGAAAAGAAGATGAGGAAAGCAGAAACCAGAGACAACAAACTGCAAGTAAAATATATATTTTTATTTTTTTGCTTTAGGATAAAGTAGTATTGTAGCTGTGTTAATAAATAGAACATGGAAATAAGGTAATCTTTATTGGACTAATTTTAATATATTTTGACTAACTTTCGGAGAACAAAACCCCCTTCCTCAGGCCAGGATAGGATATTGTAAAATCACTATACTGTACTGATCTGATCTGATCTGAGGAAGGAGGTTTTGGTCTCTGAAAGCTAAATGTATTAGTCCAATAAAATGGTGGTATTTTGTTTTCTGTTTCTGTGGTGTTGCATTGTATGCTCAGTCTGACCTCTTGGGGGTTCAGTTTAATTTTTGTCTAAATAGAAAGTTTTATTACTTATTCTATAGTGGTTTAGGGTTTATCTGTGTTTGTGAAAAAGACACGGCTTTCAGTTGGCATTGACTGTGCAGGATCGACGATCTGTACTATTCTGTCTGGTTACGTTTTACAATAGGCGAATTGATGTTCTAGTGCTCACTGTAGTGTTTAAGATGCTTTCCTTTTACTTATGTGACTCGTAGAAATTACTGCTTATGGTATGGTAAAATTGTTCTAGAGATCCTGAGTGTTTTGTATTCTCGGTATGCCTAGTACTGGATTTTGGAGGGGGGTGTTAAAAAATGACCAGCCCCGGGTGTCAACTACCCTAGCTACGCCACTGCCCTTTTGCTTACTGCTCCTGTCTTTGTCTTGTGGGGGTTGGTGTGTTCATTCTCCCCTCTGCCCTGGGGTGGGGGGTCCCCTGGTCAGGGGGGATGTTTGGGCTGTTGTCTCCACATCCGCCTGTGGGTTCAGGGGGCTTCCTGTTTTAGTTCCCCGGTCCTGCGCTGGTCCCCTGGGAGGGTGTGGCCCCGCTCTGGTTCTTTTGTTTTCCCTTGCCCTGTGGCTGGGGTACAGCACGTGGCTGGTACATTGGGGTCCCGGAGGGACTCCTGTGTTCCTTTTCCCCCTCCCTGGGTATGTCTGGGTTACGGTTCGGCCGCGAGGCCCACTTGTATGCCTATTTCCCTTTCTTCCTGAGGTGCTGGGATGAGGGGTAGGCTAGGGTTTGGGTAGTTGTGGGGCGTGCTGTGGTGGGTCGGTCTTCCCCCAGCCTTGATCTGCGGGCCTTGGCTGGGGCTCAAGGGCTCACGACCAACCCAACGGATTACACCCTTCAGTAGTCAGCTGCTCAATCAGAGCACCTTTTAGTACCCTGGACGTGACTAAAACCAAAGTTCCTAATAGAGATATAATAACTCTTCCTCTCTACGATTCCCTAATGTGTCTGTACACACAAACCTTATTCTACCCGAACATTACTGTATTTGTTCATAACGGAATTGGCGAACGCCTTTACGGTACTATGTAAGCCACATTGAGCCTGCAAATAGGTGGGAAAATGTGGGATACAAATGTAACAAATAAATAAAATAAATAAAACAGGTCTAAATAAAAACATCTTTCTTTCTAGAGAATGTGTCTTCCCGTTTGATTATCGCTGTTGGACATCCTAATTTTGGGCCATCCCTCATGCTGCCCACAACACACCCCCTTGGTATTTGGACAAACTACACTGTAGGATGTCCAAATTCTGCCATTACAAAATCGCAATTTGGACATTGTTGGCAGTTGGACTTTTTTTTTTTTTGGCATTTTCAGATATCCATGTGCTTTGCAATTGAGCCCCATAGTAACATAGGGGCCTGTTTACTAAGCTGCATAAGGGCCTACACGCATACAGCATGTGTCAAATTGGTACTACCGCCCTGCTAGTGGGTGTGCCGGGCAGTAATTCTGAATTTGGCATGTGCCAAATCCTGCAGTGGAAAATAATTTTCTATTTTCTACCATGGGCCGCGTATCCTGCGGTAAACAACAGTTGGCACGCACTGCATGCTTACCGCAAGGGTAGCATGTGAGACCTTACCACTAGGTCAGTGGGTGGCAATAAGGTCTCAGGTCGAAAATGAACGTGCGCTAGTTTCAATTTTAGCGCATGTCCATTTTCCTACCCCTTAAAAAAGGCTCTTTTTTTATAGATTTAGTATATAATGGCCCAGCGTGCACCCAAAAGACTCACCCGCACTACTGCAGGCCACTTTTTACCATGGCTTAGTTAAAGGACCCTATAGTAAATGATAGCAGAGAAAGGTTTATGATATATGGTATAAATCTAGTCTGATTCTAGACCTAAATTTTCCACGTGACAATCACAGACTGCTGACGCAGGCCCCATCACTGAAACACAGTCTGCGTCGAGTCAGATTGAAGAGCTGTTAATAAAAGACTCCAGCCATCTTTCGTCTGCTCCGCTGTTCTCTTCTACCTGTGCTACAATAGTTTGAGTTAGTGATAAAATAATGATTATCACACCCCTTAGTGGCTTTGCTGCCATTTATGTGGATAAGTATACACTTACCCAGGAAAAATTCAGGTATTCTGTACATTTATGGTCACATAGTCATAGAATTTGTCCATATACAGGTTTAGCTCCTCTGTCAGTTTTGTGGTCTACTATTCTACAGAGGATTGCCTTTGGTTTGCTTTTGCAATTTTCGCTTGTCAGAGAAAGAGCAGAACTGACAAATTGAACACTGTTGATGCTTTTTTTCCAAGTTGATATTATTGTTAAGCTGACTTGTTTGTGCATTCTGATCATCTGGTATAAGATGACAGTGCCCCACATTATTATTAAGATGAATAAACCAACCGACCAGGGTACATAGTTTTGAACCATGCTTCTGTTACAGCTTCTATAGCCAGAAAGGCAAGATGTGTGACCCAGTGCATTCATCATCGACAATACCTCTAAACCTAGAACTCCCATAGGAAAGGGAAATAAATTTATCTAGGCAGCCTTTATGTGTGTAAATTTGTAAATCAATAGTTTTTGCATACTGAGTTTTAAATCCTGATATTTACAACTGCTAGCAGAGATCTTCCTTGGGGGCCTGCAATCAACTTATAAGCTATCATTGAATTCAAACATCAATCTCATTAACCATTCATGAGTCACATATAATCTCACAGTATGAATTAATTATAAAATCTGAAGAGAAGGTACTTATGATTTAAAACCCAGGAATGTAAACACAGTAAATACAAAGGAATTATTGCTAACATTTGCATGCCTCAGATCTTAAATCCCATTCGTTGCCCTCATAAGTCACCAACACATTTTTCATATTACATAAAAATGAGATATTGGTCTCTCTGTTCATCCCAAAGGGAACTAGCAACACCATATTTACAGTCCTACAAAGCTTTCCCAATACACTTTCAGCCTCCCATCACTTTCCAATCTACCAAATGCAACACTATTCATAATATCATTTTGGCATTTACAAAACTAGTTTGCAATGGCATGCATTTTTAAACACTTTGATAAATTCTGGAGCTAAAATTGCCATGTGTATATGTGGCAAACGTTACATCAACTCGTTAAAATAGAATTTTGAGCTCACATATGAAGTCTCTAACTACCATTGTCTTCGTTATTTTCCTGACACATTTTTTCCAACTGCCTTTGAACATTCAGAAAATGTCCAAAATGGCTACAGACCTTCATTAGTAATTATGCAGGGGGATGAGGCATGCCTTTTATTCCTTTTCCCACTCAAGGCAGGTGCTTTCTGTGTAGATGCCTCCTCTTTCCAGAACCTGGTACGAGTGCAGTCTTGAATCAATCCGTAGGTGTTGCTCTTATCAAAAGCTAATTCTTATAGGTGCTGTGGGTGATTGAGCACCCCCAGTATTGAACAAACTCCTTGAGAGTGTCCAGGCATTGTTTTGCGCCGAAACACGGCCCGTGTCGGGTCATTTGTCAATAAAATGCTCCTGTTGTCTCAGTCTTGAAGGCCCAGTGTTGCTTCTTTTTTTTGTTTGTTTGCTTCGATTTCTGATAGAATACGCTTCAATTTCCGTGCGTAAATCTCAGATCGATATATAGAATCTAGCCCTAAGTGTGTAATTGGCACAATAGAATACTAGCATACATTGGCATTTATGTGTCAACATTTAGGCATAATCAAGTATAAATGCATTGCATCTAAATGTGGCATCTTGCACACAAAACTGAGGGCCCTGTTTACTAAGGTGCACTAGTAATTTTAGCACACATTAAGGCTACAGACACCTATAGGAAGATACAGGTGTCTCTGGCATTAGCGCACGCTAATTTTTAGTGAGTGCTAAAAACACTAGAGTGCCTACAGCGCGGCTTAGTAAACAGGGCCCTGAGAATATTCTATACATTTTTTGAATCGCGATTTTTGAATCTTATTTTTGAATCACAGCAAGCGACTACAAATAGTGACGGGAAACTGATCTTAAGCTATTAGCTAAAGATAAGTTTCCCATCGCTGTTTGTAGCAGCTTCCTGTGATTTAACCATGAAAGAAGTATAAAAATAGGAACAAAAGAAAAAAAATTGTAAAGCAATTTTGTAAAATATTCAAGGAGGTTTTTTGACCAATGCTAGATATGCTGTGATTTTTTTTTTTGTTGTTGTTTTGGTGTTTTTTTTTTTTTTTTGTGATTAAGATCCACTGAAGTCTTTTTCCTCCTTACTATCAATAGCTATTTACTATTACAGTGGAGTGCAAAAGGGATTTGTACGGTAAAAGCAGCCTTGGTGAGCAGCAAATCCATGCACCGGTGCCACTGCAGGGCCCCTTTTACCGCAGCTTTGTAAAAGGGGCCCTGTGTGTTAAGCTTTGATGTAAAATGCAAGATAGACTTCATTACAGATCAGTCTATTTTGCTGTTTCTGACTTATTATGCTCAGGAGAACCCTTTGCTGAGACAGCTATGTTTGCTCATCTGCATCAAGACAAGTGGTCTCCTAAAGAGATACAAAGACCATGCTTACCAAGGAAGGGGGGGTCTGGACCTTGCTGGTGGGGGTGGGGTTCTAGACTTCACCAGAGGTTGGGGTGTGAGGGAGAGGAGCAGGCTGGAAGAGTGCCAGCTAGTACTGGAAGTTATGTAGGTACTGGCTGATATTTATTGCCGGCACCTGCATAGCTAACTGGGCAAATTTAGGACTGTTTTTTATGTGAAGAGGAGGAGGAGAAGGAGGAGAGACTGGACAATGGGGAGTGGGGATGGGGGGAGAGGACGGGAGAGAGAAATGCTGGACAGCTAATAAGTTAAAGCAGTGGCGTAGCCAGAAAGCAATTTTTGGGTGGGCCAACAGCTCAGATGGGTGGGCACCAGGGTTGCCAACTTTTTTGAAATTGAAAAACTTGCCACCTGATACCCCACCCCATGCTCCAGCTCTACCCCACTCCCAATAACTTCAATAAGGGTAGCAGTGCAGGCTTCAGGGGGAAGTACAAGAGATTGCACTCTTCCGCCTCCATTGAGACTTTGTTCCCTAACACACATACTTAGCCTGTATAGCAAGACCAAACACTTTTCAACATATCTTTCCAGTACACGCTATAGAAATGATCCCAGAAAGTATAGTCTAGTATTAAAGGCAAATAAACTCTGCATCCACAGAACCCCCTGTCCCTCCCCCAATGGGTACAGAGCAGAGTTAGGACATTTCCCCATAAAACTCACCATAATCTCAACAGCCACCATATAGTAAATAAAACAATCTTTAAAACAAAATGTCACTCATAACTAAGTGTAAATCTACAATGCCAGCACTAACTTCCAAAAGAAGGATCCTACCTATGAAAAAGGCATTGCCCTACATATTACAGTGGGGCCGTAAAATATCAATATATCTATTGGGAAAACTTAACAAACTAAACTTACTACAGAAGACTACATAGAAAATTCATGCTAACGGAATACCTCGATCACACACACACACGGAATAAAAAGGCCAAATATAGAATAACTGACTAAAAAGTATAAACATAAATATAACCAAAACCCCAAAAAGCCAGACCTTGCATGTAATACAATACCAGAGATGCAGAAAGAAATGCATTTCCTCCTGTGCAAAATATAAACATAATACATGCCAGGGATGGTGTTGGAGTGCAAATAGAGTGATTGCTCTTGGTCCCCTGGCGGCCTGGCCAGAGAGAGTCACAAGCATGATGGAAGCTGAAGGCAGTGCAGTCTGGTGATGGGCTTTGGGGTTCAGCCATGTCTAACACCAGCTCTGGCAGGATGTACATTCCAAATGTGACATATTCTAATCACAAAATTGAAAAAAAAAATATTTTTTCTACCTTTTGATGTCTGACTATTTCAAATCAGCTTGGTTCTAGTCTCTGGTTTCTGCTTTCTTCTGTCTTAATTCACTTACCAGGGTCTCCTGTCTATTTGCTATTTCTTCTCTCTCCATGTCCACCATCCATCTCCCATCTCTGTGTCCCTATAGTTCCTTGTCCAGTATCTCCACTATGTTCAAATTCCTGCATCCATAACCACTCTTTTATCCCCTACCCCTGTGTCCCTATGCCCTCACATGCCCAGTATCTCCCTTTTGAGTTCCTATACTATGTCTAGTATCTCTCCCCTGTGACCATATACCCCTCCCTCCCAGTGTCCAGCATAGCCTCTCTATTCCCATATTCCCCCTCTGTCAGGCATTACCCCTCTGTGTTCATATGTCATTCCAATACAGCATCTCACGTCTGTTTCTGTAGCTCCCCTTTCTTCCTCACTCACACCAATGTCTCACCTATCCAGCTACTCTGCTTCTCTCTTCCAGCTTTTGGCTCTTTCTCCCACTGTGGGTTAAACAATTTGTCTCCCTCTTCCTTCATCCCCTTGATCCGTCATCTCTCTCCCTTCCCTCTAATCTCTCCTCCTGGTACAGCACCTCTCTCCCTTCCCTCAAGCCTGCCCCCTTGCAGGTCTAACAACTCTCTTCCTTTCCTCCAGCCCCCAGCCTCTCTCCCTTGCAGGTCCAGCACCTCTCATCCTTCCCTCCATTGTCCTCCCCCGCTTTCAGGTCCAGCACCTCTCTCCCTTTGCCTTTTTCCCTTGACTCCAGCCAGCCAGCCAGCCAGCCAGCCACCCCCCCCATTGCAGGTCCAGAACCTCCCTTCCTTCCAGCTAGCCACCACTTCCCTTTGCAGATCCAAAACTCTCTCCCTTCCCTCCAGCCAGCAACCTCTCCCCTTGCAGGTCCCAAACCTAGCTCCCTTCTCTCTAGCCAGCCAGCCCTCCCCCCTTTGCAGGTCCCAAACCTCTCTCCCTTCCCTCCAACCAGTTAGCCATCTCCCCCCTTTTGCAGGTCCAGAATCTCTCTCCCTTTTCTCCAGCCAACCCCCCCTTTTGAAGGTCCAGAACCTCTCTCCCATCCCTTCCCTATGGCCTCAAGCCCCCCCCCCCAGGTGAAGCCACTGTCTCCCAGCCTGTCCCTCTCCCACCCTGCAGGTACAGCCACTCACTCCGTTTTCCTCCCTGAGCTCCCTCACTATCACTTCGCTGCTTCTAGCTTAAATTAAGGGCACCAGCTGACAGTGATTCACAGATGAAGTCCTGCTCCAGAGCCTTCCCTCCGCCACGATCCGCTCTCTTCAGCGCAACTTCCTGTTTCCGAGAGGGCAGATCGTGGTGGGGGGAAGGCTCCAGAGTGCTCAGCGAATCACTGCTGGCCGCGCCCTTAATTTAAACTAGATGCTTTACGGCAGGGGTGAGGGACGGAGGGGAAAGAAGATTCAATTCTCAGCGGCTCCGGAGTTCTCTGAAACGCGCACCCTTAATGCTTTGTGGTGGGGGTGAGGGAGGGAAAAGAAGACTCATGCGAAGTTGCGGTTGCAATCACGATCCACTATTTTTGGGTGGGCCTTGGGTGGAAATGGGTGAGCCTGGGCCCACCCGTGGCTACGCCCCTGAGTTAAAGGGCACTGTGACATCAGGTGGCCCTTACTATTGGGTGACCCTGGGCTTTTTGCTGGGGTCTTCTTCTTGTGACTCTGGGCAAGTCACTTAACCCTCCATTGCCCCTGGTACAAAATAACCACTTTGAATGTAGTTGCAAAAATCTCAGAAAGGCGGTATATCAAGTCCCATTTCCCTTTCCCTATTTGAGATTCTACATGGAATGTTGCTACTATTGAGATTCTGTTGCTACTATTTGAGATTCTGCATAGAATGTTGCTATTCCACTAGCAACATTCCATGTAGAAGCCTGCCCTTGCAGATCAGCAACGCGGCCATGCAGGCTTCTGTTTCTGTGAGTCTGACGTCCTGCACATACGTGCAGGACGTCAGACTCGTAGAAACAGAAGCCTGCGCGGCTGCATTGCTGACCTGTAAGGGCAGGCTTCTACACGGAATGTTGCTAGTGGAGGAGTAGGCTAGTGGTTAGTGCAACGGACTCTGATTCTGGGGAACTGGGTTCAATTCCAACTGCAGCTCCTTGTGACTCAGGGCAAGTCACTTAACTCTCCATTGCCCCTGATACAAAATAAGTACCTGAATATATGTAAACCACTTTGAATGTAGTTGCAGAAACCTCAGAAAGGTGGTATATCAAGTCCCATTTCCCTTCCCTTTCCCTTCTGGCTACTTAGGTGTGCCTAAGCCAATACAAGTGCATCTGGGCACAGAGCAGATATGACTCATTAAATGCGGTCACTAATGTGGAGGTGTATTTTCAAAGCACTAAGGGGGTCTTTTACTTAGGCAACCTGGTGTTTTTAGCGCATATTAAAAATAGGCGCACGCTAAATGCTAAAGACGCCCATAGGAATACATAGGCGTCTTTTAGCACATGCCTATTTTTAATGTGTGTTAAAAACGCCAGTGCACCTTAGTAAAAGACTCCCTTAGACTTACAAAGTTCCATAGTAACCTATGAAACTTTGTAAGTCTAAGTATTTTGAAAACGAGCCCCAATATCACCTTGTGAAGGGTTATAAAAATCTTAACAGATGGAGGAGAAAGAGGATATGGTGCTACTTGTGTCATCTCTTAAGGCTTTTGCCAAAAGAAAATTAATGGTGCTGTTGTTTGATCCTATTGTTATTCTCTACATGGTTCACAGTGTCATGAAGTGCTACTATTTACGACTTATTCATGGATATATCTCCCAAACAAGGGGAACAAAGTAAACAAGTCTGTTTCAAGGGCATAGCTTAGCTCTCTCTAATTCGAAACAACAACAATAACAAAGACCTGGAAAATCTGGTATCAAATGGCTGTCATAGGTCCCTTGATACAGACTCATTCCGTGTAGGTGAAATGCAGATGTGTGAGGGCCAGGGGCAGCTTGCATTGCAAACGCAGTTTACATGTGTTATTATTAATGCCACCAATGTTCACAGTTGTTTTAGAGTTTGCCAGAAGAGCATGATGATATAGTGAACATAATTTTTTTGATCAGCAGTGCATCATAAATAAAAGTAAAAACATTGAGTACACATTCAAGCCTTTTTTTTTGTACATTATTCCTCACTCTGGAATTTCTCCTCAACATGGTTCTGTATTGTTTCTGTGTTTTAATATACAGGGTGAGGCAAAAAAAAAAAATAAAGTAACTCCCTACAGTTTTTTTTATAGTTTTCTCAGCACGGATTTGAATTTCAATGAGAAATTTTGGGGCCCCTTTACTAAGCCGTGTAAGCGTCAACACGCGCCCAACTTGCACCAAAATGGAGTTACCGCACGGCTACCACGTGGCTCTTGCGGTAATTTCATTTTTGCCACGTGTCTGATACGCATGGCTGAAAAATCATTTCAGCAGCATGTATCGGACTTGCGCCAAGTGGCATTTGGCGCGCTTAGGTCATTACCGCCCAGTTACTGCGTGAGACTTTACCGCTAGGTCAATGGCTGGCAGTAAGGTCGCAGACCTAAAATGGACGCGCAGCAATTTAAATTTTGCTGCATGTCCATTTTCGGCAAAAATTTTAAAAAGGCCCAAAACCCGCGCCTACACTACTGCAAGCCATTTTTCAGCACACTTTAGTAAAAGGACCCCTTTATGTGGTTATTGGTATTGCATTAAAGTTCATAAGTGATAGAGTAGATTAAGCAGTCAAGTATAGGGAATTCATTTTCAGGATGAAAAATAAAGAGGTAGTGCGTTAAAGTTCATTTGTGACAAAGTGACTGATGCAGACAGGTATAGAGAGTTCAGTTTTGTGAGTTCTGGTATAAGTTTCGTCATCTGGTGTTTAGGATGGATCATTGTAGTATGCCTTGTTGAACAGGTTGGTGCAGATTTTGAAGGTGATACATTCTTTGATTGGGAGCCAGTGCAGTTTTTCTCGGAGGGGTTTGGCACTTTTGAATCGTGTTTTACTGAATATCAGTCTGGCTGCTGTGTTTTGCATTGTCTGAAGTTTCTTTGTGAATTGTTCTTTATATCCCACGTAGATTCCATTGCAGTAGTCTGTATGGCTTAATACCATTGATTGTATTAGGTTATGGAATATTTCCCTCGGGAAGAAAGATTTTACACCTTTGAGTTTCTACATTGAGTGGAACATTTTCTTTATAGTGGAGTTTACTTGGTTCTCAAATGTAAGAATGCGGTCAATTGTGACGCCGAGTATTTTGAGGCTGTCTGAAATAGGGAGGGTGTGGTCTGGGGTGTTTATGGTTGTGGGTTTATAGTTATTGTGTTGGGATGAGAGGATGAGGCAGTGTGTTTTTTTCAGTGTTCAGTTTCAGTTGAAATGAATTTGCCCATGAGTCCATGGTGTTCAGACCGCGCTTGATTTCATTGGTGATTTCTGTTAGATCGTGTTTGAAGTTGATGTAAATTGTGACATCTTGAGCTATGTTGATGTAACTGACATTTTAGCATTATTACCTAGCAATTGTTTGCGCGTTAAAAATGTTCGAGCTAAAACACAATAAAATAACACCATTAAAACAGTACAATTAACAATGTGTCAGAATTTCGCAGTCACCGTGAATGCTCAAAGTGTCCACCCCAGCTTTAACACAATACAATCTATGGTTTTGCTATGTTGCAGAGTCCACTTTGGAAAATTCTTAACAGCCTTCTCAATCGGTCCCTGTGCCAGTTGTCCCAGATCATCTGCCTACACCTCGCCCACGGTTGCCATTCTGATCTGAAATGCTTTTAAATAAATTATCTGTAAATTTTCATATTATCAAATACAAATGATTGAAATTAAAATTATTGTTTACAAAAGTCTACATCAGTGTGACATGATTAACAGTAAGCTGGTACCCCGTTTTTTTCAAATAATGGTAGTTTTACAGTGCAAACATTTTTGAACGCGCAAAAATCGTTGGACGGTCATTCTAAAACGTTTGCAACTTCGTTGTGTTTAAAAATAATCTTATTCCACTTGGCACATAAATGTAGATAGTAACAACAAATAATGCTGCAAAATATACAGTTGCTGAGAAAACGGCATTAAATTCTAGGGGGTTACATTTTTTTTTTGCCTCACCCTGTCTGTCTATCTATCACTTGTTTTTACAGGACAGTGGTTTCTTCCTCTTTTTCCAGTTCAGTTGGAACCAGTTCTGGGATTCTAGCACCAAGAACCTTCATTCAAAACTATCCAAGGACTTTCACCTATTTTAATAGTGCCACTCTCTCACTGCTCAATCCTGAGGCTGGAAGCCATGAATCATGGCTCCTTTCAGAATCTGAGCCTCCTGCCCAGTTAAATAGTGCAGATTAGGTCAGAAGGGGATATTCAGTAGCATTCAATTAGGCAGCACGATTGAATATCTCTAAGTGCCGGGGTACTATCTGGGCAGTGCCGAGCAGTCCAGGGGTGGAGCTGGGAGCTATGCAGGCAGCGATGATATTCAGTGCCAGTGTCTGTATAGCTAACTGGGCAAGTAGGATTAGGGCCCTGTTTACTAAGGTGCGCTAGCGTTTCTAGCTTGCGCTAAAAATTAGCACACGCTAACCGTGTACACAACCATAGGAATATTATGGGTGTCTACATGGTTAGCACGTGCTAATACTTAGCATGTGCTAAAAATGCCTCCACAGCATCCTCAGACCCAGATGACCCAGGGCACAAAGGGATCAAAACAAGAATTTCAAAGCAATGAATTTCACTACCAGTAAGCCACTGGATTAGCTCTCTTCACCACTTTATAACATATTCAAAATCCAAGAGAGGATTCAAATGATTGACTTATTACAGGCTGTTTTTAAATTTCAATTTTGCAAAACCTGTCAGATGAGATGTTATTGTTCCTCGTGACGATTAAAAGCACTGTAACATAGGTGAATTTAACAATGCCTTTTTCTTAAAAGGCATCCAAAAGGGGATGGAGGGTGAACATGAATGGGCCAGCATTCAAAAGCAAGCAGCAACTGCTTCCCAGATAAAGGCCAGTTAGAGCTGGTGTTAGACATTCACGGGCCCAGGGCCCAAACTGGAGAGGGGGCCCAAATGCTGGCCTTCAGCCTATGCCTCCTTTAGCTTGAGACAGGTTTGGGGCCTACTATGGTATAGAGGCCCAGGGTAATTGCCCAATTTGCCACCCCCTAATGGCAGCCCCAATGCCAATAAGCAAGATGTTCAGCAACACTGCTGAATATCTTGAGAAACCACCATAGCACTATCTGATAATGCCGGGGTGGTCCAAAGGCAAACAAAATGTATCCAGATAGTGGCAATTTTCAACATTGCTACCCTGATAACTATTCTGATAACTCAGAATAGCAAAAAGACAGCTGAATATAACCACTAGCCAGATAATACCAGCATTCAAGGCAATACCTCGATATTCAGTGGCAGCCACTATCCAGTTACTTCTGTTGAATATCTGGATATTTATGTGCATGACAGCTAGCATTTTAGGAAATACTATATCAATATTTCTAGGATTTATTCATTTACGGAAAAGTGGGTTGTGTATACATGCATGTTCTTCATGCATTGTTCTTTGCATGGTTGGCAGCAGGGGTGGATTGCCCTATAGGAGGATCGACAGAAGACAGACTCAGAGGGGACCTACTGTCTGTTGAAGTAAATAAACAATATGTCCCATTTGAATCTGTCCTCTGAAAGGCACAGGGGTTTGCCAGAAGGTGATGAAATAGTATGGGGTTTGCACTAAAAGAGGTATGGGAAGAATCTAGAAGCACTGAATATTTATACCCTAGAGGAAAAGATGGATTTTATTTATTTAGATTTTGTTCATGCCTTTTCAGTAGCAGCTCCAGGTGAGTTACATTCAGGTACAGTGGATATTTCTCTGTCCCAGGAGGGCTCACAATCTAAGTTTGTACTGGAGGTAAAGGAGGGTTAAGTGGCTTGCTGAAGATCACAAGGAGCAGCAGTGGGATTTGAACTGACCACCTCTGGATTACAAGACTGGTGCTCTAACCACTAGGCCACTCCTCCCTTTGGGGACTGGGGAGATATGATACAGATGTTTACATACTTGAAAGGCATTAACTTACAAATAGATCTTTTCTGGAGATGGGCAAACAATAAAACTAGAGGAAATGAATTAAATTTGCAGGGTGGTAGACTTAGGAATAAGGTCAGGAAATGCTTTTTCACAGAGAGGGTGGTCGGTGCCTGGAATGTCCTCCTGGAGCTAATGGAGACAAAAATGGTGATGGAATTCAAAAAGGTGTGGGGTGAACACAGAGGATCACTAATTAGAAAGAGGATGGTACAAAAACAAAAATGAAATGACTGCATGCATGTTGATGTGTTGAGTGGAGCTTAGGTGGTGACTCCAGCTATGAAGAACTGAGGCCATTGACAGGCAGATGTACAGTCTGTGTCTCATGTATGGCGACAGATTAAGATGTGCTGGAAAGGTACAGATGTGCTAGCTTCAATAGCAACTCCAGTGGTTGGAACGTACAGATAATGCTGGGCAGACTTCTATAGTCTGTGTCCTTTATAAGGCAAGATGAATCAGGATAGGCTGGAGTGGAGTTTGATGAAACTCCAGTAGTTGGGACATTAGGACAGTGCTGGGAGGACTTCTACAGTCTTTGTCCTGAAAATGGCAAAGAGAGATCAGGATCAAGTTTGCGTATTTTATATCACATTCATTGTTACATAAGTACATAAGTAGTGCCATACTGGGAAAGACCAAAGGTCCATCTAGCCCAGCATCCTGTCACCGACAGTGGCCAATCCAGGTCAAGGGCACCTGGCACGCTCCCCAAACGTAAAAACATTCCAGACAAGTTATACCTAAAAATGCGGAATTTTTCCAAGTCCATTTAATAGCGGTCTATGGACTTGTCCTTTAGGAATCTATCTAACCCCTTTTTAAACTCCGTCAAGCTAACCGCCCGTACCACGTTCTCCGGCAACGAATTCCAGAGTCTAATTACACGTTGGGTGAAGAAAAATTTTCTCCGATTCGTTTTAAATTTACCACACTGTAGCTTCAACTCATGCCCTCTAGTCCTAGTATTTTTGGATAGCGTGAACAGTCGCTTCACATCCACCCGATCCATTCCACTCATTATTTTATACACTTCTATCATATCTCCCCTCAGCCGTCTCTTCTCCAAGCTGAAAAGCCCTAGCCTTCTCAGCCTCTCTTCATAGGAAAGTCGTCCCATCCCCACTATCATTTTCGTCGCCCTTCGCTGTACCTTTTCCAATTCTACTATATCTTTTTTTGTTGGTTTAATGAATGTGAGTGTTAGGCAGACTGGATGGATTGTTCAGGTCTTTATCTGCCATCGTGTACTATGCTACTAAGGGGTCCTTTTACTAAGCCCTGTAAGGCTCTAAGTGCGCCCAATGCATGCAAAAATGGAGTTACCACCTGGATACAGCATGGCTCTTACGGTAATTTCATTTTTGGTGTGCGTCCGATACGCGCTGCTGAAAAATAATTTTTATTTTTGGACACGCGTATTGGACACATGCCAAGTGGCATTTGGCCCGCGTAGCTCATTATCGCCCAGTTACTGCATGAGAGTTTACTGCTAGGTCAGTGGCTGGCGGTAAGGTCGCATACCCAAAATGGACGTGCGGCAATTTTGATTTTGACGCACGTCCATTTTCGGCAAAAAATTTAAAAAGGCCTTTTTTACAGGCGTGCTGAAAAATAGATTGTCGCGCACCCAAAACCTGTGCCTACATTACCACAATCCATTTTTCAGTGCACCTTAGTAAAAGGACCCCTAATATAGGAATAGCTATCAGCTCAAGAGCTCCTGTGCCTTTAAGAAGGCAGACTTGAAAGAGACATATTGCTACTGGAATTTAATTAGAGACAGGAACTTGCAGTAATATTGCTGCAGAAGCCTGGAGCAGCACAGGCTGCAGCATCAAGTTTAGTTGGGGAGGAGGAGGAAAAGAGGGGTCAGGGCCAGGATCCTTATGCCTGGGCTGATTCTTGGTCAAAATCCATCCTTGGCTGCCACTTAATAAATCTTTCCCTTATTTGGATGCCCTTTAAGTAAAAGACATAATTCAAGGTGAAATTAGAAGTGTTCAATTTGTTTTTTCCCCTTCAGCCAAAGCAGAAAGAGGTAGGAGAAGTGAAACAAAGGCAGCGGTTCAAGCAAATCTAGTTGCAGCAATTCTCCAGCAGCTGAGCAATGAGATTTCTTACTCTGCTGGAGGAAAGCATTCATCTTAATCTAGTGGGAAAGAGGTTTACTGTACTTGCAGTATTTTACCATCTAAGTATTTTCTGACAAATCTATTAATTATGCACTGAAATTATTTTCAGCCTGCAGAGAAATGATAATACATTTTCTATTGGGCCAAAAGCCTGGTATTGCAAGATGTTATTTTATAAATATTTGTAACAGGATAAGGAAAGCTAAAATGAGGATAAACTGCTTTATATGATTATAGGACGGAGATTGCTGGTGGTGGAGGTCTGATAGAAAGGGCATAGAAACAGGCTGTCTTTCTCCATTTCTCTCCCATCTATCCAGCATCTTCCACACAGCAGAAATCTGAAATATCAATCACTGCTCTTTTTCATTTACTATCAGGAGATTATGAAAAGAACTAGAACCATTCTATGTATTTACTGTGTGCACCATCTCATCTACGGGTCATTCTCAATGATTCTGCTTCATAGAAGTTGGATATAGAGAATGACATGGGGACAAAGTTTGTCCCCGTCCCCGTGGGTTCTCTCTCCATCTCCACCCCATCCCCAGAGGTTCTGTCTCCGTTCCCGCAAGCCCTGTCTCCATCCCTTCAGGTTCTGTCCTTGTCCCCGCCCAATCCCCATGAGCTCTGTTCTCATCTACAGAAGCCTCGAACAATTATTATTTTATATTTAAATCTTTTAATTAAAGTATAAAAAGGAACAATATGCTGTGCATCTATTGTGTATAAATTACAAATAGAAAACAATAATATCAGCGAGCAGCTATAATAACCCTCCTCACCACCACCCTCTACCCCTCCAGCCCCAACAATAGCTGATTTCTACTACCCCAAGGAATCCTAATCCACCCTGTTAAAATGTCCAGGGGTACAAAATACAACCCATTCTGTGTGCCCCAGAGGGGAGAAATATGCCCTATGATGCACAGATTTTTTAATCTGTGGATGAATAAGAAGTCATCAATAATCTCAGGATTCAGTCTAGCTCTCCTGTATTCCACAGTCCTTCCTGCAATAGAAGATGTCTTCTTAGAAAATGTGCTGGTAGCAGGAATATACAGGATCCCCTATGCAACCTTTGCTAGTTGTGGCCAGCATGTTTGCTTGTTTTTCCAAAAAATCAAAATATCGTTGGCTGCATCACTCAAACATATAAAACAGCCCAGTTCATTAACAGGCTTCAAAGAAGAAAATGGCATGGGGACAAAGTTTGTCCCCATCCCTGCAGGCTCTGTCCCTGTCCCAATGGTTACTACAGGTCCCGTCCCTGTGTCATTCTTTAGTTTGATAGACAGATCCTGGCTGTGCTGAAGTTGATTTAGAAGATAGAACCAGTGCTATATATGTCTCTACTGAGGGAAGAACTCTTCAGAGTGAGCTTGTACAGTGTTCAAATTAAAGAGAAGAGGTTTGGCGGAGGTATGCAAGTGAAATTGGGGAGTGATAAAAATAAATAGTAGTGATTGTTTAAAATCTGTAAATGTTTTGGCTGGTTGAAAGTTTGTGCTTACGCATGTAAATTGAGAGGACAGTATGCATGCAGGAAAGAGTGCATGACAGTTATTAGGTAACCTGGAGACAGCTAAAACATTTGATTGGCTGATGACTTATGCAGTAGGTTGAAAGAAAAATTAAGCTAAGACGGTGCAGAAAGAGTTGGTGAGTTAAATTCTGATTGCTTTTTTTTTTTTTTTGTAATAAAAAACCCAGAAGTGTATTTGGATGTTGAGAAATACTGATTCTTGAATAAAACATTCTCCTTGGTTAGGAAGGGTGAGTGATTTGTGAAAATATTTCTCTAGAACATTTTGCTTTAGTGAACTTGCCAAAGTTTAGAGTGAGAGAGTGGTAAATAAAACTGAATTGAAGACTTTTATCAGTGAGGGATAAATACATAATCCTCACATTCTGAAATCTGATGATTTAGCTTAAAGCCAGAAGGAAACAGTCTGTTCTGACCATTGTTGAAATCTGTGAAGCTGTGGGCTATGGGAAGGGGGAGTGGGTTTGGGAAAGGCAGAAGAGATACTGAAAAGGAGGGAGACAGAAGGAACAATGTGGGACCTAGCCTCAAATTGTACACAGGTTACAGCAGTTTTGGCCATTTTTTGTCCTAAAACTGCCCTTGACGTATACACGAGATCAACTTATATAGAAGTATGTATGGTAGATGAAAAAATATAGACAAAGAAAAATAATGGACTCCTTTATTTCCTGGCAGTGTGCAGCTGGTATACCCCAGGAAACCATTCACAATCTGAGATAGAGTAAAAATGCATAATATATTAAAGTGGCTATAAAATGTATATTGTGTGTTTTAGAGCATTGGAGAGGGGCAGAGGAGGAGAAAATATATTTCTGTTTGAATATGAAGTCTAAACAGAAATAACCACCCACCTTCTCTAGCACTAGCTATACTGAAACTTACATTTGCTATGCTATTCTTTGCTTTTAAAGTCTTATATCCTGCAAAATCCCTCAAATACAGGTTCAGAGAAAGTTACATTAGACACATAAAAATAAAAAAGAAAAACACACATAGCACAATTCATAATATACAGTGCATTCTAACCATTGGAATTATCAAAAAACTATTTTTTCAGTCTCTTCCTAAAATATTATATGACAAACTTTGATGAACATACAAAGGTAATAAATTCCAAATTTCAACCGCAGAGTAATAATATGACCCCTGATGGTACCATCTTATATTTAATACCCTCAACAAGTTGACAAGATAAAATCACTCATTCTTAACTATGAGTTCCTGACTGAACACCTAACAAACTGATCAACAAAGGGAAATTATAAGGGACATCTCCATACAATGTCTTAAATACCAAACAACAAAATGTTAATTTAATACCTGACTCCACTGGCAGCCAATGTAACAACAGAGGGGTTATGTGATCAGACCTAGATTTTTGATATATCAATCTTGTAGCCGTATTCTGAATCAAACATAATTTCCTCATAATGTCAAGCAGTAGCATAAACTCCACTCCAAAACTATCATATTTCTTTCAAAGTGTACATTGCTTCAGTTTGACTTCTGCACTACAGTCTACTTTCCTGGGTTGGTCACCTAGCGTGGGTCAATATCATTGCTAGATTCATCATTTGTTGATGACTCACCCCCAATCAAAAAGCTATAACCCTTCTCATGGGTGCCTCTCCATCACAAGAACAATCATCTGTTTTTCTAGCACAGACACAAAGCAGGTCTCTCCAACCAAGAAAGAAGAATCAGAGTGGGAAGTAAAGAATCTCCCACTTTACTTACAAAACCAGATCCACTTCATTATTCATTTATGATACTTTAGCAGAGAAAGTTGGTGCTAAATCTGATCTCAGCCATAGATGTGAGACAGAAATGTCAGAATTTGACATTGGGCTGCAGAAAAAATGTTTTTAAACATTGGAAGGGAAGCTGAGTTAAAGTCGGTGTTAGTATTTGATTCGTCCATCCACTAGTCCCACCCATGCCGGGCAAATCCTTGAGGAGTGTAAGAGTAGCTGTTATATTAGGTAGAGGCCTAAGTCAGACTGAACCCATGCTAGCAAAAAGAGGCTAAAAGGCCACAAGGCCCAGCACACACAGGGAGACTAGAGAGCAAGACGAAGGAAAGGTAGAACACGTGGACAGCAAGGCCGAACTGGAACCCACATGTAACAGAGTCCAAGCGCACGGGCCACAAGGCTGAGCTGGAACCCAAACAACCAGGTAGAGAAGAGAAAAAGTACAGGAAATGGTCAACTGAGAAAACACTAGGCTTAAGGTGAACTTGCATAGGCCAGGCAGCTCACACAGTATTGGGTAATCACCAAGCACCAAAACCTAGAGCAAACTCATACCAAGACAAGCAGCAAAATACAGTAGGGGGAAGGTTAAAGGCAATCCTACACTGAGAAAGGGAGCACACGCTGCACTGGTAACACACACAGATGAAAGGTCAATGAAGGCAAGCTCACACAGACCCAAACAGTAGTATTCAGTAAGTACAGGGCTAAAGGCAAACCCACACTGAGAGAGGCAGCACATGCTGTGCTGGTAACACACACAGTGGAAAGGTCAACCAAGGCAAGTTCACACAGATCCAAACAGTAGCATTTAGTAAGTACAGGATTAAAGGCAAACCCACATTGAGAGAGACAGAGCACACTGTGCTGGTAACACACACAGATGAAAGGTCAATGAAAGCAAGCTCACACAGACCCAAACAGTAGTATTCAGTAAGTACAGGGTTAAGGGCAAACCTACACTGAGAAAGGCAGCACATATCTCAAGAACTTTGGCAAACCAAAGCTGAGGCAGTATTGATGCTAGAGCGTCTAACTCAAGCATTGGTGGGGTTAAATTGGGTTTGGCGTCTGACGTCATCCAAAACAGACGTCAACCCTTACGATCCCCGAATTGGCTCAGTGTCTGCCTGGCTGCATGCCGGTGGTGCAGCTGACTCCTGCTCACTCTCAGGCCAACCGGGTCCTAGTGTCCCGTTCCCCGGTCCTACCTATGCTTCAGGTGGAGGGGGCGCTGTTCAGCGACCCCCGCGACGCCCGGGGTGGCGAGGGGGGACCTCCGGGAAGACCGACGCGGTCGCGGGGACCGGCGACCTGCTAGAGCGAGCGCCGGCCTCAGAGAGCGGGGCGTTGCGCCAACGAAGATGGTGGCGCCAGCATCGACGCCTCCAAGGGCGGACCAGCGCACAGGCTCCGCCCATCTCACGCGGGATTGGTGCGCCGGTCCGGAGGCCCCGCCTGGAGAGCGGGCCGACCAATCCCGAGGCCCATTGCCTCCTGGGGTCGGGTTGGTTGGTTCCTCTCCCGGGGAGGGGGCGGGACGGCGCGATATTTAAACCTGGAGACAGGGGAACTCACTGCTTCCGGTTCGTTGGTTGCTGAAGCCGTCTCAGTGGTTCCCTGTGCTAACTTGCTAGCTGTCCTGCTAGCCCCCCTCCAGAGACTGTGACTTTTGCTAGCTGTCCTGCTAGCCCTCCTGCGGAGATTGTGCTTTTGGCTAGCCGTCCTGCTAGCCCCTCCTTCAGAGATTGTGCCTTCGGCTAGCCGTCCTGCTAGCCCCTCCAGAGACTGTGACTTTGCTAGCTGTCCTGCTAGCCCTCCTGCGGAGATTGTGCTTTTGGCTAGCCGTCCTGCTAGCCCCTCCTTCAGAGATTGTGCCTTCGGCTAGCCGTCCTGCTAGCCCTCCTACAGAGACTGTGACTTTTTGCTAGCCGTCCTGCTAGCCCCTCCTTCAGAGATTGTGCCTTCGGCTAGCCGTCCTGCTAGCCCTCTTTCAGAGACTGTGACCTTTGCTAGCCGTCCTGCTAGCCCTCCTACAGAGACTGTGCTTTTGGCTAGCCGTCCTGCTAGCCTCTCCTTCAGAGATTGTGTCTTTGGCTAGCCGTCCTGCTAGCCCTTTTCCAAAGACTGTGCTACTTGCTGGCCGCCCTTGCCAGCTATCCTCCAGAGACTGTGCTACTTGCTGGCCGCCCTTGCCAGCTATCCTCCAGAGACTGTGCTTGGGCTAGCCGTCCGCTAGCCCTCATCCAGAGACAGTGCTTTTCCCTCTCGGAGTGCTAGCCGCCCGTGCTAGTCCTCCCTTAAAAAGACTGCGTTACTGACTACCAGCCAGGTCAGCCGTCACCCCGCGGTTCCAGCAGTCCTGCTGGCCGCCTGCAGCTGAGGGCTCAACCCTCGGTGAACGGCGGTCACCGCGGGTGAAGATTCGGGGTGCTCGGCTGTCCTCTGGGGCCTTGCGGGGCCTTAGGGAACCTAAGGGCTCACCAATAGAAACAGGACACCTAGGTTGTTGGCAAGTCACAGTAAGTTTGCGACAGTAGCATAATGGCTAGCACAGTGGGCTGAGAAACAAAGAAATCATATTAGGAGACAAGGAAAGTCTTGCCTCACCAATTTGCTTCATATCTTTGACAGTATGAATAAACATGTGGATAAAGGTGGGCCGGTTGATGTAGTGTATCTAGACTTTCAGAAAGCTTTTGATAAAGTTCCTCATGATAGACTCCTGAGAAAATTAAAGAGTCATGGAATAGGAGGCAATGTTCTGGTGTGGACAAGGAATTGGTTATTGGACAGAAAAGATAGCTATGAATTTCTGATAAAAATTTTTATCTGTGTTAGGAGCGTATGAAAGGCTGATCCCTTCCAAAGCCAAATTTAATAGCTGCCTGCTAATAAATGTGTGGAAAATCAAGACAATTCTTTTAAAAGTTAAGGTTCAATTTCATACAGATGCTAGGATTTGCCTTTCTGAGTTTTTGACCAACCTCTATGCATCACTTCAAGAGGCAAAACCAAGTATCTACAAAACCAGTGCAAATTCATTTGTAACAATTTATCAAATACTAGGTTTTACTATGTGGGGTCAGGAGGCTTAAGGATTCAAAGTAATAACTGAGCACCAAAGATTCTTCTCCCTCTTAGTCTATAATTTTTCTAAGAATATAAGTGTTGCCATGCTGGGACAGACCAAAGGTCCATCAAGCCCAGTATGCTGTTCCCAATCATTGCTAGAGGTTCTCATGTTTTCTTGGGCAGTAGTAACAGGCAAATAATTATGTAAGTTGGTTTTATTTTTTACAAAATAGTAGCAGTTTACATCTTCTACTGAGACTTACAACAGCGATGAGTAAATTAATTCTTTGATGAGAACCACAATTAGCTCTTCACCTGTACTCACTTGTGGCGTTTCTCTTGTACCCACTCTTACATTTATTTATTAGGATTTATTTATCGCCTTTTTGAAGGAATTCACTCAAGGCGGTGTACAGTAAGAATAGATCAAACATGAGCAATAGGCAGTTACAGCAGTAAAAATATTCAACTATAGGGTGCCAAGATGGCGTTTTAAACGGACGCACCTGAAGTTGCTCTCGAGGAAGCTCCGGTCTTCAGCTCCGTTGGTGCTTCTGTCTCCTCGTTTTTTCGGATGGGGAAGCGGAGGGGAAAGGTCAGGGAACTTCCCTCGGTTCCAGAGACCATCCCAACGTTGAAGCAGACGACCCTGCAATTCTCCAAGCAACAATCGGGGCCTCGGGGCACTTCGACCCCTACTGCAACTCTCGACGCTTTGCCGCCGATTGAGAGTCCTAACGGGGCTTCCTTGAGCCCTGTGGATCGTATTGCTCCGCCTCAGCCTGGGAGAGAGGTGTTTGCAGCCCGAACAGCGACGGAAGCCGAAGGGGCTCAACCGAACCTGTCTGAGGGAAGGTCTGCAGCCATAGAGAATGGAGCTCATGAACGAGAGCAGTTAATTCAATCAGCCTCACAGGTATTACCTCAAGATATTGTTTTAAAACTATCTCGAACTGAAGCCCAATCTCAATCTCTCCCAGCTTTAAGTGGCGTGGTTAGACCAGCAGTAGTGACACTTGAGTCACTGTGGGACATGGTGTACAGCATTCAGGTTTCTATGCAGAATACTTTGAAAGAACATACTGGTGACATTAAAGTTTTGTCTGAAGCTGCGCTGCTCCAAGCGCAAGTGACTGCACAGCAGACCTTGAAATTAGATAAAGTGAATAATGAGCTTCAAGAAATGGGGAATTTGGAAACTGCATTGGTCAAAGACAATAATTTCATGCATAAACGAATGGAGTACCTGGAGAACCAGGTTAGGAAACTTAACCTTAGGTTTCTAAATTTCCCCAAATCTCCTTTAATTTCTCCTACCGAGATGGCAAAAAAATATATGGTTGATATTCTCGGAATGGATAGAGACTCACTACCTCCCATTACTCGGGCCTATTACATCTGGAATCCGAAGGGGTTTGTCGGAAATCCCCTAGTGGTGGGGGATGGGATGAATCTTACCTCCTTCCTGGAAAATTCATTGGAAATAATTACACAGAGGTCAACTATGCTGGTCACTTTTGCACTGGAGCCTGACCGCAATGCTGTTTTAAGACTTTCCTTAAGACACTTAGAAAACTTGTTTCTGGGCTCAAAGGTTCGAATTTTTCCAGACCTCTCGAGGCCTACACAGATAAGGCGCAAGGCTTTTTTGGAGCAGCGCCCTAGAGCGTTGGCACTGGGAGTTAATTTTGTATTACGTTTTCCTTGTATTTGTAATGTACTGCTTGAGGGTAAACAGTTTCAGTTTGTAGACCCAAAACAGTTTAAAGAATTTCTTGATGCTAGAGCCGATGTGAATGTAGTATGCCCACCCTAACAAGCAGGCTTGGGTCGATAACCCGAGGCAGCAGCCGCTAATATGCTTTAATTTCTTTTTTAATTCTTTTATCTTGGTACCAAATTTCTTTGTTTGTGGACAAATAGGCACTTACATTTTTCTTTCAATTATTCAATTGTATTTTGAATTTCATTTGTAGAATAATGCCGATTGCATATTTACACTTTGTTGTGAAAATTGAATTTATTAATAAAGATACAAATTAAAAAAAAAAATATTCAACTATACATTATATAAATATACACTATACATTGTTCTCCAGTCTCTTTTTAATCAGCAGCCATTCTTTACCAAGAGATGCAGGTCAGCTTTTTAGATAGATACACACATTACAAAAACCGAATTACTATCAGTACTTTTTACAGCTGTCCTCTGTTCCTAGTACAGGTATTCCCAATCACTGAAACAAGGCTCATATATATTATAACCTCCCCATTAACAAAGTATTATAAAAACTTCATTCATGTACTTTTTATCGCCTCAGCGGTGCTCATGACCAACTTAAAACTTCTGTTGGACACTCACAAATGCACCCAGATCGTCACCGGCGATTGCATTTGTAAACCACTTTATCATTTATTTACTCATTTTTCTTTTTACTTTATTTATGTGGTTTAGAAAAGTAGTGCCAAGTGTATGTGGCCTAGTACAGGTATGCCATCTTTTTTTTCAGATAGATATATTGCTTATTTAACACTAGTCAGGATACATTCGTATCTGGGTATAATTGTATTTGTATCTTCAAAACCTCAATTATCAATCATGTTTTTATTTAGAAATATTATTGTGCCATTTTCCTTTATGCTTTCATTACCAGAGAAGAATCCCCCCCCCCCACTACCCTTTTACAAAGCTGCGCTAGCGGCTGCCGCACAGCAATGCCGACACAGTCCAAAGTACAGACAGCTGCTAGCGTGGCTTTCTGAAAGGGGGTCTTAGCTTTTAGTTTACACATCAACAGGTCAGTACATTCCCCCCCCCCCCCCCCCACTATTTACAAAGCCGTGCTAGCGGCTGCCAGTGCGGTAATGCCAACAAAGCCCATTCACTTTGCGTGGGCCGTGTTGGCATTGCTGTGCAGCAGCCACTATCGCGGCTTTGTAGACAGGAGGGTTTGTTTTGCTAATTTCAGTTCTTATAAATTGTACCAAATATTTATGCATCTCTCTGTGTATACAGTCTGTATAATTTATGATTGTTTATTTTTTTAGCTTTTTTATGTGTATGTATCATGTAATTATTCCATGATTTTTATGGAAAATTCTCAAGAATCTAATTTCTCCCTGTGTATATTTGTAAAATAGCTGTTCCTGTTGTGCCTGTTGGCAAATTCACATGCATTCCTGCATGTCCTCATAGGCATTTTCAAAAAGGGCTTGAGGATGCCCCAACCTGAATTTCTGAATTCTGATCTTAATATGCTAAGTAAAATGTGCCTGTTTGCTTGAAATAAAATGGCATGTTCTATATTTAGCACAGTTTCTTCACTCAGTTTCACCAGTTTCTCTCAGGCAAAGTTTTAAAGACCTTTTTTTTTTTAATAGTAAAGCTTCTGAGGTGGTATTTTAGAAATCAGTCAAATTAGTCTGTCAGCATTAGAGAGCTAATTCTTGCTATTCCTACTCACACTTATTAAAGTTCTCAGGTTAATCTCCTGACTTAGTTCAATTTATCAACTATATTTGGAAACTGCAGACTGAAGGACTAACACACTTTTAATCTCGAAAATTAATTACACTGGTAGATAACAATATCCTTTGTCTGTACAAAACTATAGCTCATTTTTTTGACACACGTGGACTTAACTGGTTTTAGAAATAAGCCTTTGAATTTTATAATAAGTCACATGGTTTATAAGAGCAAGCACTTGCTTGCTTAGCTGTCATTTAAGGAAGTCACATTGGTACTTTTGTGTCTTTAAAAAATACTGCTTAAGTGGTGAAAATGATATCTTTCTTGCAAGCATGGACACTTAGGGCCTCTTTTATAAAGCCACGCTAGCAGTTCCCATGCCATAAAGTGGACAAAGCCCATTCAAAGTGAATGGGCTTTGTTGGCATTACCACACTGGGAGCTGCTAGGGCGGATTTGTAATGGAGGCCCTTAATTTTTCCGCCTGAGGCCCATTCAGTCACAGAACGGTGGTATATCAAATCCTATCCCCTCACCCTCCTTAGTAGCTTCATTGTGTGCACCCTAGTACTTGTATTTTTGGAAAGAGTAAACAAGTGATTCCACTCCACTCGGTATTTTATAGACCTCTATCATATTTTCCCTCAGCAGTCTCTTCTTCAAGCTGAACAGTCCTATCCTCTTTAGCCTTTGTCATAGGGAAGTCTTCCCGTCCCTTTTATCATTTTTGTTGCCCTTGTTAGAGCTTGTTTCTTTTGTTGTTATCTCCTTAATTATGCTTGGCTGTTTGTTATTATCTCCTAATTGAGCTTGTTGTCTTGTTATTATTTCCATAATCAAGCTTGCTTTTTGTTAATATCTTCTGTTTTTTGTTGGTTATTAACAGGAAAACATCTCTACAGTTTAGTAAATAGTGTTCTCAGTTTACCACGATAACATAGAAACACAGAAAAATGAAGGTAGGTAAAGACCATATGGCCTGTCTAGTCTGCCCATCCATGCCGTCTACTCTCTCTATCAGTCCCTTAGAGATCCTAGGCACCTATCCCAAGCTTTTTTGAATTCAGATAAAGTTTTTGTCTCTGCCACCGCTACTCCACAAATTCACCTCCCTTTCCATGAAGAAGTATTTCCTCAGGTTACTCCGGAGTCTGTCCCATTTCACCTGAATCCTCCTAGGCTCCCTCATTCAAGAGCTTCCTTTCAATTGAGACTCGCCTCCTGTGCATTTATGCCATGTAAGTATTTAAACATCTCTATCATATCTCTCCTCTCCTGCCTTTCTTCCAAAATATATCAATAGAAATCAAACAAAATAAAACATGGAAAAGAAAATAAGATGATACCTTTTTTATTGGACATAACTTAATACATTTCTTGATTAGCTTTCGAAGGTTGACCTTCTTCGTCAGATCGGAAATAAGCTAATCAAGAAATGTATTAAGTTATGCCCAATAAAAAAGGTATCATCTTATTTTCTTTTCCATGTTTTATTTTGTTTGATTTCTATTGATAACCTTAAGAGTGGACTAACACGGCTACCACACTCCTCTTCCAAAATATACATATTGACATTTTTAAGTCTGTCGTCATATGCTTTATGATGAAGATCACTGACCATTTTAGTAGCCAACCTCTGGACTGAATCCATCCTGTTTATATCTTTACAGTTTAGTAAATAGCGCTCTAATTGAAAGGGCTGGTGATATGTGTGGGGAAAGAAAGAGGGGAAAGGAGCTAACATAATCATAGAGGTGATCAAAGGATGAAGGAATAAGAGATTAGCGTATCATATATAGAGGGAAAATTTAATTAGTGAGCAAGGGAAGATAATAATGAGGGTGTCCTGAAATTAGTGCAACAAGATTAGGAAGGAGGGATAGAAAAGTCATAAGGAATAACAAGAAATTGGTTACTAATGGTATGGAAAGTGTAGGGAGAATAAAGAAGTATGTGGTCCTCAGATTAAAGCACAGTTTAAGAAGAAGGTGTATTAGAAAGGAGGGAGAGAACCAAAATGAGACAAATGCAGCAGGTTAATTTAGACTGGAAGAGTAATCACAGTTTGGGTGAATGATTCTGTTTTAGGACATATACCAAGATGGTAAAGTTTCAAGTTCAGCTAAGTGGTTTACAACATTTTAAATAAAATATTGTCAGAAGAGAGAGCATAGAGAGGAGAAAGAGAAGAGTAGGTGCAAGAGAAATTATAGTAAAAAAAGATAGTGTACTAACAAACAGAAAAGCAGAGAGGGTTAAGAAATTTATTGGAGTATTGTTCCAATAAATTTCTTAACCCTCTCTGCTTTTCTGTTTGTTAGTATTATTCAGTAAGCAGTTTTTGTGCCTTTTTGTTTAAAAAAGATAGTGTAGACATAATATGAACAGAGAGTAAGCAATGGGAAGGGACATATGAGGTGAAAAATTAAAACAAGTGGGGAAAGCATGCAGAGCATGGCTCATGATATCCTTATTTCTTTCTAACCCCTCTGTGTGAGTGTGCATGTTTGTGTATCTTTGCTGTATGTTCTGTGTGTAAACTGTATATGTTTTGTGTGTGTGTGTTTGTTTTGGGGGGAGGTGTAGCTTGGGGGATGTTGCAGTTTGTGGAGGCTATTTTTTTTTTGGGGGGGGGTTGAGCAGTTTGCAGGTGCTGGGGCTATTGTGGAGTTAGTTTTGTGGGTGGGATCATAGTTTTTAGGGTGGTGACAGTTGCTGGGCTACAGCAGTTGTATGTGGGTAGTTTTGGGGAGTGCAGAACAGTTAGCAGGAAAGTATTTTTTATATGTGGGGCAATTAGCAGGGTTGTGGGACACTAATTTGTGGGAATGGGGCACAAATTAGTGTGGGACAGTTTTATGAGGCTAATTTGTGTGGGTGGTTTAGTTTGCAGAGTAGTGGGACAATCAGTGAGGTGGTGGGGCAGTTGTATGGGTACATTGTAGGGATAGAGCAGTTTGTGGGGTGATGCTGCATTAGTAGAAGTAGGTTTTGGGTGGGGCAGTTTATGGGATAGTGGTAATGTTGCAGGAAGCAGTCTGCGGTATTTTGGGCACATTTTAGGGGGTAGTTTGTGAGGTAGGGCAGTTGTGGAGATTTAGTTTTTGGGGTGATTGGATAGTTTCAGAGGATATTTATGGGGGTGGGGCAGTTTGCAAGGGCTGATTTAGTTCTGGGAAGGCACTTTAGAGGGTGAGGCAGTTTGAAGAGCGGTGGGGCAGGTGCAGATGGTACTTTTTAGGGGTGGCAGCAGTTTATGGCATAGAGGTATATGGAAATAGTTGTGGGGATGGGGGTTGCAGGTTGGTGGGGCAATTCTGGAGGGTAGTTTTGTAGGGTGTTGCAGTTTGTATAAGTGGTATTTTGGGTGGGGGGAGTAGGAAAAGGGGAAAGGCAATTTGAAATGAAGAAATCGCTGCTATGTTTCACTATATTTAAATTTCTATGCTACAGAAGATGGAACTCCTGCCATAGAAATACAATGGGCCTTTTTTGGGAGGGGGGCTTATTTCTCTGGAACCTTTAGTTTGATTTGGTCCATTTTCAAACTCATTGTGTCTTTTTATCAGTTTTACCTACATGCCAAGTTTCATCCTATTCTATTACATTTTTGGAGAGTTATCATGCCTCCAGACAGACTGAGAGAGAAACATTCTCGACCCCTTTTGTATATTATTTCCAACTTCCATTGGGCTGGAAAGAATACAATGTGATTGAGCAGATGGAGGCACAGATAAGTCAGGAGGGGACAGAAAACAAGACAGAAGCAAAATATGTGTAAGAGAGATAAAAAGAGTGAGCAAAAATAGAAGGAAAAGTAAAGAAAAAGACAAACTTTAGGAAATCAAGAAAACCAGAACTTATGGTAAGAAAGGTCTTCAGAATGATAACACAGATAAAAAGTCCTGTGAAGTGACAAAAGGTGAGTCTAGTTTAAAGACATGTGAGTTGTGAAAAATCAAGGGAAAACGCAAACTGTGTATTAAGATCAGATATATTCATTGCATATGCTGAACCTTTATTCAATGTACTAGTGCAACAGTGTTATGTTTCTGAAATTATTTGATGAGTCAAGTTCTACAATACACAATGTAATCTTCCATTTATTTCTCACCTTTGCAGTCCTGCAAGGGCACCTAAAATAACTTACAGTTCATAAATTACAAAGTGAATATAAAAATGACAGAGGCAGGTGGCACCTTATAAACTAATTTATTGAGGCACCTGCTTCAGTCATTTTGAATATAGTTCATAAAAGCTATTCAAAACTATTTCTAAGCAATCCATAATTCAATACCGATTGTTCAAAAATGATATACAATAACAACAACATAAGAACATAAAAGCATTAGAACTGCCATGCTGGGTCAAACCAAAGGTCAATCAAGTCCAGTATCGTATTTCCATCAGTGGCAAATCCAGGCCACAAGCACCTGGCAAGTTCTCAAAATGCAATAGGATTATATGCTACTTACCCACAGGCAGTGGCGTACCTAGGGTAGTTGACACCCGGGGCCGGTCATTTTTTAACACCCCCCCCCCCCAAATCCAGTACTAGGCATGCCGAGAATACAAAACACTCAGGACCTATAGAGCAATTCTACCATACCATAAGCAGTTATTTCTACGAGTCACACAAGGAAAAGGAAAGCATCTTAAACACTACAGTGAGCACTAGAACATCAATTCACCTATTGTAAAACGAAACCAGACAGAATAGTACAGATCGTAGATCCTGCACAGTCAATGCCAACTGAAAGCCATGTCTTTTTCACAAACACAGATACACCCTAATCCACTATAGAATAAGTAATCATAAACTTTCTATTTAGACAAAAATTAAACTGAACCCCCAATGCCAGACTCTGCATACAATGCAACACCACAGAAACAGAAACTGTCCCCTAGTACTGTGCAAAATATAAAGACAGCAGATGTAAATTTGAAAAAAACTAACAAGTACCAATCACCACTTTACAAATTAACAAATAGAAATAAAACAAATATAGAAAGTAAAATAATACCATTTTATTGGACTAATACATTTAGCTTTCAGAGGCCAAAACCTCCGTCCTCGGGTCAGTACAGTATAGTGCTGTTACAGTAACCTATCCTGACCTGAGGAAGGGGGTTTTGTTCTCCGAAAGTTAGTCAAAATGTATTAAAATTAGTCCAATAAAAAGATTACCTTATTTACATGTTCTATTATAAACATTTAACACATCTACAATACTTTATCCTAAAGCAAAAAAAAAAAAAAAATTTTATTTACAGTTTGTTGTCTCTGGTTTCTGCTTTCCTCATCTTCTTTTCACCGTCTTCCTTCCATCCAGCATCTGTCTTCACTCTCTCTCTCTCTCTGCCATCCAGTGTCTGCCCTCTCTGCCGTCCCTTCCATCCACTGCCTGCCCTTTCTCTCTGCCCCTTCAATCCACCATTTGCCCTCCCTCTCCCATCCATCCAGGGTCTGCCCTCCCTCTCGCTCCCCCTTCCATCTAGGATCTGTCCCCTCTCTCTCTCTGCCCCTTTTTTCAGCCCCCAGTTCCAGCCCCCTTCTCCCCTCTGAACACCCCCACCCCAGTCCCCTTCTCCCCTCCCCTTCTCCTGTCTGAGACCCCCACCACAGTCCCCTTCTCCCCTCCTCTGTCTGAGACCCCCACCACAGTCCCCTTCTCCCCTCCCCTGTCTGAGACCCCCACCCCAGCCCCCTTCTCTCCTCTGAACACCCCCATCCCAGTCCCCTTCTCCCCTCTGAGATCCCCACCCCAGTCCCCTTCTCCCCTCCCCTGTCTGAGACCCCACCCCAGTCCCCTTCTCCCCTCTGAACACCCCCACCCGAGTCCCTTTTGCCCCTCTCCTTCCCCACCTCAGTCCCGTTAAAACCGGCGAAGCAGCGTTGCAGGCAGCGCCTCGTGCCCTGCTTGTAAAAAAAAAATCAAATCTCCTTCCTTCTCCTCGTCTTGACGTCTTGACGTCGACTCGGGCCTTCCAATCAAATTGATTGGAAGGCCCGAGTTGATGTCAAGACGTCAAGACGAGGAGGAGAAGGAAGGAGATTTGATATTTTTTTTTACAAGCAGGGCGCGAGGCGCTGCCTGCGACGCTGCTTCGCCGGTTTTTTTAATGTGCGGCGCCGCGGGAATGGCCACGGGAGGCGGAGGGAGCGGAGCACCCCCCACCCACTGGCACCCGGGCGGACCGCCCCCCCCCCCCCCCCCCCCCCCCCTTGGTACGCCACTGCTCACAGGGATACCAATTTACCTTAATAATGGTTTTTGAACTTTTTCTCTAGAAACTTATCTAAACCTTTTTAAACCCATCAATGCTACATGTGTTTTACCATAACCTTTGCCAATGAATTCTACAACTTAACTATGATTTGAGTAGAAAAATATTTTCTCCTGTTTGGTCTACATGTACTACTTGGTAACTTCATGGTGAATCCACCAGTGTTCGTACTTTAAAAAAAAGTAAAACAATCAATTTGCATTTCCCATTTTATAGACCTCCATCACATCTGCACTCAGCCACCTCCTCTCCAAGCTGAAAAGCCCTAACCACTTTACGGACAAGATCAAGATGAGTTACATTCATTTACAGTAGGTATTTTCCAGCACTGGGAGAGCTTATAATCTAAGGGGACCTTTTACTAAAGTTTTATCGTGTCCTTTTACAAAAGGGTTGCCGCGTGACAACCTGTAACTACTGTTGGCCCAATGTGGTTGTCAGCGGTAGTTCTGCCTTGAGCACGCGCCATTTCCAGCATGCCAGAAAATATTTTTGTAAATTATAGCACGGCGCTAACCTGGCGGTAAATGGGCAGCGCCGTGCACTGTCTGGTTACCGCGGTAGCCCTTACTGCCACCTCAGTGGGTGGCAGTAAGTGCTCCCCCCAGCATGACCACACGGTAAATCCAATTTTACTACATGGTCATGTTGATTTTCAGCTTTTTTTTACCCACTGTGGTAAAAAGAGCCCTCGCACGTGGCAGAAACAGTCGCTTCCACTACCGCAGAGCCCCTTTTACCACAGTTTGGTAAAAGGACCCCTATGTGTGCTAATGGAATTAGCATGCACTAAATGCTGCACATTCTATTTTACACCTATAGGCCATGTGGCACTTAACACATGTTAAGCTTTACTAAGAGGGCCCCTAAGTTTGTACCTGAGGTAATTGAAGGTTTAGTGACTCGATTTGAATCTGGCATCTTTGATTCTCAGCTTGCTGCTCTAATCTTTTGGCGACTCCCCTATTCACCCTTCACCACTGAGAAAATTGACTGTTTAAGCCTATGTTCTGTTTTCTATCTTTTAACTTGAGTTAGCCATGTTAGTCTACTTTTAAAGGTAATAAATAGAAATAAAATCAAAACATAGATGATACTTTTTTATTGGGCTAACTTAATACATCTTTTGATTAGGTTTCTAAGGTAACCCTTCTGCTTTAGATTGGAAATAAGCAAATGTTGACAAATATCAGAATATAAAGTTAGTCCAATAAAAAAGATATCATCTTATTTTCTTTTCTATGTTTTGATTTATTTCTATTTGTTACCTATCTTTTAAGCACATTCAAATCCACAAAGCAATAAGAACCCTAATATCTGACTAAGGGGGTAGGTAGTTATTAGGGTACAGTAAAAATTGGGCTTTTACTGTACTTGGGACTCAGTAATCTACAGGTATCTCAGTACCAAAGGTTTGTGATTCCAAAAGCCTTCCTGAATGCATACCCCCCTAGAACGCATCCCCCTTCCTGAAGATTCCCTGATCATAACTTCCCCTGATTAGTCTCCTCTTCTCCCCATAAGACCACCACAGTCATCTGTAGATTCTGTATGAAAGAACAGGAAATGGTCATTCATCTTTTAGCTGTCTGTGGAGTTCTAATGGCACAAACTCTCTGTACAACATGGTGGCACCTCATCCACTGTAAACTTTGTAAACACAGCAACATGACTGTGCTGAAAAAGCATTGGAATCATGACACTAAGAGAATCACGGAGAATGATCACCGGGGACATCCCTATTCCATCAGTTAAAATGTTGATTACTAGGTTACCGGACATAGTGATGACAGAAAAGATCACCAGAATGATGATCACATAGGTGTCAGTCCCAAGCAATTTCTCAGCAAATCATATATAGAGAAAAAAGATCTTTAAGTATTAAGAAATGCAGCCTGAGACCAAAAAAATGTAGCAGAATGGTATAGAAATATTTCCCAATATTTTGGTTGCCACAGGCTTCATTAAAAAGAATTTCCAAGTGACCAAACACCTGCCTCAGGGGTCGCAAATTGTATTCTAAAAAACATATAAATATGTCTTATATATGCAACAATTATAAAATATAAAAACATGCTATGTTAAAATAATCAAATTAAGAATAAGGATTAAAATGATAACCTGAATTAAATAAGAATAAAAATGAAAGTGCACAACTTAACTCTAAACTAAAACAGGTGTATTGAAGCAGAAACATGTATTTTGTATTTCAAAGCAGACATATAATTTAAAACTATGAACTAATACATAATAAAAACCTTGGGAGAAAGTTTCCCAGCAGAGAGACTGCTGGGACATTCAAATGCCATATGATAGAGGTATCATAGAACATCTTATAAACTCCAGAAGGAAGCTAAATGTGGCACAATACTAGTACTATGGTGAGCATTAGCAATAAATTATAGAGACAGAGATCATACTCCACATACCCTAGCTTAGAAGTGAGGTTCATTACTGTCACAATATGGGCAAAACTATCCCATTTGGAGACATTGCACCAGATAAACTGACATCCTCCCAAAGGTTCCCCTGGACCTATCTCTCCAAATCCCTGGTCTCTAGGGGTTTGGAGACAGGAGTGGTCCTCAGTTACACCTGCCCTTGCCAGAGCCAGGTTTAAGATTTCACCAGTAATCCCTAATAGTAATTTTGAGGTGCTATTACTAGGAGTCAAACCACCATAAGGGGCAGCTTGACTCCTAGCAGTAGTACTACAAGGCTACTGCTAGGGTTCACCAGTACCTTTAAAACCCAACATTGGAAGGGGCGAGATTGACTGGAGATAGCCCGTGCCCCAGAAAACCTATACACCAGGGATTTGCACAGATAGGCCCAGAGGGAGGGGTTATAGGATGCTGGGGGGTCCTTGAAGGAGAAGAGGGCTCTTCAGGTGGGAGATGTGTTTGGGGGAGAGGTCTTTGGGAGGAACAAGTGTTCAAGAAGTCTTCAGGATTAGGGATATGTTTAGGCAATCTTCGCAAGGGGTAGAGGTGTTTGGGGTGGGTCATCGGCATGGGGTGTGCTTGGGTGAGACCTTTGGGAGGAAGGATATCTGTGAGTGGAGTCTTTGGGGGGAGAAGAAAGTGCATATTTTTTGCTTTGCACCATCTTCTTTAAGATGCCACCTGGAAGCATCAGCCTATGGGTTAGCGGCCCGTTTTTCCCTGGAAAAATATTGTCAGCTGTTCAACATAGGCTGCATTATTCGATTTACATAATAATGAGTTGTACATGTGCATGCTTTCCATCTCATTATTATAGAAACATAGAAACGTGACATCAGATAAGGGCCAAATGACACATCCAGTCTTTTCAACCTTAATAACAACTAACTCCTCCTTTTCCTGAGGGATCCCACATACCTGTCCCATGATTTCTTAAATTCTGACACAGTCATAAGTACATAAGGGTATAAGTATTGCCATACTGGGACAGACCGAAGGTCCATCAAGCTCAGCATCCTGTTTCCAACAGTGACAAATCCAGGTCACAAGTACCTAGCAAAATCCCCAAACATTACAATACATTTTATGCTGCTTATCCTAGAAATAAGCAGTGGAATTTCCCCAAGTCCATTTTAATAATGGCTTATGGACTTGTCTTTTAGGAAGCTATCCAAATCTTTTTTAAACCCCGCTAACCTAACTGCTTTTACTACATTCTCTGGCAACAAATTCCAGAATTTAACTACACATTGAGTGAAGAAATATTTTCTTCGATTTGGTTTAAATTCACTACTTTGTAGCTTTATTGCGTGCCCCCTAGTCCTAGTATTAAAAAAAAAAGCAAACAATCGATTCATGTCTACCCGTTCCATTCCATTCATTATTTTATAAACCTCTATCATATCTCCCTTCAGCCATCTCTTCTCCAAGCTGAAGAGCCCTAGATGCTTCAGCCTTTCCTCATAGGGAAATTGTCCCATCCCCTTTATCATTTTTGTTGCTGTTCTCTGTACCTTTTCTATTTCCACCATATCTTTTTTGAGATGCAGTGACCATAACGACACACAATATTCAAGGTGCGGTCACACAATGGAGTGCCACAAATGCATTATAACGTCTTCATTTTTGTTTTCCATTCCTTTCCAAATAATACCTAACATTCTATTTGCTTTCTTAGCTGCAATGAGCAGAGGGTTTCAACGTATCATCAACAATGACGCCGCCTAGATCCCTTTCCTGGTCGATGACTCCTAATGTGAAACCTTGCATTATGTAGATATAGTATGGGTTCCTCTTTCTCACATGCATCACTTTGCACTTGCTCACATTAAACGTCATCTGCCATTTGGATGCCCAGTCTCCCAGTCTCATAAGGTCCTCTTGTAATTTTTAACAATCCTCTTGCGGTTTAACAACTTTAAATAACTTTGTGTCATCAGCAAATTTAATTACCTCACTACTTACTCCCATCTCTAGATCGTTTATAAATATGTTAAAAAGCAGCGGTCCCATCACAGACCCCTGGGGAACCCCACTATCTACCCTTCTCCATTGAGAATACTGACCATTTAACCCTACTCTCTGTTTTCTATCCTTTAACCAGTTTTTAATCCACAATAGGACACTACCTCCTATCCCATTACTCTCCAATTTCCTCTAGAGTTTTTCATGAGGTACTTTGTCTTTTGAAAATCCAGATACACAATATCGACCGGCTCGCTTTTATCCACATGTTTGTTCACCCCTTCAAAGAAATGTAATAGATTGGTGAGACAAGATTTCTTTTCACTAAATTCTTGTTGGATTTGTCTCATTAATCCATGTTTTTGAATATGCTCTGTAATTTTGTTCTTTATAATAGTCTCTTCCATTTTGCCTGGCACCAACATCAGGCTTACCGGTCTATACTTTCCCAGATCACCTCTGGAACCTTTTTTAAAATCGGCGTTACATTGGCCACCGTTCAATCTTCCAGTAGTATGCTTGATTTTAAAGATAAATTACATATTACTAACAATAGTAACATGGAGGGGCATAATCGAACGTCGCCGGCCAAATAGATCGCCGGCGATCTATGTTGGCGGTGGCGCTACAGCTGGCTGGAACCGTATTATCGAAAAAGATGGCTGGCCATCTTTTTTTCGATAATACGGTTTAGCCCGGCCAAATGCCGTGGAGTTCGCCGGGATTGAGATGGCCGGGTTTGTTTTTCAGCGATAATGGAAAGTTATGTCGGCCATCTCAAACCCCAGCCAAATTCAAGGCATTTGGCCATGGGAGGAGCCAGCATTTTTAGTGCACTGGCCCTCCTGACATGCTAGGACACCAACCAGCCACCCTAGGGGTCACTGCGGTGGACTTCAGAAAAGCTCCCACGTGCATAGCTCCCTTACTTTGGGAGCTGAGCCCCCCAACCCCCCCCCCAACCCACTACCCACAGATGTACTGCATCCACTAAAATTGCTCCAGGGACCTGCATACAGCTTCTAGGACTTATTGCTGCTGTATAACTTTGGCACACCAGTTGACACCTGAAGACTAATCTCTCTGAAAAAGTCCTTTCTTGAAATAACCATGTTTACTTACAGTTAACTGCACATCAGAGTCCCCTGGTACTAAGATTAGCAGTAGGTCAGAGCTGGCACAATGGTGTACAATGCCCTCTTACAGCACCATTCTCTAACGTGGGTAACACAGGAAAGGGAACTAAAACTGGCTTACAAAAATTGCCACTACTGCAAGGACTACAACATAAAACAAAACAGGGCACACTCTGACCCAGTTAGCAGGGGGGAAAAGCACCATGGGAGTAGAGCCCAGTACCCTACACCCACCACAATGCATTGCTAATGTGACTCTGCAGGGCACCTAACAGAAAAGGTGTCACACTCACCCAAGAGCCACATCGCAACCAGGGAAAGGCTGTTGGAGGATACAACACATTCTGCTGTCATGGAGGTGGGTACGGCATTTGAGGCTGGCATAAAAGGTTTTTAGTTTTATTTTTTTAGTATGGAAGGGGGTTGGTGACCACTGGGGGAGTATGGGGAGGTCATACCCCATTCCATCCAGTGGGCATCTGGTCAGTTGGGGCACCTTTTTGAGGCTTGGTCGTGAAAATAAAAGGACCAAGTAAACCCAGCGAAATACTGCTTAACGCCGCTTTTTTTTTTTCATTATCGGCGAAAGCTGGCCATCTGGTAGCCACGCCCATGCCCGCCCATGTCCCGCCTTCACTAATCTACCGACACGCCCCCTTGAACTTTCGCCGGCAAAGCGACTGGAAAGCGGCGATGCTGTCTAAAATGCTGCTTTCGATTATACCGATTTCGCCGCTTTTAAGAAATCGCCGGCCATCTCCCGATTTGTGTTGGAAGATAGCCAGCGTTCACTTTCGATTATAAGCTGGATAGTAACATAGTAGATGACGGCAGAAAAAGACCTGCACGGTCCATCCAGTCCGCCCAACAAGATAACTCATATGTGCCACATTTTGTGTATACCTTACCTTGATTTGTACCTGTCTTTTTCAGGGCACAGACCGTATAAGTCTGCCCAGCACTCCCACTACCGGCTCTTGCGTTGCTCTTCTCCTGCCTCCAAATTCAAAAGGACTCCTTGTGCATTTTGAATTCCTCTCTCCTCCTCCCTTGCTCCTCCCCTTCTTTCCTGCCCCCTCCCCTTGCTACCCTTTGTTTCCCTCTGCTCTCTAGCTGGCCCTCCCTGTACCCTCCCCCACCCTTCTGTCTTCGCTGGCCTTCAGCCCAGTTGTGGGCGTCCCCCCTTAAACGGGTGTGCCTGGTTCACAACTCGGGCATTCGGCACATACTCAGACGTATCAACCCCCACCCCCTTCAATACCACACTGCAAGCCGTATTTTGTTTTTGTTACATTTGTACCCCGTGCTTTTTCCCACTCATGGCAGGCTCAATGCGGCAGGCAATGGAGGGTTAAGTGACTTGCCCAGAATCACAAGGAGCTGCCTGTGCTGGGAATCGAACTCAGTTCTTCAGTTCCCCAGGACCAAAGTCCACCACCCTAACCACTAGGCCACTCCTCCACTCCACTGGATTTATTTTGGCCGCAGCCAGGAACATCAAAATTGCCTCCTCATGCAACTCCCACACAAGGAGGGAGAAGATATCGATTCACCTGTATTGTGAGAACGGTACCTAATGCATCGCTCCTGTGATTAATATTTCTGCAAGTTCATTTTTCAATTCTATCAGTACTCTGGGATGAATACCATCCATTTTAGGTGATTTGCTACTCTTCAATTTGTGAAATTGCGCCATTACATCTTCCAGGTTTACAGAGATTTCATTCAGTTTCTCTGACTCCTCATCTTTGAATATCTTTTCTGGCACTGGTATCTCTCCTAAATTTTCCTCGTTGAAGACCGAGGCAAAGAATTCATTTAATCTGTCTGCTATGGCTTTGTCTTCCCTGATTGCCCCTTTTACTCCTCAGTCATCTAGTGGTCCAACTGATTTGTTTGCTGGTTTCTTGCTTTTAATATACCTAAAAAAAAATTTACTATGTGTTTTTGCCTGCAACACAATCTTTTGTCATTTGTAAGCACCAGTTCTAGAATAGCTCCATCCTGCATTGGTTGCATTACTCACTGCTGAAACAGTTCTTCCTGTAGAGAATCTAAGATCCCTTTGCTTCTGGATTACCCCAACAGCAGGCATGCCCCAATAGACGTCCGGCATATTAAAATCACCTATCAGTAGTGTTTCCTTGCTATCTTGTGGATGTCTTCAATTAAGCCTCTGTCTATTTCTTCTGATTATAATGGTGACCTATATATTACATCAATGTAAATACATTTTCCTTTCCCTCTTACCAGTTTAACCCACAGTGCTTCTTCTTTACCCCATGTGTCCTGCAGTTCTGTCACTTTAATATTATTCTTAACATATCATGCCACCCCATCCACCCTTTTTTCCAACCCTGTCCTTCCTGAGTACATTATAGCCAGGTATAACTATATCCCAGTCATGGTTCTCCATGAACCATGTCTCCATGATCGCCACTAAATGCAATTCAGCTTCCATCATTGCAGTCTCGAGATCTAGAAATTTGTTTCCCATACTATAGGCACTGGTATACAAGGCTCTCCAGATATTACTCGCTTTTCCCTTTTCTATAAGTGTATTTGATGTCTTACCTTCCTGAGGGTTATTAATGACTTTGGGGCTTTTCTTATCCATCCCTAGCAAATTTAGTTTAAAGTCCTCTTTAGTACTTTAGCCAGTCAGTTACTGAAAAAAACTTTGTTCCTTCCTTGAAAGATGGACACCATCACTGCTCAGTAGCTCTTCAAAAATCATCCCATGGTCTAGAAAACTGAAGCGCTCACCTTGGCATTATCCACACAGCCACACATTTAACCACAGGATGTGAGCTTCCCTCATTTGGCCATTACCTTCAACAGGAAGGATCGATGAGAACACCACCTGTGCACCTAAGTGCTTCCCCTCTGATCCAGAACCATGAAGTCACATTTGATACGTTCAGTATCATTTGTGCCAACATGGATGAGCAGCAAAAGATAGTGGTCAGTAGGTTTGATGAGTCTAGGCAATCTTTCCGCTACATCTCAAATCTTGGCACCAGGAAGATAGCACACCTCCCTGGGCATCACGTCTGGTCAGCAGATAGGTGCTTCAGTACCCCTCAGAAGAGAATCACCAACCACCACTACCTTTCTCTTATTGGCCAATGATCCAGTGGCTTTATTGTCATTTCCTTCTGTTCTCAAGATATTTTCAACTCTTCTGCCTCCAAGGCTGCGAACCAGTTCTTCAGTTCAAGAGAAGATAGAGTTGGGGAGTTGATTTTGCAGGGTCTGGTGACCTGTATCCAGCTGTCCACTTTCTGCACAAAAGCTTCTCTCCCTTTGCTGGAGATCCCCAATGTTTCAACGCACATCTCCGAAATGAATTTCTGGTTGTCACAGATGCTTCTTAGTCTGTATAGTGTGGTATTTAAATTAACGTGTCATGGTATTATAATGCATGTTATTGCCAAGTAATGCATGTTTATGACAAATAACATGTATAATTGCTGTAACACACCTTAATAACTATCCATTTAAATCTCATTATTTCCTTTTATTGGGGAATGCTTTAGTTGAGTCAATTTAGAAACATAGCAGCAAATGTATTAAAAAAATCTAAATCTAAATATAACAGTCTCTAAAGAAAATTACATGTGGGGCTTTTACTTCAAACCGATCTGTGAGGAGCTTTGAAATAATGATGGGGGCACAATTAGTATAAATTCTTTACAACAGGATTTCATGATTGTTAAAAGGATCTATAACTATATTTGTGGATTAATTAAAGCTGAAATTTAAGGGAAGAATTATGAAAAATAGTTTGAATACAGACAAACAGCATCACATTAGTAACTTTAATCCATTCTGTACAGTTGTTATAGCTGAAGGTGTGAAATGTAAGTTCAGATACACATTAAATTAAATTTATTGGGGCATGGTGAGCAGGGGCGTAGCCAGACCTCGGCAGGAGGGCGTCCAGAGCTAGAGGTGGGGGGGGGGGCACATTTTAGCCCATCGTCCCACGCCATTTTCTACCCCCTCCCACCGCTGCCGCCGTCCCTCCCCCCACTTTCGACCCTGCCGCTGCTGCCAACCCACCATCACCGCCAGGTACCTTTGCATGTTACGTGCACGCAGGATGTCAGGACACACAGAAACAGATCAGCGAAGGAGCCGGAGACTGGCGCTGAAGAAGACTTCGGCTGGCGGGGGTTGGGGACCCCTGCCAGCAAAGGTACCTGGTGGGGGCAGGGGAGGGTCAGCGGTGGCAGGGGGGGCTCGAAAGTGGCGGGTGGGGGTCGAATGTAGAGGGGGCCAGGGCTAAATCTGTGGGGGCCCATGCCCCCGTGGCCCCACCTAGCTACTCCCCTGATGGTGAGACAGCTGATTGGTGCAGAGGATGTATCCATGGCAATATAGGCGGATTTAAATAATGTAGCACCTCCCAGGTTATCAGAGAGGAATTCAGGAACTGTGGCACTGGATCTCTCTCTCTCTTTATTTCATCATACACTGAGGCAGATTACAACCAAGCATATATAATCTTAAATAATAATAAAACATTCTAGTAACTAAATCAGCAACAATAATTAACATTAGCATCAGCTAACATTGGTACAAATATAATGCACAAAAGCCTATAAGACCCAGAGAAGTACAGTATTATGAGGTACATATACAGCCACAATCTCAGAAATGTTATGTTACATTATGTCATTATAAAGTCTTCAAAATAAAATTTGACCCAAAGGGTTCCTTTTACAAAGCGGCACTACCAATTACCGGTACACTGAATGCAAAGAAGCCCATTCAATTCCCGTGGGCTTCTTCACATTCAGTGCACGCTAATCAGTAGCACCGCTTTGTAAAAGGAGCCCAAAGTGATTCACAAAAAGCACAATAATATAACAATCAAATACATCATAATAGTCTCGTATACTGACTCACATGTATACACGTTGATTAAGGGGCTCATTTTTTAAACAGAAAAACATCCAAAAAGCGGCAACAAAGTGGCAGATGGACTTTTGTTTTTTGCCAAAATATCCAAATCACTATTTTCAAAACCCTTTTTAAAGATGTTTTTCAATGCAGTTCATATGCAATCACCCACATCATAAGGGAAATGTCAGGGTGGGATTTGGGCATTCCTAAAACTTGGCTATTTTGCCAAAATGGAACAAAGCGAAAATGTCCAGGGCCAAAAGTTAGACGTTTTGGTCTAGACCTGTTTCAATCATGACTAAGCAAGAACAAAAAAGGAGGTGAAAACCCTCACGAAACCGTGGGATATAAAACAAAAAGTGAGGAGAGTGGGTGAGGATACCAACACTTGTATATTTATTTAAAAATTAAAAATTAAAAAATAACAATGTACATAAAGATGACCCACTTGTAACATGGGAAGGCATAAGGGGGGAGGGGAGGCGAAGAGGTTAGGATAGGGGGTGGGAGGGGAGATAGGGGGAGAGGGGGGAAGGAGGGAGGTCAAGAATTAGAGGGTAGACTAAGTTAAAAGGATGATGTGGTAATTACAGTGTTATCAAACTGTATTTGGTTGAAGTTATGTTCATTAATATATATATTGTATTTATATCGGAGTGTTTGAATGGCATTAACATCATCAATAAAAACTAATTCAAATATAAAAGTTACACTTGTGGTGGAACGTGTGAGCCCTCCAAAACCCACCAAAAACCTACTGTGGGCAAATATAGGTGAGACCTACAGCCATAAGGGCTATTGTAGTGATGTACAGTTGGGTACAGAGGGTTTTTCATGGGTTTTGGAGGGCTTGACATACAATATCAGGGAGTAATGGTGAGATGTGTACCTGGGAACATTTATGTGAAGTTCACTGCAGACCCCCTGGGGTGCTCCACTGCGTGCGTCTGGTAGCGCTATACAAATGTTAATAATAATAATAATAACAATAATAATAATGTCTGTGTGGTCAGTCTATTGAGAATGCTGGCTCCTCCTACATCCCAATGGCTTGATTTTATGCAATTTCCCCTTGGATTTTTTTTTCTTCAAAAATGGTCCTTAAAGATAGAAGCACTGGGGACAAAAACATCTAGTAAATGGCCATTTTCAAAACAAAAAGATAAATGATTTTCTGGTTCGAAAATCGCTATGCTCGCCACTTGATTTTTAGGCATTTTCAGCAACAAAATCAGATTTAAATGTCATATAAAAATGTCCCTCAAAACTAGATGCATTTCACATACCTCCCTGCTAACTATAAGGAGTGGAGGTGATGGTGGTGGTGTGTGTGTGTTGGGGGGGGGGGGGGGGATTCTTTGTTTCTCTTAAGAGAGGAATTTTACACTTCATGTCACAACATATGCACATAATTGATCATGACACACTCATGCGAGTCAGATGCAGTAAAATCCAAGAGTTATACGGACACAATACATTATACCTTTCTTCTATTAGTACAGTATGATCCAGTATTGGAATGTTAAACTGTAGCTAAAAAATGCATTGACTTAAGGCTCGTCTTCATGATAATGGCAATTGTGTGGGCCATTAAATCGTTGTTTGTTTAGTCATGTTTGCTGGTTGTTTTGAATGAGTGTGGATTTCCTTCTCTGCTTTTATCTTGTTGTCTTTACTTTATTATTCGTTCTTCATTTAAGGTCAATAGTAAATTAGATGCAGTCATCTACCTCAATCTGTATGTTCTAGTTGAGTTTCACACGTCTAACTGTATTGGAAACAGATGCCTTGAAATTAATTCCAAACTGTTCAAATCCTCTTTCTAAAAAATTGCATTGCTGGTTTCTTGAAGGATAATTATTTATCTAAACCACTTACTAGAGGTACATTAGCTTCATTGTGCTTGTCTGGGTGATTTAGTATTTAGTGTTGGAAAGCTATCCATTCTCTTTTAGTTTGAGTGGCTACACGTATTACATATACAGAGAAAGGAAGTCCTGTGTTCTTTGAAAAAGCAGCAATCCTTTCTGTTTTCCTTGAAGCTATTTAGAGTACAATTACTTGTATCTTGTTTCAACCTCTCTGATATTGTATCTTAGATATGGTCAATTGCTAATTTCATTCATGTATTGAATTAAGTAATAGGGTAGCTGTGTTAGAGTACTTAAAGATATTGAGGCAGATGCAGAAAAATGTTTTAAAAATACCCACTTCACATGTATGATAAAATGTGTTGAATTCACCTAAATCTAGATTTAGCAGCTCGATTTAAGTCAGCAGTCACTGAGTACAGTCATACCATACAAGTTTGACTGCTAGGATATAATTCTATAACTGGGCACCTAATGGGAAACTATTCTATAAAGGAACATAGATGCCAAATATTCTTTATAGAATACAAGTATTATAGTGAAAATATGCACTTATGAGTTAGGTGCAAATAGTTACACCAGCCATAGAGCTGGCTTAAGTATGTGTGAACCTAATGTAATCCCCTTGTCTGCACAGCTAGGTGGCTGCTTGTTGTAAGCCCTGGAAGCTGGGTGGAAGGGACACACATCAAATTTGTTGGTTTAGGACCAGGGGCAGGACCAGGATTTTTCTCCAGGGAGGCCCCAACAAGTAACATCAGATTTTGAGGGGCTGATGCACAATGGCACCCGTTAAGCACAGGTGCTATGGGAAAAATTACTGAATCACAAACTGCGACCAATGCACAAAGGGGACTGCATGTAAATAAGATGCATGGATCCACCTTTGTGCATTGGTCATAGTTTGTGACTCGAAGTTGTCAAATGCATTTTGACTCTACTGTCAAATTCATTTGACAGCTTGCACAGAATCACTGGTGGTCCAGTGGACCACCTACTGACCCCCCCCCCCCCCCCCACCAGAACAAGAAAATCCGTGGTGGTCCAGTGAACCGACTCTCACTTCCCTTCTGACCCTGGCCCCCCTCGTACCCCCAAAGATCAAACCTATTGTGGTCCAAACCCCCCTGCACCCTCTCCTGGTCCCCCATACAAAACAATCCCTAGTGGTTCACTCCCCTGCATCCCCTCCTGACCCCCCAAGGTAAAAATCACCCTGGTGGTATAGTGACCTCTTCTCCATACCTTGAAAATGAGGCAGGAGGGCAAGAGCAACACCTCCTCCCTTCTGCTTCTAGGCCTGCCTTCTCAAAATGGTGGCACCTAGCCCCTGCCTAATGCATTCTGGGATGCACTGGGTGGGGCTAAGCACCATATAAGGAATGGTGCTTAGCCCTGCCTAGTGCATTCCAGGGTGGGTACCGCCATTTCATGCAGGGCAGGCTCAGAGGCAGGGGGTGTTTCTCCTGACCTTCTGCCTCCATTGTTTTAAAAGTACGGGGAGGGAGTCACTAGACCACTAGAGAAATTCTTTTTTGTGGGGTGGGGTTCCACTGGACCAGTAGAGACTTTTTGTGGGGAGGGGCCAAGAGGGGGTGCAGGGGATTTTGGGGTTCACCGGACCATCAAGGATTTGTTCCATAGGGATGCAGGGGGTCCCAGGGCTGAGAGGGGATGCAGAGCGGAACTTTTAGGTCTTGGGGGGGGGGGGGGGTTGGGTTGGTAGGAGAGGGTCCTGAGCATCTACCATGGGGAGCAGTCTGCTTGCATTATGATTTGCAAGCAGGCTGCTCCCTATAACAACAGGTCCAAAACTGCCATAAAAGTTTGCACGGTAAAAGTACAGGCTCAGGTCTGTGCATTGCTCAGAATGCTCATTTTAATACTAATGAGCTCTGTGCAATGCATTTGCATGGGGTTTTTGGTAGCTAGAAACAGCACTCATTAGAGCCACGGAAAACCCTTTTGCAATACTCGCCAAAATAAAACGCTACAACCGGTCTAAAGCAAACATTTACTGCTTGATACTCTTTGTACAACAGGCTGTGAGTCAGTAATTCACTCTACACACAGTCTTTTCTGTCTGAACCAAACTTTACTGTCATTTAAATGATTAAGGCACAGTGCACTTTATCTTCACTTTATCAAGTAGTAATAATTTACAGTTATTTCCTCCTTTCTCCAGATATAGATGAAAATACAATTAATGGTTATGTTAATTCCCTTAGATGATTAAACCTATTCACCAAGTTGGTGAGGGTCTTTCAAGCACACAGTTTAGGATATCTGCTGTTCATTTTGGCAGATATCAAACATATGTCAGTGCTCAGTTATTATTAACTTACAGGTTTTCCAACATCCAGTTTTTTGGCAGGTGGCTCCAGTAGACAAGATGGTAATAAATGGTAGATTGTTATATCCTTAGTAAGAGTAGACAGGTTCTCCATTCTTTTCCACTAAAACAAGGCAGCAACTGTTTTAGATCTGTTTCTTGTCCCTGATCCTTCTTGAATCCTTGCTCCTCTAGCAAGTGCCTTTAATGTCCAACCTGTGAAGGTATGAATTGGCTGATTCATTCAGTTAGGCTGCTGCTTCGGGCATACGTGAAGGGACCTCCCTGTAGTTGCAAGGTCAGAAGCAGGAGATGGATTTACAACAAAGTGGAATAGCAGGGAGTGGGCTTAAATACTCAGAAGGAAAGGGGGGGGAGGGGATGGAACTTGATATACCAACTTTCTGTGGTTTTTCCAACTACATTGAAAGCAGTTTATATAGTATATATACAGGTACTTATTTGTACCTGGGAAATGGAGGGTTAAGTGGCTTGCCCAGAGTCACAAGGAGCTGCAGTGGGAATCAGTCCCAGTTTCCCAGGATCAAAGTCCGCTGCATTAACCACTAGGCCACTCCTCCACTCACTACCACTAGACCTTCTCGCTAAATATGACAAGATTCTTCCAGGCTTCTACCAATTTCCAGCACCTTCTAAACTGTCAGTTCCAGAGATTTCCTTAGACTAGCTGGAGCCATTTCTAGCAGGTGCTGGATGTACAGAGTTCAGCAAAAGGCTACAGTTAGAATAGGCCTCAGGAACTGTGCTGGAATAACTTGCAGGCACCTCTTCCTATTGGCTGGTTGATCTCCCCATACTACCACCCCCAGCAGTGAGAACAGTGACACCAAATGGACTTTTAGGGAACAGCAGTGAGAATTTACACCAAGTTCCTATGATACACATGCAAGTTACATGTTTAAATATGAATCCTGCCTAAACACCTACCTATAAAATGCACACTATGGGGGAAATTCTCTAAATGGCGCTCAAAATTCGGTGCCGAAAATATTGGTGCAAACATTCTTTAATGGGTGTTCTAGGATTGACATCGTTTATAGAACAGTGCATAGCGCCTGGACCTTGCTGAATTTTGGGTGCAAGGAGTTACACTTACTGAAATCAGGTATAAATCCTAGCGTGCAAGTTGGGTGCAAATCCCCAAAACTCTATAACATTTCGTGCAATTTAAGGGAATGCCCTGACCCACCCATTCCCTTCCCATGGTCATACTGCCTTTGCAGATCTCTGCAGACAAACATATGTTATTCTATAAATGGGCACGTAAGTGTGTTTTCGCATGAATCTGCCATTTCTGCTCCATTTTGACGCCTTGCTTCCTTTAGAACACTTTTCCGCACTTAACATTTGGCACCATATATAAAATTTCCGCTATGTAATATAAGTGCATATTTACAGAATAGCACTTAGATAGAAATTAAGCATTCACGTATGCGCATACATATGCATGTATATTTTGTTATGCTAATTACCTACGCATGTAATAGGTGCATAATTGTTAGAATATACTTTATAGAATTACCCTCCTAGAAAGTAATTCTACATGGGAGCCCCCAATATTTAGGCACTAAGGATGTGCCTATTTAGAGCGCATCTCCTATAAAAAGTAGGTTCCTACTTTTATTTATAGGGTGCTGGTATAACAGGTGAAATATGCACATATGCTTTTATGAACAAGCAATTATGGCGGCCATGCATAAATGCTCATGCCTAGATTTTGAAAATACAAGCATGAATGACTGTATTCTATAATTTATACATGCAATTGTATACCCCTCTCATGCTCTATCCAAACTCTGCTGATATGAACACATATTACAAAAATGGGACATGTACTTACAAAATAATGTGTAGCCAGAATATTGTCATTTGCAAGTGTTTGAGTTCACATACATGTATACATTTATTTATTTGTTACATTTGTATCCCACATTTTCCCACCTATTTGCAGGCTCAATGTGGCTTACATAGTACCGGAAAGGCGTTTGCTGTTTCCGGTGTGAACAAATACAACGTGATGTTGTGAAAGATGTAATTTAAATGGTAAAGTCACAGTAATAGTCGTAAAGTGGGAGAGTAGCATTGTGTTCATACATGCTTCGGTTTTCTTATGTAGCCAAGGTCAGTCCTTTAGGTTGAATAGGGAGGGTATGCTTTTTTGAACACGGTGGTTTTTAGTATTTTCCAGAAATTTAGATGGTCGTAGGTCGCTTTTAAGGCTTTTGGTAGTGCATTCCATAATTGTATGCTTATGTAGGAGAAGCTGGATGCATAGGTAGATTTGTATTTAAGACCTTTACAGCTTGGGTAATAGGTTTAGATGTGATCGTGTTGAATCGGAGGTGTTTCTGGTTGGTAGGTCATGACTAGAATACTAGCATTTACATACATTTTTTCTGTTTAAGGAGTATGTTTACTAAGGTGCATTAGCGTTTCTAATGCACCTTTAAATTTAAGGCGCATTAAACGCTAACGCGACTATACATTTCTATGGGTGCATTAGCGTTTAACGCGGGTAAACCATTTACGCACGTTAAAAATGCTAACGCCCATAGCGCACCTTAGTAAACATAGGCGTAAGTCTAGGCTGTTGCTCATAGAATTACTCCCTAATGTTGAACAGTGATCAATGTAGGCAGTTAGGTATGACCATTTCAAAATCTAGTCCTGCTGAGCAGCTAAATCTAAAGACTAAGATGGTTAATCACTCAAAAAATATATGCTAGAGAACTAAAGGCATAGAGGTGCTGAGCAAATCAAATTAGATAATTTAGCTCTCAAGATTCCAAAGGATCCCCTCTTTGCCAGCAAGAGATAAGCAATAGCATTTCAAGGACCCTGTGCCTGACAGCTGAAGGGTGCACTTACTGGTCATTCAAAATCATCATACTCAGTCAAGCTTTCAGGGGCAGTGTCTCCAAATGGGTTAGTTTTGTATATCACACTTCTCAACCAGAGAGACAACGTGGGGCATTACTCACCGTGCCATAATAATCAATTACTAAAATAGTGGAGAAAAAAAAGCATCAGATTCACATAACAGCCCTTAGTAAGGCATAGTCCACTTGCTGTCATTAACTCAGTCATCGGCATTCGAATGCTATGGAGTTTCAGCGCTTCTGTGGATTACCGGATTACTGCTTGAGACTGATGAGCAGAGCTGCTGCTGCAGATAATTGACTGTTTTAATTGACTGTACTGTTTCAAAGGGGTGGATTGTTTGCTCACTACTGCTATTTATAATGTTACTAGTGGAGTTTTTTTTTAATGCAAATAACTGATTTAATGACAGTAAGTGGTCTGTGTCTTACTAAAGGCTGCTATGTAAATGATAATTGTGGCAAATGTGAGTAATGACCCATATTGGCTCTATCAGACAATATTAAGTTGTTGCTTTGTGTTTTAGTTTTGTACATACCATGATGGCAATGAACCTCACTCCTAAACCATGGTATGTGGAGTATGGTCTCAGTGTATCAAATTATAGGGTATAACAGGTGGCTCTTTATAAATCCTTGTAATCCTACTTCTGTATATATTTATGGGTTGAAATGGGGCTATTATAGATTAAGAAAATAGAATGAATTGAAATAAATAAATAATGGAAACTACTATTATTCTTCTCCATGTAAGTTGGAAGGCAAGTCATAAATGTCTCCAGAAACCCCTTATAAAACCAGACAAGTACTCAAAAAATCAATTTGATTTTATTTCTTTCTGTATGTTAAAACATAGTATTTCGTTTCATGAGCATGAAATCTCAGTAAATGAGGAGAAGAAAATAAAACTTTAATGGTCAACAGCATACTTGTAACAGTATGTTTGTCACTTAAAAGGTCTTTTTTTTTTTTGAGAAGTTTGATTATCATTTCTACTGTACTCTGGATTTCTTTTCTCTCCTTAAAGACAACTCACACAGCTAGCTAAACCTTGGGTTTTGGAGAGATGGGGTAACTGGGGGATTGGGGTTAGTGATGGGGAAAGATGGGTGGGCAGAGGTAGCTGGAATAGTATGAGTGGGGATTGGTTTTTGTTTGCTGGAATTGGGAATAATAAGGACCTTGTAGTTATTTTGGAGGTGAAGGTAGGGGTAGTGTTGGGAGCTGGGTATAGTTTGGATTTTGAGGTAATTGTGAAGGGGTAGTTATGGGATAGAGACAGTTGTGAAGTGATAGCTTTGGTATAGGGTAGTTGTGGAGGTGTAGTTATGAGGAATAGGGGTAGTTGTAGAGTAGGGGCTGATCATAGAGATAGAGTATTTGTGGGGGTGGGAGATAGTTTTTTTTGGGGGGTAGAGGGCTAATTTTGGAGGTTGAGAAGTAGTTGTGAGGGCAGTTGGGATAGGTGGCAATTGTGAGAGTAGTTTGGGGGGCATGAGGTAGTAAGGATGGTGGGGTAGTTGTAGGGTGGGGTATTGGGGTGGGATGTAGTTGTAAAGTGTCGCATCCTCGAGGCCCTTGGTATGCTGTCAGGTCCTCGGGGCCTCACTGGGAATCGTGAGCCCTTGGGCCCCTGCCGAGGAGCAGCAGAGGCAGGCAAGACCATCTTGGAACCAGACATACGGAAGAACAGGACTGGAACTCGGGATCGGAAGTAGGCAACTGGAACCGGCAGGACAGGATCCGCTTCACCTGCGCTTGGCCACCGTTCCGCTAGAGTTGAGCTCTAGCGTGCAGGTGGCCGGCAGGACTTGTAGGACAGGGCCGGAACTGGAGAACCAGAGGACCCACCCTGGGTCTAGGAAACACGAGGGAGACTAGACTAGGAACTAAACTCAGACAGGGAGCTGCTGCACCGCCACTAGCAAGAACCAGAAGGCAGACCAAGGAGACAAGACATACAAAGACTAGCAGGAGCAAAGACTAGGGCAACATGCCAGCAAGGCAGACTGGGGATCAGGGAATACCCAGCGGGTAAACCCACTAGCTAGGAAGCAGCAGGAAACGGACCACGCCCTGGCAATAAACACTAGCTAGACAGAGACAGGATTCAGGATATACACTCAGGAAAAACAAGCAGGGAAAGCACACAGACTAGGCAAGGCAGGATAGGCAACAGAGCAAACAGAGTAAACCAGGAAGAACAGGCCAAGGGTCTTGGGCCGGCAGCAGAGCAAACAGAGTAAACCAGGAATATCAAGCCAAGGGTCTGAAGCCACTCCACACACCTAGTGGGAACTCACAAAGGCTGAGGCTTCACATGCAGACAGAGAACAAACACGGACAGAGGCTTCACCCCCAAACACAGAGTAAGCCCGGAACAGAGGCTTCACCCCAAACACAGGATAAGCCCGGAACAGAGGCTTCACCCCAAACACAGGATAAGCCAGGAACAGAGGCAGGGAAGACCCCCCCCCCCCCCCCCCCATGGAAAGACAACAGACACAGACACAGAAAGAAGCTGGGCTGGAACCCAGAGAGAGGCTAAGCAGTAGTGCAGCAGACACTTACTAACCTGACCTGGCCTAAGAGCTTAACACTTCATGCAAAGACCCTGACTGCAAGCCCAGCACTTCCTTATGAAGACTCTCACTGATGAGTCACCAGCAGTAGGACAGAAGCAGGAAGTACACTGACCCCAAAGAGAGGCTTGACACACGTAGGAAGTGAGCCCACAGGAAAGACAAGCAGGAGCCATCTTGGAAGCTGGCACAGAGCTGGTGGCAGCCATCTTGGAAGAGGCATAGCCCACATAGGTGAGGTCCAGTAAGGCAATCAGCACACAGAGCCAGAGAGAAACTAAGACAGAGACAGACACAGAGACAAGCAGAAGCCAGCACAGCCACTGACTCCCAGAAACAGGGTAAGTATGAGGGTGGTCACGGCCACAGACGTGACATAAAGCTAGCTTTAGGCATGGGTTAGTAGGGATGGTGGATAGTTATGTGTGGAATTTTGGGGATTGGGGGAAATGTGAATGCAATTTTGGGGGATTGAAGTAGTTGGGGGCTTTCCGCCAGATTCTATATATTGTGCCTAGCATTTTGTGCCGAAATCAAAGTGTATTCTTTAACAATGTGCATAACTTAATTGGCTTAACAAACTAATCAGCATTTTTAACAGCACTTAACAAGCAATAATGAGCACTAATTGGCAATAATTAGAATTTACAAGCACAAACTCGTTAAGTGTATTCTGTAACTCACAGCTCCTAAATTTTAATGCATGGAGCTAAAAAGGGGTGTGGTTATGGACAGGGAAATGGGCGTTTATTTTGTACAGCGCTGCGTAACCCTAGTAGCGCTCTAGAAATGTTAAGTAGTAGTAGTAGTAGCATTCCAACATCCATGCGCACTGTTACATGCTGGGATTTATGCCACATTTTCCTTGGTGTAAATTAATGCAAGCAGTTCTAGGCACTGGGATATCAACTAGACGCTGCTTATAGAATATGCTTGTGGCAGAAATTTATTCCATGTGGATTTTTCAGGTACCGTATATAGAATTTAGTACTTTCCCCTGGATTCTATGTAGCGAGCCTAGAGATCCATGCTGAAACTGGCGCAGATTCTATAACATTGCATGTAGCTTAACAAGCTTAACAAGCTAATAAACACTGATATCAGCACTTAACAAGCAATAATGAGCACTAATTGGCACTGATTAGAATTTAGGCACGCTAAGCGTAATCTATAATGATGTACGCCGAACTTCAAACACACAGGAAAAAAGGGGCACGGTTATGGGTGGGGAAATGGGCATTTCATGGGCATTCTGAAATTTACATTCTTAGTTATAGAATATGGACCAGTACACCTAAATCTACATGCCGGGATTTACGCCACATTTTCGTTGGTCTAAATGGATGTACGTAGATTTAGGTACTGAAATATCAACTAAGTGTATTCTATAATTGGCGCCTATGATAGTATACACTTAGTCGGCACTGATTTCAATGCTGATTTTTTAGGTACTAAAACCAAAAAAAATCCTTCAGTCTCTAGTATATAAATGTAACAAATATCCAAACCAGGACAAAAAGTTACCAAAATTCGAAAAATAATCACAGCAAGGGCTACCAAAAGAGTATTAGTGTATGTTCAATTTTTTTTTAAAGAATACCCTCAGAATTTCCTCTCATTACTGCAAGTGATAATATCACTGCCTGGTGGTTCAGCACTTCGTTCATCGGGTAATTCTTTTTATATATGTTTGTGCTGGTTCAGATGATACTAATCCTTAATTCACCTTCTATTAAATGTGATATAAGTGTAACCAATGGCCAATGCTGCTAATAATATAGTCAATAAATACACATGCACTTATCTTGTAATTCATGAGTGCTCCATCTTGTTGAGTCGTAACAAGAGAATATCCAATAGACTCCCCCTAAAAGACGCCATATATAGAATCTCCCTCTTTATGTGTAAATGTAATGTGAGTTGCAATGTAAACAATAACATATATTCAGGACTATCAAGTTGTGAAAAGCATTTCCTTAAGCTTCTATCTATCTATCTATCTATCTATCTATCTATCTATCTATCTATCTATCTATCTATCTATCTATCTATCTATCTATCTATGTTGATAACTCCAAACTACACACTTGGATCCCATTACTGTAAAACTCCTGTCTATCCCCAATAAGCCAAACCAGTAGTTAATCTCTCCTTCCCTCATCTTCCTGAATGAGATAGATTCCAATTATCGATCCCTTACCTACATAAGTGTGCTGTTTATTAATGATTGCAATGCCTGCCCGGTTGGTCTATTTTCCTGACACAGGAAGGTCTGATCAAGAAGCTAGGCTGTGGTCCTTCAGTTATGTTCATGTTGTTGCTTCCCTGGTTGCTCTGGTTTTTGGAGTAATTAATCTGATTACCTAAACACCTGGGACTGTTAATAAGCTTTGTTGTGAGGATTGAAGTTTGCTTCTTATAATATACTGTATTAACAACTCCTTTATATATTCTAGACTCTGTTTGTACAAGGTTTTAAACATGAAGCAATGGATTTTAAATGTAAATAGTTATTCTATTGGGAGCCAAGGTAAGTTATTTAGGATGGGATTTATATGGTTATAAGTTCTTTTTATCTGTTGGTAATCTGTCCACTGTTTTCTCCATTAATTGAAGCCTATGCAGTAACTGCTTAGGGAGACTTTGATAGATGTATTACAGTATTCTAACCTGGTACTAACTAAAGCATGAATTGCAAAAGCCAATGCTACTATTTCTGTGAAAGGTCTAACCCATTTTAACTGCTGAAGGCAAGCACAAGACACTCCAACAATAGGACAATAAAATCTCTAGATTCTGAACTATAGGTGCTGGTTGTGTCTTTCAGTGGTAGATACACTGTGAGACTTTAAGAACCTAATTCATAGAATTTACCTTTTTTTCAGGATTAAGCTTTAAATGTGTTAATTTCCAATCAAATATTTATGTAATTTAGAGATGGCATTAGTCTCAGAGTGGAAGCTTGTTGGTCTTGGCCCATAGAAATACAAATCGGGATGTCATCAGCATATTTATCTATCTATCCATTTATTTCTTTATATATTTTCAGTATTTATAGCTCACCTATCACTTACAAGAATTACACGTATAATTAAGTCAGGACGTGTGATGTTTGGCTAATATTTTAGAAAAAGATCTGCCCAGCATAGAGGCTGTTCTAAAATACATGGTGAAATGGACATCTATGTGCAACTTTGTACAGCAGGAATGTTCATTTTAGAAAAAAAAAAAAAGTCAAACTATAGATGGGCACAGAGACATCCATTTTCCAGTACTTGAACTTCTATTTGTGCAACAGCAGCATAGACGTTCATATTGCTGCACCCAAAATCCCGTTGAGTCCTGACCTCTCCATCCTCCCATTCAGTTCCAATCCCATTATGGCCCCCATTCAGTTACGATCCCCCCTACACCCCCAATCATTTCCAATCCCTCTTTCACATCCCAATTAAGTCTCAATCCTCCTGTACCCTCATTTAGTCTCAATCACCCCAAAATAACCCTTTCCAAGACAAAAAAATCAGTGCATACCTAGAGGCCTACTCTCTCTCACCACCTAATTTGCCATACTCACTGGGACCTACCAGGTGTAGCTGGGCCATGGTTTTAGAGCTTTATGAAAGGCTTGATAATTAGTAAGCACTGCAGGGGCATAGCCAGACAGCAGATTTTGTGTGGGCCTAGGCAAGAAGTGGGTGGGCATCAAGTGTTCTCCCCCTCCCACCAAAAAAAGATGTCAGCTGGTGGCAAAATGCTTCTCTCCACCTTGTCAGTCTGCAGCAGGCACGTGCTGAAAACTGAGCATGCCCAGTTGCCAGTATCATGGAGAGTAGCATTTTTGTTACCATCAGGGGGAACTCTTCAGCTGGTGGAGCTTGGGATCCCCACCAGCTACCGCTAAACATGTGCTACTGTTGGGTGGGCCTAAGCCCTAAGTGGGTGGGCCCTAGCCCACCCAGGCCCACCTGTGGCTACGCCACTGGTAAGCAGACAAATTTGCAAAGGTAACAGATTCCACTGGGATGCAACTTGATAATAAATGGAAGAGTCAAATAATTTTCTACCTGACCGAAGGGTAACATCTGGTTTTGAGTTATTCTCGTAGAATTGTTATGTAAAAATGTAACTAAGTTGCATAAATGCAATTGTGCCACACTGTATATCATTTTTAAAATAATAGTGCAGAATTTAAACTATACTCTGGCATCCTCAGGGAGCCACTGCAGTTTCCCTAGTAACAGGGAAGCTGACTTAAACCTGCAGGCAGAAAATATCAACCGTGCTGCCTTGTTCTGGATAAGTTGTAGATGTTTAGTAAGAGTCTTCATGTAACCAATATAATGGATCTAGCGAAGCTTCAAGAATGGTTCAATAATTGGCAACTAAGATTTAATGCTAAGAAATGCAGGGTCATGCACTTGGGTTACAAAAATTCAAGGGAACAATACAATATAGGGGGTGAACTGCTTCTGTGTACGAAAGAAGAGCAGGACTTGGGGGTGATTGTGTCAAATAGGTAGAAAAGGCAGTGGTCAAAACCAGAAGGATGCTTGGGTGCATAGGGAGAGGAATGACCAGCAGGAAATAAAGAGGTGATAGTGTCCTTGTATAAGTCTTTGGTGAGGCCCCATTTAGAGTATTGTGTGCAATTCTGGAGACTGCACCTACAAAAAGATATAAACTGGATGGAGTTGGTCTAGAGGGTGACTACAAAATTGGTCAGTGGTGTCTGTCATAAAACATCTAGGGACAAGCTTATGAACCTCAACTTGTAAACACTGGAAGAGAGGCAGGAGAGAGGGGATATGATGGAGAGGTTTAAGAGTGATGGAGGCTTGGTTATATTTATATAGGAAAGGTGCTGTCACACTGAAGATATTTTGGATGATCCACTGATGCTGTTAAAGAAATTTGGCTCCGGCGTCCCCGATGAAGGAGGGAAACAGGGTGCTCTGTCAGATGGCTCAGAAAGCAGTGGTGGGATATATATATATATATATATATATATATATATATATATATATATATATATATATACAGAAAAACTAAGAAGTTTGCTGCCTTTTGCTTTGTTTATCTGGTGCCTTTATTTCAGTTCATTTGTGATTAGTTCCTTATTTGAGAGCTCTACTCAGCAGACTGAATTGTGCACTCTTATAAAGCTTTCTGGGAATTGATTTAGTAAACAATTATTACTGCACTAAGTTTCAAGTGGTTAAAAATTCACCCATCTAAAATAATGGTGAGCCATTTAAGTGAGCCAAAGTTTGGCCTATTCTCAATAAAAATTTGGTTCGGCTGTAGGAAACAGGCTTATACGGAAAGTTTATCATCATTCCTTCATCTTAACAACACATTAGGACTTTTTTTTTACCCCTGAGGTAGCTGATTTAACTAAATTTATATATATATATATATATATATATATATATATATATATATATATATATATATATTTTTTTTTTTTTGGTGGGGGGGGGGGGGGTTTGATTTCTAATTTGAATCTTGAGTGATTTTATTTGAAATGATTTTAAACCTGAAAAGTAGACAAAAGTCTAAGGGAATTAAATTTGGTGAATAGCAGGTAAAACCAATATTTGGTCAATGTAGTTTCTACAAACGTAGGGAATCTTTTCCGAAGGTGCGAAAGGGCTATGGGGCAGGTAGCATATTGTAAAACAACATTACATTACTGCTGGATGCACCCAGGTTTGCCTGCACTCTTTCCTGCGCTAGAAAATAATTTTTCTTTTCTATTGTGGGGGATGGAAGTAGGCTTTCCTAGTGGTAATTGGGAGTACAGGTAAGTGGCCAGCAGTAGTTTTAGCACATGGGTTTCCCGCTTGCTCTGGCCACTTTTTAGCATGGCTCTCAAATAGCTGAGCCATTATCACCTGAGCTCTTACAGCCTCCTATTTAGAAGGCAGTAAGGGCTCACAGGATACTCCTGCGATAATCAAGCAGCATGCGGCAATGGGCTCATACTGCTGGCAATGCTTACTCCCCACCTCCCACGCTAGAAAATAATTTTCTAGCACAGGAAATGGTGCGTGGAAAACCCAGAACTACTGCAGGGTGCTTGTGGATGCCCAGCAGTAGTTCTCTTTTGCCACGCGCTACCCACACGGTAACCCTACCTCACCTTCGGAAAAGGACTCCTAAAGCTTTGACCTGAAGAAGCAGCATTTTTAATTAAAACTTTCTGTGCCACAATTTTGTACTGACTTGGCATAAGCACAGCAATAACCTGTATATATATATATATATATATATATACTGCTGCCCACTGATGGTCTCAGCTCACCCCTTCACCGTACTGACTGCTGCCATCTTCTTGAATGTCTTGAGAGCTGGAAACTGTATATACCTTTAGTGGTACTATAGTTTCCTGATCAAAGCAATGAACCCATTTCTCAAAATCAGGGTCATAATCCTGCTCTCAAAAAGTTTTGAATTTGCTTGAAGTCCCTCTAGATGTTCTGTGCAGATATCATATTATATCCTTTTACCCTCGGCATTCAGGGGCCCTTTTTACAAAGGCGTGTTAGGCATGCCACATTGAGACTGGGGGTGCAGTAGCCTGGCGGTAAGTTCAGATTTGGCATGCGCCCATACCGCCTGGATGATTTATTTCTTTATTTCTTCCTGAGGAGCTGCAGAGTGCATTCACTCTGCAGCTCCTCAGTACTTCTCCACTCTCATCTCTCCCTACATTCCTCCCCGGGAACTCCGTTCACTGGGTAAATCTCTCTTATCTGCACCCTTCTCCTCCACTGCTAACTCCAGACTCCGTTCCTTTTATCTTGCTGCACCATATGCCTGGAATAGACTTCCTGGGCAGGTACGTCAAGCTCCATCTCTGGCTGTCTTCAAATCTAAGCTAAAAGCCCACCTTTTTGATGCTGCTTTTAACTCCTAACCCTTATTCACTTGTTCAGAACCCTTATTTTATCATCCACACTTTAATATTCCCTTATCTCTTGTTTGTCCTGTTTGTCTGTCCTAATTAGATTGTAAGCTCTGTGGAGCAGGGACTGTCTCTTCATGTTGAAGTGTTCAGCGCTGCGTACGTCTAGTAGCGCTATAGAAATGATAAGTAGTAGTAGTAGTAGTCTTCCTGCATGCGTTTCTGGCAGTAATCGGCACTTGGTGCACGCTGACCAGTCACCGCACGTGTAGCGTGTGAATCCTTACCGCTAGATCACTGGGTGGTGTTAAGGGCTCACACCATTTTTGGGCGTGTTCTGCTTTCAGTTTTACCGCAGGCCCTTTCCCCATCCCATTAAAAAAAAGCCCCTTTTTGCAGATGTGGTAAAAACTGGTCTGGCGCACACCCAATACATGTGTCTACAAGTCTTTAGAAGTGGTGCTTGTGACCTGACTTATTGCTGATGTCCACGATCTTCTAGAATTTTTCCCTGTCTTGTGATCACACCAGATATTTCTGGTGTCATGCCAGACCTGCCTTGGACATTTTGACCTTGGCATATCCATGATTCTCCTTCGATTAAATTCAACTATATTGAGTGTTATTATGGCATGTAAAGGGGCATCGTTTCTCATGGCTGCTATCATTTCCTCCTGTGTCTTTTGCAGGATCAAACTTTAACTGTAGAAGAACATAAACAGGTACTATAACTTCTTTGACTCTTTTTTTTTTATTTTTTGTGATTGATTGAATCATTTCAGTACATTCTAGCCCTTGATACATATAAAAAATAGGTACTAACAAAGAAATATATCAAAATGTCAGCAATTTAATCAGTGAAATCTGTTGAGCTCTAGCATATAATTAACTATATGGCTCATGCTAGATTTTATGTTTTTGTACCAAATGTCATTTAAGACTGTAGTGTGGTTACAGTGTTAAATTCACAGGGATAAAGCTCTGTAAGCAACAAGCGATACCTAGCTATTGATCTATTCATATGTGCCAGCTCTGTACATATTGGGGGTGCTTGAGCACTTCCATTATCCTTCACTGTGTCCACTGTGTTAGGAGTCACCGACCAAGAAAGGGATCTAGGTGTTGTCGTTGATGACAAGTTGAAACCTTCTGCTCAATGTGCCGCAGCAGCTAAGAAAGCAAATGGAATGTTAGGTATTATTAGGAAAGAAATGGAAAACAAAAGTGAGGACATTATAATGCTTTTGTATCGCTCCATGGTGCAACAACACCTCGAATATTGTGTTCAATTCTGGTCACCGCATCTCAAAAAAGATATAATGGATTTAGAAAAGGTACAGAGAAGGGCGACGAAAATGATGGGGATAAGATGACTTCCCTATGAGGAAAGGCTAAAGCGGCTAGGGCTTTTCAGCTTGGAGAAAAGACGGCTGAGGGGAGATATGATAGAGGTCTATAAAATAATGGAGTGGAACGGGTTGATGTGAAGCGTCTGTTTACTCTTTCTAAAAATACTAGGACTAAGGGGCATGCAATGAAGCTACAAAATAGTAAATTTAAAATGAATTGGAGAAAATATTTCTTCACTCAATGTGTAATTAAACTCTGGAATTTGTTGCCAGAGAACGTGGTAAAGGCGATTAGCTTAGCGGGGTGTTAAAAAGGTTTGGACGGCTTCCTAAAGGAAAAGTCCATAGACCATTACTAAAATGGGGAAAATCCACTACTTATTTCTGGGAGAAACAGCATTAAATGTTTTGTACTTTTTTGGGGATCTTGCCAGGTATTTGTGACTTGGATTGGCCACTGTTGGAAACAGGGTGCTGGGCTTGATGGACCTTTGGTCTGTAACAGTATGACAATATTTATGTACTTATAATTTAACATCCTTCAATTGTTTTGAATGCTGACTTCTGTGGGCCTACCTTAAAATATTTCTTGAGTGGCTTTCAGGAGTGAGCATTTCCTTCCTCAGCTGAAATCAAAATATTTTGTGCTACTTTTTGCTATCTGCTTCAGTTTTGTAGAACTGTATGATCTGGGTGCTGTTGTTACTGAGTGCCAGCTACTATGTGCTCAAATGCAGCAAGCGCATAGGACCAATTGAGGAATTGTACTCCTGTTTATTAGTGAACTGCTGCTAAATCTCACTCATGACCCTCTTACTTACAGCAACAAGATAAGCCTAAGGTAGAAGGATCATAAATTTTTGATCTGAGGATGGCAGTATAAGTGTAATTGCTTCAATAAAAAGCTATCACCTTTTTGTTTGTTTGTTGACCTTCATTTCTATACATTCGGGACTCTGAAAACTTTTACAACTATAAGTGAGCTCTCGTGAAGGTTGTACATCAGAGATTTTCAACCTTTTTCATCTCACAGCACACTGACAAGGTACTAAAATTGTCAAGGCACCAGCATACATGACAAACTTAATAGAATTACCTATCCATTATGCACTCAAGGATGCAAGAAACTACCTCACTCTACACTTCTGAAATGCCATGGCCTAAAATACAAATCCTCTTACGCAACCAGTTTCACATACATTTGCCCCAAGTTGTGGAACACAATAACAAAACTCCTGAAATGCACAAAAGACTACATAACCTTCCGGAAACACCTGAAACCCACTTCAGAAAATGTTTCTTTGATGAACCCACACAATCGACCTGAACATCAGCCAATCACACCACAGGCACTGAACAAGGCTCGCGTATGCTCCAAACAGCAATGTAATTTGTCTACCTGAAATAATCTGTAAGCCATATTGAACTAACAACTTGATTTGGAAATGTAGGGTACAAATAAATAAATAAATCAGTTTTTAAAGGATATATGTCCTTTCTACCCCCTCCCCGCCCTGCCCTCTTCGAGTTGCTCCTTCCCCACACAGTTAATTAAAAAAAAAACACTAGTCTATAATATTGTTTCATAAAGGTAAGATAAAAATTTAAGAACTCCTAAGAAAAGAAAAAAAAAACCAGGAAGAAAAATCTGGCAGTCAACTGCAGGAGAAAGAGGCTTTAACAACAGCTTTGATTGCCACTTCACTTACCATGACCCAGAGAAGAAAAACAATTTTTGGACAAAGACCAAAAGAATGAAAGAGAGCTCTTTTATTTGCTGCATTACAATACTAACAGCAGATTCAATGCGCGAATTAGACAAATGCAATAAATATTAAAATGTGCATTCGCAAACTAATTCTATCAGAACTAGTTCAGAATTTGATTCATTTGCAATATACTTCACTTCCACTAAAATCTTCCAAATTCAGATGTGAAAGAGGGACATCAATGTGTATGAGTGCCATGCACATTACAGAAAAAAGATCAAAACACTTGTTCCAACAAGTATCTGAGCTGGCGGGGATCCCCAAGCCTCATCAGCTGAAGACGTCCCTGATGCTGGCACTCTTTGCATACACAAAAACTGAGCATGTGCAGAGTACCGGCGTCGGTGTCTCAAGAAACAGCTGCTGACTGCTGAGCTATGTTTAGGAGCCTCTGGGAGCCTTCTGGAACATCAGCCGGCAGGGCTTGAGGATCCCTGCCAGCCACCGCAGCCACTGTGAGTCCCGTGGCACAGCTGCAGACCATCCACAGCACACCAATGGGCCACGGCACACCGGTTGACAATTGCTGTCCTTTATAAAAGAAGAAAAGGATCACTGGCATTAACCCATTTTTGCTCAATCTTTTATTTTCACCCTTGATTTCTAAACTAATTTTGGAATACCGAGCAAAAATGGGTTAAAAATATAGGAAGAAAAACCAGTGAGACAATTAAAATAATGGGAGAGGGGGAAGCCAAGACCTCAGGATCTAAGATGAAATGAAAAACACAAACTCCAATAGGCAAAAACATTACCAAAGGTTAAAAAAAACACTAATGGAGACAGGAGCATTAATGGAGACAGGAGCCCTACATCTTCAGGCCCCTTGAGGTCCCTTAGGATGGGCATTCCAAGATCTTGGATTAGGATTCTGGGACTAGAATCAGCAAAATATCGGGTTAGATTGTAAGCTCTTTTGAGCAGGGACTGTCTTTTCTTCATGTTCAATTGTAAAGCGCTGCGTACGACTGGTAGTGCTATAGAAATGATTTGTAGTAGTAGTAGTTAATATGTATCAAATAACCTTTATTGTTAGTGCATTAGAAGTGACCCTTTAGAGGGACCTGGATCATGTAAGCTGTAAGGTACAAAACAAGCCAGGAATATGGGACAAGTTTTATTGCAGGAAAATAGTCTTTGAAAACAACAATAATATTAGCAGCAACAACAACAACAACAACAATTTGTCCCTCTTTAGTCTGGTAGTCTGTGCATATATAGGACTAGATTCTATATATCACACCTAAAAAAATTGGCACTGAAACAAAATATGCCTAGGTGTATTATATAAAGTACGCCTAAATTTAGGCATACTTTATAGAATGGTCCTTTTACTAATGTGCGCTGAAAAATGGTTTGTGGTAGTGTAGGCATGGGTTTTGGCCGCGCGCCGATCCATTTTTCAGTGCGCCTGTAAAAAAGGCCTTCTAAAATTTTTGCCGAAAATGGACGTGCGGGAGAATCAAAATTGCCGCGCCTCCATTTTGGGTCTGCGACCTTACCACCAGCCATTGACCTAGCAGTAAAGTCTCACATGGTAATCTGGTGGTAATGACCCTCGCGCATCAAATGCCACTTGGTGCGCATCCGGTAAGTGCGTCTGAAAATAAAAATTATTTTTCAGCTGCGCTTATTGGACAAGTGCCAAAAACTAAATTACTGCAATAGCCATGTGGTAGCCGGGCAGTAACTTCATTTTAGGTGCACGTAGACGCTTACACAGCTTAGTAAAAGGGCCCCAAAATAAGCCTAAATTTCCACCCAGTTTATAGAATACACCAAACGCTTGTCCATGCAATTAAATTTAGTCATGGGTGAACTGCTATGAATTTACAGCCTGTCTCACTGACGTGGAGGGGCATAATTGAACAAAAACGTCTATCTCCATGGGCGTTTATCTCCGAGAACGGGTCTGTGAAGGGGCGGACCGAACCGTATTTTCGAAAAAAATAGACGTCCATGTTTTATTCGACAATTTGTGAGCTGGGCGTTTTTGTTTTTCAGTGATAATGGAAAATGAAAGCGCTCAGCTCAAAAACGAATAAATCCAAGGCATTTATTCGTGGGAGGGGCCAGGATTCGTAGTGCACTGGTCCCCCTCACATGCCAGGACACCAACCGGGCACCCTAGGGGGCACTTTTACAAAAACAAAAAAAAAGGTAAAAGAGCTCCCAGGTGCATAGCACCCTTCCCTTAGGTGTTGAGCCCCCCAAATCCCCCTCAAAACCCACCGCCCACAAGTCTACACCATTACTATAGCCCTAAGGGGTGAAGGGGGGCACCTACATGTGGGTACAGTGGGTTTGGGGGGCGGTTTGAAGGGCTCCCATTTACCAGCACAAGTGTAACAGGTGGGGGGGGATGGGCCTCGGTCCACCTGCCTGAAGTCCACTGCACCCCCTAATAACTGCTCCAGTGACCTGCATACTGCTGCCAGGGAGGTGGGCATGACATTTGAGGGTGAAAATAAAAAGTTGTGAAATGGCATATTTTGTGATGGGAGGGGGTTTGTGACCACTGAGGGAGTCAGGGGAGGTCATCCCCGATTCCCTCCAGTGGTCATCTGGTCATTTAGGGCACTTTTTGGGGCCTTATTCGTGGAAAAACAGGGTCCAGGAAAAGTGCTCTAAATTCTCGCTAAAAACGCCTATGTTTCTTCCATTATCAGCGAAAGGCGCCCATCTCTGATCGCCCGATAACCACGCCCCAGTTCCGCCTTCACCACGCCTTCGACACGCCCCTATCAACTTTGTCTGCATCCGCGACGGAGTGCAGTTGAAAACGTCCAAATTCGGCTTTCGATTATACCGCTTTATTCGTTTTTCTGAGATAAACGTCTATCTCCCGATTTGGGTCGCAATATAGGCGTTTTTCTTTTTCAATTATAAGCTGGATAGACTACTGTGGATTCTTTTGGATTTGTAATAAGTAAATGCAAACCTTTATTAGAGGAGCTAAATTCTACAATGATTAGGATATATACAATGGTTAACACATATACAATGATTAGCTATATACACACAATTGTTACATCACTGGTCTCTACATCTAAGCAATGCCAAGAGTTCTTAGACCAGGAAAAGAAGCAATAATACATACACTATACATACAATCACTAGTCCTTATGTCATCCAGGCTCTTATCATCAGCTGGGGGGGGGGGGGTTCACAGAGAGAGCCAGGAGCTTTTTAGACCAGGAACAGATCCTCTGTGCAGCACGTACGTTACTCATAGATGAGCTCCCACTCTGCTGTGACAAGCCCTCCCTTTTTATTAGGTTCTGAGCTCATGTTCAGAGCTAGGGAAAATTACAGAATGCTTCTCTGTTTAGGTCTGTGGGAACGTGGTCACATGCCTTCCAAAGTCCAGGTGGCCAAGCTGGACTTCCGAAAACAAATGCCATCCTCCCCTTCACATACCAAATTAGTTAGAGCTGTGTCTTATCTTCTGCATTCCAACTTATTTTTGTATTTACAAGAAAAGTTACTTTCGGTCAAAGACATAGTTGAAAAACAATCTTTAAAATTCACTTCCATTACAATGGGCAGTTACTCCAACTAAAACTTGGTATAAATGCTGATGCCTAAATTACGCGTGGACCGGGTGTATTCTATAACAATGTTCTTAGCTTTTAGAAACACCCATGACCTGCCCATTCCACACCCCCTTTTCAACTTAGAATTTAGGCGCATCATATTAAAGAATAAGCTTAGTGGAGAATAAACGAGCAGATCAAAGTGACATCCAAAGGATTTTATTGGAGATACCGTATATAAGAAAGTTGCCCAAGGATTGTACAAACTGAATTAATCTTGTAATATGTCATATGTTGAAGCCTGGATCCTCATTTGCCATCTCCTAACCTTGTATATGATTGGGGGGAGGGGAGGGAAGATGATGCTCAACAGTTGCCAGTGCTGGGGAACGTCTTTAAAGCTGTGACTATTTGTATTTATTTATCTATTTATTGGGATTCATTAACTGCCTTTATGAAGAGATTCACCCAAGGCGGTGTACAGCACATACAGTTTAACATAAAATGTTTCACTTCATAGTTTGCAGAGCCCTGAGAATATCATATGGCAACACAAGAGTCCCAGCACACACAATTGTAGTCAAATCCCACCAAGTCTTTGGGTTCTTGCTTGTTGAGCTCCCAGCAGGACTACATTTTAGACTAGAGTGTTTCAGTCAATGATACTGTCAGAGCTGCCAAGGGGGCTCAATTTTTGAGAGGAAGATTTTAAATACACTCCCCTATTTCCACCTTACTCCACACCAGCCCCATCCACTCTGTCTCTTGGCTAGAACCCTGGCACATCTCAATCCTACAAACATTCCAGAAAATACCTTGTTTACACTGGTGACAATAGGGATGGATGATAACTACAAATACCTTCCTCTATTCTTCCTGTAATCTCCTCAGCAACTCTTCTTTTACTTTAGCTTCCCTATCAGTCACTCTCCCTATTTTATGACAGAGGACAAGCTTGTCCAAGTTTAGTCTTCAAAGGTTATGAACTGGCCAGATTTTCAAGATTTCCCTAATGAAATAGTGAGCATGCAAACCTCTCTTCATTTCACAAAACACCAAAAAAAGGGGAAATATGTTTAGAAATAGTTGTTTTCAAATGTATCATAACATCAAATCCCTTGCAACTATATATAATCTGATACCTTTATTATATATCGTATACCAAAAATTCTCAATATACTATGTTACATATATTAAAACCAAACATACTACACTCATACTCCACACAAACTCTTATCATACCACAATACATTATAACCATATCATACAAATGTACACCATAATATTAATAAAATAAACAATGTTATCAAATAGCACAGATTGTAAAGAAGTGAGAGGAATAAAAGCCTTTATATTTGGAATGAGGAGAATAAAAGTCTTTGTACTTGTCACAATTCTCTTGCATTACGACATGCAGATCTTAGTACTTGTCTCAAAAGGCAGGCGTTTTTTTTGTTGGATATCCGCTGCACGTCATGGGAGCAGCATGAGTCTTGGGTGGCCCATATTGGCTGGTAGCAGATCCCTGATGATGCTCACATGAGCGAAACACGGACCGTGTAGGGTCAATGGCGTTTGGTGAATGTGAATCTTGGATGTGACTGTGAGGATTACAATATGTCACAACTAGTTGGACACGGACTGCGAAATGAGAGTAGGAGAAAAGTGATTCAGCCAAGTCAACTGTAGAAGATATTCCTGCGGATTTTGGAGAGTGCTTGAATCAACCATAAGGGCTCGGTTGGGTGACCCAGCCTCAAGATTATACTTTTCACTCCATGAGGATCTTGATGTTTGAGGACTGATGAGACAAATACTGAGATCTGCATGTTGTAATACAAGAGAATTGTCATGACAAGTACAAAGACTTTTATTCTCCTCATTCCAAGTTCGAAGACTTTTATTCCTCTCATTTCTTTACAATCCGTACCATTTGATAACATTATATATTATTAATATTATGGTGTACATTTGGATCATATGGGTATGATGTATTGTGGTATGATGAGTGTTTGTGTGGAGTATGGACTGGTAGATTTATACCATTAAAGCTAGACTGGTACAATATAGTAAACAGCCCTATAAATTAATCATCTTTTGAAAAATTTTTGTTTGAGCTACTTGTTCTTTATGCATAAAGCAATCTCCAATTTGAGTTTTATCCTGGCTCTGTTTTATGCTTAATTGGTTGCCCAAAATCTCAGTATAATTTATTGTTTCATAAGCTGTACTGACTGTGCCTTATTTCCGAGTGACAGATCTTGATAGATCTCAGAAGGACATTTACTTAAGCCACCTCAGTGGAAGTATTAGTTGAACATTTAGCTTCAGCTGTCAAGATTTGACTCATAAATGCTTCATAATGACCACTTTCTCAGTCTGGGGTGGGGGGAATTAATTCAGGAAGGCGTGTGATATAGTTTAATTATTATAAATATAACATTTTCTTCATTTGTTACCTCTCTTTTCTCCAAAGTATATATGTCTTGCTTCAATATACTGAATAAATTACAGATATCATCTTCTGTGGGTCCTTAGTCTTGGACATGTCACTTACGGGCCCTTTTACAAAGGTGTGCTGAAACATGGCCTGCGGTAGTGTAGACGCATATTTTGGGTGCACGCAGAATCATTTTCAGCGCACCTGTAAAAAACACATTTTTAAAATTTTTGACAAAAATGGATGTGCGGCAAAATGAAAATTTCCATGCAACCTCAACGCAAGCCATTGACCTAGTTGTAAGGTCTCACGTAGTAACCATGCGGTAATGGTCTACAAGCATAAAATGCCAATTACTGCTCGATTACTGCCCATGCGCTAGAAAATAAAAATATTTTCCGGTGAGCTTATCGGACATGCGTCAAAATGAAATGACCACAAGGGCCACACAGTATCCAAGTGGTAACTCAAAATTGACGCATGTTGGGCGTGCTTTGGTGCCTATCTTGCTTATTTTTGAAAGAGATCGCCAGCCATCTCCTGAACCCGGCCAAATCGGTGTAGTCGAAAGCCGATTTTGGCCGGCTCCAACTGCTTTCCATCGCAGAGCCGACCAAAGTTAAAGGGGGCATTTTGGAAGGGTATGGAAGGCGGGACGGGGGCATGGTTATGAGATGGCCGGCTTCGGCCAATAATGGAAAAAAGAAGGCCGATTCTGACGAGCATTTCTCCGGCTTCACTTGGTCCATTTATTTTTATGACCAAGCCTCAAAAAGTGCCTCAATTGACCAGATGACCACCGGAGAGAATCGGGATCACCTCCCCTTACTCCCCCAGTGGTCACCAACCACCTCCCACCCCCCAGAAAAATGAAAAAAAAAATTTTTCCAGCCTCTATGCCAGCCTGAAATGTCATACCCAGCTCCATGACAGCAGTATGCAGGTCCCTGGAGCAGTTTTTAGTGGGTGCAGTGCACTTCAGGCAGATGGAGCCAGGCCGACCCCCCCCCCCTACCTGTTACATTTGTGGTGGTAAATGGGAGCCCTCCAAATCCCCCCAAAACCCACTGTACCCACATGTAGGTGCCCCCCTTCACCCCGTAGGGCTACGGTAGTGGTGTAGAGTTGTGGAGAGTGGGTTTTGGGGGGAATTTGGGGGGCTCAGCACCCAAGGTAAGGGAGCTATGTACCTGGGAGCAATTTTTGAAGTCCACTGCAGTGCCCCCTAGGGTGCCCGATTGGTGTCCTGGCATGTCAGGGGGGCCAGTGCACTACAAATGCTGGCTCCTCCCACGACCAAATACCTTGGATTTGGCCAGGTTTGAGATTTCCGGCATTAGTTTCCATTATCGCCGGAAACCAATGCCAGCTATCTCCACGTTTTTGTATGGTTAAGTGAAAACCCGATTTAATATTCATATTGGGCAAAACCTGAAGAAGCCTGTAAGAAGGCGAAACGATATGGGCCCCGTTGTTTATTCCATCAGAGGGGTTATTGTGCAACTTCAGTGAAAGCTAAGTGTTGTTTTGAAGTTTTTGCTGTCGTTTATCTAGATTGCAATATTCAACAAAAAGAATGACTATATAATAAATGATTTTTTGTATGTAAGTAAATCACTATGGGTATATAATAGCCCTATGAAAGAGATAGGACCGCAGACACTACAATCTAATGCAGATACTGGAGTCTTGCAGGTCAGACCTTGGTCAATCCTTGGTCTCTGAGGGTTATACCCATAGATTAAGAACTTCAATTCATTTTACCCTTTGGGTTTTTTTTGGCTGTTCACCAGTATTGTGGTATTAGATTACGGAAGCAAGGGGAACAGCTCATACTGTTTTTTTTGCATCTATTATTTTTTACCATTCGATTATGCCCCTCCACACGGCTTAGTAGGTCCCCTTAACCTCCACTGATTCAGGTACAAAATTAGATTGTAAGCCCTCCAGGGATAGGAAAATATGTACTGTACATGAATGCTCTACAGCTACTACTGAAAAGCATGCACTACATCCAGATTCCTTCCCTTCCTCTTCATACAAATGTATCAATAGGACCAGTGAGATGTGAAGAAGACACACTGAAATAAGTTAAAATCTGCCTCTTCCTTTTCACTATTATATAAAAGAGAAAATCTTTTTGCTTTTTGCTTTAATCTGCTCTGCTTTCAAGTTCCAAAAGCATAGGGGAGCTTACAAGATGTCAGTCATTTTGATTCTCTATGGCAAGCTAATTTTGATAAGTCTTGATCAAAACTTTGCAATAAGAAACTGGATTTAATCTCCAAAAAAGGTGCAGGTGGAATCGTGATGGTGAATGTAAAGCTCGTTCTTTTTCTTCTTTGAAGTTTGTACTTTTGTGGTTGCAGCATCTTATTGAAGAATTCTTTGTTCTAGGTTTGGAATTTACACCCAACTCCACTCCATGCCGTGATATAATTACATTTTCACATCTCAAAATATTTAGCATGGGATCCCCTCCATCACAGCCCTGTATAGCATTATTGCTTAAATTATGACGGAGATCTAGGAATGTGTCCTTTCGGAATACATTTTTAAAGCCATTTGCTACTACTGCTTCTAAACACACCTATTCCATTCCCAGCTTTTAAATCCCACAAATATCCAATGGGAATCATAGCGGGTTACAATAAGAATTCAATTACAACTTAAAATTTCATAGATCAAAAATATTTATCAAATAAAAAGGTTTTCCAGGCTCTTCTAAACTCAAAATAATCTTCTCTACCTCGGACCTGAACTGGAATCGAATTCCATAGCTTAACTGCTCAACAACTAAAAGAGCTGCCATAGAAATACCCATGGATTCAACATATCATGCCCAAATTTGGGCGCTGGTCCAAGATGTGTGCACAAATTACTTGAATGAGCCATTAACGAGCAATAATTGTAGGCGAACAACCAATTTATGATAATTGGCACGAATAGGATTTGTGCGCACATCTGGCTGCGTGCTGTTCTATAATTCTGGGTGCCTAAATTCCATTGGGCCCCTTTTATGAAGCTGCAGCAAAAGGGGGACTGCGCTGGTATTAGTATGTGTTTTTAGCGCGCGCGCCAAGGCCCCCTTTTACCACAGTGGGTAAAAGGCAGGCCTTTCTTTTTTTCAGGAAATGGCCATGCGGCAAGTGAAGCACTTGCCGCATGGCCATTTCGGGGGGGGGGGGGGGGGGAGTTTCTCTATACCTAAAATGATTGATATTTCACCAGTTTTGTAAAAGTTATGCTGACCATAACAGACGTGTGGGATTTTTGGATTTGTTTGTTTTTGGTTCACAGTATATATATCTATAAATTGCTGCGTACATCTGATACTGCTTTACACTGCAGCAGAAATTCTATAAATGGCGCTCAAAATTCAGTGCCAGAAAAAATCAGTGCTAAGTGCTGTTCTATAAAGGGCACATAGAAGTGAATTCCTGTACCCAACTCTAGGCACCAGACTAACATCAGCTAAAATAGTGAGTGGAGTTGAACGGGTAGATGTGAAGCGTCTGTTCATGCTTTCCAAAAATATTAGGACTTCGGGGCATGCGATGAAGCTACAATGTAGTAAATTTAAAATGAATCAGAGAAACGTTTTCTTCACTCAACATGTAATTAAACTCTGGAATTCGTTGCCAGAGAATGTGGTAAAGGCGGTTAGCTTAGCGGAGTTTAAAAAAGGTTTGGACGACTTCCTAAAGGAAAAGTCCATAGACCATTATTAAATGGACTTGGGGAAAATCCACTATTTCTGGGATAAGCAGTATAAAATGTTTTATACATTTTTGGGATTTTGCTGGGTATTTGTGACCTGGATTGGCCACTGTTGGAAACAAGATGCTGGGCTCGATGGACCTTTGGTCTTTCCCAGTATGGCAATACTTATGTACTTATGAAACCTAGTGTAAATCATGGAATGCAATTTGGGTATGGATACCACATATTCTATAACACTACGCCCACCTTTTCAGAATGCCTTTGTTGACCCACCCATCCCCTTTTTGGAATGTGCACTATGGTCCCCTTTTACAAAGCGGCAATAAGCCCTATGCAGGCTTACCGCTCACTAAAAAGGAAGTATCGCCGGGCTACCGCATCAACCCAGCAGTATTTCCCACCCCCAGTGTGCAGTAAGTGCTCCCCCCCAGATTGAAAACATAGTTGGACCGCAGTAATGCAAATGTCCTTTACTTATCTTATAGTCTTGTAGTGACTTGTAGGAGTTAGGCTGCTCATGGTGAAGCCGGAAAGTCTTTAAACTGTTTAGCAAACATTTGATGGCACCATCCCGTGTCGCCCTTCCTTCCTATAAGATAAGTAAAGGACATTTGCATTACTGCGGTCCAACTATGTTTTCAATCTGCAAATAATGAAATTTCATAGATGCAGATAAGTATCAGCAGTACTATAGGAGTGAAAGGTTGTGGCTTGGTTGGTGGATGAGTACACAAGTTTTTTTTATAAGTCCAGTCGTAGGTCAGGCATCGTAGTTTTGGGGTTTGGTGTCTTACCTTGTTAATTCACAGCATTAGTGATTGAGAAGGAGAGGTTTTTTTTTATACCATCTGTTTTTCTCATTTAGATATGAGTTTTTGCACATGGTTTTTTTGCTCTCTGGTTCTCTTTCACTGGAACCAATGATATTACTCTACTCCTTGTTGTAATAGTGGATTCAGCATTATATTCAATGTTTTCCCTATCAGGAGTTTTGAGGTTCCTTATTGGTTAAATATCTATTAAGGATTGTGTTGATTCTCTTTGAATTACAAGGACAGACACCTACAAAACTTTGAATTTCAAACTTTTTTGAAATCTAGAATTTATATTGATTAGGTTTGGAAGTCCATGTTTAAATCTAGAGTGTTCCCTAAATAACTGTATCATTTACCAGTTTATATAGTAAAATCGGACTCATCACAATAGTGAATACAATGCCCAAACATAAAAAACAAAATAGTCTAGCACAAAACCAATGGATTATAAAGAGGAGCATACCTAAAAGTTTAGAAAGCAGATGAAATTACATGGAAATACTTTTAAAACAAATAGGAGGAAATATTTTTTCACTCAAAGAATAGTTAAACTCTGGATGTGGTAACAGCGGTTAGTGGATCTGGGTTTAAAAAAGATTTGGAAAAGTTTCTGGAGGAAAAGTCCATAGTCTGGACATGGGAGAAGCCACTGCTTGCCCTGAGATTGGTAGCATGGAATAATGTTAATAAACGGGTTTCTGCCAAGTACTTGTGACCTGGATTGGCCACTATTGGAAGCAGGATACTGGGCTAGATGGAACATTAATTGGTCTGATCCAGTACGGCTGTTCTTATGTTCTTATGAGTCAACGGGAGTCAAAGTGGCATCAGATTAAAGATGCAAAAAGTACATTATAGGGAAATGGAGATCTAATTATACTGTCATTGGTATGACGTATCACACTAGCAGTATCTTAGTGATCACCCTGCTCATAAATATTTATATAGTGAGACGATAAACCAAAAGAGAGAGAGAGAAAAGAAAAGCCAGCATTGAGATAACCTAAAAAGTACCAATCATAAAAAGGCATAAAAGTGAACATTAAAATCTGTGAGACATAACATTTATTGTGTGAATTTGCATCATAGTTGCAATGTGAATCTTATACTTGTAGTGTAACAGTGCAATATTTGCAGCATTAAAACAGCCTAACAGTGTTAAATCATAATAGGGTTCCAGAGAAGAGAGAGAGTTGCTGGCGGGAACAAAACACTGCTGGTGAATTGTCCAGTGGATCTCCTCTCGAGTCCTCCCCCCACCCAAACAAAAAACAGTAGCCATGTTGGTCTAGTGACCTCCTCCACTCCTCCATATACATTTCAGTTGGAGGCAGGAGGGCAAGAGCAATACTTGCCTCTGAGCCTTCCCTTGTCAAAATGACAGTGCCCAGCCCCTGCCCGGTACATCCTGGGCTGCACTGAGAGGGGCTAAGTACCATATAAGGGAAAAAAGTCCTATGGTACTAGCCCATCCCAGTGAATGCCAGGATGTACCAGGCAGAGGCTTGGCACCACCATTTTGATAAAGGTGGGCCTAGAAGAGGAAGGAGTAGTTGTTGATCCTACCCTCCTGTCTCCAACTCAAAGGTATGTGGAGGGGTGGGATGAGCCACTAGACCACCATGGTCACTGTTTTTTGGTTGCTGAGAGGTCAGGAGGGGGTCTGTTGAACCACCATGGATTTTTGTTTGTTATGGGGGGAGGGTCAGCAGAAGTCCAGTCACTGGAAACTGGCTACTGCACAGCTCTTGTGGGCATGCCCAGGAACACTCAGACCCCTTTACCAAACAATGCTCAACACTAATTTACTTATTCTATTTATTTATTAGAATTTATTTACCACCTTTTTGAAGGAGTTCACTCAAGCGGTGTACAGTAAGAATAGGTCAAACATGAGCAATAGGCTGTTACAGCAGTAGAAATATTCAAATAACAATACAAAGTATGGCATCGTATACTACTTACAATGTCAACACAATATGTAATAGAACATTTTAATTAATAGTGAAAGGTAAAACAAAGATGGAACATATAGATAGGTAAGAGAATAAGAAGAGTTAGAAAGTAAGGTGACTAATTTAAAGAAAGTTGCACATGAGGTCAGAAAGATGGTTAAATATTATCTCAGCTAGGGTAGGAGTGGATAAACATGTCCTGCTGCAGTATGTGCAGCCTGTGTCACTCCTTGTGTGTGTGAGTGAGACTAACAAGTTAGTTACTTCTTCCATTAATAATAGCGTGTATATATTTTGCATGCTTTCGTGTTGAGTATTGGTTGGTAATTCTGACTCGGTGTTGAGCCAGTGTGTTTTTCCAGCGCTGTTCCCTACAGTGCTGGAAATCTGAGCATCAGGCCCTGAGTTTAAACTTGACTCAGTTCTTCAGACACAGATCCTTGCTTGCAGCCAGCAGTCAAGTTGAACACCAACAACAAAGCTTCAATGCCAGGGTACCAACAAAACAGTGTATCTGGTCATATAAACTGCCACACCAAGAGACACCAACAGTGTTATAAACCCAATTATCCACATTTTCTATTGTTGGAGCCTTCACAATAGTTAACTTTGCTCTTAAGTATAACTACTACTACTACTACTTATCATTTCTATAGCACTACTAGACATACGTAGCGCTGTACACTTGAACATGAAGAGACAGTCCCTGCTCCACAGAGCTTACAATCTAATTAGGACAGACAAACAGGACAAACAAGAGATAAGGGGATATTAAAGTGAGGATGATAAAATAAGGGTTCTGAACAAGTGAATAAGGGTTAGGAGTTAAAAGCAGCATCAAAAAGGTGAGCTTTTAGCTTAGATTTGAAGATGGCCAGAGATGGAGCTTGACGTACCGTCTCAGGAAGTCTATTCCAGGCATATGGTGCAGCAAGATAAAAGGATCGGAGTCTGGAGTTAGCAGTGGAGGAGTAGGGTGCAGATAAGAGAGATTTACCCAGTGAACGGAGTTCCAGGGGAGGAATGTAGGGAGAGATGAGAGTGGAGAGGTACTGAGGAGCTGCAGAGTGAATGCGCTTATAGGTCAATAAGAGGAGTTTGAACTGTATGCGGAAACGGATAGGAAGCCAGTGAAGTGACTTGAGGAGAGGGCTAATATGAGCATAACGACACTGGCGGAATATTAGTCGTGCAGCAGAATTTTGAACAGATTGAAGAGGAGAGAGATGGCTAAGTGGGAGACCTGTGAGAAGCAAGTTGCAATAGTCTAAGCGAGAGGTGATAAGAGTGTGGATGAGGGTTCTGGTAGTGTGCTCAGAAAGGAAAGGGCGAATTTTGGTGATATTATAGAGAGAGAAGCAACAGGTTTTAGCAGTCTGCTGAATATGTGCAGAGAAGGAGAGGGAGGAGTCGAAGATGACCCCAAGGTTACGAGCTGATGAGACAGGAAGGATGAGAGTGTTATCCACAGAAATAGTATAAGGGAACAGTTTGATTAAAAAAAAACGTCTAAGGTGTTAGCTATCCTTTTAGAGTTTGCTGCCTGGGTTAAAGCTTCAAGAACATTTCTAAATATACTTACTGTTTTGTACCTATGGATTCTTTGTGTTAATAATATGAGTTGTATAGAAGTTCTGATGTGTTTGCAGCAAAATACCGGTTCTGTGGTTGACTTGTATTATGTCTGAGATCATTTAAACCACTATTGACTATATATATCACATGGAGGGACTTTTTCGATATGACGTTTTGCACTATACATCCCTAATCTGAATAGAAAACATGACCATTTTCAAAACTGCAAAATATCTATCTTCTTTTTTAACCATTTGTAACAAGGTTTTGTGCTTTGTGTATTTATTTTTTAAGGCCATTAAAAAAAAAGTACAAGTGAAAAATGTAGAAAATCAAGTCATTGGGATGTAAGAGAGGCTAGCATTTTAAGCACACTGGTCCCAGTGTTGCCAGATGGGAAATATTTTCCCGACCCAAAACCCGCCCAACGTCAAACCCCGCCTCCAACGTTATCAACCCCGCCCCTGATATCACCTCTGACATCATTAACCCCGCCCCCTGTCATCAACCCCGCCGCGGGGCTTCTATTGGACTAAATTGGACTAATAGAAGCCCCGGAAAAGCGCCCAAACCCGCAACGCGGCCACGAAAAACCAGCCCAAGTTCCCACAGCCAATTTTTTCCCGCAGCGGCTCACGGAAAGGAGCCCAATTGTGCGGGAAACCCACAGCCCTGGCAACTTTGACTGGTCCCCCAGACATCTCAGGAGAGCAATGGGGCACCCTAGGGGGCATTGCTGTGGACGTCATATAAATCCTCCCACATTCACATCTCACCTTTACTCCCTTATCTTGCCTGCTGATCCCTCAAAAAACCACCCCAAACCCACTATCCCCAACTGTACACCACTACAATAGCCCTTATGGGTGAAGGGGGCACCTATATGTGGTTACAGTGGATTTCTGGTGAGTTTTGGAGGGATTGCAGTTTCCACCGTGTGTAATAGGTAGGGGGAAGGTATGGGCCTCGATCCACCTGTCTACAGCACACTGCACCCAACCACCACTACCAGACCTGCATGCTGTTCTAATAGACCGGCTATAATATCTGAGGCTGTCATAGAGGCTGGTGAGTACTATTTTTATTCACATTTTTGGGGGGTGGGAGGTGTTCAGTGACCACTGAGGGAGTAAGGTGGGGGTCATCTGGTTATTTAGGGCATCCTTTTGTGTCTTATTCATTATAAAAACAGGTCTAGACCAAAACATTGAAGTTTTCGCCCTAGACGTTTTCGTTTTGTTTCATTATGGCTGTAAAATGTCCAAGTGTTAGGCATGCCCTAAGCCAGTCCTAATCTGCTCAAAAGATGCTTTATGACACTTTTTGGACATTTTTCTCTTTCAAAAATGATCCCCACAGTATACCAGAAAGCTCACATAGGTCCTTGAACCTTGATTTCCAGGCAGAGGGGAAATTACTGTCACACAGCTTATTTCTTCATACTTGAAGGTGACTTCAGAGTCACTTGTCTGATAGCTACAGGGCAAATAAAGGAAGCAAAACTGTCAGGCATATTGCACTGTCATTTTATATCAAAAAATGGTATTTTTGATTTACATCATACTATTTTGACAGTTAAATATGCTCTTGAGATGTCAGATTAAAGCATTGTAAAGTGCCCATCACCTTTGATCTGACTTGATTAAATTAGATGCCAATTTATGCCACTACCAATAAATATAGTTAAAGGAATGCATCCTTGATAGCAGTTCAATGAAAGCCACCACTACATTGATCGATATTTTGAAGAGAATATAAGTTGCAGGTTAAAATGTTCTAAAATGATCTTGCTGTCTGGCATTTTTTGTTGAGATAGTATTGATGAAAGTGCTGTCATAAGGTTTCTAAATACATTTTGGCTTACTGCAAAGGTACTTATTGATAAAAGAAAATGCTGATTCAACCATAAAAACATGTGTATTTTCATTGTACTGCTTAGATCTCACCTGCAGATTAAGTTCTGAGCCATAATAAAGATTCAAGCCTCTTATTCCTGCTTGTTGAATTTTGCAATCTTGTGTTTATTTTCTTTTTCATCTCTTTTTTGCCATTTAAATATCACCCCCTTCTAAGATCAGAGAACATACATAAATGACAAAAGTACTCTTATGGGGGTAGGAAGGAGGGGAATTCTAGGTTGCACCTAATCTGTAAAAGAAAGTAGACACCTATTTTCCTTTAAGGAATATTACACGTCATGGCCAAAGGTTTGTGACCACCACCATTGGAGCCGACTCTGTGGGTGCTGTGGGTGCTTGAGCACCCCCAATATTAAGAAAATTCCTTGGATGTGTCCAGGGAAGGGTTATTTCCATTGGACTTAGCACCTCCAATAATTTTGAAAAGCTGGCTCCAATGACCACCACCATTTTCATTAGTTATGACTGATATATAACAATATACACATGAAATAAATTAGATTTTAAAGATACAAATTGTCTCAGTTGTATTCAGCATCAAAAGTCATTCAGGCCGATATTCAAATGGCAGCGGGCAGTGTTTTTTTGTCTGTTGCTGGCGCTAAAACCATAAATTCAATGTCTGGCCCTGTGCAGGCTTCAACATTTAATTTCTTTTTTTTTTTTATTAAGCCAGCCTGGTTAAGTCAATATTTAGACTTAACCAGCCATGGGCTAGAACATAAAGATAGGACAGCTATTTATGCGCTAAACATAGCTGGTTAGCTCTGAATATTGGGAGCTAACCGAACACCACCCCTGAAACGTCGCCAGTACACCCCCGATGTACACGGCTTCTACTTCGGCGCTAACCGGTCATTTTGAGTGTCACTAACTGGGTTAAGTGACACTGAAAATACCGGATAGCCTCATACAAGCAAGTTAACTGGTAGGTGGCCATTCCTGGCTGGTTAACTCACTTTGAATATCAACCAGATTGTCTGCAGACTTTTTCGGCTAGGTATCAGTATTTACAGTGATGTCCTTTGTTCTTAATAACTGTCTGTATGTATTCTGGCATTGTCTTCTGAGTCCACACAGCTTTGATCCAGGGTACAAGGTCTGCTTCAGATGTTGGATTGTGTATGGCTGCTTTCTGCTTCATCATGGTCCACACATTTTCAGTAATCTTCAAATTTAGACTGTTGCCTGGCCAAGTTTCTACCAGCTGTATCTGTTCATGAAGCAGCTATGCCTTGACAGTTTTTGTTCCATATAAGCTGACTATATTTTCCACAGCACTTCAGAAAACGGCGGGGGCCATATAGTTCATTCTACAAACATCAAAAATATGTCCAGCGCCTAAACAGCTAATAGGACACTACTCATTCAGGACACTTTTTTTCTTTTTTTCTTATTCTCTGTTTCCCATTTATTTTTGTGAATGGTTCTCATAATCTTAACCAAAAAGGACCTCAGTAGCTCAATGTGAATTACAGCAACATTTCATTAATTGGGAGGCCCGACTACTCCCCATTCTTAATGTGCCATTGGTTCCTCATCGGTTCACTCAACATTCACCCTTAGCATTAAATCTCATTCTATGTAGTACTTTATTATCACTTAACTTAGCGATGGCTTGATATCGATTGCTTCTTTATAAATGTTCACTCAGAATCCTTAACTGTAATGAACGACCGGCATGCATGTTTACAGTTGCTGCGTCAAGGTCGGTTCAACTCTAAATAAAAAAAAACATCCATTAATTCAAGTGTACTAACATATCATCTTATTTAAGTACCTTAACATAACCTGCCACAAGACTAGAACTTACTAGTGGTACGCCGTCATCATTTCTTCCTTCTTAACATGGCGTCCACATAGCCACGTATTTAACTAGTCCTGCTTACGATTCCCACCACTCAGAATAGTTCCCTGTTTAAGCCTGTTACTTCCTTCAAATAACCCCACGTCATAGCAATGAGCTCCATTCCAATTGATGATTAAGACCACGAGGGGCTACCGTATCTAAATGAAATATCCAGCTTCGCTCTCTAAAATTTAAGATCTTCGGGTTATCACCACCCTCCTGTCCCCGAACAACTCTACCTATGACTCTCCAGCGAATGCCCGAAACCTTGTGGGCTTTAACCAATGTTGTACTAAAGGTGCGAGTAATGTCCTCGTGTGTATGCGTGACTTATGCTCTAATAGTTGCTGTTTTATTGGGCGAGATGAAAAGCCCACATAAATTAGATCACATGGGCACACAATGGCATATACCACATTTTCAGTGTCACATGAGGAGTTTGTATGCACTAGTATAGTCCGTTGTTTATTAGGGACGCTCAAACGTAATCCTGTTATTGCTGTCCTGTCACTTGATCTAAAGTATTATAGTCCAAAACGTTTATAAGACAGGATCTCACCTATAGTCTTCCCCCGGTGGTAAGCCACTATGGGGTGCTCATGGAAGCAGGCATGGAGTGATAGAATGTCCCAATATTTATATATCAGTGATGATACAAATATGGCTGCTCTATTATAAGGAAGCACTGCCACTAACCTGTCTTCTGCAGATTTTGAGTTGTATTTCTATTGACAAATTTTGCTCTCCGATACTAATACTATTACTTTAGCTGTCCTTGAGGCTGAAGACGGCTTAAGGGGATTGTCCTTGAGACAGCTCGTATATGGGCGAAACATGCGTGTCAAACGTTTTAACCCCCAAGTCTGACATATCTAAAAAAGGTGAGTATTTAAGTATTGAGTTAAGAATTTCAAAAATTAAATATAAAGATATTTTGATATATGGTAATCGGGTGAGCCAATGAAGAGGTGGGTGCTGGATACATTGCTTCTCTCTTGTATTAGCAATGAGCACCGCTGAGGTCACCATTAAAACAGATGAACAATATAAATGTTGAAGAATTGTGGTAGTGTATAAGTTGATGAACTAGGAACCAGCTTTATATATTGGTGTTCTAACTGTGGTTCCAGAGAAATATATACTTACAATCTTTGCCACTGTGACTGGTATTTTATGTTGTGAATTAGCATAAAGTTTAGCAGTTTCTCCTTTAAAACATTCAAATAAACAGTTCCGTTGATTATGGTATTCTTCGACATAATCCACAGCCCTGCTCAACCAGATCCTGATACTGCACCCCGAACCATATCCTTTGGTGCTTGTTTCACTGTGGATATAACATACCTCAAGTTGTCTCTGATTTCAAGGTCTCCTTACATGTGTACAGAAGCTGTAGAACTGAGTGAAAGTGCTTTCATTTGAAAACATAATTCACTCCCATTGATTAGCTGTCCACTACTTATACTTTTGACAAAAAGTGAGCCAATTTTTGATATTTTTTGGCAGACAGTTCAGTTTTTGAGCAGGCTGAGAAGATCGAAGTCTAGCATCAAATAATCTCCTGTGTATTGTCCTGTTTCTTGGCTTCTTCAGTTGACTACTTACAGTTCTGGCTCTAATAACACTTGATGATGCTCTTGGGGAATATTTAGTTTCTTTTATGTTTGCATTGTCCATTTATACATCCATAGCTCTTGGTCGACCTGAGCATCCCCAAGTCTGAAAACTATTCAGCTCTTCATTTCATCTGACCATTGCTATCACAGTTGAATGAGCAACTTCAACTTCTTTGCAATTGCTCTTATTGGTATTTTTTCTTTGTATAGAATTATGATCTGAGCATGTTTCTCCAGGGTAGGCTCTTTCCCATGTACCATGCTGGTATAAGTAAATGAAACACAATAAAAAAAAGTGTAATCAGCCACATATGGAATCACAAGGTGGAACCAAACTGCAGAGGAAACACTGTTTATTCAAGGACCCGGCACAGCCCATGTTTCGGCGAATGTCTGCATCAGGGATCTGTCACCATAAAAACATACACAGACATTAAAAACAAAAACTGAATATAATACCAGAGACTTGATTTAAAAATGTGGGATGAACGATGCAACGCAATCCTCAACAAAATAGCGCCCATACGTACAAAATCAGCACAAAAACGCAATATAATACTCTGGTTTAACGAAGAACTAAAATTTCTAAAAATGCAAACTAAGAAAATTAGAACGAAACTGGAAAAAAACAAAAACGAACAATCACTAAAGGCCTGGAAAGAAAGTCAAACAAAATACAAATATAAACTAAGACAATCCAAAAGAAACTTCTACAGAGAACGAATAAGCACAGATTACAAAGACACAAAGAAATTATACAAACTAATAAACAACTTACTTAACACCAAAACTGTAAGTACACCGAATGCAAACTTCCCACATACAGACAATCTGGCCAGTTTAGAGGGCAAGAGAAGCCCTGATGCTGCTAGGATGGTCCGAGGTATTTATGAGTCAGTACAGATATGGTCCAGACCACTTTTCACATTGTTGGGACCCATTTTGGTTCCTGGGGCATGTGGAGACTGGAGGCAGCAAAAATGCAGCAGGCACGACCAAGCACACTGCCTCAATGAGGGGGAATGCAGGCAAGGTCTGCAGGAAAGTGGCCGGCTTCGGGCCTGGCCTCCTGGAGCTACTGCACATGTGCGGTGGTTAGCGCATACCAGATAGCACATGTCGGTGCTCTAGTAGGCCTCAGTGAAGCTGTGGCCTAAATTTTAAAGCATACCCAGCGGCCTGCTGCAACAGGTCGTGGGCAGGTGCCAATACCGAATGAAGTCGGTCTGGATGTAGACCGATGGTGGGGGCACCCTGATGAAGTTCTACATATCAAGGTAAGAGGTCTTTTGACCTCGGGCTTATTTTATTTAATTTTATTTGGGCCATTTTTTGTGGTAAATTTCTGGGGCTGCGAGGAATTGTTTTTACAATTTTCTTTTTTTCTTTTTATGGTTGGGGAGTCCTGAGGTCCTCTTCATGTAGGCTCAGTTGCTTAAGATTTGTAAAAATTATTTTTAATGGTTATTTTAGCAAGTTGTGGTGTGGAGGGTCTAGCTCTGCTTAGGACGTGGATTTTTGAAATCCGACAATTGCGCCCACAAGTGTAAAATTAAGTTAACCCTTATTGAAATTTTGAAAAAAAATTATTTGGATTTTAGGGTTAATTTTTGCTGAAATTGTGTAGTATAGTAACAGAAAGTGTTTTTTAAATTTTACAACATTGACTGAATTGTGCTAGACATGACATGGGTGTCTGTGTGATTTTTATTGAAATTTTGTGTAATGTTGACTATGTTTTAGAAGGAAAGTATTTTTCCCATTGAAATCAATGGAAAAATGGGTTTAAAGATGGCGATTCCCACTATGTTCCAGAAGTTAAAAAAAAATCAAACATTCCACGCACTTGTGTCTGATTGGCTCAGGAGGGTCACGTGATCCCAAATGAAACTCCATCACCTGGGCAACAGCAATTTAAATGTTGCCAGTGGAGCTCTGGACTTCGGAGTGGGTGAAAGTGTGTATAAGCAGCTCTGTGATGTGAAAGAGATTTAGAAGTGCTGCAAGTGCTAAAGTGTGAAAATGTTTATTTAAAGTGCTGAAAGACTTTGATTGACTGAATAGGCTAAGCTGGTGTCAGCTCCTTTCAATAGAGCTGTTAGCTGATTTTTAGCTGGCTTTAAATTATTGGAGGCTCTGCTTTAAACTGGCAACACACTAGTGTGATAGACTTGGAGAAAAGTCACTGGTGCAGGAAGGAGGTTTGATTGAAGTGAGTAGTGTGCTCTTGGTCAGGGTGGATCTCCTGCCTTAGACAGCCTTTTCCCAGAGTGATGATCTGATTGAATTGCTGCTGAGAGATATTTGTTGAAGTCATTAGAAGTGCAGGAAAGTGGTTTGCCTGAAGTGAGAATTAAGGAATCAATGAGCGCTTGTGCTGGAGGTGTGGACCAAGTTTCCAGAACAGCTGGAATCCCATAGAATAGGGACATTGTAAGGAATAGGAAGCCTAGTTGGGAAAATAATTAAACTTTACTTTTAATTAATTAGTAGCCCACAGTACCTCATACCCAGAAAGTTCAAGCCTACTGCTAGGTGAGGAATTAAGATTTTTCCTCCTGAGTTCTGTATAAAGACAGGTGCCAAGTCTCCAGGGAACAGCATGCTCCCAAGCAAGCAAGACCAAAGCCCAGTCAAGAGAAAGCTCCAGATAAGTGATGATTGCACTCATACGTTAAAGAAGAACAAAACACCAAGAGAGGAGTATAAACACTTATCTGGGGAAGGGTCTGTAGTCCTGGTATGTCTGAAAGATATAATAGGTCCACAAAGGATCAGTCCTTTAAGAGAAAATTAGGGTAATAAAAAAGTAAAAGACAAAAGCTAAAGGGTTAATTTAAAAAGGGAATATTTATCTGACAAATATTCCAGGTTATGTCTGTTCTTGTTGAATTTACTTGAGTCTAATTCTGGTATACACACTTCAAAGGAGAAGATTAATTGAAACTGTTGAAACAAAAAGTTAAGTTAATATTATATCAATTGTAATGCAAATTATTTTACACTTTACCACCACAGCACTTTGCATTTGGTTGTGCACTTTAAACAGTTTCCGGCACTTTACTTGGTTTTAATACAGCAGTGTGTTTTTAACATCTGTTTTTAACATTTTAAAATTGTCCTATTTATTGAAATTTTGTGCAATAAAATATTCAAACATCCACACTATTGTCTCTTCCAACAGTGACCAATCCAGGTCACAAGTGCCTGGCAGAAACCCAAATAGTAGCTACTTTCCATGCTATTGATCCTGCATCTGAATAGCTGACTGCAGACTTTTCATCCTAGAACTGGTCCAAACCTTTTTTAAACCCAAATACGCTAACCATTGTTACCACATCCTACAGTAACGAGTTCCAGAGCTTAACGATTCTTTGAGTTCCAAAATATTTCCTCCTATTTGTTTTAAAAGTATTTCCATGTAATTTCATTGAATGTCCCCTGGTCTTTGTACTTTTAGTGACAAATCAAATCACTTTTTTGTTCTACATCACTCAGGATTTTGTAGACCTCAACCTTCAATCATCTCCCACCCAACCCCCGCTTAGCCATCTCTTTTCGAAGCTGAAGAACCCTAACCTCTTTAGACTTTCCTCATATGAGAGGAGTTAGGGGGCGTGGAGATGCGTCATAGCCGCTGCCGTCATGGTCAGTTTCTGTAGAAATGAAGCTTCAGCACTCTGCAGTTTCGATTTTTGGGAAAAGGCGGGGTAAACAGGATCATGGCACAGGAAGTATCTTTGATTTTGGCTGGGGAAACATTACTTCCAGTACCGCATGTTGCCTTTTGGCCTCGTGTCGACTCCCAGGGTTTTCATCAAGTGAAAAGCACATTGAAGGACAGTGCTCAGGAGTCTGCTGAGGACTATTCGGGTGTTAGAGCTACAAAGATCAATATTGTTTTTTTATTATTTGCAAGAAGTCTTTATTGTCAGTGAACTTGAACAAAGTTTACATAATACAAGCAACAGGCCAGCACTTCTGCTTTACATATACAAGAAGTCTAATAGTGCTGCCTATATTGTAACGAGTAACAGTATCAACTGGCCTACAAGTACATTACCAAACTTCAGTAATTTTTTTAGAGTGTTTTTTATATTTTTAACATAATATAATAATGCCCTGTCCAGTCCCTACCCCCCTCCCACCCCCCACTTTCTCCCAAAAGACACGGCTAGCTATGGCCATGCAGAACACTCTCTAAGCATATAGACCTTTAGTTACAGAGCGTCAGGAGGAATATATTGCCATAGCGATTGCCAAATACCCAACTGGTGCTTGCGCTCGGCAATCAATCTCTCCATCTCTCTCACATACCTCAGTTTGTATAGCCATTTTGTTATTGGGGGCACTCCCTCTCTCCGCCAATGGGATGCCACTACCACCCTGGCAGTGCCCGCCACCTGGTCAACCAAAGACTGCTGGGCAAGCGAGAGACCAGCAATTCTTGCCGAAAACAGGAACACCAAGGGACTCAGTGGCACCCTACACCCCAACCATTTCTGCAGCCGAAAGTGAACCGCCCTCCAATAGGCTTTTATTTTTTTACAGTTCCACCACACATGACCCATTGTACCCTTTTGACCACAGCGTCGCCAGCACCCATCCGACGTGTCTGGAAAGATCCTCTGCAACCGGGCCGGTGTGAGGTACCATCTATACAGAACCTTCACTGCATTCTCCTGCATAGGGACATGAGTCGATAGCCTCACTACTTTTCTCTCAATTCTCTCCCACTCAGACTCCTCCAGATGTATGGCTAGTTCCCTCTCCCAACCTCTTCTGTGCATTCCCTTATAAGATGAATGGTAACTTATGTTTTGATACAAGTAACCAATCAGGCCACGGGAGGACGCAAGTTTCTCACATATCTCTTCCAGCCCAAGTTTCTTTCGCGACATCACCTCTCGCACCGCTTTAGTTTGCAAGAAGTGGGCAACTTGGCAATAGGCGAATTCATCTCCCTCTACCTCAGGGTATTTGTCCTTTAAGGCCTTAAAAGACAACACCGAGTCATCTTCAAACATCTGTCCCCAGGTCCGCACCCCGGCTCTGTGCCATTTTGTGAATGTCCCCTTTATAGTGCCGGGTAAGAATAATGGGTTACAGTGGTGGAAATAAGTATTTGATCCCTTGCTGATTTTGTAAGTTTGCCCACTGACAAAGACATGAGCAGCCCATAATTGAAGGGTAGGTTATTGGTAACAGTGAGAGATAGCACATCACAAATTAAATCCGGAAAATCACATTGTGGAAAGTATATGAATTTATTTGCATTCTGCAGAGGGAAATAAGTATTTAATCCCTCTGGCAAACAAGACCTAATACTTGGTGGCAAAACCCTTGTTGGCAAGCACAGCGGTCAGACGTCTTCTGTAGTTGATGATGAGGTTTGCACACATGTCAGGAGGAATTTTGGTCCACTCCTCTTTGCAGATCATCTCTAAATCATTAAGAGTTCTGGGCTGTCGCTTGGCAACTCGCAGCTTCAGCTCCCTCCATAAGTTTTCAATGGGATTAAGGTCTGGTGACTGGCTAGGCCACTCCATGACCCTAATGTGCTTCTTCCTGAGCCACTCCTTTGTTGCCTTGGCTGTATGTTTTGGGTCATTGTCGTGCTGGAAGACCCAGCCACGACCCATTTTTAAGGCCCTGGCGGAGGGAAGGAAGTTGTCACTCAGAATTGTACGGTACATGGCCCCATCCATTCTCCCATTGATGCGGTGAAGTAGTCCTGTGCCCTTAGCAGAGAAACACCCCCAAAACATAACATTTCCACCTCCATGCTTGACAGTGGGGACGGTGTTCTTTGGGTCATAGGCAGCATTTCTCTTCCTCCAAACACGGCGAGTTGAGTTCATGCCAAAGAGCTCAATTTTTGTCTCATCTGACCACAGCACCTTCTCCCAATCACTCTCGGCATCATCCAGGTGTTCACTGGCAAACTTCAGACGGGCCGTCACATGTGCCTTCCGGAGCAGGGGGACCTTGCGGGCACTGCAGGATTGCAATCCGTTATGTCGTAATGTGTTACCAATGGTTTTCGTGGTGACAGTGGTCCCAGCTGCCTTGAGATCATTGACAAGTTCCCCCCTTGTAGTTGTAGGCTGATTTCTAACCTTCCTCATGATCAAGGATACCCCACGAGGTGAGATTTTGCGTGGAGCCCCAGATCTTTGTCGATTGACAGTCATTTTGTACTTCTTCCATTTTCTTACTATGGCACCAACAGTTGTCTCCTTCTCGCCCAGCGTCTTACTGATGGTTTTGTAGCCCATTCCAGCCTTGTGCAGGTGTATGATCTTGTCCCTGACATCCTTAGACAGCTCCTTGCTCTTGGCCATTTTGTAGAGGTTAGAGTCTGACTGATTCACTGAGTCTGTGGACAGGTGTCTTTCATACAGGTGACCATTGCCGACAGCTGTCTGTCATGCAGGTAACGAGTTGATTTGGAGCATCTACCTGGTCTGTAGGGGCCAGATCTCTTACTGGTTGGTGGGGGATCAAATACTTATTTCCCTCTGCAGAATGCAAATAAATTCATATACTTTCCACAATGTGATTTTCCGGATTTAATTTGTGATGTGCTATCTCTCACTGTTACCAATAACCTACCCTTCAATTATGGGCTGCTCATGTCTTTGTCAGTGGGCAAACTTACAAAATCAGCAAGGGATCAAATACTTATTTCCACCACTGTATATGCTATTGGTGTATTCTGGGTCAGGATGCATTGTTTCTTGGGAAACATTCTGTCCCAATAGTGTAGTGTTACCTCCACTGATGAGCAAGTTCCCTCTCCCATACTTCTAAATGTCTTAGGTAGCCACATTAATGCGCTCAACGGTGTGTCTCCCAGTGAGTATTGTTCTATTTGTACCCATTGTCTATCTGGGTATTCTTGATGCCATTCAAGTGCTGCCTTCCCCTGTGCCGCTCTGTAGTACCAAGCGAGATTGGGTACCCCCAGCCCTCCTCTTTTCCTATCCCTATATAGCAGTGATCTCGCTAGTCTTGGACGCTTTCCTGCCCAGACGAACCGCACAAGTGTGTCTTGTAAGGATGTTATAAATCGTCTGGGCATCATCACAGGCAGCACCTGGAAAAGATATAGCAGCCTAGGTAGAATATTCATTTTAAGAATAGCTATTCTCCCAAACCATGAAAATTGCATGTCTCCCCAGCGCTCTAAATCAGCCCTAATAATTTTGCCTAGCCCCTTATAATTTGCGTTAAACAACTCAGAGAATGTCCTAGTCAGATTCACCCCCAGGTATCTAAGTTGTTTATGAGCCCATCGAAAAGGGGAAGAGATCTTTAAAGAATCCACCACCTCCTCTGGAAGGGTTACATTTAGGGCTTCGGATTTAGCCATGTTGACTTTAAAGCCAGACACAGCTGAGTATTCATCTATCAATCGCTCTAAATGCGGGAATGTGGTTAGTGGGCGAGTAACAAACAGTAGGACATCGTCCGCAAAAAGGGCCAATTTATGGATTCTGTCTGCCACTCTAACTCCTGAGATATTGGGGTCCAGGCGCAACCGAGCCGCAAAGGGCTCCATCACCATAGCGAACAGCAAAGGTGAAAGAGGGCAGCCCTGTCTAGTTCCTCTGTAAAGCGTAAATAAGTCTGAATTGCTTCCGTTGACCCGGACACATGCCCTTGGGGTATTATAGAAAGCCTGGATCCATCTCCTAAACTGTAATCCAAACCCCATCGTCTCAAGGACTCTATGCATAAAGGGCCAGTGAACCCGGTCAAAGGCTTTTTCTGCGTCCAAACTTAGAAGACATAATGGTTTCTGGGTTCTTTTTGCCAAGTACATAAGGTCAACCGCTCTTCTGATATTATCCATTGCTTTCCGGTATGAGACAAAGCCCACCTGATCTGGATGGATGAGCACTGGTAGAACTGGCACCACTCAATTAGCTAACACCTTAGCCAAGATTTTTACATCAGCATTTAACACTGATATAGGTCTATAAGATCCACATTCCATATGATCTTTTCCAGGCTTGGGTATTACTGCTATCCAAGCCTCCATCATTGACAGGGGCAAGGATCCGCCCTTTCCCACTTGATTAAACAAGTCAGCCAAGAGAGGGGCTAACTCGGATGCGAATTGCTTATAGAACTCATTAGGCAGTCCATCCAGACCAGGCGACTTGCTCGATGGTAGACTTCTAATAGCCTCTTGAATTTCCTTAGGGGTGACCGGCTCATCTAACAGTCGCTGCTGCTGATGATTCAAGGAGGACAACTCGCTGTCCTGTACATAGTGGTCTACTAATTCCATAGATGGATTGAGTTCCCTAGCATATAAGGCCTGGTAGAATTCCCCAAATCTCCTACGTATGTCCTCAGATTTATCAAGATCTTTCCCAGCCCTGTCCCTAATCTTTAAGATAGTTTTGTCTACTTTTTGCCTACGCATCTTTATAGCTAGAAGACGCCCTGCTTTGTTGGCGAACTCGTATGAGCCCAACCTGCTCTTTGCATATAACATGCTAAGTTGCTCAGAGTAGATAGAATCGAGTATTAATCTTTGATCACTTAGTTCTTTCAGGGTCTGCGAGGACCCAGTTGCCTTATACTGCGCTTCCAGCAAACGAATGTTCTCCATACAGCTTGCTATCTGTGCCTTACGGGCTTTTGCTTTCTTACTGGCCAGTTGCAAAAAATATCCACGAGAAACTGCCTTCATAGTATCCCAGATTGTGCTGAGTGAAGGTCCAGAATTCAAATTAAACTCAAAGTATTCTTTCAACATTTTTTTATATCCCACCACAGCTGCCTCATCTTGCAGAATATTAACGTTTAGTGCCCATCTTTTGTCCTTGCTCTCGGTTCTAATATGGGGTAAAGTTACCCAAATCGGGGCATGGTCTGACAAAGTCATGCTACCTATTCCTGCTTCCGGGCCTCTTTCCGCTAAGGCAACATCGACTAGGATATAATCTATGCGGGAATAGGATTGGTGCACTGGGGAATAGAACGTATAGTCTCGCACCCTCTGATTATGAACCCTCCACAGGTCTACCGTGCCCAAAGATTGAGTTAAAGATCTCAGCGCTTGCGCATCCCTCTGTCCCTCCGTTCTAGAGGCTCCAGAGCGATCCATGCCTGGGTTCATCACTGTATTAAAGTCTCCTCCTATAATTAAGGAGCCCTGTGCAAAGGAGGTCAATGAATTTTTAACTTTCTCAATAAAACCTGCTTGTCCCTCGTTTGGGGCATAGATAGAGGCGATAGTGAGGTCCACCTGGTCAATTTTAACATGCAAAAAAATATAGCGTCCACCCGGGTCCCTCTTGATCCTAAGCACCTGCGCCCCCACTGTGGAATGTATCAAAACTGCCACACCTCCCCTTCTGGGCCCTGCCGCAGAGGCGAAATACGCCACCGGGTAGTCCGAGCAGGAGAGAAATCTTTCGTGCCTTCCCCTCAAGTGTGTTTCTTGAAGGAGAGCCACATGTGGTCTAAGCTGTCCCAGTTCTTTATAAAACTTCTGCCGTTTCTGAGGCATGTTAAGGCCTTTTACATTATAAGATAAGATTTTTAAACCTGTACCCTTCATTAAATGGAGTATCGTTCTTAAGGAGCTTTATCCCTCCAAGACCACTCTGTATAGTGTCGTAGATTGTGTAATCTTAATTGCCAGCCACGTCCTTCCCTACCCCCTTTATCCCTCTCTCCCCTAGCCACTTCCCCCCCTATCCCGTCCTTTTTCACCACTTGAAAGACCATGACCTCCAAGTGGGATTTGAGGAAGTTCCCCACCCTTCACACAGTCCCAACCCCACATCCGTCCCCCCAACCCTGCCTTATCGAATCAAACAACTAACTCTCCCGTTCCATCCTTCAGCTAATTCCTTTTACCCTCCACCATTACCAGTACAGCCATCCATGAACTTAACACATTTTTTTTTTTTTTATACCTATGTGCAGAATCCTCACCCGCATTCATAATATACAGTACAAAATAGGTACCTCTGCCAGGCCAGAGTAGTGTATTTTCCTTACACCATGTCCCTGGTGACCTGGGCTTATGGAGTCAGTCCAACCTACTCAGTCCATCTCAGCGCTTCTGAGTGCCACGCTTTGTCGACTCTGGAATTCTTTGCCACCGTTGGAGCTTCGCTCGGGTGGTAGGCGCTACTGCCCCAGGTGGAGACTTTACAGAAACCAGTTCCGCAGCATATAGGGCCTCCCAAGCCTCCTGTAGAGTTTGTACCTTCTGTTTGTTACCCTTCAGGGTAAAAAGGAGAGCGAAGGGGAATCCCCATCTATAAGGTATTTTATGTTTGTTCAAGGCCTCCAGCACTGGTCTCATCTGTCTTCTTAATTGCAATGTGTATTGCGATAAATCCTGGTAAACCTGAATGCGGGTCCCTCCATATTCCAAGCGCTCAGTCGTTCTAGCGGCCGCCAGAATTTTTTCCTTAATTTCGTATTTGTGGAAACGCACTATTATATCGCGGGTCTGCTGTTCTTTACGCGCCCCCAGCACTCTGTGGGCTCTATCCAACTCACATCGCATCTCACCCGCTTCAGGGCCCAGCAGAGTTAAGCACAACGTTTGCACTATTTCAACCACGTTCTCTGTGTCACCGCCCTCAGGCACACCACGGAAGCGGAGATTGTTCCTCCGGCCCCTGTTCTCGAGATCATCCATCTTATATTCCAAGTGTGCATGCTTGTGTTCCATTTCCTGGAGAAGTTCAGCATGTTTGCTCAGGGACTCAGCGTGTTCGTCAAGTTTCAGCTCAGCTTCTTCCACTCTACCGCCTAACTCACGGAGGTCAGCGCTTAAGGTATCCATCCGCTCTAAGATTTCATCTTTGGACTGCTTAATTTCAGTCTGAATATTAGATAGAAATTTTCTGAGTTCGCTGGAGATGCCTTTTTTCAAGGGAGGTGCTCGCGCTTCTGACATAGACAAAGCGGAGTCCGAGTCCGAAAGGGAAGCACGCCCTGGAGACTCGTGGCGTTTAGCGGCCTTAGGCGCCACACTTTTCTCCGCTCCGCCCGCATCTTTTTTCCGGCTTGAAACTGTTTTGCTCATGGCTGTAGTTGTTTAGTGGCAGGATCCGCTCATCCAAACCCCGTTTATCGGTTGTTGATTCGCGATTTTACCCCAAAAATCGGTGTTGGGTATGGGAGCAGCAGAGCTAGACCACCATGCTATACGGTGACGTCACTTCCTCCATCCAAAGATCAATATTGTTAAGAAACATTATAATATTCTTGGTCTTATTTACCATCCCTTTCCTAATAATTCCTAGCATCCTTATACGGTCTGTGCCAGAACCGGTGGTGGAGGCGGGGCTGGTGGTTGGGAGGTGGGGATAGTGCTGGGCAGATTTATACGGTCTGTCCCCTGAAAAGGACAGGTACAAATCAAGGTAAGGTATACACAAAAAGTAGCACATATGAGTTTATCTTGTTGGGCAGACTGGATGGACCGTGCAGGTCTTTTTCTGCCGTCATCTACTATACTATATCCTGTTTGCTTTTTTGGCCACTGCCACACACTGGGAAGAGGATTTCAGTATATTGTCTATAATGACACCTAGATCTTTTTCTTGGGTGCTGACGTAGGCAGGTAACTATGATTGGGATTATTCTTCCCAATGTGCATCACTTTGCATTTGTCCACATTAAATTTCAGCTGCCATTTAGATGCCCAGTCTTCCAGTTTCCTAATTTTTCTGTCTGTATGTGTTTTGACTACTTTGAATAGATTTGTGCCATCTGCAAATTTAATTACCTCTCCTATCATTCCAATTTCCAGATCATTTATAAATATGTTAAAAAGCACTGTTCCCAGTACAGATCCCCACTTTTCACCCTCCTCCATTGAGAAAAATGGCCATTTAATCTTACCATCTGTTTTCTGTCCAATAACCAATTCCTAATCCACAGAAGGACATTGCCTCCTATCCTATGACACTCTAATTTTCTCAGGAGTCTGTTATGAGGAACTTTGTCAAAAGCCTTCTGAAAATCTAGATATACTACGTCAACCGGCTCATGCTTTCAAAGAAATATCTATTCACGCTTTAAGAAATGAAGCAAATTGGTGAGGCAAGACTTCCCTTGTCTGGACCCATGCTGACTTTGTCCCATTCAACGATGTTTGTCTATTTTTTCATAATTTTGGGCTCCTATTACCAGGGGTAAAAAGGGCCCTGTGGTGGCATTGGCACACAGGTTTGCCATGCACCAAGGCTGCCTTTTACTGCTGGGGTAAAAGGCTTTTTTTGTTAAAGGGGAAGGAAATAGCCACACCCTAAGCAAAGACAGTGGCATGCGGCCATTTCCTGGGGGAGCCCTTACTTTCTTCTAGCTAGGATGTGGTAAAGGCTCTGGCGATAACCAGGCAGCATGCTGCGCTGCCCGATTACCAGCTCTGCCTATTCCAGTTGCTAGAGATAGACTCCACAAACAGAGCCTACTCCAGATAGATTACTATGGTGGCTGGGGTGGAGGGGTTCAGGGTGCCAGTCACAGATTAGCCTTGTGGCTCCTCTCTTGGATTCAGACTGCATTCTTCATAGCAGCGACAGAGGGTCTCAATCCACTGCAAATATTATTCCTAGACTTGATCCTTGGGGTAGAACCCAAGCAATGAAGCCTATGGACCCCAGGTACAGAGTGGTTAAGGCCAGATTTCCAATTTAAGGCCCTGTTTACTAAGCCGCTTTATAGGCACGTTAGCATTTTTAACACGTGTTAACCATGTATGCATGTTAACTATGTACATGGCTATAATATCCCTATAGGCGCCTACACGGTTACTGCTCGCACTAATTGTAGGCACGTTAAAAACACTAATGTGCCTTAGTAAACGGGTCCTTTAATTTGAAAGAAGGCCAGCTTAAAGGCACAAATTGCAGTATAGTTATCACATAAGACCCCTGGGATTTTGCACAAATTAAAGGACATAAGGATAACTGAAAAAAAAAATCTTTGAATCTTTAAGTATATGCTAGTGAAGATATTGTGACTATATACAAATGGAACCTTACAAGTGCTTCACTATTCAAGATGATGCTGGTGGCAGGCTGTAAGTGTAATTGAATGTGGTCTATTCCTCATGTATTTCTTGTTATGGAGAGACAGGGTGGCAAGTGTATTACACACCCTCCAGCTCCCCCCCCCCCCCCCCCCCATCCAGCTAATATCTTCCTTGACACAGTATCAGTGTCCAGCTGAAATTTATCCAGATATGAAAGGGGACAGGGTAGGCTTTGGCTTTTCAAAGGTAGACTTTTAAAATTTAGCTTGGTAGCATGGTTGTAGGCCCTGCACAGCTAAAGCTGGATAAGTGCAGCCCTATAATTGACAAGCCTAAATCTGACCTCAGAAATGTAACTAACAAATTGGTCAACACTGTTAACCATGGTGAATATCTGGCTAAAGATAAACTGGTCAATTTACTTGGTTACCTTCAGATGAACTTATTTGGATGAAAATCAACCTCATGATGGCTGACTTTGAAATGTAAGTTATTTTAAAGAAAGAATATGGTATGGGATTTGCATTACAAGACGTATGAGGAGAGACTTGCTGACCTGAACATGTATACCCTGGAGGAAAGGAGAAACAGGGGTGATATGGTACAGATGTTCAAATATTTGAAAGGTATTCATCCGCAAACAAACCTTTTTGGGAGACGGGAAGGTGGTAGAGGACATGAAATAAGGCTGAAGGGGGCAGACTCAAGACAAATGTCAGGAAGTATTTTTTCACGAAGAGAGTGGTGGATACTTGGAATGCCCTCCCGTGGGAGTTGGTGGAGATGAAAACAGTAACGGAATTCAAAAATGCGTGGGATAAACATAAAGGAATCCTGTTCAGAAGGAATGGATCCTCAGAAGCTTAGCAGAGATTGGGTGGCAGCACCGGTGGTTGGGAGGCGGGGCTAGTGCTGGGCAGACTTCTACGGTCTGTGCCCTGAAAATGTCAGATACAAATCAAGGTCAGGTATAGATATAAAGTAGCACATATGAGTTTATCTTGTTGGGCAGACTGGATGGACTGTACAAGTCTTTCTCTGCCATCATCTACTATGCAAACTATAAAGAACGTGAATCTGAAAATATGAGTCAAACTCTTGTACAAGTAACTGAACATTTGTTATAAAATGTTGTTTCCATAGAGTAACAGGATTTAAGGCCCGATTTAATAATGCTTTTTTCCATTCTGTATCTGTGGAGAAAATGCTTAATAAATAAGGTGCAATGCCAGCAGAAGTCAGCATTATTCCATTCAAACTTAGTTGATTGTGGTGCATTGTGTCACAGATTATTCTGCAGAATTATCATTCTGTGAGTGTTCCTGCTTTAGGTCTTGCAGTCAGCTTCATGATGAGATGTCTCTAGATGTTTTAGTACAGGCAATCTGAATGCACACACCCACATCAGGCTTCAGTTTCATATTAGCACCTAGGCAGCAGGAGACTTTCTAACACTTGAACACAATTGCTTTTTTATTATTATTACAATGATGATGTATTTTATTTTAACTTTTCTGCCGGTCTTTGGAGAGTACTCTTTGTTAATGGGCAGATGGATGCCTCAGGCTCATGTATTTACTACTCTCAATATTCGGGTCTTATTCCTCCTTGGGACCATTTTCTGGCATTCATAAAATGCCTGCCTGGAGAAAAATGTTGAAATAATCTATGGAAAAGAAATAAGTGATATTTCACAAAATGTGAAGTATTGGATTTTACCTACAATATCTGGAAAATAGGTTCATATGTTATAAACTGTTTTAATAGGTTGTCTATAGTTTTATAAGATTAGCCAAAGCCACATTCTGATTGTTACGATGCTGGTTGTAATAATTTATGGGAGAACTTACAAAAATAGGCAAGTGTCTTTTTCGTAGACATCTTAAGAAGTAATAAGTGGGGGCCTCCAAAGATACGTAGAGATAGCCTGGGGCCGTTGCTTCCATTAGGGAAACCAGTCAGTTGCTTCAAGTGCTGAAATTCTGGAGGTAGCAAAAGCTGGCAGACAGGTATTTTAAGTCTCCTGCCTTCTTCCTCCTACCCTCCCAGAGGCACTACCCCAGAGCTTATACCAGCAGCTTGGCTCCTATGGCTGGCAGAAAGGAGGGCAATTAATGATGCTGTTTTCTCTTCTGCACATGAGATCCTTGTGGCCCATATCACAAGATTGACCCCACGGAGCAGAGGAAGCTGGCACACTATTAAGCTAAATTTCTCCTGCTGGTCACAGGGACTGAGCAGTTGTGAAAGTGCTGGTTTAGGTCCTCCAGGGCAGCCAAGCTGGTAGGATGCAAGTGAGGCCAGAACTGGACTGTGGGTGGGAGCATGGTTGTGAGCATATGGGAGGAGTTGTCTACAAGATTAATGGTTTGCCTAAGGCACTAAATATCCTTGCACCAACCTTAGCTTAGGTAACTTCCAGTCCCCGTGGGTCAGGTTTACAAGATATTCCTAATGTAGGGCTTCCCAAACTTGGCCTAGAGACCCCACAACCAGAATGTCCATAATCAATATGCATGAGATAAAGCAGCTGTATTGCACTGGAGACCCAGGGTATGCAAGTTTTATTTTATGTATATTTATTTTAACTATTCTGAAAACTCATCTGACTGTTGGTCCCCAAGACAAGTTTGGGAAGCCCTGCCATAACAAATATACATGAGATATATCTATATACTGTTGAGCAGTATGAATATGTGCACAAATCTCCCATGCATGTTCTTGAAGGATATCCTGAAAACCAAATGGATTGGTGTGCATGGGGACTGGAGGATGCCTATCTCTGAAAATAATAACACTTATAGCATTTTTATTCTAAATCCAATTAAAGACATCAGAGCTTTAAATCTATGCAGCACATCCTAAGAGTTTGCCAAGACTAAATTTGATTGACAATAAGAGCGTGATTCACTTAGGGCTCCTTTTACAAAGCTGCACTAGCAATTCTGGTGTGGCAAATGGGCTTCATCGCCTTTGCCATGCCAGAATCGTTAGTGTGGCTTCGTAAAAGGAGCCCTTAGACTTTTCTCTCATTCTGTATCTATAGGAAAAAAATGAATGTGATTCAATTTCTACAGGGAAAAATAATCAGTTTGAAAACAAAACCTGTAAAAAGGACAGTAATTCTGTGCAGTACAAATGGGGGCATGACATTTCTCCTACATTTCTTTCAAACCTCTTAAAGGGTCATGCAGATATACATCTGGTAACCTCTTTACACACGACTGACACAGCTCCTAGCCACTTTAACATCAAGTTCATCTCTTGCACTGGCATGAGTTTCATGATTGCTGTGGCATCCTTAAAATTGGATTTCCACCTTCTATACCTCTCTGGGCAGTTAGTAAACTGGGTAAGAACCATGTTTGCCAGCTTTTTGCGAGCCATGTTTGTTGCTATGGAGTATGATCAAAACTACATATATAATAGTCAATATTTTATATTCCTGACTCATATGTTGTAAGTATAATAATATAGAAAAGCAAATCTGAATGCAAATTTTCTTTTAGTTAGCTTTATGGTAATTAATATTAATAGGAAAACAAAGAGGAATATGTGTTTGTAGTGGCATCAGTTCTAACTATTGTGAAAATATCTTTTTCTCCCATGCTAATTGGCATGGTAATTAGATTACTCAAGACTGGATTCTTCATAACAATTTACCCATACTTTTACAGCTAATTAAACCTTATGTTTTTACACAAGCAATTCATTATTGATGGACTAGGCATTGCTCTTGGATGATGTCATTGTACTCGAAGAATCTAAATAAACTTCCACATGATCACCCAAGAGCATTGATTGCAAAGAAAAGAGTCAAATTTTGATTCATAGTTTCATTCCCACTTTAGATAGAATGTAGAAATCAGAATTGAGATGTCCAATTTGGGATGTGTACAATTCCAGTAGTATTTTAGAAAATGATCTGCCGATGTAGACCCTGTTCTAAACTTCATGCAGGAATACACATGTGTATCGCTAAGAGTGTGACAGGAGCATCCATTTTACAAAATATAAATGTGGAAAACATCAACAGCTATTTACACGAGGGAATGCTGACACTTTACATGTATAAACTGTGAACTACCAATTTACTGGACTTTCAAATATATTTCTGCCATTTTTGTAAACTGAAACATGTGACTGCTGCTAATTAGAAACAGAGGCCACAATTTTCATTTAATTTTAATTTGGAGGGGGACATGAACAATGGGGGAATAAGGCGGATACCTCCTATAAACCCCTCCTGTAAAATGCTGGCCAAATTGTGCACTTTTGCAAAACCAGTATGTGGGAAAAAAGCAAGTGTAAATTCTGTTGTGCAAATTTTCCCACATATATTTATGTTCCCTTTCTGAAACAGGGAATACATGTTAGACTTTCATCCTTCTGAAGCCCTGCCCACATCTTGCCCAAACCATACTCCCTTGCAATCTTATATATATTCCAGAGCCAGATGTGCCCTTGAGTTTAACTAACTCTGGGTGATTGCACAATGAGCCCCCCCACCACCACCACTTGTGGTTTTCTTGGCATGATACAGGAATAGTTTGTCATTGCCTTCTCTTGCATAGTGTGAGTCACCACTATGTTGTTACAGCCCAGCATATGAGACATGGCCTAGACTGTCATTGTTTCCAGCACCTGCCCGGCGTTGAATCCAAGGCAATGGAGGATTAAGTGACTTGCCAAAAGTTGCAAGATGTTGTTGTGGGATTTGAACCTAGGCCTTCTGATACCCAGTCCACCACTGGTCTAACCATTAGGCTACTCATCTATTTCCTACATATAGTAAATACTGTCAGTATTTACACATGTAAATCACTACTAGGGCTTCTAAAAAGGCTTTTTCTTTCAAAGCAATCTTTGTTGATGAAGAATTGACCTATTACAAGAGTGAAATGATCAATACCATGTTATCAGTTTACAGTCCACAATTTATGTAAGGTTTTACACACAAATATTTTTAATCTCAAATTTTAACAACTGTTTTTGAGAAAGCATGATACAATATCAAACCTTTGATACATTGCAATGAAAGAATTAAGGAGCTCCTTTACTAGGCTGTGTTAAACAGGTGGCATGGGTTTTACCTCATGTTCATGGTAAATAATAGTGTAGATCTGGGCTAATGGCTATTGTATGTTAAAATCAGCCAGAATAGCCACTAGCTGTTAATGTGGTTTGAGATGGGTCACAGGTGTGACAGAGATGAAGTGAAGGTGTGGCCAGATTTGACAGCAAGTACATGGGTTGATGCTGCATTCTAACTCAAGACTACCGATAGCATGGCAGTGCAGTAGCATGGCTGCTGCTCCAATTGTCAAAAACATGATTAAGCCATGATGGTGCTGCTTCACCCATTCTGATCCCTCCCTCAAGTACCCTATAACTCTACCCTTCAACAATACTAACTCTTCCCCTTCCCCCCAACCTCCTGATCTGTCTGGGACTCATCCAAGGATTTAGGCAGGAAAGGAATGGTCCCCATCCACCCCTGCAGCATCTGGCTCTAGGTGTAAAAATGTCACCAACGACCCACTAATGGTAGTCTTGAGGTGTTACTTCTATGGTTCTACCTTCCACATAGGGACAAAGATTTACAGTGTATATTAAGAAATGTTTTCTTTAATAATGTTAAACCCTCATCTTCTTTCTTTGGTCTATGGATTTTGACATTATCACAGAGAAAGCTGCGGATAAACTTGCAGCATGCTCAGATGGATGCCACTTCCATCGGGTACATGCAGCAGTTCCAGGAGAAGAGAAGGACACCGTAACATAGTAAAGGATTCTCCCAAGTATCTTGTCTGACTCTGTTGCTCTGCACATTTGGAAACTTTGGAAACTGTCTGTGGAACATTAACTTGGCAGGTACATCCTTAGTCCTTGTACCAGTTTGAGGCCACGGTAACCCTGAAGCAGTAACCGAAATCTTGGCCAAAGTCGGGCCGTGGTTAATCTCATTGAATAACTGGACGGGCCGTGGGCAGCCACAATCAAGCACCTGGACAGCTGGAAAGCTAAGTGTTTTCAAAAAATAATTTAAAAAAGTAGCCTAAAAAATTATATTAGAATAGTGGATCAGGAGGTTTTTTGCCTGTGAAGAGTCCGCAGGCCTCCCTAAAGTTGATTCGTTAACACAAGGAGTGCCTCAGCGGTTCTTTTGAGGCTTTTTCCTCTGTTTAGTATCCGTTCTTGCATATGTAGACACCTTATATTTGATTGGTTATTCGACTTTTTGGTATCCTACTAGCTATATTTAGGTATTTGTAGATGAAATGGTAACAGAATTAAAAAATGCATAGAATAAACACAAAGAAATCCTGTTTAGAAGGCATGGATCCAGAGAAGCTTAGCAGTTAGATGGCAACACCAGTAATTGGAAAGCAAAGCCCAGTGCTAGGCAGACTTCTATGGTCTGTGGTCTGATCATAGCTGGACAGATTTGGATGGACTGGAGTAGGGCTTTGATGACAATTTCAGAAGTTGGAGAACAAGGACAGTGCTGGGCAGAATTCTATGATCTATGCTCTAAAAATGGCAAGGACAAATCATAAGTACATAAGCACCACCATACTGGGAAAAGACCAAGGGTCCATCAAGCCCAGCATCCTGTCTCCGACAGCGGCCAATCCAGGCTTCAAGAACCCGGCAACCTCCCCCCCCCCCCCCCCCCCCCCAATTTTTTTTTTTTTTTAATAACGTTCAATGGACTTTTCCCTCAGGAATCTGTCCAAACCCCTTTAAATTCCGTAAGGCCAGCTGCTGTCACCACATTCTCCGGCAATGAGTTCCAGAATCTAACTACACGCTGAGTAAAGAAAAACTTTCTCCTATTTGTTTTAAATCTACCATATTCTAGCTTCATCTTGCGTCCCCTGGTTTTTTTGTTGTTTGAAAGTGTAAACAATCGCTTCACATCTGTCCGCTCTACTCCGCTCATTATCTTGTAGACTTCTATCATATCATAGTAACATAGTAACATAGTAGATGATGGCAGAAAAAGACCTGCACGGTCCATCCAGTCTGCCCAGCAAGATAAACTCATATGTGCTACTTTTTGTGTATACCCTACCTTGATTTGTACCTGTCCTCTTCAGGGCACAGACCATATAAGTCTGCCCAGCAATATCCCCGCCTCCCACCACCGGCTCTGGCACAGACCGTATAAGTCTGCCCAGCACTATCCCCGCCTCCCAACCACCAACCCCGCCTCCCACCACTGGCTCTGCCACCCAATCTCGGCTAAGCTCCTGAGGATCCATTCCTTCTGAACAGGATTCCTTTATGTTAACCCACGCATGTTCGAATTCCGTTACCGTTTTCATTTCCACCACCTCCTACAGGAGGGCATTCCAAGCATCCACCACTCTCTCCGTGAAGAAATACTTCCTGACATTTTTCTTGAGTCTGCCCCCCTTCAGTCTCATTTCATGTCCTCTAGTTCTACCGCCTTTCCCTCTCAGGAAAAGGTTCGTTTGCGGATTAATACCTTTCAAATATTTGAACGTCTGTATTATATCACCCCTGTTTCTCCTTTCCTCCAGGGTATACATGTTCAGGTCAACAAGTCTCTCCTCATACATCTTGCAACACAAATCCCATACCATTCTTGTCGCTTTTCTTTGCACTGCTTCCATTTTTTTAGCATCCTTCGCAAGATATGGCCTCCAAAACTGAACACAATACTCCAGGTGGGGCCTCACCAACGTCTTATACAGGGGTATTAAAACCTCTTTTCTTCTGCTGGTCAAACCTCTCTCTATACAGCCTAGCAATCTTCTAGCTACGGCCACCGCCTTGTCACACTGTTTCATCGCCTTCAGGTCCTCAGATACTATCACCCCAAGATCCCTCTCCCCTCAGCCGCCTATTCTCCAAGCTGAAGAGCCCTAACCTTCTCAGCCTTTCCTCACAGGGAAGTTGTTCTATTCCCTTTATCATTTTCATCGCCCTTCTCTGCACCTTCTCTAATTCCTTTATATCTTTTTTTGATCACTTATACATATGTAGTATCACATCATACCTTATGCTATGATTTTGGGCACGAGGATTTATACCAACTGAAACCTGGTGTAAATCCTTACGCCTAAATTAGGCACAGATCTGCCATATTCTATAACACTGTAAGTAAATTCTAGTGATGCTCCTGACCCACTTATGCCCCTCCTATGGCCACACCCCCTTTTGTGTGCATCTTTATAGAAAAGAGACTAGGAAGATTTATTTATTTTGGATGATGCTCACACCTTTTTCAGTAATAGCTCAAGGTGAGTTACATTCAGGTGTGCTGGATGTTTCTCTGTCCCAGGAGGGCTCCCAATCTAAGTTTGTACCTGAGGCAACGGAGGTTTAAGTGACTTGCCTAAGATCACGAGAAGCAGCAGTGGGATTTGAACCGGCCACCTCTGGATTTCAAGACTGTTGCTCTAACCACTAGGCCACTCATCCATGTGTAAATTCAAATTGTTGCTAATTAGTGCCATTAATTGATAGCACCCAATTATTACCAGTTATCATTTGTCAATTACATTGCACACACAATTATGGAAGATGGCTGATGCACACCAAATTTTGGCACACAGTGTTGGCCACTGTATATAGAAACTGGGAGTTAGTACGTGAAAAACAAGCTACTGCAAAATGCATTAAAGAATTTTGTGGTATTTTGCCTTTTAGCGTGTGCTAAATGTGCATTAACAATTTTTTAAACATATCTTTATTTAGAAGGGCGTCAAGGGCAGAGAATAGGCTTGGAAGAGTTAGCCAGCTAGCACATTTGCATTAGCGCTGAGTTAAGTTTTTTGAAAGTCCAACTAACTAATAGAAACATTAGCAAGGGACCTGCAAAATAAAAAGCCATAAATCCTTCCTGGGCTTAATGTGTGAAAAGGTCCCATGTTAAAACGCACCAAGCCCAGAAGCAAACATCCTTTAGTATAAGGGCCCCTAAGTTTGTATACTGAAATACTGGTCTGCTGCTGTATCCTTGCCAAGTCTCTCTCTCTCTGACTTGGAATTGCTAGGATTGGACAGTGCTCTTGCTCTCTTTCTCAGGGTTAGCTAGTCCATATTCCTTGACGATATTGTAAAAAAATGCAAAATATCACAAAAATAATTTCCATCTGATCAACTGAGGCATCTAAACCAGAGTTTTAAAATGCTAAATGTCTTCTGAGGTGTCTTATACTGTGCAGGTTTAGGAATAAGTGGATATGAGCAATCTTATTAAGCATGTTTTGAGAGAACAGCCATGATCATCTTTGTAGAGGAAAAGACATTGAACAAGTGCTGAGGAGAAGAGAGGAAAGATGAAGAAAAAGGTGTGTACTTCCATGGGAATACGTAGGCTGATAAACCCAATACTTAAATATCCCAAACTCAACATAGGATTCATTTACTTCTAATTTGGCTACACTCCAAGAGCAGATGCAGGCCAAACTGTGATAGGATGGAGGAAATATATCAAGAGTTTGGATACTTTACTCCGGTATTTATGAAGTGATATAATGATCAGATTGCAATGTGAGTGCAATCTATGGCCACTGAAACTAATAAGAAGCTAACTTATTTCATAACAATGACACATGATTCACTATTAGTGCTATGCTGCATGAAGGAAATAAATATACTGGATAGCTCTCCTGCGAATAGCATCAATAAACCAGGAAATAAAGAGAGAAGTGAATGGATGAGTAATCCCTGTTTGCATTAGATTCTCTATTCACCCCTCCCCCTTTAACTCCTGTCAGGGATGTCAAGCAGTTTGTCAAATCTGTATGTGATCAACTCTTACTCCTCAGATAATGCTAAAAATCTGATTCTGGGCCTGTAGACCATTTCTGTAGCATATCATTTCTTTGTTCTCGGCTGCCACCCACTCTTACTGGCATGGTTCAATACAAGAGAGAAACTCATAGGGATTGATAATCAAAGCGATTTAACCAGGCAGGAGAGTTAAATCACTCCTGACCAGCTATCTGCTGATATTCTGCAGCACATAACTGGGTAGTGCCATTGATTATCAGCACAAATTGACCATCTTAACTCCGAGCAGGAGAGGGACATTACAGGGGTGCAATCTGGACAGAGCCGGCATTTATCAGGACACCAGAAATATTCAGTGCCGATGTTCGGCTAGCTAACCCTGCAGATAGGCCCACACAAAAAGCAGTCAAATCTTTGCTCAGTTAGCTATTTGGGCACTGAATATCAACCAGTTCCCGGGTAACTTCTGGGTATGGCCTCAAGGGTTCTCTGGTCCTTCCCTCAAAGAGAACTAGATCTCCCAACAACTCCTCCATCCCACCACCCCATTGGCACCCCGGGCCTACCTTTAAGATCTCTGGTGGTCTAGGTGTCCCGAGGGCAAGAGCAATTCCCACTAGATCCTGCCCATCGTGGCTCCAGTCTCAAAAATGTTCCCCACAACCACTAGTGGCAGCTTTTCGTTTTAATGGAAACCAACCTACTTCTATATATTGTTATCATAATAACAATCATTTTCCAATACTTTATTCTCATAATTCTATTTAGGTACCTCAGAGTTAAGAGCATCAAATTCAAAAGGAGAGGAAAATAGTTCTGCTAAAAAAAACCCAGATCAAACGCCACATAAAGGTGCTATTGTCCTTTTACAAAATCATCAAAATACTGTTTTCAATAAAAAAAAAAATAGTACTTAACTTGCATTAGCTTGTTAAATGCACTGAGCCTGCTGTATTTGGGAAAGAGCGGGGTACAAATGTATTAAATAAATAAATGTTGCATGCACGTGAAATCCAAACATCTTAAGTGCTGTCCATGCAACTATCATCCATAATATTAAACGATACCATGCTTATTACCATTCAACCAGGCTTTTGATTTTACATCCTTAAAGGAGCTTCTTCAGGAATAACTCTGAGTTATAAAAAAAAAAAAAGAAACAGAAAGAGAATTCCAAATATTCACTGTTAATTATTATATAAAAAGAGAGTGCAAATAGTACATGGCATACAAATAAATACATTTTTTTTCTTTTACCATTTTAAACTAGCAAAGAAAATATTCATGGCATCAAAATAGACTGCTAAAGAGTCACAATGCCCATTAAACTTATAGCATATTATCAGTAATACTATTTTTTGAAAAATGCACAACTCAATAAATGATTACTGTGTTTAATTTCTTCTTCAGACCATCAGAGTTAGACCCAAACTCAATTAGTAGTCATCATAACACTATTCATGTATGGTAATAGGGTTCTTGTCTTTCTCCTCATCAGTCAGAAAGTATATATATTTTTTTCTATCAAAATAGACTGACCATTTGTAAGGTGATTCATACAAGTGGGAAGATATCTTCTATAGGTGGAGATGTTTATTCAATATAATGGCACCTTGGCACCAAAATTCCATTATAGCATACTAGAGTAAATTAGCATTGGCACACCCTTGTTTAGGTGCACCTTCTTATGCCATGTCCCATTACACTAGCACATCATCGTTTCCATTAAATAAATAAGTGTATGATTTACTGTGTGACAGCAATGATGTTGAATTGTGTAATGGAAATGATGATGCGCTAGTAGAAGTGGGAACACAAGGATTTATCTTGTAGTATTCTATAAACTATAGGTCCGATATTCAGTTGGCAGCGGGCAGTGCTTTTGCTGTCCACCTACCTACGGCATTAAACCCGGATATTCAATGCCTGGCCGTTTACAGTGACCGGCATTGAATATCTGATGCTTTTTTTTAACCACTGAAAAGTTAACCGGTTAAGTTGATATTCAACGCTAACCGGTTAACTTTTTATCAGTTAAAGATAGGCCTGAGATTTATATGTAAGGAAACAAGAAGGCAGTCGGTCTACAATATCCACAGTGGAACAAAAGAAAAGAAGCAGACATTGTTGAACAGAACATAATCTTTAATAAGTTGTATTGATGCTCCCAGGGTTCACAATCAGATGCCCGACATGGCCATGTTTCACCAAGAATACAGGCTGCATCAGGGGCATTAAGAATTGGTGGGTGCAAACTTAAAAACTTCACCTACACAGGTCAATATGTGTCTTCCTGGATCCGTTTAAAACAGGAAAGGGTTGTTTTCTAACTGCTAAAAAGTTAACCGGTTAAGCTGATATTCAGAACTAACCGGTTCAGGGCCGCCTAGGGGGGGGGGGGGGGCAGGGGAGACAGAATTCCCCGGGCCTCCAAGGGGGACCCGGTGCCAGGGTCAGGCCGCCGGCGCTGTAGTCCTCGGTCTTACCTGCCTGCCCTTGGCTCCGTCAATAGCCCCCCTCTGTCCGCCCCCGGACCCCATGCATTCAAGTCGACAGCGCCTCACCTCCGTATTAAAGTGGCAGATCGCCTCCTTTCTGGCCCTCCCTGTGTCCTGCCCTCGCGAAAACCGAACAAATGCAAAGAACAAATACTCAAAAAAACTCCAAACAGCCCAGAACACGGCAGCCAGACTCATATTCGGAAAATCAAAATACCAAAGTGCAAAACCCCTACAAGAGAAGCTACACTGGCTCCCACTCAAAGAACGCATCACGTTCAAAGTATGTACCCTAGTTCACAAAATCATCCACGGCGAGGCCCCAGCCTACATGTCAGACCTGATAGACTTACCACCCAGAAATGCTAAAAAATCATCTCGCACATTCCTTAATCTTCATTTCCCCAACTGTAAAGGTCTAAAATACAAATTAATGCATGCATCAACCTTTTCCTATATGAGCAAGCAATTCTGGAACGCATTGCCACGCAACCTAAAAGCGATCTATGAATTGACCAACTTCCGCAAACTATTGAAGACCCATCTTTTTGACAAGATATACCACAAAGATCAACACATCTGAAACTCCCCACATATACCCAGAAATATTTAATAATGCCTTCTGTTATATTACTTTCATGTATTCCATTACATGGAACCCAAAATCCTTCTGTAATAACAAATGTCTATTCTCTTCTTATTTCCACTATCCATGATGTATTGTAAGCCACATTGCGCCTGCAATGAAGTGGGAAAATGTGGAATACAAATGCAATAAATAAATAAAATAAGTTACATCAGATGAGGGCGGGGACACAGTGAGGGAAGGCCCGAAGGGAGGCGATCTGCCGCTTTCATACGGAGGCGAGGCGCTGCCGATTTGAATGCAGGGGGCCTGGTGGTGGACGGAGGGGGGCTGTTGATGGGGGTGGGTGGGTGGAAACTTGGGACTGTGGCACCGGCAGCCCGGCTTAGTCTCTTGGCGGCCCTGAACCGGTTAACTTTTTAGCAGTTAAAGATAGGTCTGTAATTTATGTGGCCTATTTTAATTGCTGAACATAGCTGGTTAAGAACTGAATATCCACACTTAACTGACTCATGTTGCATGGTATAGCTGGTTATCAGTTAGCTGCTAACTGCAGATATTTAGCAGGAGATAACCATTTATGTCCTGCTGAATATCCGCGGTTAGGTGCTGATATGCTATTTAACTGGTCAGCAGTTGTGTTTGGCTAGTTAAATAGCTTTGACTATCAGAAGGTATATATGTAACTGAAAGACAGGCCCAGGGCCTCCCCATGCTCTGCCCATGTTTAAGTTCCCCTTGCAGTTTGACACTATGGGCCCCTTTTACCAAGCTGTGGCAAAAGGGGGCCTGTGCTTGCGTTGGCATGTTTTTTTGATGCTTGCCGAGGCCCCCTTTTACCACAACGAGTAAAAGGGAAGTCTTTCTTTTTTAAAAAGAAATGGCCATGTGGCAAGTGAAGCACTTGCCGTGCGGCCATTTAGGGGGAGCCCTTACCACCACCCATTGAGGTGGCAGTAAGGGCTCCCGTGCTAACCCAGCGGTCAGGCAGCGCACAGCATTACCCAATTTTCTCCGGGTACATGCCGGTGCTACAAAAATAAATAAATTTTTGTAGCACTGGATATGACAGTGCGCTGGGGGTGGAAAGTACCGCCAGGCTGTTGCGGCAGTTTCGGAAAAAAAATCTGTCCAAGTGAAAAATGCACAAATTCTAGCCAATGGGATGTAGAAGGACCCAGTATTCTTAGTAGACTGGCCACACAGACATCCTAGGAGAGCAATGGGGCACATTGGGGGGCACTGCAGTGGACTTCAAATAAATGCTTCTAGGTACACATCTCACTGTTGCTCCCTTATCTTGTCTGCTGAGCCCCCTAAAACCTACCCAAAACCCACTACCTTCAACTGTACACCACTACCATAGCCCTTACGGGTGAAGGGGGCACCTATATGTGGGTATAGTGAGTTAATTGTGAGTTTTGGAGGGCTCACAGTTTTCACCACAAGTATAACAGGTAGGGGGAGGTATGGGCCTGGGTCCACCTGTCTGCAGTGCACTACACCCACCACAGACTACTCCAGGGACCTGGATGCTGCTCTAATAGACCTGAGTATAACACCTGAGGCTGGCAAATAATATTTTTAATCACATTTATTGGGGGGTGGGAGTGGCTCAGTGACCACTGATGGAGTAAAGGGATATCATCCCCAATTCCCTCCAGTGGTCATCTGGTCATTTAGGGCACTTTTTGTGGCTTATTTAGACCAAAATGTCCAACTTATAGCCCTGGATGTTTTTGTTTTGTTCCATTAGGTTATTAAAACATCCATGTGTTATGTTAGGAACACCCAGATCCCACCCTTAACGTGCACCTTTGTGATTTGAACATACTTCTGATAGACTTCAGAGAAAATGTCTAAAAATTGGTTTCAAAAATACCAATTTGGACATTGTTGTGAGAAAAACATCCAAATGCAGATTTATGACACTTTTTGGACATTTTTCTCTTTTGAAAATGAGCCCCATAGTGAGCCCATGAATAAGCACTGTTGAGTCTTTAATATAAGATGTGCTTTCTAAGACCAGAGGCTGAAGATATTGATCCACATATATCAGCATGGTTCTGACACCAGTCACATGCTGGATACTGGAGGTTGACTGGGAGGATGTATTTATCTTACATACTATATAAAACTGAAAAATAGAAGGATGGCATGTGGTCAAACATGTCATTTTCTTCAGAAATTATGCCCTTCATCTGGGCATCTTCCAAAATTTGCTCAGCTTCCAAAAGAATATCCTGAGAGACATGCTGAGTGCATGTTTGGTAGCAGATAGTGGGGCAATAACTGCAGCCCATTTGCACGAGTCTTTGACAAGTACCAGATCCAACTGCAATACTTTGGGGTCCCATTTCCTGCCAATATCATCAGCTATGTCAGACCAAAAGAATGGTCTGGCATAGCTGACAGGTAGCTATCACTGTGTCATCACCAAAGAAGCAACCCAAAGCCTTTCCAAGAGTCCCTCAGGAACTAGCAGCCAGAAATATTCTCTGGAAGGTATTCTGCTGATTTTTGTTATTGTCTGGATGTTAATTTTAAAGGACATTTTTTTTCTATACTGTGCCTTTAAAATGTAAATACTGTATATTTTGATCAGGGATGGGATTATTATTGGTACTACTACTGCTACTTATAATTTCTATAGCGATACTAGACATACACAGCGCTGTACACTTGAACATGAAGAGACAGTCCCTGCTCGACAGAGCTTACAATCTAATTAGGACAGACAAACAAGACAAATAAGTGATAGGGGAATAACTAAGGTGGGAATAATAAAACATGGGTACTGAATAAGTGAATAGGGGTTAGGAGTTAAAAGCAGCATCAAAAAGGGTGGTCTTTTAGCCTAGATTTTAAGACAGCCAGAGATGGAGCTTGATGTACTGGCTCAGGGAGTCTATTCCAGGCATAAGAGTGGAGAGGAACCGAGTTGCTGCAGAGTGAATGCACTTGTAAGTCAATAACAGTAGTATGAATTATATGTGGAAACGGATAGGGAGCCAATGAAGTGATTTGAGGAGAGGGCTAATATAAGCATAGCGACACTGGTGGAATATAATTTGTGCAGCAGAATTTTGAACAGATTGGAGGGGAGAGAGGTGGCTTAGTGGGAAACTTGTGAGAAGCAAGTTGCAATAGTCTAAACGAGAGGTGATAAGAGTGTGGATAAGGGTTTTCATAGTGTGCTCAGAAAGGAAAGGACAAATTTTGGTGATATTATAGAGAAAGAAATGACAGGTTTTAGCAGAATATGTGCAGAAAAAGAGAGACAGAGGAGTCAAAGATGACCCCAAGGTTACGAGCTGATGAGACAGGGAGGATGAGAGTGTTATCCATAGAGACAGAGAATGGGGGAAGAGGAGAGATTGGTTTAGGGGGAAAGATAAGAAGCTCAGTCTTAGTCATGTTTAGTTTTAGATGATGGTGAGACATCCAGGCAGCAATTGTCAGACAGGTAGGCTGATATTTGGGCCTGGGTTCCTGCTGTAATTTCTGGCATGGAGAGGTACAACTGGGAGTCATCAGTATAAAGATGATACTAAAAACCATGGGATGAGATTGGAGCACCAAGGGAAGAAATATAGATGGAGAGAGGTCCAATGACAGAGCCCTGAGGTATACCAATTGATAGTGGGATAGAAATGGAGGAGGATCCACCAGAGTATACACTAAAAGTGTGATGGGAGAGATAAGAAAACCAAGAAAGAACAGAGCCCTGAAATCCAAGTGAGGACAGCGTATCGAGGAGTAGGCAGTGATTAACAGTGTCAAAAACAGCAGATATATCGAGAAGGATGAGAGACCTTTGGATCTAGCCAGGAACAGGTCATTGGAGACTTTAGCAAGCGTTGTTTCAGTTGAATGAAGAGGGCAAAAACCAGAATGAAGTGGATCAAGAACAGCTTGAGATGAAAGAAAGCCAAGACAACTGTGGTGAACAGCACGTTCAAGTATCTTGGATAGGAAAGGGAGGAGGGAGATGGGGCAATAGTTGGAAGGACAGGTAGGGTTCAATGAAGGTTTTTTGAGGAGTGGTATAACTACGGCATATTTGAAGGCATCAGGAACAGTCACAGTGGAAACTGAAAGACTGAGGGTATGACAGATAGAAAGGATAACAGTAGGAGAAAGAATGCTAAGTAGATGGGTGGGAATAGAATCAAAGGAACAGGTAGTTAGTTTTGAGGAGGAAAGAAAATTTGCAGTTGGTAAAAGAATATAAAATGGTATTAAACTCTCTGAATATTAATAAATAATACAGATACAGTATTTTAATAATTCCTCAAAGAGATCCAATAGCAATATCTTATAGTTTTTTTTCCTCTGCCTTAGCTCTTATTAAGGCTAGAGCTGTGAAATGGAAAGACTCTGTTCCTATATGATCTGTTTTGTGAAACTCAGACGGGTATGATTTGTATGACTGAAACATGTCTGAAGAAAGGTCACCTTGGGAGTTATCCAGAAAATTGCTGACCTTCAATTTTCCCCACGTAGAATGGGTAAATGTAGTTAAATGTGGGACAAAACAATAGAGTGGGCAAGGAATTGTTTCTATTATTATGTGACAGATGTGTACCTGATAAACAGCTTCTAGCTATCCTTTCACATCTAGTTAAGCATTTATCTTTACATGAGGGGAGGTGAGTGTCAGGATGAATCACCTATAAAGCAAAGTAGGTTAATTGGAGTTAAATTGAAGACAGGGATCACTTTAATTTGGTGAATCATTTAAAATGAAAGAGGATAGTTAATAAGCTGTGGTAAAATAATGAATTTTACTGCAGCAATATTTACCACAAGGGGTCATTAACCTGAGGTATTTCTGTATTACAGGCTAGTGACTCCCACACATTTGTGTCACTGCACTTGAAAACACTGTGCACTCATGGCTACAGTAATGCAGATAGTAGGCTCCAAGTTGACCTCACTATCTCTTTAAGGGTCAGATGGAAGGATAATTTAATCCATCACCTGAAGTCCCTGACACAATGCACAACCTTCCACCCCAATCTCCTAACACAGGGGTTCTCAACCCTGTCCTTGGGACACATCCAATCAGTCAGGTTTTCAGGACATCCACAATAAATATGAATGAGAAAAAGTTTGCATGCACTATCTCTATTGTATGCAAAGCTATCTCATGTTTATTCATTATGGGTATCTTGACTAGCTAGGTGTATCCCAAGGAATAAGTTGAGAATCATTGTCCTAGCAACCCCCCTAACACAAAACACAACCTCCCCCCATCCACCACCACCCTTTAATACCCCAGCACCTGTTGGTGGTGCCCAGGTAATTCCTGGCTCTGCCCCCAAACTGCTCCGGCACTACCAAATAGTGATAGGGTGGTTAACAGACTATTTAGTGGCACTATCTGATATTATTCTGCTGAATATCCCATGGGGACTTGGTCAGCACTAGGCAGGGGCTTTTCCTACCCAGGGGCGTATCTGCGTGGGGCCACAGGGGCCTGGGCCCCCGCAGATTTTGCCCTGGACCCCCCTACCACAGACCCTCTCCACCTCCCCTCCCTCCCGCCCACCCGCCCGCCACCAACCCGTCGCCGATCTTTGCTGGCGGGGGACCCCAAGCCCCCGCCAGCCGAAGTCCTCTCTTCCGTGCAGGATGCAAGTTTCAACGCTTCCTGTTCTTCTGAGTCTGACGTCCTGCACGTACAACGTCAGACTCAGAATTTGGAATTCAGTCTGACGTCCTGCGCGTTGTACGTGCAGGACGTCAGACTCAGAAGAACAGGAAGCGTTGAAACTTGCAGCGGCGCAGCCTGCATGGAAGAGAGGACCTCGGCTGGCGGGGGGTTGGGGTCCCCTGCCAGCAAAGGTAAGTGACAGCAGCGGGGGAGGGTGTCATTGGTGGTGAGGGGGGGGATCGGTGGCGCCGGGGGGGGGGGGGGTAAAATGTGCCCCCTCCCTCTGGCTCTGGCCCCCCCTACCGCCCGAGTCCAGATACGCCCCTGTTCCTACCTAGTTAACAAGTGCTGAATATTGCTTCTTAACCTTTATCCTCAACTTCCTCTTGTTGTCACCCAGTTTTTACACTCCTAAATTGAGGAGTTAAGTGAAATTTTGAATACATGTTTAGGCACTCAGTCCTAGTAAATTATCAGAGAGGCCAATTTAGGTGCATAACTCTCAAAGTCAGGAGCAAAAATCCTTTGAATATTTATCCCCAAGGTATTTGGCCTGTATACTTGTGCAGGAGACATCTGGTAACCAGGAAGTAAGAAGATTAGCTGTTTCTACTCAGAACATGTACAGAAGGGGGGGGGGGGGGGGGGCTGCATGAACTGGGCCCAGCAGGGCATCATGTGCTTCTTCAATCTAAGTGCTGCCTTCTTAAGAAAGATTAACTCTGGATACACTGATTAGATCTTCAGGAGGTGGGTAAGGAAAAGTACAAAAAAGGAACTGGGTTTGTTACTTTGCCTAAGATGTTGTACTAAGGAGGAAACAGGAAAAGGGAGTCCACGCCTTCCACAAAAACACAAGCACAGCAAACCAAGGGTGGAGGCAAGACCGAGTACAAATGACCAGCCTAAACACTAAAGTAAGAGCTTCAAAACAAGTTTATTAGGATCCAACACAGTCCGTGTTTCAGCAACAAAGCCTTCTTCAGGGGTTGAGTAGCATAAACAACAGCAGCAACACCAAAAAAATATAGATGTGCTGAAAAAGCACAGGCAGGGTAACGCTGCATCCACGAAATCCAGTCTCTGGGGAAGCCCTGCCTGTGCTTTTTCAGCACATCTATACTTTTTTTGACCTTGCTGCTGTTGTTTATGCTACACGACCCCTGAAGAAGGCTTTGTTGCCGAAACACGGACTGTGTTGGATCCTAATAAACTTGTTTTGAAGCTCTTACTTTAGTGTTTGGGCTGGTAATTTGGACTCGGTCTTGCCCCCACCCTTGGTTTGCTGAAGACCCACTTCTTTGCTAAAACTTACTCCCCTATTTGCTCTGTTGATTGATGCACCCTTCCGGACCCTCACCCTGCTTAGTTTCCCATTGTTAGCTACTGTTCCCCCTGTCTATTCTTTGTACACTTTTCAGTATTTCTTACATTGTAAATTTACTTAACTTTCTGTAAGCCACATTGTGCGTGCATGAGTGGTAAAATGTGGGATACAAATGAACCATAAATAAATAAATAAACTAAATAAATAAGGAGGAAGACAAAATATTCTCTCGGATAAGACACATATAGTAAGTGAGCAGAATCTGGCCTTTGCACCTCGGAAATATCTTTTCTAGTGGGAACAAAAGGGCTAGACTGGATCTTTGATGCTGTCATTCCCTTTCTGATTCAGTAAAAGGGTGATAGGTGCATTAGTCCTTTTAAGATGCGCAGGAGTCCTCTTGCTACATTCCTGCCAGTGATGGTACAATATCACATTTTCAGTAGCAAAGGACAAGCAAGTTCTATAGAACTCCATAAGATCTGCCTGTCTCTAGTGATTGAAAACACAGTATTGAAGTATCACCCCCTACTGGCAGGAATGCAGCTGGAGGACTCCTACACTGCTTAGAGAAAATATTGGATAGGTGTCTCTATAGCAATCCCAAAGGAAGTGCAACAGCCATATATGGTGATAGAGTGACAGAAGGCATGGGCAAAGAACAGAGAATCTATACATGTAAAAAATGAATGGCACATGGACTGATACAGGGTCTAGGATTTTGCAATAAGAAGGGATTAGGCCATACTACATGTGGGTCATGATACATGTATGTTCTCATTATGCACATTTCAGTCTTTGATTCTAGACCAAGGGCCTCAGAAAGAAGGTCTGGTGTCTGGGACTGCATGAGATATACTGGCTGCAGCAGGTGCAGGTGAGAACCCTAAATCAGGTCTGCAAGGTGTCACATACATTTCCTGTCTGCATCTTTTGTTACACAGCTGTAACATCAAGGTGTCTTATCATTTCTATAGCACTACTAGACATACACAGTGCTGTGCAAAAGCTTGTAAGAGACCAGCCCTGCACAGCAGAGCTTACAGTCATACGTCACAGCTATCACATTGACATGCAACACACTTTAGCAAACTTTGCTCTCCAAACACTATTTCATCCAGTAAATTCTTCATCACGTTTCTAGGCCATGAACTAAAGTGGAAATTCTATAACTGGTTTCATGTTAAGTGTCCTGATGGCGAACGTTGAACACCACTTCTCTGCACCACCACTGAACCACTGGGTTGGCCCAACAAGTGTTTTTCCAGTGGAGACTTTCAGGACTGTTAAAGTTCCTTCCTCATGTGATATGCTGCATATGGTTATATGGAAAGAAAAGGCAATGTTATACTCAGTAATCAGTAGCAGCTGTTATGGCAAGTGCAGTCTCCACCCCCAGAATGCCCCCAAAATAGCTGGTTTTCATTTCGGAGCCTTTTCTGGCCTGTTAAATTGCTGTAAATATAGACCCTTTAGAATGTGGATATATGTCGCCCAAAAAAACTGGCGTTGAAAAAAGAGCTATTTTATAAGCCATGCTTAAAGTTAGGCATGGTTTATAGAATAGCGCTTATGCCCAGGAATTGTGCCTAACTTTAGGCACAGTCATTTGCACCAACTGAAATGTGGTGCAAACGTAATTGCATATCTCCGTTATTCTATAATAATGCATGTTAATTTTTAGGAATGCCCCCGTTCTGTCCATGCACCTCCCATTTCCATGCCCCCATTTTCAGATTGTGAGTAAATGCCAATTATATCTAATCAGTGCCAATAATTGCTTATTAAAAAGCCAATTATTGGTGCTAATTAGCTCATTAGTCAATTAAATTGTGTGCACAAAATAGAGCGCAAACCCAAATTTGCACACACAATTTTTGGCAACAAAAGTTACAAACACAGAGAAATGCTAAGCTGTGAAGCTGCTGTTGATGCTGCTGCTGTTGATGTAGACTGTATAGATCAGAGCTTGTTCTATATATGGCAGCTAAAATCTAGGCACATCCGATTTACACGCCTAACGGTATTCCATAAGCCATGTCTACATTCAGACACGGTTTATAGAATAGCGCATAGGCCGGATGGATGCGCCTGGATTTAAGTGCAGCCATTTACGCCAGTGAAAAGTTGGTGTGGATGCCTGCGCCTAAATCTAGGCACCCCCCCCCCCCAATTATATAACCTCATGTGCAGATTTGATTGATTGCCCCAACACACCCACAGTCCTCCCACTGCTGTGCTCCCTTTTCGGCTACACGCACTGGAATTTATGTGTGCCTCTTTTTAGAATACGTCCAGAAAGATGCATGCATAAATTCTAATTATTGCCATTTAGTGTTGATAATTGGCCATTATTATCCAATTATCAACACTAATAGGCTCGTTAACTTAATTGAGTAGTACGTGTAAATTGGCCACGTGCACAATTTAACGCACACTACTCTATGTGCCATACATAGAATCTGGGGGATAATGTCCATGCCTTACTTTGAAGTGTTTATAATTCAGAATGTTTTTAAGGTTCAAAGGTACATTGATTTGATTAGCCGCCTAAGACCATACCATCAAAGCGGTGTACATATAAAATCAATATAATAATACAAATAGAAAAATATGCTAATACAAAAGCACATAGACATACCAAATACGCTTCGCAAAAATACTAACAAATTTTGCCAGATATATCATGCAGTGGCATTCCTAGGGTGGCTGACACTCGGGGCGGATCGCCGATGCACCCCGTGACCCCCCCGGCGAAAGGACACCTCCCCCTGGTGAAAGCTGAAAGGACACCCCCCCGGGTGCATTTTTACCTGCTGGGGGGGGGGGGGTGCCGCACGCCTGTCGGCTTCGCTCATTCAATGCTCCGTCTGCCCCGGAACAGGAAGTAACCTGTTCCGGGGCAGAGGGAGCACAGAACGAGCGGAGCCGACAGGCGCGTGGCACCCCCCAGCGGCGTGCACCCAGGGCGGACCGCCCCTCCCTTGGTACGCCACTGATAACATGCTTGCTGAGCCCCAACTGCACACCGTAGACTAACCCTCCTGCTTACTAAGCCACACTAGCGGCTGCCGTGTGTAATGCTAACACAGCCCGTTCACTTTGAATGGGCTGTGTTGGCATTGTCTCGTGGCTTAGTAAACGGGGGGGGGGGGGGGGGGGGGGGGGGTGTAAGTGACTTGCCGCTAAATGTCATGCTCTGAAATGGGATGTACGGTATTTTGCCTCTACCCAAACATTTTGTTGGTGTTCTTGGAGCAAACATTAGTTTTGGCCATTATCCTGTTTTGCAATCTTGCACAGCACAGCTTTTAGCCTATATAATCATCAAATGAGATTCAGCAGCATTGTGAGAAATTAGTAGATAAGGTCCCTCTCTCCTGATAAGGAGTGCCTCAGTATTATTCAGCTTATGTAATACTACAATTACATACCTGTAACTTGTTGTAAGTGAAATTTTACTTGGCATAAAAGCCTACGACTAAATGTAGTCGCACGGACAGGCTCTAGGCATATTCTATAAACCACACCTAACTTTAAGCATAATTTATAGAATACGCCTAGGCGTATTTTTTTTTCAGTCATATATAGAATCTAGCTCTAATTGCTTAATGCACAGTAGTGAATGGGCCCCTATATTATTTTTATGATTGACATGACCACATTGAATAGGCATTGAAATTTTGGGAGTTTTTTTCATTGGACCTGATTTACAAAGACTTTTCTCTTATTTCATGTTGGGAAGAAAACAAAGGTTCATGGAGTATTTAAGGAGCGATCGTGAAAGGAACATTCCACATCAAGAGAGGTTGCATGGAAGTTGTGAAATAGAAGAGAAAAATAAGTACAATTAATTTATGACCAATTTAATTTAATTTTTCCGTTGATGGATTCATCTGGCATAGACATAGAGAAGACCTCTGCCAAACCTGTTTGTTTTGTTTAAAGTACCAAGTTCTTTTATTTATGAACATACAGTGTCGTTATGAATGTTTGCAACGTCCCAACATTCAAGCATGTTAGGTAATTAAATAAAAAGATGTGAGTAGTGAGAAGGAAATGGATCTAGAGTAAAATAGCCCCAGGAGATTAGGCACATTTAGCATAAGGCAAGTTTATGCATGGAATAAAACTGCTTAGGCATATGCTTTTGCTTATATTTTTAACATTTGTTATTGAATGAACAAGCACTGGTCTGTGGAAAATTGCCCCCTAGAGAAGTATTGGATCTTATTATATGTATATCAAAATCACTCAGCATATTGCTAAGCTCAATTCACCCACAGATTATTGTTCTAAATATTTTCAACCAAATGTTTTTTTTATGGTGAATTAAAATTAATAAAACCATTTGCATCTCACCTAAAAAATTTCTCTTTATTATACTTCCACTGATTTCCCTTTTATTATATGTTGACAGTTGGATGGTAAATGCTTTTTTAGACATTAGGTATTATAATTGAATCCTTAATAAGCAAATTATTTCCCAATGGAAATATTGATTTCTCTTTTAAATTTTCAGTATTTATTTATTAAGATTTACAAGATGCTTGCTCATAAAAATGTTCCACAAACATTACTGTTGGCTGCTTACATCGAAGTACAAAATAACATAAAATATAGCAAGATAATTAAACATAAAGCAAGTAAAATACTCCCTAATATCATCTTTTTTGCAAGAAGGCATCTATAAATAACTAAATTTGCAATATATATCTCTCAGAATTTTGATGTTAAGTGTCTTTACAAGGGGGTTCTATGATGTTTATGCCATGGGCCTATGCATCCATTATCAGTCTAATTTTACTCTTTCTTTCTTTTCTTTTGTATGTATTATGACAGTGACTGATCATGGGTCATTTATATCTTCGACTTGACTTGATTCCAAACTGACTATTCAACAATTTCTCTTTTGCATATAAAAGGTTGGGACTGTGGCCCCTTAAAATTAGGTGTTGTTTTGTTAAATATAAATTGTATTTTGTATTGCTATAGTGCCACCTTTTTACTTCGGGTTGTATGGATTAGGTCAGAGACCTGTAAAGGAACATAACCATTGATGAGATAAGTCATGAGAGTTGAATAATGGTCAGCCTCCCTCCACGGGAGTGGGCATTTTCTGTTTTTCCATTATGCTACACAGGATGTAAAGCAAAGTTACTCACCTGCAGGAGGTGTTCGCCGAGGACATCAGGACTAGTACTGTCACGAATAGGTGACATCCCCCGATGGAGCCCTGGTGCAGATGCCACCCAGCTTTTCTGTATCTTTAAGAAGCATGTGCTTGTGTGAGTGTCTTCCAGCCAGCCCGTGTTGCGAGGGATCCATAGTCCGATCAAAAAGCATACAAAAAGAATGCAACTCCCAGGGGAGGTGAGAGGATATGTGAGAATACTAGTCCTGCTGTTTTCAGAGAACACCTGCTACAGGTAAGTAACTTCATTTTCAATGAAGTCAAGCAGCATTTAGAAACTCACTGATGGGAATCCTAGCTATCAGGCTCACCGAAAAGAATAAAGAACAGTGAATAGGGACTTGCAATGGCAAGGCCAACAGGAACCAATAAAACAAACCAAAACTGACCTGTGGGTAGAGTTGGATTCTAGACTCCAAACAAATTCTGCAGGACTGTCTGGCCAAACCAGCTGTTGTGTCAGGTATACTGTTCAATCACTTAAAGTAGTCAAAAATATATATGGAAGGGTCAAAATAATAGAGTTCTAAAACAGACCTCAATATAACTTATGAATACAAAATCTATGTCCATGTGCATAAATTAAACCTCATCAATTATAGAATAAGGACCTACAGTAATGACCTCAGTGATGACGTTTAATTTATGCACGTGGACATAGATTTTGAATTCATAAGTTATATAGGAGGTATACTGATCAAGGTAGTAATGAGATGTAAATGGTGGACAGAAGACCTCATCGCAGCTCCTCAAATCTTCACAATGGAGGTTGATCTCAAGTGGGCTACCATTGCGGCCATGGCTCTGACATTGGCAGCTGTGATGTGGCCCTCCAGAGACAGCCCAGCCTGTGTATAAGTAAAAGAGATGCAGACTGCTAGCCATTTGAATAAAGTATGTTTACTGATGGCTGGTCCCACCCTGTTTGGATGAAAAGAAAGAAAACCTGGGTGGACTGTCTATAGAAAGCCAAGGCTTGCTTGCAGTCCAAGGTGTGCAATGCGCTTTTGCCAGGATGGGCATGAGGTTTTGGGAAGAATGCTGGCTAACAACAGCTCAAAAAGATCACTCTCAAAAAGGAGTAAAAATTAAACACATTTATTTAGAGTACAAAATTCAAAATCTTTCGGTGCAATCAAACAGTCCAAATTTTTTTTAAAGAACCATTCTCTCAAAATATCACAAAACACCAAACTTCCAGCATGTCAAAGCGAAGAAACAACCATGACCATATTCAAATGGTGCTTCAAAAATATTCACAGTTTGAAATTTCACAGCCAACTCTTCAAACGGCTTTGAGCCTTAAAGCATCTTCAGTCAAAAACATATCACTATTGAAGTAACAATCCCAGGGCCAACGGGACCTGTTTCACCATTCAATTTGGCTTCATCAGGGTCATCAGGGAAGAAGACAATCTTGCACTGCAATAGATCAAAAAAATTTTCAAAACCAACTTACCCAAAATTTAGGAAGCCGCACAAATTCAAAATTGAATTTATTTACTATTATTGCAAATGACCACAGTTCTGGCTCATCATTTCAAAATGGTGTTTCCAACACGGAAGACGCCGTGACTCACACTTTAAAGCTCAACATCCTGTCAAACAAACTTTATTGACAAGATCAACATTGTTAACAATTGTTTTATCAGACACATCATATCAATACTAAAACATTCTACAGCTAGAAATGTTGGCTTGACAATTGATGGGTTAAGATGGAACTCTGACATCAGCTTAAGAAGAAACTTAGGGTGTGTGCACAGAACTACTCTGTAATGATGAAATCTTGTGTAAGGTGGATTCGCTACTAGAGCTTGAAACCATCTCATACTGCGAACTGAAGTGACCACCACCAAAAACAAGACCTTCCAGGTCAACTACTTCAGATGATGGGAGTCAAATGGCTCAAAAGGAACTTTTATCAGCTGAGTGAGGATGATTTTGAGTTCCAATGACACAGTAGGAGGTTTGATAGAAAGCTTTGTCAACAGCAAACTTCTCATAAAATGAACAACTAGAGGCTGTACAGAGATGGGCTTACTTCTACTTGGTGATGATATGAACTAATTGTACTGAAGTACTCCTTACATAGTTGGTTTTCAATCCAGACTCAGAGAGGTGTAGATGATATTCAAGTAGGTTTTGTATTGGACAGGTCAGAGGATCTGGGGCCTTGCGCTCATAGCAGATAGCAAACCCTCTCCAATTAAAGGTATAACCTTTCTTAGTGGAATCTTTCCTTGAAGCCAACAAGATCCTGGAGACACACTCAGGCAGCTGCAAAGATGCAAATTCTTTTCCTTCAACATCCAGGCCATGAGAGTCAGGAATTGGAGGTTGGGGTACAGATGAGACCCCTCATTATGAGTGATAAGGGTCAGAAAGCAGTCTATTCGCCACAGTTCTTCGGAGGACAACTCCAGGAGAAGTGGGAACCATACCTGCCTTGGCAAATATTGACACAAAAATGTTTTTTTTTTTGCCTTATTGCAGGGGCGTAGCCAGACCTCGCTGGGAGAGGGGGCCAGAGCCTGAGGTGGGGAGGCACTGTTTAGCCGCCCCCCCCCTGAGCTGCCACCACATTGGACCCCCTGCCGATGACCACCATGAACCCCCCTCCTACCACCAACCCTCCCCCGCCGTCGCTGCCCGCCCCACCGCCGTATCAGATACCTTGTTTGCTGGCGGGGGTCCCCGAACCCCGCCAGCCAAAGAGAGTCTTCTTCAGGGCCGGAGTAGCGCCTTCATTCAACGAAGTTCCTGGTGCGATCAGCTGTTTCGACGCCTTACGTCCTGCATGACGCTACATGCATGGTGCAGGACGTAAGGCGTCGAAACAGCTGATCGCACCAGTAACTTCGTTGAACGAAGGCGCTACTCCGGCACTGAAGAAGGCTCTCTTCGGCTGGCGGGGTTCGGGGATCCCCGCCGGCAAACAAGGTATTTGATGCGGCAGCGGGGCGGGCGGCAACGGCGAGGGAGGGTTGGTGGCGGGAGAGGGGTTCAAGGGGATCATTGGCAGGGGGGCCAGGGCCAAATCTATGGGGGCCCAGGCCCCCTCAGGCCCCACGTAGCTACGCCACTGCCTTATTGTACATGTTGCTGATGATATTAAAGTTATTCTCAGAAGGGGAAAGGGAAATGGAACTTGATATACCACCTTTCTGTGGTATTTTGCAACTACATTCAAAGTGGTTTACATATATACAGGTATTTATTTTTGTACCTGGGGCAATGGAGGGTTAAGTGACTTGCCCAGAGTCACAAGGAGCTGCAGTGGGAATCAAACCCAGTTCCCCAGGATCAAAGTCTGCTGCACTAACCACTAGGCTACTCCTCCAGAAGGCAGATGTTGAATAGTGAAATGATGTTGATGGTTCATTGTGATATTCAGTTGACAGGCCAGTCTAAAATGATGAGTAAAAGGGGTTTATATGATTTTTCACATCTCACACATCCTTAGTCCTAAGGGAAGAAGGTTTATGAGATCTTCATGTTGGTGTGTAACATACAGTAACACAGTAAATGATGGCAGATAAAGACCCACATGGTCCATCAAGTCTGCCCAACAAGGTGGCCAGAGCCACCCCTACCACTCTGTATGAAGCCCTAGCCACCCATGATTAAACACTGATTGTCAAGTCTCCATGCCCAACAAATATATATTTGTGTGTGCTCTTCCCTTTAATAATGTTTGCATTTATTGTTCTAGCTACACTTGAGTTTTGGGACATGTCAGGGGGCCCAGGAGGATTCTGATAGGGACAAAATACCTCTATTAGGATCACCTTGATAGAAGATTTTTTTATATATATATAGAAAGAGAAAATGATAACTGATACAGATAAAGACCATACAGCTTATCCAGCCTACCCATCTATACCAATTATTAAGCTACAATCCCTTCCTCTACCTCAGAGATCTTATGTGCTTGTCCTATGCTTTCTTGAATTCAGATACATTCCTTGTCTCCACTTCCTCAAGTAGAGGCCATTCCATGCATTCACCATCCTTCCCATAAAGGAATATTTCCTTAGGTCCCTCCTGAGTTATATCCCCTTTTCACCTTCATCCTATGATCCTTTGCTCCAGAGTTTCTTTGATCCTCATATATGTACCAGGGTGTGTGTATTCTGGAAAGCAGACTCTATTAGATCTCCAAGGAACTCATCGCTTTATAAATAGTGTAATTAAACTCAGTTAGATGTAAATAATAGAGGAAATTTTGAGAAACCCTTGAAGTTGCAAAATTACATGAGTATTTTACTACCAGTGCTTTGGAATTAATCCAACAACAACAAAGCTACTTATGTGTCAGCCTGACCCCTAGCAGTAGGACCAAAAGATTACAGCTAGAGCTATTTGAACCAGAGACAGAGGAGTGGGAGTGATTGGGCATTGCCACTGCTCCCAATTGACACCAGGGACCTTTGGTACCCTGGTAAGAGTCAGGACAGAGGCATTTGAGGGTGGGAAATAGGAGATGGCTGCTCAGGATCCATCAGGAGTCTGGGTGTGGTCAGTAGGAGGTTCTTGTTGTTACTAGTAGTGGGCTAGGGGTGAGGGGTTGTGATGGTGCCAATGGAGGTGTCTTAAAGTTGCCTGGGAATCTCGATAGTGCTGGGGGGATGTCAAGGATGGTAGTGGTGAGGGGAGTATGATGGTGCTGGGGGGGGGGGGGGGATGGGGTCATGATGGTGCCTGAGGTGCTGACAGCATTGGCCTCAGCTTTCATACCTGTCCTTCCAGCAGTTATTCATGCCTCAGGACAGCTGAAATGTCAGTCTGCATTGTTCCCAATTATAAGTATTCCCCTTAAAACATATTAAATATTGACAGATAACTACCTGCACAGTCCATCCAGTCTGCTCAGCAAGGTGGCCAGAGTTGAATCTAGCACTCTTCACAGGTTCCAGTTCTTCATGATTAAACACTGGTATACTTTATCTCTGTCTCTCCCTGCCAATTTTGGGGCACAGACTGTAGAAGTCTGCTTAACACCTACTTCCCATAGAGAGCGGTCGCAAGCCCAGAGAGCTCCTGCACCCCAAATTAGGTTTTTGGCTGTTCGACGCGTTCCCAGGAAATGGGAAAGAGAAAGGGGAAAATCGGTGCCCCAGCTCCCTCGGGCCCGGTTGGGAACCCCATCGTACGCCAACCTACCTTGGAGGTTTATGGAATCCGGGCAATGGAGAATCTAGAGGCTACTTCAGGGATAATCGCACCTCTATCTGCGAACAGCAGCATTGAGGGAGTTACTCTTAGTTCTCCCTCACAGGGCCTGACCCCGCCGCAACCCGGAAGCAGTGCTGTGGTTAGCGCACACGTGGGGACGCCCGATCTGGGTTCAGTCAGCCACGCGAGCGGAGGGGGCTCCTTCACTGAACTTTCTTTTGGAAGAACATCTGCTGGGGGCTCGAGGGTGACTTCGTCGCCTGTCCAGATCCAAGAAAGCATCTCCGGAGGTATTTGCGTCCCGGTAAGACCCATGACAGTCACACTGGACACTCTTTGGGAGGCGATACAGGGGGTGAACTCGTCCTTAAAGAAAATTTCAGACTCTCTTCAAGGAGAGACAGTTGAACTTAAAAACAATTTCTTGCAATTGTCCACTAAAGTTGACGGTCAAAAGAATGATCTAGAAAAAATTGAGAAAGAGCTGACCTCCTCTAAAGAGGTCATAACAGCTTTGATTAAAGAGAAAAATGTTTCTGCTAGGAAAATGGAATCATTGGAAAATCAACTTAAAAGAAATAATTTACGGTTTCTGAATTTTCCAATATCAGCATTTATCTCTCCTATGGAATTACTTAAAAAATATTTCTCTGAAGTTCTGGGTTTCACAAATGACAATTATCCACCAATTACAAAAAGTTACTATATAAAAAGGAAATTGAGTGCATCTGAAAAACCACCTAAAGAGTCTTTGAATCTTACTGAATTTCTAGAAACATCTGTGGAATCAGAACGTGCTACGTTGATAGTTTCCTTCACTTTTGAAATGGACAAAATGCATATATTACGTTTATATTTCCATCATATGAATGAAGTTTTTATGGGGGGGAAGATATCTATTTTTCCTGACTTGTCTAGAGAGACACAATTGAGAAGAAAGGAACTTTTGGCTTTTAAACCGAGAGTTCTTGCCCTAGGGGCGACTTTCTTCATTAAGTTTCCATGTAAATGTCTGTTGTCTTATGAATCTAACAATTTTCTTTTCACAGACCCCCAAAAGCTTCAAGAATTTGTAATTGCTAAAGAAAGTATGAGCAACCCCTCTGTAGTAGCTAACCAAATTAAAGCAGCTGTCTGATTGTAACTCTAGTTATCACCTCCGCTCTAGAAACTTAGTTTATTTTTCTTTTTTTCTTAGTTTAAAGAAGTGTTTATTTCCTGATTCTTGGATCAAATATTGTGGAATAAGTATATATAAGTAATCCAAATTATTATATTTCTGTGAATGTATAATTTTCAGAGATTTCTGATTTTATGTTTCATTTTCTGAATGGCATAATAATAATTATAATAAAGAGATTAAAATAACACCTACTTCCCAACTACTGGAGTTGCCATCGAAGCCCACTCCAATCTTGATCCTGATCTGTTTTTTTTTTTTTGCCATAGTCAGCAGATAAAGACCTGTATGGTCCATCCAGTGGGGAATACATATTGGTGTTGTGGGCCCTCCCTCATCATGCTCCCTTGTCATTTAGATGTGGTATGGTTCCCCATGGGTAAATGGCTGCTTTCTAAAATAGCCTTTACATGTTTCTGACCATCTGCACATGGAAAGTCTGTTAATTACATGTGGACACCCTTCTAAAACAGGGGTTCACAACTCAATCCTTGGGATACACACAGTCATTCAGGATACCTACAATGGATATGCAGGGGATAAATATGCCTGCACTATCTTTGTTCTATGTAAATCTATCTCATGCATATTCATAGTGGATATGTTGAAAACCAGACTGGCTTGGTGTGCAGCAATGACCGGGTTAAGAAATCTTGTTTTACAACAAAGGCCTTTGCATGGCTTTAGGCATTTAGGGGTCCATATTAGGCTGGTGGTGGTGGTGGTGAGCATTTTTTTTAAGCTGCCACCAGTGTTATTCCTAGATATTCAACGCTGGAGCATATCTGGGCATCGACATGAATATCTTAGTGGAGCGCATGATCTGGTGCGGGAGGTAATGGGAATATAATGGGAATCTTATCATTTAGTGCACGCTAAATCTATCAGTGCACCTTAGTAAAAGGACCCCTACATGCTGCACATCCTATTTCATATATCTATGGGCCACCTAGCACTTAGCACTTGCTAATCTCCATTAGTATGTACTAAGCTTTAGTAAAAGGGCCCCAAAATTTGTAAAATAGTTGAATGAACTTGGAAAAGCGCTCATAATTATTTGATGCTAGGGTCCACCTTTGGAGGTCAGCGCTCAAGAAAAACATCTGGGTGTCATTGTAGATAATACGCTGAAATCTTCTGCTCAGTGTGTGGTGGTGGTCAAAAAAGCATATAGGATGCTAGGAATTATTAGGAAAGGGATTGTGAATAAGACTGAAAACATTATAATGCCTTTGTATTGCTCCATGGTGTGTCCGCACCTTGAGTATTGCGTTCAGTTCTGGTCGCCGTATCTCAAAAAAAGATATAGCAGAATTAGAAAAGGTTCAAAGAAGAGCGACCAAAGTGATAAAGGGGATGGAACTCCTCTCGTATAAGGAAAGGCTAAAGAGGTTAGGGCTCTTCAGCTCAGAAAAGAGATGGATGAGGGGAGATATGACTGGGGTGTACAAAATCCTGAGTGGTGTACAACGAGTAGAAGTAAATCGATTTTTTACTCGTTCCAGAAGTACAAAGACTAGGGAACACTCGAGGAATTTACATGGAAATACTTTTAAAACAAATAGGAGGAAAAAAAATTTCACTCAATAAATATTTAAGCTCTGGAACTTTTTGCTGGAGGAAGTGGTAACAGTGGTAGCATATCTGGGTTTAAAAAAGGTTTGGACAAATTCCTGGAGGAAAAGTCCATAGTCTGCTATTGAGCCAGACATGGGAAGCAACTGCTTGCCCTGGGATTTGTAGTATAGAGTGTTGCCACAATTTGGGTTTCTGCCAGGTACTTGTGACCTGGTTTGGCCACTCTTTGGAAAACAGGATACTGGACTAGATGGACCATCTGTCTGACCCAGTATGGCTACTCTTGTGTTCTGATCCCTTAAAGCTATCAGTTCTGTCATGAGCAGGCAATGTTCTCCAAATGTTTTCAATTTGTTCATAGCATGATGGTGATGAACCTCACTCCTAAGCCAGAGTATGTGGAGTGTGATCTCAGTCTCTCAAATTTGTAACTAGTCTGCGGGGGGGGGGGGGGGGGGGGGGGGGGGGGGACTACAGTTAGCTAGAGGCAATGCAGATTTCTGCAAATCTGTTGTCTTTTCAGTGAATTTCATGAGCAAACCTGAGGAAAATCAATCTGGTCTGAGCTCATTTTCACATTGTTCATACACCACTACCCATAGCTTTGCTTGATATATTTGTACAGTCCAATTAAATCCCACTCAATTATTTCTTGTCTAAGGCAAATAGCACCAGAATGGGAAATCTTCCAGCCTGTATAAGCTTTTATATCCCCTGCATTAACTCAGTTTCTCTTTTTTTGTATGCTTTCTATTATATATTTTTTACACAATAGGTATACAAATTAAACTTTCAGATGTTAAATTTAAAACCTATTCATGCTGACAATACTGAACTTTACCTACAAAAATTGTATTTTGCAAAATTGCTCAAATTGATAAATATATGTACATATACCTCTAGATTCTGTATAGGTCACCCAAATCTGAATGTGGAGTGTTAATCAAACACTAACATTCAATTATTAGCGTTAACTAGCATTTAATTGGCAGTAATTAGGAGTTATGTGTGCTTGTGCTGCATGCCCTATTCTATAAAATGCATGCCTAAATTTCATATTGCGCAACTCAGAAGGGGATGTCAATGGGAGTGGCATAGGAAGGTCAGGGGCATTCTTAAAAATTAAACACAATGTTAAAGAATATCTGGATTTGTGCACCCAACTGACATCAGTTAGGCACGAGCATTTCTGTAAAGGACGGTCTGGGCAGGGCACCCCTTACAATATACTAACTTAGCACGAATTATATCAGGGCCATCGAGAGACAGAGCTGGGCCAGGGGCAGAGCCACCATAGCCGCCACTCCCACTCCCAAACCCCCACTTGTGCCACTGCCTCCCCAGCCCCCACTCCTGAATCTGCTCCTCCTTCGGTCTGTCACTCTCTTGCTCCTATGTCCTAGGACCCAGGTTATCATGTTAACACAATCACCCAGGTCGCGGCACACAGGAGAACGAGAGAGACAGACCCCGGTGCCGGGCTCCCCTTGGAGGCCAGGCCTGGGGAATCTTGCCCTCTCTGTCTCCCTCTAAGCGGCCCTGGATCATAACAGGACCTAACTTTGGTCTCCATTTACTGAATCTGGCACATAGCCTTTAGGGGTTAATTCTATAAGGAACCACTTAGATTTAGGCTGCTAGTACACATATAAATGCCTCGTATGTGATCATTTATGCGCATGAATGACAATATTCTTGCTACATACTATTCTGTAATTATGTGCCAGTCTTCAGTGGTGCGTACTTTGCAGATAGCTGTTCACATGGGTGAAGTGTGGGCTGCGTGTGGGTTGGTGCACATTTACATGTGTTAATTACAGGACTCTATGATTCATACATGAACTTCCCAATCTAGGCATGAGCATTTACACCAGTTCTATGGCTGCTGTAGATCCATGAGCATCTTTGACAAATTACACTAGTATTCTATAAAGAAAAGAATGTACCTACTTTTATTAATAGAACTGGTGTTAAAAAAGGTAGATTCTTGGCACCGAAAAATAGGATTCCCTTTATAGAATTTCCCTCTAAAGTGTGCACTACATTTATTCCTTCTCTCTCTCTCTCTCTCTCTCTCTCTCTCTCTCTCTCTCTCCATATATATATGAAGAAGTCTCTTTTTGACCTAGATCATTGGTTGGTATGCCATACTGCTGTTTGGCATCTCAGTGTGTGATCAATCTTTACTCAACTTCTCTGCCCTCACCAACCTTTTACTGCCCCATTCTCACCCACTCTTGCTCCATCGTGTCTCTCTCTACCACTTACCCTGCCAGCTCTGTCCCCATCCTCTCTCTCCTATGCTAGTGTATGTGTGTGTGCATGAGTAAAAGAGAGAGTGGGTGTGGTGTCAATGTCTGTGTGAGTTCAGCTGGGTATGACCTCTGCCGTTCTTTGCATGTGTGTGTGTGTGTGTCCCTGTGCTTTTGCTGGCAGTAGTTGCTAGATGGTGGAGGGTGCTGGGTACTGCTGGTGTTAGATGGTAGTGAGTGCTGAGTGTTCCTGATGGTGGGTGCTGGGTGTTGATGGTGGTGGTGACAAGCATGAGTTGAAGCGAGATGCTGCCTCTGTGGGCACTGGCAATGGTGAAGGAGGATAATCCCTATACAGAGGATATGCATACCTGGAACACAGTTCATGGACATGAGAGAGGAGCTAAACCTGCTTAGGCTCAGATTTGATAAGTTAGCAATGGTACACCTGTGCAATCAGCTGGAGCCCACTGCATGGAGGGAACAGGCCCTGTCAGTGCACTTGAAGATCATCACAGGCCTGCCATTTTTAGCCACTAGTTCCTTCCAGATATCCCTTACGGGGTCACAGTAGACCATTAGTCTGACCCAGTATGACTATTCTTATGAGTGTAACCCGCACAAAGTGATAGGTGTGGCCAGTGGTGTGCTGGTAAATGTTTAACAACAGGCTCTCTCCCCGGTCCACCTCTGTGTCCCCCCCCCCATCTACCTCTGTGTCCCCCCCCAAATTGCAGAACTGGCTATAGCCGGGGAGAGAGCCTGGGGGGGGGGGGGGGGGCGGCGGCAATGCATTACTCTCTCCAGGAAAAAAAAAATTAAATGCTCCCAGGTTCCAATCTAATTCATGTTTAATGTGGGATAAAATGCCATAAATAAATAAATAAATATAAACTTTTAATGTTGAGAACCTGATTCTCATAACATGATGTCTGTTTTAGAAGCCCTTTACCAGGGAAAAAGAATCTCTGCAATATACCCAAAATGACACAAACCAAATTAGCATACAGACCAGGAATTAGGAGAACAAACAGTCTTGCCAACTCTGAAAAACAATGTGTTATCAACATCTCAGAACCTAACAAACAGATCCCTATTCAGACACTTGGCCTTGCAGTCATACATGCAGAACAGAGATAGCCCCTATTCAAATTCTTCAAAAATTAACCTGAAATCCTAAGAAGTTAGACTCTGCATGCAGCACAATACCAGAAAAAAACCCAAAAGGAACACATTGCTATACACTGCAAAATATGATAGCAGATGTAAATTCTCAAAGTGGACATATTCCAAACACTAAAATGGCTTGTGGCACCCTCCTGCCATGCTTACCTCACTTACCGCCAGGTTGCACTGCCCCTAGGAGCCAGCTCACCTGCCAGAACAACCGGCTCGCAAGAGCTTTAAAAATTTAACAACCGGCTCTTGTGAGCCGGCTCCAGCATACCACTGGATGTGGCTCTGGCCACCTTGTTGGGCAGACTGGATGGCCCAAGCAGGTTTTCATCTGCCATCAGATACTATGTTACTATGTTAGAAGGGGTTAAGAGATTTGGGGTGAGGTGGCTGGAACGTGTCTCTTGTTGTGACTGGTGTGCACACTGTGCTTTTGCCTCTCATATAAAGGGAGTGAGCTCTTACTGTGACAAGGTACTGCTAGCAATGCTGTTTGCTGCTGAAGTAAGGATTGGGCACACAGTGATAAATGCATTCATGTGGCTATTCCGTAAGTGTGGTGGCAGATGTGAGTGCTTGGTACTAACTTGCTTTCTCCTCCATCTGTGACCTGAATTCCTCCTGCCTGTCCAATCAATGCAGGTGCAGGAATCTGGCCTTCTTGAGAGGGGGAAAGAGAGGTTGAGTTAAGTAATTGAATCTGTATCTGGGTAGCTCTTAAGTCTATGGATCAAATCTGTAGGACTACTATATGTCAATTAAAGTGATAATCCTGGAGATCAAAACATGTGCTGGTGTATTAATTCATTATTTATTTATTTTTTCCAGCACAAAAAAAGCAAATCACATTGTGAAAAGTTATGCTTTGCTTGCATAGCTTCCTATTTCACAAATCTTTGCAGGTCACAGTAACCTTCAATCAGTACATTTGTTCTATATTTAATATTAAACGAGGGCCTCTATCTTTTGCTGGCAAATGACTTGTTTAACACATTGTTTCTGAAGTCCAATTTGCATTTCTATGAACTAGGGATTAAGCATTGTATGTAGATTAGGAATAATTTATGGCTAATTAATAATGGATGTTTTTTTATTTCATGCCTGAGATTTTGCTCTGCACAATGTACGAATAGGAAAATGCTCCCTGGTGATGATAAAAGACAGCATTGCTTAATATAGAAACCATTAAAACGGCTGCTCTTGTTGCTTTAATCTGAACAGATATGGAGAGACCACAAATTAAATTCACTTGTTGCTAACCTTGTGCATTGTTTCTTTATCAGTTTACATTCAAAAGCCTTTTTGTACTTAAAGGTAGGATTAATGTTTAGTGTCAACCAAATGGTCTTACAATTATTCCATCCACCCGGCTGCCTTTCATGTTGTTAAGCATTAAGGGGTCTATTTACTAAGTCATGTAAAGGTTTTTTTTAGTTAACACACATTAACTACACAGGTTAACTTGTGGTAACTGCAAAACCTCACTGGTAATTTCAGGGGTGCTGCTGGCACTTTGAGAAAGCAACAGTACAAAACAAAGAAGGAAACAATCCTCCACGGATAGAACAAAAAGTGGAGTCAATAAGTGCATATAGGAACCAGATGATTCTTTATTGTCAGCAACAATAACATTGGAAGAACCCAACACAGCTGTGTTTCGGCATAAGCATATGCCTGCGTCAGGGGTCAAAACAGTGGTGTACCAAGGGCGGCTGTTGGCACCCAATTATTGACGGTTAAGAATTTCTATGCACATCTTGGCAGCATGCCCAAAATTGGGCGCAATATATAGAATCCAGGGATAACCATGTACCACAGTTTTGTAAGTAGGCTCCTAAGGGCTTTATTCAGTTAGTTTTCTCATCTACATTGAGGGATTGATACACTCATTTTGAAATGGTAACTGGGGCTTTGGCAAATAGATGTTGAGAACACTGGCAAATAATACAAGTTTGGCTATTCAAGTAGGGGCTGGTTGGAAGGCCAGAACATGGCAGATTCAATGACAATTCAGTGTACAGTGAAGGACTGGAAGCAGCAAACTGTATTAGCTGCCTCATTTCCTTAAGCATCAGAGACATACATGTGCTTATCAGGCCCCAGGAAGTAGGGAAGGGACCTATCACAACAGAAAGGCCTTTTAGTCCCTAGCCATATAGGTGGCCTGCCACTCCCAGTGGGAAATTACAGATCTCTACCCCAAATTCCCAGGATCCTGTCCTGACTCTAGAATCTATGTGAAGTTTGGAAGCGGCCAGATCACTGGTGGTTGGCTGCTTGGTAAGCCCTGAACTAACCCACACTAACACCTCTTCATGCACAAATGATAAAGTTCATGCCCCTTTGTAAAGATCCCATCGCATATCCAGTGGCATCCTCGCAGTTCCTACTCACCAGAGTTCACAGCTTGTCTCATAGTATGACTGTCATATGCTTCTTTCTATCCCACCCAGATGAAAGGAGCTACCCTCAAAGGAGTTGGCTCATAACCCCCTCAGTGGCACCTTACACAGATGAAGAAGAGTAGTACAATAAGGCCCACCATCAAACTAGGGCCATCATTGAGAGGATGATTATGAGCGGAGTAGAGTGGACAGATGTGAAGCATTTGTTTACAGTTTCAAACAACAATAGAACCAGGGGACACAAGATGAAGCTAGAATATGGTAGATTTAAAACAAACAGGAGAAAGTTTTTCTTTACTCAGCGTGTAGTTGGACTCTGGAACTCATTGCCGGAGAATGTAGTGACAGCAGCTGGCCTTACGGAGTTTAAAGGGGGTTTGGACAGATTCCTGAGGGAAAAGTCCATTGAACATTATTAATTTTTTTTTTTTTTGGGGTGGGGGGGGGGGGGGGTTGTCAGGTTCTTGAAGCCTGGATTTGCTGCTGTCGGAGACAAGATGCTGGGCTTGATGGACCATTGAGCTTTTCCTAGTATGGCAGTGCTTATGTTCTTATGGATGCAGCATGGAAAGGCCATGCTAACTTGTGGATGTGGCATGTAAGGCAATGAGTGCACCTGTTGGCACACATCCACATAGAGGCCTTCCCTCAAACTTACCTAACAGACCTTCAGTTTGCATATGCAGTAATGTGGGGGCTAAAGCACCATGCCAGTGGAAAGAATGCTACTGAGGGAGCTCTGGATACATCTCAAAAGCAGCCTGCACATGAGAAGGGAGATGCTACCTGTGGTGGACAAAGGTACAAGGCCGATTATATGTGCTTGATATCTGAGACCTATATATTGCATACATGCTAGGTATAGAGGATGTGCCAGTGTCATGGATGGGAATAAAAGGAGTGAGAGGAGAGGTGAGTAAAACATACCTACTTGTGGTCTCAGGCTGGTGAAATTTATCCAGCTGGCTGATACCTTGTAAGACACTTCATCAATGGTCTTCAGCACCTGCCTATCATGGTCACTCAGTGGATTCCCTTGGCCATAAGAATATAAATGTTGCCATACTGGGACAAACCAAAGGTTCTTCAAGCCCAGTATCCTGTTTCCAACAGTGGCCAATCCAGGTCACAAGTACCTGGCAAGATCCCAAAACAGTACAACAGATTTTATGCTGCGTATCCTAAAAATAAGCAGTGAATTTTCCCAAGTTCATCTTAATAATGGCTTATGGACTTTTCTTTCAGGAAATTAACCAAACCTTTTTAAAACTCTGCTAAGCTAACTATTTTTACCACATTCTCTGGCAACAAATTCCAGAATTTAATTACATTCTGAGTGAAAAAATATTTTCTCTAATTTGTTTTAAATTTACTACATAGTAGTTTCATTGTATGCCCCCTAGTCCTAGTACTTTTGGAAAAAGTAAACAAATGATTAATCTCTACCCATTCTATTCCACTCAATATTTTATAGACCTCTATCATATCTCTCCTCAGTCATCTCTTCTCCAATCTGAAGAGCCCTTGCCTCATCCCATCCCTATTATCATTTTTGTTGCCTTTTTCTAATTCCGCTATATCTTTTTAAAGATGCAGTGACAATTTGTACATAGCATTCAAAGTACAGTTGCACTATGGAACAAGGCATTATAATATTCTCATTTTTGTTTTCCATTCCTTTCCTAATAATTCCTAACATTTTATTTTCTTTCTTAGCTGCAGCTGCACACGGAGCAGAGGGTTTCAATGTATCATCAACAATGACACCTAGATCCTTTTCCTGGGTGGTGACTCCTAATGTGGAACCGTGCATCATGTAGCTATAGTTTGGATTCCTCTTTCCTTCATACATCACTTTGCACTTGCTTATATTAAATATCATCTGCCATTTGGACGTCCAGTCTCCCAGTCTCATAAGGTCCTTTTGCAATTTTTCACAATGCTCTTATGATTTAACAACTTTGAATAACTTGTGTCATCAGAAAATCTATTTACCTCACTAGTTATTTCCACCTCTAGATCATTTATAAATACAGTGCAGGCTCGATTATCTGACAACGGAACCGACCCATTGTCAGATAAGTGAAAAGTCGGATAATACAGAAAACAATGCATAACCCCCTCAATGCATAAACAAAGGCATGGAGTTGCAGATTTTCAAACATTGTTCTAAAACAAAGATTTTTCATAGAAATAAATGTGATAACATCAGCACGGTGGTATGTCGAATATGCTGGATGGTCAGATTAGCAACGGTTGGATAATCAAGACTTACTGTATATTAAAAAAGCAGAAGTCCCTGTCACTGGCTTCTTTGCATTGCTCCTCAGTTCTCTCCTTTTCTGATCTTCCGCATCCCTATTGCAATGAAAGACTGAGTTGACCTTGTGGTAGATGTCTCCTCACAGGTTTTGTTTATTGGATGCACTTATTTTCTGACAGGCTGGCCAGAGGGCCAGCAATGCTTGAGCTCTTCTCACAGCATCACATCCACCTCTGCTGCACTGAATTTCACTTTTTTGGTCAGGATTTTCTTTCTGGATGCCATGATTGTCTATCTAGATGTACAGATGTCCAGCCTTGTAAAATGTCTGAACATAAATATGGGCTCTTTTTGCATGTGGAAAAGGCAGAATTGATCTCATACCATTTTCATGTGTTTCTTTCTTTGTTCATTTTTTTTTTTATTTAAACAAAAGGGCCTTTTAACTAAGGTGCACTAGGCCTAACGCGGGCCTACCACAGAGTAAAAGGGCACTACTGCAGGACACACTGAGGCATCCCGTGATAGTTTGGGCAGCAGTGTGTGCTACTCCAGTGGTAAAAGTATATATTTTTTTATTTTTTGCCATGGGAGGCGTTTCTAGGGTTGGAGAGTAGGCATGCCAGTGCTAATCGGGGAGCGTGGGCATATTACCATGTGCTACTGTATTAGTGCAGGAGTAGAGCAGAAGCCCATACCATTTTCTAGATAGGTGGCGGTAAGGGCTCCTTGCGGTAATGATCATGTACTAATGTGGAAAGAGCAAGGCCATTTAAAAAAAACCCTGAACGTGTCAATTTTTCAGCCACAGTAACATAGTAAATGCCGGCAGATAAAGACCTGTATGATCCATCCAGTCTGCCCAACAAGATAAACTCATTTTACATGGTATGTGTTACTTTATATGTATACCCGAGTTTGATTTGTCCTTGCCTTTCTCAGGGCATAGACAGTAGAAGTCTTCCCAGTACTGTTCTTGTACTAAGTTCTGAAGCTAACGTCCAAGCCTCTTAAAATTTACACTCCAGCCCATCCATATCTATTCAGTCATGATCAGGGCATAGACTGTAGAAGTCTGCCCAGCTCCCATTTTGTTTCCCCAATTACCGTCGTTGCCACCCAATCTCCACTAAGATTCCATGGAACCATTCCTTCTAAACAGGATTCCTTTGTGTTTATCCCACGCATGTTTGAATTCCATTACCGTTTTCATATCCACCACCTCCTGCAGGAGGGAATTCCACATATCCACCACCCTCTCCGTGAAAAAATACTTCCTGACATTACTCCTGAGTCTTCTCCCCTTCAACCTCAATTCATGTCCTCTAGTTCTACCGCCTTTCCGTCTCCGAAAAAGGTTCATTTGTGGATTAATACCTTTCAAATATTTGAACGTCTGTATCATGTCACCCCTGTTTCTCCTTTCCTCCAGGTATACATGTTCAGGTCAGCAAGTCTCTCCTCGTACGGTTTGTAACGCAAATCCCATACCATTTTTGTAGCTTTTCTTTGCACCGCTTCCAGTCTTTTTACATCTTTAGCAAGATACGGCCTTGAAAACTGAACACAGTACTCCAAGTGGAGCCTCACCAATGACTTGTAGAGGGGCATCAACACCTCCTTTCTTCTGCTGGTTATGCCCCTCTCTACGCAGCCTAGCATCCTTCTGGCGATGGCTGTTGCCTTGTCACATTGTTTCTTCACCTTTAGATCCTCAGACACCAACACCTCAAGGGCTTTCTCCTGAGTCGATCTTACTAATCTCTCCACTCCTATCCAGTATCTCTCTTTTGGGTTTCTGTACCCCAAGTGCATCACTCTACACTTCTTGGCATTAAATTTTAACTAATTACATCAACCACAGTACTCTATATTATTTTTAAATTAATAATTATATCATTTATTTGTTTAAATAGTGCTATAAACCCATACAACTCTAAACACCATTGGAACCTAAGAACTCACTCATTCAAACCTTACACACCTTGATACTTATAAATGATATCAACTATCACATATTGACCATTGTTATACACATTGCAACAAATATTTCCACCATATATGTGTAAATGCTATTAATTCAGTGAAATAATTGTCCACTGCACTCGTTAATATTTGATTATGCTCCAACTGGTCCACTTATCACATACATTTGAATGCTTCAAAGTATACTAAGCAAGTCTCTCAATCAATAGTCAGTGGTGGGGACTCAACATCCCCTCCATTACGCACACAATATAGATGATTTTATGCAGCTTATGAGTCAAAAGGAACTTGCTTAATGGCGCTTCATGGCTTAGCGAGGGCTTCCATAGGAGACCATAGTAAAACCCCAACCGGCTTCACTGTAAATCCACATTAGCTCCTCTTAGCTCCTCGATGCGAGACCGCATTTCGAAGTGTTCTTCATCAGGAGGAACCATTCTCAAAACCCAGTCCAATGGGAACAAGCAGTCCAAGGTGAACGGCAGTTAACTTCTCCATCTCAAATTCCAATTGCTGGGCCCTGTGCAGCCCTGCCAGATTCCTATTAGCCCATGTAATGGAAGATTTAAAGGATTGCTTTTCAATCCTGCTTCGATCGATAATGAACTCTGAAATCTTCTGTCTTTGACCGAAAGTAACTGTTCTTGTAAATACAAAAACAAGTTGCAGAAGATAAGACACAGCTCTAATTAATTTGGTATGCAAAGGGGAGGATGGTGCATGTTTTCAGAAGTTCAGCCTGGCCACCTGGACTTGGAAAACATGTGACCACGTTCCCACAGTATGACTTGTTTACCTAGACAAAGAAGCATTCTGTAATTTTCCTTAGCTCTGAACATGAGTTCTGAGCCTAATAAAAAGGGGAGTTTCTTTCAGTGAAATGGGGAGCTCATCTGTGAGTAACGTACGTACTGCGCAGAGGACTTGTCCCTGGTCTAAAAAGCTCCTGCCTTTTGCTGTAATGGGCCCCCCTCCAGCTGATGATAAGAGCCTGGATGATGTGAGGACCAGTGATGTTGTATGTATATAGTGTATTATTGCTTCTTTTCCTGGTCTAAGAACTCTTAGCATTGCTTAGATGTAGAGACCAGTGATGTAATGATTGTTTATATAGCTAATCATTGTGTGTATATAGCTTAATCATTATATATATCTTAATCATTGTAGATTTTAGCACCTCTAATAAAGGTTTCATTTATCTAATACAAATCCAAAAGAATCCACGGTAATTATTGAGTAGTCTGTGTCAGTGAGACAGGCTGTAAATCCATAGCAGTACAGCCCACTTACCAATAACACCATTTGTGATGGGACAAATTAGCTCTTTCATGGTGCTTCTTTTCCTGACTCATTCCCGACTCATTTAGTCAATCTTTCTGTTGATGTTGGTTTGGTCCCTGATTGTCTTAAAAAGGCATTATCACCCCAGCTTTTAAGGATGTACAATGTAATCACTGACCCCCGCTCCTGGACCACGTTTTTGTCAAAATTATTTTCCAGTGATTACATTGAGGGGCATAATTGAACGAAAACGTCTATCTCCATGGGCGTTTATCTCCGAGAACGGGTCCGTGAAGGGGCGGACCAAACCGTATTTTCGAAAAAAATAGACGTCCATGTTTTATTCGACAATTTGTGAGCTGGGCGTTTTTGTTTTTCAGTGATAATGGAAAATGAAAGCGCTCAGCTCAAAAACGAATAAATCCAAGGCATTTGTTCGTGGGAGGGGCCAGGATTCGTAGTGCACTGGTCCCCCTCACATGCCAGGACACCAACCGGGCACCCTAGGGGGCACTTTTACAAAAACAAAAAAAAAGGTAAAATAGCTCCCAGGTGCATAGCACCCTTCCCTTGTGTGTTGAGCCCCCCAAATCCCCCTCAAAACCCACTGCCCACAAGTCTACACCATTACTATAGCCCTAAGGGGTGAAGGGGGGCACCTACATGTGGGTACAGTGGGTTTGGGGGGGTTGGACGACTAAGCATTAAGCAGCACAATTGTAACAGGTAGAGGGGGGATGGGCCTGGGTCCACCTGCCTGAAGTCCACTGCACCCCCTAACAACTGCTCCAGGGACCTGCATACTGCTGCCAGGGAGGTGGGTATGACATTTGAGGGTGAAAATAAAAAGTTGTGAAACATCATGTTTTGTGGTGGGAGGGGGTTAGTGACCACTGGGGGAGTCAGGGGAGGTCATCCCCGATTCCCTCTGGTGGTAATCTGGTCATTTAGGGCACTTTTTGGGGCCTTATTCGTGAAAAAACAGGGTCCAGGAAAAGTGCCCTAAATTCTAGCTACAAACGCATACTTTTTTTTCCATTATCGGCGAAAGGCGCCCATCTCTCCTCGGCCAATAACCATGCCCCAGTTCCACCTTCGCCACGCCTCCGACACGCCCCCATCAACTTTGTACGCTTCTGCGATGGAGTGCAGTTGAAAACATCCAAAATCGGCTTTCCATTATACCGATAAACGTCTATCTCCCGATTTGGGTCGAAATCTAGGCATTTTTCTCTTTCAATTATAAGGTGGATTGTGTTATATATCCTCCATGGATTTCAAACATAGACCCCCGACATAGATTTTTTGCCAAAACACAGTGCTTTGTCGGGTCATGAAGAATAAAGATTGTTTTCCATTATATTCCTCATCCTGCTGTATTTTTATGGAAGAACTCTGCTGATTACACTACTCCTTATTTTGACATACTTGACATAACTGCCTATGCCAAAATTTAGTTATGTGGATGGGGTAGCACACTACGGCATGCTACCCAATTAGCATGGGAGTAGCACAGGAGCCCTTACAACCTTCTAAATAGGTGGTATTAAGGGCTCCCGTGGTAATGGCCACATGCTAATGGGAAATTAGCATACGGCCATTACAAAAAATATGCAAGGTGGCCATTTTACCGCCACACTAAAAGTGGCCGAAGTGTGCAGGAAACCCATGCGCTGACAACAGCACTGGCCACTTTGTAGTGCAGCTTGGTAAAAGGACCCCATAATTCCTTTCAGATGAGGAAAGATATTTTAAAGTTCACAAGGAAGCTAAAAATTCTACAATTCTTTTCAAGCTAACAGATACAACAAATGAACATTTCAGTACTATGAAATGATTCTAGAGAGATACCCACAGTCCTATTGATCCTGCTATTCAGATTTATTGAAAGAGTAGTTTTAAAAAAAGATAAAAGCTTTAGAAGGAAAAAAAGATGAGAATTTACTATAACATCAAATGATGAGAATCAAGCACTGAATTGTTTAAGAAATAATGAGGAAGTTGTGATAAAACCAGACGATGAAGGAGGGGAAGTAGTTGTTAGGAATACTAGGGATTACGTAATGGAAGTAGAAAGTTAACTAAGGGATCCTTTTAACTAAGATATGTGTGAGGCAGTGAGGGACATAGTGTGAACGCCCCTAGTGATATTCCCCGTGGGGAGTTGCAGTTCATTCACCTTTGCAGCAGTTGGTGTTAACCCTACTGGTCTGAGGTTCAACTGCAGAGTTACTATGGCAGGATTAGTACATTATGGGAGGGTGAGACTGAATAGCAGTGGTGGTAAAGGCTCCCCCCTGAAATAGCCACTTGACAAGTGCTTTACTTGCTGCCCAGCCATTTTTCTAAGAAAGCAAGACTTCCCCTTTACCAGCTGTGGTTAAAGGGGGCCTCGGTGCACATACAATTTATGCACCAACGCCAGTGCTGCCCCCCTTTTGCCACAGCTTGTTAAAAGGGGCCTTATGTGCTGTTATCAATGCTAATTAACTTGTTAAGCCAATTAAGTTACACATGTTATAGAATTTGCCTGGATTTTGTCTTTCATCTCTAGGCGCGCTATATAGAATCCAGGGGAATGTGGCTGTGAAATTGATTCTTAGAGGAAACCATAATGATCATGTTACTCCATTGCTTATTGAATTTCATTGGTTGCCGGTAAAGGCTAGGATACATTTTTAATTACTATTGTTTGTTTTTAAGATTCTTTATGGCTTAATTTCCAAATCTTCAAAATATAATCTCTATTTATTCCCCTCCTAGGGTGTTGCGATCTGCTCAGGAAGTTCAGCAAATTAGATTGTGTATTCCAGCGATATCAACTTGTCAGAAATCGAATCATGCAGAGAACTTTGATTGGTAGGGGTCTAGCTTTCTGGAATGAATTGCTGTATTATATCTGCAATACCACTTGTTATAACACTTTTATGAGAATTGTTAAAGGCTTTCTTTTTGCTTTGTATTTGACAGGTGGTTAGATTCTATAATGAACCAGGATAATTATACTGGAAATATACTCTTGTAAGAGAGATTATCTCTTTGGTTTGTACTTTGTATTTGACCCGCCTTGAGCCACCTCGGTAAACCAGAATACAAATGTTAATATTAGATTAGATTAAATATGTCCGGAGGCAAGGTATCCAAAGAAATTTGTTTTGTGGGTCATCATGACAGTAATGAACCTCACTCCTAAAACACGATATGTGGAGTATATCTTGGGTATTGAGAAACCATTGGTACATCATTCTGGATCTGGATTGTTTCAAAAAGAGAAATCTCTGCAGTCTCTTTTTGTGACACAGAAAGAATAGAAAAGATTTTTGTTCTTTATTGATGTGTGAGATGTAGTGCCCGTAAAGCATATTTATAGGTCAAACATTTCTTCATATATTCCCAATCATATCAAAAGTACTATTTGAATAGTTTTTCAAGTGCTTATACTGCTAATGTTATACATGTGGTAGTATGTCCATACAAAATGTTGTGTGTGGAGGAAACAATGAGAAGTCAAAAGATAAGAACATATAAAGAAGAGCTATGGACAAACCATTAGTGATACACTGTAAATTAGAAGGACATGTATTTAATGAACTCAAATTTTTTGTTATTCAAGTATCCCGATAGTGAGTTTGCAATAGAGACCGTGGTATACCAGGAGGAAGGAAGACCAAATGACAGCTGGCATGGTTAAAATGTGAGGTGAAGCTATTAGAGCTAAAAGAAAATCCTTCTGAAAATGGAAGAAGGATCCGACTGAAAATAATAAACAGCATAAGGAGTGGCAAGTTGAATGCAAAGCGCTGATAAGGAAGGCAATGTGTTGGAGGCAAATACACGTAGTAACATTTTTTAGGTATATTAAAAGCTGGAAGCCAGGAAAAGAATCGGTTGGACCGCTAGATGACCAAAGGGTAAAAAGGGGCACTCAGAAAAGACAAAGCCATAGTGGAGAGATTGAATGAATTCTTTGCTTCAGTCTTCAACGAGGAAGATTTGGGAGAGAAATATACCAGAAATGGTATTCAAAGCTGAGAAGTCAGAGAAACTGAATGAAATCTCTATAAACCTGGAGGATGTAATGGCGCAATTTGACAAACTGAAGAGTAGCAAATCACCTGGATTGGATAGTATTCATCCCAGAGGAATGATGTGATACTACATAAGTACAAGATCTTGATTTGTCCTTTCCTTTTTCGGGGCGCAGAACGTAGAAGTCTGCTCGGCACTAGCCTTATTCTCCAGTTACTAAAACTGAATCATTCCAGCTAAGATCAGTGCACAGACCGTAGAAGTCTGCCAAGATCTGGCTTTGTTTTTCAATTACTGGTGTTGCCATCTAATCACCGTTAAGCTTGTTTTGTTCCATGCCTTCTACACAGGATTCCTTTGTGTTTATCCTCTGCATATTTGAATTTCGTTACTGTTTTCCTCTCCACCACCTCCAAATAGAAATAAAAATTTTCGAAAACAGAAAGGAACTACAATATTGACAGGATAGAAATACACTCACTCAGATGAATGGAATGCATCCTTCAGTCAGGCACACACAAGCATAATAGACTAGAGAATAAACAGGTAGGATTAAAATTAAATCAAACAACAGGAATGCAATTTCAGATGGGAAGATCATCACTCACAATTAGAATCAAACATCAGATGCCTGTCCAAAAAGCCATGTTTCCAAAGCTGTTTTGAATTCTTTTAAAGAGATACCATGAAGATTCAATGGCAGATTGTTCCATGAAAATGGGACTAAAAAATAAAAAGTGTAATGCCTTGTAATCTCAAGTTACACTTCTTTTGGACCTGGGAGAACTAACCGAAAATGCAGGGATTAAGGCCACTTTTTTAAAAAAATTGCATCAATTTAGAAATATTCGTTCTCTGTTTGTGGAAAAGTATTTTTCTATTTTAGTTCAGTCTGTAGTTCTATCTTACCTAGATTTTTGCAGTGGTTTATACTGTTTGCTGTCAGTCCAGGCTCTCTTCTGTTTGTAGGTCCTACAAAACACAGGAGCTAAAATTACTTTCGGCAAAAAAAGAATGGATAATGGCACACCTTGTTTGTTGAACCTGCATTGTCTGCCAGTTAAGGCTCGTATTTCCTATAAATTAGCCTGCTGGGTCTATAAACTGCTTGAAGGATGCTTCCCGGAATATATAATTAAATTATTTACATTTCCTACTTCACCTTCATTTTCTCGAGCGGGTGGTACTCACCTTCTTTATTTTCCTTCTATGTTAGGACTACAATATAGAAACTCTTTACAATTCTCTTTTATATATCAGGCAGTCCAGACACGGAATTCATTACCTTCAGAGATTAAAACTATGTCCACTTATTAGCCTTTTTGCAAAAAAGCTAAAAACGTACCTCTTTTCTGAGTTTTATTGATTTTCTTTCTAGTATTGTGATTGTTTGTTTTTCTTTTGTTTGCAATCCGCTTTGAGCCAACTTCGTTGAGAGTTGGAAGCCTACCTTAAATGCTTTGAACGCAAGAAATAAATCTTATACAAAATTCTGTGTTTGACCGGTAGCCAGTGATGTTTTTTGAACAAGAGAGTAACAGGTTCCATTTTCTTCACATGACAATAAGTGAATTGTCACATTTTGTATTGTTGTAATTTTTTCAATAGAGAATTTGAAAGACCAGCATAGATAATATTGCAAGAGTCCAGCTTTCAATTAAGAGGAAGTATGAGTCCATGAAAAATATGAACTTTAAAAAGCTGTCTGACTTGAGTGCAATTGATGAAGAAATTGGCCTTACACAGCTTTGAAACCTATGGAACAAATGAAAGCTTTGAGTCTAGCATGAGTCCAAGATAGCTAAATGAATCTGCTACTGTAATAGTGGTCTCAAATAAAGAGATAGAGTTTGTGGGTTGGTGTAAATGACCAGTGATCCAAAATGCTACCATCATATCTTTGTTTAACACCAGTCTGCGATGGAATAACCACTCATGTTCTATGGTCCAAGCAGTTCTGAAGAGGACCTAAGGATGGTGAAGAATGTCATCTGGGTAGAAATATGCAGATATGTCTTGAACTTGAATAAGGGCAGCCAGTGGACTCAAGAACAGGTTGAAAAGGAGAGGGGAAAGTATAGCGCCTTGGGGAACCCCACAGTGTAAAGGATAAGTACCTGATGAAAACAGAGAAGAACCAATGGTAAAAGATCAATTTGATAGAAAATAAAACCAATTCCAAGCAACCCCTGAAATTCCCATAAACAAGAACTGGGAAAGAAGTAAAGTAGGGTTAACCAGATCAAAAGCTGCTGATAAATCTAATGATATTAACTGTGGCTGTAGCCCAGACAAAAAGGGAAACACCCTTGTGGCTGACATTAGCGCATGGCCAGAAACTCAACAGTTAGAAAAAGTCATATTTTATGGTCATTCTAGAAATGGGCTTTGTACACAAAGATTGTCAATAATGAGCTGAACTCTATTAAACAATCAATAAGTATTCACAACATATGGAGTGTGATATCAATTTTTTATCTCTTTTTGTTATAATCTTTTTTTCTTCTTTTAATCAAAATGGAGAAAAAGACCTCATCAGTCCTAGCATGACGATATTCTGTTCAATACATACAATCGTCTGCATTCTTAGGACTCCATTATAATCCTTGGTCTTAAAAAACTCCACTTTTCTATAATAAAAACATGTAGTACTCAATCGTGATATTTTTTCTCGATTATAATATTTTTCTCAAAGAATAATTTTACTTAATGTTACTTAGCTTTTGATCTGCCACACAGATCACCCTGAAAAACAGAGGACTAGTCTAGTGGTTAGTGCAATGGACTGTAAACCAAGGGACACAAATTCAAACCCAAATGAAACTTTTGTTTTTTTTTTGTAAATGTGATCCCTCCAGGACCTGAAAAAATACCTACTGTACTTGAATGTACACCAGTTTAATGTCCTTCAGGCTTGCAGGTGTCATATATTTGTAACCCGGGTGACACCTGGATCTAGCTTTGGTCCAGAGTACATAAACCACAGTCACTGAACATTCAGGCCACTCTCATCTCACCAGGGCCGTCGAGAGGGCGAGGGGCAGGAGGGACAAAATTCCCCGGGCCTCCAAGGGGGAGCCCAGCGCCGCAGTCCCCGGTCTCACCTACCCGTTTTCGGCTCCGTCGACCGTCCGCCACCTGGCCGGGCCCCCTGCATTCAAATCACAGCGCCTCACCTCCTTGTGAAAGCGCAGCAGCGGCAGATCGCCTCCCTTCGGGCGTTCCCTCGTCTGATGTAACTTCCGTGAGGGCAGAACACAGGGAGAGAAGGCCCGACGGAAGGCGATCTGTTGCTGCTGCACTTTCACACGGAGGTGAGGCGCTGTGATTTGAATGCGGGGGGCCCAGCCCGGTGGCGGACAGAGGGGGGCTGTTGACGGGGGTGGGCGGGTGGAGACTGCGGCCTCGGGGGGGGGGGGGGGGGGGACGGCAGTGGAGGTGGCGGCCTTGCCCCGGGCCCGGCCCAGTCTCTCGGTGGCCCTGCATCTCACCTTGCAGGATTCTGCTGCACTCCTCAGTGCAGGAACCACTCGGCATGTTGGAGGTTTTACTAAACTTCACTGCAACAAGCAGTCAATTACATTGAGCTTTCTTCAGTGCAATCCAAACATATCCAACAGTTTCAGAGGTTTTGTGATATTATTACTGGTGTCTGTGAGAGCCCCCTAATTGGGGCCCCTTACTTCAGGGTATATTTATGTACGAGGAGTCATTTAACTCCAGGCTATTTATGTATATACAAATCTGCCTGTCCAATGCCTATCCTGGTACCCAGAAGTGGTTTTCCAGGGCTGAATTTTGTCTGCTGCCTCTCACTCCTTTTTTTGACTGGCACAGCCCCTTGGGCTGTTCTCCTTTTGTGGGTGCAACCAGCTGAATCACATCCCAGCCATGAGGAAACCCTAACTCCTCCAATCTGTCACTTAGCTCAGGGACCCTTTTCTTCCTGCATTTTATTTCAAAACACTTCCCATGAGCTGGGCATCCTTCCATCCTGGATCTCCCAGTCTCTCCCCTCAGTGAGTCTTCACAGGGACTCACTCTATTTAGTAATCCCAATTTAACAGGCAATTGCATATTTAGGTAGACAGTAGGCATTTTTCTATTTCTGAAAGGCTCAGAATTATTTTTAAAGAGAGAGAACGAGAGAGAGAGAGAGAGAGAGAGAGAGAGAGAGAGAGAGTTGCAGTGGGACTTGAATCTGGGTCCCTTGGCTCTCAGTCTACTACATTAATCACTGGGCTACACCTTTGACCTATTTCCTTCATTGTTCTGATTGGGCATAATACCTGCTGCTGATATAGAAGCTGGATTTCCTTTCCAGTTTCAATTTCAGGGAAGGGGGGGGGGGGGCAGCAACCGCTGGGGGATTACACTCTGGTGGACCATCTTCCACTTCTATCCCTCTACCAATCAGTGTGCCTCAAGGTTCTGTTCTCGGTATTCTCCTGTTCTCTATCTACGCTTCTTCCCTTGGCTCTCTGATATCATCACATGGCTTTCAATACCATCTCTATGCTGATGACTCCCAAATCTACCTCTCTACCCCCAAAATCTCAACCAGCATCCAGACCAATGTTTCAGCCTGCCTATCTGATATCGCTGCTTGGATGTCTCAACGTCATCTGAAACTTAACATGGCCAAAACTGAGCTTCTCATCTTTTCCCCTAAACCTACCTCTTCTCTCCCCCCTTTCTCTATTTCTGTGAATGGCACTATCATTCTCCCTGTCTCATCAGCTCGTAACCTTGGGGTCATCTTTGACTCCTCTCTCTCCTTCTCTGCTCACATTCAGCAGATTACCAAAACCTGCCGTTTCTTTCTCTATAACATCAGCAAAATCCGTCCCTTCATCTCTGAGTACTCTATCAGAACTCTTATCCACACTCTTATCACCTCTCGTCTTGATTATTGTAACCTGCTTCTCACCGGCCTACCTCTTAGCCATCTCTCTCCTCTTCAATCAGTCCAAAACTCTGCTGCGCGACTCATTTTCCGCCAAAGTCGCTATGCTCACATTAGCCCCCTCCTTAAGTCACTTCATTGGCTCCCTATCCGTTTCCACATTCAATTCAAACTTCTCTTATTGACCTATAAGTGCATTCACTCTGCTGCTCCCCAGTACCTCTCCACTCTTGTCTCTCCCTACGCCCCCCTCGGGTACTCCGTTCTGTAGATAAATCTCTCTTATCTGTCCCCTTCTCCTCTACTGCTAATTCCAGACTCCATTCCTTTTATCTTGCTGCACCTCACGCCTGGAATAGACTACCCGAGCCTGTACGTCTAGCCCCGTCTTTGGCCTCTTTCAAGTCCAAACTTAAAGCCCACCTCTTTACCACTGCTTTTGACTCCTAACCACTACTCACTTGCTCTGTCCTTTTATCCTCACCTCTTTATTCCCTTACCCTTATTGTTCTGTCTGTTTACCTGTCTTATCTAGATTGTAAGCTCTTTGAGCAGAGACTGTCTTTTTGTGTATGGTGTACAGCACTGTGTATGCCTTGTAGCGCTATAGAAATGATAACTAGTAGTAGTAGTAGATTAATGAGGGGGTCATGCTTTAATCCCTCCAGTGGTCAGCTGCTCAATTAGAGCAACGTTTTGTAACTTGAATGTGACTGAAACAGGTCTAGATAAAAATATCCTTCTTTTTTGTTTAGACATGGACATTTCAACCCATTTGCAAATCTCTGTTGGATGTCCTACTCTGAGGCCTTCCCTAATCCTGCCTAAAACATGCTAACAACACAGCACCTTGCTATTTGGATGAACTGCAGTGTGAAACATCCAAATTCTGACTTTCCAAAATCAGGATTTAGATGCTTTTGGCAGATGGACTTTTTAAAGGCATTTTAAGACGTCCATCAGCTTTGAAAATGAGCGCCTTAGAGTCTCATGTATTTTATCAGACCATACGATTTTGCTAGGATAATATACTGTATTTCTTCATAAAGTGAAATCATGATGTGTGTGAGTGTGAGTGTGCAGGTGTGTCTGTGCGGGTTTGGTGGGCTAAAAAGGTGAATAGAGGTAAAATAGTTTTACGCTGATGACTCCCAGATCTACCTCTCCACACCAGAAATCTCAGCAGGAATCCAGGCCAAAGTATCAGCCTGCCTGTCTGACATTGCTGCCTGGATGTCTCAGCGCCATCTGAAACTAAACATGACCAAGACTGAGCTTCTCATCTTTCCCCCTAAACCAACCTCTCCTCCTCCCCCATTCTCTATTTCTGTGAATAACACACTCTCATCCTCCCTGTCTCATCAGCTCGTAACCTTGGGGTCATCTTCGACTCCTCCCTCTCCTTCTCTGCACATATTCAACAGACTGCTAAAACCTGTCCTTTCTTTCTCTATAATATCACCAAAATTCGCCCTTTCCTTTCTGAGCACACTACCAGAACCCTCATCCACACTCTTATCACCTCTTGCTTAGACTATTGCAACTTGATTCTTACAGGTCTCCCATTTAGCCATCTCTCTCCTCTTCAATCGGTTCAAAATTCTGCTGCACGACTAATATTCCGCCAGTGTCGTTATGCTCATATTAGCCCTCTCCTCAAGTCACTTCACTGGCTTCCTATCTGTTTCCGCATATAGTTCAAACTCCTCTTATTCACCTATAAGTGCATTCACTCTGCAGCTCCTCAGTACCTCTCCACTCTCATCTCTCCCTACATTCCTCTCCGGGAACTCCACTCACTGGGTAAATCTCTCTTATCCGCACCCTTCTCCTTCACTGCTAACTCCAGACTCCGTTCCTTTTATCTTGCTGTACCATATACCTGGAATAGACTTCCTGAGCCGGTAAGTCAAGCTCCATCTCTGGCCATCTTCAAATCTAAGCTAAAAGCACACCTTTTTGATGCTGCTTTTAACTCCTAACCCTTGTTCACTTGTTCAGAACCCTTATTTTATCATCCTCACTTTAATATTCCCTTATCTCTTGTTTGTCCTGTTTGTCTGTCCTAATTAGATTGCAAGCTCTGTCGAGCAGGGACTGTCTCTTCATGTTCAAGTGTACAGCGCTGCGTACGTCTAGAAGCGCTATAGAAATGATAAGTAGTAGTAGTAGTAGTAGTAAATGATCATAACAATATAAGGACAGAGTGAACACAATTGGCTGGAGAGGTCCTTTTTTTCTTAGTCAAAAATGCTATGAAATTTTAAAATACCATTATGTCAATGCTAGAAAGAAACTGAATATGCCCCCTAAAGTAAATTTGTGTTTTATGTATTTTGCCATACAATAAGTACAACTTGCAACTGCTGAAATAAAATATTTTCTAAAACATTTGCTTTGCCTCCTCCAAATAATATGAGCAAATCACTTCTCTGTCATTTTGTTCTTTTTTGATGCATTTGGTTATTTTTTCATGTGTATTGGATTCAGGGTTTTATTAGCCTCGTGATATTTATTCTGAAACACAGGATGGAATTGAAAGCAGGCTTAGGTTGTTTTTTTTTTTCCTCCCTTTACTTTCTCGCTTCTGCAGATATCCAAAGATTTACTTCATAGCCTAATCAATTAAAAATCTTGGAGTATGAAATTATTTCCTAACATTTATGAATGTATAGAATACATTATGGAAATATTTATAATTATATTAGAGGTGCTGAGAAAAAAAAGTAAATTAGATTAGAACTGTAATGAATATATTAACAAATATGGTAGCGTTTTGCTTTTATTAAGAGGCTTAAGGGATTTATTCAATAAAGATTTGTTTCATAGGCACAGATTGAGAAACATGTAATTTTTAAATGAGGCCCTAAGGATCAGGTATACTGAAGGGATTTTACGTTTTGCTCCTAAATGCTTTTCTTTATAGACAGAATTGGATGCTACTCTAGAGTTTGTAAGCAACCATTCATAATGACAGGTGTGGATTTAAGTACTGTGATGTTCTCCTTAGGATTATATGGACTTAAACATAAGTTTAGCTTACATTCATCTCAAAGGGGCCCTTTTATAAAGCTGTGGCAAAAAAGTGGCCCTAGTACACGTTTACACAGGTCTTTCCTGCATACTAAGGCCACGTTTTGGGGCAGATGGAAATTTTATTTATTTATTGGGATCAGAGGCGTATTTGAACTTCGGCGGTAGGGGGGTCCAGAGCCAGAGTGAGGGGGCACATTATAGCCCCCCCGCCGCCATTGCCGACCCCCCCGGCCACCACTGCCGACCCCCCCTGCCGCCGTCACCTACCTTTGCTGGTGGGGGACCCCCACCCCCGCCAGCCGAGGTCCGCTTCCTTCTGCCGCTGCCTTTAAAAATATTCCTTCAGCTGGTGGGGGACCCCAACCCCCACCAGCCGAGCCGAGGTCTTTTAAGTTCTTCTTCGTCCTCCGTGCTGTTCAAAGCTGCTGAATCTACTTTCGGAGTCTGACATCGCTGCACGTTGTACGTCTGATGTCCTGCACGTACAACATGCAGCGACGTCAGACTCCGAAACTGGATTCAGCAGCTTTAAACAGCACGGAGGACGAAGAAGAACTTAAAAGACCTCGACTCGGCTGGCGGGGGTTGGGGTCCCCCACCAGCTGAAGGAATATTTTTAAAGGCAGCGGCAGGAGGAAGCGGATCTCGGCTGGCGGGGGTTGGGGTCCCCCGCCAGCAAAGGTAGCCCACGGCGACGGCGGGGGAGGATTGACGGTGGGAGGGGGGTCCAGGGCGAAATCTGAGGGGGCCCAGGGCCCCCGTGGCTCCACGCAGATACGCCCCTGATTGGAATATATTAACCACCTTTATGAAGAGATTCACCCAAGGTAGTGTACAGTAGGTATAGTTTAACATTAAACAAAACTTATAATTTTGTTAACATCATAATAGTAAAATAACCAGGAATAAACTAAATACAATAAGGGGCCCTTTTACTAAGCCGCACATCTACATGCACCCAACATGCGCCAAAATGGAGTTACCGCACGGCTCTTGTGGTAATTTCATTTTTGGCGAGCGTCCGATATACATGGCCAAAAAATAATTTTTATTTTCTACAGCACATATCAGTCGCTTGCCAAGTAGCATTTGGCGTGTGTTGGTTATTACCGCTCAGTTACCGCATGAGATTTTACCACTAGGTCAATGGCTGGCAGTAAGGTCTCAGATGCAAAATGGACACACGGCAATTTTGATTTTGCTGCATGTCCATTTTCGCCAAAAATAAAGAAAAGGCCTTTTTCACAGATGCACTGAAAAAATGATTCTGAGCGCTCCCAAAACCTGTGCCTACACTACTGCAGATCATTTTTCAGCGCATCTTAGTAAAAGGACCCCTAAATGAGGTAAACGTGAAAACAGTAAATTGAAACAATAATAGAACTACCATAAAACAGTATCAAAAATATACGCATTTAACAGTACTGGAATTCAAATACTAGAGATATTTATTTATTTATTTGTTACATTTGTATCCCACATTTTCCCACGTATTTGCAGGCTCAATGTGGCTTACATAGTACCGTAAAGGCGTTCACCAGTTCCGGTATGAACAAATACAGTAATGTAGTGGTAGAATAAGGTTCGTGTGTACAGACACATTAGGGAATTGTAGAGAGGAAGAGTTGTTATATGTCCATTATGAGCTTTGGTTTCATTGTGTTGCAGGGTATAGGCATTTAAGTTGGGTTGGTAGGGTATGTCTTTTTGAACAGGTTAGCTTTTAATGATTTCCAGAAGTTTAGGTGATCATAAGTTGTTTTCACAGCTTTTGGTAATGCGTTCCACAGTTGTGTGCTTATGTAGGAAAAGCTGGATGCATAGGTTGATCTGTATTTGAGTCCTTTGCAGCTTGGGTAGTGGAGATTTAGGTATGTTTGTGTTGATCCTTAGCATAATAGTAGTGATACACATAATAAGCATGCATTAGAACATTCAACTAACATAGGTATGAAGCAAAAGATTTTCTACAATACGCCTTACCATATATCTGAGGAACCAAGAGCAGATATATGATGGGAACATGATGTTGTGCAATTGTAGCAATGAGGTTGGGGTTGGTTGTTCCCATCTTCTGGCGATGATTAGTCGAGCTGCTAGTAGTAGATGAGAAGCAAGGTCATTTTTTGAAGGCAATTGTTCTGGGCTTCTCCTAGGTAGCCCGAAAGCATGGTTTCTATTTTATAATTCAGGTTGATGCCCGTTAGTGTTTGTGTCCATCGTTGTATGCTTGTCCAAAAAATTTGTATGACTAGGCATTCCCACCAAATATGGGTGAAAGTTCTTTGCTGGCCACACCCCCTCCAGCATGTGTCAGGTACGTCATTGTTTCTGTCATCAGCAGATTTAATCAGTTATTACTCCATTTTCCAGATCACCTACAAGTGTATTGGACTGCACCAATCCCAGTGGTGAATAGCGGAGTGCTGCAGGAATCTACTAGGATTGGTACTTTTAACATGTTTATTAATGATCTGGAAATGGGAGCGATGAGTGAGGTGAGTGAAATTGCAGATGACAAAACTATTCCAAGAGTTTAAACTGAATGTAGAGTGCATCCAAATGGCAGATGACGTGATGCACATTGGGAAGACTAATCTGAGTGGTAGCTACATGATGCTAGGTTCCACATTGGGAGTCAGCATCCAGGAAAGAGTTCAAGGCATCACTCGCATAACTCTGCACAATGTAACCCATAACCAAGTTGTAACAAATTGTATTTCCATCATTTATATCATATTGTAAGCCACACTGAGCCCGCAAAAAGGTGGGAAAATGTGGGATACAAATGCAATAAATAAATAAAAATAAAAAATCATGGACAATATGTTGAAGTCTTCTGCTCAATGAGCAGCGGTAACCAAAAAAGTAACAATGTTGGGAATTATTAGGAAAAAATAGAAAATAAAGCAAAGAATATTATAATATAATATAATCAGTCCATGGTGCAACCTCACTTTGAGTATTATAGGCAATTCTGGTTGCCACGTCTCAAAAAAACTATACAGTAGCAGAATTGGAAAGGGTACAAAGATGGGTGACCAAAATGATTAAGGGATTAGAATGCCTCTAATATGAGGAGGGGCTTAGGAAATTAGGGCTAAAATTAAAATTAGCGCATAACTATTTACTGCCACCCATTGACCTAGCGATAAGGGCTCATGCGCTACTAGTGCGGTAAGCAGGCAGCATGCACCAATGTGGCCATGCTGCCGATTACTCCCGGGAATGTCCCTTATAGTAGAAAACAGAAAAATATTTTCTACTGTGGGAAACGGCGCTCACCAATTTCAAATTTACCGCTGGACGCCCATGCTACTCTGGTGGTAGTGTTGATTTGTCGCATGCTACCCGTGCTTTAGCCCTACTGTAGCTTAGTAAAAGCCTGTCGCTAAACCCGCTGCCTCTCTGATTCAGTGGCTATCCATTGGCAAACGAACACTGGTTATTCCCAAAAAAACCAGCTCTTGCTCCCTTCCTTCCTCCATATTAGCATAATTCGCATATACATACATGCAAATGAATATGCTAATATACCCCGCCCCTTCCTTTGCCCCCCCAAATGAAACAGTCAAACTACGCCTATGGTAAAAGGGCCCCTAATATTCTATAAAGAAAAATAGCCGCCTACTTTCCTTCATAGAATATGCTCCAATCAGGGGGCCTCCAGGTTCCTATGGAGTGGAGGAGTAGCGTAATGGTTAAAGCAGTGGCTTGAGAATCAGGGGAACTGGGTTCAATTTTCACTGCAGCTCCTTGGGTCTCTGGGCAAATTATTAGAGACCCTTTTACTAAGCTGTGGTAAAACGGACCCTGCGCTAGTGGCCATTTTTAACATGCACCAGGGCCCTTTTTACCGCAGTGGATAAAAATAGCCAAAAATGAAATGACCATGTGGCCATTTCAGGTGGTGGTAAGGGCTCCCCCCTGTTAACCCAGCGGTAACCTGTCTGCACGCAATGCTCAGGAACAACGAAGAGGGAAAACCTCCATGATAAGCAAAATAAACCAACAGAAGTAGAGGCTGACCAACAGACAAAGCCAACTTGGGAGATGGTGCTTTATTGATTTCTTGCCCAAAGGACCCGACACGGTCCGTGTTTCGGTGTGATAGAACGCCTGCTTCAGGGGTCACAAATAGTATTCTAAAAAAAGACATGTAAAAGTGTCATACATATATAACACAATATAAAAGCATACTGAGGAAATATTTTTTTCAATATTTCTGCTAGTGCTGGAACTGGCATGCGCTGGGGGTGGAGCTACTGTCGGCACCCACATTGGGCCGGTGGTAGTTCCAGGTTGCCGCGCGCCAACCCTTTAGTAAAAGGGCCCCTAAATCCTCTATTGCCCCAGATACAAAATAAATACCTGTATATCAGGGGTCCACAACCTAGTCTAGTCTTCAGGATTTCCACAATGAACATGTATGAGATCTATTGGTATTCAGTGCCTCCACTGCATGGAAATAGATCTCATTGTAGAAATCTTGAAAAGCAGGCTGAGTTGTGGACCTCAAGGAGTGGATTTGGGGACTTCGGCTGTATATAAATCACTTTGATTGGAACCACAGAAAGGCAGTATATCTAATCCCATCCCTTTTGCATGTTATAGAATTGCCTTCAACATTCTTAGGGAAAATATCTTGAAAAAGTAAAAACTGAATGCATGATGAAGTGAATGGAGATGAACCGAGGTACATCTCCTTGCCCTCAAAGTCATGGAATAGATTGGCTGATCTGACATTTTCTATCTTTTTAATCCCTTAACAGAGTTTTGCTTCTGTAGTTCTTCCACTGAAGCTAAACTGCAATTGCCCACAACATATTTTTTTTTTGCAGATGCATCAGAACATTTCAGATGGATTCACTGACACTGATTTCATTTGTCTAAGTAGATAAATCATATCTATTGAACTTGTCTCCCTTAGCATGGCACTGCTTATCCTTGATTCAATTTGCAATTTTTTTTCGTTTTCTTTTTTTTTTTTTTCTTTTTGTCTGTCTGAAGAACTAATGCTTAAAGAGAGACAATCTGAAGGTTGTGCAGGTCATGCATTTTAATAAAAGATTCCATGGAAAGTCATAGCAGAAGCGTTGTCCCCCAAGACATTTTTTCTTCTCTAATTCATTAATCTGCATTGACTTTTGGTGACATTGAAGTATTGGAGCTGGAAATGATCTTTTGTGAGCCAGCAGACTTGTAAGGTTACTGTATTTGATTACCGTTCCCTGCAATTACAAAAAAAGAAAAGCATTTTCTCCTTTGAGGATATTGGTTATGCAAAGGATGAAGTTTACCATTGCCAACAACAACAACAACAAAAAAACCCCACTGAATTTTTAGTATTGTAAATATTTGTAATATTTGTGGGTAAAGCAGTGTTCTTGCCAATTTAGTCCACCAGAATGTGCACAAATGAATATCTATATATATAAAACTCACCCTCAAAGTTCTGAAGACAGTGACGTCAGTGAAGCCAAGCCACTGACTTCCTTCAAAACGGTTCGAAGTTCGTGGTGGTGAAGCCACCGAAATCGCTCCGGGCCCCGCCCTCGAGGGCGGAGCAATGGCAGAACAATGAAGGGGTTGGCAGGGAGGGAGGCAGGGAGGGGGAGGGTGTTGGGAAATCACTGCGGACCCTGCCCTTGCGTCAAACGTCATGACGTTGAGGGCAGAGCAATGGCAGAACAACGAAGGGGTTGGCAGGGGGGGAGGGAGGCAGGGATGGGGGGTGTTGGCGACGAAAACCTTGATGGCAGAACAACGAAGGGGTTGACAGGGAGGGAGGCGGGGGGGGGGTGTTGGGAAATCGCTCCGGGCCCCGCCCTCGCGTCAAACGTCATGACGTTGAGGGCGGAACAATGGCAGAACAACGAAGGGGTTAGGCAGGGAGGGGGGTGTTGGCGACGAAAACCTTGCTAGCGCCCGTTTCATTTGCTCAGAAATGGGCCTCTTTTACTAGTTAAAAATATAAACTGGTACAATTTTATTGCACTAACAATATATTTTGTGACTAAATTTGTGGATATAAATGCCCTTTCCTCAGGTTAGAACAGAATGAACAAATGGTGGTGATCATGAAAAACATTACAATGATAGACTGAAGGGGAAAAATATGTCGGGGTGGAAAATGAAAGGTGATCAGAAGGCGACAGGCAGTACACTTTTATGGCTCAGAAGGCTAGAGTGTGTTACTGTATTAGCATGTGCTAACATTGCTGCAGGCCCTTTTTATACAATGGAGATCAATTTACTCATTGATAATGCTCACAAATAGTTTTGGTGCATTAATGTGGTAGCGTACTGTAGTAAATGAGCCCAGATCTTTGTTAAGTCTGCCTTGATCACTTCCAAAGTATGTGATCATTTTAACTCCAAACGTCTTAAGGGTAGATTCAAGAAAGAGCGCCAAACTCTAGAAGCCAAGATGATGTGCACTAACCCCATAATTCTATAAAAGCCGCCCAAATTGTACATTGCCATTTATGCCAATGTTCTATCCGGCCAATATTCAAAGTGAGTTAACTGGCTGGGAACGGCTGCCGACCAGTTAACTTACTTGTTTGCAGCTATCCGGTCATTTTCAGCAGCGCTTAACCGGCTACTGCCACTGAAAATGACTGGTTAGCATTGAACTTCAGTTGGCAAGTTCAGAGGCAGAGTCCAATTACATCCTGATATTCAGACGTAACCAGTCAGGTTTAGCAAATAAATAAAACAGCATAAATAACTATCCTACTTTTATGTGCTAAACCATGACTGGCTAATTCTGAATATTAATTTAACTGGTCATGCCCTAGCCAGCTGTAAAAAAAAAAAATGGATATTCAATGCCAAAGCCCAGACATGGCTCAGAATTGAATATCCAGTTTTAGTGCTGGCGGGGGACAAAAAACGCTATCCATCGCTAGCTGAATATCAGGGGGTATAAATTTAAGTGCACAAATGGCACTTAGATTTAGGGGGATAAGGAATAATTATATTAAATAAATACTAACATTTATGTACCGATTATAATAATAATATCCATATAAATGCCAAATTCTATCTAAGCACTATTCTGTAATGTGTACATACCTCACACATCATATATTTTATAGTTAGGCAAAGACATAAATGGCGTCTGGGCAGATTATGGATGGGACTCGCAATTATGTGCAAAACTTCTGGAATGTTCTAAACTACAAAAATATCTCCAGCATTTAGAGTTGAGCACTTACATCAACTCTATGGTTGATATTAAAGGCCAGATTCTATATATGATGCCTGAAAACTCCAAGCAGAATAAATTTCTACCTAAGCGCAATCTGTAAGCAGCCGCCTATATTTAGGCCCGGTATATAGAATATGCTTAGTTGATATCAGAGTGCTGAAGTACGTGCATCCATTTACACTAAGGGAAATGTGGCGTAAATGCCGGCGTGTAAACTTATGCGCACAGGGCTATATTCTCTAACAGTGCGTGTAAATTTTGGAACACCCACAAAACACCTCCACTTCTTTTTTTGGCTGTGTGCATTAGAATTTAGGCACAGTATGTTACAGAATACGCTTAGCGAGTTGTGCATGTAAATTCTAATTATTGCTAATTAGTGCTCATTATTGCTCGTTAAGACCTGCTATCAATGCAGATTAGTTTTTTTAAGCCAAATAAGTTATGCACATTGTTATAGAGTACTCCTGGGTTTCAGCGCAGAACTCTAGGCGTGATATATAGAATCAGTAGCATTGCTACGGGGTGCCACGGGGGCCTGGCCCCCCAAATTGGGTCTGGCCCCCCTGGTTTGGCTGGCAGGGGTCCCCAACTTCCACCAGCTGAAGTGTTTGTCCCTCCCTGGTCTCGCTGCATTGCCTACCCTGCTCTTCTCAGTCGCACCGTGCATACTCGTTTTAGTGAAGCTGAGCTTGTGCATGGCGTGACTGAGAATAGGACAAGCAATATGAGTCCACTGTGGGACAAATGCTTCAGCTGGCAGGGGTTGGGGACCCCTGCCAGCCAAGGTACCTTCGTGTAGTGGCAGTGGGTGGGGGGTAGCAGTGGCGGGGGCAGGGGTGGCAGGGGGTGGAAGCAGCAGCAGGGGTGGCAGCGAGAAGGTGGGCAAAAATGTGCTCCCCCCCACTTTGGGCTCTGGCCTCCCCCTCTCCCATCGAGGTCTGACTACGCTCCTGTATAGAATTCGGGTGCAAGTGCTTGCACCTAAATTATAGACATACATTCCACCTGTTAAGCTAGTAATCTATAAAGTAAAGTAGCTTCCTACCTTTATAGAATATGTGCCACACAAATGCCCCTGGATTCTATAAACGGCGTCCAAAGTTGTGTGTGTAATTTAATTAATGATCTAATTAGCACCAATCATGGGTGATATCAATTATTGGCATTAATTGGCAACAATTTGGATTGCATGCTCATCTTGCTAAGCGCTGTTCTATAAAAATATGTGCACAAATCTTTTAGCACATAACTGAAAATGGGCATGATCAAGGGGGGGGGGGGGCATGGATGTGAGCAGTGTTATAGAATTTGGGGGATCTGCACCTAACCTACGTGTGAGGGTTTACACCAGATAGAGCGCGGATCCCGGTGCTACAAGCTATTCTACAATGGTCTCCAACTCAGAGCACTGGTTATAGAATAGTGCTCAGTGTGCATTTTTTTCAGTGTCCATTTACTGAATGTAATCCATGTTTTCTAGGTGCATAAATATAGGCAGACATGTATGGATTTATCCCTTTAGACATGCAAATGTTGATTATTTAGAGGGGCATAATCGAACAGAAACGCCTATCTCCATGGGCGTTTATCTCCGAGAACGGGTCCGTGAAGGGGCGGACCCAAGCGTATTTTCGAAACAATTAGACGTCCATGTTTTATTCGCCAAGTTGTGAGCTGGGCGTTTTTGCTTTTCAGCGATAATGGACAATGAAATCGCCCAGCTCAAAAACGAATAAATCCAAGGCATTTGTTCGTGGGAGGGGCCAGGAGTCGTAGTGCACTGGTCCCCCTAACATGCCAGGACACCAACCAGGCACCCTAGGGGGCACTTTTACAAAAACAGAACAAAAGGTAAAAGAGCTCCCAGGTGCATAGCACCCTTCCCTTGTGTGTAGAGCCCCCCAAATCCCCCTCAAAACCCACTGCCCACAAGTCTACACCATTACTATAGCCCTAAGGAGTGAAAGGGGGCACCTACATGTGGGTACAGTGGGTTCGGGGGGGGTTGGACGACTAAGCATTAAGCAGCACAATTGTAACAGGTAGGGGGGGGATGGGCCTGGGTCCACCTGCCTGAAGTCCACTGCACCCCCTAACAACTGCTCCAGGGACCTGCATACTGCTGCCAGGGAGGTGGGTATGACATTTGAGGGTCAAAATAAAAAGTTGTGAAACATCATTTTTTGTGGTGGGAGGGGGTTTATGACCACTGGGGGAGTCAGGGGAGGTCATCCCCGATTCCCTCCAGTGGTCATCTGGTCATTTAGGGCACTTTTTGGGGCCTTATTCGTGAAAAAACAGGGTCCAGGAAAAGTGCCCTAAATTCTAGCTAAAAACGCATACTTTTGTCCCATTATCTGTGAAATGCGCCCATCTCTGTTCGGCAGATAACCACGCCCCAGTTCCGCCTTCGCCACACCTCTGACACGCCCCCATCAACTTTGTCCGCATCCGCGACGGAGTGCAGTTGAAAACGTCCAAAATCGGCTTTCGATTATACCGCTTTAATCGTTTTTGTGAGATAAACGCCCATCTCCCGATTTAGGTCGGAACTTGGGCGTTTTTCTCGTTCGATTATAAGCTGGTTAGTCATTTATGCATATATGTGTACACATATACATAAAAGTGACAATACAGCTACACACTGGATATAAGTGTGCATATATGTTCAATAGTGCATTCTTTGCAGCTAGGTGTTCACGTGGGTCGACTTTGGGAAGAACATAGGCAGGATGCATATTTACACTGATCACATAGGGGGTCTTTAAGGCATGCTAGTGTTTTTAGCACACACTAATATTTAGGGTGCGCTAAACGTTAGAGATGTCTATATATTCCTATGGATGTCTTAAATAATTAGCATGCCCTAAATATTAACGTGTGCTAAAAACACTAGCGTGCCTTAGTAAAAGACCGCCTCAGAGAATACTATCATTTATATGCACTCTCCCAAATCTAGGTGTGAGCATTTACACTGGCTGTATGGCTGGCATAAATTCTCACAGCTAAATACATATACAGGCAGCTATCCAGTTATGCTAATAGTCTATAAATGAAAACAAGAACATAAGTGTTTGCCATACTGAGACAGAATGAAGGTCCATCAAACCCAGTGTCCTGTTTCCAACAGTGGCCAATCCAGGTCATAAGTACCTGGCAAGATCCCAGAACAGTAAACCAGATGTTATGCTACTTATCCTAGAAATAAGCAGTAGATTTTCCCAATTCCACCTTAATGGCTTATGGACTTTTCTTTTAGGAAATTATTCAAACTTTTTTAAAACCCTGCTAAGCTAACTGCTTTTACCACATTCTTTGGCAATAAATTCCAGAGTTTAATTACACATTGAATGAAGAAATATTTTATCTCGTTTGTTTTAAATGTATTACTTAGTAGGGAAGGAAGTGATGTCACAGCTGGCAATGGCAGCTTAGCTCGATAGCTCCCGCTTCCCACAGCTACAAAAAGCAATAATTAGCAGCCATCAGCGATTTTGGACAGCCTGCAACGCGTCCTTGGAGGTGACTTATCGTGTATCGCCATGAGCAAAGCGCATACGGGGCGAAATAAAGACGCCGAGAAGTCCGCAGGAGGAGGGCCTAGCAAGACACCGAAGCGCCACGAGGCAATTGCGCAGGCCTCGCCATCGGACTCTGACTCGGCGCTATCATTGGCAGAATCACGGAGGCCCCCCGCCAAAAAGGGCGTCTCCGTCGAGCTTCGAAAGCTCCTCTCTGGTATCCAGGGCGACATTCAAAAATCTAAAGAAGAAATACTGGACCAGATGGAGGTATTGAGCTCAGATCTTCGGGAGTTGGGGGGACGAGTGGAAGACGTGGAACTGCGGGTGGAAGAGCATGCGGACTCCCTGAATGCACATGCGGTGCACTTACAGGAGCTGGATCAAAAAATGAGGGAGCTAATTTACAAATTGGACGACCTCGAAAATAGGGGTAGGAGAAACAATCTCCGATTTCGCGGAGTTCCTGAAGGTGGTGAAACGGAGGATGTCAACCAAATTGTGCAAACTCTTTGCACTAACTTACTGGGGACCGAGGCGGTAGCAACAGTGGCAATAGAGCTGGACAGGGCACACAGAGCCTTAGGTCAGCGGCAGGAGAACAGACCGCGTGATGAAATCGTCCGTTTCCACAAGTATGAAGTTAAAGAGCAAATACTTGCTTGTGCCCGGAAGAAATAGGACCTGGAATTTGGGGGAGCTAAAATAACTGTTTTCCAAGATCTTTCACAGTTCACCCTGCAACAGAGGCGTCAACTGAAACCGGCTCTGGATGTTTTAATAAAAGAGCATATCACCTATAGATGGGGTTTCCCCTTCTCAGTAAACTTCACAATTAAGGGAGCCAAGCACAGAGCTAGCTCACTTGCCGAGGCCTGGGCGTCCCTGCATGCGGCTGGATTAGTGACCTCAAAGGCACCTCCGGGAGCGGTGGCACCTGCAACTAAAGCGAAGTTCCAAAAATGGCAGCAGATCCCTGAGTCCACTAAGCGAAGTAACCCGAAGCGGGGAGTAGCGGCAAAGGGAACCTGAACCGGGGCGAAGCAGTCTCGTTGAGGTCTGCAAGTTGAGTACAGTGCTTCTGTGGAGATCACTGGGACAATGGATACCTTTGTGGTAAATTGGGGATAACGAGTTTAGAGTACTAAAGAATTGCAATGTTAGAGGAAGGTTTTTCTCTGCATGTAAAACTGTTTGGAAGAGAGTGGGAATTTGTACGGGGAGACGCTATATGATATGAGGGTTATGCATGAGAGATGGAGGGAGGGCACAATAGGGGGGATGCGGGAACATGAGGGGAGACGGGGAGTGTTTTTGACCTGTTCCTAGGCTGATTGTGTGAAGAAGGACTTAGGAAATGGTGGTAGTGGGGAGACGGCTGGGGGTGGGGTGGGGAAGCTGGGTTGTCAGGAGCACAGTGGGGTACTTTCTCTAATTCCCATCTAGGGGGTTAACCCCCTCTGGGTGGTGGCTGGATGTGGGGGGATGAAGGACTAGGGGAGGGTGGGGGGAGGGGATCAGGAAATAGGGATGGAGGGGCGGGACTTTCACATTTGGGGAATAGAGGGTTGCAGACATTTGTAATGGAATGGTATGAAGTGTTCACCTTAGTTTGTATAATTTTTGTTCTGATCACTTGAAATGAGTACGGACTTGAAGGTCTTATCCTATAATGTAAAGGGACTTAATGTGCCTCAAAAAAGGCAAAAACTCTTTAAGGAGTTTCAGCAGCTGAAGCCTCATATAGTAATGTTGCAGGAGACGCACCTTTGCTGGCGGCATGAGAGACTCCTCTCCCATCCTAACTACCCTAGGGCCTACTTTGCCTCCCCTGCAGATGGCTCTAAGAAGTGTGGGGTGGCGGTGTTGTTCCATGAGATGCTATCAGTCCAAATAGTGAAAGTCAAGAGGGACCCAGGTGGGCGTTTTTTGTTTTTACATATCATTATAGATCAAGTTGACATAACAATAGCCTCTATATATGCACCGAATGACCACCAGGGGGCTTTTTACACCAAGGTAAAGAACCTTTTAGCTACATTTGCCCAGGGATCCATCATTTTGGGGGGAGATTTCAATGGGGTCATGGATCCGAAATTAGATAGATCTGGTTCTGCTCAGCAAGTAGGGAATAAGGATTCTTTGGCTTTAGGTTCTCTGGCTCACTCCTTGGGAACTCTTGATGTTTGGAGGCTGGGTCATGCACATGTGAGAGATTATACATTCTTCTCTGCAGTGCATGCCTCATACTCACAAATTGATTATATCTTTCTTGATGTAGCCCTAGTAGAAAGAGGTCCGAGCACAGGTATTGGCAGTGTGACACTATCGGACCATGCGCCGGTCTGGGTTACACTGCCCAATATCAAGGCAGAGCATAAAGATAAGAGATGGACGCTCAATGCGAATGTGCTGCAAGAAAGGGAGGTTGTGGAGGGATGTAAGAAAGTGTTAAAGGAGTATTTGGAGTTAAATATGGAGTCAGGCCCTCCCCTCAGTACAGTGTGGGACGCTATGAAGGCCGTGTCTAGAGGCTACTTTCTGCAATTGGCCAGTCAGCGAGCTAAGGCCCGTAGGCATCAATTGGCTCAATGTTTGAATAGGATTCGGAAACTAGAAGAACGGCACAAGGCATGTGGCTCTCAGGAAGTCCTGGAGGAGCTGCGCAGCCAGCGAATCCAGCTGGATTCTATCTATTCAGAGCACTTATGCCAGCTCCAATCAAGAACGAAAGTTCGTTCCTATGAATTTACTAATAAGGCAGGCCATCTTTTGGCCATACGGCTGCGAAAACAGAAGGTGGAGAGGGCAGTAACTCGGGTCCGGGGTGGTGCGGGAGATATGCTTAACACCTCAGAGGCTATACGAAGGCGTTTTAACGAATTTTATCAGGAGCTATATGATCAGGAGATTAACCCCTCTGCAGAATCTATCGCAGAATACTTAGTGCACAGTGAGCTAGCATCCTTGACAAACCAACAGCGAGCAACTCTAGATGCGCCAGTTACCCCAATTGAAATCCAAAAGGCTATCCAGAATTTACCATCTTGTAAGTCCCCAGGGTTGGATGGGCTCCCTAACGAATTTTATAAGAAATTTATCCCGGAATTAGCTCCACTTCTGGCAGACTTGTTCAACCAAATTGGGAAGGGGGAGTCCTTACCTCCTTCTATGCTTGAGGCCTGGATAGCTGTGCTACCAAAACCAAATAAAGACCCCTTAGAGTGTGGCTCTTATCGCCCCATATCGGTCTTAAACGCAGACATTAAAATATTAGCTAAGGTTCTGGCTAACAGACTGGCCCCTCTGCTTCCCACAATCATTCATCCAGATCAAGTGGGCTTTGTTCCACACAGAAAGGCAATGGATAGCACAAGGCGAGTTGTAGATATTATATACTTGGCTAAAAGATTTAGAAGGCCTCTGTGTTTCCTTAGTCTAGACGCCGAAAAGGCTTTTGATAGGGCACATTGGCCATTTATGTACAAAGTTCTGGAGATATTTGGGATTGGGCCACAGTTCCGAGGGTGGATTCAAGCATTCTATAGCTCACCGAAAGCATGCATTAGAGTGAACGGGGGGGGGAATTCTGATTTGTTTACCTTACATAGAGGTACTAGGCAGGGGTGTCCTCTCTCTCCGCTGTTGTTCGCTATGGTGATGGAACCATTTGCCTCTAGGGTCAGATCAAATCCGGGGATTACTGGCATTACGATAGCGGGGAGGGAGCATAAATTGTCCTTATTTGCTGATGATGTGCTGCTCTTTGTCCCTGGGCCTCTGACCACATTTCCTGTGCTCTTGCGGGACATTGAGGAGTACTCGGCAGTATCAGGGTTTCGAGTGAATATGTCGAAATCTGAAGCCTTAAACGTGTCGCTTCCTATGGAAACGGTGGAAGAATTAAAGTCCTTGTACGCTTTTCGGTGGGCTAATAAGAGCCTTCGATATTTGGGGTGAACATAACGGCCAAGCTTTCAGACCTCTTTTCAGCTAACTATAAGGGAATGGCTCAGGCGCTTACAGAGGACATGGAAAGGTGGGGTGACTTGGAACTTTCCTGGTTCGGTCGTATAGCCGCAGTTAAGATGAATGTCTTGCCGCGCCTGCTATATCTATTTCAGGCCCTCCCAATCGAGATGCCCCGCAAGTTCTTAGCTGCACTACAAGATCGTATTGTGCGCTTTATATGGGCAGGCAAGAGGCCGAGATTAGCGCGGGCCTTCTTATATCAGGCAAGGAATCGGGGTGGGCTTGGGGTCCCTAACCTGAATTGGTACTATCAGGCAGTGCAGGCGCGTGCGGCAGTGGACTGGTTTCAGGACCATCCCGATAGACATTGGGTGCATATAGAGCAATTTACTGTGGGTGATAGGCCCCTAGGGGCGATTATGTGGCTTCCGAGCTCCCTTAGGTCACTGGGGGAGGGCCTGTGTCCTTCTATATATACTACTCTAGCCAACTGGGATAGTCTTTTTCCATATCGTTGGTGCACACTGTCTCGCCTGTCCCCTATTGCGTACAACCCATTGTTTTACCCGGGAACAGAGTGAGGTACGTTTACTAGGTGGTACGAGGGAGGGCTGCGAATGTGGGGACAACTGTTTGAGGGGGAATCTCTTAGGTCATACCCAGAAGCCAGAGAGAAATTCTCAGTAGTGGGGACTGATGAATATGCCTACCTTCAATTGCATCATTTCCTTAAAACACGGGCAGTCCGGGAAGTGATGCTTAGGGAAAAGTCAGTACCAGAGCACCTTTGTGAGGGAACGAAAATGAACAGTGGACTGATATCACGCCTCCACAATGTTATCACACAGCAAGCACCTCGATACACTCTTCATAGGAGGAGTTGGCAGCGGGAGTTGGGCATGGAAGTGGAGGTGGTGGTATGGGAGAGGATGGAGAGAGATGCGGCGAAGGTGTCGTATCATGTTCCTTTTAAGGAGAATGCCATTAAAGTTCTATTTAGGTGGTATATGTCACCTGATTGCCTCCAGCGCATTTACCCAGCATTGTCGGGGTTATGCTGGAGGGGATGTGGGGTTAAGGGTTCTATGGGGCATGTTTGGTGGAACTGTAGGAAAACCAGGGCTTTCTGGAAAGCGGTCCGCAGCAGATTGCAGGTGTGGTTGGGAAGCCCTGTTCCGTGGCACCCCACAGTCTTTCTCTTCTCAGCAAAAGTGGTGGGAATTTCTCCCGCTCAATACCACCTTTTACGTTATGCCACATGTGCGGCTAGAATTGTCATAGCGGCATGCTGGAAACATCCTGCAGTTCCACCATTAGCTTGGTGGCTTAAGAAACTGGGGTACGTCTGGGAGATAGAAAAGTTAATAGCTGAGAGGTGTAACCAACTCAGTAGGTGGCACTCAACTTGGGATCCTTTTCTCATAACTACAAAACCTGCAGAGTGATACGAGTACTAGTTGTGCAAGTCCAAATAGGGAGGGGGGTAAGAGGGGGAGGGGTGGGTTAGGGGGTTGGGTGTTGTTCTATATTGTAAAAGTTCTATAAAGATTGAAGTGTTGGAGGCTTTGTTTGTACATGTACAGTGGCAAGCCAGTATACGGGTCTGGGCTTACTGGGCTGGCAATGTGGGGTTTGTGTATTCTGCACTGATTAGTGTGTTGCTTATGCTATGTGGTATGACATTTTATGTAACATATAAGGTCCATTCCTGTTATGTTTTGTTGAACAATTGTTCTTGTTTTTTCAATAAAGACTTCATATAAATAAAAACAAAAAATTATTACTTAGTAGCTTCATTGCATGCCCCTTAGTCCCTAGTATTTTTGGAAAGAGTAGACAAGTGATTCAAGTCTACCCTTCCACTCCACTCAGTATTTTATAGACCTCTATCATATCTCCCCTCAGCCATCTCTTCTCCAAGCTGAAGAGCCCTAATTACTTTAGCCTTTCCTCATAGGGAAATCATCCTACCCCTTTATCATTTTCATCATCCATCTCTGTACCTTTTTTAATTCCGCCATATTGTTATTGAGATGCGGTAGGCAGAATTGCACACAGTATTAGAGGTGTGGTCGCACCATAGAGCAATACAAAGGCATTTTATGGACTAGGCTCTAAATAGGTACTGCTTTACAGAATTTCCCTTTAAGAGGCCAATCCTATAGTAGGGCACCCACTATAGACACTGGTTAAGGTGTCTACTTTAAGCTAATTCTTTCTGTAAAGAAAAGTAGGAAACATAAGTCTATTAACCTTTCACATTTAATGCGTTTTCATAGCAAAAAATAATGACAAAAAGGCTTTTGTACTAAAGCTTAGCGCACGTTAATGGACATTAGTGCACGCTATATACTGTGCATTCTATTTTATACCAGTGGGCCACATGACACTTAGTGTATGTTCATATCCATAAGCTTGTTGGGGGCATGCCTAGCATCTTCCTATGCAGTTATTGCAGAGACAGGAGATTATGTTTGCATTTAGCTCATACCTTCTCAGTAGTAGATCAAGGCAAGTTACATTCAAGTACTTTAGGCATTTCTCTGTACTGGATGCCATACAATCTAAGCTAGTACTTGAGGTGAAAGAGGATTACCTAACTTGCTCAAGATCACAAGAAGCATCAGTGGGTTTTGAAGCTGGCTTCCCTGATTCTCACTGGTTCTCTAACCATTAGCTTACTTTCTCCCAGTGGCGTACCAAGGGGGAGGGGCGGTGGGGGCGGTTCGCCCGGGGTTCACGCCGCTGGGGGGTGCTGCGGCGCATGCCTGTGGGCTCAGAGTTCGCTACGCTAACTTCGCTGGTTCACCGCAGCTCCCTCCCTCTGCCCCGGAACAGGGGCAGAGGGAGCTGCAGCGAACCAGCGAAGTTAGCGTAGCGAACTCGGAGCCCACAGGCGCACGCCGTGGCACCCCCCCCAGTGGCATGCACCCGGGGGGGGTGTCATTTCGCCGGTGGGGGGGAGGTGTCATTTCGTGGGGGGGGGGGCACATCGGCGATCCGCCCCGGGTGTCATCGAGGGTAGGAACGCCACTGCTTTCTCCACTCTGATACTCTTACTGCAGGTTCATTGTACTGCAGATAATGCAATTGCATTTAATATCACCTATTAAAGTTGCATTAACTTTGTTAGTTGTATCAACCAAGGTGGTTTAATTGACAGGAGATGGCATCACATAACAAGACTGAAGCCATAGCTACCATCTTGATACACTCAAACCAAAGCAAACTACTGGTCCATTCCAAGTCACACATACTCCTTATTTCTAATAAGTATTTGCTATTTCGGGTGACTCAGTATGGTGGTAAGCTCTGCCTACTGGGCCAAGCACGGGCCAGCCATCTCCAGTCAATTAAACTTCCTTGGTGTCCATACTGTATGTTATTTGCATGGCACAGTACATGCGCCACTCCTAACCCCATTCTACATTTGTCAGTTAATATGGTCTTAGCAGACATTAAGGGGTATAATTCTTTAAGGAGTCGTCTAGTTTCAGGTGACAGAAACACATGTAAATGCTGGTAATCTACTGTGAATGTGGGTGCCTGCAAAGTAGGCATGTACGGTGGATTACGCTAGTATTCTATAAAGAAAAGTAGGCACTTATTTTTCTTTATAGGACAGGCTTTAAATAGTTGCTTTCTCAGTGGCTGCATCTAGTCACTCCCTTCTAAAAGTACACTCTAAAAGGACAATTATATAACTGGGTATTTCCAATTAGGTACCTAGACGGTGCACGGTAGTAGCCTAAAGAAACCTAGCTGTCTATGCTCTGTTACAGAATACTAGTGTAACCAGCTATCAACGTGCCTAAAATTTATGAGCACACACTTGTGTCAGTCATAGATCTGGCATAAATGCATGCACCTAAGTGCATCTGGATGGCGTATAACTTATAGTATTGTATAAGTTATATGTATAAGTGGGAGAGCATAAGAATAGCCATACTGGGTCATACAAATAGTCCATCTAGCTCAGTTTCCTGCAGTGGCCAATCCAGGTCACAAGTACCTGGCAGAATCCGAAATAGTAGCAACATTGCATGCTACCAATTCCAGGAAAAGCAGTGGTTTTCCAATGTCTATCTCAATAGAGAGACCTGCCTATGTCCTGCCTATGCTCCGCCACTGTGTAGGCCTGCCTTGCAAATACATGCTATGTAACCTGGCTTTTCCCTAGAGAGGATGGTGGGAGCCTGAGGAAGATTTAGATTATGCTGTTAGGGCAGGAAATGAGGAACTGAAAAATTTGTAATACATTTTAGAATTTTTAATTTTGGGGATTTAATTGTATATGTTATCTTGAGTACGGAGAGAAGAGAGGTTTGATGCAGGGAGAGGTTTGTTTTTTTTTTGGTACACCACTTCGATTGTTTTTTTTTTTTTATTAACTTGGAAGCAGCATATAAAAAACTTTACAAGATTAAGGGGTCCTTTTACTAAGCTGTAGTAAAAATAGGCCTCAATGCACTCTTACACAGGTCTTTCCAGCAGGCTAAGACCATTTTTACTGCAGCCTTAAGGGTCCTTTTACTAAGGTGTGCTGAAAAATGGATCTGCGAGCACCTGCACTAGCGCAGCCCATTTTCCAGCACACCTTAGTAAAAGGACCCTTAAGGCTGCAGTAAAAATGGTCTTAGCCTGTAAAAAAGATCTTTTTTCTTTAAAATTTTGCAGAAAATGGACATGCTGCAAAATAAAAATTGACACGCATCCATTTTGGGTCTGAGACTTTACTGCCACCCATTGACTTAGTGGTAACGTCTCATGCGGTAACCGTGCGGTAATTGTCTATGCGTGTAGAATGATGATTACCGCCCGATGACCACCACATGCAGGAAAATAAAAATTATTTTCCGGCATGCGTAGCAGATGTGCGTAAATGAAATTACTACCGGGACACGTGGTAGCCGGTCAGTAACTCCAAATTGACGCACATAGGATGCGCATACAAGCCTAGGTGGCTTAGTAAAAGGGCTTCTTAAAAATGACCTTTTTTCTATTTTTTGCATTAATGTTGCCATTAGCATGTGGCCATTTAAAAAATTTATCACGTGAGCACTAACGGTCAGTTAGGGCTCCTGTTTTATCTGTGCCCTAACCAGTTTGAACACAGTAGTGTAGATGTGCTAGTTGCTTAGCTCAGGAATGCCCACTCTCTGTCCTGACATGTCCCCTCAAAAACATTAGAAAAATTATTAGGCTTGCTGTTAGCACATGCAGGTTTCAAATTTACCACAGGATGCCTGTGCAAGTCCTGTGGTACTCCATTTTTTGCTGTGTTAGGCACATGTTAGCACCTAATGCAGCTGCTTTTAACTCCTAACCCTTATTCTCTTGTTCAGAACCCTTATTTTCATCCTCCTCACTTTAATATTCCCTTATCTCTTACTTGAACTGTTTGTCTGTCCTAATTAGATTGTAAGCTCTGTCGAGCAGGGACTGTCTCTTCATGTTCAGGTGTACAGCGTTGCGTATGTCTAGTAGCGCTATAGAAATGATGAGTAGTAGTAGTAGTAGTTATTAAAAAGGCCTGTATGTTAAGCAGGTATTTGCGGAATAGCCCTTAGATACCATACTAATACATCTATATAATAATTGGTCACTCTGCTTCCCTGGATGACTGGCTGGCTGGGTTCATAACAGCATGCAAATGAGCTGACATCAGCTCGCCGCCAGCGTTCCCTTTCCTCTCAGTGTTCCGCCCTCGCGGAAAGATGAAATGATGTCAGAGGAGGGCAGGACACTGAGAAGGAAGGCAAGGGAAGGCTAGAGGCGACGTGAGCCAAGCCTGCTGCCGTTGCGATCTGAGGTAAGATGAACGGCTTAAAGGCAGGGCGGAAGGAAAGACAGAGTTACTAGCCATGGAGGGGACGGGAGGGGAGAATCGCTGGACATGGATGGGATGGGAGGGCAGAGGAGAATCGCTGGACATGGATGGGATGGGAGGGCAGGGCAGAGGAGAATCGCTGGACATGGATGGTATGGGAAGTGAGGGGAGAATCGCGGGACACGGATGGGAGGGCAGGGCAGAGGAGAATCGCGGGACATGGAGGGGAGGGGAGAATCGTTGGACATGGATTGGATGGGATGGGAGGGGAGGGCAGGGTAGAAGAGAATCGCTGAACATGGATGGGAGGGGAGGGAAGAATTGCTGGACATGGAGGGGAGGGCAGGGGAGAGAGGAGAAATCGCTTAGATGAGAGCCTTCCTAGGGCCCATTTCATTTTTCACGAAATGGGCTTTGTTGCTTGTATGCACATAAATGCTAGGATTCTAAACATTTACACACATAGGACTAGATTCAGCAAATGGCTCCCAAATGTGAGTACCCCAAAATTGGTGTGATCAGTGCTATTCAATAAATGGTGTTCTGAGTTGGGTAACATTTACAGAACAGCATGTAATGACCAGATCTGCACCCAACTTTGGGGGCCTTTTACAAAGCTGCATTAGCGTTTTTAGCTCATGGTAGAAATCAGCTGGTGGTAAACGCCAGCTGATTTTTACCATGAGCTAAAAATTCTAGTGTGGCTTTGTAAAAGACCCCCTTCGGGCGTGAGGGTTTATACCAACTGAAACCTGGTGTAAATCTCATGTTTAAGTTAGGCGCGGATCCCCCGAATTCCATAATGCTGCTCGCATCTTGAGTGAATGCCCCTCAACCACCCATGCCCCCCTTTTCAGTTGCGTGTTAAAACATTTGCATGCACATCTTTATAGAATAGTGCTAAGATGCACACACAAATCCAAACTGTTGCTAATTGAGCTTGTTGTTTAGGATGGGCTGGAGAGGGCTTTGACGGATACTCCAGCAATTTGGAACATGAAGACAGTGCCAGGCAGGCTTTTACAGTCTGTGTCCCGCAAATGACATGACAGATTCAGATAGGCTGGAGTGGGCTTTGACGGCAACTCCAGTAGTTAGAACATAAGGACAGAGTCGGGTGGACTTCTACAGTTTATGTCCCAGAAACACCAAAGAAAGACCATGATCAAGTAATCTCACATTCATTGTTGATTTTAATCTTGAATTGATAATGAATGTGACTGTTGGGCAGACTGGATGGACCGTTCAGGTCTTTATCTGCAGTCACTTACTATGTTATGTTACTACAAGCCGTTGAGCCCATTAAAACGGGCAAGAATGCGGTCGGAGCAACGCCGGGTGCAGCCGAGCCCCCGTCCAGGAAAGCTGCCACGGGGGATGGTGGCAGAGGAAAGCGCCCGGGTCACAGCAGCGTCCGCAGTAGCTCATCGTACCTGTCGGAGACGGAGTGCGCCTCGGAGCCGCTGCTGTCGGACGATCCCCGGCCGCCCGGTGCTCGCCGGTCAACGCTGGAACTCGGAAGAGATTTGTCACTCTTCATTTATATAGTAGGATATCTAGGTCAGCGTTTTTCAACCAGTGTGCCGTGGCACATTGGTGTGCCGTGGCTGATCCCCAGGAGAGCCACAGGAATTGGGCCAGGTTAATTAGTGCCAGAATAGAGTATGTTTTCTTGTGTCTAGCAGTTGGTAGCAGGGAGCAGTGATTCATACAGCCTGTTTGCATCATCCCTGGATCCTTCTCTCTGATTTAACTACTTGCTTTCACATGGGTGGGATGTGTCAGGTAGAATGCTCCAGGGTTGACATGAGCAGGCTGTATGAATTCCTGCTCGCTGCCACCAACCACTAGATACAAAAAGGCTTTTAAAAGGTACGTGGGGGCCAGCTGGTGAGGGGACAAGAGGGAGAGATATAGGACTATTTTTGTGGAGGTGTGGGTGGGGGGAAGAGAATGTATTTGTGAGGATGGAGAAAGAGAAGGTACATGCTGAACTTGGTTGGGGTGGGGGAGAGAAGGTAAAATGCTGGACTATGTGTGGGGGTGCAGGTGGGGTGGGAGGGGAAGAAGGTAAAAAGCTGGACCATGTGTGGAGGTGGGGGTGGGGTAAAAGATAAAATGCTGGTCCATATGTGGGGATGTACTTGACAATTTAAGCGCCATGTAACTGTGCTGTGAGATTAAAAAACGGTTGAAAATCTCTTTTATAGAATTGCCGTTAATGTAACCTGTGGTTAAAAGTTTTTGTTTACCTGGGGGGGGGGGGGGGTGTTCTAGGAGTGTGGGGAGATGTCTGGTAGCACCTGTGGGTGGGGGCCATGTGATTTGGCTCCCGTTGTGGTTCCGCTACAGGCGCTACCATTCCTGAACCATAAGAGGCTCGTTTTGGCAGATGGGGCTAGGCAGGAAAAGCCCCGACTCTGGAGAAGTTTGGGGCTGGGCTGGTTCGCTTTCCGTGCCTGTGCATGATGTCATTGAACATGTGGCGGAGATGTCACAGGTCCACACATGCGCGGAGGTCTTGTTTTTGCCCAGGTTGCTGGCAGGCTACAAAGAGAAGTTTTGGGGGATCCAGAGCCCAAATAATATACAGTATAGGTGGCTCTGGGGGGCAGGAATGAGCTCAGAAAAGAGGGTTTTAATAGTGCTCCATTTTTGGTCACAATGTGTGCAGTTGTACAATCGTGCATGCGCTGACGTGCATTTTTGTGTGATTGAAGCCCCAAAGAGCGCTGAGAAAATGGGGGGGGGGGGGGGGGGTCACATTTAAATATCAAAGTGCCCTAACAGTGTATATTAATTCCTGCATTAACAGTTTAACACACTTAAAGGGGCCTTTAGTTACAACACTTCCAAAGAAGACCACATTTTGTAATGTAATGCAAATGCCTTCCTGTGAATGTGATAACACACATTTTCATGTACGGGTAATGTCATTTTTGATTTACAAAGCATTAAAGCCAGCAGTGTTTTCTCCTTATGTGAATGTGTTGCCTTGGTTACTGCGATGTTCTTTTGCTGTGCAACAGTAAAGGATTGCTTTCTGGTTTGTTTGGCCATAAAAGAGACAGACTGGAACTTTGAAAATGGATTGCAGTGTTATACTCTGGAGCCAAAAAAAAAAAAGGGTTTAATGTGACATTTTTGATTAGAAGCAAATAACAAAGTGTTTCTTAACCTTTGCAACATATTGAAACGGAATCTGCTTGATTTTGAGCCCAGATTTTAGTGTTTTCAGACCCCAGTTACAGTAAGGGGAAATTTATCAAGCTGCGTTACATACATAGTAGATGACGGCAGAAAAAGACCTGCACGGTCCATCTAGTCTGCCCAATAAGATAAACTCATATGTGCTACTTCTTGTGTATACCTTACCTTGATTTGTATCTGCCATTTTCAGGACTCAGACCGTAGAAGTCTTGCCCAGAACTAGCCCCACCACCAAAACACCAGCCCCGCATTTGCATTACATTACAAAATGTGGTCTTCTTTGGAAGTGTTCCAAAGAAGACCACATTTTGTAATGTAACTAAAGGCCCCTTTAAGTGTGTTAAACTTTTAATGCAGGAATTAATATACACTGTTAGGGCACTTTGATATTTAAATCAAGCTGCGTTAGGGCCTTCTGTTATTTGGCCCTTAATGCAACCTATGCAGTCCTAAAGCTGTTTGACTAAAAATACCACGGTGATGTTTAAGTCATCGCCGGTGCCACAATAATGAGAAGCAAAACATTCAAATGCATGTTTTGCATCTCATTACTATGTAAATACCGTAATGCAATTTGTGGTGATACACCACAAGTCATGTTATGGCACAGAAATCATGGTAAAATAACAGCTGTGGTTGTTTTACCTCCCAGGACAGCAGCTTTGGGCCTGATGTGCACAGGACTCCCTGTGATGACCTTCCCTCCAGACTGCCCCCTCCCTCCATGCCCATTCCCCACAAAGTTTCTTTCTATCCCCAAGGCCAGGTTAGGAGGGGAGGATGATGGAGGGGAGGGGGAAAAGGAGATCAGGACGGAAGGATGCTGCATGGAGGGGGAAGCTGAATGGAGATGGGGGCCATTACAAGGAGCCTCATAGCCCTATGCATATCGGGGCCAGAAGCATCAGGCTGTGGCTTTGCGGACCAATGCTGCCGGGCACATAGATTACAAAGTGCACCAGCTCCAATTGATTCAGAATGCTGCAGCATGATTTGTAGAAGGTTGCAAGCAAATCGGGAGATGGGCGTCCTTCTCTCGGGGTCGCCCAAATCAGCATAATCGAAAGCCGATTTTGGGCGTCCTCAACTGCTTCCTGTTGCAGGGATGACCAAAGTTCACGGGGGCATGTCGACACCGTATCGAAGGCGGGACTGGGGTGTGATTAGGAGATGGGTGTCCTCGGCCGATAATGGAAAAAAGAAGGGTGTCCTTGATGAGCCCTTGGCCGACTTTACTTGGTCCATTTTTTCTTGCGACCAAGCCATGAAAAGGTGCCTGAACTGACCAGATGACCACCGGAGGGAATCAGGGATGACCTCCCCTTTCTCCTTCAGTGGTCATCAACCCCCTCCCACCCTCAAAGAAAAACATAATTTTTTTTTTTTGCCAGCCTCAAATGTCATACCCAGCTCCATCACAGCAGTTTGCAAGTCCCTGGAGCAGTTTTAGTGGGTGCAGTGCACTTCAGGCAGGAGGACCCAGGCCCACACCCCCCACCTGTTACACTTGTGGTGGTAAATGTGAGCCCTCCAAAACCCACCACAAACCCACTGTACCCACATGTAGGTGCCCCCCTTCACCCCTTAGGGCTATGGTAGTGGTGTACAGTTGTGGGGAGTGGGTTTTGGGGGGCTCAGCACCCAAGGAAAGGGAGCTATGCACCTCGGAGTTATTTGTGAAATCCACTGCACTGCCCCCTAGGGTGCTCAGTTGGTGTCCTGGCTTGTCAGGGGGACCAGTGCACTATGAATCCTGGCTCCTCCCATGACCAAAGGGCTTGGATTTGGTTGTTTTTGAGATGGGTGTCCTCGGTTTCCATTATCGCCGAAAACTGGGGACGACCATCTCTAAGGTCGACCATCTCAACATTTAGGTCAATCATCTCTAAGGTCGACCTAAATGTTGATATTTGGGCTTCCCCGACCGTATTATCGAAACGAAAGATGGCCGCCCATCTTGTTTCGATAATATACTGTAGGTTTCCCCGCCCCTTCGCCGGGACGTCCTTAGAGATGGTTGTCCCCGTTCGATTATGCCCCTCTAAGTGATGAAGTTCTTCACCAGAATGTGACAGTACTCTGAGAACTTTTTCTCCAGCTGTCTTAAATATTATGGAAATGAAACCTATGGTGGTCAATTTTGAAGTAGATGGATGTCTTAAAATAACCAAAAAAAAAGCTATTCTGACAAAAACATTCAAATCACGATTTTCAAAGGGCAGAAATTGAATGTTTTATATGGCAGTTTGTTCAAAGACCAAGGAGGTGTGTTGGAGTTGTGTTTTGGGTGGGACTAGAGTGGGCCAAATTAGGATATCTTTCAGTGTTAATGGAATGGGAAGAAACATCCTAGTCAAAAAAGGGTGTTTTTATCTAGACCAATTTCAATCACACCCAGGGTACAAAAAGGTGCCCTGATTGAGCAGCTGATACTGGAGAGATGATAGCATGGCCCCTCCTTAATCTCCCAGTGGTTACTGACCCCCTACCACCCTCATTAATAAGTTAAAGTGATAGTGGATACCAGGTTCTATGACAGCTTCAGGTATTATGGCCATTCCTAACAGAGCAGCAAACAAGTGTAAGGAGTAGCCTAGTGGTCAGTGCAGTGGACTTTGAGCAACTGGACACAGGTGTAACTCCCACTTTAACTCTTTTATTTCTGTACAAATATGTGAGCCCTCCTGGAGCATAGGAATACCACTGTACCTGAATTTATAAGACACCTGGAATCGTGATGGCTGTTGTAGTGGTGTACATTTAGGTACAATAGGTTTTTATCTGTTCTTGGAGGGCTCACAATAACATAAAGGAATTAAGATGGAATTTGTACCTGGATCCTGTTGTTTAAAGTCTACTGCACTGACCATGAGGCTGTCTCTCTTCTATGCAGGGATGTTTGTGTGGCCATTATTGTGCAAGATATTTTAGTGCCTGTTTTTTGGCATTCATATTTTGTGTGTTTCATTTTGGAAAATGGCTGTTCATTTTGGATATTTGCAGCACAAGAACATCCTTTTCACATCTTTTCAAATAGAAAATTTAGGTGTTTTTCCAGTTCAAAAATAGCTGTAAGATGAACTTTTTGGGGGGGGGGGGGATGTTATGAGCAGGACCTCCCAATTCTGACTTGGACGTTCATTCAAAAATGCACCTCCATGTTAATTGTTTGGGAATTAAGAAAGCCAATTAAGTCCTAAAAATCATGAGGCACGATATTCAGCCTGCGGCAATCAGAGGAGCTCCAACAGGACATTATCTATTCATGTGGCCTGTGAGAGGAGAAGAAAATCCTTCATGGTCAATTAATAGGGATTCAGGCCCAGCTTCAAGCTCAGGAAAGCTTATTGCAAGCTAGGGAAATGGAACACAAGCACAAAAAGAAATGAAAAACAAAATAAACTTTAAAAATTTAGTCCCTGCTGCTGAAAATGACCCCCCCCCCCTCCAAATAAAAAAACAAACAAACGATTCCTCCTAGGCCCTCCTAGGAACCTCTCCCTCCCTCTCCAGCACTTCTTACTGTACTCATTTCATGAGGGCAACTCACAATCACTCCTTCCTATTTCAAATAGCACTGCAGACTGAGGTTAGCACTGTCTTTACTTTTCTCCATGAAGAGAGTGCAGTAAAAGAGACAGGCTGGATAGAATGAGAGGAGGGTTGGGGAAGTGTTACCACCAGCCAGAGCTGGGAAGGGCATCCTATTATAGGCACTTAGCATAGTTTCTGGCATGAGGTATGCTCTGTTAGATTCCTCCTTCTTCTCTCCATTGCCATCTCTGATTTATACAGAAGGCATGAGATCTTGAGCTGTCTGTGAAGGCCCCAAAGGGAGACTTTGCTGTTTACTTCTTCTCTTAATTTTGGTAGAGAAACAATAAAGAGACATACACTCTCAGCAACAACAACAACAAAAAAAAGAATCCTCCAGGTGCCAGAGCTCTTAGTTTAATCTAAACATACTTATGAATTACCTTATCAGCTGTAATCAGTTCTAAGTAATGCCACAAAACATCCAGTTAGCGTAATAAAAACAATTGCCCTCAATGTTTGCTTGTTCCTTGTCCCCTGTCTGCTCTTCCTACTGAATGAGTACTACTTCTAATTAAAAGAGTGATATCCATTGCCAGTACAAGACTATTGTAGGCAGGAGAGCAGGTAAATAATCAGGGAGAAGCTGGAGTGCAGAAATGCAAAAAGCTTTTAGGGGGCTAATTTGGATATTTTTGTGCCAGAGGGGAAACACAAGTGTTTCACAGCACATTTACCATTGTAACTTAGCGCAGGGGCGGCCCAAGACAATCTGCTGCCTAAGGCAAGAAATAAGCTGCTGCTGTGGCTCCTCTTCTGCCACCCCCCCCCCCCCTCCCACCACCACCACCACGATCTGTCATCTCTCCCCTTCCGTTCTTTCCCCAAACCCCTTCCTTGAACTTGTTTAAAAGAAGGCGGTGAAAGTGGCACCAACGATTCCAATAGGCTGCCGCTGGTCCTCAGCTCCTTCTATCCACTGCAGCCCGCCTCTCTGAAGTAACTTTCTGTTTCTTTGGAGGCGGTCTATAGTAGAGAGAAGGGGCCGGGACCGGCGGCAGGGCAGCCTATGGGAATCGCTGTTGCCACTGTCACTGCCTTCTTTTAAACAACAACAACAAAATGGTAAGTTCGAGGAATGGGGTTGGGGAAGGAATGGAAGTGGGGGAGATGCCGCCTCAGAAGAGTGTCGCTTGAGGCCTCTGCCTCAGGTGGCCTAATGGTAAGGCCGCCACTGACTTAGCACCACAGGTTACATGCCTAATTGCAGTGGAGGGTAGTTAGTGGGGTCCCGCAGGGGTCTGTGCTGGGTCCGTTGCTTTTTAATGTATTTATAAATGACCTAGAGATGGGAATAACTAGTGAGGTAATTAAATTCGCCTATGACACAAATTTATTCAGGGTCGTCAAGTCGCAGGAGGAATGTGAACGATTACAGGAGGACCTTGCGAGACTGGGAGAATGGGCGTGCAAGTGGCAGATGAAGTTCAATGTTGACAAGTGCAAAGTGATGCATGTGGGTAAGAGGAACCCGAATTATAGCTACGTCTTGCAAGGTTCCGCGTTAGGAGTTACGGATCAAGAAAGGGATCTGGGTGTCGTCGTCGATGATACACTGAAACCTTCTGCTCAGTGTGCTGCTGCGGCTAGGAAAGCGAATAGAATGTTGGGTGTTATTAGGAAGGGTATGGAGTCCAGGTGTGCGGATGTTATAATGCCGTTGTATCGCTCCATGGTGCGACCGCACCTGGAGTATTGTGTTCAGTACTGGTCTCCGTATCTCAAAAAAGATATAGTAGAATTGGAAAAGGTACAGCGAAGGGCGACGAAAATGATAGTGGGGATGGGACGACTTTCCTATGAAGAGAGGCTGAGAAGGCTAGGGCTTTTCAGCTTGGAGAAGAGACGGCTGAGGGGAGATATGATAGAAGTGTATAAAATAATGAGTGGAATGGATCGGGTGGATGTGAAGCGACTGTTCACGCTATCCAAAAATACTAGGACTAGAGGGCATGAGTTGAAGCTACAGTGTGGTAAATTTAAAACGAATCGGAGAAAATTTTTCTTCACCCAACGTGTAATTAGACTCTGGAATTCGTTGCCGGAGAACGTGGTACGGGCGGTTAGCTTGACGGAGTTTAAAAGGGGTTAGATAGATTCCTAAAGGACAAGTCCATAGACCGCTATTAAATGGACTTGGAAAAATTCCGCATTTTTAGGTATAACTTGTCTGGAATGTTTTTACGTTTGGGGAGCGTGCCAGGTGCCCTTGACCTGGATTGGCCACTGTCGGTGACAGGATGCTGGGCTAGATGGACCTTTGGTCTTTCCCAGTATGGCACTACTTATGTACTTATGTACTTATGTGCTGATTTCACTATAGAATACTAGTATAAGTCAGCATCTACGCACCTATATTTAGGTATGCCCACTTATGCCATGTCAATAATAGGTGTAAGTGGGCATGCCTAAATGTGGCAACTATGTATATAACAGTAGAAAGAACAGACCACCAAACTGAGCAGCATTCCATTACAGGACACCATTTTGAAGAGTGGGCAGTGAACAGTATTGTAGACTCTGCACAGAGAATGCAAGAGATAATCTGACTCAGCAGCTCTTGTCTTGATTGAACTTCCTGAAGCAGCGGTAATACACTGTGAAACATTGGCCATGGTCAGATGGTGACCTAAGTATTGACCTGGATGCCTTGCTGAAGGTTGTTTTTGCTATAAATTTCATTTTTGTTTTGAAAACATAAGAGAATTTTGAGAACAGAAGGTTTTGAGGCACAGTTGTTTGTCCTTTGAATTCTGAGGCTTTTTCTTTCTGATAAATATGAATGCTGCCTAGCTGACTACAAACATCATTGTAGAGGCTGGGGTTAATTGACATTGATTTAGTTACTGATGCTTTCATGTGAAAGCCCTGAATAGAAACAGAGAAAAATGAAGGCAGATAAAGACAATATTGCCTATCCAATCTGCCCATCCATGTCATCTGCAATTCCTTCCTCTTCCATAAAGATCCTATTTACCTGTCCTGAGCTTTCTTTCACCTCCACCGGGAGGTCGTTCCACAAATTCACCACCCTTTCCATAAATGTTACTTCTGCATCTGTCCCCTTTCTCCTTCATCTTATGCCCTCTCATTCCAGAGCTTTCTTTCAATTGAAAGAGACTTGTCTCCTGTGCATTTATGCCGCGTAGGTATTTAAATATCTCTATCATAGCTCCCCTCTCCTGCCTATCTTCCAAAGTATACATATTGAGATCTTCAAGTCTGTCCCCATGCGCTTTATGCCCTCTGGACCATTCTGTTTATATTTTTTTGACGGTTTGGTCTCCAGACTTGCACACAATATTCTAAATGAGACCTCACCAGAAACATCCTTTTTCCTATCAGCCATGCCTCTCCCTATGCACTCAAGCATCCTTCTAACTTTTGCTGTTGCCTTTTCTACTTGTTTGGCCGCTTTAAGATTATCACATACGATCACACCCAAGTTCCGCTCCTCTTTTGTGCAGAAAAGTTCTTCACCCCTTAAATTGTACTATCCCTTTTTGTACCTGCATTTTTTAACATTAAATCTTAGCTGTCAAATTCTGGACTATTCTTCAACATTTTCTAGGACCTTCCTCCTGTTATCCACACTATTGGGATGTCTACCTTATTGCAGATGTTGGTATTATCCACAAAGCAGCAAACCTTACCAGAAATTCCTTCTGCAATGTTGCTTACAAAAATTTTAAAAAGAACCAGCCCAAGAACCGAACCTTGGAACACACTACTGATAACATCTCCTTCCACAGAGTGAGCTCCCTTTACCATTACCCTCTGTTGCCTTCCACTCAACCAGTTCCTAACCCAGTCAGTCAGTTTAGGACCTTTACAGAATGACATCAAAAGCTTTGCTAAAATCCAATTAAGCCATATCTAGCGCCCTTCCTTGATCCAACTCTCTAGTCTCCCAGTCAAAGAAACTAATCATTCTGCCTCGGGTCCTGTAATCCATTGAATTACAAAAACTTCCCTATTCTCTGTTTTAAAAGTGTTTCCATTAATTTACTTGCTACAGAAGTACAGACTTATCGGCCTGTAGTTCACAATCTCTTCCTTACTTCTGCGTTTGTGGAGAGAGATTACATCCACCCTTCTCCAGTCTTCAGAGAACACTCCCGATTCTAGAAAAACATTAAAAAGATCAGCCAGTGGAGTTGCCAAAACTGCCCTAAGTTCCTTCATTACCCTTGGATGTATGCCATCCAGCTCATTTGCTTTGTATACCTTTAGTTTAGCCAGCCATTCATGGACACAGTCCTCTAAAAATTGTTCAGGGTCGACCACACCTCTATTCCTATTCGTATTTGTCTTCTGCAGTCCTGCAGGTAACTCTTTTGTGAACATTCTTGTATGTGAAATGGCCGCTTCCACTGTACGACCTTCAAATAGACATATATTTACTGGTGTACTTCTAAATAGTTTACAAAAGGTTCCATGTTCAGCAGAGCCTTTTGGAAAGCATCACAGAAACTGTGAATATCACGATCTTCATATTGTATATAAAATGGGGCTTTACATGAGCTTGATAATGCACTATACCAGGTTTTCCCAACATGTCCTAGCAACTCACAATGAAGTGGTTATGATGTTGACACACACAGCACTCTAGGTCTTAAAAGAGCTCCCTTTTATTAGAGAAATCAGGGGCCTTTTCTATACTGGTGATGTATGTTTTGTCCTTGGAGAACATAAACAAATAGATGTTGACCAGACACTCTGGCTCCAGAAGTCCTGCATTGACGCCAACTCTGATAACAGCTTGCTGGCAATGATGTCAATTCTTCATCAGTGCTGATAACACTGACCTTTATCAGCAGCTTCTGTACAGTAAACAAGAGTTGTTATTCTTCTGTTAGACTTGATGTCTCCACAGTGTCTTAGAGTCTTTATAGAGGAAATATCTGAGTTTACATATTACAATCAGGTTCTTGATGCTGAATAGTGCCATGTATGTAGAACCACATATGTCATGTAGATCCATATAGACACATGGATGGCTAGGCATAGTGACTATAGTGCTTCAGTAGCTTGCTTGATTTGCTCCTTTTGCTAACATCTGGTCTCTTGACTCAGGTTGGTCAAGGCTCCACTCCCAGATGGCCTACAGCCATGAGCTGAGTGAAGGAAGTGGTAAGGGAGAATGCAGACCTGTGGTTCAGCACATCACTCCCCACTCGGGTGAACTAGGTGGCAGCCTCCATAGCCCTGACACCTGTGTCAAGTGCTATGGTAGGCAACTTTAATTCAACTGGTATGGCAGGTTGGAACAGGTCCTAAGACATATGTCACCACCTAAATGTTGGATACTAGAAGAACAACATGATCATTTGGTGTGTGGGCTGTGATTGTGGGGGGGGGGGGGGGGGGGGAGTATGAGTCCCACTGGGCCTTCCTCTGCTACAGGGTTCATTGGATCCATATTCTGTAGCACAGCCCTGTGGTACATCACTTGATATTCAGGTGAGCTGCTCTGATTGTGGACATGGAGGGCCCTTTGCACACTCCCATCCCTGTCTGTAACCCTCCCCCCTCTCTAGTTCTGCAGTCTTCCTTTCCCATAGCTTGCCTATTACTGTTGGCAGCACAGCATCTGTCAGCTTTGCATGTCAAGATATAAACACTCATCATGGAGCCTCTAGTGTCGGGCTACTATCTGTAGCAGTATTTGTATCTGGAACACCAGCTCCTGCAGCATGTCTGTTTGCATGTCTGAGGAATGCTGCAGGAGCTGGAGTAGGGGGGGGGGGGTCTGCTGGGGTAGGCCCACCAGCAGGCATGACAGATATTTCTGAGCTGTCCTGTGCAGCTGTGGCTTCCAGCATGGGGGGGGGGGGGCCTTCTTTTGCCAACTTTTCTTCCCACCCAATACAGGCATGTCCATTTAGGGTCCTCCCCCTCCTCCAACTGTGCAGGAGGGATTAGCACCTCCCATGGTACTGGGTCCATAATCACCTCCTCCAAGACTCCCTCCTGTGGTCCAGACTGGTTGAAGTTAGGCTTCTGTAGGGTCTGTTGGTCTGGCTCACCCTCCTGTGGACCAGGCTAGTTGAGCCCAGGCTGCTGGCTCACCCTCCTGTGGGCTGGGATGGTCCTGGGCTGGCTGTTGATCAGCTGAAGGGTGCCCTATGTGTGTCAGAGGTTTGCAAATGAGATCAAGACATCTTACATGGCTTGAATAGTGAGGCAGCTGGCTGTTGGGAGGCAGGAATGGGGACAACTGTGGGCAGTTGTTACCTGGGGACATATCTGAGGTGTGACACCAATGAGATGACATAGCAGGGAACCATGGAGGCAATGATATCAGTGCTGTTTGTCCCCTGAGAGGGTTATCTGGCTATGGGCAAGCTGGCTGGATTCTGACCCAGCTGCAGACCCTGGGTGAGAAAGCCCTGGCTGGGAGGCAGTATTGCTCTGCGTTGCTGTATAGATAGGGCCATTGTAACCGTTTTTGTCAGGAATGTGGTGTTGTGTGTGTCTCCATGTCTATGTGTCCAACAGCTGGGTGGGAAATGGCTGGGACCGATGTGGGAGGCACCCATCCTTCTGGGCCCCTCTGCTAGAACCCCCAGGATAAAGGCAGTTCCCAGACATACAGGTTGGAAAGCTAGGTTGGGGCATCTGTCAATGGGGTACTTAGGTTAGCATTTTAGGGCCTTGATTAGTGGTGGTGGGAGCACATCATCACATGAGTCATGACCATAATTTGGGGGTGCCCGGGGGAAAGTAAGCCTACACATTGGTGTGAGTTTCCATGGGAAGGTTGGGGGCTTACCATAATGTGGAGATTTCAGGGGCCTCCAGCTTGGGCCTTGAGGGAGGTCTCACAGAGCAGTATACTAACCTTTGGAGCAGACAATGATCTATCCAATGGGTGTAGGTTAGGGGGCATGAAACAGCATCCATTTGAGGGGGGGGCAACTGATGCTGTACTATCCTCCTTGAAGACTTCTTTGTCAGGCGCATGTTTGGCATAGGGGTTAGGGCTATGTTCCTTGAATGCAGGGGACATGGGTTTGATTCCCACTGTGTGTTTGGGGTTACTATTTTATTTCCCCTGCCATGATGGCTGCAATGTGCTAGGTAGGTGTGTGTGAGACTGTGGGCAGTTTGGTATTAGTGGCTGGAGGATGGTGAGCAAAGGGTCCCCCCTTCCTTTCCATGTCATCTCCTAGGTTGGGGATTTGCTGCAACACATTCTAGTATAAATAGGGGTTGCGGGCTGCTGTGATGAGGGTAGCTGCATACTCAGGCTTTGATAGAGGACAGAGGTGTTATGAGGGTGCTATTGTAACAGGGGGGTTTAGGAATGGGGAATTATAAATAAATTTAATGCTTACCTGAGGGGCCGTTCTTAGGGCACTGAAGTCTGAGGTCTGCAGGAGCAGGCTGGGTGTCTGTGGGGCATCTGGGGGATGTTCTTGGGTCTGGCTGGGGCTTCCCTGTATGTTGGGGCTCCGGGGCCATTCGGAGGGGGGGTTGGGCCGGTTTTGGAGAGGGCTCTGGGTTTTTTTTTGTTGACGCGGGTTCCAGGAGCGCTGTGGGAGGCAGCGGGAAAGTTTTGGCTCCCGGGGACGTGCCAAGAGGAGGTTCGGGGCATGTTTGGGCTGGGTTCGGGCCGATGAGAGGCCGCACGACGAGTTTCTAGGCCCGGGAGCGATGGACCACGTTCCCGGGCCTGAAGGATAAAATGGGGCCGAGGGGGAGCGCGGTCGGATGCGCTCCCGATGGAGTTCAGCCGCGTTTGAGCGTCGGGGAGGCCGGAGGAGCGCTGCAGGAGGCAGCGCGGAAGTTTTCCGGTCTCCCGGGACGCGTGTGCGGCACTGGGGGGAAGCGCCGGAGTTGTTTTTTTAAAATAAAAGATGGCCGGCAAGAAGAGGACGTCGGCGCAAGTGTGCATGAGGCGGCGCGCCTCATGCACATATCGGCGGCGCGCGTTTTTCCGTTTAGGCCGAAGCCGGGGCCTAGATTTTGGGCCGGTTGCGGTTGTTTTTTTATTTTGACTCCGTTTCGGTCCCAGGACGTCCGAGATCAGAATCAGGGGAAGTCTACACGTGTGGGGAAAATCGACAATCAGGTAAGGGGGTTTTTAACCCGAAATTTTAATTTATTGATTTTTAAATTGTACAAATGTAGTTTTTTATTTTTAAAAAATCAGGGATTGGTTTAATTTAAATTTGGTTTTCAGTTTCGGGTTTAGGGGATTTTTCCCGATTTTTCCAGTGGGTTACATTTTGAATTTTAATATTTTAAAGGGGTCTTTTGGGAGGGGTCTGGTTTTAAGGGGTTAATTAAGGGTTAATTTTTTTAATTCGATAGGGTAGGTCCAGGAGGGGAGTTGGAAATTTTTGGGATGGTTTTTGGTCGGATTTAGGGATTTTAGAGGGATTTAGAACAGTTTATTTGAGGGCGGACATTGGAATTTGGGATTTTTAAAATTGAAAAACAGGGATGGATAAAGAATGGGGGATTTAATTTTTGGGCCAAATTTTAAGGGTTTTGGGTAAACGGTAGGGGGGCTAGGATTTTTGGAAATATTTTTCCATTGAAGTCTATGGGATTTTTCTATTCAAAATGGTGCTGGAGCAGTGCTGGTCAACATTCCGCAGGTCAGCTTGGCCAGTTTAGAATTTTAAAAAGGGATGGTGATTGGCTGAGCTGACTGCGGAATGGCAAGTCAGTGCTGGTCTCCTTGGCAACGGTGTTTGGGCAGTTGGTCAGAATGTGTTTGGGAGTCAAGGTGAGAGGAGGAGTGGTGTGTGTTGGGAGTGTGTGAGAGGGGTTTCAGGGAAGGAAGAGGTAGAGGTTTGAGAAAATATTGGGAAAGTGTTGAAAAATAGGATATTGGTTAGAGTATAGGCTGTGTAGAGTATAGGGTAGAGTTAATATTCATTTTTATGGGGATTTGGGAATTTGGGGTATTTTTAGAAAGTTGGGGGATTTGGAATAGTGAATAAAGTATATGGGAAGTTGGGGTATAGTGAATAGTCTGAATTAATATTAGAATCTAGTAAAGTTAACTGAGTTTAAAGGTTAAGTTAATAGAGAGGGGATAGGTATAGGGGTATAGTATAGAATGTTAAGATTATAATTAAAAGTATAGTAGTGTAATGAAAGGTATGTTTGAATGAAGACTGCCAAACATATTTAATAGGAAAGTTAGATAAAATAAAAGTTTAATTAGAGAGTGTAAGTTTATAGGATAGGGAATTGTTTAATTATTTTGATTTTATTAGCTAGACGGCCACAGTATAAAATTGTTACGGACACTAGGTATCCTGGTACCTGGTCAGCGAAGGGAGGGTATTGCTTCCATTTATTTTATTATAAAGTGAGGTTTAGGAGGAAGAGCCGTCACTTGCAAAGAATCCTGGAAAAGCTGACACTGCAATTACAAGGGCCCCAACGCAAGCAAGGTTCACCGGCGCACTGGAGAAAGAGGAACAGCCTACAGCTAAGTGACTGTACAGGGAATTCTGTGACTGGGGGTAAAGGGAAAACAGTGGGGTTAGGTACCCTGAGAAAGAAGAGAAAACAAATCAAACAAAATACTTACCTGTACCTGGAAAAGTTGGGCGTAGACTCTGTAAAACAGAAAAGTGAACACAAAGAATCACATTCTAGAAAAATACTATTTAAGGGAATACTTAAAAATATCAGGAAAAGTTAAGGAAATAAAGAGGAAAAGAAAACAAAATACTTATCTGATATATAAGCTGGTGCAGTACTGAAATTCAATCTGTAAGAAAAAGAAAAAGAATGTATGGTAAATTTGGGGGGGTGTAAGAAATATTTATGGTTTTTATTGAATTGCGATTATTATTATATTGAAAAGTTTTAAATAAATGTGAATTGATTACATAAAAAAACATCTGATTGCTATCTGATTTTGGGAGTTTGGGCAGGAAAAATCCTAACATTTTAGTTTATTTTCCTCTCCTGGTCTTAGAGATTAGGAGACGAGGTTAGTGATTGTACCCACCCTTTGACCTTGGTGATTGGGATCTCAATTTAGCTGTCACGACTACAATCATCTGGCAGTTGAGACCCCTTTACTTATTACAGCATACCCAAGGCTGAGGGGCTGTGGCACACTATGTCAGTGGTACTTATGTTGGGCCCTGAGGAGCTCCTGCATGCATAAGACTAAGGCCCGATCTTTCCTCCAGATGTGCTGGTACCAGCGATGGAGCTATTCAAGGCCACTATGTACTCCAAAGCGCCTAGAAAGCACAAGTTGGTGGAGACAGGGTTCAGGTGATGGGCCTTCTTGACATCACATACTTTATTATTTTTTATAACATGCAATGCTCCTCTCATAGGCTTGCGCAAGTAGCAACAGGCAGATTGGGGGAGGGGATGCTGAGGGGATGGGTATGCATTACACAGGTAAAGGTGCTGTGAGCTGAGGTGGCCATGGGGTCAGAGGGTGGCATGGTGGCCTTTCTGTGGAGAGTGTGCACTATTACTGGAAGGTGGTGATGGGCAGTAGTATAAAACATGTGTGTCTCTGGACATCTAAGTGTACTTTAGTGAGCTGTTGCCAACGTTCCCATCAGTATGTCTTTGTGGGCCAGGATGGGGGGGGAGGGGTGCAGATATGTGCAGCCCCTCATTTTACATTTGCATGGTTCGTGGAGGGAGGCATCATTTCTTGTCACTGGATATTCTGTAAATTCTGATTTCAACAATGTATCTTTTTTTCTTTCTAATGAAAAGACAATAACATGTATTGGCACAAAAAAGGGACCTCAGTGCATGTGACTCTGCCTATGTATGGTGCTTACACATGAGTGACGCTGTGATCCTTGGGGACAATGCTGCATACTTACCTTCCCAGGGTCAATCTGATAGTTCTCCATGCCCTCATGGAGACATTATGTGGGGATAGGTGGTAGTGGTACTTGAATATGTGTCTCCTGTGTCCCTTTCTTTACGAGCACTCTATCAAAACCCTCATCCACACCCTTGTCACCTCTCGTTTAGACTACTGCAATCTGCTTCTTGCTGGCCTCCCACGTAGTCACCTCTCCCCTCTCCAGTCGGTTCAAAACTCTGCTGCCCGTCTCATCTTCCGCCAGGGTCGCTTTACTCATACTACCCCTCTCCTCAAGACCCTTCACTGGCTCCCTAACCGTTTTCGCATCCTGTTCAAACTTCTTCTACTAACCTATAAATGTATTCACTCTGCTGCTCCCCAGTATCTCTCCACACTTGTCCTTCCCTACACCCCTTCCCGTGCACTCCGCTCCATGGATAAATCCTTCTTATCTGTTCCCTTCTCCACTACTGCCAACTCCAGACTTCGCGCCTTCTGTCTCGCTGCACCCTACGCCTGGAATAAACTTCCTGAGCCCCTACGTCTTGCCCCATCCTTGGCCACCTTTAAATCTAGACTGAAAGCCCACCTCTTTAACATTGCTTTTGACTCGTAACCACTTGTAACCACTCGCCTCCACCTACCCTCCTCTCTTCCTTCCCGTTCACATTAATTGATTTGATTTGCTTACTTTATTTATTTTTTGTCTATTAGATTGTAAGCTCTTTGAGCAGGGACTGTCTTTCTTCTATGTTTGTGCAGCGCTGCGTATGCCTTGTAGCGCTATAGAAATGCTAAATAGTAGTAGTAGTAGTAGGAGAACTAGGAGCTCAGTCTCTGTCACAGAATAATTGGGCTCCTTTCAAAGAGACATAGCTAGACACTGAAGGACTTTCCCTCACGTGCACAGGTGTATATATATGGACATTTTGCATAAGGAGAGAATGTCCTGCTACTGTTGCGGATGTTTTCTTGATGCAGGGACCATTACTGCCGATGGACGTTTTGAGTAGTGTATTTTCGATTTCCGGAAATGTTTATCGTCGAGCATCTATGATGATGTAGTATATCATTTTGCAAAACACTTATTTTAGGTATTTTCAAATACTGCAAGGTGTTTATTTTTTTTTCTTTCATTATGAGCTTTAGGTTTTAGACATTTTCTGATAAATGTTTATTTCACCATTTGGACATCACATTGAAAAAGCCTCTCATAATCAACAAACAACATGAAATCAACTAATATAAAAACAGGGCTCACCAATGAGCAAAACATTATTAAGAAATCCTCTTTACTCAACCTACTGGTTATTACTTGTTAATTATCCCCTGTCGCCAGCTCTGATGATACTATTACAAGAGTGCTCTATTTTCAGAGCAAATTGTCTTTCCAGTACTACACATACTCACATGCTCTTGCTGTTCAATCAGGAGAACAAGAATAACTTTTCAATGCTTGAATCTACTCATGAGTCATCATGCTTCATCACTCCTAATCAGCATACTAGGTCAGGACAGGTATCCCACCTACTTCTACCTTGTGTTGAAGAAATATAGTTGCCCAGAAAGTTCCAATTCCACGTCTTGTGAAACTTACATTAAGGCCCAAATATACTAATCATTTCCCCCATATATACATGTAAGAGAGAACCTATAAGTTCACTTGTATCTATGGGGTACACATTTTTATCTACTTCCTTAAGCTATGCTTATCTGATTCCTTAAACTGTACAGTTACCTATTGTCTTTGACTGACAGAAAATACTCTGACAAGGCATTCAGTACAAGGAGTTACAAGAAAATAGAACAGGAGATTTTATCAGAGGATGCAAACTACATATAAACATTTTCCAATTTGTGATTCACAGTCAATAAACAGAAAATGCTAATCATACTAATCTCCTTCTGCAAGGGTAGGGGGTGGGGGTGATGCATAAGTAATGTATTAATATGCAAGGGCCAACAGGGTTAAGCTGTTTAAACATTGTCATTGATTTTTTTTCTCTATTCCCACATGCTCTTTCCTTTCTACTCAAATGGCACTAGGTAACACTTCTTTGCTGTTATCTTGTAAAACTTTCTTCCCCTGAGGGTCTCTGTGAGGCTTTGCTGTTAAAAAGCATTAATTACTGGGAGCTGAAGTATTTGACTAATCAGCAGCAGAGTCTGGAGGGCTCCAAAATCTGAATGACACATGCCAATATCTACTTTAGGCTTGTTGGATCAACAAGCCAATACAGTGAAACTGATTCATCATCTTGTCACCAATCCCCATTGCACTCTTAGAAGCCTGCCAATTGAGAAAACTATAATCGTTATATATCACTCAGCGTGCTTGCGGGCACATGGTAAAAAGAGACCCTTTGTATCCTTCTAGTTTTGAATGTAAGGATTTTTTTTTTTTTGTGGGGGGGGGGGGGGGGTGTAGTTATTTTCTTATTTGCCCACCACTACACCTTTCTAAAGAAAAATGGCTCCAACTTCATTAGACTTTACCTACATTTGACTCTTATCTTTTCCCCTATTTAAAATGACAGTGAGGTAGAATGGAGGAATTGATATCCAGTGGTGAAACTGATAATCAAAACCATGATAATGCTATGATATTATAATAATTATTCCGTGCTGACTGGACTAAAGGTTTACAATACAAAATTTATGCCACCTCCAGTAACGCCACGTCGAAGACTGAGGGAATCATTGAGGGGCATAATCGAATGGGGTGCCTAAGTTTTCCTGAGGAAGTCCTCGAAGGACGTCCCGGCGAAGGGGCGGGGAAACCCATATGATCGAAACAAGATGGGCATCCAATCAATCGTTTCGATAATATGGTCAGGGACGCCCAAATCGCGAAATTTAGGTTGACCTTAGAGATGGTCGTCCCCGGTTTTCGGCGATAATGGAAACTGAGGACACCCATCTCAGAAATGACCAAATTCAAGCCTTTTGGTCTTGGGAGGAGCCAGCATTCATAGTGCACTGGTCCCCCTCACATGCCAGGACACCAACCGGGCACCATAGGGGGGCACTGTAGTGGACTTCAGAAATTGCTGCCAGGTGCATAGCTCCCTTACTTTGGGTGCTGAGCCCCCCCAAAACCCACTACCCACCACAACTACCATAGCCCTTACAGGTGAAGGGGGGCACTTACATGTGGGCACAGTAGGTTTCTGGTGGGTTTTGGAGGGCTCACATTTACCACCACAAGTGTATCAAGTAGGGGGGGATGGGCCTGGGTCCACCTGCCTGAAGTGCACTGCACCCACTAAAACTGCTCCAGGGACCTGCAAACTGCTGTCATGGAGCTGGGTATGACATTTGAGGCTGGCAAAAAATATTTTTAAATTTTTTTTTTTAGGGTGGGAAGGGGTTAGTGACCACTGGGGGAGTAAGGGGAGGTCATCCCCGATTCCCTCCGGTGGACATCTGGTCAGTTCAGGCACCTTTTTGAAGCTTGGTCGCAAGAAAATATGGACCAAGTAAAGTCGGCCAAGTGCTCATCTGGGACGCACTTCTTTTTTCCATTATCGGCTGAGGACGCCCATGTGTTAGGCACACCCCAGTCCTGCCTTCGCTATGCTTCTGACACGCCCCCGGGAACTTTGGTCGTCCCCGCAACAGAAAGCAGTTAGGGATGCCCAAAATTGGCTTTCAATTATGCTGATTTCTGCGACCCCGATTTGTGTCGAAAGATGGGCGCCCTTCTCTTTCGAAAATAAGCCTGATTGTGTCCTAGGATCATGATATTCTCCTGATAAAAGGATCACTTTCCTAGTATCTAACAATCCCAATGACTGACCCTAAATATACCAGAAAAAAAGAGGGGCTTTTGCACTAATACATGGTAATATAGTGTGTTCTGCACTGTTTTACCATGGGATTCACTATAGCTATCCCTGATTTGGCATAGTGATCCCTAGTATTAGTACTCTAAGAGTACCACTAGAGGCCCGAAAGGCACTGTTTTTAAGAGCAACTCTTAGGGAAGAAGCAAATGGAATCATTTCTGCCCCCCTCCCCCACTAGAACCCAGGTATCCCTAAAGAAAGGGGGCTGGAATTGATATGTCTATATGAATGGAAGAGGGGGAATGCTGGTATCCAAAATAATTATTAAATGGGAATTATAAAATTAAAAATTATTTCAAGAGAATCTGATTTTCTTAAGATAGGGATTAGGGATAGAGATCTGAACCACGTGTTGTTTTTGCGATTCTTGAATCATCTTGAAGAAATTAGATCCAGATCTACATTATTGGCTTTGTTTGTATTTTTGCAGAATAAAGAGGCATTTATGAAACTATATTATCGTGCAAGAGACACTAATTTTTATGGAACTAAAGTTTTTCCAGACATTTCTATATGTATTATCTATTGGAGCCACATTTCAATTAAGATTTCCATGTAAGATTTGCTTACAAAGTACTAGATATATTTTTTATGAAACTTATCAACTGAGATTTTTTTCTTGAAAAGTGTTTCTTTTTAATTTATGTAGAGAGGTGTGGTAGCCATGTTAGTCCATTCTTAAATGCCTTAGGGCAACCTTCGAAAGCTAATCAAGAAATGTATTAAGTTATGTCCAATAAAAAAGGTATCATCTTATTTTCTTTTCCATTTTTTAAAATTTATGCAATGGATCTAATGCACCAAGTTAGTGTAGAATTATATTGAAATGGCAAGTGTAAATTACTCCTTTTTCTTTGATATTACTATGGTGTTGGATTCTTTCCTTCTCTAGATGTGGACTATAATCCTTGTTTTCTCTTTTCTTATTTTCCTTTTTGATATAACAATTATTCTTAATGATGTGTTTCCTACAAAAATATGTCTTTGGTTGTATATCAAATTGCATTAATAAAAATAGGGATTGGGTGGGGTAAGGGGGTAAGATCTGCGTTGGAACAGATGGATATTGGAGGAACATGCTGACATCTGAAGGACTACATCAGGTTGTATGTGTGCCATGTTGTATCAATTCTCTGGGGGTTAGAGTGACTCTTTCTACTTCAGAGTCTAGCTAGGGATTTATGTAATAAGATTGTCTTTGTCATTATTCCTGTTTACTTCATATCATTTGCTGCTACTGTAAATAAAATAAGACTCTGTTTTTATAATATTGGAATGTGGAGTTAGTTCTTTCTATTATTTAGGTGCAGTGGGTTTGGATCTTGGATAAGGGGTGATATATTTACATCTGACACTTCCCTAACCAATGCTAGTTTTTCCAGAATTTATATTATGTCAGGTACCCCAATAACAGCCCAAAAAGAGTGCCTCTGTATTGTGCTTACAGATTGGAGGTTGTTCCATGGGGAGATATTAGATCAGTAGATTGATATCTAGATCCCTAAAAGGGGAAACTGATTTGCACCTCAATATTATTATAAGGGTCAAAGGGTTGCAGCTCACTTGTTAGTTTTCATTTACGTGGAAGGGCATAATCGAAAGGGTCGCCCAAGTTTTCCTGAGGAAGTCCTCGCAAAATGTCCCGGTGAAGGGGCGGGGAAACCTGTATTATCGAAACAAGATGGGCGTCCATCTTTCGTTTTGATAATACGGTCGGGGACACCCAATTCTTGACATTTAGGTCGTCCCTAGAGATGGTCATCCTTAGACTTGGTCATTTCTGATTTTCGGCAATAATGGAAACTAAGGACGCCCATCTCAGAAACCACCAAATGCAAGCCCTTTGGTCGTGGAAGGAGCCAGCATTCATAGTGCACTGGTCCCCCTCACATGCCAGGACACCATCCGGGCACCATAGGGGGCACTGCAGTGGGCTTCAGAAAAAGCTCCCAGGTACATAGCTCCCTTACCTTGTGTGCTGAGCCCCCCAAAACCCACTACCCACAACTGTACACCACTACCATAGCCCTTACAGGTGAAGGGAGGCACCTACATGTGGGTACAGTGGGTTTGTGGTGGGTTTTGGAGGGCTCACATTTACCACCACAAGTTTAACAGGTGTGGGGGGGATGGGCCTAGGTCCGCCTGCCTGAAGTGCACTGCACCCACTAAAACTGCTCCGGGGACCTGCATACTGCTGCGATGGACCTGAGTATGACATTTAAGGCTGGCACAAAATATTTTTAAACTATTTTTTGAGGGTGAGAGGGGGTTAGTGACCATTGGGGGAGTAAGGGGAGGTAATCCCCGATTCCCTCCAGTGGTCATCTGGTCAGTTTGGGCACCTTTTCATGGCTTGTTCATAACAAAAAAAGGACCAAGTAAAGTCATCCAAGTGCTTGTCAGGGATGCCCTTTTTTTTCCATTAAGGGTCGAGGATGCCCATGTGTTAGGCACGCCCAAGTCCCACCTTCGCTACGCCTCTGACATGCCCTCATGAACTTTGGTCGTTCCCGTGATGGAAAGCAGTTGGGGAACCCAAAATTGGCTTTCAATTATGACGACTTGGGCGACCCTGTGAGGACACCAATCTTCCGATTTGTGTCGAAAGATGGGTGTCCTTCTCTTTTGAAAATAAGCCTGTTAGTATTAGAAGCCATGGATTGCTGCCCAGAAGCTTGCTATCTTTGTTTATAGTTAGTTAGGTACATATTTACATAATGTTTGTACTTTGGCAATCTTCCCGGACTTCTGTTCTTGTGTCGGTTTCACTTTTGCAAAGTATTCAAAAAGTGTCTAATAGCTGTCTTTAAGTAGAGAGCTGCTTCTTTAAACACAGAGACAGCCTGTTTTATATGTTCATAGGCATGGGTGTCTGTTCTTTATGTATGAACAGTAAAACACATTGCTCGTATTAAAGGGTGTTCCCTAGAAGAGTAAGTGTAGTGAAGGGGCTCATCTCTGTAAACAGAATAAAAGCATTACCTCCTTCTCTGTTAATAAACAGTGTTTTGTTATCACTCACTGTACATAGAAACCTTCTTGTGTTATTATCATGTAGTCAAGTATTCCAGAGGATAGTTTATTTTTCTGACACCGAACATGTTCACCTCCCTTCGTAAGGTTAGAGAGGTCCTGCTGGCCATGTTTGCATCCCCTCGTAACACTGAGGAGGTCTCAGTGGTTGCAGTGCCCAATAAGATACAAGACCTGGTAAGGAAAAGACTAACTGCTAATATTACTGGTAGTGTGGACACATATGAGGACACCTTAGCTGCCTTGAATAAATGCGTCATTCCTGAGGAGGTTTTAGTTGTTAAAAGTGAGATCATCAACTCTGTGAATAGGGGAATAATGGGAGGGAAAATATATATATCACCCTAGCAGCCCTGAACAGATTCGGGTTGGTTCATATGGCGGCTACCAATAGGTTGGCTGATGAGCTAAAGGAGGTGAACCTACTTATCAGCGAACTGGAAAACACAAGGGGCATTGCCCATGCAGATTTAGAAGACCTGCATAGGGAATGTGAGGCCCTCCGTGCTTCAGGGGAGAAGTCAGCGAATGAACTGGAGATGGCAAACACACACATAGGTAAATTGCAGAGCCAATTGGAGGCTGTGTGTGCTAACCCTGCAGGAGCACGGAAGGAGGGTGAGGCTCCCTCAATGTGCTTGGATACTGCTGAGGAACGTGAGAAAGAGTTGAAGAGACTGAAAGATGAAAATATGTCCCTTGCTAAAGACAGTTTGGTCCTGGTATCACAACTTGATTTCCTTCAATAGGACTATAAAATACTGAGAAACGAGAACATCGAGCTAAAGCTAAGGCTAAGGCTACTTTAGAAGCACAGCAGAAGAACATACCAAATATGAGAAAGATAAAAAGGCATTGTTAAAGAGCAGATTAACCTTTGAGACAGAGCTAAGTTTCCTTCAAAAGGAGCGTATCATTCTTGATTATGCGCTTCAGAAAATAAAGGTGCTTGAAGAAATAAGAGTCTGTTCAAAGACAAGGTGGCTCTTGAGGTAAAGGGCAGATGTCTTCAGGGTATAAGACATATTCTGGAGGAGGACCAAGAATGTATGCTTCAGCGTGTACAGAAGTTAGAGGTCTGCCAATTCCATCTGCAGATTCAGACCTTGGAAGGGGAAAATGCTATGTTCAAGGAAACCCATCAAGGAGAGGATGGCAATACAAAGGAGCAGTTACGGACACTTAATGAGTCCTTTGATAGCAAGGAGAGAAGAAGATCACAATGAGATGCAAAAGTGTTGTTTATGTGATGTTCAAAACAGGATGTCTGCTCTAGAGCAGGCTCAGGTTACCCAGAGGAATGAGGAAATGTCAGCAATGTATAAGGCAGTGATGGCAAACCTTTCAGAGACCGAGTGCCCAAACAGCAACCCAAAATCTAATTATTTATCGCAAAGTGCTGGTACTCACTATGGGCGGGGTCATCACCTATGACTCCACCCCTTTGATAGCCACACCCCTTACACCAGCCATGGCGCATATAAACAGACATCATTGAAAATATTATACTAGTATAGGAGAAAAAATAACATGATTTTCTTTCATTATAAATCATTTCTATAAGCTGTTACAGCTCCAGTATATCCAGTGCAAAATAAGACAGCAGATGTAAATTCTCAAACTGGACATATTCCAAACACTAAAATGAAAATGAAATGATTTTTTCTACCTTTGCTGTCTGGTGATTTTGTTTTTCTATCCATATTGGTCCTTGTCGCTGATTCTGCTGCTCTCTATTTGTTCTCTTAACTCTGTTTCCAGGGCTTCCTTTCCATTTATTTCTTTACTTTCCTCCTTTCTTCTTCATTTCTTGCCCTCCATCCATGTCCAGTAACCCTCCTCTCCCCTCCAGCCACCCATGTCCAGCCTCCCTCCCTCCCACCCAGCACCCAGCAGCACCCAGCATCAGGCCTCCCTCCATCCCACCCAGCACCCAGCAGCAGGCCTCCCTCCCTCCCAGCACCAAGCTCAGGCCTCCCTCCCACCCAGCACCCAGCAGCACCAGGCCTCCCTCCCTCCCAGCACAAAGCATCAGGCCTCCCTCCCACCCAGCAGCTCCCAGTATCAGGCTTCCCTCCCTCCCTCCCACCCAGCACGCAGCAGCACCCAGCATCAGGCCTCCCTCCCACCCAGCAGCCAGCAGCACCCAGCACCAGGCCTACCTCCCTCCCACCCAGCACCAGGCCTACCTCCCGCCCTACCTCCAAACAAACAAGCATCAGGCCGCCTGCCCGTCCTCCTACCCTCCCAGCACCAGGGCTCCCCTCCTCCTCTGAAATTTAAAAAGCGTACCGGGTTAAGGTGGCGTCGGCAGTGGCAGCGAAAAGCGTGTTCTTCATTCGGCACGCTGAGTGAAGAATACGCTTTTCATTGCCGCTGCCACTGCCGCCTTAACCCGGTATGCTTTTTAAATTTCAGAGGAGGGGGGGGGCCCTGGTGCTGGGAGGGAGGACGGGCGGGCAGCCTGATGCTTGTTTGGTTGGAAGAGGGAGGGACCGAGGGCAGGCGGCCTGGTGCTTGGTGGGAGGGAGGGAGGCCGGCTTGGTACTCAGAGGGAGGGAGAGTGGGTGGACCAGCGACGGCGCGCATGCCAAGAGAGAGGGCTCTACGTGCCCTCTCTGGCACGCGTGCCATAGGTTCGCCATCACTGGTATAAGGCATTATAGGAACAAAACCTTTCTTTTCAGAAAGATAAGGATGAGCTATGGAAAGAGAAATGCGCTAAGGAGTGTGCTCTGAGTTCTGAATCAGTGGAACTAGGTTTGCTACGGATGGAACTTGAAAGGGTAAAAGGGAAAAGGGATGCTGGTGTGTGTCCTCAAGTGAGTCCAGCTGATGATACTGTGACACTTGGGACTATTTGCAAAAGCAGTTTAAGAGTGTGAGTGACCAGTGTTTGGTCACTCTGGATCATATGGCCAAACTACAGTCAGACACTGAGTTGAGGGGATGTGCCAAACAGGCAGATTGGGATCTTAAGACCATTGCATAAGCCATGATCAACACTGATGGGTATGGTTTGCACACCCAGAAGCTCATATTCCAGAAAGACGTCCCTTGACCCCATAGGGTGGTCCTGTCTCAGAATCAGGGGGATGACTCTGAAGAGCTACCAAAGGGATACCCTAGATCTTATCCTGTAGTCCTGTGTTTAAATCTTTTATTTTAAGTCGCAGCGACAGCAGTGGAAAAAAACAGCACTGCAGGCTCGCCTCCAGCCTTTCCCTTCCCTCTCAGTGTCCCACTTTCCTCTGATGATGTATTTCCTGTTTCCGCGAGGGTGGGACACTGAGATGGAAGGGAAAGGCTGGAGGCGAGCCTGCAGTGCTGTTTTTTTTCACTGCTGTCGCTGCGACTTAAAATAAAAGGTTTAAACACAGGGCGGCAGGAACGGAGAGGAGGGCTGTTGGGGAGCTGAGGGTGGGCAGGTGAGGCTGAGTTGGAGCTCAAACTCAGGGAATGAAAAGGGGGGACTGAGGCAAGACACTGGACATGAATGGGAGGGGAGGATAGGGAGCAAAGGAGAATCGTTGGCCATGGATAGAAGGGGAGGGCAGAGGAGACTCATTGGACATGGATGGGAGAGGAGGATCGCTGGACAGGATGCTGGGCTCCATGGACCCTTGGTCTTTTCCCAGTGTGGCATTACTTATGTAGGAGGGCAGGGGAGAGAAGGGAAATTGCTGGACATGGAGGGGAGGGCAAGGGAGAGAGGAGAATTGTTGGACATGGATGGATGGATGGAGGGGAGGGAAGACAGGAAGGAGATACACATGGATGGAGGGGAGAGAAGAGAGGAGAAATGCTAGACATGGATGGAGTGGAGGACAGGTAAGAGAGGAGAAATGTTGGACAAGGATGGAAGGAAGGAAAGACAAAGGAAGGAGATGCACACAGATGGAGGGGAAGGGAAAGAGAAGAAATGCTGGACATGGATGGAGGGGGAGGGAAGACAGAGAAAGTAGATGCACATAGATGGAGGGTAGGGGAATGAGGAGAAATGCTGGATATGGATTGTTATGTTTATCTTGTATATTTATTATATTGTTATATTGTAAACCGCCATGATCACTGAAAGCTACATGGTATAGCAAATTTTTAATAAACAAAAAATAACACTGTAGTGGGCATAGCACTCTAAATAAAACTGCACAGCCAAATATTCAACAAAAAGCTAAGATCCTAAATTTATGGCTCCTAAGTTATGTGCCTAAAGTTATCTCCTATTGTTAGTTAAACATAGAAGCCTAAATGGCCTTTTTGCTAAACCACGTTAAGTACCAATTGAATGTGCACTTAACACAGGAAAGAAGGTATTTTCCCTGTGAGTGCACTCTAACTCATGCATTATTTTTTGCTGGGGGGGGGGGGGGGGGAGATGTCAATGGTGAAGAATGGGCATGAGTGTTAACCAGCTAGCACATGTGCATTAGTGCAGGCTAACTGGTTAACGCAGAGTTAACATGGAAGCACTTACCCCCGGATTCTATATATTGCACCTAGTGTTCCGCGCCAAAATCCAGGCATATTTCATAATAATGCACATAACTTAGGCTTTGCAAGTTAATCAGCATTGATAACAGGTCTCAATGAGCAATAATGAGCACTAATTGGCAATAACTAGAATTTACACACACCACAAGCGTTCTCTGTAATGCACTCCACCTAAATTCTAATGCACACAGCCAAAAGGGGCATGGTTATAGGTGGGGAAATGGGCATTTTGTGGGTGTTCTAATATTTATGCACACTGTTATAGAATATGCCCCTGCGCGCCTAAATTTACACCACATTTCCCTTGGTGTACATGGATGCACGTAGTTTTAAGCACTGTGATATCAATGAAGTGTATTCTATATACTGTGCCTAAATATATGTGCTGCTTACAGAATAAACTTAGGTGGAAATTTATTCCGCACAGAGTTTTCAGGTGCCATATACAGAATCTGGTTCTTAGCGCCTCCAAAATAGTAGGCACTAAATGTTCCTGTTTTAACTTTTTCCAAGTAATGTGCACTAATGCAAAATTAGTGTAGGACCTGAAAAAAAAAAAAGAAAAGTGCCTCCAATATTGCCATGTTAGAAATGGGCTTAGCAGACAGGAACGTCACATGTTAAAACAGTGGCGTTCCTAGGGGGGGCGGTGGGTGCGGTCCGCCCCGGGTGCACGCCGCTGGGGGGGGTGCCGCGCACACCTGTCCTTCATTCGTTCCATGCTCCCACTGCCCCGGAACAGGTTACTTCCTGTTCCGGGGCAGAGGGAGCATGGAACGAACGAAGGACAGGCGTGCGCGGCACCCCCCCAGCAGCGTGCACCCGGGGGATTCTTTCGCAGGGGGTGTCCTTTCATCGGGAGAGGGTCGCGCTGCATCCGGGGGGGGGGGGGGGGGGGGCGCTGCACCCAGGGGCGGGGCGCATCGGCGATCCGCCCTGGGTGTCAGCCCCCCTAGGAACGCCACTGTGTTAAAATACACTAAGCCCATATTCTCAAATAGAAAATGCAATTCAATTGTAGCATTGATATGTTTTATGCAACTTATTCTAATAAGAGAAGCAACTCAAATTAGTGATATGGTACCGTATGTTTTCTTGTCTTCAAATCTCTAAACTGCATCATCTTTGACACTTTAAAAAATTTATGGTAAGTATATTGTACAGGACTGACCATAAAGTCACAGAGATATATAACCTGTCTCAAAATGAAAATAACATAGCTGTGAAGTAAATAATCTATCATAAGCTACTATAAACCACTGTGTCTAAGTGAAATTTGGGGTCTCAGAAAACTTTTTCTCTTGGTTTATGATAAACGTGAGAGAAATGATAAAGCTCTCTGGGCAGCATAAAAGCCTTTTGGACGAATCAGATTATCTGTGTGTTGTAGCAAAAACAGAAGACTTTCCCTGTCACCCCAATAAAGCTTGAAATATGATTAATCAATCAGGTTGTAGCTGAAACCTTTTTATTAGACTAGCAATATATTTGTGACTGTCTTCCCAGAATTATCCTCCTTTCATCAGGAGAGCAAAAAAAAAAAAAAACAGCCCTTATTTATATCGATAAAAGTGGGCTAAAATGGCAATCCACCATACTTTACCCCAATCATCCAGTGCTTCTAAAGTTGCATTCACCTGGAAAAGAAATGCACTGTTTGGTTGTAAGAAATCCAAAGTATTCCAAAGAACTGCCTGAAATAGTGCCGAAAAAATTGGCACTGAAAAAAATCATGCAGCGCTATTCTATAAACGATGCTTACAGTTAGACTCCATTTATAGAATAGCACTTAGTGCCGGGAACTGCAACAACATTTAGGCGCAACAATTTATACCACCGAAACCTTGGTGTATATCCTCATGCCTAAATTAGGTGCAAATCCCCATTATTTTGTAACATTGCGCATATATTGTGGGAATACCCTCAATCTGCCCATGACCCTCCCATGGATGTAAAATGTATGCTTTATGTGCAGATCCCAAGCCTAAATTTACATACGTAAATTGTAACTAAATCTGATTAGCAGCAATAATGGCTTGTTGAAAACAATCAGCCTGCTGTCCTCGGAGAATACCTGCTACAAGTAAGTATCTTCGCTATACCTACGGGTACCGCAAGCATCTTAGCTGGAATAATGGCAGCCGGTTCAATCACATGTTGCAAAGGTTCGTCTTCAAGGTCCAGCTCCAAGGATCTAGAGAGAGCATCTGCCTTGGTATTCTTTTCCGCCGGACGGTAGGTGAAGGTGAAGTGGAAGTGAGAGAAAAATAATGCCAACGGGCCTGTCGGGGATTCAGTCTCTTCGCTTCATGCATGTAAATCAAGATCTTGTGGACTGTGAGTACAGTGAAAGGTTCTTGGTCCCCTTCCAAAAGATGTTGCCACTCTTCTAAGGCCAGCTTAATAGCCAAATGTTCCTGGTCACCTATGGCATAATTCTTCTCTGCTGGAGTATATTTCTTGGAGAAAAAGGCACAGGGGAGAAGTTTCCCGCTGGAGTGAACCTGTGACAAAATTGCCCCTGTGCCAACCGACGAAGCATCCACTTCCACAAAAGATTTCCTGGCCGGATCAGGATGTCGTAACACTGGCGCCACGACAAAAGCCCGTTTAAGATCTTCAAAGGCTTCATACACATCTGGTGACCAATTACGGGCGTCAGCATTCTTTCTGGTCAGAGCAGTAAGGGGAGTGATCAGTGACGAATGATTGTGGATGAACTGCCTATAATAATTTGCAAACCCCAGGAAGTGCTGTTTCATTTTTATGTTATTATTTCTATTGTTAAAACTGCTTCAAAAACCATGCAGTTTAAGTCCAATGTTTTATTGTTTTAATAAAAACCATTGCCTACTATATATAACTAAAAGAAAACAAACAAAAAAAATAAAACAAAACAAGTTAACAAGAACACTGGGATATCATACAAATTATATATTCCCATACTGACAGAAAGTATCTAAAGGTGCCCAGATTTTCTTAAAGAATTGGAATTTCTTTCCCAGACTGGCTCCCAAAACTGCTTCAAATTTGAGCAATCAAATAACATAAGAGAAACAGTTTCCACTGCAGATCAGTAAGACCAACATAAACCTGAACCACCCTGTGATAATTTTGACACCTTTAAAGGTGTCCACAGTGTCCTGTAAGCTACATAATAAAGAGATTGTGAACCAAGGCCGAGAAGGAAGGTCTGCATACTTTAACCCAAAATTGCTCCCACAATGAGTCAGAAAAATCTTCCCCTCAATCATTCTTCCAAACCTTTTCCAATGTAGTCCACTTATCAATGTTCTAGCGTTTAACCATTCTATATATACCCTGTTTCCCCGAAAATAAGACAGTGTCTTATATTAATTTTTGCTCCCAAAGATGCGCTAGGTCTTATTTTCAGGGGATGTCTTATTTTCGGGGAAACACGGTAACATGATTGGATTATTGCAGTTCTTTTCTCCAAGGCTTACCTCAATATCAGCTGCAGAGGCTACAAGCTGTTCAAAATACCGTACTACAGTAAAATTGCAGCTTCTTAGAGAAAATGGCCACTGCAACTTTTAGCAGTAGCTTCCTAGAATTTCAGCAGCCTTTTTAATTTCACAGCAGCAGGACAAGAAGTCAGCATTAAGTAAATTAAGGGGAAGCCTTGATACAGCTTGGCGAAACATGAGTCGGCACAACAATCCCCCTACAACAAAAAAGGAGACTGAGCAATACAGTGCACAGAATCTCTATTTACCTACCGTAAGATAAGTACAGTATTCTAAGTAAGCTTAGTCCTTAGGGTTCCTAATACCCCTTTCTCCCCCTTCCCCCCATGTACCTTCCGTTGGGACACTCACCCAGTTTTAAAGATGTCAGGAGGCTGCCGAATGTCTGTGGGGAAGGGCAGCGGTGGCTTGACTTCAGCCTTTCCCTTCAATGTCCCACCCTCGTGGAAACAGGAAATACCTCATCAGAGGAAGGCGGGACACTGACGGGAGAGACTGGACTCGAGCTGCCGCAGCGACTTAAAATAACAGCTGAGCTTTAAACGCAGGGCGGCTTGTCCGGAACGGAAGGTAATATGTCGGGGAGTTGAGGGCGGGCTCAGCCGGTGGGCGGGAGGTAGAAGATACAATTTGGAGCTAGGTCTTACTTTTGGGGGAGGCCTTATATTTAGCAATTCAGCAAAACCTCTACTAGGTCTTATTTTCAGGGGATGTCTTATTTTCGGGGAAACAGGGTAGTAGATGCTCTCTTAGACAGGCCTTCAAGCTTTAAACAGAAATTCTTAAACTCAAAATCTCCTCTGGCTGCCAGCAGAACCAAATTACAATGAGGTATTGATTATAATGCCTTGTTTATAAAGCAAATTCATCCTTCATTTCCTCAAAAGTCTTAAAATTTCAATAACTTAGACAACTAAAATAAAGCAGATTGAAAAAAAAAAGTGATCATAGACGACGCCTATGCCTCCATAGAAACATGTAGTCAATCTACTTCTTTTTCTCTCTCTCACTTTTTATCTGCCCTCAGCCCCTCTGCCCCCTTTCTCTCACCTCCCATCAGCCCTTAGTCTGTCTATCCCTCTCTTTCGCTCTTTCACCTCCCACTTGCCTATGGATGGAGAGAGACGTGGAGGGGCATAATTGAAAGGGGTGCCCAAGTTTTCCTGAGGAAGTCCTCACAGGACATCCCAGTGAAGGGGCGGGGAAACCCGTATTATCGAAACAAGATGGGTGTCCATCTTTCGTTTCGATAATACGGTTGCGGACGCCCAAATCTGTAAATTTAGGTCGACCTCAGAGATGGTCATCCTTAAACTTGGTTGTTTCTAATTTTTGGCGATAATGGAAACTGAGGACGCCCATCTCAGAAACAACCAAATCCAAGCCCTTGGTCATGGGAGGAGCCAGCATTCGTAGTGCATTGGTCCCCCTCACATGCCAGGACTCCAACCGGGCACCCTAGAGGTCATCTGGTCAGTTCGGGCACCTTTTTGTGGCTTGTTCGTAAGAAAAACAGGACCAAGTAAAGTTGTCCAAGTTGTCTGTTAGGCACCCTGTATAAGAGGCTTGGGGAGGCTAAGCCTTCCCAGCTCCACTGGCCTGCAGGACCGAAGACTTGCAGTTTCAAAAGGTACTAGGGTGGGGTGGGGGGGGGGGGCGATAGGGTGTGGGAATGGGAGGGAGAGCTGTGGGAAGGTCCGGGAGGGGAGGGAGCAAGTAATGCCGGGTGGCAAACAATTAATTATTAATCATGATTAAATTTTTTAATCACAATTAATAATTAATGTATGAATAGCGGCTTGAACTACAAGCAACATGCAGCCCAAGTACTAAGCATAAAAATGCCTAGAAATTAGAGATTTTTAAAACCAAAAAAATAAGATGCTTTTCTGATTGGAAAATTGCTGTGTTGAAGATGAGAATTTTAGATATTTTCACCAAAATGTCTACAATTGGACTTGGATGTCATATCAAAAATGCCCCTTCATGCTATTAAATATATTTCACAAAGCATTTGTATAAATTAACCAAATGTTAAGTTGAAATGGGAATTTTATTTTTTAAAGCAAAAATAAAAATATAGAACTTAAATGATTCATCACAGGAAACTATGCTCAGAGCAAAAATAAAGTGTACTATTAAAGTACATTAACAGTGAATAAATGATCCGTCTGTGGAACAGTAAAGCTTCTCACATACTCTAGCTCGCTGTGAGAAAGATCAGAGTGAATAAGTGACATGAATATATGTTTAATAAGGTGAGATACTGCTTGAACCTGAGTACCATGTCACTTCAGAATCGATGACAATCAGATCAGTAGCAGAGTGGAAGTCAGAGGGGATCTGGGGGAATGAGTTATGTGTCAATTTTTATACATTAGTTCCCTAACATCACAGCAGAAGGTTTTAAGTATATTAATGAAAAAGACTTAACTGGTCTGAGCTGCAATATTCCTGTCAAAACCTTGTAGAAAAAATAATAAAAATAGAAACATATGTCGAGAAGAGTACTCTATAGAAGTTCAGAGCTGTAGAGAGGAATACAGCAGTGAGCAGCTCACCCCCCTCCCCCAGCAAATTAAAAGCTATCGTCCATATACACAGGGTGACAAACCAGCCATGGTGGGTGGCATCTTTAAATATGACCTTTAAGATCAATTTTTCTATCAAGGTCATCCAAAGGCATAACTGAGGGGCTGTAAGCGTCTAAGCGCGCCCAATGTGCCCAATGTGCAGCTACACGTGCCCAAAAAATATTTTTTATTTTCTTACGCACGTCAGCTATGCATGCCAAGTGTCATTTGGCACGTGTACGTCATTACCACCCGGTTACTGCGTGAGATTTTACCACTAGGTCAATAGCTGGCAGTAAGATCTCAGAACCCAAATGGGCGCGTGGCAATTTTGATTTTGCCGCACGTCCATTTTCGGCAAAAATTTAAAAAAAGGGCTTTTTTACAGGAGCACTGAAAAGTAGATTGGCATGCACCCAAAACCCGTGCCTACACTACCGCAAGCCATTTTTTCAGCGTACCTTACTAAAAGGACCCCTGAGTGAGCTGTGGACTTTGCCTCCCATAACCTTTCTTCCTGAAGAAGCACTAAGCCAATCCAGATATGTGTTAAGGAAAGGAAACGCATGTATAATTTTTTGTTAGTTCATGGTTTGGAGCATATTACTTATAAATCACTTGGAGGGGCATAATTGAACGCAAACGCCCATCTCCATGGGCGTCTATCTCCAAGGACAGGTCCACGAAGGGGCGGGCCAGACCGTATTTTAGAAAAAGATGGGCGTCCATCTTTTGTTTCGATAATACGGTTGGTGCTGGGCAAATGCATTGGATTTGGGCAGATTTGAGCTGGGCGGTATCGGTTTTCAGCGACAATGGAAACCGAAGGCGCCCAGCTCAAAAACGAACAACTCCAAGGCATTTGGTCATGGGAGGGGCCAGGATTCGTAGTGCACTGGTCCCCCTCACATGCCAGGACACCAACCGGGCACCCTAGAGGGCACTTGTAAAAATTAAAAAAAAATTAAAATACCTCCCAAATCCATAGCTCCCTTACCTTGGGTGCTGAGACCCCCAAATCCCCCTCAAAACCCACTCCTCCGAACTCTACACCGTTACCATAGCACTTATGGGTAAAGGGGGGCACCTAGATGTGGGTATAGTCGGTTTTAGGGGCGGTTTGGAGGGCTCCCATTTACCAGCACAAGTGTAACAGGTGTGTGGGGGGGGGGGGGGGGGTGGACCTGGGTCCACCTGCCTGAAGTCAACTGCACCCACTAACAACTGCTCCAGGGACCTGCATACTGCTGTGATGGAGCTGGATATGACATTTGAGGCTGGCATACAGGCTGGAAAAAAGTTTTTAAAGTTCTTTTTTTTTGGTGGGAGGGGGTTAGTGACCACTGGGGGAGTCAGGGGAGGTCATCCCCGATTCCCTCCGGTGGTCATCTGGGCAGTTGGGGCAGTTTTTGTGGACTTGTTCGTGAATAAAAAGGGTCCAAAAAAGTGGCCCAAATTCTCGCTTCTGCCGCCCTTCTTTTTTCCATTATCGGTCGAGCGCGCCCATCTCTCCTCGGCCGATAAACATGCCCCAGTCCCGCCTTCACCATGCCTCCAACATGCCCCCATCAACTTTGTCCGTTCCCTCGACAGACTGCAGTTGGAGGCGCCCAAAATCGGCTTTCGATTATACCGATTTGGGTGCCCATGAGAGAAAGGCACCCATATCCCGATTTGGGTCGAAATATGGGCGTGTTTCTCTTTCAAAAATAAGCCTGTTGGGATCCTCCATCAAGTGCGTGTGAGACGTTTGACAATCTTTGAATTTGGCAACCTCTGGATTTACAGCATTAATAACAGATGAGTGGTTTATTTTAATTGATTATAGCTGCAATATTGATAATCACATGCTGTTTAAGACTGCGTATATTCCAGGACTTTTAAATAATTGATTAATATCACTGTGATTATTTTCACAGCTGTTTATGGTGAATTGTTAGAGATCCTGGTTCCAATTTGGCAGTAACAGTTAAATCGCAGGATTGCCTTATATGTTTATTTGATGGCATACATGGAACACTTGATGTGCGATGATGGTTCCCAATCTAGTATTCACTTTTTATAAATATAGGTGATTACACTGGTGACCTGAGCATATCACTTTCACAATATTTTATATGTGTTTTTTTCATTGATGTTTGTTTTGGAATTAATATTTAGTGGAAATGGTGCTTCATTGTTAAGATATATTGTCATTTGTAACAACATGGGAAATACCAACAACATATCAAATATATTCACTCTGCAGCTCCTCAGTACCTCTCCCTACACTCCTCCCCATGAACTTCAGTAATTGGTAAATCTCTCTTATCTGTACCCTTCTTCTCCACTGCCAACTCCAGACTCCGTTCTTTTATCTCGCTGCACTATACACCTGGAATAGACTTCCTGAATCAGTAAGTCAAGCTCCAACTCTGGCCTTCTTCAAATCTAGGCTAAAAGCCCATCTTTTGAGGCTTCATTTAATTCCGAACTCCTATTTACTTGTTCAGTACCTATATCTGTTTTATCATTCCCACCTTATTAATTCCCTTATCACTTATTTGTCCTTTTTGTCTGTCTTGATTAAATTGTAAGATTTATTGAGCAGGGACGGTCTCATACCTGTTTAGTGTACAGCTCTGCGTATGTCTAGTAGTGCTATAGAAATGATAAGTAGTAGTGATATCCCATATTGTTGCATGCCAATAGCCATTGAAAATGTGAAGAAAAAATATGACTTTTGTTTATGCTTATTATGGACTTGTTTACTGCCTTTGCTTATAGAAAGGTCAAAGAGGTGTGCAAAACCAAAATATAAAATCCAAAAGGAACTCCATTAAAAACAGTAAATAGGCATTCAGACACATGTAAGGAGAGTAGTAGGAAGGGGGGGGGGGGGGGGGTAAGAAAGGGGAGAACTACTGTGTCTCTACTTTTACCCAAAAGGGTTAGTATTTAACTAGGAGCAAAGCCAAAGGCCTTCTGTAAAAAATTAGTCTTAAATTTTATTTTAAATCTGGACAGGGCCAGTTCACATCTGATATCTGCTGGTTAGCAGTTCTAGAGGAAAGAAACAAAAAAAAAAAAGAATGCAGAGTGGTGGGTAGATTTATAGTGAGCTTCTTTGGGGGAGGGCAATACTAGTCTGTTAGCATCCAATGATCTAAGAGCATGAAGAGTGTATGGAATAATTAGTGAAACCAAGTAGGGAGGGTTACTGAGTTGGAGAGTCTTATGAGTACGGAGAAGGATCTTAAATGGTATGCAGTATGAGAGTGGGAGCCAGTGTACTTTTGCTGGTGGAAGAGTGATTGACTCAAAACACTTAGCCTTAAATAGCAAGCGGACAGCAGAGTTTTGTAGAATCTGGAGACAGCAAAGGTGAGACTGAGGAACACCTGCCTAGACTATATTACAATAATCTAATCGAGACATGATAAATGCATGAATTAGGGTGTATAATAGTGAAGAGTCTGAAAAAGTATATAATTGAGCGCAATCACCTAAGCCAGAAAAATCTGTTCTTTGCAGTCTGAGAGATCTGCTGATTGAATGCAACTTTTGAATCAATGATAACCTCGAGATATTTAAAAGAGTCAACAGGGATGATAGAGAAGTCAAAAAGTGCGAGAGATGTTGTGAGTTTAGATAACAACCCAGAAATCCAGCATGCAATCATTTAAGCAGGGTGCAGTACAAGTCTATGTGAAGATAACCAATGGGACATAGCTTTTAATTCTATATGGAATGGGCCAAGTTCAAGTCAAAAGGAGAAACAGGATAGATCAGTAGGATATCATCAGAATAAATAAAAAAATGAATGTTGTGGTCTTGTAGTAAAGTTGCAAGTAAACTGATAAAAATGTTAAATAAGAGCAGAGAGAGGACTGATCCCTGGGATACACCAGAACAAAGAGGGATTACTGCCAGTGGCGTACCAAGGGGGGGGGGGCGGTGGGAGCGGTCCGCCCCGGGTGCACGCTGCTGGGGTGTGCCACGGCACGCGCCTGCTCCGAGTTCGCTAAACTTCTTTGCTCGTTCGCTGCAGCTCCCTCTGCCCCGGAACAGGTTACTTCCTGTTCCAGGGTAGAGGGAGCTGCAGCGAACGAGCAAAGAAGTTTAGCGAACTCGGAGCAGGCGCGCGCCGCGGCAACCCCCCCCAGCGGCGTGCACCCGGGGGGGGGGTGTCATTTCGCCGGAGGGGGGGGGGAAGGTGTAATTTAGTGGGGGGGGGGGCGCTGCACCTGGGGGGGGGGGACGCATCGGCGCTCCGCCCCGGGTGCCATCCAGGCAAGGAACGCCACTGATTACTGCAGATGATCCAGATGGGGTAGTGACACAGAAACCATGGTCTGATAGAAAGGAAGTAAACCAATCAAGAATAATATTTCCTAGACCAATAGACTTAAGATGGGATAGGAACAAAGACTGATCAACAAGTTTGAAGGCTGCAGAAAGGTCAAGAGAAATAAGGAGTGCAATACATCCATCATCTAAAATGGAATGAAGTTGACTATTCACAGCAGTGATGGTAGTCTCTGTGCTGTTGTTTGCTCTAAACCCAGTCAGCTTGGGGTGTAATATCATTTGTTGGTCAACAGGGCTTACGAGTTGGTCAAAACCAACTTTCTCTGTTATTTTTGAAGCTATACAAAGATTAGAAATTGGTCGGTAATTTATGGGATTAGAATGGTAATGTGAGACTAGAATGGTTTTAGGAGGGTTTGACTACAGCGTGTTTCCAACAACAGGGTACAGTTCCTCTAGAAAGACTCAAGGAAATCATATGAACAAGTAATGGTGGAAGACCGTGATGCTGGATTCACAGCCAGCCTGTTGGGAAAAGGTCTAGCAGTGATGTTGTAAAACGAGTATGCTTAATGGTGTTCTCTAGTACAGTTAGAGAAAGGATAGAAAATGTATTCCAAGAAGTGGTAAGTGGAGGTGTAGAAGGGACCAACAAAGGAGATAAAAAGGTGAAATAAGGCTACAGCTGGAGGGGGGGGAGGGGAGATGCTGCAATAGGGTCTGGACTTTAGCTTGGAAAAAGAGAGCTAAGAAATTCACTAAGGGAGATGCCTGGGTATAAAGTACAGAATTTTAATTTGTCAGATCAGAAACAACTTGAAATAGGGTCTTAGAAAAGTTAGTAGAATTGCAGATAACCTTATCATAATAATTCTTCTTAACGTTTTTTACTGCATTATTGTACTGGTTTGCTAGAACATGGTATTTATGGCATGCTGTGACACTTCAGTAATAGAAGGCTATAGTGGAGTCATGGAGATCCCTTAAAAGGATGGGGTCTCAGCGTTGTACTGTCGGACAGTGATGCATCAGTAGAGAGAAATAGAGAAGAGAGGGATGAGTTCCAACAGCACGCAGTCTCGTCAAGGGGAAGGTCAAGGAAATTGGTGGGCAAATGGGAAAATAAAGGCTGAAACACTGGAGCATGTGAAGTGTCCATGTGAATATTGAAATCGCCTGCTAAAATAAGAAGAGGGTATCAGGCAGAGGCATCAACTAGTGTCTGAAGAAAAGTATCCCAGAGCTACTTTGTAGGATTTGGGTGAATGTAACGGACTAGTAACATAAGAGCACAAGGAGAGGACAATCTAAGGATCAGAATTTCTGGGTAGAGGAAATTTAATGAGGAAAGTTCAGTTGCCACTGTAGTTGGATGATAGGCCACATAACCCAGCAACAAACATTGATATAAATAAGGCTCTTCTCTATCACGTAGCCAAGTCTCTGTTAAGCAGAGAATGTCGAGGTGGTAAAGGATAATTGGGTCACAGAGGAGTGTTGACTTTTAGTGAAGCAAATAACAGTTTAAAAGGCCAACTTGAATAAAAAGCGGAGTGGGGGAAGAATATTGTAGAAGGGAACAGAAAAAGTACATGGATCAACCGTGGAAGGAAAGGATCAAGGAAGGCATGGGACAAGGTAGCGGTAACCAGGAACCTGAATGGAATAGCTTACCTTTTATGGGATAGATAAGGCCTCAGGCGAAGGAGAAGACATCAGATGAAGCAGTAACAGGGCTGTAAAAGAAAGGACCAAGGTTAGAAAAAACAGGGTACCATATCAACCAGAGATTGCTCCCAGAGTTCATCCCAAGAAGCTTGCTCAAGGAGCATGACCTGCTCCTTGGGTGTGCTCCTTCAGCGCACCGCCATGGCATGGAATGCTGCCAGCAGCTTGAATAGACTTTCGGGCGGGTTGCACAAACTGGTCACATGACACAGAATCAATGTCGGCCGAGGTAAGAAGCAAGTGCAGGTAACTTATGGGAAAACAGAGACACAGGCTTCACAAATTACAGAAATACAATCAGTCAAACAAGTGAGGCACAGTAATTGGAAAGCCTCCAGCTGCTTGAATAAGTAGGGTCGGGTGAGCTGTATGTACAGATCACATGACATAGAATTGAGGTCAGCTGAGGCAGGAAGCAATGGTAAAGAGTTTGATCACTTGCTGATAATAGGATATACTCTTAATGACATTGCTCCTGTAATGACAAATGACCAAGAAAACCAGAACATCTTTGGAAATGATGAGTAAATAAATGAAAAATTTCCTGTTACCCATTCCTACCCCTGGGGGTAGAGTTTGGTTAAAGCTAACATATCTGCATTTATGGTATGCACAGATTCTTACAGGTACATAAAGTTATACAAATTTGTCTTGAAATTATACACAGAAATCACTCACTTGCAAACTGTCCAGAAAATCCCAACCACATATCTTCCTATATCTATCTATCTATACAGATAATCACGCTACTGAAAACTGACTCAGTCAAACAGCATTCATTGGCTTTTCTGTTTCTATCTTGCAGCACATAAGCTGCTGTTAACTTTAACAGTGTGAATCATGGGCAAAATGAAATGATGCTGTTACATTTGTTTATCTGCTAAAAACAAGATACAGTGCTTCATGCCAAGAAATAATATCCATTCACTTAAGATAATTTGCTCAAGAAAAGAAAAATAGTGGAGTGGGAGGTGAAAGAAAGGGTGTCAGGGCTGTGATAACACAACAAATCTGCAAAGTTATAGCAGAAGAAACCAAATGTTGCACAGACAAAAAAAATGTGGCTATAAAGAATAATTATCCACCCCTTATAGTAATAATAACATTCTGTCTCATAGGCCTTGCATCACGTTACAGATACTAAAAGATCATGTCATATGGCAAATGTGGATACAGATGGAAAAGAAAACTTGCAGAGAGCAGCAGAACCTGTTCCTCACCCAAATTCTCTCTAGACCTGAGCCATGTACCAATTATTGGTTCAGGCACATTTTCCTCTAAATATCCCTGCTGGTACATCATGGCCCTGTGATAAACTGGTGGGCCGATGATCAGAAGCAAATGCAGGCACTAGAGGCTATTAGCGCCATATTAGCGGCTGCGATTGCTACCACCCCATGATCAGAGCCCCAGAGCGTGTGAAACAACAAGCTGGCGGGCTGTGAACACAAGTAGCATGCACATGTATGCTAAACAGGGCTCTTAGTACAAGTAGCATGTAAATGCATGCTAAATATATTCCTCCCCAATGATCAGCGAGCAGCACGCTAAACATTGGCGTGCTGTCCATGGCAAACCCTACGCCAGCTCAGAGCTGGTGTAAGGGTTTGCAGACAATTGGGGAGGAATGGTGAGCCCTATCTAGCGTACATTGCATGCTAGCAGGCCCCCCCATTCCCCCCAATACAGACCCCTGTAGAAGACCTCCTCTCAGGAATCCCGACCCCCAGTCAACAACACAGGGGCTGGAGGTCCCCCAACGCCCCGATACAATTTGGGGGGGGGGGCGGAGGTCTAGCAGCTCTTTTGTATTTTTACTCTCCAAGTACTCCACTCTGCGCTTCTTAACACTTCTTAAATTAAGGTTAGCTGAATATGTCAACATAATAATCTAGGGAGCTGCTGATGCAGTAGGCCCAGATGATCGAAAGCCCCACACTGTTCCAAACAGCGCTCTAAAAATAGCACTGGAACAGCATAGGGCTTTACCACCCCTATAATCAGAGATAATAGCAAGCAAATTTATACGTGCTATTATCTCTGATCATAGGGTAAAGTGCGGGAGGATTGTGCCTGAGCGCATCCTCCCGCACTTGTTTGACAGGTCTGGGCTGTCAAAAGCCAAGACCTGTCAAACAGAGGGACTGGAGGTCCATAGGACTACCAGACCCCAAACAACATGGCTCTGGTGGCCTAGTGCCCCCACCAAACCCCCACCCCAAGCCAATGACAAGTTCGGGGGGGCTGGAGATCTGGTGGGTCTCCATCCCCCCTAACCCCCCTAGAATCCCCCCCACCAAAAGCCCTGCTAGGCCAATGGGCCGCAAATGGTGCGACCACACCTCAAATATTGTGTTCAATTCTGGTCGCCGCATCTCAAAAAAACATAGTGGAATTAGAAAAGGTGCAGAGAACGGCGACGAAAATGATAAAGGGGATAGGACGACTTCCCTATGAGGAAGCTAGGGCTCTTCAGCTTGGAGAAAAGACGGCTGAGGGGAGATATGATAGAGGTCTATAAAATAACGAGTGGAGTTGAATGGGTAGACGTGAAGCGTCTGTTTATGCTTTCCAAAAATACTAGGACTAGGAGGCATGTGATGAAGCTACAAAGTGGTAAATTCAAAATGAATCAGAGAAAATATTTCTTCACTCAACGTGTAATTAAACTCTGGAATTCATTGCCAGAGAATGTGATAAAGGCGGTTAGCTTAGCAAAGTTTATAAAAGGTTTGGACGGCTTCCTAAAGGTAAAGTCCATAGACCATTATTAAATTGGACTTGGGGAAAATTCACTATTTCTGGGATAAGCAGTATAAAATGTACTTTTTTGGAATCTTGCCAGATATTTGTGACCTGGATTGGCCACTGTTGGAAACAGGATGCTGGGCTTGATGGACCTTTGGTCTGTTCCAGTATGGCAATACGTTATGTATTAGAGTACATCTAAAGTTCAGCACCATCAACACCAACCTCTACAAGTTCGAAAACAGCAAAGGGACTGCCAAGGCATGCAAGGACGGGCACCTGAAAAAAAGAAAACTAAAAAGCATTGTTTTTAAGTCTTCAACACAAACGATGAGTTTACTCACAAATACACATCTAATCACTCACCTCAACCTGGTCTGTGATGTGACAAAAAAGCCCAAAGGAAAGCGCTACAAGCACAGTCAAACCATGTACAAAGCCAATGCAAAGAACGCAAAGACTAGGGCCACCTATAGAACTACAGACAAGCCTATGTTTTTACGGCAGGCAGCATCTGTTGATGCGCTTTACGGCCGGGTGCACTTTACTACACACCGACGAGCTGTCCTATGCAGGGACACACATGATGGCGTTCCCCATCTATGAACGTGCGCGTTGCTTCTGGTTTGTTTTAATGCATCAAATTAGTATGCGTGCACCCCCGCTGCTTTGCATAGTTTATCAAGCTATTTACAGGGGTTAGTGCTGCTACAACGCTACTTATATCTGCATATATTAACTTTGATCATGACCACGTTGCTGTTCTGTGCTAGTACGGCAGTGGAATGGTGGTGTTTTCAGAGCGCTATCCAGAATAGCGCTGGGTTTTGATCATCGGCCCAGTATGGCTAAGTGCTATTTAACTGGCCAGGAGCCATTCCTGGCCGGTTAAATAGTGCTGAATAGCAGGCTCTATATTACTAATGTGTTTAAGAAAATTCTGCAAAGGTAGAAATAACCGGCCTCCAAAAATTATTAAACAGGATGGTGTGGGGGGAGGAGGGGAAGCAACCCTTCACAATGATCTTACCTTAATTACAGGAGATAAAATAAGGATGTTTCTCTATAGGAGTCTTTAAAATGCAGGGGTGACTCTAAATGTGTGTTTGTTTTATTTTTAAATGCCCTTTTCATCCCTAGTGTAATCTTGTTATTATTTTCCAAACCACTGTATTTGACTTTTTAATTTTAGCCTTAGTGATATAAACTGCCTCATCAAAGCATGCAGTCAGCTCGGCAGCAGAATTAGTAATTTTATATGTCATTTTCTTTGACATTTTAAGATGTACCAAACAGAATGATAGTAAATGTTATCAAGACCAGAATGCTTTGTATTAGAAAATTACTTGATTTTTTTGTCAAGGCAAATGATATTAATAAAAAAAGAAAAAAAATCATTTAGCTTGATTGAAAGGGCAATAAGCAAAAAGCTTTAAATATGAAAACATGGTAGGGCCAATTCTATGACTAGATGCCTCCATTTAGGATCTCCAAGGATATGTGGTAAAGCCTTTTTTATAACGGCATCTGGACACCCTTTTTGGAATACTAGTGTAACCTGGTATCAGCATGCCTTACATTTACACTATAGTCTGTCGATTAGCCAATATAAGTGGGATGGACCCATTGTCAGAGAACTGAAAAATTGGATAATACAGAAAATGTTGCATAAGCCCCTTAAACAATGTATAAACAAAGGCGTGGAGGGGCATAATCGAACGGCGCCAGTAAAGGGGGGGAGCCAACCGTATTTTCAAAAAAGATGGCCGGGCATCTTTTTCTTCGATAATACAGTTGGCGCCAGCTAAATCTCAACATTTAGGTCAAACGTTGAGATCGCCGGATTTAGAGATAGCCGGGTTCGGTTTTCAGCCATAATGGAAACTGGGCCCGGCCACCTCAAACCCGGCGAAATGCAAGGCATTTGGTCGTGGGAGGAGCCAGCATTTGTAGTGCACTGGTCCCCCTGACATGCCAGGACACCAACCGGGCACCCTAGGGGGCATTTCTAAAAATTAAAAATAAAAATAAAAATAGCTCCCAGGTGGATAGCTCCCTTACCTTGGGTACTGAGCCCCCCAAATCCCCCCCCCCCCCCAAAACACACATCCCACAACTCTACACCATTACCATAGCTCTAAGGGGTGAAGGGGGGCACCTACATATGGGTAAATGGGTTTTGCGGGTTTTTGGAGGGCTCAACATTTATCACCACAAGTGGAACAGGTAGGGGGGATGGGCCTGGGTTCGCCTACCTGAAGTGCACTGCACCCACTAAATACTGCTCCAGGGACCTGCATACTGCTGTCATGGAGCTGGGTATGACATTTGAGGCTGGCATACGGGCTGGCAAAAAATGTTTTATTTTAAATTGTTTTGGGTGGGAGGGGGTTGGTGACCACTGGGGGAGTAAGGGGAGGTGATCCCCGATTCCCTCCGGTGGTCCTCTGGTCAGTTGGGGCACTTTTTTGTGACTTGGACCTAAAAATAAATAGACCAAGTGCAGCCGGCAAAATGCTCGTCTGAGCCGGCATTTTTTCCATTATGGGGTGAAGCTGTCCATCTCGTAACCACGCCCCACCCCCACCCCGCCGCCATCCCACCTTCTCTACCCTGCCTTGAAGGTTGAGCGGCTCCACGACGAAAAGCAGTTGGCGCCGGCCAAAATCGGCTTTCGATTATACCGATTTGGCTGGGATCAAGAGATCGCCGGCCATCTCCCGATTTGTGTTGGAAGACGGCTGGCGATCTCTTTTGAAAATGAGCTGGATAGTGTTCTAAAACAAAGATCTTTAATAGAAAAAAATGTGATGATGTCACCGGGGGGGGGGGGGGGGTCTGTCATATGCCGGATGGTCAGATTACTGAAGGTCAGATAGTCGCCACTGTACTGTATATGTCCACAGTTACATCAGCCATAGACCTGGCATAACTGAAGTCACATTAAAGTGGCAGAGATATGGGCAACTCAGTATTTTGTAAGTTAAGTGGGCACCTTTTCCATGTCCCATCCATGTGCATGCCCCCCCCCTGTATTTATGCTCTCTGCCATATACATGTAATGTTACAGAACAGTGCTTAGGTGCCCTGTTACTACTATTTTGGGTACGTGTACAATTTTGCACATAAGAGTTGGTATATTCTGGGGACTATGAGCACACCAGCATACACAGATGAGTGCTACTAAGCCACTAGTGTTAACAGTAGAAATGTGTGGGGCAGATATGTGAATTATAAGTAACATATAGTTTTGTAATTACCGGGAGAAAATATTAATGTTAAATAATAGAGTTCTACACATTTAGGAAGGGTGGGGGTTGAGCCTATGATTAAAATGGACACGAGCAGAGGTTCACCTTACAGGTGAAGTAAAACTTGCCGTGATAACTATAGGAGAAGAGCTCTCCCCTGATAATCAATATATGGAGGCGTTCTAGAGTCACTCCCAGTTAGTTCTCTACCATTTTTGTTTTGTATTTCTAGGATAAACAGCATAAAATGTATTGTACTGTTTTGGGATCTTGCAGGTACTTGTAACCTGGATCGGCCACTGTTGGAAACAGGACATTGGGCTTGAACCTTCAGTCCGTCCCAGTATGTTGATGCTTATGTTCTTTTATTCTGTTCTGTGTTCACAGATGAAGGGCTGGGAGCAGAATTGCAGTAGACAAACAGAAATAGGAATGTAAGTGTGATAGACCTTGAACAATTTTCAGAAGAGTGTGTTTATGAGGAGCTACCTAAACTAAAGGTAGACAAAGCAATTGGGCCAGATGGGATAAATCCAAGGGTACTGAAGGAACTTAGGGAAATTTTGGCAGCTCTGCTGTCTGACCTTTTCAATGTTTATTTAGAGTAGCAAATGGTCCTGGAGGACTGGAGAAAAGTGAATGAAGTCCCCCTCCTGAAAACTGGAAATAAGAAGGAGATTAGGAATTATATGTCACTTAAAGGCTTATTTTCGAAAGTGATTGCTGGCGATCTCTCAAAAGTGGCGAAATCCGTATAATCGAAAGCGGCTTTTTTGACACCATCGCCGCTTTCCTGTTGCCACACCAGCGAAAGTTCAAGGGGGCGTGTCGGCGGCGTAGCGAAGGCAGGACATGGACTGACATGGGCGTGGCTACCAGATGGCCGGCTTTCGCGGATAATGGAAAAAAAAGCGGCGTTAAGCAATATTTCGCCAGGTTTACTTGGTCCTTTTATTTTCACCACCAAGCCTCAAAAAGGTGCCCCAATTGACCAGATGACCACCGGAGGGAATGGGGGATGACCTCCCCGTACTCTCCCAGTGGTCACCAACCCCCTCCCACACTAAAAAAATAAAAACCTTTTTTTACCAGCCTGTATACCAGCCTCAAATGTCATACCAAGCTCCCTGACAGCAGTATGCAAGTCCCTGGAGCAGTTTTTAATGGGTGCAGTGCACTTCAGGCAGGCAGACCCAGGTCCATCCCCCCCCTACCTGTTACACTTGTGGTGCTAAGTGTTGAGCCCTCCAACCCCCCCCCCCAAACTCACTATACTCACATGAAGATGCACCCTTCACCCATAAGGGCTATGATAATGGTGTAGAGTTGTGGGGAGTGGGTTTTGGGGGATTTGGGGGGCTCAGCACACAAGGTAAGGGAGCTATGAACCTGGGAGCTATTTGTGTATTTTTTTAACATTTTTAGAAGTGCCCCCTAGGGTGCCCGGTTGGTGTCCTGGCATGTCAGGGGGACCAGTGCATTACAAATGCTGGCTCCTCCCATGACCAAATGCCTTGGATTTTGCCGGGTTTGAGATGGCCGGCATTTTTTTCCATTATCACTGAAAAACAAAACCAGTGATCTCAAACCCGGCAAACTCTGGCACTTGGCCGGGCTAAACCGTATTATCGAAAAAAAAGATGGCCGGCCATCTTTTTCAAAAATACGGTTCCGACCAGCTGTTGCGCCGCCGCCAAAATAGATTGCCGGCGATCTATTTTGCTGGCGACGTTCGATTATGCCCCTCTTAGTCTGTCCTCTGTAGTGAGTAAATGAATGAATGAATGGAAACATTTCTAAAACAGAGAACAGTAAGGCTTCTGGAATCCAATGGATTGCGAGACCCCAGGTAGCTTTGTCTTCCTAGAGGTAGAACCTAATATGTCTTGCCATATTAACTTCCGATTACCTTCTTTGACTGAGTGGCGAGACGCTCAATTGAGGGAGCGTGCTAGATGTAGTGTACTTGGATTTTAGCAAAGCCGTGGACATGGTTCCATATAGGGAACTTATAATGAAAGTGAGTGTCCTTGGTACCGTCATTAAAGTGACTGACTTGGTTAGAAACTGGTTGAGTGGGATGTGACAAAATGTAGTAGTAAATGGAGTTTACTCTGAGGAAAATGGCATTACCAGTGGTATTAGAGATTCTGAGATATGTGGTCTAAATATCAGCCCCAAGAACTACTATACAGGGTTTGATCAGAGGTCCATCAAACACAGCATCCTAATATCAACTGCGGCCAATCCAGGTCACAAGTACGAATCAGGATTTAAAAAATTAGATAGATTCCATGCTGCCCACTGCCCACTGATAATTAGTTCCTTCCCTTAAGTCTAACCTGCTTTTAACAGTTTGAGCTTTTCCTCCAAGAACTTGTCCAGATCTTTTTCTTAAACTCAGCAATGATAACTGCTTTTACTATACTCTCCAGCAGTGAATTTCAGAGTTTGACTATGTGCTGAATGAAAAAAAAATTTTTCTCTGATTTGTTTTAAATGAATTACAAGAGGGTCCTTTTACTAAGGTGCACTGAAAAATGGCCTCCACTAGTGTAGGTGCGTGTTTTGGACGTGCGCAGATGCATTTTTCAGAACGCCTGTAAAAAAGGCCTTTTTTTGGCCGAAAATGGACGTGCGGCAAAATGGTAAGGTCTCACACGTTAACTGGGGGGAAATCGTCAGCGCACGTACAATGCCGATTACCACCTGGTTAGCGCCGTGCGCTGGAAAATAAAATATATATTTCCGGCGCGCAAAGTGGACATGCGTAAAAAATGAAATTACCGCCCAGGTCACATGGTAGCCAGGCGGTAGTTCTGAATTGGTGCATGTTGGGCACGCGTAGGTGCCTACGCATCTTAGTAAAAGGGCCCCTTAGTAATTTCATTGAGTGTCCCCTAGTCTTTGTACTTTTTGAAAGAGTACCCAAATGATTCACATTTACCTGTTCTGCTGCATTCATGATTTTATAGATCTTTTTTTTTTTATTTTTTTTTATTTATAATTTTCAAATAATACAAACCATGAATATACATGTGAAGAATGTTAGAAAAAAAATTACAGAATATCTCCAAACCTTTAACAAAATTAGGTAATAATATTTCTCACTTTGACCACCATTTGTCGGACAAGATACTAGGAATATAATTAATTTTTTTTTTTAAAGGAATTATTTTCTTACAAATAAATTGAGAGGAAAAGATACATAAACCAACTAGCCAATATTACTAGCATATCAAACTGTGTGAAGATTCAGGTGGTTCCGATACCACCACTCGCCTCTTTGGCAACTACCCATTTCTGCAATTTTTCAGGGACAAGAAACACATAATTAACATCATTTAGAGATACACAACATCTACAGGTAAATGTCAGTACAAAAGATCCACCTAATGCGAGTATTCGTGGTTTTAACACCAAAAATTCTCGCCTTCTTTTCTGTGTTTCTTTATTCAAATCAGGAAAAACTTGAATCTTGGCCCCTAGGAATAATGCTTTCATATGTTTAAAGTATAAACGGAAAATGTTATTCCTATCCGGTTCCAGCGCAAAAGTCACTAGGAGGGTAGTACGGTGAGTTATCACCTCTAAAGAACTTTCCAGAATTTCTGTAAGGTTAAGTCCAGGTTGAGAGCCTTGGGAGTGAGATTTGATTCCAGAAATATATTGGGCTCTGGTAATTGGGGGATAGCCCTCTACCGGTATTCCCAGGATTTCACTAAAATACTTCAACATATCTATTGCTGGAATCAATGGAGATTTTGGAAAGTTTAGAAATCTTAAGTTATTTCTCCGTCCTTGGTTATCAAGAAATTCTAGCTTCCTAGCTAGAATTTCCCTTTCCTTAACCATTACTCCTGTTAAGTTCTGCAGCTTTTGTGTCTCTTCTCCTAGTTTCTCAGTTTTTTTCTCGTTTTCTTGTAGTCTCCCAGATAAGGCAATTTGTTCTTGTTTTAAATCTAAAAGATCAGTTTTAATGGAGTTTGTTACCTGGGTGAGGATGGTAAGGTTGGTGTTAATTCCCTGGATAGCTTCCCACAGCATTTCCATTGTTATACCAGCAGGTTTTAAATCCACTCGACTCCTCACAGAAGCAGCCTCCAGAATTAAGGGAGATGTCAGGCTTTCAGCCCTTGTACAACCAGTAGTGTTCCGTTCTGGGGTCGAGGTAGCGACAGGACCTCCTCCTGCAGCTCGTGATCTCACCACTTCGGAAGGATCATCGTTCTGCTTCCCAAGCAATCCTATACTGCTTCCGGGTCGTGGGGGAGCTGTAATGTGAGGCGGGCTTAGCGAAGCCGTCTCTATGCTACGGTCCGTCTGACCAGCATCGGATCCCATCAGCGTTGGCGTCTGCAACTTCAACGCCTGAACTCCAAATTGTTCCAGCGCCTTTTGCTGGGTTGCCGGTTTCGCGGGGTCGGAGGAGGCTAAAGCCCCGGTCTTTCCCTTCCTCTTCCCCATAATATCAATGGGGAGAGTGCTACATCCCAGGTAGGACCGCTGAAAATCAGGAGCTCTCAGACGTACGTCCTCTCGCGGCGCCATCTTGTCTGGCTCGATTTTATAGATCTTTATCATATCTTCTCTTGACTGTCTTTTCACCAGACCGAAGAATCCTAATCTCTTCAGCCTTACCAAGTCATAGAGTCATTCCATCCCCTCTACTATATTGGTTTCCCTTTTCTAATTCCAGATAGCCAAGACCTGTCGCTTCTTTCTCTTTAACATCAGCAAAATTCGTCCTTTCCTCTCTGAGCACACCACCCGAACTCTCATCCACTCTCTCATTACCTCTTGCCTTGACTACTGCAACCTACTCCTCACTGGCCTCCCACTTAACCATCTATCCCCCCTTCAATCCACTCAGAACTCTGCGGCACATCTTATATTCCGCCTGGACCGATTTGCTCATATCACCCCTTTCCTCAAGTCACTTCACTGGCTCCTGATCAGGTACTGCATACAGTTCAAGCTTCTCCTTCTAACCTACAAATGCACTCAGTCTGCAGCCCCTCAGTTACCAATATAACCTCTATCAGTTACTTAGGTTAAAGTCCAAAGTTGCAAGGTTCCAAGTTGAACTTTGCCTACCTGATTGGTGTAGCTGCAGTTCACATGTAGGTGGTGGAAGTAAATGCATTTGGGCATCACTGCTTCCCTCTGGACCTCCTTAACCTAGCTCTGCTCTGTTTTTATACTTCCTAGTTCTTGCTCTGCTGGCTCCACCCTTCTCAAGTCATTTGCCCCTTGGGTGAGACTGTGGCTCTTAAGATAGTTCTCATAGGGTGAGGGAGTATTCTTAAGGGGATGTGGTAGCATCCTACTGTCTCCCTCACAGAGCCCTTAATAAATACAGATGTCAATGCTGCCTTAATTTGATCCTTTAAAAGAAAATGTCCATTCAAGTGGAAGCCTAAATTGTAAACAATGGAAAGATTTCTTTTTTTTTGCATGCACACTCCTACTATTTAGTGAAATGGCTTAGTATTAATACAAACCACAACAACAACAACAAAACCTCCAGACTAATGTGATGTTTTTTCTTCACTTTGTTAGCATTTACAAGCAGAAAAGATGAAAGAACTTTATTTCAAGGTCTTGATTATTTGGTTTAGCACCATTAGAGCCATCATTATATTAACTTAGGAGTTTTGATTGTTGACAGCTGAAACCTGTGCCTGAGATTTATTTAATTGGAAATGTCTGAAGGAGCAGAGAGTTTATAATTCTTTTTCCAAATAGAGACACAAGCACTTTATAATACTAATGTTCATGGTTTGAAGCATTTTCTTACGATGCTAACTTTTTGCAAGCTATTATCTTCTGATGTTCAATATTACTTATGATTTATGTAAGTGTTACAAATTAACTTTGTATTATATATAAATTGTAGAGTGTATTAATTCACAAGGCAATTGAAAATTGACAAAATGCCTCATTCTAAACTACCTCAAGGCGACATTTCACTAAAGGATATGTTTTTAGAAGTATGATGGAATTTGTACTACTAAATTATCAACGGTCATTTAAAATGTTGCACTGAAAGTGTTCTAAGATATGTGGAGGGACATTTTTAGAGTCCTGTCTTCTAAGGAGCATTAGCGTTTTTAACACGCCTAAAATTAACGCATGCGCTAACTGTCTAAGCGCCTATAGAGATATTGTAGGTGCATACACAGTTAATGCACGTACATGGTTAATGCGCGTTAAAAATGTTAATGTGCCTATAAGACGGCTTTGTAAACAAGGCCCTTAATATGATGTCTAAATACGATTTTGGATGTTTTGCTGAAAAGATCCAAAAGTCAAGTGGCGAACATAGCGATTTTTGAGCCAGAAAAATGTCTAACTTTTTGTTTCGAAAATGGCCATTTCCTAGACATTTTGTGCATTTTTCTATTGTGAGCATTTTCACAAAAAAAAAAAATGTCCAAGGGAAAAACACGGTCAGTATTCTTAGGAGAGACATACCAGCAGAGCAGTAGGGCACCCTAGGGGGCACTGCAATGGACTTCATATAAAAGTACTAGGTACATATCTCACCCTTACCCCCTTATATTGTATGGGGGCCCTCCACAACCAACCAAAAACCTACTGTACCCAACTGTGCACCACTACAATAGCCCTTATGTCTGCAGGTGTCACCTACATGTAAGTGCATTAGGTTTTTGGTGGGTTTTAGAGGGCTTACACTTTCCACCACAAGTGTACCAGTTAGAATGGATATGGGCCTGGCTTCCCTTCTCTACAGTGCACTTCACTGACCACTAGGCTACTCCAGAGACCTTCTTGCTGTTCTAATAGGAATGACCATAACATCTGAAGCTGTCATAGAGGCTGGTATGTACAGTTTCTTTCACATCTTTGAGGGAGTGGGAGGGGATCGTTGACCTCTGGGGGAGTAAAGAGGGTCATGCCTTAATCCCTCCAGTGGTCATCTGGTTATTTAGGGCACCTTTTGGGACTTAGTCGTGATGGAAACAGGTCAAGACCAAAACAGTTCAAAATACAGCAGCAAGACTCATCTTCAGAATCCAAAATATGAAAGAGCCGCCCCTCTACTACAAGAATTACACTGGCTCCCAATCAAAGTCCACATTACCTTCAACTTTGTACCATGGTCTAGCTTATAAATCATGGAGAAGCGCCTGTGTACTTCTCAGACATGATCACCCTATCCTTTAAGAACTCACTGAAAGAGGCGAGGAACTATTTGACACTACACTACCCCAGCTGTTACAGACTCATCTACAAGTCTGTACACTCCGCAAACTTCTCCTACCTAGGCACCAAGATGTGGAATGCACTGCCAAAGGTCCCTAACTCATCACACCATCTTTAGGAAACACCTTAAGACATACCTGTTCAAGAAGTTCCTACCTACAGACCACAAAAATTAATCAACTTCACCCAACTAAAATGAACCAACCACTCAGCCAACATAAATAGCAATCCCCCTCTCATTAATCATGATCAACACATCTAAATACTCAATTCTATCCCACAACATCCCAAACAACCTAACACCTAACTACTTAGATCCAACTGAACAGGAACTTTCCCTCGATCACCTGCTTGTTGAAGCAATCACAAGGATCACCTACTTCTCATCCTAAAAGTAACTCCCTATCTAATTTCATCTCAAATGTAACCCATGCTTTTTTTGTGCCAGTACCTTTTTTTACCTCCCAAGTCCCATTTCCTCTCACTGCCCCCGTTTCTTCTCTCGCTGCCTGCTTGAGAGTCTGGGTTCCTGATCAATCAGCACAACTGACCCGGCACCAGCACACTCAGCCTTTGAGCCTATCTGCTCATGGAGGCCCTGTTGGTACCATCCCTCTGATGCATATGTGACATGTCAAAAAAGGCAGAATTAACAGGGCCTTCCTGAGTGTATGGCATGGGCGCAAAGCAGAGCCTCCCTCCCACATTTTCCTATGTCACTAGTACCCACATTTACCAAGACAACTGGTTCCTTGCCAGAACTATCTAAAATCCTATCTAGGTGAAGTGTGAGGTCCACCACCTTTACACCAGGCAGGGAAGTGGCCATGCAGTTCTCATGTCCACCAGCCACCCAGCTATCTGCATGTCTAATAATCGAATCACCAACTGCAACAGCCATCCTAATCCTTCCCTCCTGGGCAGAAGTTCCTGAAGACACATCCTCAGTATGAGAGAATATTGCATCCCCTTGTGGGCTGCTCCTGGCTAAAGGATTATTTCCAGGTTCACCAGGATGATGCTTTCCTTTTAGAAGACCTCCCTTCTCCAAGACAGCACAGGGGCTGACAGACTGGAGGTGGGACTTCTCTACAATGTCCCTGTAGGCCTCCTCTGTGTATCTTTCTTTCTCTCTCATCTCCTCCAAGTCTGCTACTGTAGCCTCAAGAGAATGGACTCATTCTATGAGAGCTAGGATCTCTTTTATCGAACACACACATATAACCCCAAACCAACTGGGAGATAATCATACATTTGACACTCAATGTAAAAGATTGGATAGCACCCCCTCTTGCTGCTGGACTGCTGTCTGCATTTTAGTATTAAAGAGTTGTTTAATTAAAACTTTTTAAGGTACTAGGGATATCAGATTAATATAAAGAGCCTTAAGATTATATGGTATAATGTGTAATTTATTTAGTGTTTGCTTCTTAGAAACTAATCTATATAATAATTTGTACCTCAGGTTCTCTGGCTGGCTGTCTGGGTTTGTAACATGTTATTGACATCAGCTTGCCTCCAGCGTTCTCTTCCCTCTTACTGTCCCGCCCTCGCGTACAGACGAAATAACATCAGATGAGGGTCGGACACTGAGAGGGAAGGCAAGGTAACGCTGGAGGCGACGCGAGCCCAGTCTGCCTGCCACTGCTCCCTGCCAGAGTCTATCTGTTAAGGTACGTTACTCAGCTCACTCGGCTCAGGAACAAAACCCAACAGAGAACTCCTCCCAGGCAGCCCAGCCCCCCCCCCCCCCCCCCCCACAAGAATCACAGTTTCAGAGAAAAGAAAAAGTACCCAGCAAAAAGGGCAGTTTTTAGGCAATAGGATAATAGACAGAAAGCTTCAGAGAAGACACACCCTAGTAGAAACAACAGCGGTTTTATTTCTTTGTATATAAGTTTAGATTTTAGATTCAGAAAAGATTTTAGATCACTTGCAGCTTCTGCCAAACAAACCAAACCAAACCAGCTCAGAAATCCTCTGCTAAGCCCAACAGGTCAGGCACTTCCCCCTTCCGCCTCTTTATGTAGTCCTTACACCACCTGACTGCATACAATCAGCCCCTCCTCCCACGTGGTGCTAAGCTCCCTGCCGGAGTCTATCTGTTAAGGTACGTTACTCAGCTCACTCGGCTCAGGAACTAAACCCTTCCATGGATTGCTGCTGCTGTTTGGTTGTCTGCTTAAAATGTTGGGCAAGTCATGTATTGTGTTATTGGCACTATGGATGTGACACTGTACTGTCAATACAATGTTCTATTGCCTTAACGATACTTTGACTTTGTTTTCACATAACTCCTCACAATGTAATACATAACCAAGTTGTAACAAACTGTATTTCCACCATTCACAATGTATTGTAAGCCACACTAAACCCGCAAATAGGTGGGAAAATGTGGGATACAAATGCAATAAATAAATACACAAGATTTAAATATAAATGATCTGGAAATGGGAATAGTGAGTGAAGTGATCAGATTTGTAGATGACATGAAACTATTCAAAGTAGTTAAATCACATGTAGACTGCATGGACGTTTGGAAGGCTGGAAGACTAGGCATCTAAATGGCAGATAAAATTTAACGTGAACAAGTGCACAGTGATACACATGGGAAAAATAACTCAAATTATAGCTACATGATGCTAGTTTCTACATTAGGAGTTATCACTGGGAAAAGGATTTTTGTTTCATTGTGGACAGTACTTTGAAATCTTCTGCTCAGTACGTGGTGTTGGCCAAAACAGCAAACAGAATGTTAGGAGTTGTTAGGAAAGGAATAGAGAATAAAACAAAGAATATCATAATACCTTGGTATCACTCAATAGTAAGACCGCATTGTGTGCAATTCTGGTTGTCAAATCTCAAAAAACGATATAATGGAACAAGAAAAGTTATAAAGAAGGGTGAACAAAATGATTAGGGGGCTGGAATGACTCTCATATGAGGAAAGCTAAAAAGGCTAGGGCTCTTCAGCTTGGAGAAGAGATGGCTCAGAGGAGATATGAGAGAGGTCATTTAAACGTAAACACAAATCAATTGTTTATTCTTTCAAAAAGTACAAAAACTAGGGCAAGGTTTCCCAACTGCCGGTCAGCAAAACTTTTTTGTCAGTCCATATAAAACAAGCTAATTTTAGTGGTAGTTGGTGGGGATTCCAAGCCCCACTATCTGAAGACCACCTCCTTGATGACGCATAAAATGCTGCTCACCACCTTGGAAGTCTGCAGCAGCTCCTCAAGCTGCCAACAGTAGCACCCATGCATGCTCAGTTTTTAGTGCATGCACAAAAATGCATGTGCCTGTGTTGGCAGCTCAGGGAGCTACCGTACACTGCCGAGGTGAAGAGAAGCATTTTCAGCACCATCTAGGAGAGGACTTGGGATCCCTGCCAGCTCAGGTAATTTTTTTTTGTTTAAGTTGAGCAAGGAGGGGACAGAGAGCCAGGGGGAGACGTCCTGACCCACAAAGAGTTTCTCACCATTGCCAGTCCATGAGTGCAAAAAGGTCGGGAAATGCTGAACTTGGGGACCCGAATCAAAAGGTGACTGAACACAATCAAATCCCACAGGGTAATAACATCTAAACAGGAAGCAGGAAAAGGAAGAAGGCTTGACAGGTGATCGGATAAACAATCGGACTTTATTGCTGCAATACGAAAGACTCAACTCGGCACCACATTTCGGCACTGAAGTGCCTGCCTCAGGAGTCTGTGAAGTACTGTGAAACTAAGAACAAAGCAGCCAAGTATAACATTGTTTGAAGGTCTTTAGAAAGACTGTGCATAAATATGTGTTGCACTTTCCAAACGAAAAATAGATCTGAGTTAGGAATTGATGGCAAAGCGTGCTTAGTGGATAAACAGCACTGCATCTGAACAGGAACTAGGGGATACTCCATGAAGTTACATAGCTACACATTTAAAGCAAATAGAAGAAAATATTTTTTCACTCGTATAGTTAAGCTCTGGTACTCATTACTGGAGAAAGTGGTAAATGCACTTACTCCTGGATTCTATATATGGTTACTAAAGTTACATGTGCAAATCAGCATGTATATAGCCGAATCGCATGAACAACTTGATTAATGAGAAAATCAGCACCAGTAATTGGCTGCTAACAATTATTGGTGTAAATTGGCCTTAATTGAGAGTTATGTGCACATCGTATTCTATAATAATGCATGTGTAACTCCTAGAGCGTGTAATTTCAAGAGGGCAAGTATTGGGGACATAGGCGTAGACTGGGGGGGACGAGGGGGGGCAATGCCCCCCCAAACGACGATGAGGCGCCGCTGCGCCATTAGTTAAAAAAAAAAAAACCACATGCACGCACGCGCTCCTCTCCATCCGCTTGGCTTCCCTGCTCTTTCTGTCTGCGTCCCGCCTTCCTCTGACGTCAGAGGAAGGCGGGACGCAGACAGAGAGGGCAGGGAAGCCAAGCGGACAGAGAGGAGCGTGTCCGTCTACCCCTCTCTCTTCCTCCCTCCCTCCCTCCGCCGCAGGCACCGGTCTTTTCCAGCGTTCCTGGCAGCGGTAGCGTTGTACACGCTGCCTTTGGCTCTGCCCTGAAGCCTTCTCTTCTAGTTCCTGTTCCCGCATAGGTGGGAACAGGAACTTGAAGAGAAGGCTTCCGGGGCAGACCGAAGGCAGCGTGTACAACGCTACCGCTGCCAGGAATGCTGAAAAAGCTGAAGACTGTTGCCTGCGGCGGAGGGAGGGAGGGAGGGAGGAAGAAAGGGTGTAAACGGAGTCACCATCTTGGATCTCGCGGGGGGGGAGCAGAGGGAAGATGGATGGGACTGGGAGGGGTGGGAAGCAGAGGGAAGGAGCAGGAGATGAATGGGACTGGGAGGGGTGGGGAGCAGAAGGAAGGAGCAAGAGATGGATAGGACTGGGAGGGGTGGGAAGCAGAGGGAAGGAGCAGGAGATGAATGGGACTGGGAGGGGTGGGGAGCAGAAGGAAGGAGCAAGAGATGGATGGGACTGGGAGGGGTGGGAAGCAGAGGGAAGGAGCAGGAGATGAATGGGACTGGGAGGGGTGGGAAGCAGAGGGAAGGAGCAGGAGATGAATGGGACTGGGAGGGTGGGGAGCAGAGGGAAGCCTACTGGAAAGAAGACACTGAATAAAACAGAAGACACTGGGACCAAAGCGAATAGAAAAACTAAATGATCAGACAACAAAGGTAGATAAAAGTATTTTATTCATAATTTATTAATTGAAATGTGTCAGCTTTTTGAAATGTGCATCTGTGATATTTTGCCTGTAAATTCAATTCCTTCCTCCACATTAGCATATTCATTTGCATATTTATATATGCAAATGATATGCTAATATGCTCCGCCTATTCTTTGCCCCCCCAAATGAAACAGTCAAACTACGCCTATGATTGGGGAGGAGGCATATCAGGAGCATTCCTATGAGTTAAATGTATTTTTATAGAATACGCCTGATCCACACCTCATTTAGGTGCCAGAATTTACACCTGGTTTTAGGCATAAATTTAAGTGCCTTAAATTGCAGATACCCTTTAAAGAATAGCCCTCAACGCATAATATTTTCTGCACTGACTTTTCAGCACAGTTTACTGAATCTAGTCCTTATTGTGCAGTGTTTAAAAAAGGTTTAGCCAAATTCCTGGAGGAAAAGTCTATAAACCATTATTAAGGTAGACCTGGAGAAAGCCAATGCTTATACATAGAGCTGAGCAGCATGGGGCCTTGCTACATTTGGGGACTCTTTGTGACCTGAATTGGTCACTGTTGGAAACAAATTACTGGGCTAGATGGACCCTTGATCTGACCCAATAGGGCAGTTCCTAATCCCTAGCCCTAGCTGATAGAATAAGTAATGAATCATCCATCCTAAAACAATAAAACTGTAAGTCTGACAAGTTGTTAACAAGTGAAAAACAGATTAACCTACAGGTTTGATATATTAATATTTTGAATCCGAAGTCAGCTGTACCTTGTGTGTTTGACTTCTTTCCTGATAATTAATGGAGTTCTTTTAATTTCTTTCTTACCTCCTACTTTAGGATTTTATTATGTTACCTGCCCTGTAATGCCTGCAGGATGAGCAGTATATCAAATCTTAATAGGCCACCATAACAGTAAACCACAATGTAGTCTGCTTTAATCCTGTAGCTCAGGGGTTCCCAAACGTTTTTGGTTCATGGCACCCTTAGTGTCAGAGCAATTTTTCACAGCACCTCCTCCCCCCCGGCCACATGGGTCTCCACTCCTCTCCCCTCCCCCCCCCCCCCCCCCCCCCCGCCACACAGAACTCCCTTTCCCTGCAGCTTCCTCTTCCCAGAAAGTCCAGCACACCATTCCCTGCAGCCCCTCTCCTCTCATAAATTCAACACACCTCTTTCATCCCCAAATCCAGCATTGCTCACTACCTTCCTTCCTGCAGGTCGAGGATCACTGCCGCTTCCTTCTCCTTCCCCTGCCACCGCTATTCACAAAGGCAGGCACTCCGGCCCCTTCCCAGTCTGCCGCATCCGGCACTCTCTGATGCAGCTTCTGCTGTGAGGGCCGGAAGCGGCAGAGAGAAGTCGTTGTAGTGGCTGTGTGAATCGCGGACGGCCTGAAAATGTATGCTGCAAGCACTACAGCGGCGGCGAGGGATGAAGCAGGAAGCGGCAGATTTCTGACCTGCGTGAGGGGAAAGTAGGGAACGATGCTGGATTGTGGGCGGCAGGAGGGAGGTCAAGATTTGCCGCGGGGCCCCTGAGAGTTTGTTGTGGACGGTGCACCAGGGTGCCACAGCGCAGTTTGGGAAATGCTGCTGTAGCTATAAGAACCATTAGTCCACCTATTTCTTTTCACATAAAAATATCACAGTTGTGGTGTTAAATATCTGAGCCAGCTGCCATAAAAACCCAAGCAAATGCGACTTTATAAGAGAACCTCCAAGGATTCTGGTTGCCTGGGCTACAGTGGGATCTCCTACAGCATTAGAATAGATGGCACTATGACTTTATTGTGACATCTTTACTGGGAAGGATTTACAGACATACACTGTCTTTTTTTCAGGATTCATTTTCTGGACATTGCCTTTCATAAAATGATACAGCTCCTAGCCTGGCCCAGAACAACTGTTACCTAAAACTGAGCATAAATAACACAGTAAATCTTAAATTGATCTTTATTTGTGTGGGCAGATTACATTTATAGTGAGAACATATTTCATTCACACCACAGCACCTAAAGGCACTGCAGTATCTTAGCATACAGTACATGGAAAAAAAAAGGAACCAGTTCAGCTGTTTTTTTTTTGTGCACGCAGTCACAACTTTATTTCTAGATTTCCTTAACAAAACGTAGAATGTATTAAACCATTTCTATAGGAGGTAAAAATGTCATGTGAAAGAATCGTGTTTCTGTGTTGCACGTTTGAATGAAACGTGCAACACAGACACACAGCTTCCCGGATTCTATATTTGATGCCCCAATTTGCTTGCCTATATGCAAGTGGGTGCCAGATGCGTGTGCAATTTAATTGATTAACAAGCCCTTAACTAGCAATAATTGGGTGCTAACCATAGGATCTGGCTCTGTGGGTGCTGTGGGTGCTTGAGCCAGGGGCATAGCCAGACTTCGGAGGGATGGGGGGTCCAGAGCCCGAGGTGAGGGGGCACATTTAAGACGCCCCCTGGCACCGCCAACACCCCCCCTGCCAATGCCGACTCCCCTGCCGCCACCAACTTTGACCCCCCCTGCCGACGACCCTCTCAACCCCCCCCTCCCACCACCAACCCTCCCCTGCCCCTGCCGTCGCCTACCTTTGCTGGCAGGGGACCCCAACCCCCACCAGCCGAGGTCCTCTTTTGCCTTCATTCTGTTTCTGAGTCTGACGTCCTGCACGTTGTACATGGAGGGCGTCAGACTCAGAAACAGAACGAAGGAAGAAGAGGACCTCAGCTGGCGGGGGTTAGGGTCCCCCGCCAGCAAAGGTAGCAGACGGCGATGGCGGGTTGACGGCGGGAGGGGGTCGAGAGGGTCTTCGGCTGGGGGGGTCCAGGGCCAAATCTATGGGGACCCAGGCTACGCCCCTGGCTTGAGCACCCCAATATTGAGAAAATTCTTTGTATGTGTCCAGGGAGGGGTTATTTCCACTGGGCTTAGCACTCCTCCCCCCCAATAATTTTGAAACGTTGGCTCCTATGGTGCTATCAACCAATTACTGCAGTTAATTGGCATCAATCAGGATTTGCACTATTCTATAAGGCAGCACACTAAAATACTGTGGTGCATATCTGAAAAGAGGGTGTGTCAGGGGCATTCCTAAAAGTTATGTGCGTAATTACAGGATACTGCCTGAACGTGCCTAAATTGTGCGCCAGCATTTACACCTGGTTTCAGCAGGTGAAAATCTAGTTCCCAAAGTTAGGTATGAGATTGGTGCTGAAGCATGATTCTATAAAGGGCACGTGCTTAGTGCTGTTCTTATCCTGCGCTCCTTTTGCGCTGATCTTTTCAAGCGCCCATTGATGATTGCCATTTTACTCAATCTAGTCCAATATGCATTTACATACCATATTATTACTGTCTGCTTAGTTTCCAGTAACTTTATGGGAGGAATTAAAAAATAATCATGAAAAAGGATAATAAAGACTCCATCCAACCGATATTCAGACCACGGGAGATAGCCCGGCTGTCTCCCGCAGTCCGCAATAAAGCCTGATATTCAATGCCGGACCGTTTCTGGTGACTGGCATTGAATATCCATTTTAACTTTTGCCGGTCTGACTTTAACCGGCTAAGCTGATATTCAGCTGATATTCAGACTAGCCAAAGTTTTTCTAGATTTACTTACTTACTAGCTCAATGACTGATGTAAATGCTCACTCCTAACTCTAGGTAGTGAGGCATGTAAATGCCAGTATTCTATGACTTATGCGTGTAATAACCTGACCTACACTTGCCTCTCCCAGGTCCATGCCCCCTCCCATGGGCAAGGAGGAATCTAGCACAGCTTATCTCTCTTTCTCTAGGTTTCTCCTGACCGGATGGCATCTACACCAGGGTACTGAAAGAACTCAAACATGAAATTGCTGATCTGCTGTTAGTGATCTGTATGTAACCTGTCGTTAAAATCGTCCGTAGTACCTGAAGAATGGAGGGTGGCCAATGTAACGCTGATTTTTAAAAAGGGTTCCAGAGGTGATCAGGGAAATTGCAGACCGGTAAGCCTGTCTTTAGTGCCAGGCAAAATAGTGGAAACTATTATAAAGAATGAAAATATGGCACACGTGACAAACATGGTTTAATAGGATAGAGTCAGTATGGGTTCAGCCGAGGGAAGTCTTGCCTCACCAATTTGCTTCATTTCTTTGAAGGCGTGAATAAACATGTGGACAAGTTGATCCGGTTGATGTAGTGTATCTGGATTTTCAGAAAGATTTGGACAAAGTTCCTAACGAGAGACTCCTGAGAAAATTAAAGAGTCATGGGATAAGAGGCAATGTTCTTCTGTGGATTAGGAATTAGTTATTGGACAGAAAACAGAGGGTAGGGTTAAATGGCCATTTTTCTTAATGGAGGAGGGTGAATAGTAGACTGCTGCAGGGATCTGTACTGGGACTGGTGCTATTTAACATATTTATAAACGATCTGGAAAATGGAATGACGAGTAAGGTGATTAAATTTGCAGATGACACAAAACTATTCAAAGTTGTCAAAACACATGCAGGTTGTGAAAATTTGCAGTAAGACCTTAGGAAACTGGATGACTGGGCATCCAAATGGCAGATGAAATTATTGTGGACAATTGCCAAGTAATGCATATTGGGAAGAATAATCTGAATCATAGTTATCTGATGCTAGAGTCCACCTTAGGAGTCAGCACTCAAGAAAAAGATTTAGTTGTCATTGTAGACAATACGCTGACATCTTCTGCCCAGTGTGCAGTGTCGGCCAAAAAGGCAAACAGGAAGCTAAGAATTATTAAGAAAGGATGCAAGATAAGACCAAGAATATTATAATGCCTCTGTATCGCTTTATACTACAAACGCTCCTTGAGTATTGCGTTCAATTCTGGTCACCGCATCTCAAAAAAGATATAGCAGAATTTGAAAAAGTTAGTGTTAGAAGAGAAAACACATAAGTAAAATTTTTTTTAGATACATCAAAAGCAGGAAGCCGGCCAAAGAATCGGTTGGGCCGCTAGACGACGGTGGTGTTAAAGGGGCGATCAGGGAAGACAAAGCCATAGCGGAGAAGTTAAATGAATTCTTTGCTTCGGTCTACACCGAGGAGGATTTGGGAGGGACACCAGTGCCGGAAAGGGTATTTGAAGCGGGCGAGTCAGAGAAACTAAATGAATTCTCTGTAAACTTGGAGGATGTAATGGGTCAATTCTGCAAACTGAAGAGTAGTAAATCACCAGGACCGGATGGTATTCATCCAAGAGTATTAATAGAACTGAAAAATGAACTTGTAGAGCTACTGTTAGTAATATGCAATCTATCCCTAAAATCAGGTGAGGTACCGGAAGACTGGAGGGTGGCCAATGTAACGCCGATTTTTTTAAAAGGTTCCAGAGGAGATCCGGGAAATTATAGATGGTGAGTCTGACGTTGGTGCCGGGCAAAATGGTCAAGGCTATTTTAAAAATAAAATAACAAAGCACATACAAAAACATGGGCTCATGAGACAAAGTCAGCACGGATTTAGTAAAGGGAGGTCTTGCCTCACCAATCTACTGCATTTTATTTTGAACAAATATGTGGACAATGGAGAGCCGGTGGATATTGTGTATCTGGATTTTCAGAAGGCGTTCATGAAAGACTACAGAGGAAACTGGAGAGTCATGGGATCGGAGGTAGGGTATAATTGTGGATTACGAGCTGGTTGAAAGATAGGAAGCAGAGAGTAGGGTTGAATGGTCAGTATTGTCAATGGAGAAGGGTAGTTAGTGGGGTCCCTCAGGTATCTGTGCTGGGACCGCTGCTTTTTAACATATTTATAAATGACCTAGAGATGGGAGTAACTAGTGAGGTAATTAAATTTGCAGATGACACAAAGTTATTCAGGGCCGTCAAGTCGCAGGAGGAGTGTGAAAGATTACAGGAGGACCTTGCGAGACTAGGAGATTGGGTGTCCAAGTGGCAGATGAAGTTCAACGTTGACAAGTGCAAAGTGATACATGTGGGAAAGAGGAACACGAATTACAGCTATGTCATGCAAGGTTCCGCGTTAGGAGTTACAGACCTAGAGAGGGATCTGGGAGTCACCGTGCATAAGATGTTGAAAACTTCTGCTCAGTGTGCTGCGGCGGCTAAAAAAGCCCACAGAATGTTGAGTATTATTAGGAAAGGGATGAAAAACAAACACGAGGATGTTATAATGCCGTTGTATCGCTCCATGGTGACACAGCACCTCGAGTATTGTGTTCAGTTCTGGTCGCCACACCTCAAAAAAGATATAAAGGAATTGGAGAAGGTGCAGAGACGGGCGACGAAAATGGTAAAAGGGGTGGGAGGACTTCCCTATGAGGAAAGGCTAAGATGGTTAGGGCTCTTCAGCTTGGAGGAGAGGCGGCTGAGGGGTGATATGATAGAAGTCTACAAGATAATGAGTGGAATGGAGCGGACAGACGCAAAGCGTTTGTTTACACTTTCTAACAGTAATAGAACCAGGGGACATAAGATGAAGCTAGAATGTGGTAGATTTAAAACAATTAGGAGAAAGTTTTTCTTTACTCAGCACATAGTTAGACTCTGGAACTCGTTGCCGGAGAATGTAGTGACAGCAGTTGGCCTTGCTGAGTTTAAAGGGGGTTTGGACAGATTCTTGAAGGAAAAGTCCATTGAGCATTAGTAATTTAAATTTTTGTTTTGTTTTGGGGTTTTTGCCAGGTTCTTGAGGCCTGGATTGGCCACTGTCAGAGACAGGATGCTGGGCTTGATGAACCCTTTGTCTTTTCCCAGTATGGCGGTGCTTAAGTTCTTATGTTCTAGAATAGTACAGTATATAGTGGAATTAGAAAAGCTACAGAGAAGGGCGACAAAAATGATAAAGGGGATAGGATGACTTCCCTATGAGGAAAGACTAAAGAGGCTAAGACTCTTTAGCTTGGAGAAGAGACGGCTGAGGGGAGATATGATAGAGGTCTGTAAAATAATGAGTGGAGCGGAATGGGTAGACGTGAATCACTTGGTTACTCTTTCTAAAAATACTAGGACTAGGGGGCACGCAATGAAGTTACAAAGTAGTAAATTTAAAATGAATCAGAGAAAATAATGGGGAAATTCTGTAAATGGCACTCAAAATTCAGCGCCAAATGGTATTCTATAATGAGTGTTCTGGGATCAGCACCCTTTATAGAGTAGTGTGTAGCACCACAATTCATATTCAACTTTGGGCATAAGGAGGTACACCAGCTGACACCAAGAGTAAATCCCGGCACACAAATTGGGAGCAGATTCCATGGGAAAGGCATGGACGTGGCCCACCCATGCCCCTTCATTTGCCAAAACCCCTTTACAGATCCACATAGAAACCTGTGCTATTGTATGAATGGGTGTGCAAGTATGCTTTCACATGGATCTCTCTTTTTCCCCCGTTTTGGTGCCTTGCATCTGTTAAAACACCTTTTCACGCTGAAAATTCCCCCATTACACATAATAATGGAAGTTCTGTGCAGCCATGCTGCATTTAGAAATCCACAGCTACGCCGTGTCTATGGTGTAACTGCAGGCACCTAGATGTAATGTGCGCTGATCAGGGTCGCAAAGATACAAAGCCAGGCCCAGGGTAAACAATCTTAATGGCCCCCCTTGCACCAAAGTAATTTTATCTATCAAACATGACCCTACCTCAGTATCTGCAGTGCTCCCCCTCTAATTGGTTGTCTGTCTTCTATCCTGCTGTGCTCGCACTGTGTGCTGGCCATGACTGGGTTAACACACTAACTCTTGAGTCTTTTCTGTCACCACAGATCCTTCCTTCCGTTTGCCAGTGGAAACAGAAAGTAGTCACACTCAGGAAGAGGCAGGATGAGCGAGGCAGGAAGAAGGACTTGCAATGGAAGAGAAGACAATGCGTTAACGTGATAACCCGCGATAAGAAGACCAATGAATGAAGCCTTCTTCTACATGCTTGGCTGCCTGTGCCAGCGGTACCACCAGAAAGCCTTGCCCCTTGAAGGACAGTCCCGGGGAATCTTGCTCCCCTCCCGCCCCTCTCTCAGCAACCCTGGCGCCAATAGCAGGCTATGCTAGTATTCTATAATGGAATCTGGGTGCCCAGTTACCATTATATCATAGACCCTCACTGTGTGACATTGGGGTGCCTAAATAGATGCACCCACTTATAGAATTGCTTCCATATGGAAGAGAACCTCAAGGAGCATGTCTTCTTCTTGTACACAGAAAACTGCATTTTATCATCTGTTCATATAGGGGCAGTTCTATAATGGGTTGTCTATGTGAGAAGTCCAAAAAGAAGCCTATTATCAGTTTCTTTTCTAAAGGTAACATAAGAGTCTATTTGTCTTCATAAATAGGTTTCCGGAACCAACCCTGATAGCACAAAAATGTCAATGCATAATTTACACCTATTCCAAAAACAAACACAATAAAATAAAAATAGAAATCTGTAGGGATGGGCGGCCAGAAAAGGTTTGTTTTGTTTCATTTCTCATGTCATTTCCAGGATTGTTCATTTTATTCATTTTCATTTGGCCATTTTGTCGTCACTGAGTGCATGCTCGATTGAAAGAGCGAGCCCTATTTGAAAAAAGGGTGCTCTCTTTAGGAAACAGTGCAAACTGTTTTCCTGATACTGGGCATCTGCTCAGTGGTTCACACATGCACAATGATTTGAATGGGTAAACAAACAGGAAAAGAGTATGCACTATTTCCTAAAGAGTGCGCCGTCTTTTCAAATAATGCACACTTTCGAAAGAGTGTGTATTATTATCATTATCAAATGAAAAAACAGGGATTGTTCTGATTTTGATTATTGTTTTTGTTCAATGCCATTTCCCAAGTGGTTGCAAACAACAGCCCATCCCTAAAAATGGGTGCATTGCTCTGTAGAGGTAATTCTATGAATTAACACCTAGACATATTTATTTATTTATTTGTTGCATTTGTATCCCACATTTTCCCACCTAATTGCAGGCTCAATGTGGCTTACAATGTTCCGTCATGTCATTCGCCATTCCGGAGTAAAAGATACAATTGGTATTACATAAAGAACAGAGATAACATAATAGAATTAAGCAATCAGGTAGAGAAAGAGAACATTCAGAAAATCAGGTAAGTGGTGATGCGTTATAGTTCTTATTATTGATCATTGTGGTATGCCTTGTTGAAGAGATAAGTCTTCAGTAATTTACGAAAGTTGACTAGGTCGTAAATTGTCTTCAGGTAAGGTGGCAGTGCATTCCATAGTTGTGTGCTCGTGTAGGAAAAGCTAGACGCATGTGTTAATCTATATTTTAGTCCTTTGCAGCTGGGGAAGTGAAGATTTAGGAATGTGCGTGCTGATCTTTTAGCATTCCTGGGTGGCAAGTCAATAAGGTCTAACATGTAAGCCGGGACATCTCCATGAATGATTTTATGAACCAGGGTGCAGACCTTGAATGTAATACATTCTTTAAGTGGAAGCCAGTGTAGCTTTTCTCTTAGGGGTTATGGGCCACTTACACACATTTATAGGTGCCAATAATTGGTAGTTGCATGCAAGTGTGCACTAAGCATTATTCTACAAGGTAGTGCCTAAATGCAATAGGACTAGATTCAGTAAGTGGCGCTCAAAAAATGGAGTTGGCAAAAATACGCAAGCAGAGTACTATTCTATAAACGGCTTTCTGAGTTGGGTGCTGTTTATAAGAATAGCAAATAGAGCAAACTTTCCAGCCAAACTTTGGGCGTGAAGGTTTACATCAACTGAAATCCGGTGTAAATCCTGGCGCACAATTTAGGTGCAGATCCCCCGTATTCAGTAATACTGCATGCAGCTTTAGTGAATGCCCCCAGCCCGCTCATGCCCCTCCCATGGCCATGCCCCATTTTGAATTGCACGCTATAAGATTTGCACACGGATCTTTATAGAATAGCGCTTGCCAAGATGCACGTGCAAATCCAAATTGTTGCCAATTTAGCGTCAATAATTCTTAGCACCCCATTATTGGTGCTAATGGGCTCATCAACCAATTTAGTAGTGCATGCATCTCGGGATAGAATGCAATTTTGCACATGGAAATTTGCACACCATTTATAGAATCTGGTAGCTGCAGAGGCATGTATGTGGGTGAAGCATGAGTAGGAATCTTATAGAATAATATGAATTACATGTGTCGCTTGGTGCATGTCGGCGTACCCATTTATACCTTCCATTAACATGGTGTAAAGGGTTGTGCCTAAACTGAGGCGTACTCATGCCAACTTATGCTAGTATTTTATAATGGCATCTTGTCACACACATACCATTATAGAATTGACACCCAGGCTAGATTCTATATATGGTGCCTAAAAAACAACACCTCCCCCCCCCACTATTCTATAAGCCGCGCTTAAAGTTAGGCACAGTTTATAGAATAGCACTTACACCCGGGAGTTGTGGATGGCCATTTGCACCAGCTGAAATGCGGTGCAAATGTACGCGCCTAAATTAGGCGTGTACCCCCCCGTATTCTACAATAATACGTGTAAATACTAGGAACGCCACTGTTCTGCCCATGACCCTCCCATTTCTGCCCCACTTTTCTTACTCGTGTGTAAAATTTAGGCACATAAGTTCCAATTAAATTGAATTAGTGCCAATAATTCCTTGTTAAAATTCCAATTATGGACACTAATTTGCTTGTTATTCAATTAACTTGCACGTGCAAGTTTTAGCGACTTATATAGAATCGGGGGCCCGGTGCAAAGCATCAGCATACCTAAATGGAGGTGCTAATTAGCAAAATTGCCTCCTCTATGTAGGTGAATCCATACATTTTATAAAATATGGCATACATCACATCTTCACCTCTCCTCTGTCCAAAATACATCCCTAACTTTAGACAAATAGGTGCTTTCTTTCAACAGATCTACTTTTTAATACATACAATCATGAAATGTTATAAAGGCCTTTTTCTGTGTATAAAGCTGTTACATAAAAAAGCTCTATAAAACTGCCCCCAAGAAATAGCACTTTTTCTAACATTACTGCTATTTTTACATTCCGCTGAAGCCTAAAGCTTCTAAAATGTACTACTAAATTAAACATCATAAAAATATTAGAATATCTAGCAGATTTTCCTTTAAGCTACATGGTAATCCTCCACCCAGTACTGTGTTTTTAATCAGGAGGGACAGGCAGGTCCCCTGGGAGTCCTGCAAAACCTGTCTGTCCTTCATGACTGAAAGTGATATGGAAGCACCACCCTCCACCAGCAGGAACTTAAGAGGATGACTCTTCAGCTTAGAGAGAATGCTGATATCTTGTCGTGTATAGCCTTCCAGCTATGTTATAAAAATTGGACATCTTCCCCCAGATTCTATATAGAGCACCTAGAGATCTGCACGAAAATCCAAGCATATTCTATAACAATGTGCGTAACATAATTGACTTAACAAGCCAATCAGCATTGTTATCAGCACTTAACATGCAATAATGAGCACTAATTGGCAATAATTAGAATTTACATGCACAACTCCCTAAGCGTATTTTGTAATGCTCTGCGGCTAAATTTTAATGTGCGCAGGCAAAAAGGGGCATGGTTATGGGTGGGGAAATGGGCGTTCCGTGGGCGTTTTCAAAATTTACACACATTATTATAGAATATGGCCCTCTGGGCCTTAAACTACGTACCAGGATTTAAACCGCATTTTCGTTGCTGTAAATGGAGGCGCGTTGTTTTAAGTGCTAAGGTATCAACTAAGCGTATTCTATATACCGTGCCTAAATCTAGGCGCAGTATGTAGTATACACTTAGGAGGAAATGTTTTCTGTGTGGATTTTCTAGGCACCATATATAGAATTTGGCCCCTTGTGGCTAGGATTGGCATGTAAATCATTAAGGAGTCCTTTTCCACTATGCTGCAGTAAAAATAGGCCTTAGTGTGCCCTTACACAGGTCTTTCCCACACACTACGGCCATTTTAAGGTCTCCTCTGTTATCTGTGGACTAACCAGTTAGCACTTGGTAATGTAAGGGGCCCTTTTATGAAGCAGCGGTAAGCCCAACGCAGGCTTACTACTCACTAAAAGAGAAGTACCGCCGGGCTACCGCAGCAGCCCAGTGGTAGTTCCTTCCCCCAACACACACCATTTCTGTCGCTACAAAAATATTTCAATTTTTCTAGCGCCGGTGTGTACCCAGCATGCCCGGTTACAGCTGGGTTAGCGTAAGAGCCCTTACCATGGTAAATAATTCCCCCCCCCCCCTGAAATGGCTGAGTGGCAAGTGGTTCATTTGCCGTACTGCCATTTTTTTTTAATTTCTTTATTTAAATGTTTCAATACCTCACCACAAAGAGTGAATATGCAATCGGCATTATTTAACATGAAATAAGAAAAATAATAAGTAAATATCTTAACAGCCAGTTTGTCCACAATTTTAAGAAATTAGATTCCAAGATTAAGGAAATTGAAAAGGAAAACAAATACGTACTGCCATTTCTTTAAAAAAAAGGAAACCTGCCTTTTACCGTCTGCAGTAAAAGGGGGCCTCGGAGCATGTCAAAAACAAGTGTCGATGCCTGTTTTGCAAGGAAAGGTATTTCAGATCAAAACAACAGCACTGACTGTTTCATGATGTTTGTTTCCACAGGGTGGGATAGTGTTAGATCTGTGCCTTAAAATGTGCATGCTGACTTTATAGTTTCAGAAAAAAACAATGTATCAGTTTTATAAATAAATCATTCATAAGCTTTTTTTGACAAAGGCCAGAACAAGTGTGCCTACCAAAAACTGAATTCAACTATGAGAAAATTACTGGTGGACTTTGGTCCTGGGGAACTGAGGAACTGAGTTCGATTCCCGGCATAGGCAGCTCCTTGTGACTCTGGGCAAGTCACTTAACCCTCCATTGCCTGCCGCATTGAGCCTGCCATGAGTGGGAAAGCGCGGGGTACAAATGTAACAAAAATAAAATAAATAAATAAAATACTTCTCTAAAGGAGTAAACAGGACCTGCACAGGTGCTCTTTTTTTTTCTGGCAGGAAGAGAAAACAGAAAAATAAATTCCCTAACACATCCTCTGCAGGATACAGAAAAAAACCCACAGAACCTTGGTGGTTGCGTGATTTACTGTAGTCTTCTCCATAGTGACAATATGCACAGTTTAATCTTTATTGAAGACTATATCTAACATGTTCCTGGTATAAAATTTATATTGCCATCTTTAATGGCACTAGGTATCAATATGAGTACTGAATGTAATTTATTTCATCATTTAATGGGTATGTGTATTCTGCAACAGTCATATGAGAAGCAATATTGTCAGTTCTCTGTGACAGTTCGATATTAATGACTCCACATGCCAGATGCATTATTCTGACCCATCTCCAAGACTTGCTGGTGCTGTAAATAAAATTGGACTTTGAAGCTGTGGAGGACACCAGCTTTAGTGCTATCTACTCCCCCCACCCCCAAACAAAATCACGTTCAACAATTTAAACAATCTGAACTGTGTCACACAATTCACTACCACACAAGGTTATACATACGGTATTGGTAAGAATGAAATATTTCAAAAACTTCTGCTGCAGTAGATGGATGACAGGTTATGATAAAAGCAGCTTGCAAAAATAGAATAGTGAAAGCAATGTGATTAAAGGTATCTTTGCTTGAGTGGTAAACAGGGATGGCTAACAAATTGAGCAGGTTCTAAAAACCAGCTTGCACAAAAGGCGCATGCATTGAATTAGATATCAACATTCCATGTCTACAACACAAAGGATGACTTCATTATATTCCACTGTTGGGAATATATAGTTTTAATTAAGTATATAAAACTTGAATGGCAAGTATAAGATAAACTATAGAGGACAAAATTGTACTTATATTTGAGATAATGAGCAGAAAGAAATAGAATGCTATTACAGTGAGCAAATTGCCTGATTCACCAAGGTCTTTTTGTGAATGGCAAAAAAAAGCTCTGTGAATCAGTTCCTAAATGTTGTCTAATTTGTTCTGGTTAGCAGTTGAAGTATTTTTCATTCAGCACTCTATGAGATCTATTTACTAAGGGGTTCATTTACTAAGATGTGCTGAAAAATGGCTTGCGGTAGTGTAGGCGCGTGTTTTGGGCACACGCAGATCCATTTTTCAGCGCACCTGCAAAAAAAGCCTTTTAAAACTTTTTGCCAAAAATGGATGTGCGGCAAAATCAAAATCGGCGTGCGTCCATTTTGGTTCTAAGACCTTACCGCCAGCCATTGACCTAGCGGTAAAGTCTCAATCGGTAACCGGGCTATATTGACCTATGCGCGTCAAAAGTCACTTGGCGCGTGTCCGAAAATAAAAAAATATTTTTCAGATGCGCGTATCAGACGCACGCTATAAATGAAATTACTGCAAGAGCCACACAGTAGCCAGGTGGTAACTCCATTTTGTCACGCGTTATGCGGCTTAGTAAAAAGGCCTCCTGAGTTGCCGTAACTTCTGTGTATTAAGTAGCAGTAATGTCTCATTTATCACATGTTGATATGCCAAGATTAACACAGTGTTCTCCACAGAACATGATCAGAAAACATGTGCCTGGTAGCACTCCTCCAGATTCTATATATGGTGCCTGGATTCGCGTGCCATAATTTGGTCCTGGAAGGAAAGTCTAGGAACTATTATTAGTCAGGTAGATACAGGAAGTGCCTGTTGATCCCTGAGCATGAGCAAGGAGGACTAAATCTATTCTTTGAGATCCTACTAGGTACTTGCAACTTGGCTTGCTTACCATCAGGCAGGTTGCTGGATTTTATGGACCTTGGGTCTAAACTAGTGAACATTTCTTCTGTTCATATTTGCTTATCTCTGCTGGTTTTCTTGTTTGGCTGCAAACACATTCTATGCCTCCATCCTTTTACTTCACATGCATTTTACAATTTGAAAATAAGCACCATTAAACCATCATTCTAATGCAACCTGTAATTTTCTTTTTTTTATAGTACGGTAACATCGTGTTTAGATCATTTTTGCATTGACTCAATGAAGACAACAAATCTCTTGTAATCTGGTCACAAATGTATTGTTAATCTAATAAAATATTGTCACCTACACCACATTTGTTGATCTTTATGCTCCCACCATCCTGAATTTTTAAACTATTTGGCTTCTTTCCATGCCTTTAAGCTTGAAAAATGCAACATATTTCCATGCATGTAATGAGCAGAAAACCAGGATCAGCCAGTGGCGTAGGAAGGGGGGGGGGGGGGGGGGAGGGGCGGTCCGCCCTGGGTGCATGTGCTCGGGGGGTGCCGGCCCCGCTGGTTCCATGCTCTCTCTGCCCCGGAACAGGTTACTTCCTGTTCCGGGGCAGAGAGAGCAGGGAACCAGCGGGGCCGACGCAGCTCCGAGTGACGTGCACTCGGGGCGGATCGGCCCTCCCGCAGGTAAGAATGCGGTCCGGGTGGGGGGTTGCGCTCCGGGGGGGGGGTGCGCCGCAGAGGGGGGGAGGTCGCACCATGTTGCACCCAAGGGGGGGGGGTCGCACCGTGCTGCACCCGGGGGGGGGGTGCGCAGCGGCAACCCGCCCCGGGTGTCATTAGCTCTCGCTACGGCACTGGGATCAGCTTGTCTCTTTTGACACAGAGCTGAATAATTACTATACCATTCTTGTGACACAAAGCTAGATTTTAGATAGTACATGGAGAAGGGGATACATAAGGGGCTCTGCCAATTGTAGAACCTCTTAAAACACAAGAACATAAATGTTGTCAGACTGGGTCAGATCAATGGTCTATCTAGCTCAGTATCCTGTTTCCAGCGGTGGCCAATCCAGGTCACAAGTACCTGGCATAAACCCAAATAGTAGCAACTTTCTGTGCTACCAATCCCAGGGCACGCAGTGGCTTCCCCATGTCCATCTCAATAGCAGACTATGGACTTTTCCTCCAGGACCTTGTCCAAATCATTTTTAAACCTAGGTACGCTAACCACTGTTACCACATCCTCTGGCAATGAGTTCCAGAGCGTAACTATTCGTTGAGTGAAAAAATATAGCGATGAAGCTCAATGTAGTTTCCTAATACATAAGAGTACACCAACTGCCACAGAAACGTGTACATTCTACTGCACTGGGTTTGCGTTGGCTGCAGAATTGAGATTTTGCAGGGAATGTACCAGGCCCTGGAGCAGCGCCATATATGGATGCACTGCAATATGCAAATATTAGGCTACATATATTAGATGTGCCATTGAATGCCAAATGTACACTATGCATAAATAAATAAAGAAAATACCATATTTTGTAAATTTTCTCGGTTGAGTGCCCGTCATTTCACAGCTTTCACACCTCTCCCTTAACCCTGAATTTGGCTCATTCTCCTGTCCAAAATATTGTATTCACTGGATTGTCCACTCAGTTCTTTCACTAAACCAATAAAATAACTGCAGGACTGCATATGGAAGTTTCTCCATGTACAGAAGCAGCAGGAATTTTAGAAAGCTGCATGTGGGGAAAGCAAATGTAAAATTCCCCCCCCCCCCCCCTTCCATCCCACAAACACATGTATAGGTGGGAACAGCTTTCTAACATCTCTGCTCCTGCAGTAGAGGCCCTAATTCTAGCATAAGCACTCTCTCCAGTTCTCCTCAAGGCAACACCCCATGAGGCAACCTCCCATGTGGTAACCACCTCAAAGTAACCCCCTCCCAAGGTAACCCCACCATGAGGCATTCCCCCCACTATCCACTCCCAATTCTGTCTCTGAAGGATTCCTGGTGTTGAGTGGAGCAGGGAAGATGCCAGATGCCAATTTGCTGTACTCTGAATGATATTAGATCAAATATGGTCATTGAGAGACTTCTAATGGTAATCCTTCCTTGTATAGAAGCCTGCTAATACCATGGGATTACCTCCAGAGGTCTCAGTGGCCATATTTGAACCCTGGATTGTTGATAGCAGGATTATTGAGTGATCATTGTTTTCACTCCACTAAACACGAGAACAAAGCCAGGGAGGAAATGGGGAAGTGGAAGGTGGGAGACCTGCTGGGGAGTTGCACTTCATAGTGGGGTTGCCTCATGGGAGGGGTTGTGATTACCTTAGGGATCAGTTGTCTCAGCAGGGGATTGGATGCCTTATAAGGTTCTAGTGCCTTGGGGAGTTAAAGAGGCGATCAAATGTCAAGGTGGGGACTGTAGGGACACTGACTTTGGAGATGTGATTTGGAAAGGGACCAGACATTGATATTTCAGCATCCCTTAGAAGACACTTATACATGCCTCAGGGCAGCTGTAAATGCAATGTCTGTCTTGTGACACATGATGTGGATTTCCTATCTGAAATGGGGACTCTGCATCTGTATTGTAGGATGTTCAGGATACGCCCTCTCCTGCCTATACCCCTTTGACATCTAAACTTAATAAGCCTCCCATTTGTAAATAGCATCTGTTGTAAAATAACCAAACCTAATACTTCAATTACCACCTGATGGTTTTAACTCTTTATCAATAAAATAATTTTACTAGAAAATGGAAGGTAAGACTTCAGTTATACCATTGCCTTAAATGTTTGTTGGGCAACTAGTAACTGCCATCATTAATCATAAAAAACCTCCACCTTCCTTTAATTTGTGTTATATTTTTCTTAATTTTTTCTTAAAATCTTTTCAATATTTTATTTTCACATAAATAACTGCAGAATGGTGACTTAGCTGTAAAGGCTGTGCTCTACAGAGCTTCTCCATTTCACTTTTCTGCTTCTTCAGGAGCCACCTTTGTTATTATAGCATCACTAAACAGTACATCATCTATAAACACAAACGATAATAAAGATTGTCGATGGAATATATTATAAATGGTCCTCAGGCAAACATATATGCAATGGGCTTACCCTGTGCACTATGACCACATCTTAATCTACAATTTCTGTCAACCTTATTCAAGATAGCCAAAACGCCAACAATATTCAGTCAATCAAAATTTACTTCCAGGTTATACACCATGTAATATATTTCTTGGATTCCTTGTTGTCATGAAAGAAACCTTACATCTAAAAAACTACACTTCCAAATGGTTGTAAACTTTTTAATTTAAATATCCATTTCTACTCCTGCTTAATAACAATTTCCCTCTATTCCCCCCCCCCCCCAACCCCACCACTTCACCTATTATCCGATCTATAATGAAATATTGCAATTCCTCAAATGTGTGAGCTTGTTTTAACCTGTTACCAATGGAGCATCTTGCTTGGCATGTAGTTACACAAAATCTGTGTTTAATCATTTGTAATTTAAATGGTCTTATTGTTGTTTTTCCTATGTATAAATTTTGACATAAGCATTTGATTGCATACACCACATAAATGCTATTATGGCTGTTGGAAAAGAGATGGCTGAAGGGGGATATGATTGAGGTCTACAAAATCCTGATTGGTGTAGAAGTGAATAGAGTTTTTACTTGTTCCAAAAGTACAAAGACTAGGGGACCCTCGATAAAGTTACATGGATATTTTTTTAAAACAAATAGGAGGAAATATTTTTTGACTCACAGAAACGTTAATCTCTGGAACTCATTTCTGGAGTTTCTGATAACATCAGTTAGCGTATCTGGGTTTTAAGAACGTTTGGACAAGTTCCTGGAGTAAATGTCCATAGGCTGCTATTGAAATAGACATGGGGAAGTCACTGCTTGCCCTAGGATTGGTAACATGGAATGTTGCCATTATTTGGGTTTCTACCAGGTACATGTGACCTGGATTGGCCACTGTTGGAAGCAGGATACTACTACTACTACTACTACTTAACATTTCTAGAGCGCTACTAGGGTTACGCAGCGCTGTACAATTTAACAAAGAGAGACAGTCCCTGCTCAAAGAGCTTACAATCTAATAGACAAGTGAACGGTCGGTCCGATAGGGGCAGTCAAATTGGGGCAGTCTGGATTCACTGAATGGTAAGGGTTAGGTGCCGAACGCAGCATTGAAGAGGTGGGCTTTAAGCAAAGACTTGAAGACGGGCAGGGAGGGGGCTTGGCGTAAGGGTTCAGGAAGGTTGTTCCAAGCATAGGGTGAGGCGAGGCAGAATGAGTGGAGCCTGGAGTTGGCGGTGGTGGAGAAGGGTACTGAGAGGAGGGATTTATCCTGTGAACGGAGGTTACGGGCGGGAACGTAAGGGAGATGAGGGTAGAAAGATAGTGAGGGGCAGCAGACTGAGTGCATTTGTATCCGTATTTGTATTTGTATACTGGTTAGATGGGCCATTGGTCTGACCCAGTATGGCTCTTCTTGTTCTTAAGTCTCTCTGCACATGTAATTGCAGCTAGTTACATGCAGGATGTTTCTCAAATATGAGGTATTCGCATAAAAAACATGGGGTTGATATTCAGCTAGTGGCACTCAGTGTTTTACTGGGCACTGCTGGTATTATGCCCAGACATTCAATGGTGGGTAATCTCTGGGCTCCGGCATTGAATTTCCAGGTTTCTGGTGCCAGCTAGGCTATAGCCGGTTAAATGCGATATTCAGCACTTAACTGGCTATGGGGCATTGGATAAAGATAGGACTGACTTTTATGCAGTCCTATCTGTATACCCTGTATACCCTGGAGGAAAGGAGAAACAGGGGTGATATGATACAGACGTTCAAATATTTGAAAGGTATTAATCCGCAAATGAACCTTTCCCGGAGATGGGAAGGAGGTAGAACTAGAGGACATGAAATGAGATTGAAGGGGGGCAGACTCAAGAAAAATGTCAGTAAGTATTTTTTCACAGAGAGAGTGGTGGGTACTTGGAATGCCCTCCCGCGGGAGGTGGTAGAGATAAAAACGGTAACGGAATTCAAACATGCGTGGGATAAGCATAAATGAATCCTGTTCAGAAGGAATGGATCCTCAGAAGCTTAACCGAGATTGGGTGGCAGAGCCAGTGGTGGGAGGCGTGGCTGGTGGTTGGGAGGCGGGGCTAGTGCTGGGCAGACTTCTACGGTCTGTGCCATGAAAATGGCAGATACAAATCAAGGTAAGGTATACACAAAAAGTAGCACATATGAGTTTATCTTGTTGGGCAGACTGGATGGACCGTGCAGGTCTTTTTCTGCCATCATTTACTATGTTACTATTCTATTTATGTGGTGACTTTAACCGTTGAAGTGCTGAATATTGGCACTTAACCAGCCAAGTGTCAAATACGTACAACTCGCTAAGCGTATTCTATAATGAACTGTAGCTAAATTCTAATGTGCACAGTTCAAAAGGGGTGTAGTTATGGGCAGGGAAATGGACATTTTGTGGGCATTTCAAAATTTATGTGCGCTGTTATAGGATATAGCATCTATGCACTGAGATTTATGCCACAGTTTCAATGGTGTAAGGATACACGTAGTTTTAGGCGCTGGGATATCAAGCAAACTTATTCTATATACAGTGCCTAAATCTAGACACCAGTTATAGAATACACTTAGGCAGAAATGTTTTCCACACGGATTTTCTAGGTGCCATATATAGAATCTGGCCATAAGTACCACATGGCCCATAGGTGTAAAATACGATGTGCAGCACTTATGGAGTGCTGTCTGTTAGCACCCACTAAACCTTTGCAAAAGGTCCTTTAAATAAGTCACTTCCTTTCTGTTTTGTCTACTTGGTAAAAGAGGAAAAAACCACATTGGTGCAATTAAGATTAGACTGTACCAGTAACAGTACAGGAGAAACAAATCTGGACAGTGCATAGACTTTAGAACAGAACTTTCCTAGATAAGAAAGTGTTTTATATTTCTCCTATAATATCTTGATTTATATTCATACCATGCTCATCTACTTTAGTTCAAAAACATTGATTTTAACTTCCTCATTCTTTATTATTTAATTGATTTTTCATATATTATGTTATTATTGGTTTCTCTAACTTTGTGCGACCAGTGTTTGAAATAATGTTTCAGTATGGATGCAAATTTAATAAAACATTCAAGCTTAGACATGAGCTGACACATATTTAACTGTTTGTTGTCCATTGAGAAACGGGGTTAACTATTTATACTGCACAGTGACAGTAGAAAGTTCTCTGACCAGGGGTTAATAAAATGAATGTTGATATAGGTATAATATTATATAAGTACATAAGTATTGCCATACTGGGAAAGCCCAAAGGTGCATCAGGCTCAGCATCCTGTTTCCAGTGGCCAATGCAGGTTACAAGTACCTGGCAAGATCCCAAAACAGTACAATACATTTTATGTTGCTTATCCTAGAAATAAGCAGTGGATTTTAATAATGCCTTATGGATTTTTCTTTCAGGAAGCTATCCAAACCTTTTTTAAACCCTGCTAAGCTAAATACTTTTACTACATTCTCTGGCAACAAATTCCAGTATTTAATTACACGTTGAGTGAAGAAATATTTTCTATGATTTGTTTTAAATTTACTACTTTATAGCTTCAATGCGTGTCCCCTAGTCCTAGTATTTCTGGAAAGAATAAACAAACGATTCACGTCTACCCGTTCCACTCCACTCATTATTTTATAGACCTCTATCAAATCTCCCTGAAGAGCCCTAGCCATTTTTGCCTTTCCTCATAAGGAAGTCTTCCCATCCTCTTTTTCATTTTTGATGCCCTTCTCTGTACATTTTCTAATTCCACTATATCTTTTTTGAGATGCTGTGAACACAATTGCACATAATATTTGAGGGGCTGTTGCACCTTGGAGCGATAGAAAGGCATTATAATGTTCTCATTTTTGTTTTCCATTCCTTTCCTAATAATATCTAACATTCTACCTGCTTTCTTAGCTGGTGCCGCACACTGAGCAGAAGGTTTCAATATACTATCAAGAATGATACCTAGATCCCTTTCCTGGTTGGTGATTCCTAATGTGGAACGTTGCATTACGTAGATATAATTTGGGTTCTTCTTTCCCATATGCATCCTTTGCACTTGCTCACTCTAAACATCATCTGCCATTTTGATGCTCAGTCTCCCAGTCTCGTAAGGTCCTCTTGTAATTTTTCATAATCCCCTTGCAATTTAACAACTTTGAATAACTTTCAGGTTCATTTTCGAAAGAGAAGGATGCCCATCTTTCGACACAAATTGGAAGATGGGCGTCCTCACAGGGATGCCCAATTTGGCATAATTGAAAGCCGATTTTGGGCGTCCGCAACTGCTTTCCATCGCGGGGACAACCAAAGTTCATGGGGGCGTGTGGGAGGCATAGCAAAGGTGGGACCTGGGCGTGCATAACACATGGGAGTCCTCGACCCATAATGGAAAAAAAAGGGTGTCTCTGATGAGCACTTGGACTACTTTACTTGGTCCTGTTTTTCTTACGACCAAGCCACAAAAAGGTGCCTGAACTGACCAGATGACCACCGGAGAGAATCGGGGATGACCTCCTCTTACTTCCCCAGTGGTCACTAAGCCCCTCCCACCCTCAAGAAACATCTTTAAAAATACTTTTTGCCAGCCTCTATGCCAGCCTCAAATGTCATACTCAGGTCCATCACAGTAGTATGCAGGTCCCTGGAGCAGTTTTAGTGGGAGCATTGCACTTCAGGCAGGCTGACCCAACCCCCCCCCCCCCCCCCACCTGTTACACTTGTGTTGGTAATTGTGAGCCCTCCAAAACCCATCACAAACCCACTGTACCCACATCTAGGTGCCTCCTTCACCGTAAGGGCTCTGATAGTGGTGTATAGTTGTGGGTAGTGGGTATTGGGGGGAGATTGGGGGGGGGGGGCTCAGCACACAAGGTGAGGGAGCTGTATACCTGGGAGAAATTTCTGAAGTCCACTGCAGTGCCACCTAGGGTGCACGGTTGGTATCCTGGCATGTCAAGGGGACCAGTGCACTACGAATGCTGGCTTCTCCCATGACCAAAGGGCTTGCATTTGGCCATTTCTGAGATGGGCGTCCTTGGTTTTGATTATCATCAAAAATCAGAAACGACCAAATCTAGGGACGAACATCTCTAAGGACGTCCTAAATGTCAAGATTTGGGCATCCCTGACCGTATTATCGAAACGAAAGATGGACGTCCATCTTGTTTCTATAATACGGGTTTCCCCGCCTCTCCATCAGGACATTTTGCAAGGACGTAATCAGCAAAACTTGGGCGTCCCTTTTCAATTATGCCCCTCTTTGTGTCATCAGCAAATTTAATTATCTCACTAGTTACTCCCATCTCTAGATCATTTATAAATATGTTAAAAAGCAGCAGTCCCAGCACAGACCCCTGGGGAACCCCACTATCTACCCTTCTCCATTGAGAATACTGACCATTTAACCCTACTCTCAGTTTTCTATCTTTTAACCAGCTTTTAGTCCACAGTAGAACACTATCTCCTATCCCATTACTCTCCAATTTGCTCTGGAGTCTTTCATGAGGTACTTTTTCAAATGCCTTTTGAAAATCCAGATACACAATATCAACCGGCTCACCTTTATCCACATGTTTGTTCACCCCTTCAAAGAAATTTAATAGATTGGTGAGGCAAGATTTCCCTTCACTAAATTCATGTTGACTTTGTCTCATTAATTAATGCTTTTGAATATGCTCTGTAATTTTGTTCTTTATAATAGTCTCTACCATTTTGCCCGGAACCATGTCAGGCTCACAGATCTGTAATTTCAGGCAGGAGGACCCAGGCTCATCCACCCCTACCTGTTACACTTGTGGTGGTAAATGTGAGCCCTACAAAACCCACCACAAACCCACTGTACCCACATCTAGGTGCCTCCTTCAACCGTAAGGGCTATGGTAGTGGTGACAGTTGTGGGTAGTGGGTTTTGGGGGGGGTGGTTGGGGGGCTCAGCACACAAGGTAAGGGAGCTATGTTCCTGGGAGCAATTTCTGAATTCCACTGCAGTGCCCCTAGGGTGCCTGGTTGATGTCCTGGCATGTCAGGGGTACCAGTGCACTACGAATGCCTGCTCCTCCCATGACCAAAGGACTTGCATTTGGTCATTTCTGAGATGAGCGTCCTTAGTTTCCATTATCGCCGAAAATCAGAAATGACTAAATCTAGGGATGACCATCTCTAAGGACGACCTAAATGTCAAGATTTGGGCTTCCCCGACCGTATTATCGAAACGAAAGATGAATGTCCGTCTTGTTTTGATAATACGTGTTTCCCCGCCCCTCCACTGGGACGTTTTGCGAGGACATCCTCAGCAAAACTTGGGCGTCCCTTTCGATTATGCCCCTCCAAGTGGGGTTCCACATGGAATCTCCCTCATCCCCCATTTTGTTTAATATCTTCATGTGTTCTTTGGACACAGTGCTGTTGGAGATTACCTGTATTCACATGCTGACAATATTTTTGATCATTATGACCATACCTATGGACATGACCTTATTACAATTGACTTTTGTCCTGCATTAACAAGATTGAATCTCGGTCTAATCAAAATCGTCTCAAGTTAAATTCAGCTACAACAAAAATTTTATGGTTGGGAAATGGATGGCAAAACGCTCCAGCTACTTTTCATTTGAATAGTAACAAGGACCTGAATATTCTAAATCATCTAAAGTTATGGGTTTCATATTAGATTTAGCTTTTAGCTGTGAAGCCCAAATTAATAATTTAATAAGATGGGTGTGTTTTTTAAGGCAAGTGAAGATTATTCATACTTACTTCCATGAAAGTCAATTTGGAATGTTGGTCATATCTAATTGGACTATTCTAACTCCTTGTATTCTGAGATTTCAGATATTCTCATGAAAAGATGACAACTTTTGCAGAATATGGCTTTTAGATGTATTTTGGGAAAGAAAAGGTTTGACCATGGTTTTTTTTTGTTGGTTTCTGTTCACTGGCTTCCTTTTAATGCATGAGTCTTATTTAAAGTAGCTTGCTTAGTGTTAAAAATTGTACATTTGTGGCTCCAGTAAGTTTGACTCAGTTATTGGTATTTCCTGTCTGTTAATATTTCCATCTTTCTAAGAGTGTTCAGCGTAAGAAGAAATTACCATCATCTTTTTCATATAGAGCTGTTGTGATTTGGAACAACTTTCCTTTACCAGTGAAGAAACAGACCCCTTATTATGCTTTTCACAGACGTCTTAACACTTATCTTTTCCAACAGTTTTTGAATTAGGATCAATTCTTCTTATTTTAATTTATGTAATTGTAGTTTGGTATTTTATTGTAAACCATTCTGGAGCCTTTGGGGAAGAAAGGGGTCTAAAAGTACAGGATTAGATTAGATTAGTACTTGGACATAGTCTGGCATTATTTCAGTATCGACAATCAGGGTTTAAAAAGATGCTGACCACTGCTGGCTGAATAATGACCTCCATATTTCTGATACACTATCGTGTTAGTGCTATTATCTAGGATTCTATTTCCCATTTCCAAATTTACCTCATTGATTGTGTGTGTGCTTACATTGGTCATTTTAATATTGTTATGTTATTAACAAAATTGAAAGTTTTATGTCAAACTATGGATACTGAGTACCGTCACCTTTTCCATTGTGTGCTGAAATTGGCCCATGGTCCCCAAGTTTTAAGGCTCTACACACCAATTCTGCCTTGTCATAGATTCTGTGACTGGTTGCAGGGGTCCTGGCTATTGTGGGGTGTGTCCCTCAGTGATTACCTCATCCCTGAAGGATGGCCTGATATTTGAGTACCGGCACCTTTTTTGCTAGAAGAAACACACTGGGTAAATCTCTTCATAAAGACAGTTACTAGATCCAAATAAATAAATAAATAAATACATTCATACATACATACATACGTATCATTCAGTCACTATACATGAAGATTGGAGGGTAGACAATGGCATGCCAATTTTTAAAAGGGCTCCAGAGGTGAGTCAGGAAACTATCAGCCTCTGATATGTACTAGACAAAATGATTGACTGAAACTATACAAATAAGTACCTGTATATGTAAGCCGTATTGAGCCTGCCATGAGTGGGAAAGCGCAGGGTACAAATATAACTAAAATAAAAAAAATAAAAATAAAAATATACTAAAAAACAAAATTACTGACCATATACTGTAGTTAAGCACGGCTTCATAGGAAAGAGGTGGTAAAGGCAAATCTTGCCTTAGCAATTTATTTTTTTAATTTTTTAAAATTTTTGAAGGTGTAAACAGACAAGTAGATAATAGCGAGCTGGTCGATACAGTGTATTTGAATTTTCAGATGGCATTTGACAAAGTCCCTCATGAGAGGCTCTTTAGGAAGTTAAGGCATCATGGAAAAAGAGGCAGTGCCCTGTTGTGGATTACAAATTGACTAAAAGGCAGGAAACAAAGGTTAGGACTGATTGGACAACAAAAGAGTGGTCTAGTGGTTAGGGTGGTGGACTTTGGTCCTGGGGAACTGAGTTCGATTCCCACTTCAGGCACAGGCAGCTCCTTATGGCTCTGGGCAAGTCACTTTACCCTCCATTGCCCCATATAAGCCGCATTGAGCCTGCCATGAGTGGGAAAGCGCGGGGTACAAATGTAATAAAATTACTGCAGTGTACCATGAGTCTATCTTGTGACATGTGTTGTTTAACATATTCATAAATGATTTGGAAACAGGCATGATGAGTAAGGTGATCAAATTTGATTATACAAAATTATTCAAAGTTGTTAAAACGGCTGAGGATTGTGAGGACTTGCAGAAATATCTTGGGAGACTAGGGGATCGATATTCAGCCAGCACCACTTAGTTTTTGGGTCAGGCTCTGGCAATGAATTTCTTGGTTTACAGAGCCGGATACACCATAGCTGGTTATTGGATTATTTAGCACTTAATTGGCTATGGGGTACCGCATAAAGATAGCACTGACTTTTATGAGGTCCTATTCACAGGGTGACCTTGGTTGATTAAGTGCTGAATATCAGCTTAGAGAATAGACATCTGAAGGGAGATATGACAAAGGTCTATAAAATACTGAGTGGAGTGGAATGGGTAGAGGTGAATCACTTGTTTACTCTAACCAAAAATAGTAGGACTAGGGGACACACAATGAAGCTACAAAGTAGTAAATTTAAAACAAAGTGGAGAAATATTTATTCATTCAATGTGTAATTAAACTCTGGAATTTGTTGCCATGTTGGCTTTCCAGCTTATAATTGAAAAAGAAAAACGCCTATATTGCGACCCAAATCGGGAGATAGACGTTTATCTCACAAAAACGAATAAAGCGGTATAATCGAAAGCCGAATTTGGACGTTTTCAACTGCACTCCGTCGTGGATGCGGACAAAGTTGATGGGGGCGTGTCAAAGGCGTGGTGAAGGCGATCAGAGATGGGCGCCTTTCGCCGATAATGGAAGAAAAATATGCGTTTTTAGCGAGAATTTAGGGCACTTTTCCTGGACCCTGTTTTTCCACGAATAAGGCCCCAAAAAGTGCCCTAAATGACCAGATGACCACTGGAGGGAATCGGGGATGACCTCCCCTGACTCCCCCAGTGGTCACAAACCCCCTCCCACCACAAAATATGCCGTTTCACAACTTTTTATTTTCACCCTCAGATGTCATACCCACCTCCCTGGCAGCAGTATGCAGGTCCCTGGAGCAGTTATTAGGGGGTGCAGTGGACTTCAGGCAGGTGGATCCAGGCCCATCCCCCCCCCCACCTGTTACACTTGTGCTGGTAAATAGGAGCCCTCCAAACCGCCCCCCAAACCCACTGTACCCACATGTAGGTGCCCCCCTTCACCCCTTAGGGCTATAGTAATGGTGTAGACTTGTGGGCGGTGGGTTTTGAGGGGGATTTGGGGGGCTCAACACCCAAGGGAAGGGTGCTATGCACCTGGGCGCTCTTGTACCTTTTTTTTTGTTTTTGTAAAAGTGCCTCCTAGGGTGCCCGGTTGGTGTCCTGGCATGTGAGGGGGACGAGTGCACTACGACTCCTGGCCCTTCCCACGAACAAATGCCTTGGATTTATTCATTTTTGAGCTGGGCGCTTTCATTTTCCATTATCACTGAAAAACAAAAACGCCCAGCTCACAAATTGTCGAATAAAACATGGACGTCTATTTTTTTCGAAAATACGGTTCGGTCCGCCCCTTCACGGACCCGTTCTCGGAGATAAACGCCCATGGAGATAGATGTTTTTGTTCAATTATGCCCCTCTATGTCTCCTTAATCCATGCTTTTGAATATGCTCTGTAATTTTGCTCCTTATAATAGTCTCTACCATTTTGCCCATTTTGATCTATGGCGGAGAATCGAGAACTCCTGGCCTAAGCTGCTGAAAGATATAAGAAACAAGTGAATAAGAAGAGGCATCTTGCTTCCCAGTTATAGCCCAGGGACTTGGTCTGGTTATCTACCTAGAAACTTCATCTTAAGACTCCTTCTACCAAGTTTGCTCCTTACTTTATTGGGCCATATCCTATTGTGCACCAAGTCGGGTCTGTAACCTACAATCTGAAGATACCTTCTACTTTATGGGTGCATAATACATTTCATATATCCCTCCTCAAGCAGCTCGTAGTGAGATGGAAAGGGAGGAGACCATCTCACTACGAGCTGCTTGAGGAGGGATATATGAAATGTATGTCCTGAACCTTGTATTCCTGGTCTGGGTCCATTGCCATGGACCCAGACCAGGAATACAAGGTTCAGGACATCCTTGACTCCAGGAGCTGTGGGGCAGCCTCCAGTACCTAGTGGAAATGATATGGTCCTGAGGAAAACTCATGGGAGCCAGCAGTCCATATTCCTGCTCCTCTATTTGTCAAAGTTTCCACTGCAGATTTCCCCATAACCCAAGCCTGGACTGTGGAGAGGGGTACCCTTGCTGAGGAGGAACTGTCATGAACATGGCCATACCCTGCACCCTGGCTTACCGACTGATGATGGGGGACATTGGGTTTGGTCACGTGACGTCCTCCCAGGCCTTGAGTGCTCTTTCTGTTGCAACAAGCCATCTGCAGTGCCACTTGTGGCTGCCCGAGACACCTCATGGGCTTCGCATCTCACCCTTGCCCTGCTGCAGCTGGCACAGTTGCACTCCTGTTAAAGGGCCAGTGGCAGGAAATTCCTCTGGATGCCCAGAGATGACATCAGGGGCCTGGGGCCTTATAAGGAGGACCCTGCCTCTCTCACTTTGCCTTTGCAACTGGTCTCCGTGCCTTAGCTTGGTGTGAGTTGTTTCAGTGTTTTTCCTTGTCCTGTTCCTGAGCTCAAGTGTCCTCAAATTTCTTCCAGCCTTCAGTTATAGTGCATCTTCAATCTTCAGTTCCAGCACATCTTCCCGTCTTCAGTTCTAGCACATTTTCTAGTCTTCAGTTCCAGTACGTCTTCTAGCCTCCAGATCCAGAATGTGTTCCAGCCTTCAGCTTCAGTTTTCATCTCCAACTCCATTCCAGTCCTGCTTCAGATGCCAATCTAGATTTGTTCCAGACTCTTCTTAGCTCTGTTCCAGCATTTCCCGGTCTGGATTCTGTCAGGCCAGCCCTCAAGGGCTCTTCTAAGAGCCACCTTCCAGTCTAGCCTTAGCTGGGGTGTGACTCACCTGCTGCCAGCTGGGGCCTGCCTGACCTTTGGGTTGTGTGGGCAGTATAATCCTGACTGCGGCCCAAGGCCCCACCAACCCTAAGTTGTGAAAACACACTTCTCAAAAAGTTATACAAAAATAATTACCACATGCTTAACGCATGCACATATCAAAACAAATGTAGAATGCTTTAGCGTGTCTCACGTCAAGCATGCATTAACGCTTAACACATCTTAGTAAAAGGACCCCTGAGATAGGCAGGCTGCAGAGGTGGGTTTAAGCTTTACACATTTTCATTTAACCATTTCACTGGGACAAATTTTTGTTGTATGTTTTTGTGAAATTAGTCAAGGGTATGAATACAATAACAATAGATTATGGATCCTTTTGTTTGTAGGCAGACATTGGTGTTCATTGAGAATAACCAAGTACCAGCCTTTGTACTTTTGCTTAGATTGCTCGCAGATTCATGAGGATTTTAATTTGAATTTGATAGTCATTAATGCTAATGAGCTGACAAATCTAATGAAGAAGGAAAACAAACAATTACTTACTAAAAGGAACCCAGATGTAACTTGTTTACAAAAAATACACCTCTCATGCAAAGGAACAATTTTGAGAACAGTGCTTGGTTGCAGAGTGCATGATGCACAGTTCTGTCAAACAAATCTTGTAAATAATGCTCAAAACTAAAAATATCCCTCTTGAAGTGTCATTTTATAAATCATTTTCACACATAAATCCCAAAATTCTATAAATGGCGCCCAACAACTAGCCAATTAGCGCCAATAATTGGCCACAGTCTATTATTGGTGCTAATTGGCAGTAATTTGCATTTTTCAATGCATGACCATGTGTTAATGGGTGTGGATTTGTATGTTCTTTCATATTATGTTTGACATTCTTTTCTTTTATTGAACATGTTTAATTTTATATTGTAACCCATTCTGGCTAGTTTGAGAAGGGTGGTCAATCAAGAGGGGCATAATAGAAAGGGATGCCCAAGTTTTTCTGAGGACATCCCCATGAAGGGGTGGGGAAACCCAGATTATCGAAACAAGATGGACGTCCATCTTTCGTTTCAATAATACGGTCGGGGACGCCCAAATCTGGAAATTTAGGTCGACCTTAGAGATGGTCGTCCTTAGACTTGGTCATTTCTGACTTTCGGTGATAATGGAAACGGAGGACGCCCATCTCAGAAACGACCAAATCCAAGCCCTTTGGTCATGGTAGGAGCCAGCATTTGTAGTGCACTGGTCCCCCTGACATACAAGGACACCAACCGGGCACCCTAGGGGGCACTGCAGTGGACTTCAGAAATTTCTCCCAGGTGCAAAGCTCCCTTACCGTGTGTGCTGAGCCCCCCAACCCCCCCCCCCCAAACCCTATACCCACAACTGTACACCACTACCATAGCCCATATGGGTGAAGGGGGCACCTAGATGTGGGTACAGTGGGTTTGTGGTGGGTTTTGTAGGGCTCACATTTACCAAAACAAGTGTAACAGGTGAGGGGGGGGGTGGGCCTGGGTCCGCCTGTCTGAAGTGCACTGCACCCACTAAAACTGCTCCAGGGACCTAAATACTGCTGTGATGGACCTGAGGCTGGCATAGAGACTGGCAAAAAATATTTTTAAAGAATGTTTTGGAGGATGGGTTGGGGTTAGTGACCACTGCAGGAGTAAGGGGAGGTCATCCCCGATTCCTTCCAGTGGTCATCTGGTCAGTTTGGGCAACTTTTCGTGGCTTGCTTGTAACAAAAAAAGGACCAAGTAAAGTCATCCAAGTGCTCATCAGGGACACCCTTCTTTTTTTGATTATGGGTCGAGGACTCCCATGTGTTAGGCACACCCAAGTCCAGCCTTCGCTACGCCTCTGACATGCCCCCGGGGACTTTGGTAGTCCCACGACGGAAAGCAGTTGGGGACGCCCAAAATCGGCTTTCGATTATGCCAATTTGGGCGACCCTGGGAGAAGGACGCCCATCTTTCGATTTGTGTCGAAAAATGGGCGTCCTCTTTCGAAAATAAGCCTGCAAGTGTATTAAACTATTTACATGTGCATCTTCATAGCTGGCATTCTGTGAAGATGCACACACAAATTTTTACACGTGAATCCAAAACGGGGGTGTGGCCATGAGAGGGTCATAGGCGGGTCAGAGGTATTCCTATAATTTGCATGCAGTGTTATAAAGAAAGTGGCTATGCACTTGATTAATTGAAAGTGCTTTTGAAGATAAGTACAGTTTGGAAATAGTAAATTGCAGCAAATTGAAGCAATCAGCATAGCCGATTTAATTAATCTCGTCCGATTGATTGTCATCGCAGTCTTCATTTTTCTTGATACAATTTTGACACTAGTGGAGTTTTTTTCTGACCTATGATGGGTTGTATGTTTGAGCTGCTAATTAAAGAGCAGTAATTGATGAGCTGAGGTCTTTTTCTTCCACTTCTTTTGTGTGATAAGGTATCAGGTGAAATGAAGCTACATGATGTGTTTTAGAAACACTGTTTGTGAGTTTCCATAATTAAGTTTGCAGCTTGTGCGGCTAATAGTGTTCTAGAATACAGCAGGTCCGCACTTAATTAAGGTTTGAGGATTTATACAAGGTTTCTCATGCCCAAAATTAGGTGCGGATCCCGGCGCCAAGTGCTATTCTATAAATGGCTCCCAAGTCAAAACGCCGTTTATAGAATCAAGCTTGGAGCTCATTTTTTTCAGCACCCAAATTTAGGCGCCAAAGTGCTTATTTATGCATATAAAGGGGCTCTTATAAAACTAGGTCACATCTAAAAATATACATGCTGTGCTAACATGGAACATGCATATGCTCGAGGTACTGTACTAACAGCAGCTATATTTTGTGCACAAAAAAGTTATATCGGTACTCAGAGTTGTATGTGTGTGCATCTGCCCATTCACTCAAACGTTAATACGTATATATATAATCCAACACAATTACAGAATAACAGTCATAAGAGCATAAGAATAGCCATACTGGGTCAAACCAATGGTTCATCTAGTCCAATATCCTGCTTCCAGCAGTGGCCAATCCAGGTCACAAGTACCTGGCAGAAACTCAATTAGTAGCAACATTCCATGCTACCAATCCCATTCTTCTCCCATGTCCATCTCAATAACAGACTATAGACTTTTCCCACAGCAACTTGTCCAAACATTTTTAAAGCCCATGTACTCTAACCTCTGTTGCCATATCCTCCAGCAGTGAGTTCCAGAGCTTAACTATTTGAGTGAAAAAATATTTCCTCCTATTTTAAAAGTATTTCCATGTAATTTCAATGAGTGGGAGGGGAGATGTTTAAATATCTCCTTGGCATAAATGCACAGGAGTCTCTTTCAACTGAAAAGAAGCTGTGGAATGGGGGGGGGGGGGGGGGGGGGTGCACAGGATGAAGGTGAAAGGGGATATACTTAGAAGTAACCTGAGGAAACACTTCTTCACAGAAAGGGTGGTGAATTTGTGGAACGGCCTCCCGGTGGAAGTGGTACAGATGAAAACAGTATCTGAATTTAAGAGAGCTTGGGACAAGTACATAGAATCTCTAACGGAGTGAAAGGGAGAGTAGATAGCACAGATGGGCAGACTCGATAGGCTATATGATTTTTATCTGCCTTCATTTTTCTCTGTTTCTACATAACTCTTTAGTGCCAATACAAATTTTGCAGCACCAACAGTATGTGTTGCATTTGTCACCAGTCCAGCACTTTACTCTTTGTTTCAGCACATCTTCCCTTCAGCTCCTCATCCCTGTCTTTTTTTATTGACCTACCCTATTTCGAAGCTAAAAAAAACCACAACAAAACAAAAAAAGATCCTGTGAGTCCTGTATGCTCACGATAAAGAGAAGAAACAAGCAAGAAATCTTAATGAACACTAACAGAAAAAAATGCGCTAACTTTTCACTCTTCCTCAGACCTTGTTTTAAAGCCCCAGTGTTAGAAAATCCTGTGTTCAGCCTTCTATGCTCTTCTCTACCTCTGCATTAAATACCCAGGGCCCTGTTTACTAAGCCACTCTATAGGCAAGCTAGCATTTTTAACGCACGCTAACACTAGAGACACCCATAGGAATATATGGGTGTCTCTAGCTTTAGTGCATGCTAATTTTTAGCTCACGTTAAAAACGCTAGTGCACCTTAGTAAACAGGGCCCCTAGTCTTTGTGCAGAGTTAGCTAAGCTCTACGCACAAGCAAGCACACTTTATTGCAACAGCCACTAAACCTCTTTCCTCACTTGCGGATTTGAACCATTCCTCTCCGGTTTCTTTTTTTTTTTGTCGTCATTCTGACCTGGGAGGGTTGGGAATAGGTTTCCCCTTTTATCTCCATGAAGTTTTTCTCTTAGGTATCAGCCTGGCTGGAATGGGTTTACATTTTGCTGGGACATTGAGAAGTTCAAATAGGTGGTTTGAGTCTAGTCTTTTTTGAGGAGCAGGAGTTTTGAGGATTAATGGGTTTAGCGTTTTAAGGCTTTTATGTTCACAATGAAGGGATTAGTGTCTCTCTGGCTAGAAAATGAGATGCCTTAAATGGAGTAATTACTAGCTACTGTGCAAAAAGAAGCTAAATCTGAAAGCAAGAACTTTAGACTGGAAGATGAATTGGATCAATTGGAGTGTCAGCACACTCAAAGACATCAGGGCAGCTCTATAAATGGATGTCTCCTTTTAGGGGGGGCCTTGATGCCATGTGGTGAAAACTTATCTTATAATGGCATCTGGGCACCCAGATTCTATTATAGAAAGAGTAGTATTTAAACAACTGCAGTTATACTCATAACCACAAAACTACAGGTAACATAAACTCACCGTGGAAATACAGGAAAAGGAAAGTTGCTGGAGATAAAGATCTCAGCAGTCCAGGGCCAAGAACCTATTATGCCCGCTTCAACAGTCAGGACTCACATTGCTACTGCCCACATGGACAAATGCCTATGTCATGTCCCCTACCTCAACGCAAGCGGCGTACTCGGGCTGCGTGGGGTCCCGTCGACAACCTAGGCACAAATGTATTCACCAGCTCTATGGCTAGTGGAAGTAGTTGCACTGATATCAAATTAGATATGCATGTATTTCCTGTTACCCTAGTATTCTATAATGGAAAGTAGGTGCCTACATTTCTATAGTGAATAGACTCTAATTAGGTGCCCTTTTATGAAACTGTCTTTCACAAGGTAAATCTTTTAACACCATACCTGAAAAAGAATAAAGAAACAATACAATTGATAAGGGATAAAGAGAGGAACAGCCTTGATTCATCTTTGGGGATATGGTATTTCGGAATAAGCTGGCTCCTAAACTTCTTCAGGAGTATCAGGAATTCTTGAGATGAGTTTATATGTGTCCTTTCTTGAAGTCATGATCACATTTGCCAGTCAGACATCCTCTGGAGGCCTAAATATAAGTGCACTGTTATAGAATTACCCTTGTTATATGAGAACTGATGATCACTAGTGGAAATTGTCTGAACAGTTCCTAGTATCTGATTCTTTGCTATTTATTGTTATTCTTCTTCACATCCCCCACCCCCCTTTGATTATATCATTAGCCTGTACATTGTCAGTGCTAGCCACTTCCAGCGGTGTGGACTTGCAAGACTTCTGCAGAAGTCTTGTGAGGCCACCGCTTGAAGTCTCAGCAGCCATTTTAAAAAAGCAGAGACAGCGAGAGGATCAGCGGCAGTGAGCAGGAAGAGTGGGGAATCTTTCCTGCCCCGAAGAAACCACTAGACCACCAGGGTGTCTTGAGGTATGTGTCAGGAGGGAACCCAAGGCTGAAAGGGAAGTCGATGGATGGAGTTGGGATGATGCCAAAACGTTGAAGCCAATTAGGTTACTCTCATGTTTCCCCTTCCTCACACAGCCGCATTTGCCGTACACTCAAAACAAAGCAAGCAAACCTATGAGCTGCTGCATCCAAGTTGTCATTCCTTATTGTTGGTGGCATTTTTATTTAATTGCACTTACATTTTCAAATATGCTGGCTTGTGTAGCATACGGATGTAAAGAGAGGAGATATGATAACGGAATAACTTTTCATAGGTAGAGTAGTCATTTGTTATAATTCGTAATCAGTGTGTCATTTGGAGGGGCCTGTTATAGGGACACCCTAGTACTGTTATATTCATGCAGAGATTTTTTTTTTCTCCTGGTAAAGGGCTACTAAAACAGACATCATGTTATGAGAATCAGGTGCTCAACATTCAGAGCTTCTTTCTATTTACTTATTTATGACATTTATATTCCACATTAAGCATGAATTAGATTGAGGCCTGGGAGCATTTAAAATGTATTTTTTTCCTGTGCCTACATCAAAAGAAAAAGATAATATTTGAGACCTTGTTCCTTTTGTTTTGTGGATTGCAATGGTATATTATAAAAATGCATGTGCATTTTTTATTACTACTTTTTCACAGAGAGGTATTGAATAATGAGGGAAGGGCTTTCTTCATCCAAACGTTTTGTTCAGCATCAGTCTAAATGTGCCAATGTTGTCCAGTTCAGCACACTATTAGCCGCTGAGTTCATACAAAGCTAATTATGTTCAGTAGAAAATAAATCTGTTGCCTCAGGCGGCTTGCTATAAACCTGGAGGATGTAATGGGGCAATTTGACAAATTGAAGAGTAGCAAATCTCCTGGACCGGATGGTATTCATCCCAGAGTACTGATAGAATTGAAAAATGAACAGATGGAACTATTGTTAGTAATATGTAATTTATCATTAAAATTGAGTGTGGTACCGGAAGATTGGAGGGTAGCCCATGTAACACCGATATTTTTAAAAAGTGCCAGAGGGGATCCGGGAAATTATAGACCGGTGAGCCTGACGTCGGTGCCAGGCAAAATGGTAGAGACAATTATAAAGAACAAAATTACAGAGCATATTCAAAAGCATTGATTAATGAGACAAAGAGGGGCATAATTGAACAAAAACGTCTATCTCCATGGGCGTTTATCTCCGAGAACGGGTCCGTGAAGGGGCGGACCGAACCGTATTTTTGAAAAAAATAGATATCTATGTTTTATTCGACAATTTGTGAGCTGGGCGTTTTTGTTTTTCAGTGATAATGGAAAATGAAAGCGCCCAGCTCAAAAACGAATAAATCCAAGGCATTTGTTCGTGGGAGGGGCCAGGAGTCGTAGTGCACTGGTCCCCCTCACATGCCAGGACACCAACCGGGCACCCTAGGGGACACTTTTAGAAAAACAAAAAAAAAGGTAAAAGAGCTCCCAGGTGCATAGCACCCTTCCCTTGTGCGTTGAGCCCCCCAAATCCCCCTCAAAACCCACTGCCCACAAGTCTACACCATTACTATAGCCCTAAGGGGTGAAGGGGGGCACCTACATGTGGGTACAGTGGGTTTGGGGGGTTGGACGACTAAGCGTTAAGCAGCACAATTGTAACAGGTAGGGGGGGATGGGCCTGGGTCCACCTGCCTGAAGTCCACTGCACCCCCTAACAACTGCTCCAGGGACCTGCATACTGCTGCCAGGGAGGTGGGTATGACATTTGAGGGTGAAAATAAAAAGTTGTGAAACATCATTTTTTGTGGTGGGAGGGGGTTAGTGACCACTGGGGGAGTCAGGGGAGGTCATCTGGTGGTAATCTGGTCATTTAGGGCACTTTTTGGGGCCTTATTCGTGAAAAAACAGGGTCCAGGAAAAGTGTCCTAAATTCTAGCTACAAACACATACTTTTTTTCCATTATCTGCGAAAGGCACCCATCTCTCCTCGGCCGATAACCACGCCCCAGTTCCACCTTCGCCATGCCTCCGACACGCCCCTGTCAACTTTGTACGCTTCCGCGATGGAGTGCAGTTGAAAACGTCCAAAATTGGCTTTCCATTATACCGATTTATTCGTTTTTGTGAGATAAACGTCTATCTCCCGATTTGGGTCGAAATCTAGGCGTTTTTCTCTTTCAATTATAAGGTGGAAAGCCAACATGGATTTAGAGAAGGTAAATCTTGCCTAGGGTTACCATATGGCTCCAGAAAAATGAGGACAGATTGAGCCAGTTTGGGTTTTACTTCCATTGCTTTCAATGGAAGCAAAACCCGGACTGGATCAATGTGTCCTCCTTTTTCTGTAGCCATATGGTAGCCCTAATCTTGCCTTACTAATTTATTGCATTTCTTTGAAGGGGTGAACAAACATGTGGATAAAGGTGAGCCAATTGATATTGTATATCTGGATTTTCAAAAGACGTTTGACAAAGTACCTCATGAAAGACTCCAGAAGAAATTGGAGAGTCATGGGATAGGAGGTAGAGTCCTATTGTGGATTAAAAACTGGTTAAAAGATAGAAAACAGAGAGTAGGGTTAAACGGTAAGTATTCTCAATGGAGAAGGGTAGATAGTGGGGTTCCCCAGGGGTCTGTTCTGGGACCGCTGCTTTTTATCATATTTATAAATGATCTAGATATGGGAGTAACTCGTGAGGTAATTAAATTTGCTGATGACACAAAGTTATTCAAAGTTGTTAAATCGCGAGAGGATTGTGAAAAATTACAAGAGGACCTTATGAGACTGGGAGACTGGGCATCTAATGGCAGATGATGTTTAATGTGAGCAAGTGCAAAGTGATGCATGTGGGAAAGAGGAACCCGAACTATAGCTACTGTGACACATGTGAAGGGCTAGGCAGATCTACTACTACTACTACTATTTAACATTTCTAAAGTGCTACCAGGGTTGCGCAGCGCTGTACAATTAACAAAGAAGGACAGTCCTTGCTCAAAGGAGCTTACAATCTAAAGGACAAAAAGTGCAGTCAATCAAGATTGAGGCAGTCTAGATTTCCTGGATAGAGGTACAATGGTTAGGTGCCGAAAGCGACATTGAAGAGGTGGGATTTGAGCAAGGATTTGAAGATGGGTAGGGAGGGGGCTTGGCATATGGGCTCAGGGAGTTTATTCCACGCATAGGGTGAGGAGAGGCAGAAAGGACGGAGTCTGGAGTTGGCTGTGGTGGAGAAGGGTACGGAGAGGAGGGATTTGTCCTGTGAGCGGAGGTTACGGGTAGGAGCGTAAGGGGAGATGAGGGTAGAGAGGTAGAGAGGGGCTGCAGATTGAGTGCATTTGTAGGTTAGTAGGAGAAGCTTGAACTGTATGCGGTACCTGATCGGAAGCCAGTGAAGTGACTTGAGGAGAGGGGTGATATGAGCATATTGGTCTAGGCGGAAGATAAGACGCGCAGCAGAGTTCTGAATGGATTGAAGGGGGGACAGATGGTTAAGTGGGAGGTCAGTGAGGAGTAGGTTGCAGTAGTCAAGGCGAGAGGTAATGAGAGAGTGGATGAGAGTTCGGGTGGTGTGCTCAGAGAGGAAAGGGCAAATTTTGCTGATGTTATAGAGAAAGAAGCGACAGGTCTTGGCTGTCTGCTGGATATGGTCAGAGAAGGAGAGGGAGGAGTCGAAGATGACTCCGAGGTTGCGGGCAGATGAGACGGGGAGGATGAGGGTGTTATCGACTGAAATAGAGAGTGGAGGGAGAGGAGAAGTGGGTTTGGGTGGAAAGACAATAAGCTCGGTCTTGGTCATGTTCAGTTTCAGGTGGCGGTTGGACATCCAGGCAGCAATGTCGGACAAGCAGGCCGACACTTTGGCCTGGGTTTCCGCAGTGATGTCTGGTGTGGAGAGATAGAGCTGGGTGTCATCAGCATAAAGATGATATTGGAAACCATGAGATGAAATCAGCGAGCCCAGGGAAGAGGTGTAGATTGAAAAAAGAAGGGGTCCAAGGACAGATCCCTGGGGAACTCCAACAAAGAGCGGGATGGGGGTGGAGGAAGATCCATGAGAATGTACTCTGAAGTTACTCTGAAGATAGGTCGAGGAGGATGAGGATGGAGTAGTGACCTTTGGATTTGGCAAGGAACAGGTCATTACAGACTTTAGCGAGTGCTGTTTCTGTCGAGTGTAGAGGGCGAAAACCGGATTGAAGCGGATCGAGGATGGCATGAGAGGAGAAAAAATCAAGACAGCGGCTGTGAACGGCGCGTTCAAGTAACTTGGAGAGGAAGGGTAGGAGGGAGATGGGGCGGTAGTTGGAGGGACAGGTAGGGTCAAGTGATGGTTTTTTTGAGGAGTGGTGTGACTATGGCGTGCTTGAAGGTGTCAGGAACAGTTGCAGTGGAGAGGTTGAGGATATGACAGATGGGGGAGGGGTGACAGTAGGAGAGATGGTGTTAAGTAAGTTGGTGGGGATGGGATCAGAGGAACAAGTGGTGCATTTCGAGGAGGAAAGAAGGTGGGCAGTTTCCTCTTCGGTGATATCAGGAAAAGAGGAGAAGGAGGCCTGGGTTGGTTGGTTGAGGGAGTGGGTTGAAGGGTGAAGAGGAGGAGGAGGCTTGGTAGTGAACTCAAGGTTTATCTTCTGCACCTTGTCACGGAAGTAGTCAGCCAGTGATTGAGGAGAAAGTGAGGGGGGGGGTGGGAGCGGAGGGTACTTTGAGAAGGAGTTAAGGATGGCGAAGGGACAACGAGGGTTGGAGCTGAGAGAATTAGTCAATTGGGTGTAATAGTCCTGTTTGGCAAGGAATAGGGAGGACTGGAAGGAGGATAGCATGAATTTGTAATGAAGGAAATCGGTATGGGTGCGAGATTTCCTCCAGAGGCATTCAGCAGATCGGGCGCAGGAGCGAAGGTATCGGATGCAAAAGGTCAGCCAGGGCTGGGGATTAGTACGCCTTGTGGGACGGGGGATAGATAGTGCGAGGGTGTCTAGAGCAGAGGAGAGAATGGCATTGTAAGTGGAGACAGCCTTGTCGACAGACTCGGATGAAATGATGGAGGGGAGAAGATTAGAAATACTAGAGGATAGGGTGGAAGGGTTGATAGCCTGGAGATTGCTTTAATTCATTTATCCAGTCCTTACATGTACATGGTTTTGCATTTTAAACCCAAAGGTGAATCCTAAGGGTAGCTGAACAATTAGGTATAAACTGTGTTGTTTCTGACTTTATTTGTTTTGGAATTTGGACTGATTTAGGTCCTGTGCTGATCTGTACATCTGCTGTCTTATCAGAGTATGGAAGAAAATGATTTATGTTACTTGCATATGTAGGATCTGGCTTTCTTGGGGGTCAAGGTGACTGTGACACAGCAAGGGCTGGGCAGGCCGGGAGATGGGATGGAGGAGAGAGGATGGGTTAGAGTCCCATAGGGATGGGTGGGGCGGGTTAGATTCTCCACAGGGATGGGTTAGATTCCGGCGGGGACGGGTTAAATATCTGTCCCCGTGCAACTCTCTAAAAAGAACTGAGCCGTGCAGCTAGCAGCTGTCTATCAAATCACATCAAACCTAATCTTATAAGAGACCTTTTACCCATATAAATCAGATTTTTACACACATAATAAAGATGTATACAATTACCTTCATTATGTATTGCATATATCCTGTGAGGTGGGGGGTCTGGGGCAGTGGTGTGTGTATAGAGAGGAGGGAGGAATTTAAATGGCTGTCAGCGAAAACCTTTCTCTCAACAAGTCATCTCCCTTTCTGTGCTGTAATTTTGTTTCCACAGATCCCCATACTTAGGGAGGTGTTACTATTCCTCACAGTGGCAGCCTGCTCATGCCTTTCATGGTGGTAACTCTCTCTTCTATGGAGAACAACTTGTTCAAGACTACCTCCTGTGTGGACCTGAAATGGGTGACCATTGCCTGAATGTTGTGTATCTCACTCTCAGTTGAATTATTGTTTGCATTTCCTGTTCCAGTAAAGTCATATTGGGCCAGATTCAGTAAATGGCACTGAAATTAAGGCACTGGAAAAAAATCTGGGCTAATCGATATTCTATAAAGGACACTCTGGACTGAACACCCTTTATAGAATAGTTTTTACAGTGGATTGCTGTGTCCAAAGTTGGGCGTGAGGATTTAAGTCAGCTGAAACTTGGTGTAAATCCTGGCGCACAAGTTGTGCGCATAACTCGGGGATTCTATAACACTGCATCTAAATATTTGGGATGCCCCTGACCTATCCGTGCTCCTCCCATGGCCACGCTTCCTTTTGGGTTGTGCGTGAGACACTTTGGGCATGCAGCATTATAAACAGTGTGTAGGCAGATATGATGAGTGCAAATCCAAGTTAATGTCAATTAACTTCAACTAATGTCAATAATTGGTTGTTGGCATCCAATTGATTAATTAGTTTACATATGCATCTGGGCTCTGCATCTCTGATAGTTGTAGGTAACGGTACTTGCTGGCTCTCTGTGACCTCAAGAGCAACAAGAATTTTAGAAGTAACAATACAAGTGCTATGATGGAGCAAAGAAAAAAAAAGAATGGAAATAAGGGGCCCTTTTACTAACCCAGAACTACTGCCAGTCCAATGCAGGAGCTGGCAGTAGTTAAATCCCTCACATGCACCATTTCTGGCACTAGCGGAAATATTGAAAAAATATTTCCGCAGGGGGTTACCCAGCGCTAATCGGGCAGCATCGCACTCTGCCCTATTACTGCCGAATTAGCACGGAAGACCTTACTGCCAAGTCCGTGGGTGGCGATAACTGCTCCCCCCTCCCGAAATGACTCCCAGCAAGTGCAAACTTACTGCATGGCCATTTAATTTTGGTTATTTTCACCCGCTGTGGTGTGGTGTGCGGCAAAAACAGCTCAGGGCTCCTTTTACCGCAGCTTAGTAAAAGGGCTCCTAAATGAGCAGCAAAATCAGGTCCCATAGACATCAATGGAACTTTGCAGCTGCTACTGAAGAAGTCAAACAACTTGCAGAATAAAACATGCAGAAACACAGATATTCAGTGGACAGGCAGCTTCCATGTGTCTCAAGATTTTTGCAGCAATCTTCCCCACCCCTAAATAAAACAGCCAAATAAAATTCCACTATCAATACCACTTATCTAGAAAATTAAACTCAAAAATTAGAATAAATATGAATGTAATGCTTTTTTGAAAAAAAAATGTTGCAGCTCAAGTAAGTTCTAAGCTGGCTGGGTGGCAGAAAAATTTCACTTTCTGAACTTCATTATTTGATTTGCTGAATGTTCACATAACAATCGGAAATAGTATAACACATATAAATCCTGGAAGATATTACAGTAGGAGAGCTGAATGCTACAGAAAAGAAAATCCATATGTTTCGACAATAAACCTTATATTTATTTTCTAAGTGTGGATACAATAATGTACCTCATCAAACATGACACAGGAAATATTGTCTGATTGTCAGTCTCATCTTTTTTCATGAATTTTCAATGCTACGATCCTTGGACATCCTCAAAAGCTCAATTCGAAAGGAAAGTTCCCATTAATTCTGTGCACCACTTTAGCAGTAAAGAAAGGCTGACTATCCTGTGAGGGATCTTGACACTGCTGAAACCTATTTATGGCTTTAATAGTCCTGCAGTAATGAAAAAAAAATCAAATACTCGTTATACACCCACCTCAGGGGTTTAAGTGTGAGATGTTCTGTTGATTTGAAGTAGAGCAACATTGATTTTTACTAAATATGAGCAAAGCAGTAAAATGTATAAAATAGTTCTCTTTTATGAGTAATACGAATTTTTTTTGTAATACTTTCATGTGAAACTTTATATCATGTGTAGAATGTACATAACCTAAAATTCTATGATAGCAGATGTGCTTATAGCATGTACACAATGCTCATGAATGCAAAGAATCTGATTATTGCAGGTGAGGCATCCTTTAACAATGAAGGACTGAAGCATATATTGTGTGTGTGTGTGTGTGTGTTGGGGGGTGGGCGGAGTTTAAGAAAATCAATCTTCTTCTTAGGTCTAGCTTTTAAAAAATTGTACTTGTATGTAAAGGTTAGCAAGCAAACTGGATCAAGGAATATGATAACCCTTTTTGGAAGGCAGCCAGAAAAGCCGATATCAAGCTACTTGCTCAGCTGTTTGCTGGATAACAGAGCTCAAATAAACTCAATGGCTGAAAACTATATTAGCATAACAGTGACTGAATTTTAGGCCTTTTCCAGGTTCTTCCTCCAGAAAATCTGAAAAGAATTCTGACTTTAGTGAGAGATGAAAAGAAAATGTGTTTGAGAGCCAAAGATGGTGAGTGTCCTGTTCTGGCACTATAAAATCTATTGATAGGTCTGGACAGCTGAAGATAAAAACTAGAAGCTTCAGTTGAAACCAAAGATTAGCTTCCTATATTTGATGAGTCTTTCTTTCTGAACATATCAATATCTCCATCTCTATATCTATCTATATATGTGATAATAAATCTTTGATTATAGTGACAGTTTGATTTTGTTTTGCATTATCTCATTTTGCTTCCACAGTTGAGAAACCTAATTTTTGCTTATTACAATTAGGGTGATGGTTGTATTTTACAAACACAAACCTGAAGGGTTCCACTAGGATCAATACTGTTGCCTATTTTATTTATTGTCTACCTCAAGCTATCAGCTGAGATAATTTGATGAACAGATACTCAGTTGTACATCTACACGAATCATATACAGTTACTCACATCAGCTCAACCAGATTTAATTACAGTCCTGAATAAACTTACTACCTGTTTAACAGCAATTCAAGAATGGGCTAAAAACAACAGACTTTGCCTAAACCCAAGTAAAACCCCAACACAAGCGGTCACAAACCTGACATCAAAATCCCTTTTGGGAGCTATGGATGCTCCCTTAAGTCACAGGTCAGGAACCTTGGGGATATAGCTAGACTCAACACTTATTGTTCCTTCACATCCAAGCAACTTTCAAGAACTGCTTCTATCACTTATGACAACTAGGCTGTTTCCCTCCTTAAATTGAGAAGGCAAATCTTGTCACAGTGGCTCACGCTATAATAGCATCAAGATGGATTATTTATTTATGACATTTATATCCCACATTATCCCAAACAAGTTTGAGTTCAATGTGGCTTACAATAAACAGTATTGTATACATATTATTGTAATGTACTCTGCATTGATCTGACTACGAAAGGTTTGCATCATCTCCAATTGATTCAGAATGCCATAACACGACTAAAAGAAGATTGTAAATGGTGTGGTCACATCACACCATTTCTGCAAAAACTTCACTGGCCACTAATACTGAGCTAAATTTTTAAAACTACCTCTAATCTTCAAGTATCTTAAAGGAAATGGCCCAGGGTGCTTAATGAACAGGATCTCCCTCTACACACCTCCAAGGTCACTATGATCCCTTCAAGGAATATCCCTGACACCCTGTTCAAAAGAAATCACGTGATGTAACATCCACCATGAGCCTTCTCCAGAGTAGCCCTCATGCTCTGGAATGCATTCCTTGAAAGACTTCACTCAACACAAGACTATCTCTATTTCAGGCGGCAGGTGAAAGCTTGGTTCTTCTCTTAGGTCTTTAATGGAAGGAGCAACTAGCTATCTATAGTACTCACACACATAAAACTAATTCCAGCTGCATAAACTGTAGTAGGACTTGCTTATCCATTCCTACTCCAGCTGAATTGAGATTGGTTAGATCTTATTCTAATGATTCTCATTTTGCTCTTTTAGTCCAAATGATGGTGTTGTCCCATTTGGACTATTGTAATTTCTTGTGTTAATTTGTTGTATAAATTACAATTAATACAAAATATGGTGGTACAATTTGTTTTCTGTTTTAAAAAATATGATAGTATTTCTGAATATGTTGAAAGGCTTCACTGGCTTCCTTTAAGAGCACAGATTGTCTTTAAAGTTACTTGACTAGTTTTTCATGTATTGTATGGCAATACTTCAGAATTATTAGTTCAACCCTTTTCTTATTCATTCATGATAGTTGTTTATTAAAGTTTTCTATTAAAGGTGTACACTTTAAGCGTTAGCTTGATGCTATGTTTTCTTTCCAGGCAGTTGCTATTTGGAACTAACTCCCTAAGCAAATTCAGTTGGAATTAGACTATATGCAACTGTGAAGGAAGCTGAAAACGTTTTTATTTGAAAACAATATAATATTTTTTGTTTAATTGATGGTTGATGTTTGTAATTGATGTTATTCCTCATGGTATTTCTAAGTATCTTGAGATGTTATTCACCTTGAACCTTTCGTTGGGACTAGTGCCTACAAATCATGGATTAGATTGAATTCATTTTCATGCACCTTTTCTGACTTCATGTGCAATTTTTCCTTGTCAGTTACCCTTATTTCTATCTAAGTCCTATCAGTTTCTTATCTATCTATGGGATCGTTTTACTAAGCTGTGGGAAAAGGGCCCTGCAGTAGTGGGGTGGGGGGCATTTTCCCTCATGCTAGGGCTCTTTTTATCACAGTGGGTAAAATCACCTTCCTCCCAAAAATGGCCATGCGGCAAGATAATCCTTACATCATGGCCATGTGGTGGGGCATACTTTTGAGGTGGTGGTAAAAACACCTGCGGTAACCCAGGGGTAACATAAAATTTGCAGAGTGCTAGAAATGGTGCATGATCCAGCCGGAACTTCTGCCGGCGGCCACGCTGGGCCAGCAGTAGTTCTGGATTAGCAAGCGGTAAGCTCTTCTGCCACTATCCACCCCTGTGTAAACAGGAAGTTGCATCAGAGGGGTGGGATGCGACACAAAAAAAAACTCCAATTAGGCCACAAGAAGCATCTGTCAAGTGCTGCCACTCCCAGGGATCTCCTAAGAGACACAGTGTAAGGTAGACTAGGAGGATGCTGGATCACGGAATCGAAGAAGGACGAATTAAAGAGACAGGGTGAAATGCTGTGTGCAGAGGAGACATATGATAGCATGCTGGATCAGGTATGGGTAGGCAGTGCCCAGTTGCTGGAGTGGTCAGTCCACCCCTGCCAGATGCAGAGAATATATGATAGAGTAACTTGCTAATCTTTTCTAGAAACATAAGTGAAACCGAAATGAAGATAGAGGAGGCATTAGATAAAGTGGCTCCAGTCCTGACTGTTTGCATCCTTTCTATGAAGTTTAGGCAAACAAGGTGAAGGGAAAATGCATCCAAGGGGTCCACTCTCTGAAAATAAATAAATAAATAAAATATTCATCAACTTAGTCATCAGGGCAGCATAAGCACATACTTTATATACCTCAAGATATCTTCAAATTTAACTAAGGTATTAAAGAGCTAATAAGAAAAAAAAAACAACAACCCTGCAACATTAGCCTACTTGGTGTTAACACAAAACAAAATTATCTCATTTGCTGAGGTCATGTAATCATTAAGTGCAGAACTTTAATTAATGAAACAGATTTAAAAAAAGAAGATAAAAATAATTAGATCTTCAGCTGTTCTTGTTAATAGCAAGCATACTCTTACAGAAATAATAAACACACCGCTCCAAGTGTGACAAAAAACATAACACTAACCAGAACAGGACCCAAAATTACAGACTGAAAGAAATAAATAATTTGCAGTTAGATTTTAAAAATCTTTTTGGAACTGTAGCCATGACCAAAGGGTTCTGTCTAATAAGACTTGCAAAAACACCCACTTTATCCAACTTGTTCATGAGAATTCCCATGTCTACCATGATCTGCTTTTTGAAACATTTCCTTTATTAGAATTTAAGACATATAGGAGATAACTTTATACATTGTTTTATTACCGTGTGCACAACAGCATTTTACATCCAGAAACAGGTGCTTATATTTATTTATGCATAAAAAGGTGAACTGCTGATATATATCATGCATTTTTCGGTGGCCTACATGTAGTCATTCCTTGGAAAGTAGGTTGGGCAGAGCTGGAGTGGGACTGGCACTTGTGGATGATCTACTGCCTTAGGGGTTCTTTTACTAAACTACAGTAAAAATTGGCCTTAACGCACCTTTACACAGGTCCTTCCCATGCGCTAAGGCGTTTTTTACCTTGGCCACAAAATAGCCTGCTTTCCATTTATTTCATTAATGACCATGTGCTAAGTGTTGCCATTAGCACGCAGCCATTTCTAAAAATTACCACCAGTGCACTTACAGCCACCTGTTTTAAAAGCAGTAAGGGATTCTGCGTTGCAATGCATTAACCTGCTGACTCGCTACCCCTGACTTGTTCCCTCAAAAATAATTCCCCTAAAATATTTGCTGTGTGCTTACCATGCACACATTCAAAAACTACCATGAGATGCTTCAGTGTGTCCCATGTTAGTCCACTTTTTGTTGCATTAGAAGTGAGCTAGCGAGTTACACAGCTTAGTAAAAGCACCCCTTATAAGAACATAAGCATTGCTACACTGGGATAGACTAAATGGCCATTAAATCCAGTATCCTGTTTCCAACAGCGACCAATCCAGGTCACAAGTACTTGCCAAGATCCCAGAATAGTAAAACAGATTTTATGCTGCTAATCTTACAAATATGCAGTGGATTTTCCCAAGCCCATTTTAATAATGGCTTATGGAATTTTAGGAAATTATCCAAACTTTTTAAAACCTTGCTAAGCTAACTGATTTTGCTATACTATGCTATGTTATGATACTAGAGTCTTCTATCCTGCTAACTCCCTCATTTCTAAGATCCAAAGCGGACTTACATGACACGCATTACATAGTAAATTTAAAAATTACTCCTCATATAAAATAGACACTATTTATGATTCTAAAAACTTTTGAATCACCCCTAGCGAAATCGCTATCCAACCAAGGCCTCAATCCTTACATCTATGCAGACGATGTCGCAATCTACATCCCATTCAAACATGATCTAACAGAAATCACAAATGAAATCAAACACAGCCTCCAATGAATTCATGGGCAGATGCATTCCAATTAAAGCTCAACGTAGAAAAAACACAATCCAGCTTATAATTGAAAAAGAAAAACGCCTATATTGCGACCCAAATCGGGAGATAGACGTTTATCTCGCAAAAACGAATAAAGCGGTATAATCTAAAGCCGAATTTGGACGTTTTCAACTGCACTCCGTCGCGGATGTGGACAAAGTTGATGGGGGCGTGTTGAAGGCGTGGTGAAGGCGGAACTGGGGCGTGGTTATCGGGCGATCAGAGATGGGCGCCTTTCGCCGATAATGGAAGAAAAATATGCATTTTTAGCGAGAATTTAGGGCACTTTTCCTGGACCCTGTTTTTCCACAAATAAGGCCCCAAAAAGTGCCCTAAATGACCAGATGACCACTGGAGGGAATCGGGGATGACCTCCCCTAACTCCCCCAGTGGTCACAAACCCCCTCCCACCACAAAATATGCCGTTTCACAACTTTTTATTTTCACCCTCAAATGTCATACCCACCTCCCTGGCAGCAGTATGCAGGTCACTGGAGCAGTTATTAGGGGGTGCAGTGGACTTCAGGCAGGTGGACCCAGGCCCATCCCCCCCCACCTGTTACACTTGTGCTGGTAAATGGGAGCCCTCCAAACCGCCCCCAAACGCACTGTACCCACATGTAGGTGCCCCCCTTCACCCCTTAGGGCTATAGTAATGGTGTAGACTTGTGGGCGGTGGGTTTTGAGGGGGATTTGGGGGGCTCAACGCACAAGGCAAGGATGCTATGCACCTGGGAGCTCTTTTACCTTTTTTTTTGTTTTTGTAAAAGTGCCCCCTAGGGTGCCCGGTTGGTGTCCTGGCATGTGAGGGGGACCAGTGCACTACGACTCCTGGCCCCTCTCACGAACAAATGCCTTGGATTTATTCGTTTTTGAGCAGGGCGCTTTCATTTTCCATTATCACTGAAAAACAAAAACGCCCAGCTCACAAATTGTCGAATAAAACATGGACATCTATTTTTTTCGAAAATACGGTTCGGTCCGCCCCTTCACTGACCCGTTCTCGGAGATAAACGCCCATGGAGATAGACGTTTTTGTTCAATTATGCCCCTCCACGTCTCATCCTTTCATCATAATATAACATGAACAAACCCACCACTATAATCACCCCAGACTACACCTATACGTCTACCTATACCTATACGTCTAGCTCCATCTCTACCTATTTTCAAATATGCTGAAAACCCACCTTTTCACTGCTGCTTTTTAGCTCCTAGCCACTACTCAATTGCCCTCCCCTTGTCCCTTCCTTCCTTTTCACCCATTACTTCCCTCACCTGTAACTGTCTTGTCTGTCTTATTTAGATTGTAAGCTCTTTTGAGCAGGGACTGTCTCTTTGTATCAGGTGTTTAGTGCTGCGTGCGTCTGGTAGCGCTATACAAATGCTGATAATAATAATAATACACCCTTCCTGTTTCGGACAGCCTGAAGGTTCTTGGAGTTACAATTGACCAAAATCTTACACTAGAAAGCCATGTGAAAAATACAACAAAGAAAATGTTCCACTCAATGTGGAAACTCAAAAGAGTAAAGCCTTCCTTCCCAAGGGAAATATTCCGCAGCCTGGTACAATCAATGGTGCTAAGTACCTAGATTACTGCAACGAGCAAATCATTAAGAAACTCCAAACTGCCCAAAATACAGCAGCCAGACTCATATTTGGAAAAATGAAATATGAAAGCGCCAAGCCCCTAAGAGAAAAACTACACTGGCTCCCACTAAAAGAATGAATTGTGTTCAAAATTTGCACCCTGGTCCATAAAATCATTCACGGCGAGGCCTCGGTCTATATTTCAGACTTTATAGACTTATCAACCAGGAACACAAAAAGGTCAGAACGCACATTCCAGAATCTCCACTACCCCAGTTGCAAAGGTCTTAAATATATATTCAACATATGCATCCAGCTTTTCCTACATAAGCACGCAACTTTGGAACGCACTACCAAATGTTATAAAAACAATGCACGACTTAACAATCTTCCGAAAAATACTAAAACCCAACCTGTTCAAAAAGGCATACCACAATGATCCTTCCTAAATACTAGACAACGAAACTCTACCATAACTAGACAAAACCGAACTCTCTACAGATGATTGCTAATGAGCGTTAACGCACTACCACTTTATTTCTCATGCCGGAAATGAACTTCAATATTGGATTGTCTAACTTATTCTTTAAGTTACTGTCTAACATACTCTATAATTTACGCTATAATTTATGAACTCTAATGCAATACCACTCAGTATTTCTCATTTTGGAAATGGCGAATGCCATTACAGCATAATATAAGCCACATTGAGCCTGCAAATAGGTGGGAAAATGTGGGATACAAATGCAACAAATAATAATAATAAAATAATTGAAACAACCCCATCTTTGAAATGTTGAAAATATATTTGCGGGAAAACTTGGGAATTCCGCAGGAGAATATTCCACCTTTTACTAAAGTTTAGTACCTACCCAACAAACAAGTTATTCAACAAAATCAACAGGAACAGAGACTTGAAAATTTGTCACAATTTCTAGAGACATCAGATACTGAATTAGCCACAGCGGCCACTTTGGTGGCAACTGTAGCTTTACCACATGATAAACAGTGGTTGTTCTCAATGTTTTTTAAGCATAGAGAAACACTGTTTTAGGGTTTAAAAATTTCCTTGTTTCCTGATCTCTCTAGAGAAACTCAACGTAAACGAAAACAGTTCCTTATTATGAGACCAGCGATTCAACAGTTGGGAGGTGTTTTCTTTCTGAGATATCCATGCAAATGTATTGTTAGGATTGACTCGGTTAAGTATGTCTTTCTAGATCCTTCTCAGCTCTCGGCCTTTATTGCGTCTAAAAGAACTTCCAGTAGCTTTAAAGAAAGTTAGCACTCTCTTCATAAGTGTATGATTTCTTACTTTATATTTTCCTGATTCTCCTCATAAATTAGAATCTTGGATTCTCCCCATTGTTAGGACTTGAGTATTATGTCAGAAATATTCCATTTAGGAATAATGCTAATATTTATTTTGGTTTGTTAATTGTATTTATTCCTATGATGTAATACTATCCTTCAAAATGTATCTTGAATAACTGTTTGTAAAATGTATATATATATAAAAAAAGAAACAACCACATCTTAACTGCTTTTCTAAACATTTTATGAAATGGACTATGATGGATATATAGAGGCATTGAAATCCAAACCTCAACTGCACAATAACTATAAGATCCTTGATGAATTTGGTTATATTGCACACGTTTAATAGATGGAAAACTTAAAGATAATCGTTCAAGGTTATGTCTTCCAAACAACCTGCCAATCAAATCAATTAACAAAGGGAACTTTTCTGGTATATTTCCATCCAATGTCTTAAAAACCAGACAACATACCTTAAATTTAACATGCAACTCTACAGGCAACAAATGCAAATTCAACAACAAAGGGGTCACATGGTCAAATATAGATTTCAAGTAAATTAGTCTCACAGCTGTACGCTGCGCTAATCTCAATTTCCCCTCAAGTTTTGTTGATGTCAGTATATAATAAATTTTAATAATCCAGTGATGACAATATCACAGATTGAACTATTATCCATTTAATGTTGCTGAAAAAAAATATTGACAAATCAATTGCAGTTGTCTTAATTTATAAAAAGATTTCTTAGCTACTAGATTAAGGGCCCTGTTTACTAAGCCACACTGTAGGCGTGTGCTAAAACTTAGCACATGCTAATGATAGAGACACCCATAATATTTCTACGGGTATCTCTAGCATTTGTGCATGCTAATTTTTAGTGCATGCTAAAAAGCTTGCACGCCTACAGTGCGGCTTAGCAAACAGGGCCCTTAGTCGTGCTGAAAAATTCAGAGCAGAATCCAACAGCACACCCTATACTCTCAAAGTTGTATCAGTTTTAAATCTCATACCATCAGCTAACTGAATGGAAGATGGAATCGACTCTTTCTTTAAACCAAACCACAATTTTGTTTTCTCTGTATTAAGTTTAAAGCGATAAGTCAAAGACTGTTCTAACATTTCTGTTAATCTAAGCACAAAATAATTCCAATTAGAATAGACAGAAATCATTAAGAAAATATCATTAGCATATCAAAACTGCTGATCTCCCGATTGTAAGGAGATCAAATTTAAAGTACTCATATAAATATTATATAATACAGGAGATATTGGGAACTTTGTGGTACCCTACATGGTGGAACCCAACTATCACAGTATACTCCATCCTTAAACACCTGATATTTTCTGTTTAACAAAAAAAAACCCTCATCTCCACCACCTCCCACGGGAGGTGGTGGAGATGAAAAATGGTAATGAAATTTAAACATGCGTGGGATAAACATAAATGAATCCTGTTTAGAAGGAATGGTTCCACGGAGTCTTAGCGGAGATTGGGTGGCGGCGCCGGCAACTGGGAAACAAAATGGGAGCTGGGCAGACTTCTACGGTCTATGCCCTGAACATGACTGAATAGATAGGGATGGGCTGGAGTGTAAATTTTAAGGGGCTTCGACGTTAACTTCAGAACTTAGTACAAAAACAGTGAAGACTAGTGCTTTAACCACTAGGCCACTCCTCCACTCCTTATACTTATATACTTGCATACTTATATATAAGCCTATTCTATAAAGGAACATAGATGCCCACTTTTCTATATTGAAAACTAGCACAACAGTGAAAATACATGTCCATAATGTAGGTGCAAGCATTTATAGCAGCCATAGAGCCGTTGTGTGTGCACCTAAATAACAGAGATATCATCTAGCATTCTATAAGTTATAAGCATACGTGTGAGCCCTACCCACTCTCTGCACAACCTCTGCCCACATGGAAAGCCTACTTGTAGAATATGTATGTAAGCTATGTGTGTATTTACACAATAGTGCCTGGACAGAATTTTGGCATATATATGATATCTGCACAAATACATGTGTTTATGGCATTATTACAATGACATATGCCCATAATCGGTATGTAACTATTTATGCAAACTGTATAGAATTATTCTGACAGAGTGAGGGGGTAACCACAAAACTAGGAAGACCTCTGACAGAGCATCAAGCAAGTACGAATAAGCAGACTTAGGTTGGACAACATGGTCCTTTTTTGAAGACTTCAGGCAGCACAAAAAAGTGAATAGTTCAGAGTACGGAAGGAAAAAGCCTGTGCTTTTAGGCCCTGGTGATTGAGTGCAGGCACAGAAGCCACTAAAAAAATCAACAGCTACCTACTAGATAACTCAGGCAGCTTGTGCGTATCTGCTGTCATTTTCAGGGCTAAATTATTTTGCTCCTAATAGTTAACTATTCACTTTTTTGTGCTGCCTGAAGTCTTCAAAAAAGGACCATATTGGCCAACCTAGTCTGCTGCTTATTTGTACTTGATGTTCTGGCAGAGGTCTTCCTAGTTTTGTGGTTACCCCCTCACTCTGTCAGGATAAGGGAAAGGGAACTTTTGTTTAAATGAAGATATTGTAATGAATAAAACATAATGCTTGAAAACTTACTCCTTTGTTACATGCATTTACTTTTCTACATAATCGCCACCATTCACCACACGTTACTGCTAACAATGTTTTTCATAGCTGTCATAAAAGAACTGCACATCATGGACCAAATTTTATAAACAATGCCACCTAACTGTAGATGAGAGGATTTATACCATCTAAACCCCTTATTCCAGGGGTTCCCTTTTTCAGTTCGCAGCACTCCCCCTGGCCACATGGGTCTCCACAACCCGCCCAGCCACATGGGTCTCCACACCCCTCCTGGCCACATAGGTCTCCACCCCCACCACATAGGTCTCCCTTTCCCTTTTCCTGCAGCCCCCTCCTCTCACACCAACACACCTTCCTTCCTGCAGGTCCAGGATCCCCCTCCCCTCACCGCCACATAGGTCTCCCTTTCCTCTTCCCTGCAGCCCCTTCCTTTCACACCAACCAGCACACCTTCCCCAAATCCAGCATCACTCCTACCTTCCTTCCTGCAGGTCCAGGATTGCTGCTGCCACTTCCTTCTCCTTCCCCCACCCCTGCTGAGGTGCTTGCAGCTTACATTTTCAGGTGTACGTGGTTCACACAGGTACTCTGGTGCCTTCCCAGTCTGCAGCGTCTGGCCCTCTCTGATGCATCTTCCTATTGCAAGGGACGGATACGGCAAAGGAAAATCCCTGCAGTGCCTGTGTGAATCACGGACACCCAATACTATAAGCTGCAAGCACTGTAGTGGCAGCGGGGGAAGGAGAAAGAAGCGGCAGATTCCAGACCTGCGGAAGGGGAAAGTAGGGAGCGATGCGCTGTGGCACCCCTGAGAGTTCGCTGCAGTGCATCAGGGTGCCACAATGCACAGTTTGGGAACCGCTGCCTTATTCTATAACAGCATGCATAAGTTGTAAGAATGCCCTTGATCCACCCATGACCCTCCAATGGTCATATCTCCTTTTTGGAGCCACGTGTAAAATTTATACGCAGAGTCCAGCGCCTAAAAATGTGTATGTAAATTTAAATTAATGCCATTTAGCACTGATTATTGATGATCAGCACACAAATATCAGTTCTAATTGGCTTGTTATTCAATTAATTTGCATGAACAAATTGAGTGCCATACATAGAATTAGAGGGTTTATCTTTCAACCAGGTACTCACAGTCCTATCCACATCTTTCTTTTGAGTGAAACAGATGCCCCAAAAGATATTCCTTCAATTTTGGAAAAAAAAGATGAAAAATGAATGGTGCTAAGTCTTGGCTGGATGGTGGATGGGGGTAAGACTACGACTCATCTTCGCAATTGCCGCTATGATGTTTCATGCGTTGTAAAGCATAACATTGTCATGTTGCAACAAAATGTCCTTCTTGTGCTTCCAAATTCTTCTCAATCATTCTTTCAAATTTTCCAGGGTTGAATGATCTTCCGATTGTGCTTTCCAAGATTATCAAAGTTTTTCATGTGAGACTCTTCTGTTGCTGTCATGGGTTGTCCACCCCCCCCCCCCCCCCTCTGTTTACTAAGCTGTGCTAACTATGTTAGCATTGCCGGTCCTCAGCAGCTACAATGGCTCAGGGACGTAGCCAGACACCCAATTTTGGGTGGGCCTGGGCCTGAGATGGGTGGGCAGAAGATCCAAACCCCATCCCACAGGTGATTTGGTCTCTCCTTCTCTCGCCTGCATGCCATATGGTCTCTCAAACACCTCCCCTCTCCCGCATACCTTTTAAATAGCAGATTTTCACCAGCAACGAGCAGCAACTACTACACTTTGCTTATGTTGGTCCCACAGCCTTCCCACTGATGCAACTTCCTGTTTCTGCATAGGCGGGAATATATCAGAGGGAAGGCTGTGGGGCTGGAGCGAGCAGTACATATCAGTCGCTGTTTGCTGCAGGTGAAGATCTGCTATTTACAAAATATGCAAGAGATACAGTTGTTGGAAGTTTTCAGCTGGTGGGGCTTGGGAATCCCTGCCAGCCACATCATAGGTGTGCTGCTACTGGGTGGGCCTGAGCCCAAACTGGACGGGCATGGGCCCAACTGGGCCCACCCTTGGCTACGCCACTGGCATGGCTTAGTAAACAGGGGAATTTGTTTTTGATCATACAAATCAGCCCTTTCTGATCCACAGTCTTTACATTATTTTGGCCCAGCGATGCACAGTACTCATATCAACACTATAAACAACCTGCATGCAGCGATGAATTTCAATTGGAGGGACTCCTTCAACAGTCAGAAATTATATCATGGCACGTGGCTTAAATCATGCCAAGTGCTCACTGCTTGCTTCCATTTCACAAGCAATAGCAAAACAGCCTCTTCACACCAACTGAGGGTGAAGGAAAAGATGTCGAACAAATATACAGTGCTTCAGTGCTGTCATCTGTTGATGAAGTATGGAGCCAGAAGCATTAACTTTCATTCACCCTTCGTATATTCCTAATTATTTTGTTATTATTATTTATTTATAAAATTTGAAACAATACACAGAAGCAAAAACACTTGTTTAAGGCAACTGACAACATATAAGATTATTATAGAAGAAACAGAAGTGAAAAAACACTTCAAAAAAGCAAACAATATACTCTTACATCAGAGCACAATAAGGGGGCTTACAATTTGGACACTTTTCTGTGATAACGGCACATTGTAAAAATGTCCCATTACTAAGCTGAAATTCCAAGTAATTCCCAATAGTAATCACTTTCACGAAGTTGATACTGACTATAACATTTGATCAATTGTTTTTATATTAAATGGAGGAAAAGACCTCAACAGTCTTCGCTTGGCAGCAGATCAAAAGTTTCTAAGTGCCAGCTTATATAGACTCCGGTATTATCACTGGTCAAAAAAAACCTCCATTAATGTTATTCATTTTTAATATTTTTTACCAAATTATTTACCACATTTTTCTGTGTATCTATAATAATTATAGTAGCCCAAGGCACATTACAGAAAGTTTTAAATCACTTAGCTTATCACTCCATCCAACGGGGCTCTCTGTTTCACTTCGTTGTTGAGCTTCATCAGGGGACCAAGTGCATTTCAACTGTTCGTTGACCAGTGATAATACCGGAGTCTAAATAAGCTGACACTTAGATTACTATTCTGAATTACTTGGAATTTCAGCTTAGTAACAGGGTATTCACAAGAATTTTTGCTAAAAGTTCTGTCTTGTTTGTACTGTGCATTGTAAAAATGACCAGGGCAAAACACAGGATTTTCAGCTAGAACTGTTTCAATAACAGCTAAGCACCAAAAAGGTATCCAAACTGATCAGATGACTATGGAAAGGATAAAGGTATGACCCTCTTAATCCCCCAGTGGTCAATGGCCCCTTCCCAACCACCCCCTAAGAGATGAAAGTGACAGTACATAACAGGCTCTACAATAGCTGCAGATTTAAGGACCATTCCTCTTAGAGCAGCAAGGAGGTCCCTGGAGTAGCCTAGTGGTCTGTGCAGTGGACTGGAGAGAAGATGCAGGCTCTTATTGCAGTCTAACTAGTACACTTGTGGTGGAAAGTGTGAGCACCCCAAAAAAACACAAAACACCTACAGAACCCACATATAGGTGACACCTGCAGGCATAAGGTCTATTGTAGTGCTGTGCAGTTGAGTACGGTACATCTCTTACTATTGCTGGAGAGCTCACCATACAATATATGAGGGCTATGATGTAATGTGTACCTGGGATCTTTTATGTAAAGTTCACTGCAGTGCCCCCTAGGCTGCCCCACTGCTCTTCTGGGATGGCTGTGTGGCCAGTCTAGTAGTATTGTTGGCCCCCAGACATCCCAATGGCTTACTTTTGGTATTTTTCCCTTGTACATTTTTTGTTTGAAAATGGCCCTAAAAGAAAGATGCACTGAGCACAAAAACATCTAAAATAGGGTGATTTTCTGGTTCAAAAGTGACCATGTTTGGCACTGGATTTTGGATTTGTTTTGCAAAATATCCAAAATTAGATTTCTACGTCATATCAAAGATGCCCACCCATGATTCCTAAGTATCTATCATCATGGAGGGATGACACTTTCCAAGCTGTTTACCTGAGGAAATGGTGTAGCTGAAAACTGCTGGTCTCAACCCAAGTAAAAGTAGAAAGGATACTTTTTGGCCACACTGTGAGGAGGTATTGCTAGATGTCTCTTGGTCGTGGGGGAGGGGGAGATAGTGTGTATACATAACATTTTCACAGGTATCCATGCTATTTTATCCTTTTTGGTGCTTAGTTGAAAGAGCAGGTGCAAAGCATGAAAGTTGTTTTTTTTAAGTATGCATACTTTATGCAAATTTTGAAAAAAGCACTGACCTACTTTAAAAGTGTATGGGCTAGTTGAAAAGTGCTGCTATTATTGCCAGAGTTAATAACAATGATAAAGTTCTGCCCCATTAAAATCAATTTTTTTTTCATTACGAACCATTGCTTTACAGAATGACCCTAGAGGCACATCTCGCCAACATGTCTGTTATGTCTGCTTGACATCATTCTTTCTCTTGAAAAATGAGATTTTCTTCAAAGCTTTGAAGACCAGATAATAACTTAGATCTTTTGATTCCCAGAATTTTCCAAGTTCAAAAATGAAATAAACAGCATGAGGTTTGCACAGTATGTTTTGTTTTAAACAAGAGGCCTTTTTGTTTTCTTTGCTTTTGACCACTGTAGTAACAGAATCATTTTCCAGATGGGGTCAGATAGGAGGGCATTAACTACCCATATTGCATGAATTCTCACTCTTAGTCAATCATCCTAGAAGACTGCCCGCAGCTCATGACTCAGACTTGGTATTTGATTTTACTTAACAAGAAAGGCAATAGCAAACAATAGATGTACCCTTAGTCAAGGATATGGGGAGGACAAATTTTTTGCAGCTTGCCTAGCTTGTTCATCATATACAGTACACACATAGGTTATATTAATTCTTAAAAGGAAAATCATCCCACAGAAAATACCTATATACACAAACATCTGCTATTTTATACTTCCTATCTTTTTCAGACAATTTTCCCCCTGATTCTATGAAAGTCACCAAAAATTGTGTGCGCACATTTGCATGCACAATTTAATAGAATAACGAGCCAATTAGTGACAATAATTGGCTTTTTATCAAGCAATTATTGGCACTATTTAGATTTAATTGGAACGTATGCATGTACATTAAGCCACAGGATCTACGCCTAAAATGTACACACTGCCTGAAAGAGGGGGCACGGAAATGAGGAGCTCATGGGCATTTAAGGGCAGATCGGGGGAGTGGTTTTGTTATGCACATAATTATAGAATACTAATGGAACCATGCCCGTTTCCTTAACAATGAAACGGGCCCTAGGTAGGCTGTCCTGTAAGCTTTTTTTTTTTCTCTTCCCTGCATTTCCAGCGATTCTCCTCTTCTCTGCCCTCCCATCCGTGTCCTGCAATTCTCTCCTCTACTGTCCTCCCATCCCATCCATGTCCATTAATTCTCCTCTGCCCTCCCCTTCCCTTCCTTCCTCCCCTCGATGTCTTGCGATTCTCTCCTCCCCTCGATTTGTACCTGAATGTTCTCTGGCTGGCTGGCGCTGGCTTCCATTCTGTTCATAACATCCCTCCTGTTGTCAGCTTGCCTCCAGCGTTCCGTTCCCTCTCATTGTTCTGCCCTCTGATGTCATTACGTTTTGATGCGAGGGCGGGGCAATGAGTGGGAATGGATGTTACGAACCCAGGCATCCAGACGTAGAATGTTGGAGTTGCAAATTATTATATAGGATGAGTGTTCTGAGTGTAAATTTAGGCCTGGGCATTTGTGCCACGTTTTTGTTGGTGCAAATGGCAGTGTCAAAATTTATGCACAACCTCTCAGTTTAAGTGTTATTCTATAAACCACGCTGAACTTTAGATGCAGCTTATAGAATACTGCTTAAGCGGGTTTTTTTTAAGAACCCACCTCTTTGTGTGCATAATTTTGAAAATCTCAATGAATACACATAAATCTAAACCCCCACCCTAACCACATCCATGAGAAAGCATTTGCTTACACATACACGTGTGTTTACCTGCATAGGGCCAGATTTTATATATGGTACTTAAAAATCTGCATGGAAAACATTTCCGCCTAAGAGTATTCTGTAAAATTTAGGCACGGTATATAGAATACCGTGCAATTTATATCCTAGCACATAAAACTACACACCTCCATTTACACCAATGAAAACGTGACATAAATCCCTGCTTCTATATTTACATGCACTGGTCCATATTCTATAACTATATGCGTACATTTTGGAATGCCCATGGAATGCCCCTTTTGAACTGCGCACATTAGAATTTAGGTACAGTTCATTACAGAATTTGCTTAGTGAGTTCTGAACGTGAATTCTAATTAATGCCAATTAGCGCTCATTATTGCTTGTTAGGTGCTGTTATTAATGCTGATTAGCTTAAGCCAATTAAGTTGTGAGCATTTTTGTAGAATATGCTTAGATTTCAGTGTGGAACACTAGCAGGCTTATTTTCGAAAGAGAAGGACGCCCATCTTTCGACACAATTCACAAGATGAGCGTCCTTCTCACAGGGTCGCCAAAATCGGCATAATCGAAAGCCGATTTTGGGCATCCCCAACTGCTTTCCATCGCGGGGACGACCAAAATTGCTGGGGACATGTTGGAGGCATAGCGAAGGCGGGACTTGGGCGTGCCTAACACATGAGCATCCTCGACCAATAATGGAAAAAAAAGGGTGTCCCTGACGAGCACTAGGATGACTTTACTCGGTCCTTTCTTTGTTACGAGCAAGCCACGAAAAGGTGCTCGAACTGACCAGATGACCACTGGAGGGAATCGGGGATGACCTCCCCTTACTCCCCCAGTGGTCACTAACCCCCTCCCACCCTCAAAAAATTCTTTAAAAATATTTTGTGCCAGACTCTATGCCAGCCTCAAATGTCATACTCAGGTCCATCGCAGCAGTATGCAGGTCCCTGGAGCAGTTTTAGTGGGTGCAATGCACTTCAGACAGGTGGACCCAGGCCCATCCCCCCCTACCTGTTACACTTGTGGTGGTAAATATGAGCCCTCCAAAACCCACCAGAAACCCACTGTACCCACATCTAGGTGCCTCCCTTCACCCATAAGGGCTATGGTAGTGGTGTACAGTTGTGGGTAGTGGGTTTGGTTTTTTTTTTTTTTTTGAGAACTCAGCACACATGGTAAGGGAGCTATGCACCTGGGAGCAATTTCTGAAGTCCACTGCAGTGCCCCCTAGGGTGCCCGGTTGGTGTCCTGGCATGTCAGGGGAACCAGTGCACTATGAATGCTGGCTCCTACCATGACCAAAGGGCTTGGATTTGGTCATTTCTGAGATGGGCGTCCTCCGTTTCCATTATCGCTGAAAATCAGAAACGACCAAGTCTAAGGACGACCATCTCTAAGGTCGATCTAAATTTCCAGATTTGGGCGTCCCCAACCATATTATCAAAATGAAAGATGGACGTCCATCTTGTTTCGATAATACGGGTTTCCCTGCCCCTTCACAGGGATGTCCTGCGAGGACGTCCTTAGAAAAACTTGGGTGTCCCTTTCGATTATGCCCCTCCACGCATGCTATATAGAATCTGGGAGATACATGCAGGGCAGTTTGATAGCAAGCGAGTTCCAATGCATAAAACAGTGGTTTCTGCATGGAACTGACTTTGCAATGTATCCCTGTGATGACCAATAATCCTCAGCAGGGACTGAACATTTACTATCCCAGTCATGGAATTCTTTCCTAACACTGTATTTCATTGTATTTCATAAATATGCATTATTTGTTGTTGCAGCATCTGAATTAATGAAACAAACTGTGTCACTTTGCTCACGCTATCAAAAAGCAACAATGCATCTTAAAACCATCTTTATTTTATAGGAATCAGCAGTCAAATATATTAATTGAATTTCACCCTGATGGTAGAAAGAATTTGCAGAGCCCAATTAAAGGGTCAGTTGAACTATGCCACCAGTACCCTATCTATCTTGTTGTCATGGTACTGTTCTTGGAGTGACAGCACCATCTCACCCTTGAAGCAATTAGAAAACTCAATTGATTAATTATATATCAATGGAAGTTTGATTCTGGAAAATGAAATCACCTAGTAAGGATTCAAATCACACATATCTTATGCCTGCCATGGGACTGCAAGTGCTATTTTACAACAGTGTGCTATAAAATAAAAAAATGTCTTGTCTTCCTGCAGGTCTCAACTTTCTAGCATCTCTGTTTTAGACTTTGGGACCCTTTTACTAAGCCGTGTAAGCATGCCCAACATATGCCAAAATGGAGTTACCGCCCAGATACCGAGTGGCTATTGCGGTAATTTCATTTTTGGTGCATGTCCAATGTGCGCATCAGAAAAATACTTTTTATTTTTGGATCCTCATATTGGACGCATGCAGGTCATTACTGCCTGGTTACCACGTGAGACTTTACCGTTAGGTCAATGGCTGGCAGTAAGGTCTTAGACCAAAATGGACGTGCAGCAATTTTCATTTTGCCGCATGTCCATTTTCGGCAAAATGTTTTAATAGACATTTTTTACAGGTGCGGTGAAAAATAATTCTGTGTGCGCCCAAAACACGTGTCTACACTACCACAGAAAGCCTTTGTAAAAGGGCCCCTTTTTTTCAATACAAATCATAATTTTTAGTGGAATGCTAAGAAGTAAACCACATGTCTTATTTGTTGTTGTTGTTGTTATTATTATTATTTTCTGCAAAGCTTAATATCTCTGCAAATTTTGAATCCGAAGCTAGTGACAAATCCTGTGATTGTCCATGAATATCTGTGACTAGTATGATCATAGTTTGAGGGAGGCAAACAGCACTGCTCTCTCTAAGCTGAGTGGGAGTCCTCCATCTACAGTCCTGCCAGTGAAGGGTGCTGTTTCACTGTCACATTTTCAATAGTGAAGGACAGGCAAGCTCTGCAGGACTCCAAGGAATCTGCCTGCCCCTAGGAATTGAAAACACAGTATTGAAGCACCTTCTCCTACTGGTAGCAGTGCAATTGAAGGACCGTTCAGCTTAAAGGGAACAGTGGCGAACAGTGTAGTGGTCTTATTGGAGCTAGAGGATCAATGGATGGAATAGTTGTGGCTGACTGGTACCCTTTGACCCCAACATCAGGAAGTAATCTCAGAAATCTGTGCACTACCAACAGTTAAGATCAGTGGATTGCTGCACAACACAGGCCATGGAACATTGGCCCATGGACACATGCTCCTGGGGGCATGTCCGAAGGGAGACTCCCAGGAGAAGACCCCCTTTAGAGCCCACTGAGGAGCTCATTGAGGAGGTATTGAGGAGTGCCATCTGTTTATGTAAATCAAGGCACTGTTATTAATATGAATTGTGGGATAAAGAAGTATGGGGGAAAAGAGATTATAAAGATTTAGGACCATCTTCAATTTCAACCCCACAAGGCCCAATGGATTACTTTGTTGTACTAGGGCTTTTGGCCCCTAAGGCCTCTGGGAATATAATTTACTATCTGGTTTTAGATGAGGCCTTGTTAAACCCAATCTTGCATTCACTGCCCTTATGTTTTTCTGCACTTGGGGAGCAACTACTCTGATTCTGGAATCTCTCAGAGAAGAAGTACAACTGTCAATGGCTAGATCATTCTTCTCAAGGTCTCCTGATTTAGTGACTAGTAGTTTAGGGGGTACCATTCTGTTGTCTTTACATGAGGGGTCACTAATGACTGTTCCAGCTTTGAAATAAACATTTTTTTCAGGTTGCTCTAGATTTGATCATATCTTACCACGTCTCCTCCTGTGGGCAAATTGGAATCAACTTTGCCAGGATATTTACCCCAGCTATGTAGATTCTCTGGAGAAACTTCTGTGAAACTTGCAGAACTGGAGAGGAACTTGGGTTAACATAAAAAGAGTCTGGAGGAATTGACCATGAAGATTGAGAAGCTGGAAATCATCACTAAAGCATCATTTACTTTTTCTGAATTTTCCCAATTCCATTACAGTATCAGCAAATGAAAATGTTTATGAAATATGTTTTTGGTATTTTGCATTGGAACCCCAAATCCCTGACAGGAGTAGAAAGAGCTGATTATGTTCCTTGTTCCATAACGTCAATTCCTATTGACCTCTCTGCCCTCTCAGAGACTGGGGAATGATCTTATTACTAATCTATCCAAGTTGATGCCTGATTAGATTCTAGAGAAAGGTATGTGTAATCACTGAGCTGAAAAAGTTGGAGTTATTGAGCCAGCAACAGGAATTTAATCATTAAAGCTAAGTGATACTTCATTCTGAGATATCTGGATTATTGTAGAGTCATTTGGTAACAGACCAATACTGAGTTGAACTAGTCAGAAGCGTAGCCAGGTTTTGATGTCAGGGGGAGCACTTAACTAGAAATTTAAGCCCATTCTATAAAATTTGCCTAGGCATAATTTTTTCTGTGCAGAATTTTCAGGCATCACATACAGAATCTAGCCCCATGTGCTTAAATTTACATGCGCACATCTTAATTGATTCCAGCTAGTGCCAATAATTGCTTGTTATAAAGCCAATTATTGGCACTAACTAGCTCATTATTTAATTAAATTGTGCGCTCAAATTGGGCACACACCCATATTTGTGTGAACAATTTTTGGCAACTTTTTTAGAATTAGGGGGATGTGGTGCATCTTCCAGAAAGAGTACACCCTCTTCACGTATAGTGCGACCATTTCAAAAGAGTGTGCACTCAATGACTTTGCTCCCTTGATGAAAAAATGGCCAAATGAAAATCATATACTATGTTTCTGTGAAGTGCAAAAGAATCCATTCAAGAGAAAGGGAAAAAACCTCTGTATCCCAACCTCCACCCTATCTATATTCTTTGCAGGGTAAGGAGGAAATGACATGGGTCACTCTCTTCATCGGATTCTGATACACTGAAGACGTAGAGAGCTCAAAGTTACCGATGAGTTATGCACGCCTTGAGACAACCTTTTATGGCGAAACTTTGGCCTTAGTCGGTGTGATTGATTCTTCTTACACATCTATGTTTACCACCAATTAAGAAGTCTTAAGTATTTTTCCATTTCTCTTTTGGGATCCATGAGAGAAAAGATTACCTTCCTGTGAAGTATTTAGCAAAAACAGAAATGAGATAAGGGTTTTCTATGCCGATGAAGAGAGTGACCCATGTTATTTCCTCCTTACCTTGTAAAGAATATAGATCGGGTGGAGGTTGGGATACAGAGGCTTTTTCCCTTTCTCTTGAATGGATTCTTTTGCACTTCACAGGGACATAGTATATGATTAAGTAAACTTGCAGTTTATATAAGAGAGTTTGTTGATTTTATGTTTCTATAACTAAATACTCTCTTTCCCCTTTTTTTTGGATCAAATGAAAATGAATAACATGAACATTCCTGGAAATGACATGTGGAAACAAAACAAAACAAAAATTTGGCTGCCCATACCTAATAAATATCTCATACAGTGCCCTATAACTGAAGAAATGTAACTCCTTTTACCACTTTTCTGATTTATTTCATAAATAAATGCTCAGTTCAGGTCAACTCAATGGCAGATAACCAAAGGTGACTGCAGTTTGCTACTTTGAAGTGATTAGAACTGCATTTTACATAGTTTAATAACCGAAATTATATTCTGTAACTGAATTGCACATTTGCATTACAAGTTAGAAAGCATCAAATGTAAAATTCAAGGAGCACAGCAAAGAATATATTAAGCAATTTAGAAAATTGCTTTGTCTTACCTAGGATCTCCCTGCAGTACAGCATATTATAATTGCATCTTTGAGGGGGAGGGTTCTAGAACATGATAGGATTCCTTCGGTTATAGGAGCCCTTTTACTAAGCATTGGTAAGTCGGAACTATTGCCAGTCCAACGCGGGTACCGGCGATAGTTTCGCCCCAGCGTGTGGCATTTCCGGCGCTAGCGGAAATATTTGAAAAATATTTCCGCAAGGGATTACCTGGCAGTAGAGCGGGTGGTGGTAAGTGTCCCCTCCCCCATAGCCACACAGTCAGTGCAATCTTACTGCATGGCCATTTCTTTTTTCAGTGTTTTTACCTGCTATGGTGAAAAGGACCTCTGCACATAGCAAAAACAGCCGTCGCAGCTGCTAGCGCAGGGCCGCTTTTGCCGCAGCTTAGTAAAAGGACTCCTTAGGGCCCAATTCTATATATGGCACTTAAAATTAACATGTGCTAGGCAATTACACCTAAGCATATTTTATCTACGTGCGGTATTTAGAATATGCTTAGGTGTAGTTAATACGACTAAATCTATGTCTGTGATACGCTTAGCAACGTATACGTGTAAATTCTAATTTTTGCCAATTAGTGCTCGTTATTGCTTGTTAAGAGCTGTTAACGCTTAACAGCATGTTTAAACAATTAATCTATGCATATAGTTAGAAATATGCCTAGATTTACGCACAGAATCATGTGTAATTCTAAGGGTACTATATAGAATCTGAGGGTTAGTTCATGCTGACAGACAGCACACACTAACACCCTAATTCTGTAAAAGCAAAAATTGCACATGTAAATTTGGCCACATGCCCAGTTTGCTCATGCAATTTAATTAACGAACAAACTAATTAGTGCCATCAAGCAATTATTCAAATATGCAATAGGCACCAAATATTATTACAATTGAAGGGAGCTCACAGTCATATAATTCAAAATACGCTCTGCTTCGTCATATTAACCACAAACATTCAAAAGGTCAAATGAGTCAAGGAATCATAGTAGGATCTCTCAGATCAGCGTACATACCCCTATTTTGGCTAAAATGAGCCAAGCATATTTCTTTCAAGGGTAGTATTGCAATCGTCATCAATCAATTTATGCTTATAATGTTTTAGTGCTCTTTTAGCACTTTCAGCCTTTTACTTTCAATTTTTTCAATTTTTGTTTACATATATACTATAGCCATATAACAGTTTCACAGTGATACTTAGCTTTTACTAAGTTGTCAATATTGGAGACAAGTTGCTGCCGACATAGATCCATGTTTCGCATTTCAACGCCGCTTCAAGGTAGTCTCCAAGAGTGTTTCTGACAGACAGCATCCATCCATGTGCATTTCCCCCCACTTCCCTTCCCTGCTATCCATAGACGGTCGGTAGCCTACTGTTTTGGGGAGGCTAAAGGGGGCGGAGTTTACCTCCATGGCGACGTCAATGATGTTGCATCGCTGCCAAGAGGGTGGAGCTGACCTCCATATTCTCCGTGGGAGCGACGTCAATGACGTCGCTGCCATGGAACTAAAACAATTAAACCGCACGCACGAGGGGAGCGGGTAGGGTGGGCGCAACACCCGGAAGTTGACCATTGAGCTGGGGACGCTTAGCCTCCCCAAGCCTCTTATACGGGGCACCTATGCTGCTATCTGTTAGTAGCATTTCCCCCTCTCCCTTCCATCCATGTGCAGCTTCTTTGAAAGAAATATGCTTGGCTCATTTTAGCCAAAATAGGGGTATGTACGCTGATCTGAGAGATCCTACTATGATTCCTTGACTCAATTGATCCTTTGAATGCTTGTGGTTAATATGATGAAGCAGAGCGTATTTTGAATTATATCAAGCAATTATTGGCACTAATTAGATTTAATTTAGACACAAGATTTGCACTTAATTTTTTACGTGCAACTCATACCCACCCATCCTCACTAAGATTCATTCCATCCCTACCTATGCCCAACACTCATCTTCTCCATCCCCACCCATACCTATAACCTTCAGAAGTAAATTTTTCATTTAATTATGCTGCTGAAATACCTGCCACTGGGAAACTGGAACAAGATGGACTGTTACATATTCCTACACAGACACCACATGTCAGCAGATTCCTTTACCTCAGTTACAGATGCAGAACATGACTCTCACCTGATACAAAACAGGGAACCACAAAACACATGCAGACAAAAACTGAAGGCAGAGATATCGGACTCTACATGTCATGCAACACCAGAGAACTAGAAAGAAATGCATGTTCTCCTGTACAGTGCAAAATAAAGCCGACAGATGTAAATTCTCAACACCACCATGATTCAATCACTAAACTGAAAATAAAATTGTTTTTTCTTACCTTTGTTGACTGGAAATTTTATTTTTCTAATCATCTTGTTACCACTCTTTGGTTCTGCTTCCCTTTCTCTGTGAGCTTAGCTCTGTTTTTAGGACCCCCTGCCATTTGCTATTTTTTCTCTCCTCTTTTCTTCTTCATTCCCTGCCCTACATCCATCTTTAACACTAATCTTTCACATTCAGCTTTCTTGCATTTTCTGCCTCCTTCTCAAATCTAGTTTCCCATATCTTCCCTTCTCTTCCATTCATGTGCAGCATGAAAATAAAAGGGCTGCATCCAGGCAAGCGCCCTGAAGGAAGTGGGAAAGGGTTGGTGGCCGGCACAGAAGGGAGAAAGAGCTGCTGGGAATCTGAGGGCAGCAAAAATGCAAAGGGCCAGCACCTTAAAGGTAGAGAAAGACAGAGGTGATCCAGGGATGGGAAAAAGTGATGTCCATAGCACTGGTGGGGCCAGGATTGAGGGGAATATGAGGGTGGTTTGGAGACAATGACAGCTGAATGCTGTGTAATTTAGTACAAATAGGATGTGTGGTGTATTGGGTGTTGGGATTGTATAAGTTGGGTCATTTTTCATTGGAAAGTGTCCTTAGCTACTTTAAAACAAGTTCACATCACTCAATGTTCAATCAACTGCAGTTTGGAATCCAAGTGGTACCTAAATTAAAACTTGACACATCCTGGTTAACACCATAGCAAACTCTTGAAGCTAAGCTCATAGCCATGGTAACACTTTTCTATACTGCAGGAGACTCTTTGTAGCAGCTGAACTGAGTGGAGGTGTTTGTGAAATGCTCTAACATAAGTGACAGAAATTTGAGAGAAAAAGTCCAGTAAAGAAAAAAAAAATTGCGAATGAATCAGTGTATAAATGAGGTAATTCTAGTTTCTGAGCCACTCGTGTATCATTGAACTGCTCTAGCTGTGAATGTAATAGAGGGGAGTGAAGGGGAAAACCTTTAAAAAAAAACTGCTCTGATCTCCTGTGAATAAGCCACAGCTACTGTAGTAAATGTTGGGCCTTTTCCGAAGAGAGAGACTGGGCATTTTGTTAAAATGGTTGGCTTTAGGGGGCCATTTTACTAAGCTACGGTAAAAGAGGCCCTGAGCTTGTGTCAGTAGTCGTTTTTGCCATGCACCAGGGCCCCCTTTACTGCAGCAGGTAAAAAGGCCAAAAAATGAAATGGACATGTGGTAAGTTCGCACTTGCCATGCGGCCATGTTGGGGGGAGCACTTACCACCACCCATTGAGATGGTGGTAAGGGCTCCTGCGCCAACACAGCAGTAACTGGGCAGCGCACAATGCTGCCTGATTACCACTGGGTTAACCCCCTGTGGAAATGATTTAAAAATATTTCCACTAGCGCAAGAAATGGCATGCACTGGGGGTGAAACTACTGCCAGCACCCACGTTGGGCTGGCAGTAGTTCCGGGTTGCCACGGGTTTGTACAAGTAAAAGGGCCCCTTAATAATTTAAGAAAAGATAGTAGGGTGGCAATTCTTGTTTCCAGAGGAATTGTATCAGAGGGAGCCAGGCCAAAGAATCTAGATTAAGCAATAGAAAGTAAGCAACTATAGGAAAGCTAAGTGTAAACCATTCATACACACCCTGACCAGAGATTAATATTTAGAACCCACAGAGTTTTTTTAAAGCAAGAGTTAAATAACTCAAACTGAATATTTTAACATAGCAGTCGGAAAGGTACATGATAGGGGTCCTTTTATTAAGGTGTGTCAAAAAATGGACTGCGCTAGTGTAGGCGTGTGTTTTGGGTGTGAGCAGATCCATTTTTCAGCGTGCCTGTAAAAAAGGCCTTTTTAAAAAAAAATTCCGAAAATGGACATGCGTCAAAATAATAATTGGCATGCATCCATTTGGGGTCTGAGACCTTACCACCAGCCATTGACTTAGCGGTAAGGTCTCACGCGTTAACCGTGCGGTAATCGTCTACGCGTGTAGAATGAAGATTACTGCCTGGTTTCTACCGCGTACCAGAAAATAAAAATTATTTTCCGGTGCACATAGCGGACCCGCATCAAAAATGAAATTACCACAAAGGCCACACGGTAGCCGAGCGGTAACCCCAAATTCACGCACGTTGGGTGCACATAGGCGCCTATAAATAATTATGGGCTCATTTTCAAAGCACTTAGCCTTCCAAAGTTCCATAGGTTTCTATGGAACTTTGGAAGGCTAAGTGCTTTGAAAATTATGCGGCTTAGTAAAACGACCCTATACTTACCTGAAGGTGTCATCAAGCTGAGTGTACTAGAGACCTATAAAAGAAAATTCATGAAACAAAAAAACATATTTAAGAAGTATATATTTGATTGAGTGTTGAAATAATGGTAATTTAAATGTCCTTATGTGATGCTCTCCAATCGGTTCAAAACTCTGCTGCCCGTCTCGTCTTCCGCCAGGGTCGCTTTACTCATACTACCCCTCTCCTCAAGTCGCTTCACTGGCTCCCTATCCGTTTTCGCATCCTGTTCAAACTTCTTCTACTAACCTATAAATGTACTCACTCTGCTGCTCCCCAGTATCTCTCCACACTCGTCCTTCCCTACACCCCTTCCCGTGCACTCCGCTCCATGGATAAATCCTTCTTATCTGTTCCCTTCTCCACTACTGCCAACTCCAGACTTCGCGCCTTCTGTCTCGCTGCACCCTACGCCTGGAATAAACTTCCTGAGCCCCTACGTCTTGCCCCATCCTTGGCCACCTTTAAATCTAGACTGAAAGCCCACCTCTTTAACATTGCTTTTGACTCGTAACCACTTGTAACCACTTGTAACCTCCTCTCCTCCTTCCTGTACACATTAATTGATTTGATTTGTTTACTTTATTTATTTTTTGTCTATTAGATTGTAAGCTCTTTGAGCAGGGACTGTCTTTCTTCTATGTTTGTGCAGCACTGCGTACGCCTTGTAGCGCTATAGAAATGCTAAATAGTAGTAGTAGTAATGTAAAAATGGGCTCTGAATTCTGAATTGGTTGCGTTCTCTGTAAAAAAACAAAACAAATAGTAAATGTTTGGTTACTTTTCAGAGTTCCTTAAAAGGTAAAGATGCAAAGTAACTGAATTATACAAGGTTTTAAAGAACTAACTGTGCAACATAACTTATTGTTCTAATTGGCTTATATTAATGGCCTTCTAGCAACTATTTATATACTCTAGCTTAAACTCTAGAATAATAAATTGCAACCTATTTGCACAACCACTTCTTCCATTTATTTAATTACAATACACTGCTAGGAACTCCTTGGTTTGCATTTAAAAAAAAAAAAAATCTTTGTGAATGCCTATTCTCAGAGGGGCAGTCTGAGTTACACTTTGACAGACTGTGACAATTAAATGAATGGGGTATTTGAGTGAAATTGCTTTCTCAGGAAGACTAGTGTGTTTACAGTAAGAATTACAAAACCTGCTTTCTCTACTTATTCTTAACATTGTTAGCTTGATCACAGTCAATAGTGGACAGGTCTTTGAACTGTGGCTGTACTTCCACTTGTATGCATTTTAGGGTGGGTTCAACAAAGTGCACCCAAAATTAGGTGCAGAAAATATGGGTGCTAACCCCCTAATTCTGTAAAAGTCAACAAAAGTTGTGCACGCAAATTTGGGCATGCACCCAGGGCTGCTGAGAGACTGGGCTGGGTCCGGGGCAAGGCTGCCCCTGGAGCCCCGCCCCCCTGAAGTCACCGCTGCTCCCCCTTCCACCCCCCCCTGAGGTCACCGCCGCTCCCCCCTCCACCCGCCCCCTACGTCCACCACCGGGCCAGGCCCCTTGCATTGAAATCACAGCGCCTCTCACCTCCGTGTGAAAGCGCTACAGGCCTTCCCGCCCTGTGTCCCGCCCTCGTGGAAGTTACGTCAGATGAGGGCGGGACACAGGGAGGGAAGGAGGCCCGAAGGGAGGTGATCTGCTGTCCTGCTGTCGGCAACGCTTTCACATGGAGGTGAGAGGCGCTATGATTTCAATGCAGGGGGCTCGGCCCGGTGGCAGATGGTCGACGAAGGAGGGTGGGTGGGACTGCAGTGGCTATGCCTAATTTGCGCATGCAAGTTAATTGAATAATGAGCTAATTACCGCCAATAATTAACTTTTTATCAAGCAATTATTGGCACTAATTTGATTTAATTGAACTTTATATGCATAAATTTAGGAAGTGAGTCCTCGGACCATCGCCAAGTTCCCAACCTGGAGGCCAGGATGGTCCCCACACATAGTAGACAAGTCACTCTAGAGTAGAGAAGCCCAACGGGTGGCCATGAAAAGGGACCTTGGGGGCAGGCCCGGCAGAACTGGGACCTGGAGTGGCTCTGAAAAGATACAGCCCTTGTGTAGATGAAACATGGCCTGTTTGGGGCATTATTTTGATTTGTGTTTCACCAGTAAAGATTTTTTTCCATCTCTAATTGATCTGCTTGGTTTGTTTCCATGTTGGAGTTTCCAGTTAGGCTGCCCTGTTGTTTTTTGGGACCAAAGCAAGAGATAAGGCAGGGCTAGGAGCTGGAGACAAGGGCGGTTTGGAGCTGGAAACAAGACAGGGCTTGGAGCTGGAGAGAAGGGAGGGTTTGAAGCTTGAGATTAGGCAGGTTTGGAGCTGGAGATGAGGCAGGGCTTGAGCTGAAGACAAAGCAGGGCTTGGAGCTGAAGATATGGCGGTATGGAGCAACTGGGCCACAAGCTAGCAGTTTCGAGAGCAGTGGACACTGGACCCCATTGCCCTAAATGGGCTGGAAGGGCCTGACATCAGCAGGAAGTGCTCAGCCCAACTTTTGCTGCAGGAGAACAATGATGCCACTGGCACGCACATGCATGATCCAGACCGCCAGCAGGAGGAATGGGTGACCCACGCAAGCAGAGGCAGCGTCAGGGCCTGGAGGTACGAAATGTTGTGTGTGTGTGGGGGGGGGGGGGAGGGCATGACCCGGCACTGTGATACCCACCTATGTCCCTCCCACATTACACCCCCTTTGCAGACCTGTGGGGAAACACTTAGGCACTATTCTATAAATGGGTGCATGTGTTTTCATGTGGATCTGCCTTTCTGCCTTGTTTCAGCACCTTGCATCCATTAGAATGCTTTTCAGTACAGAACTATAGGTAGCATATATAGAATCTGGGGGTTATTGGATAAACATTGGAAACATTCCACTTCCCCTGATACTTTTTCACCCCTCTCCTGGCTTATCTTGTACCCTTGTACCCTCCACTTATTTTTTTGTGCCATTTCTGTGCTAACTTGTCCTAAGTTACACACACGTACATATTTGATTCTACCAGAAAAAGTATCAAGCAATAGTACCTGTTGTCTGAAAACAGCAATGAATACCAATTTATTGTACGCTCAAGGAACCCTAAAAGCCAGAAAATAATTTATTTTAAATAAATAGTTAAATTTACACTTTAAAAACAGCTTAGAAGAGATATATGTATGATGGAGATGCCTATTCATCTATTTTACTGTTGCTTATATGCATATTCCTCACTGCTTTGATGCTTCCATTGTGTTAAGGACCTGAATACCCATGCTGGGTGGTGCCTTTGACTCACTATTGTGAATCAACTATGTAGAAATTGGACCTAAAAAATGGAGTCAAATTAGCCCTTAGTTTAATTTTTTTGGTCCGTTTTTGCAAAAAGAAAATTGACAGTACCTGAGGCCCACATTGATCCTTGGATATTGAAAGTAATAAAGAAAGTTTAGAGTGAAATAATTACAAGTAGTGAGATTGTAGAATCCCTGATGCAGCGGCGAGGGAGCCGTGAAACGCTGGCCAAGTCACAGTCATTTCGTTGGACTGCAGTAAGAGAGTGTTTCAAGAAGGGTGCTGCATGACTTTAAAAGCCAAAGAGCAGAACTTCAAAAGATAAGTGGTTTATTTTATGAGCCACATTTTGAGCCTGGCGAATATGAAAATATATTATGACTACAGACTGTGAGAGGTGCTGGAACAGTTTCTTAACTATGAATGTTTTTTGAAGTTGTAAATTCCTGAAAGATTTTACAGAATAAAAGGGAGAGTTTTTTTTTAAGCTGGTGTTGAAAGGAAGGGAGCAAAACACATTGTGGTTAAGCTACCCAAATTTTCTGAGGCTTTTTTCTACCCTAAAAAAGATACAACCAGCTGTGCTATTAAGAAGATAAAGATGTTATTGAACCATTAGGGAAGTTCCTGTATTTGTCACAGTATTTCAGTGGTATTATGGTATGTTTTGTTAATAGCTGGAACCACTGTCCTTATTGTACTTTGGAACGAACTGTCCTTTTATCAACACTGCTTCATTGATTAGTCCTTTTTAGGTGATCAATAGAAATAGAATAAAATAAAACAGAGAAAAGAAAAAAAGGTGATACCTTTTTTATTGGACTAACTTAACACATTTTTTGATTAGCTTTCAAAGGTAGCCCTTCTTCGTGAGATCAGAAATAAGCAAATGTTGATGGATAACAGTATATATAAGTGAAACATCAAAGCATTTCAGTGACAGTCTAACAGAATGAGGGTGGGGTGGGTTAGGTGAGAGACAGGGAGGGCAGGGTGGATGAGGGACAGGGATGTATTCATGGTGATAAGAGGGTGACAAAGAAGTAGAATTTTGTTGTTTACAATGGGCTAGAAAACCCAGATCTTTGATAAGTCCTGTCTGGTGGGTGTCAAAATATTTAATCATTCTGACTTCAAAGGTCTTATGTTCCTATATTGTTAAAGTTACCTTTTAGTATTCTCGCCATAAAATCACTGGTAGAATGTTCTGGTTTTCTAAAGTGCTGCCCCTTTTTAGGGGAATCCTCAGACTAGGAGAAAGGGGTGGGATACAGAGGGTGCAACTTGAAGAGGTAGCCCTGTCTTGTGTCAAAATGCCAGCAGTTTTTGTTATTAATGGAAAATCACATTCTGCCAGCTTGCACACGCAGATGGCAGCCAGGGAGACTGATGCCTGGATGTGAAAAGGGCAAAAGACTGCCACCTATATATACAATACATAGCATACAAAACTACTTTAACAATCCACACAGTTACCGCAGTTTACCTCTAACCTACCTAACACTTTCCGTCTATTCTCCCTTACCTAATCTTTAAACAGTAATAATTGTACTTGTTATCATGAAATGACTATGCCTATCTTCTCTTACGATCATTCAAACTATAAGAATTGTACCTGCTATCACGAAATGACTGTCATAACCACACTCTGTAAGCCACTTTGAGCCTGCAAATAGGTGGGAAAAGGTGGGATACAAATACAATAAATAAATACAAGTTACACTCTGCCATAACCACATCTTGTCACTGCTTTCCAGCTGCCATCATCTATTTATGCAAGGCAAAGTATTTTAGATCATCTACACAAATTTGTATTAGGCTGGTAGAGAGAGAGAGAGAGAGAGAGAGAGTGAGAGAGAGAGAGAGAGAGAGAGAGATTAAAACCAACATTTACGTCAAGAATGGGATGTTCAAGGTGGAACATCCAGACTAGCGCCAGTATTTTACAAAATATAAATAGTTGTTGGTACCATTCAAGAGAAATAAATCATTACTCTTAATTTTATTTGAATTGAGAAGTACTTTGCAAATTTGTATGAAAGAAAATATTTTCTTAGTATAATGTAAGTGTGCTATTATGTAGGTTAGGCGAGAGTCACTTTAAGAGTAAAAGATATAAATCATACATTTTAATGCCTCTTTGGAATACCAATTAGAAAAGCAACTGAAAGCAGAATGTGGTGTTGGGAAAAGTGCAAACTATTTCCAAGGCAGAAGTGTAATTAAAAATATAGTTATTTTTCACGTATAAAGAATGTTCCTTGCTGAGATTTTTCTTAAAGATCTAATTATATGGAAATGAAGGTTTAATTATAATATTGATTCCACATTTTTTCTGTAGAAAGGAACTAATTGAATTACAGCTATTTATATGAATCAAGAAATCAAGCTTATCTTTTGGGCTCTTATATTACCAGCAGGGATGGATAAGGGGATTTGGATTTAGCACCCACTTTTTTCAGGAGAAGCTCAAGGTGAGTTATGTTCAGGTTGAGTGAGTTTTCCCCTGTCCCCAGAGGCCTTATATTCAGCAATGGAGGGTTCAGTGCCTTTTCCAAGATCACAAAGAGCATCAGTAGTATTTGAGCCTTGGCTTCCCTAGTTATTAAGAAATAAAAAGAAAAAAATAATTCTAAAGAGAAAGAAATATAAGAAAACTGGGGTTTTTTGCCAATGAAGAATGGAGGTTCAGCAAATCTGTTAAGTCAAAAACATTCAGACCGCTGACGTTTAGAGGCATTTTCCTGCTTAAAAAATCTCATCTCTTTAAAATCCCATCTCTAGATAACTTGCATAAGAAGTAAGCTTTGCAAGACAATAATAATTAATTCAGAATATTATCTAGAAAGGATTTCATAAGTGGAGTTAACACAGCATTATTTAGTAAAACCACTTCAGTTTAGGATTAATGTTCATAGTTGAGTGGTAAAAGTTCTACTATTTTGGAAAGTAATTTCCCTAGTTATTAGCCTACTGCTCTAAACATGAGATTGCCCGTTCACTCTAGGTCGTCTGGGTTGAATTCAGACCATTGTTTAAATCAGAGAGGTACGGTGGAACATCTAACTATCTAAACTATAGCTATATCTGCCCTAAAATGTTTTATGAGTGAATTCATACTTCCTCGGAGTAGCACAGAAAAGCTACTATTACTAAACATTTCTAGAGCGCTACTAAGGTTACGCAGCACTGTACAGTTTAACAAAGCTAGCGCTGTTAACCCCTATTTTCATTTTTTTGGTATGTTTTACTAAATACAAGTGCAATTGATGTTAAGGTTGTATCAATCAATCTGTCTATTTGTCTATCCATCCATATCATGTGTTTTTACATACATGTGACTGAGGCAGCAAATCTATGCATATTCCATGATGAGAGTAGGTGAAAACACTGGAGGGTTTCCAACCCTTGCCATCTGAGGACCTGCATCAACACAAGCACTGAGTGCTTTCAGGATTCCTAACCTATGCAGGGGTAACGGCTGAACTGTTAGGCAGGTTCCCAATTTGAATCAACTGAAGAGATGGACCCATGGAGGTTACAAGAGTGGCAGGAAAGAGAGTGCTGTAGAAGGGTGGGGGCATGTAATGGGAGGAGGTAGGGAAATAAAGACAACTTGGAAGAAGGGAATCCAAAGAACAATAGTCAATCATTAGCCACGGTTCATGCACTGACTCAGACAATTCACTTGATCCATTCATGCATATTCATGCAATAATATACCCAACTCATTCACAGACACGCATCCCCAAACACCCACATACCCCCTGTCTAGTAACTCATTAGATAGTAACATACTCATTTACAATCACACAAAGTTCAAACATAGACTCAAATTCATATACACCTTACAATTTCACTGACGCATACACACAAACACAGCCAAATCCCATTCACTCATACCTCACACACCCCATCCAGTTATGGGCATCTACCTCTCCAATACACACACATACATCACTCACACACACACACACACACACACACACACACAAACACACACACACTCATACACATACCCAGTGGCGTAGCTAGGGTAGTTGACACCCGGGGCCGGTCATTTTTTAACACCACCCCCCCCCCCCAAATCCAGTACTAGGCATACCGAGAATACAAAACACTCAGGACCTATAGCGCAATTCTACCATACCATAAGCAGTCATTTCTACAAGTCACACAAGCATCTTAAACGCTACAGTGAGCACTAGAGCATCAATTCACCTATTGTAAAACGAAAACAGACAGATTAGTACAGATCGTCGATCCTGCACAGTCAATGCCAACCGAAAGCCATGTCTTTTTCACAAACACAGATACACCCTAATCCACTATAGAATAAGTAATCATAAACTTTCTATTTAGACAAAAATTAAACTGAACCCCCGATGCCAGACTCTGCATACAATGCAACACCACAGAAACAGAAAATGTCCCCTAGTACTGTGCAAAATATAAAGACAGTGGATGTAAATTTGAAAAAACTAACAAATCCGATCACCACTTTACAAATTAACAAATAGAAATAAAACAAATATAGAAAATAAAATACCATTTTATTGGACTAATACATTTAGCTTTCAGAGGCCAAAACCTCCTTCCTCAGGTCAATACAGTATAGTGCTGTTATAGTATCCTATCCTGACCTGAGGAAGGGGGTTTTGTTCTCTGAAAGTTAAGTCAAAATGTATTAAAAATTAGTCAAATAAAATGATTACCTTATTTATATGTTCTATTTATAAACATTTATTAACACATAAACACAGATACAATACTATACCCTAAAGCAAAAAAATAAAAAAATATATATTTTATTTATAGTTTGTTGTCTCTGGTTTCTGCTTTCCTCATCTTCTTTTCACTGTCTTCCTTCCATCCAGCATCTGTCTTCGCTCTTTCTCTGAAATCCAGTGTCTGTCCTCTCTCTCTGCCCCTTCCATCCACCATCTGCCCTCTTTCTCTCTCCCCCTTCCACCCACCATCTACCTTTCTCTCTGCCCCTTCGATCCGTCTGCTCTCCCTCTCCCATCCATCCAGGGTCTGCCCTCCCTCACGCTCCCCCTCCTTCCATCCGGGGTCTGTCCCCTCTTTTTAGCCCCCTCTTTCCATCTGCACCTAGTTCCATTTCCAGCCCACATCTCCCACCTGCCACCCTTTTCAGCCCCACTATCCCACCAGTCCCCAGCCCTTTTCTCCCATCAGTCCTGGGCTTCAGCCCCCAGCCACTTCTCCCTGTCCCCTTTTCAGCCCTAGTTTCAACCCCAGCCCTTTTCTCTCACCAGTCCCGAGCTTCAGCCCCAGCCAGTTCTCCCTGTCCCCTTTAAAGCCCCCAGTCCCCACAGTTTCAGCCCCTGCCCCTTTTCAGCCCCCAGTTCCAGACCCCTTCTTCCATGAGCACTTCCCTCCCAAGTCCCCTTATCCCCTCTGAGCACCCCCACCCCTCCCCAATCTCCCCTCTAAGCACCCCCACCCTCCCCAATCCCCTTCTCACCTCTGAGCATCCCTCCTCTGAACTCCCCCACCCCTTCCCAATCCCCTTCTCACCTCTGAGTACCCTTTTGAGCTCCCCCAACCTCCACAATCCCCTCTGAGCACCCCACCCCTCCCCAATCCCCATTCTCCCCTCTGAGCACCCCTACCCTCTCCAATCCTCTTCTCCCCTCTGAGCACCCCTCCTCTGAACTCCCCCACCCCCTCTTCAATCCCCTTCTCCCCTTTGAGTACCCTTCTGAGCTCCCCCACCCTCCCCAATCCCCTCTGAGCACCCCCACCCCTCCCCAATCCCCATTCTCCCCTCTGAGCATCCCCACCCTCTCCAATCCCCTTCTCCCCTCTGAGCACCCCTCCTCTGAACTCCCCCACCCCTCTCCAATCCCCTTCTCCCCTCTGAGCTTCCCCCCTGACCCAGTCCCGTCCCCCCTCCATTGAGAGCCACAGAGCCCTCTTCTTCTGCCACCGCCTGCCTTTTTCTTTCTTTTTTTTAAATCCGTGCAGCCACGCAGGCAGCGCTTCGTGTCTGCCCTGTGTGTGCTGTGAAAGAAGTAAATCACCAGCACTGGCTTCGGGCCTTCCCTCGATGTCCCGCCCTCGAGGAAATAGGAAGTTACCTCACAAGAGGGCGGGACATCGAGGGAAGGCCCGAAGCCAGCGCTGGTGATTTACTTCTTTCACAGCACACACAGGGCAGACGCGAAGCGCTGCCTGTGTGGCTGCACGGATTAAAAAAAAAAGAAAAAGGCAGGCGGTGGCAGAAGAAGCGACACGATGGAGCACCCCCCCCCCCACCGCCCCGCCCTTGCTACGCCACTGCACACACCACACTTACACACCCCATCAATTTATGGACATTTACCTCTCCAGTACACACACATACACCACACATACACCATTCAGTAATGGACATCTACCTCTCCAATACATACACACACACACTACTATATGTGTAGGCCATCCAATCATTAACACACATATACACACTTTAAACAATCACTCCTTCAGTCACACATTCCCATATCCTCCTCACACACACCCTATTTACTTGCTGACCTAAATGAATGGGATGCAGAATGTAATAGCACTCAAGCCATAAGTAAATACAGATTAAATGAGTAAGCCATCTCAGCTGGCTACAGTTTTTACTTTTTCAAAGGAGCAATTTATTTATTTTATTTTTATTTAGTTTTCAAACTTTTATACCACTTATACCTAAGCAGTTTACAAAACACAAATACAGCTATAAATAAAATATAAAAAACAAAAACATGCAAAATTAAAAAAAATAAAACTATCTGTGAATAATTATAATAATATAATCTGCTATTACACTCAAGCTACAACAGTCATCTCATATGGTTGAAATTACACAAATGCTTTAACAAACAGAGACGTCTTAAGATAGCATTTAAATTGTAAAATCTGTGTACATAAACGTAGCTGCCCCTTTAAAGAATTCCACATGGGAATCCCAGGAATAGAGAAGGCTGAAAGTCTTGCATCATTGTATCTCACACCAACAAATGGATCAAGTGAAATGCGCAATTCTGTCTCAGATCTAACGCACCTCCTGGATGATATATATAAAAAGAATCTTTCAAGTATTGTGGAGCTGGCAAATAAGGTGCTTGATATACACAGTGCTTTTTTTGTGCCAGTACGCGCTGGTACGGAGTACCGGCACCTTTTTTTCCTAGGACCAGCTCACTTGCCCGCCCTTAGCTCACCAGTCCTGCTTTCTGTTCCTGCCCGCGACGAGTTTAAATCTTTTATCTATTTTTTTTTAACCTGAAGTTGTAGCGCCGGCTTTAGTGAAAGGACCAGGCTCGCATCCTCCAGCCTTGCCTTTGTTCCTTCTCAGTGTCCCGCCTTCCTCTGATGTAGTTTCCTGTTTCCATGAGGGCGGGACACTGAGAGGGAATGAAAGGAAAGGCTGGAGGAGGTGAGCCTGGTCCTTTCACAAATGCTGGTGCTGCGACTTCAGATAAAAAAAAAATAAAAGAATTAGACGTGCACGCATCGCAGGTGGCAGGAACAGAAAGCATTGCTGTTGGGGAGCTAAGGGCGGGCAGGTGGGGCTGGGGTACTGGAACTTGGCGGGGCTTAAAAGGGGGGCAGGTGGAGGTTGGGGCGAGTTATTGGACATGGAGGAGAGGATAGGGGCAAAGGAGAATCGGTGGACATGGAGGGGAGGGCAGAGGAGAATCACTGGACATGGATGGGAGGGGAAGGCAGGGGGGAGAGGAGAAATCACTGGACATAGATGGGAGGGGAGGGCAGAGGAGAATCGCTGGGCATGGAGTGCAGAGGAGAGAGGAGAATTGCTGGACATGGTTGGGAGGGGAGGATGGGACAAAGAAAAATCACTGAACACAGATGGGGGGGAGGGCAGAAAAGAATCTGGACATGGATGGGAAGGGAGGGCAGGGGAGAGAGCAGAGTTGCTGTGCATAGATGGATGGAGGGAAGGGCAGGAGAAATGCTGGACATGGATGGAGGAGAGGGAAGACAGGAAGGAGATGCACATGGAGGGGAGGGGAGGGGAGAGAGAAGAAATGCCGGCCATGGATGGAGTGGATGGAAGACAGGAAGGAGATGCACATGGATGGAGGGGAGAGAGGAAAAATGTTGGACATGGATGGAGTTGAGGGCAGGGAAGAGAGGAGAAATGTTGGAAGGAAGGAAAGGCAGAGGAAGGAGATGCATATTTTCATATTTTCACAGCAGATGTTAATTTGAACATGGGCATTTGTGCATTATTGGATCTGGACCTGGAAGCCTATTTTATAATGGCAAATAGGTGTTTATGCTGATTTTTTTTATAGACTTAGGGGCCCTTTTGCAAAGCCATGAGGTTGCACATGCCATATTGGCACTACTGCTGGGGTAGCACATGTGTCCGGCAATAATTTTCTACTGCAGGGGGTGTTCCTGGTGATAATTGGCAGTGCAGCCATGTTGGCATGTGCTGCATGGTTACCGCACAGGTAGCACGTGAGCCCTTACCACTGGGTCAATGGCTGGCAGTAAGGGCTCAGGCTGTAAATAGGCACGTGCTAGTTTTAATTTTTTTGTACGCCCATTTCTCAGCCCATTAAAAAATGGCCTTTTTCCCAGCTGCAGTAAAAAGTAGCCCAAAGTGCATCAAAAAGATGCGGACACACTACTACAGGCCACTTTTCACCACAGCTTTGTGAAAGGGTACCCCTTAAAGAGGATAATTTTATTGTTGGTCACCTAAGTGATGTGACATAAGGCTCTTTTCACCTGTCGTATTCAATTGTTAGCACAAGTAAGATCATTTTCCCTTCAATTTCCTTGCAAATGTTTTATCACATTTTCTAAAAAAATGTATGTTTTCTTAGATCCAGAACATTTAAATAGACTCTTAAAAGCAAGGACTCCTATCCCTTTGGCTGCATCTTCTCCTTCTATTAATCCAAAGTAGATTTGATTTATGAAGCGGTAATATTGTTAATTACTCTGGCACTGTTCTTGACTACTTTTACAGCTTTTTTTCCTATTATAGATTAGAGGGTGATTCCTCCTAGCTTTCCCTGTTTCTTTTGGATACCCATTTTCTTTGAATTGGGATTGGTGATATTTCTTATAATTATGATTATGCTTTGATGTAGTATTATTATTTTTCCATAGTTCCTTATACTATTTTTCATTTAAAGATTTTCTTTCGGTTTTAAGTTTATGCTTATAAATGTAATGCAAATATTCTAAAAATAATAAATAAATTATGGGTTCTTTTACTAAGCATCGCTAAAAAGTAGCCTGTGCTAGACCCAACACAGGTCTTTCCTGTGCACTAAAACCACTTGTAGTGCTGCCAGTAAATGGTTTATTTTTATATTTCAGCAATAATGGCCACATGCTAATTTTCCCATTAGCACATGAACAGCAACATCTATTTTGTAGATGGTAAGGGCTCACAAACTAATCCTGCATTAATCAGTTAGGGGCCCTGTCATGAAACATCTAGCCACCCGCCTGAGGTTACCCCGCGGCCACTTAGAGAGTCTATCCCCAGCACAGCTCAGGTCCACCTTGTGAAGGAGAGGACCTGGGGGTAGATAAGATGGAAGTGGAAGAGGAAGAAGGGAGGCGGCTCACGAGCAGACATAGGCAGAACAGAGCCTTGCCTCCATTCCATCCCCAGAGAGCGAGAGAAGTAGTAATGCCCCCTAGAAAAGGGTGGAGGGAAAAAGACTACATTACCCAGCATCCCCCGAGAGAGAGCAGAGAAAGGTTCATGACCCCTGTAAAATGGAGGAGAGGAAGAGACTACATTTCCCAGCAACCTCGGGGCAAAGCCTGGTACAGAGATTACCTTCCCCAGCAGGAACAGGGGGAGAACTCTAACAAGGAAAGGGTGGTGCCCCTGCAGGGTAATCAAGGGAAAGAGGAACAGCTGCAAAGTGGGTGGGACGGGGAGCCCATGGAGTATCAAGAAGCTGGGCAGAGAGAAAGAGAGGAGAGCGAGGAAGAGCCTATGGACCTCTCAGCCTGGGCTCACTCCTTAGGTAACAAAATAAGGGACCAGGTAACTTCATGGTATGGTAACTGGGCTAAGAGAGGAAAAAGGAAAGGTCATGTGGGAGAATGGGTCAGTGCTTAGAGAGAGTGACCCAGATGGGTGGGGCCTTTTCAATTTCCAGAGTTCAGGCTGTGAATGAACTTTGAGTTTAAAGAGTTCTGGTTGAAGAGGGATAAGAGATTTCCTCGGAGTGGGCTGAGCCCAGCAGGAAGAAGGTGGAGTGTGAACTGTGGCTAAAAAGCCTAAAAGAAGCTGAAGGGGTTTGAGCTGTGTGCTGAAGCCTCAAGAACTGTGTTTGTTTGTTTTTTTGGAACTGCTTGCAGTGTTTTGCCCCCTCCCAAGGGAGAGGGGGGGGGGGGGGAGAAAGAAGACCCAGGGCTATAAAACTGTCTAAAAGGAGCCCAGCTGGGTGCTGGAAGCCTGGGAGTTAAAAGTTGTTTTTTTTTCTTGATGTGTTTGTACCCCTGAGAGGAGCAACAGGGGGAATTGTGAGGTTTTTTTTGTTGATTCAAGTATTGTGTCTTTTTGCACTGCTGGACTGTTGGATCCCAAGCAAAATAAAGAACTTGTTAAGTTTGCTTTGAAGTTGATTTCTTTGAGCCCTGCCCTGTGGACTGCAATGAACCAGGAGGTTGGGCAGCAAGGGTGAAGGGGAGATCCCGAGGACCCTCAGGCGCAGGGGAGGATCATTTTCACAACCTACACCTGCTACTTATGCTCTACACTAGCATCCTCCTCCCACTGTCTGGGTCACAACTGCCTCTGGGTGAGTCTCCCACTGTCAAATTACTCCCAGTGATTTCTAGGTTACTGAAAATAACCCTAAAAGAAAGATGGAGCGAGTACATAAACATCTAAAATAGGGCAATTTTCGAGCCAAAAAGAGAGACATTTTTCTGGTTCGAAAATTACCATGTTTGACACTGGATTTTTAGACTTCTTTGCAAAACATCCAAAATCAGATTTGGACGAAAATGCTCTTCTAAATATACAGTACAACAAAAAAAGTGGGAGAGCAACCAAGGATACCAAAGACAGGAAGATGTACATTAAATGAGAGTTTATTTGAAGTATGAAGAGTCTTCATACTTTTTTCTTCAAATAAACTTTCTCATTTAATGTACATCTTCCTGTCTTTGGTATCCTTGGTCGCTCTCCCACTTTTTTTTGTTGTGCTGTTGTATCTACCGTGGGGTGGTTTGAGTTCTCCGTCTTCTGGAGGATTTCTTCTTCTAAATATACAACCAGAGAAGCCTAGAAAGCATGAAAAGAGGAAAAACTACATGATTCAACAGAGGACAAATATAAAAGATAAAAAGTCATCATGCTACCTGTTCCAGTCCCAGACCTATCATAAATATCTACATGAAGGGGCATAATCGAACGGAAACGTCTATCTCCATGGGCATTTATCTCCGAGAACGGGTCCGTGAAGGGGCGGACCGAAGCATATTTTCGAAAAACATGGACGTTTATCTTTTTTTGAGCTGGGCGTTTTTGTTTTTCAGCGATAATGGAAACCGAAAGCGCCCAGCTCAAAAATGAATAACTCCAAGACATTTATTCGTGAGAGGGGCCAGAATTCGTAGTGCACTGGTCCCCCTCACATGCCAGGACACCAACCGGGCACCCTAAGGGGCACTTTTACAAAAAAAAAAAAAACAAGGTAAAACAGCTCCCAGGTGCATAGCACCCTTCCCTTGGGTGTTGAGCCCCCCAAATCCCCCTCAAAACCCACTGCCCACAAGTCTACACCATTACTATAGCCCTAAGGGGTGAAGGGGGGCACCTACATGTGGGTACAGTGGGTTTGGGGGGGTTGAAGACTAAGCATTAAGCAGCACAATTGTAACAGGTAGGGGGGGTGGGCCTGGGTCCACCTCCCTGAAGTCCACTGCACCCCCTAATAACTGCTCCAGTGACCTGCATACTGCTGCCAGGGAGGTGGGTATGACATTTGAGGGTGAAAATAAAAAGTTGTGAAACGGCATATTTTGTGGTGGGAGGGGGTTTGTGACCACTGGAGGAGTCAGGGGAGGTCATCCCCGATTCCCTCCAGTGGTCATCTGGTCATTTAGGGCACTTTTTGGGGCCTTATTCGTGGAAAAACAGGGTCCAGGAAAAGTGCCCTAAATTCTCGCTAAAAACGCATATTTTTTTTTCCATTATTGGCGAAAGGCGCCCATCTCTGATCGCCCGATAACCACACCCCAGTTCTGCCTTCACCATGCCTTCGACACGCCCCCATCAACTTTGTCCGCATCCGCGACGGAGTGCAGTTGAAAACGTCCAAATTCGGCTTTCGATTATACCGCTTTATTTGTTTTTGTGAGATAAACGTCTATCTCCCGATTTGGGTCACAATATAGGCGTTTTTCTATTTCGATTATAAGCAGGATAGCCTCCTATCTAGGGGTGGACTGATCATTGGAACAATAGGGCAGCATCCCAATGCCCCCTGCAGTAGTGGGCCCACTCTCCCCTAGCTTCCATCTAGATTAATCATTTTCGATAAGTGGTTAGCTGCCCATGACATTTAGTGCCCATGGGCCCAGATCACTGTCAGTCCACCCCTGCTCCTACTACATGTCTCTGTGTTGGAAAAAAGAGGTGAAGGTTAGCCTTTCTGATTTGGGACTATGTGTGCATCCTTCTGAACATGGACAAGATCAAACCAGTTCCCAGTGTGTTACTACTTGTATGCATTCTGTAGCTGTATTCCCAGAGTCATAATATCTTCATAAAGTGATAAGTGATTTCAAAGAAAATAAATGTTGTAAATTACTTTGGGACTTGGTTATTCTCATTGTTGGCATCCTAGCATCTCCCCTTTTGATAAACATACTGTACATCTTGTATGCTGTCGAATTTGAAGGCATGCATATCCCCTGGACAAGCTTGGATATAGTTTTTGTAGCATGAGAAAAAGAGGGCAGGCTGAATATATCTAGATGTTTGACCATTTATGCAACAGAGGAATTTTGCAGAATTCAAACAGTATGTTGTAGGTATCCTGTCATGCTACTACGCACAATGTCAGCAGGATCTATGTAAAGTGGTATGCTAATTAGAAAGGGGCAATTTCTTGGGCAATTAGGCTGCAGCAAATATTTAAATGAGGTATAAAGATAGCTGGCCACCCTGGATTTTTCCATATTTTTTGCACTTTTCTAAAGATGATACAATTTGTCAGCTCATTAGACAAAACAATCGTTTTTTATTGTACTTTTTGTTCATTATTTCTTAGCACAAAAAGATATTCAAAGAAGTGAAACTGACTTAGATGTGTTTTTTTTCTCATTTTATTTAATATATTAAAGGCCTGATTAATGGGTCCTTTTACTAAGGTTCATCGTAAAATGCTCTGTGTTGGTGTAGACACATGTATTGGAAGTGCGCAGGTCAATTTTTCAGCATGCCTGCAAAAAAAAGGGGGGGGGGGGGGTTGGCCGAAAATGGATGTGCAGCAAAAAAAAAAATTGGTGTGCGTCCATTTTGGGCCTGAGACCTTACCGCCACCCATTGACCTAGCGGTAAGGTCTCACAAGTTAACCAGGCGGTAATGGTCTATGTGTGTACAATGACGATTACTGCTCGGTTAGCACTGCGCACCAGAAATGTTTCCAGTGCGCTTAGTGGACGCACATGAAAAATGAAATTACCACCTGGGCGACGCAGTAGCTAGGCGGTAGTTCAAAATTGACATGCATAGCACGAACGTATGCGCCTAAAAGGCTTAGTAAAAGGGCCCCTAGCATTTTCTCAATATGCAAAGAATGAGGAAAGAAGCACCAGTAAATGAGCCCTAGGCTGGTGCCTATATAGGAGGAACTTGCTATTCCTATAAATAATATTGTCATCTCCCCTCCCCTCAAATGGTAGAAAAAGAGATTTAAGCGTTGATGTTTTTCATGGAAAACTGAATTTGTCTTCTTTTTCTTGTTACTGATCAATTAACACATTATAGTTGGAATCTGAGGCAGGGATGAAACTCCTATAACAAAGACAAAGAGTGAGAATAAGCAATAAACATCCTCAGAAACTGGACTTGATATACTGCCTTTCTGTGGTTACAGTTGAAGTGGTTTATATATTATATTCAGGTACTTATTTTGTACCTGGTATAATGGAGGATTATGTGACTTGCCCAGAGTCATAGGGAGCTGCAATGGGAATTGAACCCAGTTCACCAGGATCAAAGCCTGCTGTATTAACAAGTGAGTTACTCCTTTACTCTATGCAAAACCCTCTTTGAATAAGGTTCTTATTTTAGTAATTTCGGAGTCTTCGTTGCTAGCATGTTGAATGATTGAAACAACAGCAGAGAAATATTTTATTAAATTATAAGACTCAATGGTGTGACGGCTTCTAATAAATGTCATTCTACAAGACAAGATTACATAATTATAATACTAATTATTGACTGCTGTAGTTGATCAGTCCAAAGACTGTTGCAAGCATTCTGAATCTTGAGCTAATGTGAGCGAACACGGCTTCTTTGAGGTCAACAGTGCTTTTTGTTTGCCTACAGAGTTCTTTTCTTAGAACTCTGAAAGGCTGAAGGAGAAAGCTATCGCAGGCAAAAAGCATGTGGTTACCTAGAGGTCTATGCATGAGTTTCTCTGCACGTGATGCAGAAAGAGGTTTTGTGCAAAAGTTAATTCACACGGTAGACATCAGTGCATAGTATATTAAAATGAATGGTAATGAGGCTATTAGTTATTCCACTGCAATGCAGAACTCTTAAAAGGAAGCACAATGCAGGAAATTGACTGGCAGGTCCGAGGATGTACAGAAAGGTTATCGGAGAGGTTTTAATGCCATCTTTTTTTTTCGTTTTGCTGTGAGCATGCAAGACATTTTTGCAATGCTGGAATTTATCCACAGAATAACATTCCAGCAAATGTGTGCTGACACTTTCATTTTGCTCAGATGCACACACAGTGCTAACTGACCTCAGCTCAGAACTTCGTGTGCATACATAGTAACATAGTAACATAGTAGATGACGGCAGAAAAAGACCTGCACGGTCCATCCAGTCTGCCCAACAAGATAACTCATATTTGCTACTTTTTGTGTATACCCTACTTTGATTTGTACCTATGCTCTTCAGGGCACAGACCGTATAAGTCTGCCCAGCACTATCCATACATCTGGCAAGCTTACCCTAACTAGTGCACAAGTTCTACACACTTCAAATTTGCCTTTGATTAGCTTACTGCATCAGCATGTAGTGGTGTGCTGGAGCAGGCTCTCACAGGCTCACAAGAGCCGGTTGTTAAGTTTTTAAGAATTTTGGGAGCCGGTTGTTAAAGTAGGACCCTCCATGGCTACTTTAACAACTGGCTTCCAAAATGTGGGCTTGGGCCCCCTGCTGAATTCTCTTTTACTTTGCTGGTGGGGATGCTGAGCCCTGCCAGCCAAGTAAATAGACTGCTGCTGTGCCCTGCTCCTTGTTTCCAGCTCTGAGCAGCAGGCTGGGATTTCTAGAGCATGTGTGAGAAGTTCCAGCATGCTGCTCAGAGGAAGACATTGGCAGTGGTGGCAGTCCATTTATTGGCTGCCAGCAAAGGTATGCCTAGTGTGCCTGCACGAAGGGAGGGAGGAGAGGAAGACAAGTGTTGCTCCCCCCTCCCCCCGCTGGCCCTTCCAACTGCAGAGCTGGATATGTCCGGAGAAAGAACCTGTTGTTAAAAATTTACCAGCACACCCCTGTCAGCATGGAATATTTTATCTGAAACCTGGCTTGTAAACTCTGACTTATTTTATTTATGTAGTCCCCCGGACTGTAAGTTTATTTTTTCTAACCATATGAATGAATACAGAGGTGGTTTAGCAGCTCTTTTTTTCTTCTCTTATAGACATTTACCAACTTCCAACATACTCTAGCCCTTTTCTTGAGGGCTTGCCTTTGTTTCTATGGTCCATTCTGTCACCTAGTTTTCTTCTGTTCTACTTACCGCCCCCAGTTTCCCGTACCTCAAGCTCTGTTTGATGTGCTGTCCCCATATCATTTTGACTCTTCATCAGGGCTTTTTTTGAGGGGGTACTTGGGGGCACTGAGTACCGGCACCTTTTCCATTGTCTGTAAAAATTGACCCATGGACCCCAAGGTTTAATGAAAGAGCTCAGGCTCTACACACCAATCCTGCCTTGTCATAGGTTCTGTGACTGGCTGTAGGGGGCTTGGCTGTTGTGGGGTGGGTCCATTAGTGACCACCCCACCCCTAAAGGACAGCCGACACCTTTTTTGCTCAGAAAAATGCACTGCTCATCACTCCTTGTTCACTTATATGATTTCAATACTTCTGACCCCATTACTAAAGATTTCCAGACAAAACCTTAGATCTGCTAATAACTTATCTTCTATCCTCTGCCTTGACCATTTCTACTCTTACGCTACCATGAACCGATCATTGCTTTCTTACTTTCTTTTCTCCCTTCCTATTTCCTTCCATAGCAAATTCTGGATTTCATTTAAAACAATACAGAGATCTAAGATCCCTCACCCAAGATCACTTCTTATCTTGCTGTGATCCATTTTCTACAGATTATACTTTGCTGAATTTGCATGGTCAAATTTTTGGATCATGTGCTTCAACTCCTGAAGCAACAGCTCCACCATTTGGAGGGTCAATGATAAAGGTTTCACCTTCCTCACAACTTTCAAACTTTTAAAAATGCAACTTCACATTATAAACAGTCCATTGCACTAGCAAAGAGGTGGAATCCAAATCCAAATCACTCTCAAAGTAAGGTTTTGTGACAGGTTACAAATTCCTCACAATATCAACCATCTACTTCCAACCTAAAGGCTGAAAACTTTGCACAGGCATTCCAAAAGATTACTGATATTCAATCTACTCTTCTACTTTTGCCTTCACCTCACTCTCCATTGCTCTCTTCAAAGAATATTCTTGACAGAAGTACATTTTCTATTTTTCAACTTCATTCTCACACAGAATTGGCCAAGGTCCATATCACAGTCATCCACAGCTCCTACTGAATCAAATTCTTACATCCTTCTTGAATAAAATCAGTGAATTATTTCTTTCTTATCTATATTCCATTTTTTTCACCAGTCTGAGCACTGAATATTTTCCTCCAAGTTGGAAAATGGTAATAATTTTTCACACTAAAGAACACAAATTCCTTTTCATTCAAAAATGGTTGAAAAATTAGTGGTCCAACAGCTCACTTTGTTCCATGTCTAGATCAATGTCCTACATCCACGGCAAGCTGGTTTCAGGTAGCACTTTTGCACAGAATATACTCTCTTAGGGATTACAACCTCACTCACACCACTCTAGACAGGGGATGAAATGCTTCTTCTCTTTTTAGACTTGACAGCCTCATTTGACCTTGTCTATCATTCCATTTTGCTTCAATATTTAGAAGAGCTAGGTATTTCAGGGACCCTAATATCTTGGTTCTATTCATATTTCCAGGGTAGAATGTTTCAGGTTCATTGGTTCACTTCTCTTGCTTCCACTCAAGATCTTTTACGTGGGGTGCCTCAGGGTTCACTGCTTGGGACAGTTCTTTTTAATTGCAATCTTTTCCCTCCTTATCTAATCTTTTGGTATTATTTTTTTATTTTTATTCAGATGAGATTCAGCTATTGTTCCCATGGAAATCATGCACAGGACAAGCTATTACTGAGATATCTAAAAACTGGATATAATGGGCTCTTTTTATTATGGTGCGCTAATGGTTTTAGCACACACTAATAATTAGTGTGCGCTAAATGCTAAGATGCCCATTTAGCGCATGCTTAATCCAGTGGTGCCCCTTAGTAAAAAGAGCTCAATATGAACTGACTGGCTAACCAGCAACAGCCTGAAACTGAATACTTCCAAAACCACCTCAGTACCTTTCTTTCACTTTGGGTTTCTCATCCACATTTCCCGTTTAACCCATAATACATGGGCTGCAAATCCCACTCAGTGATTCTGTTAGAATCCTTGGTATTACCGTTGACTCCCATTTAATCTTTATTACTCATATCTTCTTGTAGTACAGAATTCATTTTACAAACTAAGACAGTTTTGTTTAACGTGACTCACTTTTGGATATTCAAGTCCTTCGATTACTGGTTCACTGTTTAGTGTTTTCCCAAATAGACTATTGCAATTTACTTCTTCAGGGCCTACCTCAGTACCAGTGAAGGAGATTACAAGTCGTACAGAACACCATTGTAAATTAAATTTATGGATCTTACGATTGGGTCACACCAATTTCTTACATGTTGCTTTCAAAATTCTAGTACTATCCTATCAGGTTAAACATACTGGTGCCCCTTCCTTCCTTCCTGCTTGCTTTTCTTATTCTGTATATTCCAGCACGTAATCTTCATTGTGCCAATCAATATTTACTTGCCAGGTCTGTTCACATTATGCTGAAACATCTAGTCTTACTGTTGTAGCCCCAACAATTTGGTATTCACTTCCATTTGCTTCAAACTCTCTTTTCATAGATTTAAAGATCTGCTCAAAACTTATTATTTTTCCTAAGTGTTTCCTTCTAATGTGACCTGAACCTAAAATTTGAGACATAGCTGCAGCAGTTTCACCGAAACCATTCTCTTCACTCCTTCCCTCCCTACTATATCATACTACATATATAATATTGTATTTAATGTATTTTTATTTTAAATCAACTTTATATTATATTTATTTTACATATGACTGTAATTTAGTTATTTTTATGCATACTTCCTTTCATTCCCTCCTCCCATATGTAATAGACTATTCGTTTTTCTTATTATATGCAGTATATCACATAAAGTAAAATGTGAACTATTTTCTTAATATGTTCACCTTAGAATGGTCATTGGCATATGGCTCTAAAGCGTGGCTTTCTGTATTGGCCCCTGAGTCCTTCCCAGGTGAAACCATTCCCTTAGTTGTAGTCTGGTAAGTTTAGTATTTATTTGCTTGTTTTCCACCCATATCATTAAGAGGTTAATTTTATAACTGGTCACCTAGGTTGAGAGGGAAATAATGCATGACAAAGTAATGTTAACAGCTCTGAATTATCTCAGCCATTAGCAAGTAACACACAATGGGGCCAATGCAGAAAGTCTAGTGGTAAAGGCTTCTCAGTTCTGAGCTTCTACCAAAAAATTAGCAAGCCCAAAATATGGCTGCATGATAATACAAAGTTCATTGCAAAATGTCACCCTTCCTATCAGTGCCTGAGCAGTGATTGGTGTTAGCCCCAATCACCCTCCCTTACCTGTCCAACCTGGCCTAATCCAATCTGAATGGACCACCCTCCTTCACTCTACTTGAATAAACACTCCCTTAGCATCTAGTGCCCTCCCACCCTCCTTCACCTGTCCTATCTCTCATTCGCTGCTGCAGGAGGGGGGTGGCGGGGGAGCAGCAACGGCAGCAGTGGTGGTGGGGTGGGGTGGGGTGCGGTGGAGCGGGGGGAGGGCGGCAGCAGCGGGGCCTTGAGGATTGTTTACCTTGGGCTTAGCTTTATCATTTATTGTTTTTTTGTTTTACTATACTGTCACTTATTGCATAGCAAATCAGAATGGTTCACATAGCAAATATTACAATAAAATTGCCATAAAACTAAATTATTTAGGAACTCCATTTAAAGATAGGAAAGAAGACAAAAAATCTTTCTTACTAGAGAAAATAAAACAATCAGCTTGTACAACAATCATACATTATAACAATAACATAAATCAAAAACATCTCATGAAAACTTCATGAAACCTATGTAGTCGACCAACCAACAAAATTGGTTGGTCGACTACATAGGTTTCATGAAGCAAAAAGCTGATGTGTGAGTGGATACTCATCTAGCCTTGGAAGGTGGAGGTAGAACCAGTCTATTGTCGGTTAATGAACATACGGGCTGGTGTGTATGGAATGGTCAAAGCCGCAAGATAGGATGGGGTGGCAGTATGAAGTGCCTTATGTGTCAATGTAAGAACTCTAAATTTTATTCTAAATTCAATAGGAATCCAGATAAGACGTTGCAAGAGAGGGGTGGCCCTATCATATTTAGAGGTCCAACAGATGACGTGGGCAGCAGTATTCTGAATAGTTTGTCTCTCAGCGGCCCTGGCTGGAGGCAGGAGGAAGTGAGTGAGCATCACACTTGCCTCTTTCAGAGCTGAGGACTGGGGGGGGGGGCACTGGAGAGGAGGTTGGATTTGTTTTTTGGGGAGGAGGAGTGTTGTCACTAGACACTAGGAAAAGCAATTTTGCTTTTTTATAAATCAGGGGTGGAGAGTGGAAGGGTTGCCTAGAAACAGCAGGGCTTTTTTAAGCTGGAGGAGAGAGGGAGGGGGTCAGTGATGTCAAGTGGGTGGGGGGTGCTGCAAAGCACCAAGAAAGTGTTTAAGTGGGGAGAGGGGAGCTATGTCAGGGGGGGATATTGCTAGACACCACATAGTTTATTTTGATATCTGGTGAGGCAGAGGGTTGGGTCAGGGGGGAGAGAAATGGGGCCAATCCATGCTGCCTCAGACCTGGCAGTAGGTTTCATGCATTGTGCCCCCATGGAAAACATCAGTACCAAGCTGTGCATTGCTGCAGGGTAAATAATAGCCTCTTTAGCATACATTTTAATAGGCTATTTGCTGATATCTATCACAGGAGTAAACTTCAGCAGAGAAACCCAGTGGCTATTACGTAAACTGCTTGCTAACTGTGTGCTGCAGCCCACAGTAGCCTTCTGCATTGGCCCAAGGAACTGCTTCCATTTTAATTGAAAGGCACAATTCCTGCCCATTCCATGTCCCCTTCAGTGCTACAGGTTAACATGGGAATTATTGCAGGCCTCCTAAAAGTGCCCCATTAACTGTCAGCATGCAGTATTTCCTATTTTAAGTACTTTATGCAGCTTGGTAAATGGAGGCCTCAATATTTGTAATTTTGACTACGTTGGATTGGTTTCTATATGTGTTTTGTGGAGAAAAATGTTTGAAAGATTTTTTATTTTATTTATTTATTAGGATTTATTTACCGCCTTTTTGAAGGAATTCACTCAAGGCGGTGTACAGTAAGACTTGTTGACAATAAAATAATATATATAAAATGAACAATGAAGAGTTTTACCGTGCTCCAAATCTCCTCTGCTTGTCTGCAGGTTCTTTTTATATTATTCAAAGGTTAGGAAAAATTAGAGTTATTGCTACTGTTCATTAGAGCCTGTTTTCCAACAATTTACTAATCTATTTAATTTTTGCACAGAGGTATATGTTTATATATTGAACCTAAGAACAGTAATGAGGAAAAAGGAGGTGTTTGCATGGGATCAGAGGTATGTTAATATTCGTTCATTACATTATTGCAACTATAATGCACATGTCAGTGAAAAAAGTCACCAAAGTGTAAGTATTTATTAGTGAACAGTGGCCTACTCTGTGAAAAATATTATTCACTGTAACAATGGCATATACAGTAGGCCTCTAACCACGTGTGAATAACAAATATTTCTCCTCTTGCGACTGTAATGTCCTTTTCCATTCATTTCACATTTGAAGTAATCGTTCCTCTATTTAACAATGTAGATATAGTATAAAGGAATAATAGATGCTCATGGATTATTTTGAAGACAAGAACGTGGAGATAAACTTGTTGATATTTTTATATTAAGAGAAAGTTGGAGTAGAGTGGCAGGAACAGCAAAGAAGGGATGAGGTAGTAAGGAAAGACCACAGCACACCATGAAATATAGCTCATTGAGGGTCCCTTTTACTAAGCTACGGTAGCGTTTTTAGCTCATGCTAATGATCAGCACGTGCTAAATGCTAGAGATGCTTACATATTCCTATGGACGTCTCTAGCGAGTGCTAATCATTAGCGAGCACTAAAAACGCTACCACGGCTTAGTAAAAGACCCCCGGATACATTTGATGCATGTATATATTTTCACAAATTATAAGTGTGATTGGTCTGTCCTACCCTTTTCAGTACTCCCTAATCATAAATGATACCAATGAAAGTATGAGAGCCAGCTTTAGCTCAGTTATGAGGAATAATGAAGGAACAAACTAAAAGAGAACTGTGGTATAACTTTGGGTACATAATGGGGTTAATGCTGTTAAGAAGGCATCAATACAATACAACACAATGAAACCAAAGCTCGTAATAGACACAACTCTTCCTCTCTATAATTACGTTTTTTTTCTCCTTTTATCATATTGCCCAAGATCCTTCTATAACACTAAATGTCTATTCTCTATTATATTTCCACTAATCATTATGTATTGTAAGCCACATTGAGCCTGCAAAGAGGTGGGAAAATGTGGGATACAAATGCAATAAATAAATAAATGATTCCCCAATGTGTCTATAACACATGAACCTTATACGTCCACTACAACTCTCTCTATTTGTTTCTCTACCGGAAATGGCGAATGCCTCTACGGTATATGTAAGCCACATTGAACCTGCAAATAGGTGGGAAAATGTGGGATAAAAATGTAACAAATAAATAAATAAAATAAATAAATAAATAAATATATCAACATTTAGGTGCCAAGAATGTGCATATATGACCATAATACTGGAATATATGTGCAAAATACCAATATTCAGGCTAAGTGCTATATTATAACCTTGCAGTTAATGTGATGGTGTATAGTATATGGTGGGTGTACACATGGGCAGAGCCTGGGTGTGCACATGGATGAATTATAGAATTCTATAAATTATACACATTTTGGAAAATGTTATCAGTGGCGCCTAAAAATCAGTGCCAAATATTTTATGTGCTGAGCACTATTCTATAAAGGACATGTAGGGTACGTGTCCTTTATAGAATAGCGCTTAGAACGTAAACTGTGCCTAACTTTAGGTGCCAGCAATTATGCCTGCTAAAAGCAGGTATAAATACCAGCACCTAAATTACGGGTGGTTTCCCTGTATTCTATATTTACATGCGTAAAATTTTGGGATGCCCCCAAAACGCCCCTAGCCATGCCCCCAAAAATTTACATGCATTAGGATTTATGCATAGAGTACAATCTGCACGTAAATCCTAATTAAGGCCAATTAAAGCAATAATTGGTTCTTAGCAGCCAATTATTGGTGCTGATTGACTCGTTAAGCAATTAAGTTGGACACGTAAATAGGCTACATGAGCTGATTTTCTCATGCAATTTTAGTCACCATTTATAGTATCTGGGGGATTTTGTCTTAATCTAGGCCTAAGCATTTACACCAGCTCTATCTATAGCTGGTATAAATAGTCACTCCTAAATAATATGTGCCTATTGGCATTGCTATGCTAGTATTCTATAATGTAAAGTAGGGACTTAATTTCCTTTATAGAATAGGCTCCAAATAGGTGCCTTGTTGGTGCCTAAATATAAACCACTGTTTACAGACTTGCCCTTGAAATGTATGTTTTGTAGAATAAGGGCATGACAAGGTGCGTGACAAGTTTGAGCAGAGTTGACCATTTCTAAAAGCCAATATATTTTCCATTGTAGTGCAATCCATGACATCTCTGAATATATGCTAGCAGTAGAAACACATGCTTCATTGAGGACTACAATTACAAGGGCACACTTTTGTTTTGTGCCACTGAGCAACAGAGCTGGCCCAAGGGTATCTGATGTCCTCGGTGAAATCTTCAGCCATGTGCACCTCTTTCCCTGGAGTGGCTAAAGGCCCTACCCCCTAAATAGTTCAGAACCTCCCATTTTCCTCTCTCCTCTCCCCCAAAATCCAGTATCTCCTCTTCCCCTCCCTACCCTGCCTCCATAGTCCATCATCTCCCTTTCCTTTCCCTTCCCTAAAAACCAAGACTTCAACATCTCCCCTCCTACCCCACTCACCTTCCATAGTTCAACATTTCTCCATCTTATTATTATTTTCTGCCTAGGTGGCCAGCTTCCCCTTTTCTACCTCCCATTTAGCATCTTCTCTCCTTTTCTCTACCCCCATCCCACATTCACCACCCCTCCCCCCTTACCTGATCACACCAGTACTCTACTTCTTACTGAACTCGGGCTGTATAAAATGTTTGCACATTTGGGTAGCTTGCCAGGTGCCCTTGACCTGGATTGGCCGGTGTCGGGGACAGGATGCTGGGCTCGATGGACCTTTGGTCTTTTCCCAGTATGGCATTACTTATGTACTTATGACATTACAAACACTCAGCACTGGTAGGGGACCTTTTAACCCAGGTCCATGCACAAATCCTGCTGCATCCCACCCTCTCTCTGATACAGGAGATCCTTTTGGGCCTGTGTTTAAAGGTCCTATGCTGGTGCTTAGAGTTTGCAATGTCAGCCCAGATTCAGTAAGAGTGGTGGCAACAGGGTCGGGAAAGAGGCCAATATGGTGTGGGGGGGGGGGGGGGGGGGGGAAGAGGAGAGAGGGGGGAAAAGATGCTGCTCTCCTGCTGCCTGGCCAGCCTTGCTAACCAACTCATGTCAAGATGCATCAGAAAGCCTACCAATAAAATTTATATATACACTGAACAAATATTCTTAATTATGTTTGGCATCTTCCTGTGCATAGATTGATAAGATAGTCTTTTCTCGGGTGGTATCCTAAATGCCATAAGGTACACATTTAGAGAGACGGATTCAACTCCAGTTTTTATATACCTTGCAGAAAGAACATAGGATAAGTTAACTGTAAATTCTCATGGCCTACTCTCTGTTTTAATGAAATGCTTGGGCAAAACATTTTCACAGGGGTTCAGCCTTGAACAAAAGGCTGCTCCTTTTGAAGAATAGCTATTTCCCCCTTGGCCATGGTTCCCAAGAAAAAGATTGAGAAGTCTTGGTTAATTTAGAACTGGTAATCACTACCTGATTGGATGGTATGGTGAAATCATTGAATCGGCCTCTCCAGGTTCAACAATAGCCCTAGCAGAGCACTGAGAAGATGCTCAAATTTGACTACTTAGAGGAAGTAAAACTCACAACAAGGATTCTTTGTTGAGCGACTTGCAAAAAGTTCATTACCAGAGGCAGCTGTAAGGTACATAGCACAGATCTAACTTTTGGCAGTGAAACACAAAATGGAGAGGCCACTGAGTGTGACAAGGGAGGACAAAGCAAAGAAGGGATGCATAAGCCAGTTTCTTGCTCACAGTATGGATCAGGTATGGAGGTAATGCTGAATGGTTCATCCTACAGGTGAATAGTCATGAAGTGGGGGACTACAGAGTACTTCAATCTGTTCAAAATTCTGCTGCACGACTAATATTCCGCTAGTGTTGTTATGCTCATATTAGCCCTCTCCTCAAGTCACTTCACTGGCTTCCTATACTTTTCTGCATACAGTTCAAACTCCTCGTATTGACCTATAAGTGCATTCACTCTGCAGCTCCTCAGTACCTCTCCACTCTCATCTCTCCCTACATTCCTCCATGGGAACTCCGTTCACAGGGTAAATCTCTCTTACCTGCACCCTTCTCCTCCACTGCTAACTCCAGACTCCGTTCCTTTTATCTTGCTGCACCATATGCCTGGAATAGACTTCCTGAGCCGGTATGTCAAGCTCCATCTCTGGCCGTCTTCAAATCTAAGCTAAAAGCCCACCTTTTTGATGCTGCTTTTAACTCCTAACCCTTATTCACTTTGTTCAGAACCCTTATTTTATCATCCTCACTTTACTATTCCCTTATCTCTTGTTTGTTCTGTCTGTCCTAATTAGATTGTAAGCTCTGTGAGCAGGGACTGTCTCTACATGTTCAAGTGTACAGCACTGCGTACGTCTAGTAGCGCTTTAGAAATGATAAGTAGTAGTAGTAGTAGTAGTAGTGTTGGGCGTAACCATTCTATGAAAGGTTCTTAACTTAGGAGTGTGCTGAGAGTCAGGGGTACCAGATGAGCATATTACTTGCAGGGCACAATCAGACCACTGTTGGCACCTGGATTCAACATCTGTAGTTTGCGCAGGGCATGTCTTTTGTAGTTACAAAATATTGTGCTAATACTTGAAATATCCCAGACATATTTCAAAGTTGGTTTGTTGTGGAGAAGGAAATACAGAGGTTCATGCTGCCTATGTTATGAGCAATAAAGTTATATTATAAAATGTCTCCTGTGTAACTTCAAATTGTCATTGGTCCCATCTAACCTTTAAAATTATAATTTATCAAAGTACACCAGTAATGATCATGATTTATTATACAAATATATCACAGTGACAGCTGACTGATTATCTATCGATCTTACTTTTGTTATAGAATTGTGGGACATCCAGTAAAGATAACAACAGAAAGAAGCATCTCTCAGTAGAGCACAGGAGTCAACAGATTCACAACATAAATGTGCAGCAAGGTTACTCATCAGGTAAAAGCAAAATGAAGTTTCATAATAGACGTCAAATTTGATTTCAAAGTTCAAAGTAAAATGCAGAGAGCAGCTGGGAGAAATACAACAAAAATATCAGTCATTAAATAAAAAGAATGACAATAAATAATAATCATAAATAGTAGGAACGAGCATTCATTTGCAACGATATGGGAAATGTCAATGACGCATCCCGTGTCATTATTAAATGAAAATGAGCAGAAAAAAAAACATGAACATTTGTGTTTTCTCATTTGCCAATAATAGTGTCCACTCTTTTGAAAGACCGGCCCTGGCTGTGCCAGAAAAAAAAATCAGTATTAAGTATGATTCTGTAAAGGGCGTGTGCCCTTTATAGGATTGTGCTTGATGCTGATTCCTGCACCTGCTGAAACCTAGTGTAAATGCTGGCACACAAGTTAGATGCACAGAGGCCATATTCTATAACCACGTACACAACTTTTTGGAACGCCCTTGACGTGTCAATGGCCACACCCCCTTTTGAATTCCATGTTAGTAGAATTAAGCACCACGCCTTATGGAATAGTGTGCAGCCAATTGCACATACAAATATTAATGAATGCCAATTAACATCAATAATTAGTTGTTATCACTCAGTTATTAGTAGTTAAGGGCTTGTTACTCATTTAATTTGCATGCACTTCTTGGGTGTATGCACAAATTTAGGTGTGCAAATCTGGGCACCATATATAGAATCCAGGGGTTAATGCCCAGTTTACGCTATCGTTAACTGTTAGCACAGAGCTGTGTTAATGGGGTATTTTTGCATTTAATACAAGGTAAGGTGGGCATTCAGGAGTCCTTTTACTAAGCTGTGGTAAAAAGTGGCCTGCAGTTGTCTGGGTGTGTGTTTTTTGCACGCGCTGAGACTTTTTTTTTTTTTTTTTTTACTGCAGCTGGGAAAAAGGCCTTTTTTTCAATGGGGCAGTAAATGGCTATGTGCTAGAATTATATGTTAGCGTGAGGCTATTTACTGTCTGAGCCCTTACTGCCACCCATTGACCTAGCGGGAAGGGCTCAGGTGTTACACAAGCAGTACTCATGCAGCGCACGCCAATGTGGCCACACTGCTGAATAGCTCCAGGATCCCCCCCCCCCCCAAGTAGAAAATAGAAAAATATTTTCTACCATGAGAAACAGTGCATGCAAATTTTGACATTATTATTTATTTAGATTTTGCTCACACCTTTTTCAGTAGTAGCTCAAGGTGAGTTACATTCAGGTACACTGGATATTTTTCTGTCCCAGGAGGGTCACAATCTAAGTTTGTACGTAAGACAATGGAGGGTTAAGTGACTTGCCCAAGATCACAAGGAGTAGTAGTGGGATTTGAACCAGCCACCTCTGGATTTCAAGACTGGTGCTCACTCCTCAACTCCACTCCAGTTTTACAGGCATTATTGCTGGGTGGGGGTGCTCACTGGGTGGTAGTGTTGATTTGGCGTGCGCTACACACACGGTAGCCCTACCGCCGCTTTGTAAAAGGATCACTCAGTGTTTTTTGTGTAAGGGTTGTGGCTGGGTGGAAAGTGGACATGGAAGGAGTTTGGAAGTTAATGTGCTACACTTACTATATCCCTGTGGCCTAATGCAGAGTTAACATGGGACCATTTACTGCCTCCTAAATAGGAGGTGCAAAGTGCTTCCGCATTACCAGGAGCTAGTACTATGTAGTAATCTGAATGTTAACACATGATCTACAATAAAACATAATAACGGAAATGCCCCCAATAGCTGCCAAATTAAGGGCTCTGTATACTAAGTCACGCTGTAGGTACGCTAGCTTTTTTTAGTGCACGCTAAAAATGCTAGTGCACCTTAGTAAACAGTAAAATCCTACATTAAGCCAGGGTAACTGGAAATTTTAGAATGGTTTAATAAAAGGGATCCCTTTGTGCACAAACAATTGATTTTGCATGTATTATCCTTAATGAATGTACAATTGATCTTCATGCATTAGAAAGTTCTGTAATGCATGTAACATTTTTTTTCATTAAACTGTGTATGTGAAAGAAACTGAAAAAAAAATACACCAATTGAGAAAATGTCTGAAAATTCCAAAAGTGAACTAGAAATATTTTGGCCATGCACATTCCTATTATTCTTATAAGGCTTCTTTTAAAAAGCCACGCTACCGATTCTCGGTGCGGCAAATGAGAGAAAGCCCATTCAATTCCAATAGGCTTCCTCTCATTTGCTGTGCAGGAATTGCTAGCACGGCTTTGTACAAATAGCCCTAAGTGTTGTATTTTGCTTCAGAAAATCAAGGAGTCCAAGAGCTTAATTCATTAAGGGGCCCTTTTACAGAGCGGCAGTAAACCCAACATGAGCATACCACTCCCTCTTCCAGGACAACCACCGGCCCAACTCGACTGCCGGTGGTAGTCCCGCCTCGAGCACGCACCATTTCTGGGGGAAAAAGAAAACCTCCGGAAATGGCTTGTGTGGCACTAACCCAGCAGTAATTGAGCATCGTGCTGCCTGGTTACCGCTGGGTTAGTGTGGAAGCCCTTATCGCCACCTCAGTGGCAGTAAGGGCTCCCTGCCGCATGGCCACAAGGTTACAGTTCTCTTAATGCGTTGTCATGAATTTTGCCACATCCATAGAAAAAAATGTGTGTTTGGGGGGGGGGGGGTAGGATGGGGGAGGAAGGGTTGCCAACAATTTTCAAATTACAATAACTAGATTTTTGTTTTTCTATATTGTGCCCCATCCTTCTATGTATTAAAACCCTTTTGTTATCACCAGGTTTTGAGCCACTTAGTGAATTTCTCTGATGTGAGGGGACATTTTTGATATGACATCTAAATCTGATTTTGGACGTTTTGCTGAAAACATCCTAAAATCAAGTGGCTAACATAGCGATGTTCAAACCAGAAAAAGTCAATCTTTTTGTCTTGAAAATGGCCATTTCCTAGACATTTTGTGCTCAGTGCATTTTTCTTTTGTGACCATTATTGGAAAACCAAATGTTCAAAGGGAAAACGTAGAAAAACAAGCCATTGGGATGTATGTGAGTCAGAATTCTTAGTAGATTGGCTACATAGACATCCCAGCAGAGCAGTAGGGTACCCTAGGGGGCACTGCAGTGGACCTTACATAAAAGATTCCAGGTACACATCTCACTGTTACTCCCTTATATCGTATGGTCAGCCTTCCAAAACCCACTAAAAACCTAGTGTATCCAACTGTACATTACTACAAAAGCCCTTATGCCTGCAGATGTCACCTATATGTGTATACAGTAAGTTTTTGATGGGTGTTGGAGGGCTCACACTTTCCACCTGGGATATGGACCTCGGGTTCTTTCTCTACAGTGAATTGCACTGACCACTAGGCTACTCCAGGGACCTCCTTGCTGCTCTAATAGTCCTGGCCAATATATCTGAAGCTGTCATAGAGGCTGGTATGTACTGTTTCACATCTTTGATTAGTAGGAGGGAGTCAGTGACCACTGGGGGAGTAAGGGGGATCTTGTTAATCCCTCCAGTGGTTATTTAGGGCACCTTTTTGTTACTTAGTCGTAAGTGAAACAGGTCTAGATCAACATGTCTAATTTTTAAACCTGAACATTTTTTGCTTTGTTCCATTATGGCAGAAAAATGCCCAGGTTTTCAGAATGTCCAAATCCAACCCCCAACATGTCCCTGACATGACCCGACTGCTAAGCCCATGTCTACCATGGCTGGCAAAAAGGGCTTTTTTTCAATTTGATTCATTAATGACCATGCGCTAATGTTATCATTAGCAGGTATTTTGTAACCTAATAAGACAATTGTTGAGTCAAGCTGTTTGCGCCGCTGGATTGTTAACTACTGGGAACCATAGGTTAGAGGGAGGGGGGAGGGGGGGAGAAAAGGCAAAATCCTTGATGATTAATGAGGCCTGTTCTCTACATTTATGTTCACAAGCATGTTGCAATACTTAAAGGCCAGATTTGAATGGTTATGGTTCTGTTTAATGCATTTATCATCGATAAAATTTTTGAAACCTAGCAGGCAGCCATTATAAAAATTACCACAGGAGCACTAAACACCACCAGACACAATCCCTCAAGAAAAAAAAAATACCTCTGCTTAGCACATACGCATGCCAAAACTATCATAGAACACGTTAGAGCCTCCGGCGTCAGGCTATTTTTTTTGCTGCATTAAGAGCGCGTTATCACGTAACACAGCTTAGTAAAAGTGTTGCTAAGTTACTTATTTTTCTTTATGTGCACTCAGGCAAACCATAAATCCATGTTTTCAGTACAACTAGATTTTCATTTGTGGAAATCTCATGTGGCTACCTGGTCAAACTCACTCATAATCTTTTTGTGACTGGAGAAAATGTGTGGAAATAGCTTTTCTGTGATAATGCTGTAGTTCAAAAATCATTAGGGGCACCGGAGCACTGCAGAGAAGAGTTCTCATCCATCCCTGAAACCCTCATTTATCTAGTTTCAGAAAATGAAACCTGTGATAAGATGCCTAACTGTGCAGACGCTGTTTACACTATAGATATAGACAATGGGTATCCATTTGACACAGCAAGTTACCTGGCTTTTATGTCGTCTGTGAATTCAACACCTGGAGATTAAAATAGTGAAGCATATGAAATGCTTTCTTAAACGGCACACAATGGAGATTTAAGGCACATGAACAATATATTTCCTTTCCATGTTTTACCTATCCATAATCTCTCTTGAATGGGAATAAATTTATGGAACGTTTGATACTTTTTCACTCAGAATTAATGGACGTCAAGTATTGGAGAACACTGCTGAGTAACAAAACTGTTGTTACTCATACTTGAAAACTTCCAGGGGAGTAGCCATGTTAACCTTTAGCAGGGGGCATGACAAAGAAGTTAGTGGCACCTAGGAGAATAAACGGTTTATTGAGGCAAGAACTTTTGAGAACAAAACTTCACTTTAACAGATGCATCTGCACAAAAACTGCTCAAGTTCAGCTACAATAAATCTCTACTGATTCTTCAGCTCTCACCCATCATTCCCTCCCTTTTCCCTCCTGCTGCATTGCTCCGTTCCCTCTATTCTCCCTGCTCCCCCCCCCCCCCATCCAGTCTTCCAGTCTTCACCTGGGCAGTGCCAGGAGCACTCATAGGCTGCCTGTGGCCTGCATCAGGGCATTCTTTCTGAACTGCCCTGCCCCTTCTGGTGCAGCTTCTTGTTTTCTGAAGGACAGGATGTTTCAGAGAGAAAGTCCCTATGTATCACTGCTGCTGGCGCTGCCCTGGTGAAGACCGGAGGTGATTTTAAGGTACGGGGAGGGGGTGGGGGTGGGAGGAAGGAGAGAATTGTGAGAGCTTTGCGGGGTTAGGAAGGGAAGGGAAGAAGGAGAGAAACAACAGGAGGGAGAAGGGAGAGAAATTCAATGTGAAATGTACCCCCTGTTGAAAATTTCTGGCTATGTCACTGCACTCACCTAATAATAATCTTTTCCTGATCAACTTTCCTCCTTCATGCCATCTCCAGGATATTTCAGCCATTTTCCAGTGGCAGAAGGAAAGCAATGGTAGCACTCATGGCTGCTGAGAGACAAAGCTGTGTCCGGCGCAAATGATGTTAAGTGGCCCACTACTGCTTCCACCACCCTTCCCCCTACTGCCACAACCCCCTCCGATTCTCCACTTGCCTAGAGTCATTGAATGGCAAGCTATCGAGAGAGACTGCTCTACCAGTCACGGGTTCTTCTTCCTGCCACGTCCCACCTTCTGTTCAGTAACTTCCTGTTTCCGCATTGGCAGGACATGGCAGGTAGAAGGACCCGTGGCCAGCAGAGCAGTGTCTCTCAATCACTGCTGCCTGCCATTTAATGACTCCAGGAAAGTAGAGGACAGGGGAGCTGGAAGGGAGGGAAAGATGCTGGATCTCACCTGGGCTGCCGGTGCTGGGCCCCCCTTGGAGGCTGGCCAGGGGGAATCTTACCCCCTGTCTCTCTCTTGGGACAATGCTCAGAAGCAAATACAGGCACAAGAGGCTGTTAGAGCCATACTAGCGTCTGCGTTTGCTACCGCCCCATGATCAGAACTCCTAAGCACGTGAAACAACGTGTTCGTGGGCTCTGAACGCAGCTAGCATACAGATGCATACAAAACAGGGCTCAGCACAAGGAGCATGCAAATGCATGCTAAACCCATTCCTCCCCAATGATCGACGAGCAGTGCGCCAAACATTGGCATACTGTCCATCGGAGCTGGCGTTAGGGTTTGCAGACCATTGGTGAGGAATGGTGAGCCCTGTTCAGCATACATTTGCATGCTAGCAGGCCCCCCAATCCTCCCAATGCAGCAGCCCACACTCCCCCTGCAGGAGCAAGAACTCCAACCTGACCCTCCCCAGCGACACTGGGGCTGGAGGTCCATGGACCTCCAGTCCCCCTGACCACCCCCCCAACACAGATTCAGGGAGGCTGGAGATCCAGTGGGTCTCCATCCTCCCTAACCCTCCTGGCATCCCCTCATATGCAGCCCTGGTGGCCCAGTGGACTGCGAGTCAATCCCCCCCCCCCCCAACCTGGTGGTCTAGCGCCTCTTCCCCACCCCCTACCTTTGTTGGAGGAGGGAGGTGGCCTCCCTCTTCTTCCATCGGTGCTGCCTCGAAAATGGCGGTGCTCAGTCCTGCCCAGTGCATCCTGGGATGCGCTGGGCAGGGCTTCACACCATATAAGGTAAAATCATGAGTTCAGCAGACACAGCAATAGGAACAAGGTCATCTGAACCTAAAACTTGAAGATATCCTTGGCTTTGACAAGTTCTTCTTGTTTCAAGATTCAACCTGCAAAACATGAACGCAAAGAACTTAACCATCATTAGCAGAGCTTTCATCATTCTGTTCATCAGCCTATATTGTAGTGAGTTTCCTAGGATGGTATGGCTGGAGTTGGTTAATATAAACCCACTTTAAGATCCCTTCTTCATCCCCAACCCTTGTAATAAGAATTTGATAGGCTACAGGTGACACTTTATCAACAATTAGATAAGGGTCATTGCAACTGGGTAAAAACTTATGGGCTTTGGCCTTTTCCTTTCCATAATTATAATAGAAGGCCTGGTCACCAATTTGATACTCCCGTGCAACTGCTTTTAAATCATAATAAGCAGGAGGTCATGTGACGCAATGGGCAGGAGTGCACACTGATCAGCGTAGCTCCTCCTCACCTTTCTCCATCCTGCTAAAAATTTCAGATTTAACCCACCAATTTACTTCATCATTCTTTGGTTCTCCCTCTTGATCACTTCCAGCAACTGGGAAAAGTTTCCCGAGGCTGCGACTGCAATGGCTTCTAAATCTTTATGAAAGAAGCAAGACAAGCAGCGCCTGCCAGATGCAAAGATGGTGGCTCCTCATTCTCCATTGAGCCCCTCTGTTGTCTCCAGGTGGTTCTCTCGGATCACTGCTGAAGTGACTGTCATTGTAGATGACATGTTGAATAAAAAGCTTCAGCATATTTATGATCAGACTGAGGAGGCCCCTAACCAAACTAACAGAGAACTGGCACAATTGAAGATCAGGCTCAGCAGGTGACTCAAATCCAACAACAATTGCTCAAACGACTGGTGGCTCTTGAGCAACAGATGGATGATTTAGAAAATCGCTCAAGGTGAAATAACTTAAGACTTATAGGTCTTCCAGAATCTCTTGCTGACAATGATCTAGTGGGTTTTATAGAGACATGGCTCCTGAAAACTTTATCATTGGAAGAATGTTATTGCTCCTTCAGGGTGCATATTGATTGGGAGCTAGGAGGTCTGAAGTGGCTCGCTCATGGGCTGTGTTTTTCTGTGTTCTCAACTTCGTCCATAAGCAACTCATACTGCAATTTCCAAGCAGGCTTGTTGGTATGGATAGCTTGGAGCTGCATTTGCAAACTACGATACTAGCTGATTAAGTCTGACCCCTGATGACGCCATAGTATGAACATAGGACTGTGTTGGGTTTCAGCAGAAGAATGTAACTGATTTGTGAAAGGTGAACAGGTTTATCTGTTCAAAGAATTCAGAGTTTATTGAACAATGGAAGGAAAGTGGAAAATGTGATATAATTGTTCATTGGAGATATACAGTGGACTGATACTTTTGGAAGTTAAGGAGCAAGCAGAAGATAAATACTTGAGGAATAAGAAAAGTGATTGCAATGGAACAATAATAGGAATGATGAACAATGTATAATGTGTTAATGTACATATGGACATAAGTTCTAACATTAGGTTGAGTACTTATAAAACACATATATTTAAGGTGGTAGAAGAATCAGTTCTGAGGATATTCTGTTATGCCATTTCTATTTACGTTGATAGTGTGATTGATAAAAAGATTACTTCAGCACATTTGTATTATTTAGATAATGTTAAGACCAGTGGCCTATTGAGGGTTATATGGAATAGAGAGGTGTGGTAGCCGTGTTAGTCCACTCTTAAAGGTTATCAATAGAAATCAAACAAAATAAAACATGGAAAATAAAATAAGATGATACCTTTTTTATTGGACATAACTTAATACATTTCTTGATTAGCTTTTGAAGGATTTCCGATCTGACGAAGAAGGGCAACCTTCGAAAGCTAATCAAGAAATGTATTAAGTTATGTCCAATAAAAAAGGTATCATCTTATTTTCTTTTCCATGTTTTATTTTGTTTGATTTCTATGGAATAGAGTGAAAGTGTATGATTGAGATTTGAGTGAGAAAACAAATGTGCGTTGAGCAAAGAATTTTATTTATTTTAGGAGAAAAATTGTATTAGATATGCATATGATTAATAAAGGATTTTTGATGGTTTGTTTATAATACATCTATGGTTACTATAGTAAGTGTAGGATCCTTGGCAAAGGACACCTGTGATGGGACCCAGGTTCCAGCCTCTAGTATGGAGCTGAACTGGGGGACCATCATGCCAAGTGTTCACCAATGCTTATGTCATGGACTATGCAGCCTCATCAACCTCAGCTTTCCCTCAGACCAGATATCTGGCAGCAGCATAGGTCTAGGAGAATGGCCAGATAGTTCACCCGCAGGGGACAGATGGCTACAGAGTTCAGTGGTGACATAAGTGGGCAGTCTGTCCCATACCATGACCCACATTGCTATTTTTAGCTACATTAGTGGATAATCTCCTTTACTCCTTGAACCTTCAAAAAGTTCCCGTAATCCCCAAAGGGAAACTGGCTGAGCTCATGGCCATTGGATATCTGGAGGTGGAGTCTGAGCAGAGTCAAGAGGCCAGATATTGTCTTGCCAAGTCCTAGGAGCCATCTGGCCTTCCAGTTGGTGAAAAGCTGGCCCAGAAATCTGTCTTGAGACGCATGTGTATGCATCGGCAGCATTCCCTGCACGTATCTCTCATACAGTTGTGTTGCCCATCTCCTCGTCAACTGAGGGTCTGGCCTGCCCCCAGGACCTGGTGGGCCAATATCTGGCCTTTTGACTCTCTCAGGAATGGCCCCACTCCCAAATGCCCTACTGCCATGAGATGAGAGAAAGGAATGGTAAGGAAGATTGCAGGTCTGTTGTCCCCCTTGGGGAACTAGGTAGCAGCTTCCATAGAACTGACACCTATGTCAAATGCTGTGTGGCCAACCTTATTGCAGGCTGTGGCAAGCCCTAAGATATTTGCCGTGATCTAAATTTTGGCTACTAGAAGCATAGCATGATGGTTTAGGGTGTGGGCTGAGATCTTGGGTGGGGGGGGGGGGGGGGAACAGGTCTCATAGGTCCTTCTTATGCTGCAGGGCCCAAAGGATCCCTTTCCTTTAGCACAGCCCTCTGGTATCACACTTGACATTCAGCAGGAACTGCTCTGATTGTGGACATGGAGGGCCCTTTGGACACTCTTCTCCCATCTGGAACACCTTCCCACTCAACTGTGCCGTTTGCCTTTCCCAGGACTTGCCTAATAGTGATGCCACCACAGCACCTGTCAGCCTTGCATATCAGGATGTCAATATATTTTGTACAAAGTGGAGACACAGACCTTTTATGCAAACATATTTAAACCTTGTATTTGTCAACATTTAAACATAAAGTATACTAACTATGGAGATAGTCCATTGCCCTCATTGAGGGTGGGGCTGCTCCTCATGGAGCCTCTGGAGCTGGGCTACAATCTGCCCCAGTATTTGTCTTTCTGCTGCTAGCTACTGAAATTTTTGGGATGTCTTCTTTCAAAACCTTTTATTGGAATATTTTTGAATATCGGAAAATGTTTAGTTTTTTTCTTCCATTATAGACTTCAATTTTTAAACATTTTCCAATAAATGATTATTTTGCCATTTTTCTGTGACATTCACTAGGCTGGTATATCTTATTTTATTTTCCAGTACCTAATTGAGGGGTCCTTTCACTAAGCTGCATGAAAAAGGGCCCTGTGGTAGTGGTGGGGGCTGTTTTCCTCATGTGCCAGGGACCCTTTTTACCACAGTGGGTAAAAAAGGCAAAAATAAAAATGGCCATGTAGCAAGATAACTCTTACTGCGTGGCCACGCGGCGGGGAGCACTTACTGCACCCATTGAGGTGGTGGCAAGGGCTCCCGCGGTAACAGGCAGCGATGCCCGATTACCGCTAGGTTAGCGCTGTGTGCTAGAAAAACAATTTCCTGGCTTTCCACAAATGGCACGCGCTCAAACCAGAACTACCGCCAGCAGCCACGCCGGGCCAGTAATAGTTCTATTTTAGCATGCGATAAGCCCATATTGGGCTTACCAATACTTTTTAAAAGGGCCCCTGAGAATTTTAAATAGCCCAGGGAATGTAAGATTTTTGTTCAAGTAACTGAAATCTACAAAATTATATTTTTCTTTTGTGATTTCAAATTTTGTTCTTAATTCTAGTGTACTTTAACACTTAAAACTCATCTCTTATTAAAAATATATTATTTACTATAGATATTAAGTCAACATGTTTAACAATCAAGCAAAAATAAAATGCATTTTGACTCTTGGATGTACACTTTAATGTACCAAATAAGTAAAATGATAATAGAATTATAACCTTTCACTTTTCCTTCTAAAACCATTTATCCCATCATTTCTGTCAGTCAGGAGAGTAGAACCCTTCATCTTTCATAATGGACATTTGAACTAGTGAATTTGCTGCACTGTGAGATGTTTTATAATATAGGGCATAAGGTCACTAAGAAACATAAGATGCTGTTTCACAGGCTATGAGTAGTTCTCCAATGAGTAAGAGTTATTGCTTCTTTGGAAGACCGTATAGAATTTATTTCAAAGCATCAAAATAGCCAAACATGCATATTGAACCATTCTTTGCCTTATTTCTTTTTTAATTGAGTGTCAAAGGTTATACATTGCTATTAGACTAAGACACAAGTGACAGCAGGGTCAGGGACTCTATGGCATTCTATTAGAGCCATAAAAGCAAAACAGAATGATCATTTCACCTGCTCTAACCCCAATTTTTCCAAGACAAGCTAGGCATTGACCTTGTTGCTTGACTACCATTGACTCTGTAAACTTCAGCCATCCTAATTCTGCTTTCTAAACATCCAGCCTGATCTTCTCAACCAATCGAAGAAAGAAAACAATATATTTTTGAGAACATATACACAGATGTGACTGAGAAAAAGATCATCCAGGTGACGGAAAATTATCAAATGACATCTCTTTACTCAGAGGTCATACTTTTTCGAACAAGTTTGTGCAGTTGGATATGTCTTGAATACCTCCAGCTTGTTATCTTTCTACATAACATCATTCTACTCCACCTTCTTAAATGAATTCGAACAGCAAAATCCTAGCCAGGGCTTAGAAATTTCTATATTTCTTGTTCCAGTGGCTAGGACTATTTTAACACAAATATATTAACTATAATGCTTACTTGTGAAAAATAAATGTGAACTATAAGAACAAGAAAGACACTTGCACAAAATAAATCATGTCCTTCATTGGAAAAAGGAGTCATAGATTTTCTACCAGTAAAATGTTGTGGGTATATTTCACTTTTCCATACTATGGCATGTTTACCAAATAAAAGGGTCCTTTTATTAAGTTTAGCAAAATGTGGCCTTATTGCAACCTTATGCAGGTCTTTCTCATGTACTAAAGCCATTTTTACTGCAGCTGTAAAATTGGCAATTTTCTATTATTTATATTATTGGCCATGTACTAATATTGCCATTAGCCTGTGGCCATTTTTAAAAATCTCTATTAGTAACTAAAAGTGAACTACAAATGATCCACACACAAGTTTGTAAAAGGAGGAAAACTATCAACTGTACAGATACTCATAATTGTCAATAGTAACCGATACTGCAGCAGCTATATCAATGCAAATACTGCAGTAGCAGTGACATCTCAGAACACTCAGAACCCAACAGGTACCCATTTTGCCATAGCCATTTCAGGGGATCTTCAAAAGGTCTGTAACAGTGCTTGTTCTCTCATCTCCACTCCACAAAAAAATGGCACACTGCTAATGAGCTTTTCAAGGTCCCCCGAAGAAGCTATGGCAAAACAGGTGCCTGTTGGGATCTGAGTGTTACAAGATAAGTGTCACCGCTATTGCAGTATTTGCATTGATATAGCTGCTGCAGTATAAGGGGGTCTTTTACTTAGGCTCGCTGGCGTTTTTAGCGCGCGTTAAAAATAGACATGCGCTAAACGCTAAAGACGCCCATGGGAATACATTGGCGTCTTTAGCGTTTAACATGCACCTATTTTTAACGTGAGCTAAAAACGCCAGCGCACCTAAGTAAAAGACCCCCCTAAGTTATTATTGACAATTATGGATATCTGCACAGATGATAGTTTTGCACCAGTGAAACACTGAAGAAGGATTTAGAAATAAAAAACTAATTAAAACATTTTTTTTTTTGTGAGGGAGGAGGCTTTCTGTTTCTCTCCCTATTTCCCTATTTCTCCCTTCTCCTCTGCACAATCCACCACCTCTTCCTCCCCTTTTAGCCCTGTCCGTGGCTCTTTCTCAAGTTCCACCTTCCCTCCCCCCATGGTCCATCATCTCTCCTTTCTCCTGCCCCTGGCTTTCTCAAGCCCCCTCCCCCTGTGGCTCACTCATGCCCCTCCCCCTGAAGCTCTCTCATGCCCCCATGGCTCTCTCATAACCCCTGAGGCTCTCTCAAGACCCCTCCCCTTGTACCCACCTGTGACACACTCTGAGGGGAATAATCGAACGGTGCCGGCGAAATAGATCACCGGCGATCTATTTTGGCGGTGGTGCCATAGGAACCAACTTTTCAGATTTATTGGGGAGCTAAGCCCAATGGAAATGACCCCGCCTTGAACACAAACAAGGAATTTTTCTCAATATTGGGGGTGCTCAAGCACCCACAGCACCCACACAGTCGGCTCCAATGGGTGGCGCAACAGCTGGCCGGAATCGTATTATCAAAAAGATGGCCGGCCATCTTTTTTTTTCGATAATACGGTTTAGACCGGCCAAATGCCTTGGATGTCACTGGGTTTGAGATGGCCGGTTTTTCAGCGATAATGGAAAAAAATGTTGGCCATCTCCAACCCGGTGACATCCAAGGCATTTGGTTGTGGGAGGAGCCAGCATTTGTAGTGCACTTACATGCCAGGACACCAACTGGGCACCCTAGGGGTCAGTGTGGTGGACTTCAGAAACAGCTCCCACATGCATAGCTCCCTTACTGTGGGTGCTGAGCCCCCCCCCCCCCAAACCCCCTACCCACAAATGTGCACCCACTAAAAGTGCTCCAGGGACCTGCACACACTCAGGTGTCTAGGACTTGTTGCTGCTGTATAACCTTGGCACAGCTATTGACACCTGAAGACTAATGTCTTTGAAAAAGTGCTTTATTTGAATAAGCACGTTTACTCACAGTTAACTGCAGATCAGAGGTTGTGCCCCACTGGCAAAGAGTCTCCCTGATACTGAGATTAGCAGTAGGTCCGAGCTGGCAGAATGCTGTACAATGCCCTCTTTCAGCAACATTCAAGGTAATAATGCTTTCTAACTTGGATAACACATGAAAGGGATCTAAAACTGGCTTACAAAAATGGCCACTACCTCATGGACTACCGGAAACAAAACAGGGCACACTCTGACCCAGTTAGCAGGGGGGAAAAGCACCATGGGAGTATAGCCCAGTAACCTACACCCACCACAATGCATTGCTGATGTGACTCTGCAGGGCACCTAACAGAAAAGGTGTCACACTCACCCGAGAGCCACATCGCAACCACGGAAAGGCTGTCAGACGATACAACACATTCTGCTGTCATGGAGGTGGGTACGGGATTTGAGGCTGGCATACAGGCTAGCAAAAAAGGTTTTCATTTTAACTTTTGTAGTATGGGAGGGGGTTGGTGACCAATGGGGGAGTAAGGGGAGGTCATCCCCCATTCCATCTAGTGGTCATCTGGTCAGTTGGGGCACCTTTTTGAGACTTAGTCGTGAAAATAAAAGGACCAAGTAAACCCGACCAAATACCGCTTAACGCCGCTTTTTTTTCCCATTATCGCCAAAAGCCGGCCATCTGATAGCCACACCCATGCCCGCCCATGCCCCGCCTTCACTTCACCGGCGACACGCTCCCTTGAACTTTCGCCGGCGAGGCGACGGGAAAGCGGCGATGCTGTTAAAAAGCCAGCTTTCAATTATACGCTTTAGCTGCTTTTGCAAAATCGCCAGCGATCTCCCGATTTGTGTCGGAAGATCGCCAGCAAAAAGTTTCGATTATAAGCTGGTCTACCTTCTCCCACACACCCACACCTGGGCTCACAGTATAAACAAAGTCTTCCGCCTCTCTCCTCTCCTCTCCCTCTTCTCCCCTTCTGGACCTGACTGCAGATCTCCCTCCTCTCCAGGACCTGACTGCAGGTCCCCCTTTTTCTCCCCCTCACAAACCTGACTGTGGGTCTTCCCCCATATACCCCCCCCCCCCCCCCCACACACACACACAGTATCTTTTGAAATGGGAAGTCTTTGGCTCTGCAGACCAGCTGCAGTTGTACTGAAAGGTTGCCTGCAGCCTGCACCAGGCCTTCCCTCTGACCCGTTCCACCCCTTTTGATGCAACTTCCTGTTTGCAGAAGGGGTGGACAGGACATAGGAAAGTCCCTGTGCAGGCCAAAGGCAGCCTTTCAGCATGGCTGCTGCTGACCTGCAGGGCCAAAGACTTCCCGTTTCAAAAGCTACAGTTGGGGTGGGTGCAGGTATGGGAGTGAAAGAAAGAACAGAAATGGGAGAGCTGTGGAAAGGTCCAGGAGAGGAAGGAGAGCCATGGGAAGGTCTGGAAGGGGAGGGAGCCAGTGATGCCGGGCAGTATGCGATTAATTATTAGTTGCAATTAATAATTAATGTGTTGCTTGTAGCATTGACCGTGATTAACATGCAACCAATAGCAGTGGTTTTCACAATGAATAAGCATGAGAGATTTGCATAAAAATGCATAAAATACATAAAAATGAGGTACTGCATGCAAATTTATCTCATGTTGGATATCCTGAAAACCCAACTGGCCAGGTGGTCCCTGAGGACTGGGTTGAAAACTACTGGTTTATAGTATTCTATAAACTTTCCGGCCAATGTTCAGCGCTATTTAACCAGCCAGGAACAGCTCCTGGCCAGTTAATTAACATTTAGCCTGCTAACCACTAATATTCAGTGGGAGATAGCAGCTAACCAATTATATTGTGTGGTATAACCAGCTGTCCATGAATATTCAAGCGCTGGCCAGCTAAGTTTAGCGGCCAAATCAGACTGCCTAAATAGCAGTCCTATCTTTGGCTACTATAAACTTAACCAGCCAGTGATGAATATTGCAATAGCTGTTTAAGTTTGAGACTTCCAAGAAAACCCCAGATATTCAATTCTGGTCATCGTAAATGGGCCGGCATTGAATCTATAGGGTCATCAGTGATCACAGCACTTAGGTGGGCTGCCTCCCATAGGATGAATATCAGCCTCTGTATGCATAACTGGAATACATGCCCAACGAATCAACGAAATCAACCAAAGTCTACACATCATGAACACCTGGGCAGATGCATTCAGATTGAAACTGAATGCAGAAAAAAATCAATGCCTCATACTTACCTCCCAATACAAACCGAATACATTTACCGCTATTAACACACCTAAACTAAATCTGCCAATCTCAGAAACTTAAAAATTTTTTGGAGTCACTATTGACCGCCACCTAACACTTGAGGCTCACGCGAACAACACAACCAAAAAGATGTTCTACTCCATGTGGAAACTGAAAAGAATAAGACCATTCTTTCCAAGATCTGTCTTCCGCAGCCTAGTGCAATCACTCGTACTCAGTCATCTGGACTACTGCAACTCACTATACGCAGGATGCAAAGAACAAATACTGACGAAACTTCAAACAGCCCAGAATACAGCTGCCAGACTCATCTTCGGAAAACCAAAATACGAAAGTGCAAAACCCTTACGTGAGAAACTACACTGGCTCCCACTCAAGGAACGTATCACTTTTAAAGTATGCACCTTAGTTCACAAAATCATTCATGGTGAAGCCCCTGCTTACATGTCTGATTTAATAGACCTGCCACCCAGAAACTCTAAAAGATCATCCCGAACTTTCCTCAATCTCCACTTCCCTAAGTGCAAAGGCATAAAATACAAAGTACTGCATGCATCAACCTTCTCTTATATGAGCACGTAACTCTGGAATACACTACCACGCAACCTGAAGACGATCTACGAACTAACCGACTTCCGCAAACTATTGAAGACTCATCTCTTTGAAAAAACCTACTGCAAGGATCAAAACACATGAAGTCCATACACACTAATAAAAATGCATCAACACACTTACTTCTGAATTCTCTTCCCCCGTACTTTCACCACATTAAAACTCTACCTTCAGATAAAATTGTAATACCCTAATGTTCTCTTGCTATTGTTCTATCGCCGTATCATTTCCTCATTGTTTCACTCCATTGTTCTATTCCCCAAATGATATTTGACTTTGTCTTCCCATAACTCTTCACAATGTAACCCATAATCGTATTGTATCAAATTGTATTTCCATCACTCACAATGTAATGTAAGCCACACTGAGCCTGCAAATAGATGGGAAAATGTGGGATACAAATGCAATAAATAAATAAATAAATGGCCCGCTCATGCTATGTTCATATGTAGCACCCCCCCCCCCCCCCCCCCCCCGTAGTTAGTGCTATGGCACTTAGGGGCTACCTTAAAGAATAGTTCCTAGTGCGCATAGAGGCCTGTGAATTCATGGCTCCTTTGACATGTGTAAACGGCGCCTACCTCTTGATGCAACTTTATGGAACTGCCCTCATAGTTAGAAAATATGGCCCACTGAATGAGATTTGCATTATTTAATGCGCATTAAGAGGCTCATTTTCAAAGCACACTGACTTACAAGATTAAACCAAAAATAAGTATTTATTCAAGGGAAAACTTGGGCCTGTTCCTTTCAAGGGGTCCAAGAAAAAGGATATGGAAACTTCTGCAGTTCAATATTCAGTCTTAGCAGCCTCTGGAAGTAGGCCAAGCACAGTCTGTGACTGCCGGGGTTACCACGCCCCAAACACAGCCGATAAGTCCACCGGGGTTCAGGTCTGGCTCCAGTCAGACCTCAATGCAAAATTTATGAAGTTCAATCTGATAAATCAAATGGCTTACCTCAGCCAGGTCGCAATAATGGAACAGTACCTAACACATCAGATGCTGGGGGGTTCAAATCTTCTTTCCCTGGGCTACCTTAGCCTGGGCCTGTCTTCTATACTCCCAGATATGGGCTCTGCCCCACCCAACTCATCTCCTCCCAGGGCGGGTCTCGTGCTCTTAAGGTGGTCCAGACTATTGGAGGGACTGTTCTTAACATGGCCCTGGCTATCAGAGGGACTATTCTTAAGGGAGAGGGGCAGTATTCTGTAGAACCCCTCACACATAGGCTACTATCCTGCTTATAATCGAACAAGAAAAATGCCCAAGTTCCGACCTAAATCGGGAGATGGACGTTTATCTCACAAAAACGAATAACGCGGTATAATCGAAAGCCGAACTTGAACGTTTTCAACTGCATTCCATCACGGAAGCTTACAAAGTTGACGGGGGCATGTCGGAGGCATGGTAAAGGCGGGACTGGGGCTTGGTTATCACTCAAACAGAGATGGGCACCTTTCGCCGATAATGGAAAAAAAAAGTATGCGTTTTTAGCTATAATTTAGGGCACTTTTCCTGGACCCTGTTTTTTCACAAATAAGGCCCCAAAAAGTGCCCTAAATGACCAGATTACCATCAGAGGGAATCGGGGATGACCTCCCCTGACTCCCCCAGTGGTCACTAACCCCCTCCCACCACAAAAAATGATGTTTCACAACTTTTTATTTTCACCCTCAAATGTCATACCCACCTCCCTGGCAGCAGTATGCAGGTCCCTGGAGCAGTTGTTAGGGGGTGCAGTGGACTTCAGGCAGGTGGACCCAGGCCCATCCCCCCCTACCTGTTACAATTGTGCTGCTTAATGCTTAGTTGTCCAACCCCCCCAAACCAACTGTACCCACATGTAGGTGCCCCCCTTCACCCCTTAGGGCTATAGTAATGGTGTAGACTTGTGGGCAGTGGGTTTTGAGGGGGATTTGGGGGGCTCAACACCCAAGGGAAGGGTGCTATGCACCTGGGAGCTCTTTTACCTTTTTTTTGTTTTTGTAAAAGTGCCCCCTAGGGTGCCCAGTTGGTGTCCTGGCATGTGAGGGGGACCAGTGCACTACGAATCCTGGCCCCTCCCACAAACAAATGCCTTGGATTTATTCGTTTTTGAGCTGGGCGCTTTCATTTTCCATTATCGCTGAAAAACAAAAACGCCCAGCTCACAAATTGTCGAATAAAACATGGACGTCTATTTTTTTCGAAAATACGGTTCAGTCCGCCCCTTCATGGACCCGTTCTCGGAGATAAACACCCATGGAGACAGACGTTTTCGTTCGATTATGCCGTTCCACGTGGTTTGAAAACGCATATCTTAGTAAATCACATCGGCACTTATTAATATGCATTAATGAATGTTATCTGATTAAAACACCATAGAAAATGAGGTCCTAAGTTTTTTAACTGACACTTATGAACACCCAGATGAGAGAGCACAAGAGGAAAGAAAAAAACCCGTTAGAACTCAGAAACGATCAAGTTTATATTTTGAGGAATCTAGCTTGTACCGTTTCTTTAATGACTGAGCTTCACTATGCCAAAGATTAGAGGACGTTAAAAATAATCCAGAAATTTACACTTTAGTTACGGTTGAAAGTTCTGTGGATCAGAGCATGGGAGATCTGTTTAATCCCCTCTGCTTCCTGTATCTATGGAAACCAGAGTTTTGAAACATTAATTCGTGAACAGATGTAACATTCTTTTATGGAAGCAAGAGCAATAAAGTATCCAACCTTGTACTAAGCAGGTCAAGCTTTTGAAACTATTCAGTAGTTTCATGTCGAAGGAGCAGAACCCTTGAGGTTTACTGCAACATAATCTACCAAAGTTAGAACGCAAATTCTTGTGTTCTATTACAAAGATAATCCACTCCTGAGGATTCATTTCCTTCACTAGGAAACTCACGTTGCACAAACACGTTTTGATCTGTGGAGAGTTAATAGGTTCAGATGTTTTCCTGGTGAACACAAGAAATAAAACCTAGACTATGGAAAGCCAATCAAAAGGTTTAAAAGTGCCTGGATATTCAATTAAATTAAACTTATTAAAGCCTTAGTGATTCGGTGTTTTGGTCACTGATCCTGGCTCAGACTCACAGGTGATAAAAGCAGACAAGATGCGCTGAATAATAATAACAATAATAATAATACATTTCTTTTCTAGCCAAAAAGACAGCCTTTTACCCGCAGCGGTAAAAGGGGGCTTCAGCGTGCATCAAAAACACACGCTGATGCTAGCACTGGCCCCCTTTTACCACAGCTTAGTAAGAGGATCCCTAAGTCAAGTCAATCTATTTGAGCTGTCCTATATTGGTACAAATAATTCCCCTGAAATCTGGGTATGGCTTTGATGAGCAGGACTTATTGGGGTAGAAGTGACTCCTACCCAGATAAATCCCACTGGATATTGGGCTCAATTCTTGGTGTGACAGCAAAGACAAAAGTGCCCTATAATACAGAAATGCCTAATCACAATTCTAGAACTGTGATTGAATGCCTTTAAACCAAAATAGTTCCATTCACGTTTTCCCTATAGTTATCTTTATGGAGTTGAGGGTGAGCTTATTACTGTACATAAACATATTAAACAGTATGGGGAACAAAGGTGAGCCCTGTGGAACACCACACAGGTTATATCATTGCTCTGAAAGACAGCCAGACATCTTGACTCTGTTTGAGGGTTTAACCACTACTCACTTGCCCTGTTCTTTTATCCTCACTTCTTTATTCCCTTACCCTTATTGTTCTGTCTGTTTACCTGTCTTATCTAGATTGTAAGCTCTTTGAGCAGGGACTGTCTTTTTGTGTATAGTGTACAGCGCTGCGTATGCCTTGTAGTGCTATAGAAATGATAAGTAGTAGTAGTAGTAATAGTAAGGAATCCATGAAGCCAGTCATAAACCTGGTCCATTACTCAAGTGTATATAGCAAAATATCATGATCCACAAGATCAAAATGTACTTAAGAGATCAGTTTGACAATAGCTGTTTTACCCTCACTAAGGATTTGATGTGCTGTGTCCAAAAGAGAATCTACAACAGTTTACGTACTATGCACAGTTCTAAAACCGGATTGAGATAAATGTAAAATGTTATAATGTTCAAGATAATCAGTAAACTGAGATTAACTAACCCTCTAGTAATTTAATAAAGAAAGGTATGAATGCCACTGGCCTGTAATTGGAGAGTAAGTTGTGTGTGTCTTTTATATTCTTCAAAATAGGAGTAACAATGATTTCCCCTAGTTCTGACTAGAAAGGACCATGAGATAATAAAAACTGTAACCAATTAAAAAGATGACGACAAAAGTTCACTGAAGCCACTTTCATAAGGACCGGAGGACAACTGTGTATGGTGGGTAGGTGAGAAGGGCCCGGAGTTTGCTGATGTGCCTAGCAGATGTTATGGCAATGAGAAAGATAGTCTTCCAGGTGAGGAACTGACATCCATGCTTTCCAGCATTTCAAAAGGTTGGAGCATGAGGCGGCTGAAGACAATATTAAGGTTCCAAACCAGTGGTGGACGCCAGTCCTTTCATGAACTTGGTCACTAGATGGGAGAGCAGTGGTTTACTGTCCAGTCTGTCATGGAAGGTGGATGTAGCACTGATGTGAACCTTGATTAAAGCTGTCTTGAGGCCTGCGCGTGATAGGCAGAGTAGGTACTGTAGGACAGTTGGGATAAGGAATGAAAAAGGACTTATCTGTGCAGTGGAACACCAGGTCTGGAATCTTTTCCACTTGAGTGCATAGGATTTTCTGGTAGATGGTCACCTGGCTGCTAGTAAGATCTCTGTGACCTCTGGGGACATGTGGCGTGGGGCTAGGATCTGCCTTTCAACATCCACGCTGATAGGGTAAGGGTCCTCAGGTTGGGGTGCAGTGTGGTCCCTTCATCCTTGGTGATGAGGTGAGGGTGGTTCGGTAGATGGATCGGTGGTATTGTTTCTAGACATTTTAGGAATGGAAACCATGCTTGTCTGGACCAGTAATGGTACAATGAGGATGATAGTGGCTTTTTCCTGGATGATTTTCAGCAGCGTTTTGTGAATGATCAATGTGGGGGGATATGCATAGAGAAGTTGTCCCCAGTGGGTTGCAAAGATGTTGTGGCTCCATCTGAGTTGTGAAAGCTGTTTGGAGAAGAATTTTGTGCACTTTGCATTGCCTTTACTAGCAAAGAGGTCCACTGGTGGTGTGTCCCATCGGTGGAATAGATCCTGCGTGACTTCTGAATAGAGGGACCATTTGTGAGGGTATAATTTCCGGCTGAGGCTGTCTGCAAGTGTGTTGTGAAGTCCCGGCTGGTAGGTTGCCTATAGGAGGCATCGCTTGGAGAGAGCGAATGTCCAGATCCTTCGTGCTTCTCTGCAGAGGGGAAGGGAGTCCATGCTGTCTTGTTTGTTGATGTAGGACATGGCGACCTGGTTGTCCATTTGTGTTAGAATGTTTTTGTTGGACATCCAGGGAGTGAAGGCTTGTAGAGCATTTCCAATTGCTCTGAGCTCCAGGAGGTTGATGTGATGGTTGGTTTCAGAGGTGGACCATGAGACTTTGGCTCTTAGGTGGAGGAGATGGGCTTCCCACCCGAGCTTGGAGGCATCAGTGGTGGCTGTGAGCTAGAGTTCGGGAGACTTAAGGGGTTTTCTCTTGTAGATATTGCGGTGATTTTGACACCATCTGAGGGAATTGCAGGTAGACTGGGTGATGGTGACCTTCTGGGGCAGGGGTTGGCTGTGCTGGTTCCATCTTCTGCATAGGTGCCAATAGAGTGTCCGCATGTACAGTTTGGCTAGTGGAACGACGTGGACTGGTGCAGCTAGGTGTCCCAGGAAGTGCAGGAGAGTCCGTTCCAAAACCCTGTTTGCAGATGTGATGCACTGCACCAGGTGTGATATTGCCTGACCTCTCGGAAGGGGCAGGAAGGCCTTTCAACGTTTCGTGCAGATGTTCACTTTGATGCACTCTAGAGATTGAGTCAGTTGCAAGTTGAGGTTTTTGGTGATGGGGCTGCCACTTTGTGGAGCCGTCATACCATCTGGAGCCGTGATGATGTCTGCAATAATGGACAGACTGGTGTCTTCTAGATGATGTGGGCCACACCAGGCCATCCATAGATAGAGTTTGCAACATTGTGCAGTGGTCTTTCAGACTGTTCACTGTTTCATTGACTTTGTCCCAGAAGAGGTTCTCCCCTTGAGCAAGGCGCATCAGCAAGTTGTTCGTGTGTGTCCTCACGAAGTCCTGAGGCTTTGAGCCATACCATGCATCTTTCAGCTACGGTGATGCTGGCTGTGTAGGCAGAGGTCTTGAAGGCATCAAAGGCTGCTCTGATCATGTGCTTTCCGCATTCCTCCATGTCCCTGAGGATGGGGGCAATGAGTGACTTGTTATCTGGTGGCAGGAAGGCAATGAGCTCCTCGGTTTTCTTCTTGAGGAAATCATTGTACAGAATTAGTTGAAAAAGATGAGCATCGATTTTGGCATTCAGCATGGTTCCATGGTACACTTTCTTTCCAATGGTGTCCAGGGTTTTCTGCTCTTTTCCTGGGGGATCATTGGTATGGGTCTTGGAACTTCTAGCCTTCTTTAGGGCGGATTCCATGATGATGGATTGGTGGGGAAGCCGTGGTTTGTCAAAGCCAGGGCAGACAAGGACTTGGTATTTGAGGTCAAGTCGCTTCAATATGGCTGATCCAAAGAGTGGTGTCTGCCAGATTTATTTGCAGTAGTCCAGGAGGAGTTGGTGGACTGGCATCACAATGCCAGATTCTGGTGTATCCAGATATTTGAGAACGCCCATTGCCTCATTGTGCCGATCAGGTATTTCAGTAGGAGTAAGTCTGAGATATGTTGAGGCTTTTTGTAGGAACTTTGGGTAGGTCAGCTCCTCAGGTGCTGGGAGACTTGGGTCCATGGAGATGCTCGAGGAATCCTGGGGCATTGTGGAATGCAGGTCTTCTCCTTCAAATGCTCAGTAGTCAAGGATGAGAGGTTCACTGTCTTGGTCTGATGTGTAGTCACCCAAGGTGGATGTTCGTGTGGGAGAAACCCTAGTGGTGCCAGGGGCTGATGAGGGGGCTGCCAGATTAGCATTTCCTGGGTGTGCAGGTGGCACTGCCGACAGCAGGAAGTGGAAACATGAAAAAATATCTGCAAAAGTTAGAAGAATGGTTTAATATTTGGCAATTAAAATTCAATGCAATCAAGTGCAGACTGATGCATTTAGGGATTAGAAATCCAAAGAAGCCATATGCGCTAGGAGGTGAGAGGCTGGTATGCACAGACAAGGAGAAGGATTTGGGGTGATAGTATCTGAGGATATGAAGGTGACAAAACAGTATGACAAGGTGGTGGCTGTAGCCTACAATGGAGAGTTCAAGCTATCCAGGTGTGAAGTAAGCTGGAGTGCTAGGAGGTCACAGTCCATTCCCCATCACTTTGTGCTGTGAAAAGTGCACTGAAGCATTATTGTGTCTAATGTGGTGGAGGGAGCCGGCAAACCTCTAAGTGTACCCAGGGACTGCTGTATCCCTGGTAAAAAGCAGCCCAATGGAAAGACAGGGCTAGGAAACCTGAAGAATCTGGCTGTAGACTTGGCAGGGGCCAGTACTGTAGTGAGGACACCCTCACTACCCGAAAGCCTACCCAATCTATCCATGACCATGTCCGACATGCATTCTGCCCTAGAGGAGCCAGTAAGACCCAAAGGTTGGGGCAGAGGATTGGTTTGTGATGCACAAACACCGGGATAAGCACCCAGTCGGGCTTCCATTAGTGAACATTCATCTACCAGGTCAGTGACTTCTTTTCCTGGGGTTTCCCATGGTTCATGCTGGGCTGAAAGAAGCAATGAGGGTCCAGTTATGTCACTTGTGAGCCCAGGGTCTTTTATCTCTGAATGATCTTGGCCTTGTCATTCCTGTGAGGCCCTGCTAGTGCCAAAGCATTGGAGAATGCAAGTAAATGTTTTGAACCTGACCCATCATCTCACTGTGAGTGTGCTGTGCATTGACAAGGGGTTCACTATTAAAATTCCTCGGGATCCTGACAATGGTTTGCCAAGAAGACCATCTAATCTTTTTAAATTCACCTGTTTGGCATGGGGTCAAATCCTCCTGGGATATATTGAGAGAGGGAAAGCACCTTTTGCCCCTGCAAATAACTTGCTAGTATCTGGTGCTGCAATATTTCAAGAAGATGAGGAAAATGATGTTGGAAGAAATTTAAGGTCTCCTTATGAATGTTTCAAAGATCTAATAGACACACCTCTACCCGACGCATATATTCAGAACCCCTGGCTGGAGCCTGGAAGGAGGGAAAGACCAGAGTATATTCAAGGTAAGTTGCATTGACAAACATGTAAGAAGGATGGTGTATGATCTGTGAGGGCTACATTACCCCTATGTGCCTTTGGCAGTGATGTCTCTTGTTGATGTGCAGCAGGACGCATGGATGCGGGATGAAATACTTAAGAGACTAGTTCCTAAGCCACATCCTGATGGATTTAATAGAGAATACGTAGTGGTGCAGTGCTCCATCAGCCGAGCTTTTGTAGAATGACAGAAGGGCCGTTCCATGTTACATAATATAAAGGTCTTTTTACTAAGTTGCGCTAAAGGATTTAGCATGCACTAAATGATAAGATGACGTCTTGTCATTTAGCACACGCTAATCGTTAATGTGCACTAAATCTGTTAGCGCACCTTAGTAAAAGGACCCCATAGTTAAGATAGTAGGGTATATGGATGAGCCTTACTATTATTCAGTGTCCCGCATTATTATAGGAGGTGTTACTATGAACAAACCAGATTCAGCCTGGCACGACATATAAAGAAACTGCAAATTCTTTTGTACCAGAGACTTCAATTATTTGTATACCTGTTGCTGTTCATTCTGAAAGTATTACACAGCCTAAAATGTTATAATACTGAGTATTTTTCTCTCTCTTTTTATGCTGCAAGAAGAGTTTATGGCATCATATTTAAATTATAAAAATATACAGTTTGCTTATAAGTGTTGGTATTCAAATAAGGGACCGATTTCAGGGTTGTTAATTAGAGTGTCCCCCTTATATGGGGCACCTTATATCACTAAGTATTAAAAATGTTGCAGCATATAAGAATTTGTTTGAGACTGTCCTTAAACCAGGGACAAAGTAAAGGTGAATTTGAGTTGCAAAGACAATGCTACTGAGTTTTTTTTGATGTTAATAAAGAATGTTATTTGCTCCAATTGTGCTCTACTCCAATCTTTAAAGTTGCAATTATGGTGAATGTTACTTGCTGAAATTTTGCACTGGTAGGCTCTAGCGTACCTAAGGAGGGGCAGTGGGAGCAGTCTGCCTCGAGTGCAGGCAGCGAGGGGGTGCGCGGAGCAGGTGCACGCTGTCGGTTCTGCCAGTCCCCTGTCCCAGAACAGGAAGTTGACATCTGAGGGGGCAGGAGACCGGCAGAGCCGACAGTATGTGCCTGCTCCATGCATCCCCTTGCTTGGAGGAAGGGCGTGTGTACTGCCTGGGGGTGTGCATTAACAGCGCCCAGTGGTCTGCTCCGCCTCACCCCAGACACCATATAAGTTAGGTACACCGCTGCTGGTAGGGTTTCTGTCCTTTCACCCACGGGGTACATGCCATAATTATTTTGGGGAACATAGGCTGACTCTCCCATTTCACTGAGAGGCAGATACAGCTCCTGTGCTATTAGGAAATCCTAGGTGACTGGTATTTGCCTTGGCTTATATTAATGATTACTCTTTTAACATATTCAGCAATATTAAACAACATTTTCCCCTGTGACGACTGCATCATCACAGGTTTTGTGTTCAGCACTCTGCTGCCACACCACATTATACAATTCTTATAATTAGCATTGCATTTGGTAATTTATGGAAACATTAGTTAATGGTTAATTATGCAGTGGAAGGTAAATCTGATACATCTGTGTTTGTGCTTACAATTTCCTGGGATGGCCCCCTTGGGAAAGGTAGCCCATAACACATTTAGAAGTGAGAAGGAGTAATGTGTGAGGACACCACAAATGATTTCCTCAATCCTCGGTTTGGCAGAGGAGGAGAGTGTAACATTGGGAGAAATTCAGCATATTAGCTACATTAATTTATCCCTGCTGTTCCTAATTTTTCTTTTTGTACCTGGCCCTGTGCAGCCTTATGCTGCTTAGGTTTCCAGCCAATGAGAACAAGTTGCCTGCAAAATCTGGCAGCATTTTGTTTCAAGATACCCCCCAGCAACCCTAGAAGTTCTATGATGCCGTTTTGGTGAAATTGTTTTTTTCTTGCACCTGCTGAAAACCCAGACCTTCTGGCACATGAACTTTCCAGAGACTTGGGGAAGTCAATGGAAGTGAAGGAGAGGTTTGGTGCTTGTTGGATGTTCCTGGTGGCAGCAGTGAACTCCCCCAAAGTAATTTAAGCCTTTGCTTTAGCCCATCAAAATTTGTCTTAAGTTTTCTCCTGCCTCTGATCCATGTCCTGAAGCAGACCCTACTTACTAATTCTACAGCAGATTTCCTGTGACCTGACAGCCACACTATACCCTCATGAGTTAGTCCCATCTAGGCAGCTGCTACAGGAGCTGCGTCACAGAGAGGCAAGAGGACAAGCATCAAATCAGACAGACAAGCTTGTTTTAGCATCCAGGTTGGAAACCATGGAAGCCCTCCATTTGATCTCAGAGAAGGAGAAGTGGATTTGCACAGAAGTATATCTGTCTAAATCATCCAGACTCCCTGCTCTGTTTACTCAGTTAAAATTTAATGCCAAGAAGTGTAGAGTGATGCACTTGGAGTGCAGAAACCTAAAAGAGAGATACCAGACAGAAGGAGAGAGATTAGTAAGCTTGACTCAGGAGAGAGACCTTGGGGTGTTGGTGTCCGAGGATCTAAAGGTGAAGAAACAATGTGACAAGGTGATGGCCATGGTCAGAAGGATGCTAGGCTGCATAGAGAAGGGTATAACCAGCAGAAGAAAGGAGGTGTTGATGCCCCTCTACAAGTCGTTGGTGAGGCCCTACTTGGAGTATTGTGTTCAGTTTTGGAGGCAGTATCTTGCTAAAGATATAAAAAGACTGGAAGTGGTGCAAAGAAAAGCTACAAAAATGGTATGAGATTTGCATTGCAAACTGTACGAGGAGAGACTTGCCAACCTGAACATGTATACCTTGGAGGAAAGGAGAAACAGGGGTGACATGATACAGATGTTCAAATATTTGAAAGGTATTAATCTGCAACCAAACCTTTTCCGGAGACAGGAAGGCGGTAGAACTAGAGGACATGAATTAAGGTTGAAGGGGGGCATACTCAGGAGTAATGTCAGGAAGTATTTTTTCACTGAGAGGGTGGTGGATATGTGGAATGCCCTCCCACGGGAAGTGGTGGAGATGAAAATGTTAATGGAATTCAAACATGCGTGGGATAAACACAAAGGAATCCTGTTTAGAAGGAATGGTTCTGTGGAATCTTAGTGGAGATTGGGTGGCGACGCCAGTAATTGGAAACAAAACAGGAGCTGGGCAGACTTCTACGGTCTACGCCCTGATCATGACTGAATAGATAGGGATGGGCTGGTGTGTACATTTTAAGGGGCTTCGATGTTAGCTTCAGAACTTAGTACACGAACAGTACTGGGCAGATTTCTACGGTCTGTGCCCTGAGAAAGGCAAGGACAAATCAAACTCGGGTATACATATAAAGTATCACATACCATGTAAAATGAGTTTATCTTGTTGGGCAAACTGGATGGACCGTACAGGTCTTTATCTTCCATCATTTACTATGTTACTATCCTGCTTATTTTCGAAGGAGAAGGGCTGCCATCTTCCGACACAAATCGGGAGATGGTCGGCCTTCTCTTAAAGCCGGCCAAATCGGTATAATCGAAAGCTGATTTTGGCCGGATTCAACTGCTTTCCGTCGCAGGGCCGGCCAAAGTTCAAGGGGGCGTGTCGGCAGGGTAGCGAAGGCGGGACGGGGGCATGGTTAACAGATGGCCGGCCTTGGCCGATAATGGAAAAAAGAAGGCCGGCCCTGACGAGCATTTGGCCGGCTTTACTTGGTCTGTTTTTGTTCACGACCAAGCCTAGAAAAGGTGCCCAAACTGACCAGATGACCACCGGAGGGAATCGGGGATCATCTCCCCTTACTCCCCTAGTGGTCACCAAACCCCTTCCACCCCAAAAAAATTAAAAAAACATTTTTTTTGTTAGCCTCTATGCCAGCCTCAAATGTCATACCCAGCTCCATCGCAGCAGTATGCAGGTCCCTGGAGCAGTTTTTAGTGGGTGTAGTGCACTTCAGGCAGGTGGACCCAGACCCATCCTCCCCTACCTGTTACACTTGTGGTGGTAAATGTGAGCCCTCTAAAACCCACCCAAAACTCACATGTAGGTGCCCCCCTTCATCCCTAAGAGCTATGGTAGTGGTTTACAGTTGTGGGGAGTGGGTTTTGGGTTTTTTTTTAGGGGGGGGCTCAGCACCCAAGGTAAGGGAGCTATGCACCTGGGAGCAATTTGTGAAGTCCACTGCAGTGCCCCCTAGGGTGCCCGGTTGGTGTCCTGGCATGTGAGGGGGACCAGTGCACTACAAATGCTGGCTCCTCCCATGACTAAATGGCTTGGATTTGGCCGGGTTTGAGATGGCCGCCATTAGTTTCCATTATCGGCGAAAACCAATGGCGGCCATCTCTAATGCCGGCCCAAATGTTGAGATTTGGCCGGCCCCAACCGTATTATCGAAACAAAAGATGGCCGGCCATCTTGTTTCGATAATACAGTCAGGTACGCCGCTTAACGAGGCCGTCATTAGAGATGGCCGCCCTTATAGATGGCGGGCCCCGTTCGATTATTCCCCTCCACATTACCAAGAGGCAGGTGGAATTCTTAAAGCAAGAGGGATTAACATCTCAATATTCACCAGCAGAGCCACAGTGTCTGCCTGCCAGATTAAGGTAGCCTGAAAGTGTGTTAACTTGTTGATTAACACAGATAAGTTATAACATCTGCTAAGAAGAACAGCAACTGTAAAAAGTGACAGTGCTTATCCCACACCTACCCGGTGACTGGGTATTGTGCATAGGAAGAGGAGTGTGGAAAGTAACGACTGTAACCTTTAAAGTGATTTTTTTCTGTACTGAAGGAGGAAGACTGCTGTAAATAAATCTGCCACCTGTTAAGAATTGTTTTGATGTTTTGCATCATCAGTCCAAAGCACAAGCAAAGCTGTCCTTGGCTCAGTTTAAAACCTGGTGTCGACTACCTTATTTGATAGAATTACAAGTCTGATATTCTGCTTATCCAGCCTGGCAGGACATTCCTAATCTGTGCCCTCCGTCTCACCATCCTGGGCAGTGAATATGCAGCCGCCTAGCCCACATCTACAACCAGGAAGTTACAGTATTTTTTTTTCACAATGTTTTCCTCTGCTTTCATAGTGTAATTTATCACCATGCATAACTGCTGCATAATTGCTTCATCAAACCTCTAGTAGATCTCACTGCTTTCAAAGACTAAATCAGAATTAAGTAAAGCATTATACTGGCCATGAGCACTGCAAATTTGTTAACTTGCTTGCTACGGTTTTTACCTCAGTGTATTGAGCAGAGATTGGCATGGTACAGGGCCATTCTCATATCACAGTAAAACTTATCCATTATCTTATTCCAGGTCACACTATACAGCCTTGATTAATTTCACCTTTATTTTATGACTGCCAGAGCTGCTCTCATGTTTTTATCTGTGACTTTGTACAGTCTCAGGAAAGATGTTGCCTTTTGCCCCTTCTCTTTCTGAGCCATTGTAGAAAGGCTAATATACTGCATTGGGTCTTCCACTTCTATTAACATTACTGAGAGCTATTTGAAAGCACCCTGCGTGCTTTTGAGAATGAATAGGCTTCTGCATTCAGATATCTCATAAAGAAAGAACAGAAAAAAAGGACAGTTCTCATGTAATTTTCTTCTTGAGAGTGCATTTTAGGTTGTATTTTGTCACTGAATATTAACTCCCAAATTCTAGATATGGCACATTAAGGTGCACACGCTAATGTGGTCGAATGGTCAAATTACGCACACGAAAACAACAAAAAAACAGAAGAAATTACACACACAACTTAATTAGTTAACAAGCCAATCAATGCCGATAATTGGTACCTAACCAATTAGTGGCACTAATTATGCGCACAACTTTCTAGATGCATTCTATAATGCGGTGCACATAAGGTCTCATGCTTGCAATTGAAAAGGGGACATGGCCATGGGCGTGGAATGGGTTTGATGTGGGCATTTAAAATAATTATGTGCGCTATTATGGAATACACCCGTATTTAGGCCTGTTTTTAGGTGCGCCTACATTTTAGTCACAAGAACGGCACATGAGCATATTCTATAAACTATTTGTTACTTTTTAGGCGTAGTTTATAGAATCATGCTAACCACAACATTTTTCGGTGCCGATTTTTAAGGCGCCATTTATAGAATTTGGCCCTAAGTGAATAGTTTTCTTGGAATCAAACTTGCTATTCAGTAAGATTTATTGTGGTTCCCTGCTCATTTTTCGTATTGATTTATTTATCTGGCATCTTTGTTCTTTGGGAATGATACCTAAAACACCTAAACACTGCCTTTAATAGTGTCAATATAACATATACTGAGATCAGTGTACCTTTCAAGAGAAAATGAGGTTTTGGCAAATTTGTATTTAAAAGAGTTGGGTGAATAGAGAAGCAGGATATTGCATCTGGAAAGAGGTCACATAGAAGACCGAATAAAAGTGAATAGATGTCTAATTGGCATACAATGAAATATTTTAGTTTGCAGGTGCAGGTAATAGCCATAAGCTGTAGATCTGTTGTTGTTGTTGTTTTTTTTAGCTGAGACTCTTTGATGCTTATTTTTTAAGCTCTATGTTTTAGATGTCTGAAAACTGCCATTTGGACGTCCATATTGCATGGATGTCCAAATCTCAGTTGTACTAAGACAGGAAATGGGACATGGTTTGGGTAGGCCCAAAATATGGATGTCCAACATGGATTACAGAAGGGAAAGGGTCATTGTTATTTAGACCTGGTACAAGAACGTCCAGGTTACAGAAAGGTTCTCTGATTGAACAGCGGTCCACTGGAGTGATTAAGGCATAGCATGTCCTTAATCCCCTAGTGGATGCTGTCCCCCTCTCTCTCCCCTGAAAATGAAACCAGAAAAGGACACTACGCTCTTTGGCAACTTCAGGTATTATGGGCATTCTTATCAAAACAGCAAACAAGTCTGAGGAGTAGCCTAGTGGTTGGTGCAGTGGACTATAAACCAAGGGACCAGGTACAAATCCAACTTCAACATCCCCTTCAGGGACAGAAAAATACCTACTGTACCTAAATATATAAGATACCCGCAGGTCTGAAGGCTATTGACCAGAATACCACGTATACATGCAAATGTGTGCATATACATGCTTAAATGCCAATATTCCAGCTATGAGCTGTTTTATAAAATGCCATCTTGAAGGTCACATGGGCAGAGTCTGGGTGAAAGATGAGCAGGAAGCACAATTATGTGTATAAATTATACTACTACTACTTAACATTTCTAAAGCGCTACTAGGGTTACGCAGCGCTGTACAATTTAACATAGAGGGACAGTCCCTGCTCAAAGAGCTTACAATCTAAAAGACAAATGAACGGTCAGTCCGATAGGGGCAGTCAAATTGGGGCCGTCTGGATTTACTGAACGGTAAGAGTTAGGTGCCGAACGCAGCATTGAAGAGGTGGGTTTTAAGCAAAGACTTGAATATGGGCAGGGAGGGGGCTTGGCGTATGGGCTCAGGAAGGTTGTTCCAAGCATAGGGTGAGGCGAGGCAGAATGAGCGGAGCCTGGAGTTGGCGGTGGTACTAGTATAATTTATGCAGCAAGTACAGAACAGTAAAGCTCACAAAGGAAAACAGTCTCAAAGTCCTTCTCTTCTTTACTGAAGATGCTGATGTTTTTACTCATGAATTTTGTATGACTGCGGATCACAGAATTTTACAACCATGCAGAATTCAACATTTTTGTGCAGAATCTGTGCTCCAAGTGGAACTGGCTGGCTGGTCTCCCTGCCACCACGTGCCTCAGTGGGCCCCCCAAGTCCTTGTAAAGGCTGGCTGGCTCCCCCACTGCCCTTCCGGGCCTACCTGAGTACACCCTGGTGGTCTAGTGGCCTCTTTGGGGGCTGGAAAGAACCCCACTGTTGCCTGCCTGCTGCTCTATGGCTCATGCTGCCACTTTTTCAAATTGGCTGCTGAGACTTCAAGCGGTAGTCTCCTGAGACTGTTACAGGAAGTCTCGGTGGCTTCAATATTGTGCTTTCAATCGTTAGAGAAAGGTACATTCCCTGGAGTCCTGCATAACTTATCTGTCCCCCAATATTGAACACGTGATAGCAAAACAGCACCACCCACTGGCAGGACTGTAGATGGTGGTCAGCTTAGAGGGAACAGTGTGTAAGATATGTGCAAATTAATAGAATAGTGCATAGGCATGTCTCTGGCAGGTATGTACATAAATGCTAGTATTCTGAACATTTCCATGTGTAACTGGCACATAAATGTTAGCCTCTGCTTTATAGAATTCTCCCCCTAAGGGTCCAATGAAGATTGGAGTGACCATTCCCTGGAGTCCTTCAGAGCTTGCCTGGCCCTCACTATTGAAAATGTGATAGTGAAACAGCATCCCCCAATGGCTGGACTGTAGGTGAAGAACTCTTGCTCAGCATAGAGGGAACAGTGATTTAATGCCAATTGAGCCAATTAATTTATGTATGTTACTGATCCCATTCTATAACTTTGAGCCCAATTGCGGCCTATCATTGGACACCATTTATAGAATAGTGCCTATGTAGTTTGGGAATTATTGACAAGATCACTCATAATGGACAAAAGTCTGATGTACAAATGATCACCTTGATTTTAGGTGTTTTTTTTTTTTTTTTACAATTATTATTTTAGAAGGTGCATAACACAAAGACTCAGGAGCAATGTCAGGAAGTATTTTTTCACAGAGAAGGTGGTGGATATGTGGAATGCCTTCCCGTGGGTGGTGGTGGAGATGAAAACGGTAATGGAATTCAAACATGCGTGGGATAAACACAAAGGAATCCTGTTTAGAAGGACTGGATCCACGGAATCTTAACTGAGATTAGGTGGTGACGCCGGTAATTGGGAAGCACAACCGGTGCTGAGCAGACTTCTATGGTCTACACCTTGATCGTGACTGAATAGATATGGATTGGTTGGAGTGTAAATTTTAAGGGGCTTCGATGTTAGCTTCAGAACTTAGTACAAGAACATTGCTGGGCAGACTTCTATGGTCTGTGCCCTGTGAATGGGAGGACAAATCAAACTCGGGTATACATATAAAGTATCACTTACCATGTAAAATGAGTTTATCTTGTGTGGCAGACTGGATTGACCATAGAGGTCTTTATCTGCCATCATTTACTATGTTACTATAAATAATAAGCTAATCAGAGCTGATAATTGGCCAATAACAATTATCAGTGGAGAGAGGAGGGTTTGCTGGACATGGGCGGGTGGAAGGGAGGGCAGGGAGAGAATTGTTGGACATGGATGGAGGGAAGGGAAGGGAAGACAGGAACGAGATGCACATGGATAGAGGGGAGAGAAAAGAAATGCTGGACATGGATGGAGGGGAGGGAAGAGAGAGGAAGGAGATGAGATGAGGGAAAAGGAAGAGAGGAGAAAAACTGCACATGGATGGAGAAAATAGGCAGAAGCTGGATCCACTGGACAGTCAAGTCTGCGGAGGACCCAGCTTTTACTTATGGATATAGAGCAAGCAATTATTGACACTAATTGGTAATAATTACAATTTATGCGTGCACCTTTTAAGGCATATTTTGTAAAGAGCTGCATGTAAATTGTAGAGTGCAGACCTGAAAAGGGGGTGTGGTCATGGGAGGGGCATGGGCGGGTCAGGGGTTCCCTGTAATTTATGCACATTGTTCTAGAATTAGGGGGATCCATGCCTAATTTTTTTATGGGGATTTACAACAGGTTTTAATTGGTGTAGATGATCGCACCTAAATATAGTCGTGATTCCTGATACTATGGGCCAGATTCTATATATGGCACCTGAAAAATCCTCACAGAAAACATTTCCGCAGAAGTGTATTCTAAAATGTGGCGTAAATCCTGGCACATAGATTGAGACACAGAGGGCCATATTCTGTAACAGTTCACGTAAATTTTGAAACACCCATGAAATGCCCATTTCCCCACCCATAACATACCCCTTTTTGCCTGTGTGCATTAAAATGTAGGCACAGTGTGTTCCAGAATATACTTAGGGAGTTGTACGTGTAAATTCTAATTATTACCAATTAGTGCTCATTAATGCTTGTTAAGTGCTCTTAAAAACACTGATTGTCTTGTTAAGCCAATTAAGTTATGCACTTTGTTATAGAATACGCCTGGATTTCGGTACAGAACGCTAGGACGTTATGTAGAATTTGGGGGTATGACCTATTCTATAAACTGCACCTAACTTTAAGCACAGTTTATAGAATAGCTGTTTTTTGGCGCAAGTTTTCCAGGTGCTATTTTTTAGAATCTAGTCCAAAATGTAGCTTAAATCAAGTAAAGTTATCATCATTATTATTGTTATTATTATTATTATAGTTTCTACCTGGCGTACAACAAGAGGCAAAAATGAATCTTCGGAGTAACTCATGTAAACAGGCTGTTTTTTTTTCGGACAGAAATGAATTTCAATTAAAGGAATTGCAGATACTCTTGATTTTCAGTATGAAAAACAGAGAAAGCTGATTATACTGTACTACTACTTCCGGTGCTCTAATCAAGGCTTGTGAAACTAACGGACACTTTTACTAAAGGGTTGACGCACGGCAATGGGCTTGCTGTGTGCCAATCTGGAACTACCACTAGGCTACTGCAGGATCCTGGCGGTCATAGGCGCCGACTCCGTGGGTGCTGTGGGTGCTCAAGCACCCCCAATATTTTCAGCCACTCAGGCACTAGCAGGGGCGGGGGGGGGGGGCGCCGACCTCTGAAGGGCACCACCGCCGCTTACCCCTCCGATGTCGCAGACTGCAGCTGAGCATCTATTTAAATTTACCTCCGTCGCAGCATCAGTGTCCCGCCTTCTTCAGCGTCAGTGAAAGCGCTGGCCGCTAGCAGCCTTCCCTTCGCTCGACAATGTCCCGCCCTCGCGGAAATGATGTCAGAAGAAGGCGGGACACTGCCAAGCGAAGCGAAGGGAAGGCTGCTAGCGGCCAGCGCTTTCACTGAAGCTGAAGAAGGTGGGACACTGTTGAGCGAAGTGAAGGGAAGGCTGCTAGCGAGCGGCCAGTGCTTTCACGGAGGTAAATTTAAATAGAAGAGGGCGGGCAGGTGAACATGGGAGCGGGAGGGTAGGGTAGGTGAGAGAAAACTAGCATTGATCGATGGAGGGGAAGGCAGGGCCCAGGGAGAGAGGAGGGAAATGGCTTGATATGGATGGATGGAGCATGGAGGTGGGGAGAGAGGAGCATCGATGGATCATGGGAGGGCAGGGCCCAGGGAGAGAGGAGGGAAATGGCTTGATATGGATGGATGGAGCATGGAGGTGGGGAGAGAGGAGCATCGATGGATCATGGGAGGGCAGGGCCCAGGGAGAGAGGAGGGAAATGGCTTGATATGGATGGATGGAGCATGGAGGTGAGGAGAGAGGAGCATCGATGGATCATGGGAGGGCAGGGCCCTGGGAGAGAGAAGGGAAATGACTTGATATGGATGGATGGAGCATGGAAGTGGGGAGAGAGGAGCATCGGTGGATCATGGGAGGGCAGGGCCCAGGGAGAGAGGGAAATGGCTTGATATGGATGGATGGAGCATGGAGGTGGGGAGAGAGGAGCATCGATGGATCATGGGAGGGCAGGGCCCAGGGAGAGAGGAGAAATTGCTGGATATGGAGGGGCAGGGAGGAAGGAGAATTGCTAGATATGGATGGATGGAGGTGAGGAGAGAGGAGCATGGACAAGGATCATGGGAGGGCAGGGCCCAGGGAGAGTGGAGAAATTGCTGGACATGGAGAGGAGGGCAGGGGAGAGAGGAGAATTGCTGGATATGGATTGATGGAGGGGGCAGGGGAGAGAGGAGCATCGATGGACATGGATGGGAGGGCAGGGGAGGAAGAAGAATTGCTTGATATGGATGGATGGAGGGGGGCAGCAGGGAAGAGAGGAGAATTACTGGATGGAGGGCAGCGGAGTTGCTGGACATGGGTGGATGGAGGGCATGGGAGAGGAGAGTTGCTGAACATAGGTGGATGGAGGGGAGCAGAGAGTTGCTGGACATGGGGAGGGCAGTGGAGAGAGGAGGGTTGCTGGACATGGGCGAGTGGAAGGGAGGGCAGGGAGAGAATTGTTGGACATGGATGGAGGGAAGGGAAGGGAAGACAGGAACGAGATACACATGGATAGAGGGGAGAGAGAAGAAATGCTGGACATGGATGGAGGGGAGGGAAGAGAGAGGAAGGAGATGAGATGAGGGAAAAGGAAGAGAGGAGAAAAACTGCACATGGATGGAGAAAATAGGCAAAAGCTGGATCCACTGGACAGTCAAGTCTGCGGAGGACCCAGCTTTTACTTATGGATATAGAGCAAGAAATGAAGAAGGAGGAAAGTAAAGAAATAAATGGAAAGGAAGCCCAGGAAACGGAGTTAAGAGGACAGATAGCAGCAGAATCAGATACTGGGCCAGCATGATCAGAAAAACAAAGTCACTAGACAACAAAGGTAGAAAAAAATCATTTTATTTTCATTTTAGTGTTTGGAATATGTCCACTTTGAGAATTTACATCTGCTACATCTGTTGTCTTATTTTGCAATGTATAGCAATGCGTTTCTTTCTGTTTGTCTGGTATTGTACTGCATGCAGGGTCTAACTTCTTAGGATTTCAGGTTAATTTTTGAAGAATTTGAAGAGGGGCTATCTCTGTTCTGCCTGTGTGACTGCAAGGCCGAGTGTCTGAATAGGGATCTGTTTGTTAGATTCTGAGATTTTGCTAACACATTGTTTTTCAGAGTTGGCAAGACTGTCTGTTCTCATAATTCATGGTCTATATGCTAATTTGGTTTGTGTCATTTAGAGTATAATGGAGCTGTAACAGCTTACAAAAATTATTTATAATGAAAACAAAAAAAAAACAAGTTATTTTTCTTCTATACTGGTGTAATATTTTCAATGATGCCATGGCTGGTAAAAGGAGTGTGACTACTGTAGGGGCGGAGCCATAGTGATCCCACCCCTGGATGTGTAGGGGTGCTGACTAATAGGCTGCAGGAGGACGCCAGAAACCCTAGGGCCGGCTCTGCACCCGCCGGAAGTCAGAAGTTTCTTTCGCAGCCAGCCTACCTGCCTAGTGCCCACCCTATTCTCCCTCAGTTCTCCGCCGGTCCGTCCTCACCTTCCTGTGTGCCGCCCAGAATTTTAAAACTCATCTTACCTCGGGTCCCGGCGGCAGCATTGAAAGGCGAGTAGGCTCGGCTCTTCAGCCTTCCCTTCTCTCTCAGCTCTGGTCCCGCTCTCATTTTCTGTTTCCACAAGGGTGTGACCAGAGCTGAGAGAGAAGGGAAGGCTGAAGCACCGAGCCTGCTCGCCTTTCACTGCTGCCGCCGGGACCCCAAGGTAAGATGAGTTTTAAAATTCTGGGCGGCATGCAGGAAGGCAAGGACGGACTGACCGAGGACTGTTGTGGGAGAAGAGGTCAGGCTGGGGTTGGGACTGGCACTCGGAGGAGAGGGGGGCCTGGAACTTGGAGGGGAGGGAGGGGGCGGGGGAATGCACCACCTGTTAAAAAAAAAATTCAGCACCCCCAATCATTTTGAAAAGTTGGCTCCTATGCTGGCGGTAGTTCCCCAACCCCAGTATTTGCCATTTCTGGTGCTACAGGAATATTTTCAATTTTTGGAGTAACGAACTTAACCGTCGGCAGTGGTGTAGCTATGGGTGGGCCTGGGTGGACACAGGCCCACACAATCTTGGCACAGGCCCACCCAGCTGCAGCGCCACACTGCTCTCTCCCTCCCTCTTCTCTGCAGCATCCCAGCATCTGCGCTTCGGTCTCTGAAGCCCTTCCCTCTCCAGTGTTGGTACAGGTGTCCTCGGTGCCTGCAGTGATTCATTCTTGCTGCTTGCGCTGGCCCCGCAAGCTTCCATCTACCACGTTCCACCAGACAGGAAACAGGAAATGATGTCAGCAATGGACATGGCAGATGGAAGCCTGCGGGGCCGGCACAAGCAGCAAGAATGAATCGCTGCAGGTGTCAAGGACGCCTGTACCGACATCGGGGAGGGGAGAAGTTCAGAGATAGGAGTACAGATGCCAGGACACAGCAGAGGAGAGAGAGAGAAGATGTGGGGGTAAGTGAAAAAAAACCCTCTTATATTGTTAAAAAATATCTCTGGGAAGATAGATGTGGTGTGTGGTTGGGTGGGGTGGAGGGGAGGGGAGGCACGTGACCGTGGAAGGGCCCATGCAATTTATCTCTGAGCCCATCGAAAATACAGAGTCTGGCTACGCCTCTGACTGGCAGTAATCGGGCAGCGCTGCACTCTGCCTAGTTACTGCCAGGTTAGCGCGGGAGCCTCTACCACCATCTCAATGGGTGGCAGCAGTGGCATAGCCAGACAGCCAGTTTTGGTTGAGCCTGAGCCCAAAGTGGGTGGGCACAAAATTTTCTCTGCTCCGCCCTCCCTTCACCACTATATCCACCATTTCTCCCTCCTCTCCACCCCTCTGCCTACCATTTCTCCCCCTCCCCACCTATCCCCTCTGTATGCAGCATGTGTCCCTCCCCTCCACCTCATACACAGCCAATACATCTCCCTTCCTCACCCCTCCACCCCTTTGCTGCATCTCTCCCTTTTTCCCCGTGCATCTCCCTCACCCACCAACCAAGCCTCATCTTTCCATCTTCCCTCCCCCCTGTGCAGCATCTTTCTTTCCATCTTCCCTTCCCCCTGTGCAGCTGCTGTCCCCCGTCTTCCCTCCCCCTTGCGACATCTTTCCCCCATCATCCCCCCCCCCCCCGTGCAGCTGCAGCATCTCACCCTCCTTGCAGGCCCGCCAGGCAGCAGTGTTCCTGACGGCGATTCTACTCGCAGGCTCCGCTCGCAGTCGCAGCGATTCCCACACGCTGCCTGCCGGCTGCCGCTCAACAATCTCCTTGCGCTACTAAGCGCTAACCCGGAAGTCTCTCCTGCAGAGGAGAGACTTCCGGGTTAGCGCTTAGTAGCGCAAGGAGATTGAGCGGCAGCCGGCACTGGCAGGCAGCGTGTGGGAATCGCTGCGACTGCGAGCGGAGCCTGCGACTGGAATCGCCGTCAGGAACTTTGCTGCTGGGCAGGCCTGACTCGAAATTGGGTGGGCCCAGGCCCACCCGTGCCCACCCGTGGCTACGCCCCTGGGTGGCAGTAAAGGCTCCCCACCAAAATGGCTGTGTGGTAAGTAATTCACTTACCGAACAGCCATTTCTTTTCATCACAGATGGACAGTTTTTTACCCGCTGTGGTAAAAAAGGGCCTCTCCGAGCGTCAAAGACACACGCTGATGCTAGCACAGGCCCCCTTTTACCACAACTTTGTAAAAGGGCCCCTAATTGATTGACAGCAGAAAATTATTCTCTTCATTTTCTTCTTGCACAAATTTACACTTACTCTGTGAAAGTGTAAATCTGTTCATTTTCTCTGCATGTATACTCGTGTATTTTTTTAAATACACATGGACATTGCAACTCCACCCCAACTCTGTCCAAATTGTGCTCCAGGATTACTTACATGTAACCTCCATAAAAGTAGGTGCTACTTTTTTTGGCATGGCTACTTTTGATACCTCAGTGTAGTCTTATCTGTAGGTCAAATATGCTTTAATATAGAAACTGCTGTATAAAACTACTTCTATAGAGAGCTAAATATATGGAAAAACTGGGTCTGATGAGGTTTTATTTTTCACCATATCGATTTCACAGTAGACCTGTTTTTCCTTTTCATCTTTTTTCCATCAGACCTAATGACCCATAGAAAACAATTTAATAAATAGGAAACATGGGTTAATAGGGCAGGAAAGTGTACATTTTTAAAACCATTTTTATAAAGTGACTATCACCCAATTTGCATTTGCAATTTAATTGCCAAACAAGCAAATTAGCACTGATAATTGTGCACTAATAATCAATTATTGGAGCTAATTGGCATTCATTTTAATTTATGCACACATCTTTAGGCACTGGGATCCATTTGTAAATTTAATTTGTGGATCAGTAAAGGGGGCATGGCCATGGGAGAAGCATGGGTGGATCAGGGGCATTCCAGGAATTTGCACACAGTGTTACAGAATAAGGGAGATCCGTGCCTAATTTAGGCACGAGAATTTAAAACAGGTTTCAGTTGGTGAACATAAGATAAGTGTTGCCATACTAGGACAGACCAAAGATCCATCAAGCTCAGTATCCTGTTTCCAACAGTGGCCAATCCAGGTCACAAGTACCTGGCAAGATCCCAGAACAGTAAAACAGATTTTCTGCTTCTTATTTTAGAAATAAGAAGTGGACTTTTTCCATCCTAATAATGACTTATGGACTTTTCTTTTAGGAAATTATCCAAACCTTTTTAAACCCTGCTAAGCTAACTGCTTTTACCACATTTCTGGCAACAAATTCCAGAGTTGAATTACTAATTGAGTGAAGAAATATTTTCTCTGATTTGTTTAAAATTTACTGTTTAGTAGCTTCATTACGTGCCCCCTAGTCCTAGTATTTTTGGAAAGACTAAACAAGTGATTCTACTATTTAGCATTTCTATAGCGCTACAAAGCGTACGCAGCACTGCACAAACATAGAAGAAAGACAGTCCCTGCTCAAAGAGCTTACAATCTAGTAGACAAAAAATTAAGCAAACAAATCAATTAATGTGTAGAGGAAAGAGGAGAGGAGGGTAGGTGGAGGCGAGTGGATACAAGTGGTTACGAGTCAAAAGCAATGTTAAAGAGGTGGGCTTTCAATCTAGATTTAAAGATGGTCAAGGATGGGGCAAGACGTAGGGGCTCAGGAAGTCTATTCCAGGCATAGGGCGCAGTAAGACAGAAGGAGCGAAGACTGGAGTTGGCAGTAGCGGAGAAGGGAACAGATAAGAAAGACTTATCTGGGGAACAGACTGCATGGGAAGGGGTGTAGGGAAAGACGAGTGTGAAGAGATATTGGGGAGCAGCCGAGTGAGTACATTTATAGGTTAGTAGAAGAAGTCCACAATCTACCCATTCCATGCTTATAACTATGCCCCCTTTTTGACTGCATGAGAATTTACACACAGTGTGTTATAGAATACGCCTGGAAAGTTTGCACATAAATTCTAATTAAAGCCAATTAGTTTTTAAGTAACAATTATCGATGCCGATTGGCCTGTTAATCAATTAAGTTATGTGCACAATTTGGCCCTATGCCCAAATTAGCGTGCAGAATTTAAGGCACCATATAAAGAATTCAGGGGAATATGCATAATTGTGCATATTTTCTAAACTATGCACATACATTATGACTTTGCCACAATCTAGCATGCGCATTGTACAAGTACACTTGTGTTGTTATAGAATAACGAGAATATGTGCTTAATTTAGGGGCGTACGTTTGCACCATGTTTCAGTTGCTGCAAATGGCCGCGCCTAAAGTTAGTTGTGATTCCCGGGCATAAGCGCTACTCTATAAACCTCGCCTAACGTTATGCATGACTTATAGAGTAGCACTTTTTTCGGTTCCATATATAAAATCTAGCCCTTTATGGATGAAAATGGTTTACAAAATGATCTCCTTAGTGTTGAGGAAGTATATTGCATTTTAGTTTACAGTAGCATCTTGATACCTATAAGTAAATAGAGATCTCAAGTCAACAAAATATTAAGGGCTCTGTTTACTAAGCCGTGCTAGAGGTGCGTTAGCATTTCTAGCGTGCTAAGCGTTACGTACGCTAACTGTGTAGGTGCCCATAATATTCCTATGGGTGTCTATATGGTTAGTGTGCGCTAAAAATGCTAGCACACTTTAGTAAACGGCCCTAACTTTGTTGTAGAATATTTACCTTTAACAATGACTTACATGTGATAACTGGGAAGGACTGGATTTTTTTTCACTTCTGATCAGACACCTCCTTCACTAGTCTGTCACAGAGGAATGCAGGTCTCAATTTGAGACTCTACATGCAAAATTTAAAGTTCAAAAAGCTTGTCTTAGGGAACAAGACACATTTTACACACAGCTGAAGAGAGAAAATAGAAACACTTTCCTTGACTAAAAGTGTTATTGACATATTTGCAGAATCATCAAGGATACCTATAACAGGAATATCAAGGGGGAAAATGAGTCCTCCTTTCAGATGTAAATACCAAACTCAAGCAACATTAAAAGTATTATGAGCACCTGCAGAGAATCAGCTGAAGACAGCAATATACCATGTAGAAGATCAGGGCAAGGACACAGCAGAAAATTATCTGGCACTTAACCATCAGGGATGAGTTGAAAAATGTTTCAGAGTTGTTGTTCCAAGTATATTTATTTGTTACATTTGTACCCTGCATTTTCCCACCTATTTGCAGGCTCAATGTGGCTTACTTAGTACCGTAAAGGCGTTCACCAGTCGATCGCCAATTCCGGTTTAACAAATACAGAGACAAGGTACTGTATTTATTTATCTGAGACAACATTTTACGAAAAGAGACCCATTTTGGGTGAGAGCATTCAGGGCCCCTTTTACCAAGCTATGGCAAAAGGGGGCCAGCGCTGGCATCGGCATCGGCGTGTGTTTTACACACTCGCCGAGGCACCCTTTTCCTGCACCTGGTAAAAGGGAAGTCTCGCCTTCCTGCAGGAAATGGCCGTGCAGCAAGTAAAGCACTTGCCGTGAGGCCATTTTTGGAGGGCAGACCTTACCACCACCCATTGAGGTGGCGGTAAGGGCTCCTGTGTTAACCCGGCTGTAACCAGGCAGCACACGGCACTGTCCAGGTTCCGCCAAGTACACGCCGGTGCTACAAAAATAAATAAATTGTTGTAGCGCTAGAAATGACGGCGTGCTAGAGGTGGGAAATACCGCTGGGCTGCTGCGGTAGTCCAGCGGTACTTCTTGTATAACGAGCAGTAAGCCTGCATTGGGCTTACCGCCGCTTACTAAGATGAGCCCTCAGTGTCTCTGGTCAATAGTCAAAGTGATTTAAGCGGGCAGGAGAGGAACAAGGGGAGGCATTTGGGAGAAGCCGGCAGTTATGTGGGTGTCGGTGATATTCACTGCCGGCACTCGTATAGTTAAGTGGGTGAACTTAGGACAGCTCAAAATCTGTCCTAAATCTGCCCACTAAGCTATGCGGTTGCTGAAACTAAATATCAGCCGGCACCTGCATAAGTACATTTTGATTTTAAAGAAGCTCCAATCCCGCTCCCAGCATCCAAAAAAGACCCCATTCATATTCCTTTCCCCCAGACCATAAGAATCAAAGCCCCACCCCAACTCACCTGAGGTTTAGATAGGTCCCCCTGGGCCTACCTGTATCCCTGGTGGTCCAAGTGGGGGTATTGGGGGCAGGAGCAAAGTCCCCATACTCCTGCCCCCTTGGTTGGCCTCTGTAAAATGTAAGTAGCAAAACATAATGCCATTCATTTTCCCGAGTTGTTTAATGTATGGCTCTGTTGCTTCTATACAATATCAATTCTCCTCTTCCACAATGTATAGTAGGATATATTATCCTTATAACTGTACAGTAGTGTTGCATCCACTACAGCAGAAACTGTCACATGACACTTGGAACATGGTGACACCAAGGCATTGCTTTCCCTCTTGCAGCACAAAATGGATGCTCCCAATAGTGGTAGCAGCATTAAGTCATACTTGCCCTCTTAAACTAAGCACCCTCTTATAAAATTACCCTCTTACCCCCGGATTCTATATAGCATGCCTTGAGTTACGCGTGGTGCCCCATGTAAAGCAAGGCGTATTCTATAACTATGTGTATAGATTAATTGTTTCAACAAGCTGTTAAGCATTGTTAAGAGCCCTTAACAGGCAACAAAGAGAACTAATTGGCAAAAATTAGAATTTACACATTTACATTGCTAAGCGTATTCTGTAATGTACTGCACCTAAAATCTAATACTCACAGGCAAAAAGGGGTTGTGCTTAGGGGGCATGGAAATGGGTGTTCCATGGGCGTTCCAAAATCTATGCACGTTGTTATAAAATATGGGCCAGTGCACATAAATCTGCATGCAGGGATTTACACCAGCTTTTGGTTGGTGTAAATGGGCGTGCGTAGATTTAGTCACATGAACTATGCCTAAGCGTATTCTAAATACTGCATGTAGATTTCTGTGTGGTATTTAAGAATATGCTTTGGCATAATTGCCTAATTCGTGTTAATTTTAGGTGCCATATATAGAATCGGGCACTTAACATATATCAAAGCAATTGTTCCTCTGGGAAAAAAAATGTTCTCCAATTTTTTGGAGCTTAGTTCAAGATGCATTATGAGACGGGTAGCTTGTTATTTTTTTCTTTTTTAACTAGTTTTCATCAAAATGATTTTTCTACAGTATTATCTTGTTTTGTAATGCTTGTAAATTTTGTTGAATTTTTAATAAAAAGAAAGTTAAAAAAAAGATGCATTATGAGAATATTTTGTTACTGGAAAGACATAAGACATAAGCATCGCCACACTGGGACAGACCAAAGGTCCATAAAGCCCAGCACCCTGTCTCCGACAGTGGCCCATCCAGGTCACAATCATCCGACAAGATCCACGGAGCAAAGCATTTTGTACTGCTTGTCCCAGGAATAGTGGAGTTTTCCCTACGTCCATTTATAACATTAAATGGCCTTTTCCTCCAGGAAGCCGTCCAAACTACTGTTGCAAATTTCTGGAAGTCAGATGAATTGAACATCTAAGTAGTAAGGGGCCTTTGCCACGTGCCAACTCCAGTGCTAGAAAATACTGCTGGGGTAGCATGGGAGCCCTTACCACCTCCTCAATGGGTGGCGGTAAGGGATTCCAAGGGAAATGGCTACGCGGCAAATTGTTCACTTCTCACAGGGCCATTTCCCTTTTAAAATAAAAAGCCTTTTACCCACTTTAGTAAAAAGGGGCCTCGGCACGTGGCAAATCCATGCACTGATGCTACCGCAGGGCCCCTTTTACCGCAGCTTAAAGGGGCCCTAAATGTTAACAGCAAAGCCAATGAATAAATTGAATGTGCATTCCCATTATAAACCAGTCCCAACAGAAGAGCAATTGGGATTGCTAAGTGTTCTGGTATTTTATTCAGAAACAAAAAATTCTCCCAGTTGTCTATTGAAAGATGTTTTTGTAAAGCTCTTTCTATAATCACTTGAAAAGCAGCGGTTTTGATAGCCTACATGTATTTTGATAAGATAGATTAAAGTGGCTGTCCAACTGGACATTATGAGGAATCTCAGATCAGCCGGGTTTCTAAGGTTTGACTAGTTATAATTAGAACTTAAGACTTTCAGAATCTGTAGATATAATGAGCTAACCCATGCAGTGAACTATTGTACTGATTTCCACCAATTTAATATTAATTTATAAACATTTTAAAAATTATACCCAGGATTTCCTTTATTAGTGTCTACCATTAGGGGAAAAATATATATATACAGAGAGAGAGAGAGAGAGAGAGAGAGAGATAAAATTAAATGAACTGCACTTTTTATCAGTTCTGTTCAAACCACAGACATGAGCTTTGGTTTTATTTGCAGCAGTAAGATTGAAATTTTATGTTAATATGTAGAAGTACAGTCTTGGGAACGATAAACTATAAAAATGTTTTCATTAGATGATGGCTCCGAACCCCTACTTAACGGGAAAGCTGGTTCATCAAACAGCAGCAATTCAGACAGTATAACATATCAGATAAAAATCCCCCCCCCCTAAAAAAATGATAATAAAAGCTTCTCTTCAAATTTCAATGAAATTGTTTGCTTTCTTTCTTTCTTTTTTAAAGGGTGTTGCCTTTTCAACCTTCTAAAAAGGATTATCTCTTTCTTTCAAGGGTTAGTGGCCTTTATTTTCAGACTTATGGACCCTTTAATTAACAAGCACTAAGCAGTTAGCATGTGGATTAGTGTGAGGGAACTGATAGCACCCAACCGGTGTAACTGTTACCATGCTGGCATGATAGTACAGATTAATTCATGCGCTAACTGCATACGGTGTTATGTGACAGGAAATAGGTAGATTATAGATGGGGAATGGGCATAATGCATTGTAACTTACTGTGTGTTGGCATTGTTGCAGGTAACACAGATGGATATAGGACTTCTACTACTACTACTACTTATCATTTCTATAGCACTACAAGGCATACGCAGCGCTGTACATCATACACAAAAGACAGTCCCTGCTCAAAGAGCTTACAATCTAGATAAGACAGGTAAACAGATAGAACAATTAAGGGTAAGGGAATAAAGAGGTGAGGATAAAGGACAGGGCAAGTGAGTTAGGAGTCAAAAGCAGTGGTAAAGAGGTGGCCTTTGAGTTTGGACTTGAAAACGGCTAAAGACGGGGCTAGACGTACAGGCTCGGGTAGTCTATTCCAGGTGTGAGGCGCAGCGAGATAAAAGGAGCGGAGTCTTGAATTAGCAGTAGAGGAGAAAGGGACAGATAAGAGAGATTTATCTATAGAACGAAGTACTCGAGGGGGCACGTAGGGAGAGACAAGAGTAGAGAGGTACTGGGGAGCAGCAGAGTGAATGACTAAGGGGACTTTTTACTAAGAGGTGGTAAAAAGGGCCCTGCGCTGAGGCCTTTTTCACCACAGCAGGTAAAAAGGCCAAAAAAAGAAATGTCTATGTGGTAAGACTGCTCTTACCGCATGGCCATGCAGGGGGGGGCATTTACTGCCACCCATTGAGGTGATGGTAAGGGTTCCTGTGCTAACCCGGTGGTAACCAAGTAGTGCACGGATCTGTCCGATTACCACCAGGTAACCCTCTGCTGAAATATTTTTTTGATTATTTCTGCTAGTGCCGGAAATGTGTTCTGGGGGTAGAGCTACCGCCAGTGCCCGTGTGTAGCCGGCGGTAGCTGCAGATTGGCATGCAGTAAGCCAGTGTTGGGCTTATTGCTGCTTAGTAAAAATGTCCCTAAATTCAGTAAATGACATGCAAAAAAAGGGCACCAAAATCTGTGTGGAACACTTTTCTATAAAAGGCGCTCTGAGCTGGGCATCATTTATAGATTAGCACTTACAGCCAATTTCTGTGCCAAACTTTGGGCCCGAGAATTAACACACACTGAAAACTGGAGTAAATCCTGGCATGTCTCTTAAAGGAGCAGCACCTATATTATTAGCGCCCCCTGTGGGCCCCCACCATCAAAGTCCCCAACTATAATGCCCAGATGTGTCCTCCCAATCTGAAGGGTACCCCCCAGGTCCAGAAAAACCCTCACAACCTCCCATGACCCTCCTTCATCCTTACCTTAAAATATCCATGATGGTCTAGGGGGTAGGCAAGAGGGATTCCCAGTCTCTCCTGCTTGTCCAGTGCTGGTGTCTAAAATGGCACTGGTGATCCATAGTGGTATTCTCTTGGTACTGCCACCAGGGGTCATATTTACATATGAGGGCAAAATAAGCCCTTATATGGAAAAATGACCTAGCAGTAGTATGGGTGAGGGAGATTCATAGGGGTGCAGGGGTCTTTCTGCTATTAAGGTGATATAAGTGGGTGTGGCTAAATGTATGCACGCCAATGCCGACACTTGCTAGTATTCTATAATGGTATCTGGATACCCAGATGCCATAATAGAACTAGTGCTCATTGTGTGGCATTGAGGTGCCTACATTGTGGCACTTACACATGCAACTTACAGTATTTTGTAATCTCTCCATCCGAAATTCACCACTATTTAACCGGCCAGGAAAAGGGGGAGTGGATCATATTATGCACATTAAAAAGAGAGCAATGCATAATGGCTTTCTCAGAAAAATAGAGCCTCCATAGTGCCCTCATGTGCAAATGCATCCCTCAGAACCACCCCCTTTCCAGATAAATGCTATCAGAGTGGATGGGTAAACTGGCTGACTGTGCGGGGCATCAAGAGGAAGGTGGGAGACAAACTACATTGCCCACAGAGAGTAGATGGGCCAGTGCTCTCCATGTCTCCTAAAGGCACCTCTTTCTATATCCACTGCAGCACAGGTCTAAGTCTGAGGATAGAAATAAGGGGGGGGGGTGGGGAACCCTACTAAGTTACACTGTAAGTGCAGACTTTTCAACTTGTTACTCCTAGTGAATTTCCAGGAAAGGATTGCTGGGCACACCCAGGACTAGTAGCCAGCTAGGCAGGGATGTCACAAAGCATTGTGATGTCTCCCTCTGCTCTGCTCACTGCTCTATCCCAGATGTTCCAAGCCAGTTTCTCTTTTATTTCTCTCCACCTATCTTCTTTAATACCTCCCCTATGTTAGTGTCAGACATTGATCTTCCTCTTTCTATTTCATTGTAGTTTTAATTGTCTCTCTCTCTCTCTCGTAGTGAAATATTGCCTTTTCCTCATTTTCCTTTTAGCCCTCGTATCACCTTCAGAAACAGGGAGAAGAGGAGGAATAGGGTGAGAGATTAATGGCTGCTTCTCATTGGATGACAACAGCCCAGGTATGGAGTGAGATTCAGGAAGCAATCTGGGATGCTGAGCTGACATGAGTAAATCCAAGATACCAAGATATGTAGAACTTTTGGCTGCAATGATTTTCAAGATTAAAAGAGCAAGACATGCCTATGACCTTTCAGACTAGGAAAGGATGGGCAGGGCACACACAAGACTACCAGCCAGCTAGGCAGTAATGTCACTCTGTATTGTCACCTCACCTTTGCTCTACTCACTGCTTTACTCCAGGCCCTCAAGCATAAGAACATAAGCATTGCCATAGTGGGACAGACCTAAGGTCCATCAAGCTCAGTATCCTGTTTCCAACAGTGGCCAATCCAGGTCACAAATACCTGGCAAGATTGTAGAACAGTGTGATGGGGTATATGGGACACTGCCACTCACACTTTAGAGAAGTCCCTTTCTAGTTAGCCTGTGCCACCTTAAGAATGCAGATTCCGCCCTAGAAAGAAGTAGGCCAGGAGGAGTGGAGACACTATGGAGAAGTTCAGAAAACAGGACCAGGCAGAAGTTAAAGGTGCCCAGGAAGGAAAAACATGAATCCCTACTGTGTGCTGCTGAATCGCCCATTCAGTAATTGTGACCTGGTTGCGGTAAGCCATTGTTACTTTTTGAATTGACTTTGCAGGAGCCAGACTTGGACCCCGGGTAGGTACCTGGAACCATGTAGGCTGTGTTTTGGGTGTGTCAACCCTGACAGCTGTGGACACTGTTGGGCCTGCTGCCAGAGGCCTGCCTAAGAATCTGTTGCTGGACTGCAGAGCGTTTCCCACCCTATGTCTCAGGTCTTGTGAAGGAACAGTCCTGAGAATCTCTTTAAATAAATACTGTTGTGTTTCATCCGTTTGGCTGGCTGTAATATTTCGCAAGTCATGCCCAACCTCTGCTCGGGGTTTCATAAACAGTAAAACAGATTTATGCTGCTTATCCTAGAAATAAGCGGTGGATTTCTCCAAGTCCATCTTTAAGAAATGATCTAACCCTTTTTAAAACCCTGCTAAGCTAGCTGCTTTTACCACATTTTCTGGCAATGAATTCCAGAGTTTAATTACACATTGAGTGAAGAAATATTTTCACTGTTTTTCTATTTACTACTTAGTAGCTTCATTGCGTGCCCCCTACTCCTTGTAGTTTTGGAAAAATTAAACAAGCAATTCACCTCTACCTATTCCACTCCACTTAGTATTTTATAGATATACCTCTATCATATCTCCCCTCAGCTGTCCCTTCTCCAAGCTGAAGAGCCCTAGCAACTTTAGCCTTTCTTCATACTTGTCCCATACACTTTATGATTCTTGTTGTCCTTTTCTGTATCTCCTGGAGTCATATGCTCAGTGAGAAAGGATATTGTATCCCCTGGAGGGCAGGTCCTGGCCACAGGATCACTTCCTACTTCTCCATGGTGATGCTCTCCCTTTGGGTAACCCTTCTTTTCCATGGCAGCACAGAGGTTGCCAGACTGGAGGTGGGACTTCTCTACTATATCCCTGTAGACCTCCTCTATAAACCTTTCTGTCTGCCTCAGCTCCTCCAAGTCTGCTACTCTAGCTTCCAAGGATCAGACCCATTGCCTGAGTGCTAGGCAGTGGCGTACTAAGGGGGGGGGGGAGTCCGCCCCGGGTGCACGCCGCTGGGGGGGTGCCGCGCGTCTGTCGGCTACACTCGTTCTCTGCTCCCTCTGGCCCCGGAACGGGTTATTTCCTGTAACGGGGCAGAGGGAGCAGGGAATGAGCGTTGCTGACAGACGCGCACCACCCCCTCAGCAGGTAAAGATGCACCGGGGGGGTGTCGTTTCGCTGGGAGGAGCTGCCCCCTTTCACATCCCCTGCCCCGCCCCTTCCACGCTATCACCCAGCCCCTAGCGCATATTCCCCTCCTCCCCCAATCACCTTGCCTCTCCCTGTCATCTCCACTCCCCCCCGTCACCTCCCCTCCCCTTACTCTACTGTCCCTGGTGGTCTAGAGGTACCTCTTTGGGGCAGGAAAGAGCCCCCTCTTTCCTGCCCAGAGCGCTGCCTGCTGACAGCTGCCCTGCATCCTGTGGTGAGTCCAGCTCTCGGCGTTTCAAAATGGCCGCCGAGAGTTGAAGTCTCGTGAGGCTGCTTCAACTCTCGGTGGCCATTTTGAAACGCCGAGAGCCAGACTCACACAGGATGCAGGGCAGCTAGCAGCAGCGCTCCGGGCAGGAAAGAGGGGGCTCTTTCCTGCCCCGAAGATGAAGAGGTACCTCTAGACCACCAGGGATAGCAGAGTAAGGGGAGGGGAGTCCTGCGCCCGCCTCCACCAGCCAGCCAGTTTGTGTCCGTCGTTTCGCCGGGGGGGCTGCGCTGCACCCGGGGGGCACTGCACCCGGGGGGGGGGGCACATCGGCGATCCGCCCCGGGTGTCGGCCCCCACTAGGAACGCCACTGGTGCTAGGTTCTCTTTGTACTGAGTACACACAAGGGAAGAATTGGAATCTTTAAAAATTCAGTAGCCTTTATGAGGGTAATTTTATAACAGGTCACCTAAGTAGGGAGGCCAAGTAAATGCCTATTTTGAGGCACCTGTATTTCTTTATAAAATAGCAGTCAAAATCTGCTGGAATCACAACTACAATATGATCATGTACAGTTATACCAGTTTGGAAACAACTGCAAATATATTTATTTATTTATTTATTTCATTTATATCTCACATTGTCCCACTAGATCAGGTTCAACGTGGCTAACAACTTATTATGATTAACAGCACAAATAGTGATGCAGGATAATATCCATTAAGTAGTAATAACAAAGTAAATGAGGATTGAGTAATTATAATATGTAATATGGAAACGAATGCTAGATGCAAAAAGGTAACAAAAAACCCCATGTATGTGTGTAATTTATTACCTACACATATACTTGATGACTTTGTCAATGCACCACTCAAATTCCTTCCCTGAACATGCCTATGTCCAGATTACATCCAGGTACACACCTAGTTGACATAGAGGCCCTCTTACTAAGCTGCGTAAGTGTCTAAGCATGCTCAACGTGCACCAAAATGGAGTTACTGCCTGACTACCGCTTGGCTTTTGTGGTAATTTCATTTTTGGCGCGCGTACGATACGCACATCTGAAAAATATTTTTTATTTTTGGGTGCAAGTAACAGATGCGCGCCAAGTGGCATTTAGCGCACGTAGGTCATTACCGACCAGTCTTTACCAGGTCTATGGCTGGCAGTATGGTCTCAGACTGAAAATGGACGCGTGGTAATTTTCATTTTGCCTCATGTCCATTTTCAGCAAAAAAATAAAGGCCTTTTTTACAGGCGCTCTAAAAAATGGATCGACATGCACCCAAAACCCATGCCTACATTACAGCAAGCCATTTTTCAGCGTGCCTTTATAAAATAACCCCTTAGTGCGTACTTATATGCCTGGGCTAATTTTACAGGAGACCTTTTCCCTCTGATTCTATAAAAGTTGCCAAAATTGCGTGCTGAAATTTGGGCTCAATCCCGATTTATGCGGTCAATTTAACAGAATAATGAGCCAAGAAGTGTCAATAATTAGCTTTTTAACAAGCAATTATTGGCACTAATTAGATTTAATTGGGACTAACGTGGGATCATACCAAAAATGTATGCACAGTTCAAAAAAGGGTGCAGAATTGGGAGGGTCATGGACATTTCGAGGCAGAACAGGGGAGTGGTTTTAAGTTACGAGCGTAATTACAGAATATGGGTGCTAAACGCACAAATATAGGCGCAGGCATTTGCACCACGCTTTCACTGGTGCAAATAGTGGCACCTAAATTTACTCACAACCTCTCCATTTAAGCGATTATTCTATAAAACATGCTAATCTTTAGGTGCAGCTTACAGAATACTGTTTAAACAAGTGCTTTTCGGCGCTGCTTTCTTAGGTGCCATATACTAGCCTTTTATGCCTAAAATACCATAATCACATGAAAATGCCTTTATCAAATTCTCCTCTACTATTGCGTACAAAATTTGAATGTTTATTATTTATTATCAAAGCAGCGACTCCTATGCTGACCTCATTGCCATCCCCCTCCTCAGGTCCATTATTTATTGATTGATTGATTGAGATTTATTAACTGCCTTTTTGAAGAGATTCACCCAACGTGATGTACAACAAGTACAGTTTTATATAAAAAGCTTACAATTTTGTTAACAGCATAACAATAGTAAAATGACCAAGTATAAACATAAATACAATAAGGGGCCCTTTTACTAAGATGGTTCAGAGCTCATTGCTCAATTTATTTTTGTACACATCTCATAAGCATGCCAAAAGTATATGCTATTTCTTGGGATGGTTTGACTCGCATCATTATTCATCTTCCCAAACACAATTGAATAGTTGTTTTTGTCTGCCATGTCTGCAATTTGTAATGAACTGGTAGTTAATTCCACCACCTAATTTTCCACTGTCAGTCTTTTGCTCTATCTGAAGCAATTGATGACTTGTTTTTTTTAATCTATTTCCTTATTTGATTCACTCTTGCCTTTAAGGTGGGTATTATTTTAGGGGGCAAAGACAAAAAGGGAACTAAAAGCTAGCAGATTTTGTTGCCCTGCCAGTCACAGAGATTTGTCACAGAAACCACCACCTATGCTGCCTGAACAGCTAGAAGTCAACAAGATACTCCAGCCACCTGTGCAGGCACTTCCTCTTATGCTCAGTTCATGCATTGAAATTTGCACTCACTGAAGTGCTGGTGTCTCTAGCTGGAGCACTCCGCAGACTTCCTCGCTGCTAAGGCAGTATTGACTGTGGGTTTTGGCAGAGAATCTCTTTGACTGGTGGGGCTTGGGCATCTCCACCAGCAAAAGAATGATGCAGCAGCAGGAAGTGAAGGGTAACAAAAGTATGATGCAGCAGCAGGAAGTGATGGGTAGGAACTGAGAGGAAATGCGTGTCCGCCTCCAGTCCACCCATGATTTCCTGTCAAAATGGAGTTCTGGCTACAACCATGATTAGAAAGAGACAGGTCACATGTAGAGAAAATCCACTTTCCTTTCAAATAGAATGGATTTCCTTCTTGAGTTCTTAAAGTGGCCTACTATACCCAAAAGATTCAGGCTTCAGTCAATTGTTCCAATTTATTTGCAGAAGTAAGTAATTTAGTAACAAATTACTCACAGAAGTTTTTCATCCAGGAATTGACAGTGAGCCAGCCCATGGCCAATTTTCTCCAATCTAAGATGAAAATTCATTTGAACTGATCTTTTATTCCTGGGCCTCCAGTTGCTTCTAATCCTATGCTTGGGGACAGTTTATTTTTACGGGTCAATATTGAACAGCATCTATCTGGATAACAGCACCTGCTATCCAGGTTAGTGCTACTGACTGAGATATTCAACTTCTTCAAAATACAGCTGCTAGAATAATATTTTAAACTGAACAAAATCTGATCGGGTTACACCTGTGCTTATAAAACTGCTCTGGTTGCTGGTAACTACACGGATAATGTTTAAATTATGATGCTTTTGATCCAAGGATCATTTTGTGTTAAGTTTTCCTTCGTATAAGGGGTAGTTTGCTTTAAGGGGTCCTTTTACTAAGCCATGTAAGCACCTACACGCGCCCAACGCTTATCAGTTCCGAATTACTTTCTGGCTACCGCGTGGCCTGGATAGTAATTTCATTTTTTACGTATGTCCACTATATTTTTCCAGTGTGTGGAGAAAACCAGGTGGTAATTGGCATTGTACATGTGTTGACCATTACCTTTTGGTTAACGCTTGAGACCTTACCGCTAAGTGAATGGGTGGCGGTAAGGTCTTAGCCCATAAATGGACTTGCGTCAATTTTGATTTTGCTGCACGCCCATTTTCAGAAAATTTTTTAAAAGGCCTTTATTACAGGTGCGCTGAAAAATGGATCTGCGCACATCCAAAACACACGCCTACACTAGCGCAGCCCGTTTTTCAGCGTACCTTAGTAAAAGGACCCATAAAAGAATGCCAGACAGTTCTTTTTCTTTTCATGCAGCTCAAAATTAGAATATGATTCCGTTATTCATTAAAGATATACCTTACTTATGCTTTGCTTTGTAACCCTTTGAAATCTTTTCTTTTTCTGAATCATTTAAATTAGGTTTACTGTTTCTCCTTTGGCTTATAGTATGTAGACTTTATGATTGTCTATTATTGTTAGCTGCATTGAGCCAGATATTTTGGATTAAGCAGCCTGCAAACTCTGTGATTGTGATTGTGATATTCACCAGTACTATCCAGGTGGTGCCTGTGAATATCCTTACAGACCACCTCGGTACTGTGCAGATACGGGACATTTCTGTAAAGGGCACCCACTGGAAGCTTATCTTATAAAGTGAAATAGGCACCTATTTTCCTTTATAGGATACTAGCATAACCAGATACATATGATCATATTCAGTTAGGCTAGCAAGCACTTACACCAGTCATTGAGCTTGTGTAAATGATGGTGCCTAAATGCCAGAGATTCACTCTTCACTTATAGTATTCTATAAGTAGCATATGTGTAAGTCCAGCCCATTTTCTGCACAGAGTCTGCCCATGTGTATGTCCATCTGTCACATACACTTGAAGGGAGATATGCACATATTTTCACAAAAATGCATAGCCAGATTTTCAGCATTTAGGTGCATAGATCAACACACACCAGCACTGGGACTATAATTAATAGTCAAATGACTATGGCACCATAACAGATAGAAAAACCCAGCACCGTTACTTGCCTGGAGTGGGCAACCGGCATGCGGAGATCCTTCCCTTGACCAAGTAATGGTGCTGTTTTTTTCAATCTGTTATGGTGCCATAGTCATTTGATTATTAATTATATATGGTTGAATCTAGGATACGCACTATTTTAAACGTTTGGTGACAAAGATAACTCCATAGCCCCTGACGTAGCCCTTTTGAGCGAAACACAGCCTGTGTCAGTTATTTGAGTTGTTACCCTTAATAAAGATTGATTTTCACCACTGACTGATCTGCTAACTGGTTAACACAGGATTACCACGTGAGCCCTTGCCACTTACAAAATAAGTAAATGCTCACACAGTAATTATTTTTAAGGACTGTGTGTTAGCGGAGGAGTGGCCTAGTGGTTAGGGTGGTAAACTTTGGTCCTGAGGAAGTGAGTTTGATTCCTGGCACAGGTAGCTCCTTGTGACTCTGGGCAAGTCACTTAACCCTCCATTGCCTGCCGCATAGAGCCTGCCATGAGTGGGAAAGTGTGGGGTACAAATGTAGCAAAAAAATAATGGCAACACTAGCACATACTTATAGTCAAGAGAAGAACCACTATCTATTGCATATACAATCTGTTAATTATATCAGCATTCTAAGGTGTTAGAAATTCTTTAATATTTCTTTATTTTATTTTATTTTTTTCTTTATTTCCTTTTACCTAGGGGGTAAAAAAAAGCCTCAAAAGCTTTACAGCCAAATTCTTCTATTTAGGCTGTCAATGTTAATCATAGGCTTAAAAACATCCATGCATTGTATATAACATATTCAATCCACTCTGTCCATAAATCTGTGTATAACTCATTCAAATATCTTCTTCCAACATTCAAAAAATTTTCACGTTTAAGTATTGGAGGATTTATCTTTTCATAGCAGTCTCTCCTCTTAACACAACAGCTTCTCTGATGTTCTCATAGTTTTGCAGTAACATCCCACCACCGTGTCAGGGAAAATACTGGCTGTCTCTATTTACTTAACACTTTCTCTAACAGAATTTTGGTCCCTCCTTAGTCCCACTCAAAACATGCCTCCAGTATGCCCCCTTGCTAGTTGGATAAACTGCAGTGTAAAACGTCCAAATTCTGCCTTTTGAAAATCATGATTTGTACATTTTCGGCAATGGACACACTTATGGCCATTTTGAAACATCCATCTGCTTTGAAAATGAGCACCAGATACTCCTGTGTATCAATATCTCCATTCTTTTCAGACTCACCAAGTTCTTCCATCATCTCTTAAGCTTCGAGATAGTACCTAAAAAAACCAGCTTTCTGAAAGTAGATATTCTTCAGCTTCTTATGTTCACAAAGTCACTTACGAATCCATGTGGACAAACCCACAAAATATAGTCTATATTTATTGGGCTCACAAAACCATTTGGGATCTGGGAACAACCAAAAGTTCTTCTTCTTTTACCCCCTAGGCTATACTGTTCTTCAACCCTCTCCTATAATTTCAGGTTCTCCAATCGTGATTCATGATCCTTCTCAAAAGCAACTTCAAACCATAGGCCTCCTGGTTTGAAACAGTTAAAACAATGTTTTGAATCTATCATTCCTACCTTTTAAATCATTCTTATAAATTGTAAAATAAATATACTATTATATGATTTGTAAAGACTAAAAGGAGAGGAGTATTATCCCCTGGATTCTAAATATGGCACCCTAAATTAGGTGCCAAATCAAGATGTGTGCCAAAGTTGGCTCACAATCCAAATTGTACTGATAATTGGGGGCTGATTGGCACTAAGTGGGGTCTCACCAACAACTTGAACAGGGGTATCAACACATCTTTTCTTCAGCAGGTTATTTTTGTTACATTTGTACCCCGTGCTTTCCCACTCATGGCTCAATGTGGCTTTCATATTGTATACAGGTACTTATTTGTACCTGGGGCAATGGAGAGTTAAATGACTTGCCCAGAGTCACAATGAGCTGCCTGTGCCTGAAGTGGGAATTGAACTCAGTTCCTCAGGACCAAAGTCCACCACCCTAACCACTAGGCCACTCCTCCACATAAAGGCTAGCCTTTCAACTACCATAGGTAATTTTAAATAAACTATTACTGTGAATATATAATATTTAAATAATCCTATAAAAAATAATACAAAAACACTATCACTTCACTGCACTACAAGCTTCCGTGCTGTGCAAAATAACATAGGCCTTGCTTACTGCTTCAGATTATCAGATGCCTGGTTTTCATAATGAGCCTTAGTTGTAGAGAACCCAAGATTTCCTAGACAGGATCATTTGCAGTACTCAAAAAGAATGACCTTCCAATTTAGTTTAATGGCCCTTGATTTCTTGTAAATGGAACCTGACATTTTCTTATGGTGAGTTATTGGATTATACCAAACTGTACAATAGCATAATTCTGCTCCCGAGACTAAGTGAAAGTGATAGCCCAGCAGATTTAGATGTGATGCCTCTCTCTAAAATCAAGTTAGCTATAATCTACTGTGTACTCCCTTTATCAACCATATAATGACATCTAGTAATGCTGAAGAAACAAAATTATGAGCAAGATGGTAAAGGAGTTCAAGTGGGCACCTTGATATTTGAAAATAAAAATATGTACAGTATGCATCTTTTCATAGCTTACAACATTTTAAATATTATATATTAACATGTGCTGTTTCATTTATAACACAATGAAATGTCTACTATTTCACACCTCAATGTGTTTTCATTTGTACTGTCATTGGAAATGGCAAGATTTGCTATGATTTCTTTGTTGTTTTTAGCCCTCAATGGCAAGAAATCACACAAAACTTCAGTTTTATTCCTGTCATGAAGAATATGCATTCTCTTTGAATAGTGCATACTATTGAAGAGATTGTCCCCCGAAAGAAAAAAAAAATGAAAAATCCCACCAAAAAAAGCAGAATGAAGATTTTTGCCTTCCACAAACCTAATGTCCAATATATTTCATTACTGATGACATATACTTGCAAAGTGAAAGCTTGGGAGTCTGAGGACAAATATTGTTCTGGTTAAATTGCTGCTACAAAACATGTAGCATTATCAAATACAAATTCAGTGCCATCAGAATTATTTATATTGTTATGTATAAATAAGCAAAGTGTTGCCATAAAGTAACATGTAGAGTTATACAGTGGAAAGCTTATGTTAGAGGGCTGAAGGCCTTTATTTAGAAGAAAAAAATATGTTTTTTTTAAAAACGTGGATATGAAATCTGAAATGAACAGAAACAAAACTGATTCATGTTAAGGGGCTCATAATGAATAGAGTAAAAGGTTCAAAGAAGAGCGACTTAAAATGATTAGGGGAATAGAATTCCTCTCATATAAGGAAAAGTTAAAAAGGTTAGGCATCTTCAGCTTGGAAAAGAAATGACTGAGGTGGGATATGATTGAGGTGTACAAAATCCTTAGTGGAGCAGAATGGGTAAAAGTGAATCAATTTTTCACTCTTTCAAAAAGTACACAGACCAGGGGACACTCAATGAAATTACATGGAAATACTTTTAAAGCAAATAGGAGGAGATATTTTTTCATTCAAAGAATAGTTAAGCTCTGGTACTCATTGCTGAAGGATGTGGTAACAGCAGTTAGTGTATCTGGGTTTAAAAAAGGTTTGGACATGTTATTGGAGGAAAAGTCCATAGTCTGCTATTGAGGTAGACATGGGAAAGCCACTGCTTGTCCTGGGATTGGTAGCACAGAATGTTGCTTCTATTTGGGTTTCTGCCAGGTACTTGTGATCTGGAATGGGCACAGTTGGAAGCAGGATACTGGGCTAGGTGGACCATTATGGAGTTTCTTATGTTCTAAAGAAAACAAATGCCCCAAAAATGGTATAAGTGGCAGATGGACGTGTTTCTCACTCAAAAACATTTAAACAATATAATCAAACATACCAAACCCCCCCCCTTAAAATCCAATATTTGCCGAACTAAAAACATTTTCAGAAGAGGCGTTTTGGGGGCATGAAATGTGCGGTGTTACATTATTTGTTTTTGTGTGGTAATGTGCCATTTGATTTAGACCTATTTTAAGGACAACTAGGTTAAGCTCAAACTTGTCTTTTGACCCATTTGTGCTTTAGCTGAGTTGCAGAGTGGAGAGGTGTAATTGGTCACTTGTGAGAAAAAGTGGAGAGTTGTTGAGTGGTCTGTTACCTTTGTTTGCCCCAGTCGGAACCTTTTGACCCTCATATTTCATGCCTAGCTGTGTCTGAGATGGGTGTCCTTGGTTTTCATTATCGCCGAAAATCAGAAACGACCAAGTCTAAGGACAACCAACTCTAGGGATGACCAAAATGTCAAGCTTTGGGTGTCCAGACCGTATTATCGAAATGAAAGATGGACATCCATCTTGTTTTGATAATACGGGTTTCCACGCCCCTTCGCCGGGATGTACTGCGAGGAGGTCCTCAGGAAAACTTGGGCCCCCTTTCGATTATGCCCCCCAATGTTCCCCTGAACTTCCTTCCATCAGCTGCCTCATTGGCCCAACTCTTCATCAGGGAGATCTTTCATTTCTATGGGCTGCCAGAACGCATAGTCAGTGATCATGAAGTTCAGTTCAATTCTCGCTTATGGCAGAAACTATGTAAAGAACTTCTGCACATAATTAGAATTCTCCTAAGCCTATCACCCTCAGTCTAACAGCCAAATGGAGAGGGTAAACCTGATACTAATGAGCTTTATCCAAGAGTATGTTAATGCATGCCAAAATGACTGGGGGCCTCTACTTCTTTGGGCTGAGCTCTCCAATAATAACCATGTTAGTACAGCAACCAGCTCTTCTCCCTTGTAAGTGGTATATGGTTAACATCCCTGGATTCCAGTACCAGTACACCTTTCCTCCTCCACGGCCATGGTCCAGTGAGTGGCCGGAGATATCCGGGAAATTTGGCACCAGACTTGGCAACTATTTATTCAGATGTCAGCCAGCTACAAGACGCAGGTCAATTGCAAACAATGGGTAGCTCCCAAATTTTGCCCTGAGGATAAAGTGTGGCTGAGCACCGGACGCCTTCAGTTCAATGTGCCCTCTCATAAGTTTGCATCCAGGTTCATTGGTCCTTTTGCAGTGCAACTTCAGCTTGGTCCAGTTATGTAGCGGTTACGTCTTTCCCCCACCATGCACATCCAGAATGCCTTCTGTATCTTCCTGCTAAAACCTGTTGTGTTATTGAGCATGGTGGCTAAAGAACCTCTACCATCTACACTACAAGTTTCCACTGACCCTGAGTTTGAGGTGCGGGACATACAGGATGCTAAGAGAATCAAGGGGAGACTACATTGTCTCCTGGCCTGGAAGGGGTATGGACAAGAATAAAACACATGGGAATCTGTTGTCAATGTGCAAGCCCCAGTACTCATTAGGCATTTTCATTGCCTTTATCTTCTTAAGCCCAAACCTAGAAGGCTGGGGAGGGGGTTTCAGGAGGGGGTACTGTCTCACCCCTCACCTGGTTCAGGAAGCTGCTAGAGTCCAGCAGCATGCTGTGCCTAATAGTCTTGTGAGTGTTTACTTCCTGGTTGTTGCACTTCCCTTTTATAGCGCTAGATGGGTTACTGATAGATGACCTCAATTCCTGGCTAGGGATATATAAGGAAGTGCTCTACACTCTCTAATGCTTTGGCAACATGCTTTCAGAGTTGTGCCCCTCAAGTGTTTGTTGTCTGGCCAGTTCCTGCTTCCAGCCCTGTTTTGTTCCTACTTCCATCCCTACTTGTTCCTGTCTCCAGCCTTCCTGTTCCAGCTACTCCCTGGCTTCAACTGTCGGGCCAGCCACCAAGTTCTCTTCTTTTAAAAGCTAACCCTAAGGGCTCTTTTAAAAGCCAACCCCAAGGGCTAAGCTCCTGACAAACCCTGCTATGTTCCAGCCAGTCTGCCATGCACTGCCTAGTACTATGCTTCTACCTGTCTTAGTCAGGTCCTGCATTCTCCAGCTCCCATCTCTGCCAAGTGGTCCTGCCAGCAACTGTTGATAAGGGCCTGCAAAATGCTTATGCTGCACAGGTAGAGCCAACCTCGTCACAGTCCAAGGGCTTACCTTCCCCAACTGTGAAATGTCATGCATGCTTAGTTTCACTAAAACGAGTGTGCACTGTGTGACTGAGAAGAGCAGGGTAGGCAATGCAGTGAGACCACCTCAGAACAAACGCTTCAGCTGGTGGAGGTTGGGGACCCCCGCCAGCCAAACCAGGGGCCCCAGAGCCAATTTGTGGGTGCCTATGCCACTGGTTGGAGAACAAGGCCAGTGCTGTGCAGACTTCTATGGCCTGTGCCCTGAAAGTGGCAAGGACAAATCAAGATCAAGTATGCATATCTCACAAATGAACGACATGCACTGACATTTAAATGCCAGCTGAAAAGACATTTGTTATGCCTGGCATATTATACATCTGATGATGCTTCCTTTTTGATTACTTAAAGTGCCTGGGTGTTACTTTCTTGTATGTTCAGCCTGGTATATTATGCGTTTGCTGATACTACTTCTTTGGATCATCTAAAGGGCCTGGATGTTATTGTTTTGTATAATTGTTTATCATCTTATTGTGTATTTTCAAGATTTTATGTATGTGTTTACATTATTTATGTATGTATTTTTGCAAGCCACCTTGGACAAAGGTGGATTAAAAATAATAAATCCAAATCCTAATAAATCCATATGTAGTATCGCATCATACCATATGCTATGAGTTTATATTGTTTGGGCAGACTGGATAGACTGTGCAGGTCTTTATCTGCTGTCTTCTACAATCCAGCTTATTTTTGAAAGAGAAAGATACCCATATTTCGACCCAAATCAGGAGATGGGCGTCTTTCTCCCGTGGGCGAACAAATCGGTATAATCGAAAGCCGATTTTGGTCGTCTTCAACTGCACTCCATCACAGGAACGAACAAAGTGGACGGGGGCTTGTTGGAGGCGTGGTGAAGGCAGGACTGGGGCGTGGTTATTGGCTGAGAAGAGATGGGTGTCTTTAGCTGATAATCGAAACAAGAAGGGCGTTTTTGACGAGAATTTGGTCCGCTTTATTTGGACCCTTTTTTTTCAGGTCCAAGTCCCAAAACAGTGCCCCAACTGACCAGATGACCACCGGAGGGAATCGGGGATCACCTTCCCTGACTCCCCTAGTGGTCACTAACCCCCTCCCACCAAAAAAACCCCACTTTACAAACTTTTTTCCCCAGCCTGTATGCCAGCCTCAAATGCCGTACCCACCTCCATGACAGCAGAATGTGTTCTATCCTCTGACAGCCTTTCCCTGGTTCTCATGTGGCTCTCGGGTGAGTGTGACACCTTTTCTGTTATGCGCACTGCAGAGTCACATCAGCAATGCATTGTGGTGGGTGTAGGGAATTGGGCTCCGTGATTCCACTAGCTTGTGTTAAATGCTCACGATGTTGGTAGTTGGTAGGCTCTACTCCCATGGTGCTTTTCCCTCTGTTTACTGGGTCAGAGTGTGCCCTGTTTTGTTTCCAGTAGTCCATGAGGTAGTGGCCATTTTTGTAAGCCAGTTTTAGCTCCCTTTCATGTGTTACCCACGTTACTGAAAGTGGGCATTGTACAGCATTCTGCCAGCTCTGACCTACTGCTAATCTCAGTACCAGGGAGACTCTTTGCCAGTGGGGCACAACCTCTGATCTGCAGTTAACTGTGAGTAAATGTGCTTATTCCAATAAATGACGTTTTCGGAGACATTAGTCTTTAGGTGTCAACTGGTGTGCCAAGGTTCTACAGCAGCAACAAGTCCTAGAGGCCTGCGTGTATGCAGGTCCCTGGAGCACTTTTAGTGGGTACCGCAATGCACTTCAGGCAGGCGGACCCAGGCCCACCCCCCCTACCTGTAACACTTGTGCTGGTAAATGGGAGGCCTCCAAAACCCACTGTACCCACATGTAGGTGCCCCCTTCACCCCTAAGAGCTACGGTAGTGTTGTACATTTGTGGGTAGTGGATTTTGGGGAAGGGGGTTGGGGGCTCAGCACCCGTGGTAAGGGAGCTATGCATGTGGGAGCTGTTTCTGAAGTCCACCGCACTGACCTCTAGGGTGCCCAGTTGGTGTCCTGGCATGTCAGGGGGGGGCGAGTGTACTACGAATCCTGGCCCCTCCCACGACCAAATGGCTTGGATTAGGACGTTTTTGAGCTGACTGGTTTTAGTTTCCATTATCGCTAAAAAAAACAAAAAACCACCCAGCTCAGAAACGAACAAATCCATGGCATTTGGCCCGTACAAACCGTATTTTCGAAACAAAAAAAAGATGTCCATTTTTTTCGAAAATACGGTCTGTCCCTCCTTTTCACGTACCCGTTTTTGGACATAGACGCCCATAGAGATAGGCGTTCGCGTTTGATTATGCCCCTCTATGTATGTTACTATGGGGCTCATTTTCAAAGCACTTAGACTTACAAAGTTCCATAGGTGGCTTGAAAATACGTCTGTATGTATGTTACTTAGACACACACACTTACACTAGCTCTGCAGTTGGTGTTAGTGCTCATGCCAAAGCACATACACACATATATGCCCGGTTACACTAGTATTCTATAAAGGAAAGTAGACACCTACTTTCTTTTATAGAAAAGGCACTTATAGGCACACTGTTATAGAATTACCCTCATACGCCCCTCATTCTATAACAGGTCATAAGTGTTGCCATGCTGGGACAGACTGAAGGTCTATCAAGCCCAGTTTCCTGTTTCCCACATTGGCCAATCTAGATCACAAGTACCTGGCAAGATCCCAAAACAGTAATGCAGGTTTTATACTGCTCATCTTAGACACAACCAGTGGATTTCCCCAAGTTGATCTAAATAATGGCTTATGGACGTTTCTTTAAGGAACTAATCCAAACCTTTTTTAAACCCTGCTAAGCTAACTGCCTTAATTGGGTCACCTAAAGTTAAGGGCCAATTGCACTTATCAGTTATTGAATACTCGCACTTAAACATATGTTTGTTACAGTTACACGCATAAGCACAAGCCACAGGAATAAGTGGTATTCTAGAATCTAGGCATGCAACTCACTTGACGCATAAATGCAAGGAGTCATACTAACTGGTTAGTACCATTAAAAATGACCCGTTAGCACCAAACTTCAAGCTGGTTTAGTGGATAAATAAGACTATAAAAATAGCTGTCCTATCTTTATCCTCTAACTCATGGCCGGTCAAGTTTGAATATTAACTTAACTGGTCATGCACTAGTCGGCTTTTAAAAAAACCAAAGGAAATTCAATGCCGAAGCCCAGACAGAAGAGCAGTCAAAATGATAAATCCCACCCACATGATCCCTGTCCTGACGATTGTTATACATTAGACCATCTCCCATTCTCCTCATCACTGTATCTCCCATTCTCCCCATTCTCACCCCTATCTTTTCCTTCCCATCCTTCCTACGCCTTCCCTCCCCATTTTCTTTCCCCTCTACGCTCAAAAGCTCAATTTACTCATCCTTTACCCCATTATTATTACATTTACAATAATTCGTATAATCTCCTTTAAGACTTTGTAATTCTATTTACTTTTTTAATATGTAAGCCGCATTGAGCCTGCTATATGTGGGAAAGCGCGGGGTACAAATGTAATAAATAAATAAAGGGGATGGAACTCCTCTCATATGAGGAAAGGCTAAAAAGGTTAGGGCTCTTCAGCTTGGAAAAGAGATGGCTGAGGAGGGATATGATTGAGGTCTGCAAAATCCTAAGTGGTGTAAAATGAGTAGAAGTAAATCAATTTTTTACTCTTTCAAAAAGTACAAAGATCATGGGATGCTCATTGAAGCTACATGGAAATACTTTTAGAACAAATAGAAGGAAATATTTTTTCACTCAACGAATAGTTAAGATGTGGATCTCTTTGCCAGAGGATGTAGTAACAGCTGTTAGCGTTTCTGGGTTTAAAAAAAAGTTTGGACAAGTTCCTGGAAGAAAAGTCCATAGTCTGCTATTGAGACAGACATGGGGAAGCAACTGCTTGCCCTGGGATTAGTAGCATGGAATGTTGCCACGATTTGGGTTTCTTCCAGGTACTTGTGACCTGGCTTGGCCATTGTTGGAAACAGAATACTGGGCTAGATGAACCATTGGTCTGACCCAACATGGCTATTCTTATGTTCTAACTTTCATTTTTGAAAGTTTTGTGTACAATAGGGTTAGTAGAATGGGACTATTTTGTTGTTGACAACTTTGATGTTTTTCATCTTCTACAGCCGAAACACTGCAGGTACTCAAAGTGGGGTATGTGATTTCTGGGTTACTTACTTTTTTATTCATAAACATTTCTAATTTTTAAAGATGGAATTAGTCCATACCTGAGGTTGAAGTTTTGCAGGATTATGCAGTTGATATCCCTCTATCTTGTGTTATAAATAATATACACCATTTTTGGTACCTTTTCATTCAGGAGGTCACATTCCTTGATTGTCTGTTGTCTTATGAGTAACTGTTTTTTGTTTTTTTTACCAGAAAGCACTGAATATTGACACTATTAAATTTTAACCATGTCCCTCCCAGGTTTCTTGCTCCTCCTTTTTTTAACCAATGAGCTGCCTGTCTATTGCATAACATTGGTATTGTATTGGCATTTCTGAGGTTGTCTGTCTGTCTGCCTCTTTTCTTTAAGATGTACTTGATTAAAATTCAATATAAAAAATAAAAAAATCAACAAGATGGGTTTTTTGAGAGAAAATTCTGGAAAACTAATCAAAGTTGTGGTAACAATGGTGCATGCATCTGGGTTTAAAAAAAAAAGGTTTGTCAAGTTCCTGGAGGAAAATACCATAGTCTGCTATTGAGATACAAATGGGAAGGGAAAGGGGAAATGGGACTTGATATACTACCTTTCTGAGGTTTTTACAACTATATTCAAAGTGGTTTACATATATTCAGGTACTTATTTTGTACCAGGGGCAATGGAGAGTTAAGTGACTTGCCTAGAGTCACAAGGAGCTGCAGTGAGAATTGAACTCAGTTCCCAAGAATCAGAGTCCACTATACTAACCACTAGGCTACTCCTCCACTAGCAACAGTCTGTGTAGAAGCCTGCCCTTGCAGATCAGCAATGCGGCCGCGCAGGCTTCTGTTTCTATGAGTCTGACGTCCTGCACGTATGTCCGGTTTAACTTTGGCCAGTCCAATTTTAACTGGCCATGCTGATATTCAGCACTGGCTGCTTAAAGTGAGACCGGACAAAGTTATTCCACCAAACTTGGCTGCTCTCACTTTAAAAATTGGCAGATAGGCGGTTATATTATGCAATATAACAGGCTACCTTTAAGCCTCTAAGTGGTGATATTTATTGCCGGATAACTAGCTTCCAGCACTGAATATTGCTGGATAGCCACTTAAGTGTCTTTTTAGCTGCCTTTTTCGTTTGAATATCGGGTGGTATGTGTCTTTTATTCCTTTTCTTAAAGCTTTCATGAACTTACTACCCATGCTCGATAACAATGATGAGATACAGTTACAGTGGCATAAGAATAATGAAGAATTTTACACATCTAGCAAATCTCTTTTCACATTGTAGGCTCCATTCATTTAACAGAATACTAAATCATTCTGCATTTCAGATCCTGTTAGACACAACACAAGAAAAAACCCTTTAGTACATTAAGCTCCAAGACACATATTGTAAGAATTCCCATGAATTAAATAAGTCATATATTTAAATATAATTATAATATTATTCCACAGTATGTTTATCTCTCTGGATGGCTCCAACTTGGATCCTTCAGTTATGACAGCCTCATATTGTCAATTAAGATCCAAGACTTCAGATATGTCCAAACATGAATGGCAAATTACCTTTCAAGAATCTGGCTGTGAAATGATAATAGTTCTTTCCAAGTTCTAATACAAAGAAATAAATGAATTTCTTTTTTGTACAATGGATGAGCAAATGAATGGAATATTACTGTATGCTTAGAAGCAATGTAGTGTCAAACAAAAATAGTAAAAATATATATATATGTTGTTAAGATGATTCTGTGTAAGACAACTAAGGGGCCCTTTTATTAAAGTGTGTTAAGCATTTAACATGCAGCTAACACCTAGAAACAAGCTACTGTGCAATCGCATTCAGGGGTTTTGAAGTAGTTGTCCTATTTCTGTGTCTTAAACTATAGTCTGAGCAGCAATCGATGACCCGACATGGGCCGTATCTCAGCGCACAGTGCCTGCATCAGGGGTCTTACAATGAACATAAACAATAGTACAAAAGAGAAGCATCAACAATTAAAAAATATGAATAAAAAATATAAGTAAAATGAAATAAAAATGATAATGAATATAAATGGAACCATTGAGAAATACCATGAACATGCATATTGTCTGTATATTAAAAGTGAACATGCATATTTGCTTAGAAAATGAGTAACCTTATCAGAGAAGTAAGCAGTGGCGTAGCCACAGGTGGGCCTGGGTGGGCCGTGGCCCACCCACTTAGGGCTCAGGCCCATCCAACAGTAGCACATGGTAATGAAAATGCTGCTCTCCACAATACTGGCACCTTTGCATGCTCAGTTTTCAGCGCATGCCTGCTACAGACTACCAAGGTGGAGACTGGAGAGAAGCATTTTCCCACCAGCTGAGATATTTTTTTTGATGTGGGGGTGGGGGAGAGAACATTTGGTGCCCACCCACTTCTTGCCCAGGCCCACCCAAAATCTGCTGTCTGGCTACGCCCCTGGAAGTAAGATGCTAAGGAATGAGCAGACAGAGATAGGTGCTCTGAATTAGAAGGTTTAGAGATAAGACTAGAAACCAAGGAGAATAAACGTTTAGGGGGATTGTCTGAGGAAGTAATCAAGTTAGAGAAGTAGGTCTTTTTTGCTGATTGAAATTGCAGATTATATTCGTGTTTGCGTTGAAGGGATTTACCTAAATGAAGGGCAACAGAAGAGGATTGTTTGCGCCATAGCCATTTTGTACACCTGACTTGAAGTTTTAAAAGACAAAGATTATTGTGGAACTAAGGTTTCTTACACTGTCTAGAATAGAGAGTTGCACTGGGACAAAAATCTTACCCGTCCCCACCCATCCCTGCTGGAATCTTACCCGACCTCACCTGTCCCCGCAAGAAATTAACCCGTCCCTGCAAGAAGTTAATGGTACATTTTTTTAAATTCCGGTCGGCGCAGGCAAGGAAGGAACAGAAATTGGAACTTGGAACACTCTCGTGTGTACATATAAGACTTGTCTCTGATTCACTGGCACTGTGCAGAGAGGTCGCCACATCTGATGCTTGTGCCTGTGTCAGAGTTGAGGTCTGCGCATCAGCCCAGGAGCAGAGAGGATTAATAGTAACATAGTAAGTGACAACAGATAAAAACCTGAATGGTCCAGTCTGCCCAATAGTCACGCTCATTATCAATTCGTGATTAAATCAACAATGAACGTGATAATATATACTTGCTTATGGTCTTTCTCTGGCATTCCTAGGACATAGATCATAGAAGTCTGCCCGGCCCTATCCTTATGTTCCAACTGCCGGAGTTGTCATCGAAGCCCACTCCAGCCTATTTGTCTTCTCATTTGCGGGAAACAGACCGTAAAAGTCTGTCCAGCACTGTCCTCATGTTACAGCAACTAAAGTTGCTGTCTAAGCCCCTTCTAGCCCACCCTAAACCAGACTGCCATATATGAGACACATACCATACATGTGGGCCTGGTATCATCCCTCCTAGTTCATCACAGCCAGAGTCAACACCATCTAAGCGTCACTCGACACATTCACACACATGAAGCCATTTAAGTTTAGTTTTTTTTATAACTTCTATTTTCTAATTAGAGATCCTCTGTGTTCATCCCATGCCTTTTTGAATTATATCAACATTTGTGTCTCTACCACCGCCTTAATGGACACTTTCCACATCTGTGCTGTTAAAGCAAGGAAGAGGAGGAGAGAGCACTCAAAGAACTTGGTATTCGGTAAGTGAGAAGCTGGCGCAAGTGTAATGTACAGTTCCATGGAAACCCAGCAGGAATTGTTTCCATCCCCATGCCAACCCTGCATGAACAGCTTCCATTTCCACAGGAACCCCACAGAACTGCTTCCATTCCCATGGGAACCCCGCAGGTTCCGCGGGATTCCCATGAACCCCGTTCCCGTGCAAGTCTCTAGTCTCGAAGAGGAAATAGTATGAAGAGGAGCAATGGAATCCAAGGCAGATGTGAGAGTGGAATTCCAACTCTCGGCCTGATGTTCCAGTGAAAGAGACAAATAAATCAGAGGGAAATAAAGAAAACATACAGTTTGAGTGATCAATATGGTGCAAAAATTGAGATTTGGAGGTTATATATATTTCTTCTATGGAATATTTTAAATTCTAGATGGAAAAGTTCACCAGGTCTGTTTTTCCAGAGCAGGCCGATGTACCTGTGGCAAAAGAGGTTAAATGACTTGCCCAAGATCACAAGGAGCAGCAGCAGGATTTGAACTAGGATTCCCTGGTAGTCAGCCTGGTGCTCTGATCATCAGGGGGCCCTTTTACTAAGCCACGCTAAAAGTGGCCTGCGCTATTTTTTTTAGCATGTGGGTTTGCCGTGTGCTGGGGCCACATGCTAATTTCTCAATTAGTGCATTGCCATTAGTGTGTCAGCCCTTACTTCCACCTATTTACTAGGCAGTAAGGGCTCCCGTGCTTAACCCACGCTAATCAGCTCCATGCAATGATTTGCCGATTAGCACAGGGCATGACTAGTCTCTGCCCCCAAACATGCTTCATATGTGCCATTCCCAGAAGTACCAGAAGTGCCTGAGCACATCCCAAGCCACATTAGTGCTTACCGCTGCTTAGTAAAAGGACCCCAGGTTACTCATCCATTCTTAAAAATGGCTACCTACCTCTCATTTCAATCATTAGGTTTAGACTTATTTTCCTGTATGATAGATTCATACAATTGAAACCATACAGAAGGCCTCATTCCCTCTGAGATAATTCCAATGAGGTTCAGCAGAGGTCACTTTGCTTTAAGTTGTCTATTACGGCTGCCACTTTCAAGTTGTGAACAGAAGCTAGGTTTTTATTTCAGATACAAAGACAGTGCCATGGTAAAGTAATCTCTCTGTACCTCACCACTAAAACTAGACATGTACTCATCATTATCCCCACTTCAGCTGAAATCTACACAATATTTCACTGCTTGAAAACAGCCATGATAATGAGCCATGAAACATACTTGACTGTTTCTCTTGTGGTACTTACTGGCTGATTTTTGAGATGTTTTGATAAATTGCTGGAAGCAGTTTTAATTTTGAGTGTATAACGTATTCTACTCCTGCTTTTTCATGTGTCATTTTAAAGGTGAGAATAATCATAAAAATGCAACAGCAAATTAAGAAAGCTAATGATCCTAAATAAGACCGTGTAAGATACGGACTTAATTGTCTGCCCTAAATTAAACTGCAATCAATCAATTTTATGTAATTTCAGTCATTTTCTTTGCCAGTGCTCTAAGAAATACTAAAACATCACAAAATTGATATACAGTACCTTATAAAAATCATCATACCCTTGTACATTTTTCACATTCTGCAGTCTAAAAAGTACAAATTCAAAATACATTAAAGCAGGCATATTTTCCACTAAGCTACAAAATATATTCTGCACTTTCACTATGAGAAAGAACAATTATAGAAATATTCACAATTAAATAGGAATAAGAATCTAACAAGTTTTGATTGCATAAGTCTTCACATAGCAAATCTAAATGAGCTCTGTTTCTAAAAGAAGCACCTCCATCTTATTAGTTCCCGTGCCATTTTTCGGCATCTTTTCTGTGTATTAAGGAATGACCCACTGCCATTTTTTTACTTAGGGGTCCCGCCCTTGTCTGATGTCACTTCCTGTTTCTGCGAGGGCGGGACACAGGGAGGGAGGACCCGAAGGGAGGCGATCTGCCGCTTTCACACAAAGGTGAGGTGCTGTCGATTTTTTAATGCAGGGAGCCCGGCGATGGACGGAAGGTGGTTGTCAACGAGGCTGGGGGTGGGTGGGTGGAGATTGGGAACTGCGGTGCTGGCAGCCTGAGTAGTGATTGGGGGGGGGGGGGGGGGTGGCGGCGAGGGCCTGGCTCAGTCTCTCGGCGGCCCTGATTGTACTGTCAATCACTCTGAAGCACATTTAAGAACTTTCAGTTGCTTTGTTATATTGTATTCACATTTTCACTTTCTGCTACATTGTACTGATGATCACTCTGAAGTACTTTTAAGAAGTTTCAGTTTCTTTGATGCATCCTATTCACGTTTACTTTGAAACACTTTCTAAGCATAACATTCACATTACCATATCTTTTTACATTTTTTTTATTCTCTCATTTGTCCTTTTATTAACTTTCAACATTTTTCCTTTTACAGTTAGATTTAACATTCTACACTGATTGTTTAACAATCTTGAATTTTGTGACAGTGGCAAGGTATGAGTTCAAATGCAGATTCCATTTGTCTTTGTTAATTATATGGACATCCAATCTCAGCAGCTCTTTTAGTTTTGTCTTTTATTGTTTTTATTTATATATTGTTAATTACGTAATATTTTATTCATTATTTATTTTATATACAGTTACATTTTTTATGCTCATATTAGCATTATACAAAATGACAAGTTTGTTTGTACTCTTACTTTTACATGTTTTTAATATTGATTTCTTTTATATGTTTTTAATATTTATTTCTGTATTTATGAACATACGTTTAAGCATATTTATGTTTTTAAATTTTGAATATTTCATGTTTAGACCCTGACACAGGCAGTCGGGTGTGATTAATAAAATACTAAGTGGAACCCCCAACTCTTGAAGGCTCCTTGTGCTTTTGTTCATTTGTTGTTTCTTCAGGTGTGCTTTGGATTCCCTCTCTCATGATGTCTAAAAGTAGCACTAACAGGCTTGTAATGAGTTCAATAGAGCCCAGCTGTGTCCAATCATAAGGGCTGAGCTGACAAAAGAACTGTTGGATAAAAATTGAAATAGTTTCAGTAGTTCAAAGTCAATTAAAAATAAAAAAGGTCTAAACTTGCCAGGCAAAGTTATTCAAAGTTAGGTTGAGGGAAGATTATAAGAAAATTTTAGTGTGTTTCAACATTCCTTGAGGCTCTGTCAGGTCCATCATTGTAAAGTAAAGGTCTAAAATACAAACCAATGCATGCGTCTAACTTTTCCTACTTGAGTACACAGCTATGGAACGCATTACCGCGTAACCTAAAAACAAATTACGAACTTACTAACTTCCGTAAACTACTGAAGACCTATCTCTTTAATAAGGCTTACCACAAAGATCAACAAACGTGAATATACACAACTCCTCCACATATATTCAGAACTGTCTTATAATATCTGCTTGTTTATAACTATCATGTTTTATCACTATAATGCTACCAAGATCCTTCTGTAACACTAAATGTCTATTTTCTAATCTACTTCCATTATTCATGATATATTGTAAGCCACATTGAGCCTGCAAAGAGGTGGGAAAATGTGGGATAGAAATGCAACAAATAAATAAATAAAGTAGAAAACAGTTTTGCACCACTAAGCCACTACATTGATCAGGCTGTCCCTCCCAAATCACTAGCCATATGTTAAAGAAATTGATGAGAAAGGTCACTGTGAGGCCTACGATTACTTTAAAGGACTACAAAAAGTCTCTGGCTGAGACTGGCAAAAATGTTGATCCTTAATTTCAAGATTACTCTAGGTCAGGGGTTCACTACCCAGTTCTGGGGGGACACCTGGCCAGTCAGTTTTCAGGATACCCACAATCAATATGCATGAGCGATTTGCATGCATTACCTCCATTGTATGCATATCTATCAAGTATATTCATTATCAGTATTCTGACAACCTGACTGGCTAGGTGTGTCCTCAGGACTGGGTTGAGAAACCCTGCTCTAGGTATTAAATAGAAATAAAACAAAGCAAAGAACAGAAAAGAAGGTGATGCCTTTTTTTATTGGATTAACAATACATTTTTTGATTAACTTTCAAAGGCAATACCTTCTTCAGATCAGAAATGAACAAATGTCGGCAAATATTAGAAGTAGAACATAAAAGCATTCCAATGACAATCTCAGAGGAAAGGTAGGGGTGGGGGTGAGAAATTGAGAGAGATTGAAGGGTGATCAGAGAGGAAGAAAACATTATAATTTTATGGTTTATAATATGATAGGAAAGTCAGATCTTTGTTAAGTCTGGTAGATGTCAAAATATTTCATCATTTTAACTTCAAAGGTCTTACATTCCTGCATTGTTTCAAAATGCTGTTTTAGTATTCTCACCATAAAGTCAATGATACAGTGCTCTGGTCTTGCAAAGTGCTCTCCCACAGAGATGCCACCCTGGGTAGCTTTGCGGTGTTTGATATGGTGTCTGTAGGTTAATTCTTGTCTTAAGCATCTGACTTATCTCTCCAACATAGCATCCTTCTTTACATTTTTTTTGCATTGAATAATATATACTACATTTGAAGATGAGCATGTATGGGATCCCCTTATGCTGAATGTTTTTCCCATGTGAGTGATTGTGGGGTTCTGTGATATGTGTTGGCAAAGCCTGCAGCTTGGTATATTGCAAGGATGGGTGCCATTCTCTTCTTTTACAGTTCTGTTGGGAGTTTGTTTTTCACTAATTTTTGCTTCATATTAGGTAGTAGTCTGAAGGTCAGCATTGGTGGAGCTAGGAATATCTCTTTCAGTAACTCATCTTCCTGATGTGGTGGCTGCAGATCTTTTATGAGTCTTCTTAGGTCTTTCAGTTCTGGGTTGTATTGTTATATTGTTGCAGCACCAGATATGATGCACGCTGGGGGGTGGGAACTACTAGTGGTACTTCCCTTTTAACAAGCGGTAAGCCTGTTTTGGGCTTACCACTGCTTTGTAAAAGGACCCCTTGGTTTCCTATAGTATGTATTGACTGAGACAAGATGTAACAAAGATCTGGCTTTCCTATCACATTATCTCTGGCTTTCCTATCACATTGTCTATATAAATAAAAATGTAAATGTTCGTTTGTTTAAAATCTTAAATTTTCGAAAGATCTTCACCGATTGCTTTCAAATTTGGACACAACGTTGCATTCAAATACGCGCATGTTTTTATATACCTACTATTATATAGATGTCACAGCTGTCGTACTCGCGGAGCGCAAGCAGTGCGACGAGTAATTGCAAATCAAACTGAGGAAGAACGGCCATCACCGAACAAGCGAAACAGACAAAGAATAGCTCAAATATGTGCTGAGGAAGCAGCACAGCGACGTGCAGCCAGACTTGATGATGCACGGTTGCGAGCACGGTGATCGTGTTCTGCAGCTTCAGATCTGCTTTGATCTCAACAGAATCAACGTGACAGGCTGAGAGTGGCTTAAATCTCCGAAAGTTCTTCACCGATTGCTTTGAAATTTCGACACAACATTGCATTCGAATACGCGCGTGTTTTTATATACCTACAATTACAAATCAAACTGAGGAAGAACGGGCATCAGCGAATGAGCGAAACAAAGAATGGCTCAAATACGTGCCGAGGAAACAGCACAGCAAAAAACATCGCTCGAGGCTCCTGATCGATCATTGCAAGATTTGCGTGGAAACATCAGACCATTTGGGAACACATTAATATTGCTTGCAGGAGATTCCAGGCAAGCATTACCTGTAGTTCCTCGATCGACACCAGCGGACAAAATAAATGCTTGCCTAAAATACTCTACTTTGTGACAACATGTAAAGACGTTAAACTTAACTACAAATATGCGTGTCCAGCTGCAAAACGATCAATCAGCTCAGATATTCTCACATCAATTGCTGAAAATTGGGAACGGAAAGGTGCCGGTTGATCTGACCTCAGGACGAATTTCATTGCCTCATAACTTCTGCAATTTAGTGACCTCAAAAGAACAATTGGTTGAAAAAGTATTTCCCAATATTCAAACCAATTATAACAATCACGATTCGCTGCGTGAACGAGCTATTCTTGCGGCCAAGAACAAAGACGTCTACGAACTGAACAATATTATTCAGTCTAACATTCAAAGTGAGCCACTCACATACAAGTCCGTCGACCCTGTTCTGGAAGCAGATGAAGCGCTTAATTATCCAACAGACTTTTTCAATTCACTCGATCTGCCAGGGATGCCACCGCACGTACTGCAATTGAAAATCGGCGTGCCAATTATCATGTTGTGAAATATCAACCAGCCAAAGCTTTGCAACCGCACACGGCTTGCAGTAAAAAAAATTAATGAGCAATGTTGTACAAGCAACAATCTTGACAGGACCTTTCAAAGGTGAACATGTCCTCATTCCTCGCATTCCTATGATTCCAACAGATATGCCATTTCAATTTAACAGATTGCAATTCCCAATTCCATTGGCGTTTGCAATCACCATCAACAAAGCTCAGGGCCAATCTATAGAATTCACCCGTTTACATCTACACACGGATTGCTTCTCACATGGACAATTATATATTGTATGTTCTACAGTCAGCAAACCAGACAATCTCTATCTCTGCACACACAATGGAACAACAAAAAATATTGTATACTCACAAGCATTGTGAAATTAAACATATTACAAACATGCACTTCCTCTTTTCTTTCTTTTCCATTTAACCAGACTGAGCCACAGCAACGCATGGCCGGGTAGAGCTAGTAAACAATACAATTATACTGCTTTGTAACCCTCTGATCACCCACATTTCTCCTTGCGCCTCACCTTCCTCCCACCTTTCCCTGTGAGACTGTCATTAGAATGTTTTACTTTTATATTTGCCAACATTTGTTCAATTCTGATCTGAAGAAGAAAGTATTGCCTTCAACAATACAGAAATGGAGGAGTGGCCTAGTGGTTCGAGCACCAGTCTTGACATCCAGAGGTGGCCAGTTCAAATCCCACTGCTGCTCTTTGTGATCTTGGGTAAGTCACTTAACCCTCCATTGCCTCAGGTACAAACTTAGATTGTGAGCCCTCCTGGGACAGAGAAATATCCAGAGTACCTGAATGTAACTCACCTTGAGCTACTACTGAAAAAGGTGTGAGCAAAATCCAAATAAACAACTAATCAAAAAATATATTGTTAGTGCAATAAAAAAGGTGTTGCTTTCTTTTTTGTTGTTTTATTTCTGTTGTATTCTATTTATTACCTTTAAAAGTGGACTAAGATGGATACCATTTTATCCAACATTATTCTAGAAACATGGCCTGCATCGAAGAGCAGCAAGAAAAGTCATATGATGTGCTGCACGGCATTTTCAAAGAAACACTTAACTCCTGATTTTATATAGTGTGTCACAAGTTAGGAGTCAATTTGGGGTCCGATATTCAGCCGGCATCAATCAGCATTTTGCTGAACACCACCGGCATTATCCCTGGAAATTTAGGGAGTCTTTTACTAAAGAATAACTCGAGTTATCTGCTGCAGGGCCCATAGGAATAAAATGGGCCCTGATGCAGATAACTCAAGCTAATCTTTAGTAAAAGACCCCCTTAATGCCAGACCATGCCTGGGCTCTGACACTGAATTTCTGGGAATACAGATCCAGTGAAAACACAGCTGGTTAAGTGCCACAGAATATAAATAGTTACCCCCAAACAAATGGTTTAACTAGCCAAGAGGAATTGACAAACACAGAAGAACAAAAGACCCTCGCACAGGTCAATGCAAGCAGGCAAGCACAGCGAAGATGACACCAAAGATGATGGAAAAACAAAACATCCAATGGACTCAGAGTTCACATCAGAAGTTTTATTCAAAGTATATAATAGACTTGACACAAATCGTGTTTTGGCCACGGAGGCCTGCCTCAGGAGTCCCTGTAAAGTGCAAGTATTTAACTTCTCAGCGCTCTACAATGTCTGAAAGTAATGACCCAATCACAGACATAACAAACACAGGAGAGCTCACTTCCAAAGTAGCATCAAATATAGAAGCAAAACTTCTGTTGTGAACTCTTTGAGTCCGTTGGATGTTTTGTTTTTCCATCATCTTTGGTGTCACCTTCGCTGTGTTTGCCTGCTTGTTGAGTAGCCAAGAGCCATTTCTTGCTGGTTAAATTGCTTTGAATATCAGCCCCTTGGTGTGTAATTTTTGGTGCTAAAATGGAAATTAAGCCCAAAATGGGGATAAACGGCAGCTACACACGTAACTGCACTTAGGATCTACTCTATAAGGCAGTTGCCTAAGGGTCCATTTTACTAAAGGGTATAATGGAAGTGAATTTTAAAGATTGTTTTTCAACCCTCTGCTGCCTTGTGTACAAACTTAAATTGTGAGTGGGACAGGAAAATACCCAGTGTACCTGAATGTAACTCACCTTGAACTACTACTGAAAAAGGTGTGAGAAAAATCTAAATATTTAAATAATAAATAAACCCATCCATTTAAAAGAAGTGTTGGCAGTTCCTAGCCCGGATGCTCTCCATTCAGGAGCAGACTGACCATTTAGGCAACTGGGCAGTGCCCAAGGACTCAGAGGCTCTATGATACCCAGAAGCTCTCCCCCCACTGCAATGGAACATTACAGCCTCCTGAGCCTTAGTGGGCCCTCCCCAGTCGCACCTTGAAAGGCCCTGGTGGTCTAGTGGTCTCTGCAAGGGCAGGAAAGAGCAACACTCTTTCCTGCCCACTGCTGCTATTCTGCCCAGCGCCATGCTGCTGTGTTTTAAAAATGGCTGCTGAGACTCCTTGGCAGTCTCACGAGACTGTCGAGACCTGCAAGACTACTGCAGGAGGTCTCAGCATCCATTTTGAAAACACAGCAGTGCCAGACAGAATAGCGGTAGTGGGCAGGAAAGAGTGGGGTTCTTTCCTGCCCCCAAAGAAGCCACGAGACCACCAGGACCCTTCAAGGTAGGACCAGGAAGGACCCACTGAAGCTTGGGTAACTGTAGTGTGTGGGAAGGGGTGGCAGCTGTGGCAGTAGAGGGTGATGGTGGTGGGGAGGCAATGGCAGGGTGGTGGCAGGGGGGCAGTGCAGTGGTGTTGGGGGTGTGGCAGGCAGCAGCCAGAGGAAGTCCAATGACTTTTACTGCCCGGGGGACCATAGCACTGTTAGTCCGCCCCTGTCTCCATTCATGCATTAAGCTGCTACCTTTCTGGGAGGGAGTGTGGGGATACATTTCTAAAATTGTATAGATCCAAGTTCCATTATTCATTCCCATTATTGTATGGGAAGTTGTTCACTTCGAAGAGGCATCAGATAAGGTTCAACAAAAGTTTTTAACTATATTATTGTCTGTTGCCTGCCAAACTGTACTCACTACCTGGGAAAATTGATCTTTGCTCAACATTATTGTCAGGTGGCACTCTGTTTGCATGCTCACAAACTATGAGACAGCAGCAGCAGAAAAAATGAACTGGATGAGGGAAAATGCCCAGCTGTAGATGCCAATGCAAGAATTTGCTGGTGGGCTGTGATAGATATAGAGCATAGATTTCTGCCTGTTCCTCCTCTTCTTTCATTCCCAGGTTTGTAGAAAGTTTTAGCATTTTGTTACTGTTTGTTCTGTTTATAGAGATGTGTTAATTTAAATAAAAATATTTGGACTCAAAAACGTGGAGGAAGATAAACTCTAGAATAGAAACTAGAATTCTCTGGGTTTCCTTTTCAAACTAAATTATCAAAGAAGAGAGACTAAAACCTAAACTCTGTTTCCTTCATTTCTCCTTCTTTTCAAAGCAGCTCACATTCCCTCCCACAGCAGTGACACATTAATTGAAAAGCTAATGTGACATGGTGCATGGTATTCTGGAAAGTGTCACTTTAATATGCATTAACCAGAAGTATATTTTCCCACAGAAAATAATGCCTTCTGACCATTTTAGCAACTGTCAATTGAATAGATTCTGTCACAATATTTTTGATAACTTTCAGCTACTCAGTAAGATTCAATTGTCTTATTGCTTTAAACACTCATTTCTTGAGTTGTCAACCATAAGTATGAACAATAGCAATGGTTTTACATCAAATTTTACAACCATTCTGATCACTTTGAAAAGAAGACATATCTTGAGACTGCAAAAGTGCTCCTAAATATCATCTGTACTACCCCTATTGAGGCCCCAGGCACGCCACAGTGCTACTCAGGAGCTTCCCCTGAATCTTTTCATACTTTTGAATTTGTCCGCTAAAAGAACAAATTGCTTTTTCAATTCTAAATACCTCAATAGTTGTTAGTATCAGTGTGCCCAAGAATGTAGGGCCCAATATTAAAAAAAAACCTGAGCTCCTAAGTTACATTCCTTAATTTGTGCCCTATTTTCAGTCAAATTTAGAAGCCCTAACTTTCAGCTGAAAATTCATAAGAACATAGCATAAAAACATATGAATAGCCATACTAGGTCAGACCAATGGTCTATCTAGCCCAGTATCCTGCTTCCAACAGTGGCCAATGCAGGTCACAAGTACCTGACAGAAACCCAAATAGTAGCAACATTCCATGCTACCAATCCCGGGGCAAGCAGTGGCTTCCCCCATGTCCATTTCAACAACAGACTGTAGACTTTTCCTCCAGGTCCAAAATGGTCCAAACCATTTTTAAACCCAGATATGCCAACCGCTGTTACCACATGCTCTGGCAGCGAGTTCCAGAGCTTAACTATTGTTTTGAGAGAAACAATATTTCCTTCTACATGTAGAAGTTATGAAATCACCTTCTTCCATGTGGATGGCCAAAACTTCTACTTGGAAGCAGCTAGGTTCATTTGCATAGTATAGGTTCATGCCACTTTTTTTTCACATGCATATATGTAATATGGATGTGATGCTTCTGTTGTGCATGCCAGTAAATACACTTTGCATTCTTGGATGTTCTTATAGGTATTTTACAAAAGGATCCTTGTTCAGTAGAGACTTTCATAAAATACTGACGGAATTGAATATGTCCCAACCTGGATGTTTGAATACCAGTCTCAACATTCTATGAAAACGGGCCTTCACATATTATAAAAAAAATATTGTGCTATTCACAAATACCTCATGCAAAACTTTATTTTATAACTAATGCACTAAACCATGTGTACAGCTATTCACAAATTTATATATTACAGAAAAATGAGGGTCTGAGCAATCAGAAATTCTAGAAAACCAATTTCTCTCAGTCTCTGCATTTCTGTAGTTCATGCATTTCATCGTCAATTGTATGCATACATTTGCATCTTTTGACTCTGCTTTTGCCGAGATTAAAATTCACAGACTTTCTTCATGGAAATTAACAGTGATTTACATTTGTTTAGTATATTTTAACTCATCAAATACTGAAAAACATTGATTGTATGTAAATACTATAAAAATGAAAATACACATTGGAATGTAATCCTTTCGAGCCTAAACTTCCCTTTTTGATCTTGAATATGTCTAAATCCCTGTTCCGTTTTACCTCAAAAATATCATAAATGTGCATAAAATAGAGATTCTCCGCATTGGGGGAGATTCCAGATATATGCCTACAAAACGGCGTGGAGATCAATTCCAACTAAACGTATTCTATAAGTAGTGCCTAGATTTAGGTGCCACCACTAGTCTACCAGGGCTAGTCTTTGAGATGGGGGCATGGCCAGGTGTCCCACTGGACTACCACGTTTTTAAAAATCTTTGGATGTGGGGGTCTGGGGTCCACTGGAGTACCAGAGTTTAGTGTTTTGGGGTTTACTAGACCACCAGGGCTTACAGGTCAGGACTCCCTATCCCTCCCTCTGCTCGGCACAACTCTAATGCCAGCTTTGAGCTGGCATAGGGTTTGCCACGGGAGGCGCGCTCTTGTTTGGTGTGCTGCTCACTGAGCATTGGGGAAGATTGCTAGAGGCCCGCAATAACATGCATTTGCATGCTCATTGTACCCAGAGCCAGCGAACTCATTATTTCATGTGCTCACCAGCTCTGAGAATTCAGCGGGAGCAAATGCGGGCGCTAGTCTGGTGCTAATGGCCTCTAGCACCCACATTTGCTTCTGAGAATCAGGGCCTAAGTGACGATACAATGAATGGGGTGTGTCCAGCCTGATAGTCAAGGCGAGTTATGTATTGACAGGCAGGTCACTTAGGGCCTCGTTAACTAAGCCGTGCTAGAGGCGCGTTAGTGCTTTTAACACATGGTAAACATTAGTGCACACTAACTGTGTAGACGCCCACAATATTCCTATCGGTGCCTACACAGTTAGCGTGCCCTAATTTTGTGCACGTATTAAAAATGCTAGCGTACCTTAGTAAACAGAGCCCTTGCCCCTCTATTGTCTCCAGTACAAACTTAGATTGTGAGTCCTCCAGGAAAAGAAAAATACTGATTGTATATGAATGTACATCACTTTGAGGGGGTGTTTTACTAAAGAATAGATTGAGTTATCTGTGGCAGAGCCCATAGGACTAAAATGGGCCTTGCTGCAGATAACTCAAGCTAATCTTTAGTAAAAGACCCACTGATAGCTTTAGGGCTTGCAGATGTTAGATAAGGGCTAGGATGTCACCATCACATTCAGAGTTTAAACCAACTGGGGGGTGAGAATAAAGTTCTGAAGTTATACTAATTGTCATAAATAAATCTGCAGCCTAGTTTTGTTTCTATCCTTGTGTAAGTTAGTTATTTTTGAGGTAAACGAAAGGGTCTGAGGAGGTCTGAAAAAGGAGGCGAAGGTGCAAATACCTATGTTTTTTGTTTTCTAAATTCTGAGTTTGAATTTAGTCCATGCACTAAAATTCATAGAGATCTTGAATTGCTTGTTACAAAAGCGTCCATAGCGGCACTCTTGCTACATATAATGATAGAGAATGCTCAATGCACATAAGCAACATGATTGTTATTGTTGCCTGGCAACCAGTGTCAGATAACAGCACATTGTAGGAAAAATGAGCACAAAGGAAAGAATGGAATCCTCATCGGTACCATTGATTTCTGAACAGTTTCAAAGCTAGAATAGAATGACCTTTTCAGTTTGCTTTGAAAAATATCGCAAAGTAGAGAAAGAAGGGTGATTTTCAACTAAGACTTGTAAATGAATTGTTATAGAAGGAGTGGCTTATTTCCTTTTAAAGTACATTGTGATAAAAATGATGACTGGAGATAATGGCATTGCTTTTCTCAGTGAACTCAATATAGATTAATAATGGTTTTACAGAGGTTTATTATTATTATTTGTTGCATTTGTATCCCACATTTTCCCACCCCTTTGCACATGGTAAAAGGGGGTTGGGGCTATGGTGAACGCTTCCACTTCTGCTACTTTAAAAATTAAGAAAAGATTTTGCAGCTTTATAGAAGGTGGAAGAATGCAATCATAAATATTATGGAAATGTTCTCTAAAATGTAGTTTTGTTTTCGATTTAAATTAGAACATGTTTCTTTCCATGTCAACTTGAGGAAGGAAATTAATGTATTAAAAAAGTGGACCAACTCAATGGGCCAGCAGCAGCAGCACTAGGTACTGTCATAAAAGATATCCAAGTTTTATTGAACCCAACTCCTGACCACTGGGATAACAATATGGCTTATATGTTCCTTAAACAAATTTGACAATGTTTCATCCTATTATTATTATTATTAGCATTTGTATAGCGCTACCAGACACACGTAGCGCTGAACACCTGACACAAAGAGACAGTCCCTGCTCAAAAGAGCTTACAATCTAAATAACACAGACAGACAAGACAGTTACGGATGAGGGAAGTACTGGGTGAGAAGGACGGAAGGAACAAGGGAGAGCAAATGAGGGCTAGGAGCCAAAAGCAGCAGTGAAAAGGTGGGTTTTCAGCATGGATTTGAAAACAGGTAGAGATGGAGCTAGACGTATAGGTTCAGGAAGTCGATTCCAGGCATAAGGTGCCGCGAGAGAAAAGGAACAAAGTCTGGAGTTAGCAGTAGGGGAGAAGGGGGACGACAAGAGAGATTTGTCCAGTGAGCGGAGTTCACGGGAAGGAATGTAGGGAGAGATGAGAGCGGAGAGGTAATGGGGGGCTGCAGAGTGGATGCACTTAAAGGTCAGTAAGAGAAGTTTAAACTGTATGTAGAAGCGGACAGGGAGCCAGTGAAGTGACTTGAAGAGTGGGCTAGTGTGGGTATAACGATTCTGGCGGAAAATAAGTCGTGCCACAGAATTTTGGACAGATTGGAGAGGAGAGAGATGGCTGAGCGGAAGGCCAGTGAGAAGTAAATTGCAATAGTCCAAACGAGAGGTGACAAGGGTGTGAATAAGTGTTTTGGTAGCATAATCAGAAAGGAAGGGGCGGATTTTGCTAATGTTGTAGGTAAAGAAACAACAGGTTTTGGCGATGTGTTGAATATGTGCAGAGAAGAAGAGAGAGGAATCAAAGATGACTCCAAGGTTACGAGCCGAGGAGACAGGGAGGATGTGAGAGCCATTAACAGAGATAGAGAAAGGGGGAAGAGGGGGTGGACTTAGGGGGAAAATGAGAAGTTCAGTTTTGGTCATGTTAAGCTTCAGATGGCGTTGAGACATCCAAGCAGCAATGTCAGACAAGCAGGCTGAAATTTTGTCCTGGATTGAGGTTGATATTTCAGGGGTGTAGATGTAGATCTGAGAGTCATCTGTGTAAAGATGATATTGAAAACCATGGGATGAAATCAGGGTACCAAGGGAAGAGGTATAGATGGAAAAAAGGAGGGGTCCAAGGACAGAACCCTGAGGCACACCAACTGAAAGCGGGATGGAAGTTGAAGAGGATCCACCAGAGTGAACACTGAAAGAATGAAGAGAGAGGTAAGAGGAGAACCAGGAAAGAACATGGCCCTGGAATCCAAGTGAGGACAGCGTATCCAAGAGTAAGTGCAGTTTCAGTAGAGTGAAGAGGGCGAAAACCAGATTGGAGAGGGTTGAGAATAGGTTGAGAAGAAAGAAAGTGAAGACAGCGGCGGTGAATGACACGTTCAAGTAATTTGGAGAGGAAAGGGAGAAGGGAGATGGGGTGATAATTGGAGGGACAGGTAGGGTCAAGTGAGGGTTTTTTAAGGAGTGGAGTAACAACAGCATGTTTGAAGGCCATAGGAACTGTTGCAGTGGAGAGTGAAATATTAAGGATGTGACAGATGACTGGGATGATAGTGGGAGAGATAGTGTTAAGTAGATAAGTGGGATGGGGTCAGAGGAACAGGAAGTGCATTTGGAGGAGGAAAGAAGAAGGGCAGTTTCTTCAGTAGAAACTTCTGAGAAGGAGGAAAAAGAAGGAGAAGAAGGAGAGTAGGAGGTGAGGACTAAGGGAGAGAAAAGTGGGGATGGTTTGGATGAAAATTAAAGGTTAATCTTATGGATTTTATCATGGAAGTGCTCATCTAGGGTCTGAGGAGAAAGAGATGGGGGAATTGGGGGCGGAGGCACCTTGAGAAGAGAGTTCAGTGTGGCGAAGAGAAGTCAAGGGTTGGGGCCAAGGGAATTTGTCAATTGGGTGAAGTAATCCTGTTTGGCAAGAGAAAGGGCAGACTGGAAGGAGCTAAGCATGAATTTGAAATGAATGAAATTGGCAAGGGTGCAGGATTTAAGCCAAGAACGTTCAGCAGAGCGGGCACAGGAACGAAAGTAGCAGATTTTAGAGGTTAGCCAAGGTTGGGGTTTGGTACGCCTAGTAGGACGGGGCATGGGAGGGGCAAGAGTGTCCAGAGCAGAGGAGAGAATAACAGCTTCATTGACAGATTGAGATAGAGTGGTGGTAGAGAAAAGGTTAGAGACATAAGAGGATAGAGTAAGGGGGTCAATAGCCTGAAGATTCCCAGATGTGGGGGTTGAGATTGGGTGGGATTGGGAAGGAGGGTGCATGAGTGTGAAGGATAATAGGTGATGGTTGGAAAGGGGGAGATTGGAGGAATAGAAGTTGGAGGGAAAGCAGTTAGAGGAGAGGATAAGGTCGAGACAGTGGCCATTTTGGTGAGTGGGTGCAGAGGAGCATAACTGAAGATTGAATGAGGACGTTAAAGCAAGGAATTGGGAAGCATAAGAGTCAGAGGAATCATCAGCGTGGATATTGAAGTCACCAAGGATGATAGAGGGGGATGTAGGTTCGTGGAAGAAGGAAAGTCAGGTGTCAAAGTCAGTGAGAAAGGATGAAAGAGATTTATCAGGGGGTCGATAAATGACAGCTAGTCGGAGAGGCAGAGGAGTGAAAAGGCGGATGGAATGGACTTCAAAGGACAAAAAGCAGTGAGATTGGGGTGGAAGAAGAGGTTGGAATTTGCAGGAGGGAGAGAGCAGCAATCCCACACCACCACCGTGGCTGGTAGTGCGAGGGGTATGAGAAAAAAGATAACCACCATGGCAAAGGGCAGCGACAGAAGTAGAGTCATCAGGGGATTATGTTGGACTATTATGTTGGACTTCACTGACTGCTAATAGAGGGCAGAATAATTTTCAAATGTATCAGTTTATATGTTTTCTTTGGTTTAAGTGTTGGGCTCAGGAATTAATACTCGTAATACTTTAAGGTTGTCACGTCCAATATTCAAGAGTTTGTGGTCGAAACATATCTTTTCCTGTCGGTTCTCCTATCAAACAGCTAAACATTGGAACACTAGTAAAAAAGGCCCGTTTCCGAAACCAATGAAACGGGCGCTAGCATGTGGTTTTTTGTGTGTGTATGTGTATGTGTCACAGAGTTATTTTGTGTGTGTGTGTGTGAGTGTGTGAGGGTGCGGTGTGTGTGCAGGTTGTTGATGTGTGTCTTTTTTTGTTTTGTTTTGTTTTTTGCTTGGGGGTTAGGGGATGTGCTGTGCTGTGCTGGCAAAGTGGGTTGGATTGGTGTGTGGCTTTGAGGGTGTGTTTCTGTTGTATTGTGTGTGTGTGGTTTTGTCTGTCAAGGAGGTTTGTGGAGGGGGGTCTTCCTGTTGGTGAAATGTAAATGTGGTTGTAGGGGGGTCAGCATTTGTTGAGTGTTGTTTTTTTTTTCCATGTTTTTTTTTTGTGTTGTGCTGAGGCAGCAGTGTTGTTTTAGATGGGCGGAAGGTAGAGGAGCACGTTCTTTGTCTGTCGGTTTTTTTTTGGCCGTTTCAGGGCTGCTGTAGGGGAATGCTGGTAGAGAAATGTGCTGTTGGAAGCAGCGCCATCTTTTTCCATTGGGCTGGGGTTCTGGGCATCCTGGAGGTGGGTGACGGCTTGCCTGAGGACGGGGATGGTTGTTTTAAGTTGGCGGAAGGGAGAAGAGCACGGTCTCAGGCCGTCGGGGGGTGATCCAGTATGTTTGGTCCATTTCAGGCCGGCTGCAGGGGAATGCTATTAGAGTATGATTTAAATATCTCTGGTATGAAGCACTGAGAGTTAAATTGAGGAAAAGAAACTAAGAGTGAGCACATGAAGACTGTAAGAGTCTGAGCCAAATTTGTTGAAACTGAACTGCTTGCGTAAACTTAAGTGTTGGGTCAGTCCTTGAGGGTGAGCACACTGTAAAGGTTTTCTTTTGAGGTTCTGGATTTTATGCAGAAGATTATACCAGGGCAAAGCCAGGTTGCATTTTGTGGAAGTCATCTGAAAACCTGTGCAGGGCTAGGCCATCAGGGCATGGATTCAGAAAATATTCCCTACAATGTAAAGATGATGCAGTTCAGATCAGAGAAATGATAATGACTGACTGGAATTAAACATAGCCATTCTGTTATCTTGGTGGATTTTGTCTCTAAAAATGTTTTCATAGATTTGGAGTACCAGGGGGAATCTTGTCGCAGACTCTGAGAGTGGTCCATGCCAGCTTTTTATGAACCTTGCTTGAGGACATACCCCATTCAAGTCCACCTGCAGGGGGCAACAGGTAACACTAGGAACTTTCATTTGTTAACACATATTCGACTAATTAGATGCCTAAAAAAATAGTGCAAGCCAAAAATGACAGAATGTACATTAACTGATGAATTAGCACATGGGGTAATTAAATAAAGTCATTTTCATGCATACGTGACAACACATTCATGTAAATGGCACCTTATAAAATACCAAGTAGAGCAAAAGTATTGTCATGACTTGATGACATGTAATTTACTGGTAGCTGTATTCGGGGGTGGAGTTTGGGTGGGTGAAATTTGAAAGTACATGCATAGTTTATAAAATATGTAATTCTCTGTGTGAATGGGAATAATCTAGGTGTGGAAATTTACACCTACTTGACACCCTTGTGTTAAGCAATTAATGTGGGCTTTACTGCACAGTAGACATTAACATGAGACAATGCTAATGTCTTCTGAGCTAAGACTAGCAACACGTAAAAATGCTGCATTAGTTGCCTAACACAGGGGTGTCAAGCGGGTGTGAATGGGAGCTGGAGTGAGTTGGGCATGACATGGGCTTGCGGAACAGTGGCTGGCTGTGGCAGCTACTGGATGGGTTGGTACAGTGCATGAGTTTTCATGGCTGCTGATAACACATCTGAACTTACCACCACCTCAAGAGGTGTGCTGGGCTTGTGCATCCTTCTCAATCCCCCTTTTCCCTGAGTTGTATCCCCTCAAGTCAACACCTTGAGCCCCCCTCCCAAAGAACACCCCAACCCCTGGGTCAACACTCCAACCCCCTTAGTTCAACACCATGACCCCCCTTCTCCATATTAAACCTGCTGATTCCAAACACTGCTTCCAGGCATAAAACCCACCCCATAAGAACATAAGAGTAGCCATACTGGGTCCTACCAATGGTCCATCTAGCCCAGTATCCTGTTTTCAAACAGAGACCAAGCCAGGTCATGAATACCTGGCAGAAACCCAAATTGTTGCAACACTTCATACTACAAATCCCAGGGCAAGCAGTTGCTTCCCCATATCTGTCTGAATAGCAGACTAAACTCCAGCGTCACTGAACCATCCTCTCTCCCACCCTCTTGAACCCTCCCAGGGACCTACCCAGGGGCAGCATTAATGTTCTTTTGGGTCCTTAGTGGCAGTGATCCCCCTCTGTTGCCACTCAGATCAGCGCCAGATGGATTGCTGTGGTACTACTGTTAAGAGTTATCCTTCCATATGAGGAGTACATTTCCATATATATGTAATTCCCTATTAGGTTGAGATTACTAAGAGAGTTAGTCCCCCTAGAGAGTCATTGGGGACAGTGACTGGGAGGTTCCTGGGTGGGAGGAAATCCAGCCCAAAGGGAATAGTTCTAAAATAAAATGCATAGAGAAAGTGCACTGAAAGAAGGAGTGACAAGGTGGGGGGGGGGGGGGGAGACTAGGAGGAGATAATGTCCTATAAGGGGGGGGGGTCTTTTTTTCTTTTGTTGTTGTTGTTTATTTTTGTTTGTTTTCTGCTTGTAACTGTGGGACTTTGGTTGCCTGTAAGCCCCTCCCAAGTGACTCGAAGAACGAGAAGGGGGATCCCATTTAAAAGAAGTGAATCCACTGGCTAAAGAAAAAGAGAGTTGTTGCTAGGAAAAACAGTAACTGTGCAGGAGAGCTCTGGGTGGGAAGTGGAGAGACCCAGCCTAGGAGTGTGGGACCAGAGCCAGGGAATGCCTAGCCCATAGTCAAGGTGGGCCAACGGGTGGAGGTCAGACCGTGAGGGTCTGGACCCAAGATACAGAACAAAGCCAAGCCATTGGAACATTATCTTTGGGGGTAGGCATGGACTGGAGCTGTGCAAAATGTAAATAATCCTGTTTGAGTGTACCTTGTAAAATATACCATAAGGAAGGACAATACAGGGGTTTCGTTGTGGAAATACCAGAAGAAGATTTATTTAAGAATTGTACTATTTGATGAAGAGTTCATACAGTTGGATGTTCCTATGAAGTTGAAGAATAAACTGAGTTTTAAACTGCTGACTGCGGAGTGGTCATTTGGATTAAAAGGTGCACAGCTATCTTCCCACAGGCAGCCCATGTTTACTTCCCAGAGGGGTTTGGACTTTGACTTTTGAGTTCCTGGGGGAGAAGAGGGTCATCCCACCTGCTAACACTTCTTTCCCCAGGTGGAGGTACCAGGCGCTAAGTGACTGAGTGAGTAAAAGTCCAACAGAGTTGGGGGCTCCAGCCCACTTTGACCCCAGACCCAGGCAAAGGGCAGCTACATATAGAAAGATGACCTCTAGTGGTTACACTGTGAAACTACTGCTAGTATTCTATAAGAGACTCTGGGTGGCCAGATGCCATTCTAAAAGAGGGTCTCACCATGTATCCTCAGGATACATGGTGAGACCCTCAATAGAGGTGCCCAGTTCTAAAGTTGCCCCCATAGGGTTAGGTTCAGTAAATGGCACCTAAAAAATTGGCGCTGAAAAAACCCTCGCTTAAGTGGTATTTATAAGCCACTCCTAAGGTTCAGCATAGTTTATAGAATAACGCTTAAGTGTTATGGTCATGCATAAATTTAGGTGCCACCATTTGTAGCAACAAAAATGTGGTACCAATGTTCATGCCTAAATTTATGTGTGGAGCATCTTTATTCTGTAATTACACATGCAACTCAATATCATGCCCCTGTTCTACCCCCAAAATGCCATGATCATCACCTTTCCATGACTTCTTTTTTGGGCTGTGTGTAAATTTTAGGCATGCTGAGCCTAAGTTTACATGCATAACACTCAATTAAATCTAATTAGTGACAGTAATTACTTGTTAAAAAGCCAATTTATCAGCTGGTGAGAGCCACATACACATACCTCCTCCCTATCCATCCTTACTCAGAGATAACATACAATCCTGATCACCACAAGGAAAAGTTAACTAGCCATCTCTTCATGATAATTATGCAACGGGGCCCAAATTTGACAAAATTTAACCTATCGGCCTCTTTCTGTGCTATAATACTTCATATTTATATACTAAACATAGAAAATTTCACCAGAAAGTCAAATTTAGTTGCCTCATATTCTTCTAGCACTCGCCTCACCCTATGCTTGGAATAAACTTCCTGAGCCCTTACGCCAAGCCCCCTCTCTACCCATCTTCAAATCCTTGCTCAAAGCCCACTTCTTCAATGTTGCTTTCGGCACCTAACCTTTATACCTTTCAGGAAATCTAGACTGCCCCTATTTGACTGACTGTACATTTGTCCTTTAGATTGTAAGCTCCTTTGAGCAGGGACTGTCCTTCTATGTTAAATTGTACAGCGTTGCATAACCCTATTAGCGCTTTAGAAATGTCAAGTAGTAGTAGTATGACATCTTATACTGCAATGATTATCATAATTCTACATAAATTCCCATTCTTATTCTGCCTTATCACACAGATCTGCAGTTGGCCAGAACAGAATAGTAGAATAAGTCAGTGGTTTCTGGGTGTGCATCACATAGCAGATTTTCTGCCACCCTTGTTCCCAAAAGCTATAAAGCACAGGACAAAAGAAAAACATATGGTCTAGGGTTTCCACATATAGTTTATATGTCTAGCATAAATTAAACAAATACTTCTCTATCTTCCTCAGCTGCATTAGTGCACCTTATCATATGTACCATAAAATAGAGCGACTGTATTAAAGATATAGGGCCCAATATTCAGCGCTATTTAACGGGCCAGGAACAGCTCCTGGCCCGTTAAATAGTGCTTAGGGGCCCTTTTACTAAGCCGCGTAGGCACGTATGTGCGGCCAATGCCTGTCAGTTTTGAACTACTGCAAAGCTACCATGTGGCCGGGGCGGTAGTAGTAATTTCACTTTTTATGTGTGTCCGATATGCACGCCGGAAAATATTTTTTATTTTCCAACGCGTGACACTAACAGGGCAGTAATCGGCAGTATATGCATGCTGACGATTACTGCCCGGTGAATGTGTGAGACCTTACTGCTATGTCAATGGGTGGTGGTAAGGCCTTCGACCCAAAATGGATGCACACCAATTTTTATCTTGCCACACATCCATTTTTGACCAAAAAAGGCCTTTTTTGTAGGCATGCTGAAAAATGGATCTGCACGCATCCAAAACACGTGCCTACCCTAGCACAGACTATTTTTCAGCGCACATTATTAAAAGGACTCCTTAGCCGGCTAACCACTAATATTACTACTACTATAAATCACTTCTATAGCGCTACCAGTCGTACGCAGCGCTTTACAATTGAACATGAAGAAGAAAGACAGTCCCTGCTCAAAAGAGCTTACAATCTAAATTCAGCAGAGATAACCAACTAGCCACTAATCACGCAACATAGCTGCATCTAAAATTTAGTCATGGGACGGCTGCTACATGTATTCTATAAACCGTGCCTAACTTTAGACAAGGTTTATAGAATACCGCTAAGCACCGTTTATTTCAGCACCAATTTTTTTGGCGCCATATGTAGAATCTGTCCCATGATAACTAGTGCAATGTAAATGTATAAAAAGAAAGATAAAGTCCTCATGTAACCAGCAATGAGATGAAAGGAGTGAGGTAAAAAATGGAATGAAGACAATCACGCTGCCTGCCGCAGGCTGTATCGGTAGAACAGAAACTGAGCTTCTATTGTTCTTAATCCAGAATTATTCCAATGAGTCTCAGGCAACCTTATATCAGCCTCTGTTTCCCAAAGGCATTTAAGTGAGGCATATATTGCAGGAAAAGCCTTGTGGTGTAGCTGTTTATATATTTTTGAGGCAGGAATGATCATTTTGTCTGCACAGGGAGCAGTAATCCAGCCGTAATCCAGATTTTAAATATGTATCTTAATTTGCATCCGCTCAATACAATGTGAAACTAGAATGTACTATCTCGTCGTCATGGGTTTCTTGTAGTGGAGTGCCTGTCACCTATTTTGTTTGATATTATGATAATCCCTTTAGGCCATTTGCTAGAATCACATAGGTTTTCAGCATTCGTATATACTGATGATGTTATAATTGATATCCATTCATCAAAGAATTACATGAGATTGCAAACAAAATCAAAGAAGGCATTGACGTAATGGAATTCTGTGATCTTAATTTTAAATTGAAACTTAATACTGATAAAATGAAATTTATGATAGTAATGAGCCCTTATCACCCAATAACTATCTCAAATTTTAAGATTGATAATGTTACTTATTCTTTGGATTCAACAATGAAAATCTTGGGAATCTTAATTGATCAGTTTCTTTCTTTTGTTTGCCAAATTTCAAAGTAGTCTCAAATGTCTTTAATTCATTGTGGAATCTTAAAAGATTAAGACCATTCTTTTCAAGATCAGTCGTTTGCACTTTAGTTCAGCCCTTAGTCTTAACCGGATTTGACTATTGAAATGCAAATTATGCAGGTATTAAGCAGTATCATCTAAGAAAACTATAAACTGCACAAAACACGGCTGCTCACCATATATATAGATCGCTGTGTTACCTTGAAACATCTCCTCTTAAGGATCTACATTGGTTTCCAATCAATGAAAGAATTTCATTTAAACTCTGTGTTCTTGTTCATCAGATTCTTTATGGTATCTTACCATCTTATAAGATATAACTTTAGATGATGAGGTGGCATTTTGTAGTTATAACTTAAACTATAAAATGCCACCTCATCATCTAAAGAATATCTCATATTACATTTCTCAAGTTGTCAAACCTACAAAACTAACAAATGAAAACAACCTCTTGTTATAGAAACTGCAAGGTACTTAACGGTACTAAATTCCGGTGAAGTGCAAAGAAATATGATAATGAGAAAGGGAAAAAGCCTCTGCGCCCACACCTCCACCCAATATTTATTTATTTGTTACATTTGTATCTCACATTTTTCCACCTATTTGCAGGCTCAATGTGGCTTACATAGTACCGTAATGGCGTTCGCCAGTTCCGGTATGAACAAATACAAGGTGTTATTGTGGTAGAATAAGGTTCATGTATGGCTGATGTATTTGGGAACTTAGGGAGGAAGAGAGAGGTTGGGGTGTGTCCATTATGATCATTGGTTTTGTTGTGTTGCAGGTACTCTGGCTTTTATGTTGGGTTGGTGGGATATGTCTTCTTGAACAGATTTGTTTTTAGTTCTTTCCGGAAGTTTAGATGGTCGTATGTTGTTTTTACTATTTTTGGCATGGCATTCCATAGTTGTGCATTTAAATAGGAAAAGCTGAATGCATACGTTGATTTGTATTTGAGTCCTTTGCTGCTTGGGTAATGAAGATTTAGGTATGTTCATGCTGATTTTGTTGTGTTTCTGGCTGGCAGGTCTATGAGGTCATTCATGTAACCTGGGGCTTCGCCGTAGATACGTTTATGAACCAGGGTGCAGATTTTGAAGGCAATACGTTCTTTGGGAGCCAATGCAGTTTTTCTTGGAGGGGTTTGGCGCTTTCAAAACGTGTTTTCCAAATATAAGCCTGGCTGCATTGTTTTGAGCGGTTTGAAGTTTCTTTATTATTTGTTCTGCATGACTTAGTACCATTGATTGTATCAAGTTTCGAAATATTTCCCTCGGGAAGAATAGTTTCACACATTTAAGTTTACACATTGAGTGAAACATTTTCTTTATGGTAGATTTCGCTTGGGTATCTAGTGAGAGGTTCTGGTCCAGAGAAAATTGGAGAGTCATGGGATAGAAGGTAGTGTTCTATTGTGGATTAAAAACTGGTTAAAAAACAGAGAGTAGGGTTAAATGGTCAGTATTCTCAATGGAGAAGGGTAGTTAGTGTGGTTCCCCAGGGATCTGTGTTCGGACTGATGCTTTTTAACATATTTATAAATGACCTAGAGATGGGAGTAACTAGTGAGATAATTAAATTTGCTGATGACACAAAGTTATTCAAAGTCATTAAATCGCGGGAGGATTGTGAAAAATTACAAGAGGACCTTACGAAACTGGGAGACTGGGCATCTAAATGGCAGATGATGTTTAATGTGAGCAAGTGCAAAGTGATACAAGTGGGAAAGAGGAACCCAAATTATAGCTACGTCATGCAAAAGGTTCCACTTTAGGAGTCACGGACCAAGAAAGGGATCTAGGTGTCGTCGTTGATGCGCTGGACATGTCAAATTGTAGGAGAAGTATACTTTTACCTATTGCTATTTCCTGCTTGAATTTGGTTAAGAGAGTAAGTAATACTGTTTCGGTGCTGTATAGGGGGCGGAATCCTGATTGTGATTCATGAAGTATTGTGAATTTGTCTATGTAATCATTAAGTTGTTTTGTTACCAAGCCTTCCATTAGTTTGACTACCAGTGGGATAGATGCTACTGGATGGTAATGTCATTTGTTTTTTTTTTTCTTGGTGTCTTTTGGTATTGGGGTGAGTAGGATGTTGCCTTTTTCTTTAGGGAAGGTACCTTGTTGAAGCATGAAGTTTAAGTGGGATGTGAAGTCTGTTATGAAGCGATGGGGGGGGGGGGATTTTATTAGGTAGCTGGGGCAGGTATCCAATTGACAGTGACTGTTGGAGTACCTCTTAATATAAATTTATAGGGTACGGAGGAAAAACCGTGGGCCAATTTTCATCAGCATAAAAAACCTTTAACTCAATTCTCTTTTTGCTAAAACTTCACAGTAATAACATCAGTGGATCCAAAAATAAGAATTAGAAGTGGAAAAACTTAACTTATACTTCTAGAACACTTGTGGAGATAAATGTGCAAAAGTGGTCAGTCACACCGACTATGTCCAGAGTTTCGCTATCGAAAGCTGTCTCAAGGCATGCATGACATCTGTAAAAAAAAAAAAATAATAAATAAATAAATATATATATATCACACACAAAATATTACAAACTTAAAATACAACCTATAAGTGAAAAAAGTGCAAAAATTAAAAAAAGATCCAAAAGTGGGTAAAATCCAATATAGATACCACTAAAAGTAGTTGCCAATGGTTACAGCATGATGCATCTAGGATCCCTAATAAAATGGCCACGGCATCCTTTCTTTATAATCTGCATCATTTGAAACTTCCTACATGTCATTTCCGAATGACATCATACATCAAAGAGTCCATACATCAACGATAAGGATGGAATCAATTAAAATAAATTCCTCCAATCAATTCTTAAATTCAATCCCAATGGTTCTTCAGTCTTCAGACGGAAAATCCAAAATTGTTCCCTCTGCAACAATTTTTCAATCTGTTAGGAGATTCCTCAGGGATATGGTCGATGGCACAAATCTGGAGAAAAAAGTATGTCCAAATTCCAAGCAATGTTCCACAATCTGTGCCTCTCGTCTCAGTTTCTTCAAGCAACTTTTATGCTCTGTAATGCGCCTCCATAGGGTTTGAGTTGTTTCCCCCACATAGATCTTTGGGCAAGGGCATATTATTAAATAAACAACAAAATCCGAGGAACAAGAAGTAATCAAATTTAAGAAATATTTATTATGGGTGACAGGATGTATAAAATTCTCAGTCAATTCTAAAGTATTTTGACATAAATAGCACTGCATGCATTTCTCATGTGTACCCAAAGGAGTCTTCCTAAAAGTAGTTTTAGAAATGTCAGAAGGACTCATTAATTCTTTCAAATTTGAATTCCTGGTGAAAGCGAAACGCAATTGCATTTCTGAAAAAAAAAAACAGATGAACAAGTCAGAATATTCCAGTGCTTTTTAAGGATATTGGAAATTTTTCTTATGCCTGTCATGTATTTGAGTATACATATCATACAATCTTTGGCTCCATGATTGTCACGTTTAGCAAGCAGAGAGTCACAATCAGAAAATCTTGCACATATGTAGGCATTATGAACAACCCATTTAGGATAGCCTCTATGTTTAAGACAATCTTTGAAAGCTGCAGATTCAGCCCTAAAATCAGAAATCTCAGTACAGATACATCGAAATCTTAAGAACTGTGAAAAGGTATGACTGCATTTTGAAGGAGGAGGATGGTCACTCGAAAAATGTAAAAACGTATTCCAGTCTGTATCCTTTTTATACACTGCTGTAATCAAGTTGTCATTGTTTTTACACACTAAGATATCAAAAAAAGATATTTGAGTAGGATGTTAATTCAAAGTAAACTGGATTTTTGGATGACAGGTATTTAACCATTCATGGAACATTATTAATTCTACTTCAGTGCCTGTCCAAAGAACAAAAATATTGTCTATATAACGAACCCACATTTGTATCGATTTCTCAAATTGATTCTGCATGAACAGATTTGCCACCGTCAAAATACTTTAGAATTGACTGAGAATTTGGACAGGCACTGCAATTGCATTTCGCTTTCACCAGGAATTTGAAAGAATTAATGAGTCCTTCTGACATTTCTAAAACTACTATTAGGAACACTCCTTTGGGTGGACATGAGAAATGCACTCAGTGCTATTTATGTCAAAATACTTTAGAATTGACAGAGAATTTAAATTTGATTATTTCTTTGTTGTTTAATTAATAATATGCCCTTGCCCAAAGATCTATGTGGAGGAAACAGTTCGATCCCTACGGAGGCGCATTACAGAACATAAAAGTTGCTTGAGGAAATTGAGACGAGAGGCACTGATTGTGGATCATTGCTTGGAATTTGGACATACTTTTTCCTCTCTTCATATTTGTGCCATTGACCATATCCCCGAGGATTCTCCTGACAGCTTGAAAAAACTATTACAGAGAGAACAGTTTTAGATTTTCCTTCTGAAGACTAAAGAACCATTGGGATTGAATTTAAGAATTGAATGAAATCCCGGTGTAAATTCCCACACCCCCTTTATTCTATAACAACAGTGTCCCCTTTTTGGAACCACACGTTCAATTTATGCAAAGAGCTAGGTGCTTAAATATACATACGTAATTTTTAATTAATGACATTTAGCACTGATAATTGTTAGTACCCAATTATTAGAACTGATTGGCTCATTAATCGATTAAGTTGTGTGTACAAATTGGGCACACAACCAAATTTGTGAGTACAACTTAAAGCACCATATATAGAATTTGTGGGGCTAATTGCTGATTTATGCTAGTATTCTGTAACATATTGCCCACACAAATTTGCCATAATAGAATACTAGCTTAGGGGGTGTTTTACTAATCCATGGTAGCGTTTTTAGCTTTCAGTAGAAATCAGCTGGCAGTAACTGCCAAAATGCCTATAGGAATATAATAGGCGTCTCAGCATTTACCATAAGCTGATATCTACCGTGAACTAAAAACACTACCACAGCTTAGTAAAAGACTCCCTAAGTGCCTAGATTTGCCTTCTAGGTGTGCTTAGGGAAGGAGTTAGGTGGAACATAGGTGGATTTATATTTTACATTAATACTTTATAAAATGAATGCATAGCATTGAAAAATACATGCTAACATTTATAACTACTCTTGAACAGGTGTAATGTCCACACCTTCATTCTATATGCAATTTCTGTAGGATTTCTGCTAGTGTTTTACAAAGACAGGCACCAGTAGTAAGATTCACCGACTTTTGTCAAATCTAAATTGCATAATTGATTTTGACAGGTGCCACACCTACTCCTGTGTCACTTACTCCTGTGTTGTCAGCCAGTCAGAATCAAGGTCCTGCCTTAGACCTACATATTCTCTGCTCAATGGTGGAAATAACAAGAGCAGATCAATAATAGATGCACATAAACCTTTATTTGTAAAAAAGCAAGCTAAATATTTCACCTGACACTGGCCATGTTTCGCCCAAAAGGGCTGCATCAGGGGCTATACTGTGGGCTTGTTTAGCAAAAGGTACACCATGATATATAGGCTATTCATCGGCATGAAATGTCAACAATCATAACTAGTGTCTGTACACACTGCCATCAATCCTGGAGATGGACTACATTTTTCAGTTGCGTTTGAGCAGGTTTTTGTTTTTTTTACTGTGCTATGGCTGATTATGGTCATCTGACATTTCATTCTGATGAATAGCCCATATATATGGTGTACCTTTTGCTAGACAAGCCCACAGTATAGTCCCTGATGCAGCCCTTTTGAGCGAAACATAGCCAGTGTTGGGGGCAAAATACTTAGTTTACTGCTCTACAAATAAAGGTGTATATGCATCTGTTATTGATCTGCTCTTGTTATTTCCATCTTGGAGTTTGTGGATCATCTGCCCTGTTGTTTTCTGGTACTCTCTCTCAAGACATGTTCCTATTACTTTACCCTTCCCTGCCCCTTTTAGAGACACCACCAGATATGATGTCATAACCCCTCCCTAAAGGTTCCTTTACTAAGGTACACCGAAAAATGGCCTGCGCTGTTGTAGATGCATGTATTGGACACATGCAGGTCCATTTTTCACCGCACCTGCAAAAAAGGCCTTTTTGCTTAGTCAAAAAAGGATGTGCGGCAAAATGAAACTTGGCGCGCATCCATTTTGGGCCTGAGACCATTGACTTAGCGGTAAGGTCTCACATGTTAACTAGGCACTAATCGTCAGTGCACAAACAATGCCAATTACTTCCTGCTAGCTCTGCGCACTGGGAAATTTTCTGGCACGCATAGCCGATGCATGCAGAAAATGAAATTACCACCCGGGCCACATGGTAGCCGGGTGGTAGTTCAAAATTGACATGCGTAGGATGCACGTACGCACCTACGCAACTTAGTAAAAGGGCCCCTAAATCCCAGTCCTTTAGTTGATGTCACAGGAAGTGATATCATAACTGCCCAGGCTACACCCTTTTCTAAGATGGTGGTGACTATGGGTCACATAAATCGTAGATGGCAGCGCCCATAGTGTCACTTCCTGTGTCATTACAAATCCAAGGTGGCAGCAAGTAGTGTAAACCACATCACGGGAAGTGACATCCATTGCTAGACACCGCCCCCTACAGCCACAGAGTGTGCACAGTTGGGTTCCTTTTATTTTCCTAGCCCTTAATGTGTATTATTACGGTCGACCGAGAATGAATGATTCACAGCCTCCAGTTTGAGAAGTTCTTGGCTCATTGTCTCTCAGGAACAAAAGAGGAAAAAAATAAACTGTGTTTTGTAGAACTCTAAAAATTAGGCACAGCCTCTCAACATGTGACTGACTAAAAAATATCCTCAGGACAAGAAAAAGAGCACCAAACACACATTTTACTTTGCAACAATATCTGTTAGGAAAAAATACATTTTACACTATTTCTTTTGGTTTTCACTTTTTGAACAGTATTTAAATGATTTTAAAAGAATGCAAGTCACACTGGCAAATCGTATGACACAGGAAGTCGCTTAACATTCTTGAAGCAACGGTGCTGTTTGCCCTTTCCAATTATGAGTGTTTCCAACTTCTCACTCCCATCCATATTGCAGCAAAGGAGGATCGTCAGTCGGTCCTTCGACGTTTTACTTCCTGTAGTTTCGGCTTCTTTGAATGCAAGTGTTCCATCAGGAATAGCTCGCCAGTAGAGACCATTTTTGTTGGCACTGAAAATGTCACGAGGTGCAAACTCATTCAAGATGGTAGGAAGAACTGAAACAACCCAATTTTCAGCACCAAAGTCATCAGCGTCTTGTTTTCCACCATGCTGTTTCTTGAATTTTATGTTGTTCCTCTCCTTCCATCTTTCCAACCATCCAACAGTGGCTTTGAATTCAGTTAGTCCAAGACTTTCAGCTAGCTGATTAGCTTTCTCCATAAGCAGTGGACCACTGACAGGAAACTGACTGCTCCTGACTTGAGAAAACCACCAAAGAGCATTTTCTACATCCTCAGCTTTTCCACGCCCATTTACTTTGAATTGAAATGCTAAGAGCAAGGGCAGATGGATTTCCTCCTGCAAAGCCCTCATTTAGTCATTCATTCATGCATTACAGCTAAGCCCAAGCCCCCTCCCTTCTCATACTGTGTGTGAGGTGCAGCATTCTCCTATTTAAGTGAGACAGGTTAGTTTAAAAAAATTGATTTTGTCATGGAAAAAGGCAAGCTAAAACCTCTATTTGTCTTTTTCTACACTGTGTATCTGCACATATCTCAAAAAAGACAAAATAAAACTTCTGTTTGTCTTTTTCTGAAATAGTTTCAGAAAAACACAGGAGAGTTTTTGTGACTACAGGTTAAAGGTAGTGATAAGATAAAGAAAACAGAGCTCCACAGATCCCCCCTCTCTCCCCACTCCCTCTTCTGTTTTGTCCTCCTCATGACAAATCCCTGAAGTTGTAAGGCAGCAAAAGCTTCTGAGACCTTTGTCAGAAATTGAATGCTGGTAATTGATCTAGCAGACAAGCCTCCTCTCCCCTTCCCCTCTGAAAAAAAAGCCCTCATTCATTCATGAGGGCACCCTCCAGGAATGAAGTAAAAAATATCTTTTTAAAGAGAGTGTTTTGAAATGTGAAATAGAACTTTGTGAATCTATGTAAGGGAGAGTGTGGTTTTAAACTATCTGGCCACAACCCGTATCCCATTATCACAGTGTGTGTGGTGGTGTAAAATAGAAAATGGCACAGGGATAAAATTTGTCCCCATCCCCACAGGTTCTGCCCCGTCCCCACCTGGTCCCCGTGGGCTCTGTTCTCATCTGCAGAAGCCTCGAACACTTATGATTTTATGTATTCCTTTTAAATCTTTTTATTAAAGTATAAAAAGGAACAATATGCTATGCAACTGTTGTGTATAAATTACAAATACAAAACAATAATAACAATGAGCAACTATAATAAACCCTTCCACCACCACCACCACCCTCTACCCTTCTAACCCCAACAATAGCTGACTTCTACTACCCCAAGGAATCATAATCCACTCTGTTAAAATGTCCAGGGGTACAAAATTCAACCCATTCTCTATGCCCTAGAGGGGAGAAATATGCCTTATGAAGCACTGTTACGATTTTTTAATCTGTGGATGAATAAGAAATCATCAACAATCTCAGGATTCAGTCTAGCTCTCCTGTCTTCCACAGTCCCTTCTCCAATAGAAGATGTCTTTTTAGAAGATGTGCTGGTTGCAGGATGTACAGGATCCCCCATGCAAATTTTGCTAGTTGTGGCCAGTATGTTTGCTTGTTTTTCCAAAAAATATTGTCATCTGCATCAATCAAACATAAATAACAGTCCAGTACATTAACAGGCTTCAAAGTAGAAAGTGACACAGGGATAACGTTTGTTCCTATCCTCACGGGTTCTGTCCCTGTCCCCGTGGGATCTGTCCCCACCCCGTTCCCAGGGGATCTGTTCCAGCCCCATCCTTCCTGTGCATTGCCGTCGAGGCATTCCATAGTTGACTTCTTAATTCCTTAGTTTGAAGGAAGTCCCATAACCGTATTTTCTTTTGGTTTTTAATCAAGTAACAACCGAAGAAGATTTGTTTGACCCCTGATGCAGGCTTTGATGCCGAAACACGGCTGTGTCAGGTCGTTATTTAATTATCAATAACGTTTCCTGGATTTCCTCCACATTCGTCCTCACTTTTTCATTTCCATTGTCCTTTCTCTAGTGTAGAACAGTGGAGTACACAGTCTATAAAGTCATGCAAAAAACAAACAAACCTCTTAGCAGAATATACTTTGATCTGGAAGTATTAGGACGTTTCAGAAGCATCATGCCTTTGTTCAGTATCTCTAGAAAACAAAATAAAGATTTAAAAAGAAAACAAGTAGAGGAATAGCTTAGGGGAATAAGATACTTAGGAGCCTTATAGTAAGATGCACCTACAGGTGTACAACACACATCAAATTTGAACTACCACCTGGCTACCATGTGCCCTGGGGGTAATTCTTATTTCTACAGAAAATAATTTCTATTTTCTACCGCATGGCACTAACCGGATGGTAATCGGCAGTGTACGTGCGCTGACGATTACCACCCAATTAATGCGTGAGACCTTACCGCTAAGTCAATGGGTGGCAGTAAGGTCTCAGGCCCAAAATGGACATACACTGATTTTTTAATTTTGCCGCACGTCCATTTTCAGCTAATAAAGGTCTTTTTTGCAAGCGCGCTGAAAAATGGACTTGAACACATCCAATAAATGCTTCTACATCAGCGCAGGCAATTTTTTTAGCGCACCTTAATAAAAGGGCCCCTTAGACCTTATACTGACCCACCCAACATTCATTTCAAAGAAACAAAACCATAGTCTCAGAGATGGGTACACAGTGGAAAGTGGACTTGGTGTATCTGTCAGCTCTGTCTTATTATAACAGCAGCTATAAATAGATACTAATGATTATTGACATCTTATCAAAATATGTGTAGTTCATGAGTCTAAAAACAAAAATCAGTCAAGAAGTGTCCAAAGCCATTGAAAAGGTATTTGGTTTAGGCCATATGCCTTAAAAAAAAAAAAACAGATTGAGAAGGGTAAAGTGTTTTTTAAGCAAACCTCTGCAGATGTTACTGAAAAGAAAAGGAATACATTATTTTATGACCAACAATGACATAAAAGCAGCCATGGTGGAGAGGGTTAACCATACCTTAAAGTCTAAACTGAGGCAGTACTTCACATCTTGCAATACATTCCGCTATGTAGATGTATTGCAGGCCTTGCTACACAGCTATGATTGGAGTTTTCATAGAATCATTCAAGGCAGACCGATTGATGTGATGCCTCTGAATTCTTTACAGGTCTGGAAAAACATCTATAGAGAGAATGCAAAATTATAAATAACTGTGAAATATTATGCAAAAGGTAATCACTTAAGACTGTCAAAAGCAAAAAGCACTTTTCAAAAGGGGTACGAACAGATGTGGATTGGGGCAGAAGCCACTTTACAAGATACAGGGTTACAATACTAAGATGCAGACAGCAGTCCAGCAGAGAAAGGGGTGCTATCCAGTCTTTTGCACTGATTGTCACATGTTTGATTATCTCCCAGTTGGTGAGAGGTTATATGTGTGTGCTCAATGCAAAGCTCCTAGCTCTCAGAAAACAAGTCCATTCTCTTGAAGCTAGAGTAACAGAGAACCTGAGGTAGACAGAAAGGTACATATAGGAGGCCTACAGGGATGTTGTAGAGAAGTCCCACCTCCAGTCTGTCAGCCCCTAGCTGCCTTGGAGGAGGAGGTCTCCTAAAAGGAGAGCATCACCCTGAAGAAGTTTGAAGTAATTCTGTAGCCAGGACTAGCCCACCAGGGGATGCAATATCCTCTCGCACCGATGATATATCTCAGGAGCTTCTGCCCAGGAGGGAAGGGTTAATTAAACTCTGGAATTTGTCGCCTGAAAATGTGGTAAAAGCAGTTAGCTTAGCAGGGTTTAAAATGTTTTGGATAATTTCCTAAAAGAAAAGTTCATAAGCCATTATTAAGATGGACTTAGGAAAATCCACTGCATATTCAGGGATAAGCAGCATAAAATCTGTTTTGCTGTTCTGGGATCTTAGCAGGTACTTGTGACCTGGATTGGCCACTGTTGGAAACAGGATACTGGGCTTGATGGACCTTTGGTCTGTCCCAGTATGGCAACATATATGTACTTATGAAAGTTTTGCAGTACAGAAAGGCTATTACGCAACCATGGAAGCTTTAACAGAAAATATGAAAGAGGACATCGCCACTCACTATGACACATAGCCCCTGCGAGTCATCTATGGCCCATCAGACAAATATTCAAAATAAAAGCTACTGGTGTTGTTGTAGTGGTGCTCATCTGAGCAGACTGCAAATTAGCAAACATTTTGGGGTTAGAATGCAATACTTTTACTAACTATACGCATGTGTCTGCGGACATCACAGGTGGGTTTAATGCCTTGTATCTCTACACAGGCATCGTGGAGCATCAGTTAGTAGGAGATAGTTTTGTACTGCTGCTGTGCTGCATCTCAGTTAAAGGGGAAAGTGACAAGATTATCACCTTCACTTATAATAGGCCCAATGATGTCCATGTGAACAAGCAGCACATCGATTCCATCACCTTTGAAATAATGATGGCTCAGAACAGACACATCTCATTTCGCTATGGGAAAGTGATCCTTAAACTTTACTTGCAATTGTATTTTAACGTGTGGCAGTTAAAACTTACAGAGACCCCCATGGTGTACAGAGATTATTATCCTGCTTATAATCGAAAGAGAAAAACGCCTATATTGCGGCCCAAATCGAGAGATGGGCATCTTTCTCCCGTGGGCGCCCAAATCGGTATAATCGAAAGCCAATTTTGGGCGTTTCCAACTGCAATCTGGCGCGGAAACGGGTAAAGTTGACGGGGGCGTGTCGGAGGCGTGGTGAAGGCGGAACTGGGGTGTGGTTATCGGCCGAGGAGAGATGGGCGTCTTTAGCTGATAATCGAAAAAAAAAGGCGTTTTACCGCAATTTTGGGTCACTTTTTTTTTACCCTTTTTTTTCACGAACAAGTCCCAAAAAAGTGCCCCAACTGCCCAGATGACCACTGGAGGGAATCGGGGATGACCTCCCTGGACTCCCCCAGTGGTCACTAACCCCCTCCCACCAAAAAAAAACCCACTTTAAAAACATTTTTTCCAGCCTCTATGCCAGCCTCAAATGCTGTACCCACCTCCATGACAACAGAATGTGTTCTATCCTCTGACAGCCTTTCCCTGGTTCTGATGTGGCTCTCGGGTGAGTGTGACACCTGTTCTGTTATGCGCACAGCAGAGTCACATCAGCAATGCATTGTGGTGGGTGTAGGGTATTGGGCTCCGTGATTCCACTAGCTTGTGTTCAATGCTCACGATGTTGGTAGTTGGTAGGCTCTACTCCCATGGTGCTTTCCCTCCTGCTTACTGGGTCAGAGTGTGCCCTGTTTTGTTTCCGGTAGTCCATGAGGTAGTGGCCATTTTTGTAAGCCAGTTTTAGATCCCTTTCACGTGTTAGCCACGTTATAGAACTTAGTTCTTACCTTGAATGTGGCTGAAAGAGGGCATCGTACAGCATTCTGCCAGCTCTGACCTACTGTTCATCTCAGTACCAGGGAGACTCGTTGCCAGTGGGGCACAACCTCTGATCTGCAGTTAACTGTGAGTAAGCATGCTTATTCCAATAAAGGACGTTTTCGGAGAGATTAGTCTTCAGGTGTCAACTGGTGTGCCAATGTTATATAGCAGCAACAAGTCCTAGAGGCCTGCGTGTATGCAGGTCCCTGGAGCACTTTTAGTGGGTACCGCAGTGCACTTCAGCCAGGTGGACCCAGGCTCATCCCCCCCTACCTGTAACACTTGTGCTGGTAAATGGGAGGCCTCCAAAACCCACTGTACCCACATGTAGGTGCCCCCTGAGCTATGGTAGTGTTGTACATTTGTGGGTAGTGGGTTTTGGGGGAGGGGGGTTGGGTGCTCAGTACCCTCGGTAAGGGAGCTATGCATCTGGGAGCTGTTTCTGAAGTCCACCGCACTGACCTCTAGGGTGCCCAGTTGGTGTCCTGGCATATCAGGGGGGCAAGTGTACTACGAATCCTGGCCCCTCCCATGACCAAATGGCTCGGATTAGGACGTTTTTGAGCTGGGCATTTTTAGTTTCCATTATCGATAAAAAAAATAAACGCCCAGCTCAAAAACGTCCATTTTTTCGAAAATACGGTCTGTCCTGCCTCTTCACGTACCCGTTTTCGGACATAGACACCCATGGAGACAGGCGTTCGTGTTTGATTATGCCCCTCCACGTGACCCAGGCTGGGCATGGGCTTCCAAGGTTTTATGGGTAGCCTGTTATGTATGGAACGGGGATCGGTGGGGTGTTTCATGGTCTCTTTAGAAAAGTGCTACCACTGCTGAGAGGGGGCATTGAGATTATTAAACTGGAAGTAAAAAGCATGGCCAAAATCATAGCCATGGATGTGAAAGTCCTTGTCACCATGGACGTTATTAATAAGATGAATAATAACACAGAGCAGACTAGCTCTAGACTAGTGGTCATGTAAAAAACCCTTAAAAGAAAAAGAAGCAATTATATGCTTTTGGAAAGACCATCTGAATCTGTTAAAAGAAAAAAAGCCCAGCGGTGAAGTGTCTCAGAAGCCTAAGCGCCAAGCTAAGAAGAGAACGGACACTACAGAGCCAGAAAATATATTTTGAGAAAAATCATGGTGTTCATGCAGATGGTTCAGAAGAATTTGCTAAATCAGCGCTTGACTTCTTTAAATTGTCACCCACCCAAACAATATTGAAAAAAGCATTTATGTGGAAATACCATCTTTATCAGCCTTATCAGAATCCATGGCGCTTGACTTTTACATCACTGGTTATGGGGAAGATTATTTGGATTTGAACGTAAGTACATAAGTACATAAGTATTGCTATACTGGAAAAGACCAAAGGTCCATCAAGCCCAGTATCCTGTTTCCAACAGTGGCCAATCCAGATCACAAATACCTGGCAAAATCCCAAAAAGTAGAAAACATTTTATACTGCTTATCCCAGAAATAGTGGATTTTCCCCAAGTCCATTTAATAACGGTCTATGGACTTTTCCTTTAGGAAGCCGTCCAAACCTTTTTTAAACTCTGCTAAGCTAACTGCCTGCACCACATTCTCTGGCAACAAATTCCAGAGTTTAAATACATGTTGAGTGAAGAAAATTTTTCTCCGATTCGTTTTAAATTGACTACATTGTAGCTTCATCGCATGCCCCCTAGTCCTAGTATTTTTGGAAAGCGTGAACAGACGCTTCACATCTACCCATTCAACTCCACTCATTATTTTAAAAACCTCTATCATATCTCCCCTCAGCCACCTTTTCTCCAAGCTGAAGAGCCCTAGCCACTTTAGCCTTTCCTCATAAGGAAGTTGTCCCATCCCCTTTATAAGTTTCGTCGCCCTTCTCTGCACCTTTTCTAATTCCACTATATCTTTTTGGAGATACGGCGACCAGAATTGAACACAATATTCGAGGTGCAGTCGCACCATGGAGCGATACAAAGGTATTATAACATCCTCATTTTTGTTTTCCATTCCTTTCCTAATAATACCTAACATTCTATTTGCTTTCTTAGCCGCAGCAGCACACTGAGCAGAAGGTTTCAACATATCATCAACAATGACACCTAGATCCCTTTCTTGGTCCGTGACTTCTAACGTGGAACCTTGCATGATGTAGCTATAATTCGGGTTCCTCTTTCCCACATGCATCACTTTGCACTTGCTCACATTAAACGTCATCTGCCATTTAGACGCCCAGTCTCCCAGTCTCGTAAGGTCCGCTTGTAATTTTTCACAATCCTCCCGCGATTTAACGACTTTGAATAACTTTGTGTCATCAGCAAATTTAATTACCTCACTAGTTACTCCCATCTATAGGCCATTTATAAATACGTTAAAAAGCAGCGGTCTCATCACAGACCCCTGGGGAACCCCACTAACTACCCTTCTCCATTGAGAATAATGACCATTTAACCCTACTCTCTGATTTCTATCTTTTAACCAGTTTTTAATCCACAATAGAACACTACCTCCTATCCCATGACTCTCCAATTTCCTCTGGAGTCTTTCATGAGGCACTTTGTCAAACGCCTTCTGAAAATCCAGATACACAATATCAACCGGCTCACCTTTATCCACATGTTTGTTCACCCCTTCAAAGAAATGTAGTAGATTGGTGAGGCAAGATTTCCCTTCACTAAATCCATGTTGACTTTGTCTCATTGATCCATGCATTTGAATATGCTCTGTAATTTTGTTCTTAATAATAGTCTCTACCATTTTGCCCGGCACCGACATCAGACTCACCGGTCTTTAATTTCCCGGATCTCCTCTGGAACCTTTTTTAAAAATTGGCGTTACATTGGCCACCCTCCAGTCTTCCGGTACCACACTCGATTTTAAGGATAAATTACATATTTCTAACAATAGCTCTGCAAGCTCATTTTTCAACAATACGTTGTTGTAGCTGACATATAAGATTGTGAAAGATGAGAGGGCAGATATTACAGGGGTGTCCAGCTGGCTGAAGAAGGAGGCTATTGGATAATTTACTAGAACTACTTTGGTCAAGTAGGTGGGGCTAAGGCAGATCCTTGATTCTGATTTGCTGAAAACTCAGAAGTGGGCCTGGCACCTGTTAAAATCAATTAGATTTGAGTAAATCTGGTGAACCCTAATGCCTATGTGTTTTTATTTTTTTTTTAAAGGCTTCCTGTGCAGTTAACCTAGGCATGCTATTATAAAAGTGGACATGATTTTCAGTAAAATAGCGGTTCCCACTGTTTATTTCACAAAGTGCAAGTGTATTTTCCATGGCTTTATGAATACATTTTTTTAAAGGTTCACGTTCAATAAGGCTTTTGTAAAACACTCTGGGAATTTGAATGTTCTCACTTGAACATCCTTTTTCCTAACTAGATAGCCTATACAAAATCAAGCTTCAAATCATTCAGAAAGCTGAAAATAAAATTCAAGTCTACGAAAATATTAATAATGTTGGTATTACAGGTAGTCAAGAAAATGTTCCATGACAGCCGTGGTGAATAAATACACATTCATCAAAGTTACATTCAGCCTGAATTCAGGACACTACCAAAATATGTTTCTTGACAGTGATGGAAAACAAACAAATAACTTTGAAGACAAGGTCTTTTTTTTTCTTTTTCCTATATTCTGTTCTAAAAAAACATGTGAGATGGATGTCCATTTGTGACATACTGAATTGGATGTCCATATTCTGATCTGGATGTTCTTTCTAAAATGCTGCTCCCCTTAAATAAAGATCGGGTTGGAAATAAAACAGGAATGAGAAACAACTGCTCATTCTGAACACAACAGAAACCTATCAGATAAGTATCAATTTTAAAATAAGCTAAATGTTATATTTAAACATGCATTTAACATCAATAGTTCATTTTAAAATCCCTCTAATTTGGAAGAATTGATTCTTTATTTTTATTTACTTTTCAGGTTCTTCATCAAAGGAACAGGTAAGTATTAAATATATGTTTTTGATTTTGTCCCTGTAGTTAGTCTCTTGTGTGCCAGTCCTCTGTATACTTGTATAGTGGAAATAAGTAACTCAGCTATCTCTTCCAGCTTTCTTGTATATCTTCGAGTCTTCCTCTAAAGTCCACTGTATTTTAAAATCAATTTAATTACTTTTTCTTTTCAAAGCAATTTATTCTAAGGTTCAGCGGAAGTTTTCCAATTAATAATTTCTCACAGAACCCACTTCAGAATAACAAACTTAAATGTGCACAGCAGAAAACACATTTGTCATAAGTACTCAGTGTGACATATTTTTAGCAAAACAAGCCTCACCAGCTTATCAAACTATTAATAATATTGTTTGATATATCAAATTATTTCATTATTAAAACAGTAGCTTTACCATACAGCTCTCAGCCACAACTCTAAAAGCCTTAAAAGATGTGGGAGGCTTTTAAAATTAATTAATTACTTCAGTCACACTTCTCAACACACATTAAATTCCTAAAATTCACTTAATCCGTTTTAAAACGGATTATTCCTCACAGCTGTCCAGAAATCATCTACACAGGTCTATTCACCATCAAACCTACCTCCCAACTGCCTCAACGCACAGTTTAGAACCTTTACTATGTCATAACATGACACGAGCCCAGCACAAGCCCCTGCACTAACATACAGTCCAATAAGCAGCTTCAAAACACAAATTTTACAATAAATCATAACATTCTACGTTTACACAGCATTTAAATAAAATTTAAACATATTTTTCATACCTTTTTAAACTCCTGGAGAGTTTGTTTTGAAGTTTTCCCTCTGCACTTCCCTGCCACAAGCCGGTGTCTGGCTCGTGCTATCAGCTGTCTTCTCTCTCCACCTGGCACTGCTGCAACGCGTGCCAGTTAACAGGACATCTGCCGCAAAATACAAAATGCTGGAGAAGTGCACCGGAACACTTGTCAAACTTCTTACTGTCCCACACCGGGCTCTCTCCCCTGCAGGAACCGGCTCTGCTCATTAAAATGAGCCAGCTCCTATAAAATTAGGGAATCCCTGGCCCCTGTACTAACAAGGTACCTTTTAAAATTATTTTAACCCCCTTTAAGGGTTACATTCATGCTGGCTCAATAAAAAAAATGTTTAACATAACATTTTTTCCTAAAATTTATAACTTAAATTTTTCATAAACTATCTTAATACTCAAACACATCCAAGCAAAAGTTTGAAAAATCTCATATTAACAAGATTATACTATTACATACAATAATTTTCTGTCAAAAAGGTAGGACTCTTCCCTTTAGTTACTCGCGAGGAAGTTCTGATTTCTTCCCCTGAACCAGAAGGAACAGTTACAACTGTGTCAGCAACATTTGGTTCTACAGTAGTAATGGTTTGGATGATATACCGTTCACTTTGCTTTGGAGACACAGTATTAGTTGAACTAATAGATGTACCATTTGCCTTTCGAGTTATCTTATTATCATAAGCCATTTCTATATCAGTAACCAATTCAGGTGAAATTTTCCTAAGTTGATCCCTATGTAAGACTTTTTCAAACCCCTCCTTATTTCTGATTTTAAAAACATTTGACCCAAATACATTAATTACAATAAATAGAATTGGATTCCAAACATCCTCTAATTTGTGCCTGGCTTTAAAACCTTGCTTCCTAACCAGAACCCAATCACCAGGCTCCAAGATCTCGCCTCAGCTTTTCCTGTCATGGATTTTCTTGTTTTTGAATCCGGCCTTCTCAGATGTTAGATTTGCTATAACTTGAGCCTCTTCCATACGTCGTCTTCTCTCCAGAATCCAATCATCTATATCCAGGTCATTCTCACCCTCCGGGATATCGAACAAAGTTGATGGCATCAATGAGTCTCTTCCCAAAAATAGATACACTGGCGTATATCCCGTTGACCCATGTATTGTACTGTTATATATTTGGCTAACTTCGCAAAGGTAATCCGAACAACGGTTCAATTAATTAAAACCCTTATTTCAGAAAAGAAGAGGTAACATGTTACTATGTTACCTCTTCTTTTCTGAAATAAGGGTTTTAATTAATTGACAGTGTTTTATTGAATCTTTCGAAATGACTGTTTCCCAGCTGCACATTTCCTTGATAATATTGGCCTGAAAACACCTTCCCTGATCAGAATGTATATGCTCAGGAATTTCATACACAGCAATCCAATTTTTAATTAAGCACTTTGCTGTGGTTCTTGCAGACTGATTCTTTGTTGGGACAGCTACTGTAAAACGGGAAAACATGTCACATATTACTAAGACATTTTCATATCCTCTGGAATCTTTGTCCAATAGAGTATAATCTACTGCTACCACCTCCAATGGTCTAGTAACATGAAAATATGACATCTGAGCATGTTCTTTAGGGCAACATTCTTTTGCCAAAGTACAGCGTGTGAATTTCTTTATCCAATCTTCCACATCTCGAGCCATTTTTGCCCAATAAAACTTTTGTCTCAAAGTTCTTAACACTGCCTCACATCCAAAATGCCCAATATTATCATGATGTACTTGAATTACTTCATCACGATGAACTTTAGGGACTACTAATTGATAAATTTGCTCCCTATTTCTCGGGTCTTCAATTTGTCTATATAAGATACGGTTCTTCATGACTAGATATCTGCTTTGTCCTCATAAACACTTAAATTCGGGAGAAGACTGACACAGATTAGGCTGAATTCTATGTTCAAGGGCATCAATTATCTCATGTATAGTAGGGTCTTCCCTCTGTGACTGTATAATTTCCAAATCAGTATATAAGGATTGTAACTTTGCTATGATTCTGGAGCTTGCAACCGGATTACTTTTTACTTTATTGGGAAAAACCCAAATATCTTTTTCATGTTCTTCTTCTATTTTCCATTTTTCCATTTCTTCCTCTGATGACAATCTAGATAACACAACCGCATTCTGATTGTTTCTTCCTGGCTTATACTCTACATCAAAGTCCAGTTCTGCCAACTGAGCCAACCATCTCGGTTGCACTTTTGCTGACTGTAAATATTTCAAAGGGTTATGATTAGACCTCACTATGAATCTTTTGTAGAGTAAATATTCTCTGTACTTCTCCGTGGCAGCCCACTTCAAAGCCAAGAGTTCCAACTTGAAGGCGGAGTAGTTTTTATCATTACGCTCCGATTATCTCTGCCCCCTGCTAGCATAAGCTATTACCCTTTCCTCTCCATTCTGTACTTGACTTAAAATAGCTACTAACCCTTTAAAACTGGCATCAGTAGTTAATATAAATGGAGTGTCAAACACAGGGAATGTTAGTACAGGAGCTGATATAAGTCTCTCTTTTATTCCTTCGAAAGCTGTTTGACACGATTCATCCCAGACAAACGGAACATCCCCATGCCAGAACTCAAAAACGTGCCAGAACCTGACATAAGCCAGGGACGTGGAGGACTTCCTGGAACAAAGCAAGGTAGAGACCACTATAGGAGAAAGCCCCTTCTTTTCTAGTTGTCTCTTCTCAATGGCTAGACCACAAGCCAGAAGGGATCTGGGTCTTCCATTTCTACTGGCCCCTGCAGACGTAGACCTCGTCCCTTGGGGAGCAGCAATGGATCCTCTACTTGGAGGCGCCACAGATCCACATACCACAGCCTGTGAGGCCAGTCTGGAGCCACTAGGAGAACTAGACAAAGATGACATGCAATCCTGCATTAAAGTTATGATAGACATGGAGTGGAACAGGTAGGTGTGTATCACTTGTTTACACTTTCCAAAAATACTAGGACTAGGGGGCACACAATAAAGCTACTAACTGGTAAATTTAAAACAAACTGCAGAAAATATTTCTTCACTCAACACATAATTAAACTCTGGAATTCATTGCCATAGAATGTGGTAAAAACAGTTAGCTTAGCAGGATTTAAAAAAAAGGTTTGGATAATTTCCTAAACGTCCATAAGACATTATTAAGATGGACTTGGGAAAATCCTCCAGCTTTTTTCTAGGAAAAGCAGAATCATTTTTTTTCTACTGTTCTGGAATCTTGCCAGGTACTTGTGACTTGGATTGGCCATTGTTGGAAACAGGATACTGGGCTTGATGGACCTTCAGTCTGACCCATTATGGCAACACTTATGTTCTTTTGCTCTAAAAGCCAACTGATCAGAGACCACAGTGGGACGACAATGTGGCCCTCCATCGGCCAAGGCTGACCATGGCAACTATCCCCTGGGAGTCCAGGTAACTCCACTGGCTAAAGAAGCATTCTGCCTTTGTTTTGGCTGAGATGCCATCAATTTGAACAGCAGAGGGTGCCAATGATCCTCCATCAGCTGAAAAGCCTGATAACTAACAGGAAGCGACTGTGAAAGTCTGCCTGGATATCAGTGGCATTCCTAGGGGGGCTGACACCCGGGGCGGATCGCCGATGCGCCCCGCCCCCGGGTGCAATGCCCCCCCGGTGAAAGAACCCCCCCTGGGTGCACACCGCTGGGGGGGGGGGGTGCTGCGCGCCTGCCAGCACTTCGTTTTCATGCTCCCTCTGCCCCGGAACAGGAAGTAACCTGTTCCGGGGCAAAGGGAGCATGAAAACAAAGAGCCGACAGGCGCGCAACACCCCCCCAGCGGCGTGCACCCGGGGCGGACCGCCCCCACCGCACTCCCCCTTGGTACGCCACTGCTGGACATTGTCCTTGCCTGCAGCGTAGACTGCTGATAGGGCCTGCAGATGGTTCTCTGGTCACTGGCAAAGCAAGCCCACCTCCAGGGCCACAACCTGACTTCTGGTACCACCCTGCTTGTTGATGTATGCCACCACCATGGCATTGTCCAATGTCATTCTGACTATCTTTCCTTGCAGCAGAGGCAAAAACTCCCTCAGGGCAAGGTGAACTGCCCGGGTCTCCAAATGATTGAAGGACCAGAAAGCCTCCTGGACAGACCAAGCACCCTGCATCACCTGAGCTCCATAACCAAGGAGACTCACATCCATGATAACCAGAATTCACTGAGGAGAATCCAGAGGACCCTCCCCCCCCTCCCCCAGAGGTGTACTGAACTGTCCCACTAGACTGGACTGAGCCTCACCTTGGACAGAAGAGGTAAAGACAAATGAAAATCCTGTGAGACAGGTGCCCACTGGGACAGCAGGGCCCTCTTTAGAGGTCATGTGTGCACCCTCACCCAAGGTATCACTTCCAACATTAGTACATAAGTACATAAGTAACGCCATACTGGGAAAAGACCAGGGGTCCATCGAGCCCAGCATCCTGTCCACGACAGCGGCCAATCCAGGCCAGGCCAACATTGCAGCCAGAGAACCCAGAAGCTACAAATAATCCTTTACAGAGGGGACTGGGAGTTCACACAACCTGCACTTCAGTGACAGGATCTTCACAGCTCGCTCCTCTGGATGAAAGACCATTTCCTTGGCCATGTTAGAGACATGCCAGATGGTTCTTGGATCAGTTCACCACCTAGCCCAGTGACTCCAGAAGGGAAATGACCTGAGATGTCATCATACTGGCTTCTACAGGCAGGGATGGACCCTGATGCCCTGATAATGGAATCATTCATGGGGCAACACAGCACATTACCGGTAATGTCACTGGTAGAGTTCAGTCTTTTCTGTACCTCCACCTGCTGGTAGGAAGGGATAACACCTACTGATGCAAAATAGTGGTGCTGACGTTAGGAAAGCAGTACATTTTCCCAAGTTGTTCATAATAATGTTTTATGGACTTTTCTTGTAGGAACTGGTCCAAATCTTTTTTAAACCCTACTAAGCTAACTGCTTTTACCAAATTTGCTGATAATGAATTCCAGAGTTCAGTTACACACTGAGTGAAGAAATATTTTTTCTGATTTGATTTAAATTTACTACTTAGTAATAGTAATTTACATTTAACATGATCACTGTTAACATGGGTTATTAAATAGCCCTTTAAAGAGGAAAGAATGCTGAGTTCAATATTCATAAGCCATAGCTGTATTTCATTTAATTGCTAGCTGCTGTGAGCTTATACCTAAATATTTGGAGCTGACCAATATCCAGATATTGGCGCTGAATACCCAGGTATTTCAAAGACCACCACTCTTACCTAGGTAAACAATGACAAACTTTTGCTTTCCTAAGTTATCCAGTTAGTTACCCAGATACTGGAGCTGAATATGGCCATTCTCTAAACAAATTCCAGTGAAGCCTGGGATTCCCCCCTCAGACTACCCGGTCACTATCAGGATCACTTTGGGGCAGTTTGTGTATATAATGCTTCTGAAAATCTGTGCATGGCCCCCGTCAGCGGATTTATTTAGGTAGCAGGTGTTGCAACCCAGATAAGTCCTTGCTGCATATCCTGTAACTCAGACCAATTTCTTTTATCTTGTTTAACTGTACATAGAATTTTCCTTGAGTTTAACCACCCAACTGTTTAACCCACTTGACTTTTTTTTTGTTACATTTGTACCCCGTGCTTTCCCACTCATGGCAGACTCAATGCGGCTGACATGGGGCAATGGATGGTTAAGTGACTTGCCCAGAGTCACAAGGAGCTGTCTGTGCCTGAAGTGGGAATCGAACTCAGTTCCTTAAGACCAAAGTCCACCACCCTAACCACTAGGCCACTCCTCCACTCCACTTTGCACTACCCATCTTGTTCCCGCTATATATCTTCACTTGGCCCCTTGGCTACATGGTAAACTGTATTGTAGAAAAGCATTAGTATCCTATCTATGTTATTTCAATGTTCTAATGCATACTTATTAGGCGTTTCATTGGTATTATGCTGTCATCCTATTATATCTATTTTATTTGGGAATGTTCTTCCATGCTGTTTTTAAGGCATTGTTTGTATTGTACTGACATCTATTATATTTTTGTTATGTGATTGTTCTATAATGCTGTTAATTGTGTATTTCTGATACTGTTTTATGTTAGCCCTATTACTAGGTTTCTATTTGCCATTTCCAAGTTTACTTTATTGCAAGTGGGGTGAAGGAGAGGCCTAATGGTTTGTGTAGCAGGTTACAGATATGGGCAACTGGGTTCAATTCCTGCTTCTCCCTGATGGCCAGCAGTGGGTTGAGATCCTGGGGAACCAGGTTCAATTCTCTCTGTAGCTCCACTTAGATCGTGACCCCACTAGGGACAGACCCAGTACCTGTAAAATGAAGCTGTAAACTACTTAGGTCTAAGCAGTATATAAATAGTTAATTGAATGACTGTATTTATGCTTATATTTGGTCAATGCACTATTGTTAATTTTGTTAAAATTGTAAGGTTTATGTTAAACTGCACCTGCTGTACTCTGCCTTGGGTGAGTTACTTCATAAACTCGGTCAATAAATCCCAATAAATAAATAAATAAAATAAATATCAGGCCCGTTATTTTAAATGATGGAATAATGACATTTCATTTGCTGTCACCTTTTCTTATGTACATATTTGTTCATATGCTGATTCCTACCTTAAACTTTTGCAAGAGATATTGAAAATAGTACTGTGTATTTTTCTCAGTTTACTAGCACAATATATTACTTTGTATTTTTGTTGTTTATTTATTTATTAGGACTTATTTAACGCCTTTTTGAAGGAATTCACTCAAGGCTGTGTACAATAAGAAGAAATCAAACATGGGCAATAGGCAATTACAGCAGTAAAAATATTAAAGTAACAATACAAAGTATAGCATAGTATACTACTTACAATGTCAACACAATACATAATAGAACACTTTTTGGCAGTGTAGGGTATAAGCAAAGATGGAACATATAGATAGGTAAGAGAGTAAGAGGAGGAAACATGCATACGAGGTTAGAAAGATGGATAACTTTTATCTCAGCTAGGGTAGAAGTGGATAAACATATCCTGCTGCAGTTTGTGCAGCCCGTGTCACTCCTTGTGTGTGAGTGAGACTAACAAGTTAGTTACTTCTTCCATTAAAGGCTTGGTTGAAGAGCCAAGCTTTCACCTGCTTCCTACTACTACTACTACAGTCTTGTGTTAAACGTAGCCTTTCAGGCAGTGCATTCCAGAGTGTTGTCGTTGTTCTTGGTTTGTTGGCATAACATTTGTCATTTGTTTTATCTAATATGCACTTATGCCATGATCAGATTGCCCCAGACAAAGGAGGTAGACTTTATACCCTATACTTTAAAGAAATCTTAGATACCTAGTATTTTTGTTTAAAGACATAAATCAGAAATGAACTCTGTGTACCAGACAGTAAATAAATGATTGTACAAGTCCTGCTCAGATGTAGAACATCTTTATTTGGTGGGAGATAGGCTGCGGTGAATATAATCTGATAAATTGTACTATAGCAAGTGCGGACTATAGAAAATGTTTTTTAAACCTCCAGCAGCAAACCACAATATTTAGATATGTGAACAGGATGCAGTCATACTTTCTCTTCCTCTGCATGCAGCTCAAAGCAATACAGTCTGTAGTCTCCTTTCAATTGGATTGTATTCTATCATGGCTCAGCTGCTTCTTGCTAATGTGGAAGTCATAATAGATCACTATATCATACAAAGTTTGGAAGACTTATTCATTTTTTTCTGCAAAAGTTAAATAAAGTGCAGAACTTTCACCCTATCAATCCTTTAGCAATCTGTCCAAGGTGACATTTCATTAGCACATTCTGTCAGTGGATAAATCGCACCGTATTCTCTGAAAGGGAGGTGGAAAACATCCAGTCCTTTTTCATTAGATTCATTCGAACTTGATCCACTGGAGATTACATACCAAAAGCACGGAAGACATAAGAAGCACCATCTTGTCCATAAAACTGCATTAATCATTTATTCCCATCAATGTATTTTAAGTCAGCGCTGGCTCTCTTGTTACACCCAAACCTTAGTATTCAATTTTGAGCAGTATGACAGATACATTTCAAGGAAAATCATACACATAACAGCTTCTGCCAAGCTTAATAAAATCCTCATTCATCAATTAAGAAGTTTCCAGTAAAAGCAAGGAAAACATAGTACAGCAAGCTAGTGCAGTGGTTTTACATTAACAGATGCTGTTTTCATTATTATTATTATGTCTTCATATGGTGAACATTATATCCAGTGTTGACTGCTTTTGATTCCATTAAATTAGATCCTACCCAATGACACGATAATCATAGAGCTATCGGCAACAAATGTATACTGTTCCAGGTGGAGTAGTTTTTTTTTTCTCAAAAAATTGATGGGGTTATGTCTTTTAAATTTAAAAATGTCCAGATATTTGGGGAGTCAAATTGGTATTACTCCAAGACCTCCAATCATAGGTGGTATTGCTATTGTGTTTTCTGTTTCTCCAAAGTCTTTCTACTTTAATGGCCCTTATACTAAACTGTGTTAGGCCTCTAACATGCATTTAGCAGGGGAAAACAGGCTACTGTGCAATGTGTTAAAGTTGTAAATAGTTTTAACAGTTTATACATATTTATTTCTACATTGGAATGCTTTTTGTTGTGTCAGTTTAGGAGCCTTCATCCATTCTAATGCCCTTACATGTATGGTTCAAAAGTCCTTGCTCACTCACCCCTCCTGGTCATGATGTGGAACATATTCCATTATTATCATCCACATATCTGCCTACAACAATTATAAGAATTACTTCCTCATATTGGCAATGGCAATGAAGGTCTGGAACAGTATCTACTGAACAGGTGAACACCAAGCTTCTCAATTCTATAGCAATTATGTAACCTTCTAAATAGTGGCAGCACTACATTTTTATTTATTTGGATTTTGCTCATACCTTTTTCAGTAGTAGCTCAAGGTGAGTTATATGAAGGTACACTGAGTATTTCTCTGTCCCTGGAGGGCTCACACTCTAATTTTGTACCTGAGGAAATAGAAGGTTAAGTGAGTTGCACAAGATCACAAAGAGCAGCAGTGGGACTTGAACCAGGCACCTCTAGATGTCAAGACTGGTGCTCTAATCACTCCATTGGCTTCTGGTCTTATACATGGTCCAGTATAAGATTTTATTCTTGATTATAATGCATTTTATTCTGGTATTCTTGTCTCTCTATAGATCCCATATCACTCACATTGTTCTACTTGTTCCTAATATCTCAAACCAGATTTCTTTGCCCTTACGTGTTCAGACTCAGTTAGATGCCACTCAATATTCTACATTGGTCTATCCTTATGGAATGCTCTGCCTCTTTCAAAGTAGCTCTTACGACTCACACCTACACACAAGCTTTTTGGGCAGGCAAGAGATGTGGCATGGAAATTGATCCATGTTGTCTCCAGGATGTGCTAACGGTGGTTTGCATCTTCTAGCTATCTTTATTCTGGTTTCAACTGTAGACTGCTTTGATGATCCTACTAATCCAAGTACAGTATTTCAAATTTGTACATAAAATAAACTTTTATGCACTTGTAGCTGCAAAGAGTCCACCAACAGCAAAAGCTCTTTTCAATCCATCTTGCACAAAAAAAAACCTTCTAACTTTTACTCAATAATATTTATTTACTATCAGAATGATTTCACTCATGATAGCCCTTCTTTAACTCAGATACTCTGGGGCATCTACAAAGGGGATCGGAACTTCTATCACCTAACTCATATTTGTCCAATCCTGATGCCCAGGGAGCATTAATTGCCAATTTTTTTATCCAGTGACTGTATTGTTCCACTAACCTTCCCAACATCCTAAATAAACTAAATGATGAAATGCTCCTGCTGCTTTCTTCTTTTGATACCACTTCCTCCCACCTCCCATGCTCCTCTAAAAATACACCAGTGTATTCCTGCACTTCTCAATCTGCGTCTGTAGGACACAGCTCTACACTCTTTAGTCTCCAGCATAAGGAAGTCCCTTATTATCAGGTACAGAATATATACAAAATTATTGGATCTCATCATAGCCTCTTTCATTTACTAATAACCATTTTATTACTACAGTCTGTTACAAAATAGCCAAGAAGTTGTTTTTCTCTGAGCTAATGCCCAGCCCTTCACCATATACTTATTTTCTTTAAGATATTAGGCAATATATGGCTCTGATCTATAACCAAAGAGAGGGAACGAAGTACAAACTAAAGTCCAAACAAAAAAAAAACAGCACCACGGGCCTTTAAAAATGGAACACAGTTCTTTAATGAATGAGCCTTGACAAAAAGACCCGACATGGGCCGTGTTTCGGTGACTAGCACCTGCGTCAGGGGTCACAGTGATGACGTGGAAAACTTGGGGAATAACTCGAATATATTCCTCTACAATATATTATTCCTTACCCCACGTCTCATGTAGTAAAAGCTTCAAAGCACCAAGGCACTTTCACTTTCTGTATCCATTTGGTGCTTTGTAGCTTTTACTACATGAGACGTGGGGTAAGGAATAATATATTGTAGAGGAATATATTCGAGTTATTCCCCAAGTTTTCCACGTCATCACTATGACCCCTGACGCAGGTGCTAGTCACCGAAACACGGCCCGTGTCGGGTCTTTTTGTCAAGGCTCATTCATTAAAGAACTGTGTTCCATTTTTAAAGGCCCGTGGTGCTGTTTTTTTTTTGTCTGATCTATAACCTGCATTTGCAGCACAGCTTGTGCTGTCTTGTAGGTGTGCCCCTGCTAGGCTTACTACCTGCTTCTTCCACCAGTGTGTCATCCAGGAGAAGCAAGCATATGTATTCATTTGACTGGTATAATGCTCACTAACCCTCTCAATCTTGGTCAACTATATCTGCAGCCTAGAATGACATTGATTGAACAAACTGGGGATCACCTACTTGCCAGACATTGTCCTGGTAATTGGAGCAAAGCAATGCAGCAGCCACTTAACTCCTATAAACTCAACCACCTTTCTGGACTGGTCATCCAGGGCAATCATTTCCTTGATGCCTGATCTCACTACTTTCTCTCGGCCTGTGACATGTCAAATACCACTCCATCTCTCCCACGGTGACTTGCTTATATTGGTGCTGGGGTTATTTATCTGCCACTTCACTGATAGAAGAAGCTTGGGAGATGAACTTGGTCTTTACTGTAGCTTTCCTGTGCTGCTACTTGGAATTGACGATGGAGTTTCAAGACCAGGACCAGTGCCTTCCCTTGAAATCAGCAAATGATGCAGCCTGCCACTGTTAGAAAGCTGGCCCAGTAGCATTTCTCTACTGATAGCCTTCAAACAGTAAATAAATTCTACAAAACACTAATCCTCACTGTAAAAAGCCTTCAAATCTCAAACTGTTTTTGTTTATTCATGATTTCCCCTTTCTGCATTTTCAGTGACTGCTGCTGAAGCTGGTCCTGAAAATAAAAGGCCATGGAAACTTCTCACATTCACCTCTACCTCAATATACTACTCAAGAAGGAACCTGCTATGAGTGGGAAAGCACGGGGTACAAATGTAACAAAATAAAATGAAATAATATAGCTTGCAGTAATCTTATCCCTGGAAAGTTAAAAAAAACTCGCAAAGCTATTTTTAACTTTCTTCTGTATTTATGAGCTGATTAGCATGTGAACTGATATTCTCAGGGAGGGACTGAAAGGAGTAAGCATGCTCCAGATAAAAGGTCCTCCTCATTTCTCTGATATCAGTCTCTGTTGACCTTGTATAATTGTCATTCTTATCCTGCCAGTATACCCATCCAGAATGTGAAGACAAGAGCAAAGAGGTACCCAGCTTCAATCTCTTTTCACTAAAATCTTATTCTACTGTACATTCACCTCTTCATCTGGACCCCCTGCAACCTACTGGTGCATCCTTGTTGTCTAGTGGAGGGCAGGAGTTATCCAAGGCTTTAACTGCCCCAGAATCTCTGTTACTAAAAATCTCACCATCTACACCCTAGCAGTTCTCTTATAGTACTACCATTAGAGTTCAGGATGCCAAATATGGAAGCACGTAGCTGATGTTATTAACATCAGCCAGACTAATGTCATTTTAAAAGCTGCCAGTAGATGAAGAGGATATTAGAGGATGCATCCTAGGGATCAGTTGAGTCTCATTTGTCCATGGGAAGGTGCTGGAGATTTAGGGGCTTTGTTCTGGGAGTTGGGCCATGGGTTTCCTGGCTTAGAATTCATGGGCTACAGATGCATAGCCTGGCATACTAAGGCCTGGTTCAGGATGCCATTCATTGTAAGGGTACAAAGGCAAGGAGGTGGTCAGTTTAAGCCCTAGTAAGGGGAGGGAGAGGATTGAAGGAACACTGGATCTTCGAAGGTTTCAGGGGGGTCTACTTTTAAAATTTTTATGCCCTATACCATGGCTGGGGATTTGGGCTACTAGCCCACCAGGGATGTGAGACTTCCTGAAGGGGTAGGGTTTCAGGAGGACAACTTTTGTGAATATTTGTATCCTATGTTGTGACTGGAGATGGTTTAGGAATTACCAACTTACAAAAGCTCTAAGGCAAAGCCTGCTGTTACCAGAAGAAATCCAAACTTTTTTCCATTTTATTTCTATTCATAAGTCCAGGAATGCACCACATTTCAAGTCCTGGGAAAGCTACTGAAAACATGTGACTTTAGTTGCGGATTCATATGAATCAGGAGCACATTTGTATCCTTAGCTAATGGTAATGAAATTAATGCCTCTTTTTTTTTTTTTTTAGTTCATTTGGAACCCTTGGTGATTTGTTGTTTTTGAAATGAAACAAAACTGAACTTAATCATTGTGCTTTACCATCAATTTCAACACGAATGCACATTTCCAGTGTCAATTCTTTGGATCAAAATTGCATTTCTGGTACTTCATAAATGCACAAGAGATGAATGTTTTATGCAGTTTATTCATTTTTAAAATCTCTTTTTATCCCTAGGAGCCTATAACAATTATTAAGACTCATATCTTTGTGAAGGATAGACTAGGTCACTGATTAATCCTAAACCTCTAAGTGAAAAGTGCTTATGAACTCTTTGGAGAAAGGAACATTTCAAAAGTCATTCATTTTGACTTTAACAAGGAATGTCTCAATTAAGGAAAATGTTGGAAGAAACCCTAGTGTGAATTTTATTACATAGAGCCCTTAGGGTACAACATAAAAATGGTTATTGAACATGTCAAATCAATTACTTCTTCATTCCTTAAGTGGTGAGTTGATCAGAATATATAATCTAACTTTTAACCTTTCATTTATTTTAATTGTAAATACATCTATGTCAAAATTCCTGTAAAATATCTAACCATAGTGGTTGCAATAAAAGCATGCAAGGGAAGGAAGAAAACCCCAGAGAAGACAAAAACGTAGATACAACAATAAAGCAAATATGTCACCAATTTTTGCCTAATGGCATCAAACTAAAACACTAAAACATAAAGGCCCTTAATAAATAAACACGTAGACCATCTATTATAACCCACACTCAGCAAGTTGAAGAGAAGGCAGGCAATGATTGTCATTAACTTCCTAACAATCTCAGTACCATCAACCATTAAAAAGTATAGCACCCAGCTTTCAATTTGAAGTATATTATTATGTTTTAAAATTGTTGCTAAAAGCTGACTGGTTTGGAGTTTGATGACAAATCAGCCATGAAGAAATGAAGCTGGGATAGATTTGTTAGGCTGCTAGGCCAGGTGACTTCTGCTTCATGTTTGCCCTTCCTGATACTTTTCTGCTTTATGTACAAAAATGCTATTTTCCTTGCAATGGTACCAGACTTTAATGGAAATGAATAATAATTTGATTCATTTGTGCCAAGTGCTCATTCATTTTATTTATATTGAAACAAACTGAAGTGGACTCATTTACCTTGTTTTTCCATTCATTTCAAAACAAATACTCATCTCTATTCTCTATTAATTGGAGTCTACTCCTTTTTACGATTGGTTTTTTTTTTTACCCCACACCTAACTCTCTTTTGAACCTTGTGATGAGCCTCTTAACAGATAAAGGAAGATCAAATGTGCAAGAGTCCTAAATCATTTCTATACAGTGCTTTGGGTATTCAACAAAAGCAATAAAATGGACTTTTACAGGTTACAGTATACACTTTTTGACTAGGTTAGAGGGTTATAATAGAACATTGTTACTCTGAGAGTTAACATGACCAACAAGGGATGAATGTTATTATTCACTAGAATTTCATCACTCCAATAACTCCTATTGCTAGCTGTCAAAGTAAAATCAATATTTTTTAACTGAGCCCTGAGTGTAAAAGTGAAGAAAAACTAACAGCAAAACAAACAATGTTCAAAGTTATCCAGAAGTTAAGTTTCTATATTTGGTACTGTCAGACATGAGGGCAGATTTAAATCCATTTCAGATGTACAGCAGCATTTTATATGTGGACATAAGCACTTCTAAAACATGTAAACACAGGGAGAAAACCGAAGACTTCCACAAAGCGATCCGGAAGCAAGAGTGGAAGGAAATGAAGTATCAAGAGACCATAGGTCAGAAAAATCTATTTAATAGAACAAGTCCCAGTCACATTAATTCTACATAGTGGTTAGAGCACCAGTCTTGCAATCCAGAGGTGGCCGGTTCAAATCCCACTGCTGCTCCTTGTGATCTTGGGCAAGTCACTTAACCCTCCATTGCTTCAGGTACAAACTTAGATTGTGAGCCCTCCTGGGACAGAGAAATATCCAGAGTACCTGAATGTAACTTACCTTGAGCTACTACTGAAAAAGGTGTGAGCAAAATATAAATAAATAAAATAAATAGACTGTGTTTCGGCTGCAAAAGCCTTCAGCAGGAGTTAACTGCTGAATTCTCTCTCATATACTTTCGACAGGTATGCCAGTGGCAGCATTCACACGTGTCTGTTTCTGAAGATGGCAAGTGTGACAAGCATGATTTTTTTTATTTTGAGAGAGAATTCAGCAGTTAATTCCTGATGAAAGCTGTTGGAGCTGAAATACAGTCTGTGTAGAGTTAACATGAGTGGGACTTGTTCTATTAAATAGATTTTTCTGACCTGTGGTCTCTTGATGCTTCATTCCCTTCCATTCTCAAAGTTATATATGCACACATTGCTATGTGTGATTTTATCTGAATTACGAGGGGGGTTGTGTTGGGGAGGTTTATTTATTTATGTGACATTTTTACCTTGCATTATTCTGAGATAGGCTCAGGTTCAATGTGGCTTACATGGCAAACACCAAATTGAAAAAAATACATTTTCGGAATATTTACATTCATAAAATACATCAAACAATTAGGCTGATTACCTTAATATATAGGATATAGAAATAGAGTTTGTTTTCATAACAAACACAAAAGTATCAGTATTTAAAACAAAAGTTATATAATGTAAGAAATGTGAGCAATAGATTAGGCTATAATCAAATCGAAGACACCGTAGTTGTGCGATAAGAGTTTGTAAAAGTTAGAATGTGTTGAGATAGGATCATTCATTTGATTGTTTCAGATTGATTCTTATCTTTATTGAAAGTTGAACTGAAAAGATGAGTTTTCAATAGGCTACGGAACAACATTTAGTCAGTTGTGTGTCTGAGCTGTTTGGGTAGGGAATTCCAGGTTTTAGTACTTTGATAAGAAAAGTTAGCAGTATGAATGGTTTTGTAGATTAAGGAGTATGCTTAGTAAGGTGCATTAGCGTTTCTAACACTCCTCTAAAGTTAAGGTGCATTAATGCTAACGTGCCTATATATTTCTATGGGTGTGTTAGCAACGTGCATAAACCATTTACGCATGTTAAAAACGCTAACGCGCCTATACTGCACCTTAGTAAACATAGGCGTAAATTCTTAAAACCTGGAAAATGTAGGATTATATAGCTTCTAGATGTTGTGGAAGCATTATGTGGTGGTAAGTTTCCATTTATTCATATACTTTAGAAAATGCATGTATATATACATCAATTAAACCTGGAAAATATGTGAACCAAAAAGCAACTGTATTACCTTCAAAATCTGCTCATTGATTCACAAGATAATTTATGGGGAAGCCCCTGCTTACATGCTAGATTTAATTGATCTGCCATCCAGAAATTCTTTGGTAACTGCTCGATCCTACCTTAATCTACACTATCCAAGCTGCAAATCAGTTAAATATAAACTGCTTTTTTCTTCATCTTTCTCCTACGTCAGCCCAAAGTCCTGGAATGTTCTACCAAGGCATCTAAAGGAGATTGAAGATCGCCAGCTATTCAAGAAATTATTGAAAACATTTTTATTCAAGAAATCTTATCCCACCAATTAACACTTAATCCCCAACCATCTCTAATTGTCTGTACTCGTTTACTACTCCAATCTATTCATGTATCTTTGTATAATCCTCCTGTTCTTTCCCGTCTTTCTGACTTGCCATGTCATTACCCTCATTGCTTTGTAACCTTCTGTAACATTGTAAGCCACATTGTGCCCGCTCTAGTGGGAAAATGTGGGGTATAAATGTACCACAAACAAATAAATAAATAAAATAAATGTACGTGTATAAATTTTCTGGGTAATTTTCAAAACAGAAGCATGTGCCAGGGGCTATACAGGAAACAAAATATGCAGACAGTGTTTGCAGGGGTGCCCAAAAGGGGTTGTTATAACTGAATGCACAGAAGACACATTTATTTTTGACTCTGCAAATTTTGGTAAAATTTCAAAACAAAAACACAAGCCTGTTTCTGCTTTGAAAATTACTCTGAGTTAATTTCTGTACATACACTTGAATTTTCAACAGCATGCATGCAAATGCTTAATTTTGCTGCTAAGCATGTCTCTGCTTAGCCCAGATAAAGTTTTATTTGCCCTCAAAATGAGTAGCAAACCATGCTATTATAAGGAATGAAAAATGTTAACAATTATGATATACACTGTAAATAAGACTCAATTCATTCCTGTCTTTTTGGATCTTGTAGGCAGCTAGCACAGCAAACCTTCATAAAATAGATGTTAAGAAGATATTTGTGGTGGTCAAAATCACACTTAGAGCTCAAAGGAGATAATGTGGCATACGAGATGCATAATCATCATAAATGATTCATTAATGCCTTTCACTTTGTGCATGAGAAAAACCTACATATGGATACTCATTCATACATATACAGCTCATTTACTTATCTCCCAAAACTCTGACACTTAAATGTATAAATTAATAGCTCAGATTGGAAAAATGCCATAATTACCAGTATCCATTATGACTGGGTATGATTTGTACATCTTTAAAAATCAATTCCTTTCATGGCAAAAATAGAAACAATTTAAGTCCCTTTAATTTACCATATGCAGTGAAAAAAATGCAAAAAGATCCAGGAAGGAGAGGGGGAGAATCCAAGATGGCCAACTGAGAGGGGAAGTCATGCTGGGTTAGGGTACTAACCCGTGTTATTTGTCCCTTAATGTGTATTAAAGGGCTGTGACCATGGGTGTGGTGTTCTAATGCAGCAGTAAAAAAGTTGTCCTGCCTTTCATAGTAATGAGATGCAAAAAATGCAAATGCATGCAAAGCATCTTATTACTATGTAAACAGCACAACACAAGCTGCAGTTTAGCCAGTAAAATAACCTCAACTAAAAGCCGAGATTATTTTACCGTTCCAGAAGCATCAGGCCACCAAACTACAGACCAAGGCTTCAAGGCTGTATCTTAAAGAGGTTGGCACACAGATCTAATGTGAGTGGCCATAGCGCTCTCCCACCCAAGCACAAATCCCCACCACTAGAGCCTCCCAGTCAACACCTGCCCTCAATTGAGATCTCCCCAGTGAAGCACCCCATTTAAGTCTCCCCCAATGAAGGCCCCCCTTCAAGGTCCCCCCACATCTTTGCCTAGCCAGAACCTTCCCCTAAAGAATAATAATTACTTTCAAATGGGCCCCTAGCTACCCACTAATAGACTCCCCTCCATGTCTACCATATATCATCCCTTGGGGGTTTTCTGGACATCTGCACGTGGGCAATCTCCCCTCGCTCCTGCCCCTACCAGTGCTGGGATTCAGAATGATGCTGGAAAACCTAGCAATAGTTCTAGGGATGTTGTGTGGTAGGCCTGGAGGGGCCTATGGGTTGGTGGAGGGGAGCCTGTTTGAAAGCAGGTAATATGGGAAAGTTCCAGCTGGGGGAACCATGAAAGGAGGGCCTTTATTGGGGACACCATGGAGGGGCCTCGATTGGGGAGGGGGTGGATATTCTGAAAGGTTGTTTATGTTACATATTTTGAATTGATATGATAATTACATGATTAATAAAGCTGTTGTCAATTGATTTGTCATCATAAATGATGATTTTTCTGTGTTTTACCTCCTATATTTGGTTCTGAATTATGCAAGGAAGAGGCCTATGTTATAATGAATTGACTGATAACTGATAGTTGTAAACAAAATCATCAATGAAAAAAAAAGAGACAAATAAGTTATATCACATTCAAAATATAGGGCTAGATTCTACATAAGGCACCTAAATTTTTTTTTTGACAGCCTTTTACCTGCTGCGGTAAAAGGGGGACTCAATGCGCATCAAAAACATGTGCTGATGCTAGTGCAGGCCCCCCTTTTACTGCAGCTTAGTAAAAGGATCCCATAGTGCACAACTCAAAAGGAGGTGTGACTATGGGAAGAGCACGGGCAGGTCAGTGGGGTTCACTAAAGGTGAACACAGTATTACCGAATATCAGGGATCCACATGAAAATTGACTCTAAGTACTATTCTATAAATGACACACAACTTGAAATGTATTGGGACGAGAGAATGAGACATTGGGTTTTATCTCTATTGAGTTTTAACTTGAATGCTGATGCCCAGGATTCCATGATGTTCATGCTGTATATTATTTCCTTGGTGATTTCTGTAGTTTGAGATAGTTTGAGAGTGCAACTTTTTAAATTTAACTTGCTCTATGGATGGAAACTGAAGAATGTGCATATGAGAAAGTCAAATACAATTGATTCATTTTGCAAAGAAGGAAAAAGAAGTCATACAATCAGGTTTCAGGCCATAAATATAAATATATAGTAGAATGGGATTTGATATACCAACGTTCTGTGTTTTTTTGCAACTACATTCAAAGCGGTATATATAGTATATAAAGGTACTTATTTGTACTTTAGACTGAAAGCCCACCTCTTTAACATTGCTTTTGACTCGTAACCACTTGTAACCACTCGCCTCCACCTACCCTCCTATCTTCCTTCCCGTTCACATTTATTGATTTGATTTGCTTACTTTATTTATTTTTTTGTCTATTAGATTGTAAGCTCTTTGAGCAGGGACTGTCTTTCTTCTATGTTTGTGCAGCGCTGCGTACGCCTTGTAGCGCTATAGAAATGCTAAATAGTAGTAGTAGTAGTAGTAGGGTAATGGAGGATTAAATGACTTGTCAAGAATCACAAGCAACTGCAGTGGGAATTGAACCCAGTTCCCCAGAATCAAAGTCCCTTGCACTAACCACTAGGCTACTCCTTTGAATATCACCTAAGACTTAATTGATAACCAAAGCAATTCCATCAACAAGGGAGTTACTCTCTCAAAGTAATTCTTTTCCTAGATCAAGCGTGCTGCAACATTTTGAATTATCTGGAATCTTTTCAAAAGCATCTTAGAACAACCTACACACACTATATTACAACAGTCAAGCTGTGGTAAGACTGTCACTTACATTTAGATCATCTTTCTATCATACCTAACTTATTAGGCGGGCCAAAGGCAGTTGTTATTGATTATTGATTAATGTTCAAGGAGCAAATTTCAGCTGTAATGAAAAGTTTGAGACAAATCAGCATTACACACCTTAATTTGGAGGAATGGCTTAATGATTAGTACAGTGGGCTTTGATCCTGGGTTCAATTCCCAGTGTAGCTCCTTGTGACCTTGGGCAAGTCACTTAGGGGTCCTTTTATAAAGGCACATTGAAAAATGGCTGGCAGTAGTGTAGACAGGATTGAATTTAAGTTCTTAGATTTAGTCCACAAAACCTTCTATGGTCACATCCTATATAATAATTCTCACCTCCAACGTTCTGTGCTTGGGACCGTGGCTCCCTGGAGGTGGTCTGCTAGGCAGACACACACTGACGTCACTGACGTCATGACAGCTGATTCCAAGGCAAGGGGAGGAGTAGGGAAACACGCTGCACATGTTTCCCTACTCCTCCCCCTGCCTCGGAATCATCTGTCACCCCTCACGCTACGGTCTCCTCGACCCCCCTTCCGTGAACCTGTCGACCCCCCCGGCCCGCCGAAAACCGCCCCCCGCCGCCGTTGTGGACTACCTGTGCTGACGGGGGACCCAAACCCCCGACAGCCGAAGTGCTGTTGTGCCCTTCGCGTTGCTTCCTTAATCATCTTCTCTGCAAGTTTCTCTGCATGCGTCTGATATCAGACACACGCAGAGGAACTTCCAGAGAAGATGATTGAGGAAGCAACGCGAACGTCATGAAGGGCACAACAGCACTTCGGCTGTCGGGGGTTTGGGTCCCCCGTCAGCACAGGTAGTCCACAACGGCAGCGGGGGGGGGGGGCGGTTTTCGCAGGCACAGGGGGGTCGAGGGGGCTGTAGCGCGGGGTGGGGGGGGAATTGCCTGCCTAGGGCCCATTTCCTTGCCTTCAAAAACAGGCCTTTTTTACTAGTTCCTTCATATTTGTCTCAACAACTATGCCATATGTCCCAGAGTAGGTTTTGTGTTCATTAAATGATCACCATATGTTTATTCTCCTATTTTTAAAGAATGATGGGAAGTAATAAGAAATAGTACATTTTTTTAGCTTATGGCTAGCTTATGAAATCAATGCCCTGTGCCAATAAAACATTGTAATCCTCCTAGATTACATTTAAGAGTTTCTTCAAGACTTACCATTTTACTATAGCATTTGAGAATTTGGAGGTTTAGATTTGCTGCTTGGGTCTCTGTCTGCAAATAGCATTTGTATTATTTCATGCTTTTGTTTTAGTTTTGAATGCATGTGTAGCAGGGGTGGCTGAAGGCAATCTGCTGCCTGAGGTGAAAGAAGAGATGGCGTCCCTCCCGACACCCTTCCACCCCTCTCCAGCTCTTCATCAGAGAGCAAAAGGATTGAGATTGATAGAAAACAGCAAAATGAAAATATGGAAACCATATCTATCTATATCTCTTTATATTTGTATCTCAATATATGTCTATAATACACACATAAAGCTAAAGTCAAGCAACCTGATAGAGTCAAACTAGTGGCATAGCGAGTGGGAGGCAGGGATGCCTTGCCCCCCCCCCCCCCCCCCCCCCACTTTGGGCTTAGGTCCACCACAAAATTGTGACAACCAGTAAATAAGCAGCAGGAAGTCAGCAGTGTGCTCTTTCCACTGATGCCAGCACTTCCGTGCATGCTCATTTCATGCATTTCAACTGAGCATGCACAGAAGTGCTGGCGTTGTAGGCTGGAACAGCCTCCATGCTTCCCCTCAGACAGCACATTCAGGGCTCTGGCACTGAAATATCAGCTGGCAGGTTTTGAGCAACCTTGCCAGCAAAGTTATGATGGGCAGCATAGCAACAGTAGCAATCTGGAGAGGGGGACTGAGAAGAAATGCTTGGTCCCCTAGCCTCCCCAGCAACTCCCCCAAACTAACTTCTGGCTATGCCCCTGAGTCAAACCACACAGAAAAGAAAAATGTCCAGCCCATTTTAGCAGGGATGAGACATTTGGTGTGCACTTAGGAGGCCTTGGGTGAGGAGGACAAGTACTCACAGAAAAGAGAAATCACTTTTTTAATGTTTATGTTTATTGAATGCTTGCTATACCAATGAGGAATAGAGAAAGGAACTACAATTTCAGATAGGACAGACAGGAATAAAGACTATCAGGAGAGGAAAGACTCAGCTTCCTTCTCTGCATGCCCCTACCAGCCAGGCAATACCAGGAAAGCATAGAGTATGCTGTAAATTTTACAGAGTAATTATTCATTCACATGGGCATTCCTAGATTAACCTATAAAACTCTCTCAACAAGAGATACAGAGCAGAAGTAGAATGCTTCACTTTACAACTCAATATATAAGCTCTTGTGACAAATCAGCAATGCTGAGCAATGTTAAAATACTTTTCAGTAGTTAGTCCAAAAAGTTTAAATACTCAAAAATAGTTAGGAGTTTCCCAGTTGTTAAACTACATTTTAACTAGTTAATTACTAAGTAGTTTAACTACGTTTTAAGTAATTAATAACAAAAAAATTCAGTTGTGTTTTTAAGTTCTTCTGTACTGTTGCTTTCTGACTAACACCCTAGTTAGTGCAGTTCTCTTGTGGTATAATATGTTTGGTTCTGGAGCAAGTTATTGGATAAAACAAGAAACTGCATTATAATTGGATATTTTTTTTTAACTGTACTGTGATTGGATGGATAGGAAGGAAATACTGTGATTGGATAAAATGAGAAACTATACTGGATTGAATCGATAGGAAGGAAACATTGTGATTGAGTAAAATGAGAACCTGTACTGTAATTGGATGGATAAGAAGGAAATACTAGTCTGTGTCTGGATAAAATGAGAAACTGCATTGTGATTGGATGGATAAGAAGGAAGTAGCAAGCAATCAAATAGCAAGTACTGCAGCAAGGCTAATTTTCAGAAAATCAAGATTCGACAGAGCTGAACCATTATTACAAGCACTACACTGGCTTCTTGTCAGAGAATGTATTGCCTTCAAAATGTGCACCATGGTGTATTGGATTATATTTGGTCTTACACCTGAATATATGAAAGAACTGAATGATCTCCCAGTGAGAAACATACAACCTGAAGCGCAGAACTACTCGTATCTTAACTTCCCAAGCTGTCAAAAGATAATATATAAATCAGTACTGTCAGCAGGATTCCAATACCAAAGAACAAGGATATGTAACTCATTACCAGAATGACTAAGAAGCATAGACCAGTACCCAAGATTTCAAAAACACCTGAAGGCCCACTTTTTTAGACAATCCTACAACAAGGAAAACACCAAACAGAACTAAATTCCTATCTAAATTTACCTATAATTAGAATAATCATACCAAACTACAATAAGATAGGCCTCTGCAACCTAAACTCATGGTTCTACACTTACCTCTAGGTCTGCTGGCCATCTCCACAAATATGTAAATAACGCCATCATAATGAACAAGTCACCCGCCCTGTAAGGGCTCAGTTATTAGTTACCTACTAAAGATCCTGACAATTTTATAGTAATCCTGTTGGCCCAATCGTAAAAAGCCTGCCAACCACATGGAACCTAAACCAAACTCATGACTCTGTTCACGCTGCACAGACCTATGATGCCTAACCCACAAACTCTGCGAGCCACTCTAAATTGTACCAGTTGTAACCAGTGGCGTTCCTAGGGGGGCTGACACCCAGGGCGGATCGCCAATGCGCCCCGCCCCCCCGGGTGCAGCGACCCCCCCCCGGCGAAAGGACACCCTCCACCCCAGTGAAAGAAACCCCCGGTGCATGCCGCTGGGGGGGGGTGCCGCGTGCAGGTTTCTTCCTGTTCCGGGGCAGAGGGAGCATGGAAATGAATGAAGCTGACCGGCGTGCGGCACCCCCCCAGCGGCGTGCACCCGGGGCGGACCGCCCGCCCTTGGTACGCCACTGGTTGTAACAACATTAAAGCTTGCACAAAGTGTAACAATGCACTATTTGTAACATGTACTCAGTGTAACAATGTGCTACTTGTAACAATAGGTAGACAACAAAAAAGAGGAAGAAAATCCTGGACTCCAAAATTCACTATTATCAAACAACTATGATGAAGAGTCCAGTAATTTATATATGGAAATTAAATTTATCTAATTTAAATTTGAGAACCGAGGAAAAAACCTCAAAACGCCCGACTGCTTACTCACAGATTTTCAGCGGCTTTGACTGGGGGTGTGGTGTTCATCACTGGTCTTGAAAACCTCGTTTTTTTCAAAATTATGTTAATTTTTATTTTTTAATTTTAATTTTATAATTCTTGTTTGTCCTTTTCTTAAAAATGTTTCAAAACTTTATTTTGTAATGTATCGATACGTTCTTATTTGCAATGGTTCCTATACCTTCTTGAAACCATATGTAATCTCAACAAATTAAACCTACTTGTTGAAAACAGTTATTTTAGAACAGTAAAAGTTGAGCACCAGTGGCGTTCCTGGGGGGGGGGGCGGTGGGTGCGGTCCACCCCGGGTGCACGCCGCTGGGGGGTGCCACGTGCCTGTCAGCGCCGCTCGTTCCGTGCTCCCTCTGCCCCGGAACAGGTTACTTCCTGTTCCGGGGCAGAGGGAGCATGGAACGAGCGAAGCTGACAGGCGCATGGGCACCCCCCCCCCCCACCAGGTAAAAATGCACCCGGGGGGGGGGGTGTCATTTCACCCGGGGGAGAGGTGTCGTTTCGCCAGGGGAGGGGCGCATCGGCGATCCGCCCCGGGTGTCAGCCGCCCTAGGAACGCCACTGTCGAGCACTTATCTGTTGCCCGACGGCTACAGATTCCTATATGGAATCTACATGTTAATAAAATCTCTCATCTCTGTCACACAAGAAAAACACGTCATCACTTAGTAAGTAAATAAGTAAGTAAATAAATAAATAAATAAAGAGAATGCAAACTAGAAACAAGTACGTAGACAAAAAATGAAATGGTTTGCACAAGAACTGAGCATACTCTGGGAGTCCCAGAGTTCATGGCTGGAGGCACCCCACTGAATTCTGGGTTACTGCAGTAATGAGGAGGAGTGCAGCAGCTCGGCAGGAAATTTCTTTGGCTGGCTGGGCTTTGGCATCCACACCAACAAAGATATTATTTTTAATGCACCAGGAAGGGGAATATATTGCCCCCTCATTCCACTTTTGGGCCCCAAAATCAGAGGTCCCAACACAGACTCCCTAGGGAAACCCACTATCTACTCTAAGACCAATTCAAATATTAATAACCCACAAAACAAAGAGCAACCAAAATGACCCAATAAGAAATCTCTGAAATTCTACATTATCAGAAAAATATTATATAATGAGTTTCAATGAAAATATATAAAGACCTAATGTAAAATTTAGGAACCTCAATGTTACACTGAGACACTAATCAATCCCCTGTGGTTTAAAGGATAATTTATGTAATTGAGAGCACTGCCAAAAAGGGAGTCAATCATTTCTTGTCCAAAATACCATCACTGGCTTCTCTTTAGTGAACAGAAATGTGCAATAGTGCAAATTGTAAAAAAAATGAAACAATGAGAAATGATCACGTATCTTTTGCAGCTTTTCCAAAATCCATAAAGTTTAACAATGAGTTAGAAACAGTAGACAGTCCCAGTTCAACAAGGTCCCTGTTTCATCTTCTAAAACCAGCATAAATGGCATCAACCAACTTCACAAGCCCAGATGTCGTGGTATGTACCTACTGCACCTCACTTTTAATATAGTGTATCCTTTGATTTTTTTGTTTGGGGGGGGGGGGGGGATTCATCAAGCTGAGGTAAAAGTTTTCCTTTTACCGTATCTTTATCTCCTGTGGGATTCAGCAATCTGTGGGATCCCGGTACCACAGGTTGCTGTATCCTGCCTAAAAAAGCACAATAAAATAAACCCCAGCTTATTGCTGGGGTTATTTTACTGCCCAGAAGCATTTGGCAGCAAAGCCATGGTCTGATGTTCCTGGCCTGACAGGGCTAAGTCCTCCCTCCTCTGTTCAAGCCCTCCTCAATGAGTAAGACCCCTTCATGGCCTCAGACCCCACCATGAGCAAGTCCCCCCTTGCCCCTTTCACCACAGGGGCTACCTGTCACGGCATTAGTGGTCCAGTGGAAGGATGCAGATGGAGTGGCCTAGTGGTTAGGGTGGTGGACTTTGGTCCTGGGGATCTGAGGAACTGAGTTTGATTCCCACTTCAGGCACAGGCAGCTCCTTGTGACTCTGGGCAAGTCACTTAACTCTCCATTGCCCCATATAAGCCGCATTGAGCCTGCCATGAGTAGGAAAGCACGGGGTACAAATGTAACAAAAATAAAAATCAGGGGTGCAGGGGGTCCAAAGGGTACTTGGGCAGGAGCAATGCCCAATTGCTCCAGCCCTATCCAGCACTGCTTTCCAAATAGTGACCCTAGTGGTAGCCTCATGCGACTGCTGCTAGGGGTCAGATTTCCATATAAAGGCATTTGCTTATTTTACATCTCATTACTTCCTAACTCATGGCGACTTATGTATCGCCATGGAATTTTGAGATTTTTGTTTTATCTAAATGAAGAAGAATGGAATCCAACTTAATAATACTGCATGTTTGGTTTAACATTTTACCTCTAAATATGCAACTACTCTTGTTTTGTCAGTCTTTGTATTCTCATATTGTATCTGTCATATTATACATTGTTCTTTTTCCACCCAGGACATTATGTATATTCAGAGTGAGTAGGCAGGTCTCAATGTCTCAAGTATTTTCTGACACTATTATTTATCTCCAGAAGTTATTGGCAAAATACAGAAAAAAAACACTTTAGATTTTTCTTTTACTTATGCTTTTTTTTGCCTATGTTTGAAAGGTGTGGATGAGAAGGATCATAATGTTTCTGGGTTTTAAAAAATTATTAGTTATCCTTTTCACAGTTGTAAACAAATTTCACAATGAATGTGTAATCATCAGAGCAAAAAAAAAAAAAAAACTGTCTAACTAGGGAAAAGGGGCACCATGAAAGATGGGGCAAATGAGTCTGATGCATAACCCCATAGCTTAGCATGGAAGTTTTTTTTATTTTATTTTATTTATTTATTATTATTTCAATCAAAATCACAAGTAAATTTACTTGACAGGAAAAAAGCAACTAAAGAAACTAATTTATCCAGAAATTCCTCAAAAATAAAGAAAAATATCTCCTTTTTAGATGCTTTAAAGTCCACAATACTGAGTCCAAGTTTTCAATAACTGGAGATATAAGGAAAAGAAATTAAATATTTCAAATATACATTAACCAAAAAACAAGATTTCAGCGTTACAGGCTTGGTATATATACAATTATAGAGCTCTCTTTGATGTTAAGAAGGAACCCAGTTGGGAAGGGTCAAAATACACATATTTAACGTTCTGATAACTTACCAAGCATTTACATGGATATTTTAAATAAAACGTTGCTCCTAACTGGAGCGTCTCCTGTTTCAACTGCAAGAACTTTTGCCTACGCTTCTGTGTGTCCCTCGACAAGTCAGGAAATATCCGAGTTTGTAATCCTCTAAAGGTTTTCTCTTTTTTTTGGAAAAATTTCTTTAATATCCATGACTTGTCTGAGGTCAACGCTACCGTGGCAAGTAGGGTTGAGGCAGTTAGTTGTTCACTATCTGAACTTTCTATCAATGCAGAGACATCTATTGCCTGATTATTTAAATGCTGTTCTTCTCTTTTACCCGGGATATAAAACACCTGGGAGATAGGGGGAAACTGATCTTCACTAATTTCAAGAACTTCTTTAAAGTAATTTCTTAGCATTTCCCTCGGAGAAATCAGAGGTTGCAAAGGAAAATTTATAAAACGCAAGTTATTATTTTTTAAACTGTTTTCAAGAAACTCCGATTTTCTCCTTAGGTTTACCAAATCTTTAACAGTTGTTGTTTGCAAAGTTTGTATCTGTTGTACTTCTTTTTCAAGATTTTCAGGCTGTGAAGCCACAGAATTAAGTTTAGTTTCTACTTCCTTCAGTTTCCCATCCAATAAAGAAATTTCTTCAGACATCTTTTTCGTCTGAGGGCATAAAGCCTTACCAAGTTCCACAATTAGATGCCAGAGATTGTCTAGAGTTACTTCGGTAGGTTTTTTAAAAGGAAAAAATCTCTTCTACCTCAGTGTGCATCTGACTCACATTCCCAGCTGTTCCTATCGTCTCCTCAGCTGGTCTTCTTTCTATGGAAGCAGTCAAAGTGGGGGTTAACAAACTCCCCAAACCTTCCGACGAAGATAAGATTGCCTCCCGTTCCCCTCCGCTACCTGACCCTCCGGTCTTCGCGGTCGAGAACGCCTTCATCGGAGAACTGCTTCCTATTGGCTGAGGAGGCGGGTCTCTGCCATCCGGGCTTAATGAAACTTCCAGCCCAGTGTTCACTCCGCTTTCTCCAGCTAGTGGGTGAACAAGCGGGCCGCCCGTCGACGATGAAACCATGCCTGTGGCTCTCTGCAAAAAAGGTTCATTCAAGCCTAAAGAGGATGGATTCCTCGGCTGCTGGGAGGCAGTCGCTGCAGCCCTTCCTCTCCTCTTCGGCATATTGCAAGTATTATTCAGGAAATGAGAGAGACTCTAAAAACGCGTCCGTCTCGTTCGGCGGCCATCTTGGACTTGCAGCATGGAAGTTTTTAACATCTGAGTTACGTTCAAATCTGTATAACTGAGAGGACTCTATTTCCTCTCCTAATAGATTATTTCTTATATTTAGTTTTCTTTGAGATTCACCCTCCTCTGCTTTTCTGTGGACATGGTTTTGATGTTTCCCCTACATAAGTACATAAGTAATGCCACACTGGGAAAAGACCAAGAGTCCATCGAGCCCAGCATCCTGTCTACGACAGCGGCCAATCCAGGCCAAGGGCACCTGGCAAGCTTCCCAAATGTACAAACATTCTATACATGTTATTCCTGGAATTGTAGATTTCTCCCAAGTCCATTTAGTAGTGGTTTATGGATTTGTCCTTTAGGAAACTGTCTAACCCCTTTTTAAACTCTGCTAAGCTAACCGCCTTCACCATGTTCTCCGGCAAGCTCCCCCAAGCTTTTAAATTTCTCATTTTCTTTGAGTTGGACTGTCTTTTGTGTCAGTCTAATGTTTACATGAAGTTTTGTATATGATTTTAAAAAGTGTAGGTATTTTAATAACAGATATGAGTTTTCTTCTCTATGGGGCCCTTTTATCAAACGGCGATAAAAGGTGGGCCCATGGTGGCATGTGGGATTGCTGTGTGCCGAGGTCACCTTTTACCACCGCCAGTAAAATGGCCAATTTTTTTAAAGGGCCAATAAATGGCCATGTTGTAATTAAAAGTAAAAATACAAAAACTGGAGAAACCACTGTAATGTAAGGGATCGCTCCTACTGCTAAAGCTAAGTTTTGCTTTTTCATACACACAATGTGAAGTAATTTGTTGGAATCAATGAGAACTAACATATATTATGCACATTGGGATTGAGATTGACAACAATGATTATTATATATGAGAGCGCATGAGATTTATGACAAATAGAACATTTTTAAATGGAGGTCTTTTAGACCAATGATCGAGACTGTGAGCTGTGGAAGAAAAAAGTGTTTTATTCTGATATGGGAACTGCTTAATTTTCATCAAGTGATGATCACAGCCATCTGAGGTCTTTTCCTCCATTGCCCCTCATTTTCACATATGTATGTTTGATTTAGAAGATTTCATGATTAATAAGGAGTGGGTGTAGCGTGGCCATTTACTGCTGGAGCCCTTACCGCCTCCTATTTAGGAACCGGTGAGGGCTCCGGCGGTAATCTGGCAGTGCACTCCCCCCCCCCCCCCCTGGAAATGGCATGTGAGAAATGACATGTGAGGAAACTGGAACTACCACCAGGATCCTGGGCAAGCCTGGCGGTAGGGCTGATTTTGCACTTGCCAAGCCAGCAGTAACCCTACCACACTTTGGTAAAAGGGCCCCTATATGTTCCAGCAATGTGTTTCAATATTGACTGGGCTCTATGCCTTTAGGCTTTTGCTGTTAAGCTTCTTGACCTCTGACAAGAAAAGGAGTGGTTTTGGTTGTTGATCTGTGGAGGGTGCTTTTTCTTCTAGTTGTTTTTGTCTGTTTGGAGGCTGACTCTGGACATTTTCTTTTATACTTCCACCCTTTTTGTGAATTTGGTGAATTAATCTTGGAGGCCTATGATTGTAGTTCTCTCTACATACATCTATTTCTATGAGGCCCATTCTTTAGGAATGTACAGTCTTGGCATAGACTGATTTTTTTTTTTAATGAATTTGTGAGCATGAAGGCGCTTTCTTGTTTGCACATCCAGTTTTTCCAGATATTTAAGAGGCCAGTCTACAGTTCCAAAGCTGTATGTAGTGGTGTGTGGTGACATTTACAATAGGGATTCAGTAAATGTTCCAGACAACAAGAGGGACTGAACAGCACCAACATTGTACCTCGCACCATCACAAAAACAACAAGAGGTCCTTGGCAGCCCTAACATCATACCTCCCATATCCACCGCTCCAATGAAAACAAAAGGGGATTAGAAAAAAAAACATGGTGATAGTGATTCCTACCCCCCCCCCCCCCCCCAGTAGATATAGCGGGACTCAGTGACTCCAACAAAACATCGCCCTATCACTCCCCAATCCTCTTTTCTCCTGTAAACTGTACCCAATGGCTTCTTTCTCTCCCTTTCTTACCCCTTGCACTTTCCCTAACTCTTTTTCCCCATGCTTTCATTCACATTCCCTTGTCCCTTTTCCTGATGTCCACTTATTTCCTCTCCTCGCCAACTCTGTCGCTCACCTCTTCCCTTCCTGCTGCTATAAACCCTCTCTTTCTATCCTAACCCCTTTCATCACTCTCCTCTCTATCCTTATCCTTTTACTCTTCCTTCCTTGTGCTCCGAACTTCCCTCACTCTGTTCAAAGCACTCCTCCTCCTTTTACCCCACACCCCTCTCTTTCTGTCTTGCCCCAGCCCTAACCCCATCTCTTTCTCCTCTTCTCACCATAAACTCTCCCATGTGTACCCCCAATCCTTCCCCTTTGTACTCCTTTTTGCCCCATTCCTTATATCTTACCATTTCAAGACTTAACACCACCCACACTCACCCCTTTGTACCTCACTGTCACCTTCTCTCTTTCCCTTCTTGTACCCTAAACTCTCTCCTCTCTCTCTCTCTCCCCCCCCCCCCCCCTTATACCTAACCATGCAAAAAAAAAAGGTATTGGAGAGAATAATGACCCAACTTCTCTTCTTATTCCCAAATGACCTGTAGAAATGTAGCTGGGGGGTGGAGGTGGAGACGGGAGACAGACGAAAAGCTGTAAGGGAAATGGTGCCTCCTGTTTCTTGGGGACTGGGTTGCCTAGGGTTGCCAATTTTTTATGTGCCTAACTGCCATCAGTTGGGCATGAGCATTTATACCACCGCTTTTGGGAGATGTAAATGCTGGCACTCAAAGTTATGCACAAAGGAGAAAATTCAATAAATGGCAAAGAAAATTGTGCACTGAAAAACTTGAGTGCTAAATGCTATTCTATAAATACAGCATGTCCATTATAGAATAGTATTTGGCACGGATCCCGCGCCTAAATTTTGGGTGCTGTAATTACGCCTGCTAAAAGCAGGTATAAATGCCAGTGCCTAACTTAGATGTGCTTCGGGTAAATTCTATAAATCCGCATGCCACTTTTCGGAATGCCCTGACATGCCTCTTTCCATGCCTGCTTTTTATGTGCAATTGAAGTTGCACTAAGATGTACGTGCAAATTTTTAAGGCTACTAATTAACCTCAATAATTGGTTATTAGCACCCACTTATTGATGTTTCTGAACTCGTCAATTTATTAGAGGGCACAAAGTTTGGTGCAGAAATTTGGGCACGATATATAGAATCCAGGGGGAAATATGTGCTAAGCCAGTATTCTGTAATGGTTGTTCTTCACAGAGCACCCTTTACAGAATACAGCCTAGCATATATTATTTGGTTGCCTACATTTGGGTGCCATTAACAGAATCTAGCCGCATGTGGTGTCACTATAAATAGAAACCATTAATAAAAGTACACAGTCCAGTCACTTGATTTCACAGTAAAATTAACAACAGATGTGTTGATAGCAGGGGCGTAGCCAGACTTTGGCGGGAGTGGGGTCCAGAGCCTGAGGTGAGGGGGCACATTTTAGCCCCCCCTGGTACCGCCGACCCCCCCTGCCACCATTTTTAACTTCCCTGCCGCCACCACCACCTTTGACCCCTCCCAGCGCCAACCTTTTTGACCCCCTCTTCCAGCCGCCGCCAACCCTATCCTACCGCCGCCGTCGGGTACTTTTGCTGGCGGGGGTCCCCAACCCCTGCCAGCCGAAGTCCTCTTCTCTTGCTTGGCCGCATTGCTGATCTGCAAGGGCAGGCTTCTGTTTCTGTGAGTCTGACGTCCTGAATGTACGTGCAGGACGTCAGACTCACAGAAACAGAAGCCTGCACTTGCAGATCAGTAACATGGCCATGCCGGAGAAGAAGACTTCAGCAGGTGGGGGTTGGGGACCCTCGCCAGCAAAGGTACCCGACGGCAGCAGCGGTGAGAGAGGGTTGGCTGTGGGAGGGGGGTCAAGGGGGTTGGTGGCGGGGGGGGGCCAGGGCCAAATCTACGGGGGCCCATGCCCCCGTGGCTCCATGTAGCTACGCCCCTGGTTTATAGGTGTGTTCCCAAAAGTTAGGCGCTTTTCTGCCATAATGGAACAAAACCAAAACTCCTGGAGCAAAAATTGAAACAGTTTTGGCTAGACCTCTTTCAAGCACAACTAAGTTTCAAAAAGGTGCCCTAGATGAGCAGATGACCACTTAGAGGGATTAAAGCATGACCCCTTTAATTCCCAGTAGTCGCTGACCCCCTCCCATCCTCCAAAGTGACAGTTAGTACCAGGCTCTATGACAGCTTCAGATATGATAGCCATTCCTATTACAAAAGCAAGCTGATTCTAGGAGTAGGCTAGTGGTCAGTGTAGTGGATTGTAGAGAAGGGGACCCTGGACCATATCCCACTCTAACCGGTACACTTGTGGTGGAAAGTGTGAGCCCTCCAAAACCCACTTAATACCAGGCTTGAGGGCTATTGTAGTGGTGAACAGTGAGGTACAGATTTTGTTTTCTGTTCCTGAAGGGTTCACAATGCAATAGAAATGGGTTATGGTGAAAGTCGTATCTGGGACCTTTTATATGAAGTGCACTGCAGTGCCCCTAGGCTGCCCCAGTGTTCATTTATTTATTGTAATCTGCTTTGAGCTAATGGTTTAGGTGGTATATAAGAACTTGTGACACAATATAACCAAAGACCGTAATGGACATTACCTGACTCTTCCTCTCTAAGTTCCCCCCAATTACCTATCATACATGTACCTCATTCTACCACAATATCACTTTGTATTCATTCATACCATGTAGTTGTTCAGATCGGAATCGGCTAATGCCGTTAATGGTAAAATGTAAGCCACATTGAGCCTGCAAAAAGGTGGGAAAATGTGGGATACAAATGTAACAAATAATAATAATAAAGATTATTATTATTATTTATAAAATAAAATTCAAGAAGAAATTGCACCTAAATTGCAGGTGTGGACTTTATACCTGCATAAGAGCAGGTGTAAATGTCCATACCTAGATTAAATATGCATGTAAATTAGTGTTTTATAATCTATACCCATACTGAGAACTCCGCCCACGCTCTGATCAAACTCCACCCTTATACCCACTTACCACCAATTTGTATGCTATCATGTCAACGTATATGTTTTACACAAGTCAGAATTTTATAACTGGCCATTTACACATATAGGGGGTATTTTACTAAAGATTAGCTTGAGTTATGTGCAGCAGGGCCCATAGGAATAAAATGGGACCTGCTGCAGATAACTCAAGCTAACCTTTAGTAAAAAAAAAAAACAACAACAGATATTGCCATACATTAATAAAAAAATAACTTTATTAAAATTAGGCCCTTATTGATTTCAAAGATGGATTGCACAGTTAAACTACAGTGTGTCACTGTCCTATGGCTACAGGTCTTATTATGCTTCTCCAACACCAGGAGGCCAAACACATATCAACTCATCACAGTCACTAGATGTGATCTTGCACAGCGACCATTAAGAAGCCATGTAATCAGTCCTTAGGTTTCACAATATAATGTACAAGGAAAATGAAATACACATATGAATCACTAAGAACCAGACCAGCTAGAATTAAGGTATAACAGCGCATGGGGGTGGGGTGGGGGGGAGGGGTTGTTTGGTAAATAAAGCGTGTGGAGCATGCCTCATGGAATCCTGTTCAATTCAGAGTCAGTCTTCTCAGAAATTGGAATATCTATCCGTAGGTATCAGTTTAAGTAAGCATCAGGAACAAGCAGGGATCCTCTTAATCCATAGTTCTTGGTTGATCAAAGGACTCACTTGAATCTAGAAGTTATAACACAGCATTGTTTGAACTTTCAGACCATTGTGTTCTGAGTGATATTAACCTTCACGTAGTGGCCACCCTGGATGCCAATGCAATATTTTTCAAAGATTTTCTGTCATCCTTGGGTATAGCACAGATTTCATCCTCTGGAACACAATGTGCTGGGTATGCTTTAGATACACTATTTGTTCCAGTTTGTAATAATACTTTTAGCTTTGATAGACAGTTTAGTTTTAACCTCACTTATTCGGTCAGACCAAAATATATTAGAATTCACTTTTCATCTAAAAGATAATGCTAGTTTATTATCTAGGAACCATTAAGAAAAATGGCAGAGAAAATGTTTTGATAATGATACTTTTATAATCAGACTAAACAGGTTTTCTTTTTATTTCACTTTAACACCATGGGTACAAAAGCACTCATTTATGACTGCCCACAACAAGGGATAGAGAGGAGATAATCAGGAAAATTAAAAAATAATTCAGATAATATATCCGTTAACATCCTGATAAAATATAAGACAATCTAATACATACCTCGATTACAATTAAACTATTTCACTTCCCTATCTAACAACAACTGTTCTAATTGTTCTGGCTCAAAAACATATAATTAACATTGGGAAATGTGACATAGCACTTAGAGAGGACATTTAGAAAGAAAATGGCTCCCAAAGCCAAACCTCTAGATTTAACTTGAAGAAACTGCTACTACTTACTACTACTACTTAACATTTCTAGAGCGCTACTAGGGTTACGCAGCGCTGTACAAATTAACAAATAAGGACAGTCCCTGCTCAGAAGAGCTTACAATCTGCTTACGTCTTGCTTGGGTAGCCTTAGAAGTAACATGGAAAACTTGAAGTTTTCCTCCACAAAACAGAAAATCTTTCTTAAGAACATAAGAATAGCCATACTGGGTCAGATCAATGGTCCATCTAGCCCAGTATCCTATTTCCGACAGTGGCCAATCCAGGTCACAAGTAGCTGGCAGAAACCAAAATAGTAGCAATATTCTATGTCAATGATCCCAGGACAAGCAGTGGCTTCCCTCATGTCTATCTCAATAGCAGACTATAGATTTTTCCTCCAGGAACTTGTCCAAACCTTTTTAAAACCAAGATACGCTAACTGCTGTTACCACATCCCTTGGCAATGAGTTCCAGAGTTTAACTATTCATTGAGTGAAAAAGTATTTTATCCTATTTGTTTTAAAAGCATTTCCATGCAACTTCCTTGAGTGTCCCCTGGTCTTTGTACTTTTTGAGTGAGTTAACATGGCTATATTTATCATGAACTAACTGGTTAGGGCAGATGTCGATAAGTGCTCACGTAATTTTTTTTTTAATGGCGTGTGCATAGCCATTAATTGAAAAAATGGAAAATTGGCTTTTTTATTACTGTTGTAAAAATGGCCTTAGTACTTAGGAAAAACCCACGCAAGAGCAAGCTAAGGCTAATGTTTACTACAGCTTAGTAAAAGGATCCCTATGAAATGTCAATGAAAAAAACTAGAGAGGCTATGGCTTCAAATTTTATTTGAGAGACATAAATTAAAATGTAGGAATAGTGTTAGAAAATACAAAAATGAAGGTTCAAAAATGATAAGAAACAAAGCATTTGCAGGGAAAACACAATTGAAAAGATGCCTCTAAAGAAACAAACCCTGACTCCTCCCCCAGGCCCATCCAAGCCCACCAGCCATATCAACACAAGAGGCAGAAACTATGTCCACTCTCTCCTGCTTCTGATCCCATCATCTGGAAGAATGGTAGCACACTTATATGGCAGACAGATCCCATCCAGTTCATTCCCAGGATGCACTATTTGGGGCAGGACACAACCATTTTCCAAGATGGCAGCACTGGAGGCAGGACCGAATGGGCATTGTTCCTGCCTCCCATGTTAATGTACAGCAGTGGTCTCAGCAGGCCTAGGGGAGGGGTCAGGGGTAGAAGGATGCCACTAGATACCAGGGATTTCTTTTTTTTTTTTTTAACAACTCAAGGAGCTACTGCTAGTGATATGCAATTTATCCTTAAAATTGAGCGTGGTACCAGAAGATTGGAGGGTGGCCAATGTAACGCCCATTTTTAAAAAAGGTTCCAGGGGAGATCTGTGAAATTATAGACCGGTGAGTCTGACGTCAGTGCCGGGGAAAATGGTAGAGGCTGTTATTAAAAACAAAATTACAGAGCACATCCAAGGACATGGATTACTAAGACCGAGTCAGCACGGCTTTTGTGTGGAGAAATCTTGCCTGATCAATTTACTTCAATTCTTTGAAGGAGTAAACAAACATGTGGACAAAGGGGAGCCGGTTGATATTGTGTATCTGGATTTTCAGAAGGCGTTTGACAAGGTACCTCATGAAAGGCTACAGCGGAAATTGGAGGGTCATGGGATAGGAGGAAAAGTCCTATTGTGGATTAAAAACTGGTTGAAGGATAGGAAACAGAGAGTGGGGTTAAATGGGCAGTATTCACAATGGAGAAGGGTAGTTAGTGGGGTTCCTCAGGGGTCTGTGTTAGGATCGCTGCTTTTTAATATATTTATAAATTATTTAGAGATGGGAGTAACTAGCGAGGTAATTAAATTTGCTGATGACACAAAGTTATTCAAAGTCGTTAACTCGCAACAAGATTGTGAAAAATTACAGAAGGACCTTACGAGACTGGGAGACTGGGCTGCTAGATGGCAGATGACAAGAGCAGATGGCAGAGCAAGTGCAAGGTGATGCATGTGGGAAAAAAGAACCCGAATTATAGCTGCGTCATGCAAGGTTCCACGTTAGGAGTTACGGACCAAGAAAGGGATCTGGGTGTCGTCGTCAATAATACACTGAAACCTTCTGCTCAGTGTGCTGCTGCGGCTAGGAAAGCGAATAGAATGTTGGGTATTATTAGGAAAGGTATGGAAAACAGGTGTGAGGATGTTATAATGCCATTATATCGCTCCATGGTGCGACCGCACCTTGAGTATTTTGTTTAATTCTGGTCACCGCATCTCAAGAAAGATATAGTAGAATTGGAAAAGGTACAGCGAAGGGAGACTAAAATGATAGCGGGGATGGGACGACTTCCCTATGAAGAAAGACTAAGGAGGCTAGGGCTTTTCAGCTTGGAAAAGAGACGGCTGAGGGGAGACATGATAGAGGTATATAAAATAATGAGTGGAGTGGAACAGGTGGATGTGAAGTGTCTGTTCACGCTTTCCAAAAATACTAGGACTAGGGAGCATGTGATGAAACTACAGTGTAGTAAATTTAAAACAAATTGGAGAAAATTTTTATTCACCCAATGCGTAATTAAACTCTGGAATTCGTTGCCAGAGAACGTGGTGAAGGCAGTTAGCTTGGCAGAGTTTAAAAAGGGGTTAGACAGTTTCCTAAAGGACAAGTCCATAAACCGCTACTAAATGGACTTGGGAAAAATCCACAATTCCAGGAATAACATGTATAGAATGTTTGTATGTTGGGAAGCTTGCCAGGTGCCCTTGGCCTGGATTGGCCGCTGTCATGGACAGGATGCTGGGCTCGATGGACCCTTGGTCTTTTCCCAGTGTGGCATTACTTATGTACTTAAAGGGGTTTGGGTCAAGGAGGAGGGAAGGGAGCTACTAGACTACCAGGGAAAACGTTTGAAGTGTGGGTATGGGGGGTTGGCTCAGAGAGAGACGAAGGCCATGACACTACCAAGGAAATGTTTTGCAGTGTGGGTGTTTGGGGGGGGGGGGGGTTGGGTCATCAGGTCATGTCAGATTGGATTGTCGAGGAGGGAAGGGAATAGGGCTACTAATCCACCAGGAAGTTCAGTGCAGGGAAGGAGGGAGGGGGGCTGATGCAGATGCTGATATGTTTTTGTAACCCTTCCTGTCAGTACATAAGCCAATTACCTCTCATGCACAGACAGGAAGGATGATATTTAGCAATGAGATGTGGATTACTGCCACAATTTTAAGATGACAGTAATTTGAATGTTCAATGCTTACAGAATGCCATATTGCTAATTTTGCGGTAGAGCTGCATTCATCTATCTTTTATACTGAGATTCTACAGATTAGTGAATCTCATGATAACTATTAGCATTATAAAACAGTGTAACAATGCAATGTTTTCCCACATGTTAATAGCACTAGGCCCCATTTTTTGAACCCTTTGAACCCAAAACATTCAAGATATGTGATGAAATGCTAACTGCCTGGGACTAGTTGCAAAAAAAGATACTTAATACCACACCCTCTTTCCTATAATGGTTTTAGTATAGTTTCTTATAGTCCTTCACAAAAACGGTACAGTTTGATTGAAAACTCATGATCACTGTTCCCTCTGAGTGGGAGTCCTCCAACTACAGTCGTACCAGTGGGGCTATTTCACTATCACAGTTTCCATAGTGAGGGACAGGCAAGCTCTGAAGGACTCTTGGAAACCTGCCTGTCTCTGGTGATTGACAGCAAAATATTGAAGCACCGCCCCCTACTGGCAGCAATGCAGTTGGAGGACTCCAGCTCAGCTTAAAGGGAACAGTGCCCATGATCTCCTTGGTCACTTTTTTCCATAGGCATCCAGTTGAGGGGATACTGACAGTTCTCAGATCTTGTTTCATTGTCTGTAACTGTATATTGTATTACTAATTCTCTTCAACCTTTGCTATAGTTTAAAATACTAACACTCCTTATTTAGCATCCTTCAGTTTTGATATCTGTCAAAATAGAATCCCTTCTTGGGAAAGGGAGAGAGGGAGGGAATGAAATATTGCAAATTAATTCCATTTTTCTAAAAGTACATAATACATAATTGTTTGCTCTTATCAACTAGCAAAGCTTTTTATAATGATTGTATGAAAGGAAGGTCAATAAACAATATAAGAGAGCTTGGTAAAAATAACAAACTACATAATTTGAAAGCAGAGAACCAAATGTTCTTGTTTTACAAAGAGCTACACTATCATGATCTTGGAATAAGCATGCGGCCTGTTTAGACACTACCTTTAACTTACATAAAAAAACATTTATATAATAGTTCAAATTAGATCAAAACACCCTTCTGGAGAAGTGTTATCCAGAATTGGACATATTACTGCAGATGTGGTCTCATTAATGACTTCAACTAAATTAACTTTTTCCAGAACTATCTGGGTAGTCAGATCCTGTACTTATGAAAGGGGACCTCTTACTAAAGGGCTTGTGCACGGTAATGGGCTTGTAATGCACCAATCCGAAACTACCGCTGGATCCTGGCGGTAGTTCCCACCCTAGTGTGTGCCATTTCCAGCGTTACAAAAATATTTTCTATTTTTGTAGTGCCTGGGCTTACCCAGCGGTAATCAGGCAGCGCCTCGTGCTGCCCGATTACAACCAATTTAGCATGGCAGCCCCTACTGCCATCTCAATGGGTGGCAGAAAGGGCTTCCCTTCGAAATGGCCGTGCAGTAAGTGATTCACTTACTGCACGGCCATTTCCTTTCCTAAAAGGCAGACTTTTACCCACTGTAGTAAAAGGGGATCTCAGTGCGCATCAAGGCACGTGCTGACACTCAGGGCCACCGACAGACTGGGCCGGGCCTGGGGCAAGGCCGCCCCCGCCGTCGCTCCCGTGAGATTGCCGCTGCCCCCCCCCCCGAGGGCGCCGCGCTGCAGTCCCCAGTCTCTACCCACCCACCCCCAGCCCCATCAACAGCCCCTCTCCATCCATCACCAGGCTCCCTGCATTCAAATCACAGCGCCTCACCTCTGTGTGAAAGCGCAGCGGCAGATCGCCTCCCTTTGGGCCTTCTTCCCTCCCTGTGTCCCGCCCTCATCTGATGTAACTTCCTGTTTTCCCAAGGGCGGGACACAGGGAGATAAGAAGGCCCGAAGGGAGGCGATCTGCCGCTGCGCTTTCACACGGAGGTGAGGCACTGTGATTTGAATGCAGGGGGCTCAGTGGCGGACGGAGGGGGGCTGTTGACAGAGACGAGGGCGGGCGGGTGAGACCGGGGACTGTTGCACCATGCCCCTCCTTGGAGGTCCGGGTTCGGGGAATTTTGTCCCCCCTGCCCCCCCTCTCGGCATCTTGGGCAAGTCACTTACCCCCTATTGTCTCAGGTACAAACTTAGTTTGTGAGCTGTCCTGGGACAGAGAAATATCCAATGCACCTGAATGTAGCTCACCTTGAGCTACTACTGAAAAAGGTGTCAGCAAAATCTAAATAAATAAATAAACTTGAAACCTTTCTGGTTGGGAAACCAATCAGAGATAATTCAAGTGAAATGGGACCTTCTGTTACCTGATATGCTATTGGTGTTAGTATGAGTAGTTCTAATAATTGTTTATAGCCTGCATTTTCTTTTACTTATACTCCACAAGATTTGGGGGGTCCTTTTTCTAAGCAGAGGAAATCACTAACCTGCTTACCAAGCAGGAAAATGTACTACTGTGGTGTGCACTGAAAAGTCTTGCGGTAGTGCTGACACTTCCCATGCGCTAAAAAAAAAAAGTATTTGGGGCATATTTGGGGGTAGAGAGTAGGCAGGCCCTGCGATAATTGGGTAGCACAACTAAATTGCCACACGCCTACCATTTAGTCGATTTGGTTAGTGCGTGAGCCCTTTCTGCCTACTAAATAGGTGTCAATAAGGGTTCATGCACTAATGGCCATATGCTAATTGTTTGGTCCACACTTGTTTGGCATTGAACCTACACCACGTGCATGTCACAGAGCTATTCTTTGACCCCTGAAGCAGGCGTTGTTCAACGTCGAAACACAGCCCGTGTCAGGTCACTTATCAACAAAGAACTTCAATTGTCCCAGTCTTGAAGGCCCAGTGTTGCTTTTTTGTTCATATGCTAATTAGCAAATTAACATGTGGTCATTAATTGAGTAAATGAAAATTAGCCTTTTTACAGCAGAGCTAAATGTTGCCTCAGCATGCGGGAAAACCCACGCACTAGTCATAGCACAGGCCACCTTTTAACGCAGCTTAGAAAAAGGGCCCCTTTGGTATTCCCTGTGATGTCAGCTTGAAGGAATATATATTGTTCCTATTAAGTAGTATGTATCTTGTTGATCATTATATATTCCTTGTATTATGATTAAACTTTCTTAATTAAAAAAAAAAGAATGAACCTGTGTAGTAGCTAGTAATATCTTTAAATCTCCATAGTTCTTAACCCCCTCAAGATTCCCATTCTGCTGAACATTAATATGGAGGCTTTTCTTTCATCCTCAAATGCTGAAATTTTAAATCTATATCATTTCTTCCCCACTCCCAAAATCATCACTGGGATCTGACTGATTCTTTCAAACCTCTTTACATCATATTCCACAGACCAGGCTTGGATGTCCCAGGAACTGTGTTGACTTCTGGATGGCAAGATCTGAGACATGATGGAAAGAGTGCACAGATACATCAAGCCTACTGTCTGTTATCCAATGCCTGCTCATCCATGTCGGCACAGAACATGCCTACTCTCCACCCCCAGACCCACCCCCAGCACACCAGTTCCAAAACTGCCGTGGAACACATGAGTGACTATGGCAGGGCTTTTTTTGAGGGGGTACTGAGTACCGGCACCTTTTCTATTGTTTGCTAAAATTGACCCATGGTCCCCAAGTGTTAATGAAAGATTTCAGGCTCTACACAACAATTCTGCCTTGTCATAGATTCTGTGATTGGTTGCAGGAGGCCTGGCTATTGTAGGGTGGGTCTCTCAGTGATCACCCCATTCCTGAAGGGTGGCCTAGCATTTGAGTACCGGCACCTTTTTTGGTAGAAAAGATGCACTGGACTATAGTAAGACATTTTTTTTAGTGGTAAGCATGCATTAGTACTTAACTGCGGGTTAGTAAAAGAACCCTTATAGAGCGTTTATAATTTTATTTAATTTAATTCTGGCATTTATAATCCACTGTATCAGATAAGTAAACCTCTTTTTTAAACAGTCCTTTAGAAAGCTCTCTCTTAAGTAAAAATAAGGGTTCTTTGTGTCAATATTTTTCTCACTTTGTATCTTTCAGACTTTACTTCCAAAGTTCACATTTCACACGTTAGTATATAGTTTATATCTTAGTGCACAGAAAATGATCACTGGTGTCCTTGTCAATGCCTCTCAGTTAATTAGATGCCCTGTTGTAAATTTAACCTCTCATTTAGAGCGTAGGTACTTAACTCATTGAAAGTCAATTGCTTCAGCTGGCTATCAACTTAACTAATATTGAAAACCAGAAAGCAAAATTAAACTTTCTAACTTCAGGAAATGTCTAATCAACGTGTCTTTGCAAAGTCTAAGCTGGTTGAAGACATATAGAAACTCTATTTGAATGTCATTAAATGGTCCACTCTTGTGCCATTATATTGCTAATATTCTTTTCGGAGAACATAAAGTTCATATCATGAATGTTTTAAATAAAATAATCATGGCAGTTTTTAAATTTGCATCTCATTTCTCTATACATTTCCCCCCTATCATCATAGCTCCAGGAGATTTTAAACATACAATTTAAGCAATCTATTTTAATGGGCTCTCATGCAGCTCTGGTGGTGATAAACTTGCATTAGAAATTAACTTGTAGCTCATTTATAGAGAACCATTTTCCTTATAAGCTTGATTCAATAATGTTCTTCTTGACAAGTATTTTAAGGATATTTTCTCACTTTACACTGTACATATCATGTTAACTGAAATTACTTCTAAGCTAGTAATGCTTTAAATTTCTTTCAAGCTGTTACAAATATGACAGCTTAAAAGAAGCCATTGTACAGCCATATTATATTTTAGCTTAGAAATTTCTACAACTTACAGCGAAGAATGCTTTATGTGTCATATTCCATTCCTGTAAAATATTACTTAACTAAAAATATCTGCAAAAGAATTTCAACCTGCCAGTGATCTTTTTAACAAAAAAAAAAGAAAATATATAAATATAGATATTAGTAACATATGTGATTACAATAGACAATTGGAAAAAGAAACACAGTGTATTTCTGTAGAATCATGGCCACAAGCTTTAAACAAGATAATTACAGGCAAGAAACAGTTGATAAGTGACAAATATACAAGCTAAGATCTTTTAACAAAAGGTAGCACCTGCTAAAATAGAAAAGACGAATGCTTAACAGATGGAGTAATTAAATCTGGTGGGTTAGTCTTGCAAAATTCATTAGAGATGCCATTATTCCATAAAGGATATAGAGCTCCTTTTACAAAGCCGCGATAAGCACTAGCACATACTTCCACAGTTGAAAAAGGCTTACCGCAGGATGCACTGAGGCATCCCACAGTAATTTAGCAATCTGTTCAAGCAAACCACATGCCAAAAATTAAGTTTGATTTTATCACAGAGGGGGAATACCTGAAAGATAGAAAGCGAGTGTTTTTGCACTAAATAGTGCAGCTACATTGCCACATGCTGATTACTGCACCATTAGCACGTGAGCCCTTGATGCCTTCAAAATAGGTGTTGTAAGGGCTCCTGTGCTTATTTTTAATACTGGCTATGTGTTAATGGCAACATTAGCGTATGGCCATTAATTTGGAATATGGAAAATCAACCATTTTCTGGCTGTAGTACAAATGGTCTTTGCACCAGTGACATAGCTATGTGGGGCCACAGGAGCCTGGGCCCCCCCGTAGATTTGGCCCTGGACCCCCCCTGCTGATGACCCTCTTGACCCCCCCCCTCCCGCCGCCAACCCGCCGTCGCCTACCTTTGCTGGCGGGGGACCCCAACCCCCGCCAGCCGAGGACCTCTTCTTCTGCCGCAAGGCTTCGTTCAGTTTCTGAGTCTGAAGTCCTGCACGTTATACATGCAGGACGTCAGACTCACAGAACGAAGTCTTGCAGATCAGCCAGCAGTGCAGGACGTCAGACTCACAGAAACAGAACGAAGCCTTGCAGCTGGCTGATCTGCAAGGCTTTGTTCTGTTTCTGTGAGTCTGACGTCCTGCACGTATAACTATCATTTTCTGTTTCCGCAAGGGCGTGACCAGAGCTGAGAGAGAAGGGAAGGCTGAAGCACCGAGCCTGCTTGCCTTTCACTGCTGCCGCCGGGACCCCGAGATAAGATGAGTTTTAAAATTCTGGGCGGCATGCAGGAAGGCGAGGACGGACCGGCGGAGGACTGTTGTAGGAGAAGAGGTCAGGTTGGGGTTGGGACTGGCACTCGGAGGAGAGGGGGGCCTGGAACTCGGAGGAGGGGGAGGGAGGGGGTGGGGGAATGCACCACCTGTTAAAAAAAAAATTCAGCACCCCCAATCATTTTGAAAAGTTGGCTCCTATGCCTCTATTCCCAGAAAAGTCAAAAGAACTTCCAGTAATATATATCCTTACCTGCTTGCTTCTTCGTCTACGTCTAAGGACCTCCCTGTAATCAGGCAAAGCAGAATGCATGGGGGAGGAGCAGTAACAGGAAGCAACAGGTAGAAGGTACCTCAAGCAGCCAGCTGGGTTCAGAGAGCAGAGCCTCTTGGGATGGGTAGTCCAGGAGCTAGTCTCTCCCCAGCTGGGACAGATAGCTCATTAACTGCCTGGGCAGAAGCAACAGCGTGTGTTTGGAAGCACATTCTGCAGGCAGTATTTGAAGGAGAGAGACAGAGCACAGGGGGGAGCATACACAGACTGGAATTCCTTGGGTAGATGATAAACCCTAAAATATGAGGAACACAGGTAGGCTGAAATTCCTTGGGTAGGTGACAGACCCTAAAGCATTGAATCTATCAGGAAGATAAAGAGGCTGAGAGAGAAAAGCCTTTGGGAAAGTTAATACAGCTTTGGAAGTGGAGGGCTGGGAGAGAAAATATAAAGGATTTTCTTGCAGCCTGGAAGAAAGTTTGGGCTGGGATAAGCAAAGCTATATTTGGGGAGAAACCTTTGTATGCTGAGCTTTGTAACCCAAGGGCCAGTACTGGTAGGCTGAACTGGGAAAAGGGCTTGAGAGCTTTGGTGTGGTTCATGTTATATGCATGGAAAGGTGGTTTAAACCTCTGTGCAGTGCAAACCATAGAGAGGATACTGTTAGACTGAACCTGGAAGAGAGGGATTATCCACATGTAACCAGTGCTGTGTGGAACCAGAGAAGGGCTTTGGTAGGAATAAAATCTCACTGATATAAGTTTGATGCCCTACTGTTTGTAAGGAAAGATTACTTTGTTATTGGTGCTTTTGTATGTTCTGAAAATGCTATAAGCCAATGCCAAAAAAAGGCTTGTATTTTCTGTTTGTCATAACCACAATAAAAAGTTTGGTTTTGGGAAATGTTAGGAATTGTGGTCATTATAGGAAAAGGCTTCCATAGGGGGATAGATTTAGCTAGTTCCAGGGGAAATAGGAATAGCAGGAAGGCTACAGCTCAGTACCAGCCATACCTACGTTTGAGATTCTGTCAGAGACTGCTCACTCACCTTAACCAGCCTTCAGGACCGGGACTTGTACCCTAGGGCACCCCCTAGTGATGACAGCCTATGACCAACACAGCTACCCACATAATGAAAGAAACCATCTTTGGCCTATTTGTCAGTCTGGACACTTGGGGGTGCTAAAGAGAGAGAAAGGCATTGTTGATATCTCTGTTTCCCTGCTGGTTGAATCTATCAAAATAATTTTGTTTGTACAGCACAACTTTTGTTGAGGGATATCCTGCTCTTCTGATAAGGAGCTTGGGCTCAGACTCGGTCAAACTCAAATCTGGAAGTTTTTGATAAGTAGATTACTGCTCTACTGTAAAACAGTCACTGGTATGTGCCAGTGGCGTAGCTACAGGTGGGCCTGGGTGGGCCAGGGCCCACCCACTTTGGACTCAGGCCCACCCAAAATTGTGACACTCTTGCTGTGGCTGGTGGGGATCCCCAAACCTTGCCAGCTGAAGATTTTCTGTCCTTGGGCAGTCCCCACTCTTCCAAATGTCAGCCAGCAGCACTTGCCTTGAACTGAGGCTGAGACTGGCCCTTCTGCACATGCTCAGTTTTCGCACAAGCAAAAACACTGAGTATGCATGGCCTGCCGGCAGCAGCATCAATTTGAAGCAAGTGCTGCTGGCTGCCATTTGGAAGAGTGCTGGCTGCTTGAGGAGGTGGAGGAAATCTTCAGCTGGCAGGGTTTGGGGATCCCCACCAGCTCAAGTATTTAATATTTGGGGTTTGTGGGCAGGGAGGGGTGGAAAGAGGATGAATTTCATGCCCACCCACCTTAGGCTCAGGCCCACCCAAAATTGGCCACCTGGCTACGCCCCTGGTGTGTGCTCATTAATTAAGACATTTACATATTTCCTATGATTAAATATTTCTTTAGGAAAGGTTAGCAACCATTTTTCATTTTTGTGTCTTTTTTTGTTTGTTTTCGCAAATGTGGTAACCCTAGTTGTACTGCTATCAGTATTAACCCGAGCATTACTTAAAAATAAACAAACTCCTCAGCTAGTGGACTGAATGATTTTATCTTCAAAAAAATTCCATAATGCCTTATTTCTATTTGGAGAGTGACAATTATAGAATCGATGTATTTCTGTTAGATTCATGCTCTCATTAGCTGTTCTCCTCTAATGTCCAAGCTATCATTTGACTCTTGGTTTCACAAATCTTTCCTTGTTCTATTTGTGAAGATATACAGATTTAACTGAAACAAGCAGAACAGGATGCAGAATTTTTTTATGGGTTTGTATTTCCTGATTAAAATCATAAATAAGCAGAACAAAAAAATGTCACAACCAAATTAGGTTTATTTTTTATTTGTCGTTTGTATAAAAGAAATTCAGACTTTCTTTGAACTCTGTTTCTATTAGATTATTATCACAATAACATCTATCTTACATATATATATATATATATATATATATATATATATATATATATATATATATTTACCACAAAGTTCCCAAGTTACTTTAATTTCAAGTACAAAAAACACATTAAAATCTTCTTCCATTTTGGGCCTGAGAGCTTACCGCCATCCACTGACTTAGCAGTAAGGTCTCACGTGTTAATCGGGCGGGAATCATCAGTGCGCGTACACTGCCGATTACCGCCCGGTTAGCACCATGCGGTAGAAAATAAAAAATACTTTTGGATGTGCGTATTGGAGAAGCGTAAAAAATCAAATTACCGCCCGGGGCTCGAGGTAGCCGGGTGGTAGTCCCAAATTGACACGCGTTGGACGCGCTTAGCCGCCTACGCACCTTAGTAAAAGGGCCCCATAGGGAGTTCCAAAAAATCGTTTTGTTTTGTTTCATAATTGGACTTTAAAACATGGCTTTCCAAATCTGTGCTGAGGACTCTACAGCCAGTTGGGTTTTCAGAATATCCACAATGAGGATAGTATTCAGCCAGCAGCGGATAGCATTTTTTTAAAACGTTCACCATGGCTGACTAAATTAGTCCTGGATATTCAGTGCCAGGCCGTGTGCAGATACCATCCAGCTTATGCAGGTCCTTGCTGATATTCATCTGGAGCCCACATAAAACAGTTATGTGGGCCCCAGCCGAATATCAGCTTGCTCTCGCATAAACCAAAACCGTAACATAGGCCCTCCTTCCCTCCTCCCCACCTCTGGTATTGATCTCCCACAACATGATTCATTTTTGCCCATTCCACTCCTTTCTGGATTTTATAGATCTCTATCATATCTCTCCTCAGTTGTCTCTTCTCCAAGAGGAAGACCCCTGTTCACTAAGGTGCGTTAGTGTTTTTAATGTGCCTACACTTAGCGTACGCACTAACCATGTAGGCACCTATAGAGATATTGTAGGCACATACATGGTTAACACACATTAAAAATGTTAATGTGCCTACAACGCTGCTTAGTAAACAGGGCCCGAAGAGCCTTAACCTCTTTAGGTTTTCCTCATATAAGAGTTGTTCCATCCCTTTAATAATTTTGGTCATCTTTCTTTAAAACCTTTTTTCCAGTTCCATTACGTCTTTTTTGAGATGTGGAGATCAGAACTGCACACAATACTCAAGGTTCAGTCTCACCATGAACAATACAGAGGCACTATGATATTATTTTTCTTTTAATTCTCTATCCTATTCCTAATAATTCTTAACATATTTGTAGTTTTGGCTGCCACCACACACTGAGCAAAAGATTTCAATGTATTTTCCATAATGACACCTAAATCCTTTTCCTCGGTGGTGACTCCAAATGTATCATGTAGCTACAGTTTGGGTAATTCTTCCCAATGTGCATCTTTTTGCACTTGCCCATGGAAAATTTCAGCTGCAATTATTTGGGTGCCTAGTCTCCCAAGGTCCTCTTGCAATTTCACAAGGTCCGCATACAATTTAACAACTTTGAATATTTTTTTAATGTCATCTGCAATTCTGATCACCTCACTAGTTCCCATTGCTAATAAACATTGAAATATAAAACTTTGAGGGTAATATTCTAATTCATGTTCTGCATTTCATGTGCAGGACCTCAGAAGCAGACTGGACTCTGGAGTCTCAATGCATGGATGAAATGATGGAACAGGCTTTAGATTCATTAGGAATTGGGCAACATTTTGGGGAAAGGAGAACCCATTCCATGATGGAACTTGGCTGCTAGCATTGACACTTAAAAAGGAGATAGTGGCTGAAATTGCCTATCTTCATTAGGATATTCTAATTTTTCCATCAAGTAGTTTATAAGTTGTTCTAAGTGCATTTTACAAAGAGTAGACACATATTAATGATTCTCAAATTTCCTGCTAGGAAGCACGTGAATATAAGTAAAAACAAAACAAACAAACTGTGAAATACTAAGGGGGTCTTTCACTAAAAGCTTAGCTCGAGTTATCTGCAGCAGGGCCCCTAGGAATAAAATGGACCCTGCTGCAGATAACTCGAGCTAAGCTTTAGTAAAAGACCCCCTAAGAACATTGACAGCCTGATGCATTAAACTTACTGGGCCAGCACCGTGCATTTTTGACCGGCTCCAGCCAGTCTAGCAATCACATATTCAGCAGGCGATGTACAAAGGGGTTCTGTAGGCTCTTTTCCGTCCTCGATGGCAGCCAACAGGAATCACATGCAAATGCATGCAAATGAACTGATCAGTATCTAAGTGTACATTCCAAGGAATGCACTGCCATTTACGAGTGATGTACGGAAAGGCCCATATTCCTTTGCTGGGCAAAATTTTATGGGAGGTCTGGAGCAGCTGTAGCAGTGGTCATTTGCAGTTCTGAGGCAGTGGGATCGACTATGACAGAGACCATGCAGCTAATCAGCTCTCCCTGCCTCTGCCACGAACAATTTATGTCTCCTGCAGACTTCCTCCCGCTACTGCTGCTTGAAGGCTTTGGCAGTCGGTGAGGGGAGGAAAGCAGCTCTCAGGACTGTAAGCTGTCATGTGGGGGTCCGGGTAGAACTTGGGTCTTGCGGAGACTGTGGAAAGTGAAGGGGAATGTCTAGAGAGCTCTGTGTTAAGGAGAGCGTTTGGCAGGAGTTTGCTTTTTTTCTCCTGGGATGAACTTGTTGATTGAACTAAGCTGCAGAAGGGAAGGAGTGTGGATCAGGCAAAATGCTTGGGTTGTGCAGTTAGATCACACTGTAAAGCAGCGCTCGTGAGTTCACTGGTACAAACATCTTTTTTTGCAGCACAAAGCAAATTTAAATTAGTTTAAAAGCATTCTAGAGAAGGAGGGCTTTAGATCCATAGGAAAAAGTGAATCTGCCCCAGAGGGGCAGCAGCAACTGCGAACTCTTGTAGGCAGAGAGAAAAAACAAGCTACACATGTATAGCAGAAGAAACACTGTTCTGGACATGCACATAGCAGCCATGCTTAGCAATTGGCTTCTCTGCACATGCCCTGGAGCTTTCCCTACCCGAGCTGCAAGTTTGGTGCAGCTCATTTGCATGCAATTTTTTTCATGCATTGCTTGCTATTTCTCGGTGCTTTACAGTGACTTTTGTGCATCGGTCCCTAGGAATCACCATGCTGGGTCAGACCAAAGGTCCATCTAGCCAAATATCCTTTTTCTAAAAGTTGTCAATCCAGACCACGAGAATATTGTAGAATCCCAAGAAGTTGCTAGATTCATGCTACTTACCTCCAGGAATAAGTTGGGGCTATCTCCAGGTCTACCTTAATGTAATTTCTAGAAGTCTAAAAACAAAAGGCCTCGTTATGTATGTATGTATATATATATATATATATACACACAGAGCACAGCAGAAATATATTTGTTTGAGAGAATTTGTGTGCCACCAGGGATTATTTGACCAGGGCCACTGAGAGACAGAGCTGGGCCCAGGGCAGGGCAGAGCCACTGCCCCCCCCCCCCCCCCCCCCCCACTTGTGCCACCGCCACCACTCCCTTACCATCTGCTTCTCCCTAGGTCTATCAGTTTCCTGCTCCTGAGTGCCGGGACCCAGGTTAATGCAATCACCCAGGTCCGCTGGGCCTAAGGAACCTTACCCCCCCCCCCCCCCCCCCCTTTGGCAGCCCTGTATTCTATGGACCTATTATATAAAGGCATATAGGCATAAGCTTTTTTATTATTAGACAGGCATACAATAACTGTGTTTTCTATGAAAAGTAAGACCATTTGAGGTAGGAAAATAAGTTGTGCACCTGGATGCAACTCAGCTTGAACTCCAGATTTTGAGAAGTTGTAAAAAAAAAAAAAAAAAAAAGAATCTCTATATATAAAAGACAACACCAACATTCTATGAAGCCTCCAGCCGGAAGTGTGAAGGGGGAGAGATATCCGGTTTCCCCATGAGTGTCTGCCCCGCCCTCGCTCTCTCTCTAACACAAACAGTGAAGGAAAACAGCAAAGCAGGAAATCAAATCGCTCTCTCTGTAACAATGAAGGACTCAGAGGGGGGAGGGGAGAGAGGGCAGGGACACACACACTACCACATGCACACAGAAGAAAACTTTGCTAGCCCCCGTTTCATTTGCATCAGAAACGGGGCTTTTTTACTAGTCTAAACATAAAACAAAGACAAATCTAATTTTTTACAGACATTGTCCATGTGCTCATCTGACTAGCATTCCTAATTATATCTTATTAATGTGCAAAACTGGTTTACGTCAAATATTTTAATAAAGCAATAATCTTTTCTGTAAACATTATTTCCAACTGAATTTATTTATTTTATTTATTTGCTACATTTGTACCCCGCATTTTCCCACCTATTTGCAGGCTCAATGTGGCTTACATTATATTGCAAAAGATATAGTTCTGAACAGAGTAAGAGGTTTGTTCTAAATTAACATATTACTATGTAAGAATTAAGGAAGATATGAATGTGTGTGTGATTTAATATTTATAATTTGCCATTAGGTATGTGTGTGGTGGTGGTGGTGGTGGTGGGGGAGTATATGATGAAATTAAGTTATCTGTACAAGAATTAAATAAAAATAAAGAGAAAAAAATGTATATACGCCCCACTATTTAATTAATCCATTAATTTACCAGGAGGAGATGCCAGCATACATGCTATTACCAAAAGACAGAGCACCAACAAGGTTTATATTTTCTTCTCTTATAAATATCTCACAATTAAAGTACAATACATATAAATGCCTTCTACAAACATGTAGTTCTTCTACGTACCATCAGTTGTTTCTTATCTGATACAAACTTTTGTTGAGTCATTTCTGATCAGAAAAAAAAGGAACCTGAATGAGAACTTACTGCATAGTAGAAGCCATTGTTCAAGGCCCTCTGAGACACTTCTGTTCCAGTTACAGATTCTGTGGGTGGAAAAATGGAGTCAGTCAGACTAAAGACTATAGGATACTGATGAGCTATTGATTTTCTTTGTCTATTGTGTTGTCCCCATTTTTATCAAGCAAAGTATGCTGCCTGCTATTTTGCTGACTTTGAAAACAACCGTAATGAAGCTGTGATTTTGATAGGTTACACTGGGGTTTTTGCGTGCCTGTTTTATTTTGTTTTCTAGTTTGCCTTCTACTGATTTTATCATAACATAAAAAGAGCAAAAAGTAAATGTGCTCTGAGTATTAGAGATCCTGGGGACAATTTTCACTTGGTGCCTTATTTACTAAAGCATGCAAAGCAGTTATTCTTGGAATTGGTGCATGCTACCAGTTACATGGCAGCTTTAAAATAGGGACTTGCAAGGAAATGGGGTTTGCGGGAATCCTGCGGAACCTGCGGGGTTCCCGCAGGGACAGAAGCCGTTCCTGCGGGATGGAAGCCTTTCCTGCGGGGTTCCCGTGAAAGTGGCCAAAAAGGTAGAAAAGGTGACGGCAAAACCTAGAAGGACGCTTGGTTGCATAGGGAGAGGAATGGCCAGTAGGAAAAAGGAGGTGATAATGCCCCTGTATAAGACTCTGGTGAGACCTTATTTAGACTATTTTATAGAATTCTAAAAACCGTACCTTCAAAAACTTATAAACAGGATGGAGTTGGTCCAGAGAATGGCTACTAAAATGGTCAGTGGTCTTCATCATAAAGCATATGGGGACAGACTTAAAGATCTCAATATGTATTCTTTGGAAGAAAAGCAGGAGAGAGGAGAAATGATGGAGACATTGAAATTCCTATGCAGCATAATTGCACAGGAGGCAAGTCTTTTTCAGTTGAAAGAAAGCACTTGAACAAGAGGGCGTATGATGAAGGTGAAAGTGGATAGAATCAGAAGTAATCTGAGGAACAATACTTCTTCATAGAAAGTACATAAGTATTGCCATATTGGGAAAGACCAAAGGTCCATCGAGCCCAGCATCCTGTTTCCAACAGTGGCCAATCCAGGTCACAGATACCCGGCAAGATCCCAAAGATGTACATTTGTTGAATGACCTCCCATGGAAGTGGTAGAGATGAAAACAGTATCTGAATTTTAGAAAGCTTGGGGTATGTATATTGAATCTCTAAGGGAGTGATAGGGAGAGTAGATGGCATGGATATGCAGACTTCATAGGCCATGTGCTTTATCTACCCACATTTTTCTGTGATTCTGAATACTTATTTTAGGAACCAAGACTTTGTCAATTTTAAGAACCCTGGGTTCAACTCAGTGGTGTGCTGGAGCCGGCTCGCACCGGCTCGCAAGAGCCGGTTGTTAAATTTTCTTCCGGCTTGCGAGCCGGTTGTTGAAAATAGCGAGCCGGCTCTGGCTCTCCTCCCTCCCTCCTCCCTCCCTCCCTCTGGATCCGCCTTACCGCCCGCTTGTTTTTTGAATTCTTCGGGCCGCTTCCAGCGCTGACTGTCCTCCCTCCCTTGCCGATTTGCACTTTAAAAATGGCCGCCGAGACTTCCAGGGGCGGCCTCGCGAGACTTCGGCTGAAGTCTCGGCGGCCATTTTGAAGCCCGAATCGGCAAGGGAGGACAGTCGGCGACTCGGCGCTGGAAGCGGGCAGGCAAGACTGCTTGCCCCGAAGAATTTAAAAAACAAACGGGCGGTGAGGGACCAGATCGGGAGGGAGGAGAAGAATTCACAAAACAACTCGGGAGGGGGTGGCAGGGGGGAAAAGAGTCGCTGCTGGGCATGGGTGGATGGAGGGGGTCGCTGGGTATGGGTGCATGCAGGGCAGGGGAGAGGAGGGTCACTGCTGGACTTGGGTGCATGCAGGGCAGAGGAGGGTCGCTGGGTATGGGTGCATGCAGGGCAGGGGAAAGGAGGGTCACTGCTGGACATGGGTGCATGCAGGGGAGAGAAGGGTCACTGCTGGACATCTGGGTGCATGCAGGGCAGGGCAGAGGAGGGTCACTGCTGGACTTGGGTGCAGGGCAGAGGAGGGTCGCTGGGTATGGGTGCATGCAGGGCAGGGGATAGGAGGGTCACTGCTGGACATGGGTGCATGCAGGGCAGGGCAGAGGAGGGTCACTGCTGGACATGGGTGCATGCAGGGCAGGGCAGGGGAGAGAGAAGAAATGCTGGACATGGATGGAGGGGATAGAAGAGTGAGGAAGGAGATGAGATGAGGGAAAAGGAAGAGAGGAGAAAAACTGCACATGGATGAAGAAAATAGGCAGAAGCTGAGGACCAGAAATGAAGAAGAAAGGAGGAAAGAAAGAAATGGAAAGGAAGCCCTGGAAACGGAGTTAAGAGGACAGATAGCAGCAGAATCGGATACTGGGCCAGCATGATCAGAAAAACAGTCACCAGACAACAAAGGTAGAAAAAAAAATCATTTTATTTTCATTATAGTGTTTGGAATATGTTCACTTTGAGAATCAGGTGCTCAACATTAAAAGTTTATATTTATTTACTTATTTATGGCATTTTATCCCACTTTAAACATGAATTAGATTGGAACCTGGGATCATTTAATTTGTTTTCCTGGAGAGAGTAATGCATTGCCCCCCTCCCCCGCTATAGCCAGCTCTGCAATTTTTTTTTTTTTGGGGGGGGGGGGGGGCGCAGAGGTGGGCAACGGGGGGCGCTGAGGTGGACCGGGGAGAGAGCCTGTTGTTAAAAATTTACCAGCACACCACTGGTTCAACTTATCATTTCAAATTATCATTTCAAAGTTAATTCTAACTTCATATTGATATAGCTATGCAATTTCTGTACTCCCTGGACTGTATGGTTTTGTAGTGTTGCATTTTATTACATTTTCTCTTTTTTATGATGGATATTTTATGTTTTGTATTCAATTAGAGTGGAGGAGTGGCCTAGTGGTTAGGGTGGTGGACATTGGTCCTGAGGAACTGAGTTCAATTCCCGGCCCAGGCAGCTCCTTGTGACTTTGGGCAAGTCACTTAACCCTCCATTGCCTGCCATGAGTGGGAAAAAGTGCGGGGTACAAAAAAAAATTCTTAAGTAATAAATATTTTGTGAACTTAAAACAAACAATAATAATATATAACAGGCTCTATGACAGCTGCAGATATAATGGCCATTCCTCTTAAAGCAGCAAGTAGATCCCTGGAGTAGCCTAGTGGTCAGTGGGAACCCAGGCCCATATCCTTCTTTAACTAGTATACTTGTGGTTGAAAGTGTGAGTGCCACAAAAACCATAAAATACCTACTGAACACACATATAGGTGACATAATACAATAAAAATTTATATTAGGCCAGGGGTAGGCAACTCAGTCCTCGAGAGCCGCAGGCAGGTCAGGTTTTCAGGATATCCACAATGAATATGCATGAACTTGATTTGCATACACTGCCTCCATGGTATGCAAATCTGTCTCCTGCATATTCATTGTGGATATCCTGAAAACCTGACCTGCCTGCGGCTCTCGAGGACCGGAGTTCCCTACCTCTGTATTAGGCTATCTACCCACAAAAGATCAATGCGGATTACAATGTAAGTAAAAAAACTAGGGCCATCACTAGGAAAAGTACAACAATCATACAATTAACTTATTAACCTGAAACATATGGTCAAAAATTAGATCAAAGGTGTAGAAAATAAATGAACTTTCAACAATTTATGAAATCTAAAATAAAAGGACATCACTCTTAACGGCAAAGGAAGAGAATTCCAACATTGTACTGATCAGTATACAAGACTGGAACTATGATAAGATTTACATTGTTGTTTTCCGTGGGGAGTCTTGAGTTCTCTGCCTTGTGGCAGATTTTCTCATATACATACCCCTGAACTTGACCATTTTACAAGATTTATACCTCACATTTTTTACAGACGGAAATTGCAATAAACAATGATCCTTTGATCTTAATGAGCAAATTGGTGTTCCTAACATAAATAGTTCAATTAAATAATTTGGAATAAAGACATAAAACAGTTTCTAGATAAAGATACAAAGCTTAAATTTACATCGTGCCTCAATAGGAAGCTAATGCAAAGATTGCAACAAAGAAGTAACATGATCAAACTTATGTTATCCACAGATCAGTATTGCAGCCGCATTCTGCAAAATCTGTAAGCGTCTCAAAGATAAATGAGAACACCCAATGTAAAGTGCATTACAATAATCTAGTTGAGAGAGCACCAACACCTGAACTACTACCTGAAAATCTGACGTAGGCATAAGGGCTATTGTAGTGGTGTACAGTTGGGTACAGTACTTTTTTTTTTTTTTACTGTTCCTGGAGGACTCACCATACAGTATTAGGAGGTTATAATGCGATCTGTACCTGGGACCTTTTATGTGAAGTTCACTGCAGTGCCCCCTAGGCTGTCCTGCTCTGCTGGGATGTCTGGGTGGCCAGTCTAGTAGGACTGCTGGTCCCCGGACATTCCAGTGGCTTCTTTTTTTTTGGGGGGGGGGGCATTTCCCTTGGACAATTTTGCTTGAAAAGGCCCTAAAAGAAACATGCACTAAGCACAAAATCAACAAAAATAGGGTGATTTTTTAACCAAGTAGATAGACATTTTTCTAGTTCAAAAATTACCATGTTTGACACTGGATTTTTGGAAGCTTTTTGCAAAAATTCCAAATCGGATTTGGACACCATATCAAAAATGCCCCTCCATGTGTTCCTAGAATTTATTTTATGCTAGATGTTATCAATACAAAACAATCCGGACATATACACTTTTCTGCTGGGATGCATAAGAACAAGGATCAGGATGCATTCAAGCAATAAGCAACTTCTACACATTCTGTTCATGTACATTGTTCAGAGAAGAGGGATGGTGGGATTCAGGGGTAGAAAAACAAATCCAGGGACAAAGAGATTAGTTGTGTAGAGGCAAGAGGAAGAGTCCACTCAAAAATAACAATGAGATCTAGCAATATCAAATAGGAACCAAGATAGATAATTGAGAAGTAGGGGTCTAAGACTAAAACTAAGACTAAGAGCAGAGAGCTGTCTCAAGATATTGTTATTCCTGGAAGTTTCTCAATGATGGATGGCTGTATCAATGTATACTGTTCATATACTGGAGAGTATATCTTTTTTGTGTCTCTATAGCTTTTCCCCCTACTTCTCTACAATGAATGGGGCAATTGTATAACTCAGTGTGCTACAGTGGGACCAATTCTGTAATGGCACTTATGTACCTAGATGCCATTATAGAATACTAGCGTAAAATCAAATTGCTGCTCCTAAATACAGATGTGACTATTTATGTCAGATCAATGGCAGGCATAAATGGCACACTTAAGTATTGCCATACTGGGACAGACCGAAGGTCCATCAAGCCCAGCATTCTGTTTCCAACAGTGGCCAATCCAGGGCACTTTTCTGGTTCCCAGACTGTATCTGTTGTCAACGAAACAAGACCGTATACGAGGAATTTTCCCTTGACAAAGCTGTTAATGTGAAACAGGCTCCTGTCGGGATCAAATGTATACCTGGGACTAAATACAGATAAGTGGCACAGATGAAGTTCTTGTTTTTGTTGAATGATCGCACAATAATGTGTGAAGATATTTGATGATTTCCTGCATTTGATAGAAGCTTAAATAAGAAGTGCTGTAATTTAAACGCAGTTATTGAACTGGCAGTGCACATTAGTATGTATAAGTAGAGTTATATGACAAAAAACAAAAAAGGTGTTGGAGAGCACAGGACACATTTGTTGAGTTTGATTTGTGCACGTAGGGAGGCTGGGGGCAGTCAATGACTATAAAGTGTCACGAGAGAGTTCCAAGATGGCCGCTGACTGAGACAGACATGTTTTAGAGCGCCTCCAGATTTTACTGTTACTCTCTAATTACCTTGTAATGCCGAAGAGAAGGGGCAGATACCATGGAGAGATACAAAGGCATTATAATGTCCATATTTTTGTTTTCCATTCCTTTCCTAATAATACTTAACATTCTATTTGCTTTCTTAGCTGCCGCTGCCGCACAGTGAGCAGAGGGTTTCAATGTATCATCAACTATGACACCTAGATCCCTTTCTTGGTCAGTGACTCCTAATGTGGAACCTTACATTATGTAGCTATAGTTCGGGTTCCTCTTTCCCACATGCATCATTTTCCACTTGCTCAAATTAAATGTAATCTGCCATTTGGATGCCCAATCTCCCGTTCTCATAAGGTCCTCTTGTAATTTTTCACAATCTTCTTGTGATTTAACAACTTTGAATAGCTGATTCATCAGCAAATTTAATTACCTCACTAGTTACTCCCATCTCTAGATCACAGACACCTTGGGGAACCCCACTATTTACTCTTCTCCATTGAGAATACTGACCATTTAACCCTACTCTCTGTTTTCTATCTTTTAACCAGTTTTTAATCCACAATAGGACAGTACCTCCTACCCCAGGACTCTCCAATTTCCTCTGGAATCTTTCATGAGGTACTTTGTCAAATGCCTTTTGAAAATCCAGATACACAATATCGACTGGCTCACCTTTCTCCACATGTTTGTTCACCCCTTCAAATAAATGTAGTAGATTGGTGAGGCAAGATTTCCCTTCGCTAAATCTTTATCTCATTAATCCATGCTTTTGAATATATTCTGCAATATTGTTCTTTATAATAGTCTCTACCATTTTGCCTGAAAATTGAAAACCTAACACTTAAAAAAAAATAAAATAAAAAAAAAATCTTCCTTTATTTGATAAATTTTGTTTACCTCCTTTATCACTATCTTTATTCAGCAAACTCACTAATAATCCCTCAAACAATAAAAACAAGGGGATAAAGGACATCAAACAAGGCTTGGGGTCTCCTATAGCACTAGGTATTTGAAACCTGTGCCTCTTAATTTAAAATTATTATCTGTCAAAAACTCCCACTGGACTTGTCCAATTTTATTAAAAATGCTTCTTAAACGATTGTAACAAATTCACTATAATAACACACATAAATTGCTTTAGCTTAATGTACTTGCATATACTTCACCTTGGCTAACAAGAGCAAATAGTGACCACATCTGCAACATGCAGTAATCAGCGCTGAAACAATACAACGTCTAGCATTCCGTGTGTTATGCATGTAAGTTGGAGACATTACTGTGCCCCTCCTGTGCTCCATTAATGTGTACGGCCTCTTGCAGTTATCATTAAGGGGTCCTTTTACTAATATGCACTGAACAATGGCCTGCGCTAGTGTAGGCGCGTGTTTGGGGTGCATGCAGATCCATTTTTCAGCACACCTATAAAAGAGGCCTCTTTTTTTGGCCAAAAATGGATTTGCGGCAAAATGAAAATTGGAATACGTCCATTTTGGGCCTGAGACCTTACCACCACCCATTCACTTAGCAGTAAGGTCTCACGCATTAACCAGGTGGTAATCATCAGCAGGCATACAATGCTGATTACCGCCTGGTTAGCGCCACGTGCCAGAAAATAAAATATATTTTCTGGCACGTGTAGTGGACATGCATAAAAAATGAAATTACTGCCTGGGCCATGCAGTAGCCATGCGTTAGTTCTGAATTGGTATGCGTTGGGCTCACGTAGGCGCCTACACGGCTTAGTAAAAGGTCCCCTAATCTACTTATGCCCTACCTTAGGGGCCCTTTTAGTAAGTGGAGGTAAGCCCACCGTGGGTTTACTGCGTGCCAATCTGGAGCTACCATCCGCCCAACTTGGATGCTGCTGGTAGTTCCACCCCCAGTGTGTGGCATTTCCAGTGCAAGCAGAAGTATTCAAAAAATATTTCTACAGGGAGTTATCCAGCAGTAATTGGGCAGTGCCACACGCTACCCAGTTATTGCCTGGTTAGCACGACTGCTTTTACTGCCACCTCAATGGGTTGGGGTAAGTGCTCTCCCCCTCATGGCCACATGGTCATGTCTTTTTTTGGCCTTTACCTGCAGTGGTAAAAAGGGGCCTCAGCAAATGGCAAAAACATCCCCCCTCTGCAAGTTCAGGGCCCTTTTTAGCTCAGTTTAGTAAAAGGGACCCTCAGAGAATAGTGCATAGTTCACTTAGAGGGGCATAATCGAACAGCGCCGCAAAAGGCTGTCCCGAACCGTATAATCGAAAAAGATGGCCAGCCATCTTTCGTTTTGTTTTGATAATACGGTTGGGGCTGGCCAAATGTTAGAGATGGCCGGGTTTGAGATGGCCGGCATCGGTTTTCGCAGATAATGGAAACCAAGGCTGGCCATCTCAAACCCAGCCAAATCCAAGGCATTTGGTCATGGGAGGAGCCAGCATTTGTAGTGCACTGGTCCCCCTCACATGCCAGGACACCAACCGGGCACCCTAGAGGGCACTTCTAAAAAATAAAAAATAAAAATAGCTACCAGGTGCATAGCTCCCTTACCTTGGGTGCTGAGCCCCCCAAATCCCCCCCCCCCCCAAAACCCACTCCCCACAACTCTACACCATTACCATAGCCCTTATGGGTGAAGGGGGCACCTACATGTGGGTACAGTGGGTTTTGGGGAGGTTTGGAGGGCTCCCATTTACCACCACAAGTGTAACAGGTAGGGGGGATGGGCCTGGGTCCACCTTCCTGAAGTGCACTGCACCCACTAAAAACTGCTCCAGGGACCTGCATACTGCTGTCAGGGAGCTGGGTATGACATTTCACACTGGCATAGAGGCTGGCAAAAAAGGGGGTTTTTGGGGGGGGGGTTTGGGTGGGAGGGGGTTGGTGACCACTGGGGGAGTAAGGGGAGGTGATCCCCAATTCCCTTCGGTGGTCATCTGGTCAATTGGTGCACTTTTTTGAGACTTGGTCCTAAAAATAAATGGACCAAGTGAAGCCGGCAAAATGCTCCTCAGAACCAGCCTTCTTTTTTCCATTATCAGTTGAAGCCGGCCAAGTCTTAACAACGCCCCCGTCCTGCCTCCCATACCCTTCCGAACGCCCCCTTTAACTTTGGCCAGTTCTGCGACGGAAAGCATTTGGAGCCGACCAAATTCGGCTTTCCATTATACCGATTTCGCTGGCTTCAGGAGATGGCCGGCCATCTCCTGGTTTGTGTCGGAAGATGACCGGCGATCTCCTTCGAAAATGTTAAGCACATAACTACCAATCTTGGTGTCTCTGATATGTATAAATGGCACAAAAGAACAATACTCAGTTATAGAATTACCCTGCTAGTCTCTAGGTCCCTGGAAAAAAAATCTCAGTATTGCTAACACTTTTGTCTGTCCAAGCAAGTAACAGTCAATTGGCATCAATGTGAAGATGTATGGGTTTTCTGGCATTTTACTGGTTCACTGCAAGTTATGTTTATATCTCTTTATACATCACAATACACTTCATTTCCCTACTTGTATGTTTTCAGAGCCAAGAAACCACCTTCATTGCAAAAGAATTATACCTGTAGGAAAAAAGAAATTAAACCTTTGTTTACGGTTTGCTCTTCTTCTTCATATATTATATACTTTTTGTCATCTTACTGTATGCAATGTGATTTGCTGCCTCATTTATCAAAGAGGAGGTTTCTATTAAAACCTACTTTGCAATTGCATAGCAAATATTTATTGTGCCATTTTTCAAAAACGAAAAATAAGGAATTCATCTTCTTGTATAATACAAGTAACTAGGCTAATGGCTACTTTTAATTATGAACAATAAAACAGACCACGGATCTAAACCCATTATTCAAGTATTTAGCACAAAACATGATTTTTTTTCTAGACTCGATTATTGCAATTCTTTGTAAGTGGGACCAGTTCAATATAGTCTGAAGGTACTGTAATTGGCACAGAATACCACAGCCTGATTATTGACAGATGCCCATATTTCTTCTCACTTGAAGATGTTGAACTGGTTGCCCATCCTTTACAATACTATATTGAAGTTATTACTTCTCATTCGCAAGGCTTTGCAACAGTGGCATACCCGGGGGGGGGGCGGTCTGCCCCGGGTGCACGCCGCTGGGGGGGGGGGGGTGCCGCGCGCTGGTCAGCGTTGTTCGTTTCCATGCTCCCTCTGCCCCGGAACAGGAAGTAACCTGTTCCGGGGCAGAGGGAGCATGGAAACGAACGACGATGACCGGCGCGCGGCACCCCCCCAGCGGCATGCACCCGGGGATGGGGGGTGTCCCTTCACCGGGGGGGGGGGGGTCGCGCTGCACAGGGGGGGGGGGCGCTGCACCCGGGGGGGTGGGGCGCATCAGCAATCTTCCCTGGGTATCAGCGCCCCTCGGAACGCCACTGCTTTGCAATATAACATAATTTACCACACTATAACAATGAAATTGAAGATCTATAGACCAAGTCAGTTAGGGCCCCTTTTACAAAGCTGCGGCAATAGGAGGCCTGCGCCGGTTTCAGCGCGTGTTTTTGATGCACACCGAGGCCCCATTTTCCTGCAGCAGGTAAAAGGCAGGTCTTTCTTTTTTTCAAGAAATGGCCGTGCGAGAAGTGAAACACTTGTCACGCGGCCATTTAGAGGGGAGTACTTACCGCCATCCATTGAGGTGGTGGTAAGGGCTTCTGCACTAACTCGGCAATACACCAGTGTTACAAAAATAAAAATATTTGTGAAGAGCCAGCTATGACGCGCACTGGGGGTGGGAATTACTGCCAGGATGCTGCGGTAGCCCGGCGGTACTTCCCTTTTAGAGAGCGGTAATCCCAGGTTTGGCTTACTGCCACTTTGTAAAAAGGGCCCGTATTGAGTTCTGAGGGCACTCAGCATTTGTCTATTTCTTCTCTTACCAAGATTAATTTTCCATTGCTGGACCAGAGTAATGGAACAAAGTTTTTGTTTCCATAAGAGTAACACCAGACCTGACAGAATTTAAAAGGCAATTGAAGACTTTATTGTTTCTACAGGCCTTTTGACTTACTCTGTACAGGTTTCTCACCTTAGTCCTTCTAAGGACAATTCTATAACATAGGTGTCCAGATTTGTGTATGTGTTATGCAGTTTTTTTTTAGAATAGATTGTTGAATATGTCTGATTTTGTTTGTGATTTTGATATTGATGCGTATTTTATGTATGTTTTTATTGCTCGCTGCCTGGATAAGGGCAAGTTATAAATTTAAATGAAAAATGAAATGAAAAAAATATATGTATGTATGTATGTACACACGTGCCATTTAAATACTAACAAGGCATCTAGACTGTAAATGCCTGCTTGACTTACATAAGGTTTATTTTTAAGAAGGAGGTACACAGAGACATAGAATGGACAGAACAGGCATTTCTCTCACTTACATATCAACAGCATACTGTAAGTTTTGTGTACTTTGTGATATCCCCCTTCTCACTCAGGGTGACCTGGTTCTCAATATGCAGATCATATGCAAATTAGTGCTACCCCTTCTCGCTCAGGGTGACCTGGTTCCCACTAAGCAAATTAAACAGGTCTCACCAACTGCATATTTCTCAGGCTACTCTTTATTCCAGCCCCTGGGCACACTTCTTCTAGCTTAATACTTTATACTTTCATAGATCTTCACACTGAGCCTCCCCACACAGATATATGGGCTCAGTACTACACCAATACTTTGGGGACTCTCAACCCCAGGCTTTGCAGCCTGCTTCTCTCAGTACTTTGGACACACAGTCCCCCCTTTGAACCCACAGTTCTGGACACACAGTCTTTTCTTCTTTGGACACACAGTTCCTCCACTGAACACACAGTTCCTATAAGTGCTGAGGACACACAGTCAAACACTAATGCTTTAGGGACTTCTTACCCCAGGACTTTCAGCCTGCTGATCTCCTTTGGACACCCAGTCCACCCCAAGTCCATAAGGTTAGCCAATATCTTTCAGGGACTCTCTCTTCTTCTGCTGCTAGCTCACTTCCCTTCCTTTCACCTCTCAGGTGGGGTATAAAGTGGTTAATTAGCTACACAGGACCCAGCCCATAACTGCCTGCACCTGTGGACCTCCCAGGGCTCTCCCCGGTCCTAGCACCCTCCACTTCTTCTAGCACCCTCTAGTGGCCTACACCCTATAGGACACCCTCTTACTTATCACAACTTACATCAGCTCTATAACTACAAATGCTTAAAATGCTAGGTGCACCAATATCAGATGTTGACTGTTGTTCTCTGGCCCTCACTTCTCTGACCAGAATTCAGTCCCTGAACTTCCTTGATTTTGCTCCTTCATTCTCCTTGAGGATTGCCTCTCTTGTCTGACCTTAGTCTCCAAGACAGCATAATCTCTCCTTATAAAAGGAAGATATCAGTCCCATTTCCTTAGGCTCACCTGTTGGGAAGTCTTTCTTTAGTTTCCCCTGTACATTGTTGTGAGTTCTTGCACCCCATAAATAAATAGTCTTTTGTCCTCTAGAGTCCTGATACAGACAGGCATCCACCCTCCTGCCCCCTTCTGGGGCCTAACAGGATTCCTTTCACCCCTCCTTGTCCCAGTAAACAATGTTCACAGTTCATTTTCTATATGGAAATGAGATTCAGATCGCTTTCTAGTCCACAGTTCTCTAGCTTGCTCCCAGAGTTCATAGAATTGTATTAATTGAAATTCTGAAGGGTTAGCCCCCACCTGCCACCTCCCACATAACCTTCCATGGCAGACTACAACCACCCACAGAAGGGTCCCAGTCTAGTCACCCTAAGTGTACAAGTGGACTTTGAGAACAACCTCATACCCAGGTTTTGCATCTATAAACCTGAGTAATGTCAGATCTCCCTGTGGATTAGTACCCTCCCACTGCCCTGTGATGGAATATATACTTTATCACATTGGGTTACACTAGTATTTTATAACATAATCTAGGCAAATATTGTCCATCCTCTAGGTGCTTAAATGTAGATTCTTATTTATCTAATTTCTCCTTTTATGATTATTTTGTTTACTTGAGGCATTGGGTCAGGGTTGGCTTGATCTTGAAGCAGATGAAGGGCTATTGATTTTTAAAACTGCACACAAGTTGTTGAGTTCTTCCTGTGTGTTGATTTTGGTCACTTTGGACTACTTTAGTTGATGTTATATGTTGTTTTTATGTTGTGATGTTTTATGACTATGTGTTAATCTGCATAGTTTTAGGAGGAATGTAAACAAATAAAATATATATTGAGTCATAAAGATAACATGAAACCAACTTTCTAATCATATGTGAGGAATGTTTTAAATTAGATCCAATGGGTGACAAAAACTCAGGCTGAATTCAAAATTACTTGTATTATCTATAAGATCTTGAGAGATTTCGGTCCTTATTATCTTATCTATAAGAAGCCAATCACATTTTTCAACTTTGCTCTGCCTGAGTACTCCATAATGAAACACATTTGCTTTAAGCATATTTTGAAAAACTCATATTTATTTCAGGCTGTCAAAATTTGGAATGGCCTTCCACAGCATTTCAGAAAGGTAGTTTCCTATTTTCTCATTTGAAAAAAATTAAAGACCGTTATTTCTTTTTTCAAATTCTATGAAGTAAATCTCAACATACTGTACTGACTTCTTGCTTAAAAAGCACTCAGAATCTGGGTTGAAATTGGGCAATGAATTACACATGTAGAATAGGATAGAATTAGAATGACACCCATAGAAAGAACAAGAGTTTACAGCTGATCTTCTGAGATTTCTTTCTTTAAATGCAAGAAACATGGGGTTGAAGCAGAATGAAATGGAAGTTTTAGTTCACAATGCAAATTATGATTTTATTGGTATAGCAGAACAATTGTGAAATAAGTCGTATGATTGGAATATTGATCTAGAAAGGTATAGATTATTTCAAGCAGGGCAAGAAGAGAGAAGAAAGAGACGAGGCATAGTCTCAGTTATCTGTGAAATAGATAATTATTTTGATCCATAACAAAATTGAAGACTGCTTTGTTGAAAATACTTGAATAAAGTGATAGGATAAAAGAACAAGCCTGAATGTGGTAGTCAAGGTTAATTTTAGAACTCTAGATTTAAAAAAAAAGGACATACATGAGGCATTTCCTGATCATTTAGAGATGCATCAAAAGAGCATGACTTTATCCAGTTACAGAAAAGAAAAACAATACAGTAGAGCATAGACTGTCTAACATTTCGGAATGTGTTAGGCATTTCATTAGAATAGAAAGGGGCTCTTTTAGAATTGATCCTTTATACCAGATGAGATTTGATTGAAAATCTAATGATTGAAAGACACGTGGATAAAAGTGATTATGAAAGGATAAACTTGTAATTCCACAGAAGGGGAGAGAACTGCAAAATAATTAACATCTTTTACATGGGCTCAGACTTTAATGAGTTTAGATAAATAGTAGGAAAAAACCTGCAAGAAGTAAGTCCAGGGGAAAAAGCGTATAGAAAAACTGGCTGCTTCTTAGAGAGACAACACAAAAGTAACAAGGGAGAATAAACCTTATGAGCGAAGTATAATTTTATTTATTTATTTATTTATATTTATTTATTTATAATAGCATTTATACCCCACAGCATTCCAACTTACATCAGTTCAATGTGGCTTACATCAAAACAGAGGCGTTAAAAGACCATATAGAACATACACTACAGGGGATACTGAATGATATGCTCAATGTGGCTTATGTCACGTTTGTGACCGTTTCCTTGTCTGTGCTCACCTCGCCCTCTGGTGGCCAGACCTGGTGGCTGCAATGGACTGTCTGTTTACTGTCACCCATTCCAGACTTCAGCCCAGTTCAGTCCAGATCTTCCGGGCTGCCAGAATTGCTTTCCTTGTTTGTACCTGAACAGCACCCGTAGTTGTCCTGTGATTGCTGCAGCTGAGCTTTAGCAGCTGATGGGCTTTATTAATCACCTAGAAACTTCTGTGTTTGCCTTTGCATCGTCTAAGGTCCCTGGTATGTGGGTGTGCTCTGTGCACTTCTGCCTAGTCCAGTTTTATTCTGAGTTCTTGCCTGGTTCTCATTTGTTTGTGTGTAGATAGCTTTGGTTTTATTGTTTTGTTCCTAGTCTTGTTTCTGGTCTGCATTTCCTTGTCTTGTGTCTGTAGTCTTTATTAGTGGCTGCTTGGCAGCTTTTAGTCCTGACTCCCTCCTGTCTGTGTTTCTGTCTTAGTGGCTGCCTGGCAGCTTGTAGTCTTGACTCTGTTGTGTGTTTCCTGCTGGTATCCAGTTCCTGCCCAGTCCGGTAAGTCCTGCCGGCCACCTGCACCCAAGGGCTCAACTCCTGGGGAAGGGTGGTCAAGTGCAGGTGAAGCCTTGCTCCAGTCCTGTGTTCCAGTCCAAGTGTTCTTGTCCAGTGTGTTCCTGCTTTGCTTATCCCTGTCTGCAGTCCCTGCTTTGTGTGTGTGTGTTAGTCCAGTGCTGGTTGGGGTGGTTTTGCCTGCCACTGCCGCCCCTTGGAAGCGGCCCAAGGGCTCACAAACCTAGTTGCTGCTTTGAGACCTGACAGCTTACATTAAAACAGGGAAGTTAACATTAACTTGCAGAATTATATAAATAAAATTATATAATAAAATGCAGAATTTTCTATAGCATGAACTTTTCAGTGATTTGAAGATTAATCAAAATTCCACAAATGTGAAAACATGTCAAATTAAAATAAATGATTATTTATTTATTAACCTAATATGTAGCTTATTCTACTAATATAATACCCAAAGGGTGGTACAATTAAAACATGTACAATAAACAATGAACACATTAGTTTAAAGAGCAAAAAGAAAAATGAAATACATTAAATGCAATCTTAACAAAAACCCTATTTAAATCTGAACTGAAAAGGGATTGTGCAAGCGCATGTCAAACTTGTGGAGATAAGTTTGCTTATCTGTAATGTTTATCACCAAAGCAGGAGGAACATCCTCCAGTTATGTTCACACTTCTTGGGGAAATCTTGCCTGACCAATTTACTTCAATTCTTTGAAGGAGTAAACAAACGTGGACAAAGGGGAGCCAGTTGATATTGTGTATCTGGATTTTCAAAAGGCGTTTGACAAGGTACCTCATGAAAGGCTACAGAGGAAATTGGAGGGTCATGGGATAGGAGGAAATGTCCTATTGTGGATTAAAAACTGGTTGAAGGATAGGAAACAGAGTGGAGCTAAATGGGCAGTATTCACAATGGAGAAGGGTAGTTCGTGGGGTTCCTCAGGGGTCTGTGCTAGGACCGCTGCTTTTTAATATATTTATAAATGATTTAGAGATGGAAGTAACTAGCGAGGTAATTAAATTTGCTGATGACACAAAGTTATTCAAAGTCATTAACTCGCAACAGGATTGTGAAAAATTACAGAAGGACCTTACGAGACTGGGAGACTAGGCGGCTAAATGGCAAATGACGTTTAATGTGAGCAAGTGCAAGGTGATGCATGTGGGAAAAAAGAACCCGAATTATAGCTACGTCATGCAAGGTTCCACGTTAGGAGTTACGGACCAAGAAAGGGATCTGGGTGTCGTCGATAATACACTGAAACCTTCTGCTCAGTGTGCTGCTGCGGCTAGGAAAACGAATAGAATGTTGGGTATTATTAGGAAAGGTATGGAAAACAGGTGTGAGGATGTCATAATGCCGTTATATCGCTCCATGGTGCGACTGCACCTTGAGTATTGTGTTCAATTCTGGTCACCGCATCTCAAGAAAGATATAGCAGAATTGGAAAAGGTGCAGCGAAGGGCGACTAAAATGATAGCGGGGATGGGACGACTTGCCTTTGAAGAAAGACTAAGGAGGCTAGGGCTTTTCAGCTTGGAAAAGAGATGGCTGAGGGGAGACATGATAGAGGTATATAAAATAATGAGTGGAGTGGAACAGATGGATGTGAAGTGTCCACACTTTCCAAAAATACTAGGACTAGGGGGCATGTGATGAAACTACAGTGTAGTAAATTTAAAACAAATCAGAGTAAACGTTGCCGGAGAACGTGGTGAAGGCGGTTAGCTTGTAGAATATGCTTAGGCAGAAATGGTTACTGTGTGGAATTTTTAGGTGCCTTACGTAGAATCTGGCCCTATATTTTGAATGTGATATAACTTATTTGTCTCTTTCTTTTCATTGATGATTTTGTTTACAACTATTACTTATCAGTCAATTCATTATAACATAGGCCTCTTCTTTGCACAATTCAGAACCAAACATAGGAGGTAAAACACAGAAAAACCATAATATATGATGACAAATCAATTGACTGCAGTTTTATTAATCATCAGCTTGGAGAAGAGACGGCTGAGGGGAGACATGATAGAGGTATATAAAATAATGAGTGGAGTGGAACAGTTGGATGTGAAGCATCTGTTCACGCTTTCTAAAAATACTAGGACTAGGGGGCATGCGATTAAACTACAGTGTAGTAAATTTAAAACAAATCGGAGAAAATGTTTCTTCACCCAATGCATAATTAAACTCTGGAATTTGTTGCCGGAGAACGTGGTGAAGGCGGTTAGCTTAGCAGAGTTTAAAAAGGGGTTAGACGGTTTCCTAAAGACAAGTCCATAAACCACTACTAAATGGACTTGGGAAAAATCCACAATTCCAGGAATAACATGTATAGAATGTTTGTACGTTTGGGAAGCTTGCCAGGTGCCCTTGGCCTGGATTGGCCGCTGTCGTAGACAGGATGCTGGGCTCAGTGGACCCTTGGTCTTTTCCCAGTGTGGCATTATTTATGTAAAGCATTGTTCAGTTTGGGCTGAAGGCTTTGCCAAAGAACGGGAAAAGGAGGAACTGTGGTGGATGACTAGTGAAAAGGAGTGGGTGTTACAGGGGATGGCTAGGGATAAATGAGATGGCCAGATATTTGTAAGGCAAAACAATCCTTGTCTAAAGCATTTATTCTGCTACTATTTTCATTGCTATTTCTTTTATTGGTGCTTTATGTAACTTTATTAAAACTTGTATTTTTGTAAGGTGAACACTGCTAAAGCAAAATACAGCATTGGGATTCAACACAGCTTTCTCCCTACCCCTTCAAAATGTCTGCAGAAAAAAAAACCAGCTCCTGCAGACTGATCTCACACAGATTACTACTACTACTATAAATCATTTCTATAGCGCTACCAGTCGTACGCAGTGCTTCACAATTGAACATGAAGAAAAGACAGTCCCTGCTCAAAAGAGCTTACAATCTAAATCAGGACAGACAGACAGGACCAATAAGGATAAGGGTAGGACAGACAGATGTATGAAAAACAGGAGGAGGAAGAGAGGAGGGTTTGTCACACAAAGTAGCACAGCTCTGCCTTGAGAAATGTGTTTATTTAGCCTTTTTTTTGCAGCATTGATGATGTTTCTTGTGAAATTTATCTTACAAGAGCATTGAAAAAAAGGAAGGTGAACAGACTTCTGCTTGTATGAATGGGTTGGAAAGCCTGACAATACGGACCCCTCCCCTTTTGTTTCTTGTGTAAGTTAATCTTAAAACAGCGCAGCTTTTTGTCTATATGTGCCCCTTAAAGCAAAGAGGAGAAAAGGAAGTTGAGAGGTTGGTTCTTTTGTTTTTAAGCCTAAAACGACTATCATTCAACTATCAGTCTGTCATTCTTAAGCAGAAAGTGTCCTTTTGAAAGAAAAAGAAAAAAAGAAACAAATGCCTATTTTTCTTTTTTTCCTTTGAGAAAAAAGGTTAAGATGTGCACATTCCTCCACAGCTGTAGGAGGCTGTCGGGTTTTTGATATCACTTCCTGTCACTTGACCCTATCCAATATGGTGGCTAGTAGTGGAAACAGGGATCAGTACTGGGACTGGTGCTATTTAACATATTTTATAATCATATGGAAATTGGAATGACTAGTGAGGTGATTAAATTTGCAAATGACACAACACTATTCAAGGTTGTTAAAACACATGTGAACTGTGAAAAATTGCAGGAAGACCTTAGGAAATTGGAAGACTTGGCTTCCAAATGGCAGATGAAATTTATTGTGGACAAATGCAAAGTGATGCACGTTAGAAAGAATAATCCAAATCATAGCACCTGATGCTACAGTTCACCTTGAGGGGCATAATCGACCAGAAACGCCTATCTCCATGGGCGTTAATCTCCGAGAACGGGTCCGTGAAGGGGCGGAGTGAACCGTATTTTTTAAAAAAAATAGACGCCCATGCTTTATTCGCCAAGGTGTGAGCTGGGCGTTTTTGCTTTTCACCGATAATGGAAAATGAAATCGCCCAGCTCAAAAACGAATAAATGCAAGGCATTTGTTCGTGGGAGGGGCCAGGATTCATAGTGCACTGGTCCCCCTCACATGCCAGGACACCAACCGGGCACCCTAGGGGGCACTTTTACAAAAACAAAAAAAAAGGTAAAAGAGCTCCCAGGTGCATAGCACCCTTCCCTTGGGTGTTGAGCCCCCCAAATCCCCCTCAAAACCCACTGCCCACAAGTCTACACCAGTACTATAGCCCTAAGCGGTGAAGGGGGGCACCTACATGTGGGTACAGGGGGTTTGGGGGGGGTTGGACGACTAGTAGCATTAAGCAGCACAATTGTAACAGGTAGGGGGGGGGATGGGCCTGGGTCCACCTGCCTGACGTCCACTGCACCCCCTAACAACTGTTCCAGGGACCTGCATACTGCTGCTTGGGAGGAGGGTATGACATTTGAGGGTGAAAGTAAAAAGTTGTGAAACATCATTTGTTGTGGTGGGAGGGGGTTAGTGACCACTGGGGGAGTCAGGGGAGGTCATCCCCGACTCCCTCTGGGGGTCATCTGGTCATTTAGGGCACTTTTTGGGGCCTTATTCGTCAAAAAACAGGGTCCAGGAAAAGTGCCCTAAATTCTAGCTACAAACGCATCCATTATCGGCGAAGGGCGCCCATCTCTGTTCGGGTGATAACCACGCCCCAGTTCCGCCTTCACCACGCCTCCGACACTCCCCCGTCAACTTTGTCCGCATCCGCGACGGAGTGCAGTTGAAAGCGTCCAAAGTTCGGCTTTCGATTATGCCGCTTTATTTGTTTTTGTGAGAAGAACGCCCATCTCCCGATTTAGGTCGGAACTTGGGCGTTATTCTCGTTCGATTATAAGCAGGCTTGGGGGTCAGCAGCCAAGAAAAAGATCTAGGTGTCATTGTAGATAATATGCTGAAATATTCTGATCAATGTGCAGTGTCAGCCAAAAAAGCAAAGAAATGCTAGAAATTATTAGGAAAGGGATGGTAAATAAGACCCAAAAGTCTATAATGCCTCTGTATTGCTCTATGGTGCGACCTTACCTTGAGTGTTGCATTCATTTCTGGTCGCCGTATCTCAAAAAAGATATAGCAGAATTTGAAAAGGTTCAAAGAAGAATAACCAAAATAATAAAGGGGATGGAACTCCTCGCATATGAGGAAAGGCTAAAGAGGTTAGGTCTCTTCAGCTTGGAAAAGAGATGGATGAATTGAGATATTATTGAGATCTACAAAATCCTGAGTGGTATAGAACAAGTAGAAGCAAATTGATTATTTACTCATTCCAAAAGTACAAAAACTAAGGGACATTCTTGGAAGCTACATGGAAATACTTTTAAAATAAATAGGAGGAAATATTTTTTTCACTCAAGTGGTTGAGCTCTAGAACTCTTTGCCAGGGGATGTAGTAACAGTGGTTAGCATGTCTGGGTTTAAAAATTTTTGGACAATTTCCTGGAGGAAACGTCAATAGTTTGCTATTGTGACAGACATGGAGAAGCTACTGCTTCCTCTGGGATTGGTAGCATGGAATGTTGCCATTATTTTGGGTTTCTGCCAGTTACTTGTGACCTGGCATGGCCACTTTTGGAAACAGGATACTGGGCTAGATGTACCCAGTATGGCTATTCTTATGTTCTTATGTTAACAGGAAGTGACATGATGCATACAGTAGTGACCGCCATCTTGGTAAAGGTGTGTGGCTATGATGTCACTTCCTGTGACATCACCAAAAGGGGAGACAGGGAGTGGGTTTGTCTTGCATGGGACATGAGTGATACCTCATAATATGGGTGTGGGTATCTTTTGGGTGTGTCCTCTCGTATGATTGACTGAGAACGTGAAAGTGGGTGTGTCACCTGTTAAAACTAATTAATTTTGACACATCAGTGAGATTCAGTACTCGCATACACCTACGATAGCTTACATAAGTGCATAAGTATTGCCATACTGTGACAGACCGAAGGTCCATCAAGCTCAGCATCCTGTTTCCAACTGTGGCCAATCCAGGTCACAAATACCTGGCAAGATCCCAAAAAAGCTCAATACATTTTATGCTGCTTATCCCAGAAATAAGCAGTTGATTTCCTCAAGTTCATTTTAATAATGGTCTATGGACTTTTCTTTTAGGAAGCCGTCCAAACCTTTTTTAAACACTGCTAAGCTAACTGCCTTTTCCACTTTCTCTGGCAACGAATTCCAGAGTTTAATTACACGTTGAGTGATGAAATATTTTCTCTGATTTGTTTTAAATTTACTACTTTGTAGCTTCATTCCATGCCCCCTAGTCCTAGTATTTTTGGAAAGAGTAAACAAACGATTCACATCTACCCGTTCCACTCTACTCATTATTTTATAGACCTCTATCATATTTCCCCTCAGCTGTCTTTTCTCCAAGCTGAAGAGCCCTAGCCACTTCAGCCTTTCCTCATATCATTTTTGTCGCCCTTCTCTGTACTTTTTCTAATTCCACTATATCTTTTTTTGAGATGCGGCAATTAGAATTGAACACAATGTTTGAGGTGCAGTCGCACCATGGAGCGATACAAAGGCATTATAATGTCCTAATTTTTGTTTTCCATTCCTTTCCTAATAATACCTAACATTCTATTTGCTTTCTTAGCTGCAGCAGCATACTGAGCAGAGGGTTTCAAAGTATCGTCAACGATGATTCCTAGATTCTTTTCATAGTCAGTGACTCCTAACCTGGAATCTTGCATCACGCAGCTATAATTTGAGTTCTTCTTTCCCAGATGCATCACTTTGTACTTGCTCACATTAAGCATCATCTGCCATGTAGTCGCCCAGTCTCCCAGTCTCGTAAGGTCCTCTTGTAATTTTTCACAATCCTTTTGTGATTTAGCAACTTTGAATAACTTTGTGTCGTCAGCAAATTTAATTACCTCACTAGTTACTCCCATCTCTAGATCATTTTTAAGTTTGTTTAAAAGCAGCAGTCCCAGCACAGACCCCTGGGGAACCCCACTAACTACCCTTCTCCATTGAGAATACTGACCATTTAACCCTACTCTCTGTTTTCTATCTTTTGACCAGTTTTTAATCCACAATAGAACACTACCTCCTATCCCATGACTCCCCAATTTCCTCTGGAGTCTTTCATGAGGTACTTTGTCAAATGCCTTTTGAAAATCCAGATAGTCAATATCAACCGGCTCACCTTTATCCACATGTTTGTTCACCCCTTCAAAGAAACTGCCATTGCCCACATCCCCAGCAGCATTTGTATAGTGCCACAATGGTCAGGGAATATATTCAGTGGCATTATCCAGATAGTGCCACTGAATATTAGGCTCACTGGGAATTATCCATTTAGCAGATCCTGCTAACTAGATAAGCCCTTCAGAATGTCGACGCAGATTTTTTTCTTACCCATAGAAAAAGCTTCCTAATTGCCTTCCTTGAATCTTTATGCACAGTATTGCTGATAATACTATGAAAGATAAAGAAAATTATGTGAAAAGGGCAAAATAAGCTTTTCCTTTTACCTATAACAAATATAAAAGTATTTTTAAAGGAAACTGTTAAATAACTTTTATCATGAATACAGCATGCTCAGTATTCATCATCTGTTTTTTTGCTGTTTGGATAGATTTGCGGCCCTTGGTGTATATATGTCAAAGTTAGTCAATACTTTTTTGCTATGAAAGTTTTTAAATCTAAGGGGTATGTCTACTAAAACATATTAATCCCTAATAAATGCTTAGCATTAAAGTGTTTTGCGGTAAGGGATCCAAGATGGCAGAAACTAGCAAGGCTCATGAGTGCACTGTTTTCTAGAAAGTTTTACCTTGAAGGGTTTAACAGAAGGGAAGTCGCCAGTCCCCTCAACCTGCTACATCCATTCAGTGCAGACCCATGGATATGTATCCTGTTGTAATGAACAGTCCAGGAGAAACAGTCTGAGCAAGTTCTAGCTTTGATGCAATCACCAGAGCAGGAGTCCTACAACTGCATTACTGCCAGTAGGGGCTGGTGCTTCAATATTGTGCTTTCAATGTTAGGGACAGGCAGGTTCCCTGAAGTCTTGCAGAGCTTGCCTGTACCTCACAATTGAAAATGTGAAATTGAAACAGCTCTCCCTGCTGGCAGGTCTGCAGGTGGAGGACTCCCACTCAGTTTAACCCCTGGCCTAGAGCTCCCCTGTATCAACAGCTGCAATGATAATTCAAGAACACACTGTCACTGTAAGAGGGTGCCTGGTCCTCTGTGCCAACCCACCGGGAAGTGATGAGACAGAGAAGCTCAGCTATGACCATATGGTAAACTATTGGGAATACTCAGCAGCATAGGCGCCTGGTATAAGAGGCTTGGGGAGGCTAAGCCTCCCCAGCCACAAGCCCCAAGCGTGTCTCTCTCTCTCTCTCTCTCTCTCTCTCTCTCTCTCTCTCTCTCTCTCAGTCATCTATCATACCTCGTGGTGTTAGAGCAGCAGTGAAAAACATTGCAGGCCGCTGGGCTCCGTGCTTTGTTTTGCCTCCTCTCTCTTTCTCAGCTCTGGCCCGCCCTCATTTCCTGTTTACGCAAGGGTATGATAGATGACGTTTAAAATTTGGAGGAAGCCTGGAACTCAAAGGGAGCGAGGGAGGGGGGATCCTGGAACTGTCTGTGAGGGAGGAGGGACCCTGGAACTGTCTGTGAGGGAGGGGGACCCTGGAACTGTCTGTGATGGAGCGAGGGAGGGGGGACCCTGGAACTGTCTGTGATGAGTCTGACTTCTTGAGGTAACTTTCCAGTTCAGTATTTTGCCTTCATATCTGTTGTGTCATGTGTTTTTCATGTGTGATCAAGATGCAGTATTCTGCTAGCGTGGAGTATTTGCAGCCCTTTTTGTTCTGTTTCACTAGGTTGTACTGGTGTTTTAGAGCCAGGTGTAATTATAATGCTGCCTTTCCACGCATAAGGTTATAGCTTGTCCTGTCCTTGGAATTAGTGCTGTTATGGTTTGGTAAGGTTATGAGTGTGTTTTTGAACAAGTTTGTGTATAGTGTTTTGCAGTGGAGAGTTTGTGTGTTGGCCTTACTGAGGTGGCACCAAAACATCAGAAAGGGTGTAGAGCCTAAATCATGACACACTACCTCTTGAAGGATCTACATATGGTCGTTAATGAAAGGAGCTCATTGTGAACACTAGCCACCCTAAAAGGGTGTGTTTTGGCTCTACACGTATCATGATATTATGATCCCTTGTTTCATATTGTTGACGGTCTGCATTTTCTGTATGGTGGTATATTGGTGTATTAAGTCTGCCCAGTGTAATATTTATGGTACAGTAAGGTTATGAGTGTGTTTTTGCACAAAGTTGTGCATAGTGTTTTGCAGTTGAGCAATTGTGGTTAGTATATGCTTTGAGCAACCACTTTATTCTTTGACATATGATACATATCTAATATCTAAATTTAATAAAAGGTATTAATTGTGATTATTTTATTTTTACTTATTTTTTTTCTGTGTGTTGTCAGACAATTATGGATGTAAGCCCCGCCACTGACCCCGCCCCTAACCCCACCCCTTTAGCCTCCCCAGACAATTGGGCCACCGACCGCCTATGCTCAGCAGCAAATGATCAGTTTACTGAAATAGCAAGAAGCAATTGCTGTATTTCACAATCACCAGACCAGATTTTCAGCTTTCACTGTTCCTTTAGTGCTTCTATCTTGACCTAATATTGTAAATCTGGAGACAATTTGGGAAGCAGTCGCTGAATTGACTAAACTTTTATTTCCTCATGTAAATGAGCTTGCTCAGGAAATGAAAAGGTTAGAAGAATAGGCATCTCAATTTAATTTGGAATTGACTCAAATCACTACTAAAGTTAACAAAATGGAAATGACTGTGCCATCCCTTAAAATCATACAGCGTGATATAGTGAAAGGTATTTCTGCTATCAGCCTTTAAAATGAAGCCTTAGAAAATGCTGCACGTAGTTGCAATCTTCATATATTGAATTTTCCCAAGATTTCAGCAGAGGAGATGTTTAAGAAATATTTATGGGAGGTTTTGAATATTCCTGAATCTAACTTTCCACCACTGGCTCGGATTTATTATTTGCCTACGAAGAGAAGAGTCCCACAAAAACAGTATTTGGGATTTACCCAATTAAGAGGTTGATAGGCTGGATGTTACAAATATACATGACACATCAGATTCTGATCAATGCTCATCTGCTACATTAATAGGTATCTTTTGCACTATTCTCAGGGAATGGCTTCTTAAATTTTCCTTTCAACATGGGGTCCTTTTATTAAGGTGTGCCGATAAGTGGCCTGTGCTAGTGTGGACGTACACAGGTTCATTTTTCAACGCACCTGCAAAAAAGGTGCGTGTCCATTTTGGGCCTGAGACCTTACCGCCATCCATTGACTTAGCGGTAAGATCTCACGCGTTAACCGGGTGGTAATTGTCAGTGTGCACACAATGCCAATTACCACCCGATTAGTGCTGTGCACTGGAAAATTTCCAGCATGCCTATTGGACGTGCGCACAAAGTGAAATTACCACCCGGGCCACGTGGTAGCCAGGTGTTCCAAATTGGCACGTATTGGGTTCACGTAAGTACCTACGTGGCTTAGTAAAAGGGCCCCATAGAGAGACGTTATTTCTGTATTGTAATATTTCAATGTTTCCTCATTTTGGCTAGGATAACTCAGAGGAAACAGAAACGGTTCTTGTTACTCTGACCTAGATTGGGGCAATATTTTTTCTTAAATTCCCTTGTAAGTGTACTGTATTATTAAATTTCAATCTGTTAAATATTTTTTTAAACCATCTCATTTATCTGTGTTTCTAGCAGCCAAGAAGGTTGAACTCTTTGCTGCCCCAAGGAGAGTCATAGAATCTGCCTTCTGACCTTAGTTCTCATTATAGATAGAGAGACTATTTGGAAAAGTCTGCTAGTTAATTGCATTTATCATCTTTTATCTTTTGTACTTTTTAGGTTATTCCCTATTCTTATTTTGGACCCCTTTCTTGAGGACTTTAGCCATGTGTGAATGGATAATTTTCTTTTTTTTGTGTGAAATATATTGTTTTATTTTCATTTTTTAAGCTTCTCTATATAATTTCTCACTTGATTCTAATTAAAATTTGCATAAATAAAAACATTTTTTTTTGTTCAATCAGTTTTTTATTGATTTTATAACATATTGTAAATTTAGTACCAATGACAATAACAGTTAACAGAAAGGTCAATGTACTCTGACTATATATATATATACATATATGTATATTCGTATGAAGTATGCATGCATATCAGATGTTATAGTATTAATGCCAATGTTTGTAAAGTACCTGTACATTAATTACTTAGCTGGATGAATATTTAATCACCGGAGACCAAATTTTATTATATGCCATAAAGGAACCACATTTCTCTGCTGCTACTTTTTCGTATTTAGCTGTTAGACATACTGAGTTCCACCACATTTCGTAGGTTAACTTTGTAAAATCTTTAAAGCATTTTGTGGAATATAAGCATGCAATATTCATTTTTGTATTACTTTTCTGGAGGGGGCATGTCAGGGGTGGATGTGGATGCATTATCCAGCTAGTGCATTCTGAATGCATTTATAATAAGGAAGCCTTTAGGACCTCCTGAATTTGTGGGATCAATGCATTCATAATGTGGGAGCCCTTAGCACCTCCTAAATATGAGGCAGTAAGTGCTGCGTGTCAATATTTTTCAGGTTACACACGCTAATGCAAATAGCGCATGACCTGAAAGAGAAATACTGGAAATTCCCATATTTCCTGGGCACACTATAGACATATCCCTAAAGTGTATCATTAGCAAGGTTTTACATAAGTATTGCCAAACTGTGACAGACCGAAGGTCCATCAAGCCCATCATCCTGTTTACAACATTGGCAAGATCCCAAAAAAGTACAATACATTTTATGCTCCTTATCCCAGAAATAAGCAGTGGATTTTCCCCAAGTCCATTTTAATAATGGTCTATGGACTTTTCCCTTAGGAGCCTTCCAAACCCTTTTTAAACCCCGCCAAGCCAACTGCTTTTACCACACTCTTTAGCAACGAATTCCAGAGTTTAATTACACGTTGAATGAAGAAAAATTGTCTCCAATTCATTTTAAATGTGCTTCTTTATAGTTTCATTGCATGTCCCCTAGTCCTAGTATTTTTGGAAAGAGTAAACAAGTGATTCACGTCTACCTGTTCCACTCCACTCATTATTTTATAGACCTCTATCATATCTCCCCTCAGCCATCTTTGCTCCAAGCTGAAGTGCCCTAGCCGCTTCAGCCTTTCCTCATAGGGAAGTCATCCCATCTCCTTTATCAGTTTCATCGCCCTTCTCTGTACCTTTTCTAATTCCACTATCGGGCTCATTTTCAAAAGAGAAGGACATCCATCTTTTGACATAAATCGGAAATGGACGTCCATCTCCCAGAGAGGTCCAAATCGGTATAATCGAAACCCAATTTTGGACATCTCCAACTGCAGTCTGTCACGAGGATGTCCAAATTTCAAGGGGGCGTGTCGGAGGCGTAACGAAGGCGGGCCTTGGGCATGCCTAACACTTGGATGTCTTTGACCCATAATTGAAAAAAGCAAGGATGTCCCTGACGAACATTTGGACGTTTTCACCTGGACGTGTTTTTTTTTTTTTTTACAAATAAGGAACAAAAAGGTGCCCAAAATGACCAGATGACCACCGAAGGGAATCGGGGATGACCTCCCGTTACTCCCCCAGTGGTCACTAACGCCCTCCCACCCTCAAAAATTCATTAAAAATATTTTGTGCCAGCCTCAGGTCCATGACAGTGCATAAAGGTCCCTGGAGCAGTTTTAGTGGGTACTGCAGTGCCCTTCAGACAGGCGGACCCAGACCCATACCCCCCTACCTGTTACATTTGTGGAGGAAACAGCAAGCTCTCCAAAACCCACCAGAAACCCACGGTACCCACATCTAGGTGCCCCCTTCACTCGTAAGGGCTATGGTAGCGGTGTACACTTGGGATAGTGGGTTGTGGAGGGGTTGTGGGGCTCAGCACACAAGGTAAGGGAGCTATGTTCTTGGGAGCATTTTATAAAGTCCATTGCAGTGCCCCCTAGGGTGCCTGGTTGGTGTCCTGGCATGTCAGGGGGACCAGTGCACTAGAAATGCTGGCTCTTCCCACGTCCAAATGGCTTGCATTTGGACATTTTTAACATGGACGTCTTTGGTTTCGAAAATTGCCAAAAGTAAAAAATGTCCATCTCTAGGGATGTTCAAATCCAAAGATGTCCTTGGTATTTTCAAAATGAAAGATGGACGTCCATCTTGTTTTGAAATTACTGTTTTCCCCGCCCCCGAATTTGGACGTTTTACAAACTCGTCCAAATCGCAAATTGGATGTTTCTTTTGAAAATACCCCTCCACATCTTTTTTGAGATGCAGCGACCAGAATTGAACACAATATTCGAGGTGCGGTCGCATCATGGAGTGATACAAGGGCATTATAACGTCCTCATTTTTATTTTCCATTCCTTTCCTAATAATACCTAATACTATTTGCTTTTTTAGCTGCGGCAAGTATTTTTGCTTTCTCCTTGCTTGTCAGATATTCAACTTTATGCCAGAGAAATTCATTCCCATTCATAGGTAGGAGGCCTTTTTTTTTTTGCACACTTTAAAATTCACAAAATAAAGATTGAGTTTTATTTCAAAGGAAGATAAATGAGACAACAAGATTAAAATGTGTTGCTCCTGAGGAGGTGGGAAAAAGGGATCCAAGTATTTTGATGCACATGCTTGTGCATCATAACCAAGGAAAATATTTCTCATCAACATGTTGATTCGTAGTTGGACTATACAGTAGAGGGGACTCTGATGCACTTCCCTATGTATCGACTGATCTCTCCAGAAACCGAAGCATTCACTTTCTTTTTATGAGACAGAGACTTTACAGTGTCATTTGTATTCACCTCGGGCAGACACTGAGCCTCTGCTCATTTCATCAAAGAACTATTTATGAGGCTGTAAAAAAGATGAGTTTCTCTGAATAGTCTCCAAATTAAACTTTTTAAAGTTTAATGCTGGCACACAAGAATAATTACAGTTATAAGCCATTAAACATTTAGAAGAAATTTATAGGATTGGAGGGGAAAAAATTTACAGCTGTGGCCTAATACAATAAATTTTGCTCATTGCACGGAAACATTTCTATCTGGGATTTTAAAAAGAAAGTGCTTCATTAGCATTGCCAAAATGCTCAGGCAATATCACTGGATGATGTTTACATTGAAAGACAAATATCTTGCTAAGATTTTGTTCATTTCTCCTTAAAAAAAAAAAAGTTAGTGCAATAATACCTTGATCTAATGCCTTCTTATAGATAGATGATGTGGCCAACCATTTAAGACTGTAGATCTCTGCCCTAGCAATTATTCCATACCCACAGGACATAAACCCTCCATTACCCGCTGGTTGTTTTTTTATCCTAAATGCAGCACAATTCCTGAGTCATGTATATGGCCAAATTTCTAGAATATTCCACCCCTGTGTTTAATGCTATTATCTTTATGCTGGCAGAAACACAGTACACAAACGAGTTTGTACTGTGTTGTGAGTTAATCCTCTGCATAATTTTCTTCACACTTCTGAATTTCACGAACTAGAAAAGATTTATGTTTCTTAGTTGTACAGTCACAGTTCAATAACATGCTCACCATGCCTCTCACTGATCAATTAGTAGAGCTTAATGAATAATGTGCTCTTTAGTGTCAAGATTACTAGCACTATCCATCCCTCACATGCCATTTATGCCTATAAAGCATAGTTTGTTTTACAGTAGAAACCAAAAGGATTGTATTTTGACCATAAGATGAGTTTACTGGATCAGCTCAAAGGTCCATTAGACCCAACATCCTGTCCCTGACAGTGGTCAATCCAGGTGACAAGTACCTGGCAGAATCCCAAAGAATAGATTCCTTCTTTCTTGCTCATATTCAAAGATAAGAAGTGTTTTTTGCAAGTCTACCTGGCTAAAGGGTTAGCTATCAAGCTGTTTCAGTGCACTAATCTGCATTATTTGCCCCTTAACTCATTTTAAAAGGTTCTAACAATGGTTCTGGTGTCCTAACACAGCTATAATTAGGTCATCCCATGTTACATGAGATGCAAAACATGCAAATTCATGTAAAACAGTTCATTATTATGTAAATACTATACTGCAGCTTGTGGTGTGTACTGGGTGCACACTGTAAGCCATGGTATAGCCAATAAAAATAACCCCAGCTTAAATCTACCATCTCGAAATATTGAGCCCTAAGCAGTGGCGTAATGCTCCTGGATCTCATGTTAAAGGGGCAGGTACCCTTCCTCAATACAGATGGCTAGAAAGACTCCTCCTATTATACTGAGAGCCCATCTTGGCTCCCCCCCCCCCCAATCAAAGACCTTCCCTCGTGCTAATCCAACTGTACCCACCCAATCCAAAACTTTCCCTTAGTGGGAAAGCCCCCACCTGTGAATTTTCCCTTCTCCAATCAATGGAGTAACCCCTTCCCATGTTCTCCTACCCTCCTGAAGGCCCCCTGAGCCTATCTTTGGAAAATACCCTGGTGTATAGTGGTATAAGCAGGAGCAATCCTCAGCTGTTCCTGCTTTCACAGACCCAATCTTTCAAAATAGAGGCAATGACCCGTAGTAGTGTCATGATGCTACCACTGGGGTCATGTTTCTGATGGATGAGGTTAGCGTTTATGTACTACAGGAGCTCACAGAAAGAGGAAGGCAGGTGACAACATGTAAAGCTAAGAGAAGCTAGTAAAATAGTAAGGAAAACAGAATAGCCAATAGGAGAGGAACACATAGAACCTGATAAAGATAAAGTGAAATTGCTTAAATATTTCTGTTCTGGGTTCACAACTGAAGGATCAGGAGCAGGACTGCAGAAGACAAACACAAATAGGAATGGATGTATGGTAGACCCTGAATGATTTTCAGAGGGCTGTGTTCATGAGGAGCTAGCCTAAAGGTGGACAAGGCGATGGGGCCAGATGACATACATTCAAGGGTACTGAAGAAACCTAGGGAAGCTCTGGTGGCTCCACTGGTTGACCTTTTCAATGCTTTTCTAGAGTCAAGGGTGGGTAATAGTGAAATTTCTGGAATCTAATGGATTGCAGGACCCAAGGCAGCATGGCTCACTAAAGGCAGGTCTTGTCAGACAAATCTGATTAATTTCTTTGATTTTGGTGACCAAAGAGTTGGACCAAAGGAGAGCACTGGATGTGGTGTACTTAGATTTTAGCAAAGCCTTTGACATGGTTCTGCATAGACAACTAATAAATACATTGAGTGCCTTTGGTATGGGCCCTAAATTGACTGACTGGATTAGGAACTGGTTGAGTGGAAGGTGACAGAGGGTAATGGTAAAAGGAGCTCACTCTGAGAAAAGGAATATTACCGGTGGTTGTTGCAAGGGTCAGTTCTTAAGCCAGGTTTTTTTTAATTATTATTATTAGTTTTGTAAGTGATACTGTTGAAGGGCTGTCTGCACTGGCGTAGCAAGGGGGGGCGGGAGGGGCGGTCCGCCCCGGGTGTCAGCTCGGGGGGAGGTGCTCCCTGACAGCCCCCCCCCCCGGTGCATCGACACCCCCCCTCCCCAGTGCCCACCCTCCTCCATTCAACCAGCTCCCTAGGGGGGCTGCCACTGTTGCACCCCCCCCCCCCCAGGTGCAGCCCAATGACATACCCTCCCTCGGTGCATCGACACCCCCCCCGATCCAGTGCCCACCCTCTTCCATCCAACCAGCTCCCTACCTTTAAAAAAATATCGGAATCCAAAGCGAAGCGCAGTGCCTCGCGCCTGCACATAAAAGAAATGTGCACCGTCTCATCAGGCCTTCCCTCGCTCTGTCTGTCCCGCCCTCTGCTGATGCAACTTCCTATTTCTGCAAGGGCGGGACAGACAGAGCTTGGGAAGGGCCGATGAGACGCTGCACATTTCTTTAACGTGCAGGCGCGAGGCGCTGCGCCTCGCTTCGGAATCTGATATTTTTTTAAAGGTAGGGAGTTGGTTGGACGAAAGAGGGTTGTCACTGGGTCGGGGGGGGGGTGTCGATATGCCGAGGGGGGTATGTCTTCGGGCTGCACCCGGAGGGGGGGGGGGGGGTGCAACGGTGGCAGCCCCCCTAGCTACGCCACTGGCTGTCTGTTAAGGTTTGCCTCTTTGTGGATGATACAAAAATCTACAATAGGGTAGACATCCTTGATGGTGTGGACAACATGAGAAGGAACCTAGCAAAACTTGAAGAATTATCTAAAATTTGGCAGGTAAGATTTAATGCTAAAAAAATACAGAGTCATGCATTTGCACTGCAAAAACCTGAGGGAACAGTACAGTTTAAGGGGTGAAGAAGTTTTGTGCACAAAAGAAGAGCAGGGCTTAGGTGTGATCATGTGTGATTATCTTAAGGTGGCCAAACTGGTAGAAAAAGCAACAGTGAAAGCTGGAAGGATGCTTGGGTGAATAGGGAGAGGAATGGCCAGTAGGAAAAAGGAGGTGATGATGCCCCTGTATAAGTCTTCTGCTCAGACTTTATTTAGAATATTGTGTACAATTCTGGAGACTACATCTTCAAAAAGATATGTTTTTAAGTTTCACATTTATTTAAAGACTTACTATCCGCCCATCAAACAAATGTCTAAGCTGGGTACAATCTAATGGAAAGAGCAAAGAAGAAAAAGAGAAAATATAACCATAACGAAGAAGCAGGCAGAGGGGAAAACTACAATGTTAATACAAAAGGAGGGGAGGGGAAACACACAAGGGAAGCAGTGTGATCCAGGTCCAGTGCACGTGTGTCCCTGCTAGGGATATGCATCAGTGAACAGGTGGGTTTTAGGTCTGCTTTGAAATGTTGAAGGGAGGAGTTGAGTCTGAGATGATTGGGTAGTGCATTCCAAAGTTCAGGACCCTGAACAGAGAAGATTATGTGTCTGATGGAATTGTGGACTATGTCACGGAATGAAGGAACACAACATTCAGGTTTAACACTAGGGCATCAGAAGGCTAGAAAGAAAGGAAGGCTGAACAGACAAGAGAAGGAAAAAGAGGAGGAGGCATTGCAATAATTTATAAGTCACAATTTCACAGTCACAACAACAGCAGAATCTATGCTTCCCCAACCTGAAATAGCCTCAGTCAGAATCAACCACCCTAAACTATGTGATCAACTAAACCTAATCCTATTTTACAGACCCCCGGGCAACTGGCAAGACTCACAAACGCACTTTATGGATTTCATATTGAATACCTGCGTTTCCACCCAGGACCTCCTCATAGCAGGAGACATCAATCTCCATCTTGAAGATACCAAATCAAGCAATGTACTTGAATGCAAGGAATTCCTCCAACTATGGGAACTTCACTGGCCAAATATACAACCCACCCACAACAAAGGACACACATTAGACATTATTACCCACAAATTCCCATCAGAACCCAATCTCACACTTATAGATACAAAGTGGACAGCCACGCCATGGTCCGATCACTACAAAGCAAACCTCTCCTTCTGTTGGAGAACAAAAAAGACACAACAAAAACAGGAGCAAAAAACCTATATTACAAGAGGCAAAATAGACCCACCAACATTCTGGCAGCAATTCTATACAGACGAATGGACAACACCCACAGATTCACCCCAATTTCTCCAAGAATGAGACAACAGATGTAGAATAGTACTAGACAACATAGCACCAATTCAAACCAGAACCTCACACAGAAAAAACTCAATACCATGGTTCAATGAAGAACTGAAAGAACTAAAAACACAGGTCAGAAGATTAGAACGAGCATGGACCAAGAAAAAAGACGAACATACACTCAAAGACTGGAAACAGCTACAAAGAAAATACAAATACACCATCAGACAAACTAAAAGAACGTATTACAAAACTAAAATAGGACCAAACTACAAGGACACACAAACTCTTTTCACTCGTAAATAAACTCCTAAATACTTCACCGGTCACCTCTAACAACACAAACAACCCATCCGCAACCAATCTTGCAAAATACTTCAATGAAAAAATTATAAAGCTCCAATGCATGATACCTACCACCACCGAATACACAAGCATCCTGGAATGTCTAGATCCAAAACCTGAGGAAAGCCCAGCAGACCGATCATGGACCAATTTTGACACGATATCATCAGAGGAATTCTCACAATGGCTCAGAAAAAACGCCAAGTCACAATGCAAACTAGACATCTGTCCCAATAGCCTAATAAGATCCGCCCCCAAACAATTCAAAAAAGATCTCACGAATCATATAAACCACAGGCTTCAAAATGGTCTCTTTCCCACGGAGAAAGGAAACATCTTACTCCGCTGCCAAAAGATGCCAAGAAAAGCACAATGGACCTAACCAACTATCGCCCAGTAGCATCTATTCCGTTCATAACCAAACTCACGGAGGGTATAGTGACGAAACAACTCTCTGACTACCTAAATAAACACTCAATTCTGCACGAGTCCCAATCAGGATTTCGGTCAAATCACAGCACCGAAACGGTACTAGTATCTGCAATGAACTCATTCAAACAAGCAATTGCAACTGGTAACAACATACTCCTCCTACAATTCGATATGTCCAGCGCCTTTGACATGGTTAATCATGGAATACTACTACATATACTAGAATACTTCGGAGTAGGAGGTGCAGTTCTTAAATGGTTCAAAGGATTCCTGACCACAAGATCTTACCAAGTAACAACGAATGCGGACATATCAGACCCATGGACACCTGAATGTGGAGTTCCCCAAGGATCCCCACTATCACCAACTCTCTTTAACCTAATGATGATACCTTTAGCCAAACTTCTAGTCAATCAAAGCCTTAATCCCTACATATACGCAGATGATGTCACGATTTACATTCCATTCAAACTCGATCTAAACAAAATCACCAACGAGATCAACCAAGGCCTCCAAATCATGCACTCCTGGGCGGATGCATTTCAGTTGAAACTCAATGCAGAAAAAACACAATGAGGGGCATAATCGAACGCGAACGCCCATGTGTAAAAACGTCCATCTCCGGAGACGGCTCTGCGAAGAGGCAGAGCAAACCGTAAAATCGAAACGAGATGGCCGTCTATCTTCGGTTTCGATTATACGGTTCGGCCCGCTGAAATCCCATCATTTGTGTCGACTCTAGAGATAGACGACACAAATGGTGAGATCGCTGGACCTAGAGATGGCCGTCCGCGGTTTTCAGCGATAATCGAAACTGCTGCCGGCCATCTCAAAAACAGACCTAATCCAAGCCATTTGGTCATGGGAGGGGCCAGCATTCGTAGTGCACTGGTCCCCCTGAGATGCCTCTATGCCAGCCTCAAATATCATACCTAGCTCCATGACAGCAGTATGCAGGTCCCCGGAGCAATTTTAGTTTAGTTGGTGCTGCGCGGGACCCATGCAGAGAGCAAAAATTGGAAGAAAAAAAAAAACATGCAAGTGCAGTCAGGGACGTCCAAAAAAAAAAAACATGCAAGTGCAGTCAGGGACGTCCAAAAAAAAAAACATGCAAGTGCAGTCAGGGACGTCCAAATTAAAACAATAGTAATAGGGGGATTTGAACCAGAGCAATTTTAGTTTAGTTGGTGCTGCGCGGGACCCATGCAGAGCAAAAATCGGAAGAAAAAAAAAACATGCAAGTGCAGTCAGGGACGTCCAAAGTCCAAATTAAAACAATAGTAATAGTGGGACTTGAACCAGCCACCTTATGATTACAAGACCTGTACTCTAACCACTGCACCACTTATTCAGCTGTGTAGACCTCCTTCCCTTTCCATTAAGTCCCTTCAAGTTTCTGCCAGCCAATCACAGCTCGTTTAGCTGACACCCATTTCAGGTAAATGAGCTTTGATTGGCTGACAGAAACTTGGCGGGACTTAATAGAAAGGGAAGGAGCTTTACCCAACTGAATAAGTGGTGCAGTGGTTAGAGCACAAGTCTTGTAATCAGAACGTGGCTGGTTTGAATCCCCCTATTACTATTGTTTTAATTTGGACATCCCTGACTGCACTTGCATGTTTTTTTTTGGACGTCCCTGACTGCACTTGCATTTTTTTTTTCTTCCGATTTTTGCTCTCTGCATGGGTCCCGCGCAGCACCAACTAAACTAAAATTGCTCGGGGGACCTGCATACTGCTGTCATGGAGCTAGGTATGGTATTTGAGGCTGACATAGAGGCTGGAAAAAATATTTAAACAGTTTGTTTTTTAGGGTGGGAGGCGGTTAGTAACCACTGGGGGAGACAGGGGAGATCATCCCGATTCCCTCCAGTGGTCATCTGGTCAGTTTGGGCACTTTTTGGAAGCTTGGTCGTGAAAAAAACAGGACCAACTTTGTGTGGACTAAATGCTCGTCGAGGACGTCTTGCTTCTTTCCATTATCAGGTGCGGAGGTCCATCTGTTAACCATGCCCCGGAACGCCCCTGTCCCGCCTTCGCTACCGTTCAGCCATGCCCCTGAGAATTTCGCCCGTCCCCGTGACGGAAAGCAGTTGGGACCGTCCAAATTCAGCTTTCGATTATACCTGTTTTTGAGACGGACGTCCATCTCCCGATTTGTGTCAGAATATGGGCGTCCGTCTCTTTCGAAAATAAGCTGGAATGTCTCGTACTAACCTCATAACACAACAAAAACAACTACTCTACAATAACCACATCATACTGTTTTCTCCTCGTCGCACAAAATCTAAAAATCCTAGGCGTTACCATCGACTGAAACCTCACACTCGATACTCACGTGAAGAACACAACGAAAAAGATGTTCCACGCCATGTGGAAACTCAAAAGAGTAAAACCTTTCTTCCCGAGATATATCTTCTATACCTTGGTACAATCAATGGCAATAAGTCATCTGGACTACTGTAATGCACTGTACGCAGGCTGCAAAGAACAAACTATAAAAAAAACTCCAAACAGCCCACAATACCGCCGCCAGACTCGTATTTGGAAAAACCAAATATGAAAGTGCAAAACCTCTAAGAGAGAAACTTCACTGGCTCCCATTTAAGGAACGAGTTGCGTTCAAGATCTGCACAATTGTATACAAAATCATTCATGCAGATGCCCCATTTTACATGCTAAACCTCATGGATTTGCCTCCCAGAAACGCCATGAGATCATCCCACAAATTTCTCAATTTGTACTTCCCCAGCTGTAAAGGACTAAAATACAATCTGATACATGCCACCACCTTCTCTTACATGAGCACGCAGCTGTGGAATGCACTACCTACAGCCCTGAAAGCTATCGATGAAATAACAAATTTCCGCAAATTTCTGAAGACACATCTATTCAACAAGGCCTACAAAGAGAATCCATAGCCTTACAAACTATCTCACCAACTCACCCAACCACTACAGTCCACCTATATCTTGCCTAACACCTTCCTTCTCTCTCCCCTCACCTAAGTCTTGGTACTTTACTAATTGTATCTGATATCATGGAATGATTATGTCATAACCAAACTCTGTAAGCCACATTGAGCCTGCAAATAGGTGGGATAATGTAGGATACAAATCCAATAAATAATAATAAATACGATATGGTGGGATACAGGCAATCAGTGAGCAGCCACAAGGAGCGGAGTGAAATGGTCAAATTTCTTATGGCCAGTGATCAGTTTCATAGGCATGTTTTGAACAAGCTGGAGGCGTATCAGGTCTTTGACTCTAATTTCCTGGTACAGTGAGTTACAATAATTAAGCTGACTCATAACAAGTGAATGTACAAGAATATTTAATGCAGATCTATCTAAGAAGGATCGAATGGAGCAGATAATTCAGATCTTGTAGAATGAGAGTTTGATAACAAAGGAAAACTGAGTAATGAAAGTTAATGACATATGGACAACGACTCAAAGAATCTTTATGGAATCAGTCAATGGAACTGGCATGGAACAGAGAAGTATGAGTGAAGCTTAGACTGCATTCATAATGCCAGGAAAAAGGATAGCGCGGGACTTAACAGGATTGATAGACATTCTGTTATTGTGCACCCATGTGGTAACTGCTACCAGATGGTGATTTACAGCGGACAAGATGAAGTCAGTCTAGAGGGTGGCTACTAAAATGGTCAGTGGTCTTAATCATAAAGCACATGGGGGCAGATATAAAAATTTTAATATATGTACTTTGGAAGAAAGGCAAGAAGAGGGAGATATAATACAGATATTTAAATACCTCCATGACATAAAAGCCCAGGAGGGGAGTCTCTTTCAATTGAAAGTAGGCTCTGGAATAAGGGGGCATAGGATGAAGGTGAAAAGGGACAGACTCAGAAGTGTCTTCAGGAAATGCATCTTCATAGACAGGGTGGTGAATTCATAGAGGTGGAGGCAATGGAGAAGAAAATTGTATCTGAATTCAAGAAAGTTTGGGATAAGTACTGTAACCAGGTACCTCTCTTGTGCAGCCAAGGATAGAACAATCTCCTCCAGCCACAGGCTCCCGGTACAGTGAAGAAACAGATGTCCACCAGTAACTTCAATCTTAAGAACTTTTATTCCCTGCAGGTTTCTAGTACATAGTTCCAATAGCAGCATAGCACAAAGCAGGATTCAATACAGGCTTACAGGCTTCAGTCTGGGCTCTTTATCCAGAGCACAATAAACAGTAATTCAATTCCCCAGACAAACAGTTCTTTCAGTTCATCATCACAGTTCAGTCACCCAGTAGCAGTTTCTACCTTCTATCCTTTTTACCTTCAGGAGAGTTCAATATTTTAGGGACTTTTTCTACCCAAGGGTTTTCCCCTGCATCAGCTTCACAGTGAATTCAATACTTTTGGGACTTGCTCTCACCCAAGGAATCTCAGCCTGCTTCACTACTTTAGGGACCTCCCTGCCCAAGGCTTAGTAAGTGTTCCTAAGTTTGTACCTAAGGCAATGAAGGATTATTTGACTTGCCCAAGATCACAAGAAGCAGAGGTGGATGTAGCATTATAAGAATAGGTACTGGATAAATTTGGTTTAATATATGTAAAAGAATTTCCTCTTATCTATTATCTGCTAAAGCATGGGTACCAGGCCTTCTTGTTTCTTAAATAAAGACTAGCCGTTAAGCCCGTTAAAACGGGCGTGTATTGGAATGTTTTTTTTCCCAAGGCCCCCCTCCCGTTGCAGCTGCAAGGCCCCCTGCCATTCTCCTTCCCTGCCAGCTCCAAGGCCCTCTCTGTCCCTCCCTCCCAGCTCCAAGGCTCCAGTCCTCCCCCCTTCCCAGCTGCAAGGCCCCCTGCCCGCCCTCCCTCCCAGTTCCAAGGCCCCCTGCTCTCCCTCACAACTGTAAGGGCCCCCATTCCCTCACAACTGTAAGGGCCCCCCTGCCCTCCCTCCCAGTTCCAAGGCCCCCTGCTCTCCCTCACAACTGTAAGGGGCCCCATTCCCTCACAACTGTAAGGGCCCCCCTGCCCTCCCTCCCAGTTCCAAGGCCCCCTGCCCCCCCGTGCCTTCTTCCCAGCCAGCTGGAAGGCCCCCTTCAGTCCAGCCCTCCCAGCTCCAAGGCCCCCCCTCCTTCTGAGACCTCCCATGTCCCCTCCCCCCCCCAAGGTAGCCGCTACCGCCCCCCCACCCCGGAGTCGCCCCCGTCCCCCCTTCACCCGGCCCGGGCCCTCTCTTCATTATTCAACTTACAGCAGCGCCAAAACAGCAGCAAGCAGCAGCTCCCGTTGGCCTTCCTTCACTGCCTGTGCCTCGCCCTCGTGTGACGTCACGTCGGCGAGGGCGGGGCACAGGCAGGGAAGGAAGGCCGACGGGAGCTGAAGCTGAGCTGCTTGCTGCTGTTTCGGTGCTGCTGTAAGTTGAATAACGAAAAGAGGGCCTGGGCCGGGTGAAGGGGGGGTGGTGGCGACTCCGGGGGGGGGGGGGGGCGGTAGCGGTTACCTTGGGGGGGGAGCGGTAGCGACGTCAGCGGTTCCCTCCCTCCCCTTCCGCGCAGTTTCCCTCTCTGTCCCGCCCCCCTCCCCCCGTCATCACGTCTTGATGCGGGGGCGGGACAGAGAGGGAAGTCTCTACTGCGCATTTGCAGGTGAGTCGGTCACTTGCCATTTATAGGTTTGATTGAGACGTTTAAAAAAAAAGTAATTATTAGAGGAACATAAATAAGTTATTCAGCAGTAAAAACAAGAAAATAGTGGAATGGAGTGGGGCGGATTCATCAAGGTACGGTAAAAGTTAGCCTTTTAGCGCACCTTGATTTCCCATGGGATTTAGCAACCTGTGGGATCCTGGTTCCACAGGTTGCTGATTCCTGCCTTAGAGGAATAATGTGGCTTGTGAGCCACCTCACAAGCAGGGTTATTCCCAAGGCCCGGGGGCACTGAACCACTAAACTGCAGCCTGATGCTTCCAGACCACTAGCACAGTGTACCCCAGGATTTCACCCCCTCCCCCCACACACACACTCAAGCAGTCCTCACCCAAGCACCCCTTTGAGAATTGAAGCCCCCCCACTCTCCCTCCCACACCTGAAATGTTTCATTGGTGGTCCAGGTTGCGGGTCTTCTGTGGTCCCCTAATGGCCAATTCTGACCAATATAACCTAAAAAAATAAAAAAGTGTAAAATACATTCAATGGTAAAACCAAGGGCCTGTTTACTAAGCAGTGCTAAGGGCATGCTAGCACATGCTAAACGCTAAAGACACCCTTTAGGAATATATGGGTGTCTCTAGTATTTAGTGCTCATTAATTTTAGGTGTATGCTAAAAACGCTAGTGCGTCTTAGTAAACAGGGCCCCAAGATTGTTACAGAACCCTGAAGGAAAATAAAATCAGCTATGCATAAGGAAATACAAACAGCACTCTATTTTCTCAGAGCAGCAGCATCTCCACAACACAGACAGAAACAGAGAATCTGCCATGATGTGGAGGGCTACCAGCTTTATCGTTCCTGTTCGGGGCAAAGGGCAAGCCTCAGAAAAAATATTAAATTCATTAGAATACCTTAAGTCAACAAAATTGTAAAATAAAAACTAATAAGGTGTCAATACTTCTTTAAAGGAACTTCAAATACTTTTAAAAATTAAAAAAAAAACTCTATATTTTTAACACTGCAAATTTCTAAACCAAGAGTAATACTTGATGCAGCTGACTCCACCAATATAAAATTGCTACTTTTTTTAGCAAAAAAAAAGCTGGGAAATCGCTCTAACAAACACTAATAAAGTTGAGGGGAAAGGCTACAACCCCCAAATAATCTCCAACAATGTTGCCTCCTCCTTTAAAATACCCAAGAATATATGCTTGCTTTTTCTTCATATTCTATATTTTCTCTTTTCTCCATCCTTGCTTAATCCCCTATTCTTTCACTATCCACCTCCTATCTTCTTTTCCCCTGCCCTCCCTAGAGTCTCAACTTTACCCAATCCCCCCTCAAGTGTCAAACCTCACCCTGATCCCTCCTCTCTGTCAGAGAATCCCACACCCTGAACACAAGCTCCACCCACCACAAAGGCTGACCCTTCCCCCATCCCGACTCTCTCTCAAGCCCTACCCAGCGATCTTCATTGTGGTTCAGTAACCCGGGGTGGAAGCAGTCCCACTCCAATTTCATGCCGGGACTGCATTAGTTCCAAACTTGTTCCAATATCCTCTAGTGGTAGTCTCAAAGTACTACAGCTAGTATGAGAAAAGCTCATTTTTCTTTTTTGATTAAATCTATATCAGTTCTTCTTTATTTACCATTGAACACACATTCAGAAGGCCTAAAGCTCCTAATTCCCAGCATCCTGAATTCTACCTAATACCCCCAACTAATAGCACCAGGATTCTCACACATTTCTTCCTCTTCTGTCATTTTTTATACTCTCTATCTTCCTCACTTTCCCTCTAAAAATACTTCTTTACCTCCCATTCCTCATATACATTCCAAAACCATGCCACTCCTCTCCTTATCTCTTTCCTAAAGAATATTGGGTCAGTACTCAGCTCAAAGTGGTCAGCGTTTCATTAAACACTGATTGATGCCAACTAAATTAGACTTGGATATTCAATGCTGCGTCATATCCAGGCACTGGCTTTAAATATACAGTTCATCAGCAGACCTGGAGTTTATGCAGCTACCAGCCAATATTCAGTGTCAGTACCACATACCTAATTGACAGTGAAAGGGCTGCATATAAATCAGTTATTTATATGGGAACTGGCGCTGAATATCGCAAGTGCCCACATATCAGGTTTCAGGTTTATTAAAATATAATATATCACCTGGAGAAGGGGATTCTTTCTAAGCAGTTTGCATAATATAAAGGCACTTAAAAAGAGAAGTTTAAAGAAATTGGAAAGGGAAAAGAGGAAAAAACTCTATTATCATATAGAAAAGTTAATAAAAAAAAGAACGGAGGAGGATCAGGCATTCTGCTGGTTTGGAGCCCAAACCCATACTAAATCTAAATAGATGGAGACTTATGAGCCATAGGCATCATGAAAAAGGAAAGCCTTGAGTTAGGTTTGGAAAGGTTGCCAGGATTCTTCAAAGTGGAGGTGAATAGGAAGGGAATTCCATCATTTTGGGGCAGCAATACTAAAAATTCTAGATTGGATAGAATCAAAACAAAACCAATATCTTCTGGGTCTAACCCAGTTTTGCACTGCTCAGATGGTAAACTATAACAGAAACCCTTGTCAAAACGCTTCAAATAAAAAAAAATTCTCATTGGTTCATAGTATACAAATAATTGTTTTTTTAAAAAACAATAAAAAAATGTGTAAATAATTACTTGTTGTGCTCAGTTTTTTTGGTGTATTGCCGTGAACTAAAAGTCCAAGTTTTGCAGGAACACCATATTTACATCATAGCACATCCTACCTCCATCCTAATCAAAATATTGAAATGATACACAATATCCAAAAGCTGATGTAAAACACTACTATTTAAAGAAAAGAAGATATTGTATAGCAGCTACTTAACTAAGGTAGGAATGGTGCAGGTCCAAAGATCTTCTTCCTGCAAAGTTCTTATTCACCACTATACTTTTTTCAAAAATCACTCCGTGCAAAACATAGGATCAACAGATCACTGTTCAAAGATTTTACTTCCCAACATGGGCCATGTTTCGCCAGACTAACGACGTCTTCAGGGGAACTGATCTGTGAACACAGTATAAAAGTTGTATAAAAATCAGCACTTCACAGTCTCATATTCAGCATAAGTGTAATTTTTTTACTCACTCTTCAGCAAAACCAGGGAGGAGCATCACCCTGTCTGGTTCAAAACCTACTCAAGAACGCCCACACATGCGCAGAATATATAACACATAAGTTAGAGGCTCCGTTAGTGAGCCACTGGGACATCAGCTGTTTTTCAGCGGCGGGAAAAGATTAGATGAGAGCTTGCCATTCAATTTCCTTATTCAGGCCACTAGGGGCCACTGTTCGCCACCGAAAAATAAACTCCTGTTCTTTCCTGAGAAGCAAACGGAAGACATCTCCACCTAAAGGTAAAATAATTTGTAAAAGTACAACAAATTTTAAATCTTTGATGTCATGGTGGGCTTGTATCCAGTGATCCACAAGCGGAGCCTCACGTTTGCTCTTTCTTAGATTGCTCAGATGTTCCCCAATCTTCTGTTTAATCCGTCTAGTATTGTGCCCTATGTACCAGTTAGTACAAGGGCACACTATACCATAGACAACTTGTGACGAATTACAAATTACCTGCTCAGATGGTACCAGGGCAGTCAAAGATGATATTCAACAACACTAACCAGTTAAGTGCCAGTGAATACTAGTAGACAACCTATTCAGCAGGAACTGTAGGAGCAAAACAAACACTATAAAGCACTATCCTCTAGATTCTGTATGGTGTGACTTAAGTTGCACGCACAAATACAGTTGTATTCTAAGCATATTCTATAACGTGATGCGCCTAAATTCTAAGTCACATATTTGAAAAGGGGGTGAGGCCATGGGCGTGGAATGGGTGGGTCATGGGCATTTCTAAAATCTATGCACGTTATAGAATACACCCATCCTGTGCGTAATTTATGTGTCCGCATTTACACCAAGTAAAACATGGCATAAATGGCCGTAACTAAATGTACTAAACTGAATAAACTGGAGATCTACAATTTAAGGTTTCTACGAGTATCTCTAAACTCCTATTGAAAATAGAAACCTAATGTCTTGAGAAAAATTAAGCTTTATATACAATATATTGCACCACTAAATAGCAGAATAAAGATTGATCGTGAATTTAAGAAATTATATTTTAAATGAAATAAACGGTGCTCAGAACTGGGTATGTGAATGCAGCTGACAGGCAGCTATATCACCACCACTACCAACATCATCGCACCATCAACCCTCCCTTCCTACCAACTTATTCATTATCCTGAATGTATATTTAAAAGCAGAAATGTTACTTAGCTTCGGGTGATTAAGTGCGAATCTTGTGGGGCGCTCAGTGCAGCTGCGTGTTGTCCCAGGTCTTTAAAATTCTTTAACGTGCTTCTTTTTTATTTTTCATTTGCTGTGTAATAGAGTACCCATTTCTTAAAATCATGTATGCCTAAGCAAATCTCTATTCCTCGCTCTCAACACGTAATCACATGTTTCGCCCTCTGGCGTCTTCAGGAGAACGAAATCTAAAAAACAAAATCTTTATTCATGAACTATATCGTTATGTGCTAATGCATTATAACATCTTCAAATAATTAAAGAAACTGAACTTACATAATATGACGACCACCCGGTAGGAAACAGTCCCCATACAGGTCAGCAAAATGCCCACACATGCGCAGTGGTGTTTATAAATGGACCAATTACAAATGCGTGACCGCCCACCAATCAATAGCCTTGTTGAGCCCTCTGGGAATTATAGTTTGCCAACTGTAAATGTATTGTGCTTCGCTCTTCAGTAACCTAGATACAATATTACCCCCTCAAACTTGCCTAATGTGTGCCAGTACTACAAATTTTAACTCCTCCTCCCTATGGCCCTTCAAGTCCCAGTGGCTCACTAACGGAGCCTCTAACTTATGTGTACGCAAATTACTGAGATGTTCACCTATTCTCAATTTAATTTTCCTCTTTGTTTGGCCTATATACCACAATGAGCAGGGACATTGTATGCCATAAATAACTTGAGCAGTCTCACAGTCTGTCCTATCTTGCAGATGAATAGTACCATTAGTGACCGGGTGCGTTACACTAGATGTAACCCATGCATATTTACAATAAATGCAACTATGGCATTTGAAATGACCTCTATCATTTATTGGGGTTCTGTTGTTTCCCTTATGCTTGAGTAATTCACCCAAATTCCGTGATCTTGTATAAGCAAACCTTGGCATTGTAAACATGCCATGTAGCCGCATCATGGGCCAGTGCATTTTGATAATATTCTTTATTTGCATAGTTCGTGAAGAATATGGTAGCACACATGTAACTGTTTTATCATTGGGAGACAGCCCACCATCTTTCTTTGTTTCAAACAACCATCGTCTCCGGACATTGGCCGCTCTTTTCTGTGCTTTTCGTACAATTTTCCGCGGATATCCTCGCTGTAAAAACCTGTATAACATATCTGCCGCATGCTTGTGGTAATCCACTTTTGAATTACATATCTTCCTCACCTGTAGGAATTGTATCTTTTTGCGATACAGGATGGAAACTTGAATAATGGAGTACAGAGTTAGTATCAGTTTCCTTACGAAACAGCTGGGTAATAAATTGTCCTTGTTGTAATGCAATAGAAATGTCCAAAAAATTCACTTGAGTACCTCCCACATTGATGTCAAATTCAATATTTGGGTCACATGTATTGAGGTAATGACAGAATATGTCAACTAAATGTAGTCACATTGACAGCCCTCAGTGTATTCTATAAACTGCATGGAAATTTAGCCATATTCTATAAAGTACGCCTAAGTTAAGGCATACTTTATAGAATACGCATAAGTGTTTTTCATTTTGGCAGTGATTTTTTTTAGGTGTGCTATATAGAATCTAGGCTTATATGTGTTCCTATTTAATAAAGATATATGGGATTAGAATACATGGCACAATCCAGCATTAATAGCCTGACTTCAAGAATTCAGACTGAAGCTTATTCCATCTTTCAATGCGAGGCCTATTATTTGTTGGAACTGCGACCTTGCAGACAGACAAAGTCAGATGACAAGGGTCCTGATGTGCTAGAATAAAAAGGTTGTTATCAGCATCGACGTCATAGCCAGACCAGTCAAGGACTCTGAGAATTACCCGCGCAGACGGGAGAGACGCTGTGGCTGGCAAGTTGTACATCGTTTATGAAACCCCAGCTTCTTGTTAAGGTGACTCCATCAGTGTGGTGCCAGTGAGACAATTAATTGGCCCTTGAAGCCATAATATCTGGGGTAAGCAAAGTTATGTGTGTGTCACCCCCTAAGCCAGAATGTACATAGTAGAGCTGCAGCCCATGAATTCCGTATAAAAAGGGGCTGTTATCTGATGCAAGGGCTGCTGTGTTGATATCCCACCAGAGAAGCAGACCTGCATTGGACCCAACTGGTCATCTGAGGACCACACTGCCATCTAGAGGTCTGCATCAGGTTGTATGTGTGCCATGTTCCTTAATATGTGTGCTCTGGATTCAGAATAACTCTCTTTTACTTTGGAGTCTAGTCAGGGGTTTGTGTGCATTTGCTCCATCTATTTTTGTGCTGAGACCTGATGTGTCTATATTCTTGCCTTCCTTGCATATTATCTTTGCTGCTATTGTAAATTAAACAATTACCTGATTTTTTTCATACCCTTGGTGTGGTATTAGTTCTTTCTATTATTTAGGGCGCTGGAACTTGGATCTTGAGATAGGGAACATTTTAATCTGACACTGTCTTTAGTGGGTACTTGGCAAATGCCAGTTTTATGGTAATTTATGCTAAGTGTCAAGTTTCCTTGATACCCAGAAGTTATCTGTGTACATCCCACAGAACCTCTGAAGCCCACTTACTCATGGTGAATATTGACCCTTATGTTATACCCAATAACAATAATAAATCAAACTTTTGTTCAAGTGTACAACCCTTTATATACCATTATAAAAAGTGAGGAGAACCCCCCCTCCTCGGAATCTCAGTTATCTCCACCCTATATTGGATTTCTTGATTGGTTTATGGTTTATTCTATTTGATATTCCACCTTTCCTGAAAATATAACAAGGAGTTTTACAAACTAAAAATGTTAGAAAAGAGATCCAACCTTATATTCCATACTACTCCTTAATATTTGTCCACCCATGACCCAACCAATCAAACATTGGATCATTTCTGCTACTGTCAATAAAGACCTTGTTCAGGAAGACACTCATTGTGAGAGGACTTTTTTGGATCCACTGTGTGTTTTGCCAACCAATCAAACTCCATGTCCTGAAAATCTAGAAATGCAAAAACATGAATGTATGTTTATCACTGGGGTTGATGGCACCTCATTGACTAACCAAGTCATTGAAGTGTAAATGTTCAAGAAGAACAATCAATTTGTAGTCTAAAATGTTCATCTAGCCTTTGTCATTTTTGATAATAATACATCTACCCCCTTCCGGACGTTTTTATCATGTTTGACCCTGGATCTGTACATTTCATAAGGTAAGGGGATAGTTGCCCTGAGATGTTAACCCAGAGGAAAGTTTTTCACTCAACAAATAGTTAAGCTCTGAAACTCATTGCTGCAGGATGTGGTAACAGCGGTTAGTGTATTTGGATTGTACAAAGGTTTGGACAAGTTCCTGGAGGAAAAGTCCATAGTCTGCTATTGAGACAGATACGAGTAAGCCACTGCTTGCCCTGGTATTGGTAACATGGAATGTTGCTACTAATTGGGTTTCTGCCAGGCACTTGTGACCTGGATTGGTCACTGTTGGAAACAGGATACTGGCTAGATGGATCATTGGTCTGACCCAGTGTGGCTATTCTTACGTTTTTATATAAGTTTTTCATCTTGGTCAACAACAATAGCAAAAATGTAAAATGATTATTTGTACACATTTGTTGGACCACCCTTTCAGTTCAAGATCCATCAAGGTAGTATTCTTTTCTTTTTTTTTAATTGGAGTCCTTGAAAGAAATCTGTTGCTGACCTGTAAAATTAGCTTCAGATTATTGCACAATACATTCGATATACACAGTGAATGTTGAAGCAGGGTAGTTAATTGAAAATGATGTAAGCAATAAAGACATAACATGATTATTAATATGCTAATATTCCAAGGGATTTTCTGACATTTAATTAACATTTGCTATGAAAGTCCATAGCAAATTAAATATCAATTAATAAAATACTGATACATTAAAAAAAAGTACAGGCTGCCATACTTCTTAATTCCCTATAGCTATTTTGCTAATTTCCAATTAAGTTCCTAAACAGGTCTCTCAGATTTTATGCACTTGGCTGTTATTACACACTTACAGCTTATAATTCAAAATTAATTACATCTTGTTTCTCTTCTTTGTTAAATTGTAGAATGTGAACTTTTAGAAAGTCAATAGATATTTCATTAACAGAGCAACCTCACTGCTGTAACTTTAAAGTGGTTACAGTACTTTTTGTAAACATGGTAAAATTAGGATAAGCATCTCTTTTGTTGAGTCAGAATTCACAAAACATTATTACCTTACATTATCAAGTTTTAATATTCAAGTCTTTTTATTGAAAATTTTGAACAATAACAAGCATAACATTAAGGAGCCCTTTAATCCAACGACGGTGAAAGGTGGCCCGTGGTGGTCTCAGTGTGTGGGATCACCATACGCCAAGGCCACCCTTTATTGCCCTGGGTAGAAGTTTATTTTAAAGGGACAGTAAATGGCCATGTGGTAATTAAAAAATTGCCCAAAAGCCATTTACTGCTGGAGTCCTTACTGTCTCCTATTTAGTGAGGGTTCTGGTGGTAACCTGATAGTAAACCCCACTGAAAAAGTGCAATTCTGTGTTCTTGCAAAACAACATGTTGAAACAACTAACTGTTTCATTGACATAGACTGTAAATCATGCCATGGTTCATACATATTCATACAATTCAAGAAATATTGCAGAATAATATATACACGTCAATGTATCAATTCGTACCCACATCTTGGCAATGCACACAAATTTTGGTGCCATATATAGAATCTGAGAATTAGTGCATGTTAAAATATTCTAAAGCATGTCAAATTTGTTTCATTAAAACAAATATAGGAAATAACCTGAACATGTCCAAAAATCAGGAAAAAAGCCCTAGAAAACTGAAAATAAACTCAAAATGTCTGCCCTATACACATCCCTATTTAATCATATGCACATTACTCACATTAATAATAATGTAGGTTATAACACATTGAGGAATAGCTTTCACAGTGTTGAATTAATCTAAAACTGAAGAAGCATTGGCCCGATAATTAAAATTTAAGCAGGCAGAAGAGGCACCCTATTGAGCAATAGGGTGTACATTTGATGATATTGCTCCTAAAATGAATATCTATATCTATATACATCTATATCTATCTATATATGTATGTATATGTAGCATTCTAATACTAAATAGGAGAAAAACATATGTAGCATGCAATCTATTAATCCAGTGTTGTTCAAGTTGAAATAATTTTTTAGCCCAATTCCCACCCCTTCTGTGTTTGTTTAAACTGTAAAAAAAAAAAAAACCTACATGCTCCTATGGTACAACATTGTCTAACTATGAATCATAAAATGTCTGATTTGAAATGTCTTGTTATAGACCAGGTACAGGACATGATAACGGCTGGGAATCAGGGTAAAAAGTTATATCAACTTGAACAAAATTGGATTAATAGATTGCATACAATTGAACCAAAGGGTTTAAATGTTGCTATTGAATGGCAGGCATTTTTTTTAAGCTCCAGGTTAAGTTTTGTTTTAAATATTTCTGGTTTCATGGGTCAGTGTTCTTTATTGGTAAGAGCACCATCTTTAAATACAGGGATGAGACGCTATCGCTGGACCTTACGTAAGTCAGTGTGACTATAGCTACATAGTAACATAGTAGATGATGGCAGAAAAAGACCTGCACGGTCCATCCAGGCTGCCCAACAAGACAAACATATGTGTAAACCTTACCTTGATTTGAACCTGCCTTATTCAGGGCACAGACTGTACAAGTCTGCGCAGCAGTACTTCCCGCCTCCCAACCACCAGTCCCGCCTCCCATCACCGGCTCTGGCACAGACCATATAAGTCTGCCCTCCACTATCCTCGCCTCCCAAACACCAACTCCTCTTCCCCCCACCTGCTCCGCCACCCAATTTCGGCTAAGCTTCTGAGGATCCATTCCTTCCACACAGGATTCCTTTATGCATATCCCACGCATGTTTGAATTCCGTTACCGTTTTCATCTCCACCACCTCCCGCGGGAGGGCATTCCAAGCATCCACCACCCTCTCTGTGAAAAAATACTTCCTGACATCTTTCCTGAGGCTGCCCCCCTTCAACCTCATTTCATGTCCTCTCGTTCTACTGCCTTCCCATCTCCGGAAAAGATTTGTTTGCGGATTAATACCTTTCAAATATTTGAACGTCTGTATCATATCACCCCTGTTCCTCCTTTCCTCCAGGGTATACATATTCAGGTCAGGAAGTCTCTCCTCATACGTCTTGGAACGCAAATCCCATACCATTCTCGTAGCTTTTCTTTGCACCGCTTCCATTTTTTTAACATCCTTCGCAAGGTACGGCCTCCAAAACTGAACACAATACTCCAGGTAGGGCTTCACCAACGACTTATACAGGGGCATCAACACTTCCTTTCTTCTGCTGATCACACCTCTCTCTATACAGCCTAGCAACCTTCTCGCTACAGCCACCGCCTTGTCACATTGTTTCATCGCCTTCAGATCCTCGGATACTATCACACCAAGATCCCTCTCCCCCTCAGTACCTATCAGACTCTCACCGCCTAACACATAAGTCTCTCGTGGGTTTCTACTCCCTAAGTGCATCACTTTGCATTTCTTCGCATTGAATTTTAATTGCCAAACCTTAGACCATTCTTCTAGCTTCCTCAGATTCTTTTTCATGCTTTCCACTCCCTCCCTGGTGTCCACTCTGTTGCAAATCTTAGTATCATTCACAAATAGGCAAACTTTACCTTCTAACCCTACGGCAATGTCACTCTCAAATATATTGAACAGAATCGGCCCCAGCACCGATCCCTGAGGCACTCCACTACTCACCTTTCCCTCCTCCGAGCGAACTCCATTTACCACCACCCTCTGTCATCTGTCCGTCAACCAGTTCCTAATCCAGTTCACCACTTCAGGACCTATCTTCAGCCCATCGAGTTTATTTAAGAGCCTCCTGTGGGGAACCGTGTCAAAAGCTTTGCTAAAATCTAAGTAGATTACGTCTATAGCATGTCGATGATTTAATTCTCCAGTTACCCAATCAAAGAATTCAATGAGATTCGTTTGGCACGATTTCCCTCTGGTAAAACCATGTTGTCTCGGATCTTGCAACTTATTGGCTTCCAGGAAATTCACTAGCCTCTCCTTCAGCATGGCTTCCATTACTTTTCCAATAACCGAAGTGAGGCTTACCAGCCTGTAGTTTCCAGCTTCTTCCCTATCTGCTGTTTTAAGAACGATGTCCTTGTTTTAAGTTTGTCTTTTCTCTTTTAGGTAATTAAATACAATAGAAATTACGCTGCTGAACAGTGTGATTCATTTCTCTAGTCCACGTGTAAAGTGTGGATGGGTTCGCTCCCGAGGAAGCCTTTAGAGGCGAAACGGACAGCTCGGTTGAGCTTGAGAGCAGTAGTTTTACAAGATAAGTGATATATTAATAAGGTTCATGTCTTAAATTAACCTGAATCAAGTTGAATTGAAGTGTAATTGGGATTTATATTGTACACAGATAATTGAGAATAAGATATGAAGTGTCACATATTGGTAAACACAAATTGAAGTATATATAAAAACAGAGAGGGCTTTTGACCAATGATGATGGTTTGAATGTGAGGTTCTTCCACTGACTCCTTATTTTGGAACCATAAGAGCCACTGTGGTCTTTTTCCTTCTAATATAATCATTTGGGAATTATTTTTGTGAGCTTTAACAGGCATTTCAACAAGGAATCAGTTTGTTTTGGTAGTATTATGGGAGATTGATTCCTAAATTTCCATCGAGCTGTAATATTACTTTATTGTAAGCCACATTGAACCTGAATTTGCTTGGGATGCAAATGTAATAAATAAATAAATACACCTCTCTCCTGTTCCCTTGATTAGTTCCAGGTTTCCTCTTTCAGTGCTTCCTTCCACTTCCCACTTTTACCCTCTGGGTCCTTCCATCCTTTAGGGCCCTGTTTACTAAGCAGTGTTATAGGCGCATTAATGTTTTTAACATGTGTAAACCATGTACACACATTAACCATGTACGTGCCTACAATATCCCTATAGGCGCCTACATGGTTAGCGCACACGCTAAGTCTAGGCATGTTAAAAACACTAATGCACCTTAGTAAACAGAGCCCTTCATCTTTTGTCTTTCTTTGTTTATATTGTACTTTTTCTTTTCATACTCTGTATTGTAAACTGAGCAGTATATCAGGCATCTGGAGTAAATAAATAAATTTACTTGATGAAAACTTTTTTTAAAACTCAGGAGTGGTGGTGAGACATTGATAAACACAGATTAGAAAGGTTTCTTTCATTTTTCTTGCATTTCATATATAAAGTGGGTTTTTCATATTTCCATATAGGCTAAAATATCTAGGCTTTGTAGCTTGAATTGTTTAAATATGCATAGCTTTTTCAGAATGCAAGATAAAATGTAACTGAAGTCTAATCCATCAGAAGACTCTGAAAGGGATAGAGTAGGACACTTGATTATTAAGGAAGACAGCAGTGAAAGGTAGCCTTGCAATCCTACTTGACAAACTTTACTTGATTCTGTCAGAGCTCAAAATAGTAAAACAAAGATCTTTGAAGGCATTAACAGCTAAAAAAAAGAAAAAAAAAGAAAAGGAAAAACCTAAGAGATATCACAAACCAGATGACAAGAATCAATGTGGCTTTCACAGTTCTTGACAAATGAACAAGTAAAGCACAGTGTGATACAGAGGATCAGAAGAAATTGGTGTCACAATTTACCAAGAAACTTGATGTGCTAAATGATTATGAGGAGCACTTGGAAAGCAGGCACAATATGTTCTGATAGCAAAAAAAGAGGTTTTCAATATTAAATAATTCAGATATTGTAAAAGGTAAAGGTAGACCCATCTATGCATTTACTAAATCATAAACAATTTATGAAAACCACTTCTTGCATGATAGTTTTTTAGCAGACCATTAGCGAGGCATTTGGCCATTGTCTTCCATAGTCATCTTTACCCCTCTGACTAAGGCCAGGTACTCATTTATTGACTAAAAGTGGATGGATGGCTAAGTTGGTCAGAAGTAACTACTTACCAGAAATCCTAGTGCAATATTTGAACTCAAGTCAGGCACAGTAGGCAAGCAGCCTTCCAATTGTACCACAACGCCAGGTACGTTGCTTTTTTATCTATTCATGAAAATTGACAGATGTGCTGACGAATCTATGAAATTAGGGCCAGATTCAATATATGGAACCAAAAAATTCAGAGCCCAAAAAACCTGCATTTAACAGTATTCTATAAACCTCATCTAAACTTAGGTGTGGTTTAAAGAATATGTGTATTCTTTATATTGGTATAACCCAATATGACTAAGGCCCTTAGTTTAGAATGAGTCACAGTAGTAACTTGGCGCTTTTACACATACAGTACAAGTGTAATTGTGATTTTAGGAAGCCACTACTTACACATGGTGATTCAGGCAATGTCTAGATATCAAAGGGCATCACCATCCTTTTGGCATCACGATCACATTTCTGAAAAACTCTCCCACCCTACCTTCCCTAACAACATCAAGATTTACCCCCATCTGACATTCACTCTGCATCAAGATGCCACCTCCCCCCACCAGTGGCCCCTGGTGGTCTATCCTCCCACTGGTTTATCGCGCTCATGGCTGCTCTGGGTACCCTTGACTGCTAGAGGTAATCTTGTGTTTAACTTTACCCAAACTGAGTGGACGTATTCTAGGGTAGGGTTGTGGAAGAGTTTATATATAGGCATATACTTTTACAAAATATGGGGATAATTTTATGATGCTTTTTTCCATGTTGAAAGCCTACGTTACATGTAGACATATGCTTTTATAAAATCATGCAGCTGTGGTGTGGAGGAGTAGCCTAGTGGTGAGTGCTGTGGACTTTGCTCCTGTGGAACTGAGTTTGATTCCTCCTATAGCTCCTTGTAACTCTGGGCAAGTCACTTATATTGCCCCAGGGTACAAATAAGTACTTGTATATACTATGTAAATGGCTTTGAATGTAGTTGGAAAAACCACAGAAAGGTGGCATATCATGTCCCACTCCCTTTCTATTACATATCAATATTTATGTGTGCTGAAAAGGGTGGAGAAGTGGTGAAATTGTGATGTATGTGCATTTTAAAAAATAAAGTACAATATACAGATACATGCATAGAGTACACACAAATGTGCATTCTTTGGAGCAGGTATAAATTTGTGCATGAAAAATTGTGCACTAGGGAATCTTGTTCTCTGTGCTCAGTTTTAAAGATACATAAGTATCTACATAATCTTTACAAAATAATCATAAAATGGGGTCCCTTTTGTTACTTTGGCTTAGGCATCATCTTATAAAATTATCCCCTACATGCATAGATATTTAACTCAGATTAGCCTAGAAAATATGTCTGTGCAAAAGAGTAGATGCACCCTAGACCCTTCCTCATTTTGCTGCATGAGGGTGTCACAACAGCTCATAAGTTCTACTGTAACTCTAAAGTTCAGATTAGAGGTACAGGCCTGTAATCTTCTCTGTCATTTTTAGATCTTGAACCAAAGTCAGGCCTTGAACCAAAGCTCATGGCTGTAATGATCATAGACAGGCCACACCCAGGCCGCTCCGTTCCAGGCTGGGTTTCTCCCCATATTTTCCATTAAGCTAGGCTTAGCCCTATTCCTAGCTTCTTGCCTGCCTTTTACAGAATACTTGACTCTGGTCCAGCTTGTACTTTGCGGTCCTCACTGCCTTGGGTTAGGTAGTCTGCTTGCTCCCTCACTGGCCAGCTCTTAGGGAGTTCCCTCCTCCCCTCCTTCTTCTCCCTGTTTGTTTGTAAAACCCTTTTCCAGGGCTGAGGACTGCCAGGTGCTTCTAGATCCCTGCCCTTCTCCTATCCCAGGCGGATGAAATCAGCAGCATCACTTTTAAATTCTATGGGGCATAGGGCTAGATTACAATTCTCTGAAGACAGACTAGATTACACAGTGGTGTACCTAGCTTGCTTGCCACCCAGGGTGGGTCAACAATGTGTCATCCACTCTCCCAAGGCATTTCACATCCCCCTGAAGCATATCACCCTCACCCCCCCCCCCCCCCCCAAAGCACATCACCCCCATCGCCCTTCCTCCTAATAAGAGGGTGCATGGAGCAGTCGTAGAGATGTTGGCTCCGTTGGTCCCCTGCCCTGGAACAGGAAGTAACATTGGAGGGGGTAGGGGACCAGTGATGCTGACAGCTGTGTTGCTTCATGCACCCCCTTGCTGCCTATACCCAGGAAGGACTTCCCCCACCGCCCTGCCCTTGATATGCTACTGAGACTACAGTTCCCAGAGGACCTAGCCCCACTGCCCGGGCTTTAGCTACTGTGGAGTGCAGAAAGCCTATTCACCCTCCCCCATTAATCACAGACATATAGCTTTATACTATTACATGAGCACTCCCTTGCTGATGTCCCAGAAAGGAATCCTTGTACCTAGGCTATGGCTGGGCTGATATCATTCTCCCTTCACCTCATGACCACTTCTGTGACCCCTTAGGTGTCACAATATTCAGGTCCAAGTCTCTTGGCATAATCCTAATATCATTTTTATTGCTGGACTGCTTCAAGTGCCCTTATGTCCTTAGCAAGATATGGCCTCCAGAACTGAAGACAATATTCCAAGTGGGGCATCACCAATGACTTGTACAAGGGCATTAACACCTCCGTTTTTCTGGTTTTTGCCTCTCTATGCAGCCTAGCATTTTTCTGACTATGGCTAGGGTTACCATATTTGCCCTAAGAAAAAAAGAGGACACATGCCCCGCCCCCTGGCATACCTCTTCTCTGCCCCTGTCCCGCCCATGCCCCACCCCTTGCCCCGCCCCCTATGCAAGACTTCAATGGAAGTCTCGCGAAGCTGCCGCTTGAACTGCCAGCTCTGGCAGGCAATGAATTTAAACATATGTAGGAAAGAACTTGGATTAGACTGTCTTGAAGACAGTGGCATAATTTCCCAGATCACCCTGGAACCTTTTTTAAAAATCAGCATATGTAATACAAAAATCACTGATAGAGACAACCAAAATTTGGTTTCAGGTTCAGGTTTGGCACTGAAAGTGGCCCAAATTCAGTTTTGGAGTGGTTTTCATTTTGGTTTAGCATATTTATAAAGTGTTAGCTGGTTTTTGGTTTTGCAGAAATTCACCATGTGTTTTCAGTTCCTCCCCTCCCCCTCCCCGTTCTGTTGATGCAGGCTGCAGCAGCAGCACCCTCCACTTTTTTTTTTTTGCAAACTCCTTAATGCGGGAGCTGGGGGTGTAATCTTTAAACCACCTAGTATTGCTTAAAGAATTCTTAAATTACCTTAAACTTGTGGAGGTGTTAATTTCCCAAATGACCTACTACATTATCACTCAGCCAGCCTTTATCTTAAACAAAGCAAAGGTCGGTTGTTTACTTCAAATTGGGTGAATAATCTCTTCATTAAGGCATTAATAAATCCTCCCAGTAAATAAATCTTTCCGTTCCGCTCACAACTCGCACATGGTTTTTGATTGAAAAGGAATTTTGCACACGCACAACTCCTGACCCTGTCCCTGTGCCTGAGTGCCTCTATATTATCAAATAGTACCCTCCCTTCGACCCTTCCTTCCCCTGCTTCAAAGTTCAAACAGAAGAACAGAACAGAAGTAGCCTTTTAATCTTAGGCTCCCCCCAGTCCCCCGACGCACACATAAATTATTTTAATCATCTTCCCTGTGACTCGATCTTATTCTTAATCTTCTTCTTACCTTGTCCTCCGGACCTCACTACTTCGGTTATGGCGCCGGCTAAGCAGGCCAGCAAGGGCACATACAGACAGACCACCGTCCACTCCAGACGCTGCACGCTGCAGCTGAGCCTCATCAACTCGTTTTATAGGTGGCAAAAAAGGCGGCAGGTGGCAGCAGAGCAGGATCGACATCACAAATCAGCTGATGCAGGCAGGCGCTGGCTGGCACGCACACGCACATACGCTGCCTGTAGCCTGCCTGCATCATGCATCAGAGGAGTCAGGTGATAGGTCAGACGTCGGACTCGGAGCGGTCATGTGATGTTGACCCGAGAAACCCGGACAAATCAACGAAAAGCTGAAATCCGCCCGGACTCCCCACGGCGCCCTCAAAAAGAGGACATGTCCGAGGAAATCCGGACGAATGGTAACCCTAACTATGGCGACCGCATTGTCGCATTGTTTCACAGCCTTGAGATCCTCAGATACTATCAACTCAAGATCCGTCTCCTGATCCATGCACATATATCCCCCTAGCATATACAACTCCTTCGGATTTCTATTCCCCAACTGCTACATTCTGCACTTTTTCACATTAAATTTTAACTGCCAAATATTAGATCATTCTTATAATGTTTCAAGATTTCGTCTCATATTTTCCATTCCCTCTGTGGTGTCCATTCTGTTGCAAAGCTTTGTGTCATCTGCAAAAAGATGTGTTTTCCTTCTAACCCTTTGGCAATGTCATTGACAAATATATTGAACAGAATTGGCCCCACTACCAATATTTGAGGCACTATACACCTATTTTTCCTCTGAGCAAATTCTGTCAACCAGTTTCTGGTCTAGTTTACCACTTTGGGTCCTAACTTCAGTCTGCTATTGTAAGCCCCCTAGTGACATGAGCTGACTCTGTCCTATATATACCCGAATAGGATTTAAGTGCGTCACCGATGGCCTGCAACGTTACCTCAGAGTGCTCATGTAAAGACAAAGGGAAACACTTCATTAACAAACTAACCTCAAGTTCCAAAAAAACTTGAGAGGAAAAATAAGTGAAAATCTAGAGAAAAGGTTTTACATCCCAAAGTAAAATTTTGTGAGTAATTATGTACAGGATAATGAAAAGATGAACAACTGAAAATTTAACAGAATATGTTTACTTCACTAGATGTGGTTTACTTAAGGACTAGTTGAACTATAAAAGTTTCATAGAACCTTGGTTAACAGGGGTACAAGAAAGAAAACTATACACATCAATGTATAAATGCAGGGATAAATGCAAAGGAAAGTTACAAATCAAATGTTTCTTCCCTCTCACTTAACAATAAACTACATAGAAACTCCTCTTACAACTCAGAACACTTTGGGGTAAACAAAAATCAGAAATCCCTTTTTCTTACTACAATATCAGATAAGAGGTTCTACAGAAAATGTGGTATCCCACTCTAGTACCGGTACAAATTCTCTCAGGATCACGAATCAACCAGTAAAGTATGGCTTCATCCCCTGCTTAATACCCTCTGTATGTCAGTGTTTCTTTAGCTCAATGAAAACAGGTAGAAAATTTAGTCTAGTTCTTGGATGTAATAGGTGCAATAGTTTGAAGACTTATCTGATGGTTCAATCTTTCCTTGGGTCTTCTGCTTGCATGGAAATGATAGGGCCTTTCTTCTTCTTTGTCCTCCTGTGTAGGGTGATGAATGATCAGCTGCAGTGGAACCTACTGCCTACTACTAAAACCAGTGCATTTTTTTCTAGCAAAAAAGGTGCTAGTACTCTAAAGCCAGGCCACCCTTCAGGGGTGGGGTGATCACTGAGGGACCCACCCCACAAGCCGGGCCACCCTTCAGGGGTGGGGTGATCACTGAGGGACCCACCCCACAATTGCCAGGCCCTCTGAAACCAGTCAAAGAATCTATGACAAGGCAGAATTGTTGTGTAGAGCCTGAGCTCTTTCATTCAAACTTGGGGACCATGAGTCAATTTTAGCAGACAATGGAAAAGGTGCAGGTACTCAGTACCCCCTCAAAAAAGCCCTGACTAAAACCAAAACAAAACAAAGTGTGGAACCTGTCACTCAGGATATGTTTCTAAAAAAAAAAATCTCACTTTTTTTAGTTTAAGAATCTGAATACTGGTTTGGATTAACTTTTTCTTAAATAAAAATAATTATTGGTATATGCTAAATACTATCTGACTATCTCAGACTTTGTTTCACCTCACTATCTGTTGTCTTCTTGGTTGACTCTCTTCAAAAATACTATTCACTTCACACACACAGTAGCAGTCACCAAGACAATATTACTGGCTTACAACAACAAAAATATAGCTGTTGCAGTATCCACTACACTTTAAGTCCCCAGTGACGATGAAGTCACTTAAGAAAAAAAAAAACCTCCCCCCACATTAGAATTCTCAGAAATTCAAACACACTCTGAATTACACCGGAAGCTGAGACATATCTCAACCCTTTCACAGTTCAGATTTATTTCTGTATAAAATTTAGATTAACTTTAATAAGCCTTCCCTATAGAATACCACAATAATAATAATAAATACTCCTCAGGCTGTACACACTTTGCAGGGTGCTCACAGAACTTGTATGTATTTTAATTCTCTCCTCTTCCCTTTGAGTTCTCACAGCTTTTCAGTTAGATGAAAAATCACTACTAGGCAATTCTAATAATTATCAGAACAAGTTTTTACTTTACACTTTACTTTAGAGCAGAACTTCCTCCCACAAAAGGGTCATAAAAGGTTAAAGTCTATCCATAACACAGTCACAGTTTAGCTCTCTCTCTTCCACTCACCAAACTTCTTCATATATTAGTCAAACAATTTATTTATTTCTTCAACTCACACTTTATCCTCCCAGACTCTCAGACATCCACCCTGCCTGTTCAGAGTCCAACCATCTTCTTTTTTTTTTTCCTTGAGGCGCAAGAAAATTCCCCAGAAACAGGTTCTTGTAGTGAGCTGTGTAGTCAATCAGATTCAAGCTATGCAAATTTATGTAGAAGAGAGACTGGCAAAGCCCTGCATAGCTCAAAGTACTCAGTTCAAACAGTCAAAATCATCCTAAATAAACCTCTCATTTTCACTTTTAACATCATTCAACATCTTATAGCCATGCTTTGAGGAGAATTATGTGAAAATCTGCACTTTTAAACCTCTCTTAAACCCCCAAAGAGAAACACGATTTAAAGCATTTTATATACATCAAACTTCCTCAAAGGTCACAGCACCACTTTAGGACCCCTGGGCACCTGGATTCTAACATTTTAAAACAATTTATCTTTTATACTGGTGCTAGTGCCATTGTGGACTGTTTCTGGGCCTCCCCTGCCTGAAACGAGCTTCCCTCTTCAGGTAAACAAAATAATATTTAACCATAAGTTACACTACACGTTTCTTAAGAAGCTTCCTGTGAGGAACTATGTCAAATGCTTTTCTGAAATCTAGGTAGACTACATCTAGCACAGGTCCTTGATCCTATTCTTTGGTCACCCAGTCAAAGAAACAAATCAATCAATTTGGTACTATTTTCCCTTGGTAAAACCATGTTGCCTCAGACCTTGTAAATTGTTAGATTCCAGGAAGTTGGACCCTTAAGCTATTAAATCAGCAAGGATGGCAGTAAAAGAAAGACTCTTTTCAGGGAACAGGACTAGATGTAGAGATTTTGGTGGCCCTTTTACAAAGGCGTGCTAGGCTCTACGCACATGCAGCATGCGCCAAAATGAGACTGCCGTCAGGCTACCATGCCCCCTGGTAGTAATTTCAGATTTGCTGCACCTCCTTAGTACCTGGATTTATTTATTTCCTACTACACACGCGTTTCCAGAGGTAATCTGCAGTTGGCGCTTACCGACCGGTCACCACACATATAGAGTGTGAATCCTTACCGTTAGATCAATGGGTGGTGTTAAGGGTTCAAGCCGGTGTAAGACACATCTAGATTCAGTTTTACTGCATGCCCTTTTCCTGTCCCATTAAAAAAAGCCCTTTGTTCCAGACATGGTAAAATTGGGCTGGTTCTTGCCTAATACATGCACCCATAATACATGTAGGCCTCTTTTTGCTGTTAATTTTTTTTTGTTACATTTGTACCCTGTGCTTTCCAACTCATGGCAGGCTCAATGTGGCTTACATGGGGCAATGGAGGGTTAAGTGACTTGCCCAGAGTCACAAGGAGCTGCCTGTGCCTGAAGTGGGAATTGAACTCAGTTCCTCAGTTTCCCAGGACCAAGGTCCACCACCCTGACCACTAGGCCACTCTGGGCCCCTGTGTTAGGGCCTAAAAACAGGAACTAAAAAAGGCAGAGTCCTACTTTCAGTGCCAAATTAAAGCAATGAATAATAAAATGAGCAACATTTTTAAAATTGTAAAAAAAGTTTTTTTGATGCCTGAGGAAGAAGATGTTGGCATATTAGGTTTGGAAACAGCTCAGGGAGTAGGATTTTACAAGTTTTTTTAAGGCAAATATTTTCATTTTGTTTTGTTTTCTACGTGGTTCTGAGTTTTTGATATATATATATATATATATATATATATATATATATATATATATATATATATATATATATATATATATATATATATATATAATTTTTTTTGTTTAACTTCAAGTTTAAGAGGTCCTCCAGCTGTGGTACCACAGTTTAAAAGGACTTACTGCAGGGATGCACTCAGGCATCCTGCAGTAAGTTCTGGGTTAGTGCGTGCATATCACACGCATAAAAATTATTTTAATTTTTACCATGGAGGGGACATAACTGGGGCGGAGAGTGGGTGCATCTGCGGTAATCAGTTAGCACAGATACATTGCCATGTGCTGATTAGCATGGGAGTTCTTGCCATCTACAAAATAGGTGACAGGGCATACATGCTAAACTTTTTTAATGGTCACGCACTAATGAAAACATTAGCACATGTATTAGAACAATATTTACTGTCCCCACACACTGTAAACAGCCTGCAAAAAAACAGGGAGGAAAAGCATCAAAGAGCTCCAGATGAACACACCCTCGGAGCTAAGCAACTCTTCGTTATTGAAGGAAAAACCTCTCCACCTCTTCTGCAAAATGTTCTTTAAATATTTTGCAATTGGTATAAATTTCTTCAAACAGCTATCTCTGCTAAATTTCTTCTTGAAACACCACAGTGTTTTTCCATCAATAAACCTGTATCTCAGCCACTCTTTCCACTACTGGGAAAGTATAGAATGCACTTATCTGACTGTCTTTTGCCATCCACTTCGCACCCTGACCGACTATGGCCAGCATTGCGCTCTTGCTTTTTCAAGGTCGGGGTCTCAGCTCTAGTGGATAAAAGAGAATAGTGGCCAAGAGATAGCGTACAGGTCCACTCTACATTAGCATTTGGCTGTTAATACAAAAATAAGAAAATTGGCCATTTTTCTTCTATGCTAAAAATGGCCTTGGGGGTCTTTTTACTAAGCTGAGGTAAAAGGGGCCCTGTGCTAGCGACGGTGGACATTTTTTTCCCGCTTACCAGGTCCCCTTTTACCACAGCAGGTAAAAAGGCCAAAACATTAAATGGCCCTGTGGTAAGTTCACACTTGCTGTGTAGCCATCTCAGGGGGACCACTTACCGCCACCCACTGAGGTGGCGGTAAGAGCTCCCACACTAACCCGGCGGTAACCAGGGAGTGCATGACGCTGCCCAATTAACCCCTGTTGGCACCTGCATTGGGCTGGCAGCAGTTTCAGGTTGCCACACTGCAACCCTTTAGTAAAAAGGCCCCTTAGTGTGCAAGAAATATCCACGTAAGGGATCAAAGGACCTATGGATCTTAAATAGTATGCACTTTCAGTAGTGAGCATCATTTCTTATTTGTGTACTTAGGGGACCTTTCACTAAAAAGTGTTTAGATTTTACACTGTACTGTAAGAAATTAATGAGTACCAAGCTCAAACTAATGTGTCGCCTAATGAGGGTGTTTTCTATATTTTTCATTGCATCAGTAGCGTGTGCTCTTGGGTCTAGTTCTGGGTATTTATTCTATAAAGGCATGCCGGTGCCTATGTTACTATTTTAAAAATAGGCACCTTTTTGGATTTCTCAGATAATCATCCTATTATAAAATCAAGTCCTATCCCCCAGCTTCTATATTAGGCATGGCGAGTAGTGTGCATTAAATTTGTGCTCACGGCCAAATTACGAAAGCTACTCAATTGACTAATGAGCCAACTAATCATGCTGATTGGCTGATAACAACCAATTATCATCACTAATTGGAAATAATTAGAATTTGTATGTGCTTCTTTTTAGCCGTATTCTGAAAAGAAGCACAAATAAATTCCAACGTACGAAGCTGAAAAGGAGGCACAGCAATGGTAGGAGTGTAGGCATGTTGGAAGTATCAATCATATTTACGTGCATTGTTATAGAATTTGAGGGATCACATATACATTTAGGCATGAGCATTTACACCAGGTTTTTAGTGGCATAAATGACTGCGTTTAAATGTACGCGCATTCCTCCGGCCTATGCGCTATCCTATAAACCATATCTTACTGTAGATTAAGTTTATAGAATAGCGCTAAGCACGTTATTCCAACATGTCTACAAATAAGATGCCTTATATAGAATCCAGCCCTCTAAGGATAATTTAATCCCTTCTGTAGCAATCCTAATTTAAAACTGATGAGTTATCCAAATTACAATAGTTATACCTAAATTGAGAGTTCACCTCAATAGTGGGCACAAAGGTAAGTGAATAATTCATCCACTTCTCTCTACACAGTGTTTTGGACAGCTGAATATTAACCCTTTAATGTGCTTAGCCGACTAACAGCGTCTACTGTATATTTAATTAACTCAGTTTTCTTCTAAAGGAAAAAACAAAAATCAAATTAGAGACTACGTATTTTAGGAGGTAACTGTGACCTCAGCAACCCAATACTTGCAAACACAGATGCCAATCCTTTTCTGAGAAGCAGTGCCTTGATTATAAGACCTGTTTCTAGGTGATTACACTTTGAGTGATGGCAGCCAGCCAGCTGCAAAATAGAATGTATGTGTGTGAGATCTTTAATTATGTTCTGTGCCAGGATAATCAAAACATGCACTTTGGGACCCAACTAGTGTCTTTACTAAAAATAACATGGATATTTATAAAACTTGTCTCCAGAGCCCCTGAGGTAATCAGTATCTTAACAGGCATGTTTTCTGCCATTAAGTATTAATATTTGATAGACAAGCACTTACTATAGTACATGACCTGCCTTGTGCAACCTCAAATTTGAAGCCACACAAAGAGAGTTAAATGCCAAAGAGCAGCATTTGGTAGAAGCCATTAAAAATGAACACTTTGTCTGATTTTGTCAAACTTAAATATGTTAAACCTTTAGTGCATCGCACATGACACCAATTATCAGTTTCACTCTCTCTCTCTTGTCCTAGAATTTTAGCTTTTATTATCTTTAATACAAATTAGGTTTGAGGCCTGTTGCCTTTGTTGTTAGTACATGGCATATCCACACTTAGGGGCCAATTCAATAATTGAGCGCCTCCATTTAGGTGCCCCAAGAATACATGATGGGATCCTATTTAATAATGGTGCCTAGATTCCATTAAAGAATGCTGATGCCAGCCAGAAGATTCGGGGTGTTAAGATTCTATTATATGGTGTGAAGATAAGAAAACACACCAGATGAGTCCAGATAAGTGACCATCACAAGCCTGCCATTACTAGCATTGTTATGATTTTAGACATATGTGTAAGGATAGCAGCATGAACTGCTAAGAATAGCAGCAGATAATCCTGAACAGAAAAAATAAGAGAAACAAAGTTTGATAAAAAGGAAAAATTTTGATGTTTCATCAAGATTGAGTGCATATAAAGGGAGGAAGGGGGTTTTGTCGATGATTACAAACTGTCACAGAAGAAAGATTACCCAGTGACCATTTATGAGACTTCCCCTATAAAAACAGAATAACTAATGAGTAAACATAACAGCAGTTGACTCCAGATTATTCTATCTACCATAGAGTTGTTTAGATGCCAGCCAGTATCAGCAAGCCTTACATCTACACACCTGCAGTAACATCAACTATAGGCCTTAGAACAGGGGGAAACACAGGTGCCCTGGCACCACCAAAAGTTTGCATCCCTTCCTCTCTCCCCATGATGCCTTTCTTATCTTACCTTGCATCTGCTCATGCTTAAGGCTTGCTAGCTGGCTTTCCCTCCGAAACAGGAAATTCGAAAAGGATGGTAGCTGGCAGACTTTTAGCATCTGACATCTCTGCACTGGGCCATCCATGCGATGTCTCCAACATAGCTTTTAGAGTTGCCACCCCAGGGGAGCATGGTAAGAGAATAAATACCTTACGTAGACAGCAGAGAAGAAGAGAAATGCTGGGTTTAAAAAAGGTATGGGACAAGTTCCTGGAGGAAAAGTCCATTGTCTGCTAATTAGATAGACATGGGGGAAGCATGGAATGTTCCTACTATTTGGGTTTCTGCCAGGTACTTGTGACCTGGATTGGCCACTGTTGGACACAGGATACTGGGTTAGATGGACCATTGGTCTGACCCAGTATGGCTATTCTTATATTCTAAGACGAGGGGGTGAAGGTTAGAATGATGGACACCACATGTGGGGTGAGGGGAGGGAGAAGAGAAGGAGGGAGGGAAGGAGAGAGAGACTGAAGAGAGGAGGGGGAGGGGAAGGGGAAGGGGAAGGAAAGGGCACAACTAAATATAGTAATGCGAACAGCCAACAGCATATTCTATAAACCGCACGGAACTTTTGTAGAATACACTTAGGTGAAACTGATTTCCATGCAGATTTTCCAGGCACCATATATTGAATCTTGCCCTAAATGCTAAGACATGCATTATTTTCCTATGGGTGTCTTTGTGTTTAGCACACACAAATTTTTAGCGCAAGCTAGAAACGCTAGCACATCTTAGTAAAAGATCCTCATAGTTTGTCGGGGAAATTTTCAAAGTGGAAATATACTTGTCCTTTTATTTTGAATAACTGGCTTAAGCCTAAAAAGAGAAAAGTGTACTCTTAATTGTATCCATGCGCATAATTATAAGATTACCCACTCCAAAAATAGTCTACCCTATATGCAAGTAAAAGTGTGCACATAGGCCCACTCTGGTAGAAATTTTATAAAGCATTTTCTGTATGTAACAGCCATGAGGAAAATGGCTGTTATACAATTCCATGAGAGCACACTCATAAAAATTCAAGATTCTGCCTATTTGTAAGCATTCTGTATGTAGCTGTTCCCTAGAGCAGAGCTGGAACAGAGCTGAGGTGGCATTGTGATGTACACATGTATTTTATAAAATGTTTATGTACAGTCAGGAGTCCAGGGGCGTAGGCACGGGCGGGCCTGGACGGGCCCAGGCCCAGCCACTTTCCCTCCAGGTCCGCCCATCCAACATCCTTCTGTTGTCGCTGCCTTTTCTCCCGCGGCTCCGCTGGGTCCGGGAAGCAGCGTTCAGCAGCATTGCCTGCCTGCCTTTTAAAATAATTCGTCTTCCCAGGCTCCGCTGCATTTACTTCTTCGCCCATCGCAAAGTGCTGCCGTTCTCACAGGCAGCTCTGCTCCCCTTTGCCGCGTCCATCTGGCCCTACGTATCCACTACAGGAAGTGGATCAGAGGGGGCCAGATGGACGTGGCAAAGGGGAGCGGAGCTGCCTGTGCAAACGGCAGCGCTTTGTGACGGGCGAAGAAGTAAATGCAGCGGAGCCTGGGGAGACGAATTATTTTAAAAGGTAGGCACGCAGGCAACACTGCTGAACGCTGCTTCTCGCCACGCTGGTGACTGGCGCAGGGATGAGACTTCTCAAGCCTTGGGGGCCTCCAGAAGATTCTTCAGCTGGCAGGGCCCGGAGATTCCTGCCAGCCCAGGTATTTATCTTTACAGGGAGGGGGATGGACAGAGAGAAAATATGTGGATCATGCCCACCCAGTCCACCCCCAGGCCCACCCAAAAAATGAGGTCTGGCTACGCTACTGGTCAGGACACCTGTGTTGAAAGTTCAAGAATGGACCTATTTTATCTCTGTTTTATAAAGGCAATATATAATCATATTTTCAAAGCACTTAGCCTTCCAAAGTTCCATAGAAACCTATGGAACTTTGGAAGGCTAAGTGCTTTGAAAATATGTCACACCTAGTAGCAGCCTCAGTAGCACAAAAATTCAAATACATAAATATATACCTAACTCCAAAAATGGTGTAAATGTGCATCTATGTGTGTATGTGTGTGTGTGGGGGGGGGGGGGGGGGGGGGAGGCTGAGATATGTGCCCCAAGCTGCCTCATGGCATCTGTGAGGACACATATCTACCCTTATCCCCTCCATGATGTTGACCACGAGGCCTATGATGTGGTGAATTTATGTGAAGGCTGGCAGCAAGTCTTTTCATAGGGATGGAATTGCTGATAGACTTCACTCAATCACCCTGGCTGATGAACTGCAGGGTCAACACCATGGTCCACAGGATTAGGGGAGGGGGGAAATTCTGTTCCAGTGGGGTTAGTAGCTCCAAGGTTGAACCTCGGACAGGATGTCTCACGTCCAGGTCCCGTAGATGTTCTCCTGACTCCACAGCTTGCCCTTGGGGTGATGCTATGGGCTTGAGCAAAAGTTTGAGGTCCTGGGCTTATCCTTCCTCTCCTCCTCATTTCCTTTTACCTGTTTCCTCACAGGATCCAGAAGTGGTGGGAGGTCAAAGCGGATGTGGTGCCACTCATGATTGCCTTCTGGAATTTGGCTGTGTGATGGGGCCATTGGTGTTTTCTGGTTCTCCTACTCCTCCTCTTTTTCTTCTTCCTTCACCTATAGCATGGGCGAGCTGTTCTCCTCTTTCTCCTCCTCCTCCTTCATCTTGGTTGTAGGAGGAGGCAGCTCAGGTTATTCATTTGGAAAAACATATTTGGATGATGCAATTCTGTGTACTTAAGTACATAAGTAATACCACACTGGGAAAAGACCAAGGGTCCATCGAGCCCAGCATCCTGTCCACGACAGCGGCCAATCCAGGCTAAGGGCACCTGGCAAGCTTCCCAAACGTACAAACATTCTATACATGTTATTCCTGGAATTGTGGATTTTTCCCAAGTCCATTTAGTAGTGGTTTATGGACTTGTCCTTTAGGGTTAAATAGGGTTAAAAATAAAATAAAAGTGTTTTTACCTGTTGTGTGGAGCTACTTGTGGTTTTTCGGGCCTGCAGAGGCAGTCTGAGGCATTTCTGGATCCTTTTGGGGTTCCAGAGGAGGTCTGAGGCCAGTTCAATTTTTTTTTTGACTAATTTTGAGACCCTTCTAGTGGGACCAGGATACTCCTGGCCCATTTTGGGACATTTTTAGGGGCTGATCTGGTGGAAGGTAGCTCCAGGGAGGCTTCCAGCAGGAGTTGTTTGTGACCAGCCCTGATGACTGGCTGGGTGGCTTCAAGTGAGGGGGAGGCAAAGATCATTACTGGGTAATTACAAGCTTTGCACATGCTCAGTAAGGCTCTGAGTAGGCCTGAAATCGAGGCCTGGACAGGACATTGGAGACAATTAATTAATTAAATTCTTTTTGTTAGTAAGGGCATTTGGGGGTCCTATTTCGGTGAATTATGGGGATCTGACCAAAATAAATATTAATTTAAAATTGTTTCTGGGGAGAACGCAGTTTTAAGGGGCTGCGCATCTTTGGGTGTGTGTTTTGGAAATTTAATGGTTGTATAGGATGGAGGGGAATTTAAGGAAAATTATTAGACCGTGTGCAGGAAATTTAATTAATTATTTTATGGGTTTTCTTCAGGAAAACGCGGTGCGGATGGGAGAAAACGTATTTTTAAAATCTAAAGTTACCAGGGTACCTGGAGGGATGTGCTATACCAGCTCAGTGAGCGGGAGTGGTGTGTGTGGCATGTACAGGTATTAAAATATTTAGAAAATGTGATTTCTTCATTAAAGTCTATGGGACTTTTTGTTTTAAAATGGAGCTGACATCAGGAAAATCCAGATTCTATTTTCTCAGCACAAACTGTAACCCTGGTGTTGGAGAGTTTGATTGGCTCAGGGGGGACAGATGATGTCATCCAGTTCTGGTTTTCTTGACTAGGCTTGGGTTAGAGCAGGAGAAGAGTAGGAGAAGAGGACTGACAGGGAGGCTTTTCAGTGCTAGCAGAGGAAAAAAAAGTTTTATTTCTGCAGAGGAGAGGCCAAGAGAAAACAGAGGCTATTTCAGTGAAAGGCTGATAAAGCAGAGAATCGTTTTGGAAGCTGTACTGGTAGGAGTAGGGAATTTAAAAGGGACTCTCCAGTACTCCAGGCAAAGGGGTTTAATTTTCTATGAGAAAGGCCAAAGTGGCACAGAAGTTATTTACCAACAATTGTTGGGATTCTGAGTGAGCACCTTAAGGGTGTTGGGCTGGGGAGTTTTCAGTTGAAGGAGAGAGAGTTTATTATTTTAAGAGGGCAATTGTACAATAAATTACTGACATTGGAGGAATATACTCCAGAATATAGCACAGGATTCTTGAACAGGGTGGCTTAGAGGGTTGGTTTTTTTTTTATTTATTTATTTCCAAGAGCTGACATTAGAGGAGGATCTGTCAGATGAAGAAGCTGGGCCTGGTTTTAAGGTTAGCCAGTACTAGTGACAGAACTCCTATCAGTGTCACAGTAGTGTTTAAGTTCCTGTTCCTGTGCGCCAACTGCATTAAAGCAGGTTCCTGTGAGTTCTAGAGTGGCAATCCAGAGTGGCAATCCTGAGTGGCAGCTGCTGATGTTCCAGAGTGGCTATTATTCCTAAGTGGCAGCGGTGGTTCCAGACAGTTCCAATTTCTGGCAGCAAGGGGATTCCTGACTGAAACCGTGAAGGACAGAATAAGTTATTTTTATAAAAATTCTAAATAATTTTCCAGAACTATTTTTTTTTTCTTGTTTTGTTGTTTTGTGTGCACACATAATTTTAGTTTTGGATTGTTGAAATGGTTAAGGAAATTTTAAGCTTATGCACTAGCTTTTCTTGCAATATCAAAGTTCATCACTTACCTGAGAGCTGAAAGTTCCTGAGGTTCCTGAAAGTTCCGGATGTACCTGATGTTGTTCATTTGACCTGTGAAAAAAAATAAACAATTTTAAACCAAAGAAAACTTGTTCTTGGCTAAGGTCAAGATAGGAGCAAAGGTTATGGACTATTAAAGAACTTATCTGATGATTTGCTAGGACTTGGGTTTTGCTGGGTTTCGATTCTGAGAATTCCTGAACTTGGTTTCATGAATTTCTGAACTTGGTTCTATGAAATCCAGAACCCTTGGAAGAGAATGAGCTTGAAGTTACTGGGAAAAGTAAATTTTTTGTTAGCGTACAGATTTATAATATATACTGTTGCATGTTGTCACTTCAGTTTAGCCATTTGAAGTTAAAAAGTATTTTTGAAAGTAATTTAAGTTTCCACAAGGTGGAAAAGAATTTGACTTATAAGATTCTTAAAGGGTTGTAAAAGGTTTTAACAGAAAGCGAAGTATTTTGGGCTGTTTAAACTATTTAAATGTGTTAACTGCTAAACAAATGTGGGCTGTGGAATAAACGAAAACATATTTACCTGTTAAACAGTGGTTTATTGCTTTACTCATGTGAATGGGGTTCCTCACACTCTGAAAATAATCAACTCTGTTAATAAAAATTATTTTATTTGTTATTTTATTCCTTTATTACAGAAAAAAGGCAGTAGTGCTGGGTGGAAGTGTGCTCCGCTTCAGGGGAAACATCTTACCCCGGTGCTGTGACCAATAGCAAATTTTGTTATTGTTGTGAAGCGGAGCAGCGCTGAAACCTAGGGAGCGCTACGTCTGCTTCTACAAATATTGCCTTCTACCTTTCTGTACCTCATCCTTCCCCACTCTATCACCCATAGGGGTCTGATCCTTGTCTCTGCACTAAAAGAAGAGGTAGATATAATAGGCATCTCAGAGACCTGATAGAAGAAGGACAACCAATGAGGCACTGTGTTGACAGAGCACACATTATATTGCAATGATAGGATAGATCAAATTAGAGTGTGTGTATATGTGTGTGTGTGTGTGTGTGTGGGGGGGGGGTGACACTGTATGATAAAGAGGGAATTGAGTCAAAGAAAACAGAAATTCAGCAGGAAACAGATTGCAACATGGAATTCTTACAAATAGAAATTCCATATGTGAAGAGAAAAAGATCACTGGTAGACTTATACTATCAAGAAAGGAAGAACCACCACAGAGGGTGGAGGTACACTAAGATCCTACGAAGAACGATGCACGAAACAGGGAGTAGGAAGGATAGGCTCTTCCAATGACAACCGGGGACGACGTATGTAGGAAATCAGTTCTTTATTCAATTAAAAACACTGACATACTTGACTTTGACTCGACACAGCTGTGGTTTGGCGCAAAACCACGCCTTCATCAGGAGTCTATAAAATGAAATCTACTATTTTTAAAAAAGAAAAAACATTCATATAATAATATCACATATATAATAAGCTCACATATTAAAAAAAACACACATGTAAAAGACATTCATGTATAAAATTATATATAAAGCAATCGAAAGATATGTATGTTATAGTCAGTAAAACAAGGAAAATTATTATTTTTTTAAATTATATATATGTATGTATGCATTTATATTATTCCTTAAAACAATAGTATGCAAAGGTGTTGTATACAATTTAAAACATATATAATCCAATGTAAACCTGTTTGAATCTATAGCAGAAACAAAGATAATGAAATAACATCGTTACTAAATAAATATACATAGACATAGTATTAGAAACGATTTAAGGTTAAATATGAGATAAAAGCATATGAATTGACCTACTGACCTTGTAACATACAATGGATGGTGTATATTCAATTGGCACATATGTTTTTTCGCTGTCGTTTTAGACTATTATATGATTATATGCCTATTTGTTCTTACCTATAGGATGATAGTCATATTTGATACTACATCCTTATACAATTGCCAATTGAATATACACCATCCATTGTATTTTACACAATATAAATTGGCTTTTTTCATAGTTTCAGTGTACTTCTACCAGTTGTGTTGAAAGATATAAAATGACTGAGGGGAGATACGATAGAGGTCTATAAAATAACGAGTGGAGTGGAACGCGTAAACATTAATCACTTGTTTACTCTTTCCAAAAACACTAGGACTAGGAGGCACGCTATGAAGCTGCAAAGTAGTAAATTTAAAAGAAATCAGAGAAAATATTTCTTCACTCAACGTGTAATTAAATTCTGGAATTCATTGCCAGAGAATGTGGTAAAAGCAGTTAAGGGGTTTTAAAAAGGTTTAGAAGGCTTCCTGGAGTGGAGGAGTGGCCTAATTGGTTAGAGTAGTGGGTTGTGGAACTGGGGAACTGGGTTCAATTCCTGCTTATGCCTGGTTGTCAGCTGTAGGTTGAGATCCTGGGAAACCAGGTTCAATTCCCTCTGCATCTCTGTATGACCCTGGGCAAGTCACTTAAACTTCCGTTGCCCCAGGTACAGCAGGTTGCCCAATATACTACCTAAATTGGGAGCCCAATAGGGGTCCCAGTGCAACAGTGGCATAAAGGTGTAGGACACTGTATTTAGAGAACCTTATGTGCCCGAGACTCAAGTGGAGTAAATGGTTCAGGCAGTATCATATGACTAGCTTAGCTGTACTTGGAAGGTGGCCTTGACATCAGAGAGGTCCAGGTTCAGCCCACAATTGAAGAAAATCACATTGCAGACAGGTATTTGATTTTGTCTCTTTTTTCACAGGCCCCTAAAAGATTGGCCAAAGAGATGAAAGGTGGCTGTGGGCCTTACTGGTGGTTACTGGCTGAAGAATAACCTTGCTGGCATCCTGAGATGTGATGGAGTGCACATTCTTACCTCTGCATCAATGGGCAATATCTCAGTCACCAATCCCTGCCACAGTTGCAGATCCAACTATGGCTAGCATTTCTTTCTCTAGGGCTGTGAGGATCACATGGCTGCAGGGTCCCTCTCGCTTGCTTCTCAGGTCCTTCATCTGAGCCCTACACTGCAGATCCTTCCACTTTTTCTTGAGATCCTCCACATCCCGATTGATGATGAATATCATTGAGATGATGGGTGATGCGGCGCCATTGACAGTTGATGTAGCATCTGCAGCCCCAAACAGAACACTGAAGTTCGCAATCACCTCCCTAATGAGGAGGCGCAGTTCTGCAGGGGGTAAATTTTGCCTTCCTGAGAGCACCTCGCTCTGCCATGCTGACTGCACCTCAAGGACTTGTGGAGTAAAATGCTTTTTTATAGGCAAGCTTCACAGTAGCCACTCCTTCACACCTATGATGACACTCATGAACCTATCAACATGTACCTAACATGTGCCTAGATCCACGCCAACCAATTGGCATGATCCCAAAGTGGACGCTGATGGCAGAATTCCCAGATGTTATAAGTAGGTGCGTTTGACTTCTATGGTGATGACATACTCCTGTTGTTTCCTGTTAATCCTTTTACCCCTGTTCTAGGTCCTCTGCAGCATTGCCTCTCTACTATCTTGAATTGGCTTACGGAACATAAACTGGTTTTAAATAAAGAGAAATCTGTTGCTTGCTGGTTTACGGGTGGCGCTTCCATTCCTCTTGATCTTCTTGGTACTACCGTTAAACCAGTAACCTCTTTTTGTTACCTTGGTGTAACTCTTGATTCCCAACTGACCACTGTTCCTCAGATTTCAAACCTTTGTAAAGTTCTTTTTTTTATTCTTCGTCAGTTATGTACCGTCTGCTGCTATTTTGATCAACCTACGTTCTACGCTCTTATTTTCTCTTTCCTTACCACCAGACTTGATTATTGCAATATTGTGTCTCTTGGTTTTTCCCAATCTAATCTTTAAAAACGTTAAATTATTCAGAATACAGCTATTAAACTCATTTGTCATGCCCACAAATTTGATTATGTTTTCATTTTATTTCAAAAACTGCATTGGTTACCTATTGAACAACACATTAAATATAAACTCCTCATGCTTGCTTTCTCTGTTTTTAGGGGTGGATCCCCTGACTATTTGTCATCTTTGACAGTACCTTAATCTCCGACTAGATCTCTTCGTTCTTTGAATGATCACCATCTTTTTCTTCCCAGTCCTAAAGTAGCACAGCTCGAGTTCACACGTCACTGTGCTTTTTTCTTTATGGCCTCTCACTATTGGAATTCTCTCCCTCTCTCTATGCATTCTGAATCCCCTTTTAAGAATTTTAAAGTAGCTTTTAAAACCTGGTTATTCAATGAAGCTTTTCATTTGAACACCTAGTTATCAAAGACACTTGCGCTTTGTTCATCACCTGTTCCTTCCCCTTACTACTATTTTGTCCTGCCCTCCTTTCTAGTTATTCTCTCCCTCCCCCCTCCCAATTTGTGGGTTTCCCTTAGACCTTTGTCTCTTTGTTTGACTGCTTGGTTTCTTTCCTATCGAGTTATTGTAGTTCCTTTCCTCTTTTTAAGTTTAGATTTTTAGGGGCCCTTTTACTAATGTGCATAGGTGTCTATGTGCATCCAACATGCGTCAGTTTGGAACTACCATCCTGCTACTGCGTGCCCCGGGTGGTAATTCTATTTTTTACGATAACCGGATGTAAATCAGCAGTGTATGCACGCTGACCAGTGTTGCCAGGTGGGCGGTTTTACCGCCCAATTGGGCGGTTTTCCGCGACCCGCCGTGGGAAATTTTTGCCCGCGGCGGGTTGCAGTTTTTTGGGCTGCTTTTTGGGCTTCAGGGCGGTTTTTTGGGCGGCTTTTTCGGCCGCGGGGGGCGGGGTTAGTGACATTTTTGGGCGGGGTTAGTGACGTTTTTGGGTGGGGTTAGTGACGTTTTGGGCGGGGCCAATGACGGGGGAGGCGGGGCCGGTGATGGGGGAGGCGGGGCCGGTGACGGCGGGGGCGGGGTTGATGAGGCGGGGGCGGGGGTGATGACGCGGGGGTGGGGGTGTCAGGGGCGGGGTTTGAGTTTGGGCGGGTTTTGGGCGGTTTTTATGCTGGATTGGGTGGGAAAAAACATTTTCCACCTGGCAACACTGACGCTGACGATTACCACCCGGTTAATGTGTGAGACCTTACCACTAAGTCAGTGGGTGGCGGTAAGGTCTCAGGCCCAAAATGAACGTGCGCCAATTTTTATTTTGCTGCATGTCCATTTTTGGCCAAAAAAGGGCCTTTTTTGCAGGCACGCTGAAAAATGGACCTGCACATATCCAATGCATGTGCCTACAGCAGCACAGGCCATTTTGTGTTGCACCTTAATAAAAGGACACCATCAATTTGTAAACTGCCCAGATCTGCCAACCAGCTAGGGCGGTATAGAAAGTTTTAATAAACATAAACATTTCTGCACGCTAACTGAATAGCGCATAGTTAGTGCGTGAGTCTTCACCGCCTACAAAATACATGGCGGTAGAGGTTCACACACTAATGGGAAAATTAGCATGTGGCAATTAATAGTGAAAATTGAAAATAAACTGCCATTTTACCCTGTGGGAATGACCCCCATGAGGATGTACTGGGCCCCATGTCTTTTCAAAAGAATTCTCTGGAAAGCTGTGTGCCATCTTGGTGGTTTGGTTATCCTCTGAAAGTTTTATTTCAATTAGAAACAAAGGAAGTCTGAAATAAACATCAAGAAAACAGGCCTCCCATGTGAGAACTTTCTAGATTGGCAAACTTGAAAATACCTCAAAGCTTCCACAGAATCTATATACTGACTTCCTCATTTGGATATGTTAATGAAAGGGTAGGGTTACCATATTTTGTCTTCTCAAAAAGAGGACACATGTCCCGCCCCATGCCTGCCCCTTTCACATCCTCACCTCGCCCCCTGTCACATATTCCCCTCCCCTCCCCCTGGGTCACATATTCCCCTCCCCTGCCCCCCCCCCCCATCACCTCCCCTCCCCCGGGTCACCTCCCCTCCCCTTACTTACTATCTACTGCCCTGATGGTCTAGTGACCTCTTCTGGGCAGGAAAGAGCCCCCTCTTTCCTGCCCGGAGCTCTGTCCTTGCCCTACGCATCCTGTTGCTGTGACGGTCTCGGGACTCAAAATGGCCACCGAGAGTTGAAGCGGCCTCGCGAGACTTCAACTCTCGGTGGCCATTTTGAATCCGGAGACCGTCACAGCAACAGGATGTGCAGGGCAAGGACAGAGCTCCGGGCAGGAAAGTGGGGGCTCTTTCCTGCCCCGAAGAGGTCACTAGACCACCAGGGTAGTAGATAGTAAGTAAGGGAAGGGGAGGCTAGGATAGGCCCGCCCGCCCGTTTGTCCAGAAATCCGGACAAACGGGCGACTGGCAAAACCCGTCCGGACGCCCGAACGTCCGGGTAAATCCGGACATATGGTAACCCTATGAAAGGGTAAAGGGTAAAAGAAATATGATCATGAAGCTTCAAGGATGGAATGCTATTCAATATTAGGGAGTCCTTTTACTAAGCTGTGGTAAGCACTAACATGTGCTTACCACAGGTTAAAAAGCACTACTGTGTGGTGTGCTCAGGCGTCTCGTGGTAGTTTTGGGATCAGTGCATGTTACTCGCATGCTAAAAAAATAGATGTTATTTTTTTACTGCTGGGGTTGTGTCTGGGGCAGAGAGTAGGCATGCTCCACTCTAACTAGTTAGCACAGCTACATTACCGCGCACTAACTGATTACATATACTGATTACATATACTGAAGAGAAAACGACATTGACCCAGAATCTATCTCCCATCTTACCCTCCTCTCTCTATCACCTGTCTCTACCTATCTACCCATCCATTTACTCCCCATCCATCCTTCTATTATGTTATACTTAATTTCCTACTTTACATAACAAAATTCTGTTACCTATTACTATGTAAGCCGCATTGAGCCTGCTTTTAGTGGGAAAGTGTGGGATACAAATATACTAAATAAATAAATTAGCACAAGTGCCATACCACCTACAAAATAGGTAGCAGGAAGGACTTACGCACTAATGGCCACACGCTAATGGGGAAATTAGCACATGTCCATTAATAGGAAAAATTGAAAATCGGGCCTTCTTACCATCATACTAAAAGTGGCCGACACGCAGGTCACATTTTAGCCCAGCTTGGTAAAAAGGCTCCTGGGTCTCTAGAATGTAAGAATAATGTTTAGATTTTACTTCTTCTTTCCATCACCCCGAATGGAATATTAGCATCCTGTTAAAATTCAAGGGCCCGATATTAAAAAATAAGAGCTGAGATCCTAAATGTATGCTCCTTAATTATAGCATCCTTTTACTAATGTGTACCAAAATATAGCCTTAGCGCCCTTAAGCAGGTCTTTCTTGTGCATTAAAGCCATTTTTACCAAAGCCATAAAATGGCCGATTTTCTATTTGTTTGTATTAATGGTCTTATGCTCATATTGCCCTTAGTATGTGTCCATTTTTTCCATAACCACCATCCATTTTGTAGTCAGTAAGGGCTCACGTGGTATCCCTGTGCTAACCAGTTAACATGCACTATTGTAGCTGCACTAAGGAGTGAATTCTATACATGGCACCAAATAAATCAGCCCTGAAAAAAGCGTTATTGTATAAGACATGCTTAAAGTTAGGCGCGGTTTGTAGAATAGAGCTTATGCCTGGAACTTGTGTCTAACTTTAGGTGTGGCCATTTGCACCAACTGAAACGTAGTAAAAATGTACACACCTAAGTTGGCGTGTATCCCCCATATTTTATAACAATGCACATAAATGTTAGGAATGCCCCCTTTCCACCCATGACCCTCCCATTTCCACAGCCTTTTTTTTTTAACTTACACGTACAATTTAGGTATGGACCCCTTGCCTAAATTTACACACATAAGTTCCAATTAAATCTAATTAGAGCCAGTACTTGCTTGTTAAATAGCCAATTATTGATACTAATTAGCTCATTAGTCAATTAAATTGCACATGCAAATTGGGCACACACACAATTTTTGATGACTTTTACAGAATTAGGGTGTAAATGTTTAGTGCAGGAACGCCCACTTTCCACCCCTGACATGGCCCGTCTCCACAAAGTTTTTTTTTAGCATGCTCTATTTTGACAGTTACTGGAGGACACTTGAGTGCGTCCCACTGTATGCTCCTTTAATCTACATCAGACGCATATTAGCGCCTAATGCATCTTACAAAAGGGCTCCCATATTCCTACTTTGGGCCCCATTTTCAGTCAAATTTATGAACCTAAATTTTCAGATGAAAATTCATCTTAATTTAAGAGTTTACGTGTTATATGTAAAAATTTAGGCTGGCATTCATTTGCCTAGATTTAGTGCTGAAAATCAGTGCTAAGCTCATAACTTTTATTTTCACTCTAAATCTGTCCCTCTTGCTACCCACTTTTTATGCTCCTAAGTTTAGGATTTTTGTGAAAATGTTAGCATAAAGTTATGTGTTCTGCACTGGTAAATTTTCATAGAGGCTGATTTGTGATTATAACTTTCAGAGTTAGGAGCATAAATCCTTTGAATATTGGGCCCGAAATGTTTATACCTTAGAGCAAAGTGTCTTGTCTATAAATATTCTATCATATCCTCTTTTGTGTTTATAAATGTCCTGACAATATATGGAAGTAAGTATATTATGAGGGGCCTTTTTGATATGACATCTAAATCCAATTTTGGACACTTTGCGAAAATGTCCAAAAATCCAGTAGTGAACATGGCCATTTTCAAACCAGAAAAACATCCAAATTGTTTTGTATTTTAAATGGCCATTTGCTAAACCTTTTTGTACTCAGTGCACCTAAGTTTTAGGACAATTTTTTGGGGGGGAAAAAAAAGAAAAACATACAAAAATAAGCCATTGGGATATATGGCGGGCCAGCATTCTTAGTAATCTGGCCACACAACCATCCCAGCAGAGCACTGGGGCACCCTAGGGGCATTGCAGTGGACTTTACATAAAAGGTCCCAGGTACATATCTCATCATTACCTCTATATATCCAAAACCATTAAAAACCTACCGTACACCACTATAAAAGCCCTTAAGCCTGCAGGTATTACCTATATGTAGGTACAGTAGCTTTTTGGTGGATTTTGGAGGGTTCACACTTTCTACTACCAGTTAGAGTAGGCTATGGGTCTCTACAGTCCATTGCACTGACCTCTAGGCTACTCCAGGGCAGGGGCGTAGCCAGACTTCGGCGGGAGGGGGGTCCAGAGCCCAAGGTGAGGGGGCACATTTTAGCCCCCCCGGCACCGCCGACCCCCCCCCCCCCCATTGCTGACCCCGCCGCCACCACCAACTTTGCCCCCCCTGACGACAACCCTCTCAACCTCCCCTCCCGCCGCCGTCTACCTTTGCTGGCGGGGGACCTCAACCCCCGCCAGCCGAGGTCCTCTTCTTCTCGCAAAAGGCTTCCTTCTGTTTCTGACGTCCTGCACGTTGTACGTGCAGGACGTCAGAAACAGAAGGAAGACTTTTGTGAGAAGAAGAGGACCTCGGCTGGCAGGGGTTGGGGGTCCCCCACCAGCAAAGGCAGGCAATGGCGAGTTGGCGGCGGAAGGTGGGGGTCGAGAGAGTCGTCAGCAGGGGGGTCCAGGGCCAAATTTATGGGGGCCCAGGCCCCCTGGCCCCACGTAGCTATGCCACTGCTCCAGGGACCTGCTTGCTGCCCTAATAGGACTGATCATAACATCTGAAGCTGTTATAGAGGCTGGTATGTACTGTTTCTTTCATATCTTTGTGGAGTGGGATTGGGAGGGGATCAGTGACAACAGAGGGAGTAAGGGGGGCATGGCATAATCTCTCCACTGGTCATCTGGTCGTTTAGGGCACCTTTTTGTGACTTAATCATGATTGAACCAGGTCTAGACTAAAACATATTTTAGCCTTGGATGTTTTTGCTTTATTCCACTATGGCAGAAAAACATCCAAGTTTTGGGAGTACCGAAATCCTCCCCCCTTGTGATTTGCACACACTGCAGAGAAAAATATCTCAAATCTGAGTTTTGTAAATTGTGATTTGGAATTTTTTCAGAGAAAACCATCCAAATGCCACTTTAAGTCATTTTTGAGACTTTTTACTTTTTTTGAAAATGAGCCCCTATATAGCACAGGCACATACATTAAAAGAAAGCGATATGAAGCCTTAATAATAGTGCCATGTTATGGTATGTCATGTTACGTTATAACTCAAAAGTTCCAAATTGGTTATGTCAATAAACGTTCTGTGTACTGCTTATTTTCTTCAAATCTATATTGTAGTAGTTTCAATATCCAATAAATTAACAATTTTGCTTTCTTTTTTAGCTTCCCTCAACATGCAATAATTCAAGAAAGTTTTGCTTTATTGAACCCATTATACAACAGGATAGCAGAAACAACGAGGCTAAGCATAAAACATTTTATTGAATAATAAAAGAAGGATGATATCAATATGTTTTTTTTTTAATTTGGTTAAGAAACTTCTCCATAAAGCTCTTTTGGCTCTCACTATTGAAATACTCATATGGCTTCTAATGGCTTTTTAATCTTATCGTCTGTAATGTTAGACCTCTAAATCTATTTACTTCCATTTCCTGATGTGCATCAGAGACAAAAGGGTATATTTATTGGCTTTGTGTTACATTATTTATTTGATTTAGGGGTGTCCAGACTTTTGCATGAGTAACTAGGCTCAGAGCTTCTTGGAATTAAAGAAGGTCATGCTTTAAGTGGATTCAGGGCCAAATAAACCATCTGGATTCAAAGTTCAGATCGAAGACTAAGTACTATAATGTGCAATGGATATAAACTCAAAGCTGTAGTGTTGAAATTACTGTTCACATTCTCTGGCATCACGTGTCCATCTTTCACATCTAATTCTTTTTAGCTGATATTTTCCTTTTTATATCCTGTAATAACAAGGCAGGAGTTTTAGAGTTAAATTAGATCTACTCAGCAAATGCAGTCAACTGTACATCTGTGTTACTGAGACAAGATTTTGCTGTCCCTTCCAGAATCACATGCAACTCCCTGGGGAAACCACTAATAGAGTGAAGACTGGGGGATTACTGAATCATATCTGGCTCCTGGGCAGGGGCTGGGAGGAGAGATGGGAGTGGTTATTGGCTGGGGGGGTGGGGAGGTGTATACCTAGCCGATCGACATGTGGTGGATGTGCCAGAATATCGTTCTGGTACTGTAATGGGCGAGGAAAAAAAATGTTACTGTAATGACTGACAGGGAGATGTAATTGGGGGGAGGGGTGAAAAGAAAAAAGTGTCTGCTATTTTGTGCACTAGGAGCCAGATGCACTAACTCCATGGAAAGAGCCCTTCCCTTACTGATCCCTTAGCGAATCGGTAAAAAATGGGCATGCATGAAGGAAATTGCATGCAAATGAGCTGCTCGCTGTTAGCTCATTTGCACGCAATTTGCTTCCTAAGGAGGGGAAGCCAGTCGGCCAGGTGAGCATGCGCAGAGCAGCCAAGTGTTATGCTGGCTGCTTTGCGCATGCCAAAGACGGCTTCATACACGTCCTTCACTCAAAAAAACAAGGACGTCTCTGACAAGCACTTGGACGTTTTTTTTCTTCAGTTTTTGTGATGGGCGTCCTTCTCTTGGACGTGCTTTTCTTATGTGCCCAAAATGTTATCAGCTAAACGCACTATGATTGGCTGAGAGAGACCTGGAGGAGCATAATCGAAAGGGACGTCCAAATAGTTTTGATTTGGACATCCTCGCATGTCCTGATCTCCGATTCTCTCTGGCGGTGGTCATTTCGGTTCGGGCACCGTAGTCGTAAGAAAAATGCATCCAAAAGAAGGACGCCCATCACAAAATCTGAAGAAAAAAATGTCCAAGTGTTCGCCAGGGGCGTCCTTTTTTTTTTGATCGAAGGACGTCCAAGTGTTAGGCACTTGAAAGGACATCCCTGACGAGCACTTGGACTTTTTTTTTCCTTCTGATTTTTGCGATGGGCGTCCTCCTCTGCATGGGTCCCGCTCACAGCAGCCCCAACGAGAGGTGCAGACCTCCCATTAGGTTTTCCACGGTGCATGGGGTCGGAAAATGGCTGTGTATCTGCCTTGCATGTGCATTATAATACTAATTAGCTCATTTGCATTCCGTTTTCGTTAGCTGCTACCGTGACAGGAAAATGGCTCGGAGAACCCTTTTGTGCATGTCTTCTTTTACTACTTGCTCGCTAGACTGGCTAGAACTGGTTTAAAAACCACATTGCTGGCTCATTAAGTTTAGTGCATCTGGTCCTAAGTATTTGGTTGCCTAAACTCCCGCCAGGACCCAGGGTGTGATGGGGTATCATGCCTGACATCAGAAGTAGGGGCTGCAAGTGGAAAATAAGTTGCAGTGTGGAGCCTCCGGGGAAGGGAAAGAGAGAATCCCCCCCCCCCCCTCCGAGAGTGGAACAGGGAAGAAATCAGTTGTGGCCAGATGTGGGTGATAGAAACTGCACCTCTGAAGAAGAAGGATGGACAGGAAGGTTTGGTTCTGGATAAAGTCCAGCAGTTGAGAAAAAGCCCAGCAAGATGCTTGCCTGTCAGGAAATAGACAAGCTGCAGACCAGAGTTGTCCCGCTGAGAGCCGTGTGGACACTGAACAAGACTGGATTTGAGGGATTACCATCTGCTAGTGCCCCAAGATTGCCCCTGAAGGATTGAGAGTTAATGGCTGTTTCAATTTTACCTGTTGCTGGAAGTTCCTGTTTAATTTTGCTATTAGAAAAGTTCACCATTTATTAACCTGCAGAATGAGAGTGGATTCTTTTTTCCTGGGACTGTGGTGACAAAAGGTGGTGGCAACCCCACCCCCCTCCCCAGCCTACCAGGATTTAGCCCAGCCCCAGCCTGTGCCCAGTTCATTCAGAGATATTATTTTCTTGCTCGACCTGGTCCGGGTGCCTCACCCCAAAGAGCTTAGCCGGCATCCAGGACTGTCTGGAGGGGCTTGGGTTACACACATAAACAAAATATGCAATAAATAATGTGAGTTATTATAAACATTGCCATTGACAAGGAATATATGTTTGACATAAACAGTTCATGAAGTCATTTTTTATAACTGCTTAGGAACAGACCTATGATACTTGCATGCAGTAGGGATATGCACTTGTATTTATCCAAATGGAAAACTGATTTGCAAGAGAATTTTTGGTTTGCTTCTATGGTTACTCTTACCCTGCTTCTCTCATGGTTCAGATCTGATTACGTTGATGCCTCTCATTTTGCTGACCACTTAACTTTGGCATTCACACTCAATCACAATGCTAATGTTATCTTATAGTAAAGAATAAAGAAAACACTCACACCTGTATGTGGCAATAACTGGACGTAACTTTATTTAACTTTAAAACATTCCACACTTTTTCCAATCCAATCTTCCCAACATCATTTCATTAATTTCCTTTTTTGGTTAGATGGTTACAAACTAACTATAACTTCCAACAAACTTGTTATAACTCCCCATCTCCTCCCAGGCAAGTCTGCGGTCATGCTAGACCTGTCGGTTCCCCTGGATTCATGACAGTATTGAACATGAACCCCACCCCCACCCCCTCCCATACATTCTTCAATTGTACTGTTTCTGGTAACATATATTTTTTTTTTTTTAATTTGGATTTTGCTCACACCTTTTTCAGTAGTAGCTCAAGGTGAGTTACATTCAGGTACATTGGATATTTTTCTGTCCCAGGAGGGCTCACAATCTAAGTTTGTACCTGAGGCAATGGAAGGTTAAGTGACTTGCCCAAGATCACAAGGAGCAGCAGAGGGGCTGTGAGCTCTAAAGGTAAGAGAATAACATCTTTGGATTTATCCAAGTGTGTATGGATCAGTGTAGTGATACCTAGAAGTGTGGTCTGGTCAATAGTTTGATGGGTCTGCAACTGGTCCTTTTGGATCTTTGATCTTAGGGCATACTGTTGCCAATTTTAATTCTGACGGTAAGTGGCCTATGGGAAGTGTTGTGCTTATCATGGATTGTATAAAGTTTATAAATGTGGGTACAAAATTTTTAATCAAAGAAGAAGGCAACAGGTCAGTTGGTGCTGTGGTAGTACGCATGCTTGTGATGGTTTTGATTAGATCAGTAATGGAAGGAACTTTGAAAGTGGATAGCTTACTTATAGGCTGTGTTTGATGATAGAGAGAACGAACCTGCATAGGATAAGGAATCATCTGCTGGTGAAAGAATAGAATTAAGTGTTGTAGAATTTGTATTATTGGATTGAAAAGATTTACAAAGGGTCAGTATTTTATTCTCAAAGTATGTTGCAAGTGATTGAGCTGTGGGAGGAGGGCTAGTAGAACAATGAAAAGTCATATGATAGGTGGTTAGAGTCTTAAGGGTTCTATAGAATATTGCTTTTAGAAATTTGGCTGTGAAATAATTCTTTTTGGAGGTTAACAGATTTTGTTTATAGTTTGTTTTCAATGCTTTATATTTTGCGAGAAGCTGAGGGGTAGGAAAATGACACCATCTCCGTTCTTGACGTACCTGGCCTTTGAGGTTGCAATGATCTGCTGTGACCATAGTTCAGTTTGGCGATGATCTATATGTATTGTCTTGATCATTAATGGTGCCAATAAACCATAAGGTTTTTTAAGGCTGGAATTCCACCTGAAAATTTGGTCTCTGCAGTCACATTTTCTGGTTTACTCTTTCTGAGTTCCGTAGCATTTCTAATCTGCTCCCTTTGTACAAAACATACCCCAGGATCTTGATCAGGAAATACTTTTAAAACAAATAGTAAATAGTAACATAGTAGATGACGGCAGAAAGAGACTTGCACAGTCCATCCAGTCTGCCCAACAAGATAAACTCATATGTGCTACTTTTTGTGTATACCTTACCTTGATTTGTACCTGTCCTTTTCAGGGCACAGACCGTATAAGTCTGCCCAGCACTATCCTCGCCTCCCAACCACCAGCCCTGCCTCCCACCACAAATAGGAGGAAATATATTTTCACTCAGTGAATAGTTAAGCTCTGAACTCTTTGCTGGAGGATGTAGTAACAGCGGTTAGTGTATCTGGGTTTAGAAAAGATTTGGACATGCTCCTGGAGGAAAAGTCCATAGTCTGCTATTGAGATAGACATGGGAAAGTCACTTCTTGCCCTGGGATTGATAGCATGCAATTTTCTACTATTTAGGTTTCTGCTGGGTACTTGTGACCTAGATTGGCCACTACTGGAAACAGACACTGGGCTAGATGGACCATTGGTCTGACCAAGTATGGCTATTCTTTTGCTCTTATATTATGTTCTTAGGCCTATTTTGGTGGGGACGGAAAATAAGTTAGTTGCCAGTTTACAAAAATCATAGACTCTATGTTCCATGGTTCACTTTTGATTCTGAAATTCTTTCAAAGTCTTCACCAACATTTGCTAGTGACCTCACAGAATCTCAGTCTGCACAAATAAAGGTGATGTTGCCAATACACACAGAACAGTTTACTTGCTTCCTTCCTCCTGTGCATTGTATAATTCTTCTGATTCCCATGGACGCTGGATTGAAGAACTGCACCATGCCACAAGGCAATTCAATCAAACAAAACCATGGGCAGCGGTAGCCTCACAACAGAGGTGTCTGTCAAATTGTGGGAGCTTGTTAGCCCTGTCTTCTTGGAGCTATATAAGGAGATGGATTTATGAAAGCATGCTAAGAGAAGGAGCATTCATGCTTTTATACACAGATGGAAGACGGGTACAAGCTCAGCAACTGGTGTTTCATCTCTTCTCTCAATGTGGATTACAAGATCCTGTCAAATAGATTGAAGGTGTTGTTACTAGGTTGCTCACTTTGGCCAGACCTGGTATGTCCTAGGATACAGGATCACAGATACTCTGACAATGATTAGGGATAAAATCCAGAATGCTAAGGTCTGCCATATGATTGGATCATAAGGCCAACTATCACATGGCCCACAGTTTCCTAGATAAGGTGTTCATCAGGATCATCATTCTCTAGACGCATCAAAGTGACGTACATTAATGCTTTCAGTATTGTGATGGGAGCAATTAGAAAATGCACTCTCTTCCTTTCAAGTCAGGGGCAGGCTAATATATCTTTTCTCTTCTGGGTATGTGGAATGCCATTTTGGGGATTTTTATGTACCTTCTATATGTATATACTTGGCTTTACATATTTATTTATTACATCAAATACGTTTTTATACCTTTTAAAACTATTTTATATGGGAATTATTTATTATTTATATTATTATCTGTTATAATTTTGTCTTGAACAAATTTTAGTTAGTTTTAGCAATGGTTTATATAGAAATTTTACACACAAAATTAGTGTGCACATTAGTTGTTTTGATATTTTCCTTTTAGTCATTTTTTATATGGTGTTTGTGACAGAACGGTGTGTTTTAAACCTGTAAAACTGCCCTTATTAACTCTTGAAGTGCATTTTTCTAGTTTGGCCAGCAGGTGGTGCACGTTTTATGTTAAAGCTGTTATAAAAAAAGTGCATGCCCTCTTTTAGTTTCACTTAGTGAAGAAGTGAATCTACAGTACTGTGAGCATCACGGTACTGGGCTCTGATTGGTCAGGAGTTTGAAATTACCCAGCAGTTTTATTTATTTATTTAACACATTTATACCCCACATTTCCCCACTAGTTGTAGGCTCAATGTGGCTTACACAAAAACTGTAGGGCAGGTTACAATTCAGAAAATACGATTAGAGGATAATAATTGTATAGGTATCGTAAAAACAACAAAGATAATAAGAGAAAAAAAGATAGTAAGGTCCATGAATTTTGCAATAACAAAGAAGAAGTAGGTTGGGTCTGGAGGGTAAGCCTTCTTGAACAGGGTGGTCTTCAGTAGTTTTCTGAAATTTAGATGGTTCTGAGTTAATTTTAAGTTGTTTTAAGTTGTTGCTGGTTGTTGCTTCAGTCTTAGCCCAGGAGAAAAGAGAGACAGATCTTTTTGCTAAGGCTCAGTGAATTATATGTCCTGATCTTCCCAGGTACAGTTTAGACAGTATGCAAATATTTAGCTAGTGTTATAATTGATCCATATTTCAGTTACCTGCTATTGTTTGCTAATTACACTTTGTTCCACTTTTCAGTTTTTAAGACAATAAAAAATATTTAGTTTATTGCCTTTCTGTATGACTGATAAAGAATCCTGGTGATTTGTGTGTTAGGTCTATGAGTACTTTCTGGGAACTGTGGGACCATTGGGAGCTCACTGGGGATAATTTGAGAGTGAGAGACTCGCCCAGAGATGGTTGTGACCTAGTCGGTGGGAGGAGGGTTCTAGTGTAGAGCACAAGTGGCAGATGCAGGCGAACCTGAACTGTGCTGGGGATAGACCCTCTAAGTGGTCGCAGGGCAACCCCAGGTGGATGGCTAGGCATTTTGTGACAGTGTTATATTCATATATTGTATACTTATCTAATTTACTTTTAAATTTATATTGACATTTTATTTACCCTGGACGCAGCCCATGGTAAGTGTGAAACATTGCTGTGTCAGGCATTGTATGTTAACTGTTAACATTTTGTAGACACCTAATCAATTTATCAACAGACTGTTCCTCCATCTAGACTGCTTGTTTTTACCTCCATTTGTAAATCCATCTCATGCATATTCACTACGACACTTATTTTTGAAACATATGGACATCTCATAAGACTGAAATGGACATCCATGTGCTTGAAACATCAAAGTACTGATTTTACAAAGGCATAAGAACATAAGAGTATCCATACTGGGTCAGGCCAATGGTCCATCTAGCCCAGTATCCCGTTTCCAAACAGTGTCTAAGCCAGGTCACAAGTACCTGGCAGAAACCAAATTATTAGCAACATTTCATGCTAACAATCCTGGGGCAAGCATCTACTTCCCAATGTCTGTCTCAATAGCAAACTATGGACTTTTCCTTCAGGAACTTGTCCAAAACTTTTTTAAACTCAGACACGCTAACCGCAGTTACCCTATCCTCCGGCAAAGATTTCTAGGCAAAAAAGGGACATCCAACACCGCAGTATGGTGCAGCTTGAAGCATCAGATGGTTGTGACTTATATCGGAGAGCTGGATGGTCCTAACCCGAGTCCCTGAGGAAATTTCTTGGCGTTTCCAGGGGATGCCGTTCAAACTAGTACATTCGATGACTAGGAAGTATACAGCAAGCAAGTTTCGCAAGCTGGATGAGAACCCTTTAAAAAAACGTTTTAAGATAAGTTCACATTTTTTTTTTATATTTTTTGAGCACAGCATTTTTTAGCACTGTTTGAATCAGACTATAGCACTCACATTAAAAATAGGAGTGGCCCTATGAAAGATGTGCTATGCCACTTGGCAAAACAAATGATATTGCCTTATGAGTGGAAATTTCTGAGGGCACTCCTTAAAAAGTTTTCAAAAATAGTAGTGAGGTACAAGTATATATAAAAAGTTACTAATTATATGTTAGTGGTAGCCTGTATTCATGACTATATAACAGCAGTAATCTTTGGTTTTTGTTGGTTTATTACATGCATCTTGTACCAAGGATTGTGGGGTTTTTCCAACATCCGGTTTCTGCACAAAAGACTGGCCATTTTCAAAGAATACTGCCACCATACATACATTCATGTCACTTGTTTTCCCCCTTCATAATTTGAATGTCCTAGTTTGTAAAACAGATGTTCATGTTGGACATTTTCAGCATATGGGTGTCCATCTCACTTATTTTCAGAGAGGAAATTTTGACGCATTTCCTGTTAGAAAATACATTTGAGATGGTTGTCCAGGGGCGTAGCCAGACTTCGGCGGGAGGGGGGGTCCAGGGTCCAAGGTGAAGGGGCACATTTTAGCCCCCCCCCCAGTGCCGCCGACCCCCCCCCCGCCACCACCACCACCTTTGACCGCCCCAGCGCCAACCCTTTCGACCCCCCCTTCCCACCACCGCCAACCCTCCCCCACCGTCGGGTACCTTTGCTGGCGGGGGTCCCCAACCCCCACCAACCGAAGTCCTCTTCTCCGTGGCAGCCGCATTGCTGATCTGCAAGGCTTCTGGTTCTGTGTCTGACGTCCTGCACATTGTACGCAGCGGGGGAGGGTCAGCGGTAGGAGGGGGGGTCGAAGGTGTTGGTGGTGGGGGTAGCCAGGGCCAAACCTACGGGGGCCCATACCCCCGTGGCCCACGTAGCTACGTCCTTGTCCGTTTGGCATGTTTTGACTTGGATGTCACTATTCTGACTTGGATGTCTCTTGAAAACCTGACTGGCTAAGTGTGTCTTGAAGACTGGGTTGAGAACCCCTGTATTACAGTCATTTCATGATGCAAGACTATCTATGTCATATGCAGGGCCGGCCCAAGGCAAGATGCTGCCTGAGGCAGGGCTTGCATACCACCTGCTTCCCCCCCCACCCTGGCTCAGATACTACTTTCCCCCGGGATACCGCCCCCCTCCCCATGTGTTTTACCTGGTCATGGTGAGTTTCTAAACCCGGCAGCAGCAGCAGCGATTCCCATACGCTGCCCTGCTGGCACCCGCCTCTTCCCTTTACTGCGGCTGCCTGAGTGCAACAGGAAGTTACATCAGGCGGCCGCAGTAAAGGGAAGAGGCAGGTGCTGGTGGCAGCAGGGCAGCGTATGGGAATCGCTGTCAGGTTTGGCAAGTCACCGTGACCAGGTAAAACACCACGAAACTGCCCCCCGAGATGCCGCTCCTAAAGAGTGCCGCCTGAGGCTCCTGCCTCAGGCGGGGTCCCGCAGGGGTCTGTGCTGGGTCCGTTGCTTTTTAATGTATTTATAAATGACCTAGAGATGGGAATAACTAGTGAGGTAATTAAATTCGCCGATGACACAAAATTATTCAGGGTCGTCAAGTCGCAGGAGGAATGTGAACGATTACAGGAGGACCTTGCGAGACTGGGAGAATGGGCGTGCAAGTGGCAGATGAAGTTCAATGTTGACAAGTGCAAAGTGATGCATGTGGGTAAGAGGAACCCGAATTATAGCTACGTCTTGCAAGGTTCCGCGTTAGGAGTTACGGATCAAGAAAGGGATCTGGGTGTCGTCGTCGATGATACGCTGAAACCTTCTGCTCAGTGTGCTGCTGCGGTTAGGAAAGCAAATAGAATGTTGGGTGTTATTAGGAAGGGTATGGAGTCCAGGTGTGCGGATGTTATAATGCCGTTGTATCGCTCCATGGTGCGACCGCACCTGGAGTATTGTGTTCAGTACTGGTCTCCGTATCTCAAAAAAGATATAGTAGAATTGGAAAAGGTACAGCGAAGGGCGACGAAAATGATAGTGGGGATGGGATGACTTTCCTATGAAGAGAGGCTGAGAAGGCTAGGGCTTTTCAGCTTGGAGAAGAGACGGCTGAGGGGAGATATGATAGAAGTGTATAAAATAATGAGTGGAATGGATCGGGTGGATGTGAAGCGACTGTTCACGCTATCCAAAAATAATAGGACTAGAGGGCATGAGTTGAAGCTACAGTGTGGTAAATTTAAAACGAATCGGAGAAAAGTTTTCTTCACCCAACGTGTAATTAGACTCTGGAATTCGTTGCCGGAGAACGTGGTACGGGCGGTTAGCTTGACGGAGTTTAAAAAGGGGTTAGATAGATTCCTAAAGGACAAGTCCATAGACCGCTATTAAATGGACTTGGAAAAATTCCGCATTTTTAGGTATAACTTGTCTGGAATGTTTTTACGTTTGGGGAGCGTGCCAGGTGCCCTTGACCTGGATTGGCCACTGTCGGTGACAGGATGCTGGGCTAGATGGACCTTTGGTCTTTCCCAGTATGGCACTACTTATGTACTTATGTACTTATGGCATAATGGTCAGGCCACCCCTGACCCATGAGATAGTAAAGCACAGAAGAGGATTTTTATTCAAAAGGCAACATTCAATTCTGAGTCATCTATAGTTCAGCTAACCTAGGGGTACCTGAAGGATTCAGTTTTACCTATATCTGATCTCTAGTTTATTAGCTTTACTTAATCAGTGGGTTTCAGAGTGATTTCATATTATTAGTATTATTTGGATAGTGCTATATCAACAGTCCACACGTCTCAAACTGCAGAAAATTAGAGAGCTTTGAGAAAGCTAAAGAAGCCCCAGGCATAGTAACTATGCCACCTGCACAATCATCTTCATAAGTCTGACACTTCTGAAGAAGATCATAAAAGCTTCAAAGACATGAAAACAGTATAACAGGTGTCATGTCTTGGAGCTCAAGAGGGTACTGAACATGTTTTCTCCTATTATCAAAGCAGCAGCTTGTTTTCTCTGTTGAAAAGCTATAAAAACAATGGAAAAAAAAAAAAACCCTCCTGTTTGGAACTGGATAATTGAAGAAAACAAATAAAAAAAAAGAAATGAAATGGGCTGTATTGAAAGATCAAGGTTAAACAAAGCAAAACATTGCCTCGGTCTTGCCAGTCAGCAGTCAGTTGGCTTGTACAGTTTTGAAATAGCATATATTTTGCCCGATATTTTAATCTGCTCTAATTTTTGGAAAGGGGCAATTGTCCTACCCTCGCCCAAAAAACAAACAAAAGTGTAAGGAAAATCTGTGAAAGTCCCATTATGCTTTTTCCATTAAACCTTTACATTTAATTTCTGAGAATGAATTATGTTTGGATATCAGGGGGGGGGGGGGGGGGGGGGTTCCTTCATTTGTTGTTTTCCTCTCTGGACTCTTTTTCTTGAATTCCTTCTTGTGGTCTCTCTAAAGTTTGGATGTAATGATTACATTAAATGTTTTCTATAGATTAGGGAAATTGCTATACAAGATGGTTTGTTTTGCTATAATATTGTAAAAATTTCATAAAGAATAAAAAAAAAACATTACATTTAGGTGTTCATTTTAGAAGGGCTCTGAGACATGCATAAACTGGCACTTAGATGTTGATGCAAAATAAATGTTTTCATGCCAATTTTACAAAAAGCCAGAATACAGTGGGGGAAATAAGTATTTGATCCCTTGCTGATTTTGTAAGTTTGCCCACTGACAAAGACATGAGCAGCCCATAATTGAAGGGTAGGTTATTGGTAACAGTGAGAGATAGCACATCACAAATTAAATCCGGAAAATCACATTGTGGAAAGTATATGAATTTATTTGCATTCTGCAGAGGGAAATAAGTATTTGATCCCCCACCAACCAGTAAGAGATCTGGCCCCTACAGACCAGGTAGATGCTCCAAATCAACTCGTTACCTGCATGACAGACAGCTGTCGGCAATGGTCACCTGTATGAAAGACACCTGTCCACAGACTCAGTGAATCAGTCAGACTCTAACCTCTACAAAATGGCCAAGAGCAAGGAGCTGTCTAAGGATGTCAGGGACAAGATCATACACCTGCACAAGGCTGGAATGGGCTACAAAACCATCAGTAAGACGCTGGGCGAGAAGGAGACAACTGTTGGTGCCATAGTAAGAAAATGGAAGAAGTACAAAATGACTGTCAATCGACAAAGATCTGGGGCTCCACGCAAAATCTCACCTCGTGGGGTATCCTTGATCATGAGGAAGGTTAGAAATCAGCCTACAACTACAAGGGGGGAACTTGTCAATGATCTCAAGGCAGCTGGGACCACTGTCACCACGAAAACCATTGGTAACACATTACGACATAACGGATTGCAATCCTGCAGTGCCCGCAAGGTCCCCCTGCTCTGGAAGGCACATGTGACGGCCCGTCTGAAGTTTGCCAGTGAACACCTGGATGATGCCGAGAGTGATTGGGAGAAGGTGCTGTGGTCAGATGAGACAAAAATTGAGCTCTTTGGCATGAACTCAACTCGCCGTGTTTGGAGGAAGAGAAATGCTGCCTATGACCCAAAGAACACCGTCCCCACTGTCAAGCATGGAGGTGGAAATGTTATGTTTTGGGGGTGTTTCTCTGCTAAGGGCACAGGACTACTTCACCGCATCAATGGGAGAATGGATGGGGCCATGTACCGTACAATTCTGAGTGACAACCTCCTTCCCTCCGCCAGGGCCTTAAAAATGGGTCGTGGCTGGGTCTTCCAGCACGACAATGACCCAAAACATACAGCCAAGGCAACAAAGGAGTGGCTCAGGAAGAAGCACATTAGGGTCATGGAGTGGCCTAGCCAGTCACCAGACCTTAATCCCATTGAAAACTTATGGAGGGAGCTGAAGCTGCGAGTTGCCAAGCGACAGCCCAGAACTCTTAATGATTTAGAGATGATCTGCAAAGAGGAGTGGACCAAAATTCCTCCTGACATGTGTGCAAACCTCATCATCAACTACAGAAGACGTCTGACCGCTGTGCTTGCCAACAAGGGTTTTGCCACCAAGTATTAGGTCTTGTTTGCCAGAGGGATTAAATACTTATTTCCCTCTGCAGAATGCAAATAAATTCATATACTTTCCACAATGTGATTTTCCGGATTTAATTTGTGATGTGCTATCTCTCACTGTTACCAATAACCTACCCTTCAATTATGGGCTGCTCATGTCTTTGTCAGTGGGCAAACTTACAAAATCAGCAAGGGATCAAATACTTATTTCCCCCACTGTATGTATGCATCAAACCCAGAGGCTTGCAAATGGCAAGGGGGCATGGTCTGGGCATCTTTAGGGTTGGACAATAGCTTGGCATGTAAATAGATGTTTCTTCCCTGTTTCAGAATGAAACATTTGGGTAGATTCAAGAAAGGTCACCAATGATTAGGAGCCAAAAAACTGGGTGTTAAAGTTCTCTTTTACTAAAATGTGTTACATGCTAATGCAAGCTTAACACAGCACAAAATGGAGTACTGAAAGATGCAATACAGTACTCATTCTGTAATCCTGGAATCTGTATGCACTAACCATGCACTAAAAAAATGTTTATTTTTTTAAAGGGGTGCATCAGGGGTGGAGTATGGGCATGCCTTCATTAACAAGTTAGCACAGCTACATTTCTGAGCACAACCTGGTTAGCACATTGATACAGCCAACAGTCAGGAGCGAGGAAGCAAAAAAAGAGGAAACGAAAGCTAATCCAATAAATCATGTCTTCATTGCCTCAAAAATAATGTAAGTCAAAAGGCTCGACACGGCTGTGTTTCGGCAGCTGTGCCTTCGTCAGGGGCCTTATCTTATTGACCACATAAATAAAAGTGAGCCTGATGCAAGGTGTAACCACTCAACAAATTTTAATCTAATGTGTCCTATATTTGTACCAGTCTTCAATTTCACACTTTTGCTTGTGTGGTCAATAAGATAAGGCTCTGATGAAGGCACAGCTGCTGAAACACAGCCATGTCAAGCCTTTCGACAATTGGCGTATATAATTTTTGAGGCAATAAAGACCTGATTTATTGGATTAACTATGGTTTCCTCTTTTTTTGCTTCCTCATTCTTGACTGTTGGCTTTATACACATCAGTGAGATTTGGAGTTTCTTCTTGTTTGTTTCAAGTGCTTGGATACCCCATGAGACCTTACCACCAAAATGGGTGACAATAAATGCTCATGTATTTTTTAAAAATGACCGCCTGCTAATGGCAACATTATTGCATGCACCACACAGTCAAATGTAAGTCTTATTGAATATTTCACTGTTGTAATATTATTTTCCTATTAGTTTACTTATTCTGAGGAGGAGGAAAAGGCTTGAGAAACTCAGCCACTGAATTAAAATTCTCACTAAACTGAGCATTACTGTCACCAGTCATAAAACCTCCCCTACTCATATAAAGAAACATTAAGTTTACTAATTTTTAATTTATTGCAAAATCACTCCAAATTCTTTTTCCCACTTAATAAACTTTTTAGTGTGCATAAAAGCAGCATGCAAATCTATAGTGGCAACTTAGCTGAAATGGCTTCCCCTTGACGGAGCTTCTCTGTTTCACTATCAAGCTTCATCAGGAGCTACCATTCGGCAATCACTAGCTGCCTTATATACTATCTGTTATCGCAGTGTCTATCACCATCAGAATCTTTCTGAAATGGTGTCATAGAAATAGGACAAATTACAAAAATTGCTTTAACATGTAGTCTTTTTTCATGTGCTAACTGTGTATTAAAGGCTTAACCCCTTTAGTAAAAGGGCCCCAAATCTCTAACAAGCACAGATATCCCTATTTTATAGGGATGTGCATTAGTTTTCATAGGAAAAGTAAAAGACAGCTAATAGCAGTATAATTCATTACTTTTGCTGCCAACTAACTGATTTTATGAGCCCACACTTTTTCACAAATCACCATTTGTCCCATTTGTTTGTGGCATAGGCACAAACATGCTGGATCCACTCTGGAAGATGGAGGAGGAGAGGTGTAGGGGTCAAGTCAGACGTATAAGACACTTCAAAAATATTGCTGGAACTCTTTGACAACTGCCAAGACGTTCTATCCTTGCTTGAAATCCCATTTGTGATGCCACCTGTCAGCTTGAAAGACATAGGCAGGATTAGCAGAGAGAGAGCCATTTTGTCTCAGACTTTCAGAGGAGGATCAGAAGGTAGTTGGACCTGATACCTGCTCTTTCATAGTTGTACTGGAAGGTGCAGCTGTTGCTACTATCATCTCGAAAAAATATCTTTTTAGCTTGGTTGATGGTCTACAGTAGTATAGAGGCCATAGGCATATTCTTGGAATAGCCTGTCTATTTCTCCACACTTGTGCTGCTGAAAACCTCATCTACTCATTATAAGATACGTCCACATTTAACTTTCCATGAGACTATGGTTACCATTTTGTGTCCTCTGAAAAAGAGGACATATGTCATGCCCCCCGCCTGCCCCTGCCACACCCCCACCACGCCCCTTTCAGATCCTCATTCCGCCCCTTCCCCCTCCCCCATCACATAGTCCCCTCCCCTGCGCCCCCCTCCATCACATACTCCCCTCCCCTCCCCTTCCTTACCATCTTCCCTGGTGGTCTAGTGACGTCTTCAGGACAGGAAAGAGCCCCCTCTTTCCTACCCGGAGTGCTGCCTGCCCTTGCCTACATCCTTCTCAGTCTCGGCTGGGGATTCAAAATGGCCGCCGAGAGTTGACGCGGCATCGCGAGACTTCAACTCTCGGCGGCCATTTTGAATCCCCAGCTGAGACCGAGAAGGAAGATGGGCAAGGGCCGGCTTTAGGAGACGGCCAGCCATCTCCCGATTTGTGTCAGAAGATGGCCGGCGATCTCTTTCGAAAATAAACCTGACGGTAACCCTAACCAGAACCAGCACAGTGTTTCCACTCCATAGCTAAGTAACAACAAGGAGGCTTTACTGGTGTCTTTAAATTCAACAGAAATAACAGTGGTGTAGTTAGGTTGAGCAAAAAAACAGAAAAACTTTCATTGCAACAAACACAGGCAGTAGAGCTTCAAATCTCTGTTGAATAGTCTGTAACTGACTTGGAGTCTTGCTTTGGAGGCTTCTTCCTCTTCTTTCTGAGTCTTCTGACTTTCTGTAACAGCAGGTTCTTATACTTCCTAGTTTGGGACCCTGCCCTGCTAACTGAGCTTCCCTGCTCTGGCTTAGTTAAGGTAGACCAGAGTGGGAGTTTTTAAAGGAGGGACGGGGTTCTTCTTTATACTCCCTCACATACCCTTCCCTTCAGCTCAACCTAGCCCAGTTGAATTCCTGTGCCACTACTGGGGAGAGGAAACCCACATCGTGGTGGAACTTTCCTGCCTGGTGCTGTACTTCAAACTGGAAAGGCTGGAGGCTCAAGAATCACAGGCTATATAGCCATTCAACTCTTTACTTCTGGGCAGCCATTTGAGGGGTCAATAAAAACATAGAAAAATGAAGGCTGATAAAGACCATGAGACCGATATTCAGACCACAGGAGTTAGACCGTCTAACTTGCGCAGTCAGCACTAAAACCAGATATTCAATGATGGGCCATTTGCAGTGACAGGCATTGAATATCTCTTTTATTTTGGGCCAGTTTAAATATAACTGGCTAAGTTGATATTCAATTATGACTTTGAAACCAGCTTTTAAAATTGGCGGATAGCCAGTTATATTGGCTGATATCCCCCACTGAATATTGGCAGATAGCTGATTAAGCACTATTTAACTGGTCAGCGGCCGCTCTGGCCAGTTAAATAGTACTGAATATTTAGGGGCATATATCCTATACAGTATGCCCATCCAATGACATCTACTATCCCTTTCTTTCTCTTAGACATGGTATATGTTTAGCCCAACCCTTCTTGAATTCAGATACAGTCTTTGTCTCCACTACCTTACTAGGAGGCTGTTCTACTTATTGTCCTTAGGATACTCCTGAGTCTGTCCCCTTTCATCTTTGTCCTGTGCCTCCCAGGGCCGCCGAGAGCTGGGGCCAGGCCCGGGACAAGGCTGCTCCCTGCCCCCCCCCCCGAGGTCACGTCGCATTGCGTCCCCCCACCCGAGGTCGCTGGGCCCCCCTCCACCCGCTGCCAGTGCCGGGCCCTCTGAACTAACCTGAAGCGCCTTCATCTTCGACGCAAGCAGCAGCAGCAGGGCAGACCTCTCCTTCCTTCCCTGCCCCGCCCTCGCAGACGTTACATCAGGCAAGGGCGGGAAATGGAAGGAAGGAGCGGCCTGCCCTGCTGCTGCTGCTTGCGTCGAAGATGAAGGCGCTTCAGGTTAGTTGTGGGAGCGACGGAGAGCGGGTGGGCCGGACTGTGGCGGCGCCGGGCCCCCCCGGAGGCCCGGGCCCGGGGACTTTTGTCCCCCCTGTCCCCCCCTCTCGGCGGCCCTGGTGCCTCCTCATTCGAGAGCTTCCTTTTCTATTGAAAGAGACTTGACTTAACATCTTTATCGTATCTCCTCTCTCCTGCCTTATGTACATATTGAGATCTTTAAGTCTCTCCCCCATATGCTTCATAACAAAGACCACTGACCATTTTCATAGCTGTTCTCTGGACTGACTCCATCCTGTTTATATTTTTTTGAAGATGTGGCCTCCAGAATTGTACACAAAGAGAAACATAGAAAAATGAAGGCACATAAAGACCAAATGGCCTATCCAGTCTGCCCATCTATGCTTTCACTCCCTTAGAGATCATATGTACTTGTCCCAAGCTTTCTTTTAAATTCAGATACAAAATTTCTTCTACACCCCATGATGATGCTCAGTCAATACCACTGATCTTTATTGTTTCTTCTATTGATCCACCAGCCAACCTTGAACCTATGACTCTCTGAATCAGTTGTTTTCCCAGTGAACCTATCCTGGACTGTAGAGACTGCTACAGAGGCATTATTACATCCTTTTTCCTGCTGGCCACCACTCTCTTATGTACACAAACATCCTTTTGGCTTTTGCTGTCACCTTTTCTACCTGTTTGGCTACCTTAAGTTCATCACATAAGATCCCCCCCCCCCCCCCCCCCCCCCCACACACACACACATATACACAAGTCCTGCTCCTCTTTTGTGAACAGAAGTATTTCATCCCCTAAACTGTGCCACTCCCTCAGATTTTAAATCTTAGTTGACAAATTCTGGACCATTCTTCATGCTTCTCTAGGTCCCTCTTCATGTTATCCACACCTTCAGTAGTGACTACCCAATTGCAGATTTTATCATCTGCAAAGAGACAAATCTTAGTAACTAGCCCTTTGCCAATATAACTTACAAAAATGTTGAAAAGAACCAGCTCAAGAATCAAACTATGTGACACACCAGTGGTAACATCCCTTTCCTCAGAGTAAACTCCATTTACAATTACCCTCTGTCACCTTCCACTCAACTAGTTCCTAACCCAGTCAGCTCCTGGGCCCACATTGAGGGCATTCAGGAGTATTTTTTGTTTGCTTTTTAATGTCTATGTGGAACCCTGTCAAAGACTTTGGTAAAATCTAAGTACATCACATGTAGGACCCTTGATTCAGCTCTCTGGTCATCCAGTCAAATAAATTAACCAGATTTGTCTGTAAAGACCTGCTTCTAGTGAAAGCATGCAGCCTTGGATCCTGCAGTCTACTAGATTCCAGAAACCTCACTATTTTTTGTTTTCAAAGTGCTTCCATTAATTTACTTGCCACAGAGGTCAAACTAACTGGCCTGTAGTTCGATGGACATGTCACAATATCGAAAGGAACCACACTTTGAATGTCCTCCAGTCTCACCCACATTGTGCTCCACCAAGTCTGCTGGACTGACACTCTCCTTCAGATTGCGGTCTCGCGAAAAGGCTATACGCAGTCGATGGTCTTGGAACAGCTTCTGTGATTGTATGATGTCCCAGTTCTTACAAATGATCCTTGCCACCTCTTCCCCTCCTGTCGTATAACGTACCACGAATGTTTCACAAAGGTCCCCTTGAGTGGGTTGGCACTCACTGTTTAGCAAAAGATCCTGGTTGTTAAACCTTGCTCTAGTGTAAGAGCGCCTCAAGAGCTGCGCTGGGTATCCCCGAGTGGCTAATGATTCCAGCAGATCACCAGCTTGGATTTTATAGTCATTAATTTCACTACAGATCCTTCGATCTCAAAAACTGTGAAAAAAAACCTACATTTTATTGAAACTGGATGATTGATGTGAAATTGCAACAATGTGTTTCTGTCTGTTGGTTTCTTAAACACCTTGGTCTTAAAAGCATTTTGTTGCTTGATGACCAAGAGGGAAGAGGGGGTGGAAAGGGGTGGTGGTGGTGGCGGGGAGGTCAAAAATGGCGGGGGGAGGTTAAAAATGGTGGGGGGGATTAGCAGCACCGAGGGGGGGGGGCTAAAATGTGCCCCCTGACCTTGGGCTCTGGACCCCCCTCCTGCCGAAGTCTGGCTACGCCCCTGCTATATACTGGTATTCTAATCACTTAGGGGCCCTTTTACTAAGTAGCAGTAAGCACACCTCAGGTTTACTGTGCACCAGTCTGGAGCTACCGCTGGCGTCAGCGCTGATGTCAGTGGTAGTTCCATCTCCGGTGTGCAGCATTTCCAGCAATAGTGGAAATATTAAAAAAATATTTCTGCAGAAGGTTACCTGGCAGTAATTTAGCAGCGCCACTCGGTACTAAGTTTCCGCCGGGTTAGCGTGGGAGCCCTTATTGCCACCTTAGTGGGAACGGTAAGTGCTTCCCCACGCATGGCCACTCGGTAAGAGCAATCTTACTGCATGGTCATGTCTTTTTTTTCCAGTCGTTTTACTTGCAGGGCCCTTTTTACAGCAACTTAGTTAAAGGGCCCCTTAGTTACACATGTGACACATAAGTATTTGTGCCCACTTCATAGAACTACGCCCATTTACCACACGGTAGACCCCTGTTCATTTGGTTTGGTTTATCCTCTCTGTCTTTTTAGCTTCCATAAAGTATTGACAATCTAATTGGGGTCTATGAAGGAAGAGGTTTATAGTTTTAAAAGGCCACAGTTCCAAAAATAATAACAACAACAACAACAACAAATAAAAGTACAATTGGAACTGGATTTCAGGATTAGTTACTTCTCTTTTTCCAATCAAAGCTCAAAAAAGGTTACATTTTCAGGTACATGAGTTATTTCTCTGCCCTAATTGGCTTCTAATGTGGTTGAACCAGAGACCATGACTTGCTCAAGGTCACAAAGAATGTCAGTGGGTGAAGTGGAATTTGAACACTGGCTTCCCAAGGGGGTCTTTTACTAAGGTTCATTTACGTTTTTGGCTAAATGTTAGAGACGTCGATGTATTCCTATGGGCATCTCTAACATTTAGCGTGCACCTACTTTTAATGCGCGCTAAAAATGCAAGCGCGCCTTATTAAAAGACCCCCTAAGTTTGCACTACATTTTGTGAACCACTAAGCGACTTCTAAATTTCCACCTAATAATCCCTATAATATGAGACTCTTAAATATCAGGCAGTTAGGTGCATGCACATAGGTATCTTCATGGCCAGAAAATAATGTGGTACATTTTCAGATTTTTCCAATTTTTAAATTTTGTTTAAATTTCACACATTTATTTTAATAACTTTTTGTACCCATTAGAACTTGTTAATGCATGCAAATTAATTGTGCACATGTTAGTTTGTAGTTTTTTGTATGTACAATTGATTTTGCATGCAGTAAAATTGTTAATGCATCCAAACAAACTGAGGAGGTCTTTTGCTAAGCGGTGGTAAGCCCAATGCGGGCGTACTGCTCACTAAACCAGAAGCCTGGTAGTTCCTACCCCCAGCGTGCATCATCTCCGGCACTAGAAAAATATTTTTAATTTTTACCATCCATAAATCAACTTAAAATGTTTGTGCTGATAGGTTGAAATACAATACAAGTGGTCTAATAAGGCTGTTACACTACATTATTCTACTGTAATGGAATGATGAACTTTTTCATCAACAGTTATGTTTAGAAATATTAAGCCCAGGCCTATTCTGCAAAGGGCTTTTCCAAAACAGGATGAAATCCATTATTTATAAACAAAAGCAATCAAATATTTACTAAAATATTTTGGCTTATTTTACAGTTCTTCTCTGTACAAAGTAAACCTTTAAAATGATATGTAGTGTTCCGACAGGCGACAGAGGTTGGTGGTAAATAGAACCCGCTAAGAGGAAAGTAAAGTGAGCAGTAGATTGCTTCAGGGGTCGATGCTGGGTCCGATTCTGTTTAATATATTTGTGAGAGACTTTGCTGGAGGGTTAGAAGGAAAGGTTTGCCTTTTTGCTGAGGACACAAAGATAGCCAATATAGTGGATACTTTGGAGGGTATAGAAACCATGAGGAGGGCTCTCCAAATGTTGGAATAATTGTCAAGGGTCTGGCAGTTAGAATTTAATGTAAAGAAGTGCAGACTGATGCACTTGGGGTGCAAAAATCCAAAAGAGATGTACCGGATAGGAGGTGAGAGATTGGTAAGCTTGGCTCAGTACCTTGGAGTGATGGTATCTAAGAATCTCAAGGCGACAAAACAATGCGACAAGGTGGTGTTCACAGCCAGAAGGATGTTAGGCTGCATAGAGAGGGGTGTAACCAGTAGAAGAAAGGAGGTGTTGATGCCCCTGTACAAGTCATTAGTGAGGCCCTACTTAGAGGATTCTGATCAGTTTTGGAGGCTGTATCTTGCTAAGGGTGTAAAAAAAATTGGAAGTGGTTCAAAGAAAAACTACGAAAATGGTATATGGTTTGCATAGCAAGACGTACGAGGACAGACTTAATGACCTGAACATGTACATCCTGGAGGAAAGGAGAACCAGGGTGATATGATACAGATGTTCAAATATTTGACAGGTATTAATCTGCAAACAAAACTTTTCCAGAAACAAGAAGGTGTTAAAACTAGAGGACATCAATCGAAGTTGAAGAGAGGAAGACTCAGGAATAATGTCAGGAAGTATTTTTTCACCGAGAGGGTGGTGGATAAAATTGGAATGACTTACCATGGCAGGTAGTGGAGATGAAAACCGTAATGGAATTCAAAAATGCATGGGATAAACACATAGGAATCTTGTTTAGAAGGAATTGATCCAAAGAGGCTTAGCAGAGACTAGGTGGCAACACTGGTAATTGGGAAGCAAAGACAGTATGGGGCGGACTTCTACGGTCTGTGCTGGATAGATGTGGATGGACTGGAATGGAGCTTATCTAGGGCTTTGATAACAACTTCAAAAGTTTTTGAACAAGGACAGTGTCAGGCAGACTTTTACAGTCTTTGCCCTGAAAATAACATGGCTAAATCAAGTTCAGGTATACATATGTTATGTCACCTTGTATCAGCTCATACCATATGTAATGATTTTATCTCTTCGGGCAGATTCGGACTTAGACGTCATATTGAAAATGCCCCTCTACATTTTGTAGCACTTGTGTTTACCTAGTGGTAATCGGGCAGTGCCGTGTGTTGCCCAGTTACCGCCAGGTTAGCATGGGAGTCCTTACTGCTACCCCAATAGGTGGCGGTAAGTGCTCCCCCCCCAAAAAATGTCTGCGCGGCAAGTTCTTCACTTGCCGCATGGCCATTCCTTAAAAAAAAACAGTCTTTTATCTGCTGCGGTAAAAGGGGGCCTCAGCATCCATCAAAAACATGCACTGATGCCAGCACAGGCCCCCTTTTGTTGCAGCTTAGTAAAAGGACCCCTGAATGCATGTGAGCAAATGCACATGCTTAAAGGCAGCACTCCTGATCTTCTAAAAGTGAACATGGGGTGCAATGTATTCCTTTTCCTAAGCACTGAAAAGATATTTTTTTACAACTGAGGTGGCCCTTCCCTCAATATCTCTAATTTTATGCTGCTTAATTTTAATTTATTAGTCAAAAGCCTAGAAGCAACCTCATCTAAACATGAATGCAGTAAATTCATTACTCCATCTGGGTCCTCTCCCAAAGGGACTATTAAATGAATATTGTCTGCATATGCATCCTGATGATCTCTCCCAAGGGCTGCAAACATATGTTAAACAACAGAGTTGATAATGATGACTCTTGGGTACCCATATAGTAAAAGTTTAGGTGAGGTTAAAGTAGAATTCACAGCTACCAACTGATACCTAAATGTAAGAAAGAAAAAAAAAATCTATTCGATAATTCTACCTGATGATACCAGAATTAAACATTTCTGTAATAATCCTGATTTACAAGACCAAAATCAAAAGAATAGTCTAACAAGACAAGCAGGTCTAATTTTTCTTGGCTGAAAACTGGGCAAAAAGATCTGAAATTGAGACCAGAGTCAATTATGTACTATAGCCCCTGTGGAAGCCAGAATGAAGAGGAAGAGTTCAGTCCATTTGTCTTCTCTAAAAAAAAAAAAAAGGAAATTTGAGAAAACAATGGTCTGTATGGAAGTTTTGTAAAATATGGCAGGTTTAATATGCTGTTGGATCTAATCCCGTATTTTTCAAGTTGTGCTAACCATAGACCTTTTCCAGGAAAGATGGCATATACTGGTCAATATTCATCCAGTGACAGTCAGTGATTTTTAAGCGTTGACCTTTACCAGCTTACTTAGACCCAAAATTCAATGCCAGGCACCTGTATTGAATTTCCAGATAAGACCAGACATGTGCTGGCAGCCAGCACTTATGTGGATCCCACCTTTCCCCTATTCCAATCCCCTCCCAGCTGATCCCTCATGCAAACTTCCACCTAAACAAAAGCCTTCTCTGTCCTCCCCATCAAGAAGGTACCCCCTCTTCAGCCCTCTAAACAGAGCCAACCCCCTCCCTCTCCCCAACAGTAGCACCCTCCTTTACACCCCTCCTAGCTAAAGCTTCCCCCAATGAGCATTGCCCTACTTCAGATGGTTTCTCCCCCTCCACCCCCTTTAGGCCTCTGGTGGTCTAGTGTAGGAAGGGTAGGAGCAATCCCAACTTATCCCTGCTATGGTGGCTCTGGGTTATAAATGTCTTTAATGATCTCTAGTGGAAGTCTCATATGTTTGGGGAAAGAGAAGGAAGTTTTATGGGTGCCAATTGATATTCAGTATCAGCACTCGCATAGCTAAGAGACCAAAGCTAAAACAGCCTTTTGTGCAGTCTTATCTGGCTGCATATGTATGCAGGTATGTGATGGAGACTACATCCTGTCACTTAAGAAGAACCCATAGATAGGGAAAAGGGTGGAAACAGGAACTAGAAGCCTGGAATTAGGATCAGCCCCCACAGGGAGTGGTATAAGAAAAGTCCCTGGTGAACCACAAGATCAATCCCTGGGAATAAATGTAGTGAAGAGAAATCACCTGAGTTCAAAAGATCACCCACCTAGTTCCTCCAATCACAGAAGGGGACCAGATTTTCTGTCCAATCCAATAATAGGTTGGAGTTTGGAGGAGGAATCTACAGACTTGTAGAAGACTGGATCTTGAGACAGATCATAGTCTTCTTCTATGAAGACTGAGTGGGAGGACGCTGGACCACAAGCTGAGGCCTGCACTGCAAGGAAGGAGATACTGAACTGCTATTATTGTTCCTTGTTATTCTTATTTGTTGGATTGTTGAATCCTGCTTGCTGGTGGCTGTAGTTAAGAGGAATAAGCTATGAGGGAGGAGGGCAGGCTCTAGTATTACACTTGACTCTGGACTTGTAAGAAAATCCTAACAGCTCTGCAAATGGATACTTAGAAAGGAAACTGTCTTTATTTGAATATAGTATATTTGTTTGTTTTCTGGAGTACAATGTTTTGAACAATGTTGAAGAGGAGAAGGCAAACGATAGGCTTGGGACCTACAGCTCCTCTGGAAGGACCCAACCCCATGCTGGGAGAGCTGGGTTAAGGCTGAGGAAATGGGTGGGCAGCAGACTACCTGAAGTCTTCACGGTGGGTGGTGTAGGACAAGAGTTCTTCATGGTATTTCAGCCCACACCTATGGGTGGGTGGAGCGTGACAGGACACCGGCACTAAATTTTACCAATACCCATATAACTCCTGTCTCCTCCCTGACTCTTCCTCCAAAATACCTATCCACCGTCCAGATTCAACATGGCCAGTTAGAGCCAATATTCAGCAGCCAGCCTGCTCACCAGGGCCGCCGAGAGGGGGGGGGCAGGAGGGACAAAATTCCCTGGGCCCGGACCTCCAAGGGGGACCCGGCGCCGGGGTTTCTTTCCTTCTCCTGCGCACAGGCCGCTGGCGCTGCAGTCCTCGGTCTCACCTGCCTACCCTCAGCTCCATCAACAGCCCCCCTCCATCCACCACCGTGATCGGGCCCCCTGCATTCAAATTGGCAGTGCCTCACCTCCGTGTGAAAGCGGCAGATCGCCTCCCTTCGGGCCTTCCCTCACTATGCCCCGCCCTCATGGAAACAGGAAGTTACATCATACGAGGGCGGGACACAGTGAGGGAAGGTCCGAAAGGGAGGCAATCTGCCGCTTTCACACGGAAATGAGGCTCTACCGATTTGAATGCAGGGGACCCTGTCACAGTGGCGGACGAAGGGGGGCTGTCGACGGGGCTGGGGGTGGGTGGGTGGAGACTGGGGACTGCGGTGCCGGTGACCTGAGAGCAGGAGAGGGAGGCGACAGTAGTAGCGATTGAGGGGGGTGGGCGGGGGCCCCAGTGGCGGCCTTGCCCCGGGCCCGGCTCAGTCTCTCGGCAGCCCTGCTGCTCAACATGGTTTAACCGGTTAGGGGCCTCTCCTGCTCAGTTAAACCCTTTTGCATATTAGGCCCATAATCTTTTTCTAATTAAACAGTTATGTTACATAGCCACTGCAATAGATAATCATCAAATTATCTTAGTAATCTTGAAGATATACATCAAAGATACAGTTAGTTTCTTTAGCTTTTCTTTCCTCCATGCCATGCAAAAAATGGCCTTTACTCAACACAACAAATGAAGGAGTTCCAACAAGCTGTATAACTAATAGTACCAGGAAGTATCCACTTATTGGTTCTTAACTATGTTCCCAAGTCTAGGATTAATTGAGAATCTTAAGACTCTGCGAAAGATGTTTCTGAAATATGTACTGATCCACTGTGACACTTGGGGAAAAGTAAAGACTTTTGATTTTCACCTTCCTTTCAACCATCTCGACTTTCAAGGGCTTAGCACAGGTAAGATGAATATCAGCAAATTCTTCTTAATGTTAACAGCAGCTCATGGAAGCAACATTAAGAGGAAGTTGCTGATAAACAATTTTTCAAGGCGCTCTGATTGTGGAGCTGCTGAATGGGAGTGTCTCTTATCCGGCAGCATGAAGATAAGTATATGTTTGAAAAATTGTATGATTCTACTATATTATTATGAAGGAGTATCGCTGCATTTGGGTGTATTATGTTTGAGAGATTTTTGCTGTATTCCTTTATATTAAGTGATTTTGCACAGTGTATTTAGTCAAGTTTGCTTGTTTATCCTACTCTGCTTAATGGGTATGTTGGCTAAGGGCTTTGGTTTGCAGTGTGAAGGACCCAATGAATGAAAAAGCTTGTACGCCCTTTTTAGCTACCAGACTTCTGGTTAGCTTTATGGGTGAGTTATATTTATGAGGGTCTTAATCTGCTTTTTGAAGGATTACACTGAGCATTAGCATTATTAACTATGTATTTCTTTTTTTCCGGAAATGGTAATCACCACTACGGAACTATGTAAGCCACATTGAGCCTGCAAATAGGTGGGGAAATGTGGGATACAAATGTTATAAATAAATAAATAAATAAATAATTGGTTAGCTATTCAACCATGGTTATTGAATATCTGTGGTGCCCAGATAACTACTGGGTCTGCCTGATTCTGTCCGACCCTCCCCCACCCCAGATCACCCTGATACTAACCAGTTAATGCTGGTGGTCTGCTCGAATGTTCAGCGGCACTATTCAGGTATATGTTGCTGAGTATCTATGGGCCCCTTTTACTAAAACACACTAGCGATGCCTGTGTGGCAAATGCAACAAAGCCCGTTGAAATTTAAACTTCACATTTGCCATGCTGGGAATTACTAGCATCCTATATAATATAAAGCACCTCCAACATTCTGAAGCTGACTCTGTGGCACTGTGGCAGTGTAGGGTTCGTAAGTCTGTAGTTCAGCATTTCATCATTGGCTCTCACTGCCAACGAAGAACCAATCAGACAGAACGGAACTTGGAATCTCTAACAAACAATCATATACAGGGAGTTCTCCGAAGACAAGCAGGCTGATATTCTCACAAGTGGGTGACGTCACATCGGCCCCGGAGGATTTTAAAGCAAAATCTAAAAATCTCTTTAACGGCGTTCCGTCACGCGAGCGATCGCAACGCACATGTGCGCACACATCTTCCCGCTCGCCGTGCGGACATGCCCCTCAGTTCTTCTTTTTCCGCGTCTGAGGAGACACGGAGTTCGTTAGTGCTTCGTGTTTTCTTCAGGTCCTTGGAGTTAAATCTCTTTTTTATTTTACCCTTTTGGGTGTTCTTTATTTTTTCAGTTGTACTTTCTCATGGCAGGCTCATTGTGGCTTACATATACAGGTACTGTTTGTACCTGGGGCAAGGAACGTTTAAGTAATTGCCAGAGTCACAAGGGGCTGTGCCTGAAATGAGAACCAAAACTTATAGGTATTTCTTTTTAAGTTTCTTTTTTATTATTAAAGAAGAGTGTGCTGGTAAATTGTTATCTGTGGGCTCTCTCTTGCCAGCAAAGTAAAAGAGAATTCAGGAGGCCAAGCCCACATTTTAGGATCCATTTGTTAAAGTCCCAAAATTCTTAAAAACTTAACAAATGGCTCTCGAGAGCTGTGAGAGCCTGCTCCAGCACTCCACTGACTTTAAGCCTTGTACCCGCTGCAACCGGATGCATCGAGTGAGTCTCCACCCGCCTCGGCGCCTCCTGCTTTGCAGGTCATTCGGGCGTATCGGCGGACATCGGTACCATCGGTGCCCAGAGCGTTGCTCCCTCTGTTATGGAGGTATCCTGGCATCGGACGTCGGTACCAGGTATCATGGGTACCATCGGTACCAGATGTCATGGGTACCATCGGTACCAGGTATCATCGGTACCAGGTATAATCGGTACCATGGGTACCAGGTATCATGGGTACCATCGGTACCGGGTATCATGGGTACCATCGGTACCAGGTATCATGGGTACCATCGGTACCAGATGTCATGGGTACCAGGTATCATGGGTATCATCGGTACCAGGTATAATCGATACCATGGGTATCATTGATACCAGATATTATGACTATCGGTACCAGGTACCATCAGTACCATGGGTACCATCGGTACCAGGTATCATGGGTACCATCGGTACCATCAGTACCATGTGTATCGTCGGTGCCATCGGTACCAGGTATCATGGGTACCATCGGTACCAGATGTCATGGGTATCATCGGTACCAGGTATCTTCGATACCATGGGTACCATCGGTACCAGGTATCATGGGTATCATCGGTACCAGATATAATCGGTACCATGTGTACCATCGATACCAGATATCATGACTGTCATCGGTACCAGGTACCATCAGTACCATGGGTAGCATAGGTACCAGGTATCATGGGTACTATCGGCACCGGGTATCATGGGTACCATCGGTACCATGTGTACCATTGGTACCGTCGGTGCCATGGGTACTATCGGTACCATCGGTCCCATCTCTGTTATGGACACGCACGTCATCTGGCAGTCTGGTATCGATTCCCCAGCATTTCCAGATTCTGCCCTCGGCTTCGGTACCATGGGTACCATCGGGTGCCATTGATGCTAGCGCCTCCTGCGGCATCTAGCTTTTCACCTGGGATTAGATCTCCTTCACCGATGCTGCCTCCGGTATTGGTGTTCGCAGCCTACTGGGTCGATTCTCCTTCACTGGAGTCGTCTGGAGAGCGACCCCGTCGTAGAGGTTACCGCGCCTCCATGTCGGACGGGTTTGGATCTGAGCTGCTCTGTCTGAGTTGTTAGCTCAATTCAATGATGGCTCATCTGATGAACATGAAGGCCATGGGGTTTTCTGTGCTGAGAATTCTCTAGATCTTCTATCTGTCTTGACACATTACAGTGGAGATTGTGAATCAGCCCAAGGCCCCAGATGCTCGAAGTCCTGGACAGGCTTTCTGTATGCGTATCCTCCCATACCTCTGGTGGAAAAGACTTTGCTGATTCTCAAGCAAGATTGTGGAGCCATGATTCTGATCGCTCCCTTCTAGCTGCGTTGGATACGGTTCCCTCTTCTTCTGGAGTTGGAATGTTTTCCAGCTCTCATTTTGCAGAATGAGGGAGCACTTTTACATCCCAACCTCCAATCTCTGGCTCACACGGTCTGGATGTTGAGAGTGTGGATTTCGTTGAGTCTTCCAGAGAGTGTCTCCCGAGTCTTGCTTGCTTCCAGAAAAGATTCCACGAAGAGGTGTTATTCTTTTTCATGGAAGAGGTTTGCCATCTGGTGTGACAGCAAGGCCCTAGATCCTGCCTCTTGTCTTATACAGACCTTGCTTGAGTTCTTTCTACACCTGTCTGAGTCTGGTCTCAAGACCAACTCTGTCAGTGTTCATCTTCGTGCAATAAGTGCTTATCATCAACGTGTAGAAGGTCAGCCTTTAGCTGTCCACTTCATGAGAGGTTTACTTCTCCCCCAATATTGAGAGAATTCCTTGTATGTGTCTAGGGGGGGTTATTTCTGTTGGGCTTAGCACCCCCAATAATTTTGAAAGTTGGCTCTTATGCTTCGCTCAAAGCCCCTATCAATCCTTCTCCAGTATCTTGGGGTCTCAATGTCGTTTTCATCCAGCTACTGAAAGCTCAATTTGGGTCACTGGATTCCTGCCATCTGAAGTATTGGACCTGGAAGGTCGTTTTCCTTGGTGGCTGATCCTTCAACTCGTAAGGTCGGTGAGCTTCAGACTCTAGTAGCTCAAGCGCCTTACCTTACTTTTCATCTTAACAGAGTAGTTCTCCGCATGCAGCCAAAGTTCTTACTGGCGGTGGTATCGGAGTACCATCTGATCCAGTCAATTGTCTTGCCAACATTCTTTCTCCCTCATCTTACAAGCCCTGGCGAAAGCAAGCTGCGCACTTTTTACGTGGAGCGGACGAGCCCCCTCAGACAGTCCGCCTAGTTGTTTATTTCTTTTAATGCCAATAGAGAGGAGTTGCTGGCGGAAACCGCACCATTTCTTCTTGGCTATCAGATTGCATTTCCTTTGTTTTTGTCCAAGCTGGACTGACTCTAGAGGGCCATGTCACGGCTCACAAAATTAAAGCCATGGCTGAGTCGGTGGCTCATCTAAGATCAGTCACTATTGAAGATATCTGCAAGGCTGCGGCGTGGTCATCAGTCCACACATTCACATTTCACTACTGCCTTCAGCAGGATAGCCGACGCGACAGTCAGTTTGGGCAGTCGGGGCTGCAGAACTTAATTGGGGTTTAGAATCCAACTCCAACCCTCCTAGGCCCATTTTTGTTCTGTTCCAGGCTACACTCATTTAGATGTTTCTTCTTTTCAGGTCAATTTTTATTCTGGCCTCGCCGTTGCGAGACTCAATTGACCACTGTTTGTTGTGTTGTGTAAGCCTGGAAGCTAGGGATACCCCACTTGTGAGAATATCAGCCTGCTTGTCTTCGGAGAAAGAGTAGTTACTTACCTGTAACAGGTGTTCTCCGAAGACAGCAGGCTGCATATTCTCACAAACCCTCCCACCTCCCCTTTTGGAGTTGTCTCCTTCATCTTTTGGATTTAACTGAGGGGCGTGTCCGCATGGCGAGCGGGAAGATGTGTGCGCACATGCGCGGTGTGATCGCTCGCGCGACGGAACGCCGTTAAACAGATTTTTAGATTTTGCTTTAAAATCCTCCGGGGCCGACGTGACGTCACCCACTTGTGAGAATATGCAGCCTGCTGTCTTCGGAGAACACCTGTTACAGGTAAGTAACTACTCTGTACGAACATCAGTGGAGGCAAGTGCACAGAACGGAAAGGAAGACAAACATTTAATCACTTTGTCACACACACATCACACACACACACTCAATCACTCTGTGTATCTCTCTCTTACCCTGTCTGTAAAACACACTGTCACTCTCAGTCTCTCGCATGGGCAACTGTATGTTGCATTCTCACGAGTAAGGAGCTCTTCTGATGTGACTGTTAAACTGATTGAAGGGCCTGAACAAGGAAACCTTTTACCACATTGTAACACAGTTTACACAAAAAATATTGTATATAAAGAAATCTTACACATGTAAACAACAATTATATTCAGAATACAACCGTGGAAACATTAATGGCAGGAACTCATTACATTGCTAGCGCCCGTTTCATTGCGTTAAGAAACGGGCCTTTTTTACTAGTGGTTTAATAAAAGGGGCCCTAAGTTTGGCTTGGTTAGCACAGTATTGATCTCTTTGATTTTTTTTTTTATGTGTATACATTTGTTATATGCTTACCCTAATTTGCAGATTATCACATTTAGATCCATTTATTTAACAGATTTATGCCATTAATAAAGTAAAAATGCTGGTTCATTTTGCAGTTAAACTGCACTTGTCTTCAGCTTAGGTTCTTTCTTTAGTAATGGTTAACTTTTTGCTGTTTGTATAAATGTTTCAAATCAATTGTAACCTCCTTAGTGAAGTCCCAAACCACAGTGCTCAATGGAACTTGAATCAGACAAAAAAGGAAGATGGATGCAGAAAATCTGCTAAGTAGAGCTTGACATTTTCCTTTTTAAATATTAATTACACTGTTGACTTCTCTTATTTACATTCGCAAGTGTTTGCTCGGGACACAAATGGCACTAAATTGTCTGGAGAAAACCACAAAGCTTTTGTTAGATAAAACTTTTTGCAGCTGGTAATTTTTGGCAATTATTATTATGAATGCTAATGAAACTGGGACTGAGGCAGGAGCTTCCAGGATGCTACATAGCTTTGTAAGAAAGAAAGGAAATGTCAAAGTGGTGGGCCTGTAGAGAGCATCACTTCTATGAAGCAAATAGGTAGTAAATGTTAAAATTACCATATTTATGGATGTAGTAGAATTCTAAGGCCTGAATAAGATTCTCATATAAATAGCATACTGTAAATAATAAATAAAAGTCTTTTACAATATTTTGAATAGTTCTACATAATTTATAGAGAAGCATATATACAATAGTGCAATACCATTCAGACTGTTTGGATCTACTATTCCAATATCCACAGCACACACTGTATTTCAACTTCAAATTGTATACATACAGAGGGGTCTTTTTACTAAGATGTGCCCAAAAATGGCCTGCGCTGTTGTAGGCGTGTGTATTGGACGCGCGCAGGTCCATTTTTTCAGCGCGCTGCAAAAAAGGCCTTTTTTGGCCAAAAATGGACGTGCAGCAAAATAAAAATTGGCAAGCACCCATTTTGGGCCTGAGACTTTACCGCCACCCATTGACTAAGCGGTAAGGTCTCATACTTTAACTTGGGTGGTGGTCGTCAATGTGTGTACACCGCCGATTACCACCCGGTTAGTGCCAAGTGGTAGAAAATAAAAAATATTTTCAGATGAGTGCATCAGATGTGTGTAAAAATGGATTTACTGCCCGGGGCTTGTGGTAGCCAGGTGTTGGTTCCAAACATTGGATGTGCATAGGCACCTATGTGCCTTAGTAAAAGGGCCCCCAAAACTACTATCCAATAAGAATTAAGGAAAAGTTCCACCTGATTTAAATAAATGGACATAGAGTTCTATTTTTGCATTCTTGGAATGTTCACTAATTTTTTTTTTTCTAATGAGCAATGCATTACTAATTGTGCTTCCTTTTTGTATTCATTGCATTGATTGGCTATTCAAAATATCAGGAACGAAGAATACTAATCAAGATGAATTTTTCACTTGTAAACCATGGTCACTGAACCAAATATAAGTTCATCCTAAAAAGGGAAAGAGAGAAGAAGTCGGTTAATACTATAAAGCATGATAAGCATGAAAAATAGAGCAGTCTGGGTTGATGACATTAAAAAAGGTCAAGTTCTAGAAGCATGGATGAGTACAAAGAGCAATCTGGGCATAAAGAAATCTAGTCCATTAATGCTGCAAATGTTCAGATTGAAAATGTCACTTAATTATGAAACCTTCTTAATTCAAATGGCAGTGTCTACAAACTTTCTAGCAAATATACATTGACTTCAATTTAGTGCAAACTGTTAAGGCTGCTTTAATCCTGCCAAGAATAGGCATACATGAAGCACAATGAAGATGAACAAACCATAATGTCAGCACAGAGAATGGAAATGATAGGAGCTCATAGCCAGAAAATAACTTTTCTGCACTGTGGTATTCAAGCTAATACAGAATGGGAAGCAATACAGCATCTTTCCTTACTAAACACAAACAATCTGTTTTAATAGAGACAAATCTGACTAATTTCTTTGACTGGATGACCAGAGAATTGTATCAAGCAAGCAACAACACTAGATGTGAGATATTTAGATTTAAACAAAGCCTTTGACAGAGTTCACACAGGTAACTTAAATTAGCTGAACACCCTTGATATGGGCCCTAAACTGACAGACTAGGTTGGAAACTGGTTGAGAATCCAACAAAGTTCAGTGGTAAATGAAGTTTACTCTGAGGATAATGGCATTAATAGGGTGTCAAACACAAACAGAAGAAAACCTCCACTGAAGGAGAACACCGGGCATCAAACAGTAGAGAAAAAAAGGAAAAACCTCTCGCAGATGGTATCCAGGAAAGATCTTTATTAACAACAGTCTTCAATAATAAAGGGACCTGACACAACTTGTTTCAACCTACTGGCCTGCATTAGGGGTCTAAAAATATTATAAACAAATGCATAAATAAATAATAAAACATAAAAAACATATAGAATAAAAAACTTAATACATAAATAAATCTAAGAAAGTAGTGCCACTGGGATCAGTCTATGGTCTATTCTCATCCATTGGCAGGGTCTGGTCATCCAGGGAAATCCAAAAGCCTGATAGAATTATAAAAGTGATTTTTCTCTAACGTGCCTCTTGGGTCGTACTCCTTTGGGCACATCCTTGTGGCTGCACCACAGCCAGGACATTCATTTTATCCACCAGCGCTGACAGATAACAGAGCATTGTATGGGTGATAGCAGTCAGGAACAGGCTTCCCTCAGGGTGCATGATAGGTCTATAATCCTCCTCTTTCCCACAGACACGGCAGATGGATAATTCCTTTTATCCACTAGCACTCATAGATAATATAAGAGTACCATATTGGATGATGACTGTTTGGAAAGAGCCGCCTCTTCAGGACTAGTATCCTCATCTTTTACGTACAGAGGTTTCACAATTTAAACATTATTTGGAGACCTCTTTAACCATCGAGGTATTCAACCTCAACAGAAGGGAAAGAAGGGTCCAAACAAACCCACCTTAACAAAAAACGACAACTAATAAAAGTCCACACAACACCAAACACATAAGACCCATTCCAAACAATCCAAGTGGGCTACATCAACGCCAGATCCGTAGTAAATAAAACAGCAATACTAACAGACTGGATCATGTCAGAAAACATTGACCTACTTTTCATCAACGAAACCTGGATCCATGACCAAAAGGACCCTATAATTCTAGACCTGTGCCCTCCAGGATACAAAATCACACACTGGACCAGAAAGGAAAAGAGAGGCGGAGGCATAGCACTAATCTATCGATCCCACTTTACCACTGAAACCACTGCCGAGTCTATAACACCTCAGCTTGAAATTGCCTCAATCAGAATCCACAACAAAACCCTTTGCGATCATTTGAACTGTGTCTTGTTTTACAGACCTCCAGGCAATTGGAACGAAAGCCAAACTAACTTCATGGACTTTATTTCAAACACATGTGTAACCAACTCCAATATACTGGTACTAGGAGACATCAACCTTCACTTAGAAGACCCAAACTGTATCAACGCACGAGAATGTAAGGAATTCCTCCACTCATGTGATCTCAAATGGCCACAAATGCAAACTACTCACGTCAAAGGGCACACACTCGATCTCGTCTCACATAAATTTTCAACAGACCAGAATATAATAATAACAGATATTAAATGGACAGAAACACCCTGGACTGATCACTACAATCTAAACGTATCCCTACATTGGCGGAAGAAAGGTTCATACCGAATACAAGAACGCATATCCTACAACACAAGAGGTCAACTAGACATGAAAACATTCTGGCAACTGATATACAATAACGAATGGACAGCACAAACAGACTCCGTATACTACCTCATAGAATGGGATAAAAGATGCAAAAGCATACTAGATGAAATTGCACCCTTACGAATAAGAACTTCACGTAAGCATAACTCGATACCATGGTTCAACGATGAACTGAGAAAGCTAAAAACACAATCCAGGAAACTCGAACGAGCATGGAGAAAAACTAAAGATGAACATACACTCAACACATGGAAACAAATACAAAGAAAATACAAATACGCAATAAGACAATCCAAAAGATCATACTATAAAACTAAAATAGGGACAGATTACAAAGACATGAAGAAATTATACAAACTCGTGAACAAACTCCTAGACACCAACTTGGTCTCTACAATGAATACAGACATCCCATCCACAGATAAACTTGCTAAGTATTTCAATGAAAAAATTGTAAACCTGTGCAACACGCTACCTGAGGACAACACTGACATTGAAAACTTCCTTAATGAGCTGGACCCAACCATTGGAGAATACCCGGCTGACCGAACCTGGTTAAACTTCGCCCTCCTTACCGTCAAAACAGTTACCCAGGCGATCAGCAGGTTCTCCAACACTCACTGTAAACTAGATATCTGACCCAGCTACCTAATGAAATCCGCCCCTGACCGCTTCATAGCAAACCTCACATCCCACCTAAATTACATGTTTCAGCAAGGTCTCTTCCCTAAGGAAAATGGCAACATCCTATTCACCCCGATACCAAAAGATACCAAGAAAAAAACAAATTAAATCACTAACTACCGTCCAGTAGCATCTATCCCGTTCCATCAAACTGATGGAAAGCATTGTAACCAAACAATTTACAGATTATATAAACAACTTCTCAATATTACACAAATCACAGTCAGGCTTTCGCCCCATCCACAGCACTGAAACAGTACTACTCACTCTCCTAGCCAAATTCAAGCAGGAAATGGCAATGGGCAAAAACATCCTTCTCCTCCAATTCGACATGTCTAGTGCATTTGACATGGTAAACCACAATATATTAATAAGATTACTAGACAAGTTCGGGATTGGTGGAAACATAATTAGCTGGATCAAGGGTTTCCTAACCACAAGAACATATCAAGTAAAATCAAACTCAAACATATCATCACCGTGGAAAGCAGATTGTGGAGTACCACAAGGATCACCACTATCACCGATCCTCTTCAAGCTAATGATGACCCGACTAGCCAAGTCCCTATCCAGCCAAGGCCTCAACCCTTTCATCTATGCAGACGATGTCACAATATACATCCCATACAAAACTAAATTGACAGAAATCACCAAAGAAATCAAGATCAGCTTGAACATCATGGACTCATGGGCAAATGCATTTCAACTAAAACTCAATAAAGAAAAAAAAACACACTGTCTCATCCTCTCATCCCAGCACAGTGTGGACAATCCCACAAGTATCGACACCCCAGATTACACCCTCCCAATCTCAGACAGCCTGAAAATCCTTGGCATTACATTGGACCGCAACTTAACACTAGAGAGTCAAAAGACATCCACAACAAAGAAAATGTTCCACTCAATGTGGAAACTCAAACGCGTGAAACAATTCTTCCCGAGGGATACTTTTCGCAACCTGATACAATCAATGGTACTAAGCCACGTAGACTACTGCAATGGAATTTATGTGGAATGCAAACCTTAAAGAAACTTCAGACCGCTCAAAACACGGCAGCTAGGCTTATATTTGGTAAACCGCAATTTGAAAGCGCAAAACCCCATCCGCGAAAAACTACACTGGCTCCCAATCAAAGAACGCATTGCTTTCAAAATCTGCACCCTGGTCCACAACATTATCTACGGTGAGGCCCCGGGATATATGACAGACTTGATCGACTTACCAACTAGGAACACATCCGAATCAGCATGAACCTATCTAAATCTGCACTACCCAAGCTACAAAGGCCTTAAATACAAATCAACTTATGCATCCAGTTTCTCCTACTTAAGCACACAACTGTGGAACGCATTACCAAAAGCCTTGAAAATGCCGTACGACCATCTAAACTTCTGTAAAACACTAAAAAACAACCTGTTTAAAAAGGCATAACCTAGTGATCCAACTTAAATGCCTGATCTCCGCAACACAACAAACTAAAGAACGTAATGGACGTGACACAACACTTCCGCTGTACGATTCCCTAATGTAGCTGTGCCACATGAATTTTATCTTACCACAACATCACTGTGTATTTGTTCACACCGGAGTCTGCAAATGCCTCTCCGGTAATATGTAAGCCATATTGAGCCTACAAATAGGTGGGAAAATGTGGGATACAAATGTAACAAACAAACAAACAAATAAATAAATAAATGTAAATTTAGACTGTAACAGTTGTAAATGGAGTGCAATAGTAGGTTACAGCTGTAGCAGAGTTTTTCAATTTTTTTGTGTGTGCGTTTTATTATAATTTTGTTCTGTTTGTATTTTACAAACTACTTATATTTAGTTGGTATAGAAGTTTGTAAAATAAATAATAAATAAATAAAGCACCGTATGGGTGATGGCAGTTGGGAATAGGTCTCTTCTCTATTAGGGCATACAATAGGTCTAATATCCTTTTTTCTCTCCTGTAGGCACCCCAAGATGCACGTTTTTATAGAGCACTTTAGATGTATCAGCTGTGGGCACTTAGACATTTGGGGGATAAACTTTTTTTTTTTTGGTAATGGCTCACACATAAAACCGTTGGGGAAAATGACAGCTAAATAAAGTGATTTAGACGCCATTTTCGACCCTCAATGATACCTTAACATTACTAAGGGAGAAACCAGGAATCCTAAACACCTGAGAAACTGACTTTTATACTCTCCATTCTATCCCCATAGCATCAGGCAGCTTAACCCTGGGAGCCATGAACCACTGTCTCCAGGTAAGCAGAGACCTCAGAACCTATCCTTCCCCCTCTTCTAGGTAGATGACCTGAAATCTGGTCAGCCCCTTGTTTCTTCTAACCAAGGACTCCTTTCATTTTACAGGACCTGGCTACTGGACAACATATAGCACAGTCACTGGTCAGCAGCAACACAAGGGACAGTAGTGGACTTTGCAACACACCATTTTATTCTAGGTATTTATTTATTTATTTATTTATTTATTATTCAATTCTAAAATGAACTAACTGTGGGATATATACAGATTGTACCCCAGTAGACACACCCTTTTCTGGCTATCTTCATGAGAAACTGGGTGAGAGTTGGTGTCCCTGGGGAATGGGTCTGTGTACCATGTGCTCCTCAGGACTGAGGTTCACAGGGTCCACATCCAGCGGATTCTCTCCAGATTTGCCCTTCACCTCCCTCTTCAGCTACCTCCTGGGGTTTTTTTTTTGGCTAGTCCTCAGCATCTCCATTTGTGTAATAAACTCCACTAAGCTTGGGGCATATGGCCAACCATTCCCACCATTTAGGTTTACAATGTCCAGTATTGGGAACCTTTATCCCGATCCTGGCCTTCACATTGAGTAGAGGCCAGGGCCCCTGTCCTAGCTTTAGGATTCCCTGGAGCTGATGCTGGGGCCACACAGGACCAACTTGGTTCCCACCTGCAATCTGTGGTGGCAGTCAACTCTCGGGTCCTCACCAGTTCTAGTGCTAGGGTCATGTGTCTGCTGGTGGTGGTGGTGCTGGTGGTAGTGGTGGTGGGGAGTTGTAGTGTGCTGTTGCAAACCTTGGTGTGTGCACCATGCTTAGACTATTCCCCTGTCATCTGGCCTGCGCAACACAGAATAAACTCTAGTCTGTGCAGTAGTAAAGAAGGTCTGCTGGTTTGTACCTGACTGGTCGCTATTGTGAGACAACAGATACGTGTATAATATTTCCTTTTCCTCCACTTGTATATATCATCCATATTTGTATATAGTTGTTTTTCCTTCCCTCAACCCATCTTATTGAAGTTGTTTTAAAAATGTAAATATATAGATAAGCAGCTGTTTGTGCATCATCCTAAGCCCTCATCCATGCTGGTTGGGGGCAAGGCAGCAGGCTGAACTGAGAGTAAACTTTAGTCTGGGCACTGCCTAGGAACACCAGGAAGACAACAAGCGTTTACTTAGCTTAGCTATATGCAGTCTGGTAAATGGGTGTGGGTCTGCAGGGTGGAGGGGGCATATAGGACTAGACTCCTTGCTTTCTTCTGGTTTGCCTGGTCTATTTCCCACTCCTTCCTGTAGGTTACTGTAGCTACATATGAGGAGATTGGTATTGTTCAGCTCATAGGCTACTTTCCCCCAACTCCTCAGGGGGACACTGACTAGGCTCTGGCTGTAGGGCATCTGTGAGTGAGGCCTTTCCTGAGATGAGACCTTAGGCTAGATATTCCCCTGAAAATTCCTGGGGGCACCTTGGTAGTGAGGAGATGCCAAAGGAATCTAAGAGATTTGCAGACACTGGGTCACAGGAGGATGTTGACCAAAATGTCTTTCCTCATCCCCCTTCCTTTCTATGTGATCTCATAAGTTTGGATTTGGCTGCAACATATTTTAGTGGATATAGGGGGTGGGGGCAACACTGTCATGAGGGTAGCTGCACACTCAGGCCTTGATCCAGGACAGTGCTGTTATAGGGCTACAATGTCAGTGGTACTTATGTCAGGCCCTGAGGCTTCCTCATGCACTGGATTAGGTCTGGATCTTCCCACCATATTTTACAGTGCTGGCACCTCAGCGCCTCAGTGTCCCTGTGGCTGCTGAATATCCTACAAAACAAAAGCTGGTGGAGACAGGGTTCAGATGATTGGCCTTCCTGGTATCAAATGCATTGTTTTTTAATGGCATGTGCAATGCTCTTCACATAGCCTGTGACAGATGGATACAGCCAGATTTGGGGGCGGGAAGGGGTTGAGGAAGTGCAGTATTCAGACACAGGTGCTATAAGAACATAAGAGTAGCCATACTGGGTCTGACCAATGGTCCATCTAGCCCAGCATCTCGTTTCCAAATAGTGGCCAAGCCAGGTCACAAGTGCCTGGCAGAAACCCAATTATTAGCAACATTCAGAGAAAGACGTCCAAAATCAGTTTGCGATTATACCGATTTGGACGTCTCTGTGACATGGACGTCCAAGTGCCGATTCTTGTCACTTTTTGGACATCCATCTCTTTCGAAAATGAGCCTGATAGTGTATTTCCGATCGACAGAGATGTTTACCTCAAAACATCTAAGATTTTTGCAGTGCATCCTTTCTAAACATTTTTCATGTGTATTTTTGAATATCAGAACACATTTATTTTTTCTTCCATTATAGACACGTTTTAGATGTTTTCCTGTAAACATTTATTTCAACATTTGGACATATTATTATTATTAACATTTGTATAGCGCTACCAGACGCACGCAGCAATGCCTCTCAAAATCTACTAGGTCTTAATTGTTTTGAAGAAAGTTTTCTTGATCAAACTATTTATCTGAGCCTCCATAGACAGAATGGAATCCAGTACAAACCTCAAAACCTTTGAGGACCTATCAGTTGGAAGGGATTCACCTGAAGGCAATTAAATAACTGTTGGTAAGAAATCATGGACATTACCAAACCAAATAATTTTTGTTTTGTCTTTTTGTTTTGCTTTTTCTGTTTTAAGAAATGTTTTGAAGTCTAATTTTCCACAAGATCAATGCTTTCTTCAGCTCTGAGAAATGTTTGGACTAAATCATCTAATGCAGGTATCAAGAACAGAATGTCATCTGCAGAAGAGTAAATCGTACCTTCCCATCTCAGTAAATCATTACCTAATGGCGGGGATCACTGCCAGCCACATCATAGGTGTGTTGCTACTGGGTGGGCCTGAGCCCAAAGTGGGTGGTCCTTGGCCCACCCAGGCCCCCCTTGGCTACGCCACTGCTAGGAAGTCACCGAACCAACAAACAACCTGACTCTTCAGCTATATTTAGGACACAGCCAGTACTCAGTTACTATCAGCTACTAGAACATAGTCCTGCAGCCTCCTCACCAAGTTCAGCAAGATCCAGCAAAGATAAAAGTGATTTTTGTTGTTGCTGTTTTGAGTGTTTCATTCCATATTTCTGTTGGGAAATAACTTTAAAACATATTTGTCTTAGAACCTGCCTAATGCATATGATTCTCTTACATTTTTCTTTTCAGAATGCTACAGAAATGTTGTGGAGCAGATGCAGATGATTAATGGTTTTTGAACAATTTGTAAATAAAAAAAACCCAGCAGAACAGAAAGGTGTTAGTTTTTGTTCTATAGCTGACACACTTGTGTCAAAGGATTGCATGGTGTATAGAATTTTAAGAGCACACAAAACTAACTTGGACATGTCTCTTTTTTTATACCTAGATGGATGGGGTTTGTTTCTTTTCAATAAGTTTGGTGTTACGTTTGGCTGATTTTTTTACTCACTTTCATTTAATTGCATGCTTTTCTCCCTGGCAATTTTCTTGACCACAGAAAGCAAATGCGTTGAATATGCACTAGCAGGTAGCGCATTCCTTCTTTGCATTATTACAAACAAAAACACATTGAAGTTGATATTTCAAAGCATTTATTGGGGCACCTGCTTCCTAGATTAATGGCACAGAGGCCCTCATGATCAAAAGCAAACGCCGGCGCTAGAGGCTGTTAACGCCATACTAGCGCAGGCATTTGCTGCCTGCCGCCCCATGATCAGAGCCCTCGAGTGTGTGAAACAATGCACTTGAGGGCTCTTAGCGCAAGTAGCATGCTAATGCATGCTAAATGGGGCTTAACACATTCATCCCTAATGATCAGCGACCAGCGCGCCAAATATTGGGTCGCTGGCTGCGTCAAACCCTACGCCAGCTCTGAGCTGGCTTTAGGGTTTACAGATCATTGGGGAGGAATGGTGAGCCCTGTCCAGCATGCATTTGCATGCTGGCAGGCCCCCATTCCCCCCAACGATGCAAACCACCCCCCCAGCGACAGGGGACTGGAGGTCCAGCGGACCTCCGGTCCCTCCCGAAGATCCCACCCCCCCCAGGTTCAAGGAGGGCTGGAGATCCAGTGGGTCTCCAGCCCCTCCAACTCCCCCCCCCAAATGGTCCCTGTCTGGTGGTCCAGTGGTCCAGTGGCTGTGGCCACCGCCCCCCCAACCCAACCCCCAGCATTGGCAAGGGTCCGCTCTGCCATCCGATCCGACGCCCACCCTTCCTCTCTGCCTGCCCCCCGCTCGCCCCCTACCTTGGTTGGAGGAGGGACGCAGCCTGCCTCCCTCCTCTTCCTTCGACACCGCAAAATGGATGGCGATAAGGTCTCAGACCCAAAATAGATGCGCGGCAATTTTGTTTTGGCCGCAAATCCATTTTTGGCAAAAAATTTTAAAAAGGCCTTTTTTTACAAGTGCACTGAAAAATGGATTGGCATGCGCCCAAAACCTGCACATACATACTGCAAGCCATTTTCAACATACATTTATAAAAGAACCCTTTATTGAATAACCCATTCTCCCCAGATTCTATATAGTGCACCTAGAAATCCGTGCCAAAATCCAAGCGGATTCTATAACAACGCACGTAACTTAATAAGCTAATGCATATCTTTACAGATTGTCTTGGCACTATCTTGATGGAGTGGAGGAGTAGCCTAGTGGTTAGTGCAGTGGCCTGAGAATCTGGGGAAGTGGGTTTGATTCCCACTGCAGCTCCTTGTGGCTCTGGGCAAGTCACTTAATCCTTCATTGCTCCAGGTACAAAATAAGTACCTATATGTAAACTGCTTTGATTGTAACCACAGAAAGGCAGTATATTAAGTCCCAATCCCTTTCCCCTATGAGTGCTGATAACAGCACTTATCAAGCCATAATTAGAAGTTTCATGAACAACTTGCTAAGTGTACTCTGTAACAAAGTGCACTGAATATCTAACATGCACAGGATAAAAGAGTCAGGTCAGGAAAATGGGCATTCTGAAATTTACACACATAGTTATAGAATATGGCCTAGTGTGCACAAATCTACACACTGGGATTTACGCCATGTTTTCATTGCTGTAAATGAATGCACAAAGTTTTAGGCACTGAGATATCAACCAAGCGTATTCTATATACTGCGCCTAAATCTAGGCACCGCTTATAGAATATATTTAGTCAGTACTGATTTCCACTCTGATTTTTTTAGGCACCGTGTATAGAACCTACCCCTCTGTGCCTAAAGTTAGGCTCTTCATTGGTGTAAGTGGCTCTGCCTACATTTTAGTCACGTGGATGGCGCTATGTGTATTCTATAAATTGTGCCTAACTTTAGGTGCGATTTATAGAATACTTGTAGGTGCGTTCTCAATAGGTGCCAATTTTTTTCGGTAAGAAATATAGAATTTGGCCCTATATGGATAGTGCTGGAGATTTATTTATTTCTTGGATTTTGCTCACAGCTTTTTTTAGTAGTAACTCAAAGTGAGTTACTTTCAGCTATACAAGGTATTTTTCTATCGCTGGAGGACTCGCAATCTAATTTTGTACTGAAGGCAATGGAGGGTTAAATGACTTGTCCAAGATCACAAGGAGCAGCAGTGGGATTTGAAAGGGCCACCCCTGGATATCAAGCTACTCCTGCATTTTGGGGGTGGTGTGAGGGCGAAGAAACAAGATACCAGACACTGGTGATTTTCAACGCTCCTATTTGGATAACTATCCAGATAACTTAGAGCCAGGGCCGCCAAGAGTGGGAGGGGCAAAATTCCCCGGACCCAGCCTTCAAGGGGGGCCTGGCACCGGGGTCTCTCTCTCCTGCTCCTGAAAAAACTAAGGCGCCGGACCCCCCTTGGAGGCTGGGGAGGAGCAGATACAGCAGTGCTTCAGGCCAGGGCTGGCCTCCCCCCACCGCCAGCAGAAGAGATCTTTCTCCAGAGCTGTTCTTCACTCTGCTGCATTGTCTGCAAAGCGACTGCTTTCCCCCTTAGGCCGCACATGCTCGGTTTTGAAACCGAGCATGCGCGACATGAGAGAAAAAGCAGGGGTAGGGTAGGCAATGCGTCTGGAGTGAAGAGCAGTGCTGGAGGAAGACTTCTGCTGACAGTGCTCGGGATCCCTGCCAGCCAAGGTATTTGCAGTTGCAGTGGGGGGCAGCAGCGGCGGCGATCCTGGGGGGGGGGGGGGGCAAAGCCCTGCCCTGGACCCAGTTCAGTCTGTCTGCAGCCCTGCTTAGGGCAGCAACAATGATGTCTTAAGTGGTATCCAGATAAGCTATCCAGAAAGCAGGTGAATATTGCGGCCATCCAGATACCGCTGGCAGCTCACTGCTTTATCCAGATAGTCAGCAGCAGCCAGTATCTGGATACTAGCACTGAATATCCGGACTTTTGTTTGCCCATGGCAGCCAATGTTTAAAGAAAATGCAGACTGTTACAAGCTCAATATTAGGGTTATTGTCTTTATATGATTCAGACTGTCTTTTTGTTAAAAATCAGGGGTCATTAGAAAAGACCTAAAAATCTTGAAGAAGGGTAATGGTTAAAACAGTGTCTTGAGAATGAGGGAAGTGAGAGTTCAAAATCCCACTATTGCTTAACTAGAGACACTCAGAAAAGGAGTTCTCTCTCTGGGGGGTACTTTTTAGTTGAAAATTTCCTGTAGACGTTTCACGTCTTCAACTGCTGTTAATTATGTTTTTTTTTGTTCCAAAAAAACCTGCTGGAATCTATAGTTGTGAAGGAAAGAGAAATTAATGCATCCTCAAACATTCCCTCACGCTGCTAGACTGGCTGTGATTGTTAATCCTCTTGTCTGTCTCATTATGTAATAAGTTTAGATTACTTCTAAATTTATTCTATTTTTTCCCCTAATATCTTGGCTTCAATGACAGTGGAGAAAAATTTCCAGTAAAAGACCTTTTTCTTTAAAGGAAGAAAATGGCCATGTGGTAAGTTAAACACTTGCTGAGCAGCCATTTCCGAAGGGAACCTTTGCCGTCTCCTATTTAGGAGGCGGTAGGGGCTCTGGCAGTAGCCCGGCGGTAACTGGGTAGTGTGTGGTGCTGTGCGATTACCACCGGTCATATCCCCTATGCTAGAAAATATAAAAGTATTTTCTAGGGCTGTAATCACCACAAGCCGGAAGCAGGAAATACCGTTGGGCTCCTGATCGAACCTGGCAGTAGGGCCAATGTGGCACACAGTGGCTTTGTAAAAGGGCCCCTAATTGACTATAAATAAAAATTAAAAAAAAAAAAAAAAAATCTGCTATTGCTCCTTGTGATCTTGAATAACTTATGTAGGATCCCTTTTACCAAACAGCAGTGTAAAGTGACCTCAGCACACTTAGGGGTCCTTTTACCTAGCCATGGTAGAAAGTGGACAGCACTTCAATTAGCGCATGGGTTTGCCACACTCTCCGGCCACTCTCTAGCACAGCTGAAAAATGTTGGAATTACAATTTGTCTCAGTAATAGCTGTGCGCTAGCCCTTACTGCCACCTAAATTGACTATCCACCTTATAATTGAAAGAGAAAAACGCCTAGATTTCGACCCAAATTGGGAGATAGACGTTTATCTCACAAAAACGAATACATCGGTATAATGGAAAGGCAATTTTGGACGTTTTCAACTGCACTCCATCGCAGAAGCGTACAAAGTTGACGGGGGCGTGTCAGAGGCGTGGCGAAGGTGGAACTGGGGCGTGGTTATCGGCCGAGGAGAGATGGGCGCCTTTCGCCGATAATGGAAAAAAAAGTATGCGTTTGTAGCTAGAATTTAGGGCACTTTTCCTGGACCCTGTTTTTCACAAATAAGGCCCCAAAAAGTGCCCTAAATGACCAGATTACCCCCAGAAGGAATCGGGGATGACCTCCCCTGACTCCCCCAGTGGTCACTAACCCCCTCCCACCACAAAAAAAATGATGTTTCACAACTTTTTATTTCACCATCAAATGTCATACCCACCTCCCTGGCAGCAGTATGCAGGTCCCTGGAGCAGTTGTTAGGGGGTGCAGTGGACTTCAGGCAGGTGGACCCAGGCCCATCCCCCCCTACCTGTTACAATTGTGCTGCTTAATGCTTATTAGTCGTCCAACCCCCCAAACCCACTGTACCCACATGTAGGTGCCCCCCTTCACCCCTTAGGGCTTTAATAATGGTGTAGACTTGTGGGCACTGGGTTTTGAGGAGGATTTGGGGGGCTCAACACACAAGGGAAGGGTGCTATGCACCTGGGAGCTCTTTTACCTTTTTTTTTGTTTTTGTAAAAGTGCCCCCTAGGGTGCCCGGTTGGTGTCCTGGCATGTGAGGGGGACCAGTGCACTACGAATCCTGGCCCCTCCCACGAACAAATGACTTGGATTTATTCATTTTTGAGCTGGGCGCTTTCATTTTCCATTATCACTGAAAAACAAAAACGCCCAGCTCACAAATTGTCGAATAAAACATGGACATCTATTTTTTGCGAAAATACGGTTCGGTCCGCCTCTTCACGGACCCGTTCTCGGAGATAAACGCCCATGGAGATAGACGTTTTCGTTCAATTATGCCCCTCTATACGTATAAAGTATCACATACAATTTAAAATGAGTTTGTTTGTTTTTTGCTGCATTTATATCCCACATTTTCCCACCTATTTGCAGGCTCAATGTGGCTTACAATATAATACAACTACAATCACATTGAAATATATATATAAAGATTATGAAGCTGTGAACACTAATAAACACTGAAATGCAAAACATAAAGACTAATCAATGCTGAACCTGCTAAACATAAAAAATGTATAAAAAGCTGAATTAAAAAAAAATGTATAATCATGGAATTTATCCTTAAAAAGTGGGCACAGATAAAAGAAACTATAATCTTTATTAGCCTAGAATCCGAGGTCAGTGCGACAATGATATGCGCTGGAGAAAGATAAATGCACACCAGTGTAAATCTGAACCAAAATAACTAAAAAGATTGCGAGCATAAAAATAGACTGCAACTAAACTATGACATTGAAATATAAAAGTATGCAACACAGAAACCACAATTAAAAAGCTTGTCCCACAAAGCATTCTGAAGAGTGGCATATCAAGTGACGCAAACTATTATTAAACAAGCCATTAAGCCCATTAAAATGGGCTTAACGGCTTGTTGGGCAGACTGTTGGGCAGACTGGATGGACCGTGCAGGTCTTTATCTGCCGTCATTTACTATGTTACTATTTTACTAAATACTTAGCTTATGTGCTAATCCTGTGGTAATTGGGCAGTGCACAGTGATGGCAGTGCACTGTCCGATTACCACAGGGCATGCCCACTCTGTACCCTCGTGCTAGAAAATAATTTTTATTTTCTAGTGTGGAGATAGGCACACTTTGATGACATCAATTCTGGGAGATGCACCCTGTGGTGGTGCTGTTTTGCTGCACAGTAGCCCTACTGCCCTTTAGTAAAATAGCCCATTAGCGCACTTACACAGTTCATTCCCACTAAATTCCTATTTTTGGTATTAATGGCCACAGGCTCATTAGTGCATGGTCATTAAAACAGATTAGTGTGTTCAAAGGTTCAAAGAAGAGCAACCAAAATGATAACGGGGATGGAACTCCTCTCGTATGAGGAAAGGCTAAAGAGGTTAGGGCTCTTCAGCTTGGAAAAGAGACAGATGAGGGGAGATATGATTAAGGTCAACAAAACTCCTGAGTGGTGTAGAACGAGTAGAAGTAAATCAATTTTTTTTTACTCGTTCCAAAAGCGCAAAGACTAGTTACATGGAAATACTTTAAAAATAGGAGGAAATAATTTTTCACTCAATGAATAGTTAAGCTCTGGCTATTGAGGCAGACATGGGAAGCAACTGCTTGCCCTGGGATTTGTAGTATGGAGTGTTGCCATGATTTGGGTTTCTTCCAGATACTTGTGACCTGGCTTGGCCACTGTTTGGAAAACAGGATACTGGGCTAGATGGACCATTGTTCTCACCCAGTAGGGCTACTCTATGTACTTATGAGCCCTAACTGCCCCCATTATGTAGGGGGTAAGGGCTCACATGCTAAGCATGCACTAATCAGTTAAAGTGCAGCAATGTAGCTGCTCTAACTGATTAGCACAGAATATGCCCGCGCTGCACCCCCAAACACAACCCCTGTGCCAAAAAAATGCATTTTATTTTTGAACACTTGGGTAGCATGCACACACAACAAAATTAACGTAGGACACCTCAGTACGCCCCATAGTATGCCATTTTTTTGCTGCAGTAAGCACATACAGTATTAAGGCTCACCACTGCTTTGTAAAAAGGTCTATTAATTGTCCATTACCTCAGGTACAAATTTAGATTATATGCCCTCTTGGGACAGAGAAATACCTACTGAACCTGAATGAACCTCCTTGAGAGACTACCAGGGCAACCATTCGGGCAACCGTGCAGTGCCCAAAGTCCCAGAGACTCTGCCTGGTTGCCCGCCTCTGCTGTCACACACTATAACCCTCGGTCTTACCTTGAAGGGCCCTGGTGTTTTAGTGGCCTCTGTGGGGGTGGGGGGGAGAGCAACACTATTTCCTGCCAACTGCTGCTATTCTGCCCAGTGCTGCCGTTTTTTAAAAATGGCTGTCAAGACTCCCTCCGGCAGTCTCACAAGACCCGCAAGACTACCATTTTGAAAACACGGCAGTGTCGGGCATAATAGTAGTAGTGGACAGGAAAATGTGAGGCTCTTTCTTGCCCCTGAAGAAGCCACTAGACCACCAGGACCCTTTAAGGTAGGATCAGGAAAAGCCCATTGAGGCTGGCGGGACTGTGGTGTGTGGGAAGGGGGAGGCAGCTGCGGCAGCATGTGGAGTGGCAGAGGGGTGGCGGGCAGTGGCTGGGGGGGGGGGGGCCCAGATCACTGTCAGTCCGCCCCTGGCTACTACTGAAAAAGGTGTGATCCAAATCTCTTATATATTGTCTCACTACTGAGCAGTATCAACTAAAATGACTGTCTAATCTCTTAAATTACCTAATTCCTGCTGGAGATTTTATTATCTTGCTAACAAATTTGTTCTGGTGCTCAGCATGTTTGCTTACTCGCACAGTAAAAATGTTCTTCCAAATATTTCATCAAAATTCCCCAAAGTTCACACCTTTTATTATTACTACTACTCTTCCGGCTTATAGTTAGCAATGAGAGCTAATCATTAATTTTTTTACACTACAGCTATGTCTACAAATATTTCTGAAATTACATTATTAGCAAAACTATTTAGCTCAGGCATTAATCAAAACATTTCTCAGAAAAAGATTTTTGAAAAAGACCAAGGGCTCCTTTTAGAAAGCCGTGCTAGCGATTCTGGCATAGCAGGTACGACAAAGCCTATTCAATTCCTATGAGCTTTGCCATATTTGCCACATGGGAAAATGGGGAACAAAATTACTTAGCTCTGGGCTGTTTTCTTGTATTATTTATTAGACTAAATAAGGGCCCTGATATTCCTATGGGTGTCTCTAGCATTAGTGCACGCTAGAAACATTAGCACACCTATACCATGGCTTAGTAAACAAGGCCCTAAGAAAGAAACAAAAAACACAATACAGAAGGCTTGAGAATGTAATTTAAAAAACTCCTATTTCACCAACATACATTGTTTATTCACTCCTACCCTAGCAGAGATAATATTTAACCATCTCTCTGACCTCATGTGCAACTTTCTTTAAATCAGTCACTTTACTTTCTAACTCTTCTTACTCTCTTACCTATCTATATGTTTCATCTTTGCTTTATCTTTCACTATCAATTAAAATGTTCTATTACGTATTGTGTTGACATTGTAAGTAGTATACTATCTAGCTTATTTTCGAAAGAGAAAGACACCCATATTTCGACCCAAATTGGGAGATGGGCGTCTTTCTCCCGTGGGCGTTCAAATCGGTATAATCGAAAGCCGATTTTGGGCATCTTCAACTGCCATCTGTCGTGGAAACGGCCAAAGTTGACGGGGGCATGTCGGAGGCGTGGTGAAGGCGGGACTGGGGCAAGTTTATCGGCCGAAGAGAGATGAGCGTCCTTGGCCAATAATTGAAAAAAAGAAAGGCGTTTTTAGCATGAATTTGGGTCACTTTTTTTGGACCTTTTTTTTCATGAACAAGTCCCAAAAACGTGCCCTAAATGACCAGATGACCACAGGAGGGAATCGGGGATGACCACCCCTGACTCCCCCAGTGGTCACTAACCCCCTCCCACCCAAAAAAAAAACAACTTTAAAAACTTTTTTTTCCAGCCTGTATGCCAGCTCAAATGTCATACCCAGCTCCATCACAGCAGTATGCAGATCCCTGGAACAGTTGTTAGAGGGTGCAGTGGACTTCAGGCAGGTGGACCCAGGCCCATCCCCCCCTACCTGTTACACTTGTGGTGGTAAATGGGAGCGCTCCAAACCGCCCCCAAGACCCACTGTACCCACATCTAGGTGCCCCCTTCAGGCATAAGTGCTATGGTAATGGTGTAGAGTTGTGGGGAGTGGGTTTTGGGGGGGATTTAGGGGGGCTCAGCACCCAAGGGAAGGGAGCTATGGGCTTCAGAGGTAGTTTGCTTTGTTTTTTTAATTGTTACAAGTGCCCCCTAGGGTGCCCGGTTGGTGTCCTGGCATGTCAGGGGGACAGGTGCACTACGAATCCTGGCCCCTCCCACAACCCAATGCCTTGGATTTGGTCGTTTTTGAGCTGAGCACCTTTGGTTTCCATTATCGCTGAAAAACGAAACCGCCCAGCTCAAATCCGCACAAATCCGATGCATTTGGCTGGCACAAACCGTATTATCAGAAAAAAAGATGGACACCCATTTTTTCAAAAATACGGTCTGTCCCGCCCCTTCACGTACCCGTTCTCGGAGATAAACGCCCATGGAGATGGGCGTTCCCGTTCGATTATGCCCCTCTATGCCATACTTTGTATCGTTATTTGAATATTTTTACTGCTGTAATTGCCTATTGCTCATGTATGATCTATTCTTACTGTACACCACCTTGAGTGAATTCCTTCAAAAAGGCGATAAATCCTAATAAATAAAATAAATAAACATCCATGTCCACGTGTTTTGGCGATAGATTTTTATGCTATTAAGCCATTTTATACTCTGATGTATAATTGCAATTTGATACTGCCTTGATTTATACAGTAATAGAACTGTCTGACTAAGAATATACCAGAAATCTCAACAAATTATGACGGGGCATTTTCGATATGACATCTAAATCTGAATTTGGATGTTTTACAGAAAACATCCAAATTCTGAACAGGGAAGAAGGTCAATTTTGAAAAAAGAAAAACGTCTATATTTTTTTGGCAAAAATACTATGGACATTTTGTATTTTGGATGTTTTGTGATTTGGACATTTTGTTTTTTGGTCCATTTTGGAAAAAAAAAACGTCCAAGTGCAAAACGTCCAAAATCAAGCCATTGGGACATAGGAGGAGCCAGCATTTTTAGTAGACTGGTCCCTCTGACATCCCAGGACAACAATAGGGCACCCTAGGGGGCACTGCAATGGACTTTATAAAATGATGCCAGGTATACATCTGACTATTGCTCCCTTACTTTGTCTGCTGAGCCCCCCCCCCAAAACCCACTACTCCCAACTATACACCACTATCATAGCCCTTACGGGTGAAGGGGGCACTTATATGTGGGTACAGTGGGTTTCTGGTGAGTTTTATAGAACTCACATTTCCTCCATAATTGGTTCACCTTTCTGCAGTGCACTGCACTGCACCCACTACTAGACTACTCCAGGGATCTGCATGCTATTCTGATGGACCTGAGTATAACATCTGAGGGTGGCACAGAGGCTGGCAAGTAATGTTTTTCATCACATTTTTGGGGGTGGGAGGGGGTTAGTGACCACCAGGGGAATAAGGAGAGGCCATTCCTGATTCCCTTCAGTGATCATCTGGTTATTTAGGGCAACTTTTTGTGCCTTATTCGTTATAAAAACACGTCTACGTCAAAACGTCTAAGTTTTAGTCCTGGACGTTTTTGTTTTGTTCCATTATGGCTAAAAAATTTCTACGTCTTAGGAACGCCCAAATCCCCTCCTTGAAACACCCCCTTGAGATTTGGACGGACTTATGACAGACTTCAGAAAAAAAAACCATCTAAAAAGAGGTTTTAAAAATACTGATTTTGGGCGAGAGAAATGTCCAAATACAGACTTCTCACTTTTTGGACGTTTTTTTTTTTGAAAGTGAGCCTCAAAGACATATGGGGGATAAGATTATACAGGTGGGTAGTTGTGAAGAAAGGCACATAGCAACTGATCCCAGATCTGATTCCACTTCAACTGGAAACCCAAAGGAGGAAGCTGGTTGACTGGAAATCTCTCTCTCTCTCTCGCTCACAAATCAACCTCAGCTTTTTTCCAAGAAAGCTGAGATGAGCTCAGTCAGAAAATAATTGTTTTTATTATGAATTTTGGATTCTTAAAAGCTAAAAATAAAGACCCCCCCCCCCTTTTACTAAGGTGCACTCACATTTTTGGGCACACGCTAAACATTAGAGACGCCAATGCATTCCTATGGGTGTCTAACGTTTAGCGCGTGCCAGAAACGTGAGTGCACCTTAGTAAAAGACCTCCAATGTGAGCTAAATCTGCAGCACTGACAATTACACTCCTGTTATATGCTTGGGGAACATTTTTATATATAATGGACAGGATTTAATTTCTGGGGGACTGACCTGGAACACAGTTCCACCACTTCTTTTCAGACTCCAGACCATGAAGAGGCTGCTTTCAGGAAGCCTGCAGGGAGCAGGAGGGGATGGAGTGAGCATGGAGCAGAGAATAGTCCCTTTACTCCTTAATTCAGCCACTCTTTTCCTGTTGCTGCTGTCCCTAGTCAACCTGTCCCCTCCACCAGTTCCACTTCCTTTTTTGCCTACAAAATACATCCTGATAAGAGTCATGTTAAGGAATAGTGTAAACTGATGGTCTCTTTCATAATCTTGGTACTCTGATTCCATCTTTAAAAGTGTTGCCATACCCAATTAAGGGGGGGGGGGGGAGTGGGTTTTATGGCAGAGGCACGACAAAGATGTCTTTGCTTGTCTTATTCTACTCAAAAAGTGAACCTAGGAACTCCTTTAAAAGATAATATCAATTGAAGTCATGGTTTTGAAGAGAGAGCAAAAAATCCTTACCAATTTTTCTGACAATGAATGATACTCATCATCCGATTTTACATATATAAAGTTGCTTTTCTAAAGGCATCCACTGCTGTGATTGGGTGAAATATATTCAGAATCACCCAATCCACCTCAAATCCTTATAAGCTATGGGCGAGCACTGCACACACACACTACTTGCTAGATTTCAGTTGAAATATTGACTTATTGCTGCAACCACTGTATTTAAAATGTATCCTGTCCTTCGGCATTAAGATCAGCATTATCCTCCTCCAGTTTCTTCATCTGGCCATGGCAGATGCTCTTAAGCACAAAGGTTGGCACCATGCAGCATAACACAAACACTTGGCAGACTGTGACTAGACTAATGGGCAGTAAGGCAGCACAGAGGTCCAGACAGTAAAATCTAATTTTCAGAATATTAAATGTCCATTCTATAAATACCCAGATGGAGCAGTAAGCATGAGTGTAACTCTCCTTTGAGCCAGAATTTGGGCTTTCAGAGGGAGTTAACAGCCATTACAACTGTGGACACTTATTTTCACCCAGAATTATAGAACGCACCATGACATCAAATAGTAATTTCACACTTCTATGACAATATACACAGTCTCAGCCTCTGCCATATCTACTCAGCAGAAGTCTATCCAGATACATATCAACCGATTGGTTTCTGGCCTAGGGCAAGACATCTGATACTTGGTTAACAAATTTGTCGCACATTAACTATATTCACAATTCCAACAGGAATTCTCTAAAAAGGACCAAACTCATATAAGTGCATGATCATGATGTAAGTGCTTTACTTCCCTTTTACCTGCTGCAGTAAAAGGGGGCCTCGGTGCACATGAAAAACCTATACTGACGCCAGCGTAGGCCCCTTTTCTGCAGCTTGGTAAAAGGGCACCAATGTGTTATAAGCTTGTAAAATGTATTAAAAATTTTCCTGTTTTAATTGTGTTCTAAAGTGTATTTCTCCTATTTGGCCAGCAGGTGGTGTTTCTTTGCTGTAAAGCTGTTATAGGGAACTGTGGGGCCCTTTTACTAAGATGCATGGAGAGGCATTTTTGATATGGCATCTAATCTGAATGGGAAAGAAGGTCATTTTCAAAAAAGAAAAATGTCTATCTTTTGTTTTCGAAAATACTGTTTTGAACAAGGTTTTGTGATTTGGATGTTTTGTTTTTTTGATCCATTTTCAAACAAAAAACGTCTAAGGGCAAAACACACAAAATCAAGCCATTGGGATGTAGGAGGAGCCAGCATTTTTAGTAGACTGGTCCCCCTGACATCCCAGGAAAGCAATAGGGCACCCTAGGGGGCACTGCAGTGGACTTCATAAAATGCACCCAGGTACACATCTCACCATTGCTCCCTTATCTTGTCTGCTGAACCCCCCCAAACCCCCCCCAAAACCCACTACCCCCAACTGTACACCACTACCATAGCCCTTATGGGTGAAGGGGGCACCTATATTTGGGTACAGTGGGTTTCTGGTGAGGTTTGGAGGGCTCACAATTTCTTCCACAAGTGTAACAGGTAGGAAGAGGTATGGGCCTGGGCCCACCTGTCTACAGTGCACTGCACCCACCACTAGACTATTCCAGGGACCTGCATGATGTTCTAATGGACCTGAGTACACCATCTAAGGTTGGCAAGTAATGTTTTTAATCGCATTTTTGGGGGGTGGGAGGAAGTTAGTGACCACTGGGGGAATAAGGGGAAGTCACCCCTGATTTCCTCTAGTGGTCATCTGGTCATTTAGGGCACCTTTTTGTGCCTTAATCAATATAAAAACAGGTCTAGGTCAAAACAACTAAGTGTTAGTCTTGGACGGTTTTGTTCTGTTCCATTATGGCTGAAAAATGTGTTAGGAATGCCCAAATCTCACCCTTAACACGTCCCTGACATGCCCCCTTGCGATTTGAACACACTTCTGATGGACTTCATAGAAAAAACATCTAAAAATTAGTTTTGAAAATACTGAGTTGTATGTTTTTGTGAGAAAAACGTCCAAATGCAGACTTATGCCACTTTTTGGATGTTTTTCTCTTTTGAAAATGAGCCCAAAAGGCACCTATGCGCATACAACATGCGTCAAACTAGAACTACCGCCCGACTAATGTGTGCCCCGGGCGGTAATTCTAATTCTGATGCGCATCCAAAATTTGCGGCAAAAAATGGTTTCTATTTTCTACTGTGTGGCGCTAACCTGGCAGTAATCAGTAGTGTACCCGCACTGATGATTACCGCCAAGTTAACATGTGAGACCTTACCGCTACATCAATGGGTGGCGGTAAGTTCTGAAGTCCAAAATGGACGTGCGCCAATTTTTATTTTGCAGCATGTACATTTTCAGCAAAAAAGGGCTTTTTTGCAGGTGCGCTGAAAAATGGACCTATACACATCCAATTAACTTGCCTACACCAGTGCAGGCCATTTTTCGGCACGCCTTAGTTAAAAGGCCCTCGAATGTTCTTTTTCTTTAACACAAGCAGGAAGCAAGCAGCACAATACTTTTAAAAGTTATTGACTGGGCTCTGATTGGCCTGGAGTTTGAAAAATTACCCAGTAGTACTGGCTGTTGCTTCAGTCTTAGCCTGGGAGAAAAGAGACAGATCTCTTTGCTAAGGATCTGTGAAGAGTTTTAATCTTCCCAGGTACTGTTGAGACAGTATACAAATGTTTAGATAATGGTATAATTAATCCATATTTCAGTTGCGTGTTATTGTTCTGCTGATTGCACATTTTTGTTCATTGTTCAATTTTTAAGACAATAATTTAGTTTATTGCCTCTCTTTCTGGACTGATAAAGAATCCTGGTGGTTTGTGTGTTGGGTCTGTGAGTGCTTCCTTGGAACTGTGGGACCACTGGGAGTATGGACCCAGTAACCTAGAAATCACTGGGGATAATTTGAGAGCGGGAGACTCATCCAGAGGCGGTTGTGACCCAGTTGGTGGGAGGAGGATTCTACTGTAGAGCATAAGCAGAGGTGCAAGCGGACCTGAGCTGTACAGGGGATAAACCCTCTAAGTGGCCATGGGGTAACCCCAGGTGGGTGGCTAGGCATTTTGTTACAGACCTGCCTTCAGAGGAAAGCCAAACCCAGTCTCTAGCAAGTGTGTGTGTGTGTGGGGTGGGGGGGGGGGGGGGGGAGGATTTATCTTGAAGAATTATCACAAGCAGAACTTTCTTCTGTTCCTCCAGTGGTTTTTATCCTGTTTCACTTGTGAAGCCGGAGGTAGTGACCCTTGAGACATTGTGGTCAACCATGGAGAGTCTGTACCATGTTTGCCCTTCATTTGTTAATATTTCTCTTTCTTCCACTAATAAGCTGCAGGATTTGGAGACTAAATTGTCCTCTCAAGCCTCCTGGAATGAAGAGGTTGATAAATCTGTGACTTATTTAAAATCTTCTCAGTCAATTGTATTTCAAGATAAACATCTTATGTTAAGGAAGATTGAAAAATTGGAAAATATGATTAAAGGTTTGAACTTAAGGCTTTTAAATTTTCCACAGTCTAAGCTGACCTCTTCTAGGAATCTTTTTAATAGGATTTTGCAATTGGTATTGAAATACCCTGAGGCAGCTTTGCCATCTATCCAGAAGATGTATTATATTCCATCTACTTAAAAGGAAACAGCAGAAGTTTCAATGGATTTGAACATATCTGCTATTTTGGAATCATCTGAGATTGAAGTCTCGGCGAGATTTACTCTTGGCGACCAGGGGCAGACTAACAGTTATCTGGCCCCCAGGCAATAATGATCATTGGGGCCTCCTCCTCCTCCCATTCCTCCCTCCCTAGGTCCTGCTGCCTCCTTCTCCCCCTCCCCCCCTCTTTTAAGCTACCAATGCCACTGATCTTTTCCTTACTCCAGGGGGAATTCTGTGCAAAGAAATTGAAAATTCTGCAAAATTCTTCACATTTTATTTGTAATTTTTTTTCTTGTTTTTGTGCAGAATTCCCCTATTGTAAGGGATGATATCTCCCCCAGGCATGAAATACCCACCACCCCCACCACAGTTTTCCATGCAGACCTCCACACATCTCAACCACATTTTTCCAAAATTTCACACTCCATCCACCATTTTCCAGCCCCTTCCCTGTATCCATACACCTTTTCCAGACCCTCACACTCCATCCATGTTTTTATCCAGGCCTCCTCCCTGCATACATTCACCATCAAACTTTTTTCCAGCCCCTTCCTGCACCCACACTCCAGCTATATTTTTCCAGCCCCCTCACTGCATCCATACTCTATCCACCCTTTTTCCATGCCCCTCTAACACACACACACAGGTCCATATTTTTTCCACAGCCCCAGCACACACACCATCCTTATTTTGTCCAGCCCCCCTCCTTGCACCCACACACCATCTATATTTTTTCCAGCCCTCTCCCTGCACCCATACTCCACATTTTTCCAGAGATCCCCTTCCCGTAAACTCACTGGTCCAGCACTGCAGGATCAGGAGGAGGAAGAGGAGCTTCAGAACCACAGGTCAATCTGCTTTGTGCTCCTCTGTCATCCCTGGCCTGACTGTTCCTATGAGCCACATGGGCCTCCATTAAGCTAAATGGCTTAAAGGAAATCAGGAACCAAAAGGAATTGCCATGGAATGAGGCAGCAGAAGAAGAAGCATCCTGACCTGTGGCTGTGCAGCTCTTTCTCTGCTGGAGGGAGGGAAGGAGTCAGAGTCACTTTCCCAATGCCAGTATCTGTGCTGCTGTGCCTATAAATGCAGACTGCACAGAATTCTGCATGGAAAAGCATAATTTTGCACAGTCTGCCAAGAGGGGGAATTCTGCAGGAATTATACGTTGTGCAGTAGATCAGAATTCCCCTAGGAGTAAAACTTTAGTCCAGCTGCTGCATGTACAGCTCAGCCTCCGAGTTTCTCAAAGCCTCCTTTCCTCCATGGAGGCAGGGGCATCAGCAGCTAAAATGGCCATCCACCGCTGATACTGGAACTTCCCTCTACCATCGAATGTCCTTGTGGAAAAAGGAAGTTACATCAGAAGGAGAATGTGACATGGCAGAGAGAAATTCTGGTATCATCAGCACATGGCCAATGTAGCAGCCGGTGCCCCATACATGGAGGAAAGGATGCTTTGAGCTACTACCCAGGGGGTGAGGGTGGGGGTTCGGAGATGGAAGCACAGGAGGGGAAGAGAGAGGGGACATCCCTGCCCCAGTCCCAGACCTATGGACGGAGGTGAGAGAGGGATGTCAGGCACAATGCCTGCCCCCCCCCCAATGTCCTGGGCCCTTAGGCACTGCCCAGTTGCCCAAATGGTCAGTCCGCCACTGCTGGTGACTTTTATATTTCATCAGGATAGGGAGTCAATATTGAGATTCTATTATAAGACTGCAGATACAATTTTCCTGGGAGGTAAAGTTCAGATGTTTCCAAATAGATGCTACTTGGAAGGAAGAAGTTTAGCAGTTATTTCTTTGGGCGCATCCTTCTAATTTAGGTTTCCTTATAAATGGTTTGTGTTCTATCAGAATAATCATTATATTTGTTATGAATCTGTCCAACTGAGGTTCTTTTTGGAAAGGAAAGGTATAACTCCTGCTTGACTGACAAGTCTCCATTGTTCATTTATGGTCTGTATTAATTTGAGGGGAGTTTTTTTTTTCTTCTTCTTACTTTCCTTTTAGATATCCATCTTGCTATGGATTTACCTATTCTTGATTCCTCCCTTAATATTGTGGACTAAGTTAAAGCTGTATTGCTTAGTGAAGGCTGCTCACTGTTTGTCATAATTTCCTAATTTTTTAATCTGAATTTCTATTTAAAGTTATCGGCTTTGATGGTATTTCTTTTTTTTTTTGAAAAGCAAATTATAAAAAAATGCCTGAATCGTATCCCCCCCCCCCCCCCCCTATTCCTCCTTTCCTCTAGGGCAGTGTTGGCAAACCTTTCAGAGACCGAGTGCCCAAACAGCAACCCAAAATCTAATTATTTATCTCAAAGTGCCATTCCCCCTCCCTCTCCCCCTCGTCCCCCTTCCTCTTGCCCTCTCCCCCTCATCCCCCTTGTCCCCCTCCACCTCCCCCCGAGTTCCAGGGTCCCCCTCCCTCCCAGTTCAACAGAATCCCCCCTCCCTCTGAGTTCCACAGGGTCCCCTCTCCCTCCTAGTTCCAGGGCCAGGGTCTCCCCTCCCCTCTCCCTCCCTCCCAGTTTCAGGGTTGTCGTGGGAGGAACCAGAATGCTGCTTATTCAATGACTCTCTCCTATCAGGATTTTCCTACTACTGTGGTAGCCAATCTTTGTGCCCCACAAACGGAACAGTGTTTTATTTAATCCTGCAGTGCTGTCATAGTGAAAACACACCAGCAACCTTACTTGGAGGCTGGTCTGACAAGGAAAACCAATGGTGTCAAAGACAAAAGCTTTTCCAGAGCAGCCCACCCTCCCTCCGTCCGAGTACCAGGGCCCTCCTCCAAAATTTAAAAGTCATACCTGGTCGGTGTTAAGGCGGCGTTGGTGACAGCAGCAGCAGCAGTGAAAAGCGTGCTGATTCAGCGCGCCTTCAGCCTTCCCTTCTGTCTCTCAAGCTCTGTGGTCCTGCCCTTGCAGAAACAGGAAATGAGGGCGGGACCAGAGCTTGAGAGACAGAAGGGAAGGCTGAAGTTGTGCCGAGTCAGCATGCTTTTCACTACTGCTGCTGCCGCCAACGCCGCCTTAACCCTGACCAGGTATGACTTTTATTCAAAGGTGGGCCCTGGTGCTCGGAGGGCGGGGCGGGGGGGGCTGGAACTGGCTGAGGTGACGGCACATGTGCCAACACAGAGGGCTCTGCATGCCCTCTCTGGCACGCGTGCCATAGGTTCGCCATCACTGCACTAGGGTATACACTTTGAGGTCTTCAAGTCTCTTCTCATACATCTTTTGGCACAAGTCCCATATCATTTTTGACACCTTCTGAACCGCCTCAAGTCTTTTGATGTCCTTAGTGAGATATGACCTCAAAAACTGAACACAATACTCCAAATGGGACCTCACTAATGACTTGTACAGAGGCATTAACACCTCCTTTCTTCTACTGGATATGCCATTCTCCATGGAGCCTATTGTCTTTCTGGCTACAGCCACCACCTTGTTACATTGTTTCATCGCCTTAAAGATCTTCTGACACTATCATCCCAAGGTCCCTCTCCTAGTCTGTGTTTATCAATCTCTTACCCCCTAGCAAATACAGCTCTTTTGGGTTCCAACATCCCATGTGCATCACTCTACACGTCTTCGCATTAAATTTAGATTATTCTACTAATCTATTGAGAAGACAAAAACAACAAATTTATGGGAGGTCCTGGAGGGACCTTTTAAAGATTTATATAATAGTTCTTTAGAGATGGGAGAGGTTCCGCGTGATTGGAGACGAGCGAATGTGGTCCCTCTTCACAAAAGTGGAGACAGGGAGAAAATGGAAACTACAGAATGGTAAGTCTCACGTCGGTGATAGGAAAAATAATGGAGTCACTGCTGAAAGAAAGGATAGTTACCTTTCTAGAAGCCAATGGGTTACAGGACCTGAGGCAACATGGCTTTACTAAAGGAAAATCATGTCAAATGAATCTCATTGACTTCTTTGACTGGGTGACCAAAGAATTGGATGAAGGACGTGCACTAGATGTAATCTACTTGGATTTCAGCAAAGCCTTTGATACGGCTCCCCACAGATTTGTGAATAAGCTGAAAGGGTTGAACTTAGGACCGAAAGTCGTGAACTGGATAAGAAACTGGTTGACTGACAGGTGGCAGACGGTTGTGGTAAATGGGATCCGCTTGGAGGAAAGGAAGGTGAGTAATGGAGTTCCTCAGGGGTCGGTGCTGGGGCCTATTCTGTGGGAGATATTTCTGAAGGGTTGGAAGGAAAGGTTTGCCTTTTTGCGGATAACATGAAAATAGCCAATAGGGTGGATACCCTGGAGGGAGTAGAAACAATGAGAAGGAATCTCCAAAAGTTAGAACAATGATCGAGGATCTGTCAGTTAAAATTTAATCACTAATCAATACTGGGATAACAAGTATGCTTTCCTCGATTTCTAGTTGTAGTAATGTATCTATATTTTAAAGAAACCACTAGTTGTCTGTATTATATTTTTTTAAGTTTTACTTATGCTATTTCTCATAAATAAATATATATAAATATAAACAAGTGCTCAGTGTTAGTGCATTACACCAGCCATATTAGGCTATTATAATTGCACTCATTCTACATCATTGTACTATAATCCCTCCCTTCCTTCCATCACTTATATTGCAAAGTCTTTATCAAACCACACAAAATTGTAGATGCTCTGAGTTGTAAATACTACAGCCAATATTATTTATAGGTCCGGTGTAATCGTTCAACAAAACCACGTGAATGTGACTCTTGTTGTGAATAATTTCCAGCTTGGTTTTTTACATAAGTAATGCCACACTGGGAAAAGACCAAAGGTCCACCGAGCCCAGCATCCTGTCCACAACAGCGGCCAAGGGCACCTGGCGAGCTTCCCAAATGTACAAACATTCTATACATGTTATTCCTGGAATTGTGGATTTTTCCCAAGTCCATTTAGTAGTGGTTTATGGACTTGTCCTTTAGGAAACCGTCTAACCCCTTTTTAAACTCTGCTAAGCTAACCGCCTTCACTACGTTCTCCGGCATTGAATTCCAGAGTTTAATTACGCGTTGGGTGAAGAAAACATTTCTCCGATTTGTTTTAAATTTACTACACTGTAGTTTCATCGTATGCCCCCTAGTCCTAGTATTTTTGGAAAGTGTGAACAGACGCTTCACATCCACTCCACTCAATATTTTATATACCTCTATCATGTCTCCCCTCAGCCGTCTCTTCTCCAAGCTGAAAAGCCCTAGCCTCCTTAGTCTTTCTTCATAGGGAAGTCATCCTATCCCCGCTATCATTTTAGTCGCCCTTCGCTGCACCTTTTCCAATTCTACTATATCTTTCTTGAGATGCGGCGACCAGAATTGAACACAGTACTCAAGGTGTGGTCGCACCATGGAGCGATATAACGGCATTATAACATCCTCACACCTGTTTTCCATACCTTTCCTAATAATACTCAACATTCTATTCGCATTCCTAGCCGCAACAACACACTGAGCAGAAGGTTTCAGTGTATTATTGACGACGACACCCAGATCTCTTTCTTGGTCCATAACTCCTAACGTGGAACCTTGCATGACGTAGCTATAATTCGGATTCTTTTTTCCCACATGCATCACCTTGCACTTGCTCACATTAAACGTCATCTGCCATTTAGCCGCCCAGTCTCCCATTCTTGTTCTCAACACAGACCGTGTTTCACCCGTCCTTGGCACCTCTACAATCCCATCCTCAGTACATAAGTATTGCCATACTGTGACAGACCAAAGGTCCATCAAGCCCAGCATCCTGTTTCCAACAGTGGCCAATCCAGGTCACAAATACCCGGCAAGATCCCCAAAAATAAAAAACATTTTATACTGCTTATCCAAGAAATAGTGGATTTTCCCTAAGTCCATTTAATAATGGTCTATGGACCTTTCCTTTAGGAAGCCATCCAAACCTTGTTTAAACTCTGCTAAGCTAACCGCCTTTTCCACATTCTCTGGCAACGAATTCCAGAGTTTAATTACATGTTGAGTGAAGAAAAATTTTCTCTGATTCGTTTTAAATTTACTACATTGTAGCTTCATCACATGCCCCCTAGTCCTAGTATTTTGGAAAACGTAAACAGACGCTTCACATCTACCCGTTCAACTCCACTCATTATTGTATAGACCTCTATCATATCTCCCCTCAGCTGTGTTTTCTCCAAGCTGAAGAGCCATAGCCGCTTTAGCCTTTCCTCATAGGGAAGTCGTCCCATCCCCTTTATCATTTTTGTCGCCCTTCTCTGCACCTTTTCTAATTCCACTATATCTTTTTTGAGATGCGGCGACCAGAATTGAACACAATATTCGAGGTGCAGTTGCACCATGGAGCGATAGAAAGGCATTATAACATCCTCATTTTTGTTTTCCATTCCTTTCCTAATAATACGTAACATTCTATTTGCTTTCTTAGCCGCAGCAGCACACTGAGCAGAAGGTTTCAACATATCATCAACGATGACTCCTAGATCCCTTTCTTGGTCCATGACTCCTAACGTGGAACCTTGTATGACGTAGCTATAATTCGGGTTCCTCTTTCCCACATGCACCACTTTGCACTTCCTCACATAAAACGTCATCTGCCATTTAGACGCCCAGTCTCCCAGTCTCATAAGTTCCTCTTGTAATTTTTCACAACCCTCCCACGATTTAACAACTTTGAATAATTTTGCATCATCAGCAAATGTAATTACCTCACTAGTTACTCCCATCTTTATAATCACTTATAAATATGTTAAAAAGCAGCGGTCCCAGCACAGACCCCTGGGGAACCCCACTAACTACCCTTCTCCATTGAGAATACTGACCATTTAACCCTACTCTCTGTTTTCTATCTTCTAACCAGTTTTTAATCCACAATAGAACACTACCGCCTATCCCATGACTTTCCAATTTCCTCTGGAGTCTTTCATGAGGTACTTTGTCAAACGCCTTCTGAAAATCCAGATACACAATATCAACCAGCTCACCTTTATCCACACGTTTGTTCACCCCTTCAAAGAAATGTAGTAGATTGGTGAGGCAAGATTTCCCTTCACTAAATCCATGTTGACTTTGTCTCATTAATCCATGCTTTTGAATATGTTCTGCAATTTTTTTCTTAATAATAGCCTCTACCATTTTGCCCGGCACTGATGTCAGACTCACTGGTCTATAATTTCCCGGATCTCCTCTGGAACCTTTTTTAAAAATCGGCGTTACATTGTCCACCCTCCAATCTTCCAGTACCATGCTTGATTTTAAGGATAAATTACATATTACTAACAATAGCTCCGTAAGCTCATTTTTCAGTTCTATCAGTACTTTGGGATGAATACCATCTGGTCCAGGAGATTTGTTACTCTTCAGTTTGTAGAACTGCCCCATTACATCCTCCAGGTTTACAGAGAATTCATTAACTTTCTCCAACTCGTCAGGTTTGAATACCATTTCTGGTATTGGTATCCCACCCAAATCTTCTTCGGTGAAGACCAAAGCAAAGAATTCATTTAATCTCTCCGATACGGCATTGTCTCTATTAGATTGTAAGCTCTTTGAGCAGGGACTGTCTTTCTTCTATGTTTGTGCAGCGCTGCGTATGCCTTGTAGCGCTATAGAAATGCTAAATAGTAGTAGTAGTAGTAGTAGTAGTCTTCCCTGATCGTCCCTTTTACTCCTCGGTCATCTAGCGGTCCAAATGATTCTTTTACTGGCTTCCTGCTTTTAATATACCTAAAAAAATTTTACTGTGTTTTTGCCTCCAACGCAATCTTTTTTTCGAAGTCCCTCTTAGCCTTCCTTATCAGTGCTTTGCATTTGCTTGACATTCCTTATGCTGTTTCTTATTATTTTTAGTTGGTTCCTTCTTCCATTTTCTGAAGGATTTTCTTTTAGCTCTAATAGCTTCCTTCACCTCACTTTTTAACCACGCCGGCTGTTGTTTGGTCTTCCGTCCTCCTTTTTAAATACGCAGAATATATTTGGCCTGGGCTTCCAGGATGGTGTTTTTGAACAGCATCCATGCCTGATGTAAATTTTTGACCCTCGCAGTCGCTCCTCTAAATTTTCTTTTCACCGTTCTTCTCCTTTTTTAAAGTTAAACGCTAACGTATTGGATTTCCTACGTATACTTACTTCAAAGCTAATATCAAATCCGATCATATTATGATCACTGTTATCAACTGGCCCCAGCACCATTATCTCCCGCACCAGATCTTGTGCTCCTCTAAGGACTAGGTCTAGAATTTTTCCTTCTCTCGTCGGCTCCTGTACCAGCTGCTTCATAAAGCTGTCCTTGATTTCATCAAGGAATTTTACCTCCCTAGCGTGCCCCAATGTTACATTTCCCCAGTCAATATTGGAGTAATTGAAATCACCCATTATTATTGTGTCGCCCAGTTTGTTTGCGTCCCTAATTTCCTTTAACATTTCTGCATCCGTCTGTTCATCCTGGCCAGGCAGACGGTAGTACACTCCTATCACTATCCTTTTCCCCTTTACACATGGAATTTCAATCCACAGAGATTCCAAGAAGTGTTTTGTTCCCTGCAGATGTTTCAATCTATTTGATTCAAGGCTCTCGTTAATATACAATGCTACCCCTACACCAATTTGATCCACCCTATCACTACGATATAATTTGTACCCCGGTATGACAGTGTCCCACTGGTTATCCTCCTTCTACCAGGTCTCAGAGATTCCTATTATATCTAATTTTTCATTTAGTGCAATATATTCTAACTCTCCCATCTTATTTCTTAGTCTTCTGGCATTCACATATAGACATTTCAAACTATGTTTGCTGTTCCTATTTACATCATGCTTAGTACTTGACAGTATTAATTTACAATCTTGTGTCTGATTTTTATTTTTATTTAAGGACACCTGATCTACTATGGTCTCTTTTGCAACCTCACTATCAGGATACTGTATCTTCCCTGTTTTGGTGATATCTTTGAAAGACACCTTATCCCGAACCATGCGCTTTTGAGCGACTGTCAGCATTTCCCCCCATTTCTAGTTTAAAAGCTGCTCTATCTCCTTTTTAACTGCCGATGCCAGCAGCCTGGTCCCACCCTGGTGAAGGTGGAGCCCATCCTTTCGGAATAGGCTCCCCCTTCCCCAGAATGTTGCCCATTCCTATCAAATCTAAAACCCTCCTCCCTGCACCATCATCTCATCCACGCATTGACACTCCGGAGCTCTGCCTGTCTCTTGGGCTCTGCGTGTGGAACTGGTAGCATTTCAGAAAATGCTACCCTAGAGGATCTGGATTTGAGCTTTCTACCTAAGAGCCTAAATTTGGCTTCCAGAACCTCTCCCCACATTTTCCTGTGTCATTGGTACCCACATGTACCAAGACAGCCGGCTCCTCCCCAGGTGAAGTGTGAGGTCTGCCACCAGGCGATCCTCACATCCACCAGCCACCCAGCTATCTATATGCCTAATGATCGAATCTCCAACTACAACAGCTGTCCTAACCTTTCCCTCCAGGGCAGCACTTGGAGACATATTCTCAGTGCGAGAGGATAGTACATCCCTGGTGGGCAAGACTTGGCTACAGGAGTACTTCCTACTTTACCAGGGTGATGCTCTCCTTCTAGGATACCTCCCTCCTCCAAGGTAGCACAGGGGCTACCAGACTGGAGGTGGAACTTCTTTACAACATCCCTGTAGGTCTCCTCTATGTACCTCTCTGTCTCCCTTAGCTCCACCAAGAAAACGGACACATTCTCTGAGAGCTAGGAGCTCTTTGCATCGGGCACACACATATGACATCTCACCAACTGGGAGATAATCATACATGTGACACTCAATGCAAAAGACTGGATAGCACCCTTCTCGCTGCTGGACTGCTGACTCCATTTTAGTGTTTTTGAGTTTTTCAATAATTTAAAACTTGCTACAGTATTAAGGATATTAGCCTAATATAAAAGTGTCTTTTAGTTTATGTGGAGGGGCATAATCAAATAGGGCGCCCAAGTGTTCCTGAGGATGTCCTGCTAGATTCTATCTGTTAATGCCGTGGTACAAAGTTTTTAAAACTAAGTGGAAAAGACTATGGAGATTAGTTGATAAAATTTGCTTTTTATATTTTTATTATGCCTATCACTAACCTACAATTCCTCCTTTAAACCCCAATCTTTAAGTTCCCAAAGCACAAAGCAAAATAGCGTTCACGTACCAGAAAAATGACCCCTTCTCAGAAATCGTGTTACCCCTAGGTGCACGATCAGCTCCTCAATGGAATAATTTACTGATGACGCACTCACGTCTGCTCCATTGCAAACATCAATGGTCCGTAGAGTGTTCATAAACATGCAGATGGGTATATGCCTGAACCAATCTCTGTTATTGACTTTATCAAACCACTGTTCATTTGAGCAGCATTGTGTGTTTTCTTCTTCATTGAGAAAATATTGGTCCATATGCAGATAATCAAAATGTAAAACCAATCATAATATATGCTAGTGATTGTATGTTGGATTTTAAGTTCTGAATACGAAAACAAGGTAAAGGATATCATAACAAAATTTAAAAGATCCAAAAACATACCTAATCATATGAAAATATTTATATAATGTAAATCACAATCCTTCAACAAAACAAAATTCTAAGGGAGGAAAAAGACCTCAGCAGGTCCGGAGCAAAATGATACTCTGACCATCTATTGCTACCACTCATACTCCAGTTCCAATCACTGGTCAAAAAACCTCACCAAAAAAAAGAAAATAGTGCACTTTAATAAATTACATTTATCTTCTTATAAAATCTTTCAAGTCTGTTTTTTTTTTACTTTTACTTATCTATATAATAATGAGCAGCGACAATGCCTGACACTATCAGTCCAAATGTTGTATATAAATCAATGCAGCTTGGAAGTATTTCTCAATTCTTTCCAAAAAGACAGAAGCACTTATCTTATATATCCTGATGGGGACCTCATTTGTGGGGCAATTTTGAAACTAACCACAAGACTTTTTGTCTGGTGAATGTATTTTACCATGGGATTACAAGATTATTTTCAAATGGAAACTGTCTTTGGACTGTTTCCCTTTGAAAATCCTTTTGCCTGTAGATAGCAGGGGCTATCCAGCTTATAATTGAAAAAGAAAAACACCTATATTGCGACCCAGATCGGGAGGTAGACGTTTATCTCACAAAAACGAATAAAACGGTATAATCGAAAGCCGAATTTGGACGTTTTCAACTGCACTCCGTCGCGGATGCGGACAAAGTTGATGGGGCGTGTCGAAGGCGTGGTGAAGACGGAACTGGGGCGTGGTTATCGGGCGATCAGAGATGGGCGCCTTTCGCCGATAATGGAAGAAAAATATGCGTTTTTAGCTAGAATTTAGGGCACTTTTCCTGGACCCTGTTTTTCCACGAATAAGGCCCCAAAAAGTGCCCTAAATGACCAGATGACCACTGGAGGGAATCGGGGATGACCTCCCCTGACTCCCCCAGTGGTCACAAATCCCCTCCCACCACAAAATATGCCGTTTCACAACTTTTTATTTTCACCCTCAAATGTCATACCCACCTCCCTGGCAGCAGTATGCAGGTCACTGGAGCAGTTATTAGGGGGTGCAGTGGACTTCAGGCAGGTGGACCCAGGCCCATCCCCCCCCCACCTGTTACAATTGTGCTGCTTAATGCTTAGTCATCCAACCCCCCCCCCCAAACCCACTGTTTGTAGGTGCCCCCCTTCACCCCTTAGGGCTATAGTAATGGTGTAGACTTGTGGGCAGTGGGTTTTGAGGGGGATTTGGGGGGCTCAACACACAAGGGAAGGGTGCTATGCACCTGGGAGCTCTTTTACCTTTTTTTTTGTTTTTGTAAAAGTGGCCCCTAGGGTGCCCGGTTGGTGTCCTGGCATGTGAGGGGGACCAGTGCACTACGACTCCTGGCCCCTCCCACAAACAAATGCCTTGGATTTATTCATTTTTGAGCTGGGCGCTTTCATTTTCCATTATCACTGAAAAACAAAAACGCCCAGCTCACAAATTGTCGAATAAAACATGGACGTCTATTTTTTTTCGAAAATACGGTTCGGTCCGCCCCTTCACGGACCCATTCTCGGAGATAAACGTCCATGGAGATAGACGTTTTTGTTCAATTATGCCCCTCCACGTATCCTTACCTTGCTGTACCTTGATTCTCTCCTTTATTTTGGGTAAACATACCCATGCTCTGAGCACTGTGGGTACCGATACCAGATGAAAAGGGTAATGGGGCTCTATACAGAAATGATGAGCTCTTCAATTGTTCTCCTTACATCTTGGTTTTCTGCTGATAACTAATGTAGTACTTGTATGCTAACATTCAATAGAAATGGTAATTATCTGTTTGCCTTTGACTTTAGAGTCTGTCCAAACCTTTGAATCAAGAATAAGATTGTACTCTTTCAGCAAGCATCTGATTGCAGCTGTTGTATATTGTAGTTGAGTCAGATATAAATCTAAATTGCATAACATACCAGTAGAGCTTTTTAAAAATTATTTTGGAGTATAATGAGGCATGAACAATTATACAATTATTCATTGCTGGACATCCTGATCCATTTCTTGCTCCATTATTCAGACAAGTGTAAGTGTAATTGTTTTATATCAATGATAAGGAGAGGAGGTTCTTAGAGATAAGCAGATCAATGTTTCTTCCAGAGACAATTAATGTCTACTGTCCATTATTCAAAATGAAGTGAACTTGATTTTCCTTGGTGACAACATCAGATTCCAGCAAGTAGAAAGAGATGATCTGATGCACATGACTCATCCTACAATATCAGTCACTACTCTGACAAGGAATGAGCATTTACAAGGGAGCAAAGATCATTAGTGTATAGCCCTTCCCACTCAGGAATCAATGGCATGGTGTGCATGATAAAAATAACTTACTTTTACGTTCACTAACTACTAGGGAGTATTAACTGGTTACCTTATGATCACCATCCACATTGAAAATTCATTCTTTTTTTTGTGTGATGAACTAAGACTGGTTAGGAAGATAGCAGTAGAATAGTATTGTGTCTGCAAAGTAGAGGAATTTAATGAAAATATTAATTTCCTTCCTATATTTGAACAAGCTACACTTGTTGCCATATAACATTCTTCTTAGTATTTGGGTTTTGTGCAAATATGTTATGTTTTTCTGCCATCAAAATTAAAGATATACACCTAGATACTTGCAATGAATTTAAAATGCAGTGACAAGGTATTCTGTAAGCACTGTCAAGCATAACCAAAGATTATCATTCATTTAATTAAAATACTAGTAAAAAAGGCCCGATTCTCAAACCAATGAAACAGGCGCTAGCAAGGTTATCATCTAATGGTGATTATGTTTTTAAGGGAACTGTTAGGAAGAATGTGCAGTGATGATAAAGAATAATTGGGAAGGGTGTATAATGAGTAATTTGGTCCAGGGGTATGACATTTGGATTGTCATTTCTGCAAGTCTTTTCCGCCCTAAATCTTTTCGTCTTTGTCCCAAACAGAGGACAAGGTGGCCACAGTAGATAACTGGATGTACAGACTAGAGGAGCACCAAAGATTTTGATGGACAGAGCAGAGGACCAGGAGAAAAAGGGCAGAAGAAACAATGTGTGTCTGGTAGGCCTGCCAGAGTTAGTCAAGGAGGGAGACCTGTTACAGGTAATGGAGAAGTGGCTCACAGAGCAGCTAGGTATACACCCTGGAAGAACTGCTCATTAAAGTGGAAAGGCCACATAAGATAGATCATATACAGTAATAGCGTGGATATTAAACTTTGTGGATAAGGCTCACATCATAGCACTGTATAGAAACAAGAGAGATATGACCTATGAAGGATGCAAGCTGTAGCTATTCCAACATTATTCTGTACAAGTTGCAGAATTCTGACAGAAGATGGCTGCACTTCCATGGAGTTGTTATACAGAGGATTGAAGTTGCCTTTCCCTTATAATTCCTTCAAAAGGTTCTTCTCAACCAATTTAACAAATAGCTATACTTTGACAAAGAGTGAATGACGGTAGTTTAAGAACTCAATTAGACTCTTGTTTTTTGGTTTAAAATGAAGGGTGAGAGTGAACAACAGCTCAAAAGTCATTAGACAGTCTAGTTTCAGGTTTATGTTTATTAAAGGCTTGCTAATCTGCATAGCAAAAAATATCTATGCAGCTTACAATATTAAAATACATAAGAAACAGAGGAAACAAATTTTAAAAGAAAGAAGGAATAGAATGGGGGAAGGCAGAAAAAGAACTCAGTTACTAGATAGAAAGATAGGTAAAAGATGGGTCAGAGGAGAGGGGGGTAAGTCTAAACTGGTTGACAGGCTTATTCTCAGGGCAGTGCTTAGGATAGTATGAAGGCATCCTCAAACAGGTAGTTTTTAATATCTGCCTTGAATTTAGTCAGGGAGGTCTGTGACCTAAAGAAAAGGGGTAATGCATTCCATAGAGAGGGACCTGTAACAGATAAGATAAACTCATGGGTAGCATCGTATCATATATGCTGGAATGATGGACCAACCAATAGGTGTTGTTGGCATGAGCAAAGCGTGTGCATAGGAGCATATGGGGTTAGTAGTCTTGCCAGAAAGGGAGGAGGTCCAGAGTTTATAACTTTGAAGACCAAGAGAAGAATCTTATAAGTGATCCTGTGTGCAAGTGGTAGCCAATATACATTTTTAAGAAGTGGTATGAAGTGAACAAATTTTAATGAGCCTGTGATTAATTCAATGGAATTGTTTTGCATCATTTGTAGGCAATGCAGATCTTTTTGTCTCAAACCTTTTTAAAGTGACTTACAGAAGTCAAGCTGCATAATTACAATGGAATGAACCAATATGTTAAGGGCTAATGAGTGTAGGAGTGGGCTAATGGAATGACTCAAATGCAGCTTAAAGAAACAGAATTTAATAAGAGAAGAGAGTTGCAGATGGAAGTTGAGGGAGTTATCAAGAAAAATTCCCATTAGCTTTAAAATAGATACTAAGGGAATCTGGGCTCCACAGAGCAGGAGTGGCGTAGGAAGTGTCTTATTAGTAGGATCTAAAGTCAAGAGTGCTTTAGATTTCTCCGGATTGAGTTTGAGCTTATTATCGTTTAGCCATCTAGTTACTTGTAAAAATATTTCATTCAGGGAGCAGATTTCCTGTGAATTAGTTGGCTATAATGGTGTCAATATTTGTATGTCATCTGCGTAAACAAGATCTATAGACTGTAATAATGTTAGAAGAGGTGCCATAAAGATGTTAAATTGAATTGGTTCAAATATGGAGCCCTGAGGGACTCCACGCTTAAAAGGATGAGATCTGGAGAATGCACCTTGATGATACACCTGGTTTTCCTGGGATGACAAATATGAATGAAACCAGTCTAATATGTAACCTGTTGTGCCTGTGAAGTTGCTGGAGTAAGATGGTATGATCTACAAGATCAAATGCGGCCAAGAGATCCAGAGATAAGAGAACCACCAATTTGGATTGGTCTAGGTGGTAGTGTAAAAACATGGTCACCCCTAGAACTGAGGTTTCTGTATTGTAGTGTGGTCTAAAGCCAGTCTGACTTGGATGGAGTACATTAGTTTTGTTAATAAAGTCTGTGAGTTGAGAGTGGACAACGTGTTCAGTCAGTTTGGCGATAAAAAGCAGATTGGATATTGGGTGAAAATTAGCAAAGAAGAAGATGGCTGACTTGTATCTTTCATTTTTGGACGTATGACAGCAAGTTTCCAAGTACTAGGTACCTGCGCCAGAGAAAGACTGGTTGAGATCATACTATGAATATAGGGACCCAGAGTAGTAGCATGGTATTTAAGAATAGCAGAAGGAATAGAATCATGTGGAGCTGTATTTGACTTGATTGATTTGATTTTAGCAGTAATTTCTGCCAGGGATGGTATGGTGGTGAGTGATTTCACTATCCAGCTTATTTTTGAAAGTGATCGCTGACCATTTCCTGACATAAATCGGGAGATGGCCGGCGATTTCTTAAAAGCGGTGAAATCGGTATAATCGAAAGCGGCATTTTTGACAGCATCGTCGCTTTCCTGTCACTTCGCTGGCGAAAGTTCAAGGGGGCGTGCCGGCAGCTTAGCGAAGGCGGGACATGGGCGGGCATGGGCGTGGCTACCAGATGGCCGGCTTTCGCCGATAATGGGAAAAAAAAGCGGCGTTAAGCAGTATTTCGCCGGGTTTACTTGGTCCTTTTAGTTTCACAACCAAGCCTCAAAAAGGTGCCCCAACTCACCAGATGACCACCAGAAGGAATCGGGGATAACCTCCCCGTACTCCCCCAGTGGTCACCAACCCCCTCCCACACTAAAACAATAAAAATAGAAAACTTTTTCCCCAGCCTGTATGCCAGCCTCAACTGCCGTACCCACCTCCATGACAGCAGAATGTGTTCTATCCTCTGACAGCCTTTTCCTGGTTATGATGTGGCTCTCAGGTGAGTGTGACACCTTTTCTGTTAGGTGCACTGCAGAGTCACATCAGCAATGCATTGTGGTGGGTGTAGGGTGGTTGGGCTCTACTCCCATGGTGCTTTTCCCCCTGCTAACTGGATCAGAGTGTGCCCTGTTTTGTTTCCGGTAGTCCATGAGGTAGTGGCCATTTTTGTAAGCCAGTTTTAGATCCCTTTCATGTGTTACCTACGTTAGAGACCTTAGTTATTACCTTGAATGTGGCTGAAAGAGGGCATTGTACACCATTTTGCCAGCTCTGACCTACTGCTAATCTCAGTACCAGGGAGACTCTTTGCCAGTGGGGCAACCTCTGATCTGCAGTTAATCAAATAAAGGACTTTTTCAAAGAGATTAGTCTTCAGGTGTCAACTGGTGTGCCAAGGTTATACAGCAGCAACAAGTCCTAGAGGCCTGCGTGTATATACTCATATCACCCCTCTTCTCAGGTCACTTCACTGGCTTCCAATCAGATACCGCATATAGTTCAAGCTTTTCCTTCTTACCTACAAATGCACTCAGTCTGCAACCCCTCATTACCTCTCTACCCTCATTTCCCCTTACGTTCCCGCCCGTAACCTCCGCTCACAGGACAAATCCCTCATCTCAGTACCCTTCTCCACCACCGCCAACTCCAGGCTCCGCTCATTCTGCCTCGCCTCACCCTATGCTTGGAATAAACTTCCTGAGCCCTTACGCCAAGCCCCCTCCCTACCCATCTTCAAATCCTTGCTCAAAGCCCACCTCTTCAATGTTGCTTTCGGCACCTAACCTTTATACCTTTCAGGAAATCTAGACTGCCCCTATTTGACTGACTGTACATTTGTCCTTTAGATTGTAAGCTGCTTTGAGCAGGGACTGTCCTTCTATGTTAAATTGTACAGCGCTGAGTAACCCTAGTAGCACTTTAGAAATGTCAAGTAGTAGTAGTAGTAGTAGGTCCCTGCAGCACTGTTAGTGGGTACCGCAGTGCACTTAAGGCAGGCGCACCCATGCCCATCGCCCCCTACCTGTAACACTTGTGCTGGTAATGGGAGCCCTCCAAAACCCACTGTACCCACATGTAGTTGCCCCCTTCACCCCTAAGAGCTAGAGTAGTGTTGTGCATTTGTGGGTAGTGGGTTTTAGGGGGGGGTTGGGGGGCTCAGCACCTAAAGTAAGGGAGCTATGCGTGTGGGAGCTTTTTGTGAAGTCTACTGCACTGACCCCTAGGGTGCCCAGTTGGTGTCCTGGCATGTGAGGGGGACCAATGCACTACAAATGCTGGCTCCTCCCACGACCAAATGCCTTGGATGTCGCCGGGTTGGAGATCGGCGGCATTTTTTTCCATTATTGCTGAAAAACAAAACCGGCCATCTCAACCCCGGCGAACTCTGGCATTTGGCCGGGCTTAACTGTATTATCGAAAAAAAAGATGGCCGACCATCTTTTTCGATAATACGGTTCCAGCCAGCTGTAGCGCTGCCGCCAAAATAGATCGCCGGTGATCTATTTCGCCGGCGACATTCGATTATGCCCCTCCATGGCATATAAGACAGAAGTGTGAGCACTAATTGCGTTTAGCCTTTAAGATGATTTTTTTTGTAGTCTGAGGTCACAGTTTTGAAGGCATTACATGAAGTAGCTGTTTGATGTTGGCACCAGTGTTGTTCCGTATGATGAAGTTGACACCTAAAATGTTTTAAGTTAGGTGTATGCCAAGGTTTCTTAGATGTGTTGAGTTGAACTTTCTGTACTGTGCTGGGATGTCTGTGAGCCCTTGTGCCCAGTCGGAGCACGGCCCAAGAGTCTGTGTCCCACTGGGCGGCCAAGCAACCCTGAATCTTCACCTGGGAAGGCTGCCATTCCCCGGGGGTTGAGCCCCCAGGTACGGGTAGCCTACAGGGCTTTGGGAACCTACAGGGATTGCGGGGCCAGAAGCGGAGAGTGGCAGGACTCTGGCAACAGTAGGGCAGGCGACATACCAGAGAAATCAGGATCCAGCAGAGGTCAGGTCCGGCAGCAAACAAAAAGTAGTCAAGTTCCAGCAGAGATCAGGGCAGGCAGCGAGCAGAGATAAATCATATTCCAGCAGAGGTCAGGTCCAGAAAGACGTTGTCTGGAGAATCGCCACAGAATACACCAAGGTAGAAGCTGAAGCAACTACTGAGGGGAAAAACAGCCTTAAATAGTCCTCCCATCAGAGAAACCTAGGCACAAGTGAACGGCGAGGAACCTCACTGGCTGTTCTCCAAGAACTAGCATGAAAAAGTCTATGAAGATGGCCGCCCTCCATGCACCATCCAAGATGGCCGCTGCTCAGGCACTGCTCCGACTGAGCCTCCCAAGATGGCTGCCACCAGGAGCAGAGAGGAAGGAGTGTGATACCACTCTGGTTGACACTCATCCACCCCTACGAGAAACTGGGGAGCGGACTATCCGGAAGGAGCGCCGAACAGGTGAGGGACGCGACACTTTCAAAGTTAGGGGAGCAATGGTGTCCAAAACCTCTTTCAAGGCAGAATTGAATTGTGAGATCTGGTCATAAAGGGGGAGAGTAAGGAATTTAGGGATGGTTAAATTAAGATTAGATTCCAGAGTTTAAGAAGATACTTTTGAGAGATCATGGTGAATGGTTGAGGAGAGTTGCAGTCTTCTTGGAATGCTAAGATTTATGCAAAATGCAGTAAGTAAGTGAAGGACAAAGACAGAGTGAAGTGTGAACTCATGTCAGAGAATAGAGTATGCCCTGCTAGATGCGTGGGTGAGAGAGTAGATTGGGCAAAATTGCGACCAGAAGTCAGCATGCCAAGATCTTCAGAACAAAATTGATGCTGGATCATCAAAATGTATATTAAAGTCACCTAGTATAATCAAACTGAGATTGTGAAGGCAATGATTAATGAGGGTATTGTGTAAAAGATGGAAAAAGAAAGTTGAAGGGGGCGAAGGATGATAAAGTAAAAGAAAATTAAGTGCTGGAGAGCCCATAAGACAGAAGGAAAGTGATTCTAAGGAAGGATGGGTAATAGATGTTAGTATTTTAAGCCTAAAATGAGTAGAGTAGGTAACAGCTAATCTCCCACCCTTATCATCTTTACCATTATGAATGAAGTAATGACAGGTTAAATAAAAGGTATCAGCTGCAGTGAGCCAAGTTTCAACCAGAAAAAAGAATATCTAATTTATTCTTAGTAAAGAAATCTTTAATTAATGGATGTTTTGATCTTAGAGAGTAGGCACTGAGAAGGCCTAGCTTTAATTTGTCTGTGAACTGAAGAACTTGAGGGATGTAAAGTCCCCCACAGTAGGGATAGGGCAGAGACAATGGGGTGGTGAGAGAAGTGAGATAGGGTGAAAGCCTGAAAAGAAAAGCCTTGAAAGCAAGCAAAAGAATCTTAAAAGGACCCTAGAAGTGACTGGTACTCAATGATGTTCCTTAAGAAGGGGGGAGGCATGGTCGTACTTACTAGCATGACAAAGGACTCTTATGGCAATGTTCAGGAGGGATTGTTGTTTTTTAGTAACTGTCAGTGCGGCACCAGTATAAAGGATATTGCAGTAGTCAAATTTTGATATGACAAGTGGCAAAATAAAGATATGAAAAGAGTCAGTGAAATATTTGCAAACAGAACGGAGGTGCTTGACAGTAAAGAAGCAGGGGTGGGTAACAGTGGTTTTTTTTTCAGTATTATTAATTTAAATTTATTAAATACTACCTGCTACACAGAAAGCCATAAAAGTGGTAGATATTCAGGTACAATGTTACATGTATTTTTATTATCCATGGAGACCTGACAATCTGGGTTTGTACCTGAGGCAATGGAAGGTTAAGGGGCCCTTTTACAAAGGGCTTGCCATGGGCCATGGGGCTTACCACGTGCCAGTTCAGAACTATTACCGGGCTACTGCAGTACTGTGATAAGTGTAGGTCCATTTCCTTTTAAAAAAACCAGCCTTTTACCCACTGTAGTAAAAGGAGGCCTCGGCGCGTGTCAAAAACACACACCGACACTACTGCAGGACCCCTTTCACTGCAGTTTGGTAAAAGGGGTCTTCAGTGACTTGCTCACTGCCTCCTCATCCCGGCACAGAATTTCATGAAGGAAGTGAGAATTTTGCACAAATTCTGCAATGTGCATGGTACAGAGAATTCCTACTGCAGTAAATAATCGTATGTGATTTGAATTTTTAAACCTGATCATTTTAACGTGCCCACATACATTTAGTTAAGAAAGAAAAAAGACAAATAATTTGCCTAATTTTTTGCATTCTGCCAGTTTCTTGTGACCTGGATTAACCACTGTTAGAAACAGGATACTGGGCTAGATGGACCTTTGGTCTGACACACTATGGGAATTCAAATATTCCTGAACTGATAGGCAAGAATCTATAATATATTTGGTGTAAACCTTTAATTCTAAAGAACATAATTTCCCTGTGGTCAGAGAAAAGAAAGCAGAAGTTTCAGTGAACAGGATAAGTATGAGAAGAAGCAGTACCCAAAGAGTTAAATTGTGGGGCCTTAGTGGGTGACTGGATTCAGAAATTAACCTTTATAAAAAAAGTTAACTGGTATTATCGCTATCATTGTTTTGCCATAGGGGCTGTTTATAACAGCTTGTGAAGAGTCTATATCCTATTTCAATTCTGCAAAAAGAAATGTTTCTAGTTTGCCCTTCTTTATGACTTTTACCACTGTTAATTTTCTTTTATTGCTTTTTAATTATTTCATTAATTTTAGCTATCAACATGAAGGATGATTCTAGTTCAAAGCAAAACACTCCTCTCCAGGAACTACATTTTTTGATTAAACCTTCTTCCATATATTAAGTCAAAAGATTAGGCAATTCTGGCCTTTTCTTTAATGAACTTTCTAATTAATGTAAAATTGAATTAAAGGTTTTTTAATATAAGATCTGTATACATAAATATGGATTTAACGTCAACTAACAGTGACAGAAGTAAGTGCAGGGAGGGGATAAAAATGACAGAAATCCAAAATATGGCAGGGTAGTTTTTATATGGTATTAATCTTTTGTCTTGAACAGACAGAAATTCGATGAACTATGTAAGGTATATGTAGAATGACAATATGCAATCCCACTTTCAAATATTCATAGTTCATAAGGAACTGATGATCTGGATTCTTCTATTTTTAAATTGTTGACAGACATATTCTCAATCAGAAAAGGGTCATAGACTTAATATACTGCCTTTCTGTGGTACAACCAAAGCGGTTTACATATACTATGCAGGTATTTTACTTGGGCTCACAGTCTGTTTTTGTACCTAGGGCAATGGAGGATTAAGTGCCTTTATATGTGTGCCATGTTATGAATATTTTTTTATATATTTGTTATATACAATGTGTGTTTACTAGTAAACATTTGTTTATTATGCCTAAATTTTTTTTTTTTGGCATGCTCAAAAGTCAGCACTCAAGGCTATGCTATAATTCCCAGCACTCAATTTGGGCACACATCCCCTGTATTCTATAACACTGCAAACACATTCTAGGAATGACCCTGACCTGCCCATACATCTCTCATGGTCATGCATCCCTTTGGTTTGCACACTAAGGGGTCCTTTTACTAAGCTGCTGCAAAAGGGGGCCTGCATGCTGAGGCCCACTTTTACCGCAGTGGGTAAAAGGCTGTTTTTTGGGGTTTTTTTTTTAAAGAAATGGCCATACAGCAAGTGAAGCACTTGCCATGTGACCATTTTAAGGGGGAGCACTGACCGCTACCCATTGAGGTGGCGGAAAGGGCTCCCAAGCTAACCCGGCGGTAATCAAGCAGCGTGAGGCACTGCCTGATTACCGCCGGGTAAACACCGGCAGTACAAAAATAAAAATATGTTTGTAGTGCCGGAAATGGCATGCACTGGGGGTTGGAACTACCTCCAGGTTGCTGCAGTAGCCCAACGATACTTCTGGTTTAGCGAGTGGTAAGCCCACATTGGGCTTACCACTGCTTAGTAAAGATCCTTTATGAGATTTTGAGCACACATTGTTATAAAATAGCGTCTAGCAAAATGTGCACCCAATTCCAAATTGGTGCCAATTAGTACCCAATTATCAACACTAATTGGCTCAACTGGATAACTTCTGGCCTGATATTTCTGTGCTTCTTTCTTTCTTTATCTATTTATATTCTGCACTATCTTGGAATTCTTGGTGGAGAGCAACAAAATATACAAAATAAAAGAAGGCAGCATTCATCATACACATAAAACAAGCAGACAAAATGCTCCATCATGCATAAAACTATGCTAATACCATTTACCCTCTGCTCTCTCATTAATAAATACATGAAGCCTGATTATACATATCAGTTCCATTATCATGTTTAAACTATTTCTTTTCAGTTCACTCCACAAGCTTGTTGGAATTACTAGGGAGTCCTTTTACTAAGGCATGCTGAAAAATGGCTTGTGGTAGTATAGGCACAGGTTTTGGGTGTGCGCCGATCTATTTTTCAGCACGCCTCGTAATGAGAAAGATCAACCTAGGCTGACAGACAGCCCGGATGGTATAGAACTACCCTACCCACAAGGCCTTAGGAGAAAAGGGAAGGACAGTCCACTTAAAACACAGACATGGAGTTTACCTAAGAGAAGGGAGGGAAGGGTTTGGGTAGGGAAGAAGCAATACCCAAGAATGGCCAGTAGAGGGAGTGACAATGTTAAAACTTCATTTCCATGGCTACAGAATCAGTATAGGATTCCACCCACCTGTGGGGAGGGGGAGGATAAGGGTAACCCAGCTGTGAGGAGTGAGGAATTTAGGGAGCAGGGTGGAGAGGGAGTTGATTGGATGGAAGTCCTAGAAGAAGGGCTTGGTAACCCAGGGGGAGGAGGAGGAGGTGGAGAGAGAGCAAGTACCCATGGACTGTGAGGAGCCAAGAGACCAGAGTCTGCAAGTTTAAGAGGGCAGCGCGGGCGGACACAGGAGTGAAGTATCTGTGAAGACGGAGGTGAGCTGCCCAGCCTGCATTTTTTCTGATTAGAGTGAGGATCAAGAGTGGGCTACCTTTTTGTTTTTCTGACGTTTTTGTGAATCAGTTTTGTTTCTTTCCTTTATGTACTGTGGATTGCTGAAACTGAAAACTGACAGCCTTGTTAGATAAGGATTATAAAGTGGACTGTGCATTTTGGTTCTGAATTCAAAGAGACCAGTTGATTAGGTCTTTGGATTAAAAACTGTGATTCATAAGAGGAGTTTATTTTTGACTTTGCTGCCGGTTGTACTGAAAGACCAGGGCTACTATTGGAGAGCAATAGCCAGGGATTCGTCTCCACATACCCCAGAACAACAGGGAAGATTACAGCCTGTAAAAAAGGCCTTTTTAAAAATTTTTGATGAAAATGGATGTGCAGCAAAATCAAAATTGCTGTGGGTCCTTTTTGAGTCTGTGACCTTAGCACCAGCCATTGACCTAGCAGTAAAGTCTCACACAGTAACTGGGCGGTAATGACCTAAGCGCGTCAAATGCCACGGCGTGCATACAATACGTGCGTATGAAAATAAAAATTATTTTTTGGCTATGCGCATCAGACCTGCACCAAAAATGAAATTACCGCAAAAGCCACATGGTAGCTAGGTGGTAACTCCATTTTGGCATGCGTTGGGTACGCAAAGATGCTTATGCAGCTTAATAAAAGAGCCCCAAAGTTTTTAGTTTTTTTTTAACTGCCCTCAGTTCTGCAATGATCTTAACTGATATAGAAAAGAGTTCCATAATTTAGGACTGACAATTTAAAAGATTGAAGAACGATACTCTTCCTTCCAATCTCCCTATATGTACCAACATGAAAAGTTGGTACATCAAGCAACATTTTATTAGTAGATCCAAGCGCTCTTAAAGGTTGATGTAATTGAAGATTTGTTGAAACTACCACAGAGACAAGATTATATATCACTTTAAAAACCAATAACAGAATTTTTAATGTAACACACAGTTCAATAGGTAACCAGTGTAATTTAACTAAAATAGGCATAATATGCTCAAACCAATGATTTGGTCATCCAAATGTATTAGTATTTGCCCCTCTTGGGAAGATACATTGGATTTAAACAAAAAAAATATTTTGGAGATGATTAAGAATCGTACTAATTCCTGGCATCCTCTTCATCTTTCATGGTGGGGCCGCCTAGACACAATCAAAACGATGCTGATACCCAAAATTAACTTCACTTTCAGTATGTTACCGGTTCTTTTTCCCAAGACTTTTTATTCAGAAATTGATAATATTTTATCAAAATTTTTATGGAATAATAAACCTCCAAAGATTGCTCTGAAAACTCTTAAGAACACTAAAGAAAAGGCTGGTGTCCTGTTTCCTGATTTCTATATTTATCATAAAGCATTTATTCTACAACAGGCAGTGTATTGGTTAATCAAGCCTTTATATTATTCTCCAACTTGGTTAGCAATAGAGCAATTTTTGTGGGGTTTTTCCTTGAGTCCTAATCTTTTACCAATGTTTCTACTGAAACAACTTAGAACTAACAATATAATTTCTTCTTCGTTTTCTTGTCTACATGAACTAGATAGTTATATGGAAATTCCAAGCAATATTTCATTACATTCCACATTATAGGACAAACCATTGATTAAAATGAATAAGCTATCCATATTTTGGGAGGTATGGCCAAAGTGTGGAATAGACACAATTGCTCATGTTTTCTCTGATAACAATGTCATTTCCTTTGAAGATCTATGTTCTAATTTGTCTTTACCTTCCAGCCAATATTTTAAAATTACTGCTTTTCTCTTTAATAAATCCCATAAGGGCCATGTGGTATCACAAATATACAAATTCTTTTTACAAAACAAATTCCTCAGCAAGCTTAGCTTATGTTCAGTTTGGGAAAACGACCTCCAAATTCAAGTTACCCCTCAACAGTGGATTTATCTTTGGTCTAAATCAAACAAGCCTATAGTGTCAGCCAGTTATATGCAATCCTTATATTTCTTTCGTCATAGGGCAATCTGGACTCCGCATAAGATGGCTATAGCTGGGCTTGTTACTAATAACAAATATTGGTCTTGCCACTTGTATCCTGGTACACTAATACATATGATTTTTGAATGTAGATTAAGGAATTTTGGGAGCAAATATGGACTTTTATAACTAATATTCTCTCTATACAGGGTCCAATCACGTTTCCCATTATCTTTCTTGGTTCAGGACCAATTGGATAGCTCTCAACAAATATTACTGAACATTTTGCTTACTGCTGCACTTAAAATGGTTCTTTTGCATTGGAAAGATAATTCTAATCTCAACTCTATTTTTTGGTGGCACCTAATTTTACAAATCCATAAATTTGAAATATTCTTAGCAGGAAAATTGGGCAAGACATGTTGGACTGCTAAAATTTGGTCTCCTGTTGATAAATATTTAGAGTCTTGTTATTCTTTGCAGTTACCGTCAGGTTACAGCACTCTGTTATACTAATCTTCTTTTCATAATAAGTTGTATGAACGAGGCATTTAATCTTAGTGTTATTATTTTATTGTAACTTATGCTACATTTGTTGTTGTTATTTTTGACAATTGGTTTGTCTTCTTTCAAAATTGCAAAATTTCAATAAAAATTCATGGACTCTCTCTCAAACCAATAAATACTTGTCACCACTCTTGCTGTGGCATTCTGAGCCACTTGCAAAGCTTTTCAAAACAAGAAGTGATGGAGTGGTTTACCAGATTTCCAGCCCACCACTATCCACATATAGGCTGAAAATCTATGAATGGTGGATATATACAGATATCGGCCATTGGTATCTTTATAAATCCTTTGGAAAACTGACACCATAGATTACAGTAAATAGATTAACAGGCAAATTAAACACCTTAATATTGGCTTCCTTTAGCATCATTCACTCTTCCCACATACTATTTTATACTTCAGAGTCTTCCATTTAGTTGCTTTTATCATTAGTTGCCGATGAGAAAAAAAATCGCTGTGGGCTAAAGTAGTGATTACACAGTTAGAAAGTAATACAGTGTTTGATTCCACAGGCAGAATTAAATGTCCTTTTGGTTACCTCATGAGTAGATGTCTACATATATGAACAAGATCATTCGAAAATTCTGTTTATTGCCACTGTTAAATCCAATTATTGTGTCTCTCCTCCCCAGGGTTTTTTTCCCCTACCCATATAAAAATGATTTTTAGAGACTATGGTATTTTACAATTAATAACACAAGCAGGGCGTGATTATCTCACTGATTCACTTCTATAATGATATTGTTTCCTGAAGCGTTTTAGGGCTGTTCTAGTATGTACTGGTCAAAGCACCTTTGTCAATATTTAATCTGTATTGATCCATGGCTTGATTTCAGTTCACTATGCTTATTACATCTATCTTTCCACACAGCCTGGTTGCTCTTTGTGACAAACCTCTATTGATACATTTCATTTGTCCTGACAGTGCAAAACTGGAAAGTGCTGAGATTTCGGCTTTTCTTTGAACTCTTTGTACTTAAGAGACTTGAAGCTCAGACAGTGTCATATAGCTTAGCATGTACTTTATTCATAGTTTTCAAGGGATAATGTTTACAGACAGCTATATTTTTTTAATAAAATATTGTTCAAGGCTTTATGTATGCTGAAAATATGGAAGACAAACAGGAGATGCTCTAATAAATATCACTCATCAGCTAGGTATGTCCTCCTTAATCTGTCATTACACAATTTCTTCTCTTTGTAAGCAATAGTTCAGTTTTATAGTGGGGTAATTCTATAAGGAGCTGTCTACTTATAGGCAACAGGAACTTTATAAATGATGGTATTCTAGTCATGTAGGTGTATAAATGACCTTTTATAGAATATCAGTTTGCAGAAAAGTATGCACCTTGTTTTGATGGTGCACAATCTGATCGTAGACCTGCGGATGGGTAGAGTGTGCAAATATTATTCATGGGTCCTTTTACCAAGTTGTGGGAAAAAAGGTGCTACGGTAGCAGTGAGGGCCATTTTTCCCACACACCAGGGCCCTTTTTACCGCAGCAGGTAAAAAGCCCCAAAAACTTAATGGCCATGTGGTAAGAAAACTCTTACTATCTGACCATGCCCTTTCCGCCACCCACTGAGGTGGTGATAAGGGCTCCCACAGTAACCCGGCAGTAACCAGACAGCGCTCGGCATGCACGATTACTGCCGGGTTACCACTGGGCTGACCATTTCAGCACTTTCCTACCTATACTAATTGACTACGCTCAGATGTCAACATGGCCAAATCTGTCTCCTCCTAAAACCTGATTGAGATTCATGTAAGATATCTTGAAGACACAGGTAGCTTACCAATTGTTGTGCTACCAGTCCCTCCATTACCTTCACCAAAAGTGGTGAAGAAGCCACTGGCATATATGCTGGCAAATTACACTCAGAACATCAACAAGGAAATCCAAGTGAGCCTTTTATGCTTATAATCGAAAGTAATCGCCGGCTATTTCCCGACACAAATCGGGATATGGCCGGCGATTTCGCAAAAGCGGCGAAAAGCGTATAATCGAAAACTACATTTGTGATAGCTTTGCCGCTTTCCCTTCGCCTCGCCGGCGAAAGTTCAAAGGGGCGTGTTGGCGGCGAAGCGAAGGCGGGACATGGGCAGGCTTGGGCGTGGCTACCAGATGGCCAGCTTTCGCGGATAATGGAAAAATAAAACCCGGCGATAAGCAGTATTTCGCCGGGTTTACTTGGTCTTTTTATTTTCACGACCAAACCTCAAAAAGGTGCCCCAACTGACCAGATGACCACCGGAGGGAATGGGGGATGACCTCCCCTTACTCCCCCAGTGGTTGCCAACCCCCTCCCACACTAAAATTATTAAAATACAAACCTTTTTTGCCAGCCTGTATGCCAGCCTCAAATGTCATACCCAGCACCCAGACAGCAGTATGCAGGTTCCTGGAACAGTTGTTGTTGGTTGCAGTGGACTGCAGAAAGGCAGAGCCAGGCCCATCCCCCCCCCTACCTGTTCCACTTGTGGTGGGTAATGTTGAGCCCTCCCAAACCCCCCAAAACCCACTGTACCCACATGTAGGTGCCCCCCTTCAGCCCCTTACGGCTAGGGTAATGGTGCACACTTGTGGGCAGTGGGTTTTGGGGGGGATTTGGGGAACTCAGCACACAAGGGAAGGGTGCTATGCACCTGGAAGCTAATTTGGCTGTTTATAAAAGATGTTTGAAGTGCCCCCTAGGGTGCCTGGTTGGTGTCCTGGCATGTGAGGGGGACCATTGCACTACAAATGCTGGCTCCCCCCAAGGCCAAATGCCTTAGATTTTGCCGGGTTTGAGATCGCCGGCAGTTTTTTCCATTATCGTGGAAAAACAAAACTGGTGATCTCAAACCCGGCAAAATCCAAGGCATTTCACTGGCCCACACCGTATTATCGACAAAAAAGATGGCCGGCCATCTTTTTTGAAAATACGGTTCCGGCCAGCTGTTGCGCCGCCACCAAAATAGATCGCTGGCGACCTATTTCGCCGGCGACGTTTGATTATTCCCCTCTTTGAGGACAGACTTTTGCCAAAGAGACAAATACTAGTAATGAAACATTTTCAAATTTATATATAAAAAAAGAATCCTATGAGGGATTCAGTTGGGAATTAGACATTCAGGGGTGTGCTGAAAAATGGCCTGCGCTGCTGTAGCCACATGTATTCAGCACACCTGCAAACAAGGCCTTTTGGGGGGACGAAAATGGACATGCAGCAAAATTAAAATTGTTGCGCGTCCATTTTGGGCCTGAGATCTTACTGCCACCCATTGACTTAGCAGTAAGGTCTCATGCATTAACCGGGTGGTAACTGTCAGCACACATACACTGCCTATTACCGCCTGGTTAGCACCACACGGAAGAAAAAAAATATATGTTCTGCCACGTGTATCAGAGCCTATGTAGCAAGCTTAACAGCACCAAGTCTGAACATACAAATATCAGTAACTGTAACTTTAAAAAGGTAGCAGTGAATATACAGAGCCACAATATACTTCCTATTGGAAAAGCCAGACAAGTCAGACTTCTATGGAGCCACGTATAAATTAAATGCCAGCAGAATCTCTCACCTTGGTCACTCACAGAATACAGACAATTCCTCACCAATTACAGAATAAAGGACCAAAATCAGAAAAGGAAACACTGAGAAATCACATTCTCTGTAAGCAATATAGCACAGGAAAAATAAAAAGGGATTATCTACTGTAGGGAGCAAAATACAAGATCACTTTCTACCCCAAAATAAAACCCACAAATACATTATCTGGATAGTCAAGTTAAAAACTTGTGGGACAACAGCGAGCTGTATTTTCAAAGCATTTAGACTAACAAAGTTACATATATGGAGGGGCATAATTGAACGAAAACGTCTATCTCCATGGGCATTTATCTCCGAGAACGGGTCCGTGAAGGGGCGGACCAAACCGAATTTTTTGAAAAAAATAGACGTCCATGTTTTATTCGACAATTTGTGAGCTGGGCGTTTTTGTTTTTCAGCGATAATGGAAAATGAAAGCGCCCAGCTCAAAAACGAATAAATCCAAGGCATTTGTTTGTGGGAGGGGCCAGGATTCGTAGTGCACTGGCCCCCCTCACATGCCAGGACACCAACCGGGCACCCTAGGGGGCACTTTTACAAAAACGAAAAAACAGGTAAAAGAGCTCCCAGGTGCATAGCACCCTTCCCTTGTGTGTTGAGCCCCCCAAATCCCCCTCAAAACCCACTGCCCACAAGTCTACACCATTACTATAGCCCTAAGGGGTGAAGGGGGGGCACCTACATGTGGGTACAGTGGGTTTGGGGGGGGTTGGACGACTAAGCATTAAGCTGCACAATTGTAACAGGTGGGGGGGGATGGGCCTGGGTCCACCTGCCTGAAGTCCACTGCACCCCCTAACAACTGCTCCAGGGACCTGCATACTGCTGGGTATGACATTTGAGGGTGAAAATAAAAAGTTGTGAAACATCATTTTTTGTGGTGGGAGGGGGTTAGTGACCACTGGGGGAGTCAGGGGAGGTCATCCCCGATTCCCTCTGGTGGTAATCTGGTCATTTAGGGCACTTTTTGGAGCCTTATTCGTGAAAAAACAGGGTCCAGGAAAAGTGCCCTAAATTCTAGCTACAAATGCATACTTTTTTTCCATTATCAGCGAAAGGCGCCCATCTCTCCTCGGCCGATAACCCCAGTTCCACCTTCGCCACGCCTCCGACACGCCCCCGTCAACTTTGAACGCTTCTGCGATGGAGTGCAGTTGAAAACGTCCAAAATGGGCTTTCCATTATACCGATTTATTCGTTTTTGTGAGATAAACGTCTATCTCCCGATTTGGGTCGAAATCTAGGCGTTTTTCTCTTTCAATTATAAGGTGGATGGTAACCTACAGAACTTTAACTGCCCTGTTTACTAAGCCATGCTGTAGGCACGCTAACGTTTTAGTGCACGCTAAAAATTAGCATACGCTAGCAATAGAGACACCTATTATATTCCTATGGGTGTCTCTAGCATTACCGCGCACTAATTTTTAGCATGCACTAAAAGGTTTGCACACCTATAGCGTCACTTAGTAAACAGGGCACTAAGTGCTTTGAAAATGAGCCCCCGTGACTCCAACCAACTTATTAGTGGAACATAACAACAGAGACATGGTATGGTCGCATTTTCAATATGGTAATACTAGAGCCCAGCTAAGGAACAGGTTACTTTAAGTTAGTCTTCACTGGACCAAACTTTCTTTCCTTGTGCCATCACCATTCAGCTGGATAGGCAGTGTTTCAAAAGGTGGAGGATAAAGGATTTTTTATTTTATTTTTTTACATTTATGTCCCACATTATCCCAAGCAAACTTGGGTTCAATATGACTTACATTTGAAAATACAACAAGACAGAATAATAGAATTCAGTTATATCATGGGAGCAAATAGATGGATATGTCTGAAACATTTAACAAAGTTGAGCTTAGCATATATACCCAATTGGGCATTTAAAAGTCTGTCCTATGATGATGCTGCATGTTGAAGAATCATAGCCATATGTATAAATATGCACATACCAGAACAGGCATCTATACACACATTGCAAAAGTAAACAACAACTTCTACAGAGTACATCCAAAGCTTAATTTCTATTTTCTCATTTCCATCTTCCAAAATTCTAGACTGCAGATATACAGATCAGCAGGACCCAAAGCAGTCCAAAACAAGTAGTCAGAAACAACACAGTTTATACCTAATTGTTCAACCACACTTATGATTCACCTTTGGGTTTAAAAAGCAAAACCACATGCATGTAAGGACTGGATAAACAAATCAAAATAAATGTTAAAGCAAATGCCCTTAATATGTAATATTTGGTAGCAATAATGAAACAGTGATAGAATATTCACATAGCAAGCAGCCTGAGCCAACAGATTTATTTTCCACTGAACATAATTAACTTTGTTTGAACTTGGTGGTTAACAGTATAATGAATTGGGCGATGTTGCCACATTCAGACTGACTCTGGACTGAACTTCTGCATGAAGGAAGTCCTTCCCTCATTATTCAATATGTCTCTATGAAACAGTAGTAATAAAAAAGGCAAGTGCATTTTTATAATATATCACTGTAATACACAAAACAAAAGGAGAAAGTTCCCACATACCATCTTTTTCTTTTGATGTAGGCACAAGAAAAAAAGATGTTAAATGCTCCCAGGTCTCAACCTAATTATTTTTGGGGATTTTTAAATTATTTATTTATTCATTTGGCTTTTTACTCACATTGTACTTATAAATAGTAAATCTGATTGTTAAGCACCTGATTCTCATAACATGATGTCTGTTTTGGTGGCTCTTTACTAGGTAAAAACATCTCTGCATGAATACAAGCCGTCCCTATAGCCAGCTCTTCCAAATGACACAATGGTTTACAATTTAGAATTAATTACTTCCCCTGTGTACATCTGGATGCTGCAAAGCTGACACGTTTGAAAATATAAGCAAGATCAAATAAAAATGTTACCAACAATAAAGGATGACAACATGGATAGAGCAGCTCATAGATTTGCTTGCTTTGTTTTGAGTGAACGAGGATGACCAACAGCTGTGTAGAGGAGATGTCTCCTGTTCCGCTTTCCTGCACCTCAGCCCTTCTTCAATTTTTTAGGCTGCCGGCAGCATCAGTGATGTAAACACACTGTCCTCTGCGGCCCTGGAAGCTCTCTCTCTTTTGCAGCATCCTGCCCAATCTCCTTGGTCCTGCCGAGGCAGGACAGGAATTTGTAGCAGAATGAAATTTCCAGGCCACCAAAGGCAGTGTGTTTGCCTCACTGGTGCTGCCAGCAGTCCATAAAATTGAAGGACAGTGGTGCAGGGAGCGGGAGAGCAGCCAGTAGTGCCTAAAGCACAGGCATATGACTGGACATCAGGGTTGGGGGGCCTGAGGCTGGAATGGGGGGACCTGTGCCCCCAAGGTCTCCGTAGCTATGCCGCTGGTATGTGTAGTGATTTATGAGAGGAAACTGATAATTTATAAAGTCAGAAGGTTGGTGATTTCTGGAGTAAAGATAGTAAAACTTTAGTGAATATGTGAAGAGTTGAGTGACTTTAGACTGAGAGAGACTTTCAAGGACTGTGAGGGTGAGAGAAAAAATGTTAAGGACAGAGAATTTCTCAGAGTTGGGTTAACAGATGTCTTGCTGTTCAGCTGAGAGTTGTGAGTGTGGTACAGAATTCAATAAGATTGTATTTTTAAAATATAAATAAATATATACATATATATGTATATATGTCACTTTTGCAAGAGCGCCAGAGAGTCTCAACACCGTGCGGGCCTATCTGGAGGCCACTGGATGTCAGTTCTATGACAGTTTTTACCGCCTGGCAGGCGTATTTTCAAAGCACTTAGACTTACAAAGTTACATAGGAACTTATGGAGCTTTGTAAGTCTAAGTGCTTTGAAAATGAGCATGCTAGTCTATGGAACTCACAAACACAAGAGTATACAGAGGACTATGACTGATTACTTCAAGTAAGCCTAACGTCCCTAAAGTGCCCCCCCTCAGGCCTATCTTACAATCCCTGGTGGTCTAGAGGTATAGTCAGGGCAAGAGTGAGCTGACTGGGGATCAATCCTACACTTACTAGACTACAAGGGATTGTAAGGTAGTCTGAGGGGAGGAAGAAAATACTCTTTGCATTCTTTTTTTTTTTTTTTTTTTTTTGTAATATGATTGCAAGTAATGACGTTATGATCTGGCATAGTAGTTTATATAGTAAATGCTTTTGATATAGAAGTTAGCAGGAATGTAAATTTGGGATGATAAGCTCTTTAAGAATTAGCCTGTCTGTGGAGATATGACATTAGCAGTCACTCCAAATGTGGTACAAAGACAGTCATTGTAAAAGCACTATGGCTTTTGGTTTCAGTTTTCATTAGCTGAAGTCCATGTGTGCAAAGGCTATTTTGCCTGAAGGGAAAATATGGTCTTTCATTATTTAAATTATTATATATATTCTGGCTTGGATACTATTTGGGTGATTCTAAAGAATTTCCAGACACTGTTAGGTATGATGAGGATGCAACATTTTAATCAAACTTGTGATGTGCACAAGCCAGATTATATGAGAATGGAACCTATGGTGATTGTTTTCACTCTCTATCCAGTGCGGATCTCCTGATATTGGTCGCCCATTTGACACACACCTGGTTTGCCACTGAACCATTTCCATAACTGCTTGGACTAGCGTCCCTTGTGTCTACTCATTATCTTTAGTGCATTTTGCACATGAACCCCCTCAAGTTCTTGGCTGGCCATCTGTAAGGCACATGCTCTTCATGATTTCTGATTCTTCCTCCAATTGCCTCTCTGTCTTCCATTTGGAGAGACATCTCTCTGGTGTGAGTCGAGGCTTTAGCCCTTTGTATCCACTGCTTTTCTTTTGCTCTTCTAACTTTTTTCAGTTGGTTATCCAATCCAGCTTTCTTGAGTTGGGTAGACATATACTGCAACTCCTTCAAGGTCTCCTCCCTGGAGACTTTCATTTGGGTCAGCTAGGCTTGTCTCTAGGCCAGCTGGCCTTGCACTGTCTGGATTCTACTCGCCAACATTGCCATCTTTTCTCTGTGCTCCCATGCACTGACATGCTCCATGCACATCTTCTCTTGTATTTCTATCAGCTGCCAGGTCAACAACCCATTCACTTCTGCCAGTGGTTTACAGCGTACTCATATACAAGGAGGAAAGGAAATCCAAATGACGTATAGAAAAGATGCATAGGCATTCTGAACAGTCATTCTAGAGAAATAATAGACAACCTAATTTAAATAAGGCATCATCAAACTATGTGAACTCTAAACCAGATTCTCCAAGCACCTGCTGGAATAAATGCATCTTCAAAAAAGATATAGTGGAACTAGAAAAGGTGCAGATTAGGGCGACAAAAATGATAAAGGGGATGGGATGACTTCCCTATGAGGAAAGGCTAAAGCGGATGGGACTCTTCCGCTTGGAGAAAAGACAGCTGAGGGGAGATATGATAGAGGTCTATAAAATAATGAGTGGAATGGAATTGGTAGACGTGAAGCGTCTGTTTACGTTTTCCAAAAATACTAAGAGTAGGGAGCATGCAATGAAGCTACAAAGTAGTAAATTTAAAATGAATCCGAGAAAATATTTCTTCACTCAGCGTGTAATTCAACTCTGGAATTTGTTGCCGGTAAAGGTGGTTAGCTTTGTAGAGTTTAAAAAAGGTTTGTACTGCTTCCTAAAGGAAAAGTCTATAGACCATTATTAAATTGGACTTGGGGAAAATCCACTCTTTCTGGGATAAGAAGCATAAAATGTTTTGTACTTTTTTGGGGATCTTGCCAGGTATTTGTGACCTGGATTGGACACTGTTGGAAAAAGGATTCCCAGTATGGCAATACTTATGTACTTAAAGAAGCCCCCTGTCCATAAAAAAAGAGGGAGCAAATTCCAAAAGGCTGGTGCTAAGCAGAAAAATGCACAATGCTTGGTCGATTCAAGATAGGCCCATGAGGCTTTAGGAAAAAACAAATGAATATTAAGAGGCCCTTTTACTAAAAGCTATTAAGTCCTTAACAGCAGTTTGCACACAAAAAACAGGATACCACCACAAAAACACGTTAAAGTTGTTTAAGGTATTTTTATACATTATTTAAGAATTTTTCTCTATTAACTAGCTACCATGGCAGGGAAAATGCCCTTAGTGCATGCCCCGGGTAAACTACTTGCGTTTTAAACTGGCTGGAACCAGGTGTGTTTTCAAATTACTTAGATTTACAAAGTTCCATAAGAACCTATAGGACTTTGTAAGTCTAAGTGCTTTGAAAATGAGCCACAGTGTGCAGTAAAGTCCCACGTTATAATGGGTTAAGCCCAGATTTTACTGCTCTTTAGTATAAGGGCCTCTAAATGAGCAGAGAGATTGTGTGGAGGGGCATAATTGAACGGTGCCAGCCATCTCTAAGGGCGGCCATCTCCGGAGCCGGCGCCGCAAGTGGGCGGAGCCAACCATATTTTCGAAAAAGATGGCCGGCCATCTTTTTCTTCGCTAAAACGGTTGGGCCCGGCCAAACGTCAGAGATGGCCGGCATCGGTTTTCGGCCATAATGGAAAATAATGCCGGCGATCTCAAACCCGGACAAATCCAAGGCATTTGGTCGTGGGAGGAGCCAGCATTTGTAGTGGGCTCGTTAGGTTTTGTACATCTGGCCCAGGTACATAGCTCCCTTACCTTGGGTGCTGAGCCCCCCAAATCCCACTCCCCACCATTACCATAGCCCTTATAGGTGAAGGGGGGCACCTACATGTGGGTACAGTGGGTTTTGGAGGGCTCCCATTTACCACCACAAGTGTAACAGGTAGGGGGGATGGGCCTGGGTCCACCTGTCTGAAGTGCACTGCACCCACTAAAAACTGTTCCAGGGACCTGCATTCTGCTGTCATTGAGCTGTGTATGACATTTCAGGCTGGCATAGAGGCTGGCAAAAAATTGTTTTTTAATTTTTTTTTTTTTGGGTGGGAGGAGGTTGGTGACCACTGGGGGAGGAGTAAGGGGAGGTCATCCCCGATTCCCTCCGGTGGTCATTTGGTGAGTTGAGGCTTCTTTTTGAAGCTTGGTCATGAAACAAAAGGGACCAAGTACAGCTGGCAAAATGCTCTACAAGCCTGGCTTTTTTTTTTTCATTATTGGGCAAAGCTGGCCATCTCATGAACACACCCCAGTCCCGCCCCCATCCCGCCTTCACTACCCTACTGACACACCCCCTTGATGTTTCGCCAGCTCCGCGACAGAAAGCAATTGAACCCAGCCAAAATCAGCTTTCGATTATACCGATTTGGCCGGGTTCAGGAGATCTCCGGCCATCTCCCGATTTGTGTCAGAAGATGGCTGGTGATCACTTTCGAAAATGAGCTGAATAGGCATGTAAGGCAAGATACAATGGACTGTCATTGCAAAGAGCTCTAAAAATGAGAATCATGATCTTAAACTGGGAGCCAATGTTTTCATTTGAGAAGCGGTGCCACATGGTCAAAATTTTTAGAGTGACAGAGGTAATCAATAGAAATAAAATAAAGCATAGAAAAGCAAATAAGATGATACCTTTTTTATTGGACTAACAATATATTTTTGATTAGCTTTCGAAGGTAACCCTTCTTCATTGGATCAGAAATAAGCAAATGTTGATAAATAACAGTAAATATAAATGAAACATCAAAGTATTCCACTGGAAGAGGGTGTTGTAGATTAGGAGACAGACAGGGAGATATGCTTGGTGATCAAATGATGACAGAGCAGTGGAATTTTATGGTTTATAATGGGCTAGAAAACCCAGATCTTTATTAAGTCCTGTCTGGTGGGTGTCAAAATATTTGATCATTCTGACTTCAAAGGTCTTGCGTTCCTGGATTATCTTAAAGTTTCCTTTTAGTATTCTCACCATAAAATCATTGATACAGTGTTCTGGTTTTGTAAAGTGCTACCTCACAGAGGTGATATCCTGGTTGGCACTGGCATTTTTCATATGATGTCTATATAAATTAAATCTCTTCTTTAGCATCTGGCTCGTTTCTCCAATATAGCACCCTTCATCACACTTTTTTACATTGAATGATATATACCAGATTGGAAGATGAGCATGTGAAGGATTCCTTTATGTTGAATATTTTTCCTTTATGAATGACTGTGGGATCCTGTGAAATGTTTTGGCATAGTATGCAGCTGGATATATTTATTTATTTATTACATTTATACCCCACACTTTCCCACAAAAGTAGGTACAATGCGGCTTCCATTTGCACCAATGAAAACATGGTGCAAATGTCTGCGCCTAAGTTTACATGTGGAGCTCCCATATTCTATAATTTTGAGTGAAACTCAATACCACACCCCCAATTTACCCCCAAGCAACCATGACCCTCCCATTTCTACACCCTCTTATTTGGGCCGTGTGTAAATTTAATTTATGCATGTAAGTCCCAATTAAATTTAATTGGTGTCAGTAATTGCTTGTTAAACAGCCACTATTTTGGCTCATTATTCTATTAAATTGCATGCAGAAATCAGGGAATCAGGGACACACCTAAATTTCCATACGCAATTTTTGGCGACTTTTATAGAATCAGGGGACTGATGTTTTAGCACAGACCGAGGTGAGTAATAATGAGATGCAAAACATGCATATGCATGCAAAGCAGCTCTTTTTTAAGTAAAACGAATAACTCAGCTTTCATTTGACTTTGTATGCTACATTATTCATCAAAATAGTATACTATACTAGCGTTATGCTGGAGTTATCTTTCCTCCATGGATGCTCCTGTGAACCTTCTTAAAAGAGCTATTGCAGGTTCAAAGTGCCAGAATTTCCACCCTGAAAATCTTTTTAGCATGCCCTCAACTGCCTCCTCCTCCCCCACCCCACAAACAAAGCCCCTGCTAAAATCTTCCTGTCTCCTGATTCCTTTAGCATGTACTAGTGGTCTCCCTGGTGGCTAGTAGGAACATCAACAGAAGCAATCCCCATTTGCTCACACTCCGTTGGCACCCAAGTTCAAAACCCCGAGCAGCACACTCAGGGTACTAAATCTAGTGGTCAATTTGTGTTGCTGCAGCGAGGAATGTGAGATTTTCCTGGCTATAGTAATGTGAAATTAAATTTACCATGCCACTCATTAATATTCAGTACTGAGGTGTCTCAGGTTAGTGGTATTTTTGCTGTGGTAAAATAACACATGTGTTAGCAGCTCAGTAACTGCCTCTCCAGATGTAGTGTTGTTTGAATGGGCTTCTTCGTCATTTCTGTGGAGGATCGCTAGCTCGGTTTGGTAAAAGTGTAACATGGGGTTAGGGAAAGAAGAAAAAACAAAGTTGAAAAATGGGGATTTACTTGTGCTGGCGAACATTCCACCGGTCAGCAATGTAGCTTGGAATTTTGAGAAGGGTTTGGAATGGGAAGCTAAGGAGGGGTTTCCTGGGAGATGGGGCTGGTTGGCAGTTGCAGGGAGGATCTGACAGCTGAAGAGAGTGGGTGTGCTGTTCGGTGTGGGAGAGGCAGTGTGGGACTGAATGAAATTAAAAGTTTTTGAAGTGAGATTGGCTGGCAGTGAAAGCATTGAGGTGAGAGTGGTAGTAAAGGTGAGATTGGGAAGGGAGTAGATTAAGGTTTCACAATTTTTGGGGAATTTTGTGTAAATGTGGAGTGAATTGTGAAGGGAGAAAATGCTTAAGAGACAAGATAACTGTGGCAGGGGAATATTTAAAGTAACAGAAAACGGGAAGCTGTGAAAGCAGGTTGATTGGTTAGGAAAACGTTTGGAAAGTAATGGAAAAGAAGGTGATAAGTTAAAATAGGGAGCTGTGCATGGAATGTTGAGAGTGTTGTGCATATGACTGAAGGGTTGTCAGTCACTCTCAGCTTAGGGAACTAAAAAATATCAGTACAGGCCTGGAAAGAAAAGGGAATTTTGCTTACTTTTATTTTAATAGATTAATTTGGCCACAGTTTTTGTAATATTTCCCAGTAGCAGGGAAAGGTGTAAATCCTACCTATAGGAAAGATAGGGTTTTGCATTCTTTAAGTTCTTTAAGCGTGAAGTTTAGGAAGAAGCTTTGACTGGATAAGACTGCCAGACTTACAGAAAGCAACAAGGGCCCCTCCGCAAGAAAGTCTACGCTGCCAACGAGTGGAGACCGGTATCAGCTAAGTGACTTTGGAGAACGCAGGGAAAACTTAAGTAAAGAAAAACATTTAGGAAAAAGGAAAAAACATACTTACCTTGTTCCTTAGGAATAGTGAACAGAGTACCTGTGAAAACAATGAAAAGGGAAACACAAAGAATCAATTCTTAAAGGTTATTAAAAAAATAAATATATTTTATATCTAATTTGAGGAATTGATTATTGCTAAAGGGAGATACTTATCTGAAAAGTGCTCTGTAAAGACGAAGGTGGTTTCTGTGAAAAGAATACAAGTAAAATAAGGTTATTATTGGGAGACCAGGTTGAAAGGATACAAAGTTAATATTTAAGGGGGAAGGGGAAATTCTGGTGTGCCGTGTAATTGATTTGTTGCTCTTTCCATAAGTAAAAGAATGTTTTAATAAAATTGTTATATTGTTTCTGAAGATCTAATCCCTCCTTATTGCCACCCAAGAAGTTAAAGGAAATCCTGAATTTAGTTTATTTTCCTCCTTGGTTTGTAGGGAGCGAAGGACGTGGTTAGTTTTTGCTACTCCCTCCTCCTTCCTGAGAACTGAATTCCGGAAAGGTTGCCACGACTACCTAAATCCAACCAACCAGAACCCGGGTCATCATACTCAGGCAGGAGGGGCAGAGTCACCAAAGAGGCCTGTGAGACCCTGAGTAGGTGTTGGATGTGGCCGGAGGAAATACTACAGATGGACAAAAAGGTAAAATGCAAAAATAAATATTTATTCACAAGAACCAAAATTTCCAGGTCTTCTTCTTCACAGAGCCGAGTAGTAGTAAAGAGGGTAAACTCCTGTGATTCAAGAACACAGTTAGTAGTATTTATTGTCATGTAATCTCAGGCCTGTTTCTTCACAGAGCCTGAGGCATAGAATGGGGAAAACCCCAGCGATTCAGCAAACAGCAGTAAGCCAGCCTCTAGCAGCAGGCTCAAACACAGTCCGTGGCTATGGGGTTGCCACGCCCCAAACTCAGCCTTGCAGTTCTGCACTATGTATCAGGTCTAGCTCCAGTCAGACCTTCAGCAAGCTTGCAAAAGTTCTACTCAGCCCGATCACAGCACTGGGATGTCTCCAGTCAAGGCATAAGCTGGGGCTTCTCCTCATTCTCCCATGGGTCTCTCTCTGTTCTGCTCTGTCTCAGGCTTTTAGCTTCCAGTCTACTGTGAAGCCACTCCTTCCTGTCATAATGCATTAATCCTGCCATAGCAACTCTGCAGTTCAGCCTCTGACCAGCAGGATTAACACCACCTGCTGACAACGTGGCTGAACTGCAACTTCCCACAGGGAATATCTCTAGGGATGTTCATACTATCGGACTCATTTTCGAAAGAGAAGGACGGCCATCTTTCGACACAAATCAGAAGATGGACGTCCTTCTCACAGGGTCATCCAAATAGGTATAATCGAAAGCTGATTTTGGACGTCCCCAACTGCTTTCCATCGCAGGGACAGCCAAATTCAAGGGAGCGTATCGGAGGCGTAGCGAAGGCGGGACTTGGGCGTGCCTAACACATGGACGTCCTCGACCCATAATGGAAAAAAAAGGGTGTCGCTGACGAGCACTTGGACAACTTTACCTGGTCGTGTTTTTCTTACGACCAAGGCACAAAAAGGTGCCAAAAATGACCAGATGACCACCGTAGAGAATCGGGGATGACCTCCCCTTACTCCCCCAGTGGTCACCAACCCCCTCCCACCCTCAAACATCTTTCAAAATATTTTTGCCAGCCTCAGATGTCATACTCAGGTCCATGACAGCAGTATGCAGGTCCCTGGAGCAGTTTTAGTGGGTGCAGTGCACTTCAGACAGGTGGACCCAGGCCCACCCCCCTACCTGTTACGTTTGTGGAGGAAACAGCGAGCCCTCCAACACCCACCAGAAACCCACTGTACCCACATCTAGGTGCCTCCCTTCACCCATAAGGGCTATGGTAGTGGTGTACAGTTGTGGGTAGTGGGTTTTGGGGGGCACACAAGGAGCTCACAAGGTAAGGCAGCTATGTACCTTGGAGCAATTTCTGAAGTCCACTGCAGGGCCCCCTAGGGTGCCCTGTTGGTGTCCTGGCATGTCAGAGGGACCAGTGCACTACAAATGCTGGCTTCTCCCACGACCAAAGGGCTTGCATTTGGTTGTTTCTGAGATGGACATCCTTGGTTTCCATTCTCGCCGAAAATCAGAAACAACCAAGTCTAGGGACGACCATCTCTAGGGATGACCTAAATTTCAAGATTTGGACATCCCTGACTGTATTATCGAAACGAAAGACGGACGTCCATCTTGTTTCAATAATATGGGTTTCCTCACCCCTCCATCAGAACGTCTTGCAAGGACGTCCTCAACAAAACTTGGACGTCCCTTTTGATTATGCCCCTCCAAGTCCCTCACTGCCTCACAAGGGACTTAGATTCATAGCTTTGTTGGTAACAGAAATCTTGGGAAAGTTTTCAGATCTCTTTCCCGTATTCCTGCTGAGATCTTAATTCTGAAGTTACAGGTGTTTTAGATCTTTGTCAGTGTAATCCTAATTATTGAAGTATGATTTTTGTCTATTTTCCATTTGACAAAAGTTGCATATTTGCATATTAGTTTAGTTTGTAGTTTCTTCATTTAATTCTCTTTGTGAACTTAACCATGAAAGATTTGATGTATAACTTCTTTGACTTTGTATGTAATGCCTTGGCCAAAGGAAGTTAGCTGTCATGATTTTTGCCCTAATTAAAACTTTGAAAGAGAAGAGAGAGCCCAAAAAAGAGAGGTGTCTATAAATTATTTGCCTGGCTACATAGAAAATTTTGTTTTCCATAATGCTGCTTACATTTTCACAAATGAAATTTAAAGTTGAAAGTCAGAGATTTTGTAAAAATTGTAGCTATTATTCAAATTACTTATTAATAAGCTGCATAACAATTTGAGCAAGAGGAGATAAACCTGATGTATGATGGTTTGACAATAATAGTTCAAATAATGACTCCAGTAGACCTATCACACATCCATTAATTAAGTTGAAAACGGAAGAGATCCCTGTGGTACAAGGACAGAAAACAGCATGCAGAGTGTTACTTGACCCTCAGATCTATTCAGAGATTCGTTAGTGGTTAGCCTTTTTATGCCATATTCATTCAATTATAAAATGTTTGACATACAGAGGGAATAAATTATTACAATTAGAACTGTGCATTCAGTTGTCAGAATTGCTACAGCGGTTTTTTTACACAACATTTGTGGCATTAATGCTTATCTAGGAGAATGAACTTTATGAAGACATGTGGAGTGAAAGTCTATAATGGTACCTATAATTAGGTCCCCAGAAGGTGCCCAATAGGATCCTATTCTATAAAGGAATCTAGGCACCTACTTTTGTTTATAGAATATTATCATAATTTCATAAATATGACCTTAAAAGTTAGGCATCGCACTTACAGCAAACATAGAGTTGGTGTGTTAGTGCCTAAATGCTGTTGGTATGCATGTAACTTGCAGTATTCTATAAGTTAACCCCCCCCCCCCCCGATTCTGTAAAGGTCACCCAAATTTGCCCGCCAAAATTTGAGCGTGATCCTGAGATGTGCATGCAACTTACTTGGTTAACGAGTCAATTAATGCCAATAACTGGCTGGGTGCTAAAAATCATTGATGTTAATTGGGACCAATTAAGATTTGCACACACATCTGGGTGCGTTTGGGTTATGCTCCTAAATTTACACTGCTAAATTTATGCTTCTAAAATGTATGCCCCTAAATTAGAAATTAGATTATGCTCCTAATCTAGGAGCATAAATTTAGGAGCGTAACTTATGCTCATAAGTTAGGAGCATAAATTTTAGGAACGTAAATTTAGGCGCATAAATTTTAGGAGTGTAAATTTAGCACTATAACCTTTATAGAATGAGGCCCTGGGTGCCCAAATCCCATAGCAGGGGAGTGACTATGGAAGGGGCATAAGAAAAGTAATGAGATTTGAGTAGGGATTTAAATTTCTTAAATAAAAACTCAGACCGGATAAAAAAGGGGTAGATCATTCCAGAGTTTTAGGCCACAAAAATAAAAAGTGATATGCTATATAGATTCAAGGTCAGCCAATATGGGAGCAGGAAGGTGAGAGTCCAAGGAACGCAAGTGTCTAGGGGGAGTGTATGGGATAATCATGGAGGAGAAAAACAATGGAAGACCAGTGTGAGAGGTTTTGTGAACCAGAGAATCTTAAAAAAAAACAAAAAACCTATACGGAAAAGGCAACCAGTGAAGACTAGAAACAATGGGTTGAAATGAACAAAGCTCTTAGCTGCACAGAGAAAATGGGCAGCAGAGTTATGAAGCACCCTACGTCTTTTTAGCTGAGAGTTAGGAAGACCTGTGAAGATAGAGTTACAGTAATCTAGCTTGGAAATTATAAAAGTGTGCACCAAAGGAGGTAAGGAGGTGAAGTCAAAGTAGAAACCAGTGGCGTATCCACAGGTGGGCCTGGGTGGGCTAGGGTTCAGGCCCACCCAACAGTAGCATACGTTTAGTGGCAGCTGGTGGAGATCCCAAGCTCTATCTGCTGAAGACTTCCCTTTGACGGTAAGCCAAGGTGGAAAGAAGTGTTTTCTCGCCAGCTGAGATTATTTTGGTGGTGGTGAAGAACACTTGGAGCCCACCTACTTCTTGCCTAGGCCCACCCAGAATCTGTTGTCTGGCTACGCCCCTGGTAGAAACAGATAGAACTAAGCTTATGAAGAAGACAAAAACCTGATTGAACAACTGAAAAATATGTTGAACAAAGGATAGTTCCGAATCCAGGGTGATAAGCCAGATACTGAAAAGACTGAACAGGTTGAAGAACCTAATCAAAAGGGAAAAGATGGATTGTGGGAATCGGAAGGGGTCCGGTAACCCAACAAGCGATGGTCTTATCAGGGTTTTGAATAAGTCTGTAAGCAGTAAGCCAAGACTGAATTGAACGGAGGCAATATTAGACATAAGTAAGACCAATTTGGTAAGGAGAAAAAGGGAAAACCGGAAGGATGTCTTCTGTGTAGATGTAAAAGTTGACGCTGAGGCCTTGGATAAGGGAGGCAAGTGGATTAAGAAAGATGTTAAAAAGGAGAAGAGAACAGAACTCCATAGAAAAGGGGCAGAGGTGCAGAAGCCGTGTATCCCATAGATGATTGAAAAGGTATATCCTGAAAGAAAAGAAGAAACCCAAGCCAGAGCAGTGTCTGAGATATCAATATTAGAAAGACGCCTAAGGAGAAGAAAGTGATCTATAACATTATAAGCCGCTGAGAGATCTAAGGAAATAAGAAGAGAAATTATTTTTATCTAAGGTGGAGTGGAGACCACTCTCTAGAGAGGTCAGAAATAATTTGGTGTCATGATGGTGACGGAAACCTACTTGGTGGGGATGAAGAATTAGGGTATCTTCAGAAAAAGAATTAAGACGAGAATAGACACCCCTTTAAACAAGTTTGAAGAGAAAACATAGGTTTGAAATAAAACAATAGCAGGGTTACTGTGGTTAAGATTGGATTTTTTCAGGATAGGGTGTACTAGGTCATGCTTCCAACAAGATGGAACTGTTGTTCACCAGGGCAAGAACTGAAGGCAGAATATCATAATGAGGAATAGAGTACCGGCTAGGGGGAATGGGATCAAAGGAACAGAAAGTGGACCTGGTTTAAGAAAGATATATTTTAAGAGAGGACAGTGAGAGTGGTGGGAAAGAAGAAATGCAGGAAAGTAAGATAGAGCCAGACTGAATGCGGGCCCAAAAGAGAGATGAGATATGGGATAGGGGATTGAGGATGAGAAATGGAAATGGTGGGTACACACTGAGAAGGTAGGGCAACCAGGGAAGGCAAAGCAGCATTTCATGAAAAAAAAAGATGTTAAGAGTATAGAAATCGTATGTGGAATGCAGTTGCGAGAAATCAGCTGAGGGTGTCAAAGAGGAACCTAAGCTAGAGCTCTGGGAAGTAAGATCCAAGACAAGTCTAAAGAGAATTTTGGTTGGTTTGATTGGTGATTTGATGAGTTCCTGAAAGTAGCTGTGGTGTAGCCAGATTTAACATTTTGGGTAGGCCCAGAGCTAATATGGGTGGGCACTGTGTATATTTGGTGTGAATAATGTTTCTTGGGATACTACTAGATAATATGTTAGCGTGCACTTGGGGACCGCTTTACTAAGTGGCAGTAGCCGCAACACACAAACAACTATCCTGCATCAACATAAACTACATACTTCCACAAATGTGGGTAGCAGAAGCATAATAAGGTAATAATAAAGTAACCTTCATACTAAAGTGGGGCTCTGTGCAGACCAGTTTGCTGGGGCCCCACAGTCCTGCCCCCACCCAGCCCCTTGTTGACAAGATACGTTTTAAACATTTTCTTTTATTTCAAATAAAGACAAATCAAGCAAAACTTGTATACAAAAACTAATTCAAACAATGAAAAATGCTATACTAGGAAACCTTTGGGTTTTAAAAGTAAAACCATGTGCACGTAAGAACTAGATAAATGAATTAAAATGAATCGCCTTAATATGTAATACTTGGTAGCAATAATGAAACAGTGATTGAATATTCAGATAGCAAGCAGCCTGAACCAACAGATTTATTTTCCACTGAACATAATTAACTTTGTATGAACTTGGATGCTAATAGTGTGCTGAACTGGACAATGTTGGCACATTTAGCCACACCCTTTTACCAGCCATAGTGCATATAAACAGTAATCATTGAAAATATTACACCAGTACAGGAGAATAAAAATAACTTGTTATTTTTTTTTCCATTATAAATAATTTCTGTAAGCTGTTACAGCTCCAGTATACCCAAAATGACACAAACCAAATTAGCATACAGATTCTGCATGCAGCACAATACCAGAAAAACAGAACATTGCTATACATTGCAACAGCAGATGTAAATTCTCATATTGGACATATTCCAAACACTAAAATGAAAATAAAATGATTTTATCTACCTTTGTTGTCTTGTGACTTTGTTCTTCTGATCATGTTGGTCCCAGTCTCTGATTCTGCTGCTCTTTATCTGCTCCCTTAACTCCACTTCCAGGGCTTCCTTCCCATTTATTTCTTTACTTTCCGCCTTTCTTCTTCATTTCTTGCCCTACATCCACAGGTAAAAGCTGGGTCCTCCGCGGACTTGACTGGAGGAGGTATAGAGTGGATCCAGCTTTTACCTATTTTCTCTAGCCATGTGCAGTTTTTCTCCTCTTTTCCCTTTCCCTCATCTCCGTCAGTATGCATCTCCTTCCTCCTTTCTTCCCCTCCATCCATATGCATCTCCTTCCTCTATTTTCCCTTTCCTCCATCCATGTCCAGCATTTCTCCTCTCTCTCCTCCCCTCCATCCATGTTCATCTCACGTCCTCTCTCTTCCCTCCCCTCCATCCATATCCAGCATTTCAACTCTCCCCTCTCCTCCATCCATGTCCAGAAATTCTCCTCACCCCCTCCATCTATGTGCATTTCCTTCCTGTCTTCCCTCACATCCATCCATGTCCAGCAATTCTCCTTTGCCACCTGTCCTCCCTTCTCATCCAGATCCAGTGATTCTCCTCTGTTCCCTCCCATCCCATCCATGTCCATTGATTCTACTCTGCCCTCCCCTCCATGTCCAGTGACTCGCCCCAGCCCCACCTGTGCCCTCAGTTTTCCACAGCCCTCCTTTCCTTCCAGCCGCCCTGCGTTTAAAAAGTCGCAGCGGTGGCAGCATCAGTGAAAAAGCAGGCTCGCCTCTAGCCTTTAAGCCTTCCCCTTCTCTCTCAGCGTGCACTGTGCCGTCTTCACGGAAACCGGAAATTGCATCAGAGAAAGGCGGCATAGTGCAAGCTGAGAGAGAAGGGGAAAGCTTAAAGGCTAGAGGCGAGCCTGCTTTTTCTCTGATGCTGCCACCGCTGCAACTTTTAAACACAGGGTGGCTGGAAGGAAAGCAGCTGAGGATCAATGGCAGGGAGCGACTGGAAGCACCGTGGGGCCCCTGGAGACGCGAGGCCCTGTGCGACGGCTCCAGTTGCCCCTGCCTAAGACCGGCCCTGAAAGCTTTGCAGCCCCAACTCCACAATCTAGATCTGTTGGGAAACACACAAAAGACTATGTTCATGTAGGGAATACACACCAAACACTGCAGTCTGTGGCAGAACCAAAAAAGAGACCAAATATCATTTATTTTAGTTTTAAAACAGAATGCAGGAAAATATAACATTTTCATTTCAATAACAATTCATTTATACAAGTGAATAAATTTATATTTTTCACAAGTGTTAACACATCAAAAATCACATGAAGCAAAGCCCCAGAATTCTCACCGGTAAAAATAAGGAAAATCATACTGTCAACATCAAGGTTTTTTTTTCATCTATCATGGAATCTGTAGCAAATAGAACATAGCCCAGAATATTTCCTCTTACAGTTTTCCATAGGAAAAAAAATGTATTCTAATTCTGGTGGCACTTCAATAATAGCAACACAAAATCCCTTCCCTGCTAGATACTTTGTGAAGGAACACTAAACCTGCAGAGAAGCTTCTCAGAGCCAATGTTGCAAACCTTAACACCAATACTGTGAGTCTGGAGAGGAGGTCCAAGCTTGCAGCAGTGCCTGTTGAAGGCTGATGTTCGGTGCACGCCCTGCTGGGTCCTTCACTCCTGATCCCAACTTTGCCAAAGGCACAGGGAGCCCGGGTCCCAGGAGCTCTCAGTGCTGCTCAGTCTACTCTGCTGACTGCTCTGCTCAGTGCTTGCAGGGCACAGGCACACACTGTGGCTGTCTGGTGCACTGTGGGGGAGACCTGAGCAGACCAGTGTGTGCAGGCCACAGGGGAACTGGGGGCAGGCTAGAGCTACCAGCATGCAGCAGCACAGCAGCTGTTCCCGCACCCCACTGGCGATGATAGAGGTCTGCGGTGATCAACAAAAAAGACTGATCTTAATCCAACAGGCTAAGCAGGGCACAGTGGAGGAACCTCAAGTCTGTGACATTGACAGCAACCGGCAGAGTTTTCCTTCTCATGGCACCATCGTGCATACTGGGGAGGAGGGGAGCAAGGCAAAGCAGCAGAGCAGAGTCCAGACTCCAGAATGCAACCGGACGGGGAGTGAGCAACGGAGTACCGGCACCGGCGTGCAGCACTACAATAGCCTACGACTTCCGGATCAGGACCCAGCCTGGCTCTCACTAAAAAAAAAAAAAAAACATTTAGGCAGGGAGGAGTAGAACTGGAGAGCTGCCAACTGTCTGGGTGGGTCCCCGTAGCTACGTCCCTGGAAAGTAGGAGTTCTTGTTTACAGAGGAGAGGTGCCTCAGGAGTGCAGTGCTTGCACTACTGTGCAGCTTTAGCAGACAGTCGACAAGGTGTTAGAATGTCACAGGAGCCAAAGGCAGTGCGGTGAATTGGAACAGACCTTGAGGAGTTACAAAAGGCTGTCTTTCTTTGGCAGCTGGAGTGAGGGGCACCTACCAGTACCCCTTGGTCAGGTTCAGTGTCAGTATAAACCAGACTCCTCTCAGCCTTTTCGATGAGTTCAGCAACCCATGGCCTTGGATAGGCCTCTACTTTGGCGACGGCATTCACTTTCACGAAGTCAGTGCAGAACAAGTATGGACAAAATACTTTGAGGCCCCTCTACTAAGCTGCATGAAGCAGCTAAGACAGGGTATTCAGTGCGGTAGACAGTAGAAGAGGCCCACACTACTGTCTACTGAGTTAAAAAGGAAGCCTTTGTGTTAAAAATCTCATATTAGTTGCCTAAAGCGGGAGTGGGAGGGATATGGGTGGGACATGGGAAGGCAGAGGTGTGGTTGGCTGGGTCAGCTAGCAAAAGGGTTGGTAACGCATGCAAGTTGTCACAACTGTCAATAGTGCAGCTGAGTTTACCACCACGTGAAGGTGGTAAGTCCAGCTGCAATATCAGCAGTCCGATAGCACAGAGAGTGCTGTCGCAGGTTGCATGGCAGCACTACCCTAACCTTCCCGTGGTCCTTTCCAACACTTCCATACACAAGTCTGACATCTGATTGGCCTTCCCGACATCTCAATCCAAAATCCTTGACCCTTCGAAGAAGCTCCACCCCCAACTAAACCTTGCCCCATCCAGAGTTCTACCTTCCCCCACTTACCTTGGGGTTGGCATTGGTACTTCAGTGGTCCTAGGTAGAAGCAATCCCCTTTGCTGCTCCCCAGATCAGTGCCAGGAATCAAAGTGATACCAATGACCCCCTAGAACTATTCTCATGGTACACCTCTTGCATTTACCGTACTGGCTTTGCACCTACCTACCGCAACTTACTTTTTGTGATAAACGTGCAGGAAGTATAAAGTAGAAGAGCCCCTTTGTTAGGTACTTTGTATGAAAAAGGATAAGCTATAATTTAAGTTTCTTTCATTTGTGTTTAAGATCACGCATGGCTTAGTACTTAAATATATAGGCAATTTATGTTGTCAGGTACTTTCCGGCATACTCTCTGTGATCAGAGGATCAATTCAAAGTACAGCTGCCCTCTGTGAATACTTTCAGATTAATAACTTGGAAAAGAAGGTCTTTAGAAGGCAATGGATCAAAACTCTGGAACGCTTGACCACTAATAATTTGCAAACAATGTAAAGGCTTAGCTATAAAATGATTGAATTGTATCAATTTCAAAAATGTGTCAATATATTATTGCATATGTCTGAATTCTAATGGCATTTCTATTTACATACATTTTGTGAAAATGTTTACAGTGACTAACTTTGCTATCCACCTTGAGCTAATGTTTCCTTGTTTAAGCAGAATATAAATGTATGATTAAATTAAATTTGTTTGCATAACAGCTTTTTAGCTGCCAACTTTAATTAGAGTTTTCTGAGCAGATAAATCGTATTTCCTAACTGATAAACATTTAACTGTTCATTATGCACATTATAAGAATAACCACCCACATTTGCTGTTTACCTGCCTCAGCATTCTTTCTTTCTTTGACCTTCTAAAATGTCTGCTAGACAAGGAGGGAGCCGAAGGAAAGCAACCATTAGGGCTGTTCTGACCGGTTTGGTCGAGGAAGAAATTCGGGCTACTCTGTTTGGTGGATCTTATGTCTCTTCTTGTATCAGGCAGTAGTTCTGGCAGGTCATTAGCAGGATGGTCAGTTCTATGCACTGTTAAGAAGGTGTAGGACCTAAAAAAAAAGTGGTAGGTGCTAAAAAAAAATCAGTCTGCCAACCACAGATCCCTGAATCCCAGAGAAAAGCCAGGAGAATTGAATACTCCCAAACATGGATAATTTTGTCATCATGGATGTCTATGAGAGGACCACTACTGTTCCATCATGTCTAATTAGTTCTGATGCCCTATGGGTAAATTTATGTTGGCCTCTGCAGACAACTCAGGAGTGTATATTGCTCTACCAACTTCTGCCCTATGAGGCGGGTGGAATTCCATCTGGCACTCACATTTTAAATATGGTGATTCATAGGTTCCCCTACTGCTTCTTACTTCTCCTGTAGACACTCCTCGTAGGTCATGCTCTGGTTTAAATAACCCCACAATTTTCCTGTACCTCCATATCAGATCCTATAAGATAAAGTTGCCACTCTTTTTGGCCCCAGGACCATGTTCAATTTTTAGTGCCAGGTGCAAAAAGTACACAAAACATCAGATCTCCTTGTATCTCCAATCAACTATTGCCCTAATCATGTTGCTGCCATAGTCCCTAATACAAAATCCAGGATGATCATTTCCCTCTGGTCTAGTCAGCCCTCTATTATCTACACATTACCTCAAAGATATGGATTGAGTTATAACTATGGTCCATTACTTAGGTGTATAGCATAGCTCACTTATACCACATTGCACCTGATAGAAGTGTTGCTTTCTTCTTCGTTTCCAGCTTTCACCAATGTGCTGTCCGTGATAGATGTATTCCAACCCATCCAGATGTCACTTGTGAAATGGAAAATATATACCTCAGCCTTGGCTATCTGTACCTGGCTCTGGGCACTGAATGTGCATGGTGAGGAAAATGGATCTATTGTAAGCCATTCTGGAGAACAATCTGAAATTTTGAGCTAATAAATGGTGCAACTACTTAAATCCCACATTTTTAACCTTCTGTAGGGGATGGTCATTATTTCCCTCATGTACTACTTCACCATCTTTGATGCTGCCTACCTGCCTCTTCCCCTTGGACAGTGATGCAGAACACTAACCCATCTGCTCCAAGGTGGCATGCCTCTCATGTAGGGGTGAGGGATCCTGACCTGTGATCTTAATGGGAGAAAAAAAAAGGAGCTGGCATGAGAGAGAGATTTCCCTTTTCCTGTGGATTTCCTGCATTGTTGTTCTGACCATCCACAGAGCTCCACTAGCTCTAGTAGACTCATAAAAATTTAGGCATTGTTCTTGACTTTAAACTGGTGTTCAATGGACAGGTATCCTCAGTGGTCAAGTCTTCCTTCTTAGCCCTCTGCTATATCCGGTCTATTTGGAATTACCTAGATGGTGTTGCTTGTGTCACTTTATTCTATGCTCTTGTTGCATCCTGCATGGTCTGAGAAGACTCCAAACAGTTCAGAATACCACTGTCCGACATCCGGCCCAAGAAAAAATGTTTTGTCCGTGTCTCTCCACTTCTGTTCAGATACCATTGATTCACAGTCTCCTACTACAGCCAGACTACAATTCTGACATTGTCTCATAAAATCCTTCACACTGGGTCCTCTTCATATTTGTGTTCATGTATTATACACTATAGCCCTTCACAAGCTCTGTATTCTGCCCACAAACATCACCTTGTGGTCCCATCCATTTATCACTCTCAACTTGAATCTACTAGACACAGTTGGGCCAATATGCAAAGCAATTTAAGCTTAAGCTTAAATAGCTTCTGTACCACCAGAGCACAATTTGAGCGTACACTCACTTATGAGGTTTGACCTTTTCACACCACATCTGCGATGGGTGAAGCTTACCCAATGATTCTCACACAACCAGTTGTCAACTCAGCTTCTCTTTATTTTTCTTTACTTCAAATGACAGACAAAATCATAGCAGAAGCAGTGTGCAAACAGCTTACTAAAATATAGAAAAAGAAAAGGTTAAAATTGGGAAAAGCTGATAGACACCCGACTCCTCAACTATCCAGCTCCTCCCACTGGAGTTAAGATGCTTCCTCAGTTATAATTCTTTTACCCATTCATCTATCCCTCCTTCTCATCTGTCTATCTATTCTTTTTACCTATCATCTCACCAAGTTTCCACCCCTCCCATGTTCCAGAACAATCTTTCCCACCTTCTATCCTGTTTCTGTGTTCTCTCCCAATCCCTTTCCTTTAATTGTTTGTCCAGGCTATTGGCTTCCTCAGGCCTATCTCTCTGCCAGTAACACTTTCTGCTGCCTTACTGGGGATATTTAGTGGCACTTGACTGGAGAGTGCCACTGAATATTCCCTCAGACCACCCAAACAGAAAGTAGACAGGTCAGGGGCGGCACTGGGGAGAAGACCTAGGTTATGCAGATGCTTACAATATTCAGTGCTCTCCTACATAAGGTCGCTTAGCTATGCAGGTGCTAGCTCTGAATATCAGGCCGGCTGGCCTACATAACTTTTTTTGCTTTTTTTTTAAAGTTCCCAAGAAGCTCAAGCTCCCTCTGCCCCCCCCCCCCCCCCCCAGCCATGCAGGAAGACCTTCCCCATTTTAGACCAGTGCCAAAAGAGGCAGGACCAAGGGGATGCTCTCCTACCCCCAATGACCCCACTGGACCAACATGGATACAGGTAGGTCTGGGGGGGGGGGGTGTCTCAACGCAGGCTTGGAGGGGGAGGGAAAGAGGAGACCTTGGCAAAGGGCCTTAAGGGGGCTCAGGGGCTAAAAAATAAATAATAAAAAAAGATATGTGGATCTGGCTAGCCCCATATTCAGCCGGGGCCGCATAACTTTTATGTGAGCCTGGCTAAATATCGGCTGGGACCACATGTGTCAGGCACCCAGCCAATTATCCCCTAATATTCAGAGCTGGTGCCCAGACATGGCTCGTCACTGAATATCAGAGAATACTTTAGCCAGCGAAGATCAGCATTGAAAATAATGCTGACAGTCACCGGCTGAATATCGGGAGGAGTGTTTTTTTTTTACTGTGTTGCCTCCTCATTCTGGAATACCCTCCCTGTTTCTTTTTGCATTGAACCCTCCTATATAAGATTTAGAGCAGGCTCATCTTTTATCCGAAGCCTCCTCTGGGTCGGCAGCATGATAAGAGCATAAGCATTGCCGTAATGGGAAGGCCAAAGGTCCATTGTGACAGAACAGTATGTTTGAAGCCTGTAAAATGTTTTGGGTATTTCCTGAAGTGTATTTCTCTAGTTTGGCCAGCAAGTGGTGCATGTTTATGCTTTGAAGCTGCTGTAGAACCAAGGCTGTTTTCTTTGTTTAAGCCTTTGGAAAGGCAGTCTGCAGTATACTTTCTATGCTCTGATTGGCCCAGGAGCTCATTTTCAATTGGATTTTACTGACTTTTCCACAGTCTTAGCCCAGGAGCAGAGAGAGAGAGAGAATGAGAGAGAGAGATCTCTTTGCTGAGGCCCTGTTTTCAGTTATATTTGATAGTCTGTGAGCAGCATATTTCCTGATCTCCCCAGGTACTTTTTAGAAAGTAAACAAATGTTTAGTATTATAAATGATCCATATTTCCTGATCTCCCAGGTACTTTTTAGAATGTAAACAAATGTTTAGTATTACAAATGATCCATATTTCAGTTACCTGTTATTGCTTGCTGATTGCACTTTTTCCTGTTCATTGTTCTAATTTTTTTAATTTATAAATTTAAATCATTATTTCAAGGATTTACACTTGTTCAGAAAAGTGTTATAAGAATCAAAATATTGAATAATACATACAACATAATACTCAAGTCCACATTATTGGATTCCAGGATTAATGAAAAAAGGAATATAAGGCAAAATTTGTAAGGCAAACTTTGCACCTAAGACGGAACTGGTATTAAATAATTCTACATACTCTCCTGAAGATCTTTTTGAGGCAACAAAAGATGTTAAATGAGAAGGTTCCATGAATACATATTTGACTGTATTATATCTTACTATACATTTATAGGGAAATCTCAAATAGAATGTACCCCCTATTTGCAAAACGGCAGATTTCAAAATCAGAAATTGTTTCCGTCTTTGCTGGGTTTCCCTCGAAACGTCAGGAAACAAAAGAATTTTTAAACCCAAAATAATTTCTCTTTTTTCATAAATAAACATTCGGAAGAGCCACTGCTTATCAGGTAACAAAGCCACGGTGGCTACCAATGTTGCTGCCATTGCTAATTCAGTTTCCGAGGTATCCAACAAAGCAGAAACATCAATAGCATTTTGTTGTTTTATTTATTTTTATTTTATTTATTTAGATTTTGCTCACACCTTTTTCAGTAGTAGCTCAAGGTGAGTTACATTCAGGTACACTGGATATTTCTCTGTCACAGGAGGGCTCACATTCTACGTTTGTACCTGAGGCAATGGAGGGTTAAGTGACTTGCCCAAGATCACAAGGAGCAGCAGTGGGATACCCTGATTCTTTCTTCGGTATATAATATACTTGAGTAAATGGAGGTAAATTTTCTTCAGGTATTCCCAATATTTCTTGCAGATAGCGTTTTAACATTTCCGTTGGTTTCACCATTGCCACCCTTGGAAAGTTAATAAACCTGAGATTGTGATTTCTCATATAATTTTCAAACATTTACGATTTATACCTTAGATTTGAAATATCTTTTACCATTGATGTTTGTATATTTTCCATATTTATTAAATTCTTTTCAACACTTTCAATTCATTCAGTAAAAGATTTAATGTCAGTATCATTTTTATCTATCTGTTCAACCAAAGCAATTTTCTGTAAAACGTTTTGTTTGTACTAGGAAAGTTTGTCCTAATTGGGAAACAAAGTCCCACAGTGAATCTAATGTTACCTCTGTCGGTTTTGCAAGTAGTTCAGGGAGCACAGTCACCAAAGATTCAGGAGCCTTCTCTCGTTCTGTGCCTCATTGACCTGCTTCCAATAATACAGGGTCGCTCTCTCTAGGGTGTTCCAACAGCACCTTTACCTTCCTCTCATTTTGATATTGTAGAGCTTCTCTTGATCCTGGGCCCAAACCGCTCCCTGGCGGTGGCCCCATCGATCTCGAGAGGGGAGAGCTAGTCCTCTGTGGTTGCGGGGGCAGAGCTCTGCTATCGGGGCTCAGCATGGTTTCAAGCCCAGGGGACACCAAAAGTTCCTCCAGCAAACCGGCATCCCCTATGGGACCGCTCCCGATCTCCAAACCCAGTCCTGGAGTCCTCAAAAAACTGTCCATCGGACCGGCAGGTAATGGGGCTGGCAGTGGGGAAGCTTGGGCTACTGCCCTGCCTCGTCTTTTTGGCATTGTATGTAGTGGAGAGGAGGACTGCACAACCCCTATTTGTGTACGGCCATCTTGGAATCTCCTCTAATTTTTAAGACACCAAACAATTTTCAGTTTGTTGACTCTGCCTGTCTGGAATGATAGAGAATCCTAGTGGTTTGTGTGTTGGATCTGTAAGTACTTTCTGTGAACTGTGACACCACTGGGAATGTGGCCTCCAGTAAACTAGAAATCACTGGGGATAATTTGAGAGCGGGAGACTCGCCCAGAGGTGGTTGTGATCCAGTCGGTGGGAGGGGGGTTCTAGTGTAGAGCACAAGCGTCAGGTGCAGGCAGACTTGAGCTGTGCTGGGGATAGACTCTCTAAGTGGCTGTGGGGTAACCCCAGGTGGTGGCTAGGCATTTTGTGTCATCCATCAAGTCCATCAACAGTGGCCAATCCAGGTTACAAGTACCTGGCAAGATGTATTTATTTATTTGTGATATTTATATCCCACGTTATCCCACACAAGTTTGAGTTCAATGTGGCATACAATAAACAGTATAGGATACATAGCAAAGAATAATGCATAAGAAAGTAATCTGTTGTAATAATCCAATTTTACAATACAATGTTATAAACATACTGGGAAAGCTAAGAATGTTTAACATTTAGAAAATCTATTATGAATAACAAATTGTACATGAAACAAAGAGAAAGTTAATAGTAAAAAGTGTGATAACCAATTCAGGTAATAATTAATTGTCTGAGATATGGTTGTTCTTTGTGAGGGTTTGTTTGAATAGGAACGATTTGAGAATTTTGCGGAATCTAGTATATTTCTTATTTTGGGTGGAAAGGAGTTCCACCATTTGGTTCCTAGGTAAGTGAAGTCTGCAGAGTGGACAGTTTTGTGGATCACTTTTTTGCAATTTGGGAGGTGTAGTCTGAGATAATTTAGTGTTTCTTTGAGGTAAGTTTATTAATGGTACCATATAGTATGGAGCTTTGCCATTTAGTATACAAAAGATAAAAGTACATAATTTGAAGGTAATTCTTGCTTTGATGGGAAACCAGTGTAATTTGATTAATAAAGGGGAGGCACTTTCAAAATGAGAGATTTTATATATTACTACTACTACTACTACTATTTAGCATTTCTATAGCACTACAAGGCATACGCAGCGCTGCACAAACATAGAAGAAAGACAGTCCCTGCTCAAAGAGCTTACAATCTAATATGAACCTGGCTACAGTGTTTTGAGCTGTTTGGAGTTTTTTCAACAGGTACTACTTACAGCCAGCATATAAGGCATTACAATAAATGAATTGGGATAATGTAAATGATTGTACCAATAGTCTGAATGTTTCTGATGAGAAATAGGGTCTGATCCTTTTTAGTTTCCACAGAGACCTAAAAGATTTTGTGATTACTAAGGAAACTTGAGTATCAAATGTTAAATGTTTGTCTATAATTATACCTAGAATTTTCAGATTATTGTCAATGTGGAATGAAGTGTTGCCAATTGTGAAACTGTTGTAGTCGTTTTGGTCAAATAGGCTGGTAATGACCATGAATTTAGTTTTTTCTTTATTTAGCTTTAGTTTGGAATCTGAGGCCCAGGTTTCCTACAGATTTAAGTCAAGTTTTGCCTTTTGTAAGATGTCTTTAATGTTCTTTTTGAAAGTTATGTATATGGTAACATCGTCAGCATATATGAATGTTTTGAATCCTGCTGTTTCTAGTCTGTTGCCAAGTGGTGACATCATTACATAAACAGAATGTGCAATACATTTTATGCTGCTTAGCCTAGAAATAAGCAGTGGACTTTTCCCAAGTCCATTTTAATAATAGCTTTTGGACTTTTTTAGGAAGCTGGCCTAGTCAGTTTGTCTAGTTGGTGATCTAGCTTTTGGGGCCCTTTCACTAAGTTGCATTAGGTGCTAATGCAGGCAAAATGGCTAATGTGGGACATGTAAAGCATTCCATATTAGTTTTGCCATCTGCATGCACTAAGTAGACGGGGTGGAGAATGGGTGTGGATGCACTAATCAGCTATCATACTGACATTATCACCATGCTAACTGCTTAGTCCATCCATAATGCAGGAGCTCTTAGCGCCTCCTTTTTGCCTCAGGTAAGTGCTCCTGAGATAACTTTTTATAATGACTGTATGCTAATGTTCAAAGCACAGAGCAAAAAAAAGGAAAGGCAATCCCACATATAAAATCCAAACATGAAAAAATAGGAATACACAAATAGCCCTCCAAACCGTGAAACACAGGTCCATGTTGAGTCTGCCTATACATTCCTGATATTCTCCAATAAAACACTTTCAAAATTACCTGTGTCTCTGTGATTAGACCGGAGGGCTATGCGTGCATCCCTATTTTTTTCCTGTTCATATGCTAACGCTAACATTAGAATAGGGTCATATGTTTTGGAAAGAGAAGAGGGCCAAATTTACAGTCTCGCTAGAAATGGGCTTAGCATGCTGGAAAGTCCTACATAAGGATGCCCTAAGCCCATTTCTTAGAACAGATTAGTAAAAGGGACCTTTTACTACTCTACCCCATTTTTTTTTCTTTCTTTCTTGCCTGGTTTCCCTTTTCCTATTTGTAGTTCCTTTCCATTTCTGTTTTGATAAGTTAATTGCTTATTGTTAACCACTTTGATTGAGAAAGGTGGCATATCAAGAACCCAAAAAACATAAACTTAGAAATACTGCTGCTAGTGGTTTGAGTGGATAGTGTGATCTCTCATAAATACCAGCATCCCCTGAAACCAGCACTGAAGTATGTTGCTTTTATACAGAATATCAAAACATGGCCCATTATCGTTTCTGTACAGACTAGCCATTGAGCCCGTCAAAATCGGGCTGATATTGGGGTTTTCGGAGGTCAACGCTGGCTTCCCCCCCCCCCGCGAGGTCGCCGCTACCGTTCCCCCCCCCCCCCCCCAGAGTCGCTGACGCCAGCCCTCCACCCGACCCAGGCCCTCTCTCCGCTACTGAACTTACATCCATTCGCCGGAACGCAGCAGGGCAGATCAGGTGAGCTGCCGTCGGCCTTCCTTCTCTGCCTGTGTCCTGCCCTCGTGTGACGTAACGTCAGCGAGGGCAGGGCACAGGCAAGGAAGGAAGGCGGAGGGCAGCTCAGCTGATGTGCATGCTGCGTTCCGGCGAATGGATGTAAGTTCAGTAGCGGAGAGAGGGCCTGGGCCGGGTGGAGGGCTGGCGGCGGCGACACCGGGTGGGGGGAGTAGTAGCGGCGACCTCGGGTGGGGGTGGTGGTAGCGACCTCGGCGGCTTTGCGCAGTTTCCCTCTCTGTCCCGCCCCCGTCATCATGTATTGACGCGGGGGTTGGACAGAGAGGGAAGTCTCTACTGTGCATTTGCGAGTGAGTTGGTCACTCACCGTTTATATGTTTGATGACTTTCCAGCAGTGAAGGCATTCAACAAAATACTGATCTTCCAAACACTAAAGCACTTCTTTCATGTCTATATATTTCTTGCAGGATCCCTTCTCTGTATCCTTGCGTACTACTGCTGCAGCTGAGATTGAGGGCTGTTAAAGTGGTTAAAAACCAAGTGCATCTCTCATGCTCTCAACTACCTGCTGTTGCTGGTGGATGCTCTTTGATCTGGCAGCATCAGTTATCATAGGAGCCAGCTTTGTGGGTTCTGTGGGTGCTTGAACACCCCCAGTATTGAGAAAATTCCTTGTATGTATCCAGAGGGGGGTTATTTCCATTGGGCTTAGCACCCCTAATAATTTTGAAAAGTTGGCTCCTATGTCAGTTATTACTTTTGTGGTTATGCTATCTGCTTATTGCTGTTCACCACATATCAGATGACTAAACAGATTCTCCAACCTCTTTACAGTTACCAGATTTTAATACCACCTTCCCTTAAATCGTCAAATCCATGACATAATTCCTCTGATTCAGTATACTCTTTAAAGGTCTCCTGGAGATGCTGTCATACTTAGTCATTCTCCTTTTACCCCTTGCTCTACACCATACCAATAGTGGAAGCTGAAGCAACTCATTGTTGTTTCTGTTTAACATTCTGAGACAACCCTGCCTTAATGGCTCTTGAAGATTCTTCTTCTTTAAAAAAAAAAAAAAAATCAGCTTTGATGTTGGCCAAGGGATTACTCATAGGACTATCATGATCATCATTTCAGCTATTGACCTTACACAGTAGGCTTCTATGCTCTCCTATATTCATGGCCATATCTGTCTCTTAATTCCATTGATAGGATAGGCTTTAAAAAAATCACTAATCATTACAGGAGTTTCACAGTGTTAAAATGTATGTACTCTACAGATACAATAGTATAATGCTTCACAACCCAGTCCTGGGGGCACACCCAGCCAGGTAGATTTGCAGGATAAACACAATGAATATGCATAAGATGGATTTCTGCAACAAGTAGGTGGTTTATGCAAATGATTATTCATGATTGTCCTGAAAACCTGACTAGCTGGGTGAGGACTGGGCTGAGAAGTACTGCAATAATGCATTGCTGAGTATGTAACTCTTGTCTATTGTGCTGTGTAACACACTGTTTTTACCTTTATAATAAAACACACACACGCAACAAGCTGTTACAGTGCTTACTGCGCAGCACACAGAACACAGATTTATGGTCCAAAATGCAGATGATACATATTTGAAATTAAATTAAAATTAGGGCCGCTGAGAGACTGAGGCGGGCCCAGGGCCACCACTGCTGCCGGGCTTGGGGCAAGACCACCGCCCCACCCATGATAGTTACCGCTGCCGCCTCGCAAGATCACCACTGCTGCCGCTCCCCCTGGATCACCGCCGCTGCCGCCACCGCCACCGCAATGCAAATACCTTGGCTGGCGGGGATCCCGAGGCCCCACCAGCAGGTCTTTCTACAGTGCTGCTCTTCACTCTGCCCATTGCAGACCCCTGCAGCTGCTTTTTCTCTCAACGCATGCTTGGTTTCAAAACTGAGCATGCGCAGCCTGAGGGGAAAATAATCTGATATGTAGTGAAGACCTTTAGTGTCTGCTCCTCTGGGTCCTCCCCAGGCTCCAAGAAGACCCCGGTGCTGGAGTTTTCTCTCTCCTGCTCCTGTTGGGACATGATCACCTGGGTTCCGTCAAGAGCAGGGGAGAGAAAGAGAGACCCTGGGGCCGAGCCCTCCTTGGAGGCCCAGGTCTAGGAAATTTTGCTCCCCTGCCCCCCCCCCCCCCCTTCTCAGCTGCCTAGATTGAAATCACAGCCAACAGATTCTCTTTCTCAGTGTAACCCCCTGTTAAATTGGGATTACTAAATAGAGTGAATCCCTGTGAAGAGTCACTGAGGGGAGTGACTTGGAGGTCCCTGGGTGGGACGTAAACCCAGCCTTAGTGGATGGTTGTAAAACAAAATGCAGAAGGAAAGTGCAGGGAGAAAAGGAGGGGCATTTTTGAAAGGGACGCCCATGTTTCAATTTGTACGTCCTTGCAAAACATCCCAATCCAGGGGTGGGAAAACCTGTATTTTTGAAACAAGATGGACGTCCATCTTTCATTTCAAAAATACCATCAGGGATGTCCAAATCCTTAAATTTGGTCATCCTTAGAGATGGACATCTCTAGACATGGTCGTTTCTGATTTTTAGCGATTTTTGAAAGGACGTCCATCTCAGAAACGACCAACTGCAAGCCATTTGGTTGTAGGAAGAGTCAGCATTTATAGTGCACTGGTCCCCCTGACATGCAAGGACACCAACCGGGCACCCTAGGGGGCACTGCAGTGGACTTCATAAATTGATCCCAGGTACATACTGTAGCTCCCTTACCTTGTGCACTGAGCCCCCCAAACCCCCCCCAAAATACAGTACCCCCAACTGTACACCACTACCATAGCCCTTACGGGTGAAGAGGGCACCTAGATGTGGGAACAGTGGGTTTGTGGTGTGTTTTGGAGGGCTCGCTGTTTCCTCCAGAAACATAACAGGTAGGGGGGGATGGTGCTGGGTCCGCCTGTCTGAAGTGCACTGACCCACTAAAACTGCTCCAGGGACCTGCATACTGCTCTTATGGACCTGAGTATGACATCTGAGGCTGGCATAGAGGCTAGCATGAAATATTTTGAAAGATGTTTTTTGAGGGTGGGAAAAGTTAGTGACCACTGGGGGAGTAACGGGAGGTTATCCCCGATTCTCTTCGGTGGTCATCTGGTCATTTCGGGCCTTACTGTAAGAAAAACAGGTCCGAGTAAAAACATCCAAGTGTTTGTCAGGGACGTCCTTCTTTTTTTCGATTATGGGTCAAGGACGTCCAAGTGTTAGTCATGGCCAAGTCCCGCCTTCACTATGCCCCCTTGAACTTTGGCTGTCCCTGCAACGGAGTGCAGTCGGGGATGTCCAAAATCGGCTTTCGATTATACCAATTTGGATGACCCTGGGAGAAGGACATCCATCTTTCGATTTATGTCGAAAGATGGGCATCCTTCTCTTTCGAAAATGAGCCCAAAGGGGTCCCTGGACTGAGTGACAGATTTGGGAGGAGTTAGGAGCTAATGAAAGCAGTTGCATATGAAAGTACCTGGTCCTTGGTTTTGCCTCTACTCAGAGTACTGAGTGAACTCTGATGATTCAATAGCCTCTGCTAAGGGACCTGGGAGGAGAAAGGGGGCTCTGGAAAGCCTGTTATGACTGGGCAGAAAGTTAAGAAGCAGTTATTGCCACCTGCATAATACAGAGCTGCCAAGGGGTCCTGATTTTTGAGAGAGAGATTTTTAGTACACACCCTAGCCATGCCCGCTGCCTTGGCCCCACCTACTCTGGCTTGACTCCGCCCACTCTACATTATGTCATATTGAATTTCTTTTGATGTGGGCATAGGAAAAGATTTTAAATGCTCCCAGGTTTCAACCCAATTCATGTTTAATACAGGGCAGAAATTATATAAATAAGTAAATAAATAAATAGAAACTCTGAATGTTGAACGCCTGATTCTCATAACATGATGTTTGTTTTAGAGGCCATTTACCTTGAGCAAAAAAAAAAAATCTCTGCACAAATATAACAGTGCTAGGGTGTTCCTATAACCAGCTCCTCCAGATGATACACTGATTACACTTTCTAACAAATTACTACTCTGCCTATTCAAAGTTCTTCCCTTATTGTACTTCCTCTGTACACCTGTATACTGCACAAGCCAGCAATGTTTGAAAATATAAGTGAGATAAATAAAAAACAATGCTACCAACAATATAAGGATGACAACGTGGATGCAGCAGCTCAGAGGTTACCATTTGCTTACTTTGTTGAAGGAGAAATGGAGACCAACCATTGGCTTCAACTTTTCATCCCAACGGTATCCCTCCACAATGCAGCCTCTGCTCTGTACAGCAACCACGACAAAAAAAAAAAGCAAATGCAGGGCCCCAGCAGACTTCAGGCATGCACTGTCGGCTCTGCTGGCCCTCTGCCCTCATTGACATCAAATTCGAGTTCCGGGGGCAGAGGACCGGCTGAACTGACAGTGTATGCCTGAAGGCAGTGCTGCGGCTCCACGTTTGCTTTTTTTTTTTTTTCCCGCTGCTGCTGCATTGAGAGAAGCGGCGGTGATTACATCTCACAGGATACTTTAAAATGTCCTGCTTTGGCGGGAGGGTGGGAGATAGCCCGCCAAAATGGGAGTCTCCTGCTGAATGCAGGAGTCTTGGCAGGTCTGATAATAATTGCCCAAGAAGTGAGATCTCTGGTGGGATTGGGGAGTCCTGACCAGGAGCAGGGACTAGAGCAGAACAAAGGTTTGCTCAATACCAGGGTGTGATCCAGTCCACAGAAGGAGGACAGCCCAAGAAGGGGTCTGTGGCAGTTGGAAAGGGAGTGAGAGGCTGCAGAGAAAATGCAACCCTTGAAAACCACTTTGGGGTACCAGGATAGGCACTGGACAGGTGAATTTGTATATATGTAAATAGCCCAGTGTTAAATGACTCCTTGTACATAAATATACCCCGAAGTAAGAATGGGCCCTGATTAGGGAGATCTCGCAAACACCAGTAATAATGCCACAAAACCTCTGGAACTGTTGGATATGTTTGCATTGCATTGAATAAAGCCCAATGTTAGTGACTGCCTGTTGCAATGAAGTTTAATAAAGGTTCAGTTGTTTATAAAACCTCTGACATGCCAAATGGTTCCTAAACTGAGAAGTGTAGCAGAATCCTGCAAGGTGAAGTGTCTCTCCCCAAACCCCCGGATCACTATTCCGGACCATTTACCCCCTCCCCCCAAGCTCAACTGGAAATTGACTGCAGAAGGGGTTAGAGTGGCCCGAATGTGCAGTGACTGTGGTTTATGTACCTGGGACCAGAACTAGATCAAGATGTCACCCGGGTTACACCAGCACTTGTGTCTGTTATCTGTGAATATATTTAAAAATCTTTTACGTGTTTTTGTTATCAACTCTGGGGACAATATTTAGCCCTATGATTATCCGGAATATGTAGGATAAACAATCAGCAAAAATCTCACAATCCTACCTACTGTGCAACATGTTTGAGGGACACACTGGTAGATAATACAAGAAAAAGTGGAGAAAAAAGACCTCAGGTCATTCAGCTACTCCTCGTTCTTAAAGGACAAGCCTTTTGTATAATGAGGAGGCCTTATCAGTCACAGGTCTTAAAAAAACTCCACACTACTACATTTCTCATTGACATTACCATGAATCCCAACAAGCAGATGCAAAGGAGACACAATTTTCATATATATTAAAGCTTGGCAAGAGTACTTATCTCTATTAATGAATTCTTCAAAAGTCCAGCCTTATATCTAATGTGCTCTTGGCGTTCAAAAAATCCCGACAGGGAAACCCTGTTTCGCTAAACAATATAGCTGCTTCAGGGGAATCTTTCAAAATAACAGCAAATCCAAGCCTTTAACATTTCTCTGTCTCCAAATCTCACTGGAACAGAAAATGAAGGACAATATTTAGCCCACAGCAGTCGGCGTTTTTTAAGCCGCTGACCATGTGTACTGAACTGAGTCCAGATTTTCAATGCCGGGCCATGTCCAGGCAGTGGGATTGAATTTCCAGATCATAGCAGCCACCCAGAAGCTAACTGTGAACCAGACAATATTGAGAGCGGTGAAGTTAGTTTGGTGGATAAAGTTAAGACAGTCTTTTTGCTGTCCTAACTTTATCCACTTATTTAACCGGTTAGTGGACTGAATGTTATCACTAACCAGGTAAACACCAGCTCAACCTATGCTCCACCCATGGACTGCCCCGGCAGTACCTGGACAGTGCAGCAGCGGTCAGAGCAGATAGGCAGTGAAACTGGCTGATTAAGGGGCTCTTTTACTAAGCAGTGGTAAAACGTGGCCTGCAATAGTGTAGGCACATGTATTGGGTGTGTGCTGGGCTAGTTTTTACCGCATCTACAAAAAAGGCCTTTTTTAAAAAAAAAAAGGGACAGGAAAAGGGCCTGTGGTGAAAATGAAACCAGCGCATGGCCAAAACCGGCCTGGGCACTTAACGCTACCCATTGATCTAGTGGTAAAGGCTCACACGCTACACACGCGGTGACAGGCGGACGCGCCAAGTGCCAATTACTGCCGGAACTGGCACGTGTAGGAGTAAATAAATAAATAATTCATCCATGTGTTATGGGCTCGTGCAAACTCTGAAATTACCGCCAGGAGGGCACGGTAGTCTCGTTTGGGCACGTGCTGCATACACGTACAGCTTATCGTGGCTTAGTAAAAGGGCCCCTAAATGATGGTAAATATAGGTGGGCCAGGGTCCTGAGTGCCATTTAACATGGCATGAGCCACTTCTGCCTCGTGAAATGGCTTTGAATATCAGGTCCTTTGAGACAAGAAGCAAGGAACTTCACAGCCTGTATGCCAAATCTCGCAACTCACAAACAGAAGTAAATCAAAACTGGTTCTGCTTCAGTACTCTTTGTGTTTCAGGTTAAAAGAAATCAGTCAACTTGTGATAGGTTGCTGGAAAACTGCTTTTCCCATTCTCTCACAGTCACCAATCTAATTTCAAAAAGGAAACATGTATTGCTTATGCATCCCCTGGCATTCTGTGTCTCATTGACTATAATGGCAAACAAAATGAAATAAACAAAATAGAAGCAATAAAATTGTTTGCATGCTTTTTTTTTATTTTTTATTTACAATTGAGACAAAATGGAATCACATTTTTCAGTGTATTTTTTTTCTTTCATTTTGCAATGAATATATTTCCCTATCATGCAGATGATATGTTAAGCAAATCTGAGCAGTGGTAATTCCAATAGCCCATTGACAAATAATATGGCAATTTCTATTTGACAAATGAGGCAGAAAGATTTTGGCCATATATATATATTTATGAAAGAGAATTTTATATTGTTCATAGAGGGCAATTTTAGAAAGGCATCTTTCGTACCCTAGTACAATCATTAGTAATAAGCCATCTGGACTACTGTAATATTCTATATGTAGGCTGTAAAGAATGGACCATTAAAAAACTCCAAACAACCTAAAACACTGCAGCTAGACTCATCTGTGGCAAAACTAAATTTGAAAGAGCAAAACCGCTAAGAGAGAAGCTACACTGGCTACCACTCAAAGAATGCATTGAGTTCAAAATCTGCACAATCGTCCACAAAATCATCCACGCAGACGCCCCTCTTTATATGCTAAACCTAGTGGACTTACCACCTAGAAACGCCAGAAGATCGGCCCGCAAATACCTCAACCTGAACTTCCCCAGCTGCAAAGGAATCAAATACAAACAGTCATACGCTACCACTTTTGAGTACAAAAGTACACAGATCTGGAACACACTACCAATGGCCCTGAAAAAAATGGACAACCTAACCAGCTTTCGCAAATCTCTGAAGACACACCTCTTCAACAAAGCCTATTAAGGACATCCTCACTAACTAACTATTCCTAAACTACCCAGGTGCATTCAAAATACTTCTCACAATACTTACCTAGCTCTTACTTCTAAATTTACCTACCTTAACTTATTATCAACTCTATCTAAGATCATGTAATGACTGCATCATAACAACACTCTGTAAGCCACATTGAGCCTGCAAAAAGGTGGGATAATGTGGGGTACAAATGCAATAATAATAATAATAATAATAATAATGTGAAAAATTCACCACCTTATACATGTATAAGAATATAAACAGGCAGTGATTCTACATATTCATTGATACATGCATAAAGCATGGTTGATCACCTATAACTGGTGTTTTCTTTACACATCAGGACTGATAAGGCATTTAAGTGGGTGATGGCGTCTGATAAAGCTGGGACAGAACTCTACTAGAACTCAGAAATCAGTGTAAAGTTCTGAGCATGTGAAGCCCTTTCCATGCACCACAGCGTTCTTCACTCCAGCTTTAGTTCTCAAAGTTCAAACATTCAGACAACACTCGGGGAAGCTACAGTAGAGAGACAAGTGTCTTATAAGTCCTGCTGTCTATGGAAAATATCTTTTGCAAGTACGAAACATTGCTTTTTCCACTGACAAACAGGATTGAGTCAGGCACAAAAGCGAGTGACTCCAAAGCTTAGGTTTGCCCTGTCTTTAAATTGTCTTAGGGGCCCTTTTACTAAGCTGTGGTAGGCTCTACACGCGTGCAGCGTGTGCCAAAGTGAGACTACCGCCAGGCTAGCGCACCTTCCTGGGGGTAATTTCAGATTTGGCGTGCCCCTATAACAACCGGATAAATTATTTATTTCCTCCTACGCTCGCCGGTTCCAGCAGTAATTGGCACTTGGGGCACGCCCATCGGTCACCACGCTTGTAGCGTGTGAGCCTTTACCACTAGATCAATGGGGGGCGTTAAGGGGCTCAGGCTGATTTTGGGCGGTGGTTGGTTTCATTTTTACCGCAGGCCCTTTTCCAATCCCATTTTTTAAAAAACAACATTTTTTGTAGATGCGGTAAAAACTGGCCCGGCCCATGCCCAATACGCGCACCTACACTACCACAGGCCACTTTTTACTGCGGCTTAGTAAAAGGACCCCTTAGTTTCTTGATCAGCCCACACTTTTAAGTGCAAGAGTTGTTAGTTCATAGAGATGAATGGACCAGCACTGCTTCTCCAAAAACACTGTCCTGTGCTTTAGCTTGGTCTAAACAATAACGTGACAGTTTGAAGAAAGGCTCATGAAGTTTGCTTTACAGATTGAATCCAAGGAGACAGACTTCAGTAGAACCACTTTAGCTGCAGTAGCCTTACTTTGATGATACTTGACCTGGAGATGAGAAGAATATATGCATGCTCAAAACAGAATTGTATACAAGAGATCACCCTATTAATTTGTGCATGCATCTTCCCAGTGCACTCAAATTTTGGAAACTTGTAGAAAATCCAGGGGATAGCTTGCAAAACACAAAAGTATATGTGCGTAAAACCTGCAGATATATACATATGTACTGTATGTACACGTACTTTGGAGCAGGCGTAAGTAGATACCTATGCTTGTTGCCACTGTTCCCTCTAAGCTGAGCAGGATTCCTCCACCTACAGTCCTGCCAGTGGGGTGTGCTGTCACTATCACATTTTCAACAGTGAGAGCCAGGCAAGCTCTGCAGGACTCCATGGAACCTGTCTGTCTCCAGCAATTGAAAACACAATATTGAAGCATCACCCCCTACTGGCAGCAATGAAGTTGGAGGACTCCTTAGAGGGAACAGTGCTTGTTGCCTCTGGTTACACACATGGAGAGTAATTTTATAAACCTCGTTTCTATGTAAAACACTAATTTATGCATGTAAAAGGCTTCTTATAAAATGAGGTCATGTCTAAAAGTTTGTGCAAGTCAGTGAGTACTTGTACTCACTGTATGCTTGCTCGGGGAAAGAGCTTGGGTGGACCATGGGCAGAGATACAATTTATGCACACAATTTAAACAAATATATATGATCATTGTGTATGTATGAACTTTTGCACCTACTCCTAAGTGGGTGTAAATATCCACAACTTAATGTTTGCAGCAATTTTAAGTGTTTTTGAGGGGCAATCCTATGAAGACACTTAAGTGACATGGATCCCAGTTTACATAGAACGTAGAAGCTGGAATTGAGACATCCAGGTGGAGAGGTGTTCAATCCTGGTTGAAATTTTAGAAAAGCTTTGCTGAAAGAGTCTTTTCTAAAATACCTGCAGGTTTACAAATGTATGTGCTGACAAATGCTGCAGGAGAAACCATTTTACAAATATAGCTGTTGAAAAAATAAATGGTACGAACCCTGCAGCTTCCACGTAGCGGTGTCAGTACTTATATGTGTAAAAACCACCAATTAAGTCATGAGACTTCAATTTTAAATTAGTTTCATCTTGGAGGTGGAGATAAACTACATGGAATTCAGGGAAATGGCTCCCGTAATCCCTTGCGTAAAGCCCTGGCTGAAACAAGCAGTTTTTATTTATGTATGTATTTATTTTATATTTCACTACAGCAGTTCATAGAGTGATAGGAAAGGATGAAACAAATATAGCAACAAATTATATCATCATTCCTTTATAACATACCTAAAGCCTGTCTAGTAAAGTAGGCACCTCACGAAAAAGTAAAAATAAAATGGAAGGAAAAAGCCTCAAGATCACAAGTATTATAAACCCTAAGGATCTGGAGTTGTCATCATCAGCATTTAAAAAAAAAACCCTTCCTTATTTTACTATTTTCATATTTTATTCAATAGTCCAAAACTTTAAATACTTCAAAAGAATCCTTAAACAGAGATCCATTAAGAGTATTGTGAGAGTCTTTAAGAGGAGCGTGTTTGCGTCATGTAAAGTATGCCGCCTGTTTATTTATGGTGTGTAAATTGAACACTATTGAGAGTACAAGAATGATTTGTTTTATTTGCAGTCCCAGATGACTGTATCCTGAATCATCCTTGCAAAATGCTGTCCATCGTTGACTGTCACTGTGGGACTTGAAGACACATAGAAATTGATTGATTAAGCTGACTTTTTGCAGGACATCTTGAAGCAGACAGAGAATCTGTTTAGATAAGTACTCCTGTTTAAGGATTTTTTTTTTTTAATTATCACAGTATTTTGAAGTATTTTGGACTATTGAATCCAATATGATAATGGTAAAATAAGGACGTTTTTTATGATGATGATGACAACTCAAGCTCCTTAGGGTTTGTAATACTTGGAGCGGTCTTCAGGTTTTTTCCTTCCATTTTCTACTTTTTCATGAGGTGCCTGCTTTACTAGACAGGCTTTAGGTATGTTACAAAAGAAAGTGGATATAATTTTTTGCTATATTTATTTTATATTTAGCAATTTCCTACATAAATTCACAAGAACTCCACTTGATACAGTAATATAGACTACACATATACTAAAAGAGCTAAAATACATCAAAAATCAAGAGAAGAAACCCCATTGAACAACAATATAAGAAAGGGTGGAGACCAGAAATACATAGGGAGACATGCAAAAACAAAATGAGAAATCAGACAAAATAGGCCATAATTATGATGTCAGTATGCACCCATTTTAACCAGTATCATTGTTATTCACTGGAGTTGGATTAGATGTGGAGGGGTATTTTTGATACGATGTCTAAGTCCAACTTTGGATGTTTTACTCAAAATGTACAAAATTTAAGTTGGGAATATATCCATTTTCAAAACAGCAAAAACATATTTTTTAAAATGGCTATTTGCTAGATGATTTTGTGCTCTGTGCTTTTATCTTTTTGGTCCATTAAAAAAAATGTCCAAATGAAAAATGCACAAAATCAAGCCATTGAGATATAGGAGGAGCCAACATTCTTAGTAGACTGGTCCCTTGACATCCCAGAAGAGCAATGGGGCACCCAAAGAGGCATTGTAGTGGACTTCAAATAAATGCTCCCAGGTACATATCTCACCATTGCTCCTTTACCTTGTCTGCTGAGCCCCCCCCCCCCCCTCAAACCCCACTATCTTCAACTATGCACCACTAGAATGGCCCTTATGGGTGAACGGGGTACCTATATATGGGTACAGTAGGGTTTGGGTGAGTTTTGGAGGGTTCACAGTTTCTACCACAAGTGTAACTGGTAGGGGGGGATATTGGCCTTGGTCCACCTGTCTACATTGCACTGCACTCAGCACTAGACCCAGGTACTTTTTATGCTGCTGTAATGGACCTAAGTATAACATCTGAGGATGGCATAAAGGCTGAAGTAATGTTTTAATTAAATTTTGAGGGTGTAGGAGTATGGGAGGGGGTCAGTGGCCACTTGGAGAGTAAGGGGAGGTCATCCCTGTTTCTGTCCAGTGGTCATCTGGTCATTTAGGGCATCTTTTTATGCCTTATTCGTTATAAAAACAGGTCTAGCTCAAAACATCTTAGTTTTAGTCCTGGATGGTTTTGTTTTGTTCCTTTATGGCTGAAAAATGTCCTAGTGCTAGGAACACCCAGATCCTGCCCTTAACACATCCCAGACATGTCCCCCCTTGTGATTTGAATGCGCTTCTGATGGATTTCATAGAAGAAGTCTAAATATTGGTTTCTAAAATACCAAATTAGGCATACAGTTCAAACTCCTCTTATTGACTTATAAGTGCATTCACTCTGCAGCTCCTCAGTACCTCTCCACTCTCATCTCTCCTTACATTCCTCCCCGGGAACTCCGTTCACTGGGTAAATCTCTCTTATCTGCACCCTTCTCCTCCACTAACTCCAGACTCCGTTCCTTTTATCTTGCTGCACCATATGCCTGGAATAGACTTCCTGAGCCGTTACGTCAAGCTCCATCTCTGGCCGTCTTCAAATCTAAGCTAAAAGCCCACCTTTTGATGCTGCTTTTAACTCCTAACCCTTATTCACTTTGTTCAGAACCCTTATTTTATCATCCTCACTTTAATATTCCCTTATCTCTTGTTTGTTCTGTCTGTCTGTCCTAATTAGATTGTAAGCTCTGTCGAGCAGGGACTGTCTCTTCATGTTCAAGTGTACAGCACTGCGTATGTCTAGTAGCGCTATAGAAATGATAAGTAGTAATAGTAGTTTTGTGAGAAAAACATCCAAATGCAGATTTATGTCACTTTTTGGTTGTTTTTCTCTTTTGAAAATGAGCCCCATAGTCAGTTTTTATTTTAGCATCCAAAAAGAAACACAGTTGTTCTGGGACACAGAAGATATTAGGAATGGGCAGCCAGAAAATATTTGTTTTGTCTCATTTCACTTGTTGTTTGTGGGAATTTTCATTTTATTATTATTATTTAATTTTTTTAATTTTTTTTGTTTATCCATTTTGCTATCATGGGACAAGAGTCATTGAGTAGGCACTCTTTTGAAAGAATGTGTTCTATTGGCAAAGATGGTGCACTCTTTCAAAAAGACTGCACTCACCTTTCCTAATAGTGCGTGCATGGCCACCCTATCACCGGGATTCTATATATCACACCGAAATTCCCATGTGCAAATTGAAGCATATTCCATTAGAATGTGCATAAGCTAATTGGTTAACAAGCTAATCTGCGTTGATAATTGGATGTTAACTACCAATGATCAGCACTAATTCGCATTCATTAGAATTTCCGCTCAGTAAGTGTATTCTGTTATGTGGTGCATGTAAATTCTAAATCACGTAGTTGAAAAGTGTGTTTGGTCATTGGCATAGAATGGGCGGGTCACAGGCATTTCCAAAATCTATGCATGATGTTATAGAATACACCCGGTCTGCTCATAATTTAGATGTCAGAACTTACACCAATTTTTACTTGGCATAATTGCCCGCAATTAAATTTAGGCTTGCGGAGCAGTGCTTGGTGTATTCTATATGCCATGTGGAAATTTAGGCTTAATCTATAAAGTACACCTAAATTAAGGTGTACTGTATAGAATATGCTTAGGCAAATTTCATTTTGATGTCGATTTTTTATGTGTGATATATAGAATCTAGCAGGGGTGTAGCCAGACCGTACGGTGGGAAGGGGCCAGAGCCCGAGGTTGGGGGCACATTTTGAGTGCCGCCCCCTCATCACCACCTCACCTCCTCACCTCGCCTCCTGGCCCTCCCACCGCCTTGCCTCATTGCCACTTCCCCTCACCTCCTTGCTGCTTCCCCTCACCACCTTGTCACTCCCCCCCCACACACACAAAAACAAATATCTTTGCTGGCGGGGGTCCCCAACCCCTGCTAGCTGAAGCTTTCTTCAGCTCCAGTCTCCGGTGCAGCCGCGTTCACTGCCCTGCTCCTCTTTCTTCTTGCTCCTCCTGTGCATGCTGACGCTCCTTCTCAGTTTCACGTAAAGGAGCGTCAGCGTGCACAGGAGGAGTAAGAAGAAAGAAGAGCAGGGCAGCGAATGCGGCTGCCCCGGAGACCAGCGCTGAAGGAAGCTTTGGCTGGCAGGGGTTTGGGACCCCTGCCAGCCAAACCAGGGGCCCAGATGAAATTTACAGGGGCCCAGGCCCCCATGGCCCCCTGTAGCTACACCTCTGGAATCTAGTCCTATACTTATATGCACAGTGGTTCACTCATGCACAATGGTTTGAATGGGGGCACTATCAGGAAAAGAGTGTGCACTATTATTCTAAACAAAACAAAAAAATAAAATGTGTTTTTTGCTGTTTTTGAGCCCATTTTACCAAGCTGTGGTAAGAGGGGCCCTGTGGTAGCATTGGCATGTGGATTTTCCACACACCGAGACCCCTTTTACTGTAGCAGGTAAAAAGCCAAAAGAAGGAAATGGCTGTGTGGTAAGTAAACATTTGCTGTGAGGCCATTTTCCAGAGGGGGGGGGGGGGGCCTTAACGCCACTTATTTAGGAAGTAGTAGGGTAACCCCTAGCGGTAAAAAATAAATATTTTCCAGACATGACAGAAATGGCACGTGCTGGGGGGCAGCAATACCATTAGTGCTGAATTGGCGTGCGACAAAGCAGTGGTGGCTCTACCACCCTTTTGTAAAAGGGCACCTTCATTTGTTAATGACATGCAAGGACATTTCTCATGTCCTTACAAATGACAGCCCATTCCCTAGAAAATACAGTTCAGTCCTAAAAATTTCAACAAACATTTTTACAGGGAAGTCTTTGAAGAAAACTAGCAGTTTAAAATAAATAAACATGCCTTTAAGCTAGTGACCGTTTTTCTCCATACCCGTGCATTCCCTTTGTAACAAGGGGAATAGACATGTAGATTTTATTCCCATCCTCTATGCCTTCTTGAAATCTGTGCATTGTGGCGATTTCCATATATAAATCTACTGCAAGGACTTCATAAGCATTAAAGCAATATTTCCATTGGCGGGGGTTATATTAGAGCATATATCACTTTAACAAATACCCAACGCCAGTCATTACATAGTATCTTCCATGCTGTCTGAATTAGTCATGTCACGTTATTAAATTAAAATACAGTCAATTTTACCATTGTGTTTATCTGACCTCAGTAGCACAATGAGTGCATCAGCAGCGATTCATCTGTCAAGAGGCACGATTGCTCTCAACTCTTGACACGCCATTGGTTCGTCACCGGTCCAACCATTATCCACCTGAATAGTGTATAATCGTTCTTAACTGCAAAATTTACTGCTTTAAGCAGTGGCTTTCTGATTGATATTTTCATGTGTACAAGATATACACATGGAAAAATGGCACAATTTATAAGTGATCATGTTTCTAAAATAATGTGTCTTTATAAAACTAATAAACAATAGGTGCTTTCTTGGCCTATTAACCTTAGGTAAAATGTAATAAAATGTAGTTGGGAGGGACTCATTCCAAGTAAAGCATGTGCTAAGAGGCTAAGGGCCCTGTTTACTAAGTAGTGTTATAGGCGCGTTAACATTTTTAACGCGCATTAACTATGTATGTGCTACAATATCCCTATAGGTGCGTACACGCTAAAATCCCTAACGCACTTTAGCAAACAGGGCCCTAAGAGTATATGCTATTATCTGTGTATAGCCCAGGATCTTTTTATAAATGCCTTCCTTCACATACCATGCTGTATTACCCACAGACATGTCTTAAAACATTACCCCGTATGTTCTAAATATTATTGAACGCACATACAATATGTACATATACAGCTTGTCCCCTTTTTCTTATACAGATTGCACTTTTAAAGTACAAAGTTCTTAATTATGAGCTATCCGATGTATTGTCACCAAATGTCCTTCAGCAGACCTGGTGGTCCTTGAGACTTTGATTTCAGGTCCATCCTTTGAGGGCTTGAAGACAAGGCAACTTCTTAAATAATGCAACTGGTGCAATCTTCTAGATAAATGGCAAATTAATCAGACTCAGAATCCTTGTTTTTTGACGACTTGGGCACTTTTAAAGAAGACGGAATAATTGTTTAGTGACTTGGTGCAATTGATTTTCATTATGGATGGGGCTGGCTGGGTCTGTGTCAGGTCATTAGGGAGAGATAGCCTTTGCATAGCTAAATGAAATGGGAAAAGACGCAGTTCTTGTTTCATATTCAAGAAAGAAATACTTCAGTCCTTGAAAAGAATTATCGTGACCTTCCTTTATAACCAACTCCTCACTATAATTATTTGTTGGAGCAAGTGGGGATTGATTGGCTAATCTGTCTCCTATTGAGGGGAAATCATCTAAAATACTGAAATACCATAAAACAGACTTCTCAGCAGTGTTAGACAGTAGCACGCAACAAATTCCTTTGGTCTGATAACACTGAAAGAGAGGCAGGTAAGCCAAACACTATGGAGACAAATTTTATTCAAGTTCTAATATTAAGTGCAAGCCGAATACTGCATCTCACATAATATACATTATATATTTGATTTACACATTAAAATAATAAGCTGCCTTTGTTTTATTTGAACAGGCAGACGAATGCCTGATTTTACCCCATTGCATGCATGAGTATTTGAAAGAGAGGTTACAAGAAACTCAGGGGTCCTTTTAATGAAGCATTCTACCAGATTTTGCATGTGCTAATGATTAGGGCACACTAAATGTTAAGGGATATAATGGAATATATTGGACATCTTATCATTTGCCACACGCTAATCGTTAGCATGTGCTAAATCTGTTAGCACACCTTAGTAGATGGACTTCTTAGTATCAACTCCACACTGTAGGCTATGCATACCACCAATAAAGGTGATGAGAAAAAGTTGCTGAACTAGAAGGGCATTTTCTAAGGAGCTCCACTTTTATGGAGTCATCTTTTTTTAGAATGTAAATTGAATCTAATGTGCAATTCAGAATGAAATTCAAAGCACACTTTTCTCGTTATGTTAAAGCTATGGAACGGAACAGCGTAGGCTGTATTGTGGTGCTAGATTGCAGGCAATAATCTGATGAGGGTTTTATTCAATCTGTGTAAAATGAGTAAGTGGTTCTATGTTGCTGTTTTCTGTTTGTAAGACATAAAAAAAAATCTCATTTTGCATTGGATGTTTAGGAAGAAATTGGAGTATCCAGGTCTGGTTATTCACAATTCTCTTAACTTGGCCATTCACACTTTCCCCTGTTTTACTGATGACCTCATATAGAAACACAGAAACAGAGAAAATGAAGACATATAATACCCAGTCTGCCCACCATAAGAAAATGAATGAAAATGTAAATAAGATGAAATGAATAAGTGAAGAAATAAAAGTAAACAAAAGTATCTTGAGTTAGACCAGCAATTCCGAAAACCTGGTCCTGGAGGTGCCCCAGCCAGTCAGGTTTTCAGGATATCCACAATGAATATTCATGAGAAAGATTTGCATGCGCTGCCTCCACTGCAAGCAAATCACTTTTATGAATATTCATTGTGGATACTGTGACAATCTAACTGGCTGGGGTACCTCCAGGACCAGGTTTGTTGAGTTAGACAATAACGACTGAAAATTATTTTGTAAAATGAAATCATTTTATTGAAATATTTAAACTTTTAAAAATTGAATTTGGAGCCCCTTTACTGAACAGCATTAAGAAATGGGCTTCCTGCATTTCAACACAGGACTTTCATGCACACAAAGCCCCAGTTCTTATGCGGACCAAAAATAGGGCTTTTTTTCTCTATTTTTGCTGGTCCTATGCTAATTTTTTAATAACATGTAAGACCTGCAAAAAGTTATTTATTTAATGGGATTTATTAACTACCTTTATGAAGAGATTCACCCAAGGAAGTGTACCGCAGGTACAGTTTCACATAAAGTTTACAATTTTGTTAACAATTACAATTAAAGTTTATTCAATTTACTATACTGCTAGACCTTTTATAACAAAAAGATCACAGCGGTGTACAATATTAAAATAATACAAAACATAAACCCACACACAAAGAACTACAATATGCAGATAGGAAAGGTACAAACAATCCCTTCACACAAAAAACTAATTAAAACAATCACTCCACAACAGTAACCCAAGCATATTCCTCATCACCTCTCAGGAAGAGATATACCAAAATCAAAGATAAAATAATGTACTTTCAACAATTCTTTAAAACATCTCAATGATTGTTCCCTATGGACCGTCAAGTAAAAATGACCAAATATAAACATAAATACAATAAGGGACACTTTTACAAAGCAGCAGTGTCTGTACCGCTTCTTCGCCCTGTGCCAATCCAGCTCTTCCACAAAAGCCCAGTGGTAGTGCCTGCCCCCAATGCCCATTAAAAAGTACTTTTTTTTTGTTAGTGCTGGGGGCTTTCCTGGCAGTAATCGGGCAGCTCCATTTGCTGCCCGGTTACTGCCGGGTTAGCGTGGGGGCCCTTACCACCTCCAAAATAGGTGATGGTAATGGCTGCTCCAAGAAATGGCCACAAGGGCATAGGCGGTCGGTGGCCCAACTGTTTGGGGAGGCTAAAAGGGGTGGGGTTATGGGGCGGGGTTAGGGGTGGGGCCAGGGTGGAGCTTAAATCCATAATTGTCTGATAACACACAGAAAAAAAATAAATAAAAGTCACAATTAATACCTTTTATTAAATTTAGATATTAGATATGTATCATATGTCAAAGAATAAAGTGGTTGCTCAAAGCATATACTAACCACAATCGCTCAACTGCAAAACACTATGCACAACTTTCTGCAAAAACACACTCAGAACCTTACTGTACCATAAATATTACACTGGGCAGAACCTAATACACCAATATACCACCCATATGGAAAATGCAGACCGTCAACAATATGAAACAAGGGATCATAATATCACAATTCTCATGTAGAGCCACAAAACATCCTAATTCATGTTTAATGTGGGATAAAATGCCATAAATAAGTAAATAAATATAAACTTTTAATGTTGAGCACCTGATTGATTCTCAAAGTGGACATATTCCAAACACTATAATGAAAATAAAATGATCTTTTCTACCTTTGTTGTCTGGTGACTTTGTTTTTCTAGCCATCCATGTCCAGCAACCCTCCTCTCTCCCCTGCCCTCCCCTCCATCCACCCATGTCCAGCAACTCTACTCTCCCCTCCATCCACCTATGTCCAGCAAATCTCCTCTCCCCTGACCTCCCCTCCATCCATGTCCAGCAACCCTCCTCTCTCCCCTGCCCTCTATCCACCCATGTTCAGCAACCCTCCTCTCTCCCCTGCCATCCCCTCTATCCACTCATGTACAGCAAACCTCCTCTCCCCTGCCCTCCATTCTGTCCCCTTTCCCCCTCCATCCATACCCAGCGTGATTCTCCTCTCCCCTGCCTCCATCCATCTGGGTGACCGACGCCGTGGCTCTCCCCTTCCCTCCCCTTACTTCCTATCTGCCCCACGCCATCCTTTAAATCTTTAATTTACCTCGTCCCAGCAACGGCCGCATCATTTCAGCCCGCTCTGCCCGTCTCTAGTCTTCTCTCCCTTCGTGACGTGGTTCGTTCCGCAGAGTCCCGCCTTCTGACATCATTTCCTCGAGGGCGGGACTCTGAGAGAACGAACTCACTCCCTTCGTGAGTTCGTTCCCTCAGAGTCCTGCCCTCAAGGAAATGATGTCAGAAGGCGGGACTCTGCGGAACGAACCACGTAACCACGTCACGAAGGGAGAGAAGACGGGCAGGGCAGGCTGAAATGACGCGGCCGCTGCTGGGACGAGGTAAATTAAAGATTTAAAGGGCGGCGCAGGGCAGATAGGAAGGAAGCGGAAGGGGAGGGAAGGGGAGACTCATGGCGCCGCTCGCCCATCCAGAAATTCGGACGAACGGGCGGGCGGTCGGCCAAAACCCCTCGGGGGCTGGCTGGGGAGGCTTAGCCTCCCCAAGCCTCTTATACCGGGCGCCTATGCACAAGGGGAAGTGGTTCATTTACTGCATGGCCATTTCCTTTTTGAAGAAAAAAAAAGCTATTTACCTGCTGCAGAAAAAGGAGGCCTCGGCGTGCGGCAAATCCTTGCTACGATGCTACCGCAGGGCCCTTTTTACCACTGCTTTGTAAAAGGGGCCCTAAGGGGGTCTTTTACATAGGTGTGTTGGCGTTTTTAGTGAGCATTAAAAATAGGCACGCGCTAAACGCTAAAAATGCCAATATATTCCTATGAGCGTCTATAACATTTAACACGTGCCTACGTAAAAGACCCCCTAAATGTGGTAAAGTTGAGAGCTGCAAATTAAAACCTAATAATAGGACTACTGTGAAACAGAATCAAAAATCTACATATTTAACAGCACTGAAATTCAAATAACAGAGATGTCAGCACAATACTAATGAAACGCCTAATAAGCACGCATTAGAACATTCTAATGATTTCCTACAATACAGCTTACCATGTAACTGAGGGACCAAGTGCAGATATATAGATGGGGACAAGATGGGTGGTACAGAGTCAGTTGGGATAAATAGATGGAATGGCTAAAATAAAGGTAAGTTCTTTGTACAGTTAAACAAAATATAAGGAACTAGTCTAAGTTACAGTGTGTGTAGCAGGGGCATAGCTAGGTGGGGCCATTGGGGCATGGGTCCCCACAGATTAAGCCCTGGCCCCCTCTACTCTGGACCCCTTCCCTGACCCTCCCTGGCCACTGCCGCCGACCCTCCCCTGTCGCCTCCGCCAGGTACCTTGGCTGGCGGGGGTCTCCAACCCCCACCAGCCGAAGTCTTCTGGCGCCTTCGCTGATGATCTGTTCCTGACTTCTGACTCCTGTGTGCACGTCCTGCATGGGGCTACATACAGGACGTGCACGCAGGAGTCAGGACGTTAGAAACAGATCATCAGCGAAGGCGCCGGAGTTGACCGGTGCCAAAGAAGACTTCAGCTGGTGGGGGTTGGGGACCCCTGCCAGCAAAGGTACCTGGCGGAGACGGCAACGGGGGAGGGTTGGCAGAGGGGGTCACTGGTGGTGGGCGGGCTGTGGGTCGGCGGGCTAAACTGTGCCCCCCGCCTCAGGCTCTGGACCCCCCTCCCGCTGAAGTCTGGCTAATCCCCTGGTGTGTAGCAAGCTAGTCCAGGTGCAGAGTGATGTATAGTCAGTCGCAGTGGGGTCCTTTTACTAAGGTGCGCTGAAAATGGCCTGCGGTAGTGTACACGTGTGTTTTGGGAGTTTGCAGAATCATTTTTTAGCGCACCAGTAAAAAATGCCTTTTTAAAATTTTTGCCGAAAAGGGACGTGCAGCAAAATGAAAATTGCCGTGCGTCCATTTGGGGTCTGAGACCTTACCACCAGCCATTGACCTACCAGTAAATCTCATGCGGTAACTGGGCGGTAATGACCTGCACGCATCAAATGCCACTGGACGCACGTAGCTGACGTGCGCCAGAAAATAAAAAATATATTTTTTGGCCACGCGCGTAGCAGACGTGCGCCAAAAATGAAATTACTGCAAAGGCCACGCGGTAGCCAGGTGGTAACTCAGAATTGGCGCATGTTGGTCCCGCGTAGGTGCTTATGTATTAAAGGCTTGGGAGAACAGCCAGACTTTTACCTGCTTCCTGAAGTAGAGTAGAGAATATTACTCCATGTCTACTTACTCCCTCCCCACCTTTACAAAGCCATGCTAGAGGCTGTCGGTGCGGTAGTGCTGACACAGCCCATTCACTTTGAATGGGCCGTGTCAGCATTGCTGTGCGGCTTTGTAAAACGGGGCCTTCATGAGGCAAGTCTGCGTTATCCAGTTAGTGCACGGTACTGCAAATGCTGGATAACTCTTCCACTTCCGTTGCCCAACCGTGACACACCTCTTCCTGAAAAAATAATAAAAAAAATAGATATTTTAGTGCACACTGATAGGCAAATTACTGCAAAATACTTTAATGCATTTTGCAGCTAGCCTTTTTGCCTGTGTTAAGTGCATGTTAACTCTTAATATGGTTTAGTAAAAGGGACCTTCTTTTTGAAAGTTGTGCCCCAGAAATGTCTTGCCTCTGTGATAGCACAGGAAACTAGATGCCTTGTATACTGTGACAACAATAACTCTAAGTTTGACCAATAATGGAATCTTATCTATACAAAAAAAAATCATTTGTGTCTTCCATTTTGTTAACTGGTTTGCTGTATATATTTAACTTTTCTTGTATTTTGGTTTTTATTTAACCAGCCTCTGCATCATAGTTTGGTTTCTCATAGCCCTTGAAATTCAAGCTTCCAAAATGAAAGTGTTTTGAGAGAAATTTGGCTGGTTAAAAAGAAAGTCTATAATTTTAGTGTTTTACAAACGCAGTTAGATGTTAACAAGAAAGTCACCAGAGATGATGACAACTTGCACATTTTTTTTTTGTCTGTAGACAAGGTATTTTGGCAAGTAGAGATTTTTTGGATAACTACAGTAGTGCATTTAATCTAATTATTGCTGCTTTAAATTGTGTGAGTGAAGTGACTTGTTCCACAAGGTTGTGCAGAAAGCAAAACCAGCTCCTGCAATCGGGCATTTTTTTTTTTTTCATCTCTTTGTTAATTTGCTTCTAAATATAATCATGGAACTTTTATTATCTTCCATTTTTGTTAATTCTTCAATGTGCTTCACTAAACATATCCATTAAAGCCTCGCAAATGCAATTTCTGAAGATTAAGGATCAGTGAAAGGAGTGTTAACGCATTTGTAAAACAGTGGCAGGTCATTTAAGATTTGTACCTCGCTTTTTGATTCATTGACCAAACATCTCTCGCACAGAGGTTAATCAAGATCTGTTTAGTTGGCTCTTTCACATCCTTCATACTTTTTATGCTTTCAGCATTGCACTAATAATAGCTTGAGCATGTATAATAACATTCTATTTCTATCCGTCAAATAAAAGACAGGCTAATGGGTGGTGCTATTAAGGTGAAGAAGAAAACACTGGAACATTAAGCTTGAGTAGACTTTCAAGCAGCAGTGCTACCTGCTTTGCCTAAAATATCAACCTGCCTGACTTCTCTGCCTGCTCTCTTTCTCTTTTTATTATGTTATTATCAATATGAGATTTCATAATTTTATTCTCTGCTATCTCGTATTTCTTACTTTTTTTTTTTTAGAAATCCAAGTGAGCAATTTTGTGAAGGCTGCACTTCCTAGTTTTCAAAATCCTTTTCTCCTGAGTTCATGTTTTAGCTATGCTTTAATTAACATATAGTAGTGCCGTGTCCGCTTGGGTTCTGGTAAAGCATCAGCAAGGTTCAAGGTGACTATTTGATAGACAGCTTGAGGAAATCCATTAAGGGATAGATTATATATATTGCACATTGATTTCCGCATGAAAATCAAAGCGTATTTTATAAAGTATGCTTTCGTTTAGGAGTATGCTATAGAATACACCGAGTGCTGCTCCGTGTGACTATATTTACCTGGTGTAAATCCTGATGCGTAACTTAGGTGTGGAGCAAGTGTATTGTATAACAACATGAATACAGTTTAGAAATGCCCATGATCTGTCCATTCCACTCCCATAACCACACCCACTTTTTAACTATTGGGCTCATTTTCGAAAGAGAAGGACGTCCATCTTTTGACATAAATAGGAAGATGGACATCCTTCTCCCAGGGACATAAAAATTGGTATAAACAAAACCCGATTTAGGACGTCCCCAACTGCACTCTGTCGCAAGGAAGGCCAAAGTTCAAGGGGGTGTCTCAGAGGCGTAGCGAAGGCGGGACTTTGGCGTGCTTAACACTTGGACGTCCTTCACCCATAATCGAAAAATAACAAGGATGTCCCTGACAAACGCTTGGACGTTTTCACCCAGACCTGTTTTTCTTATGACTAAGGCACAAAAAGGTGCCCGAAATGACCAGATGACCACCGGAAAGAATCTTGGATGACCTCCCCTTACTCCCCCAGTGGCCACCAACCCCCTCCCACCCTCAAAAAACATCTTTAAAAATATTTTGTGCCAGCCTCAGATGCCATACTCAGGTCCATGACAGCAATATGCAGGTCCCTGGAACAGTTTTAGTGGGTGCAGTGCACTTCAGACAGGTGGACCCACTGAGCCCTTCAAAACTCACCAGAAACCCACTGTACCCACATCTAGGTGCCCCTTCACCCGTAAGGGCTATGGTAGTGGTGTACAGTTGGGGGTAGTGGGTTTTGGGGGGTTCTGGGGGGCTCAGCACACAAGGTAAGGGAGCTATGTTCCTGGGAGCAATTTATGAAGTCCACTGCAGTGCCCCCTAGGGTGCCCGGTTGGTGTCCTGGCATGTCAGGGGAACCAGTGCACTACAAATGCTGGCTCCTCCCACAACCAAATGGTTTGCATTTGGTCGTTTTTGACATGGACCTCTTTGGTTTCGAAAATCACCGAAAATCAGAAACATCTATGTCTAGGGACGTCCAAATCTAGGGACGGCAAAATTTAAGGATTTGGATATCCCTGACGGTATTTTTGAAACGAAAGATGGACGTCCATCTTGTTTCAAAAATACGGGTTTCCCCAACCCTGGACTTGGATGTTTTGCAAGGACGTTCAAATCGCAACTAGGACGTCCCTTTCAAAAATGCCCCTCCACTCGACTTAGAATTTACGCGCACCATGTTACAGAATACGCTTGGCAAGTTGTGCATGTAAATCTTAATTAATGCCAATTAGTGCTGATAATTAACCAATTAAGGGGTCCTTTTACTAAGGTGCACTAGCGTATTTAGCATACACTAAAAATTAGCACATGCTAAATGCTTAAATAGCCAAGGAATGACCCCTTTTAAAGAGTTATTTCTGTCCTAGAAGGAAATTAAACTTACACTAAAGTAAAAACATGATTGAAGCTCGCTGACTAGGATGTAACATTTAAAGACCCATCTTAGATATATCATGGGGAGAAGAATTGAGATGCACAGGTTGGGATGTGCTCAATTCCACCTGTAGTTGTTGCAACCAGGAACATTGCAAGTTCCTAGCTACAGCAACAAGATAACAGGCCTCAAGTGTCAAGTAGTTTTATTTGACAGTTCCACTTATGTATATGTTATCATTTTCAGACCCCTGATGCAGGCGCTGGGACCAAAGAAATACATGCAGTTAACTGGAGCGTGCACTTAACCGTTGTGACCCAAAGAAGCTTGACATCTGATAAACATATGTACAGTACTGTTTATTATACGTACAGTGTACAGTCTCCGTTAACTGACGTTATACAGTCTCCGTTAACTGACGTTAGGATTACTTGACGTAATCAGTCATAGTCCTCTGTACACTCTTGTGTCTATGAGTTCCATAGACTACGTCTGCCAGACGGTAAAAACTGTCATAGCACTGACATCCAGTGGCCTCCAGATAGGCCCGCACGGTGTTGAGACTCTCCAGCACTCTTGCAAAAGTGACAGGAGGTTGTTGAATTTCGTCAGCATGTGCCTCCCTGCTCATTTCGTCATCTGTTTCACCATCAGCTGTTGCCTGCGTGTAGGTGCATATCTGGACATCAGTGCTGTCGTCAGCTGTTTGTAGATCGTAATCAACAGCTATGTAGTGATGAAACTCCTCTTCAGTAACACTGGCTGGGATGTCAATAGCCTGTTCATCTGACGCGTTTGCAACAGATGCATCTGTTTCATACCTCTCCACATCCCTAACAAAGCTTGCCCTCTTGTAGCAGTTCACAATGGTTGCCTGTGTAACATGATTCCAGGCTTCTTTCTGCATATGTAGGGAATCCAACAGTGATAGATTACGAGCCAGTTCAACAGTACTTTTATCCTTGCCAGTCTTGTCATCCATAACGCTCATCAGACGACGTAGCACAAGAGACCGATAATGTTGTTTGAAATTGGCTATTATGCCCTGATCCATAGGTTGGATCACAAAGGTAGTGTTTGGTGGCAGGAAAACCACCTTGACATTAGACATACGTACATAAATATTACCATACTGGGAAAGACCAAAGGTCCATCAAGCCCAGCATCCTGTATCCAACAGTGGCCAATCCAGGTCACAGATACCCGGCAAGATCCCAAAAATGTACAAAACATTTTATACTGCTTATCCCAGAAATAGTGGATTTTCCCTATGTCCATTTAATAATGGTCTATGGACTTTTCCTTTAGGAAGCCATCCAAACCTTTTTTAAATCTGACATCATCACTGTGTGCAGCACAATTATCACAAAACAACAAAATCTGACACTTTTGTGCCCGCATTCTAGTGTCTAACTTCTTTAGCCACTGCTTCCAAATTTTCCCAGTCATCCATGAATTTGCGTTAGCCTCGTATGACACAGAAAGTCGCTTAACATTCTTGAAGCAACAGGGTTGTTTGCTCTTTCCAATGACGAGTGGTTCCAACTTCTCACTTCCATCCATATTGCAGCAAAGGAGGATCGTCAGTCGGTCCTTCGACGTTTTACTTCCTGTAGTTTCAGCTTGTTTGAACTAAAGTGTTCCATCAGGAATCGCTCGCCAGTAGAGACCGTTTTCATCAGCATTGAAAATGTCACGAGGTGCAAACTCGATCAATATGGTAGGAAGAACTGAAACAACCCAATTTTCAGCACCAGTCATCAGCATCTTGTTTTTCACCATGCTGTTTCTTGAATTTTATGTTGTTCCTCTCCTTCCATCTTTCCAACCATCCAACAGTGGCTTTGAATTCAGTTAGTCCAAGACTTTCAGCTAGCTGATTAGCTTTCTCCATAAGCAGTGGACCACTGACAGGAAACTGTCTGCTCCTGACTTGAGAAAAACACTGAAGAAGAGCATTTTCTACCTCCTCAGCTTTTCCGCCCGTTTTCGTTTCCGGTGTGGATTGTATTGTTTTGCCAGTCTTCCAGAAGCTGGTCTTTCTGCTTCAAGATACATGAAATTTGACTGGGATTGACACCATATTCTTTAGCAATAGATGCTTGACTTTGTTTGTGTTCTAATTTTTTAAGAACTTCTATTCGTTCAGCCAGTGTTAAAGTCATACAGTTGTGCGACGACGACTCCTCCAGTGTACACTCTAACAACATTCTTTTGCTTATTCTGCCTGTGGCAGTTAACCAATGAGATTTATCACCCCTTTGTCATGTGCTAATCAGCTTCCATATTCCGTGCGTGCGCATATGTGGAGTCTTTCATACAGAGGAGCAGTCTTAAACCATGCATATAAGCGAATCTTGCACTTATCAGTGGTGCGCTAAACCGAAGTTTGTCCCCATAGAAATTGATGGCGCCAAAAACGGGACCAAAGTATGGCATGCAGTTAAACAGAGCATGCGCTTATCCAACGTGCTCTTAATGGAGTGCACTGTATATATGTGTTTCTGATTGCATCTGTGCAGACTCTTGAAGAAGGCACCTTTAGTGCCGAAACATGGTACTGTGTTGAGACATCCCTCAATAAATATTTGATATGATTGATGAAAATGTTTTGCAAGATATGAAATTCAAATTTGCACATAAACAGTTGTACTTTTATGAAAATAAGGGCTGAAACTATGATTAAAATCTTATTGAACTGTGATAATGTGAACCAGGGTAGACTTTGCAGTCAGGTTAGATATGAGCCATACACTTAAGGTGTGGTAAGTGCAAAACTTTACCTCGCTTTAAACAAGCCCTTTTATTAGTAACATGGGACCCACAGTAAAGAGCACATGTTCATGTGTGTTAGCACTAGGTAATACAATAGTACCTTTTAGTAAACTGAATTATGTTCTGGAATTAATAATTTGTGTTTTTGTTTGTTTACCCCATAGAAAATCATATAATCTTGTCAATTATTTAAATGTTTGGTGCTAGAGGAATCTTTATATGAATAAACAATTTCAGATTTCACTTAGATCTCATTACCTTAAAGCAGGGTGATCACATAGGTTAAATCACTGTGCTTTCCTTAAGAAAAGAAACAATTTCATAAAGGATTATATTCTTCCTGAGTTATAGTAAGTGCTTTTTAGCCTTGTAAAACAAGAGCTTTAATATTAATGTGCAATAATTAGAAAAAAAAAAAAAGGTGTTGTCTAAAAACTCTCAAAATAGCTTAAAAAGAGCTTGTTTGACTTCCAACTAATTCAGGAGTGTGATCACTGAAAGATTAGTGTATTTGTAGTCGTCTGACAACAAACATGGCTGACTACACAGTAAGTTGACACAGGGTCCCTGTGGTACCACAAATGAGAGTTGAGGGTAGGACCGAAAAATTATACAATCAGCCAAAGGTATAGAAAAGAAACACGTGCTTTATTAACAGAAAAAAACCTGAAGCCTATTATGTCACAGGACCAGCAACAAAAGGTGAAAAGTCTCTCTGGTTTAACGAATAGTCTTAACCAGGGCTTGTGAATGACAGGGCCCAAGCACATTCTGAAGCTTTTGGCTGCCATGCCCAAACACAGCCTGTAAACTCTTCTCTTTCTCTCTCTGAGTTCCAGGTCTAGCTCTAGCCAGACCTCAGGGCAAGGCTTACAAGTCTCAATTCAAAAGTGACTTAACTCAGCCAAGTCACAGTCACTAGACATTTGCTGATAATTGTGCTTATTCTTTGTAAATACTGTTTGCAAAGAGGGTACACTCTTAATGACATTGCTCCTTTAACAACAAATTAGCCAAGAAAAGCAAAATAAAAATGAGTATTTTGGGAAACAACACAAGAACAAAACGGATGAAAGTGAGGAGAGTTCCAAATAACCGAGGCAAACAAGGAGCAAGAGTATTCAAGAATTTATTAGTCAAAGTCAGCTGACCCAAGGAGACCCTACACAGGCTATGTTTCGGAAGCACCTTCCTCAGGGGTCACAGCAGACTAGTGAAATCAGTTTAGGAAAGTTTGTAAATAGAAATAACTATTGGAGTACTGCATGGCGTAACACACAGTCAACTCTCCGAGAGGAATAAAATGGGCCTTGCTGCAGATAAATCGAGCTAATCTTTAGTAAAAGACCCTCTCAGTGCCTAAGTCATTGATCTCCCCATCCTAGAATTCCACTTTCTCTGGGTCTCCATGCTCCTCTCAGTCCATGAGTCCTCATTTTGCCTCTGCTTACCACCCCAATACCTATGACCATGCTATCCCCTCAATCCCCTTACTCTGTTTTAACTCTGTTCTCCCTGCCCCATTCCAGAGTCCTGCTTCTTCCTGTGCTTTCCCCACTGCAGCTTGTAGATTTTCCAGTAACTTTTCTATTTTGATGACCCTTTCTTTTACTTATCTTTAGCCTTACCTCTTCGCTTTTGTGAAAGGTGAAATGGCCTTTTGAAAATCAACCTTTTTCTCTGAGTGTAAAGTAATTGCTTTCTTTTATGTCAACCTTTTAGCTAAAGAAGGGGGGGGGGGTGAATATATATACACGGCACTGTGAAATTAGGCAATTGAGCCTACATACTTCACACATGGAAAAAATTAATATTGTTAGGAGAATGTCTCTGAAGATAAAATCCCTGGCTTTTAGAATACTTTTAGTGTGAAATGATTTTCTTATCAGCAAGGTTAATGAAGATGTCAGTGAACAGGATGAGTTTGTGCCACGTGGATTATTTGCACTTTCAATCCAGCTTGAAATGGTATTAATCAGAACATTAATCTTACCAGTGGAGAAGGTAGGTTTAAAGCTAGTCATTTCTGCTTTGCATTAAGAACTTCTCCAAAGATAATTATTCTCCAGAGCTACATCACCAATACTTTTCTGTTGTATTATGTGACTTCAAATTCTAGGTAGAATAAAGACATGACTAGAATGCACCATCAACAAACCAAAGAGAAAAAAAATCTGTTTAAGCACACGCTGACTAATATTGGCAGGTACATTCAATTATAGAAGCTTGAAAATGTACTTAATTAATCTCATATGCACATAGAGAAATTGGCAATTATTATTAAAATATCAAGGGACTTATGGGAAAAATGCTAAAATCGAGATCTACTGCTAAGGTAATACATCTTTCTGTGATCAGGCAAAGTAAAACAAGTTAAAAATCTACATGAACAATTATTAGAGTCCGTTGCATAGCATATGAATTTAACCTGTTGATAAACAAATATCAGCCAGGGAAGAGTATTTATTAAGCTTAGTAACCCTTGTCTTCAGGTCACTGTAATCAGTAAAGGTAGCCAAATTATACTGCATAACACAGCGTTAGATGAAAGAGTACTGTAGTGTTGGTTTATTTACGCTATTTACAAGATGGGTTAGTAGACAGCAAAGCAGTCCAACCTTTTTAAATTACTTATGCTTCAAAACCAAGCACAACCCATAAATAGTCTCTAACAATAAGTTAGCAGTATATTTTTTAGCTATGCAATAAACACTGAGCCTGATATTCAAAGCAATTTAAGGGGGCAGGAGGTTCTTAAAGTACATTCAAAAGCCCAAAGAAACACCAGCTGTACCTCACTGCCTATCTCCACCATGGCAGTCTCTATCCCCATGTCCACCTCAGCATGTATATGTATATCACCTGTGCTTGTGTAATGCATCCCCCCACCAATCAATGTGAGCAGCATTGCACAACTATGGCAGATGACGTTTAATGAGAGCAAGTGCAAAGTGATGCATGTGGGAAAGAGGAACCCGAATTATAGCTACATCATGCAAGGTTCCACGTTAAGAGTCACGGACCAAGAAAGGAATCTAGGTGTCGTCGTTGATGATACGTTGAAATATTCTGCTCAGTGTGCTACTGCGGCTAAGAAAGCAAATAGAATGTTAGGTATTATTAGGAAAGGAGTGGAAAACAAAAATGAGGATGTTATAATGTCTTTGTATCGCTCCATGGTGCGACCGCACCTCGAATATTGTGTTCAATTCTGGTTGCCGCATCTCAAAAAAGATATAGTGGAATTAGAAAAGGTGCAGAGAAGGGTGACGAAAATGATAAAGGGGGTGGGACAACTTCCCTATGAAGAAAGGCTAAAGCGGCTAGGGCTCTTCAGCGTGGAGAAAAGGCGGCTGAGGGGAGATATAATACAGGTCTTTAAAATAATGAGTGGAGTTGAACGGGTAGATGTGAAGCATCTGTTTACACTTTCCAAAAATACTAGGACTAGGGGGCATGTGATGAAGCTACAATGTAGTAAATTTAAAATGAATCGGAGAAAATTTTTCTTCACTCAACATGTGATTAAACTCTGGAATTCGTTGCCAGAGAATGTGATAAAGGTGGTTAGCTTAGCAGAGTTTTAAGAAGGTTTGGGCGGCTTCCTAAAGGAAAAGTCCATAGACTGTTATTAAATGGACGGGGAAAATCCACTATTTCTGGGATAAGCAGTATAAAACGTTTTCTATATTTTTGGGATCTTGCCAGGTATTTGCGACCTGGATTGGCCATTGCTGGAAACAGGATGCTGGGCTCGATGGACCTTTGGTCTTTCCCAGTATGGCAATATATATGTACTTATATATGTAACTAGGATTTCAAAACAATGATGTATGTGAAGGCAGAAGGCTAATCAGAAGGGAGATGAGTCCTTGAGGTGCTGGTACTGGTATGTCTGGAGGGACAACCAGGTACTGATCCAGCATGTGCGGTGGCACCTCCAGGGCCCATGTATCAAAAACAGACCACCCCAATAATATCTCTGTCCCAGATCAAGGGCTGAGGATGGATCTACCCTCCTTAGAGTGTGGCTGCAACCATCATATGATTTGCCCCAACACCCAACTTATGAGATGATATAGAAAGGAACAGGGGAGGGGGAACCTGTTGCTCATCCTCCACCAGCCACAAAAACCACAAGGCTCTGTGTTGTGTGTTGTACACACATCTACATAGCACATTGCAACCTCTATAGCAGGGCACATAAAACAGTTACCATTTAAGCAGAGTTATTGTTCTTCTGTATTTACCTATTCTCGGATCCATTTCTCTTATTGTAAAGGATCATGGAGGTTACTTTTTCTATCCCTCTTTCTAGGGTGGATGCTGTTTCCTGATTTTCTTGGCAGAATTCATTGTAATTGCAACAATTGGAAGGAATTGTGTAATCTGAAAGTCATCACATAAAACGTACAAAAAAACAAATCACCATAAACCCTCCACAGTGGGAATTGAATCCACATCCCTTGAATACAGGTACCACAGCCCTAACCCCTACTGCAAACATATTACTGCCCATAGGAGCCAACTTTTCAAAATGATTGTGGGTATTAAACCCAATGGAAATTACCCTTCCCTGTATGAAGTCTAAGAGTTTGCTAAATATTGGGGTACCCAAGAATCCCTAGCACCAACAGAGCTGGCTTCTATGCTACTGCCAAAGAACTGGTCACTGGCAATACATCCTGTGTGCCCATTACCAGACCACCCTCCAGGGTTCCCTGTCATATCATCTCATTGATCCCACACTTCAGATAGATCCCCCAGGTAACTACTACTGCCCACACCTGCCTCCATCCCTGACTTGCAACAGCCAGTTGCTGCACCATGCAAGCTATGTAGGATGTGCTGACCTAAAGTTCAAACCTTTTAGACACACAGGGCAACCGGCCGCCTAGGACCACAAGGCCACCCAGAACAACCAGGCCACCCAGGACCAACAGGCCACACAGGACTAACCAGGCCACTCAAGACCAACAGGCTACTCAAGACCAACAGGCTGCCCAGGACAACCAGGACACCCAGGTCATCCAGGACACCCAGTCCATCCATGATTCCCCAGAGGACAATATAATGGTGGAACCAGGGTTAAGGGAGGTGCCCATCACTAGCTCGCTCCAGGTGGAAAGTGAAGGAGGGGAGGACCCCTGGAAGAACATGCCCCATCTGGAAGGGGATGAAGAGGAGGAGGAGGAGAAACAGCAGCACGCCCCCCCCCACCTCCACCCCCCCACCCCACACTGCAGGAAAACACAGTGGGCCAAAGTTCTGCCCCAACATTTGCTCTGCCTGCTGGGGGGCCCCCTGGACCAGATCCCATACTGTATCTCCTGCAGCAAGTGGCTGCCACACAGACCCACTTGCTGCAGGAGATGGCTGGAATTTTCCAGCTCCTTGGGGGCACAGCAGAAGATAATGTTCCTGGTGGTGGAGCTGCTGCAAAGACTGACTGAGCAGGCACACTCTCAATGAGGGGAGACAACCCACCTTCCCTTCCCCAATTTGTTCATAGTTGTTAATATGTATTACATGTTTGATATGGTTCATATAAATGTGTGTGTCTCTACTTTGTGCATAATAAGTTGATAACCTGACATACCAGACTAACTGGAATTGTACTGCTAAACATACTAGGTTAATTCTGGGAACCCTAGGAAAGGGAAACGGCAGAAAGAGGAGGGGAGGAAGGCACCACAGATGGGGTGGGGAGTGTGCAAAGAGATTTTTGTGTGGACAATCAGAGTAGCTCCCCCTGAATATCTAATGCTGTACCACAGGCCAAAACTCCAATGGGTCTAGCAGCAGAGAAAGGTCCTGTAGGTCTCACAACTTCCCCCCTCCCCTTTCCCAGCCCACATACCAAACCATCATGCTGTAGATTTCTATTAACCCATGATTAGGTGATATTAACTGTCTTAGAACCTTTAACAGCCTGTGATACCAGTTGAAATGAGGTGTCCCACCACAGCACCTGATATAGGGGCTCCTAAATCCCCCTCCCAAGGGGGGGTTAGGAAACACATGCTTGCAGTCTCTCTTTCCACTACATTATGTCAGCTTATGGCTGCAGGCCATATGGAGTGTGGCCTTTTCTGACCCTCTGCCCTGTTAGGTCCTAGAGGCAGGCTGACCCTTCAGTTGGTGAGATGGGCATGACATCTATCTGAGAGATATGTTACAGGAATGTTGCCACTGCATGCACATGTGTTTGAAGACAGATTCCTGGTCCAGTACCTGCCAGTCCAAATAGGGTTAACATATGGCTCCAGAAAAAGGAGGACATATTGATCCAGTCCAGGTTTTTCTTCCATTGAAAGCAATGGAAGTAAAACCCAGACTGGCTCAGTCTGTCCTCCTTTTTCAGGAGCCATATGGTAACCCTAAGTCCAATATCTTTCTTGTAGCCCATACTGGGGACAGGATGCACCTCCACATACCCAGGAGCATAGGCAGTGTTCCTTCAGAGGGATTATGGTAAAGTTTGGAAGGTACAAGCAGTAAAGGTGAGGATCCTCTAATGTGGGTACAGTGACCTGCACATAAGGAGATAAACCAGGTCACAGGAACAGCAATGTAGGTAACAAGATGGGCCAGAGTGGCCACCTATCTCACCATTGAATTCTGTAGTCATCTGTCCCCAGGAGGTTAACTCTTTGGCCTTTCCACAATAAAAACTTTGCCGCCTGAGATCTGTTCTGATGGGAAGCTGGGGTTGATGAGGCTACACGGTCCATGACAGATGCATTGGCAAACACCTGGCATGCTAGCTCCCAAGTCCAGATCGATGCTGGGGGCTGGAACTGGGATCACATCACAGATGTCTTTGGCCAAAATGCATAGGTATATTGTTGCCCTGTTGTGGCCAGGTAAATTACCACATCTATGGATGTGGCCCACAATTAGCCTCCCCAAAATATTTCCCTATCTATTACTGACAGCTGGCATCAAGAGAGTAGCTCCATAAACCCCCTGACCCTGCAGTCCCACACCCTTTTGACAAACAGCTTCAAGCTGCCCAAAATAAAGGCATGTTGTTTCACATTTGCAACCTGCCTGGAAAGGCATGCAAACAGGTGTGTCATATTTACACATTTACATTTTTACAGCAATGATATACATTGATGAGGAGGTAAAGGAAATCAACCATGCACAACTGTGAGGGATATATATACATGAGTCAGGAGGAGTCAGGAGGAGTCAAGGGAACCAGTAGACAATTGCTTATTTTAGCACAATTGCAACCAGTCAGGTACTGAACAGCAGAGGAGCCTGGCCATAGGAGTAACTAGCCTCAATCAGGGATCAGCAGGGCACAGGCCAGAGAAATAGTATAGGCACCAGGGGTGATCTGGGAAACTACAGACTGGGAAGCCTGACTTCTATGCCAGGCAACATAGTGGAAACTATTATAAAGAATGAAATTACGGAACACATAGACAGACATAGTTTAATGGGACAGAGTCAGCATGGGTTCAGCCAAGGAAAGTTTTGCCTCACCAATTTGCTTCATTTCTGTGAAGGTGTGAATAAACGTGGATAAAGGTGATCCGGTTGATGTAGTATATCTAGATTTTCAGAAAGCTTTTAACAAACTTCCTCATGAGAAACTCCTGAGAAAATTAAAAAGTCATGGGATAGGAGGCAAAGTCCTTCTATGGATTAAAAATTGGTTATTGGACAGAAAACAGAGGGTAGGATTAAATGGCCATTTTTCTCAATGAAGAAGGGTGGATAGTGGAGTGCCATGGGGATCTGTACTGGGACTGGTGCTATTTAACATATTTGTCAATGATCTGGAAATCAGAAAGATGGGTGACATGATTAAATTTGTAGATGACACAAAACTATTCAAAGTTGTCAAAACACATGCGAATTATGAAAAATTACAGAAAGACCTTAGGAAACTGGAAGATTGGGCATCCAAATTGTAGATGAAATTTAATGTGGACAAATATAGAGTGATGCACATTGGGAAGAATAATCCAAATCATAGTTTCCTGATGCTGAGGTCCACCTTAGGAGTCAGCACTCAAGAAAAAGATCTAGGTGTCATTGTCGAAAACACGCTGAAATCTTCTGCCCACCCAGCATGCATGGTGGCCAAAAAAGCTAACAGAATGCTAGGCATTATTAGGAAAAGGATGCAAAATAAGACCAAAAATGTTATAATGCCTCTGTATTGCTGCATGGTGCAACCTTACCTTGAATGTTGGTTTCAATTCTGGTCACCGTATCTAAAAAAAGATATAGTGGAATTAAAAAAGATTCAAAGAAGAACAATCAAAATGATAAAGGGGATAGAACTCCTCCTATATAAGGAAAGGATAAAGAGGTTAGGCCTCTTAAGATTAGAAAAGAGATAGCTTAGGGGGAATATGATTGAGGTCCACAAAATCCTGAGTGGAGTAGAATGGGTAAAAGTGAATCAAATTTTCATTCTTTCAAAAAGTACAAACGCCAGGAGACACTCAATGAAATTATATGGAAATGCTTTTAGAACAAATAGGGGGAAATACATTTTTACTCAAAGAATAGTTAAGTTCTAGAGAATGTGATAATGGTGGTTTGTGCATCTGGGTTTAAAAAAGGTTTGGACAAGTTCCTGGAGGAAAAGTACATGGTCTGTTATTGAAGTGGACATGTGGGAAGCCACTGCCTGCCTCGGCTTGGTAGCATGGAATGTTGCTACTCATTGGTATTTTGCCAGGTACTTATGACCTGGATTGGCCACTGTTGGAAGCAGATTACTGGGCTAGATGGCCATTGGTCTGACCCAGTATGGCTATTCTTGTATTTTGATCTGTAAGGGGATTTACGATTCTTTGATGGCATCTAAGTCTGTGACACAAGTTATTTATACCTTACCTAAAATCCATAAGAACTTGTTACACCCTTCAGGTTGGCTGATAATCTCATCAAAGAGATTCAAATTCAAACAGCTCTGTATTTTCATAGACTGTTTTTTGAAGTCATTTGTTTTGTGATGTGATGTCTATATTAATTATTGAGTCATCCCTCTTTTTAGTCTCAATGGAATTTACTGCACATTATGTAAATATTCCACAGCAAGCAGCCCTGATTAAAAACTAGATTTACGCCCTGATCAACATGTGTCTACTTTTTAAAATGGCACTACTACTACTACTACTATTAAAATGTTTTCTTATGTTTCACTCTGATTTTTAATTATAGATCAAAGGCCCTGCAATAAGTACATCAGTGTCACCCAATATCACAAATCTGTATGTCAATCAATTTGTGAAGTCATGGCTACATGATTCACCTCTTGCAAGGTACATCATTTTTTGGAAGCATTATATTGATGATGAGCATATGTTGTGATCTGGAAGTCATGCAAAACCGGTTGCCTTTTTGATTGGCTGAATGCATGTGATAGGAATTTACAGCATGTATTTACTGTTGATTTGAAATCAGTTTCTTTTTTGGGCATCTTAATTACTTAGGATTACTTACATTGCTGGGCATTTTGATTGTTTTTATTCTTTGTAAGTGGACAACACTTTATGGGCCCTGTTTACTAAGCTGCGCTAGAGGCGAATTAGCGTGTTTGGTGTGTGCTAAACTTTAGCATGCGCTGTGTAGACACCCATAATATTCCTATGGGTGTCTTACACAGTTAATGCACGCTAAATTTTTCCATTACGCTAAAAACGCTAGCGCGTGTTAGTAAACAGCGCCCTATTATATTTTTCATGTGCTGCCCTTGCTCATTAAAAATGTAGCTTACCGATCAGTCAGTTTTTTATTTTCAAGTTTATGCGGACTTTCTATCCCACTCATCAAACAAATATCTGAGCAACTTAAAACCTAAGCACAGATAAAGGGAGCTAAGGAGAGTTGCAAATAAAGGTGAAAAAGGAAAATATTATGTTGTAGAGGAAAGCAGGAGAAGAAATGGGTTAGGACAGCTACATGATCCAGGCATACTCTGGCAGGCGTTATCCACATCTGTAAGCCTCTGTAGAAAGAAATGTTTTCAATTCAGACTTAAATTTTTGATGAGATGTTTGAGATCTAAGCTGTGGTGGTATCTGATTCCAGAGCTCTGGCCCCTGAACTGAAAAAAAACGATTGCCTTATAGCTTCACAAGTAATGTCTCTGAAAGAGGGAACGATGAGACGGTGTTATTGTGACAAACAATCAGAGAGTTCTAGACGGGCAATATTGGATCAAATAACAAATGAGGAAGAGGGGCTCACCAGAAACCAAGGGCTCTGTTTAGAAAGGAGCACTAGCATTTTTAGCGTGCGCTATAAATTCACGTTTGCTAATGTGTAGATGCCCATAGGAATATTATAGGCATCTATAATATTGAAGGGGGGCAGACTCAAGAAAAATGTCAGGAAGTATTTTTTCACGGAGAGAGTGGTGGATACTTGGCATGCCCTCCCGCGGGAGGTGGTGGAGATGAAAACGGTAACGGAATTCAAACATACGTGGGATAAACAAAGAAATCCTGTTCAGAAGGAATGGATCCTCAGAAGATTAGCCGAGATTGGGTGGCAGAGCCGGTGGTGGGAGGCGGGGCTGGTGGTTGGGAGGCGGGGCTAGTGCTGGGCAGATTTCTACGGTCTGTGCCCTGAAAATGGCAGATACAAATCAAGGTAAGGTATACACAAAAAGTAGCACATATGAGTTTATCTTGTTGGGCAGACTGGATGGACCATGCAGGTCTTTTTCTGCTGTCATCTACTATGTTACTATTAGCTAAAAATGCTAGCGTGCCTTTTTAAATAGGGCCCCAAGGTTTTAAGTATTTTACAGGTAATACGATGCAGGATTGGTAACCAGTGGGTCTCCTTCAATAACAATGTGATATGATCATACTTCCGATGTCCAGTGGTGACATGTATTTGCTGGCACATACAGTGGGAGCAGCAATTTTATAAGAATACACATAGGGAAAAACAAGAGGCATCACTTGGCAGTTTCCATTTAGAAATGCCAGTGACATTTTTGTAAAATAGCTGTAATCAGTCTCCCAAACACATCATTACTCACACCAACTTCTCCATCTTTATCACCACCAATTGACATGTAAACATAAACTTTTTACTATTCGGGGATCTTCAGATATTTCAAATGTTTCCACCATAAGGGACTTTGCCACAAATTGTAAATGGTGTCATTTGCATCCTCATGGATCAACCCGTCAATTTTTTACTTTATCTTTTTCTTACATTTTGCTCTTTATATCTTAAAAATTGAGTGTCTTCAATTATTTGTTCAAACTTATTACTTAAATTTAACTTATCTTATAGCAAATAGCAGCACCCTACACACGCTACACCCTGTTGGGTTAAATTCAGAACTAGATTGGTGGTCGCTGATCTGATTGGTTGCCGCTGGATACAGGTGGCCCTATCAGAATTGGCGTTTTATGATCAGCTGAGTCCTATTTAAATTGAAAGGGCTGTGGAGAACGCCGCAGCCATTTTTCTTGAGACAGTGAAACCAATATAGAAATGGTATATGATCTTTAAAGTTTATGATATTAATACAACAACATTGATGGACGTGGTTACTGAAAATGTTTTTTGTTACAGCAAGCCTCTTCCCTGACGAAGTGTAACGAAACCTGGCCATGTCGGCAGAGGTTTGAGCTGGAGGAAATCATTGCTGCTATTTGCTATAAGATAAGTTAAATTTAAGTAATAAGTTTGAACAAATAATTGAAGACACACAAATTTTAAGATATAAAGAGCAAAATGTAAGAAAAAGATAAAGTAAAAAATTGACGGGTTGATCCATGAGGATGCAAATGACACCATTTACAATTTGTGGCAAAGTCCCGTATGGTGGAAACTTTTGAAATATCTGAAGATCCCCGAATAGTAAAAAGTTTATGTTTACATGTCCATTGGTGGTGATAAAGATGGAGAAGTTGGTGTGAGTAATGATGTGTTTGGGAGACTGATTACAGCTATTTTGCAATATTCCCCACACTAGAAGTTAGGTTCCTTAAGTTGATTGATCAAGTGACATTTTTGTGACATGTTTGTGATGATTTTGCAACTTGCCATCATTTGTGACCTGCTGATTGAAAAGGTACCAAAAGTGAGGTATGTGACTTGTTTATACTACAAGATAGAGGTATATCAACTGTATAATCCTGCAAAATTTCAGCTAATTGCATCTTTAAAAAATGAGAAACGTTTATCAATAAAAAGCAATTAACCCCAGGTATCACATACTCCACTTTTGGTGCCTGCCATTTTTAGGCAGTAGAACATGAAACAAAAAGCTAAGTGAAACCGAGTCTTTATTGGAAAAGCACCATATAAAAGGCATTTTATATAGTGCTTTTCCAATAAAGATTTGTTTTTCACTTATCTGGCTGCTGGAGGTTATTTGGTCCATCCATACTCTTGCTTTTTTTGTTTCTTGGGTCATGTGTAGTGGTTTGTTTCCTGACTTTTTTGGTTGTGGATTGTAAAACATGAAAAGCATGAGCACAAAACTTTCAAAAATTAAAGTTGCCTCCCTAAACTTTTATAGCCTTCATCTCTGTTATTTGTAATCTCACTTTTGGTACCTTTTTCGCTTAGTGAGTCACATTTATATTTATAAGAAATATATTTATAAATCATTCTTGCATGTATATAGCCACCTAGGTGCATAAATGACCTCTTATAGAATACCAACCACCCACAAAGTATGCACCATGGCAACAAGACAAGTACTTTGCCAATAGATTTTAACAGGAATGGAGTTTACATTACATTACATTATTATAGTCTTATATCCCACAACTACCAACAAGTTCAGTGCAGGTAAGAAAACGAATCTGAAGAACCCTTCAGAAAATACACAATACTGCATATAACAAGGACTATACCAAGCAAAATAATCTAGAAACAAAAATCAGTTAAAAACCTGTAACAAATATTTTAAAAAGAAAGGTTTTCAACAGCTTTCTAAATTGATAATAATCTCCCATTTAAGAAAGAGAGGCAAAGAGTTCCAACACACTGCTGCTTGATAAGATAAAAAGGCTGTAAAAGAACGCAAAGCCTTCAAATTTGGGACAGAAGGGAAACTGACCAAGTAGAGATTTCTAGTGGATCTGAATTGTCTTTCCATTCAGAAAAGAAAATTGGTCAACCAAATAGATTGGAATGTTCCCATAAAAAGCTTTAAAGGTCATAACAGTGTTGCGTGCCAGAGACGGACCGCCCGTGCAGAAAGAAGGTGAGGAAAGGACCTAGCCCAGAGGGCTAGGGCCAGCCAACAAACCCTTGATGTCTTCACCAAGGCCAACCACCGTTCCCCAGGGGTTGAGCCCCCAGGTGCAGCGGCTGGTTGGACTAACACCACTAGGAAGGACGACCAGAGACAGGAGCAGTCCTGGCTGTAGCCGTATCAGAAGTCAGGAACAGACTTGGCTGAAGCAGTATCAGGAGTTAAGAACAGACTTGATTGAAGCAGTACCAGAAGTCAGGAACAGACTTGACTGAAGCAGTATCAGGATTCAGGAACAGACTTAATTGAAGCAGTATCAGAAGTCAGGAACAGACTTTGCTGTAGCAATGAAGGTTCAAGAGCTTCATCCAACAAAGGAAAATGCCAGGGAAACCAGAGTTCAAACATTGCTAATGCCCCAAGTGCCTCGGAATGCCAGAAGTTAAAGGACCACTGACATAGCACGCCGCCGCTGGAGACGTCAGAAGCAGCGAATGCAATGTGCTGATATCAGTGCACTCAAAGGCAAACTCTCCTGGGGAAGCACCAACAACTTGCTGATGTCAGTGCGCTCAAAGGCAAACTCTCCTGCTCTTGACCTGCGCTACAGGGTAGTGCCCCGCCGCACATGACGCCACAGAATCCCTGCCCCCACTGGAACCCTGGCCAAGGTGCCCCCTGCTAGTGCCATCAGGTGAGGAATATGACAATCAGCTACTTTAGATTGTAATCTAGCCTTTAACAGTAGTCAATGTAAATGTAATAAAAGAGGAGTGATAGGCTCATGCTTGTCTACTGCAAAAAATTGTTCTTATAGCAGCCTTATTTAATCTTCAAGGCTTTAGAGCAACCAGCATATATTGAATTACAATAATCCAACTGGGTACATATCAAAGATTGTACCAACAGATGAAATATTTTTATAACAAAAAACTTACAGATAACTCATATTTCTCTGAGAAGGAGAAACAAGTTTCTGACAACTTTACGGACTTCAGAATTCAAGGACAACTGAAAGTCTACCTCAACACCCAGAATACTGGAAATAGAATCTACATTTTTTAAATTCATATTATTAAACTTATTACAAGAAAACATCTTGTTTAAGAAAGTATCTATTATTCAAACATAATAATAAAGAAAAAGAAAAGGTGAAAAACAAAATTCTTCACATTTTCACAAGAAAACCATACTCAAGTCCATAAATTCGGATCCAAGATTTCGGAAATCTATGGGAGAAAAGTATTACAGGAAAAGAAAAAATACAAGATAATGCAAATTCTGCTAAGCGGAGTTAACTCTTATAATTAGCGCTTATCCACTTTCGCTGAGGCTATAAGCGCTGAGACGTGGGCAGGTTCTGTAAATACATATTTTTTATCCCTAAACTTTATTATGCACTTGCAGGGGTACCTTAGAAAAAAAGGTACCCCCCCAAATGCAGAATTTCAGGCCTAAGGAGCAGAAATTGTTTCCTCCATCGTCTTGTCTCCTTAGAGACATCCGGAAGTAATAATACTTTAAAACCTAAGAAGGGTTTGTCCTTGTTTCGGAAAAACAGACGAAAGATCCAACTCTTGCCTGGTAATAATGCGACTGCAGCATAATGCGACTGTCGCCACTAATGTGGCTGCAGTCGCTAGATCAGTATCCGAGGTCTCAAGCAAAAGAGAAACATCTATCGGAACATCAGGTTGATTCAGGTCTTTCCCAGGAATATAATAAGCCATAGTCATTGGTGGTATATTTTGTTCAGGAATTGATAAAATTTCATGCATATAGCGCTTCACTATCCCCAAGGGAGCAACATTTTGTAGTTTAGGAAAATTGACAAATCTAAGGTTATGATTTTTAGTGTAATTGCCAAAAATTTCCATTTTAACCCTTAGGTCCGTCAAGTCTTTAATCATAGTAGGTTGTACAGTTTCAAACTTCACAATTCTTTGGTCCATTTTAACAACCTTATCATTCAAATCCTTATTCTGCTCTTCTTTCTTTTGTAAGTCACTTTCCAAGGTTTTTAATTTAGGCAATACCTCATTAGTTTGTTTTAAGAAAATCTGTCCTAGGTTAGAAACTAAATCCCACAGAGCTTCTAATGTGACTTCTTTTGGTTTGACCACAGATTCTATAGGAATTTCAAACCTTACAGTCTGCTCATGAGTTGCACTCTGCTCCTCAGCTCCTCTCTCCTCAGTCCACGGCGTTTCCATGGGCAAACTGCCCTCCAGTCTGACCTCTGGTGTAGTGAAAGCTTCCATTCGACAATCTTCTGGGCCCCTACCCTCTTCCGGGGTGGACCCCGTCGAATCCTCGAGGTAGGAACTGGCGCCTAACGGTTGGGGAGGGAGAGTGCGCTCGACGGGGCTCAAGGTGACATCGAGGCCAGGGAATGCCGAAATCTCAAATCCGCCGGCATCTCCCACTGGCAGCGATCCGCCGTCATGAAGAACTCCCTGCGGCCTCAGATAACGATCGATGGGACCAGGTAAAGAGGGAGTTGGCGGGGAAGCTCTAACCGCTAATCTCCCTCTCCGTTTAGGCATTTTTTTGAACAAAGAGATCGAGACTCGCAGCTGCTTAACAAGTTGCGGCCATCTTGGATCGGGGCCAGAATCTAATTTTATCACAAAAAAACCACCTATTTCTATAGAAGCATTATCTCAAAGCCAAAGGGCCCACCCACAGGAACTTTGTTTTTTCTTTATTCAATTTTAATTTGAATGATTGGACCCAGGCTTCCACTGCTGACAAACATTGCAAAAAATGTGTCTCATGATGTACATTACCCAGAGTAAAAGGTAGGATAACAGTAATGTCATCCACATAGATGAAGGACTGCAGCTTAAGACTCTCTAGGTGAGTAGCTAACTGATGCATTAAGAAGTTAACAATGAAAGTGAAAGAGGTGTGTAGAATGTGGAGTGAAGTTCGCAAGTACGCATGTAGATGATAAAATATATGTATACATATATAATCTAGGCATGATTATTTACACCTGCTCAAGAGCAGGTGAACGTGGCCATGCCTGCATGTAGACATGATTTCTGATCCTTATGCTAAATTTTATAAAGGCACTTATGTGTCTATGGTGCTCATTTTCAAAGCAAATGGACCCCTCACAATGGCTAAAAACAGGTCCACCTGCTAAAAATATCTAGAGTTTGGACATTTCACACTGCAGTTCATCTAAATAGCAAGGGGGCATGTTGTGGGCATATTTTGGGTGGGTCTAGAAAAGGCCCAAAAGTAGGACTTCCAACAGCAATTGTGAACTGGAAGAAATGTCCATGTCTGAAAAGAAGGACATTTTTATCTAGACCTATTTCAGTCACATCCAAGTTTCAGCAGCTGACCTTTGGAGAGATTAAGGCATGCCCCTTTTTAATTCCCCAGTAGTTGCTGTCCCCCTCCCTCTCCCTTGAAAGGAAAACCAGGCTCTGTGTCAGCTGCAGGTATTATAGCCTGTTATAAAATTTCCTTCCATATGATCTATTAACCAACATAACAGCAAAAGCTTATTTAAAGTTTTAAGCAAAGATTTGAGATTAATGAAAAGCACCACTTTAATCCCACTGAAAGCACTGGCATCTGCAAGCACTTTAATGAAACCTATGCATGCCTCTGATGTGGTGGTGAAGCAAATGAGAAAATATTTTTCAACTATATGAGTACTTCCATTGTAAAATAGGTGACCCGTCCTTAGGCTTGAAATCTGTATCCTATTCATCTACACACACGTAAATAGAAACTTTCTGACATCACCATTTACACACTTAGCCAATGAAATGCCACTATTGGCACATGTAGAAGCTTCCAACATGATCTCCACATTAAGGTATATGCATATGCTATGCTATGCTACTGGAATTTTATATCCCACAGACCTCCAGGTTCAGGAGGGGTTACAAAAACATAAATAAATAATATTAATATACAGCTTGTCTCAGAAATAGACATAACAAAATGTATCATGCAAGATTCTCAATAACCATGTCTTAACTCGCTTACGAAAGACCACATAAACCTTTGGCTGCTAGTGAGTTCTCTGGAAATGTTGATGATGGTTGAGGGACTTAGTTCATTTGTTAGGCAATAGCATAGGACTGAATGTATAATATGAGGCTGACAGCATTTGGATGGACTGTATGTCTTATTATTATAGGATTTGTTTTAGGCTCAATATTAAGGAGTCATATGTCCTTTTGATGTCCTTGTCACTATGGAACATGTTGCTTTTGTGTGTGTATGTTTATAGTTAGGGCATCTGCTGCTGCCTGGATAAGTGCCACTGAACAGAGCCATGCCTGGATTTTCAGTAGTATTATAAGGGCATTTCTATAACTGATTGCCCACACACAGACACCATCCCCAGGATTCTATAAAGGTTGCTCATATTTGGGCATGGAGCGTTTTCTCTTTTCTACCCTTGCAGATTCGTGGAATGCACCTGGATTGGGCTTCCATGATGGTATTTTTGAATAATATCCATGCCTGATTTAGTTTCCAGCCTTAGCAGCTGATCCTTTTAGTTTCTTTTTAACCATTTTCCTCATTTTATTATTTTTTTTTATTTACATTTGTACCCCGCGCTTTCCCACTCATGGCAGGCTCAATGCGGCAGGCAATGGAGGGTTAAGTGACTTGCCCAGAGTCACAAGGAGCTGCCTGTGCTGGGAATTGAACTCAGTTCCTCAGTTCCCCAGGACCAAAGTCCACCACCCTAACCACTAGGCCACTCCTCCACCTTTCAAAAATTAAATGCAAATACAGTAGATTTTCTTTGATAGTAGCACAAACTTGATCATGGTATGATCACTGTTGCCCATCCTTTATCCTGCTCTCTCATTAAGCACACCTGGCTTACTTCCAGCATTGTTGATACCTCTCTACTGGATTCCCTAACTGTCCTGTTTCAATAGTATCCTTTAAGGATACTCCACACCGAACCATGCGCTCCCAAGTGACTGTCGGCTTTCCCCTCATTCTAGTTTAAAAGCTGCTCTATCTAGCACCAGCAACCTGGTTCCATCCTGGTTAAGGTGGAGCCAATTCTTTTGGAATAGTCTCCCCCTTTCCAAGAATGTCACCCAGTTCTTAACAAATCTAAATCCCTCATCCCTGCACCATCATCTCAACCATACATTCAGAATTCAGAGCTCTGCCTGCCTTTGGGAACCTGCGCATGGAACGGGGATCATCTCTGAAAATGCTGACTTGGAGGATCTGGACTTCAAATGGCAATGTGGTTCCCTGAAGAAGCGGAGCGAAACGGGACCGTTGGGACTGCATGACAGTTTTTCTGGAAGCAAGGAAGTACCACCCTTCATTTGAATTGGACAGCAGGCTAAGATAAGTGATTTGAATTCTTGCTGTCAGTTTGGGCGTTCAAAAGCGAAGAATTTAATTATATATATTTTTATACACTTTTTTGCATATTTAAAAAATAAAAAAAGTATTTAAGGGGTTTTTTATGTCTATGATTACTTTTTGCGCTGTGTGCACCTGAAAAGTGAGACGCCTGTCTCAGTCCCGCCTTCACTACACCCTCGACACGATCCCTTGAACTTTGGTTGTCCCCGCGACGGAAAGCAGTTGAGGATGCCCAAAATCGGCTTTCGATTATGCCAATTTGGGCGACCCTGTGAGAAGGATGCCCATCTTGCAATTTGTGTCGAAAGATGGGTGTCCTTCTCTTTCGAAAATAAGCCTGCTAGTGTACCTGAATGTAACTCACCATGAGCTACTACTGAAAAAGGTGTGAGGAAAATCCTAATTAATAATATTTGTAGGGCAAGGGTCTAGGTCACCTGAACTTAATAAAAGAGACAATAATTCCTCATTAATTGAAGCAATTCTTCATCAATTGAAGCAAACTTGTTTCAATTGCAATCATTATTTTAACCGATGTTATCATTGCTGGACAATTCTGTAGCCTCTCTGCTACTGACAATGGATTCCTGAGATGTTAATTGCACTTTTAGTGTCACTAGTTTCTGCTGGAAATATTCAGCCGAATCAGTTGCACAAGGATCAAATGACAGATTCTGAGTTGGATTTTAAATAAAGAGATACTATTAATAAAGAGATCCATTTGCTTTGAAAATGAGCACCATAGACACATAAGTGCCTTTATAAAATTTAGCATAAGGATCAGAAATCATGTCTACGTGCAGGCATGGCCACGTTCACCTGCTCTTGAGCAGGTGTAAATAATCATGCCTAGATTATATATGTATACATATATTTTATCATCTACATGCGTACTTGCGAACTTCACTCCACATTCTACACACCTCTTTCACTTTTATTGTTAACTTCTTAATGCATCCTTCTTGAGCCAGTCTTCAATTTCAATTTTATATTTTCTGACACTATCCCTTCATTATAATTTATGTGCCTCAAGTGAAGTTTGAAGCAATGTTTCTAGTTTTCTACATTGAAGTTTCAGAGTTCTCAGCTACGAAATGAAAACAGTTCTGTGTTTAACCCATTTTGAAAGAGCAACAGAATCTACAATCTGGGATAGTTGCATATCCCAGTAGGATATCATGTTTTGAACATTAGAATTATCAAAGGAATGAAAACCTATTTGGTTTGAATTATAAAAGCATCTTTATCAAAGGATTTTCTGAACCATTTTCCTTTATGGTTCCTAGATGATAAATCAACATTACCTTTTAGAGGGAAAATGAATTCTAATTTATAGTAATATGACCAAATGAGTGGAATTAAAAATACATAAGACGTCAATTAAAGGGAAAACATTATTACAAATGGAAACAGTACACTACTGGAATCCTTGAAACCCTGTGGTTTGAAACCTGGATTACAGAGTGGAGAGTGTCAGGTTACAGTTTTAAAGAGAGTTTTAAGTTGCTACATGAAGTTTTAGACCAGCCTGCATATAAATGCTTGTTTTTATATGTATGAAATAATACTTTCTCCCAAAGTTCTTTATGCCAAGCCAGCAAGAAGACACTGCCTTACTTCCTATCAATCCAGTGTCCACAATTGGCCTTGCAACACTCACAGACACCTCAGACCATGAATGGCCAGTAAATGACACCAAAACATGTCTGGGAGGCAAAGTTGTATCCTCCGGCCAGCTCAGTATTAGGAACTATTGGAAGAGATATGAGTGAGACTGAGGCAGGATGGGGCAGTTTCTTTTCATCTACTGTGTGGGCAGTTCCAATATTTTGACAATGTGTGGTATAACTTGAATTTAACAAGAGGAGCTTGGTTAAGCTATGGGAGGGGGCAGGGGAGGGGAGGGGAAGAACAGTGTTATGGAGCAGCCTCTGAAGAATGATGTCACCTTAATTCAGCAAGGCTGTTGAGCACTTGGGAGGAGGTGTAGGAGTCTAGGCAGTTTTTATGGAAAGATAATCAATATTCATTAGGCTTTCCTAGGAGAAGAGAGGTGCCCCTGCTAAGAAGAGACCACCGCAGTGCCATTTTAGGTAAGTTGTGGAACTGGGATTATAGACAGAGCCATATTTTACAATAACAGGACTGTACGTGCAAGCCCAAAGTACAATTAATGTATCTCCAACCAAGATGTTTAAAAAGCATTTAAAAATAGGACATAAAGGGTGATCTAAAAAAATGATGCCACAGTAAATATTAACATCCATAGCATTAAGAAAGAGTTCACTTGAAACAGGAAGTGCTTCATATGAGCAAACATGCACATGGCCAGGCCCTACAAAGGTTATAATCAGCATCTTTGAAGCTCCCTCACATGGCAGTTCTATTTATTTGGATTTTGCTCACATCTTTTTGAATAGTAGCTCAAGATGAGTTACATTCAGGTACACTGGATATTTATCTGTCCTAAGAGGACTCACAATCTAAGTTTGTACCTGAGACAATGGAGGATTAGGTGATTTGCCCAAGATCACAAGGAGCAGCAGTGGGATTTGAACTGGCCACCTCTGGATTGCAAGGCCCGTGCTCTAACCACTAGACCACATCTCCACTCCTGTATGTGTTATGCCTGCATATAAATATGTCTGGTAAGAAGTTACATCAAAGCACAGGTACTAAACATATACCAACAAACATGCAGTTCTATTCATATAGCACTAACTAGGCCAGTTTGGAGAGGTTTTTATTTCATCCTACTTTGTCTCTCAGGGTGAATTCTCATATAGACTTCAAATCTTGTTGCAGCACAGGTACTCCAATTAATGTATTGTCACCAGGTTAGTCCAAACTAGGTTTGAAATCCCCCAATCATCCTGCATTCCCATAGAGAAGTCCAAAACATACAGTTTAAACAGCTCCTTAAGGAATATGCAAATTAAGTTCAACCATAGTAGGACTCTGCTTTGCTGCTCTCTGCACAGCACCGGTCTTTACAAGTTATAACACTGCACTAAACAGGTAGTGCAGTATTTATGGTGCTAAACATTTGGTACTGCACTGAACAGGCAGTGCCATCGTACAGTGCTCTCAAGCAGCTTTGTGCCTATGGGCTAAGTCACACCCTATCTCACTCTATTTTAGAAAAGATGTAGAAGCCAGAATAGAGATGTCCAGGTCAGGACATCACTAGTTTCAGTTATATTTTAGAGCTGAATCTGCTAATATAGAGGTTGTTCTAAAATACAGAAAATGGACCTTTATATGCTGAGTACTGGCAGCATAAACATCCATTTTAGAAAAGTGAATAGAATATAGACATTTAGAAAGCTGGTACATAATGGTTTATGTGCTGGCACATAACCGGTTATCTTTGTGATCTTAGAAATATAACCAGTTATGTTCCCAAAGATATAGCAGAGATTTGTTAACCTTAGTGGTTTGGCATTTGGGTGGCCAAAAACCACTGAGGTATTAAGGGGGCAACTCTCCTTAATCCCTCTAGCAGAGAGCTGCTCAATAGCAGCTGTTCACTAAATCCTAAACGTGCTTGTGACAGGTGTAACTCCCCATATGGATGTATTAGGACATAGACGTTTAGTCCCCTTCTCAAATGGAGGCTAAACATCTATGATCTTGCCACACCATTGTCCCACCCAAAACATACCCAGGCCACACACCCCTTGCCATTTGCATCCACTCCCCACCCTCCCCAACAATCAAAACTATTTAACCGGTGAGGAACGGCTCCTGGCTCGTTAAATGGTATTTAATCACCTAACCACGAAAATTCAGAGGGAGATAACCAGTTATCTCCTGCTGAATATCCCGGTTATTGGCTAACCACTAGCCAGCTATATCGCTTGACATTGCCAGTTAGGTGCAGATATTCAGTGTCAAACTGGCGATGTTCAGCCGTCCAAATAGGACTGCTCAACATAGCAGCCTAGGAGGAGTGGCCTAGTGGTTAGGGTGGTGGACTTTGATCCCGGGGAACTGAGGAACTGAGTTCGATTCCCACTTCAGGCACAGGCAGCTCCTTGTGACTCTGGGCAAGTCACTTAACCTCCATTGCCCCATGTAAGCCGCATTGAGCCTGCCATGAGTGGGAAAGCGCAGGGTACAAATGTAACATTAAAAAAATAGGTTTGTCTTTGATTGCTAAAATGTTAAGCAGTTAGCTCCTGTATTCACTGCTGCTATACCAGTGTCATCTCTGTTGGAATGTAATTGTATTTTACATGCATTGCCTGTCACCTATTATTTCTCTGTGATTACTCTGTGACCTCTGATGTGAATTACTTAGAGAGGTCACACAGCTATGCAACTTCCTGTGGGGGTTAGACACAGCAGATGCAGCACATGCAGCACATGGAGCACATGGAGCTCATGATCTCTCCTAACCTGAGAGGATCTATGGTGGTGTGAGCATCCATTACCATCTAAGCACATGGAAGGAGCTGATAATACAAATGTATAGTAATATGTATATATAAGCCTGTCTGATTATAATCTAACTACAAACTGTGAGTAAACAGATGTTTTGTTACTTCAACTTTAAAGTGACTCAGCAGTGAATTATTCAGGGGTGAATGAGAGAGAGATGAAGAAAGAAATTAACATTTCTAAAGCTGAAGCTGTGTGTACTAAAATCTGCTAATTATTTACTACAAATAATCCAACAAAAGGGTTATGGGCCCAGGGCCAGGAATTGAAAAAGAAGAGAAATATTACCAGGCAGAAAAAAAAGGCCACATTTTTCTCTTAAGTTTTAAAGGAAAGATTCAGTCTGTCTCTCTCTCCCCCCACACAGCAGACAGAAGGCTAAGAAAATGGCTGAGGGAAGAAATTCACCATTTTTCTATTCTCTCAAGGTGCCTAGATTAACTGAGTTTAATTATCAGCAGTGGGAACTAAGATTCATATGTCTCCTTCGAGCAAAAGGATTAAATATATGCTTAGACCAAGACAGAACAGCTGAAAATATGGCTGAATGGGACAATGCAAACTATTATGTGAAGTGCATGCTTTTGGAAGCTCTCTCAGAGAAACAAGCCATATTAGTGGAGGGAAAAGATACACCAAAGGACATTTTATATAAACTGAGAACTATGTATGCAACTACATATGCAAAACAGCAACCAATTTGGTTAGCAGAGTTGAATGAAACCAAATTAAGGGATAAGAGTAAATGTAATGATCACATTATGCATCTTATGTCTTCATTTCAAAAGCTAGAACTTTCTGGAATTCCCATGTGTGATGCATTGAAAAGAGCATTTCTTTTTACCTCACTATCAAAGAAGTTTGATGTTTTTAGGTCTGTAAATGAGGCCATTGAAGGGCAATCTTTTGAACAGACAACATCAAAACTAAGGCAGGAATGCATAATAAATGATTCTGAGGAGATGTGTTCTCAAAGCAAGTCAGAGAGAAATGAAACAAATTTCTTGGCAAAGAACAGAGGAAGGCGGAGCTATGGGAAAACTCCACCCAAGGGCAAGCTGATTTGCTACTCATGTGGAAAGGAGGGACATGTATCTAAATGGTGTAAGGAAACACAAAACACTCCCTCTAGCTCACCTAAGCCAATGGAACTAAAGAATTTTCAAACCAGGAAATGTATGAAGGACAAAGATAAACACAAGGGCTTTCTAATGGCAGAAAAATCTTTGACTATGGTAAATAATAATTCAAATGAAAGTACTTGGATTTTGGATTCGGGGAGCACATGCCATTTAACCAATTGTAAAGATTTCTTTCAGGAAATGTGTCCAGAGGAAGGTATTCTTAAAACTGCAAACGCAGGGACTGCTAAGATCCAAGCAAAAGGTATTGGATTCTTAAAATGCAAAGTGTCTAATGAAGTTAAAGAAATTCCTGTAAGTGATGTCTTGTATATTCCCCAAGCAGTTTGCAATATGCTTAGTGTATCTACATTAGATAAGAAGGGATTTGCGATTCATTTTGAAAACAGTAAGTGCACAATCTCTAAAATGATGAAGTGTATGCTGAAGCTTTTATGCATAATGATGTTTATAAGCTGAACATTTCAGGTGAAGCCTCACATCTGGCGCAAGTAAGGAAGAATGATGGTAAATGTAGTCTGGAAATCTGGCACCGCCGCCTGGGACATCGTGATTCTAAGGTGATCCAGGATCTTTACAGTAAGCAACTGGCCACCGGCATTCAGATAAGTGCAGATGCTGGTAAAATGGAGAAATGCATAGACTGTGTTACTCAAAAAGGTGTGAGACCCTCATTTCCTGCATACACAGGAAATAGGAGTAATAAAGTGCTGGACTTAATACACAGTGACTTATGTGGACCGTTTAATATCCCATCATTGGGAAATAACAGATTTGTGCTAATATTCTTGGATGATTTCTCTAGATATTGTGTGGCCTATTTGCTGAAAGAGAAAAGTCAAGTCACAGACATGCTGAAGAAATACGTAGCCATGGTGAGCAATAAATTTGAAAGAAAACCAAAGGTTCTTCAGACCGACAATGGTGGTGAGTTCACTTCACAAAGCATGCGCACATTTCTAGAACAAGAAGGCATTCAGCATATCACAACAGTAGCTTATACACCAGAGCAAAATTCTGTTGCAGAGAGAAAATTTAGGTCACTTGTGGAAATGACCAGATGTATGCTGTCAGATAGCAATCTCCCTAAAAGACTATGGGGGGAAGCCATTCTCACAGCAGTGTACCTACAAAACAGAATGCCAACTAAAGGCGCTGAGCGCACACCACATGAGACATGGCATGGTAGGAAGCCAAACCTGTCACACATAAGAACATTTGGAAGTACAGCATATGCTCATGAACCAAAGCAAAGAAGGCATAAGCTGGATTCCACAACAGAAAGGGGCATTTTAGTTGGCTATGCTCCAGGACACAAAGGATATAGAATTTTGAATCTGAAAACTGGCATTGTTGGCATAAGACATGTTACATATTTTGATGAAAACAAGAGGGTTGATAAAGGCTGGACTATCCCAGATGAGCCTTATCATCCAGAATATGAAACTAGAACCATAATAGACATGCCAGTGTATATAAATGCCATACCAAGGCAGATGTCTGAAAGCAACTCACCTGTATCTAACGAGGAACAGGCAGAGGAAGCAGACACAGAAAGGATCATTGAAGAAGACAGTACAGTTGGAGAAGGGGAATCAATTGGAGAAGGACTCTCAGATTTAGAGGATGCGGAAAGGTCAGACCAACCTGTTGTCAGACGCTCATCCAGGGAAAACAAAGGTGTTCCACCCCCAAGACTGTCTTACCTAACAAAGTCAGCAGAAGCTCAAGAGCCCTTAACATGGGATGAGATTGAGAAAATGCCAGCAGAAGAAGCTGCTGAATGGCATAAAGCTGCACAAGAAGAAATTGATGCATTGGATAAAAATAATACTTGGATTCTTACAAAATTACCTCCTGGCAAGAAAGCTATAGGATGCAAATGGGTATTCAAGTTAAAAAGGAATGCACAAGGAAAAGTGGAAAGGTATAAAGCCAGATTAGTCGCAAAGGGATATCTTCAAAAATATGGAGAAGATTTTGATGAAGTGTTTGCACCTGTAGTGAAACACACGACAATCAGAACACTTCTGAGCATTGCAGTCTCAAAAGGCATGCAAGTCAACCACATTGATGTGAAAACAGCGTTTCTTCACGGAGATATAACTGAAGACTTGTACATGGAACAGCCAACAGGTTTCATAAATACAAAACAAAGACAGCTAGTGTGTAAATTAAACAAAGGTCTTTATGGATTAAAGCAAAGTGCAAAATGTTGGAATGATAAATTGCATGAAATATTGACCAATTTAGGATTTAAGCAAGGTGAAGCAGATAAATGTTTGTACACTAGGTGCACAAATGGACAATATGCATACATTTTAGCTTTTGTTGATGATCTGCTCATTGCAAGCAAAAGTGAGCAAGAGTACAAGGACATTGTAAAGTGTTTAAACCACAATGTTGAGATAAAAGAACTTGGTAATGTGTCATACTATCTTGGTATAGAAATTGAGAAACAAAATGATGGTTCTTATCTTCTAAGCCAGAAGCAGAAAATAAATGAGCTTATTGAAAGTTTAGGTATGCAAGATGCCCAAGTTGTAAGCACTCCCATGATCACTGATTTTCTGAAGGATGAAACAGTAAGAGAACCCTTACCAGATAACATCCAATATAGATCAGCCATAGGTAAGCTTTTATATCTAGCTACCACATACAGGGCTGATATAGCAAATGCAGTAGGAATTTTGAGCAGAAGGGTCAGCTCACCTACCAAATCAGATTGGACTGCAGTTAAAAGGATGGTAAGGTATTTAAAGGGTACCATTGATTGTAAATTAAAGATTTCAGCCAATAGTAATCCAAAACTAATATGTTACTGTGATTCAGATTGGGCAGGGGATCATTCTAATTATAAATCCACAAGTGGATATGTGTTTATGTATGGAAATGTACAAATTTCATGGGCCAGTCATAAACAAAGTATTGTGAGTTTGTCTTCTACAGAAGCTGAATACGTGGCTGTATCGGAAGCGTGCAGAGAACTGATGTGGATTGAAAAACTTATGCTGGATTTTGGTATAGCTGAAAAGAAACCAATCCAGATAATGGAAGATAATCAGAGCTGCATCCGACTGTCACAAAATGACAAGGTTCAGTCACGCACCAAGCACATCGCAACGAAATACCACAACGTGCGAGAGTTGGCGAAAGAAGGGGTCATCAGTCTACACTATTGTCACACCAGTGAGATGACGGCTGACATCATGACCAAACCGTTACCCAGAGAACATTTTGTGAATCTGCGTATAAAGCTTGGACTTTGTATGAATAAATAATTGCATGACAGTTATGCATGAGAAGGGGTTTGTTGGAATGTAATTGTATTTTACATGCATTGCCTGTCACCTATTATTTCTCTGTGATTACTCTGTGACCTCTGATGTGAATTACTTAGAGAGGTCACACAGCTATGCAACTTCCTGTGGGGGTTAGACACAGCAGATGCAGCACATGCAGCACATGGAGCACATGGAGCTCATGATCTCTCCTAACCTGAGAGGATCTATGGTGGTGTGAGCATCCATTACCATCTAAGCACATGGAAGGAGCTGATAATACAAATGTATAGTAATATGTATATATAAGCCTGTCTGATTATAATCTAACTACAAACTGTGAGTAAACAGATGTTTTGTTACTTCAACTTTAAAGTGACTCAGCAGTGAATTATTCAGGGGTGAATGAGAGAGAGATGAAGAAAGAAATTAACATTTCTAAAGCTGAAGCTGTGTGTACTAAAATCTGCTAATTATTTACTACAAATAATCCAACAATCTCTAGGTCCAAAAGGTCCCCCACCATGGCTGCTGAAGACTCTTCCTCCTTCCGCAGGGTCCTCACAGCCAGCTCAGTGACTTGTGACTGTCAAAGTGGCAAGGGAACCTGATCTGAGGGGGACAAGGATATGTTTTGCGAGAGTTAGGAATCTCCCTGCATTCCTAGCTAAGCCGGGAATTTCTCCCCGTCATCTACTTCTCACCATGGGAGCATGAAGGAATCTAACTTTTGTTGAGCCAGTGGAGTAGAAGTAGCTTCAGGGGGATAAAACTGCACCTTCCCCTTATGTTTTGAAAACTTGGATCAACAAACAAGGAAAAAGAAGCGACAAATGCACAAATACAGTGGAAACATAAACTGTTCTATCAATTAAACCTTGATACATGAATGGTTATAGAGCCAAACCGAATTCAAAGGAAGACCTCCTGCTGTTGCCAGCACCCTCATTCAATATGGCACCTCTAATGGTAGTCTCATGGTAGTATTGCTGGGGACTGTGTTCCAAGACTACTGCTATCAGCATTATATTGAATGAGGATACCAGTAAGGGCAGGAGAAACTTGGGATTGCTTCTGTTTGGGGAACCACAGACCTGTTCAGGTAGGCACAATGTTCTGATTTTGTTTTAGGTGGCAGGGAGCTTATTGGAGGATGGTTCATGGTTGGGGGAATTTAAGTAAGAATCAGGGTGGTTAGCTTCTTGTAAAATAGTATGGGGATTCTCTATATCTTGGTTTGGACATATGAATTTCCCTCTCCACGTATTATCTAAAATCTGCCTTAATACCTGTAACTAAGCCCCAATTATCAGAATCTAACTATGCCCATAATACTAAAGGGAAAAAAAGCCATGTTTTAAGGGACTTTCTAAAAAATCTCTCAGTATCCTTGTCCTCAGTCATTTTTCTCAGAACTGGTGGATGACAATCTTCATAGTAGGTATATTGAATAACACATTTCAATGTTTATAGTACCAGCAGAAGTGCTGCTGTAAGCCACCTTTCTTGCAGCACTGTCCCTACTTTCTGGACATAGTGCTGCTGCCACAAGACACTGCAGCAAGACTGCCATGGGGATAGTGTACATGCATTCATTTGTCATCATTGCCAGCAGCAACCTGTCACTGGTTAAGGGAAAATTAGGTTCTTACCGTGATAATTTTCTTTCCTTTAGTCATAACAGATGCAGCCATTACAGATGGGTTGTGTCCATCAACCAGCAGAGGGAGATAGAGAGCACACTTTTTTCAGTGCCTCATACCAGCTTGCTCCACTGCCTGTCTTCAGTATTTGAAGCTTCCAAAGCAGTATGGCAAACCGCAATGGGAATAACATAAGCTTTCCTCACAGCGAACGATGGCCCTACAACAAAGGGCATTAACTCAGAATGGAGGGAATGAAACAGCCTCCCGGAGGTCATAAACTCATCCTCCACTGAGACATAACTGGAGGGAATAAACTCATCCTCCAGGAGGGAATAAACTCATCCTCCAAAACATGAAACTGGAGGGAATTAAGTCATCCTCCTTTAATTGAACAAGAATCCTGAATACTGTTTTCCGACTTTCTCCCAAGGACGGAATCTCCAGGAAACACGAACAGAACCTGAAATAGATTTACAGCAGATAGCATCAGACAGGGAGGGATCATGGCTGCATCTGCTATGACTAAAGGAAAGAAAATTATCACGGTAAGAACCTAATTTTCCCTTCCTTGTCATCAAACAGATGCAGCCATTACAGATGGGATGTATCAAAGCAATCCCTAGATACGGTGGGAACAAGCCACACCATGCGCCAGCACTTACGCTCCAAAATGTGCGTCCCTCCTGGCAGCCACATCCAGCCTGTAATGTTGGGCAAAAGAGAGCTTAGAAGCCCATGTTGCTGCACTACAAATCTCTTGAAGAGAGAGTGCTCCAGTTTCAGCCCAAGAAGAGGAAATTCCTCTAGTGGAATGCGCCTTAAAGGCATCAGGCGGAGGCCGGCCGGCAAGCAAATAAGCTGAAAAGATAGATTCTTTAAGCCAGCGGGCAATAGTGGCTTTAGACACTGGAGACCCTCTGCGAGGACCTGATAGCAAAACAAACAGATGATCAAAGGTCCTGAAAGAGTTAGTAACTCGCAGATACTGCAGCAGAGTCCTGCGCACGTCCAACAGGTGCAATTGCCCAAAAGATTCTGGAAACTCCTCCTCGACAAAAGAGGGCAAGAAAATAGGTTGGTTTAGGTGAAACGCTGAAACCACCTTAGGCAAGAAGGAAGGCACGGTCCGAACCGTGACACCGGACTCTGAAAACTGCAGAAAAGGGTCTCTACAGGACAGCACCTGGAGCCGAAGTAATGGCCACTAACAAGATGGCCTTCAGTGTCAAATCTTTCTCTGAAGCACGCCGAAGCGGTTCAAAGGGAGCACCCTGAAGGGCCTTCAGCACTAGCCCCAGGTTCCAAGCTGGACAAGGCGCACGCACGGGAGGACGGAGCCGAAGCACCCCTCTAAGAAACCGTGCCACATCCGGATGAGCAGCTAAAGACACGCCTTCAACCTTGCCACGCAGGGAGGCCAATGCTGCCACTTGCACCTGCAGGGAATTATAGGCCAAGCCTTTTTGTACACCATCCTGCAAAAAGTCCAGAATCGGCAAGACAAGAGCCCGCAGGGGTGTGATCTCTCTGGAAGCACACCAGACTTCAAACTGGCGCCAAATCCTGGTATAAGCCATGGAAGTGGAACGCTTGCGGGCTTGCAGGAGAGTGGTAATTACCTTATTGGAATAGCCTCTGCCTCTCAATTGCGCCCTCTCAATTGCCAGGCCATAAGACCAAATCGGCCGGCGTCCTCCATGGTCTCCGCACCCTGTGACAACAGATTGGGAACCAGAGGTAACTGAAGGGGATCCTCTACGAGCATCTGTCGGAGGTCCGCATACCAAGGCCTCCTGGGCCAATCCGGGGCGACGAGAACCACTTCTCCTGGATGCACCCAAATCCGCAGGAGCACTCGCCCTAACAAGGGCCACGGAGGGAACACATACTGTAGGCCCGGAGGCCAGGGTTGAGCCAAGGCATCCAACCCCGCCGCGCGAGGATCTCTCCTTCTGCTGAAGAAGCACGTGACTTTGGCATTGGAGCTTGTCGCCATTAGATCCATCACAGGCTTGCCCCACTTGGCACATATCTGCAGGAACACTTCGTCTGCAAGTTCCCATTCCGCTGGATCGATCTGATGCCTGCTTAGATAATCGGCTTGCACGTTGCTCTGACCTGCAATGTGAGCTGCCGACAGAAACTGTAGATGCAGCTCGGCCCAGTGGCAAATTTGTTCGGCCTGTGCGGCTAGAGCTCTGCACTGAGTGCTGCCTTGTCGATTTATGTAGGCCACTGCTCTCGTGTTGTCCAACATCACTCTGACAGCCAATCCTTCCAGGGTCACTTGAAAGGCCAAAAGCGCCTGAAACACCGCTTTCAACTCTAGGCGGTTAATGGACCACTCTGACTCCTCGGGTGTCCATAGACCCTGGGCATGCTTCCCCTTGCAATGTGCGCCCCAGCCTGACAGACTGGCATCTGTCACCACTAGGCACCAATCGGGGAGCGCCAGCAGCATTCCTCGCCGCAGCATGCTGTCTGAGAGCCACCACTCCATGCTGAGTCGGGCCGCAGGGAGCCAAGAGAGTCTGCATTGGTAATCCTGAGATACTGGAGACCATCTTTGGAGTAGAGCATACTGTAGAGGTCTCAGGTGCGCTCTTGCCCAGGGCACCAGTTCCATGGTGGCCGTCATCGATCCAAGCAGCTGGACAATGTCCCAAGCTCGTGGGCGGGGCATCCTCAGGAGCAGACGGACCTGATTCTGAAGCTTGCACCACCTTTGCTTGGGTAGTTACACATACCCCAAGGCTGTGTCGAACCTGGCCCCCAAATATTCTAGAGACTGCAAGGGGGTCAGGTGACTTTTGGCCAAATTGACGACCCAGCACAGAGATTGAAGTACTGAGACCACTCTGGCTGTTACATGCTGACTCTCTGCAGCAGAGTTTGCTCGAATGAGCCAGTCGTCCAGATACGGGTAAACCCGAATACCCTCTTGCCTTAGAAAGGCAGCTACTACCACCATAACCTTCGAAAAGGTGCGGGGAGCTGTGACGAGGCCAAAAGGCAAGGCCCGGAACTGGAAATGCTTTCCCATCACCGCAAACCTCAGAAATGTCTGGTGCGGGGGCCAAATTGGAATGTGCAAGTAAGCTTCTTTCAGGTCCAGAGACATGAGAAACTCTCCTGGCTGTAGCGCCACAATGACGGAGCGCAGGGTTTCCATGTGAAAATGCCGCACTCTCAGGGACTTATTTAATTCTTTTAAGTCCAGAATAGGGTGAAAAGACCTTCCTTTTCATGGCACCACAAAGTAGATGGAGTAGCGGCCGCAGCCGTGTTCGGCGGGAGGTACTGGGGACACGGCCCCTATCTGAATCAGACCTTGTAAAGTCTCCTCTACCGCCGCCCGTTTGGCGGCAGAACCGCATCGGGACTCCACAAACACGTCTCTTACAGGAGCGTCGAATTCTATTCTGTAACCGTCTCTGATCAGGTCCAAGACCCACTGATCTGAGGAAATGTTGGCCCACTCCTCGGCAAAGAGGGAAAGACATCCTCCGATGACAGGACTCGAGGAGAGGGCCGGCTCACCATCATTGAGAGGGTCGCCCTTGAACTCCAGGACTTGAGCCAGTGACTGTGGAACGTTTGTCCGAGCGAAAGGAGTTCCTCTGCTGAAAACGGGCATGAGAAGTGAAGCAGGGCATCAGAAATAAGCGCTGGCAGCTCATCACGGTGGAAAATCCTCACCGCGGAGGGATCGTCCAGATCCTGAGTCACTTCTGCACCAGACTCTGGCTCCTCAGGCTATGAAGGCCTGCCAGAGTCCTCCGAATCCTCGCAGCCCAACCGGGGGGGGGGGGGGGGAGGAAGGAGGTGCAGCACTCTCTGAAGGGGAATGAGCCCTTCTGCGCTTCATATTCTGCCAATTATCAGGGAATAACGCCTCAGAGGGCATATCCAGGCTAGAATCCACCGGGGGGGGGGGGGGGGGGGCATTAGAAGAGGCTCGTGCCGGGCTTTGTGGGAGAGCTCTTTTCTGGTGCGGGGGCCAAATTGGAATGTGCAAGTAAGCTTCTTTCAGGTCCAGAGACATGAGAAACTCTCCTGGCTGTACCGCCACAATGAAGGAGCGCAGGGTTTCCATGTGAAAATGCCGCACTCTCAGGGACTTATTTAATTCTTTTAAGTCCAGAATAGGGCGAAAAGACCTTCCTTTTCATGGCACCACAAAGTAGATGGAGTAGCGGCCGCAGCCGTGTTCGGCGGGAGGTACTGGGGACACGGCCCCTATCTGAATCAGACCTTGTAAAGTCTCCTCTACCGCCGCCCGTTTGGCGGCAGAACCGCATCGGGACTCCACAAACACGTCTCTTACAGGAGCGTCGAATTCTATTCTGTAACCGTCTCTGATCAGGTCCAAGACCCACTGATCTGAGGAAATGTTGGCCCACTCCTCGGCAAAGAGGGAAAGACATCCTCTGATGACAGGACTCGAGGAGAGGGCCGGCTCACCATCATTGAGAGGGTCGCCCCTGAACTCCAGGACTTGAGCCAGTGACTGTGGAACATTTGTCCGAGCGAAAGGAGTTCCTCTGCTGAAAACGGGCATGAGAAGTGAAGCAGGGCATCAGAAATAAGCGCTGGCAGCTCATCATGGTGGAAAATCCTCACCGCGGAGGGATCGTCCAGATCCTGAGTCACTTCTGCACCAGACTCTGGCTCCTCAGACTATGAAGGCCTGCCAGAGTCCTCCGAATCCTCGCAGCCCAACCGGGGGGGGGGGGGGGGGGGAAGGAGGTGCAGCACTCTCTGAAGGGGAATGAGCCCTTCTACGCTTCATATTCTGCCAATTATCAGGGAATAACGCCTCAGAGGGCATATCCAGGCTAGAATCCACCGGGGGGGGGGGGGGGGGGCATTAGAAGAGGCTCGTGCCGGGCTTTGTGGGAGAGCTTTTTTCTGGTGCGGGGGCCAAATTGGAATGTGCAAGTAAGCTTCTTTCAGGTCCAGAGACATGAGAAACTCTCCTGGCTGTACCGCCACAATGAAGGAGCGCAGGGTTTCCATGTGAAAATGCCGCACTCTCAGGGACTTATTTAATTCTTTTAAGTCCAGAATAGGGCGAAAAGACCTTCCTTTTCATGGCACCACAAAGTAGATGGAGTAGCGGCCGCAGCCGTGTTCGGCGGGAGGTACTGGGGACACGGCCCCTATCTGAATCAGACCTTGTAAAGTCTCCTCTACCGCCGCCCGTTTGGCGGCAGAACCGCATCGGGACTCCACAAACACGTCTCTTACAGGAGCGTCGAATTCTATTCTGTAACCGTCTCTGATCAGGTCCAAGACCCACTGATCTGAGGAAATGTTGGCCCACTCCTCGGCAAAGAGGGAAAGACATCCTCTGATGACAGGACTCGAGGAGAGGGCCAGCGCACCATCATTGAGAGGGTCGCCCCTGAACTCCAGGACTTGAGCCAGTGGCTGTGGAACGTTTGTCCGAGCGAAAGGAGTTCCTCTGCTGAAAACGGGCATGAGAAGTGAAGCCAGCAGAACGCCCTGGGCGGTACCTTCGAGCTTCACGGAAGCGAGGTCTGTAAGAGGAGTGGACTGCCGCACCCTTAGAGGAAGGCCGAGGCCTATCTTCGGGCAAGCGCTGGGGTTTAGCCTCATCCAGGCCCTTCACAATTTTCTCCAACTCCTCACCAAACTGGAGAAGGCCTTGAAAGGGCAACTTCACCAACCTTTGCTTAGAGGCCATTTCCGCCGCCCAATGCCATAGCCAAAGAAGACGGCGAGCCGCCACTGCTACTGCCATGTGTTTAGCCGAAGCTCTGACAATATCATAAAAAGCGACAGCAAGAAAGGACAAGGCCGACTCCATCCGCGGAGCCATATCTGAAAAGGGCTCCGCTCCATTTATTTATTTATTGCATTTGTATCCCACATTTTCCCACCTTATTTGCGGGCTCAGTGTGGCTTACAATACATTGTTAAGGATGGAGATACAGTGTTACAGTATGATTATGGGTTACATTGTGAGGAGTTATGGGAAGACAAAGTCAAGTCAAAAATCGTTAGGGCGTGGAAACCATGTGAAGTTACAATGGGGAAAAGATAAGGCGATAGAACAATTTCAAGAGAACATAGGGTATAACATTTTATCTGTGGGTGGAGTTTGAAGTGTGGTGAAAATACGGGGTAAGAGAAATTCAGAAGGGAGTGTATTGATGCATTTCTATTAGTATGTATGGACTTCATCACCGGGCTGTTCCACTGCCTGTTGCAACCAAGCCAGGCAGGCTCTAGCAGCATAACAACTGCATGCAGACGCCCGAATAGTGAGACCTGCAATTTCAAATGACCGTTTAAGTGCTGATTCCAGTCTACTGTCTTGAATATCCTTCAGGGCAACACCTCCTTCAACAGGGAGGGTAGTTCTCTTTGTCACAGATGTGACTAGGGCATCCACTTTAGGCATAGCAAAGCGAGCCATATGCTCCTCACTCAGAGGGTATAATTGCCCCATAGCCCTGGAAACTTTCAAAGGTCCCTCAGGGTCAGCCCATTGAGCCGAAATAAGCTCTTGGATGGAGTCATGCAAAGGAAAGGCTCGAGCAGACTTTTTGATACTAGCCATCCTAGGATTCACAGAGGAGGCTGTGCCACTGGCAGGGTCCTCAATAGAAAGAGCCTGCAGGGCATCAGAAATAAGCGCTGGCAGCTCATCACGGTGGAAAATCCTCACCGCGGAGGGATCGTCCAGATCCTGAGTCACTTCTGCACCAGACTCTGGCTCCTCAGACTATGAAGGCCTGCCAGAGTCCTCCGAATCCTCGCAGCCCAACCAGGGGGGGGGGGGGGCGGAAGGAGGTGCAGCACTCTCTGAAGGGGAATGAGCCCTTCTGCGCTTCATATTCTGCCAATTATCAGGGAATAACGCCTCAGAGGGCATACCCAGGCTAGAATCCACTGGGGGGGGGGGGGGGGGGGGGAGGGCATTAGAAGAGGCTCGTGCCGGGCTTTGTGGGAGAGCTCTTTTAAGCATGTATGCTTTATGCATTAATAAGACAAAATCAGGGGAGAAAAACTCACCCTGGGCACCCGGATCTCTGCCGGGGCTAGTAGCTCCCATATCAGCCTCACTCCATTGCCTCCCCCCGGGCTCAGGACTCTCCGTCTCAGCGGAGGTCGCGCCATATGGTAAATTCAAAATGGCGCCCGCTGCCAGCTCAGAGCGCGAAGAATCGTCGCTCGCCATGCTCGGGCTGGCTCTAACGTCTATACAGCACGATTTACAGAGCCCAGCTGCTGATCTGCGCTTGCCACACTTGGAACAGCGCTTTACTGTCTCCGCAGCCATAGCTGAAAACGGTGGTAAAATTCAAAATGGCGGTTCGCGCCAAAATCGCCCCGATCACGGGCCCACCCCAGAGGAGTCAGAAAACACTCTTACCTCACTGGACCGAGTATCACAGCTCCAGTCCCACAGAAAAAGGCAAGGAAAAACCTCTGTGCCTTTTTTTTTTTTTAATGCTGTGAGGAAAGCAGAGGTAAATAGAACTCCGGAGGCTCAGGTGAGTGGGAAAGGCAGGGAAAGGGCGAACCTATGTGCCTGCATCCACTGTTGGTGGGGATGGACAGGGAAAGCTAAGCAATGTGTCCACATCCACGGAGGTATGGGTAAGGCAGGGAAAGGGCGAACCTATGTGCCTTTAAAGTGAAGCTGCTATAGCCTCCAACACCCCTGCTAACAACTGGCAAAAGCACAGGAGCAACCTCCAGGCAGATTTTAGATGGAGCTCGAAGAAGCTGCAGCCACTCTGCTAGGGGAGAAACAGAATACTGAAGAGAGGCAGTGGAGCAAGCTGGTATGAGGCACTGAAAAAAATGTGCTCTCTATCTCCCTCTGCTGGTTGATGGACACAACCCATCTGTAATGGCTGCATCTTCTTGATGACAAGGAAAAGTCTCTTACTGTCCTGGTAGGCTGAATAAATCTGGTCAGTGGGACCTCTGACAATATTTGATACATCTCTTCTTAGTAGTGGAGAGAGTGTCTATCATAGCACCCTTTAGGTAATTTGTAAATCTGTTATACAAATAGATGCATAGCTCAAACAAGTATGTCTTGATAATATGTTATCACCACAGGTTCACAAAATAAGAGAAAAAGAAATCTTTGAGGTATGCTTGAAGGATAATATCAAAACAGGGAAATTTGGCATACTGACAGGTTGTAGCAAAGGAAAAAGTAAGCCAGGTGCCTTTAGGAAAACCACAAATAATTACTATCAGCTGCTAAGCAGATTTTACATACAAACTAAAAACACATTTTGAAATGTATATATACAAATGCTAGAAGCCTAAACAATATGATGGGAGAGTTAGAGTATACAGCACTTAAATGAAGAGGTCGATATAATAGGCCAGATCTCAATTCTGGTCAATCCTGTCCTTATTCTGTTTCTGATTGGTTACATGCTCATTCATTTGTTTTTAATCTTAGTAAATTGCTTGCATCTTGGAGCACAGGATGACTGCTTTGTCTTTTACTGGCCCCCACTATCAATGGCTCACCGTTCTTTCCTGTTGACTATTTTCAATATCTTGGAATCCATTCAGATTACCAACTCTCATTTCAAGCTCAAGCTGCTGTAGTATCCAAATCACGCTTTAATGCACTCTGTCTCATCCAATCAATTTAGTTACTTGGACAATTGAACATATGCTGCCTTACTCTATGCTCTTGAAGCCAGCCAATTAGATTACCTTAATTCTACATTGTGTTAAAAAAAGAGAGAAAAAACTATGCAAACTTGTTTTCTGCATAACTCTATTAAAACTTAACCAATTTCAATAAAACATGAGATATATCATCCTGTATAAATTTGCAATAAGCCTACAACAAATGTTCAAATGGCCTTTGTTGGCTTGGTTGTTTGGGTTCCAGTTTGGCCTTGCAGCCCGTGTGCTTGGACTCTGTTACATGTGTGTTCTAGTTCAGTCTTGTGGCCTATACGAGTGTTCCACCTTTCTTTTCCTGTCATGCTCTCTAGTCTCCCTGGGTGTGCTGGGCCTCATAGCCTTTTAGTCTCTTTTGCTAGCATGGGATCAGTCTGACTTAGGCCTTGGCCTAGGTTCAAGGGCTCACTACCAAACATAACATATGAGAACCATAACCCTTTTTCAGACACAATTTTTTTTAATAAGGATCAGATCCTCTTGACTGAAAAGATGGTAACTCTTTATCTTTAAATCAAAATGGCTTCTGCGTGTATCATGATGATAATTGTTAGGTGGTGGCAACATCATTTAAATGAGATGGTTGGCATGAGTGTATGCTTATTACAAATTTATTCAGGATGATATATCCCAAATTATATTAAAATTGGTCATGTTTTGACAGAGTTATGCAGAAAAGAAGCTTTGTATATATTTTTTAAACATAGTGTATTTATGCTAGACACAATTCTGTGCTTCTGAGACACCTACAAACTGTTCAAAACACTTCAACAAGGCTGTTATCTCAGGCTCAATGATTCAATCAAGAAAATCTTCCCTCCCTCTTTTTCACCAATATCTTTTTCACCAATATCTTTTTCACAGGTTTGCCCCTCAACTCTGCCTTGCTTCAACCATATCATCCTATGTTTCCACAAGACCACTTCATTCTGAAATAGAGCACTGCCTCTCTATTACTTCTGTCTTTTATTCCCAGTTCACTTCAAGTAGAAATAGTGCCTTTTTTTTTACCTTTCCCCTTCTCTATGGATCATGCTCCCTTGATCCCTTCAAAATGAATTATGTTTAAGGCCAAAGCCATGTTAAAGTCACACCTCTTCTCTCTGGTTTTCCTAGGTCTAGCGGGTGCCTTGACTTCCTAATCTTATTCCCTCCTCTCTTCCTTTTTCTTGTATTTGCTCCCACCTATTTTTCTATTATGTCTCTGTCCTATCTATACATTGTAGTTGTTTTCTTCCTATTCTTATCAATAATTCTGTAAACTGCTCTGATTGCTTTTTTGAAAGTATATCAAGAAACTGAATAAACACCTCAGAAACTTTGTAGAAGGGGTATGACCACTGGGAAACTGTGGTACCAGGATAACAACATAAGAATAGTCATTGAAGTCACCCATTATTATACTGTCGCCCAATTTTCCAGCTTTCCTAATTTCTGTTAACATTGCTTCATCTGTCCCAGCAGACGGTAGTACAGCCCTACAAGAATACTCCTTCCCTTCACATATGGAATTTTTATCCATAATGGTTCCATGCTGCTATCTGTTTTATGTAGAATGTTTATTTTGTTTGATTCAGTTCCCTCTTTAACATATAGTGCAACCCCCTTCCAATTTGATCCTTTCTATCATGGTGGCATTATGGGGCTCATTTTCAAAAGAAAAAAGGCCAAAAAATGGCATAAATCTGCATTTGGACGTTTTTCTCACAAAAAATGTCCAAATTGGTATTTTTGAAACCAATTTTTAGATGTTTTTCTATGAAGTTTGTAAGAAGTGTGTTCATATCACAAGGGATGTGTCAGGGGTGTGTTAAGGGTGGGATCTGGGCATTCCTAATACTTTGATGTTTTTCAGCCTTAATGGAACAAAACAAAAACACATAGGACTAAAACTAATACGTTTTGAGTTAGACCTGTTTTTATAACAAATAAAGCAAAAAAAAAAAAAAAAGGTACCCTAAGTGACCAGATGGCCACTGGAGGGAATCAGGCATGATCTCTCCTTACTCCCCAGTAGTCATTGACTCCCACCCCCCCCCCCAAAAAAAAAATGTGATGAAAAACATTAGTTACCAGACTCTGTGCTAGCCTCAGATGTAATACTCAGGTCCATTAGAGCAGCATGCAGGTCCCTGGAGTAGTCTAGTGATGGGTGCAGTGCACTCTTACCTGTTACACTTGTGGTGGAAACTGTGAGCCCTTCAAAACTCACCAGAAACCCACTGTACCCACATATATGTGCCCCCTTCACCCATAATGGCTATTAGAGTGGTATACAGTTGGGGATAGTGGGTGTGGGGGGGCTCAGCAGACACGATAAGGAGCAGTTGTGAGATGTGTACCTGGAAGCATTTATTTGAAGTCCAATCCAGTGCCCCCTAGGGTGCTCCATTGTTCTCCTGGGAAGTCTCTGTGGCCAGTCTACTAATAATGCTGGCTCCTCCTACATCCCAATGGCTTGAGTTTGTGGTTTTTTTTTTTTTTTTTCGAAAATGGACCAAAAAGATAAATGCAAAGAGCACAAAACATCTAGCAAATAGCCATTTTTGAAAAAAAAAGATATTTTTGTCTGTTTTGAAAATAGCTATATTCCCCACTTGAATTTTGGACGTTTTTAGCAAAACATCCAAAGTTGGACTTAGACGTCATATAAAAAATGTCCCTCCATTTGTACCCTGTTAACACAGTGTTCCATTGATTGTCCTTCTTTCACCAAAGTCTCTGAGATGTCTATCTTATCTACCTCATTATTTAGTGCTATATAATCTAACTCTCTCATCTTATTTTTTTAGACTTCTAGCATTTGTATACAGAAGGGATAGGGATACAGAGGGATGATGTCAGACAGATGGGGGTGGTAAGGGATACAAAGGGATGATGACATATGATGAAACATGAGGGGGGGGATGGGGACACAGAATGGTGATACTGGACAGGGCAAGAATACATTAGATAAGATAACATTTTAATGTATATTCCACTAAAGCAAATATATGTTCTATTTGGAGTATAATAAAATGTCAGGTAGAACAATATTAGTGAAAAACAAAATCAATAATCAACAACAATACACATAATGACTCCAGATTACATCATTAAAACATATTTCCTAAACAGAGCAGTTTTAAACTGTTTTCTAAAAATTGATAGTGAGAGACAAGTCGTAAATCCTCTGGAAGATCACGCCACACTTTAGCTGTCTGATAGGTTAAAGAGGCTCAAAATAAAATCAGAGATTTCATCCCTTTAGAGGAAGGTAGTGAAAAAATGAGCTTTTTCTTTGGTTTCACCCTGTCATCACAGACACAGAGAAGAGGAATACTTAACATGGTGGGAGGATGGGAGCAGGGACACAGAAAATACTAAGAGAGTGATGGCGACACAGAGGGAAGATGGATAGTGGACATGGAGAGAGAAGAAATGCCAAATGGACCAAGTGATCCTGCCAAGAGAATTAAGAGAAGACAGAGCAAAGCAGAAACCAGAGACTGGGACCAACACGATGAGGAAAATTAAATGACCAGACAACAAAGATGGAAGAAAGAATTTTATTTTCCATTTATTGATTGGGATATGTCAGTTTTTGGAATATGCATCTGCCAGAACTAGTTTTAGACATGGCTGGGACCCATGAGAAAAATCTCACTCATTGGCTTTCAATCTCCAACACTACAGTGGTAAATCTCCAGCATCGGATGGGCTACCCTTGGCGTCTCTGTGAAGATGAAGAAGGCCATGGGAATTGAGAGGGCTTCTTTGCATTCAGGACACAGCTAATCAGTAGCGCCACTCTGTAAAAGAAGGCCTTAGCCGGTTAGTGGATTGAAAATCACCACTAACCAGCTATGTAGGCACTAGGTCCATGCTCTATGCCTGGTTTGCCCCTAACCTACCAGTAAGGAGATGGCTGATTAGTGGCAATACTCATCAGCACTAACCGGTAAACTGCCACTGAATATTGTGTGTTGGGTCACTCAGTAGGATTTAAACAGACAGGAGCAGGTGCAGTTTATCAGCCAGAATATATGAGTGTTTCCAGACTTTTCCATGCAAATTCAGGGAATCATCAATTTCTACCCTTGGGTATGATTTTATTTTCTTCACTACCCTGCTAAATGCTTAATAAAATTGAACAGCGTGACATATTTTCTAGACCCTAAATATCTGAAGAAATGATTAGTAGACAAGAAATCCAAGAATTACAATGCTAGTTATTTGCACGTTAATGTTCAATTTAAAACATTTCTGAAAATAAAAAGTTAATAACAAAAACAGATCCACCAAGCTCTGCAGAGTTCTTCTTTAAAGATTATTCAAGAATGACCAGACTAATGGAAGATTACAGAAAAACTCTGAACAAAACAGCAGGAATCTCAAGTAGCCTGCCAGAAATCAGAAAGGTGATATACACAATCATGCATATTAATGAGACTGCAACATTACCAAATCAATACAAAACTTACTTTCACAAAGAAGCTGACAGAAGCAAAATCACTACCTATTTCTGTGTTGTGAATGAGAAACAGGAATGTGCTGCTATATAAACTTCCTCAGAACAGAAAACAAGTTTACTATATTATTATTTTAAGGAAATAGTTTATTAAAATTTACTATACCACTGAAACTGAAATCAGAGCAAAGCAATTTACAAATCTAATATACAGCAAGAAAGGAACTCCATAAATTAAAGGACAGCAGCATAAGCGCTACAAAGAGTAAGGGGCAAGTTACAAAAGATGGTAAAGAAAGAGGGCAGGAGAAATGGGTGTAATGGATCAGTGTTAGACAGTCCTAGAAGTCAATCAGGAGCAGTGGTTTGCTGGAGCAGGCTCTCACAGGCTCGCAAGAGCCGGTTGTTAAGTTTTTAAGAATTTTGGGAGCCGGTTGTTAAAGTAGGGCCCTCCATGGCTACTTTAACAACTGGCTCCCAAAATGTGGGCTTGGGCCCCCTGCTGAATTCTCTTTTACTTTGCTGGTGGGGATGCTGAGCCCTGCCAGCCAAGTAAATAGACTGCTGCTCCTTGTTTCCAGCTCTGAGCAGCAGTCTGGGACTTCTCCAGCATGTGTGAGAAGTTTCAGCATGCTGCTCAGAGCAAGACGTAGGGTGTGATGGCAGTCCATTTATTGGCTGCCAGCAAAGGTATGCCCAGTGTGCCCGCACGAAGGGAGGGAGGAGAGAGAGGCAAGTGTTGCTCTCCCCCCCCCCCCCCCGGCCACCCCTGGCCCTTCCAACTGAAGAGCTGGCTACGTCCGAAGAAAGAGCCTGTTGTTAAAAATTTACCAGCACACCCCTGATCAGGAGTACTATACGCTTCTTTGAATAGCCAGGTTTTGAGGTTAGCCTTAAAAACTTTAAAAGATGAGTTCGCATGAAGAGAAAGGGGTAAGTTGTTCCATGTAAAAAGAGCCAGAAAATTCAAAGCCACGCATCGGGTGGAGTCGTAATGGGCTGCTTTTGGATTCGGCACTGTGATCATTAAGTGACCATAAGTCTCTATTAGGACAGTAAAGTATAGTGAGACTAGACAAGTAATCAGGGATCCCAGTCCAGAAAGCTTTAATGGTGAGTAATGTGACATTTTTTTAAACAATCCTTTGCTCTACAGGCAGCCAAAGATGGTTTTTAAGTAAATGAGTTATGTGATCAGTACGACGGGCACGACAAAGAAGTCTGATAGCAGTATTCTGAATTGTTTGGAGCTTTTTCAAGGAATACTGGGCAAACCAGCGTAAACAATATTGTAATAATTAAGTCTGGATATAATGTTCAATGGAATCAAAAACAAATCCTTTAGCAAACAGAGTTTGAAATTACTACTACTATTACTACATATCATTTCTATAGCGCTACTAGACGTACGCAGCGCTGTACACTTGAACATGAAGAGACAGTCCCTGCTCGACAGAGCTTACAATCTAATTAGGACATACAAACAGGACAAACAAGAGATAAGGGAATATTAAAGTGAGGATGATAAAATAAGGGTTCTGAACAAGTGAACAAGGGTTAGGAGTTAAAAGCAGCATCAAAAAGGTGTGCTTTTAGCTTAGATTTGAAGACGGTCAGAGATGGAGCTTGACGTACCTGCTCAGGAAGTCTATTCCAAGCATATTGCCACCTCAATGTGATGGCTGAAAAACAGATAGAGCAAAACACTGGGGGGGGGGGGGGTGGTCAATCTATAAAATGATGCCTAGAGGTAAGCACTACTTACACACATCACAGGCGCCATCAGATTGACAGGCACTTATGTGCACTAGGTGCTATTTTATAAGGTAACACCTAACTGCAAGGGAGGTGAACACATAGGTGGAGCCTGGGTGGGCTATGGGTATGTACTATAAACCACTGTTTCTCCAAGTCCAGTCCTGGAGTACCCCTTTCCAGTCAGGTTTTCAGGATATCCGCAATGAATATGCATGAAAGAGATTTGCATATAATGGAGGCAGTGTATGCATATCAAGTTCATGCATATTTATTGTGGATATCCTGAAAATCTGACTAGCAAGCGGTTCTCCAGGACTGGACTTGGGAGACACTGTTATAAACTACGCGTTTCAATTTGTGCATCAACTTTCTTCTGCCACTGACATGGCATTAGGGTACATGCCTACACATGGGTGCGCCTTACACTTGTACTTTATAATGGAATCTTGATGCCATCATAGAATTGGTGTACTGGAGCACCTAGAATGAGGTGCAAATTTATTGAATTGCCTTTTTGAGTTCTCTGAAATAGTGACTTTTGCACAGTGTTCTACCAATGGCTTATTAACCAGTGCTCTATCTGTTGGAGCTTGAATCAACACTGGTTAAGCGCCACTGCTGAGCCTGAACTGATATCAATGAATTGGGTATCCTGTGTCCCCTGAAGAAGCCTTCTGGTGAAACGCGTCCGTCGAGTTTTGGTTGCCATTTGTGATAAGTACACACAGTCAAGCTCAGTCAGTTAAGTTAAGCTGAACCTTTATTTTTATAGGGTCGGCAGTTGGATGCGCTGGTTACACAATTATAATCTTTTTTCTTTTCAAGTTGATGCATGATGCAATTAAAAAATTCCAGGAAAAAAAATATAAAAAGAGACACAAATAATTTTGCACAACCCTTGTGGTTGGCTGGGGGGTTTTTGACCGATGATTATACAGAGAAGACATGTGACCAGGATGGTCTAATTGCTACAGGCTTGGAGTAGCAGGTCACCATTTTCTGAGGCCTTTCCCCCCATTTTTTTCCTTTTTTTTTTGATTGAGTGGTGTTAGTCAAAGTTTTTGCCTGCTTTCTGCAGTACTACTGAGGTTGACTGTAAGCGAGCTTTCCCCTCTTTGTTGTGTATTACTTTCATCAAGCTAGGAATATATACTGCACTCAAGATGACAGGTCAAGAATCTGAGTGAGGAGAAGCACCTTTACCAGATAAAATGTTATCATTTGTTAGGGGTAGTTAATTTACAATACAGAATGTTAATAAAACACAAATTATCACAATATAAAGCCTTTTCCAGATTTTCAAGATTCCTCTGTAAACTTAAACACCATTATAACATTAGAGGGTAGTGATTTTTATTTACAGTCTTGAATATCTTCTGAGAGGCCTTCCAGAGTATTCCACACATCTCTTAACAATACACATAGTTGAGATAAATAACTAGATATTGCATTTCTATCCTTAAGATAAGACTCCAAAGCTCCAAATTGGAAACTTATCAAGGCAGAGTCAATGAAGAAGCCTTTCCCCTCAAAGTTCTACTTGGGCAGGCTACTGGGCAAATAGTGCTTTCTGAGTAGGATTGGTGCAGGCAGTAATAATTGACTGCCTAGAATTAAAAAAAAAATACTGCTCCCTGTCCTCTAGTGGGTGATGTTTCATGGCATGCTCCCAACCCAATGGTAAAATCCTATATATATTTTTTTATTTTGTTACATTTGTACCCCACATTTTCCCACTCATGGCAGGCTATGGAGGGTTAAGTGACTTGCCCAGAGTCATAAGGAGCTGCCTGTGCCGGGAATCAAACTCAGGACCAAAGTCCACCACCCTAATCACTAGGCCACTCCTCCTGTATACCAGATTAAACTATCTATTGGTGGCTATTGCCAGATATAACTTTTGGATGGTAGCTAACCCATGCCAGGGGTGGAATATGGAATACTGGATTGAGAGATATTTCGGAATTAGGCACTTTGCTGGACCCATCAGGAGATGAAAATGTTGTTCCTGGTCAATAGTCCTTTGTGCTTTCATAAGTTTAAACATCAAGGGGGTTTTCAGCTTCATCTTACAATTCATCATTGTCAGACAGTCAGTACTCACACATCCAATAAAGATATTCTTGATCAAACCAAAAAAATGAGAGGAGTTGTCTGCCATTCTGCAGTGTCTCCAACCAGCTATTTCTATTTGGCTATGCCCCTTCAGGAATGCATCCATTGAGCAGAGGTCCACCGCTGCATTCTACAACGCAGTCAGGTTCTTATCAGGGCATCTGATGCTGGAAAGCAATGTCGCTGAATGGTGCCAATCAGGATCCAGCTTTTTCCCACTCTTCTCCCACACAGCAGAGTCCCCAGCCACCAATTCTTTATAGTTCACATAAACAATCCATATAACCCCTGTTCGGGCCAAATGTTAAGTGGCCCTCCTCCCTGAATTATTGAATTTTGAGATGGTTTGTTCTAGATGAGACGATCATAAAATGTTTACCATCTAAGATTTTACTTCATTTAAAAAAATGACCAGGTTCTTACTCAGTTTCTCTGAAAGAAGATTCTCTGTAAAGGTCATAGCAAACCTTTTACTCCTTTAGGAAAAAAGCATCATTAATTTCCTTCCTTTTTTCCCCCTTACCACCAGTAATATATTTAAGGCAATGCAGTTATCAATAGAAGTTGATGCATGCACTCCGGAATGACTAATACTAGCAATCATGTTTTTTTTTTTTTTTTTTTTTTGCTTCTCATTAATTGCTGTATTTGCCTTCCAAAAGAATTCCTCTTCTTGTTCATGATCCTTCACTGATTCAGTCAATACGCTCTGCCTTTCAGGTGCTAAAGGATGCTATGGTCTGGGAAACTTCCTACAGTTGATCATATAAGTAACTACCGTGCTATGAATTGCATTTAAAGGTAAGTACAATTTCTTTTTACTGTACCCCCAGGCATAGTAAAGGGATGCATTATCTTGTAAACTTTATAGATCAAGGAAAGTTTCTATCCTGGAAGATTTAACCACACAATCTGAGTTACTTGTCACCTAGCCTCCTATTTATCAAAATGTAAAAAACACACATTAGTGTTCCCCCATGAATGCAGTCTTTACTAAAAAATCATTTAACTCTTACTAAATGCCACACTGAAGCTTAATGCTTCCAGTAACACTTGAATGGTATGGCAGAGGTAATAACCCATGTTCCTGATGCCAGAAATGTGTAAAGGATCCTTGACTGTGTCTAAAGGGCAAATTGTATCTCAAGTAACCCTCTCTGAGCTGACATTAGGAAAGGGCACTGATAAATGTTTATCATGATTTTTTTCAGGGGTGAGGGTGTCAAAACTTATTAAGAGAGCACACCATGTGCACAGAGCGTTGAATACTGTAAATGGCATGTGCCCTTTATACAATCATGCTTAGCGTCAATTCTCACACCCTAACTTTGGGCACCAGATGTATGCTTGCTGAAACTTAATCAGTGGTGCACCGAGGGTGGGGCGGTGGGGGCGGTCCGCCCTGGGTGCACGCTGCAGGGAGCAGCCGTGCAGCTGCCAGCTCTGCTGATTTCCTGCTCCCTTTGATGTTATTTCCTGTTCCGGGGCACAGGAAGCAGGGAACCGGCACAGCTGACAGCCGTGCGGCTGCTTCCAGCACTCCAGGAGGTAAGAGCAATGCACCCGGGAGGGGGGTTGTTTCGAGGTGATGCACTGGGGGACGACGCGGCGATCCGCCCCGGATGGCAGCCAAGGAAATTCACTTAACTTAGTGTAAATACTGGCACCCAAATTGGGTGCACTGATTCATTATTCTGTAACAATGCATTTACATTTTCACAATGACCCTGACCCACCCAAGCCTCTCCCATGGCCACAGTCCCTCTTGAGTCGCATTCTATGGGATTTGGGCACCAAGCATTATAGAACGTCACGCAACCAAATGAGCGCTAATCCTAATTGATGCAAATTAATGTCAATAATTGGTTGTTTACGGCCAATTATTGATGTAAGCCTATAAAGTTGCATGCGCATCTCAGGATCATGCCCAAATTTAGTGCCCAAATCTGGGCACCATATTTAGTTTTCGGGGGATAATGCACACTGTTCTTAAAGAGTGCATGTCATTTACATATATAGTACACATTCTTTCCTTATATTACATGCATGCATAAACCATCATGCATTATCCCCCAAATTCTATAAAGGTTCAGTACTCAACTTGGCTGTGGATGGGCCCTTTAGGTGCTGAAAAGTCAGAAGTGCGCTAAGTGGAATTATAGAAGCGCCTGTAAGTTGTGTGTGCAGCTGGCTTATTTCACCAGTTTTTCCATGCAGAAAATGGGGGTGTGGATGGGGTAGAAAGTGGTGGAGAGTGGGCAGAGCTGGGCAGGCCCTGTATTTCAGCATGCATGTCATATTCAGCAAATGGCACGGAGCATGATGACGCAAATTTTCCACATCCAATCCTGCACCTGCTGTAAAGATCACCCAAGACAGGGAGGACTTGGTTTGCTCTTCTACATTTCCCGTGACTTCTGTGATTTTGTTGCATGCTGAGACCATATCCCATACCCAATTCACTAACTTTCTCTCCTTACTATTCTTGCCCACTTCCTTCTTGCCTATACCTGCTCCATCTCTGTCCATCTATCCCTCCCTGTCCACCTGCTAATCCTGCCCCCGTCGCTCAGTCCTCTCCCTGGCCTTATATTCCATCCCTATGTGCAAATAGGTATGTGTCCTCAGCACTAAAATTAGGCTGACAACTCCTAGAGCCATTTTCTTCATTGTCCCCATGTGCATGTCATCATCACACACAACGCATACGCATCAGCACGCACACTCACATAAGTGCGGTATTATGAGCACGAAATCATGAGTGCAGAAACAGGTGCTGATATCTAAGCATGTAGTCTATGAAGGATAAGCCCTGTTCTGTGACCTTTATTGGATTCGTGCATGCATATCAGCACTCAATTTTGGCCATTCATCCACCTACGTGTATGTAAAGGTAGACTCAAGAAAGAGCGCAAAAAAATTGAGTACTAAACAAATATTCTATAAAAGCAAAGTTGGGCGCTGAAGCTGTTATAGAATACAAGTGTGTAAGCATTTTCGCCATGTCAAAGGCTGGTGTAAATGCTTGAGCTTAAAGACCTTCAATTGCATGCACAACTGACACACCCTTGACCCACCCATGACTCTCCCATGTTAATGCTCCCATTGCAGTTACGCGCTATAGAATGTAGTTGCTAAGGAACAGATTCTATATGGCACCTGAAAAATCAACACCATAAATATTTCTGCCTAGGCGTATTCTATAAATTGCGCCTAGATGTAGTCACTGTTTATAGAATATACCTATCTGGTTTATAGAATACACCTAAAGGGGCATAACTGAAAGAAAACGTCTATCTCCATGGGCGTTTATCTCCAAGAACGGGTCCGTGAAGGGGCGGACCAAACCGTATTTTCGAAAAAAATAAACGTCCATGTTTTATTCGACAATTTGTGAGCTGGGCGTTTTTGTTTTTCAGTGATAATGGAAAAGGAAAGCGCCCAGCTCAAAAATGAATAAATCCAAGGTATTTGTTCGTGGGAGGGGCCAGGATTCGTAGTGCACTGGTCCCCCTCACATGCCAGGACACCAACCGGGCACCCTAGGGGGCACTTTTACAAAAACAAAAAAAAAGGGTAAAAGAGCTCCCAGGTGCATAGCACTCTTCCCTTGTGTGTTGAGCCCCCCAAATCCCCCTCAAAACCCACTGCCCACAAGTCTACACCATTACTATAGCCCTAAGGGGTGAAGGGGGGCACCTACATGTGGGTACAGTGGGTTTGGGGGGGTTGGATGACTAAGCATTAAGCAGCACAATTGTAACAGGTAGGGGGGGGATGGGCCTGGGTCCACCTGCCTGAAGTCCACTGGACCCCCTAACAACTGCTCCAGGGACCTGCATACTGCTGCCAGGGAGGTGGGTATGACATTTGAGGGTGAAAATAAAAAGTTGTGAAACATCATGTTTTGTGGTGGGAGGGGGTTAGTGACCACTGGGGGAGTCAGGGGAGGTCATCCCCGATTCCCTCTGGTGGTAATCTGGTCATTTAGGGCACTTTTTGGGGCCTTATTCGTGAAAAAACAGGGTCCAGGAAAAGTGCCCTAAATTCTAGCTACAAACGCATACGTTTTTTCCATTATCGGCGAAAGGCGCCCATCTCTCCTCGGCCGATAACCACGCCCCAGTTCCACCTTCGCCACGCCTCCGACACGCCCCTGTCAACTTTGTACGCTTCCGCGATGGAGTGCAGTTGAAAACGTCCAAAATCGGCTTTGCATTATACCGATTTATTCGTTTTGTGAAATAAACGTCTATCTCCTGATTTGGGTCGAAATCTAGGCGTTTTTCTCTTTCAATTATAAGGTGGCTAGTGACCATGCCAGTGCCTAAATCTATTGTCTCATTATACTCAGCTTCAGATTCACCTTAATAATATCATTTTCAAAATATCATGGTCTAGTTTAACAGAGACCATTAAGTAAGATCATCAGACCCGCGTAACTACCTCTCTAATGGCTAATATAAGCCAGGCATATCTCAGAGGTAGTACCGCAATCCTCATCGATCCTTACTACTAGCTTATTTTTCAAAACTTTTTTTACTTTCATTAGTTATCATTCAGCTTAATATCTATTTAGTTTTAGTACTTAGCTTTAAGCTTTTAAGCTTCAGTTAACATGCATGATGGAGACTCGGATTCACCGAGTCACTTTGAGTGCCTAAATTTAGGCATGTCCATTTACACCAAGTAAAACTTGCTATAAATACTGGCGCCTGGTATATTCTTTAACTGTGCATGCAGATTTTTGGAATGCCCATGGTCTGCCCATTCCATGCCACCTTTTTGGCAACACGCATTAGAATTGACATGCACCACTTTACAAAATATGCCTAGCAAGTTGTGCTCGTAAATTCTAATTAATGTCAAAATGGCAATTGTCTGTGCTGATTAGCTTGTTAAGTAATTAAATTGAGCGCTTAAATCCAGAATATGACCAGATTTGTGTGCATAATTTTGGTCATGCTATATAGAATCGGGGGGTAAGTTTATAGAATAGTGCCTAAGTACTGTTCCACATGCCAACTAACACAAATTAGCGCCCACTTAATTTAGTCACTATTCTATAACTTGTATGCGCAACTTTGCATGCTAATTTCAAAACTGTGTGACCAAGTTTATAGAATTAGTGTGCACTCTTAATAGCAAAGACATTTGTTTGAAATGACTGCCCATTCCTAGCTGACACTCTAGCAGACACTTCCTTTGTAGTCACACCTCCGGGTGTATTATCCTGTCAGAAAATCTTTCATTTAAGATTCTCCTGAATGATCTGCACTTGTTCCTGAAACACCAGGTCTGATGCTAACAATTTCAATGTTTAACCCAGAGGTTTTTAACCCAGTACTCGGGGTATACCTAGCTAGTCAGGGTTTTCAGGATATCCCCAAGGACTGGGTTGAAAACCTCTGGTCTATGCTGATGCTGCTCTTCATCTTACACATGTGAGACTTAGCAGATATTAAAGACATGTCGTTGGTACCATTTTGAACATTGGAAAGGAGGGATGACGAATTGTTCTGCCCAGGAGACCTTAACGCTTCTGATGATCAGCTGAGTAGAGGAAACTAGAAGAGACTGAAGAATAAGGGTGACGGAGGGTACGGTGATTTCTTTTTCTGAGTAAGCAGACATGTTTGGTCTAAGATTATGGAACTATGGCCTGCTTAGAAGGGGAATTATGCTCAGGAAGATGTCTCTAGGAAGGATATATCTTGAGAAGTTGTTTGCTAGGTGGTGTCTGCTGACAGGGAAGGTGTTTTGGAATTCCATTCAAAGGTAAATGCCCCTTTTCCGGAGACTGAGACATCAGCAGGCATTTTCTTGCTGATGCTTTCTGCCAAAACTAACTGCTCCTTTTGAGGTGCAGTTAAGTTTTATAGATTTAATTTAGATGGTATGGTTTAATGTGCATATTATTTCAGTACTAATGATCTGCATCACATTCCTTCACATGTGATGCATTTCATTACTATTTCGCCCATGTTAAAATATTTGCTTTTGCATTATGTCACACTTAAGTGGGCATTACTGATAATGTGCATTATGGTAAATGTAATGTAGAGTGCCATGTGATGATTAATATGTGTTAGCACATCAATGCATCTTATTAAATAGGGTCCTTATTCTTTTAAATATTGTATGTAGAGATAAAATAAAATTATATCATCAGATCTGAGTAATTTGACTGAGTCACCAGAGACTCTCTCTCTCTCGAGGAATTAGAGGATAAGTGAAAACCCACTCTCTTAGATTTTTCAGAATCAATAGTTGTTTTTGGTTTCTGCCAACTGCAGACATACCCTTCACTATAATCCTTCAAATCCCTTTGAAAATTTTTAATCTTCTCCTATAGAAATGCATTGGACCATTTCTTTCTTTCAATTTTGGCTCATTTTCAAATTCAGTGTTTCTTTTTACTGATTCCCACATGCAAAGTTTCATTCTACCAAATTTCTGAAGAATTAGTTTGCCCCCAGACACACATTTCTCAACCCCCCTTTTTTAAATATAATTCTTTCCAATTTTCATTGAGAATAAAAAGCAATAGCTAGACTCTGCACACTGCTTTAGCTGCAGAAATAGTTTTAAAATTGCCCCTCTGAAGAGCAAAGCTAATTTTTGACAATGTTTCTTAAGTTCATCACCTTTCTAAATGATGGGCTAGGCATATGAGAATATGTCATATCCGTAAGTGATACTGAACATGTATCTGTATTATGAGGAGCTAAAGCACCATAACTTCTGATCTTCCTTGTGTAAAACCAGAGTTAGTTAGTAACTAATTAATCTAAGTGTAACTAATTCTCACCACGGCTTGGAGCTGCTGATTGCTTTCCAACTTTCCACTCAATGCCATGTCAAACTAAAGCATCGTGGCAATGTTGCAAAACTAATTAGATAACAATGACTTCTCTTTTCTTCACTTTTAGCCTAACATGATGTTTGTATAAGCCTATTTATAGCGCCTACCTAAATAAAAATTCAGTCTAAGTATTGAACCTATGCAATAAAACTCACGGAAGCCAATTGTTGAGAGGACTAGGAGAACACAATGTCGGCTTCAAAAAGTCACTTAACAAATGTGGATATTGTTAGCATGCTTATAGTTAAAAAAAGGCTAGAAATAGCATGCTTACATTATTTTTATGCATGGAAAGGCAAAATTGGACTGGATCAATAGCATAAGCTTGCACTTTCTAAGGACATGCCAAATGGCCTTAGCACATGAAACTGAGCATGCTCAGTTCTCTTTCGCTCTTGATTCCTCCTGGGATGTGCTGTATAGCTTAACCTGGTAATTCAGGTTGCATGTCAGTTGCAGGGGAAGAAGTGGGGAAGGAAATCAATAGAAAAAAGAATTACAGCTGAATAAAAAAATTGAACTTACAGTTTCAGTGCTGGTTCATTATTCTGCTATATGTGACTGTCTGCCTCTTCCCAGTGCAGGTATGTTTCTCACTGGTCAATTTATAGATGGCACCTGATATATAATATTGAATTGTCTCAAAGTATTTTGGAGGCCCCAAGAACAAGACATCCATGAGGAGCTCCACCAGCAGCCCTAATCACTGGCTCGAAAGAAAAGGTGAAGAATCTCTCAAAAGAGCTGCGACAACAGAAGCAAATATGACAACAAGCATATCTCACAAAAGTGTTATATCTTTTAAGCTAGCCATATAAGTATGAAATATTATGTGTGCCACATCAATACAGTACCAGGAAGTGAAAATATCATGCAATATCTCAGATATCAGCCTCATCCCTTGGCTTCTTCACTAGAACAATGTACAGTGAGTTTCAAGATGGGCTGTTCATCTGATCCTCTCTGGAAATGGAAGTAGTGTACCACAGAAGTGTCAGAATGCAGTATCATATTCATATACCCACTCCCCCCCCCCCCCATTCAGAACATCCACTAATTAGCTCTCAAGGATGCTCTTGAAAAACTGGCCTGCTTGAATGATGAGGGGGGACTTTGATCATACATTGAGTAGTGCTGGTCACTGCATGCTTTAAGTAGGTAAAGAGGCATGGTATTATTGAGAATAATGTAGCAAGCAGCAACCATACCCAAAAAGAATCAAATTAGTCTCTGGGCCTTGAAAAGGGATTGCAAGAAACAGAAAAGTATTCCCAGCTACTTGACAGTTGCCAAAAACCATCAGAAATCAGTGAAATGTGAGAACTACTAGATAGCTGTCAGATAGTATTAGCTGTTTCCTTAGATTTGGTGGCAGCTTTTCGTATCGTAGATCACTCTCTACTCGTTCAGTGATTGAAATCCATAGATGTTATGGGTGCTGCCTTTAGTATGATTTGTATCTTTTGTTTTAGAAAGATCGTATACAGTGAATGTAGGGAATAGAGCCTCTTCCCTAATATCTTTGAAATGTGGAGTTCTGCAGATGATATACTCATACTTGCAAAGATCTCGCTGCCTACGATGGACCTATCCCATCTTCAAAAGGAGCTAAAGGCAGTAGCCGGTAGGCTATAGCAACCTCGTCTTGTATTGAATATCAGTAAAACTACAGCTTGTTGGATCACAGGGAATAATATTTGCCCCCCGCTATGGTGCTCATCCTGTTTGGTAAACCCATACAACCAGTGAATTGTTTTAAATATTTGGGAGTGGTGATAGATTCGGGTCTCTCTTTTGAGGAGCAGATATCATCAATCACCAAAAAGGTGTTTTACCTGTTGCGACAGCTGTGATCAGTCAAGGGTATTTTGATGAAACAATATTGCAGACCTTATTACGTGCCTTATTCACCTCACAGCTGGATTATGCTACTACTACTACTAATCATTGCTATAGTGCTACTAGACATACACAGCACTGTACACATTATATGCAGGTACTTTCTCTGACCCTAGAGGGCTCACAGTCTAAGTTTTGGTACCTGGGGCATTGGAGGGTTAAGTGACTTGCCCAAGGTCACAAGGAGCTGCAGTAGAAGTCAAATCCAGGTTGCCAGGATCAAAGCTCACTGCACTAACCATTAGGCTACTCCTCCACTCAATACCCAAGAATATTATGGCAACATGATATTCTGGGGTCTGTCAAGCTTCCATCTTAGACAACTGCAATCATTACAAAATGTTGCAATTAGGCTTTTAGGGAATGCCAGACTTTTTGATTGTGTGACATCTTTGTTAAATATCACTGACTGCCCATCCTCTTCAAAAGCAAATGTAAGATCTTTTGGCTAGCACATGTCACTATGAGAGCAACAACTGTCGTATTAAAGTAGGTGGACAAATGTATATACACCTGCCAGATGTCTTAGGTCAATGCAGGATTTTAGGATGTCTACACCCTCTCTGGCAAAGGCTCATTGGGCAATCACAAGGGATAGGGCCTTCTTTTGGCAGGTATCAGCATTTTGTAATAGCCTGCCAAGGATTACTTTGTGGAGAGATGAACTGCAAGAAATTTAATACCCAATTGAAAACTAATTTTTTAAAGCAGTCTTTCAATCTGTAATAGGGTTGCCAACTGGATCCAGATTTGCCCGACAGGGTTCATCCAGTCCTGGGCTTACCCCCAATGCATGCAGAAACTTGTAGCCTTGATTTTCGTAGGGAATCCAATGATGAGATCAGAACCGCAAGTCCCTGCATGCAATGGGGTGAGCCCAGGACTGGATCAACCTTGTCGGGTGAATCTGTAACTCAGCCTGGACTGACTATTAGCATGTCCTCATTGCAGTTATTGTTTACTAGTATGCCTCTATTTCATTTATAGACTATGTGAAGGAATGATTGTAATCTTGTGTGATTGTGGTTAATTCTGTCCTATTGATTTATGGAGTTCCCTTCTCTATTTATGTTTGGTTTTAATTTTGTAAACCACTCTGCTCTGGTAAGGAGGAGCAGTATATTGAGTTTTTTTTTTAATAAACATAAAGGTTACCCAGTATCTTGACAGATGTCCATCTAATGCTTTAGCACCAAAATGGCTTCCAATAATTTTGAAGGCTGCCTAACCCTATGATGCTAGCTCACAAAGTCTACCCAACACTTTGAAAACTATATACCACCATGCTACTTCTCATGATCTTTAAGTCTATATTCATACTTGAATGATTTCCACCTGCAGGTGAGTATATTGTTGTAAATTGGACTTATTTAGCTGTTTAATTACAATTATTTTCAAACTAGTAAAGGGGAAACGTTTGCACAGCAGATGCTGAGAATTATCCAGGTTTCATACCCTGAAGGAGCTTGCATTTGACTTTGGAATCCCTTTGGCGAAAGAACCTGTGTTACCTGTTATCTGTTAATTCTGTGGTTTAAAATAAATCATGTTTATATCCCAAAAGAAACTGTTGATTTAAATCCATCCTGCCAAAAGCCTGACAGAAACTCCTGAAAAAGAGAACAACAAAGCACTTTCACAGCAGGGCTAGAATACAAATAGTCTTTAGAAAAAATATTCTCATTGATTTTGTCATAACAACAACACCTACACACATATATGCCTTTTTGAGACCTCTTAGGTGAAATAGTGGGTTGCAGCACCTGCAGTGAGGGAACTTAAAAGCATAGTCTTCCTTCTGGTATAACCTACTGGCCCAGAATAAAAATGGTGTGTCTTAACCTAGGAAACAGCAGGAAATAAAAAATAATATTAAAAACTGAGGGCCCAACTGCAGCTTAATATTGTTTGTCCATCATGTGGAAACAGATACTTTCATATAGGCTGGCTTTTACTGTAGCAAGCTGTGTTTTTAAACAGAGTTAAAGAGTCAGAAATTTTATACCACTCTATCTTTTTCTCTGTACATTTTACACACATTGCCTTTCTGTCTCTGTGTCTTTTTGTTTCTTCTTTCCACCTCACACATTCCTCATGCTATTAAAATAATGCTTCTTTTTGCTCTATACTGTCTCCATCTCTCCTGCAATGTGCATTCATTTGATACAACATAGGAAATTATGTTTTAACCAAAATGCCAGGAAAAAATAGCACATCCCATTGCTCAAAAGACACCTGTTGAAGAGCTCAGAATGTTCCAATTCAAGATTAGTATTCACTATTACACAAAGGTCTGCACTCAACAAAATTGCTTTGAAACACAATTTAAAAAAATGAAATAAAGCAAAGCAAAGAAAAACTACAAACATGGGGAAACAAAACGTTTTTTGAATATTTATGTTAATGATTACATAAACCTAGGCTTCCTTTTGTTTCATTTCCCTTTTAAAAAAAAAATCCTCTTCCCTACCACATTTAAATATATTTTTTATTATACTGTGGTATATCAAAGCTAACTTTGAAAACAATTTTATTTTTTGCTTGGAAATCCCTACTTTACAGGCTTCTATCTTGACCTTTTGTCTTTTGCTACCCATAGAAATGAGATTTGGATGTATGTTGCTGACAGTGTTATGCAGCTCTTATACTCTCTGTGGTCAGACATTCTCTCTTTCTCTTACTGTACATATCTGTATATAGCTGCCAGTACATATCAAAATTTGGTTGACCATAACTAGTATTAGAAATATTGAATATATTATTAGATTTCTATAAATCTGTTATATTCATATATGCTTTTGACACTGTGGATCACGATATCAGGCTATCACGACTGTCAGAAACAGGAATAGTATTTGCCTGGTTCAGATCCTATCAGACAGTCAACAGTCTATACTGTTTAGCAGCACCTCATCGCTACCATGGGAACTGACTTGTGGGGTACCACAAGGATCAATACTGTCACCTAATCTGTTCAATATCTACCTCAAGTCACTAGCCAAGCTGATTCGGTAGATGGACATTGAGTTCTACATCTATGTGGATGACGTGCAGCTACTCATACCCATTGAATCTGACTTGCGCACAGCCCTGAATAAACTGTCTAACCACAATTCAAGAATAGGCTAAAAACAACAAACTTTGCTTGAATCCAAATAAAACCGAGCTTCTATGGGTTCCTAATTCAAGCGGGTGCATACTTGACATCAAAATATCTTTGGGAGAAATAAGGACGTCCCCTCAAATTACAAGTCAGGAACCTTGGAATACAGCTAGAATCAACACTTAACTTGGATCCCACAAATCCAAGCAACCTTTAAGAGCAGCTTCTATCACTTGTGACAACTACTCTCTCTGTCTCCTTACATTGAGAAGGCAAGTCATGTCTCAGTTGTGCATGCCATTATATCATCCAAGACTGGATTACTATAATGCGCTCTATACTGGTCTGACTACAAAGGGTCTGCACCAGCTCCAATTGATTCAGAATGCTGCAGCAAGACTTCACTGGCTACCAGTACAACACAGGGCCAAATTTAAAGCTCTATGGGCCCTGCTTACTAAGGTAAGCTAGCGTTTTTAGCGCGTGCTAAAAATTAGCACATGCAAATGCTAGAGACACCGATATAGTCCTATAGGTGTCTCTAGTGTTAGCGTTTGCTAATTTTTAGTGCATGCTAAAAATGCTTGTGCGCCTATAATGTGGCTTAGTAAACAGGGCCCTATGTTTGATTTTTCAAGGACCTTAAAGGAAATGGTTCAGAGTACTTGAAGAATAGGATCTTCTTCTACACTTCTCCAAGATCACTAAGGTCCTCCCAAGGAGTATCCCTAACAACTCCCTCTCCAAAGTGTTGGAATGTAATTGTATTTTGCATGCATTGCCTGTCACCTATTATTTCTCTGTGATTACTCTGTGACCTCTGATGTAAATTACTTAGAGAGGTCACACAGCTATGCAACTTCCTGTGGGGGTTAGATGCAGCACATGCAGCACATGGAGCACATGGAGCTCATGATCTCTCCTAACCTGAGAGGATCAATGGTGGTGTGAGCATCCATTACCATCTAAGCACATGGAAGGAGCTGATAAGACAAATGTATAGTAATATGTATATATAAGCCTGTCTGATTATAATCTAACTACAAACTGTGAGTAAACAGATGTTTTGTTACTTCAACTTTAAAGTGACTCAGCAGTGAATTATTCAGGGGTGAATGAGAGAGAGATGAAGAAAGAAATTAACATTTCTAAAGCTGAAGCTGTGTGTACTAAAATCTGCTAATTATTTACTACAAATAATCCAACAAAAGGGTTACGGGCCCAGGGCCAGGAATTGAAAAAGAAGAGAAATATTACCAGGCAGAAAAAAAGGCCACATTTTTCTCTTAAGTTTTAAAGGAAAGATTCAGTCTGTCTCTCTCTCCCCCCACACAGCAGACAGAAGGCTAAGAAAATGGCTGAGGGAAGAAATTCACTATTGTTCTATTCTCTCAAGGTGCCTAAATTAACTGAGTTTAATTATCGGCAGTGGGAACTAAGATTCATATGTCTCCTTCGAGCAAAAAGATTAAATATATGCTTAGACCAAGACAGAACAGCTGAAAATATGGCTGAATGGGACAATGCAAACTATTATGTGAAGTGCATGCTTTTGGAAGCTCTCTCAGAGAAACAAGCCATATTAGTGGAGGGAAAAGATACACCAAAGGACATTTTATATAAACTGAGAACTATGTATGCAACTACATATGCAAAGCAGCAACCAATTTGGTTGGCAGAGTTGAATGAAACCAAATTAAGGGATAAAAGTAAATGTAATGATCACATTATGTATCTTATGTCTTCATTTCAAAAGTTAGAACTTTCTGGAATTCCCATGTGTGATGCATTGAAAAGAGCATTTCTTTTTACCTCACTATCAAAGAAGTTTGATGTTTTTAGGTCTGTAAATGAGGCCATTGAAGGGCAATCTTTTGAACAGACAACATCAAAACTAAGGCAGGAATGCATAATAAATGATTCTGAGGAGATGTGTTCTCAAAGCAAGTCAGAGAGAAATGAAACAAATTTCTTGGCAAAGAACAGAGGAAGGCGGAGCTATGGGAAAACTCCACCCAAGGGCAAGCTGATTTGCTACTCATGTGGAAAGGAGGGACATGTATCTAAATGGTGTAAGGAAACACAAAACACTCCCTCTAGCTCACCTAAGCCAATGGAACTAAAGAATTTTCAAACCAGGAAATGTATGAAGGACAAAGATAAACACAAGGGCTTTCTAATGGCAGAAAAATCTTTGACTATGGTAAATAATAATTCAAATGAAAGTACTTGGATTTTGGATTCAGGGAGCACATGCCATTTAACCAATTGTAAGAATTTCTTTCAGGAAATGTGTCCAGAGGAAGGTATTCTTAAAACTGCAAACGCAGGGACTGCTAAGATCCAAGCAAAAGGTATTGGATTCTTAAAATGCAAAGTGTCTAATGAAGTTAAAGAAATTCCTGTAAGTGATGTCTTGTATATTCCCCAAGCAGTTTGCAATATGCTTAGTGTATCTACATTAGATAAGAAGGGATTTGCGATTCATTTTGAAAACAGTAAGTGCACAATCTCTAAAAATGATGAAGTGTATGCTGAAGCTTTTATGCATAATGATATTTATAAACTGAGCATTTCAGGTGAAGCCTCACATATGGCGCAAGTAAGGAAGAATGATGGTAAATGTAGTCTGGAAATCTGGCACCGCCGCCTGGGACATCGTGATTCTAAGGTGATCCAGGATCTTTACAGTAAGCAACTGGCCACCGGCATTCAGATAAGTGCAGATGCTGGTAAAATTGAGAAATGCATAGACTGTGTTACTCAAAAAGGTGTGAGACCCTCATTTCCTGCATACACAGGAAATAGGAGTAATAAAGTGCTGGACTTAATACACAGTGACTTATGTGGACCGTTTAATATCCCATCATTGGGAAATAACAGATTTGTGCTAATATTCTTGGATGATTTCTCTAGATATTGTGTGGCCTATTTGCTGAAAGAAAAAAGTCAAGTCACAGACATGCTGAAGAAATACGTAGCCATGGTGAGCAATAAATTTGAAAGAAAACCAAAGGTTCTTCAGACCGACAATGGTGGTGAGTTCACTTCACAAAGCATGCGCACATTTCTAGAACAAGAAGGCATTCAGCATATCACAACAGTAGCTTACACACCAGAGCAAAATTCTGTTGCAGAGAGAAAATTTAGGTCACTTGTGGAAATGACCAGATGTATGCTGTCAGATAGCAATCTCCCTAAAAGACTATGGGGGGAAGCCATTCTCACAGCAGTGTACCTACAAAACAGAATGCCAACTAAAGGCGCTGAGCGCACACCACATGAGACATGGCATGGTAGGAAGCCAAACCTGTCACACATAAGAACATTTGGAAGTACAGCATATGCTCATGTACCAAAGCAAAGAAGGCATAAGCTGGATTCCACAACAGAAAGGGGCATTTTAGTTGGCTATGCTCCAGGACACAAAGGATATAGAATTTTGAATCTGAAAACTGGCATTGTTGGCATAAGACATGTTACATATTTTGATGAAAACAAGAGGGTTGATAAAGGCTGGATTATCCCAGATGAGCCTTATCATCCAGAATATGAAACTAGAACCATAATAGACATGCCAGTGTATATAAATGCCATACCAAGGCAGATGTCTGAAAGCAACTCACCTGTATCTAACGAGGAACAGGCAGAGGAAGCAGACACAGAAAGGATCATTGAAGAAGACAGTACAGTTGGAGAAGGGGAATCAATTGGAGAAGAACTCTCAGATTTAGAGGATGCGGAAAGGTCAGACCAACCTGTTGTCAGACGCTCATCCAGGGAAAACAAAGGTGTTCCACCCCCAAGACTGTCTTACCTAACAAAGTCAGCAGAAGCTCAAGAGCCCTTAACATGGGATGAGATTGAGAAAATGCCAGCAGAAGAAGCTGCTGAATGGCATAAAGCTGCACAAGAAGAAATTGATGCATTGGATAAAAATAATACTTGGATTCTTACAAAATTACCTCCTGGCAAGAAAGCTATAGGATGCAAATGGGTATTCAAGTTAAAAAGGAATGCACAAGGAAAAGTGGAAAGGTATAAAGCCAGATTAGTGGCAAAGGGATATCTTCAAAAATATGGAGAAGATTTTGATGAAGTGTTTGCACCTGTAGTGAAACACACGACAATCAGAACACTTCTGAGCATTGCAGTCTCAAAAGGCATGCAAGTCAACCACATTGATGTGAAAACAGCATTTCTTCACGGAGATATAACTGAAGACTTGTACATGGAACAGCCAACAGGTTTCATAAATACAAAACAAAGACAGCTAGTGTGTAAATTAAACAAAGGTCTTTATGGATTAAAGCAAAGTGCAAAATGTTGGAATGAAAAATTGCATGAAATATTGACAAATTTAGGATTTAAGCAAGGTGAAGCAGATAAATGCTTGTACACTAGGTGCACAAATGGACAATATGCATACATTTTAGCTTTTGTTGATGATCTGCTCATTGCAAGCAAAAGTGAGCAAGAGTACAAGGACATTGTAAAGTGTTTAAACCAGAATGTTGAGATAAAAGAACTTGGTAATGTGTCATACTATCTTGGTATAGAAATTGAGAAACAAAATGATGGTTCTTATCTTCTAAGCCAGAAGCAGAAAATAAATGAGCTTATTGAAAGTTTAGGTATGCAAGATGCCCAAGTTGTAAGCACTCCCATGATCACTGATTTTCTGAAGGATGAAACAGTAAGAGAACCATTACCAGATAACATCCAATATAGATCAGCCATAGAAGCTGAATATGTGGCCGTATCGGAAGCGTGCAGAGAACTGATGTGGATTGAAAAACTTTTGCTGGATTTCGGAATAGCTGAAAAGAGACCAATCCAGATAATGGAAGATAATCAGAGCTGCATCCGACTGTCACAGAATGACAAGGTTCAGTCACGCACCAAGCACATCGCAACGAAATACCACAACGTGCGAGAGTTGGCGAAAGAAGGGGTCATCAGTCTACACTATTGTCACACCAGTGAGATGACAGCTGACATCATGACCAAACCGTTACCCAGAGAACATTTTGTGAATCTGCGTATAAAGCTTGGACTTTGTATGAATAAATAATTGCATGACAGTTATGCATGAGAAGGGGTTTGTTGGAATGTAATTGTATTTTGCATGCATTGCCTGTCACCTATTATTTCTCTGTGATTACTCTGTGACCTCTGATGTAAATTACTTAGAGAGGTCACACAGCTATGCAACTTCCTGTGGGGGTTAGATGCAGCACATGCAGCACATGGAGCACATGGAGCTCATGATCTCTCCTAACCTGAGAGGATCAATGGTGGTGTGAGCATCCATTACCATCTAAGCACAGGGCCGTGCCGATGCGGTAAGCGAGGTAAGCGCCGCAGGGGGGCGCCCACCTCTGGAGGGCGCCGCCGCGGAGCTTACCCTCGCCCCGCCGAGGCCTTTAAATCTTTTGGTCGCCCCGGGTGTCACCAGAAAGGGGGGTGCCGCCGCTCCCGCTGTCTTCATCCTGGCACCCCCCCCCCCCCCGCACCAGCCCTTTAAATTTATTTGCCGACGCGATAGCGAGCGCAGCACCTCGTGTTGAAGTAAAGGAAGCGGATCCGATCATCTCATTGGGCCTTCCCTCACTGTCCCGCCCTCCTCTGACGCAACTTCCTATTTCCTCTAGGGCGGGACAGTGAAGGAAGGCCCAATGAGATGATCGGATCCGCTTCCTTTACTTCCACACGAGGTGCTGCGCTCGCTATCGCGTCGGCAATTTCTTTTTAAAAACGGGTGGCAGGGAGAAGACGAGGCAGGGTGAGGGTGGGGGACAGATGGGGTGACCGTGAAGGTGGGGGAGGACTCCGATAGCAGAAGGGACTGGGTGGGAGCCAGATGGGGTGAGGGGGACTCGGATGGGCAGAAGGGACTGGGTGGGAGACAGATGGGGTGAGGGTGGGGGGCACTTGGATAGCAGAAGGGACTGGGTGGGAGCCAGATGGGGTGAGGGGGACTCGGATAGCAGAAGGGACTGGGTGGGAGACAGATGGGGTGAGGGTGGGGGGCAATTGGATAGCAGAAGGGACTGGGTGGGAGACAGATGGGGTGAGGGGGACTCAGATGGGCAGAAGGGACTGGGTGGGAGACAGATGGGGTGAGGGTGGGGGGCACTTGGATAGCAGAAGGGACTGGGTGGGAGCCAGATGGGGTGAGGGGGACTCGGATGGGCAGAAGGGACTGGGTGGGAGACAGATGGGGTGAGGGGGACTCGGATAGCAGAAGGGACTGGGTGGGAGACAGATGGGGTGAGGGTGGGGGGCAATTGGATAGCAGAAGGGACTGGGTGGGAGACAGATGGGGTGAGGGGGACTCAGATGGGCAGAAGGGACTGGGTGGGAGACAGATGGGGTGAGGGTGGGGGGCACTTGGATAGCAGAAGGGACTGGGTGGGAGCCAGATGGGGTGAGGGGGACTCGGATGGGCAGAAGGGACTGGGTGGGAGACAGATGGGGTGAGGGTGGGGGGCACTTGGATAGCAGAAGGGACTAGGTGGGAGACAGATGGGGTGAGGGGGACTCGGATGGGCAGAAGGGACTGGGTGGGAGACAGATGATGGGGTGAGGGTGCGGGGCACTTGGATAGCAGAAGGGACTGGGTGGGAGACAGATGGGGTGAGGGGGACTCGGATGGGCAGAAGGGACTGGGTGGGAGACAGATGATGGGGTGAGGGTGGGGGCACTTGGATAGCAGAAGGGACTGGGTGGGAGACAGATGGGGTGAGGGGGACTCGGATGGGCAGAAGGGACTGGGTGGGAGACAGATGGGAGAAGGGGCATGGAGCTGGAACTGGGGTCTGAAAAGTGAGCAGGAGGGAGAATGGGGTCATGCCTGGGGCAGGGGTGGATGGGAGAATCAATGGATCTGGAACTAGGGGCAGCCGCAGGTGGGAACTGGGAGCCGAAAAGAGGGGGCAGTGAGAGAGGGGGGATAGATCCTGGATGGAATGGGGAGTGAGAGGGAGGGCAGACCCTGAATGGATGGGAGGGGGAAAGAGAGAGGGCAAATGGTGAATCGAAGGAGCAGAGAGAAAGGGCAGACAGTGGATAGAAGGGAGTGAAAGAGCAGAAAGTGGATGGAAGGGGGCAGAGATAGAGGGCAAATGCTAGAGGGAAAGGAGAGAGAGAGGGCAGATGGTGGATGGAAGGGGGAGAGAGAGATGGCAGACTGGGGCAGATGGTGGATGGAAGGAGCAGAAATAGAGGGCAGATGTGGATGGAAGGGACATTAGAGAGGGCAGACACTGGAGAGCAGAGAGAGAGCGAAGACAGATGCTGGATGGAAGGAAGACGGTGAAAAGAAGATGAGGAAAGCAGAAACCAAAGACAACAAACTGTATATATATATTTTTATTATTTTGCTTTAGGATATAGTATTTTAGCTGTGTTAATAAATGTTTATAAATAGAACATGTAAATAAGGTAATCTTTTTATTGGACTAATTTTAATACATTTTGACTTAACTTTCAGAGAACAAAACCCCCTTCCTCAGATCAGGATAGGATACTGTAACAGCACTATACTGTATTGACCTGAGGAAGGAGATTTTGGCCTCTGGAAGCTAAATGTATTAGTCCAATAAAATGGTATTATTTTATTTTCTGTGTTTGTTTTATTTCTATTTGTTAATTTGTAAAGTGGTGATTGGTATTTGTTAGTTTTTTCAAATTTACATCTGCTGTCTTTATATTTTGCACAGTACTAGGGGACAGTTTCTGTTTCTGTGGTGTTGCATTGTATACAGAGTCTGGCATCGGGGGTTCAGTTTAATTTTTGTCTAAATAGAAAGTTTATGATTACTTATTCTATAGTGGATTAGGGTGTATCTATTTGTGAAAAAGACATGGCTTTCGGTTGGCATTGACTGTGCAGGATCGACGATCTGTACTAATCTGTCTGTTTTCGTTTTACAATAGGTGAATTGATGTTCTAGTGCTCACTAGTGTTTAAGATGCTTTCCTTTCCCTTGTGTGACTCGTAGAAACGACTGCTTATGGTATGGTAAAATTGCTCTATAGGTCGTGAGTGTTTTGTATTCTCGGTATGCCTAGTACTGGATTTGGGGGGGGGGGGTGTTAAACAATGACCGGCCCCGGGTGTCAACTACCCTAGCTACGCCACTGCTGCCGACGTCTCCCTTGCCTTGCACTCGTTGGTTCCCTCAGTGTCCTGCCTTCTTCTGACGTCAGAAGAAGGCGGACACTGAGGGAACCAAGAGCGCAAAGGGAAGGGAGACGTCGGCAGCGCGCCGCTTTCACTGACGCTGCTGCGACCGGAAGTAAAAGATTTAAAGGCCCCAGGGTGCGGAGGGAAGGGCAGAGAGGCATGGATGGGAGGGCAGGGCCCAAGGAGAGGACAAATTGCTGGAAATGGAGGGGAGGGGATAGAGGAGGCAAGGATTGCTGGCTATGGATGGAGGAGGGAAGGGCAGAGAGGGACAAGGATGGACATGGGGGCCCAGGGAGAGGACAAATTGCTGGAAATGGAGGGGAGGGGAGGGGAGAGAGGAGGATTGCTGGCTATGGATGGAGGAGGGAAGGGCAGAGAGGGACAAGAATGGACATGGATGGGAGGGCAGGACCCAGGGAGAGAGGAGAAATTGCTGGAAATGGATATAGAGCAAGAAATGAAGAAGAAAGGAGAAAAGTAAAGAAATAAATGGAAAGGAAGCCCTGGAAATGGAGTTAAGAGGACAGATAGCAGCAGAATCAGATACTGGACCAGCATGATTGAAAAAAGAAAGTCACCAGACAACAAAGGTAGAAAAAAATTATTTATTTTCATTTTAGCGTTTGGAATATGTCCACTTTGAGAATTTACATCTGCTATCTTATTTTGCAATGTATAGCAATTTGTTTCTAAGAATATTGCTGACAATTCCTTTCAGTGTGGCAAGTGGTGAGCGATCATTTTCATGGGGGGGGGGGCGTGATCATTTTCACGGGGGGGGGGGGGGGCGCCAACTGATAGTCTGCAGGGGGGCGCCAGAGACCCTAGGCACGGCCCTGTCTAAGCACATGGAAGGAGCTGATAAGACAAATGTATAGTAATATGTATATATAAGCCTGTCTGATTATAATCTAACTACAAACTGTGAGTAAACAGATGTTTTGTTACTTCAACTTTAAAGTGACTCAGCAGTGAATTATTCAGGGGTGAATGAGAGAGAGATGAAGAAAGAAATTAACATTTCTAAAGCTGAAGCTGTGTGTACTAAAATCTGCTAATTATTTACTACAAATAATCCAACACAAAGGGTGTCACAAAATATGATACCGCAAGTGAGCCTTCTCTGAAGTAGCCCCCACACTCTGGAGTGCACTCCCTGAAAGGCTTTGCTTAACACAAGACTATCTCAACTTCAGGAAGTAGGTAAAAGCTTGGCTCTTCAACCAGGACGAACTAACTAACTCCCCCCCCCCCCCCCCCCCCACACACACACACAATGACACTGGCAGCACATACTATATCAGGACATGTTTATCCACTCCTACCCTAGCTAAGATAATATGCAAGCACTTTTCTGACCTCATTTGCAACTTTCTTTAAATTAGTCTCTTATTTTCTTAGTCCTGTTATTCTATCTTAGCTATCTATATGTTCCATCTTTGCTTACACCCTATGTTGTCTATTAAAATGTTTTATTGAATATTGTGTTGACATTGCAATGTAGAATGCTATGCCATACTTTGTATTGTTGTTGAATATTTTTACTGCTGTAATTGTCTATTGCTTATGTTCGACCTATTCTCGCTGTATCCTGCCTTGAGCAAATTCCTTCAAAAAAGTGGTACATAAATCCAAATAAATAAAAAATAATAATATAACAATCTGTTTATAGGTATATCCACACACATTCTATGTGCTCTTATGGATATATTCATAACTAGTAAAAAAGGCCCGTTTCTGACACAAATGAAACGGGCGCTAGCAAGGTTTTCCTCGGAGTGTGTATGTTTGGGAGAGTGTATGTGAGAGTGGCTGTTTGAGAGTCAGAGTGAAAGTGTGAGTGTGTGTGAGTGAGAGAGTGAGTGAGTCTGGGTGTGAGTGTGTTTGTGAGAGAGTGTGTGTGTGAGAATGAGAGTGTGTGCAAGTGTGTATGTGAGACACAGTGTGAGAGAGAGTGTGTGTGTGTGGGCGAGAGAGAGAGTGTGTGTGAGACACAGATTCTCTGTGAGAGTGAGTGTATGAGACCAAGCGAGTGTGTGAGTGACTGTGTGGCACATAGAGAGTGAATGTGATACAGTGTGAGACAGAGTGTGTGAGAGTGAGAGTCAGAAAGACATTGTAAATGAGAGAGAGAGTGTGAGCCCTGCCCTCCCAATCCATGCTCATCTGTCCCCTGCCCCCTCCATTCATCCTTTTCCAGCAATTCCCCTCTCTCCCTGAGCCCTGCCCTCCCAATCCATGCCTATCCATGCTCCTCTGTCACCTGTCCCCTCCATTCATCCCTATCCAGCAATTCCCCTCTCTCCCTGAGCCTTGCCCTGCAATCCATATCCATCCATGCCCATCTGTCCCCTCCATTCATCCTTATCCAGCAATTCCCCTCTCCCTGCCCTCCCAATCCATGCCCATCCATGCTCCTCTGTCACCTGCCCCCTCCATTCATCCCTATCCAGCAATTCCCCTCTCTCCCTGAGCCCTGCCCTGCAATCCATATCCATCCATGCCCATTTGTCCCCTCCATTCATCCCTATCCAGCAATTCCCTCTCTCCCTGAGCCCTGCCCTCCCAATCCTTGCCCATCCATGCTCCTCTGTCCCCTGCCCCCTCCATTCATCCCTTTCCAGCAATTCCCCTCTCTCCCTGAGCCCTGCCCTGCAATCCATATCCATCCATGCCCATCTGTCCCCTCCATTCATCCCTATCCAGCAATTCCCCTCTCCCTGAGCCCTGTTCTCCCAATCCATGCCCATCCATGTTCCTCTGTCACCTGCCCCCTCCATTCATCCCTATCCAGCAATTCCCCTCTCTCCCTGAGCCCTGCCCTGCAATCCATATCCATCCATGCCCATCTGTCCCCTCCATTCATCCCTATTCAGCAATTCCCCTCTCTCCCTGAGCCCTGCCCTCCCAATTCATGCTCCTCTGTCCCCTGCCCCCTCCATTCATCTCTTTCCAGTAATTCCCCTCTCTCCCTGAGCCCTGCCCTCCCAATCCATGCCCATCCATGCTCCTCTGTCCCCTGCCGCCTCCATTCAACCTTTTCCAGCAAGTCCCCTCTCTCCCTTCCATGACCCCCCTCGTATCCATGCTCCTCTCTCTCCCATGTCCCAGTCTGGCCCGCCCTCTTCTCCCCCCCCCTTCGCATCCATGCCCCCCCCCCTCGCATCCATGCTGTCGTTTCTCCCCTGCCCTCCCGCTCCCATTGTTCAACTTTACTGGCCACCCTCTTCTCTCCCCCCAACTTCTTTTTTTTTTTTCTTCTTTTTAAATTTACCTCCATGGCAGTTCCGGCAGCGCAGCATCAGGGAAGGAGGCGGCGCTCCCGATGTCTCTAGCCTTCCCTTCACAGCGAAGGGAAGGCTAGAGACATCGGGAGCGCCACCTCCTTCCCTGACGCTGCGCTGCCGGAATTGTTTGGTTTTTTTCCGCCCTCGACATCATGACGTTTGACGCGAGGGCGGGGCAGAGACGGCTGGCTGGCTTGAAGGCTTCACACCACGAATCCACGAACCCTTCAGCCTGGGAGTGACGTCAGATGGCTTCAGAACGTTGTCCTCAGAACGTTGAGGGTGCGTTTTATTATATTAGATTACAGGATACTACTATTGTATATATGGTGTTATAATCAGCATATATACAAATATTTAAGAGATAACCTCTATAGAACATTTGTCATTTACGCTTCTGTTTTGTAGTTTTATAGTTTACTATTTATCAGTGATGGGTCCGTTGCTTTTTAAAAGTACTTAAGTAAAAAGTAAAAGTATTGGCTTCAAAAGTAGTGAAGTAGAAGTAGAAAGTCTTATTAAAAAAATATTCAAGTAAAAGTAATAAAGTACAACTCTTAAAATTAGTTTTTTACTACAAAGTAAAAAGTATTCTTAGCAAGTTGCACCACAGAATTTAAGGCCCTGTTTACTAAGGCGCGATAGCATTTTTAATGTGTGCTAAAAAATAGCATGAGTTAATGCTAGAGACACTCAAATGGGTGTCTAGTCTTAGTGCATGCTAATTTTTAGCGTGTGCTAAAAATGTTAGCGCACCTGCAACGCAGTTTAGTAAAGACGGCCCTTAGTATGTTTACAAGCAGCAGTACTGTATTGAGAATGTGTACATATCGACTTGTGATCTGTCTAGATCTCTGAGGGTACAATGGAACAGAAATATAATGAAATTACAAGTTTAATAGCCTTTTAACAAGCTGGGCAACAATCTGTCATTCTCCCCCTCCCCTGCCCCCACGAAATGTGAGGCCTGTTGAGGTTATTGAACAGGTCAGACACATCATTATTTTAGTCTTTCTTATTTGATTTTTTTTTTAATCAAATTCTGAGTTAAGGCCCAACAGTACCTCTTCTTGGACTAAATAACTGTCCAGCAACTCTAAACAAACTGTAGAATGCTACTACTACTACTACTATTTAGCATTTCTATAGCGCTACAAGGCATACGCAGCGCTGTACAAACATAGAAGAAAGACAGTCCCTGCTCAAAGAGCTTACAATCTAATAGACAAAAAATAAATAAAGTAAGCAAATCAAATCAATTAATGTGAACGGGAAGGAAGAGAGGAGGGTAGGTGGAGGCGAGTGGTTACAAGTGGTTACGAGTCAAAAGCAATGTTAAAGAGGTGGGCTTTCAGTCTAGATTTAAAGGTGGCCAAGGATGGGGCAAGACGTAGGGGCTCAGGAAGTTTATTCCAGGCGTAGGGTGCAGCGAGACAGAAGGCGCGAAGTCTGGAGTTGGCAGTAGTGGAGAAGGGAACAGATAAGAAGGATTTATCCATGGAGCGGAGTGCACGGGAAGGGGTGTAGGGAAGGACGAGTGTGGAGAGATACTGGGGAGCAGCAGAGTGAATACATTTATAGGTTAGTAGAAGAAGTTTGAACAGGATGCGAAAACGGATAGGGAGCCAGTGAAGGGTCTTGAGGAGAGGGGTAGTATGAGTAAAGTGACACTGGCGGAAGATGAGATGGGCAGCAGAGTTTTGAACCGACTGGAGAGGGGAGAGGTGACTAAGTGGGAGGCCAGCAAGAAGCAGATTGCAGTAGTCTAAACGAGAGGTGACAAGGGTGTGGATGAGGGTTTTGGTAGAGTGCTCGGAAAGAAAGGGGCGGATTTTACGGATGTTGTAAAGAAAGAAACGACAGGTCTTGGCGGTCTGCTGGATATGAGCAGAGAAGGAGAGAGAAGAGTCAAAGATGACCCCAAGGTTTCGAGCTGAGGAGACAGGGAGAATGAGAGAGCCATCAACAGAAATAGAAAACGAGGGGAGCGGGGAGGTGGGTTTGGGGGGGAAAATGAGAAGCTCGGTTTTGGTCATATTTAATTACAGGTGGCGTTGAGACATCCAGGCAGCAATGTCAGGCAAGCACGCTGATACTTTGGTTTGGATGCAAGGTGAGATATCAGGGGTAGAAAGGTAGATTTGGGAGTCATCAGCATAGAGGTGGTAGGAAAAGCCATGGGATGAGATTAATGAACCAAGGGAAGAAGTGTAGATAGAAAAGAAGAGGGGACCAAGAACAGAACCCTGAGGTACGCCGACAGGCAGAGGGATAGAAGTAGAAGAGGATCCACCAGAGTGAACACTAAAGGTGCGGAGGGAGAGGTAGGAAGAGAACCAGGAAAGGACAGAGCCCTGGAATCCAAGTGAGGACAGGGTATCGAGAAGTATGCTGTGATCGACAGTGTCAAAAGCAGCGGAAAGATCAAGAAGAATGAGGATGGAATATTGACCTCTGGATTTAGCCAGTAATAGGTCATTGGAGACTTTAGTAAGCGCAGTTTCGGTTGAGTGGAGAGGGCGAAAACCAGATTGTAATGGGTCAAGAATAGCATGTGAGGAGAGAAAATCAAGGCAGCGGCGGTGAACAGCACGCTCAAGTAATTTGGAGAGAAAAGGAAGGAGGGAGATGGGTCGGTAATTAGAGGGACAAGTAGGGTCAAGTGAAGGCTTCTTAAGGAGAGGTGTGACCACAGCATGTTTAAAGGCAGCAGGGACAGTCGCAGTGGAAAGTGAGAGGTTGAGAATGTGACAGATAAAAGGAATAAGAGTAGGAGAGATGGCATTAAGAAGGTGGGTGGGAATGGGATCAGAGGAACAGGTGGTACATTTTGAGGAAGAAAGGAGAAGTGTAGTTTCCTCAATAGTAACTTCAGGAAAGGAGGAAAGGGAATGAGGGGAAGGAGAGAGAGGGGAACGGACTAGTGGAGGGAGAGCTGGTAGAGGTAGAGAAAGCAAGGTTTATCTTTTGAACCTTGTTGTGAAAGAATTCAGCAAGGGTCTGAGGAGATAATGAAGGGGGAGTTGGGGGAGGGGGCACCTTGAGGAGAGAGTTCAATGTGGTGAAGAGAAGTCGAGGATTAGAGCCAAGAGAGTTGGTCAGTTGGATATAATAATCCTGTTTGGCACGTAAAAGAGCAGATTGGAAGGAGGTCAGCATGAACTTAAAGTGTAAGAAATCAGCAAGGGCCCGAGATTTCCGCCAGAGGCATTCGGCGGAGCGGGTACAGGAACGTAGGTAGTGGATATTAGAAGTCAGCCAGGGTTGGGGTTTTGTACGCCTTACAGGGCGGGTCATCAAAGGTGCAAGAGTGTCTAAGGCAGAGGATAGAGTATTGTTGTAAGAAGAAACAGCCTCGTTGACAGACGTGGATGGTGCCACAGTAGAGAGGAGGTTTGAAACATGGGAGGATAGAGATGAAGGGTCAATGTCGTGAAGATTCCTAGATAAATTAGATAGGATAGGACGGGACTGGGAGGGAGGAGATTTAAGTGTGAAAGTTATAAGATGGTGATCAGAGAGGGGAAGATCGGAGGCAAGGAAACTAGAGGGTGAACAGTTGGAGGAGAAGATGAGATCAAGACAGTGACCATTTTGATGAGTGGGGGAGGTGGAGCATAGTTGGAGATTAAAGGACGACGTTAAAGCGAGTAACTTGGAAATATAAGAGTTGGAAGGATCATTAGCAGGAATATTAAAGTCACCAAGGATGAGAGAGGGGGAGGAAGGATCATGGAAGAAGGCAAGCCAGGCATCAAAGTCACTGAGAAAGGATGAAAGGGACTTATCAGGGGGACGATAAATGACCGCTATTCGAAGAGGCAGAGGAGAGAAAAGGCGGATAGAGTGGACTTCAAAGGAGGAAAAACAGTGAGATTGAGGTGGAAGAAGGGGTTGAAATCTGGAGGAGGGAGAGAGAAGTAGTCCAACACCGCCCCCACGGCCAGCAGGGCGAGGAATATGTGAAAATAGATAACCGCCATGGCACAGGGCTGCGACTGAAGCAGAGTCATCAGGGCAGAGCCAGGTTTCTGTTATGGCGAGCAGATGGAGGTGACGCGAGATAAAGAGGTCCTGGATATAGGGGAGTTTGTTACAGATAGAGTGGGCATTCCATAGGGCGCAAGAGAAGGGCAGAGAAGAGGAGGGGAGTAGAGGAATAGAGATGAGGTTAGAGAGGTCACGGTGAGATCTGTAGAGTTTGGATAATAGTTGGTGAGGAGGGCCAGGATTGGGATTGATGTCACCAGCTGAGAGTAAGAGAAGGAGTAAAAGAGAGCGGAGGAGAGTAGGAGAGGTGTGGCCACGAAGGCGTCGAAGGCGAGAGGTATTTAGGTGGAATGGGGAAGGCAAAATGGAGGGAAGAAAGAGACGGAGATTAAAAGCCAAGAGGGAGGAAGAGGGTAGGAGAGAAGGTGAGGTGATGAAGTCAATGGATGGGAAGTGAGTTCCTGTAGCGGAGAGAGGTATGGGGTGAGGGAAAAGATTAGGAAGGGACAGAGCTAGGAAGAGAATGTGAATAGGGGCCATAAACGATTAAGGTACTTTAGCAACTGGAAAAAGATTAGATACAAAGAGAAAAATGCCCCGCGCACCGTTAGGCGCGCAGCACCTAGAGCGGAGGCCCTGAGTGGATCGGGGTGGACCTGGGTGTCACCCCGGAGAAGGCTGTAAGGATATGCAGATGAGCTGCAAGTCCTCCACAGCACCTGAAAGGCAGCCGGTGGTAGAGGTGGGTACCTCTCAGCTGAGGAAAGGCTTACCAGGGGTTAGGCCGAAGCCAGCATTCCTCCCCCTGAGGGTCGCCTGATCCTAGCCAAAAAGCACCTGGGAACTCTGGGCACTTGGAGAGAAGGCCCTGGGAAGATCGGGGTGGAACTGGAGTCACCCCGGATACAGCTATGAGGAAATGCAGAAGGGCTGCAAGTCCTCCACAGCACCTGGTGGGAGCGCTGGGCACCTAGAGCGGAGGCCCTGAGTGGATCGGGGTGGACCTGGGTGTCACCCCAGAGAAGGCTGTAAGGATATGCAGATGAGCTGCAAGTCCTCCACAGCACCTGAAAGGCAGCCGGTGGTAGAGGTGGGTACCTCTCAGCTGAGGAAAGGCTTACCAGGGGTTAGGCCGAAGCCAGCATTCCTCCCCCTGAGGGTCGCCTGAATGGATTGAAAGTCCTTTCTTTAAAGCAGTCTGCTTTCAGAAAGGCCCAGGCACTTTGCAAAATAACACAAGAACCCAAAAAGACACTCAAAACCTATATAGGAAACTTATCACACCATAACAGCCCTAACACCTATGAAAAGACAGTGCTATAAAATAAAGATTGCACTGGGCTCTAGAGCAACAATGTACTTACAACTGGACTTTTATAGATTCCTACACAGTGAAGGAATATGCAAAGTCTCTAGAAAGCACCACAGTTTATAACAACAGCAGCCAGAACGTTATTTGTGCAGCATTATACTCAGATAACTTAATATAAATTGACTGGTGTTTTCAAGAAGTGACTAGATATATGCATTATTATAGAGCATTTAGACATACTTTAATTCTCTCCAAACGCACTAGTTCAAATAGTGTATTCAAACACAAATACAGGATAAATGACTACAAACTAAGGGGCCCTTTCACTAAAGCTTAGCGAATGTTAATGGAATTAGCATGCGCTAAATGCTGCATATCCTATTTTATAAATATGGGCCACAGGGCATTTAGAGCACGCTAATTCCCGTTAGAACATACTAAGCTTTAGTAAATAGGCCCCTAAGAATAGCAATATGTAAACAACATTTAGCTTGAAAGCTCTAGAAGCCAGACTCTACATGCAGTACAACACCAGAGAAATAGATTGCATTTCCTTATATACAGTGAAAAATATATAGACAGCAGGTGTTAATTCACAAAACTGACACATTGCAATCAATAAATAGAAAATAAAATTATTTTTCTACCTTTATGCCTGGTAATTTTATTTTTCTAAGTATAGTGGTCCCAGTATCTGCTCCTTCTTATCCCTTAGATCACTGTCCAGGGCTTCCTGTCCATTTGCCATGTTTTCTTCTCCTCCTATCTTCTTAATTTCTTTCACTCAGATATTGATTTTGTTTTTCATGCTCAGTATCCCACAATACATTTTTTTTTGCCTCTCAAATTTTATCCCTCTTGCTTATCCTCCAGTCTTCTAGCTCCCTCTTTTTACTGCTTCTATCTAGCTCGCCATCTCTTTTCCCCACCAATTTTTAACATCTCCCCTCTCTTCTCTTTTCTTTCCATCGATGCCAGGCATCTCTCCTGTCTTCCCTTCCTTCTTGCCCTGCATCTCTTCCTGGTTTTCCTTTCTACCTTCCTTCCTAGTCAGCATCTCCCCAATCTCTCTTTCCACCTTCCCTCCTCTCCAGTGCCCCCCCCCCCTGAACTTTCCTTCCACCTTCACTCCTCTGTGCCCAGCATGTCACCCTAATCTCCCTTTCCATCCACCTCCATGACCAGCATGACTCCCTCATTTCCCCTCCCACATTCCTCCATGCCCAACATGTCCTACGATCTCCCCTTTCACCCAGAATGTTCCCCAATCTCTCCTCCTCCATTCCTCTGTGCCTAACATGCCCTCAAACTTCCCTTCCACCATATCATGCATGTTCACCCAGTCTCCATTCCCACCTTCTTTCTCCCCATTTTCCTCTGTATCCAGAATCTCACCCTGATCTCCCATTCCCACCCTCATCCTTGCCCAATGTGTTCCTCTAATCTCCCTCCCCACATTCCTTCATGCCCAGCATATCCCCTGATCTCCCGGTCTCCCCTTCTACCATTCTTCCAGCTCTGAGCTGGGCTGCCACCTTTTTTTGTTGTTGTTCAGCCTTTTTTTTCCACAGCCCTCCCTTCTCCCAGCTTGGCTCCACCTTGTTCTTTTATAAGCTTAGTTTTTTTAACACCTCTCCCTGCTTCTCAGCTTTTTTATTTCTCAGCCAGACCTCTCTCCTCTCAGCTCAGCTCTCTCAGCTCATCTCCATATTGTTTTGTGTTTTGTTTTAGCTTAGGTTTTTCACAGCTCTCCCTGCTTCTCAGCCTGTTAGGTTTCGGAGTTGGGAGGAGATTTTTGGGGGGAGTGGAGCTCTAAGCTGATTGTCTGAGACTGAAGGGAGGGGGACTTGAAACTAGGGTTACTATATTTGGTCCCCCCCAAAAGAGAGCACATGCCCTGGCACACCCCCTGTCACGTATCACCCCACCCCTTTCAACCCCCGTCCCATCCTCTTACCTTACTCTACTGCCCTGTGGTCTAGTGACCTCCTCGGGGCAGGAAAGAGCCCCCTCTTTCCTGCCCGGAGCGCTGCCCTGCATTCTCTCTCTTCCCCTTGCAATGCTGATGGTCCCGGTGCCAATTCAAAATGGCCGCCGAGAGTTGAAGCGGCCTCGCAAGACTTCTGTTATTCTATAAAGTGTGCTTAACTTTAGGCACAGTCCATAGAATACTACTATGCTCTTTTTTGTGCCAAATTTTTAGGGGCCAGTTATAGAATCCCCCCCTAAGAGTCTTGTTTTAAGGTATGTTATATGTCCTTATGATAGAATATTGAGCGTTCCCCTGATGCAGACAGTTTGTTGCCAAAACATGTTGGGAGTTTATTAACACATACAACCGTTTTGTTACTGAAAGTTGCTTTGAATAATCTTACCTTGACTTTTCAGCCACTGGCTGGTTCCTTTGGCTGCTTTTTTTCTTGTACACTCGGTTTTGACAGGTGATGACTGGTAAAGAGCAACCAGTTGGCTTTTCTGATACTCAGCAATGTTGCAAAGTACCATTCATTACATGTAGGATCTTATAAATTTGCTTCTGAGCACCTTCTTTAAATAGAAGGAAGCTTTAGGATAAGTAAAATCAATCAGGCAAGTGTTTCCACTGTCATCTAAAAACTCAGTCAGGAAATGAATGGAGTAAATCCAGCGCCACACCTTTCTATAGAGAGAGGCTGAAAATGATCCACGTCTATAAATTGGAGAAGTCAAAGTTAGCAGAGCAGTGCTAAGGAATCTCAGTTTAATTCTGTAGCTGCATCATAGAGCTACAGCTGCATGATAGACAGTGGTAAGTAAAAAAGTGTCAAGTTTCAGTTGTTAAGCTTAACTTTATAAAATATATAACCAACATAAAATGTAAAATGCTCAAAAGTCACATAATCCACATATAAGCAAAAATAATGTTTTTGCCTAGCTATGTTTTTTCATTACTTTTTGGTTCTTATATTCGTTTTAATATAAACTATTCACATATACGCATGTAAATCACAATACAATGTCTGTCTAAGTCACACATAATATATAGATGTTCTCTTTATTCCTCTTTTGTCTCTATTTGCTCATATTTCATCCAGCCATTCTTCCTTGCATTCTTTCATAGCTTCACTCATAGGAATAGCAAAGCTACAATAATAAAAAAAAAGTGTGCTCACTGTCTGTGTATAGACTTTTCAGCGCACGTGAGCATTTCAAGAGTCCCTTTATGAAAACATCCAGCCCAGAACTGTGCTGATTTCCTGTGTGTGTGCCATTCCAATAAGGAGGTCTTTCTGGGAGACTTGCATGGCAGCTGTGTATGTAAATATTAGCACTTGCTTGTGTACATGTCCTGTAGCAGCAATTCTACAACCGGGTACCTCAATTTAGGTATGGCAACTTTGTCCGTTATATCTGAAGATGTTGTTCTTTCTTGCTGTAATCCCTTTTAGCATTTTCAGGGGGACTTTTACTAAAGCTTAGCTCAAGGTATCTACAGCAGTCCTCTGTAAAATTATTGCTGGTAATTTTACAGAGGAGTGACCAAGAAGCTTTGACTCCTGAGGCAGGCATTTCATGCTGAAACACGACTCCGTGTTGAGTGCTGGTTTAACTTGATGTTTGAATAAAGGTTGCCTTTTGTGTTTACCTTTGGATTTGTTCTAGAAGGCTGTTTGATGTCCCTACTTTGGTGTTTTTGGACTTGAGAAGTTCTTATGGCATAGTAACATTTCTGAGTTTGTGAAACGTTTACTCTATATTCCCTTAGTAAAGATAGCTACAATACTTCTTTCTCTGGCAACAATCTTTTCCTCCATTACCTCTCTGCATGCAGTAATTAGAATTTTTTTCACTGCAATTTCACTAAAATACCAGTAGAGAGGTGTGGTAGCCATGTTAGTCCACTCTTAAGGTTATCAATAGAAATCAAACAAAATAAAACATGGAAAAGAAAATAAGATGATACCTTTTTTAATTGAAAAACAAAAAAAACAGCACCACGGGCCTTTAAAAATGGAACACAGTTCTTTAATGAATGAGCCTTGACAAAAAGACCCGACACGGGCCGTGTTTCGGTGACTAGCACCTGCGTCAGGGGTCACAGTGATGACGTGGAAAACTTGGGGAATAACTCGAATATATTCCTCTACAATATATTATTCCTTACCCCACGTCTCATGTAGTAAAAGCTACAAAGCACCAAGGCACTTTCACTTTCTGTATCAAAATCCAGGTAGCACAACAACGGTGGCGGCGGTGGCGGCAGTTTTCGGCGTTCCGGGGGGGAAACGACAGGTTCGCGGAAGGGGGGGGGGTTCGAGGGGGCTGTAGCACGGGGGGGGGGGGGGGGGAAATTGCCTACCTAAGGCCCGTTTCCTTGCCTACAGAAACGGGCCTTTTTTACTAGTCTCCCATATTCTCTGTTTTTACATGTCAATTTGCTTTCTAAATTCTCGTACTTCGACCTGCAGCTGGGCAATCTCAGTCACTAGTTCTTTAATTTTTTCAGACCCCCCCCCCCCTCCCCAAAAACAGATACACACACACAGAAATCTACGAAGTCAAAACTTGAGCCAAACTTAAATCACTTTCCAAATTTCAAGTAAGAACTCTCTAATTGAAATTCATACTGTATGCTATTATGTTGGGCTATTATGTCTACAGCTTACTTCTTTTCACACCAGCACTCCTCTCTGCAGTGTGCAAAGCCCCCTCACCAGCAGCCACAACCGCCACACTAGCTTTTACAATTTTCCCTACAAACAGGTATATATTTATGACCTTATTGATCATCTGCTGTATCGTGCATCGGGGGTACATCAGAGTATCAGCAAAATGCTGCTGTCAAGGGGATGCAAAGGCACACTTCTCCCTCTGGTCTTGATCTCAGCAATTGATCAGCCCAATCTAATGTCTGGTGAAGCACAATGAAGTCCATAATTCCTGTGGAAGGAGGAGGCACAAGAGCTGCAGGATAAGCCCAGGCTCTTTTTTAAAAGCTTTTTGCCCCCACTCATAAGACAAGAAGAATAAATAAAATCAATGCAAAATGGAAACATATAAGATAAGGAGAACTTGCTATCAGACACTTTCTTCAAGATGCCATCTTGCTTTTCCTATTGGGGATGCTTAAATATTAAAAGTGAGAACAAATGTGTTTGTATTCAGAACTAAGGGTCCCTTTTATTAAGCCGCGAAAGCACCTAAATGCACCCAACATGCCTCAATTTGAAGTTACCGTCTGGCGGTAATTTCATTTTTGATGCGTATCCGCAATGTTCGCCAGAAAATATATTTTATTTTCTGGCACACGGAGAAAATCGGGTGGTAACTCTGACTTCACACATATAGGTGATTACCGCACGGTTAACACAAGAGACCTTACCGCTAAGTCAATGGCATGCAGTAAGGTCTCAGACCCAAAATGGATGCGCCAATTTTTATTTTGCTGCACGTCCATTTTCGGCAAAAATGTTAAAAAGGTTTTTTACAGGTGAGCTGAAAAATGGATCTGTGCACGCTCAAAACACACACCTACACTAGTGCAGCCCATTTTTCAGCGCACCTTAGTAAAAGGACCCCTCAGAGAATTGTCTGCATACTCTCCCTCTAAGGAAAGCAGAGGCAGAAAATTTCTGTTTGGCTCTGTTTCTACAGTTTTCTTTTTACTCAAGAATAGAGCTGTTCCTAGTCTTTGTATTTTTTGAAAGATTAAATAACATTTACCTATTCTAATCAGCTCAGGATTTTGTAGACCTCCATCTTCTCCCTCTATAGCCGTCTCTTCTCCATGCTAAAGAGCCCTAACCTCTTAAGCCTTTCCTCGTTTTGGTTGCCCCTCTTATATCTTTTCAATTCATTTCTGTATTTTTGAAATATGATGAGCAGGGGAGATATGATAGAGCTCTATAAAATAATGAGTGAAGTTGAACGGGTAGATGTAAAGCATCTGTTCACGCTTTCCAAAAATACTAGGACTAGGGGACATGCGATGAAGCTACAATATAGTAAATTTAAAACGAATTGGAGAAACCTTTCTTCACTCAATGTGTAGTTAAACTCTGGAATTCGTTGCCAGAGAATGTGGTAAAGGCGGTTAGCTTAGCGGAGTTTAAAAAAGGTTTGGACGGCATTCTAAAGGAAAAGTCCATAGACCATTATTAAAATGGACTTGGGGAAAATCCACTGTTTATTTCTGGGATAAGCAGTATACAATGTTTTGTACTTTTTTGGGATCTTGCCAGGTATTTGTGACCTAGATTGGCTACTGTTGGAAACAGGATGCTGGGCTTGATAGACCTTTGGTTTGTCCCAGTGTGGCAATACTTATGTACTTACATTTTAGAATGCACTTAGCTGTGTGTACATTCTAATTAATGCCAATTAGTGTTTATTGCTTGTTACCATCCAATTAACAGTGCTGATTGGCTTGTTAACCAATTAGATTATGAGCATTGTTATGGAATATGCTTAGATTTCCACATGGAAATCTATGCGTGATATTTAGAATCTGGGGGTAAATGACTTAGGGGTCCTTTTACCAAGCTGTAGTAAAAGGACCCCTGTGGTGGCATTGGTGCATGGGTTTACTTCTCGCTGAGGCCTGCTTTTACTGCAGCAGATAAAAGGCTTTTTGTTTAAATAAAGAAAATGGCCATGTGGTAGTTAACCACTTGCCATGTGACCATTTCCCAGGGAAGCCCTTACCACCACCTATTTAGGAGGCGGTATGGGCTCCCACGCTAACCAAACATTTTTTAAGTGCCGGAAATGGCATGCAGTGGGGTCAGGTACTGCTGCTGGGCCTCTGTGGTAGCCCGGCAGTAGTGCCAGATCGCAGCATGGCAAGTTTGCGGTGGGCTTGCCTTACTTTAGTAAAAGGGCTACTTAATTCTCTCAAGATAGAAAGTGAAAAGCAGAGTGCCCCAGGGATCTGTACTGAGAGAGATGCTTTTAACATTCTTACAAATGATCAGAAAATGGGAACAATGAGTGAAGTGATTACATTTGCAGATGAGATAAAACTAATCTAAGTTGGTATATCACATATGGACTGTGAGAACTTGCAGGAGGATCTTAGGAGATTGGAAAACTGGGCATGAAAATGGCAAATTTAATGTGGTGGTGCACATTTGTAAGAATAATCCAAACCATAGCTACAAAATGCTAGGTTCCACATTTGGAGTCATCTAGGCATTTCACCTCCCTAACAACTCCTAACTTGGCATTTATCCAGTCAATATTGCAGTAATTCCACAGGTAAAGGTAATCTCATTTCTATAAGAGATTTTGGAAACAGCTTCATGACAACAGGTAGTGCCTTCTTAATTTTGGTATCACTAACTATGATTGCCTGTTTTATCAGCAGCTGCACAACCTTTTATATCTCTGATGTTTTTAAATATTGGACACTATATTTATTCAATAATTTACTAGATATATCTTTTTAATGTTTGACACAAACATATGTGTTCACTTTATTCATTGTCCACACATTCTCACATTCATAACACTATGTTTTGTTTTAGTCTAAAGGTGCCCTGGAGTTCAGACATATTCCACTCCATTTTTTTTTCATCATCCCCTATGATAATTCCATGTCATCACAGTTTTGACACCAGTTTTGGCATTTAAGCCTGGCACTCTGACACGTCTGTCCTCATTTGCATGCAAAATGCTGCTTGAGTTTCTTTGTAGATGCCACCAGGCACATCCCCCAGACTGGAGGACACAGGAATGGAACACACACCGGACCGGAACACACTGGACTGGAGCACACCAGACTGGAACACACACCGGACCGGAACACACTGGACTGGAGCACACTGGATTGGTCCGCACAGCTTCACCTGCGCTTAGCTACTAAGCCCCCCAGGAGTTGAGCTCCTGGGTTCGAGTAGCCGACAGGACTTACTGGATACCGGATGACATAGGGACCAGGACTGGAAACAGAAGTGCTCCTAAACCTAAACTGATCTACGTGCTCCCAAGCCCTAAACCAGCAGGAGTGTTCCTAACAGTAAACTGACAAAAGGACTTCCTAAGCTCTATACTAAACAGGAGCTCCTAAGCCCTGCTCAAGAAAGGGACTTCCTAAGCCCTAAACTAACAGAGCAGGGAACTAAACACAAAGCTAACACAGGTGCTACTAAGCACCAAGCTACAAACAGAGCTCTACACTAATAAGCTATTCACAAAACTACCAAGCTACCTAAGCACTGCTCTAGCAAGCTAGATACAACTAACAAGGTGCTTCCTAAGCACTACTCTGGTAAGCAACCAGAAGAGCTCCTAGCACTAAAAGGGAAGACAGGGGAGCCACAAGGAAAAAACAGGAAAGCTAACACGTAAGCCAAAAGTGCTTCTAAAGCACCAAACACCAACAGCAAAGACTGCCATGCTCCCAATAGCACAAACACCAGAAGTACTTCTAACAGCAAACTCTGCAGTGTTCCTAACAACACCAAACCCTGAAGTACTTCTATCAGCAACAGAGCTTCCAAAGCCCTACACACAGCAATGCTTCCAAAACCAAGAGGGAAAAGCAGGGGAACCAAAGGAAAAACAGGAAAGCTAAACACACAGTCACCAGTGCACACTGCACTAACACTAACCTGGACCTTAGCAAAAGCAAGCAGGGAAACTAGACACAAAGTCAGAAGTGCACACTGCACCACCCTACCTAAAGCAAACACCACCGTTGCAAAGGCCCTGAAGGAAACAACACCACTTCCTTATCAAGGCCCTCCCTGATGATGTCACACTCCCTAGACCTAGGCAAAAGCACACTGACCCAGAGAGGCCCAACCCACACCAATGCAAAACCGTGAAGCACTTGAAGCCAGTACACCCAAAGAGAGGTAGAGTTAACTCAGTCCACCCACACAGCTGTAGTAAAGTAAAACCATTAACCCCATGCTGCTGGAAGCTGCCAGCACAGAGAGACAGAGCCAGCTCAGAAAGGACAGAGAAAAGAAACAGAAGCCAGCTAAGAAGCTGACCCCCAGGAAAGAGGTAAGTTTGAGAGGGGTACTAACCCCAATCATAACACTTGGTAGGTTTCACCTTTATTTTCAAATTTTTTGCCGTATTCTGTGTACCACACCTAGAGATCTGTGTATTCTATAACAATGTGCATAACTTAATTGGCTTAACAAGCTAATCAAAACAAATGCTAATAAGGATGGCTATGTTCTATATACTGTGCCTAAATCTAGGCGCCGCTTATAGAATATGCTAATGCAGATTTTTTTTAGGCACTTTGTATAAAACCTGTCCCTTTATATTCAATTATTTCTTTCTTATTACCTTCCTACCATTATATAAGCACTGTTGATGCAATTCTAAGTGACATCTGCTACACTGTTTGGTTTCTTTTGAACTTGAATCAGATGACGGCACCTCTCACACTGTTGTTTTTCCGTATGACACTTCAATCATTCTTGTGTTAGCATTCATCTGGATTCTAAGGAGGCATGATCACATCACTTGATTTATACAGTAGGGTTGATTTTCAAAGCACTTCAACTTACAAAGTTCCATAAATTGCCATGTAACTTTGTAAGTCTACGTTCTTTTAAAATATGCCTCAATATGTATTATCTACAATTTTCCTAAATCTTTTCTCTGACTCTTTCACTCATTTATTCCTTGGCATGAGACACTTAACCACAGCAATATCCTCAATGGTTAATGAGCGCTTTACTTTTTCTGGACTAATGCAAACTGTTTGCATGAGCAGTTCACACATTTTTGTAATTGCTCTTTTTACACACCTCCAATTATGTTGGCAACTGTGGATACACAATTTTTAGCAGAATTTTTTTTAGTAGTTAATTTATTATTCATTGCTACAGCATAAGGCATTCATTTTCACTTTTTAGTTTTACTGATTTTACCATATGTTTAGATGGTTTACCCCTTCTTCTGTACAACTGTTGATCAAAACTGCAACACTGAATGTAAAAGGTATAAATTCAAGCTTATTACTCTATAACGTATGTACCCTTTATTGTTATGTTCAGGTTCTTGTTGGATATTACTAATTATTTATTTCCTATTAGTACTGATGTTATTTGAGTTGCTCTTCATGTCAGCTATGAGATTATCCAGTGTACTTCTGTTCCAACCACAGTGGTTGCAGGTTATATTTTATTTTACGGCTTTCATTTACCTTTTGATGCCCTTTTCATTTACATTGTATTTTATTTAAGCCATTTGTTTGTTTTTTTATGCCTATTATGAGGTTACCCAGTGTATATTTTGTTTTTAAACCATGCATTTTTATGTTTATTTGATGGCTATGTTTTTAATCATATATGTGTTTTAGTCTTTATTTATTGATTACTGTATTTTTAATTGTATATAATCATCTTGGCACCATTTACTATCATTTATGATCATTGTTTTTATCATGCTTGTTTTTATATGTTTCTATGATTTTACCATTTGCTCATATTTATATTATTTATGTTCACTTACATACATGTTGAATTCACTTTTATTTTTCCAAAGGCTTTTCAACTCCTGACACAGGCACATATGCCAAAACATGACTGTGTCAAATCTGTTCATTAACAGAATAAAACATTTCTCACTAATTTTAAAATCAATACAAGAAATAAGGTAAGAGCACAGGATATCCTTAAACAAGAAAGAGCGCCAAACCATCTCATACTCACAATGGATCACCTGGAGGGGCATTTTTGAAAGAAACATCTAAGTCGAAATTTGGGCGTTTTACAAAGACGTCCAAATTCAGAGGCAGGGAGAAGGTCATTGTTTTTGGTCCATTTTCAAACAAAAAACGCCCAAATGCAGGATGTCCAACACAGAGTGGCTTAATGGGTAATGTAGTGGGCTTTGATCCTAGCAACATGAATTCAATTCCCACTGCTGTACCTTGAGACTTTGGGCAAGTCAAATACAGAAAGGGCATTTTTGGACATGACATCTAAGTCTTAATTTGGATGTTTTTTGTAAAACGTCCAAAATCAGAACAGGAAAGGTCATTTCTACAAAAAAAGTATAGCTTTTCCTTTTGAAAGTGCTATTTGGAAAAATGGTTTGTGATTTGGGGGAGTAAGGGGAGGTGATCCCCAAGTCCCTCCAGTGGTCATGTGGTCACTTGGGGCACTACTTGTGTGGAGTAGAGGAGTAGCCTATTGGTTAGTGTAGCAGACTTTGATCCTGGGGAAGTGGGTTCAATTCCCATTGCAGCTATTTTTTTATAAAAACAGGTCTAGCTCAAAATGCCTAAGTTTTAGTCTTGGACATGTTTGTTTTGTTCCATTATCACTGAAAGACGTCCATGTCTTAGGAATGCCCAAGTCCCACCTTGAACACACCCCTGGCATGCCACCTTGAGATTTGGACGTCCTTCTGACGGATTGCAGTTGGAGACGTCAAAAATCGGCTTTCGATTATACCGATTTGGACATCCCTGGGAGATGGACGTCCATGTTCCGATTTATGTTGAAAGATGGACGTCCGATTTCCGCGGCGTGTCAAAATGGCGGTCGCGACTCGTGAGTGATCTGGTCGCGTTTAGCTGGTCTCTGAGTCTTTTGAAATTATACATAAGAAATAATGCCACATACCAAGAGAAAAGGTTTGGTAAGAAATCAACCGTCGATGAGTCTTACGTCTTCACCGGTACAGCTAACGATAGACCGTTTCACAGCGAGTCGAGCACCGGAAGTTGGCATGGTAATCCCTGCAGGGGACACCGATGGAGGAGCATCGACGCCCCAAGGGTTTGAAACATCTTTGTCTCCGCCAGAAATCAACCCTCCACCGCGACCAGCTTTTGAAAAGGGTGAGCTGAAGGAGTCGCGAAAACCGGAAAGCGGCAATCACGACTCCTCGTTCGGCGGTAGCTCGCCCCGAGAAGCTGAGACAACCAGCTTGGAACGGAAGGTTCCCCAGGTGGTGACGCTGGAATTAATTTGGGAAGCGATTCAAGAACTGACTATGGCTTCGAAGAGGACAGCTTTAGAGACTGCTTCAATAGTGAGTAAACTTGACTCCTTATCCATAGCGTTTGAACAATTGAAAAGTGACTCGACATCTCAAATTTCTCAGGTTCAAACGGACTTAACAAATTTGAAATCAATGACAACAGCAGTGATGAAAGATAATATGATAATAAATCGAAAAATTGACCAGATTGAAAATTATAATAGGAGATTGAATCTGAGAATATTGAATTTCCCGGTTGTTTCTGGAATTTCTGTTCTTGATCTTTTTAAGAAATACCTCATAGAAATACTTCATTACTCATCTTCCTTGTTGCCCCCAATTAATAAGATTTACTATTTACCAAATTCGATAAAATCTGTGGAAGATAAGAAAAACGTAGTTCCTTTAGCGCAAGAACAAGAGAAAGAATCCTTGGATATTTCAGCAATCTTAGAACAGTCACTATCGGATATAAAGACTCGAAGTTCAGTCTTGGTCTCATTTGTCTTCGAACAAGACTTGAACTCTCTGATGAAAATGTATTTTAAAAATGCTTTGACTTTTTTCTGTGGGGCTAGGATATGGATATATCTTGACGTGACCAAGACGACTCAGGACAGACGAAAATTATTCTTGGCTTTAAGAGAAGAGACTAAAGCTATAGGAGCAAAGTTTATGTTGACATATCCCTGCAAATGTATTGTTTACTATATGAATAATAAGTATGTCTTCCTCGAGCCTGATCAGCTCAAATTTTTTCTGGATCAGAAAAGTTTAACCAAATAAATTCCATCGTAAGTTGTATTAAGAGAAATGATGTGCTAATCGACCAGGCCATATTTCCTGTAATAAATGCTTCTTTTTGTTCTCCTATTATTTTCATTAGCCCTCTACTCTAATCGTGGTCTGAGGCTGAGCTATATTTACTTTATGTAACATTTGTAATATTCTTGGAATTTCCTTATATTATTCTTTTTCTTTTACTTGCTTAAATACTATGTTTGGAAAAACATTAGCTCGATATTGCTTGATTCAAGTGTATGGCTTGTAAATATGTAAATTCAAAAAAAAAAAGAAAGATGGACGTCTATCTCTTTCGAAAATGAGCCTTATGATCTCTTATAATACAATACAAGGGGCCCCTTTTACCAAGCTGCGGCAAAAGGGGACCTGCGCTGGTGTTGGCTTGTGTTTTTGATGTGCGCCAAGGCCTCCTTTTACTGCAGTGGGTAAAAGGTAGGTCTTTCTTTTTTAAAAGAAATGGCCATGCATCAAGTGAAGCACTTGTCATGCAGCCATTTCAGGGGAGACCCTTACCACTTCCTATTGAGGTGGCAGTAAGGGCTCATGTGCTAACCCAGCAGTAACTGGGCAGCATGCGGCACTGCCCAATTGCCACTGGGTACACACTGGTAGCCATGTATTCATGGTGATATTTGGCCTTGTAGTCATTGTGAAATTTGAAGTGACTAGGTGATTTGCTCCCCTGAAGAAGGTTGTTGTAACTGAAATGCCACAATCTGAGGGTGGAACTGGCTAGTGTATGGCTGCTGAGGTGGAAGAGCAGCTGTATAGACAACAGTGGAAGAGAGAAGTAATTTGGAATTGAGTTCTTCTAAGCCAGCTCTAGTTCTTCTGCAACAGTTGGCAGGACTGGATGTAATAACTTTGGAGCTGTTGTGGAAAGTCTGCATCATGTTGTTCTTTTTTTCCCCCCATCATTTCTTTGTCTTTAACTTCTAAATTCCAAGAATTGGTCATTAAGGTGAATTCCTAGGCATCCAGGTTAGGTGGGATAGATGGATAAGATAGTCAGTGGCAGAACTGAAGAATTCCAAGATCTTGCTAATTCAAGATAAAAAGTTGCTATTAAGGGAAATTAAAAATGTAGACAATACTAATATAAACTTGAACTTGACACTTCTTAAATATCCACAGTCAAGATTGGTTTCAGCTAAAGATCTTTTTAATATATTTTTAAGATCTGTACTTAGATATCCTGAGGCAGGTCTTTCACTTTTACAAAAATGTATTATTTATCTCAAATTACTAAGGCTAGTGCAGAAAATAATGCTTAGTTGGCTATTTCAACAATTTCAGAATCGTCTGATGTAGAAGTCTCAGCTATAACTACTCTTTTAGCATCTTTTGCATTTCTTCAAGACAAAGAGGCAGTTTTAAGAATATATTACAGATCTACTGATACCACTTTTGTTGGAATCATGTGATCAAATGATTCCTGATGTTTCTAAATAGATGCAATTGAGGGTGGAAAAGAGTTTAGATGTGGAAAGCTGTACTTTCTCTAGCAGCTTTCGTTCAATTGAGGGTTCCTTGTAAATGTCTAATTTCATATCAGAATAACTGCTATATATTTTATGAATTTTCACAGCTGTTTTTCTTGGAAAGAAAAGGAATATCTATTGAAGTTCACTTACAATACCTTTGTTACTCTCTGTTTATTTTTAGTTTGCAGGTACCATAGCCATATGTTAATAATATTGCTGACTGATGACAGGGGAAAAAAATCCCTAGATCACCCAAATTTGAGTACCGAAATTTGGGTATGAATCCCAGGTCCATGCCTAATTAGTCAATTAAATATTAACAATCAATTATTGGCGTTAACAAGCACTTAATTGGCATTAATTAGGAGTTGCATATGCATCTGCCCTAAGCCCTATTCTATACATTGCACACCTAAATTTCATAACACACATCTGAAAAGGGGTATGACCAAGGAAATGGCATGGGTGGGTCAGGACCATTCCCAGAAATTAGGTGCAATGTTATAGAATACCTTTATTTCCACGCTTAAGTGCCATCAGTTGAGCACATGCATTTATACCAGTTTTTGGCAGGCATAAGCGCTTGCACCCAAAGTTGTACTTATCCAGGTGGGAATATATTTTGGTAAGAACTGTGGTCAGAACAGTTTCCATGCTGTGGTGAGCCTGGAGCCCAGATTGTCTGGGATGAAGAGTGAGAGTTTTATCGGAAAGTAAGGATAATTGCAAATAGACTACCTTCAAAAGAAAACATAGATTTGACACTGGTCAATAATTTGTGGGGATTTGGGGATCTATTGTGGGCTTTTTCAGGATAGGATGAACTATAGCTAATTTCCAGGTGGTCTTTGGTTCTTCTTTTGTGCATTTGGAGTTAATTTGAATTTTAATGATGTATAAATGATGTTGTATTGTATTTTACTTCATTTGATGTAAACCACATTGGACCCTAATATGGAGATACAGTGGCATATAAGAAATGTATTGGTATTATGCTTCCCTTGAAATTGCATGCTGTACCACTTAAATGCATCCATATAGAATAGTGCTTAGGGCACTTGTAAAAATAAGTGCTAATTTCTTACAGGTGTGCAGTTATAGAATTACTTTTTACCTATGTATCTTTAAGTGGAGGAGTGGCCTAGTGGTTAGAACACCAGCCTTGCAATCCAGAGGGACCGGTTCAAATCCCACTGCTGCTCCTTGTGATCTTGGGCAAATCACTTAACCCTCCATTGCCTCAGGTACAAACTTAGATTGTGAGCCCTCCTGGGACAGAGAACTATCCAGAGTACCTGAATGTAACTCACCTTGAGCTACTACTGAAAAAGGTGTGAGCAAATCTAAATAAAATATTTATGTGGAACTGGTAAATAGAAAGTATAACTTTATATGGATAAGCAATCCATATAGAATTATGAATATATGTTCAGCTGTGTTACATGTTTTAACCAAACTCAAAAATAGTCAATCCCAATAATAAGTATATTAGCTGCCTCAAGAAAACACACCTCTGCAACACTTTATTGAAAAGGGAACAAAAGAGAGTTCAGTATAGGCTGTACCTACAGCTGAGCTTGAGTTTCAGTAAGTCTAGCCGCAATGCAGCTCACTTAAAAGCTCTATACATCATGAGTACTCTCTCTATATATAACCCTTAATTTATTCAGATTGTGTGTATATATTATTTAATTTCCAATATAATAATATTAAAGCAGAAGCATAAAAATTTCAAAAGGCATCCATATACAAAAAGACCCTCTAATCCATAAGTTGAAAGGCTATCTCCCCAAAAATGTAACGTGAAAAACATTCAAACACTATACAAAAACACCGGAATATGAAGGAGCAAACAGAAGCGGACTTATCTTTAATCCAAATTCATCGCTATTTCACTGAATGTTCTAAACGTCCAACAGAAATCCCTGTTTCAAGACTTCCTCAGGGATGCGAGCGCTGCATTAACACTGTATAAGGATTTTTTAAAATCCTTTTGTGAAGTTGTATGGAAAGCATCCCACTGAAAATGTACCTATTTATGTATATCAGTGTTATACTTAGGGAAAAAGAAAAACTGTCAAACAAAATGCCATTCTTTTGTCAAAGCTCTACTCCTACTACATTTTGTGCCTCAATGGTTCAATAACCACAGGATATCAAGAGGAATTAGAAGCTTGAAGGTGTGTTTTATTATTACAGCATGTCAAACACATACCTCCAGGTATTCTAAATAAGAAAGTCACCACAGTAGTATGTGATCACATATCATTTTCAAGTATTCTTTGCTTTTTAAATAAAAAATGTGAAAATATATCATTATGATTACTGATATAATTTTCATGTTTGAATAAAGAATAGATTCCTCATTAAAATACAGAAGCAAATTATTCCGGTGACATATCCAAAAAACACACTAAATAATTGTCTGGCTTGATATTCAAGCTGATATGTTGTGACTGATGCTGGTGGTAGAGGCATTATGAAGGTAATGCTATAAGGGACCCTTAAACTAAATGGCAGTAAAAGAAGTCCTGCAATAGCGGCAGTGGCCATTTTTTGCCCATGCCAGAGCCCCTTTTTACCACAGGGAGTAAAAAGGCTGAAAAAAGAAATGACTGTTTGGTTAGTTTGCACTTTCCACATGCCATTTTGGGGGGATTACTTTCCACCACCCACTGAAGTGTGAGGGCTCTGGATAAAAACATAAAAACATAAGAATAGTCATACTGGGTCAGACCAATGTCAGCCCAGTATCTTGCTTCTAACAGTGGCCAATCCAGGTCACAAGCAGAAACCCAATTAGTAGGAACATTCCAAGCTACTAATCCCAGTTCAGGCAGTTTATTCCATAGTGTAGAGCAGGGGGCGTAGCTAGGTAGGGCCACAGGCGCATGGGCCCCTGCAGATTTAGCCCTAGACCCCCTGCTTTCACCACCCCCCCTGACGCCAACCCTCTTCCGCCACATTTGACCCCCCTCCCTTCGCCACCAACCTCCCCCCACCGCCGCTGTCAGGTACCTTTGCTGGTGGGGGTCCCCAACCCCTGCCAGCCCAAGTCCTCTTCAGCGCCGGTCTCCGGTGAGTTGCTGATCTGGATTCTATTTCTGTGAGTCCTGATGTCCTGCATGTAGGAACGTGCAGGACATTAACTCAGGACTCACAGAAACAGAATCCAGATCAGCGAACGCGCCGGACTCAGAGACCAGCACTGAAGGGGACTTCGGCCGGGGGAGGGTTGGGAACCCCTGCCAGCAAAGGTACCTGGCGGTGGCAGGTTGGCGGCAGCGGGAGGGGGTCGAAAGGGACAGGGAGGGGCAGCGAGGCGCCGGGGGGTCAAAGAGGCAGGGGGGTCGGCAGTGCCGGGGGGGGAGCTAAAATGTTCCCCCTCACCTCAGGCTCTGGACCCCCCTCCTGCCGAAGTCTGGCTACACCCCTGGTGTAGAGTCAACTACTGCAAACATAGAATCCCAAAATTTATTGAGAAAAACCTGTCGGAAGGATTAGACATGCAACATATTTTGTTGCAAGGAACGGAGACAGGCGGTAGAATAGGGAACTCAATGTTGAGCCAGAAAATTGGCATCCCGGTAGTGTTTATTGCACGGATCAATGTGAGTTTTTTTTTTGTTGCTGTTTGTTTTTTTTACTGCACATCATATTGAATAGGTAACCAGTGTTCTCTCTTCAAAAGAGGGATAACATACTATATGCAGTGCAAACACAGTTTTTAAGATCTTTGAGGGTAATTCTCAAAAGGTCACCTAAAACTTAGGTGCCAGGATGATGCATGCTATCCACAAATTCTATAAAAGCAGTTGTTCACACAACTGGGGGAGAACAGGTAACCTAATGGATAGTGCAGTGAGCTGAGACCCTGGGGAACTGGGTTCAAGCCCCACTGTAGCTCCCTCAGATCCTGAGCAAGTCACTTACCCCCTCACCCATTGCCCCAGATACAAAAACAAAAAGACAACTTAGATTGTGAGCCCACTATGGATATAGAAAGTACCTGCATATTTTAGTGGTTATTTTAGAAACTCTATTCTTGTTTTGGATGTCTGAAAACTGGCATTTGTACATCCATATTGCACGGATGGATGCACAAATCCCAATTTTACAAAGGCAGGATATGGAGATCTAACACTGCAGTACGTCTATATGGCAAGAGGGAGTGGTGTGGGCAGGACTAGGGTGGGCCCAAAATATGGACATCCAACTCTGATCACAGAATTGAAGGAAACACCCAAATCTAAAAACGATAGACGTCAGTATTTGTCATATTCAGGTTATAGAAAGGTGCTCTGATTGAGCAGTTCTGCACTGAATGGAGATAAAGGAAGTCACACTAGGTATTTTTCTATCCATGGAGTGCTTACAATTAAAAACAAAAAAATTACAAAAAGCTACACTGTGAATTGAACCAGCAACCTCTGGATCTTTGCTAAACAATCAGCACGTGGTCTTATTCCACCTAGAAAATAGGTGTCAGTAAATGCTCACACACTAATGGCCACATGCTAATGGGGGAATTAGTGCATGGCCATTAATAGGGAAAATGGAGAATGAGGCCATTTTACCGCTGCACTAAAAGTGGTCTCAAGGCACAGGAAAGCTCCACACTGGGGATAGCACTGCTTAGTAAAAGGGCCCCATACACTTTTCAAAAATGAACAACTTAAAAGAATCAGCTTCCATGTGAAAGTGGTGGTTTTACACCACTTCCATGTTAGTTTCCCCATTTTACAAATCTACAAATTAAGTAGTAAGGCCCACAATTTTCATTTTGGTTCATTCTGGAGACAAATAAAGAGCAAGAGTTTAAGGGAAAAGACTCACCTAATTCCTCATATAAAACCAAAGTCAAAATAAGTATTTTTTTAAAAAACTTGGGTCTACCTTTGAACTGATGTAAACCCAATGGGGACATTTTTCTCCATACACAATCAAGAATACACATGTAGAATTTTGTCCCACCCAAGCCTTGCCCAAACCATGCTCCCACTCTGCCCACACAAATATCTGTGAAGTATGGATCTCTATGTGCAGATAGCGGCTTTCTAAAATCACTAGTTACACATGCATGCAATCTATATGTCTAAACACTGCCATTTACAATAATGGAGATGCTTCTAAAATAAGGGTCTCAGTTCTTTAAGGCACATAACAAACCATGGAAACGCTAACAAATGTGCATTCCTAGTGCATATTTGTGAGTAAAGAATAACACCACCTCACAGTCTCTCCAGATTAAACAGAGAAAAATACTAGTATGATAGTCATTTGACAAAACAGAACAAGATAAAAACAACCTTATGAAATAATATGCATTGAGTGCTATAGTACCAGATTGCCTGTTCTACCCCCATATTCATGAAGGCAAGTTATTTGTTGTTTATATGTATATATGAAACACTGGTATAACCAAATCTGGTTCCTGTGTTCTTTACATAGGATAGGACTACAAAGTGATGTAATTGTGGTTCTTTTGTGATAGGCTGTTCCTGAGCACCTGTTCCCTATGCCTTGTGGCTGCCCCTTTGTCCCTGTGTATGTTGGGCATTAGCCAGACACTTCTCTTTCCTTTTGGGGCTGAGAGTGTGTCTGCAGCATGGTTTTCTAAGAACTGTAAGCTGACTTTGCTGTACTTGTTGCGTACTTCCCTTTATAGCTACTGTAAAATAACCAACTTTTTAGCAGTTTAAAGTATTCTTCACAGCATCTACTCTTCTCAGCTTTGTGCTGAGGTCTCCTAGCTCCCCTGGTATACAGGATGAACTGGAAGAGGCAGAGACTCTTGTCCAGCACATCTAACTGTAAGTTATTTCCCTTTGTTTGAATTTGCATTAAAGAAGATTTTGGTTCAAGAGTTCTGAGTCTTCAGAGTGATGTTCTATACTCTGGTTATCTGCATGCTAATCTACTGAATAGAGACAGCCTATCAGGAGAGAGAGTAGAACACTGCCTGTCTACTTTTCAATGGCAGGTCATTCATGTTCCCACCCATAGATCCCTTATACATTAACCAGATACAATGGGGTAAACATTTAGCTGACAGCGGTCAGCCATTTTTCAACACTGTCGGCTTTCCGCTTGGATATTCAATGCCAGGTCATGTCCAGGTACTAGCATTGAATATCTAGGTATATGCATCTGGCTGGCACTTAACAGGTTAAGTACCGATATTCAGCCTTAACCAGTTAAGTTAAACTGGCCAAAGATAGGATTGCTATTTATATGGTCCTATTTGGTAAGCTAGCGTAACTGGTTAAGGGCTTAATATTGACACTTAACTGGTTAAGTGCTGCCTCTACACTAACTTCATCCCTGGATCACCTATTAAATAGCTAGTTTTGACTTAGACAGTTAGTGATAATATTCAGCAGCACTATGGGGTAAATTCGATAAGTGCCACCTAAAAATCGGCACTGACAATTTTACAAGCTGAACGCTATTATATAAAGGGTACATGTCCTTTAGAGAATAACACTTCAGCTTGGAGAAAAGATGACTGAGGGGAGATATGATAGAAGTTTATAAAATAATGAGTAGAGTGGAACGGGTAGACGTAAAGCGTCTGTTTATGCTTTCCAAAAATACTAGTACTAGGGGGTATGCGATGAAGCTACAAAGTAGTAAATTTAAAACGAATCAGAGAAAATGTTTCTTCACTCAACGTGTAATTAAACTCTGGAATTTGTTGCCAGAGAATGTGGTAAAGGTGGTTAGCTTAGCGGAGTTTAAAAAAGGTTTGGACGGCTTCCTAAAGGAAAAGTCCATAGACCATTATTAAATTGGACTTGGGGAAAATCCACTATTTCTAGTAGGTTACTGACGTCAGACAGGGGCGGGCCCAGCAGGAGAAAGACGCGCCATCGAAGCTGGGCGAAGGCAGCCATCAGCTTTCTTCTTGCCCGTGCAGCGCCTTCGGACAGAGGAGAGAGGCGCTGCACGGGCCCGGTAAGAGGGAGGGGGGCCCGATGGAAGAGGGGAATGGCGGCGACGACCCCAAAAGGGGGCGGGGCACAGGACGGAGGATGTCGGGAGGTGGAGCTGAGGTGAGAGAGTAGTGAGGAAGGGAGGGGGACCGGGGCAGCTAGCATTTTGCTTTTTCAGGGTGGGGGGAGCGGCGGAAAGTGGCGAGCAGCGGGGGGGAGGGGGCAAGGCCGTCCGTACAGGACGCTCCTGATGAGCGCCCTTGCCCCCTCCCGACCCTTTTTTTTTATTTTTGTTTTGATTTGATTTGGGAGCCATGTGCTTGTGATTTGACTGTGTTTTGACTGTTTGTGGCATGCGCAGAGCAGCTAACATAACGCTTGGCTGCTCTGCGCATGATTTGGGGGCCGATTAACGATGTGTATTGTGATTCTTTGGTACATTGTACGTTTCAATACCGATCTCAGCATGTGTGACTTTTTTTTTTGGTGCATTTTTCGTTATTTTAAAATCGTTAGGGACTTTAACGATTTAGATTTTTTTACGTTTGGTTGCTGCATCTGCCTCTAAGAGGTCCTTTTACTTAGATGTACTAATGGATTTAGAACGAACTAACAAATTAGTGTGCCTTAAGGGCTATAAAGCCCATAGGTATACAATGGTCTGTGTGCCATTTTGCACACATTCATCCTTAGTGCATTAGCACACCTTAGTAAAAGGTGCCGTTAAAGTGTTAAAAAGTACACAGAATTTGCTGGAACTTTATTTAATCATCCAAGATTCTGAATTATGTGGAATCACTTTTCCTGACCTCCAATGTCAGCACTAATGTAACTAATCACTGATCCAGACAAATAACATTTTAAAAACTTCCCAGAAGACTGCATCAAAGAAACTTCTATTTGGTCCAACTTATGTTAAACAGCACATTTAATTCATCAATTATATTCTTTTCAACTTGAATTCGGAATTAAAGTGACATTGATAAAATATACTCAACTAATCTTAAAATTTATGGAGGACAAAGAAATAATTGAACCTGATATATCCAGATTCATGTTCTAGCTTAAAACCGCCTGACTTGGTTTGACTTTCAGTTTAATTTCCTAAGCCTGATTTTTTTTGCAAATGCCCTGTTTTAAAAGGCTAATTTGTGTCAAATTCTAATCTGCTTAGTTGAACTCGCACAAAAATAGGGTAAAGTGCAATCAGCCTGAAACAAGGTAAACAGAGAGGTCGACGCAGAGATCTATTGTGGGCAGCAGCATGGGGTTAACGCCAGGTATGCATGTAGGTTACTGGCCGCATAATGCAGCAACAGGATCAGCACAGGATTCAGCATGCGCAGTTAACATCAGTACATGGCCTACTAAAATCACTCTGAGGTCCTTTCACTAAGCTGCGGTAAAAGTGGGCCTGTGTTAGCATTAGCATGTGTTTTTGACGCGCGCTGAGACCCCCTTTTACCACAGCGGGTAAAAGGCTGTCTTTTTTTTCTCAAAAAGAAATGGCCGTGCAGTAAGTGAACAACTTGACACGTGGCCATTTCGGGGGGAGCACTTACCGCCATTCATTGAGGTGGTGGTAAGGGCTTCCACGCTAACCCAGTGCGCTGCCCAACTACTGCCAGTTAAACACCAGCACTGCAAAAATAGAAAATATTTTTGTAGCGCCGGAAATGGTGCATGCTGGGTGTGGGAACTACTACCGGGCTCCTGGGGTAGCCCGGCGGTAGTTCCGGATTGACCCATGGCAAGCCTGTTGCCGTGTGCCAACCCTTTAGTAAAAGTGCCCCTCTATTAGCTATTCCATCACGATGCAGAGAAGTATAGATCTGATTTAAAGGTAAGCACAACATGAGACAGTATTGAGTGGTTACCTCAGCCTCTGCATCAAGAAAGATAATCTAATACCAACCCTCCCCTGAGCACTCTTAAAAAAAGGTGTCATCTACTACCACAACACAAATGATGACCCCCCCTCACCACCACCATGAGCCCCATTGGCACCCAATCTAATCTAAATCACCTCCTAAAATACCCCAATGTCTAGGGTTCCCCCAAATCCTCCAAAATATCCCTGGTGTCTAGGATACCACTTCCCTCCCCCCAGAATGCACTATGCAGATTCAGGTGTTGCCATTTTCCAAGATGGTGGCAAAATGAGTGGGCACCACTCCTGCCTCTTTGAAGTTACATGATATGAGGCTCTGGGGGGCAAAGAGGTAACTTGGTGGGGGTGCCATAGATAGTAGGGATATTTTTAATGACTGAAAATGGTGTTGGGTCAGGGGGAGGGAGAGTGCCCTAGACACCAGGGATATTTTAGGGAGCCCAAAGGTAGGGGGTTATTCTAGGGTGGTGCCAACGAGGATCATGGGATGGGGGTTATTTCAGGTGGTGATGGGGAGATTGGGGTGCTGACAATTTTGGTGGCTCGGGGGGGGGGGGGGCATGGTCATGTCATGGGTGCCACTAGACACCAGGGATTATTTTAATTGTTGGGTAGAGGGAGGTTGGTTGGGATGGGGCCAATGCAGACCCAGCATTTTTTTTATGTTTCCCCTCCTCCTTCCTGTCAGTGTTTAAGCAAATCACTCCTCATGCACTGATAGGAAGAGAGAGAAAACAGAGAGGCACAAAAGGAGCTGCAGCAAAAGTCCAATAGTAAAAAGGAGCAGTCAAAAGAACCAGCTAAATGCAAACCAATACATAATTTATTGTCATGAGCAATCTTCATCAGCAGGGTGTGAGGTACATTGTCCTAACATGTTTCGGCAGTAATGACTCCATCAGGAGAAGATTCATTCTTTTAAATAGGAATAAACACACCTTATAGTCAAATAATCAATGCATAAAGATCACCTACACTGGGCTCACCAAAGGTCAGTGTGAAATGCTTTATATTTGCATGATAAAGACTTGTTGGGTATTTAAAACACCTTTAGCTGGTTCTTTTGGCTGACAGGAAGGGTGACATTTTTAGCAATGAGCTGCAGATTAATGTCACATTTTAACACAGCAGTAATTTGCATGCCCATTGCTTACATCATTACCATGTTGTTAGGGGGGGGGGGGGTTAGTTACTTCCCGCCACCACTATCTGTTTTGACCTGCTAAGTATATAAATTAACTATGTAGTGGCTGAATATCAAGATAATTTCATGTTGCTGCCCTCACTGTGTCCTTTCACTGTCCCCCTAATTCTATAAATTTGTGTTCACAGTTTTTCACTTAGCATGCAAAGTTGAGGTTGCAGTTAAAGAATTGTGTTAGTTACTTTCATGGTAGAAGCCATACGCTAAGCCATTGGCATGCAGTTGTACCGTATAGCCTTCTGAATGGGTCAGATTTAGCAGATGAAGAGGGATTAATTGTGCAGCAATGCAATTAACCCTATTAACTTCAGATCTAGTATTTGTTGCAAACTGATTGAAAATGAGAATAAGAATCAAACATATAAACGACAAGTGACCGACTCACCTGCAAATGCGCAGTAAAGTCGGAACGCTGAGAGTGTAGAAGTCCAAGCCCCGCCTCCACCAGCAGTACAGCCCAATAGGGAGGAGGGCTTGGACATGGGCGTGGAAATCGGAGGAGGAGAGAGCAGGGAGGGAAGGGGGGGGGCGGAACTGAGGGAAACAGACGTTGGGGGAGGGCAGGGGAGAGAACAGGGTTGTGGGGGGGAGGGGGGGAAGGCCATAGGAAAACAAAATACTAGCCCGTTGTTACGGACTTAACAGCTAGTACCTATATCTCAGTAATATGGCAGCAAGATCAACAGGTAGAATAAATTAGACATATGATAAAAGATTACAGTAATAACAATAGGGTTAAACCTCAAATGGTTTGTCTGATTAACTTTGGGAATTAGCTAGAAAAATCTTCATGGTTAAAATGTCCTTCTTCTTGACTGGCTACTTTTTTTTTTTTTATCAGGTACTAGGCCCACTCCCAAGACATCATTTCACTTTGTGTGTTCAGTGCCAAAACTCAGCACTATCCAGCCAAATGTAGACTGCTAACTCTTGTCAAACAACATTGACATCTCTTCTGTTATTTTAAATTCATTCTTATTCCTTTCAGAATAACTGTTTGTGTCTAAATGTGGCAAGGGCACACATGACTTACAGCGTTCTGTAAGTTGCATGTGGAAATGGTAGCAGCACCCCAGACCCTCCTGCAGGTGTAGCCTAGTGGTTAGTGCAGCAGGCTTTGATCATGGTGAGCTGGATTCAATTCCTACTGCAGGTTCCTTATGACTCTAAATCACTTAACCTCCCATTGCCCCAGATACAAAATAAGTACCTGTATATAATATGTAAACTGCTTTGAATGTAACCACAGAAAGGTGGCACATTGAGTCCCATCCCCTCTCCCTGTGATACCCCTCCTGCATTTGCATGCCATAATAGAATAGCACTTAGCTGCTTTTCTGCTGCTGATGCATTAAGGGAGTCTTCTACTAAAGCTTAGCTTGAGTTATCTGCAGCAGGGCCCATTTTATTCCTATGGGCTCTGCTGCATGTAACTCAAGCTAAGCTTTAGTAAAAGACCTCCTAAGTGCTTAGTAGTAGAACTGCCTTTTCCATTTTTTTCTCCTTTCTTATCATATTTGATATAATAACTTGTTGTCCTTTCTATTCTTTTTATTAGTGTCCACAGTTTAATTGTACATCCATAATCACTTGTTCCGGACAAGGATTTCTTAATATAAGCATTGATTTCCTTGAAGTCAGATATTATGAAGTCTAAAGCCTCTGCTTTTATATTGTTTGATTCAGGTCCAATATTTACATTGAAGTACTTGGCAGCAAAATCACCGGACTAGGACGACTGATTATGTCCCACCTTAACTTCCTTCATGCACTTTCTGTTTGTCAGTATCAGGTCAAGTATCAGTTTAAACCTATGTTTTTAGTTTTATTTATTTATTTAGCCTTCCAAATATCAAAATAAATTTAAATGAATTCAGTGGAAAGTGAATGATGGAGCTGGTGTCATTTACCTTATGGTAAGGGAAAATTTGGTGAATGCTATACTTTGTTGAACAATGAGAAACTTCTACTTAAACTGAACGGTACTAAGGCTCAGATCATATACTTTAGGAACATTGACATGGAGGTGATGAGTGATCACATTGGGGAGGTCTTATTGGGAATTTTAAAGCTGAAGGGTACAGAAAAACTTTGATAAACACTAAAAGAGCATTAAAAAGGTAGCAAATCATTCTCTGAGGACAATTAACAAAGCGACAGGAGAGGGAGATCAATATGGTTTTCTAAGGAGGAAGCAGAAATGGTGAGAATGAAAAGGTTAGCATTAAAAAAATCCCAAACATACAAAATACTCAAACTTATCAGGAAAACAAAGGACAGGAAGTTGGGTGATAAGCAGAATAAAATCAGAAACAAAAAGAAACTTGCATAAATGATATCACAAGGCAATAAACCTTTACGTTGCCTAGGCCACAGTAATGTATCTATGTTAAAAAGAAGGAATATTCTAGAGTCCATGATACTTAGTGAATCCCCAGTATAAGATGATGTAATGGCGATGGACCTCTCTGTCAGTCAGAGAACAGGAAGTGTCTCCTTGCATATTGTGGAGAAAAATATAACTAGATTTGCAAGCCAATGCGCAATATCTAGGTCCATCAGTTGGTGCCCAGCATATCTCAGCCACTGTGATGTTGCCTAAGTGAACCACCCAGTCATAGAAACAGTGAAAAATGTAGGGAGATAATGACCATATGGCCTATCCAGTCCGCCCATCCATGCCATCTACCTCCCTGTCACTCCCTTAGAGGTCCTATGTATTTGTTCCAGATACTTCAGTCAGGAGAGCTGTTCCCCAAACCAAACTCCTATGTATCTGACTTCCACTCCCTCAACATCTAAATTAAAGTCCCTCATGGTCTAATAGACTCCCCCTCCCCATGGCCCCCTGGACCTAATCCCCTCCTGCTGAGATTCCAAACTAAAGTTTCTGAAGTAGCCTAGTGTAACCCATCCCTTCTATAGGCCCCTAGACTCACCTAGACTACAAAATCTCCCACACATCTCGAAGATGGGAGGAAGGAGCAATGTCCACTCACTCCAGTCTCCATACTGCCATCTTGCAAAATGGCAGTACCTGACCCTATGGATGCACTATGCAGGGTTGGTCTGCCAAACAAAGAAATGTTTGCCTTATTTGATAGCTCGACCTGCCCAGTGTGTCCCAGGATGCACCTCACAGTTTGGAAGGTGGTGGCACAGAGACAGAAGAGAGTGAGTATAACTCCAGCCTCTCATCTTTGCATTGCATAGGGAAATAGATGAGGTGCTCTTTCCTCTAAGCTGACCAGGAGTCCTCCAATCATATTGCTGCCAGTGGAGGGTGGTGCTTCAATATTCTGTTTTCAATTGCTTGAGACAAGCAGGTTCCCTGGAGTCCTGCAGAGCTTGCCTGTCTGTCACCATTGAACATGGGATAGTGAAACAGCACTTCCCATTGGCAGATCTGTAGGAGAAGGACTCCTGTTCAGCTTAGAGGGAACAGTGGTGGCAGGTGTAGCTTTGTCTGATCTATCTATATCTATCTATATCTATATCTATATATCTATATCTATCTATATATAGATAGATAGATAAATAGATCTCTCTCTCTCTCTCTCTCTTTCTGTATGTATATATATATATATATATATATATATATATATATATATATATATATATATATATATATATATTGTGATTCCCGCCACCACTATCTGTTTTGACCTGCTAAGTATATAAATTAACTATGTAGTGGCTGAATATCAAGATAATTTCATGTTGCTGCCCTCACTGTGTCCTTTCACTGTCCCCCTAATTCTATAAATTTGTGTTCACAGTTTTTCACTTAGCATGCAAAGTTGAGGTTGCAGTTAAAGAATTGTGTCAGTAATGCATGTAGCATAATTTAATAATCAGCTGCTAACCAATTATTGACTATAATTGGAGTTAATTGGCACTAATTGGCAGTTATGCACATAACTGCCATTAGTAGGTATTCTATAAAATGTGTGTGCAAAATCTATAGTGTGCCTACCACTTATAAAATACTAGCATTCATGCAACTAACTGCCTACATTTATGAACATTTACATCAGCCATTGAGTTAGCATAACTTATCACGCTTAAGGCTAGAAACATAGAAACAGAGAAAAATGTAGGTAGATAAAGAACATATAGCATATCCTGTCTGTCCATCCATGCCATCTACTCTCCCTATCATTCCCTTAGCGATGCTATGTACTTGTCCCAATTTCTCTTGAATTCAGATACTATTTTTGTCTCTACCACTTCCACCAGGAGGCCGTTCCATGAATTAACCACTCTTTCTATAAAGAAGTATTTCCTCAAGTTACTTCTAATTCCATCTCCTTCTACCTTCATCCTATGCCCCCTCATTCCAGAGCTTACTTTCACTTGAAAGAGACTCGTCTCCTGTGCATTTATGCCGTGTTAGTATTTAAATGTCTCTATTATATCTCCCCACATCCACCTTTCCTCCAAAGTATACATGTTGGGATCTTTAAGTCTGTCCCTAAACGCTTTATGATGAAGACCACTGATCATTTTAGTAGCTGCCCTCTGGACCAACTCCATCCTGTTTATATCTTTTTGAAGTTGTGGTCTCCAGATTTGTACACAATATTGTAAATGAGGTCTCACTAGAGTCTTATACAAGGGCATCATCACCTCTTTTTTCCTACTAGCCATTCCTCTCCCTATACACTCAAGCATCCTTCTAGCTTTTGCCATCTCCTTTTCTACCTGTTTAGATAACTTAAGATCATCACTTAACGCATGGAAACAACTTCGAAGAAAATATAAATGTACCATAAGACAAACTAAAAGATTATACTACAAAACTGAAATTGGACCAAACTACAAGGACACACACAAACTATTTCAACTCGTGAACAAACTACTAGATATTACAACAGTCACAACCGACAGCAAAGATACACCAAGAGCAGACAATCTTGCGAAATACTTCAAAGAGAAAATCAAACAATTGCGACGTAAAGTATCTGTCAGTACCACCAACTACGATGAACTCCTTGATTGTCTAGATCCAGACCCTGGTGTACATCCAGCAGACAGAACCTGGACCAACTTCGAGACATTATTGGAGGATATCATCTCCCAAACGCTCAAATGTTTTGCCAAATCTCATTGCAAATTAGACACATGCCGAAACAGCCTTATGACATCTGCCCCTCAACAATTTATGACAGACCTAACAAATCACTTGAACTATATTACAAAATGGACTCTTCCCGAAGGAGAAAGGAAACATTCTACTCACCCCCATACCCAAAGATGTAAAAAAAAGTGCTAGCAAACTAACCAACTACAGGCCAGTAGCATCCATTCCCTTAATAACCAAACTAACGGAAGGGATGGTGACCAAACAACTCACAAACTACCTAAACAAATTCTCAATATTACACGACTCCCAATCAGGATTTCGATCTAACCACAGTACTGAAACAGTACTAGTTACTGTCATGACTAAATTTAAACAAATGATTGCAACTGACAAAAACATACTACTTCTACAATTTGACATGTCTAGCGCCTTCAACATGGTTGATCATAGAATACTACTACATATCCTCGAGTACTTCGGAATAGGAGGCAGCGTTCTCAATTGGTTCAAGGGGTTCCTAACCACACGATCATACCAAGTGACATCTGATTCGACTACATCAGCCCCCTTTCACCGACTCTATTCAACGTAATGATGATACCCTTGGCCAAACTACTATCAAGCCAATCAAACCAAAACCTCAACCCATATATATATATGCTGAGAACGTAACGATCTACATCCCATTTAAACAAGATCTAACGGAAATTTCCAGTGACATCAACCAAAGTCTACACATCATGCACACATGGCCAGATGCATTTAAGCTGAAACTCAATGCAGAAAAAATCCAATGCCTAGTACTCACCTCTCAACATAACACGAATAAATTCACCACCATCAACACACCAAAACTGACTCTCCCAATCTCGGACACCCTAAAAATTCTTGGAGTTACCATTGATCGACACCTAACACTTGAGAACCATGTGAAAAACACAACCAAGAAGATGTTCCACTCAATGTGGAAATTGAAAAGAGTAAGACCTTTCTTCCCAAGGAACCTTGTACAATCAATGGTACTCAGTCATCTAGACTACTGCAATGCACTCTACGCTGGCTGCAAAGAGCAAATAATCAAGAAACTTCAGACAGCCCAGAATACTGCAGCTAGACTCATATTCGGTAAATCAAAATACGAACGTGCTAAGCCGTTATGAGAAAAGCTACACTGGCTCCCACTTAAAGAACGCATCACGTTCAAAATATGCTCCCTAGTTCACAAAATCATTCATGGAGATGCCCCAGCCTACATGTCATACCTGATAGACTTACCACCCAGGAATGCTAAAAAATCATCCCGCGCATTCCTTAATCTTCACTTCCCTAACTGTAAAGGTTTAAAATACAAACTAACGCATGCGTCAACCTTTTCATACCTGAGCACACAATTCTGGAATGCGCTGCCGCGCAACTTAAAAATGATTTATGAATTAACTAACTTCCACAAACTATTGAAGACCCATCTCTTTAACAAGGTATACCACAAAGATCAACAAATGCGAACTCCTCCACATACATCCAGAACTGTCTTATAATATCTGCTTGTTATACTACTATCATGTTTATCATTATAATATTAACCAAGATCCTTCTATAATACTAAATGTCTATTTTCTCATATAATTCCATTATTCATGATGTATTGTAAGCTATATTGAGCCTGCAAAGAGGTGGGAAAATGTGGGATACAAATGCAATAAATAAATAATGAACCCCACCATGTCTCGCTCCTCGTTCGTGCACAAAAGTTCTTCACTCCCTAAACTTTTACTGTTTCCTCAGGGTTTTAAGATCCAAATTCACGACCCTGCATTTTTTAGCATTAAATCTAAGCTGCCAAATTCCATACCATTCCTTTAGCTTCACTAAGTCCTTCCTCATGTTATCCACACCATCAGGGGTGTCCACTCTATTGCAGATTTTGGTATCATTCACAAAGAAGCAAATCTTATCAGACAGCCCTTCAGCAATATCACTTACAAAAACATTAAAATGAACCAGCCCAAGAACCAAACCTTGTGGCACACCACTGGTAGCATCCTTTTCCTCAGAATGAGCTCCATTTACCACTGCCCTCTGTCACCTTCCATTTAACTAGTTCCGAAACTCAGCCAGTCACTTTAGGGCCCATACCAAGGGCACTCAGTTTATTTATGAGTAGTCTATATGGAAGCCCTCACAGTTAAGCTGTGAGGGAGTTAACATTGGCTGAAGCCAAGGCAGCCAAGAAGGGAAAAGAAAGGGAGGGGGGGGGAGGAGTGAGTAAGATTAGAATTTGATAGAAGTTAGGTTAGCAACAGGGAAGGAGGAAGGGGATTGGGTAAAGGAAAAGGGTTAGGATTGGTGGGAAGGGAAGGGTTAGAATAAGGTGAAGATTTAGCTCTCAGAAATTAGTTTAGTTAGATAGGAGTGGGTTAGGGTGGATAGTAGGGAGCTGAAGGACCCTTCCCAGCCCGCCCTGGGTAGGGGGGGGAGTTGGTGCTTTGGTGGAGATGTTTTGGGAATATGGGTGGAATGGGAGGGGGAGAATTGGAGAAGGTAGCAGCTGGTAATTGAAAGGGTGCCTGGATGAGGGGTTTAAGAGGCACCAGAAGCGGTTAAATGAATATTATGAAATATATATGAAATAGAAATGAACTCGTGGGCGGAACCGCCATGAGTAAGAGGTGGCTTGACGGTACCGTAAGTCACATGGGTGGAGGGGGGTAAGGTGGGAAGAAAGTGAGCCAGTTCGTTACCGAATGGTTTAAAATTATTAACCGCTTTGTGAAGTTAAGATGGTGAAGGGGAGTGATATGTTACTAAGTTAATGTTAAGTGAAATGAATTTTATTAATATTTGAAAATAAAGCTGCAGCCAAATTTTATTCCAAAGAAAAATGTTGTTGGAGTTATTTGTAATTTTTAAGAGTGTGTTAGAGGCTGCCTGAAGTGCGAATGTCAATGTTAGGAACCTTGATAAAGGTTTTGCTAAAATCTAAATATACCACATCTAGCACATTCCCTTGATCCAACTCTCTGGTCACCCAGTCAAAGAAATTAATCCGGTTTGTCTGACAAGACCTGCCTCTAGTAAAACCATGTTGCTTTGGGTTCTGTAATCCATTGAATTCCAAAATCTTTACTATTCTCTGTATTAAAAGTATTTCCATTAATTTACCTACCACAGAAGTAAGACTTACTGGCCTTTAGTTCCCAACCTCTTCTATACTTCAACTTTTCTGGAGAGGGACCACATCTGCTCTTCTCCAGTCCTCCGGGACCACTCTAGAGAAGCATTGAAAAGGTCAGGCAGCGGAGCCACTAGAACTTCCCATCACTTTGTCCACCTTTAGTTTAGCCAGCTCCTCACAAACACAGTCCTCTGAAAATTGTCCAGGGTCTATCACCCCCTCCATTCCTATTTGTGTTTATCTTCCGTGGTCCTGATCCTGGCCCTTCAGCTGTGAGCACGGAACAGAAATATGGGTATGTAAATACGGACTTATGCTAGCATTCTATAATGGCCATTGCACATGCATCATCTCAGTGCCTAACATTAGGAGATCTATAGAGAATTATTCCCTAAAAGGTTCGTGGTTAAGTGGTTAGACAGATTTTCAGCCTGCCGTTATCCATCTAGGGGTAGAAAATCTATGGACAGCAGAGTTAAATGTTCAGGTGAACATTTAACATATAACTCCATTTGAGCAATATGTGCAAATATCTTACCTTTGAAAATTGGATATCTTTAGTGCACACTTGAAATCACATGCATAACTCTGCATTTAGGTGCATTACTGAACATTTACTCCTAGAGATGCCCATTTACCTTGCTCCAGCCTGGAGATTTTGGGACAGTCTTGGTTTTCTGACCACTCCATCCTTGTACATTAAGGGAACCGTAGCATCGAATTCAACTGGCAGATCAGGCACTACAAAATCCCACACCACTTAGGGGTATAAATTTAAAACCAGGACAGGTCAAAAAAAGTCTCCTACCTAGAACTGGGTAACTTGGCATCTTTGTACTCCATAATGTTAAAAGCTAGCATGGGGTTCGACACCCAACCAACTCAGCAGAAGAAGCCATTAAACATATTATTCACTATTATCTCTCAGGAACAGCTGTTATCTAATTTTGCTTACAATAGTCCTCTAAAATATTGTTGTTTGAATGCATCTACAGTATAGTTTTAGGATGTCTTGCATTTAAAACAAAGAATTAATTTGATGAAAAAAGAAATATAATTCAATTTTTCAGGACATAAGATCCACAAACAGTCTGAAAGCTAGTCAGGAAAATAAAACTTTTAAACTTTGGTCTATATGAATTTTCTTAATATTTTACTGTACAGGGGAGACTTAAAAATTGACGCTAACAGCTCGAAGAAAGCAATAGAAGAAATGTGGAAAAATCAATAAAGGTGTGAGAAATGACTTGAACAGCTTGTATTTTCACAGTGGTCATCAAAAAGTAATTTTATATCCAATAATTTGTATTGATTGTTTGTGAAACTGTAATACATTATGCCATGAGCCTGGTTTGTGTGGTTATAAATATGTGTAACATTTTGTTGGGTTTGTTCTTTTTATTATTATTAAGTTTCATTTTCACCAAGAGGTATCTTGTCCTCCAGTACTAATATCTAGGAACGAGGTACTGGGTTCTGGTCATTAATTTCAACTGTCTTTGCCTAAGTTATCAGCAGACAAGCTTATACTTTGGACTATAAGGTGTACTTTAATAACCAACCTGTTTAATTAAGACAATGTGGAACCTCATTTACTTCCAAGTATTGTTTCTTGGTTTTTTTTTTTTTTCATTAAAGTTTCCAGCTACCCACTAAAATGTCAGGAGAAATCTGTTATTATTTTGTCTAGATTTATATTATTTTTTTTCCCTTTCTTTAAAGATAAGAATAACTGGCAGGTATATATTGAAATTGAGCAGGTATAGGTCAAATGGTACATTCTGTTATGCCAAAATAATGAGGAGTAGGATACTTGTTTTATATTAGAGTATATGAGAGTTTCTGTCTGCATCTTTGAAGGAAGATACACACACATTATTTACTTTTGGAAACTGTCTGACCCAATATATTCTGAGGGGTCTTAGAGTGCCTGGTGAATGAGAGCAGCTTGTTAACGTGCTGTTTTTTTTTTGTTGTTGTTGTTTGTTTTGTTTTTTGCATTTAAATAGTTCAGCTTGGGAAAATAGTCCCCATGGAAAAGCGTTCTGTGCTGCAGCACTGCAGTGGTGATTTAACAGGCAGAGCTTTCTTGTTCCATTTTTTCTCTAAAGCATCCATCCTCCTTTTTTTTCATCCTTTACTGACTCCCTCCTAATCAATTTTCAGCCCCTCTTTACATCTCCCCCATCCTAAGCCCACCCCATCTTCTCTATTTCCCCCTAATCCCACTTCTAGCACTCTTTCATCTATATGTTGAGGCACTCACATAGCCAGACCTTCAAGTGTGGGGGATCCTAAGTTCAAAGGGGGGAGGGGGCACAACATTTTACCCCACCCTTGCTCTCCACCTCGTCCTACTGTTCATGCACCCCTTCATGACCCCCCAAATACTTCTCTACATGTCCTCCATTGCCATTGAGAACTAGATTGTATTTACAGCACCTGAATAATTGGCATTGAAAAAGTTCCACCTAGGTGTATTCTATAGACAGGGCCTACTTTTAGGCACAGTTTATAGAATACACCTAGAGGGTATATAGAATGCACCTAGCGGCCATGGCAGTGTCTAACTCTAGGTGTGGCCATTTACGCCAAGTAAAACTTGCTGTAAATACTGGTGCCTACATTAGGCACAACCAGGGGCATAGCCAGACCTCGGCGGGAGGGGGGGCCAGAGCCTGAGGTGGGGGGCACTGTTTAGCCACCTCCCCCCTCTGCTGACCCCCCTGCCACTTTGGATCCCCCCACCACTTTGGACCCCCCCACTGCCGCAACCACAACCCCAACCCCCACCCCCGCCACCACACGCTCGCCCCCTGCCCCACCGCCGCATCAGGTACCTTCTTTGCTGGATGCTAACAAGCAATTATCAGCACTAATTGTCATTAATTCAAATTTATGTGCACTACCTGCTAAGTATATTTTTCAAAGTGGTGCATGTAAATTCTAATGTTTGCTGCCAAAAAGTGGGCATGGCTATGTGTGTGGAATGGGCGGATCATGAGTGTTCTGAAAAACTATGCATAGGGTTACAAAATACACCTGTTGTGCCCAGGGGCGTAGCTACATGGGGCCATGGGGGCATGGGCCCCCCACAGATTACGCCCTGCACGAGGCTACATGCACGGTACAGGACGTAAGGCATCAGAAACAGATGATCACACAACAAAGGCGCCGGAGTCGACTGGTGCTGAAGAAGACTCTTCGGCTGGCAGGGATTGGGGACCCCCACCAGCAAACAAGGTACCTGATGATGCGGTGGCAGGGCGAGTGGCGGCGGGGGATCAAATGTAGAGGGGGCCAGGGCGTAATCTGTGGGGGGCCCATGCCCCCATGGCCCCACGTAGCTACGCCCCTGGGCACAACTCTGTTTTGTCTGTCTGCCTTTTCCAATTTGATCTCCCCTCTTCTACATATCCTGCTCCGGTTATCCCTGCATTTGAACCCTTCTCTCTTCATATAGATCCTATGCGAGCTATTCTTTTGAAGTGTTTCGCAGAACCATTCCTACCTTTCCTCCACTCTATAGTGACTACAAGTTTGTTACTGGTGTATTCCCAGAGGCTTGGAAGACATCTGTCATTCACCCCAACAGTTAAAGATCCTAAGGGCGATCTTTCCTCTCCTTCATACTTTCATCCCATGTCTAAGCTTCCCTTCCTTTGTAAGGTGATTGAGATTGTAGCAGAACAAATGACACCATTTTTTGAAAAAAGTAATGTTTTTCATCCCCAACAAACTGGTTTCCATAGCTACCATTCCACTGAACACTCTCTTATAGGTTTTGTCAATTCTATTAAGCTCATTATAAACATTGGTAGGGATGCTGTTCTCATTACACCTGACTTATTATCCACTTTAGATAAAAAGGGGCATTTTCAAAAGGGACGCTCAAGTCAGAATGGGGACGTCCAAGTCAGAACGTCCCAAACAGACATCCGTCTCACATGTGTTTTTGAACAAAATAACAGATAGCCTGTTCAAAAATAAGTGAGATCTATGTCCATGCGCTGGAAACAGCCAGCATGAACATTCATTTTAAAAACGGAAACATTCAAATTTTGAGCAGAGAAAATGAGGGACATGGATATCTTTATAGAACAGTGGCATTCCTGGCCTGGATGGCACCCGGGGCAGAGTGCCGATGTGCCCCCCCCCCCCCGGGTGCAGCGTGCCCCCCTGCAGGATGACACCTCCCCCCTCCGGTGAAATGACACCCCTCCCGGTGCACGCCGCTATGGGGGGTGCCACGGAGCGCGCCTGCTCCTCCGAGTTTGCTAAACCTCGTTCGTTCGCTGCAGCTCCCTCTGCCCAGGAACAGGAAGTAACTTGTTCTGGGGCAGAGGGAGCTGCAGCGAACGAACGAAGTTTAGCGAACTTGGAGGAGCAGGCGCGCGCCGCGGCACCCCCCAGTGGCGTGCACCCGGGGTGGACTGCCCCCACCGCCCCCCCCCCTTGGTACGCTACTGTTATAGAAGCATTCTTAGAATTCAGCCACACAGCAGAGGGTCAGCCTAGTGGCTAGTGCACTGGACTATAAACCAAGGGACCTAGGTTCAAATCACATGTTAACTCTTGTTTTTGTAATTGTGAGCCCTCCAGGAACAGAAAAATACCTATTGTACCTGAATGTACACCACTTCAATAGCCTTCAGGTTTGCAGGTGTCTTATATATTTAGGTACAGTGGGTATTTTTCTGTTTCTGGAGGCTTCACAATAAAAAAAAAAGAGATGAAGTGAGAGTTGAACATTGGGTCCCTTGGTTTACAGTCCACTGCACAAACCACTTCAGAGTTTTTTCCTGCTTAGCTAGTATACTAGTAGGGCTGTACTACCATCTACCAGGACAGAATGGACAGATGAAAATATGTTTACAGAAATTAGAAAAGCTGGCAAATTGGGCATCATTATAGTAATGGGTGATTTCCGTTATCCTAATATTGACTGGATAAATGTTACCATCATGGAGTGCTAGGGAGGTTAAATTTCTAGATGTAAGAAATGACTGTTTCTTGGAGCAACTGGTCCAGGGACCAAAGAGAGGGGGAGCTATTTTGGATCTAATCCTTAGTGGAATGCGGGGCATAGTATGAGAGGTTACAGTATTGGATTCACTGGGAAACAGTGAACATAACATGATCAAATTTGAGCTAATATCTGGAGTGAAGTCAGTAAGGAAATCTACAGTAGCAGCATTTAATTTTCGAAAGGGTGACTATGACAAAATGATGAAAATGGTTAAAAAGAAACTGAAAGGATCAGATGCAAAAGTTAAGACTTTAAATCAGGCATGGATATTGTTTAAAAATATCATTGTGGAAGCCCAGTCTATCTGTATTCCACATATTAACAAAGATAGAAAAAAAGAGCCTGCACGGTTAAATGGTGAGGTGAAAGAGGCTATTAGAGTCGAAAGAACATCATTCAAAAAATGGAAAAATAGATCTAAATGAAAATAAGAAGCAGCATAAGTACTGTTAAGCTAGGTGCAAAGCATTGATAAAGAAGGCTAAAAGAGAATATGAAGAAAAACGTTCTGCGGAGATGGAAACTCATAGTAACACATTTTCAGCTATATCAGAAGCAGGAAGCCTGCGAGGGAATCTGTGGAATTGCTAGATCAGGAAGGAGCAAAAGGAGCACTCATGGAGGACAAGGCCATAGCAGAGAGATTCATTCATTTATTTATTTATTCATTATTTTATCCCACTATTGTCCAAAAACAGGTTTCGGTTCAAAGTGGCTTACAGTTAACAGGCGGAATTACAATGATTCATTACAGTTACAATGTAGTATAGAACATTATTGACATGTATAATTAGTCATAGAATTTCTTGAAAGGTAGGTCTTGAGTTCCTTTCTGAACTAAGGATAGTTTGCAGTGTTTCTTGTGATCTTGGGAATTGAGTTCCACCATTTGGAACAAAGATAAATAAATCCAGCCATATAGATGGATTTGTAAATTATGTTTCTGCAATTGGGTAAGTGAAGTAGTAAGTAACCTCTGGTTCCTGGACTTGTGTTTCTTGGGGATAGTTCAATCAGGTTAAGCATGTAGTCAGGAGACATGCTAAACAATATTTTGAAGATGAGAGTGCTAGTTTTGAAAAATAATCTGGCCTTGATTGGGAGCCAGTGTAGTGTTTTGAACAGTGGGGTTGCTCTTTCATACTTTGACTTTTTGAATATCAGTCTTTCTGCTGTGTTTTGAATGGTCTGCAGCGATTTTAGTATGTTTTCTTTGCATCCTACATAGGCTGCATTGCAATAGTCTAGTTGGGACAGTATCAGTGATTGTACTATGAGACAAAATGATTGTCTGGGAAAATAGTCTCTCTCCACTCACTTTACTGATTCTATCACTTGGTCTTTCTTTTTATATATATGCTGATGACATTCAGATTGTTGCCCCTTTGGACTCTTCTGCCTCTTACTCCATACCTCTATTTCATCAAAATTGAATACTATTGCAGACTGGTTAGCTGAAAATCACATGAAACCTAAGTCTGGCAAATCTGGAGCAATTATTGTATCCTCGGGTTCCTGTATGCCCCTTACATAGTAACATAGTAAATGACAGCAGATAAAGATCTAAACAATCCATCCAGTCTGCCCAACAAAATAAACTCATTTTACAGGGTATACGATACTTTATATGTATAGCCGAGTTTGATTTGTCCTTGCCATTCTCAGGGCACAGACCATAGAAGTCTGCCCAGCACTGTTCTTGTACTAAAAGTTCTGAAGCTAACGTTGAAGCCCCTTAAATTTACACTCCAGTCCATCTATATCTATTCTATTATGATCAGGGCGTAGACTGTAGAAGTCTGCCAAGCACCAGTTTCGCTTCCACATTACCGGTGTTGCCACCCAATGTCCGCTAAGATTCTGTAGAACCATTCCTTATAAACAGGATTCCTTTGTGTTTATCCCATTCATGTTTGAATTCCATTACCATGTTCATCTCCACTACCTCCTGCGGGAGGGCATTCCACATATCTACCGCCCTTTCCGTGAAAAAATACTTCCTGACATTACTCCTGAGTCTGCTCCCCTTCAACCTCAATTTATGTCCTCTAGTTCTACCACCTTCCCGTCTCCAGAAAAGGTTTGTCTGCAGATTAATACCCTTCAAATATTTGAACATCTGTGTAGGGCTTTTTTTGAGGGGGTACTTGGGGGTACTGAGTACCGGCACCTTTTTCATTGTCTGCTAAATTTGACTCATGGTCCCCAAGTTATAATGAAAGAGCTCAGGCTCTACACACCAATTCTGCCTTTTCATAGATTCTGTGACTGGTTTCAAGGGGCCTGGCTATTGTGGGGTGGGTCCCTCAGTGATAACCCCACCCCTGAAGAGTGGCCTGGAATTTGAGTCCCGGCACCTTTTTTGCTAGAAAACACATACTGCATCTGTGTCATGTCACCCCTGTTTCTCCTTTCCTCCAAGGTATACATGTTCAGTTCAGCAAGTCTCTCCTTGTACGGTTTGCAACATAAATCCCATACAATTTCTGTAGCTTTTCTTTGCACTGCTTCCAGTCTTTTTACATCTTTAGCAAGATGCGGCCTCCAAAACTGAACACAATACTCCAAGTTTGGCCTCATCAACGATTTGTAGAGGGTCATCAACACCTCCTTTCTTCTCTATATCTATCTATCTATCTATCTTGGTGATAATCTATATTTTTGATAGTACAAGTTTATTTTTGTAACTTGCTTTGCATTAGCCACATATTTTATATTTATAATAAATAATAATTTATTTAATCTGTGACATTGTTCCTTTCATTAGTACAGCTAGCTAGTCAGAGCCTTAGGGCCAATTAGGTACTGTCATAACCCTGAGCAAACAAGTCCAGAATAATTGCTTTTGTGTGATTATCTGACATAGAAGTACCTACAGAGCAATGGTGCAGGAAATCACCATACTAATACTGATTATGTGTCCTGGGAAGGCAGGGGTCTGCAGCTTAAGGAGGGATCTATAGAAGTAGGACATGGAGTCCCCAGAAAAAGGAAGGAAGGAGGTATGTGAGGGTATTTAATTCCCTCATGTAAAGGAACTCAGAAATGTGAGATAAAGACAGTGACCAGAAACCAAGAATCAGTTTCAGATCCAATAGGAAGTTCTAGAATGTCACAAAACATCTAGCCACCCGCCTTTTCTATGTAGTGTCAAAGGAGGCTGGATTTGCACTTGGATCCTAATGAATTAAGAACCATAGAGGGTCTTTTACTAAGCTGTGGTAGCATTTTATCTTGCGGTAGAAATCAGCTGATAGTAAACATTGAGATGCTCTTAAGAATATAATGGGCATCTTGGCGTTTACTGTCAGCTGATTTCTACCATGAGCTAAAAGCACTATTGTGGCTTAGTAAAAGGCGCCTGTAGTAAGCAGGGCTGGTTCAGCACTCTGTCATTTAAAGCACAGTTTCTCTCCAAAACAAGATCAGCTCCAGATTAGTATTTGATACAGGTGGCTATCAAACCCCAAATGTACTGCTTCTGGAGTTATGTTGCAGGTTCCTATGGCTGATCACAGAGCCAGGATCTAGGTTGTTGGTCCTTTAAGATTGGAGAGTAACTGTTTTCTAAGTCCACATTATTTTACCTTCGTCTTTCTCAGACTGTTTGGAAGCCACCTGTAGTGCACAATTCCTGCTCCAATTCTGTGCTACAACTACAAACAATAAGTCCCTTCAGTCTTTTTTGTCCCTTTCAATCTTTAGTCCACAAACTTTTTCCTTTAAAGCCCACCTTTCTCTGAGTCTGCTGTAAAACAGGGGATACTTCTTCCTCTTTTCTTGGCAGCTCTCTCTCTCTCTCTCTCAGTTATTCTTCAGCTTACAATGAAACAATCACACAAACCTGTCCTGGGGGACCACTAGCCAGTCAGGTTTTCAGAATACCCCTAGTGAATATGCATGAGAGAACTTTGTATATAATGGAGGTGACAGGCTAAAAAATAAGTGACTTTCACTCATAAAAAGTGACAAGTGAAGGATTTTGTTATCAGGAATAGTAGTATGGACCTTTTTTTTATAGAAGACTTTTGATCGGTTTAGATTTTTCCAGTAAAAGTCTTCATCAATCGGTTCAGGATATATTTATGTTGTTAATTTTATGTTTAAAGTGATGTTGTTACTGAATGTAATTTGACCTAATATTTTTAATTTTTGATAAGGTATGATAATAAAAGATGATAATAATAAAACTTTTGTATAGTTACTAATAATGATGTATTGTAGGGAGCAGTAACTATATTGCAATTATAGGTACCCTATATATAAGATATGCATATTAATTATGGATATCCTGAACACCCAACTGGCTGGTGGTCCCCCAGGACAGGTTTGAGAACCAGTGGTCTATAGCACTGCTACCATATACAGTCTTTCTGTCTTCTTCTGACTTTCCTGTTTGCTGATATTTCGCTGCAGTCAATCACTATACTGTCAAACCCACCGCTTCCCTTTTCCCCCCAGATCAAACAGGTCCCAGGCAGCAACAACTGCAAAGTAAAGCACGATTGCTCAAGCTGTGTGTGGCAATTGGTTGCTTCCCATTCCATATTAAGATCCTTGGGCTGTTCATGTTACACAGGCTCATTTGAATGCATTGGCTCAGCCTCTCCTTTTAGGAGTTCAGCCAGTAGGAACTCTCTACCCTTTCCAGTTCTCTTCAGGGCTCTGATAAACTGGGGATCTATCCAGGAAGGATTCCTTATACCTCTCTCGTTATTTGGCAAGCCCCGAGAACTCCCTGGCTTCTTTACTTGGGGAAGAGTCAGAATTTTGGCTAGGAACCATATCCAATTATTAATCCTTGGTTCCTGTCCCACCCTCCCCTAGGGGATAGAGGGGCATTTATAATTAGACCACAAATAATAAGCATCCCAAGCCTTGTATGCCTTCATGCCACAGGGACTATTCTGATATGGGACTCTTTTCCCATGGATCTCCTCCTGGGCTCCCCTTGGCACACTGTTCCTGATACAATAGTGCATGTAACCAGCTAGTAAACAGTGATTTCTTAATTGTATTGATTTATTTAATTATTTTTTTGGGATTTTGATCACACCTTTTTCAGTAGTAGCTCAAGGTGAGTTACAGTCAGGTACACTGGGTATTCCTCTGTCCCAGGAGGGCTCACAATCTAAGTTTGTGCCTGAGGCAATGGAGGGTTAAGTGACTTGCCCAAGATCACAAGGAACAATGGCTGCAGTTTGTTTTCTGTGATATTTCCTTTGTAGATATCATGCTTAGCTAGAACATCCTATATAGAACATCCTATATACATCCTACTGCACTTAACATACAGAAGATGCCCCAATGCTTTCTTGAGACAAGACACTTCTTGATCTATTACCTACCTGTCAATTCTCCTATTCCATTACTCTAACCCCTCTTCATTAGATAAGTAGCTCAGTGTTGGGGCCCATATAGATATGAGTATGTGGCACAATAAGAAAGAATGACTCTTCAAGACTGTGGAATTAACATTTGTTATTTGTAAATGGAATGATACTCCTTGCTGTATTGTACGGCAGAGTGAGAGCAAGACAAAATGTGCAATATGCATGAGTTTTCTATTTTTGTTCTTTTTATACATTAGCTTTCATGTGCCACTTCTCTAATTCCTTTATACCATTCTTTGTATATCCTTTTGAATTATATATTTTGATTTACCTTTTCTTTCTCTTTTCTCCCTATTGTTCTTTCTTGCCGAGATATGTGTGAGTACTTTTAAGCATATTCAAAGGCAGCAGTGTGGTGTTTGAAGTGTGGAAAAAAGTCTTTTTCAATTGTTCGAGCTTAGAGTTGAGATCATGGCGGGAACATTTTAATAACCTTTCCTCTTGTCTAATTTCACATGTTGGTTTGAAAGGAGTAACTGCATATTTGAAAAGTGAGAATAGAGCTCAGGCATATTGTAATAATTCTAATAGTGTAGTACACAAATACGATTAATTTAAGGATAATCCAAAAGTCAAAACATAGCAGGTTTAATTAGGTATATAGGGTCTCTAAGCTATCAAATCACATAGAATAACTTTTGACTATAATTTATTCTAGATCCCAAAGATTTTATGAATCAAGTCCTTAAGAGTTTGCAAAATCATTTTATAACTGATGATGTGAGATTATTATTTCAATTATAGCGATGCATGATCAGGCTAGTTCTCCAGGCAATGTACAAAACAATCAACATGTACACAAGTACATAAATATTGCAACACTGGGACAGACCAAAGGTCCATCAAGTCCAGCATCTTGTTTCCAAAAGTGGCCAATCCAGGTCACAAATATCTGGCAAGATACCATCAAAGTTCAATACATTTTATGCTGCTTATCCCAGAAATAAGCAGTAGATTTTCCCCAAGCCATTTTAATAATGGTCTATGGACTTTTTCTTTAGGAAGCAGCCCAAACCTTTTTTAAATCCCTCTAAGCTAACCGCCTTTACCACATTCTCTGGCAACGAATTCCAGAGTTTAGTTACACATTGTGAGGAAAACTTTTCTTCAATTTGTTTTAAATTTACTACTTGGTAGATTCATCGCATGCCCCCTTGTCCTAGTATTTTTGGAACGAGTAAAACAAACTATTCACATCTACCCTTTCCACTCCACTCATTATTTTATAGACCTCTATCATATATCCCCTCACCCGTCTTTTCTCCAAGCTGAAAAACTTTCTGCATTAATTCATAAACTTTCTACACTAAGGAGGTCATTTTCACAGGATTATGCATCATCTACATGTGTAAATAATATGCCTATATAAACGTATAGGTAGCATAGATTTAAAGGGGGAGGTTCTGGGCATGTTTTGGGCTGTCTAAGAAAGTAAACGTGTTTGTCTTAGAACTAGCAATCAAAACCACAATAGAAGAAAGAACTACAATGTTCCTGTGTTGAGTCATCCCTTAATAAATTTTAAACTGATTCTGTTCCCACTCTTCTCCTGCTCCTTTGTCTTAGAACTACCAGAAATCAATTTGGCCCCTATGGAATTAGAATTTTTTTTTTAACCTGAATGAATTGTTTTGTGCATTTATGACTTTTTATGATAATTGATGTTTTACATGACATGTAGGTTTCAAGGGGCTAGCTACTGTACATTCCAAGGTGATCCCTTTGGTGTTTCAGCCTTAGGGGCTAAATTCTATATACACTGCATAAAACACTACACAGAAAAATACCTGCTTAAGCGGTATTCTACAAGCTGTGCCTAAAGTTTAGCAGAGTTTATAGAATAAATGTTTAAGTGGAGAGGTTGTACATAAATTTAGGTGTCACCATTTGTAGCAATGAAATGCCTGCACCTATATTTACACGAGGATCAGACATATTCTGTAATTTATTTATTTATTTATTTATTTGTTACATTTGTATCCCACATTTTCTCACCTATTTGCAGGCTCAATGTGGCTTACATAATACTGGTACGGCATTTGCCAGTTCCAGTATGAACAAATACAAGGAGATATTGTGGTAGAATAGGTTCATGTATGGTAAGTATAGTGGGGGAACTTAGGGAAGGAAAAGGAAGAGGTAGAAATGTTCATTTCGGTCTTTGGTTTCATTGTGTTGCAGGTGTCCGGGTTTTTATTTTGGGTCGGTGGGGTATGCCTTTCTGAACAGGTTGGTTTTTAGTAGTTTACAGAAATTTAGGTGGTCAAACGTAGTTTTTACTGCTTTTGGCAGTGTGTTCCATAGTTGTGCGCTTATATAAGAAAAGCTGGATGCGTAAGTCGATTTATATTTGAGTCCTTTGGTGCTTGGGTAATGGAGATTTAAGTATGATCATGCTGATCTTGTAGTGTTTCTGGTTGGCAGGTCTATGAGGTCTGTCATGTATCCTGAGGCTTCACCATAAATTATTCTATGGACTATTGTACAGATTTTGAAAGCAATGCATTCTTTAATTGGGAGCCAGTGCAGTTTTTCACGGAGGGGTTTGGTGCTTTCAAAACGCGTTTTTCCAAATATAAGCCTAGCTGCTGTGTTTTGGGCGGTCTGAAGTTTCTTTATGATTTGTTCTTTGCAGCCTGCATAAATTCCATTGCAGTAGTCTGCGTAGCTTAGTACCATTGATTGTATCAGGTTGCGAAATATATCCCTCTGGAAGAATGACTTCACGCGTTTGAGTTTCCACATTGAGCAAAACATTTTCTTTATTGTAGATTTTGCTTGGTTCTCTAGTGAGAGGTTCCGGTCGATTGTTATTCCGAGAATTTTCAGGCTATCTGAGATTGGGAGGGTGCAGCCTGGGGTGTTAATGTTTGTGGGTTTATATAAATTGTATTGGGATGAGATAATGAGGCAGTGTGTTTTTTCTGTGTTGAGTTTTAGTTGGAATGCGTTTGCCCATGAGTTCATGACGTTTAGGCTGAGCTTGATTTCATTGGTGATTTCTGCCAGATCGTGTTTGTAGGGGATGTATATTGTAACGTCATCGGCATAGATAAATGAGTTAAGACCTTGGATGGATAAGGCATTGGCTAGTGGGGTCATCATGATGTTGAAAAGGATCGGTGATAATGGTGATCCTTGTGGTACTCCACAGTCTGGTTTCCAAGGTGATGATATGTTTTTACTAGATTTCACTTGATATGTTCTGGTGGTTAGGAATCCCTTGATCCATTTGAGAGTGTTTCCACATATTCTGAAGTAATTTAGGAGCCTTAGTAGTATATTATGTGTGTAACTCAAAACCATGGCCTGTTCTGCCCCAAAATGCCCATGACCCTCCCATTTCTGGACCGCATGTAAATTTTAGGCTTGGATCCTGCACCTAACTTTACACGCATTAGTCCCAATTACATATAATTAGTGCCAATAATTGCTGGTTAAAAAGTGAATTATTGGCACTGATTGGCTCATTATTCCATTAAATTGCATGCACAAATCAGGAGCATGATGAAATTTATACGTGTAACTTCACATATTAGCATATTAGATTATATAAGGTGTATGTATGTGTTTCTAAAAAAAAAACTGTACAAAACTTATTTTCTGAATTACTCTATCAAAATGTGACCAATTTCAATAAAATTTAGGATATACGCACTGAATAAATTTTCTATAAGCCTACACTAACATCAGCCACCTTACCTAAACGATGTCACCACCACCTACTGATTATCATCACGATACACGCAGATGCCATTTTGCTTCAAACAAAACAGTTACTATGGTTTTTCAGTCAGGAGGATCTGATGCTTATTAAAAAGAAATTTTCAAGAGAAAGTTTATGGATCTCATAGACTGATGCAAGAGTCTCCAGAAAAGAGGCAGAAGAGAGTAAGTGTAGAATATGTTTTGAGAAAATTGTGAGAAACAGGCTCAACTAATTGCCATTCAAGAAGCAGCAGGGCCTGATCAGAAAAAATTACAACAGTTGAAGAACCAGGTAGTGAAGTGACATCGTTTAAGTGAGGTGGCCAGCTTGAGTGTAGGCTTATTGCAAATTTATTCAGGATCATATACCCCGATTTTTATTGAAATTGGTGAAGTTTTGACAGCATTATGCAGAAAAGAAGCTTTGTATAGTTTTTGTTTAAACACAGTGTGTGGAGAGAGACCACGTGAGGACATGAGCTGAACAGCAGCGTGTTGCTGAAGCTCTGAGACTCCTGCCCGAAATTGACCTAAAAGTGCAGTGATTTAATGAAAATATTGACGCAGACCCTACAGTCGAGACTGCCCTAGTTTATGGACAAATATTTGCGAAAATCGACTGGAGCGATGGCACAGTGATCCGGGAAAAAAGAGAAAACCAAGACGAACGACCCGGAATCCAAAATGGCGGACGAACCTGGTAAACTGCCCAGAGAGTTCACAGAGATGCAGCTCACACAACTTACCATGGCGGTCACAAAAGCGTGGGAGCCGAAGTGGGCAACGATGGAGCAAAAGTTAGAGAGCCTGGCCACGCGAATGGATGGCATAGGGACGAGAGTGGGAGATCTCGAGGCACGCATGTCGGCCTTAGAGGACGAGGGGAGAGGCTATGGCCCGGACATAGCTGCCTTAACACAGCAACTAAAAGGCTACCATGAAAAGCTAGAAGATCTCGAAAATCGCTCGCGCAGGAACAACATCCGGGTGGTAGGACTTTCTGAAAATATTCCGGAGCGGAATTTAACACCGTGGCTTGAAAACTGGCTGAGTAAAGAACTGGCGATTTCAGACGCCACAGGCCCGCTGGTAATAGAAAGAGCACACCGAGTAGGCCGCAAACTCGAGGGCAAGACACGGCCGAGAGTGGTAATGGCCAAGATATTCAACTATCGCCACAAGATGGAAATCATGCAAGGTTTCAGAACGCGCAGAGACACCCTAACTCATGAAGGACATAAAGTGTTAATATTTCAAGATTTCTCAGCTGAAGTACAGTCGCAGAGGAAGCAATTTCACCCACTTTGCTCAGCATTAGCCCAGAAAGGTGTGAAGTTTACGCTGCAATTTCCGGCCACCTTACGAATCTTGATACAAGGACAGTGGCAAATGTTTAAAGCAGTGGCGGACGCAAAAACAGCAGTACTGGAAGCGGGCCTGATTGAAGAAGTATGAAAAAGGTAACGCTGTGGACAGGGCAGTTATAAACGAAATTGAACATTTTACAAGGGTCAAGTCATGTACAAGGGCGGGGGTCCCATGTGCTCGAAGGTCTCACTACTTGATCTTTTGGGGCACCAAAGGATGGAGAGAGGGTATAATTGGGTTTTGGGAGAAGAGATAAGGGTGGGTTTGGCGGGCAGGAAGGGGGGATGGGGGGAATCTGAAGAAGTTAAAACACAAGGGGTACAATTATTGAAGACATGGGACACATTAGGAACAACGGCAGACAATAATATACACACAATCACTTCTAGTTCACAGCAGACAGATGAACACAAGATTTTTGGAAAAGAGATGACTAGGTTATGGGAAGTTGAGTTGTTGATGACGGGAAGTTCAAGAGGAAGATGCCTGTCAGAATAACAACATGGAACGTGGGGGGGGGGGGGGGGGGTAAGCTCCCCAATAAAAAGAGCGAAAATTCTTACAGCCTTGAAGAGGCACAAATCAGACATAGCATGTCTACAGGAGACACATTTATCAGATACTGAACATGACAAGCTAAAAAGACTATGGGTGGGAGAAATTCATTCCGTTCCAGCAAAAGGGAAAAAAGGAGGGATAGCAATCCTTTTCCGAAAAGGGCTGGTCTATAAAGCGACAAAAGTAGCTATGGGGAAGGAGGGAAGATATATTATAGTGAAGGTATGGATGCCAGGACTAGAAATCATTTTGGTAGTACTTTATGGCCCTAATATTTACAATCCAGAGTTCTTCAGATCTTTAGTGGGTAAATGTAATGTTAAGGGTAAACAAAGGTTGGTAGTGGTAGGAGATTTTAACTTGGTACATAACCCAGATCTGGATTGTTCCAATAATCTCTCACCCCATTACTCAGGGAACAGGGCCAGAGAAATGACATTATTTGTTAGAGAGCTTAATTTAATAGACACCTGGAGAGCCCTACACCCGACAGAACGGGAATTCACACACAGATCAAGGGCCCATGGAACGCAATCCAGGTTGGATTACATATTAATCGACAGAGCAATGTTTTCACAGGTGATAGCAACTGATATAGGCCCAGAAGCAATATCAGACCATTCGCCAGTGTGGATGGACCTGGAATTGCAAGGGGACATAGGAAAGGGAAGAGGATGGAGATTTCCAGCATATTTATTTACAGACTCAAAATTTCAAAAATATCTCACGCATAAGTGGGCAGAGTATAGCCAAAATAATAACAGACATGCCCAGGAGCAGCCATCTTTATTCTGGTCGGCCTCCAAAGCAGTCCTAAGAGGGGACATTATTGCGTTTTGCAGTAAGCGCAATAAATGTAGAGCGGCCGGGATACTGCTGCTAGAATTGAGACTAAAAAAAGCACAAAGCATGTACAGACGCAGGCCAACGAAGGTCAACCTAGAAAATTTGAAAGCGGTGTAGATCGATCTAAATACTTTATTACATGAATTAGAACTGAGGTCGGCGTTATTCTATAAATATAAATTGCATAGGTTCGGAAATCGGGCGGGATGCTTGCTGGCAAGAGTAATAAAGAACTGGGGAGGGCCTAGAACAGTGCCCACTCTCAGAGACAAAAATGGTAGATTGACCAATGATCATCACCAAATAGGTCAAATTTTTACCACGTATTTTGCTACACTATATAAAAGACAAGGAGGGCCAAGAGGGGAGGCATTGGCTAAATATCTGCAAGAGACACAGTTACCACAATTGCACAAAAATCACTTAGAGCAGTTGAACGTGCCAGTGACAATGGGAGAATTGCAAAAGGCAGTGAGAGCACTGAAAATGCGGTCAGCCCCCGGCCCTGATGGATTTTCCGGGGAATATTATAGGCTGCTACCCCCTGGAGCTTTAGTGAATCTGCTCAGTTATTTCGAGGAGGTAGTGGAAGAAGGTAAATTACCGCTATACGCTAACACAGCCCTTATAACGTTAATTCCGAAAATAGGCAAGTCCCCGGAGAGACCAGGGTCATACAGACCAATATCTTTACTGAATGTAGAGATAAAGCTTTTATCCAAGATATTGGCTGAGCGATTGGCACTGTGCTTGCCAGACCTGATAGGACCAGAACAGGTTGGGTTTATAAAGAAAAGGAGAGCGGTCCATAATGTTCGGAAGCTAATGCTTGCAATGGCGACATGTACACTAAAAAACATACCTATGTGGGTGTTAAGCCTTGATGCTGAAAAGGCGTTTGACTTAGTGCATTGGGATTACCTATTTCAGGTGCTGGCAGCGGTAGGAATATCAGGATGGTTCCTAAAGGCAGTGGAAGTACTATACAAAGACCCCACAGCCAGTGTAATTGTAAATGGAAGGCGAGAAAAGGAATTTTCAATTCAAAGGGGCACAAGGCAGGGATGCCCACTATCACCTCTATTATTTGTGCTGGCAGTGGAGCCACTGTTAGAAAATTTAAGGCGGGCGCAGGAGGTGAAGGGGGTGAGGGTGGAAGACCATCATTTGAAAGTGTTCGCTTATGCGGACGACCTACTCCTGACTATAACAGATCCCAACAACTCCCTAACAGGAGTATTAGAAAGGGTGGAGAGATTTGGAGGTTTTTCAGGGTTTAAGTTAAATCACACCAAGTCTTATGTTCTTCCAGTGACAGAGTCAGACTCGAAACAGCACAGGGGCCCCCAACAGTTAACCTGGACTAAAGGACCAATTAAATACCTAGGAATCTGGCTCCCAGCAGACCTAACCACCATGTATAATGAAAATATTAAACGACTGTTGAAAGAGACTGCAGAAAGATTGAATATGTGGAAAGCACTACCTGTCACGCTCTTGGGACGGATAGCCTTATATAACATGTGCATTGTGCCAAAATGGTTGTATGTGTTCCAAACAATACCATTATATTTGACAAGAAAGGATGAGAAAAAGTTAAGTAGACTTTTGCAATCATTCCTATGGCTGGGCAAAAAGGCGCGACTCCCAATGTCAACTCTGACAATCCCAGTGGAATATGGTGGGCTGGGTCTATTAAGTGTGAGATATTTGATGGTGGCATGTGGAATGCGTCACATCAACGACTGGTTTAGGGAGACAGAAGACTTCTCCAACACCAAACTGGAACTCCGGATGATGCCGGAGTTGCACTTTACAAGTTATCTACATGCAGGTGGGGAACTAGTTCCAGACATCCTGAAACGCTCAATGATAATGCCAGCGGCAAAGGCGACCTGGTCTTGGGTATGCCGCCTACATAAGTTTTCAGCAAAAATAACACCATTACAGACCATCTGTGGGAATGCACAGTTTGTACCTGGGATGCTGTACCCAACATTTCGAAAGTGGAGGCGCAAGGGACTGATATATCTGCAGCATGTATTGGACCCGGAAGGTAAGATTAAACCATTTGTGGATTTACAAACTGAGTTTGGCCTTCCAGACACGGACAAATTTTATTATATGCAGCTTAAACATTACACAGACTCCTTGGGATGGGAACCATTGGCAGAGGATGTGCAAGAGGAATTGTCATCAGCATTTTCCCTGACGGCCCAACAGGAAGTTCCACTCACGTTCCATCACAGACATATAAGAGACACGATAGAGGAGCCAGACTATATTAGATTAGCAACACAATGGAGCAGTGAACTTCATATTAACACTTCAGCCGCACAACTAAAAGCGCATGTTTTGTCTATTAGACATGTCATTGCGGCAGCGAGCCATTGGGAGATACAGTATAAGTTTGCAATGCGAATCCACGTGGCTCCTAGAAGAGCTTTTCACATGGGAATGTCCTCATGGGGCGAATGCCCAAAATGTGGAGAGGCTGGAGCAACACTGGGACACATGTTTTGGACCTGCGTGGACGTGGGGAAATTTTGGAAATCCATCTTGTTTTCTGTGTCTAAGCTTTGGAATACAAAGTGGATCTATGATGCTGGATTATTATTTGGACACCCCAGGCTATTAAAGCCTAGCCCTAAGGGATTTGCAGAGTTTGTGGCTAAGGCGACCATCACTTCCAAGCAGATCATATTAACAGAGTGGATTTCGCACAAGGCTCCCACGCTGCAACAATGGCGGACACGCATGTTACTAATGATGCGCCTGGAACGTGCGGGACTGTTCGACATGGAATCGAAAGATGGGAAGAAATTTCAACAGTGCTGGAGTCCCTTCTGGATGACGCTCACGCCAAGAGCACGAAGCCATCTGTTGAACGTATGACTTTAAAGACATGTGTACTGTAGTAAAGACTGGGTTGAGAGATAATGAGTCCCGTAAAAGGGGGGGAGGGATTAGTAAGGGGAAAAGGGGGGGAGGGGAAAAAGGGGGGGAAGGAGGGCAAGGGGACATTACAAATTGATTGATGATTTCATGTTGTGTTGTTTCAATGTCACAGTTGTATCTCTTGAATATTTTTCATCAATAAAAATGATTTAAACATAAACACAGTGTGTGTGTGTGTGTGTGTGTGTGTACAGTTCAACCCCGTTCCTTGAGGTCCTAGGAATCACATTACGTATAAGTGGTTCATGTTACAAATTTCAACCTATTTTTCTGCATTCAGCTTATACAGTACCTGCTATCAATTTTGCATGCGCGTAACAAATGCAATAATAGAGAAGAACAATATAGTATATAAATCATGCTTCAGTCTTCTATTGCTGCACTGTCCAATTCTTACAAGCCAGAGTGATATTTGGTAACATTTTATGACACAGTCTAGTCTCATCACAGTTGTACACCTGTTCTGTGGTACTGTCACCATCTCCAATTATGTTCTCAAGTTGGGAGGAGTTCGAGCATGCAGCCTCATAGTCAGTTGAACATATATCTCCAGAAATATCGGTTTTGGCCATTCTGTGCCATCTTTTAAAGTAATTTAGCCATCCACTGCTTGCCATAAGTGATGTTGACTAATTTCCATGAAGTCATTTGTGAAAATGTTTTGGCTTGTGTTTGCAGATCGAGGCCGGACAGAGGACTGCCTTCAGATCTTTCTTGGACAAACCACTGAATCACAGCTGTATCCAACTGTCTGTCTTATATGGAAGCAAAGCCCTGCCCAGCGCATCCTAGGATGCACCGGGCAGGGCAGAACACCATCATTTTGAGGAGGCACACGAAGAGGAAGGAGGGAGTGCTAGTCTCTCCCTCCTCCAACTATGATGAGGTAGGCCATGGGGAAGCAGAGGGTGCCAATGAGGAGGGCTAGCAGTCAGGTCGGTTTCTTCAAGGTAAGGTAAGGTGAGGTATGGGGCCCAGTGGTCCTGCTAGACCACCAGGCCAGTTTCTTCAATGTTGGGCACATGGGTAGGGGTCACCAGACCAGTTTCTTTAATTTGGGTTGGGGGGGGGGGGGCTAGAGGCCCCACTAGACCACTAAGGCCTTTTTAGTGTTTTGGGGGGGGGGGGGCAGACTTAGGTTTGACAGGTTCGGGAGAAAATCCCGGATCTGTCAAACCTCTTCAGTGGGTCTCCCTCATTCATCCCTTGCTGACAAACCCTAATGCCAGCTTTGAGCTGGCAAAGGGTTTGCAGTTGGAGCAGTGCCATTTTTTGGCCCGCTGCCTGCTGATTATAAGGAAGGAATGCGTGAGACCCTTGTTTGCATGCATTTGCATGCAATTGGTAGTCAGAGCCGGTGAGTGCATGGTTTCACACGCTTGGCAACTCTGATCCTGTGACGCAGGCAAACACAGGTGTTAGTCCAGCGCTAATGGCCTCTAGCACACACGTTTGCTTCTGATCATTGGTCTGTTGATTGGGTACTGGACAAATAGATTGGCCTAGTGACTGGGCTCTGGGTTTAGTCTGATTGAGTTTTGTACGTATGTTGATTCCTATCCTACTTTCTATGATTCTCCTTTCTAAGTTGTAAGTAGTTTTTTCAGCCTGTATACCACCTGTGGTATAACACGTTCATAATAAACATAAACACAAACACATAACCAATAGAGAATGACCCCTATATGGATGAATCTATGAGGAAGGTGCCAACATTTAGGCACCAAGAATGTGCATAAATGACCAGAATAGTGGCATATACATAGATGTGTGTGTGCAAATGCCAATATTCTGGCTACACACAATTCTTTAAAATGCAATGGTGGGCACACGTGGGTGGAATCTAGGTGGAGTGTAGGGCAGGTCATAGAGCCAGGCAGGACAAATCACACACGCACACAGCAAGTTAAGAGTGGAAGCAAATGATATTTATTAAAGGCCCAGTAAGGGCTCCTGTTCACTTCACTAAAAGGAAGAAAATCATACTTAACTTGGTGCTGTAAACCTGACAATGTGTTCAGGTGACCTGCTTCTGCAGGCCTCCAGCATATATGAGTGACTATTAGCTCAGTAGCTGAGATAAACACAAAGGAATCCTGTTTAGAGGAATGGATCTAAGAAATCTTAGCGGAGATTGGGTGGCGATGCCGGTAATTGGAGAGTAAAACCAATGCTGGGCGGACTTCTACGGTCTGCGCCCTGATCGTGGCTGAATAGATATGGATGGGCTGGAGTGTAAATTTTAAGGAGCTGCAACATTATCTTCAGAACCTTTAGTACAGGAACAGGGCTGGGCAGACTTTTACGGTCTGTACCCTGAGAAAGGCAGGGAGAAATCAAATTTGAGTATACATATAAAGTATCACATACCATGTAAAATGAGTTTATCTTGTTGGGCAGACTGGATGGACCGTTCAGGTCTTTATCTGCCATAATTTACTATGTTACTGGTCTTGGTCCCTGGATCCAGAATTACCAGCACAGTCTCAAGCAGGTACACAAAGCTGGCCTGCAGCCAGCCAGCGCAAAACACAAACTCTTCAAGGTTCCAACTTAAACTTGGCCTACCTGAACATAGTTTATGATACTGTATTATAAAATTGGATTCTTGCAACAAATTACTTTCTTATGCATTATTCTTTGTTATGTATCCTATGCTGTTTATTGTAAACCACATTAAACTCAAACTTGCTTGGGATAATGTGGGATATAAATGTCACAAATACAAACTACAGTGTAAAACGGCCAAATTCTGCCTTTCAAAAATTGTGATTTGCACATTTTTGGCAGATGGACTTCTTTTGGCCATTTTGAGATGTCAATGTGCTTCGAAATTGACTGTCATTACTGTTAGCTAACTGCTCATTTAGGCATAGGGATTGGAAGAGTGATGGGGTGGGGGTGAGGCATTGTACTTACCTCACCACCCCTCTGATGTTCTAAATAATGTTCTAATGCATCTCAAAAATCAAAGCAGCAATACCAGACCATGAAAACATTCTTCCTCAAATGTACCACCTGTTCCTCTGATCCCATTCCCACCCACCTTCTTAATGCCATCTCTCCTACTCTTATTCCTTTTATCTGTCACATTCTCAACCTCTCACTTTCCACTGCAACTGTCCCTGCTGCCTTTAAACATGCTGTGGTCACACCTCTCCTTAAGAAGCCTTCACTTGACCCTACTTGTCCCTCTAATTACCGACCCATCTCCCTCCTTCCTTTTCTCTCCACATTACTTGAGCGTGCTGTTCACCGCCGCTGCCTTGATTTTCTCTCCTCACATGCTATTCTTGACCCATTACAATCTGGTTTTCGCCCTCTCCACTCAACCGAAACTGCGCTTACTAAAGTCTCCAATGACCTATTACTGGCTAAATCCAGAGGTCAATATTCCATCCTCATTCTTCTTGATCTTTCCGCTGCTTTTGACACTGTCGATCACAGCATACTTCTCGATACCCTGTCCTCACTTGGATTCCAGGGCTCTGTCCTTTCCTGGTTCTCTTCCTACCTCTCCCTCCGCACCTTTAGTGTTCACTCTGGTGGATCCTCTTCTACTTCTATCCCTCTGCCTGTCGGCGTACCTCAGGGTTCTGTTCTTGGTCCCCTCCTCTTTTCTATCTACACTTCTTCCCTTGGTTCATTAATCGCATCCCATGGCTTTTCCTACCATCTCTATGCTGATGACTCCCAAATCTACCTTTCTACCCCTGATATCTCACCTTGCATCCAAACCAAAGTTTCAGCGTGCTTGTCTGACATTGCTGCCTGGATGTCTCAACGCCACCTGAAATTAAATATGACCAAAACCGAGCTTCTCATTTTCCCCCCCAAACCCACCTCCCCGCTCCTCCCGTTTTCTATTTCTGTTGATGGCTCTCTCATTCTCCCTGTCTCCTCAGCTCGAAACCTTGGGGTCATCTTTGACTCTTCTCTCTCCTTCTCTGCTCATATCCAGCAGACCGCCAAGACCTGTCGTTTCTTTCTTTACAACATCCGTAAAATCCGCCCCTTTCTTTCCGAGCACTCTACCAAAACCCTCATCCACACCCTTGTCACCTCTCATTTAGACTACTGCAATCTGCTTCTTGCTGGCCTCCCACTTAGTCACCTCTCCCCTCTCCAGTCGGTTCAAAACTCTGCTGCCCGTCTCATCTTCCACCAGGGTCGCTTTACTCATACTACCCCTCTCCTCAAGACCCTTCACTGGCTCCCTATCCGTTTTCGCATCCTGTTCAAACTTCTTCTGCTAACCTATAAATGTATTCACTCTGCTGCTCCCCAGTATCTCTCCACACTCGTCCTTCCCTACACCCCTTCCCGTGTACTCCGCTCCATGGATAAATCCTTCTTATCTGTTCCCTTCTCCACTACTGCCAACTCCAGACTTCGCGCCTTCTGTCTCGCTGCACCCTACGCCTGGAATAAACTTCCTGAGCCCCTACGTCTTGCCCCATCCTTGGCCACCTTTAAATCTAGACTGAAAGCCCACCTCATTAATATTGCTTTTGATTCGTAACAACTTGTAACCACTCGCCTCCACCTACCCTCCTCTCTTCCTTCCCGTTCACATTAATTGATTTGATTTGCTTACTTTATTTATTTTTTGTCTATTAGATTGTAAGCTCTTTGAGCAGGGACTGTCTTTCTTCTATGTTTGTGCAGCGCTGCGTATGCCTTGTAGCGCTATAGAAATACTAAATAGTAGTAGTAGTAGTAGTAGTAAAAACAAACTCAGCTCTTTAATTATTGCCCATTGGATGTGTAGCATTTGGCAGAGTCTGTTATTTACTTATGGAATTCCTAGCACTAACTGTGTAGGTAGTAACATCTACAACCTATAATGTAAATGTCATTTACATCTACAAAGTTCTGTATGATATTGCTATTTTTCCGAATGCGGTTTTTCTACGTTGTCTGTTCCCAATGTATGTGCCACTAAATATTAGGGATATCCACATAAAAATTATCAGTCTGTCTTTGAGGTCATTTTATGCACTTGTTCCTCAATTTTTGGACTTTTTTTTTCAGTTCATTTCACAGATTCGTATTAATAAAATGCTTTATCCTACATCAGAAAGTTATAACACACATCAATAAATGTAACACATTTTTTATTACTGTGGGTTAGATCCATTTAGCATGCATGTTAACATACTGGATGTGTTAACAAATGTGCCTTCCTACCAAACACACATGCCCCCCCCCCCCCCCCCCCCCCCCCCCGGGCCTTATCTGTATTTTACAAAGTGCTCTGCATTAAGTGAGCCTTTTCTATAACACTTTTCAAAGTGTGAATGTCTTGGCTTGGTATTTAGTGTCTATTTATTCTCAAGGTGACCTGGCTAGGAAGCAGTAACTGGCTCCCTCCCTTCTCCCTTGGGGAAATTGATACTATTTTTTTTTTATTTTTACTTCCGATAAAGATGTGTATCATCTCTATAAATACAGCTATAAAGAACCACCTGTGTAGTTATTTAGCATTCACACAAAACACTATTCTTTATGAAAATTGCAGCTGCTCATCTTGCCTTCCCTTAAACAGATAAAGTAAACTCTTGGGGCCTTTGATTATGTGAGGAGATAAAGAGGGAATTATAATGTAGCTGCTAGAAAGGCAGGCTAGTGATAGCTGCAAATGGCCTTCAGTAAGAGAGAGGTTCACTGCTCCAATCAATACACTGATAGTCTGTAATGTAAAGATTAAAATCAGAATATTTAAAAATTTAATGCTTTGCCACTCCATATAGCACTCTAGAAGTCAATATCTGTAGAAAGCTGGTCCATTTCCCTTTTTTTCTTTGAATGCATTATGCATTTAAGGTTTCTAAATAATTCATCCAGACCATGCGATTAAAAAGGGGAAAAAAAAAGTTTAGTCCATCTATTATCTTCTGCAGCTGCTGCCTGGATATTAGATTTTCTTTCTGCTTAGTATTCTTGCTTCCGGTGTTTCCTTGAGACTTTACACATTTCAGACAATATTAAGTGAAGGTTATAATCCCCACCCACCTGATAATATTAGTTAGAAAGGAACACTGTTTCAGGCAGTGCTTGATTGCAAGTACACCCACCTATATAATCTAACATGACGTGCACTGCACTGCCTCCATCCCTGGGGCATTAGCAATTTTTATTTTATTTTTTCTACATATTATAGGTAAGTAGTTCTGCTGTTATAAAGAGTTAACTTGAATTGGGATTGACATAAAAACTGCCATGCTGTAACTGTATCAGAGAGAAAGAGAATGTGCCTGGGTTAGCAAGAAGAACCAGTTTGTTGGGACGAGGTCTTAATTTTGTCCCCACTGTACTGGACTTGATCTAGCTGCTGAGATAAATCAGAACGGTAGCGGAATTCAAGCATGCTTGGGATAAACATAAAGGAATCCTGTGCAGAAGGAATGGATCCTCAGAAGCTTAGCCGCTGGTGTTTGGGTGGTGGGGCTAGTTCTGGGCAAGACTTCTACGGTCTGTGTCCTGAAAATGGCAGATACAAATCAAGGTAAGGTATGCACAAGAAGTAGCACATATGAGTTTATCTTGTTGGGCAGACTAGATGGACCGTGCAGGTCTTTTTCTGCCATCATCTACTATGTATGTTACTATCCACCTTATAATTGAAAGAGAAAAACGCCTAGATTTCGACCCAAATCGGGAGATAGACGTTTATCTCACAAAAACGAATAAATCGGTATAATGGAAAGGCGATTTTGGACGTTTTCAACTGCACTCCATCGTGGAAGCGAACAAAGTTGACGGGGGCGTGTTGGAGGCGTGGCGAAGGTGGAACTGGGGCGTGGTTATCGGCCGAGGAGAGATGGGCACCTTTCGCCGATAATGGAAAAAAAGTATGCGTTTGTAGCTAGAATTTAGGGCACTTTTCCTGGACCCTGTTTTTTCACGAATAAGGCCCCAAAAAGTGCCCTAAATGACCAGATTACCCCCCAGAAGGAATCGGGGATGACCTCCCCTGACTCCCCCAGTGGTCACTAACCCCCTCCCACCACAAAAAATGATGTTTCACAACTTTTTATTTTCACCATCAAATGTCATACCCACCTCCCTGGCAGCAGTATGCAGGTCCCTGGAGCAGTTGTTAGGGGTTGCAGTGGACTTCAGGCAGGTGGACCCAGGCCCATCCCCCCCCTACCTGTTACAATTGTGCTGCTTAATGCTTATTAGTCGTCCAACCCCCCAAACCCACTGTACCCACATGTAGGTGCCCCCCTTCACCCCTTAGGGCTATAATAATGGTGTAGACTTGTGGGCAGTGGGTTTTGAGGGGGATTTGGGGGGCTCAACACACAAGGGAAGGGTGCTATGCACCTGGGAGCTCTTTTACCTTTTTTTTTTTTTTTTTTTGTAAAAGTGCCCCCTAGGGTGCCCGGTTGGTGTCCTGGCATGTGAGGGGGACCAGTGCACTACGAATCCTGGCCCCTCCCACGAACAAATACCTTGGATTTATTCATTTTTGAGCTGGGCGCTTTCCTTTTCCATTATCACTGAAAAACAAAAACGCCCAGCTCACAAATTGTCGAATAAAACATGGACGTCTATTTTTTTCGAAATACGGTTCGGTCCGCCCCTTCACGGACCTGTTCTTGGAGATAAGCGCCCATGGAGATAGACGTTTTCGTTCAATTATGCCCCTCCATGTAGAACTGCATTCCAGGGATGGGCTGTTGTTTGGAATGACATAGGACATGTCAACGACACATCCTACGCTGTTGCATGTCATTACCAAATAAAAATGAGCAGAAAAAAAATACATTTTCCTCCCGCTAGTTAAAACAACCATTTAACCTGCCAGGAGTGGCTCCTGGCTGGTTAAACAGCACTTAACCAGCTATCCGGCAACATTCAGTGGAAGACAGCCGGCTATCTCCCACCGAATATTACTGGTTAGCAGTTAGCGGAGAGCTGGTTATATCACATGATATAACCGGCTATCTGCAAATATTCAGCACATTGACGAACATGGAGAGAGGTTCCATAAAGACATTTCTACAATGGAGAACAGATATCAAGGCCGCTGGAATCCCAACATGATGGGGGACTACTGCTGGGGTTTACAATTGGAAAATATGACCGGTCACAAATGCAAAAGTAGATGCCTGAAGCACTTTTAACAGTACTGGGCCTTGCTGAACTAAGACTTTTAAACTGGAATATGAGACTTTTTTGAAATTATGTTATTCCATTACATTTGCATATACTGTTTACTACGAAAACTTTGATGTAGATTAGGTAATTGTTGGAGTAAAACTTGTACTGTAAAACATTATTCAATGTTTTCCAAGTGCTTAATTCATTTGGGCAAACTTATGCATAACAAAATTTCCTGACGTGTTACAACAATTCTGACTTCGAATTTGGAATACACACACTGAATTTAGTATGAATTTAGTATAGGACAAATGGTTTTTGCCCAGTAGCACACGAAAAATTTTTTGTTGTTGTTGTGCTGTATTATTGAAGAGATTGTTTGGGCGTGGTTTGTGAAGGTATGTTAATGAGTGGTTTGTGTCTTATTTGACAGGAAGATCAATGCAAGTGAAAGTTGCTGATACATTGTCTCCGGTTTATCCTGTGTCTATGGGAGTGCCACAAGAGTCGGTACTGTTAGCCCTTTTGTTCAATATATACATGGCCTCGGTGGGAAAGGTGTTTAAGGATCTGGGGTGGCCTTTTGACTTTAAGCAAACAATGTGCAGTTTTTTTTCACCGTGCAAGATCAATGGGGTCAATGTGTTCAACAGCTGGAGTTATGTTTGGAGAAGATTTGGAGCTGGAAGGGAAATAATCAGTTGGTATTGAATGTGGAGAAATCAGAACTTATGCCAGTGAGTAATTGTATAGATTAAGATGTGTGAAGAGTTTTGGAGTTGTATTGTAGTTAGGATTACGTATGCAAGGACAGATAGGACAGGTGATACACTCATCTTGTTACCAGCTCCATCTGCTGAGCAGATTGAAACCGATGCTGACAGATTATGATTTTAGGATGGAAGTTCAGAGCTTAGTGCTCAGCAAGTTGGATTATTGTAATGCTCTGTGCCTGGGAGTTTCTGCTGCTTGTTGCAGGCTTTGCAGGTCTTTCAATATGTTGCAGCATGTTTGATTCTCCAACAGGTAGGAGGTTGGAGAATATTCACAGTGACTTAGCTTGATATATTCACAGCAAGCGACATCAATTTATTCATCTACACAACACAAGATGACTCCTGAGGCAGGCCGATGGGCTGAAACATGGCCATGTTGAGTCATTGTGTTGACCACAGAGTCGTTGTTGTTAACCAATAAATCTTCTAGACCACATACAGCATTCCTAATAGGCAGTAAGTCAGTGGTATAATGATTTTAGGGTAAATTTCAGGACCCTACTAGTAGGAGAAAATGTTCTAGAAAGGTAGGTGCCAAAGAGAATTTCCCTAGGTGTCCAAACACTGAGTAAACCCTGCAAAAGCCTCTTCACATGTCTAGAACATCTCAGATATGTACTTAAGAAGCGCCCTCACAGGGAGAAGGACCATTTTCAAAGTGCCCTAACTAGGAGGATGCATAATGAATTTCACCTCTCATAGGGGCTCTTCTACAAAGGCGTGGTAGGCTCTAGACTACCACCAGGTTAGCATGCCTCTTAGCAGTAATTTTGGATTTGGCATGCACGCATACCGCCGGGACAAATTATTTTTTTATTTCCTACCACGTGCGGCGTTTCTGGTGCTCATCGGCAGTTGGCATGTGCCAACCAGTCACTGCATGTGTAGTGCATGAGCTCTTACCTCTAGATCAATAGGTGGCGTAATGGATTAGGCCATAAATAGGTGCACGCTGGTTTCAACTTTACCGCAGGCCCTTTTCCCGGCCCATTAAAAAAAAAAAAGCCCTTTTCCCAGATGCGGTAAAAACTGGCCCAGCGCGCACCAAAAACATGCACCCGCACTACCGCAGGTCACTTTTTGCTGTGGCTTAGTAAAAGGACCCCATAGAGAACTCTCCCTCTTTCCTTCAGCGTATATGACTTATCTGGTGCAACAAGTTTGATATTTAAAAGGCATGACAGCTGTTTTACCAAAAACATAACAACCTTTATTTTTAGGAAACTTTTTTCAAACTAGCTCTAAGAGAAGAAGCAGGTGAAAATTAAAGGACCCCAAGGAGAGGAAGTTCAAGGAAGTGGAGGTAGATTTAATGTAACTGGAGTAAGGGCTTCCAGAAGAGACTTTCATTCTCAAAACTGCATATCATCAGAATTGTAAGATCCAGTGTCTTCTCGTAGGCTTGGATGATCTACCACAAGGAAACCCCTTGTTCAGTCACCTGCCCCTTTATGATGACAATTTACCTTCTTAGTTCTTCCAGTGCAGCAGCCACTTCGCCATATCTGATGGACTATGGAGGATCCAAAATGTTTCCCAGATTCCCAGCATAGAATGGGGTAGTAGTTAACTCTGGGGCACTCAGGGGTACCAAGATGCTATCTGAGAAGGGCAGGACTTCCAACTAGAGGATTGCCTCTGGGTTCCCATCCTTACTTCCTAAGGCCAAAACCAAAAGAAGCCCTACCAGGAGAGACACAGGAGGAACAAATTTGGTGGTTGCTTGGCAGGTCTAATAGCTGTTGATGCTGCCTCTGCTGGGGAAGGCCTAGCTGCTGCTGCTGCTGCTACTACTACTTTTGGAAGAGATGCAGGGGAGTCTCAAAGGTGGAGGAAAATGTCAAAACTGAAAGATAAGGCGGAATTGCTTAACCAACATTTCTGTTCTGAGTTCACAGCTGAAGGGCCAGAAGCAGGACTGCAGAAGACAAACAGTATAGGAATGAATAACTCTCCAGTTCTCACTTGCTTCCCATTTTTTGACACAAGTGAGGACTGGAGAGTTGTTCTGGAATAGTGGGCTCTTCACTAAAAGTGATTTTTTTTTTTTTACTTTTAATTCTAGCTGCTTTTACCTGAGAAGTGATATTCTGTGGAACCACCTTCAGGATTTGTATTCAGTGTTTATATGTTACATTGCCTGTATGTGCTGTTATACTGTTGATCCTTATATATTTTTTAATATATTGATTTTATATTTTATGTATTTTTTTATGTTGCTTTAGTAACTTACAGCTTACGTTTATACATGGATTGTTGGTTTGTTGTTTTAAATGCTTTTAAAGTTATTTATTAATTTATATTTATGTTTATTGACAATTTTATTATTGAAGCCCCTCACACAGCCCTGGTAAGGGCAAAACAAGATCATGCCGGGCTTTCATTTATTTTATGATTTGACATTTATATGTGTGGTGAATATATTGGACCTTTTGAATTTCACCCTTGTGATCTGCTCCTTTTCTGCTCCAAAATCTGATTTGGACATCATATTGAAAATGCCTCTCATGTCAATGAGGAGGCAAAGATGTAGAGGTGTGGACTAGGCCGAGGTGGTTGTTAGATGTTAATTTGAAGCAAGCAATGTAAAGAATCTGGTTAAAAATTAATGGTTCAATATTCAAAGTAAGCTAACCAAGCAGGAGAGGCTCTTTTCTGGTTAAATTGTGCTAAGCGAACCAGGAATGGATATTCAGCAGCACTTAATTGGATAATGCTACAGAATAACTGTTCCGACTCCAGTTAGTGCTGGGATGACCCGGGGCAAATTCTTTATTGGGCTCTGTGATATTCAGTGCCAGTGCATGCATAGCTAACTGAGCAAGTTGGACCTCATAAATAACAGTCCTAACTTTGCCTGGTTAAGTAGGCAGGTATCTCACTGAATATCAGTTGTAGTTGGATAGCTTCCAGATGCTGCCAAACACTTGAATATTCACTGTGGGTGCCCAAATAGGTTCCAACACTGAATATCCAGATCTAATTTAGCTAATTGAGCCGGTATCTCCATTGCTCTTGGAACTGCACTGGCTTCCTGTTGAGACTAGAGCCCAATTTAAACTACGTACTATTACTTTTAAGATTATGAATGGATTGGCACCATCTTAATTATGGGATTGGGCTACTCTTCTTTATAATGGCCTTAAATGCAAGACTCACAATCAGATGTCTTTATGTTTTTTGTCTGTACATCAACTGAAATCCAGGAAAATGTTCAATCTATTTTACTATCAAGTGGCTGTGCTATGGAATTCCTTAGGGGTGGAAGTCACCAAAACTACAAATTCTAAAGAACACAAATCCCAAAGGTATATAGTTGTAAATGTTCTAAAATTTTTATTCTCTGATAACAAATACAGACAAAACCCAACGCGGGCCATGTTTAGGCATGTAAGCCTTCATCAGATGTCCTATAATACAACAATAAATGTAGAGCTGTGATCTGGAACACTTAACACTTGAAGTTCGACAAAAGTCAAATCAACAACGTCTTGTGCACATGCTATCATCAGCGCTTGGAGAATCTTGTGTTTAAGTGTACATAAGATGTTGTTGATTCAACTTTTATTGAACTTCAGGTGTTAAGTGTTCCAGATCAGCTCTACATTTATTGCGTTTTGCTGTGGAATTCCTTGCCATTGTCACTTCGAGTTGCTATTGACTGATGTTTCACAAGTTTAAAAATGTGCTTATTCAGCAAGAATTTATTATTAAGTAATTATTATTAAGTAATTATATATAGTAATTCCTGGATTTTTTTGTTGTTGTCCAGCTTCTTGGTTGTTGTAATCCACATAGAATTATATAGGTGATTGCGGAATAGAAGCTATAACATGACATAATATAACATTTAAAAAATGGCTGAACATGGATCCATCAGCTGCTGTCAAGTGAAAGTTGAAACCTCCAGAAAAGAATAAACCTTATATTGATTTTATTTCACTGGCCCTTGGAAAACGTGCAATTTTGCAAAATTACTACTACTACTACTACTATTTAGCATTTCTATAGCGCTACAAGGTATACGCAGCGCTGCACAAACATAGAAGAAAGACAGTCCCTGCTCAAAGAGCTTACAATCTAATTACTTTTCAAACCTATTTTAAAACGGAACCAATATTCTAATAGTTGACACTAGGTGGGGTCTTCACAGTATCATAGATGCAAACCAAGGTTTCAATAGGAGCAGTAACATCTTCACTAACTTCATTTCAGAAAAAACAGAACACATTTTACTTGGGCAAAAAGAAACTTAAAACATAACATGTCAGAACACAACATACAGTTATATTCCTTTTTTCTTTGTTTTTAGGTCTTCTGCAAAATTCAATAATATGTCACAAAAGATTATATTTAATGTTCGTGGATTGCTGCTTAACAAAAACTCAACAAAGACATTAATACACTAGCTACAGTAAATTACTGAAAACATTCTTCCCTGCCTTTGCTGCCACAGCTGCAAATGTCTAGTCTTCTTTGTGTTTGTTAAATCATTTTTATTTAATAACTAAATTATGCAGTAATGAGATGGAAATGATTGTGCTGATGCTTGACCATACATGAGGATGAGAAATCTTCTCTGCCCTTTAAAAGCCCAACTGAAATAGCAACTGGTTCATTCAGCAGCTCTGACAAATTTTAAATCAATTGCCTGTCATAAAATAAGATCAAAGGTCTGTACCCTCACTATGAACATTCCCCCTGTGCCTTCTTTGTCATTTAAGGTTGCTAGACATTGAAATCAATTGGTAAAGTGGTGAAAAAGCTTGCTTGCAATAGCAAATAAAGGATTTAGGTGGAGCTATTTTCAAATTTTAACCTTCAGCATTTTTCTTTCAACCTTCCTCTTGTATTACTTTTTGTGACGGTGGTCCAGTAGCACAGTAGTCAAGTCAGGTATTCTTCTTCTGGACTGGGGCTGGGGCTTCACAACTGGGGGGTGGGGGGCAGGAGGCAGGATCCTTACTCCTCATGCAACTTTTAGCTACCTCATGCAAGGAGTTACGGACCAAGGGATCTGGGTGTCGTCTTCGATAATACACTGAAACCTTCTACTCAGTGTGCTGCTGCAGCTAGGAAAGCGAATAGAATGTTGGGTATTATTAGGAAAGGTATGGAAAACAGGTGTGAGGATGTTATAATGCCGTTGTATCACTCCATGGTGCGACTGCACCTTGAGTATTGTGTTCAATTCTGGTCACTGCATCTCAAGAAAGATAGTAGAATTGGAAAAGGTACAGCGAAGGGTGACTAAAATGATAGCGGGGATGGGACGACTTCCCTATGAAGAAAGACTAAGGAGGCTAGGGCTTTTCAGCTTGGAGAAGAGACGGCTGAGGGGAGACATGATAGAGGTATATAAAATAATGAGTGGAGTGGAACAGGTGGATGTGAAGCGTCTGTTCACGCTTTCCAAAAATACTAGGACTAGGGGGCATGCGATGAAACTACAGTGTAGTAAATTTAAAACAAATCGGAGAAAATGTTTCTTCACCCAACGCATAATTAAACTCTGGAATTCGTTGCCGGAGAACGTGGTGAAGGCGGTTAGCTTGGCAGAGTTTAAAAAGGGGTTAGACGGTTTCCTAAAAGACAAGTCCATAAACCACTACTAAATGTACTTGGGAAAAATCCACAATTCCAGGAATAACATGTATAGAATGTTTGTACGTTTGGGAAGCTTGCCAGGTGCCCTTGGCCTGGATTGGCCGCTGTTGTGGACAGGATGCTGGGCTCGATGGACCCTTGGTCTTTTCCCAGTGTGGCATTACTTATGTACTTATGTAACATCTACTGAGCAGACTCAAGGAGAATGTTAGTAAGGATCCATTGTCTGAAGAAAGTTGCTAAATAGGAAGAATCAGAGAGGGAAGAATCAGGGAATTGCAAATGAAAGAGTTGCTGTCACAAAATTCCAAGCCACCTGCCTGGGGTTATCCTTCGGCCACTTAGAGGGTCTATCCCCAGCACAGCTCAGGTCCACCTGCACCTGCTGCTTGTACTCTACACTAGCACTCTCCTCCCACTGACTGGGTCTCAACTGCCTATGGGCAAGTCTCCTACTCTCAAGTTATCCCCAGTGATTTCTAGATTACTGGAGCCAAACTCCCAGTGGTCCCACAGTTCCTAGACAACAGTCACAGACCCAACACACAAACCACCAGGATTCTTTATCAGTCCAGACAGGCAGAGGCAATAAACAATTGTTTATTATTTTAAAAATATATTGAACAATGAATAAAGAGAAGTGCAATCAGTAAACAATAACAGGTAACTGAAATATGGATCAATTATAACACTAACTATTTGTTTACTTCCTAGAAAATACCTAGGGAGATCAGGACATATAACTGCTCACCAGTTATCAAATATAACTGTTTTTACAGGGATTCAGCAAAGAGCTTTCTCTGTCTCTTCTCCTGGGTTGAAACTGAAACAACAACCAGCAACTACTGGTAATTTCAAACTCCAGGCCACTCAGAGCCCAAAACAACAACATTCAAAAAAAGCTGGTTATATCACTACAGGCATTTCCTTTATCTGTGTTAACTAAAGAAGGGAAAGGTCAGTTCTTTGTAACAGCTTAAAACATAGCATACACCACCTGCTGGCCAAACTAGAGAAATGCACTTCAAGAAACAATAAAGGCAATTCTACAGGCTTAAAATACACTGTTTCTTCACATCTCCCCCCTTTAAAGAGAGACCCTGGACTGCAGCCTCTACAGACCACTGATTGGGTCTCAATAGTCCAGTTTCAGGGTGGTTCTGGCTCTTCCTTTTTGGAGAGGCCATTAGCATTACAGATATGGTTTTAATTTCTTGAGCGCCAACACTAAGGCCACTCTTTTTCAGTAGTGGCTTAGGCTACCTCTCTGTCAAGGAGCTTGCAATTAAGATACACAATGGGGTGTTCCTCCCCTCTGCTATTCACTTGACTGAGTACAGGCCCAATGCCATACGCCAAGGCAACAGTCTGTATCACAAATCTTTGTTGGTAATCAAGTGCAGCCAGTACTGGATCGGTAGCTAACGCTGTCTTTAATGTCTGGACGGCCACTTCACTCTCGATCAGGTAACTATTTGGGGTAGTCTCTTTTCAGTCAGGTCAGTTAGGGGCTTGACTATGGTGGTGTAGTGAGGTACAAACTTCCTGTAATACCCCGCTGTTCCAAGGAAGAACAACACTTACCTTTTAGTTTGGCGGGTGGACCAATTTTGTATACCTTCCATAAGTACATAAGTACATAAGTACATAAGTAGTGCCATACTGGGAAAGACCAAAGGTCCATCTAGCCCAGCATCCTGTCACCGACAGTGGCCAATCCAGGTCAAGGGCACCTGGCACGCTCCCCAAACGTAAAAACATTCCAGACAAGTTATACCTAAAAATGCGGAATTTTTCCAAGTCCATTTAATAGCGGTCTATGGACTTGTCCTTTAGGAATCTATCTAACCCCTTTTTAAACTCCGTCAAGCTAACCGCCCGTACCACATTCTCCGGAAACGAATTCCAGAGTCTAATTACACGTTGGGTGAAGAAAAATTTTCTCCGATTCGTTTTAAATTTACCACACTGTAGCTTCAACTCATGCCCTCTAGTCCTAGTATTTTTGGATAGCGTGAACAGTCGCTTCACATCCACCCGATCCATTCCACTCATTATTTTATACACTTCTATCATATCTCCCCTCAGCCCGTCTCTTCTCCAAGCTGAAAAGCCCTAGCCTTCTCAGCCTCTCTTCGTAGGAAAGTCGTCCCATCCCCACTATCATTTTCGTCGCCCTTCGCTGTACCTTTTCCAATTCTACTATATCTTTTTTGAGATACGGAGACCAGTACTGAACACAATACTCCAGGTGCGGTCGCACCATGGAGCGATACAACGGCATTATAACATCCGCACACCTGGACTCCATACCCTTCCTAATAACACCCAACATTCTATTCGCTTTCCTAGCCGCAGCAGCACACTGAGTTTGCTAGTTCAGGTTTCAGCTGTCCACCTCCCACTCTGTGCCCTAAATTTTGGACTTCTGGCATCCCCATTTGACATTTGCTGGGTTTTATAGTCAGACGGGTCTCCCTGATCCGGTCCAGTACTCCACTCAAATGGATCAGGTGGTCATTCCAAATCTGACTGTATACAGCAATGTCATCAAGATAAGCCCTAGCATGTTCCTGGAGACCACCTAACAGATGGTTCACCAAGGATTGAAATGTACCAGGGGCATTTTTCATTCCAAAAGGCATCACAGTAAATTCATACAGACCAAATGGGGTAATAAATGCTGATCGCTCCTGAGCAGCAGCTGTTAGGGGAATCTGCCAGTACCCTCGGTTAAGGTCCATTTTAGTCAGGTACTGGGCCCCAGCTAAATGATCTAGCAACTAGTCTATCTGGGGCATCGGAGAGGCATCAGATACAGTGCAATCATTAAGTCTCCTGTAATCCACACAGAAGTGGGTTGTGTCATCTTTTTTGGGAACAAGAACCACAGGAGAAGCCCAGGGACTATGAAACTTCTTAATAACACATAGGGCTATCATCTCATCAATCTCCTGCTTCATTTGCCTCCCCACCTCAGCAGAGATTTGATAGGCACCCTGCTTCAGCGGGTCATGGCCACCCATGTTTACATTGTGTTTAGCCAAATGGGTAAATCCTGGTTTAGTGGAAAACAAAGCAGCATACCTTTGCAATACTGCTTCTAATTGCTGCCTCTGGGTGGGGGTTAATTGCTCTCCCACTACAATTTGTTATATAGATCCCTCTGGGAAGGTCTCTGCTAAGAGGTCAGGTATGGGCTCACTATCCTGACACTGTCAGCCAGCTCAGCCACCTTCTCTGGAATATGGGGCTGATGATCTTGAACATGTCCCCTCACCTCTGGGCAACACCACTGAAGAAACTGCTCCAATACCATCAGGTTTTGGCAGTCCTCCAGGGTCTTAACTTCAGCTCCACTGAATCACCGCTGATACTGGTATCTTAGCTGGATCACAAACTCGCTGTATCATCTGCCCCCTTTTGCAAAGTCCAGAACTTTATAGTTCTTGGGGGTAATATCATAACTGTTCAACAAAGCTTTGCACACCTCCTCAAACTGGGAGCATGTCTCCATGGACAGTCCTTGGAACATCTCATGTACTCTACCAGTGAGTGTGCCTTCCAGATAGCACACCCAGTCTTTCTGAGGAATATCATTGAGGTGGCAAAATTTTTATAAGGCAGTTAGATATCAATCTAAGTCACCTCTGGTATCATCAAACTGCGAAAACAGGCTGGGCACGATCTGGGCTGTGGATCCTGCCTCAGGCCTTCATGCAGGGGTTGGGCTGGAGATTTGGACGTGAGCCATTTCCATCTCCATCTTTAATTTATTCTTCTGGAACTCCCACTCCTCACATTACTGTTCCTGCTCCTCTTGCCGCTGTCACTCTTCCCATTCCTCATGCTGCTGTCACTCTTCCCATTCCTCTCGCCGAACCTGGGATTCATGTTGCAGCTGGTATAGCCGCTGTCGCTCTAGCATGTTGGTCGGCCAGATCTTAGCTGGTGTGGCATCTGGCCCTGTGCCAACTCATGGGCTTCTGCCCATAAGGGGTCTGTTCTCCTCCCAGGAGAACTCTGCGCAGGCTTCTCCTGCAGCTCCTCCCTGCTGAGGTTATCCGGTAGCTATTGCATTAGGTTAGGTATTTCCAGTGTCTGCTGGTTGTTTCCAGTTGTCATCGGCATGCTGCTAATCTCCTAACACTACCAAAAAAACAAAACAGGAAATGGACCCTGTTACTGCTGCACTTGTTTACTGTGCTCTGTGTCTGGAGGTTACAGATAAGACTCTGAATCACTCAGTGGATGGTGACCCTCACTCCACGCACTGAGCCTGAGAATTCCACCACACTGCCACAAAATGGTTACCCCATGGCCATTTAGAGGGTTTATCCCCAGCACAGCTCAGGCCCACCTGCATCTACCGCTTGTGCTCTACACTAACACCTTCTTCCCACCAACTGGGTCTCAACTGCCTCTGGGTGAGTCTCCCACTCTCAAATTATCCCCAGTGATTTCTAGGTTACTGGAGCCACACTCCCAGTGGTCCCACACTTCCCAGAAAGCACTCACAGACCCAACACACAAACTACCAGGATTCTTTATCAGTCCAGACAGGCAGAGGCAATAAACAATTGTTTATTGTCTTAAATATATTGAACAATGAACAAAAAAAGTGCATTCAGCAAACAATAATAGGTAACTGAAATATGGATCAATTATAACACTAACTAAACATTGTTTACTTCCTAGAAAGTACCTGGGGAAATCAGGACATATAACTGCTCACAAGTTATCAAATATAACTGTTTTTGCAGGGCTTCAGCAAAGAGCTTTTTCTCTCTCTCTCTTCTCCCGAGCTGAAACTGAAGCAACAGCCAGCAACTGCTGGGTAATTTCAAACTCCAGGCCACTCAGAGCCCAGAACAACATCATTAAAAAAAAAAGCTGGTTATATCACTACAGGCATTTCTTCTCTCTGTGTTAACCAGGGCAAGGTCAGTTCTTTGTAAGCTTAAAATATAACATGCACCACCTGCTGGCCAAACTAGAGAAATGCACTTCAAGAATCAATAAAGGCAATTCTACAGGCTTAAAACACTTTTTCATCACAGTTGCCCAGTAAAAGGTTGTCCTGATTGAGCTACAATTTCTTGCCCAAAAAGGAAGAATAGGAAACTTCTGATCCAGTTATATAGTTATACTTTATAGGACTGTCACAAGAACCATTCCCACTTCTCTAGTCAGGGATCACCTCAAAAAGGTAACCAGTTTAGACTACTCTAACATATTGAATATAACATGTCACCATCAATATTTTCCTAATTTAATTCCTAACTATATACTTTATACTGGTCCATGCAAAGCCACCTCGTACATTTATGCTCACAAAGGAACATCTGTGCTCTAGGAACAGAATAAAACTTACTGAACCTAAATGTACACCACTACAATTTTCTTCTACTCTTCAAGTTTCTCCTACATATAGGTACAGTAGGTAATTTGGTGGTTTTGGAGGGCTTACAATTTCTAACACAAATGTACTAGTTAGAGTGGGATTTGGACCTGGGTCCCCTTGCTCAAAGTCCACTGCACTGACTATTGGTTCTACTTGGGTATGCCCATAATACCCGATGATGTCATTGCACCTGGTATCTCCTTTCAGTTTCAGTTCTTATGCGAAGTGACAGAGGGAAAGCATCCAGTGGGGGATTAAGGAAGGGTCAAAAATTAATCCATTCAGTGGTCAGCTGGTCATTTTAACTTGGATGTAATTGAAACAGGTCTAAATAAAACATACTTTAACTGATTTATCTAGAGAAACACAGAAAAGGCACAGGGCTTTCCTGGCTCTTCGAGCCAGGACCTTGGTTCTTGGAGCGAGTTTTATTTTGAAATTTCCTTGTATCTGTCGTATTTTGTATCAGTCTAAACAATTTCAGTTTTTTTGAGCCCAAACAGTTAGAGGAATTTTTGTTAAGTAGAGAAGAAATAGTGGTAACAGTAGGGTAACAGAAGCGCATTGTGAAGATAGGCTTGAAAGGAATAGCCAGGAAGCAGTAAATTATGTTTTCTCTAATATTTATTTGATGATAATAATTTCTTATATCTTGGATATTATTTCCAAACTTTATGGATGAAAGTGTTGTTAATTTATTTCATTTAATGTCTGTATATGACATAATTTGAATGTATTGTAATATGGTGATTTTCTTTTCTTTTTTCAATCTTCTCTATTTTGGAGTTGTATGAATATGAAAATGTAATAAAAAAGTTTTAAAAAACAACATACTTTAACATGTTTTCTTGTTCCATTATCTCCGAAAGATGTCCTAATTTTGGACTCACCCTAGTCCTGCCAAAACACACACACACAACACACTCCCTTGCTATTTAGATGAACTCAGTGGAAAACGTCCACATTTTGCCTTTTTGAAAATCTAGATTTAGATGTTTTCGGCAGATGGATGTGGTTTTGGCCATTTTGGGACATCTATCTGCTTTGAAAATGACCTCCAAAGTGTGGTAACCTGCAATAACATTAATGCAGGTCACACTCATCTTGTTATTACGTACATGACTAGGTGGGATTTTCTACAATTATGCTATGTGTCATAACACTTTGTCCATGCCAATTTGTCTGTGCCAATTTCTTCCATGAAACGTTGTGGTCTTGACTTTTTTCCGTGCTATTTTATTTGTGCCATTTTGTCTGAGGACATTTTGTCATGGAATCTTTGAAAATCTTTGCTTCCGGAATGGAGTATTATCCTAAGTTTGAACTTGAATTTGGAATTGTTCAGGTTGCCCTTGTTCACAGCAAAACATACTAGTCTATGTCAAGGAATGTATAAGTAAACTCATTTTACAAAAACTGGAGTCTTTTTGTATGCACTTACATTTTTTTCAATATATTATGGTAACTTCTCCAAAACTCCTATTAATTGGGACTTAAGATCCTAAGCTGGCATGCATAGCTATTTTCAGTATAACCACTACCCAGTGCTCTAAAAGCTTATCAATTCTCTGTATGTGGAAATCTAATCAATTTAAGTCATATAAGAGCCTCTGCAGTGACTCATTTTACACAAAGATACACTCTTGCTTGCCCAAATCTTCATCGACTCCATATCTCATGATTTTATGATATCTTTATACACATTCCTTATTTATTCACTCAATATTATGACAATGCTTCAAAACATAAAGCTTATCTTAATCACACTGTTCAAACCGGACTCGCTCCAACAAGGGTCATGATTCGCCACACTGCTTCAGGGCAAATGGTTCTTACAAATGATGCCAGATGCTGAGACTCAATGGCGTTGTTTGTAAGGACCATTTGCCTTGAAACGGTGTGGCGAATCATGACCCATGTTGGCGCAGGTCCGGTTTGAACAGCGTGATTAAAATAAGTTTTGAAGCGTTTTCTCATAGTATTGAGTGAATAAATAAGGAATATGTTTAAAGATATGATAAACGTCATGAGATATGGAGCTGATAAATATTTAGTCCAGCCACAGGGTGTATCCTTGTGTGAAATGAGTCACTGTAGAGGCTCTTACATGACTTAAAAATTGTCCGCATACCAAGAACTGATAAACGTTTTGAGCACTGGGTTGTGGATACTTTGAGTATTGTCACCCTTGCTCCTGGAGTATTGCTGAGACTGTTTAGCCATTTTTCACAGACACCTAGTAATGCATATGACATCCCCACAAAATAATTTTCATGTTTATTTTGTTTATAATGGTTTCTTATTGATAGAACCATGATAATAAATTATATTCCAGAGATCATTATTTCCTTGTTGCTGCATAAGATTTGCAATCTATTTTTTTGGCTCCTAATATATTGTGCCAATACTCTAATATTGTCTGTAATAAAGTGATGCTTAATGATCTTTAAGTCTGTGTCATAAATATTAAAATGACTATAAAAGCAAGATATATTAACTTCATTCAAGATGACATCTGGATTTATGGCTGTTTCCTATTTATAATTATATTTTATAAAACAGAAACATTTATTTAACAAAATCTATACAAGATAATTAGTATGTCCCATTGGCAGATCACTTTCTCCATTTAAGGTAAACTTAACTGTTTTAGATGATGATTTTCTGCATTGCCTGCTCACATATACTAGTTTACTGATACACTAGGTTAAGACAATTACTTGGTTTGTTAACAAATGTTAAACTGAAATTGCTTAGATCTACTAAGGGCCTGATAATTTAAGGGGTCTTTTTACTAGGCTGCGGTAAAAAAGTGGTCTTAGCACACCCTTATGTGGATGTTGCCCATTCACTAAGGCCATTTTTCTTCAGCCATCAAAATGTCTTTTTTGTATTTTTTGTACTAATGACCATTCACTAAGGTTCTCTGCCTGGCAGCAAGGTATGTTGAAGATAAGCACTAAAATTGAAATTATGAACATTCCCCTGATGAAGCCTGCTTTACGGTGAAACGGGTCCTTGTTGAGATCTTCTGCAAAACCTAAAGGCCCTGTTTACTAAGGTGTGCTAGCGTTTTTAATGCACTCTTAAAATTAGTGCACACTAACGTTAGAGACACCCATAGGAATATACAGTATGGGTATCTCTAGCATTAGTGCATGCTAATTTTTAGTGTTTGCTAAAACGATAGCATGTCTACAGCACGGCTTAGTAAATGGGGACCTTATTCAGCTAAGTGCTTCTGTTTCCCTCTGCTTAATAGTCCTTAGATGCAGTACTCAGTATGAAATATTTTGTAAGCAAGTGACAATTTTGAAGATAAGAATTAAAAAGTTAAACAATTTGGGGAGGTTTTTGGCCAATGATTGGTCTAAGTCACGAGGTGCTGTGGTTTAGAAAGAATGGTGAAGTGACCGCATGAAGCACAAACCACTGTCACACCTTTAACTTTTGACTATTGAGGCTTTTCCCCCTCCTTTTAAAATATTGAATGTCAGATTTTGTATGAGTTTATAAAGTAAGAATTTTTCAGAATTCGTATCGCTCCTTATTTGTGATTAGCTGTGCTGTTCTTTGTGGGAATCTGTTTTTTGTTTATCAGCATTCACTAAGGGCCCCTTTTACTAAGCTGCGGTAAAAAGTGGCCTGTGCTGGCCTGCTCTGAGGCCCCTTTTTACCGCAGCGGGTAAAAGGCTGTCTTTTTTTCTAAAGAAATGGCCATGCAGTAATTGAACCACTTGCCGTGCAGCCATTTTTTTTTTTGGGGGGGGGTACTTATCGCCACCCGTTGAGTTGATGGTAAAGACTCCTGTGCTAACCTGGTGGTAACTGGGCAGCACATGGCACTGCCTGATTACCGCCAGCTTTCTGAATTCAGAATTTGCATATGTATGTATCCTATATATACATGTAAATGCAGCAATGCAGAAAATGTTGAGAAGGTGTTAACTAGGCACATGAAGTATGGTAAAGACTGCCTCAGATTCTGGATGAGGAGCAGATCATCCTCAGTATATGTTGTCAACTTGATCTGTTCACTTCCTACTTCTACCCCTTGGATATCAGAAGATTGCCTAATAACAGCAAGAAAAGGCTCCAAAGCTAGGTTAAATAAGAGCAGGAAAAAAAACCTTGCCTAGTCCCCCTGTATGTAAATGGTATTTACTAAAACCTTGAAAACTGGCCAAGGATATAAGGCTCTAATCTAATCTAGAAAGGAAACCGAACCATTTTAATACCAGGAACAGGTAGGGCCACTAGACACAGCCCACGTCTTTTTCCATGTCAAGGGCCAGACCCACAACAGGAACAGGAATCCCCTTTGCTATGAAATGAACATTATGGAAAAGTCTAAGGATAACCCAATAAGCCAGCTTTTCATAAAGTCTACCTGGTCACTCTGAATTAATGAACCTAAGACAGTTTTAAGTCTCTCATCCAGAATTTTAGTTAAAATCTTATAATCCAATATCAATAATGAGATGGGCCGGTAATTGTGAACTTTATGGGAATCACTACCAGGTTTTGAAATCAAAACTATAGTTGCCTCTTTGAATCTGCCTTGTTTGTCAGGAGAGTCTTTAATGAAATTAAAGTAGCCCAGTAAATCAGGAGCTAAGGTCAAACCAAAACATTTATAGTATTCACCCATGTGATCGTCTGATCCTGGAGCATTATTATTGACAAGTCTTTTAAGGGCAAGCTCTAATACGTTGAGAAACCCTCTGCTCAGTGTGCGGCGGCGGCGGCGGCTAAGAAAGCAAATAGAATGTTAGGTATTATTAGGAAAGGAATGAAAAACCAAAATGAGGACCTTATAATGCTTTTGTATCTCTCCATGGTGCGACCGTACCTTGAATATTGTGTTCAAGTCTGGTCATCGCATCTCAAGAAAGATATAGTGGAATTAAAAAGGTACAGAGAAGGGCAACGAAAATGATAAAGGGGATAGTACAACTTCCCTATGAGGAAAGGCTAAAGCAGCTAAAGCACTTCAGCTTGGAAAAAAAAGATGGCTGAGGGGAGATCTGACAGAGGTCTATAAAATAATGAGTAGAGTGGAAAGGGTAGACGTGAATTGCTTGTTTACTTTTTCCAAAAATACTAGGACTAGGGGGAATGCAATGAACTACAAAGTAGTAAATTTAAAACAAATCGGAGAAAATATTTCTTCACTCAATGTGTAATTAAACTCTAGAATTCATTGCCAGAGAATGTGGTAAAAGCAGTTTAGTAGGGTTTAAAAAAGGTTTTGATAGCTTTTTAAAAGAAAAGTCCACAAGCCATTATTAATATGGAAATCCACTGCTTATTTCTAGGACTAGCCATTAAGCCCGTTAAAACGGGCGAGAGTTTTGTTTGGCAAAATTCCTGTCCCCTGCCCTCTCCCGTCCCCTCCATCCATCCATGTGCATCTCCTTCCTGTCTTCCCTCACCTCCATCCATGTCCAGCATTTCTCCTGCCCTCCCCTCCATCTATGTCCATTAGCTCTCCTCTCTCCCCTGCCCTCCCCACCCATGGCCAGCGATTCTCTTTTACCCCATGCCCTCCCCTCTAATTCTTACCCCCCTGTCCTCCACATCCAGTTATTTTCCTCTATCTCCTTCCCTCTCCTCTGTCCCCTCCCCTCCATCCATCCACCCATCCATAAGCATCTTCCTGTCTTCCCTCACCTCCATCCATGCCCAGCGTTTCTCCTTCCTCACCTGCATCCATGTCCAGCATTTCTCCTGCCCTCCCCTCCCTCCCTCTCCCCCGAGGTCGCCTCCACCGCACCCCCCCCTGGGGTCGCCGCCAGCCCCCCTCCACCCGGGCCGGGGGCTCTCCTCTCCACTGAGCTTACAGCGCCTCACCTCCAAAACAGCAGCAGGCCGATTGGCTCCCGTCGGCCTTCCTTCCCTGCCTGTGTCCCACCCTCGTGTGACGTAACGTTGGCGAGGGCGGGACACAGGCAGGGAAGGAAGGCCGACGGGAGCCAATCGGCCTGCTGCGTTTTCGGCGCTGTAAGTTCAATGGAGAGGAGAGGGCCTGGCCCAGGTGGAGGGGGGCCGGTGGCGACCTCAAGGGGGGTGGGGAGTGGCGGCAACCTCGGCAGTTCTTTTTTTTTTTTTTTAATACCCCGCACTTTTTCCCACTCATGGCAGGCTTAATGCGGCAGGCAATGGAGGGTTAAGTGACTTGCCCAAAGTCACAAGGAGCTGCCTGGGCCGGGAATCAAACTCAGTTCCTCAGTTCCCCAGGACCAAAGTCCACCACCCTAACCACTAGGCCACTCCTCCACTCCCTCCCTCCCCTTCTGTTTTCCTGGTCCACTCCTCAGCGCAGCGTTTCTTTCCCTCTCTGTTCCGTCCTCTGACGTCGTCACGTCTTCACGCGGGGGCGGGACAGAGAGGGAAGTCTCTACTGCACATTTGCAGGTGAATCGGTCACTTGCCATTTATATGTTTGATAAGCAGCATAAAATGTATTGTACTGTTTTGGGATTTTGCCAGGTACTTATAACCTGGATTGGCCACTGTTGGAAACAGGATGTTGGGCTTCATGGACCTTCTGTCTGTCCCAGTATGGCAACCTGGCAGAAACTGAAATTGTGGCAACACTCCATACTACAAATACCATGGCAAGCAGTTGCTTCCCATATCTGTCTCAAAAGCAGACTATGGACTTTTCCTCCAGGAATTTGTCCAACCTCTTTTAAACCCAGATACACTAACCGTTGTTACCACATCCTCTGGCAAAGAGTTCCAGAGCTTAACTGTTCATTGAATGAAAAAATATTTCCTCCTATTTGTATTTCCATGTAACTTCCTCAAGTGTCCCATAGAGGGGCATAATCGAAAGGAGCGCCCAAGTTTTCCTGAGTACGTCCTCGCAGGACGTCCCATTGTAGGGGCGGGGAAACCCGTATTATCGAAACAAGATGGGCGTCCATTTTGTTTCAAAAATACGATCGGGGATGCCCAAATCGCAAAATTTAGGTCGACCTTGGAGATGGTCGCCCTTAGAGATGGCTGTCCCTGATTTTCGGCCAAAATGGAAACCGGGGACGCCCATCTTAGAAACGACCAAATCCAAGCCCTTTTGTCATGGGAGGAGCCAGCATTTCTTAGTGCACTGGTCCCCCTGACATGCCAAGACACCAACCGGGCACCCTAGGGGGCACTGCAGTGGACTTCACAAATTGTTCCCAGGTGCATAGCTCCCTTACCTTGTGTGCTGAGCAGGGGCGTATCTGAACTGCGGCGGTAGGGGGGGCCAGGGCCAGAGTGAGGGGGCACATTATAGCCCCCCCCCCGCCGCCGCCGCCGCTGCCATTGCCGATCCCCCTCCCCCCAGCTGCTACCATTTCCAACCCTCCCCCTCCGTTGCTTGCCTACCTTCGCTGGCGGGGGACCCCAACCCCCGCCAGCCGAGGTCCGCGTCCTCCTGCCGCTGCCGCTGCCGGCTGCCTTTGGTCCATTCATTTGTCCATTGAAGCTGGCGCTGACGAAAGTTTCTTTTGACTCTGACGTCGCTGCACGTTGTACGTGCAGGACGTCAGACTCAGAAACATTTTCTGAGCCTGACGTCCTGCACGTACAACGTGCAGCGACGTCAGACTCAAAAGAAACTTTCGTCGGCGCTAGCTTCAATGGACAAATGAAAGGACCAAAGGCAGCCGGCAGCGGCAGGAGGACGCGGACCTCGGCTGGCGGGGGTTGGGGTCCCCCGCCAGCGAAGGTAGGCGAGCAACGGAGGGGGAGGGTTGGCAGCGGTAGGGGGGTCCAGGGCAAAATCTGTGGGGGCCCAGGCCCCTGAGGCCCCACGCAGATACGCCCCTGGTGCTGAGCCCCCCCAAAACCCACTCCCCACAACTGTACACCACTACCATAGCCCTTATGGGTGAAGGGGTGCACCTACATGTGGGTACAGTGGGTTTCTGGTGGGTTTTGAAGGGCTCACATTTACCACCACAAGTGTAACAAGTAGGGGGGGATGGGCCTGGGTCTGCCTGCCTGAAGTGCACTGCAGTACCCACTAAAACTGTTTCAGGGACCTGCATACTGCTGTCATGGAGCTGGGTATGATATTTGAGGCTGGCATAGAGGCTGGAAAAATATTTTTTACATTTTTATGAGGGTGAGAGGGGGTTAGTGACCACTGCGGGAGTAAGGGGAGATCATCCCCGATTCCCTCCGGTGGTCATCTGATCATTTAGGGCACATTTTTGTGGCTTGGTCGTAAGAAAAAAAGGATCAGGTAAAGTCGTCCAAGTGTTCGTCAGGGACGCCCTTCTTTTTTCCATTATTGGTTGTCAGGGACACCCATGTGTTAGGCACGCCCCAGTCCCGCCTTCGCTGTGCCTCCGACATGCCCCTCGGAACTTTGGTTGTCCCCGCAACAGAAAGCAGTTGAGGACGCCCAAAATTGGCTTTTGATTATGCCGCTTTGGGTGACCCTGTGAGAAGGACGCCCATCTTGCGATTTGTGTCGAAAAATGGGCACCCTTTTCTTTCGAAAATAAGCTTGATAGTCTTCTTACTTTTGGAACGAGTAAAAAATTGCTTTACTTCTACTCGTTCTAAACCATTCAGCATTTTGTAGAGCTCATTCATTTCTCCCCTCATCCATCTCTTTTCCAAGCTAAAGTGTCCTAACCTCTTCCCCTTCCTCATACGAGAGGAGTTCCAGCCCTTTTATCATTTTTGTCGCTCTTCTTTGAACCGTTTCTAATTCCACTATATTTTTTTGAGATGTAGAGGGGCATAATTGAATGTCGCCGGCAAAATAGATCGCCGGCGATCTATTTTGGCGGCGGCGCAACAGCTGGCCGTAACCATATTATTGAAAATGATGGCCGGCCATCTTTTCTTTCAATAATACGGTTTGGCCCGGCCAAATGCCAGAGTTCACAGGGTTTGAGATGGCCGGTTTTGTTTTTCTGCGAAAATGGAAAAAAAATGCTGGCAATTTCAAACCCGGCGAAATCCAAGGCATATGGTCATGGGAGGAGCCAGCATTTGTAGTGCACTGGTCCCCCTGACATGCCAGGACACCAACCGGGCACCCTAGGGGGCATTTCTAAAAATTAAAAATAAAAATAGCTCCCAGGTGCATAGCTCCCTTACCTTGGGTGCTGAGCCCCCCAAATCCCCCCCAAATCCCACTCCCCACAACTCTACACCATTACCATAGCCCTTATGGGTGAAGGGGGCACCTACATGTGGGTATAGTGGGTTTTGGAGGGCTCAACACTTACCACCACCGGTGTAACAGGTAGGGGGGGATGGGCCTGGGTCTGCCTGCCTGAAGTCCACTGCAACCACCAATAACTTTTCCAGGGACCTGCATACTGCTGTCAGGGAGCTGGGTATGACATTTGAGGCTGGCATACAGGCTGGCAAACAAGGTTTTTATTTTTATTTTTTTTAGTGTGGGAGGGGGTTGGTGACCACTGGGGAAGTACGGGGAGGTCATCCCCCATTCCCTCCGGTGGTCATCTGGTGAGTTGGGGCACCTTTTTGAGATTTGGTCGTGAAAATAAAAGGACCAAGTAAACCCGGCGAAATACTGATTAACGCCGGTTTTTTTCCCATTATCTGCGAAAGCCGGCCATCTGGTAGCCATGCCCATGCCCGTCCATGTCCCGCCTTCACTACGCCGCCGACACACCCCCTTGAACCTTTGCGAGCTCGGCGATGGGAAAGCGGCGAAGGTGTCAAAAAAGCACCTTTCGATTATACCGATTTCGCTGCTTTTGAGAGATCGCCAGCCATCTCCCGATTTATGTTGGAAAATGGCCGGCGATCACTTTCGAAAATAAGCCTGATAGTGACCAGAACTGAATACAGTACTCAAGGTGCGGACACACCATGGAGAGATACAAGACATTATAGTATTTTTGGTCTAATTCACTATCACTTTCCTAATAATTTCCTAGCATCCTGTTTGCTTTTTTGGCCATCGTCGCACACTGAGCAGAAGATTTCAGCATATTATATACAACAACACCCAGATCTTTTTCTTGAGTGCTGACCCTCAAGGTGGACCCTAGCATCAGGTAACTATGATTCGAATTATTCTTTCCAATGTGCATCACCTTGCATTTGTCCACATTAAATTTCAGACATCTGCCATTTGGATGCTCAGTCTTCCTGCAATATTTCACAGTCCGCACATGGTTTAACAACCTTGAATAGTTTTGTATCATATGGAAATTTGATCACCTCATTCATCATTACGATTTCCATATCATTTATAAATATGTTAAATAGCACCGGTTCAAATACAGATCCCTGTGGCACTCCTCTGTTCATCCTCCTCCATTGAGAGAAATGACCATTTATCCCTACCCTCTGTTTTCTGTCCAATAACCAATTCCTAATCCACACCAGAGCCTTGTCTCCTATCCCATGACTCTTTAATTTTCTCAGGAGTCTCTTTTGAGAAACTTTATCAAAAGCTTTCTGAAAATCTAGATACACTATCCAGCTTATAATCGAAAAAGAAAAATGCCTATATTTCAACCTAAATCGGGAGATGGGCGTTTTTCTCGCAAAGGCGCCCAAATCGGTATAATCGAAAGCCGATTTTGGGCGTTTCCAACTGCACTCCGTCGCGGAAACGAATAAAGTTGACGGGGACGTGTCGGAGGCGGGACTGGGGCGTGGTTATCAGCTGAGGAGAACAAGTCCCAAAAAAGTGCTCCAACTGCCCAGATGACCACTGGAGGGAATCGGGGATGACGTCCCCGGACTCCCCCAGTGGTCACTAACCCCCTCCCACCAAAAAAAAAAACACTTTAAAAACTGTTTTCCCAGCCTGTATGCCAGCCTCAAATGCCGTATCTACCTCCATGACAGCAGAATGTGTTCGATCCTCTCACAGCCTTTCCCTGGGTCAGATGTGGCTCTCGGGTGCACTACAGGGTCACATCAGCATTGCATTGTGGTGGGTGTAGGGTATTGGGCTCCGTGATTTCATTAGCTTGTGTTACAGTCTCACGATGTTGGTAGTTGGTAGGCTCTTCTCCCATGGTGCTTTTCCCCCTGCCTACTGGGTCAGAGTGTGCCCTGTTGTGTTTCCTGTTGTAGTCCATGCAGTAGTGGCCATTTTTGTAAGCCAGTTTTAGTTCCCTTTCCTGTGTTAGCCACGTTAGACAACTTAGTTCTTATCTTGAATGTGGCTGAAAGAGGGCATTGTACAGCATTCTGTCAGCTCTGACCTACTGCTAATCTCAGTACCAGGGAGACTCGTTGCCAGTGGGGCACAACCTCTGATCTGCAGTTAACTGTGAGTAAACGTGGTAATTCCAATAAAGGATGTTTTCGGAGAGATTAGTCTTCAGGTGTCAACTGGTTTGCCAATGTTATACAGCAGCAACAAGTCCTAGAGGCCTGCGTGTATGCAGGTCCCTGGAGCACTTTTAGTGGGTACCGCAGTGCACTTCAGCCAGGTGGCCCCAGGCCCATCCCCCCCCCACCTGTAACACTTGTGCTGGTAAATGGGAGGCCTCCAAAACCCACTGTACCCACATGTAGGTGCCCCCTTCACCCCTAAGAGCTATGGTAGTGTTGTACATTTGTGGGTAGTGGGTTTTGGGGGAGGGGGGTTGGGAGCTCAGCACCCGTGGTAAGGGAGGTATGCATGTGGGAGCGTTGTCTGAAGTCCACCACACTGACCTAGGGTGCCCAGTTGGTGTCCTGGCATATCAGGGGGGCCAGTGTACTACCAATCCTGACCCCTCCCATGACCAAATGGCTCGGATTAGGACGTTTTTGAGCTGGGTGTTTTTAGTTTCCATTATCGCTACAAAAAAACCAAAAGCCCAACTCAAAAACGTCCATTTTTTTGAAAATACGGTTCAGCCCGCCCCTTCACGGACCCGTTCTCGGAGATAAACGCCCATGGAGATAGGAGTTTGCGTTCGATTATGCTCCTCCACATCAACTTACTCACCTTTAATGAACACGTGTATTCACACCTTCAAAGAAATGAAGCAAATTGCTGAGGCAAGACTTCCCTCAGCTGAACCCATGCTGACTCTGTGTTCAGTAGTTTCATTTGTTATAATGGTTTTCACTATTTTGCCTGGCACCAGCGTCAGGCTTTACTCTGTTCTCTCATTAAACACTCCTCACATTCTTTTACCATTATTGAAACCTATCAATTGGGATTCCCTAAAGATCCTTTTTCAATAGTATCCTTCAAGGATACTCCACACCAAGCCGTGCACTCCTGGGTGACCCTCAGCTCCCCCTCCCTTTTTAGTTTAAAAGCTGCTCTGTCTCTTTTTTAAATGTTAGCAGCAGCAGCCTGGTTCCATTCTGGTTAAGGTGGAGACTACCTTTTGGAACAGGATCCCCCTTCCCCAGAATGTTGTCCAGTTCCTAATAAATATAAGCCCACTCATCTTTGCACCATCCTGTCATCCATGCATTGAGACTGTGGAGCTCTGCCTGCCTCTTGAGTCCTGTGCATGGAACAGGGAGCATTTTTGAAAATACTCCCTGGAGGATCTTGCTTTCTATCTAAGAGTCTACATTTGGCTTCTAGAACCTCCCTCCCACATTTTCCTATGTCATTGGTACCCACATATACCAAGACAGCAGGCTCCTCTAAAATGTTATCTAGGAGATACATGAGGTCCACCACCTTTGCACCAGGCAGGAAAGTAACCAGACAATCCTCATGCCCACCAGCCACCCAGCTATCGACAAGTGTAATGATCGAAACTCCATCTACAACAGCTGTCCTGGCTCTTCCTTCCTGGGCAGAATCTCCTAGTGACACATCCTCAGTGCAAGAGAATATTGCATTCCCTGTTGGGCTGGTCCTGGCTATATGATTACTTACTACTTCACTAAGGTGATGTTCCCCTCTTAAGAAACCTCCCTACTTCAGTGCAGCACAGGGGCTGTCAAATTGGAAGTGGGACTTCTCTACAAAGTTCCTTTAGGCCTCCTCTATGTACCTTTCTGTCTCCTTCAGTTCCTCCAAGTCTGCTACTCTAGCTTCAAGAGAATGGACTCATTTTCTGAGAGCTAGAAGCACTTTGCATCAAGCACACACTTATAACTTCTCGCCAACTGGGAGATAATCATGCATGTGACACTCAATACAAAAGACTGGATAGCACCCCTCTTGCTGCTGGACTACTGACTGCATCTTAGTATTATAGAGTTGTTTAATTAAAACTTAATGTATTAGGGATATTAGATTAATATAAAGATCTTTAAGATTATATGATGTTTGCTTCTCAAAAATAATTAAAAGTAATTAAAACTCTAATGAAAACTTCCCTCTGGTTGTCCTAATTAGAATAATTGACTATAAATTAAGACTATAAATGAAGAGATTTGCTAGGAGTGGGTGGGAATAAAGACTGAACTAGGCCCTGCTGTTCCTTTTAGAGGCTATCTGTTAATGCTGTATGCTGTGGTTCACGTTTTTAGAACTATAGGGAAAAGGGTAGTGAGACTAGTTAATAAGGTTTGCTTTTTTAAAATTCTGTCTTTAGCAATAAACCTACTTTAACTCTTTTAAATCCCAACCTTTAAATCACCACAGCACAGAGTAAAAGAAATGTTCACTTACACAGAAATATGTCCTCTTCTCTCAGAGTTTCTCAGCTGCTATTCAAGATATTTTAAGAAACTGGAAGTCGTTGAATAAGCTTAATATTTGTATGTGGTAGGCTTCAGTATGTCTTATATATAAAAATGAATCCATTGCATATGAAAAATCAGGGAATTATCAGAAATTTATAGTCACACGATCATCTATGATTACTTTTATAGACTCACATTAAGATTCATTTGGATTGTTGCTCAAACTTGCCATTTTGTGCTATATTTAAACTTTTATGAGTTTAACTCACCCTTCATCCTTGGAACAATTTCTTTCTGATTTAAGTTATATTTTTTCCTCTTATGATTGAGGTTGTTACTCCTTTGTATTGGTGCACCATCTGGCTACAATATTTGTAAGTTCTTTGATCAGTTTGTCTTTTTGGCTTTACTGATCCTATGTTTTTTGTTTTTTTTTTCTACTTTATACTGTTTTATAAATATCAATAAAAATGTTTAATTAAAAACAATATATTTCTTCACAGAAAGCTGTGGATATGCAAAACAGCTTCCCAATAGAAACAGAAAGAGTAATATAAATCAAGAAAACACAGGATAAGCACAGAGGATCCCCAGTTGCAAAGAAGTCAGAGATCACTTAGGATTGGTGGCAATGCACTAGGAATGAAACTGGGCAGACTAGTTGAGTTTAATGGTCTGTATCAGCTGTCATTTTCGATATATTTATGTTTCTTTTTTGTCCTTGCAAAGATTTTTCAATGGCAATTTTTAGGAACTTACAGATTAAATTAAACTTGACACTCCAAATTGACTGGTAAGTTCAAGGAAAATCATTTCTGCCAGACTACTAAGGCCATTATTATTGACATGAGTTTAGAAAGTATATGAAATTGCACATTTCTTTACTCAGAGCAGAAAATTTTGAAGTGCATACAACAACTTTTTTTATATATATATTTTTGCCAAGACCACCTTCCTAAAATTTCTACTCATTCCAAACCTTCTCCAATGTCCCATTATTGAAAAGGATTTATTCGTGTAACGGCAGCTGCTATCTAGCTAAATCCTAATGACTAGGACCAGACATGGATTTTCAACAGCATTATCCAGATATTACTGCTGAAAACCACCAGTGTCCCACTCAGGAGCTATCTTGATTGCATCGGGACACTACAGAGATGGAGCCTGGGTAAAGCTGTTATCCAAGCTTTGCCAGTATTCAACGCTGGTATCTGATGAACTTAGGAAAGCAAAAAGGCTGCCTCGGATACTGGCGCTGAGTATCCCACTATAACTTTAAATGTCACAGCTGGCATTTAAAGGCAATGTCACCTGGGGGAAGGGGGGGTTAAATATCTGCCAACAAATCTCCGCACTACAACTAATGCCAAAGAGCCTAAAACTGAAATTCACTGGCACTTCATTTATGATCACTTAGGGTTTATTTCACATTTTAAAATGTCTTACCACTAACCCAAAATGAAGCAAAAAGCACCAAGAGCCTTTAGAAACAGGACACAGTTCCTTTAATTTAAAACAATTATCCAAAATGGACCCGACATGGGCCGTGTTTCGGCATCAGGTGTCAAATATGATCTAATATGAAATTAATACCGTGTGTATCAAAACTTCTTCCTCATGAAATAAAGAAGAAAACTTCTAAGTAGCTTCAACCTTTTGACGTCATACCATCTCCTGTTTTCTTCAACTTCCTTGGGTCTAAAGATGACAGCCTAGGTAGCCGAGAGCTCCATGAACCAACACCACTTTTCTCCATCCGGCTCTCTCTTGGGCACCTCTATAGTTGCTCAATCAGGATACAGTGGGGAATTGGAGTGCAACTGGCTGCTGGGCCAGATTACCATTTGGGCACCTACAGACAAGGGGAGACGACGACACCTCCTTCCCTCTGAGAGACAGATGACTCCCCTCACCTAGTGGCTAATTCTGAGCAGCAGCAAGGCATTTCTATTGCAGAGTTCAATGCAGGGCCTACAAGCGAGCTGGTGGTTCACGCATAGGTTTCCATGTCAACAGGATGGCTGGTAGGCCTTGTGCTGAATTCTGCAACAGAAATTGCCTTGCTACCACTTCCACAGGACCAGCCTCTGCATCCTCAGGCCCAGATGAAGGCATGCAAACAGTAGCAACAACAGCACCTATCCTAATTTGGCACAGGAAGCATTTTCCTATTTTGCCCATTCCTAAATACAGGTCTGATTATTTCAAAGCTTAATCATTGCAAAACCTTCCCTGCTGCACATCCTGAGTAGGCAGAAGAGAAAACCATGCTTACCTGCTAGTGCGTCCTCTTCCACATTCGTGAAATGGAAAACCACTAGGGAGAGGGGAGACTAACAAAGATGCACTAATGCTGTTTTTCTTCTGCCCCTCTCCCTTTCCTACCGTGCTTTTATTCAGATTGAAGAAACTTTTTTGGCAGGATGAAATTCATACATGTGTTGAGTAGAGAACTCCTCTGCTCTTCAATACAACCGCCCTTTCCTGTCCTCTACAAGGGGCTGTTCAGAGAAAAAAAATATAGGTGCCCTGCTTTCCTGCTTGAAGACTAGTCAAATTTAACAGTCTCACAAACTAGTCTACAGGGTAGTTTCTTTGTGTTTCACATTTCCATACATGCCCCCTTATTCAGGAAAATATGACACACCTCATTAAAACCAGCCTTGATTCCAGCACACTTTAAATCACTCAGGACTAGATTCTATATATGAGCCAAAAAATTATGGGGGTCTTTTACTAGAAGTAAGCTCAAGTTATCTGCAGCAGAGCCCATTTTATTCCTATGGGCTCTGCTGGAGATAACTCGAGCTAAGCTTTAGTAAAAGACCCTGTATTTGCATAAAAAGTGCTATTCTATCAGCTGTGCTTAAAGTGAGGCACAGTTTATAAAATAATGCTTATGCCGGGGAATCATTTGCACTGACTGAAATGTGATGCAAATGTACAAGTCTACAGTAGTGGGCCCTTTTACAAAGGTGTGCCAAGGGTCTATGCACATCCAGCTTGCACCAAATCAACATTATCACCCAGCTACCACATGCCCCGGGCGGTAATTCTGAATTTGGCACACACTAAAAACACGCGGTAGAAAATATTTTCTATTGTCTACCACGTGGCGCTTACCTGGCGGTAAACAGCAGTGGACGCACGCTGCATTCCTACTACCCGGGTAGCATGTCAGACCTTACTGCTAAGTCAATGGGTGGCGGTAAGGTCTCAGGCGCACTGGTTTTTATTTTGCCTCGTATCCATTTTCCGGCCTCTTAAAAAGGCCTTTTTTCCAGGATGTAGTAAAAACTGGCCCTGCACTCACCCAAAAGATGCACTCGCACTGCCGCAGGCCACTTTTTGCCTTGGCTTAGTAAAAGGGCCCCTAGGCGCATATCCCCATTATTCTATAACAACACACATAAATTTTAGGAATGCCTCATTTCACCCATGACCTTCTCATTTCCATGCCCCTTTTTCAGATCACACGTAAATGTTAGGCACGGATCCCATGCCTAAATTTACACACATAAATGCCAATTAAATTTAATTACTGCCAATAATAGCTTGTTAAAAAGCCAATTCGTGGTGCCAATTATCTTGTTATTCAATTAAATTGCATGTGCACGTGCTCAAATTTGCATGCATCATTTTTGGCATCTTTTGTAGAATTAGGGGTAACTGTATAACCTCTGGTTCTCCCAAGCTCCAGCCATGGACAGCCTGAGCACTATTCAGATAGTGCCGAGGCAGTCAGAGGGAATATTCAGTCAAACTAACCGCTTACTGCTGCTGAATATCTCTCTCACTGGCACTTATGCAGTTAGCCACATCAGCTATCTGTCTTTGAATATTGGCCAGTCCATTTTAGGGGGGGGGGGGGGATAGCTTGGTGTAAAGCTTGTAGATTTTGTAACTACTTGAGAAAAAAATGAACCAAACTTTAATAAATTATCTTATCCACAGCAATGTGATAGATGATGGGAGATAAAGATCAATTGACCCACCTACTCTGCTCAGTTACATCTGTCCACACTGCCAAGGATATAACCAATGTGCAGGCCGTAGATTAACCACTTGTGGGATATTATTCCCACATCAAGTCAGATTCCTAAATCTTCCTCATTGATTCTTTACCATTGTGGAAAGAGAAGAAGAATACAAATTCACACCCTTAATCCAGCAACCAATTTCTATGACTCTCCCCTACCCCACACCACCTCCAAGATTTCAAATCAAAATGCTTCTGAATGTAGTGAAAAATGATTTGTCTTGACCATCAATATTTCAAGTTTGTGTCTTCTTTCTTACGATGGCAGTAGAATCACAAAAATAGAAATGAAATAAAGAAACTGAAGACAGCTCCTTCGTTATATAGTTTATTAACAAGTATTATAATGATCAGTTACTTTGCGTAATGCAGTCTACAGTGGTTTTATGTGGCTAAGTGCATCAATTTGAATAATTTATATAAATATTGTTATTGACATAAAACAATTAGGGTGATTTATCTTCTTGAGCTGTTCTTTATCCAGTATTTTTACTTAAATTATCCCTGATAATTTTAGAAGTGCATTCTGGCTAGACCCTTAGGTCAGTCCAGGGCAGATGGAACAGCTTTATTCGGTACCCTATTAAGGGAATTATTTTTAGCTCACACTGCCATTAATGTTTATTTTATTTTCTGCATTCTCATCTGCATATTGCCCATTTTCTCCTAGCTAATTCTCCTAAGTCTGCAGTGATTAGGCTCTTTCCAAATCCCTAAGTAAAACCAGCTCGTTGCCTGCTTTCTCCCAACTGATTCCCCCAAGGTGCAGTGGCCCAGGACCAAATTCACTTCTAACTTAATTCTTTTTACATAGCAAATATTCATTTAGGCCCCTCCCTCCCAAAAAAAGAAATCCTAATTCTTTAAACTGATACATTCTCAAGGGAACTAATGACAATGTATATGGTATGTAAGTTTTTCACCAAACCAAGGACCCTTTTACTAAGAAGCAGTAAGCACAAACATATGCTTATTGCAGATTAAAAAAACTACTACCGTGAGACACGCTCACATATACCATGGTGGTTTTGGCATCTGCACACGCTTCTATGTGCTAAAAAAATACATTTATTTTTTAGAACGGGGGCGTGTTTGGGGGTGGAGAGTAGACATTTTCAGCACTAGTCAGTTAGGACCAAATTCTATATATAGCACCTAAAAAATCCGTGCAGAATTAAGCATATTCTATGTGATTTAGGTGTGGTATATAGAATATGCTTAATTGGTGCCATAGCACCTAAATCTACACGCATCCATTTACACCAGTAAAAACCTAGTGTAAATCCATGTGTGTAGATTTATGTGCATTGACCTGTATTCTGTAATTATGCGTGAAAATTTTGGAACGCTCATGAAATGCCCATAAAAATGCCCCTTTTAAGCTATGCGCAGTTCTTTATGAAATATGCTTAGCGCTTTCCGTGCATAAATTGTAATTATTGCCAAATAGAGCTCGTTATTGATTGTCAACTGCTGTTAAAAATCCTGATTGCCTTGTTACGCTAATTAAGTTACGTGTGTATCTCTGCACAGAATTTAGGCGCCATATATAGAATCTGGGGGTTATTGCAGCTACATTTATTTAAACTGCTTTTTTGAAGGACTTCACTCAAGGTGGTGTGCAGCAAAAATAAACATGAGCAACAGACAATTACAGCAGTAAAAATATTCAAACAATGATACAATGTATGGCGTGGAGGAGCATAATTGAAAGGGGTGCCCAAGTTTTCCTGAGGACGTCCTCGCAGAACGTCCCGGCGAAGGGGCTGGGAAACCTGTATTATCGAAACAAGATGGGTGTCCATCTTTCGTTTTGATAATACGGTCAGGGACGCCCAAATCGTGAAATTTAGGTCGACCTTAGAGATGGTCATCCTTAGAGATGGTTGTCCCCGATTTTCGGCGATAATGGAAACCGAGGACCAACTGATCTCAGAAACGACCAACTCCAAACAATTTGGTCATGGGAGGAGCCAGCATTTGTAGTGCACTTGTCCCCCTGACATGCCAAGACACCAACCGGGCACCCTAGGGGGCACTGCAGCGGACGTCATCAATTTTTCCCAGGTGCATAGCTCCCTTACCTTGTGTGCTGAGCCCTCCAACCCCACCTCCCAAAACCCACTCCCCACAACTATACACCACTACCATAGCCCTCATGGATGAAGGTTGGCACCTAGATGTGGGTACAGTGGGTTTGTGGTGGGTATTGGAGGGTTCATATTTACCACCACAAGTGTAATAGTTAGGGGGGATGGGCCTGGGTCCGCCTGCCTGAAGTGCACTGCAGTACTCACTAACACTGCTCCAGGGACCTGCATACTGCTGTCATGGAGCTGGGTATGATATTTGAGGCTAGCATAGAGGCTAGAAAAATATTTTAAAAAATTTTTTTGGGGGGTGGGAGGGGGTTAGTGACCACTAGGGAAGTAAGGGGAGGTCATCCCTGATTCCCTCTGGTGGTCATCTGGTCATTTAGGGCACATTTTTGTGGCTTGGTCGCAAGAAAAAAAGGACCAGGTAAAGTCATCCAAGTGTTCGTCAGAGACGCCCTTCTTTTTTCCATTATCGGTTGAGGACGCCCATGTGTTAGTGCAACTGTGACCTCACCCTGGGCACGATACTTTACCCTACAATACCCTTAGAATACCTCGGGCAAAATATCGTGTATCGGACAGGGTTAAAGTACAGACATTCAAACTCTTATTCGGATTGCCTCCAACTTCTCCTGCAGTTTATAAGAGAACTCCCTTATGGTCTCTCCCACCTTCTGTCTTTGGTCGTAGAATTCTTTTACACGGATACCTAACGGAACTTTATCTCCGTAGACATGCAGAAGTAGTTCAAAAATCATATCTACTGTGCAGTGTCTTCTTGGAGCGGAATATTTAACCGTCTCCCTTGCTTGACCCTTGATGTGATCCTTAATGGTCTCCAATTGATCCTCTGGAGGAATTCTCAAAATCTTCACCGCCGACTTGGTACTTTCTACCCATTCCTCCACAGACAGGTCCCCAGCATTCCTAGGAAATCCAAAAAAATCCAGGATCTCTTTGTCCTTCCTCAGAACAATGGTGTTCGTCACTACAGGCGCCTGACGTGCATCTCTCAGGGCTTTTACCGTCTGTTTCAGTTCCTCCAACTCACTTCACAAATCCTCCATATTCACCGGAGACTGGGTCGTGGCTAAAAAACAAGGCTTCAAATTTTTTTCAAATAAAATTTCAAAACAGTAGTCACCTCACAAATTGTATTCAAATTCTTATCTCTCACTTAAATAATTCTATTCCCCACACCAAAGTTCTTTAATAAACAATAAATCCTGTCACTGTGACACCATAAATGCAACTGTGACCTCACCCTGGGCACGATACTTTACCCTACAATACCCTTAGAATACCTCGGGCAAAATATCGTGTATCGGACAGGGTTAAAGTACAGACATTCAAACTAGCCCCGTCTCCCCATTTCTAAAATGGGAAGAGGAAATAAAACTAAATTTGATTATTATATTTTGTTATAATTCAGGAAAATAAATGACATTTACATTTATAATTCAATAACTTATTATTTTTATTTATATGATGGGTATGTGTAAAATTCAGATTCGTTTAACAAATTAAATATTTTTTTTTTAGTACATCAACAATCTAACAGATCAACTTCTCCTTCGTCTTATCAGATAAGTAATATTTAATTTTAGCAAAACTTATTAACCAAATATGTATCTCATCTTAAGATTTTGACTAAACATTCCTCTCTTCTATAAGAATTGATTCTTTGTTATTATTTCTTTTTCAGATTCCTCCTTTATCAAGCAGGTAAGTATAGTTTGTGGTTTTCTCTCTATCTCTTTAGTTAGTCTTTTATAAATCAGTTTTTGTGCTGTTCTGTATGTTGACGCCAATGAACTTAGCTTTTGTTTTCCTGCTTTCTTGTATATCTTCTGCTCTTCTTCTTTCTTTAACGTTGGGTACCGTACTTTTGCTGGAGACTGAAGCTGGAAGCTAGCTGATTGCTGGAGACTGAAGCTGGAAGCTGGCGAAGGAATACCTACTACTCTAATCTTTACAAACTCAAAGGAAAAAAACCTATTCCCTATGCAAATGCTCCAATAGTTTAAAATTGTTATTATTTTTCTAGCTACCCAATTAAATAAAAATATAATCATGAATCCCTATACTAGATCCCACCCTCAATTAATTCTCCCAGAATAAATTATGGAAACCTCACAGTTGGTATTATATTAATTAAATAAGTACCAGAAACCAACTCTTTAATCCAGTATTGGTTATCTTTATGTGTATATATATTATTGTATGCCAGTACCAAACTTAAAAGTAACCTGGCACTAAACATACACATTATCCATACATGCGCTGCATTGGAATTACTTTTAAATTAAGTAACCAGAGAGCAGTTCAGCAGACTGTCACGTTAATAAACAGAGCCAGCTGCCCATTCAGAACATCTCTGTGCTCTATTCATTCTCAGAATGGGTGCTAGAACCTTTAAAATCACACCAACTTCGAATAAATATTTTCCTTATCTGAGCTTCTCAATACTGTGTTATAACAATACAGGGTCAGCAGTTTACCCGAAGCTCAGACTTTCACTCACACATCTCAGAGCCAAACTCAGCCGCGGGCTCTTTTAAATTAACTAAATCAGTCTTTACACAAATATACCAGGTCAATTCACCATTTACAATCTTTTGTAACTTTTAAGTAATTTTTACACAGTTCTGGACGGACCCTCTCACACACATCCGTCCAGTCTTTTAATACCCACCCAACTGACAACTGAAGGCAGTTTAGAATCCTTCTTACCTTCCCCACGGAGCTCGAGCCTCACGCACGAGCCCAACATTCTAAAAGTCCCCACAGCAACAAAACAGCATTTTAAAACACTATTAAACACCTTCTAGACATATATATTTAATTTATATTAAAACTGACATGTCTAATTGTTACCTGAAAGCTCTTGCAACCTGCAAATTCCTCATTTTGTCCTGGCACGAGCGTCCTTCCTCACTCCGTCGTGAGCCAGCATCGTCCGCGTGCCTCCCTCTGCACCGACTCTTCTCCACCTCCTCCCAGTGCGCGCAGCCACCACGCGACCGGTCACTTCATTAAAATAAAAATAAATGCTGGGAGAGTGCACCGGAGCACTCCCCCACTCTTCCTCCAGTCCCACGCCGACCTTATCTTCTCTTCGGAACCGGCTCTGCACTTTTAAAAGAGCCGGTTCCCTTAAGAGGAGGAAATCCTTAGGCCCTGCGTTGGAAACGAGCGTCTGACGTCATTACGTCAACATCAGACGCCGACGCAGGGCCAATCAGAGCCCAGAACACTCCCCAAGCTTTCCCCGGGCTTCCCCTTCTTCGCCCTCGCTCCTTCATGCGGTCGCGCTGTAGCGCCGACGCGCCAAAATGCACTGACCACCCGATCCTCTGCTGGACCATTCCCCGACCCCACCAACGCTCCACCAACCCGAAAAACTCCTGCAGCCCAAATCACCGCTGCAGGAGTCGCGACCAAAGCGCCCCCTCTCCCCTCATAGGAGGAACTCACCGCCAACCTCCGCTCATGACATGGGACCCTCGGTAAGTTTTAACCCCTTATGGGTACATTAGGCATGCCCCAGTCCCGCCTTCGCTATGCCTCCGACACGCCCCATGAATTTTGGTTGTCCCTGCGACGGAAAGCAGTTGAGGACGCCAAAAATCGGCTTTCGATTATGCTGATTTGGGCGACCCTGTGAGAAGGACGCCCATCTTGCGATTTGTGTCGAAAGATGGGCGTCCTTCTCTTTCGAAAATAAGCTTGATAGTATACTACTTACAATGTCAACACAATACATAATAGAAAATTTTAATTGGCAGCATAGGGTATAAGTAAAGATGGAACATATAGGTAAAAGAGTAAGAAGAGTTAGAGAGTAAAGCAACTAATTTAAAGAAAGTTGCACATGAGGTCAGAGATGGTTAACATATACATAGGTAAGACAGTGAGAGGAGTTAGAAAGTAAGGTGACTAATCAATTAGTACATGATTAGTGTGGGAGCCCTTACCACCTACAAAATAGGTGCTGGTAAGTTCTCCCGTGCTAATGGCCATGCGCTAAAGGAGAATTTAGACTGTGGCCATTAATTGAGAAAACGGGAAATGTGGCCATTTTACAGCCATGTTGAAAGTGGCCTCAAGAAGCAGAAAAGCTCCACGTTAGTGACAGCGCTGGACATTTTTTAGCACAGCTTAGTAAAAGGGTCCCTAACTGACCCTGGTCAATCCTCTTTCTTTCACCACTATTTGCACACTCTTGATAGTTTCGCTATCTTCTTTTGTAATAAAGGGGTCCTTTTACTAAAGGGCGTTAAACATATGAAAACAGGCTACCACACAATGTTAAAGTGCTTTGCAGTATTTGTCCTGTTTCCTGTGCTAAACTGTGCATTAGTGAACTTTCAAAACTAAAAGGCATTAAACATATAGTACCATAGTAACATAGAAGATGACGGCAGAAAAAGACCTGCACGGTCCATCCAGTCTGCCCAACAAGATAAACTCATATGTGCTACTTTTTGTGTATACCTTACCTTGATTTGTATCTGTCCTTTTCAGGGCACAGACCGTATAAATCTGCCCAGCACTATCCCCGCCTCCCAACCACCAGTCCCGCCTCCCACCACCGGCTCTGGCACAGACCGTATAAGTCTGCCCAGCACCATCCCCGCCTCCCGCCACCAGCTCTGCCACCCATCTATCTAAACATATGAAAAAAGGCTACATGCACGGTGCAGGATGTAAGGCGTCAGAAACAGATGATCCCACAACGAAGGCGCCAGAGTTGACCGGCGCTGAAGAAAACTCTTCGGCTGGCAGGGATTGGGGACCCCTGCCAGCAAACAAGGTACCTGATGTGGCGGCGGGGTGGGGGGCGGGCAGTGACGGTGGGGGGGGGGGTCAAATATAGAGGGGGCCAGGGCATAATCTGTGGGGGCCCATGCCCCTGTGGCCCCACGTAGCTCCTTTAGAGTTCAAACATTTGTCAAATGGGATTATTAAAATTTTAAGAAAACATTAAGACAGTAAACACCTTTTCCAACAAAGAACTTATGGTAGCGTATAAAAGAAGCAAAAATTTGAAAGATATTTTAGTACCCTTTACATTCAAGAGAGTTCTGAAATATAAGTTGGTGATTTCACCAGGACACAACCCTGATGGAGGTTGTTCTGTGTGTATAGTTAATGCCTCAATCAAATCCATTATACATCCAGTTATGGGAAGAGAGTTCATTTTGAGATAATATACTAAGGGGCCCTTTTACTAAGCCACAGTAGAACTACTGTGCGGGTAGCACATGCCAAATCGACCCTACTTCCTGGGTAACGTGGGTACCTGGCGGTAGTTCCAAATTTGGCATGAGCAATTTCCCGTTATAGAAAATAATTTTCTATGTTCTACTGCAGGGGCATTGCTGGCGGTAATCAGCAAGGTGGCCACATTGCGGCATGTTACCTGATTACTGTAAGAGTAGCACGTGAACCCTTACTGTCTTCCAAATAGGTGGCGGTAAGGGCTCAGGCAATAAATAGCCACATGCTAATTTTAATATTTGCGTATGGCCATTTACTGCCCCATTAAAAAAGGCCTTTTTCCCACTGCGGTACAAAATGTCCCAGTGTGTGCCAATTCACATGCCAAAACTAGCACAGACACTTTTTACCCTAGTTGCAAGACAGAGAAGGTAGTTTATGCTTGAATCTGCCCATGTAAGCTCATGTATATAGGCAAAACAAAGCGTGCATTGGGTATCGTAGCACAATTAATAAGAGTTTAATTGATAAGCCTTTTGTGCAACATTTATTCTTGATAAAACACAAGTTTGTGGATTGTAGATTGTTTGTATTACAAAAACCCATACTATCTTGCAGAGGGGAGATATTGATAACTTGTTAATTAACACTGAACAAAAAATATTTGATTTCAACACTGTTTTCCCTTGTGGGTTGAATAAGGAGAGACTTTTTAGCATGTCTTTGAATTGTATTTGCTCATTTTACAATGTGCAATGTAAACAGTGTTTGGTATGATTTTTTTTATAAATGTTTGCGCTTATCTATACAATTGACTCCTATATGGATGCATTTTGTCTGGTCCAGGGACCAGTGTACTGAGAAATGTTTCAAAGAATGATGTCAATGAAGTTTGTTTTGGTTTTTCTGTTAAGCATACAATTTGATTGATAAGACCTTTCATGATTTGATTTCTCCTTTGTTTTGGATTTCTCGGCACTTAGTGGATAATTTTGATAAGTATGGACCCCTTTTACCAAGCTGTGGCAAAAAGGAGCCTGTGCTGGCATCAGCACGTGTTTTTCATGAGTGCCGAGGCCCCCTTTTACCACAGGTAGGTCTTTCTTTTTTCAGGAAATGGCCATGTGGCAAGTGAAGCATTTTGGGGGGAGCCCTTACTGCCACCCATCGAGGTGGTGGTAAAGACTCCCACACTAACCCAGTGCTAACCGGGCAGTGTGTGGCATTGCCCGATTACTACCAGGTACACACAAGCACTAAAAATGTAAATATATTTTTGTAGAGCCTGATATGATGGTGTGCTGGGGGTAGGAACTACCGCCAGGCTGCTGTGGTAGCCCAGTGGTATTTCCTTTTTAGCAAGCAATAAGCCCGCAGTGGACTTATCACTGCTTTGTAAAAGGGGCCCTATGTTTGTTATGGTATACGTAGTTGGAAAGCACATGCGTTTGAATACAAGTTTACATTTATTTCATATTATTCTGCACATTTTGATCAACATTGTGCCTTTTTATGATGCAATTATATCTGCATCATTGATCCTTTTGCATTTAGAATTCTTTAGTTTTGTTGATTGGTTTTGTCCCTTGGAATGTATATGCATTCCAATGCCGAATTTTTTAATGTTGGTATTTTAATAAATAAATATTTATTACATAGTCACATGCTATAAATGACTCTTGTTAAGATATTTTTTTTATTCAAAATGCATTTAAGGAGGTATTAATTGCTGTTAAAAGATTGATTTTGGATGGGTATATAATTTTCCCATCAGGCACCTGGTTTGAATGTTGTCAGGGTGAGAAAACTGTATGAAGACTCTTCTGCAAGTGGTGGTATATTTGTGCATGGTTGTTTTAATATATTTATTTGTTGTTTTAAATTAAAGGATTTTGTTTACCGTGGAATTTAAGTGCATTGCATAATGACATGTGGCAATGAGAGGTCTTCTCTCTAAACCTCTGTCCCTCTCTTTTTAGTTCGAGTTGACATGAGATCATGTGTTCCTTTGTAGTGCCGCTGTGTATATCTTATGGCTGTTTGGATTGTGAGAATTTTGAAAGTCTCACTTTAGGCATGTCATTTTTATTATATATATATATATCAAACATATAAACGGCGAGTGACCGACTCACTGCAAATGCGCAGTAGAGACTTCCCTCTCTGTCCCGCCCCCGCGTCAATACATGATGACGAGGGCGGGACAGAGAAGGAAACTGCGCCGCCGAGGTTGATACCGCACCCGCCCACCCGAGGTCACCGCTACCGTTACCCCCCCCACACACACACACACACACACACTCACACCCGGCCCGGGCCCTCTCTCCGCTACTAAACTTACACATCCATTCGCCGGAACGCAGCATGCACATCAGCTGAGCTGCCATCGGCCTTCCTTCCCTGCCTGTGTCCCGCCCTCGCTGATGTTACATCACAGGAGGGCGGGACACAGGCAGAGAAGGAAGGGCCGATGGCAGCTCAGCTGATGTGCGTGCTGCGTTCCGGCGAATGGTTGTGTAAGTTTAGTAGCGGAGAGAGAGAGGGCCCGGGCCGGGTGGAGGGATGGCGGCGACTCCGGGGGGGGGGGAATGGTAGCGGTGGCGACCTCGCGGGGAGGAGGGGAGGGAGGGAAGGAAGGAAGGAAGGAAGGAAGGAAGGAAGGAAGGAAAACAAACCCCAATACCAGCCCGTTTTTACGGGCTCAACTGCTAGTATATTTATATATTAATACCACCTTTTTTACGCAACATTGGCATGACCTGTACACAGGTACTGCATATGATCTTATGATATAATAAAGAGCTGCAATTGTTGCATGCTGCCTGTGCATGGACCTATCGTGGTAATTCTGTCTTTTCTATTGTCATTAATATTTGTGGTATTTACCATTTTAGCTTTTATTATTTTAGTATGAATGTTTTATTCTGCGTGACCACGTCAATAATTGCCTATATGTTTCACCTTATATGGTTTTGTCAGTGCATATTCTTTTCTGGACCCCATACGATGAGATGTTTCTGTACATATGTATTATTATTGTTTTTGTATTTATTGATATGTTTTATTATTTATAGTACTGTACCACTGAGGCAGCCCTTAGGTGGGCGAAACGTGGATCATATTGGGTGAGACAGTTAGCACATGGTAGCATTCAGCTGCTATCAATGCTGGACAATCACAAACTGTCTATAAGCCATCCAGATCCTGCCTGATCACACAATAAACATGAGCAGTGTGGGATTTTTAGAATTCTAACTAGTTTTAGCATGTGGTAATGTGTACCTCATGATAACACTGTAAACATCCCCTTTTTAAATCCTATTTCCTCATATGCCCATGTATTTATTTATTATTTACAAAATTTACTTGACCATCCTTCTGGCAGATAGTTCATCAAAGCAGTTTGCAATAACATAACTAAAATATACTGTACATCATAGGACAAGAAAATAATAACCATACTAAGACTGAACATACAATAAAGAAAAATAAACATGTTTTTTTCTGAGTTTATCTGCATACTCCCAGAATTTCCTCAACACTACCTACGTGCTTAAGAACAACATAAGAATGGCAATACTGGGTCAGACTGATGGTCCATCTAGCCTAGTATTCTGCTTCCAACTGTGGCCATTGCAGGTCACAAGTACCTGACAGAAACCCAAATAGTAACAACATTCCATGCTACCAATCCCAGGACAAGCAGTGGCTTCCCCCATGTCTATCTCAATAGCTAACTATGGGCTTTTCCTCCTGGAAGTTGTCCAAACCTTTTTTTAAACCCATATAAGCGCCCCCTCTCCCCTCATAGGAGGAACTCACCGCCAACCTCCGCTCATGACATGGGACCCTCGGTAAGTTTTAACCCCTTATGGGTTACATACGTGCGGACCAAAAATAAAAATTGTTAACTATAACAATTTTTTTTCTGTAAAATTTACTACTTAAATTTTCCATTTACTATTTTAACATCACATACTTCCCCCCCCCCCTTTTTCAACACGTTAACATTTTACTTTCATCTGTACTGAAATCATGTCATCAAATACAGTAATGTTCCGTAAGGAACGGAGGTCTCTTTCCCTTAGTTATTCTAGTGGAAGTTCTGACTCCCTCTGAGCAACTAAGGGGAACAGTTACATCATCACCTGAATCATTTACCAAATCATTTAATAAATCAATATCTGATTGTACATTCATAACAGTTTGGATAATGTACCACTCATTGTTTTTGACTGGTACATCACTTAGTGGACTTTCCGAAAGATCATTTGTTTCCTGAATTATCTCTGGTTCTTGACACTCATCAATATTTTTACCTTGCGACTCTGAAATTTTCCGAAGTTGATCTCTATGTAGGACTCTCTCGATACCCCCCCTATTTTGTATTTTATACACATTAGGCCCCAAAACAGTGACTACTTGAAATGGTGTGGAATTCCAAATGTTCTCCAATTTATGCCTTCTTTTGAATCCCTGATTTCTTACCACCACCCAGTCTCCTGTTTCCAGTGTTTCTCCTCTACATTTATGATCGTATTGTTCCTTATTTTTAAGGCCAGATTTCTCCGAGACAAAATTTGCTATTCTTCGAGCCTCTTCCAGTTTTTCTTGCCTTTCAAGTATCCATTCATCCACACTCAATTGGTTTTCTTCATTTACTTCTGTCGAAGAGCTATGTAAAGGCATTAAAGAATCTCTCCCTAAAAATAAATATGCTGGACTGTAGCCGGTAGAACTGTGTATTCTACTATTGTAGATCTGATTTAACTCACACAAATAATCAGACCAAGTCCTCCTCTTCTCTTCTGCCAAAGTTTTGATTAGATGACACAACGTCCTATTGAAACGTTCGCACCTAGCATTTCCTCTAGGGTGATACGGCGTAGTCCTAGATTTCTTTATGTTGTACCAGGAACAAAGTTCTTTTATGACCAATGACTCGAAATTTCTTCCCTGGTCTGAATGAATTCGTTTGGGTATTCCGTAAACTGTTATCCAGTATTTGATCAGCATCTTCGCTGTGGTTTTAGCGGATTGATTCCTGGTGGGGACCGCTATAGTGAAACGTGAAAACATATCACACATCACCAGGACGTTTTCAAACCCTTTTGAATCATGATCTAGGAGAGTGTAATCCACAGCTACCACTTCCAAAGGTTGCGTGACGGTGAAACAAGTCATGGGCGCATTCTCTCTTGGACACACTTCTCTGGCAAGGATGCACTTGGTACAATTCTTGACCCAGTTTTCCACATCTGATGCCATTTTTAACCAAAAATACTTTTTCCTTAAAGCTCTCAGCATACTGTCCGTACTGAAATGTCCGGAGCGATCATGATGGAATTGCAATAATTCTTGTTGGTGTTCAACTGGGACCACTAATTGAAAAATCTGCTCCCTGGTCCTAGGGTCTTCTATCTGTCTATACAAAATTTTCTCTCTCAAAATCAAGCGTTTCCTTTGAGCCCACAACTTCTTAAACTCTGACGATCTTTTAGACAAATTAGGGATAGTTCTCCGTTCTAGAACATCAATTACATCTTTCAGGACTTATTCTCTCCGTTGTGTTTCAATAATCTCCAATTCAGTGTACATAATGCGCACTGCTGCCGATTTCGTGACCCGTTTATTTTTTTGTTGTTTTGCTATAGTCAGCAAACTCTTTACTGGGAAAACCCAAAAATCCTTTCCATGGTCTTCTTCTAAATTTTCCTTTTCCTCACCTTGAGGTAAGCGTGACAAGGCATCCACGTTTTGATTAATTTTACCCGGTTTATACTCCACCTCGAAATCTAGCTCGGCCAGTTGAGCTAGCCACCTTTGTTCCACTGCTTGCACTTTTGCGGTACTTAGGTATTTTAACGGGTTATGATCTGATCTGACAATGAACTTCTTATACAGCAGGTATTCCCTAAACTTATCTGTGGCAGCCCACTTCAATGCCAGCAACTCAAGTTTGAAAGCGGAGTAGTTTTTGTCATTTCTCTCCGACTTTCTAAGTCCTCTACTGGCGTATGCGATTACTCTCTCCACTCCATTCTGTACTTGACTCAGGACAGCGCCTAGTCCCTTAAAACTGGCATCGTGGTCAAAATAAAAGGAAGGTCGAACACTGGGAATGTCAATATTGGAGCGGAGACAAGCTTCTCTTTCAGGTTTTCGAACGCTACCTGACACACCTCATCCCAGACAAACGATACTTCTTTCTGGTGTTTCTTTGTTTTTCCCGTTAATCGATGTAATGGAGCCGCCACTTGTGCAAAATTCTCAACAAATCTTCTATAGAAGCTGGCAAACCCCAAGAAGCTTCTTAATTCGGTTTTAGTTCTTGGTGGAGCCCAGTTCTTCAATGCACTGGTCTTCTCAGAGTCTGTAGCTACTCCTCTCTCTGAAACAATATATCCTAAGAACTTTACTTCACGGCACAACAGCTTGCATTTTGCTGGCTTTAGTTTTAGACCACATTGATGTAATCGGGTGAACACCAAATCTAGCCTTTGCAGGTGCTCCTGGAAACTGGATGCATACACCAGGATGTCATCCAAATACAGTAACAATATCTGAAAAACATAATCTTGCAACACCAGCTCCATTAGTCGTTGAAAGCTCGCCGGAGCATTGCACAACCCAAAAGGCATTCTAGACCATTCAAAAAGGCCAAATGGGGTAGTTACTGCTGTTTTCTGTATAGATTTAGATTCCATTCCCATTTGAAAATACCCCGATGTAAGATCCAAGGACGAAAACCAAACCGCATTACCCAGTGCATCCAGTGACTCGTCTATTCTGGGTAATGGATATGCGTCCTTAATGGTCACTGCGTTTAATCTCCGATAGTCGCAGCAAAATCTTAACGAGCCATCTTTTTTTCTGATAACTACAGCCGGAGATGACCAAGGGCTATTGCTCCTTTTCAAAATCCCTTGGTTGACAAGCTCGAACACATGCTGCTTGAAATCATTGTATAGGTGGGGGGACACTCGTCTATAAGGCTGCTTTATAGGACTTGTATCTCCGGTTTCCACTGCATGAGTTACCAGGGAAGTAAAACCGATATCCTGGTTATTCACTGAAAATACTTTCTTGTGTTTAAGCAGAAGCTGTTTCAATTTCAGGGCCTGCTCTTCCGTAAGTGATTCCCAATCAACTTTTATCTTCGGAATCTCCTCCATACTATTATTCAGATCTCCCTCAACAGTTTGATTAAAATTTGCAACCTCTTCTGGACACAAGATGGCATCTGGTTTCACCACTTCCGCAACTCGGGCTCTTGGAGGGATCATCAGTTCTTTATCGCCCACGTTCATAACTCTCACAAAAATATTACCTTGCTCAGGTGTTACTAAGGTATTTGCTACTAGAAGATTACCCGGAGAGTGTCCATTCTTGGTGGCAGTCACCATCATTGAACATGCCCTCATCCCTTGAACTTTTTGACACTTTCCCTGCAGAATCTTCTCCGATCTGGGTGGAATCACTAACGGGTCTCTCCCTACCGTTTTCACAAAACCCAGGTGTTCCACATCCGTCCTGTCAAACGTTTTCTTCCTTTCTATGGCTGCCGAAATCATTCTCAATTCTTGGTTATTCAGATCTTTAGTCAAAATAGTCAGATCCTTAAATAAGCCATCCAGGTATTTTAGGACGTTCATTCCCACTATACCCGGAATTTTCTCTTCATCCCCTGCCATCGCTTTGGTGTCCCGTACCACAAAAATGCACCGTTCCGGGATCTTTTGACCCAAGCATTGCACCTCCGCCGCAATACAGCCAATAACCGGGAGAGCCGTCCCATTAGCCACGGACACATTTATCCAGCTTGCATCCTGGAGATCCTCACAATGATTAAAATGTTTGTAAAAATAACTAGCGAGGATGGTGGATACATTGGATCCTGTGTCTACTGTGCACTTGGTCTCCACATCTCCAATCCGCAAAACAAGGACCGGGCTCGTTCTCATAGCCTTTTCTTGAAGAACACCCCAATCTTGCTGAATTATTTCAGACTCTAGACTTTGTAATTTTGCTCTGGGTACAGTAACATCACCTTGACCTTTTTCTGCTACTTTTCCTTGCATGCTAGTACTCGGTTGTTCTTCCTCACATCTCTGCGATCTCTGCGGTCTCTGAACTATTTTCTCACTGTGACAATACCTAGCCAGATGTCCTGGTTCTCCACAGTTGTAGCAAGTAATGTTGGAGAAATCTCTTGGGCGGGGTGCTGATTCCCCTCGCGCGGCTAGAGATAATTCTTTCCTTCTTTGTTGGTACATGAACTCTTCTTGCCTCTTCTCCATTCTCTCAAGCCTCCTGATGACATCCGACATAGGATCCCTTTCCAGGCCAGACCCTAACACTGCTGCTCCTGATCCACCCCTAGGCAGTTCCACTGGTTCTCGCTGCAGTATTTTAACCGGCATGTCAGAATACCGAATGGGTCTACGTTCTTCTTCTGCCCAATTTATGGCTGCCTGCATCAAATCCTCGAAAGTCAGCTCTGGATTCAATTCCAGTCTTCGGCTCATCTCTCTCCTGAGCACATCATCACGCAATCCCAGAATCAGCTGTTCCTTAAGGACGACTTCCGGGTTACCCACTCGATAAGCATCTCTTATTCGGATTGCCTCCAACTTCTCCTGCAGTTTATAAGAGAACTCCCTTATGGTCTCTCCCACCTTCTGTCTTTGGTCGTAGAATTCTTTTACACGGATACCTAACGGAACTTTATCTCCGTAGACATGCAGAAGTAGTTCAAAAATCATATCTACTGTGCAGTGTCTTCTTGGAGCGGAATATTTAACCGTCTCCCTTGCTTGACCCTTGATGTGATCCTTAATGGTCTCCAATTGATCCTCTGGAGGAATTCTCAAAATCTTCACCGCCGACTTGGTACTTTCTACCCATTCCTCCACAGACAGGTCCCCAGCATTCCTAGGAAATCCAAAAAAATCCAGGATCTCTTTGTCCTTCCTCAGAACAATGGTGTTCGTCACTACAGGCGCCTGACGTGCATCTCTCAGGGCTTTTACCGTCTGTTTCAGTTCCTCCAACTCACTTCACAAATCCTCCATATTCACCGGAGACTGGGTCGTGGCTAAAAAACAAGGCTTCAAATTTTTTTCAAATAAAATTTCAAAACAGTAGTCACCTCACAAATTGTATTCAAATTCTTATCTCTCACTTAAATAATTCTATTCCCCACACCAAAGTTCTTTAATAAACAATAAATCCTGTCACTGTGACACCATAAATGCAACTGTGACCTCACCCTGGGCACGATACTTTACCCTACAATACCCTTAGAATACCTCGGGCAAAATATCGTGTATCGGACAGGGTTAAAGTACAGACATTCAAACTAGCCCCGTCTCCCCATTTCTAAAATGGGAAGAGGAAATAAAACTAAATTTGATTATTATATTTTGTTATAATTCAGGAAAATAAATGACATTTACATTTATAATTCAATAACTTATTATTTTTATTTATATGATGGTTATGTGTAAAATTCAGATTCGTTTAACAAATTAAATATTTTTTTTTTAGTACATCAACAATCTAACAGATCAACTTCTCCTTCGTCTTATCAGATAAGTAATATTTAATTTTAGCAAAACTTATTAACCAAATATGTATCTCATCTTAAGATTTTGACTAAACATTCCTCTCTTCTATAAGAATTGATTCTTTGTTATTATTTCTTTTTCAGATTCCTCCTTTATCAAGCAGGTAAGTATAGTTTGTGGTTTTCTCTCTATCTCTTTAGTTAGTCTTTTATAAATCAGTTTTTGTGCTGTTCTGTATGTTGACGCCAATGAACTTAGCTTTTGTTTTCCTGCTTTCTTGTATATCTTCTGCTCTTCTTCTTTCTTTAACGTTGGGTACCGTACTTTTGCTGGAGACTGAAGCTGGAAGCTAGCTGATTGCTGGAGACTGAAGCTGGAAGCTGGCGAAGGAATACCTACTACTCTAATCTTTACAAACTCAAAGGAAAAAAACCTATTCCCTATGCAAATGCTCCAATAGTTTAAAATTGTTATTATTTTTCTAGCTACCCAATTAAATAAAAATATAATCATGAATCCCTATACTAGATCCCACCCTCAATTAATTCTCCCAGAATAAATTATGGAAACCTCACAGTTGGTATTATATTAATTAAATAAGTACCAGAAACCAACTCTTTAATCCAGTATTGGTTATCTTTATGTGTATATATATTTATTGTATGCCAGTACCAAACTTAAAAGTAACCTGGCACTAAACATACACATTATCCATACATGCGCTGCATTGGAATTACTTTTAAATTAAGTAACCAGAGAGCAGTTCAGCAGACTGTCACGTTAATAAACAGAGCCAGCTGCCCATTCAGAACATCTCTGTGCTCTATTCATTCTCAGAATGGGTGCTAGAACCTTTAAAATCACACCAACTTCGAATAAATATTTTCCTTATCTGAGCTTCTCAATACTGTGTTATAACAATACAGGGTCAGCAGTTTACCCGAAGCTCAGACTTTCACTCACACATCTCAGAGCCAAACTCAGCCGCGGGGCTCTTTTAAATTAACTAAATCAGTCTTTACACAAATATACCAGGTCAATTCACCATTTACAATCTTTTGTAACTTTTAAGTAATTTTTACACAGTTCTGGACGGACCCTCTCACACACATCCGTCCAGTCTTTTAATACCCACCCAACTGACAACTGAAGGCAGTTTAGAATCCTTCTTACCTTCCCCACGGAGCTCGAGCCTCACGCACGAGCCCAACATTCTAAAAGTCCCCACAGCAACAAAACAGCATTTTAAAACACTATTAAACACCTTCTAGACATATATATTTAATTTATATTAAAACTGACATGTCTAATTGTTACCTGAAAGCTCTTGCAACCTGCAAATTCCTCATTTTGTCCTGGCACGAGCGTCCTTCCTCACTCCGTCGTGAGCCAGCATCGTCCGCGTGCCTCCCTCTGCACCGACTCTTCTCCACCTCCTCCCAGTGCGCGCAGCCACCACGCGACCGGTCACTTCATTAAAATAAAAATAAATGCTGGGAGAGTGCACCGGAGCACTCCCCCACTCTTCCTCCAGTCCCACGCCGACCTTATCTTCTCTTCGGAACCGGCTCTGCACTTTTAAAAGAGCCGGTTCCCTTAAGAGGAGGAAATCCTTAGGCCCTGCGTTGGAAACGAGCGTCTGACGTCATTACGTCAACATCAGACGCCGACGCAGGGCCAATCAGAGCCCAGAACACTCCCCAAGCTTTCCCCGGGCTTCCCCTTCTTCGCCCTCGCTCCTTCATGCGGTCGCGCTGTAGCGCCGACGCGCCAAAATGCACTGACCACCCGATCCTCTGCTGGACCATTCCCCGACCCCACCAACGCTCCACCAACCCGAAAAACTCCTGCAGCCCAAATCACCGCTGCAGGAGTCGCGACCAAAGCGCCCCCTCTCCCCTCATAGGAGGAACTCACCGCCAACCTCCGCTCATGACATGGGACCCTCGGTAAGTTTTAACCCCTTATGGGTTACATTAGGCGTGCCCCAGTCCCGCCTTCGCTATGCCTCCGACACGCCCCATGAATTTTGGTTGTCCCTGCGACGGAAAGCAGTTGAGGACGCCAAAAATCGGCTTTCGATTATGCTGATTTGGGCGACCCTGTGAGAAGGACGCCCATCTTGCGATTTGTGTCGAAAGATGGGCGTCCTTCTCTTTCGAAAATAAGCTTGATAGTATACTACTTACAATGTCAACACAATACATAATAGAAAATTTTAATTGGCAGCATAGGGTATAAGTAAAGATGGAACATATAGGTAAAAGAGTAAGAAGAGTTAGAGAGTAAAGCAACTAATTTAAAGAAAGTTGCACATGAGGTCAGAGATGGTTAACATATACATAGGTAAGACAGTGAGAGGAGTTAGAAAGTAAGGTGACTAATCAATTAGTACATGATTAGTGTGGGAGCCCTTACCACCTACAAAATAGGTGCTGGTAAGTTCTCCCGTGCTAATGGCCATGCGCTAAAGGAGAATTTAGACTGTGGCCATTAATTGAGAAAACGGGAAATGTGGCCATTTTACAGCCATGTTGAAAGTGGCCTCAAGAAGCAGAAAAGCTCCACGTTAGTGACAGCGCTGGACATTTTTTAGCACAGCTTAGTAAAAGGGTCCCTAACTGACCCTGGTCAATCCTCTTTCTTTCACCACTATTTGCACACTCTTGATAGTTTCGCTATCTTCTTTTGTAATAAAGGGGTCCTTTTACTAAAGGGCGTTAACATATGAAAACAGGCTACCACACAATGTTAAAGTGCTTTGCAGTATTTGTCCTGTTTCCTGTGCTAAACTGTGCATTAGTGAACTTTCAAAACTAAAAGGCATTAAACATATAGTAACATAGTAACATAGAAGATGACGGCAGAAAAAGACCTGCACGGTCCATCCAGTCTGCCCAACAAGATAAACTCATATGTGCTACTTTTTGTGTATACCTTACCTTGATTTGTATCTGTCCTTTTCAGGGCACAGACCGTATAAATCTGCCCAGCACTATCCCCGCCTCCCAACCACCAGTCCCGCCTCCCACCACCGGCTCTGGCACAGACCGTATAAGTCTGCCCAGCACCATCCCCGCCTCCCGCCACCAGCTCTGCCACCCAATCTATCTAAACATATGAAAAAAGGCTACATGCACGGTGCAGGATGTAAGGCGTCAGAAACAGATGATCCCACAACGAAGGCGCCAGAGTTGACCGGCGCTGAAGAAAACTCTTCGGCTGGCAGGGATTGGGGACCCCTGCCAGCAAACAAGGTACCTGATGTGGCGGCGGGGTGGGGGGCGGGCAGTGACGGTGGGGGGGGGGGGTCAAATATAGAGGGGGCCAGGGCATAATCTGTGGGGGCCCATGCCCCTGTGGCCCCACGTAGCTCCTTTAGAGTTCAAACATTTGTCAAATGGGATTATTAAAATTTTAAGAAAACATTAAGACAGTAAACACCTTTTCCAACAAAGAACTTATGGTAGCGTATAAAAGAAGCAAAAATTTGAAAGATATTTTAGTACCCTTTACATTCAAGAGAGTTCTGAAATATAAGTTGGTGATTTCACCAGGACACAACCCTGATGGAGGTTGTTCTGTGTGTATAGTTAATGCCTCAATCAAATCCATTATACATCCAGTTATGGGAAGAGAGTTCATTTTGAGATAATATACTAAGGGGCCCTTTTACTAAGCCACAGTAGAACTACTGTGCGGGTAGCACATGCCAAATCGACCCTACTTCCTGGGTAACGTGGGTACCTGGCGGTAGTTCCAAATTTGGCATGAGCAATTTCCCGTTATAGAAAATAATTTTCTATGTTCTACTGCAGGGGCATTGCTGGCGGTAATCAGCAAGGTGGCCACATTGCGGCATGTTACCTGATTACTGTAAGAGTAGCACGTGAACCCTTACTGTCTTCCAAATAGGTGGCGGTAAGGGCTCAGGCAATAAATAGCCACATGCTAATTTTAATATTTGCGTATGGCCATTTACTGCCCCATTAAAAAAGGCCTTTTTCCCACTGCGGTACAAAATGTCCCAGTGTGTGCCAATTTCACATGCCAAAACTAGCACAGACACTTTTTACCCTAGTTGCAAGACAGAGAAGGTAGTTTATGCTTGAATCTGCCCATGTAAGCTCATGTATATAGGCAAAACAAAGCGTGCATTGGGTATCGTAGCACAATTAATAAGAGTTTAATTGATAAGCCTTTTGTGCAACATTTATTCTTGATAAAACACAAGTTTGTGGATTGTAGATTGTTTGTATTACAAAAACCCATACTATCTTGCAGAGGGGAGATATTGATAACTTGTTAATTAACACTGAACAAAAAATATTTGATTTCAACACTGTTTTCCCTTGTGGGTTGAATAAGGAGAGACTTTTTAGCATGTCTTTGAATTGTATTTGCTCATTTTACAATGTGCAATGTAAACAGTGTTTGGTATGATTTTTTTTATAAATGTTTGCGCTTATCTATACAATTGACTCCTATATGGATGCATTTTGTCTGGTCCAGGGACCAGTGTACTGAGAAATGTTTCAAAGAATGATGTCAATGAAGTTTGTTTTGGTTTTTCTGTTAAGCATACAATTTGATTGATAAGACCTTTCATGATTTGATTTTCTCCTTTGTTTTGGATTTCTCGGCACTTAGTGGATAATTTTGATAAGTATGGACCCCTTTTACCAAGCTGTGGCAAAAAGGAGCCTGTGCTGGCATCAGCACGTGTTTTTCATGAGTGCCGAGGCCCCCTTTTACCACAGGTAGGTCTTTCTTTTTTTCAGGAAATGGCCATGTGGCAAGTGAAGCATTTTGGGGGGAGCCCTTACTGCCACCCATCGAGGTGGTGGTAAAGACTCCCACACTAACCCAGTGCTAACCGGGCAGTGTGTGGCATTGCCCGATTACTACCAGGTACACACAAGCACTAAAAATGTAAATATATTTTTGTAGAGCCTGATATGATGGTGTGCTGGGGGTAGGAACTACCGCCAGGCTGCTGTGGTAGCCCAGTGGTATTTCCTTTTTAGCAAGCAATAAGCCCGCAGTGGACTTATCACTGCTTTGTAAAAGGGGCCCTATGTTTGTTATGGTATACGTAGTTGGAAAGCACATGCGTTTGAATACAAGTTTACATTTATTTCATATTATTCTGCACATTTTGATCAACATTGTGCCTTTTTATGATGCAATTATATCTGCATCATTGATCCTTTTGCATTTAGAATTCTTTAGTTTTGTTGATTGGTTTTGTCCCTTGGAATGTATATGCATTCCAATGCCGAATTTTTTAATGTTGGTATTTTAATAAATAAATATTTATTACATAGTCACATGCTATAAATGACTCTTGTTAAGATATTTTTTTATTCAAAATGCATTTAAGGAGGTATTAATTGCTGTTAAAAGATTGATTTTGGATGGGTATATAATTTTCCCATCAGGCACCTGGTTTGAATGTTGTCAGAGTGAGAAAACTGTATGAAGACTCTTCTGCAAGTGGTGGTATATTTGTGCATGGTTGTTTTAATATATTTATTTGTTGTTTTAAATTAAAGGATTTTGTTTACCGTGGAATTTAAGTGCATTGCATAATGACATGTGGCAATGAGAGGTCTTCTCTCTAAACCTCTGTCCCTCTCTTTTTAGTTCGAGTTGACATGAGATCATGTGTTCCTTTGTAGTGCCGCTGTGTATATCTTATGGCTGTTTGGATTGTGAGAATTTTGAAAGTCTCACTTTAGGCATGTCATTTTTATTATATATATATATATCAAACATATAAACGGCGAGTGACCGACTCACTGCAAATGCGCAGTAGAGACTTCCCTCTCTGTCCCGCCCCCGCGTCAATACATGATGACGAGGGCGGGACAGAGAAGGAAACTGCGCCGCCGAGGTTGATACCGCACCCGCCCACCCGAGGTCACCGCTACCGTTACCCCCCCCCCCCCCCCCACACACACACACACACTCACACCCGGCCCGGGCCCTCTCTCCGCTACTAAACTTACACATCCATTCGCCGGAACGCAGCATGCACATCAGCTGAGCTGCCATCGGCCTTCCTTCCCTGCCTGTGTCCCGCCCTCGCTGATGTTACATCACAGGAGGGCGGGACACAGGCAGAGAAGGAAGGGCCGATGGCAGCTCAGCTGATGTGCGTGCTGCGTTCCGGCGAATGGTTGTGTAAGTTTAGTAGCGGAGAGAGAGAGGGCCCGGGCCGGGTGGAGGGATGGCGGCGACTCCGGGGGGGGGAATGGTAGCGGTGGCGACCTCGCGGGGAGGAGGGGAGGGAGGGAAGGAAGGAAGGAAGGAAGGAAGGAAGGAAGGAAGGAAAACAAACCCCAATACCAGCCCGTTTTTACGGGCTCAACTGCTAGTATATTTATATATTAATACCACCTTTTTTACGCAACATTGGCATGACCTGTACACAGGTACTGCATATGATCTTATGATATAATAAAGAGCTGCAATTGTTGCATGCTGCCTGTGCATGGACCTATCGTGGTAATTCTGTCTTTTCTATTGTCATTAATATTTGTGGTATTTACCATTTTAGCTTTTATTATTTTAGTATGAATGTTTTATTCTGCGTGACCACGTCAATAATTGCCTATATGTTTCACCTTATATGGTTTTGTCAGTGCATATTCTTTTCTGGACCCCATACGATGAGATGTTTCTGTACATATGTATTATTATTGTTTTTGTATTTATTGATATGTTTTATTATTTATAGTACTGTACCACTGAGGCAGCCCTTAGGTGGGCGAAACGTGGATCATATTGGGTGAGACAGTTAGCACATGGTAGCATTCAGCTGCTATCAATGCTGGACAATCACAAACTGTCTATAAGCCATCCAGATCCTGCCTGATCACACAATAAACATGAGCAGTGTGGGATTTTTAGAATTCTAACTAGTTTTAGCATGTGGTAATGTGTACCTCATGATAACACTGTAAACATCCCCTTTTTAAATCCTATTTCCTCATATGCCCATGTATTTATTTATTATTTACAAAATTTACTTGACCATCCTTCTGGCAGATAGTTCATCAAAGCAGTTTGCAATAACATAACTAAAATATACTGTACATCATAGGACAAGAAAATAATAACCATACTAAGACTGAACATACAATAAAGAAAAATAAACATGTTTTTTTCTGAGTTTATCTGCATACTCCCAGAATTTCCTCAACACTACCTACGTGCTTAAGAACAACATAAGAATGGCAATACTGGGTCAGACTGATGGTCCATCTAGCCTAGTATTCTGCTTCCAACTGTGGCCATTGCAGGTCACAAGTACCTGACAGAAACCCAAATAGTAACAACATTCCATGCTACCAATCCCAGGACAAGCAGTGGCTTCCCCCATGTCTATCTCAATAGCTAACTATGGGCTTTTCCTCCTGGAAGTTGTCCAAACCTTTTTTTAAACCCATATACGCTAATCGCTATTACCACATCCTCTGACAGTGAGTTCCAGAGATTAACTATTCTTTGAGTGAAAAAATATTTCCTCCTATTTGTATTAAAAGCATTTCCATGTAATTTCATTGTGTCCCCTGGCCTTTGTACATTTTGAAAGAGTAAAAAAATCGATTCACTTTTACTAGCTCTACACCACTCAGGATTTTGTAGACCTCAATCATATTCCCCCTCAGCTGTCTCTTTTCTAAGCTGAAGATCCCCAACCTCTTTAGCCTTTCCTCATATGAGAGGAGTTCCTTCCCCTTTATCATTTTCACTGCTCATCGAACCTTTTCTAAGTCCGCTATATCTTTTTTGAGATACAGTGACCAGAATTGAACGCAATACTCAAGGTGAGATCATACCATGGAGCGATGCAGAGGCATTATAATATTCTTGGTCTTTTTAAAAATCCCTTTTCTAATCATTTCTAGCACCCTGTTTGGTCTTTTTGGCCACAACTGTACACTGGGCAGAAGATTTCAGCATATTGTCTATAATGACACCTAGATCTCTTTCTTGAGTGCTCATTCTTAAGGTGGATACTAGCATCAGGTAAAGGCTTGGTTGAAGAATCAGGATTTCAGGCTGTTTTTAAATTTAGAAACATAGGGTTCCTGCCTTAAATCTAAGACTGTAAGCTCTTTTGGCAAGGACATATTTTCTTGAATACTTATTACTACTATACAGTGCTGTATACATCATGCATTTCACACATTAAAAATGTGAAAGAATTGTAACTGCTAGCTCGGTTGACAGTAGAGGTGGATGCAACTATTATAGACAAGAGCATCTTTTAAAAAATGGAACACAGAGTCCAATGAGGAAGTTAGGGGAAAGCATGAGCACTGGCAGGTTAAGTGCCAAGCATTGATTAGGCAAGTAAAATGAGAATTTGAAAAGAAGCTTGCCATAAAGGCAAAAAAACTCATAATAAAATCATTTTCAGGTACATTTGACGCTATAAACATGAGTGGGAGTAGGTTGGATGATTAAGATTATTGAGAGGTAAAAATGGGCACTCAGAGAGCACAAGGCTTTGGTTTTTACTGAGGCACAATAAGAGATATATCCTTGATGAAAATGGTATTTAATGGTGACAATTTGCAGGAACTGAATCAAATCTCAGTGAACCTGTAAGACCTAATAGGGCAAACTGACAAACTAAAGAAAAGTAAATCAACTGTAATGGCTGGTATACACCCTAGAGTACTGAAAGAACTTAAATATGAAATTACACACCTACTATTAGTAATTTATAACCTACAATTAAAAAATCATCCATATTAACTGAAGATTAGAGGGTGGTCAATGTAATACCAATTTAAAAAGGGTTCCAGAAGTGATCTGCGAAACTAAAGATAAGTGAGTCTGAAGTCTGTCCTGATCAAACTGCTACAATCTATTCTAAACAAACACAATTATTGAATATATAGGAGCCTTTTTACTAAAATACATTAGAATCCGGGCTTAATACATGGTAATGTGTGATTTTACTGTGCACTAAACCCCAAATTTTTTAAATATATTTTATTGCAGGTTGTGTGTTAATGTTGTCAATAGCACACGGTACCTGCACAGAGTTAACACAGGAGCACATACCACCTCCTATTTAAGCAGTTCTAAGTGCTCCCACATTAACTCTGTGTTAGCCAGTTAGCACACGTTAAGTATAATGTGTTAGTTGGTTAACACTTCTATAAATTAGTAAGGTGCAGGTGCAAACAGGCAAAAACCTCAAAATGCTTTAATGTGTTTTTGGATAGTGTCACTATTGGGGAAAGAGAGTCCTTGGACTGTGATGAGGTTGGCTCTACCTGTGCAGTGTAAGCACTGCGCTGGCTCTGGAGAAGACAGGACCTGACTCTGACTGCCTGAAGTGTAGAACTAGGCAGTGCCTAGCAGATTGGATGGAACACAACTGGGACAGTCTAGATATTGGCTCTTAAAAGTGCTCTTGGGAGGACTGGCTAGAAGACAACTAAAACAGTCTAGAGATTGGAACTTAAAAGAACCCTTGAGGGCAATAGGGTAGAGGCTATCTGTGCAGTGCTAAATGGTGGTGACAGATGCCAGAACTGGGATCCCAACCCTGGCTGGGCGGTACCTGGACAGGACAGGAACCTTAGGAGATTGGCTCTTAATAGAGCCCTTGGGTAGAAGGAGGACAGAAAAGCACACAGGGTCAGAAAAGAACAGGGCAGGGCAAGGAACCATGAGTGGAGGAAGGCAGGAACACAGGAACGGGCAGGGCAAGAAGCTGGAACAGGCCAGTCTACAGTGCTGGAAAAGGAAGGCTGCTAGAAACAAGAACAAGCAGCGCTGGAAGCAGGAACTAGACAGGCAACGAACACTGGAGTAGCACAACTCTGGAAGCCTGTTGCCAAAGCACTGGTGGAGTTTAGAGAACTTCCTTAAATACCCCTAGCCAGGAAGGTCCCATCTAGGGCTTGTCTATAAAGTTTTAGATATAATGTTCTACTTCAGGTATGCTGCACTATTTCCCACCCCCTTCTTTCTTTGCTGTCAGCCACATGCAGGAATTTCTGACTGGTCACAGGCTCTGATGGGACCTCATGTTGCTAGGGCAACTCGGCTACCTGGTATAACTTGTTATACATGTAATTTACTGAGAAGAGGTATGGCAAGGACACCAATTGCAAGCCTCCAGCACATATGAAAGACCCAATTATAAGTTTCCAGCACATATGCAGCACCTATGATTGGTCCAGGGTAGAGGAGAGGTGAATGCTCACCACAGCCTTTAAAACCACGCTGCAGACAAAGAAACTCTGAAAAACACTAGGCATGCTTGGAAAGAGAGTCTCAGATCCATCCAATGGCCTATTTTTCCCGAAGGGGGTGCTCTCCCCCCTTCGTAGAAACTAATTCACTATAAGAATCTTTCTTTCATTCATTCTTTCTTTCTTCCTTTCTTTCTCTCTCTCTGCTCTGTGACCTTTGTATGAGGAATAAGCTTTCCTTCCTCCTTTTTCTCTTCTTTATATGATTAGTCTGATTACTTATAATTACCAGAGGTACTGATGTTAGATTTTGAAAGTTTGTTAAAAAACTTGTCACTGATATCTGATGCTGTGCTGGTGGGTGAGTAAGAATAAAACGACTTTTCTCTGTCAGTTCTGTTGAAATTTTTTCTTGTAATATTTTGTAACATGTTTAGAGAATAGCAAACCAAATGCGCAGCCTAGTACAGGTTATAAAAGAAACGTGCAGCAATCAGAAAGTAAAGATTCACAAGACTCTGGGCACAAAATGCTGCAGGACTCTAGTAGTTTCATGAACCAGGTGAGGGGGCATGACAGCACCCCTCCTGAAGCCCCCTTCCCAGCCCCCTAGATTTGAGCTTAAGGGGATAAAGGTGATGAAAACACCTAATGAGCACTGGATATTGACAACAGGTTCCCATATATATTATCTTTTGGTCCATAACCCTTCCAGGCAAGAAGATAGTGTAGCTTCCCCTGATTCTCCTAACATCCTGTATCTCCCATACCTTGAATTCTGGGTCACTGGCAACTGCTGGTATAGGTGGTGGAGATTCTCTAGCCGCTCCCCTCAATAGCACTACAGGTTTCAGCAGGGAGACATGGAAGGCGTTGTAGATAAATATCATAGGGGGAAGACGCAGAGTTCATGGCAGCCATTTTCAAAATGGAGCCCATATAGGTAGGAGTGAGGGGGGATTATCTTGCCCTGAAATCACTGTTGGACAACCAGGGCTTCTAAAGGTAGACCCTGGGGTGGGCCTACCTTTGTCACATGGCCAAGGGAGACAATTGTGGGGCATTTGAGATCAGGGAGGTGGAGGGAGGCAAGGGAAGTGGCTGATTTTCAGGGATATGTGGACAAAGTAAGAGGGAAGAGAGTGGTCAGAGCCCAGTGAGCTGACCGTTGGTCAATCCAGAGTAGGCGGAACCCAGTGGTTAATCTGTAGTCTTATATATCTGAAGATTGGTTAACTGGGACTCTACTGTATGTACTTTTTGGGATATTGCTAGATAATTGTGTCTAAGTCCTCACTGTTGGTAATAAGATATTAGACTTGATACAGCTTTGGTCAGGTCTTATGTTCCTATGGTAAGTATTATTATAGGTCTTCACCATTATTCTGAACTGTGAATAATTTCCTTCCTGTCATATTCATCATAGAGACATGTTACCATTAGGACACTCAAATCTGGTTATTTATAGATTATGTTATGTTACATCCTTATGCGCTTTGTTTGTGTATGCAGTTTTATCCCAGTCTGTTTTTCTTAGTTACAATTTTTAATGTATATTTATTGCTATTCAGTTTGCTTGAGATTCAGCGTATCATGACATTTTTGATTTACACAATTATAGGTATTTTTTAGCACTCTCTCTTCATATGGTGCTATCACAATGAATCCACCTGCATATCTCCTGATAGACGCTGTATCGCTTGGTACTATATCCTATTAGTCCCCCTTTTTACTACTGTTTTGAGCACACATCAGGTTATTATATCACTCACTTACTACATCACTTTATGACATTACAGCATGGGTTAAAAGGCAATTGATTGCACATACACACTTTCATTTGACGGTTTTTCAAACCAACAGCGTTCATCACAAAAGTGTGAGCATAAGTGTTTGCCTTTCTTTAGATAAGGCGTCTACTATTTTTTAAGATGTTTTTATTGTTATGCTCTAGTACTCTTTTAGAGGCATTGTTGAGACGTTTTTACTCACTCTCATAGCTGTAATCAATATAGCAACAGATCATAGATATATATTTTTAAAGCTTTTACTAATGAGATGTTATATCATGGAGGTCTGCTCTGACTCACCCCTATTATTTCATATTACGGTTTCATTTTGACTAACATTGCAATAGGTCATAGATACCCCTTTTTTTCTTTTCTTGTTTCTTTTACTAATTGAGATATTATACTATGGAAGTTTGAAGCTCTTCCAGTATATAACATAGTAGATCAATTGTTTTCATAGTTTGAGCAATGCTTATTAATCTCTTTATCCAAAGTTGAGCGATACATGGTTCGCTCCATACAATGATCTCTGGTTGATTTTACATTATACACTATCTCCTGTTGTTATAATGCCTCTTCAGCTTGTGTTTATTACTGAACGCACTCTTTTTTCATCTCTATATATTTATTTTTTTCCTCTGTTGATGTGGAGGGGCATAATCGAATGGGGCGCCCAAGTTTTCCTGAGGGCGTCCTCGCAGGACGTCCTCGGGAAGGGGCGGGGAAACCCATATTATCGAAACAAGATGGGCGTCCATCTTTCATTTCGATAATATGGTCGGGGATGCCCAATCTTAACATTTAGGTCGACCTTAGAGATGGTCGTCCTTAGAGATGATCGTCCCCGGTTTTCGGCGATAATGGAAACCGAGGATGCCCATCTCAGAAATGACCAAATCCAAGCCATTTGGTCATGGGAGGAGCTAGGATTCGTAGTTCACTGGTCCCCCTGACATGCCAACACACCAACCGGTCACCCTAGAGGGCACTGCAGTGGACTTCACAAATTGTTCCCAGGTGCATAGTTCCCTTACCTTGGGTGCTGAGCCCCCCCCCCCAAAAAAAAAAAAAACCCCAAACCCACTCCCCACAACTGTACAACACTACCATAGCCCTAAGGGGTGAAGGGGGCACCTAGATGTGGGTACAGTGGGTTTGTGGTGGGTTTTGAAGGGCTCACATTTACTACCACAAGTGTAACAGGTAGGGGGGAATGGCCTGGGTCTGGCTGCCTGAAGTGCACTGCAGTACCCACTAAAACTGCTTCAGGGACCTGCATACTGCTGTCAGGGAGCTGGTTATGACATTTGAGGCTGGCATAGAGGCTGACAAAAATATTTTTAAAGTTTTTTTAGGGTGGGAGGGGGTTAGTGACCACTGGGGGAGTACGGGGAGGGCATCCCTGATTCCCTCCTGTTTTTATCTGGTCAGTTCGGGCACCTTTTTGGGGCTTGGTCACAAGAAAAAAATGTACCAAGTAAAGTCAGCTAAGTGCTCGTCAGGGACACCCTTCTTTTTTCCATTATCGGCCGAGGACGACCATGTGTTAGGCACACCCCAGTACCGCCTTCGCTACGCTTCCGACACGCCCCTGGGAACTTTGGTCATCCCCACGACGGAAAGCAGTTGAGGATGCCCTAAATCGGCTTTCGATTATGCCGATTTGGGCGATGCTGGCAGAAGGACGCCCATCTTGCGATTTGTGTCGAAAGATGGGCGCCCTTCTCTTTCGAAAATAAGCCTGCTAATGACTCTTCATTTTTTGTCTACAAATGCGCTTTTTTCATACCAAATGAACAGTTGCCAGTTTTGGGTTTTTTTTCTTTTTTTGGTAGGAGACATTACCACTGTAAGGAACCTGTTTTCACAGTGTTCCCTTTTTCTGTACCTTTAAGAGTATAGTGATTTTGGGTAAGACAGGTGGATTTCTGCTTCCTCCTTTTCCTTCACAACATAGTCTGCACAGGATCAGTTTCCTTCACACTAACATTTTGTATACTGTATGTATTTCAGATTAGACTGATTTTTTTCTATTTCACATGTTATGATTCTTGATTATCACCATTGTATGTAGATGATATTTTACACACTGATTAGGGTATCACCACCACTTAGTATGTATATGCATGTACATATTTCAAGGAGTACGATTTTATCACCTCTTAAAAGTGCATGTATATATTTGACAGTGTTTCTTTTCTGCCTATATGAATGTTTGTCTAGTGGCATGATATCTAGCACTTTTACATATGGCACATTGTTACTGTATGTTTTTTTTAATTGATACCAGCTTTGTTGTTTTGTATCTATTATTATTATTATCATTATTATTATACTTTTTATATAATTATATTTTTATGTATATGTTTGTTTTATATATTTGTTCATGATCTTTTGTAAATAGACCCCTGAGGCAGGTGTCATTACGCTGAAATACAGCCCATGTCGGGTCTTCCAGAATAAAAGGACTCATATTTATTTCAGTCTCAAAGGCCCAGTTGTGATCTTTCTTTGGTTGTTTGTGTTTGTGTACTGTTTTTACCCTCTCTTTTGTTATCTCATAGAGTTCAACAACATGGTTCCATAATAAAATATGTTCACTGCCTGACAGTCAAAAATGTAACTTGCAGTAGACCTGGAACAACCAACAGCAGTTGTTGAGAACACTCTACCAGAATACATTTGACTGCATACTGAAAGTCCTAGATTAGATGAAAGGGGCTAAAATATGAGGTTGTACATTTTTTTATTTATATATTGCCTACAAACTAGACAGCTTTCAAACCACTATTCATTCAGGTACAGTATTTTTTTCTGTCTCTGCAAGGCTCACAATCTGAGTTTGTACCTAAGGCAATAGAGGGTTAAACGATTGCCCAAGATTACAAGAAGTGGAAGTGAGATTGGAAGTGGGATCCTCTGGCTCTCACCCCCCACCCCACCCCCACCCCCACACACACACACACACTCCCCAATTTATGAGAGTAATCCTCCTCTCTGAGGCACAACATTTAACCATTAATGATTCTGGACAGGATCCTATTGTTGTGTCAACCAGAGATAATGCACCATTTTTTTTAGAGATTTTCTCCCATTCTATTCCACATAGAGAACTTTTATTATATCAAGCACATGGTTTTCTAAGAGTTCAAAAAGACATCAATTGCACTATTGAACAAGTTGACCTTTAACATAGATTTATTTATCATTATGTCTGAATGTAAATCATTCTTTCTTTCTTGACACACATAAGCAATTCATGCCAGGAAAGAGGGAGTATTTATGTTAACTTTTCATCCCCTGTGTTGTAGGACTCTTTAATATATTATTAGGTAAGGAAAGCCAGAGAAAACTGAGGTCTGTGGCATTATGACTGAAAATGAATTATGCAAACTAAATGGGCTTATTTAGTTCTTTCTTTAATCTGGAATAATATTCTATGACTATTCAAAAATTGTTCAAAAATGTATATGTAATAGAAACAGGGCAAGTTATTGCTTTCCATCCAACTGAAATCTTATAGTCTTACATCATATCTTAATACCATTCTGAAATGCCAGTCTAGCAGAACAGGAGTGCACTTGTTTTGGACAATGGACATTGTGGTTAAGCTGTGGGATCTGGAAAGGTCTAGAGGGTCCTGGGCAGGGAATATTCTAAATGGGAGCTTTTCTAATCAGGAGCAAGCCTAAATATTAGTGTATCCTCCTTCATTCCACCCTAAACCCACCCCTGAAAATGCCTACACTCAAGTCACATAAAGGTACATCTGTTCTTATCATCACATGTACTTTCAAGCATAAGGCAATTTTATGAGGCTTTTTTTTGCACTTGGGATTTCATTTATGCAAGAAAATTCAGTTATAAAATTACCACCTTCGTATGTGCTTGCTAAATGATATATAAATAATATCAAACAAGATTCTTTTGCTGCCTTGTGACCCTACTGATTCAAATTGTGGTACCCCTGATCCCTGGCAAACATACATTCATTCATTTAGTTAGTTAGTTAGTTAGATATGCATTATTCTATCCCACAATTATCTAAAAACGAGTATTGGTTCAATGTGGCTTACATTTAGTAACGTTTAGAGATTACATTTGTGCATTACAATTACAAAGTGGTGTGGTACAGTGTTGTTAAAGAATTTTGCTATTGTGCATAAATTAATCATAGAGGGGCCCTTTTACTAAGCTGCGTAAGTGTCTACACATGCCCAACGTGCACCGATTTGGCTCTTTTGGTAATTTCATTTTTGGTGCATGTCCGATACGCGCATCCAAAGAATAATTTTTATTTTCTGGCATGCGTCCGCTACACACGACAAGTGGCATTTGATTCGTGTGGATCATAACTGCACAGTTAATGTGCGAGACTTTACTGCTAGGTTAATAGCTGGTGGTAAGGTCTCAGACCCAAAATGGACACGTTCCAATTTTTATTTTTACGCACATCCATTTTCGGCAAAAGGTTTTAAAAAGGCATTTTTTGTAGGTGTACTGAAAAATGGATCTGCGTGCACCCACAACACTGACCTACAGTACTGATGCCCATTTTTTCGGTGCACCTTAGTAAAAGGACCCCAGAATTTCTTGAAAAGATAGGTCTTTAGATCTTTTCTGAGTGAAGGGAGTTTGTGATGCTTCTTATGACCTTGGGAATTAAGTTCCACTATTTGTTTTTATTATTTAGAGCCAGGTAACTAAATTCCTCCATGTAGATGGATTTGTAGATTATGTTTTTGCAGTTGGGCAGGTGGAGTAGTAAACGACCCCTGGTTCCTGGATTTGCATTTCTTTGTGATAGTGTAATCAGGTCTAGCATGTAGTCTGGAGACATGCTGTACAGTATTTTGAAAATGATTGTGCTAGTTTTGAAGAATAGTCTGGCCTTGAATATCAGTCTTGCTGCCGTATTTTGGACAGTCTGCAGTGATTTTAGTAGGTTTTCTTTGCACCCGTATGCTGCATTGTAATAGTCTAGTTGGGACAGGATCAGTGTCTGTACTATTAGTCAGAATGATTTCTTGGGGAAATAATCTCTAATTCTTCTCAGTTTCCATAGTGTTTTGACACTTTTTGACATGACTGCAGAATCCTGGTTTTCAAGAGATAGATGTTTGTCGAGGATAATTCCTAGTATTTTTAGTTGAATTTCAATTGGCTATGGTTGTTGGTCTATTGTGAGGTTTTGATAGGTAGTGGGATTGTGCGAGCTGGATAAAACCAGGAGTTTGGTTTTGTCTTGGTTTAGTTCGAGTTTGAAAATTGTGGTCCAATTTTCCATCAGGTCCATCCCTTTTTTAACCTTATCCAATATCTCAGTGATATTGTTGTTGAAAGGTATGTAGATGGTAACATCATCAGCGTATATAAATGGGTTTAGTCCCATTTTTTTCTAATTTCTTGCTGAGTGGGGCCATCATGACATTGAATAATATAGATGATATCAGGGAACCCTGAGGTACCCTACATTCAGATCTCCAGGAGGCTGAGAATTGTTAGACATCTTGACATATAGGATCTGGTTCTTAGAAAACTGTTGAACCAGGCTGCTACTGCATTAATGTTGTGTGATCTACTAGGATGAAGGTGATTGACATATCAAATTGTAGTAGTAGTACTTACTAACCTTGTCTTGTTATTTTTCTGAATTTTGTTATCAGAATGGTGATGACTGTCTCACTGTTATATAGTGGTGTGAAGCCTGATTGAGAGCTATGAAGGACTGAGAAATGCGTTAAATATTCCATTCGTTGTTGTGTTACTAGTCCTTCCATCGTTTTGGTCAGTAGTGGTATTGAGGCCACAGGTCTATAGTTTGAGAGTTTGTTGATCTTACTGGCGGCATTTTTGGGGATTGGAGTAAGTATGATGTCACCTTTATCAGAAGGAAAATGACCATTCAAGAACATATATGCTATATGTTCTGTTAGGCGTTTGATGAACCAGTCTGGTGGATTTTTCATAATGTAGTTTGTTGGCAGTTGGCATGTGTGTATTTTGTCAGTAGTGCTTTGACTGCACTGATTATAGACAGAATCTTGAAGAAGGACCAGATTCTGTCTACCTTGATATGGTCATTGTTGATTTCACAATTGTATAGGAAATCTGTGAGGGATGTTTGTGTTGCATTTAGGTTTGATCTTATTTTTATTATTTTTTGTTCAAAATATTGTGCAAGCTCATCTGCTCTTGGTGGTGCTTTGTTTGATTTTAGCAGAGCTTGTATGTTTATTACATGGTTTATTAGTTTGTATATTTTACTTATTTTAATCTCTTCTGTGCGTACATATGAGCCGCAGTATTCCGCTTTGGATCTTTTTATGCTGTGCATGTACTTATTTATAGCTTTCCTCCATGTGGTTTTGTTCATGTCCGTTTTGTTTTTGGACTATTTTCTTTCCAGTTTCCTGTATATTTTTTTAATCTCTAGTAGTTCCACATTAAACCAAGGGTATGGTTGTCTTTTTCTCTTTGTTTTCATTTTGAGTGGTGCATTTTGTTCAGTGTATTTCTGCTTACTTCTTCTCATTGTCTCATGAACTGGGTGTTTGTGGGTGTTATGTTTGTTTGGTCTTTCAGTGCTGTTGACCAGAAGTTATCGTCATCCACTTTGCCTGTTAGGATAATGTGTGGTGTCCCCCATGCCCTGTTCTTGCCGTTCTCTTTCCATTGAAGTGTGAAGGTGAGTTTACTATGATCCAACCATGACACCTCTTCCCAATTGTGATTTTCTAATATATGGTTATTGTTGATTGAGAACCTGTGAGCTAGTATATCTAACCGGTGACCTTTTGCATGAGATGAAGTGGCTGCTGCTGTTTTGATGTTTCATTGGTTCAGGAAGTTTGTGACTGACCTAGTGGTGGTGTAATTTTGTTTTTTTCTAGGTGTAGGTTGATATCTCCTTGTAGAAGGACATTCAAGAAGTTAGTGCAAGTGTTTGATACAAAGTCCATGAAGTCATCTTGGGCATTGTACCAACTTCCCGGAGGGTGGTAGAGAAGTATGCAGCATAATTGACCAGTTAATGTTCAGTCTGTGATTTTGCATGCCATAATTTCAATTGCAGTGGAACTATGTTCAGCTATGGTTTCTATTGTGAAAAAGGATTTATATATTAAAGCAACAACCCTTCTTTTTTTGGGTTCTGTTGAGTGTGTTATTTTGTATCCCAGGTGTATCTCGAAGGTGCAGCCATGTTTATGCTATAAATAATATACCTAGTTGTTCGGTTTCAATCCAGTCTCTAAAAATAGCTAACTGATGATGATGCCTCATTTCCCTCAGCTACCACATATAGGGGTCCCTTTAGTAAGCTGCAGAATAAAGTGGCCTTAGTCTGCCCTAACAAGGGTTTTTCCCATGCTCTAAGGTCATTTTTAATGCAGCTGCAAAATGGACGATTTTTAATTTTTCCTATTAATGGCCATGTGCTAATGTTAACACAGTAATCAAAAGAAATGAGTGAATCCAACCAACACTGTATAACACCCAAAAATCGGACTGAGTGATAGAACACACCAAAGCAACAGTCTTAAAAAAAAATTTCAATCATACTTTTGTCTTTTTAATTGTCTACATTAAATATTTGTAAGACCAATGAAAGATAAACAAGAAACCCTGCACAAGCTGCTTTCCAGCAAATTAGGGGTATCTGAGGTCTTTTCCTCCAATTTTTGAATATTGTTAAATCATTTTTCTTAAAATTATAAATTGAAAGAATTAAATAAGTAAATATTTACAATAAACAGATATTAGTTAAAAATAGTGGTCCGGTTGGGCAATTAGATTATATTGAAAATCATTTGGTGTGTTTCATCACTCAATCCAATTTTTTGAGTTATGTGCTAATGTTGCCATTAGTGTGCGGTGCGGCATTAAAAAAATTAGGGTGCTAGACTTACAAACACTTAGAGACCCTTTTGTAAAGCTTACCGCATGTTAAATCAGAACTACTGCCAGCCCAACATGGACTCCATTATTGTATTGGATAAATTGCTGATTGACAGCCAGAGTTATGAAATGAGAAGGAACATTTTCCAAAAAAGGATGAAAACCAAACCAACACTTTCCCAGCAAAACTGATTTTTCTCAGTGGAGTAGAGTGAATAGTGGAGTGCCACAGGGATCTGTACCGGGGCTGGTGAAATTTAACATATGATCCGGAAAATGGAATGACAAGTGAGGTGATTACATTTGCAGATGACACAAAACTATTCAAGGTTGTCAAAACACATGTGGATTATAAAAAAATTGCAGGAAGACCTTAGGAAGCTGGAAGACTGGGCATCCAAATGGCAGATGAAATTTAATGTGAACAAATGCAAAGCGATGTACATTGGGAAGAATAATCCGAATCAAAGTTACCCGATGCTAGGGTCCACCTTAGGAGTCAGCAGTCAAGAAAAAGATCTAGGTGTCATTATAGACAATAAGCTGAAATATTCTGCCCAGTATGTGGCAGTGGCCAAAAAGAAAAAAAACAGGATGTTAGGAATTATTAGGAGAGGGATGCAAAATAAGACCAAGAATATTATAATGCATATGTATCATTCCACAGTATGACCTAATTTTGAGTATTGCATTCAATTTTGGTCGCCTATCAAAAAATTAACAAATCTGCAAAGAGCAAACTTAAATAAGAAACTAAATGATATGCTCTAAATAGCTCTATAAGGTGACTATGTTAATATCGATAAATATATATTAAATACTTTTAACAAAAAGGCCTCAATCGCCCAGGGTACCAACTCAGTGGACACACCTGATAAGGCTTTTATCATGGGCCAACAACCTTCTGAAAAACCTACAAAGTGAAACAATTCAAACAATCTGTAGTGAAAAACAGAAAGGTTATCCCTGGCATCAGAGTAATCATAGACAGAGATATTATGACAATAGAAGTAAGAATTTTATTCCTGATAAAATGAGGAATGCTGTTGAACATAAGAGCCCCACTGCCGAACGAAGATCTAAAAGGATAAGGAGCGACAATGAGGAAGTTTTTGATCCATCAGCCCCTCTATTCACTACACCCCCGAGAACAAATTTATCTGAGCAGGTTTTTCAGTTGGGAAAGATTTGGAAGAAATGCTCAATTACAGATTTATCTACAGTAAGGAAAGATCAAGGGGCTCAGCTACCTTACTATATTGGGAGAGGAAGAGGGAGGGGAGGAAGGAGAGGAAGGGGGAATTCTATGACCAGACAAGTAACAAGCAGACAGTTCAGCAACAGGCCCCAGATGTATTCACACATGAGGCCAATAGAAGACTATTGGAAATGAAAAACAAACCTAAACCAATAGCTACAGTGAATGATGATACACATATGACAGGGTTGTCTAAATGGGAGACTAGCAATGTTATTAATTTATCTAAAAGGAATTTGAGTCAATATGAACAGGCAGTTTTAGATAGGGGTCTATCTTTTGTACCAACTCCATGTTACAATGCCCTGAATACTAGAATTGATCTTTTTAAACTAACTAGGAAGTTACGCATTATGGACTTCTTTCTAAAAACGGGAGCTGTTCCATGGATAAATCGATAGTTAGACGAAATAGTGTATGGGTCCCCCCAGTCCAAATAAATCCAATGATACACGCCTTTGAGAAAATGGTACTTAAAGATCTAGATCTTTTGGAGAAAAATAAGAAAAATCCATTTCTCAATTTAACAAAAGACGAAAGAAAAGCCATTGATACTCTGAGGTATGATGATAGTATTGTGATAAAACAAGCGGACAAAGGGGGAGCAGTAGTGGTGATGGATAAAGAGAAATATATAGATGAAATTAGGAGACAGTTGAAGGATAAGAGTTTCTATCTACCACTACTTAAGGATCCCACTACTGACTTGAAAGTAAAAATTGACTCTCTTATTACATTAGGGGAACAAGCTGGTTATTTAACTAAAAAGGAAAGAGACTTCTTAGTAGGTGATTACCCACATACTCCTGTTTTGTATGTATTGCCTAAAATACACAAATCTCTTATAGACCCACCAGGGAGACCGATTGTGTCAGGTATTGGCTCTCTTTTAGAACCACTGTCTGTATTCACGGATTCATTTCTCAGACCTCTCATTCCCTCTATTCTGTCTTATGTGAGGGACTCGACGCATATTATCAATATTTTGGATGAATTGGGCCCTGTTCGTAATAATATTATCTTAGTGACATTTGACATTGAGTCTCTCTATACAAGTATCCCGCAAGATGAAGCTTTGACAGTAATTCAAGAAGCATTGATTGAGAAGAAACCATATAGAAGAATACCTACAGAATTCATTATGCAAATAATTACTATAGCTTTAAAAGAAATTTTTTTTTAAATTTGAAGGATGTTATTATCAACAGGTGAAGGGGACAGCCATGGGGGCAATGGTAGCCCCATTGTTGGCAAACTTATTCATGGGTAATTTCAAAAGGAAATATATACAGACTAGTCCTTTAAAAAATATATTTTAACATGGAGGAGATTCATAGATGACATACTGATGTTATGGGAAGGTAGCAAAGTACAGCTGAGAGAGTTTCAGGAATGGTTGAATACACATGATAATAATTTAAAATTTCAAATGTATTTTAATAGAAAAGAAATGCCATATCTGGATATAACAATACAATTTGAACATAATAATTTTAAAACCACAATATACCGTAAATCAACGGATAGGAATAAACTTTAGAAATATGATAGCTGTCATAGCCAACCGTTGAAACATAACCTCCCGTATAGTCAGTTTTTAAGAGTTAAAAAACTGTGTTCAGATACTAATGATTTTCAGAAACAGATGCATGTAATGGCTGATAGATTTAAACAGAGGGGATATCCACATAGATATATAGAGGAAGGGATGTTAAAAACAAAAGAGGGTATTGTTCCAATAAATACATTTGATTCCACTGCTTTGTTCAAAAAAAATTGCAAAACAACTCAACAGTAACTGGAGTACTTAGCTTTAAACCCGGGAAAAAAATATCCGATGGGAGGCGCCTCCACATGAGATGTTTTACAAACAGTCAATTTCTTGATCTCTTTCCATTTCTTTCTCGACAGCCATAGAATTCTCATTGTTTCATTCCTTCTTCAGGAGAGAATACAAACATCTTCCGTATCGCATATATTGTGAATCAAAATGGCAACTGCTTATAAAGGCAAACCCGGGAGGATCTTCTTTATGAGTGACGTCATTTCCTGAAAGAGCCGGAAGATAAAGTTCCACGTAGAGGGGGTTGCTAACAGACAACCACCATAATGCTAAAGGAACATATAGATGATGTCATTTAGCCCTGTTTGATTATGCTCCTCCACGTCATACTTTGTATTGGTATTTGCATATTTTTACTGCTTTGTCTTTTGCTCATGTTTAATTTGTTCTTACTGTACACTGTCTTGAGTGAATTCCTTCAAAAAGGCAGTAAATAAATCCTAATACATAAACAATATACAGTATGTCATAGGCAGAAAAACCTCCTCAGTGCATTTTTCACTCATAATAACATCACACCAAAAATGTTTTTTGAACACAGTGAAAATAATAAAAAGTCAATACTTCTCCTGGGACCAGGTGAACCCCAGATTTTCAGCAGCACATAACTGAATAGTGCCACTGAAAATTTGTGAAGGTAGCCACAGCACTTTTTGACACAAAAAAAAATTGGCACTGAAAAAGTTAAGTGCTGAGCGCTATTCTATAGAGGATCCACATCCTTTATAGAATAGTGCTAAGTGCATAAATAACGCCAAACTTTAGGTGCTGATCAAGTCTATTCAGTAGTGTGCCAGAGCCAGTGGTTGGGAGGCGGGGATAGTGCTGGGCAGACTTATATGGTCTGTGCCCTGAAGAGCACAGGTACAAATCAAAGTAGGGTATACACAAAAAGTAGCACATATGAGTTATCTTGTTGGGCAGACTGGATGGACCGTGCAGGTCTTTTTCTGCCGTCATCTACTATGTTACTATGTTACAATATGCATAAATTCTGGGAATGCCCCTGGAATGCCCCCTGAAATGCCTCTCTCCACGCCCCTTGAAATTACATGCTATAGGAATTCCTCACACAGCGTGATAGAATACAATGTGTGTGTAGCTCCCAATTAAGGCCAATTAACACCAATAATTGGTTGTTAGCAGCCAGTTATTGGTGCTGATTGGCTCATTAAATCAATTAAGTTGTGCGTGCAAATCAGCAAAGCACACTGATTTGTGCACACAACTTTACTGCATAGAATCCTGGGAAGTGTGCCATGGCGATGTGGGGTGGAGTCCAGAGTTACCTGGGCACCACCAATATTCAGCATCGGTAGCTGAATTATTACCTGGCTAACTGAGGTCAATAAAAAGGCTGCCCTAAGACTGCTGAATATCATGGTGCCAAATTAACTCCCAGTAGGCCGCCAGCTGCCTAGATATTCAATGACTGGACCTGGATGGGTGACAGAACTGAATGGGTCTTTTACTAAAGCTTAGCTCAAGTTATATGCAGCGGGGCCCATTTTATTCCTATGGGCCCTGCTGCAGATAACTCAAGCTAAGCTTTAGTAAAAGACTCCCTGAATACCTGAGCACAATTCAGCCAGTAGTAACCATCATTTAAAAAAAACCCAAAAAAACCTGACTATCGTAGACTGAATATTAACCCCTCTGAGTTTCTTAAAACAATATTTGGAAATGTGTTTATTTTAAGGTAGTTGACCTTGCCAAGTTTTGAATTCTGCTGTAGCTCAGAATGATAGTTGCTTATCTGGTAATAGGCCACTGTATTTGGATGATTAATTCTCAATCTCCTCAAGTTTTCCCATAATATTCCTTTTGTTTGTGCTAAGGTTAGAATGGGCACAGTATTTCTATGGATGTGATTTATCATCATTATCATTTGTTGTGAAAATATTATATACTTAAAATGATGTCAAAGTCACAATCTCTGTCTGACATTATTGATTCCTACTGATGTAAGTTATTTCCAGAAACCTACATTGGGTGTCAATACTGCAACACTTTCAGCAAGTTATCTATATTTTATTCTGGGCAAAAGAGAGTTGTGTTCTCTTGGTACACTCATTTCTCTTAATGATTGATTTAAAGCTATGAGCTGCCTATGCCACCACATATCAATGAATCATAACAAACAATCAGCCAAGACTCCTACTGCTAATATAGTATACTGTACATGTATTTGATAAGCAGCATCGTGAAGTCATTCCTTTCCGTACATTTGCTAATGCCAGGAGCTTGCATGGTTTTTGACCTGTTTTTCTTTCTTGAATTATAATTTCCCAACCTTGATGACTGGGGTCCTCCATATATTTAATGAACTCTGATCATAAATCTTCAATTTCACCCCTGTAAGCAATCCTACTGCTGACTCAGCTCTCCTTCTCCCTTGACTTTTAACTGGAAAGCAAATAAGATTTGTGCTCCAACAGGGTACGCATTTATCAGAAAGCATATTAGAGTGGGCATGTCTCGGCATAATGGGCACAAAAATCAGGCCCTGTGACTAATTTGCTAGGCTATTAAACAGATAATAGAATGATTTAAGTACACAAATTTGGGGCATCGGCCACATTTAGGAATTACATATAGACTAGATTTTCTTAAGTCAGTGATTAAGTATCTTTCTTGTATTACATGACATTTATTGAAAAGGAAAGCTTTGATCAAAATGTAGAAATATCTACCTAATATCACAGAGAAGAAAGAACTACAGTAAGTTTTTTTTTGTTTGTTTGGGGGGGGGGGGGGTCACTAGAAAAACAGAATTCTTTGAGAGATGTATACTGTTAATGTATATAAACTTGGCTCTTTTAGTACATGTTGTTTTCATCGGAAAAAAATATCACATTTTAAAAATACTTAATTCACTAAAAAAAAAAAAGCCTGGTAGGAAAAATAAGGAAATACATTTTACCTCAAAATTAAAAGAATATTTAAAACCTCATTGAGCAAAGGTATTTCCTATAGACAAATAATGGAAGAAAATCATATTGAATCAGGTCCTCGATGTGCTTTCAAAGTGACCAGTTACATTTTTCCAAATTAAAGGAGCAGCAGTGGTTAATTGGTAATTTCTCAAGAAATGGTACTTTGCATTTGTTGACATTATAACATCAAATTGAGTTAAATAAAAGTATGCATACTCATACAATGCATCCATTAAGGCTTTATAAAAATCAATTGCGTTGACCAGCAATTTGTGATCAATCATAACTACCTACAAAATATCACTCATACGTTTACCACTCCTTATGGGCACATTAGAGTCTTTAACTTCCAGTCAGTCATTATCTCAGTACTACAACATGAGCTTAATTCAACTGAATTTTCTTTGGCTTCTGGAAGGGAATAAAAAAGAACAATAAATTGTGCAGTTTTCTTATAGCCTCAGAAAAGAGAACCAAAATACAAAGAAGAAAAACCTTCATAGATATACTATTAACACCTTCCACTGCATCCACATATATGATACAAAAAATGTATTCACCCAAACATATACATATCTATTTTTTTCTCTTACTATATATATTGTCCCCTTTGGGGGTTGAGGATAGACCCAGACCCCTCTCCTCATCGGGGTCCTGGTAGCACTTAGAACTGCAACCCTGGAGCAATCAATGATAGGCACTCCAGCAACATAAAATGTTGGCACAGTATAATTTCAGTCACCTTTCCAAACTCTATAGCTTGGACCATATGAAGTCCATATAATTTGTAACAGAATATAGTCCAGAGGGCTGACTCCCCCTCCACCTCTTAGTTTATCTTAGCAGCTCAAAGGTTCAGAACACCTAGGTTGACCAGTTTCAGCCCCCAAAGAAAAATAGCTCTTCATCAGTCCCTGCCCCAGGGAGCTGACTTCATTAAGTTTTCTATAGTCCCACTCAGGAATTCCTGCACTCTGTCCCAATTTCTTTCTGTCCTTGAAAGCTAGTACTTATTTCTGTTCCATTATGGTTTTTAAATAAAGTCTGGCACAAACACTTTATGGTAATGGCTGCCCCCAACTAAAATCCCTTGTTCTACGGGGCCACAAAACAGGGATAAAGTGAGGGAGGTCTCCACCCAACTCCTTCTATATCAGGACCCTACCTGAGACCTCCTAGGCAGCCTTTCAAATCAATTTAACTTGCAAGATCCTGCTTTCTTTTCTCTGTCTGTCTGTCTGTTTGTCTGTCTGTCTGTCTGTCTCTCTCTCTCTCTCTCTCTCTCTCTCTCTCTCACGCACACACACACATGCACAGTCTCAGAAACAACACCTAGTGCTATAACTCTAAGTTTTGTACAAGTCCATGGCATAAGAACATAAGCATTGACATAATGGGACAGACCGAAGGTCCATCAAGCCCAGCATACTGTTTTCAACAGTGGCCAATCCAGGTTACAAGTACCTGGCATGATCCACAAACAGTACAATACATTTTATACTGCTCATCTTAGAAATAAGCAATGGATTTTCCCAAATCCATCTTAATAATGGCTTATAGACTTTTCTTTTCGGAAGATATCCAAACCTTTTTCAACCCTGCTAAGCTAACTGCTTTCACCACATTCTCTGGTAATGAATTACACCTTACACCTATACCAAAAAAACCTAAAAAAAACCTGCCGACAATATTACCAACTACCGTCCAATTGCCTTCATCCCTTTAATCACAAAAGTAATGGAACATAGTAACATAGTAGATGACGGCAGAAAATGACCTGCACGGTCCATCCAGTCTGCCCAACAAGATAAATTCATATGTGCTACTTTTTGTGTATACCTTACCTTGATTTGTACCTGTCCTTTTCAGGGCACAGACCGTATAAGTCTGCCCAGCACTATCCCCGCCTCCCAACCACCAGCCCCGCCTCCCACCACCTGTTCTGGCACAGACCGTATAAGTCTGCCCAGCACCATCCCCACCTCCCAACCACCAGTCCCGCCTCCCACCACCGGCTCTGGCAACAGACCGTATAAGTCTGCCCAGCACCATCCCCGCCTCCCGCCACCGGCTCTGCCACCCAATCTCGGCTAAGCTCCTTAGGATCCATTCCTTCTGAACAGGATTCCTTTATGTTTATCCCACGCATGTTTGAATGCCGTTAATGGAAAACAGAGTGACCCTGCAACTCAACAAATATATTCAGAAATTCTCCATCCTGAATGAATCACAGTCGGGCTTCCATTCGGATCATAGTACTGAAATGGTCCTTCTTACCTTAATATCCAAATTCAAACATGAAATAGCAATTGGAAACCATATCCTTCTCCTCCAATTTGACCTATCCAGCTCTTTTGACATAGTTGCTCATGCTATTCTAACCAAACTTCTGGACAAACTAGGGATTGGCGGCAATATCATTATTACCTCAAGATCTTACCAAGTCAAAGGGACCACAAACATATTGTCCCCATGGTCATCTGAATGTGGGGTGCCACAGGGATCTCCACTTTCCCCGATACTTTTCAACCTCATGATGATTCCTTTAGCATGGCTGCTAGCCAAGCATGGACTTAATCCCTTAATTTACACTGATGATGTCACTATATTTATTCCCTTTAAATCCAAACTATCCAAAATTGCTGATAAAATTAATACTGCCATGACCACCATAACCTCTTGGGCTAACGCTTTCAAGATGAAATTAAACAAAGAGAAAACACAATGCCTAGTCCTTTCATCCCAATATTCTTCACTTCTCCCAACTATTCTTGGCACCCTTGATGTTAAACTCTCCATATCAGACAACCTGAAAATACTTGGAGTTATAATTGATAACCATCTGTCTTTTGAAAACCATGCTAAATCCATCTCAAAGAAAATGTTTAACATGATGTGGATTCTGAAACGAGTAAAATCTTATCTCCCCTTGAACACCTTTTGAAACCTAGTGCAATCCACAGTACTTACACACGCAGACTACTGCAACAGTGTCTTCTCGGGATGTAAGACCCTAATTTTGAAGAGGCTTCAGACTACCCAGAACATGACAGCCAGACTTATTTTGGCAAGTCAAGATTTGACAGTGCAACACCTCTTCGAGAAAAAATTCACTGGCTTCCAATCAGAGAAAGAATAAATTTTAAAGTCCTCACTATGATTCACAAGATTATATATGGTGAATCCCCTAACTACAAGAACAACCTCATCGACCTCCCAGCCAGAAATAGACCATTGTCGTCTCGCACCCACCTTAATTTACACCTCCCAAATTGCAAGGGTATTAAATATAAGACCTCCTATGCTTCTAGTTTCTCCTTCTTGGGCAGCCAGCTTTGAAACGCTCTGCCAAGACACATCTGGAAAATCAATGACCATCTACCCTTCAGGAAAATGTTGAAGACCCACCTCTTTAAGAAAGCTTACCCGAATGACTATAATTAAATTTTCAAACCAGCTACTTGATCCTGATCCTGATGACTGTTATCCCTTTAGACTTTATCTCCCAATCTCCTTATGCACCTCCCTATTTTTCCTTACCATTCTTCCTACTCCGTATCACTTCCCTCTATCTTTCTTTACCATCCTCCCTACTCCTTAACCTTCCCTATCTCTCTTTTCCTTTTGTTATCCCATCTTTGCTTGCATTTACATCTAACTTACAGTACATTTTCTCAAACCGTACTAATACTCGTTTACTACAATTGTAATATTATTCTCCAGACTCTGTAATTGTATTTACTATGTAAGCCACATTGAGCCTGCAACATGTGGGAAAGCGTGGGGTACAAATGTAATAAATAAATAAATAAATAAATAAATAAATTCCAGAGTTTTATGTGTTGAGTGAAGAAATATCTTCTCCAATTCATTTTAAATGTACTACTTTGTAGCTTCATTGCTTGACCTCTAGTCCTAGTGTTTTTGGAAAGAGTAAACAAGTGAGTCATGTCTACCCTTTCCACTCCACTCATTGTTGTATACACATTCATCATATCTCCCCTCATATCTCTCCAAGCTGAAGAGCCCCAGCCGCTTTAGCATTTCCTCATAGGGAAGTCACCCCATCCCCTTTATCATTTTCATCACCCTTCTCTGTACCTTTTCCAATTCCACTATATCTTTGTTGAGATGCGGTGACCAGAATTGCACACAGTATTCAAGGTGTGGTCGCACCATGGAGTGAAACAAAGGCATTATAACATCCTCATTTTTGTTTTCCATTAATACCTAACATTCTATTTGCTTTCTTCGCCACTGCTGCACACTGAGCAGAGGGTATCAACCTATCATCAATGATGACACCTAGATCCTTTTCCTGGTTGGTTGACTCCTAATGTGGAACCTTGCATCACGTAGCTATAGCTCGGGTTCCTCTTTCCCATATGCATCACTTTGCACTTACTCACATTAAATATCATCTGCAATTTGGATGCCCAGTCTTCCAGTCTCACAAGATCTTCTTGCAATTTTTCAGAATCCTCTTGCGGCAACTTCGAATAACTTTGTGTCGTCAGCAAATTTAATTACCTTACTAGTTATTCCCATATCTAGTTCATTTCTAAATATGTTAAAAAGCAGAGGTCCCGGCACAGACCCCTGTGGAATCTCACTATCAATCCTTCTCCATTGAGAATACTGATCATTTAATCCTATTCTATATTTTCTATGTCTTAACCAGTTTTTAATCCACAATAGAACACTACCTCCTATATCATGACTATCCAATTTCCTCTGGAGTCTTTCATGAGGTACTTTGACAAATGCCTTTTAATCCAGATACACAATATTGACCGGCTCATCTTTATCCACATGTTTGTTCACCCCGTCAAAGAAATGTAGTAGATCAGTGAGGCAAGCTTTCCCTTCACTAAATTCATGTTGGCTTTGTCTCATTAATCAATGCTTATACAATATCCTCTAGCTCAGCTTCAATTAGTGGCTCTTTAGTATTCATGGGATCAAAACTAGGCTTAGGTTTTGCCTCCATTGGCTCAGGCTACTCTGCTTTCTGCATCCCCTTGACCTTGTTTTCATGGCTCTACACAAGCCTACATAACCCATAGACCCCACTCCATCCTTCCCTCCTAGGCCAAACCTCATATGGATTCTTCTGCCTCATTGGCTTCCAGTCCTGTTCATTATCCTCCCTCCAGGACCTGGCTTGTCTGCCTCTGGGCTCCCACAGTTTGCTAGGATTCATTAAGCCTTGAATATCCCTCCCCCTCCAGGAATTAGGAAAGTCTTTGCTTTCTTCCTGAGGCCAGCTGGTGTTCTGCTCTTTCAGGTGGGGATATGCATTTCTTTTCAAATGTAGGACTCCGTGGCCAGAAGGGAATGGAATTCTTTTTCCCAAGGGTTTTGAATAATGGCTGATTCTTCTGGGGACAGACTCAGTTTCATGGAGAGTCTCGAGAGTCACAGGGTCTGTTTGCCCCTCCCCCATTCTTTGTACTCTGTGAGACTCACTTATGGGATTACAATGTATAGGTGGTCTAAAGGAGTAGCAAAACCTTCAAACGCAAAATCTCTATTGCTCAACTACGAATAGGTAAACAAGGAAAGACCTGCATCAAAATAGGTATTTTAGGGTTACAGGACTTCTTATAGCACACAGCTGTTTCAAGTCTGCACCTCACCAAGAAGTCTTATCTGCTGGAATTCCTTGACCTTATATTATTTAATAAACCTTTAAAAACAATATTTATTTCAATCCACAAATACGTTGCTAAAGATGAATCATGGAGGGGCATAATCAAACGTGAACGCCCATCTCCATGGGCATCTATGTCCGAAAATGGGTATGTGAAGAGGCGGGACAGACCGTATTATCGAAAAAGATGGGCGTCCATCTTTCGTGTTGAAAATACGGTTTGGATGGACCAAATGCCATGGGTTTGGTCCCTTCTGAGATGGGCGGGGTTTTTTTAGCGATAATGGAAACTAAAAACGTCCCACTCAGAAACGTCCCAATCCAAGCCATTTGGTCATGGGAGGGACAAATGTACAACACTACCATAGCTCTTAGGGGTGAAGGGGCAACTACATGTGGGTACAGTGGGTGTTAGAGGCCTCCCATTTACTACCGCAAGTGTTATAGTTGGGGGGGGGGGGTATAGGCCTGGGTCTGCCTGCCTGAAGTGCATTGCAGTACCCACTAAAGGTGCTCCAGGGATAGGACTTGTTGCTGGTGTATAACCTTGGCACAGCAGTTCACACCTGAAGACTAATCTCGCTGAAAACGTCCTTTATTTGAATAAGCACGTTTACTCACAGTTAACTGCAGATCAGAGGTTGTGCCCCACTGGCAACGAGTCTCGCTGGTACTGAGATGAGCAGTGGGTCCGAGCTGGCACAATGGTGTACAATGGCCTCTTTCAGCAACATTCAAGGTAAGAACTAAGTGTTGTAACGTGGCTAACACATGAAAGGGATCTAAAAGTGTCTTACACAAATGGCCACTACCTCATGGACTACCGGAAACAAAACAGGGCACACTCTGACCCAGTAAGCAGAAGGAAAAGCACCATGGGAGTAGAGCCTACCAACTACCAACATTGTGAGCATTTAACACAAGCTAGTGGAATCACGGAGCCCAATACCCTACACCCACCACAATGCATTGCTGATGTGACTCTGCAGTGCCCTTAACAGAAAAGGTGTCACACTCACCCGAGACCCACATCAGAACCAGGGAACGGCTGTCAGAGGATAGAACACATTCTGCTGTCATAGAGGCGGGTACGGCATTTGAGGCTGGCATACAGGCTGGGGAAAAAAGTTTGTAAAGTGGGGTTTTTTTTTGGGGGGGGGGGTTAGTGACCACTGGAGGAGTCAGGGGAGGTGATCCCCGATTCCCTCCGGTGGTCATCTGGTCAGTTGGGGCACTTTTTTGGGACTTGGACCTGAAAAAAAAGGGTCCAAATAAAGCGGACCAAATTCTCGTCAAAAACGCCATTCTTGTTTCGATTATCAGCTAAAGACACCCATCTCTCCTCGGCCGATAACCATGCCCCAGTCCCGCCTTTGCCACACCTCCGACACGCCCCCATGATCTTTGTTCGTCTTCGTGACGGCCTGCAGTTGAGGACGCCAAAAATCGGGTTTTGATTATACCAATTTGGGCGCCCACGGGAAACGGACGCCCATCTCCCGATTTGGGTCGAAATATGGGCATCTTTAACTTTCAATTATGAGGCAGATAGTGGTAGGTAGATAGTTCCAGAATGGAATAGTTATAAAAGAAAATAGGGCATTAAAGAATTTGCAAAAGTGAATATTCTTGGTGCTTGGGGAGCAGAATATCAGAGAGTCTATTAGCCATATGGAATGTCCAAAAAAGAAGTATTTAAATGGGTAGATTAGCATCTCTGAGGTTATCCCGTATACAATTTGGAATAACAAACAACTGGCTTTGAACAGGAATCTTTTTACAATGGAAGCCAGTGTAGCATTTTCAAGCAAAGCGATACTCTGTCATATTTTTTCAGTCTAAAGATTAGTCGAACAGATGTATTTTGGATGAGTTGGAGCTTGGACATTTGTTTAGTTGAGAGACCTAGGTATAGTATATTGTAGTAGTCAATGTGAGACATAACGGGCATTTGGATAAGTATTGCAAAGGATAGTTGGTCGAAGTAGGATCTGATCAATCTTAACTGTTTAAGTTTATTTATTTTTATTTTTTTTTGCTGTTGGTTGACTTGTGTTTTGAATGTCAGAAAAGAGTCTAGGATTATTCTCAGTGTCTTAGATTTTTTTTTCTATTGGCAGCATTAGGTCAGGAGATAGGTCTACTGTGTTGGGAGTAGAATCATTAAGAGTGTGAAACCTTAAGAGCTTGGATTTGGTCATGTTTAGTTTTAGTATGTACTCAGAAGCCCAATTTTGAATGTGATTTATGTAGGATGACAGGCTAGGGGTGGTTTTTGTCAGATCTGCAAAATCTAGTATTAGTATGAAAATGTCATCTGAGTGAGTTAATAGGAATTCATCCTTCTGTATGTTGATTTTCCTAATAAATATATTAAAGAGAAGAGGGGAGTATGCAGCAGGATGGTTTCCAAAATTGTGATCTCTTTGTTTTTGCAGGCACAGTAGCTTCTGTTGTCCAAACAATTGTGGAAACAGTTCAAAACTGGTTCTGACAACCTAATCTTTCTTAGTTTTGTTAGTTGGAGATCGTGATTGTCAAAGGCAGCAGAAATGTCAAATTGCAGTAGTATGGTTTGTTTGCCTAGTGATAATTGTGATTTTGCATAGGTGGTCAGAACTAATAAGAGGATTTCTGTGCTATGGGCTTATCTGAAGCCAAATTGAAAAGGGAGTAAGTAGGAATGGTCACCAAAGTATTTGGAGAACTGTTTGCTGATGTGTTTCAATTAGTTTAGTAAAGATTGGTTTTCTTGCCACCAGGCGGTAGCATTAGATCTAGACCTGCTGTCTTTGGGATAGGGATCAAAGCTATTTGGTCCATCTCTCTGGGTAATATACTCTTGACCAGCAAATCATTTATTATATCTGTTATGCAGCTGGTCAGAGGGGGAGAGATTGAGAAGAAGTGAGAAGGGCATGTGTCCAGCATGCAGTGGGAGCAGGCCATTTTTTTTTAATAAGGAAGAAACTTCTTCTCTAGAAATGGACCAGGAGCCAGCTGGTCAGTAAATGAGTAGTAGACCAATAGAGCTAGAGGAGGCTGCTTCATTGTAGAGAGTGCATGGTATCATTTCAATTACCAGCCCCCTCCTTGATTTTCCTATACGGGGGCAGTTTAAGGTCTTGTATTCCGGAGGACAGAAATTCAGAATGAGAGGACTATTAGTTTCTGTCAGACAGGTTTTAGTCAGAAATATGATCCCTAATTCTTGGGTGGCTATAGAATCATTCAATAGTTGTAACTTGTTGCCCACTGATCTAATATTTATATAGCTGAATGGTACTGGAGTGGTATCAATGGTAGTGTAATTTGGCTGACCAAACTTGATTGGTGTTAGGTAGACTATTGTAAATTTATTTATTTATGGCATTTGTATCCCACATTATCCCACCTCGTTGCAGGCTCAATGTGGCTTACAATTCGTCATGGATACTGGAAATAGCAGTGAATATACATTTGGTTTACAGAGGGTTTTGTGCTACATGGTGGTGAAATACATGAAGGCGTTAAAGCAGAAAGACATTATAAGACATTAGTAGACAGTCTGGAAGTTTTAAGATTATACAGTTACACATGTTAGATTATACAGTTACACATGTTTATCTTTGTGATATATCTTGTCGAAGAGATAGGTTTTCAGTAGTTTGCGGAAATTGGTCAATTCATAGACCGTTTTCAGGTTACGTGGCAGCATGTTCCAGAGTTGCATGCTCGTATAGGAAAAGGTAGATGCATGCATTGATTTGTATTTCAGACCCTTGCACTTGGGAGGATGAAGATTAAGGAATGTGCGAGAGGATCTTTTTGCGTTCCTGGGTGGTAGATCTATCAGGTCTGACATGTAGGCTGGGGCGTTACCATGGATGATTGTATGGACTAGGGTGCAAAGTTTGAACATGATACGTTCCTTTAGTGGGAGCCAGTGTAGTTTTTTCCTCAGGGGTTTTGCGCTTTCGTATTTTGGTGTGCCGAACATTAGTCTGGCTGCCGTATTGCATTGCTTGATTTGGGATCGGTAAATGGAAAAGCAGTCCATGAGGTATCCATTAACTGGATAATTGCTCTTCCTGGGCTTAGGATTGCATGTAGCAGTGAGTAGAACAGAAATGTGCATGATTGGTGAGTCATTGCCTTTGTAGGTGGTTGTGTTAGCAAGGCCCAGAAAGGCTAGCAGTAATATCCAAGTCCAGCACATTTTGCTGGTGGAGATGCAGTGTTAAAGTGGAGAGAAGGAAGTAGATAGCTGCCCTATATCCAAAGTTCCCAAAAGGCAGATAAGTGTCTGAAGATTGACAGGGAGCAGAATTTTAGATGCAAGTATGACTGTAGAAAAGGATATTAGTGTGTAGTGTAGTATTTATACTAATAAAACTCCTCTAATCCATGCATAGAGGAGTCAGGCTTCATTCCATCCTTAGAACTAGTTGAGAAGGTTATATTTCAGTACATGGGTTATCTTTCTATATGCAGAATCTGCAGGGCTGGCTGTGGACCAGTAGAAGGTGGGCCTTCAGGGTTGAATTTGTATCACGCAGTGGGGCCTCAGGTCCAGTGCACACTGAGGTCTTGTTTGTTGTAGAGATTTCTGTTGCTGGTGAAAAACAAGACGCTGATGACTTTGGTGCTGAACATTGGGTTGTTTCAGTTCTTCCTACCATCTTGAACGAGTTTGCACCTCATGACATTTTCAATGCTGATGAAAATGGTCTCTACTGGCGAGTGATACTGCAACCTGGCCTGATTTAAAGGAACTTTTTATCGGACTGAATAATCCACTTTCTGCTAGAGCAGTTGAACAATTTTTTAGCTGTGTTGGATTAAAGACTCACAAGCACACTCGCATAAGTGACAGCCATTTTCAAACATTTGTTTTATTAAAATCAAAGTGGATTGAAATATAGAGCAATAAAGTTGTTGGGATAAAAACGTTAATAGTTGCACTCATTGTAGTTGTGGTACTTTTACTTTTTACTCAAAAAGCTTTATATTAGGCCATAACTTTTTTTACTTTTACTTAAGTGAATTTTTTAATGTGTTTTCACTGTACTTGTACTTAAGTATTAAAATATACATTTATGTTTACTTTTACTTAAGTACTTTGACCTAGTACTTTGAACACAGGCACCCATGCATGTGTGATGGGAGCGCTGCCTCAAACTCTTAGTGAAACTACACTAGGCAGCTTTTTTCCACACCAGGCTCTGTGGATGACATCATCCACATGTAAGATTATTATGGCCTGCTTGTCCTCAGAGAAAATAATAGTCTACTAATATTCTCTCTTAAAAGGCTCAAAATGTTGCACTCATGCTTTTCTATTCCGCTAACATATTTGATGCTATCGCTGCCCCTGTATATAGATAGTCAATCCTACATCAAAAAACAAAAATCGGATGTGTTGGAGCATATACCTCCACCAAACTTAAGGCTAGAGATATTTTATTTCTTTGTTTTATTTGATTTGTTTATTTATTTTATTTTGTCTGCTGCTTGAAGAGAGTTCAGTATAGGCTGTATTTACAGCCGAGCATATTCTCAGTGAGTCTAGCCGCTAAAAAACCACTCACTTTTAAGCTCTATACATCATTTGGTACTCTCTTACTTCAAGCCCCCTATATCTATGTGAGTAAAAACTAAATAAACTGTGTAATATCCCACACCTGTAAACCTGTATACTAATGAAAGATTTTTTATATATATGTTTTTATGTTCCAAAACATCCATTCCAAAATTAGACCCTCACAATAGATGAAAAAATCCGAGATCAACTCCCTCCCGGAAATGCACAGTTTGGTCTTTCTTCCTTCCAAGACTATCCAAACTATCAGAATACATTAAGCACCGGAAACATTTAGAAAAAGGACAGAAGGAAGACTTGGCTTTCCAATTTAGTAGCAATTTCCACTGTCCATTCCTCTACGTCCGACAGAAATTTCCATTTCAGGTCCTTCCTCAGGGACACCAGTGCCTCCTTCAATTGGGTCTATTCATTCCAAGTGCCTCGCTGCATGGCTACATGAATCCTTAAAGAAGAGAAAATAGGACCATCATGCATTTGGAACATCTGACGTCACAATATTATAAACACCCAACAAATCAAAAGATAGCATTCCATTCGATTCCTTCATTTCGTCCACATGGTACAATTGAATTCAACTCAAAGATCCAATACTGCTCTCACACTGCTAAATAGGCTTCCCGATCTCCCTGATAATTGGAATGTATTTGTTCTGTTATCAGCCATTGCATTACAGAGAAGCTGTGGGCAAACTCTATGCAATGATTGACCAAAGGAGCTGTCAATACTTTATTCTTCAATCTTCGGCTAGACTCACTGAGAATATGCTTGGCTGTATATACAGCCTATACTGAACTCTCTCCAAGCAGCACACAAAATAAAATAAATAAACAAATCAAATAGAACAAAATAAAATATCTCTAAATTTTTGTTTTTTGATGTAGGATTGACTATTTTTGAACTTTGATACTATATTGTCTCTCCTTTTGGGATTTTTTTTATTATATTGACCTGTATATAGATAGCCACTGGCTTGCTATTTCTTATAGAATAAAATTCAAGATTTATAACCTTAAGTGCTAGGTTTTGCACAACTCCTTTGCTTACCTAATGCTATCATTCTCTAGATCCCAGAGTGTATGTGATGCTCCCAGACAGATAATTAGTGATTGTTCCTCCACTTTCCAGAGCACAACTCAACTGCACATGAAATTTGTTTTTCTATATCCTTGCCCCACTGCTTTGGAATTCCATGATATGTTCATTTGGAAAGCTCTCACTTCAGATTCAAAAAGGACCTTAAAACCCATATCTTTTCAAAAGCATTTGGCCCAGATAAGTTGCAACAGAGGCTGAGGTCGGGGAAGGAAAATGGTCCATGATTGTCCGCATTCTTTTCTTCTTTCACTATCTTTATTAACTGTCTTTATATTTTAGGCCTCTGCCTGTTTGCTATATTGTAAACCGTTTAGTTGTAATTGGGAAAGGTGGCATAACATGAGTTGAAATAAACATAAATACACCAAAATTCGTTGCTATTTAATCACTTTTAACAAATCATGTTATATATGGCTGTATAAATATTATTTGTCATAGTAAGAAGATTTAACTGGGTAGGATAGGTATCTATGATAAAGCACTATAAAATCTCTGAAGTCTTAAAAGTATGATAGAGGATGAAGCTACTAAAGGGAAAAGTAAAGTGACATATGAAATGTGGGAATATTTTACCTGCAGTAAGAAAATCGATGAAAATGATGAACTGCTATTGAAGGGAGATAAACTGATTATTCGTGCTTCCATGAGAAGGGTGATGTTACAGATAATTCATCATGGCTTGGGAGATTTTAGAGCAGCTATTAAACATGATATTTCTTGATATAAATAAATGCTGAACCAGAAACACTTCATTTTCAAGTTCTGCTGGATACTGATTCAGTGGTTGGTCATAGTGAAAACCCTTTCCTGAACTATTATGTATATCTACCACACTGAGTGTCATGATTATAATTTAAGAGCCCGATATTCTGCTGGTGGTGATCGGTGTTCTGTTGACCGCCACTGGTGCGAAACCTGGAAATTTTTTTGGCGATAATGGAAACTAAAAACGCCCAGCTCAAAAACGTCCTAATCCGAGCCATTTGGTCGTGGGAGGGGCCATGAGTCGTAGTACACTGGCCCCCCTGATATGCCAGGACACCAACTGGGCACCCTAGGTCAGTGCGGTGGACTTCAGAAAAAGCTCCCACATGCATAGCTCCCTTACCACTGGTGCTGAGCTTCGAACCCCCCTCCTCTAAAACCCACTACCCACAAATGTACAACACTACCATAGCTCTTAGGGGTGAAGGGGACACCTCATGTGGGTTCAGTGGGTTTTGGAGGCCTCCCATTTACCAGCACAAGTGTTACAGGTGGGGTGGGGGGATGGGCCTGGGGACACTTGGCTGAAGTGCACTGCAGTACCCACTAAAAGTGCTCCAGGGACCTGCATACACGCAGGCCTCTAGGACTGGTTGCTGCTATAAAACATTGGCACACCAGTTGACACCTGAAGAATAATCTCTCCGAAAACGTCCTTTATTGGAATAACCGCCTTTGCTCACAGTTAACTGCAGGGCAGAGGTTGTGCCCCACTGGCAACGAGTCTCCCTGGTACTGAGATGAGCAGTAGGTCAGAGCTGGCAGAATGCTGTACAATGCCCTCTTTCAGCCACATTCAAGGTAAGAACTACGTTGTCTAACGTGGCTAACACAGGAAAGGGAACTAAAACTGGCTTACAAAAATGGCCACTACCGCATGGACTACAACAGGAAACACAACAGGGCACACTCTGACCAAGTAGGCAGGGGAAAAGCACCATGGGAGAAGAGCCTACCAACTACCAACATCGTGAGACTGTAACACATGCTAATGAAATCACGGAGCCCAATACCCTACACCCACCACAATGCAATGCTGATGTGACCCTGTACTGCACCCGAGAGCCACATCTGACCCAGGGAAAGGCTGTCACAGGATATAACACATTCTGCTGTCATGGAGGTGGGTACGGCATTTGAGGTTGGCATACAGGCTGGAAAAAAACATTTTTTAAGTTTTTTTTTTTTTGGTGGGGGGGGGGTTAGTGACCACTGGGGGAGTCCGGGGAGGTCATCCCCGATTCCCTCCAGTGGTCATCTGGGCAGTTGGAGCACTCTTTGGGACTGTTCATGAAAAAAGGTCCAAAAAAAGTGACCCAAAATCGCGGTAAAAACGTCTTTTTTTTCCAATTATCAACTAAAGACGCCCATCTCTCCTTGGCTGATAACCACGCCCAGGTTCCACCTCCACCACACCTCCAACATGCCCCCGTCAACTTATTCGTTCCGCAACGGAGTGCGGTTGGAAACGCCCAAAATCGGCTTTTGATTATACGATTTGGGCGCCTTTGCAAGACAAACGTCTATCTCCTGATTTAGGTCGCACTATAGGCGGTTTTCTCTTTCGATTATAAGCTGGATAGTATATATAAAAACATGGTCATGTCAAAGCTGATAGTATTATTACAATGTATAGATGAAACGTGGTTCCTCCTGAGGAAGAGTTATGAAATGCGGTCCAGCATTGGGAACCGGCTTGAATAGGAGAAGTACATCTGTCCTGAAGGCGGTTTAAGCACCTCTCTTCCATGACCTACAGCTGACTATAAAGGATGTTATTGGGCAGAGCGCTACTCACAGTTGCAGCAGTATCCAATTTGGGCATTGATGACATTCCAATTGACAACAACTGATTGGTGTTGTGATATACGTCATGCTTTTTTATGTTTGTTTCATGGACTAGCTGCACTGGACAGTGATCTATAGCGTACATACTGCTAATTAAGATATACATCAGTTCACTTCAATAAGTGACCCATAACAAGTACAATGTTGGGTTTTCATGTTTATTATGTGTTCCAGCAGATGTAAGATGATTATTTATATTTAAATCAACGAAGTAGGTATAATGGTCGAGTGGTGGATGAATGATGATTAACAAATGTTTTTGTGGATTATTTGTGTCAAGTGTTTTGTAAGGGCACATAAATGTAATAAAATGAGTTTTGTAAAAATTTACAGCGGGTGTCTTATTGTGATAGGCTGAATATATGTTGGCCAGATTATCTTTCTAATGCTCTTTTTTTTTCTTTCTGTTTCTTTACTACCTTTAAGACTCTTAGCTATACACTCTCAATTTTTTTCCTCTTTCTAAAGAGGGGAGAAAGTTGAGGGATGAGCTCTAAATGAAAAATGGAGGCTTCACTGTGGAGATTCATTTCTTAGCTCACCAAATCAAAATAATAATGATGACTTGCAATTCATTTGCCATGACATCCCATTTCAGGGTGCCCATACCCAGGAAGCTGGTGGATTTCTCCTTCCCCCCTCCCAATCTCATTTATGCAATGCCTCTTTCCCTGCTGGTTCCTCTTGCAGCACAGTTTGGCCTACCTTCTCTGGTGCTTCTATTTCTTTCACAAGATCTCAATCATTGCAGTACTTTTCAGGTATGCTTCCCATTTCTAGGGATGGGTTGTCATTTGAAACAAATGTCATCCACTTATAAGAGTGTGTGCAATTTATAGCATAAGGTCATTTGCACATATAACTTAATAAATTAATTAGATTCTAATTGACCATAACAACCAATTATTGCTAATTTGTGTTAGAGCTAATTGGCACTAATTGGCAGTTATGAGCACAACTGCCCTTAGTCAGTATTCTACAAGTTGCGTGCTCAAATTCCAGAGTGCAACTGGCAAGTCAAGGGCATGTCAGACAGTTACATACATAGGTTATAGAATACTAGCATTTAGCTGCCTAATTGCATAAAGTTAGGTGCGACTTACGCCAGCCCTTTGGCTGGCAAAAGTGCTTGAGCTAAAAGTTAGGTGCATAACTGCAAATTTATGCTATTATAATGGCAGTTCTGCGCACATCATGTTACTCTCAAACTTTATATGATCCATAGATAATTACCCACATATTTATTTATTTATGTGTGCACACTGCATGATCTTTAATTAAATTAATTTTCATATGGAAAAAAACCCCACAAACACAAAACAAAACTTTATGAGTGCCCACCCCTGCCCATCTCTTCTAGCGAGCCTTCTCACAATATCTAACAATAAATGCACATTAAAAACACAACAGCTCTGGCCCCTCTACAAAGGTTGTTCTTTCATGAAGTTCAGATAATAGTGTTCTTTCCTGTTCAGCTTGATTTGACTTCCCATCTTCTACTCAGATCACTAGGATAGTTAGAGGCTTAAATCCATCAACTCCTTTCACTGATCCATTTCCTTAAACAGTTCATGAATCCTTCTTACGTTTTATGTTATCTATAATTAATACCAGTTTTCCTTAATGCACTTTCCCTGATTGCTGGAAGCAAGCTGTTGACCATCAACGCTATAAAAATTAGTGCTGTCCAATTCACAATTCAAATCGATTTGCCAATTTGTTTTTGGTGAATCATTTTGTTTTGTTTTTTTTAACAGAGGAAAGGCAGTGGGGCATGCAGGAACAGTACTCAGTTGCACTTGCTCCTGTTCGCTGCTAGAGAAAACGAACCAGTTGTTTGAAAAAGTATAGAACATTCTGGTACGGATTGCTACCAGAATTGTTGTATTTAAAAGTAAAATTAAAGAAGGCTCAGAATCAGTGATACTCCTCGATAATTGTGGTTAGAACTGAGGGAACTTCTAGCTTGCTGCTGGTTTCTCTGAAATCGGGGGGACCACCTTGTCTCTTAAGGCCAGGCTCAACAGCAAATGTTGAGTCTTTCTTTTCAGGGTTGCCAGTAGCCATAATAGAATATAGTTGAGCAGCAAAAAAAAAAAAAAAAGTATAGCATAGATAGCTGAAGGGCAAACATATTTGGTAACAAGTGGGCCCCTGCAAAACAGAGGCTAAGTGGACATCTTGGATGCCTCCTAGTCCACCTGGGTCACAGAGAGCTGTTTCTATTAAAGTCCCCAAAGAAAACAAAGGGATAACTCAATATAGGAAGAGGGGAAAATAAATTATTACAAGAAAGAGGTGATGAATCTAGGAATTCTTTCAGAATTCATAGGTTAAAGGTACAATCGTCGTTATACTTTGGATATAGGGCTATATCTATCAGTAGATGAATATTTAAATTGCTTGTTCAGTAAAGGGGGGAAGAAGTGTGTAATCAAATTTAAAAAGTAAATGCAATTAGCTGCTTTTGTTGCCCGTTATTTAACAACTGAGGTGAGGGTAACTCAGTGTTCCCCATATTCATATAGGTATTATCCCGAAACTGCTATAAACACTGAGACACAGCACCTGTCTTTTAGCGAAAACAAGGTGAACTCATTTGTTGCAAATAGCATTAATTAATTTGGAAGGACTTCAACAAGAAATGCATTATATGTATTGCCAAATAAGGAAAGCAAATTCTGGATATATTCTTGATTTGTTTTTGTGTCCAGGATTTTTCCAAAATAAATGGCTGACCCAGTCCAGCACTCAATAGATTTGACAGAGAAAGAGAAGAATCAAGTGCAACATGCCCTGTTGTCTAGTGTTCACTTATATGGTCAGTATTTGAACAGTTGTATGATGATACTGAACTAAGATCCTAAGGTGACCTATCATCTGATTCTAATTTTGTCCTATCTCTAATCGCTTCTTCTTCTTTAAGGTTGTTGAAAAGATGGTGGCTGAAAAGATAATTGATTTTCTACAACCCCCCCCCCCCCCAAAAAAAAAAAAAAAACAACAATACACTACGTTCTAGACAGAAAGCCTAATGTTGCTATCACTCCACTGAATGCTCTTTTCTGGAACTTACAAGTAGTATAAAATTAATCTTGAATAGTGGTTGTGATGCTCTTCGTTTCTCTCGGCGTCTCTGCAGCTTTTGATTTACAAAAATACTCACTTAGTCAATGTTTAGGAGATCTAAAAATTCATGGTTGGCAGATCTAAAAATTCATGGAATTGTACTAACCTGATTTCAGTCCTATCATACCAATCGGTCATTTCTCATCTGCTGTTCTTCTGGCTCCTCAGTCATAAAGGGGCTCATTTTTGAAAAACGGCCAAAAAGTGGCAAAAGGATGTTTGTTTGCCAAACCTCCAAATCGCTCTTTTTTGAAATTCCATTTTAAGACATTTTCCTATGCAGTTCATATGCAGTGTGTTCACATCACAAAGGGACGTGTCAGAAGCATGTTGGAGGTGGGACATGGGTGTTCCCAAAGCTTGGGCATTTTTCTGCCATACTGGAACAAATCAAAAATGTCTGTCCCTAAAAGTTAGATTTTTTGGTCTAGACCTGTTTCAATCACGACTAAGTCATGAAAAGGTGTCCTTAATGACCACTGACTTTTCGTATTGATTTTTGCTACATGTTTAGCTTATTTGCTGATTTTTATAAAAAGAGGTTTTATTCAGTTATTTATTGGTTTACTTAATTATTTATTTATTTTTTTAGTTTCTACCAGACAGGTGAATATCTTGAATGATACCTGCTTGGTATGTAATCCATATTTTTAATCTTTTTGTTGCACTAGAATTGGCGACTAATGTGTTTGAACTGCTGTGGGTTCTATGGGGCCAATATTCAGACTGCTGGAGGTAGACAGGCTACCTTCTGTGTTCAACGCTGAGCTCGGATATTCAATGCCAGCTGTTTCCGTTGACTGACATTGAATATCCAGTGTATTTTTGTCTGGTTTCAATATAACCAGCCAAGCTGAAATTCAATATGTTCATATGCATTATGCTAGCTAAACCAGCAGCCCAACATCAGAAGAAAGACATTTTTTAATCAACTTTTTTATTGCAAAAATAAGCAAAATCATAACTTACTGCATGCAGCAGTTGGAACTCAGAAAGTCTTTCTGCCAGGGCAGGAGAGTCTTTGTACTGGGTATTCACAATTGCTGACAGGTTGATAATATAGCAGAGAGGTGGATTTGCAGTGTCTGAAGAACGGGTTGATTTATTGCAGAAGTGGAGTAATGTAGCACAGAAACTGAGGAAGTTGAAAAGTTAGATGAAAAGGAAAATGGGGAAAAGAGTCTGCTTTCCAAAGAGGAGAAGAGACAGAGGGCAGCAGCATATACAGAGCCAATATTAAGACTTCTCTACCTTGCAAGGAGGAGGGGCAAAAAGAAGACCCACAAAGTTAGAGGGCAAGGAAAGGAAACAATAAGGTCAGTGCCTGACATGAGGGAACAGTGCATATTACTAAGGAGTCCTTATACCAAGCCATGCTAAAAAGTGGCTGATTCTGGTGTCAGCTTGTGGGGTTTTCATGTGCTGTAGCTACTTTTAGCATGACAGTAACATGTCTGCCTTGCCATATTTTGTTGTAATGGCCACACACTCATTTCCCTATTAGTGTGTAGCTATTACTGCAGGAGCCCTTCCCGCCACCTATTTAGGAGGCTGTAAGGGCTCCCACATTACTCCCCATTAGCATGTGGTCATTATCGTGGAGCCCTTACTGCCACCGTGATGTGCCCAATTAGCACAGATTTGCTTGTTCTCCGCCCCATGGGCATGCCTCCTGTGCTGGAAAATAAAATGTTTTCCACTGTGGGATTAGTGCACACTGAGTAGGAAACTACCACGGGATTTTAGTTCCACCCAAGCCAGCCCCAAACCACATTCCCTTGGAATGGTGCTGAAATGAACACATGTGAATAGCATCTTTGTGAAATCAGTATTTACTTGGATATATTGGCTATAGTAAAAATAACTGATTCAGGCCCTCAACCCAGTTCCTGGTTAATTAAATACTGTATCAATATTATTATCAATATTATTCATTCCAGTTTAAGGGCCCTTTTTACTAAAGCATAGCATGCACCAACAGAATTAGCGAACGCTAAATGCTAGGATGCAGAGGTATAAAATGAGCATTTAACGCATGTTAATTTCATTAGTACACACTAAGCTTTAGTAAAAGGGCCTTTAAATTAGGGATGTACATTCATTTGAAATGATATGGGAATTATCAATGACATTTGCCATGTCATTTCATATTGACTTTAACCCAAAATCACAGGAGAAAACCTGAAATGACATTTTTCTTCTTTGTCGATAATAGTGTTCAATAGGCACCTTTTGAAGAATGATGAAATTGCTCTGAAATTAACATTTTGTTAAAAAGTTAACTGAAAAGAAAGCTACAAATGACATGGGAAACTAAACAATTACAAATCTAAACAGCTGATAGCTTGCCTCCATTGAACAAATTGAAACCAGAAAATGGCAGGCTATATAATATCTACAGAATATATAATTTAGCAGAAAGAGCAAGTGCCCTTAAAGAACTGTTGTTCACAGGTGGATGCTGTAGCTTACTATTTTAACTGGCAAGCTCTGGTCTTAAATATCTAGGAGTAGAATTATCTGAAGGCATGCTGGATACTAAGCAATAGGGAATAGAGAAAATTGAGAACTAGATTAACCAAGCTATTTCCACCTGTCTCTTAAACATCTTATTTAGTTGAGAAGGCTAGACTATCAATATGGTAATAGTCCCCCCAAGTAAATTATATTGTAAGCATGTTCCTGCTCATGTTTCCTTTAGTATTTTACAAAAAATGTGAAAACTAGTTGCACCTTTTTTTGTGGTACAATAAAAAAAGATTGTCTTGTGCAAATTGAAAAGGGTGCACCATTGTGTAAATTGTAATACCTTCAGCAACATGATGTGTTGTTGAGTACGTGCCATACTTTGCATTTTAGCAATAAGTTATAATCTGTTCCATGGCGCAAAACTCCTCTGCATCTATCTGGAACAACTCTTTTGTTAAAATAAGTAACAAAATGATATATTGGACAGACTGGGCTATGCATCGTGCTTGGTATATACATGAGCTGTTTAGCATGGGTTTCAGGACTTTGCAGCTATGAAGAAACAGTGTGTTTTAAGCCTGTAAATGTATTAGATATGTTCCTGCTTTAATTATGTGCTGAAGTGTATTTCGCCTATTTGGCCAGCAGGTGGTGTTTCTTTGCTGTAAAGCTGTTATAGGAAACTGAATTTTCTTTTTCTTCAACACAAGCACGAAGCAAGTAGCAGTATACGTTTACAACTTGTTGACTGGGCTCTGATTGGCCTGGAGTTTAAAACATTACTCAGTAGTACTGGCTGTTACTTCAGTCTTAGCCTGGGAGGAAAGAGAGACAGATCTCTTTGCTGAGGCTCAGTGAATTATATGTCCTGACCTTCCCAGATACTGTTTAGACAGTATATAGATGTTTAGTTAGTATTATAATTGATCCTTATTTCAGTTACCTGTTATTGTTTGCTGAATTCACATTTTATTTTCATTGTTCCTGCCTGTCTGGACTGATAAAGAATCCTGGTGGTTTGTGTATTGGGTCTGTGAATGCTTTCTGGGAACTGTGGGACAACTGTGAGTGTGGCCCCAGTAAACTAGAAATCACTGGAGATAATTTGAGAGTAGGAGACTCACCCAGAGGCAGTTGTGTCCCGGTCAGTAGGAGGAGGGTACTAGTGTAGAGCACAAGCAGCAGGTGCAGGTGGACCTGAGCTGTGCTGGGGATAGACTCTCTAAGTGGCTGTGGGGTAACCCCAGGTGGGTGGCTAGGCGTTTTGTGACAGACCTTTGCCCTTCTTTTTTGGTGGCAGCATGGTGGGATTGTCAGGCTCAGTGTGGAGAGTGAAGGTCACCATCCACTGAGTGGTTTAGAATCTTTTTCATGTGTAACCTCCAGACACAGAGCACAGTGAACAAGTGAAGCAGTAACAGGGTCCTCTTCCTGTTCAGTTTTTTTTTTTTTTGTAGTATTAGGAGATTAGCAGTGTGCTGATGGGTAGTCAGAAATGATATTTGATGGCACTGTCCGGTTTACTGTTACTGAATATCGTTGGTTAAGCAGCTCAGCAATTTAAATGGCCTGGATCTCCCCCTGCCCGATTAAATCAATCTGAATATGAGGGGAATCGCACAAAGAAAAAGGAAATAAGCACAGGAAGGAAAGTGAGTGAAATTAGAAGAGACATGTAGTTAGAAGCAGTTGCATGGCGAATATAGGGGAGAGAGAGAGGATATTTTAGATTTATCTGATATTTCAATAGAATTGTCATTTTTGATGTTATATCATTTAAACGTTTGAAAACTGCAGAAAACGTAGGGGTCCTTTTACTGAACAGTAGTAAGCCCATCTTGAGCATGCCATGCGCCAATCTGGAACTACCGCCAGGGTACCGCAGGAGCCTGGCCATAGTTCCCACCCCTAGCGAGCACCATTTCCGGCAATACAAAAAAATGTTTTATTTTTGTAGCAATGGAACTTAACTGGCGGTAATCAGGCTGCACTGCACACTGCCTGATTCACTTACTTCATGGCAAGTTCTTTCCCAAAAATGGAGAGACGTTTACCCACTAAGATAAGAGGGCCTCAGCATGCGTCAAAACACATGCTGATGCTAGCACAGGCACCTTTTTACTTCAGCTTAGTAAAAGGACCCCTTAGAGAAAAGACTCCTCCTTGGGCCTAGTGACAAGTGAGGCTCATTTAGCACCAGCTGAAAGAGCTTTCACTGTGGTGCTGCTTGAAATTCTTTCGTTAACGTGATCAATATTAGCACTAGAGACCGAGAAAGATATAGAAAAGAAACAGAGTACAGTACGTGGCATCAAACCAATAGCTAAGAAAATTAAGCCTGCAAGATTTGGGTTTTTTGTTTTGTTTTGTTTTTTTAAATTATAGATGTACCCACTTCAAGGAGAATCTTTCCTCTGTCCCACTAAAAGTAAGATATAAGAATGACTGTTATTTGAACCACTTATTACATTGTTACATTTTAAAATATTGGGGGGGGGGGGGGGGGGGGGTCTTTTACTTAAGCCTGCTTTTTTTTTAGCACGCGTTAAAAATAAGCACATGCTAAATGCTAAAGATCCCCATAGGAACACATTGGTTTCTTTAGCGTTTAGCACGCACCTATTTTTAACGCGAGCTAAAAACACCAGCGCGCTTTAGTAAAAGACCCTCTTAGTTACTTTGTGGCTAGTGGAAAAACACCCCATATGCATTTTATTCTCCCAACACAAATGTAGCTAAAAAAAAGTTTCTTTACTAAATCCCTAATATCACTCTACACCCACATCAATCAATATTCTCATGAGAAAGAAAGCCTACCTTTATAACTAGCAAATCAACCAAACCTGCTCAAACTGAGAAATAACAAAAAAAATTGACCTTCTGTGTGCAGCAATACCTTTTCCTAATCTTTCCCCCCGCCTGCCTACTCTGTCCAAGGATATTTTATAGGAATGATACAGATAGCAGTCCAAGGCAGGGGCGTATCTGCGTGGGGCCTCAGGGGCCTGGGCCCCCGCAGATTTCGCCCTGGACCCCCCTACCGCTGCCAACCCTCTCCCTCCGTTGCTCGCCTACCTTCGCTGGCGGGGGATCCCAACCCCCGCCAGCCGAGGTCCGCGTCCTCCTGCCCCTGCCGGCTGCCTTTAAAGAATTCCGTCAGCTGGCGGGGGACCCCCAACCCCCGCCAGCCAAGCCGAGGTCCTTTCATTTTTCCACCGAAGCTGGCGCCGACGAAAGTTTCTTTTGAGTCTGACGTCGCTGCACAGAGTTGCAGCCAATGATGTAAAACTGATAAAGACTATGCTGTGTGTAAAGATGAAATCCTCACATAAAGCCCTGAAACCAGTTTTATGGATTGTAAAATAGAGATCTGATTAACAAACAATGTTGATCAAAGAAGTCTGTTCAATGACCTTGGAGAAAATACAAAAGTTTGGGCTTGGATGGAAGTGCCTTTTTCCAGATGCTAGGAACTGCCCCTACTGAAAGGCTCCGAGTAACAAGTTGAAGAAGTAGAGGAAATCAAACCATGACTGGGGAGGAACGAACCAGAATGGATAGGATTGAGGGAAAGATAAGATACATAGATGGCAAGCTTTGATAGTTGGATCAAGGAAGGAGAGAAAGTATCCAAAGTGGAACAGTGAACATGATTTTGAGATATAGGCACAACAGGTGCAGTAGGTGGTGATGGTAGTGGAAAGACCATAGGTAATGCATCTTGCCAGAGGGTAATTTTAGAGGAGAAATGGGATGCTAAGGTCTCTGCAGGAGGGTATGATAGACCAGAGTTCAAAGAGGGCAAAAGAGACAGATGAGAGACCACTTAGAACAGGTTCCTAGCAGGATAACGTGAAGTACAGTATAAGATGAGTGAAAAGAATTTAGCTCTGCAACTGGGAATGGGTAGAAGTTGCTGACAGATTTGAACATATGGAGATGAAGTGATGAACTCTTATGCAAGTGGTGCTTAGCTTTAAAAAAAATGACAATAAATGAGATGGAGTTCACTGTGATACCAAGGCTGTTTGCAGGAATGAAAAGTGTTTAGAATCAGCTGAAACTACACAGGGGAAGTTGAGAGAAAAGAGAAACATTTCAACAGGAGGGAAGAAAAGTCAGAGAAACAAGTAAAGAGGGGTGTAAAAGAATTAGGATTTCGTTCAAGAAAATGGGATAGAGGTTGAAGTACAAGTTGGCTGAGGGGCAGTGAGGAGGGTATGAAAACCTGAAGGTCACAACTGGTTGGATCAGCACAGAGGATAACTAGAGAATGTGGCTGCAGAGTGAATACTGGAATTCAAAGTAATGATTAGACCTAACGTATGACCAATAATGTGGGTAGGAAGAGATTAACTGAATAATCCCAGTGTCTTCAATAAAAAAAAAAAGAGGCAGATGAGTGAGGAGATGGGAAGTCAACACGAATATTAAAGGCACCAACTAAAACCAATTTTGGAAATGGATAGTGGTTTCAGCCAGGGAGATAAGGAAAGCCTCCCACATAGGGGTGAAGATAGAAGGGGCAGTAGTAGACTAAAGAAGAAGCAATTTTAATAATTACAATTTCTGGATAAGAAAGGGTAGTGGGGGAAAACTTCAATAACAGAAAAAGCTGTAAGCAAACCACCAGGCCATCACTCCTTTTTGATTTCCTGGCTAGGTGGAAGACTGTAAAGCCAGAAGGGAGGCACTGATAAAGATAAGCTTCTTCATCTCTGAGCCAGGACTCACTGACATACAGAACATCAACATTATGCTCAGTAAATAAATCCTGAATTTAGAGGCTGATGTAGTTTTAAGGGAGTGGAAATTGAGGAGACTGAGCGATAGAGAGCATAGTAGAAGAGGAAAGTAAAAAGGTGAGTGGAGTGACAATAAGTGCAAGGAACCTGTAGTGGGAGTTTTCAGTGGGTGATAACCCCAGTGAACGGGGATGGGGGTAGGGGTGGAAGAACACAGGTGCACCATTGATAAGGGGGGGGGGGAGTAGGTATAGAAAAACCAATGCAGCTGTTCAGCAATATGATCATACTATCATACTAATCAAGGGTAAGTGACCAGTGGGTTACCCCAGAGATTGCAGCTGGAACCAGTACTCTTCATTGTCTTTATAAGAAGCGGGGAAGGTCACAAGTACAAAGTTATTACAGATGACTATATTAAGGATAAAGTGTGGATTTGTAACTGAAAAATGCTTTGCTGACAGCAACAACTGTAAAAGGAATGAGGCAAATCCAAAACAAAATATTGCTGGATATGAAAGTTGCCAGAGAAGACATGGTCAAGGGAATTAAATAAAAAAAAAAAAAAAGCCACACACACTACATAGAACCAGTAATTCTTTGCAAGATGTATGTTTACCTGGTAAAAAGCATTGCTTTACTGTTTGAAAAACAGTCAGATTGAATGGTTTTGAAGCATAGGATGAAAGCAAGTGTGATAATATATAAAACCATTAGATATCACCCACCAACTTCAAATACAGTTTAAGCCATACCCCTGGATGTGCAACATAACTGCTTAACAAGCTATTACTGCTGTTAATTAGCTCCGATTGGAGTTGCACAATGCATCTGTGATTTTATTACCTAGTGCTGGGCACCCCAAATGCCATAGCAAGCAACCCAAAAGAGTGTGTGTGTTTGGGGGGGGGGGGGGCTCAGGCATGGGTGGATCAGGGACTTTCCAATAATTTGGATACAGTGTTACTAAATAGTTGGAATATGTGTTCAACTTGTGTGCCAAGATTTACACCTGATTTCAGCAGATTTAAGTCCTCACAGCCAAAGGTGGGCACAGGAATTGGTAGTCAGTATTATTCTATAAAGGGTGCTCAACAGGGAATGTCTTTTATAGGCTAGCACTGAGGGCCATTTACTGAATCCAGCCTTCAGTATCCAGTCATGTACACAAAGCACACTAAACGATTCAAATCTATTTATTTATTTATTTATTGCATTTGTATCCTACATTTTCCCACCTATTTGCAGGCTCAATGAGGCTTACAATGTTCTGCCATGGCATTCGCCATTCCAGGGTGAAGGATATTGGTATTACATAGAAACATGGATGTCATAATTGAATTAAGCACACAGATACAGTGAAAAATATTCAGAATATAAGGTAGAGTGGTGATATGTTACAGTTTTAGTTATTGATCATTGTTGTGAGCCTTGTTGAAGAGATAGGTCTTCAGAGATCTACGAAAGTTGGGTATCTCAAAAGCTCAATTACTTGGTTTTGCAGTCAACCTTACAAGTAAGAAAACTGAATAATTAAGAACCAGAATTTATTTCCAGTTCATCTGTCTGCATATGACCAAGGGTAGCAGGGCTTTGTAAAATGTCCAAATCCGGGGGGGGGGGGGGGGGGGGGGGGGGGCGGGCAAAACCATATTTTCGAAAAAAAGATGGACGTCCATCTTTTGTTTAGAAAATACCAAAGACGTCCTTGGATTTGGACGTCCTTAGAGATAGACGTCCTTAGACATGGAAATCTTTGATTTTTTGCGATTTCGAAACCAAAGACATCCATGTCAAAAATGTCCAAATGCAAGCCATTTGGAAGTGGGAGGAGCCAGCATTGGTAGTGCACTGCTCCCCTTGACATGCCAGGACACCAACCAGGCACCTGCAGTGGACTTCATAAACTGCTCCCAGGTACACAGCTCCCTTACCGTGTATGCTGAGTCCCCTAACCCCCCCCCCCCCAAAAAAAAGCCACTACCCACAACTGTACACCACTACCATAGCCCTTACGGGTGAAGGGGGCCCATAGATGTGGGTACAGTGGGTTTGTGGCGGGTTTTGGAGGGCTTGCTGTTTCCTCCACAAACGTAACAGGTAAGGGGGGGTATGGCCTGGGGCCCGCCTGTCTGAAGTGCACTGCACCCACTAAAACTGCTCCAGGGACCTGCATGTGCTGTCATGGACCTGAGTATGACATCTGAGGCTGGCATAGAGGCTGGCACGAAATATTTTTAAAGATGTTTTTTGAGGGTGGGAGGGGGTTAATGACCACTGGGGGAGTAATGGGAGGTCATCCTCGATTCCCTCCGGTGGTCATCTGGTCATTTCAGGCACCTTTTTGTGCCTTATTTGTAAAAAAAACACGTCCGGGTGAAAACATCCAAGTTTTACTTTAGTACATCCCTGCTTTTTTTGATTATGGCTCAAAGATGTCCCCCCTTTCACCACGCCTCTGACACGTCCCCTTGAAATTTGGACGTCCTTGCAATGGACTGCAGTTGGATACGTCCAAAATTGGGTTTTCGATTATACCGATTTGGACGTCTCTGGGAGATGAACGTCCATTTTCCGATTTATGTGAAAGATGGACATCCATCTCTTTCGAAAATGAGCCTGAAAGACAACCAAGACAGATGAAACATCCAAAATTCAAGAAAGCTGGAATTTGAGCTAAGTACAGAGAAATTGAATTCTACAAGACTGTGAAACCGAGAGAGACATTGTACATTTACATTAATTACTCATACTTACCTTAAGGACGTAGGACCTGACAAGAGAAAATGAAAAGTTAAATTAGTTTAATTACTTATTAACAATACAATTGATCTGTGATAAATCCTATAGAAGAAAAGAAAATTGGATTGTTAAGTAAAATTTTAATAGGAATATTTATACAACATTTACTGACAGTTATGTGCAATACTTACTTACAGTTTTAGTAACAATATCGATTTCTATAAGTAAGAGAAAAATTTTAGATGTAGACCTGGATCCAGGAGGGATTTTAATATTTATTATATTTATCATATTTATGGTTTTAAATGTTTTAACTAGTTATAGAAAATTCTTAGTGCAATAAAATCATTAATTGCACTTTAATAAATATCTTATTTATATCCACTAGCGTTTGTTCTTTGAATTTATGTAACTTAAATTGATTCTCTTTACAGAAATCAAAACATACCTTAACAATTTTCATCCGGTAACGATTTTTTAAGGATGATGTATTTTCTTATGTTCATTCTGTATTCTGTGGGTTAAATACAGTTAGGGCCCGGCTTCATACACGACTACAAATAAAAAGGTTAATGAACAAACTGTGTGAAGCTCATATAAATGTATCCACCACCATCAGCATACTGACTTAAAGAAGGAGAGGTGTACTTCTACTACTAACATTTCTAAAGCACTACTCGGGTTACACAGCGCTGTACAGTTTAACAAAGAAGGACAGTCTCTGCTCAAAGGAGCAGCGACATTGAAGAGGTGGGCTTTGAGCAAGGATTTGAAGATGGGTAGGAGGGGGCTTGGCGTATGGTCTCAAGGAGTTTATTCCAAGCATAGGGTGAGGCGAGCAGAAAGGGCGGAGTCTGGAGTCTGGCGGTGGTGGGAGAAGGGTACTCAGAGGAGGGATTTGTTCTGTGAGCGGAGGTTACGGGTAGGAGTGTAAGGGGAGATGAGGGTAGAGAGGTATTGAGGGGCTGCAGATCGCGTGCATTTGTAGGTTAGTAGGAGAAGCTTGAACTGTATGCGGTACCTGATCGGGAGCCAGTGAAGAGGAGAGGGGTTGATATCAGCATATTGGTCAAGGTGGAAGATAAGATGCGCTGCAGAGTTCAGAATGGATTGAAGGGGTATAGGTGGTTAAGTGGGAGGCCGGTGAGGAGTAGGTTGCAGTAGTCAAGGCGAGAGGTAATGAGAGAGTGCATAAGAGTGTACCATATCAATTTCAATAACATTCCTATTCAACACTGTCCCATTTACCAAAAGTCTGATAATAAAGGAAGTTTAAACAAGGATCAATACTATGACAAGAAAGATATTAAAATATCATCTTCCATCTTTTCATGCTTAGGAAAAAAAAAAGGATTTATTTATCCAGAACCACTATGAGCATTTAGCAAATGGTATCACAGGAAAACAAAAGAGGAAAAATGATTATAAACAGATAATGGATTTGCAGGTCTTGGAAGCCAGACTTCACAATACTGACATCTATTTATTCCTTTCAAATGATTCTACAAGGTTTTTTTGCCTACTGTTGATCTGCCAGGTCTGATGGGCTTGACAAGTAAATACCGGCAAGGGTTATAGAGCTTAAGGATAAGAAGAGGCAAGTGTTATAAATATTACTAAACAGTAACTGTGTTCTGATGATAAATCAAAATAAAGGGAGTTATTTCCGTTTCTCAGTCCTGTAGGACACTGGAAAGGAATAGCTGAGTATTTCATATCTACAACTTGGAATCCCTGCTTTACTGTAAACATATATACAGCAAATGTGCTGTTCTTTGATGCATTCATCAACAATAATTTTGTGCAACTTTTAAAATCTAGATAGTCAAGTAATGTTTGAAGTTGTCAAATATATAGGGCCGGTATTTTTATGCTCCTAACTTTGAGGCTCCTTTGCTAAACTGGTAAGGAAATTCATTCAATTCAAATTCAATTATTGTATACCACTAATATCCCCTTTCCAGGGTTCAGTGCGGTTTACATTCTATGGTGAGACAAAGCAAATAGAGTTAGTGTGACGGTAAGAGAAACTTTAGAGGACCATGGATTAATGCATGAGACTAAAAACATTAAGGAAAGATAATGAATAAGAACATAAGAGTAGCCATAATGGGTCAGACCAAAGGTCCATCTAGCCCAGTATCCTGTTTTCCAAACAGTGGGCCAAGATAGGTCACAAGTACCTGACAGAAAACCAAATCATGGTAACACTCCATACTACAAATCCCAGGGCAAGCAGTTGCTTCCCATGTCAGACTCAATAGCAGATTATGGCCTTTTTCTCCAGGAAGTTGTCCAAACCTTTTTTAAACCCAGATACACTAACCACTGTTACCACCTCCTCCGGCAAAGAGTTCCAGAGCTTACTATTTGTGTGTGAAACAATATTCCTCCTATTGTTTTAAAAGTATTCTCATGTAACTTCCTCGAGTGTCCCCTAGTCTTTGTTCTTTTGGAATGAGTAAAAATTCGATTTACTTCTACTCATTCTACAGCACTCAGGATTTTGTAGACCTCAATCATATCTCCCCTCATCCATCTCTTTTCCAAGCTGAAGAACCCTAACCTCTTTAGCCTTTCATCATACAAGAAGAGTTCCATCCCCTTTATCATTTTAGTTGCTCTTCTTTGAACCTTTTCTAATTCCACTATATCTTTTTTGAGATACGGTGACCAGAACTGAATGCAATACTCATGGTGTGGACATACCATGGAGCAATACAAAGGCATTATAGTATTTTCGGTCTTATCACCATCCCCTTTCCTAATAATTCTAGGAGGTAGAAGTCATGATAGATGAAGCAGTCTTTGGGAAGAGAATAGAGAATAAATAGGCTTAGCGTGCCCTCAAGTTTCAAGTTTATTTCCGGATTTATTATCCCGCCCATCAAAAAGCATGTCTGGGTGGCTTACAATGTAATAATGAAAGAAAAGGAAGAAAAAAGTCAAGTATGGAAGGAAGGGGTGGGGTAGAACTACAATTTCCTACAATTTCATATAGGAGAGAGGGGGATAGGAAAGAAGGAACTGAAACTGGTCTACTGGGTCTAAAAGGTCCATAGATTTGATTAGCAGGATTAGGAGTCCACATCAGAGAAAGGGAACATTTTAAGATCTCTTTCAAAGTTTTGGAGAGATGTCTGTTGCTGAAGAGACTGGGGTAACTTGTTCTAATGTTCAAGAAGATTGCCTTCCTAGTGTGCAAGGCATTTCCATATGCTCAGCCTATTTCTAATATGGTCGTAAAAGAGGCATTTTTTCTATTTGTTGAATTTCTGCTATGTGTCAATGATAGCACTGGCCATTAAAACAATTTACTTGGGAGCACTTATTGCCTTCTATTTAGGAGTGCTAAGGACTCCCACTTTATGGATGCACTAACCAGTTAGTCGTGCCAGAAATGTAAGCACTCTTGCTGAATAGTGCTGCCCCTCTTCAAAAACTTATTTTAAAAAATAAATACCATGGGGTCAATATTCAAAGTGATTTCATTGCAGAAATGGCTCTTGGCCAGTTAAATTGATTGTTCAGGGCTAACTGTTAATTTCAGTGGCACTTAACCAGTTACTGCTGAACTGAAAATTGGCTATTTTGGAGGCATTCTGTAGCACTGACTTTGGCTAGTTAAGTGCTGAACATAAGAATAGTCATACTGGTTCAGATCAATGATCCATCTAGTCCAGTATCCTGCTTCCAACAGTGGTCAATTTAGGTCTCAGGTACCTGGCAGAAACCCAAATAGTAGCAACATTCTATGCTACCAATCCTGGGGCAAGTAGTGGCTTCCCCATGTCTGCCTCAATAGCAGACTATGGACTTTTCCTCCAGGAACTTGTCCAAACCTTTTTTAAACTCAGGTTATGCTAACCACTGTCACTATATCCTCCGGTAATGAGTTCCAGAGCTTAACTATTCTTTGCGTGAAAGAATTTCACCCTATTTGGTTTTAAAATTAATGTCATTGAGTGTCCCCTGGTCTTTGTACTTTTTGAAAGAATGACCCATGTAAGCAAGCGCTAAGACTACTTTTGACACACAGTTTGGTTAAAAGGTCCCTTGTTTTGTTTAAAAAAAAAAAAAAGCCAAAATACCAAGAACATTTTTTTCTGCTCTAATTTCTTTATTTTTCATTTCATTTTAGTGTGTATTTGCAAATAAAAATAATAAATGAATAAACAGATGCACCCAGCCCCACACATATCCCAAAGCCCCAGGCCCCATCTGGCGGAGAAAGTGTTGAAGGTTTCTGACTGTAGTGGCCCAGCCACATGCCAACTCACTGGGCTGTGAAGACCACTGTGAAATGAGCTATTATGCTGGGCAAAAGGAGGCAGAAAGGTCAGCATTTTGGGTATGGTGGAGAGAGGAAGGAAGGAATTGGAAAAGGGGAAATGAGGGAGGAAAGGAAGGGTGAAAAAAGAGAAGTGCCTAGTGCTAGAGAAGAGAGGCAATGGAGGTGGAAGACAGAGAGAGGGTGAGAGGGGATGAAGGATGAAGCAGCAGATACTTTTTTTGCAATTTTTCAGAAGCCATTTCACTGGGTGAAAATTATTTACCTGAGAAAGTTGCCTACCTGAAAACGTTTCTTCCCTTATCCACATAAAAGTATGCACGAGGTACAAACCATGTGCACACTTTTAATTGGGTAAGAAGTAGGACGTGTCAGTGACATTTTGGGGGTCAATAGAAGAAATTACAGACAACAGATTTCCCAGTCCCTCCTTGGCTACAACATGTTCAATTTGTGAGGATTCTGGAAATCAAATTGTAATACCTACTAAAACCAGCTGCAATACTCTTTGGCAGAGAACATGCTGTGCTTCTTGCAGTGCTCTGTTGACAATGGCTTTACTACTTCTGGTTCTCTACAGCTCCCTACTCCGCACTGCCTCTGGTTTCTTTTTGCCTCTTCTGCAGTTATCAGAGCAAACAACTGCCTTCTCAAATTTCCACTAGGGGCTGCAGTCATTGATATTATCAGAGAAGCTAACAAATGTACATCCTTACTGTCAGGTTTTAAAAAGCTTTTCACACAAATAAATGGCTTCTGACAAATGTCTTTCACATGAAAAAAGACTAGAATTGGTGTGGCAAGATAAGACTATCTTTAGGGTACTAAGAAAGAGGGGTGAGGAAACGCAGTGTCTAAATTCTAGACTTGGTTTTTGTCCTCTTTCTTGATTGTGTTAGGATTCCCCTAGTGTTCCAATGGCAAGTTTCATAGACATAGCTTAAACAGGTTTGATATAAAGCTATCATTATCTATGGGCATTAACCAGGAACCAGTATCCTCCTCCCCTCCAAATAAAATGGGCTCTAAGGGCCCTTTACTAAGCAGTGCCACTAAAAAGTGGCACGTGGGTTCTCTTACGCTGAGGCCACTTTAACGTAGCAGTAGATGGCTGCAATTTCTATTTTGCTTAATGGCCACGCGCTAATGTCTCAATTAGTGCGGGGACATTAGTGCATGAGCCTTATTGCCACCTATTTATAGGTGGTAAGGGCACCCGTGCTACCTCATGCTCATCGAGTGTTGTGCAGTGATTTACCCATGCTACCAGATCAGCGAGGGCATGCCCCTGTGTTAAAAGCACATCCCGTGGTACTGCCTTTTAGCTGGTAGTATACACTTATTAGTGCTTACCGCGTGTGTGTTACATTTCCTGCAACTGAAACTAACTTGAAAAAGCAACCAACTAATCATACCAGATGGGTTTCACTTTTATACCAACCCATTAACTGTGAGTGGGCCCTAACAACCCCTTCTCATGGGGTATGCAAAATTTGTGCATGCAGCTTTTGCACTTATTATAGAATTCAGGGTCTGTCTTAGTTTCTACTTCCAAGGTTTTAATTTCATTTGAAAATAAGTGACTGATGAATTTGCTCTCCAGTGCGTATTTTGATCTGCCATTATCTTGCATCCAAGGATTTATTCAGATTTATTTATATGGATTTGCTCCACATCTTTTTTCAGTAGTAGTCAACATGAGTTACATTCAGATACTCTAGGTATTCTCTGCTCCCTGGATGGCTCATATCTAATTTTGTACCTGAGGCAAAGGAGGGTTGTGACATGCCTAAGGTCACATGGAAGAGAAGTGGGATTTGAATCAGGCACCTCTGCAAGTTAAACCTTATGTTTTAACCATATTAGACCTAAGCATTTCATTTGGACCACCAATTATGTAATACTCAGCTTTAGTAATCAAATCATCTGCTATGGCCTTTGAGGCTGTAGGATTGTCTAATTCCCACTGAATTGTCATACTTTGTTGGAGGTAAGAAGACTGCAATGGTTAGTCCCACTACCCTTTGCCCAAGATCACAAGGAGCAGCAAGTGGGACTTTTGAACTGGCCACCTCTGAGTTGCAAGATGGTGCTCTAACCACTAGGCCACTCCTCCATTCTATATGTTTGTTTTTGATATAATGTAGTTGTAAAACCATATTCTTTTTTTGCAAATGAGCAGGTCCAGAAAATTAATTTTGTGTGCATCATACTGTATTTTGAAGGTCGCGTAGATCTCTTGAAAAAAAAAAAGCTTTCAGACTCATACCATCTCCATGCCAAATTAAAAAGATATCATTAATGTAATGTCCATTAAAAAAAATAATATTGGATTTATAGGGGTGATTTCGCAAACGGGGCTCCTCAAAATGATCCTCAAATAGGTTAGCTATGTCAGAAGCCATGGCTGCCTCCATTGCTGCTCCATGTGTATATAGCTAAAACTTGTCCAAAAAACGAAAGTAATTCTTAGTCAAGGCTATTGTAACCAGTGTATGGATAAACCAGTTTGGAATCCTGTGGTTTGTAGTGCAATCATTGAGAGTTATTGTGATGATGTTTTGTTCTTGTAACTGAGGTATGTTTTTATAAAAAGCATCTATGTCAAGGGTCACCAGAAGTATATCAGATAGGTTGCCATCAAATTCGTCCAGTAGGTTTATCATTTGTCCTGAGTCCCTAAAGTAATATTAAATTTTTGGGACCAGAGGATGTAAAAATAAATCATCAAATATGGATAAGGTCTCAAGCACAGAACCCATACCAGAAACTATTAGCCTTCCAGGTGGATTGGTTAATAACTTGTGAATCTTTGGCAAAGTATATTTGGTAGAAATAATGGAATGTTTCACAAGCAAGAATTCTTTTTCCTTGGCCATAACTAATCCTCTTGAATATGCCAACTGATCTGCCTCTTCAATATCCATTAGGATTGATTCCGTAGGACCTGAACTCAAAAGTGTACAATATTGCTTGTTATCTAACTTTCAATCTCTGCAATATAATCGTCTTTGTTCTGTACCACATTTCCTCCTTCCTTCATCTGCTAGTTAATAATGATGGAATGATTAGTAGTCAGTGACTGTACCAACCTCTTCTTCTCGAGACAGATTGTAATGCCGTTATTTATGCTTATTCACCGGAAAGAGCAACTTCCCTTTGTACACATGTATTGAAAGTGTGAATCAAGGGTCCATTGTACCTGGAGGAATCCATTAAGAAGGTCTTTTGACAATGGAGATATTTGTATGAGGTGTGGTACAATTTGAGAAAGCCTGTATAATCTGTAATTTGCATGCGAATTAAAAAAAGCCCTATTTTATCTGGAAGGCATTGTATTTGGTTGTTGGGACAAAAGATAGGCTTTTCTGTAAGACCTGCACTTTTGTATCTGAGAGAATGACATATGATAAATTAAAAACTGGAATCTCTATTTCCAGCTGTTTTGCCATTGGTATTGTTGGTAATTGTACTGGGGAAACCTGCCCTGTCGGAATCTGGAATTGGCTCTCCCTCTCCATCTGCCACTAGGGGGATGACTGTGAAAAAAAAGGCTGATGTAAGGGGAGGTGTTCTCGCATCTGATATGCTTCCAGTGGGTCTTTGTCCCAAATCCTCTCTAAAAAAATATTGTGATGGTTCAGAAGGAGGTGAGGTGACAGCACTAGTTAAGGGTGAGGTGCATAATTCCCCTGAGTCACTCTTGATGTGTTTCCTTCTATCTGGGGACATGACTTTTCTGGGAACTGGAGCAGCATGCGCAAACATATACAATACTAGCACTTACATGTGAAAATGTACACTACCCACAAAGGGGTGAATTTTATATATGGTGCCAAAAAAACTCGGCGCCAAGAAAGTGCTATTCTATAAGCCACACAAAGTTAACTCTAGAACGCATATTGGGGGCCTTTTAGGCCCCCATGCTTACATTTTTGCTATTATCTGCAAAATTACTTTAGTTAGAATTTGCAACTCAAGGTATTACTCAAGTATGTCATTGTTGATAATATCCAGTTGTTCATATAATTTTTTTTCATAGGCATTATGGTGTAACAATGCTTGTTTGGTGAAAACTACATCTGTACGAATTGGGGGCCTTTTAGGCCCCCCGCTGTTTTTATCATGTTCTCAGAAAGTGTTTGTGTCTCAAGTTACTTTATTTGTACTCAGTAATGCTGGTGGAGGGGCCAGGGTGTGGATAATAACATGTGAGGATGTCATGTGATTTTTGGTGGGAGTGATAAGGCCATGACATCACCTCAGGTCCTCTGAACACTGAGGACAGTATACACTGTGAGCTAATTGCTGAAGGACCTGTGATAAGATAAGCTGTTGAGAGGAAATCTGTTTCATTTTCTAACATCTAGTCAGCAATGGCACAGTCTTCCTCCAAGTGTCTGACTGACCAAGAGATTGAAGCGATTATGTTTCAAAGCGATGATGAAAGTGAACTATCTTTGTCTGATGAAGAATATCTGCCACTAGCTAATCAAACATCCTCATCCAGTGATTCTTCTGATGATGAAGAAGTGAATCTAGTGGATCCTCAAGAAGTGATAAGTAGAACATCCAAAACGAATGTTTTTTGGGACAGTAATCCTACATTAGTCGGACGTACTCCAATACACAATATTGTGAGACAGGCTCAAGGAGCTGTGGAAGTCCAGTACTTTACCCCTAAAGATGTATTCTGTACTTATTTTTCTGACAATATTGCTGAAGAGGTCCTATTATGTTCAAACCTAGAAGGAAGACGTATCGCTTCAGCAAAAAATAAGTCCTGGAAAAATATCTCAAAAGAGGAACTTTATGCATATATTGGACTTTTCCTGCTGGCAGGGAGTCAAAAATCGTATGATGTCCCAATACGAGAATTATTTCTGGACCCACTTTCTGATCCACACTATAAGGCGACAATGTCAGTGGGCAAATATGAGGAAATTAGAAGGATCATTCGCTTTGATGATAAGCGAACTCGTGCAGCGAGGTTTGAAACAGACAAATTAGCCCCTATCAGTTATATCTGGAACATATTTATCAAAAATTGCACAAAACTTTACAATCCTAGTACTAATGTTACTGTAGATGAGCAACTTGTACCGTTCAGAGGACGCTGCAAATTCATACAATACATGCCCAGCAAGCCAGCCAAGTACGGTATAAAAATCTTCTGGATGTGTGATTCTGCAAATTATTATGGCATAAATGGCGTAATCTACTGTGGCAAAGAGGTTGGTGCACCAGTACAGAAGGATCTGGGGTCTGAAATAGTCAAAACTCTTGCTGTTCCAATATTCAATTCAGGTAGAAACATCACCATGGACAATTATTTCACCAATGTTGAACTAGGCAATTTTCTGCTTGCAAAAGCTATTACACTTGTTGGTACTATAAAGCAAAACAGACGAGAAATTCCAGCAGCACTCAAACACAATCGTCAGCGAGCACTTTATGAGAGTGTCTTTGGATTCAATAACAAAGCGACTTTGGTATCTTACAAGGCAAAGAAGGAGAAATCTGTAATTTTACTCAGTACCATGCATCACGATTGCAGTGTTGACAGCAATAACCAAAAATTGAAACCAGAAATCATCCTGCATTACAATGCAACAAAAGGAGGTGTAGATAAAATGGATGAGATGGTGGGAGAATATTCGTGTAAGAGGCAAACAAAACGATGGCCTGTAGTACTATTTTCAAATATGCTTGATGTAGCAGCCCTAAATTCATTCATTATTTATACAGAAACTCATCCTGAATTTCATGCACAGAGGAAGGACAGGAGACGCTTATTCTTGAAGGACCTTTGTCATGAACTTGTAATACCTCACATGATAGAGCGAAGCGACTTGAAATGCTTGCCAAAGAAAACTAAAGAAGCAATGAAACGGTGTGGCGTACAGTTTCAGATTACTCCAGAGCCAGGAGAAAGAAAGAACGAAAGCGTTGTTTCATGTGTCCAAGAAACATAGAGAGGAAAACTGAGTGATATTGTTCCACTTGTAAGGAAACTGTTTGCAAAGAACACTCTTCTGAAAAAATAACATGTCAGAATTGTTTGGAAGACTAATATAATAGAACAGAAAGTTAGAATAAAAATGTAGCTGCAGCTAGTTTGCTATAGATTTCTATGCATTTTTGTGTGTTTTCATGTCTTTGCGTGAAATTTGGGAAAAAAAAGATTTTTTGGTGTTTTCTTGTGAAAATTATAATTAAAATGTTGTCCACTATCATATTTTATTGAGCAATTTTGAAATAAACTTGTGAAAGTTATTTAAGTGTGTTTTTCTACATTATGTGCATGGGGGCCTCTTACTCTCTTACCTATCTATATGCTCCATCTTTGCTTATATCCTATGCTGTGTATTAAAATGTTCTATTACATATTGCGTTGACATTGCAAGTTGTATACTATCAAAAATTCAAAAATCTGCTCAAGAGTAATCACACTGTTTGCTCTAAGCTCTCGATATTAGCCTCACACCTCTAAGGACAATATTTCACCATATAAATCGTAATATTTAAAACAAATAACGCCTCATAAGCCCAGGGTACCAGATATTTGGACAGCCCCCTTAAGGGCTCTCCTCATTGGCTCCAGCCTCCTCCGAAAACACCTGCAAAACAAAACAACTCACTGCAGGTGTTTTCGGAGGAGGCTGGAACTGATGATGAGAGCTCATTCAGGGGATGTCCAAAGATCTGGTACCCTCGGCTCATGAGGCTTTATTTGTTTAAAGTATTACAATTTATATGGTGAAATATTGTCCTTAGAGGTGTGAAGCTAATATCGAGAGTTTAGAGCAAGTAGTATACCCACGCCATACTTTGTATTATTATTTGAATATTTTTACTGCTGTAATTGTCTATTGCTTATGTTTGATTTATTCTTACTGTACAACTCCTTGAGTGAATTCTTTCAAAAAGGCTGTAAAAAATCCTAATAAATAAATATTATGTTAATATGAACTGTTCAACACTTATGGTTAGTCTTGGGTTTTAGATTTTGGTAGTAAATGAATGAATTTTGGTATTTAAAATTATATTAATTGTTCAAGCTCTGTCTTTAACACAGTAGAGTGGGGTTGTTTAAAAAAAAACAAGCATTTGTGTTTCAAATTCATTCTGGGATTTTCTACAAACATTTAATACATTTTTTATTTTTATGCATTTATACTTTTCTGGTAGGTGATTATAGTTGCAAAGGTTGTTCAAATTGCATGACATTGATTGCTATTATGTGTGAAAGTTTTAGGTCTCTTGTCTTTTACAAACAAAAATGTGTTCTATTTAATCTTGCTATATAGTTTTACAGGACTGATTAATCTGCATACTTTTTAAAGTCAGACAGATGGCACATCACAACATTTGTTTAAGTTATTGTAAATAAGTGTAAGAAAATGAAATTTACCTGAGGTTCATGGGGTTTGGAAGTCTAGGGCTGGCAGAGCAGGTGCTAGCAGGATGAGTAGGAAGTTTAGCCCTGCCATGCCCAGAATTGCAGGCTGGTGATTTTCTGTGGCATGCCAGAGCAGCACTGATATCTACTGAAGAGCTGTGCATTGTTCTTCTGATGTCAGCATTAAATTTAAAGGGGCCATGCACAGATTCCTCCTCTTTCCAGGATTTGGGAATGGGGTGCTTTTATGTTACTAGAGGAGGTCAGAATATGTGAGGGAAGTATTAAAGAGTGTTTAGAACTATTTGGGGGAATTTTAGGGGAAATTTAAAGGGACCACAACTTAATTTTTAAAAGGGAATGTTTGAGGTAAAATAATACTGGAAAAAGATATGGGTTCATGTGGCGGGACATTTAGAGGTCCACTAAATTCAAATTGGGCTTTGGGGATGGAAAAAGGGATTGTAGCATGGATGATGAGAGGCTGAGGAGTCCTTTTACTAAGGTGCATAGGTGCCTATATGCATCCAATGTGCATCAAATTGGAACTACCGCCCGGCTACTGCATGCCTCGGGCAGTAATTCCATTTTTGACATGCATACAAACATGCGGTAGACATTTTCTACCACTTGGTGCTAAACCGTGGTAAGATCCAGTGTATTACGCGCTGATGCTTACCACCCAGTTAGTACATGAGACCTTACTGCCAAGTCAATGGTGGTGGTTAAGGTCTCAGACCAAAATAGAAGCACACTGGTTTTAATTTTGCCGCACGTCCATTTCAGCAAAGGCTTTTTTTCCCAGGCACACTGAAAAATGGACCTGCATGCGTCCAAAATATGCACCTACACCAGTGCAGGCCATTTTCAGCGAGCCTTAGTAAAAGGGCCCCTGAGTGTTTGAGGAACTGGACTTGGGCTAGATTTTATGTATTTGGGATTGATAGAGTTAAGAACAGAAAATGAATAGGGAAATCCCCATATTTGTTATTAAAGTTGTTTAAAGCTGGCAGAATTCCAACGCTTCAGTTTTGTATTTAAGCCAAGTTCCAAGTACCAACTTGAAGCCCAAGTGGAGTTGCCATGGAGATTCCATGGTAATAGCTCAGGGGTGGGTGTGTGTGTGTGTGTGTGGGGGGGGGGGGGGTAATACACATTTAAACATTTCTTATTTAGAAACATTTTCAAATTTACAACCCAAAGATAACTTTGCCAAGAAAAGTACCACAGAATAACAATTAATTTACAACGGGCAATCCAAGGCCCATTGCAATTTAGAACAGGCTTAAAGTCCACAAACAAAGGGGTGTGAGCAATTCACAGAACCTAATAGGAGGTTACAAAAAAACAAATCCAAAAAGAACAGGAAGAAATAGTAGGAACTATACCTAAATCTTTTAAGTCCAACTTTCATTTAGACTATCACTTAGGTATCTTTCCATCCAAAAATTGAGAATGTTCAAAGAAATGAAGTATTATCTATCTGCAAAACACAATTCCTAGGAAACCTTAACTGATATTTTGCCCCCAAAGCCAATGCCTCTTGTCTCATAAATAAGATTTTTTTTTCCTTTTCTCCTGTGTCCATCTAGAAACATCAGGAAATATATGAATTATCTCTCCCAACTACATAACACAGGCAGCCTGCCATAAATATGCTTCTTTATCCTGAAGGAAAACAAAAGATACCAGGAGGGTAGCTCTAAAGGCCAACTCCTACTGAGAACTTTCCAAAAGAGCAGAAACATTCAAACTATCTGAAGCCAAATCTGCTGCAATTGGCCATCTGCTTTCTCAACCAAAGTAGATGAAACAGACATAAAGTATAGTTTCTGTATAGGTGATAAACCAGGATATTTGAAAACCTCCTTCAAGGGAAAACACATTTTTTATAGCAACATTATAGAATTGGTCAGAAGAAGGCTGGTAAGGTGTGAAAAGAGCAGAAGTGTATCAGTGCTCTTGGCAAAGTTAGGCCTCATAGGCACCTTAATAAGTAATTGAAGTCATTTAAAGTTAATAGAGTGGAAAGTGTATGAAAGATTCTGTAGAGAAGGAATGTTTTAAATCTAATTTATGAGTAGAATACGGAACTTTTACTGCTCTTAGGAATGAGAAGATTTAGAGCAGGATTAAAAAATCTGAGCTGAAAATAATTTCAAATAAGAACATATAATTGCTGATGTCATATACTCTAAATTGGTTTATGAAGATATATCTATAAGCCTAAATGTTTAGAGTAAACCTTGGGCTTGGCACTAATGTAAGTTTATTTTAAAAATAAACTCTTGGGATAGGTTTCTCAGACAAATTACAGTTCAGTAAATTGTTGATTTCTTTGTAAGAGGAACTGCCTACTTATACATCTGGCTGCTATAACCCCCCCCCCCCCCCCCCCCCCACACACACACACACAATAAGTTAAAATCAAATATTTTAGAACCTGAACTCTAGTTTATAAATGTAAAGATATAAAACAATTGAACCACATAAACCAATATATGATAAAGGCTGATGAAGTCCTGATGAGGGGATCCTTCCTTGAGTACAAAAATGTTATACATGATAAAAAAGGACAGTCTTGCAAAAGTGGTGATTTCTAAATAAATTAACTAACTGTTGAGCAGCAGTTTGCTTAAGAGAACTGTATGGTATAGGCTACAATTGGTTAAACGATTGTGGAAGCAATTTAAAGAATGAGAGATGGGTTTGGCTGAGCCTTCTTCAGTAAGCAAATTTCAATTTTATTTTATCGTAGATAGGGAAAAGTGTCTATTATATCCAGTTTAATTATTTCCAAAATGGTGTGTGTCCGAAATATTTGGAAAGGGGGGGGGGGGGTATAAATTTTGTTAAAGTTAGGGAGTAGGTAGTGGCACTGAGGATTTTCTCTTCAAAATCAAATGGCAAAAGATAGATTACTTTTTGAATTTTATAGGGCAAGATTCAATGAAGAAAAGTTAAGTGTGCACACCTACACTAGTATCCAGAGACATTTCCAACTAAATCTAGCAATGTCAATCTTCATTTAGTAGAAGGAAAAAAATATTTTAATTTATTTATGCATTCTTGTATCCCACTGTTATCTAAAAACAAGTTTCAGTTCAAAGTGGCTTACAAATTACATTCTGGTTTACAGTAGCAATATTGGTTTACAATTTACAATTTGGTTGACGCTTATGGTAGTGCTTACACTTACAGTTTACCTTTTGGTCAGGTCTTATAGGATAGTTTATGATTAGTAATTAGAATGGACATCGATAGCTAAGTTATTTGTTGTAGAATCTTTTTAAAGAGGTGTGTTTTCAGTTCTTTTCTAAATTGAAGATAGTTCGTGATTCTTCTTGTGATCCTTTGGTATTGCATTCCACCATTTGGAGCCCAGGTAGTTAAATTCGGCCATGTAGATAAATTTGGTAGCTTCTGGTTTCTGGGCTTGCATTTCTTGGGGCTAGGTTTTTGTTTGGTTTTTTTTTGGTGGGGGGAGCCCAAGAAGTATGGAGACATGAAAGAGTTTCACTTTTAAAAGTGGCATAGACCACTATAAATTGGACATCTGTGCTTCGTCTTATATCCTCCATTATGCCTCACACTAAGGTCATGAAGATCGTAGCAGCTTTTGCACTAAATCGTAGCACTAAAAGACCTAAACCAGACCCACTGTCACTGACCAAGCTCAGTGTAGAGAAAATAGAAGCCACTAATATGGCTGAAAAGACCACTTTGTTTATTGAGAGTAAGTCTGATATTAAAGATATTAAATCAGAAATTACTAACTTTACTGCTAAGATTTCGGTGATGGATGCTCAGCTTGGTATGTTAGAAAAGAAGTATGCTCAAATCGATGATGTGGTCTCTAATCAATGCATGCACCAGAAGACCCTGCACAAGCTATAAACTACATTGGAGGACTTTGGTAACTAAAATTGCTGAAACAACTTGTGAATCCTTGGTATATACAAGGGTTCTGAGGGCCAAGATCCAGTCAAATTCTTGGAAGACTGGATTCCCAAAGTGCTTAATATATATTTTGATTGACCCTCTAAAACTGAATGGGCAAATTGAGTTCCAGTATGGGCCATCCAGAGTAACGCCAGGCCGTGCTTGATAGTGCTTAAGCTGCTTTTGTCATAGAACTGATTTGGAATATGACATGTATGACACTTCCAATATAGTCCTATATGCTCTGTTACACTTCCAATATAACATTAACTGTAAGCCACATTGAACCTATACTAGTTGGAAAATGTGGGGTACAAATGCTGAAATAAATAAATATTTCCCATATGCCATCGTTTTACAATTACACAGATGATGAGTGATTGCAAATTGGTCTCTCTGAAAGTTAAGGAAATAAACAGTCCCATTAAGCATAAGAAATTACTGCTCTACTCCATCCCTGTAGTTTTCATATTCCTTGCTAATTGGTTCATATGATGGGTGTGTGTGCTATTGTAACCTCCAAAAAATATTATGCAGTTTCTGAAGTACTTAGGGGTATGTGCCTAATATAGGTGTGTACATTTGCACCACATTTCAGTTGGTGCAAATGCCATGCCTAAAATTAGATGTGATTCCCAGGCATAATCACTATTCTATGAACCGTGCTTAACCCTAGAACGCATGACATTTAAAATATACATATTAGAACATAGATCCAAGATGGCGACTTGTTGAACAGCCTAAACAGACGCACTCCTGACCTGCTCGTGAGCTAACCTGGTGGTGAACCTTACCCGATTGTAAATGGGTAAGAGGAGAGGCAAAGTCCGAGAGGCTCCCCATGTATCGGGCGGGATGCCCCAGTCACGCCAGACGACGCTGGAGCAGTTCTGTGTTGGGTCTGGTCCCATGTCGGCATCGACTCCTTCTCCCCGTACTGGCACTTGAGCCCCGTCGAGCGTGCAGCACCCCCGCAACCCGGAAGTGAAGCGTTCGAAGCAAGTCCTGGAGCCAGGGCCACAGAAAGAGAGCCGGGCGAACAGGGAGGGAGCCTGCATGAACCGACAACTGGAGCCCAAGCTAGTCCAAGATTAACAGCTGCTCAGATGTTAGAAAAAACAGTGAGTACCTTGGAGCAAGCTTCTAAGGCCCCTCTTCCGGATTTTTTTGGTTGGGAATATCAAAAAACCTGCTGTAGTGACATTAGAGTCACTGTGGACTTAACTTCGACTACTCAATCAGCTTTAGAAAATTTAATTCGGAAAAATATGGAGACCATAAAAGTCCTTTCAGAGACAGCATTAAATCAGATACAAACTAATATAACCCAAGCTTCTGAGGTTAAAAAATTGACAGAGAAAACTGAAAAATTTGAACTTTTGGGCCAATCCTTGATTAAAGACAAGAATTTTACCTCACGACGCCTGGAGTATTTGGAGAATCAATCCAAAGATTGACTTTGCGTTTTATAAATTTTCCTCGGTCTCCTTTGGTGGTACCAATTCAAATGGTTAGAAAATACTTTATGGAGACTCTGGGAATGCCGGAGACTTCGTTGCCACCTATAACACGTGCTTATTATATTTCAAACTGGTGGGAAACCACAGAAAATTTACAACAAGGTGCAATGAATCTTACGGCATTCCTAGAGTCCTCTTTAGAGGTTTATACTCAACGAACCACATTATTGGTAACTTTGCGATGGAAATGGATAGGGACGCTGTCCTTAAGCTTTCTTTGAGGCATTTAGACTCCATGTTTTTGGGTTCAAAGATTAGAGTTTTTCCTGATTTAGCTAGAGATACTCAACAGAGACGTAAGATTTTTTTTATCTTTACGTCCTAGAGTTAATGCTATAGGCGCAGATTTTCTTTTACGATTCCCATGTGTATGTAGGATAAAATTTCAGTCTAAGCAATATCAATTTTTTGACCCAAAACAGTTGGAAGATTTTTTGATAAGCAGAGAAGAGGTAAATGTACAAGTTTAGTCACATATGCAACACTGTATGGTAGAGCTGAGTCACCCGATTGGGAAATAAGCTGTTCTTTTGGATTTAATATGTTTTGGTATTATATTGTATTTCTTAATGTCTTGGATCAATTACCTAAATTGTGGGCGTTAGTATGAATATTATTTTCGCAATGTTCATTTGCAGACTCTATTTGTTTCTTTGTAATTTTCATATTTGTGTATTATCACTCATAAGTAAATATTATGAATGTTAAAATTGATAAATAAAGAATTGTTGTTCGGAACCCTGCCACACTAAAAACACATCGTCGATGTAGCGGCCCCAATACTGCACCCAAGCAAACCCTGTGTTAGTATAAATATGCTGTTCCTCAAACTGCCCCATAAATATATTCGCAACAGAAGGGGCAAAGGACGCACCCATGGCTATCCCAGATATTTGTAGATACAGCTCATCATACTAACACAGGGTTTGCTTGGGTGCAGTATTGGGGCCGCTACATCGACGATGTGTTTTTAGTGTGGCAGGGTTCCGAACAACAACTAAGAGATTTTGTTTTTAACCTTAACAGGTGTCAAGTCTGCGGAGGACCCAGCTTTCACTTACAGATGTAGGGCAAGAAATGAAGAAGAAAGGCAGAAAGTAAAGAAATAAATGGAAAGGAAGGCCTGGAACCGGAGTTAAGAGGACAGATAGCAGCAGAATCAGATACTGGGCCAGCGTGATCAGAAAAACAAAGTCACCAGACAACAAAGGTAGAGAAAAATCATTTTATTTTCATTATAGTGTTTGGAATATGTCCACTTTGAGAATCAGGTGCTCAACATTAAAAGTTTATATTTATTTATTTACTTATTTATGGCATATTATCCCACATTAAACATGAATTAGATTGGAACCTGGGATCATTAAATTTTTTTTTTTCCTGGAGAGAGTAATGCATTGCCTCCCCCCCCCCCAAGCTCTCTCCCCGGCTATAGCCAGCTCTGCAATTTTGAGGGGGGGGGGGGGCGCAGAAGTGGACCGGGGAGAGAGCCTGTTGTTAAACATTTACCAGCAAACCACTGTCTAGTGCCCACCCATCCAACCTGTTGGCCCACCCAAAAATTGACTTCTGGCTATACTACTTACTACTACTTAACATTTCTAGAGCGCTACTAGGGTTACGCAGCGCTGTACAATTTAACAAAGAGAGACAGTCCCTGCTCAAAGAGCTTACAATCTAATAGACAAGTGAACGGTCGGTCCGATAGGGGCAGTCAAATTGGGGCAGTCTGGATTCACTGAACGGTAAGGGTTAGGTGCCGAACGCAGCATTGAAGAGGTGGGCTTTAAGCAAAGACTTGAAGCCGGGCAGGGAGGGGGCTTGGCGTAAGGGTTCAGGAAGGTTGTTCCAAGCATAGGGTGAGGCGAGGCAGAATGAGCGGAGCCTGGAGTTGGCGGTGGTGGAGAAGGGTACTGAGAGGAGGGATTTATCCTGTGAACGGAGGTTACGGGCGGGAACGTAGGGGAAATGAGGGTAGAGAGGTAGTGAGGGGCAGCAGACTGAGTGCATTTGTAGGTAAGAAGGAGAAGCTTGAATTGAATGCGGTATCCGATCAGAAGCCAGTGAAGTGACCTGAGGAGAGGGGTGATATGAGTATATCGGTTCTGGCGGAATATGAGACGTGCAGCAGAGTTCTGAACAGACTGAAGGGGGGATAGATGGCTAAGTGGGAGGCCGATGTGAGGAGTAAGTTGCAGTAGTCCAGGCGAGAGGTAATGAGAGCGTGGACGAGAGTTCGGGTGGTGTGTTCAGAGAGGAAAGGGCGAATTTTGCTGATGTTAAAGAGGAAGAAGCGACAGGTCTTGGCTATCTGCTGGATATGCGCAGAGAAGGAGAGAGAGGAGTCAAAGATGACTCCGAGGTTGCGGGCAGATGAGACGGGGAGGATGAGGGTGTTATCAACTGAGATAGAAAGTGGAGGAAGAGGAGAAGTGGGTTTTGGTGGAAAGACGATAAGCTCGGTCTTGGGTGTAATAGTCCTGTTTGGCAAGGAATAGTGAGGACTGGAAGGAGGATAGCATGAATTTGTAGTGAAGGAAATCTGAATGGGTGCGAGATTTCCTCCAGAGGCGTTCAGCAGATCGGGCGCAGGAGCAAAGGTAACGGATGCAAGGGTCAGCCAGGGCTGGGGATTAGTAAGCCTTGTGGACGGGAGGTGGATGGTGCAAGGGTGTCCAGAGCAGAGAGAGAGAGTGGCATTGTAAGCGGAGACAGCCTCGTCAACAGACTCGGAGGACATGATGGAGGGGGAGGAGATTAGAAATACTAGATGATAAGGTGGGAGGGTCAATAATCTGGAGATTCCTGGAAGTAGTGGTTAATGTTGGGCGGGGCTGAGGGGGAGGGTGAAGAAGTGTGAAGGTGATCAGGTGATGATCACAGACAGGAAGAGCTGAGGTGTGGAAATTGGAGGGTGAGCCGGAAGAGGAGAGGACGAGGTCAAGGCAATGGCCATCACGGTGAGTAGGGGTGGTGGAACATAGCTGGAGGTTGAAGGAGGATGTTAGAGTGAGGAACTTAGAAGCGTGAGAGTTGGACAGGTCATCAACGTGTATGTTGAAGTCTCCGAGAATGAGGGATGGAGATGAGGGTTCAAGAAAAACAGAAAGCCAGGCATCGAAGTCGGTGAGGAAGGAAGGGAGGGATTTATCAGGGGGGCGGTAAATGACTGCCACTCTGAGTGGCAACGGGTAGAATAGACGGATGGAGTGGACTTCAAAGGATGAGAAGCAGTGAGACTGTGGTAGGAGGAGGGGTTGGAAGCTACAGGAGGGCGAGAGTAGTAACCCGACGCCTCCTCCGCGGCCAACTAGGTGAGGAGTATGGGAGAAGAGATAGCCTCCATGGCATAGAGCCGCAACTGAGGCAGAGTCGTCAGGGGAGAGCCAGGTTTCAGTTAGGGCAAGCAGGTGAAGGAATGAGAGATGAAGAGATCGTGGGTGAAGGGAAGTTTGTTGCAGACCGAGTGGGCATTCCACAGTGCACATGAGAAGGGGAGGGAAGAGGGGGGGAGGAGGGGAATAGATATGAGATTGGAGACATCCCGGAAACGTTTGCAGGATAGGACGAGGACAGGTGTGGGGGACCTGGATTGGGATTGATGTCTCCTGCGGATAGCAGGAGGAGGAGCAAGAGAGTGCGGAGGAGGGTGGGGGAGGTAGGGCGACGAAAGCGACGAAGACGGGATGCGCTTAGGAGGAATGGGGATGGGTTAATGGCAGGAAGGAAGTGTTGAAGGTTGAGAGCTAGGAAGGAGGAGGGGGACAGGAGAGATGGTGAGGTGGTGAGGGACGGGGGTGAGTAGGGTATTGCAGTAGTGAGCAAGATGGGAGAGGACATGGGTGGGCAGTGAGTTCCAGTGGTAGACAGCGGTAGGGGGAGGGGAAAAAGATTAGGAAGGGACAGGGCAAGGAAGAGAATGTGTAAAGGGGCCATAAGTAGTAACTGAGGTGTTACGGGTACATATGTAGTGACTGAGGTGTTAAGCGATAGATAGAACGGCAGAGCTGGATTAGAGGCTTAAAACTGGAATGGTAGGCAGCAGGCAGGTAGGCACTGCCCAGTAAGAACAAGTCACACCCACTATGTTTTGAAAAATGTGGGAGGAAGGAGGTGAAGAGCCTGAACACAGAGGACAGAGCAGTTATCTGCGGGCAGATTAGGTTGCTGGGGAGGGTATATAAGACCTATCACCCTAGGGGTGGGTGGGAGGGATCTAAGTCTAAAATGTACAGACAGAGCTGCAGCACAGCCAGTTAATCTGTAAAAAGGTGGATTTCTCAAGAAAAAACTGGTATAGAAGGCTGCCCCTCTAACAGAGAATCAGGTCACACCCACTAAGTTTGAATTTGTGGGGAGATTCAGAGACAGAGCTGCTAAGTCTAAAATGTACAGACAGAGCTGCAGCACAGCCAGTTAATCTGTTCCACTCCCAAGACAAATCCCTCCTTTCAGTACCCTTCTCCACCACTGCCAACTCCAGGCTCCGCCCTTTCTGCCTCGCCTCACCCCATGCTTGGAACAAACTCCCTGAGCCCATACGCCAGGCCCCCTCCCTGCCCATCTTCAAGTCCTTGCTCAAAGCCCACCTCTTCAATGTCGCTTTCGGCACCTAACCACTACATCTCTACTCAGGAAATTTGATTGCCTCAACTTGACATTTCGTCCTTTAGATTGTAAGCTCCTTTGAGCAGGGACCGTCCTTCTTTGTTAATTTGTACAGCGCTGCGTAACCCTAGTAGTGCTCTAGAAATGTTAAGTAGTAGTAGTAGTAGTAGTGGTAGTAAATGTGAGCCCATCAAAACCCACCCGAAACCCACTGTACCCTCATGTAGGTGTCCCCCTTCAACCCTTAGGTCTATGGTAGTGGTGTACAGTTGTGAGGAGTGGGTTTGGGGGGGGGGGTTGGGGGCTCAGCATAGTAAGGGAGCTATGCAGCTGGGAGCAATTTGTGATGTCCACTGCAGTACCCCCCAGGGTGCCAGGTTGGTGTCCTGGCATGTGAGGGGGACCAGTGCTCTACGGATGCTGGCTCCTCCCACGACCAAATGCCTTGGATTTGGTTGTTTTTGAGATGGGTGTCCTCGGTTTCCATTATAGCCGAAAACTGAGAACGACCATCTCTAAGGATGACCTAAGGACAACCATCTCTAAGGTCGACCTAAATATTGAGATTTGGGCATCCCCGACTGTATTATCGAAACGAAAGATGGACCCCCATCTTGTTTCGATAATAGTGGTTTCCTCGCCCCTTCGCCGGGACGTCCTTAGAGATGGGTGCCCTTAGAGATGGTCGTCCCTGTTCGATTATGCCCCTCCACGTCACTTACATGCATTCTTATAAAATAGTGCTTAGGTTATTTGCTGCCACTTACCCATGTAAGTGTGCACTCACCTGCAAAAGCTATAGTATTCTGTATCCTTTTGTGCTCAAGTGCTGTTCAAATGTGGGTGCCCTGTTATAGAATTGTGCTTGTGATATGTCACGCTCACTCTTGTCCCCCGTTATTCAGCCAGCGGCAGACAGTGCTTTTGCTGTCTGCTGCTGGCGTTAAACCTAGATATTCAATCCCGGGGCATTTCTGGTGATCGGCATTGAATAACCAGTTTCATTTTTGACCACGGCAATTGCTAACCAGTTGTGCTTAGCTATTATTGAGAGACCTTCTATTTATGCACTTATTTTAACCACTATATGTAGCCAGTTTGGCACTAAATATTCGCATCTAACCAGCTAGGTTGCACGATATCGCTGGTTAGCGACTAGCCGCTAACTACGGATATTCAGAGAATGATAACTGGTTATCGCTGTCTGAATATCTGCAGTTAGGCACTAAGGGGGGGGGGGGTCTTTTACAAAGCTGCACAAGCATTTTTAGATTACAGTAATTTCGGCCATTTAGGCATCTCAGCAATTAACACTTTTGTGGCTTCGTAAAAGGCCTCCCCAAAACACTATTTAACTATCCAGGAGCTGGGGGATGTATGGGGGGGGGGGGGGCATTAGCCTGGCAAGGGGGTATACAGGGAGGGAATCTGGAGGATCCCAGGGCACTTTTCTTAACTGACTTATGTGGGCCCCAGCTGAATATTAGCCAGGACCTGCATAAGCTGCAGCAGCCAGAATCAATGCAGTTAGCCCCAAATATTCAGTGCCAGTTCTCAGGAGTGGAGGAGTGGCCTAGTGGTTAGGGTGGTGGACCTTGGTCCTGAGGAACTGAGTTTGATTCCCGGCACAGGCAGCTCCTTGTGACTCTGGGCAAGTCACTTAACCCTCCATTGCCTGCCACATTGAGCCTGCCATGAGTGGGAAAGCATAGGGTACAAATGTAATTAAAAAAATATATATATATATATGTCCCAGCACTAGATAACTGGGGCTAATTTAGCCAGTGATGGTCAGCATTTAAGAAAACGCTGACCATTGCTGGCTAAATATTGGCCAAATAGAATTTATCAATACATTTTCTAACACAAGCTTTAAGCCATCAGATCTTCCCAGCCATAGGAGCCAACTTTTCAAAATTATTGGGGGTGCTAAGCCCAATGGAAATAATCCCTCCCTGGACACATACAAGAAAGTTTTCCAATATTGGGGGTGCTCAAGCACCCACAGCACCCACAGAGTCAGCTCCAATGTTCCCAGCAGAGTAATGTTCACCTACCGGCAGAGGCTTCTTCTGCTCTCACTATTCTCTCAGAGAAGGGATTACTGACAACGGATGCCAAGGTACAGAGGAATCATACTTGCTTGGGGAAGGCCTGCTACACACTGATGGGGTTCTAGGGCATGGTAGCAAAGCGGTAAAAATCTCCCCCTACGCGTATTCTGTTTATACACACAACGTGTGCATAAATTTAAGCACTCTGTTATAGAATTACCCTTCACGTTTCCATTGCAGAGTGATTCTTAGACAGTGGAAGTATCAAGTGCTATATACTTCATTGCATAGATTTTTTAAGGGTTAATTTTAGATCTATTTTGTTGAAACATTTCTATTGCTTTTATGATCTGTGATGTATGTTCCCTATTTATTGATTATCCATGAAAAGTCTTGAAATCTGCGGTAAACCTTTATGGTAAAAATGTGGAATATAAGTCCCCCATATTATATTGTGGTGTATCCCAGACCTCACTAAACTAAATTCCTGTGTAGCATTTCTCTGCAAAAGTTACCCCTCCCTAATATAGCTAATATATATTTTATGACCACAAAGAATTTAAAACATTGGTATTTTATAACCTCATTCCATGGGATCCTTTTACTAAGGTGAGCTAACAAATTTAGCGCACGCTAATCTTAGCCCATGCTAAATGCTAAGAAGCCAATTTATTCCTATGAGCTTTTTAGTATTTATCCTGCACTAATCATTAACATATGCTAAATCCATTAGCACACCTTATTAAAAGGACCCCTATGTTACCTCTATAGCTATTGGCTTATTCTTTGTTTTGTCATTTTAACCAAAATACCTTGGCTTACAAATGTTTGGGTCATCTCCCGCATGAAAGTAGTACATTACAGCTTAACTGATCTAGATTTACTTTGTATCCTATTAATCACAATGTTCCCAAATGTTAAAAGAGCATAATGGTTTATGAATTTCATTCAGCACGGTACAATTTATTTTTTTCACTTTGGTGCCAGGAAACCTATTTAGAAGTTGTGATCATTAATGTGGTACTTTTGTATGATAGCTGCAAGATCACGTAACTAGCAGTAAACCCAGTGGACTAACAGGCAAAAACTGCTCTTACAGACCGAGGAAAGAGGGAAAGAGAAGTGATGGTAGAGAGAGAGAGAGAGGCAGGGATAGAAGAAAAAAAAAAGGCAATTAAGTTAATGCAAGTGGGTGTCACAAGGTTATAGATATTTCAAGAGCTGAGCAATTTACCGTCTGGATAAAGAGGAAAGCTCTTGCATAAAATGTCCCCCCGTTCAGATTTATTATGCTTTTAGTTGTGTTATATGTGATACAATTAGCGAGAGGTGCCAATACGGCATTCTCTCAAGGACGTGGTCATTCTGTGCCATCTGTTATGAATTGCATTGTCCTTTCCACAGCCAGCTAGAGGGGAAAATTTTTCTGTGAGAAGCACACCTGCACATATTGACAGCATGATGTCTGAAATTTAAAAATACCTAGGATGAACGAGAGTCAGGTGTGAAACAGCAACAACAGTCCACAGAGAATCAGTGATGCTGCTTTTCAAATGTAGGCCTCTTCCAAAGAAGCATATCACAACATATCAACAGGGTACAAACTAGCTGCATCCATTTTAATTTTAACCTTTTGCTGGGCAGGTCATTTTCTTTTAGATAAATATATGAAAAAATAATCAAGATGGCTCTTCAATTGGAAGGCCAAACTGAGGCAGCTGGTAGTGAACTCTTACAGGACTAGTTGAAAAAGGATTGGGGTTAACTCTTTTCCTATTCTGCTTCCAGTATGTTCATCCCAAGATAATAAAGTCTGGCTGTTAATTTTCTACCAACAATGAAACATGGTGAGGCTTAAAACTATCACATTAAAGAGGTAGCACTTTTATTTGTGCTAAAGGAACTATTTAATCTTGTTGACACCTCTCTGGGGTTTACTTCAGAATATCCATAATTAAAATAAGTACCTCAATTACATTTTACCATAAGCAATTCATCTGGGCACAATACAAGATATAGTTGGGAAGTACTTGAAAAAGTCATAATATGGACTCATCCTCAGTGAATGTGTACTTTATACCCTAAATTAATATTCTCCTGCAATAACACTTTATTACAGTACAGTCTTTCTACACCCAGCATTTTTAAAGCATCCATAAACCTAAAAAGTGCAGTCAATCTTTGTCGCTCTGTATTTTATGCACTAAGTTAAGAGAATTATCAAATCGGGCAGGTGGCACTTCAGCACTCTCCTTTCAGTTCAGACCATACATAGTATATATTCACACTTGACCAGTTATCTGATAAAGAGTGGAATTTATTGTGGCCGCAGCATTCTACAATTTATATCTATGAATTATTCACAATAGCAAGCAATTTCCAATCATGTATACATTTTACAGTAATAAACAATCAAAAATATGACTTGATTTCTATCTAGAGCATTTGAGGCAAGTGGCCTAGCCTTTTTGAGTCACACAGTTCTCTCTCTTTCTGCCATAATCACGCTGTAGCTTTTAGCTCCACCTGGGGCATATACCGGCAACATGTCCAGGCGCTAACATCACAGCTTTGCTCAAGGGATTGCCGTAAAAGCATCTTCCCTCTCATACCCGTTGACTCTCTTTCTTGAAGCCTTCAGCCTCCCCATTCCGTCCAAGTCTGAGGTAGGCTCCGCTGATCATCTGCTAATCTGGCACTGGCCCCCCTCCGCACAAGAGGGGAACTGCCCTTGATCTTAGACATCATCCATGCCACTGCTAGCATGGGAGAAGCACCACATGACCTTTGACCTTGCTTTGATCTGAAACATAGTGCTGTGTACTCTTTCAGGCTAGGACCCACCGCCTGTGAAATGCTGCGACAAGTCCCTATCTCCTTGATATGGGGCAGGTGGGGTGGGAGAACTGTGGGAGGAGCAGGCTAAAATGGTGAATGCACCTTGCAGGCACTGCCCTTCTTGCTCCCAGAGATCACCTCTTTCCCCACCTCCCACTTCCTGTCTTGTTACCTGCCTCCCTATAGGTCCTCTATTCTTTAGTGCCTTCCCCTTACTTATCCCTTTCCTAACTTGCCTGTGCTTGCAGCTCTTCTATACTTCCCATCACCCTCCCCCTCCCTCCTCCCTCCTATTCCTGCTGTACTGGGCCACCGCCCGTTTGTGCTTGTGACTGCCTAATGCTGGGTCACTGTCCTTTTCTATTAATGACAAATTATAGAAAATAATATTGCTTATCAGAATTAGAGGGACAGACACCTTAATTAATGCATATATTTAATGCAGAAAATATAAGTACTAGTGTTTCATCATAAAAATAATTCATGCTGTTAGACTGCCATGCTATGTTAAGTATTACTATTCATTCCTAAAAAATACAGCACAGTGTCTTGTAAAATACACTGTATTGTTAAATAAAGAGGTATACAATATATTGTTAAAGAGGTACTCACCATATTATTGTCTACTGCTAATTATATGTTTTCCAGAAAACAGCTTAAAACGCTCGTATTTAGGAAACATGTATTGAATTCTAGAGGACAATATCTTAGTAAGATCTGGCTGATTTATGTATTTTAATTATAGAATTATTTAAAGGTTTTTGCTGTTAGTTAATCATTGTACCTCCTGGTGATTGTCTAGTTTCTTGATTTTTGTTATTCGCATAGAACAGCAAGGTTGACTGCGGAACAGAACTTGTTATGTTACGTTATGCTAAATCAGTATGAGGCATTATCTTAAGAACATAAGATAAGCCTGGCTAAAAATAACCAAGATCCATTGAGTTCAGCAGTCTTTTTCTAACAATGGCCAGTCTAAGTCACAGTTGCCAGTCCTGGTCCTGGCTTATGCCATTTAGGGGACATTTTTACCATATGGCTTCCATGCCCTAGACCAGTGGTTCCCAAACCTCTGGTCCTGGAGGCACCCCAGTCAGTCAGGTTTTCAGGATACCCACAATGAATATTCATGAGAGAGATTTGCATGTACTAGAGGAAGTGCATGCAAATCTCTCTCATGAATATTCATTGTGGGTATCCTGAAAATCTGACTGGCTGGGGTGCCTTCAGGACCAGGTTTGGGAACTACTGCCCTAGACCCCCATCAGTATATAGCAGACCTTCCCTAAATAGCAAGTGTGATTCCTCTGTACCCTGGCTTCTGTTTTCAATATTCCCTTCTCTGAGTGAATACTGAGAGCAGAAGAAGCCTCTGCTGGTAAGTGAACATTATTCTGCTGGAAAGATTTGATGGCTTAAAGCTTGTGTTAGAAGAAGGATTGCAAGCTTATTGATAAATTCAGTCTTTTTTTAAATGCTGACCGATCACTGGCTAAATTAGCCCCAGATATTCAGTGCTGGGCCATGTACGAGCACTGGCACTAAATATTTGGGGTTAACTCCATTGATTCTGGTTGCTTATGCAGCACTGCGTACGCTTTGTAGTGCAATAAAATGCTAAATAGTAGTAGTAGTAGCTTGAGCTTATGCAGGTCCTGGCTAATATTCAGCTGGGGCCCATATAAGACACTTATCAGAAGGAGGGGGCTGTTTTGAGGGGTGGGAGGGGGATCAGAGGGGCTAAATCACCATATTCAGGCTTATGTGGGTGCCAGCCAGTGTTCAGTGCCAGGCAGTGGCGTTCCTAGGGGGGGCAGTGGGTGCGATCCGCCCCAGGTGCACGCCGCTGGGGGGGGGTGCCACGCGCGCCTTCCTTCGTTCGTTCCGTGCTCCCTCTGCCCCGGAACAGGAAGTAACCTGTTCCGGGGCAGAGGGAGCATGGAACGAACGAAGGACAGCCGCGCATGGCACCCCCCCCCCAGCAACGTGCACCTGGGGGGTTCATTCGCAGGGGAGTGTCCTTTCACCTGGGGGGGTCGCGCTGCATCCGGGGGGGGGGGCGCATCAGCGATATGCCCCGGGTGTCAGCCCCCCTAGGAACGCCACTGGTGCCAGACCCAGCAGGGCTAGCCAGTCGAATATAGGATAGCTTTTGAGCAGTCCTAAATTTGCCCAGTTAGTTATGCAGGTGCAGGATCTGAATAATGCCAGCACCCACATGACTGCCAGCTCCTCCTCAATTCCACCCTCTGTACTGCTCCCAACCTGCCCACATTGGACTAGGCTGGTCAGAGCCAATATTCACAGCACTGACCATTTAAGTGCAGCTGAATATTGATGGTTAGGCTGCCCCAAGCGATTGCAGGAGCCTCTCCGTCCCATTTCTTTTGCTTTGAAAATGAGAATTTTTCTTTTGATTTGTAGGACCTCAGTGCCCTTTATGTTTAGTAGCAAAGGCTAGATGGCCGAATTAAGGTTCTCACTTATAATCATCAGCCCACCAACTCTATTATCTAACATAATAAGAAGTGGGGAAAAAAAGACTATTGAGGTAAAAGCCCACCAAATTGAAAGGCTATATATCAAAAACTTCCAACAATTGCCAAAAATCTCCACCTATACCAAAACTTTGTGGCCACTCAAATACTATTTTTTAAAAAATGTTCAAATTTAAACCTGATATTCAATGCCGGTGAATTTTGAACTAATTGTAGTCTGCAAAGACCTTGGGATCTAGAACCTCGAAGAAGAGAATTGCAATAATCTAGGTGGGAAATAACTAAAGAGTGGACAAGAATTCTAAGTGCAGGAAGTAGTAAAAAGATGTCATACGAGATATATTAGTTTGAGTTTGAAAAAAAACAAGTTTTAATAATATTAGTTTTATGATAACAGAGGGACAATGTATTATCATAGGTAACACCAAGGATTTTAATTGTTTGTGAGAAAGGAATGTGTGTCCCTGACATAGTATTAGGGGAGAATATGGATAGAATTTCAAAGCATCCTAGCAATAGTACCTTGGATTTGTCAGGGTTAGTCAATCTGTGATCTGTGTGAGTTTAAAGTTAAGATTGTTAATTTCCAAAGGATCATCATTGGGAAGAGTAGCAAGGGTTTGAATGTTGTCTGCATAAATGAAAGCAGTGAGGCCAAGGGATTGAATTAATATCAGTAATGGAGACAGAAAAATTAAAATAGTGTTGGGAGCTAGTATAGAACCCTGCTGGACCCCCACATGGCAAGATGAATGCATCTGAAGTAATATTATGCCATTTTACAATGTAAGATGTACACTTTAGATAGGTGATGAACCAAGTAATGGCTGTATCAACTATGCCTATAGAGCAGAGTCTTGAAAGAAGAAACCATGATTGACTAAGTAAAATGCCACAGAGAGATCTAATGATATAATGAAACTAACTCCCCTATTTACAAAGCCACCAGTGCGCTTATGCCGACAAAGCCCATTTACTTTGAATGGGCTGTGTCGGCATTGCCATGCAGCTTTATAAACAGGGGCTAAGTTTTTTTGGTCCAAGGTTTGCAGTATAGTTGTTTACACACCAAGAAGAGTTGTTTCAGTACTATGATGCCTACAAAATCTGGTTTGATTTGGGTATAATACATTTGTTTTCTCAAGGTAGCCTTCCAAGTTTTTTCTGCTATTTTAGATATGCATGAAAGGTTAGCAACTGGACTGTGTCAAAATCAAGCTTAGGGTATTTTATTCTTGGGAGGGTATAGATTGATTTCCAAGTAGAAGGGAAAATGCCTTTTCAAGCGATTGAACTAGTATTAGATGAAGGAAAGTAAATAAAATAGATTCAGAATGCTTAATATAATGTGATGGAAAAGGATCATGAGAAGCTGTGATTGGTTTCAGATTGTGTAGACTCTGAGAAATAAAGTGAAGAGAAGGAGTATTAAATGTAGACATGGAACTGGAAAGAGAAACATGAGATGTCCTATACATCAATCATATTGATTGGCGTAGATTGTGATGTATTATTGAGTAGGGTTGATCTTAAATTATTGATTTTCATAGAAAAGTCAGTAGGAAAATCATCAGCTGTTATAATGGAATTGGTAAGAAGATTTGGACAAATCTGTTATCAAGCATCTCAGAATTTAATACTTGAAACCAGGGCATGTGTAGTCTGCAGCAAGTAATAATCACATTTAGCATCTTGAATTGCAATTTTGCAGGCAATAGCTGTTGTTTTATATTTGAACAGGAGCTCCTGGGATCTAAGGACGTCTTTTACTAAGCCGCAGTAGTGATTTTAGCTCACAGTAGAAACAGCTGGCGGTAAACACTGATGGCCATTATATTGCTATGGGTGTCTTGGCATTTACCATCAGCTGATTTCTACTGTGAGCTAAAAATGCTACCATTGGTTAGCAAAAGACCCCTATGTTTTTTCCAATGTATCTTGACTTGTCTAAGTTGTCATTTAAGAAGGTGGAGATTATTATACCAAGGTTCCTTTTTGGATATTCCGGATAGATTAGTTAAATGTTGAAGAAGTGCTAAGGTATTAAAGATGGTAAGAAGCACGTGGACCAATATTTTAAATTGGGTGTCAAATGAAAAAGTAGAGAAGTCCTCAGCTGAGAGAGAAAATTGAGCAGAAAACGTATCCCATGAACGGTTTCTAGTTCTTTGTGTTATGAGGTTTAATAGGAACTGGTACTGAGAAACTATGGGCAATAAGCAGGTGACATGTCCAAGGAAGGAGTGAAAGGAGAATGTTGTAATTGCAGAGGAAGAGGAAGAAAAAGTATTATGTCTAGAGAGAGCCTTTACTATGGGTAGATATAGCAATTTGTTTAGTAAGAGCTAATTCGCTAATAGGGGAGAGAAAGCTATAGTAAATGGGGCTTGTGGATTGTCTACATGAAGATTAAAATCACCTAGAATAATTGGATAGAAGCGATTGAAGTTGGTAAAATGACTGTGACATCAATGGACGGAGATTGTGTATAAGTAAAAAGTCTAAAAGATATGCCATGGTCAGTCTAAACTGTAGAGTTTCAATAGATGTGGTTTTAATGGTAGAAACCTGTTATAAGTGTAATTTAGTATCATATATAACTGCTAGTCCTTCCCCTCATCTATCATTTCTATTGGCATACATATAGGAAAATCCTTGGTGTGTCGCTTGATTTAAATAGGTAATATATCTATGAGCCAAGATTTGTTAGTACAAGTGATGTCAATGGAACGTTGAACATATAAGTCTCTAATCAAAGTGTGCTTACTTCTTAATGAATGGGTATTAATAAGTATCAGTAGAAATCCACTGAAGTAGAGAACTCTGAAATCCCACTGGAATTACCAACAGCAGAAAAAAGACCATGGACTCCAGAAACGAGAGGGACAACCTTGATGTGGCTGTGGGTATTAAGAAGTGCCAGATTCAGGCATTTAGGAGTATAAAGAGCAGTAAGGGTTATTTCATTTCAGAATGGAGGAGTGGCCTAGTGGTTAGGGTGGTGGACTCTGGTCCTGAGGAATTGAGTTCAATTCCCATTTCAGGCAAAGGCAGCTCCTTGTGACTGTGGGCAAGTCACTTAACCCTCCATTACCCCAGGTACAAATAAGTACCTGTATACAATATGTAAGCTGCATTGAGCCTGCCATGAGTGGGAAAGCACGGGGTACAAATGTAACAAAAATAAACAAAATAGCTGGAATATAACCAAATATCAAGTGGTAAGCTCATCCAAAGCCTGAGAGCAAAGCAGCTAAATGCACTTAATGGGTTGTACCTTTAAGTTGTACTTCCATGCACATGCTACCTGCCGGTCACATCATGGGTTTCTCCAAGGGTCTCTATGAGTACCCATTTCATTCAATATTTTCTTGGCTGGTATTCAATCTCTGGGGTTTTTGTATTTATTTATTTATTTAGCTGTTTTGTATCTTACTCATCCAAAAGTTTTCAGTGGGTGCAATTAAAACATTCATAAGCATAAAACACATATAACAAATATATGTGACACCCTATTTTATATAGAATGTAGGGACTGAGAGATCCAGGTTAAGACAAGCTCAATTCTGGTAGTATTTTTTTTTTTAAAGAATCAGCCAATGTACCGTCTGTTCTAAAATAGATGGAGAGCACATGCATGTGCAGTGGGAGCAGCTGTTTTACAAAGATGCATGTAAAAATATGAACGGCAAGGATCCAGCAGCTTCCATAGGGAGGTGTCGGTAATTATACTTGGAAGTGGTGATTCTGCAATTTCCATGTGTATATTCTGACACTTCAACACATAGCTGCCCCATATTATAAACCCAGAAAATCATATATATATAAAAAAAAAATCTTCACTCAAAATAATTATGCTTGATTCACCAAACCACTTTTTACCACACCTTGATAACTTTCCCCTCTAAATCCCATATTCCATGGAAATCACAAATAATCGAATATTCTTCTAAAATAACTCTCTTAAAGGGGGATTAATCAAGGTGTGGTAAAAGTTTGCCTTTTACAACATCTTGATCTCCTATGGGATTCAACAACCTGTGGGATCCCGAATTCCACAGGTTGTTAAATCCTGCCTCAGAGGAATAATGCTGCTTGCCCAGCCACATCACAAGCAGTATTATTCCAGCGTCCCAGGATCATCAGGCTGCAAAACAGTGGTCTGATACGCCCAGTCCACTAGCTGAGGGTCCCCCAGACTACCACCCCCCACTCAAGCACCCCCACTAATCACCTCCTACACAAGCCTCCATGAGCTGTAGCCCTGCACCCAATCACCCCACTCCCCCTCACTCCCCTCCCCCTCTGGAAAGGTTGATGGTCCAAGGTGGGGGTCTTCCGGGGTCTGGGAGGCTTTTCAGGCAGAAGCCCTGTTCAGCACCACATTCAACATGCCACCCCTAACATTAGTCTTGTGATACTACCACTAAGGATCATATTTCATATAATATTTTTTACATGGAATATGACCCCTAGCAGTAGTACTGTGAGATTACCACTAGGGGCACCATTTTGAAGGCGGTGCTGGACAGAGCAGGAGTGACTGGACATTGCTCCTGGTGGAAGAGCCCCCAGACCCCAGAAGATCCCCACCCTAGACCATCAACCTATCAGGTGGGGGGGTTCAACTCAGGGGGTATGCTTTGGTGGGGGTCTTCAACTTGGAAGGGGAGCTTGAATGGGGGGGGGGGGGTGGTTAGTGATGGGGCAGAAATCTGGAGGGACCCTAAGTAGTGGCCTGGGAGTATCAGGCTGCTATTTTACTGCCCGATGCTCCCAGATGGTAAAATAACCCCAACAAAAAGCTGGGGTTATTTTACTGTGGCTTTTGTGCCCTAACACAACATGCAATGTATCATAGCAAGTTGTGATAGGGCAGTGGTTTCCAAACTTGCTCCTGAAGGCACCCCAGCCAGTCAGATTTTCAGGATATTCACAATAAATATTTATGAGGGAGATTTGCCATCACCGCCTCCGTTGTATACAAATCTCTCTCATGAATATTCATTGTGGATATCCTGAAAACCTGACTGGCTGGAGTACCTCCTGGACCAGGTTTAGGAACCACAGAGTTAGGGTATTTGCATAGTAATGAGATGCACAACATGCATTTGCATATTTTGTATCTCATTACTAACTAACCTGCAGTGACTTAAATATCGTAGTGGTATTTTTAGAAAAGCGATGTTAGGGCTGTTTAAGTCACGTTAAGAGCCAATTAATGTGATAAAGCCCTAACACCAATTGATGAACCCCCCCCCCCCCCCCCCCCCCCTTATTATATCATTCTCATGGTTAAAGTGGGAAGTTTTCAATGTGGGCTAATTATAGTACAAGTTGTTCTATTTTAGCACAGGATCTCATTGCATAAAATGGACCCTGTGCTAAAATAGCACAACTTGTAGTAAAATAACCTTTCTTAACATTAGCCCACATTGATAACTTCCCCCTAAGTATCTAATGCCTTTTAAAATTGGCTCTTTTGATTCTTATAATCCAACATCCAAAACTCCTTCCATGTCATACAAGCCAGTTTGCCAACAATCTACATGTACCATACAATTTGTGAAGCTATCGTCCAAGAGGTCTAGCTTCTCCATGTTCACCAATGTTTGGTTTTAACCATTGTGCAGGTTATCTCTGACATCTTGGAAGCATGATTCAGTGGTGTCACCACTGTCAAGGTTATAATTATTACTCAGTGTAGGTTAACCCCGCTCCCTTCTAATTGCCACTCTGTGTAGGATATCCTAGTCTTCTATCCTGGATGTGGTAGAATGTAGAGGAATTAAACAGATTCAATCTGTATCAAATCAGAAAAGATGATTGAATTAGTTTATGGAACAATGACTTAATTTTCACTGGAATTAAAAGAATGGAAATATTTGGAAATCTTTAAAAGGATTCAAAATACAAGAAACCCTGCATATAGAAAAGCCTATATAAAAAGTTGGAACTTATTTTAAGCCGGATCTAAAATTTTTCTACCATTTATAAAAGCTACTTATTTAACCTTAAAGTTTTTTGGAATTGACCCAGGATCTGACATTTTTTCAGTTGGGAAGGTATAATGCATTAATACGTATTTAAATAAAACAATGCAGAGTGATTTTGTGCTAGGTCTGCTTTTATGGACACCCAAATTAAATTTAATAATTTATGAAGCTCATTGCCTCTTCCTTGCCTTGCTAGCAACTCAAGAATCTCTCTTTCTGAGGTGTCAATAGTTGAGGGGATTTTAGATTTCTTCTTTATTGGAAAACAAATATATAATATGCTTACAGCTCAAGAAAGGTAGCCCTGGAAAAGTTGGAGGAATTTTCTTTAAGTGATAACCAATTATAAGTGCCAGATCATTTCTTTATTGTACTGCTTTATGATTCTCCAAGGGGAAATAAGGTGATATGGGTTCATAGTGGACTTTTCTTTTCTGTTTTCCTTTTGTATTAACTCTTTTTTTTGCTTCTTCTTTTTCTCATCTTACTGTGAGCTTTCTGGTGATGATACTGATACAATCCATGTGTTGACTGATCCACTCTTTACAAGTTAAGAAAAATAACAAGTTATTCCTAACATTAATATTGTTATCATGTAGCAGTAACATATAATAACATAATAAATAATAGCAGATAAAGACCTGAATGGTCCATCCAGTCTGCCCAAAAGTCACACTCATTTTCTAGTCATGATTAAACCAACAATGAAGGTGATATAAAATAATTGAATCAACTAATATCCAAATCTATGTCCGGTTGCAGATCGACTTCACCAATGAACAAACAAAGAGAACTGCTGTCACAAAATGACTACTAACAGCTGAATAGTATACCACAATAGCGGAAAAAGCCTCACAAAGCTTCCAGGTCTTGAATTGATCTGTTGAAGCTATGTCGGGTCAAAAAACCATACTTTCATCATTGGCACAAAAAAACGCTACTGCTTGAACTATTTTAAATTTCATTAATTTTACTTTATTTTCAATTGTTTAACTTATAAATACTATCAATGTTAAATAAACACCACACTTATCTTTATAGTGCACAGTAGCGGTTTTTTGTGCCAATGATGAAAGTATGGTCTTTTGACCCGACATAGCTTCAACAGATCAATTCAAGACCTGGAAGCTTTGTGAGGTTTTTTCCGCTATTGTGGTATACTATTCAGCTGTTAGTAGTCATTTTGTGACAGCAATTCTCTTTGTTTGATATAAAATACTTGAACACTGTCTCACTTTGACATTTCTGAGACATAAACTGGAGAAGTCCGCTCGGCTCCATCCTTAGGTTCCAACTACAGAAGTTGCCCTTGAAGCCCACTCCAGCCTATCCAAATCCATCTTGCCATTTGCGGGACACAGGCAGTAAAAGTCTGCCCGGCTCTGTCCTCACATTCCAAATTACTGGAGTTCCCATCAAAGCCTTCTCCAGCCCACCCTAAACTGGATTTCCATATATGGGACCCAGACCATACAAGCTTGCACAACACCAGCATTAGTTCTACACAGACAGAGTCGTCATCTAAGTGCCACTCGACATGCAAACACATATGCAACCATTTTAAGTTTTATTTTTTATACTATTTATTTTCTAATTACAAATCCTCTGCGTAGTTCTCCTGCCTTTTTGAATTCCATCACCGGAATATACATTAATTCCATTAATACACATGAGTCGTTTTACTAAACTGCAGTAAGGACTAGTGTGTGCTTACCGCAGCTTAAAATGGTTTACTGCAGGACGTGCTTAGGTGTCCTGTGGTAATTTTGTGATCTGCACATGTAAACTGAATGCTAAAATCTTTGGACCCTGTTTACTAAGGTGCACTAGTGTTTTTGGTGCACACTAAAAATTAGCATGCACTAATGCTAGAGACACCCATAGGAATATATGAGTGTCTCTAGCATTAGTACATGCTAATTATTTGCACACACTAAGGGATCCATTTACTAAGGTGCACCGAAAAATGGCCTGCGCTGTTGAAGGTGCGTGTATTGGATGCACATAGGTCCATTTTTCAGCTGCCCAAATGTCAGAGATGGCCGGGTTTGAGATGGCCGGCATTGGTTTTTGCCCATAATGGAAACCGAAGCTGGTGATCTCAAATGCGGCCAAATCCAAGGCATTTGGTCATGGGAGGGGCCAGGATTCATAGTGCACTGGTCCCCCTCACATGCCAGGACACTAACCGGGCACCCTAGGGGGCACTTCTAAAAAGTAAAAAATAAAAATAGCTCCCAGGTGCATAGCTCCCTTACTTTGGGTGCTGAGACCCCCAATGCCCCCCAAAACCCACTCCCCACAACTGTACACCACTACCATAGCCCTAAGAGGTGAAGGGGGACACCTACATGTTGGTACAGTGGGTTTCGGGTGGGTTTGGAGGGCTCCCATTTTCCACCACAAGTGTAATAGGTAGGAGGAGATGGGCCTGGGTCCACCTGCCTGAAGTGCACTGCACCCACTAAAAACTGTTCCAGGGACCTGCATACTGCTGTGATGGAGCTGCGTATGACATTTGAGGTTGGCATAGAGGCTGGCAAAAAATGTATTTTAAATTTTTTTTTTGGATTGGGGGGGGGGGGGTTGGTGACCACTGGGGGAGTAAGGGGAAGTGATTCCTGATTCCCTCCAGTGGTCATCTGGTCAGTTGGGGCACTTTTTTTGGGACTTGGACCTGAAAAAAAAGGGACCAAATAAAGTGGACCAAATTCTCGTCAAGGCCGGCTTTCTTTTTTCGATTATCAGGCGAAGCCGGCCATCTCAATGCACGCCCCCCATCCCGTCCCCGTCCTGCCTTCTCTATCGTGCCAACACGCCCCCTTGAACTTTCGCCAGCCCCACGATGGAACATAGTTGAAGCCGGTCAAAATTGACTTTCGATTATACCGATTTGGCCGGATTCAGGAGATCGCCGGCCATCTCCCGATTTGTGTCGGAAGATGGCCGGCGATCTCTTTCGAAAATAAGCTGGATTGTATCAACTTCTTCAACTAGCAAAACTTCCTTGAAGTATTTCCTCAGGAGTATCTTAAGGGCCAGCAAATGGTGAATTAGAAAATTTAAAAAACCTTTTTAACTCTTAACATATTTTCCAGTTTTTAATGGCATCTATCTATCTATCTATCTATCTATCTATCTATCTATCTATCTATCTATCTATCTATCTATCTATCCTTGATATCAGTTGTACTAGCACTCTGCAAAGTCTTTATCTGAGTTATATTAAGAGATTGAATTCTATCAATAGATTGAATGCTAGTATCCATATCTGTCAACGTAGCCACTATACCCAGGATTCTATATATCGCGTCTTAATTTCCACATGAAAATCAAAGCGTATTCTATAACAGTGTGGATGACTTAATTGGCTAACTAACTAATCAGTGTTGTCAATTGGATGTTAAGAAACAATTATCAGCATTAATTGGCATTTAGTATGATTTATGCGCACAACTTGCTAACTCCCAGATTCTATATAGCGCGCTTAGAGATCCGTGCTGAAATCTAGGCGTATTCTATAACAATGTGCATAACTTTAATTGACTTAGCAAGCTACAGTCCGATTACTGCCGGGTACACTCTGATGCTACAAAAGTAAATACATTTTTGTAGCACCAGAAATAATGGCATGCTGGGAGTAGGAAGTACCGCCAGGCTGCTGTGGTTGCCCGGCGGCACTTCTTGTATAGCGAGTGGTAAGTCTGCATTGGACTTACTGCCACTTAGTAAGAGGAGTCCATAGATTCCTTAATCCCTCATGTGAAGCACTGCTAAAATGTGGATATAACAAAAGAGAGGGAACGAAGTACAAACTAAAGTCCAAACAAAAAAAACAGCACCACGGGCCTTTAAAAATGGAACACAGTTCTTTAATGAATGAGCCTTGACAAAAAGACCCGACACGGGCCGTGTTTCGGTGACTAGCACCTGTGTCAGGGGTCACAGTGATGACGTGGAAAACTTGGGGAATAACTCGAATATATTCCTCTACAATATATTATTCCTTACCCCACGTCTCATATAGTAAAAGCTACAAAGCACCAAATGGATACAGAAAGTGAAAGTGCCTTGGTGCTGTTTTTTTTGTTTGCACTGCTAAAATGATCACTTTTTATTAAACTTGTACATGCCATTGTGCAGCTGTAAAAAGTGAATATGTAACATTGTCCCTATACACATGTATTCCCTTTGTAAAATCAGGAATACACGCAGATTTTGTTTCTGCTCAAACCTCACCCAAACCTCGCTCCCTTACAATCTACATGTAGTGCAGACTTACACATTTCTGTGATCCTGCATAAGACCCAGTGGTCAGCTTATGATGAATTAACCCCGGATACTCAGTGCCAGAGCTCAGAGATGGAGTGGAGGAGTGGCCTAGTAGTTACAGCACCAGTCTTGCAATCCAGAGGTGGCTGGTTCAAATCCCACAGCTGCTCCTTGCGATCTTGGGCAAGACACTTAACCCTCCATTGCCTCAGGTACAAACTTAGATTATGAGCCCTTGTGGGACAGAGAAATATCCAGTGTACCTGAATGTAACTCGCCTTGAGCTACTACTGAAAAAGGTGTGAGCAAAATCTAAATAAATAAATGACCAAATATTGAATGTCTGGGACAAATTTTCCCCACTACGATCAGTGTTTAAAAAACTCTGACTGCTATAGGTGAATATCAACCAGTACAGGCTGGATTCAGTAAATGACGCTCAAAATTCAGCACTGAAAAAATTTGGCATTGAACAATATTCTATAATGGGCATTCTGGGATGGGTACCCTTTATAGAACAGTGCATAGCTCTGGAATACAAGCTCAGCTTTGGGCATGAGGAGCTACACTGCCTGAAATGAGGTGTAAATCCCAGTGCACAAGTTGGGTGCACATTTGCACTATTCTATAACAATGTTTGCATCTTAAGGGAGCGCCCCTGACCTGCCCATGTCCCTCCCATTGTTACGCCCCCTTTGCAGATCCACATTGAAACACTTAGGCGCTATTTTGTAAATGGACGCACAAATGTGTTTTTTACACAAATCTGCCATTTCTGCCCCTTTTTGGTGTCTTGCATCCATTAGAACGCTTTTCCCTGCCAAAAACTTGGCACAGAAGTAGCACCTAATAGTAGGAGTGTAAGTTGTCATATGCATATAAATTATGAATATGTGTAGAGTCAGCATTGGAGAGTTGTGAAATATAGTCCATCTACATATAACATATATGTAAGGGCAATTGCTTAAATCAAATGCTGCGTGAGTCATATCAGAATGCCCATTTGCTCAATGGATTCTTTGAACTGCAAAAAGGACTTGAATAGATATCAGTTACATTCGGGACTCTCTATTAAGGTAACAGAATATGCCCCTGAAGCGAGCGCTAGCCAAAATGTGGCCACGTCGGGCAGGTGACTTTTGTACCAGCAAATGAACTAAACATTATTAAAGTCTTTTTACCATACTGCTTTCTTTCTTGATTTTTCCCCAACTCTATCTTCTGACTATGCACAAGTTAGGCTATAAAAATAGAAGGGTTAATTTGTACAATTAAGCACCAGCATTCAATGTGGAATGCTTGTGCTCATACGCATTCAATTAATCTAAAATGAATAGCATCACTGAATATATGAGGAGTCCTTTTACTAAGGTGCGCTGAAAAATGTCCTGAGGAAGTATAGGCATGTGTTTTGGGCAACTGCAGATCCATTTTTCAGTGTGCCTGCAAAAAATGCCTTTGTTTTATTGTTGCCAAAAATGGACGTGCGGCAAAATAAAAATTGGTGGGCGTCCATTTTCGGTCTGAGACCTTACTGCCAGCCATTGACAGCGATAAGGTCTCACGTGTTAACCAGGTGGTAATGACCTACACAAGTCAAATGCCACTTGGCGCACATAGCGGATGGGAGACTGAGTTCCAGAAGTAATTAGTTCTGAAAGACGAAAAGGTGACACAAAGAATCATTTCTAGTTTAAACAGTGGGTCGACAACATAAAATTTTGATTAAAAAGGTATTAGTATAAAAACATTACTTATTTGATAAAGTTTTTTTTTCTGATTGTACAAGCTTTCCCTTTTTTTGCTAGACGGTTTTGTAAACTGGATCTAGTCAGGGTACTAGAAGGAAAATATAAAAAACATATAAAAGTTTTGTGTAATTTAAGAAAAGTAAAATTTACCCTGTTCCGTCCCTGATCTTTTCTTATTCCCTAATCCATTTTCCTCCCTTAGGGGTCTTTTACTTAGGCGCGCTGGCATTTTTAGCACACGCTAAATGTTAAAGACGCCCATAGGAATACATTGGCGTCTCTAACGTTTAGTGCGCACCTATTTTTAGCACACACTAAAAATGTCAGCGCTCCTAAGTAAAAGACCCCCTCAATTTCCCTATAATTTATGTGAGACCATCATCTAGAATTAAGCCACACATGAGGTAAAAGTCATTGGCAACAAAGAATAAGGTAAAGGTAGAGTACAGTTGGCTCCTGGGGGGGGGGGGGGGGAGTATGGCTTACAAATGTGTTTTGAAAACAGCAATTTGGACATTTTAGACAACAAAGTCCATCTGCCACTTTTTTCGATGTTTTTCTGTTTCAAAAATGAACTCCATAATCTGGGCATCAAGATCCAAGAAAATGGCATTTGGTGGGAAGGAGGAATACACAGAATTGTCATTGTAAAAAAAAAAAAAAAATGCTACTAGCATATTTTTATTCATCTAAGAATAGAAAAACAACTGTCAGGTGAATTTTACCTCCCAGAACTGTTTGAATTTATAACTCTCCATGAGCTCAAAATTAGAAAACTGAGCATGAAACTCTAAAATCCAAATCCACACAAGTACATTGTAGGTGTCTTTAAAACATTCATATGGAGTAAAATTAGATAGATGTCAAGCATTAGATCATTTGCACATTATGAGCTACTTCTGTGTTTAAAAAAAAAGTCCTCAATGAGATTGAAAATCACTTTTGACAAGTAAGAAAAAAATGTGTTTTTGTTTACATTCATGGCAAGCGATCTGAAACCCTTTTGAAGTACAAAATGTATGTATGCATTTGTCCCTCTGAAACGCTATCGCCATATTTAGTTCCATAGATAAAGCATCCATTTCTATAAATTTATACCTGATGACCTTTCAATATTTAAATATGAAGATTCTAGAAATCTTAGCATGAGACATGTCTAATGATCTCTATGCTGATGCACTGAAGGCTCCCTCCTACAACAGTTCAGGCAGGTAGACATATTTTTGACACTCAGAGTGTTCAATCTTAGGCTCATTGGTAGCACCTGACAGTGCGCATTTGCTAAAAAAAAGTACAATGTGTCAATCTGAAATAAATGTAAATTATCACCTTTCTTCTTTGTTAATTAAAGTCTGATTAATGCATTCCAGGGGTTGCTGGTATAGTTGAAGGATTTTTCTTCAGGATAAAATCTGAAATATAATTCAGGCCTAATTTATCAAGTTGTAGGAAAGGTTAACCTGAGTGATTTCTACTGTTAAGGATGTAGTGATCTTTAGGGCCCTTTTACAATGCTGCGGTAAAAAGTGAGCTGCGGTAATGTGAGTGTGTAAAAACTGCCACGTGCCAATGTCATTTTTTTTTACCGCAGCAGGAATTTCCATTATGTAAAATGGAAATTGCAAATGGCCGCTAAAATATTGGTGCACGGTGATTTACTGCCTGAACCCTTACTGCCTCCTATTTAGTAGGCGATAGGGGCTCACATGCTAACCCGTTGATAACTGGACAGCATGTGCTAATGGCCAATTATTGATGGGCATGCCTACTCCTTGTCCCCCATGCTAGAAAACAGAAAGCTCTTTTCTGGTGTGGGAAATGCCGTGCAGCAAACACAGAACTACCACAGGGTGCTGCAGTGTGTCATGCTGTAGTGCTGTTTTTGCCATATGCTACTTGCACGGTAGCCCTACTGCACCTTTGTAAAAGGGCCCCTTATGGCCAGATTCTACATATGGCACCTAAAAAATCCACACAGACTTAAGCGTATTCTATAAGATTTAGGAGCAGTTTATAGAATACGCTTAGTTGATACCGTGGCACCTAAATAAAAACCTGGTATAAATTCATGCATGTATATTTAGGCGCACTGACCCATATTCTGTAATTATGCTTGGAAATGTTGGCCTGCCCATGAAATTCCATTAAACATGCCCCTTTTAAACTACACATATTTATTTTGAACTGTGAGCTTTTCAATTTAGGCGCAGTTCTTTATAAAAATACGTTTAGCGATTTCCATGCATAAATTCTGAAAATTGTCAATTAGTGCTCTTTATTGCTTGTTAAGTGCTGTTAAAAACGCTGATGGCTTGTTACACCAATTAAGTTACGTGCGTATTTCCGTGCGGAAATCTAGGTGCCATATATAGAATCTGGCCCTTAATGTCTTACCGTCAAAATAAATGAATATTAAGGAGAATTAATTGAAAGTCACCAATTTTTTTCTCTAGGTGGTTGTTATAAAATTTGGTCAACCAATAAGTCATAGCTTGGAAACATATTTGCTTCAGAAAGATATTTGTGAAGCAGTATCAAGCTAAACAGAACCAGAAAGATAGAATAGTATCAAGATAAATTGTCAGGTGTCTTTCATTTTTCTAATCTAATCTAATCCAAGGTTTTATATACTACAGAATCCAAAAAGGTCCTTAGCGGTTTATAATTTGTAGAAGAATCACTGCGTTTCAGTTTTTGTCTCTATTGTTACAAGCATGGGTCAGTGCAAAGTACCCTGACTGTACATCCAAATTCAGTGCCCCAGTGCTGATGATGCCTTCTTCCCCCCCACCCCACGGTGACTGACATGCTTTTCCCTCTGTCCCTTAGCTTCTGGTGATTCCCACCAGACCTCCACCACTGCCCACACTCAAAGGTAAACAGGGCCATCCTACAAGTGCCTGAATGTGGCGATGCTGACTTGCCATATGTACAATGTGTGGTGAAGCAGTCTTGCCTCATTCCTTATTGTAGACGAGAAGAGGCAAGACCAAAATATCACAGAGTTTATTAGAACACCACTGCGCACAGCCTGACCCATGGCTGCCCTGGATGGCAGTGAGGTTGGCAGTGAGGGGTACTACAGAAGGAAATCAGGAGGAGGGGATGGCAATAGAAAGTGATTTCATCATCCTTCGTGGCTTGCCACCTGGGTCATACTGGTCCTGTGATGAAACTCTATCATGCACATTCAGACAGCTCAATTTTGGATAAAAAGGAGTGGGAGGCATGTGAGAGACAAGAAAAAGTTGCAGCGTGCCCAATACTTCCCCACCTAAAATGACAGGATATAGAGCTAAGAAAAGTAGAACATCATTAATGCCAAATATTATAATATCTAAGGACATGATATTCAGCTAGTGGCAATCAGCATTTTGCTGACTGCTGCAGACATTACACCTGGGCCATTTCTTGGCACCGGCATAGAATTTCTGGGTTTCTGGAGCCAGCTAACGCAGAGCAGTTAAGTGCAATATTCAGCACTTATCCAACTATGGTGAAACGCATAAACATAGGACTGACTTTTATTAGGTTAATCTGGCTGGTTAAGTGCTGAATCTCAGCCAGTCAAGTGCCAACTCCGCCTCAAATAGCTAGTTTTCAGTTCACTGCTAACCGGTTAAGTGCTACTGAAAATTAGCAGTTAGCCCAGAACAGGCAATTTAATTGGCCAGGAGCCATTTTTTGGCCAGTTAAATCACCTTGAATATCAACCCCTAATATTTTTTAAAAAATGCTTTAAGAAGTTAAACATTTAAATTGAAAAAAAATTCATTTTACTTTTCTGTTTTTCCTCAGCTTGCATTTTTGTCTCTCTTCTGCTTTCATTTTCTCACTTCTACAGACCCCCTCCCCTGGTGTTTTCATGCTACATTTCATTATAAAAAAAAAAAATAAACAGCCCAGCGTCTTATAATTATTCAAAAATTCTTTTTTTCCCCAATGCTTCATAGATAAACCAAGTTTTTCATTCTTTTTTAACTTAATTTAAACCACTTGATTACTCTATGTAAGGACCACTGGCCGACATGTGGCATATTTCGCTATTGCTAAGTTAGGGTTCGGTCCACTACAAGGGCAAACAGACAATACTAAATTTCAAACATTTTTTACAACCTTATGTTTAAAAAAATATGCATATCATAGAAAATACACAACACTTACTGCGTTGAACGCTATCATCAAAAAGTCTTACACATGGCGATAATGACGGCATATTCTCATTACGTTTATATTAACAAGGAGTATTCTAGCCATCACAGCAATGAACTCCAAACTAATTGGTTGTTTAAACCCTTCCTATATAATAATTCTCACCACCAACGTTCTAATGTGTCTGCCTGTGTCCGTGGTGCCTTCGGAGTTGCTGAGCTAGGCTCCATAGCCAGGCTGATGTCACTCACAGCTGATTCCCAGGCAGGGGGAGGAGTAGTGAAATACGCGGAGCAAGTGGCAGGGAGCGGAGCAAGTGGCAGGAAGCGGCGCATCAAACAATGACCCTCCTCTTCCCTGCCTCCCCTCCAGCCACCCATGTCCTGCGACCCTCCTCTCCCCCTGACCCCCCCTGCAGCCAACCATGTCCAGTGACACTACTCTCCCCCTGCCCCCCCCCTCCAGCCACCCACGTCCAACTACCCTGCTCACTCCCTGCCCCCCCTCCGGCCACCCATGTCCAACGACCCTGCTCTCTCACCTGCCCCTCCTTCATCCACCCAGGTTGTGTAACCAATTCTTCGGGGCAGGCAGTTAATTAAATTTGCTGATGACACAAAGTTATTCAAAGTCGTTAACTCGCGACAGGATTGTGAAAAATTACAGAAGGACCTTACGAGACTGGGAGACTGTGCAGCTAAATGGCAGATGACGTTTAATGTGAGCAAGTGCAAGGGGATGCACGTGGGAAAAAAGAACCCAAATTATAGCTACGTCATGCAAGGTTCCACGTTAGGAGTTACGGACCAAGAAAGGGATCTGGGTGTCGTCGTCGATAATACACTGAAACCTTCTGCTCAGTGTGCTGCTGCGGCTAGGAAAGCGAATAGAATGTTAGGTATTATTAGGAAAGGTATGGAAAACAGGTGTGAGGATGTTATAATGCCGTTGTATCGCTCCATGGTGCGACCGCACCTTGAGTATTGTGTTCAATTCTGGTCGCCGCATCTCAAGAAAGATATAGTAGAATTGGAAAAGGTGCAGCGAAGGGCAACTAAAATGATAGCGGGGATGGGACGACTTTCCTATGAAGAAAGACTAAGGAGGCTAGGGATTTTCAGCTTGGAGAAGAGACGGCTGAGGGGAGACATGATAGAGGTATATAAAGTAATGAGTGGAGTGGAACAGGTGGATGTGAAGCGTCTGTTCACGCTTTCCAAAAATACTAGGACTAGGGGGCATGCGATGAAACTACATTGTAGTAAATTTAAAACAAATCGGAGAAAATATTTCTTCACCCAACGCATAATTAAACTCTGGAATTCATTGCCGGAGAACGTGGTGAAGGCAGTTAGCTTAGCAGAGTTTTAAAAGGGGTTAGATGGTTTCCTAAAGAACAAGTCCATAAACCACTACTAAATGGACTTGGGAAAAATCCACAATTCCAGGAATAACATGTATAGAATGTTTGTACGTTTGAGAAGCTTGCCAGGTGCCCTTGGCCTGGATTGGCCGCTGTCGTGGACAGGATGCTGGGCTCGATGGACCCTTGGTCTTTTCCCAGTGTGGCATTACTTATGTACTTATGTAGTCCAAAAAGTACAATTCTATAACATGGTGCCTGGAGGACACATGGTAGCAGTTCATTCTATAAAGAAAAATAGGTTTTCACTTTGCTTGATAGAATTCTAGCATAATCAGATATATGCATGCTTAACATTTAGATGGGAGCACTAATGCCAGCTGGTCTGTTAGTGCCTTTCATTAAGCAGCAGTAAGCCCACTGCCGGCTTACCGCGCGCCAATCCAGAACTATCGCCAGGCTGGAACTTAACCAGTGGTAATCGCTGCCCTGTTACTGCCGGGTTAGCGTGGGAGCCCTTACAGCCATCTCAATGGGTGGCGGTAAGAGTTCCCCACCAAAGTGGCTGTGCGGTAAATGATTCACTTACCGCATGATCATTTCTTTTTCCCCCAAAATGGACAGGCTTTTACCCACTGCCATAGAAAGGGGCCTAAGCACGCATCAAATCATGCACTGATGCTAGTGTAGGCCTCCTTTTACTGCAGCTTAGTAAAAGGACTTTTGGTGGTTTTTTTCACAGACAGCATTCTGTTTGATTAATAGGACAATCACAACGTAGTGGGCAATATGCCCTAACTTCGTGGTTCATTTCCATTATTCCATATTAAACACGTAAGAACCATTCTGACTCCTGAGGCAGGCGTTTGAACGCCGAAACACGGCCCATGTCGGGCCATTTTCAGATTAAAGGATGACCGTTAGCTCTATCCTGAAGACCCAGTGTTGCTTTTTTATTGTTTCACTTACCGCATGGCCATTTCTTTTTCCCCCAAAATGGACAGGCTTTTACCCACTGCGGGAAAAAGGGGCCTCAGTGCGCATCAAATCACGCACTGATGCTAGCGCAGGCCCCTTTTTACTGCAGCTTAGTAAAAGGACCCCTAAATGCAGCAGATTACTTACACTACATTGTAAATCATGGGCATGTTTAAACCACACCCAAACTCCACCACGTGTACACCCCTCCCTCCATTGCAAATGTGCCCTATGTCAGTTAAACGAGTATTTACAGAATTTATTATTCTACATATTTATATTAGAAATGGGCACATAAATGTTAGGGTCTGTGTTATAGAATCCCCCCCCCCCCCCCCCCTCTCACACACACACGGTATGCTGATTCATTACTATGTCTGAAACATTTCTGTAGTGGAAAATTGATTTAACACATCTTAACCTACAAATTAATAGATGTTCAGTTTGTGCAGGTTAAGTTCTAATGAGTATTAACATTTTATTTTAAAGAAATGTGTGAACCAAACTGAAAACTTCAAAGAAAATTGGCTAAAAGAGTTGGATTTTCTGAAAATGAACTGAAAATACTTCCCTGTCCAAAACTCTAATGAATCACTTATAGGGAAAAGAAGGGAATTTTTCTCCCACCTTTTCAGTAGTAGCTATGCAGGTGCAGTAGAGACTTTACTTATCTCGGAGGGCTTACAATCTAAGGGGCCTTTTTACTAAATACTGTTAAATGCTAACATGTGCTTAGTGTGGGAAAAATGCAAAACATTTAAGCTATTCTGCATGCTGTTTTAGATTCTTTCATTTGTAATTTTTCAATTCGTATCTTGTGTTTCTTATATTTTCATGACTTTATTTTTAAAAATTTTTACGGCTGCATTTCAATAAAGATTTTAATCGTGATTAATCACATAATTAAAGATATATTATTTATATACCTTTAATCACACGATTAATGATTAAAATTTTAGTCGAAGGACAATTTTAATCGAAGGATAATTTTGAGACTGCCCACAGGAACAATGTCTCCTTTTCATAGGGAAACCTTACACTTGCACAAAGTTTACCATAGAAAATATAGCCTATTGCAAAACAGGTGTTACATACTTACCCTCCCCAACCCCCCTCAGGATACTCTTCTCTTGTAAGAAGTGTGGCAAGGTTCCCCACCCGCCAACCACCTGTTTTTGCCATCGTAAGTTACATCCTGATGATATGACTTGCTCTAACTGGTTTCCTGGAGCTATGTAAATCCATTCTGCTTTGCCCTTTCATAGGTTTGTGTTTATAATTATTAATGATTTGGTATACTGCCAAAAGTGTGAGCATACAAGGCTGTGTACAGACTATACATAAGAAAGATCACCTACTAATTGATAGAACAGGGTAGAGAAACAACAGAGGGGACAATAGTAGGACAGGTCCAGGTCCTTGGTTACTGGCCTTGGCTTGCCTACATTCCTGAACCTGATCTGCCAGTCTGAACCAGTGATTGATTCCCAAATATGATTTTGTCTGCAGATTCAGTGCTGATCCTGATCCACCGGGGTTGACACTGCTTGTCCAACCACATTCCCAACCTACATTCTTCAGCTTCCTATTATCTGGCTACCAGTGACTAACACTAAACTCTGAAAGGAATGCCTTGGCCTCTTGATTTAAATCCTGGAAACTTCTGAATATTAGAGGACTCAACCTGAAGGGAAATGAAATTGTTATAGGTGAACATGCACAACCTAGGCCAAAGATCCCATGTTTTTTCCTTCTTAATTGTCTGGTTGTGACAGTAGGGCTGTCTTTCTGCCACATATATTTGTTCTTGCTATGAAGTATACAACAAAAGTAGGTATGAGGTTTTTCTCCCTGACATCCTATCTCTGCCTCTTTCTGGTAGGGCAAAACTACTCATTCTCAAAAAACATGCATACCTTTTTCCTACAATTAGTGGAAAGGGGGGATTGTAGTAGTCGGAATTAGTGTTATAAGTTTGTAAGTGAACATTCTATTCCTTAAAGATAGTAACATAATAAATGTTGGAAGATAAAGACCTGCATGGTCCATCCAGTCTGCCAACAAGGTGGCCAAAGTTGTATCTGGTACTCTTCATGGGTTAAACAACTTCTTTATTAAACACTGGCATCATAACCATGGCAGTTGGCAACTTGCCTTGGCAACATCATATGGACAGTTTTATGATGCAATCTTGTAACATACCATTACTGAAAAACTTTTGCTCAAATTAAATTGATTTAACCTGTGTCAACCTAAAAATTAACATTCATTAAGTTGATTAGCATGTGATAAAAGTCTAAGGGCTCCTTTTACTAAACTGCAGTATGCATACTGCAGCTTAAAAGGGCGTACCAAAGGATGTGCTAAGGTGTCCCACAGTGAATTCTGAATGCTTGCACACAAACCATGTGTTAAATCATTTTTTTAGAATTTTTCTTGGAGGGGCTGTGACTGGGAGCGGAGAGTGGGTGTGACAGCAAGAATCAGTTAGCCCAGCTGCATTCCTGCATGCTAACTGATTAGCGCAAGAATAGAACACCAGCCCTTAACACCTACAAAATAGATGGCAGTAAGGGCTCATGCTGCAATTATTGGTAATTGCCATGCCCTAATGGCAAAATTAGCATGTGGCCATCAATTTTAAAATGAAAAATTGGCCATTATCCAGCAACAGCAAAAATGGCCTTAGTGTTTAGGAATAACTCATGTAAGGACACACTAAGGGCAATATTTCCTGTAGTTATTAAAAGAACCCCTAAATGTGCATTTAAATTTTTTTACTAAAATGAATGTGGGATATCAACGGAATCAGTATCCAGAAATCAGAATAAAAGATGAAACAAACCAAAAAGGAAATGAGAATTTTTGCCATGTGCACATCCCCAGTCAGAATGCAGTTAATTTTCATGTATGAACGTTTAAGAAACGGAAAAATAATATGTTTTACACAATAGAAAAAGAAAATCTTTACATCCTTTTCTGGTTGTTCTTTGATTTCTGAAAAAAAGAAAAAATGAGAAGCATAGCAATGTTCAAACAAAGCAATTATTGAGAAAGAAAGGTCAGGTGAGATCTCTCTAAATACTATATTTTCTGTTTCATACTCAGAAACATGCACAACAGCTCCACCTAGTAGTGGTCTAGAATTGTATTAATAAGTACTATTAGTTTAGGTTTCTTAACCTTTTCTGATCTGGTCACCAGCTGTGGCTTTGCATGTATACCAAGAGAGAGAAAGTGATAAAGTAAGACCGAGGTTGGCTACTTACATGAATTTAAGCATAAATTATGTAAACCATGAAAGCTTCCCTGGAGTGGAGGAGTAGCCTAGTGGTTAGTGCAGTGGATTTTGATCCTGGGGAACTGAGTTCAATTCCCACTACAGCTCCTTGTGACTCTGGGCACGTTACTTATTTATTTGTATCCCACATTTTCCCACCTATTTGCAGGCTCAATGTGGCTTACATTATGCCGTGATGGTGATCGCCATTTCCGGGTACAGTATTTCAAATGGTAATACATTTAGTTGTATACATACATGGTAAAGAGGAATACATTGTGGTATTGCATACAAATGATTTTGCATCAAGGTGCATACATACATGGTACAGAGGAATGCATTATGGCATTGCATAGAGGTTTCTAAGTGATAAAATGAGTTGCGGCATAAGTTAGGTCGTCGACTATAGAGATGTCCATTGCCCCTGGTACAAAATAAGTACCTGAATATATTTAAACCGCTTTGAATGTAGTTGCAGAAACCTCAGAAAGGCAGTATATCAAGTCCCATTTCCCATTCCCTATTTGAGATTCTAGATGGAATGTTGCTACTATTGGAGATTCTAGATGGAATTCTACATGGAATAATACCACTTGCTGGCGATTGTTTTCCTGGTTTCAGTGAGAGTCAGTTTGGATATATTTACCAGAGAGAAAGGGATACACAGTATTTATGCTATTCCACTAGCAACGTTCCATGTAGAAGCCTGCCCTTGCAGATCAGCAACGTGGCCGCGCAGGCTTCTGTTTCTGTGAGTCTGATGTCCTGCACGTATGTGCAGGACGTCAGACTCACAGAAACAGAAGCCTGCACGGCCGCATTGCTGATCTGCAAGAGCAGGCTTCTACACGGAATGTTGCTAGTGGAGGAGTAGCCTAGTGGCCAGTGCAGCGGACTCTGATTCTGGGGAGCTGGGTTCAATTCCCACTGCAGCTCCTTGTGGCTCTGGGCAAGTCCCTTAACCCTCCATTGCCCCTGGTACAAAATAAGTACCTGAATATATTTAAACCGCTTTGAATGTAGTTGCAAAAACCTCAGAAAGGCAGTATAATCAAGTCCCATTTCCCTTTCCCTATTTGAGATTCTACATGGAATGTTGCTACTATTGGAGATTCTAGATGGAATTCTACATGGAATAATACCACTTGCTGGCGATTGTTTTCCTGGTTTCAGTGAGAGTCAGTTTGGATATATTTACCAGAGAGAAAGGGATACACAGTATTTATGCTATTCCACTAGCAACATTCTATGTAGAAGCCTGCCCTTGCAGATCAGCAACGTAGCCGTGCAGGCTACTGTTTCTGTGAGTCTGACGTCAGACTCACAGAAACAGAAGCCTGTGCGGCCGCATTGCTGATCTGCAAGAGCAGGCTTCTACATAGAATGTTGCTGGTGGAGGAGTAGCCTATTGGCCAGTGCAGCAGACTCTGATTCTGGGGAGCTGGGTTCAATTCCCACTGCAGCTCCTTGTGGCTCTGAGCAAGTCACTTAACCCTCCATTGCCCCTGGTACAAAATAAGTACCTGAATATATGTAAACCACTTTGAATGTAGTTGCAACAACCTCAGAAAGGCAGTATATCAAGTCCCATTTCCCCTTTGTAGTGTATGAATAGCCATAGATTAAGGGGAGATTGTGCAGGTGACTCTGTACTGACAATATATGTCAGACAGTCAGTGCCAAGAGGTAGGGGTGGACCAAGAAGCCTCGTCAGCCAAGGGTTGATTGAAGTAACTTTATTGCACCACATACATGTATTTGGTGCAATAAAGTTACTTCAATCAACCCTCGGCTGATGAGACTTCTTGGTCCATCCCTACTTCTTGGCTCTGACTGTTGTTGTATGCATGTGGGTTCTTGTACCCTGACCTGTGGGTTGCTGTTGTGACAATATATGTGCCTACACTTGCATGCACCATGTGTGGGCATTACTAGAGGCATAGTTTTGATGCAATTGGATTAGAGGTGCACAATTTTAGATATTTATCACTTATAAAGTCACCCCCCCCCCCAACAAGGCCATGCATTCTCCATTACAATGTTTTTATTTAAATGTATACAATGTAAAACAAATAATACTTATCCATGCAAAAAATCTAACCAAAACTATTGTTGAAAATGCATATACATGTAATTCTGATATTTACACCCACCTACTCTCTGCTTCCCATTCTGTCCCAGCACATAAAAATACATTTTTTAAGCAAGTGGAAAGTACGTGCTGAAGCCCAAATTACCACAAGACGTTTGAGCATGCCCCATGGTAAGGCATTTTAAGCTGTAGTAAGCACTCGTTAATGCTTTCTGCAGCTTAGTAAAAGGCCCTCGTAGTGTGCAAATGCAAGGAAGCATATATGTGGACGGAGCTTGGAAAAGGCTTGGGAGGGTCCCAGTTATGCTTATAACTTAAAGAATACTATAAATTATGCAACCTGTAACCTGTCATTAAAATCATCCATAGTACTGAAGATTGGAGGGTGGCCAATGTAATGCCAATTTTTAAAAAGGGTTCCAGGGGTGATCCATGAAATTAGAGAAAAGTAAGCCTGACTTCAGTGCCAGGGAAAATAGTGTAATGTAATGTAATTTTCTTGTATCCCGCCAACCACTAATAGTGGTTCAAAGTGGGTAGCAAAATATCAGAAAAGAGAAAAACATTGAAGAAAAGATCAGTTAAGATAGAAATTGTTTAAACAGATAAGTCTTAAGATTCTTACAAAATTGCAAATAATTGAAAGAACTTCGAAGTGTAACAGGAAGGGTAAGTCAAAACTGAGGAGCTAAATAGCAGAAAGACATTGTGAAGATTTTCTTGTATTTAACTCCTAAAAAAGGTGGAATTAGCAAACGCAAAGGGTCTCTAGATTTAGATAAACCATGACATTGGGAAATGAGATCAAATTTAAAAGGTAGTCTGGAGACGAACCATCAAACACTTTAAAAATAAAACAAGCTACATTGAAAAGAGCGCTACAATGAATGGGAAGCCCATGCAAAGAGGTCAAAGCTGTAGTAGAACTATCATGTCTCTTAAGTCCTAAAACAAGTTTGGCTGTTGTGTTCTGCAATAATTGTAGTTGACATTAATTTAACAGAAATAGAAGCATATAAAATATTACAGTAACCGAGATGAGTCAATGTGAGCTATCAAAGCATAGTTTAAAGTGGCGAAGCTGATGTAATTTAAAATAAATGAGTTAAGTGATTTACTTGTGGTTCCAATGTAAGTGAAGAATCAAGTATAATTCCAAGAATCTTAGCCTAAGCGTATTCTATAAGATTTATATGCAGTATATAGGATATGCTTAGTTGATATCATCACACCTAAATCTGCGTGCCCATTTACACCGATGAAAACCTGATGTAAATCCCAGTGCATAGATTTAGATGGACTGGGCCGTATTTTATATCTACACATGTAAATTTTGGAACGTCCACAAAATGTCCTTAAACACACCTATAAACACACCCCATTTGAACTGCATGCAATTATTTTGAACTATGTGCTTCACCATTCAGGCACAGTTCATTAAAGAATGTGCTTTACCGAGTTGTACACATAACTTGCAATTATTGTCAATTAGAGCTCATTATTGCTTGTTAAGCGCTGTTAAAAACACTGATTGGCTTATTGAGCCAATTAAGTTACGTGTGTAGTTTTAGAATGCACCTGGATTTCGGTGTGCAAATCTAAGCACCATATATAGAATCTCCCCCTGAGGGGATCGGGAATACGATCATTCTTCTTAGCTAACCACAATAATTTGATTTTATCAGTGTTTAGCTTAAAGCAATGAATTCTGCTATGATAATAATCTTATTATCTTTACATATTGTTGTTTAAAATGTTGTTTACTATCTTACTTTTAAACTGTATAATTGTACTTCATGCACTGTAGCCTTTTCTACAGATTGTGTAAGCCACATTGAACCTGCAATTGGTGGGAAAATGTGGGATATAAATGTATTAAATAAATAAATATTTAATCAGCTCAATATATTGAACTACCTTAGAGGTAGTTCAAACTAATTCTCACTAACTGGAACCAGAAGTAGCATATCATCTGCATATGAATAAAAAGCAACACCTAATGAAGAGAAACCAAAGTCCATATTAGTCATATATATTAAACAAAATGGGTAACAATGGAGAACCTTGTGGTGTACCACAAGGTGGTATCCAAGAAGCAGAAAGGTCGCCATTCATCTTAACCGAATAATTTCTATTACATAAAAATTCTTCAAACCACTGAATAACATTACCAGAAATGCATATAGAACTTAAATAGAAGGACTTCATGGTCCACTATTTCAGATGCTGCTGTTAAGTCAAACTGAGCAAAATCAATGCTTTACCTTTAGCCATGTAACACTTAACATCTGACACCAAGGCTAGCAGTGCTGACTTGGTACTGTGAAATGACCTAAATCCAAATTGTGATGGACTAAGACACTATCTATGAAGTCAGTTGAGAAGTGACAATACACTCAGATAGTTTAGCAATAAGGGGGGATACTGGCAATTGGACAAAAGTTAGAAGGTAAACTAGGGTCAGCATTAGGTTTTTTTAATAATTGGAGTAAGAATAATGCCACCTAGTTGTGATGGATAATATCCTAATCGAAAGAGTGAATTAAAAATGTGATCCATTACTAACGGAAGTGGTGATTTCAAAATATGAGCTGGACAACTGTCCAATATACAAGAGGAAGAAGCCAATTTAGATAGAAGAGAAGTCGCCTGTTCCTTATTGAAAGGCTGGAAAACAGTCCATAACCTGTCAACTGGAATAGCCTGGATATTTTATGAAGCTTGAATAGTCAGATCAATCACATCTGGAAGCCTAGGGGAAACTATATCCCTTATTCTAACAATCTTATCTGAAAAATACACTGCTAAAACTGAAGCTGAAGGATTTTGTTCCTTATCTATATTAACACAGGAGTTAGGTGTTAAATCCCTAAGAATTGTAAAAAGCTGCTTAGAAGAGATGAAGATTGTCTTACAAAGAAGCATATTAAACCTTTTTCACTTTATAGATTGCAGATTTATAAATTTTCATAACCTTCCTCCATTCTAACTTTAATGAGTCATCATGAAGACGATGCCAACGATGTTCTAAATGACCACACTCAATTTTCAGTTTAGCAAGATCGTAAGTAAACCATTTAACCTTATGAGAAATTGAAGTTACCTTTTTAGCTAAAGGAGCTGGAGCATATCTGGTTTCAGATAACACACAATGCCAATTAGTATAAAAATTCAATGAACAACAGACACTGTTGCATTAGCAGAACTATCCTGAGTAAAAGTTCTAAAGTCAAGACTATATCCTTTAACATGAGTAGGTGACAAGAATTACGTGTCAAACCTAATGAATCTAAAATAAACCTAAAACTTTCAACCTCAGTATCAGTATAATTCTCCAACTCAAGATTGATATCTCCAAATAATAACAAAGATTGAGATAAATGAAATTAGTGCAGTTGTTCATGAACCAAACTCCATTTACCTGGAGGATGGTAAATCGCTATTAAACTAACAGAACCTAAAAAATTGGAATCTGTTAACCTACAGCATAATACTTCAAGGTCTAAAGTAGAGACAGAATCAACTACAGAATGTTTGAAAAAAGACTTAAAACTTACAACAATGCCCCCCTGCCTTTCTTATCTAATCTTGAATGACCAATAGCTCTATATCCAGGGGGACAAAGATTAGACAGAATGCAAGGATCATAATAGTGGAAACTATTATAAAGAACAAAATTACAGAACAGGGTCAGCATGGGTTCAGCCTAGGGAAGACTTGCCTCACCAATTTACTTCATTTCGTTGACGATGTGAATAAACATGTGGATAAAGGCAAGCTGTTGATATAGTGTAGATTTTCAGAAAGCTTTTGACAAATTTCCTTATGAGAGACTCCTGAGAAAATTAAAAAAGTCATGGTAGGATCGAGTTTCATGGATCAGTCTCTCATAAAAATGCTGTGATTGCAATGTTTTGATAGCTGCACCAGCCAAGCTAATTTTGGGATTTTATATGAGTTGGTTACCCACTGCCCCTGACGCAGCCATTTGTACTGGCAGAACATGGCCATATCGGGCATTTTATGTTGGAATTCTGGGACCTTTTAATCTATTAATAAAAACTGTGTTTTTCACAGGGTCTGCCTTGTTGTTTTATCTTCCATATTGGATTTTGGCAGACTGCCTTCCTTGCTGCTTTTTCATTGATATGTATATTTAAGACTTCCATCATATAGCTCAAAATGTAGTGGCTTGCCTGTTACCTGGGCGTTTATGATACAGACACATCTTACTAGTGTTGATCAGTTTACACTGGCTCCCCACAGCAATTTAACCAGCCAGGAATGGCCCCTAAATCGGTTAGTACTGCTGAATATCAGCACTAACCACCAAACCCAAAACCGGTATTTTGTGGGCAGTCCAGGGGCAGATAATGTATGCAGTTATGTGCCACAGCACAACAAAAAAACATTTTTTGTGTGCTACTGGGCAAAAACCATTTGTCCTATACTAAATTCAGTGTGCGTATTCCAAATCAGAATTGTTGTAACACTCCAGGAAATTTTGTTATGCTTAAGTTTGCCCAAATGAATTAAGCACTTGGAAAGCATTGAATATTTTTTTACAGAACGAGTTTTACTCCAACAATTACCTGATCTACATGAAAGTTTTCATAGTAAACAGTATATGAAAATGGAATGGAATAACAAAATTTCAAAAAAAGTCTTGTATTCCAGTTTAAAAGTCTTACTTCAGCAAGGCCCAGTACTGTTAAAAGTGCTTCAGGCATCTACTTTTGCATTTGTGACCGGTCATATTTTCCCGTTGCAAAAACCAGCAGTAGTCCCCCATCATGTTGGGATTCCAGCGGCCTTGATATCTGTTCTCCATTGTAGAAATGTCTTTATGGAACCTCTCTCCATGTTCGTCACTTACGTGTCCAAAATTGGGTGGGAAAAAGTCAAGATGGGAATGTAAGAAATGCATTTTCAATGACATTCGGCAGCCAAGTTGTTCATATGCTTTAAGCATGTCTACTAGTTCAGCATAGTTTTCAGCTCGTCTGTTCCCAAGGAAGTTCTGCACTACTAGCACAAATGCATCCCAAGCATTAATATTATAAGTGAATAGGCTTTGCATGTATAACTTAAAATCTAGACGTGTCAGGCAAATTCGGAGTTTATATTTGGAATCAGCAGGCTCAATTTAGTATAAAACACATGTTTTTCTCTCAGTAGCAAAATCATTGTTGCGTTGTGATTCAGCCCTTAACCACATAAGATGACCACATATCTAACCTATCTTTCTGTGGGCCACCCTATGCAGTTAAGTGCTGAATATTGCACTTAATCACACAAGTTTTAGGCAGCCACATATGACTGGATATTCAGTGTTGGTGTCTGGACATAGCCTGGCATTGAACATCCGGACATAAAGCCAGTAGCGGAGAAATGATGCTGACTACCGCTAGATAAATGTCAACCCATGGTTTGCAATTTTTTCCATCCTTCCAAAAGAAAATTCCATTACAGGACGAATCACAATTTTTAAAAAAGGCCTACCCCAATTATATTCCTGGTTATCAAACCATTAACTTATTGAATATCTATACATATAAAGAAAAAAGTTTGTTTCTCTGCATGTTCATTGTTTGCTCTTCATACATTTGGACACCATCCCCAGGATTCTATACATCGTGCCTTAATTTCCATATGGAAATCAAAGCATATTCTATGTAACTTAATTGGTTAACTAGCTATTCACCACTGTAAACTGGATGTTAACAAGCAATTATCAGCACTAATTGGCATTAATCAAGATTTATGTTAACAACCCACTAAGTGTATTCTGTAACATGGTGTGTTTAGATTCTAAGTTGCATAGTTGAAAAGGGGGCATGGCTATTTGAGGGGTGTGGGCGTTTCGAAAATCTATGCACATTGTTATAGAAAATACCCGCTCTGTGCCCAATTTAGGTGTCGGGATTTATGTTAAGTAAAACATGGTGTAAATGGCCGCAACTAAATTTGGTCATGTGGAGAGGCACTTGGCATATTATATATACTGCATAGAAATTTAAGCCTATTCTATAAACCAAAGGTGTACTTTAGAGAACATACCGAAGCAAATTTTTATTTCTGTGTGCAATTTTCAGGCACCATATTTAGAATCTAGTCCCGTATGAGGAAATGCAATAAAAAATTGCAGGGACCTACCTCTCATCCTGTAGGAGGTCAACAACTATATTTTGTTGAACAAACATTGATCCCCTACTTGCAAAAGCCCGCCTATGTATTTGACCAATGAGATTGCAGGATTGAATATATATTTTGTGTAGGAGGGGCTGTCTGTAATATCTGTTAAGTGCGTTTGTATTTTGGTGTTGTACTTGTGTGTCTGATGCTGTCCTATCATTCCTTTCTGTTTCTTTTTTTATTATTGTATATGATGTACACCACTGTGATCTGACGAAAGTTTGTAAAGGGGTTAAGCCAGTGGTTCCCAAACTTTTTCCGTTCACGGCACTCTTCATGTCAGAGCAATTTTTCACGGCACCCTTCCCCCAGGCCACACTGATCTCCCCCCCCCCCCCCCCCCCAGCCACACAGATCTTCATCTTTTTCTCTGCATAAATATAATAGTGCTAGGGTGTCTCCATAACCAGCCCCTCCAAATGACACACTGATTACGACTTATAACAAATTAGTACTCTACCTATATGAAAAGTTATTCCGTTATTATATTTCCTCTTTGTACATCTGTATGCTGCACAAGCTAGCATATTTAAAAATATGAGATTAAATAAAAAAAATGCTACCAACAATAAAGAATGACAACTTGGATGCAGCAGCTCTTAGCTTTGCTTGCTTTGTTTTGAATGGGATGGGAAACAGAGACTGACCTATTAGTTTCAACTTTTTGACTTCATCCCATCTCCTGTTTTCATCCAACCTCCTTGGCAGTTGCCTCTGCGAGTCCCGAAGGCAGTCTGCTCCATGTTCAAAGTGGCTGAGCCAAAAAAAACAAAAAAACAAGTGCGGGGCCGCAGCAGCCTTCAGATGTGGGCTGTCGGCTCTGCTGGTTCTCTGCCCCCACTAATGTCAACTTCCAGTTCCGGGGGCAGAACTGACAGCACATGCTTGAAGGCTGCTGCAGACCTGCACTTGCTTTTTGTTGTTGTTTTTCTGCCGCTGCTGTCTGCAGTAGCAGTTTGGTTGGGAGGGATTTGCCACGGCACCCCAGAGAGTTCGCTGCGGTGCACCGGGGTACCATGGCACACAATTTGGGAAATGCTGGGTTAAGCAAATAAAATAAATTGTAACTGTAACTGAATAGCATTGCACAAGTACGAGCAAATGCAACAAAGCTTTGCAGGGAGCCTTCTCTCATTCAGGAGGAAATCAAGGACTACTTTTTGTTAAAAAAAAAAAACATTGGTCCCCCACTTGCAACAGCCCACTTATCTGTCTAACCAAGAAAATTCATTTGGTAGCATGAGAAAATGCAATTAAACTTTGCAAGGGACCATCCTCTCATCAAGGGGGAGGTCAGTGACTTTGTTTTATTGTCCCCCACCTATAATGGCCCTCCCATTGATCTTGCCAATGAGATTGCAGCATTTGATAATATCATAAAACTACTGATCAAACCATTATTAGTAAGCACAAAATGTACATAGGGATTCTCAAGGATGATCACCAGTCCATTTGCATCAAAATCTAACAGGATGCAAAAATCACATTTCCATGCCATGCCATGCCATGCCATGCCAGGTATCACTAACTATATAATAAAACCAGAATTTGGTATATTCTACCTTTCTAGATAAATGGTGACATTGCTTAAAAAAATCATGCTGTAACATGCTAAAGCTTTGGTTTATAAGATCCGTGTGATTATTACTATATATTGATTATTTCGAACCTGACCAGTAGGATTGTAGGCAGTTGTACATTATATAATATCCCACTGATCAAGTTGTATACAATCTACATATATTGCAAATCTCACTGATTTTGACTTTTGGCAAAATACACAAACATAACAGGCAGCAATGGCATCTTCTTTTTTTTTTTTACCCCACCCTGGTCCTCCCCTTCCCCTTTCCCTGCTTTTCCCCATCCCCTTAAAATTAGATGCTAAGCTATAAAATGAAAAAGATAATGTAGAATGCAAGAAGTTACCCGTATATCTCCAGCATTTTGATGCACATATGTCTTTTTTATGCTTACGTCTAAATTATAGGCATGTATTTTTGTTGTTGCACTGTTATTTTATAAAGAAAAGTAGGCACTTATGTTCCTTAATAGAATAAGCTTCTACCGGGCAACCACTGAGCACTTATCCAGTTATAGAATTGCTCCCATAATGCCCACTACCTAGTGCCATAGTCATTCCCTAAACCAGTGAGTCAACCCTACTTATCCAATATCCCACCAGCTGAAGCCACTTTCAGCATTACATTCAACTTTGCAATACCTCAGTTGATTGCCCTGCATGACTTTGACATAAGTTACTAGACAAACATTTTAGAAAACATCTCAATACTTGAGTACAGTGCACAACCAGCAAAAATAAAGGCAGGGAACATATACCAAACAGAAATAGGAGACCCCCTACCCTCTCCATTTATCTCCTTCACAGACAATGTCCTGACTAGCAACTCTAATCAGGGATGCTGTTTACTGTCAAACTGTGGTGTACCTTGTCTGATTATAGCCATGGTCAAACTCCTTCTAATCTTCATCACTCCCACTTAGAATTTATTCTCTCCATCCTATATGAACCGAGACTAGACCTGATGCCATATTATGTTTTGCAGCCAGGAATGACTTAAATACCATTCGATAACGTGGAGGGGCATAATCAAACAGCGCCAGCCAAATCCATGGCCGGCCATTTTCGTGGCCGGCTTTGTGACAGGGCGGAGCCAAGCGTATTTTCAAAATACGCTTGGCACCGGCCAAGTCGCTCGCCGGGTTTAGAGCAGGATCGCCAAGTTTAGATGAGATGGCCGTCTTCGTTTTCCAGCCATAATGGAAACCGGGCCCGGCCATCTCAAACCCGGTGAAATGCAAGCCATTTGGTCATGGGAGGAGCCAACATTTCTAGTGCACTGGTCCCCCTGACATGCCAGGACACCAACCGGGCACCCTAGGGGGCACTTCTAAATATTTTTTAAAAAACCCAAAAATAGGTCCCAGGAGTATAGCTCCCTTACCTTGTGTGCTGAGCCCCCAAATTCCCCCCAAAACCCACTCACCACAACTCTACACCATTACCATAGCCCTAAGGGGTGAAGGGGGCACTTAGATGTGGGTACAGTGGGTTTGGGGGGGTTTGGAGGGCTCAATATTTATCACCACAAGTGTAACAGGTATGGGGGGGATGGGCCTGGGTCCACCTGCTTGAAGTGCACTGCACCCACTAAATACTGCTCCAGGGACCTGCATACTGCTGTCAAGGAGCTGGGTATGACATTTCAGGCTGGCATACAGGTTGGCAAAAAATGTTTTATTTTATTTTATGGGGGTGGGAGGGGGTAGTGACCACTGGGGGAGTAAGGGGAGGTGATCCCTGCTTCCTTCTGGTGGTCATCTGGTCAATTGGGGCACTTTTTTGAGACTTGGTCCTAAAAATAAGTGGACCAAGTCCAGCCGGCGAAATGCTCGTTCGAACCGGCCACTTTTTTCCCATTATAAGGCGAAGCCGGCCATCTCGTACCCATGCCCCCGCCCCACCCCCGTCCCGCCTTCACTACCCTACCAACACACCCCCTTGAAGGTTGGCCGGCGCCGCAATGAAAAAGCAGTTGTGGCTGGCCAAAATCAGCTTTCGATAATACCGATTTGGCCGGGATCAGGAGATCGCCGGCGATCTCCCAATTTGTGTCGGAAGATCTCCGGCAATCACTTTTGAAAATGAGCTGGTTAGACAGTTAGCCCCACCTCATATGCATCTCCTTTTATACATGCAACCACTGAATACATGAAATTGACATAGAGATAACTGCAACTTTAGTAATGCTATGTAGACAAGTCCATGCCTAAGCACAAATTATACAAAGAGTTATGCATGTATTTATTCCCCCTCTACTACGGAGGAACATGGATGGCTTTTCTTGCCATGTCCTAGTGATGGGCTACCTTCAGCCTACATGATTTCAGATACCTTCAGCCTATCTGGATTTCATGCCCCCCCCCCTTCAAAAAAAAAGGAAAAGACTACTGCTATAAGATTTGCAACATGTCTCTGACATATCCCAGTGATGAGCAGCCAGTGAACAGGAATTGATCCCATTTCTCCAGCCTTCCAATGATACAACTTCTCGCTATCCTGGACAAAGAAAAAAACATTCAAATCATTATCCCCAAGTTCACAAAGCTCAGGTCAGCCTTCACAGACATTACAGCAGCACCAATAAAGCCAGATTTATGACTAATAAAATGTGCATTTGTGGTGTGCAGGATAGCCCACCATTGTGTTTACATAGGCTGAACTATTAAGGGAGCTCCAGAGTATGTATCAAAGCTCTGAACATGAGCTCACAGAGATAAGCAATCTAGAAATGTAGTAGCAGAGCAACAAGGGCTTAGAGAAGGTGGAAACAATTAAGCACCCGAGACCAGTTAAGGAAGCTGCTGGCAAGCCTAAAAAGGCAGTGTTCTTGCGTACAGGCAGAGATGGGAGAAGAGCTTAGATTGAGGAGTTCCAGCTAGCCAAGCCAGAAAGATGAGCTTAAGAGGAAAAAAAAAACAACTCTAGGTGAGAAATGCTTGAAACCTATGTTAGAACCTATAATTAAGATAGGAACTTGGGGGTCCTTTTACTAAGCCGCATAAGCGTCTATGCGTGCCCAACGTGTGCCAAAATGGAGTTACCGCCTGACTACCACGCGTCTCTTGCGGTAATTTCATTTTTTGTGCACGTACAACACGCGCATGCGTAGGTCATTACTGCCCAGTTACCGTGTGAGTCTTTACCACTAGGTCAATGGCTGGTGGTAAGGTCTCAGAACCAAAATGGACGCACGGCAATTTTCATTTTGCCGCACGTCCATTTTCGGCAAAACTTTAAAAAGGCTTTTTTTACAGGCACTAAAAAATGGATCGGCGCATGCCCAAAACCTGTGCCTACATTACCGCAAGCCATTTTTCAGCGCACCTTTGTAAAAGGACCCCTTGGTTTATTGTTAAAGTCCTGTAAGTGTTTGGGGCAGAGATATAGCAACAATGCATGTGCTGAGTGAAATGCTCTGACTAGAAGCCAACTGTACCTTGGTTCAGAATGTTTCCAGAGAGCTTTGGAAAAGCTGGACTATTGCTGACCAGATGCTTATGTGAAGTAACCTAAGGTTTATGTTTACGGTTATTTTGTACTTGCTATACCACCTTAACTGACTCACAGGGCAAGGCAATGTACACATTAGAGAGAAGAGTAAAAAGGGAGAAAAGGAATTACAATGTTCAGATAGGAAAACTATGTCCTTCTTTCAATACACTTATAGAATATGGCAAATAAATCTCCACACTCTGGATAAGTCAACCACCAAAATATTCTCAGAAATCCAAATGTGTCAAAGCACAGTAGCTCTATCTTGGTTGTATTAACTTTGAGTCGGCAAGATGAGCAGAGGTTAGTATTACGGGGCATCCTTGAAAAGGCTTTATAGTGAAACATGTGCCATGTCAGTTTAGAAGTTCCTCTGTGCCATTTTATTTTAAGGTGAGAATAGAATACTAATTACATTTTATTAAGAAAGAAATAAGCTTATGTTAAAAAGTTTGAAGATTAGGAAGGAGGGAGATTTGGACCGATGACAACACTGGTGTGTAAATCGCTGTGAGAAGTTTTGATAACATAGCGTGACCCTGCTGAGGTCCACTTATATTAATAGAGCTACTGTGTTTTGACACGTCTGGATTTTTGAGAATATTTTGATTCTTTCAATACAGTCATACCAGGATAGGGAATAGGGGAGGGGGATGAGGAAAGACGAGAGCACAGGGGAAAGGGAAAGGGGAAGACAGAAAACAACAACTGCCGATAGACTAACCAACTTCAAAAAGGGTCATAGGTTTTAAGAAACAGCCAAGTTTTCACAGCTGTGTTAAAACTACTAATCACTATGTATATGGAGAGGAAGGTTGTTCCGGGTAAAAGACGCAATAAAAAAGAAAGCACTCTGCCTTGTGCTTTCTAGATGTGCTCTCTTATGGGCAGATGATCATGTGCAAGCACGGGAGCTAGAGGCCAATATTGCCATACTTGCGCCTGTGTTTGCTCCCACCCAATGATGCCAGTGAGCGTGTATAATAACACACTTGCCAGCTCTGAATGCTAATTGCATGCAAATGCATGCAAACAAGGATCTCCTGCATTCATCCCTTATCAATAGCGGGCAGTGCGCCAAACAAGGGTGCTGCTAATGCTGCAAACCTTATGCCAGCTAGGAGCTGGAATTATGGTTTGATAGCAAGGGAGGAAAGAGGGAGACCCACTGAAGAGGTTTCACAGGTCTGGGAATTTTTCCCAGACCTGTCAAACCTAAGCCCCCACTCCCAAAGCACAAAAATCCTGGTGGTCCATTGGGACCACTAGCTTCCCCGTCCCACCTCCAAAGCACAAAAACCCTGGTGGTCCAGTGGAACCACTAGCTTCTCCCCCTCCCACCCCCCACATCAAACAAAAATGCCCAGGTGGTCCAGTGGGACTGCTGTCTATTCGCCCCTCCACCTGGCAGGGTATAGTACCTCTCCGTAGTCATAGTAGTGGGAGGAGAGAGGGACTAGCACTCCCACTCCCTTCCTCCTCTTCAAACGCCTTCCCAAAATGGTGGCGTCCCACCCTGCCTGGTGCATCCCGAGATGCATTGGGTGGGGCTTAACCCATACATGGATGCACCGGGCAGGGTGGGACGCCACCATTTTAGGTAGGCACCCGAAGAGAAAGGAAGGAATGCTAGTCCCTCCTTTCTCCCACTACTACGACTACAGAGAGGTAGGCTACCTGGGGGAGGGGGCAGATAGATAGTGGTCCCACTGGACCCCAAGGGCGTTTTCGTTCGATGTGTGGGGGGTGGGAGGGGGGAAACGTAGTCCCACTGTACCACCACAATTTTGTGCTTTGGGGGTAGGGGGCCCTCAGATCTTGTGTTTGGGAGAGGGGGTGGGCTTAGGTTTGATAGGTCCGTGAGAAACTCCTATACCTGTAAAGCCTCTTTGCCCGGACCTGTGAAACAATTTCTGCGGGAGGATTGTGCCTTTGGCGCATGCCCAAGTACAATCCTCCCACAGAAGTACCCCTATGATCAGAGAAGTACCCCATGATCAGAGCTAATAGCGCACATAAGTTTGCATGCTATTAGCTGTGATCATTGGGGTGTTATAGCCCCGCGCTATTCCGGCGCTATTATTAGAGCAATGTTTGGATCACGCGGGGCTTCTGATCATTCACCCATTAAGTCCTGGGAGAACCAAGCATTGATTGTTGATAGAGCAGAGGATTCATGCTGGGGAATATGGTATAGTGAGGGCAGCTATGTTTGAAGGGACACCGACTCTGAGTGCCCAAAATTCTTTGCTGAATAGGCAACCAGTGGTGTTTAAAGAGGGATGAGGTGTGATCATGTTTGCAAGTATGGCATAAGAGACAGATTGCAGTATTTTGCAGGGTTTGTAGCTTTTTAAGATTGGTGTGAGAGAGAGGTCGGAGCAGACAATATAACAATAGTCCAACCTTGAAATGAGAAGAGAAAGAACGAGTGAATGCAGTGTTGTGGTCAAGAAAACACCAAAAAGACTGGAGTTGATATAAAACAAAAACATAAAAAAACTTTTTTAACAGGCTGAAAACCTGGGGTGTAAATGATAATTGGTAATCTAGTGTGATACTTAGATAATGAAAATAATGTACTAGAGAGATAGAGTTACCTAATAAGGAGAGAACGTCAAATGGTCAACGAAGATGACCTATAAGCCAGCAAGGTTTAATGTTCATAGTGTTGAAAGACAAGCAAGTCAGGAGCAGCAACTGAGAAAACTACATAGATTGCTTGTGATTGTTAGTGAATTCATTTTACATGGTGCTTACAGACAAGCAAGCCAGTGGCAGAAACTGTGAATCCTCTCTCCCCTCTAGTCGGTTCAAAACTCTGCTGCCCGTCTCGTCTTCCGCCAGGGTCGCTTTACTCATACTACCCCTCTCCTCAAGACCCTTCACTGGATCTGTATCCGTTTTCGCATCCTGTTCAAACTTCTTCTACTAACCTATAAATGTACTCACTCTGCTGCTCCCCAGTATCTCTCCACACTCGTCCTTCCCTACACCCCTTCCCGTGCACTCCACTCCATGGATAAATCCTTCTTATCTGTTCCCTTCTCGACTACTGCCAACTCCAGACTTCACGCCTTCTGTCTCGCTGCACCCTACGCCTGGAATAAACTTCCTGAGCCCCTACATCTTGCCCCTTCCTTGGCCACCTTTAAATCTAGACTGAAAGCCCACCTCTTTAACATTGCTTTTGACTCGTAACCACTTGTAACCACTCGCCTCCACCTACCCACCTCTCTTCCTTCCCGTTCACATTAATTGATTTGATTTGCTTACTTTATTTATTTTTTGTCTATTATATTGTAAGCTCTTTGAGCAGGGACTGTGCTTGCTCCCACCCAAATGCGGTACTATCAGTGTTCTTCTTACGGAAGCAGTCTTACTAGGACTGGCTTCTTGCCACACCACAAATACAAGGTTACTGTTCCAAACAAACACAGTCCAACACAGACCTTCCTTCAGACTGGACACACACAACATATGAGTCTTCAAGGTAACTGATAAACCTCCTACCTTGATTGTCTTTCTCACATAGACTCTGGAGCTTAAGGGTCATCCTGAGCCAACTCCTTGGGAGGATTCCTTTTCTCACACCTGACGCTATTCCACTCACTCCCTCACATATATGTTAACCTATTAATAAAAACATGTTAAGTTGATTAGAACACATGTTAATGTGCATTAAAATGTCTTCATTAAAACAAATGTGTGACTTGAACTTAAAAAAACCTATAAGTTAAATCAATACACTATGAAATTTTGTATACCGTCTCTACCTGTAACTCTAAATGGTTTATAAATTGGCCGTCTTTTGATTGCAATTGTGACAAAATACAATAAAACCTGTTTAACAAACTTATCAGCTAAAGAAACTCTCTACTCCTTTTTTGAGAATATTTCTTCTATGTTTGTGCAGCGCTGCGTACGCCTTGTAGCGCTATAGAAATGCTAAATAGTAGTAGTAGTAGTTTCTGATTATTTGTAAATGCATTTTGCATAGTATTTAGAGAAACACAAAACTGGAGCAGCAACTGATAAAGCACAATAGGTTGTTTGGGAATGCATTTTGTACTGTAGTATGCTGGCTTAAAGTTCAGCAAGCAGCTACAAAAGTGACTATATGTTAAGCATGGAAAGTTGTTAAGAGGTCTATAGAAAAGCCTTCCATCTAAACCATTCAATTACGTTTATAAATAAAGTGTGGTTATAGTATACCAATGGCCTGCACATTTATAGTAATTAGTTAGGGCTGAGTTAACCCGATGAGTTAACCCAGAAGAAACCCTTTTATTACAATGTTTTAGCTCTCATTGGGTTCATTAGCATGTCTTAAAATTTTTAGTGCATACAAATTGATTTAACTTATTGTAAGTGTGACTGGCAGTTGGCTCCAGGATTTCACAGACACTGGCAGATAAAGGGGTAGGAGTAAACAGAAGAATTCTTTATTATTGTGAACATACAAAAACCTGTTGCATCACAGCTTAGTGCGGTACTATCAGTGTTCTTCTTACGGAAGCAGTCTTACTAGGACTGGCTTCTTGCCACACCACAAATACAAGGTTACTGTTCCAAACAAACACAGTCCAACACAGACCTTCTTTCAGACTGGACACACACAACATATGAGTCTTCAAGGTAACTGATAAACCTCCTACCTTGATTGTCTTTCTCACATAGACTCTGGAGCTTAAGGGTCACCCTGAGCCAACTCCTTGGGAGGATTCCTTTTCTCACACCTGACGCTATTCCACTCACTCCCTCACATATATGTTAACCTATGAATAAAAACATGTTAAGTTGATTAGAACACATGTTAATGTGCATTAAAATGTCTTCATTAAAACAAATGTGTGACTTGAACTTAAAAAAACCTATAAGTTAAATCAATACACTATGAAATTTTGTATACCGTCTCTACCTGTAACTCTAAATGGTTTATAAATTGGCCGTCTTTTGATTGCAATTGTGACAAAATACAATAAAACCTGTTTAACAAACTTATCAGCTAAAGAAACTCTCTACTCCTTTTTTGAGAATATTTTGGTGGTTGAATTATCCAGAGTGTGGAGATTTGTTTGCTATATTCTATAAGCGTATTGTAAGAATGGCATATTTTTCCTATCTGAACATTGTAGTTCCTTTTCTCCCTTTCTATTCTTCTCTCTATTGTGTACATTGGCTGAGCAGCCCATTAGAGTACAACGATGTAGATATGATATGAGGTATAGGTTGATGGGAAGGGTAGGAAAGAGTTAAATTGAGAAATGATCAGGGATGTCAGGTGTGGAGGAAAGAAGGGAATTGGGTGATGGGGAAAAGTTATAGAGTAAAGGATTGTTAGGAACATTTAGGGGGACAGGGCAGGATGTAGGGATTTAGAATTTTCATTTGGGCAGAAAGGTGTTTTTTATTTTGGTAAAGGAAGACGGGAGGTTTCTAGCTGTGTTTTTGTGGAAAAAGAAAATTAGGTCTGACCTTGAATAATGGCGGTCTGTGTCACAGTGTCATTGACAGTTTTTGGAGTTGGAGCAAGGAGTGTTGGTTAATTATTCTTTGTAGGAGGAAACTCCTTAGAGATGTGTTGTATATTATGGTGTTTGGTTTATTCTGACAGCTAGGAGTTCTGAAAGTGAGGTGAAATGTGAAAATATTTTTTTGGGAGGGGTGCATCTCAGCGGAGATAAAAATATATTAAAACATAAAAATAAAAAATAAAGACAGCACTCAGTAATGAAGGCACTTTAGTGAAGACTCTTTATATTTAAGGTTGTGCTTTAAGGGTGGTCTGCATTTGTGTTTTTGCCAGGTCCTTTCTATAGTGGGGGCTAGAGGCAGAGGGAGTCTGGGGGTAGTCCCATTGTGGGAGGAACGTATTGGTCCGGTGCTCAAGTGTTTCAGGAAATAGTTATTGCGGTGTTGTTTCAGTTTGCATTTAAAGGGGCTATAAATTTAATTATGGTGGTGGGCTGTATATAGTTTTGAGTGGGAGATGTGAAAAATTTATTGCTGATTCCAAAGAAAGTGGTAGGAGCTGAAGGTGTTGGGAAGGGAAAAAGCATGGAAAGAGTAAAAGAAAAGGTAAAGCCATTAAGTGGCGGGATAAAAGGATTGGGGTTGGAGAGAAAAGTAAGGGTAATGGGCAAGGGGTTAAACTTGGAAAAGGAAAAAAGAGTATACAGAGGGTCCAGGAATGTAATAGGAGTCAGCTTTAGGAAGAGGATGTTGTGGCAGGTCCTTCTTGGGCAGCAGATGAAGTGGCAAACTGAGGGCAGAGATTGGATGGTATGATAACCCACAAATATTTGTGTTGAATGGAAGAGGACAGAATTGCTTACTTTGGTAATGTTGGTGAGTCTGCCAGGGAATGGGATGAATTGATGGATATATTGGGTTGTAGGAGGCATTATGGAGTTACGTTGTATAGAGAAGACTCTGATCATAGGGGAAGGGGTCGATGTGGTGAGGGTAGGAGTGTTAAGAGTTTAAGAAAGCACTTGCATGACAGAAAGTTCTTGTCACGTTTGAAACATGTTGTGAAACAGTTGGATGCAGAAAAACGAGAGTGCAGAGATATAGTTGGGACAAGTTTTGGAGTGTACAGACTCTTAGGAGTCTTGAGTCATCTGGGTCAGATTCGTTCTCAGATGACCTTAACAGAGAGAATATAGCACAAGTCAGTGCTGTTCCTGCTGGATCAGGAGCTGGCACAAGTGGTTCTCGTATTTCTCATGAAGGTCATACTTTATGTGAAATCAAGTCACTGGATTGTGTCATTTTGCAGAAATAACAACAGCACATTTCGAGAGGAAAAGGTATTGATCTGTTTGCGTTATTGGCATGAGATAGCAAGAAGGATGAGAGTAAAGAAGAGAGTAAGAGGAGAAAAATCAGGGTACCTAAAACCATATTTAATTGGTTGTTAGGCTTTCATGTGTACTCTAGTGTAATTGTGGATATTAAGCCAGAACTTTATCCAGGTTTGTTAAGGTATTCAGATACCATTTTACGTACTTATAAAACGTATGGAGGATGGACCTGGTTAAATTATAATGAGCAGTTCAGGAAGGTCCTAGTGAGAAATAAATCAGATGGAGCCGCATGATTTTAAATGTAAAGTCAGAACCCAAGCAAAACCGAGCTTCTCTGGGTCCCTAACACACGTGGATACATACCTGACATCAAAATCCCTTTTGGGAAGTACAAACTCCCCCTCAAATCACAAGTCAGGAACCTTGGAATACAGTTAGATTCAACACTTACTTTGATTCCCCAAATCCAAGCAAAAGCTGCTTCTACTATTTGCGACAGATATGCTGCCTCTCTCCTTACATCGAGAAGGTAAATCTTATTCCAGTTGTGCATGCCATGGTAACATTCAAGACTGGATTACTGCAATGCACTATACAATGGTATAACTACAAAGGGCCTGCACCAGCTCCAGTTGATCAGAATGCAGCAGCAAGACTCATAGAAGGTTGCAAGCAACGTGACCACATCACACCATTTTTGCAAAAACTATATTGGCTACTAGTACAACACAGGGCTAAATTTAAAACTCAATGTCTGATCTTCAAGGCCCTTAAAGGAAATGACCCTGAGTACCTAAAGAAAAGGATGAACCTCTACACATGCCAAGGACACTAAGGTCCTCTCAAGGACTATCACTAACCACACCCTCTACAAAAGACATTACACGATGTGATACCCACAAGCGAGCCTTCTCCAGAGTAGCCCCCACACTCTGGAATGCATTGCCTGAAAGGCTCCGCTTAACACATGACTATCTCTATTTCAGAAAGCAGGTGAAAGATTGGCTCTTCAACCAGACCTTTAATGGAAGAAGTAACTAGCTTGTTAGTCTCACTCACACACACAAGGAGTGACAAGGGCTGCACATACTGCAGTAGGACATGTTTATCCACTCCTACCCTAGGGGAGATAATATCTAACCATTTCTCAGGCCTTAGCAAGGTTAGTCTCATGTGCCATATTGTCAAAACAGCAAGGGGAGGTCATCCCCAAATCCCTCCAGTGGTTATCTGGTCATTTAGGACACCTTTTTGTACTTTATTCATTATAAAAACAGGTCTAGCTCAAAACATCTTAGTTTTAGTCCTGGACGGTTTTGTTTTGATCCATTATGGCTGAAAAAGTCCAAGTGTTAGGAACACTCAGATCCCACCCTTAACATGCCCCTGACATGCCCCCTTGTGATTTGAATGCACTTCTGACAGACTTTATAGAAAAACATGTAAAAATTGATTTTCAAAATACCAATTTGGAGAAAAACCAACCAAATGCAGATTTATGTCACTTTATGGATGTTTTTCTCATTTGAAAATGAGTCCCACAGTGACCTTAAGGTATTACAGTTAAAGTGTCCACAAAATACTTCATATCTGTATTTGTTTATGCCATTGAATATTATATCATTTAATGTCAATGGCCTTAATAATCCTATTGAGAGGAAAAAGATACTCAACTACCTTGCCACCTTAGAACCTTCCTTGGCCATACTTCAAAAGACCCACTATAATTATATTGCATCACAGAAGTTGAAAATAAAGTAGGTGCAAGATGTGTTTTATTTAGCAACCAAAGGTAAACACAATGGTGTAGCTATACTTGTTGGTAAACACATGCAGACTAAAGGCCCTATTTACTAAGCCACTCTAGAAGCACGCTAGCATTTTTAGTGCACACTAAACAATAGCACACAATAACCATATTAGATACCCATAATATTCCTATGGGCATCTAGATGGTTTGCACGTACTAATTTTTAGCACATGCTAAAAACACTAGCATACTTTAGTAAACAGGGCTCTAAGTTATTACAACTTAAAACAGACTCTGAAAGCAGATGGGTTAAATCTACTATATTAGTTAATAATGCTATTTTATAAGTTGCATTGCTATATGCACTTGTGACAGTTAACACTGATTTTTTTTCAGACTTTAATATCCCAAGTGGACCTTTCTACCTCTGACCCATTTATTGTGGGAGGTGACTACAACTTGTGCCTGGATGCATATTTGGATAGTACAAGACCTAGCAGATCCAAGTGTAAATCCAGGACTATGCTTAAATCTATTATGACTGCTTAATCTGATCCAGAAAGACTATTCACATTTCTCTGTGGTGCATACTTCATATGCATGCCTCGATTACTTCCTGATCTCTAAATTTCTAATGCTCTTCATGATGTTGTCTATGATACAAGATATTCATATTTTGGATCATGCAGCTAAACAAAACAAAGTAGAAGCTTAATTGTACCCTTCTTCAGCAAGACAACTTTAAGCAAATGGTCCAGCAGATTATCAAACAATTTTGTATTGATAATGATGATTACCCGGTTTCTACTGCCACCAAATAGGATGCCATGAAAGCCACACTCAGAGGCAATATTATCAGTCATGTGGCATATCAAAAAAAATTATGCAAATCTCATCTCACATCTCTAGAAGATATGATCAAATCATTAGAATCTCAACATGCTGCCACAAACGATCCACAGGTATATAATGACCTACTCTGCTATAAATATGAATACAATAAGTTGTGCCCAGAGGAATCAGCTCTTGACAATGTCTTTGAGGCATTCATTTATTGATCATCGTTGCTTTGTTATTGATCATGTTCCATCCACTTTTCAGGGAGAGAAGAGAGAGCAATCCTGGATATATTGATTGAACACAGCACAACTTGGAGATTTAAATTCAGTGATTGAATGGCATTATTTCTTTTGAAATATTTTTTGTAAAATCAAAATGTGTATGCAATACATTATAAGTTTTTTTCTGAATAAATATCTGTTGAGCATATTACAGCTAAACAAAAATAGTTTGAAAGTCAAAAATAATGAAGAGCCCTGATTGATTGATCATGTCTCTTTAAAGCCCAGGAGATCCCAAGTTCCCATATTGGAGTGTTCTGAGAAACAGGGTGGATTATAAGAACATAAGAGTAGCCATACTGGGTCAGATCAATGGTCCATCTAGCCCAGTATCCTGTCTCCAACAGTGGCCAAGCCAGGTCACAAGTACCTGGCAGAAATCTAAATTGTGGCAACATTCCATGCTGCAAATTCCAGGGCAAGTAGTTGCATCCCCATATCTGTCTCAATAGCAAACTATGGATTTTTCCTCCAGGAACTTGTCCAAACCTTTTTAATCCGGATACACTAACTGCTATTACCACATCCTCTAGCAAAGAACTCCATAGCTTAACTATGCATTGAGTGAAAAAATATTCCCTCCTATTTATTTTAAAAGTATTTCCATGTAACTTCCTTGAGTGTCCCCTAGTCTTTGTACTTTTGAAATGAGTAAAGAAAAATATTTATTTCTACTCATTCTACATCACTCAGGATTTTGTAGACCTCAATCATATCTCCCCTCATCCATCTCTTTTCCAAGCTGAAGAGCCCTAACCTCTAGCCTTTCCTCATACGAGAGGAGTTCCATCCCCTTTATCATTTTGGTCACTCTTCTTTGAAACTTTTCTAATTTCTCTATATCTTTTTTCAGATACGGCGACCAGAACTGAATGCAATATTCAAGGTCTGGTTGCACCATATAGCGATACAGAGGCATTATAGTATTTTCAGTCTTATTAACCATCCCCCTTGAGATTGAAGGGGGGCAGACTCAAGAAAAATGTCAGGAAGTATTTATTCACGGACAGAGTGGTGGATGCTTGGAATGCCCTCCCGCGGGAGGTGGTGGAGATGAAAACGGTAACAGAATTCAAACATGCGTGGGATAAACATAAAGGAATCCTGTTCAGAAGGAATGGATCCTCAGGAGCTTAACTGAGATTGGACAGCAGAGCCAATAGTGGGAGACAGGGCTGGAGGTTGGGAGGCGGAGATAGTGCAGGGCAGACTTATACGGTCTGTGCCAGAGCCAGTGGTGGGAGGCGGGACTGGAGGTTGGGAGGCAGGGATAGTGCTGGGCAGACTTATACGGTCTGTGCCAGAGCCAGTGGTGGGAAGCGGGGATAGTGCTGGGCAGACTTACATGGTCTGTGCCAGAGCTGGTGGTTGGGAGGTGGGGATAGTGCTGGGCAGACTTATACGGTCTGTGCCCTGAAGAGCATAGGTACAAATCAAAGTAGGGTATACACAAAAAGTAGCACACATGAGTTGTCTTGTTGGGCAGACTGGATGGACCGTGCAGGTCTTTTTTTGCCGTCATCTACTATGTTACTTTCCTAATAATTCCTAGCATCCTGTTTGAAGATTTTAGCATATTATCTACGTCACCTATATCTTTTTCCTGAGTGCTGACCTCCAAGGTGGATCCTAGTATCAGGTAACTATGATTCAGATTATTCTTTCCAACGTGCATTACCTTGCATTTGTCCACATTAAATTTCATCTGCCATTTGGATACCCAGTTTTCCAGTTTCCTAAGGTCTTCCTGCAATTTTTTTTTTATAGTCTGCATGTGTTTTCACAACTTTGAATAGTTTTATGTCATCTGCAAATTTAATCTCGTCATTCTGAATTCCAGATCATTTATAAATATGTTAAATAGCACCTGGCCAAATAAAGATCCCTTTGGCATACCACTATTCACCCTCCTCCATTGAGAAAAATGACCATTTAACCCTACCCTCTGTTTCCTGTCCAATAGCCAATTCTTAATCCACAAAAGGACATTACCTTCTAGCCCATATTTTTTTAATTTTCTCAGAAGTCTCTCATTGTCAGAAGCTTTCTGAAAATCCAGATATACTGCATCAACTGGTTCACCTTTATTCATGTTTATTTTACCTCCAAAGAAATGAAGCAAATTGTTGAGGTAAGACTTCCCTTGGCAGAACCCATGCTGTCTCTGTCCCATTAAACCATGTTTGTTTATGTGTTCTGTAGTTTTATTCTTAATAATATTTCCACTATTTTACCCGGCACTGAAGTCAGGCTTACTGGTCTATAATATGCAGGATCACCCTGGAACCTTTTTTAAACATCGGCCTTACATTTGGCTACCCTCTAATCTTCAGGTACTACGGACAATTTTTATGACAGGTTACAAATCACTAACAGCAGATCAGCAATTTCATGTTTGAGTTCTTTCAGTACCCTGGTCCAGGTGATTTATTACTCTTTAACTTGTCGATTTAGCTCAGTACTTCTTCCAGGTTCATGAGATTTCTTTCAGTTCTTCCACATCGTCACCCATGAAAACCATCTCTGGTACACGTAGATCTCTTCCATCTTCTTCTGTAAAGAACTGGGCAACATCCCTTTGTTCAAAAATGGAGTTAGCCTATATTTAAAATAGAACTAGAGAAAGTCAACAGTCACTCAGGATTGCATGGTTCCAAAGTAAGGTATCTTTAAAGAATATACAGGGAAATTAGGACATCTTCATAAATAAGTTGCAATAAAGGCAATATTCAGTGGCTCTTAATCAGTCATTACCACTGAATATCGACTTTGACCACCCTGGCAGTCCCCGAAGTTATGCAGGCACTGGCAGTATTCAGCGCCAGTGCTCGCATAATTAACCAGACAAGGACCGCTTAAATAGCAACCCTAATTTTGACGATTAGCTATGTGGGTATGACACTGAATATTGGCCATACCTGCATAACTTCCAGGTGCTGCTTTAGCCTTTCCCTATGAGGAGAGGCTAAAGTGGCTAGGGCTCTTCAGCTTGGAGAAAAGACAGCTGAGGGGAGATATGATAGAGGTCTATAAAAAAATGAGTGGAGTTGAACAGGTAGATGTGAAGAGTCTGTTCACGCTTTCCAAAAGTACTCGGGGGCATGCGATGAAGCTACAATGTAGTAAATTTAAAACGAATCGGAGAAATGTTTCTTCACTCAACGTGTAATTAAACTCTGGAATTCGTTGCCAGAGAATGTGGTAAAGGCGGTTAGCTTAGCGGAGTTTAAAAAAGGTTTGGACGGCTTCCTAAAGGATAAGTCCATAGACCGTTATTAAATGGACTTGGGGAAAATCCACTGTTTCTGGGATAAGCAGTATAAAATGTTTTGTACATTTTGGGGATCTTGCCGGGTATTTGTGACCTGGATTGGCCACTGTTGGAAACAGGATGCTGGGTTCAATGGACCTTTGGTCTTTCCCAGTATGGCAATACTTCTGTACTTGTGCATTGATGACCTGGAAATTCAATAGTAGTGCCCAGATATGCCCCAACACTAAGGGGCCCTTTTACTAAGTTGTGTAGGCATGTACGTGCATCCTACACATGTCAATTTGGAGTTACCGCCCGACTACCACATGGCCCAGGTGATAATTCCATTTTTTACTCACATGTACTACGTGAGCCAGAAAATAATGTTTATTTTCCTGCACTCAGCGGAAACCAGGCAGTAATCGTCATTCTACACAAGTAGACGATTACCACACGGTTACCGAGTGAGACCTTACCGCTTAGTCAATGGATGGCGATAAGGTCTCAGACCCAAAATAGATGCGCGCCAATTTTTATTTTGCCAGACATCAATTCTAGGAAAGAGTTTTTAAAAGGCCTTTTTTACAGATGCGCACCTTAGTAAAAGGACCCCTAAGTATCCAGGTCAAATCTAGCTGACAGCATTCAGCGTTTTAAAAATGCTCATCACTGCTTGCTGAATATTGACTCATGTATATTTTATACATTTTGAACTTCTTTTCAGTATTTTCCTCAGTTTAGATGTTTATTTTCATGAAATCTGCAAACAGTGAATTCAGATTTAAAAAATCATTTGCAGCTATTTCTTATGTAAATATTACTTTAATCATTTACAGATTTTTCTGTCTCCCAGCATGTTGCAAGTTCTAAAAAAAAAAAAATCATTCTATTGCCAGATCCCTAGTGTGTTGCCTATATATGCGGAATACAGTGAGATTAATGGCATATTGTATTAATCTGTTGTCCTCTCTGTGAAAGGCTTTGCTGATGTTCCTGGAAAGAAATAATTGGTTCAGAGTTTATAGCATCAACACTGAAATTTAATGGAGCATGAAAAGAATGGTATTTCTGGTGAAGGAGGCATATTGTCCATTTAAACAGCTTTTGGTCTTGCACATCAATTATGTCTTAGATAAGCTTTAGGAGAAGGAAGCCACTTAATAATGAATTAGCATGCTTATATTATCCTAAAAAAAAGAAACTCAACGCATTGAAATAAAGATGGATAACCAAAACTACTGGAGGTTGAACCTGAAATTATTGATGCTGCTATGCTATGTACATTTTTATTGTCTCTTTGACATATAGAATGCATTATACAGATACTAATGGTTTTATAAATGTACATGTATTTAATTGAATACTCTGTCTTTTGTGTACTGTATTTCAGAAGTATGGAGTGCAGGCAGTTATACTCATTTGGCATTAATTAAACATTCAACTAAGTTATTTGTAAAATACCCTTAAAGCAGCTCCTTTATAATTTCATTGCTCATCTGCATGTCATGAACACTGCTGTCTTGCCAGCTCATGCACTTTATAACCAGCAAACACCATTTAATGGTTCCATTCAAAGTATATGGAATAGATCTGTTTAATTTAAGACTTTATACCCTGTTAAGGGAAGAGTCTCTCATTTCCTGTAATTCTATTGTCTATGAAAAAGCGTGGAAGAAATTATCTGGGTAGGATCAGTTCCTACCCAAATAAACCCCACTGACTGGGTCCATACCCAAACTTTCAGCAGGATTATGCAATTATACCACTGAATACCTGGATGGAATGCCTTGGCAAGCTGTGGAAAGGGCCAGCAACAGCCATGTTACCTGTTTAGCATCAATATTCAGTTTACTTACTGGGTAACTTCTCAATTAAGTTTCTCAAAGGAAAAAAGCAGTCCCAGTCTTGCCCAGTTACTATTCAGGTTCTGGTCTAAATATCACCAGTACCTGGATATACAGCATGGTGCCCACCTATGTAATAGTGATCATCACACCGTATGGTTTGATATAAGGGCGAAGGCACAGGGTGGACGCACAAAACTAAAAGTACTGGATTTCAGATGTACTGATTTTGATAAAATGGGGGAATAACTGAAAAAGGAGCTGTTGAAGTGGGAAGGCATAGGAGAAGTGGAACATCAGTGGTCAAAGCTGAAGGCTGCTATAAATATGGCGACTGATCTTTACGTGAGGAGAGTAAACAAAACCAAGAGAAACAGGAAGCCTATATGGTTTTCCAACCAAGTAGCTGAAAAAATAAGAGCAAAAGAGGCTTTGTTCAAGAAATACAAAAGAATGCAACGAGAGGATCACAAAAAAGAGTATCGGATTAAACTCAAAGAAGCGAAGAGGGAAATACAACTAGCGAAAGCGCGAGCGGAAGAAAAAATGGCTAAAGATGTAAAGAGAGGTGACAAGACCTTTTTCAGATATATTGGACAAAGGAGAAAAGATAGGAATGTAATTGCAAGACTGAAAGATAATGAGAATGGTTATGTGGAAAGTGAGGAGGATAAAACGAATGTGCTAAACAATTACTTCTCTTCGGTGTTCACGAAGGAAAATCCTGGTGAAGGACCGCGGTTGGCTGCTGAAGGAATATTTGGGAATGGATTGGATACTGCGCCGTTTACGGAAGAAAGAGTTTATAAACAGCTGGAGAATTTGAAAGTGGACAAAACTATGGGGCCGGATGGGATATCTCCCAGGATACTGAGGGAGCTCAGGGAGGTCCTCGAGGGATCTCTTAACGATTTATTTAATAGATCTTTAGAAGCAGAAGAGGTTCCACGAGACTGGAGATGAGAGGATGTGATCCCTCTTCACAAAAGTGGAGACAGGGAAGAAGTGGGAAACTACAGACTGGTAAATCTTACGTCAGTGGTAGGAAAAGTAATGGAGTCACTGCTGAAAGAAAGGATAGTTAACTTTCTAGAAGACAATGGGTTACAGGACCCGAGGCAACATGGCTTTACCAAAAGAAAATCCTGCCAAACGAATCTCATTGACTTCTTTGACTGGGTGACAAAAGAAATGGATGAAGGCCGTGCGTTAGATGTAATCTACTTGGATTTCAGCAAAGCCTTTGATACGGTCCCCCACAGAAGACTTGTGAATAAGCTGAAAGGGCTGAACTTAGGACCAAAAATGGTGAACTGGATAGAAAACTGGTTGACCAACAGGTGGCAGAGGGTGGTGGTAAATGGAATCCGCTCAGAGGAAAGGATGGTGAACAGTGGGGTTCCTCAGGAGTCGGTGTTGGGACCCATGTTGTTTAATATATTTGTGAGAGATATTGCTGAAGGTTTGGAAGAAAAGGTCTGCTTTTTTGCGGATGACACGAAGATAGCCTGGAGGGAGTAGAAACAATGAGAAGGGATCTCTGAAAGTTAGAAGAATGGTCGAGGGTCTGGCAGTTAAAATTTAATCACTACACAATACCTGGGGTATCTTGTTCCTTCCTGGTTTCAAATGTTCAAAAACTATTTTTCACAAATAGAAACTGTTGAATATTCTTTATTTTTTATTATGCTCTTAAATATTAATATAAATGCTTACTTGCTTAATACACTATCCAGCTTATAATCGAACGAGAAAAACGCCCAAGTTCCGACCTAAATCGGGAGATGGGCGTTTATCTCACAAAAACGAATAACGCGGTATAATCAAAAGCCGAATTTGGGACGCTTTCAACTGCACTCCGTCGCGGATACGGACAAAGTGGACGGGGGCGTGTCGAAGGCGTGTCGAAGGCGGAACTGGGGCGTGGTTATCACCCGAACATTGATGGGCGCCCTTCGCCGATAATGGATGCGTTTGTAGCTAGAATTTAGGGCACTTTTCCTGGACCCTGTTTTTTCACGAATAAGGCCCCAAAAAGTGCCCTAAATGACCAGATTACCCCCAGAGGGAATCGGGGATGACCTCCCCTGACTCCCCCAGTGGTCACTAACCCCCTCCCACCACAAAAAAATGATGTTTCACAACTTTTTATTTTCACCCTCAAATATCATACCCTCCTCCCAGGCAGCAGTATGCAGGTCCCTGGAGCAGTTGTTAGGGGGTGCAGTGGACGTCAGGCAGGTGGACCCAGGCCCACCCCCCCTACCTGTTACAATTGTGCTGCTTAATGCTTATTAGTCGTCCAACCCCCCCAAACCCACTGTACCCACATGTAGGTGCCCCTCTTCACCCCTTAGGGCTATAGTAATGGTGTAGACTTGTGGGCAGTGGGTTTTGAGGGGGATTTGGGGGGCTCAACACACAATGGAAGGGTGCTATGCACCTGGGAGCTCTTTTACCTGTTTATTTGTTTTTGTAAAAGTGCCCCCTAGGGTGCCCGGTTGGTGTCCTGGCATGTGAGGGGGACCAGTGCACTACGAATCAAGGCCCCTCCCACGAACAAATGCCTTGGATTTATTCGTTTTTGAGCTGGGCACTTTCCCTTTCCATTATCGCTGAAAAGCAAAAACGCCCAGCTCACACATTGGCGAATAAAACATGGGCGTCTATTTTTTATCGATAATACGGTTCGGTCCGCCCCTTCATGGACCCGTTCTCGGAGATTAACGCCCATGGAGATAGGCGTTTCTGTTCCATTATGCCCCTCTAAGTGATGTTATTAACAGCATTTACCCAACCAGGTACACTGGATATTTCTCTGTCCCAGGAGGGCTCACAATCTATGTTTGTACCTGAGGCAAAGGAGGGTTAAGTGACTTGCCCAAGATCACAAGGAGCAGTAGTGGGATTTGAACTGGCCACTTGGTGCTCTAACCACTAGGCCACTCCTCCACATGTTGAAAGGAAACTCTGCTGAATGTATGGTCTTATAACTTAATTTCTGGTATTTAGGATAGTGTAGAGTTAAGTAGTTTCTCATTCCTTCTTTTGCATTTCTAAGTGGTAAGTCAAGTTCTCTCATATATTCTGGGGCCAACCCAAATATTATCCAGTGGATCAGGGTGCACAGTTTGAATGCAATACGCTCTTTTGCAGATCTTGTATCAATGGACTGGTACTGTCAAATCGAGACTTCCTAAGTATTAACCTTGCTGCCGTGTTCAATGCAGTTTGTAGTTTTTTTCATTATCTCTTCCTTGCAGTCTTCGTAGATGCTGTTGTAATAATCTATGTGACTTAATACCACTGACTGTACTAGCATATGAAATGATTTTCTGGAGAAGTAGCTCCATATCTTTCTTAGTTTCCATAGAATTTGGAACATTTTAGAAGTCACATTTGCTGCCTGGTTTTCGAAGGCGATTTTATGATCTAGCATAACCCCTAGGATCTTCAGATTATTCACGATTGGATAATTGACTATGGGGTTCATTTTCAAAACACTTAAATTTACAAAGTTCCATAAGTTACTATGAAACTTTGTAAGTCTAAGTGCTTTCAAAATATGCCTCTCTGTCTACCTTGATATTGGAGAAGGTGTCTTTGCAGTATGGGGAGGTAAGCACTAGAAACTGTTTATTACCTGTTCAGTTTCATTTTGAAGGCAGTTGCCCAGGATTCCAGTATTTTGACCCCATTGGCTGATCTTACCCCTTATTTCACTCAGATTGTTTTTGAAGGGGATATGTATGGCCACATAGTCTACATATATTTATTAAATAAATTAGATGGGTTGGATTTGGGGTTTGGGCTATGAGTTGTTTCAGATTATGACTTGAATGTGGATATTTGTGGGAAGGTAATTTGAGAAGAAAGAAGTGCAAAGAAATAAAAGAGGTAGAAAAAGTTTGCACAGGCATTTGAAGGACAAGAAGTTTATGTACAATTTAAAAAGGGTAATCAAGAGATTAGATTTAGAGAAGCATAAATGAAGAGTTGTTGGAAAGGCACCAGTGAATGTACAGAAGTGATCAGAATCATGGGATACCTCTGAGTCTTGCTCTGATTCATCTTGAGAATCACTGAGTTTGCAAGGGAGAAATGTTCAGATGTGAATTTGGAAAAAAATAATGTGGTTTTATGCAAGGTAATGGGTAGGAGTGACACATTCTTGTAGCTTTGGCCTCTTTAGGGATGCATGTTTTCTCACTGTTAGGACTTTTGGGGGGTCAGCTGGGAGGAGGAGGGAGTTCCTTTTTTCAATTTAATTCAGGGCAATGTTTGAGTCAATTTTACAGGTTTAGATACCAATGTGCTATGTGTGGAGGAGGGAAGAGAGGGAATCCAGCCATCTACTCTAATAGCAAAAGAATTGTCACTGCCAAAAGCCCTGAATCCAGATCTTTGACTTCAGGAGTTCTTTCACCAAGCTGTACACCCCTTGTCTTCCTTTAGTGCACCTTTTACTAGGAGTTTACAGCCAGAAGTTATTCATTTTATATTATTTCCCATGTCATTTATAGGAATGTTCATTTTGTTCAGGGTTTTTATAGGACATATTTTCCCAAAGAAAGCACACTATTTTCAAAAGGATGTACTCTTTCCTGATAGTAAATGCATGTGTGCACTATTTGCATATGCTTGATGGTTCATGCATGCATGCACTGTTGGGAAAGATGCACACTCTTTCTGAAATAGTGTGCCCTCTTTGGAAAAAGGGCATGCTGCAAATAGGGCCTTATTCTATACAGGTTATGCTCCTAAATTTAGACTCCTAAAATTTATGCTCCTAAATTACGAACATACTCTATGCTCCAAAATAGATTATGCTCTTAATTTAGGAGCATAACCTTTATAGAATAAGGTCCATAGTGTGCATTTTTTTGGAAAGAGTGCTCACTATTGACAACAAACAAAGAAACAAAATTGCTGCTTTTTATTTGACATTGACATGAAATAACAATGGATTTATTGCTGATGTGCCCCATATTATTTCAGTTGAATGCATATCTCTTCATTTTACCCCTCAATCTGAATGACTCCCTCACAGAGGTTTTGCACTGAATATAACTGAAAAAGTTTGCATTATATGGTTTTTGCCTCTACTGCAAGGTGCTTTTCAAATTTTCCTTTTGCCTGTCTACCAGTGCTTTGCATTGATCTTGCCAGTGCTTATGTTTCATATCTTTCTTCCATGGTTTTGAATTATGCTCTTCTGGCTATATTGGCCTCTTTTACCTCAATTTTTAATGATAGCAGTCATTGTTTTACCTTCCACCTTTTTTATTGCATGGAATGCATTAGCCTGGGCTTCCAAGATGATATTTTTAAACAACCTGCATGCTGGTGTAAACTCATAACCTTTCTAGCTAATCCTTTTAGTTGTTGGTTTTTTTTCTTCTTTCCTATCCATTTTTAATTGTATAATACTATGGTGCTCATTTTAAAATCAGATTGACATCTCAAAATGCCTAAAAAAAAACAGTCCATCTGCTAAAAATGGCCATATCCTGATTTCAGAAAGCCAGAATTTGTATGTTTCATGGTGTAGTTCATCCCTATAACAAGGGGATGAGTTACAGGTGTGTTTTGGATGGGACTAGGGACATACAAAATCAGGGCGTCCAACGGTGATTACTTAATGGAAAGAAACATCCAAGCTTCAGGTCTCGTGACCTGGTTTTTTTGGACAGCCCTAGGTATGTTCATTATATACACATTGCTGATTGAAACTGTGGTGTCCAAAAAATAGACTTTGAATCTGATTGTAGGATGGTATGTATTGAAAGAACTGTAAAATTGTTTGAGTTTTCTTCCCCCTCAGTCCAAATCATAAAATGTCATCTATATACCGGTAGTATTTTAGGGGTGTGATCTGATATGTATGTATTGTAACATTTATAACCCGTGCTTTCCCACCTAGCAGGCTCAATGCGGCTTACAATAAAACAAAATTTACAAGATAGCACAAAATGGATAAAACATTTAAATATAGTATATAAAGAGGTGGACTAAAAAAGGATAAGGGAGGAAGGTGGAAGAGGTAGGGAACGGAAGAGGGTGTACGTTGGGTAAAGTATTGTGAATAAGAAAGAAGCTATAATAATGGTTCGGAGAGGGATGAATTCAAAAGGAAAAAGCATATTTAAGTTCTGCCAAGTAGTCAGATCCAGGTATCACAGATGGATTTCTAATTAAGTCAAGTCATATGTGTAGGCTTGCTTGAAAAGGTGAGGTTTATATGTATTCAGAAATGTCTTACTTTATATTTTGTCTATTAGATTGTAAGCTCTTTGAGCAGGGACTGTCTGTCTTCTATGTTTGTGCAGCACTGCGTACACCTTGTAGCACTATAGAAATGCTAAATAGTAGTAGTAGTAGCCTAAAAAGAAGGGCATCCTAAGTTAATCATGCTGTGGCATACCTAGGGTAGTTGACACCCGAGGCCGGTCTTTCTTTGACACCCCCCTCCAAAATCCAGTACTAGGTATGCCGAGAATACAAAACACTCAGGACCTATAGAGCAATTCTACCTTACCATAAGCAGTCATTTCTATGAGTCACACAAGGAAAAGGAAAGCATCTTAAACACTACAGTGAGCACTAGAACATCAATTCACCTATTGTAAAATGAAACCAGGCAGAATAGTACAGATCGTCGATCCTGCACAATCAATGCCAACTGAAAGCCATGTCTTTTTCACAAACACAGATACACCCTAATCCACTATAGAATAAGTAATCATAAACTTTCTATTTAGACAAAAATTAAACTGAAACCCCAAGATGCTAGATTCTGCATACAATGCAACACCACAGAAATAGAAAATGCACCCCCCACCTGCTGACACCCAGGGCGGACCACCCCCACCGCCCCGCTCTTGGTACGCCACTGTAACCATGTTTCAGTTACATCCAGGGTACAAAAAGGTGTTCTGATTGAGCAGCTGACCACTGGAGGGATTAAGGCATGACACCTCCTTAATCCCCCAGTGGTTGTTGTCCCTCTCCCTCTCCCCTGAAAGTAAAACCGGAAAGGAAAACCAGGTTCTATGTCAGCAGCAGGTATTATGATCATTGTGAACAAAGGAATAAGCAGGGCAGAGGGGTATATCAGCCTAGTGGTTAGTACAGTGGACTGTAAGGTTAGTGCAGTGGACTGTAAGGCACAGAGGTTCAAATACTACTGTAGCTCAATTAGTTTTTCCTGGAGCTCCCTCCAGGAACAGAAAAGTACTTACTGTAGCTATAGATATGACACCTGTAAGCTTGAAGGCTATTGAAGTGTACATTCGGGTATAGTAGGTATTTTTCAGGTCCTGGAGGGATCACATTTACAAAAAAAAAACATCAGATTGGGATTAGAATCTGTGTTCCATGGTTTACAGCCCATTGCACTAACCACTAGGCTACTCTTTCTGTTCTGCAAGGATGTCTTTGTGCCATTTTCATAAGAATCAGCATCAGGGCCTACACAATCGCTCCAGCAGACCTTGGCAGGCACAGACTCAGATCTCTGAATGGGACCATTCATGGCAGTCTGAAAAATACCTAGTGTACTTCTCGAAGGAGAAGTCTTATGCATACCTTCAGACCCCTCTCCACTGCAGAGAAAGGAAAGTCTCTACCTGAGGAACTCTTTTTATTGGCTTTGTATGGGAAATAGTGGAGACCATTCCCTTTAAGTTAGACATTGAGGACACGCCCAGGGCAGAGCTACCACCTGTCTTGGATTATGACTCTCCACCTAGAGAAACTGTGACAATGCCCCTTCACAGCTTTCTCAGAGATGCACAGAGAAAGAATTAGGAAAACTGTCTCTAGATGCAAGTCATAACAAAGAAGGTGGACTTTGCATTCATACTTGTCCTTCATGTGCCATGAATTGGTAGAGCCACTCCATTACTGGTTCAATTACACTGGCTACCTATTAATGACAGGATTATCTTCAAACTCTGTGCTCTTGTATTTCAGATATTATATGGTGTGGCCCCAGAAAATATGCAACCCCTTATTAATCATCCATCCTGTAACGCAACCTTTGGACTTAGGGGCTTCCTACGGCTCCATTTCACAAGTTGTAATAAAGTAGTGTACAAGTCAATCCATTCTGCTACTTTTTGTGTATCAGGGTATTCAGTGGTGAAACTCCTTACTGGATGTTACTCAATCTCAGCAAGATTACTTATTGTTCCACAAATTTATGAAATCCTTCCTTTTTTAAAAAAATACCTGTTAATATATGAGTCATAATTTTTCTCTCATTTGAAGCTTCTCTAAGATTCCTCCCTGTTTCCTTTCCCTCCTGCTTATCCTCATTTTTCTGGAGTTGTGGTTTTGTGGTTCTTAATATTTTTTCTTCTTCCTGAATTGCATTACTTTTTGTGAATTTTATGTTACACTTGTATTGATTTCTCTTACTTGTTAGTCGCATTGAACTCATTTTTTGTATGGGGATAATGTGGGATATATATGTCATAAATAAAACTTGATGGACTTGGTAATACAAAGTCCACTGCAAACAAACTGATACCAAAACAACAAACCAGAAGTTCTATACAAACAAATGGATGAAAAAATGTGCCAGGTGGTATGCTTCCTAAAGCATATTACCTTATTGGGCTCTAAAAATATATATTACCCACAAAATAAGAAAAGCGAGAGATGTTGAATGAACGGTGCAACCAACGAGTTATTAAACTTCAAATTAGCATGGTAAAATCCCAACTGTCAACAATGTACCGCCATCTAAAAGTGTACTGTGAAGTTAACTAAATAAAAATCTATAACCAACTGTTTTTGGTGGCATCTATCATATGTAAAACCATATCTCAAATGAGCATTCCATCAAGAGTAAAAGGATATATTTAAAACGTGCTTAAAATGGGGCGACTCATTCTTTCAACAAATACAAAATTCTCATAATATCAATACATTGAGAATAACTGGCCCATTTGTGTCACAAATAACCACTAGAGAAATGCTTATTCATGATATATTTTAGCATAAAAATAAAATAGACATAAACAAATACCTTACTGCAGCCAGTGCAAGAACAGTCTGACCTGGAGCTAAACGCCAAAACTCCACACATGCATGCTGTCCAAATTTGGTCCTTATACCTTGACTACCTCCACTGTTTGGTGCAGTTTGTAGTTTTGGTATGGAGTTTGTTTCTTCCCCTTTGCTTGTGGCTCTTCTTTTGCATGAACAGCTATGGCTTTCCAGCCCTGGGACAATGTTCTCAGCCTCACAGAAGAATGACTCCAATATCGCCTACAGCAACCATCACCATTTGATGATAATGAATCTTCACTGGAGACACTGATATTTGGTCATAAGTGATTAATTTGAAGAGCATCATTTGAAATGAACATTATTATGCCACTATTCTTCAATATTGCTGGACCAAGAGGACTCAGGGTGTTGACAGGTCCTTGTCTCATTGTAGACAATCAAGGGAAAAGGAAATGGGACTTGATATACTGCCTTTCTGAGGATTTTGCAACTACATTCAAAATGGTTTACATATATTCAGGTACTTATATTCATGTACCAGGGGCAATAGAGGGTTAAGTGACTTGCCCAGAGTCACAAGGAGCTGCAGTGGGAATTGAACTGAGTTCCCCAGGATCAAAGTCCACTGCACTAACCACTAGGCTACTCTTATAGACCAATAGTAGCTATTTTAAATGTGTTCATTAGATTTAGGGGCCCTATTACCAAACAGCAGTAAAAGGAGGCCAGCGGTGGAGTTAGCACGTGGGGTGGCCACCTTTTACTGATGCCAATAAAAGTGGCTTTTTCACAAGGAGGCAATAAAAGGCCGTGCAGTAATTAACATATTGCTGTGCAGCCATTTACTGCTGGAGACCTTACCACCACCTCCTATTTAGGAGGTGGTAAGGGCTGCAGCAATAACTCAGCGGTAATAGGGCAGCACGCGGCACTGCCCAAACACCTCCCCAGCGCTAGAAAAAAAAGGGTATTTTCTAGCTTCAAAAATGGCACACAGGAGCCCTGGAACCACCACTGTGCTCCTGGGTGAGCCCAGCGGTAGGGCTGATTCATCACATGCCAAGCTGGTAGTAGCCCTACTGCCCTTTGATAGAACAGTCCCTTAATGATTTTAATTGTGGAAACAAAAATGAAAGAATAATTTGATGAAGGCCTCATTGAATGAAAATTCGATATTTGAAAAATAAGGATCAAAATTTTGATGCTATTATGAGTGATGTCAATAAGTAAACAGGCAGCTTTAGAAATGATATCATAAAGACTAAATTAGATAAAATGAAGAAAGACACAAATGATTATAGGAAAGATAGTATCTACCCGTGGGCCAAAGCAAAAGCCTTTTCTAGATCTACAAAATCATCTACTTCAAAATTTAGATTATCAGACTAATTTAGATTACCAGAATCATAGACATGACTCACTAGAGAAAAGAGCAGAAAATGTGTATGTAATGATTTGGAAGAGTTTTTTTGCCTTTCCTTCCACACCCATGCTCAATCTGGTCAATATTTTTTTAGATAGAATATGACCAGATCAACAGAAGACCATTCCAGGACAGAACAATCATCATCGTCAATTTTACCCCACCAGAGACAAGGGCAGGGCAATTCTATCAGATCACAAAGGTAATGAAGATTCCAATTTCAATCTATTTAATGTGACTTTAGAAGATTCTGGGATCCAGGTGCTTAATAAGGGTCTCTCCTTTGTAGCTACTGTCAGATAAGACCCCTTCCAAATGTGTGATCTGTTCCGTTTTCTATGCAAACTGCAGGTGACACACTTTTTCTCCAAACAGCCTCCTTCTCATGTGGATGTTTCAATACTTAGAAACAATTCTGAGTGGATTACTCCTGGTCCTCCAGATCCATTAATCACAACTTTCCTTCAATATGTCTTAAAAGACATTACTGACTTAGGGCCCATTTTACCAAGCGGAGGTAGAAGGGGCTCTGCAGTGGTGTTGGCACATGGGTTTGCTGTGCATCAAGGCCACCTTTTATTGACAGCCAGTAAAAGGCTTTAAAAAAAAAAGAAATGGGCGTGATTAAGTTAAACACTTGTGTGGCCATTTCATGAGGCGGTAAGGGCTCCTGCGCAAATCCGGCAGTAGACTCATATTAAATTTAAGATGAATGTTGACACAACCGAGATTGTCTATTTGGATATATTGATTAAGAAAATACCCTATCATTTAGTCACCACAGTCTAGAAGAAACCTACTGACAAGAACACCTACCTTCATTTCACTAGTTACCACAATCAAAGTCTGAAGAGTAATTTACCCTACAGTCAGTTCTTAAGAGTATGTAGGCTTTGTTCAGACCCACAGGATTTTGACTCACAGGCCACTAAGGTGGCCAATAGTCCCAACAGAGCAGATAGCCTAGGAAATGACATATACAAGATTCAGACAAAGCTAGGGCACAATATTGTGAGTCTTTGTTGAAAGACACAGCAAAGAGAGAAAAGCCAGTACTTTGAAGTTTTCTCTCCAAGCACACCACATACAGTAGAGGGCTAGAGTCTATATATTATGCCTAAAAAATCAGCACCAAAAAATAATATGCCTAGGGGTATTCCATAAACCCTGCCTAAATTTAGGTGCAGTTTATAGAATACACCTAAATCTAGGTGTAGTTTATGGAATATGCCCAACATCCATTTTCTACAACTATATTTAGTCACAGTCATTTACGCCAACGAAAACCTAGTGTAATGCTGACACCTAAATTACAGATGGAACGGGCATATTTGATAACAGTGCATATAAATTCTAGGAATGTTCATGACCCTCCTACGCCCTTCCCATAGCCACACCCCATTTCAGATCCATGCCTTAAAAAGTACACGCATCTCTTTATATAATAACAGGTAGACAGTTATGAGTGTAAATTCTAATTAATGCCAATTACTGTCAATAATTGCTTGTTAAGTTTGATTATCAGCACTTACTGGCTTGTTAAGCTAATTAAGTTGTGCATGCAAATGCAGAATATGACCGGACTTTTTAGCACATCATTTGGTCCTTGTGCCTTGACTATCTCCACTGTTTGGTGCAGTTGCCTTACCTGCCAAGACAGATCTGGCAACCCCTTTTTCTGGAATTATCCTCCAAAGAACCATGGAGGTTGGAGTACTTTCCAACCCTCATCACACAAAAGGAGGGGGGTCTCTTCTGCATTTCAACATCCAGTCCCTGGCCCTCATGGCCTGGATGTTAAGAGCATAGAATTTTCATTCTTACAACTGCCTGAGGGTGTCTGCAGGATTCTACTGGCTTCCAGAAAAAATTCCACTAAGAGGTGTTATACTTTTAAGTGGATGAGGTTTGCTGTCTGATGCAAGGGCAAAGCCTTAGATCCTTTGTCTTGTCCTACATAAAAACTGCTTGAATACCTCCTGCTCGTCTCTGAGTTTGGGTTGAAAACCAACTCTGTAGTGGTTCACTGTAGTGCAATTAGTGCTTACCATCATTGTGTGGGAGGTAAGCCCATCCTTGTGCAGCCTTTAGTTATTTGATTCATGAGAGGTTTGCTGTTGACAAATCCCCTTGTCAAACCTCCAGTGTGTCATGGGACCCCAACATCATCCTCGCCTAGCTGATGAAAGCTTCTTTTGAGCCACTTGATTCATGTCATCTGAAGTACCTACCTGGAAGATATTGTTTTTGGTGGCTATCACTTCAGCTCTTAGGGTTAGTAATCTTCAGGCCCTAATAGCTGGTCCACCTTATATGAGAATTCATCATCATTTGAGTTCTCACTCATCCTAAGTTCCTTTCTGAGGTGGTATCAGAGTTCCATCTTAATCAATCAGTCTGTCAAAATTCTTCCCAAAACCTCATGCCCATCCTTGTGAAAGTACACTGTACACCTTGGAATGCAAGAGAGCCTTGGCCTTCTCTCTGGAATGGACTAAATTCCATAGACAGTCCACTCTGATTTTTGTTTCTTTTAAGCCAAACAGGATGGGGGCAGTCACTGGTAAATTCACCTTGTCCAATTGGCTAGTGGATTGCATCTCCCTCACTTATGCACAGGCTGTGCTGGGGTCATGTCACTGCTTATAATGTCAGAGCCATGCTCCATCAACATCAGTTGACATCACCCAAATGATGTAAGAATATATGTCCCGCTGTCCTCGGAGAACACCTGGCATAGGTGAGTAACTTCGCTATTCAGAAAGCAGCTATTTACATTTAGGTATGCAGAGATTTTAAGGGGGTATGGATTAGGTGTGAGTTGTGCATGGCTTAAGTAGGACTAAAATCTACAAATGTATTCCACATTTTATTAAAGGAATATCCTTATATGGGGGGGGGGGGAGTATTTCCACATCAGATTTTATACTATTTCAAAGACAGGCATAGGTTTTAAAAAAGGGTTTCATTTTGGCCATGGCTTTATATCAAGAGCTAATGGCTACAAGGCTACATAATCTTGCCAGAATTGAAACCAGTAAAAATTGTGGCTTTACTAGTTAATTGGTGATACTTCTATATGAAAGGTGCCTAGTTTGTGCCATTCATTTTTTTCAATGTATGTATTTGTTAAATGGTTGTTCTCACTGCATGCACTGCAAATACACATACACTTCTACAGGTATTTTAGAGAAGGTCCTACATTTGCAGATCCTTTTCTAAAATACCACCAGACTTGAGCGCTTCCCGACCTGGATGTTTCAATTCCAATCTCAATGTCCAATGTAAAACGGGGCTCCACATGTTTGGTTCAGTGATAAGCTCTGTTTCATAATCACTATCTTAAAAGAGTGCATTTTGAAGTGCTTTAGAACAGTATGCATCAGGTCAAACAATTTGATAATTATGGTGTTAGACTTTGTTTGCAAGCAGACGGAATGTGTGGTAACAGCAAAGAGAAAAACAGTAATAGAGACATCTGTTCTTTCATTGGAGCCAACAGCTTGATCTTCTAAAAGGTTATTTAAGTTTTATGTCAGAAATGCACAATTAATTACAGTATATGCTATCAAATATAGTATGTCAAGATAACATATTAACTTTAATCCATCATACAAATTTAGAAAGATAATTTAATGTCCATTTGATTCACCCTATCTGCTCGGTTGCACCTCCCTGTTTGGCTACATAAACCAAAGCAAATTCCGGTTCCCTCTCAACCTTGCACTGTCACTGAAGTCCGTTTGGGGTAAGTTTCTAAACTTTCTACTTGTGTAAATCCCTATTGCATGTACCTAAAAGAGCTTTTGTAAAATTACCCCATGCTTTAGGTGTATAAAGTGCATGCAGTGCTGAGAAGTGCATACTTGTACATGGCCCATGAATAGGCATGTTCAAGGGTGGAGTTTGGGTAGAATTTGGGTGAACCCTAGATGGATCCACAAAGTATACACATGCTTTATAAAATATGCATGGTCACACCAACTTCTGATCTGGTGTGAATATCCACAACTTCAATCTACTCCCATGTCATGATGGTTTTCTTCTAGTATTTTATAAATACATATAGGTATCTGTTTATTTAGGGGTAGGTTCAGTAAATGGCACCTAAAAAGCTGACACTGAAAAAACGCTGCTTAAGCATTATTCTGTAAACCACGCCTAAAATTCAGCGTGGTTTATAGAATAGCTCTTAAGCATTATGGTCATGTGTACATTTGGGTGGCACCATTTGCACCGACAAAAACATGGTGTACATGCCCGAGACTACATTTACACGCAGAGCACAGTTATTCTGTAATTATGTGTGCAACTCAAAGCTGCGCCCACATTTCATCCCAAAATGCCCATGACCATCCACTATCCTCACCCCCTTTTTTGGACTACATGTAAAGCTTAGGCACAGATTCTGCGCCTAACTTTACACACGTAACGTCCAATTAAATCGAATTAGTGTCAATACTTGCTTCTTAAAAAGCCAATTATTGGCACTAATTGGCTCATTATCTTATTAAATTGCATGGACAAAATGGGATCATGCCTAAATTTACACATACAATTTTCAGCGGTCTTTTTAGAATCAGGGGGGGAGGGTTAATGGGTTAAAAATAGGCCCTGTCTTGTTCTCTAAACCTAGATGACCTGTTATAAAATTCTGTTACTGTTTTGGCTTTCATCACAAAAAATTTGTTCTGGATGTGAACTACACTCTAGATGAAAAACTATTGTCACATATTACTTCTAAGCATCCCTTTCTCATGCTTCATATGATGACCCTTGTTCTTAAGATTCCCACTTGGAAGAAAATAACAACTTCTAACATAGTACTGAAATAAAATGTTTCTATCATCTTTCTTTTCCTTTTCCTTCAAAAGAATTCAGATGGGTAACTTCAAGGGTTTAAATTCACCACAATGATGAGGAAAAGCAAACACAAATTCAACAGATTTATATATTAGGATTGGGAAGCCAAAGATTTGTGTCAGTTTTTTCTGTGTTTTTTTTAAATTATTATTCCAGAACAAATGTCATCACGAGTGTGCACTCTTTGCAAAAGTGTTTGTACTCTTAAAGAGTACACACTATCTGAATTAGGGTACACTTTTCCTCAATAGTGCACACATGTGGGAACCATTATGTATGTGCTAAGCATCACTTATATGCATGCATACGTGCACTATCAAAAATGAGTGTGTCCTCTTTGTACATCGGGCTAGGTTTTTAATAATGGCACTCGCATCCACTTCCGTACTCACTCACAAATTAACCCACACAACTACCATCTTTCATGGAAGAAAACTTGGCCATAGCTTTATTTTTCAATATCAACCTATCAAAAAATAATTACAAACTACTAGTTAACAAGCGACCTTCAAATGACCTTACCATCTATGTTGCTAGTCGGTGCTGAACTAGCTGCCCAAATTCCATCAAATATATTTAGTTATTCATTATATATATTTCAGTGAGGCCTGCGGTGTCAACAAGTCCTCACCTTGGCTTGTGAGGTCTCACACACAAGAATTTCAAACTACAAAGAAAATAGTAATTCAAACCATAAATGCAGGCTGCTTGCCAAGTTTTCCTTTTTTTTCCCCACCACAGTGACCCCCCTACCCCCAACTCAAAAGCAACCATCCCGCCAATACAAATACTGCACACACACAAAAAAAGAAGAAGAATGTTAAACACATATCCCCAGCAAAATTCAAAACCAAAACTAATAACCCCCCCAAAAAGGGGAGATCGGGTGGGAGTAAAATTGTCAAATTTAACACCTCCATGAGTTCTGCTCTAACCACCTACCACTCTAGCCCTTCTTCACAGAATATCTCCTCAGCCTCAATGTTCCATTTCCTCCTTCCTGCTTTCCCAGAATTCCAATCACATCCCAGCTTCCATTAACCCTTTTCTTCTCAGCACTTCTCCCAATACCCTTAATTAAATTCCACATTAAGTTGCCCAAACTTCTTCTTAAATATATTTAATTTAATTCCAATTTCTTTTAATATAATTTTAATTTTATACCTAGCAGCTTCACATAAATTAATTAAATAACTTTACTTGAATCTCCCATTCCTGCTATTAAATGCTTCCTTCTTACAACATGAATAAACTTTAAACTAATTTCCATGCCATTAACCCTCCTTTTTTCATTTCACCCCCCTGTCCCCACTCCAGCCCACATCATAAATTCACTACCCAGATGGCATACACTTCAGCTGGAGCGATGCCAATGCTATATTGCCCTCGGGAAATTCTTTGGGCTTCCTATATATGATGCCTAAAAAATGGGTGCCTTAAAACCCACATAGAATTGGTATTTTATACGCTGCATCTAAAATTCAGCATGATTTATAGAACTAACACTTAAGCAGAGAGGCTGAGTGTAAATTTAGGTGCCACCATTGCACCAAAAAACATGGTGTAAATGCCCACACCTAAATTTACCTGTGGAGCACCGTTATTCTACAATTATATGCATAACTCAAAATCATGCCCCTGATTGGCCTTGAAACACCCACAACCCTCCCATTTTCGTGCCCCTTTTTTCAGGCCATGCATAAATTTTAGGCATGGATCCCACACCTAACTTTATGCAGTTACGTCCCAATTGAATTTAATTAGTGCCAATAATTGCTTGTTAAAAAGCCAATTATTGGCACTAATTGACATTATTCTATTAAATTGCATGTGCAAATTGGGCACACAATTCTTGGCAACCTTTATAGCATAAGGAGGATAGTGCACACCCTAAGAAAAGCATACACTATTATCGGTGAATTGCATTTCATAGCAAGCGACAGACCATCCCTATTATATTTTACCTTCTCTACTTCAGAGGAATAATACATATACTTAGCTACCAAAACAAATTTAACCACTCACTTAAAGGAGGAAAAAAGGAACTCTGACTAATTCCCTAGAGCAGGGGTAGGCAACTCTGGTCCTCAAGAGCCACAGGCAGGTCAGGTTGTCAGGATATCCACAAAGAATATGCAGGAGATAGATTTGCAAGCACTGCCTCCATGGTATGCAAATCTATCTCCTGCATATTCAATGTGGATATCCTGAAAACCTGACCTGTCTGTGGCTCTCGAGGACCGGAGTTGCCTACCCCTGCCCTAGAGAAACCAAACAAAAGTTGCACCAGCTCCCAGTAACTGAGAATGCTGAAGCACAACTGATAGAAGGCTGCTGGCGGCATGGCCACATTACACCTTTCCTGCAATAACTGCACTGGCTACCAGTACTTTACAGGGCTACATTTAAAACTCTATGTTTGATTTTAAAGGTCCTCAGACAAATGGGCCAGAGTACTTAGAGTTAGCCCTCAAGGAACATCATTATCTGTACTCTCTTCAAAAGAAATTGCATAATGTGATACCTGCCAGGGAGCTTTCACGGGGACTGCCCCCACCCTCTGGAACTTACTGCATCTAATCAAGACTGTCTCTCTTCAGGAAGCAGGAGAAAACCTGGCTCTTCTCCCAAGCCTTTAATACATGTGATGATTAACTATCCACTCACTCCACACCTGGACTAGTTTGCCGCACACTCTGGAACTTAGACCAGCCCCTCAAATGTTATTTAACTGTACCTATAATCTGCCTTCAGTTTAGCCACCCATCTATGTATCCCAGTTGACTTTATATTGCCTGTCTTGTCCATATCGGCACTTGGCCCCTTGGCTACATAGTAAGATGTTTCATTATATCTTAGGAAGAGCATTAGCAACATATCTGTTATTTCTATGTTCTAATGTGTGGTTATTAGTGTTTAATTGGTATTATGCTGACTTCCTTTTAGATCTCTGTTATTTGAATGTTCTTCCATGCTGTCTATTATGGCATTGTTTGTATTTTACTGACATTTTTTTTATATTTCTATTATATGATTGCTCTGTAGTGCTGTTAAATGCGTATATTTCTGACACTGTCTCATAGTAGTCTTATTACTAGGTTTGAATTTGCCATAATCCAAGTTTTCCTCATTGATTGTATTTATTTTTATATTTGGTCATTTTACTATTGTTATGCTGTTAACAAAACAGTACGCTTTATATTAAACTGCTGTGTACCTCCGTGGGTGAATATCTTTATAAAGGTGGTTAATAAATCCCAATAAATAAATAAATAAATGCTCTTTCTTCAGTCCTCAAAAATCTCCTCAAAAGAACTGCTACATTTATTCAAATTTTATTCATAAAGTATCACTGTAATGTCTTCATTCCACATCAAATTCCAAATAATTATCAATACTGTCTATAGGCAAATATTATACCCAAAATTAAAATCTATGTAGCCTCCATAACTCCATAACTCCACATTGATTCCCAAACAGATGCCTTCATTTTGCAACCATAGCTGAATTGGGGGCATATCTACAACTCTCTCTTTCAATATCTCCAATTCACAAAATGGTGTCCATAGCTTTATAAAATACTGCAGTTTAAATCATTCAATCAACAAGGGCATGACGTGGAAGCCAATAAGTATGGCCTCTACTGGAAAGCCCCACATCAGTGCCGAGTACCTTTGGAGTGTCCCTGGAAGAGGTAGGACAACAGCATCAGAGGAAGGGAGAAGGGAAAATGGAGGGATGCTGGACATGAGGGTAGAAAGAGTACTGGGAGATAATGGACCTGGGGGAGGGAAGGGAGGAGAAGATACTAAACCTAGAGTGGGGGGGGGGCGAGTAAAGAGAAGATGTTGGCCACCTGGGGTGGATAAGAAGGGGAAGGCAGGATGCTGATCACTGGAGGGGGTTATATGAGGGGGAAATGGTATTTCCAGCTACCTGATGCAGATAAGAAGGGGAAGGGGGATGTTGGATACCATAGGGAGGAGGCAAGGGGGTAGCGAAGAGAAGGGGAAATGCTAGACTATAGAAGGGGACATGGCTTTGAGCCATTCTGGGGGCAGGGGGTGCATAGCTTAAGGTTGCCTAGTGCATCAGATACCCTTGGGTGGGCCCTGATGAGCAACTCCATTTCCAATCATATATTTCACTTCAGTTGTCGCGTGCTCGAGGACCTTGGCATACTGTCAGGCTTCTTCCCCGGAGCACTGGGTTCGTGAGTCCATGGGCCACTACCGTGGAGCGGCAGTGGCAGGCAAGATCACCTTCCAGGTAGAGATGAGACAAGACTGGACCGGAACCCCGGACTGGAGTTCTACACAGGAATACACGGAACTGGAATGCACCGGACGGGTGCGAACTGGAGTGGAGCCCGCTGGACTGGAACACACTGGAGGGCCCCACTGGACTGGAACATACAGGAGTGAAACCCGCTGGACTGGAACACACTGGAGCGGAACCCACGGGACCGGAACCCACTGGACTGGGACACACTGGACCTAGGCTTCACCTACGCTTGACCACCTTTCTCCGAGGGTTGAGCCCTCAGGTTCGGGCGGCAGGCAGGGCTTACGGGAAAGACCGGAAATGGAGCTTGTAATCAGGAACAGCAGGAATCAGGATCCAGGAGTGCCCCCAGGCACCTAGGCGAAGGCAGGGCAGACCGGCAGGGAATGTCTGGGTTCCAGCAGCAGGCAGGTTCAAAGCAATGGTCAAGTCAAGGAACAAGACTACGGCTGGAGCTTCAGTATCACGGAGCACTGGCAACAGACTGAACAAGGGCAGAAGCTCCAGCAACAAAAGAAACATACACGGAACACAGCAGGCAAACACCAGAAGACTAGTCAACTATAAAAGCTAGTAGGAAAGCTATGCCCAAGCTAACAAGTCATACACAGGAAACATACACAGAGCAAACGCAGGAGACTAGTAAGGCTATACACCAGCTAACAACCAAAGCTGTGCCCAAGCTAATAAGTCATACACTGGAAACATACACAGAGAACTAGCAAAGCTATACACAGGCTAACAAGCCAAGCGGTGCCTACGCTAGCTAGTCAAACACTAGGAACAAACACTGAGCACTAGCAGAGCTATGCACAGGCTAACAAGCCACACGGTGCCTAAGCTGGCTAGTCTACCACTAGGAACAAACACAGAGAACTAGCAGAGCTATGCACAGGCTAACAAGCCACACGGTGCCTAAGCTGGCTAGTCTACCACTAGGAACAAACACAGAGAACTAGCAGAGCTATGCACAGGCTAACAAGCCACACAGTGCCTGAGCTAGCTAGTCAAACATAGAAACTCACACAGAGCAAACACTGAAACAGTGTACAGAGCACTCTATACACCAGGGCCCTTAGATGAGATGCAAAGGCCAGGGTGTAGTCTCTAAGTGATTAATAAACCCTTCGACACCAGAGGCACAGCTGCAGCAATCACCTTGCAACCAAACAGAGGCTTGACACACAGAGAAGTCAGCCCATAGGAAGGAACAGCGGGAGCCATCTTGGATACTGGCAAAGAGGAGGAGGCGGCAGCCATCTTGGAAGAGGCATAGCCCACACAGGTGAGGTTCAGTAGGGCAATCAGCACACAGAGCCAGAGAGAACCTAAGACAGACACAGACACAGAGACAAGCAGAAGCCAGCACAGACACTGACTCTCAGAAACAGGGTAAGTCTGAGGGTTGTCACGGCCACAGACGTGACAGTCTACCATTTTCCCATCACAGGAGGATCAGGCTTCTTCAAACAGGACAACAATGCCTGCCTAGCTGCAGGCATTAGGTTTTTTTCACTAGCACTATCCCAGTTCCGCTCTCCAGTTCAGGACACCTTAATTTTGGTCAATCATTCAACCGTTCCCTGCTTTTGGACCCAGAATACATGTATATTAGGTTATGTCTCCAAGATATATGATAATGACCCATTTCAACCACATCCCCTCCAACACTTGTCTTCTCCACTCCACTCCATGGCATAAATCTTAGAGGTGTTAGGCACTCTTTCATGGGCATCTTATGCTGTTGACCCACAATAATTATAAACAAGAAGAACTTTTACACCTCTTTTGCCATATCCTTCCCTTTTGCCTTTTCAATCCATCTACCCAATTCCCCATGCCAAGCTTACCAGGCACCTAATGGCACCGCCTATAAATTCTACCCATCTGTCCCTTCAACACAGCCTGCATAAATACTACTAACTTAGTGTTGATAGAGGTTCTCAAGACCCCCCCCCCCCCCCCCAATTCTTTATCATTTTTATAAAGTTGGATTGTATTCTGTTTGGTACCATAATGAAAAACTAAAGGACCTTTCTCTTTTTTTTAACCAGTTGCAACAGGTGGTCAGTATTGCTATGAACCCTTTCAGTTATTCTTTGGTGTACCTCAGAAATCATATTTTTATCATCTTTAATGTTTATCTAGAAACCCTAAACATTATTCTTTGAAAATGTATCCTTAAAATATATCTTTACGTAAATGACTTACAAGTTCTGTTACCCTGGGTTAAGGATGACACAAGACCATTGAATTTGCTTAATTGGTGCCTTCAAGAAATTTCTTTTTGGTTACAAATTAATAGATTGAACTGTAGTTTGGACAAAACTGAAATAGCTCAGTCAATGCAGGGTTATGGAGAACCCCTCAATTTTAAAGTTTCAAGATAGTGGAATGGCTCCTCTGCTCCTTCGGGTGAAAGTCATACCAGAGGCTCTAAAAAAATAAATGTTTTATTGTCTGGTTGTTTGTGGCTCCAATAGGAAAACTTTCTGCATAACACACACTCCTAGCACACTGAACAATGGCAGGGGAAGATTAATCTCAAAGACTTGACTGGAAAATGAAATAACATAGCAAGCTAAAAATTCAAAAAAGGCACCTGTTCTATCTGCTATGAAAAAGTATTATACATACAAGATCTCAAGGGCACCTAATTCCACCATACTTTATATGGTTCTCAAGATGCTCACTGCCCCGTACACTCCTATAGACCAACTGGGCACCACTCCCACTGTTTATGCACTGGCTATGCACTTCGGGCCCCTTTTACTAAGCTGAGGTAAAATGGACCCTGCACTAACTGAAGCATGAGTTTTTGCCACATGCAGAATCCTCTTTTACTAGAGCGGGCAAAACGGTGGAAAAAAGAAATGGCCCCGTGGTAAGTTCACACTTGCTGTGAAGCCATTTCAGGGGGGGCACTTACCGCCAATCATTGAGGTGACAGTAAGGTCCCCCTCACTAACCCAGCAGTAACCCCCTGCAGTGATAATTTTTGAAAAATTCCGCCAGTGGCCACGGTGGGCCGGCAGTAGCTCTGGGTTACTACGTGGCAACCCTTTAGTAAAAGGGCACATTTGAGCACAAGCTCCTGACTGTATGACACAAGGTGCAGGCCCACTGTCAGTCGACTCATCCCCTATGTCTCTCACTGATTCATCTAGTTGTACACTCTCTAAGTTTTGTCTTCCAACAAGTAGCAGCCTTTCCTCTGTTCTCATGTCTATGAAGCCCATCACTGTCCCCCAGGACCCTCTCCCCACTGGTTTGCTGAAAAATTGTTCAGAAGTCCTTTACTCCCCTCTTTCTGTCTATTTTGACCTTTAGCCTATCTGAAGGCTATGTACCTACAGTTTGGAAAGCTGTAACAATATGGCCCAAACTCAAGGATACTTCAAAGTCAATGACTGACTGTGACAATTATTGCCCAATTACTATTCTTTCCTTCACGCGGAAATCAGTGAATCGATCACCCACACACAGTGTGTGGAATATTTAGATAGTGCTCATATTCTTCATCCCAACCAGACTGGGTTCTGTACAAACCATAGCACCAAGACAACTTTACTGGGTGTCATTGCTTTTATCTGCTACCATCTTGATCAGGCTAAATCCATTTTCCTGCTTTCTCTTGACCTCACTGCCACTTTCATCTTGATTGATCACTCCCTCTTGTTACACTGCCCCTTTCACATAGGCTTAAGAAACACTGCACTTGCTTGGTTTTCCTTATTCCTCTCTGACCATGCTTATATAGTTCGTAACCATACATCTGCCTTTGCACCCATCTCTGTGGTCTCTGGAATGTCACAAGGTTCAATCCTTTCTCCTACACTTCTTAACACTTTCCTGGAACCATTGCTTACTATTATCCACTCCCTAGGTTTCATAGCATTTGTGTATGCTGATGACATTCAGGTTCTCAGTATCATAGACCTAACCAACTCCTCTCAAATCACTGCTCTCAATCAAAAACTCATCCAGGTGATGGGTTGACTTGAAGCCAACAGACTTCTTCTTAATCCCAGCAAATCCTAGACCATCCTTTTTACCAAAGACTCTGATAAGTCCTTTAAGACACCTATACTGCTTTGCCCTATTACCATCCCTTTAGTAGATAGTATAAGGATTCTTGGAGTACTCATTGATAACTCCCTCATTTTCACATCTCAAAATATCTGCAGTTCTTTAAGTTCAGGATGGTACGTTCCACTTAGCCCCTGCTTCATCCTTCTGCTCTAAATATTCTTATACTCTCACTGGCCATCAGCCATCTGCTCTAGTCTAATGCCCTCTACAAAGGCATTAGAGTACAGGATCTCAAACACCTTCAGTTCATGCAAAATACAGCTGTTAAACTGATCACTGACCATAGGAAGTATGATCACGTTATGCCTCTCCTGAAGGAAGCATACTGATTGCCTGTCTCATATCACATCACGTATAAACTCCAAAATTTGGCACTTCAAATTTTGGCACTCTGGTTACCCTTCCTCTCTCTCTCTTTATCCTCTTACTCCCCTACTGCCCCTTTAGACTGTTGCGGTCCTCACAGCAGCGTTGGCTCACGGTTCCATTTCCTTTAGATATTGTCTATGCATCCACCAAACACACCATCATTTCTGTACAGGGGTCAGAGTTTTCGAACCAGCTGCTGAGTCATCTCAGGCTCCAATCCTCACTACAGCAGTTCATGGCTGACCTGAAAACACTCATTTTCACAGAAGCCTATGCTTGAAATCAGAATCTACAGGCTGTGATATATGATCACATGACTGCCCTTACATGTTTTCCTCCCCCCCCTTCTCTTTCAGCATTGTAGTTCTTCTCTTCCTCCCCTCTCTGCATCCATGTCTCATATTCTTTCTTTCCCCTTTATTAGTCTGAAAGCTACCCAGACACTCCTGTAATGGGCAGACTAGTAAATTATTCAAATAAACTTGATTGAAATGACACTTGGCACATTGGGGGCAATTGTATAAGTGCACACCTCCTTTTAGGTGCCCTGATGTCATATGGGTGCCTAGATTCTGCTATAGAATACTAATGCAACCTGGCATCAGCACCCCTTACATTTAACAACCAACAGTTATTTGAGCCATAGGGCTGGCATAACTGAGTATGCCTAAATGCAGCAAGGGTGTAAATAACTTACAGTATTCTATAAATTGCACTGGTAGCTAGAAGGCATGCCAATGGCCCTCCTACGCTCCACCTATGTCTACCCCTCCCCTTGCTTTTGCATACCATAGCAGTTCCGTGCACTATTATAGAATAGCACTTAGGACGCTGATGTCTGCAAGTGCTACTTTTTTGGCATATATACAGTATGTGAGCAAAGGGGTGTCTAACTGCAGGCACCTAGTTATAGAATTATCCTTCACATGTTAAAATACTTTAAATAGGTTGTACCTACAAAAATAAGTATATACAGTCAGCAGGAAAAAGAAAAAAGATATGCAGTCATTTAAGGTAAACATAATTAATAGTCCTCAAACTTGGTCTGTCTTCTTCATTGCTTGTTGAGTTCTATGAGCTGTTGGGGTCCCAAATATCATCTCTGCTATAATTTTCTTTTCTTTTTCTGCAGAGTTCTTGCAAAGATGAGTCACATCCTTGCTTTTTGCATCCCAAGCAAGTGGTCACATTTTTAGAGATTTTCAGTGTTCAATGATACTTCTAAAAAGCAGTTCTGCTCCTTCTGTCCTTAATTCACCCAATAGTTAAATCAATAGGTTACAAAAATACTGCAAGAAAAATATATTTCTCCACTGCTTGCATTGGATTATGCTGCGATTCAGGTACCAAGACCAGGTTTGAGTCTCTCAAGAGAGTAGAGTTACACCTACAGATCTTACACTTTTCTTTGAGGTTACAGACACTGTTTGTAGTCATTTGGTCCTGGCTCTTTGTCTCTTCACATGAGCAGACCCTTTCTCCAAATTCTACTTTTATTGTCTTCTCTTGGTGGGCTCCAGGGAAAGAAGACCCTTCTTACTCCTGGGTTCCCTTTTTGGGAAAACCCCATTTTTCTCTTCTTATTCCTGTGAAGAAAGGTCCCTATTCACATCCCTTCTCCTCTGGAGAAGGAGGCTCTCCCTCTTCTCCCACATACTCCCAGTAATCCCCTTTGAAAAATTAACCCCTCCTCCCCATGCCCCTCCTTCTGCTAATTCTGATAGTTCCCTCCCAAACCATGGGAAACGCCCACTGCAGGGGGAGTGACAAGCAAGACCATACATTGCATGATCTTCCAGGGAACACTTTTCTGGAACAGGAACCCAGAATGTTCCTCATGTGGAGAGTATATGCTATGCCAATTACATGAGAGGCATAGCCACTGGGGTGGGGTCTACCCCCTCACCACTTTGAGCTCAGTCCTCCCCCAAATTGCAGCAACTGTTGAATGGTTGATGGGGATGCCCAACCCTTGCCAGCTGAAGATGTCCACTGCCTAAGCCTCCCCCCCCCCCCACCTCACGTGCTGCCTCAGCAACAAGGAAATTGGTGGTGTGTCACTGATTTTCTCACTGCTCAGGCAGCACAGGGGTGGGGGGCTCAGGCAAGGGACATCTTTGGTTGGTGGGGCTTGGGCATCACCGCCAGCAAATTTTAACATGGGGTGGAAGGGGGGAGAAGAGAAGAAATTTGTGTCCCCCAGTCCACCCCTGTGCCGCTACTGGATTGCATACATAAATCATTAGAGTAATGGCATATACATGTGTATGTGTGCACATGCTTGTATAAATGGAGGCAGCACAGGGGTGGGGGGCTCAGGCAAGGGACATCTTTGGTTGGTGGGGCTTGGGCATCACCATCAGCAAATTTTAACATGGGGGTGGAAGGGGGGAGGAGAAGAAATGTGTGTCCCCCAGTCCACCCCTGTGCCACTACTGGATTGCATACATAAATCATTAGAGTAATGGCATATACATGTGTATGTGTGCACATGCTTGCATAAATGGAGGCAGCACAGGGGTGGGGGGCTCAGGCAAGGGACATCTTTGGTTGGTGGGGCTTGGGCATCACCACCAGCAAATTTTCCATGGGGGTGGAAGGGGGGGAGGAGAAGAAATGTGTGTCCCCCAGTCCACCCCTGTGCTGCTACTGGATTGCATACATAAATCATTAGAGTAATGGCATATACATGTGTATGTGTGCACATGCTTGCATAAATGGTAAAATTTTGCCTAAGTACATACACATATCTTCCATAACGTGTATATTATAGTTAGAAGAATAGATAGGTGGCACATGGGCAAGACTCACACTAAGGGCCCTGTTTACTAAGACATGCTGTAGGCACACAAGTTTTCTAGCACTAATGGTAGAGTCACCCATAGGAATATAGTGAATGTCTCTAACATTAGCACACGCTAAAAAGTTAGCTCGTCTACAGCACGGCTTAGTAAACAGGGCCCTTAATATGTAAATGATAAGATATGATATACACATATCACCGAAATTTAGGCACACATGCCAGCTTTATGACTGGTGTAAGTTTTCATGCATAATTTATAAATTCATATTTTTGGTGGGTGTGCTAGGTAATTCAAAACTGGGCACCTGCGCAGGGCATACTCTATGAAAGGAATGCAGGTGCTTAGTTTTGAATTAGTATTGAATTACCCTCTTTATGCCAAGGAAAGGCATATTTTGACATCCTGCTACAATATTTTATGCAATTTATTTATCAATTCAAAGATATGGGAGATACTGTAGATATTTTGCTTTTTCTTTTGATGATTTTTTCTAAATAATAATATCATTTTATGGTTTATACTAAATAATGACTTGTGTTGATAACTGTATTATATTATATTCTGTTCTTCATTTCTATAAATTGATTTTGAGGTTTTTCAGATTTTATATTTTAATTGGATTTACATATTTTATTGTAATTCACTATGTATAGCCATCAGGCAGAAAAGGCAGAATCTAAGTTCTGATTTAAATTAAATAGCACATAATAAATCAATTACATTGGTAAATTATAATACAATTTTGGAATATTTAATTTAATAAAACTATTAATTATAGTAGTTATTTGAGAAGCCTTAGTCATGAATTAGACATGCATAAACTGGCATTTAGATATGTATATTGTATACATGTCTGAATCCCAATTTTATAATGTCAGGATATACACATTCAAATTATGAATAAGTGCATTCTGCAAGAGGTGTGGTCTGAGCATTTTTTGCATATGACTAGGATGGGGCTAAAATATGCAGGTGCATTCCCAGTTTCAAATGCATGTTTATGTCCATAGAGATCAAAGTTGTGACTTACAACTGCTCCCAGGGACATCTGGAATATGTAATGGTACTCATTTTGTTTAATGCTCTATGAAAGTGATTAGGAGATGTAACCTCATAATCCCCCAGTATTTTTGTTGTCCACACACCCCTACACACACACACCAAAGTAACATTGGCAAACTGATATTAGGTTTAGTGACAGCTTGTGGAAACAGAGACATATAGGTTTCTAAAATGATAGAAACAGGCAGGCAGAAATACACACACACACTATATATATATATAACCAGTTAAGTGCGAACTCTATCCCTAGAACACCCCCAAAATAGCTGGTTTCTACTTGGGCACTAACCAGGCATTTTAAGCACCACTATCCAGACTTCACAAACTATATAAGCTCACAGAGAAATCCTTACAGAAGTGCAATGCAGACAGACAGGAACATCTGTCTAATTTAAACAGAAAATGGCACAAATTTGAGCAACTTATAGAAAGAGTGTTTGGGAGTGGGGGACACTGCTGAACAGAGCATATAACCAGACATGAGTTCCTTGCTCTACAATCGTTTTACTTTATTGTTTCATTTTTCTGTTATAGCATAATCTAAACTTACCTGCATTGAAACAGCATTTGCAGCAGTATCGAGGGTCAAAATATATAAACCAGACCCGCTGTCTCCTCACAAGATGGCCACTGCTAAGGGCTCCAATAACTCAGATCAAACATCGGGGATCCTCACAGAGCTCAGAGAAATCAAAGACTTGATTACTTCCGATTATGACACCATTAAGGAATTGCAAGAAGAAATAGCTACTCAGAGCACCAGTTTCAGGATTTCCAAAATTGCATGACACAGTTGGAAAATTGTACAACTGTGATGGAGAAGAAAACGAAAGCAGTAGATCATAACGCCAACATACAACAGATTCATCATGACCTTGAGGACCTAAGCAACCTCATTCTCTGAAACAACTTAAGAATTTGGGGCATACTGGAGAATGCAGAATTAGACAATCCAGTGACCTTTTGTGAAAAGTTTCTTATTGATTTGCTGGCACTGCAATTAAAGCAGCTGCACAAGGTGGAGAGAGCACATCAGGTGCCATTATTCCACCTGCAGCAACAGCACTACCTGCAGACCACTATACTCAAGATGCTTAGATACCAACATGTTCTACATACATTGTCATCAGCTAGGGCCAAGGCACCCCTCTGCTGGCAAGGCCAGAGGAGCATCATTGTTCCAGATGTGAGTATGGCCTCTTCTATCCAGCCAGAATAGAGACCATCTTGAATAACATTACTAAAACTTTTGATGATCCAGAGGACCTAAGAGCGTATCTCCACCTACAAGGATATTCCTTTACAGCAATCTGAATTGCTAATTACTGTGTGTCCCTGGGGATGGTTGACTTGCTGAATAATATTAAGGAATTTTTTATCTGCTCTTTCTTGATTATTCAGGATTATTTAAGAGCAGGCCTATTATAAGCTTCAGTTACCAGCTACCATTTTGTGAGACTGGTTTCTAGAGTAATAACTCTCAACTTTCTTGATTTTTCTTTTTTTATGTTTCTTTTTGAGTTTTTCTAATATAGCTTCATGCATATTGTATTTTCTAAAATACTACACATGTGTACAGATTTGTTCACTGTATATATGATGATGATCATATCTAAGTTTGTGCCTTAATTTGGATTCTCAAGCCCATACCCCTAAGAAAGCAAGATGGAGATTCAATCCTGGCTTGCTTCTCGGTGACAAATTTGTGGAGATGATAAGGAATGCTTTCACGGAATACTTTGAGCATAATGATGATTCCCCTGTCTCTTATCTTACCAAGTGGAATGTGATGAAAGCCACTATCCGTGGAAGTATTATTGCTTATGTGGTTCATGTCAAGAAAGAACACAATAAACAACTGAACCTACTGGACAATGAAATTAAAGCATTGGAGGCTCAACATGCTATATCTGCTGATCCAGATCAAAGCATAGAGGCAACTTGGCTGAAATTAATTTTATGGCGCATCAAAAATGGTGAATGCTTGAGCCGGAACTACCGCTGGTGACCACATTGAGCAGGCAGAAGTCCCAATTTAACATGCAGTAAGACCCCATGGGGCTTACCAATGCTTTGTAAAAGGGCCCCTTAACTGGCTGTGTTTTTGCTGGCTCTATAAATCTAGAAATTCAATGCCAGAGCGCAGAAATGGACCAGCATTGAATATCTGGTGATAACACCAGCAACAGTCAGCAAAACACTGAATATCAGACCACAGCAAACAAAAAAAGCACCAACAATGTTTGGTATGTGCGCATCCCCAAATTTCACCCATAGTTAAATCTGCTTTCTTTTTTCAAAATGATAGCAATGTTGGTATTGTCTATGTCAACGGAAATGCCTTCCAGAAAGTAAATGTTATAAAACAGGGGGGAAGTTATTAATGTGGGCAACTGTTAAGACATGTTATTTTGGGGATCCAAGATGGCACTGTGAGAGGACATGTTTGGAAGTGCTCCTGTAGTGCCAGTGATTCTTGCAGTATCTGACCTGCTACCCAATTAAGAACTATGGGAAAAAGGAAGGGTGCAAGTTGGGTGAGTCCCTCTGTGCCCTAGAATGCTCTTCAGATACATCAGACTACAATTCAGGAGTTTAGGAATTCTCAAGAGCCTACCTCCTTTACTGTTTCCACTCGTTCTGGGGCATTGTCTGCAAGTAGCAGTGAGGACCGTGTTTCTCTCAACCTGGTTGAGAGATTACTTCCCCCTTGACCCAGAAGTAGCTTGACCATGGAAGAGACTGGCTTGAACCCAACCAAGGTGTTGGATCTGTCACTATCAGATTGCCTCCCACTGGCTGTTTCAACTTCCATGGAAGCTACAATGGGATCATCTCCTGCATTACTGGCACGGGAAGGCCAGCAAACTGTGAGTGATATTCTCCAGTACAAGGGGAAGCCTGCTTCTTATTTGGAGGTCTGTGAATTTTAAAAGCCTGGTACTGTGACTTTAGAGTCACTCTGGGATGCCATTCAGGGCTTAACTGACTCCTTGCTAAAACCTTTTGGTAAATTTGTGACTGATTTGACTACAGTTGCTGAAGTTGTTGTGGCCCACTTGGAGAAATTAGACCAACAAGCAACCAAAGTAGTCCCTCGTGCAGCAGATGCAAAATCTAACTACTGCGTTGGTGAAAGATAAGGATTATGAGAACCATAGACTGGAATATTTAGAAAATCAGCTCAGATGGTATAATTTAAGACATTTGAATTTTCCAACATCACCTTTGATAATTCCAGTTGATATGGTTAAAAAATATCTTATGAAAATTTTGATAATATCATTGCTACCTATAGTTAAAGCCCATTACTTCTCCGTCGGTAGACGTTTGGATGTTATCACTCAGAAAACAACTTTGGTTGTTACATTTGCTCTTGAACTTGACTATAGTAATGTTTTTTTGTTTTTACTTCTGACACATGAATGAGCTGTTCTTGGGGTCAAAAAATTGTATTTTAACTGATTTAGCAAACATTGCATGAGTGGTAAAATAACACACCCTAACCCTAACAGGTGATGCTAGAATAGCAGGAGTTCACCAGACTGAATCAGTGGAACCATTGGGTGCAGGTTCTTCTGTATTTAACCAATTTTGATAATGTTCCCTCCATAACCTCATAATAGATTTTCTGGGGTAAATTTTCAAAAACAAATCCTGATTATTTAACGTGAGCCATCCAAACTTTAGAAGGGTAAATTAAGATGATTTTAAACAATATCTAATAAGCTAGATTTTCACATCAAAATCATTCTGGTTAAAATGAGTCAATTAGAACATAAGAATAGCCATAATGGGTCAGACCAATTGTCCATGTAGCCCAGTATCTTCTTTCCGTCAGTGGCCAATCCAGGTCACAAGTACCTGACAGAAATCCAAAGAGTAGCAACATTGCATGCCACCAATCTCAGGGTAAGCAGTGGCTTCCCCATGTCTGTTGCAATAACAGACTATGAACTTTTCCTCCAGGAACTTGTCCAAACCTCTTTTAAAACCAAACACACTAACTGCTGTTACCATATCCTCTGGTAAAGAGTTCCAGAGCTTTACTATTCATTGAGTGAAAAAATATTTCCTCCTAATTGTTTTAAAAGTATTTCCATGTAATTCTATTGAGTGCCCCCTAGTCTTTGTACTTTTTGAAAGAGTAAAACATTGATTCACTTTTACCCATTCTACACCACTCAGGATTTTGTAGACCTCCATGTTTTTCAACCTGAAGAGCTCTGACCTCTTTAGCCTTTCCTAATATGAGAGGAGTTCTATCCCCTATATCATTTTGGTTGCACTTCTTTGAACCTTTTCTAATTCCATTATATCATTTTTGAGATACAGCAACCAAAATTGAATGCAATAGTCAAGGTGAAGTTATGTTTTATGATTTATTAAGAACGTCATTAAGAACCTCCATAGTCAGATCAAGGTAGTGCACAATCCATAAAAATATATAAACATACATAATAAAAGTATGGCAAGGAACTCTATAGGTCATCTAGAAAAGACCTAACCACTACCATTCAGGGAACCATTCACACTTTCTAAAATCTATCAATCTCTTCAAATTGCAGAAAAATCAAAAGGCCCTTAATCCCACCTTGCTATCAATATTAAAAGCCTAAGAAAACTAAAACTTTTAAGGAAAGACTTAAACTTTGATACCATTATTTCTACTCTAATATACTTAGGAATTGCATTCCAGAACCTAGGTGCCTAGCAAGAAAATGCTCCATCTGTAGCCCATTCCTGCTTTATTTTCAACCTAGAAGGAACCACCAAACTGACATCCTGCAAGGATCACAAGGTCCTGCCTGGAATACAAGGCACTATTAATGATCATAAATAATATGGTTGTAGCTTATCGTATGCTTTATGAGCTAACAATAATATCTTAAAAGAAATCCTAAATCTAATATGCAACCCGTGATAAAACATAAATAAAGGAGAAACATGATCATACTTACAGCCATCCCCTAACAGATGTATTGCAGCATGTTGCAATGTTTGCAATCTTGTCACTTTGTAATTAAGTAAATCTGCAAAGAAATTATTTGCAAAACCTAGCAGTGAAAAAAGGAGGCTGTGTACCAACATGTGGAAGGCTGCATGAAGCGATACAGAGACATTACAATATTCTTGGGCTTATTTTCCATCCCTTTCCTTAAAATTTCTAGCATCCTGTTTGCTTTTTTGGCTGCCGCCGCACAGTGGCTAAAAGATTTAAGCGTATTGTCTACAATGACACCATGATCTTTTTCTTGGGTGCTGACTCCTAAGGTGGACCCTTTCATCAGGTAACTGTGATTTAGATTAGTCTTCCCAATGTGCATCACTTTGCATTTGTCCACATTAAATTTCATCTATCATTTGGATGCCCAGTCTTCCAATTTCCTAAGGTCTTCCTACAATTTTTTAAGTCTACATGTGTTTTAACAACTTTGAATAGATTTGTGCCATCACCTCACTTATTCTGAATTCCAGATCATTTATAAATATGTTGAATAGAACCAGTCCCAGTATAGATTATTCAGGCATTTCACTATTCACCCTCCTCAATTGCGTAAAATGGCCATTTAACCCCACCCCTTTTTCTGTCCAATAATCAGTTCCTAATCCATTGCCTCCTATCCAATGACTTTTAAATTTTCTCAGAAGTCTCTCATGAGGAAATTTGTCAAAAGCTTTCTGAATATCTAGATACACTACATCAAACAGCTCACCTTTATCCACAAATGTATTCACATCTTCAAAGAAATGAATCAGATTAGTGAGGCTACACTTCCCTTGGCTGAATCCATTTTGACTCTGTCCCATTAAACCATGTTTGTCCACGTGTTTCATAATTTTATTCATTGTAATAGTTTCCACTATTTTGCCCAGCACTGAAGTCAGGTTTACCAGTCTCTAGTTTCCCATATCGCCCTGGAACCCTTTTTAAAAATTCGCATTACACTGGCCACTCTCCAATCTTTAGGTACTACAGACAATTTTAATGATAGGTTACAGATCACTAACAGCAGATCTTTGCTTTTCCAGATATTTTTGCCTGTCTTCCTCTTTCTGTGATGCCTTGTAATATATGAAGGCTAACCCTTTTCTCTCTTACCTTTTCAGCACCTACGTTTGAGAATGAAAGCGGCCTTCTTTTCCTCTTAATTTTATGTAATTTTCTAACATAAAGGATTGTCACCTTTAAAGTATCTCCTTTCAGTTTTCCCACTGATGTTCTACTTCCTTTTGTTGTTCCTATCCAACTAACTCTTTCTTGAGAAATTCCCCCATCTCCGCAAAGTTAGTTCTTTTAAAATCTAGGACCTTCAATATTGAATAAGCCTTCTCCTCCTCTGTCTTAATATTGAACCACACCATTTGGTGATCATTAGATGCCACATGATCCCCCATCATAACATCAGGAACATTCTCCCAATTCGTAAGCATCAGGTCTAGAATCATTCCATTCCATTTTGGTTCCATTACCCACTGCTGGAATAATTCTTCCCGTAAAGAATCCAAGATCCCTTTGCTTCTAGATGACCCCATAGCAGGGACTCTCTAATCGACATCTGGTATATTAACATCACCTATTAGTACTACTTCCCCTTTCCTAGCTTTCTTGTGAATGTCTTCAATTAAGTCTTTGTCCATTTCTTCTGAATGTGAAGGAGGCCTATATATCACACCAATGTAAATACATTTTCCATTCCGTCTTTCCAGTTTAACCCACAGTGCTTCTTCCTTATCCCATATGTCCTGCAATTCTGTTGCATTAATATTATTCTTAACATATAATGCCACTCCTCCTCCCTTTTTTCCTACCTTTTCCTTCCTGAATAGATTTTAGCCAGGTATAACTATATCCCAGTCATGGTTCTCCATGAGCCACATCTCTGTGACCACCACTGAGACCCAAAATGGGCGCGCAGCAATTTTGATTTTGCCGTATGTCCATTTTTGTGGAAAAAAAGAAGCCTTCTTTACAGGTGCGCTGACAAATGATTCTGCGCGTACCCAAAACCTACACCTACACTACCGCAGGCCATTTTTCAGCGCACCTTTGTAAAAGGACCCCTTAAAGTCCTGGCCTTTGTAGCCGATCCTTTTTAGCTTCTTTATAACCATTTTCCTCATTTTACCATACTCACCCTTTTGAAAATTAAATGCTACCACAGTAGATTTCCTTAATGACTTCACTCCAGATATTAGCTCAAATTTGATAATTTATGATCATTGTTTCCCAGCGGACCTAACACTGTTACTTCCTGTAGTAAGTCCTGCATTCCAGTAAGGACTAGATCTAAAATAGCTACTCATCTTGTCAGTTCCTGGACTAGTTGCTCCAAGAAGCAGTCATACATTATATCTATAAATTTTATCTCCTTAGCGCTCCCTGATGCAGCATTTGTCCAGTTTATTAAGGGGTAATTGAAATCACCTATTATTTATTATACTGCTGCCCAATTTGTCAGCTTTTCTAATTTCTGTAAATATTTCTTCATCTGTCTGTTCTTTCCTGGTGTATGGTAGTATTGTCCTACAAGTATACTTTTTCCCTTCACATACAGAATTTCTATCCATAAGGATTCCACATTGCTATCTGTTTCATGTAAAATGTTTATTTTGTTTGACACAATTCCCTCTTTAATATATAGCACAACCCCCTCCAATTTTATTTATTTATTTATTTGTTACATTTGTATCCCACCTTTTCCCACTTATTAGTAGGCTCAAAGTGGCTTACATAGTTCCGGAGAGGTGGTTACAGATTCTGGTGTGAACAAATACAGTAAAGAAGTATCGGTAAATAGGTTGGGGTGATACAGACAAAATGATAGGGTGCGATCATGCGTCGGGGTTAAAACTGTCCGTTTCTTGATTAAAATGCCATATTTCATTATTTGGTATTTATGTCAGATACTGTGGGGTATGCCTTCTTGAACAGGTGGGCTTTTTGTTTTTTTTCGGAATTCTAGATGATTATTCATAGATTTCAGGCATTTTGGTAGAGAATTCCAGAGCTGTGTGCATATGTAAGAGAAACTTGACACGTATGTTGATTTATACTTTAGACTTTTACAACTTGGGAAGTGAAGAGTTAAATAAATTCTGGCTGATTCAATTGTGTTTCTAATTGGTAAGTTGATTAGTTCAGACATATAGCTCGGAGCTAGACCATGTATTATTCTGTGAACAAAGGTACAAATCTTGAAAGTGATACTTCCTTGATTGGTAGTCAGTGTAGTTTTTCCTGGAGGGGTTTTGCGCTTTCAAATTTAGATTTTCCATAGATAAGCCTGGCTGCCATATTCTGAGCAGTCTGTAGTTTCCTTAGGATTTGTTCCCTGCCACCCATATATACTCCATTGCAGTAATTGACATGTGTTACTACCATTGTTTGAATCATGTTGCAAAAAGTTTCCCTCGGGAAGAATTGTTTTACCCGTTTGAGTTTCCACATTGTGTGGAACATTTTCTTTGTAATGGCGGTGGCTTGGTTCAACTTGATTCAATTTGATCAACTCCATCATTCTGATATAATTTGTATCCTGATAACACAGTATCCCACTGATTATCCTCCTTCCACCAGGTCTCTGCCTATTATATCTACTTCTTCATTCAGTGCTATATATTCACTCTCCCATTTTATTTTTTAAGTTTCTAGCATTTATATAGAGACACTTCAAATTGTGCTTTTTCTTTGCATCAGCAAGCTGCTTAGAAATTGATGGGGGTAATCTGTATCCTATACTCTGCTCTCTCCTTAAATGCTCCTGGCTTTGCTTCATCATTGTTGAAGTCTCTCTTTTGGGATTCCCTAAGTGTCCTGTTTCAATAGTATCCTTCAAGGATACTCCACACTGAACCATGCCTGGACAACTATCAGCTTCCCCCCCCCCCCCCCCCCCCCCACTTGATAAGGTGGAGTTCATCCTTTTGGAATAGGCCCCCCTTTCTCAGAATGTTGTCCAATTGCTAACAAATCTAAATCCCTCATCCCTGCACCATCGTCTCAACCAGATTTTGAGACTTCAAAGCTCTACCTGACTCTTGGGTACTGCGAATGGAATGGGGAGCATTTCTGAAAATGCTACACTGAAGGATCTGGATTTCAACTTTCTACCTAACATATTTGGCTTCTTTAACTTCCCTCCCAAATTTTCCTATGTCATTGGTACCCACATGTGCCAAGAAGCTGGCACCTACCCAACACTTTCTAAAAGCTGGCACCTACCTAACACTTTCTAAAATCCTATCCAGTTGACATGTGGGATCCGCCATCTTTGCACCAGGCAGGCAAGTGACAAGTTGATCCTTGTGACCACCAGCAGCCCAGATATCTACATGTCTAATGATTGAATCACCAACTACAACAGCTGTCCTAACTTTTCCCTCCTGGACAAAAGCCCCTGGAGACTCATCCTTGTGCGAGAGGATATTGCATCCCCTGTGGGCAGGTCCTCGTTACAGGATTTTTCTATCTTTCTGTGAGTACTTCCTACCTTACCAGGGTGATGCTCTCCTTTTAGGAGACCTCCCTCCTCCAAGGCAGCATAGGGTCTGTCAGACTGGAGGTGTGAATTCTCTAAAATGTTCCTGTAGGTCTCCTCTTTGTGTCTCCCTCAGCTTCTCCAAGTCCTCTACTCTAGACACGACAGAACAGATTTATTTTTGGAGAGCTAAGAGCTCTTTATATCAAGCATACACATATAACCTCTGATCAACTGGGAAATAATTATTCATGTGGCACTCAGTGCAAAACCTGGATAGCACTTCTCTTGCTGCTGTACTTCAGTCTACATCTTATTATTATTGAACTATTCAATTACTTAAAACTTGTTAAGGTACTAGGGATATTAGAGTACTATAAGATCATATGGTATATTGTGCAATTGTGTAATTAAAGCTCTATAATGAAAATTCCCCTCTTGTTATCCTAGATAGAATAATTGACTATAAATTAAGACGATAAATGAAGACATGTGCTAGGGGTGGGTTGAAGTTGGGGAGGGTAGGTGGAAAACAGGACTGAACTAGGCCTTGCTGTGCCTTCTAAGGGCTATCTGTTAATGTTATAGGCTGTGACAGTTAAGTTTCTACCTCTGGCAGTGAATTCAAGTTTAAAACTGTATGAAACATTTATTTATTTGGTCCACTTGTATCCCACATTTTCCCAGCTTATGCGGGCTCAATGTGGCTAACAAAGTTACAAGAAAATTACACAATACAACAGGAGAAAATTGTTCCAGTATTAGAGTTACAAATAAGTATAGAGTAGCTAAAATAGGGTTTTACACTATAGAAACTAGTTAATAAATAACATTAGGTTTTTCTTTTAATTCAAACTGTCTTGATCAATAACCCTATAGATTTATTTTTTATCCCAATTTTGAAATCACCAAAGCACAGAGCAAAATATTGTTCACTTGCCCAGCGAAATGTCCTCTTCCCTAAGAACTTCTTAAAACTAGGACACTCAGTCCTCAACCCTAAATATAGCTAGATAATGCTAAAAATCAGTGTTTCTTTCTAGACAAAATATATAACAGGGAAGACAACCCTATCTATCTTCCCCACCCAAATAAAGTTGGGATGATAGTGTCTCCGAATATTTCCACATTGAATAAAGCTGATACCAGAGCACACAGCCCCTCTATTTTCCCAGTTTCCTAAATAAATGATGAGATCAATAAAACTTCTACTCACTCTCATCTGCCCAAATTTTTTAAAACTCAATTTGCACTCCCCCAGCGACTCTCCCTTCTCCAAAATCTCCCAGAATTCTATGTGTGGGATGAAATAAAGTATTAGAGACTAAGAAACAGAAAGATTGAAGGAGGGCAGATACAGGATAGAGAAGAGAAATGCACTGATGTTAGGGTTCGGGATGTCTGTCCCAATACTGAGCCCTTTGGCCATCACTGGTTCTGAACCCTGGAGGTAGGTGAACTCCAAGAATTGCAGACAGAGTCACCTCCAGACCGGATTTGATACTGGAAATCCAGCAGAAGAACCACAAAGATGAAGGCTGGAAAGCAGGAGACTGGAACTCAGGAACAGAGCTGTGGACTGGAACTCAGGAATAGAGCTGTGCACTGGAACTCAGGAACAGGGCTGCACACTGGAACTCAGGAACAGAGCTGCACACTGGAACTCAAGAAGAGAGCTGCACACTGGAACTCAAGAACACAGATGCACTGGAACCCAGGAACAGAGTTGTGCACTGGAACTCAGGAACAGCTGCGGACTGGAAGTCAGGAATAGAGCTGTGCACTGGAACTCAGAACAGAGCTGTGCACTGGAACTCAGGAACAGAGCTGCACATTGGAACTCAAGAACACAGCTGCGCACTGGAACTCAGGAACAAACTTGGGGCCAAGCAACTCACAGCAGAAGAGTAAATGTTGCAAAGGCAATACATGAGTGTCCCATGGTTCCTTATAAGGGCCTTCACTGATGATGTCATGGACCACACTGAAGGAAGCAGCAGGGCACCAAGAAGAGGCTAAATTGATAAAACACCAGAATGAGGCTCAAATAGTCCCTGGAATGAGGCTAGAATGCTGTGACATCAGAATGAGGCTTGGAACACAGGGGAGCTAGCAAAAGAGGCATCAGTGCAGAGAGGAGGCCGTCAAGAGAAGCCACAGAGCCTGACCACTGGAAGGAAAGGTGAGTCTGGATGCAGAGGTATGATCACGGCTTTGACAATTGAGAAGATAAAAGAGTTTTCTAAACTCAAAACAAAATACCAAGAAGACCGTTTGTATATTAATTCTTTCATGTCTTCTTTATAAATGTTTTCCTTTTATTCTTAAGCAGTTCTTTTCAGTTTTTCAAGTGCAAATCCATTTTATTGACTCTTCCCCTTCTCTGAACAAATGTGATTGCTCATCTCTAAATGATTATTAATATTTCATGCTAATGTTTTAGTATGGGGTTCGATGTGGACTATATATACCAAGGTATTCATTAATACACATTGACCATCCCTAGCAGAAAGATCAGTAAACTAAGAAAGTCTGTAAATTTGCTTTATTGACACAAACTACTTTGTTAAATAGGTTTTTAGAAGGATATCTTTATATCTCAGCATGTTTCATTGTTTGCTCAAGAATAAAACCAGGATGAAATGAACAATTAATTTACATAATGTTTCCAGCTGAAAACAAGAATTATCACTTTATATCAGAAGATCATCACTCTTTATAATGGTAGCACAGCAGTTCCAATCATAATGTTTAGAATGTAGTGGACAACAGCAGAATTCATATGACCCAGTCCATTAAGGCAGTAAGTTTATAACTCTTTGCATGCATACAAAACAAGCACATTATTTTTTCCTCTATGTTGGCTTTGGTGTATTTTCAAAATGAAAGTATGCACGTAATTTTGCTTTCAAAATTTCCGTCAATATTGTCACCCACTGGTTACCTCACAAATATTGTCCAGATTACTTTATGCACATAAATGAAAAACCTTTTTAAACCCACATCAGAATGCCACCACTCCGTTAAGGTAAAGTTTTATGTGTACAAGCTGTATCTGTACAACTTTATCTGCTGTACATATCCTGTAGAAGGGTACACACTTCTGCACGTGGGGAATAAATTTATAACTATATTTATAACTATTTATTATGGGGGGAATTCTCTATATGGTGTCTTAAAAATCGGTACCATAAAACAACACGGTTAGTGTGATTCTTTAAACTATGCCTAAAGTTACATGTAGTTAATAGAAAATGCTCACGTACTGTTCTTGCAACAAAACTTTAGGCGTACCCATTTAGGCCACCTAAAATCAAGCCTAAATACCTACGCCTAAGTTAAGCGCAGTTCGGGAGTATTCTATAATTGTGCACATATTTTTTGAAATGCCCACAACTCACCCATTCCACACTCATGGCCATCCACCTTTTTGACTGCACGCATTAGAATTTATGCCCACCATGTTATAGAATACGCCTAGAAAGTTATGCGCATTAATTCTATTTAAAGCCACTTATGGGCTGATGATCAGAAGCAAATGCTGGCGCTAGAGGCTGTTAGCGCCATACTATTTTTGTAGCACTGGGGCTTACCCGGCGATAATCACTTCCCATTTACAGCTGGGTTAGCACGAGAGTCCCTACCACCATCTCAATGAGTGCTCCCTCCAAAATGGCCGCACGGCAAGAGGTTCACATAGCACATGGCTGTTTCTTTTTGACAGTCAAGGGAGCCTCAGCGCATGTCAAACACTCATACTGATGCTAGCACAGGCTACATTTTACCACAGCTTAGTAAAAGGGCCCCATAGGTGCCTGTGTTACCCTTAGAAAACAGGTTTCAAATAATCACCTTTTTGGACTTCTGCAGGCATCCAATTATAACATTACTACCGAAATAGCAGGAATACACTTTTGTGAACATGTTGGGGCAGGAGTTGGGTGGGGGGGGGGGGGGGGGTTGTTATTTTAAATAAGCTCATTTCTGTGGTTAATGTACTGTTTTTCTTTCCTATGGCTTAAAAAAATGCCCTTGTCTAGCTAGCATTTTCCTTTTCTTCCTTGTGTGTCTTCAAAATTTACAGAGCACATACAGCTACCGCAAATAAAGGTTTGAGGCAATAACAAAGGGGATTGGATTTTCACAAATTTACAATTTGAGTACTTGCTGCTCTGAATTTTATTGCTTTTATTTTCTCATGCAGATGTTCCAAGAATCAGAAACCTATAAGAAAGATGGCTGAAAGCAATGATTTTTTTTATCTTGCTCTGTAGTTGGCATTCTTCAACCTACAAAAATGGATGCTAGAGGATCATTTGTTTTATGCTTCAAGAAAACCTGCAAAAAATAAAATTGCCAGCAAAGACATTAAAATCTAGCACCTTCTATGCAGTTTCATAAAGAAATCATCTGCCACCATTAACATTTAAAAGCAGAAGAAACATTATTGCACTAAACATCTCCTCTCCTTTTACTATTAAATATCATACCAGAGTGTATGCTATATACCTATTATATTATATGCTAGGATATGTATAGTAATGTTTGCATACCAGTTCATCATTATAATTAGTGGTAATCTACTTTCTAATTATTTCTTTATAATCTTTGAAGAAGATACTATACATATTACAGGAGACAGACATACAGATGGAAATTGTAAAGATTTAGAGCCTCATTTATCAACATAAGAATGCACATTAATGTGTAGTTATGCAACTTGATACGCACTAAATTACACAAGCTCCATTATTCTCTGTGAGGCCAATGTAATAACTATGCACTTAATGTGAATTAACGCAAATTAACGTGCATTAGCAAATGAGATCCTTAGAATCTAGCTATGTAGTAAGGAGTAATGCAAGCAGGATTCCTAATTTTTCTCAGGTCATAATAATAATAATTATTATTATTACTACTACTACTACTATTATTTTGTATAGCCTGTCAGATGCTCTTGCTGGATTTGGCATGCTAAATATCGAGTCATTCCCAAGAACCTAGGAAATTTAAAGGTATCATGCAGAAAGTGGGCAGTTCCAAGCAGTAGTCTTCTGTAGTTGACAGATGGTAATTGTGTCAATGCCCAGTGTGTTCACATGTTTTTCCAGATCTTTTGGTATTGTTCCAAGTGTGCCGGTCACTATAGGGATAATGACAGCAGGTTTTCACCAGAGTAACTCAACTTCAGTCCTCAAGTCTTGATATTTTATGATCTTCTCCAACTGTGTTCATCTTCAACATAGCTGTCTCCTGGTATTGCTTCACTTATGATTCACACCTGCTTCTTTTCAACCACAGTGATACTGGGTGTGTAGTGTGACAAGTGTTATTTATTTATTGCAGTGGTTCCCAAACCTGGTCCTGGAGGCACCCCAGCCAGTCAGGTTTTCATGATATCCACAATGAATATTCATGAGAGAGATTTGCATACCAAGGAGGCAGTGCATGCAAATTTCTCTTATGAATATTCATTGTGGATATCTAGAATATCTGACTGGCTGGGGTGCCTCCGGGACCAGGTTTGAGAACCACTGGTTTATTGCATTTAATATACTGCAAGGGGCTTGCAAATAAGCATCTAAGTGGTTTACATAGTTAAAATAAAGGTGAGTGGAGAAGGAAGGGGAAGGGTTGAGAAGTAGTGGGAGATAGGAGGGGTCGTCTAGTTGTAGAAGGGAAAGATTCAGTGAAGAGATAGGTCTTGAGTAATTTTTTTAAAGCTGCAACGGTTGGCTAGTTCCTGATATGAAGGGGGAGGTTATTCTATAGATTGTGGCCTAAATTTCTGAAAGCAGTCTCATGAGATGTTTAGATGAAGGGTTGACAATATAGGGATGGGAGAGGGTTATCAGCTGAGCAAAGGAAGCATTGGGGTGTGTAAGGGATAAGGAGCTTGTTAAGATAGGAGGGAGCAGTGGCATATATTTACCCAATATTGACTGGATAAATGTAACATCTAGTGCTAAGATGTTTGTACACGGAGGCACATTTATCTTAAGGCTGTTAGGTGCGTGCACTACACCTGACAGCCGTAGCTTCATTGGGTGTTAAGTCACTGCTCTCCAAACACCATTAATTTTGTGCTGGCAGGATCCGTCTGATGTCCGACACTGCAGAGTTTCGAAGGGATCTTCGTCAGGGACCCGGATTCAATCTGCCGCTATCTGCAACAAATATAAAGACTGCGCCTCAAGCCTTGAAAATGCACACACCTGACAGCCTTAAGATAAGTGCGCCTCCATATTCAAACATCTTAGCACTAGAAGATGTTATGTTTAGTCAAGAAGTATTTAAGTCTAGCTAAGCGGCATCTCAGCATTTATACATTCTGTTTAGTTGAAAATTATTTGATGAAGCTATTCTCTTCATAGGGTAGTGTGTACCATGGAATGGTTGATTGTGTAGTATGTGCAGAATGTGTAGAACAAGGTTAAACTAGTATGCCAATGATTATAGGAACTGTTATTCCTATAACTGTTATTGTTAAGTCACGGCAGATCTGAGGAATATAGCTTTCCCTTTTAGCTATTCTATGATATATTTATGATAGATATATGAGTGTATGAGCAGATGTGTGAATGAATGAGAGTGCTTTTTCCAGAAGGAAGGACATGGGTAGATTGCTTTATTCTGTGCAGACATACACTTGAATTGTCACAGTTTTTGTGAAAGTAGTGACATTGGTTATATTATCTTTTCAGTTGTTTTCTTGTACATCACATTTTGTTTGGCACATTTATATGGATTGGGAGCACAGCGTATGCTCATATATACACATAGGAGATATTCGACGATTCAGAAACCTATCCACCTTCTAGGAAGAGCTTTTAACATTAGGGTGGCATTCCGCTTGGGTGAGTGACTGATCTGAGAATTTCTCCTTTTCACACAAATATTTTTATTAACATACCCATGCCCTTTTAGCTTCTTCACACCCTGATTTGTTTTATTTGATCTGATTGTTTATTTACCAGTGGTATTATTGGGAATTATATATTACTGTATGCTATAGGTAAACATCAAGCTTCACCATGGTTTAAGAGCTTTCAGAGAGAAGACTTATACCATGTGGTCCCAACGATTCGAAACACGTCTAAAGAATTATGTACAATAATATCTTGAATCAAAGTGTCTATTTAATTATTGATCTTGCATTAAGTAGGGGTAATTAATTTTATAAAGAAAAAAGCATACTTTGCAGCTCTGCCCATCTCCGTCCAAACTCTACACACACATGACATGCATAAGTGTATGGTGTTCTGACGTCAGATGTAGACAAAAGTGGTGATAACCAAGATGAGGAGAGGAAGTAGCTGAGGAGACAAATTGTTTTAATCCAAGGCTTTATTGTGAGTCATCAAAACTCATCTGGAGTACAAATAACCTGGCATGGCCATGTTTCTGCATATGTTGCCTATGTCAGGGGTCTGTTGTCTTCCAATTGCACATGTAAAAACAATGGCAGATCTATAGACTCTTTAAATGTTGTGCAGCTCGAAGAATCGTACCACGTTCGCTGAGGACAATAGCATTCTCTGTAAAAAAAACTTTCACAGTGTGCCCTAGATTCTGATATATGGAGAACTGAAAATCTCTGAAGAAGAATGGTCCATTAAGTCAAATGCTGCATAAAGATCTAAGGAAATAACAAGAACATTTGTACCTCCATCCAAGTTAGTTATTATAACGTCTGTAGGGCGTTCTCGGTGTTCTCGGTGTTGTGACCTGAGAAAAAACCAGTATGTCTTGGGTGTAAAGCATTAGTTTTGTCCACCCTCAAGCTTTTCAACAACTTTGGAGATCAGGGGCAAATTCAATATAGGTCTGTAGTTAGATGCTATTTGAGGATCATACTTTGGATCTTTTAATCTAGGGTGAATAATCACTTATTTCCATGATAAAAGGAATGTACTGTCTCTAAGAATAGAGGTCACTACAGTATATAACATCGGAAGTAAAAAAAAATAAGACAAAAGAAAAAAAAGTTGAAGAACCTTAGGGCATATAATAAGAACTGCTTCCATTTTTGTTGAGTTTCCCTTGAAAAATCAGGAAAAATTCACACATTTGTTCCTGAAGAACTTTTGACAAATTTAAAGCTAATTTTTAACAACCAGTACCAATCAGTGGATAAAGCAAAAATAATCATACTAGTGACTACCATTCACTAAGAACCAGAGATTTCCAAAAGATCAGTTAAGTTCCCTAAATTCAAATCCAATGCTGCATTCATCTCCTGTCTCTCTTAAGACTGTTGAATTTTTAATGATAAAGTAATAAACCTTGGAACAAGGTGGCAAATTTAACCTCTGGAATTCCCAAAACTTCTATTAAATATTTGTGAAATATATCCCATAGTGAAATAAACCTGGAATAAGGAAAATTTAACATACATGCATTCCCTGCTTTGGTCACACTCTCCAAAGGTTCAGTCCTTCCACGATACTAGTCAAATCTTCTATCAACACAGTATGAACAGACTCCTCTTTATCCTTTTCCACTCAATGATCCACTCAAGTAGCCACCTTTTTCAATTCTGCAGAGTTCTTTTCTACTTGTGATCATACCAAAGTTAAATTCTGAGCCAGTGTGTTCACATGTGGCAGGGAGACCAACCATGTATCGCTCCATGGTGTGACCGCAACTCGAATATTGTGTTCAATTCTGGTCGCCGTATCTCAAAAAATGATATAGTGGAATTTGAAAAGGTACAGAGAAGGGCGACAAAAATGATAAAGGGGATGGGATGACTTCCCTATGAGGAAAGGCTAAAGCGGCTAGGGCTCTTCAGCTTGGAGAAAAGGCGGCTGAGGGGAGATATGATAGAGGTCTATAAAATAATGAGTGGAGTTGAACGGGTAGATGTGAAGCATCTGTTCACGCTTTCCAAAAATACTAGGACTAGGGGGGCATGCAATGAAGCTACAATGTAGTAAATTTAAAACGAATCAGAAAAACGTTTTCTTCACTCAACGTGTAATTAAACTCTGGAATTCGTTGCCAGAGAATGTGGTAAAGGCGGTTAGCTTAGCAGAGTTTAAAAAATGTTTGGAAGGCTTCCTAAAGGAAAAGTCCATAGACCGTTATTAAATGGACTTGGGGAAAATCCACTATTTCTGGTATAAGCAGTATAAAATGTTTTGTACTTTTGGGGGATCTTGCCGGGTATATGTGATCTGGATTGGCCACTGTTGGAAACAGGATGCTGGGCTTGATGGACCTTTGGTCTTTCCCAGTATGGCAATATTATGTACTTATGTAAAGCTGCTTTTTTTTTTTTCATTTTTGGCCGAAACCAAAACTTCCATTGCAACTGTCTGAAGGCTTTTGGCTGAAACCAAAACTATGGCCAAAACCGAAACTGAAAACTCAAGTTTGGTTGTATGAATGGGAAGCAGTGAAGGCCGCTAGGGATTGTCAGAGTTTACAGTCTGCATCCCTCTGCTAAACCACAGTATCCAAGCCAGAATATAATAATTTAAATAATGAATGACTATATTTTACCTACAAGTAAAGTAACCTCCACACACATGCACCACAGCTAACGAAAACTGAAACTAAAAGCCACAGTGTGTTTACAGTGGCTGACTTTCACCACACTCGGAATGACAGCTAACATCATAACTCCACAGAGAGGCTTAGCCAAAGAAGCTTATCATCCCTTTACAGACTTAAATTCCAGCTAAAGTTTATCAAAAGTATTTATTTGGAGCCCTCCATTTACTATGTAAACTACCAGTCAAATCATAACTGTATTACTGGCAATCGCAGTACAAAAAAAAACATACAAAAAGTAGCCCCCCCCCCCCCCATGACTACCTTATAATCTTTGGTGGTCTAGTGGTGGAGTCTATACCTATAGACCATCAGGGAATGTAAGACAGGCCCAGGGAGGCTGATGGGTCAGGAAGTCACTCATGGGGGGTCTGGGAGGAGAGGTAACCTCTGTTTCAGGAAAGGGGGAAGGGAGGGAGACAAATGGAACAAAGCACATATTTTTGGCTTCTACCAAAAACACATGGTTATTTTTGCCAAAATCAAAAACATGGCCAAAAATTTAAATAACCACCTATTTCAACACCAGCTATGACTGGCATGGGTATGAAACCTCCAACCACCAGGCCCTGCAAATTTGTCTCCTCTTTCAACCTCAGGTCTTCAGGATCTTTCAACAAAAGCACAAGGGTTGCCAGGACCAGTGATCTCTATGCTCAGAACTGCAGCAGAGTAGCTCTCAAATTAGAGATGAGAGTGACAACTGGTCCATGGGAGATCTCAGGTTCTACAAAAGATAAAAGGGAGTGCAACAGTCTGTACAGCAAACAAACGAAAAACTGTGGTAAGGTGAACTGAGGGAGAAAAATTACAGCTTCATACATCAAAAACAAACTTAAAAAATGCAAAATAATTAAATTTATATATTAACCAATTTGGGAATCAGGGGGTTTGTAGCTTCAGAGTCATATATAGGGTTCTTTCCATTTAAATAACAGCCTTACCTTAAATACAAAAGGATCACCTTAAATACAAAAGGATCAAGCCTCCAAAGATGCCATGCATGCAGATCTTCCTCATGCATATTCACTGAGGATATCCTGAAAAACTGACTGGCTAAGTGTGCCCAAAGGACTGGGTTGAGAAACACTGCCATACAGAAAAAAAAATAAAAATACAAAGGTGCTTATTTTTGAAGCTCTATTCCTGTTTTGAACATCTGAAAACTGGCATTGGACGTCCATATTGCATGGACGTCCAAATCCAATTTTACAAATGCAGGATATGGACATCCAACACTGAAGAATGTCCATATAGCAAGGGGGCATTGTCTGGGAATGTTTTGGGTGGGACTAGGAAGGGCCCAAAATATGGACACCCAACTTGGATTACAGAAGGGGAAGAGACATGTGCATGTAAAATGAAGGACGTCATTATTTAGACCTGGTATTTGGTATGTTAAAGTTACAGAAATGTACTCTGATTGAGCAGCTGTCCACTGGAGGGATTAAGCAATGACACCTCTTTAATCCACCAGTGGTTGTTGCCCCTTTTTCTCTACTCTGAAACTGAAACCAGAAAGGAAAGCCAGGTTTTATGACAGCTAAAGGTATTATGGGCATTCTTAAAAAGCAGTATATAAGTTTGAGGAGTAGCCTAGTGGTTAATACAGTGGACTTTAAACCAAGAGGCCCAAGTCAAAATCCATTTCAGCTCTTTTTTCTTTTTTAATTATGAGCCCACAAGGGAAAGAAAAATACTTACTGAACCAAAATACATAAGACACCTGCAAGCCTGAAGGGAAAGCCTATGAGGAAAAGATGAACCAGCTAGGGCTCTTCAGCTTGGAGAAAAGATGGCTGAGGGGAGATATGATAGAAGTATATAAAATAATGAGTGGAGTGGAATGGGTAGACATGAATCGCTTGTTTACTCTTTCCAAAAATACTAGGACTAGGGGGCACGCAATGAAGATACAAAGTAGTAGATTTAAAACAAATTGGAGAAAATATTTCTTCAAGCAATGTGTAGTTAAACACTGGAGCTTGTTGCCAGAGAATGTGATAAAAGCGGTTAGCTTAGCAGGGTTAAAAAAAAGGTTTGGATAGCTTTCTAAAAAAAAAAAGTCCTTAAGCCATTATTAAAATGGACTTGGGAAAATCCACTTCTTATTTCTAGGATAAGCAGCATAAAATGTATTGTACTGTTTTGGGATCTTGCCAGGTACTTGTGACCTGGATTGGCCACTGTTGGAAACAGGTTAATAGGCTTGATGGACCTTCGGTCTCTCCCAGTATTTATTTATTTATTTATTTATTTATTGCATTTGTATCCCACATTTTCCTACCATATGGCAGGTTCAATGAGGCGTAAATATTGCTAAAAAGGCTGTTACAAAATTTAGATTTGTAGAAGTCTAGCACATAATACAGAAATACAATAAACGCTTAGGTTAATATATTAGCATATTGTGAGAGAGGTTACAATTATTGTTTTCCATGTCTGAACCTTTCGTGATGTAAGGTGGTGTGGGATTAGGCAGATCCAGGAGGGAAAGACTTCTTGAAAAGATGTGTTTTCAGTTTTTTTCTGAATTGTAGTTAGTTTTCTGTGAGTTTCAGGTCTTTGGGTAGTGAGTTCCAAAGTTGTGTGCCTATAAATGAGAGGCTGGCGGCAGGTGAAGATTTGTATTTTATACCTTTCAATTGGGGTAGTGAAGGATTAGGTAGGTTCTTGCTGTTCTCGTCATGTTTCATATTGGTAGATCGATAAGTTCCGTCATGTAATCTGGTGCGAGTCCATAGATGATTCTGTGGACTATTGTGCATATTTTGAATGTTATGTGAGCATTAATAGGAAGCCAATGTAAGCTTCTTAGGAGGGGTTTTGCGCTTTCGAAGCATTTTTTTTTCCGAAGATGAGTCTGGCAGCCATGTTTTGTGCTGTCTTTAGTTTTCTTATGATTTGATCTTTGCAGCCTACATAAATACTATTGCAGTAGTCTACATGGGTTAGCACCATCGTTTGGATCATGTTGCGGAATGAATCCCTAGGAAAGTATGGTTTTATACATTTGAGCTTCCACATAGTGTGGAACATTTTCTTGGTCGTGTTCTTAGCTTGGCTTTCTAGCATTAGGTTGCAGTCAATTGTTATGCCTAAGATTGTCAAGTGGTCTGAGATTGGGATGGATGAACCCTGTGCATTAATTGCTGAGGGGGGAACATTATTGTATTGGGACGAGAATGAGACATTGGATTTTATCTCTATTGAATTTTAACTTGAATGCCAATGCCCAGGATTCCATGATGGTCATGCTGTTTATTATTTCCTTGGTGATTTCTGCAGGATTCTGTTTGAAGGGAATATAGATGATTATGTCATCTGCATAGAGAAATGGATTGAGGCCTTGTTTGAATAGAGATTTAGCCAGTGGTGCCATCATTAGGTTGAATAATATAGGTGAGAGTGGTGATCCTTGTGGTACTCCACATTCCGCTTTCCAAGGTGGAGATATATCTGAGTTTGATTTGACTTGGTATGTTCTGTATGTCAGAAATCCCTTGATTCAGGAGAGTACTTTTCCTGTAATTCCTATCTTGTCGAGGATTCTCAGTAGTATGTGGTGGTCGACCATATTGAATGCTCTTGATAGGTCAAATTGGAGTAGGAGGATGTTTTTACCCCTTGCTATTTCCTGCTTGAATCTGGTCAGGAGTGTGGTTAGTATTGTTTCTGTACTGTGCTGAGGTCTGAAGCCAGATTGAGATTCGTGCAGTATGTTGAAATCAGTGAGGTATTCTGTTAGTTGTTTGGCGACTATGCCTTCTGTCAATTTGGTTGTTAGGGGTATGGATGCCATTGGTCTATAATTTGAGGTGTCTTCTGCTTTTTTTTTTTTTTTGGCGTCTTTTGGGATGGGAGTTAGTAGGATATTTCCTCTGTCCTGTGGGAATAGGCCTTTTATGAATAGATAATTAAGGTGGTCTGTGAGTTTTATGACATTTGGAGGGGCATAATCGAATGAAAATGTCTATCTCCATGGGCGTTTATCTCCGAGACCGGGTCCGTGAAGGGGCGTACCGAACCGTATTTTCGCAAAAAAATGGACGTCCATGTTTTGTTCGACAAATTGTGAGCTGGGCGTTTTTGTTTTTCAGCAATAATGGAAAATGAAAGCGCCCAGCTCAAAAACGAATAAATCCAAGGCATTTGTTCGTGGTAGGGGCCATGATTCGTAGTGCACTGGTCCCCCTCACATGCCAGGACACCAACTGGGCACCCTAGGGGGCACTTTTACAAAAAAAAAAAAAAAAAAGGTAAAAGAGCTCCCAGGTGCATAGCATCCTTCCCTTGTGTGTTGAGCCCCCCAAATCCCCCTCAAACCCAACTGTCCACAAGTCTACACCATTACTATAGCCCTAAGGGGTGAAGGGGGGCACCTACATGTGGGTACAGTGGGTTTGGGGGGTTGGACGACTAAGCATTAAGCAGCACGATTGTAACAGGTAGGGGGGGATGGGCCTGGGTCCACCTGCCTGAAGTCCACTGCACCCCCTAACAACTGCTCCAGGGACCTGCATACTGCTGCCAGGGAGGTGGGTATGACATTTGAGGGTGAAAATAAAAAGTTGTGAAACATCATTTTTTGTGGTGGGAGGGGGTTAGTGACCACTGGGGGAGTCAGGGGAGGTCATCCCCAATTCCCTCTGGGGGTAATCTGGTCATTTAGGGCACTTTTGGGGGCCTTATTCATGAAAAAAACAGGGTCCAGGAAAAGTGCCCTAAATTCTAGCTGCAAATGCATACTTTTTTTCCATTATCGGCGAAAGGCGCCCATCTCTGTTCGGGTGATAACCATGCCCCAGTCCCGCCTTCACCACGCCTCCGACACGCCCCCATCAACTTTGTACGCTTTCGCGATGGAGTGCAGTTGAAAACGTCCAAGTTCGGCTTTCGATTATACCGCATTATTCGTTTTTGTGAGATAAACGTCCATCTCCCGATTTAGGTCGGAACTTGGGCGTTTTTCTCGTTCGATTATAAGCAGGATGGTTTTTCATTATATAGTTGGGGCAGGTGTCTAGTTGGCAGTGGGTGGAAGAGAATTTTATGAGTGTGTGAGCTATTATTTCGGTGCTTAGATGAGTGAAGTTATTCCAAATACGGTCTGCCGGGTATGACAATACTTATACAGTGGTGGAAATAAGTATTTGATCCCTTGCTGATTTTGTAAGTTTGCCCACTGACAAAGACATGAGCAGCCCATAATTGAAGGGTAGGTTATTGGTAACAGTGAGAGATAGCACATCACAAATTAAATCCGGAAAATCACATTGTGGAAAGTATATGAATTTATTTGCATTCTGCAGAGGGAAATAAGTATTTAATCCCTCTGGCAAACAAGACCTAATACTTGGTGGCAAAACTCTTGTTGGCAAGCACAGCGGTCAGACGTCTTCTGTAGTTGATGATGAGGTTTGCACACATGTCAGGAGGAATTTTGGTCCACTCCTCTTTGCAGATCATCTCTAAATCATTAAGAGTTCTGGGCTGTCGCTTGGCAACTCGCAGCTTCAGCTCCCTCCATAAGTTTTCAATGGGATTAAGGTCTGGTGACTGGCTAGGCCACTCCATGACCCTAATGTGCTTCTTCCTGAGCCACTCCTTTGTTGCCTTGGCTGTATGTTTTGGGTCATTGTCGTGCTGGAAGACCCAGCCACGACCCATTTTTAAGGCCCTGGCGGAGGGAAGGAGGTTGTCACTCAGAATTGTACGGTACATGGCCCCATCCATTCTCCCATTGATGCGGTGAAGTAGTCCTGTGCCCTTAGCAGAGAAACACCCCCAAAACATAACATTTCCACCTCCATGCTTGACAGTGGGGACGGTGTTCTTTGGGTCATAGGCAGCATTTCTCTTCCTCCAAACACGGCGAGTTGAGTTCATGCCAAAGAGCTCAATTTTTGTCTCATCTGACCACAGCACCTTCTCCCAATCACTCTCGGCATCATCCAGGTGTTCACTGGCAAACTTCAGATGGGCCGTCACATGTGCCTTCCGGAGCAGGGGGACCTTGCGGGCACTGCAGGATTGCAATCCGTTATGTCGTAATGTGTTACCAATGGTTTTCGTGGTGACAGTGGTCCCAGCTGCCTTGAGATCATTGACAAGTTCCCCCCTTGTAGTTGTAGGCTGATTTCTAACCTTCCTCATGATCAAGGATACCCCACGAGGTGAGATTTTGCGTGGAGCCCCAGATCTTTGTCGATTGACAGTCATTTTGTACTTCTTCCATTTTCTTACTATGGCACCAACAGTTGTCTCCTTCTCGCCCAGCGTCTTACTGATGGTTTTGTAGCCCATTCCAGCCTTGTGCAGGTGTATGATCTTGTCCCTGACATCCTTAGACAGCTCCTTGCTCTTGGCCATTTTGTAGAGGTTAGAGTCTGACTGATTCACTGAGTCTGTGGACAGGTGTCTTTCATACAGGTGACCATTGCCGACAGCTGTCTGTCATGCAGGTAACGAGTTGATTTGGAGCATCTACCTGGTCTGTAGGGGCCAGATCTCTTACTGGTTGGTGGGGGATCAAATACTTATTTCCCTCTGCAGAATGCAAATAAATTCATATACTTTCCACAATGTGATTTTCCGGATTTAATTTGTGATGTGCTATCTCTCACTGTTACCAATAACCTACCCTTCAATTATGGGCTGCTCATGTCTTTGTCAGTGGGCAAACTTACAAAATCAGCAAGGGATCAAATACTTATTTCCACCACTGTATACTGAAGTGGTGTATATTCAGGAACAGTAGGTACTTTTCTGTTCCTGGAGGGCTCACAACTAAAAGTAAAATTCATTAACAGTTGATATGAGCTTTGAACTTTGATCCCCTGATTTTCAGTCCAGTACTCTAACCATTAGGCTACCCCTCTACTCTGCATGTTGGTCTGTGGCCATTTTCTAACATGGATGTTCCTATGCTTCTACACAGATGCCCACATTCCTTGTTTTGCCCTATTCATAATTTGGTCTTTTCAGTTTGGAAAATGGATGTTCATGCTGAATGTTTCCAGCACATGGATGTCCATCTCATGCATTTTCGTACAGGCTAAAATATATGTGAGATGGACATCCATTTGTATTCTGATTTGGATGTCCCTACTCTGAGTCTGACGTCCTTTCAAAAATGCCAGGAAGATGGATATATGTAGAAGAAAACTTTATTCTTTATTCTTGTGATACCCGACATGGCATCGTGTTTCAGCTAAGTGCCTGCATCAGGGGTACTCTGTTTAATAAGTTGAAATGTATGCTCTTGAAAATTTAAAGCACTGGCTATCTTTAAAAAGACGCGAAGTGCAGCTCAAGGAAGATCACCCTCACTGCGATCATTGTGTGTCGGGTATCACAAGTATAAAGAATAAAGTTTTCTTCTACATTTATCCGTCTTCCTGGTGTTTTTGAAGAGCTTTGCTGATCACACTACTCCTCTCTCTATATATACCTTTATATGTAGTGGACTTCTGTATTCCTCTTTTGTGGTTTCTCCTTCCCGTCCTCTCAAAAATGCCATTCCACGATAACAGCACATCAACCAGACATCAGCACACATCTACCATCTTGGAATCTGTAAACCTAGGGCTACCCTCCTAGGTAATTTTATAAAACCCTTTTATATACTGGGATTTTATGTGGAAAACTTTTATAAAAGAGATAATATAAAGCTACCTTTCACTAGGTGAAGAAATAGAGATAACCTATCCTCTTTCAGTCTTCTCAGTTTCCAAAATAACACTTGTATTATCCATAACCATAATAATATTAGGAAGCACGCTTTTATCTCTGCTTAACCTAAATTATGAATGATCCGCCCCATTGATTGCACAGGAAGACTAAGTACCTCAGTTTTAGGAAACCTTTGAAGGCTTGTTTGGTAGTGGGTATTTTGGGAGTGAGGTGTTTCTGTGCTTTTATTATATATTGTAAACTGTTTTGTTATAAGCATGTTATGAAAGGTAGTAATAACAAATATAATACATGAATTGAAATGAAGAAGGTATCCCTTTCATTGAAAGCTAAATTTTTTTTTCATGATATTGACAATGTTCACTATGAATCAGCCTAATATATATGTGCATAAAAAGGCATATTTTCCTTTAAAACATGCCGCTGCTTTATCGGAGTTCAGTAAATTGACCCCAGTTCACTTTTTTTCATACGGGACAAGGCTATTTTTATAGCTAAAATTGTTGTTAGAGGTTTGTATGGGAATGTCATTATCGGGGTGGGGGGGGGGGGAAGAAAAGGAAAAATATCAATCAGAAACATAATACATTGCTTCAGAATTGCCTAGGATCCATATCCTCTTCTTGAATAAATCACACAAGTTTTCTAATCTTATTTTTAGGCTTTTTTAGGCTGTCCAATTTAGTTACAAATGCATTTCCTGGCAATCTCACGGTCAAATGACTAGAGAATAGTGAATAATGGATACACAATAACATTGCTAAATTTGGATCAGTGAGCATGAGGATCAAAGAAACTTGAAACTTGAAAATATGCACTGAAATAAAAACAGTGTTCAGAAACATAAGAGATTAGTGTCAGAGCAGAGAAGGTATGGAAGAGCAGGCCCGTGTAGACATGCAAATGTGGGAGTAATGGGGTAATTCTATAAACAAGACACTAACACTTACACACCAATTGTGCATGTAAATAATTAGATTGTGGGCATATACACATATGTCTGCATACATGTGCTTAAATGCAAAAAACAAACAAACCCACATCTAAGAACTGTTCTGTAAATATGCATGTCTTGCATAGCACATATTTTACAGGTAGACATATAGATAAGCAGAGTCTAGGAAGATCATGGATGGGACTCACACTTACACATGTAACTTACAGGTGGATGATCAGAAGCCCCGCACTATTCCAAACAGTGCTCTAAAAATAGTGCTGGAACAGCATGGGGCTATACCACCCCTATGATCAGAGATAATAGCATGCAAATTTAAGTATGCTATTATTTCTGATCATGAGGTAAAAGTGCGGGAGGATTGTGATGAGCATGCACTCAGGCACAATCCTCCTGCACTTTTTTGACAGGTCTGGGCTGTCAAAAGTCCAAACCTGGCAAACACAGGGGCTCCCACCAACTGTAAGGCCCTGGTGGCCTAGTGCCCCCCTCCCAAGCCCCCCACGACAGCTACATGGGGTCTGTCCCCCAAACCCACTGACACAGGGGCATGGGAGATCTCCAGCCCCCTAACCCCCCTCACACCCAAAAAATAAGGCCCTGATGGCCCAGTGGGCCATAAGCCCAACCCCCCACCTGGTGGTCTAGCAGCCCCTCTCTTCCAGCCTACGAACCTTTGCGGTGGAGGAAAGAGTAGCACATTCCCTTCTCTTCAGTGCCGCCTTCAAAATGGAGGTGCCCAGTTCTTCCCAGTTCTCTTATATGGTAGGGAAGCCCTGCCCAGTGCAGTTGGCTTACCTCAGCCAGGTCGCAATAGTTAGACATATGTCATAAAGCAGAAACGTCAAGGGTAGCTTATTCCAATGCTGGAGAGTTACCACCGCAATGCTGGAGATTGAATGACAAATTGGTGAGATTTTTTCTTGTGGGCCTCAGCCATGTCTAAAACTAGTTCTGGCAGATATACATTCCAAAAGGTGACATATTCCAATCAATAAATGGAAAATTAAAAAAAAATTCTATCTTTGTTGTCTGGTCATACTGCATATATAAGCCATGCTGAATATTGACCCCTAAATTTGTGGACAATTATTTTGCTTCCAGGATTTCATGACTGATCTCTTACAGTATATATGATTTATTTCCACCATAGGTTGGGTTACAAATAGTGAAAAAGGAGATAGAAGAAAGGCCTAGTTAATTATATTGTACCTATTTTCCCCTTCATAAAGGAAATAAAAACAAATATTGTACCGAATTTTAAAAAAATATTACTGTAATATATTTATACCGTATGTGAATGAATGCCATCTGTTCTACACAAAGTGTTTAACAGTCTTTTTCAAGGAGTAGCTCATGCTTCAGCCTGAAACCCCCCCCCCCCTAGACTCTAACCCTCCGAGGTTAAGCTGGTGTCCACGTGCCCTACCTTCACTCTCAATATCCCCTCAGAATTGGAAGTGTGCCCAATGGTGTTCCTCCTCCCCCATTGCCCTGGCAACCAAGAGTGCGAGGTGTGTGCGTGCCCCAGCTCCCCGACAACTGATGTCACAGGCCAAACTGCGCCACAAGAGTCACAGGTGTTGCCTTCAAGTTAGCTGCTGCTGCAGGCATGCATGGAGTAAATTCTCTGTCACAGGGTGAATGCCTGGTGTGACCAAAGCAAACTTCAGTCAGTTGCTTCCTTGTCGCTGCTGGGCACCTCTGACCGTGAAGAGGCACAGCCAAGGCCCCGGGGACAGGATGAGCTGAAGCCTGATAGCGTTTCACCTGATCCCATTCTCCTGCGTGGGTTCTTTTCCACTGGCAAGCAGAGCTGCGAAGTGTTGAGCAGCAGTGATCCCTAGCCAATGCTACCCTTGCCAGCTCTACAGTTTAAAATGGCAGCGGCAACTTCTGGCAGTAGTCTCGCGAGAGTTCACAGCCACCATTTTAAATTGCGAAGCTGGCTCAGGAAGCAACAATTAGGTTTGCTGCACCTGAGCAGAAATGCTGTCCAATTCAGTCAACAAAATTTTGGTTCGATTCAATTTGATTCACTCATATGAATTATTTTTTTTTTATTCGATTCAGCTTAACTGAAATATAGGGGCCAATAGCCCCAAGCCTATACAAATGTTATAACAGATAGAGTAACAAAAACAGGCAGCAGCAATTGAACATTTTAATCATTCAAGAAAGCATTTGCGATGAAAGGTTAAACTGCACTAGCTTCTACTTCTCTAAAATGTCTACACCATCTCCAACAATTATTGTTCAGTATTAAGTTCAAAACATACCCCACCAGCACCACAAAAAAGGACTAAATAACTAAGACACAACATCAAATTCAAATATATGTTGTCATAAAACAGTGATCCTAAAGCTAACATATTGCCAGGAGACCAAGAACTAAAAACACCATGCAATCCAACCCAATTCCTTGAGCCTGTGGGACAAAGGGCCAGAAAGTCACCACTCTTAGGGCAGAGAGGAGATTTAAAAGTATTCCTGCCATGAAGCTGCTTCTTTCACCCAAAAAGCAAAGAAACAAGAAGAGCTGTATGACATTTGTTTCTTTAAAAAAAATCATTAACAGAACAAAAAAAAAGCTAGGATTATAACATTTTATTTGTATTGCCCCCGGGGTGAGTTTCAAAGAAATAGACTTGTGCCAGGGTGACAGGAGAAGTCTAGAGAGGCTAGGAATTCTAGTGTCAGGGTACCCTTGGATGAGAAGCACCAAACAACTCCATATCACCCACCCCACTCATCTGAGGGTACCCTACCACTAGAACATCACCCTGGCAAAAGCCCATTTCTTTGAAAGCCACCCTGCTGAAGCCTGGCACCAAAGCCTCCTACTCCCACTCAGGGCTGCTGAGAGACTAAGCCAGGCCTGGAGCAAGGCCGTCCCCCCCCCCCAGGGCCGTGCTGATACAGTAAGCGGGGTAAGCACCGCAGGAGGGCGCCGACCTCTGGAGGGCGCCGCCGCGGTGCTTACCCTCGCTGCTTACCTGAGCTCCGCGCCGCTGAGGCCTTTAAATCTTTTACCTCCGGTCGCAGAAGCGTCAGTGAAAGCGCTGCCGACGTCTCCCTTCCCTTCGCGCTGGTTGGTTCCCTCAGTGTCCCGCCTTCTTCTGACATCAGATCTGCCTTTCCAAACGGAGCTGAGACGCTGCCGATTTTAATACAGGGGTCCGGTGGCAGACGAAGCCGAGGGCAGGCAGATGAGACCGGGGACTGCAGCGTCGGCAGGGGGGGCAGCGAGGGCATCGGCGGGGGGAGACAAGGGTGTCGGCAGGCGGACAGAGCTGAGGGCAGGCAGGTGAGACCGGGGACTGCAGCGCCGGTGACCTGACCCCAGTGTTGGGCCCCCCTTGGAGGCCCAGCGAATGCTGCCCCCCTGCCCCCCCCCTCGATGACCCTGCTCCCTCTGTCATGCATCCCAGCACCAGAGCCTCCCTACCTGCACTTTGTCCAAAATTGAAAAGTCTGTTTTTCCAGTGGCACTAAACCTCCAGAAAACTGCCGCAGAGAACAGCAGGGGCAGCAACCACACACTGGAGAGCTGAGACCCTGCTGCAAACACTAGCCTCCCAGATGCCCCTCAACATCCTGCATCCTCTGTTTAGCGCTGCTCCAGAAAAATAAAACAAAACAGTGTCCTGCGCTTTGTCTGGGGTTTATTTTCCAATCCAAAGGTGTGATGGAGAGAGGCGCCGTGGGAGAATCTGTGAAGGTGGCAGTATAGAGGGGACAGGCCCCTAGATGAAGGCAGAGGAGGAGCACACGTGATGGGCTGATGGACCTTTCAATCTGAAAAAATGCGGTGCAGGACAGGTGATGAGTAAAAAAAAAATCTATTTTTTAAGAAAACAATTTGAATTGATCCGCCAAAAACAAATTGACGAATCGATTCAAATTGAACAGTACTACTGACCAAAACCCAAATTCGTCTCCTCTCTATGCGTCAGAGGAGGGGGCTTTGGCATATGAGTTGGAGTCAGGGGCCCAATGCGTGAGTATGCTGGTGCTGCACCTCTTCCTTCCCTGGGCCTCCTTAGCTCCACTCTGGCCCTGCATTTTATACTTCCTGGTTCCTGTCCTTTCGGTCCACCCCTACCATCTCACTTCCTCCTTTGGCAGGATTAGTGGGGTTAAGGTGGTTCAGACTACCTGAGGGACTATTCTTAAGAGTGAGGAGCAGTGTTCTATCAACCCCCTCACAGTGCCCTAATATTAGAAAATATAAAGAGTTAAGAGAGAGGAGAGCCTTATGGTAATCTAATCTAATTTCTGTATGCAAACTTAATTTACACTCAAATGGACCCACCGAAGTGTGTTTCTAAAGTGAAACTGTATTTGCAGTAATTTCTGTGACATTCATTTCCCTGTGTACAGTATGTACAATTAGTGTGCACTGTTTGCACTGTGTATATTACTGTATAAATTACTTAATATTGATCTTCTGTCATCTAGATGTCTTAACACAGGCTTACAGAATGAGCAATATGCAGGTAAATTACTTTAGCTCACTCTTTCTCTCTCCAGTAATCATAAGAAAGGATTCATATATAAGTAAAGGATAAAAATAAATGCACTTATTTCTAGCCTGTATTGGTATTTGCTAAAGATTGTGATTCTGGATGATTCACTTTCCTATGCAGTCAACTAGGGTACAGTGCCAGAGAAAAGTTTATCAACTGACATATTTTGTAACAATACTGCTCTTTCAAAAATGTTTACTTAGAACCAACTGCTGTGCTACTTTAACTTTGAAATACATTCTGTAAGTTTGGAAACAATTTACGTTTTGATTTAGGGTTATTTTAAAATCAGTTTCCAAATGTATTAAATGAGAACATTGAGTGAGAACTTACTGTAGTGTACAGTTCAATTTCATGCATGCAAGTATGCTTCTGAAAATGAAAAAAAAAACCTTCCCTCTCCCTGTTTTTCTCATTTGTCCTTATTATTATTGTAGACAATTTGAATTTGGGGTATCTGAAGAGGTAGTGCAGTATCCCCCAGAGAAGACCACACACAGAAGAGCTCCTGTGGCAGCAAGCTAGACCAGCAAACTCAGAAGTGAGCACTGGCTGCCACAGGGAGGGGAAAGCAGAACACAGAAGAAAGAGAGAGACCTGGGACTGCTGAAATAGCTGCAAGATAGCAATGGCTAGGACAAAAAGGCACTTAGGTTGTACCAGAGAGAAGCCCTACCCCCACCAGTATCTTTAAAGGACCACAGCCCTGGCAGAAAGGAGAGAGCAGCATCAGAAAAAAAAACCCTCCCCATAGCCATAACAGTCCCTGGTGAAAAGGAAGCCCTGTAGAGAGGAGCCCCAGCCAGGAACAAAGGTACGACAGCCAAGGTTCCCACCTGCAACCTTACAGCAGCCAGAGGAAGAAGAAAGGTTCCTACCATCCCACCACCACTGGAATACTACAATAAAAGGAAGAGCCCTCTATAGCAGTGTTCCTCAATACAAGGCCCTAGGGACCAATGGTAGCCCCTGGAAATCTCTGGGGAAGTCCCCGTCATCTTTTTTTTGGTGGGGGGGTTCTGCTACCATCTGCCCCTCTAACCAAGCTTATGACAGAAAGGAGGAAGTGGATGAGGAAAGAGTTGAAGGACAAGATGTTTCTCAATAGCCAAAGGGCATGCAAAGTTTGAATGTGGGCTGGTGGGGATGGATGTCATTGACACAGGCTAGTAAATACTGTCACAGCCCTGCATGGTAAAATACTTGGAGGCTCTCCTCAGCTATTTGGGATCCAAAGTGGCCCGAACGTAAAGAATTAGTAAAGATTCTGCCCTATAGGAACCAGAACCTGAAAAGGAATAATGTCAGAGGTGTGAACCATACCCTCCACTGCCCCACAACCACCAGAAGAAGAGGCTGCAGAGTCTCAGAGAGCCCTGGACAGCAGGAAGGATAATGATCACAAGCATTGTAAGTCTACAATTTATTAGGACTTTAAGTAATAAAAGCCCTAGTTAGAAAACTCAAGTTATGTTTATCTCTAGTTTAGAAAGAGTACAGTTCAGCATAATGCACTCATTTTGAAGCAGATCTACTTTATTTGGTTAGGGCCTAGAGAGGTGCTTGCATTAATTTTGTAGTCAGAAAGGTGTGCTGAGGGACAGGACTAGGATGCCCTCCATGCAACATGAACCATGTGGCACCTACTGGTACGACATTGTCCTGAACCACTATGGTACTTATGTAAAAAACATCCACATATCTAATTAATCTAATTAATCTAATTAGCAGCCTTTAAATGTCTAGAGAAGCCGAGATGTTTAAATGTTATTTCAAAACACAGGCCATTAAGACATGTGGAGGCCTCTGGGGAGGGGGCTGCTGTAATGCAGGGAGAAGACTTCTTATGTTGGTAGGGTCAGGAGATGTTGTGGGGTCCAATTATGTTGAGTGATACCAGGAGGGGCTGATCATGTCTGGGGGGGGGGGGGGGGGGGCAGGTGATGCCAAGAGAGTCAGGTGATAATAGGAGGGACTTCTCATGTCAGGGGATTGTTTTTATTAGGTATGCTGTCAGGAAGGGGGCTTGGGGTTATTTGCATTGGGGAGGGGAATGCCTTTGCTGAGTGAGCAGTGATTTTAGTAAGCTGCTCCCATGTGCATGAGAGGGTGGGAAATACATTTTTCCCCATGTCCAACTTTCTAAAATTACTGTTCCCTCTGAACATGGAGGGGCTCAGATATAAATCCCAGTTCCTATTTTACATGAGTCTTTATCTTTGCAGACACTCTTGTAAAATAGTGTGGGAATTCCATATGTCCTGACTTGAACATTGGAATTCTCCTCTGCATTTCCTTTCCTAAAATGCCACTCTATATAACTAGAAGGATGACTTGAGTAGTCCAACACTGATTCCCCTTTATTGTAAAATGACAAACAAAATGACAAAAGACTCAAAAGATAAGTTGGCATGGACTTGAGACAGGCCGTGTTTCAGCAAAAGTGCCATCCTTAGGAGTCCATAAACAACACTTCTTGTCCTTATGAATATAAGCTGTAGCTGAAATGATATCAAAATACCGGAGTCGCTAGTATGAGGATCAACTGAATAAAAAGTGTGTATATGACCAAAGTTCTTCTTCCTGATCATACAGAAGGACTGTTCAGTCTCAGTCTACTACTACTACTACTATTTAGCATTTATATAGCGCTACAAAGCGTACGCAGCGCTGCACAAACATAGAAGAAAGACAGTCCCTGCTCAAAGAGCTTACAATCTAATAGACAAAAAAAACGTTAAAGGAAAGGATAATGGATAATACTAGGAAGTCTAAGTCACGATGGATTATTATGAAGCAGTCTTTGGGAAGCCAGATACCCAATTTTGGGTGGGCCTGGGCCCAAGATGGGTAGGCAGAAGAACTCCGCCTTGTCCCACAAGTGATTTGGTCTCGCCCTCTCTCGCCAGCATGCCATATGGCCTCTCAACCATCCCCCCTCCTCCATATACCTTCCAAATAGCAGACCTTCACCGGCAGCAAGCAGCCACCAATACACACCGCTAATGTTGGCCCCACAGCCTTCCCACTGATGCAACTTCCTGTTTCTGCATAGGCAGGAATACCCTGAGCCACATCATAGGTGTGCTGCTACTGGGTGGGTCCTTCACTGTTTTCCCAGCAGGAATAAATGCTGAATTAGACTTAGCTGCCTTTTTATGAGTGATTTCACAGTTTCAGAGAGTATAGTATTGTTCACATTTTTACTGCTTTAGTTGTCTATTGCTCATGTTTGACTTATTCTTGCTGTACACCGCCTTGAGTGAATTCCTTCAAAAAAGGTGGTAAATAAATCCTAATAAATAAATACATTTTATTGTATGAAAAAATGTTATCATCTATATTTTAATGATGTACGAAGTATCATTATGATATAACAATCTGCATTCACTGGACTCTTAGCTGTCTTTACATTATCCCCCTGTTTACTAAAGCTTAGCTCGAGTTATCTGCACCAGGGCCCATTTTATTCCTATGGGCCCTGCTGCAGATAACTCAAGCTAAGCTTTAGTAAACAACCCCCTATATATGCTGTTAAGTAATTTTATGACATATGTAGTGTTATTATAATAACTACAACCTTCCGGATCAATATACCATCAATTGAGTAGAACCTATCTAAATATGCCAATGGTATCAATTTGTATAATATATTTTTCTTGCACAATTACAGGAACCAAGTATAATTTCTAAAGAACTATTTCTAAAAAAAATATGATTCTTTAAAAAATAGGGAGAAAAAGACCTCATAACGACCCAAACTCAAACACCTTGCTGATTCAAATTCTAGCACTCAATAAGTGTGGTTGGTCCATATGTAATCATGGGTCCAAAAACTCCCTCGGAAAATAAAATATGATAATAACACTAAAACGGTGATACTGGACAATTAAAAGAATTTATCAATTGGACCAATACGTGTGATCCTGCCATTCAATTCACTGAAGAAACTATAGGACACAATGTACATTTTTGGATGTATGAGTGTCCTTAGTTAATGGTCATTTTGACACTAACATCTACAAAAAAAACACAGATAAAAACAGTTTTCTACAGTACCAAAGTAGTCATCCTTGCACATTGAAAAACAGCTTGCCTTATTCACAATTCTTGCGCCAGTGAAGAATTTGTAGTAAGATGAATGAGTACAAACTTCAAGCAAAACAATTTGTTACAGGTTTGAGAAAACGTGGGTATCCAAAACACATTGTAAAAAATGCATATCTTCAAGCAAAATATAATGACAGGGATTTACTTTTGTCAATCACTTCATTGGGTGGTGCTGACAATTCCTTTGAGACCTTCATTTTGTGTTATAAGTCGGGGGGGGGGGGGGAGTAGCGACAATCCTTAAAAAAGAATTGGGACATCATGAAAACACACTCAGTATTTTCTACACAAGCTCTGAGAATTGCTTATTCCAGGGATCAGAACCTAAAGGTGATTCTAAGCCCAGCAGCAATGCCAACTAAAGATGCTTCCACGATACCTAAAAGTACTGGACATAAAAAGTGTCATCAATGCTCTTTTTGTAGCATTTCCATAGAATGCACCGATTTCAGAAATCCCAAAGATGGTAGGATATATCGCCTACGATATAACATTACATGCAGCACTGACCATGTGGTATACGCTCTACTGTGTCCCTGCAATAAGTTGTATATCGGCAAAACATCCCGACATTATTCATAATAAAATAGGTGCTCCTTTAGCTTCACACTGTAAGAACTATGACCATCCATTTGAATCACTTAAGTATTGGGTGATCGCTCACGATGAACAATCCATACGAGGAGGCGAGAGAGACAGGTCATTATTACAACAGGAACAGCGGTGGACACAGTAGTGCCTAATGGTCTTAACACTGTACTACAATGGGCTGAATTTTTGTAATGAAACTATTTTTTATTTAAAAAAACGATTACTTTTAAACAAAGTGTTTAGTAAATATCATTTTTCATCTGATCAACAACTGACAGAGTTCTGGGATTATGATGTCAGCCCTGATATGATTGGCTGACCTTACTGATATTTTGATTGATGTGTTTTTTGACAGTGTCCTTTTAAATAGCAGGCACCATTTTAAACAAAGTTGTTGCTGTAAGCCAGAACACGAACGCACAGCTTTAGTAGGTTCAATAACATAGACATGAAGACATGAAGAATGCTGTAAATGTAGGCGTTCCTAATTTTGATTGTGAATTTTCTTACAGGACATTTTTTGGCTGAGTCTCCAGAGGAAGCTGCTGTGAAACGGGTCCCCGTCGGGACCTCAGCCATACGGAAAATCAGCTGTGCATTGCAAATTAAGCTAAGTTACAGACTTTCTTTGCTCGTTTTAGTGGATGCGAATAGTATAATAAAATTGAAAATTGTTTTAGATCCACTAAACATTGATTACAGATAGACCGACCACACTTATGGAGTGCTAGAATTTGAATCAGCAAGGATTGTGAGTTTGGGTCGTTATGAGGTCTTTTTCTCTCTATTTTTTAAAGAATCATATTTTTGAGAAATAGTTCTTTAGACATTAGACTTGGTTCCTGCAATTGTGCAAGAAAAATATATTATACAAAGTGTTATTATAATATACAGATTTGTATTGATTTGAATCTGGCTGTTCTTTTAGGAATCATGGTACATATGCTTGGTTATTCTATTGGCAAGATTTTTCATGATTCTCTGCTGGACACTAATATTTCTTATAACTTGTGCAGCTTTATAGAGATTTTTATTTTTTATGGACTGCTGTCATGGGATAATGCCCCCCCTCCCTCCTTTTTCAAGCTAATATCAGTATTGGGGTTTGGATAGCATTTGATTATTGTTCCAATAGTGATATCAAAGAACATTGCTTTTACATACTCTTTACACAAGTTCTATGCATATAATGAATAAGAGAAGAAGCCACAATAGCTGTTTTAACAGTGACATCAAAGAACAAAGTTCTATGCACATAACAATGTACAATTTCTCATTCATAATATATTTTCTAAACGTTAACATCCATAGCTATCCCAGTATGTTTATGATACTGTATTGTAAAATTGGATTCTTACAACAAATTACTTTCTTATGCATTATTCTTTGTTATGTATCCTATACTGTTTATTGTAAGCCACATTGAAGTCAAACTTGTATGGGATAATGTGGGATATAAATGTCATAAATAAATAACGAATAAGAGTAAGAAGCCACAACAGTGATTTGGCAGCGCCAGCTCTGAGATACAGTTCCAGCTTTGTATAGATTCCACAGAATTATATCGGATGCAATGTTTGAAGTTTTTATCGTCACTATTCAGGATAAGGTCCATGAATTCCTTTTTATTTGCATAATCATTAACAATCAGGGCAACGTCCTCCAAAGAGCTACATCATTGGTGACGTATCAGTTCCTTCCTTTAATTATAACTCAATGAGTATGCTCCCTTTTGAATGTTTTGACGGTCTTTTTTGACAGCAGTTTGAGACACTACGGCCTGAGGGATCAACATTGTTTAGATGGTATGTTTGATTTTGCAATCTTAATACAACTTTATTTTGCTGTTAAGAAGTTTATAGTCCTAGTTTTCTTTTAACCGTAGAGTGTTTTATCTCCGGACTAGAAGCAGGATCGCACTGTCTTGTGATAAGATTACTGAAGTGCTACGCACCATTTACAAAAGTGAGCATATATAGTATTGTCTTTCATTGTATTCACTCATATGGTATCAATTCAACATAGCCTTTGTTGTTCAATGTCTCTTGGAGCAAGTGTCACAGCTTTTGTATGTGGTATGTGATTGAAAGTGCACATTGTTTTTTCTTTCACAGTATTATTCTTTTGATTGAAGATTAGTCTGGCTGCTTTGCTTATTTGAGTGCTACTCAATTCTATAATAGCAAGCAATGTTGATTTTACTTTTTATATTAATTATGTTGTAATAGGGGAGGAAAAATACCTCAGAGGCACAGGCTGTGGAGTTAGTAGTATACCACAGTAGCTGGGCGAACCTCCTCATAGGTCTAAAAAACCTCCTGTTTATTTGAAAAAAATTTCAATCCTTTTTATTGTGTTTTTCTAAATATTTATTATATAGCTTAACTTCTATAATGTTGTCTTTAAACATAGAATGACACTTATCTGAGTATATACCTGCTTGTACGGTTAGCTCTACAGAGCGCCTCCATTTCACAGTTTGCTTTTTCGGGAGCTAAACCATTGACCATTTTCTCAGAAAGTCCTTTTTTAAAAAGACGCCTTGTAGCCTTGACCAATTGGAACATCCAGAACTCCCCCTTGTGATCCCCCTCCCTCCCTCCCACCCTCCATTGAGAAGCACAGCAAGACCCCCTCCCTCCCACCCTTGAATGATTTGAAGACCCCTCTTCAAATATTTGTTCCCCTTCCTCCCAAACCAAAGGAAGCCCCTCCCCCCCACTGATCCACCTGCTCCCCCCCCCCAACACCTGGAAATGCAAGTCACCCCCAATGGTAGCAGGTTTACTTGCCCGTTTCCCTGGTGGTCCAAGTAAGAAATTGACAGAAGCGATGCCCATTCACCTAAGAAAACCCAAAAAACTAAACTTAAATGGCTGCATGTGTGTGGATGTGTCAAGTGATGCTTAGATAGCAACTCAGGTAGTGATGAACTAGGGCCAGTGCTGAGCAGACTAATATGGTCTGTGTCCCATATATGGCAATCCGGTTTAGAGTGGGCTAGAAAGGGCTTCAACAGGAACTGCAATTCTGGGCAGATTTTTACAGTCTGTGTCCCACAAATGACAAGACAGATAGGCTGGAGTGGGCTTTGACAGTAACTCCAGTAGTTGGAATGTAAAGAGAGGGCCAGGTGGACTTCTATGGTCTATGTCCCAGAAATGCCAAAGAAAGATCATGATCAAGTATTTTACATCACATTCATTGTTGGTTTAATCATAAATTGATAACGAGTGTAATAGTTGAGCAGACTGGTCTTTATTTGTCATTACTTACTATGTTACTCCTGCCCATTGTGGCAGCCTCCCTAAAATGGCTGCCACAACTTCTAGTGACAGCCTCATGGTACTTCGAAAACCCACTAACTTCACATTAGGATGCTTTTGGGATGACAATACCCAGAGGTGGCCTTCTGAACTAATTTCCCCCATGCCATCCTTGAAGGACTTCAGGACTTCTTTGACCTCATTCATATTTCTCCAATGCTAACATCTGGGGGACTTTCAGTATTTACCTCAGTAGCCAATTATATCTGACGGAGAGCTACTCATTGTTTCACTAACCTCTCCAGTATCAAATAGGTATGATTACACCTGGCATCAAAAACTTAAATTAGATGCTACCCTTGCTGATTCTTTATTTCTGATGCAACTCATGCACACCATTCACATTCCAATAGAAATGCACTGTTATTTTTTGGCTCCTAGGGGGAAATTCTATAACTGGGTGCCTATAAATAGGTGCCAGAGGGTATATGGTAGGAACCTGTTCTATAGTAAACCTATTCTATAGTAAACTAGATTATTGCAAGATAGCTTATTTGGGGGTGGTGAACAAACTTTTAAAATGGTTGCAAACTATACAAAATATTGCTATTTGTTTAGTCTTTTCACTAAAAGTTTCTTCACATATCACTCCATTTTATATAATGACTCCCGGCTTCCAGTTGAGGGCTAGATTATGTTTAAATTAGGTAGTCTAGTTTTTAAAATATTGTACAGAATTATACCAGGTTATATGGTGATATTAATATGCAGGCCAGTATATGGGAGAATACATCTTTCTAATTTTATAACATTTTCTAGCCTTAAAGGTGTTCGCTACTGGACATTATTTCAGACAACTTTTATGTATCAAGCAGCAGCCTTTTGGGATTAAAGCCTTGTCTAGTTTTGCAAGTTTTAAGAACATGCTTGAAACCTATCTTTTTAGGAAATATGTTTTAAATACAGTGAATTAGTTATAATTTTGTTGTTAATTCAGGGCATCTTTTACTAAGGCATGCTCACGTTTTTAGCGTGCGCTAAAATTGTAGGCACGCTAAACGTTAGAGACGCCAATGCATTCCTGTGGGCTTCTCTAACATTTGGTGCACCCACAATTTTTGAGCGCGCTAAAAACGTGAGCGCGCCTTAGTAAAAACTCTCTCAATGTCTGCTCCTAGATGTCTGGTCTAGTTCTCCTATTGTTATCCACTTTGAGCTATGTTTGATAATAGTGGACTAGAAACTGTAACTGTAGACATGAACTTTCCTTTATAGAATACAAGTGTAACCATGAAAATATATGCTTATAATTTAGTCATGAGAATTTATTATGGGGCTCATTTTCAAAAGAGAAAGACATTTAAAAAAGGCATAAAGTAGTGGGGTGTAGGAATATGCACCTAAGTGCCATAGGTACACGCATAACTTATGGTATTATCTAAGTTATGCACATGTGAATCCCACCGATTATCCCCCCAGACTCCACCCATCTGTATGCCTTACATAGCAAAATACATGCTATGTAAGATATTAGTATATTATGCACAATATAAGCACATCTGTGGGCACTTAAGTGCATATATGCCATTATTCTAATGGCATACATGTGTAATTGACATATACTGTAACTATTCATAATTACAGTAGAATTACATATAATTACCCTGTTACTGATCAGTTGCCCTCCTTGCGCCTCAGACTCAGCAAGTACACACAGTATTGGATGTCATAAAGCCCCCCCCCCCCCCCCCCCCCCATCTTCACTGTCTTGACTAGGTTCTTCTCATCATCTATAAAAATTGCCAGGAAATACAATTATGTCTATCTAGCCTAGAGGCTAGTTCTTCATCATCGCCTTTATTTCCAAAAAGATAGTGACATAAATAGCTATCATCCATCATCTGGGAAGATATCATAATCCGCCTATACTACTTGTGTATTGCACTGTTATTCAACCTGCACCTTCCTTATCTGCCACCTGGATGACATCAGGGAATGGTTAGTGTGTGTAACATTCTGATTAGTTCAGATGTTACTACAAAATGCACACTACTACCTTCTGCCTTGTTCAGTTGTACCTTAATTTGGCATGGTACTGATTTTACAGGGTGTGGGGAGGGGCATTATCTGCCTACTAAAGGTTGTTCTGTAGAGCACTTGATAATTAGGGAAAAGAGATACTGTAGCCAAACCCCTCCAAGAAAAACTGCACTGGCTCCCAATTAAAGAACGTATTGCTTTCAAAATCTGCACCCTGGTTCATAAAATTATCTACGGCGAAGCCCTGGGATACATAACAGACCTCATAGACCTACCAACCAGAAATACAACAGGATCAACACGAACATACTTAAATCTCCACTACCCAAGCTGCAAAGGACTCAAATACAAATCAACCTATGCATCCAGCTTTGCCTACATAAGCACACAACTATGGAACGCATTACCAAAAGCCGTGAAAACTACTTATGATCACCTAAACTTCCGGAAATCATTAAAAACTAACCTGTTCAAAAAGGCATACCTTACCGATCCAACTTAAATGCCTGTACCCTGCAACACAACGAAACCAAAGCTTGTAATGGACATATAACAACTCTTCCTCTGTACGATTCTCTTCCTTTCTACAATTCCCTAATGGGTCGTACACACAAACCTTATTCTACCACAACATTACTGTATTTGTTCATACCGGAATTGGTGAACGCCTTTACGGTACTATGTAAGCCACATTGAGCCTGCAAATAGGTGGGGAAATGTGGGATACAAATGTAACAAATAAATAAATATCCTCAACAATCTGCAGAGGTTGATCATCCAGGATAATCATTTCCCCAATGCACTGTGGGGCCCTTTTACTAAGCCGCGTAAGCATCTACGCGTGCCAAAATGGAGTTACCACATAGCTACTGTGTAGCTCTCGTGGTAATTTCATTTTTGACAAACGTCCGACACAAGTGGCTGAAAAATAATTTTTATTTTCTGCTGTGCGTATTGGACGGGCGCCAAGTGGCATTTGGCGCGCATAGGTCATTACCACCTGTTACTGTGTGAGACTTTACCGCTAGGTCAATGACGGGTGGTAAGGTCTCAGACCCAAAATGGACGTGCGGCAATTTTCATTTTGCCACACGTCCATTTTCGGCAAAAATTTTAAAAAGGCCTTTTTTACAGGTGCATTGAAAAATTATTCTGCGCATGCCCAAAACCTGCGCCTTCACTACCGCAGGCCATTTTTCAGCGCACCTTAGTAAAAGGACCCCTGTGTTAACACCTTAGAAGCAGGATGTGTTGAAGGTGGCAACACAGGGGTCCTTTTACTAAGGTGTGCTGAAAAATGCCTGCCTCTTGCCTGGGGCAATGATGCTGAACATCAACCCATCTTCTCCTTAGTGACTTTATTAGATGGGTATTAGAGATGATTTCTTTTCTCTAACTTTCCTGGATAAAGTCCTCATCCTACTAGCAACTAAGAGCTGGCAGCCAGAAATGTTTTGTGTCATCTTTTTCCATTTTTTTCATTCCACAGTGAATGCTATTATGAGTATGCATTCTTCTTAAAAACACGCACACTCTTTCCTGATAGTGCAGGTAGGCTCAAAGCATCATGCATGTGTGAACCATCACATATATGCAAACTATCAAAAAAGGGTGAGCCCTCCTTGCACATAGTTCACCTTTTTAATAAGCGTACCAATCTGGAGCTACCGTTGGCCCAATGTGGGTACCAGCAGTAGTTCCACCACTAGCATGTGGCATTTCCGGTGCTAGTGGAAATATTAAAAAAATATTTACGCAGGGGGTTACCCGGCAGTAGATCAGGTAGTGCTGTCCGCTACCCGGTTACTGCTGAGTTAGTGTGGCCCGGTATTGAACAGCGGCGTAGCAAGGGCAGGGCGGTGGGGGCGGTCTGCCCTGTGTGCACGCTGCTGGAGGGTGCAGAGAGCAGCCGTGCGCCTGTCGGCTCCGCTGGTTCCCTGCTCCCTCTGCCCTGGAACAAGTTACTTCCCATTCCTGGGCAGAGGGAACAGGGAGCCAGCGGAACCGACAGGTGCGCGGCTGCTCTCTGCACCCTCCAGCAGCCAAGAATGCATCCGGAGGGGGGGGGGGGGGCTTGATGTGCCGGGGAGGGGGGTGTCATTGCACCAGGGGGGGGGGGTGCACAGCGGCGATCCATCCCGGGTGGCAGCTGACCTAGGATCGCCACTGGTATTGAATATCCTCTTTTATTTCCAACCACATGAGTTAGCCTGGCTAACTCCCGAGGACTGACTATCAGCCTCTATGTGCCTATATATAGGTGCCCAGAGAGCACCTGATTGACATGTATTCTATAAAGGAAAGTAGGTGCTTTCTTTAGATACATATACACTTAGGTATATAGGTGTAAATACCACTAGAAATACAACATGCGGTGTTCACAGCTGCATTATTCAATTGACATAGCAATGAGCTATTTTCAATGCATTTGCACGCTTTGCATCTCATTAGTATGTATCCCGCAGTACTTCATATTAAATCTAGTGTATATTATTGCCTTTTTACGTGCATTAAGTGGCAAATAGCGCATGTCATTTGGAGTGGAGGAGTGGCCTAGTGGTTAGGGTGGACGACTTTGGTCCTGGGGAACTGAGGAACTGAGTTCGATTCCCAGCACAGGCAGCTCCTTGTGACTCTGGGCAAGTCACTTAACCCTCCATTGCCTGCTGCATTGAGCCTGCCATGAGTGGGAAAATAAAACAAAAATAAAAAAATAAAATGTTAGGGTCTTAACACACCTTAATAGCTAGCCTCAGTGGAGGAGTAGCCTAGTAGTTAGTGCAGTGGACTTTGATTTTGATCCTGGGAACTGGATTCAATTCCCACTGCAGATCCTTGTGACTCTGGGCAAGTCACTTAACCCTCCATTGCCCCAGGTAAAAATAAGTACCTGTATATACTATGTAAACTGCTTTGAAACCACAGAAAGGTGGTGCATTAAGTCCCTTTTCGTTTCCCCCCTTCCCTTGTTCAAGGTCACTTGGTTTTCCAGCTCTACCAACTGTCTAATTTATGTCCCCACACATTGGAGTAGTAAACAGATACCTCCTGTTTTGCCTAATATACAGCCTGGAGACAGAAATGTGACAGCAGCAACCTGCTCACTGGCAGCTTTATCTTCTGATTTAAATTAAATGTAAACTTAAATGTGAAGATAATAACTATGCAAAAGAAGAGAGAGAGAGATGCACAAAGGAATGCTATGAACAAGCTTATAATCACATTTTGTTTTGGGACATGAGCCAAGGAAGAATATATGACAGCTGATTAAGTATGAAATATTCTATTAATATCACAAGCTATTAAATAATAAATTGGGGCTCTTGGCTTGTTATGCAGAAATAAGCACATGAAAAACAATGCTTAAATGGACAAGTACATCAGCAGACAACATTGTACTATCCTGGGAACATATCTTCTGTGCAAATAGGTCTATAACATACACTTTGTGTTAGTGAACTGACTTGTAAGAGTAAGATATAAATTCTTTGACTTCACAGTGATTACCACATGGGATTTCTCAATGCCAGAATGATAATCACAGATTTGAATAAAAGAAAGGATGCAATGTTTCATTCAATTTGATAGGTAGCTGAAAGGATTCCGCCTGAAGTGGTCAACATTTTTTTTAGTGCCGACTGCTCTGGGTAGAATTAACACCAGATATTTAACGCTGGGTCATGTCTAGGCACTGGCATTGAATATCCGGGGCTAATTCTTTTGGTTCTAACCACCAGGTCTTATGCGTGTCCCAGCCAATATTCAACCAGGATCTATATAAACACTTATGCAGGTCCTGGCCGTATACAGACCATCATCCACATAAATAATTCTGGCCAGGTTTCAACCCCTCTCCTTTACAAACGCCTCTTCCACCAATTCCCCTACCTAAGATCCTCATTCCGAACCCCATAGGGCCCCACAGGTCTACCTTTGCGGGTCCTCAGTGGTCTAGGGGGAAAATGGGTAGGCTTGATGTGCAAACGCTCCTGTCTGGCATGGCCTGCTCTTCAAAAGAGCAGCCTCGACCTCTAATGACAGCCTTGCTTACTTCAAGTACTCAAAAGTATATGAAGTACCACGAGGTTGCTACCAGAGTTAGCCCAGAGGGCAGCTACTAAAACAGTCAATGGTCTTTGTCATAATGTGTATGAGGAAAGACTTAAAGATCTCAGTATGTATACTTTGAAAGAACGGCAAGAGAAGGGAGATATGATAGTTTAAATATGCTGACAACATCCAGTTTATGTTACCAGTTGATGATACGAATAAAAATACTTTTGATAAAGTGAGTTTAACTCTGACTGCTGTGACCAGCTGTATGAAAGCAATCTGTCTGAAATTAAATGTAAGTAAAACAAAGATATTGCTGTTGTCACCATTTGTTTCTTCTGATATACCTGGATTGTTTCAAGTTGTTGAAGACGTAATACCGATTGTTAATGAGTTACAAGATTTAGGTGTAATTGTAGATTCCAGCTTAAGTATGGAGTTGCATATACAGAAAATTGTGAAGGATGTGCTTTGACTACTCTAATGGCCTTTTGATTGGAATACCTAAAACTCAATTGAAAGGTTTCCAAATTGCACAAAACTCTATTGCTAGAATTCTAATGGGTACCAGTAAGTATGAACATATTTCTCCAGTTCTGAAAGCTCTGCAATGGTTACACATATAATATTACATTAATTTTAAAATCTTGTATTTTGTATTTAAGATATTAAGTGGTCAGGTATCTAAAATGTTATCAGGAAAACGGCATCTATGTCAACCTTTGAGATTTTAAGATCTGCAGAACAATTAAATTTAGACATCCTGTCACATCGGGTTATAAAATTGAGTATAGAGCAACTATTTTTCACATAGTAGGCCCTACTACGTGGAACTGCTTACCATTAAGGCTCAAAAAAATTCAGGAAGTAAAACAGTTTAAATGAGAGTTGAAAACCTATTTCTTTATACAAGCATATGGAATAGCAGAAGATCAAGAGCAGACTGGCAGAAGTAATTTGACTGAAGCAATTGAACTGAAACTCTGGGTCTGATGATAATCTTTGATCCGTATATATCTCAGTTGCTGAAGGTTTGTATTTGACAGCTGTGTAGTGCTGCATAATTTTGTAAGCGCTTGTTTTTCTCTATAAATCACCTGGATTCTGTTTTGAAAACAGTCTTTTTACCACCACCCTAAATTATTATGTACCAGCCACCCACAATTTGGAGTGATAAAAGACCAAGGCCACGTATGAGAAAAACAATTTTTATTACTTACCAAATATAGATACAATCAATAGTTTCTCATGGGAGAACAGCTCTGCTATACATAAGTACTATCTGAAGCTGTCTCTCCAAAATAATGCTCTGATACAGCTACTTTTTTCAAAGCAATGCTTAACATGGCTTTAACAAGTTATCGTCCTCAGAGATCATCCTGTTCTCTTTTCTCACCATCTGTTTCCCCTATATTACTAAACCACATTTTCCTGTTTCTTTTCATTCTTCCTCCTTTCTCATGCCTGCTTGCATGCAAGGAAGTCTTATCAGATCATGAGTTTCTGAGTCACACAGACTAGTTAGCCTTTGCCTCATGGCCGTGCCCATTTTCTACAAAATCCCTGCATTAGTTCAATTGCATATTAAGCGATATGAAATCTTACTCCACCTAGAACTTTCTGGTATATGTGATTATAAAATATATACATTCATGCATACTTTACATGTAAATACTTACACCTGCTGCCAAATAGGCACACAATTTTTGCTGTTTTGCAGGGACAATTTTATAAAGACACATAGGGCTAGATTTTATATATGGCACCTGGAAAATCCGTGTGGAAAACATTTCCGCCTAAGTGTATTCTGTAACATTTCTATGCGGTTTACAGAATATACTTATGGCCCGTCCGTGTGACTATACTTAGTCATGAGCAATTATGCCAAATAAAACCTGGTGTAAATACTGGCATCTAAGTTAGAAGCACTGCGGATATATAATATAAAACCATGAGCATAAATTTTTGGAATGCCCATGACCTGCCCATTCCACACCCATGGCCATGCCCCCTTTTTGACAAAGCGCATTAGAATTTATGCGTGCCATGTTATAGAATGTACTTAGTGAGTTGTGCAAGTAAGTTCTAATTAATGCCAATTAGTGCTGATAATTGCTTGTTAACATCCAACAGTGCTAACTTGCTTGTTCAACAATTAGATGATGCGCACTGTTATTGAATATGCTTAGATTTCTGTGTGAAAATCTAGGTGTGATATATAGAATCTGGGGGATAGGGGCCCTTTTAACAAGCTGCAGTATCAAGTGGCCTTGGCGTGTCCTTATGCAGGTTTTTCCCACACGTTAAGGCCATTTTTACTGCAGCCAGAAAACGGCCAATTTCTCTCAGGGCTCCTTTTACTAAGCGGCAGTAACCCCAATGTGGGCTTATCGCTCGCTATACAGGAAGTACCGCCAGGCTACTGCAGCAGCCCGGTGGTACTTCCCACCCCTAGCGCGCCGTCATTTCCAGCACTACAAAAAAATTATTTATTTTTGTTACAGTTTTTATCTGACTGGGGAGATAATTAAATAGGCTATGCATGCACTAAAAAATAATTACTCTCAATTACTGTGTCATTAAAATATGTGTGCAGACAGAATAAACTCTGCATACCACCACGGGAGTGTACCAACATTTTCTGCATCAGACAGAAGTCTTTTTCTGGTCTCCTTTCCTGTCAGTGCCTGAGATAATCTCCATTCAGTGTTTAATATTTAACACTAAACAGAGATTGGCTCATATACTGACATGAAAACTGAAAGAGTATAACTTCCCTGTTTTAGGTGTCCCTTGGATCCAAGGCACCCCTGGTACTCCATGGAAGGGCATGTCTGGCCTGAGTACCTCAATCCAAGATGCTACAGACCTGGGCACCCCAATCCAAGGCATTTTTGGCTTAGATACTCCAAACCAAAAAATCCTGAACCAAGGTTTCTCTGGCCTAGAAACCCTAATCCAGGACACCTAGACCAGTGCATTCCTGTCCTCAGCACTTGGTACAGGGGGACCTTTAACCAAATTGCCCCCAAAACTGGACCCACCATGGACCAATAATATTATCGTGTTCTTGTAGAAGTGTATTGTGGCATCTTCATCTTCTGCTGTCATCTTGGAAATCAGAGTTGCCTGACCCCTAGCTGTACATGGTAACACACTACTAGAGGTCAGCCTGATAAACAGAGTTGACAATGTTTACTGTGAAAGGAACATAAAAACATAAGAATAGCCATCCTGGGTCAGACCAGTGGTTCATCTAGCCCAGTATCCTGCCTCTCTTCTTGTTTATATATAAAGTTTAACACATTTTATTATATTGACCCCTTAATTTCCAAAGGTGGTGTATTATTTTCTACAGTTTTCAAAATAATATAGCTTAGGTAGATTGGTTTACTTAAAAACTGTCCCTTTCAGAGCAGCTAAACGTTGCAACAAGGGTTCTTAAATCAGAACATACATACTTTCAACTGTATTGAGTGTTTTTTTGGTTTATTTAGGTTAGCATACTTGGCATTTTCATGCTTAACTATTCTTTGAGGGATCGTTTTACTAAGTTGCATAGGCATATACGTGCATCCTACGTTCATCAGTTTTGAACTACTGCCCGGCTACCGCGTGGCCTGGGTGGTAATTTCATTTTTTATGTGCATCCACTAGGCGCACTGGAAAATTTCTGACAATTTATGCTTGATGTCATCATTCATAAGGATTTCATTACGGGGCTCATTTTTGAAACAAAAAAATGTCCAAAAAATGGCATAACAGGCAGATAAACGTATTTCTTGCAGAAAATGTCTAAAACATATAAATAAACCAATACAAAAAAAACTGCCCAAGTCTGCTAGCTGTCGAAAATAAGAAGTTCCCAGAGGGAGCGTTTTGTGGATGTGACATGGAAGAGGTTACATGATGAACATTTATAGCAGAACGACTTCCTGAGGGCAGAAAGAAAAACGCCCAGAATTAGACCTGCTTTAAAAGTGTCTAGGGTAAGACTAAACCATCTTTAGACCTATTTGTGATTTTGCTGAGTTGGAGCGTGGAGAGATGGAAGTGGTTGTTTGTGAGAAATAGTGGAGAGTTGCTGAGTGTTTTGTAACCATTGTCTGTTTACCCCAGTCTGATCCTTTTGCCCTTTATATTTCCTGACTTGCACCCTCTGTATCTCACCTCCTCAAGTCCTTGCCCACACCTGTTAGCCTCCCTGCCACACCCATCCCTTCCTCTGTATCTCGCCTCTTTCCCCACCAAACCCTTAATGTCCCCAAACCCCCACACCTCCCATTCTACATCCCTACCTGCTTGTCTTCTGTCTCTCAGGGCCAGATGCACTAAAGTTAATGAGCCAGCAACGTGGTTTTAAAACTGGTTGTAGCCAGTTTAGCTCGCAAGTAGTAAACCGGGACATGCACAAAAGGGTTCTCCAAGCCATTTTCCTGTCATGGTAATAGCTAACGAAAACGGAATGCAAATGAGCTAATTACTATTATAATGTGAATGTGATGCGATGCACTACCGTTTCCGACCCCATGCACAAAAGCAGTCCCTACCTTTACCGTGGAAATTTTAATGGGAGGAGTGGACCTGCCGGTTCTTCATTATCGCAAGTAGGAGAAGGGGAGAAACAAGGCAGGGAAGATGGAGCACACAAAAAAAAAGTATATCAGCTTACACGCAGCTTCTTTGCGTGTATGAAAGCTGCCCCATATGTTTCTTTTTCAAATTACATTTTACTGGCAAGAAATTGGGGGGGGGGGGGGGGGGGCAGTGCCGAAATGTAAAGCATAAAACTAATGATGACTTACCAAAAATGAAAGGAAGACAAGGATCCATCAAAGAAACAGTGTCTGTGGGAAACAGGCTTGGTTCCACCCTCAGCTGTTCCTGCTGCTTCCTTCTATTGGCAGGCTGGCATCCTAGAACGCCCATCTCCCTGAAGATGGACTCTCATTGACTGGCAGCTGTCCCAACTCCTCCTCCCTGCAGGGCTTCCCTGATGACATCACTTTAGAGCTGTGAACTGATTGGATCTGAACTTCCTGGTCTCCCCCTCCACAGAGAGGAGCTAAATCAATTGGACAGCATCAGCCTAGGATGTCCCACCCACTCACTACTGGAGGGGGACACCAGGAAGTTTGGATCCAATCAGTTCACAGCTGTAAACTGATGTCATCAGGGAAGTCCTGCAGGGAGGAGGAGTTGGGACAGCAGTCAGCCAATGAGAGTCCATCTTCAGGGAGATGGGCATTCTAGGATGTCAGCCAGCCAATAGAAGGAAGCAGAAGGAACAGCTGGGGGTGGAACCAAGCTCTGATGCTGCTAATTCTTCACAGAAGATCGGAGAGCAACAGAAAGGTTTTTCCCATTTTTCCCAGCATCGCATCGGGAGGCAGGGATTGACTGTTCTGCGCATGCTCAGCTCACCGACTTGCTTCCCCCATATCGCATGCAAATGAGCTGGGTCGCAAAAGCAATGAGCAGCTCATTTGCATGCGATTTTCTTTGTGAATCCCTCTGTGTTTCTAAATCGGTAAATGTTTACCGATTTGGAAACGCAGACGGATCCTTAACGGGACCTTTGTGCATCTGGCTCTCAGTGTTGCTTTGTTTTTCGATTCCCAATGTGCCCTGTTCTGCTGCTGTTTGTGTGAGGACTAAGTACTGTTTCTGCTTTGGGCTCCTGCTGTGTGTGTGTGTGTGTGTGTGTGTGGACTGATGGTGCTGAGAAAGTGAATGCTTAGTGCTGCAGCTGTGTGTCTCGATTGTTTGTTGATGGTGGGAGAGTGAGTGTTTTAGGCATCTGGTGAGTATCTCATGACTGTGTGCTGATAAGGGTGCTGGTGCTGAGTCTCACAAGGTGCAGTAGGTGGAGGTGTGCACAGTGGTGTTTCTGGGGTCAGTGGGTTGCACCTGAGGTTGTGGGACACCTACATGTCAATCATGGATGTGCTGCATGCTTTGGTGACTCACACCTTTCTGGAGGTGGATAAGAGATTGAAGGGAAGGCCTCGGAGTAGATATCCCTATCAGACAGTGCCAAACCAAGGGGGGGGCGGTGGGAGCGGTCCGCCCCAGGTGCACGCCGCTGGGGGGGTGCCGCGCGCCTGTTGGCCGAGTCCACTCTTTCCCTCCCTGCTGCTCCCTCTGCGCGGAACAGGTTACTTCCTGTTCCGGGGCAGAGGGAGCAGCAGGGAGGGAACGAGCGGACTCGGCCAACAAGCACGCGGCACCCCCCCCCCCCCCAAGCAGGTAAAAATGCACCCGGGGGGGAGGGTGTAATTTTGCCGGTGGGGGGGGGGGGGGCTAAGCTGCACCCAGGAGGGGGGGGGGGGGCGCATCAGCGATCCGCCCCGGGTGTCATGCAGCCTAGGAACGCCACTGCTATCAGAGAGTCTTCAGGCCCTGCAACTGCTTCCTGAACTTCACTGGCTAGGCTTACTAAGGTTCCTCTTTGGCAGGACTGCCATATAGCACCTCTGTAACCACCTACATCACCTCCTCCAGCCCAGAACACGTAGGAATAATCCTGTGCTAGTCCACCTGAAAATCAATGCTTCCCTTGCCTTTCTAGACCCCGCTCTAGCAGTCAATGCTAGCAGTCAATGCAGGCCTCACTTAGCCCACCCCTTCTAACTGTCTTGCCCAGTTCCTCGATGCCTTCCTCACCCACACCTCAGACTATATTACCTTCCCCACTACTGCCCAGGCACTCCAGAACATCATAGCTCACTTCTATGAAATAGATCACTTCACCTCAGTCATAGGCATCAACAACTGCATACACATCAAACTCAGATTCCCCCCCCCCCCCCCACCACCACCACCACCACTGGACACATGAGGAGACCTACATGAATAGAAAGTCATTTCACTCTATGTGTGTAATGTCCAGTGGAGGTTGCGGATGTGTGTGCCTGGTCCCCATGCTCCACCCACAATACCTATATCTTCCAGCATTCAGATATCTACCACAGGTTTGACCAAGCGGAGATCACCGGTAGTTGGCTCCTAGGTAAGCAGTACAGGGATTCCCAAACCCCATATCCCATACCTCCTCCCCCTCCTAACCTTCAACACACTCCCTACCTCTAGATGCCCCCACAACCCACAACCATTACCCCACCTCCACCAGATCACCATAGCAGCCAATATGCACCCATGTCTGTGATTCTGCTCCCCCCCACACACACACACAGGTAACAGAGGCTACCCCCCAGCAAACCTGGTTCATGACTTTCATGGTCCACCCCCTTTGGCCAGCTCAAGAATTATTTCCAATGTCTGGACCATTCTGGTGGGGAGTTGCTCTACAGCCCTGAAATAGTTGCCAAAACTTTCATGGCCTGCTGCTTGTTGCACAACCTGGCTCTCCAAAAAGACAGGTTGTGCCAGAGGAGGGACAGCAACTACAGCAGCAGCTACCAGACCCAGAGGATGAGAAGCTTCCCTCCCCTCCCCCCCCCCTGCAAACAGGTAATCAGTGAGCATAGCAGCTGTGGGTCCTTGTCAGGCAACGACTCATTCCTACAAAATTTCAGTAAACATAATGTAACCCATATAGGGTTAAATTATTTTACCTAGGATGCCTCTGAGGGTGAGCTCCGGGGTGGTGTGGTGTACGCTGTCGCGTGGGTGGCGTTAGCGGCGGCAGGGGCGTCAGCTGTTCGGTGGTGAGGGAGTTTGGGCGGCGATTCAGGAAGGAGGGGTTCGCGCTAGCAGCTGAGGAGATCTTCGGCCGCATTGATTGCAGCGGCACATTTTGTTTTTTTAGGATGAAGGGGAAGGCTGGGAGGGCTGGAGAGGCCTGATTGGCCGCCCTGTGTAAGTGTCTGACGTTGACGTTATGACGTCAGACGCATGCGAGACGCCGGGGCCAGGGAATCCCCGTTTCTTAAAGGGAACCGGCTCTTTTAGGTTACAGAGCCGGTTCTGAGCGGAGACGGGAACCCAGCGTGGGACAGAGTAAGAAGGGGGAAGTGCTCCGGTGCACTTCTCCGGTGTTTTTTATTTTCTAAATGTGTTGGCGGGCGTGCTGTTGGGTGGCACACGCTGAGGGGAAGCCACGAGGAGGGAGAGAAGCAGCTGATGGCACGAGCCAGATGCTGGCTTGTGCCAGGGAGTGCAGCAGGCGCGTACAGAAGAAAACTTAAAAATAAACACAGTTAAATGCTAAATGAGGTAAGGAAAATGTATTCAAATATGTGTAAAGTGCTGTATATTGCTGAAAATATCATAATTTAATGTAAAGTGTATGTTTATAGGGGATTGCAAAGTGTTAGGTTAGTGCAGGGGCTCTTGCCGGGCTTGTGCCATATATGACATACTTAAGTTCTAAACGGCTTGTGTGGCAGTTGGGAGGTAAGCTAAAGGCTGTGCAGACCTGTAAAAGTGGTCTCTGCGCAATTCAGCCAAGAAATACATTTAAATTGAGTTTTGAAAGGTTTGGGTAATCAATTAAAAATATTGGTGTGTGTCTGCAGTGGGAAAACTTAATTTTAAAAGCCGCTCGCGTGTTGTCAGGAGGCTTTAGGCAAGTGATTTTGGTTTGGATGGGAAAGCTGTTGCCTGAATCTTAATTTAACTTCATATGTTAGAAGTGTCTTTGATAAATAAAATATTTGGGCGCACTAATAGAAGTGAACTTGTAAGGAACTGGTGTGAGTTTCAAAATACTTCTGTGAGGGGTTATCTGCCTTGCGACAAGGTTTAACTAAGTAATCACCCCAGTAATTGTGAGCTTCATCAATTTAAGGAAGAGGGGAAAAAAATCTCATGATTATAATATCCCTGTCTCTGAAAGAGCGGTGATCTGCTGCAGAGAGAGAAAAAAATCAACACATAGGATTTAATAATCCTAGTGCTTATATTAAATTGTGATACATTTTTGGGAATTTATTGGTTTGGGAGGGTTTAGATAGGGATGTTCAATCATATTTTATTTTCCCTGGGAATAGCTAGATAGGGAAAGGAATAATTATAATGAGCCACTGCATATTAATATGAGTGGACTGGATAGAAAAGGTTTAAGGTTTTTCTTATTAAGTTGGTTACAGCTTAGAGTAGTAGGTCCTTCGGAGGAGTTCCAGTTCCTGCCTGCAGTATACCCGCTATCATCTTGAAAAGAAAAACAGCACGGTACCGGTACCCAACAATAAAAGAGAGAGAGATTCATACAAAAGTGCTGGAGAGGAGTATCCTTTAATATATCAGCCAGAATCAACCGGGCCCTGTTTAAAAATATTGACTTATAATACTTACCTTATTTTTCCTTGAAGAAGTTCCTGCAAAAGAAAACACAAAACAAAGAATCAACTCTTACAGTTGTTGAGAATTTAAGAAATACTGTACTGTTGTGTTATATATATTAGAGAAGAAAATTTTGTTAGATTAGTAAAATATACTTATCTAATTTGTCTTTGCGATTTGGTGATGTGAGCCATGATATACCTATAAGAAGAAAAGGGAGAAAAAAAAACGCAAACTATACTTACCTGCTTGATGGATGAGGGACCTGAAAAAGAAATCATAACAAAGAATCAATTCTTATAGAAGAGGGGAATGTTTAGACAAAATGTTAAGATTAAATGCATATTTAGTTAATGAATTTTGCTAAAGTCAAATTATACTTATCTGATAAAAAGTTGAAGAAGTTGATCTGTTGAGTTGTTGATGTACTAAAAAAATACTGAATTTGTTAAACGGATTTGAACCTTACACATACCCATAACCTAAATAAAAAGAATAATTTATTGAATTATCAATGTAAATGGCATTTGCTTTCCTGAGTTACAATAAAATATATAACCAATTTAGTTTCATTCCTCTCCCCGTTTTAGAAACAGGGAGACGTGGCTAGTGTTAATGTCTGTACCTTAACCCTGTCCGATACACAATATTTTGCCCGAGGTATTCTAAGGGTATTGTAGGGTGAAGTATCGTGCCCAGGGTGAGGTCACAGTTACAATAAGTACACTATTTATTTGTGTGTAGCACCTCTGTAACATCCCCCACCACCTCCACCACCACCCCTCTCCCCAGCATACACCCTCTCCTTCTATTCCAGCACACAAAACCTCCCCCAGCACACACACCCCTCTTGCCAGCACACATAACAGCATGGCATTTAGGTGGCTCACAGCCCTACATCATCCCCCTCCCCCTCCCCTTCACCATCCCCTCTGGAGGTCACCTCTTCCATCCATCCCCCCAACTGATTGTGATGACCAGAGCCTTGCAGGAGCAGAAACAGTGTTGCCAAGGTTGCGGTTTTCCCGCCCAATTGGGCGGCTTTCTGCGACCCGCTGCGGGAAATTTTTGACCGTTGCGGGTTGCGGCGGGCATGGTTAGTGACATCGGGGGCGGGGTTAGTGACATTGTGGGTGGGGTTGGTGATATTGTGGGCAGGGTTGGTGACGTCGGGGTGGGGTTGGTGACATTGGGGGTGGAGCTGATAACGGCGGGGGTTTGTGTGGGAAATTTTTTTTCAATCTGGCAACCCTGAGCAGAAAGTGTGTCAGAGTCATTCCCTGTAAGGCTCCCTCTGTCCATCCTGCTGCCTCTGCTGCACCTTGGAAATCTGGCCACCTGATTGGCCAGGTGGCTGATCTGCTGCTGGGCCCAGCACCAAGCAAGGGATTATCCGCTTCCTCTGAGGGGCCTGGCCTCATGTTTGTCCCACTGGCCTGGGGTGCTATGAGTCCCATTCTCGGGTGTTTGGATGATGTTTGCAGCTTGGCAGGTGAGACAGGTGATAAGCTTGTCTGAGTACTGTGACCACTGGTTCCACTTGCAGCTGCTGTGGAGAGTTTTGCTGCAGGACTGGAGGTCTCACTGCTTCCAGTTGAAGGCTTGGGTGCTTGCTGTGTGGTTATTGTGCTCATCAACGCTACTGTGTAATCATGGAGATCATATTAGATCCCTAGAAGCTGCTGCTTGATATTCTGAGCAGCCTCTTGGTTCTCCTGCTTTATGCTCTGCAGAAGCTGCCCACATGCCTGATATACTCTGGACCTACCTGTATGCCTGTTGGTCCGGCGGTAGTCATCGGGGATATGAGTGTAGCCCCCTCACTCCTGCCCCTTGCAGTGTCATTCCAAAATGGCTGCTGCAACCTCTTGCAGCCACAACTGGACCATCAGGGATACAGGTAGACCTGGGGGACCGATCTGGACGGTTGGGGCATTCTGGGAGTGAGGCTTCTTGTCTGTGAGCTTGGGAAGGGGCAAAGAAAGGAGGGGGCTCTTTACCACTGCTTTTGACTCCTAGCCATCACTCACCTGCCCTGTCTTTTTATCCTCACCTCTTTATTCCCTTACCCTTATTGTTCTGTCTGTTTACCTGTCTGTTTAGCTGTTTTATCTAGATTGTAAGCTCTTTGAGCAGGGACTGTCTTTCTGTGTATGGTGTACAGCGCTGCGTATGCCTTGTAGCGCTATAGAAATGATAAGTAGTAGTAGGGGGCATTATCATGGGGTGGGAAGAGGATTGAGGGAACCTTTAAGAAAATATTATGCAGGTGACAGCTCATATTTAGTGCCAGCACCCACGTAGCTAAGCAGCCGAATTTAGGACAGCTTTTGAGCTGTCCTAAATTAGGCTGCCCCTGTCCTGCCCACTTTTTAGTTGGATAGGCTGTGGGGATATTCAGCAGCATGCTCCTGTCCATTTAAATCACTTTGAATGTCTGCCCGCATGTGCTGACAAATACACATGTATTTGCCAGTGTCCTTTCCTTAAAAAAAAACAAAAAAAAAAAAACAGAGGAATTGTGAGTATCCTGACCTGGATGTCTCAATTTCTACCTCGACACTGTAAGTTAAACGGGAGGTCACATCTGACTGACACAAGTAGCATCAAGGAGAATGATGAAATAAAAGATTTGGTCACAGTTAAAGTTCCTTCTGATTAGTGATTACATGAATTCATGCACAAGAATAATGGGAAAGCGCATTTGGATGCAGAGGTTCTGAACAGTTCACATAGCTGATAAAGAAATGTTAAACAGCAGTCAAATTTCCGCTCCTTTTAAGGACACCAACATACACACAAAACGCTGATTCACAAATAGCTCTGTTTTTTCATTTAGCCAAGCAAGCACCAAGGCAGAGAGAGAGAGAGACATAATCATGTGATTACTTTGATAATGATATGCATTAGATACATAATGGCAAACAGCAGTATTCCCTACAGAAGGAAGTCAACCCAGTTACTATTGATTTTTCTTAATGTTAAAAGCACTGCTCAAAAACTGAAAAGAGATCTCCTTTATTTCCCTTTGCACTCATGAGCGCCATCTCCATGGAGTCATTTGATGTAGAGCCATACCTAGATAATGGAGTAATGCATATCTAATCCGACACCTTCTAGCCTAAGCTAATGTTTCGGAGAAAAGCTACTTAGATGAGTGCTGATATGGTTGCAACTGAAAATAGAACAGTCTGTGATAAAGAAAATCTGTAAAGCTTTCCCTTTCCTACCTATCCACCCCCCCCCCCTTCCTTCCTATTTTATATGGACTAAAATATTTTTTTAATGGAACCATGTATCTCTGCATGGATTGCACAATAGGCTGAGTCAGATCAATGTGCTACCAGAATAAGTCTTTCACCTTTTAAACGGACACCTATCTCTGAAAAGATACAGATGATGGGATCGGACTGTACATTAATAGTGGGAACACTATTGCCCGACTGCTTTACTTGGAGATGTAAGGTGCAGCAAAGGGTGACTAAAATGATAGCGGGGATGGGACGACTTCCCTATGAAGAAAGACTAAGGAAGCTAGGGCTTTTCAGCTTGGAGAAGAGATGGCTGAGGAGAGACATGATAGAGGTATATAAAATAATGAGTGGAGTGGAACAGGTGGATGTGAAGCGTCTGTTCATGCTTTCCAAAAATACTAGGACTAGGGGGCATGCGATGAAACTACAGTGTAGTAAATTTAAAACAAATTGGAGAAAATGTTTCTTCACCCAACACATAATTAAACTCTGGAATTCGTTGCCAGAGAACGTGGTGAAGCCGGTTAGCTTGGCAGAGTTTAAAAAGGGATTAGACGGTTTCCTAAAGGACAAGTCCATAAACTACTACTAAATGGACTTGGGAAAAATCCACAATTCCAGGAATAACATGTATAGAATGTTTGTACGTTTGGGAAGCTTGCCAGGTGCCCTTGGCCTGGATTGGCCGCTGTCGCCAGGATGCTAGGCTCGATGGACCCTTGGTCTTTTCCCAGTGTGGCATTACTTATGTACTTATGTACAATATACTGTAACCCGGTGGGGAAAAGTTTTTTTTAAAAAAGGTACTTGGAGAATTTGAGGTGCAGCGGCGGGTTTGGGCGTGTTCCTGGGGAGCAGTCTGTTCCCTGAGAGTAATCATGCTTGAGGTATTGGCTACTGACTACAAGAACTAAGGTTAGGGTAGGGTGAGTTTGGCTCTCAGGGGGCGGAGCTGACAATACTATATAATATAACACAGAGACCACTATTTGAAGGGTTTACCCAGGTGAATGGATATTTCCTGAATAGACTTGCCTGATTGAAAATTGTCCCTTTCAGAGCGCCAAACATTGCACATGTGCTTCCCCAGCATGAAAGAAGCACTTTCCCGGGGAAGGTCAGGAAACTAAAATGACACATGTAGATTGATTTTCAAAGTTGTTTTACCCTCACTCCACCATTCTCAGAAAAGGCAGATACGCAAATATGCAGCGTCTTTGAACACATGCTCTACAAGCAGCTATCAAAGAACGACTGCAAGGTAAATGCATGCTACAGTGTATTTGTAACCTGTAATAATGTAGCTTATCAAAAATTACTTCTGTAGGAATAATTGCATAAGGTATTAACATACTCAAATGTGTAATGGACCTAAAAGAAAAGTTTCCTAAAAACTGAAAAAAAAAAATCTGAAAATATTTTACCTCTGTATCCCTCAATGCAAATCAAAATGCATTAAAGTTGGGGGGGGGGGGGGGGATGTGATATTGTACAGTTGTGAAGTCGTGTCTCCTGTATTAAATTTAACAAAACTGTTACTGAATCAGCATCCTAAGAACTCCTAGAGATTGGTACAGAGCTAGGTATATGTTTAATTCCAGCCATGGGGGTGGAACAGAACTCCAAAGCCAAATAGACCAGAGTAAAGACTGAAAAAAAAAAAAAAAACTAGCAGGGGATTACGGGCCAGATAAGTTAACAAAGATTGTACAGAAGTTATGACCTCTTCTGAGAGGACTAAGACTATATGCAAAATAATAGGGATGGGAAGGCAGAACATTTTGTGTCATTTGTTTCCAGGTGCTTTTCATTCCAGAATGAATGTTGTTACAAGTTTGCATTCTACTTAAAGAGCTCATACTATGTGCAAAGAGATTGTACTCTTCTTAAAGAATGTGAAAGAATGCACACTCTTTCCTGAGAGTGTGTTCATACGTAAACCATCACGTATGCCTGCATAAGTGCACACTATCAGAAAGGTTTGTGCCCTCTTTCGTTTAGTACATAGTCTTTAAGAAGAATGCATCCTTTTTGTACATAGGGGTAGACTCAGTAAACGGCAACCAAAGCTAGGCCCCAAGGTGATGCAGAACTGTCTTCATAGAATACTACTTTAAGTCATTTTCACGCCTAACTTTAGCTGTGAGCATTTACATCTGCCAAAGGCTGGTGTAAATGCTTGCACCTAATTACTGTAAGTTAGGCAAGGAAACGGAAGTATTCTATAATTCCGTGCCTAAATTCTTGGAAAGCCCATGATACCCCTTGACTCTACCTTGACCGCATCCCTTTGGAGTTGGGCACAAGGGGGGCCCCTTTCACAAAGCAGTGGTAGGGCTACTACAGGTGTAGTGCACGCCAAATCAACACTACCACCCAGTTAGCGCACCCACCCGGCGGTAATGTTGAAGTTGGCACGCTCTGTGTCCTGTAGTAGAAAATATTTTTCTATTTTCTACCGCGGGGGGTATTCCTGGCAGTAAAAAGCAGCACGGCTACATTGGTGTGCGCTGCATGAGTACAATAGTATGCAGCGTGTGAGCCCTTACCACTAGCTCAATGGATGGCAGTAAGGGCTCAGGCAGTAAAGAGCCGTGTGCTACTTTTAATTTTAGCACACGGCCATTTACTGTCCCCATTAAACAAAAGCCTTTTTTCCCTAGCCACAGTAAAAAAAAGTGGCCCAGCGCACACCAAAAACACGTACACACACTACCGCAGGCCACTTTTTACCGCTGCTTAGTAAAAGGACCCCAAGATGAATTATGCAAGCAGGTTATAGAATAAAGGTGCAGAGCAGATGCACACGAAAGCAGTAATTAGAGCCAATTAACACTTCTTAAAGTCAATTACTTTATGCTCGTATCTGCGATCTGTGTCCAAAATTGTGCGCCTTACTTTGGGTGACCTATATAAAATTTGGGGGATTGTGTGCACTGTTATCAGTGAGTGACAGCCCATTCCTACAATATAATAGAGGAGCCTCTAAAGAATAAAATCATTAATAGCCGGACTCTAAGCTGACAGTTGGGACGGGGAAAGTGGAGGAACCTGACACCATGGCATTGGATTATTTGGAAAATGTTGAGGAGCTGGAGCACAGAGAAAGAAGCTTAGACAATACACATCTCTAAGCAATCAATAATTAAGAGCCCTGGAGAAAGAAATGAAGTCAGACTTAGACAAGCAATATGACATGAAAAAGGAGGGAGGTAAAATAACAAGGCTCATCAGGGTCCTTTATTGATTGGACAATATATTCCTCTTTTGAGTTTTTCTTTTTTTATCTTCATTTTTTATTCACTTTTTAAAATGCAATGCAAGAAAATAATAATTTTGAGTCTTTTCTACCTCCTTTATTTCCCAACTTACAGGTATTACTATGCTGGGTTCCATATTAGGAGTTATCATATAGTGAAAAGTCCTTGGAGCCCTTGTGAAATACATTGAAGTTCTCAGCTCAGTGCAATACAGTTGCCAAAAAAGCGAATAGAATATTAGGCATTATTTGAAAAGAAATAGTAAATATAATTTAGAATATAATAGTGGCTCCTATTATGTGGCCACACCTTGAGTTCATCTCAAACAAGATGTAGCAATACCCAAAAAAAGTGCAGAGAAAGAAACAAAAATTGTAAAAGGGATGGAATGGCTCCCTGTTGAAGAAAGATACAGCAGGTTATGGCTCCGCAGGCTGGATAATTGAAAAGAGTTATGATAGAGATTTACAAAGTCATGGGTAATGTAATACAAGTTAATAGGGAATGTTTGCTCTCTTAGAGGACAAGGAGGGAAGTTATAAAGTTGTGGTAAAAGATCGCCCTATACCACACCTTAATTTACCACCAGATTCAGCAACTTGCAGTGTCTTAGTCTCCCAGGCCCATAAAGCAGGCTTACTGCCCCCCCCCCCAGGCTATACAGCCCCCCCCCCCCCCAGCATATGACCCTGCCACCTTAGGCCCTACTAACCCTCCATCCCCCAGAAGGTGCAAGACCCTCACATTCCCACCCCCCACAATGTGCACTCCCTCCACCCCCACCCTGCACAAAGCACAAGTCATATAAAGAAGCATGACTCCTAAGGAAACTAACTCTAGGGGCACCATTTTTCAGAAGGCACTGGACTGTGCAGAAGCAACTGCCCAAAGATTCCCTGGACCACAAAAGCTTCAACAGGTAGCCCCTTTAAGGCTACCTGTTGAAGCTTTTGTTGTCCAGGGAATGTAGGGGTGCGGGGATGAGGGCTGCACCATGTGGGGAGTGGGCAGGGCCTCAGTTAGGGTGCCTTGAGCTTGAGGAGCTTCTATGGCCTTTGGGGGAGGGGCAGTAACCTGAGGAGGGACACTATGGTGCGTGCCTAGTAATCAGATGTAAAACATGCATTTGCATGTTTTGCATCCCATTCCTATATAACCCATGGCAATTTGAATATTGCTGCAGTATTCATAAACAAAGTAGAGTAAGTACTTGAGCTATGCAATTTAATAGGGCCAATAATTAGGAAAAAGTGGGAAGTGGCTTAGAAATACCTCTCCCTTCTAGAAAAAATTGTAATTGTGACTGTAGGAAAACAAAACATTTTCATGGAAAATGCAACTGAAAACTAGCATCCAAATCAATAACTGAAAAGATAAGAACTTCTTTTATCCAAGTTGTATCCATCTGGAGATATCAGGAAACACAATCTCTTTCACCCTTAAAGAAGACATTTCTCAATCTGTAATATGGTCTCAAAATAGATTCTTTATCCTGAAGAAATATCAGAGAGACTAGTAGGGTATAGGAGTGTCCTAGTGGTTAGGGTGGTGGACTTTGGTCCTGAGGAACTGAGTTCAATTCCCACTTCAGGCACAGGTAGCTCCTTGTGACTCTGAGCAAGTCACTTAACCCTCCATTGCCACATTGAGCCTGTCATGAGTGAGAAAGTGCAGGGTACAAACATAATAAAAAAAAATGCCTATGATCTCTATAATCTACTGTCTCTAGAAGCCCATAAACATCTGGGCCTCTACCATTTCTGTCTCTGCTTTTGTAAAAGGTCAAATAATATATTTTTTTGAACAGAAGGCATATTAGTCTCAGTAAATTTCAATATTGATGTCAGAAACTTATTAAAAAAAGTTCTTTAGATCCCATTACTTTGGACACCGGAAAATTAAAAAAAATCTTAAATTTAAGATCCTATCCTGCTTATAATCGAACGAGAAAAACGCCCAAGTTCCGACCTAAATCAGGAGATGGACGTTTATCTCACAAAAACGAATAACGCGGTATAATCGAAAGCCGAACTTGGACGTTTTTAACTGCACTCCATCGCGGAAGCGTAAAAAGTTGACGGGGGCGTGTTGGAGGCGTGGTGAAGGCGGGACTGGGGCATGGTTATTACCCAAACAGAGATGGGTGCTTTTCGCCAATAATGGAAAAAAAGTATGCATTTGTAGCTAGAATTTAGGGCACTTTTCCTGGACCCTGTTTTTTCACGAAGAAGGCCCCAAAAAGTGCCCTAAATGACCAGATTACCCCCAGAGGGAATCGGGGATGACCTCCCCTGACTCCCCCAGTGGTCACTAACCCCCTCCCACCACAAAAAAATGATGTTTCACAACTTTTATTTTCACCCTCAAATGTCATACCCATCTCCCTGGCAGCAGTATGCAGGTCCCTGGAGCAGTTGTTAGGGGGTGCAGTGGACTTCAGGCAGGTGGACCCAGGCCCATCCCCCCTACCTGTTACAATTGTGCTGCATAATGCTTAGTCGCCCAACCCCACCAAACCCACTGTACCCACATGTAGGTGCCCCCCTTCACCCCTTAGGGCTATAGTAATGGTGTAGACTTGTGGGCAGTGGGTTTTGAAGGGGATTTGGGGGGGCTCAACATACAAGGGAAGGGTGCTATGCACCTGGGAGCTCTTTTACCTTTTTTTTTGTTTTTGTAAAAGTGCCCCCTAGGGTGCTCGGTTGGTGTCCTGGCATGTGAGGGGGACCAGTGCACTATGAATCCTGGCCCCTCCCATGAACAAACGCCTTGGATTTATTCGTTTTTGAGCTGGGCGCTTTCATTTTCCATTATCACTGAAAAACAAAAACGCCCAGCTCACAAATTGTCGAATAAAACATGGACGTCTATTTTTTTCGAAAATACGGTTCGGTCCGCCCCTTCACGGACCCGTTCTTGGAGATAAACGCCCATGGAGATAGACGGTTTCATTCGATTATGCCCCTCCACGTGAATTTTCCAAATTCTCAATCTTCCACAGAATTAGAGTTTTATCTGCCATCTGTTGACTACTTCTGTAATCATTTCTCCCATGTTATCAATTCTTGTTGTTTGTTGCTATAAAATAGTAACATAGTAGATGACAGCAGATAAAGACCTGTAAGGTCCATCCAGTCTGCCCAACAAGATAAACTCATAGCATAAGGTATGATGCAATATTACATATGTATACTTGATCTTGATTTGTCCTTGTTAAGATCAGGGCACAGACTTTAGACGTCTTCCAGGGCACTGGCCTTGTTCTCCAACTACTGAAACAGTCATCGGAATCCCACTTCAGCCCACCCAAATCTGTCCAGCCATGATTAGAGCACAAACATAGAATTCTGCCCAGCAGTGGCTTTGCTTCCCAATTACTGGAGTTACTATCTGGTCTCTGCTAAGCTTGTTCGGTCCCATTCCTTCCACATAGGATTCCTCTGTGTTTATCCCATGTATTTTTGAATTCTGTTACTGTTTTTTTATCTCCACCACCTCCCATGGGAGGGCATGTCAGGTATCCACCACCCTCTCCATGAAAAAGTACTTCTTGATGTTATTCCTGAGTCAGCCCCCTTGCAACCTAAATTCACGTCCTCTAGTTCTAACACTTCCCGTGTGTGGAAAAGGTTTGCTTGTCTATTAATACCTTTCAAATATTTGAATGTCTGTATCATATCATCCCTGTCTCTCCTTTCCTCCAGGGTATACATCTATACATCATCAAGTTTCTCCTCATATGTCTTATGGCGCAAACCCCATACCATTTTTGTCGCTTTTCGCTGAACCACTTCAAGTTTTTTTACATGCTTAGCAAGATACGATATCTAAAACTGAACATAATACTCCAAGTGGCGCATCACCAATGACTTGTACAAGGACATCAACACTTCCTTACTTCTGCTGGTTATACCCTTCTCTATGCAGTCTTGCATCCTTCTGGCCATGGCCACAACCTTGTCACACTGTTTTGTCACCTTGAGATCCTTAGACACCTTCACCCCAAAGTCCCTTTCCTGAGTTCTGCTTATCAATATCTCTCCTCCTATCGTGTACATCTCCTTTTGATTTCTGCACCTCAAGTATATCTCTCTGCACTTCTTTTCATTAATTTTTAACTGCCAGACTTTTCACCAATATTCTAATTTTTGGGAGATCTCTTCTCATGGTTTCTGCTTTCTCTGGGGTATCTACTCTATTGACTATCTTCATGTCATTCACAAAAAAGGCAAACTTTTTCTTCTAACCCTTCAGCAATGTCTCTCACAAATATCAAACATATAAATGGTGAGTGATCATACTCACTCGCAAATGCACAGTAGAGACTTCCCTCTCTGCCCCGCCCCCGCGTCAATATATGGCATGCTGCAGACGTCGGAACCGCTCCCCCTCCCCCCTCCCCCGGAATCGCCGCCGCCCCGCCATCTTGCCCGAGCACTGTGAACTTACATCACCACGCAGCAGCAGGCACATCAGCAAAGCTGCCGTCGGGCTTCCTTCTCTGCCTTTGTCCCGCCCTCACCCACGTTATGTCACACGAGGGTGGGACACAGGCAGAGAAGGAAGCCCGCCCTGACGGCAGCTTTGCTGATGTGCCTGCTGCTGCGTGGTGATGTAAGTTCACAGTGCTGCTCGGGCCGGGTGGAGGGGCGGCAGCGGCGACTCCGGGGGAGGAGGGCGCCGCTGACCTCGGGGGGGGGGGGGGGGCTCGGAACCCCCCCATTCCAAACGTAGCCCGTTTTCACGGGCTCAACAGCTAGTATTAAACAGAATTGGCCCCAGTACCAGCTCTTGAGGCATTCCACTACTCACCTTCCTTTCCTCCAAATGAATTACATTCACCACCACCCTCTGTCAACTGTCAGTCAACCAGTTTTCAATCCAGTTCACCACTTTGTGTCCTAAGTTCAGCCCTCTTAGCTTATTCATAAGTTTTCTGTTAGGAACTGCAAAAAAAGGTTTTGCTGAAATCCAAATAGATTACATCTAGCACATGCCATTTATCCAGTTCTTTGGTCACCCAGTCAAAGAAATCAATCAGATTAATTTGGCAGGATTTTCCTTTAGTAAAACTATGCTGCCTCAGATCCTGCAATCTGTTGGTTTCTATAAAGTTAACTCACTTTCCTTCAGCAGTGACTCCATTATTTTTCTACCACCGACGTGAGACTGTAGTTTCCTACTTCTTCCCTGTCCCCGCATTTGTGAAGAGGGACCACATCTGCTCATCTCCAATTCAGTGTAACCTTTCCCATCTCTACAGACCTATTAAATAAATCCTTAAGAGGTCTTGCCAGGATTTTTCTGAGCTCCTTCAGTATTCTGGGATGTATCCCATCTGGCCCCTTAGGTTTTTCTACTTTCATTTTTTCAAGTTGTTTATAAATGCTTTCTTCTGTGAATGGTGCAATATCCATTCAGTTTCTAGAATGGATATTGCATTCAGTCAACTGCGGTTCTTCTCCAGGATTTTCTTCTGAGAACACCGAAAAGAAGTATTTGTTTAGTACATTCACTTTATCCTCATCATTCTCCATATAGTTGTTCTCAGCATCATTCAGTCTTACTATTCCATTCTTAGCCTTTCTCCTTTCCCCAATATATCTAAAAGAGGTCATGTCACGTCTCTACATGTTTAGCCATTTTTTTTTCTGCCTATGCTTTTACTAGCCATATTTCCCACCTTTACTTCTTTTGGGTTTAATCTGGTAATCTTTTCCATGATTCTTTTGTTGCATTCTTCTGCATTTCTTGAATGTAGCCTCTTTTGCCCTTATTTTTTTTGGCCACTTGTTTAGAGAATCATACAGGCTTTCCGCTTCTCTTGGTTTTGTTCACTTTCCTTGTATAAAGATCTATTGCCTTATTTATAGTAGCTTTCAGCTTGGATCACTGCCCTTCCACTTCTCCAATGCCTACCTATGCCGTCAGCTCTAGCTAGTTCCCCATTTCACAAAAATCAGCATTTCTGAAATCTGGTACTTTGAGTTGTGTGTATCTGTACTATGCTTTTGCTCTTCTATCAAACCATATTGTGTGATAATCACTATTGCCTAGGTGGGCACCCATCCGGACGTTGGAAGCACTTCCTCCCTTTGTGATCACTAGATCCAGAGTCACCCTTTCCCTCATGGGTTCCATCATCATTTGTCTAAGTAAAGCACTTTGACAGGCACCTATGATCTTGCTGCTTCTTTCCAATTCTACCAATTGAGCATTACAGTCCACATCAGGCAAGTTGAAATCTTCCAGTCACAGAATCTCCCCTTTCATTCCAAGTTGGACAAGGATCTGATCCATGTTTGATCAGATTCTTGTCCAACTTTTCCATTTGTACTGGAGGTCTTTAAATACCATTTGTAGATACAGGTTGCATCTTCTGTTTGCAGGATGATCCATATTGCTTCTTCTTTTCATCAGGTTCCCTGCATTTCAGCCACTCTGATATTGTTATTCAAAGTGCCACTCCTCCACCTCTTTGGCCCTCCCTATCCTTCCTAAAAAGATTATAGCCTGGTATGGTTGCATCTCATCCATGGGAATCATTGAATCATATCTCTGTAAGCAACAATATCCATGTCTGCCTCAAACATCAAGGCTTGCAAATCTTGAACCTTTTTACTTAGACAACGAGCATTTGTACTCATTGCTTTCCATGTGTTAACTGAGTTGTTTAGATGATTTTCTATATTATCATTATCTTCCCCACTGCCATCATGTTTTTTCTGGAGGTGACTTTCTGAATTCCCTTGCTTCCTTTTGTCGCCTCTACCTTGTAGTTTAAACATCTAGAAACATAGGGCCCTATATTCAGACCACATGAGTTAGCCCGCTTAACTCCCATGATTGGTGCTGAGCCCAGATATTCCATACCAGACCATTTCCAGTGACCAGCACTAAATATCCAGTTTATTTTTACCAGTTTGAACTTAACCGGCCAAGCCAATATTCAGCGCTGGTCATTTAAGTTCAAACCGTCCAAAGATATTCCACCTATTGATAGGGCCATATTTGGCCACCAAACATAGCCATCCAGATACTGAATATCAGCACTGATCATCTACGTCATGCTAGCCACTAAGTGCTAATATTCAGCCGAGAAAGCAGGCTATCTCATGGAACAGAAGGTCTCCCAGGAAAGGAAATAAATAAATAACAACAGGAATGACCAGAGCCTGAATTGTGCCCCATGCAACATGCCCCTAGTGTCCCCGCCCTGCCAACTGTGCCATGGTCACCATAGAGGAGACCAAGGATGGGGAGAGATTTGGGGGTTGCTGTCTCCCTTGCACTATGTGTGCCACACCACTTGCATAGTTCTCATGATAGCCTGGTTGAGGAGGAAAGTCAGCTGATGGAGTCATGGGGTCCTGGGGGAGAAGCCTTTGAAGGTAGGAAGAGTGGAGGTTCCCAACATACTTTAAAAGGTTATGGTTTGCTGCAAGAAAAGTTCTTTACAATTGGGGGAGGGGGGTCAATATTCAAAGCAATTTAACAATCCAGAAATAGCTCCTAGCTGGTTAAATCACTTGTACAGGGCTAACCAGTTATATTCAGTGGCAATTAATCAGATAGTGCTGCTGAAAATTTAGGGTTAGCATCAAAGCTGAAAATGGCTATTTTGGGGACATTTCAGGGAGAAGTCAACACTTGGCCTGGTAAGTGCCAATATTCAGCCAATGTGACCATATAAATAGGACCACTCCTGCCCACTTAAATAGTTTTGAATCATTAAACTATGGAAAGACAATGTAATAAAGGCTAGAAGTATAGAGGTAGATTGTAGAAAGGATGTGGAAAGGAGAATTCACACATCCAAGTCATGATATACTATTTTGCAAAAGGTTCTGCAAAATGTAAAGCCTCTTGTAAAATAGGAGTAAGGCTGTACATCCCAGCCTTTCTGCATCCAGAGAGAGCAGTGATTTTAGAAAGCTGCATGTGAGGAAAGAAAATATACCTCTACCCCCCCCCCCCCCCCCACACACACACACACACTTACATTGATATAGCAGATGTTTTCTAAAATTGTTGCTCCTTCTGCAAATGTCCTTGATCCCTGACCCTGATTTCAGCTTCCCCGGCCCCCCAGCAGCACCTCCCCCCAGGAACTACCTCCCCTGACAGCAACTGTCCCCCTCCCAGGCAGCACCTGACATCGCAAACAACACCTGACCCTCTCAACAATGTTCCTTTATGCAGCACCTCCTAGAGGGTGAGATCACACCACATGTGGGCAAGTAACAAAAATGTGGCGGCCTCCTCTAAGTTCCCCCTCCCACTGAGACCAAGTCTTTCAAAAATTGCACCCCTCATCTTAATCCCTCTTGACCCAGTCCCCACACTTACCGGGGGTCCCTGGTGTCTAGTGGACTGGGAACAGTCTCCACTAACCCCTGTTTCATGTCTTTATCTCAGTTATATGGCTGCCAAGACATCTAATTATAGTAATGTATGGTAATATAAAATTTGCCCATATATAGAAGTCTACCCCCCCCTCCAAATGCAATGTTGACATACTACCATGAGAGGTCTTGGGGACTATATTGTTGACCGGGGAACATGAGACAGAAGCGAATGGGCATCATTCTCACCTCACTAGATACCAGGAATCCTTCATAAACTAGGGTCTGGTTCAGGTTGATAGAAGGTAGGAAAGTCTGCTGGGGGGGGGGGGGGGGGGGGATGGTAACTTGTAAAGGGCCTGCCCCACAGGGAACATGGTGGAGGCTGTTGTATGTTGGCTGTTGCCCACACATGGAGGCATCCTTCTCAAGGGGCGCCTCAAAGCAGGACCGTTGTCAGGGAAGTTGGATGTTCTGTTGTGGGTTCAAGTGCTGTTTTGGAAGTCAGGTTCTCAGATAGGTGCTCAGTCAAGGAGTCATGTGGTAGTTGGAGGGATCAGGTGCTCTGTGGGGGATCCAATGCTGTTTGGGGAGGTCAGGTACTATCAGGGCAGACAGTTGCTATTAAGGATCAAGTGTTATGGGTGGGGGAAGCTGGCATGGGAGTGAGGGCTTGATGGTGGTGGTGGGGGGGGGGGGGGAATGGCATCATTTGGAACATTAGTGTAGAGCTTCCTATACATCAGGTACTTAGATGTGCCTCAGGGCAGGTGTAAAACCAACACCTGTGCTTCCCCACACAAACCTGGATTTTCTGTATGAAATAGGGAATGCCTGTCTGTCTTCCAGGTCAACCAGGAGCACTGCTCTTACCTGCTTTCCCCATAGACCCTTGCCATTTTGACGTGGTGAGCTTCCCCACATCTGAATGGCCCTTATTTTAAAATGCCATTTAAACATTTGGGTGTCTCTAGACATTTAAAAGCTGTCATTTAGATTTGGGGATGCTTCTAAAATAATATTATATGTAAGTTTAATAAAAAAAAAGAGTTTGGGCAAGGTTTCTAAAGGACAGGTCCTTAAACAAATATTAGCAAAATACACGGAGATGCTTCCACTTCATTTTTTTGCTGTGTTCTTCCAAGTGGCCCATTCTGGCCACAGTTGGAGACAGGATGTTTTGCTTATTTCATTTCATGAACCATTGGTCTGGCTCAGCAAGGCACCTCTCAATATTCTTATCTTTTAGGTCTTAAAATATGGCAACTATCAGCAATTAATTATCAAAAGAAAGGCTCAAACTTGTTCAAATGACATCTTTCATTCTAATAGGATGAATACTAAGACAGTATTCCCATGAAAAAGAAATATGAAAAACAAATTAATTTACCTCATACCAGTTGTACAAACAGCAGGCAACAATAGACATATTTGCAGATATACTTTCATGTAAAATAGAATAGCTAGTGACATTTCTTTTTTTTTTAAAGTGGAATCTTTGATAAAAGTAATTTCTTTCACTATCTCGCCAATGTTATAAATGTGTTAGCAATCAAACATCTCCAAATCAGTCTATCATCCCTATGTCTTTTTTAAATAGATTAATCACCCATTACCAACAAATTTCAGGTAATAACATTTTGTCGATTATCACAGAGTTGTTAATAAATTCATAGTGGTCCTATCAGCTTTGTGAGCCAATCTTCTACATGTAGGATTGCTTCCACTGAATTATTCATTCACAAAACTAATTACATGATCTGTGAGAGTCAATCTCAGTCTGCATACGGTGTATCATTTATAAAATGGTAAAAAGAGACTCAAGAATTGGTAACTGATTGGCCCTTTTTCTAACTATTTAACCTTCCCTTTCTTGACCCCCCCCCCCCCCCATTGTGTTTGGAACAAACGCACCTTTATTCGACCATAATATCACCTGCATTTGTTTCTCTACCGGTCTTGGCAAACGCCTTACGGTACTATCCAGTTTATTTTCGAAACAGAAGGACGCCCATATTTTGACCCAAATCTGGAGATGGGCGTCTTTCTCCCGTGGGCGAACAAATCGGTATAATCGAAAGCCGATTTTGGTCATCTTCAACTGCACTCCGTCGCAGGAACGAACAAAGTGGATGGGGGCGTGTTGGAGGCGTGGTGAAGGCTGGACTGGGGCGTGGTTATCGGCCGAGGAGAGATGGGCATCTTTAGCTGATAATCAAAACAAGAAGGGCGTTTTTGACGAGAATTTGGTCCGCTTTATTTGGACCCTTTTTTTTCAGGTCCAAGTCCCAAAAAAGTGCCCCAATTGACCAGATGACCATCGGAGGGAATCGGGGATCACCTCCCCTGACTCCCCCAGTGGTCACTAACCCCCTCCCACAAAAAAAACCCACTTTACAAATTTTTTTTCCCAGCCTGTATGCCAGCCTCAAATGCTGTACCCACCTCCATGACAGCAGAATGTGTTCTATCCTCTGACAGCCTTTCCCTGGTTCTGATGTGGCTCTCGGGTGAGTGTGACACCTTTTCTGTTATGCGCACTGTAGAGTCACATCAGCAATGCATTGTGGTGGGTGTAGGGTATTGGGCTCCGTGATTCCACTAGCTTGTGGCAAATGCTCACGATGTTGGTAGTTGGTAGGCTCTACTCCCATGGTGCTTTTCCCTCTGCTTACTGGGTCAGAGTGTGCCCTGTTTTGTTTCTGGTAGTCCATGAGGTAGTGGCCATTTTTGTAAGCCAGTTTTAGATCCTTTCACGTGTTAGCCACGTTACAGAACTTAGTTCTTACCTTGAATGTGGCTGAAAGAGGGCATTGTACAGCATTCTGCCAGCTCTGACCTACTGCTCATCTCAGTACCAGGGAGACTCGTTGCCAGTGGGGCACAACCTCTGATCTGCAGTTAACTGTGAGTAAGCGTGCTTATTCCAATAAAGGACATTTTCGCAGAGATTAGTCTTCAGGTGTCAACTGGTGTGCCAATGTTATATAGCAGCAACAAGTCCTAGAGGCCTGCGTGTATGCAGGTCCCTGGAGCACTTAGTGGGTACCGCAGTGCACTTCAGGCAGGCGGACTCAGGTCCATCCCCCCTACCTGTAACACTTGTGCTGGTAAATGGGAGGCCTCCAAAACCCACTGTACCCACATGTAGGTGCCCCCTTTACCCCTAAGAGCTATGGTAATGTGGTATATTTGTGGGTAGTGGGTTTTGGGGGACGGGGTTGGGGGTTGGGGGCTCAGCACCCGTGGTAAGGGAGCTATGCATGTGGGAGCTGTTTCTGAAGTCCACCGCACTGACCTCTAGGGTGCCCAGTTGGTGTCCTGGCATGTCAGGGGGGCCAGTGTACTAAGAATCCTGGCCCCTCCCATGACCAAATGGCTCGGGTTAGGACGTTTTTGAGCTGGGCGTTTTTAGTTTCCATTATCGCTAAAAAAAAACCCCGCCCAGCTCAGAAACGAACAAATCCATGGCATTTGGTTCGTAGAAAACGTATTTTCGAAACAAAAAAAAGACGTCCATTTTTTCAAAAATACGGTCTGTCCCTCCTCTTCACGTACCCGTTTTCGGACATAGACGCCCATGGAGATAGACGTTCGATTATGCCCCTCCACGTAAGCCACATTGAGCCTGCAAATAGGTGGGAAAATGTGGGATACAAATGTAACAAATAAATAAATAAATCCTACTACTACAATTTGATATGTCGAGTGCTTTTGATGTAGTAGACTACACAACACTAATGACCCTGCTCGACAACCTGGGAATTAGTGGAGCAGTGGCAGCTTGGTTCAAAGGCTTCTTAAGGACTAGATCATATCAAGTAAAAATGTCCAACCAATTTTAAGCTCCCTTGGATCCCTGAATATGGGGTGCCACAATACTATTTAATATTATGATGGCTCCACTTAGCAATAAATTGGAAAACATGGGATTTAATCCATTTATATACACTGCTGATGTCACTATTTATGTACCTTTTAATAACAATATCACAGAGATGTCGGACAAGGTTAAACAATGCCTCAACCTCATGGAAAACTGGGCCACAATTTTCAAACTGAAACTAAACAGATACAAAACCTAATTCTTGGTTCTATCTAGCACGCATAATCCCACATCCTACCCAAACTTCACAATCGACCAAACTACATACCCAATTGAGACACAACTAAAAATATTAGGCATTACTCTAGACAAACACCTGTCTCTTGAAAGTCAGATTTCAGCAGTAAGATCAAAGAGTTTCAAAATACTATGGAAACTGAGAATTAGAGATTATTTTCCCAGAAAACCATTCCGTTTTATAGTACAATCATTTATATTTTCCCAACTAGATTACTTCAAAGCAGCATATGAAGGATGAAAAGAAAATATGCTAAAATCACTGCAGACTGTTCAAAATACGGCAGCAAGACTTATCTTCAAAAAAATCAAAATACGAAAGAGTAACCCCCCACTGCTTGCTATGCTACACTTGCTACCAATTAAGGCATGGCTATTTTTCAAAACTAGCACTCTAATATTCAACATATTATTTGGGATGGCCCCTGATTACATGCTAGACTTGATCGAACTATCACCAAGGAATGCAAGCCCAGGAACAAGAGGTCACCTATTACTTCACCTACCCGAATGCAGAAACATAATCTACAAATCCATCTGTATGGCTGGATTTAGTTACCAGGGTTCCAAATGGATTAATTCAATCCCCAAAGCTATAAGAAGTGTCACAAACTATCTTCAGTTCAGAAAAGAATTAAAAACATATCTCTTCACGAAATTTTATAGTTAATCACACATGCAGCCAATATCATAATGCTCTATATTGACTGTAATCACAATATTACACTAACTTCTCCTAACTATTAATTGTAAGCCACATTGAACCAAAATTTGTTTTTGGATAACTGTGGGATATAAGAATAAATAAATAAATAAAAGTTGGGGCTTTCTGGACGGTATCTTTCCTGTGTACACTTGTTATATGAGAAATCCCTGGCCTGTTTAAAAATCAATGTTTTTCACATTAATATCTTTAAGGTACATCCAGAAACATGACAAGGATGTGCATTATCACCAATACCATTTGCCATTTCCATAGAACCCTTAGCTCAAACAATACAGGCATACCCTGGAATTAGGGGTATACAGTTCCCCAGGGGTCTGTGCTGGGACTGCTGCTTTTTAGCATATTTATAAATGATGTAGAGATGGGAATAACTAGTGAGATAATTAAATTGGCTGATGACACAAAGTCATTCAACGTTGTTAAATTGCAATATAAATGCTATTTTACATTACAATATAGTTCTAACATTTTTCCTTGCCTCTTTTTGCTGGTCCTGAGCTAATTTTTCCATTAGCACATGAAGCCTTCAAAAATATTAAGGTGAGAGAATTTAGCACCTCCTAGGTCCAATGGCTGATTTACTTGAACTGTACAATCCTCCCAAAATATGTGGACTGGCAATGCTGCTGATACATTTATTTAGAATTAATTCACATCTTTTTTAAGGATTTTATTTTAATAATCTAAGGCCCCTTTTTATTAAACCACATTAAGTAGTAACACATGCTTAATACAGGGAAAAAAAAGACTTACAACAAAACATGTCAGTGTGTGATATTTATTTTTTTTGGGGGGGAGGGGGGTTGTGAGCAAATAATGGACATGGAGGCTTTATCCAGCCAGTGCATTCATATTACTGCATAAAATCCTTAAAAAAGATGTGAATTAATTCTAAACAAATGTATCAGCAGCATTGCCAGTCCACATATTTTGGGAGGAGTGTACAGTTCAAGTAAATCAGCCAATGGACCTAGTAATAAAGGAAATCAAGGCAGATTTGTCTGGCTGGACTAATATATTACCTCTAATAATTTATGTATTTATTTAGAAATATTTATATACTGCACAATCTTCCATTCTCAGTGGTTTGAAAACAAAAAACATACATAATAATAAAACATTTTAAAAAATCTTAGGTTACAGCATCATCATTAAACTCATATTTCAGCAAAACAGCAATAAAAATCTGAAAAGGCACACTGGAAAAGTTAGGATTTTAGAGCTTTTAAAAAAAATTTCCAGGCTTTTTTTTAGCTTTCTCAATGTAAAGGGCAACGTGTTCCATAATTGTGGACTTACCACATTAAAAAAACTGTAGATCTATTTTCTTCAAAATAAATTGTTCTAAACGATGAGACATCAAGCAAATTAAAGACTTCAAGGCTTGACTGGTATAGGGTAAGAGAGAATATCAAACTTGGGTCCTGTCTTGTTACTACCAATTAAAAGGCCTCATAGAATAACTACTCTACAGATAAATATTTTATCACACATTTACAGGGAAAATTAAGCTGAAATAAACCCTCAATAAGAAGAAATCCCATCAAAAGAAACTATTTCTACTTTCTTTAAGTAGCTTTAGCCACTTATGAAAACACTATTACATTATGATTTAGGAACTGAAAGGACCCAGTCCTGATCAGAATCTAAAACAAAATTCACAAAGTAGGTAATGAAGGCTTCTCATCTTCTATTTCCTCAAAGGCATGCATCAAATGAGAAGAATCAAAAGAAACTGGCTTACTTTGCAGTGTCTGATCCATTCCTTTTTTAACAAAGGCAGGAAGATAGTCGGCCTTTGAAATTGGAGGCGAGGATTGCTCCAGTATCTTTAATATCTCAGACAAATATCTTTGGAGCATTTCAACATGTACAAACAAAGACACGTATGGATTTATAAATCTAAAAGTTTGATGTCTAATTCCATTCTCTACTTTCTGAACGGTATAGGGAGTCTATTACTACCAGGTGCAGCAAGTGTACAAAGAATGCAACCATAAAAGTCCCCCTCCATCACTATTTTAATCATATTAATCCCAACCCAATCTCTAGTATATCAACTACTAAAACGAATTACAAACCAGAGTAATTTAAGTATTCAGAGAGATATATGGGTAGAAAGACCGTATATACTCAAAAACTAATACATAATAAAAAATATTATAATGTGAAGGAGAGATTCTAAGAGTATTAACTCACCCAAACGGAGCAGTACCTAAAGGCAAATAAATACCTGATGCTAAGGGTGGACAAGTTTCTCAATCATTGAAAGTCTCCAAATGAAATGTGAGCAAACCCTGTGCTCCCAATCCAAACCGTGACAATAATCAAGAATGAAAAATAAATAAAGAGTAATTTCTCAAAAATCTATCTACTCATATTCTCAATGAAACCACACTCACTGTAATACTTACAAAACTATATTTCCAATCAAATTCATTTCACTCATGCTACAAGCTCTAAGAATCTAATTCAAAAAACATGTTACTCTAAAACTGTTATTGATTATATATATATATATAAAACGCACCTCCAACGTTCTAATGAAGACTCACTTTCCCAACGTTCTAAAGTGAGGCGGCAGAAACCACTTTTCGTCCATGAGTGTTTGCCCTGCCCACGCGTCAAACGTGATGACGTCGAGGGCGGAGCAATGACACACACCGACCGTGTCGCGCTCCTGATTGGCTGTGCCTCAGGTGATGCGCACACAGTTCGGTTCCCACTCCCAAACACTCACACGGACTTCTAAACCACCTTGCCTTTTAATCGGCGATGCAGAGGAGCAGGAGGGGGACAGCGAAGAAAATGCAGCGGCGTTCAGGAAAAAAAAACACACACGAGTTCCACCCCTTCCTGAGGAGGGGGTAGCTACCAGCACGGGGACCAACCGCGAGGAAAGCGCGGCCGAAGACCGCCACTAAACCACCTCTACATCGCGGCCCTTACTCTGCAAGATCTTCATGTGGTGATTCTCCAAGCCGGCGTTCTCGCGAAACAGGCCTACGAATCAGCTGTCAATGATTCCTGCAGACGAATCAGCTGTCAATGATTCCTGCGGACTTCAAAACCACCTTGCCTTAATTGGCGCCGCAGAGGAGCAGGAGGGGGACAGCGAAGAAAAAGCAGCGGCGTTCGCTTAAAAAAACAAACACACAAATCCCGCCCCTTCCTCAGGGGGTAGCTGTCTTTCTAAACAAGCTCTGCCCCTTTCCGGAGGCGGTGTCGTTCCGTGCCAAAAATCCACCACCCGCAGGGGGACCAAATGAACTCCTTACTCCACCAGTTCACAGACAAGACACAATTAGCATGCTATGCAGGAGTGACATAAGTCCCCTTCACTGGCAGGCAGGCAGGCAAGGAAGGAGGGGGGAGGGCCGACACCCAGGCACACACTCTCATTCACACACACACACACACACACACTTGCAGAGTACAGACCTGTGGTGAAGAGGTGCTGAAAGGAGAGCTGCTGTACCCTGTGGCTGCTGCACAATGCAGAGGGGAGGGGGCCCCCCTGCAGGAGGGCCCCAGGCTGAAAGGCCTAGCACACTTGGAGCTGAGAAACACTATGAAGGGGAGGCTTCCTCCACCCGAGCCCCAAGCATGCAACCAGGAGAACCAGGAGAGCCCAGGCCTGTGGACGGAGGAAGGACCAGAGCCCAGCAGCGCTTGCTGAGGAGCCAGCTCACCCTGACTGTAAGTCCTGGCCATAACATTCCTAAGCTGGGTGAAGAACAGGGGGCAAGAAGGCAGGGCCCGGGTTCCAGAGCAGGGTTCTCTGCATCCAGTATCAGAGGAGAGGTGGTGGAAGAGAATAGCGGAGAGTCTGAAGAGGACGTTAGTGAGGAAGAGGAGGAGGAGGAATCCAGGCCTAGGGCCTGGCAGAAGAAAGAGGCCCAGCAGATGACTCCTGAAGAGGTAATTAGATCAGTGAAGAAATTGAATCGAGTAGAAGGTGAAATAGAGGTACTGAGGAAGCGGCTGAAGCTAGCAAAAACTATGTGTAACCTGGCTTCCACTGGCCCACGAGACAAGTATGTTAAGGGAGTTGAAGCACTCCAGAAGCGGCTTACAGCAAAACAAAGGCAGCTGCAAAAACTAAAGAACTGCAGAGATAATCCCCTTCGTGAGGTTTTCCTGAACAGGGAACGCATGCAGCAGACCCAGACGCAGTCCCAGATCCAGCAGGAAGCAGAACCCAGAGACACACAGGACTCCGTGGTTCCAGACACCCCAGAGGCTATGCTTGAAGGGACAGCAGGGGAAGAGAAACAGCACCAGCCAGAAGGAGGAAAAGACAAGACTGACACAAATAATTCCCAGTTATCACCAGTATTTTATTTCCTACAGGATTCCCAAGAGCTAGGTGCTCCATCCACTTACCAGCCTTGTAGAACAGAGGCTCCTAGTCCAGTTGTGGCAGGTACTGTGGATAAGGAGGGGCTCCAGCACTGCATGCAGCAAGAGAGCCTGGCAAGTTTGGAACACAAAAGAGCTATGAAACTGAAAAAAATTCAAAAACGTCCATTATACTTAGAGAGCTGGCACAGGGCATAGCCGAACCCACAGAGAAGAGCTCAGGTTTGCTGGGAGAGACAGAGAAGAAAGACAGCCTGGAGAATCAGAACAGTTTGAATGCTGAGGTAGGAGAACAATCACTACACACTGAGCAAGTACAGAAGTTACCAGGAACAATGGGAGGGAAAGTAGAGCAAAAACAAGGGGTTTTGCAGATGGAGACAGAGACTAAAGAGGATGGGAAAGTACAGGAATGGAGTAGTGGAGTACTACAAGAGATGGAAGAAGCTGAGAGCAAATATGGTGGACAGAGGGCGGGAACATCGTGGGAACACCACAGTCACTCATGGACAGAATTGATAGGGCAGACCTCTGAGCAGGGCTGTCCAAGAGCTGCCATCCAATCTCAATCAGAAGTGCTGATGACATCATGGGGGAAGCTCAGTGACAGGCAGGGGCTCCCAATAGATTCTGCCACTCAGAAACAAGAAGAAAGAGCAGAAGGGAGCTTCTCAGAAACTCATGCCCATCAAAGCAGGAGTCCCAGAAAGGAGAGAGAGAATTGTGGAGAGTGTCAGCTGCACCAGGAGGTGGAGCCAAGACCCAGACTGAGTAAGACAGTGCCAGATACAGAGAGAGTACATGAAGGAGAGTGTCAGTTGCACCAGGGGGCGGAGCCAAGTCCCAGACCCAGTAAGACAGTGCATGGAGGAGAGTGTCAGCTGCACCAGGAGGCAGAGCCAAGACCCAGACTGAGTAAGACAGTGCCAGATACAGAGAGAGTACATGAAGGAGAGTGTCAGCTGCACCAGGAGGCGGAGCCAAGACTCAGACTGAGTATGACAGTGTCAGAAACAGAGAAAGTGCATGTAGGAGAGTGTCAGCTACAAGAGGAGACAGATCCCAGACCTGGTCTGAGTGGGACAGTTGCAGAGCAAGGGAACGAGTGCTGGTTGGGAACAGCAGCAACTGGCAAAGGACTGGAAGTAGAATATTGCAGAGGGGGAAGAGACAGAAACAGCACAAGTGAACTGAACATAGTGGGGTTAGTGGACATGGGAGAGGAGGGAGGGGAAGAGAGGGGGAGGGGAGGAAGGCAAGAAGAGGATGTTGGGGAAGGGAGTGGGGAAGGGGGGAGCATACTGGTATCAGCCCCTTTATCCTTTGCAGCAGTAGTACGGGGAGGAGGGGCAGAGACAGGGAAGGAGGAGGGGAGGCAGGAGTCAGACATGGGGACAAGGGGAAATCCATTTTCTGGTCCGTTGCGGGGTCCCGGGAGCGGTGTTACCCCAAAACGTCGAAATGTTGTCCAGCTGCGTTGGGTGGGCACAGGGGTAGCACCACCTAGAGAGGTTGTTTTAAGAATGGTATTCTCCCTTGGCTTTATCCCTGAAGATTTGTATGCATGCATACACCCTGTGGGAATCCCTGGATATGATATTAGTTTCTTAACAGGGCGAGGTTTGGACCTGTTTTGGGAAAAGTACACAGAGGTGCAGCATCAGGGTAGATGGGTGGATTTTAAGGCTGTCCCCATCAGTAGACAGGATGCAGTCCAGATTACCATTTTGGTACGTAATGAGTCTCTTACGGCTGCAGACCTGTCGTACTGGTTGGGACGGTATGCCGAAATTAGGACCCCATTAAGCAAAATACCAGACCAGAGTCGTGTGTGGGCGGGGGGGGGGGGGGGGGGGGTGGAGTGCCCTTGTAAAATTAAAACAGGCAGGCTATGTCACCCAACATATACCTTCAGCCGCATACATTGGAAGGGATCGAATTCAATGCTTTTATGCAGGACAACCCAGACAGTGCTACAGGTGCGGATCTTTCCGTCACTTAAGCATGTCGTGTACAGTGTTAAAGTGCTCTCGATGTGGCAGTACAGATCATGACACCAGCGACTGCACTACCATACGCTGTAACCTGTGTGGGGGCTTGGGGCACCCTTTTAGCAAGTGCCCACAAGCATCGCACAATCAGGTAGAGGGAGAGAGGAGGGGGGAGGAAGGGGCACAAGCAGAAACTACAAGGATACAAGGACAGAAGCGGGAAGCATTAAAGGGATTAATGGAGAAATCAAATACCGCTATCCATACAGAGGCAGGCACTAAGGGAAAGGGAAAGGGGGAGAAAAGGGCATCAGGTTTGGATCACATTCAAAGAAGGGGTATTTGTGAAAGGATGGAAGAAGGAGGTGGGGAGAAGGGGGGAGAAGAAGGGGAAGCATGGACCCTGGTAGGGAAACATGGAGGGAAGGGGGGTCGGAGGAAGGAGGGGAGGGGGCTAGCCCAAGCGGGGAGAACAGATATTCTGGAGAAGAGCCAGAGTAATCGATATGCAGTGTTTCAGGTTTCAGGCGAAGGAGAGGGTGATCTTGAGGTGAATCCACCCCAAAGGGAGGTTTTGGAGGAGAAGAGGAGGGAGGGGAGGGGAGCGAGGAATGAATCATCTGAAAGACTTAACAGAGAGGAGCCAGCAGTGTTACCCCCAAGTCTAACATCACATCCTACTAGTTTAACGAAGGGCCTCATGCAGGAAATAGAGGAGGGTAAGGAAGGGGTGAAAGGGGAAAGGGCTGGTCCAGAGGAAACCAAGAAAAAAAAGGGTAGAAAGAAAGCCGGGGAAGATGACTCAGAGTGGGAGGATTTGGAATTAGAAGAAATTATAGAGGATCCTGAAGAAATGATGGGGGCAGGAATATCTGTGAAGAGGGATTGCGGTGAAGAGATGAGGAGGGGTAAGAAATTTAAGAAATAAACCATGGCTGCCTTGTCCCTAATCTTTGCAACTCTGAATGTAGCCAGCATAAAGGCAGAGAGAACTAGATTTGTCGCCTTTAGCGATTTGACCCAGTGCAAGGTAGACTGCATCCTGTTGCAGGAGACTCATTTGGATTCTTTGCAGCTCCTGCACCGGGCCAAGAGAGATTGGAAAGGGGGGCCCTCATTCTGGTCTCTGGCCAAAGAGAGATGCGCAGGGGTGGCTATTCTTTTTGCCACCCGAGAAGTGGAGATTACGAGGGAAATAGAGGTGGAGATAGGGAGGTGTGTCGTATTAGACGTTTTCATTAGAGGGGTAGCAGTGTGAATTATTAACTTTTATGGGCCCCAGATTAGTTGGGAACGCAAGCAGCTGTTGCTCCGGGTGAAACCGTATTTATATACAAGCAAATTGGTGGTATTTGGAGGAGACTTTAATATGGTCTTACAGCAAGCAGATAGAAAGGGGTCCAGGCATCAGGTGGGTTATGACAGCCTCCAGCTGGCAGCAATTGTAAAACAGGCAAGACTGGAGGTGGCGGGAGGGAAGGGGTTCACTTTTAGAAGGGGAGACACGGAGAGCCGTATTGACTGGCTCTTTGTAGGCGGGTTGGCTAGGTTTCAGGGGCAGCCGAATAGATGGACAGAATATTCAGATCATGTCTTAGTTTCCACAGTCTTAACAATATGCGAAGGGGCGCAGAAAGGCCCAGGATTTTGGAAACTGAGTGCAAAGTTATTAGAAGTAGAGGAAAACAGACAAATATTTGAGGGTTTTTTAGCAGACCAAGAAACACTATGGGAGGTGATGGATGATAAGGGAGCCTGGTGGGACATGGTAAAGGGGCGAGTCAAGGTCCTTTTCCGGTCCCTAGCCAGGAAGCAGAGTCAGGGGTTACAGGCACAGTGCTGTCGTCTTCGTAAGCAATTGGACCACGCGGTCTCCAACCATCTGGAGAAGGGAGAGATAGAAGCTTTGCAGGCCCAGTTGAGGATGTTGCAATATGATCGATACACTGCTTTGCTTCTGGAAAGGGAATATGGGCATCGGTATTCCCCGGATCCTTTCCAGAATTGCAAGGTAGCAGTAGGACACAAGGTCATTTATGCTATGAGAGATGAAGCAGGGCAGCGATTGACGAACCAACATTCAATCGAGGCCAGGGTCATTCGGTTTTACACCCAATTGTGGGGGAAAGAGAGCTTGGTTTCTAACTTCATGCTATCATACGTGCAGAGTGCCCCAGGCTTGGAAAAGGTTTCGGAGGGGGAGATGGAACAACTGCTTAGGCCCATTACCACAGGAGAGGTAGATGATGCTATTGCTACGCTATCAGCACGTACAACTCCGGGTCCCGATGGGCTGACCCCAGAGTTCTACAAAAAATTCCGTGTGGTCCTGATTCCAGTGTTAGCTGCAATTTTTAATAATTGTTTGCAGAACGGGCGTTTGGCCCCTTCACAGCAGTGTTCTATTTTGGTTCTCCTCGCAAAGAAGGGAAATCTGGAACTTATCGAGAACTGGAGACCCATAAGTCTTCTGAATGTAGATAGGAAAATAATGGCCAGGATTATTTACAACCGCCTGGCTGGGGCAGTGGGTGGTCTCTTGTCCTCAGCACAGTTTTGCTCGGTGAAGGGGAAAGGGGCAGTGGAAGCAGTTTGTACCATCCGTGAAATAGTGGAAAGGAGTCAAGGTGGGACAAAGGGAAAGTATTTGCTGACCCTTGATCAGTCTAAGGCTTTTGACAGGGTGTCCCAGGAGTACCTATGGATAGTGCTTCGGTGCTATGGGATACCCGACCAGTTTATAGGGTGGATCCAGACTTTGTATCGCAATGCAAGGAGTAGCACTCTGATAAATGGTTGGGTGGGCAAGAGCTTTGCAGTGAGGTCAGGGGTACGGCAGGGGTGTCCCCTCAGCCCCTTGCTGTACGTCCTTTCCTTAGATCCTTTCCTCAGAAGGTTGAGTGAAGGGTTTAGCAGTCAACTAGAGGGCATCTCTTTGGGTTCACACACATGGCGATGTGTCGCCTACGCAGATGATGTCACAGTAGTAATCAGTAGCAAGGAGGAAGCCGAGCGAGTTCAGACCTGGATGGCAGAATACACACAGGCTGCGGGGGCCCAGATAAACCAGGATAAGAGCTCCGCAATTTGGGTAGGACAGGGCAGACCAGCTTTCAAACTTCCCAGTCAGTACCCAGTAGCAAGGGATGAAGTACGGATCCTGGGTCTCTGGGTAGGCAGACAGGACTATGATACGATCAACTGGGAGAAGGGGCTGGGGAGAGTCGAGGAAAGGGTGGCCCAGTGGAAATCATATAAGTTGCGGTTTGTGGAAAAACTGCATGTCATTAAGACCTATCTGATACCCCTTCTCCTGTTCATATCCAAGGTCTGTTTACTGCCTATATCGTTACATGCCAGAGTATACAGCTTGTTTTTCCAACAGCTATGGGGGAACAGGATGAATATTATCCGGAGGGAGGTGACCTATTTGCCCAAAAGGGAGGGGGGGGGTTGGGAATGGTCAACCCTGTGGTACATTTTAGTTGTTTCTTTTTCCAACAAAATCTGGGAGGGGTCTTGCAGGAAGGGAGGCCGGCTTGAGCAGACTGCATGGCCTCCTGGCTTCAGCGGTACTTGAGGGATTGGGTGAGGGGAGGTCAGGCAATGCCCCTGCGAGGGAAGGCGGGATACTTGCCACAGTACATCTCACCTCTGTTGAGATTGGTGAAGAGATGGGGTATCACAGTACAGGAAATCCAGAAGGAGGACAGGAGGCAGCTACAACACCGCATTATTCAGACATACTTTTCAACACGTCTAGCCTTGAGGGACTGCCCAGGTCCAATACAGGAGGAAGGTCTGGCTTTCCTCAATTCATCACGCCTCCCCCGGAAGATCGCGGACATGGCCTGGCTGACTTTCCACAGCCGGCTTTATGTTCGAGCTAACATGAAAAATAGAAACAGCAATGATCGTAAGTGCCCGAGGGGGGAGTGCATGACAGAGGATGAAACAATGGACCAGTTCCTCCTCAAGTGCCCGTTCAATCAACAAGTCTGTCAGGCAGTAGCCCGCCAATTAGGGATTCCTTTCTTCCACCAGCTATCTTATGCAGAATGGGCCTATGAAGGGTTTCCAAAAGGAAAGGGGTGGTGTAGGGAGACACTGTACATCATCGCTGCAGCCCTTTGTTACTTCCTGTGGCAGGCACGCTGCCAAGCTTCATTATATCGGAAGTGGCTGTCTGTACAGGAGGTGGCAGGGGATGTGGTACATTTTGTCCAGCAGCTGGCAGTGAGGGAGAAGGAGCATTGTTCTGGACTACAGTGGGCAAGGCATTGGAGGGGTTTTTCATTTCAGCCTCCCTGAGTGGGAGGGTTTGTTGAGGGGCGGGGGTTTTGGCCAGTAAGGTTTTATTTATGTATTAGTTAGCGGGTTTTATTGCTTGTTTTATCGCTTGTTTGTATGCTTGGTTTGTCTTGTTGCAAGTTTCAATAAAGACAATATGACACACACTCGCACACAATCACTCTCTCTCAGTCACAAACACACACTTGCAACTGGCAGGGAGGGAGGGGAGGCGGGCCACCCTGGCACACACTGCCACACACTCTTTCTCTGTCACAAACACACACTTGCACCTGGGAAGGAGGGGGCCCGCACTGGCACACACTCTCATTCTCACACACACTCACATTCCCACAGAGACACTCGCACACAGTTTCACTCTCTCAAAATCACAAACACATACTTCCACCTGGTAGGGAGGGAGGGGGGCCCATTCTAGGGATGGGGGCCCATCCTGCAAAACACTCTCATTCCCACAAGCACACACTCTCTCACAAACACATTCACACACACTCACTCTCTCTGTCACAAACACACATTCGCACATGGCAGGGAGACAGGGAGGGGGGCCACTGGCAGCGACGGAGGGGGGGGGGGCACAGAAACACACACATTCCCCCGCAAACACCCTGACCGCCACACCCTCTACACAAACGCTATCTGTGACACACACACAGTGAAGCACAGTTACAGATCGCAAAACAAACCCACTCCCCAAAATTCTTACACGATAATCACCCCTGCACTACTACTTTGCCACACCCTCTTTCACTTCCAAACACACACTCACAATCTATCTTGGTGACACATCATCTCTGTCTCTCACACTCACACACACAACCACCGCCCCCCCAACCCCCCCCCCAAAAAAAAAACCACAAACACTGATCCACAACATGGACAGATGGCCACTCACTCTCTCCCCCACTACACCCTCACACTTCAACAACCCCGCCATCCCCCAACCCCCCACCCCCCACAAAACCAACATTTACAACAACAACAAAAAATAAAAGACTACAACACCACACTAATACAAGCCAACAACAACACGCCCAACACGCCCAACACCCCCTGTTACAAAATCATATTGCACATAATACTACAATGTCAATTATTCATTACTATCACAACAAAATTATCCACAAAATCCCTTTCAAAACATTCATTGCAGAAAACAAATACCTTGCTAGCGCCCATTTCATTGCTCTCAGAAACGGGCCTTTTTTACTAGTATATATATATATATATATATATATATATATATATATATATATATATATATATATATGCTCAACATAAGTGTAACGTGTCAAGGAATCCCAAAAGGGGGAAACTAAACTAGTACTTCAAAATCTTATAAGTAAAACATTGTTATAGTATATCATTATTGCATAATGTTGTACCCTCTGCCATACTCATGCACTAGCTTCCTAATAAAGATTTTTTAAATATATATGTATGCAATAGAGCTTGTGTGTTAAATCATTTTAGTTATTGCTTGTAATTAAATAAAGGCGCACTTATCTCAATGCCGCCGGGTGTGTGCACCTCACCCGACAGCAACAACTTCTTTTGGCGTTTATCAGCTCTTTTCCAAAGTAGTCAGCAAACAAAGCACTCTCCTGTAGTTGAACCCATGATATTTTTTATCATATATTAGTTTTTGAGTATATAAGGTCTTTCTACCCATATATCTCTCTGAATACTTAAATTACTCTGGTTTGTGATTTGTTTTAGTCATATTTATCCCATGATCCGTTACAAAATAACCAAACCAGTAATGTAAATCTTATGCAAACCTGGGCGATTTTCTAACAGTTGACGCTTATGCCTGCAACTAACTTAGAAATGGCACCCACACTTGAGTGCTGAAAAAAATAAGCACTTCGATCACTGTAGAACACCGTCATCAGGTTACTCTGTCATGCCCATCGCTCTGATCATTCTTCACCCCTGCTGAAACAATATCATTGGCTCCCCGTCGAACAAAGAATTAATTATAAAATTGCCACGTTCACCTTTAAGGCCTTCAGGCTTGGTATCCCTGACTATCCTGTCTCACTATTCCTTACTGCCCCTCCAGAACCCTCCATTTATTTAGGGGTCCTTTTACTAAGACGCATAGGTACTTATGTATGTATAACGTGCATTAAACTAGAACTACTGCTCAGCTACCGTGTCCCCGTAGCGATAATTCTAATTTCTACATGCGTCCAAAACGCATGGCAGAAAATAATTTCTATTTTCTACCACATGGCGCTAACCGGGCAATAATTGGCAGTGTACGTGCGCTGACGATTACCACCCGGTTAATGCGTGAGACTTTACTGCTAAGTCAATGGGTGGCAGTAAGGTCTCAGGCCCAAAATGGACGGGTGCTGATTTTTATTTTCCCGCACGTCCATTTTTTGCAACAAAGACTTTTTTTTTTGCAGGCACGCAGAAAAATGGACCTGCGCACGTCCAATACATGCGTCTACACCTGCGCAGGCCATTTTCCAGCGCACCTTAGTAAAAGGGTTCCTTATTTATTTATTCATGACATTTATACCACACATTAGCCCAAATTAGACTCGTTCAATGTGGCTTACAAACAATAAAGTGACCAAAACATAACAAATGCACAGAATATAACACAAATTGTAATAAGTTCAAGTTTAGTTCTGCCTCGTCCAAAGTGTGTTCACTTGGAATCAACACATTACAGCACTTTCTTTTTTCTTGCTCTTCACACCTGGAATAACCCTCCCCCTTTCCCTCCGTAGCAACTACTCTTTCAAGAACTTTAAAATTGAGTTGAAAACCTGAGTCTTCCGATTAGCTTTTGGGAAAACAGTTTGATTGAAACTACCAGTGGTACCCATTCAATCCTGCTATTCTTTTATCTGTGTTTGATTTTTTTTTCTTTTAGCTATGCTTGTCTTTCAGACTTAGCTATCCTGCTTTCCTGTACACTGCTTTATTCTGCCTCTCAGCTAGAGTGGTATAGAAAGTTCTGAAAATAAATAAATAAATAAAAAGATTCTATAAACAGAGATCCGATTTAGGCACCATTTATAGAATAATGCGTAATGCCAGGATCTGAGTCCAACTTTGGGTGTGAGGATTTACATCTGGTGCAAATCCTCCTATGTAGGTTAGGTGCTGTTCCCCCAAATTGTTGGGCACTCTACATGCACCCAACATGTGCCAAAATGGAGTTACCACCTGGCTACCGTGTGGCTATTGCGTTAATTTTATTTTTGGTGCGTGTCCGATACGCGCAGCAAAAAAATAATTTTTATTTTCGGACATGCGTATTGAATGATCACCAAGTGGCATTTGACGCACATTTCAGCCCGGTTACCACATGACACTTTACTGCTAGGTCAATGGCTGGCAGTAAGGTCTCAGACCCAAAATGGATGCACAGCAATTTTCATTTTGCCGCACGTCCATTTTTGGCAAAAACTTTAAAAAGGCATTTTTTCCAGGTGCTGTGAAAAACGATTCTGCACGCACCCAAAACATGCACCTACACTACTGCAGGCCATTTTCAGCACCCATTAGTAAAACGACCCCTTAGTCAATGCTCCTGACCTGCCTATGCCCCTCCCATGGCCACGCTCCTTTCCAGTTGCACACTAAAATATGTGTTTATATCTTTATAGAACAGCGCATAAGAAGATGTGCATGCAGATCCTAATTGGAGCCAATTAATTGCAACAATTGGTTGTTAGCACCCAATCATTTCTGGTTATCAGCTTTTTACTGAATTAAATTGTGCACTCAAATTCGGCATGCACCTAAATTTGCATTCACAGTTTTGGGCACTATACATATAATCTGAGGATTAATGGATGACGGAGATACCAGTGTTTAGCTCTGTAGCCTGCCCAGACTTGTAGGGATTAGATGAGGGTGAATGCTTATGAGATGTGTGTGGTGTGATTGGGGAAGGGATTGTTGGGAGGGAGGGGAGGAGCCGGGGGATAATTTGGAGGTGGGGGGAGAATGCGCAGTTGTAAAATGTCTATCTTTTGGTGGCTGCCCTGCTTGATAAGATGCAACCAGTGGGGAGCATAATGAAAAATTTGGTTTGTGAGACTTGATACCTTATCAGTTTGTCTTAGAGGTTTGTTGGTAACCTATTGTTTATTCCTACACTGTGTGGAATAAATAAAACTTTAAAATAAATAGCCAAGAAATATGGTGGGGACCCAGGTATGGATATCATTTATTACCTGTGTGTGTAACAGAACCCACCTGTACCCTCCTCTTGGTACATCTCCACTATACGTTGTCCCTGCTTCACCCAGGTGTCATTAGTGCCCTCAGATATGTTTTGTGTTCTGAATATTCCAGATGTCACACAGGTGAGCTACACGCTACAACCCTCTACCTGGGCTCCTCTGCTTGCATCCAAGCAACCTGCCTTCCAAAAGTTCACCAGGAGGCCACTTGGTAATTGGAGGCAAAGAGATGAAGCAACCTCATACACTCCGTCAGGCCAATTTATAAACACCATGGCTAGTGCTTTTTTGTTTGTTTGTTTAAAGTAGCAGCCACAGCCTTTAAATACTTCACAGATATGCAGCACCAATATCCGGATTGCAGCTGAGGCTGAATATCCATGGAGTGCAAATCACACATGGAGTGTTGCTAAGTGGATAACTATATAGATAATGTTAGGACAGCAGAGGGCAGTAGAAAGCATTTCCTAAAGTTATCTGGATAAAAGGTTGCTTGCTACTGATCAGTGTTGCCAGGTGGGCGGTTTTACCGCCCAATTGGGCGGTTTTCCGCGCCCCGCCGCGGGAAATTTTTGCCCGTGGCGGGTTGCGGTTTTTTGGGCGGTTTTTTAGGCTTCCGGGCGGCTTTTTGGGCGGCTTTTTGATTTTTTTCGGCCGCGGGGGGCGGGGTTAGTGACGTTTTTGGGCGGGGTTAGTGACGTTTTGGGCGGGGCCGATGACGTGGGAGGCGGGGCCGATGATGTGGGAGGCGGGGCCGATGACGGGGAGGCGGGGCTGATGACAGGGAGGCGGGCCCGATGACGTGGGAGGCGGGGCTGATGACGGGGAGGCGGGCCCGATGACGTGGGAGGCGGGGCCGGTGACGGCGGGGGCGGGGCCGGTGACGCGGGGGTGGGGGTGTCAGGGCGGGGTTTGTGTTTGGGCGGGTTTTGGGCTGGTTTCTGGCCCGGATTGGGCTGGAAAAAAAATTTCTACCTGGCAACCCTGCTACTGATATTCCACTCTCACTCTTTCTATTTACCATCTCAGCAGTGTCCATATTCTTCTGAAGCAGTCTGTATGGAAATTCAGTGGAACTATCCAGATAGTCCAGTTAAATGAAGGCTGAGGGGAGATATCAGACTGACTGTTCACGTGTCCTTTAGATTGTAAGCTCTTTGAGCAGGGACTGTCCTTCTATGTTAAATTGTACAGCGCTGTGTAACCCTAGTAGCGCTTTAGAAATGTTAAGTAGTAGTAGTAGTATATGATAGAGGTCTATAAAATAATGAGTGGAATGGAACAGGTAGACGCGAATCGCTTGTTTACTCTTTCCAAAAATACTAGGACTAGGGTGCACTCAATAAAGCTACAAAGTAGTACATTTAAAACGAATAGTGTAATATATAGTAACATATATTAAATGTTTTTTTCCCTGGGGCTCTGGGGAGGCTGTTCCAGGGTTTTGATGGATGCTGCTGGCTGGAAAAGGTTTAAAGTTAGTTTGGAAATTATTAATGGAGTTAGCTGAAGAAAGTGTGAGATGTTTCTTAAATATGGTTTTATTTTTCAAGAAATAAACCATGATTAGGTGGGGATGGTACTTTAAAATGTTCCTTTCTGTTTTGGGTACAAGTCAGGTTAAAATTGACTTAGAAATTCTCTGTATAGGAAGTTTTACATTTACTTCTATGGGGGAGGGAGATTCTAAACAGATCAGAGGGAAAAAAAACCGTCTTTAGCTGACAAGCTGATTGGTTGAGTGATGTCAGGTGTTCCTCTAGTGGGGGTGAGTTGCCAAGGAGGCTGCTGGGCAGTGTTGCCAGGTGGGCGGTTTTACCGCCCAATTGGGCGGTTTTCCGCGACCCGCCGCGGGAAATTTTTGCCCGCGGCGGGTTGCGGTTTTTTGGGCGGCTTTTTGGGTTTCTGTGCGGTTTTTCGGGCGGCTTTTTGCCTTTTTCGGCCGCGGGGGGGCGGGGTTAGTGACGTTTTTTGGGCGGGGTTAGTGACGTTTTGGGCGGGCCGATGACGTGGGAGGCGGGGCCGATGACGTATAAGGCGGGGCCGATGACGGGGAGGCGGGGCCGATGACGGGGGAGGCGGGGCCGGTGACGTGGGAGGCGGGGCCGGTGACAGCGGGGGCGGGGCCGGTGACGGCGGGGGCGGGGGTGATGACGTGGGGGTGGGGGTGTCAGGGGCGGGGTTTGTGTTTGGGCGGGTTTTGGGCTGGTTTTTGGGCTGGATTGGGCTAGAAAAAAATTTTCCACCTGGCAACCCTGCTGCTGGGCTGTTAGAGAAGGGAAGGCTGGAAAAGAAAAAAAAATGTATGGTGTGTGTGTGAAATGTAAGAAATAAAGGTATATTTTATGAGTTTAAAGTGAAATGTGACATTGAAAAAGGGTACTTTGATATTGAAAGTGAGTGAAGGTGAGCCTTGGTACTGAGAATGAGATGATTAGAGCTTAAAAGTGAGTACTTAAATAAACAGACTGCCTTTTTCATGATTGTGTTGCTGAATTCATGTGGGGAAAACTGATGTGTTTTGGGTGAGAGAGCTGTACTAATAGAAAGTTGTGAGAAAGTTTAAACCAAATTTAGTTTGGTTTGGAGTGAAACAGAGTTATGTTTCTGCATGCAGTGCATGGAATGGTTAAGTTCTAAGGGAATTTAAGGTCATGGTAGGTGGAATGAGAGTCTATGCAAAAGTACTAAGAGGACACATCTGCCTACCATTTTAGGGTGAGAGAGGCTTTGATTTGTGGTGGGAATTGTACTACATGAGAAAGCCTAAAAGTGTGTATTTAAAGTGTGACACAGGGGAAGGACTGAGAGGTGAATTGAATTTTTGAAAAAAAGAAGCCATTAAGCTGTGTCTGTGGGGAGGGGGTGTTGTTTGTGAGTGCTCTGAGTTCAGTGCAAGGTTTGAGGTGGCAGATTAAGCACTGTTTTGTATGAGTGTGCTGTATTTTTCAGATAGATCTGATAGCTATAAAGGGAAAAGTTATGTTTTTATGTGAAGTCTGTGAGATGGAATGTTGAATCACCATTTGAATATGGAATGTGTTACTGGGTGATGGTTTTGAATGCAGTGCTGAAGCCTGCTGGATCCTTTTAGACTAGGGAAACAACAGTGAGAAATAGGCTTTGAAGTGAGTACTCCTGTAACTTATTTTATTTCAATTAGAAAGTGTGGCCACAGTATTGAGAATTGGTTAATAGTCACCAGAGCCTGAACAAGAACAGAGGGAGTTCAAGGGTCTTGCCTCCATTTATTTTCTTTATAAGTGAGGTTTAGGGAGAAGAAATCTGGGGAAGTCATCCTCTGAAGGGTTCCAGATGAGCTCCAACGCAAGAAAGACATCACCTAAATAAATTCAACTACAGCTAAGTGACATTGCCAAGGGTGTTGAAAGAAATATATTATTTTTTCCACAACATTTTAAGGGAAAACTAAAGAACAGAACAACATCAAATATAAAAAAAAATCAATGTTTTCCTGACTTGCCTAAGTGTTCTGGGTTCAAGTGAGATCCTTGCACAAACATCCATAATACCCATAAAGACTAAAATTCTGACATCAATAGCAAGGAAAGAGTATTAAAACAAATATCTGATTTTGATTTAAAAGACAATTTAAGTATTTATCTGAAAGGGTTCTTTTCTGCCTTTTTAGGTGATTTTGTTGAAAGAAACAGAAAAAGTTAAGGGTGTACATGCAGTTCTACATTTGAATGTTGAATATGTTATTGCAGTTCTATTAAGCCACACACTAATTGTGAATTTGAGTTTATTTGAATGAAAATTTGCTTACATTTGTATTCAATAAAGAAAAAGATAATTTGCAAATCTGAAGGTGTGGTTCTTCCAGTTCAGGAATAAATCCTAACTTTAGCTTCTTTTCCTCCTTTATTCTTTGAGAGTAAAGGACGAGGTTAGTTTATTTGTTCCACTCCCTCGGCTGTGAGTGTGTGTTCCCTGGATATTCGCCACGACTACAAACAACAGGTATCTGGGAGCACATCACTATAGTCCAGCCGAGAGGGGTGGCAACAATAGGAGAAAATATTTCTTCACTCAACAAGTAATTAAACTCTGGAATTCGTTGCCAGAGAATATAGTAAAAGCGGTTATCTTAGCGGGATTTAAAAAAGGTTTGGATGGTTTCCTAAAGGACCCGGATGATTGCATTAATGCGATATCCCAGGTCACCCAGGTTATCATGTTAATGCAGTCATCCAGATCCCAGCCGGCACACAGGAGCAGGAGAAAGACAGACCCGGAAGAAGCTTGCCGGCTCAACTCCCCCCCCCCCCCTTTGGAGGCCGGGCCCAGAGAATTTTACCCCCTGCCCCCCCCCCCCTGGCAGCCCTGTGAGAGGCAGAGCAGAAGATGAAAGGCTAGGGGCATCCTTTAGACTTTCAACTGTCTATTCCACCTATTCATTTCTCCTGGCCCTGAGACTATCCCTTCCTATTTCCTCACCACTTATATAATAAGATCTTCTAAATACTCTTCAGCAACTTAACTTTCAGTACCCGATGATTCTACTTGAATCCCCTCACATAATGATTGATCAGATTCTGTTTCTGTCAAAACCAGCACTATATACTTCTCATCAGGGAACAGGGTACACCTCCAGTTACTCTTAGTCCTGAAGAGGCCCTGAGAAAGAACCTGCTGCTGGAGGCGGGAAAACTGCACTGGTATTTCTGCTGGGAAATGTTATTTATTTATCTATTTAAAACATGCATATTCTGCATAGTCCACAGTTCCCAGCAGATTACAATATTACATACATAATAAAACCCTAATACTAACATTAAAACATTCGTGTTAAAAACAATAACATCTGAAAGCTCGTCAAACCAGGGGATCCAGCAAAGTTGGAAAATACTGAGAATGTGGAAGGTCTGTATAACAAGTCATAAGTACATAAGTAATGCCATACTGGGAAAAGACCAGGGGTCCATCGAGCCCAGCATCTTGTCCACGACAGCGGCCAATCCAGGCCAAGGGCACCTGGCAAGCTTCCCAAACGTACAAACATTCTATACATGTTATTCCTGGGATTTTGGATTTTTCCAAGTCCGTTTAGTAGCGGTTTATGGACTTGTCCTTTAGGAAACCGTCCAACCCCTTTTTAAACTCTGCTAAGCTAACCGCCTTCACCACATTTTCCGGCAGTGAATTCCAGAGTTTAATTACATGTTGGGTGAAGAAACATTTTCTCCGATTTGTTTTAAATTTACTACACTGTAGTTTAATCGCATGCCCCCTAGTCCTAGTATTTTTAGAAAGCGTGAACAGACGCTTCACATCCACCTGTTCCACTCCATTCATTATTTTATATACCTCTATCATGTCTCCCCTCAGCCGTCTCTTCTCCAAGCTGAATAGCCCTAGCCTCCTTAGTCTTTCTTCTTAGGGAAGTCGTCCCATCCCCACTATCATTTAAACAGGCTGCTCAGCGGTTGTGCATGGTAGCTATCATTATTCTAATAGAAAGGAGCAGCCGTGGCTAAAAACTGGAACTGGTGTTCCTTCCCATTCCATAACAGCACTAACTCAAAGAGTAACAGCCATATCTGTGAAAAGGCAGCACTGTAAATATTATACCAGACCCTAATACACCAATGCATCACCCCTATATTCATGGCAATAAGCCCTCACATGCTAGCATGCGCGTTATGCACCTTCGTGCGTCTGCGATAATACCTTCTCGTAGACACACATACAAAATGCCCCGTTCTCCTCCCTTGGCATTAACGCATGATTCAATGTGCGTAGCAACGCACCAGGAACTTACATGTGTCTGTACAAACGTTCAGCCACGCGTTAAGCCACTAAAGCAGCTTAGTAAATATGCCCCCTAGTGAGAAAATAGTAGAAACAAGGCAGCCTCAAGAGCTCTCCACCAAATCTGCATGCTAGTAGAGTACCACATCATGGTCATGTGTGCAAAACACAGACCCTCAACAAATATGAAACAAGGGACCACAGATCAGTAGCAGCAATATAATGGCAAAAAAAAAGAAAAGAAAAATGAACTGGAAACTTCAAGAAGTCAGACTCTGCACATACAGAAAAATAGAAATGAAATACAAAGCATCAGAGATGCACGTTGCCCAAAGCATGGATGCAGTAGAGTCATACAAATGAACATTTAGAATAGTTGAAAATTATTTTTAAAAAGCACTGCCTGATCAGTGAGGAGGTGGATGCTGTAATTCTTATGGGTGAAACAATTATATCCACTAGTTGCTCCACTGAGATCAGCAGTAAAATAGTTAAGTCACTATCCAGCTTATAATCGAAAGAGAAAAACGCCTATATTTCGACCCAAATCGGGAGATGGGCGTTTTTCTCGCAAAGGCGCCCAAATCGGTATAATCAAAAGCCGATTTTGGGAGTTTCCAAAAGCACTCTATCGCAGAAACGAATAAAGTTGATGGGGGCGTGTCAGAGGCGTGTCAGAGGCGGGACTGAGGCGTGGTTATCAGCCGAGGAGAGTTGGGCATCTGTAGCTGATAATCGAAAAAAAAGGCGTTTTTACCGTGATTTAGGGTCACTTTTTTTGGACCATTTTTTTTTCACGAACAAGTCCCAAAAAAGTGCCCCAACTGCCCAGATGACCACTGGAGGGAATCGGGGATGACGTTTCCGGATCCCCCCCAGTGGTCACTAACCCCCTCCCACCAAAAAACCCCACTTTAAAAACTTTTTCCCAGCCTGTATGCCAGCCTCAAATGCCGTACCCACCTCCATGACAGCAGAATGTATTCGATCCTCTCACAGCCTTTCCCTGGGTCAGATGTGGCTCTCGGGTGCACTACAGGGTCACATCAGCATTGCATTGTGGTGGGTGTAGGGTATTGGGCTCCGTGATTTCATTAGCTTGTGTTACAATCTCACAATGTTGGTAGTTGGTAGGCTCTTCTCCCATGGTGCTTTTCCCCCTGCCTACTGGGTCAGAGTGTGCCCTGTTGTGTTTCTTGTTGTAGTCCATGCGGTAGTGGCCATTTTTGTAAGCCAGTTTTAGTTCCCTTTCCTGTGTTAGCCACGTTAGACAACTTAGTTCTTACCTTGAATGTGGCTGAAAGAGGGCATTGTACAGCATTCTGCCAGCTCTGACCTACTGCTAATCTCAGTACCAGGGAGACTCGTTGCCAGTGGGGCACAACCTCTGCAGTTAACTGTGAGTAAACATGCTTATTCCAATAAAGGACATTTTCGGAGAGATTATTCTTCAGGTGTCAACTGGTGTGCCAATGTTATACAGCAGCAACAAGTGCTAGAGGCCTGCGTGTATGCAGGTCCCTGGAGCACTTTTAGTGGGTACCGCAGTGCACTTCAGCCAGGTGGACCCAGGCCCATCCCCCCCCACCTGCAACACTTGTGCTGATAAATGGGAGGCCTCCAGAACCCACTGTACCCACATGTAGGTGCCCCCTTCACCCCTAAGAGCTATGGTAGTGTTGTACATTTGTGGGTAGTTGGTTTTGGGGAGGGGGTTGGGAGCTCAGCACCCGTGGTAAGGGAGCTATGCATGGGGGAGCTTTTTCTGAAGTCCACCGCACTGACCTAGGGTGCCCAGTTGGTGTCCTGGCATATCAGGGGGGCCAGTGTACTACCAATCCTGGCCCCTCCCACGACCAAATGGCTCGGATTAGGACGTTTTTGAGCTGGGTGTTTTTAGTTTCCATTATCGCTAAAAAAAACAAACGCTCAGCTCAAAAATGTCCATTTTTTCGAAAATACGGTTTGGCCCGCCCCTTCACAGACCCGTTCTCGGAGATAAACGCCCATGGAGATAGGCGTTTGCGTTCGATTATGCCCCTCCACGAGTTAGTTATGGTTGTATATTGGCAGTGACTACATAAACTTGCCTTGTTGGTATTTTGGAGTTCTACTACCTGAAAATGGCTCAAATTGTATTATTTCCCAAAGCTGACTTGTTCCAATTAAGAATAAAATACTTTTTTTCTACCTTTGTTGTCTGCGCACTGTATTTTTCCATTTGCTTTGATCCGTGCATCTCTTTTCTGCCTTTCTTTATCTTTCTCCCTCTTCCCACGGTTTCCTTTCAATTTAACTTTTCTTATCTTTCCATGTCTATCATCTATCAACTCTCTGTGATCCTTAGCTGTCCTGTCCACCATCTCCACTATGTGCCCCTGTCCCTATCCGTCCCTGAATGTCCAGCATCTGCCCTTTGTGTCCTTATCCTGCCCTCCATATACAGCATCTGCTTTCTCAGTGTCCTTGCCCTCCCCCTGTGTACAGCTTCTTCCCCATATCCCTATCTCTCTTGTTAAAAAATACTCATTTACATGTATTTCTATTTCTATAAATAGTCAAGACAATATCCTTTCTTTGCTTCTTAATTGAAAAATCCAAAAATGAAATTGTAATTTTACTACGGTGGATAGTAAATTGAATCCTATCTTCACACAACTTTGGGCAAGTCACTTAACCCTCCAGTGCCCCAGGTACAAAATAAGTACCTGTATATATTATGAAAACTCCTGTATCATATTTTAATATGTTCCCCCCCAAAACCCACTTCTTTTCAAATGTTGTCATAAATAATTTATTTTTTATTTATGCTTTTAAATTTTACAAAGATACAACAATCATTGAAAGAAATACACCAAAATAGTAGAAATAGTAGGAAAAATTTAAGAAAGAAATATTTCTACTTGGTTAATTAGTCCACAATTGGAGGGTTCCTTGGTAATACATTCCAGAGGATGTTAGAATTTAAAAGAAAAATATAGGTAGTCTTCCCCTATTAAACACATAAACAGCTAAACATTTGGATCTCCACCGATGGTACCCTGGGCATTCAGAAAACTGTGCAGTTGGAAAGGTTCAAAAAACACATATTTCTTATCTTTGAAGAAAAGAATACATTTACACAGAAATCGTAATTAGAAACGAACATTCAATAATGAAGCCTCTTGTCTCATTCCTAGGAATTTTTTTCTCCTTTCCTGGGTCCATTTGAAGATATCACGAAAAATCAATACTTTCCCTCCTAAAAAATTAGTTTGGACTTTTTGAAAATATAATCTCAATAAGGCTTCTTTATCCTGTAAAAATACAAAGGAAACCAAGAGTGTAACTCTAGTTTTGACTTCTTCCTCCGATTGCTCTAATAAAGTGGAAATATCTAAATTGTCCAATGAGATTTCCTGTTGAGGTCGATGATCCTGTTTCTCTTGATTTTTTTGTTGGTTCAGCATGGTTGTCATATAGTTTAACATTTGAATAGGTGGAAAAGACTGTTCTGAGTATTTAAAGTTCTCCTTTAGAAATCTTTGGAACATATCTCTTGGTGAAATAAATCTTGAGTAAGGGAAATTAAGTATTAGTAAATTTAAGTTTCTCATTGCATTCTCTATGTTTTCTATCTTGCGATGCAATAGTAATCTATCCACTGCAAACTGAGCTTGATTCTCTTGAAGTTTAGTGGAAATAGTTTCAATAATGTTCTTCGCCTCTCTTGTTTGCACAGAATTATTCAAGGAAACTGGGAAAAAAGAAGAACAAACCTTATGCAGGGTTTCAAGGGCAGTCCAAATAGTTTCCAGTGATATTTCTTGTGGTCTTGTCAATGGTTGAATTGCTGAGGCACATAAATCAATCTCATGTTGAGTATAAGTTGTGGAAATAAGATCCCCCTCTGACACCATAGGAAAGATATGCTGTATCCTCTCCACGGGCCGTGGGGACAGGCCTTCGGCAGATAATTCACTCGGCACCACCAAAGAAGAAGCTCACCTCCCCTTCGCGACTTTGTTTGAATATAGTCTCGGAACTGTAGCTTCAGCTGGTTCTGGAAGTGGAGGGGTGGCTGGTCCCGCTGGGCTAAGCGAATATTTGCTGTCTAATCTGGGGCTTTTCCTAGTCCCGGAAGCAGAGACGCCTGCAATCGGGGTAGAGACCATAAAGGCTCTAATGGAGGTTTGACGAACAAGTGGGGATTCAGGCTTCAGGAGAGGAGGTCCCTTCAGCTTCCCCTTCCTCTTGCATGCCTGAACTTAGGTAGGCAATGCTATTAAGGAATTATGAAGTCCGTAGAAGAGCGTTCCTTACAGCCCACCTATATCGTCGACATCTTGGAACCCTCCTCATAAATAAATTAAGAAAACAATATTTATGGATGCCAATTATACTATGAAATCTGTTAAAAACCTCTGCTCAGTGTGCAGCAGCAGCTAAGAAAGCAAAAAGAATGTTAGAAATTATTAGGAAAGGAATGGAAAACAAAAGTGAGAATGCTATAATGCCTTTGAATCGCTCCATGGTGCAACTGAACCTTAAATACTGTGTGCTATTCTGGTCACTGCATCTCAAAAGAGGTATAGTGGAATTAGAAAAGGTATAGAGAAAGGTGACAAAAATGATAAAAGAATGTCTTCCCTATGAGGAAAGGTTAAAGAGGCTAAGGCTGTTCTGCTTGGAGAAGAGACAGCTGAGGGGAGATAGTATGCGGACTGGTGGGGGGCACACAATGAAGCTACTACGTAGTAAATTTTAAACAAACCAGAGAAAATATTTCTTCACTCAATGTGTAATTAAACTCAAGAATTAGTTGCCAGAGAATGTGGTAAAAGCAGTTAGCTTAGCAGGAATTAAAAAAAGGTTTGGATAATTTCCTAAAAGAAAAGTCCATAAGCCATTACTAAAATGCACTTGGGAAAATCCACTGCTTATTCTTAGGATAAGCAACATAAAATCTGTTTTACTTTTTTGGGATCTTGCCAGGTACTTATAACCTGGATTGACCACTGTTGGAAACAAGATACTGGACTTGATGGACCTTTGGTCTGTTCCAGTATGGCATCACTTATGTTCTTATGTTATATTCATATGGTATATCATGTGGCCTAGGCCTACCATTTAATATCTTCTCAAAGAAATCCATGACATCACAGTGTGCTATGTTCATGTATAAGGAATATATATCCTAGAAGTCCCTGAGACATATTGTTTAGAGGTTTAGTGCCATATAATGAGCATATGTAGCCTCAGTGAGATAGTGTGTTAAAATGTGAAGGATAAAAGATACAGCATCATTCTTTATTAATGGTAATGCATCGAAATACTTTGCCAGATATAACTTATTATTTTTTAATGGTATAAGAGTTTGTATTAGCACAAAAATTGTCTGTAATAATATTTGTGGTTTCTTTTTTCTCAAGCAAGACAAGTTCCCTGATGTGTTTAAAAGATGAAAGAAAATCTCCCTGTTGCAGTCCTGCGAAATGCTGCGAGTGCTAGAGTAAAGTTTTGAAAAAGAGTACAGTTTGAAAAGGACTCGAGATCTAAAATTAGACTTTTGAAAATATTCACTGTAGATTTAAAAGATATTGGAATGTTTTATCATGATGAATGCTATATTTTAAGCAGTATGTGAAAATTTGCAGCCTGGAGAGGCAGCATTCAAAGATATCGGGTTGCTAAAATCCCTGAGGTCTTTCCTTCCTTTTTCAACTTTCAAGTTTTTATATTAAGGGTCATGTTTACTAAGGCGTGTTAGCGTTTTTAATGCACCTACAATTAGCACGTATGCTAACCGTGTAGGCACCTACAGGTATGTTGTAGGCACGAACATGGTTAACGCTAACGTACCTATAACGCAGCTTAGTGAACAGGGCCCTAAGGGGTCCTTTTACTAAGGTGCGCTGAAAATGGCTTGCGGTAGTGTAGGCATGGGTTTTGGGCACGCCAATCCATTTTTCAGCGTACATATAAAAAAGAAGCAAAGCACACAAGGGTGGAAGAAAGCCAAGTCCAAAAGACCAGTACTGAAACCGCGGTGGTATGGGCACCAAAATCACAGTTTATTGGGACCCTACACGGTCCGTGTTTCAGCTATAAAGCCTTCCTCAGGGGTCTAAAAACAAAAAATGCAAAATATATTTTGCTTTCGGTTTTCTTTGGTTTAGTTCTCTTTTCCTACTCAGCATTTCTTTTTCACAGTGGTGGTTTTTAGTTTTCAGTTTTTAGTTGTCATTTTATTTTCATTTCTATTACCTTTTTTTCAGGTCATAAGACACTATCTTTTGACTTTAGCATTACCATCACCCATTGTTATGACACATGCGGAGTAACACGTCTTTGTAATACGAAATTACATTTTTTTGCAATTACATTCACAGTTGTCCCTTTTTTCCTTTATATCCATTCAAGCTTATTGCTCCTCATTTTGAGAGGTTCAGATGCTTAATCTATACACGCCAATTTGTTGGTATGTAAACTTATAACATCATTTACAAATATGCCTGTGTTTTGCATATTGAAACTTTAATATGGATCCCTTGCGTTCCTATGTCCTTCATAGTGTCATTTTAGGTTGTCATATGCATATATATATATATATATATATATATATATATATATATATATATATGTGTGTGTGTGTGTGTATGCACGTTTGTATGTATGTATATATATGTATATATATATATATATGTGTGTGTATCTTTCATTCACATATACTTTTAATTTTCTACGAGTGTTAAAGATGCTTTTGTTTTTGTTATAAATTCATGTATACAATTGGATTTTTCCATGTATATATTTTTATTATGATTACATATATTTATATATTTTTATATGTCATGTCCTATTATAATTCAAATGTATTTTCAGTGTATTGTATTCATAGTTTTTATATTTTACACTATATATCTACCTTTTTATATGTTTTACATTATATGGTTATATTTTGCATTTTTTGTTTTTAGACCCCTGAGGAAGGCTTTGTAGCTGAAACACGGACCATGTAGGGTCCAAATAAACTGTGATTTTGGTGTTCTTACCACTGTGGTTTCAGTACTGGTCTTTTGGACTTGGCTTTCTTCCACCCTTTTGTGCTTTGCTTCTTTTGGCTTGTTTATGGAAGATGTGGCCCTCCCTTTCTTTGTGCCTGTAAAAAAAAGTCCTTTTTTAAAAATTTTGCCAGAAATGGACATGCGGCAAAATCAAAATTGCTGCGCATCCATTTTGGGTCTGCGACCTTACTGCAAGCAATTGACCTAGCAGTAAAGACTCACATGGTAACCAGGCGATAATGACCTACAGTACATGTGTCAAATGCCACTTGGTGCGAGTCTGACACACGCGTCCAAAATTATTTTTTGGACGCGCATATTGGATGCGCATCAAAAATGAAATTACTGCAAGAGCCTCACAGTAACCGGGCGGTAACTCCATTTTGGTGCACATTGGGCACATGTAGATGCTTATGCAACTTATTAAAAGGGCCCCTAAATGTTTCAGTCAGGATTCTTGTGCCTAATTTCAATATTTTACAGGTTGTTTATTAATCTATGGTGGCATTAGCATTATTTTTTCCCGTATGCTAAGGCCATATATACAACAGCTGTAAAATGGCCAATTTTCTATTTTTTTTAATTAATGGCTATGCGTTAATGTTGCCATTAAAACAAATTACTGTGTGAGCACTTACTGCCACCCTTTTTGTAGGTGGAAAGGGCTCATGTGATATTCCTGAACTAATCAGCACGTGGAAATGTAGGTGCACTAACTGTTTAGCGAAGGAATGCTCCCTCCAAAAAAATCATTCATCAGCCCATGGTTATGAATGCAGATTTGGTTCCTACTGTAGGATGTCTGATCACGTTAGACACGCATTAGTGCCTAAGGCAGCTTAGTAAAAGGTAACCTTAGAAAGTTAGTGAGATTTTACTAGTATAAATGTCTTGAAGAAAACTATTTTCACTGAATCAAAAATCCTTTCTGAAAATCTTGACTGAATTTTTATTCGAACAATTCATTGATTAAAGTTCGTAGACGTATGTTACAGACCAGTGCTTCTCAGTCCTCTCTTGGAAGCATACCATCCACCTTATAATTGAAAGAGAAAAACGCCTAGATTTCGACCCAAATCGGGAGATAGACGTTTATCTCACAAAAACGAATAAATCGGTATAATGGAAAGCTGATTTTGGACGTTTTCAACTGCACTCCATCGCGGAAGCGTACAAAGTTGACAGGGGCGTGTCGTAGGCATGGCGAAGGTGGAACTGGGGCGTGGTTATCGGCCGAGGAGAGATGGGCGCCTTTCGCCGATAATGGACAAAAAGTATGCGTTTGTAGCTAGAATTTAGGGCACTTTTCCTGGACCCTGTTTTTTCACGAATAAGGCCCCCAAAAGTGCCCTAAATGACCAGATTACCACCAGAGGGAATCGGGGATGACCTCCCCTGACTCCCCCAGTGGTCACTAACCCCCTCCCACCACAAAACATGATGTTTCACAACTTTTTATTTTCACCCTCAAATGTCATACCCACCTCCCTGGCAGCAGTATGCAGGTCCCTGGAGCAGTTGTTAGGGGGTGCAGTGGACTTCAGGCAGGTGGACCCAGGCCCATCCCCCCCTACCTGTTACAATTGTGCTGCTTAATGCTTAGTCGTCCAACCCCCCCAAACCCACTGTACCCACATGTAGGTGCCCTCCTTCACCCCTTAGGGCTATAGTAAGGTGTAGACTTGTGGGCAGTGGGTTTTGAGGGGGATTTGGGGGGCTCAACACACAAGGGAAGGGTGCTATGCACCTGGGAGCTCTTTTACCTTTTTTTTCGTTTTTGTAAAAGTGCCCCCTAGGGTGCCCGGCATGTGAGGGGGACCAGTGCACTACGAATCCTGGCCCCTCCCACGAACAAATGCCTGGATTTATTCGTTTTTGAGCTGGGCGCTTTCATTTTCCATTATCACTGAAAAACAAAAACGCCCAGCTCACAAATTGTCGAATAAAACATGGTCGTCTATTTTTTTTCGAAAATACGGTTCGGTCCGCCCCTTCACGGACCCGTTCTCGGAGATAAACGCCCATGGAGATAGACGTTTTCGTTAAATTATGCCCCTCCTAGCCAGTCAGGTTTTCAGGATTACTACATAGAATATGCATGAGTCAAATTTGCATAGTTTTGAGATCCATTACATGCATATCTATCTCATGCATATTCATTGTGATGATCTTGAAAGCCTGTGCCTCCAGGAGAGGGTTGAAAAGCACAGTTATAGACTGTGATTGCATGTTAGCCTTGATAATCAGTATAAGGCAATTAGAAAGATAATGGCTCCTCTGGAAGGTGTTGTGGATGGTCAGAAAAAGCCCAACTTCAAATTTTCTGTCTGATAGAATTCATAGTTCTACTTCTGATGATCTCCTGCCCCCAAAGAAAGGGGATTTTGGTAAACAGAAGGGAAATTAAATTTTTTGTTAATGTGATTTTGGAACGCAGAAAACCTCAATGGCTGAGATAAATTGTGTTTAAATCATGTTTATTAAAAAATCATAATAGTAACAGATTATACCAAAAAACTAGCAAACATCACATGTAGAGATACCAAAGTGCAAAGATGGTAAATCATATTAGCATCATACGTTTTTCCCCCAACCCACCCTCCCAGCACCCACCCACACCCATGCACTGAGAATGACTGGTCAAAAACTGTTGAGCCTCAGAAAAATAAGCTCATCCAGTCAAATAATCAATAATCAACTATGCGTCTGAGGAGATAATAATGTCTGCCAAAAAGGCTCCCCTGTGTTTTGGAAGCCATGGACCACAGCATCGGAGAAATCATGGATGGTAAGATGCTCTATACACATCTGGTAAATCATAAGAAAATGCCAGCATTGTTCTGTAGGTCCAGTAGGCAATAACCAGTCTTACAAAATCAACTGAATTGCTAGCATGATGGACCACCATAGAAAAAGCTTTACATCCCAGAGGGACTGAAGCATCAAATGTATAACAACAAAAAGCAGGAGTGGTGAGCTACCCACAGTGTAGGATCAAAGTCGGTGGAATCAGGCAAGCAGTCAATGCCAAAAACACTGCACGATGGAACAGCACCAAACATATGTCCCAGGGTAGCTCCCATAGCATCACATCTAGGACAGGTTCTTCTTATGTCCATCCCTGCACATGAAGCTCAGTTTGAAGACATATAAAGTCCTATAATAGATGATCTGCTGGAAAAACAAGCCACAGAACTAAAAGGCTAAGTGGGCAATTCTATAATTTAGCACCTCATTTTAGGTGCATCACCAGCTAGATAAGAGCATATGGGTGCCAAGAAACTGTTATAGAATACTAATGTAAGTTGGTATTTGTGTTCCTAAATGTAGGCGCCAATAGTTATACCATGTCTATGGCAGGTGTAACTGTTGGTACCTAAGTACACTAAGTGACATGCATAGCTTACAGTATTCTGTACATTATGTAAGCAACTGGAAGGCCCTTGTACTTAAGCACTAAGTGATATGGAGACAATTCTATAAAGGTTGCCCAAAGTTAGGTGACTAGAGTTCGGGCACTAAGGAAGAGATTCTATATATGGCGCCTAAAAAACTGGCACTGAAATCAGTGCCGACTAAGTGTGCCTAGATATAGGCACTGGTTATAGAATACGTTTAGTTGATATTTCATCACCTAAACCTATGTACATCCATTTACGCCAGCGAATACATGGTATAAATCACAGTACACATATTTAAGTGCACTGGGCCATATTCTATAAATAGGCACATAAATTTTTAGAATGCCCATGAAACGCCCATTTCCCTGCCCATAACCATGCCCTTTTTTAATTGCTCAGCTAAACTTGTGATCTCATAATCTGTGTTTCCTAACTAACTGCTTAGTGGCTATTTCTAATTGATATCTGTACTCTATGTAACTGATTTTAAAACTGCTTATTGGCTATTTGTATTTGTTAGTTGATAATCTAGGAACTGGATTTAACAAGTGATTTAAAATCGGTAGTAGTTTCTCTTGTATTTTTTTTTTTCTTTCTCCCCTCTGCTTCTATTCTGTGTGAAACTCCTCCCCTCCCCCATCTGCTTTTGTTGTAAGGTAATTGCATAGCAAAGGTAGAGCTGTTTCTCTCCACCTGGTTTTTGTCTCTACACAGAACAGAAGCTGGAGGGATCTTCTCAGATAAGATAATTTTCTGATTCTCCCCACCTTACACTTGTGGCTCTGGGCATTTCAATGCTGTTCTAGAGATAGGTTACAGCAAACACATTCCATAGGTCTTAAGCTTAAGCCCACCCACCCACCCCAAGACTGACACTTCTTATATAGCTTTACCAAATATACTACAGATCATAAATTAACCCCACCCTAATTACAACCCCATCATAGTACACCTGTTCATACCCTTTTCAACAAATCAAGATGACTTTTATTCTCTGTAATAATTGTGGTGCTTTAGTTTCAAGACCAAGCTTCTGGAGACTTAAAGCTTGTCCTATCTGTCTTCAGCTTGCTAGTTTAAAACAGGAGCTCAGCAAAGTAAATCAGGAATTGAATGCACTTAAAGCAACTTCTAGGACTGCACAAAATCATACTGCACATAATCATACCAAATTCTCACCACTGCCTCAAAGGATAATACCACCTAAGAATAGATGGTTCACAGTCAGGCTTATTTTCAAAGCACTTTGGGAGGCTAAGTTCCATAGGTTTCTATGGAACTTTGGGAGGCTAAGTGCTTTGAAAATATGCCTAAAATAGGCTCAGGCAGGCTTCGTTATGTGACACAGAAGCATCCGCCCTCACAAGTCTTGCCCCTACAGAATTCCTTTGCTCCACTACAGCACTGTGATGCTCCTGAAAATAAAACTGAGGCGGAAGAGAAAGAAAAAGCAAAGAAGGTGGAACAAAAAGATATGAAGGTACCCAAAGAGAAAAGACATACCCAAATCACTAAAACCAAAACACATACTTGGAAATGTAGATGGAAAGTGATGACCACAAATGCTCACAGTCTAAGCAATAAAGTTCAGGACCTTCATGCCCTAATCTTGGAGGCAGACTTGGACATAGTTGCAATCACAGAGACATGGCTCAATGGTTCCCATGAATGGGATGTAAACATACCAGGATATAATCTTTTTAGGAAGGATAGAGAGGGGCGTAAAGGTGGAGGAGTAGCTCTGTATGTGAGAAATGATATCACAGCGACTGAAATGACAGGGAACTGGGGAAAGGAAGAAGCGATATGGATCACCTTAAAAAGAAAGGATAAAACCTCTGTCCATGTGGGTGTTGTCTACAGACCTCCGACACATTTGGAAGACCTAGATAAAGATCTGATCACTGATATTCAAAAGTTGGGGAAGAAAAGAGAGGTGCTGTTGTTGGGAGATTTCAATCTGCCGGATGTAGATTGGACGGTTCCGTCTGCGAAATCGGAAAGAAGCAGAGAGATTGTGGATGCTTTTCAAAGTGCTTTACTCAGACAAATGGTGTCAGAACCCACGAGGGAGGGAGCAACGCTAGATCTGGTACTCACAAATGGGGATAATGTGTCAAATGTCCGAGTGGGTGCCCACCTGGGCAACAGTGACCATCAAACGGTTTGGTTTGATATGACGGCTGAAGAGGAGGGTGGCCACTCAAAACTCAAAGTCCTGGATTTCAAACATGCTGACTTTAGTAAAATGGGGGAATACCTGAGGAAGGAGCTGATGGGAGGAAATACAAGAAGTGGAAGGACAGTGCTCCAGACTGAAAGAAGCTATAAATAGGGCCACGAACCTTTATGTAAGGAAAGTAAATAAAAGCAAGAGAAAAAGGAAACCGATATGGTTCTCCAAGCAAGTGGCTGAGAAAATAAAGGCTAAAGAGTTGGCGTTCCAGAAATACAAAAAAACTCATGAAAAGGGACACGAGGAGGAATACCGGATGAAACTGAAAGAAGCCAAGAGAGAGATACGACTGGCGAAAGCGCAAATGGAAGAACAAATGGCTAGAAATGTGAGGAGGGGTGGCAAAATTTTCTTCAGGTATATTAGTGAAAGGAAAATGACTAAAAAGGGAATTGTGAGACTAAAAGATACTGCGAACCGCTATGTGGATAATGATGAAGAAAAAGCAAATTTGCTAAATAGATACTTCTGTTCTGTTTTCACAGAAGAAAATCCTGGAGAAGGACCGCGATGGACTGCAAAAAGTACAAATGAGATTGAAGTGGATAGAGCACCGTTCACGGAAGAGAGTGTGTATGAACAACCTGAAAAGCTAAAGGTGGACAAAGCCATGGGGCCGGATGGGATCCACCCTAGGATATTGAGGGAGTTCAGAGAGGTTCTGGCGGGTCCTCTTAAAGATTTGTTTAATAAATCCTTGGAGACGGGAGAGGTTCCGAGGGATTGGAGATCGGCGGATGTGGTCCAACTTCACAAAAGTGGTGATAGGGAAGAAGCTGCAAACTACAGGCCGGTAAGCCTCACTTCAGTTATTGGAAAAGTAATGGAAGTGATGCTGAAGGAAAGTATAGTGAATTTCCTGGAAGCCAATAAGTTGCAAGATCCAAGACAGCATGGATTTACCAAAGGGAAATCGTGCCAAACGAACCTCATTGAGTTCTTTGATTGGGTGACAGGAGAACTGAATCAGGGACGAGCTATGGACGTAATCTACTTAGATTTCAGCAAAGCTTTTGACACGGTTCCCCACAGGAGGCTCTTAAATAAACTGGAGGGGCTGAAGATAGGACCTGAAGTGGTGAACTGGATTAGGAACTGGTTGACGGACAGACGCCAGAGGGTGGTGGTGAATGGTGTTGATGCCCCTGTATAAGTCGTTGGTGAGACCCCACCTGGAGTATTGTGTTCAGTTTTGGAGGCCGTATCTTGTTAAGGATGTAAAAAGAATTGAAGCGGTGCAAAGAAAAGCTACGAGAATGGTATGGGATTTGCGTTACAAGACGTATGAGGAGAGACTTGCTGAACTAAACATGTATACTCTGGAGGAAAGGAGAAACAGGGGTGATATGATACAGACGTTCAAATATTTGAAAGGTATTAATCCGCAAACAAATCTTTTCCGGAGATGGGAAGGTGGTAGAACGAGAGGACATGAAATGAGATTGAAGGGGGGCAGACTCAAGAAAAATGTCAGGAAGTATTTTTTCACGGAGAGAGTAGTGGATGCTTGGAATGCCCTCCCGCGGGAGGTGGTGGAAATGAAAACGGTAACGGAATTCAAACATGCGTGGGATAAGCATAAAGGAATCCTGTGCCGAAGGAATGGATCCTCAGGAGCTTAGTCAAGATCGGGAGGTGGGGCTGGAGGTTGGGAGGCGGGGATAGGGCTGGGCAGACTTATACGGTCTGTGCCAGAGCCGGAGTTGGGAGGCAGGGCTGGGGAGGTGAGGATAGGGCTGGGCAGACTTATACGGTCTGTGCCTGTGCCAGAGCCGGTGGTTGGGAGGTGGGGCTGGTGGTTGGGAGGCGGGGATAGGGCTGGGCAGACTTATACGGTCTGTGCCAGAGCCGATGGTGGGAAGCGGGACTGGTGGTTGGGAGGCGGGGATAGTGCTGGACAGACTTGTACGGTCTGTGCCAGAGCCGGAGTTGGGAGGCAGGGCTGGGGAGGTGAGGATAGTGCTGGGCAGACTTACAGTGGTGGAAATAAGTATTTGATCCCTTGCTGATTTTGTAAGTTTGCCCACTGACAAAGACATGAGCAGCCCATAATTGAAGGGTAGGTTATTGGTAACAGTGAGAGATAGCACATCACAAATTAAATCCGTAAAATCACATTGTGGAAAGTATATGAATTTATTTGCATTCTGCAGAGGGAAATAAGTATTTGATCCCCCACCAACCAGTAAGAGATCTGGCCCCTACAGACCAGGTAGATGCTCCAAATCAACTCGTTACCTGCATGACAGACAGCTGTCGGCAATGGTCACCTGTATGAAAGACACCTGTCCACAGACTCAGTGAATCAGTCAGACTCTAACCTCTACAAAATGGCCAAGAGCAAGGAGCTGTCTAAGGATGTCAGGGACAAGATCATACACCTGCACAAGGCTGGAATGGGCTACAAAACCATCAGTAAGACGCTGGGTGAGAAGGAGACAACTGTTGGTGCCATAGTAAGAAAATGGAAGAAGTACAAAATGACTGTCAATCGACAAAGATCTGGGGCTCCACGCAAAATCTCACCTCGTGGGGTATCCTTGATCATGAGGAAGGTTAGAAATCAGCCTACAACTACAAGGGGGGAACTTGTCAATGATCTCAAGGCAGCTGGGACCACTGTCACCACGAAAACCATTGGTAACACATTACGACATAACGGATTGCAATCCTGCAGTGCCCGCAAGGTCCCCCTGCTCCGGAAGGCACATGTGACGGCCCGTCTGAAGTTTGCCAGTGAACACCTGGATGATGCCGAGAGTGATTGGGAGAAGGTGCTGTGGTCAGATGAGACAAAAATTGAGCTCTTTGGCATGAACTCAACTCGCCGTGTTTGGAGGAAGAGAAATGCTGCCTATGACCCAAAAAACACCGTCCCCACTGTCAAGCATGGAGGTGGAAATGTTATGTTTTGGGGGTGTTTCTCTGCTAAGGGCACAGGACTACTTCACCGCATCAATGGGAGAATGGATGGGGCCATGTACCGTACAATTCTGAGTGACAACCTCCTTCCCTCCGCCAGGGCCTTAAAAATGGGTCGTGGCTGGGTCTTCCAGCACGACAATGACCCAAAACATACAGCCAAGGCAACAAAGGAGTGGCTCAGGAAGAAGCACATTAGGGTCATGGAGTGGCCTAGCCAGTCACCAGACCTTAATCCCATTGAAAACTTATGGAGGGAGCTGAAGCTGCGAGTTGCCAAGCGACAGCCCAGAACTCTTAATGATTTAGAGATGATCTGCAAAGAGGAGTGGACCAAAATTCCTCCTGACATGTGTGCAAACCTCATCATCAACTACAGAAGACGTCTGACCGCTGTGCTTGCCAACAAGGGTTTTGCCACCAAGTATTAGGTCTTGTTTGCCAGAGGGATTAAATACTTATTTCCCTCTGCAGAATGCAAATAAATTCATATACTTTCCACAATGTGATTTTCCGGATTTAATTTGTGATGTGCTATCTCTCACTGTTACCAATAACCTACCCTTCAATTATGGGCTGCTCATGTCTTTGTCAGTGGGCAAACTTACAAAATCAGCAAGGGATCAAATACTTATTTCCACCACTGTATACGGTCTGTGCCTGTGCCAGAGCCGGTGGTTGGGAGGTGGGGCTGGTGGTTGGGAGGCGGGGATAGTGCGGGGCAGACATACGGTCTGTGCCCTGAAGAGCACAGGTACAAATCAAAGTAGGGTATACACAAAAAGCAGCAAATATGAGTTATCTTGTTGGGCAGACTGGATGGACCGTGCAGGTCTTTTTCTGCCGTCATCTACTATGTTACTATGTTACTATGTTTTTTGCCTGCACGCATTAGAAGTTCAGCACACATCACTACGCTTAGTGCGCTTAATGACTTGTGCACTTAAATTCTAATCAGTTGCAATTAGTGCTCATTATTGCTTGTTAAGTGCTGTTATCAGTGTTCATTAGCTTATTTAGCTTGTTAAATTATGCGCATTGTTGTAGAATCTACGTCTATTTCAGTGCAGATCTCTAGGCACGCTATATAGAATCTGGGAGAAGGGCTTATTCTATAGAGGTTACATTCCTAAATTTACACTCCTCAATTTATTAGCATAATTTATGCTCCTAAATTTATGCTCACACATTTAGGAGTGTAATTTATGCTCCTAAAAGTATGCTAAATCTGTGAGCATAAGAGACCCTAGATTAGGAACATAAATTTAGGAGAATAGATTGCGCTCATAATTTAGGAGCGTAAATTTAGGAGCATAAACTTTATAGAATAAAGCCCTAAGTATGAATTGTACAATGACAATTACACTTGTAATTGCTATTATAGAGGACTAGTATAAGTCTGTGTTGTGTGCATAATGTTACACATGAGTACTTATGTCATAATCAATGGCTGGTGTAAATGTCCATGCCTAAATGCTGGCAATTGCGTGTGTTTCTAAAAGGATAAGGTGTTGGTGGACATGCCCATGCCCCTCCCATGTCCATGACCCCTTGCAGTTACATTCAAGAGCACTTAGGCACAAAGTTATAGAATAGCACTTAAGTGCAGTTATGTGTGTGACTTCTGTTTTCCCACTGTTTAGTAGCATAACTGCTGTTTTAGGCCATTTTATGTGACTAATTTGCACCTCACATCAGGAACACTGTGTAGAATGAGGGGGTAAGTGTGCATAATTTATAGAATTGCGCCTAGCAGTTATGCACATAAGTGCATATTGGGGTAATTTTACAACAGAATTTTAAGGTGGCCTGGGAGCCCTAGTCAAATAGCAAATTTTCCTCAGTTGGATGATCAAGGGCCAAGGACAAGGGTCTCTAAGGGACACTAAGAGGCCCTTTTACGAAGGCAGGCTGAAAAATAACCTGCGGTAGTGTAGACATGTATTTTGGGCGTGCACAGAATCATTTTTCAGTGCACATGCAAAAAGGCTTTTTTAAACTTTTTGCCGAAAATGGATGTGCCAGAAAATGAAAATTGCCGCACGTCCATTTTGGGTCTGAGATCTTACCGCCAGCCATTGGCCACCAATTACCGACAATTATCAATTGCCAATTCCAATTACCAAATGCCAATTACAAACACCCAGTGTCCATGAATGTAACTCCCCTTGAGCTACTACTGAAAAAGGTGTGAGCAAAATCTAAATAAATAACTAAATAAACTGCAATAATTGATTAACATCTATTGCACTTTAATGGCTCGTTGGCTAATTAATTTGTGCATGCATCTTTGATCAGTGTGCAAATTTTGGAGCATATTTTTCAGTTCCATATGTGGAATCTAGGTGTACGAGACTATGATGAAACATAGAAATATGTTGTGGGGAGGAGATGACAAGAAAAACATAAGGACTGAAGAAGAATAATTAATAGTTGGAAGGGTTCACATGGTAGTAGTATAGACATACACTAGAGTTCCCAAATCTATATTGTTGAAATTACAGCTAGTTTATATTCTGTGCAGATACCTTGAAAACATGATTGGCTATGGGGTCATGAGGATAGGCTTGAAAATCATTGGGTTACATCAATCAAAGAAGAAAACGTTTCCATGTTAACAGGGGTGTACAGGTTGGTCCTCATGGACAAACCTGCAAATAGGTCAGGTTTCCAGGAGATCTTTAAAATAATATGCACAAGGTGCCTTCATTGGATGCAAATCTATCTCATGTGTATTTATTGGGTATATCCTGAAAACCTGACCTATATGTGATTGTCAAGTACTTTTCTTATTCACCCCTGGCAGTATTAGAAAGGTTTTTACAGCCCCAGTGATAGATTTGTCCATTGATTATTGAAGATGGGACTGGTTCCAAACAACTCGCTGTTCTCTCACTTCATAAAAGTGACAATAAGGAGAAAATTACAGATCAATTAGTCTGAATTCGATGGTGAATAAATTAATGTGGATGTTAATAGGGAAGGAAAAGAGAAATGTGAGTTGAAATACCACCTTCCTGAGGTTTCTGCAACTACATTCAAAGCGGTTTATGTGTATTCAGGTACTTATTTTGTACCAGGAGCAATGAAGGGTTAAGTGGCTTGCCCAGAGTCACAAGGAGCTACAGTGGGAATTGAACTCAGTTCCCCAGGATCAAAGTCCACTGCACTAACCACTAGGCTACTCTTCCATTTGGAAAATGTCTATCTTGATTCCAGCAGGTAGCAAGATTTAAAGCAGCATGGTTATAACAGAGAAAGACCTATGTTAAACAAATCTGTTCTTTGACTGGATGACAAAGGAATTAGGTGATGGTTGTGAACAGTATGCAGTATACTGGAATATCAGCAAAACATTTTTATACTCATTTGCATAAGAGGCTGCAAATCTCAAAAGAGGACCCTAAGGTCTAAAGAAAGAATAGATTGGATTGAATAAGGAGGCTATCTTCTCCTTATCCTTCATCATATTTTATGGTACTAAGATGATGTTCCGGAGCATAGACTGAAGATATCTTAGGGGGATATGTGAACAATAAATTATTTTTGCTATTTTTAATTTAGGGGGCCCTTTTACATAGGCATGCTGAATCGTGGCTTGCAGTAGTGTAGGCACGGGTTTTAAGCATGCGCAGAAGCATTTTTCAGAGCGCCTGTAAAAAAGGCCTCCTTTTTTCCCAAAAATGGATGTGCTGCAAAATCAAAATTGTCACGCGTCCATTTTGGGTCTCTGACCTTACCACCAGTCATAGACCTAGTGGTAAAGAATTTGGGCGGTAAGGACCTACATGTGTCAGATGCCAATTGGTGCGCATCGGCTACGCGCATTCGAAAATAAAAATTATTTTTCAGATGCGCGTAATGGACACACGCCAAAAATGAAATTACCGCAAGAGCCATGCGGTAGTCGGGCGGTAAGTCCATTTTGGCACGCATTGGGTGCATGTAGGCGCCTACACGGCTTAGTAAAAGGGACCCTAGGTGTGTTGAGGCATTGTCTGCTTACATTATTTTATTTTATGTTTAGACTAGGCAGAACAAGTAAAACTTGATTCAAGGCATAGTGTCCTCCTTCCTTCTGGGCTTCAATAGCGTTTGAATTAAATCCAATCTGGCTTTCCACTCTTTCTAAGTGATATTGAGCTTCAGCAAATGTTGTATTCATCTCGGTGTTTTGCTGCCTTTTTAATCTAAACCAATCTTCCTGGTGTCATGGGCAAAATTTAACTTGGCTGAGTGAAAGAAATGTAGCTGTGGGGATTTAGGGGGCATCTGCTTTATTCTGATCTTGGTTTTACATTTTCACTCAGCAATGACTTAAAAATGTGAACGATACAGCAGTTGCTGACTTCTAATTAAGTGGTAATGAATGCAGATTGTTATGAAGATTCCACCAGTTAGCAATTAACAGTTTTATTGCAATTGGAAATGGTGAAATAAACTCAGTCTCCACCATCCTGCACATGTAATTGATGAGTTAATTTGTCTTCAGCACTCTCGCTGTTCTAATATTTCTCCATCGATGCCACGAAAATTAATAGGATGCAAACTGTATAAAATTATGCCAACTAAGAAACTGTGATTCAGTACCAGCGAGGCATATTTATTTCATCTGTGGATGGTGCAGGGTCACTGTCTTTTTTTAATTTTTTTTATTCCTAGTGACATTTTCAGACTTGACATTCTGTGACATTTTCAGTTTAATATTGCTAATACTCTGGCTGCAAAATTAAAAGCACACCCAGAGGAAGGATTGAATGTAGGCACATCAACCAAGGATTACATGCGCTCTTCCCCAACAAATATTTACATGTAAACAACTCTTATATTAACAGATCTTTCTGAACTTTTTTTTTCTGCTATTCTTTAAAATGTTGTGATTTATTTTTCTTTGTGAAGTATGTTTTGGGCTAAGACTGTTAAACTATGAGCAGTAAATAATCATTCTAGGCTGTGTTATCTGAGAAGTGGAGACTACAGTAGAACAAGGGCCTCATTTACATTCTCCAATCCAATCTAATCAGCCGTTGCTTCAGAAAGCATGCTCTCACATAACTTCCTTAATTTGCACAGTGCAATCAACCATAAGCTAAAGGGTTATTTCAGTAATTTGATGCCTGCCTAAAATTGGTTAGTATTTGCTAGCTGGTAAAAAGGGTCTTTTCCAAATCTGGAACTACAGATGGCTCTTCTTGAAAATCAGGATCCCGTGTGCTTTTCTAGAGAAAGGTTTAGGCAAAACTGGAACAAGCTTGCATGTCTATAGATTAGCATATTTCTTACCTTTAAACAAAAAAATCTGTAGTGGATTTTGCATGATTTATTCTATAACATAATTTTGTTTTACTCAATTCGCCATTTACTATTTTCCAGTGATTCTATGGAAAACAAAGAGCTCCTTTTAAAAAGTGGCACTGCTGATTAGTGTGGCTGAACACGAAGGAGATCAAAGGAATTGAAAGGGCTTCTTTGCATTCAGCGCGCTGCTAATCAGTAGCACACTTTGTAAAAGGAGCCCAAAATAAGATTAACCACATTTTTAAAAATGACAATTATTACAATGGTCAATGCTCACAAATAGTTCACTCAAAATGAGTGAGGACTGTTCATTCATTCTAATTTCAGCAAATATTCCAAAATGTTTACTTAGACTTTTCAGACCAAAAAGATTGCCCGTACTTACTGAAAACAGAAACAAATCCTGGTGCGGAGCAGGACGCCATGAAAATGAGCCAAAAATCTCATCAAAAATGCGTTTTCGTGGCATCCTGCTCTGCACCAGGAATTGTCTCCATTTTCAGTAAGTATGGGTTATTACTTTGATGATTTACTGCATTGTGGGCAACTACTCAAGTATTTAGCGTTGCTCTGTTGAACTGACCCCTGAGGCAGGCGTTAGGTTATGCCAAAACATGGCCCATGTCATGTAATCAACAAAAGACTACTTGTTCCATTCTTGAGAACCCTTTGAGCTTCTCTATGGACCATTTTTACACATGTATTTGGTAATACGCTTTATAAAATTACCCATACAGGGGTAATTTCTTTGTATAAAACATGTTTTATAAGTGAAGAATAGGCATTGTAAAGTTTTATGAGGATATACACACATAAAAAGTAGGTACACAGAAAGATAGGGACAACTTCTATATAATCTGCACACAGTCATTCCCGGATGCACAGTCTGGATGGAGCTGGTGTGTAGTTGCAATGTATATATGTACTCTATCAAATACATGCATACACACATTGGGGGGATTCTGTATATGGTGTCTAATAAATCCACGTGGAAAACATTTTTGCCTAAGCATATTCTATAAGCGGCACCTAGATTTAGGTGCGGTCTACATAATACGCTTAGATGATATCCCAGCACCTAAAACTATGTTCACAATGATAACATGGTATGAATCCTGGCACATAGATTTAAGCGCAGAGGGCCATATTCTATAACTACATGCATGAATTTTGGAACGACCATGAAATACCCATTTCCCCGCCTACAACCATGCCCCCTTTTGTCTGCGCGTGTTAGAAGTTAGGTGCAGTGCATTATAGAATACATTAAGGCCCCTTTTACCAATCTGCGCAAAAGGGGGCCTGCGCTGGTGTCGGTGCGTGGTTTTCATGTGTGCCAAGGCCCCATTTTACAGCAGCGGGTAAAAGGGAAGTCTTTCTTTCCTGCAGGAAATGGCTGTGCGGCAAGTAAAGCACTTGCCACACAGCCATTTCAGGGGGAGCCCTTACCACCAGCCATTGAGGTGCTGGTAAGAGCTCCTGTACTAAATTGGCGGTAACTGGGCAGCACATGGCACTGCCCGATTACCGCCGGGTACACCCCGGTGCTACAAAAATAAATATATTTTTGTAGCACTGGATATGACGACACGCTAGGGGTGGGAAGTACCGCCAGGCTACTGCGGTACCCTGGCGGTACTTCCTGTTTAGCAAGCGGTAAGCCCACATTGGACTTCCCACCGCTTAGTAAAATGGGCCCTTAGCGAGTTGTGCGTTTAAATTCTAATTATTGCCAATTAGTACCAGTTATTGCCTGTTAAGTGCTGCTCTCAATACTAATTAGCTTGTTAAGCTTGTTAAGTTATGCACATTGTTATAGAATCCACCTGGACTTTGGTATGGATCTCTAGGCATGTTATATAGAATCCAGGAGATTAGGACTAAATATTTTGTCATTATTTGCATTTAAATGTGAATAAGCATTATATATGCATGAGGAATAAAGCTATGTGCAAAGGAAAACAGACAATACAAAGAGGACATCTCTTTTCTTACAAAAATGAATCTAAAGCACATTATTGCCCTTTAAGCCCTCAAGCTTAGAAGTAGACCCCCATAAGAAATAAGGCAAATGAAAAATAATTTAAAAAAAGGAAAATATATAAAAAGAAAAAAGTGCCTAGAGTGATAAATACTAATTAGGACTTCTACATAATAGTAATAACTGTTACCTATGCATTCCCCTTGGCTTACGTGTAGTTGAACAAAGATGTCTGCTAGAAGAGCCCTAAGTTGTTTGGGATCATAGAAAATATATTGATTAGAATTCAGTTGAATTAAACCTTTAGAAGGAAAAGATAAAAATAAATGTGCTGCCAGGGATATTACCTCTAGGCACATTAACTGTTTCCTCTTTTCCCATGCCTTTGCACAGATATCAGGAAAAACACAAACTTTTCTTCCAAAAAGCAGCTTTGCACAATTCTTACAATAAACATAACATCATTGTCTCCATGAAGTTCTAAGCAGATATTAAAAAGCTAGACAATCCTCTAGGAATTAAACATAAAATCAATAATACCTAATTACAACCATTGCAGTGAAGAACATATTTCCTAAGTAAAAAAAAAATGTCAATGCCTTTCTAAAATCTTTATAATTGGAAAAGGATTAACCAACCAGTACAGTCTTCCATATTTTAGCAACTTGAAAAGCAACAGAAGCTAAAGTTTTATAGATTTCTTTCCTTTTGGTGCTGGAAAAGATAATATTGAAATATTAAATAACTAGTAAAAAAAGCCCCGTTTCTGATGTAAATGAAACGGGGGCTAGCAAGGTTTTCTTCTGTGTGCATGTGGGAGTGTGTGTGTCCCTGCCCTCTGGCCTCTCTCCCCTCTGAGTCCTTCACTGTTACAGAGCCAGCGATTTGATTTCGTGCTCTGCTGTTTTCCTTCACTGACTGTGTTACAGAGAGGGCGGGGCAGACACTCATAGGGAAACCGGATATCTCGCCCCCTTCACACTTCCGGCTGGAGGCTTCATAGAACGTTGGTTTTGCCTTTTATATAGAGAGATCTGCAGTCCCTTTTAACATTAATACAATTTTTTAAAAGATCATATATAAAGAGGATCTACCACATTCAACATTTTTAAAAGCATATAGAACAATTAAAACATGATTTTTGCCTCTACCGGAAGTCAGTGTACTTGAATATAAAAAGATGATATATCAATCAGGCTTGTATAAGGAGAGAATTAATCAAACATCTATATTTTATATAATCTACAATTGTTTTAATCCGGACATTCTAAGTAGATGGTGTTAAAGTAATCAATTTATAATCTCTATATTCAGATACTTTTTCATACCAAGATACAAAATGGTGGAATTCGATTTCAAAAATTATAAGATCCCAACATGATTATTTGTTTTTTCATAAGTTTTTTATAAATCTTTCCATTTCAAAAAATTTCTGTCAATTGATCCTGGTGCCTAAGCTCTCCTTTCCATTCTCCCCATTATGCTTTATTATTGAATTCTTCATATATTAGTAGAGTGATATGATAGCCATGTTAGTTCACTTTTAAAAATAATCAATAGAAATAAAATAAAACAGAGAAAAGAAAATAAGATGATACCTTTTTATTGGACAAACAATATATTTTTTATTAGCTTTCGAAGGTAGGTTAGGTGAGGGACAGGGAGATATGCATGGTGATAAGAGGGTGACAAAGCAGTAGAATTTTATGGTTTATAATGGGCTAGAAGAACTCTCACCTAACCTACCCCACACTCTTCCTGTGAGACTGTCATTGGAATGCTTTGATGTTTCACTTATATATGCTGTTATTTATCAACATTTGCTTATTTCTGATCTGATGACGAAGAGTTACCTTCGAAAGCTAATCAAGATGTCAAATTGCACCAAGGACAGGTTGGAAGTGGAAGTTTAATCTTCTGGAAAGTTCCCAAACTTTTCTATCCTATTAGTCTAGCTAGTAATACCATGGCCAGATGTTACATCCTTGATTGCATATCCACTAAATTACATTGTAAATTGCCCAGTTTTCTTTCCATTTCAAACTTTTTTGGCAAGGCTGCCTCAATGCATTGGCTCTAGAGCACATTGCTGAACAGACTATGAATTTCTGAAGTAGCAACCAGCAAGGGCCCTAAGGGGTAAGTCCACTTTTCCTTTTTGTTTCGCCATCTTAAAAGGCAAAGTTTACCATAACAAATGCAAGTAAGGTAACAAAATTCTGAAAATTCTAGGTATACTTATAAACAAACATTTAACATTTGATACTCAAGTTTCCTCAGTAAACACAAACTCGTTCAGGTCTCTTTGGAAAATAAAAAGGATCAAACCCTATTTCTCATCAGAAACATTCAGACTATTTGTACAATCATTAACATTATCCGAATTTGATTATTGTAATGCCATAAATGCTGGCTATAAGGAGTACCTGTTGAAAAAAACTCCAAACAGCTCAAAACACTGCAGCCATGTTCCTATATAAAATCTCTTATTTTGAAAGTGCCTCCCCTTTATTAATCAAATTACACTGGCTTCCCATCAAGGCGAGAATCACCTTCAAATTATGCACCTTTATCTTTCAAATACTAAATGGCACAGCTCCAGACTATATGGTACCATCAATAAACTTACCTCAAAGAAACACTAAATATAAGGCAAGAAACTATCTCAGACTACACCTCCCAAATTGCAAAAATGTGATCTACAAAAGTATCAACTCTGCAGACTTCACTTACCTAGGAATCACATAATGGAACTCCTTACCTCCCAAAATAAGAAATATACAGGTCTATACTAGATTCCGCAAAATCCTCAAATCGTTCCTATTCAAACAAACTCTCATAAACAACCATATCTCAAATAACTAATTATTAATTGAATTGGTTATTACTCTATTTACCATTAACTTTCTCTTTGCTTCATGTACAATTTCTCGCTCATAATAGATTTTTTAAATGTTAAACATCCATAGCTATCCCAGTACGTTTATGATACTGTACTGTAAAATTGGATTCTTACAAAAAATTACTTTCTTATGCATTATTCTTTGTTATGTATCCTAGACTGTTTATTGAAAGCCACATTGAACTCAAACTCATTTGAGATGTGGGATATAAATGTCATAAATAAATAAATAAATAAATAAATAAATAAAAGTCCACAGCTTCTAATTAGAGCTCCACTCAGCATTTCTGTCTAGAATCCTCACTGGAGCTAATTTAATAAAGTCATGTTCATGTATATGTAATAATACACATATATGACTGTTTGAATTGACAGTTTGAATTGACTAAAGTGACTTATTCAAACACCAAAACAAATCGAGAAGTACAGAAGAATGCAACAAGAGGAACACAGACGAGATTACTGGATAAAACTCATAGAAACAAAGAGGGAAATGTAGTTAGAAAAAAAAACACAAGGAGAAGAAAGAAATGGCTTAAGATGTTAAGAGAGGTGACACGACTTTTCAGATATGTTGGAGAAAGGAGGATGGTTAGAAATGGAATTGTAAGACTGAAAGCTACCAACAGTTGTTTTGTGGAGAGTGATGAGGAAAAAGCAGATGTGCTAAACAAATACTTCTGCTCTGTGTTTACAATGGAAAATCCAGAAGGACTGCAGTTGGCTGCTAAATATATATATATATGGCATAAAGTATATATATAAGGCATAAAATACAAGACGCTGCACGCATCAACCTTTTCTTATTTAAGCACGCAATTCTGGAATATACTACCACGCAACTTGAAAACGATCCACGAACTTACCAACTTCCGCAAACTACTGAAGACTCATCTCTTCGATAAAATTTACTGCAAGGAGCAATACACATGAAGTCCACACTCACTATTCCAGAAATACACCAATACATTCTTTTCTGAACTCTAATCCCCCGTAATCTCATCACACTTAAACCTTCACTCACAGAAAATGTTATACCGAATGTTCTTTTGCTAAGGTTTTATCACCCTACCGATTTTCAGTTGTCTCTTTCCATTGTTCTTTTCCTTGACCTATTCCCTAACAACACCTTGACTTTGTCTCGCTTAACTTCTCACAATGGAATCCATAACTGATTGTAACAAACTGCATTTCCATGATTTACAATGTATTGTAAGCCACACTGAACCCGCAAATAGGTGGGAAAATGTGGGATACAAATGCAATAAAATAAAATAAAAATAAATAGTACACCATTCACGGAAGAAAGTGTATATGAAGAACTTGAAAAACTGAAGGTTAACAAAGCCATGGGACTGGATGGATACATCTAAGAATATTGAGGGAACTTAGAGAAATCCTGGTGGAACCTCTTAAGGATTTGTTTAATAGATCCTGGGAAAAGGGAGATGTTCCTCGGAACTGGAGACGAGCAGATGTGGTTCTATGTCACAAAAGTGTAGACAGGGAAGACGTGGGTAACTACAGACTCACTTAACATCTTTAATCATTATTTTCTTCCATCGGTGCTGTTGCTAATTGTATTTCCCTTTTCACTTCCTACTCTGGTGTTTGGAAATTGAATGTAGACATTGCTGAAGTAAAGGATAGTGAACTTCCTGGAATACAACAGGTTTCAGGATCTGAGGCAGCATGGTTTCATCAAAGGAAAATCCTGCCTAATGAATTGCACTGTTCTAGGCAAAGTATAGTGTAGCTTAGACAGCCAGCATAAACCATCTCCAAGTAGAAGCTTCACCAGTAGTCTCTCAATTCTTAAGCAAATTTTCTTTATTGTAGTACTCAGAATAAACAAAGAAAATCCAACTTACAGTTCAGTTGCTTGTAAAAGAATTGTGGCCTTCTGCCCATAGTCGTATCTAGCCACCTCAGAGGCAACAGGAAAAGCTGTAACACTCAATGAAAATAAGGGGGAGAACTCAGAGAAAATAAATGGGGAATGGCTTGGGTAACTCTTGGGAAAAGACTTAGGGAAAGTCTTGAGAAATGACTTAGAAAATGTCGTGGGGAGATGTCTTGGGTGATGTGTTAGGGGAATGCTCTTGGAAGATGGTGAAAAGTCTTGATGGAATTACAGTAGAATAAGGAGGGATCAGCCCCTAGAACAGCTGCCAATTACAAAGACATGCTAGGAAGAGGGAGGGCTGACCCTAGCTCAGAGCTAACAGCCAATGTAGTCATCCATAGCATTGTGAAGATGGCTGAGTAAGCTTGGGAACCACTTATGTAAGGTGGTTGTATGACTACTTTTAGGGGTTCACTTTGCTTTTTACCCCTACTAGTTTTTTGTAACCCTGACGCAGCCTGAGAGCGAAACGTGGCCACGTCAGGTAACTTGTAATAAACCACTTCTTCTGTTACCCTCCTGGTCCATTTTTTTGTCCTTTTTGATCTGTTTTTTTTTTCTTTTGGTTTGCTATTTCTGTGGCAGATCTTTGCCCTTTTTTTGTTTCTGTCCACTTAAGGGGGGCAGTTCCCACCAAGGACTTCCTACCCCCCCCCCCCAGTGTGTCATTTTGAGGGGCTGAATTAGGTTGAAACCTAGTTTGGGGGTATGTGGGGGTCATTCCCCCCCCCCCCACACACACACACAAACACACATGAACTGCAGTTTGTATTTATCTTTTTATTTATTTGCTTATATATGACATTTAGGGCCCCGTTTACTAAGCCGTGCTAGAGGTGCGTTAGCGCTTTTAGCGCATGCTAACCATTAGCGCACGCTGTGTAGGTACCTACAATATTCCTATGGGCGCCTACACAGTTATCATGTGCTAATTTTGTGCATGCACTAAAAACACTAGCGCACCTTAGTAAACAGAGTCCAAAGATCCCAGATTAAACATGAATTTTATTTATTTGTTGAATTTGTACTCCACATTTTCCCACCTATTTGCAGGCTCAATGTGGCTTACATAGTACCGTGAGGCGTTACCACCTCCGGTGATGAAACAAATACAGAGTAATGTTAAAGAGAATGAGATACTGTATATGCGGGATATGGTTGAAACCTAGTTTGGGGGGGGGTGTGGGGGGCATTGCACCCCCATACAAACTGCATGTCTGGAAGGGGAAAGAAATGTGTAAAAGATAATGTTTTGGGGTGTGTGAGGGGGGGTACTGGCTCCCAAAATCATCTGGAAGAGAAAAGGGAGGGAGTTTATTTGTCCTAGAGTTTGTTTGTTTTTTTTTTGTTTGGGTTATGGGTGGGAATTGTCCTGCCTGGTGTGGAGAGAATTGGTTCAGTGGGAACTGTCCTAGGTGGGAATTGTCCAGCTAGGAATTGGTGAGTGGGAACTGTCCAGTGCAAACTGTCCACTTGGGAGCTGACCTAGAACCGATCTGCTGATGTAGAGCATGTTCTCAAATATAGGGAGAAATGGACATTTCTGTATCAGCTATGTGATACAGGTGCATCCATTTTAAAATCATAAACATGGGTCAAAACTGATACATAAATGTTTATGGCATGAAATAGCAAAATAAACATTAATATGCCAGAACATAAATGTTTATGTTTGCCATTTTAGAAACATAAATGGTTGTTTTTCACAAAGCTGTAACAAAGTCCAATATGTCTTTGCCAATTTTGCTTTCTGGGAGGTGAGCATCAATCATCAGGGTATTAATCCTTCTCAGTAGGAATGCTTTTCTGAAACCTAGATGTCCCAGGTACCAGGTGTAAATCCCTGCATTGATCTTTCTAGACATAGATGTGCATTGCCGTTCTGAAATGGAGAATAAATATTTAGGGGGTCTTTTACAAAGGCATGGTAGCATTTTTAGCATGTGCTAATGATAAGTGTGTGCTAAATGCTAGAGATATCCATAAGAATATAGGGGCGTCTCTAGTGTTTAGTGCATGCTTATTTTTAGCATGCACTAAAAACACTAGTGCACCTTTGTAAAAGGTCCACTTATTTTTTTACTGTACCCCCACCCTGCTAAGGCAGGAAAACCTGGGTCTGACTTTACCAGCTTTGTAGACTTAAAACCCCGGCCAAATCAGCTAAAACCCAGATTCATGCTCAGAGAGAGGGTCAACAGAAAAAACTAGCCATGTCTGGACAAGCTCTCTCTAATCCAGAGGAAGAAAATCTATTTAAGTACTGTGTGAAGTAGAGAATCAGTATTGATGTGGAGAAGTGGCCTAGTGGTTAGGGTGGTGGACTTTGGTCCTGAGGAACTGAGTTCAATTTTCTGCACAGGCAGCTCCTTGTGACTCTGGGCAAGTCACTTAACCCTCCATTGCCTGCCACATTGAGCCTGCCATGAGTGGGAAAGCGCGGGGTACAAATGTAACAAAAAAAAATGTTACAAATTCTTTGTTTTAATGCTCAAGGTTTAAATTAGAATGAACACTAATTTAAAGTGCAAAGGTTACTATTTATTTTGGGGTCCTTTTACAAAGCAGCAGTAAGCCCAACGTGGGCTTACTGCTTGCTAAAATGGAAGCACCGCCGGGCTACCACAGCGGCTCGGCGGTAGTTCCCTCCCCTAGTGCGAGCCGTTTCCAGTGCTACAAAAATATTTTTATTTTTGTAGCGCTGCTGTGTACCCGATGGTAATCAGGCAATGCAGCGAGCAGCCCTGTTTCCACCAGGTTAGTGTAGGATCCCTTACCGCCACCTCAATGGGTGTCGGTAAGTGCTCCACCCTTAAAATGGCCGCCCAGCAAGTGCTTCATTTGCCATTTAAAAAAAGAAAAAGCTGCCTTTTACCCACTGCAGTAAAAGGTGCACATCAAAAACATGCACTGATGCCAGCACAGGTCCCCTTTTGCCGCAGTTTTGTAAAAGGACCCCTGAATCAATTATGTTTAAAATGAGTAAAATTTTTAAAATCAGATACAATTTAAAAATTTACATTTCAGTGTTAGTTAAAATCTTACATGAAATAGTCGCTAAAACCTAAATCTGAGTGTTCTTGACAATAGCTTGCTATTTTCTCCAACAGAATTATTTCTTTCAGTGACAGAATTATAAATCAGATAAGTATTTAAAATTTTCTTTTTCTTCAAGTTACAGTTTTTCTTTGTTAAAAACTTGATTCTGTGTGATCTGTTTTTTTTTTTGTTTTTTTTTACAGATACCCAGAATTGGTTTGGAACATGCAGGTAAGTACTATCCCCGGGATTCTATATATCACACCGAGTTTTCTGTGCCGAAATCGATGCATATGCCATACCAATGTGCATAACTTAATTAGTTAACAAGCTAATCAGCACAGTTAATTGGATGTTACCACAAAATTATCAGCACTAATTAGCATTAATTATGATTTACACACACAACTCGCTAAGCATATTCTGTATGTGTGTAAATTCCAAGTCACACAGTTGAAAAGTGTGTGTGGTTATGGGTGTGCAATGGGTGTTTCTAAAATCTATGTACATTATTATAGAATACACTCACTCTCCCCTGAATTCTAAATAGAATGTGTAAATCTAGGCATATTTTATAAATTTGTGCACAGTTTTAACAAGCTGTTAAGTGTTAATAGCTGTTAACAAGCAATAATGAGCCCCATTTTTGGCAAAAATTAGAATTTACATGCGCATATTGCTAACTGTATTTTGTAATGTACTGCGCTTAAATTCTAATGTACACAGGCAAAAAGGGGCGTGGTTAGGGGGTGTGGAAATGGGCATATTGTGGGTGTTCCAAAGTCTAGCTTGTTGTTGTTATAAATTATGGGCCAGTGTATGGAAATCTACACACAGGGATTTACACCAGCTTTTCATTAGTGTAAATAGATGTGCGTAGATTCAGTCGCATTAACTACACCTAAGCATATTCTAAATTCTGCATGTAGATTTATACAAGGTATTTAGAATATGCTTAGGCTTAATTGCTTAGCGTGAATTAATTTTAGGCGCCGTATATAGAATCAGGCCCTCTGCACTTAATATAGGCATTGAGATTTATGCCAAAAAACATGACCTAATGGATGTGACCAAATTGTGTTGCACAGAGAAGTGCTTCGCATATTCTATATACAGTGTGGAAATTTAAGCATAGTTTAGAGAATACGCCTAGGCATATTTTTTACCACACGGATTTTTCAGGCGTCATATATAGAATCTAGCCCTCTGTGTATGTGTCTCTGCTTTAAGTTATTATCAGTCCCCAAATTTTCTTCTTTTTTCTTTACTTATCTGTTCTTCAGGCTCCCTTGTTTCTTTGATTCGTCTGTCTTGGTCTTCTTCTTGTTTCTCTGCATTATTTCTAGCTTTAAATAAAAATAAATGGAAAGTGTCTGCCTCCCTGTGTGTATATTTTCTACTGTGCTCCTGCCTGACAGGATTCCTCAAGCACTGTGTTGTGCTAAATAAAACTCAAAGGAAATAATATTTCCTGACCTATGAGTCCTTTCTAAGCTCATTTATTTTTAATTCGACACTAAAAAAGAGTCTTCTGTTCTTCTGGATACTCTTCAGCTGCAGCATTACTCTTACACAGAGACTCACTCAATATTCTGAAGAAAATTGTTCAAAAATAAAATTCAGTTTCTTTTACTGTATTTAGTCTAGCTGTGGTAGGGCTACCGTGACAATAGCACGTGACAAATTGTCCCTACCACCAGGGCCTAACAATAGTGCCGATGTGTGCCGTGCACCATTTCCAGTGCTCAAAAAATACTTGCATTCTTTAAGCACTAGAAGGTTTACCCAACAGTGGGCAGCGCTGTGCAGTGCCTGGTTACGGTCAGGTTAATGTGGGAGTCCTTACCATCTCCTAAATAGGAGGTAGTAAGGGTTCCCCCAGGGAATGGCCATGTGGCAAGTGCTTAACTTACCACATGGCCATTTCCATTCTAAAAAAAAAAAATCCTTTTACCTGCTGCAGTAAAAGGGGGCCTCAGCACATGGCAAATCCGTGTTTGGGGATAGAGAGTGGGTGTGACTATGCTAGAGAGTGGAGGAGTGGCCTAGTGGTTAGAGCACTGGTCTTGCAATCCAGAGGTGGCTGGTTCAAATCCCACTGCTGCTCCTTGTGATCTTGGACAAGTCACTTAACCCTCCGTTGCCTCAGGTACAAACTTAGATTGTGAGCCCTCCTGGGACAGAGAAATATCCAATGTACCTGAATGTAACTCACCATGAGCTACTACTGAAAAAGGTGTGAGCAAAATCTAAATAAATAAATAATCAGCATGTGGGCATTGCCACACACAAACTGATTAACAAAGGATTAGTGCATGAGCTCTTACTGCCTACAAAATAGGTGTTGGTATGTGCTCACGCAGTAATAGCTACATGCTAATGGGGAAATGTGTGTGGCCATTATTGCAGCAGTGCTAAAAGTGGCCTTAGTGTATGGGGGAAAGTCCCATGTTGAGAATAGTGTTGGCTACTTTTTAGCGTTGCTTAGTAAAAGGTCCCCTTGGTAACTTTGTCAAAACCTCTCTCTTCAAAATTCTCTTAGTCAGAAAATTTGCCTTTTTCTCCTAAATCTGACCGAAAATAATATTAGAAGGTCTCTGATCATAATTTTAAAACTTTCTTTACTATCAAAATCAAATTATTTCTTAGCTTGTTGTTAATAAGCACTTCCTGACAGAACTTACTTTTTCATTGAAATTAACTAAACGTTTCTTCCTGACAGAACTTAGGGGTCCTTTTACTAAGGTGAGCTGAAAAATGGGCTTTACTAGTGTAGACGCATGTTTTGGGTGCATGCAGATTCATTTTTCAGCGTGCCTGTAAGAAAGGCCTTTTTTAAAAATGTTGCCCAAAATGGACGTGAGGCAAAATAAAAATTGGCACGTGTCCATTTTGGGTCTGAGACCTTATCTCCACCCATTCACTTACCGGTAAGGTCTCTTGCATTAACCATGTGGTAATCCTCTACGCATATAGAATGCCAATTATCGCCCGGTTTTCACCATGCACCGTAAAATAAAATATATTTTCTGACATGCGTAGCGGACGCACGTAAAAAATGAAATTACTGCATGGGCCACGCGGTAGCTGGGCGGTAATTCCAAATTGCCGCATGTTGAACACGCATAGGCGCTTATGTGGTTTAATAAAAGGGCCCCTTACTTTTTTTTTTGCAGAAAACCTGTTGCTTTTCCTTCCACACTTACAAAAATCATATTGACTTTATTTTTCTCTCAAAATTATTCTATCTCAGTCACTTCCTCACACACACTCGTCAGCAGTACTTCTTTTCTGTTTTAATGCTGCTTTTGGACTCTCCACTGGGTCAGGTTCCTTTCAGCAAAAGTGCAGCCAACCAGATGCTTGCTTTCATCTGCCTTATACCGCACTCACATTTTAATCCACGTATTTTAAAGCTTCCTTTTCTTATTAAACTGCAAGAATTCAGGTGTGCTACCTTTAAATATTTTTGTCCAAAAATTTCCACCCTTCCAAATTTTATACATTTTATTTTTTACTCCGACCAATTTCTATAAGTTGCAAGCTTTAACAGCATTTTTACTAAGCGACAACAACATGGTTCACATTAGACACATCTTAGCACCACTACTAGCCCCTTACAACATTTTAAAAGCTTAAATATTTGTTTATTATATTTTATTTTAGGAGCTGGTCTCTGTGCCGTTCTCCTTTGAACTACTGGGCATTCACAAAAAATCACACCATTTTCAGACATTAAGGCTAGATTCTATATATCACACCTAAAAAATCAGTGGTGAAAAAAATACACCTAGGCGTATTTTATAAGGTATGCCCAATTTTAGGCCTGCTTTTTAGAATATGCCTACATTTCCATTGAGGTGGCTGTAGGGGCTCCCGCCCAAACACAGTGATAACCAGCCAGCACACGGCGGTGACAGATTACCACCGGGTAACCCCCTGTGGAAATGTTTTTTTAAATATTTCTGCTAGCGCCAGAAGTGCCACATGCGGCCCTTAAGTTTTGTACCTGGGGCAACGGAGGGGTAAGTGATTTATGCTACACTGCATTTGTTTTTCAAAGAGCAGTAGATCCAAAATTTTACATGATACTTTATATAGCATTTTCCAGATCCTAAAGAAATTCATTTCAGAAGAACATTCTCAGTGAGGTCTTCATACCTGGAATCTGCAGCTTGGAATGCACTTCCACATCAAATTAGGAAGCTTCAGAATTATTTGTTATTTCACAAGATGCTAAATGCTTTTTATTTATTAAAAAAAAAAGCTATTTGGATGTTTGATTTGATGTTTTTCCCAGGGGATGCCTGGTTCTTTTAAATCTTGTAATCTGCATAGAACTATATGGTCTAGGCAGAATATAAGAATCTTCTGTAATGTAATGTAATTCAAGTGGAGAGGCATTTTAGAAAGGACGCCCAACTTAGAATATGGACACCTAAGTCAGAACATAGGAGCCACCTTTTTTACATTATTGGGGGTGCTAACCCCAGTGGAAATAACCCCTCCCTGGAAACATACAAGGAATTTATTCAATATTGGGGGTGCTCAAGCACCCACAGAGTCGGCTCCTATGAGTCAGAACATCACGAATAGATGTCCATCTCACATGTACTTTAGAACAGGATACAGTCTAAAATGCATGTGAGAAGGACATCTATGTGCTAGAAACGTCCAGCATAAACATCCAAATGAATGTCCAAATTATAAATGGGCAAACACAAGGGAAATGGATGTCCGTGTAGCAGCATAGGAATGTCCATCTTTTAAAATGCAATAGAATGACTGCAATTATATATATATATATTCTTCACATGTGTTGAGAGGTCCACTTAAATATGGAGGAAAAAGGTCTCAAATTGCCAATTTGCCCATATACATGAATAAATCATAAGGCATATATAAGGCATATCTCAGGCTAAACTCATCATCGACCTAAAAAAACCTCCTTCAAATTTATTCAGATAACTTTTCACAAAGGGAAAACTTCTTTTGACATAGCTTTTATATGCTGGATGGTCTCACGTCTATTCTCTTATCTCCCGACGGGAACCCGTTTCGCTCCACCACTTTCTCAAGGGAGGGACGTAGACGTGCCTAAAAACAAAGTAAGTCAGAGCCCAAAGTTTAACCTTACTACTTTACTACTTTATAGCATAATAAGACCTTTTTTGCAGGCGCACTGAAAAATGGACCTGTGCGAGTCCAAAACACCCGTCTACACCAGTGCAGGCCACTAGTAAAAGGACCCCCCCAATGCATTTATATCGTAAGTCATTGTAAATTGAAGACTAGATAAGAAGTCATCCAGTGTACAAAACCTTGTAATTTTTCACTACTGTTAGTCCAAATTAAGAAAACATTATCCAAAAATCTTTTTCACAACAAAATAAATTTAAACCATGTGGATGGGTGAAGGTAAGTCTCCTTAAATTCCTCTACATATAAAGGACCTAAACAATTGGTGACAAAGAAAATACGTGTAAGCGCTGATTAGCTTGTTAACTAATTAAGTTGCACATGTAAATCTAGAATACAACTGGATTTGCACATGCAACTTAAATCGCGCTATACAGAATCAGTGGGAAAATGGCTACTGAAGGGACTAAAGATGCACCCATAGCCATCCTTGAGTTTGTTGAAAAAAAAGAGGACGTTTTGAAAAAGTTCTTAATAATTTTTCTAATGATTTTTCATTTTTTTTTAACAACACTGCAGGCAGTTTCAATGAAACATGGACCATGTCAGCTGCTGGTCCTGACATGTTGAGATAAGTGTGTAAGTAATCTTGCATACACACACACATACATATATATCTTTTGTGCTTGAAAAGGGAGAATGACGAAGTTGGTGAGTCATGAGCCGAGAACATTACAGCTCATGTGAAATGAGTCAACATTGAGGGTTTCATACAATAACATTAAAGTTAATGTAATTTTTATGGAAGACATTTTGAGTGGAGTCAGTGTGCACTTTATACATAAAAGATTTTGCACTAGGGGGTCCTTTTACTAAGCTGCAGTAAAAGGGGGCCTACGCTAGTGTCAGCATGTGTTTTTGACGTGATCGGAGGCACCTGTTTATCGCAGTAGGTAAAAGGCTGTCTGTTGTTCTAGAAAATAAATGGCCATGCTGTAAGTGAACCACTTGCCCTGTAGCCATTTCGGGAGGAGCACTTACTAGCACCCATTGAGGTGGCAGTAAGGACTGCCACTAACCCAGCGGTAACTGAGTAGTGCACGGTGCTGCCTGGTTACTGCTGGGTAAGCAAATAGAAACTTTCTGTAGCACCAGATATGGGGCATGCTGGGGTTGGGAACTTCCACGGGGCTCCTGCAATTGCCCAGTGGTAGCTCCAGATTGGCACGCGGGAAGCCTGTTGCCGCACACCAACCTTTCGGTATAAGGGGCCGTAGGTTTCTAAAATGGCAGAATTATTTATTTATTTATTTGTTACATTTGTATCCCACATTTTTCAACCTGTTTGCAGGCTCAATGTGGCATACATAGTACCGTAAAGGCGTTCGCCAAGTCCGGTAGAGAAACAAATACAAGGTGATGTTGTGGTAGGATAAAGGTTCATGTGTTTCAGGTACAATGGGGATCGAAGAGAGGAAAGGTTATCTGGTGTCCATTATGAACTTTGGTTTTGCTGTGTTGCAGAGTGTAGGCATTTAAGTTGGGTCGGTGGGGTATGCCTTTTTGAACAGGTTGGTTTTTAGTAATTTCCTGAAGTTTAGGTGGTCGTAGGTTGTTTTCACAGCTTTTGGCAGTGCGTTTCATAGTTGTGTGCTTGTGTAGGAGAAGCTGGATGCATAGGTTGCTTTGTATTTGAGTCCTTTGCAGTTTGGGTAGTGGAGGTTTAGGTATGTTCAAGATGATCTGGTTATGTTTCTGTGAGGTAGGTCTATGAGGTCTGTCATGTATCCTGGGACTTACATGTCTATATGCTGTCACATACATATGTATGTGTGAAATACCAACATACACTTATATATACTGGCACATAGATATATATGTTGCTGAATCGCTTCCGTTGAAAATTTTAGATAGTGACATTTGCAAAATGGGTGCTTCCACCAAATGTAACCAACCCGGGCATACCACTCGCTCTTTCATTACTACCCCCGGCCCAATGCAGCCGCTGGCACTAGTCCCGCCCCAAGCACACCACTTCCAGGGGAAAAAGAACCCCCACCAGAAATGGCTTGCGTGGTGGTAACCAAGTATTGCCGCATGCTGCACAGTTACTGCTGGGTTAGCATGGGAGGCCTTATCGCCACCTCAGTGGGTGGTGGTAAGGGCTCCCCATCACATAGCCACGCGGTAAGATTTCTCTTACCGCACGGCCATGTGTGCTGGGGACTTTTTTTATCTACTGCGGTAAAAAGGGTCCTGTTTGCAGGAAAAACAGCCACCAGCGCAAGGCCCTTTTATCCTGCAGCTTGGAAAAAGGGCCCCAGAGAGTGGAGTGAAGGAGTAGCTCATTGCTCTAGGTACAAAAAAAAGTATCCCTCCCCCTTTAACAAAGCCGTGCAGTAATGACGAACACAGCCTAGTTACTTTGAATGGGATGTCAGCATTACTGCACCGGCAGCCGATAGTGCGGCTCTGTAGAAGGGGGGGGAGTTAGTTTATGAGCCCACTAGGGACTGAGAAAGAACCCACACATAATAAATGTTTACCACTTTGGTTGTACCTCCAAAAGGCAAATCCATTACCTCTTTACATACACATGCATTCCAGTATTCATTTTTGAAAAAGCACTGCATTGGCAGATCCTTTCCTAAAATGCCAATGGAATTTGAGGCATTCCGATCTGGATGTCTCAATTCCAATATCTGTGTTCTATCTAAACTCTGCTTTTAACTGTTAATTCACAATAACTACCTCCACTTTAACTGTAAAATGTTGCTGTTCCTCCTCATTCCTTCTGCATTAGCTGTTAAAAGCAGCAATTTATGTGTATAGTTAACATGCCACGTTAACTGTCAACACAGTAACCATGCTAACAGCGCATATTAACAGCTAATGCAGCTTAGTCATAGGCCCCTAATCGAATGATTTCACACCAGTCAAAGTTTTGAATCCTATTTCTATAGTTGTCAGTGCAAAGCAATGTGAGAATTGCCTTAATTAAAAGTTTATTTAGGAGTCCTTTTACTAAGGTGCACCAATAGATTTAGTGCACGCTAAGGATTAGCATATGCTAAATGCTTTAAAGCCCATAGGTGTAAAATGGGCTTCTTATCATTTAGCATATATCCACAAACTGACAATTTCTGTTGCTCAAAATTAATCAAAGTATGATTAACACAAAGGGAGAAAAGCCTCAGAACCCACCCTTCATGCTCATTTCATGTGTGTAGTGTCAGGATTTATTGGGTGGTTCCAATCATTAGCATAACCCCCCCTCCCCATTGTTTTTAAATCATTAAATCTTACTGCTGTGTTAATCTGCTGGTGAACCCTTACTAAAGTGACTACACAAAAACAAATAGACTTAGGGGCCCTGTTATTAAGCCACGCAGGTGCCTACGAACACACCCAATGTGTTCCAAAATGGAGTTACCCCCTGGCTACTTCGTAGCCCTTGCGGTAATTTTTGATGCACATCCACAAAATAATTTTTATTTTCTCAAGCACATAGCGGACGCACGTCAAGTGGCATTTTAAGCGCAAAGGTCATTACCACCCGGTTAATGCGTGAGACCTTACCACTGTCAATAGCTGGCAGTAAGGTCTCAGACCCAAAATGGACATGCGCAAATTTTGATTTTGCCGCACACCCATTTTCAGCAATAAAAGAACCCCTTAATGTTTTATGCTTTCTGGACAATGATTGCCAATACTTATCAGTATATTTATAGGGAAAATATTCAGGCCCATGACCACTTCATAAAGACAAGGTGTTGATTTGTCTGGTTGTATTTGTGTCTAATTTTTCAGCTGCTTTAGCCATTTCGACTAAACTAGAGAATGACACGGGGACAAAGTTTGTCTCCATCCCCGCCCCGTCCCCGTTGGTTCTGTCTCTGTCCCTGCAGGCCCTGTCTCCATCCCCGCAGGTTCTGTCCCCGTGGGCTCTGTCCTCATCTGCAGAAGCCTCGAACACTTATAATTTTATATTTAAATCTTTTTATTAAAATATAAAAAGGAACAATATTCTGTGCAACTGTTGTGTATAAATTACAAATAGAGAACAATAATAACAATGAGCAGCTATAATAACCCTCCTCACCACCACCCTCTACCCTTCCAACCCCAACAATAGGTGATTTCTACTACACCAAGGAATCCTAATTCACACTGTTAAAATGTCCAGGGGTATAAAATACAACCCATTCTATATGCCCTAGAGGGGGAAAATATGCCCTATAAAGCACTATGTTTTTTTAAATCTGTGGATAAATAAGAAATCATCAACAATCTCAGGATTCAATCTAGCTCTCCTTTCTTCCACAATCCTTCCTGGAATAGAAGGTTTCTTAGAAGATGTGCTGGTAGCAGGATGTACAGGAGTTCCCATGCAAATTTTGCTAGTTGTGGCCAGTATGTTTGCTTGTTTTTCCAAAAAATCAAAATATCTTTGTAGGCATCACTTAAACATAAACAGTCCAGTTCATTAACAGGCTTCAAAGTAGAAAATGACATGGGGACAAAATTTGTCCCCTGTCCCCGTCCCTGTGGGCTCTGTCCCCATCCCCGTGGGATCTGTCCCCATCCCTACCCCGTCCCTGTGGGATCTGTCCCCGCAAGCTCTGCCCCTGTCCACATCCCTGTGGTTACTGCCGTTCCCCGTCCCCATGTCATTCTCTAGGCTAAACTGAAATGGATAATTTATCATTTAGGACTGCTGTTTGTGCAGATTTTGGCTGAATAAGGCTGCTCACTGGATAAATTTTGGCTCTACCTGGAACTTCCCTAGCTGCTCTTGATTTTGTATGGATCAGTCTTGTCTGGACACTGAGCTGTCAGACCAGAAATTATGTTACCTGGCAAAACATGTTTTCAAAAAAAGCACTTATACACCCAAAGCTGACCCTGTAAGTGCTTTTGAACATAGACCGGAAGTATGTTAGCCATGCATTTGACAAGGTGAAAGATAACACTTAACTAGATACACAAAAACTCAGTAAGTGAGCAACATCTATAATGAGTTTATTGCAACAGTGCCTGTGTACTAAAACTGGCATTACAAATATTGAACAATCATGTGTGATAAACAACATCCAATGTGCTAAATCTTAACTCACACCTATACAAAAAGTGGTCTTAGAGGGGTCCTTTTACTAAGGTACCCTGAAAAATGGCTTGTGCTAGTGTAGACGCATACTTTGGACGCGCGTAGGTCCATTTTTCAGCGTACCTGCAAAAAAAAGCCTTTTCAAATTTTTGGCCAAAAATGGGCGTGTGGCAAAATAAAAATTGGCGCGCGTCCATTTTGGACTTGAGACCTTACCACCACCCATTGACTTAGCAGTAAGGTCTCACACATTAACCAGGTAGTAATGGTCTACGCATGTAGAATGACGATTACCACCCAGATTCCGCCCCGTGCCAGAAAATAAAAATCATTTTCCGGTGTGCGTAGCGGACATGCATAAAAAATGAAATTACCGCCCGGGCCATGCGGTAGCTGGGCGGTAACTCCGAATTGAGGCATGGTGGGCACATGTGGGCGCCTACACAGCTTAGTAAAAGGGTCCCAGAGTGATCATATGCCATTGACACACATGAAGGCAGTAAGCATAGCAGGGGGTGCCAACATTTGGGGGCATAATACCTGCCATAATACCTGCAGGACGTCAGACTCAGAAACTGAACGAAGCCTTGCGCCGGAAGAAGAGGACCTGGGGTCCCCCGCCAGCAAAGGTAGGCAACGGCGGGTTGGCAGCGGGAGGGAGGGTCGAGAGGGTCGTCGGCAGGGGCGTCCAGGGCCAAATCTACAGGGGTCCAGGCCCCCGTGGCCCCACGTAGCTACGTCACTGGGTGGCAGTGGACGTAGGGTGGTGGTTGTTACAGCAGCGGCAGCTGCTGGGGAGGGGGGGGGTGGAGGTCTGATTTTAGTTTGCAGGGGGCGCTAGAAGCCCTGGCTCCATCTGTTTTAATAGAACTTTTTATACTACGTGGTATGAGATTGTGTGCAGTAAATAGCCGTGCACTGCTTTTTAATTTTAGGGCACGGTTATTTACTGCACCATTGAAAAATGCCTTTTTTCCTAGCCATGGTAAAAAAGGGTACTACTGCAGGGCAGGGGCATAGCCAGCCTTCCATGGGAGAGGGGTCCAGAGCCCGGGGGGAGGGGGCACATTTTAGCCCTCCCCCCGGCGCCGCCCCCCCACCGCCGACATTGCCGCCCCCCCCCCTCCCGCCGCGAACCCGCCGCCGCTGCAGCCTACCTTTACTTTTGCTGGCGGGGGATCCCACTCCCCGCCAGCCGATGTCTTCTTCTTAGTCGCTTCCTGCTCTTCAATTTGTTTGCTGACGTCCTGCACGTACAATTACGTGCAGGACGTCAGCAAACAAATTGAAGAGCAGGAAGGACTGAGAAGACGTCAGCTGGCGGGGAGTGGGATCCCCCGCCAGCAAAAGTAAAGGTAGGCGGCGGCGGGGGCAGGTTCGCCGGGAGGGGGGTCCTGGGGTGAATCTGTGGTGGCCCCGGCCCCCTCAGGCCCCACGTAGCTACGCCACTGCTGCAGGGTACCCATGCTACCCCTGTGGTAGTTCCGATTTGGCATGCATTAGCCCTACTGCTGCTTAGTAAAAGGACCCCTTAGCCGGAAGCTGCTCATTTCCATGCAAATGTGTTCAAATACACATGTACACGAATACAACACCAGCATTTACATATGTTCTTCCACTTAAAACTATGCAGGTCTTAAAAAATTACCCCTTTTCAGGCCATTCTTGTCCTAGCTGTCTAAAAAGAAGACCATGTAATAGTCACCTGTACTGATCCCTACAGAAATCATTCCTTTCCACTTACTGTACACCTCAGTGTCCTGTCATTCAGGAAGGGACCAAAGAAAAATGGTGAAATTAATGCAAGTTTCAAACTTCTTTGCAGGAGCACCATTATCAACAATTCAAGCGAGGGAATATTCTTGGAACAGAAACTACTTTATTTTAGGACCTTCATTTCAAAAGATCCTTTTGCATGCACAGAGCAGAAGAAATCTTTTCTTTTATATGAACCATATAATTTAGAAGGTCCCATGCTAGCAGGAATATATTTTGCTTCATTAGTCCGTCTCCCTAGAGTGTAAATCATGTACTTTACAACCACCAACTGCAATGATTTACCCCAGTAAATCTGCTGAACAAACAGTATGTCCATCTATTTGCTTGGATTCTTTATTTGAGAACGTTTGAATAATTCATCATCTTGTTTGATAGCTCATTTATCAAAAAAATTAATTTATTTTGGATGAAGTTGGGGGGGGGGGGGGGGTTCAGAGGAGGTAGAAGTTGTCTATAACCTTCACATCCTAGCTAAGAGATTATCTCTCCTTTTTGTGCTTGCCTTTCATTAAACTAACATTACCTTCTCCCAGATTAAAAAAAAACCAGAAAAAAAGTTCTTTCTAGTGGCATTGAAATGTTTTGGCCCCTATTTACTAAAGGGTGCTAAAATTCACGTGCAATAACCACAAAACCTTATGGGGTGCACTTTGGATACGGCAGCTATGCAGTAATGCAATGCAAAGATAGTTATTCCTCTTGAGGAGATATTATACAGAACATTTTCTTTCTAGTGGTACTAAAATATTTTGGCCCTTATTTACTAAAGGGTGCTAAAATTCATGTGCAATAACCACAATACCTTGTGGGGTGCATTTTGGATAAGGCAGCTATACAGTAATGCAATGCAAAGATAGTTAATCCTCTTGAGGAGACATTAACTACCTTGTGTTATCTATCATCTTAATAGTTGGGAGTCTCTGTTGACATGGAATGTAGAGATCGGAACTGAGACGTCCAGGTCAGGACATGCACAATCCCGATGCCATATTAGAAAATGATCTACAGACATTCAACCTTTGCTAAAAGACCCACAGGAGGGCATGTGTATTTTCTGACACGTGTAGCTAGAGCAGCCATTTTACAAACATAGACATGGAAAACTCAACAAAGGAAACTCGGCAACTTGCATGCGTAAGCGCTAACTTGCTCGTAAGGTTGTATTTTGCAACTTACATGTATAAGTATAGGCCCTTGCATATCACATCAGCTAATTGCCAACCTTTACAAGCGACTGCTGCTAATTTTGGCTTTTTTTTACTAAAGCTTAGCATACCCTAATGGGCATTAGCACATTTCCCCCAGTCTATATATGGTACCCAGATTTGCATGCCTAAAGTTAGGTGTGGTCTCAAGACATGTGCGCAACTTAATTGGCTAACAATTTGTTAACTATCAATTGTTGGGTGCTAACAACCAATTATTGAAGTTAATTGGCACCCATTAAAATTTGTGCACGCATCTGGTCGCACACTATTTTGGAAGGCAAAGTGCCAGATTCTCTATATGGCGCCTGAAAACTCCACACGGAATACATTTTTGCTTAAGTGTATGCTATAGTTAGTGCCTATATTTAGGTGCAGTATATAGAATATCCTTAGGTGATATCACAGCACTCAAAACTGCGTGCATTTACTGTATACCAAGGGAAATGTGGAGTAAATGCCAGCGTGTACATTTAGACACACAGAGGCATATTCTATAACAGTGCGCATAAATTTTGGAATGCCCATGAAGTGCCCATTTCCCCTTAGTGAATTGTGCACATAAATTCTAATTATTGCCAATTTCATTATTGCTCATTAAGACTTGTTATCAATGCTGATTAGTTTGTTAAGCCAATTAAGTTATGTACATTGTTATAGAATTATCACGGATTCAAGGACAGTGAGCCCTTGGGCCGCTGACGGCGAACGGCAGCAGCAGGTGACCCACCCGACTAAGGACTGAAGCTGAAAACAGATAGGATTGGTACAAGCAGGACTGGAACTGAAGCTGAAGACAGGCAGGACTGGAACAAGTAGGACTGGAACTGAGGCTGAAGACAGGCAGTACTGGAACTGTAGCTGAAGACAGGCAGGACTGGAGCAAGCAGGACTGGAACTGAAGCTGAACACAGGCAGGACTGGAGCAAGTGGGACTGGACGTGAAGCTGAACACAGGCAGGACTGGAGCTAGTGGGACTGAAATTGAAGCTGAGCACAGGCAGGACTGGAACAAGCGGGACTGGAATTGAAGCTGAAGACAAGCAGGACTGGAACTGAAGCTGAAGACAGGCAGGACTGGAACAAGCAGGACTGGAACTGAAGCTGAAGACAGGCAGGACTGGAGCAGGCAGGACAGAATACAAGCAGGGCAGGGACTGACGCTGAAGACAAGCAGGGCCAGAACAGATGCAAGATACAGACCAGAGACAAAGCAGAAGCAGGCTGGAAGTGCAACAAACACACACAGACGAAAACTCATCTGAAGACCTCTATTGCAAAGGCAAGGCATGAAAGTTCCTAGGTGCTTTAAAAAGGATTTTACTGATGATGTCACAACTAAGAATGAGGCTTGGCTGCAGGAACACCAGAGTGAGGCTTGGCTGCAGGAACACCAGAGCGAGGCTTGGCTACAGGAACACCAGAGTGTGGTTTGGCTGCAGAAACACCAGGGCAAGGCTTGGCTACAGAAAAACCAGAGAGAGGCTGGAATGCTGGAATACCAGAATAGGACTGGAATGATCTATGGAACACGACCGGGAAACAGGGAAAAAGCAGTCCACGGCAGCTACAGGGCCTGATCACTGGGAAGAGTGGTGAGTATAGACACAGGGCACGGCCACAACAGTGACAAGAATACGCTTGGATTTTGGCATGGAACACTAGGCTCGATATATAGAATCTGGGAGAAAGTGCCATACTCCCACAGTGCATATCTCAAAAGGGGGCATGGCCATGGGTGTTCCAAAAAGTTACACGTAGTTATAGAACAATGTTTCCCAAGTCCAGTCCTGGAGTACCCCTTTCCAGCCAGGTTTTCAGGATATCCACAATGAGTATGCATGATTTGCATACACTGTCTCCATTATATGCAAATCTCTTTCATACACATTCATTGTAGATATCCTGAAAACCTGACTTGCAAGAGGTACTCCAGGACCAGACTTGGGGAAACACTGTTATAGAATACTAGCTCAGCGTGCCCAACTTGAACACCCCTAGTTTAGCAGGTGTAAGTCTGGTACTAAATTTTGGGAGTGAGAACTAGCACTAAGCATGATTTTATAACGAGCACACAGCCTTTATAAAATTGCACAGCGCCAATCGTTTCCAGCACCCATTTTTGAACATGATTTATAGAATTCATCCCTTTATACTTATGAGCACATGACAATGCAAGTTAATGTCCATTAGTGTGCACCAGGGGCGTAGCTACGTGGGGCCACGGGGGGCCTGGGACCCTCCAGATTTGGCCCTGGCCCCCGCAAACCCTTTCGACCCCCCTTCTCGCCACCGCTAACCCTGCCCCGCCGCTGCCGCCATCGGGTACCTGTGCTGGCGGGGGTCCCCAACCCCTGCCAGCCGAAGTCCTCCTCAGCCGGGCTCCGGGTCAGCGCGTTGCTGCAGCTGATGTGGAAGCCTAGGATTCTGTTTCTGTGTGAGTCATCCTGACGTCCTGTGCGTTGAACATGCAGGATGTCAGGACGACTCACACAAAAGAAACAGAATCCTAGGCTTCCACATCAGCTGCAGCAACGTGCCGGCCTGCAGACCGGCTGAGGAGGACTTCGGCTGGCAGGGGTTGGGGACCCCTGCCAGCACAGGTACCTGACGGCGGCAGCGGCGGGGTACTCAGGGGAGGGTTGGCGGCAGCGGGAAGGGGGGTCAAAAGGGGAGGGGCGCCAGGGGATCAAGGGTGTCGGGGGGTCCACAGCAGGGGGGCTAAAATGTGCCCCCTCACCTCAGCCTGTGGCCCCCCCTCCCGCTGAAGTCTGGCTACACCCCTGGTGTGTGCTGCATTTTTGTGTCAGGTGGCCCATAGGTATTAAATAGGATATGAAGAATTTAGTGTGTACTAATGTCTGTTAGCGCACGCTAAGCTATAGTAAAAGGACTCCTTAATGCGGAGGCCACAATCTGGAGTAGAAAATAAACAATGGGAAATTAAGGAGGAAGCCTCCCTAAATCCCTCCTGTACAGGGCTGGCTGAAATGAGTACTTTTTATTGTGACATCCACATATAAATTCAGCCCTTTCTAAAATTACCATTTACATGTGGCTGTCATTTCCACATGCAAATGCTAGAATTTCCTCATGGAAATTGTGACTAAGTCTTCTAAAATAATCTCCAATGTACAATACCAACCTCTGCATTAATTGTAAGATGTAGTCCCCACCCATTCTCTGCCCGAAAGTGATATTTTCCATATTAGCCATTTAACTTGGCAATTAGTGTGCACTAACAATTAATGCACTGTGCTATCTGCACAGCATATTGCTGTTAGGACTTGATTTAAAAAAAAAGACGAAGAAGTGGGAAACAGAAGGAGACTCAGCAAATGATGGGAACTGGAATAAAGCAATGCTTTAATTGCGCATAAAATGGTCCATAAAATGTACAAGAAACTCTTCTTTCAATACTGTTACATAAAAGACTCAACATAGCACCATGTTTCAGCTTGAAATGCCTGCCTCAGGAGTCTTTCAGTAGTGTATCCAAGGAATAATACTGGACTGCTACCAAAAAGGTTGCCTGGAGGTCTTTAAAAAACAATAATTGGAATACAAAATGTGTCAGAACATTACTCCTTTGGAAACGTTCACATAGAGAAAAGGGGGGCACAATGCTCCTCCACAGTCTAGTGAAGTGTTATGTATAGACTGCAGAGGAGTGCTGTGCCCCCCTTTTCTCTACACTCTGCCTGCCTGTTAATGCTGTGGTACAGAGTTCAAGTTTTAAAACTAGGGGGGGTTGCTTTTTAAAAGATTCTGCCCATTAATAACCTACAATTCATCCCTTAAACCCCAATCTTTAAGTTCCCAAAGCACAGAGCAAAATAATGTTCACTTACCAGAGAATCGTCCTCTTCTTTCAGAACTTCTCATAAAGAAAGTTAAGTGGGACCTTTCCTCTCTATATAGTTTTGAACCTAAGGGGACTGCTTCAAACAGACCCTTTCAAGCTAACTCAGTAACCCCATTGCCCTTATTAACTTTTGCAAATATTCTACTTCCTCACATCTTAATTAACACCTAATTCAGGTCAATAGCAGTCCTACCTCTCCAGCAGCCAAATATATAAAAAAAATAACTGTCTTTTAGAACAAAGTTTGAGCCTTGCTACTATCCTTTTTAATTATCTTTGACTGTTAAGTTTCTATCTCTAGAAAAAGTTTCAGTTTAAAACTATGAAAAAAGGGTTGTACACTATGGAAGCTAGTAAATAATGCTTGCTTCTCTCTTTTTTTACCTTAAGACACTGAACTAGGCCCTGCTGTGCCTGCTAGGGGGGGGGGGGGGGGGAAGGGTATGGAGACTAGTTGATACAGTTTGCTTTTTCTTTTTTAAATTTTGCTTATCAATAACCTGCTTGCTTCTTTTCCCTTTCTTTGATGTGTTCCCTCCAACCATACTTTACTGATGAAAGTTCTGCTACTTTACTCTATGTTCTGGTTGCCAAGAAACTGGATTACTGTAACATCATCTATGCTGGCCTTTCTGATATCTCTCTTTGTAAACTTTAGACAGTACAAAACACTGCCATTCATATTCTCTCTCATGCCTGACTTTATGATTGTTACCCCTTTTTCCAGCAAAATCAATAACTCTGACAATTAAACTCATATCATGCCACATAACTACCATAACTATTTTTGAATCATTTATACCCTATCACCACTATAAGTACGCCCATATTTCATTTCCCTCCTAGAAGGCAGTGACATTGAATGTTCTTTCAGAGAGAAAGAGAAAAAACAAATTTATGAGACTAATGTACTGTAAAAGTACATAAACAAAAACTCATTGGCACATGAATGTCAAAAGAAAAAAAAGCTAAATATATATTCTGTAAACATTAGCAGAGAGAACAATTTAGACAATGTTCTCAACTTCTTCAAGTCAAGTACCCCCTAAGTCAAACAAATTTCATCTAAGTATCACCAAGTTCTGATCAGCAGAGAAGTTGAAATGGACATTCCAAAAACTGACAATCTAATCGTGAGATAGAAAATAAAATCACTTTTTCTACCTTTGTTGTCTGGTTATTTTATTTTTCCAGTTTTCTTGATCTGAGCTCTGGTTTCTGCTTTACTCCGTCTTCTCTTGTCATTTTTCTCTCTCCTCCTTTTTGTTTCAGCTTGCTTTAATTTATTTTTCTGCCTCTCTGTCAAGATTTCTTTTGTTCCTACTATCCAGTCTTCAATTTCCCTCTTTTCAGTGCATCTTTCTACAGGTTGCCATCTCTTTCCCTCACCCCAGCTCTCCCATTTCCCTTTCTCTTATGAGCACCATAGTAATATAGTAAATGTCGACAAAGACCTGCATCAAGGTGGCCAGAGTTGAATCTGGCACTCTGCCCAAGTTCCACTTCTTCATGGTTAAATACTGGTATACTTTATCTTTGACTCTCCCTGCCAATTTCAGGATATAGACCATAGAAATCTGCCCACCGCAAGTCTTACGTCCCAAATACTGGAGTTGCCATAAAAGCCCACTCCAACCTTGATCAAACTGTTTTGCTTTGGTTTTTTTTTTTTTGCCATTTATGGTCAGGGGCATAGCCAGACCTCAAGGTGGGAGGGGGCCAGAGCCCCACGTGTGGGGCACATTTTGGTCCACCACCCCTCCACCGTTGCCCTGCTGCTTCCCACCCACTGCTGCCACTGCACATACCTTGGCTGGCGGGGGTCCCCAACCCCCACCAGCTGAGGACTACCGCAGCCGCACATACCTTGGCTGTCGAGGGTCCACAACCCCAGACACTGGTCTCCAGTGCTGTCACATTGCCTGCCCTGCTCTCTCTTTCCCTCATGTCCGGCACTCTCATTTTAGTGAACTAAACTAAAATGAGCGTGCTGGATGTCAGGGGAACAGAGAGCAGGACAGGCAATGCGACGGCGCCAGAGACCAGCGCTGGACAAAGGCTTCAGCTGGTGGGAGTTGGGGAACCCCGCCAGCCAAACCAGGGATACATTGCCAATTTGGGAGGGGCCCAGGCCCCCTTGGTCCCCTGTAGCTAAGCCACTGTTTATGGTACCCAGATCGTAGAAGTCTGCCTGGCATTGGTCTTACTTCCAAACCTCTGAAGCTGACATCAAATCTTACTCCAGTTATGAGGTCATTTAAGTTGCTTTAATTGGATTCCATCCTTTTTCTACATAGTGTTCCTCTGAGTTTATCCCAGGTGTTATTAAAGTCTGTCATCGTTTCTGTCTTCACAACCTCTTGAAGGATGGCATTCTAGGCATTCACTACCAATGCTCTCTTTAAGGAGTGGCCCCGGAGTGTGCAAATTTTTATCATGTGAGCAACAAGTTCTGAAAACCAACAATTCTTGAGCGCCAGTATTAGCAATACATTTCGGTACAGTGAAACCTTGATTTTCACTGACGTCAGATTTCGTCATTTTCGGTTATCGTCAATTTTTTTCGCGAAATTTTTGTCTCAGTTTTCGTCGGTCGCCTCAGAATTCGTCAGTAAATGCCATGTTAAATGTTCATTTATTGCTAGTGATTTGAGGGCATGTGCAGGAGGTGGGTGTGTTTTACATCATGTGCGTTAATTGCATTGGCTGGCTGTTGGTGTGGAAAGCGTGGGATATTTCTAGTGCCACTCCCCCCTTCCCCTTGTTCCTGTTTGCATTTGTTTAGCATTTTTGAAGGGCGGGAGCAGGAGGTGGGTGTGTTTAAGTGTGTGGGATCGTTAGAGAGGGGCTGGTGGAGGAGGTGTGTGCTGGAGATCTATGAGGACGGGACGGGATAGCGATTTGCGGATGTGGTGCATTGTAAGTAGTTGCTGGTTGGGGATGTGCACTGGGGGGTAGGCGGAGGTAAGCGGGGCAGGGGAATCCGGAGTCCTCTTGATCGGGGCGCTGATTTGCCCTTAGTAGCTTGTTGGCGCTGTTACAGCCTGTTATAATTTCTGAAGCGTTGTGTGACTTGCCGCATCATCATTTATATAGTAGGATTAGTCTTTTTATTCATTTAAAATAATTTAAAATAAATTGCCTCGGTTTTCGTCGTTTTCGGTTTTCGCCAATTATTTTTGGACGAATTATCGACGAAAACCGAGGTTTCACTGTATGTAGCACAAAAAAACATCACACAGATGATTATTTTTCTGTATTGCATATTTAAAGCTACACCTTTTCATTTTCCCTGCATGACTGATGTGCTGTCTGAGATAAACATTACCATCTGGTTTAAATTTAACTTGTTTTCCATATAAAAATGTTGAATAGCCCCAAGAATAGATAAACTGTGACATGCTGTTAATCTCATTATGCCACCAAACACAGTTTTATGAATGGATTCACTATCATTCCTATATTTAGGGCCCTGGTGTCTCTAGCGTTAGCACACGCTAAAAATGCTAGTGCACTTTAGTAAACAGGCTCCTTAATGTATAAAATTAACATTTTTAAAACTGTTATGTCAGTTGATTCATCAATTATCAAAGTGTGGTAGGCTGATTTTCTAATTTCATTTAACACGTCAGTTCTGATTGTTAAATTTATGCACTTGCTGAACTCAAAGGCATAATTATTACTTGGCCAACTATCCAGTATTTTCACGTATTTGGCAACATAAGTACATAAGTAATGCAACACTGGGAAAAGACCAAGGGTCCATTTATTGCATTTATATCCCACATTTTCCTGGACTGGACTGGAATATCCTGGACTGCGAACATAGAATAATTTATTTTCACAGCCAGCAAAACACTATCTATTAAAACCTTTACTTCATCAGGTGTTGCTTGTTTTCACTGCATAAGTTCTTTTCTGTCTTCATGCTCATTTATATTTTTTTCAACAAACCTTTTCATTGATTCTCAAGCTTTGTGACCGAATCAATATGAGATTTCTGGTTCAAATGTCATTTGAGATGGTCCATTTTCCAGTCACTCCATGCTTTCCCTGAGGTCCATTCGTTAAAAGATCCTGCTTTCAAGCAAATTTTGCAAATGACCCCATCCATCTCTGACTAGTTAAAATTTTCTCCCAGAGTCTAGCGCCATGCGATAAGTCCGTTTTAACAAAACTTTCCGTAAACTATTCCTTCTTAAACCCCAAACACCATTTCTTTGATGTACTACTTGAACTCTCTTCAGCTTTGTGCTTAGACATAGTTAAAATGTTTTTAATATTATTTACCAATGTTAAACTGCTTACTACTTCACTGACTTTAGAACAATGGCTATCACGAGATCGGAAGTGACAAACAACAGCATAGACAATTTCATATAGTGCAATTTTGTTTGAAACTCATTTATATTGGGTCGGTAATTGACTTAGTTTAATTAATTTTATTTCATTTGTATAGTTTAATTTTGTTTGAAAGTTGGGTCGGTATTTTTGTGAGTGACCATATAAAATCTGTGAGTGATGTTCCTAAAATGTATCAGCTTAGAGGGAACATTGTCCACCACCCTTTCTGTGAAAAATATTCCCCGACATTGCTCCTAATACCTCAACTCATGACCTCAAGTTCTACCACTTCCCCATCTCTGAAAAAGATTAGTTTGCATATTAATACATTTTAATATTTAAACATCTGTATTGTAGCCCCCGTCCCATCCCACCTTTCTAGCTTGTAGAAATACATATATTTATTTATGCTTGACCTGGAGCTGGTATAGATAGACACGTGTGCCTGCCATTAGCAGGTGTGTGTATGAGTAGCAATTTTTCTATCTAAAATTGCCAAATATATATGGTTAGTTTTAAAATCACCTCCATAGCATTTTCTTGAGCTTAATATTGTTTGCCATTAATCTACATTAATATATGCATGCAACTTTCTTTAAGCTGGTCCCCTTATTCTCTGTCATAAGAATATTTATTTTTGTTACATTTGTACCCGGTGCTTTCCCACTCATGGCAGGCTCAATGTGGCTATGGAGAGTTAAATGACTTGCCCAGAGTCACAAGGAGCTGCCTGTGCCTGAAGTGGGAATCGAACTCATTTCTTCAGTTCGCTAGGACCAAAGTCCACCACCCTAACCACTAGGCCACTCCTCCACTGTTTCCAACTGTGGCCCAGTATTCTGCTTCCAACAGTGGCCAATTCAGGTCACAAGTACCTGGCAAGATCCCAGAACAGTAAAACAGATTTTATATTGCTTATCCTAGAAATAAGCAGTGGATTTTCCCCAGTCCATCTTAATATTGGCTTATGGACTTTTCTTTTAGGAAATTATCCAAACCTTTTTTAAACCCTACTAACTTATTCTATCTTATCTGTTTATATGCTTCACCTTCACTTACACCCTATGATATCTATTGTTGAGTTTTTTTTATGCCATACTCTCCTTAATTCTATATAGACATTTGGGCATGGAGTCCAGATGCGCGCGTAAACTAATTGTTTAATTGGATGCTAAACAACCGACTATTGGCATCAATTAGAGTTGATTGACACTTAATTAGCACTAATGTGCAGTTATGCACTTCTGCCTAAATACTATTCATTAACATGTGGCCATAGGAAGGGCCTGGATGGGTCAGGGGCATTCCAAAAATTTAAGCGTAGTGTTATAGAATACCGGAGTTATGCGCCCAACTTGCTTGCCAGGATTTACACCAGGTTTAAGCATGTGTAAGTCCTCACACCCAAAGCTGGGTGCAGGAATTTGCTCTAAGCATTATTTTACAAAGGTTATGGTTACAGTTATGGTTGATATATCACTATTCAAAACATACAGTATAGTGGTTTACAAAACAAATTTATTCTTTAGAAAGTTGAAAGGGAACTCCAATAGCGGATAGGACAGAGGTCAACGAAGGACAGCATCAAGCATTCAAAGATGTACCAGAGTAACACAGTTGAGTCTACTGGTCATCAATATCATCTAATACCGCCACACCAGAATGTCATACCAGATCATGGGCCTCTGCCACCCAGCGTTAGCTGTAATCATTAGGCATCTCCAAATGCTAGCTTGAAAAGGGAAGCTTTTAGGGCCCTCTTGCATTTGAGAAACACAAGTTCCAGGTGGAGTGCTGCTGGGAAAGAATTCCATAAAGATGTGGTCACACAATAAAAGGCTGCTTGCCTGGTGGAATTATTTTTGGTCTTGCTCTAGAATACATGTTGGGCCTAATAACCCTACCGCTATGCAGCATACACACTGAAGCAAGGAACTACCTCACATTCCACTTCCCCAACTGCCAGTCTACTCATCTGGCTTCACCTATCTATGCACTAAGAGTTGGAATGCACTACCTAAAGTATTAAGGAAATTGGACAACTACCTGATCTTTCATAAACAATTCAAGACCTACTTCTTCAAAAAATCCTTCCACGAAACCCCATTATGAATCATCACTAAAGACAGACCTGTTCAGTAGAGCCTACCCCACCGACCCAACATAAAAATTCCGGTCACTTGCGACACAACATAACTAAAGACTGCAACGGACATTACCTGACTTTTCTTCCCCCTTTCCCTCTCTAAGTTCCCCCCAACTGTTTCCTACCATACATATACCTCATTATACCACAATATCACTTTGTATTCATTCATACTATATATTTGTTCAAACCATAATCGGCTAACACCGTTAACGGTTATATGTAAGCCACATTGAGCCTGCAAAAGGTGGGAAAATGTGAGATACAAATGTAACAAATAATAATAATAATTATATGCTAAGTATTTTTCCACTGTAGGATTAGGCTTAATCTCTGCCATGATTCAGTGCATAGTTGTATTTCTGTATGAAATATAAAGTTTTCTCACAGGTTTCTTCCACACTATGTTTTTACAAATATTTTTAGTCGACACATTTAATAATGGGTTCTAAATGTAAGCCTATTTCTATGAATGTAAAAGAACTTAACAATCCTATTTTTTCTAAAGAAGGTTCTTGTTTATATTTGAAAAGAACAGATATTCTATTCTTTCAAGAAACCCATCTACTTATTTTGATTTGATAACAAACTTCCTACAATCAAACCAAAGCAAAGTACATAAAATACAACTATAATTATATAAAAATTCATAGTCAACAAAATCCACCCACCTGTAACTGACTAATATCACAAACCCCATCAATCATTTACCACCAAAAGCTTAATTAAAAAGAACACAGCAGCTAGACTCATATTTGGCAAACCAAAATCTGAAAGTGCCAAGCCCTTAAGAGAAAAATTACACTGGCTTCCACTTAAGGAACGAATCACGTTCAAATTATGTTCACTAGTTCACAAAATTATCCATGGAGACGCACCAGCTTATATGTCTGACCTAATAGACTTACCACTTAGGAACGCCAGAAGATCATCCCGCAAATTCCACGATCTGCACTTCCCCAGTTGTAAAAGAATGAAATACAAATTAGTGCATGCGTCAAACTTCACCTACTTGAGCACGCAGTTATGGAACGCACTGCCGCGCAACTTGAAATCGATCTATGAAAGAACGAACTTCCGCACATTACTGAAGACCCATCTCTTTGAAAGAGCATACAAAAAAGACCAACCCAAGTGAATATACACTACACAACTCGCCTATTTAATTTCAGAACTGTTTCTTATAATCTGCTTGTATACTACTACCTTGTTTTTATCATCATACTAACCAAAATCATGCAATACTAAATGTTTATATTACTAACACTCTTCCACTACTCATGATGTATTGTAAGCCACTTTGAGCCTGCAAAGAGGTGGGATAAGGTGGGATACAAATGCAACAAATAAATAATCTTGGCTCTTTATCAGGATACCTTATAATTTCCCTCTTCATAAATCCAGGGGGCCATATTCTACAACGTAGAAGCAAAGAATCCAAAGTAAAAGACAATCATAAAGTCAATTTTACTGAAGTTTAGCATGCACTAACAGATATTAGTATGTGCTAGGTGCCACATGGCCCACAGAATGTGCAGCATTTAGAGCTAGATTATATATATGGGCCCCTTATACTAAGCGACGGTAAGCGGACCGCTGGCTAAACTGTAAGTACCGCTGGCCTACCACAGCAGCATGGCGGTACTTCCCACCCCTAGCGAGCCGTCATACTGCTACTACTACTTATCATTTCTATAGTCCTACTAGATGTACGCAGCACTGTCATATCTGTCACTACAAAAATATATTTATTTGTGTAGTGCCGGAGTGTACCTTGCGGTAATCAGGAAGTGCCATGTGTTGCCCAGTTACTGCCGGGTTAGCACGGGAGCCCTTGCCGCCATCTCAATGGGTGGCGGTAAGGGTTCCCCCTCCAAATGGCCGTGCGGCAAGTGCTTTACTTGCCACTCGGCCATTTCCTGAATGAAATAGAGACTTCCCTTTTACCCGCTGCGGTAAAAGGGGGCTCAGCACACATGAAAAGCATGCATCCATGCCAACGCAGGCCCCCTTTTGCTGCAGCTTGCTAAAAGGGGCCCCAGGTGCCTAAAAAACAGCACCAAAAAAGCGCTATTCAATAAGCTGCGTTTAAAGTTAGGTGCAGTTTATAGAATAGTGCTTATGCCTGGGAATCGAACCTAGCGTTAGGTGCAGCCATTTGTACCAGCTGAAACTTGATGCAAATGTACACACCTAAATTATTTATGTTTATTTATTTGGATTTTGCTCACACCTTTTCAGTAGTAGCTCAGGGTGAGTTACATTTAGGTACAAGTGGGTATTTTTTTCTTAGGCACATGTCCCCTGTATTCTATAACAATACACATAAATGCTGGGAATAGCCCCCATTCTGCACATAACCCTCCCATTTCTGTGCCCCTTTTTTTTTCACTTGTGCATAATTTAGGTGTGGATCGCACACTTAAATGTATGTGCCTAAGTTCCAGTTAAATCTAATTAGTATCGATAATTGCTTGTTAAAATGCCACCAGCATTAAACCCGGAAATTCAATGCCCTTCGATGTCCGGGCTCCAGCGTTGAATTTCTGGGTATAGGGAGCCGGCTAAAACATAGCCAGTTAAGTAAGATATTCGGCACTTAACTGGCTATGAAGAACTGCATAAAGATAGGACTACATTTTATGCTGTCCTGTTTATGTGGTTATCTCAACTGTTTAAGTGCTGAATATTGGCATTTAATCGAGTAAGTGCTAATTCCGCCCTTGGAACTTCCCCAAAATAGCCGGTTTTGGTTTGAGTGTTAACTGGGTATTTTCAGCGGCACCATCCGGTTAAGTACCACTGAAAATGCCCAGTTAGCCCCGGACAGGTGATTTAAACAATCAGGAGCCTCTCCTTGCTATTTAAATTAATTTGACTGTCAGGCCCTAGTTTGAAATCCTCTGTTCAGCAGTGTTATTCCAGCAATGCTCCCGGGCCGGAGACTGAAGAGCTGCTGATGTTCCCCCACCCCTCGATCAAGCCCATCACCCCTGAAGACAATGGGGGGTTTCATCTAGGGGTAGGGGATTGATACCAGCCCTTCAGTCTCTGGCCTGGGAGCATTGGGCCACTACTTTGAGCCCAATGCTTTTAATAACCCCAGCTTTTGGCTGGGGTTATTTCACCATCATTTTAAGCCCAGAACACAACTTGCAGTATAAACACCAGACGTTGTACTCTAGTTTTCACATAGCAATGAGCTGCTTAGCATAAGTGTTTCCCAAGTCAGTCCTGGAGTGCCCCCATGCCAGTTAGGTTTTCAGGATATCCACAATGAATATGCATGAAAGAGATTTGCATTCAATGGAGGCAGTGTATGTAAATGAATCTCATGCATATCAATTGTGAATATTCTGAAAACTTGACTGGCAAGGGGCTACTCCAGGACTGACTTGGGAAACACTGCTTTACATGCATTTGTATGTTTGCATCTCATTACTACGTAACCTGTGGTGATCTAAATATCACTGTGGTAGGGCAAAACAAGCTGTGTTATAACCCTGTACGTCATGTTAAGGACCAAATAAGATGACTTAGAGGGGCATAATCGAACGTCGCCGGCGATCTATTTTGGCGGCGGCGCAACAGCTGGGCGGATCCGTATTATCGAAAAAGATGGCCGGCCATCTTTTTTTTCGATAATACGGTTTAGCCCAGCCAAATGCCAGAGTTCCCCAGGTTTGAGATCACCAGTTTTGTTTTTCAGCGATAATGGAAAAAAAATGCGGGCCATCTCAAACCCGGCAAAAACCAAGGCATTTGGTCATGGGAGGAGCCAGCATTTGTAGTGCACTGGTCCCCCTCACATGCCAGGACACCAACCAGACACCCCAGGGGGCACTTCTAAAAATGTTTTAAAAAAATACACAAATAGCTCCCAGGTGCATAGCTCCCTTACCTTGGGTGCTGAGCCCCCCAGATCCCCCCCAAACCCACTCCCCACAACTCTACACCATTACCATAGCCCTTATGGGTGAAGGGGGGCATCTACATGTGGGTACAGTGGGTTTTGGGGGGGTTTGAGGGCTCAACACTTAGCACCACAAGTGTAACAGGTAGGGGGGTGGACCTGGGTCTGCCTGCCTGAAGTGCACTGCACCAATTAAAAACTGCTCCAGGGACTTGCATACTGTTGTCAGGGAGCTGGGTATGACATTTGAGGCTGGCATACAGGATGGTAAAAAAAGGTTTTTATTTTTATTTTTTTAGTGTGGGAGAGTGTTGGTGACCACTGGGGGACTACAGGGAGATCATCCCTCATTCCCTCCAGTGGTCATCTGGTCAGTTGGGGCACCTTTTTGAGGTTTGGTCATGAAAATAAAAGGACCAAGTAAACCAGGCGAAATATTGCTTAACGCCGCTTTTTTTTTTTCCATTATCCGCGAAAGCCGGCCATCTGGTAGCCACGCCCATGCCTGTCCATGTTCCGCCTTCGCTGCGCTGCCAACACACCCCCTTGAACATTCGCCGGCACGGCGACGGGAAAGCGGCGATGGTGTCAAAAAAGCCGCTTTCGATTATACCAATTTCGCCGCTTTTGAGAGATCACCGGCCATCTCCCGATTTATCTTGGAAGATCACCGGCGATCACTTTCGAAAATAAGCTTGATAAGGTCCTAATGCAGCTAGATATTATTATTATTAGGACTCCAATTAGATTACAAATTTTAATTGTGATTCTCTCCCTCCTCTTCCTCCCCCCCCCCCCCCCCCCCCCCCCCCCCCCCCCCCCCCCCCCCCCCCCCCCCCCCACGCATTAGGATCATATTTGCTGGCGAGGATGCCGAAGCCCTACCACCCGAAGAAATCCCCTGCCTGAGCTGCCCCCTTCCTCCTTGTGCTGCCTCATTAGCGAGAAAGTCAGCGGCGTTCTTTCGGCCACCAATACCGTAATCCCCAAGAATGGTCAGTTCACACATGAACTGAGCACGCTCGGGGCGTGCCAGCATTCGTAGCTGGAAGCACGTCGCTGACATCCTTGTTCATGAAGCAGCATGAAGGGAAGGGGGTGGCTTAGGAAGCAGATTTCTTCAGCTGAGGAGCTTTGGCAACCCTGTCAGTCATTGAAAGGCTGGGTTCTCTATTGACTGAACCTCAAACAAACTTATTGATAAAAAAACATTTCTGATTACAGTGACGATCCTAGGTCGGCTGCCACCCGGGGCGGATCGCTGATGCGCACCCCCCCCCCCCCCCCCGGGTGCAGCACGACCCCCCCTGGCGAAATGACACCCCCCGATGCATCAACCCCCCCCCCCCCCCCGGGTGCATCTTTAGCTGCGGGGAGCAGCCGCGCGGCTCTCGGCTCTGCTGGCTCCCTGCTCCCTCTGCCCCGGAACAGGAAGTAACCTGTTCCGGGGCAGAGGGAGCAGGGAACCAGCGGAGCCAACAGGCGCGTGGCACCCCCCCAGTAGCGTGCACTCGGGACAGACCGCCCCCACCGCCCCGCCCTTGGTACGCCGCTGTCTGATTATGAGGAAATTATGTCAGATTTGTAAATTTTGGGGGGTCAGTATATTTTAAGATAATACTTTAATCTCTCATACTATCACAGATTGATTATTGAAATGTAATTGCGATACCATGAGAGACGGCGGTCTTGGAGCCCAGATTAAGTGACACCACACAGCAAGTTAGGGTGAACGAAATTAATGTTTATTAAAGGTGTTGGGAAAGGGGGTCCTGTTCAGTTCCAGGGCCACCGAGATGGGTGGGGGGCAGGGGGGACAAAATTCCCCGGGCCCGGGCCTCCAAGGGGGGCCCGGCGCTGGGGTCAGGCCGCCGGCACTGCAGTCCCCAGTCTCACCTGCCTGCCTCCTCAGGAAGGCCAGAGGAGAGGTGATCTGTGACTGCCGCTTTGAATGCAGGGGGCCCGGAGCCGTGGAGGTAGGCAGGTGAGACCAGGGACTGCAGAGGTGGGGGGCGGCAGCGGCGGGGGGGGGGGGGTAGAGGCAGGGCTTGCCCCAGGCCCGGCCTAGTCTCTCGGCGGCCCTGTTCAGTACTCAAAGGAAGAAGAAATCAAATGCAAAAGCAGTCTTTGAACAGAAGAGTGCCCTCCGTGGCATGCTCCTGCAGGAATATTGCATGCACTAAAGTCTCTTAGTAAGGCAATATTTTCTCTTAACTCTGGCTTGGTTCTCAGAGTTATTAGTACAGTTCTTAGTAGTGCACCAGCTAGCCTGCCTCAGGCTGGATCCAATATGCAAAGCTACAAGGATTAACTTGACCTACCTGACTGCTGCGGTTCCTTTCCACAGGTACCTGGTGAGTCCTATGCAGTAAGTCGTCACCCCTTCCCTCTGGGCCCTCTTAACATCACTCTGGCCCTGCCTTTTATAGTTCATGGCTTCAGCTCCACCCCTCCCATCTCACTTCCTCCTTGGGCAGAGCGAAGGGATTTAAGGTGGCTTGCAGTACCTGAGGAATCATTCTTAAGGGTGAGGGGCAGTGTTCTGCATACCCCCTCACAGTCATAGATTAAGACTGCCCAAATTCTTTTTTTTGCATAAAACTGATTGAATAATTCCTTTTTATGTTCAACTCCATTGGCTTCCATTGGAGGCTTGGATTATGTTTAAATTTTACATTGGCTGTTATTCAATGCTATTTAACTGTCCAGGAACAGCTCCTGGCCAATTAAATAGCACTTAACCAGCTAAGCACTAATATTCAGCATGAGATAGCCAGTTATCTGCACTGAATATTGTCGCTTAGTGCACAGCGGCTAACTGGCTATATTGCACGATATAACCAGCTAGCTGTGAATATTCAGCGTGTCCCCTGCTAAGATTAGCAGCCAAATAGGATTGCCTAAACAGCAGTCCTAGCTTTGGCTGCTATAAACTTAACCAGCCAACACTGAATATTAACTTAGGGTAGTGTTAAACGATCACTCACCGGAACGTGGACCTCCGCACATCACAAGACCGCAGTGCGCCTCCCCGCATCCTACAGATTCCACTTCCGGGCTGTGAACCGACAGCTGGGAGCGGCAGGTCCCAGCCATGGGCAACATGGAAGAAACCGAAACCGACAGAGGGACAGCTGGGAAGCTGGGAGCACTGGCTGGGCAGAGAGCTGACATCAGACACCTGCGCTCCTTTTTCTGTGGGGCTTCCTGGTTCCTCAGGGTTTTGGCTACACTCTTCTCCCTCGTAAGAGCTGCGATGGTCGTGTTTGTCTCCCTGCCTGTTCACCTGATGCTGACCCGGAGTGAACCTTGACCACTCTTTGTCTGCTGCCTGCCAAGACCCGGACTGGAACTTGCTTCTATGCTCTCCAGCTGCTAGCCTCACAAAGTCTGGTCCTTTCCTGGTTATCCTTTTTCTCTTTTCCCATAAGTCCTGCCGGTCACCCAAACCTGGGCTCAACCCTTGGAGAACAGTGACTGGTATAGGTGAACCTTTCTGTAGGCTGGACAACCGTTGTTCCTGTGGAAGAGTGGCTAAAGGGCTCACCCACTAACCCTGTTTAAAAAGGCACACTAGCGTTTTTAGTGCAAGCTGTGTAGAAGCCCATGATATTCCTATGGGTGTCTACATGTTTAATGTGTTAATTTTTAGCATGTTTTTAGCATGTTTACAAATACGCTAGTGTGTCTTTGTAAACAGGGCTCTAAGCCAGTTAAATTTAAACCGACTGAATAAAACCCGGATATTCAACACTGGTCACTGGAAACGGTCTGGCATTGAATATCGCAGGACTTAGCTTTCCTGCCTTCCGCTGGCTGAATATTGACTGGATTTTATTTTATTCAAGGTTATTTATGGCATTGCACCCCTGAATGCGCATGATTTATTCCAATTTTCTCATGGTCAGAGATGTTCCTTACACAATAATTCTATATTTCCATTCCAACTTCAAATGGGAAGACATTTTTAAAAAGTATTTACTTCCTCCTTTGCTTTTCAGGCAGCCAAAATGTGGAAAGCATTACTGTCTAACCTCCAATTTATTTCCAATTATATGCTTTCTAGGAGATCTGTAAAAACCTTTTATTTTCTAAATGCGGTTTACACAACTGAAAACTTACTTAGGCCACTGAGTTTTTATTATAATTGTTAGACACTGAACATATTGTGATTCCTAGATAATTATCTAGTTATTATTTAGAACTGTTTCCTGTAATAGCGAAATACAAGACATGTAATTTTATGTTATATTATGCAGGGTTACTGCAGCTTTGGGAGGGGGCCTGAGCCCAAAGTGGAGGGGACCAGGCCCCTTAGCCCTTCCCCTCCCCCATGGCTATACCACTGATTAAAAGACCAATATCTCCCTCTCTCCTGGGTCCAACTCCCTCCCTCCCATTGTCCAGCATCTATCTCTCCCTCCCACTGAATATAAACCATCTTTTCTATAAATTTTCCTACAAAAGGGAGATTCAACATAGGACAATAAACTGAACATTATTTGGTCTGAACCCTGATTTTTACAGATTAGATTTGTGATTGCCTGTTTTAGGGTTAATAAGAAAATGACCTGTCTTATTGACAAATTTGCTAACCTAGGAGGGATAGAAGCCCCTTCTTTTCTGCACCGTTTCAAGTCCTTCTGAGCTTCTACTATTTGGGGGAATTTGTTTTATGCAGACCTATTGGCCTATTTTTTTATGTATTTATTTTTTTATTATAATAAACTTTCCAGCTGATATTCAGCTGGCAGCAGTCAGTGTTTTTTTAAACGCTGACCGTCGCTGGCTAAGTAAACCCTGGATATTTAATATCAGGCCATGTGCAGCCACCAGCACTGAATCCAGTATTTTTTGTGGGCTGGCTGGCAGAGCTTATGCAGGTCCAGGCTGATATTAAGTAGTATCCTGAGAGGTCGTGGTAGCCATTTTTTCAGAGAAGCAGCAAAGGACAGGAGCGAATGGCCAAGCTCCTCCCTAACACCACCCCCTGTATTGCCCCTGACCTTTTTTTTGTGACAGTCGGTGGTATTATTCAGCGGCACTGCCCAGTTTTTAATTGCTTTGAATATTGGCCAGCTTTATTGTCCTCCCTTACTTCCTTTACTTCTGTATATTCTCATAGGGCACATTTTATCCTTTTTTTTGGTGTTTGCTTACTTTTCATGATCCAGCTATGTGGAAGGAAGTCAAATGCTTTCCTCTAATCAATCCAAGCTGTAAATAGATTCACTTTTCTACATTTTGAATTATTTAGAATTGCTTGATCTGTAAGTAACTGCATCTTTGTTTCCTCATTTATTTTTACAGTTTCCTTTTTGCCAGTTGGGTATTGGAAATATTTTTTCAAATAAGAATAGGTTTGAATTTGCTATTATTCCAGTAAAAATTTGAATATGTTAGGCAGCAAGTTATTGGTCTGTGGTTTTCAGGTAGAGTTTCTTTTAGTTTGTCTTTCATTTATGAAATGGTTCTTGGAATATTCTATTCTGCAGTGTAGCATTAAATTGATCAGCTAATCATGCATGTAGGTTAGTTAAGTATTTGAACCAGAATCCATGCACCTCCCCACTTCCAGGTGCATTCCAATTCTAGATTCTCTCTGACTCTTTCTGAACCATTTCCTCTATTACAGTTTGTTCTTCTTAGTTCATGCTCTATACTGCCAATCTATTCTGCCCTCATGTTATGTTCTATGGGGTGATCCCAAAATTCTCTTCAGAAATGTAACATGTTCAGTTTAGAAACATTTTCTTTATTTTGATAGCATTTACAGTCAATATACCTGTAGAAAACATATTGATTTGTCCTAAATTATAAGTTTTGTTTGTACTGTTCCGTACGAGCATAATAACATTATTTTTTTCTGATAATGCAACAATCCTGAGTCTTGGTTCCAATATTGTATGCATTTGTTCATGTCTAATTTCAGGGGGGGGGGGGGGGTTGTTGTTTTCCTTTAGTTTTCCTTGTTTAAGGTTTTCCAAATTGCTTAGATCCTTATGAAGTTTCCTGACTTTCAATTCCAAGCTAATTTTCCATTTGGCTTTCCTTGACTTTCTTTCTTTCTTTAGTTTCATATCCAAGCTCTTAGTAATGATAAAAGCAGCACAATACAATAGGTTGTGACACCAAAGGTTGATATTGGAAACATCTCCAGTGTTTGTTCATATCTTGAAAGATCTCACATAAGCTTCTTCTGTTTGTTTGCCTTAATACTGGTAGTCTTGATCTTGATGTCAATTCAGGTAATTTTTCTCTGGCTTTTTCAGCCAATTCTTTTCATATCTCACACAGCTCAGGTTGCTTGTCCCCGCAAACTGCTGCATTTTGTGTCATGCTTTTGGTCACAGCTGCCTCCTGTCTCCAGACCTTCCTTTTTGTGCCAAGGCCTTCTTTTCATGTCCCAGTCCCTGCAAACTAGTTCCCACCTTGGCCTAGGAATCAACTGCCAACTTTGCATCAATCAATTCTGAGTCAGTGACAGTAAGTCCTGCTGTGCTCTGAAGGATGCACTTATCAAGCTCCACAGACTGCTTGTCTGGTTTCCATGCCTCACATGGGCTTCTCCACTGTGCTGTGGCATGTCTCTAATCAACACAATCACAAAAGTAGAAAGAACAACAGAGTCCCATGAACAATCTCAGGAGAAGGAGAGGAGTGGGAACAGAACCAGGATCTTCAAAGAACAGGCCAAGGACATACAATATTGAAATCAAGTTTATTGGGAGAAGACTCTACATGGAACCATGTTTCGGCACAGGGGGTGCCTTCTTCAGGAGTCTTGAAACTTGTCTGAATGAACTTGTGGACAAAGTACTCAGAAGTAAGGCTCTAATCAAGCCATGGCTATCACTACCACAAGTGCCCCTCAGACTGTGGTCTGTTGTTACCACAGGCTATGGTGGCCCTCCCAAATCATGACTTTATCAACCAGTGACTCTTTTCCAGTCTCAGGTGCATACTTCAGCAGTGCCACCACAGGATTCCTTTCCTTGTTCCTGTTTTCACAATCATGGCCTCTCTCGATCTGAGTTCTGAGCTCTAAGCTACAATGGACCACACCTCTCAACACTGCCTCTGTTTTCTCACTTACCAGTCCCAAAGTTGCACACCACTGCTGCTGTACCAGTCAGCCATCTTAGACTTATAGTCCTGGCTGCCCCCATCAAACCAATGCAAGCCATCCCAAATTCAAGATCCTAGATTTATTCTGGGCCTTACTTGCCTTATTAAGGGGTCCTTTTACAAAGGCACACTGAAAAATGGCTTATGGTAGTGTAGGCATGGGTTTTGGGCACACACTGATCCATTTTTCAGCGCACCTATAAAAAAGGCCTTTTTTTTATTTTTGCAAAAAATGGATGTGCGGCAAAATCAAAACTGCCGCAAGTCCATTTTGGGTCTGAGACCTTACCGCCAGCCATTGACCTAGCGGTAAAGTCTCATGCGGTAACCAGACGATAATGACCTACGCACGTCAAATGCCCCACTTGGCGTGCGGCCGATACGTGCAGCCAAAAATAAAAATTATTTTTCAGATGAGCGTATCGGATGAGCGCCAAAAAAAATTACTGCAAGAGCCATGTGGTAGCAGGGCGGTAATTCCATTTTGGTGCGCATTGGGCACGAGTAGATGCTTATGCAACTTAGTAAAATGGCCCCTTATAGTGCTCTCAAACCTTGCTGCATCAATGTCAAGCTAAGTTATATATTTTATACAACTACTTAGATTTTTCTATGAGAAAATTTCATAGTGGTCGATATTCAAAACAATTTAAATGGCCAGTAGTGTCTCCTGACTATTTGAATTGCTTGCCAGGGCTAACCAACTATCCTGCCACTGAATATACCTGGTTAGCACCTAAACCAAAACCGGCTATTTTGTGGATGATCCAGGGGCAGAGTGAACACAACCAGATAAGTTAAACCAAATAAATAGGACTTCATAAAACACAGTCCTACCTGTCCAGTTTAACATTCTAATTAAGTTCTGAATATTGCACTTGACCTGATAACTGTTTTCCAGCTTTGTATAGTCGGATATTCAATGCTGGTGCCTAGTATTGAATACTGGAGTCTGGAGCCAGCAGCAACAAACACACTGACTGCCGCCAACTGAATATCGACCTCACAGTTTTTTCCAAGGACAGCTGAAAACTATGCAGAGAATTGAATGAAGGAAAAGAAAAAGAACTTCTCTAAATATGTCTCTGTCTAACTTAAAATGTTTGGAGACCTATTATTCTATATTATGTCAATGATACTACTGAGTTAAATTGAGAAATACACTTGTGCAGATTTCTTCTATTGTTTTCCTATATTTTGTGCAAAGATTCAGGCTCTTATTTTAGAAGTCTATGGCCCCTGTTTACTAAGCCATGCTGTAGGTGCACTAGCATTCTTTAGTGCATGCTAAAAATTAGCGTTTGCTAATGCTAGAGACACCCACATATTCCTGTGGGTGTCTCTAGCATTAGTGCATGCTAATTTTTAGCACGTGGTAAAAATGCTAGCGCATCTTAGTAAACAGGGCCCTTAATTTTGAAATTTTGTAATAATTGGATAGTAATCAATGATGTATAATTGATGCTAATATGTGTTTTGGAAGTTTTGGTATTGTTTGTCTATGATTGATACAGAAAAGTTAATGAATAGCCCTTTGACCTTTAGTCACTACCCAAATTGCAAAGGACTAAAATACAAGACAACCCATGCATCCAACTTCTCTTACATAAGCACACGTCTGTGGAACGCATTGCCACAAGCTGTGAAAACAACCCACGACCACCTAAAATTCAGGAAATCATTAAAGACTCACCTATTCGGAAAGGCATACCCGACTGACCCAACTTAAATGCCTCAACCCTGCAACACTTCACTATCAAAGATCGTATTGGACATTATCAAACCCTCCTACCTTTAACCCCATGTGACTGAATCTTATCTTCCCTATACCACCATAACATCTTTTGTACTTGTCCCCTACTGAACATGGCAAATGCCTTTATGGTATTATGGAAGCCACATTGAGCCTGCAAATAGGTGGGGAAATGTGGGCTACAAATGTAACTAAATAAATATAAACTTGCTAGCAACTAGTTTTGGTGATTTAGGGCCTTGTTTAAAAAGCGCTTTTAGCATGCCCTAAAACTTAACATCACTAGCTGTGTAAAAACCCATAGGAATATTATGGGCATCTACACAGTGTGTCCTAATTTTTAGCATATGCTAGAAACGCTAGCGTGTCTTTGTAAACATGACCCTAAATAATACAATACATACCATTCACATTGCTCAGTTATTCCAAACAGGGTGGAGGGAGGGGGAAGGTGAGGGTAGGGATTTTAAAACCTCCAAAAAAAAAATCAATGGACCATATCCCTTAACCTCTCCCCACCACTCATTTATCAAAAGGTAGTCTTATGCTGGTATAGAAAGAGAAAATACTAAAGAAAACTTTAAAAGAGGCATATATACCTACTAGGATCCCTATGAACACATGCACTTTACAATGGCTAGCATCTAAGAGCACTGAATTGTTCTCTAAAAACCAGAAAAGCACACAGAAATTACTTTCAAAACTAACCAATGAACACACTTAACGTTTGCTGAAACGCTTCAATCAAATGCAGGACCTCATAGCTGACATGGGCCATGTTTCGCAAACACTGCTTCTGAGCTGGTCCTTGCTGTGAGAGGCAACTTCTCACCTTCTCATATCATGAGTGTTTCAGCAAAAGTTAAATGTGTTCATTATTTAATAGCTAGAAAAAACAAAATTTATATCCATGATGAAGGGTACATTAAAACCATAAAAAAAGAGACTGGACCTGTGAAGATTAAGGTGAATCACGAGTTTGTATACTCATGTGAAACAAGTCACAAGTGAGGTCCCTAGTAGACAAATGGTTTAATAATGGTTGCACTGTCTTATGAACTGTTCAAACAGCAGCGTTGAGCTTTACATGTTGATTGATTGAGTGCTCCCACTGATAAATTTTGACTTTATAAAGTACATAAGTATTGCCATACTGGGACAGACCGAAGGTCTATCAAGCCCAGCATCCTGTTTCCAACAGTGGCCAATCCAGGTCACAAATACCTGGCAAGATCCACAAAAAATGTACAAAACATTTTATGCTGCTTATCCCAAAAATAGTGGATTTTCCCCAAGTCCAATTTAATAATGGTCTATGGACGTTTCCTTTAGGAAGCCGTCCAAACCTTTTAAAAACTCTGCTAAGCTAACTGCCTTTACCACATTTTCTGGCAATGAATTCCAGCGTTGAATAAAGTTTGACTATAACAGGTTAGGAATGCCTGAACTCCATGATAGAACTGGTGCTAAGCGCACTTTTTTGTCACACCTTCATGCATGCAACACTTTATAGAATTGTCCCCAGTTAGTTCTTACTGTACGATTTCCATCTGCACCTGTACCTCATACTCATTCTTCTAACAAGTAGTGCTTTTCCAATCCTTTCCAGAGATGTGCATTTGTTCGGATACATTTGATTCAGCAAAGCTTTCGGGGGTGATTGCATTACACATCTGATAGTATTCTATAAGGTACATGGCTTGCTAGGCAGAACACCAATGATACGCCCATGCCTCGCCCACTGATAGAGTTTACACACCATTCCCTGGATTCTCTACAGGGTGCACAAATTTGGGCACAGTCCTGAGAAATGTGCACAACTAAATTAGGTACAGTCCACAACAGCAGAATATACATTTTCTAATAGTTAAAAAGCCACATCAACTATTAGGGATTGTCAATTATTAGGGTCCCAAAGGTCACAAACACCTAATAGTTGGTAGATGCAATCCGTTTTTTTTTTTCTAGCAAAAAAGGTGCCGGTACTCAAATGCTAGGCCACCCTTCAGGGGTGGGGTGATCACTGAGGACCCACTCCACAACAGCCAGGCCCCTTGCAACCAGTCACAGAATCTAAGGCAAGGCAGAATTCGTGTGTAGAGCCTGAGATCTTTCATTAAAACTTGAGGTACATGAGTCAATTTTCGCAGACAATGGAAAAAGTGCCGGTACTCAGTACCCCCAACTACCCCCTCAAAAAAATCCCTGGGTAGATATAACAATGAAAACAACTCAGCAGCTAGCAGCAGGATAAAAAGAGTGTCTCCTCCTTTCTCAAGGAGCTGTTTTCATTGTTACATCTGTTAGGTGTTTGTGCCCTTTGGGACCCTAATAATTGATAATTTTTATTTATTTTTTTTATTTTATTGCATTTGTATCCCACATTATCCCACCTTTTTGCGTGCTCAATGTGGCTTACAATTCATCGTGGATATGGGAAATAGAGGGGAACATACATTTATTATAACAGATAGCTTTGGATTAAATGATAGTAATAAAGCAAAAGATAGTATAAAACATTTCTGGATAAGTCAGAGGTTATATAGTTACATGTGTTGCTCTTTGTTGTATATCTTGTCGAAGAGATAGGTTTTCAATTGTTTGCGAAAGTTTCTCAGTTCATAGACAGTTCTCAAGTTGTGTGGCAACGCGTTCCAGAGCTGCGTGCTCATATAGGAGAAGGTAGATGCGTGCATTAATTTGTATTTCAGGCCTTTGCAATTTGGTGGGTGAAGGTTGAGGAAAGTGCGAGAAGATTTTTTTGCGTTCCTGGGTGGAAGTTCTGTTAGGTCTGACATGTAGGCTGGGGCGTCACCATGGATGATTTTATGGACTAAAGTACAGAGTTTAAACGTGATGCGTTCTTTGAGTGGGAGCCAATGTAGTTTTTCTCGTAAGGGTTTTGCACTTTCATATTTTGATTTGCCGAATATTAGTCTGGCTGCCGTGTTTTGAGCTGTCTGGAGTTTTTTGAGTATTTGCTCTTTACAGCCGGCGTAGAGTGAATTACAGTAGTCCAAGTGACTGAGTACCAATGATTGTACCAGGTTGCGGAAGATGTTCCTTGGAAAAAATGGTCTTATTCTTTTTAGTTTCCACATTGAATGGAACATCTTTTTGGTTGTGTTGTTCGTATGATTCTCAAGCGTTAGGTGTCGCTCAATGGTAACTCCAAGAATTTTTAGGGTATCCAAAACTGGTAGACTTAGTTTGGGTGTGTTGATGGTGGTAAATTTATTCTTATTGTATTGCGAGGTGAGTATTAGGCATTGGGTTTTTTCTGCATTTAGTTTCAGCTGGAATGCATCTGCCCATGAATTCATGATGTGTAGGCTTTGGTTGATTTCATTAGAGATTTCCCTTAGGTTTTGTTTGAATGGGATAAAGATCGTTACATCATCAGCGTATATGTAAGGGTTTAGATTCTGATTCGATAGTAGTTTGGCCAATGGTGTCATCATTAGGTTGAATATGGTCGGTGAGAGGGGGGATCCCTGTGGGACTCCACATTCAGGTGTCCATGTGGCTGATGTAGTTGAATTTGATGTCACTTGATATGAGCGTTTAGTTAGGAACCCCCTAAACCATTTGAGAACGTTGCCTCCGATTCCAAAGTATTCGAGGATGTGTAATAGAATTTCATGGTCAACCATGTCAAATGCGCTTGACATGTCGAATTGTAGCAGTAGTATATTGTTGCCGTTTGCTATCAGTTGTTTGAATCTGGTCATGAGCGTAACTAGTACAGTTTCTGTACTGTGATTAGAACGGAATCCTGACTGGGAATCGTGTAGTATTGAGAATTTGTTTAGATACTCCGTGAGTTGTTTGGTCACCATTCCTTCTGTTATTTTGGTGATCAAGGGAATGGATGCTACTGGTCTGTAATTCGTTAGTTCGCTAGCTTTTTTCCTCGTATCCTTGGGTATTGGGGGTGAGTAAAATGTTACCCTTTTCCCTAGGGAAGAGTCCATTTTGTAGCATGAAGTTCACGTGGTTTGTTAAGTCTGTTATGAATTGTTTGGGGGCCGACTTCGTGAGGTTGTTTGGGCATATATCTAGTTTGCAGTGAGATTTGGCGAATCTTTTAAGTGTTTGTGAGATAAGATCTTCCGGTAGTATTGCGAATTCAGTCCAGATCCTATCTGCTGGGTAGACTCCAGGGTCCGGGTCTAGGCACTCCAGGAGTGTTGTGTAATCGGTTGGGCTGACAGGTATTTTGATAATCCCTGAAGCAGCCTCTAGAGAGGCGAAACATGGTCACGTTGGGTTGTGTTTTAAAGTGGCAAGAATAAAAGCCTTTTTAACTGTTAGAAGATGTGTATTCTGCTTTTGGACTGTACTGCTCTTTCTGCAGAACTTTTGTTTTCCTTTTCTGGATTCCCAACTAAGGGGGCCCTGTTACAGAGCGGCGGTAAACCCAAAACAGCCTTACTGCTCGCTCTTTCAGGACTACCGCCGACACAACGCAACCACTGGTGGTAGTCCCGCACCGAGTGTGCGTCAGTTCCAGGGGAAAACGAAAAACCCTGGAAATGGCTTGTGCGGTGGTAACCCGGCAGTAATCTGACATCACCGTGCGCTAGCTACCTGGGTTAACGTGGGAGCCCTTATTGCCACTTCAATGGGTGGCAGTAAGAACTCCCCATCAGGGCCGCCGAGAGGGGGGGACAGAGGGGACAAAATTCCCCGGGCCCGGGTCTCCGGGGGCGGGGCTGCCACCGACGCAGTCCGGCCCGCCCGCCCTCTGTCACTCCCTGGCATTGAACTTAAGCGTCTCACCTTCAAAAGTGCAGCAAGCAGCGGCAGACCACTCCTTCCTTCCGTGTCCCGCCCTCGCCTGACGTAACTTCCGCAAGGGCGGGACACAGAAGAAAGGAGTGGTCTGCCACTGCTTGCTGCGCTTTCGAAGGTGAGGCGCTTAAGGTCAGTGCAGAAGGGCCCGGGGTGGAGAGAGGGCCCGGTGGCAGGTGGAGGGGGCCCGGCGACCTCGGGTGGGGGGCCCCGGGGGCGGCCTTGTCCCGGGCCTGGCAAGATCTCTCGGCGGCCCTGCTCCCCATCACATAGCCATGCGGTAAGCGCGCTTTTACTGCATGGTCATGTGTGCCTGGGGTCTTTTTACCAACTGCAGTAAAAAGGGCCCTAGTGTATGGGAAAAATGGCCCCCACTGCCAGCACAGGACCCTTTTTCCCGCAGCTTGGTAAAAGGACCCCCTAATTAGGTAACAGGCCAATTAACATCAATAATTGGGTGCTAACAATCAATTACTGATGTTAATTGGCACCAATTTGGATTTGCGTGTACATCTTGCTACACACTATTCTATAAAACTGCGTGCCCAAATCCCATAGCACACAATCCAAAAGGGAGTGTGCCCATTGCAGGGGCAGGGGCGGGGTCAAGGGTATTCTGGAAATTTGTGCACAGTGTTATAGAATACCACAGATGTACACCCAAATTGGGTGCCAGGAACTGCACGTGATTTTTCAGCAGGTATAACTTCTGGCACCCACATTTGTGTGCAGGACTTGGTGCTACACGCTATTCTATAAATGGCGCTCAACCCAGAGTACCCTTTACAGAGTAACGCTAATCCCTGGATTCTATATAGCGTGCCTAGACATCCACGCTGAAATCCAAGTGTATTCTGTAACAGCGCATGTAGCTTAATTGGCTTAGGAGCCCTTTTACTAAGCCACGTAGGCACCTACATGCACCCAAAACGCATCAATTTGGAACTACCGTCTGGTTACAGGGTGGCCGGGTGGTAATTTCATTTTTTGCATGCGTCCGGCGTGTGGGTGGTAATCGGCATTTGAACGCGTGTTGACCATTACCGTCTGGTTAACGCATGAAACCTTACTGGTAAGTGAATGGGTGGCAGTAAGGTCTCAGACACAAAATGGACGCACACCAATTTTCATTTTGCGGCACGTCCATTTTCGGCCCCCCAAAAAAGGCATTTTTTACAGGTGCACTGAAAAATGGATCTGCCCTCATCCAAAACATGCGCCTACACTAGCACAGGCCACTTTTCAGTGCACCTTAGTAAAAAGGACCCCTTAATGAGCCAATTAGCATTGTTAACAGCACTTAACAAGCAATAATCAGCACTAATTGGCAATAATTAGAATTTATTTATTTATTTATTGCATTTGTATCCCACATTTTCCCACCTCGTTGCAGGCTCAATGTGGCTTACATTGTGCCGGAGTGGCGATCGCCGCTTCCGTGTTCAGAAATACAGAATGATATTGCATTATAGTTCATAAATGATAAGGTAAATTACAGAGTAATTTTGCCTTGAAAATCATAGTAATAGAGTAGATTATACGGTAAGGTAGCTGATCAAATATAGGAAGTTCATATCCTGCATGAGAAGTAGAGTGGTAGTGAGTAGTGCATAGCATTCATTAGTGGCTGCGTCAATGAAGCAGTCGAGTGTAAGAGAGTTCTATTTTGTCTAGTTTTGTTGACGTTTCATTTTCTTGTATTTAGGATGGGTCATTGTGGTATGCTTTTTTGAACAGGTTGGTTTTCAGTAGTTTTCAGATGATTGTTAGGTCATGCATTGTTTTTATAACATTTGGTAGTGCGTTCCATAGTTGCGTGCTTATGTAGGAGAAGCTGGATGCATATGTTTTATGCATTCAATTTATGCACACAACTCCCTAAGTGTATTCTGTAATGCATTTTGCCTAAGTTTTAATGCATGCAGGCAAAAAGGGGCATGGCAATGGATGGGGAAATGGGCATTTTGTGGGCATTTCAAAATTTACATATGTTCTTATAGAATATGGCTGTGTCTAAATCTATGCTCCAGGATTTACACCATGTCATTGGTGTAAATGGAGGCCAGGGGCGTAGCCAGACTTCGGCGGGAGGGGGGTGCAGAGCCTGAGGTGAGGGGGCACATTTTAGCCCCCCCCCCGGCACCGCCGACCTCCCCCCGTCTGCCATTTTTGACCCCTCCTGCCACCATCACCATCTTTGACCCCCCCCCCCCCAGCACCAACCCTTTCAACCCCCTCTTCCCACTGCGGACAACCCTCCCCGCCGCCGCCATCAGGTACCTTTGCTGGCGGGGGTCCCCAACCCTCGCCAGCCGAAGTCCTCTTCTCTGGCGTGGCCACGTTGCTGATCTGCAAGGGCAGGCTTCTGTTTCTGTGAGTCTGACGTCCTGCATGTACCTTTGCTGGCGGGGGTCCCCAACCCTCGCCAGCCGAAGTCCTCTTCTCCGGTGCGGCCACTTGGCTGATCTGCAAGGGCAGAAACAGAAGCCTGTCCTTGCAGATCAGCCAAGCGGCCATGCCGGAGAAGAGGACTTCGGCTGGTGGGGGTTGGGGACCTCCGCCAGCAAAGGTACCTGACGACGGCGGTGGCAGCAGGGGAGGGTTGGCGGCGGGGGGGTCCAGGGCCAAATCTACGGGGGCCCATGCCCCCATGGCCCCACATAGCTACGCCCCTGATCAAAGTGGGTAGTTTTAAACACTAGGATATCTACTAAGCTTATTCTATAAGTGGTTTCTAAATGTAGGTGCTGCTTATAGAATATGCTTAGGCAGAAATGTTTTCCGCGTGGATTTTCTAGCCGCTATATATAGAATCTGGCCCTAAGAGGGGATTTTTTTCCGGTGCACAAATTTGGGTGCCCTTTACTGAATCTGGTCAATTTTATAGAATAGCATCTAGCACACAGGTGCACAATTGCCAATTTATGACATCATTCACGTGCGTAAGTGCACCTATTCTATGAATTATAGCATTCAATTGGCACCTAAATTCAGGTGCCCTTTATGCAATTGCCCTTAACTGTGTCTATGATAAATCTTCTCACTTCATGGCAAAAGTAAGGGGCCCTTTTATTAAGCCTCATAGGCACCTACGTGCACCCAACGTGCATCAATTTGGGATTACCTACTGGCTACCACGTGGCCTGGGCGGTAATTTCATTTTTTACGTGTGTCCAATATACACGCCAGAAAATACTTTTTATTTTCTGGCACACGGAGCTACCAGGCGCTAAAAGGCATTCTACACGCGTAGACCATTACCACCTGGTTAACACGTGAGACCTTACCGCTAAGTCAATGGGTGGCAGTAAGGTATCAGACCCAAAATGGACACGACCCAGTTTTCATTTTGCCGCACGTCCATTTTCGGTCAAAATTTTAAAAAGGCATTTTTACAGGTGCGCTGAAAAATGGATCTGCGCATGTCCAAAATACTTGCCTACACTAGCACAGGCCATTTTTCAGCACACCTTAGTAAAAAGGACCCCTAAATCTGCATAGGACAATTACCTTTTTTTTTTTTTTTAAAGATTTTGCTCACACCTTTATCAGTAATAGGTCAAGGTGAATTACATTCTGCTACAGTAGGTATTTCCCTGTCCCTGGAGGGTTTATAATCTATGCTTGAACCTGAGCAATGGAGAGTTAAGTGGTCTGCAGAAGATCACACATAATAGTATTAAGATTTGAACCTGGCTTCCTTGATTCTCAGCCTACTGCATAGCCACTAGAGAATTCCTCCATTTCAAATGTACCTGACTTTTCCTCACAGATTTGACCATGGTAATGGTTCAGAATATTGTATAATAGGGCCCTATATAAACTGAGAATGATAATGGCAAATAATGTATTGAAACAGCATGTAGTGAAACTAATATTGCTCTGCAACTAAATATTCAGTATTGAAAAGAAGTTGGAGATTGAAGAAAAGTGCTAATATGAAAAGTCAAATTTGCTATTAAGGAAAAAGTGACACTGCCAACAAGTCAATGATACCTCCAGGGTCTTAATAAGGTACAAAAGTGAATAATGTTTTAAAACTTCATAGTCGGAAATGTCAAAGTATTTAAATATCTAATTAAGTTGAAAGGTGGCATAAAGGGAAAAATGGGGTGTGATTTTATATATCCCTTAAGCTTAACATAGTTATGTTCTGGGTAAGTAATGGGATAAAGGTGCTAGTAAAATCTTAATTGTGAGACACAAGACTGCACTTTTTAAAAATACAGACTACTGGAAAGCTATTAAGATAAAAGTGTAGGATTATTGTAATTACATGTAAGCCTCCTAATAAGGGAAACTAGCATGGAACAAAACTCAAACATTTTTCTAGTATCACTGAAGATTTTGAGCTTCATCCAGAAGCTTAGGAATTACCATGTATCTTTGTAAAATGTAGCCTTAACCAAGTAAAACTACTTTCTGTTAGGCCACTGTGGTCAAATCTGAAATTTCAAAGTTTTGCAGAAATTTGCCCTGCCTAAGGCACCTACACCAATAGGGATAATCTGACATGGCTTGTTCCAGAGTCTTGCCATTGCTAAAGTCAGGTCTTGATAGTGACCTTTCCTGCAGGAGTCTTGAGCCTATATGAAATACTGCAGAGTGAATAGGTCCATTTAAGACAAGGCTGTGTTTGAAATTGGAATTACTTACAGACTTATCCCCGTGGATTCTGGCTAAGTGAGCTAATTCAAACTGTGTTGTAATTAAGTCCCAGGAGGGGACTCCTGTTTATCATTTTGTAACTATATTAATTAACAGGAATCATATTTAAGAGAATTGCTCTAGTGTGCTTTTGTGGATATATCTAGCTGGAAAACCCTGATCCTGAGTGGTTTTGCCTGTGACAATATTTATATTAAATAATTAAGAATATCCACTACAATAAAGGAGGTACAGAGAGAGACTTAATTAGCATAGGCTACCCTGGATATAAATAATATGAAGGCCTATGTATTAGCAAGTTTATGCAGATCTTGTGCACAAGAAAAAGAAAAGTCAAGGTGCCTTAAGTTCAAAATCCTCTGCAGGAAACGTAGGAGGCCACCAAGGTACTTAGGAGAAGACAACTAGGAACCAATCAATTATAACTGCATAAACAATCCCTGCTCTGTATTTGGCAGCTAAATGTTAGCACTTTCTACATAGAATTACCCTCTATATAGAAATTCATATTGGCCCGCATTTTATAAGGCTTACTCGTGTTTAATACAAACTGGCACTTAATCGCTCATCTTGTATAAATGTCCAAGTCCCCATTTTACAAAGCCGGAATATGCATGTATCAAACCAAAGTGCATGCAAATGGCAAGGGGGGCTTGGCATGGACATGACTTGGCCAGAAAAGGGCCTGGCAAGTTCACAGATGTTTATTCTCTATTTCAGAAGGGGACTAAACATCTATGTCCTAAAAGATGGATGTTGGGAGTTATACCTGCTGGCAAGCATTTTATGATTTGGTAAGCAGCTGCTATTGAGCAGCATTCCACTTGAGGGATTAGGAGATTAATCTCCCAGTGGTATTTGTCCCCCCCCCCCCCCTCCCCTAAATACCAAACTGTTAAAACATCAAGATAATAACTGGTTATGTTTCTAAGGTCACAAAAATAACCAGTTAATATAAATGTCCGATGCTTTAAATATATACAATTATTGTATAAAGAGGAAATACGGATTTGCATTATTAACTTTTGTAAATACTGCAACCTCAGACTTACAGTCTCTCTTACATGTATTGTATGTCTACTCACGTTATCTCCAAAGTGTATAAACTTATCTACTTGCAAGACACCTTTAATTATGCAATCTGTGCCCCTTTTACAAAGGCGTGCCCAAAACTGGACTGCGCTGGTGTAGGCACGTGTTTTGGATGTACGCTGGTCCATTTCTTGATCGCGCCTGGGAAAAAAGGTATTATTTTTATTGTGCTGGAAAATGGATGTGCAGCAAAATGAAAACCAGCGTGCATCCATTTTTGACCCGAGACCTTAATGCGCCCATTGATTTAGTGGTAAGGTCTCACGCACTAATCGGGCAGTTAGTGTCCAGCACGTGCCAACTGCCAAATACCACTGGGTAAGCAGCTCGCGGTAGTAAATAGAAAATATTTTCTACCGTGTGTTTTGGGCGTGCACCAAAAATTGAATTACTGCCCAGGGCATGCAGTAGCTGGGCGGTAGTGCCTATTTGATGTGCGTTGGACGTGTGTAGGCACCTATACGCCTTAGTAAAAGGGCTCGTCTATTTGGGAAGCTGACATGCATAATATGAAGGCCTATGTATAAGCTCACATTTATGGAAAAATAGTAACAGTGTTACATTCTGTGTCACTTATGCAAACGTCATGTTTTCTAATGCGCAAAGCTATATGGATACCTATCAAGTCCACTAAACATTAAAAAAAAATCAGTGTGGTGTGGAAATACTAGCAACCTAACAAATAACTCAAAAATCCACATTCTCAAAAATGAAAAAAAAAAGGACTGCAAAAGGCATGCAATTCAATGCAAGAAGGAAAAAAGGCCTCAAAGAGTTCCAAGATATTAAATAATCTGACGGAGCTGAAACAGATCTTTAAGATCTTCCCTTCATCATCGGTCAAAAAAACCTTCTGGAAAATAGTAAACCTCCACCTCATATGGTAGTAAACATTGGATGAAAGTTATAAAGCAAAATATATGCTTTTTCTTTGTTAGTCTAATGTCAGTAGACAACTACTCGAAAGCACTTGATATTTACACCAGTACTTACCTGGAGAAGTGGCCTAGTGGTTAGGGTGGTGGACTTTGGTGCTGGGGAACTGAGGAACTGAGTTTGATTCCCACTTCAGGCACAGGCAGCTCCTTGTGACTCTGGGCAAATCATTGCCCCATGTAAGCTACATTGAGCCTGCCATGAGTGGGAAAGCACGGGGTACAAATGTAACAAAAATAAATTTTTGAAGGCGGTGCTCACAATGGACCAGGTTGCCTGATCAAGTGTTCTGCTGTGCAGTCTTTCTCATCTAGCCCCAAGGCGAAGGTGGCCAGTGTTTCATGCTGCTTCTTCAGGATCTCCGTACCAGGGTGACGAGTGGAACATTGCCTAATTGAGCTGTGTGTGTCCTAATTATAGACCCTGAAGAAGCAGCACAAAACGCTGGCCACTGCTGGCTTGGGGCTAGATGAGAAAGACTGCTCAGCAGAACACTTGATTGCGCAACATGGTCCATTGTGAGCACTGCTGCCTTCAAAGATAAGTGCTGGTGTTTATATCAAGTGCTTTCAAGTAATTGTCTACTGACATTAGACTAACAAAGAAAAAGCATATATATTGCTTTATAACCTTCATCCAGAATTTACTACCCTATGAGGTGGAGTTTAATATTTTCCAGAAGGTTTTTTTTTTGGCCAATGATGAAGGGAAGATCATAAAGATCTGTTTCAGCTCCATCAGATTATTTAATATCTTGGAGCTCTTTGAGGCCTTTTTTCCTTCTTGCATTGAATTGCATGCCTTTTGCAGTGCATGTATTTTTGTCATTTTTGAGAACGTGGATTTTTTGAGTTATTTGTTACCTATCAAGTCCTTCATTTCCTGGGCAATATAACAACATCTGCATGTTGGAGATGTCAGGCGGCATCAGGTACTCTTCAACACATGTTATTTGACTGCACATCCTTAGGGTCCTGTTTACTAAGCTGCACTGTAGGCGCGCAAACTTTTTAGTGCATGCCAGTGGCGTAGCTACGTGGGGCCTGAGGGGGCCGGGGCCCCCGCAGATTCACCCCAGGACCCCCCCTCCCGGCGAACCCGCCCCCGCCGCCGCCTACCTTTACTTTTGCTGGCGGGGGATCCCATTCCCCGCCAGCCGACGTCTTCTCAGTCCTTCCTGCACTTCAATTTGTTTGCTGACGTCCTGCACGTAATTATACGTGCAGGACGTCAGACTCAGAGAACAGTTCTGTTCTCTGAGTCTGACGTCCTGCACGTACAACGTGCAGGACGTCAGCAAACAAATTGAAGAGCGGGAAGCGACTAAGAAGAAGACGTCGGCTGGCGGGGAGTGGGATCCCCCGCCAGCAAAAGTAAAGGTAGGTTGCAGCGGCGGCGGGTTCGCGGCGGGAGGGGGGGCGGCAATGTCGGCGGTGGGGGGGGCGGCGCCGGGGGGAGGGCTAAAATGTGCCCCCTCCCCCCGGGCTCGGACCCCTCTCCCACGGAAGGCTGGCTACGCCCCTGGTGCATGCTACATGTTAGCACATGCAAATGCTAGGAATATGATGGGTGACTATCATTAACGCATGCTAAAAAGTTTGCATGCCTACAGCGTGGCTTAGTAAACAGGGCTCTTAAAATCTTACTAGTCTGAAGTATGGGACTTTATAAAACAATTATTACCATTGCTAAATCCTTGTCTTACAATATGCTTATATTTCGCTCTTCTATGCTTCAAGATTGCCTTTCAGATTCACAACAAGTACTCTGACATACTTATGGCTACTGTGCTAAAAATAGTTCTTTTTTTTTTTTGTAACATTTGTACCCTGTGCTTTCCCACTCATGGCAGGCTCAATGTGGCTTACATGGGGCAATGGAGGGTTAAGTGACTTGTCCAGAGTCACAAGGAGCTGCCTGTGCCTGAAGTGGGAATCAAACTCAAGTCCTTAGGACCAAAATCCACCACCCTAACCACTAGGCCACTCCTCCACTCTTCTACATTGGAAATCTAATTCTATATGTTCATTATTTCACTGGTGGAAATATATTTGTTCTATACTACCTTCTGAGAAGTTCATAACTGAAAATCATCATGCAATGAAGAAACTCAACTTTATGTGGTCTCCAGCTGTTAATGTTACAGGAGTCACAATATAAGGAGGAGTAGCCTAGTGGTTAGTGCAGTGAACTTTGACCCTGGGGAACCGAGTTCAATTCCCACTGCAGTACCTTTTGATTCGGCGCAAGTCACTTAACCCTCCATTGCCCCTGGTACAAAATAAATACCTGAATATATGTAAACCACTTTGAATGTAGTTGCAAAAACCTCAGAAAGGCAGTATATCAAGTCCCATTTCCCTTCCTTTTTACTGAACAATGGCCTGCGCTGGTGTATATGCGTGTATTGGATCCACGCAGGTCCATTTTTTGGTGCACCTATAAAAAAGGGCTTTTTTCTTTTAGCCGAAAATCGATGTGTGGCAAAATGAAAATTGACACGTATCCATTTTGGGCCTGAGACCTTACTGCCACCCATTCACTTTGTGGTAAGGTCTCATGCATTAACCAAGTAGTAATCATCAGCGTGCGTACAATGCTAATTATCACCCAGTGAGAGCCACATGCAGGAAAATAAAATAGATTTTCTGGCGCACGTAGCGGGTACGGATAAAAAATGAAATTACCGCCCGGGCCATGCGGTAGCCGGGCAGTAGTTCCAAATTGGTGCACGTGGGCGCCTACGTGCCTTAGTAAAATGGCCTCTAAATGACATAACTTTGCTTTGTTGCATTGGTATGTTCTTATTATATTATTATTTTATTGCATTCAATAGTAAAAAAGGCCCGTTTCTGACACAAATGAAACGGGCGCTAGCAAGGTTTTTTTCAGCTCCCCTGCATCCACCCATGTCAAGCGACCCTCCTCTCTCCCCTGCCCCCCCCCCCCGCAGTCACCCATGCCCAGCAACCCCTTGCCCCCCTGCAGCCACCCATGTCCAGTGACCCTTCCTCTTCCCCCTGCCCCCCCTCCAGCCACCCATGTCCAGCGACCCTCCTCTGGACATGGATCAGCTGTGAGGCATGTTTTTTTTTTAATTTCTGAAGTTGACATTATAATGGCTACGGTGATGTCAGCCTGATCTACGGAGCCTAGCAGACCAACTCAGAAGGAGCCATGGTCCCAGGCAGCAAGACAGAACGTTGAAGGTGAGAATTATTATATAGGATGGGTCCTTGTACAAAGGCATGCTGAAAATGGCTTGCGGTAGTGTAGGCATGGGTGTTGGGCGCACGCCAATCCATTTTTAGCGCATCTGTAAAACAAGCCTTTTATATTTTTGCTGAAAATGGACGTGCGGCAAAAATCAAAATTGCCGCACATCCATTTTCGGTCTGAGACCTTACCGTCAGCCATTAACCTAGCGGTAAAGACTCATGCGGTAACCAGGTGATAATGGCCTACGTGTGCCAAATGCCACTTGGCATGTGTCCGTTATGCACACCCGAAAACAAAAAATATTTTTCAGACAAACGTATCAGACACACACCAAAAATGAAATTACCGTAAGAGCCATGCGGTAGTCAAGCGGTAACTCCATTTTGGCACGTATTGGGCACGTGTAGACGCTTATGCGGCTTAGAAAAAGGGCCCCTCAATGATATATTATATATTACTTCTATGGATATTGATCCAATATTCCTTGACTTATAATGATAATAATTTTGTTTACTTAATACAATGTTTCATTTTATATTATATTTTATAATGCGTGGAGGGGCATAATCGAACGCAAACGCCTATCTCCATGGGCGTTTATCTCTGAGAACGGGTCCGTGAAGGGGCAGGCCGAACCGTATTTTCGAAAAAATGGACGTTTTTGACCTGTGTGTTTGTCTTTTTTTAGCGAAAATGGAAACTAAAAATGCCCAGCTCAAAAACGTCCTAATCCGAGCCATTTGATCGTGGGAGGGGACAGGATTGGTAGTACACTGGCCCCCCTGATATGCCAGGACACCAACTGGGCACCCTAGGTCAGTGCGGTGGACTTCAGAAAAAGCTCCCACATACATAGCTCCCTTACCACGGGTGCTGAGCACCCAACCCCCTCCCCCAAAACCCACTACCCACAAATGTACAACACTACCATAGCTCTTAGGGGTGAAGGGGGCACCTACATGTGGGTACAGTGGGTTTTGGAGGCCTCCCATTTACCAGCACAAGTGTTGCAGGTGGGGGGGATGGGCCTGGGTCCACCTGGCTGAAGTGCACTGCGGTACCCACTAAAAGTGCTCCAGGGACCTGCATACACGCAGGCCTCTAGGACTTGTTGCTGCTGTATAACATTGGCACACCAGTTGACACCTGAAGACTAATCTCTCCGAAAATGTCCTTTATTGGAATAAGCACGTTTACTCACAGTTAACTGCAGAGGTTGTGCCCCACTGGCAACAAGTCTCCCTGGTATTGAGATTAGCAGTAGGTCAGAGCTGGCAGAATGCTGCACAATGCCCTCTTTCAGCCTCATTCAAGGTAAGAACTAAGTTGTCAAACGTGGCTAACACAGGAAAGGGAACTAAAACTGGCTTACAAAAATGGCCACTACCGCATGGACTATAACAGGAAACACAACAGGGCACACTCTGACCCAGTAGGCAGGGGGAAAAGCACATGGGAGAAGAGCCTACCAACTACCAACATCGTGAGACTGTAACACAAGCTAATGAAATCACGGAGCCCAATACCCTACACCCACCACAATGCAATGCTGATGTGACCCTGTAGTGCACACGAGAGCCACATCTGACCCAGGGAAAGGCTGTGAGAGGATCGAACACATTCTGCTGTCATAAAGGTGGGTATGGCATTTGAGGCTGGCATACAGGCTGGGAAAAAAGTTTTTAAAGTGTTTTTTTTTTGTGGGAGGGGGTTAGTGACCACTGAGGGAGTCCGGGGATGTCATCCCCGATTCCATCCAGCGGTCATCTGGTCAGTTGGGGCACTTTTTTGGGACTTGTTCGTGAAAAAAAGGGTCCAAAAAAAAGTGACCCAAAATCGCGGTAAAAACGCCTTTTTTTTCGATTATCAGCTAAAGACGCCCATCTCTCCTCGGCTGATAACCACACCCCAGTCCCGCCTCCGACACGCTCCCGTCAACTATTCGTTTCCGCGATGGAGTGCAGTTGGAAACGCCCAAAATCGGCTTTCGATTATACCGATTTGGGCACCTTTGCGAGAAAAACGCCCATCTCCCGATTTGGGTCGAAATATAGGCGTTTTTCCCTTTCGATTATAAGCTGGATATTGTATTGTATCATATACCGTTATAACATTACATATACAATAAAAATGATTTGACTAAAAAAAATGTAAATGCCAAATGCGATATTATGCTTTTAAAATGTGAAAATTATTAGAGACCAACCAGGAGATTCACAAATTAATTTTATTCCCAAGGGAATATTTGAAATCTAATAGAATAATTAAAGTTGCTAATAGATGCTTTGGATTTCCAGCCTTTAAAACAAAATGATGCTCATTTTTACAAAGCCATATTCAATAGCAAACCATTACAGCTATTTTATGTGTATTTTTTTCTTTTATCTCTTTCAGACTCTAAACAATGAATTAATACCCTGTGCACTCAGTATATAACTACATACTCAGCAAACCTCAGGTACTTTTAAATAAGTATTTTCAATATTCTTTTTCCCCAAATTTAACTTGAAATGCTAGCTTAATATTGTCAGAAAAACATAACACTTAGAAACAGACACACCAAAAAGTGGCCTGCACTAGTGTGGGTGCAATTGACTTAGCGGTAAAGGCTCATGCGTTACCCGCGCAGTAACCAGCCAGCACACACCAACTGTCAATTACCGCTGGGAACACCTCCATGGTAGAAAGTAGAAAATTATTTTCTACTGCGTGTTTTCAGCATGTGCCAAATTCTGAATTACCACCGGGGCACGCAGTAGCCAGGCAGTGAGCTAGCTTTTTTAGCGCACGCTATGGGTGTCTCTAGCGCTAGCTCATGCTAATTTTTAGCATACAATAAAAACACTAGTATGCCTATAGCTTCTACAACCTGTCTAAAATGGAGCTACCCAAGGGAGGGAAAGGAGCTCAAAAGAGGTGAGGATTGTTTCTTGTAATTAATACAGATGTTGTTAATATGTGTTTAACTGATAATCCTGCTTATAATCGAAAGAGAAAAACGCCTATATTGTGACCCAAATCTGGAGATGGACGTCTTTCTCCTATGGGCGCCTAAATCATTATAATCGAAAACCGATTTTGGGCGTTTCCAACTGCAATCCGTCGCAGAAACGGGTAAAGTTGACGGGGGCGTGTTGGAGGCGTGGTGAAGGTGGAACTGGGGCGTGGTTATCGGCCGAGAAGAGATGGGCGTCTTTAGCTGATAATCGGAAAAAAAGGCGTTTTTACCGCGATTTTGGGTCACTTTTTTTGGACCCTTATTTTTCACGAAGAAGTCCCAAAAAAGTGCCCCAACTGACCAGATGACCGCTGGAGGGAATCGGGGATGACCTCCCCGGACTCCCCCAGTGGTCACTAACCCCCTCCTACCAAAAAAAACCCACTTTAAAAACTTTTTTTCCAGCCTGTATGCCAGCCTGAAATGCCATACCTACCTCCATGACAGCAGAATGTGTTCTATCCTGTGACAGCCTTTCCCTGGTTCTGATGTGGCTCTCGGGTGAGTGTGACACCTTTTCTGTTAAGGGCACTGCAGAGTCACATCAGCAATGCATTGTGGTGGGTGTAGGGTATTGGGCGCCATGATTCCACTAGCTTGTGCCACATGCTCACGATGTTGGTAGTTGGTAGGCTCTACTCCCATGGTGCTTTTCCCTCTGCTGGGTCAGAGTGTGCCCTGTTTTGTTTCCGGTAGTCCATGAGGTAGTGGCCATTTTTGTAAGCCAGTTTTAGATCCCTTTCACGTGTTAGCCACGTTAGAGAACTTAGTTCTTACCCTGAATGTGGCTGAAAGAGGGCATTGTACAGCATTCTGCCAGCTCTGACCTACTGCTCATCTCAGTACCAGGGAGACTCGTTGCCAGTGGGGCACAACCTCTGATCTGCAGTTAACTGTGAGTAAGCATGCTTATTCCAATAAAGGACGTTTTCGTAGAGATTAGTCTTCAAGTGTCAACTGGTGTGCCAATGTTATATAGCAGCAACAAGTCCTAGAGGCCTGCGTGTATGCAGGTCCCTGGAGCACTTTTAGTGGGTACCGCAGTGCACTTCAGCCAGGTGGACCCAGGCCCATCTCCCCCTACCTGTAACACTTGTGCTGGTAAATGGGAGGCCTCCAAAACCCACTGTACCCACATGTATGTGCCCCCTTCACCCCTAAGAGCTATGGTAGTGTTGTACATTTGTGGGTAGTGGGTTTTGGGGGAGGGGGGTTGGATGCTCAGCACCCGTGGTAAGGGAGCTATGCATGTGGGAGCATTGTCTGAAGTCCACCGCACTGACCTCTAGGGTGCCCAGTTGGTGTCCTGGCATGTCAGCGGGGCCAGTGTACTACGAATCATGGCCCCTCCCACGACCAAATAGCTCGGATTAGGACGTTTTTGAGCTGGGCGTTTTTAGTTTCCGTTATCGCTAAAAAAACAAACACACAGGTCAAAAATGTCCATTTTTTCAAAAATACGGTTTGTCCCGCCTCTTCACGTACCCGTTTTCGGACATAGACGCCCATGGAGATAGGCGTTCGCGTTCTATTATGCCCCTCCACGTGTAACAATTATATCTCCAGAGGTATAGTTAACTGTGTTCTATATTGGTGACTATCCTGTTCATGTGGGTAGGGAAGATTGCCCTGCCTTAGTACATAGCTGCCTTCCCCTAAATACTTCAAAGACTCCTTACATTTCCTGGCCCCTACATGTTCTGCTTAACCCATGCTGAATACAACCCAACAGTTTCTTATTCATTTTCATGCTGATTGCTGGAATGATTTTCTTATCTTATCCAACCTTGTATTACGACCTCATGCTCTTTGAACTGTTCCTGACTCTGTAATGTGATTAGCAATTTCCAACACTTCTTGCTTTAATTCTAATATTTCTAACATGTCACCTAAAACTGAGTACATATCTTTATCTTATTTTACTTTACTTCCTTAAGCATTTTTTCAGATTCTGAATTGCTATTGGACAATCACACTAACTGTTTAATTCTTCATTCACCTGTTCTATCTCACAAGCTAATGATTCCTCATGGCTCTATCCCCCAGATTCTATATATGGTCCCTTGAGTTACGTGTTCAAAACTTGGCACATTCTGATTTGCATACATAACTTAAGGTGACAACGAGCCAACAAGCAATTATTGGTGCTGATTGGCAATAATTAGAATTTACATGCACTACTCACTAAGTGTATTCTATAATACACTATAATATATTCTCTAATATAACAGACCGCCAAGGAGACTAAGGTCCTCCCAAGGACTTTCACTAACTACACCCTCTCCAAAAGACATTACATGATGCGATACCCGCAAGCGAGCCTTCTCCAGAGTAGCCCCCACACTGTGGAATGCATTACCCGAAAGGCTCCACTTAACACAAGACTACCTCTACTTCAGGAAACAGGTGAAAGCTTGGCTCTTCAACCAAGCCTTTAATGGAAGAAGTAACTAAGTTGTCTCACTCACACAAGGATTGACTCGGGCTACACATACTGTAGTGGGATATGTTTATCCACTCCTATCCTAGCTGAGATAATATTTAACCATCTCTCTGACCTCACGTGCAACTTTCTTCAAATCAATCACCTTACTTTCTAATTCTTCCTACTTTCTTACTCATCTATATGTTACAACTTTGCCTTACCCTTCACTATCAATTAAAATGTTCTAGTACATATTGAGGGGCATAATCGAATGCAAACGCCTATCTCCATGGGCATCTATGTCTGAAAATGGGTACGTGAAGAGGTGGGACAGACCGTATTTTCGAAAAAATGGACGTTTTTCAGCTGGGCGTTCATTTTTTTTTAGCAATAATGGAAACTAAAAATGCCCAGCTCAAACAACGTCCTAATCCGAGCCATTTGGTCATGGGAGGGGCCAGGATTGGTAATACACTGGCCCCCCGATATGCCAGGACACCAACTGGGCACCCTAGAGGTCAGTGCGGTGGACTTCAGAAAAAGCTCCCATATGCATAGCTCCCTTACCACGGGTGCTGAGCTCCCAACCCCCTCCCCCAAAACCCACTACCCACAAATGTACAACACTACCATAGCTCTTAGGGGTGAAGGGGGCACATACAAGAGGGTACAGTGGGTTTTGAAGACCTCCCATTTTCCAGCACAAGTGTTACAGGTTGGGGGGGATGGGCCTGGGTCCACCTGGCTGAAGTGCACTGCGGTACCCACTAAAAGTGCTCCAGGGACCTGCATACACGCAGGCCTCTAGGACTTGTTGCTGCTATATAACATTGGCACACCAGTTGACACTTGAAGACTAATCTCTCCGAAAACGTCCTTTATTGGAATAAGCACGCTTACTCACAGTTGACTGCAGATCAGATGTTGTGCCCTACTGGCAACGAGTCTCCCTGGTACTGAGATGAGCAGTAGGTCAGAGCTGGCAGAATGCTGTACAATGCCCTCTTTCAGCCACATTCAAGGCAAGAACTAAGTTCTCTAACGTGGCTAACACGTGAAAGGGATCTAAAACTGGCTTACAAAAATGGCCACTACCTCATGGACTACCGGAAACAAAACAGGGCACACTCTGACCCAGTAAGCAGGGGGAAAAGCACCATGGGAGTAGAGCCTACCAACTACCAACATCGTGAGCATGTGCCACAAGCTAGTGGAATCACGGCGCCCAATACCCTACACCCACATAACAGAAAAGGTGTCACACTCACCCGAGAGCCACATCAGAACCAGGGAAAGGCTGTCACAGGATAGAACACATTCTGCTGTCAAGGAGGTGGGTACGGCATTTGAGGCTGGAAAGAAAGTTTTTAAAGTGGGGGGGGGTTTGGTGGGAGGGGGTTAGTGACCACTGGGGGAGTCCAGGGAGGTCATCCCCGATTACCTCCAGCGGTCATCTGGTCAGTTGGGGCACTTTTTTGGGACTTGTTCGTGAAAAAAAAAGGGTCCAAAAAAAGTGACACAAAATCGTGGTAAAAACGCCTTTTTTTCGATTATCAGCTAAAGACGCCCATCTCTCCTCGGCCGATAACCACGCCCCAGTTCCGCCTTGACCACACCTCCGACATGCCCCGTCAACCTTACCCGTTTCCGCGACAGATTGCAGTTGGAAACGCCCAAAATCGGTTTTCAATTATAACGATTTGGGCGCCCACAAGAGAAAGACGCCCATCTCCAGATTTGGGTCGCAATATAGGTGTTTTTCTCTTTCGATTATAAGCAGGATTGTGTTGTCATTGCAAGTAGTATACCATGCCATTCTTTGTATTGTTGTTCGAATATTTTTACTGCTCTAATTGTCTCCTGCTCACATTTAATCTATTCTTACTGTACACCGCCTTGAGTGAATTCCTTCAAAAAGGCGGTAAATAAATCCTAATAAATAAATAAATATAATGTAGTCTGCATAAATTCTACTGTGCAGATCCTAAAAGGGGCATGGCTATGGGAGAGGCATGGACAGGTTGTGAGCATTGCAAAAATTTATGCACTGTGTTAGGCATGGGCATTTATACCAGGTTTTCATTGGTGTACATGGCTGCACTTAAATTCTAATCACGTGGACAAATTAAAGCATATTCTGTAAACTGTGCCTAACTTTAGGTGTAGCTTACAGAATATACCTAAGCGTGTTTTCCATCAGCGCCAATATTTTAGGCAACTTATATAGAATTAGGTCTTATGGCTTTGATATTGAGACAGCAGGAGTTAGACTGGCTAACTCCCACTGTTGCCAGCGAAACCAGAAATTCAATGCTGGCCACTAGCATTGAATTTCCAGGGGTTTTTTTGGCACCACAAACATAGCCAGTTAAGCTGATATTCATCGGCTGACCAGCTATGTTCTAGTAATCAAAGATAAATCTGCAATTGACATGAATCTATTTGGCTGCTAAACTTAACCAGTCAGCCACTGAAAATCAGCAGTAACCAGCTGTGTCATGTGGCATAGCCAGTGACCAGGCTAGCCGCTAACCGGGATATTCAGTGTGAGATAGCCAGTTATCTCCTGCTGAATATCTGTGGATAGGCGTCTTGAGGGTAGTTAACCAGCTAGGTGTCATTCCTGGTTGATTAAATACTTTTAAATATTATACGGTATGTCTGTGGCTTTATCTTCTTTTAGTGCACTTCTTTTCTACCTAGGAAGAAACCTTTAATATTTATTTTATTTTATGTATAGCTCACTTTTATCCAAGGTGTATTACAACCCCATATACATATTATAAAGAAAAACAACAAACAACTAACCTACATAAATGCAAAAGGTGAAAAATTCAGTGGCAGGTCATAGTCTTGACTTATCAGATTTTGTTTTAACATTGCCACAGAGAAGGTGCTGTGCCAGTTTTTCTAATATTCAAGCACAAATGTCTGCAGTTCGATGTAACAAGTGCATGTGCACTCCGAATACAGTGACCTTGGCAGTACATAACACTGCAGCATATTCTGCAGACAAGAAGAAGAATCTTGGTATAGTCCTAAATGTACTAGCAGCAACAACTTAAATTTTAAATGTCACTTACATTTTTCTTTGCTGCTATCCTTATTAGCAATGATTAAGGAAATTTTCCTTAGGTTGCCCCTGTTTCCTATTCTGTGGCTGTTAATCACTTGGCTTTAAAGAGCTCCAGCTTTAGGTAGTAAAGATGTGTATAGGAGAAAAATCATTATATGCTTGTTTAGCCTTTTTTTCCCTTATTTTCTGACTTATAGGCTTGTATTACACATTTTTGTTAATTATTAATATTGCTAACCCTTGATATGTCCTGATCTTCCCAGGTACTTTTTAGAAAGTAAACAAAAGTTTAGTGTTACAATTGATCCATATTTCAGTTACCTGTTATTGTTTGCTGATTGAACATTTTTTGTATACTGTTCAATTTTTAAGACAATAAACAATTTAGTTTATTGCCTCTTTGTACTGATAAAGAACCCTGGTGGTTTGTATGATGGGTCTGTGAGTGCTTTCTGGGAACTGTGGGACCACTGGGAGTGTGGCTCCAATAACCTAGAAATCACTGGGGATAATTTTGAGAGCAGGAGACCTGCCCAGAGGCAGTTGTGCCCAGTTGGTGGGAGGAGGGTGCTAGTATAGAGCATGCGCAGCAGGTGGACCTGAGCTCTGCTGGGAATAGACCCTCTTAGTGGCTGTGAGGTAACACCTGGCGGGTAGCTAGGCATTTTGTGACAACTTCATTGTTCTGGGTGCATAAAAATGAAATGTAATGGTTTCATATTTTGTTTCGTATTGTTCTGCATTGTTTTGAATGGAGAAGTTATTTTCTTTTATATTTACAAATAAATAACAAAAATGAAGTAATATCATAGCACTGGGTAGTATATATAGTTGGTATTTTATATTCCTCTTGGTTAGGAATTTTTAAAAAATACCTTCAATAATCCATAAAACTTGCAGTTAAATACCAAAACAATAATTTTAACATCTCAGCTCATTTTCTTTTGAATCTTTTTTTAAATCAGTAGGAATTATTTATTATCCAAGAGATCAGGAAACTAAGGTGTGTGCTTAACAGATGACTGAAGTAATATTACTCCAACATTTTAGTAAGAGATGATGTGGTTTCATAGAATAACAGTATGGCTTTGTATACTCTTTGACAACAGAAGAAAGAGCAATGCATTCAAATCATTTTGTTGTTTAAAAGTTTTGAATAAAACATGTTAACCTTGTCATACTAAGTGACAGACAGAAATGTCACCATTGTTTGCTGGGGACAAATAATCCATATACTTCATGTATAATTCAACTGATCTTTAAGAAATGTTTAACAATATTGAATTTAGTTACATTTCAATGTTGCAGTGCATCAGCCACCGTTTATCAATTTGCCTCATCATTTTAAGTCTTCATATATATCATTCTATCCTTGAATTAACCCTGACAGGTCTAGAGGTTATTTCTGGTTTTATACTATGTTCAGGTCCTTTATAGTAAAGATAGTAGAACTCAGGAAATACAAGCTGGGAGAAATTTCTCAGGCCTCTGAGATTCTTTAGCCCAGAATTGTGTACCACTCCTTCCCAAAAGAAAACAAAAAGGAGGAGGAAATCCTCACGTGCAACAAAGGCAATAGAACAAAAAAGTGAGAACAGCTGGAGAAAGATGTCAAAAAGTCTTTAATATAACAACTAAAAAAAACGACCCGACACGTTGGTGACATCATAGACACGGTCTACCGTCACAGTGTTCAGCAGTACTAGATTTTCTCTGCTAAGGAAGCCTAACAGCTACTTTTCTCCTGATTAAGCCATCAGCCAAACACAAGAGATTTAATAGACCCCTGATGCAGGCCTTGGAGCCGAAACATGGCCATGTCGGATCGTTTTTTTAGCTGTTATATTAAAGACTTTTTGACATCCTCCTTCAGCTGTCCTCACTTTTTTTTGTTCTAGTACCACTCCTTCCCAACATAGTAGAAATTTTGAAGTTCTGGGATCAGATGGCAGGATTTACCCCCCCCCCCCCCCCCCCCCACAATGGAAATATGTCTGACTCCAGCTCAGGAAGCTTCTTGAGGTGGTGTTCATCTACCCAGGGTGTGGTATTGGGCACCAAGAAAAAAAAATCTATGCCAGAGAGTAGGACTGTTCATATCCGGTAAACTAACTGAGAAAGAAATCTTGGTTTAAGGTCTTCTGTCTCAATTGGCTGTATTTTCTAGTGAAATAGGAAGCTTGTACTGTAAGTCAGGATTCTTGTGATTAATAACGCGAGCAAAGCAAATATCATGCTTGTTACAAAGCAGAAAACAAAAGTACAATAGGGCTCACGCTGGTACCAAGTGCAGAGGATTTCAGTTCCAAACCACATAACCTCATAAAAAAGTGCCCCTATGCAAACTAAGCTGAAGAATATAAATTATATGTCAAAAGAAATACTGTAATTTCTTTTTCAATAGTAATTTAAGATAGTTTCCTCCATTAGCAACATTTCTGAAAAGCAGCTTTTAATTTTACTGAACATGAGTCTTATTTGTTTCTTTCCATAAAATTGAAAGCTTAGGTTCTTATTGACAATCATGCTAAATATTCAATTATAAATATATCACAGTATAATTTAAATAACAGCTCTTTCTTTTGTTTCTTACTTCTCTTTTGAGTCTTTCCTGTCTGTCTGTCTGTCTCTCTCTCTCTCTCTGTTTTTATGAACATTGATGGGATCCATTATTGAATGGAACAACCTCTAAAATATAGAAAAATTAATGAAATCAAGTAAAAAGCTTAAGAGTCCCATTCATTAAACTGATACTGCTATGGAAGAGAAGAGACTGCAGTTACCTACAGTAGTTTCCCCCAGCAGGGAAGTCTTTTGGATATACAAGCTCATGGTTTCAGATGACACAAGGTTAATTCAGAAGAGCAGTGGAACAAAAATAAGTAAGACTGACAAGGAGAGCCAGAACAAGAAGAATAGAGTGTGGCAGTGGATTAGGGGTGGCCGACCATGCTGATAGAAGACATCACGCTTATGTCTAGGAGAGAAAATCTATTGGAATCTAAGGCCTGAGGAAGGATCCAGCAACTCATACAAATCCAAGAGCAATCAACACCTCAAATCTCAATCCATTTAAATTTTGCTTTAATTAGATTCCATCCTTTATTTTTTTTTTTGTATAGTGAATTTCTGTGTTTATCCCATGCATTCTTGAATTCCGTCACCATTTTTATCTTCACAACCTCTCATGGGACAGCATTCCAGGCATCCACCACCCTTTCTGTGAAACAGTATTACTGGATCATTGCCTCTGCGTCTCCCACCCTGAAACCTCAACTCATGATCTCTAGTTCTACCGCTTCTCATCTCTGAAAAAGATTCATTTGTATATTAACACATTTTAAGTATTTAAATGTCTGTATCATATCCTTCCTATCCCTTCTTTTGTCTAGGATATACATATTGAGATCTTAAAGTCTCTTCTTGTACATCTTTTGACACAAGCCTCCTATCATTTTTGTTGCCTTCCTTTGAACCACCTCGTCTTTTGTTGTCTTTAGTGAGATACAGCCTCCCAAACTGAATAGAATACTCCAAATGTGGCCTCACTAACAACCTGTACAGAGGCATTAACACCTTTCTTCTAATGGATATGCCTCTCTCTATGCAGCCTATCTTCATTCTGGCTATGGCCACTGTCTTGTCACATTGTTTTGTTGAATTAAGATTCTCCAACACTATCACCACAAGTTCCCTCTTCCAGTCTGTGCTTATCCTCTCAACCCCTAGAAAATATAACTCTTTTGGTTTTCACACCCCATCCGCATCACTCTACACTTCTTTAATTAAATTCCAACTAGAACCAACCCTTGATATTCAATGCTGGGGCAAGCAGGGCACCCAACATTGAATATCTGGGTACGTGCACTGACCTGGAAGTTAACTGGGCAGTAGACAATATTCATACCAGTGCCCAGCAGCTGGTTAGCAGACTGAATTTTGCTGCTAACCAGCAGCTCTGCCCAAACGCTGCCCCTGGACCACCTCTAACTTAGTTGGGTAGATATGGCTGATTAGCAGAGATATTCAGGCCAGCTCAACAGGATTTCATTATTCAGGAGCATCTCCTAACTAGTTAAACCACTTTGAATATTGGGCCTGTAATTTTCAGTCATCAATGTATTAATCAACTTGTCAGTGTGTAGACGCCTTGATGTAATTTTTTTTTATAGTAGCCTAAAACTAAAAACTTTTCATATTTTAAGGACAAATAAGAAATGAAATCAATCAATGCACTGGCATGTTCTGCAGGAATATCTGAAGGACAGTATGTGATAAGAGAATGTGCAATCCAAGAAACACTTTTCACTCAACTAGCAGACATTCAGCGGACATTAAATCATCTCACGAACTGCAACATAAACCCTCTCAGTACCAGGCATATTGTAAAATACAATCCTCTAAAAAAAAAGTCATTTAAGACCTACAGAAAAACTACTATAACAACACTAACTTCCAAAACTTACATAACAAGGACCATAAATATGTAGTGGGGCCTAGAACACCAGTACACCTATTGGAAAAACTGAAAAAGCCAGATAACTACAGATCTTTACATAGAAACTCAGCTTTGAGCACACACATACCAACACCCACCTCACTAAACAGAAATTAAGTAACCACAAACTAAAACTAGAAATAAGATTGAAAAATAAAAGTCAATCCACCCACCCTACCATTTTGAAATGACACAGCCTGTTAATACACATATAATCTTTGGGACAAGCTTGGGTGGGTAATATAGAGGGGCATAATCGAAAGGCGCCGGCCAAATAGCTGGCCAGCCATCTCCAGCGCAGCAAGTGGGCGGAGCCAACCGTATTTTAGAAAAAGATGGCCGGCCATCTTTTTCTTCGCTAATACGGTTGGGCCCGGCCAAATGTCTGAGTTCGCCGGGGTTGAGATGGCCGGCCTCGGTTTTCAGCCATAATGGAAAAAAATGCCGGCGATCTCAAACCCGGCGAAATCCAAGGCATTTGATCGTGGGAGGAGCCAGCATTTATAGTGCACTGGCCCCCCTCACATGCCAGGACACCAACCGGGCACCCTAGGGGCACTTCTAAAAATTAAAAAAAATAAAATAAAAATAGCTTCCAGGTGCATAGCTCCCTTCCCTTGGTTATTTAGCCCCCCCTAACCCCCCCCCCCAAAAAGCCCACTCCCAACAACTCTACACCATTACTATAGCCCTAAGGGGTGAAGGGGGGGGCACCTACATGTAGGTTTTGGGTGGGTTTTGGAGGGCTCCCATTTACCAAGGGAGGGGATGGGCCTGGGTCCACCTGCCTGAAGTGCACTGCACCCACTAAAAACTGCTCCAGGGACCTGCATACTGCTATCAGGGAGCTGGGTATGACATTTCAGGCTGGGATAGAGGCTGGCAAAAAAATGTTTTTTAAAAAATTTTTTGGGTGGGAGGGGGTTGGTGACCACTGGGGGAGTAAGGGGAGGTGATCCCCGATTCCCTCTGGTGGTCATTTGGTCAGTTGGGGCCCCTTTTTGAAGCTTGGTCATGAAAAAAAAGGGACCAAGTAAAGCTGGCGAAATGCTCATCAAGCCTGGCTTTTTTTTTTCCATTACCAGGCGAAGCCGGCCATTTCATGAGCAGGCCCCCGTCCCACCTCCGCCCCGCCTTCACTACCCTACCAACACACCCCCTTGATGTTTTGCTGGCTCCGCAATGGAAAGCAGTTGAACCCGGACAATATTGGCTTTCGATTATACCGATTTCGCCGGGTTCAGGAGATCGCCGGCCATCTCCCGATTTGTGTCTGAAGATGGCCGGCGATCACTTTTGAAAATTAGTTTGATACTGTCATATTCAACCATCCATGTCTCAGTAAGACACAAAGAATCCAAGCCATGCTGGACTATCTAATCACTGATAAACATTTTGTTAATGGCCCTTATATTGATAAGTCTACCATTTAACTATTTAGGACTTGAAAACCTATTACAATAATGGAAGTTAAAACATGTGATCTACACATATTATATACCCTCCAAGCTACATTTGACCTAGCAAAGATTATCACTGCGATGGAGTGATAGCAGAGAAACACATGATGAAATATTAAGGGATTCATTTTCGAAACAGAAAGACGTCCAAAATGCGATACAAATCAGCAGATGGACTATTTTGCCAAAACATCCAAATTTCTATTTTCAAAACCCATTTTTATGACTGTTTTCTATGCAGTTCATATGCAGTACATCCAGATCACAAGGGGGCGTGTTGGGGGTAGGATTTGGGTGTCCAAAAACTTGGATGTTTTCCTGCCATAATGGAACAAAGCAAAAAACGTCCAGGGTTAAAAGTTAGATGTTTTGGTCTAGACCTGTTTCACAAAAAGGTGCCCTAAATGACCACTGGAGGGATTAAGGCATGACCACCACCCTTCTCCTTATTCTCCCAGTGGTACCAGCCTCTATGACAGCTTCAGATGTTATGGCCAGTCCTATTAGAGCAGCAAGAAGGTCCCTAGAGTAGCCTAGTGGTTGATGCAATGTACTGTAGAGAAGGGGACCCAGGCCTACATCCCACTGTAACTGGTACACTTGTGGTGGAAAGTGTGAGCCATCCAAAACCCACTATACCCATATAAAGGTGATATCTGAACCCAAAGGGCTATTGTAGTGGTGTACAGTTGCGTACAGTGGGTTTTGGTGTAATTTGCACAGCTCACCGTACAATATAAGGAGGTAATAGTGACATGTGTGCCTGGGATCTTTTATGTGAAGTCCACTGCAGTGCCTCCTAGGGTGCTCCACTGCTGTGCTGGGATGACTACTTGACCAGTCTACTAAGAATGCTGCCCCCCCCCCCCCCCCCCCCACACACACACCAATACATCCCAATGGCTTGATTTTGTGCTTTTTTCCCCTTGGACTTTTTTTTTTTTTTCCGAAAATGGTCCAGAAAGATAGAAACACTCAGCACAAAAACATCTATAAAATGGCCATTTTCGAAACAAAGAGATAGATGTTTTTCTGGTTCAAGTGGTTTGCCACTTGATTTTCGGACGTTTTGCTGAAAACATCCAAAATCGGATTTAGACATCATATCAAAAATGCCCTTCTAAATGAACAATACAAAACTCCTCTTGTAATCTGCTCAAAACCCAGAACATGCCTATACTCTGTTGCAGAAAAGTATGCATGCTTGGTCATTGTGCATACTTTTACACACTGGGTAATTTTATAAGAGGTATTTTTGGGGCAATTCTATAACAGGCTGCTAAATTTAGGTGTCTACTTTCCACGGGCTAGATTTAGAAAAGCTTTCAGCTGAAAACCAAACCAGTTGCATTGAGCTTAAAATACTCCTAAAGATTTGTCACAGTTAAAAAAAAAAAAAAGCTCCTAAAAATTACCTGTTAAAATTAGCCAACTATGGGCCCCTTTTACCAAGCTGCGGCAAAAAGGGGCATGCGCTGGTGTCAGTGCATGTTTTTCATGCACGCTGAGGCCCCCTTTTACTGTAGGGGTAAAAAGGAAGTCTTTCTTTCCTGCAGTAAATAGCCGTGTGGCAAGTAAAGCACTTGCCGCGTAGCCATTTCGGCGGGGAGCCCTTACCGCCACTCATTGAGGTGGTGGTAAGGGCTCCTGCACTAACCTGATTACCACCAGGTATACTCCGGTGCTACAAAAATAATTATATTTTTGTAGCACCGGATATGACGGCACGCTAGGGGTGGGAAGTACTGCCGGGCTGCTGCGGTAGCCCTGTGATACTTCCTGTTTAGTAAGCGGTAAGCCCGCGTTGGGCTTACCGCTGCTTAGGAAAAGGGGTCCTATGTTATCTACTCTGCCGTTCTTTGAAAACTGACCCATTACCTTATTGCTTTGGTTTTAACCTGCAAATCTCTTAACACCCTTTTACTTTCTGATTTTTTTCTTACCATTTGTTGGCCAACAATTATCCAAGAATATTTTTTAAAAGAGCTTTAAGATCACAAAGGTTTCATCTTTAGTGTGCAGAAAATCATATTATGCCATATTAAGTGCAATCCTATAACAGCGTGCCTACAATTAGGCACCTCCAGGGCATGTGGTAGGAGCCTATTCTATAGAGCAGGGGGAGTCAATACAATCCTCCAGACACACTCAGCCAGTCAGGTTTTCAGGATAGCTGCAATGAATATGCATGAGATAAATTCACATACAATGGACGTATGCCTTTGGTCATGACACTAATTATAAATTATTTTCTCAATGTTCTTTTTATTCCTGAAACCTGACAGCCAGAGATGGATGTACCTTATGTGATGATTTTGATGTCAGATGGATATAGGGGTAAATTCTCAAAAAGCTCCCAAAATGTAGGCCCCAGGATGATGCACTTTAAGCACAAATTCTATAATGGCCATTCTACGTAGAACTCTTCTTTATAGAGTACTAGCATAAGACAACAGTTCCCTGCCAAAACTTACACCAGCCAAATGGTTAGTGTAAACACTCGCACCCAACTGTAGGCACGTAACTGCTTGTATTCTGTAACCTGTGCTTGTAAGTCCTAGGCACACCCCTGACCTGCCCACACCCCTCCCAGGTTCACATCCACCTTGGCAGTTGCACACTATGGAAATTGCTCACCCAGCTTATAAAATACTGACTAACTACCAGTTAGATTCAATTAGTACCAATTAACACTATGTGTAAAGGTGGGTGCCCAACTTTATAGAATTTGAAGGATAATGTTTTACATCAGCCGAGACAAGGAAGTAAATGAGAAGGAGGTATGTCACTGATATATAGGACTGGTGGAAGTTAAGGGAGGAGTAAGGTGTGAAAGTTTAGAATTAAAATCTCAGAGTAAAATTATATTACATCATGCTCTTATATCCCGCAAAAATCGACAACTTCAATGTGGATAACAATAGGCAAATTGACGCATTCTTCAAGGATTACAATGCAAAGGGGGAAGATTGTGACACAGAGAAGTGCCTTTGTTTTTGCAGAAACTACCATAGCTAGAGGCTTCATCACTGACATTACCCGTGGGTTCTGAGCAGGAGCTTTAAAGAACTGTGCCCTACTACGGCTTCTTGGGAAGATCTGGGACGCAAAGAAGGAGTGACCAGGCTCAGCAGGAACTGGAGAACAGGTGACAAGGAAGGCACAGTTGGACTGGAGACAGGGTAAGCAAGGCTGGACAGGAGACGGATGGAGCTGGAGACAAGACAGGCAAGGATGGAGCTGAGACAAGGCAGGCAAGGCTGAAGCTGGAGGCACGGAAGGCAAGGCAACGAGTCAAGGCTGGCTTGAAGAAAGACTAGGCAGACTTAAGGAAGAGACCATTTGTGACAGCAGTGAGAGGAAAGATCCCATCACCCAAAATGGGCCTGAAGCGCTGACGTCGCAATACCCAACACATTCTCCCACTGTGGCACTCAGAAAAGAAGGATGCTGCCGGCCATCAATGTGAGAAGCCGGAGACAGGCAATGCCTTGGAGCGACAAGGCCCCCAGGTGAGCTGGGGCACGGGGCATGACCCAGGGTTGTGACAGTTCTATACTGTAGTGCACCCAAATAGCAAAGGGGTGTGTTGTGGAAGTGTTTTGGATGGGACTAGGAAGGGCCCAAAATTAGGACATCCAACAGTAATAATCAAACCGGAAGAAATGTCAAAGTCTAAAATAGTCATTTTTTATTTAGACCTGTTTCAATCATGCCCAGGTACAAAAAGATGGTCTGGTTGAGCAGCTGACCACTGGAGGGATTCAGGCATGATCTCTCAAGAATGCCCCAGTGGTTACTGTCCCCCTCCCCATCACTGAAAGTGACCCCGGAAAGAGAACATAGAGGGGCATAACTGAACGCGGACGCCCATCTCCATGGGCGACTATCTCCAAGGACGGGTCCGCGAAGGGGTGGGACAGACCATATTTTCGAAAAAGATAGGCATCCATCTTTTGTTTCGATAATACGGTTGGTGCCAGGCAAATGCATCGGATTTGGGCGCATTTGAGATGGGCGGTATCGGTTTTCAGCGATAATGGAAACCGAAGCCGCTCAGCTAAAAATGAACAACTCCAAGGCATTTGGTCATGGAGGGGCCAGGATTCGTAGTGCACTGGTCCCCCTCACATGCCAGGACACCAACCGGGCACCCTAGGGGGCACTTGTAAAAAGTAAAAAAAAAAAAAAATTAAAATACCTCTCAAGTCCATAGCTCCCTTACCTTGGGTGCTGAGCCCCCCAAATCCCCCCAAAACCCACTCCCCACAACTCTACACCATTACCATAGCACTTATTGGTGAAGGGGCAGCTAGATGTGGGTACAGTGGGTTTTGGGGGCGGTTTGGAGGGCTCCCATTTACCAGCACAAGTGTAATAGGTAGGGGGGGATGGGCCTGGGTCCACCTGCCTGAAGTCCACTGCACCCACTAACAACTGCTCCAGGGACCTGCATACTGCTGTGATGGAGCTGAGTATGACATTTGAGGCTGGCATACAGGCTGGCAAAAAAAAGTTTTTAAAGTTCTTTTTTTTTTGGTGGGAGGGGGGTTAGTGACCACTGGGGGAGTCAGGGGAGGTCATCTCCGATTCCCACTGGTGGTCATCTGGGAAGTTGGGGCACTTTTTGGGGACTTGTTCGTGAAAAATTGGTCCAAAAACAGCAGCCCAAATTCTCACTACTGCTGCCCTTCTTTTTTCTATCCTCAGCTGATAAACACGCCCCAGTCCCGCCTTCACCACACCTCCGACACGCTCCCGTCAACTTTGTGTGTTCCCGCGACAGACTGCAGTTGGAGGCACCCAAAATCGGCTTTCGACTATACCGATTTGGGCGCCCATGAGAGAAGGGCACCCATCTCCCGATTTGGGTTGAAATATGGGCGTCTTTCTCTTTCGAAAATAAGCCTGATAGGCTCCCTGACAGCATCAGGTATTATGGGCATTCTGAAGTGAAGAGCAAGCAGCTCTGAAGGGTAGCCTAGTGGTCAGTGCAGTGGACTGTAAACCAGAGAGCCCAGTTTCAAATTTCACATCAGCTCATTTTTTTATTTTTACTATATATTGTGAGCCCTATACAAACAAAGATATACCTACTGTACCTAAATATTAAAGACACCTGCGAGCCTGAGGGCTATTGAGTGGTCCACATTCAGGTATAGTAGATATTTCCATGTCTCTGGAGTGCTCAGCATCTAAAATAACAGAGTTGCAGTGGAATAATGAACCTAGGTGTCCTGGATTAAAGTTCACTGCATTGACCACTAGGCTGCCTGTCTGCTCTACAGGAACATCTGTGTGGCCATTTTTGTACAAATGCTGCCAGAAAGACATCCTTGTCTATGGCTGCTTGACATTCACAATTTGAACATTTTATTTTGGAAAACAGCAGGTCATTTTGGATGTTCCAATGTATTTTTGAACAGGAAACCGCAACGTTCTTCCTGTTTGAAAATAGCTGTGAGATGGACTTTTTGTGGACTTTATGAACGGGATGGCCCAATTCTGACTTGGACTTCATTCGAAAATGCTCCTGCACAGACTGGAAATTGATGAAGTTGGTGGTGTAGCCTTAAAATGGTTTGAGTCTTTTTTAAATAACAGAATATTTAGGGGTCCTGTTACCAAGCTGCGATAGACACTAATGCATGCTTACCACAGCTTAAAAGGGCATCCCACGGTAAAATCTCAATGTGCATGCACTAAAAAATACATTTTAATTTTTGGTCTAGGAGGCGTGTCTGGGGGTGGAGAGTGGTCGTGTCTGCACTAATCAACACAGCCACCATGCGCTAATTGATTAGCATATGATTAGTGTGTGAGCCCTTACCACCCTCAAAATGAGCGGTGGTAAGTGCCCATGTATTAATGACAACATTAATGCATGGCCATTAATGCAGAAAATAGAAAATCGACCTTTGTGTGTGAGAAAGACCTGTGTAAGGGTGCACTAAGGTCCCTGTTTGCTGCAGCTTTATAAAACAGCCCCTTCGAATGGTGTATGGTGAACACCAATCCAAATTGAGGAGTATCATAAAGGATCTCCATTATCATCAATTATTTTTCATCTTTATTTTAGCAAATTTGAAGGTTGGGTTTTAAACCTTATTTGTAGGCTGACACTGTTCAATTTTTTTGCTCCTCTGAAGAACTCTTTTTTTAGTTAGGGTCCCTTTTACTAAGCTGCATTAGGTGCTAATGCACGCCTAATGCACCTTAAAATGGTGTACCATGGGATGCACTCATCCTGCGGTAAGTGCCAAATGTGCTTGTGTTAACCATATGGTAATTTTTTTTTTTTAATTTTGAGGGGGGGGGTGTCTGGAGGGTAGAGAGCAGGCACCTGCCTAAAAAATGGGTGGCAGTAAAAGCGCACATTCTATATTTTTTAAATGGCCATGTGCTAATGGTAACATTTGCGCATGGCCTTCAATACAAGAAATAGAAAAAGGCCATTTTTACAACTGCGATAAAAATGGCCTTAGTACAGAGGAGACACCGGTGCCAGCAGCAGGGTAGCATTTGGGGATCGCTGCACCTGCAGACTTTTAAAAAAACGAAAAAAGAAGGTAGGCTGTGGAGGGAAGTTGAGGAAGGAAGGGGGAAAGATGTCGCTCCATAATGAGTGTCGCCTCATGGTAGGGTCACCTAATGGTAGGGCCGCCACTGATTGTATTTTTAATTATTGTTTTATGCTATTTTCTATTCTGCATTGTACTTTTTGTGATTCAAAAAATGGCATGTTAAATTCAGTTTGGTCCTACCTAAGTGGAGAGACAGGCAGTAAATCTAGCATAAATATAAATGGATAAGACACTCACTTATATTATGCAGTGGCTACCCTAGTTAATTGACCATGGCAGTTATATACTCCTGTCCTTTGTTCCCTATCTTTCAACTAGTTCAGGTACACTATTTATTTATTTATTTGTTTGTTTGTTTGTTTGTTTGTTTGTGGTATTATACCCCGCTCTTTCCCTGCTCAATAGCAGGTCAGTGCGGCTTACGTGGAGGGGCATAATCGAACGCGAATGCCTATCTCCATGGGCGTCTATGTCCGAAAACGGGTACATGAAGAGGTGGGACAGACCGTATTATCGAAAAAATGGACGTTTTTCAGCTGGCGTTTGGTTTTTTTTTAGCGATAATGGAAACTAAAAACGCCCAGCTCAAAAACGTCCTAATCCGAGCCATTTGGTCATGGGAGGGGACAGGATTCATAGTACACTGGCCCCCCTGATATGCCAGGACACCAACTGGGCACTCTAGAGGTCAGTGCGGTGGACTTCAGAAAAAGCTCCCACATGCATAGCTCCCTTACCATCGGTGCTGAGCCCCCAACCCCCAACCCCCTCCCCCAAAACCCACTACCCACAAATGTACAACACTACCATAGCTCTTAGGGGTGAAGGGGCACCTACATGTGGGTACAGTGGGTTTTGAAGACCTCCCATTTACCAGCACAAGTGTTACAGGTAGGGGGGATGGGCCTGGGTCCTCCTGGCTGAAGTGCACTGCGGTACCCACTAAAAGTGCTCCAGGGACTGCATACACGCAGGCCTCTAGGACTTGTTGCTGCTATATAACATTGGCACACCAGTTGACACCTGAAGACTAATCTCTGCGAAAACGTCCTTTATTGGAATAAGCACGCTTACTCACAGTTAACTGCAGATCAGAGGTTGTGCCCCACTGGCAACGAGTCTCCCTGGTACTGAGATGAGCAGTAGGTCAGAGCTGGCAGAATGCTGTACAGTGCCCTCTTTCTGCCACATTCAAGGTAAGAACTAAGTTCTGTAACTTGGCTAACACGTGAAAGGATCTAAAACTGGCTTACAAAAATGGCCACTACCTCATGGACTACCGGAAACAAAACAGGGCACACTCTGACCCAGTAAGCAGAGGGAAAAGCACCATGGGAGTAGAGCCTACCAACTACCAACATCGTGAGCATGTAACACAAGCTTGTAGAATCACGGAGCCCAATACCCTACACCCACCACAATGCATTGCTGATGTGACTCTGCAGTGCCCTTAACAGAAAAGGATGGATGGTGGTAAGTGCTCCCCCAAAATGGCCGCACGGCAAGTGCTTCACTTGCCACACAGCCATTTCTTATTTTTTAAAAACCCAGCCTTTTACCCGCTGCGATAAAAGAGGGCCTCAGCGCATATCAAAAACACACACTGACGCCAGTGCAGGCCCCCTTTTGCCACAGCTTAGTAAAAGAACCCCTTAATGAAGGATTAAGTAAGACCTAGGGCAGCAGAGGAAGTAGACAGAAGTGGGCTGACCGGGTGAATCCATAATTCCTTCTCTACTGACATTATCTTTCTATCTTATCAGAAGCCCAACAGATTAATGAAACATAGCCTTCCTTTTCAAATGAAAAGCCAGCAAAAACAAAAGAATAAATAAAAAGTTTGCTTTAACCAGTACTGATTTCTCTCATTTTATTGTGCAGGGTTTCATCTATTTATTTATGCATACTTGATTTTACATATCCCTGAACTTCCATGTGTGTTGCATTCTCATGTGTATATTGCTGTTCCAGTACTGAAACTCAAATTATTAGTTCCCTGATTTTATTTATTTATTTGTTTATTTCGCATTTGGTAACTTGCAAAACTCCAAGAGCTATACTTATTTTGGACTTCTTTTTACAGACACCATTTTGACCTTTGCACCATATGTGCTTAAATGACTGGTGATTCTATTTTTTATGATAGACTCTACCAATTTTCCCAAACTGAAAATTAGACTTACTCATGCATTGTTCTCTAGGGCACTTCCAATGCCCCCTTTAAGGATAGGCATTATGTTAGTGGTCTTCTAATCATCTGGCACTAAAGGTCTTTTGGCTTGTCTTCATCCAGTTATAAGCCCTTGGCATTTGAAATTGATTTTAGTGTTAAGAAATAAGCTGCTTCCTATTGCTTAGGCAAATGATTTAAATAATTTCAATTACAGCACCTTAGCAATGAAATATTGTATTACTGTGCACTGAAAATCACTCCTTGCTGCATGAAATATTGAAATGTTATACGGGGTATGGTGGATAGGGGTTTCAGTTAGCAAAAGTCACTCAGCAATAAGATTTGATGCTTTGTGTATTCAGCAGTTAGAGAATGACAGTGCATGGAGCCCCCATTATCTCTTATAAGCATTAGGCAAGGATGTTTTAACACCTAAAGGGCTAGAGTCAGATGCGGACACACACACACCTGGTATCTGTCACTTATCTCTACTCCCTCAACCTCCCCGGTACTTTAAAATCCTTGAGTTCTTCACTGGCAATGAGCAGCAAGTCATTTCTCTTGCTTGCGCTGGCTCCAAGCCTTCCCTATGATGCAACTTCCTGGTCCTGTGAACAGGAAGTTGCATCAGAGGGAAGGCTCAGGCTCACAACTAATTACCTTAACTACCAATGATTGACACCTCTGACATGCATAGGTGTTATTATTCTATAATATATGCATGCACTTGGTGCAGAACATTAGTAGCCAAGTTATACAGAATTGCTCTTATAGAGATTTAAATTATAGAAAGATTTTTTATAATGGAAAATAGTAGTCAGACACTAAATCAGGTGGGATGAATTGAGGGAGGGAGCAGTATTTATGGAGTAAAGCTGCAAACAATTTGAATGCCTGACAGATTCATGAGCAAAGATGTAGCTTTATATGTGCAATATAAAACTCTATTTTTCTAGTTAGAATCCCATATAAAAGCAAATATGTGACAGAATTGAATTTTTAATGATAGGTAGATCATTCTGAAAATTCACCTCCTAAGGTTGAGAATATTCACTATTTGGTAACTTAGGAATAAACAGCATACATTCAGGAGCTGGCAAGTAGGCAAATTGTAACATTGTCCAATTAAAATTTATCCACTTAAGTTAGAAAAGAGTAAAGGACAGTGTGTTTTTTCTAGCAAAAAGGGTGCTGGTACTCAAATGCCAGGCCACCCTTCAGGGGTAGGGTGATCACTGAGGGACCCACCCCACAGTAGCCAGGCCGCTGCAACCAATCACACAATCTATGACAAGGCAGAATTAGTGTGTAGAGCCTGAGCTCTTTCAATAAAACTTAGGGACCATGGGTCAATTTTAGCAGACAGTCATAGGCGGTCGGTGGCCCAACTGTTTGGGGAGGCTAAAGGGGGCGGGGTTATGGGGTGGGGCCAGGGGCGGGGCTTACATTCATAATTGTCTGACAACATAGAAAAAAAAAGTAAAAATAAGTCACAATTAATACCTTTTATTAAATTTAGATATTAAATATGTATCTTAGGTCAAAAAATAAAGTGGTTGCTCAAAGCATGTACTAACCACAATTGCTCAACTGCAAAACGCTATGCACAAATTTGTGCAAAAACACACTCATAAACCTTACTGTACCATAACACTGGGCAGACCCTAATAAACCAATATACCACCCATACGGAAAATGCAGACCGTCAACAATATGAAACAAGGGATCATAATATCACAATTCTCATGTAGAGCCACAAAACACCCTTTTAGAGTGGAAAGTGTTCACAATTAGCTCCTTTTATGAATGACTATATGTAGATCCTTCAAGAGGTAGTGTGTCATGATTTTGGCTCTAAAACCCTTTCTGATGATTTGGTGCCACCTCAGTAAGGCCAATACATAATCTCTCCACTGCAAAACACTATACACAAACTTGTGCAAAAGCACACTCATAATCTTACCAAACCATAACAGTACTAATTCCAAGGACAGGACAAGCTACAACCTTATGGATGGAAAGGCAGCACTGTAATTACATTGGGCTCTAAAACAGCAGTGCACAACCTAGTGAAACAAAAAAACCCCAAAAAGGGCTGAAAATACTACATGCTAGCAGAATACTGCACCTTGATCACATGAAAAACACATGACACAACAGATATGAAGGCAAAATACTAAACTGGAAAGTTACCTCAAGAAGTCAGACTCAGCATGCAGCAATACTAGAAAAATTGAAACTTACATGCAAAACATCACAGATGCAAATTTCCAAAAGCTGACATATTCCAGTTAATAAATTCGGAATAAAATACTTTTTTCTACCTTTGTTGTCTGATCATTTAGTTTTTCTATTTGCTTTGGTCCCAGTGTCTTCTGTTTTATGCAGCGTCTTCTTTCCATTTGATATTTTTTTCTCTCACCATGTCCACCATCCTCCTGTGTCCTTATGTGTCCTGTCTACCATCTGTAGCCCTGTCCCTATCCTTCAGTATCCCGATCCAGCTCTTAAATTCAACAGTTTTTCCCTCCATCCATATCCAGCATTTCTCCTCACTCCCCTCCATCTATGTGCATATACTTCCCTTCCCTCCATCCATATCCAGCATTTCTCCTCACTCCCCTCCATCTATGTGCATATACTTCCCTCCCCTCCATCCATGTCCAGCACCTTCCCTCTTTCTCTCCTACCATTCCATCCAGTGTCATTCCTCTTTCTCTCTCCATCCTTCCACCCATTATGCTCTCTCAATCCTTCTGTCCATTGTCTTCCTCTATCTCCCCTTCCTTCTAGACAGTTCTCTCTCTTGACCCTTTTCCATTCAGCATGTCCTCTCTCACCCCATCCTTCCAGTGTCTTTCCTCTTTCCCTCTGTACCAGTTTCTTCCCTGCTTCCAGCATTTTTCCTCTTTCTCCCTCCTTTCATCCAGCCAGCATTTCTCAGTCTGACAGCTAGGGTCTCCCCCAGTTTCTCCCCAGCAGCTTCTCTCTCTCTCCTGCCCATGTCCCCTCTTTCTCTCCCCATCTCTCTCTGGCTCTCCCCTACTCTTTTCCATGGACCCTCTTTCTATCCCCATCTCTTTCTGGCTCTCCCCTGCTCTCCCTCTCTCTCCTCCTACCATTTCCCGCCAGTGACCACGTTCTCTTCTCACCCTCCGGCCAGGGCCTCTTTGCTGCAGCGCTGACATAAGAAGAAAAAGAAGCGCGGGGCCGCAGCAGCATTCAGACATGCGCTGTCGGCTCTGCCGGTCTCTGCCCCGTGACGTCAATTTCCCGTTCTGGGGGCAGAGGACCGGCAGAGCCGACAGCGAATGTCTGAACGCTGCTGCGGCCCCGCGCTTTTTTTTCTTCTTCTGTTATGCTGGCTGTACGTCTCGTTCCTGGCTGCCGCTGCGCTGCTCAACAGAAGTGGTGGCACGCGGCAGCAGAAGATTTGAACTCAGGAGTCGTCTCGGCTGCATTTAGAGAAGGAGGTAGGCGGGGCCGCGGGGAAGGTTACAGCTGGGCTGCCTCCCCAAGCCTCTTATACGGGGCGCCTATGCAGACAGTGGAAAAGGTGCTGGTACTCAGTACCCCCAATACCCCCTCAAAAAAGTCCTAGTGAGGGATAACTCCAATATTCAATGCTATCTGGATAAGAGGACTGCATACATCGTTGTCTTATTTAGTTAATGTAGCTGGTTAAGTTGAGGTCCACATATTCAGTAGTCCTATTTAATTGGATTTGTCAATTGAAAATCCATCTGGAGTTAATAAGATAAGCTATCAACTTAACTCTAAGCTGATTTCTCTTTGATTAATATTGAGCCCCATTACAAATGAAGAGGAGGTATTGCTCCCATACCAGTCTGCATAACTCTCCAAAATGGAGAACTCATTTCACTTTGACTTGAACAGAATCCTTTTAAAACTCATATGTGGGAATATTAAATGAATAAGGATGCTCTCAGCATAGGCTGGGGGCATATAACATCAGCTGAGCCAATAGTGGGCAGGCACACTTAAAGTGGTAATTGTATTATAGGGACAGGAGGGGGTGGGGGATCGGGAATGGAAGGCAACAGGCTGAGTTCTGATTTTAGGCATTTGGGAACAGGGAAGTGGATGATGGAATCTAGCAGAGAGGAGTGAGGTAATTGGTGCTAAGATAGGGAGGAGCAGATTGGTAGAGAGGTGAGCGAAGAATTGGAGGGACAGCAATGTGTTCATGGTAGGCAGAATGGATAGGAAGGTCAGGTAGCATTTTTGCTTATGAGAGTTCATGAGGGCTCCTTTCCATTGCCCCAGGTACAAATAGTATCTGTATATACTATGTAAACCGCTTTGAATGTAGTTGCAAAAAAAAAAAAAAAAAACACAGAAAGGCGGTATATCAAGTCCCTTTCCCTTTCTTTCCAGACCACTAAACTGTGGAATTCATGTGATTTCTAGTTATTTATCATTTCATAAGGGATTGAAAACGTATCTCTTTAGTAAACATCTAAATAATGAACTCCATGTCTTTTTAACTTCTCAGTATTTGCTTTGAACTGTGTAACCCACTAAGACGCTATTAAAAGAATTTTACCAATGATACTAACACCGCGAGACCAAGTCAGACTTAAAGCAGTTTTATTTCTTGCAAGGAGACAAATCCAGCATACCCTCATGAAGTTGTCTGCCCTCCCCATACCTTCCCGTTTCTTATATACCTTTTTAGACTCTCATCTACGTGCAGCTGGCAGTTCCAGTGTGCCTGTGGGTAACATATAGAAAGGCATGACAACTTGTATTAATGCACACTCCCCATGCCATATTTGTGGGAGATGGGGTCTAAGAAGATGATCCAAACACATCCACCAGACATCAGCTCTTCCTTGGTCTTGATTCTGGAACCAGTCGAGATGATATTTATGGCTGTGTTTTCCCATCAAGTTGACCCGATGATTGCAGTATGAGTCTGGTAGTGGCTTCAGATTTTGTCGCTTTCCTCATCCTTTTATAGAGAAGCAGGTGTAGTTACCTGGGTATGATGTTACTTCTGGTGGTCTAATCCTTCCTTTAGTGGGGGGAAAAGGTGTGACATTATAAGACAGGTTCCGTTGGGTCTATAACTTCTGTTATATAGCTGGACTATGTACTGCAATCCTTCAGGATCATCAAGACCCAATCTGAAGGGTATGGTTCCTAAGGAAGGTCTTGCCTTAGCACAAGCCACACAGTCAGACTTGTTCATTTTTCCAGTAGTATAAATTACCCATGCCATCCATTCATTTTTTTCCTGGTAACCCATTTTGAGTCTCAATTTTTCTCTCTTTATTGATATTAGTAGGATATAAATACCTGAATAGAATAGAATCTGTGAGGTAAAATTTAGTTTTGAGTACGTTGGAGAAATTTGTGTTTCTTTCTTGGAGGAATTTCTCATTCCCCCTACCCCCATGGTACCTCAGTAGGATGAGTCCTAGAGCTGGGACAGCACAATTTTGGTGTTCATTGCATTTGGGCTGAGGTCAGGTTCATGCTGCTGTCTCTCCTGTTTTGTGGCAGTGGTAAGCAGCAATAACTTTAATATGGCTTGTTCCCTTTGGCTGTCTCATTTCTTCCATTGCCAGAGTAAGTGTTTCTGGTGGTGTGCCTCTATTTTTTTGTTGGGTGGTTTGGGGCGGTGTGTTGTAGTGTGTTTCTGGAGCTCTGCTTGGTTTTGTCCCACGGGAGTGTGAGTGGTGGGGTTCTTATCTTTACTTGTGTTTATCTTTACTTGTGTATACTTTATTAGTTTAAAAAAAAAAAAAGCTTTGTGTCTTCTACTAAAATAAAAAAAAATAAAAAAAAACATCTCATTTGAGTTGTGTTCTTGTGCTGTGGTATATTGTGAATTAGTTTCTTTGGTGCTTGATTGGGTGCCCTTTAGTGCCTGATGCTGGGGATATGACTCAAAAAATGGATGCTGCTCTAAGCTGGGTCACTTTGTGCGTGGGGGTAAATGTAAACAGGTAGCAGCTGGAAGCTACATTGCACGGGGCCGTTTGTGGTAACAGAGAAAACAGAGTGTGAGGGGGTATACAGAACACTGCCCTTCACCCTTAAGTAGGATCCCTCAGGTACTGCGAGCCACCTTAAAACCATTAGCCCCACCCAGGGAGGAAGTGAGAGGGGAGAGGTGGCGTAAAAACCAGGAACTATAAAAGGCAGGGGCAGAGTGGGGCTAAGGAGGCATAGGGAAGGAAGATGAGAAGCACCCGCATATGCCTTTATGACATACAGTATGTCTAGCTACTCTGCTGCAATGCTCCAGCAGGGTTTAGCCTTTATTGACTGTGACCCAGCAGTGAAAGACCTTTGGTCTTTCCCAGTATGGCAATATGTATGTAGTTACGAGGCAACTTATTTTGCTGCTGCAAAGGGGGGGGGGGGGGGGGGGCTCACCTGATTTTATTAGGAGTTAGGGCAGTGGTGTTCAAATCACTATTTGGGCTATGGGCACACCACCATCGTCAGCCTGTAATTAAATGTTTACATAAGTAAATAAGTATTGCCATACTGGGACAGACCAAAGGTCCATCAAGCCCAGCATCCTGTTTCCAACGGTGGCCAATCCAGGTCACAAATACCAGGCAAGATCCCAAAAAAGTACAAAACATTTTATACTGCTTATCCCAGAAATAGTGGATTTTCCCCAATTTAATAATGGTCTATGGACTTTTCCTTTAGGAAGCCATCCAAACATTTGTAAACTCTGCTAAGCTAACCACCTTTACCACATTCTCCGGCAACGAATTCCAGAGTTTAATTACACATTGAGTGAAGAAAAAGTTTCTCTGATTCATTTTAAATTTACTACTTGTAGCTTCATCGCATGCCCCCTGGTCACATCTACCCGTTCAACTTCACTCATTATTTTATAGACCTCTATCTTATCTCCCCTCAGACATCTTTTCTCAAAGCTGAAGAGCCCTAGCCACTGTTCTTGTGCTACTCTTACAGGTATTCTTCCTCCTGAAATCTGTGTCCAACTGTATGGGCACTCATTTATCTTCTAGGCCCAGAAACGTGCGATGCAGTCTCAATGGGGAGCAAATCTTGGATTGACTGAAGTAGGTGTTTGGTTTCCCTGGTTGGGCCTCCATGGCCTATGGTGGGATCAACTCTTCCCAATATTATTTCAAGCAAAATGTTTTTCCTCTACTCATCTCATGCTTATTCATCTTGGGGGGAAATGATTTGTGCAGGATCAAAGGGGTAAATTTGATTCATCAGAAGAAAAGATCTCTTTTTGGCTGCCTGCTATTTCCCTTACATTCACTTAGGGGCCCTTTTACGAAAGGGTTGTCGCGTGGCAACCTTGAACTACCACCAGCCCAACGCAGCCGCCAGCAGTAGTTATTTTGCCGTGGCACTAACCCAGCGGTAATCAGGCAGCACTGCACATTGCCTGGCTACCACTGGGTTACCTCGATGGGTGGTGGTAAGTGCTCCCAGCTGCATGGCCACCCAGTAAAAGTAATGGCCATTTTATTTTTAAGGGTTTTTACCCGCTGAGGTAAAAGGGCCCTGATGCAAGGAACACCCCCCACATACACTACCCCAGGGCCCTTTTTACCATAGCTTGGTAAAAGGACCCCTAGATTATACTTAGATGCTAGGAAAGTGGAAGCCATAGAGCAGCTTTGGAGGAGGGTTAATTGGGATGTTTCCAGGTTTGTGTCAGCTTTAGGGGAGATGGTTCTTTGTCCTGAGTTGTTGAGTATCGATTGTCCTATGCTTTATCATAGGGTTCACCTTTCGACACTGAGCTGGATATCTTTCTGAGTACTGTACAAGGCCTCTTAGAGGCTTGTTTTGGAGGCACTCTGGCTGCAGTTTCTGTGGTGAGGAAGCAATAACTAGATCCAGGCTGTCACTGCTTGTGGTGGTAATGCTAATGAAAATATGTTCCGATACTGATGTGGGAAAGGTAAAAGGGATTGTGGGGAGCTGGAAAATTAATAAAACCTGCTCACATGTGGCACTGTCAAGGGTAGATGCGTATCCCTGAGGCACAGCAGATCTCACTGAGAAAACTTTTCTGCTGGGATTTGGATATCAGGTGGGTTAGTTCGTTACTGACTAGTTGTTTTGGGTGGGGATATAAACAGTGGTATGCTGGAGCAGGCTCTCACAGGCTCTCAAGAGCCGTTTGTTAAGTTTTTAAGAATTTTGGGAGCCGGTTCTCCATGGCTACTTTAACAAATGGATCCCAAAATGTGGGCTTGGGTCCCTCCTGAATTCTCTTTTACTTTGCTGGCGAGAGAGAGCCCCCTGTTAACAATTTACCAGCACACCCCTGGATATAAACCACATTGGGAAAAGGTGTGTGTTGCAAATTCTATAACGTTTGGGTTGTTTCATATGTAAATTGTTCAAGATTTAAACAAAGTTGAGGCCAGTTCTTTTGCCACATAAAATCTTAATTAGTATGTTTTATAAATTGGATTATGAAGTCAGAGAATGATAGAGTTGGAAGGAGCAGTGCAAATGCCGATGTTATTAACTGTAGGTTTTAAGTTAGTCTATTGTATTTTATTTATATTTCATTAAGGTTTGGACACTAACTTTAGTCTCTGCTCCTGAAAGCAAATTATTGGGTAGAAAAGATCTAAGTAACATTGGACAATAGTTAATCCAGTGAGCTTTGTACTGTCTGATCTGTAGAGCTAAATTTATAATGAATCTCAAAGGCTTACAGTTTTATTCAGAAAGGTTTGTAACATATAAAAAAATATTCTCATTTATGTGCTCATTTTGCTTTCATGATCCCACTTTCTAGGTCTTCCCAATTTAAAGAGAAAATTGCACAAATTTCATTTTTCACTAAAGTTGTGGCATGATAAACTCTTATGCATTCACCAGTAGGTGGTGAAATTTAAAACTCTGCAACAGTGCCTTCAGGAGATCAAATGCTTTTGTTCTGTTGACAAAAGCTTTGGGGCCCCAGCAGTGTTATTTTGGGGCTGCAGGGGTGAAAGGAAATGCTCAGAAGATTAGGCCCTCCTGCTGTCAGGGGGAGAGAGAAGGAAGTTTGAAAGGAATTTGTAATTATCAGGGGGATAGATGGGATTTGGGTCTGAGAGAGGGCTTTATGATTGTTGGGGAGCGGGTTGTAAGTATTATATTTATATTTAGCATTAATATCTAATATCCCTATTAGAAATATTTTCATTTTTCATTTTCATGCACATTAGCATTGCCATAACAGAACCAGTGGTAAAGCTTTCAGAATAAGTATTCACATCTGCTTTAATGCATGTGTGTCATAAATATTACTGATAACAGCTGTCAATACACAGACTCCTTTTGTCTGATCATTTTAATTTGAAAGTTTGCATTCCTTCTGAAGGAAATGATAGATATCTAGATTTCAGCAGACTATAGGGTCTGAGGCAGCACAGTTTTAGTAAAAGATGATTGTGTTAAATCTGATCAATTTCTTTCATTAGATAACTAGAGAATTAGATCAAAGCTATGATTTTAATATGATCATTTAGTTGGCTTTCATCAACATTTTTGATAAACTAACCTACATAGGAGGCTAATAAATTTTAACTGAGAAAACTAGGGGCCCCCACAATGGTGGACTGAATTAGAATTTGGTTGATTGATAGATGGCAGAAAGTAGTGATGAACTGAATTCACTCTGGGAAAAGAAAGGTGATTAGTGAAATTCCCCAGGGGACAGATCCTTGGGCCATTTCTGTTTAATATCCTTGAGGACAATTCGCCAGAGGAAAGGCTTGACCTTATGAGGAAGCCACTAAAATCTCCAACATTTTAGAAATCCTTGAAGGACATGAAATGGAATAAGATTTAAGAAATACTTAGAAATAGTTGAGGGTCCCTTTTACTAAGCGGCACTAAGCCCAATGTGAGCTTACCACTCGCTAAACAGGAAGTACCATTGGGCTACTGCAGCAGCTCGGCAGTACTTCCCACCCCTAGCGTGCTGTCATATCCAGCAGTAATCAGGTACTGCCGTGCGCTGCCTGCTTAATGCCAGGTTAGCGTGGGAGCCCTTACCGCCACCTCAATGGGTGGCAGTAAGGGCTCTCCCCCCCCCCCCCCAAATAGCCACGTGGCAAGTGCTTTACTGGCCGCATGGCTATTTCCTGCAGGAAAGAGAGACTTCCCTTTTACCCACTGCGGTAAAAGGGGGCCTCAGTGCGTGTGAAAAAAAACACACGCTGACGTCAGTGCAGGCTCCCTTTTACCACAGCTTGGTAAAAGGGGCCCTGAATCTTTTAAAATTAAGGAGCCCTTTAACTAAGCTGTGGTAAGCACTAATATTTGCTTACTGCAGCTAAAAATATCTTACCATGGGGTGTGTGCTGAGGCATTCAAGAGTAATTTTTAATGTGCATGAACTATCCACGTGCTAAAAGTTTTTTTAAATGTTAGCACTGGAGGTGGATCTGGGACATAGAGTGGGCATGTTCTGAGCTAATCAGTTACTGCAGCTACATTGCTGCACGCTAACTAATTAGTGTGCGGTAAAATGTCCATAGCACTCGGGATTGACGTGCTAAGGCCATGTTTTACCACTTTTTGGTAAAAGGGCCCCTCAGTGTGAAAGAGAACAATGACACATTTGCAGCACAAAAATTCTATTCTTTTCTCGGTTTTTATATCCCACTTAGGTCAACAAGGAATCTAAGTGGGTTATAATAAGATATGAAATACAAAAGTCATTTGGTAAATTATATCAGATTATATATTGAAATGCATATTAAACAAGTATGTTTTCAAAGCTTTGCGAAACAAGAGATACTCTAAAATAGAACAAATTTGTTCAGGAATAGAATGCCACATTTTACTGGATTGAAGGGTCACTGAGCATATCTCCCTCTATTAAATGTATTCCGACTCCATCTTCTCCATGGGGATATGTATAATAGGTATTTGGCTGCTTACCTGTAAATGAGACTAAAATTAATGTAGAAATTAATTATGTCAGTCTAATTTCCCATTGAATTGCTCTTTTTCTCAGAAGCTCCAAAAGAGCAGGAAGCTTTACTAACTTATAGCAAAGAATGTGGTAAATAAAAGATTTATAAAACATTTTAAATCATCAAATCCTTGTTGTCACCTATGGCTAACAAGGGAGTGCAAAGTTGCCTGTTCTGGCATAAGCAGAGCATTATTTATTTACTTACATTTGTTTCTCACCTCTACCCCTAGATCCAAAGTAATTTATATATGCAATATACTTCTTCAATATCATTTACATATATCACTATAATTCCTCTATAATCCGACCTCCTACAACTCAACAAGTTTATAATCTCATTTCTGCCCCATCTCTCTCTCTCATATATCTATATCTATATATATGTATATCTATCTTTCTATAGCTATATATATCTATATATACCTATATTTATATATATGTTTTCTATATAACTTTGTCAAAATGACCAATTTCAATAAAATCTGGAATATATCATCCTCAATAAACCTATACTCACGCTTGCCACCTCACCTAAACAACATCACTTCACTGCCTGGATCTTCAAATGTTGTGATGTTTTCTTCAGTGCGAACTTATTGGGCCCTGACACTGCCTGACTTTGTGATCTGCAATTACATATAAACATATTTTACGCTTACCTTCTTCACCTCTTTACTGGAAAACTCTTGCAACCATTCCATGAGACTATAACCTTTCCCTTGAAAGGAGTTTCTAATCCTCCTGACTGAAAAACTATTTCAAATCCTCCTGATAAGAAACTATTGTACCGTTATATTAAAGCAAAATGATGTCTGCATGTATCATGACGATAATCGCTAGGTGGTAGCGACATCATTTAGGTAAGGTGGCTAACATAGGTGTAGGCTTATTGCTTATTGAAGATTTATTCAGGTTGATATATCCCAAATTGTATTGAAATTGTTAGTTTTGTCAGAGTTATGAAGAAAACAAGCTTTGAATAGTTTTTTGAAACCCAGTTCCCTCCCCCCCCCCCCCCCCCCCCCCATATTCAGCTGTTGGATGTCAGCATTTTTGTAAACACTGATCATTGCTAGCTAAATTAGCCCCCAATCTTCAGTGCCGGGCCATATCCAGGCACCAGCACTGAATACTGGGGGCTAAATGAGGGGTGGGCAAGCTGATAGAGCCAATGTGGACCCAGCTAATATTCAGCTGCGGCCCACATAAGACAGTTGGACGGGCCCCCGCTGAATAACAGCAGGACCCCCATAACTTCAAAAATCTAAACTGCTGCAATCACCCTCCCAGCCAGTGGCGTAGAAAGGGGGGGCGGTGGGGCAGTCCACCCCGGGTGCACGCCACTGGGGGGGTGTCGGCTTCACTGGTTCCCTGCTCCCTCTGCACCGAACAGGTTACTTCCTGTTCTGGGGCAGAGAGAGCAGGGAACCAGCGGAGCCGACGCAGCTCCCAGTGACGTGCACTTGGGGCGGATCGCCCCTCGCCGCTTCCCTATGCAAGTACGAATGCGCTCCGGGGGGGGAGGGTGCGCTCCGGGGAGGGAGGGTGCTCACCGAGGGGGGGGGGGGCGCCGTGCTGCACCCGGGGGAGAAGTGCGCAGGGGCGACCCGCCCCGGGTGTCAGCCGCCCTCGCTATGGCACTGCTCCCAGCCCTCTCTTTCCTTCCCACCCTCCCCCCAGCCTGCACCGTTTAAACCACCCCCCCACAATGTCACCCTCCCAAACCCGACCCCAGCCCTAGCACTCTAACTAGGCCCCTTGAACCATCCCCCACCCCCAGCCTACCTTCTACTGCCTGGTGGTCCAGAAGATCATTGGGGGCAGGGGTATAACCCCCAAGCTTCTGCCCCTAGCTGCTGGACTCACAAAATGGCTGCTGCAACCTCTCACAGTAGTCTCTTGGTACTATACACAGTACCATGAGCTGCCACAAGAGGTCATGGCAGCCATTTTGTGAGGTTGGTTGCTAGGGGCAGGAGCAAGTGGGCTGCACTTCTACCACTACTACAAATCATTTCTATAGCGCTACCAGTCATTCGCAGCGCTTCACAATTTAACATGAAGAAAAGACAGTCCCTGCTCTAAAGAGCTGACAATCTAAATCAGGACAGACAGACAGGACAAATAAGGGATAAGGGTAGGACAGACAGATAGGTCATATAGGGAAGGGATTATTGAAGAGAGGGAGACAAGATAAAGGTTACGAGCAGGTGACAAGTTAGGAATTAAAAGCAGCATCAAACAGCTAGGCCTTTAGCCCAGATTTGAAGGCGGCCAGGGATGGAGCTTGATGTAATGGCTCAGGGAGTCTATTCCAGGCATAAGGTGCAGCAAGATAAAAGGAACGGAGTCTGGAGTTAGCGATGGAGGAGAAGTGTACAATTAGGAGAGATTTGCCTAGTGAACGGAGTTCCTGGGAAGGAGTGTAGGGAGAGATGAGGGTGGAGAGGTAGTAAGGGGCAGCAGAGTGAATGCACTTATAGGTTAATAAGAGGAGTTTGACCTGTATACAGAAACGGATAGGGAGCCAGTGAAGTGACTTCAGAAGAGGGCTGATATGGGCATAACGACTTTGGCGAAATATTAATCGTGCAGCAGAATTTTGAACAGATTGAAGAGGAGAGAGATGGCTGAGTGGAAGACCGGTGAGAGGCAAGTTGCAGTAGTCCAAGCGAGAGGTGATGAGAGTGTGGATGAGGGTTCTGGTAGCGTGCTCAGAAAGGAGAGGGCAAATTTTGGCGATATTATAGAGGAAGAAACGACAGGTTTTAGCAATCTGTTGAATATGTTCAGAGAAGGAGAGGGAGGAGTTGAAGATGACCCCAAGGTTATGAGCAGATGAGACAGGAAGAATGAGTGTGTTGTCGACAGAAATAGAGAGTGGGGGAAGGAGAGAGGTTGGTTTAGGTGGGAAGATAAGGAGCTCAGTTTTGGTCATATTAAGCTTCAGGTAACAGTGAGACATACAGGCAGCAATGTCAGACAGGCAGGCAGATATCTTGGCCTGGATTTCTGCTGAGATTTCTGGTGTGGAGAGGTAGATCTGGGAGTCATCAGCGTAAAGGTGATATTGAAAACCGTGGGCTGAGATCAGAGCACCAAGGGAGGAAGTATAGAAGTAGAAAAGGAGAGGTCCTAGGACAGATCCTTGAGGTACACCCACTGAGAGCGGGATAGAGGAAGAGGAGGATCCACCAGAGTAGACACTAAAAGTACGCTGAGCAAGATAAGAAGAAAACCAGGAAAGAGCAGAGTTCTGAAATCCAAGTGAGGACAGCGTGCCAAAGAGTAGGCTGTGATCAACAGTGTCAAAAGCTGCAGAAAGATCGAGAAGGATGAGGATAGAGCAGAGCCCTCTGGATTTAGCCAGGAATAGATCATTGGAGACTTTAGCAAATGCTGTTTCAGTTGAATGAAGGGGTGAAAGCCAGATTGGAGTGGATCAAGAATAGCTTAAGAAGAAAGAAAGTCAAGGCAGCGACGGTGGACAGCACGTTCTAGTATTTTGGATAAGAAAGGGAGGAGGGAGATGGGGTGATAGTTGGAAGGAGAGGTAGGATTCAGAGAAGGTTTTTTGAGGAGTGGGGTGACTACGGCATGTTTGAAGGCATCAGGGACAGTCACAGTGGAAAGTGATAGATTGAGGATATGACAGATGAAAGGGGTGACAGCAGGGGAGATAGTGTTGAGTAGATGAGTGGGGATAGGGTCAGAGGGGCAGGTGGTTAGTTTTGAGGATGAAAGAAGAAGTAAAGTTTCTTCAGTGATTTCGGAAAAGGAAGGAAAGGAGGCAGGGGTAAGAGGGTTGAGAGAGTGGACTGAGGGAAGAGGGGGTGGAGGAGAGCTGGTTGTGAATTCAAGTTTAATCTTGTGAACCTTATCATGCAAGTAATCAGCCAAAGTCTGGGGAGAAAGTGAAGGGGGAGTTGGAGGAGAAGGCACTTTGAGGAAAGAGTTTAGCGTGGCAAACAGACGTCGAGGGTTTGAACCAATAGAGTTAGTCAGTTGGATATAATAATCCTGTTTGGCAAGTTGGAGAGCAGATTGGAAGGAGGTCAGCAGGAATTTGAAGTGTATGAAGTCAGCATGGGCACGAGATTTAAGCCAAAGGCGTTCATCAGAGCGGGCACAAGAGCGTAGGTAGCAGATAGCAGGGGTCATCCAAGGCTGGGGTTTGGTACGTTTTACAGGACGAGACACGGGAGGAGCGAGAGTGTCCAGAGTAGATGACAGAATAGTATTATAGGAAGAGACATCCCCCAACAACCCTCTGGACCACCAGGAAGTAGAAGATAGGCCTGGGTGGGGGCCTACCTTTAACATTGGGACTGGGGTTGGGGAGGAAGACAATGCAGAGGGGGTTAAACTTGGTGCAGGCTGGGGGAGGGTGGGAAGGAAGGAAGGAGGGGGACCAGGATGGGGATCGTGGCAGATTAAATTTTTTAAGTTATGCATGTGCCGGCCCAATATTCAGAGCCGGCACCCACAACCCTAAGCAGCCTAATTTAGGACAGCTTTTGAGCTGTCTTGAATTAGGCTGCTTAGCGATATGGGTGCCAGCAGTGAATATTGCCGGCACCCACAAAATCTTGGGCTACTGCCCCCATACCACCCCTGACTTGCCCACTTTTTTTGTGAGTGGTCAGAGGCAATATTGAGAGACTCCAGGGGATTTAAGCGGACCTGCTTGAATCGCTCTGAATATCGGGCCCAGTGTGATTATACAGTATATCTATCTACATATATGTGTGTATATGTGTGTGTGTGTGGGGGGGGGGGGGTGTATGTGTACAGAAATAATGGCCATTTCATAAAATATTATAATATCCTCATCTCTCTAAAACACCTTCCTACTCCTAACTCCATGCCTCAAACTCCCTTTACAGCATCCCATATATCTTCATGAATTATATTCCCTTAATCTCACTTACCTTATCTCACTTACATGCTCCTTTCAATCAGTTTATTCTTGTGAAAATAACTAGGTTTTCACTAACTACTAAATTGCATGTAATCTGTACAATTTCATATTTCCACTCAGTCCAATATATTGGAGCATAGATTGAAAGGTGATAATTTTATAAGGAGTTGCCTAAAGTTAGGTGGCAAGAATGTTAACACATATGCACATAAATGACTATAATCCAGCTGCATGACCTATGCACGTCAAATGCAACTTGGTGCGTGTCCGTTACATGCATCCGAAAATAAAAAAAAAGAATTTTCAGACACGCATATCGGACATGCACCAAAACTGAAATTACGGCAAGTGCCAAGCGGTAGTCAGACAGTAACTCCATTTTGGCACGCATTGGGCACGTGTAGACGCTTACGCGGCTTAGTAAAAGGTCACCTCAGTTTCTAAGTGTACAACTTTCTGGTCATCTTTTATCTTTAATGCTCTAGCTTTAAATATGAAAGAATAATGAGTTCAGAAACACAAGCAAAAGATGAATGTGTTACCCTTCCACTGGATGATCATTTTTGTGTTTTCTTTAGACTACACAAATGTTTAATCTGCATGCCTTGAAGCTCTCTGTTTCTTCAAAGTATATTTGTATTTGATATTTTGGTTAATAGTGTCATTTTGTCAATATTAAGTTTAACTTAGCTTTAGGAGAACATGCTGCACTCATAAAGCTCTTTTTGAAGTGTCTATCAATGAAAGTAGGCAAGCTGTCAATCAAAGAATAAAAACTAGGTCTAGCATGATGCCAACAACTTGCAGAAGGGAAATGATTGCTCTCCCACACCAGATGTTACTGACAATAGGGAACCTGTTTTCATATCTCTTTTTGTAAATCCACATCAACATGAAATTATAATCTAATTGTGTGAAATGGATCAACACCTTTTCCTTGGCATTTTCCACATTCTATCATTGTATTGGTTCTGTTGCAATCATCTTCTAAATTAAATGTGTCTCCATTTCTGCCATAATTTTTATTTATAGTATATAAATTATACTGTGATATCAGGTTATCAGATTTTAATATATAATAATAATAACTGTTCTTGTTATTACTGGGTTCACTGATAGTACATTAATGGCCACCTGAAGCCATCAGTCCTCTCACAGCAGATTAATTGAATGATATTTATCTGATTCATAGGTTTTTTTTTCCATTTTGCCTTCTATTTCCTATCCCAGCAGATAAATATTAATCCATTTGCAAATCTGCAGACTTTTCTGTAACAATTTCTCTCTCAGAATACTTATTATTTATATGTTTTTTCTTCCTGTTCTTTTAAGGTCTGGGTAGGGTAAAATCATGGGAGGGGCCCTTTTACTAAGCCGTATAAGTGTGTATGCATGCCCAACGCATGCCAAAATGGAGTTACCACCTGGTTACCGCGTGGCTCTTGTAGTAATTTCATTTTTGGCACATGTCCGATACGTGTGGCTGCAAAATAATTTTTATTTTCGGACACGTGTGTCGGACGCGCGCCAAGGGAATTTGACACGTGTAAGTCATTACAGAGTGAGACTCTACTGCTAGGTCAATGGTTGGCGGTAAGGTTCCAGACCCAAAATGAACACGTGGCAATTTTTATTTTACCGGCGCACTGAAAAATGGATCGGCGCGCGCCCAAAACCCACACCTACACTACCGCAAGCCATTTTTCAGTGCACCTTAGTAAAAGGACGCCTGAGGTGCTTACAAAAGAAATGGCTATTTTACCATCCACATTCTAGTGATATTTAAATTGTAATTGTTTTTTTGTTTTTCACATGAGACTTCAGAAAATTATCAAAATAGTTTAGTGATCATAGAAGAAAAGAGTTTTGATTTTAAGCCTTGCAATTTGTGAGGCTACACTTTCAGTTTTGTGACTTGCCTCTTGTAGGTTTGCTTTTCAAACAGAAAACAGAGGCTACCGGAACGTGTATTAGAAATGTTGGAACACCATGTTGAAGTCTAATGGCAATACTGAGTTCGTTTTGTAACACTGCATTACAGGTAACATTAAAGGTGGTGATATTTGTGGATAATTGCGCTCTGCAAAAGAAAGCCTGTTAAATCTGTAATCGGTGCAATTTCAAAAGAAGGCTTACTTGGTTCAGCAGGCTTAATGCACAAATCAATTTTACAGTACCCCCTTGTGCTGTGACTACCCATACAAGGAGATCATGAAAATTGAATAGGTCTGAGAATGTAAATTGCAGCAAAGAGGGAATCTTCAGTCTGTGGACAAGCCTTTGAAACTTGAGAGAGACTTAGGTAGATTTGTGGTAAGCTTTTACTCTGCAGCATATCCTATAAAAATTTAATTTTCATTTTCCTAACAAGATTCACCTGACCAATATATTCAAAATTCTAATGTAAGTATATTTTAAAGTAACATCACTCATTCAAGATATGGATATATACATTGCAACAAACCTCAGAGCAGATATTAAAGGAGTTCTGATAAGATTGCTTCAGAGGCAGAAGAACATAGAGGAAAGCCTTTCAAATTGAACTAATAAGTCATGTCTCTTGATCATAAAAAAGACAAATAGGATGTTCTGCCCCAGAAGACAATACTGAAGGTTCCACTGCCCATGCAATGAAAATCTTTATTGAGATCTAATCCTAGTACTTTTGTTCCTTAAAATGTGCAATCAAGAGTGAGCAGTGTCTTTAAAAGTTTTTATCAGATTTAGTTGAAACAAATGTGACTTTTAAATGCATTTTTTTCTATCTTTGGTAAATTTTAATGTTTAACTGAAGTTATACTCAACTTTATACTATGAGAGTTGTGTCATATTTGTTTGCAATGTTTTGGTTCTGGTGCTTTCCTGACATCTCTTAAATTTATAGCCTTTCTATAAAGTACTGCACATATCCCTTTATCTGTCCAAATATCAATGTCAAAATATTGCAAACTCAGCACAAACACCACAGGTTCCCGAGTCTGCTGGAAGCTGCCAAATTACGCTGTCACAGAAATCTATGTCCAGATGATTGGTATAGGCACATCAATTCCAGGTCACAGACATGAATCGACATTGAATTTCTGAGCTTACGGAGCTGGCTATTATATCATAGCCGGTTAAGGGGTCTTTTTACAAAAGTGCAGTAAGCCTAACATGGGCCTACCATGTGGTAAAAGGACACTACCACCTATTTGCAGGCTCAATGTGGCTTACACAGTACCGTAAAGGCGTTTGCCATTTCGGTTGATAACAAATACAAGATTGTGTTGTGGTCAAATGAGGTAGAAGTGAGTCAGACGACATAGGGTCGAGGGGAAAGAGGATAGTAAATTGTGCAGTACGATCATTGATTATGTTGTGTTGCTGGGTGTGGAGATTTATGTTGGATCGGTGGGATAAGTTTTTTTGAAGAGGTGGGTTTTTAATGATTTCCTGAAGTTTAGGTGGTCATGTATTGTTTTCACTGCATATGGAAATCCATTCCATAGTTGTGCGCTTATGTAGGAGAAGCTAGATGCATAAGTTGTTTTGTATTTTAGCCCTTTGCAGTTTGGGTAATGTAGGTTTAGGTATGATCGTGCTGATCCGAGTCTGTTTCTAGCTGGTAGATCTATGAGGTCTGTCATGTATCCTGGGACTACGCCGTAGATGATTTTGTGGACCAATGTGCAGATTTGGAAGATGATCCGTTCTTTGATTGGGAGCCAATGCAGCTTTTCTTGAAGAGGTTTAGCGCTTTCGAATCGTGTTTTACCATATAACAGTCTGGCTGCTGTGTTTTGGGCAGTCTGGAGTTTTTTTGTGAGTTGTTCTTTACATCCCGCATAGATTCTGTTGCAGTAATCTGCATGGCTTAGGACCATTGATTGTATTAGTTTATGAAAGGTATCCTTTGGGAAGAAAGGTTTTATTCGTTTGAGTTTCCACATTGAGTAGAACATTTTCTTTATTACGGTGGTTACTTGGCTCTCGAGAGTGAGGTTGCGGTCAATTGTGACTCCGAGTATTTTTAGGCTATCTGAAATAGGGAGTGCGTGACCTGGAGTGTTTATGGTAGCTGGTTTGTAGTTGTTGTGTTGAGATGAGAGAATAAGGCAATGTGTTTTTTCAGTGTTCAGTTTCAGTTGGAATAAGTTTGCCCATAAGTCCATGATGTTCAGGCCATCGTTGATTTCATTGGTTATTTCAATCAAGGCATGTCTGAAGGGCTTACCACCACTTTGTAAATGGGGCCCATAGTGTGCAGGTCATGCCTATCTTTGGGCACAAGATAAATGCCTGCTTCTATCAGACTTAAGTCCAGTGTCCAAAGTTAGGCACATTCTATAACATGACACCTAACTTTTGGAAGTGGCATGACCTGCCCATGCTCCTTCCATGGTCATGCCCCCTTTAGCGTTGTGTGTGGGAAAAATTAGGCTCCAGGTTATACAATTTTGCACAGAGGAGATCTGCGCACAACTCCAATTAAGTGCTTGCTAACATTAACTAAAGACCAACCTGTTCAATAAGATATATCATAATGAGCCATCTGAAATGGCCTAACACCATATCTCTCCAAACCAGATAAAACCGAATTTTTACACCTGACTGGTTCAATCAGTTTTCACCAATGAACATTAACTTATTACCCCTTATTTCCCATGCCTGAAATGAACTGTCTATCCAACTTACTTTATATTTACTTCAACATTTATGAACTTTAATGTAACACTACTTTGTATTTCTCAATCCGGAAATGGTAATCACCATTATGGCATAATGTAAGCCACATTGAGCCTGCAAAGAGGTGGGAAAATGCGGGATACAAATGCAACAAATAAATAATTGGTGCTTGTTTTCACTCACAGGTCCCATTTTTTGCAATGAGACCTCGTTACTAATAAGTGGAGTTAACAATAAAATAGCACATCTTAATGGTAGCTCTAATTGATAACATCCCCTCTAAATGCAATTACTTCACAAAATCTTAATGTCTGCAGAGATTCCATTATTTTCTTTAATTCCTTTCACAATATGCTGATCTCCCTATTTTACATATTAAATAGAGATTTATTAAAATGTTGCCATGTATTTGAAATTTTGCAGAAACAAGAAAAAATGTTTAAACACATATGAAGAGATATCTTTTTTCAGCAGGCTTTTTTCCAGTAATTTCATTATTTTATATCATGCTTATAAACCACAAAACTAATTAATGTACAGCATTACATTCATAGGGCTCATTTAACTAAGCTAACAGTAAGCACTAATGCATGTTTAGCACAGCTTAATAGGGCTTACCGTCAGATGCACTAAGGCATCCTACGGTAATTTTGCAATCAATGTGTGCAAATCTAGGCTAAAAAATCACTTTTATTTATTCTCAGAAGGGGCATTTCTGCACTAATCAGTTAGTGCATCTGCATTAGAATAGATTAAGGAGTCCTTTTACAAAGCTGCAGTAAAAGGGGGCTTGCGCTAGCATCAGCTCGTGTTTTTGTTGTGGGTCAAGGCCCCTTTATACCGCAGTGGGTAAAAAGCTGTCTTTTTTTCTGAAAAAGAAATGGCCATGTGATAAGTGAACCACTTGCCTTGCAGCCATTTCGGGACGGAGCGCTTACCGTCACTCATTGAGGTGTTGTTAAGGGCTCCCTGCTAACCCAGCAGTAACCGAGCAGTGCACTGCCCAAGTACCCTCGAGTAAGCACCGGCACTACAAAAATAGAAAATATTTTTATAGAGCCGGAAATGGTGTGTGCTGGGGGGTGGGAATTACTGCTGTGCTCCTGCGGTAGTTCAGGATTGGCACGCAGCAAGCCTGTTGCCACATGCCAACTGTTTAGTAAAAGGGCCCCTAACTGATTAATGCAGGCTTAGCACATCAGCCCTTACCACCTACAAAATAAGTGTCGGTAACTGCTCATGTACTAATTTTTGTTAATGGCCACGCACAAATGGCAACATCAGTGCATGCAACTCAACAAATAGTAGACCTAGAGGGGCATAATCGAACGGCACCGGCCAAATCGATGGGCGGCCATCTTCGGGGCTTGCTCCATGAAGGGGCGGAGCCAAGCGTATTTTCGAAATACGCTTGGCGCCGGCCAAATCGCTCGCCGGGGTTAGATGAGATGGCTGACTCCGATTTTCAGCCATAATGGAAACCAGAGCCGGCCAGCTCAAATCCGGCGAAATGTAAGGCATTTGGGTGTGGGAGGAGCCAGCATTTCTAATGCACTGGCCCCCCTGACATGCCAGGACACCAACCGGGCACGCTAGGGGGCACTTCAAAAAATTAATAAAAAAAAACAAAATTAGCTTCCAGGTGCATAGCACCCTTCCCTTGTGTGCTGAGCCCCCCAAATCCCCCCAAAACCCACTGCCCACAACTCTACACTATTACTATAGCCCTAAGGGGTGAAGGGGGGCACCTACATGTGGGTACAGTGGGTTTTGGGGGCTTCCATTTACCAGCACAAGTGTAACAGGTGGGGGGATGGGCCTGGGTCCACCTGCCTCAAGTGCACTGCAGCACTGCACCCACTACAAACTGCTCCAGGGACCTGCATATTGCTGTCAGGGAGCTGGGTATGACATCTGAGGCTGGCATACAGGCTGGCAAAAAATGTCTGATTTTTTTTGTGTGTGTGTGAGAGGGGGGTGGTGACCACTGGGGGAGTAAGGGGGGTGATCACCGCTTCCCTCCGGTGGTCATCTGGTCAGTTGGGGCACTTTTTTGGGACTTGGACCTAAAAAAAAAAAAGGTCCAAATAAAACGGACCAAATTCTCCTGACGGCCGGCTTTCTTTTTTCCATTATTGGGCGAAGCCGGCCATCCCAACACACGCCCCCGTCCTGCCTTCGCTACCATGCCAACACGCCCCCTTTCAACTTTCACTGGCCCCGCGACGGAACGCAGTTGAAGCTGCCCAAAATCGGCTTTTGATTATGCCAATTTGGGCGGATTCAGTAGATCACCGCCCATCTCCCAATTTGTGTCAGAAGATGGGCGGTGATCACTTTTGAAAATCAGCTGGGTAATGTTCACTTGAAAACTAATGTATAGGGGGAAAAGGTCTCATTTGTCACAGGGTCATATTACCCTGGTCTTCAACACCGGGTATATAAATGAAACCCACTAGTGACTGTTGTAATCATCGACAAAAAAAACCCTCTTTCCTATAACTGTGTTTGCATCTTTTTAATTGTTTTAAAAAAAAAACTTTTAACACAATGTTAACACTAGAGAATCCTATACTGAGTGATTAGCAATTGGCACAAAGCTCACAGAATGTAGTACATTTATGTTAAAGCTCGTTGAACCCTGACAGGCACTCATTTCGCTGCCACTTTTTCAGGGGATCTGTGCCAATGGATACACCTGGTTTCTATTGAGGAAGTAGACTATTTAAGAGCCATTATATTTCTATTAAACATTAGTGCATGGCCATTCATTCAGAAAACGGCAAATCATCCATTTTCCGGCTGTGCAAAAAATGATCTTAGCACACAGGAAACATCAGCATAAATTAGGGCCAATTTTTAGCACAGCTTAGTAAAAGGAGCCTGTAATGACTAAATAAAACAAATTAAAACACAACTCTGACAGTTTCTCACATAAGTACTAATTTTTCCTTGGGTCAACAGAAGAGAGTGGGAACACTTTAATCTATACAGATCAGAGTTCCTTGCATTATTATTTTTGTTTTTCACTTTAAAAAATTCCAATAATTTTTATCAATACTTGCCAAAATTATTAATTCTGATCACTATTCAAAAATTATAAAAACACATTAATCTTGGTGTCCTGAAGATCAATGATTCACTTCCACTTCATTTTCGTTTTAGATGTACTGTTTATGTTTTAAACAAAGATATCCTGGAACATTGATGTCCAAACCTCCAAAACATCTGAAGCATGATTTTAGAACAGGCCAGAAAAAAAGTGAATGCAGTGAAAATGTTAAAAATGGCTGGAAACATGTTGGGGGTGGGGATGGGGTGGGGGGGGGGGGGAGTTGTTATGGGGCATTCAACCTGTGACAGATCCCAACCCATGGTTTATGTTTTGTTTAGGCACTGTTCTACCACACCAAAGAGAGTCCTTCAGTGTTCTGGAACCTCCTTGACCAGCATCTCCACATCCTCTGAGGTAAAGTTACCTTTTTGGGTCAAAACCTGTTGCTTAGGAACCATTCTAATGTTCCCTATAGCACAAATCTCAGAGATTGTAAAATGGTAACTTGTACATTTATATAAGCATCAGCAAAATGTTGAGGTGGGAGGGCTGAAAACATCAATACTTGGAAATTTGGATTCTACACTCTTTTGATCACCCCTGTGCTCTTTTCAAGGCTCTTGATTGCTCCATCCTCCTCCATTTTACTGGACTATGACCCCCTACTCTTTCCCTTACACTCCCTTGCAGATGCCTGGCAATCTGAAACTGCCTCCCTCAGACAAGCTCTTCCACCTTCTGCCCAGCTTTCTCCTTTACCATCCTCAAATACAGCCCCCTTCATCACCCCCTTCTCCTGCCCTCACTGTTTCTAGCACCCTCTCCCATGACCCCACTAGTATTTCTTCTAATTGGTCTAAGTTAATCTCCCCTCTCCCTCTCTCTTTCATGCACCATTGCTTCCCTTAATCCTCCTCCGCCTCAACTGACCTGCATGCCTGCTTTCCTTCCTAAACAACTGGTCTCATTTCTGATCCCTCACCTTCTTTTTCTCCTTATCTCCAGCCTCTCTGGTTTTGTTCCTCCCCTCTGGAAGCACACCCTCATCCACCCTCTATTGAAAAAAACCTCACCTTGATCCCTCTCTCCCTGTGAGCATTCATCCAATCTCTAACCTCCCTTTTTTTCTCCAAGATTCTTGAGAACATTGTACAACCTCAACATTCTCAACATATTGAACAATGCAATATTCTTCATCCTTATGAATTTATTTATTTATTTGTTGCATTTGTATCCCACATTATTCCACCTCTTTGCAGGCTCAATGTGGCTTGCAATACATCATGAATAATGGTAATACATAAGGAATTATACATTTAGTAATAGCAGAAGTGTTTTGGTACATGATAGTAAAAGGACATGGTAATATTATAACAAGCAAACATAATAAGAGATATGTAGGAGAAGTATAAGAATTGAGGAAAGTGTGCATTTAGTGGTAACAAAAGGTTTTTGGGTAACATGATGCTGAGAAAGAAGATGGTAGTAGTTTGACAACTAAATAAGGTTGGGGCATTTCTGGATATGTGTATAGCGTTCATGTTTGTTGATCATTTTTGTATGTCTTGTTGAAGAGGTGGGTCTTCAGTAGACTCCGGAAGTTAACTTGTTCATAGGTCGATTTTAGGTTTCGCGGCAGCGCATTCCAGAATTGTGTACTCAGGTAGGAAAATGTTGATGCATGCATTAGTTTGTATTTGAGACCTTTACAATTTGGGAAGTGAAGATCAAGGAATGTACAGGATGACTTTTTAGCATTCCTGTGTGGTAAGTCTATCATATCTGACATGTAGGCTGGTGCTTCTCCGTGAATGATTTTGTGAACTAAGGTGCAAATTTTGAATATGATACGTTCTTTGCGTGGTAGCCAGTGCAGTTTTTCTCGTAAAGGTTTGGCGTTTTCGTATTTTGTTTTACCGAATATTAGTCTAGCTGCCGTGTTCTGGGCTGTCTGAAGTTTCTTGATTATTTGTTCTTTGCAGCCAGCATAGAGTGCATTGCAGTAGTCTAGATGACTAAGTACCATTGATTGTACTAGGTTGCGGAAGACAGATCTTGGGAAAAAAGGTCTTATTCTTTTTAGTTTCCACATTGAGTAGAACATCTTCTTGGTTATATTTTTCGCGTGGTTCTCAAGTGTTAGGTGTCCAAAATTGGAAGATTCAGTTTTGGTGTTTCAATGGTGGTGAATTTGCTTGTGTTATATTGTGAGGTGAGTATTAGGCATTGGGTTTTTTCTGCATTGAGTTTCAGCTTGAATGCATCTTCCCATGTGTGCATGATGTTTAGGCTTTGGCTGATGTCATTGGAAATTTCCTTTAAATCTTGTTTAAATGGAATGTAGATTGTTACGTCGTCTGCGCATATGTATGGGTTAAGGTTTTGATCTGATAGTAGTTTCGCCAATGGTATCATCATTAAGTTGAATAGAGTCGGTGAGAGGGGGGATCCTTGTGGAACACCACATTCAGGTATCCATGTAGCTGATGTAGTTGAATTAGATGTAACTTGGTATGACCGTGTGGTTAGGAAACCTTTGAACCAGTAGAGAACATTTCCTCCGATTCCGAAGTATTCGAGGATATGTAATAGTATTCCATGATCAACCATATCGAAGGCACTTGACATGTCGAATTGTAACAATAGTATGTTCTTGCCAGTTGCAGTCATTTGTTTAAATTTATTCATGAGAGTAACTAGTACTGTTTCCGTGCTGTGGTTAGACCGAAATCCTGATTGAAAGTCATGAAGTATTGAGAATTTGTCTAAATAATTTGTGAGTTGTTTGGTTACCAACCCTTCTGTCAGTTTGGTTATTAAGGGTATGGATGCTACTGGTCTGTAATTGGTTAATTCACTGGCATTCTTCTTTGCATCTTTGGGGATAGGAGTGAGTAGAATATTTCCTTTTTCTTTGGGAAAGAGTCCAGTTTGTAGCATATAGTTTACGTAATTCGTGAGGTCTATTATGAATCGATGAGGGGTATACGTCATGAGATTGTTTTGGCATATATCTAATTTGCAATGAGATTTGGCAAATCTTTTGAGCGTTTGTGAGATAAGATCTTCCGAGATTATTTCAAAGTTGATCCAAGTTCTGTCTGCTGGATATACACCAGGGTCTGGATCTAAACAGTCAAAGAGTGCAGCATAATCGGTGGTGCTTGTTAGTATTTTAAGTCTCAGTTGTATAATTTTCTCGTTAAAGTATTTCGCGAGATTGTCTGCTCCTGGTGTGTCTTTATTGTTGGTTGTGATTGTTTTGGTATCTAGTAATTTGTTCACGAGTTGGAAGAGTTTATGTGTGTCTTTGTAGTTTGGTCCGATTTCCTTTTTATAGAATAGTCTTTTAGTTTGTCTTATGGTATATTTATATTTTCTTTGAAGTTGTTTCCATGCATTAAGTGTTGGGTCATCTTTCTTTTTGTTCCATGCATGTTCTAGCCTTCTAACTTGTGTTTTGAGTTTTTTCAGTTCTTCGGTAAACCATGGATTTGATTTCTTCCTAAATGAGGTTCTGGTTTGAGTTGGGGCAATATTATCTAGTGTTATTCTGCATCTGTCATCCCATTCCAGGAGGAATTGGTTTGTGTCCATTTTTATTGTCCATCCGTCATGGTAGATCTGTTGCCAGAATATTACTGGATCTATTTTTCCTCTTGTGGTGTAAGTTTTTCGTTCTTGTTTGTTGGTTGTGTTTTTCTTTCACCATTGGAGGGAGATGAATGCTTTGTAGTGGTCTGACCATGGTGTGGGTGTCCATCTTGTATCTGTTATTAGGAGGTTTAAGTTTGGATCAAATTTTTTGTGTGTGATGATGTCTAGTGTGTGACCTTTTGTGTGTGTTGGTTGTGTATTTGGTTCGTGGAGATCCCATAGTTGTAGGAACTCTTTACATTCTTTGGTGCTCATTAGGGTGAGATCTTCAAGGTGCAAGTTGATATCTCCTATTATGATGAGGTTTGAGATAGAAACACAAGTGTTCGAGATGAAGTCCATAAATTGTATTTGTGAATCTTTCCAGTTGTCTGGCGGTCTATATAGTAGGATTGCGTTGAGGTGTTCCTGTAAGTTTGGGTGGTTAATTCTTACCGAGGCAATTTCAAATTGTGGAAGAATGGATTCAGCTGTGGTTGTGATGGTGAATTCGGATTTATAAATTATGGCTATTCCACCTCCTCTTTTTCCATTTCTAGTCCAGTGGGTGATTTTATATCCTGGTGGGCATAGATTTAAGATTATGGGGTCTTTGAGATCATGGATCCAGGTTTCAGTGATGAATCCGGATTCATTCCAAAATCATAGTACATACAGCTCTTGATTGTCATTCATTCGTGCTGGTCTCACTTGATCTCTCCTCTGCTTTCAACCTAGTGGATCACTCTGTTACTCCATCATCTCCAGTTACTTGCACTGTTCTGTCCTGGTTTACTAGCTTTCTTATGGACCTTATCCACCAGCTCAATTTTGATTCCATTTTCACCACTTCCTGTTCACTCAGGCAAATTTGGAGTTGTGGTCCCACCTTAATACTGCATCCCAGAGTTGTTTAGGTACCACTGTCTTACCAGGGGTTATTGGTACTGAGATGGTCACCAGGATCTTGGCCAGGTCAAGGATGGACTGGAGAAAGGGACTCCCATCTGCAGGCTTAAATGAGTTGGAAAGGGCATTGTCCCAGACGTTCTTATCAGCCAGGCGAAAGATCACACGAAAATCAAATCAGGAAAAAAAAAAGAAACCATGGGGCCTAGCATAGGTTCAGTTTTCGAGCCTCCTGTAAATGTAGGAGGTTCTTATGATCTGTGGTCATATTGAACGGATACTTGGCTCCCTCCAGCATATGACGCCACTCCTCCAGGGCCAATTTGATGGCTAACAATTCCTGATCTCTAATAGTATAGTTCTTCTTCACAGACAAGAACTTCTGAGAGAAGGCGGCACAGGGTAACAATTTGCCTTTAGCAGCAGATTGAGAGAGGATGGCACCTGCCCCCATGGAGGATGCACCAACCTCAACAAAGAAGGGTTTTGCCAGATCAGGATGGCAGAGCACAGGGGCTGAGATGAAGGCTAGTTTCAAGAGGTCAAAGGCTGAGATTGCCTCACCCAACCACTCCCAAGCATTAGTGTCCTTCTGGGTTAGGGCCGTGAGAGGCGCGGTAATGGTGGAGTAGTCTTGGATGAACTGGCAAAAATAGTTGCCAAAACCCAAGAAATGTTGTAAGGCTTATCATCCCTAGGGCCAAGGCCAGTCGCGGATGACAGATAGCTTCATGAGATTCATTTTCAGGCTCCAATCAGATATGATATAATCTAAAAAAGGAAGTTCTTTCTGCTCAAATATGCACTTTTCCAGTTTGGCATATAGATGATTCTCATGCAGGCATTGCAAAACCTGTTTGACCTGTTCCTGATGTTGGAAAGTGTCTTGGAAAATATTAAGATGTCATCTAGATAGACCTGAACGTATTTCTGTATGAAAATCTCAGAAGATGTCATTAGCAAAGTTTTAGAAAACATCAAAGGTGTTAGAGAGCCCGAATGGCGTGACCAGATACTCATAATGACCATATCTAGTGTTGAAGGCTGTCTTCCATTTGTCTCTTTCATAAATGCGTATCAAATTATAGGCTCCTTTCATATCCAGCTTTGTGAAAATACAGGCCCCTTGTAGATGATCAAACAGTTCAGAAATCAAAGGAAGTGGGGAACTTATTCTTGACTGTGATGGCATTCAGTCCTCTGCAGTTGATACAGGGGCAAAGGATCACATTCTTCTTCCCCACAAAGTAAACACTGACTCCAGCCGGGAATGTGGAAGGACAAATAAAGCCCCTTTGTAGATTCTCAGCAATATAGGTTGACATGGCCTGGGTTTCAGGATCCAAGAGCAGATAAACCCTCACTCAGGATGGCGTTTTGCCTGGTAGAAGGTCTATTGGGTAATCGTACTCCGAGAATTTCTGCCTGTTTTTTGGAGAACACATTGGCATAGGCCATGTAGTCTTGAGGAAGGCCCCTGAAGTACCCATCTCCGCAACAGCCAGTGACAATACAGGAACTACTGGATCTAGGTTATTGCAGCAACAGGGTGTACTCCAGGCCATGAGCTCCCCACTCTCCCATTCTATCCCTGGGTTGTGTTTCTGTATCCAGAAAAATCCCAAAATGATTGGATTTATGGATGTCTGAAGAACATACAGGACAGTTGCTTCCCTATGAAGTACCCTGATTCTTAGGTGTAGGGGAACCATTCTGGCCTTGATATGTCCCTGAATATTCCCATATGCTGAGGAGACCGGAATAGCCTTGGGAAGCTCCTGGGTAGGGATGGGGTAGTGGCGAACAAGGACCTCATTGATAAAGTTCCCTCCTGCACCTGAGTTGATGAAGGCCTCAATGGTAGTTAGTTTATGGAACAATTCTAAAGATTCAGGGACTAGAAATCTCATGTGCAGATTTCTGACAGAAGAACCTAGCACTGTTTCCCTGACCAGGGCTAGGCCTGATAGCGTTCTGGCTTGTTGGTGCATTTCAGTGCATACTACCCTTTCTCACCACAATAGAGGCACAAATTCAGCGACCAGAGTCACTATTTCTCCTGTTCTGAGAGAGAGGATCAGTCCATATGTATCAGATCCCCGGAGTCGGTAGGTGTGGTAACTTTAGTAGATGTGTGAGAGACATTGTGAAGACTAGATGACAGATGGACCATCCTGCAAATGGATTGCTGTTCCTGAGCCTGCTCTTGTAACCAGATGTCTACCTGGTTGCAAAGATGAATAAGGTCACCCAACACAGCCAGGAGATCCCAGTCTGCCAAGTCATCTTTAATCTGGGGTGCCAGCCCCTGCCAGAACATGGCGGTGAGACTTTCATTATTCCACTCCAGCTCCGAGGCCAGAGTACAAAACTGAATGACATAATTGCCCAGAGTTTGCAACCCTTGTCATAATTTGAGGAGCTTGGAAGCTGTGGAGGAGGTCTTCTCAGGTTCCTCAAAGACTCCAGAATTGCTCAAGGATCTCATTTAGGTTATTAAGTACCAAGTCATCCTGCTCCCAGAGTGGAGACACCCATGCAAGGGCTTGATCAGACATTAAGGAGAACATATAGGCCACTCGGGCTCTATTGAAAAAAAAAACCTTGACAAAGTTCCTCATGAGAGACTCCTGAGAAAATGAGAAAGTCATTGGATAGGAGGTGATGTCCTTCTGTGGATGAGGAATTGGGTATTGAACAGAAAACAGAGGGTAGGGTTAAATGGCCATTTTCTCAATTGAGGAGGGTGAATAGTGGAGTACTACAGGGATTTGTATTGGGACCGATGCTGTTTAACATATTTATAAATGATCTGGAAATCAGAATGTCAAGTAACGTGATTAAATTTGCAGATGACACAAAACTATTCAAAGTTGTCAAAACACATGCAGATTGTGAAAAATTGCAGGAAGACCTTAGGAAACTGGAAGACTGGGCATGTAAATGGCAGATCAAATTTAATGTGGACAAATGCAAAGTGATTCACATTGGGAAGAATAATCCAAATCATAGTTATCTGATGCTGGGATCCACCTAGGAGTCAGCACTCAAGAAAAAGATCTAGGTGTCATTGTAAACAACACACTGAAATTTTCTACCCTGTGTGCAGCAGCAGCCAAAAAAGCAAACAGGTTGCTAGGAATTCTTAGGACAGGAATGCAAAATAAGACCAAGAATATTACAATGCCTCGTATTGCTCCATGGTGCGACCTCACCTTGAGTATTGCATTCAGTTCATTGTATCTCAAAAAAAATATAGTGAAATTAGAAGAAATACCAAAAGGGGATGGAATTCTTCTCATATGAGGAAAAGCTAAAGAGGTTAGGCCTCTTCAGCTTGGAAAAGAGACAGATGGGGGGGGGGGGGGGACATGATTGAGGTCTACAAAATTCTGAGTGGTGTAGAACACGTAAAAGTGAATTGATTTTTCACTCTTTCAAAAAGTACAAAGATCATGGGACACTCGATGAAATTACATGGAAATACTTTTAAACCCAATAGGAAGAAATATTTTTTCACTTAAAGAATAGTTAATTTCTGGAACTCATTGCCGGACGACGTGGTAACAGCAGTTAGCATATTTGGTTTTTAAAAAGGCTTGGACAATTCCTGCAGGAAATGTCAATAGTCTGCTAATGAGATAGACATAGGGGAAGCCACTACTTGCCCTGGGATAGGTAGTATGGAATGTTAGTACTAAATGGGTTTCTGCCAGGTACTTGTGACCTGGATTGGCCACTGTTGGAAGTGGAATACTGGGCTAGATGGACCATTGATCTGACCCAGTATGGCTATTCTTATGTTCTTTGGTCTCCTGGTCTCTATCTTTCATATGCACATGATTTGTTCCAATAGTGAGCACTGTATGCATTGCATAAACTGGCCCACATGAATATGGCTCTAACTGCTGCCTTTTGGCTGACCTGGTCATTTCTGACAGAAGCTGTCTACATACTGCATGGATTTTGACATTTACTGCTGCTACCGGAGACTGGAAGGATGATGTTATACGTTTAGCGCTGCACTTGTATTACCGCTGCTGGATCCCAGGCACATGTTTTTCCCCGGCCACTGAATATTGCACATGTATGTGCCGAGCATGTACATGCTTACCTATATGCACTGAGTTTCTGCATATCTGGCACCCTTTCAGACCCTTCAAAATTTGTATGTGTGCCGCAGGAGTGTTTTATGAGATCCACATGTATCTCCTATATGTTTATTCCACTTTTTAGACATATTTGACACTGAGCAAATACACATCAATTTTACAAGACACATGCACATACAGCCCTGGTCTTCTCCCACATAAAGTAAAGAACATGGACACTGTGGGAACGTGGACAAGGGCACACTTGGAGCCCTGATAAACATAACCACACAGCGAGATAAAAAGCGAACATAAACTAATTTATTAATGTCTGGGGCTGAGGAGAATCCTTTTCACTTCACAGGTAGGAAGAAAATAAAAATAAACAGCCAGTTCTTAGATTCCTGAATTGTCCTTCTGTGACCTGCTTCAGCAGGGCCATGGTGTACATTATTATTTCTCATCACAAAGCATAAATTCAGCTTGTCTCAGGTCTGTATCTCGCCAGATAGCAATCACTGGCCAGCTGTTGGTCAGGTTTTCACGCATACAGTTCTGGAAGGCTCCAAGGTTAACTTGGCCTACTTGAATGCAGCCTCAGTAAGAGTCTGGCAGTCATATGAAGTTGATGGAGGCATAGGCGGTAGGGCTCTGAATCTTTCCTCTGAGTCTCCTCAACCTAGCTGTGCCTTGAGCTCTTATACTTCCGGGGTTATGCCCTCTTGTCTCTGACTTCCTGGGTCACCTCCCCCAGGCAAGAATGTGAGGCTTAAAGTGGCTCTGTAATTGTGAGGGAGTATCATTAATGAGAAGCAGTAATGTCCTATAGACTCCCTCACAGGCATACAATGAAATAAGGGATATCATTATCAATGTGGGCTACTGTTGTAATACGTTATTTTACTACTAAATTGTGCTATTTTAGCACAGGTCCTATTTTATGCAATAAGACCTAGTTACTAATAACTGGGGTTAACAGTAAAATAGCATATCTTAACTGTAGCCAGTGGTGTGCTGGAGCCGGCTCGCACCAGCTCGCAAGAGCCGGTTGTTAAATTTTTAAAGCTCTTGCAAGTCGGTTGTTGTGGCAGGTGAGCTGGCTCCTAGGGGCGGCACAACCCGGCAGTAAGTGAGGTAAGCATGGCAGGAGGGCGCCACAAGCCATGCTTACCTCACCTCCCGCCGCTCTGGGGGGGGGGGGGGTTAAATCGTTGATTTTACCTCCATCGCTGCAGCCGCAGTGAAAGCCCGTCTCTAGCCTTCCCTTCATTCCCGTCAGTGTCCCGCCTTCTTCTGACATCATTTTCTCTTTCCTCAAGGGCGGGACACTGACAGGAAATGAATGGAAGGCTAAAGACGGGGTTTCACTGCGCCGGCTGCTGCGATGGAGGCAAGGGAGCGAAGGGAATTGCTGGGTGGGTACATGGCTGGCTCGAAGTGGGGCAGGGAAGCGAAGGGAATCACTGGGTGGGTACATGGATGGCTCGAAGTGGGGAAGGGGAGCAAAGGGAATCGCTGGGTGGGTATGAATGGCTGCAGGTGGAGCAGGGGAGCAAAGGGAATCGCTGGGTGGGTATGGATGGCTGGAGGTGGAGCAGGGGAGCAAATGGAATCACTGGGTGGGTATGGATGGCTGGAGGTGGAGCAGGGGAGCAAAGGGAATCGCTGGGTGGTTGTGGATGGCTGGACATGGGGCAGGGGAGCAAAGGGAATCGCTGGGTGGGTATGGATGGCTGGAGGGGGGGCAGGGGAGCAAAGGGAATTGCTGGGTGGGTATGGATGGCTGGTGGGGAGGGGCAGGGGAGAGGAGAGTTGCTGGACATGGATGGAGGGGAGGGAAAAGTGAGGAAGGAGATGAGATGAGGGAAAAGGAAGAGAGAAGAAAAACAGCACATGGATGAAGAAAGTAGGCAGAAGCTGGATCCACTGGACAGTCAAGTCTGCGGAGGACCAGAAATGAAGAAGAAAGGAGGAAAGGAAATAAATAAATGGAAAGGAAGCCCTGGAAACAGAGTTAAGAGGACAGATAACAGCAGAATTGGATACTGGGCCAGCATGATCTGAAAAACAAAGTCACCAGACAACAAAGGTAGAAAAAATAATTTTATTTTCATTATAGTGTTTGGAATATGTCCACTTTGAGAATCAGGTGCTCAACATTAAAAGTTTATATTTATTTACTTATTTATGGCATTTTATCCCATTAAACATAAATTAGATTGGAACCTGGTATCATAAAATATTTTTTTCCTGGAGTAATGCATTGCCCCCCCCCCCCCCCCAGGGAGCGGGAGGGCAGGGGAGAAACGACAGCATGGATGCGAAGGGGGGGGGGAGAAGAGGGCGGGCCAGGCTGGGACATGGGAGAGAGAGGAGCATGGATGCGAGGGGGGGTCATGGAAGGGAGAGAGGGGACTTGCTGGAAAAGGATGAATGGAGGCGGCAGGGGACAGAGGAGCATGGATGGCCATGGATTGGGAGGGGAGGGCTCAGGGAGAGAGGGGAATTGCTGGAAAGGGATGAATGGAGGGGGCAGGGGACAGAGGAGCATGGATGGGCATGGATTGGGAGGGCAGGGCTCAGGGAGAGAGGGGAATTGCTGGAAAGGGATGAATGGAGGGGACAGATGGGCATGGATGGATATGGATTGCAGGGCAGGCCTCAAGGAGAGAGGGGAGTTGCTGGATAGGGATGAATGGAGGGGCCAGGTGACAAAGGAGCATGGATGGGCATGGATTGGAAGGGCAGGACTCAGGGAGAGGGGAATTGCTGGATAGGGATGAATGGAGGGCACAGATGGGCATGGATGCATATGGATTGCAGGGCAGGCCTCAGGCAGAGAGGGGAATTGCTGGATAGGGATGAATGGAGGGGCCAGGTGACAGAGGAGCATGGATTGGAAGGGCAGGACTCAGGGAGAGGGGAATTGCTGGATAGGGATGAATGGAGGGGACAGATGGGCATGGATGGATATGGATTGCAGGGCAGGACTCAAGGAGAGAGGGGAATTGCTGGATAGGGATGAATGGAGGGGCCAGGTGACAAAGGAGCATGGATAGGCATGGATTGGAAGGGCAGACTCAGGGAGAGGGGAATTGCTGGATAGGGATGAATGGAGGGCACAGATGGGCATGGATGCATATGGATTGCAGGGCAGGCCTCAGGCAGAGAGGGGAATTGCTGGATAGGGATGAATGGAGGGGCCAGGTGACAGAGGAGCATGGATTGGAAGGGCAGGACTCAGGGAGAGGGGAATTGCTGGATAGGGATGAATGGAGGGGCCAGGTGACAAAGGAGCATGGATAGGCATGGATTGGAAGGGCAGACTCAGGGAGAGGGGAATTGCTGGATAGGGATGAATGGAGGGGACAGATGGGCATGGATGGATATGGATTGCAGGGCAGGCCTCAGGGAGAGATGGGAATTGCTGGATAGGGATGAATGGAGGGGGCAGGTGACAGAGGAACATGGATGGGCATGGATTTGGAGGGCAGGGCTCAGGGAGAGAGGGGAATTGCTGGAAAAGGATGAATGGAGGGGGCAGGGCACAGATGGGCATGGATTGGGAGGGCAGGGCTCACACTCTCTCTCTCATATACAATGTCTTTCTGACTCTCACTCTCACACACTCTATCTCACACTGTATCACATTCACTCTCTATGTGCCACACAGTCACTCACACACTCGCTTGGTCTCATACACTCACTCTCACAGAGAATCTGTGTCTCACACACACTCTCTCTCTCGCCCACACACACACACTCTCTCTCACACTGTGTCTCACATACACACTTGCACACACTCTCATTCTCACACACACACTCTGTCACAAACACACTCACACCCAGACTCACTCTCTCTCTCACACACTCACACTTTCACTCTGACTCTGAAACAGTCACTCTCACATACACTCTCCCAAACATACACACTCCGAGGAAAACCTTGCTAGCGCCCATTTCATTTGTGTCAGAAACGGGCCTTTTTTACTAGTATATATAATAAAACACACCTCCAACATTCTGAAGCTGACTGCATGGCTGAGTCATTCCTGCTTTCTGTATCCATCTCCTGAATTGACATCATGTACTTCCAGGTTCGTCACAAGCAGAAGTGACCAACCACACGAGGTTTCTCGGCTTCAGAATGTTGGAGGTGCATTCTATTAAATAGGATTGGTCAGTTCCTTGAAGCACAGCCAGAGCTCAGCATCCTGCACAGTAATGCTCAGACACCAGAGAGAGAGAGAGGGGGGGGCCTGACACCAGAGAGGGGGGGAGCTATCTCTGTCACACACATACTCTCTCTCACAGTCAATGACTTTCTCTCTCTCTCTCACACACATTCTATGTCTCACACTGTATCACATTCACTTTCTATGTGTCACACAGTCACTCACACACTCTCTTGGTCTCATACACTCAGTCTCACAGAGAGTCTGTGTCTCACACACACTCTCTCGCACACACTGTATCTGTGTGAAACACACTCTCTCTCTCACACTGTCTCACATACGCACTTGCACACACTCTCATTCTCACACACACACTCTCTCTCTCACAGACACACTCGCACCCAAACTCACTCTCTCTCACACACACACACTCGCACATTTACTCTCCCTCTCACATACAGTCACTCTCACATACATTCTCTCAAACATACAGACTCTGAGGAAAACCTTGCTAGCGCCCGTTTCATTTGTGTCAAAAACGGGCCTTTTTTACTAGTATATATATATATATATATATATATATATATATATAGTACTTGAGGAGATAAACAACCATCAACAGATCTCTGATATTTCATCCTCATTGAAATGCCATCATTGCCTAATCCTGAAATAAATTTAAAGGTGTTAAAACATGCTAAACCTTTCTGGCTATCTTCACCACTCATAGAAACCAAACCATATGCTGTAAAAGGCATGTCAATCTATACACAGATTCTCTTTGACAATAAACCAATATGTATTCCCAAAGGGCATAAAGTACCCATTTGTATGCTTTTTTGAATTCACGGGGGGGGGGGGAGAGGATAACCATGTTAGAGAAAATGATCCATTAAATCCATGACATTCTCTTTGATCTCTAATGATGAAGATCACACCAGTCACAGCCATAAGAATTGACTAAAAGGAAGACTCATTTTCAATTTATGAGGGTAGAAGCTATCAAACCGCATAAAATTAATCCTATGCACTTCTTTTCTACAGAATTGTTTGTAATTTACCTTGGTGTTTGATAGTATAAATATCCAAGAACTCAATCAATCAAGTACTGTTCATTGATATCAGAACATTAACAAAATCATCCAAATCCACTTTGCTGATTGCTGGGTTGGATGTCAAATATATGTATTATGCAGACAATATTCAGGGAGAAAGTTATTAACATAGGCTACTGTTATGACATTATTTTACTGTTAGCCCTAGTTATTAGTAACTAGGCCTTGTTGCATAAAATTGGAACTGTGCTAAAGTAGCATTTGTTAGTGGTAAAATAAAAATATCTTATTTCTGTGACAACTACTTTCACTGAGGCTATTGATCATGGCAGTCTTGTGTATTAGAACTGTGAATAATCCGATGAAACATCATAAACTGGCCTTCAAAGTTCAATCAACCGAGGCTTTGTTCTTGGGTAGATTAGTTCCTCCAAATTTGCCAGCATCAATGAACACAAATGACTCATCTACTCCAATTACCACTAAACTAAAAATTACCATGTTCTACTTGATTTATGACTTACCATGAAATATTAGATTAAGGGGCCCTTTTACTAAGCAGCAGTAGGTCTATCACAGGCCTACCATGCGCTAAAAAAGTAGTACTACAGGACGCGCTTAGGCATCCCGCAGTAGTGTTCCGCATAGGGCCCGATTCTATATATGGCACCTAAACTAATGCACATTAGGCAATCACGCCTAAGCATATTCTAAATACTGTGCATAAATGTACATGCAGCATTTAGAATATGCTTAGGCATAGTTCATGCAACTAAATCTACATGCATCCATTTACACCAATGAAAAGCTGACGTAAATCCCTGCACATAGATTTACATGCACTGGCCCATGTTTTATAACAATGCACATAGATTGTGGATCGCCAACAAAATGCACATTTCCACGCCCCAAATCACATGTGTGTAATGAATTTAAGTTTTGAGTAATGTGTCTGTTTTAAAGTAGTAAATTTTCTCCTCACTGTAATTTGTGTTTTAGTCATCACCCTTGAAGACGCAATTTTGCGAAATACAAATTTGCGTTGGGTGCTGACATTTTGTTTGAACAAGGACGTTAAGCTTTTATACTAGCAAAAGCAAGGAAGAGGGCTGGTCCGTAAGTTCTGGCAGCCCGTTGAATTACACATTGCAAAAACATCCAGGGCTAAAAGTTAGACGGTTTGGTCTAGGCCTGTTTCAATCACAACTAAGTCACAAAAAGGTGTCCTAGATGACCAAATGAGCACTGGAAGGATTAAGGGCCCTGTTTACTAAGCAGCATTATAGGCATGTTAACATTTTTAACGCTCGTTAACCATGTAAGCGTGTTAACCATGTATGTGCCTACAATATCCCTATAGGCGCCTACATGGTTAGAGAGTGTGCTAAGTGTTGACATGCTAAAAACACTAACGCACCTTAGTAAACAGGGCCCAAAGGCATGACACCCCTTACTTCCCCAGTGGTCAATGACCCCCCGCACCTCCAAAAATGTGAAAGAAACAGTACATTCCTGCATCTATGACAGTGTCAGATGTTATGGCCAGTCCTATTAGAGCAACAAGAAGGTCCTTGGGGTAGCCTAGTAGCCGGTGCAATGCACTTTAGAGAAGGGGGTCCAGGCCTCTATCATACTCTAACTGTTACACGTGTGGTGGAAAGTGTGAGCCCTCCAAAACCCACCAAAAACCTAGTGTACCCACATATAAACAACATCTTCAGACAAAAGGGCTATTGTAGTAGTGTACAGTTGGGTACACTAAGTTTGTGGTGGGTTTTGGAGAGATCGCCATACAATTTAAGGGAGTAACAGTGAGATGTGTACCTAGGACCTTTTACGTGAAGTCCACTGTAGTACCCTCTAGGGTGCACCTACTGCTCTGCTGGGATGTCTGTGTGGCCAGACTACTAAGAATGCTGCCCCCCCCCCCCCCCCCCCCACACACACACACACACATCCCAGTGGCTTATGGATTTTTTTTTTTTTTTTTCAAAAATGGTCCAAACAGATAGTTACATTGAGCACAAAAACATTTAGCAAATGTCCATTTTTGAAACAAAAAATGGGATGTTTTTCTGCTTTGAAAATGGCCATGTTCACTACTGAATTTTTGGATAGTTTCTGCAAAACATCCAAAATCAGATTTAGATATCATATCAAAAATGCCCCTCTCTATCTCAGATTTATATTCAAATATAGTCAAATACAAACTATGATTAGAAAACAGGTGCAGCATATTATCTAATAAAGGACATGTGAATGACAGTATATTTAAACAGGTTCACTCATTGAAATTCAGAACTTCAAAAATGTTCAGGCTGAAAAATATTTGTGTTTACATCTAATCACATCCATGCTAATATAAATACTTGACAAAGGGACATGAGTATTTTGTAGGGAGGAGCACAGACAAACAAAAAGTCTTTGGCTGTTTTCCTGATTTTCAGGATATTTTTTAAACTTTTTTTCTAACATTTGTTTTGATAAATATCTTTAATATGCATGAATTAATTTTTAAGGTGCACTAACAAACCAGAAACCTGCTAACACACACACAATAACATATGAATTATCTTTCCTAATATTTTATAAAAGCTTCATAAATACCCTTCACTTGTCATGCAAGATTAGCTCTGCTCAGATTAATATAATGTTTGATAAGTTTAAATATGAAAATAGCTTCCCAAATCTGTCTTGTGAAGTCTATAATCAGTTGGGTTTTCAGGAGTTCCACAATGAATATGTTGAGTACATACAAATTAATTGCATGAATGTACCTTATGGATAACCTTATCACCTGACTGGGATCCCCAGGACAGATTTGAGAAGCCCTGCATTAGAATATTTACACCAATTAAAACTACTTTTCTGATGTCACTCTTCTGACATCAACAACACAGAGAAGAGGAATCTCCACAGAACATACATAACCGGGAAACCAAAAAATCAGAGCTGGCCAAAAATGGAGACTTAACCACAGGTCCAAATTGAAGTATTTTATTAGCTGACCAGACAAAACAGTGTTTTGGCACTTTGTCTATGTTGGGGGTTTTAATGAAAGATTAAAAATATATATATATACATATAAAAATAAATGAGTCACCTACCAAGAAAGTGATCTAGGTGTCATCATTGATGATATGTTGAAACCTTCTGCTCATGTGCTATGGCGGATAAGAAAGCAAATAGAATGTTAGGTATTATTAGGAAATGAATGTAAAACATAAATGAGGATGTTATGCCTTTGTATCGGTCCATGGTGCAACCACACCTCAAATATTGTGTTCAATTCTAGTCACCGCATCTCAAAAAAGATACAGTAGAATTAGAAAAGGTACAGAGAAGGGCGACAAAAATGATAAAGAGGCTGGGACGACTTCCCTTTTTGGTCCCTATTTCCCTCTACCTGTCACTCTTGTAGTAGAAGTTGTGACCCCTCCCAAGGTCACCAAAACCCTACTTTACCCACATATTGGTGCTCCCTTCACCCATAAGGGCTATTTTAATGGTGTACAGTGGGGAACAGTGGATATTGGATGGGTTTTGGAGGGCTCAGGGGACAAAATAAGGGAGCAAACATGAGATGTGTACCTTAGAGTATTTTATGATGTGCACAGAAGTGCCCTCTAGGGTGCCCCACTGCTCTTCTGGGATGTCTGGGGGACCAGTCTACTAAAAATGCTGGCTCCTTCTACATCCCAATGGCATGAATCTCTACGTTTGGCACCTATTCATTTTTTTGTTTGTTTGTTTTGGTTTGGGGGGGGGGGTTGAAAATGGACCAAAAAACAAAACATGAAAATCACAAAACCTTGCTCAAAACAGTATTTTCAAAAAATAAGTATACACATTTTTCTTTTTTGAAATTGACTATTTTCTATTTGGATTTTGTACGTTTTGCGCAACATGTCCAAAATCGGACATAGACATCATATCAAAAATGCATAGGACATATTTCAGTGTTAAAGAGAAGAAGTGAAAAAATAAAGCTGAAACATACTTTGAAAGAGTACATTCATTAGATGCTCAATACTGAAAAATAATGAGCTAGAAAAACAAGAAAGGAGGACAAAAGAAGAAGAGGAGGTAAAGAAAAGGGGAAGAATAAAGAAGGTAAAGAGGGGAAGGGAGGAGGGAGAGAAAAAGGCAGACTATCTGGGGAAAGATATCTACTAAATGTAAGATTTTATGTATTTCTTCATTGAGGGAGGTCTTTTACTTAAGCCTGCTGGCGTTTTTAGCACATGCTAAAATTAGGCACACACACTAAATGCTAAAGACGCCCATAGGAATACATTGCCATCTTTAGTGTTTAGCACACGTCTATTTTTAGCATGCACTAAAAAACGCCAGCGCGCCTTAGCAAAAGACCTCATGTATTTTTTATGAATGTTTTATTGTAACCTGCCCTGGATAAGGATGGGTTAAAAATAATAAATCTAATCTAAACTTCAAATACTTAACATAATCTGGAAGCATATGAGGTATGCCTCCATGAAGCCAGCTCAGAAATGTGTGCCCACTCTCCAGGAATCATTTAAATATGTTTGAGACATCTTTTGCACCAGAACCCCAAAAGAAACAATGCAGATTAAGGATGGACACATGTAAATTACTGTAAACACTGTAGAAAATGAACCTAACTTTGAACATTGGTTCAGGCCTAAAATGATTATAAAAACTGACAGGTCAGAGCTTGTGTGACACTGGCCTGAACTCCAGTGTGGCTCAACTCATGATCTGTTGAGACACCCTGGTGCATGCAGAAATGAGGAAGGGGTGAGGATGGGAAAACAGAGTAACATGGTTTAGCAACATAGTGGTCACAGATGTTTTAGTGAAAAATAGAACAAGATAACTCATCAGGAAGATGACTTAAGTCTTCCAAGAAGAGCTAGTCCATTATTAGCTTTTCCAGTAAGTACTAACCACATTATTATAATAGCCAATCAGTGTTAACTATAATATTATCATATATCCAATAAGTGTGATTATTGTCAGATTACCTATATATGACCTGTTATGTTAATGAACGTATATAAGTGATTGTATTTCCTACTTCTTTGGAGACAGTCACAGCCAGTACCTTTGTGCAAGCAGGGCTGCTCTCCCATGAGAAACTAATCAATTGTATCTGCATTGGCAAGTAATAATAAAAGAATTGTTTTTCTTATAAGGAATAAATCCTATTGCTTTCTCATATGTAGCCTTGGGTCTTTTATCTCTACAAAGTGGCTTTGGCTGTACTCTTGTGAAAAATTACTATTTGTTATCTATGCTTGGTTAGTAATAAACAATTGCATTTCTCATACCTAGGCAGCCTTGGTTTATTTATTCCACCTATTAGGTGGTGGCTGGTCCATACTACTCTGGTAAGGGATAAACCCAGGGCTTTTTTTGAGGGGTACTTGGGGGTACTGAGTACCGACACCTTTTCCATTGTCTGCTAAAATTGACCCATGGTCCCCCAAGTTTTAATAAAAGAGCTCAGGCTCTACACACCAATTCTGCCTTGTCATAGATTCTATGACTGGTTGCAGGGGACCTGGCTATTGTGGGGTGGGTCCCTCAGTGATCACCCCACCCCTGAAGGGAGGCCTGGCATTTGAGTACCAGCACCTTTTTTGCTAGAAAAAACACACTGAATAAACCTAAATAATTCAACATCTTCATTTTAGTTAGGAACATTTTTGATATTTCAAAGGAAGTAACAAGAATTGGATTAGGACAATTTTGCATGTGCTGTGAAGTCTAAAATAAAGAACAAAAAAGGTTCGTATAGGCATTGCACCATTTACTTTGCCCTCACTGCCTTAGCAGATGCAATCCATATCAATGCTTAAGAGCATTGCACCTTGACTCCAATTCTCCTATCATAATATAGCACCCTCAGCCACAGTGGGTCTCAGTAAATGTGAAGTTTCCCCCTTTCATCTTCACCTGTCAGTGAATTCAACTCATTATCACCGAGGGAAGGGCACACACACATAACACCTTCTTTCTTCATGGCAATAATTAACCATATATAAAGATTACCCAGAAAAGCAGGGGTGAGAGATGCAGAAGAAATTCACTGCTTTTCATTTAGTAAGATATTAAGGAAAAACTAAATCTAAATTGGTTTAAAACAAGATAAATCAATGATCACATATTAAAGAAATATATTACATTTGATTTATTTAGTTAATTAATTAGACAAGTAAACACACTGCTTAACATAGTTAAAACAAGTAAATCAGAACAATTTTGTTTGCATCCTTTCTGCAGATTATCTAATGAGCTCTTGCTTAAGTATAGTACATGAATTAAGGGAACCTTTTACCTAGCTGCTGTAATAGGGGCCCTGTGCTAGCAGCGATGACCATTTTTGCCACACGCCAAGGCCCTTTTTACTGCAGTGGGTAAAAAGGCCAAAAATAGAAATGGCCATGTGGTAAGTTTGCACTTGCCATGAGACCATTTCAGGGGGAGCACTCACTGCCACCCATTGAGGTGGCAGTAAGGTCTCCAGCGCTAGCCTAATGGTAACCGACTGCCGGCGGTAGTCCCGCCCCGAGTGCGCACCATTTCCGGGGAAAAAAGAAAACCCCTGGAAATGGCTTGCACGGTGGTAACCCAGTGCTAATTGAGCATCACCGCGGGCTGCCAGGTTACCATCGAGTTAATGAGGGGGCCCTTATCGCCACCTCAGTGGGTGGTGACAAAGGCTTCCCGACACATGGCCATGCGGTAAGAGTTTTCTTACCGCATGGCCATGTGTGTCTGAGGACTTTTGTATCCATTGCAGTAAAAAGGGCCCTGGAACATGGGGAAAATGGTCCCCACCACTAGTGCAGGGCCCTTTTTCCTGCACATTAATTTTTTATGAGGGGGCATGTCTGGGGGGTGAAGACTAAGCAATACTGCACTTATCAGTTAGCACAGCTACATTACCTTGCACTAAGGGGCCCCTTTATTAAGCAGCGGTAAGCCCCCCGTGGACTTACCACGCACCAATCTGGAATTCCTGACAGCCCAATGTGGGTGCCGGCAGCAGTTCCACCTCCAGCATGGGGCACTTCTGGAGCTAACAGAAATGTTCAAAAAATATTTCCATGGGGGTTACCTAGCAGAAATCAGGCAGCATTTTGCGCTACCCGGTTACTGCCAGATTAGGTCAGAAGCCCTTACCGCTACCTCAGTGAGTGGTGGTAAGTGCTCCTCCTGGTTGTTTTTGTATGTGTTGTTTTATTTGATGTACACCACTTTGATTGCATCTTTGGAGGTAGGTAAATATAAGAATTTAAATAAATAAAATACGAATGCATCAGATTTTGTACTTTCCAAACCCTGCTTCATGCGTTTCTCAGTAGGGAATAGAGTGCACTGACGATATTTCTCTATTGGCAATTATTTTACCTTTTACTGGTCTCCTATCCCTCCTCCACCCTGCACTGTCTCTGCTTTCTTTTGCTTCCCTTTGAAGATGGAAATAATTAGTCTTTCATATTTCCATAGGCAGCTGCAGCTGTTGGTATGCTCCTCTTAAAGGAATCTTTCTTCAGCTATACTGTTGGACTAAAGGGGATTTGAACCCATCCGCTTTATTCTTCTCCACTAGTGCAGCTGCTAGCTTTAGATCTCTTAAGAGCATTAATTAACTTCCTTGTTCTGTTTTTATCCCAACTCTCACAACTACCTCTTTCAAGCATTGGTGTTAATTGATGTTAATTGGCTCTAATTGGCAATTACATGCATAACTGCCTTTAGTCATATGCTAGAAGTTGCATGCTCAAATTCCAGAGCAAGTAACTCCGTAAGGGTGTGGACCTGGGAGGGTCATAGCCGGGTTAAGGGTGTGTCAAGCAGATACATGGGCAGATTATAGAATATTAACATTTATGCACCTAACTACGTACAGTTAGGCATGAGAATTTGCACAAGCCATTTGGCTGGCATAAGTGCTTGCACCTAAAGATAGGCACATACATGTGGACTTATGCTACTATTCTACAACTGCAGTTGAGCGTGCAACTGTCTTTATAAAAACCATTCTTAGCGCACATCATTCTGGTGTCTAATTTTAGGCGATCTGTTGAGAATTACCCCATATATGTGTCTCATAGCAATTTAGAAATGAGTAGTAGCAGTAGTAGTAGTAGTAACAGCAGTAATAGTAGTATTAATAGTATTACATAACTGTCTTCCTCCATCTGCCTATCTGTCTTTTCTGTACTCTCTTTGGATTCCTTTTCTGACTTCTATCCTCTAGAGCCAGAGAGTGTGAAATATTTTTAAACTTCCTCTTCTCTATAACTGAGATGGAAGCAGTGTTACCTATACCTCTCAGAGCTCGGTCTCTACTATTTCTCTATCACTGTGCAGTTGGTGTTCCTCGCTCTATATACACAAACCCTATGAGGTTCTTACAACTCAATTTTCTCTGCCATTGCGACAAAAAAAGTCTTTTAATTTTTTTTAGACAGTTTGGACTTTAGCAAAGTAACTTTCTGAAACTACCAATTCTCTTCTGCTTTTCTTTCCTAATGCACAAAAAAAATGGAACACGATTGCTGTTTTTTGTTTTCAGTTTCCTGCTGATTCTGAAATCATCAGCCATAAGTTTTGGGATAAGTGGGGTAGGGATTTGCTTGTTTGGGTGCTTGTCAAAAATTGCAACATGATTGGAGAAGTGCTTCATGCTGTTTCCTTCATACCCTCCCAAACTGTGTCCATTGTGACTGGCTCCATAGACTATGCTATTGCTGAAAACGAATGGCATGAATAAGAACTCAGCTCATTCCTGGGGCAGCAGTCATTCATTTTATTTAATGGCACACAAACTAAAAATGTCTTCATTAGTTGCATTTTACTATTGGTTTTAATATGAACGCACTTCCTTGCTGTGAATGTAATTTTTTTTCAGAATAGAATAAAAAAATGACATGTAAATTTTAAAAGGTTATTATAGATATTTGGATATATAGAAATGGAATCCCTGGAAGAAGGAGGAACACTTCACCTTAAATGCTTTTGCATCAGAAACACCGTTATTAAATTAAAATAAGGATATTTAAAATATTATGGGATTTCTTAGAAATATTTAATGCCTATTTTTTTTCAGGTGTTAAAACTGCCCTGTTGTTGGATACTAAAGGCAGTTTAATAAACCTAAACCTTAAAAGTATCACAATTACTCCAAAAGAAGGTGTGGGGACTATGTGGCTACAGCAGAGTAGACCTAAATTTAAAATATTTGAATCAGAAAACTCCTGGGGAGTGAATAAAAATGGTTATATGATTATGAGAACATCTGAGGACAGAGCAGAGAGCACTCATGGGGGCTCTTTTTTCTTGCAAACCCCAAATGTCTTTGTTTTGACCCATTTCAAATATTTCATTTACAAAATGTCCTAAATATTTGTTTTTATAAAAGCTGCTATTTTGTTTATTTTACTCTCCAGAGGCTGAAGGTAATTTAACTAAGCCGAGCCTTTGACTTCAAATGCATTTAAGATGTATGTAATCCCAAAATGGTTGTTCTAAGTGTTAGTAAAACTGTGGAAGTATATGAAAAAAAATTACTTCCACACAGTTATAATGTAGAAAAGCTTTGATAATAGGAAAAAGAAACCCATCATCATTCTCCCTATTCCCTTACTTCACATAGAGGAGCATTTTTCAAAGAACCTCCAAGTCAGAATTGGGCAATCCTGCTCATAATGTCCAAAAAATTGTCCATCTAGAAGCAATTTTCGAACAGGAAAGGTGTCCAGATTTCCTGTTCAAAAATATGTGAGAAGGATGTCCTTATGCTTTACACGTCCATCCTGAACAACTATTTTACAAACTGAAATGTTTAAATTCTAAACGTGGGGGGTGGGGGGGCGAACAAGCACGGGGATGTCTGTCTGGCAGCATTCTTATGAAAGTGGTCGCACAGCTATCCCTACAGAACAGAGGAGTTCCTTAGTGGTTAGTGCAGTGGAGTAAACCAAAGGACACAGGTTCAAATCCCACTGTAACCTTTTTTTTTAAATGTTATTCCTCCAGGAACAGAAAAAAATGCCTACTGTACCTGAATGTACACCACTTCAATAACTTTCAGGCTTCTGAAGGTACAGTAAGCATTTTTCTGTTCCTAGAGAGAGCCCTACGGGGAAAAAAAATGAATGAGTTACAGTGGGATTTATTTATTTTTGTTACATTTGTACCCCACACTTTCCTCACTCATGGCAGGCTCAATGCTGCTTACATGGGGCAATGGAGGGTTAAGTGACTTGCACAGAACAAGGAGCTGCCTGTGCCTGAAGTGGGAATCAAACTCAGTTCCTCAGGACCAAAGTCCACCACCCTAACCACTAGGCCACTCCTCTACTGCAACGTGTGTTCTTTGGTTTAGAGTCCACTGCACTTACCACAGGTCTACTCTTCGAACCTGCTTACTGCTTTTTTCAGAATGGTCATAATACCTGAAGCTGACATACAGCCTGGTTTTCCTTTCCAGTTTTCCTTTCAGGGGAGAGGGAGGGAGACAGCAACCAGTGGTCAGCTGCTCAATCAGAGCACATTTTTGTAACTTGGATGTGACTGAAACAGGTGAAGATAAGGCGTCCTTCTTTTTAGACAGACATCTTTTCCCATTCAAAAATTGCTGTTGAACGTCCTACTTTTGGGCAGTCCCTAGTAACGCTGTACCATATATTTGTATTCAATTTGATTCAGCCCTGAATAGTGCCAAAAATATGTTACTCATGTTCAGCTGAATAGTGATTTAAACTCGAATACGAATAATCTGGAGCTCTACTGTGCTAAATTCTACTGAAACAAACACTAAATCACAAACACTTGATTTCTGATCTCACATTGCTTCTTTTATTATTTATGTCAAAGCTCAATGTTCATTATTTGTATTCAACTGAATAATATTTTTCATTATTCGTATTCATCTGAATAGCAAAATATGCTATTTGGTACAGCTGTACTCCCTAGTCCTGCCCAAAACATGCCCACAGCATGCCCCTTTGCTATTTGGATGAATTGCGGTGTGAAACATCAAATTCTGACTTTCCAAGTTGGAATTTGGATGTTTTTAGCAGATAGGCTTTCTTTACGCTTTTTGAGACATTCATTTGCTTTGAGAATGAGCACCATAAGCTAGCTGACAGATACAAGTTCAGAATTAAAAAAACAAGATGGCCGCAGAAATATGTCGGTGCCAAACCCAGTTGAGAAAGCATGCCAGTTCTCCCCTAACAAGTTCAACAACCTCAGCAGGAATGAAATAAGTTGAGATTTTTGATGAACGTCTTATTACCCTAGAGGTAGAGTTTGAATGCTGTAGAATTTGGTCAGCCTGAAATTACACTCAGTTGAAATAATACAAGTTGCATGAGGTGAATTCATGGTCTGACATAATTTTACTCAACCACTCAAAAAAGGAGAATGAGCAGTACATAGATTTGAACATCCAAATACAATAAACTGCTCAACCTCTTATGTTTCATGGTCTCTCCTGGATCTACCTAACCCTTCACAAGTGTCACACTCTTCATCCCCCAGATTAAATCCACCCCCTTTACTGTACACAGGTCATTACCCCCCAAATGTATTACAATTAACACAGGTAAGGAAAAATGATTTGCTTGACACAGTGTTTGTTGAAGCTGCTCCCAACATATACCTCATAACCCCAACCAGCGAAGACAAATTCAATGCTCCACCAGTCCCAGATTATTTCTCATTCCCCATGAGACTCCTCTGCATGCTTGTGGGCCCAAAAGATATTGGAATCTCCGCACAGCCACACACAGACATCAGGAGGCAAGGAATCTGGAACATGAACTGGTAGAAAAAGAAAGATTAATACACTTTTGTCATACCCTCCCCCCCGCCGCACATAGCCCTTAAATTGGTGTGAATTCCATCACCCATTGTGACAAATCAGAGCAGAAGAAACCCCCCCTGCACTGCTGCATAACTCACAGCCCCAATCTGGAAAGAGTGAGTCTCATAATCTGCCGGATCACACCCAAGTGCCACCAAACTTTTCTTCAATACTGCAGCAAATTGGTAGTGGGTCAAAGGACACCCTTGCTCATGCATCAGCCAGTAGAGGCCCCCAGCTAGCTGCACCACATGAAGAGCTTGGGCAAAGAGAACTGGACAAGCCTCCACTTATGGGTAGCCATGCAACATCACCCAGCTCCCTCTTTCCACTTTATCAGTTGTGAAATGACAGGTCAGTAACCAGAGACTCCGCTGATCCAACAGAACATCATTGAGCAAAACCCCTTACTCCCCACCAGCCTGATGAAAAGGGGCCACCAACTCCCCAATCTGACACAGTTCCCCACAGGAGGCTTTTAAATAAACTGGATGGGCTGAAGATAGGACCCGAAGTGGTGAACTGGATTAGAAACTGGTTGACGGACAGACGCCAGAGGGTGGTGGTGAATGGAGTTAGCTCGGAGGAGGGAAAGGTGAGTAGTGGAGTGCCTCAAGGATCGGTGCTGGGGCCGATTCTGTTCAATATATTTGTGAGAGACCTTGCCGAAGGGTTAGAAGGTAAAGTTTGCCTATTTGCGGATGATACTAAGATCTGTAACAGAGTGGACACCCCGGAGGGAGTGGAAAACATGAAAAAGGATCTGAAGAAGCTAGAACAATGGTGTAAGGTCTGGCAATTAAAATTCAATGCCAAGAAATGCAAAGTGATGCACTTAGGGAATAGAAATCCACGGGATGTTAGGTGGCGAGGTTTTGATAGGTACGGACGGGGAGAGGGATCTTGGGGTGATAGTATCTGAGGATTTGAAGGCGACGAAACAGTGTGACAAGGCATTGGCTGTATCTAGAAGGTTGTTGGGCTGTATAGAGAGAGGTGTGACCAGCAGAAGAAAGGGAGTGTTGATGCCCCTGTATAAGTCGCTGGTGAGGCCCCATCTGGAGTATTGTGTTCAGTTTTGGAGGCCGTATCTTGCTAAGGATGTAAAAAGAATCGAAGCGGTGCAAAGAAAAGCTACGAGAATGGTATGGGATTTGCGTAACAAGACGTATGAGGAGAGACTTGCTGATCTGAACATGTATACCCTGGAGGAAAGGAGAAACAGGGGTGATATGATACAGACGTTCAAATATTTGAAAGATATTAATCCGCAAACGAACCCTTTCCGGAGATACGAAGGCGGTAGAACGAGAGGACATGAAATGAGATTGAAGGGGGGCAGACTCAAGAAAAATGTCAGAAAGTATTTCTTCATGGAGAGAGTGGTGGATGCTTGGAATGCCCTCCCGCGGGAGGTGGTGGCGATGAAAACGGTAACGGAATTCAAACATGCGTGGGATAAACATAAAGGAATCCTGTTCAGAAGGAATGGATCCTCAGGAGCTTAACCGAGATTGGATAGCAGAGCCGGTAGTGAGAGGCGGGGCTGGAGGTTGGGAGGCAGGGATAGTGCGGGGCAGACTTATACGGTCTGTGCCAGAGCCAGTGGTGGGAGGCGGGACTGGAGGTTGGGAGGCAGGGATAGTGCTGGGCAGACTTATACGGTCTGTGCCAGAGCCGGTGGTGGGAGGCGGGGATAGTGCTGGGCATACTTATACGGTCTGTGCCAGAGCCGGTGGTTGGGAGGTGGGGCTGGTGGTTGGGAGGCGAGGATAGTGCTGGGCAGACTTATACGGTCTGTGCCCTGAAGAGCATAGGTACAAATCAAAGTAGGGTATACACAAAAAGTAGCACACATGAGTTATCTTGTTGGGCAGACTGGATGGACCGTGCAGGTCTTTTTCTGCCGTCATCTACTATGTTATTATGTTACTATGACAAGCAGCAAAATAGGCCACCAAAAAAGCCAAGTGGAAGAGTACCTCCTCAAAATGCGAATCACACACCTCAGGTAACACCTCCGTAAGGCCCACCAACTGGTCATACAGAATAGGTAAATGGACTAAGTGGGGATGATAAACAAGCCCCCTCCCCTGTGCATAGCCATACAGCATCTTCCAGACTAAAAAAGGTCCTGGAGGAGTCAACCCCACCTTGTAATTTGGCGAAACAACTAAGTGACGCCAAGGATTTTGCATCACCATCCTATAAGACCAACTTCGAGACATGGCAAAAACAATAAAATCCACCACATGACCCTCCAATACAAGGACAGTAGAGAACAAATTTCTGGAATCCAGAAACTGAAGAAAGCACGCCCAGCCAGAAGTATAAGATTTCCAGGTGTTCAGCGCTAAAGCTTTCTGCAACAACCATCCACAGCCTCCCGGAAAGTGGTCCACAATGTGTCTGCAAGAAACAGGTCGGCAGCTGTCAGAATCTCACCCACTGAAAATGAGAGAGCACATCAGCTAACTCATTCACCACACTGGGCACATGGCGTGCCACCAGACAGACATTCAATTGTAAATAACTCAGCACAATCAGGCGCAAGAGCTTGACTAAAAGTGGGCATTTGGAAGATTGGCAATTGACAGCATACGTTGCTGAAGAATTGTCAGAGAACAAAAGAACCCATCTACCCCTATATCCACAATGAGGGGCATAATTGAACGAAAACGCCTATCTCCATGGGCGTTTATCTCCAAGGACGGGTCCGTGAAGGGGTGGACCGAACCGTATTTTGGGAAAAAATAGACGCCCATGTTTTATTCAACAATGTGTGAGCTGGGCGTTTTTGTTTTTCAGCGATAATGGAAAATGAAAGCGCCCAGCTCAAAAACGAATAAATCCAAGGCATTTGTTCGTGGGAGGGGCCAGGATTCGTAGTGCACTGGTCCCCCTCACATGCCAGGACATCAACCGGGCACCCTAGGGGGCACTTTTACAAAACCAAAAAAAAAGGTAAAAGAGCTCCCAGGTGCATAGCACCCTTCCCTTGTGTGTTGAGCCCCCCAAATCCCCCTCACAACCCACTGCCCACAAGTCTACACCATTACTATAGCCCTAAGGGGTGAAGGGGGGCACCTACATGTGGGTACAGTGGGTTTGGGGGGGTTGGACGACTAATAAGCATTAAGCAGCACAATTGTAACAGGTAGGGGGGGGATGGGCCTGGGTCCACCTGCCTGAAGTCCACTGCACCCCCTAACAACTCCTCCAGTGACCTGCATACTGCTGTCAGGGAGCTGGGTATGACATTTCAGGGTGAAAATAAAAAGTTGTGAAACATCATTTTTTGTGGTGGGAGGGGGTTAGTGACCACTGGGGGAGTCAGGGGAGGTCATCCCCGATTCCCTCCAGTGGTCATCTGGTCATTTAGGGCACTTTTTGGGGCCTTATTCATGAAAAAACAGGGTCCAGGAAAAGTGTCCTAAATTCTAGCTAAAAACGCATACTTTTTTCCCATTATCGGTGAAATGCGCCCATCTTTGTTCGGCAGATAACCACGCCCCAGTTCCGCCTTCGCCACACCTCTGACACGCCCCCATCAACTTTGTCCTCATCCGCGACGGAGTGCAGTTGAAAACGTCCAAAAATCGGCTTTCGATTATACCGCTTTATTTGGTTTTGTGAGATAAACGTCCATCTCCCGATTTAGGTCGGAACTTGGGCGTTTTTCTCGTTCGATTATAAGCAGGAATATCACCCACACCGGAAACAGTTTGAGCAATGCAATATTTGCACACCAGCTCCTCGCTTTCCACCAATCTGGTAAGCCTGAACATACCAGGTGCTACCAAAATAGGCACCAAACCCTACTTCCTCAGAAGCATCCGTGAATAACTGCAGGTCCATATTAGAGACAGAGCAGTACTGCCAAATACAAACACCACTGAAGGATTCTAAAAAGGAATACCAGAGTCTGAAATCCTCCCAGACACCACACGTCAAATGGACCTGGAAATGGGCTCTCCGAAGTCCCACAGATAATCAAGTCAGATGCCATGCAAATACCCTACCCATGGGTATAACGTAAGCTGCAAAGTTAAAATAACCCAATAAAGATTGAATCTCATGTAACGTGATCTTCCTGTGAGCCAAAGCAGACTGAATAGCCTCCTGCAATGCCAACACCTCAGCCAAGATTGCATGAAAACGTAATCCAATTTGATGCCTAAAAACACCCAGGTGGTAGTAGGCCCAGCCGCTTGGTCTTCAGCCAATGGGATCTCCAACTCCTCCACCACACAGCAGAAGGCCTCCATCAAATGGGCACACTGACTGGAATTTGCAGAACCACAAAACAAAAAATTGTCCAAATAATGGACTATGTAATCTCTGCCACTCACTTGACAAACTACCCAATGCGTAAAAGTCGCAAAAGCCTCAAAATAAGCGCAGGAGATTGCACAGCACATGAGTGTGCATTTATCAAAATAATAACCAGCCTCAAGCCAAAAAACAAGCAAGTGGAAAGAAATGGGATGCACAGGTAACAAACAAAAAGCTGCCTCAATGTCCGCCTTCCCCATCAACCCCCCATGCCCCAACTGCCACACCAAATCCACCACTGCATGAAATGAAGAGTACTGTACCATACAAAATTGTGTGCCAATAAAGGTATTCACACTGTAGCCCTCCTAGTACGATAAATTGTGAATGAGGTGAAACTGCCAGGATCCCAAAGGGGATACCATAAAATCATCCAGAGGAAGATCCCTGAACAGGCCCACAGTACAGCTGAGCCAAAGCTCCTTCTGAAAATTCTCCCACACCCATAGGCATTGGAACAGGGGGAGCCACGGGTGCCGTAGCACCCCCCAAAATCCTTGAGAGCAGGATGCATGCAACAGGCTCTCCCCACTCCCATCCAATATCCCCCTGCCACAGCCACCACTGCTGCTGCGGGGCCACACTGTTCCTGCTCGCAGCTGCCAGTCCCGCCTTCCTCTGACTTAATTTTCTGTTCCGAGGCAGAACTGGTCAGCCACGAACAGGAACAGTATGGCCCCATGATCTTCTACTTTGTTTTTGCCACTACTGCTGAAACAGCAGTGGTGGCTGCAGCAGGGAGTATATTGGGTGGGAGAGGGGAGATCCTGGTGTACCAGTGGCAGTGGGGGTGTTCGGTGGGGGGGAGGGGTTAGATGCTGGATGTTGGGGTAGACCATCTTCCATGACCCCGCTGCCCGCGACTACCAGAAGTGTCCTTCCATGGTGCCATCTCAACTCACCCAATAAATCTCCCCAGCACAGGACACAGACCCCAAGAACCTAGCAAACCCCACCAAGCATACCCTGAAAGTACCCCCCTCTGTACCAAGCCCATTGTTTCCACATACCACCAGGAAGCTCCCCTAGGCACTCACCCAGTCCCCCAACACCCGCCAACACATGCAACAACTCCTTCATACAATGTGCTCCTGCCTCCAGCTATCAACCCCCACCCCCCCCAGAACCGCACCTCCAAAACCACAGCCCCACCACAACCAACAAAGCACCTGCAAACCTTACTCCCACAGCTCATCAACACACCACTGGGCACTGCCAGACCGGAGGCTGGGCTGCTCATGTATGCCAAACCCCCCTCATTGTAACTAGCAATGGAAACCTGACCATCACAGGAATGTAATGCACAGCTGACGCGGACGCCACCTCTGACACCTCCACAGAGCAACCACACACCAGAGCTGCCCACCGTGGTCATTCACCAGCAGGGACCAGCGTCCAAATGACGGACCGGCCTCGCAAGAAGGATGCACATCAGCAGACACCAAACAACTGTTTCCATAGCAAGACTCCCCTGCTTACCCAACAATGTGAGAAAAACGGAGTCCCAAACCAACCAGTCCCTCTAGAGGCCAAAGCGTGAGTAAAACAAAAATTGCCCCACCCCCGAACAACCTCTCACCCTCTTCTGTCCCTCCTATCCTTCAAAGACCCAGCAGCCTACCAAAAACTTCACAATATCATTGCATCCTCTAACTCCACCCCATACCTCTCCACCAATCCCCTTCTTTTCCATTTTTCCTTACCACTCTTCTTACTGTTGCTAATCCTATCCTCCAATCATCACCTCTTTCTTGTTGCTACCTCTATTCTCCAGCACCTCTTTTCTCAATAAACACCCCTCCCAAATGCCACTGAACCTCTATTAAACCATTGTATCCCTGCACAGGTGGCTTGCTCATGTGATGTTATCCACCCCCTCCCCCCCAGTCCAAACTGGGGATTCCTCCATGTCTCTTCTTTCATTGCTAAATTGCATTGACTTCCTGTCAGCGACCCCCTCTTCTTTTAGAGGGGTCTGTTTTTCTAGGCAGTTTGCATCTTTATTTTCCTTGGCTGTGTCATCATTTTTCAATTCTCTTCCTTCTGCTATAAGGGTTAAAGTGAATTATTTATATTTTCGTAAGAAACTAAAAACATTTTTATTTAGGAATGCTTAAATGTTATCTTTGTGATATTTTGAATTTTTAATTACTCTTATTAGTTGTTTTGACTGGTTCTATGATCATTTTGTGCTGCTGTTTGATGAAGTAATTTTATGGTGTAACACACTGAACCCTTATTGGGGATATAGCAGGTAATAAAAGCTGTGTTGGTACATGTATTTGCCGGCATGTGCAGCAGGAGCAGCCATTTACAATGATACATGAGGGAAAAATCACTAGAGGAAACTTGGCAAAGTATGTATGATATGCCTACATGTATAAGCGACCATTTACAAACTTAACATATAAATGTTGCAAGTTAATTACAAATGCTGCAATCTTTATTTTCAATTTAGAGGGGGAAATATACAATAGGGGATTGAGGAGGATATTTCCCTTGGTCCCTCCTATTAAGTGATGGCTGAAATGAGCACATTTTAAAAATCAGCTGTACATCCTAATATGGAAATATTAAATCTTATGCTTGCATTGCCTTTATGAAATTGGGAATACATGTGTAGATTATGACCAGTCCAGGCCATGCCCCCAACATACCCATCATAATTGGAAGATATTATGGATATCCATGTGTAAACTGAGCGCTATGTAAAATCACCAAGTACAGATGGATGTCATTTTCATATGTAAATGCAGGAGGTTTGACATGGAAATTGTGAATAAGATATCTAAAATAAACCCCGTAATAAATTACTACCCACAGCTTTAGAATTGAAAGTACTCCCAGACTTTTTTTAAAGCACGAGTTGCACATAAATTACATGATCAAATGTATGCATTTATGAAGGTAAACTAAACAGTATTGCATTGTTTACCAATAATAACAAGTATCAAAGCAGCAAGCATGTTTCTTGAGATAGTAATGGAAACGGCAGACAAGTCCTGCACAGTTTATTTGTGGTGATACCTCCAGTACTTCGACATAGAGAAATTTGAAGCCAGTACATCTTTCAAATGACCTAAACAAATAACCACTCCTGCTCAGGGGCGAAGCCAGACAATAGATTTTGGGTGGGCCTAGGCAACAAGTGGGTGGGCACCAACTGCTCTCCCCCCCCCCCCCCACATCAAAAATATATCTCAGCTGGCAGGTGGTTCTGTCCACCTTGGCAGTCTGCAGCAGACATGCGTTAAAACTGAGCATGCGCAGTTGCCAGTATCGTGGAGAGCAGAGTTTTTGTTACCATCAGGGGGAAGTCTTCAGCTGGTGGAGCTTGGGATCCCCAACAGTTACCGCTAAACGTGTGCTACTGTTGGGTGGGCCTGAGCCCTAACTGGGTGGGCCTTGGCCCACCCAGGCCCACCTGTGGCTACGCCACTGCTCCTGCTGAATGTGCTTTATTCTGTTTTGAGAACATCTCACCTGCTTGTATTTGCATTTTTTTCTCTCACTTCTGGTCAGTCACCTTGCTGAAAGAGACATCCCTCTACCTGTGGCCCTACCCACCACATCACTAAGGAGATGCATCTGAGCAGTCCCTACTATCATCTGCATAGCTGTAACAACATTTGTGTGTTTTATTCCATGTTATGACTATCTTGCCAGGGTTAGTTATTCTTGCTGTGTAGTTCTAGCCAATTCTGGATTTTCTGTTGATGCTAACAGAACCCCTAATGGATTCGACTCACCTGATGCCTCCCTCCTGTAATCTGAGCTGTCCTCTACTCAAAATCAGCTTTCCAATTCCTTTATCCACTAATTCATCTGGAGATTACAAAATCACTGTCAATAAGGTCCTACTTAGGCTACTTCTTACCTTTGAGCAGGCTGAATTGTCTGAGTTGGTTGGTTTGAGCTCACTCATTCTGCTGTATCTTCTGAATTAATACCCTCTCCTTGATATTCTTCAGGTCAGTAATTGGAGATTCATTTTTCTTTTTCTTAAATACAAGATCCCAACACAGATCATATTTCCACCATCCTACTCTTGAAGTCACCTCCCCAAGTTCTTGGGAACTGAATTTTCCTCCTTGAGTTTCCTTTCTACATACTTTGGCATGAGTGGCAGGACTAGCCTAGTGGTTAGTGCAGCAGGCTTTGATCAGGTTCAATTCCCACTGCAGCTTCTTGTGACTCTGGGCAAGTCACTTAACCCTCCATTGCCCCAGGTACAAATAAGCACTTGTATATACTATGTAAACTGCTTTGAATGTAGTTGCAAAAGCCACAGAAAGGCAATACATCAAGTCCCAGAACTCTGTGCTGTTTTCCTAGATGGGATATGGATAGATAAACTTATTATTATGTTGTTGTTCATGTTGCATGAGTAACTTGGATATTTTCCTCCTTTGGGGGGGGTCACATTTTTTAATTTCTAAAGAACTTCAACTACTCAATGAAACTTTCTACCTCTGCAGCACTAACAAAGCCCCTTCTCACATTATTTTTGTATTGCTGAACAATGCTCTATTTTGTGCGTTTTCATCTTTAATTTTACCTATATATTTTCTGACACAGCAGACAGTTGCATAAATAATTTGACAATTGTTACAATCTGCATATCTCTGCAATCTAGTGATTAGCATGCACTAAATAATAAGATGTCCATAGGAACCATCTAAATTTCAGGAAATTACTGAAGACCACTCTGTTCAAGAAGGCTTACCCTCTAGACTCCAATGAACCTACTTCTTCTTTGTTACAGCAAAATTTTACGGACCCTATCATCTTTTATTAACTTTTATTATCTTTGATGTTTTTTTACAATACCTCTGCGTTTACTATTTTACTAGTACATTGTTTAAATTGTATTTTAATGAACTGTAGCCTACCCTACAGTCTTGTGTAAGCCACATTGAGCCTACAACTTGTGGGAAAATGTGGGGTATAAATATGTTAAATAAAATAAAAATATATATATAATGGGCATCTTATCATTTAGCGTACACTAATCATTAGCACATGCTAAATCCATTACCACAGCTTAGTAAAAAGACCCCTAAATGATGCGTTGACAATTGTCCTTCACATCTTATTGCATCAAGCATTTTATCATACTGATTTTTTTTTTACAAAGGTATAGAAAAAAGTTTTTAGCAAAGTATTTATTGTAAAAGCTCATTAGGTATAATTTTCCAGATGAATGTCTCTCTTTTTTATTTATTATAGTGATCTATTTGTTGCTTGTAGGTTAATAATACAATAGCATTTTCATTGTCTAGAAAGATGGCATTTATATATCTGACAGTTTGGTCAAAATATTTGAATTATTTCTGGCAGCTCACTTCCTGTCTCAATTTTATTTAGAGCTGTGTATTTGACAATTCGCTGTATCTTTCAGTGTCTTATTACCAGTCACTATTTTCTTCTAAGCTTTTCTGGTGTTGAGAATTTATCTTCTTTTCATCAGTTTTGCCATGGCAACTGATATAGTTATGGTTCCTTTGGCTCAACTAATAATTGTCTTTTTCAGCACTTTGTTTTTCCATGTTAATGTTTATTTTAATATTAATTTTAATTGTCTGCATTTCCTTTTTAAAAGTTTTCCTATGCTCCTTCAAGTGCATGATCCATAAACACATTTTTTTTCTCTCTGGGATTGAAAATGTTTTTCTTGATTGCTCCTCACTGGAGCGGAAGATGGTGTGAGTGATAAAAAGCATAGCAAAATGCTGCTCTATTTATATGTTTAGCTTGAAAACATGTACAAATTCATTTATAGATCAGAGAAATAATATAAATGGTGCTTCTAAATGATGAGGAATTATGCTATAATATACTGCATAATTATGTACCCACCCTTAAATTTTTCACTTATAATATTAGCAGTGATAAGTACATAAGTATTGCTATACTGGGACAGACCGAAGGTCCATCAAGCCCAGCATCCTGTTTCCAACAGTGGCCAGTCCAGGTCACAAGTACCTGGCAAGATCCCAGAACAGTATAATATATTTTATACTGCTTATCCTAGAAATAAGCAGTGGATTTTTCCTATGTCATTTTAATAATGGCTTATGGACTTTTCTTTTAGGGAGCTATCCAAACCTTTTTTAAACCCCGCTAACTGCTTTTACTACATTCTCTGGCAATGAATTCCAGAGTAATTACACGTTGAGTGAAGAAATATTTTCTCCAATTCGTTTTAAATGTAATACTTAGTAACTTCATTGCATGCCCCCTAGTCCTAGTATTTTTGGACAGAGTAAACAAGTGATTCACATCTACCCATTTGAATCCATTCATTATTTCAATATACCTCTATCATATCTCCCCTCAGCCGTCTTTTCTCCAAGCTGAAGATCCCTAGCCGCTTTAGCCTTTCCTCATAGAAAAGTTGTCCCATCCGCTTTATCATTTTCGTCACCCTTCTCTATACCTTTTCTAATTCCACTATATCTTTTTTGAGATGCGGTAACCAAGATTGCATTAGCGCACACTAAAACCACTAATGAGCCTGTGTAAAAGACCCACCCCAATATTTTAAATATGAGAACATCTCCTTATCTTTCACTTCTTCAGTTGCATAATTGCTATAAGTGTTCTTGATATTATCATTTATTTTATATTGTAAGCCACATTGAACTCAAGCTTGTTTGGGATAATATCCTGCTTATAATCGAATGAGAAAAACGCCCAAGTTCCGACCTAAATCGGGAGATGGACGTTTGTCTCACAAAAACGAATAACGCGGTATAATCGAAAGCCGAACTTGGACGTTTTCAACTGCACTCCATCGCGGAAGCGTACAAAGTTGATGGGGGCGTGTCGGAGGCATGGTGAAGGCAGGACTGGGGCATGGTTATCACCCGAACAGAGATGGGCGCCTTTCGCCGATAATGGAAAACATGTATGCGTTTGTAGCTAGAATTTAGGGCACTTTTCCTGGACCCTATTTTTTCATGAATAAGGACCCAAAAAGTGCCGTAAATGACCAGATTACCCCCAGAGGGAATCGGGGATGACCTCCCCTGACTCCCCCAGTGGTCACTAACCCCCTCCCACCACAAAAAAATGATGTTTCACAACTTTTTATTTTCACCCTCAAATGTCATACCCACCTCCCTGGCAGCAGTATGCAGGTCCCTGGAGCAGTTGTTAGGGGGTGCAGTGGACTTCAGGCAGGTGGACCCAGGCCCATCCCCCCCTACCTGTTACAATTGTGCTGCTTAATGCTTAGTTGTCCAACCCCCCCCAAACCCACTGTACCCACATGTAGGTGCCCCCCTTCACCCCTTAGGGCTATAGTAATGGTGTAGACTTGTGGGCAGTGGGTTTTGAGGGGGATTTGGGGGGCTCAACACACAAGGGAAGGGTGCTATGCACCTGGGAGCTCTTTTACCTTTTTTTTGTTTTTGTAAAAGTGCCCCCTAGGGTGCCCGGTTGGTGTCCTGGCATGTGAGGGGGACCAGTGCACTACGAATCCTGGCCCCTCCCACGAACAAATGCCTTGGATTTATTCGTTTTTGAGCTGGGCACTTTCTTTCTCCATTATCGCTGAAAAACAAAAATGCCCAGCTCACAAATTGTCAAATAAAACATGGACGTCTATTTTTTTTTTTTTAAATACGGTTCGGTCCGCCCCTTCACGGACCCGTTCTCGGAGATAAACGCCCATGGAGATAGACGTTTTCGTTCGATTATGCCCCTCCACGGGATATAAATGAGTCATAAATAAAACTGCAGACATGCAAATATTAAACACGTCAGTACTGGGTTGCACTACTATTGTACAAGTGATCTTGGACATCCAGTTGCTGTTATAGAAAAGGCAGTCACCACCTATCTTTAAGATGCCGAAATGGAGGCATCTGCTTATAATAATTGCCCACTGCATAATAATTTTTATTTTCTGGCACGCATCCACTACACACACAGGTCATTACCGCCCGGTTAACGCATGAGACCTTTCTGCTAAGTCAATGGCTAGTGGTAAGGTCTCAGACCCAAAATGGACGCGTACCAATTTTTATTTTGCTGCACGTCCATTTTCGGCAAAAATATTTAAAAAGGCTTTTTTTTTGCAGGTGCGCTGAAAAATGGATCTGCGCACGCCCAAAACACACGCCTACACTACTGCAGGCCATTTTTCAGTGCACCTTAGTAAAAGGACCCCATAGTATCTTCATCTCTGCCCAGCCCAAGCATTAGAAAAAATGACACTAGCATCATGGTTACTTTTATTCTTCATTTAGATTTTGCTCACACTTTTTTCAGTAGTAGCTCAAGGTGAGTTACATTCAGGTATTCTGGATATTTCTCTGTCCCAGGAGGGCTCACAATCTAAGTTTGTACCTGAGGCCATGGAGGGTTAAGTGACTTATTCTTCAGAATCATTTTGAGAGACGGATCCTATGCAGACTCACAGAGCGTTGTCGTTCTTTCAGCAAATCACAGTCTAATTTGTCTGTTTTGTTTGCTTATATTAAATACATTTATTTCAGGCTGATCTAGTAAAATTATAGGTATGATTGTTTCATATTTGAAAGGCCTAAGGCACTGATATTCAATTCATTTTCATTTTATTTATTATTTTTCTTGCTTGTCCTTCTGAAGAACACTTGGAACAATCTATAAATTCAAATAATATAGAGCATATGTAATTCATAGCTCACAAAATACAAATGATAGACCCAACAAAGTACACCACAGATAATATGAATCAAAACAAAGGGTCTGATATTCAACCATCCCAGTCAGTATCCAATGTTAAGCGTCAGCACTTGCAATTAAGGGGCCCTTTTACTAAGGCATGCCTAAAAGTGTCCTGCGCTGGTGTAGGCATGCGTTATGGATGCGCGCTGGTCAATTTTTCAGTGCAACTGGAAAAAAAGGGGGGTTTTTGTGGCCAAAAATGGACATGCGGCAAAATTAAAACCAACGCGCGTCCATTTTCAGCCTGAGACCTTACCACCACCCATTGACTTGACGGTAAGGTCTCATGCGCTAACCAGGCGGTAAGCAGCCAGAGCGCATAAATTGCCGATACCGCCAGGTAAGCGCCGTGCGGTAGAAAATAGAAAATATTTTCTACCGTGTGTTTTGGACGTGCGTGAAAAATGGAATTACCGCCTGGGGCATGTGGTAGCCGGATAGTACTTCCAATTTGGCATGCGTTGGATGTCCATAGGCGCCTACGCATTTTAGTAAAAGGGTCCCTAACCTTGGGGGTCCTGGTCCTAAGCTGTGTTAGATGCTAACGTATGCCTAATGCAGCTAAAAATGGAGTGCCACAAGACATGCTCAGACATCCTGAGGAACTGCATCTACATTACCATGTGCTAACTGATTAGCGCACGGATAACACTGAACCCTTACCACCTACAAAATCGGTGGTAGTAAGTGCTCACAGGGTAATTTTGTTTAATGGCCACACCAGGGGCGTATCTGGAATCCAGCGGTAGGGGGGGCCAGAGCCAGAGAGGGGGGGCACATTTTTGCCTCCCTTCCCCCCCCCCCCCCCCCGCCGCTGCCGCCTCTGCCTCTCTCCACCCCCCTCCCCGCCGTCAACCCTCCCCTGCTGCTTACTTTTGCTGGCGGGGGGCCCCAACCCCCGCCAGCCGAGGTCCAACCCGCAGTCTTCATATTTCGTCTTCCTCCGTGGCCATGCTGCAAGGAAGTAACGCTGCAGTGCTAATTCGCTGAATCCAGTTCGGAGTCTGACGTCGCAGCACGTTGTACTAAGATACTAACTTTATAAGAAGTCTATTCCACATATACTATCATAATAACAATAAGGTAACATAAGACTTATTGGCCCATCCAGTCTGCTCAGTTATGTTCCTAAATTTAGACCTGCCATTGATTTACATGCCTAGTGCTGAAAACCAATATTAAGGTCCTAATTGTTTTGTCATTGTTGTTGCCCTTCCTATTGCCACTCACTTTTTGGGCTCCTAAATTTAGGAGTTTATTAGAATTTTCATGTATAAATGTAGGAATTCAGCCCTAGTAAATTTTTCAAACAAGCCCATTTAGTAGCCTAACTCTTAAGGAGGCCTTAGGAAATGAGACTTGATACACCGCCTTTCTGCGCTTACTATCAAAGCGGTTTACATATTCTGTACAGGTACTTATTTTGTACCTGGGGCAATGGAGGGTTTAGTGACTTGCCCAGAGTCACAAAGAGCTGAATTTGAAATCAAATCCAGCTCCACTGGTTCTCAGGCTACTGCACTAACCATTAGGCTACTCCCTCACTAAAGATTAGTGCATGCTATCTGCAACAGGGCCCATAAGAACAAAATGGATCCTGTGGCAGATAACATATGTTAATTTTTAGTAAATGACCCCTAAAATTAGGAGCATAAACACTGTACATGTTGGTCTGTTCTTTTCTTATGTGTGTTATATTTATATGCTGCCTTCCTTAAGCAAATGTTTAACCCAAAGTGTATTACAGCAAAATAGACAATATGATAGGTAATACATAATAATAATACAGTATATAAAACATACAACAATACATGAAAAATACAGTGCATGAATAAAATATAATACATCAACATCTAGAGTGCATCCATGAATCTATGGTACATATCTAGAATGAACCATATAGTCTAGATCAAATCATATATTACTCTTTTTTCATTTATTTACTATTACTATCACATTTTTATAACTAAATGCAAAATATATTAAACGTGTATTAAATGTGCTCAGAAACCAAATTGTGCCAAGAATTGCCATCATGACAGCTTTTGGCACAATTTGGAGGAGTAGCCTAATGGTTACTACAGTGGGCTTTGATTCTGGCAACCTGGGTTCAATTCCCACTGCAGCTCCTTGTGACCTTGGGCAAGTCACTTAACCATCCATGGCCCCAGGTACAAAACTTCAAATGTGAGTCCTCTAGGGACAAAGCACCTGCATATAATGTGTACAGTGCTGCGTATGTCTAGTATCGCTATAGAAATGATTAGTAATAGTAGGTTCCCCTTTGCCATCATTGCACATTACAGTCATTGCTCACTTTTCTGTGATATTCTAGATATTGGCATTATCTTAAATACAAATAGTCCATTTATCTGTGAATCAAAACAATAATCCTCCTTTGAAATCACACTATATCCACTGTACCCTTCAAAGGTGATGTTACTCAGATCTTTGTGCTGTTTCACAAGGGGCGCCTCAGTAAGTAGGATCCCAGTTTTGCCTACATCAGCTTTTTCAGGGGGTGCTTCATATCATAGTGGGACTACACCACACTCTTAATTCCTAATCCAAAAGAACTAACTCCTAACTATTGCTCTATTTTTGGATAACATATCTATAATAAAAACATTAATATATAGAATCATAAAATGCAAATGCATTTTAAGTTTAGAGCTGTAACTCAGATCATCCCACCTTCACAAGGTTGGGTTAATCTACAAATCCATATCTATATATATATAATTTGTACCTCCAACGTTCTCTTGCTGGCTGGCTGGTTGGGTTCGTAACATCCTGACGTCAGCAAGCCTCCAGCGTTCCCTTCCCTCTCACTGACCCGCCCTCACGTAAAGATGAAATGACGTCAGAGGGCGGGAAACTGAGAGGGAAGGGAACGCTGGAGGCGAGCTGACGTCAGGATTTTACGAACCCAACTGAAGGCAGCAAAGGAACGCTGGAGGCGATGAGAGCAACCTGCCTGCAGGGAACAATGCAGATGACAGGAGCCCGACCTGCCTGCATGGAATGCTGGAGGCAACGCGAGACCAATATGCCTGAGGTAAGATGGATGGCTTACAGGAAAGAATGCTGGACATTAATGGGATGGGAGGGCATGGCAGAGGGCAGGGCACAGGAGAATCCCTGCAAATGGATGGGAAGAAGCAGGGAAGAAGCAAAATGCTGGATATGGGCAGAGGGCAGGACACAGGAGAATCGCTGCACATGGATGGGATGGCAGGGAAGAAGCAAAATGCCAGATATGGGCAGAGGGCAGGGCACAGGAGAATCGCTGCACATGGATGGGATGGCAGGGAAGAAGCAAAATGCTGGATATGGGCAGAGGGCAGAACACAGGAGAATCACGTCTACCCTTTCCATTCCACTCATTATTTTATAGACCTCTATCATATCTCCCCTCAGCCGTCTTTTCTCCAAGCTTAAGAGCCCTAGCCGCTTTAGCCTTTCCTCATAAGGAAGTCATCCCTTCCCCTTTATCATTTTCGTCACCCTTCACTGTACCTTTTCTAATTCCACTGTATCATTTTTGAGATGCGGTGACCAGAATTGAACACAATATTCGAGGTGAGGTCGCACCATGGAGCAATACAAAGGCTTTATAACATCCTCATTTTTGTTTTCCATTCCTTTCCTAATAATACCTAACATTCTATTTGCTTTCTTAGCCGACACAGCACACTGAGCAGGTTACAACATATCATCAATGATGACACCTAGATCCCTTTCTTGGTCGGTGACTCCTAATGTGGAACCTTGCATTACGTAGCTATAATTTGGGTTCCTCTTTCCCACATGCATCACTTTGCACTTGCTCACATTAAATGTCATCTGCCATTTAGATGCCCAGTCTCCCAGTCTCGTAAGGTCCTCTTGTAATTTTTCACAATCCTCTCGCGATTTAACAACTTTGAATAACTTTGTGTTGTCGGCAAAGTAGGTGCCTACGTGCACCCAACGCACGTCAAATTAGAGTTACCGCTCGGTTACCACGTGGCCCTTGCGGTAATTTCAGTCTTGGTGTACATCCTCTACATGCGTCTGAAAAATATATTTTTATTTTCTGGCGCGCAGCAGCTACGTGTGTCAAGTGGTATTTGACGCACCTAAACCATTACCGCCCGGTTACTGCGTGAGACCTTACCACTAGGTCAATGACTTGCAGTAAGGTCTCAGACCCAAAATGGACACGCGGCAATTTTCATTTTGCTGCACGTCCATTTTCGGCAAAAATTTTGAAAAGGCATTTTTTGTAGGTGTGCTAAAAAATAATTCTTTGCACACCCAAAACACGGGTCTACACTACTGTAGGCCATTTTTCAACACACCTTAGTAAAAGAACCCCTTAATGTGCGTGCTAACCATGTAGGCGCCTATAGGGATATTGTAGGCACGTACATGGTTAAGGCGTGTTAAAAATGTTAACAAGGCTTAGTAAACAGGACCCTTAGTATTTTCCTATTCTCTCCACTGATAGTATTGGATCTCACTTGTTGTGGACTATAGCAGGGTATATACTGATAATAGTAATATGAATTATGTTTCTTTATTACTTATAACTAGTGCTAGCTGTTTGGGGATTTTTCTTTCTTTTTATCCAGTTTGACTGTGCAGGTATGTTAACTTGTTTGCATATTTCAAATCTATAAATAAACACTTTTTTTAAAAAGCAATGGATTGGACAAGGAGAATGAGAATTGAGTAACAAAACTTGGCCTTGGTCATAAAGACATCGCTGGATACTTAGGTAAGAACAATTTGTTATAGAATGTAGAGTGCAAAAACCAGATAAGAACACATTTAGCATGGCTTGAAATGAAAAAAAGTCAAAATGGATAAGGTGAATGATGTTTTTGAACAGATTGGATACACTGGAATTTTTTTGTGGACTGGTTTAATCACAGCGTGTTTCAAGAAAATGAGAACGGTTTAGTGACAATTGATTGACTGAAGAAGTGACAAATAGCAGTGGTGATTGCAAGGCAGACACAACCGAGAAATTTGATTGTAGTGGGGGTCAGAGGGAACAAGTCGTGAAGAGGAGGACAGAAAAAAATGAGTAGTTTTCTGTGATTTCAGAATAAGAACAATGTGGTAGGGGATAATGAAAGGAGATCTGCATGAATGCCAGATTCAGTAAATATCACCCAAAGAAAGATCCAGGCTAATCCCCTAATACTATAAAAGTCGCCAAAAACTGTGCTTGCAGATTTGGGTGTGTACCTAATTTGTGTGCGCAATTTAATTGAATAGTGAGCTAATTTGTGCCAATAATTGGTTTTATCACAAGCGATTATTGGCACTAATTAGATTTAATTAGAACTTATGTATGTAAATGTAGGTGTGGGATCCGCGCCTTAATTTTAAGTGCAAGTAAAAAAAAAAGGGGTGCAGGAGTGGAAGGGTTGTGGTAAAATGGGGGTGTTCCTATCATTCCTGTGCTTTGTTATAGAATGTGGGAGATACGTGCCCAATTTAGGGGCATACATTTACACCATGTTTCAGTTGGAACTAATGGCTGTGCCTAAAGTTAGGCGTGATCCCTGGGCATAAGTGCTATTCTATAAACCCCGCATTACTGTAAGGGCCTTAGAGTCAAGGATCTCCGACGGTTGCAGCTTATTAAAAACACTGCTATTCATTTAATTTGCAAACTAGGATATGTGATCATATTACTCCCCACCTAAAAGAAACACACTGGTTACCAATAACCCATCAAATACACTCTCATCCAGTGCACCCCCTGTCTTCTGACTCCATATAGTCCAGCACGCACTCTTAGATCCTCTTCTCAAAATGTGCTTGCCATCCCATCTTATCATCTGATCATTCATGAACATACAAGACATTCCATCTTCTCTGTACAAGGTCCCCATCTTTGGAATACCCTGCCCAATTCTCTCCATTCACAATCCTCTCTTGCAACCTTTAAAACTGAGCTTAAAACATATCTTTTTGCAGATGCCTATATAAATTGATGCTGCAGTTCCTAAGTGAGCCGTCCCTTCCCCCTTGCTTTACCCCACCTCCTTTCCTATTGAAATTGTTGAAGCTCCTCCCTCCTACCCTACTCTATTTCTTCGTTTGTTATCTTCTACTGCTCTTCTCATTTTTCTCTGTCTGTCTGTCTGTCTGTCTCTCTCTCTCTCTCTCTCTCTCTCTCTCTCTCCTATACGGCGGTAGATTGTAAGGCGCCCTGATGATTCTCCAAAGGGTGGGATAGGAAATTTTGAATAAACTTGGAAACTTATAGAATAGCGCTTCTTTGGCACCAATGTTTTCAGTGCCATATTTAGAATTCACCCCTAAGTGCCAATTCTGTAAAGGGTTGCTTAGCACTAAACAACCTTTATAGAATACCACTTGGAACGGATCTTCCCATGCCCAACCTTGGGCATGACGACTTAGCCTGCTGAAGCCTGGTATAAATCCTTGTGCCCAACTGATGGCAGTTGGCCATGGAAATTCAAGTATTCTATAACATTGCGCCTAAGTTTTGGGAATGCCCCTGACTCCCCTTACCCTTCCAATGGTCATGCCAACTTTTGAGTTGCACGTTATGGAATTTTGGTGCCAATGTTATAGAATAGGGTTAGGGCAGATGCATATGTAACTCATAATTATTGCCAATTAGGTGCCAATGAACCAATAATTGATTGTTGGCACCTTATTGGCTAATTAGTTTCTGCGTGCATCTAGGATCCATGCCCAAATTTGGGCACCCAACTGTGGGTGACCTTTATAGAATTTGGGGGAAGTGGGGTAAAAGTTGGCAACATGAAGGAAAAATTCACAAATAAGCTTGTGAATCTTGTCACAGAAGAAGTCAATCAAAGTTTGGGCAGAAAGAGAAGTGGAAATGTGAGGTGGAGGCAGTTTGAGGAGGGTGGAGAATGTGGCAAGGAGCCAATGGTGCTTCAAGGCAAAAGTATTTTTCAAATGGGCATAATAACGTTACTTGGTGAGTGTAATAGCAAAGCAAATGGAGGTGAGCATGAGTCTGCATGGAAGCAGGATTTCAGTAAAAAATGCTCTGCATACAGGGTGGAAGAACATAGAAAATGAATTCTGATCAGAATGTGGGGGAGAGTATTCAAGGGTTAAAATTATCAAATGATGTTCAGAGAGGGAAAGAACAAGGGTGTGGAATAAAGAGCTGGTTCAAGAAAGGACTAGGTCAAGACAGTGGCCATGCTAGTGATTGGGAGCCACAGAGCATAGTTGTAGGTCAAATTAGGACATTAAGAGAAAAATATTTGAGGCAAAGGAGTTAAAGGGGCCATCAAGGTGAAAGCTAATGTCTCTAAGGATAAGGGAAAGAGAAGATAGTGCAAGGAAGAAGGAAAGCCAGAAATCAAACTGAGCAAGGAAAGAGAAGGGGGACCTAGTAGAGGGGATAACAGAGGACAGCTACCCATAGTAAAAGTGAAGTGAAAATACAGATGCACTTGGCCTCAAATGAAGAAGACGAATGGGCTTTAGGAGCCTGATACCAGCAACAGAAGCAGAGTCCTAGGGTAAAGCCAAGGCTCAGTCAAAGCAAGAAGATGGAGAGGAAGAGAGATAAAGAGGTTGTTAAGGTTACTAATGTAAAAAAAAAAAATGCTTACTCGAAACAGAGTGGCCATTCCACAGGGAGCAAGAAAAGAGGAACGAAGAGGCAGAAATACAGATAAAGATAGGATTGGACAGGTGATGGGTTGAAACACACAGATGGGATGACAGCTGCCTTACATCAAGTAATTTAAATAAAAAACAGTTTAAAAGAACAGCCTAAGACATTAGTCTATATCGGGTGCATTGAAAAAAATAGCGTTGTGTTCCCCTATGTGTTGATATAGTGCAAGTTCTTAGTATTAGAGAAACTTGCAGACAATCTTTACCACATTTGTTTCAGTATTAGAGCAACAAATACTTTATTGATTTGTAAATAAGGCATATTGCTAACAAGATAGCTGAAATTTGTAAGTCGTAGACTATGGCTCAGCTAATTTATGTAAATCATTGCACTGGGAATTGTGAAAACAGTTGTTTGGGTTTTTTTCTGGTTACATTGTGCTTTTATTTCTGCTTTCAGTTAATTATGTTGCCCATATGTCTTGCCTGGTTGTTTTAGTGTATTTCAGTCGTCATAGATTAATGTTTTGTGTTGCTTGCCTTGAATGTAAATGGTGTCAAGATTGGTAGTGGTGCAGCTATTTCAACATCTGATTTATTTATCATATCAAGATGGGAGCTGTTGAGTAAATTATAGGGAAGAGAGCTAGTAGTCTAGCGGCACCGAAAAAATAAATGTGAGATTTGTTTATAAAATAGAAGGCAAGATTAATTGTGTTTATATTTTATTTAATCCTCCAAACAGCATTGTTGAAGGTTACAGTGATGTAAGTGGGAACAGCAAGTGCAAATACATATTATGCTATACTGGCTAATAATAAAGTACCATGAAAATAGAAAAAAACCTTGCAAAGACTGAGGAAATCATTAGAGAAATACAAAATGACATCAGGTTTCTAAAGAGCCATTACTTCTGGGGGGAAAATGCATTAAATCATCTGTTCCTAGCTGAAGATATTTCTAATAACCTACATAAGCTCTAGTGACAATTAAGCACCATTGGGCTAAAGGAACTGTGTTCAAGAAGTAACAATAAGGTGAGCATTGCACCCTTAGCTTCTCCCTGACCTTTGGGCTCCTGAGATTCTCCAGTGCCACTTTGACTTGCTCTTCCCTCAGTCATCATACATACTGTCTCGTATAAACATTATCCACCTAATTCAGGGGTAGGCAACTCCAGTCCTCGAGAGCCGCAGGCAGGTCAGGTTTTCAGGATACCCACAATGAATATACAGGAGATAGATCTTCAAGCACTGCCTCCATGGTATGCAAATCTATCTCCTGCATATTCATTGTGGATATCCTGAAAACCTGACTTGCCTGCGGCTCTCGAGGACCGGAGTTGCCTACCCCTGACCTAATTCTATATATGGTGCTCAAAAATGTGTGCACAAATTGGGACATGCACCCAATTTGTGCATGCAATTTAATTGACAAGCAAGCCAATTAGCACCAATAATTGAGTGGTTATAATCAATTATCAGCACTAATTGGAATTAATTAAAATTTGCATGCACATCTTTAGGTACCAGGATCCACAAGTAAATTTTACACGCAGAACCAAAAAGGAGGCACGGCCATGGGAGGGGCATGAACGGAACAGGGATGTTCCTGGAATTTGCACGCAATGTTATAAAATTCGGGGGATCCGCCAAAAGAGTCCCCCCTAACTGTTAGACCTGGGATCTTAATTGTAAAAATAGTTTTCACCATTTTTGTGTTGCATGAGCAACATCAGGAAAAGCTCCAGTAATCGCCCCCTCCCCCCTGGCCAGTTAAATGCCCCATAACCAGCTATCTGTGAATATTCAGCAGGAAATAGCCGGCCATGACCTGCTGAAAATTTGCGATTAGCAGCTAGTGGTTAGTCAGTTATATCATGCGATATAACTGGCTATCCACTGATTTTCAGCGCATCGCTGGCTAAGTTTTGCGGCCATGTGAATACAGGCCTATATTTGGCCGATTCAAACTTAACTGGCCAGCACTGAATATCAGCTTAGCCAGTTAAGTTTGAACTGGCCAAATTAAACTGGATATTCAATGTTGGTCACTGGAAGCAACCCAGTATTGAATACCCAGGCTCAGCACCAACCACGGGAGTTAGCCAGCCTAACTACTGTAATCTAAATATCGGGCCCCAGTAGAATAATTCAAGAACTTAACATTTCTATTATGCAAAATAGTCTCAGAACCCAGAACAAAATTTTCATTTAAAGTCAATGGAACTGAATCTTGATCTTTAGCCATATCACTGCATGTTTGCCAACATGCAATACTGAAAGAACTCAAACATGAAATTGCTGATCTATTGTTAGTGATCTGTAACCTGTCGTTAAAATCATCCATCGTTCCTGAAGATTGGAGGGTGGCCAATGTAGTGCCGATTTTTAAAAAGGGTTCCAGAGGTGATCCGGGAAATTACAGATCAGTAAACCTGACATCAGTGCCGGGGAAAATAGTGGAAACTATTACAAAGAATAAAATTACAGAGCACATAGACAAACATGGTTTAGTGGAACAGAGTCAGCATGGGTTCAACCAAGGGAAGTCTTACCTCACCAACTTGAGCTGGTTGATGTAATGTATCTAGATTTTCAGAAAGCTTTTGACAAGATCCTCATGAGAGACTCCTGAGAAAATTAAAAACTCATGGGATAGGAGGCAATGTCCTTCTGTGGATTAGCAATTGGTTACTGGACAGAAAACAGAAGGTAGGGTTAAATGGCCATTTTTCTCAATGGAGGAGGGTGAATAGTGGAGTGCTGCAGGGATCTGTACTGGGACCGGAACGACGAGTGAAGTGATTAAATTTGCAGATGACACAAAACTATTCAAAGTTGTCAAAACACATGCAGATTGTGAAAAACTGCAGGAAGACCTTAGGAAACTGGAAACTGGGCATATAAATGGCAGATGAAATTTAATGTGGACAATTGCAAAGTGATGTGCGTTGTGCATCAGCAGCCAAAAAAGCAAACAGGATGCTAGGCAGTAGGAAGGGGGGGGGGCGGTGGGGCGGTCCGCCCCAGGTGCACGCCACTGGGGGGTGTCAGCGCCTCGCTGGTTCCTTGCTCTCTCTGCCCCGGATCAGGTTACTTCCTGTTCCGGGGCAGAGAGAACAGGGAACCAGCGAGGCGTCGACACCCCCCAGCAGCGTGCACTCAGCAGATTGGCTCTCCCGCCCGCCCCTCACCGCCTTTCAGGTATGTTCTCGGGGGAGGGGGGTTGCGCTCCGGAGGGGGGAGGGTGCGCCGCGCTGCACCCGGGGGGGTGTGCAGCGGCGACCCGCCCCGGGTGTCAGTTGCCCTCGCAACGCCACTGATGCTAGGAATTATTAGGAAAAGGATGCAAAATAAGACCAAGAATATTATAATCCCTCTGTATCATTACATGGTGCAACTTGAGTAATGTGTTCATTTCTGGTCACCATATCTTAAAAAAGATATAGCAGAATTAGAAAAGGTTCAAAGAAGAGCGACCAAAATGATAAAGTGGTTGTAACTCCTTCCATATGAGGAAAGGTTAAAGAGTTTAGGGTTCTGCAGCTTGGAAAAGAGATGGCTGAGCGTCCTATAAAATCCTGAGTGGTGTAGAATGGGTAGAAGTGAATTGATATTTCACGCTTTCAAAAAGTACAAAGACCAGGGGGACACTCAATGAAATTACATGGAAGTACTTTTAAAACAAATAGAAGGAAATATTTTTTCACTCTAAGAATAGTTAAGCTCTGGAACTCGCTGCTGGAGGATACGCTAACAGCAGTTAGCGTATCTGGGTTTTAAAAAGGTTCAGACAAGTTCCTAGAGGAAAAGTCCATAGTTTGTTATTGAGATGGACATGGGGGGAAGCCATTGCTTGCCTCAGGATTGATAGCATGGAATGTTGTTACTAATTGAGTTTCTGCCAAGTACTTGTGACCTGCATTGGCCACTGTTGAAAGCGGGATACTGGGCTAGATGGACCATTGGTCTGACCCAGTATGGCTGGTTTTATGTTCTTATTTCTTATGTTCTTATGTCCCCACTCAATCTCTGCCTATGCCCTGCCCAGTCACTGTCCAATCCCAGTTAGTATGTGTTTCTTACCACACTGGATGTAATTAGCGAACAGTAGTCCAAAAATAAAACCAGAGAAAGATAAAGTGGAAACGAAATATAGATAGGTTGACCCCACACTAGAACAGACTAACGCATATTTTAAACGAATTTTGGAGGTTTCTCAGAGTATTGACTCACCCAAACAAGACTACACGCAAGTGATTTAAATCTCTAAGGGTGGTTGAGCATCTCAATCATAGAACTTCGTGGTTTTATCTTTCACAAATCATTCACAAAACCACACTATAGTGCTCTAATCATATAATAGTGAGAAACCAAAATAACAAAAAATGTGAAAGTCAATCACTTCTATCTATCGTTCTACTCAACCTCAATCACAAAAATTTCAAAAACATAAAAAGAGGTCTAATAATCTTCCAGTTCAAAAGAGGCATTTATCTTGTTATGTTGAGTGACTCTCCTTAAAGACGTTCAATACGTTTCTCTTATATTGTCCATCCATCCATCTTGCTTTCCACAGGAACACCGGGTCTTATATTACTTTGTTCTCAACTGTTCCACAGTGTGTCCTGATCCTAGTGAGGACTATCTGTAAGCCTCACAAGGATATACTTATATTCTCTCCATAGATCATAAAGAGCGAACAGTAGCCATGATGACAGCCCATGCTAAAAAGCCTGTGGTAACTGCTTAGTGCATTTTAGTAAAATGGCTTCTACAACTGTAGGCCCTCTAGGGAAATGAAACTATAACTCACCTTGAACTATAGCTGAAAAAGGTGTGAGCTAAATCTCAAAAAATAGGAAGTTAAAAAGATATTCCAATGAATGTTAGCATGTGAAGTAAGGCATCAGTTGCAACACCATGATGTTCTGAGGAATAACAATATATGATCGAATCCATTTTCTTTGCTAGAACATCTTTCCATTGATCCCTGATGAAGGTATAATGGCAAAACACAATCATATTGGGTCTATGTTTGTTTTATTTTATTTTATATTTATTGATTTTAAATTCTTTTAATAAGAGTACACTTGTCAACTGAAATACAACAAGGTAATATTAAGATATTACTACTACTACTATTTAACATTTCTAAAGCGCTACCAGGGTTGCGCAGCGCTGTACAATTATAAGAAAAGTAAAAGGAAGATGAGTACAAAAGAAAAAAATCAAAGAATATTAGTTCACTTTTAAACCACAATTATTCCGCTTTCTTAGACCACACATTAAGATGAATTAGAGAAGATTACAAAGAAAAATAATTATAACTTAATTAAGGCTACGTGCAATCCTCCAACACAATTTAAACAGGTGTTATTTTAGTTGTTTTAAATCTAGAAAGGATTTCAGTTGATCAGGAGAAACGAAAACATATTTCATCTAACCCAACCGAACAATACATTTACAAGGATAGGCAAGAAAAAAGGATCCCCCCACTTCCACCGTCCTCTGTATCATAGCCAAAAAAGGGTCTATCAATAAAAGATTTCTTATTGGCCCTGCGTTTTTGTCTCAGTTGTGGCCATCTCTATGGAGAACATTGGTTGAGGAACTTCAATTTGTGATGGTGGAAGTTTTTTTTTACCCCCATCTGGTGGTGGCACTGCATGGCTTCTGTGGCAGAAAGAACAATGATGGATTTTTATCTAGAATACAGTGGCGCCTAAAGGCTTGAATAAGAAAGTGAAATGGCAAGCTTTGGTTGGGGGTTTTGACCAATCAACATGGAAAATTTTCTTCTCTTTGTGGGTTTTAAACGACACTTCCAGAGTTTGTTTGCATCTTGTGAGCCTTTATAAAATAGGCTTAAAATAAATGTTTCTTTTGGAAATTTTATTTAAACATCCATTTATGAAATTGCCCCCGTAATGATTAAGAGATGAGTTTCATGCATGATACAATGAAATTAATAATCCATTGAAAGACATGGAGAAGGGACTACCCTAAAACCCAGTATAATGCTTTTGCACTGAAGGAATTTAGGATAGTGAAGGTCTGGGACATAGAGGCTGAAGAGGTAGAGACCATGAGGGCCAGGCCAAAACTTTGTCATTTGGTCATTTTTGATGGGCCTTTTGAGTTAGTAAAGATATTACACCACAGGGGAGATAATTGATCCCTGATACAACACAGGAATAAACACACAGACTCCCTATGCACAAAAGATAGGAGAACCATTTCAAAACAACATTCTCTAACTCTGTTACTGCAGATGATTCAACAAAATGTCAAAATCAAGAAGATCATAAGCTGATGTCACAGTCAGCACTGCTACCAGTTTATTTTTAACTTTGACCAATTCTAAAATGCAAATAAGTAATTCAGCTACAACAGCTTTAATCCTGAAAAAAATAATGTTCATTCTGGGTGTTGATTCTGATCAGAAAAATTGCTACAGGTATGCAGTCATTCCCCAACTGTAGGAGTGAACAAGTCAGTCTACATTACCTGTCTAAAGTTAGTGTCTGGACTTCATGGGGAAGACAATTTTGAAAGCAGTTTACACAGCTCAATAGCAAAATGATTTCCATTTATAAATTGGTTTTTCCTACATACATTGTATGGGGTTGTATTTTTGGTGGGATTGGATATCAATCAGTGTAGAAAACAAAGTGCAAAGACTTATACTTTTGTAGAAAACAAAGTAAAAGTCTCTGGTGAGGCCCCCATTTGGAATACTGTGTACAGTTCTTGAGACCACACCTACAAAAAGATATAAACAGGATGGAGTCAGTCCAGAGGGCGGCTACAAAATTAGTAAGCAGTCTGGAACACAAAAAATATAGGGACAGGCTTATGAACCTCAACATGTGTACGCTGAAAGAGAGAAGGGAGAGAGGAGATATGATAGAGACATTTAAATATCTCAAGGGCATTAATGTATAGGAAGTGAGCCTTTTTCAATTGAAGGAAAGCTCTAGAACGAGGGGGCACACGAAGTTAAGAAGGAATAGGCTTAGGAGTAATCTAAGAAAGCATTATTTCATGGAAAGGGTGGTGGTAGCATGGAATGGCATCCCGGTGGAGATTGTGGAGTCGAAGACTGTGTCAGAATTTAAAAAGGCATGGGATAAGCATTTGGGATCGCTTAGGAAAAGGAGAGTTAGGGGTTATAGAGGATGGACAGACTCATGGACCATTTGGCTTTTATCTGACATCATGTTTCTATGTATGTTTCTATCATATGGAGGACAATTTTGAAAGCAGTTTACACAGCTCAATAGCAAATAATGATTTCCACTTATAAGTTGGTTCTCTCTGCATACATTGTATGAGGTTGTGTTTTGGGTAGGATTGGATATCAATGGGTGTAGATTGTATTTTTAAGTCTAAGTGCACATTTTTTCTGTAGAAACCCTGCTCACACAAAAAGCAGGAACAAATGTACGTTATACCTGCCAGATGTTTCAATCTGTGAGTTAAAATTAGCAGTAGATTTTTTTTCAAAGCACTCTGCAAATATCCCATCCCACTCCTACCAGACAACAATACATTTTACATCACTAGCTTTTCCTTACTTAAGGACAAAATTTACTAATGGAAATTATTATGTAGCACCTGTTAATGCAGTCAACATATAAATAGGTCCCGATGTATAAAATGACACCAGATGTACATAATGTGCTTTAATTTGCACTAGTGTATATTAATGAGGTAGTTATTTTAGTAAATCTAGTCCTAAATATGAAGTCTGTGCAAGTCTTGATGTCTTTTAAAGCTCTTAATGGGCTGTTCAGACCACAAAGAGTCATAAGTACATAAGTATTGCCACACTGGGACAGACCAAAGGTCCATCAAGCCCAGCATCCTGTTTCCAACCGTGGGCAATCCAGGTTACAAGTACCTGGCAAGATCCCGAAAAAGTTCAATACATTTTATGCTGCTTATCCCAGAAATAAGAAGTGGATTTTCCCCAAGTCATTTTAATAAGCCGTCCAGAGCTTTTTTAAACCCCACTAAGCTAACCGTCTTTACCACATTCTCTGGCAATGAATTCCAGAGTTTAATTACACGTTGAATTCCAAATGTGATGGTAAACAGAGCCAGCTTTTGAAGTATGCAGCCTTTGTGGCCACAGAAGCTACCAATGTACAAAAGCAAAGGATCCAAGGGTAGATCACCAAACAGAAGGTAATGTTTCAAAGCTTTATTATATCATACAGATATAACACCCAATTTGGCTATGTTTCAAAATATCTTCATCAGGGATGTAACAGCTCTAGGATGGTATTGTGCCTGGTCAAAGTACCAATTAAATAGAAGGCAGCACCTTATCAATTAACAAGGTACAGCCAATTCTCTCCTACCAAACAATTTGTGAGAAATCAAATGAAAAGTGTTCCTCAAATGTAATGGACAGAAATACAAGAGCCACTGCTGAAGGAGGGATTGTTCTACCAATCTTGCCACCACCAACAGAACGGTTTTCACACATGGTACTGATTTTCCTCAAGCCCAACCTGACAGCAATTCTGCCACAATGACGCATTTTCTAACTACAGGACTTTTGTGAAGGTCAGATGTTCCCAAAGTAGAAGTCCAGAACTTAAATTAGCACCAATTAAAAGCAATTATCAAATTATAGTCACTAGAGATGTTGAAATTATTGTGACCAGATAATAGTAAAAGGTATTGTAGGCTCCCCTAGTAAGTAAGGTCATGAATTCAAAGTCTTGGTTTTAGTCCAGTACTTTTTAAAAACTAAAAATTGAATGAATGTATATCAGTACTTCCAACCTTCTTTTCTATGTCTTTTTAAAAATTTCCTTTAAGGACTAAATCAGTGATAGAATGTCCTAGTTTGAGAAGGGCCTGGCACCGCCCCCCACCACCAAGGGGCCCTTTTACAAGGCACACAGAAAAATGGCCTGCGGTAGTGTAGACACATTTTGGGTGCGCGCAGAATCATTTTTCAGCGCATGTATAAAAAATTCCTTTTATACATTTTTGCCAGTAATGAAGGCAGAGGGGTTATGGTCCCTCCCTGTATTTCTGTTGGCATCAGAACCCTCCTACTGACCACTTCCCAGAGCTGAGGCAGATCAATTACATTTGACCCACTGTTCCTTTAAAGCGATCTCTCGACTCCCCATAGCTTCTTGCAATCCCAAAATCCTTATCCTATTTGGGCATTCCAGTTCCCAGGCAAACCCATATCCATAGCCTCACAGGCAGGGCACATCCATGGCTCTCTTTCTCTCTCTTAGGAGTGACTGTCTTTCCCCCCACAGCTCTGCTAACTGCCCTTTTAGTTGCCCACTTCTCTTTCACTAGCTTCTGAGCCCCTCCTTCCTTTCTCCCAGAAGCTCCCTCTAGCTACCCTTCTTTCCCATTTGGATTAATCAGGAGGAAACTCAATTCCCAGTCTGCCCACAGGAGCCTCCCTCTCAGTTGCAGCTAGGAGACTACATTTCCCAGCATGCCCACAGGATTCTCCAGCCTGGGCTTCCCTGCATGATTGTCTCGGGTTATGCCTGCCCCTCCCCCACATCCTTTACTTAGCATTTCTCTGAGGATTAATCTGATGTAGTTAAGAAGACAGGTTGCCTGCTCTGGCCAGTCCAGGGATCTCTTCTGCGTCCTGTTTCCTGATGTAACTTCCTGTTTCCTTGTAGGCAGGATGCAAAAGAGACTGCCTGTATTAATCATTGCCCACCACAGCCACTGAACCTGAGAACACAGGCACTACTATCTAGCTGACACCAACCGGTGCCTATTTTATAAAAGTCTGCTCCCCCTGATGTCAAAACCTGGCTAAGCCTCTGCACTGCAACACAGAAAACAAGAAAGCAACCCAGCCTGGGCTTCTCTGCATGATTGTCTCTGGTTATTCCTGCCCCTCCCCCACATCTTTTACTTAACATTTCTCTGAGGATCAATCTTATGTGCCTGGAGGTAAGCTTTTCTGCCTTCCCCTTCCTGGCTTTCCTATTGTCACCCTCCTGTAGGGAACATGAAGGCTCACACTCTGTCCAGAGACAGCAGACACACAGCCCCACAGCCTCCCACCTTGTGTCATTCTTTCAGGTAAGAGCTTGTTTGCTGTCTGTTTCCTTATGTTTCCTTCTGTGCTTAGTGCTGAGGCTTCCCTTACAGATTCTGGAGGATTCGTAGGGCCATAACCACCCTGTTCTATTCCCATTAGTCTCCAGTGACACCCCTTGACTGTTACAATATACACATTACCCAAAATACATAAATCCCTTAGTAGATCTCCTGGCAGGCCCATCATTTCAGCAAATTGCTCAGTTTAGAACCCCTCTCCATCTTTGTCAATTATTTCTTAAAGCCTTACATTCCTGGAATTGATTCTTACGTCAGAGAGAGACTCCACTCGCATGATTAATCTCCTTGTATCTTTTGATGGTGATTTATCAGATATCATTGTAGCTCTAGACATCTACTCATTGTACATAAAAATACCACAAATAGAAGCACTTGCCATCATTGAAAATACACTTAAGGACAGGACAACTGACCATAGAATACCCAATCACTTCCTTTGACTCCTGCAACCATTGCCATGACCAAAAACTATTTTTCATTGGAAAAAGAAGGTGTTTTTATTTAGCAGATTATGGGCACAGCCATGGGTGCCTCCATGGCACCCAGCATAGCAAACCTCTATGTTGCACATTTTGAAGGAACATTTTTGATAGATCATCCCTTTACTAAGGAAGTAAGATTCTACAAATGATATATAGACGAAATCTTTTTACTTTGGAGAGGCAGCACAATCTGTTTAGAAGAATTCCTTTCCTGGTTATACACCCATGACAAAAACTTGCAATTTTAGAAGCAATACAATCCGGAACCAATTTCATATATGGATATTCTTATTAGGAAAACCAGATATTTCTTTGTGACCATTATATATAGAAAACCCACTGACAAAATGCATACATACAGTACAATAGTTTTTATCACAGGAGTTTAAAATACGATCTCCCAAGTTCTTATGCCTTAGGAGATTATGTACAGAACTTTCAGAATTCAGTCTACCAAACTGGATGAACAATTCAGAAGCAGAGGATACCCTGAGTCATTCATAAGAGAAGGGTACAGGAACTCCTTTCTTCACAATCACCATGCAAAACGTTCCCCTGTAGTTTGCACCCTGAGATATTCTCACCTATTGGATGGAATTAAGAAGATAAATAATAAACATTGCCATGTCCTTGAGGGCCACAGCTGTTTTAAGAACAAATCTGTCACTGTAACTTACTCTAGGAATAAAAACCTTAGAGAACTACTAGTACCCTCTGCTAGACCTGAACCTATTAAAACATTGAATCCATTTACAAGTCATAAAGAGTGTGGACGTTGTTCTTTTTATATACATGCATGACTTTATCCAGCTTTACTGATCCTCAAACACAGAAGACTTTTAAGTTCAAACATAGAAAAATGTTGGTAGATAAAGATCATTTGGCCTATCCAGTCTACCCATTCATGCCATCTACTCTTCCTGTCACTATCTCAGAGATTTTTATGTACTTGTCTCAAGCTCTCTTTAATTCAGATACTATTTTTGTTCCACCAAGAGGCCATTCCATGAATGTGAAGAAATATTTCCTGATGATAAAAACCTGGATGTAGAGATTAAGGACCAGTGACATATGTATATCATGATATATTATTGCTTCTTTTCCTGGTCAAGAGTCTCCTTGCATTGTTTGGATGTAGGGACCAGTGATGTAATGATTGTTTCTTTTTAACTATAGATAGGTATTGTTTCTTTTCAGTTATATAGCCTAATCATTGTATATATATCTTTATCACTGTGTATCTTAGACAATAATGAACCTCTAATAAAAGTCTCATTTACCTAATACGAATCCAAAAGAATCCACAGTAATTATTGAGTAGTCTGTATCAGTGAGGCAAGCTGTAAAACCAGGTCAGAACAGTTCATAGTTATGATGCCAACCACATTTAGGCAGTTCCATTTGATACTGTCTTGGAAGAGTGGTTTTATAATTTTGGTTCCAACATCAACACATTCATTATCAATACTTTATTAAACTAACAATCCAGCAATGTTGCAAACTGACAACATTTGACCATCAGTGAGAGATATATAACATTCATGTCATATGCTATGAGTATAAATACTTATCATTAATAGCACATCAAAAGGTTTCATGAAAATCAGTCTGAACATCCACAACTTATATAAGACTTCCCAACAAGTTTGTTATTGTTTGCCTCAGCAGTGTAACTCGCTAATCGGATGTTTAGCAAGAATTATAGCACTCACCTCATCACTGGCTACACAGGAAGTTATCTTCTATCAATAATTTTTATCAACATTTAACCATTATGAAATGTTTATATACATAAATATTTAAAATATTTTAGACTACTCATCTTAAATCATTCTCTAATTCCAGTTCATAGTCACTACCAGGTTGGGGACTAAAAATCCGACAAGACTGCTCATGTTTGGCTCATATGAGCTGTTTCAAGGGCAAATTGCCAACTTTACTGGTCAGTGTTTGTGATCTTGGCATTCTAGCATTCTTCTGTCTGTGGTGACTGCCTTATCACATTGATTTGCCACCTTGAGATCCTCAGACACTATCGCCCCAAGGTCTCTCTCTTGAACTGTGTTTATCAGCCTCTCACCCCTTATCTCAAACATCTCATTTGGATTTCTACACCCCAAGTGTATCATTCTGCATTTCTTTACATTAAATTTAATTTGCCAGAAATCAGACCATTCTAATTTTTGTAGAACTCTTCTCAAATTCTCATAGACAACATTTACCCTCCTCACCATTAAATCAGTTACATAAGTGACTCATAGGTTCGCCAACACCCACTGCAAACTGGATATATGTCCCAGTCATCTACTTAAATCCGCACCTGGTCGCTTCATAGCAGACCTCACATCCCACCTTAACTTCATGCTACAACAAGGTCTCTTCCCGAGGAACATGGTAACATCCTACTCACCCCAATACCAAAAGACACTAAGAAAAACACAAACGACCTCACCAATTACCGCCCAGTGTCGTCTATCCCACTAGTAGTCAAACTGATGGAATGTTTGGTGACCAAACAGCTCACGGAATACACGGACAAGTTCTCAATACTACACGACTCACATTCAGGATTTTGCCCCCACCACAATACTGAAACTGTCCTAGTCACTCTCCTGGCGAAATTCAAACAGGAAATAGCCACAGGTAAAAGGATACTTCTCCTCCAATTTGACATGTTGAGCGCATTCAACATAGTAAACCACAACATACTACTAAGACTCCTTGGCTACTTTGGAATCGATGGAAACATACTTAATTGGATTAAGGGTTTTCTAACCACCAGAACATACCAAGTAAAATCAAATTCAAACATATCACCACCATGGAAAGCAGCCTGCGGAGTACCCCAAGGATCACCACTATCTCCAATGCTCTTTAACATAATGATAATTCCACTGGCAAAGTCCCTAACCAGTCGAGGACTTAACCCGTACATCTATGCAGATGATGTAACAATCTACATTCCCTTCAGATATGACCTAACAGAAATAACCAAACAGATCAATGATGGCCTGAACATCATGGACTCTTGGGCAAACTCATTCCAACTGAAACTGAACACTGAAAAAACACATACCTCATCCTCTCATCCCAATATAATAAGCACAAACCCACAATCATAAACATCCCAGGCCATACCCTCCCTATCTCAGACAGCCTAAAAATACTCGGAGTCACACAATTGACTGCAACCTTACCCTTGAGAGCCAAGTAAACTCTGTAATAAAGAAAATGTTCTATGCGATGTGGAAACTCAAACGACTAAAGCCTTTCAAAACCTAATACAATCAATGGTCCTAAGCCATGCAGATTACTGCAACGGAATCTACGTGGGATGCAAAGAACAACTCACAAAAAAACTCCAGACTGCCCAAAACACAGCAGCCAGGCTAATATTTGGTAAAACACGATTCAAAAGTGCCAAGCCTCTCCGAGAAAAACTGCACTGACTCCCAATCAAAGAAAGGATCATCTTTAAAATCTGCACCCTGATCCACAAAATTATCTACGGCATAGTCCCAGCATACATGGCAGACCTCATAGATCTACCAGCCAGAAACAGAATCGGATTATCACAATCATATCTAAACCTACATTACCCAAATTGCAAAGGACTTAAATACACAACAACTTACGCATCCTGCTTCTCCTACATAAGCGCACAACTATGGAGTGGACTCCCAAAAGCTGTGAAAACAATCCATGAACATTTAAACTTCAGGAAATCACTAAAAACCAACCTCTTCAAAAAGACTTACCCCACCGATCCACCGTAAATCACCATACCCAGCAACACTGCATAACCAATGATCGTACGAGACAATAAACTATTTACATTCCCTTCGACCCTCATGGTGCCTGACACACACCTACCTCATCAGACCACAATATAACCTTGTATCTGTTATCAACCAACTTGGCGAACGCCATTACGGTACTATGTAAGCCACATTGAGCCTGCAAATAGGTGGGAAAATGTGGGGTACAAATGCAACAAATAAATAAAATAAAATAAATAAAAATATTTTCTACTCCTTCTGTGGTGTCCACCCTTTTGAAAGCCTTTGTGTTATCCACAAATGCAAACTTTTTCTTCTAACCTTTGGCAGTGTTATTCAAAAATATAGCAAATAGAATCAGTCCCAGTACCAATCCCTGAGGCATTCCACTACTCACCTTTCCTCTGAGCAGATTCCATTTACCATCACCCTCTGTCATCTGTCAGTCAACCAGTTTCCAATCCAGTTCACCACTTTGGCCCTTAACTTCAGCCCACTCAGCTTATTCAGGAGCCTCCCATGAGGAGTTATCAAAAAAAGGTCTTCCACTCAGTTCTTTGATTTAAACCCCTAGGCTCTTCAGTTCTCAAATTAACCATTGATTGCTCTTTATGTATGAGCTGTTTTGAACATTCTTCCGGGACCCAATTCCCCATACAACAACGTAAAGAGATAAATGCATGACCCTTAATCACACAGTGTTCTACTATTGGGGCTTGCATCTTCTTTTTCTTCAAGCAACTTCTATGTTCATTGAGACGAACATTAAAGGGGCGAGTGATCTGCCCAACATAGACATTAGGCACAGACCTATGATCAAATACACCACAAAGGAGGTCACCAATGTTGTATGATGACGTATAGGAAATCTTCTTAAAGAGACAGGATTTTTATGTATTACTAGAATGTGGCATTCCTCAAAGTTCTCTGTCTTCTCAACACTGTTTTTCAACCTGTTCCTTTTCACTTCTGGTGCTTTTGATTCCCAGATCTGGAATTAGTGCTTACTTTTTCATAGAAGATGTACAGTATAACTTATTCATTATACTTTTATTTATTGTATTTGTATCCCACATTTTCCCACCTCTTTGCAGGCTCAATGTGGCTTACAATACATCATGAATGGTGACAACATGAGAAAACATACATTTAGTATTACAGAAGGATTTTGGGTAACATGATAATAAAAACATGATAGTATTTTAACAAGCAAATATTGTAAGACAGTTCTGGATATATGTAAAGGAGTTCACATTTATTGATCTTTGTGGTATGCTTTGTTAAAGAGATGGGTCTTCAGTAGTTTGCGGAAGTTAGTTAGTTCATAGATCATTTTAAAGTTGCGCGGAAGCACGTTCCAGAATTGTGTGCTCAGGTAAGAGAAGGTTGATACATGCATTAGTTTGTATTTTAGACCTTTACAGTTAGGGAAATAAAGATTAAGGAATGTGCGGAATGAATTTTTAGCATTTCTGGGTGTTAAGTGTATCAGATCTGACATATAGGCTGGAGCGTCTCCGTGAATGATTTTGTGAACTAGGGTGCATTTTTTGAACGTGATGTGTTCTTTAAGTGGGAGCCAGTGTAGCTTTTCACATAGGAGTTTAGCACTTTCATATTTTGTTTTACCGAATATGAGTCTGGCTGCGGTGTTCTGAGCTGTCTGAAGTTTCTTGATTATTTGCTCTTTGCAACCAGCATAGAGTGCGTTGCAGTAGTCTAGATGACTGAGTACCATTGATTGTACCAGGTTGCGGAAGACGGTCCTTGGGAAGAAAGGTCATATCCTTTTTAATTTCCACATTGAGTGGAACATCTTCTTGGTTGTATTTTTCGCGTGATTCTCAAGTGTTAGGTGTCGATCAATTGTAACTCCAAGAATTTTTAGGGTGTCCGAGATTGGAAGATTCAGTTTTGGTGTGTTAATGGTGGTGAATTTGTTCGTGTTATGTTGCGAGGTGAGTATTAGACATTGGGTTTTTCTGCATTGAGTTTCAGCTGAAATGCATCCGCCCATGTATGCATGGTCTGTAGGCTTTGGTTGATGTCGTTGGAGATTTCTTTTAAATCTTGTTTAAATGGGATGTAGATTGTTACGTCGTCTGCATATATATATGGGTTGAGGTTTTGGTTTGATAGTAGTTTGGCCAGGGGTATCATCATTAAGTTGAATAAGGTCGGTGAGAGGGGGGAACCTTGTGGGACTCCGCATTCGTGTGTCCATGTAGCTGATGTGGTCGAATTAGATGTCACTTGGTATGATCGAGTGGTTAGGAACCCCTTGAACCAGTTAAGAACGTTACCTCCAATTCCGAAGTACTCAAGGATATGTAGTAGTATTCCATGATCAACCATATCGAAGGCGCTAGACATATCAAATTGTAGAATTAGTATGTTCTTGCCAGTTGCAATACTGACTTAGTAGAATCAAATTTTATGTTCCTTAATTCTTGTTTGCTCACTTTGATTTCTGTTTATTTAGAAGCGGTTAGCTTAGCGGGGTTTAAAAAGGTTTGAATGACTTCCTAAAGGAAAAGTCCATAGACCATTATTAAAATGGACTTGGGTAAAATCCACTGCTTATTTCTAGAATAAGCAGCATAAAATATATTGTACTGTTTTGGGATCTTGCCGGGTACTTGTGACCTGGATTGGCCACTGTTGGAAACAGTATGCTGGGCTTGATGGACCTTCGGTCTGTCCCAGTATGGCAATACTTATGTACTTATAAACAAATAATAAATGAGAGTCCTATCATTACCCAGTTAGCTATGTGGGTATGGTACTGCATATTGGCTATACCCACATAATTTCTGGGTAGTGCTGATGACCAGAAATGCCTGACACTGAATATCTGGTCTAAATTATCTGGCATTTATAAAAATGCTGACCACTGCTAGCTTAATATTGAGCCAATTATTTATAGAAACAAAACAAAACACATGGAAAAAACAGCTCAGTTGTGGCCTTTTGCTTTATATTGTTTTAGAAATAAAATGACGTAAGAATATCATTGGTATTTTAATTTTACAGAAATACATGTTTCCAGTCTTTATACAATATGAAAAATCCTCTGGAGATATCCTGAGGAATGTAATGGTTATGTAGAAGCAGCTTGATTATTATCCAAGCCTATCTAGAAATCCCACAGATATTTGCTGATACATTATTTAACTTTAAATGTGAACCAGTTTTGCTAATAACCTGCAGCTTTAATGGAAAATATGTAGGTATGAAAATGCATGAAGTAACAGTCTTTCAATAGGAGCATGGTTTTGCATTATAAGAATTGTGAGGAAAATGTCAACAACCTATAATCAACAAATTGAGTGGGGGTTAGTCATTATAAAGGATAAATGTATTTTACAAGCACAGAAGAAGAAGGCAGTCAGAAAATTATGAGGACACATGATAAAGGTAGAGTTTTGGAAGAAATGTTTTATTTCACATGCACACGAAGATGATTTGATTTCATGACTTCAGGCCTGTTGATGAATCTGTTAAGAAAAATAAAAGACAAAGCTGTTTCCAGAACATTTCTGTGAAATGCTGCACAGATATGCAACTTTTAATATGTGAAGAGGGTCGTTTATTTAGGTACCAAGTATGCGTGCAATTGACCAGAACACTAGCATAAAGCTTAATATCACATTCAAGGGACCATTCAATCATGTGACATTAAGCGGAGTTGACATTAACAGGAGTAGACATTTACAGTGCAATAAGGAGACCTTTTACAAAGGTGCAGGAAGGCTAATGCACAGGTAGTGCTCACCCAATCAGCACTGCCACCAGGGTAGTGCGTGTGCCCAGCAGTAATTCAGAATTTGGCACACGCCAAATCCCGCAGTAGAAACAAATTTTCTGTTTTCTACTGGGAGGGGCATTCCCGGTGATAACTGGCAGTGCGCCCAAGTTGCCGTGTGCTGTATGGTTACCACATGGGTAGCGCATGAGCACTTATCACTAGGTCAATGGGTGATGGTAAGGGCTCAGGCCATATATAGGTGCTCGCTAGTTTTAATATTAGCACAGGCCCATGAAAAAATAGCCTTTTTTACAGTCGCTGTAAAAAACGGCCCAGCGTGCACCTAAAAGACGAGGCCACACTACTCCAGGCCACTTTTTACCACAGCTTTGTAAAAGGACCCCTAAAAGCATAGAAGACAGAGCCAGAGGTTTGCTTTCAAATTTCAGCACCTCAGTGGTGGAAGAGCTGGGTTTGCAGAGAGGAAATGTGCCTGTAGCGATTGAGACTCTTGAACCTGGGCAAGATATATTAATTCAGTAAGCTTTAAAGATTATACCTTTGGAATATGTGAGTACTCTCTCCCAGGTGAAAAGTCTACCTCCTCCTGCTATGCCATCTCAGGGAACAGTTAACCCAGCTGTAGTGTCATTGGAGTCACTTTGGGACAGTGTTTATGATATGCCTTTGATTATGGAAAACTCTAAGGTTATTTCAGAGGCGGTTTTGTTCCAGGCTCAGACATCTGCCCATCAGTCCTCTAAAGTGAAGTCTTTAGAGTAAAGACTTCAGACTTTGGAGAATTTGGGAATAGTCTTGGTTAAGAACAAGATTTATCAATTTTCCTAAGTCACCCTTGATTTCCCCAGTGAACTTAAGAAATATTTAAATGAGGTCCTGGGGATGGTGAGTGACTCATTGCCCCCCATTACATGAATCCAGTATATCTTGAGCTCTGACTGACACTAACGTGTCGGTTCCGGCAGAAGGAGATGAGGTCATTGAGAGCCCTACAGACACTCTGAAGCAGTCCAACGTTGTGTGTTTCATCACCAGGACTACATCCGGGAGTTGAAGGAATCTCCCAAACCTTCTCTCTCTGTTTGCCCATGTTCAAATGGGCAGGAAGATGCTCTGAACAGATTAAATTTTGCATAGCCTGGAAAGCAACCACAGGTGCATCTACCTTATATCGCCATCTTGGATCTGCCTTCTTCTGTCTTATGCCTCTGTTCTTCTATTAGGCTGGGCATCCCAGCTGCAGGATTTACACAGGTTCTGGACCTCTCCTGGGATCCTCACAGTTGCAATTGGAGGGCACAACATCTTCTGTCCCTTTGGGGGAGCAGATGTTTTTCCATATATGCTTTAATGGTTTGGATGCTCTCTGGGCCACATTGCTCAAGCTCTTCTAGAGATTAGAGCACTGGCATCCTCCATAGTTCCTCTGCCTCTCTCATGTTAGTGATGGCTGGTCTCTTCTCATGGTCGGGGCACTGAACTCATCTGGGTACATTGCGATCCTCAAGAAATAAAGTAAAGCAAATATAGTCGCCAATCGCACTGCTGAACTGCTGTCTGAACCGTAATATTGGTTAGTTGTTTAAAATTGCCAAGGGAATAAGGATAACTCCACCACCCACTCTCCAAGTTAACATTATTTTGCTCCACACACAAAACCCTCTTTGTCCTTGGACTACACAGCCCTTGAAGCATAAGGAGCCATCTTTGTAAGCCTAGCAGCCTCATGTATCAACATGGATCCACACATTCATGTCTCCTTCGTTTTCTCCCTCACAGGTAATAAAGGATATCCCCCTCCAGATATGACCTATATCACTTACTGTACCTACATATAGGTGACACCTGCAGGCATAAGGGCTACAGATGGGTACAGTAGGTTTTTGGTGGGTTTTGGAGGGCTCACCATACAATATAAGGGGGAAACCGTGAGATGCGTACCTGGGATCTTTTATGTGAAGTCCACTGCAGTGCCCACTAGGTTGCCCCAATGCTCTGCTGGGACGCCTGTGTGGCCAGTCTACTAAGAATGCAGCCCCCTCCCCCCCCCCCCCCCCCCCATATATATATATCCCAATGGCTTGTTTTTGTGTGTTTTTGTCTTGGACTGTTTTTTTCTGAAATGGTCCTATAGGACCATCTAAAAAATGCCATTTTTCAAAACAAAAAGTTGGACATTTTGTGGTTTGAAAATTGGCATGTTTGCTACATCATATTGAAAATACCCATCCACGTGTATTACTTGTTTGCTGCAATCAGATATTGCAATTGTGACACAATGCTGCCCTGTAAATTTTGGCTGGGAATGGTCATGTCGTAAATATAAGAGGGGCAGAGGGTTATTTCTTTCTGGTCTGCACCTTCAGTTTAAGAAGATTCCTTTTGAGTTGGTTATGGTGCTGATCAGGGGCGTAGCCACGGGTGGGCCTGGGTGGGCCCAGGCCCACCCACTTTCCCTCCAGGCCCGCCCAGGCGCCCATTCACATCCTTCGCTCGCTGCTTCTCTCCAGGCTCCGCTTCGCTGCATCACTCAGCATTCTTCTTCTCGCCTGTCGCACGGTGCTGCCATTCATGCAGGCGGCTGTGCTCTCCCCTGCCGCGTCCATCCGGTCCTAACAGGAAGTGCATCAGAGGACCGGATGGACGCGGCGGGGGGGAGCGCGGCTGCCTGTGTGAATGCCTGTGCAGCGTGGCGGGCGAGAGGAAGAGTGCAGGGAGCGACGATCATGCGGCGAAGCGGAGCCTGGGGAGAGGTGCGCATAGCTACATTTGGTGCTCACTCAGCCAAGGTACTGGGCAAGCATTGGAGCAGAGGGAGAAATCTTGTTTAGTGGGAGGAGAGGGAGAAATGCTGCCTGGAGGGAGAGGGGGATAGGGACAAGAGATATGAGGTGGATGGAGAAGGAGAAATGTTGCATGGAGGGGGGAGGGAGAACACAGGGAGAAATGTTGGACACAGGTGAAGAGGACGGAGAGATGGTGCATGAGGGAGGAGGGAAGGAAGAGAGAGAGAGACAAAGGGGTAGAGGGGGGCAAGAAAGGGAGAAATCTTGTATATGGGGGTGGAGGGGAGGGAGAGATGGTGCACTGAGAAGAGAGGGAGAAATGTTGGGCATGACAGTGGATGGGAAGAAGGGAGAGACGCTGTATGGGTGGAGGAGAAAGACATATTGGACCTGGGCACAAGGGAGGGGGGAGACAGAAATGGTGGACAGTGGGAGAGAGACAGAAATGTTGGACATGGTGGAGGAAGGAAGAGAATGCTGCATGGGAAGGAGAAGGAAGACAGCTATTGGATCTGGGGTACAAGGGAGGGGGAAAGAAGGATGTGGACAATGGGAGAGAGGGGGAGATGTAGGACATGGGGTTGGATGAGAGGCAGGGGAGATTCATAGGAGAGGGGAGAGAGGGAGATATTGGATCCAGGAGCAAATGAGAATGATGGAGAGATGCCAGACAATGGGAGGAAAGAGAGAGGGAGAAATGCTGGACCATGGGGAGGAGAGAAGGGACAGGGGTGGAGAGAAGAGAAGGGACATGGAGCTAGAAGGGTGGATGGAGGAAGATGCTGGGAATGGTGGAACCATGTGGGAGATGCTGGAGGGGGGAGGAGGAAGAGGGTGGCAAGGAAATGGATGAGAGGATAGTGATTACAGAAGATAGAAATATAGTAATGGGGAGTAGATTAAAGATGAAAGGGAATGGCTGGAGAAGGAGTGAGTTGGGTAATGGGAGAGCTAGTGGGTGACAGAAGAAGATGACGATCTGATAGGCAGCTGTAAAGTAAAAAGAAGGAGAAAGGTGAGAAAGAGAGTAAAATTTGAGTTGACAGAGAGGCAGAAAAAAAAAAAAAGAGGAAGCAGCTAAAAAGGAATGATCAGTATGTCGGAGGTAGATGTAGTGAGGGAATAGACAGTAGAGAGGAGAAAAGACAAATGCACAGCAGTCACTTGAAGGAGAATTAGTAGACAACAGGAAATTAGAAGCAACATAATGGAAAAATAAAATGTCCAGACATCAAAGGTAGAAAAAAGCATTTTATTTTGAATGTTTAAATGGAATATGTTAGCTTTGTGAAAAGTGCATAGCAAATGTCTTTGCATTGTGTTCAGTACAAAGGAAATGCATTTTTGTTTTTATTTCTTCAGGGTTGTAGTACATGTTAAGTTTAACTTCTTGGTGTTTTCAATTCAGTTTTTGTGTAAATATTTTTATTTCTAACTTGTGATCCCTTGTTCTGTTTTTGGTGAGGGTCTGTCAGTGTGATAGTAATGGCAGGTACAGAAATCGGAAGGGAGGCAGGGAATAGAGGGGATTGGAGAGAGTGCCTTCCTTTATTTTCCTACCTGGGCCAGAGCATGTCTAACACTGGCCCTTACCCTTGCTTTATAGCTGATGGGGCTCCCCAAGCATCCATCCTCCAAAGGCAGTCAGAGCTCCCTTCTACCAAGCTCTGCAGTTGGCGACAGCATCTTTGAGTTACTGACAACTAAGGATGCAAGGGGTGCCAGCTTTGGTCGCTTAGGGATGTTGCTGCTGCCTGCCAAGCTTGGTAAAGGGAAGTTCTGGCCACTTTCAGAGGAAGTCTTCAGCTGACAGAGTTTGAGGATCCTCATTAGCTAAAGTATTTATATTTTGAGGTGAAGGTAGGGCGAGGCAGAGAAACTTTTGTGCCACCCACTTTGGGCTCAGGCCCACCCAAAATTGGTTTTCTGGCTACGCCACTGGTGCTGATGGTTGTCATATTGTTTTTGCTGTATTGCCCTCCTAGATTGTTAGTAAATGATTATTCCTTCTGTTTGATTTTTTGACTAAGCTGTAATGGAAACATGTTTTAGATGGTTTTAACGTACCCTTTGATCTGGCCTCTGCAATGCTTTTAAATCAGGATCATTTATTATCTGTTATGCCTGTTCTTTGAAACAGTTTGTAAAAAGTATTACTCATGTCGCTGGGCATATTCTTGATCTTGTCTTTCTATCACAAGTCTTGTTTGAGAGACTTTTAATGCTACCAAAGGTACCTGAAATGGGATAGATGGATCATTTTTTAATTACATTTGATTTGAGTGGTAAAGATTGTACAGTTGGAAGTGATAGGAATCAACGTGAGATTTTAGTTAGGCCATTTTTGAATTAGTACAAGTGGAAAATGCATGGTTCCCTGCTTTAGGGGGTCTTTTACAAAGAGACAGTAAGCCCAATGTGGGCTCATCGCATGCTAAAATGGAACTACCGCCAGACCAACGCAGCCACCGGTGGTAGTTCCGGCTGGAGCGCGTGGCATTTCCGGTGTTCTAGAAATTTTTTTTCTCTAGCATGCTACTAACCCGGCAGTAATTGGACATCGCCACGCACTGTCTGGTTACTGCCAGGTTACCACAGGAGCCCTTACCGTCACCTCAATGGGTAGCAGTAAGTGCTCCCCGCCACATGGCCATGTGGTAAAGGTTATCTTACCACATGGCTTCTTTGGGGAGAGCTTTTTATCCACTGTAGTAAAAAGAGTCCTGGCGGTTGGTAAAAATGGTTCCTGCCACTACCGCAGGGCCCTTTTTCCCGCAGCTTATTAAAAGGACCCCTTAGTTTTTGCAAATTTGAATTCTGTGCAGGAGATGGTTATGTTTGGAATATGACTCTTATGGAGCCTTTGGATCAAATAGCACCCAGTAGATGAATTAAGATATGTGATACATCAGATTTTCCCCCCTGGAAGAATGTTCATGCTATTAAGAATTTGAGGAAGGAGTTAAATAACAAAGAAAGGTTGTGGAGGAAGTCTAAGGATTTGGATGTTTATGAGTCTTATAAAATTCATTTAAATGAATATTTCAATATTTGAAGAGGCTAAAAGTCAGTAATTTAGACGAAACATATCTGAGAAAAGATTACACCTGCTTTAAGCAAGGTTGTAAACATATTGGTATCTGAGGGCTGTTTGCCATTTTGTTTGAAAAATGCTACTGTAAGGCCGCTTTTAAAGAAGGAGAATTTGGATCCAACAGTGGTTATGAATTATCAGTACATTTCTGTTTTTGTCTAAAATAATTGAAAAGGTGGTCCTTGAACAATTATCTGAATATGTCAATTGTCATGATGCATTAGATGTCCATCAGTATGGTTTCCGTAAGGAGCAAAACTGTGAGACTTTACTGTTATCTGTTTTTGATGCTGTAAGGAAGGGATTGGATGACATCACATACTGTATGGTATCACTGGATATATTCTCTGCTTTTGACACAGTTGCTTGATAGGTTATATGAAATTGGTTTAATGGGATCTATATATGATTAGTTTGTACACTGGGTGTACTATGCAAATAAATTGGGAAGTTTTGGTATCAGATATTTACAAAGTATACGTGGAGGGGCATAATCGAAAGGGACGCCCAAGTTTTCCTGAGGACGTCTTCGCAAAACATCCCGATGGAGGGGCGGGAAAACCTTATTATCGAAACAAATGGACGTCCATCTTTCTTTTCGATAATACAATCGGGGACGCCAAAACCTTGACATTTAGGTCGTCCTTAGAGATGGTCGTCCGTAGACTTGGTCGTTTCTGATTTTTTGCGATAATGGAAACCAAGGACGCCCATCTCAGAAACGACCAAATGCAAGCTCTTTGGTCATGGGAGGAGCCAGCATTCGTACTGCACTGGTCCCCCTGAAATGCCAGGACACCAACTGGGCACCCTAGGGGACACTGCAGTGGACTTAAGAAATTGCTCCCAGGAACATAGCTCCCTTACCTTGTGTGCTGAGCCTCCCAAAAAAAACCCCACTACCCACTACCCACCACTGTACACCACTACCATAGCCCTTACGGGTGAAAGAGGCACCTAGATGTGGGTACAGTGGGCTTCTGGTGGGTTTTGGAGGGCTCACATTTACCACCACATGTGTAACAGGTAGGGGGGGATGGGCCTGGGTCCGCCTGCCTGAAGTGCACTGCAGTACCCACTAAAACTGCTCCAGGGACCTGCATACTGTTGTCATAGACCTGAGTATGACATTTGAGGCTGGCATAGAGGCCGGCACAAAAGATTTTTAAAGATATTTTTTTGAGGGTGGGAAGGGGTTAGTGACCACTGGGGGAATAAGGGGAGGTGATCCCCGATTCTCTCCGGTGGTCATCTGGTCAGTTCAGGCACCTTTTTGTGCCTTGGTCATAAAAAACAGGACCAGGTAAAGTCATCCAAGTGCTCGTCAGGGACGCCCTTTTTTTCCATTATGGGTCGAGGACGCCCATGTGTTAGGCATGACCAAGTACCACCTTCGCTATGCCTCCGACATGTCCCCGTGAACTTTGGTCGTCCCCACGACGGAAAGCAGTTGGGGATGCCCAAAATCAGCTTTCGATTATGCCGATTTGGGCGACCCTGTGAGAAGGATACCCATCTTCCGATTTGTGTCAAAAGATGTGCGTCCTTCTCTTTCGAAAATAAGCCTGATAGGTTCAGCCTTATCAACTTTCTTGCTTAACTTATATTTGTTGCCTCTTTGTGTTGTACTATGAGAGTTGAAAGTGGAATATAGATTATATGTGGATAATAATTTTTCTTCTGGTCATGTTATGTTGAATTTGTGTTTGTAAAAAATGCAAGTTGGATGCAAACAAACAGTTTGGCATTGAACATTTCTAAAACAGAAATTATGATTGCGAGTAGAAACAATGCTGCTGGGGGCTATGCTGTTGCTGACTTTAGAAATATATTGATTCAAATAAAAGAACAGGTTGCTAGCATTGGAACTGTAATACATTCACATTTGAACATGCAAACTCAGGTATCTTAGGTAGTGCAAGCTTGTTTTTATCAGCTGAAGATTTTGTGTAAAGTTAATATGACTTCTAGATAGTCATTCAGATATTATCTAGATTAGACTATTGTAATTGTCTTTATGTGGGTATTTCTCAAGCTCATATAAAGCTCTTCAGGTTGTTCAATATGCTGCAGTCTGTATGATCGTTGGCATGAATCGTTCAGATCGTGGCACCATTTCAATGAAGGCCCTTCAATGGCTTCCTGTTTTTTACAAGTTGCATTTTAAGTTGCTGTTGTTTGTTTCAAAATTTTGCATGAGTTGGTACCTGTTTATTTGTCTCAGGTACTACAAATTTATGAGGCAAATAAACCTTTGCATTATGAAAATTTGCAACAACTTCTTATGCCTTCATTGACTTGTGTTATACTGTTACTGCTGAGACTGCAATGTCCATTGTAGGGCCTGTTATGTGGAATAAGTTACCAGCGATCCTGCGACTACTGAAGGAGTTTGGTACCTTTATGAAACATCTTAAAGCATATTTGTGTGCACAAGCGTATTTTGTATCAATTGTGTAACTACATTGAGGTTACTTAGGAGTTGAGTATTTTTAGGGAGCATTTTAAAGTATATTTGTATATGTAAGTATATTTTTGTATGTATTAAATAATGAGACATTTATGGGTCAATTATTTTTGTTATGTTTTGTGGTATATTGTATTATGTGTGTTTATTGTAACCTGCCTAGCTAATGGCAAGCTATAAATGAAATATAAATAAATAAATAGGTACCACACAGGTTAGGGCATATAAACAAATTACTCTAAAACGTTTAGGGGCACCTATAAGGTGTGTAGGCGCCTGTCAGGCTAATTTTCGAAACAGAACACCCATCTTTCGACACAAATCGGAAGATGGGCATCCTTCTCACAGGGTTGCCCAAATTGGCATAATAGATAGCCGATTTTGGGCGTCCCCAACTGCTTTCTGTCATGGGGACGTCCAAAGTTCAAGGGGGTGTGTTGGGGGCGTGTTGGAGGCATAGCGAAGGCGGGACTTGGGCGTGCCTAACACATGGACGTCCTCGACCCATGGTGGAAAAAAAAGGGCATCCCTGACGAGCACTTGGACGACTTTACCTGGTCCTGTTTTATTACTACCAAGGCACAAAAAGGTGCCTGAACTGAACAGATGACCACCGGAGAGAATCGGGGATCACCTCCCCTTGCTCCCCCAGTGGTCACCAACCCCCTTCCACCCTAAAAAAACATCTTTAGAAATATTTTCCAGCCTCTGTGCCAGCCTCAAATATCATACCAAGCTCCATGACAGCAGTATGCAGGTCCCTGGAGCAGTTTTAGTGGGTGCAGTGCACTTCAGGCAGGCGGACCCAGGCCCATGCCCACCCCACCCCCACCTGTTACACTTGTGGTGGTAAATGTGAACCCTCCAAAACCCACCAGAAACCCACTGTACCCACATTTAGGTGCCCCTTCACCCATAAGGGCTATGGTAGTGGTGTACAGTAGTGGGTAGTGGGTATTGGGGGGCTAAGCACACAAGGTAAAGGAGCTATATTCCTGGGAGCAATTTCTTAAGTCCACTGCAGTGCCCCCTAGGGTGCCCAGTTGGTGTCCTGGCATTTCAGGGGGACCAGTGCAGTACAAATGCTGGCTCCTCCCACGACCAAAGGGCTTGCATTTGGTCATTTCTGAGATGGGTGTCCTTGGTTTCCATTATCGCCAAAAAACAGAAACGACAAAGTCTAGGGACGACCATCTCTAAGGACGACCTAAATGTCAAGATTTTGGCGTCCCCGACCGTATTATCGAAACGAAAGATGAACGTCCATCTTGTTTCAATAATATGGGTTTCCCTGCCCCTCCATCGGGACGTTTTGTGAGGACGTCCTCAGCAAAACTTCGGCGTCCCTCTCGATTATGCCCCTCCACGTGTGTCCAACATGCATCAAATTGGCACTACTGCCCAGCTACCATGTACCCCGGGTGGTAATTCCATTTTTGCCGTGTGCTCAAAACACGTGGTAGAAAATATTTTCTATTTTCTACCATGTGGTGCTTACCTAGCGGTAATTGGCAGTTTACACATGCTGGCTGCTTACCACCCAGTTAGTGTATGAGACCTTAACACTAAGTCAGTGGGTGGCAGTAAGGTCTCAGCCTGAAAATGGACATGCACTGGGTTTAATTTTGCTGCACATTCATTTTCCAGGCGTGCTGAGCAAATGGACCTGTGCATATCCAAAACACGCGCCTATACCAGCGCAGGCCACTTTTAGGCGCACCTTAGTAAAAGGGCCCCTTAATTTGTTCTGCAGTAACCTGTACTCATGCACAGTGGCGTTCCTAGACAGGATGGCACCCGGGGCGGATCGCCGATGCGTTCCCCCCCCGGGTGCACGCCGCTGGGGGGGTGCCGCGGCGCACGCCTGCCGGCTCCAAAAAGTTTGCTAACTTCACTCGTTCGCTGTAGCTCCCTCTGTCCCTGAACAGGAAGTAACCCCTCAGTGGCATGCACCCGGGGCAGACCGCCCCCACCGCCCCCCCTTGGTACACCACTGCTCATGCACTAATCACATATTTAAGACACAACACCTTTCAGTAAATGGACCCCATACTTTTGAATTGCGAGTAGTATGTACAAAATTCCACATCACTCATACATTTACTCACAGGAATATGTACACCATATGTCTGTGTGTCTTAATACTGCCCTTTAAGCTTCCCATTGTCTCTTTCCAACGTTTCAATGTTGATGTCCCATTGTTATATTCTTAATGATACTTCAATGGTCTCACATAACTTGTACAATGTAACCCATAACCAAGTTGTTAACAAATGTATTTCCATTATTCATATCTTATTGTAAGTCACACTGAGCCCGCAAAGAGGTGGGACAATGTGGCCATACAAATGCAATAAATAATAATAATAATTGTTGACTGAAATTAACAGATGTAATTATGTTGGGGTAACTTTGGTAAGATAATTTTCAAAGAGAAGATATTGTTTGAAATTTTATATAAAATGTACACATACTTGATGTAAAATTTAGGAGCACCTCTAGAAAATCACCTCCATAATTAGAATGTTCTATTCTATTGTTCCGGTTGTTTTAGAAAATTCAATTGCTTGAAAAATTGAATGTGATATTTTTAATTGGACCAATAAAAATTATACCTCAAATATTATTTTCAATAATACCTTAAGTTTAATGAGGGATTATTTTCCTTCAGTCAATAAAAAATTATTGCAATTGTCAGAGTATTCTAGGACTTCTTTGAAATAACTGACCTGTATTCTGAAAGTAGAGAAATACTCTCTTCCAGATCATACCAAATCATCTAGTGAAATCATTACTGCTTTTCACTATGCTGTTGTCAATCAAGGTATTCTCAATACCCAGCTTATACTTAGCAAAAAATGAGCTCCCCATGCATATATTTGTAAACTGCATGTAGCTTTCTAAATGCTTTAATTATAACAACAACCAGCATGTAGGTACCTGTTTCAAGCACTGTGTAGAAGATACTTTACAGCTTAATCCACAAAAAGGGTTCTCTGAAATATATCACTGTAATTAAATTGATGTTTAAATGCTATAAGATAGCTTGTAGTTAAAAACTATAAGAATGTATGGAGTTTACTGAAACAGACATTTGGAACAATTCCATAAACTGGCACCTAGAGGTACATGCCAATTAAATGCACCAAAGGAGCCATAAATTGACAGTTAGGTGCCTATATGCAGTGGTCATTATTCTGTAACTTAGTGTCTAAGGGGCCTTTTTACTAATGGGCAGTAGGGCTACCGTGCGGGTAGCCTGCAGCAAATCAGCATTACCACCGGTTGTGTCTAGGCGCCCTGCAGTATTTTTGCTTTTGCTGTGTGCTGTTTCCTGTGCTAGAAAATAAAAATTATTTTCAAGTGCAGGGGACGGAAGAAAGGCATACCCAGCAGTAATCGGGCAGCGCATGGCCATCACCATGTGCTGCCCAACTGCCACCAGATTAGCACCTGAGCCCTTACCATCAAGTAAATAGGTGGTGGTAAAGGCTCAGGCAGTAATTGCTGCACGCTTATTGTGAAATTAGTGCACAGCCAGATACACACGACCATGTAGTAAGAGAACTCTTTACCATGAGGCGGGGAGCCCTTAACACCACCCACTGAGGTGGCGGTAAGGGCTCCCGCACTAACCTGGCAGTAACTGGGCAGCACTTGGCAATGCCCGATTTACTGCTGGGTTATTGCCATGCAATATAGAACCAAAAAAAGTGAGGAAAAACCAAGTAAGGATACCAAAAGACACTTTATTGTATAAAAAACTAGATCATCTGAGATTGTCCAAGACCCCTGAGGCAGGCCTTAGGGCCGAAACACGGCCATGTTGGGTCATTTTTTATACAATAAAGTGTCTTTTGGCATCCTTACTTGGTTTTTCCTCACTTTTTTTGGTTCTGTATCTCACGGTATCATGAGGGCTTTTACCTCCTTTTTTTTTTTTTTGCTTTATTGCCATGCAAACCATTTCCAGGGGTTTTCTTTTTCCCTCAGAAATGGTGCACGCTTGGAGCTGAACTACTGCTGATGGCTGCATTGGGCCGGCAGTGGTCCCAGAAGAGCAAATGGTAAGCCCACGTTGGGTTTACTGCCACTCTGTAAAGGGGACCCTCACTTATCTGCAATAGCTTAAAACATAATATGCACCACCTCCTGGCCAAACTAGAGAAATACATTACAGGAAAATATCAAAACAATTATCACAGGCTTAAAAACCCACTGTTCTGTCACAGATGGTGAGTGAAAATCCCATTTGTTACCAAGCTGTGCAAGTCTGGTGCTCAGCTTGGTAAACTTTTGAACTTTTATTATTCCTTTCGGAAAGGTCTCAAGACACATCTGTTTAAGAAATATTTACTATAATTTTGTTTTGTTTTTTGTTGTTTGTTTTTGTTTGTTTTGTGTTTTGCTTTATGTATTATATAATTTCTAGGTTGTAATTCACTTTGAACCTTATGGGGAGTTGGCAGAATATAAATGTTTGCATTACATTACCAGTCTATGCTGATTCAAAAATATTGCTAACATACCACAAGACTTCAGTACCAATTATCACACATTGCAGTAAACCAGTTTCTTATGCAAAAAATGCTAACTTAAGAAGCAATTCTATAATGGAGTGTCAACTCACACATGCTGTGGGTTAGATTCTATATAAATGGTAGCAAAAAAATTGGCACTGAAAAAAGCGCTATTCTATAATCCACAGTTAAAGTTAGTTTATAGAATTTCGCTTATGCCCAGGAATTGCACCTGGTTTTAGGCATGGCCATTTACATAAACTGAAACGTGATGCAAATATATGCGCCTACATTAGGTTTATATCCCCATTATTCTATAACAACGCATGTTCATTTTAGGAATGTTCCCATTATACCTATGCCCCTCCCCCATATCTACACTCCCGCTTTCAAATTGCACATAAAATTAATTTACATGTGTAAAGATCAATTCTATTTAATTAGTGCTAATTGCTTGTTAGCTAGTTAGCTTGTTTTTTTTTTTATAAAATTGCATGTACAAATTGGGCATGTGTCCAGATTTTTGCATGCAATTTTGGTGACTGTTACAGAAGTAGGTGGTATATTTCTGTGGATAGCTCCCTCTAAGCTATCCCAAAGTGATCTGACTACTCTCAAATTTGTCATGTGTACCTGACTGGGCACAATTATAGGTATCCTGACAGAGAAAACATCAGTGAGAGACTTTTAGGTTTGTAGATCCTTCATATTAAGAGAGTGCATGGTCTTTCAGTTTGATTTTACTTGATTTATTTACTTGATATACTGCTTAACACACAAAGGGGTCCTTTTACTAAGGTGTGCTAACAGATTTAGCACATGCTAATGATTAGTGTGCATTAAACGATAAGATACCCATAGGAATATAATAGACGTCATATAATTTAGCCCACACTAATCATTAGCATGCAATAAATTCATTACCACACCTTAGTAAAAGGACCCCAAAGTTATAAACTGATCTGACTTGCCTTGCAAATAGTTTCGGTATAGAAAAAACAATAAACGATAATAAAAATAGTTTTGGTAGTTGACCTCTAGGGATTTGCACATTTTCAGTTTCTTTTCAGATTTTTTGCATTTTTCCCAATATTGGTCTTCTTTTGTTGTTGTTTCTTTCAATGTTTGTTTTAGTAAACAGTTCATAACATGCCATAGAACTTTCTAAGACATGAAATGATCGTACGCACATTAATTCACAGGTTAATGCATATGAAATTGATTTTGCATGCTCTAAATTTTTAAAGACACGCTAATGAACTGAATGACCATTAACAAATGCACATCCCTCCTGACCTTATTCCCTTGAGGTGGCTGAATGCAATGTGTGTGCAATCAGTTGCCCTCAACACTGATAGGAAATGAGCAATCTCATAGAAATCAGTCATTTTTATCTGTCTCTGCAGCACTTTCTGTGGGAAGGCAATATACTTAGTGGGTTTTACTGAAAAAGACTATGAGAAACTGATTCACTGGCTGATGCCAGCTCTGAAAGCTCCCAGTGGCCATAAAAGGCAAGGCTTCTGATGACTTCCTGGGGCTCTGGCATGACCTTACCTTTCTGTGGCTAACTGCAGTTGAGGCTGCAACTGCTGGCAGAGGAGGAGAATGGTTTGCTTATCAAACTTGAACCTGCTTGTACATAATTCCTCAGAGAAGTTGGTAAATTTAATTCTACCTATAATCCTTTGTGGTCTGAGCCTCCTCTGGATGAATTCATCCCCATCCCCTACCCCCAATTTGCCACTCATTAATGCCATTCATTGTGTACCAGATATCTCCCCCCTCCCCCAGTACATTCAGAACCCTCCAAGAGCTCATATGACCCCCACCACCACCACGTAGCCACACACCACACATGGAGACACAAAACCCCACTCACACAGGCACAGACAGACACTCTGACAGAGAAACAACTAAACAAACATAGAGTAGGAGCAAGCAGGAAAAGAGGAGAGAGAGAGAGAAATACAGAGTCAGAGACAGAAACCCACTCACACAGCCACTGAAAGACACCAACCAGCTTATAATCGAAAGTAATCGCCGGCTATTTCCCGACACAAATCGGGATATGGCCGGCGATTTCGCAAAAGCGGCGAAAAGCGTATAATCGAAAGCTACATTTGTGATAGCTTCGCCGCTTTCCCTTCGCCTCGCCGGCAAAAGTTCAAAGGGGCGTGTTGGCGGTGAAGCGAAGGCGGGACATGGGCAGGCTTGGGCGTGGCTACCAGATGGCCGGCTTTAGCAGATAATAGAAAAATAAAACCCGACGATAAGCAGTATTTCGCCGGGTTTACTTGGTCCTTTTATTTTCACGACCAAGCCTCAAAAAGGTGGCCCAACTGACCAGATGACCACTGGAGGGAATGGGGGATGACCTCCCCTTACTCCCCCAGTGGTCGCCAACCCCCTCCCACACTAAAATTATTAAAATACAAACCATTTTTGCCAGCCTGTATGCCAGCCTCAAATGTCATACCCAGCACCCTGACAGCAGTATGCAGGTCCCTGGAACAGTTGTTGTTGGTTGCAGTGGACTGCAGAAAGGCAGAGCCAGGCCCATCTCCCCCCTATCTGTTCCACTTGTGGTGGGTAATGTTGAGTCCCTCCCAAACCCCCCAAAACCCACTGTACCCACATGTAGGTGCCCCCCTTCAGCCCTTACGGCTAGGGTAATGGTGCACACTTGTGGGCAGTGGGTTTTGGGGGGGATTTGGGGGACTCAGCACACAAGGGAAGGGTGCTATGCACCTGGAAGCTAATTTGGTTGTTTATAAAAGATGTTTGAAGTGCCCCCTAGGGTGCCCGGTTGGTGTCCTGGCATGTGAGGGGGACCATTGCACTACAAATGCTGGCTCCTCCCTTGGCCAAATGCCTTAGATTTCGCCGGGTTTGAGATCACCGGCAGTTTTTTCCATTATCGCAGAAAAACAAAACTGGCGATCTCAAACCCGGCAAAATCCAAGGCATTTCACCGGCCCACACCGTATTATCGAAAAAAAAGATGGCCGGCCATCTTTTTTGAAAATACGGATCCGGCCAGCTGTTGCGCCGCCGCCAAAATAGATCGCCGGCGACCTATTTCGCCGGCGACGTTCGATTATTCCCCTCCAAGTCAAAAGACAGACAAACAAAGCAGAAACAGGCAAGGGACAAGGGAAAGGGAGAGAAAAAGAAAGAGAATAAATGGAAGGGGAGAAAGGGATTGTTAGCACTGAAGAGGGTAAAGAGAGAGATGAATCAAAGGATAATACAAAGCACCGTCCACAAACAATTCTCCTCCATCAAACACTTCAGATCTAGAGGTTGGCTGGTGCCATATTCAGGCCTGCAGCCAATGGAGCAGGGAAACTCCCAGTAGGTGCCAAGGGAATCACTGGGTTGGGGGAATTGAGAGGATACTGGCATATAAATGTTTCATGGTGTTGGGGATGTGATCTGTATAGACATAGCGATTGAGGATGGGGTTTTTCTTAGTCAAAGAGGGTATTTTCTATCTATGAATATTGTAACTTGTAAGGTTAAAAGTAAGATGTATTATTCAATTTGCATAAAACTGATGTGCTTATTATGCTTTGCATCTCATTATTATTCAGTTCAATTTGCACTACAAAAATGTTCACATAAATGCCAAAATTCCTCCTAAGAACAATTCTGTAAATATGCACATATCAAACTAGAAGAGCAAACTATACTATAAGTGCATAAGTATTGCCACACTGGGAGAGACCAAAGGTCCATCAGGCCCAGCATCCTGTTTCCAACAGTGGCCAATCCAATACCTGGCAAGATCCCAGAAAACTCAATACATTTTATGCTGCTTATCCCAGAAATAAGAAGTGGATTTTCCCCAATTCAATTTAATAATGGTCTATAGACTTTTCCTTTAGGAAGCTGTCCAGACCCTTTTTAAACCCCGCTAAGCTAACTGCCTTTTTAACCATTCCAGCTATCATTTGGTCTTCCTCCCTCCTTTTTTAATACATGGAATATATTTGGCCTGGGCTTCTAGGATGGTATTTTTGAACAGCATCCACGTCTGATGTAAATTTTTGACCCTCACAGATGCTCCTCTAAGTTTTTCTTTCACCGTTCTTCTCATTTCATCATAGTTATAAGTTATGGGTGTCTCTCAGGCACTTAGGCACAAGCTCTTACACCATTTTCATGGCTGTGTTGGGGCTCACACCCTAATTATAGTCATATATTTCACCTGTTATAATAGTAATCGATAAAGCAAAGTAGGCATCTATTTTCCTTTATAGAAAAGGCACGACATGGGCATCCTCTAAGGGCTAGATTCTATATATGGTGCCAAACAAATCTGAAAAAGTGCTATTCTATAAGCCGCACTTAAAGTTAGGTATGGTTTATAGAATAGCACTTATGCCCAGGAATCGCGTAGACGCGGCCATTTGCACAACTGAAACCTGGTGCAAATGTAGGCATGTATCCTCGTTATTCTATAACAATGCACATTCATTTTAGGAACGCCCCTATTCCACCCATGGCCCTCCCATTTCCATGCCCCCTTTCTCAAATCACATGTAAATTGTTTTCTCCAGTGTTATAGTATATGCTGTTTAACTTCTTGGGGTTTCTAGTTCAATTTTTATCTACATATATTTATTTCTAATTTGTGATCCCTTGTTCTGTATTTGGTGAGGACAGAGGGGAGATCAGAGGGGAGGCAGGGAGGAGAGAGGATCTGGGGGCCCCTCCTTTATTTTCTGACCTGGGCCCTAGCATGTCTAACACCGTCCCTGACTTTTGCTATAGCTGGTGGGGATCCCCAACCATCACCAGCTGAGGACCTCCTCCAAAGATGGCCAGAACTCTTTTTTACCAAGCTCTGCAGTTGGCAATAGCATCTTTGAAGCAAAGCAAACAGTGGATACAAAAAAGTCCTCTCTCAAGTGGTGTCTTCTGAAACAAGTTCTTTATTGCAAAACAATTAAAACAACGACCCGACACGAATCGTGTTTCGGCCGTATAGGCCTGCGTCAGGGGTCGTATCGCGTTTGGCCCCTTTCATGTCCGGTATCGCCTGGCTGGCACCGAGTCAGACGGCTGCTGCTGGAAGCGCTGAACAAATAGTGGGGGTGGATACGGGCACCTGGCCAATTAGAGTATTTCATTTGCAGAAAGTTGATCAGTTATTATTTTTATCTACATATTCTCTTTCTTGATTGGAAGCGAATAGACCCCTGACGCAGGCCTATACGGCCGAAACACGATTCGTGTCGGGTCGTTGTTTTAATTGTTTTGCAATAAAGAACTTGTTTCAGAAGACACCACTTGAGAGAGGACTTTTTTGTATCCACTGTTTGCTTTGCTTCGTTGCTCTTTCGTGGAGAGAACACCTTCTGTGTGTGTTGGCGTGTTTAATAGCATCTTTGAACCACTATCAACTAAGCATGTGTGAGGTGTTGGTATCGGTGGCTCATGGATATTTGTGCTGTCTACCAAGCTTGGTAAAAAGAAGTTCTGACTGCCTTCGGAGGACAGACCTTGGGGATCCTCATTAGCTAAAGCAGTTATATTTTGATTTGGGAGGTGCTGGGAAAGGGTTTAGACTACTGCAATCTGCTTCTTGCTGGCCTCCCACTTAGTCACCTCTCCCCTCTCCAGTCGGTTCAAACCTCTGCTGCCCGTCTCATCTTCCGCCAGGGTCGCTTTACTCATACTACCCCTCTCCTCAAGACCCTTCACTGGCTCCCTATCCATTTTCGCATCCTGTTCAAACTTCTTCTACTAACCTATAAATGTACTCACTCTGCTGCTCCCCAGTATCTCTCCACACTCGTCCTTCCCTACACCCCTTCCCGTGCACTCCGCTCCATGGATAAATCCTTCTTATCTGTTCCCTTCTCCACTACTGCCAACTCCAGACTTTGCGCCTTCTGTCTCGCTGCACCCTACGCCTGGAATAAACTTCCTGAGCCCCTACGTCTTGCCCCATCCTTGGCCACCTTTAAGTCTAGACTGAAAGCCCACCTCTTTAACATTGCTTTTGACTCGTAACCACTTGCCTCCACCTACCCTCCTCTCTTCCTTCCCGTTCACATTAATTGATTTGATTTGCTTACTTTATTTATTTTTTGTCTATTAGAATGTAAGCTCTTTGAGCAGGGACTGTCTATGTTTGTGCAGCGCTGCGTACGCCTTGTAGCGCTATAGAAATGCTAAATAGTAGTAGTAGTAGTAGGTTGGAGAGAGGGGGAGAAGGTGGATGCCAACAGAAAATGTTGTGCCCACCCATTTTGACCTCAGGCCACACAAAATTGGCTGTCTGGCTACACTACTGATAATAAGTAAGACGAAGAAGGCCATAATCTTTATAAATGGATAGTCTATTGGTATCACAGAAATTAATTGAATCCAGCACTGTGCAATAAAAATTCTTACTGGGAAAATTCTACCAACAAGTATACAGGGTTAGAGGAGGAAGAGAATGATAGCAACTTCTTACTGGAAAAAATGTATTTGAATGAGATATGCCCGATAGATGGGTATCTAAAATGATCAAGATCAGTCAAGATAATGAGAAAAATCAAAAACACCATAAGGTGCATTAACAGAGGAAGCCCTATATGCTCTAATATCAAATTAAGCTTAGCAACTGATGCATACAAAGTGTGGAGAAGAAAACAGATAAGAGGCATATCTCCTCCCCCCTCTAAGAGCCTGCTGGGAGTTTACTCATGAAAGTGGCTCTTTTTGTGTGTGGTGGTGTGTTCCTGCTTTGTGAAAGACACCTTGTGAAAAACTTTGAGTGCTTGCTTAAAGCTCTTTTTTTTTTTTTTTTTTTAGCCATCGCATGTCCTGTCTAGTCTTGAGGGGAAAGGTTCCCCTGTGTACTTGCAGCTAACTTTTATTTGATTTGTATATAGTTGTGGTATTAATCATTTTGGGGTCCTTTTACTAAGGTGTGCTGAAAATGGCTTGCGGTAGTGTAGGCGCAAGTTTTGGGTGTCTGTTGATCCATTTTTCAGTGCGCCTATAAAAAAGGCCTTTTTTATTTTTCCAAAAATGGACATGCGGCAAAATCAAAATTGCAAAGTGTCCATTTTGGGTCTGCAACCTTACCGCCAGCCATTGACCTAGAGGTAAAGTCTCACATGGTAACCAGGCAGTAATAACCTACGCACGTGAAATGCCACTTGGCACACATCCGATATGTGCGTCCGAAAATAAAAAATATTTTTCAGCCACGTGTATTGGACATGCACCAAAAATGAAATTATCGCAAGAGCCCCGCTGTAACTGTGCGGTAACTCCATTTTGGCACACGTTGGGTGCAAATAGATACTTACGCAGCTTAGTAAAAGAGTCCCTTTAATTGGAGTTCTTTTCTTATTTTCCTCTATTATTGCAATGTAAACTGCCATGATCTCTGAAAGCCAGGCAGTATAATCACATTTTAATATAAACATAAACTGTTCAGAAACACCCAAAACAATTCTACAGGGAACTGGTTAAGAGCATAAGTACAGTGAAAATACCGCCAACTAAAGTGAAGTTTATTCAAGGATGCTGTAGAGCACAACCAAGAAGCAAAGTGTTACCCTGCTTACAGGAGAATCTGGAAACATAAGAATTATGAAATGGCTTGAAGTAACAATAAGCTAAGGAGATGAGATGAAAAGTATATTCTTTATTCTGTATGAAAATTGGATTCGACACGGCACCATGTTTTGGCAATAGTGCCTGCCTCAGGAGACTAAAAATTACAATAGAAACTAATGATTACATGTACCTGACAATCTGTATCACATATACTTTATTTATGACATTTATATACCGTATTAGCCAGAGCAGAACTTAGGATCAGTGTGGCTTACGTAACAATTAGAAAAGCATGAACATGTTCAAAATATATTGACAGAAAGTAAAATACATCACATAATGTTAGACCAGTAAAACTTGAGTTAGGAACAGATGTAATTAAATACTTTGGGCCCTGTTTACTAAGCTAAGCCGTAGGCGCACTAGAGTTTTTAGTGCATGCTAAAAATTAGCATGCGCTAATGCTAGAGACACCCATATATTCCTATGGGTATCTCTACCATTAGTGTGTGCTAATTTTTAGTGCACTCTAAAAACACTAGTCCACCTTAGTAAACAGGACCCTTACCACCTTATAATCAAAAGAGAAAAACGCCTAGATTTCGACCCAAATCGGGAGATAGACGTTTATCTCACAAAAACGAATAAATCGGTATAATCGAAAGCCGATTTTGGACGTTTCAACTGCACTCCATTGCGGATGCGGACAAAGTTGATGGGGGCATGTCAGAGGTGTGGCGAAGGTGGAACTGGGGCGTGGTTATCGGCCGAGGAAAGATGTACGCGTTAAGGCGATAATCGAAAAAATAAAGACGTTTTTAGCGAACATTTAGGACACTTTTGTTGGACCCTTTTTTCACACGAACAGGTCCCAAAAAAGTGCTCTAAATGACCAGATGACCATCGGAGGGAATCGGGGATGACCTCCTCTGACTCCCCCAGTGGTCACTAACCCCCTCCCACCACAAAAAATGATGTTTCACAACTTTTTATTTTCACCATCAAATGTCATACCCACCTCCCTGGCAGCAGTATGCAGGTCCCTGGAGCAGTTGTTAGGGGGTGCAGTGGACTTCAGGCAGGTGGACCCAGGCCCATCCCCCCCTACCTGTTACAATTGTGCTGCTTAATGCTTAGTCGTCCAACCCCCCCAAACCCACTGTACCCACATGTAGGTGCCTCCCTTCACCCCTTAGGGCTATAGTAATGGTGTAGACTTGTGGGCAGTGGGTTTTGAGGGGGATTTGGGGGGCTCAACACACAAGGGAAGGGTGCTATGCACCTGGGAGCTCTTTTACCTTTTTTTTTGTTTTTGTAAAAGTGCCCCCTAGGGTGCCCGGTTGGTGTCCTGGCATGTGAGGGGGACCAGTGCACTACGAATCCTGGCCCCTCCCACGAACAAATGCCTTGGATTTATTCGTTTTTGAGCTGGGCGATTTCATTTTCCATTATCACTGAAAAACAAAAATACCCAGCTCACAAATTGTCGAATAAAACATGGACGTCTATTTTTTTCGAAAATACGGTTTGGTCCGCCCCTTCACGGACCCGTTCTTGGAGATAAACGTTTTCGTTCGATTATGCCCCTCTTAGTGATTTAAGTTAGATAATTGAAATATGGAAAAAAAAAGGTAAGGGCTAGGATTAGCTGGGATAGACAGGCGTAGTGGAAGGTAGGATGGGGTAAAAATTAATGCCATGAGTTTATTTGAGAGGAGTGCTTATTTCCTTAAAGACTAGACTGAATAAGAGAGTTTTCAATAGATTTACAGTACAAAAATGATATAAAGACATGCATACATATGCATATATGTGAAAACAAGGGGTCACAAATAAGCGACCATAAGTCACAAAATCAGAATATCAACAGGTTGACCATCTCAGGTTAAAAAAAAAAAAATTAAACATGTGTAGATGTAACAATTAGTAACATGGAAAAATGAGTGGAAAGCTGACCTTTATTTAGTTATAAACCCTAAGATTGACAATAGGGTTGCACAGAAATGAACTAGTAAACCAGGATCAAGTCTACCAAGAGAGAATTATAATCAAATAACAGTATGTATACATGAAGAAAGCAGACATGCATTCTTTAGAGGTACATAGGCATCTTGATGATAAATGAACTGTATTACAATATTGGGATATGAAATGGTGTAATAGTTAAATATAAAAAGAAATAAAAATAAAAGTTGTGCGAAGTAGTGGTTTTAAAAGAATACAGAGTTTTAAAAAAGTGTGTAAACTGCCATGAAAAATTATATCATCATGCATCTGAACGTGCAAAGAGGTCATAGAGAGAGAAAAACAAAGAAACAGAGAAAAAAAACCTCAAGTGGTATCCAAAAAAGTGTGCTGCTTTATGCTAGTGTTTAAAGAACAGCACGAAGATTAAAAAAGAGGATGTAAATTTAGATATGTGTGTGTAAAGGACAATATTGTCAAAAAAGAATGAACGTACCACAGTTATGAAAAACAAACGTGATCGTGAAGTTAAAATAGAAAATGTGCATCTTACCTTTAAAAAGACCGTCGATGCCAGTTCTTGTTGATTATGCTACTTCCCTTTTCTGGATTTGTTTTGCTTGTAGCGGATCCTGTTTCTCCAACCCGGTGCCTGATTCCTGAAGTGACAATAAAACAGATGGGAAACAAGTTGAAAAGAGCACTGGCCAGATGTGGTGGCCAACATTTGGCTCAAAGAATATCATTCCACCAAGACATGACAGATTGCAAAAATCATGTAGTCAGGCTGCCACACTTAGCATTAGAATGGCTAATAGCAGGCAGAACACATTTTTCCCAAAGGGAGATCCAAGAAGCATCCCCCAAAATTATAGACCTATAACCTGTCTACCTATAGTCTACTAGCTATTCACTGAAATAGATGTCAGTAGAATATATGATCATATCAATAGCATCATGACAATAGAACAGGAGGGTAATAAGAAAAGAGAATATGAAACCAAGGACCAGTTAACACTAAACGAAGCAGAAATCTCAGTATAGCATGAAATGACTGTCAGAAAGCCTTTGATAGCATTCCACGTTCCTGGATAATAAATAGCCTTGAAATGTACCAAATAATCACGGATTGATTAAATTCATCAAGTTTATCATGAAAATGTGCTTGATAAATCACAATCCCCTGGATTGTCATTCCTAACATCATGATCCAGTGAGGCATAGATCAGGGACACTCCATGTTGCCACTTTTGTTTTGTTTGGCACTTTATTAATAAGAGCACTCAGTGGATTCTCTGGGCTGTGGTTTAGATTTATGAAAGATGGCAACGATCCAGCTTAGTCACACTGACTTTTTGTAAAGTTCCAGTGACCAACATTTAACAGAACATCTCAATGTAGTGAAAAGCTCAGATGACAACAAGATGACTCTAGGTGTTGGCAAATGTGCTAAGGCAACTTTATTTAGAGGAAGAAAAATTTAACAAAACTGAAAACATCCCTCTGACTGATGACTGTGAAATTAAAAAAAAAAACTTGAACAAGAAGGTGCGCATAAATACCTAGGAGTGGAGGAAGGCACAACAATCAAGCATAAATCACTGAGAGAAAAGATCAGTAAATAATATTATAGGAGATTAAAACTGATATTGACAAGTGCATTAACATTACACATCACATCCAAATGTGCAAAAAGTAAATTAATTTCATCATTAAACTTGGACAATGTTCTGATGACTAGAAGAAATGAGTGAGAATCCCCTGGTACCAAAAGGAAGCAACAAAACTTTCAAGGAAGAGAAAAAGCTCTTCAAGGAATTACTGTAGATCAGCCAATGAGGAAAAACAAGTGGCAAGTGCACAAGTACAGCAGGAAAGAAAAAGTGTGACTCCAGGAATAATTCATTGATCAAAACCAAACACATGAATGGTTAAGGAGAAATCTAAGAATGAGCAATTGATAATTGCAGCCTAGGATAGTGGATTACAGAAGAGGTGGTATATAGTAGGCATAGGAAAAACCGGTACAACAGACATTTATAGATTCTGTAAGAAATTGCTGGAAATAGTCACTCATCTTGTGACTGGCTGAGAAGTTTTGATATCAGAAAGTTTCTATACAAAAAGGCACAAGGTGGCACAGCTCATCCTTTGGAATCTTTGCAAACATTTTAACATCGCTGTACCAGAAAAGCACTGGGGTCATGACCCTAAGAGACATGAAAAATAAAGAGGTTACAATCCCAAGGAACATCCCTATTCTGACTAATAAAAATCTAGATGTGAGGAAACCTTACAGAGAATAAAAGAGAGAGAAAGAATGGCATTGATCACAGAGGTGCTGGTCCCAATCGACGTCTCTGTGAATCATGTAGAGATAGAAAATACTCTGAAGATATGCAGTCTGAGACCAAGAAAATGTGGCAGAAGAAAACAGAAATATTTCTCATCATCTTGGGTGCCACAGGCCTGATTCAAAGGACTTTTCAAGCACACCTGGTACATATAACATCCTATACACTCCACATACAAATACTACAGTGAGCATCAGCAGTAAGTTTAAAATACTGAGATTCATATACTTTGGCTCAGGAGTGAGGTTCATTACTACATAAGTACATAAGCACTGCCACGCTGGGAAAAGACCAAAGGTCCATCAAGCCCAGCACTCTGTCTCCAGACCCCCTTTAAACTCAGCAAGGCCAGCTGCCATCACTACCTTCTCCGGCAATGAGTTCCAGAGTCTAACCACACGCTGAGTAAAGAAAAACTTTCTCCAATTTCTTTTAAACCTACCACATTCTAATTTCATCTTGTGTCCCCTAGTTCTATTATTGTTAGAAAGCGTAAACAAACGCTTCACATCTGTCCACTCTACCCCACTCATTATTTTGTAGACCTCTATCATATCACCCCTCAGCCGCCTTTTCTCCAGGCTAAAGAGTCCTAGCCGTGTTAACCTCTCCTCATAAGGTAGTCATCCCATCCCTTTTATCATTTTCGTCGCCCTTCTCTGCACCTACTCCAATTCCTTTATATCTTTTTTGAGATGAGGCGACCAGAACGGAACACAATACTCCAGGTGCGGTCGCACCATGGAGCGATATAACGGCATTATAACATCCTCATGCTTGTTTTCCATCCCTTTTCTAATAATACTCAACATTCTGTTCGCCTTCTTAGCCGCCGCAGCACATTGAGTGGAAGATTTCAACGTTCTATCCACGATGACTCCCAGATCCCTTTCTTGGTCCGTAACTCCTAAAGCGGAACCTTGCATGACATAGCCGTAATTCGGGTTCCTCCTTCCCACGTGCATCACTTTGCACTTGTCAACGTTGAACTTCATCTGCCATTTGGACGCCCAATCCCCCAGTCTCACGAGGTCCTCTTGCAATCTTTCACACTCCTCCTGCGACGAGACGACCCTGGATAACTTTGTGTCATCTGCGAATTTAATTACCTCACTAGTTACTCCCATCTCAAGGTCATTTATAAATATGTTAAAAAGCAGCGGTCCCAGCACAGACCCCTGAGGGACCCCACTAACTACCCTTCTCCATCGAGAATACTGACCATTCAACCCTACTCTCTGCTTCCTGTCTTTTAACCAGCTCTTAATCCATAATAATACACTGCCTCTGATCCCATGACTCTCCAGTTTCCTTTGGAGTGTTTCATGAGGCACTTTGTCAAACGCCTTCTGAACATCTAGGTATACAATATCCACCGGCTCCCCTTTGTCATGGTAAGGTAAAAATAACCCATTTGGAGACATTGCCCATAAGAAAACTACTAGGATATGAGTTTATTTGCCATATTTTATTTGAATGTGTCTAAACTCATAATCCTATGGATGTGTATTCTTTTTCTTATTAAGTCTTAACTTATCGTAACCCCTTGGGGGTTCAGTAAGTTGAGAGATTCTGAATGAGTCCCCCAGGGGATTACTAAACGACAGTCCTACCCTAGGGAGGACAGACAGGGAGGGTCTATTTTGCTGATGGTCTGCATGGGGGAGGCCCATTTCATGTTTGAATGTTATGCTGTTCTGGTTATGGAAAGGAGATATTGTAAGGAGGTTGGAGGGTCTAAGCAGGTCAGGAGGAGGTATGGGGCCAGACTACATTCCCCACAAGGCCCTGAGAGAAGGGATCGGGGGGGGGGGGGTAGGTCCCAAAACCCGGTATGGCCCCCACATGGAAGGGAGGGGGAAAAGGACTGGAAAGAGCAGCTGCTATGGCAGACGAGGGCCAGAAGGGGGAGCAGGGATGACAAAGCTCAATTCCCTTGGGTTAGAAATCAGTACAAGATTCCTTCCACCTGGGAGGGGGAGGAGGTCTCCAACCAACAGCCTAGCAGAGAAGCAGAGTTAATGGAGTGCTTGGAGGAAGGAGAGTCTGGGGGGACCAGCACACCAGGTTTGGAGGAGCCGGTGGACATGGACTGTAATTGTACTTTGGGGCAGAGTTGCAGGGACTGAAGGCAGTGGGTGGTCAAAGGAGTCAATTAGCTGTGTTGTGGGCGGTGTACTGCCATTCTGCAACCACCCAAGCGGAAAGACTTTTAAAACTGAAACCCAGGCTGTTGAACTGGGGAGAACTTGGATTTAAAGGGAAGTTTTTTTTCTTGTTGCTTTGTTTTGGAAACTGAATGGGACTTTAACCCCCTTGAACTGAGATTTGTGAAGGAGGGGAACTAAACTGTTTGGAACTAAAAGCTGTGTTGTCTGGAAGGACTTTGTTTGTGGACTGCTGAAGGGAGCCTACCACCCCCTGAAGGTTTGCAACCGGGATTACAGTTATTACAATATGAAAAATAATGCATTGATGATTGACAGTGGGTTTGAACTAGAAGGTGGGGAAGGTAAGGGATAGAACCACCTGATATGGAGGGTAAGAGGTCTTTGGTTGCCTGAACCCCCTGCTAAGACCCCTGGAGTTAAGGGAGTATCCCACCCTGCATTAGGAACAGGGGCTGTTACTCAAACTAAAGGGAAGATGTCTCTGCTCAAGAACAGAGGTTGAAGTGTGGAGACTTCAGGGAAGAAGAGAAAACCCCCCCATGAGTTAAACAGGGAAGCACCTGTTTGGCCCAGACATGGGTGAAGGGAATCGCATCTCACATATTATTCACCCTTTCCAATCAGGTTATAGGTCTACTCACAGCACAGAGTCATTACTCACAGCTTTAATCAGTCATATCCACAGCACCTTTGAAGAGAGTAGGATTGCTTTGGCTATCTCTTTAGATAGTAGATCAGACAATAAACAGTATGGGCTGTTGGAGTGGAGGAGTGGCCTAGTGGTTAGGGTGGTGAACTTTGGTCCTGGGGAACTGAGTTCAATTCCCACTTCAGGCACAGGCAGCTCCGTGTGACTCTGGGCAAGTCACTTAACCCTCCATTGCCCCATGTAAGCCACATTGAGCCTGCCATGAGTGGGAAAACACGGGGTACAAATATAACACAAAAAAAATCCTGCTAAGGTAATCTAATACAACAAAAACTAGAAAACAGCCAAACACAAACTCAAAGGGTTGTGTGAAAAAGGAATGCACAGCAATGGCTAGCCAGTGGGAAATACCCTCAGAAACCAAGGTATCTACCAAGGTCTGAACACCAGGACACTGATAGCTACATGAGATTTTTTTGTGCCTGTGATCTTGTCCCTTTCATAGGGTATATTATCCCACCTGTTTACAAACAAGACTGTTGTCTTGTCTGGGAAGAGGGTGAGCCCTTAGGTCCCACAAGGCCCCGAAGGACCTCAGAGGACAGCCGTGCAACCCCAAGTCTTCACCTGCGGCGACCGCCGTTCACCGGGGTTTGAGCCCCCAGCTGTAGGCGGCCAACAGGACTTCCGGAACCGCGGGGTTGACGGACTGACCCAGCACCAGAACCGGGAGCAGGGAGGGCAGGTGGAAATCAGAGTAGTCCAGAAACAGGCAACAGGTCAGGGCAGGCGGCTATCCGAGTCATCCAAAAACAGGCCACAGGTCAGGGCAGGCAGCTAACAGAGTCGTCCAAAAACAGGCAACAAGTCAGGGCAGGCAGCTATCAGAGTAGTCCAGTAACAGTCCAAAGGTCAAACCAGGAGAGCAAGGCAACGCACTGAGAACAGGAACACACGACGACTGGTCTCGGGAAACAGAACCTGAAGCAACGTCCTGTTCCAGCCCCACTCCTTAAATACTGTCAACATTCAACCGCCCAGCCCCAGCCGACATGGGCGGCCAATCGGAACTCGGCTACTGAAGAAATCCCTCTGGTTGGTTCCGTCCGGCATCCCAGGCGGGGCTACAGTACCGGCATCCCAATCTGGTTCCTCTGAGGCGGAGCTTCGGGTTCCCGCGCCCGAACGTGGAGAAGACGCCAGCCATCGCGTCTCGGCGCCATCTTCCCTGCTGGTGCAAGCGCGGACTCCGTAGCCGGCGACTGAGAGCCCGGAAGCCGCGATCCCCGGACAGGGCGGCCACCGCTGCGACGGGTCCTGGCTCTCAGCCGCGGCCTCAGAAAGGCCGGCCATCACCGCAAAGGACACTGGCTCGGCCCCGACTGCACACGAGACAGGCGTCTATCCGGGGAACCGTCTGGTAAGTCCTCTCTGGCTGCGGGTCCTTCCTCTCGGCCCTTGCTTCCCGCAGAGGAGCAGCCGGATTGAGCGAAGGATGTGACAGTATCCTCCCCGGATGCCCCCTTCCTTCTGGGTCCTGGTTTCTGAGGATAGCGATCATGGAAGGCCCGTACCAACTCTGGGGCATGTACATTGGTGGCCGGCTCCCAAGAGTTGTCCTCGGGACCGAAATGCTTCCATGATAACAGGTAGAGCAGCTTTCCCCAGCACCTCTTGGAGTCTAAGATTTCTTCAACTTCATACTCAGGATCGGGGTCAGCCTCTGGAACAACTGACTCTTTACCCTGTGGATGCCACTTAGACCCCTGAAAGACCTTCAGCAGCGAAACATGGAAAGCATTATGTATTCGTAGAGTTCTAGGTAACCGCAGGCGGTATGTCACAGCTCCGATCCGAGACTGGATCCTGAATGGCCCGATAAACTGCGGCCCCAGCCTCCGGGAGGGCACCCGGAGCCTCAGGTATTTAGTACTCAGCCATACCTTTTGCCCCAGCTGAAGGACCGGAGTGGGGCGCCGGTGCCGGTCTGCGAACAACTTATACCTGGCGGCTGCTTTCTGTAGTTGTTCTTGGACCATGTTCCAGACTTTCCGCAGGTCAGCGAGGGTTTGAGTAACCAGGGGCGTAGATGAGTCAGAGAGAATGGGCGGAGGACGCCGCGGATGTTGTCCGTATACAATGAAGAATGGAGATTGCCTGGAAGCAGAGTGTTCACTGTGGTTATAGGCGAACTCAGCCCAAGGGAGAAGAGATGCCCAGTTGTCTTGCCGCCTGTTGACAAAAGCCCGCAAGAATCCCTTTAGCGTCTGGTTAATCCGCTCGACCATCCCGTTGGTCTGGGGATGGTAGGCAGAGGAGAAATGGGTGACGACCCCCAGGGCGGAACACAGGGCTCTCCGGAATCGCGAAGTGAATTGGGCTCCCCGGTCGCTGATGATCCTGACTGGTAGCCCATGGAGCCGGAAGATGTGCTGGATGAAATGCTGGGCTAACAGTGCTGCCGACGGAAGACCTGGCAGGGTAACAAAGTGCGCCATGCGGGAGAACCGGTCCACCACCACCCAAATCACTGTGTGCCCCTGGGAGCGGGGACGATCCGTAATGAAGTCCATAGACAATTCTTCCCAGGGGGCTGCAGGAATGGGCAAGGGCTGCAGATTCCCCCAGGGGCGCCCTACAACAGACTTGGGCCGGGCACAGGTGGGACAGGTCGTGACAAACTGAAGGATTACTTGATACGAGGCCATCGGTACTGTCGAGTAATCAGACGCAGGGTTTTTTGAAACCCGAAGTGTCCGGCCAATACAGACGAGTGTCTCCAGTGCATTACCTTTTCCCGGTTCTGCGGAGGCACGAATTCCCGCGTTGGGGTGACCCCTCCCGGGGCCGCACAGAGGCAGGCCGGATCCAACATAGGATGAGGTTCCTCGAGGTCCTCTGGAACTTCGAAGGCTCTGGAGAGGGAGTCCGCAGGGGTATTTTGTGCAGCCGACCGAAACACTAGTTGAAACCGGAACCTGGCGAAGAACAATGACCAGCGGGCCTGCCGCGGATTCAAGCTTTGTGCCTCCTGCAGATACAAAAGATTCTTGTGATCCGTAATCACTGTAAATCGATGCTCTGCCCCTTCCAGCAGATGTCTCCACTCTTGCAGAGCTAACTTCAAGGCTAGCAGTTCTCTATCCCCTACGGTATAGTTGCGCTCCGCTGGGGAAAACTTCCGGGAGGAGAAGAAGAAACAGGGTTGGCGCCAGCCCTTGGCGTTAACTTGAGAGAGGACAGCCCCGGCGCCCAAAGCAGAGGCGTCCACCTCTACCACAAAAGGTTTGTCCAGATCTGGGGCCTGAAGGATGGGAGCGGATTCAAACGCTTTCTTCAACTGACCAAACGCCGTGTGCGCCTCGGCCGGCCAGTTCTTGATATCCGCATGCTTCTTAGTGAGCGCTGTCAACGGAGCCGTCAATTGAGAATAATGGGGAATAAATTGACGGTAGTAATTAGCAAACCCCAAGAAATGTTGCAGCGCCTTCAGGCCTTGGGGTTGGGGCCACTCCCGGATAGCGCGGAGTTTGTCTGGATCCATCCACAGACCCCCAGGTAGGAGAATATGCCCTAGAAAAGGCAAAGTCTGCTGGTGAAAAGAGCATTTGCTAAGTTTGGCAAACAAGTGGTACTGCCGCAAGCACTGGAGGACGGTCCGAACGTGGGCCACATGCTCCTGGGGATCTTTAGAGAAAATCAGGATGTCGTCCAGGTATACAATTGAAGTGGAATAAAGCAGGTCTTCAAGGGCGAAGTTCATGAACCTTTGGAACACCGCTGGAGCGTTGCACAGGCCGAAGGGCATCACCCGGTATTCAAAGTGCCCCTCGTGCGTGTTGAACGCGATTTTCCATTTGTCCCCCTGCCGGATACGGACCAAGTTGTAGGCCCCATGGAGGTCCAACTTGGTAAAGATCTGGGCCCCCTGCAGCCGATCAAACAACTCCGGGATAAGGGGCAGAGGATATCGGTCCTTTACGGTGATGGCATTTAGACCCCGGTAGTCGATACAGGGCCTCAGGGAGCCGTCCTTCTTGGTCACAAAAAAGAATCCTGCCCCGGCAGGACACATGGAGGAGCGAATGAACCCCTTCTGGAGATTCTCCCGGATGTAGGCTTGCATGACCTTCGATTCCTCTCGGGATAACGTATAGAGCCGGCCCCGCGGTGGCATTTTGCCGGTCATCAAATTAATAGCGCAAAGGACCGATGTGGGGGTAGCACGTCCGCTTCCAGGGGATTGAACACATCTGCGAAGTCCCGGTACTCTTCTAACAGAGCAACTTGACAGACTGGCACGGTTCTAGGAGTGGCCACCACAGCGGAGCAGCAGGACTCCTGACCCCTTAAACAGGTCTCGGCGCAGGCGCCACCCCAGGCTTGAATCTTTCCTAGAGTCCAATCTACTACAGGGGTGTGACGCCGTAACCAGGGCAGGCCCAGCACCACGGGATGAATGGTACGGGACAGGATCAGAAATTGATCCTCCTCTCGGTGGTCTTCCCCCACCTGGAGCCCCAGGAATGGGGTCACCTCAGTGATTGGCTGGGGTAACACCGTTCCCTGGATGAACGTCACTTGCAAGGCGGGCCGATAGGGCAGTATAGGCCATCCCATCTGCCGCAGGAGCTCCTGACTAATAAAATTTCCCCCTGCCCCGGAATCCAACAAGGCTCGGGTGTGAACCACCGTCTCCTGCCACCGCAGGGTCACCGGGAGAGTAATCAAATTGTCTGATAGCGGATTAGTGCCCCAAGACCCCTCCCCTTATGGCGCCTTGGGAACAGCGTTTCCTGGCCGTGCGGGACAAGTGCTGACAAAGTGACCGGCCTCGCCGCAATACAGGCAAAGGCCGCCCCGGAGGCATTGAGACCTCTCAGACAGGGTTAACCGTTGACGGCCAATGACCATAGGCTCCTCGGAGACCTCTCTCGGCCCCCTGGAGCCCCGTCGGGGGGAGAGTACCCGACTAGGCCGGGGCCCGCCTCCGGACCCCCCTCCGCCGGTCGGCACGGGTTCTAGCCCTTTCCTGGAATCGGGTATCCACCCGAACACAGAGCGAGATCAAGGCGTCCAGCTGCCCCGGAACCTCCCGACCGGCCAGCTCGTCCTTGATCCGATCCTGAAGCCCCTCCAGGAAGATAGCGGATAGGGACTCCTGATTCCAGCGCAATTCTGTCACCAGAGTCCGAAACCGGATCGCATAGTCTGCCACGGTCCCTTCGCCCTGCTGAATCTGCAGCAGCTTGGAAGCGGCGGAAGACAGCCTTCCTGGAAGATCAAACACCATGCGGAACTGGCGCTGGAACTCCGCATAGTTGTCCAAAAGTGGATCTTGTTGTTCACATAGCGGAGACGCCCAGGCTAGTGCTCGTCCAGTTAGCAAAAAAATAACATAGGCCACCTTTACCTGGTCTGAGGCAAAAGCCTCTGGTTGCATTTTAAAGTACAAGTTGCACTGGTTGAGGACCCTCGGCAGCTTCCAGTGACACCATCAAACCGGGTAGGCTCAGGGAACCGAGGTCCCGGGAAGGACCCTCCCTGACGGGGAGCCGCTGCAGCGGCCTGGTTCGCCGCAGCGGCCTGGTTCTGCGCCTGGACCATGGTTAACTGGGAGCAGACATTCTGCAGGGCCCCCGACAGGGCGTTCAACTGCTCCTTCTGCTGCTGGAGAATCTTAGCCAGGTCTCGTAGATCGGGTTGCGTTGGCGAGCTCATGGCTTCAGGTTCCTGTCTTGTCTGGGAAGAGGGTGAGCCCTTAGGTCCCACAAGGCCCCGAAGGACCTCAGAGGACAGCCGTGCAACCCCAAGTCTTCACCCGCGGCAACCACCGTTCACCGGGGGTTGAGCCCCCAGCTGTAGGCGGCCAACAGGACTTCCGGAACCGCGGGGTTGACGGACTGACCCAGCACCAGAACCGGGAGCGGGGAGGGCAGGTGGAAATCAGAGTAGTCCAGAAACAGGCAACAGGTCAGGGCAGGCGGCTATCCGAGTCGTCCAAAAACAGGCCACAGGTCAGGACAGGCGGCTAACAGAGTCGTCCAAAAACAGGCAACAAGTCAGGGCAGGCAGCTATCAGAGTAGTCCAGTAACAGTCCAAAGGTCAAACCAGGAGAGCAAGGCAACGCACTGAGAACAGGAACACACAACGACTGGTCTCGGGAAACAGAACCTGAAGCAACGTCCTTTTCCAGCCCCGCTCCTTAAATACTGTCAACATTCAACCGCCCAGCCCCAGCCGACATGGGCGGCCAATCGGAACTCGGCTACTGAAGAAATCCCTCTGGTTGGTTCCGTCCGGCATTCCCAGGCGGGGCTACAGTACCGGCATCCCAATCTGGTTCCTCTGAGGCGGAGCTTCAGGTTCCCGCGCCCGAACGTGGAGAAGACGCCAGCCATCGCGTCTCGGCACCATCTTCCCTGCTGGTGCAAGCGCGGACTCCGCAGCCGGCGACTGAGAGCCCGGAAGCCGCGATCGCCGGCCCACGGGCCCGGCCCCGGACAGGGCGGCCACCGCTGCGACGGGTCCTGGCTCTCAGCCGCGGCCTCAGAAAGGCCAGCCATCGCCGCAAGGGACACTGGCTCGGCCCCGACTGCACACGAGACAGGCGTCCATCCGGGTAACCGTCGGGTAAGTCCTCTCTGGCTGCGGGTCCTTCCTCCCGGCCCTTGCTTCCCGCAGAGAAGCAGTCGGAGGGAGCGAAGGATGTGACAACTGTTCACAATAGAACTAATAATTCAAAAAAAGCATTATCAAAAGATAAAAGCTTCCCAAGCCATGGCAAAACATAAATAAACTTAGCTTTCTACTACTACTACTACTACTATTTAGCATTTCTATAGCGCTACAAGGCATACGCAGTGCTGCACAAACATAGAAGAAAGACAGTCCCTGCTCAAAGAGCTTACAATCTAATAGACAAAAAAATAAATAAATAAATAAATAAAGTAAGCAAATCAAATCAATTAATGTGAACAGGAAGGAAGAGAGGAGGGTAGGTGGAGGCGAGTGGTTACAAGTGGTTACGAGTCAAAAGCAATGTTAAAGAGGTGGGCTTTCAGTCTAGATTTAAAGGTGGCCAAGGATGGGGCAAGACGTAGGGGCTCAGGAAGTTTATTCCAGGCATAGGGTGCAGGGAGACAGAAGGCACGAAGTCTGGAGTTGGCAGTAGTGGAGAAGGGAACAGATAAGAAGGATTTATCCATGGAGCGGAGTGCACGGGAAGGGGTGGCTCAAAGTTGGCTTGGTAACCCCACATTCAAACTGTTATCTTTCATTTGTTCAACGGGGCCCAAATCGTTTCACCCGCTTCATGGTTAGCTATTGCTGTGCATTCCTTTTTCACACGACCCTTTGAGTTTGTGTTTGGCTGTTTTTCAATCTCTTTAGATCTCAATTCTGCCATTGATCTTGTGGACCATATCTTTCTCCTCAACAGGCTCTCTGACATTGGGATCCCTGGCACAGTTCTGCAGTGATTCCACTCTTATCAGAAAGAGCATATACTGTTAACACTTCTCTTCTGTCTCATCAACCTTCAGCCTCTCCAGTGGAGTCCTCCGTTACCTTCGCTCCTGCGCTCGATCTGCTGAACGCCTGTGGAGGAAATCTCGTACCCATTCAGATTTCCTTCATTACAAATTCATGCTATCCTCCTTCCAGTCCTCCCTATTCCTTGCCAAACAGGACTATTACACCCAATTGACCGCGCCAACCCTCGTTGTCTCTTCGCCACCCTTAACTCCCTCCTCAAAGTGCCCTCCGCTCCCCCCCCCCCCCTCACTCTCACCTCAATCACTGGCTGACTACTTCTGCGACAAGGTGCAAAAGATCAACCTTGAGTTCACTACCAAGGCACCTCTTCCTCTTCACCCTTCAACCCTCTCCCTCAACCAACCAACCCAGGCCTCTTTCTCCTCCTTTCCTGATATCACCGAGGAAGAAACCACCCGCCTTCTTTCCTCCTCGAAATGCACCACTTGTTCCTCTGATCCCATCCCCACCAACTTACTTAACACCATCTCTCATACTGTCACCCCCTCCATCTGTCATATCCTCAACCTCTCTCTCTCCACTGCAACTGTCCCTGACACCTTCAAGCACACCATAGTCACACCTCTCCTCAAAAAAACATCACTTGACCCTACCAGTCCCTCCAACTACCGCCCCATCTCCCTTCTACCCATCCTCTCCAAAATACTTGAGCGTGCTGTTCACAGCCGCTGCCTTGATTTTCTCTCCTCTCATGCCATCCTCGATCCGCTTCAATCCGGTTTTCGCCCTCTACACTTGACAGAAACGGCACTCTCTAAAGTCTGTAATGACCTGTTCCTTGCCAAATCCAGAGGCCACTACTCCATCCTCATCCTCCTTGATCTATCCGCTGCTTTTGATACTGTCAATCATGATTTACTTCTTGCCACACTGTCCTCATTTGGGTTCCAGGGTTCTGTCCTCTCCTGGTTCTCCTCCTATCTCTCCCACTGCACCTTCAGAGTACACTCTCATGGATCTTTCTCCACCCCCATCCCGCTCTCTGTTGGAGTTCCCCAGGGATCTGTCCTTGGACCCCTTCTTTTTTCAATCTACACCTCCTCCCTGGGCTCACTGATCTCATCTCATGGTTTCCAGTATCATCTTTATGCTGATGACACCCAGCTATATCTCTCCACACCAGACATCACCGCGGAGACCCAGGCCAAGGTATCGGCCTGCTTATCCGACATTGCTGCATGGATGTCCAACCACCACCTGAAACTGAACATGGCCAAGACCGAGCTTATCGTCTTACCACCAAAACCCACTTCTCCTCTTCCTCCGCTCTCTATCTCAGTTGATGGCACCCTCATCCTCCCTGTTTCATCTGCCCGCAACCTCGGAGTCATCTTCGACTCCTCCCTCTCCTTCTCTGCGCATATCCAGCAGATAGCCAAGACCTGTCGCGTCTTTCTCTTTAACATCAGCAAAATTCGCCCTTTCCTCTCTGAGCACACCACCTGTACTCTCGTCCACGCTCTCATTACCTCTTGCCTTGACTACTGCAACCTACTCCTTACTGGCCTCCCACTTGGCCATCTATCCGCCCTTCAATCTGTTCAGAACTCTGCTGCACGTTTTATATTCCGCCTGAACCGATATACTCATATCACCCCTCTTCTCAGGTCACTTCACTGGCTTCCAAACAGATACCGCATACAGTTCAAGCTTCTTCTTCTTACCTACAAATGCACTCAGTCTGCAGCCCCTCATTACCTCTCTACCCTCATTTCCCCTTACGTTCCCGCCCGTAACCTCCGCTCGCAGGACAAATCCCTCCTCTCAGTACCCTTCTCCACCACCGCCAACTCCAGGCTCCGCTCATTCTGCCTCGCCTCACCCTATGCTTGGAATAAACTTCCTGAGCCCTTACGCCAAGCCCCCTCCCTACCCATCTTCAAATTCTTGCTCAAAGCCCACCTCTTCAATGTTGCTTTCGGCACCTAACCTTTATACCTTTCAGGAAATCTAGACTGCCCCTATTTGACTGACTGTACATTTGTCCTTTAGATTGTAAGCTCCTTTGAGCAGGGACTGTTTTTCTATGTTAAATTGTACAGTGCTGCGTAACCCTAGTAGCGCTTTAGAAATGTCAAGTAGTAGTAGTAGTAGTGTTCTGGCTCTCATCCTTTTAAACATCTTTTTAAGTCCACTTTTCTCTCTGATTCAAGCTTATAATATTGCCATTTACAATTATGCAGATTATATCCTGCTCCTATCCTTCTGTAACCTTGAGCAAGTTGATCCTGTTTAGATGATGTTTTGTAGTAGCTTATGGACAATCAGTTCTTAATCCTACCAAAACCAACTCCTGCTGGTTCATCCATCAATCTACTTGCCCTTCTGTCTCACCTTTGATATAGGTACACCAATTGTGCAGGTGACTTCACTCAGATATCTTGGGGTACACCCAGTGCATTTTGTCTAGCAAAAAAGGTGCCAGTACTCAAATGCCAGGCCACCCTTCAGGGGTGGAGTGATCATTGAGGGACCCACCCTACAATAGACAGGACCCCTGCAACCAGTCGTAGAATCTATGACAAGGCAGAATTTGTATGTAGAACCTGAGCTCTTTCATTAAAATACGAGAACCATGGGTCAAGTTTAGCAGACAGTGAAAAAGGTGCCGGTACTCAGTACCCCCAATTACCCCCTCAAAAAAAGCCCTGGGTACACCTGGGCCAACAATTAAACTTTGAGGTGCATATTGCATCAGCTGTTAGGTCTTTTTTCACTCTTCACCAGTTTTGCTCCTTATTAAAGTACTTTGATGCCCCAGCTTCATGTCTTTCCTCTGTGCATTGGTAGTTGCGTGCCTTGATTATTGTAAAGCAATTTATGCAGGCCTTCCGAAGTATCTTACCAAATGCCTTCAGTCTGTCCAGAGCACTGCTATCTGCATTGTTTCTCATGTCAGTTTCTTTGAACATGTCACACCCCTCTTAGCAAATTCTAATTCTGGCCCACAAGATCCATTGTTCATCCACTCCCTTATATTTATCCACCTTACTCACTCCTTAAGTTCCTACCTTTCCCCTTCATTCAGCATACAAATCTTGTTTGTCTATTTCTCCAGTATGTTCATCAAAATTAGAATCTACTAGGCAATCTGCTTTTTTTTATGTTGCCCCTACTTTATGGAATGCATTCCAATGGCCTTATGTTCTGAGACCTCCTACCTAAAATTTAGGTCTAATTTGAAAACCTTCCTATTTCAGAAGGCATTTGGGGCACAGGCTGTGAGCTGAATTTTTAAAGTTGGGTTTGGCCTGGATTGGGTTGGTTCGCAGCCTGTTCTGTTTCTGTCATGTATGTTTCTCCTCTTCTTCCTGTCCTATCAGTTAATGACCTTCCCTTTTTGTACTAGTATATAAACCGACTTTTGTGTCCCCATGATAGGTGGTATATCAAGCATTGTATGAACAATATCCTAAAAGCCTGAATATCTGTGGTCTCCCAGGAAAGGTTTTATTTTCAAAAACTCACTGAGAAAATCATTTACACCTAACTTCTTTCATTTGTCGAACAAAATAGGGTACTTCATCCACATCAAGTGGACATTTGCAGACATCACAGTTTATAAATAGTGATTACATCTTTCTTGAGTGACCTCAACTCAACTCTCGACAAAGTTGACATTGTCCTCTTCGTGGTCTCCTTAAATCTTTTGGCAACTTTCAACTTGGGTGATCATATATTATTGCTTTCTTGTCTTGGCTCTATTAGTCTTTCTGGTACAGTGCTTAACCGATTCTCATTTTTTCTGTATGATCACTCATTTTCAGTTCTTACAGTCTCTGGTACTTCTCACAGTCTTCCTCTTTCCTGTGGAGTCCCTCAGGGCTCCATTTTGTCTCCCCTTCTTTTTAACATCTTCATCATTCTGTTGGCTGTTGATTGAAGGTGCACTCTATATCATTGCTTTATAAGGACTATCGGGGAAAAATTATAGTCACCATGTTGTTTTTGTTTATTCTACGTGTAGAGGACATAGGTCTTCAGGCTTTTAGTTTTATGTTTAAATCATGTTTTATTATCAAACATCATGTGAGAATAATACAGTTAACATTTGTCTCTAGGTACAACCATTTCCCACAACTTTCCATATGCTAATATGTGAACATTTTTAGTTTTTCTTCCCCCCCCCCCCCCTTACCTATATCTAGCACATTTATATTCTAGTAATCAACTTGGTAGGTAGTATCATATCATAGGTATCCTATCTTCCCTCCTCAAGCCCCACCCTCCCCTTCCCCATTTCCACCCTACTCCTTTCCTCTTATAGTGTCCTTCCTATTGGTGTCCAAAACATTGCCATCAGGGATTCAATATATGACTTTGTGCTGCCGGTGTCATTGTATTCCCAGGCTTTTAGTTTTAATACTATCAGGCTTATTGTCGAAAGAGAAGGGCGCCCATCTTTCGACACAAATCGCAAGATGGGCGTCCTTCTCCCAGGGTCACCCAAATCGGCATAATCGAAAGCCGATTTTGGGTGTCCTCAACTGCTTTCCATTGTAGGGACAACCAAAGTTCACGGGGGCATGTCGGAAGCATAGCGAAGGTGGTACTGGGGCGTGCTTAACACATGGGCGTTCTTGGCCGATAATAGAAAAAAGAAGGGCGTCCCTGATGAGCACTTGGACGACTTTACTTGGTCCGTTTTTTCTTGTGACTAAGACTCAAAAAGGTATCTGAACTGACCAGATGACCACCAGAGGGAATCGGGGATGACCTCTCCTTATTCCCCCAGTGGTCACTACCCACCCTAAAAAAAAACTTTAAAAATATTTTTTGCCAGCCTCTATGCCAGCCTCAAATGTCATACCCATAAGTACATAAGTACATAAGTAGTGCCATACTGGGAAAGACCAAAGGTCCATCTAGCCCAGCATCCTGTCACCGACAGTGGCCAATCCAGGTCAAGGGCACCTGGCACGCTCCCCAAACGTAAAAACATTCCAGACAAGTTATACCTAAAAATGAGGAATTTTTCCAGTCCATTTAATAGCGGTCTATGGACTTGTCCTTTAGGAATCTATCTAACCCCTTTTTAAACTCCGTCAAGCTAACCGCCCGTACCACGTTCTCCGGCAATGAATTCCAGAGTCTAATTACACGTTGGGTGAAGAAAAATTTTCTCCGATTCGTTTTAAATTTACCACACTGTAGCTTCAACTCATGCCCTCTAGTCCTAGTATTTTTGGATAGCGTGAACAGTCGCTTCACATCCACCCGATCCATTCCACTCATTATTTTATACACTTCTATCATATCTCCCCTCAGCCGTCTCTTCTCCAAGCTGAAAAGCCCTAGCCTTCTCAGCCTCTCTTCATAGGAAAGTCGTCCCATCCCCACTATCATTTTCGTCGCCCTTCGCTGTACCTTTTCCAATTCTACTATATCTTTTTTGAGATACGGAGACCAGTACTGAACACAATACTCCAGGTGCGGTCGCACCATGGAGCGATACAACGGCATTATAACATCCGCACACCTGGACTCCATACCCTTCTTAATAACACCCAACATTCTATTCGCTTTCCTAGCCGCAGCAGCACACTGAGCAGAAGGTTTCAGCGTATCATCGACGACGACACCCAGATCCCTTTCTTGATCCGTAACTCCTAACGCGGAACCTTGCAAGACGTAGCTATAATTCGGGTTCCTCTTACCCACATGCATCACTTTGCACTTGTCAACATTGAACTTCATCTGCCACTTGCACGCCCATTCTCCCAGTCTCGCAAGGTCCTCCTGTAATCGTTCACATTCCTCCTGCGACTTGACGACCCTGAATAATTTTGTGTCATCGGCGAATTTAATTACCTCACTAGTTATTCCCATCTCTAGGTCATTTATAAATACATTAAAAAGCAACGGACCCAGCACAGACCCCTGCGGGACCCCACTAACTACCCTCCTCCACTGAGAATACTGGCCACGCAATCCTACTCTCTGCTTCCTATCTTTCAACCAGTTCTTAATCCATAATAATACCCTACCTCCGATTCCATGACTCTGCAATTTCTTCAGGAGTCTTTCATGCGGCACTTTGTCAAACGCCTTCTGAAAATCCAGATATACAATATCAACCGGCTCCCCATTGTCCACATGTTTGCTTACCCCCTCAAAAAAATGCATTAGATTGGTGAGGCAAGACTTCCCTTCACTAAATCCGTGCTGACTTTGTCTCATCAGTCCATGTTTTTGTATATGCTCTGCAATTTTATTCTTAATAATAGCCTCCACCATCTTGCCCGGCACCGACGTCAGACTCACCGGTCTATAATTTCCCGGATCTCCTCTGGAACCTTTCTTAAAAATCGGAGTAACATTGGCTACCCTCCAGTCTTCCGGTATTACACTCGATTTTAGGGACAGATTGCATATTTCTAACAGTAGCTCCGCAAGTTCAGGTCCCGGTGATTTACTACTCTTCAGCTTGCTGAACTGACCCATTACATCCTCCAAGGTTACAGAGAATTTGTTTAGTTTCTCCGACTCCCCCGCTTCAAATATTCTTTCCGGCACCGGTGTCCCCCCCAAATCCTCCTCGGTGAAGACCGAAGCAAAGAATTCATTTAATTTCTCCGCTACGGCTTTGTCCTCCTTGATCGCCCCTTTAACACCATTTTCGTCCAGCGGCCCAACCGACTCTTTGGCCGGTTTCCTGCTTTTAATGTATCTAAAAAAGTTTTTACTATGTATTTTTGCTTCCAACGCTAATTTCTTCTCAAAGTCCTTTTTTGCCCTCCTTATCTCCGCTTTGCATTTGGCTTGGCATTCCTTATGATCTATCCTGTTACTTTCAGTTGGTTCTCTTCTCCACTTTCTGAAGGATTGTTTTTGGCTCTAATGATTTCCTTTATCTTACTGTTTAGCCACGCCGGCTGACGTTTAGTCTTTTTTCCCTTTTTTCTAATACGTGGAATATATTTGTCCTGAACCTCCAGGATGGTGTTTTTAAACAGCATCCACGCCTGATGCAAGTTTTTTACTCTGCGAGCTGCTCCTTTCAGTCTTTTTTTCACCATTTTTCTCATTTTGTCGTAATCACCCTTTCTATAGTTAAACGCTAGCGTACTTGATTTCCTAGTTTCACTTCCTTCAATGCCAATATCAAAACCGATCATATTATGATCACTGTTATCAAGCGGCCCTCGTATCGTTACCCCCTGCACTAGATCATGAGCACCACTAAGGACTAAGTCTAGTATTTTTCCTTCTCTTGTCGGCTCCTGAACTAGCTGTTCCATGAAGCTGTCCTTGATTTCATCAAGAAATCTTATGTCCCTTGCGTGTACAGATGTTACATTACCCCAGTCTATATGCGGGTAATTGAAATCCCCCATTATTATTGTGTTGCCCAGTTTGTTTGCGTCCCTGATTTCCTTTAACATTTCCGCATCCGTCTGTTCGTCCTGGCCAGGCGGACGGTAGTACACTCCTATCACTATCCTTTTCCCCTTTGCACATGGAATTTCAATCCACAGTGATTCCAAGGAGTGTTTTGCTTCCTGCAGAATTTTCAATCTATTTGATTCAAGGCTCTCGTTAATATACAATGCTACCCCTCCACCAATCCGATTCACCCTATCACTACGATATAATTTGTACCCCGGTATGACATATAATTTGTACCCCTGAGAGCAGTATGCTGGTCCCTGGATCAGTTTTAGTGGATGCAGTGCACTTCAGGCAGGCGAACCCAGGCCCATCCCCCTCTACCTGTTACACTTGTGGTGGTAAATGTGAGCCCTTCAAAACCCACCAGAAACCCACTGTACCCACATGTAGGTGCCCCCTTCACCCCTTAGAGCTATGGTAGTGTTGTGCAGTTGTGGGGAGTGGGGAGTGGGTTTTGGGGGGCTCAGCACACAAGGTAAGGGAGCTATGCACCTGGGAACAATTTCTGAAGTCCACTGCAGTGCCCCGTAGGGTGTCCGGTTGGTGTCCTGCATCTCAGGGGGACCAGTGCACTATGAATGCTGGCTCCTCCCATGACCAAATGGCTTGGATTTGGTTGTTTCTGAGATGGGCGTCCTTGGTTTCCATTATCGCCGAAAACCGGAGACAACCATCTCTAAAGACGACCATCTCTAAGGTCGACCTAATGTAACCCGAGGGGTTAATAAAATAAATAAAATTAACCAAGTTGTCTCAGAATTCCATTGTGGCCAGCAGCTCAGTCCTTAGAATTTGCTGAGAGCTGAGACTCCGTTGTCTGGGAAACGGCTGGCTGGTCAGTTGGGAGTGGGCAGTTGGAAGAGAGAGGTTACAGCGCTGCAGGAGGCAGGTTGTGTGTCTGAGTGCTCTGGGTAGGAAAGTGTGAAAAAGAGGTGTAAGGATTTCTGGAAGTGTTTGAGAGAAAAATAAATGAGTGAGGATTGATTGAGAGGTGATTTGGGATGTATGTGATTAAGGGAGGTGACTGTGAGAGAAGAGTCGAGAGGAAAAAAAAAGGTGCTTGAGGTGAGAAGTGAGAAGAGTGGTGGATGATTCTGGGGTATGCATAGTAGCTGGGATCAGTAGCTGGAGGTTGGATGGTGAGAGAGAGGCTGATTCTGACTGCTTGAGCAACAGGTGCAATGCAGACGCTCTCTCTCTAGCTTTTGGAATAGGGAACACTCAGTAAGTAATAGGTTGAAAAGAATAGAAAACAACTGATTAATTTTATTTGTAATTAGTTATCTGGCCCAGTCAAAAATAATTCTCTTTAGTGTTACATCTAGGACTGGAAAGTGGTAGGTAGTCAGGGTCTTGCCTCCTATTTTGGTTGATTATTAGAGAGGTTGAGGGAGAAGAAAAGCTTTAACATTGATATTGGCATTGAAGGAAGTGAAACTAGGAAATCAAGTACGCTAGCGTTTAACTATAGAAAAGGTGATACGACAAAATGAGAAAAATGGTGAAAAAAAGACTGAAAGGAGCAGCTCGCAGAGTAAAAAACTTGCATCAGGCGTGGATGCTGTTTAAAAACACCATCCTGGAGGTTCAGGACAAATATATTCCACGTATTAGAAAAAAGGGAAAAAAGACTAAACGTCAGCCGGCGTGGCTAAACAGTAAGATAAAGGAAATCATTAGAGCCAAAAAACAATCCTTCAGAAAGTGGAGAAGAGAACCAACTGAAAGTAACAGGATAGATCATAAGGAATGCCAAGCCAAATGCAAAGCGGAGATAAGGAGGGCAAAAAAGGACTTTGAGAAGAAATTAGCGTTGGAAGCAAAAATACATAGTAAAAATTTTTTTAGATACATTAAAAGCAGGAAACCGGCCAAAGAGTCAGTTGGGCCGCTGGACGAAAATGGTGTTAAAGGGGCGATCAAGGAGGACAAAGCCGTAGCGGAGAAATTAAATGAATTCTTTGCTTCGGTCTTCACCGAGGAGGATTTGGGGGGGACACCGGTGCCGGAAAGAATATTTGAAGCGGGGGAGTCAGAGAAACTAAACAAATTCTCTGTAACCTTGGAGGATGTAATGGGTCAGTTCAGCAAGCTGAAGAGTAGTAAATCACCGGGACCTGATGGTATTCATCCCAGAGTATTAATAGAACTAAAAAATGAACTTGCGGAGCTACTGTTAGAAATATGCAATCTGTCCCTAAAATCGAGTGTAGTACCGGAAGACTGGAGGGTAGCCAATGTTACTCCGATTTTTAAGAAGGGTTCCAGAGGAGATCCGGGAAATTATAGACCGGTGAGTCTGACGTCGGTGCCGGGCAAGATGGTGGAGGCTATTATTAACAATTAAAATTGCAGAGCATATACAAAAACATGGACTGATGAGACAAAGTCAGCACGGATTTAGTGAAGGGAAGTCTTGCCTCACCAATCTAATGCATTTTTTTGAGGGGGTAAGCAAACATGTGGACAATGGGGAGCCGGTTGATATTGTATATCTGGATTTTCAGAAGGCGTTTGACAAAGTGCCGCACGAAAGACTCCTGAAGAAATTGCAGAGTCATGGAATCGGAGGTAGGGTATTATTATGGATTAAGAACTGGTTGAAAGATAGGAAGCAGAGAGTAGGATTGCGTGGCCAGTATTCTCAGTGGAGGAGGGTAGTTAGTGGGGTCCCGCAGGGGTCTGTGCTGGGTCCGTTGCTTTTTAATGTATTTATAAATGACCTAGAGATGGGAATAACTAGTGAGGTAATTAAATTCGCCGATGACACAAAATTATTCAGGGTCGTCAAGTCGCAGGAGGAATGTGAACGATTACAGGAGGACCTTGAGAGACTGGGAGAATGGGCGTGCAAGTGGCAGATGAAGTTCAATGTTGACAAGTGCAAAGTGATGCATGTGGGTAAGAGGAACCCGAATTATAGCTACGTCTTGCAAGGTTCCGCGTTAGGAGTTACGGATCAAGAAAGGGATCTGGGTGTCGTCGTCGATGATACGCTGAAACCTTCTGCTCAGTGTGCTGCTGCGGCTAGGAAAGCGAATAGAATGTTGGGTGTTATTAGGAAGGGTATGGAGTCCAGGTGTGCGGATGTTATAATGCCGTTGTATCGCTCCATGGTGCGACCGCACCTGGAGTATTGTGTTCAGTACTGGTCTCCGTATCTCAAAAAAGATATAGTAGAATTGGAAAAGGTACAGCGAAGGGCGACGAAAATGATAGTGGGGATGGGACGACTTTCCTATGAAGAGAGGCTGAGAAGGCTAGGGCTTTTCAGCTTGGAGAAGAGACGGCTGAGGGGAGATATGATAGAAGTGTATAAAATAATGAGTGGAATGGATCGGGTGGATGTGAAGCGACTGTTCACGCTATCCAAAAATACTAGGACTAGAGGGCATGAGTTGAAGCTACAGTGTGGTAAATTTAAAACGAATCGGAGAAAATTTTTCTTCACCCAACGTGTAATTAGACTCTGGAATTCGTTGCCGGAGAACGTGGTACGGGCGGTTAGCTTGACGGAGATTAAAAAGGGGTTAGATAGATTCCTAAAGGACAAGTCCATAGACCGCTATTAAATGGACTTGGAAAAATTCCGCATTTTTAGGTATAACTTGTCTGGAATGTTTTTACGTTTGGGGAGCGTGCCAGGTGCCCTTGACCTGGATTGGCCACTGTTGGTGACAGGATGCTGGGCTAGATGGACCTTTGGTTTTTCCCAGTATGGCACTACTTATGTACTTATGTACTTATGTACTTATGAAAGAAGAAGAACTGGTGAAACCCTTGAACCAGCAAGAAAAGGGCCCCGACGCAAGAAAGATAAGTTGCCTGATTGATGTGCAACGCAAAAGTGGAACTCCGCAAAGCGGGGGGAAAAGCAAGTATATGTTGACACAAAGTGAATAAACAAAAATAAATAACCAACAAAGAAAAGAGACAGCAAAGGAAAGAATACTTACCGGAAGGAATGAGGTGATGGTCCCTGAAAAGAGGTACCTGTAAGACAAAAGGTTAAATAAAGAATCAAATTCTTTATAGGGGTGCTAAAGAGAGTACCAAAGTTGAACACAAGATTTGAAGTGACTCATGCAGTGAGACCTTATAGGGGAAATAAAACTGAAGAATAATACTTAACTGATAGATATCCTGGGTTGTGTTTGGTCCTGTGGGAGGCAAACAAATTAAAGTAAATGTGAGTTGAGAAAAATGAAATGTTTGCAAAGTATATTGAGTTGTGTTAGGTATTTGCGTAGAAATGTAAATGTGATATGTTGATATTGATTTGTTAAAAAAGAAAACTATTTACCTAATATTAAATATTTAACTCATTCAGATTGTAAGGAGTTTACTGGGTTATTTATAAATTCAGGTGAAATCCATACTATTAGATTATTTTCCTCCCGTGTTCTTTGAGAGCACGGGACGTGGTTAGTATATTTGTTCTCCTTCCACTTCTGGGAGCTGGGTTCAGAGGCACGACTACACACAAAAGCAAACAGAATCCAGCATTTACCACACATTTCAACCAGCAGTGAGGGGGTGATACACTAAATGTTGAGATTTGGGCGTCCCCGACCGTATTATCAAAACGAAAGATGGACACCCATCTTGTTTCGATAATATGGGTTTCCCCGCCCCTTCGCCGGGACGTCCTGCGAGAATGTCCTCAGGAAAACTTGGGCACCCTGTTTGATTATGCCCCTCCACATCTTATATAATACTACAATTTCTTTGTTTCTTTGAAATTCTGCTTATTGTAATAAATTCTTATGTGCTTCTTTTCAGGCAAAGACATATTGCTTTGGTTCTTGCAACACTTTGGATTCTAAGATATTCACTATCCTTTCCTTCAACAGCACCTCCATTATTTTTCCAACCATCGTAATTTCCCATTTCCTCTATGTCATCATTTTTCTGAACAGGGAACACATCAGTCTTGTGGAACCTCTGTAATTTCCAAAACTTTATTAAGAAAATCTTTAAGAAGACCCATCAGAATCTCTCTGAGTTCTTTCAATATCCTGTATCTCCTGATTTTGTCAACTTTCAGTTTTTCAAGTTGTTCATAAACAATTTCTTCCATGAACAGTACAGCGTTATCAGAAGGAGGAGTAGCCTAATGGTTAGTGCATTGGGCTGAGACCTGGGAGGCCTGGGTTCATAGCATCTTTCACTCTTACAATTCCACTTCTAACCTTCCTCCTTTCACCAATGCACCTGAAAACAGTCTTGTTTCCTATCTTTTAGGGCTGCATATTGATTAAAACTTTTAATCACACGATTAATCACATAAACCGTCCCACTCAAATTTCATCCTGCAGAATGCAAAATATAGATAGCAGATGTACATTCTCAAAACTGATATATTTCAATTACTAACCTGAAAATAAAATCATTTTTCTTATCTTTGTTGTCTGGTGATATCCTTTTTCTAATCTTCTCTGTCTCTGGTTCTGCTTCCCTCTGAGGCATATTTTCAAAGCACTTAGCCTTCCAAAGTTCCATAGAAACCTATGGAACTTTGGAAGGCTAAGTGCTTTGAAAATATGCCTCTCTGTGTTCTGAAATTTATTTCCAGGGCCTTCTGTCTAATCACTGTTTCTTTTCTCGCCTCCTTTCTTCTTCACTTGCTATCCTATATCCACCTTTAAGATTCAACATTCTTCTTTCTTCCTTCTCAAATCTGTCTAGTTTCCATCTCTTCTCTTTCTTTCTCTACCCCTTCATCCAAAAGTACCATCTACTCCCTTCTGTCTTCCCTTCCCCTCCATGGGCACCATCTCCTCCCATCTTTCTTCTCTTTCCCTCCCCCCCTTCCATGGGCACCGTGTCCTCTCTTCTTTCTTCCCTTCCCTTGTACTCCTCTCTCCTCCCTTCCAGGGGCACCATCTCCTCTCTCCTCTCTTCCTCTCTCCTCCAAGGGCACCATCTCCTCTCTTCCCCTCCATAGACATCATCTATGCTTATATCTCATCTCTTCCCCCCCTTCCTCTCCATTGGCACCATCTACTCTTCTATCTTCCCCTGCCCTCCCTTCTCTCCATAGACACCATCTCCTCTCTTCCCTCCACTCCCTCCATGGGCACCTTCTCTTTTCTTCTTTCATCCCTTCCCCTACCCTCCTTTCCCTTTAATGGGCACCATCTCCTCTCTTCTCTCTTTCCCTCTGCTCCCTTCCAGGGCATCTCAGCATTTACTACCAGCTAATTTTTACCGTGAGCTAAAAACACTAGCGCAGCTTTGTAAAAGACCCCTAGGTGTTGTAGCTCTGTTCTCTAATTACTAGGTAATACACTCAGACCTGTCAAGGGAATGGGAACTCTCCATAATGAATAAGCCATCTTAAAAATTAATTTTTCCCCACCAAATATGAATTCAATACTGTTATATAAACATGGAAAAAGATGACGGCTTGAAAACCTGAAGTAAAGTCAAGTGAATTTGACCAGTGAGCTCTCATAATTATTTGATGCAAAACCTATTTTTGTGAGTCCCTGGGAAGTATTTAATCTTCTGCTGAAAATGATGTCATTCCATTTGTGTGTCATCTGGTGTATCAGTTTCACAGTGCACTCCTGAGATTTGCAACATCTCCCATGGGGCTGGATGAAAAGGCAATCTTTTCCTTGGATGATGTGTTTTAATGATCTAAAGCAGGTCAGGTTTGTCCAAAAAAAAAAAGCGAAAGAGTTCTCAGTACAATTTAAATGAATAAAATTGAATCTCAGCAGAAGCTGCTTTTGAAAGAGACCCTTCTATCTGGCAGAACTGCCTTTCACAAAGCTTTTATATGGATTTTTGATGTCAGTTCATCCTTGTATTGACTCTTTATTTTGAATGTAAGAATAAATCCCCTGAGTACTCACAGCAGCAGTAGAGACGCATTTTGCTGTGTATATTATTTTTTTTTTTTAAACATGAAAAGGTAACAGAAGTTGTTAAGGGCTCTTTCCCCTCTTCGCTACACATAAAACCGTTTTTATTTAGTGTGTCACTAAAGAAGGGGAAAGCGTTCTAAGATTTTGGAATAAAAATATTCATTCGAATCTGAGGTTATAAATGGCAGTAGAAAAGAAACTCATAAACATGTAGGTTTTAAAATGGAATTGAATACGTTAGAAATATCACACCGTTACACTTTATTTATGGTTGGACAGCAAGTCCCCCATGAGAATTCAGCATGTGGAGGGTAATTTTACAAAAGGACACCTATCTTTAAGTAGTAAAAAGGTGCCTATATTAAACTTAGGGTGTCCTTTACTAAGGCACGCTGACGTTTTTGGCGCGCGCAAAAATTGTTGGCGTTCTAAACGTTAGAGACGCCAATGCATTCCTATGGTTGTGTCTAACATTTAGCGTGCCCACAATTTTAGCACATGCTAAAAACGTGAGCGCGCCGTAGTAAAAGACGCCCTTATTTTATAAGGCAACGTAGGCACCAAAGTGCCTTTATAAGATCCCCAATCACACATGCTCCAAAGTTGATGTACATGTGTGCATCAAGTCTACTCAGGTACCAGCTTATTTTATAAAATACCCATGTACATCACAGTTCCACCTTCGCAAGAATGCTAATGGAGCCCTTTTACTAAAGGGTGCTCTGCGGCAAATCGGAACTACCACAGGCCTAATGCAGCCTCCGGCGGTAGTTCCACTCCTAGCACATGGCATTTCCACCACTACCAGAAAGTCCAGAAAAATATTACCGCAGGGGGTTACCCGGCGGTAATTGGGCAGTACCACATGCTGCCCAGTTACCGCTGGGATAGCGCAGGAGGCCTTACCGCCACCTCGGTAATATTTGACTGGGAGTGTTTCCATGGTAGAGGAAGGGGAGAAAGAGAGAGGGATCTAGGATGGGAGGAGAGGGAGCAGAATAAAAAGAGAGGATGGGGAGTAGGAGAGATGCTGGACAGTGAAGGGAGAGAAGGAGAGATACTAGACTGTAAAGGGGGGCAGGGGTGAGAGAGGGAGAAATGCTGGCCTTGGGAAAGGAGTGTAGGTGAAAGGGGAGAGAGATGGAGAATCTGGAAATGGGGAAGGACAGTGACACAGAGGGGTGATGCTGAACATGGGAGGGAGTTAGGGACAGGGACAAAGAGTGGATATGCTTGTCAGGACAGAAGGACATAGAGGGAATAATGGTGGATATAGAGAAAGAAGAAATGGACAGGAGACCCTGTAAAGTGCAGAAGATGGATGGGACTTGGGTTTGGGGGAACAGAGCATAAGATGACTGAGACTTGGTAATTGGGAAAATATTTTAGGTACAGAGCAAGTAATTGTGGATGGGAGAAAGTGAGAGGGAATTTTGATGGGTTAGTGGGGACCTGTCAGTGGGTACTTATGAGTGGAGGTATGTTGATGGGTTGGGAGAATGTGTGAGGATGTGAAATGGAGGGATATGGGAAAGGGGATGAAGTATGGGTAAAGGCTGAAACATAATGTGAATGACCTGGAAGTTTGGAGAAAGAGGATGAGAGGCATTGACAAGGGATGGGGGAACAGAGAAAGGGTTTGTGTCTCTTAAGGGACTGAGAGTGGAAATGGAGTGGAGGAGTGGCCTACTGGTTAGGGTGGTGGACTATGGTCCTGGGGAACTGAGTACGATTCCCACTTCAGGCACAGGCAGCTCCTTGTGACTCTGGGCAAGTCACTTAACCCTCCATTGCCCCATGTAAGCCGTAATGAGCCTGCCATGAGTGGGAAAGCGCGGGGTACAAATGTAACAAAAAAAAAAAGATGGTGAAAAAAGTCAATAGGAGATGGGGTAGAGGATAAAAGAATGGCCTACAGTAAAGGGAGGTAAGGAGAGATGGAGATAGATCTAGGGCTGGTGAGGGGATGAGAGATAGTGGAGGGTAGGTGACTACAGAGGATGGAAATTGGGGACTATGGAGTAGGTGAAATATGGGAATGGATAGGAGACTGGTGAAGGAGAAAGACAAAAGGGACAAGGGGATGAGAGAGAGATGGGAAAAGAAGGAGACTAACAAAAGGATGAGTAAAAGGAAGAATGATGGTAAAATCAAGTGGACAGATATAAACACAAAGAAGAGAAAAGTAAAAAAAAAAATAAAAGAAAGCAGTGGCAGACATACAAAGAAAAGAAAAAAAACAGGAGGCAAGAGAAGAACAACCCGGAAAAATTATTTAGAAGACTGACACAAGGAAAGAGGAAAAGAGACTGGTACTTGTCAATTAGAAAAATAAAATACCCAGACAGCAAAATGTAGAAAAGAAAAATATTGCGGGCCTTTTACAATGTCACACTAGTGTTTTTAGCTCATGCTAAAAATCAGTGTGCGTTAAATGCTGAGACACCAATGGGTCTCTCAGCATTTAGCGTATGCTGAATTTTAGCATGAGCTAAAAACACTAGCGCAGCTTTGTAAAATACCACCATGATTTAATAGTTTCTATGAATTGGGATGTGTCCATTTTAGGTCTACAAAATCCTGAGTAGTGTAGAATGGGTAAAAGTGAATCGATTTTGCATTCTTTCAAAAAGTACAAAACCCAGGGACACTCAATGAAATTACATGGAAATACTTTTAAAACAAATAGGAGGAATTATTTTTTTGCTCAAAGAATAATTAAGCTCTGGAACTTGTTGTCCGAGGATGTGGTAACAGCAGTTAGCATATCTGGGTTTAAAAAAAAAAGGTTTGGACAAGTTCATGGAAGAAATGTCCATATTCTGCTATTGAAATAGACATGGGGGAAGCCACTGCTTGCCCTGGGATTGGTAGCATAGAATGTTGCTACTATTTGGGTTTCTGCCAGGTAGTTGTGATCTACATTGACCACTGTTGGAAGCAAGATACTGGGGTAAATGGACCACTGGTCTGACCCAGTATGGCTATTCTTATGTTCTATTTTTGTGTTTTGCAGAGTACAAGAAAAAAATTTTATTTATTTATTTATTGCATTTGTATCCCACATTTTCCCACCTCTTTGCAGGCTCTAAAAGGAGAGATACAGAATATTATTGCATTTAAAATAGAGAAATATAACATAAATTAGAAATAAAAAGGTATATAAATCATCCTAGGGTAATATGAAACATTCAATAAAGACATTTTGATTATAGTAAACAAATATCATGGTGAATATAGTAAACAAATAGTAAGAGATCATAGATAACTTGTTCAGGTAAAGTCTTGGTGTCCATTCAATTATGAAGGACCTTTATGATAAGTCTCATTAAACAGGTTGGTCTTTAGTAGTTTCCGGAAGGTTACCAAATCTTGCGTTGTTTTTATGGCACTTGGTAATGCATTTCTGTTTCTCTTTTACCAGCATTGCACTGCTTATAGAGTATGGTTCTGTAGGCGGAGCACAACCGCAGTTATATAGGGGTCTTTTTACTAAGGTGTTGTAATGAATTTAGTGTACGCTAAAGATTAGCTTACAATAAATGATAAGACATCCTTCATTTACCACATGCTAATCATTACCGCGTGCTAAATCTGTTAGCACACCTTAGTCAAAGGACCTCATAGTGTTTCCTGTAATACTATATAAAATGGGGATGGCCTGAAGTGTTAATAGTATTTTTTTAGCAGTCTAGCTAGGGTCAGGAAAATACAAAGCTTGTCCTCTGACTATGCAGATCTAAGTTCTAGCTCCTGAAATTATATTGACAAGGAATGGAGACAAGCCCAGAGTTAGAAAAATAAAGCTAATTTTATTCACAAGCCAATCCAGAAACCTTAATTGAACAGATATACTCAGCACGTCAGTAAGAAATGCACATGCCAGATAGCTCAAAGAAAAGCAAAAATTACTTCATTTAATGTCACCTTAAGTACCTGTCAGAGAAAAGTGAATTAGAAGAAACACACACACCCCGAGCTACAGTAAAGGCCTTCTGCCTGTTACCCAATATTTTATAGAGTTTTTATTTATACCTGATGAAAACAAATCTCTCCTTCCTTGGATGAAGGTAGGTCAGCAGGTGCTGAAGCTGGCAGGGCAGGCTCTGTGGTGTTCCAGATGGAGAGAAGTTCACAAGCTGCAAGGGAGACACAAGACCATTTCCAGGTTAGATCTGATTATGTTATCAGATGATTTGTGGTCTCCAAGATGCTTCTTTTATCTTGATTTGTTAAGGACAGTGTCCCTGAGGCTATGATAAACAAACAGTCCTAGCTTCAGATATTATGACTTAAAAAACCATGACTGCCATTTTTACATCATTCTGGAGGGTTTTCTCCAATTCCAAGGTTCTGCAAATGCTGGGTCAACTTGTTCAGGGTCATTGTTTCAAAACAATAAGTACTTGGAGGGGCATAATTGAACGGAAACGCCTATCTCCATGGGCGTTTATCTCTGAGAACGGGTCCGTGAAGGGGCGGGCTGAACCGAATTTTCGAAAAAATGGAAGTTTTTGAGCTGGACGTTTGTTTTTTTGAGCGATAATGGAAACTAAAAATGCCCAGCTCAAAAATGTTGTAATCAGAGCCATTTGGTCGTGGGAGGGGCCAGGATTGGTAGTACACTGGCCCCCCTGATATGCCAGGACACCAAGTGGGCACCCTAGGTCAGTGCGGTGGACTTCAGAAAAAGCTCCCACATGCATAGCTCCCTTACCAAGAGTGCTGAGCTCCCAACCCTCCTCCCCCAAAACCCACTACCCACAAATGTACAACACTACCATAGCTCTTAGGGGTGAAGGGGGCACCTACATGTGGGTACAGTGGGTTTTGGAGGCCTCCCATTTACCAGCACAAGTGTTAAAGGTGGGGGGGGGGATGGGCCTGGGGCCACCTGGCTGAAGTGCACTGCGGTACCCACTAAAAGTGCTCCAGGGACCTGCATACACGCAGGCCTCTAGGACTGGTTGCTGCTATATAACATTGGCACACCAGTTGACACCTGAAGACTAATCTCTCCGAAAAGTCCTTTATTGGAATAACCGTGTTTACTCACAGTTAACTGCAGATCAGAGGTTGTGCCCCATTGGCAACGAGTCTCCCTGATACCGAGATGAGCAGTAGATCAGAGCTGGCAGAATGCTGTACAATGCCCTCTTTCAGCCACATTCAAGGGAAGAACTAAGTTGTCTAACGTGGCTAACACAGGAAAGGGAACTAAAACTGGCTTACAAAAATGGCCACTACCGCATGGACTACAACAGGAAACACAACAGGGCACACTCTGACCCAGTAGGCAGGGGGAAAAGCACCATGGGAGAAGAGCCTACCAACTACCAACATCGTGAGACTGTAACACAAGCTAATGAAATCAGGCAGCCCAATACCCTACACCCACCACAATGCAAAGCTGATGTGACCCTGTACTGCACCCGAGAGCCACATCTGACCCAGGGAAAGGCAGTGACAGGATCGAACACATTCTGCTGTCATGGAGATGGGTACGGCATTTGAGGCTGGCATAGAGGCTGGAAAAAAAGTTTGTAAAGTGGGTTTTTTTTGGTGGAAAGGGGTTAGTGACCACTGGGGGAGTCTGGGGAGGTCATCCCCGATTCCCTCCAGTGGTCATCTGGACAGTTGGAGCACTTTTTTGGGACTTGTTCGTGAAAAAAAAAGGTCCAAAAAAAGTGACCCAAAATCGCGGTAAAAACGCCTTTTTTTTTATTATCAGCTAAAGACGCCCATCTCTCCTCGGCTGATAACCACACCCCAGTTCCACCTCCGCCACACCTCCAACACGCCCCCGTCAACTTTATTTCTGCGATGGAGTGCAGTTGGAAACGCCCAAAATCGGCTTTCGATTATACCGATTTGGGCGCCTTTGCGAGACAAACTATCTCCCGATTTAGGTCGCACTATAGGCGTTTTTCTCTTTCGAAAATAAGCTGGATAGTGTTACAACTGTCCCACCTATTGCATCAATCAAGTGGGGCAGGGGACTTTCCTGCTGACACTGCAGACCTTGGCAAATACTGACAAAGTTCGTGCTGAATTAAGGCATCCTCTGAATTATGGATTACATAAGTACATAAGAATTGCCATACTGGGAAAGACCAAAGGTCCATCAAGCCCAGCATCCTGTTTCCAACAGTGGCCAATCCAGGTCACAAATACCTGGCAAGATCCCAAAAAAGTACAAAACATTTTATACTGAGGTATATCAGCAAGCTCTCTATTAAACCATCAATAGGGGGTGGGGGGAGCTCCATTTGAATTTTTGTCTGCATGTTTTTGTGGTCCCCTATTTGGATCAGGTGAGAGTCTGTCCTTGATCTGCATGTGAGACTGAGGTGAAAGATTCTGCTAGCATCCAGTGTTTGTGTGGGACTCTGTAACAGCATAGCTTGTTCCAGTTTCCCTTAGTAGGTATATTGGTGCTCTAGGGCCCAGTGCAGTGGCATAGCAGGGGGGGCTGCCACCCGGGGCGGTTCGCCGTTGCACCCCCCCCAGGGTGCAGCACGATGACATCCCCCCCTCAGCGCATTGACACCCCCGACCAGCTCCCGCACCCTACCTTTAAAAAGAATGTCGGAATCCGAGGCGAGGCACAGCCCCTCGCGCCTGCCCTGCACGTAAAAGAAATGTGGACCATCGGGCCTTCTCTCACTCTGTCTGTCCCGCCCTTGTGGAAATAGGAAGTTGCGTCAGCAGAGGTGCGGGACAGACAGAGCGAGGGAAGGCCCGACGGTCCACATTTCTTTTACGTGCAGGGCAGGCGCGAGGCGCTGCGCCTCGCCTCGGATTCCGATATTCTTTTTAAAGGTAGGGTGCGGGAGCTGGTCGGGGGGTGTCGATGCGCTGAGGGGGGAGCTGGCAGGGAGCACCCCCCCCCTGAGCTGACACCCGAGGCGGACCGCCCCTCCAACCCCTTGCTACGCCACTGGCCCAGTGTAATAGTTACAGCACTGTCGTTTTATAGATCGGTAAGATGTGGTTTGGTAAGCTTGCCATATAGATTTTGAATGTCTTTTTGCAGGGTTTTGTGTTATTTGCAAAGTGTCTGTCCCTATTTGAAAACAGGCCCTTGGCACCCAAAATAAAAATGCTCAAGACCTGTGGCCTCCACATCCACCACACAAAGAAAACTTCATCTGATTTAAACAGTCTGGCAACAGAATTAAACAGTCTGGCAACAGAAGGAGCTTGTGTTGTTCCTGAGATAATAGCCACAATTTGAATATTATTTATATGTTGAGTTGTAATAGCTCTATTGTTGGGGAATATGGGGTTTGGGATACAGAACTGGAGTTTCAGGGTTTATATTGAGATTCTGGCCAATCCTGTAAAGAATCCAGACATCACTCCCATACAGAAGAATTTGTTGAATGATGCTTTCAGTTATAATGGCAGTTTTCCTGGTAGCTGAAAATAGCTGAAGGGGGGAGGGGGGTTCTTTATACATAGAAGGCCCTGGTGTCTTCCATTGCTACTTTTAAAATGGGAGCAGGGGAGGGGTGTGTGACGTGGCAGGCATGATGTACAAAAATGTTGCTTTAGCTTGCCCCCTTCCATACCAAGCTTGCCCCCTGTTGTCATCACAAATATTTCAGGCTAGAGTTCATCAAATATTAGTATGTATTTGTAAAGGCAGGAAGCATGTTGTATTATGTATGAGCATAAATATAAACCCTACCACATCTTCACCATTGTTTTATGGCCGAAAATGACTTTGAAAGTTATGTCCTAAACACTGTGACAAGGATACTGGGGAACTGGGGAAAACAGCTTCCCAAGGTAGGTATTCTCATCCCAGAGATCACAAAAAGAACCTTGCTTACCCCTGGGGGGGGGGGGGGGGGGGGAGCTCAGTCCCAGTGCAGGCTAAGCCAAAGGTGTGGTCTAAATTTCCAGGATCCAGGGTGGGGGAAGTTGCAGCCAGTTTTCCTGGGAACACAGTCAATATACATTCTACCCCCAGGCTTCTGACTGCTTCCGGGTTACACCCAGCAGTGACTTGGTCCTCCATAAGGTCAGCTGCCTCCACTGAGGAGATGATGGAGTGGGTCCCCTCTGCACAAGAGAGTTCAGAGCATGGCCTAGATACCAGGGAAGAGATGGACATCTCCTGAAGAAGGTATCTGTTTTCTGTTGTTGCCCTTTTGGATTATACAAAGAGCTGCTGGACTCATCCCGCTGGGGTGAGTTTCTTGGCTGGCATTTGCAGCTATGAGAGAAAAATCTGGAGTGGGTGCAGTTGTTCCCACGCTACCATTTCCCAGTCACTGTGGGAGAAGAGATTTAACGTGCTCAAGCTGCTTGTTTGGCAGGTATATCTACTGAGTCTGTGGTGCTGCTTGAAAAGGAGAATTGCTATGTGGGAACTCTAAATACTACTGCTACTAATAATAATATTTATTCTTCTATTCTGCATGTGCCAAGACTGGTTTAACGCAGATCACAATACATAAAAACTGGAACAACCAGAAATTACAATAACAATTATATAACAATTGAGTATAACATAGTATTGCTTAAGAAATAAAAAGTAGCTTATATCATCTACAATTAATATCACATGACACAATTATTTCACAGAAAACAGGTTAAACTTTCATACACTATCATAATTATAAAAAGTCATTGTTGCTGTATGACAAATCTTTGAAATAAAAATGCCTTTAAAAAATTCAGCCTTGAATGGTGTATTGAACTTGATTTTTTTTCTCCCTCTTTCTTTGTTTTGCACTAAAAAGTGATGACAGGTCTACCCAGGCCTGACTGGACACTTTCAAAGTTTAAGACCTTTATAGGGCCTCTTTTACTGAACCATGCAGCAAATGATAGAAAGTCCTTCCCTGGAATAAATGTGGACACTGTGAACTGAAAAATGTGGTGCTTGTCCTATGGGGGCCCTGAGGTCCTGCAAGGCTATTAAAACCTTGCTTGGAATTCTGCAGTGTTAATCTGCCTGCTAATATCCTATCTCTCTTTTGAGTTGTGTTTTTTTTGCACTGGTGAACGCTGCTCTTCTTGATCCTCTCTCTCGCTTCCTTTCTCGCACCACCCTGGGCGTGACAACATACTGGCTCTTTCATCAGAATGGACATTACACAGTGACATCATCATTCTAGAAAAATTGCTTGTGATTTACTACTGATAACACATTCCATGCATCAATTTCACATTATCTTTGGGACTGGCTCTGAAATTTTCTGTGGAACTGGTTGGGTTTACCACGGACAGATTTTAAGCTCTCCCATCGGCAGAAGCTGATGCAGAACAGATTCTGTTGAAATCCTATTTGAAAAGCCAAAGCCAACAAGGTGATGCACTACCACTTATCCTAAAAAATATTTACAAACTAACAAACTTCCGGAAATCTCTAAAGACCTACTTCTTCAACAAGGCATACCACAATGATCAACAACTGTAAATGTAACACTTCTCACTTATCTATAACTTGGAATTGTGACCCTCTCATATTTATCTATCTCATCTTACTATGCAAGACATGTTCTCTATACAATACTAATGTTATCTAATCTGGTAAGGCAACTGCCTTAACGACACATTGTAAGCCACATTGAGCCTGCAAATAGGTGGGAAAATGTGGGATACAAATGCAATAAATAAAACAAAATAAATGATAATTATTATGCTGGAGTTATTTGACTTGTACTTATTTTAAATATATTGCTTTGAGATTTTAGTACAGTGCTTCATAAATTTAAGAAAACGAACAAAATTGAATGACATGGTCAGAGTGTGGTTGAACAACTGAAGTACATGAGCTTGAGCTGCTCTGAAAGGAAAGTTTACCTTAAGTGAGAATAATAAATCACAACATACTCAGCAAGCTTTTATACTAATAATCATACTATAGGGAAGAATGGTCCTGATTTCTACAAAATGTGATGCCAGATTTCAAGAACATACTTCCTTACTGTGAGAGGCATAGGGGACAATTCAATAACTTGGTGGCTTGATATAAGTGCCACAATGGTACACACTGAATGTCAATTCTATAATGTCATCTAGGCACCCCTAAACTGTTATAGAATAATAACATAAAACCAGTTCAGTGCACCAAGCTTCAGGCACAACCACTTATGCCAGGTCAATGACTGGTATAAGTTGACACACCTAAGTACACTATGCAATGCACATAGCTGATAAGAACATAAGAATAACCATATTGGGTCAGACCAATGGTCCATCTAACCCCGTATCCTGCTTCCAACAGTGGCCGAATCAGGTCACACATACCTGATTGAATCCCAAATAGTAGCAAGATTCCATGCTACTGATTCCAGGACAAGCAGTGGCTTCCCCCATGTCTATCTCAATAGCAGACTAAGGACTTTTCTTCCAGGAACGTGACCAAAAATATGCTAAATGAAAAAGAAAAAATACGCCTGCAGGAGGAATACAGTGGAAGAGTATGCAATGTCTTATTCTTCATACTTTGTGTTCTAGGGATATACTCACACAAAAAAAAAATAATAATGGAAGCTTAACCCCTGCAGCTAGGGGTCCCAGGTATTATTTTTAACCTAGGGCCACAAGAGATATGAATAGCTGGGAATCACTGCTACCTCATTCAACTGGACCACCAGGAATTACATCAGGTAAGCTGAGGAGGGAGTTTTCAGGGAGGAGGGAAAGCTATAGGGGGGTCTTTGGGGAGCTTTGGACTCTTTGGAAAGGTGCCTGGGGGTCTGTTCATGACGGCACAGGGGGAGCCTGCTTTTATACAACTCTGACACCTTTAAGATGGTGCCCATGAACATTGGGCCACATGTTAATGGCGTCATTATCCAAGACAGGAAAAATGATGTCAACTTTAATCTGATATTAATTTACCACAAATAACACAGAAGAAGAGGTTATCCTTCATAAGTTGGGTATTAAGGATATATGCGGGCAAAAAATACTGATTCATTTTTGATTTTGGCACATTTTTCTCGATTTTCGGGTGTTTTTCTTGGTTTGTTTCATACATATGTTTTAACAGCTCCACTTTAACACATTATACAACATTTTACATGCAGTAATTGATGTAACACCAGTTAATTAGTAAATTAGTGTGCATTAAATCTATTTAATGCACACTCAGGGGTCAATATTCAGCTGGCTGTGATCAGCATTTTGCTGACCACTGCCAGCTCTATTCCCAGATAGTCCATGATGGGCCAGTATCGAATATCTTGGCATACGCAGCTGGCTAAAACATAGCCGGTTAAGTGCGATATTTAGCACTTATCCAGTTACGATGAACCGCATAAAGAGAGAACTGTGTTTTATGCAGTCCTACTTATGCATTTATTTTAGCTGTTTAAGGGCTGAATATTGGCATTTTCAGAGGTACTATCTGGTTAAATGCCACTGAATATGCCCAGTTAGCCCTGGACAAGCAATTTAAAAGGTCAAAAGCTTTTTCTGGCTTTGAATATCGACCCCTTAGGGGTCCGTTTACTAAAGTGCGCTGAAAAATGGCCTACAGCAATGTAGGCGCGTGTTTTGGTCGTGCACAGAATCATTTTTCAGCGCACCTGTAAAAAATGCCTTTTTGGGGGAGGGGGTTCAAAAATGGATGTGTGGCAAAATGAAAATTGGCGCACATCTATTTTGGGTCTGAGACCTTTCCGCCAGCCATCGACTTAGTGGTAAGGTCTCATGCGTTAACCAGGCGCTAATGGTCAACGCGCGTTCAAATGCCAATTACCACCTGCACATCAGAAAATAAAAGTATTTTCTGATGCACGTAAGGGATGCGCGTCAAAAATGAAATTACCGCCCGGATCACGCAGTAGCCAGGTGGTAACTTGGAATTGGCGCACGTGGGCACTTACACGGCTTAGTGAAAGGACCCCTTAATTTTTTAAGGTGCAGTAACAAATACTTGTGCTTCACTGAGGAGGACCCATGAATGTGGAGATCTATATAATGCTTGGTGCTGTCATGTTTCTGGAACTGCATTAGTGCAGTTTTTCTGTCTCAGATACATAACTTTTGTGCAGCATACCACTGGGATATTTTCTCTCAAGAGGTCTCTTCAAATATGAATGACAGAAATGCAGGACAAAAACATATTTTTAGTAAACATACAGGCCTTTCGCATTTGCCACATTTTAAGTGTGCTTGGAAGTTTTGTTGGAGATACGTTTTATGATTGTAAGGGATATTTATATTGGAAAAAAAAGCAGAGTTTTATGAAGGATATGGCCTGGCCTTCAATATTTCTCTGTTCCTATTTATTCTTCCTGGGAGACTTTGTTTATTGTTTGTTTAATGTGATTCTATTCCTGTATTGATGTTCTGTGCTGCAGTCTATAACATCAATATTGTGTTTTGCATTGCTGACCTTGTCTTAACCTTCTTCTATTTTTTATGTCTTTTATTGACAATGCCTTCTCATCTGAAGGCTACTGTGATTGTTTTAATATGATTCTTTTAAAGCCTCCAGATGCCAATATTGTCTTCCAACAGGCTTCTTTAGATTTAGCATTGCTATATGCCAGCTGCATTTGACTAGGTATTATCATATTCACAGAATCTAAAAGAGAGGGTCATTTTGTACCTGCTAACCTAGAATAGAGAGGACAAAGAGGTGCCTACTTGGGGCCTGTTTTATAAAGACTCATAAGGCCCGATAATCAAAATCATTTAACCAACCAGGAACGGCTTTGTGGCCGGTTAAATAGTGTTTTAGTGCTTAACTTCAGATATTCAGCAGGAAATAAGCAGTTATCTCTTGCTGGCTAGCTGTTAATCGACTATATCATGTGACACAACTGGTTAAGTGTGGATATTCAGTGCCAAATCAGCAATGTTTAGCGGTTAAAATAGGCCACATAAAGAGCAGGCCTATCTTTAACTGCTAAGCACTTAACCGATTAGAGCTTACTATCGGCTTAACTGGTTAATTTGTCAGGGTCAGAAATGAAACCGGATATTCAATGCCAATCACTGAAAACGGCCCAATATTGACTGTCCTGTTTTAACGCTGATGGAAGAAGCAAAAGTGCTACCCACCACCGGCTGAATATTGGGATGGAGAGGGGTAAGTGTTTTTAGGCTCTGTACGACTGGTAGCGCTATAGAAATGATTTGTAGTAGTAGTAGTAAAACAGACCAGTACAAATCCTGCAGAAATCATGGATATCTGCACCCACATAAATTTTCAACAGTTTGAAATCAGGTGTTAGCATAGAATGCATACAATTGTGTGTGTTTTATAAAGTATACTTATAAATTGCAACTTTGCCCAGAATATTAGGCTAGATGGACCATTGGTCTGACCCAGTATGGCTATTCTTATGTTCTTATACTGGTGCTAATTGGCAACAATTTAGATTTGCACACACCTCTTGCTAAGCACAAATCCTATAATGCACAACTCAAAAGAGTGCATGGTCATGGGAGGGGCATGGGCGACAGTGGCGTAGCGATGTGGGGCCCGGGGGCCTGAGCCCCCTCAAATTTCCTCCAGGCCCTTGGTTTTGCAGCCAGCTGAAGACTTATCCAGCGCCGATCTCCGAAACCGCCATGTTGCCTGCCCTGCTGTCTTTTCCTCCTCATGTCCTGCACACTCCTTTAAGTGAAACTTAGCAATTTCACTTATAGCATGCAGGATGCGAGGAGGAAGAGAGAGCAGGGCAGGCAATGTGGCGGCGCCAGAGACCGGCACTGGAGAAGGCATCAGCTGGCAGGGGTTGGGGACCCCTGCCAGCCAAGGTACTTTGCTACAGAAGTGGGTGGGGAGCGGTGAGGCAGTGGGGGAGCAGCGAGGGGGCGGTGGCGGGGCATAGATTAATATGTGCCCCCCACCTCGGGCTCTGGCCCTCTCCCACCACGGGGTCTGGCTATGCCCCTGATGGGCGAGTTGGGGCATTCACTAAAGGTGCATGCAGTATTACTGAATACCAGGTATCCGCACCTAAATTACTCACCAAGATTTGCACCTGTTGGTGTAAATTCGTGTGCCCAAAATTTGGCATGGAAATCAGCTCTAAGTGCTATTCTATAAAAGGTGCCCAACTCAGAGCGCTGTTTATAGAATAGGGCTCCATGTGGATTGTTTTGGCGCCATTTTTTGGGTGCCATTTGCTGAATCTAGTCCTTAATGCCTCTTATTAAATTATGATGCAAACGTAGAAGAAACAAATCCCTGTAGGAATATAGAATATGCAGCAGAACAGTGAAGATGACTCAGGAATAAGCAGACAATGCTTCAGATGGTTTAACAGTTTCTTGTAGTACAAACGAGACTCGACACAGCTGTGTTTCGATCAAAATGTATAAGCAGTAATGTACTCTAAGGTCAACAATTGACATATAACATGCTCTCCGATATTCTAGAATAGTGGGGAATTGTGGAAAACAGATACTTCAAGATAAAGAGTAAACTATGAGCCAAAAATAAATATATCTTTCAAATGGAAGTTCCAGTGTAGTCTGACAGAATTGAGAAATATCAATGTAGATGAGGAATGAGAAACCTTGAGATCGCTGATCAAATCATAGATAATATACACAATACTAATTACTACAATAGGCAGCCACAGAGAATAGTTTAATTGTCAGAGATCTAAGCATACTTGATAAGTCTATAGTCATTCAACTTGAAAGCTGAGCCAAATTTTCATCTTTTACTTACTTTGATTTTTCCTTATTGAGAAATACAGTTCAGAATGTCTTTTTCAATCCTACATGCATATAACCACATGGCATTTGAATCTCTTGCCTCGTTATGCCAGTCAAAGTTATATGATAGAGCTCTCAATGGTGATTATTTCTGGCATTTAGCCCACCTCTTCAATGTCGCCATTCGCACCTAACCACCATACCTTTATTCAGGAAATCTAGACTGCCCCAACTTGACATTTTGCCCATTAGATTGTAAGCTCCTTTGAGCATGGACTGTCCTATTTGTTAAACTGTACAGCGTTGCGTAACCCTAGTAGTGCTCTACAAATGTTAAGTAGTAGTAGACTTATCAGTAGCTTTCTGATTATTTTATTTCCTGTTTTAAGATTTTTAGTTTGGTCGGTGTTATGTCTGTATTATTTTATTCAATGTTAAAATTATGCTGTGCATTATTTGAACTGTACTCAAATTTGTACACGCCAGAGAGTATAAAGGCAGACTAAAAATTCTTAAATGAAATTAACTTTACATTAAATTAAAAATGTCACGCTGCAGATGCTCGCAAGGATTTTCCCCCCTCTCCTCCTCAGAGTGGTGAACGAGAAGAGCAGGTGTGCACAGTAGCAAGATCAAATCACATTACACCTTATGGATGAGTAGCTTGTCTGTACTCTGTACTGCATGTGTATGAGTGTACACTAACCTGTAAAAGTGACAGTATTACACTACTGCTAGGGGTCATCGTGTACCATTTAGAACCCAGAGCCCGATGGGGCATAAGTAACTGGGGATCACTCCTGCTCAGCTGCTAGATTCCAGAGAACACCTACCCTCAGTAGGTTCCAGGAGACCTTTGGGGGAAGGTGGAAAGTTCAGGCAGGGACAGCCCGACCATTAGGCCACATGAGGCGGGGCTCTCAGGCGGCACTCTTTAGGAGCGGCATCTTGGGGGGCAGCTTCACAGTGTGTTACCTCATCACGGTGACATTCCAAACCCGGCAGTGGCAGCAATTCCCATACGCTGCCCTGCCGCTGCCAGCACCCGCCTCTTCCCTTTACTGCGGCCGCTTGAAGTAACTTCCTGTTTCACTCAGGCAGGCACAGTAAAAGGAGGAGGCGGGTGCTGGCAGCAGCAGGCAAGCTTATGGGAATCGCTGCTGCTGCAAGGTTTGGAACGTCACTGTGAGGAGGTAAAATGCCCAGGGGGGCAGCATCTCAGCCCGATGGGGGGTGGCATCTCAGTCTGGGAGGGGGGGGGGTTGCATGCAAGTTCTGCCTCAGGCGGCATCTTGCCTTGGGCCAGCCCTGAGTCCAGGGGTGCCTTATGGGTGTGGATCTGCTCCATGGTCTAGTTTTTACATACATTGTAATCCACATTGATCCTTTATTGGTAGATATTGGAATATAAATTTTTAAAGTATTGTATTGTCTCTGTGTTCCGGGGGATGGGAGGGGTCTGTGGGTGCCCACAACTCTATGCCCCTTTAGGATGGCTTTGAGAGTAGTAACAGCATTATTGCATGATCACAAGTTGCATTATTCATTTATCCATTTATGCACACAAGTGGCAGGTAAATATGGGGCCCAATCACAGAATTGCCCTTCACTTGCATACTTTTATGTGCCTATCAGCTGGCTCTTTTGTAGAAAAATAAGGCCATTTCTGTGGGTAAAGCACTGGAAAATATCTTTGAACTTTCTAGCCTTTACAGGCCAGTAGAAGAAGAGAATCCACTGTAAGGGAATTCCCTTTCCCATTGCTTCAAACCAAACAAATGCCTTAGAGGAGAATGCAAAACCCCAACAAATAGGATTATGATGTTTTCAGACAAGAACTGTAACGAATGAACAGTATTTTTACTTGAAAGGTGTCTCATGTATCCAGGCAGATTCTGTAGTTCTGTGTATCAACCATAGCCAGGAAGTAAACCAGCTTGGCCATGAGGTACCTTTCTTCAAGCTATAGTCCTAATTCGTGGTAGGATGCTCGAATATGTTGCCAGTTTCCAAAATATTAGAGCAGTCATGCTGACAGGCCATAAAAGTCCTGTTACTCTATAAGAGAGAGGAGCTACGTGCAATTGTTTCTGGCTTTGAGGGGTGTCCAAGTTCTATGGCCGAAAGCTCGGATTTTACTACAGTCCCTGAACCTGAAGCTTTTCAATCTCTGGAGCTGTCTGCCTTAGATATATCCTTTATATATACTTTTAGTGCACCAATAAAATATCCACTGAGAAAGCAAAACATGTAATTGGGGGCAGGTCATTATCAACAGAAGATGTGCTGCCAGGCATTTGCTGTATCTGTTGCTTGTAGATTTGCTTTGCAAAGGAAGATTTCATAGCTGGCTGACCCCTAGAGGGCTGCTCTCTGACCTGCCACTTTTCTCCACTATCCAGCATGTTTACTTGAAGGAAATGTGGGGGGTCAGAGTGCAGTACAGACAAATGGAGGGACAGCTTTGTCATAAAAGCAATAAAAGATGAGTAGGTGCCTCTGAATACTGCCAAACACAATCAGATCAGGTTTGTCATACAGTATGACTAAAAGAAAAAGGGAGGGGGCACTAACACAGCACCCAGAAGAGTAAAACATACCAATCAAAGTATGGTTTCCTCTAGCACTGTAAATACATCTAACCCATATATGAAAACAGACAGAGGAAGCACACACACACACAAAAAAATCATCCAGCCAATATTCAAAAAGGCCGCCAACCGATTATATTGTTTGTTTGCGGCTACCCGATCATTTTCGGTGGCACTAAACTGGTTATCTCCACTGAAAATGGCCATTTAGCGCCGAGTTCAAAAGGTAAATCGTGGGAGTTCCAGGGGCGGAGTCGGGTTAAGTGCCAATATTCAGCCCCTCACCGCATGCGTAAACCGCTTACTACTACTACTACTTATCATTTCTATAGCGCTACAAGGCATACGCAGCGCTGTACACTATACACAAAAAGACAGTCCCTGCTCAAAGAACTTACAATCTAGATAAGACAGGTAAACAGACAGAACAATTAAGGGTAAGGGAATAAAGAGGTGAGGATAAAAGACCAGGGCAAGTGAGTTAGGAGTCAAAAGCAGTGATAAAGAGGTGGGCTTTGAGTTTGGACTTGAAAACGGCCAAAGATGGGGCTAGACGTACAGGCTCGGGAAGTCTATTCCAGGCTTGAGGTGCAGCAAGATAAAAGGAACGGAGTCTTGAATTAGCAGTAGAGGAGAAGAGGACAGATAAGAGAGATTTATCTACAGAACGGAGTACTCGAGGGGAGGCGCATAAATAGCAGCCCTATCTTTAAGCAGTTTGGCTTATGTGGTCGAGGACTCTGAATATTGACTTAATCAGCTATGTGTGAGCTAACTCAAAAAAAAAAAAAGAAAGGATATTCAATGCTGAAGCCCAAATAGGGACCAGCATTTACTATCTGGGAATAACACTAGCAGCTGGCAGCAAAACGCTCACCGCCACCGGCTGAATATCAAGGGAAAGGTTTATAGAAACTAATTATGAATGACTATTTATAACTTTCAGCAATGTACGTATATGTATTTATGATTGTACAGCATGTGGTGGGGGCAGGCACTACTGCCAGGCTCCAGAGGTAGCCCGGCGGTAGTACCTGAATGGTGAACACCAACAGCGCAGTAGCTGTTCTGCAGTGTTATAAAAGGATCCCTTAGCACACTAATGATTGCCACATGCTAAATTATAAGATGCTCATTATATTCCTGTGGGTGTCTTATTATTTAGCATGTGCTAATTGTTAATATGCGCTAAATCTAATCAATAATGAATAGTGGGCACAAAGTCTCCATTATATATAAGAAACTTCTAGCATCTCATTACAAGGATAACCACATACTGCAAGAAATGTGGGAAAAAGATACCAACCATCAAATTCCTGAATCTACGCAAACTAACCTTTGGTTATCCTTGGTCAGACCGCTTTTCTCAGCAAATATTATGCAATCAATGTTTTTCCTATACCATAGAGCTGTATGGACCCCCACGGAAAATGTATAGTGCTAAATTGTTAGAAAATAATCATTGTTGGCATTGTAATTCTCATATAGGCACATTAATGCATATGATTTATGAATGTGAAAAAGTTAAATCATTTTGGCAAGCTATATGGAAGATCATAAGTGATATCTTTAAACTTAACATGCATCTCAAACCATCATTAATAATATTCAAGTCATGTTCAACAGAAATTTGCTTACCTGAACATCAAAGAAAATTATTCGACATATTGATCACCATTGGTCAACAAATGATTTTAGCAAATTGGAAAATTGTGACTCACTTAAATGAACACTTTTGGTGGCAAACTGTTCTACTATACCACAGGTTTGAGTCAACATCAGCACACCTACTAGGAAATATCAACAAGAAAAGCCTAATATGGACTCCTCTCAAGGACTATATCAAAATATTACAATCATAAATATTATAGGTCATATAAGGATGACCTCAATTACTAAAATGTTCTATCCCATGCACATTTTCTTTCTTCTTCTTTATTGTTACCTTTTGTACAAAAACCAATAAAGTTTCGGGGAAAAAAAATATATGCGCTATATCTGTTAGCGCGCCTTAATAAAATGATCCCTTAGCATACCTGTGGTACTTTACCAATACCTCCCTGTGCTAAATGGATAAAGTCTGGCTGGACAGCAATTTGTCCTACTAAAACAAGTCTCGTCAGATGGGGATTTTTAAAAAGAAGCATTTATCCAGTTAAATGCCAAAATTAACTGTAAAAATACCTTAGTAAGGCATGAATTCTCTGTGCCAAACCTATGCAGGCTGTTTCCCATTAAGACATATTTGACCAGCAATGTTGTTCTTAACAAGAATTCTACCATTTCAAATAGGCAAACGTACTCACATTGTAACTGTTCATCTTACTGCAGTAATTGAAAAATATATAAAATATTGAAGCTAAAAAAAAGACTTCTACCATTTCACCAGGTACAATCTCCAGACTCGCTGGTCTTTTATTTTGTGGATCATGCCTGCAGACCTTTCTAAATACTGACATTATATTGACTATCCTCCAGTTTTCAGGTACAGTGGCAGATTTTTAATACTAGGTTACAGATTATGTTGTATCTATGGTAACATTAAAAGTTGAATACGTAAAGGCCTAGTTGCTACATCCTTTCTTGAAGCATTATTTCTGAATAACAGCTTTAATGATAGTGATTTAGAGGGGTTGTTACTGCACTATGGTAAAATTCACAATTTTACCACAGCCCAATTTACTTCATGAATCACTAACCTACAGTACCACAATTTCATGACTCAGATGATAAATTGAAATTTGCATTGTTGTAGCTGAGAATATCAGGCACTCCCAGCCACAACAAAGCAAAGGTAGCAGGCCCAAAGTTTGAAATCAATTAACCACCATCCCTTGGCACTCACTTCGCAGCCCCTTCTGAAGATCTTCCCACCCCTAAGTCTCCTGGTACCTCCTGTGGTCACTGTTGTGTCTAGTGGGCAGACAGCTCTTGCCCTGTTGGCAATGAAGTTCAAAATGGCACTAAAATCCCCCTAGATATAGTCTTGTAGTATACCAGGAGCGGACCGACATTGATCTGCGTCCCCAAGCAATAAGGGTGATGGGACCTTAAAACCACCTATCAAAAGTGATTAGACTAGATGGAGGCTAGGGGAGAGTGGGCCCCCTATGGCTGTGGGCCATTTCACACTGCCCTATTGTTCCAGTAGTCAGTCCATCCTTGTGGTATATTACTAGGGTTCAAGCGCTCCCTTATTTGGCAAAGTGATCCCTAGTCATAGTACTTACTGCATGACTATAGGTAGGGGAGTTTGTGTCCCATTTTGAGTCCCAGGTGCCAATGAGGCAGGAGCAACCGGAGCTTGCTCCTGCCCACCGGCCAGCCACTAGGGAGACCTCCAGAAGGCGCTAGAGGGTTCAGAGTGGTGGAAGGATCTTCAAAAGAGGCTGCTGGGAAGTAGAGGTGCTAAGAGGGTGGTGTCAGGGGTAGGAGAGTTGAGAAAGAGGTGCTGGGAGTAGGGGGTGTTGAGAAGAGGGAACAGAAGGGGTAGGCAATTACAGCTATCTGCTGCCAACCCTTTAATAGGCTCCACTGGAACATTGGGCCATGCACTACTAGTCCAATGCTCTCAGGAAAGAAAGATAATCCCAGCTCAATGCTGGTATTTATCAAGGTCTAATGTAATCTGTATTATTTATTTAGGATAGTAACAAAATGGTTTGCATGCATTTTCATGCTTGGCACCTCTTTATTGCATAACTTCTGTTGGCCCAAAATTGTGTTAAAGGCAAATGGCGAAAGATTATGCCATTTATTGTGAGTTATTTGACAACAAACATGTGCTTTTCCCATAGCATATGAACATTGCCTTATTTCCGATCTGACGAAGAAGGGCAACCTTCGAAAGCTAATCAAGAAATGTATTATGTTATGTCCAATAAAAAAGGTATCATCATATTTTCTTTTCCATGTTTTATTTTGTTTGATTTCTAATGATTACCTTTAAAAGTGGACTAACACGGCTACCACACCTCTCTAGCCATGTTAGTAACTATGGTCCTTAATGTTTTACCCTGTGGCATTATCAACAAAGGGACTTCTCAGACCAAAGTTGGAAACTGATGATAAAAGGTCCTTTCCCTATGCTGTTTCTTTCTGTGCTGTGCTACGGAGTGCTTGGTGGAAAATGCTGCATGATGAGAAAGCAATTACAATAATCAAAGAGGCTTTTTTTCACGATCTGTTGTGCAATTACTTATCCTTATATGAACATTGCCTTCTGTTATTTATTTCTCATCTATCATGATTATTATGCCTGTAACAGATACACTGGAAGACAAATGAATGGAAAACCAGCTTCCTCCTCACCTGTCCCTCTGAATAATAAAAAGGAACAGCACAAAACAAACCCAGAGTCCTGAGCCAGAGCTGTTGGAAGAGGGGGATGGGGAAGGGGATGCTCTCTATCAAGGAAAAAATAGAAAAGAATTCCCAGAAGGTAGATCAGATTCATGGACATTTCCTGCAAGTACAGGTCAGCTCCTTTTACATGATAAAGAGCCTCTCTGACATGCAGAGAGCTGTATTCTCTACATTATTTGAAGAGAGGGCAAAGCCCACCCCCCCCCCCCCCCCCCCCCACACACACACACACACACTCTCTCTCATTGAAATATTTTCCCAATCAGGGCTGCCCTTTTGCACCTCAAAATTGCTCTTTTGAAGAATTCATGGCATGGAGTGCAAGTAGCATTGAGGAACAAAATCTGCCTACATCCGATTATGGCAGTAGCAGATGAGGACTGATTGAAGGTAATAGGCCAGAGCAAAGCTGGAATTTGAAATGGAGATCATTCTAAGCCCCTAAATTAAACTGAATGAAAAGATGCAACTCCTCTACATTTCTTGGAATAAACCTTAGTATAGTGAAGATTTTTCTTATCTTTCCTGAAGATGAGGTGTTTGCTTCCAACTATAAATAAGATAAAAATTGCATCCTAAAATATACTTTTTGCAGATTCATTCAGAGAAGTCTCTGATTTTAGTTCATATCTTACGTTAATTACTTCTGTCGTGGTTTTCTCAAATCACTTGTTTCACCCTGGTTTCCATGTTGATCACTGAAATGCGGTAAAAATACCCAGATTTGAAATTTCATTTCAGTAATACCTGTCAGCAACCATTTTCAAATAGACGAGATATGTGCAAACTCCAGATTGCATTCATTGAAAACTGTGAGATTATTTAGTGGCACAGCTTCTATCCAACTTTAAACATGTAACTTATGGATATAAAGTTATGCAAAATTTGAGCAGCACTATTCATTTGCGTGCAAGCAATGAAAATCTACATTTGACAAGCTATAGGTTTAAAGATAGACCTACTATTTACCTCTTGTCATACATTCAGAGGGTTATTATTATAAAACATTTTTTGTGCAATGGACTCTTATAACATTAGATCATGCCTAAAAGTAAATGAAGTGTATATAATTATACAGCGGAAAGGCAAATCTAAAATAGGGTGCCAATAATTAGGTGCCCAGAGGATGCCTGGTAAAAGCCTATTTTACAAAGGAATGTAAGTGCCTACCTTCCTTTAGAGCAGAGGTTCTCAACTCAATCTTCAGGATATACTCAGCATGTCGAGCTTTCAGGATATCCACAATGAAAACGCATGAGATAAATCTGCATACAGTGGAGGTAGTGCGTGCAAATTTATCTCATGCATTTTCATTGTGGATATTTTGAAAACCTGACCGGCTGGGTGTGTGCTGAGGGCTGGGTTGAGAACCCCTGCTTTATAGAATACTAGCCTAACTGGATATGGGTATAGGCAGGAGCATTTAAAGCAGGAGTGAAGGAGTACCCTAATGATTAGTGTAGTGAACGCGGATCCTGGGGAACTAGGTTCAATTCCCACTTCAGCTCCATGTGACCTTGGGCAACTTACTTAACCTTCCATTGCCCCAAGTACAAAAATAAAAACACCTTAGATTGTGAGTGCACTAGGGATATAGAAATGATTAGAAGTAGAGTATATAAGTATTGCCATACTGGAACAGACCAAAGGTCCATCAAGCCCAGTATCCTGTTTCCAACAGTGGCCAATCCAGGTCACAAATACCTGGTAAGATCCCAAAATAGTACAAAACATTATATGCTGCTTATCCCAGAAATAAGCAGTGGATTTTCCCCAGGTCCATTTTAATAATGGGCTATGGACTTTTCCTTTAAGAAGTCGTCCACACCTTTTTAAACCCCGCTAAGCTAACCACCTTTACCATATTCTCTGGTAATGAATTTCAGAGTTTAATTACACCTTGAGTGAAGAAACATTTTCTCCAATTCGTTTTAAATGTACTACTTTGTAGCTTCATTGCGTGCCCCTAGTCCTAGTATTTTTGGTATTTTTGGAAACAGTAAACAGACGCTTCACGTCTACCCATTCCACTACTCTCATGATTTTATAGGCCTCTATCATATCACGTTAGTGCGGGAGCACTTGGTGGCGGCAAGTTCCCCCCCCCCCCCCCCCAAATGGCCGCGCAGCAAATGGTTCATTTACTGCATGGCCATTTTTTTTTAATCCCAGCCTTTTACCCACTGGTAAAAGGGGGCATTAGCACGCATGAAAAATGAATGCTGATGCTAGCGCAGGCCCCCTTTTAATAAAGTTTAGTAAAAAGGCTCCTAAGTGCTGCACATACCTGAGTAACTTACAGCCTTCTGTAAGTTACATACATAGATCTGAGTTCTACCCCCTTGTATATATGCAACATGGGGTCCTTTTACTAAGATACACTAATGGATTTAGCATGCAAGCTAAATGCTAAAAAGCCCATAGGTATATAATCTATTAATGCACCATAGTAAAAGGACCCCTATGTAAATTAAGAAGGTATTTGTAGAATAGCTCTTAGGCAGAATTTTGGCACTCATGCATTTATGTATGGGTAAATGTCATTATTTTAAACATTGACACACACAATGCACTCAAAAATGTTAGCACCTATGTTATAGAATTGTCCCCTGAGTATGGACACAAGCGGAGTTGCATATTTTGTAAAATATGCACTAACACAGGCTTGTTCAACCCACTCGACCCGCCAGCCTCATTTTCTTGGCACACAGAAGCCCGGATGAATTCCCCCGATAGGATCCGCTTCTCTGCTGAGACTGGTTTCAGCGTGCCATGAGGTTGAGAGAGAGCCTTGCAGCACTGAAAGCTGAGGTTGTTTCTGCGGTATCAAGACTTGCGGGGACAGCTTCAACTTCTGTTGCCGTGCAGCTCTCTTTCCACCTAATGGCGCGCCAAAACCAATCTCGACAGAGAAGCCGATTCTGTAGGAGTACTTATTCAGGAGCTTCTACGGGCCAGGCCACTCCTGCAGGGAAGCAAGTCTTCTCTCCATCAAAGTTGAGCGGTACGAGATTGTGTGTCTAGCAAGGTGTTGGTTGTGCCCTCACTGAGATTTGGAGTTTGCTGCAACTCCTGGTATGTGGTTCCATGTTTCATGGTCACAGTGAATTTTTTTTAGAACTAGGTTTGTTATTGATATTTTTCATAATTGACATGTAATTTGTTGCAAACTTAAAATTCATAGTAACAAAGTAAGTGACGGCAGATAGACCTGAATGGTCCATCCAGTCTGCTCAACAATCTCATTCATTCTCAAGTCAAGACTAAAATAAAAAATGATTGTGATGTTAAATACTTGATCATGGTCTTCCTTTGTTGTTTTAGGGACATAGACTGTAGAAGTCTGCCCAGCTTTGTCCTTATTTCCAACTTCTGCATTGCCGTCAAAGCCCACTCCAATCTATCTAGTCTGTCTTATCATTTGTAGGACACAAACCATAAAAGTCTGCCTGGCAATATCCTCACATTCCAAATTACTGGAGTTTACGTCGAAGCTCTCTACAGCCCATCCTAAACTGGATTGCTATATGCGGGACTCAGACCGTACAGCACCGGCCCTAACTGATACAGCCAGAGTTGCCATCTAAGCACCACTTGACATGCAAACACATCTGTAACCCTTTAGGTTTTGTTTTTTATGCAATTCATTTTATAATTAGAGATCATCTGTGTTCATCCCACCCCACTGTCACGAAATGCCTAGCCACCCGCCTGGGGCTACCCTGCAGCCACTTACAGGGTCTATCCCCAGCACAGCTCAGGTCTACCTGCACCTGCCACTTGTGCTCTACACTAGCACTCTCCTCCTACTGACTGGGTTCCAACCACCTCTGGGTGAGTCTCCCACTCTCAAGGTGTTCCCCAGTGATTTCCAGGTTACTGGGTCCACACTCCAGTGGTCCCACGGTTCCTAGAAAGCACTCACAGACCCAACACACAAACCACCAGGATTCTTAATCAGTCCAGACAAGCAGAGACTATAAACAAAAAATGTTTATTGTCATTAAAAATTAGAACAATGAACAGAAAAGGTGCAATCAGCAAACAGTAAAAGATAACTATATATGGATCAATTATAAAACTATCTAAACATTTGTTTACTATTTAAATAGTACCTAGGGAGATCAGGACATACAGTTGCTCACAGGTTATCAAATATAACTTTTCACAGGGTCTCAGCAAAGAGATCCTTCTCTCTTTTCTCCCTGGCTAAGACTAGAGAAAAAAGTCAGTACATCCTAGATGAATTGAGCTCCTGGGTCAATCAGAGCCCAGAACAACAAGTTTTCAGAAGTATACTGCATCTTACTTCCTATTTGTGTTAGACTAAAGGAAAAACAGTCATTTCTCTGTAACAGTTTTTAAACATAAACATGCACCACCTGCTCGCCAAACTAGAGAAATACACTTCAAAAAATAATACAGTTTACAGGCTTAAAAACTACTGCTTTGTCACAGCAACCTTGAATTCCACCACAGTTCTCTTCTCCACCACTTTCCTCAGGATGATATTCCAGGCATCAACCACCCTCTCTGTGAAAAATAATTTTCTGACATTACTCCTAAGTCTGAACACAAACAGGGAAAAAAACCTGTACACCAGGAGAAAGTAGAGGCTGATCAAAGGACGAATTCAACACTGGAGATGTAATTAAAAACTACTTTATTGATGCAGATGTTCAGTGACCTGAAACGGTCTGTGTTTTGGCGTATCGCAACGCCTACATCAGGCATCAAATTAACAATTCATCCGATAGAACATGTAGCTATGCTGTGAATATCAAACCAAAGGACTGCAATTCTATCAGGCTGGTCGAGAGTCATACACAACTGAACCGACACCAGCAAACTCTGTGGGGTCCGCTCTTTGGCAATGCTGGGGGAGCACTTAATGCCACCCACTGAGGTGGTGGTAAGGGCTCCCATGGTAACCCGGTGGTAACCGGGTAGCTGCCGGGTTAGCACCACACTATAGATTACAGAATTATTTTCCATAGCACCAGCAATAGCGCACACTCAAGAAACTATCGTCGGCAGCTGCGTGAGCCAGCGGTAGTTCTGGGTTGCCGTATGGCAACCCTTTAGTAAAAGGACCTGTCACAAAATGCCTAGCCACCTGCCTGGGGTTACCCCACAACCACTTAGAGGGTCTATCCCCAGCACAGCTCAGGTCATCCTGCACCTGCTGCTTGTGCTTTACACTAGCACTCTCCTCCTACCAACTGGGTCACAACCGCCTGGGCGAGTCTCCCGCTCTCAAATTATCCTCAGTGGTTTCTAGGATTCTGGAGCCACACTCCAAGTGGTCCCACAGTTCCCAGAAAACACTCACAGATCCAATACACAAACCACCAGGATTCTTTATCAGCCCAGACAAACAGGGCGAACAAACAATTATGTTTATTCTCTTTAAAGTATTGAACAGTGGAACAAAATAATGTAAATAGGCAAACAATAACAGGTAACTGAAATATGGATCAATTATAACACTAATTAAACATTTGCATACTGGCTAGACAGTACCTGAGAAGATCAGGACATATAATTCACTGAGCCTCAGCAAAGAGATCTATCTTTATTCCTGGCTAAGACTAAGCAACAGTCAGCATCTGCTGGGTAATTTTCAAAAGTCCAGGCCAATCAGAGCCCAGAACAGTCAAGTTTCAAATAAAAATTGTTTGCATCACTACGGACACTTCCTATCATCTGTGTGCCAAATAAAGAAAGACAAGTCAGTCCTCTGTAAAAGCTTTACACATAAACATGCACCATCTGCTGGCCAAACAGGAGAAATATACTTCAGAACATGATGCAGGAACACACTGTTTCTTCACAGGGACCCTTAGTGCACATCCACTTAGCACTGACTAAATAGGAAGCGCTAAGTGCATCCAAGCTAATTGGGACCAGAGTACCATGTGCTAATGGACATTTACCCCCTGATTCTATACAGGTGGCCAAAAATTGAGTGTGCAAATCTATGCATAGCTCCGATTTGCACGTGCAATTTAATAGAATAATGAACCAATTAATGCCAAAAACTGGCTTTTTAACAAACAATTAATTAATGGCACTAATTAGATTTCATTGAGACTGACATGTGTAAAATTAGGTACGGGATCTGTGGAAATGGGATAGTCATGGACATTTTGGGGTAGAATAGGGGCATGGTTTTGAGTTACATGCATAATTATAGAATATGGGTATTTTGTACGTAAATTTAGGCATGGGCATTTGCACCATGTTTTTGTTGGTGCAAATGGTGGTACCTAAATCTGCGCACTACTTTTCCACTTATGCATTATTCTATAAACTGGGCTGAACTTTAGGCACAGCTTATAGAATATCATTTAAGTGTGTGTGGGGGGGTCAGTTCTGAAGTTTTGGCACCTTAAATAGAATCTAGCCCCTAATGTGGGTCCTGCATAAGACATGTTGGGCACGAACTCCTCTCCTAATAGTTGTTGTGTTAAATTTGCACTTACCGTGTGTTAGTTTAGGGGTCCTTTCCAAAGGCATATTAGCATTTTTAGTGCGCACTAATGATTAGCACATACTAAACACTAGAAAAGCCCACAGGAATATATGGGCACATTAAGCGTTTGGTGCATGCTTATTATTAGTGTGCACTAAAAATGCTAGTGTGCCTTTGTAAAAGGGCCCCTTGTTGCATTAAAATGCAGTAACTACAAAATCTGATGCATTTTACTAAAGGACTCCTATTTATAAAATAGGTGCTATCCTGCTTACTTAACCAGGGACCCTCTTATAAAACTACCCTCCAAGTGACTGAATTATGCCTGAATGTATGTTTTCTTTCCCACCTTTGCTGCTCCCCAGAATCTCCCCTTTCCTGGATGTATAACTTTAGCTGAGTTGCAAATATAATGGCCAAAGTTATTTGTATAACTTCTAGAGCTTTTGTCTTAAACCAAGCATTTATGTAATCAGTGCCGTCACCAACAGCATAAGTGCATTGAATACTGGCCTCTTTGTGGACCAAATGCAAAGAATCTGAAGCCAGTTACTCACTCAAAATCAAGGCCTGCTGTTTCTGCACATTTTGTGAAAGGCTATCTGCCCTTTTCTTTGATTCTCCCTGCCACAGTTGAACTAAAACCTTTGCCTTAAAAAGCCAGGAAATACAGGAATCCATAGAAAGGCCTAAGAAGGCCAAATTATATTTTGAACTTTTTTTTTTCATTTTCTCTGATCTGGTATAATATACTGTTGTATATGTTTGGCTGCAGCAGGACCTGATATTTAGGGAATTCAGTAACATAGTAACATAGTAGATGATGGCAGAGAAAGACCTGTACGGTCCATCCAGTCTGCCCAACAAGATAAACTCATATGTGCTACTTTGTGTATACCTGACCTTGATTTGTATCTGCAATTTTTAGGGCACAGACCTTAGAAGTCTTGCCCAGCACTAGTCCCGCCTGCCAACCACTAGCCCCGCCTCCCACCACCAGAGCTGCCACCGAATCTCGGCTAAGCTTCTGAGGATCCATTCGTTCTGAACAGGATTCCTTTATGTTTATCTCACGCATGTTTGAATTCCGTTACTGTTTTCATCTCCACCACCTCCCGCGGGAGGGCATTCGAAGCATCCACTACTCTCTCCGTGAAAAAATACTTCCTGACATTTTTCTTGAGTCTGCCCCCCCTTCAATCTCATTTCATGTCCTCTAGTTCTACTACCTTCCCATCTCCGGAAAAGGTTCGTTTGCAGATTGATACCTTTCAAATATTTGAACGTCTATATCATATCACCCCTGTTTCTCCTTTCCTCCAGGATATACATGTTCAGGTCAGCAAGTCTTTCCTCATACGTCTTGTAACGCAAATCCCATACCATTTTTGTAGTTTTTCTTTGCACTGCTTCAATTCTTGTTACATCCTTAGCAAGATACGGCCTCCAAAACTGAACACAATACTCCAGGTGGGGCCTCACCAACGACTTATACAGGGGCATCAACACATCCTTTCTTCTGCTGGTCACACCTCTCTCTATACAACCTAGCAGTCTTCTGGCTATGGCCACCGCCTTGTCACACTGTTTCGTTGCCTTCAGATCCTCAGATACTATCACCCCAAGATCCCTCTCCCCGTCTGTATATATCAGACTCTCACCACCTAACACATACGTCTCCCATGGATTTCTACTCCCTAAGTGCATTGCTTTGCATTTCTTCGCATTGAATTTTAATTGCCAAACCTTAGACCATTCTTCTAGCTTCTGCAGATCCTTTTTCATGTTTTCCACTCCTTCCTGGGTGTCCACTCTGTTACAAATCTTGATATCATCCGCAAAAAGGCAAATTTTACCTTCTAACCTTTCGACAATGTCACTCACAAATATATTAAACAGAATCGGCCCCAGCACCGATCCCTGAGGCACTCCACTACTCACCTTTCCCTCATCCGAGTGAATTCCATTAACCACCACCCTCTGGCGTCTGTCCATCAACCAGTTCCTAATCCAGTTCATCACGTTGGGTCCTATCTTCAGCCTGTCAAGTTTATTCAAGAGCCTCCTATGGGAAACCATGTCAAAAGCTTTGCTGAAATCTAAGTAGATTACCGAGGACTGAGGAGTAAAGTTAATGAGTTTTGGCTTGTCTGTATATGACTGGAAAACCCTGGGGTGGGTGGGACTATAAGTCCCAATGAGTCAGCCAAGTGCTGTATCAAAAACAGTTCTTTAGGTATGACCAGAACTGATACAGTCTGATCAAAGAATTTTCAGTTGATTTAACTTTCAAATTCCACTAGAATATAACTTTCCCTTAGTAAATAAATCTAAATATTCCCAATAATTATAGCAGTTTCATCAATGTAAAATGCAAATTTATAACCAGTTGGGAGACTAAGTTTTTGGTTTTGCCTAGGACTGGCAGAACCTTTCCACAAAGTTAGAATGCTACAGGACCAGAAGCAGTTAGAAAAGCCTATCCTCTATCAGAGCTAGGCAGGAAAGGAAAGAGGGTATTATTTTTTTGTTGTTGTTTTTGTATTTTTGGGAGGGGGGCAGGGTTAGAAGACAGAGAAGTGCACCACAATACAGATTCACAGGACAAATTAATTAAGCAATAAGTATTACATTAAAGAGAATATCAGGTAGCTAAACCTATAGCCAAAAAGTTGAGAAATTAGAATAAAATAATCAGAAATCACTTAGCAGTATTTTGGTTCAAGTTCCAGCACATGGAATGCTAATATTTGGGATGGTGCACTTTACTCTGTGGAGAAATCCCCCATACTGTCTGTGTCATAGGCAGGAGAATACAATAGGTCACTAGGGCCATGATGCAACCAATATTTTACCCAACATAATATCAGTAACTAGAGAGTTTGGGTTGAGACCATAGATTCATTTCTTTGACCCTCTCCAACCAAAAATGTGTCCCTCTGCCTCTGGTCTGTGTTTCACACAAGGTACAGTATTCAGGACAAACCCTTGTGATACGATGTTCAGTGCCTGCCTTTTCTTGCAAAATCCTGTCTTTGGTGAAAGGTAGCTGTAACACCATTAAACGTAGCTGTTAAAGGAACAAGCATCAAGCTTTAGTCTGGAAGAAATATTGCAGAATACGGAGAAATCACATGCAAAGAATTAACTAAATATAGGCTAAATAAGTTTAAACTGTTAGCCTAAACAAAACACGCTTGAGAAAATAAAAGGCACATAAATATGGTAAGAAAAAAATAAAACCCTGATCTATGCTATGAAAAAAAAAAGACTAAAGCACTTGCTGATATCATTTACAGAAGTGCAATGTTGAAAGGTACACTGGGTTCGCCTGCTATAGTTTCATGGTATTGATCCTTGGACTAGCATTGTCGGTAAAAAGCAAGTGGCACACTGCTTCAAGCTGTGTCCTTGAAAAACAAGTATGCTTGAAAACCTTTGATCACAGACTTTGGGACTAAGGATACACTGCTCATATATAAACTGGCACTGCTACCAACCTATTTTTTTCACCTTGGCAAAATAAAAAGCAAATACATAAGAGCACTCAAGGCATAAGCAGACCCAAACATGTCATGCTTGCTTTGTTGTTCCCTAGAACCACACAGACTTCAGTGTAATAGAAGCAGAGCAATATTCTGTGAGGTTCGGAGTTCAGCCAGGGCTTCTGAACCTAGGTGTGATCATTTTGGGGCGATTCGGTATTTTGGAGGGGTAACAAAAATAGTAGTTTATTGATGATTTTGCATCATGAAATTCAAGATGCAGTTTTAGGTGGGAACAATGTTGTAGCATGTGCTTCCTTTTCTTTAAGGAGGGAGTAGTGAGAGAATGTCAAACCCCCTTATGAAGATAATGAGTCTTATTGGTACAGGTCTCATATACACATGGTTTGAATCAATTCTTCAAATTTCAGTTGTTTGAATATCTTTTGTCCTATTCACAAGTGAATTTTCACAGAATTGCATTTACTTTAAAAATATTCATAGAGTTTGACTTATTCACAAGTATTGCAAAAAGAGGGTACATAAATGTTAACCAATCTGTTAAAAGCTAAATTTTGTGAAAGAAAGAAAGCAAGAAGCAAAAGAATGAAAATGAGGCTAACATTCATTATCCAAGTGAATTCAAAGCAAAAATAAATAAATAAAATCCAAATACGGATTTGAACCAGGTAGGAGTGTTGGATTATTTGTAGTAAATAATTAGCAGATTTTAGTACACACAGCTTCAGCTTTAGAAATGTTAATTTCTTTCTTCATCTCTCTCTCATTCACCCCTGAATAATTCACTGCTGAGTCACTTTAAAGTTGAAGTAACAAAACATCTGTTTACTCACAGTTTGCAGTTAGATTATAATCAGACAGGCTTATATATACATATTACTATACATTTGTATTATCAGCTCCTTCCATGTGCTTAGATGGTAATGGATGCTCACACCACCATAGATCCTCTCAGGTTAGGAGAGATCATGAGCTCCATGTGCTCCATGTGCTGCATGTGCTGCATCTAACCCCCACAGGAAGTTGCATAGCAGTGTGACCTCTCTAAGTAATTCACATCAGAGGTCACAGAGTAATCACAGAGAAATAATAGGTGACAGGCAATGCATGTAAAATACAATTACATTCCAACAAACCCCTTCTCATGCATAACTGTCATGCAATTATTTATTCATACAAAGTCCAAGCTTTATACGCAGATTCACAAAATGTTCTCTGGGTAACGGTTTGGTCATGATGTCAGCTGTCATCTCACTGGTGTGACAATAGTGTAGACTGATGACCCCTTCTTTTGCCAACTCTCGCACGTTGTGGTATTTCGTTGCGATGTGCTTGGTGCGTGACTGAACCTTGTCATTCTGTGACAGTCGGATGCAGCTCTGATTATCTTCCATTATCTGGATTGGTCTCTTTTCAGCTATTCCAAAATCCAGCAAAAGTTTTTCAATCCACATCAGTTCTCTGCACGCTTCCGATACGGCCACATATTCAGCTTCTGTAGAAGACAAACTCACAATACTTTGTTTATGACTGGCCCATGAAATTTGTACATTTCCATACATAAACACATATCCACTTGTGGATTTATAATCAGAATGATCCCCTGCCCAATCTGAATCACAGTAACATATTAGTTTTGGATTACTATTGGCTGAAATCTTTAATTTACAATCAATGGTACCCTTTAAATACCTTACCATCCTTTTAACTGCAGTCCAATCTGATTTGGTAGGTGAGCTGACCCTTCTGCTCAAAATTCCCACTGCATTTGCTATATCAGCCCTGTATGTGGTAGCTAGATATAAAAGCTTACCTATGGCTGATCTATATTGGATGTTATCTGGTAAAGGTTCTCTTACTGTTTCATCCTTCAGAAAATCAGTGATCATGGGAGTGCTTACAACTTGGGCATCTTGCATACCTAAACTTTCAATAAGCTCATTTATTTTCTGCTTCTGGCTTAGAAGATAAGAACCATCATTTTGTTTCTCAATTTCTATACCAAGATAGTATGACACATTACCCAGTTCTTTTATCTCAACATTGAGGTTTAAACATTTTACAATGTCCTTGTACTCTTGCTCACTTTTGCTTGCAATGAGCAGATCATCAACAAAAGCTAAAATGTATGCATATTGTCCATTTGTGCACCTAGTGTACAAACATTTATCTGCTTCACCTTGCTTAAATCCTAAATTTGTCAATATTTCATGCAATTTTTCATTCCAACATTTTGCACTTTGCTTTAATCCATAAAGACCTTTGTTTAATTTACACACTAGCTGTCTTTGTTTTGTATTTATGAAACCTGTTGGCTGTTCCATGTACAAGTCTTCAGTTATATCTCCGTGAAGAAACGCTGTTTTCACATCAATGTGTTTGACTTGCATGCCTTTTGAGACTGCAATGCTCAGAAGTGTTCTGATTGTCGTGTGTTTCACTACAGGTGCAAACACTTCATCAAAATCTTCTCCATATTTTTGAAGATATCCCTTTGCCACTAATCTGGCTTTATACCTTTCCACTTTTCCTTGTGCATTCCTTTTTAACTTGAATACCCATTTGCATCCTATAGCTTTCTTGCCAGGAGGTAATTTTGTAAGAATCCAAGTATTATTTTTATCCAATGCATCAATTTCTTCTTGTGCAGCTTTATGCCATTCAGCAGCTTCTTCTGCTGGCATTTTCTCAATCTCATCCCATGTTAAGGGCTCTTGAGCTTCTGCTGACTTTGTTAGGTAAGACAGTCTTGGGGGTGGAACACCTTTGTTTTCCCTGGATGAGCGTCTGACAACAGGTTGGTCTGACCTTTCCGCATCCTCTAAATCTGAGAGTCCTTCTCCAATTGATTCCCCTTCTCCAACTGTACTGTCTTCTTCAATGATCCTTTCTGTGTCTGCTTCCTCTGCCTGTTCCTCGTTAGATACAGGTGAGTTGCTTTCAGACATCTGCCTTGGTATGGCATTTATATACACTGGCATGTCTATTATGGTTCTAGTTTCATATTCTGGATGATAAGGCTCATCTGGGATAATCCAGCCTTTATCAACCCTTTTGTTTTCATCAAAATATGTAACATGTCTTATGCCAACAATGCCAGTTTTCAGATTCAAAATTCTATATCCTTTGTGTCCTGGAGCATAGCCAACTAAAATGCCCCTTTCTGTTGTGGAATCCAGCTTATGCCTTCTTTGCTTTGGTACATGAGCATATGCTGTACTTCCAAATGTTCTTATGTGTGACAGGTTTGGCTTCCTACCATGCCATGTCTCATGTGGTGTGCGCTCAGCGCCTTTAGTTGGCATTCTGTTTTGTAGGTACACTGCTGTGAGAATGGCTTCCCCCCATAGTCTTTTAGGGAGATTGCTATCTGACAGCATACATCTGGTCATTTCCACAAGTGACCTAAATTTTCTCTCTGCAACAGAATTTTGCTCTGGTGTATAAGCTACTGTTGTGATATGTTGAATGCCTTCTTGTTCTAGAAATGTGCGCATGCTTTGTGAAGTGAACTCACCACCATTGTCGGTCTGAAGAACCTTTGGTTTTCTTTCAAATTTATTGCTCACCATGGCTACGTATTTCTTCAGCATGTCTGTGACTTGACTTTTTTCTTTCAGCAAATAGGCCACACAATATCTAGAGAAATCATCCAAGAATATTAGCACAAATCTGTTATTTCCCAATGATGGGATATTAAACGGTCCACATAAGTCACTGTGTATTAAGTCCAGCACTTTATTACTCCTATTTCCTGTGTATGCAGGAAATGAGGGTCTTACACCTTTTTGAGTAACACAGTCTATGCATTTCTCCATTTTACCAGCATCTGCACTTATCTGAATGCCGGTGGCCAGTTGCTTACTGTAAAGATCCTGGATCACCTTAGAATCACGATGTCCCAGGCGGCGATGCCAGATTTCCAGACTACATTTACCATCATTCTTCCTTACTTGCGCCATATGTGAGGCTTCACCTGAAATGCTCAGTTTATAAACATCATTATGCATAAAAGCTTCAGCATACACTTCATCATTTTTAGAGATTGTGCACTTACTGTTTTCAAAATGAATCACAAATCCCTTCTTATCTAATGTAGATACACTAAGCATATTGCAAACTGCTTGGGGAATATACAAGACATCACTTACAGGAATTTCTTTAACTTCATTAGACACTTTGCATTTTAAGAATCCAATACCTTTTGCTTGGATCTTAGCAGTCCCTGCGTTTGCAGTTTTAAGAATACCTTCCTCTGGACACATTTCCTGAAAGAAATTCTTACAATTGGTTAAATGGCATGTGCTCCCTGAATCCAAAATCCAAGTACTTTCATTTGAATTATTATTTACCATAGTCAAAGATTTTTCTGTCATTAGAAAGCCCTTGTGTTTATCTTTGTCCTTCATACATTTCCTGGTTTGAAAATTCTTTAGTTCCATTGGCTTAGGTGAGCTAGAGGGAGTGTTTTGTGTTTCCTTACACCATTTAGATACATGTCCCTCCTTTCCACATGAGTAGCAAATCAGCTTGCCCTTGGGTGGAGTTTTCCCATAGCTCCGCCTTCCTCTGTTCTTTGCCAAGAAATTTGTTTCATTTCTCTCTGACTGACTTTGAGAACACATCTCCTCAGAATCATTTATTATGCATTCCTGCCTTAGTTTTGATGTTGCCTGTTCAAAAGATTGCCCTTCAATGGCCTCATTTACAGACCTAAAAACATCAAACTTCTTTGATAGTGAGGTAAAAAGAAATGCTCTTTTCAATGCATCACACATGGGAATTCCAGAAAGTTCTAACTTTTGAAATGAAGACATAAGATGCATAATGTGATCATTACATTTACTTTTATCCCTTAATTTGGTTTCATTCAACTCTGCCAACCAAATTGGTTGCTGCTTTGCATATGTAGTTGCATACATAGTTCTCAGTTTATATAAAATGTCCTTTGGTGTATCTTTTCCCTCCACTAATATGGCTTGTTTCTCTGAGAGAGCTTCCAAAAGCATGCACTTCACATAATAGTTTGCATTGTCCCATTCAGCCATATTTTCAGCTGTTCTGTCTTGGTCTAAGCATATATTTAATCTTTTTGCTCGAAGGAGACATATGAATCTTAATTCCCACTGCTGATAATTAAACTCAGTTAATCTAGGCACCTTGAGAGAATAGAACAATGGTGAATTTCTTCCCTCAGCCATTTTCTTAGCCTTCTGTCTGCTGTGTGGGGGGAGAGAGAGACAGACTGAATCTTTCCTTTAAAACTTAAGAGAAAAATGTGGCCTTTTTTTCTGCCTGGTAATATTTCTCTTCTTTTTCAATTCCTGAGCCCTGGGCCCATAACCCTTTTGTTGGATTATTTGTAGTAAATAATTAGCAGATTTTAGTACACACAGCTTCAGCTTTAGAAATGTTAATTTCTTTCTTCATCTCTCTCTCATTCACCCCTGAATAATTCACTGCTGAGTCACTTTAAAGTTGAAGTAACAAAACATCTGTTTACTCACAGTTTGCAGTTAGATTATAATCAGACAGGCTTATATATACATATTACTATACATTTGTATTATCAGCTCCTTCCATGTGCTTAGATGGTAATGGATGCTCACACCACCATAGATCCTCTCAGGTTAGGAGAGATCATGAGCTCCATGTGCTCCATGTGCTGCATGTGCTGCATCTAACCCCCACAGGAAGTTGCATAGCAGTGTGACCTCTCTAAGTAATTCACATCAGAGGTCACAGAGTAATCACAGAGAAATAATAGGTGACAGGCAATGCATGTAAAATACAATTACATTCCAACAAGGAGGAGGTTGTCCTTCATCTAAAATGACCAGTAAAGATCCTGATGTTAACACTGTGTCCACATTTTACTCTATTGTGTATTTTCTTTTCCATGTATATCTTTGTTTTTCAAATATTGTTTCTTGTCTTTGTCTTTAAGTGATCTCTTGTATTTTTTTCTGGTATCACTAGAGAACTTGAGTGTTACGGGTGTGGCCGTGCCCCATGCCTACACTTACCTCTCCTCCCAGTAACCAGGCCCTATGGCTGCTGTGGATTGCTTTCTTCCTATTTCCAAAACGCGTTCCAGAGATCATTCCAGTCCTATTCTGATGTTCCAGCATTCCAGGCTTGCTTTGGTGTTCCTGCTGCCATGCCTCGCTTTGGTGTTCTTTCAGCCAAGCCTTACTCTGGTGTTTCTGCTGCCAAGCCTCACTCTTACTTGTGACATCATCAGTAAATGCTTTTATTAAGCACTGGGGAACTTTCAGGCTTTGCCTTTGCAACAGAGGTCTTCAGATGAGTTTTTGTCTGTGTGTGTTTTTGCAGTTCTAACCCTGCTTGTTCCTGCCCTGTCTGTCTTCAGCTTCAGTTCCTCCACTGCTTGTTCCAACCCTGTCTGCTTTCAGCTTCCCGTCCAGTCCTGTAAGTCTTCAGCCTCAGTTCCAGTCCTGCTTGTTCCTGCCCTGCCTAACTACAGCTTCAGCTCCAGTCCTGTTGTTCCAGTCCTGCTTATTCCAGCCCTGCCTGCCTACAGCTTCAGCTCTAGTCCTGTTGTTCCAGTCCTGCTTGTTCCAGCCCTGCCTAACTACAGCTTCAGCTCCAGTCCTGTTGCTCCAGTCCTGCTCATTCCAGCCCTGCCTGCCTACAGCTTCAATTCCAGTCCTGTTGTTCCACTCCTGCTTATTCCAGCCCTGCCTGCCTACAGCTTCAGCTCCAGTCCTGTTTGTTCCAGTCCTGCTTGTGCTAGCCCTGTCTGTTTTCAGCCTCATTTCCTGTTTGGTGGTTCGTCTGCTGCTACCGCTCACCAGCAGTGGCCCAAGGGCTCACTACTCCTGACTTCATGAAAGATTGCAAAGGCCATGAGCTTGGTGGAACCATCCACCTTGCAGAGGCTTCAGGAGCACTCTCTTCAGCTTTCACATCATCACGAAGCCATCCAAAGTTTGTCCGCACGCACGGAACAGTTCCAGCATGGCTTAGGAAACATGGCCCTAAGTATTTCTGGTGGGCAGAAGTCCATTTCATGTGGTCGTAAACATTTAGAAACTGCAGCTTTTTAAATTTTTTGCAATACCTACATTAAAAAGAGAAAAATGCCTACCTCTGCCAAGAGTGAAACAGTAGAATGTTCATTCAATTCCATTATGAGATTACATATTTTTATGGGGTTTTTTGTAGATGCATTTGACCATTGCAAGACTCTTCAAATCCAGTAAAGTATTTAAAGATTAAAGACAGTAAACAAATTTGCCTCATGATGGAAGAAATGTCAGGAAGAAATATAATTTAATATCAAAAGGCGCCCCTTCAAATATGTCATAGCCTAATATCCTGCAGCTCTAAAATGTCAAATTTGTTTTCTCCATTTTTCCTTTTTATAAAAATATTAGAAATAGCTGCACTTTGAATAAGTGTGAGCAACAGGGTAAACATTAGATTTTCTAAAAAGTTAGATGTTGACTATCAATAAGGAAATATAACAGAAAATAATGGGTAAAATACATGATATTTGATTAGAAGAATGCAAATTATGGTGAGGTGAAACACAAAGGGGCCCTTTTATTAGCAGCGGTAAAAAGTGGCCTGCGGTAGTGTGAGTGCATGTATTACATAGTAACATAGTACATGACGGCAGATAAAGACCGATACGGTCCATCCAGTCTGCCCAACAAGATAAACTTATTTTACATGGTATGTGATACTTTATATATATACCTGAGTTGATTTGTCCTTGCCTTTCTCAGGGCACAGACCGTAGAAGTCTGCCCAGTACTGTTCTTGTACTAAGTTCTGAAGCTAACATCGAAGCCCCTTAAAATTTACACTCCAGCCATCCCTATCTATTCAGTCACGATCAGGGCGTAGACCATAGAAGTCTGCCCAGCTTCCGTTTTGTTTCCCAATTACCGGCATTGCCACCCAATCTCCACTGAGATTCCACCGGGCCAATCTTTACCACGTCTACAAAAAAGGGCTTTTTTTTTTAATGGGACAGGAAAAGGGTCTGTGGTAAAAATGAAACCAGCGAGCGCTCAAAACCAGCCTGAGCCCTTAACACCACCCATTGATCTAGCGGTAAAGGCTCATGTGCTACATGCGTGCAGTGACCAGTCGGTGTACGCCAAGTGCTGATTACCGCCGGAACTGGCGCGCATAGGAGGAAGTACATAATTCATCCATGCATTATGGGTGCATGCCAAATCTGAAATTACTGCCCGTAGGGTGTGCTGGCCTGGTGGTAGTCTCATTTGGGCATGCGCTGCACGTGCGTAAAGCCTACCGCGGCTTCGTAAAAGAGCACCACAACCTCTCTCCTTTTGTCAATGAAAATCATCCTAGGACACATGTTAAATTGCCCTTTAATATCCACTTTTAGAACTGGAGAGGAAATTGTATAAAAGGATGCTTAAGGAGAAATCAAATAGGTACAAATGTTGAACCTATATTGTAAAGGCAACATCTGCAATTATGTGGCTTAAAAAATTATAATGTGAGAACTTTTGACATTCAATTTGATTGTGACAAAAAACAAAACTAAAGTTTTAAAAATGACCCCAGGGAAAGTACATATAATTATACCCACTCGGAAGCAGAAATAATTTTGGGGTGCATTTATTGAAATCTGGATTTACCACATTCTAACGCAGGACTTTCCCCGCATCCTAAGCCCAGATTTAACTTGACACATTTTTAGGGCATTTTCCATTTTTTTAATTTCGGGTCACGTGCTAATGTTTGCATTAGTGTGTGAAACCTGCAAACAGTTAACAGGAGAGCAGTTTCTGACTCCTATTTAGGAGACAGTAGTTAACTCTTTATTAGCCGGTTAACATGCCCCTTAAAAAATATTTTCAGAAAATAGCTAATAGCACAGTAAGGGGCCCTTTTACTAAAGGCTGGTAGGGCTACCGTGCGGGTAGTGTGTGGCAAAACATCACCACTGTGGGGGTGCACTGAGGCGTTCCACAGTATTACTTTGATCAGCGCATGCCAATCCCCGAGCTAAATAGAAATTATTTTCTAGCGCAGGGGTGGAGAGTAGGCAGCATGCCCTGTGGTAATTGGACAGTGCAAGACCATCGCTGCATACTGCTTGATTACCCCAGGATTAGCGTGTGAGCTTTTACCGCCAACTAAATAGGTGGTGGTAAGGGCTCAGGCAGGAATTTATTTTATTTATTTATTTGTTGCATTTGTATCCCACATTTCCCCACCTATTTGCAGGCTCAATGTGGCTTGCATAATGCCGTAATGGCGATTGCCATTTCCGGATTGAGAAATACAAAATGGTTCTTAAGTGGCAGAGTAGATTAAGCAAGTGTAGCGAGTTCATTTCTGGCATGAGAAGTAGAGTGGTATAACGATAAAGTTCATTAGTGCCAAAGTACAGTTAAGCAATCCAGTGTCCAGAGTTCGGTTTTTAACCATGCACCCATTGTGAAATTAGTGCACGGCCATTACTGAGACAAATTACAATTCTGGCATTTTTCCGCCACTCTAGAAAGTGGCCAGAGAGTGCGGCAGGCCCATGCATTAGTTGCAGCGCTGGCCACTTTCGAGCACAGCTTGGTAAAAGGACCTGTAAACAGGCAAAATATTGCAAAAATCTTTAACGTGTCAGCCTTTTTTTCTCATGCTAAGCATGCATTAGAGCTCAATGCCCTTTAGTAAAGGGGCCTCTGTGTTGTATGTGTTGGTAAGAAGAGGGCCAGCCCAACCATTAGGCAAGACTAGGCAGTCACCTTGGGATCAGCAAAGAACCGCTGCAGTCAAAGTAAAGCCATCAACACAGACACTCAAAGAACCATCAACACATACTTTACCCTGCATTTGTGTAAGGTTTTTCTGTGAGGATCATGACTGCTGAGTTTAATTAACAAGGACTTGATTGGGGGGCTGCAGACTAAAGGCTCCTTTTACTAACTGGCGGTAAGCCCAATGAGGGCTTACCGCTCGCTGTACAGGAAAAACCACCGGGCTACCGCAGAAGCCCTGCGGCACCTCCCACCCCTAGCGTGCCGTCATTTCTGGCGCCCGGTTACCGCTGGGTTAAAGAGGGAGCCCTTACCGCCACCTCAATGGGTGGCAGTAAGGGCTCCCCCCCCCCCCGAATTGGCCACGTGACAAGTGCTTTACTTGCCACCTGGCCATTTCCTGTAGAAAGACGAGACTTCCCTTTTACCAGCTGCGGTAAAAGGGGGCCTTGGCATGCGTGTAAAACACGCGCCGAAGCCAGCGCTGGCCCCCTTTTGCCACAGCTTGGTAAAAGGGGCCCTAAGAGCCTCAAAGTTAACTAAGGGATGGTGTAAAGCTGAAGGTTCATTTAGGGTATGCACTACCCTTACACCTGCTCTGGGTAAGAATAGACGCATATGCACACATTTTATGAAGCAGAAGCGTAAGAGTCAATGCCGTCCCTGCTCTACCTGTTCTCTGCCCTTAGGAATACCTATGTAAATATCATATAAAAACAGGCAGTATGTTGATCTGTGCCTGCTTTCTATTTTTATGGATCCCCGGATAGTTTACAAGAACCCATAAGAGCATGTAAAATGTTGTTCTATATGTTCAAATCCCTTATAAAATTACCCTCACAGAGGGTAATTTTCAAAATACTTTTATTTGTATCAATAGGCCTGCTGTGAGGAAAAACAAAGGAATGACCAATATCCACGCATAGGAAGCAGAAGCCAAACTTTAGTTAACAATAATTAGTAAAAATACACTTGGGGGCCCTTTTACTGTGCCGTGGTAAAAAAAGTGGCCTGCGCTAGTTTTGATGTGTGAAACTGGCGTGTGCTGGGCCATTTTTACCACGGTGGGGAAAAGGCCTTTTTAAATAGGGCAGTAAATGGCTGTGCAGTAATATTAAAATTAGCGCGTGGCTATTTACTGCCTCAGCCCTTACCACCACCTATTTAGAAGGTGGAAAGGGCTCATGCGCTACTCATACAGTAATCAGACGGCGTGCAGCAAAGTGGCCATGCTGCCGATTACCACCGGGAATGCCCCCCGTAGTAGAAAATGCAAAATTCTTTTCTACCGCAGGAAACTATACACACTAATTTCAGAACTACTGCCGGGCACCTGCGCTACCCCAGTGGTAAGGTTGGTTTGGTGTGCACTACCCACACAGTACCCCTCCCGTTTCTTAGTAAAAGGGCCCCTTGGTGAAGTACACAACCGTTGCGTGGACTCGACACAAGCCATGTTTCAGCGACAGTGCCTGCATTAGGAGTCCACAATACACAAGTCTAAACAAGAACAGAAATGCAAAGTAAAAACCACAAAAATATAGAACATCAACACACTCGTATAAATATAAGTGGTACAAGTATGAAATATCAAGCTGAAGTATTGTATAGAATAAAAGATTTAAAAAATGTAAAGCTATATTAAAATTGTAAATAAATACATGAATAAAAATGAAGACAAACCCAAAAGTACATGTGTCAAATCATTCACAAAGTGTAACAAAAAAACCTTTCAGGAGTAAGGGAAGCAGATGAATATCCAGGAAAGAGCTTTAGTCCAAGTAAAGGTATATGCACTGCTCTCAATGCATGTTCTCATACCTGTGGGGGGGGGGGGGGTGGATTCAAGAGTAGGTCAGGGGATGAAAGGTGTGTGCCCTCATTTATTTAGTTATTTACTTATTGCATTTGTATCCCACATTTTCCCACCTATTTGGAGGCTCAATGTGGCTCACATTATGCAGTAGTGGCGATCGCCATTATCGGAATGAGAAATACAGAGTGGTATTGCATTAAAGTTCATAAGTGACAGAGTACTTTAAGCAGTCAGGTATTACTCTGTATACTTTCAGGTTCCTGCCAAAACACACACACACACACACACACACACACACACACACACACACACACAAGTCACATTTCAACCATCTAAAAAATCTTAAGCATATTTCTTGGCACATTAACTGCAAGATAAATCACATATGTTAAGAATTTTGCAGGATTTAAATTATATTCTGGATGGTTGTTTACTGGTTACATTGGATGTTAAATCTTTATATACAAGGATCCCACTGGAGGGAGCTTTGAGAGTGATGGAAAGAGTGTTTGCTCAATGGGGTTCTTCTTCAACTGGCTCAGCTAGTATTGCCTAGAGCTTACTTTTGGTTTGATGGACCACTCTAGCAGCAAATCCATGGTATAGCCATGGGGTCATCATTTGCTCCTTCTTTAGCCATATTATGGGGCCCTTTTACTAAGTGGCGGTAGACACTAGCATGTACCTACCATGTGCCAAAAAGCACTGCCGCGGGACACATTGAGGCATCCTGTGGTAGTTTGCAGCTCATCAAGCATAATCACTGACGGGAAACTATGAGAGCGGTGGTCTCTGCCAATGGTGCTTTTCTTCTATGGATGGACCTCAATGGGTCCATCCCAGTGGTGTGCTGCAGCGGGCTCTTATGATCTAGCGAGAGCAGTTTGTTAAGTTTTTAAGAATTTTGGGAGACGGTTGTTAAAGTAGCCCCCCCCCCCCTCCCATGGCTACTTTTACTTTACTGCTGGGAATGCTGAGCTGCTGCTCTACGCTCCTTGTTTCCAGCTCTGAGCAGTTGGCTGGGACTTCTCATTGCAAAGTGTGCCTGTACGAGGGGGGGTAGAGAAAGGCACATGTCCCCCCCCAGTCTACCCCTGGCCCCCCAAATTGCAGGACTGGCTACTCCCGGAGAGAGATCCCGTTGTCAAAAATTAATCAGCACACCCCTGGTCCATCCTCAATCTTTTCAGATATATAAGACTAGATCTTTAAGTACATGTGATATATCCTTCGCTATATATCTTATTCGATGGCCATGTGATTTACAGTATGTTTCACTGGAAGAACAGCATGTCCTGTTAAGATACAATTAAATCAACGCAAATCAAGAATCAAGACTGACAATGAGGTTGCCCAACTGGTGTCTAATTGGAATGCCATTTGAATTATAAAGAACAGCATTGGATTGTTCTATTAGATACAGTATCGCCAAAGGGACTAAATGAGGAACTTGAATAGATGACATTGATTTAAGGGATGGGTTGCAACTGATCCTTTATATAAGTACAGGCAGAACACCATAGTCTCAATATCTTGAAGTATAACCTTGGCACACCAGAACACACCTGAAGCCTCTTAATTTTCTGACGTTTCCTTTATTGAATACATATAGATAATTTACTCACAGTCAGATGTTCAGAAGTGTTGCCCCAGGGCACAGAGACTCCATAATTCTGAGAGCTGTATCAGTGGTTGGAGGTAGAAATCTGAAGAAAGGCAGCTTTATAGCAGAGGTGGGAAAATAGTTGAACAGGTAGAAGTAGCTCAGAGCTGGGTGACTGGAGAGTGCAATATCTCATTAGGAAGATATATTCCGCACAGGCGACTGATAAATAAATTGAGTTCCCTCGGTATGGGACCTAGAGTAACTGATTGGGTTAAAAATTGGTTGAATGGTAGGAACCAGAGGGTAGTGTTAAATGGAGCTTGCTATGAAGAAAAGGATGTCATCAGTGGCGTACCGCAGGGATCAGTCCTAGGGGCGGCTCTTTTTAACATCTTCATCAGCGATATTGCGGAAGGGCTGTCTGGTAAGGTTTGTCTCTTTGTGGATGATACTAAACTCTGCAAAAGGGTAACATAAGACAGTGATCATTTAAGGACTGAATAACCCTGCTGGGTGAATAAGGAATTGTAGAGGTCTTTTGTTTTATTTTTATTTATTTAGATTTTGCTCACACCTTTTTCGGTAGTAGCTCAAGGTGAGTTACGATCAGGTACTCTGGATATTTCTCTGTCCCAGGAGGTCTCACAATCTAAGTTTGTACCTGAGGCAATGGAGGGTTAAGTGACTTGCCCAAGATCACAAGGAGCAGCAGTGGGATTTGAACCAGCCACCGTGTGGCTTTTGCTTCAAATACCACTTGGCACGCATCCGATACGTATGTCCGAAAAATAATTTTTTATTATCGGACGTGAGCCAAGTGGCATTTGACGTGCGTAGGTCACTACCGCCCATTTACCACGTGAGACTTTATCGCTAGGTCAATGGCTGGCTGTAAGGTCTCAGACCCAAAATGGATACACGCCAATTTTGATTTTTGCCACACGTCCATTTTTGGCAAAAAAAATTTTAAAGCCTTTTTTTTACAGGGGCACGGAAAAATCGGCACGCGCTCAAAACCCGCGCCCACACTACTGCAAGCCATTTTTCAGTGCACCTTAATAAAAGGACCGCTAAAAATGTGCACAAATCCCTCAATCTGTTTTGATCACTAGAAGAGATTAGTTTGTTTATCATGACTAGCTTGAATAAAAGGAACATCTAAGCAATGGCTTGGAATGATGTGAATACTACTTTAAGACTCTGATTGTGTTTATTATAGAGATAACACTGCGGGACTCTCTCTAGTCAGAAGCTGGATTATTTGTTTTCTTGTCAGACATTCCGGCCACTTACAGTGGGTATTATAGTTTAATTATAATGTGTGCAGCTTTATTTAGCTGGTGTCTTAACATTTCAAGCTCAGCTGGGAAGTAGTCCAATGTTTGGACACCATGCCATCTGTCATAACATCGAATGTGTGCAAAGACCATACTGAGGGGGTAATTATATAAAGGGGCACCTAGATTTAGGTGTTAGGAAAGCACCTGTTTTTAAAGCCAATTCTATCAAGAAAAGGAGGCATCTACATTTCTTTATAAAATGCTATGATAAGTGGCCAAAAACATACCTATATGAAAGGCATAGACCCTCACACCGGCCCCAGAGCTGCTGTAAAAGCTTGTGCCTAGACTGCACAGGAACACAGGTAGATTATACAACTTTATAATCTATTCATTTAATTATGTGCCCTGCCCATGATCTGCCCAAACTCTGCCCATTTGCAAAGTACTCCTCATCGTATCTACGAATGTACTTACAGGTGGGAAGTCCATATATTGGCTCACACGTGTGTGAATAGATGCATAAGTAACTAGAATACCAGCATTTACATGTGCTATGGCCACCTATGCAGCTTCTTAGAGAATTACCAGGCTTCGTTCCTTTTCTCTCGCGGCTCCTTATGCCTGGAATAAACTTCCTGAGCCTGTACATCTAGCTCCATCTCTACCTCTTTTCAAATCTATGATGAAAACCCACCTTTTCACTGCTGCTTTTGGCTCCTAGCCATTACTCATTTGCCTCCCCCTTGTTCCTTCTCACCCAGTACTTCCCTCCCCTTATTGTCTTATCTGTCTGTATTATTTTTAGATTGTAAGCTCTATTGAGCAGGGACTGTCTCTCTATGTCAGGTGTTCAGCGCTGCGTGTGTCTGGTAGCGCTATACAAATGCTAATAATAATAATAATAATAAATTACCTCTTGAATAGCCACCTCCCCTGCCTGTAATATACTGGATAATCAGAGGGCCGCTGAGGGGGGGGGGGGGGCAGTAGGGAAAATTTCCCTGGGCCTGACCTCCAAGGGGGGGCCCTGCCCAGTGCCAGCAAGCTGCTTCTTGCTGCTTGTTTTTGAGTCTGTCCTCCCCTGCTCCTATGTCCCGCCCAGGACCTGGATGATTGCATTAGCCTGATATCATGTTAATGCAATCATCCAGGTCCTGACTCCTGGCACAGACAGGAGCAGGAGAGGACAGACCATGAGAGCCAGCACCAAGACCATCCTTGGAAGCAAAGACAGAAAGGTAAGGGGGCAGTGCGAGTGTGTGTGTGGGGGGGTGCGAATTTGGTGTGGCTTGCGGCAGTATGGCCCTTTGTCCGGCTATGTCTCTCGGCGGCCCTGGATAATCAGCTGCATAAACACAAAAAGTCACAGACAAGGACAGAAACAAATGCACAAGTAAAAGGGTAGAAGGATGAAAAACTAGGAAAAGTAAATGAGAGGAACATTTCCTCTGCTTCCTCCCTTCTAAACATCTTTTCACACTCATAAGCCTCTATTGCAACATCTTGATAAGCAGCAGCATCTCCTCTGGCTCATTCCCAGCAACAACAAATAAGATGTATGTGACCTGGTGACACATGAGCTCTCCTGTTTTCCTCCAAAGTCTCCTAAGTCAACCTAAGGTAAACAAAGAGAGCTGACCAAATTAGACCTTACTAAACAGCATGTTCGCAAAAGTGAATGACATCTCACTCACCCTTGTGAGCCTAACATGTTTTGTCATTTAAGCTAAGATAGAACTAGCTAGCCCATCCTTAGACAAGACAACCACACACACACACACATGCCAGTCAGGGGGCAGAGAAGTTTTAAATGGTCTCTGTCACAATTCAAGTATTTGGGTGTGCTGTTTAATAAAGATAGAGAACAACGTATGTCACTGAACATGGCCATGGAGCCCATTATACATAAAATCAACACACAGACTCAAAAGTAGTTGCCATTATTGTTACCCTAGTTGAGCCATATTGAGGCTGCCAAAATGACTCATGCCAACTATTAGTTATTCATTGAATATAGCCTTAGGTTTAGCTCCCATTTCAGATGGGAGAGGGGTGTTGTGGGGATTCTCACATGGGGAGGGGAAGGATTTTTTATATGGGAGAAGGGGACTGGGGTGGGGAGGGGGTTCTCAGATAGGAGAGGGGTGTTGTGGGGGTTCTCACATGGGGAGGGGAGGGGGGTTTCATATGGGAGAAGGGGACTGAGTGGGGAGGGGGTTCTCAGATGGGAGAGGGGTGTTGTGGGGGTTCTCACATGGGGAGGGGGTTTTCATATGGGAGAAAGGGACTGGAGTGGGGAGGGGCTCTCAGATGGGAGAGGGGTGTTGTGGGGGTTCTCAGATGGGGAGGGGAGGGGGTTTTCAAATGGGAGAAGGGGACTGGGATGGGGAGGGGGTTCTCAGATGGGAGAGGGGTGTTGTGGGGATTCTCACATGGGGAGGGGAGGGGGTTTTCATATGGGAGAATGGGACTGAGGTTGGGAGGGGTTTCTCAGATGGGAGAGGGGTGTTGTGGGGATTCTCACATGGGGAGGGGAAGGGTTTTTTATATGGGAGAAGCGGACTGGGGTGGGGAGGGGGTTCTCAGATGGGAGAGGGGTGTTGTGGGGTTCTCACATGGGGAGGGGAGGGGGGTTTTATATGGGAGAAGGGGACTGGGGTGGGGAGGGGGTTCTCAGATGGGAGAGGGGTGTTGTGGGGGTTCTTAGATGGGGAGGGGGCTTTCAGATGGGAGAAGGGGACTGGAGTGGGGAGAGGGTTTCCAGATGGGAGAAGGGGACTGGGGTGGGGAGGGGGTTCTCAGATGGGAGAGGAGAGGAGTGTTCTGGGGGTTCTCAGATGGGAGAAGGGGAGGGGGTTCTCAGATGGGAGAAGGGGACTAGGGTGGGGTGGGGGTTCTCAGATGGGGAGGGGAGGGGTTCTCAGATGGGAGATGGGGTGGGGTGGGGTTCTCAGATGGGAGGAGGGGCTCTCAAATGGGAGAAGGGGGCTGGAACTGGGGTCTGAGAAGGGGTCATGACGGAAAATGGGGCATGCCTGGGTCAGGTGGGAGAATGGGTCGGGCTGAAAAGGGGGGCAAGGCATGTGGAAGAAGGGGGCTGAAACTGGGGGCCGAAGGAGGGTAGGTGGGATAAGGGGGCTAGTACTGGGACTGGGGGCTGAAAGGCAGCAGGGGCTGAAATTGTGGGGACTGGGGGCTGAAAAGGAGACAGGGAGAAGTGGCTGGGGCTGAAGCTCAGGACTGGTGACAGAAAAGGGCTGGGGTTGAAACTGGGGGCTAAAAAGGGGATAGGGAGAAGTGGCTGGGGGCTAAAGCTCGGGACTGGTGGAAGAAAAGGACTGGGGCTGAAACTGGGGACTGGTGGGATAGTGGGGCTGGAACTGGGGGCTGAAAAAAGGGGCAGAGAGAGGGGACAGGTCCTGGATGGAAGGGTGAGGAGAGGGAGGGCAGACCCTGGATGAATGAGAGAGGGAGGGCAAATGGTGGATTGAAGGGGCAGAGAGAAAGGGCAGACAGTGGATGGAAGGGATAGAAAGGGCAGACAGTGAATGGAAGGGGGAGAGAGAGGGCAGATGACCACTGGGGCAGATGGTGGATGGAAGGGGCAGAGATAGAGGGCAGATGTAGATGGAAGGAGCAGGGAGAGAGGGCAGACATTGGATGGAGGGAACAGCAGAGAAGGCAGACACTGGATGGCAGAGAGAGAACAAAGACAGATGCTGGATGGAAGGAAGACAGTGAAAAGAAGATGAGGAAAGCAGAAACCAGAGACAACCAACTGTAAATAAAATATATATTTTTATTTTTTTTTTGCTTTAGGATAAAGTAGTATTGTAGCTGTGTTAATGTTTATAATAGAACATGTAAACAAGGTAATCTTTTTATTGGACTAATTTTAATACATTTTGGCTAACATTCGGAGAACAACACCCCCTTCCTCAGATCCGGATAGGATATTGTAACAGCACTATACTGTATTGACTTGAGGAAGGATGTTTTGGCCTCTGAAAGCTAAATGTAGTAGTCCAATAAAATGGTATTATTTTATTTTCTATATTTGTTTTATTTCTATTTGTTAATTTGTAAAGTGGTGATTGGTATTTGTTAGTTTTTTCAAATTTACTGTCTTTATGTTTTGCACAGTACTAGGGGACATTTTCTGTTTCTGTGGTGTTGCATTGTATGCAGAGTCTGGCATCTTGGGGGTTCAGTTTAATTTTTGTCTAAATAGAAAGTTTATTATTGCTTATTCTATAGTGGATTAGGGTGTATCTGTGTTTGTGAAAAAGACATGGCTTTCGGTTCGCATTGACTGTGCAAGATGGACGATCTGTGTTATTCTGCCTGGTTTCATTTTACAGTAGGTGAATTGATGTTCTAGTGCTCACTGTAGTGTTTAAGATGCTTTCCTTTTCCTTGTGTGACTTGTAGAAATTACTGCTTATGGTATGCTAGAATTGCTCTATAGGTCCTGAATGTTTTGTATTCTCGGCATGCCTAGTACTAGATTTTGGAAGGGGGGTGTTAAAAAATGACCGGCCCCGGGTGTCAACTACCCTAGGTACGCCACTGGTGGGAAGAAAGAGAGAGAGAGAGAGACAGGGGAAATGCTGTGTGCCAGGGACAGAGGGAGACAGACAGGGGCAATGTTGGACGGTGGGGTAGGTGGAAAGAGCCAAGAGAGGATATGCAGGATGGTGGGAAGGGGAAGATACAAAGAGGAACTGCTTGTAGAGAGAAGCTGGATGGAGGCAGCTTTAGTAGGGGGAGAGAGAGAGGAAAGAGTTAGAGAAAGACTGGGGAATAAGAGAAAGGAGAATGTTCTGAAAGAAGAGGACATTTCTCTGGTAAGTGAATATTATTTTGCTTTTTGCATTGGGAACTTAAAGATTGGGGTTTAAAGAAGGAATTGTAGGTTAGTGATAGGCAGAATAAAAATATAAAAAGCAAACTTTATCAACTAATTTCCATACTCTTTTCCCCCTAGTTTTAAAACTTGAACTTTGTACCACAGCATTAACAGATAGCCTCTAGCAGGCACTGCAGTACCTAGTTTAGTCTTCATCCCACCCACCCCTAGCACAACTCTTCATTTATAGTCAGTTATTCTAATTAGGATAACAAGTGAGGAGTGCTCTTACAGAGTTTTAATTACATTTCATTACTTTCTAAGAAGAAAACACTAAATAAATCACACAATATACCATATAAGCTAAAGCCATTTTTAAATTAGGCTAATATCCTTATTACCTTAGCGAGTTTTAAATTATTGAAAAACTCAAAAATACTAAGATGGAGACAGCAGTCCAGAAGCGAGAGGGGTGCTATCCAGTCTTTTGCATTGAGTGTCACATATATGATTATCTCCCAGTTGGTGAGCGGTTATATGTCTATGCCCGATGCAAAGAGCTCCTAGCTCTCAGAGAATGAGTCCGTTCAATTAAGGGTAGAGTAGCAGACTTGGTGGAGCTGAGGGAGACAGAGAGGTACAAAGAAGAAACCTAACGGGACGTTGTACAGAAGTCCCACCTCCAGTCTGGCAGCCCCTGTGCTGCCTTGGAGGAGGGAGATCTCCTAGAAGCAGTGCATTACCCTGGTGAAGTAGGAAGTACTCCTGTAGCCAGGATCTACCCACTAGGGGATATACTATCCTCTTGCACTGAGGATATGTCTCCAAGAACTTCTGCCCAGGCGGGAAGGGTTAGGACAGCTGTTGTAGTTGGTGATTCGATCATTAGGCATATAGATAGCTGGGTGGCTGGTGGACTTGAGGATCACCTGGTGACTCTTCTGCCTGATGCAAAGGTGGTGGACCTTACGCGTCACCTACACAGGATCTTAGATAGTGCTGGGGAGGAGCTGGTTGTCTTGGTACATGTGGGTACCAATGACATAGGAAAATGTGGGAAGGAGGTTCTGGAAGTCAAATTTAGGCTCTTAGGTAGAAAGCTGAAGTCCAGATCCTCCAGGGTAGCATTTTCGGAGATGATCCCAGTTCCATGTGCAGGACCCAAAAGGCAGGCAGAGCTCAGAAATCTCAATGTGTTTTGAGACGATGGTGCAGGGATGAGGGATTTAGATTTGTTAGGAACTGGGTGACATGCTGGGAAAGAGGGAGACTGTTCCGAAAGGATGGACTCCACCTTAACCAGAATGGAACCGGGCTGCTCACACTAACTTACCCCATCCCACACTAAAGCCGACAGTTGCCCAGGACATGCCTCGGTGTGGAATATCCTTGAAGGATACTATTGAAACAGGACACTTAGGGAATCCCAGTAGAGAGTTTTCAACAATGCTGAAAGTATGCCAGGTTTGCTTAATGAGAGAGTAGGATAAAGGATGCACCTTATCCCCTTCAACTTCTAAGCAGCTTGTAGATCCAAGGAAAAACAGTTTGAAGTGCCTGTATACAAATGATAGAAGCCTAAAAAATAAATCAGAGAGTTAAACTATATAGCAGTAAATGATGAGGTAAATATAATAGGCATCTTAGAGACTTGATGGAAAGAGGACAATCAATGGGACACTGTGTTAAAGGGTGCAAATTGTATCACAATGATAGAGAGGATCAAATTGGGGGAGGGGGAGTTGCGCTATATGTTAAAGAGGGAATTAAATCAAATAAAATAAGCATTCCACATGACACAGATAGCAGTGTGGAATCATTATGGATAGAAATTCCATGTGTGAAGGGAAGTAATATTCTTATAGGGCTGTACTACCATCCGCCGGGACAAAACGAACAGACGGATGAAGAAATGTTTACAGAGATTAGGAAAGCTGGAAAATTGGGCAATAGTATAATAATGAGTGATTTCAATTACCCCAATATTGACTGAATAAATGTTACATCAGGAAGTGCCAGTGAGATAAAATTTCTAGATGTAATAAATGACTGCTTCTTGGCGCCATTTTCGATCTGGTCCTTGGTGGCGTGCAGGGCATAGTGTGAGAGGTGGCAGTGTTGGGTCCCCTGGGAAACAGTGATCATAACATGATCAAATTTGAGCTGCTATCTGAGATGAACCCGCAAATGAAATCTACTTTAGCAGCATTTAATTTTCAAAAGGGTGACTATAATGAAATGAGGAATATGGTGAAAAAGAAACTAAAAGGATTGGCTGCAAAGGTTAGGATGCTAAATCAGGTGTGGACATTATTCAAAAATACCATCTTTGAAGCCCAGTCCAGATGCATTCCACTTATTTGGAAAGGTGGAAAGAAGAGAAAATGACAGCCAGCATGGTTAAAAGTTGAAGTAAAAGAGGCCATTACAACCAAAAGATTGACCTTCAAAGAATGGAAAAAGGACCCAAATGAAGAAAATAAGAAGCAACATAAGCACTGGAAAGTCAATTGCAAAGCATTAATAAAGAAGGCTAATCTTGCTGCAAAGGCTAAAACTCACATTAAAAACTTTTTCAGGTACATCAGAAGCAGAAAGCCTGCAAGGGAATCCGTGGGATCGTTAGATCACGAAGGAGCAGAAGGGATGCTCAGGGAGGACAAGACCATAGCTGTCACGATTGTGACTATATTCCCTGTCGGACTTGCTTTGGGGTTCCTCCAGCCAAGCCAAGTCTGTGTGTAAATCCTGAAGCCTGTGTGAAAATCCTGAAATCCGTTCCAGTCCAGTCTAGTCCATTCCGGGATCCTGTTCCAGCCAAGCCGTGCTCTGCTGTTGTGCTGCTAAGCCCCACCCTGCTGGTGACCTCACCTGTAGTGCCTTTATTACCACCTGGGAACTGCTTAAGTTTGCCTTTGCATCGCTATAGGTCAGTCGGTGTGCTGCTGCACTTCTGCTTGGTGCTGTCTGTGGGCATTTCTGCCTTCTGTTTCAGTGTGTCTGTTTGGGTCAGTGGTGTTTGTTATGTTCCTCTTACTTGTAATTCTTGTTCTGTCTCCTTGTGCTGGCTGCTGCCAGTGGGTGTGTAATTAGCTCTCACCATACTGTACCTGGGATTGTTCTCTCTGGTTGCAGTACTCTGTGGTGAGCCTGTTTCTCTCTAGTGTTTCTTTGTGTGTTTGTGGCTGCCTTGTGTTTAGCCTTCTGTTTATGCTCTGGTATTAGTTTGTGGTTGTAGCCTAGCTTTGTGTTCTGCCTTGTCTGTCTTATTTTGTGTCCCTAGTTCCCCTTTGCCTTTTCCCTCAGTCCCTGTTTGTGCAAGCTTGTTGTTGTATCCTGTTACCTGACGAAGTACCCTCAGTTCTGATTCCTGGTCCCTGGTCCGTCAAGCTTGCTTTGGAGTCCTATTCCCTGTGTGTGTTCCTGTATCCTGTAAGTCCTGCTGGCTGTCCGCACCTAGGGTCTCAACCCCTAGGAAATGGCGGTCAAGTGCAGGTGAAGTCTTGTTCCAGTCCGAGTGTTCTAGTCCAGTGTGTTCCTGCTTTGCTTATCTACATCTGCAGCCCCTGTCTTGTTGGTGTGTTAGCCCAGTTCTGTTTGGGGGTTTTTGCCTGCCACTACCGCTCTACGGCAGTGGTCCAAGGGCTCACAAATCCAGTTTTCCCTTCAGAGGCCTGACAATAGCGGAGAAACTGAATGAATTCTTTGCTTCTATCTTTATGGAAGAAAATGTAAGAGATCTCCCAGTACCGGAAACAGTTTTCAAGGGTGATGATGTGGAGGAACTGAAAGAAATCTCGCTGAACCTAGAAGATGTACTGAGCCAAATTGACAAATTAAAGAGTAGTAAATCATCTGGACAGGATGGCATACATCCAAGGGTACTCAAAGAACTCAAGCATGAAATTGCTGATCTGCTGTTAGTAATAAGTAGCCTGTCTTTAAAATTGTCCGTAGTACCTGAAGATTGGAGGGTGGCCAATGTGATGCCCAATTTAAAAAGTGTTCTAGGGGTGATCTGGGAAATTATAGACTGGTAAGCCTGACGTCAGTGCCGAGCAAATGAGTGGAAACTATTATAAAAGATAAAATTATAGAACACATAGACAAACATAGTTTAATGGGGCAGAGTCAGTAGGGGTTCAGCTAAGGAAAGTCTTGCCTCACCAATTTGCTTTGTTTCTTTGAAGGCTTGAATAAACATGTGGATATATTTTGCACAGCAGAGGAGGGCATGTATCCATGCTTCTCTTTCTCTGGTTGCTGCATTATTTGCAGAGTCAAGCTTTTTTGGGTTCAATTTAATATTTGTGTACATATTTCTATTTTTAGTTTGTGTTTTCTTATTCTGTAATTGGTGAGAGTCTGTGTTCTGCTTGTGTGAAATAGAAGGGGTTCCCTATTAGTACTGAATATCTGTGTAAGATCAATCCATGCTAATCAGTTTTCCTATAGGTGAATTGGTGTTCTAATGCCTTCTGCCTTTTCCTAGGTAGGCCCTTGTTGTGTAACTCCTGGAAGTTAGTATTGTTATGGTATGATAGAATTGCTTTATAGGTTCTGAGTGACTTTTGTAGGATTTTTTATTACATCACAACAATATTCCTGGCACTAGATTTGGGACTTGGATTTAGTTTGTGATATTTTCAGTTGTAGCTTAATGTGTTACATTCAGGTACAGTAGGTATTGTCCAAGATTTCAAGGAGTGGCAGTGGGATTTTTAACTCTGGCTTCCCTGGTTATGAGATTGCTCCTCTAAGCATTAAGTACAACTAATACAGATGAAACATATTCCAAACATGTTTGGTAACCCAACTAAACTAAAGGGCAGCAGATCTGAAGCCCAGTGGCCATTTGGCAACATTCAAAAAAATTGATAGCCAAATCATTTTATGGTTGCCATTAACCACAGGATTTCTGCTACTGTGCTGCTGAATAACACTGTTCACATGGCCTACTGGAAGATGGTGGTGCTAGGGCTGCCCAATAGAATACTACAAATATTGTTCTATTAATTTTAGAATTGTTTTGGTGCATTATTTTGATTTGTTGGTATATAGTTTCTGGAGTGTATTCAGTTTGCATATTACCATCAGTAATAGAGGCATGGGGGGTGGGGGGAGGGAGGAGAGGACAGCTCGTGCAGTTGCACCAGAGATTTCTTCCTTCTTGAGTTCAAAAGTGCCCCAGTCTCTTTCCTGCAGACATAGGTATTGCCCCCAGCCCAAGGATTTAATTTGCTCTGTTCTGCCTAAGCCCAGCCATTTTAGCCTCCCCAAACAGCTGAGTCACCAACTGCCTATGGTAAACAGTAAAATAGAGATAAGGTTGTATTTTTACATAGATGTGAGTCTTCATAAACTAATGAAAATCATTTTGTGAAAGATGTCTGATTTGGCTCATACCTTTTCATTTGTATCTCAAGGCAAGTTGTAAAAAGGTACAGTAGGTAGTTTCTTCTCCTAAGAAGGGTTTACAATCTAAGGGATCCTTTTACTACACTGCACTAGTAAATGGACTTCACACATCCTAATGCAGGACTTTTACGCTTGCTAAGCCCATTTCTAGCACAGGTATAAATTTTCTCTCTTTTTTTTTTTTTTCAAGATGTTTTATTGAATTTGTAAGAGTATAGAAAATACAACACAAGAGAAAGCAATCAACTTCCTTTATAAAAATTAACAAAGAGTAAAACATACAAAATAGATGCCTAGTGGTGGCATGACAACCAACAATGGAGCATACATGAAAAATGTAGGGCTGATAGAACACTAGTTGTTTCTCTTAGTCATAAGCAATATTATGTAACTTACAAGAGAATTCCCTTTTACTGTAATGTTTTATCCTATACAATAATGTAATCTTCTTCCTTTGTTAGAATATTAGAATATACTCAAGTCGAACGGTGCCGGGCAAATCGATGGGCGGCCATCTTTGGGGCCAGCTTCGTGAACGGGCGGAGCCAAGAGTATTTTGAAATACGCTTGGCGCCGGCCAAATCGCTCGCCGGGGTTAGATGAGATGGCCGACTCCGATTTTCAGCCATAATGGAAACCGGAGTCGGCCATCTCAAATACGGCGAAATGTAAGGCATTTGGGCGTGGAAGGAGCCAGCATTTCTAGTGCACTGGCCCCCCTGACATGCCAGGACACCAACCGGGCACTCTAGGGGGCACTTTAAAAAATTAATAAAAAAAACAAAATTAGCTTCCAGGTGCATTGCACCCTTCCCTTGTGTACTGAGCCCCCCAAATCCCCCCCAAAAACCCACTCCCCACAACTCTACACTATTACCATAGCCCTAAGGGGTGAAGGGGGGCACCTACATTTGGGCACACTGGGTTTTGGGGCAGTTTGGGGGGGCTCCCATTTACCAGCACAAGTGTAACAGGTAGGGGGGGATAGGCCTGGGTCCACCTGCCTCAAGTGCACTGCACCCACTACAAACTGCTCCAGGGACCTGCATATTGCTGTCAGGAAGCTGGGTATGACATTTGAGGCTGGCATACAGGCTGGCAAAAAATGTCTGATTTGTTTTGTGTGTATGGGAGGGGGTGGTGACCACTGGGGGAGTAAGGGGAGGTGATCCCCACTTCCCTCCGATGGTCATCTGGTCAGTTGGGGCACTTTTTTGGGACTTGGACATAAAAAAAAAAAAAGGGTCCAAATAAAACGGACCAAATTCTCCTGACGGACGGCTTTCTTTTTTCCATTATCGGGCGAAGCCGGCCATCTCAACGCATGCCCCTGTCCCGCCTTTGCTACCATGCCGACATGCCCCCTTTCAACTTTCGCCGGCTCTGCGACGGAAAGCAGTTGAAGCCGGCCAAAATCAGCTTTCGATTATACTGATTTGGCCGGTTTCAGGGGATCGCCGGCGATCCCCGATTTGTGTCGGAAGATCGCCGGCGATCTCTTTCGAAAATAAGCCTGATAATATTGCTTATGACTAGGAGAAACAACTAGTGGCCTTTTCTAATGATTTCTTTTTCTGATTGTGTGCTAATGTTAACATAAGCACATAACCACAGGAAAAAAAATTAACGCAGGGGCTCTTAGCACTAAGGGCTTCCACATTAAGTCAGCGTTATTCAGTTAACACGTGTCAACAGAATATTAACTGACACACCCTTTCCCCCAAAAAAATAAATAAATAACATATGCTTAGCACACGCAAATGGCAAAACTAATACACTTTAATGCGTCCTGTGTTAGGCCATTTTCCCACATTAAGGTCCTTTTACTAAGGTGCGCTGAAAAATGGCCTGCGCTAGTGTAGGCATGTGTTTTGGACGCACGCAGATCCATTTTCAGCGTACCTGTAAAAAAGGCCTTTTTTGGGCCAAAAATGGATGTGCGGCAAAAAGAAAATTGGCACGCGTCCATTTTGGGCCTGAGACCTTACCTCCACCCATCCACTTAACGGTAAACAGCCTCAGCATGCAGGAAAGGCCCACCTAAGGGCATGCTGAAGCCACCTTTTACTACAGTTTGGTAAAAGGGCCCCTAAGCAGATACAAGAAAAACAAACAAAATCAATAAAACAAAAACAAAACAATAAATCACATTTCGAACACATGAGACAAACAGAATACAATATATAAAATAAAACCATGAAAGGGCTCTATTACAAACCTTTATAAATTCTTCTTTAACCATATAGAGCAACTACCACTGTCAATAGCTGGTTCTCATCCCAGTGCTCTAACCATTAGGCTACTCCTCTACGCCATCCTAGAGTAAAAATGATTCTTGTAGCACAGTTTCCCCCCCCCCCCCCTTTTTTTTTGTTCTCGTGTCTTATTTCAAGGTTGAGTGAAAGAAAGAATTGCCAGGTGTTAGGATCTGAAATGTAAAATTGCTACTTGGAAATATCAAGGTATTTTATACTGTGTTACTATTGTACTGATATGGGTTTTGTTATTTTTTGATAGATTCTTCCTACTCTTGTACACCATGTTGATCCCCACATTGAGAAGAGGAAGTTTTTTATGTTATATATTTTAGTAACTCTGACCCAGCATATAATAATGGTCAGATGGAGGGATTGTCGTAGCCGCTTTCAGATATTCAAGCAGAGAGTTTGTTGGTAATAGGTGATTTCAACCTTCCTTCTAAACCCAGAAGTAGCAGGGCGTTCTGGAGGTCATGAAGTTAAAAGGGATTAGGCACATAGGATGGAGCTACTTAAAAGCCGCAGTGGGTAAAAAGACCCCAGGCACAAATGGCCATGCTGTAATGGCGATAATGGCTCCCACACTAACCTTGAAGGTAATCGGACAGCGCGTGGCGATGCCTGATTACTGCCAGGTTACCGCCACACAAGCCATTATCAGGGATTTTCTTTTTCCCCTGGAAATGGCGTGTGCTCGGTGGCTGCATTGGGCCAGCGGTAGTCCCAGAAGAGCGAGGGGTAAGCCCGCTTTCAGCTTACCGCCACTCTGTAAAAGGGCCCCAGAGATTACTGGATGTGGTCTTTCAACATTGTAATGCCTAGGTGGCCACCTAGGGCTGCACAAAAGCTAGGAGTCACAGCTCAGGGTACAGCATACAAGAAAAATGTCATCTGAACTCCTTTCCAAGAATCTCAAACAGCAAGAGGGACCCCCCCCCTCCCCCCAAAGCAGAACTAAGAAAGCAGAGTTAAGGGCTCCTGGCAACTACATATCCCAAGAAACCTAACAACTCCTCCTTAGGGCTTCAGTTTACAATTTATTTATTTGGATTTTGCTCACACCTTTTCAGTAGTAGCTCAAGGTGAGTTACATTCAGGTACACTGGGTATTTCCCTGTCCTTGGAGGGCTCACAATCTAAGTTTGTACCTGAGGCAATGGAGGGTTAAGTTTTGGCAGCCTATTTGCCCCTCCTCCCAGCAGTCAGAAACACACCTTCTCTGTTCCCCAAGAGCAATCCTATGCAGTTTTATTAGGTGAGGACTTTTATACTTAACCTTTGGAATTTCCCTCCCAAGTTAGGTAAGCATTCAGCAGATTTACCTTCCCCCATCCAAGTCTGCTTTCTGAGCCAGTCTGTTCCCATGCACCAATTAAAACTTTTCAGCTTTATTAAGCAATCTCCCAAAGGTCAGTTTTCCTCTTTAAACCCCATGGGCCCACCATGATTCCCAGGGAACTTCACACATCCAAGTGTGTCCAGGATCATTGTACCAGACCTCACCACCTGGTGGTACAAATGACACCCCAAAATTGTCACAACATGTATATAGGTGGTGAAAAGATAGGTAGTTGAATCTCCAATGGTAAAGGAAGTACCATGACAAGAGCACTACCTAATTTCTTTCTAGGTGCAGGGGTTAACCCAGTCATCTGCCAACTAACCCCCACTTTTATAAAGCCACACCAGTGGCTGCCAGTGCGGTAATTCCAGGAACAATCTAGAACTAAGGTAGCTGCTGAATGCCTTCTTGCAGCATTTTATCAGGTTGTATTAAAAGAAACTAGCAATTTTTTTTTCAAAATATTTTTATTGAGCCATTTCCCCAAAATATACATTACAAACAAGTGTCATAGATAAATACACAGGTGTTGATAACATAAAGCATACATAGGTCAAGCCCTAGCAAATGATCTCCATCCATCAAATCAAAACCACCTCATCTGAGGTGAAGGATGTTTTCGGACCTCTATCATGATCCTCAGTTTTGAGATTACATTATATAGAAATGGAATTATTATTATTATTATTACATTTGTACCCCGCGCTTTCCCACATAATGCAGGCTCAATGCGGCTTACATAGTAATTTGAAATACAAAGTTAATAGAATAATCTAAGACTAGTCAATGTTAGACATTGGATAACAAAACCACGCTAGCGGTTCCTGGCATGGCAAATGCGCCACAGCTCATTCATTTTGAATGGGTTGCATTGTATTTGGCATGCGGGATTCGCTAGCGCAGTTTAGTAAAAGAGGTCCATAATGCGGTTGGCATGTCAGTCCGCTTGACAGTACCAAAATAAAGGTTGATAAAAACAAAGCAAAAAAAAAAGAATATAAGGTAATACCTTTTCATTGGACTAACTTAAGCCAAAACCCTCCTTCCTCAGGTCAGATTTCTATTTATTAACCTTTATTTCTGTAATCTGTTATCCAGGCTTTGGTCGTAAAACAACTGGACTACTGATCAAAATGTTTACCCAATTAAAGAAGTTAATGATATCACAAGAGTGTCACGCATTTTATAGTGAAATTGATAATATTTTACATGTTTCCAAAAGGAGCCTGTCCTCTAAAAAGCATACAAAGGACTTTATTTCCTCTTCTCCAAACGGAAATAATCTTAGTTGTTTTGGTTGTAACTATTGTCATTTGTCATTGTCAGCAAATAACTTTTGTCCTTAATTTTTTCTAAGTCCTGACGTGCAGTATGGTGCTGGCATGAGCTACCACCATTGACGTGCATGACTGCATAAAATGGGATCTGCTGTAAAATAACATGTATTAATGGTGTTAGCGACTGCTATACAGTTCTGCACATTAGTAAGTCCTGTTGTAAATGATCTGAAATGAATCGCCATTACCCAGGCTAAGGGAGATTTAATTTTGCAGTGGTCCAATAACTAAAGCCCTTTCACCACAGGCGAGCTAAGATGGCTTGCCACTGGGACAGAGTTTACTGTTCTACTGCAATAGGACCTCCAGAAAAGGTAGTTTAAACTGCCGCCAATCTGCAGTGTTTTGGATTCCAGTAAATTCAAATATCTGACACTGAAAACAAGAGGTTGGTATTTTACATTTAAAATCCACTCTCAGACTAAGGAGATGAAACGAAGTAATCTAGTGCACTAAACATAATCTCATTGATCAATCCCTGAAACCTAACCACAGTCTATAACATCAGATGTTACAGTCCATAAATATGTTATAAGTACATAATGTACATTCCCTAGAGGCGAGGTTTTTAAAAGGGTGGTAAGATGGTAAAAATCACGGTGTATGGGTTTCCACGCCAAACTCTCACCACTTAGGAAATTTACAGGAACAATTGAGGAAATCGTGGATTATAAATGTTATATGATGTGCAATTTAAGATGATCACGTAGTTTCCTCAGATGTTTTCAAGTTTTAAGAGTAATGAAGATTTTGCATACTAGAACTCTTAATTAAAATAATTTATTGCACAAAATTTACTAAAGGTTTAAAATTAGTTAAATATAGTTTTAAAAACTAATAAATATTTATCAAAAAATATGTAAAACCAATTTTTCAAAAAGCTGTATTAAAATTGAAATGCCCTGATATTAAATTGCACCTAAAGTATAAAGTACAGAGAATGCTTACATTGCACTGTAAGAGTATTCTAATATGAATGTTTAATTAACAACAACTGTACTTCCTTTCAGAAATTGTATTTTCTTCTACAAACAAGTTTTACCTCATTGGCAACTTCACCAAGCATAAATAATCAGGTAAGTATTTAAAATTGTTAATTTTATTTTTCAAGATTTGCTTTAACCATGAAAGCTTTAATCAAGAAATTGATCCTTTGTGTTAACTTTTTGTCTTACAGAATAAAACTTCCTTACTTCTAATAAGAATGAACCTAGAAATCTGAATTTCAGGTAAGTACCCCCCCCCCCCCCCCCAATGTAAAAATGGAGTCTCTTTTAAAGCTGTATGGTGGGATGTATAGACACTTAGCTAAGAATGCAGACCTTGCTTGAATGGAAAAACTTTGGTCTTTCTTGTAAGGTGGTGCACTTGCTGCCAGTGGCGTAGCTACGTGGGGCCTGAGGGGGCCTGGGCCCCCGTAGATTCCAGCCTGGACCCCCCTCCCGGTGAACCCGCCCCCGCCTACCTTCACTTTTGCTGGCGGGGGACCCTACTCCCCACCAGCCGACGTCCTGTCCATCCTGCTGCTGCTGTTGCATGCATTGCTGATGTCCTGCACGTTGTATATGCGACGTCAGACTCAGAGAACAGAACTCTGTTCTCTGAGTCTGACGTCCTACACGTACAACGTGCAGGACATCAGCAATGCATGCAACAAGAGCAGAAGCAGGACGGAGAGGACGTCGGCTGGCGGGGAGTGGGGTCCCCCGCCAGCAAAAGTGAAGGTAGGCAGCGGCGGGGGAGGGTTCACGGCGGGAAGGGGATCGGAAAAGACGTGGGGGGCGGCAATGGTGGTGGGGGGCAGCACCGGGGAGGGCTAAAATGTGCCCCCTCCCCTCGGGCTTTGGACCCCCTCCCACGGAAGTCTGACTATGCCCCTGCTTGCTGCTCCAGCGTTGTCTGTGTGATACTTCTGGCAACCTATTCTATAACCATATTAAAGGGGGGGGGGGGGAACCCTATCTTCTTATTAAATGTAAGCTTCTAGTAGAGACTTTGGGGATCTTTTACTAAAGCTTAGCTCGCGTTATCTGCAGCAGGGCCCATAAGAATAAAATGGGCCCTGCTGCAGATAACTCGAGGTAAACTTTAGTAAAAGACCGCCTTTACTTTTTTAAATACTGCTGAGACATTCAAATCTTGATTATCTTGCTCTTGTTGCTTTTTCAAAGGTAAATAATAAATTTGAGAAAATGGAGGAATAGTCTCTTCAGGGACCCCCAATATTTCTTTCAAGTATTTCCTCAGCATCTCCCTCGGGGTTTTAGAAAATTGCTTCGGAAAGTTCAAAAAACGCAAATTGTTACCTCTAGCTGAATTCTCAAGAAATTCTATTTTTCTCCTTAAGGCTGTTAAATCTTTTATCACAGTCTCTTGAGTATTTTGTAATTTAGTAATCATATCTTCAAACTCTTTATTTTGTTGTTTTAACATCTCTAATTTAAAATCCACTTCTCTATTTCTCTGCTCCATACCAGCAAAATCCTGAGTTAGTTTTTGTATTTGAGGACATATTGCCTTCCCTAAATCCACAATAAGTGTCCACAAATTATCCATGGTAACTTCATTTGGTTTAACAAGTAATGTAGAAAATTGTGTAAGTTTTACCTCAGTTTCTCCCATCAACGATAATTGTTCCAAACCACCACCTTCTTTTTCCTTCGGCTCTCCAGAATTTGCAAAGAGCTCCATCTAGGATATCTGTTCTCCAGCTACCTGGTTTTGTCCGGTTGTTTGTAATGCCTCCCGTCTCTCTTCATCCATACCAGTCTTGGGAAAAGGAGTAGAGGGCATCAACAGTGGAGTACTACTAGCCGAAGGTTGTGGAGGAGGGACTCTTGTGTTGGGGCTAAGCAAAAGCTCTAGCCCTAGACGCACCGGGATCTCCATTCATCCCAGGTCAAGTCAACGGGCTTTGCTCCAACAACACTGGAGCCAGAGCTCTCTGCAAATAGGACTGAATTCCTGCGGAAAGAGTTTGCCTCTGGTGGGTCATGGAGGCTTTGATGGCCCCTTCTCTTCGGCATTTCGAGGATAAACTTAGAGAGCTACAGGCAAGTCTTGAATCCTAACCTCCTACTACAGCCCTGTTTTTAATTTTAAAAAATATTTACCTGTAATTATCCCATTTACAAAAGTATTGCCATACTGGGACAGACCAAAGATCCATCAAGCCCAGCATCCTATTTCCAATAATGGCCAATCCAGGCCACAAGTACCTGGCAAGATCCCAAAACACTGCAATACATTCTATGCTGCTTATTCTAGAAATAAGCTGTGGATTCTCCCCAAGTCCATTTTAAAAATGATCTATGGACTTTTCCATTAAGAAGCCATCCAAACCTTTATAAACCCCGCTAACTGATTTTACTACATTATCTGGCAATGAATTCCAGAGTTTAATTACACATTGGGTGAAGAAATATTTTCTCAGATTCATTTTAAATTTGCTACTTTGTAGCTTCATTGCATGCCCCCTAGTCCTAGCATTTTTGGAAAGAGTAAACAAGTGATTCACATCTATCCGTTCCACTCCACTCATTATTTTATAGACCTCTATCATATCTCCCTTCATCCGTCTTTTCTCCAAGCAGAAGAGCCCTAGCCACTTTAGCCTTTTCTCGTAGGGAAGTCATCCCATCCCCTTTATCATTTTCGTCATCCTTCTCTGTACCTTTTCTAATTCCACTATATGTTTCTTGAGGTGCAGTAATCACAATATTCAAGGTATGGTCGCACCATGGAGCGATACAAAGGCATTTTAACATCCTCAGTTTTGTTTTCCATTTCTTTCCTAATAATACCTAACATTCTATTTGCTTTCTTAGCCACCACCACACACTGAGCAGAGGGTTTCAAAGTATCATTAACAATGACGCCTAGATCCCTTTTCTGGTCGGTAACTCCTAATGTGGAACCTTGCATTACATAACTATAATTTGAGTTCCTCTTTCCCACATGTACATATGTACTTATTTTGATTTACTCCTGTATTTCTGGTTCTAGTGATAAATCTTCTCATATGAAACACCTTCCTGACCTCCGCCACCATCACCACCACCACTGACTTGTGACCAGAAAACAATGTATTCCTTTATGTAGAGGCGAGAGTTTCAGGTGTGCGGGGCAGATGTGGAAGACACAGTTACAGATCACAAAAGAGTGCCTAAAGTTAGGCACAAAAAATTGAGTGCAATGCAAGTATTTTTTAACAGCAAAGTTGGCCACTGACGCCATTATAGAATAGTAGCATAGGTCAGGATTTGAGCTTCAAACTTTAGGTTGGTTTAAATGATCACACCTAAATGCTGTCTGTTGCATACATAATTGACAGTAGTGTCACGTTTTCAAAACAGGAAACTAGGTTGTGAGCCCTTGGGCCACTGCTGAGGAGCGGCAGTGGCAGGCAAAACCACCCCACACCGGAGACTAGGCAAATCTCAGGCAAGCAGTTAGGCTTCACCTGCACTTGGCCACTTTTCACCCAGAGTTGAGCTCTGGGCTTCAGGTGGCCGGCAGGACTTGCTGGACAGGGCAGGACTGGATAACAGCAAGGCAGCACAGGGACTGAGGGTCAGAGGGGAAAGGGAGGAACATGGGCAGCAAGGCAGGAGACTGGGCAAGGAAGGGAAAGCTAAAGGGCAGAACAGAAAGCTGCAGAACAGCCACTGAACAGGGAACAAACACTGACTAACAAGACACAGAACTAAGAGCTGCAAGCAGCCCCAAAGCCAGAACACAGACAAACAGAAACTAATCACAGAATTACAAACAAGAAACCAGGCAAGGAAAGCAAGTAAAACCTAAACTAAACACAGACTAACTAGAAACAGGCAAGAATCTCAGGCAAACACTGGACTAGCAGAAGTGCAACAAGCACCAACATACCAGGGCCTTAGACGCAATGCAAAGGCAAAGGCAGAGAGATTCCAAATGGCTAATAAGCCCAGCAGGCAGCTGAGACTCAGGTGTAACAATCACCAGGCAACTAAGGGTCGGGCAACCTGGAAGATCCGGACTGGACTGAGCTGAAATCTGGAACGGGTGACAGCACACCGACAATCTAATACAGCCAGCACACAGAGACAGAACTAACTCACAAAGAACAGACAGAAGCCAGCTCAGAAGCTGACCACAGGAAATAAGGTGAGTCTGAGAGGGGTCACGGCCACAGACGTGACAAGTAGTTTATAAATGTAGTGTAGAAGTGCCTGATACACCCTTGACCTGCCCATGCATCTCCCATCTTGCCTCCTTTGCAGTTGCATGCTTTAGAATTTAGGCGCTAAGTATATGGAACTGTGCCTCAGTGCAATTACGCATGTAATGGACAAAATAAGCAAGATGCTAGGAATTATTAGGAAAGGGATTGTAAATAAGACCAAGAATGCTATAATGCCTCCGTATCGCTTCATGGTGCAACCTCACCTTGAACAGTGCGTTCACTTCTGGTCCACAGAATGGAAGGAGTAGTGTAGTCAACAGGATGGTTCCAAGAAGACATGAGGGAGACCAAAATTACTCAACAACAGGTTTATTCAAAGTACTCAATAATCCTTTTAAGTACTTTTGGTCTCCCTCGTGTCTTCTTGGAAGCGTCCTATTGACTACACTACTCCGTCGTTACTGTGTCACTGTTTGTAGTTTTCCACGTTCTTCCACCTTAGTGGTTGAACTTCACATGTTCAATTCTGGTCACCATATCTCAAAAAAGATATAGCAAAATTAGAAAAGGTTCAAAGAAGGGCAGCCAAAATGATAAAGGGGATGGAACTGCTCCCATATGAGGAAAGGCTAAAGAGGATAGGGCTCTTCAGCTTGGAAAAGAGATGGCTGAGGGGGGATACAATTGAGGTCTACAAAATCCTGAGTGGTGTAGAATGGGTAAAAGTGAATTGATTTCTCACTCTTTCAGAAAGTACAAACACTAGGGAACTCTCAATGAAGTTACATGGAAATACTTTCAAAGCAAATAAGAGGAAATATTTTTTTCACTCAACGAATGAGTTAAGCTCTGGAACTAGTTGCCAGAGGATGTGGTAATAGTGGTTAGTATATCTGGGTTTAAAAAAAGGTTTGGCCAGTTAAAGCCAATTAGCACCCACTTAAACAATTGAGGGCCCTGTTTACTAAGACATGCTATAGGTGCGCTAGCATTTTTAGTCCATGCTATATTAGCACATGCTAACACTAAAGACACCCATAGGAATATATGGCTGTCTCCAGCGTTAGCACATGCTAAAAATGCTAGCACACCTTAGTAAACAGGGTCCTAAGTTAGGTGCTATTCTATAACTTGCTTGTGCAAACAATTATGTGCCCAAATTTATAGAATTAGGGGGTACCTGTTCAGTGCAAACTGATTAAACTTAACCAGATAAATCAGGATATATAATTAGCTATCCTAAAGTTATCTTGACTTGTTTATTCAAATAAGTTTAACTAGTTATATTCTGTAAGAGATTCAACCACTTTTGTGAATAATTTATACTGGTACCATTACCCAGTCATTGACCCACTATCTGACACAACATTTTTGTGTCCTCCTAGTGACTTGAACTGACAGAACTGTGTAGAAATATTCAATTTCTAACTTTAGGGATCTCAATGTACCTTTCCCATCTCCATTACCTTACAAATTATGATTTGACTTGACCTTTTGCTCATTGAATTAATATGTGCTATAATTCTTTGTGTACATTTGTTAAATCCAGTCTGTTATATATATCAGAACCCTAAATAGATACATGATGAATTTATTACAGATTAAAGATGGGGAGAAAGCTGGAAATCTTATTTGCCAAGGAATTACACAACAGATAAAAAGATTCATGCTCGTATATTGTCTACAGCACCCTAAATTTCTTCAACGAGCAGACTATAATCTTTCCAGAGGTACTTTGTTAAATGTCTCTGTTTTCTCCCATTCTGGATTTAAGAAGCAGTATTTCATTCTACCCATGACAATGCCTGAATCATTTAAGTGACAAGCATTTGGTATATCACATATCCTGGTATGTCACTTGAATGTGAGAACTGCTCAAAATATTTTCAAGGAATTTCAATGAAGTGCAAAATGAAGCTGACATTCTCCCTATAGTTATGGTTATCAGCATAGCAGCCTTTGAAAGGGATTACAAAAAAAAACTGCATTGCTGAAAAGAAGGAATCCTTAGTATTTTTTGTTCTTTTGTATATAGCATCCACCTACTTTCCCATGCCTGTGAAATCAGATTTTAGCTAGTGAACTCTAATAGAAATGGATGTTAAGACACCAGTTTACTAGAAACAAACACAGTTCAACATAGTATTACCATTGGTCACCTTTGTATTAACTGAAGCCAAGGTAATATAATGTCATCATATATATGTTCCATTACTACTGCAATAGTTTCAGAGATTCGTTGAATACAGTAGCAGAAAAAGGGCCAAAAGTCAATCTAGTGTGTCCAGTCCAGATCCTGCTGTATTGCCTTCCCCTTTACTCCTTTGTAATCAAGGATCCTCTGCAATTTTTCCCTTCCTTCTTGGTTTATGTTACTATTTTTGTCTTCACCACCTACACTGGGGCAGTAATTTTATGAGACAAGCATGTAGAACAACTTAGAAAATTGCCCGTTTATGTAAGCATATGAACGTAGCTCCTCCCTTTATGCAGATGGAGGATTATTTATTCATTTATGACATTTGTTATATGGAAGAACATAAGAAAGAGGGAATCCAAAGGCACAAGAGCGAAAGCAAGAAATCTAAAAAAAAAAAACAAGGAGCCTTCATGAGTGGGGGCATCTCAACTTTGCTTTATTAATCAGACCCAACACGGTCCTTGTTTCAGCAGGAAACGCCTGCATCAGGGTCTAATGATGGTTATCTAAATCCTAGGAAAACGATCATCCAGTAAAGGTAAACAACCTTGTCTTGAAAAAAGACAAAACTTCTGGAAACTTGAACTGAATGATGCCAAACATAGAGCACAGGAACAAGATAAAAAAAACTTTGAAAGAACTTCCCGCACCGCACAGAATTGTCGTGTGCCTGCATACAAATGCACGGGAGAAAATTTGTTATATGGTACAATCACCAGCTGGTATCAAGGCAATTTACAAAACCAGAAGATTGAACAGAAAAATCAAGATTAACACAAAATGCGCATAACAGAAACACCACAAAACTAAACATAAGGAGGAAATAGATAGCAAGACAATATACTCCAATTCACTTAGGGGCCTTTTTACTAAGCAGTGGCCTGTGCTAACCCCAACATGGGCCACTTTTAGCACTGCAGGTAAATGGACAGTTTTCCTCTCTGAAATAATGGCTGAGGGCTAATTTTCCCATTAGCATGTGAGCCCTTACTGACACCTATTTTATTTATTTAGGTTTTGCTCACACCTTTTTCAGTAGTAGTTCGCTCAAGGTGAGTTACATTCAGGTACACTGGATATTTCTCTGTCCCAGGAGGGCTCACAATCTAAGTTTGTACCTGAGGCAATGGAGGGTTAAGTGACTTGCCCAAGATCACAAGGAGCAGCAATGGGATTTGAACCAACCACCTCTGGATTACAAGACTGGTGCTCTAACCACTAGGCCACTCCTGTAGGCAATAGGAGCCCATGCACTAATCCTGCAAATGGGTAGGCGTGTGCACATGCAAAAAGAACTGTGGGATGCCCGAGCATGCCTCATGGTAATGTTTTTTTTTTTTTAATTGAAACATATCTTATTTACATCACAAGCAAACTGGCTACAGAAAAGAAGTTTTTAGAATACACCATACATACTAAAAGAAGAGAAATTTTTAAACAGTCCTACAATAAATTCTAATCTTCACTAGTCCTCAATTAAGGGGAGATTCATTTCACAGTTTACAGGACAATTGAGTAAAGAAAATTATTATAATTTTAATCAGCAGAGCAAATAATACCTAAATACGGTTTACTAGCAACCTAACCTTAAGGTAAGCTAGCTGCAGGTTGGTTATGAATTTTAATCCATGGTAAGCATGTATTAGTGCCTACTGCAGCTCAGTAAAAGGGCCCCTTAACTTCCTTAATGAGCTGGACCCAACCACTGGAGAATACCCAACTGACCGGACTTGGTTAAACTTCGCCCTCCTTGCCGTCGAAACAGTTACCCATGCGATCAGCAGGTTCTCCAACACTCACTGTAAACTAGATATCTGCCCCAGCTACCTAATAAAATCCGCCCTGACCGCTTCATAGGAGACCACACATCCTACCTAAATTACATGCTTCAGCAAGGTCTCTTCCCTAAGGAAAATGGCAATATCCTACTCACCCCAATACCAAAAGATACCAAGAAAAAAACTAATGAAATCACTAACTACCGCTCAGTAGCATCGATCCTGTTGGCAGTCAAACTGATGGAAAGCATGGTAACCAAACAACTTACAGACTACATAAACAAATACTCAATATTGCATGAATCACAGTCAGGTTTCCGCTCCCTCCACAGCACCAAAACAGTACTAATCACTCTCCTAAACAAATTCAAACAGGAAATAGCAACAGGCAAAAACATCCTTCTCTTCCAATTCGATATGTCCAGTGCATTCGACATGATAAACCATAATATATTAAAGAGATTACTAGATAAATTTGGGATTGGTGGAAACATACTTAGCTGGATCAAGGCCTTCCTAACCACAAGAACATACCAAGTAAAATCAAACTCAAACATATCACCACCGTGGAAAGCAGACTGTGGAGTACCACAAGGATCACCGCTATCACCGATATTCTTCAACCTAATGATGACCCCACTAGCCAAGACCTTATCCAGCCAAGGCCTTAACCCTTCCATATATGCAGATGACGTCACAATGTATATTCCATACAATAACAAACTGACAGAAATCAGCAACAAAATCAAGCTCAGCCTGAACATCATGGACTCATGGGCAAATGCATTTCAACTAAAACTCAATAAAGAAAAAACTCATTGACTCATCCTCTCATTCCAACACAGCGCCGACAACCCCACAAGTGTCAACACCCCAGATTACACCCTTCCTATATCAGACAGCCTGAAAATCCTCGGCGTTACAATAGACCGCAACCTAACACTAGAGAGCCAAGTGGCATCCATAACAAAGAAAATGTTCCACTCAATGTGGAAACACAAACGCTTGAAACAATTCTTCCCGAGGGAAACATTTCCCAACTTGATACAATCAATGGTGCTAAGCCACATGGAGGGGCATAATCGAACGTCGCCGGCCAAATAGATCACCGGCGATCTATGTTGGCGGCAGCGCTACAGCTGGCCGGAACCGTATTATCGAAAAAGATGGCCGGCCATCTTTTTTTTCGATAATACGGTTTAGCCCGGCCAAATGCCGTGGAGTTCGCCGGGTTTGAGATGGCCGGGTTTGTTTTTCAGCGATAATGGAAAGTTATGTCAGCCATCTCAAACCCCGGCCAAATTCAAGGCATTTGGCCATGGGAGGAGCCAGCAGTTTTAGTGCACTGGCCCCCCTGACATGCCAGGACACCAACCAGCCACCCTAGGGGTCACTGCAGTGGACTTCAGAAAAGCTCCCACGTGCATAGCTCCCTTACTTTGGGAGCTGAGCCTCCCAAACCCACTACCCACAAATGTACTGTACCCACTAAAATTGCTCCAGGGACCTGCATACAGCCTCTAGGGCTTATTGCTGCTGTATAACTTTGGTACACCAGTTCACACCTAAAGACTAATCTCTCTGAAAAAGTCCTTTCTTGAAATAAGCACGTTTACTCACAGTTAACTGCAGATCAGAGGTTGTGCCCCACTGGCAAAGAGTCCCCTGGTACTAAGATTAGCAGTAGGTCAGAGCTGGCACAATGGTGTACAATGCCCTCTTTCAGCACCATTCAAGGTAAGAACTACGTTCTCTAACGTGGGTAACACAGGAAAGGGAACTAAAACTGGCTTACAAAAATGGCCACTACTACATGGACTACAACAGGAAACAAAACAGGGCACACTCTGACCCAGTTAGCAGGGGGGGAAAGCACCATGGGAGTAGAGCCCAGTACCCTACACCCACCACAATGCATTGCTAATGTGACTCTGCAGGGCACCTAACAGAAAAGGTGTCACACTCACCCGAGAGCCACATCACAACCAGGGAAAGGCTGTCGGAGGATACAACACATTCTGCTGTCATGGAGGTGGGTACGGCATTTGAGGCTGGCATACAGGCTGACAAAAAAGATTTTTAGTTTTATTTTTTTAGTATGGAAGGGGGTTGGTGACCACTGGGGGAGTATGGGGAGGTCATCCCCCATTCTGTTTTAATTTCCCCCTCTTGGACCTCTTTCTGACTCCAGATCACACGGGGGACTAAAGATACCTATTTTACATAACAGGTTCTGCATGGTTTCTCCAACCTCCATTGTCACCCAATCACAAGGAGGTCTGCTCTGGGTTTGCATTAGGGGCTGTAATAGAATTCTAATTCCCATAACTACTGCTTTCTGTCTTCCTGGATCTAGGTATACTCTGTGCCATTTATGTTCCCAGATAATGCTCATTAAAATTCTGTCTAAGTTTCTCCAGAAACTGAGTGTATGTGATCTGCCTTGTAAACTAAATGTAAGGTAAAGAGAAGATAGAATAAAGACAGAGATAGGTTTAAATAGATAGATACATTTTATTTCTTACCCAAAGACAAGTCTTCAAGTTGGTACAAATACAGACATCAGACTTTAATCAGGTACATTCAGCAGACAGATTCTTGGTACAATCGGACAGAGCTTCGCCGTCTGAGATAAGCGTTGGGGCAGACACCAAAGCTATGGCAGATTGTCCCCTCTTTTATACACAACCTCTCCATAGAAGTCAATGGTGGGAAACCTAGCTCTCAATTTCTGAGATGATACGTTCCCACGCGGGCTTATCAGTATGTTTTGGGAACAAGTTCTTTTTTTCACATCTCATTTCTGAGACACCTGTTCCCTGTTGCAATAGTTTTCACATACTTTTCACACCATCTTAAGAACTCTGTATAACCCTGTATAACCTCTGTTGCCTTTTATACAAAACTCATAGACTCCATTTTGTTCATCTGATTTAAAGTGACAGCTGTACCAGTTTGTGTCAGAACTCATGGTTCAGACCTGCTTTTTACAGATATTTGGCCTAGTCAGTACTTTAGTTATCTTAGGCTTCATAGCCTTGGCCCTCACTATTCCAGTGGTAGATCCAAAGCTAGGCCATATATTAACATTCCCCTCTTCACCCTATCCCATAGGGTGACACCAGGGTTAACATACCGTGGTACCATCCATTCCAGAAGGTATTCTATGAGGCCATAAAATTATCTGAGTCTTAAGGTCAACTGGCACAATGTGGTTTGTTTGTGGTGTGAAATTATCATCTTGGCAGTACTTCTATTATGCTAATCCTACTAAAACTTATAGTTACTACAACAATATTTTTCTTCAACCTTTTAATATGCAGGTTCTATTTTATTGTTATCTATGTGATTGTAAATACATTGCTATAAATCAAAAATCTTTGGTTATATACTGATTATATCTTAATTAATCATTTGCATACATTTGCACAATTTATCACTTATAAAGCTTTATATAGTTATATTATTTCCCTATGCGCTATTATCTGATTATACAGTTGTAGACATCTCTCCAGTGTCTCTAACAATTGCATAGGGATTGGTCCTTCTCAGAGGGAGATAGTCCACTTTGTTAGCTCCTGTGGTGTTAGGAAGGAGATTCTCGTACAGGGCATATTGTCCTGCTGTTGTCTTTTTCATTATTGCGGTTTCAATTAAGTGTTCTACTAAACCTCTAGCACAAGGGATTATGCAACATCCTACTAAAACAAAAATTGCTACCACTATGAGTATAGTCGTGGCTACTGAAATGATAAATGTCTTCCATGTACCAAAAGCTCTGTCCATCCAACCTGTCCAGGATGTATCGACACCAGAGTTTTCTGCCAACTCTTGTGACAGTGAGGTTAAGCCTTCCAAAGCTCTGGTAATTGATCCATCCGGAGCGGTATTGTTGGGGATAAAGGTGCAACACTGGGTACCTATCTTGTGGCACACCCCTCCATCGGCTGCTAGAAGTTGGTCAAGAACTAATCTATTTTCCAACGTCATCCGGCTAGTAGCATCTAATTGTGTTGCAATGCCTCGAACTGCATCCCTAGTATAGTTCACAAATCTCTGCTGGTTGTAATATATATAGTTGATCCAGTCAAGATTCTTATTGATAGTCGCCCACCAAAAGAAAACTGATTCAAATCCTGCAGCTATTTGGTTTCTGGCTTTAAACTCATCGGGAACCCCTCTTGGAACCCCAATAGCATCTATATAGACCCGATCATCAAAAGGGTCAAAAGGTCAGCATACGGCTGGTCACCACTGTTTTAATTTCCCCCTCTTGGACCTCTTTCTGACTCCAGATCACACGGGGGACTAAAGATACCTATTGGGGACAATATAGACCGAGCTACTAATAGGAGTGGGAACACTTGTAAAATACAAAACAGGAGGATCAGTGAGGCAAGGAGTAGTTGCAGTGGTTTCTGAAGGATAGCGTTTCCGGCAGGCAAGGTAACGTTGCCAGTGGGAAAGGCGGTAAATGTGATCCAAAGATCAAAAAGGTAACTGTCAGCAGTATAGATAAACAAGACAGTAAGAAACAAAACCAAACCCATACACAGTAGAATCATGCACAAGAGTCCATCAGCAAACAGTCTAAGCGATGGGAAGCAGAAGAAAAGGGTGTAGTGATGTAACACCTTAGCTGAAGAGTGTCAATTTTCACAGTTGTAGTACAGCGAAATTAGCTGGCTTGATTCGGAAAGTACAAATGTAGAATGTCGAGCAGCTCACAGGCGTTACTGTGCAAAATGGTTACTGTTGAAAACACAATGGACTCCTGGTGTACTGGATTTAACTGGCCTGCTAAGTTGCGGACTTGGAGGAGATCTTCTGCCAGATTACGGATTCTGATGAGACGGATGCGAAGATCCACGTAGGGAAGTGGAAGAGCAGGAACTGTGGGAGGTGGAGGTGAGGATGGCAACTCACGTACGGGTTCGGATATGGGTGGTTGTTCAGAGGGTGAGTCTGGAGAATCTGTGAAGGTTTGGAGGACTATATCAGCCAGATCAAGGAGTTGTGATGCAGGAGATTGGATAATGTGGTTAAGTCTTTGGTCAAGTTGATCCAAAAGTGTTGGGTGCGGGGTCGGTGGTCTCGGGCTCAGTGGCGGAGGTGACCGGGTTCGTGGTGAGACTGGTCTCTCCAGTGGCTGCTGTGCTGGAAACAGTGGCGGTGGAGATGGGGTTCGTGGGAACATCAATGGAAACATCCAGGAGACCTGATGGGATATTCGGATAAGCACGTATATCTTTCAGATGGACCCAGGATGTGTGGTCCTCCAGCTTTGCTGCTGTGGCTGACAAGGCTTCTATCTTGAAGGGCCCAACATAGATGGGATCTCGCCAGGTCTTGTGCGTATAATAACGCCGGTGCACTAGATCACCCACTTTGTAAGGGGGGGATCTAGTGTCATCACAATCCCCTCTTCTGTCCGAAATAGCCTGTGGAATTGAGGACAGAGAACTTACAATAGTCTGCAAGATATCCCAATATACAGAGTATTGATCGGGTACTTGAGTGTCTGGATTGCCGGGTAGCAGTCGCATCTGACGACCTGTACATAATTGGAACGGCGTCAGTTTAAGGGAAGAGGATGGAGTGGCACGGAGAGATAACAGTGCCAAAGGAAGGGCATCAAGCCAATTTTTTATCCCATTTGCCATAAGCTGACGCATTTTCGTTTTAAGCAATCCATTATACCGTTCAACCAAACCATTACTTGTGGGTTTGTAAACACAGACAGTTCTGTGAGTAATGCCAAGTGCAGGAAGAAAGTTTTGCAGAAGCTCATTTACAAAGTGAGTACCATTATCCGTGGTAATTTTGCCAGGAATACCAAATCGAGGAATAATTTCAGTGCACAGTAAGTGTGCCATAGTTTGGGCGGTTTCTCTAGGGCAAGGAAAAGCTTCCACCCACTTCGAGAAAGCGTCCACGCAGACAAGCAGATACCGTTTAGCACGAACGGGCGTCTGCATATCTGTGAAATCCATGTACCAATGTTGGCCAGGTCCCTGGACAACAGGCAAATGACCTGAAGGAATGACAGGTCCTCGTTTAGGTGTGTACAGAAAACATTTGTAACAGTTATGCACTACAGTGTGACACATGGGCATCATTTGGGGAGCCCACAATCTGGAAGACAATTGATCATACAGTGTAGTAGCACTTAGGTGTAGAGGGTAATGGAGGGCATGCAAAAGAAGAGATAAAACATGCTGTGATACACACAATTGCCCATTAGGATGGGTCCAAATGCCATTCGGATTTAGGAAACATCCAGCTTGTTTCCACAAAGTGAGTTCTGCTTGTGAAAGGGAGGACGTGAGGGCAGTGGAGAAGTCTGAGATTAAGGATTCTGAGGGAGGGGGTATTACAGGGGGCTCGGATGCAGGAGATAGTAAGGAGGGAATGACAGGAGGGGTATTGAAAATAGGTGGGATGTCAGGAGAGGGGGACGCAGAGGTTGGTGATTCTGAAGGGGTTGAAGGGGGCGTATCAAAGGGAGGTGGTTCGGACGCGAGCACAGGAAGTGTAACATCGGAAGTGGATACGGTCGGAAGACTGGAAAAAGAAGTGACTTCACGGGCTAGTTCATCTGCAGCATGGTTACCATTAATGGCGAAAGAGAAAAATGTCTCCTGATGTGCTTTAATCCAGGAGATACTGGTGCGAAGGCCTTTTTGATGGCGCTTCTCCAGTGCTTCAAAAAGAGCAGTCCACAAAGGTAAGTGACTGAGAGGTTGTCCAGTAGAGGAAATCATACCCCTCTGGTTCCATTTACGAATATGGGAATGTAAGGAAGCAAAAACATAGTCCGAATCGGTGACAATGCTTAAATCTGAGTGAAGTGCTTTAAACAGTAAAACATACAAAACCGCTGTAAGTTCTGCGGTTTGTGCTGTGAATGAATCAGGTAACCTGAATTGTACGGGATCCAGAATATCTTCTTCTGGTGTATAACGGAGGGCGGCAAAGCCGGCAATTCCGTTTTGCTGAGAACCATCTGTAAACCAGACCTCGCCACTCTGCAAGATTTCTGAATGCAGATGGAGAGATGCGGGTACAGACAATTGGGTAGTGCACTCATGGGGAAAAATAGCACTCTGTGCTGTTTCTGTTACAGTGAGTAGTGGATCTAAGCGCTGGAGGTCAGTTAAAGTTAATGGGTGGATAGAGTGCACCACGCTGAACAAAAGCACTTGATACTTTTGTAAGCGGCAGACAGTCATGTGACTAATCTGTTTATCTAACAGATATTTAACATCATGGGATGTGTGAAGAATCACCGGAAGGTGAGGAATGTAGCTGTATAATTTTGTCACAGCTGTGCTGGCGGCAACAAGGCCTTTCTCACAAGTAGCAAAAGCTCGTTCAACAGGTGAAAAAGTACCTGAAAGATAACCACAGGCAAGATCATCATGTTCTTGAGTGATCAGGCAAGACCAGGTATTCTCAGTATGCACAACCCAAAGGTGCACATCCTGAGAAACATCAATAGTCGCTAATGGTGTGGAGAGCATAACATCCTTCACAAGGGCCATTAAATCAGCTGTTTCTTGGGGTGTGAAGAGGACGGGTTCATGTTTTTCTTTTTGTTTGCCTTGTAGTTTCATATAAAAGGGCTGAGTCCGGGCAGAATAATTTGGTATCCACAGGCGACAAAAATTTAACATGCCAAGGACACCTCTGAGATCCGAAATGGTGGTGGGCATACGCAAGGAGGAGACATGTTGGAGAGTATCAGGACCTAGGCCCTTCTGACGGGGGCCAATGTGATGGCCAAGGAAGGTAACATGTGTCTGAGCAACTTTTAATTTTTTTCTGTTGACCTTGTAACCTTTCGTAGCAAGAAAGGCAAGAAAGTCACAGGTGACTTGCACACACATGTTGAAGTCAGGGCAGGTGATGAGCATGTCATCCACATATTGAACAATGGAAGTTTGGGGTGGGAGATCATATCTGTACTGTTTGAATTCCTGTATGTGTCCTGCTAAAGTCTGAGAAAAGACTGTAGGACTGTCAGTAAATCCCTGAGGGAGACGGGTCCACTGATATGTGGTATTATTGAATTGGAAAGCCGTTAGCGGGCGGCTTACGGGGTCAAGGGTGATGGAAAAGAAGGCGTTGGATAAATCAATGGTGGAATGATATGTCTGCAAGGAGATACTATTGAGGAGTGTAGTTGGGTTTTCCACATTCGGGAATACCGCGTAAGTAAGGTCATTTAGCGCGCGTAAATCCTGTACTATACGGAAGGCGCCAGGTTCCTTCTTTGGAACAGGGAATAATGGAGTATTGTATGGTGAATTACATTTTTCAATGATACCTTGCTGTAATAGGGAATCAATTTGTTTTTGAGCTCCAGCAATGACTTCAGGTTTCAAAGGGTACTGGGCAATTTTAGGACCTGTACAACTAGGTAACAGCTGGATACGATGGGGAGGGCCTGCAACTTCACCATAGGGTTTTTCTGGTGTGGCCCATAGAAAACCCGGTAAAGTATTCAAAGCTTCCTCTATTTGTTTTTCAACCATAGAGGTGACAGCCATCAAGAGTGAAGTGGTTTCAGTAGGGGAAGGATCAAAATGAATTTCAAAATGAAACAATGTCAATAGATCTCTTCCAAGTAAATTAACAGGGCACAGCGGAGCATACAAAAAGGGAGCAGATAGTTGTTGATCGGCATATTTAATTGGCAGGGGCTCAAGCAGTGGTGTGTCCGTAGGAACACCATCAAATCCTGTGGTGGTAACATTGTCTGGGGAAACTTTAAGAAGTTTCTGTAGTTTGTGTGGGACGTGGGCTAACACAGAGCGAGAAGCGCCTGTGTCAATCAAGAAGGGGACAGGAACCTCACAGATAAGCAGGGTGATCATTGGATCATCCAATCCTGCAGCAGTTCGGACTACGCCTAGTCACTGTGGGCGGCGTTGATCTGGGTTCCATAGAGGGAAAGACTGGCGTTTTGGAGGATTTTGCCGGAGCTGTCTTATAGCTCTATGGGATGGCGGTTGAGGACACTGAGCAGCATAATGACCAAATTGTTGGCAACGATAACATTGAACATTTATATAACGATCTGGACTAGGCCGGGAATAATCGTTTCGAAATCGTCTGTTATCACCGGGAGGGCCCCGTATGGGACCTTGCTGCGGTTGCCCTCGCCGACCTCTTTCTTCTGGGTAAAGAGGTCTACGGTCTGGGCGGTATGGCCGTGGGCCCTGATTGCGGGTGTCATTGTCATATCGTTGGTCTGCATACATGACAATAACAGGGGGAGAGGTTTCAGGGGCATTAGGATCTGTGTCAGAGCTTTTAGGAGCTCTTTTCTCTTTGAGATCTTCAGTCTGTAGCACTTCCAAGTTAGTGTGTACTGTCTTACGGTGTTGGGCTTCATTTTGCTTGCTTTTAATGAGCCGTCTGCAATGATGAAGGATGTGTTCACGAATTTTAGGCCATTTTTCCAGGTGGAGACCCACGGTGTTCTCCAACTTTAGTTTAATTTCTGAAGGTAAGGTTCCCTTCAGTAAATGATAGAATACTGGAAGAGCATTATCAGAGTCAAATTTTTCCTCAGTCTCTTCCTTATAAAGACCTTGGAGTCTGAGTAAATAAGCCTCAATAGGCTCTGAATCCATTTCCCATCTTTGGGAAGTGATAACTGAAAAATCTTTCAGGGTCGGATACATGGTCCGAATTTCTTGAAATATTTTGGTCTGAATCTCTGTTAAAGGATTGCCATCATATTGAGTATCTGTGACAAATTTTGCATAGCCTGATTGAGTGAATATGTCAGTGACACTAGCGTGTGGGGTTCTGCCAAGGAGCGCTTTCATGTCGCCGACTGACAGAGTGGTCCCCAGGGTTATGTCTTGTAATTTCTTCAACCATCGGTTACCTCCCTGTGCAATATCTGGGAGCTGTAGTATGAGGGTATTCAATTCTACAGCTGAAAGTGGAGTGTATTCCGTATGAGGGACACCTCCGGACATTTTATTTAACAGGGGAAGAAGGTTTACTTTCTCCAATGGCTTCGTGGCGGTTGGGGGAAATTGATTCTCATACTTTTTCCAAACCTGAAAGCCCTGGATTAGATAAAGTGTTGTTTTCTGATCCCAATGAGGGTCAGGGTGATCATAAATGAGATCTCTCACTAATGAGAGCTTGTCTGATCGTAGGGATCCTTCACGTGGGAAAAGAGCGGACTGGGGCTGGAGTGCCTCAGACCATCCTGCAAGGTTATCAACCCATGGTTGAACATAATGCCATGAATTCTCATGTAATGCCACATATTGAGCAGGTGTGCTAGGTGTGGTAGGGTGTGGGGAACTGTCAATAACTGCAAGGCAGCGGTTAGATCCTTCATCAGTAAGATAACTGTGAGGATGACGCTGTCTGGTATGATGAGAAATAACATCCTGTTGTTGGGGTTTTGTAGATTTTGATACAGCAGATGCAATAGTGTCAGGGAGTGCCGAAATGGACTTGCGTAGGGAACGAAGTCCTTCTGAAACAAATGCGAGATCATCTCCCATACTGGCCAGTGCGAGGCCAGGTGGCGGTATACAGCCTGCACCTGAAGGAATCGGGGTGTCCAGGGGAAGGGTCTTAGGCAGATCAAGGTGAGATGAATCTCCTTCCATAGAGGAGGAGAGACTTAATAGTGGGGGAGGTTCTTTTCGAATATCCATTTGAATTGGAAGTTGTTGTTTTAAAATTTCCCATTCTTTTTCTAATGGGGAAGATATTACTTTTGGTAGACCCCCAGTACCTGGTTTGGCTGGAGGTATGAGAGGACGGCGGAGAAGAGCCAGATCCTCTGCTAATTGGGGTATTTTACCCTTAGGGCGTGCACCCAATTGATCCCAGCCAGGAGGGGTAGAACACTCAGGTTCTAGAATAGGCATAGAAGAGCTCACTGGAATAGGGGGTGCTTTAAGGAAACCCCGATCATGGAGTTCCTGACAAATAGCCCGCGCTTGTGTGGCAGGACTACATGGAATGAAACCCATCTGTCGTAATTGGGACAGGATAGACTGTAGGGATTCAGTTGGCAAGGGACCAGTTTGGACATGGGAGTCTGAATGTGGTGGTGGAGGTAATGTTTGAGTTGTGTGCTCCATATGTGGGTAGGGAGTTGTTTGGGTGTTCATGTGTGAAGTGAATTCTGATCCTAGCTCAGGATAAGTAGAGGTCTGGGCAGCCGCATCAATTTGACTGATGGCAGGGTGCTGGACAGTGACCGGAACCAATGGGTGCGGGACACAAGGATATTGCTCAATAATGGGTGGGGGTATCTCAATTTCATAGCCTCCGATAGTACGATATACATGAGGCGGTAGTGGGGTTAGCGTCTGGGTAGTTGCTTGCATCATTGGAGCAGCAGTAATAGTAGGCAATTGGGCGGTGATTGAAGGGGTTAAGGGCGTCTGGGTTTGTACTGACCCTTGAGATATTGGAATTGGGTCTTTTTGTGATGAAGGAAGAGATAGATCAACTACGCCGGCAATGTGCACGGTAGTAGGTGGGTCAAATCTTATAGGAGTGGGAGATACCGTAGGCAGCGAAGGTATCGCTGTCTGTGATCCTTGAGATGAGGGGGTCTGCGTCTGAGATCCCTGAGAAATCTGTAGCTGAGGTTTATCACAATATCCCGGGGGTATTGGTGTATATCCCACTGCGCATGGTAGAAGCTTGGTAGTACCTGCAGCATTATAAGGTGGTGGGGCCGTAGGTATTACTGGATCTTGGTAAGGGGCTTGATCGGTATCGGATTTAGCTAGACTCCTATCGTGCTGATTTTGAGCAATAAGTATGAATTTATTAATAGCAGCTAAGTGCTTATCCCTAGATTTTCCTGTTTTGTTGGATTCATTGTAGCAGATCAAAGCTTGGAGCTTACCCTGATCAAATGAACCCTTTGTTGGCCATTCTAGTCCTGGGTCTTTAGCGGACCAAACGGTGTGCCAGGTCTGACATAAACGAGAAAGTTCTTTTTTATCAGCGGGGAAAAAGTTAAGAACTCTTTCCAGGGGGCTAGTAGAGGACTGAGCGGACATAATGGATTTAGGAGTAAGGGGAAAGCAATCCACATAGGTGAAGGTGTGCAGTGTAAAATGGCAAATTAAGTCTCAAGGTGGATCCTAGTTCAAAGAATTATAATAGGTACCTCTATAAATATATCTATAAAACGTGCAAGGGTAGATCATTCAAAGGAAAACATGCATCATGCGTATGGAAAACACCTTTATACTCACGTGTCTTCAAGAGCGTCCCAGTAACAGAACCTAGAATATAAATTACCAATTGGCGGAAAGCCCTATGCTTTTGCCGCACATTAGAATCATAGACGAACAATAGTAGCAAAGGTGAAGGGAATACGTAAGAAATTAGATAGGAACAAGTGGTGTTTATTATTATGTGTATAATGTAGTCCAATATATGCTTCAGAAAGGTATATAAATAAATAAATGCCTAGTATCTGCTTATTTATGTTTCTTATGTTAAAATCAAAAAAACTGTTTCCCCAGGGTAGGCTTCCTACAACTAGGATTCTGCTCTACCAGCCGCCAAGAGTCAGCTCCATTGGCCATGATTCGCTCCAATGGTGGAACCCTCAAAGGAGGGGAGACTACTACCCCTGAAAGTGCTCAGGAAACTGCGAAATTAGTTCCCTGAACTGGGAGAACAGATACCCTTTGGATTTTCGCTGGATAGGAAGATTCTGCTCTATTCAAATGAAGATTCCGCTCAATTCGACTAACCTCCATCGGATATTTTAAATATACAGGTAAAAATTTAGACTGAAGATTCTGCTCTATTCAACTGAAGATTCTACTCAATTCAAACAACCAAAATACCTTTAAGAATTTAGATACGCCCGAATCACCTTGTACACAATCGCAACGAAAGTCGTTAGACGTCTCTTTATTAACCCCGCGCTCATCTATACAAGTAACTCATAGGTGGGCAATAATGCCGAATCCGCAGGCCACTCCGACAATGGAATGGAAATCTGCTTAAAATCTAATAAATAAGATACCGTCATCCATTGAAGGAGCACCTTCGATGGATGTGAGTCCCAGACATCGGTATCGAAGTTAATGGCGTGACACTAGTAGAAGGAAATTAAATAAATAAAAAAAATTAAGAAATAAAGAGAAAAAGGAAAAAGCAAATAAGAACCTCAGAAATCTAATCTAGTGAAAAGAAAGACCGATTTCAACAAAAGGCAAGAAAGACACTCAGAAAAGGAACAAAGTAAACAAAATAAACAAAATAAACCCCAATGCAATGGCAGAAAGCTTTTGTAGAAACTGATGGGCATAGCGCCTAGCTTATAACGGGAGCAAGATATAATCCATATAGCGTCTAAGCAAATTTCAAATAGGAGAATAAATAACAAACCTTAAGCATTAATTAAGAGTATAACATTATCCCAAAATAAATTGTAAATTAAAAGGGTGTGATAACAACTGCTAGGACAAGTACAAATTTAATAAAACAACTGAAAATAGTAGCCAAGAGACTATCAAAATTAAAAAGAAATATATTTGGATGAGTGGCAGAAAAGAGAACGTAACCTTACAGACAGACAGGTTGTATGTAAGAGCAGGAAACATAGTCAGGAGAAAAGAAGGGTGCCGTTGCCGTACAGGGCGAAAGGTTATTACCGGAGATTATTAGAAACAGGATAATACATTCCAAAGCTAGAGATTAACAGATACGAGAGACAAAGAGGGCAGAGAATGGAGGGAAAGTTATTTATAAAACAGCCATGGAAAAAGAGGAAAATAGACAGCTATGCACTTGTAAATGGGGAAAGCAAAAATACAGAGAAATGAGACTGCAGTTATAGGGCGAGAAGTCTCAGTCATAAAAAGCTGAGAACTTGAAAACAGCCGTAGAGAGGAAACAGACCTTTCCTTTATTAGAGAGAAGTAAAACAAAAGTGGCTAGAGAGCTGAACGCCGTAATCGGTGCATCCAGCTAACGGTGAAGGAAAGTTATAAATAAATAACAAGAGGAAACCAAGGTAGCTGTGCAGTTTTAAATAGAATGCAGAAAGTGTGGTTCACAGCTAGAAAGGTAGCAAGAAAGAATTTTGTTTTAAAGGGAGAAAAACATGTAAGCTTTTCGGGTAAGGCACCTTAGTTTACAGTGTATACAAAGGTTGCCACACAGCAAATTATGAAAAGAAAGCTTGAGGGTAATAGAGCAGAACAGAAAGGAAGCTAGGGCAAGCGGTACAAACTTAGTCATGCAAGGCGAACAAAGCTGAAAAAGACTGAGAAATACTAAACCTTGTAGGACAGTTTTGACATACGTAGCTTAGTGTTAAAGATTATAGATGGGCAGCGGACCAGCACTGCCATCATAGAAGTAAAAGTCATGAACATTTGAGCACAAATATTTTTACAAGAAAAAGTCTGTAGCTAGCATGCTCTGGAAATCACACTATATTCCTGTATTATAGAGCACAAGCACAATAGGATAGCATTTAAATGTAACAAAACAGTTGCTTCTCAACAATATAACCAAAATATGCAACAGTCTTCCTAAAACACTACCGGTTGAACATCCAACAAGAAATACATGCGTATTAATCATACTAAGATAAATGTGACATGATAGTGGAACATTAAGACATATATCTATGCAGGGCAAAAGAAAGTAACATCTGTAGGAATAGAATAATACCATTTAAAGTGCAAAAACCAGGATCATGAAGCATAAATCATGGGGGGCCACGTAAATGGACAATCAGCATACTACCAAAAACATATTAAAGAAACACTGTAATGTAATCACCGGAAGCCACACTAGGACAGGGAAAAGAAGGAGAAAGCCGGTTATCAAAGGGGTAAGTTATGTATGTTTAAAAGAAAGATACCTTTTTAACACTTTGTAAGCATATAGTGTAGCACCATGAAATCTATCAGGCTGTCACTAGCAGCACAAAAATAAAGAAACCTGTCTCGGGTTTAAAATCATGACTCAGAGACAGAGTGAGAAAGCATTAGTTTAAGGGAGATGAAATGAAATAGAGGGCAACGGCCAAAAGTCAAAGCAGTATAAGCATAAATTTTAGATGCAGTGCCATAATCTTAAAAGTGAAAGAAAAAGAATACATCCGTACATTGTTACATCCTCAGAGGTGCCCTTATAACGGACTTGGCAGCATGAGGCATGAAAAGATAAGTCATTTAACAATTATGATATCTGCTAAGGAAATATACCAGAGAATCAGATATAGTTAGATAAATTTAGGAGCAATACAGTTGACGGAGGATAGACAGCAAAAGGTTCACAATATCCCTGTGTAAATGATTGGTTAACTTGTACCACTTCAGCATAGAACAGAAAAAAACGGACGGAGAAGGGGAAAAAAAATTACTTTCTGAGCTTTTAAAAGTGAACTGTAGCCTCTACCAAAGCAGTGCTGGACTGACTGATAAGGCAGCTAAAATGGGCAAGCTTCCCAGATTCTCATGTCCTTGAGATAGTGAACTACAGCGCTTGTTAGGGAAAACTCTTAAAAGTTACAGAAAGAAATGGCAGTTTCGGAAGCCTGGATAAGGATATGTGAGGGAAAAAGAAAAGGGTTTAGAACTTCAGCTCTTCGGGCAAGTTTAAATAGATTTACAAAAGCAGGATGTTCCGGAAAGAAATGCACAAGAGGCCAAAAAGGTGTATGTAAGGGGTTAAGTTACCCCAATTGGTATCGTGCATAGCCTTATAAATTTTACACAAACCAGGAGTCGGTAGAGCATCAGAGAGGAGGGCAGGGAAGATTGTTATGGCAAGGAAAAAGGTGGGGGTGAGAGCAATCAGTTGAACTACGCAGCAAATAAATCAGACGGAGTGCAGAAACATACAGAAAGAATGCAAAAGAAAAGGAGCGGACACTACGCAGTTATTTATAAAAGAGCAGGAAATGTGTGTAACATGTGAAACGATAGCACTAAATCAGAGGGTGTAATACAGCGCTAAGAAAAATATAAGAAGAAAGGGCCTGGGGCTGTTAAAGGTTAAAATGGGGGTATTCTGGGAAGTGTAGTGCACAAAGGTTTGGATACGGATGGCAAAGAACTGAAGGAATATACAATTCTTGCACTTATCAGCTGGACAAATAGAGTGACAAATCAAAGTCATGAGAAGCAGGGAAGTTTAAGACAACCGCAGATAAGAGACATACAAAAGGATGCAAAAGAAAAAAGGGACGGAATAAGAGATACTACGCAGTCATTCATAACAGCTGAAAAGATAGCACCGGAGCACCGGAGTATAAGATAGAAACTATATATCTGTAAGGAGAAACGGAAATCAGAGGTTATAATGCAGCGTAAGGAAGAATAGGCGAGAGAAATGTAGACAGGAGGGGGGCTCTGGGCTGAATAATCAGAGAAAAAGCATAGTTCAGAGGACTGAAGGAACTGATTTATACTTAGAGATCATCTGGTCAGTTGGGGCACCTTTTTGAGGCTTGGTCGTGAAAATAAAAGGACCAAGTAAAGCCGGCGAAATACTGCTTAACGCCGCTTTTTTTTTTCATTATCGGCGAAAGCCGGCCATCTGGTAGCCATGCCCATGCCCGCCCATGTCCCGCCTTCACTAATCTACCAACACGCCCCCTTGAACTTTCGCTGGCGAAGCAACGGGAAAGCGGTGATGCTGTCAAAAATGCCCCTTTCGATTATACCGATTTTGCCGCTTTTAAGAAATCGCCAGCCATCTCCCGATTTGTGTCGGAAGATGGCCGGCGATCACTTTCGATTATAAGCTGGATAGACTACTGCAATGGAATTTATGCAGGATGCAAAGAACAAACCTTAAAGAAACTCCAGACCACTCAAAACACAGCAGCTAGGCTTATATTTGGAAAAACACGATTTGAAAGCACAAAACCCCTCCGCGAAAAACTGCACTGGCTCCCAATCAAACAACGCATTGCCTTCAAAATCTGCACCCTGGTCCACAAAATCATCTACGGTGAAGCCCCAGGATACATGACAGACTTGATTGACCTACCAACTAGAAACACATCAGAATCAACACAATCACATCTAAATCTGCACTACCCAAGCTGTAAAGGTCTTAAATACAAATCGACTTACGTATCCAGCTTTTCCTACATAAGCACACAATTGTGGAATGTATTACCAAAAGCCTTGAAAACGACTTATGACCACCTAAACTTCCGGAAATCACTAAAAACTAACCTTTTCAAAAAGGCACACCCCACCTATCCAATTTAAATGACTGATCGCTGCAACACAACAAACCTAAAGTACGTAATGGACAAAACTCAACTCTTCCGTTGTACGTTTCCCTAATTTTATTTATTTATTTATTTATTGTTTGTATTTGTATCCCACATTTTCCCACCTCTTTGCGGGCTCAGTGTGGCTTACAATAAGATATGAATAATGAGAATACAGTTGTTACAAATTGGTTATGGGTTACATTGTACAAGTTATGCGAGATAATCGAATTATCATTAGGAATATCACAATGGGACATCAACAGGGAGAGTTTGGGAGGAGACAATGGGAAGCTTAAGGGCAGTGTTAAGACACATAGGCACATGGTGTACATATTCCTGTAAGTATATGTATGAGTAATGTGGAATTAGGGGGATGAGAGATCATAAGTGGATGTGTGATGCATTTATGTAAGTGAGTGTGGGCTCTATGTGTTTTGGTTTTTTCCGTAAATTGTCTCAAATAGATGGGTCTTCAGTAATCTGCGGAAGGATGCTTGTTCGTGGATCGCTCTTAAGTTGCATGGCAGTGAGTTCCAATGTTGCGTGCTCGTGTGAGAAAAGGTTGACGCGTGTAGCGTCTTGTATTTCACGCCCTTGAAAGTAGGGAAATGGAGGTTGAGGTATGTTCGGGAAGATCTCCTAGCATTTCTGGGTGGTAGGTCAATCAACTCGGACATGTAGGCTGGGGCTTCGCCGTGAATGATCTTGTGGACTAGTGTGCATACCTTAAAGGTGATGCGTTCCTTCAGCGGAAGCCAGTGTAGTTTCTCTCGTAGTGGTGTTGCCCTTTCATATTTTGGTTTACCGAAGATGAGTCTGGCTGCTGTGTTCTGGGCTGTTTGAAGTTTCCTCAGTGTTTGCTCTTTGCAGCCTGCGTATAATGAGTTGCAGTAATCCAGATGGCTGAGGACGAGGGATTGCACTAGGCTACGAAAGACGAATCTTGGGAAGAGTGGTCTTATCCTTTTCAGTTTCCACATGCAGTAGAACATCTTCTTAGTTGTGTTGTTTGCATGGGTTTCAAGTGTTATGTGGCGGTCGATAGTGACTCCAAGGATTTTTAGCGTTTCTGAGATTGGAAGGTTTAGGTTTGGTGTATTTATCGCGTTGAATTCGTTGGTGTTGTATTGGGAGGTGAGTACCAGGCATTGAGTTTTTTCTGCATTTAATTTCAGACGGAATGTGTCTGCCCATGTGTTCATGATGTTTAGGCTTTGATTGATTTTGTTGGAGATTTCTTTGATGTCTTGTTTGAAAGGGATATATATTGTCACATCATCAGCGTATATATGTGGATTGAGGTTATGGTTTGATAGGAGTTTTGCTAGAGGGATCATCATTAGGTTGAAAATAGTTGGTGAGAGGGGTGATCCTTGTGGGACTCCACATTCAGGTATCCATGCCTTGGATGTGGTTGAGTGTGATGTGACTTGATATGAGCGCATGGTTAGGAACCCCTTGAACCAGCTTAGGACATTTCCTCCAATGCCGAAGTATTCAAGTATGTGTAGTAGGATTTCGTGGTCGACCATGTCGAAGGCGCTTGACATGTCAAATTGTAGGAGGAGTATATTGTTCCCGGTTGCTATTATTTGTTTAAATTTGGTCATAAGGGTGACTAGTACTGTTTCTGTGCTATGGTTCGACCGGAATCCGGATTGGGCATCATGCAGTATTGAGTGTTTGTTTAGATAGTTTGTGAGTTGTTTGGTTACCATCCCTTCAGTTAACTTGGTTATCAGTGGTATGGATGCTACTGGTCTGTAGTTGGTAATTTCGCTCAAGTTTTTCTTTGTATCCTTAGGAATTGGGGTGAGTAGGATTTTTCCTTTTTCTTTTGGGAAGAGTCCATTTTGTAGCATGTAATTTACATGCTTCGTTAGGTCAATTGTGAATTGTTGAGGGGCTGATTTCATGAGGCTGTTTGGGCATGCGTCTAGTTTGCAGTTGGATTTGGCATATTTTTTGAGAGTATTAGAGATGAGGTCTTCTGGTATTGGTTCGAACTCGGTCCAGGTTCTGTCTGCTGGGTGTGCTCCTTCTTCTGGGTCCAGACAGTCTAGAAGAGTGGCGTATTCTATGGGACTGGTGGGTATTTTGTGTTGTAGTAGTATGATTTTCTCTTTGAAGTACTTCGCAAGGCTGTCGACGTCTGGTATGTTTTTACCGTTATTTGTAACTGGTGTGGTATCTAGCAGTTTGTTCACAAGGCTGAAGAGTTTGTGTGTGTCTTTGTAATTTGGTCCTATTATTGTTTTGTAGTGTTGTCTTTTTGTCTGTTTTATGGTGTATTTGTATTTTCTCCGAAGTAGTTTCCAGTCGTTTCGTGTTTGTTCGTCTTTCTTTTTGTTCCAAGCTCGTTCTAGTTTCCTGACTTGTGTTTTAAGTTTTTTCAGCTCTTCGGTGAACCATGGGTTTGCTTTTTTCCTGTGTGATGTTCTGGTTTGGGTTGGGGCGATTTTGTCTAATGTTGTTGTACATAGCTCATCCCATTCTTGGAGGAATTGGATGGTGTCAGCGTTTGTTGTCCATTCGTACTGGTAGATCTGTTGCCAGAATGTTGTGGAGTCTATTTTTCCTCTCGTTGTGTATGTTGTTCGCTCGGGTTTGTTGGTCGTGTTTAAGTGTGTTTTTCGCCAGCAGAGAGTGACATTTGCTTTATGGTGGTCTGACCATAGTGTAGGTGTCCAACTTGTGTCCGTGATCATGATATTTGAATCCGATTCGAATTTATTCATTATGATATCTAGTGTGTGTCCTTTTTCGTGAGTCGGTTGCATGTAAGGTGCTTGCAGATCCCAAAGTTTTAGGAATTCTTTGAACTCTCGTGTGCTTGGTGAGGTGTCATCTTCTAGGTGTAAGTTGATGTCTCCTAGTATGAGGATGTTTGAGGAAGATACGCAGGAATTCGAGACGAAATCCATGAGTTGTGTTTGGGAGTCTTGCCATTTCCCTGGAGGTCTGTAGAATAGGATTGTGTTGAGGTGGCCTGTTAGATTTGGATGGTTGATTCTTGTCGATGCAATTTCGAGATGTGGGGAGGTAGATTCACCCGTGATTGTGATGGTGAATTCAGGTTTGTAAATTATAGCTATTCCGCCTCCTCTTTTTATTCCATTCCTTGTCCAGTGGGTGATTTTGTATTCTGGTGGGCATATTTCTAAGATGGCTGGATCTGTAGGACTATGGAGCCAGGTTTCTGTGATAAATAGGAGGTCTAGTTTATCTGCGACGATCCAGTCTAGTATGTCTACTGAGTTCCTTACTGCTGATCTTGCATTGATGTATCCTAGATGCCACTTGAACTTTATTTTACCACTACATCACTTTGTATTTGTTCTCACCGGAGTCTGCATACACCTGTCCGGTACTATGTAAGCCACATTGAGCCTACAAATAGGTGGGAAAATGTGGGATACAAATGTAACAAATAAATAAACCTAAGTTCGGTAGCCTCCACCAGAGTGAGTGATAGTGATATTTGCCGGGATTCTTAATGCCTAAACCAGTAAGAGCACCCCTTGAGTATCACGTTAGAGAACTAGAGTTGTGGGGAGGGGGTGGAATACTAAAACAGGGCATCTATTTTATGTGCTAAAAAGGTGCCTACTTGAAGGCTCTCCTATAAATTAAAGTATGTGTTTCCTTTTCTTTATAGAATACTGGCATATCAGGGCATGTACATCATATATTTTTAGCACAACCACTTACAACAGCCATAGAGCTGGTGTAAATACTTCTGCTTTGATTGCATAAAAATATGTCTATATTCTAATAAGTTATAGTACAATTCAGTCTTGCTTACCCGACCTTTGCTGATCCAACCAACTGTCATATCCGACAGACCCCTGGTGATGTCACACGGCTTCTCTTTCCATTTTCTGAACCCACAACCCTATTTTTACCACCACTGTGAGCCGGGACCCAGCTTTTGCGCCTTTGTTTCTGCATTGTTTGAGGGGTGACCATTGTTTTTCGCATTATCCAGCTTTTCATGTATCCATCAACGGGTCGGTCTTGTTCAGGTCAGATAATAGAGACTTTACTGTACTCTATCATTTACACGTGTAACTGTGCATTTGCCCACACTCTGCCCAGACTACACACTTTCAAACTATGCAGCTCCATATTTAAGTGCCAGTTTATAGAATAGTGCATAGCCGGAATATTAGCATATACATGCTTGTGGGCACTCATATATATGTATATACCTGCATTATGGCCATTTGTGTGTTTTCTTGACAAATAAAATAGGCAGATTGTTATAGGATTACCCTCTAAGGAAGCATTTCTTTTCCTGGCACCTGGTCGAGGCCTATTCTATAAAGAAGCATAAGTGCATACATCTATTTATAGAATGCTAGCATGACAACGAAAATCCATTCTTATAATTTAGATGTGCAAAACAAAATGCACAGAAAGGCCTTCAGGAGCAGGACAATGGGAAAAGACCCAATTCTTTATTAGAAGGACCCAATACAGGCTGTGTTTCGGCAACTATTTGCCTGCATCAAGGGTCACATAAATTTGCAAAGCTGCCACTAACAGGGCTTTGGTGTTTTTTTTCTTATTTTGTTAGCTTTCTCAGTGTCCATCAGAACTAGATTTTTATCTCCTTTACACGTATTGAAAGTGTGCTTCTTATCACCAGGACTGTACTTGTAACGCGTCTTTTTGACAACTAAGCCCTGTCAGTGGCAGCATTGCTACCACTTTAAGACAACTCTGCAAATTTATGTAACCCTTGATGAAGGCAAATAGCAGCCGAAACATGGTCCATGTCAGGTCCTTCTAATAAAGAATTGGGTCTTTTCCCATTGTCCTGCTCCTGAAGGTCTCTCTGTGCTTTTTGCTTTGCTCTGCTTGATTGTCACGTCGGTGGCCGTGACCACCCTCAGACTTACCTCATTTCTGGGGGCCAGCAGCTGTGCTGGCTTCTCTCTGTGTTTGTGTTAGTCTTGTCTCTGTCCTGGTGTGCTGGCTGCTTCCAGCATGAACCTGATTGCTTCACTAGACCTCACCTGTGTGGGCTATGCCTCTCTAGGGAGCCAGCATCTAAGATGGCTGCCACCAGCTCTATGCCAGCTTCCAAAATGGCTCCTGCTTGTCTTTCCTGTGGGCTCATTTCCTATGTGTGTCAAGCCTCTCTTTGGGGTCAAGGTACTTCCTGCTTCTGTCCTGCTGCTGGTGAGCTCATCAGTGAGAGCCATCATAAGGAAGTGCTGTGCTGGCATTCTGGGCCTTTGCATTAGTGTTATGCTCTTAGGCCAGGTTAGGTTAGTAAGTGTCTGCTGCACTACTGCTTAGCCTCTCTCTAGGTTCCAGCCCAGCTTCTTTCTGTGTCTGTGTCTGTTGTCTTTCCGTGGGGGGTCTTCCCTGCCACTGTCTGTCTGTGGACTGCGGGTCCTTCCTGGCTTACCCTGAGTTGGGGTGAAGCCTCTGTCTGTGGACTGCGGGTCCTTCCTGGCTTACCCTGTGTTTGGGGTGAAGCCTCTGCTCCAGGCTTACCCTGTGTTGGGGTGAAGCCTCTGCTCCAGGCTTACCCTGGGTTTGGGGTGAAGCCTCTGCTCCAGGCTTACCCTGTGTTGGGGTGAAGCCTCTGTCCGTGTTTGTTCTCTGTCTGCACTTGAAGCCTCAGCCTTTGTGAGTTCCCAGTCAGTGTGTGGAACGGCTGTGGCTTCAGACCCTTGGCTTGATATTCCTGGTTTACTCTGTTTGCTCTGCTGCCTGCCCAAGACCCTTGGCCTGTTCTTCCTGGTTTACTCTGTGTGCTCTGTTGCCTGCCAAGACCCTTGGCCGCTATTCCTGGTTTCCTCTCCCTACTCGCTGTCTGCCTTGACCCCTGCTATTCCTGAACCCTGCTTGTTTATCCTGTGTGTATATCCTGAACCCTGGTTCTGGCTAGCTAGTGTTATCCGGTTTTCCGCTCTGCCTAGCTAACATATCTCCTGAGTGTCTATCCTGTACCTTGCTTGTATATCCTGTCTGCATATCCTGAACCCTGTTTGTATATCCTGAGTGTATATCCTGAATCCTGTCTCTGTCTAGCTAGTGTGTGTTTCCAGGGCGTGGTCCCTGTTTCCTGCTGCTACCTAGCTAGTGGGTTTACCCGCTGGGTATTCCCTGATCCCCAGTCTGCCTTGCTTGCATGTTGCCCTAGTCTTTGCTCCTGCTAGCTTTCGTATGGCTTGTCTCTTGCTATGTCTTCTGGTTCTTGCTAGTGGCAGTGCAGCAGCTCCCTGTCTGAGTTTAGTTCCTAGTCTAGTCTCCCTCGTGTATCCCAGACCCGGGGTGGGTCCTCGGGATCTTCAGTTCCTGCCTTATCCTGCTGGCCACCTGCACTTCGGAGCTCAACTCCGGGGAACGGTGGCTAAGTGCAGGTGAAGCTGTTCCTGTTTCGTCTGTTCTAGTTGCCTGCCTTGTACTACTCCAGTCCAGAGTTCCAGTACTGCTCTTCTGTGTTTCCAGTCCCGAGGTGGTCTTGCCTGCCGCTGCCCCTCCTCGGCAGTGGCCCAAGGGCTCATGAACTCCAGTCCTGCCTCGAGGACCTGACAGAATGCCAAGGCCCTCGAGAACGCGACATTGATTGATGTACTTTTGACCCTCTCTTTTTCCTGTTATAATTTAGATGTGATAGAGTTGGTGTGTGTGCACCTAAGTACCGGTGATATACGTGTAGCTTATAGTAGTCTATAAATTACATGTTTGTGAGTCTCACCCTGCCCTGTCCAGACTCTGTCTATGTGTATGTCTACCTATAAAATATTCAAAAGAAATGTGGTCTCAAAATACCTAAATCAAGGGAACTCCACTTAACAATCACCTTCCCAAAAAGTTCCCTTTGCATTCAATATGATATAATAATAATATTTTTAAGGACCATCAGAAGGTGGATAGAGTCCAACTATTTGTTGTATCTAGACTTTTCACACCTATTATTTTCATCGTCCATTTTTTAAATTATATATAAAAATATTTACTTATTATACTCTGTTGCATAGTAGTTTCTCACAACCAAAAGTTCACTTATCTTAGAGTACTTCTCTTCAGTTTCTATTTCTTGTGCAGTCTTACAGAAAACCAATCTTTGTAGAGACGAAAGTGTGCACTACAAAGAAATCTATGCCTCAACCCTGAGTCCCTGATACAGCTGGACTAGCGAAACGTAGCACTATGTCGGATTGGGATACTGCACGAGAAATAGAAACTGAAGAGAATTACTCTAAAATAAGTAAAATTTTGGCTGTGAGAAACTAATATGCAACAGAGCATAGTAAGTAAATATTTTTATATATAATTTGAAAAATGGAGTGATGAAGATAATAGACTGGTGGGTTGTGTCCATCTACCAGCAGGTGGAGATAGAGAGCAATCCTTTTGCCTCCCTATATGTGGTCATGTGCTGCCGGAAACTCCTCAGTATGTCGATATCCAAGCTCCATCCGCAGGACTCAGCACTTAGAGAATTACACCCACAAAGGGACACTCTGCCCAGCTCACCACCGCCGAAACGGGGGAGGGGAATTAACCCAGCTCATCCCCACACAAGTGGGGGAGGGGAATCCGTCCAGCTCATCCCCGCGGAGCGGGGGAGGGACACCACACCCGCCGATGCGGGGGGATCTGGCTTATCCTGCAACCGCGGGAGGAGCTGACTGACCCTAACACCGCCGAAGCGGGAGGGGTACAAAGCTGCCCTACTGCCGCACGAAGCGGGAGGGAGCGCCGGCAGAATTTAAATCTCAATCCAGCCCCGTAAAACGGAGGGGAGAGGAATGCAGCAGCTCACTGTAACACAAATTCGTCTCAACTCTTGAAGAATCCATTGAAAAACTTGAACACGAAGTCCTCCTGAACAGGAACTGAAGACTAAACTTGAACCTGAAATGCAACCAGAATATAAACAATACAGATATCTGGGAGGGACTATGGATTCATCAGCTATGATTAATGGAAAGAAAATTATCAGGTATGATACATAATTTTACCTTCCATATCATCATGCTGATCAATCCATAGACTGGTGGGATGTACCGAAGCAGTACTCACCCAGGGCGGGACATAGAAATCCCTGACCGCAACACTGAAGCTCCAAACCGGGCTTCCGCCCGAGCAGCCACAGTCAAGCGGTAATGCCTGGAGAAGGTATGGGCCGATGCCCAAGTTGCCACCTTGCAAATCTCTTCCAAGGAGACAGACCCGGCCTCTGCCATCGAGGCCGCCTGAGCTCTAGTGGAGTGAGCCTTCAGCTGGATAGGCGGCACCTTCCCCGCGGCCACATAAGCCGCTGCAATGGCTTCCTTGACCCATCTTGCCACTGTAGGCTTAGCAGCCTGCAGACCCTTACGAGGACCTGCAAACAGGACAAACAGATGATCCAACTTCCGGAAATCATTGGTCACTTCCAAGTATCTGATGATGACTCGTCTCACATCCAGATATTTCAGAACAGAGTATTCCTCTGGGTAGTCCTCCCTACGAAAGGAAGGGAGACAGAGCTGCTGATTCACATGGAAGCGAGAAATAACCTTGGGCAGGAAGGAAGGCACTGTGCGAATAGACACTCCTGCCTCAGTGAACTGCAGAAAGGGCTCTCGACATGAGAGTGCCTGGAGCTCGGAAACTCTTCTGGCTGAAGTGATAGCCACCAAAAAGACTGCTTTCAACGTCAGGTCTTTCAGAGATGCCCTTGACAAGGGTTCAAAAGGCGGCTTCTGCAAGGCTCTTAGCACCAGGTTGAGATTCCACGCAGGCACCACTGAGTGCAGAGGAGGGCGCAGGTGATTAACTCCCTTGAGAAAGCGCACCACATCTGGCTGCGAAGCCAGGGAAGCACCCTTCAGGCGTCCCCTGAAGCAAGTCAGAGCCGCTACCTGGACTTTAAGGGAACTGAGCGACAGGCCTTTCTCCAGACCTACTTGCAGGAACACCAACACTGAAAAAATTGGAGCAGTGAAGGGAGAAAGTGAGCCTGCTTCACACCACGCTGCAAAGATACGCCAAACCCTGGCGTAAGCAGTAGAAGTAGAGCGCTTCCTCGCTCTCAGCATAGTGGCGATGACCTTGTCTGAGAAGCCCTTCTTTCTCAGGTGCTGCCGCTCAATAGCCAGGCCGTAAGCCCAAAGGGGGAGGGATCCTCCATCACCACGGGACCCTGATGTAACAGGCCCTGCTCCACTGGCAGCCGCAGAGGATCGTCGACTGAGAGCCTGATCAAGTCCGCATACCAGGGACGTCTGGGCCAGTCCGGACCCACCAGGATTATCCGGCCCGGATGCTTTGCCACCCGGTCTAGCACCCTGCCCAACATGGGCCAGGGCGGGAACACATAGAGAAGCTCTTGTGTCGGCCACTGTTGGAGAAGAGCATCTACTCCCAGGGATCGAGGGTCCCGTCCTCTGCTGAAAAAGCGCGGCACTTGGCAATTGGCCGATGACGCCATCAGATCTAGGCTCGGCTGGCCCCAGCGCTTCGTGATGTCCAAGAACGCCTGAGCAGATAGCTGCCACTCTCCGGGCTCCAAGGTATGGCGACTGAGAAAGTCCGCCTTGACATTCATGACTCCGGCAATGTGAGCCGCTGACAGCTGTTCCAGGTTCGCTTCCACCCACTGGCATAGATTCATGGCCTCCTTGGCTAGAGGGGCGCTCTTGGTACCTTCCTGGCGGTTGACATAGGCCACAGCCGTGGCATTGTCCGACAGGACCCGTACTGGCTTCAACGCCAGTACCGGGATGAACTCCAAAAGCGCCAACCGAATGGCTCTGAGTTCCAGGAGGTTGATAGACCACTTTGCCTCTGCAGGAGACCAGAGCCCCTGCGCTGTCCTTCCCAAGCAGTGTGCTCCCCAGCCCGACAAAGAGGCGTCCGTCGTGACGACAATCCACTCCGGGGTCACCAGAGGCATTCCTGCCGACAACTTGTCTGTCTGCATCCACCAGCTCAGCGCCTTGCGCACTGCTGGGTCCAAGGGAAGGCGCACAGCATAATCCTCCGACATCGGAGTCCAGCGCTGCAGCAGAGAGTGTTGTAGTGGTCTCATATGAGCCCTGGCCCAGGGCACTATTTCCATCGTGGCCGTCATAGAGCCCAACAGCTGCACATAGTCCCAAGCCCGAAGAGGAGAGGCTACTAGGAACTGGTCCACCTGAGCCTGAAGCTTGACAATCCGATTGTCTGGCAGGAACACTCTGCCCACTTGGGTGTCGAATCGAACTCCCAGATACTCCAGGGACTGAGTCGGGCGCAGCTGGCTCTTCTCCCAGTTGATGATCCTGTTGGATTATTTGTAGTAAATAATTAGCAGATTTTAGTACACACAGCTTCAGCTTTAGAAATGTTAATTTCTTTCTTCATCTCTCTCTCATACACCCCAGAATAATTCACTGCTGAGTCACTTTAAAGTTGAAGTAACAAAACATCTGTTTACTCACAGTTTGTAGTTAGATTATAATCAGACAGGCTTATATATACATAATACTATACATTTGGATTATCAGCTCTTTCCATGTGCTTAGATGGTAATGGATGCTCACACCACCATAGATCCTCTCAGGTTAGGAGAGAACATGAGCTCCATGTGCTGTGCCTAACCCCCACAGGAAGTTGCATGGGTGTGACCTCTCTAAGCAATTTACATCAGAGGTCACAGAGTAATCACAGAGAAAAAATTGGTGACAGGCAATGCATGTAAAATACAATACATTATTCCAACAAACCCCTTCTCATGCATAACTGTCATGCAATTATTAATTCACACAAAGTCCAAGCTTTATACGCAGATTCTCAAAACGTTCTCTGGGTAACGGTTTGGTCATGATGTCAGCTGTCATTTCACTGGTGTGACAATAGTGTAGACTGATGACCCCTTCTTTCGCCAGCTCTCGCACGTTGTGGTATTTCGTTGCGATGTGCTTGGTGCGTGACTGAACCTTGTCATTCTGTGACAGTCTGATGCAGCTCTGATTATCTTCCATTATCTGGATTGGTCTCTTTTCAGCTATTCCAAAATCCAGCAAAAGTTTTTCAATCCACATCAGTTCTCTGCATGCTTCCGATACGGCCACATATTCAGCTTCTGTAGAAGACAGACTCACAATACTTTGTTTATGACTGGCCCAAGAAATTTGTACATTTCCATACATAAACACATATCCACTTGTGGATTTATAATCAGAATGATCCCCTGCCCAATCTGAATCACAGTAACATATTAGTTTTGGATTACTATTGGCTGAAATCTTTAATTTACAATCAATGGTACCTTTTAAATACCTTACCATCCTTTTAACTGCAGTCCAATCTGATTTGGTAGGTGAGCTGACCCTTCTGCTCAAAATTCCTACTGCATTTGCTATATCAGCCCTGTATGTGGTAGTTAGATATAAAAGCTTACCTATGGCTGATCTATATTGGATGTTATCTGGTAAAGGTTCTCTTACTGTTTCATCCTTCAGAAAATCAGTGATCATGGGAGTGCTTACAACTTGGGCATCTTGCATACCTAAACTTTCAATAAGCTCATTTATTTTCTGCTTCTGGCTTAGAAGATAAGAACCATCATTTTGTTTCTCAATTTCTATACCAAGATAGTATGACACATTACCAAGTTCTTTTATCTCAACATTCTGGTTTAAATATTTTACAATGTCCTTGTACTCTTGCTCACTTTCGCTTGCAATGAGCAGATCATCAACAAAAGCTAAAATGTATGCATATTGTCCATTTCTGCACCTAGTGTACAAGCATTTATCTGCTTCACCTTGCTTAAATCCTAAATTTGTCAATATTTCATGCAATTTGTCATTCCAACATTTTGCACTTTGCTTTAATCCATAAAGACCTTTGTTTAATTTACACACTAGCTGTCTTTGTTTTGTATTTATGAAACCTGTTGGCTGTTCCATGTACAAGTTTTCAGTTATATCTCCATGAAGAAATGCTGTTTTCACATCAATGTGGTTGACTTGCATGCCTTTTGAGACTGCAATGCTCAGAAGTGTTCTTATTGTCGTGTGTTTCACTACAGGTGCAAACACTTCATCAAAATCTTCTCCATATTTTTGAAGATATCCCTTTGCCACTAATCTGGCTTTATACCTTTCCACTTTTCCTTGTGCATTCCTTTTTAACTTGAATACCCATTTGCATCCTATAGCTTTCTTGCCAGGAGGTAATTTTGTCAGAATCCAAGTATTATTTTTATCCAATGCATCAATTTCTTCTTGTGCAGCTTTACGCCATTCAGCAGCTTCTTCTGCTGGCATTTTCTCAATCTCATCCCATGTTAAGGGCTCTTGAGCTTCTGCTGACTTTGTTAGGTAAGACAGTCTTGGGGGTGGAACACCTTTGTTTTCCCTGGATGAGCGTCTGACAACAGGTTGGTCTGACCTTTCCGCATCCTCTAAATCTGAGAGTCCTTCTCCAATTGATTCCCCTTCTCCAACTGTACTGTCTCCTGCAATGATCCTTTCTGTGTCTGCTTCCTCTGCCTGTTCCTCGTTAGATACAGATGAGTTGCTTTCAGACATCTGCCTTGGTATGGCATTTATATACACTGGCATGTCTATTATGGTTCTAGTTTCATATTCTGGATGATAAGGCTCATCTGGGATAATCCAGCCTTTATCAACCCTTTTGTTTTCATCAAAATATGTAACATGTCTTATGCCAACAATGCCAGTTTTCAGATTCAAAATTCTATATCCTTTGTGTCCTGGAGCATAGCCAACTAAAATGCCCCTTTCTGTTGTGGAATCCATCTTATGCCTTCTTTGCTTTGGTACATGAGCATATGCTGTACTTCCAAATGTTCTTATGTGTGACAGGTTTGGCTTCCTACCATGCCATGTCTCATGTGGTGTGCGCTCAGCGCCTTTAGTTGGCATTCTGTTTTGTAGGTACACTGCTGTGAGAATGGCTTCCCCCCATAGTCTTTTAGGGAGATTGCTATCTGACAGCATACATCTGGTCATTTCCACAAGTGACCTAAATTTTCTCTCTGCAACAGAATTTTGCTCTGGTGTATAAGCTACTGTTGTGATATGCTGAATGCCTTCTTGTTCTAGAAATGTGCGCATGCTTTGTGAAGTGAACTCACCACCATTGTCGGTCTGAAGAACCTTTGGTTTTCTTTCAAATTTATTGCTCACCATGGCTACGTATTTCTTCAGCATGTCTGTGACTTGACTTTTTTCTTTCAGCAAATAGGCCACACAGTATCTAGAGAAATCATCCAAGAATATTAGCACAAATCTGTTATTTCCCAATGATGGGATATTAAACGGTCCACATAAGTCACTGTGTATTAAGTCCAGCACTTTATTACTCCTATTTCCTGTGTATGCAGGAAATGAGGGTCTCACACCTTTTTGAGTAACACAGTCTATGCATTTCTCCATTTTACCAGCATCTGCACTTATCTGAATGCCGGTGGCTAGTTGCTTACTGTAAAGATCCTGGATCACCTTAAAATCACGATGTCCCAGGCGGCGGTGCCAGATTTCCAGACTACATTTACCATCATTCTTCCTTACTTGCGCCATATGTGAGGCTTCACCTGAAATGCTCAGTTTATAAACATCATTATGCATAAAAGCTTCAGCATACACTTCATCATTTTTAGAGATTGTGCACTTACTGTTTTCAAAATGAATCACAAATCCCTTCTTATCTAATGTAGATACACTAAGCATATTGCAAACTGCTTGGGGAATATACAAGACATCACTTACAGGAATTTCTTTAACTTCATTAGACACTTTGCATTTTAAGAATCCAATTCCTTTTGCTTGGATCTGAGCAGTCCCTGCGTTTGCAGTATTAAGAATACCTTCTTCTGGACTCATTTCCTGAAAGAAATCCTTAGAATTGGTTAAATGGCATGTGCTCCCTGAATCCAAAATCCAAGTACTTTCATTTGAATTATTATTTACCATAGTTAAAGATTTTTCTGCCATTAGAAAGCCCTTTTGTTTATGATTGTCTTTCATACATTTCCTGGTTTGAAAATTCTTTAGTTCCATTGGCTTAGGTGAGCTAGAGGGAGTGTTTTGTGTTTCCTTACACCATTTAGATACATGTCCCTCCTTTCCACATGAGTAGCAAATCAGCTTGCCCTTGGGTGGAGTTTTCCCATGGCTCCGCCTTCCTCTGTTCTTTGCCAAGAAATTTGTTTCATTTCTCTCTGACTTGCTTTGAGAACACATCTCCTCAGAATCATTTATTATGCATTCCTGCCTTAGTTTTGATGTTGCCTGTTCAAAAGATTGCCCTTCCATGGCTTCATTTACAGACCTAAAAACATCAAACTTCTTTGATAGTGAGGTAAAAAGAAATGCTCTTTTCAATGCATCACACATGGGAATTCCAGAAAGTTCTAACTTTTGAAATGTAGACATAAGATGCATAATGTGATCATTACACTTACTTTTATCCCTTAATTTGGTTTCATTCAACTCTGCTAACCAAATTGGTTGCTGCTTTGCATATGTAGTTGCATACATAGTTCTCAGTTTATATAAAATGTCCTTTGGTGTATCTTTTCCCTCCACTAATATGGCTTGTTTCTCTGAGAGAGCTTCCAAAAACATGCACTTCACATAATAGTTTGCATTGTCCCATTCAGCCATATTTTCAGCTGTTCTGTCTTGGTCTAAGCATATATTTAATCCTTTTGCTCGAAGGAGACATATGAATCTTAGTTCCCACTGCTGATAATTAAATTCAGTTAATTTAGGCACCTTGAGAGAGTAGAAAAATGGTGAATTTCCTCCCTCAGCCATTTTCTTAGCCTTCTGTCTGCTGTGTGGGGGGAGAGAGAGACAGACTGAATCTTTCTGTTAAAACTTAAGAGAAAAATGTGGCTTTTTTACTGCCTGGTAATATTTCTCTTCTTTTTCAATTCCTGGCCCTGGGCCCATAACCCTTTTGTTGGATTATTTGTAGTAAATAATTAGCAGATTTTAGTACACACAGCTTCAGCTTTAGAAATGTTAATTTCTTTCTTCATCTCTCTCTCATACACCCCAGAATAATTCACTGCTGAGTCACTTTAAAGTTGAAGTAACAAAACATCTGTTTACTCACAGTTTGTAGTTAGATTATAATCAGACAGGCTTATACAGTGGGGGAAATAAGTATTTGATCCCTTGCTGATTTTGTAAGTTTGCCCACTGACAAAGACATGAGCAGCCCATAATTGAAGGGTAGGTTATTGGTAACAGTGAGAGATAGCACATCACAAATTAAATCCGGAAAATCACATTGTGGAAAGTATATGAATTTATTTGCATTCTGCAGAGGGAAATAAGTATTTGATCCCCCACCAACCAGTAAGAGATCTGGCCCCTACAGACCAGGTAGATGCTCCAAATCAACTCGTTACCTGCATGACAGACAGCTGTCGGCAATGGTCACCTGTATGAAAGACACCTGTCCACAGACTCAGTGAATCAGTCAGACTCTAACCTCTACAAAATGGCCAAGAGCAAGGAGCTGTCTAAGGATGTCAGGGACAAGATCATACACCTGCACAAGGCTGGAATGGGCTACAAAACCATCAGTAAGACGCTGGGCGAGAAGGAGACAACTGTTGGTGCCATAGTAAGAAAATGGAAGAAGTACAAAATGACTGTCAATCGACAAAGATCTGGGGCTCCACGCAAAATCTCACCTCGTGGGGTATCCTTGATCATGAGGAAGGTTAGAAATCAGCCTACAACTACAAGGGGGGAACTTGTCAATGATCTCAAGGCAGCTGGGACCACTGTCACCACGAAAACCATTGGTAACACATTACGACATAACGGATTGCAATCCTGCAGTGCCCGCAAGGTCCCCCTGCTCCGGAAGGCACATGTGACGGCCCGTCTGAAGTTTGCCAGTGAACACCTGGATGATGCCGAGAGTGATTGGGAGAAGGTGCTGTGGTCAGATGAGACAAAAATTGAGCTCTTTGGCATGAACTCAACTCGCCGTGTTTGGAGGAAGAGAAATGCTGCCTATGACCCAAAGAACACCGTCCCCACTGTCAAGCATGGAGGTGGAAATGTTATGTTTTGGGGGTGTTTCTCTGCTAAGGGCATAGGACTACTTCACCGAATCAATGGGAGAATGGATGGGGCCATGTACCGTACAATTCTGAGTGACAACCTCCTTCCCTCCGCCAGGGCCTTAAAAATGGGTCGTGGCTGGGTCTTCCAGCACGACAATGACCCAAAACATACAGCCAAGGCAACAAAGGAGTGGCTCAGGAAGAAGCACATTAGGGTCATGGAGTGGCCTAGCCAGTCACCAGACCTTAATCCCATTGAAAACTTATGGAGGGAGCTGAAGCTGCGAGTTGCCAAGCGACAACCCAGAACTCTTAATGATTTAGAGATAATCTGCAAAGAGGAGTGGACCAAAATTCCTCCTGACATGTGTGCAAACCTCATCATCAACTACAGAAGACGTCTGACCGCTGTGCTTGCCAACAAGGGTTTTGCCACCAAGTATTAGGTCTTGTTTGCCAGAGGGATTAAATACTTATTTCCCTCTGCAGAATGCAAATAAATTCATATACTTTCCACAATGTGATTTTCCGGATTTAATTTGTGATGTGCTATCTCTCACTGTTACCAATAACCTACCCTTCAATTATGGGCTGCTCATGTCTTTGTCAGTGGGCAAACTTACAAAATCAGCAAGGGATCAAATACTTATTTCCCCCACTGTATATACATAATACTATACATTTGGATTATCAGCTCTTTCCATGTGCTTAGATGGTAATGGATGCTCACACCACCATAGATCCTCTCAGGTTAGGAGAGAACATGAGCTCCATGTGCTGTGCCTAACCCCCACAGGAAGTTGCATGGGTGTGACCTCTCTAAGCAATTTACATCAGAGGTCACAGAGTAATCACAGAGAAAAAATTGGTGACAGGCAATGCATGTAAAATACAATACATTATTCCAACAGATCCATCCCAGGGAGCTCAAAAGAGCAACCACCCGGTCCACAGCTTTGCCGCACTCTGCATAAGAGGGGGCTCGGATCAACCAGTCGTCCAGATAAGGATGGACTTGTACTCCTTCCTTTCGCAGGAAGGCCGCGATGACCACCATTACTTTGGAGAAGGTCCGCGGAGCAGTAGCCAACCCGAAAGGGAGCGCTCTGAACTGGAAGTGTCGGCCCAGGACTGCAAAACGCAGAAAGCGTTGATGAGGAGGCTAGATGGGAATATGCAGGTACGCTTCCTTGATGTCCAAGGAAGCCAAGAACTCTCCTGCCTTCACTGCCGCTATAACAGAGCGGAGAGTCTCCATGCGAAAGTGCCGCACTTTCAAGGCCCGATTGACCCCTTTGAGGTCGAGGATAGGCCGGACAGAACCTCCTTTCTTTGGTACCACAAAGTAAATGGAGTAACGTCCCTTGCCAATCTGATTTTCTGGCACCGGAACGACCGCACCCAGGCGGATCAGGTTGTCCAAGGTCTGCTGCACTGCTACAGCTTTGACCGGAGACTTGCAGGGAGAGAGTACAAACCCGTCTCTTAAGGGTCGGCAGAACTCTAACTTGTTGCCGTCTCTGATGACTTCCAGCACCCAAGCGTCTGAAGTTACTTTGGTCCACTCGCCCAGAAACGAGGACAGGCGTCCTCCAATCTGCACTGGGCCATGGACCAAGACCCCGTCATTGGGTACGAGACCCTGGGGGAGGACCGGAGGGCTTACCTCCGGGACGGCGGTCTCTGCGAAAGGAATGCTGCTTGGGGGAGAAGTTCCTTTTGAAGGAAGAGGGGGCAGAGGAGCCCGACTTGCCCGGGCGGTACCGACGGGCTTCTTGAAACCGTCCTCTGGAGATACCGGGGAGAAAAGGAGGGACCTGGCGCCACCAGGTTTGCACTTGCTCAAGAAGAGCCCTCAACCCCAGGCACTCAACAAAACCTAAAAATTAGGCTTGGAGGCCTAGCCAGAGCTGCTGCTGTGTGTGACCACCACCTGCTGAGATAGAGAACATACTGAGGAGTTTCCGGCAGCACATGACCACATATAGGGAGGCAAAAGGATTGCTCTCTATCTCCACCTGCTGGTAGATGGACACAACCCACCAGTCTATGGATTGATCAGCATGATGATATGGAACAAATAGTTGAACTCTATCAATGTTCTGATGGTCCTTAAAAATATTATTATATTGAATATAAATGGAATTTTTTTCAGGTGATACCTATAAAATATGCATATATTTAAAGAATAGTGCTTACATGGAAATTTGGCATTCATATGTACATCTGCTCACATATGTGCATATATTTTATCATTCTAATAAAATACATATGTAATTGGCAGTGGCATAGCTATGGGTGGGCCTGGATTTTTTTTTTTTTTGTTACATTTGTACCCCGCGCTTTCCCACTCATGGCAGGCTCAATGCAACGGGTAATGGAGGGTTAAGTGACTTGCCCAGAGTCACAAGGAGCTGCCTGTGCTGGGAATTGAACTCAGTTCCTCAGGACCAAAGTCCACCACCCTAACCACTAGGCCACTCCCATTCTTAGCTCAAGCCCTCCCAACAGCAGCGTCTTACTCCCACCTCTGCCGCTCCACCACTGGTGGCCTGGTATCTACCCCTCTCCAATGTACCTCAGAGGCTTCCCTGGCAGCCACAGCAACTCATTTTCACTGTCTGAGCTGCTGCTGCAGACTTCCCTCCGCCACATCCTGCCCTCATGATGTCACTTCCTGTTTCTTCATTGGTAGCACACAGCAGAGAGTAACCTGCAGTGCCAGCATAGAAGCAAAAATGAGCAATTGCGGCCATCAGGGATGCCTCTGAGGTACACTGGGGAGGGCTAGGGGGCTTAGAGAGAGGGGCAGCTACCGGTCAATGAGCGGGGGAGAGAGGAAGAGATGTTGGATGTGGTAAAAAAAGGGCCCACCCAAAATACCAGGTCTGGCTACACCACTGGTAATTGGCATGTAACTGTTTGCTCCTACTTTTTAGAATTGCCCTCTAAGTAGCAAACTGTACATCCCACTAATGCATTCACAAAGATTGGTATCTTTGTGAATTCTGACATAGCTCACATTGAGAAAGTCCTTGAAACTATCACAGTCTGGCAAAGATACAAAGTGCGGAGCAGAATGCAAAGTGCTTTAGACCTAAGATGCTCAGACAGGGCATAAGTGAGAAGTGGAAAAGAGTCAATTTAGTCAAATTTACATCTGCTTTGGAAACAGCTCCCTCTTCTGACTCTGTCACACAGGAAGAATCAGTAAGAAGGTCATTTTGGCTACAATAAACAGATACTATTTCAAAGGCTTAGTTGGGATCTGTGTGTAATATATGAAGTTACCTGGGTAGACTGGCTGAATCCACATACATGGATGGTTTTCAGTTGTCTGAAACTACTCACATACTTTCACTATGTGCATGCTTTCAACCACATTAAAAAGAGGTGATTGTGGGGTCATGATTGGAAACTATGCAAACACATTTAGGAAGGAATTTCCACAATTCCCATGAGGTTCCTAAGCCCATAGATGGTTTGTGCCCCTTGGTCTTCAAGTCAACTATCAAAGGGAACCTTGCATTTGCTATTTGTTCTATATAGTTCATGTCTGCAAGGAACAGTGATGCAGAGATTTGAAAATCAAATCTCCACATGTACTTTCACTCCCACCACACATATTTCTTCACCCACCAGGATACCCTTTCTTCCTGCAGGTAAATATACATAAACTGTAAAACAATATGCACACTTTTCCTTGCATTAAGGCTGGGCAAGTTTCAAAAGCCTATTTTATTCAAGTAAAATCTTTTAAAAATGACAACTCCCCAGGTTGAAAAATTTCTATACATGGTAGTGATGCTATGGACATTCATGCATCAGTCAACAACACTGAAGCATGCACCCATCCTTTTAGCAACCTAAAAAGCTGATATTCAGACTCACTGTGGATAATTCTATAAAGGCATCTGTCATAGAACACCTAGCACCAATCTGGGGCTAACCCTGCGGCCACCTGGAGGGTCTATCCCCAGCACTGCTTAGGCCCATCTGCACCTGGGCATGTGCTCTATACTAGTCAACCCTCTAACTCCATGCACTAGGTTCTACTTGACTCTGGGTGAGTCTCGCACCCACAAGTCATTCCATGGTGATTTCTAGGACACTGGGGCTACATATACTCCAGGGGTCCCTCAGTTCCTAAAAAGCACCCACAGACCCCAAAACACAAATCAGGATTCTTAGTCAGTCCAGGACAGCAGAGTCAATAAACTAAAAAAGGTTTATTGTCATGAAAAATTGGAACAGTGGACATTTGAAAAATCAGATGGAAAAAGTACAGCAAGCTATAACAAATAGCCAAAGCAAGGATCAACATTAAAACTGTCTAACACTTGTTACTACCTGGGTAGCATCTGGGAAGTTCAGGAACTTAACTGTTCACAGGTTATCAAATGTAACTTCTCATAGGGCCTCAGTAAAGAGATCTTTCTCTCTCCACTCCCTGGCTGAGACTGAGAAATTCAGTTTTTCCAAGCTGGATTTGAGCTCCTGGGTCAATCAGAGCCCAGAACAACAATTTTTTAAAGTAGCTGGCCACATCACTGCAGGTTACTTCCTGTCTGTGCTAAACTAAAGAAGGAACAGCTCTGTAATAGCTTTAAACATAAACATGCACCACTTGCTGGCCAAACTAGAGAAAAACACTTCATGAAATATTCTTACAATTCTCTTGCTGGAAAATTCACCATTTCGCCACAGCATCTATTTGGGCATTATTTTAGAAAAAAAACCACATGGAGGCATATTTTCCAGGCACTTAGACTTACAAAGTTCCATAGGTTACTATTGGGCTCATTTTCGAAAGAGAAGGACGCCCATCTTTTGACAAAAATCGGAAGATGGACATCCTTCTCCCAGGGTCGGCCAAATCGGTATAATCGAAAGCCGATTTTGGACATCCCCAACTGCTTTCCGTTGCAGGGACAGCCAAAGTTGGAGGGGGCGTATCAGAGGTGTAGCAAGGCAGGACTTGGGCGTGCCTAACACTAGGATGTCCTCGACCCATAATCAAAAGAAACAAGGACGTCCCTGACAAACACTTGGATGACTTTACCTGGTCGTGTTTTTCTTACGACCAAGGCACAAAAAGGTGCCCGAAATAACCAGATGACCACCAGAGAGAATCGGGGATGACCTCCCCTTACTCCCCCAGTGGTCACTAACCCCATCCCACCCTCAAAAAACATCTTTAAAAATATTTTGTGCCAGCCTCAGATGTCATACTCGGCTCCATCACAGCAGTATGCAGGTCCCTGGAGCAGTTTTAGTGGGTGCAGTGCACTTCAGGCAGACGGACCCAGGCCCATCCCCCTACCTGTTATGTTTGTAGAGGAAACAGCAAGCCCTCCAACACCCACCAGAAATCCACTGTACCCATATCTACGTGCCCCCCTTCACCCATAAGGGCTATGGTAGTGGTGGACAGTTGTGGGTTTTATGGGGTTTTGGGGGTGCTCAGCATACAAGGTAAGGGAGCTATGTACTCACTCTGCTGCTCCCCAGTATCTCTCCACACTCGTCCTTCCCTACACCCCTTCCCGTGCACTCCGCTCCATGGATAAATCCTTCTTATCTGTTCCCTTCTCCACTACTGCCAACTCCAGACTTCGCGCCTTCTGTCTCGCTGCACCCTACGCCTGGAATAAACTTCCTGAGCCCCTACGTCTTGCCCCATCCTTGGCCACCTTTAAATCTAGACTGAAAACCCACCTCTTTGACATTGCTTTTGACTCGTAACCACTTGTAACCACTCGCCTCCACCTACCCCCTCCTCTCTTCCTTCCCGTTCACATTAATTGATTTGATTTGCTTACTTTATTTATTTTTTGTCTATTAGATTGTAAGCTCTTTGAGCAGGGACTGTCTTTCTTCTATGTTTGTACAGCGCTGCGTATGCCTTGTAGCGCTATAGAAATGCTAAATAGTAGTAGTAGTAGTAGTATGTACCTGGGAGCAATTTAGGAAGTCCACTGCAGTGCCCCCTAAGGGGACCAGTGCAGTACAAATGCTGGCTCCTCCCATAATCAAATGGCTTGCATTTGGTCGTTTCTGAGATGGATGTCCTTGGTTTCCATTATCAACAAAAATAAAAAATGACCAAGTCTACGGATGACCATCTCTAAGGGCGACCAAATTTCAAGATTTGGGCGTCCCTGATGGTATTTTCGAAATGAAAGATGGACGTCCATCTTGTTTCGAAAATACGGGTTTCCCCACCCCTGGATGAGATGTTTTGTGAGGACGTCCTCATCAAATTTGTTTCGATAATACAATCGGGGTCGGCCAAATCTCAACATTTGGGTCCACCTTAGAGATGGATAATGGAAACTAAGGACGGCCATCTCAAAACCGGCCAAATCCAAGCCCTTTGGTCATGGGAGGAGCCAGCATTTGTAGTGCAGTGGTCCCCCTCACATGCCAGGACACCAACCGGGCACCCTAGGGGGCACTGCAGTGGACTTCACAAATTGATCCCAGATGCATAGCTCCCTTACCTTGTGTGCTGAGTCCCCCAACCCCCCCCCCAAAACCCACTACCCACAACTGTACAACACTACTGTAGCTCTTAAAGGGTAACAGGGGGCACCTAGATGTGGGTACAGTGGGTTTCGGGTGGGTTTTGGAGGGCTCCCATTTATCACCACAAGTGTAACAGGTAGGGGGGGTGGGCCTGGGGCCGCCTGCCTGAAGTGCACTGCAGTACCCACTAAAAACAGCTCCAGGGACCTGCATATTGCTGTGATGGAGCTGAGTTAGACATTTGAGGCTCGCATAGAGGCTGGCAAAAATATGAATTTTAATTTTCTTTTTTGGGTGGGAGGGGGTTGGTGACTACTGGGGAAGTAAGGGGATGTGATCCCCGATTCCCTCCGGTGGTCATCTGGTCAGTTCAGGCACCTTTTCAAGGCTTGGTCGTGAACAAAAAGGGACCAAGTAAAGTCGGCCAAATGCTCGTCAGGGCTGCCCTTCTTTTTTCCATTATCGGCCAAGGACGGCCATCTCTTAACCACGCCCCCATCCCGCCTTTGGTACACTGCCGACACACCCCCTTGAACTTTGTCCGGCCCTGCGATGGAAAGCAGTTGAGGCTGGCCAAAATCGGCTTTCAATTATGCTAATTTGGCCGCCCTTGAGAGAAGGACGCCCATCTCCCGAGATGTGTCGGAAGATGGGCGCCCTTCTCCTTCGAAAACAAGCTGGATAGTCACCAAGGAGGCTCATTTTCAAAGCACTTAGCCTCCCAAAGTTCCATAGAAACCTATGGAACTTAGCCTCCCAAAGTGCTTTGAAAATATGCCTCTATGTGTCTTTAGGAAATAGTAGCATAAGTAGCAAGCAGGTGTAAATAGTTGCACCTAGACTATTCAAGTATGTATGTTGATTAGCATATTTTATATTCTACATGCAGGGAAAAAACTGAAAGGCAAATTCCCAATGAAGGCAGGAATCAAAATAAGAAGGGAGTAGGGAAGATTCATTGGTCATCCGTTGACATAGCACAGCGACACCGGATCAGATGTGCATCTTTTGGAGTTCCACATGGAAACATGTGGAGCCCCAATGTTTGAACAAGTTTATTCAAATAACACATCAGCTATACTGACTCCTGAAGCAGGCATTGAATTGCTGAAACATGGTTCCGTGTCAAGTCTGATTGTATCTGTTTCATTTTGGACAATAATCATGGACTGTTTTACATTGACCTCTGGACTTTATCCTTTCTGCAGACGACCATTGGATCTTCCCTACTCCCCACTTTTTTCTTTGTTTTCTGTTTTTATATGCTACATGCATACTTGTGAATTTCACCCATGATCCATCCAAACTCCATCCCTGTGCATGTCTACCATGTCTACACTGGTCAGTTTTTTATAATCATCCTTATGGCCATATGTTGTTTCACATACACAAACATGACTTTATAAAACTACCCACATTCATATTTTTGAAAATTTGCCACCAAAGACTTAAGAAAAGGAACACTTATTATTTAGTATGTAATTGAATAACTGAGCCTCAACTGCCCAAAGCTTCTTTTCAAGTATATACTTGAACACAGTCTTACAGCTCACATCGGACTTCTCTCACGGGCTCCGTGTAATGAAGTGCAAGAACTTCAGTGGAAAACAACCCCGACAATCGAAAGAAAAAGCCACTGAAGAAAAAAGCACATTCATTACCATTCAATAAACCCAAAAAATTAGTAATCTTAAAGTATCCTTTTTACCAAGCCTTACAAAAGTGTAACATTAAAAATATCTACATAATTCCAAAAGATGATGAAGGCAAGCCAAAAACTTAACTGACGAAACTCCTACTTTAATGTGTCTTTCATTCTCTTCTCATCAGACCAAATGTTCTTGATATCAGGCAGCCTCAAGTAACATTTACTTAAGGCTGCCTGATATCAAGAAAATTTGGTCTGATGAGAAGAGAATTTTAAGGGTTGTTGATGATCAGCACTTAACCTTTGAATCTCAGGTGTCCTCTATGGTTACTAAATCTTTTAAATTACTTTGAAAGCTGAAGCATATTAGGCCCTTTTTATCAATTGATATTTTTAGATTACTTGTCCACTTTCTAGTCTTGACCCAGTTTGATTATTATAATCCTACCTATGCAGGTTGCAAAGAATGGGTCTTCAGGAAACTGCAAACTACCCAGAATACTGTGTCTAGACTTGTCATGCACGTACCACGCTTTGAGAGGGCTACTTCATTGCTGACCAATTACATTGGCTTCCCATTGAGCCCATGTTTGTTTTCAAACTCTGTGCTCTCATATTTCAGATTTTGCATGATATTGCCCCTGATTGTATGTCACTCCTTGTTATTTTGCTTTCTTGTAATTCAACCTTTGGTGTAAGAGATTACCTGCGTCTTCATTTTCCTACCTGTAAAAAAGTAGTTTATAAGTCAATCTATTCTGCTACTTTTTCTTACCAAAGTACTAAGTGGCGGAATTCCTTGTCCAAAAATATAAGATCCCAGCGTTATTAGTTTTTGAAATCTTTTCTTTTCAAACAATGTCTGTTAATTGATAGTGTTGCCTAGTTTGTTTTACTTTCCATTATTTCCTGTGTGCTTTATTTTCAAATTGTATGTATGTATTTATGGTCCTTTCCTCTATTGATATGTGTGGGATTATGGATTTTAGTTTATATTTTGTAATGACTCCTTTTAGCTTGTTAGCCACATTGAACTTGAAATTGTGTGGGGTATAAATTTTATAAATAAATAAATAACTGGTCATCAAGTCAGAAGATAATATCTGAGGTCTGAGATGAAAATTAGAGAATGTCTCATTACCTGCTTTCTTGCAATGAACTGACAAACTTCTAACCAAGAAGAGAGAGAGAGAAAATGAAAGCAAAAGTGAGTGATACTTTTCACACTACATGCAATTGTGGAGTGGAGGAGTGGCCTAGTGGTTAAAGCACCAGTCTTGCAATCCAGAGGTGGCCGGTTGAATTCCCACTGCTGATCCTTATGATCTTTGGCAAATCACTTAACCCTCCATTACCTCAGGTACAAAATTAGATTGTGAGCCATCCAAGGACAGAGATATATCCAGAGCACCTGAATGTACCTCACCTTGAGCTACTACTGAAAAAGTTGTGAGCAAAATCTAAATAAAAAAATAAATACCCTCCTACCCATCCCATCAGCTGATTCTTTGTTTCATAGGCTTAATTCAGTAACTAATACATGTAGAGGAGGCATTTTCGATATAACGTCTAAATCCCATTTTGGACGTTTTGGCAATTTTCAAACTTCCTGCTTTAGTGCAGAGTCCACAACATACTTTATTGCTGCAGACACTGAGCCAACTTTTACCTTAGTGAATCATCCTCTTAGGATAGTGTTAAAGCCAAGAAAAAAAAAGTCTAGAGATAATCCATACTGCTCAACTAAAAGATATAGAGTATCTGATTGAGAAGAAAAAACACATATATCTTATTTCTGCTGCATAATAGAATGTGCATTTGATATCTTTTTATGTCTTGACTAAATTTACACTGTTCAATTCTGTAAGGGATAATAAACTTCCCTCATATACCCTACCTATTCTGACTTTAGATGTCAAATGCGTAGCATGAGATGAATTTTCTACTGTGAGTAAAAGCAAATACAGTACAGTAGCAGTGAAGCAGTAGAAAAGGCAGTTCAAAACCTTCTGAGAAAACATATACTGTAGCAAGGACTTAATTTTTTTTATATATATTTTTTTTTGTTTTAGCTAGTAGAGATGTATTTATTTCCTTACAGTTTGCAAGTTTCATGAGGGCAGAAAGAAGGCCATGGTATAAATTTACTTAGGAAGGTCATGGAATTAAAAGACAGGCTATTCAAAAACTGAGCCGAGTCTAAAGATCTGCAAATTACATCATCATCATTATTCATTTCCGTCACACTTTTCAGTAGAATTTAAAGTATGCTACAATGGAATGCGAGAATAGAATATCAAAACAGAAGTACACAAAAACATTTTAAGAAAAGGAAAGCCAGTGCAACATAGGGAGAGTTAGGTCTGGTAATGAAGCATAAAATAGTGGTTAAATAATATTGGTGAAGGAATACATCTTATGAAAATCAAGAGTATCTTAAAATACTTAATTTTTCCACTTAATATAATGCAAATATATCATTTAAGGTGTTAACAGTGTAAGAGGAATTGAGGTCCTGTGAAGTTTATACTAGTTAAAATTTAATGCCAAGAAGTGCAGAGTGATGCACTTGGGATGCAGAAACCCAAAAGAGAGATACCAAATAGGAGGGGAGAGATTAGTAAGCTCAACTCAAGATAGAGACCTGGGGGTGTTGGTGTCGGAGGTGAAGAAACAATGTGACAGGGCGACAGCCTTGGCCAGAAGGATACCAGGCTGCATAGAGAGGGGTATAACCAGCAGAAGAAAGGAGGTGTTGATGCCCCTTTACAAGTCGTTGGTGAGGCCCCACCTGGAGTATTTTGTTCAGTTTTGGAGGCTGTGTCTTGCTAAAGATCTAAAAAAAAACTGGAAGCGGTGCAAAGAAAAGCTACAAAAATGGTATGGGATTTGCATTGCAAACCGTATGAGGAGAGACTTGCCGACCTGAACATGTATACCTTGGAGGAAAGAAGAAACAGGGGTGGCATGATATAGATGTTCAAATATTTGAAAGGTATTAATTTGCAAATGAGCCTTTTCCAGAGACGGGAAGGTGGTAGAACTAGAGGACATGAATTGAAGTTGAAGGGGGGCAGACTCAGGGGTAATGTCAGGAAGTATTTTTTTCACAGAAAGGGTAGTAGATACATGGAATGCCCTCCCATGGGAGGTGGTGGAGATGAAAACAGTAATGGAATTCAAACATGCGTGGGATAAACACAAAGGAATCCTGTTTAGAAGGAATGGATCTACGGAATCTTAGCGGAGATTGGGTGGCAAAATGGAACCAGATTATAGCTACGTCATGCAAGGTTCCACATAGCAGTTACCGACCAAGAAAAGAATGTAGGCGTCATCATTGATGATAGGTTGAAACCCTCTGCTAAATGTGCAGTGATAATTAAGAAAGCAAATAGAATTTAGGTATTATTAGGAAAGAAATGGAAAACAAAAATGAGGACATTATAATGCCTTTGTATCGCTCCATGGTACGACCGCATCTCGAATATTGTGTTCAGTTCTGGTCACTACATCTGAAGAAAGATATAGTGGAAATAGAAAAGGTACAGAGAAGGGTGACAAAAATGATAAATGGGATGGGAAGACTTCCCTATGAGGAAAGGCTAAAGTGGCTAGGGCTCTTCAGCTTCGGGAAAAGAAGGCTGAGGAGAGATATGATAGAGGTCTATAAAATAATGAGTGGAGTGGAATGGGTAGATGTGAATTGCTTGTTTACTCTTTCCAAAAATACTAGGACTAGGTGGTATGCAATGAAACTAAAAAGCAGTAAATTTTAAAACGAATCAGAGAAAATTTTTCTTCACTCAGGGCCCCTTTTACTAAGCCGCATAGGCAAATTGGAGTTACCACCCAGTTACCGCGTGGCCCTTGTGGTAATTTCAATTTTGGCATGAGTCCACTATGCGCGTCTGAAAAATATTTTTTATTTTCTGGCGCACGTAACGGACTCACGCCAAGTGGCATTTGATGCTCGTAGGTCATTACCGCCCAGATTCTTTACTGCTAGGTCTATGGCTGGTGGTAAGGTCTCAGACCCAAAATGGATGTGCAGCAATTTTGATTTTGCTGTACATCCATTTTTGGCAAAAAAAATAGGCCTTTTTTACAGGCGCGCTAAAAACTGCATCGGCGTGCCAAAAATCCACACCTAAACTACCACAAGCCTTTTTTCAGCGCACCTTTGTAAAAGGACCTCTCAATGTGTAATTAAACTCGGGAACTCATTGCCAGAGCATGTAGTAAAAGCGGTTAGCTTAGAGGGGTTTAAAAAGGGTCTGGATGGCTTCCTAAAGGAAAAGTCCATATATCATTATTAAAATGGACTTGGAGAAAATCCACTGCTTATTTCTAGAATAACGTTTGAAAGACAAAGCAATTTACTGCAACAGAGATATATTTATTATTGAAGGCGTCTCATACCGTCACAAAGACATATTTATGTCATACTTCTTTCAAGCTTGTATGATTGTGACTTTGTATAATCATAGACCACCTCCAGCCAACCAGTAGTCCACACTATCTGCCAATAGTGAAAACATCGGTGTCCATAAAACCGTGTGCTTACTGTGATATATATTTTTTTTTACATTTTTAATGTACACTACTGTTCAAAAATTAAAGCACTGTTGGAATAAATTTAATTGTGATGCAAAAAATCAACTTATCTTAATGTCTCTGGAAGTTGCAAGCCATATTCTAATCTTCTTAGGCCTCATGCATTTCCAGAGTTCAGCTTATCAGACATTAATTAAGTCTCCGGTATCGTTGTCAGCCCGACAGGACCCTGTTTCGCGGTCAACTGCTTTCTCAAGGGCATATATTTCAACAGCATCAGATACCGATACAAAGCATAAAATGTATTGTACTTTTTTGGGATCTTCCCAGGCACTTGTAACCTGGATTGGCCACTGTTGGAAACAGGATGCTGGGCTTCATTGCCCTTCGGTCTGTCCCAGTATGGCAATACTTATTGTGATAAACACAGTGCCTGCCCTTACATGAGGAGGCCGCCAGAGGGCGCTCTCCCATGGAAAACCTAAAAATGCCCATTCTGGCCACTAGAGGGAGCCCAAGGGTATAGTCCATGGTAGTGACCAGAAGGAACAGCAAGGGGGTGCTCGTGGCATAGGACCTGTACTTCCCTGGGGAGGCCACCAGGGGGACTCTCTGAGTGGAAGCTGGAAAGGTGGAGAGAGTTCTGGGTGCAGACCTTTCTGGAAGCAGGGGGAGAGGCCTAAAGAGAGGTGGGATGGATTATTGGGCACCCTATAAAAGCCTCCTCTAAGCCTAGGGAGGGGAGAGAAGATGGGGGAACCTGCAACACCCAGAGCCTGAGGATTACTAGCAGGAAGACTGAGGAAAGAGGCCTGCTGAAGTAGAGCTCAAGAGAAAAGTCAGGAGAAGGTTCCCTCCAAACCCAAAGAGGTACTTACCTGGTGGGGACCAGGCACTGGGTACTAGGGTTATGAACAATGGCTACTGAAGTGTTTAAGTGAACAAACAGCCGTGGGGTGGAGGATAGGACCGTAAGGTTAATGTGAATAAAGAAGGTCCTATCCAGGGGAGGAGGCTGTTATACCCTGAGACCCAGATGTCCCCAGTAAATGGTCTCAGGGGGTGAATCGCAGTAACAGATTAATAGTGGGCAAGCCAGGTTCCCACAAGACTGTAACCTAGCTAATAAACTGAATTTACATGCAACCAGCTAATTTGCATATTTTTGCAAGCAGAGGAAGCTGTGCTATCTTCCAGAGAAGGGTGACCTGGGGGCCCCACCAGAAGAACTGGTAAGGTGGGTCGGGTACCAGGTGATACAGCAGGGAGGCCGGGCCAGGACTGCAGGTTAAGGAAGAGGTCACCCTGAGGGAAAGGGGAGGACCAAACCTAGAGGCCTGAGTCAATGCAGTCACAGAGAAGTCTGGTTTCAAGGTGGTTCCCTGAGGCAAAAGGCTGGTGAGGCCCGGGCAGTAGCCACTAGAGGGCCACTGCACACCAGAGAGCACCCCTGTGGGGGGGTTACAAAGGGCCCTATCCCAGATGGAACCTTGTTGTTGAATAGCCCCCTTGGAAGACAAGGACATCAGAGAATCCCTGCTACCCTTGACAGTTGACTAACAGTGTCTGAAAGTTGAAACCAAGGGAAGAGCAGAGGGTTGGTGGGACCCAGGCAATAATTTTATTCCCAGGGAAGTGTGCAGAAAGGCCCACTGACTACAGGCGGGTTCTGGGGGACTAGAGAACTCAAAGTGAAGCTGAGTGGAAAAGGCATCAGTCTCCAGAGGAGGTCTCTTGTGTGGGTGAAGACAGACAGCACGGCGAGGTGCAGGTCGAGAGCAGACAGCACGGCGAGGTGCTCATGTTTACATTATGTACTTAAGTAAACTATTAGAAAAAAATTACAACTCCAAATTGGATGCTATGTATTTGGGGCATCCAGTGTTTCAGATTTACAAGTCTGACATCATATTCTTTGATAACCTCATCCTGTTCCTGAACCCAAATTTGCTGTCATTAGTAATGGAAACTAATGAAGAAACATATCTCTCAAAGGAGTCAAAACTGTCCAAATAATCTAGGCAACATTAGCACATATTATCACCAGCAACAGAATTCCCTGACTCCAAGAACTCACCCAGTTTCTTACTCATTGTTCCCTAGGCATGTTCTCTCTTTGCTATCTGTTGCACTCAATTACTGCATTTCCCCTTACAAGATCATAGTCTCAACCCTTATCATAACTATGGCTGCTGCTTCCTCCAAAACAAGCTATGCTTCCTTTTATTTATTTATTTATTTATTTGCTGCATTTGTATCCCACATTTTCCCACCTATTTGCAGGCTCAATGTGGCTTACATTGTTCCGTCATGGCGATTGCCATTTCCGGAGTGAGTGATACAAGTGGTATTACATTAGAGATCATGATTGGCATAGTAGATTAAACAGTCAAGTATAAAGAGTTCATATTCGGAATTGGGGATAGGGTGGTAATGCGTTAAAGTTCATTTGTGGTAGAGTAGTCATTGGTAGTCTAGTATAGAGAGTTGGGTTTTATCTAGTTCAGGCTTGAGTTTCGTTGACTAGTAATTAAGCTGTATCGCTGTGTTATGCCTTTTTGAACAGGTTGGTCTCTTCACTGCTTCCTGCAAACTGAATAGCAAGTTCTGTGCCAGAGGCAATGGAGGAGTCAGAGTACCTGGGTTCAGATATGTTTCATTGACAGGCCAGAAGAACTACTCCTCTCAGGTACAAAAAGTAGGGATCTAATCCTAGCATGCTAAAGTGGGGCCACTTCTTGGGCTGTAGAATGAAACACCCATATATGTCCTTTCCTTTTCTCTATAGGAAAAAAAGCACATGGAAAATCAAAAAATCAAGGTAAAAGGCAGAGACTAAGAGCACCCATGACACGTTTCTACTCTGCTGTCAACTTGACATCCACAAAAGATTTTATCAATAGAGAAATCTGCTAATTTGATTCAATGCAACTGGGACATTAGGGAGTGGGATAAGGAAAGGGTAGTTACCAGAAGCTGTCCAGAAAAGGCCTGTAGGTAAATTTCTTGCTTGGTTGATTGCTTTTATGAAGCATGCCCTCTTTGCTGAAATGATGGTCTTTCATAGACTGCCTGGTGGATACAATTGGACCTGAAGGAATGCCTTGAGATCAATTTTTGCTATTTTCTTCATAACCTTCTGCCAGTTTAATTTAGAGCTTTTAAAGTTTCAGATATGGGATGGGGGTTGTTGAAGGTCTAATTTTATCATCTGACTAGGAAAGCTGAGAGGTCTGTATGTTTTCAACTTTAATTTCCTTTAGTAGCTGGTGTATCATAATGAGTTGACTTGGGTTAGGCCTACAGCTTCTATTGAGGTCAGGGACTCCATGAGCAGCATCTGTGTGTGGCTCATCAAAATGGATTTTGAAGTCTCCAAGGATGAGTGTCCTATGGCATTCCAGTAGATTTGTTCATGGACCCCTTAGCAGAAGGAGATAAGTAACAGAAGTTAATGAAAAAGTTAAGAGGATTACCTATAAAGTGGATTCCTGCAGTTAAACAGGAAATAATGCACTGCTATCTTTATGCTAAAAACTAGAAGGTATTCCAAGAAAGTTTGCAAAAAAAAAAATTATTGAAAGAGGATATGCATGTTACATCTTATGAACTGCAGATGTGTGTTCTCTTTGGCATGATAAAAGTACTATGGCTTTAACAGTATCTTTGAGAGACTGAGATCATACTCTACATAACCTGGCTTAGGAGTGAGGTTCATTACTGTCAAGGTATGTGCAACACTAACCTATTTGAAGACCTTGGCATCAGGCCCACCAGTAGGGGGTGCCTCCAACATGGACCTTATAGGATAGATCAGGCTGCTGCTCATAATGTTACCAAGCTAGCTCCTGTTGCTTGCTGCTGCTGCTGCAGCTGTTGTAGTTGAATAGGGTAGGCTAGGAAAAGGTTTTAGGAGGCATACTGGGAGCTGGCTGTAGTCATCCCTGCCTCTGTTTGCCTTGCAGATGGTTTCCCTTAAAGATAAGTCAAGCTGCTACTGATGAGGTCACTGGGCTGGGACAGCACTTATGCTGGTTTCTGTCTGCAGCTGTAGCTGTAGCTTCAGGGAAGATGCAGTTGTAACATCAAGGGTTTGCCAAACTCCAAGCCATGAAATGTGTTATCAGTCTATTACAATATGCATAATCCTTACTGAAGGCCATTTTTAAATGGATTTAGCCAGGTAACTCACTCAGCAATTACTTTTTTGGATCCTTGGGGCTGAAAATTATGTCCTTCTGGGTAGCCAATAATAGCCAATTAAAATATAGACATTCCCAGCTGTATGGTGCAGTTGGAGGAGATGACTATGGATATGCTTTTGATTTATGTATATTCTTTACATGCATAGACTTACACTATTCTTAAGGATGATGCAAATCTATGATTGTACTCTCATTTTCTGATGCTTCCCTCTACAGCCCCAATCCTCCATAAAATAAAGAGTTCTAAAGCAGAAATTGCAGATCTGGTGGTGGCTACACTAGAGGAGAGTTTTGAGGCCTTTAACACATGGACAGATGTGACAGAAGTTCACCTCTTAGAACTAGAAGAAGATGCTGTGGAGAAAAAGAAAGGAACAGTGAGTGAAGGCTCGTCAAGATAAAATTGAAGACCTAGCAAATAGAAGTCAGAGATGAAATATCCAAATATACAGAGACCCAAAAGGCCAAGACAGTAACTCACCAATTACCTTTGTGCATCAGCTCCTCATTGCATCTTTCCCTGAATCTTCCGTAGTCTCTCCATATGAAATTGAGTGAGCACATCGTGAGCTTAGACCTAAACTAGACCTGAATCTGCCTCTGTGTACACTAGGGGTAAAACTATTGTGCCATCAAGACACTGAGTACATTCTGCACAAAGCTAGACAAGACAAAATCTATCAATATGATAACCTGGACATCAGAATTTTACCAGATCTTAGTCTAGAGACAATACAATGGTGAAAAGAATTGTGGACATTAAAGAAGAACCTCCAGGAGAAAGGCTTCCAGGTGGGCTTTTTGTATCCCACCCATTTGGCAAGCAGTATTTTCTTTCCTCCCCCGGGAAAGTGAAAAACTTCTTCAAGTCTCTTGCTGCAGGTAATAAACCCTTGGAGCCTCTCCAGAAGAAACCTTTTCCAGCACTATATGCTCAGTTAACTACAGGCAGAGCAATCCTACGCAACTTAGGCAAGCGACCACATTTGCCAGGTAGGGGAACAACCACAGTCAAGGAAGCCCCGAGGCCTGTAAAGAGTGCTTTGCATCTGGCACAGTGCTCCAATGGATCCAGCAATGCAGAATCTTCTAGCAATAAGGGAATCTCTCATTCAGATGCTGAGCCCACTCCGGAGTCCACTGGCCAAGGCACAGCTGGTGCATTGCCAGTCTGAAGTAGAGTGGTATATCTTCAGTGGTCTTTATGGATGCATGAGGACATAAGGACAGCAAATGCCAGCATATTCTGGAAAAGCAGTGGCCTATTTTGAAGGCATGCCACCTCAATGTTTATATCCCAGATATCTATTTGCACTAATGGCTTCCAAGACCAACATTCTTAGTCACCTCGTGAGGCCACGGCTGGAGAATATGCATAGCAACCTTGCCCATGCACTATATAACTTCTAACTGTGGGTGGGTGTATGTTTGTGAGATTTCTGCATGTTTTTCCTGGAGGTTAGTAGGGGTTGGTGGAGAAATGTGTGGATTTGTATGTGATGTTTGCTATGTGGGGGTATAGGATAGGGTCTGGGTGGAGGTGGAAGGCGGCTGGAAGGATGCAGGTTCCTTGGTATTTGGGGATGCTTAGACCCTGTAGCTATGGAAGGAAACGCATGTCTGTGCATTCAGAACCCCACTTCAAATGCTTATTCAGAGTTGTCATACATGATATTCTGGTTCTATGCCACTAGATCAGCTTAAATTTGCCTCCTGGAATGTCTAAGGTCTTAACCCAATTAAATGAAAAAACATTCTAGGGTATCTTAACACAATGCATAGACATAGTATTGCTTCAAGAAACTAGACTCACTCCTATTGAATCAGGCAAACTGAAAAGAAGCTGTTGGGGAGACATTTATTATTCCTTAGGAGGTTCTAAACACAGATGAGTAGCCATACTCATTAAAAACAAACTTCCTTTTGTTATATATGACACTAAGCATGATGAAGAGGGGTGTATGGTGTGGGTAAAGGTAAGATTTGATGACTTAGAGCTCACAATTTTGAATTTATACGTGCCTACTGGTCCTAAACATCAGTTTTTTGAGAGGATGTTAATGGAGATTACCCTTCTAGGGTAGGGGCTCTTGCTGCTAGAAGGAGACTTCAGTTGTGTCCTCGGCCCTGTGGACTCTTCTGGTACTAACAGGGAGTTCACTTGAGACAGTAGATCTTTGTACACATTGCTCCATAGATGGAACCTGCTGGATATTTGGAGGGAGAGGAACGGAACTTGTAGAGATTACACTTATTATTCTGCTCCAAATAACTCATACTCTCTAATTGATTATCTAGTTAGTAATCTAACACATCTGGGGAATTAAAAAGCAATTACTATTCATCCCATACTATTTTCAGATCATGCCATGGTCTCGGGGATTTGGAGGGGAAAGAACAGTACAAACTTTGTAAACAGGGGCCCATGTGTTTTATTGAAATAGGATTTCTGTTAAATTCACACTTGACATATCCTTCTGGAGTGAAGGGGGGATGGAGGGGAATAGGAGGTTATGTTTCAGAAAACACTGAGGAATGGAAATGTTGGCTTATGTGATATTGATGTATGAGGTTCATATCATTATTTTTCTGTTTACCCTTTGTTTTTCCAACAAATAATAATTTTTTTTAAAAGTAGCCAGGTTGAACTTTCCTACAAACGTGGTGTAGCTGGATCCAAAGGTGCCACTGTTTAGGATGTCCTCCAATCCAGGTGGTGGCTTGTCACTCAATTTCACTGGGCTTCGGAGGCGTACACCAGAAGGAGGTGCCGCATAGGAGGTAATTGAGGCTTGGTTAAGATTTCCAGCACTTGAAAGCATGGAGGTACTCCATTAAGCTTCCCCTTTTGTTTAGGCATCTTCCAAGAGGAAAAAGGTTATATAGAATAAGAAGAACTATGAGTTCAGGCTCTTAAATGCAGGAGCACTGGGAATCCAGGTCTTACCAGATGCCATGCCAGCTTATTTTCGAAAGAGAAAAACGCCTATAGTGCGACCTAAATCGGGAGATAGACGTTTGTCTCGCAAAGGCGCCCAAATCGGTATAATCGAAAGCTGATTTTGGGCGTTTCCAACTGCACTCCGTTGCGGAAACGAATAAAGTTGATGGGGGCGTGTTGGAGGCGTGGTGGAGGTGGAACTGGGGCGTAGTTATCAGCCGAGGAGAGATGGGCGTCTTTAGCTGATAATCGAAAAAAAGGCGTTTTTACCGCGATTTTGGGTCACTTTTTTTGGACCCTTTTTTTTTTCATGAACAAGTCCCAAAAAAGTGCTCCAACTGCCCAGATGACCACTGGAGGGAATCGGGGATGACCTCCCCGGACTCCCCCAGTGGTCACTAACCCCCTCCCACCAAAAAAAAACCCACTTTAAAAACTTTTTTTCCAGCCTGTATGCCAGCCTCAAATGCCGTACCCACCTCCATGACAGCAGAATGTGTTTGATCCTCTCACAGCCTTTCCCTGGGTCAGATGTGGCTCTCGGGTGCAGTACAGGGTCACATCAGCATTGCATTGTGGTGGGTGTAGGGTATTGGGCTCCGTGATTTCATTAGCTTGTGTTACAGTCTCAATATGTTGGTAGTTGGTAGGCTCTTCTCCCATGGTGCTTTTCCCCCTGCCTACTGGGTCAGAGTGTGCCCTGTTGTGTTTCCTGTTGTAGTCCATGCGGTAGTGGCCATTTTTGTAAGCCAGTTTTAGTTCCCTTTCCTGTGTTAGCCATGTTAGACAACTTAGTTCTTACCTTGAATGTGGCTGAAAGAGGGCATTGTACAACATTCTGCCAGCTCTGACCTACTGCTCATCTCAGTACCAGGGAGACTCGTTGCCAGTGGGGCACAACCTCTGATCTGCAGTTAACTGTGAGTAAAGGCGGTTATTCCAATAAAGGACGTTTTCGGAGAGATTAGTCTTCAGGTGTCAACTGGTGTGCCAATGTTATATAGCAGCAACCAGTCCTAGAGGCCTGCGTGTATGCAGGTCCCTGGAGCACCTTTAGTGGGTACTGCAGTGCACTTCAGCCAGGTGGTCCCAGGCCCATCCCCCCCCCACACACCTGTAACACTTGTGCTGGTAAATGGGAGGCCTCCAAAACCCATTGTACCCACATGTAGGTGCCCCCTTCTCCCCTAAGAGCTATGGTAGTGTTGTACATTTGTGGGTAGTGGGTTTTGGAGGAGGGGGGTTGGGAGCTCAGCACCCGTGGTAAGGGAGCTATGCATGTGGGAGCTTTTTCTGAAGTCCACCGCACCGACCTAGGGTGCCCAGTTGGTGTCCTGGCATATCAGGGGGGCCAGTGTACTACCAATCCTGGCCCCTCCCACGACCAAATGGCTCGGATTAGGACGTTTTTGAGCTGGGCGTTTTTAGTTTCCATTATCGCTAAAAAAAACAAACGCCCAGCTCAAAAACGTCCATTTTTTCGAAAATTCGGTTCAGCCCGCCCCTTCACGGACCCATTCTCGGAGATAAACGCCCATGGAGATAGGCGTTTCAGTTCGATTATGCCCCTCATGGTGTCTGAGTTAGTCTGGGACTCTAAAGTAAAAGATACTGACCCCTGGCATTGCACCATCACATTATTAAATGTAAATTTATATGCTGCATCCACAGATGAGTGTAGAAAAGAACTAAAGGGTCAATATTCAAAATAGGTAAACCAGGCATTACATTACATTTATTTCTTATATTCCACATATTGCCACACAGGATTCAATGCAGATTACAAAAATAAAACTAGGGTTTAAAACCTAGGAGTATACAATAAGACAATTATGTGTGATGCCACAGAGAAGAAAATTTCTGTAAATTAACATAATGTAATATTAAATTAGCAATAATATGGTCTCAGAGCAAAATATTTCTATAGCCCTTTTAAAAAGAGCACAATAAGTCTCACAGCATACCTCAATCGGCAGTAGATTCCATGATTTCGCTGTTTGATGAAAGAAAACGATGCAGTGAAATGTTTAATAGATTTTATGCCTCTCAGGTTCCGAAAAGACAGCTTAAATTGATTTTGAATTAGGTGTTTTGAAAATGAACATGCAGAAGAGATTAAAGGATACAAGTAAGATGGCTCTGAGACTTGAGTAATTTTTAAAATTATACAGTAGAGTTTGATCAAAATTCTAGTTTCCATAGGTAACCAGTGAGATTAGAAGTATACCGGTTTCACCCCTTCATATTTACTGGCGGAATAGATTAATCGCAGAGCAATATTTTGCACTGTTTGCAATCTTGTATTAATATGCTTTGAGCATTCTGAGTGCAGTAGAGTCTCAATTAGCCAACCTTCGCTAATCTGACCATCCAGCATAGCTGACAGACACACACACGGTAATGTCATTGTGTTGCTGTTAGGAAGCACGTGGCTTCTCTTCCTGTTTTCTAGCTTCACATGCTACAAGAAATCCATTTTTGAGGTGAGACTGTGCTTCTTTGCTGATACTCCTTCATGCACTCCTCATCCAAGTTAAGAAATGTGTGGCTTCTCTTCCTGTTTCTGATTTGAGCTCATGATTCTATGCATGAATTTTTGGATCTGGGATCCCACTTTTGCAGCAAGGGAACTGTTTTTTGATTTGAGACCATGCTTTTCATGCATTAATATTTTTTTGAGACCATGGTTCTATACAAGGAACCATCATTTTTGTATCTGGGACCCCACTTGTGCGGCGAGGGAACTGTTGAAAATGTTTTGAGCTGAGACCTTGCTTTTAAAGCATGGCAATTTTTGACCAGTCGAAAGAGGAAAACGGTGTTGTTTTGTCTATAGAGCACAGGATCCCACAGTCACTCACATGGAAAAATGTTCAGCATAAGAGCATCCTTCACATGTTCATCTTCAAATGTGATATATATCATTCAATGCAAAAAGTGTAAAGAAGAGTGCTATATCGAAGAAACAAGCCAGATGCTAAAGACAATATTTAACTTATATATTCTGATATTTATCAACATTTGCTTATTTCTGATCTGATGAAGAAGGGTTACCTTTAAAAGCTAATCAAAAATGTATTTAGTCCAATAAAAAAAGATATCATCTTATTTTTTCTCTATTTTGTTTTATTTCTATTTATTATATTTATAGAGCAGAAAGTTTTACAGAAAGGAAGTGCTAAAGAAAGTGAATATTAAATATATTTTGAGCTTTTCTGCCAGGGAGCAATTTTTGATCTGAGAGTGTGGTTTTGCAGAAATGTTTGGACCTGTGCTATGTGATTCGAGAGCCTACTTTTTTTCTGCCAGGGATCCATTTTTGATCTGAGGCCGTGCTTTTGCAGAAATGGAACCATGGTAAGATTCTTGTGCACAATGAGTTTTATGCAGTACCATATGTACACCTACTGTATTCCTGTTTCTTCATTTATATTTGCATCACTTTCTTTATTCTTACTCTCATTCTTAGATCTGGAGGGTTTCCAGTTGCAGTTCTGCTGTCTTCAGACATGGGGCTCAGAAAATTTAAGCCAAGAAGAGATGAGGGATAAGCAGGTATTAAGACGTGCAATGGAAGAGGGATCATAGATTCTGCAAATGATTTGGATGTCATCAGCATAGGAAAAGGGAGTATAGGAGCGATCTTGAATAATGGTTAAGAGTGGGGCAAGGAAGATGTTGAAAAGTGTAGGAGTGAGAGGAGTGCTATCCAGTCTTTTGCATTGAGTGTCACATGAATGATTATCTCCCAGTTAGTGAGAGGTTATATGTGTGTACTCAATGCAAAGAGCTCTTAGCTCTGAGAGAATGAGTCCATTCTGTGAGGCTAGAGTAGCAGATTTGGAGGAGCTGTGGGAGACAGAGAGGTAAATAGAGGAGGCCTACAGGGATGTTGTAGAGAAGTTCCCACCTCCAGTCTGGCAGCCCCTTGGAGGAGGGAGGTCTCCTGAAAGAAAAGCATCACCCTGGTGAAGTTCAAAGTAATTCTATAGCCAGGACCAGCCCACCAGGGGATGCAATATCTTCTTGCACTGAAGATGTATCTACAGGAGCTTTTGCCCAGGAGGGAAGGGTTAGGATGGCTGTTGTAGTTGGTGATTTGATTATTGGGCATGTAGATAGCTGGGTGGCTGGTGGATGTGAGGATTGGCTGATCATTTGCCTGCCAGGTATGGTGGCAGACCACACACATCACCTAGATAGGATTTTAGATAGTGTTGGGGAGGAGATGGCTGTCTTGGTATATGTGGGTACCACTGACATAGGAAAATGTGGGAGGCAGGTTCTGGAAGTCAAATGTAGGCTCCTAGATAGAAAGCTGAAATCCAGATCCTCCAGGGTAACATTTTCAGAAATGCTCCCCTTTCCATACGCAGGACCCAAGAGACAGATAGAGCTCTGAAATCTCAATGCATGGTTGAGATAATGGTGCAAGGGTGAGGGATTTAGATCTAGATTTGTTAGGAACTGGGCAATATTCTGGGGAAGGATGGGCTGCACCTTAACTGGGATTGAACCAGGCTGCTGGTGCTAACATTTAAAAAGGATATAGAGCAGCTTCTAAATTAAAATGGGGAGAGGGAGCCTACCGTTACTCAGGAGCACATAGTTTGGTGTGGAATATCCTTGAAGGATACTACTGAAACAGGATCTTTGGGGAATCCTGATAGAGAGGAGTGTTCAGTGGAAGAACAGAGTAAAGGATGCAAATTATCCAGCTTATAGATGCAATAAAAAAAGACAATCTGAAGTGTCTATATGCAAATGCTAGAAGCCTTAAAAATAAGATAGGAGAATTGGAGTATATAGTACTAAATGAAGAGACAGATATAATAGGCATTTCAGAGACCTGGTGGAAGTGGGACAATCAATGGGACACTGTGTTAGCAGAATACCAATAATATCGCAATGATAGAGTGGATCAAATTAGAGGGGGGTTGCGCTATATGTTAAACAGGGAATTGAGTCAAACAAAATAAAAATTCCACATGAAACAGATATTAGGGAATCATTATGGATAGACTTTCCAGGTGTGAAGGGAAGGAGTATACTGGTAGAGCTGTACTACCGTCCACTGGGACAGAATGAACAGACAGATAAAAATATGTTTACAGAAATTAGGAAAGCTGGCAAATTGGGCAACATTATAATAATGGGTGATTTCAATTATCCTAATATTGACTGGCTAAATGTTACATCAGGGTGTGCTAGGGAGGTAAAATTTCTAGATGTAATGTTACTGATTCTTGGAGCAACTGGTCCAGGAACCAATAAGAAGGGAAGTTATTTTGGATCTAATCCTTAGTGGAATGTGGGGCATAGTAAAAGAGGTAACAGTGTTGGATCCACTAGGAAACAATGATCATAATATGATCAAATTTGAGTTGATATCTGGAGTGATGTCACTAAGGAAATCTACTGTGTAAGATTTTAATTTTCAAAAAGGGTGACTATGACAAAATAAAGAAAATGGATAAAAGAAGTTGAAAGGCTCGGCCACAAAGGTTAGGACTTTAAATCAGGCATGGATGTTGTTCAAAAATACCATCATGGAAGCCCAGACTAGATATATTCTATGCAATAATAAAGGTGAAAAAAAAGAGGAAATAACAGGCAGTGTGGTTAAAAGGTGAGGTGAAACAGGCTATTAGAACCAAAAGAGCATCCTTCAAAAAATGGAAAAAGGATCTGAATGAAGAAAATAAGAAGCACTGTCAAGCCAGATGCAAAGCATTAATAAGAAGGCTAAAAGATAATATGAAGAAAAACTTGCCGCAGAGACGAAAACTCATAGTAACACCTTTTATAGGTATATCAGAAGCAGGAAGCCTGCAAGGGAAGCTGTGGGACTGTTAAATCAGGAAGGAGCAAAAGGAGCACTCAGGGAGGACAAGGCCATAACAGAGAAAGATGAAAAGTACTGTCTTGATATTAACAGACTTCTGGGAAATACATTTGGTAGAATAAACACGAATAACTAGGCAGGCTGTTTGCATCTTCTGCTTGCATTATTATGTTACTAAGTTGCGCTTTACACCACCTCAGATATGCAGTCCAATTTTGTATAGGGTGTCAGGGTTGGAAAAAGGATGGCCAAGTCAAGATGTTCAAATCCTGAGTGGTGTAGAACGAGTAGAAGTAAATCGATTTTTTACTCGTTCCAAAAGTACAAAGACTAGGGGACACTCACAGAAGTTACATGGAAATACTTTTAAAACAAATAGGAGGAAATATTTTTTCACTCAACGAATAGTTAAGTTCTGGAACTCTTTGCTGGAGGATGTGGTAACAGTGGTTAGTGTATCTGGGTTTAAAGAAGGTTTGGACAAATTCCTGGAGGAAACATCCGTCTGCTATGGAGTGTTGCCACGATTTGGGTTTCTGCCAGGTACTTGTGACCTGGCTTGGCCACTATTTGGAAAACAGGATATTGGGCTAGATGGACCATTGCTCTGACCCAGTATGGCAACTCTTATTTTCTTATGATTCAAGCAATTCTTATCACTCGGCAGTACCAGCACTTCTGAGTATCATTATCAAGCCACATGTTTGATGCCACTGCAAGTAATGTTCATGAGAATTTTGACCTGCATATAAATAAAATTGTGAGTATAGTTACAGACAATGCAAGTAACTTTAAAAAGGTATTTAAAGAGTGCATAAAGATTGATTCTGATTCTGATGATGATGGTTGTAATGAAGATGTCAGTGATACTGAACAACTTTCCCTGATTGACATCAGTGAGATACTAAACTTGCTTGCTGTCAGCAGTGTTAGCACTGGGGCCTGTGCTGATGTTATTATTATTATTTATTAGGATTTATTTACCTCCTTTTTGAAGAAATTCACTCAAGGCGGTGTACAGCAACAATAAATCAAGCATGAGCAATAGGCAATTACAGCAATGAAAATATTCAAATAATACAAAGTATGGCATGGTATACCACTTACAATGTCAACACAATATATAATAGAACATTTTCATTGACAGTAAAGGGTATAAGCAAAGATGGAACATATAGATAGGTAAAAGAGTAAGAAGAGTTAGAGAATAAGGCAACTAATTTAAAGAAAGCTGCACATGAAGTCAGAGAGATGGTTAACTTATAGATGATGTTAGCATGATACAGCTACAAAGACATGTCAGGTGTGTGTATGTTGTACGTTGAACCTTGTACCAACAACAGATGCTGATCCAACAAAAGTTGGTAACCAGCAATAAAGTTGGTTATGTCACATTACATTTGGAAAATGTCAGATATTATGGCATGCTGCAATTTGAAGCACCGAATCATCAGGCACAATATCTGATATTTGTGCAGGTGAATCAATCACTATACTGTGCCCAACTAGATGGAATTCAACGTAAGATGCAGTATGTAAATGGCTTGAGTGATAAGCTAGCCAAAATCTGTGAAAAGCTTGGACTCAGCAATTTAGTCATGTGCAGTTGGAAGTTTGGAAAGAATATGCAAAAGCTATGGATCCACTAACACGCTGTTTAGATGAATTATAGGGAGCTTGTGAATGTTTCTATGGCATGTGATTGCCAAAGTAAGATCAACTTCATTTTAAACTTTGGAAATTAGCTTTTGACAAATTTCAATACTGTGCTCCACTGTTGAATGCAGTGTTGTCTGGAATTGGAACTCGATTCAAGCATTCACTGGCCTTTGATCCAAACAACATGACTGATGTGGCCATCAAAGATGCCATCCTTGCTGCTTTTTGTGATCTGCAGTACAATTTGAAGTGGAGGTAGTCTTGTTCTGCTGTTTTACACTTTTCTTCTTATCGTTTATTTCTTTCAGCTTGTGTTTCTTGGCCCATTACTTTATTCTGGTCTGATTTAATAGGTTCTAGACTTTTTCTTTTTTTCTTTTTTTTTGTACTTTGATGTTTTAATGTTATAAAGCTTATGTTTGTCAAATTTTGGTGCCCGTATACCAAACTGAGCTAAAACGTGGCCTTAGCACATCCTTACATGAGTCATTCCCGCATCCTAAGGCCATTTATGCCGCATGGGTAAAAACAGCCATTTTGTTTTTCTTTTTTGAATTAATGGCCATGTGCTTATTTTCCGATTAGTATGGAAGCCCCAACTGCCACCTATTTTGTAGGCAGTAAGGACTTACATAGAAACACACAAAAATGTAGGCAGATAATTTATATGGCCTATCCAGTCTGCCCGTCCACTAGCCTAGTAGTTAGTACAGTAGACCTTGATCCTGGGCAGCTGTGGGTTTGATTCCCACAGCAGTTCCTTGTGACTCTGGCAAGTCACTTAACTCTCCATTGCCCCAGGTACAAAATAAGTACCTATATATAATATGCAAACTGCTTTGGTTGTAGCCAGAGAAAGGTGGTATATCAAGTCCCGTTTTAAGCTCTCTTGAATTCAGATACTGTTTTTGTTTCCACCACTTCCACCGAGAGGCTGTTCCACGAGTTCCCCACCCTTTCTGTGAAGAAATATTTCCTCAGGTTACTTCTGAGTCTATCCCCTTTCACCTTCATCCTATGCCCCCTCATTCCAGAGCTTCCTTTCCATTGAAAGAGACTCATCTCCTGTGCATTTATGACTCATTGGTGTTTAAATGTCTCTATCATATCGCCCCTCTCTCTCATTTCTTTCCAAAGTACATATATTGAGATCCTTAAGTCTGTCTCCATATGCCTTAGACAAAGACCATTTAGTAGCCACCCTCTGGGCTGACTCCATCCTTTTTATATCTTTTTGAAGGTGTGTTCTCCAGAATTATACACAATATTCTAAATTAGGTCTCACCAGAGTCTTATACAAGGGCATCATCACCTCCTTTTTCCTACTGGCCATTCCTCTCTTTATGCAGCCAAGCATAATCATGCATTAGTTTGTTAGTGCAAGCAATGTAGCTCTACTACTCGCCACCTCAACAAGCCCCAACAAGCTTCTCAACATGAGAAGTGTGCAATGGCCACAAAATTACCATGGGACACCTGAGTGCACCCTGCGGTAAGGCCTGTTTTGGTGTGTGTTAATGTTCACCACAGCTTAATAAAAGGATCCCTTTGTTTTGATATAATACTAAAGAATTGTAATAAACAAAAAATATACACTACACCACAATCCTGAACAAAATTCACTAATTCTGGATCAGAGGAACAAGGACTTTGGCATATGTTACAATATCACCGTCTCGATACACAAGGTCAGACTTTAAAATAATGCAGTTATATCCTATAGATGTAGTCACTGAACCAGCTAGATAATGAAGCAATGAAATCCTGGAGTACAAAATGGTACAACTATATAATGTAAGCATAAAAATACAAACCAAAGTATGTATTTTATAGTTGAAAGATCTTTAGTAATGCCAACTTTACCCTCAGGCAATGATCTCAAATTTTCAATTATAAATCTCCAACTTGAGCATTTTCATTACTTGGTTGAATCTGCCAAGTACAAACACTTTCTCTCTCTCTCTCTCTCTCTCTCTCACACACACACACACACACACACACACACACATCTATATCTATCTATATGTATATAAAACTTCATGAGGCTGGGGTGCACTGTATCAGTACTTTCACCCTTTGGCTCTGTAAAATGTTCACTGTCCAGACCAGTCTCTATATTAAAAAAAAAATACATGGTTCAATATTCAAAGCACCTGCTAACTATAGAAGTGCCACTGACCTTGACCATCACATGATTTTCAGTGACAATATCCAGATAATGCAGTTGAAAACCTCGGCAGACCATCTGGATGGCACCAGGCTCGTTCCCAGAGTCATAGACAGCAGAATGGGGTGGGTCACAGAGGCCATGGCTCAATCAATTGTTTCAATCCACTATTGAAAAATAACAAACATGTAGAAAAATGGAAGGAAAAAGCCTCAACAAACTGATTCATAGAGCTGTAGAGATCAAAAGATCTCATATTTATTCATCATCAGCAAAAAACCTTCCAATCTTCCAGCTTCCAGATAGAGTGGATTGGAGGGCATGAAAAGAAACTATCTCAAGAGCCCAATGGAGAGAAAGACCCCAACCCAATTGCATAATATATAATATATGAATGGGGTCAGTCTCTTTCTCTCTCTCCCCCCTCTCTGGAGGCAAATGCCCAGTGGAGGTGTGTATCTCAGATTAGATAAATGGCAAGTTATGCCCTCCCTATGTGGGGCCACCAAAGTGGCAAAGGTGTATGTCACATGGCAAAATCAGGAAGCTAAGCAGGTGCAACCCTGCTCAGCCAGTGGATGGGCAAAGCAGGGGACCAAAATCAGTGGTGTAACCTTTTGCTGTATTGTCCATGTGAAAGTGATTGGAGGACATGAAAAGAAGCTATCTCAAGAGCCCAATGGAGAGAAAGACCCCAACCCAATTGCATAATATATAATATATGAATGGGGTCAGTCTCTTTCTCTCTCTCCCCCCTCTCTGGAGGCAAATGCCTGATGGAGGTGTGTATCTCAGGTTAGATAACTGGCAAGTTAAGCCCTCCCTATATGTGTTCACCCAAGTGGCAAAGGTGTAGGTCACATGGCAAAAGCAGGAAGCTAAGCAGGTGCAACCCTGATCAGCCAGTGGATGGGCAAAGTAAGAGACCAAAATCAGTGGTGTAACCTTTTGCTGTATTGTCCATGTGAAAGTGATTGGAGGGCATGAAAAGAAACTATCTCAAGAGCCCAATGGAGAGAAAGACCCCAAACCAATTGCATAATATATAATATATAATATATGAATGGGGTCAGTCTCTTTCTCTCTCCCCCCTCTCTGGAGGCAAATGCCCAGTGGAGGTGTGTATCTCAGATTAGATAAATGGCAAGTTATGCCCTCCCTATGTGGCACCACCCAAGTGGCAAAGGTGTATGTCACATGGCAAAAGCAGGAAGATAAGCAGGTGCAACCCTGGTCAGCCAGTGGATGGGCAAAGTAGGGGACTAAAATCAGTGGTGTAACCTTTTGCTGTATTGTCCATGTGAAAGTGATTGGAGGGCATGAAAAGAAACTATTTCAAGAGCCCAATGGAGAGAAAGACCCCAACCCAATTGGATAATATATAATATATGAATGGGATCAGTCTCTTTTTCTCTCTCCCCTCTCTCTGTAGGCCAAATGCCTGATGGAGGTGTGTATCCCAGATTAGATAAATGGCAAGTTAAGCCCTAACTATGTGGGGCCACCCAAGTGGCAAAGGTGTATATCACATGGCAAAAGCAGGAAGCTAAGCAGGTGCAACCTTGGTCAGCCAGTGGATGGGCAAAGCAGGGGACCAAAATCAGTGGTGTAACCTTTTGCTGTATTGTCCATGTGAAAGTGATTGGAGGGCATGAAAAGAAACTATCTCAAGAGCCCAATGGAGAGAAAGACCCCAACCCAATTGGATAATATATGAATGGGATCAATCTCTTTCTCTCTCTCCCCCCTCTCTGGAGGCCAAATGCCTGGTGGAGATGTGTATCCCAGATTAGATAAATGGCAAGTTATGCCCACCCTATGTGGGGCCACCCAAGTGGCAAAGGTGTATGTCACATGGCAAAAGCAGGAAGTTCAGCAGGTGCAACCCTGGTCAGCCAGTGGATGGGCAAAGTAGGGGACCAAAATCAGTGGTGTAACCTTTTGCTGTATTGTCCATGTGAAAGTGATTGGAGGGCATGAAAAGAAACTCTCAAGAGCCCAATGGAGAGAAAGACCCCAACCCAATTGGATAATATATAATATATGAATGGGATCAGTCTCTTTCTCTCTCTCCCCCCTCTCTGGAGGCAAATGCCCAGTGAAGGTGTGTATCTCAGATTAGATAAATGGCAAGTTATGCCCTCCCTATGTGGCACCACCCAAGTGGCAAAGGTGTATGTCACATGGCAAAAGCATGAAGCTAAGCAGGTGCAACCCTGGTCAGCCAGTGGATGGGCAAAGTAGTAGACTAAAATCAGTGGTGTAACCTTTTGCTGTATTGTCCATGTGAAAGTGATTGGAGGACATGAAAAGAAGCTATCTCAAGAGCCCAATGGAGAGAAAGACCCCAACCCAATTGCATAATATATAATATATGAATGGGGTCAGTCTCTTTCTCTCTCTCCCCCCTCTCTGGAGGCAAATGCCCAGTGGAGGTGTGTATCTCAGGTTAGATAAATGGCAAGTTAAGCCCTCCCTATATGTGTTCACCCAAGTGGCAAAGGTGTAGGTCACATGGCAAAAGCAGGAAGCTAAGCAGGTGCAACCCTGATCAGCCAGTGGATGGGCAAAGTAAGAGACCAAAATCAGTGGTGTAACCTTTTGCTGTATTGTCCATGTGAAAGTGATTGGAGGGCATGAAAAGAAACTATCTCAAGAGCCCAATGGAGAGAAAGACCCCAACCCAATTGCATAATATATAATATATAATATATGAATGGGGTCAGTCTCTTTCTCTCTCTCCCCCCTCTCTGGAGGCAAATGCCCAGTGGAGGTGTGTATCTCAGATTAGATAAATGGCAAGTTATGCCCTCCCTATGTGGCACCACCCAAGTGGCAAAGGTGTATGTCACATGGCAAAAGCAGGAAGATAAGCAGGTGCAACCCTGGTCAGCCAGTGGATGGGCAAAGTAAGGGACTAAAATCAGTGGTGTAACCTTTTGCTGTATTGTCCATGTGAAAGTGATTGGAGGGCATGAAAAGAAACTATTTCAAGAGCCCAATGGAGAGAAAGACCCCAACCCAATTGGATAATATATAATATATGAATGGGATCAGTCTCTTTTCTCTCTCCCCCTCTCTCTGTAGGCCAAATGCCTGATGGAGGTGTGTATCCCAGATTAGATAAATGGCAAGTTAAGCCCTAACTATGTGGGGCCACCCAAGTGGCAAAGGTGTATATCACATGGCAAAAGCAGGAAGCTAAGCAGGTGCAACCTTGGTCAGCCAGTGGATGGGCAAAGCAGGGGACCAAAATCAGTGGTGTAACCTTTTGCTGTATTGTCCATGTGAAAGTGATTGGAGGGCATGAAAAGAAACTATCTCAAGAGCCCAATGGAGAGAAAGACCCCAACCCAATTGGATAATATATATATGAATGGGATCAGTCTCTTTCTCTCTCTCCCCCCTCTCTGGAGGCCAAATGCCTGGTGGAGGTGTGTATCCCAGATTAGATAAATGGCAAGTTAAGCCCTCCCTATGTGGGGCCACCCAAGTGGCAAAGGTGTATGTCACATGGCAAAAGCAGGAAGCTAAGCAGGTGCAACCCTGGTCAGCCAGTGGATGGGCAAAGTAGGGGACCAAAATCAGTGGTGTAACCTTTTGCTGTATTGTCCATGTGAAAGTGATTGGAGGGCATGAAAAGAAACTATCTCAAGAGCCCAATGGAGAGAAAGACCCCAACCCAATTGGATAATATATAATATATGAATGGGATCAGTCTCTTTCTCTCTCTCCCCCCTCTCTGGAGGCAAATGCCCAGTGGAGGTGTGTATCTCAGATTAGATAAATGGCAAGTTATGCCCTCCCTATGTGGCACCACCCAAGTGGCAAAGGTGTATGTCACATGGCAAAAGCAGGAAGCTAAGCAGGTGCAACCCTGGTCAGCCAGTGGATGGGCAAAGTAGTAGACTAAAATCAGTGGTGTAACCTTTTGCTGTATTGTCCATGTGAAAGTGATTGGAGGGCATGAAAAGAAACTATCTCAAGAGCCCAATGGAGAGAAAGACCCCAACCCAATTGGATAATATATATGAATGGGGATCAGTCTCTTTCTCTCTCTCCCCTCTCTCTGGAGGCCAAATGCCTGGTGGAGGTGTGTATCCCAGATTAGATAAATGGCAAGTTAAGCCCTACCTATGCAGGGCCACCCAAGTGGCAAAGGTGTATATCATATGGCAAAAGCAGGAAGCTAAGCAAGTGCAACCCTGGTCAGCCAGTGGATGGGCAAAGTAGGAGACCAAAATCAGTGGTGTAACCTTTTGCTGTATTGTCCATGTGAAAGTGATTGGAGGGCATGAAAAGAAACTATCTCAAGAGCCCAATGGAGAGAAAGACCCCAACCCAATTGGATAATATATGAATGGGATCAGTCTCTTTCTCTCTCTCCCCCCTCTCTGGAGGCCAAATGCCTGGTGGATGTGTGTATCCCAGATTAGATAAATGGCAAGTTATGCCCTCCCTATGTGGGGCCACCCAAGTGGCAAAGGTGTATGTCACATGGCTAAAGCAGGAAGCTAAGCAGGTGCAACCCTGCTCAGCCACTGGATGGGAAATACAGGGGACCAAAATCAGTGGTGTAACCTTTTGCTGTATTGTCCATGTGAAAGTGATTGGAGGGCATGAAAAGAAACTATTTCAAGAACCCAATGGAGAGAAAGACCCCAACCCAATTGGATAATATATAATATATGAATGGGATCAGTCTCTTTCTCTCTCTCCCCCCTCTCTGGAGGCCAAATGCCTGGTGGAGATGTGTATCCCAGATTAGATAAACGGCAAGTTAAGCCCTCACTATATGTGGCCACCCAAGTGGCAAAGGTGTAGGTCACATGGCAAAAGCAGGAAGCTAAACAGGGGCAACCCTGGTCAGCCAGTGGATCGGCAAAGTAGGAGACCAAAATCAGTGGTGTAACCTTTTGCTGTATTGTCCATGTGAAAGTGATTGGAGGGCATGAAAAGAAACTATCTCAAGAGCCCAATGGAGAGAAAGACCCCAACCCAATTGGATAATATATAATATATGAATGGGGTCAGTCTCTTTCTCTCTCTCCCCCCTCTCTGGAGGCAAATGCCCAGTGGAGGTGTGTATCTCAGATTAGATAAATGGCAAGTTATGCCCTCCCTATTGTGGGCCACCCAAGTGGCAAAGGTGTATGTCACATGGCAAAAGCAGGAAGCTAAACAGGTGCAACCCTGGTCAGCCAGTGGATGGGCAAAGTAGGGGTCTAAAATCAGTGATGTAACCTTTTGCTGTATTGTCCATGTGAAAGTGATTGGAGGGCATGAAAGGAAGCTATCTCAAGAGCCCAATGGAGAGAAAGACCCCAACCCAATTGGATAATATATAATATATGAATGGGATCAGTCTCTTTCTCTCTCTCCCCCCTCTCTGGAGGCCAAATGCCTGGTGGAGGTGTGTATCCCAGATTAGATAAATGGCAAGTTATGCCCAACCTATGTGGGGCCACCCAAGTGGCAAAGGTGTATGTCACATGGCTAAAGCAGGAAGCTAAGCAGGTGCAACCCTGCTCAGCCACTGGATGGGAAAAACAGGGGACCAAAATCAGTGGTGTAACCTTTTGCTGTATTGTCCATGTGAAAGTGATTGGAGGGCATGAAAAGAAACTATTTCAAGAGCCCAATGGAGAGAAAGACCCCAACCCAATTGGATAATATATAATATATGAATGGGATCAGTCTCTTTTTCTCTCTCCCCTCTCTCTGTAGGCCAAATGCCTGATGGAGGTGTGTATCCCAGATTAGATAAATGGCAAGTTAAGCCCTAACTATGTGGGGCCACCCAAGTGGCAAAGGTGTATGTCACATGGCAAAAGCAGGAAGCTAAGCAGGTGCAACCCTGGTCAGCCAGTGGATGGGCAAAGTAGGAGACCAAAATCAGTGGTGTAACCTTTTGCTGTATTGTCCATGTGAAAGTGATTGGAGGGCATGAAAAGAAACTATCTCAAGAGCCCAATGAAGAGAAAGACCCCAACCCAATTGCATAATATATAATATATGAATGGGGTCAGTCTCTTTCTCTCTCTCCCCCCTCTCTGGAGGCAAGTGCCCAGTGGAGGTGTGTATCTCAGATTAGATAAATGGCAAGTTATGCCCTTCCTTTGTGGAGCCACCACAGTGGCAAAGGTGTATGTCACATGGCAAAAGCAGGAAGCTAAACAGGTGCAACCCTGGTCAGCCAGTGGATGGGCAAAGTAGGGGACTAAAATCAGTGGTGTAACCTTTTGCTGTATTGTCCATGTGAAAGTGATTGGAGGGCATGAAAAGAAACTATCTCAAGAGCCCAATGGAGAGAAAGACCCCAACCCAATTGCATAATATATAATATATGAATGGGGTCAGTCTCTTTCTCTCTCTCCCCCCTCTATGGAGGCAAATGCCCAGTGGAGGTGTGTACCTCAGATTAGATAAATGGCAAGTTAAGCCCTCACTATATGTGGCCACCCAAGTGGCAAAGGTGTAGGTCACATGGCAAAAGCAGGAAGCTAAACAGGGGCAACCCTGGTCAGCCTGTGGATCGGCAAAGTAGGAGACCAAAATCAGTGGTGTAACCTTTTGCTGTATTGTCCATGTGAAAGTGATTGGAGGGCATGAAAAGAAACTATCTCAAGAGCCCAATGGAGAGAAAGACCCCAACCCAATTGGATAATATATAATATATGAATGGGGTCAGTCTCTTTCTCTCTCTCCCCCCTCTCTGGAGGCCAAATGCCTGGTGGAGGTGTGTATCTCAGATTAGATAAATGGCAAGTTATGCCCTCCCTATGTGGGGCCACCCAAGTGGCAAAGGTGTAGGTCACATGGCAAAAGCAGGAAGCTAAACAGGTGCAACCCTGGTCAGCCAGTGGATGGGCAAAGTAGGAGACCAAAATCAGTGGTGTAACCTTTTGCTGTATTGTCCATGTGAAAGTGATTGGAGGGCATGAAAAGAAACTATCTCAAGAGCCCAATGGAGAGAAAGACCCCAACCCAATTGCATAATATATAATATATGAATGGGGTCAGTCTCTTTCTCTCTCTCCCCCCTCTCTGGAGGCCAAATGCCTGGTGGAGGTGTGTATCCCAGATTAGATAAATGGCAAGTTAAGCCCTCCCTATATGTGGCCACCCAAGTGGCAAAGGTGTAGGTCACATGGCAAAAGCAGGAAGCTAAACAGGTGCAACCCTGGTCAGCCAGTGGATGGGCAAAGTAAGAGACCAAAATCAGTGGTGTAACCTTTTGCTGTATTGTCCATGTGAAAGTGATTGGAGGGCATGAAAAGAAACTATCTCAAGAGCCCAATGGAGAGAAAGACCCCAACCCAATTGGATAATATATAATATATGAATGGGATCAGTCTCTTTCTCTCTCTCCCCCCTCTCTGGAGGCCAAATGCCTGGTGGAGGTGTGTATCTCAGATTAGATAAATGGCAAGTTATGCCCTTCCTATGTGGGGCCACCCAAGTGGCAAAGGTGTATGTCACATGGCAAAAGCAGGAAGCTAAGCAGGTGCAACCCTGCTCAGCCAGTGGATGGGCAAAGCAGGGGACCAAAATCAGTGGTGTAACCTTTTGCTGTATTGTCCATGTGAAAGTGATTGGAGGGCATGAAAAGAAACTATCTCAAGAGCCCAATGGAGAGAAAGACCCCAACCCAATTGGATAATATATAATATATGAATGGGATCAGTCTCTTTCTCTCTCTCCCCCCTCTCTGGAGGCCAAATGCCTGGTGGAGGTGTGTATCCCAGATTAGATAAATGGCAAGTTAAGCCCTCCCTATGTGGGGCCACCCAAGTGGCAAAGGTGTATGTCACATGGCAAAAGCAGGAAGCTAAGCAGGTGCAACCCTGGTCAGCCAGTGGATGGGCAAAGTAGGGGACCAAAATCAGTGGTGTAACCTTTTGCTGTATTGTCCATGTGAAAGTGATTGGAGGGCATGAAAAGAAACTATCTCAAGAGCCCAATGGAGAGAAAGACCCCAACCCAATTGCATAATATATAATATATGAATGGGGTCAGTCTCTTTCTCTCTCTCCCCCCTCTCTGGAGGCCAAATGCCTGGTGGAGGTGTGTATCTCAGATTAGATAAATGGCAAGTTAAGCCCTCCCTATGTGGGCCACCCAAGTGGCAAAGGTGTATGTCACATGGCAAAAGCAGGAAGCTAAGCAGGTGCAACCCTGGTCAGCCAGTGGATGGGCAAAGTAGGGGACCAAAATCAGTGGTGTAACCTTTTGCTGTATTGTCCATGTGAAAGTGATTGGAGGGCATGAAAAGAAACTATCTCAAGAGCCCAATGGAGAGAAAGACCCCAACCCAATTGGATAATATATAATATATGAATGGGGTCAGTCTCTTTCTCTCTCTCCCCCCTCTCTGGTGGCCAAATGCCTGGTGGAGGTGTGTATCTCAGGTTAGATAAATGGCAAGTTAAGCCCTCCCTTTGTGGGCCCACCCAAGTGGCAAAGGTGTATGTCACATGGCAAAAGCAGGAAGCTAAGCAGGTGCAACCCTGGTCAGCCAGTGGATGGGCAAAGTAGGGGACCAAAATCAGTGGTATAACCTTTTGCTGTATTGTCCATGTGAAAGTGATTGGAGGGCATGAAAAGAAACTATCTCAAGAGCCCAATGGAGAGAAAGACCCCAACCCAATTGGATAATATATAATATATGAATGGGGTCAGTCTCTTTCTCTCTCTCCCCCCTCTCTGGTGGCCAAATGCCTGGTGGAGGTGTGTATCCCAGATTAGATAAATGGCAAGTTAAGCCCCCCTATGTGGGGCCACATAAGTGGCAAAGGTGTATGTCACATGGCAAAAGCAGGAAGCTAAGCAGGTGCAACCCTGGTCAGCCAGTGGATGGGCAAAGTAGGGCACCAAAATCAGTGGTGTAACCTTTTGCTGTATTGTCCATGTGAAAGTGATTGGAGGGCATGAAAAGAAGCTATCTCAAGAGCCCAATGGAGAGAAAGACCCCAACCCAATTGCATAATATATAATATATGAATGGGGTCAGTCTCTTTCTCTCTCTCCCCCCTCTCTGGAGGCCAAATGCCTGGTGGAGGTGTGTATCCCAGATTAGATAAATGGCAAGTTAAGCCCTCCCTATGTGGGGCCACCCAAGTGGCAAAGGTGTAGGTCACATGGCAAAAGCAGGAAGCTAAACAGGTGCAACCCTGGTCAGCCAGTGGATGGGCAAAGTAGGGGACCAAAATCAGTGGTGTAACCTTTTGCTGTATTGTCCATATGAAAGTGATTGGAGGGCATGAAAAGAAGCTATCTCAAGAGCCCAATGGAGAGAAAGACCCCAACCCAATTGCATAATATATAATATATAATATATGAATGGGGTCAGTCTCTTTCTCTCTCTCCCCCCTCTCTGGAGGCCAAATGCCTGGTGGAGGTGTGTATCCCAGATTAGATAAATGGCAAGTTAAGCCCTCCCTATGTTGGGCCACCCAAGTGGCAAAGGTGTATGTCACATGGCAAAAGCAGGAAGCTAAGCAGATGCAACCCTGGTCAGCCAGTGGATGGGCACAGTAGGGGACCAAAATCAGTGGTGTAACCTTTTGCTGTATTGTCCATGTGAAAGTGATTGGAGGGCATGAAAAGAAACTATCTCAAGAGCCCAATGGAGAGAAAGACCCCAACCCAATTGGATAATATATAATATATGAATGGGGTCAGTCTCTTTCTCTCTCTCCCCCCTCTCTGGTGGCCAAATGCCTGGTGGAGGTGTGTATCCCAGATTAGATAAATGGCAAGTTAAGCCCTCCTATGTGGGGCCACCAAGTGGCAAAGGTGTATGTCACATGGCAAAAGCAGGAAGCTAAGCAGGTGCAACCCTGGTCAGCCAGTGGATGGGCAAAGTAGGGCACCAAAATCAGTGGTGTAACCTTTTGCTGTATTGTCCATGTGAATGTGATTGGAGGGCATGAAAAGAAGCTATCTCAAGAGCCCAATGGAGAGAAAGACCCCAACCCAATTGCATAATATATAATATATGAATGGGGTCAGTCTCTTTCTCTCTCTCCCCCCTCTCTGGAGGCCAAATGCCTGGTGGAGGTGTGTATCCCAGATTAGATAAATGGCAAGTTAAGCCCTCCCTATGTGGGGCCACCCAAGTGGCAAAGGTGTATGTCACATGGCAAAAGCAGGAAGCTAAGCAGGTGCAACCCTAGTCAGCCAGTGGATGGGCAAAGTAGGAGACCAAAATCAGTGGTGTAACCTTTTGCTGTATTGTCCATGTGAAAGTGATTGGAGGGCATGAAAAGAAACTATCTCAAGAGCCCAATGGAGAGAAAGACCCCAACCCAATTGCATAATATATAATATATGAATGGGGTCAGTCTCTTTCTCTCTCTCCCCCCTCTCTGGTGTCCAAATGCCTGGTGGAGGTGTGTATCCCAGATTAGATAAATGGCAAGTTAAGCCCCCTATGTGGGCCACATAAGTGGCAAAGGTGTATGTCACATGGCAAAAGCAGGAAGTTAAGCAGGTGCAACCCTGGTCAGCCAGTGGATGGGCAAAGTAGGGCACCAAAATCAGTGGTGTAACCTTTTGCTGTATTGTCCATGTGAATGTGATTGGAGGGCATGAAAAGAAGTTATCTCAAGAGCCCAATGGAGAGAAAGACCCCAACCCAATTGCATAATATATAATATATGAATGGGGTCAGTCTCTTTCTCTCTCTCCCCCCTCTCTGGAGGCCAAATGCCTGGTGGAGGTGTGTATCCCAGATTGGATAAATGGCAAGTTAAGCCCTCCGTATGTGGGGCCACCCAAGTGGCAAAGGTGTAGGTCACATGGCAAAAGCAGGAAGCTAAACATGTGCAACCCTAGTCAGCCAGTGGATGGGCAAAGTAGGAGACCAAAATCAGTGGTGTAACCTTTTGCTGTATTGTCCATGTGAAAGTGATTGGAGGGCATGAAAAGAAACTATCTCAAGAGCCCAATGAAGAGAAAGACCCCAACCCAATTGCATAATATATAATATATAATATATGAATGGGGTCAGTCTCTTTCTCTCTCTCCCCCCTCTCTGGTGGCCAAATGCCTGGTGGAGGTGTGTATCCCAGATTAGATAAATGGCAAGTTAAGCCCCCTATGTGGGGCCACATAAGTGGCAAAGGTGTATGTCACATGGCAAAAGCAGGAAGCTAAGCAGGTGCAACCCTGGTCAGCCAGTGGATGGGCAAAGTAGGGCACCAAAATCAGTGGTGTAACCTTTTGCTGTATTGTCCATGTGAATGTGATTGGAGGGCATGAAAAGAAGCTATCTCAAGAGCCCAATGGAGAGAAAGACCCCAACCCAATTGCATAATATATAATATATGAATGGGGTCAGTCTCTTTCTCTCTCTCCCCCCTCTCTGGAGGCCAAATGCCTGGTGGAGGTGTGTATCCCAGATTAGATAAATGGCAAGTTAAGCCCTCCCTATGTGGGGCCACCCAAGTGGCAAAGGTGTAGGTCACATGGCAAAAGCAACAAGCTAAACATGTGCAACCCTAGTCAGCCAGTGGATGGGTAAAGTAGGAGACCAAAATCAGTGGTGTAACCTTTTGCTGTATTGTCCATGTGAAAGTGATTGGAGGGCATGAAAAGAAACTATCTCAAGAGCCCAATGGAGAGAAAGACCCCAACCCAATTGGATAATATATAATATATGAATGGGATCAGTCTCTTTCTCTCTCTCCCCCCTCTCTGGAGGCCAAATGCCTGGTGGAGGTGTGTATCCCAGATTAGATAAATGGCAAGTTAAGCCCTCCCTATGTGGGGCCACCCAAGTGGCAAAGGTGTATGTCACATGGCAAAAGCAGGAAGCTAAGCAGGTGCAACCCTGGTCAGCCAGTGGATGGGCACAGTTGGGGACCAAAATCAGTGGTGCAACCTTTTGCTGTATTGTCCATGTGAAAGTGATTGGAGGGCATGAAAAGAAGCTATCTCAAGAGCCCAATGGAGAGAACGACCCCAACCCAATTGCATAATATATAATATATGAATGGGGTCAGTCTCTTTCTCTCTCTCCCCCCTCTCTGGAGGCAAATGCCCAGTGGAGGTGTGTATCTCAGATTAGATAAATGGCAAGTTATGCCCTGCCTGTGTGGCCCCACCCAAGAGGCAAAGGTGTATGTCACATGGCAAAAGCAGGAAGCTAAGCAGGTGCAACCCTGGTCAGCCAGTGGATGGGCAAAGTAGGGGACCAAAATCAGTGGTATAACCTTTTGCTGTATTGTCCATGTGAAAGTGATTGGAGGGCATGAAAAGAAACTATCTCAAGAGCCCAATGGAGAGAAAGACCCCAACCCAATTGCATAATATATAATATATAATATATGAATGGGGTCAGTCTCTTTCTCTCTCTCCCCCCTCTCTGGAGGCCAAATGCCTGGTGGAGGTGTGTATCCCAGATTAGATAAATGGCAAGTTAAGCCCTCCCTATATGTGGCCACCCAAGTGGCAAAGGTGTATGTCACATGGCAAAAGCAGGAAGCTAAGCAGGTGCAACCCTGGTCAGCCAGTGGATGGGCAAAGTAGTAGACCAAATCAGTGGTGTAACCTTTTGCTGTATTGTCCATGTGAAAGTGATTGGAGGGCATGAAAAGAAACTATCTCAAGAGCCCAATGAAGAGAAAGACCCCAACCCAATTGCATAATATATGAATGGGGTCAATCTCTTTCTCTCTCTCCCCCCTCTCTGGAGGCAAATGCGCAGTGGAGGTGTGTATCTCAAATTAGATAAATGGCAAGTTATGCCCCCCTATGTAGCACCACCCAAGTGGCAAAGGTGTATGTCACATGGCAAAAGCAGGAAGCTAAGCAGGTGCAACCCTGGTCAGCCAGTGGATGGGCAAAGTAGGGGACTAAATTCAGTGGTGTAACCTTTTGCTGTATTGTCCATGTGAAAGTGATTGGAGGGCATGAAAAGAAACTATCTCAATAGCCCAATGGAGAGAAAGACCCCAACCCGATTGGATAATATATAATATATGAATGGGGTCAGTCTCTTTCTCTCTCTCCCCCCTCTATGGAGGCCAAATGCCTGGTGGAGGTGTGTATCCCAGATTAGATAAATGGCAAGTTAAGCCCTCCCTATATGTGGCCACCCAAGTGGCAAAGGTGTAGGTCACATGGCAAAAGCAGGAAGCTAAACAGGTGCAACCCTGGTCTGCCAGTGGATGGGCAAAGTAGGAGACCAAAATCAGTGGTGTAACCTTTTGCTGTATTGTCCATGTGAAAGTGATTGGAGGGCAAGAAAAGAAACTATCTCAAGAGCCCAATGGAGAGAAAGACCCCAACCCAATTGGATAATATATAATATATAATATATGAATGGGGTCAATCTCTTTCTCTCTCTCCCCCCTCTCTGGAAGCAAATGCCCAGTGGAGGTGTGTATCTCAGTTTAGATAAATGGCAAGTTATGCCCTTCCTATGTGGGGCCACCCAAGTGGCAAAGGTGTATGTCACATGGCAAAAGCAGGAAGCTAAACAGGTGCAACCCTGGTCAGCCAGTGGATGGGCAAAGTAGGGGACCAAAATCAGTGGTGTAACCTTTTGCTGTATCGTCCATATGAAAGTGATTGGAGGGCATGAAAAGAAGCTATCTCAAGAGTCCAATGGAGAGAAAGACCCCAACCCAATTGCATAATATATAATATATAATATATGAATGGGGTCAGTCTCTTTCTCTCTCTCCCCCCTCTCTGGAGGCAAATGCCCAGTGGAGGTGTGTATCTCAGGTTAGATAAATGGCAAGTTATGCCCCTTCTATGTGGGGCCACCCAAGTGGCAAAGGTGTATGTCACATGGGAAAAGCAGGAAGCTAAACAGGTGCAACCCTGGTCAGCCAGTGGATGGGCAAAGTAAGAGACCAAAATCAGTGGTGTAACCTTTTGCTGTATTGTCCATATGAAAGTGATTGGAGGGCATGAAAAGAAACTATCTCAAGAGCCCAATGGAGAGAAAGACCCCAACCCAATTGGATAATATATAATATATGAATGGGATCAGTCTCTTTCTCTCTCTCCCCCCTCTCTGGAGGCCAAATGCCTGGTGGAGGTGTGTATCTCAGATTAGATAAATGGCAAGTTATGCCCTTCCTATGTGGGGCCACCCAAGTGGCAAAGGTGTATGTCACATGGCAAAAGCAGGAAGCTAAGCAGGTGCAACCCTGCTCAGCCAGTGGATGGGCAAAGCAGGGGACCAAAATCAGTGGTGTAACCTTTTGCTGTATTGTCCATGTGAAAGTGATTGGAGGGCATGAAAAGAAACTATCTCAAGAGCCCAATGGAGAGAAAGACCCCAACCCAATTGGATAATATATAATATATGAATGGGATCAGTCTCTTTCTCTTTCTCCCCCCTCTCTGGAAGCCAAATGCCTGGTGGAGGTGTGTATCCCAGATTAGATAAATGGCAAGTTAAGCCCTCCCTATGTGGGGCCACCCAAGTGGCAAAGGTGTATGTCACATGGCAAAAGCAGGAAGCTAAACAGGTGCAACCCTGGTCAGCCAGTGGATGGGCAAAGTAGGGGACCAAAATCAGTGGTGTAACCTTTTGCTGTATTGTCCATATGAAAGTGATTGGATGGCATGAAAAGAAGCTATCTCAAGAGCCCAATGGAGAGAAAGACCCCAACCCAATTGCATAATATATAATATATGAATGGGGTCAGTCTCTTTCTCTCTCTCCCCCCTCTCTGGAGGCCAAATGCCTGGTGGAGGTGTGTATCCCAGATTAGATAAATGGCAAGTTATGCCCTTCCTATGTGGGGCCACCCAAGTGGCAAAGGTGTATGTCACATGGCAAAAGCAGGAAGCTAAACAGGTGCAACCCTGGTCAGCCAGTGGATGGACAATGTAGGGGACCAAAATCAGTGGTGTAACCTTTTGCTGTATTGTCCATGTGAAAGTAACATATATATTCAAAATCACAATCAAAAACCTCAAAAAGCACTTTTCTTTTTTATAGGCTGGCTGGAATAGTAAGCTGGAGCCCAGTCATTACTTCAAGAACTACTGTTTACCATAAAAGCACAGATCATAATACCCTTTTATATTACAGGAGTAGCCATCCTTCATCTCTGAGAAACAGTCTGCCGTTTTCCCAGTTCCTCCGATATCGGAGGATCTGCTCTACTAATTCGGAATTCAAGCAACAAGCAAATAATTTGTCTAACAAACTGTTCGTGCGTGGATATCCTGTAGATGTAGTGCACAAAGCCTTTCGAAGAGCTAAGTTCAATAATAGAGACCTGTTAATGCCTGAATCACGTGCAGGGGCATTTTCGAACGTCCAAGTTTTGATGAGGACATCCTCGCAAATCGTCCCGATCCAGGGGCGGGGAAACCCGTATTTTCAAAATAAGATGGACGTCCATCCAAGTAGCGTGCAGCAAAACAGCACTACCATTTGGCATGCCCAGTTATCCTGCAGTAGTTCTGTGTTTTACACATGCTGTTTCCCATGCTAGGATCTCATTTTTATTTTCTAGTATGGAGGCGGGGAGTAAGCATTTCTGTCGATAATCAGGCAGCATGGACACACTGCCGCACGCTGCACAATTACTGAACAAATAGTGCATGAGCCCTTACCGTTCAGGTGATAATGGCCATGCGCTAATTTGAGCACATGGCCATTAATGGAAAAAATTTGAAATTTGGCCATTTTAGAGCCACGCTAATAAGTGTCTGGAACGTGAGGGAAACCCTCATGCTATAACTACTGCCAGCCACTTTGTAGCTTGATTTAGTAAAAGGACCCCTGTATTTATAGAATAGGACTTAACCATCCTAATAGCACTTACGTGGGTAAATGTACACATGCACGCGTAAGTTCTAGTATTCTAGACATTTACTACTACTACTTAACATTTCTAAAGCACTACTAGGGTTACGCAGTGCTGTACAGTTTAACAAAGAAGGACAGTCCCTGCTCAAAGGAGCTTACAATCTAATGGACAACATGTGCAGACAGTCAATTGGGGCAGTCTAGATTTCCTGGATAGAGGTAAAATGATTAGGTGCCGAAGGTGACATTGAAGAGATGGGCTTTGAGTAAAGATTTGAAGATGGGCAGGGAGGGGGCTCTGCATGCATATGGGCTCAGGGAGTTTGTTCCAAGCATAGGGAGAGGCAAAGCAGAAAGGGCGGAGCCTGGAGTTGGCGATGGTGGAGAAGGGAGCAGAGAGGAGGGATTTGTCCTGTGAGCGGAGGTTTTGGGTAGGAGCGTAAGGGGAGACAAGGGTAGAGAGTAGTGAGGGGCTGCAGATTGAGTGCATTTGTAGGTTAGTAGGAGAAGTTTGAACTGTATGCGGTACCTGATTGGAAGCCAGTGAAGTGACTTGAGGAGAGGGGTGATATGAGCCTATCGGTCCAGGCGGAAGATAAGACATGCAGCAGAGTTCTGAACAGATTGAAGGGGGGATAGGTGGCTAAGTGGGAGGCCCGTGAGGAGTAGGTTGCAATAGTCAACGCGAGAGGTAATAAGAGAGTGGACGAGAGTTTGAGTGGTGTGCTCAGAGAGGAAAGGGCGAATTTTGCTGATGTTGTAGAGAAAGAAGCGACAGGTCTTGGCTGTCTGCTGGATATGCGCGGAGAAGGAGAGGGAGGAGTCGAAGATGACTCCGAGGTTGCGGGCAGATGAGACGGGGAGGATGAGAGTGCACATAGAATGCAGGCACATAGATTATAGCATTACTCTTTAGCAATTTAAACACTGCAATATTATCTGCTTAATTGTTTAGAATATATGCCTAGGGATGCTATCAATTGGCCACTCAGTGCAAAGGCATAGCTCCTTTTAAATATCCCATGGGGCTTTTTTCATTTACTAATTTGTAAGCCACCCATAACAACTTGCAAAACACACAGAAGCATAGCTCATGCTGACAGATAAAGACAATAAAGATTGCCTAGTCTGTTCATCCACTTCTGTTTCTCCCACATATTGCACACCATAATTCACCATGGTATTTCCCTCCTTTTCCCTACACCAAGAGGTCCACTGTGCCACTTTCATGAAATAATAATTCTCATGCTTTAGTACATCTACTCCTTTGTATCTAATAACATTCTTTATCATAATAGTGCAAATTATCCTCTGGCTCTCAAAAACAGTGAGTTTCCCTATTTGTCTTAGGGGTCCTTTTACTAAGCAGCAGTAAAACGTGGCCTTAGAGTGCTCTTATTCAGGTCTTTCCTGCACTGCCATTTTTACTGCAGCTATAATTTTGACATTAGCATGCAGCCATTAGTGCATGAGAATTTACTAACACCAATTTTGTAGGTGGTAAGGCCTCACACACTAATCCTACGCTAATCATTTAGGGGACCTTTTACATAGGTGCGGCAGGGTAGAGTTTTTTGTTTAGTTTGTTGTGTAAAGAAATCATTTTTATTGCTTTGTTTTTTTTATATTTTGTATGTGATTTGTTCCCCGCTTAAGACTTTTAAAGAAATAGCGGGTTATAAATAAAGTTTTATTACTATTATTATTATTATTATTATTATTATTATTATTATTATTATTATTTTACAGCATGCACCAAATTGGCACTACCACCCGGCTAGCTCGTGAGCCTAGCGATAATTCTGAATTTGGTGCGTGATGATTCCTGTGGTAGAAAATAATTTTCTATTTTCTACTGTGGGCCGCTTACCCAGCGGTAAACAGCAGTCGGCACATGTTGCATGCTTGCCGCGTGGGTAGCATGTAAGACCTTACCGCTAGGTCAATGGGTGGCGATAAGGTCTCAGGCCAAAAATGGACACACACTGGTTTCAATTTTAGCGCACGTCCATTTTCCAGCCCCATAAAAAAGGCCCTTTTTCCTAGACAGTAAAAAAAGGCCCCGCGCGTACCCAAAAGATGCGCTCGCACTTCTGCAGGCCACTTTTTACCACAGCTTAGTAAAAGGACCCCTTAGCGCATGTAGATGTGCCAAGTGATTAGCACTGAAATGCCCACTCTCCACCCCCAGACAAGCCCCCTCCCAGAAAAATTGAAACATATTTTAGAGCACATGGTTTGCATGTGCAGATCCAAAATTTAATGCAAGATACCTGAGCACGTCCCACAGTAAACCATTTTAAGCTGCACGTTAGCTTATTTTCATGTCATGTTGGGTTATGATTTAACAACCCTATGGCAGGGCAGGGTTAAGGAATAGGCAAATGAGGCAAGTGCCTGGAGATCTCTCAGATGGACTAATTCAATGATTCCTTCAGGCAAATATTTTTTCCTGGTAAGTCAGCTACTGGCGTTAAGAATAGTGGAGATGGGAATGGGAAAAGGGACCAGAGGAACTGCTGCCTGCAGAGGTCTGTCCATCCTCCCTCCATCCCCCTCCCCTCACAGAAGTTGATGAGCAACCCATCTTACCAGCTTCTTCCTCCTATATTGCTTTTCCTTTGTAATCAGAACAACGAGGGACACCATTTGAGGAAGCTTAAAAATATATCTATATTACAACAATGGGGTTGGCCCAATGGGCTTGTTTGCCTAGGACCCACCAAAGGACTATTAGGCTCATTTTCAAAAGAGAGAGACGTCCAAAAAGTGGCATAAATCTGCACTTGGACGTCAATCTCACAGAGACGTCCAAATTAGTATAATCAAAATCCGATTTTGGACATCTTTCTCAGAAGTCCGTTGCAAGGACATCCAAATCTCAAGGAGCCGTATCGGAGGCATGGTCGAGGCGGGACTTGGGTGTTCCTAAGACTTGGATGTTTTTGAGCCATGATGGAACAAAGCAAAGACGTCCAGTACCAAAACTTGGACATTTTCACCCAGACCTGTTTTTATTACGAATAAGACACAAAAAGGTGCCTGAAATGACCTGATGACCACTGGAGGGAATCGGGGATGACTTCCCTTTACTCCCCCAGTGGTCACTATCCCCCTCCCACCCTCAAAAAACATGATTAAAAATATTACTTGCCAGCTTCTATGCCAGCCTCAGATGTCATACTCAGGTCCATGACAGCGCATGCAGGTCCCTGGAATAGTTTTGTAGTAGGTTCAGTGCACTTCAGACAGGTGAACCCAGGCCAACACCCACCCTACCTGTTACATTTGTGGAGGAAACTGCGAGCCCTCCAAAACCCACCAAAAACCCTCTGTACCCACATATAGGTGCCCCCTTCACCTGTAAATGCTATAGTAGTGGTGTACAGTTGGGGTAGTGGGGTTTGGGGGGGCTCAACACACAAGGTAAGGGAGCTGTGTACCTGGGAGCATTTTATGAAGTCCACTGCAGTGCCCCCTAGGGTGCCCAATTGCTGTCCTGGCATGTCAGGGGCACCAGTGTACTAAAAATGCTGGCTCCTCCCACGTGCAAATGGCTTGAATTTGGACTTTTTAGACTTGGACGTCTTTGGTTTCGAAAACGGCCAAAAATCAAAGACGTCCAAATCCAAGGACGTCCAAGGTATTTTCGAACACAAAGATGGACATCCATCTTTTTTTGAAAATGACCTTTTCCCCACCTCTGAATTTGAACTTTCTACAAAGACGTCCAAATTCCAACTTAGACGTTTCTTTCAAAAATGCCCCTCTATAGGGTTCACCCATCCTAATCAAGAAATGTTATCACAACTTTGAAACCGAATCATTTAACTAATTTTGTAAATATAGGTTCTTCTGTAAAATACTGGACTAAAGACAAAAGTTTCACTGGAGATTGTCTGGTTTCCTTCCCCCATTAATAAGGTTCTAGCTTTATTTTTACTGAAGGAAATGAAGAAACTGTAGAAAATAATATTCATATACAGAATGAGTAAAATTGGTCTTAACGTTTTATGATTTATTAGACAAAATGTTATTAAGCACTGTAAGTAGCTGTTGCTCTTTCCCATTTGAACAAGACTGGCACTTGTTGTTGTAGTTACTGCAGATTCCTAAATTGGTTTAAATTAAAAAACAATCAAGAAATATTTTGTCATTTACATGTTAGTGCTACCCATCTGCTACATGTTACTACTAATCTTGCCTGCTGAAGTTTGGACAGGCAAGGTTCTGGAAATCATTTCTCTTTTGATATAACAATGAGCCCATTAATGATTTCTTTCAAAGATTTATAGACATGGACTGTATGTGAAGACTTAATTGTGCTGTAATATATTTGTGGACTCGTTTTCAAAACAAAAAAATGTCATAAGGTTGCAGAAGGACATTTTTCTCTCAAAAACATCCAAGTTGCAATTTTCAACACCCCAATTTTAGATCATTTTGCTCCACAGTTCATCCAAATTTCATGGGGATGTGTTGGGGTGGGTTTTTGGTGGTACATGGGTGGCACGAAAAGATAGATGTTTTTCTGAAATAATAGAACAAAATGAAAATATCTAGGGCCAAAATTAAGACATTTTGGGCTAGACCTGCTTCAATCACAACTAAGTGACACAAAGGTGCCCTAAATGACCTTTGAAGAGATTAAGGTATAATCCCCATTAATTCCCCAGTAGTCACTGATCCCTTTCCACCCACTCCCCCCCCCCCCCCAAAGATGTGGAAGAAGCAGTACATACCAGCCTGTATGGCAGCTTAGATATAATGGCCAGTCCTATTAGAGCAGCAAGCAGGTCCCTGGAGTAGCCAAGTGACTGGCGCAGTGGCCAGTAAAGAAGAGGACCCAGGACCATATCCCACTCTAATTGGTACGCTTGTGTGAGCCCTCCAAAACCCACCAAAAACCTACTGAACCTACATATAGGTGACATCTGCAGGACTAAGGAATATTGTAGTGGTGTACTGTTAAGCACAGTAGGTCTTTGGTGGGTTTTAGAGGGCTCACCATACAATATAAGGGAGTAACAGTGAGATATGTACCTGAGACCTTTTATGTGAAGTCTATTGCAGTGCCCCTAGGGTGTTCCACTGTTCTGCTGGTATGTCTGTATGGCCAGTCTACTAAGAATGCTGCCCCCCCCCCCCCCCCCAATACATCCCAATAGCTTGTTTTTGAATATTTTCCCATTGGTCCTAAAAGACAGACATGCTGAGCACAAAAAGTCTACTAAATAGCTATTTTTGAAATTTAAAAAATGGACTTTTTTGTGGTTGAAAATGGACATCAAGAAATGTATTACCACCTTCACCTTTAGATTAGTGATTCAATCTTTAATGCTTTCTAGGATCGTTTATTGTAACAGTGTTTTTTCAGTTTGTACCAAAACTTCATTGCATAGTCTACAGATAATACAGAATATGGAGGCCAGGCTGCTTCATTCTCTGAATCAATTTGATTCGGTAACACCATATTTGTTTGGTTTGCACTGGTTGCTGGTGGAGTTGAGGGTGCAATTTAAACTTGGAACTTTTGTTTTTAGGCTAGGTCACAAGTACCTGGCAGAAATCGTGGCAACACTCTGTGCCACCAATCCCAGTGCAAGCACTTGCTTCCCCATCTCTGTCTCAATAGCAGACTATGGACTTTTCCTCCAAGAACTTCTCCAAACCTTTTTGTAAACCCAGATACGCTAACCGCTGTTACTACATCCTCCAGCAAAGAGTTCCAGAGCTTAGCTATTCATTGAGCGAAAAATATTTCCTCCTATTTGTTTTAAAAGTATTTCCATGTTACTTCATTGAGTCTTCCTTAATCTTTGTACTTTTGGAACTAGTAAAAAAATTGATTCACTTCTACTTGTTCTATACCACTCAGGATTTTGTAGACCTCAATCATATCTCTCCTCAGCTGTCTCTTTTCCAAGCTGAAGAGCCCTAACTCTCCTTTCCTCATATGAGAGGAGTTTCATCCCCTTTATCATTTTGGTGGTAAAATGGTTAATATTTCCAACAGTTGTAGGTCCGATCGTTTAAGAGGACAATGTCTACTGAACTTTTCTTTGCTACGTAATGTTAGATTTAAGGGATTATTTTCTACTTCTTTTTCCTATAAGGCAGTATCATTGTGGAACTCCTTACCATTAGAACTTTGATTGATAGGAAATTATTTATATCTTAGGAAATCACTTAAGATTTTTTTTTTATTTTGGAAATATTTCAATGCATAGAAACTGGTCTTCAGTTGATGTTCTTTTACTTTTACTGTACTTATCAACTGATTAATATGTAACATATGAACATGTGGTTCATTCTTATTTAATATGTTGGAACTATTTATTGTAATAGCGGGATATAAGTCCACTATAACGTAATGTAATGTTTGCTACTGGATTTTCGGATTTTTTTGCAAATAAATAAATGATCTAAAGATGGGAATAACTAGTGAGGTAATTACATTTGCTGATAACACAAAGTTATTCAAAGTTGTAAATCACAAGAGGATTGTGAAAAATTGCAAGAGGACCTTACAAGACTGGGAAACTGAACATCCAAATGGCAGATGATATTTTGTGAGCAAGTGCAAAGTGATGCACGTGGGGAAAAGGAACCCAAACTATTGCTACATGATGCAAGGTTCAACATTAGGAATCACCACCCCAAAAAATGATGTAGGTTTCATTGTTGATGATACGTTGAAACCCCTGCTCAGTGTTTAGTGGCAGCTAAGAAAGCAAATCGAATGTTAAGAATTATTAGGAAAAGAATGGAAAACAAAAATGAGAATATTATAATGCTCTATGGTGCAACTGCACCTCCAATACCATGTGCCCGTTCTGGTCACCACATCTCAAAAAAGATATAGCAGAATTTAAAAAGGTACAGAGAAGTGCAACAAAAATGATAAAGGGGAGGGGACGACTTCCCTATGAGGAAAGGCTAAAGTGGCTAAGGCTCTTCAGCTTGGAGAAGAGACAGCTGAGGGGAGATATGATAGAGGTCTGTAAAATACTGAGTGGAGTGGAATGGGTACAGGTGAATTGCTTGTTTACTCTTTCCAAAAATACTAGGACTAGGGGGCACACAATGAAGCTATTAAGTAGTAAATTTAAAACAAAACAGAGAAAATATTTCTTAACTGGAATTCATTGCCAGAGAATGTGTTAAAAGCAGTTAGCTTATCAGTGTTTAAAAAAAGAGCAGCATAAAATTTGTTTTACCATTTTAGGACCTTGCCAGGTACTTGTGACCTGGACTGGCCAGTGTTGGAAACAGGATTCTGGGCTTCATGAACCTTTGGTCTGTTCCAGTATTGCAACACATGTTCTTAGATGTCATATGGAAAATGCCCCTCTTAGGGACCCATTTACTAAAATACAGTAAGTTTTTTGCACTTACTGCACTTTAACTGCAAAAATGAATATGTGATAAGTGAAAAGCTGGGTGCACCCACCATGTCTTCTGGAGATACCACACTGAAATGTTTTCTTATTACACATTAAGACTCTGCAATTAGCACAGATTAATTTAGAGTGGGGGGGCATTATCTACATGAGCTACCGTTAAGACATGTTATTGTACTGTTAATCCCAGTTATTGTTAACTAGGTAGCATGTCTTAATGGTAACCCATGTTGATAACTATACCCCTTAAGGGAGTAGTCACATTATTTGCCCCTTAAAATACAACATAAAGGGCCCTAACGCTGCTTGATATAATTTCCCGCAGCTTTATTTACATTGCCGCAGGTTACATGGTAATAAGCTGAAAAACATGTAAATTCATGTTTCACATCTCATTACTATGTATACAGAAAGTGAAAGTGCCTTGGTGCTTTGTAGCTTTTAATATATGAGACGTGGGGTAAGGAATAATATATTGTAGAGGAATATATTTGAGTTATTCCCCAAGTTTTCCACGTCATCACTGTGACCCCTGATGCAGGTGCTAGTCACCGAAACACGGCCCGTGTCTGGTCTTTTTGTCAAGGCTCATTCATTAAAGAACTGTGTTCCATTTTTAAAGGCCCGTGGTGCTGTTTTTTTGTTTGGACTTTAGTTTGTACTTCGTTCCCTCTCTTTTGTTATAGCCCCTAGAGGTAGTCTCACGCTACTACAGAAACATGACCCCCTAGCAGTAGTAGCGTGAGACTACCACTAGGGGCGACATTTTGCAAAAGATGCTAGACTAGGCAGGAACAACTGAAGAGCTGCAACTTTGATTTCCATTTCTTCAGCTTTGGTAGCTTGTTATTCTATCTTCTGATCCTGGCCAATCAATCCATTATTAATATCTTCCACAAGTTTATTAGCCACAATCATTAAGGAGGAATTGACCCACTGAATTGCCTTCCATAACGAATTCAGAGTTACAATGGCTGGTTTACATATCCCAGCCAACCCAATGTACAGAGTTCTCTCCTTCTCTCCATTGCTCAGAGCCAACAATGTTGGAATCTCCCCCAAGCTTTCATCCTTTGGGCTTGTTTTAATAGGAGAGGATGTGGCTGCAGGCTTACCCTCTGGTAGCAGAGTCAGTGCCCGATGGTTCATCATCATCTTGCCACCCAGCACTGCCATCCACACTTCTGGGTCAGGGAGGCACAAACTGCTCCATGGGGCTCAATGAAGTCCCTTTAATGCTACTGCCCAAAAGCCCAGGCTGTGTCAAAACAGCAGCCACTGCTGCTTCCATAGACACTTGATATGTATCCAGACTTACAGGGGTAAGTCCCGGCATTAGCCTTCTGTTTAACCATTCTCTCTGGCTACTGAATATACTAGGAGCTGTTACACCCCAGAGCAAAACAGAGCATCTTACAAAACATCCCTACTTGACACCATCTTGGACCTACTGTGGAATTTGGAAGCCATTTTGAAACCAGGCACTGATGGAGCAGAAGCAACTGTGAATCTCTCCAGTCCACCCACTTGTCACCAGTTTTCCTTTCTGAATTACTCAAGAGTATCCCTATTGGTTGTCCCTTCCCTTTCTTTTTCTCAAAATTATGGAGCTCTTCCCCCCTTCTTCGCTTTCTGTTGATTGTCTACTCATACTTACTACTATTTTCTCTTTTTTTCTTTTATCTAAAACTTTGTGAGCTGCCTAGATGGCACAGCCGGCTAGCGGATTAGTAAATCCTAATAAACTTGAAACTTGATAAACTTGAAACCCGGGTAGGTACTGGAGGGTACTAGAGGATATTCCTATCTCAGCTACATCAATGCAAAATTCAATTTACCACGTGAGTCACTAACCTGTGGTACTGAGTACTGCAAATTAGTCATTTACAATGTAAATTGGGCTCCAGTAAAACTGAAAATTGTACTAAAGCTTAGTAACTACTGCTGTAAATCATTGTTTAATGCACAGCCTTGAGGTTGTGTAGAAGTAGGGGGAATGAACCATCTACACAAATAGGGGCTGCAAAATACAATACATGGTTAATTTTAGTGATCATACCTTATTGCTGCTAATTTTCAAAAGAGATACAATATGAATATTTTCCAGTGAAAACTGACTGTGATGTACATAGGCTAAAGGAGCCCACACACATTGAAAACAACGCTGTTCAAAATTGCTCTCCTTTTTGGGCAGCCAAAAGCTATCTGATGCCCTAGGTGAATTTTCAGCCATGCAACCTCTCCCCCAGAGTGGCTCAAAATCCTACCCCCCCCCCCCCCCCCACCTTAGTCTATAATCTCCTTTTACTCTTCTACCCCTTCCCCCATAATTCAACATCTCCCCTTTCCTTGCATACCATATTGCCAATATCTGATTAGCAGCTTAATATCACCACTAATCAATCATCTCCCCTTCCGTACTCTCAGGGTGTCTGCTTATCCCCTTCCTTTCCCTATTCTCCCAGTGTCCAGCATCTCATTTCCCCTTCCCATGTCTAGCATCTCCCCCCTTTCTTTCCTCTTTCTGGCCTGCTGCTGCCACTAGCCTACTTCCACCTGAGCACATGAAGCAACAAAATGAAAATGAGCACAGTGCAGGGCCTTGAGCACAGGCCCATAGTCATGGTCTGCCACATTATGTCCTCTCTGAATCAAGCTTCCTGTCAAGGGGGTGGGACACAGGAGGAATTTAGTGCATGTCCTACTCCATTGAAAACAGCTTTAAAGTGCAGTGCCCCCCCCCCCCCCAATTCTGCTACCCTAGGAGGAACCTAATTCACCTAGCAGTTTATATACATGTATACAGGTATACCGCCTCCTGTTTCATGAACCTGCCTTCTTTTCCTTCTACTAGGCTCACCACATCAATAGTGCATCACTGTGTATGGCCTATAAAGTATCTGGCTGATAGTCAAAGGTGCTGCTGCTTGAATAACTAATACTAACTAGGCCATCCCCAGATTTTCAGTAGCACTATCCAGGTACCGCCAGTGGCGTAGCCAGACTGCCAATTTTGGATGGGCCTGAACCTAAAGTGGGTGGGCACAAAATTTTCTCTCTATTCCCCCTTCCCCAGCAAAATTTAGTCACACTAATCAGATGCATTTGTCACATAGGGGTAAAGTGCTGCTTTTCAGTGCATCAGGTTTCAGAAAATTTATTTAAAAGCCTAACACCCTTTTCAATGAGCTTTCAGAGGCCAAAACCTCCTGCCTCAGGTCAGCATAACGCTGTTATGGTATCCTCTCCTGACCTAAGGAAGGAAGTATTGGTCTCTGAAACTTTATTAACACAGGTACCATATTACTTTATCCTAAATTAAAAATAAAATTATTTTCTTTACCTTTGTTGTATGGCCATTTACTTTTTCTCATTGTGTTGCTCCCAGTCTCTAGATTCTGCTTTCCTTCATCTTTCTCTTGCCAGGGTTCCCTGTCCATTCACCACCTATGGCTTTTCATCTTTTCCTCACCATTGTTCTCCACATGCCCCTTCCTCTTATTCTCCAGTCGTTCCCTACTCTGTCCTCTCCCGCTTTCCATCCAGCAGCTCCCCTCTTTCTTTTGCATCCAGCGTCTCCTTTTTCTCCCTACCCTTCCATCCAGTGTCCTCCCTCTTTCTCTCCTCATCCTTCCACCCATCTACCCTCTCTCCTGATCCTTCCATCTAGTGTATCTCTCTACCCTTTTCTGTTCAGTCTCCCCTCTCTCCACATCCCTCCAGTCTCTCCCCTTTCTCTCTGCATCCTTCCATCCATCTCCCCTCTTTCTCTCCCTATCCTCCCATGTCCAGCGGCTCTCTCCCTTCCCTCCTGTCCCTTCTTCCTCTCCCTCCCATGTCCCAGCGGCTCTCTCCCTTTCCTCCAGTCCCTTCTTCCTCTCCCTCCCATGTCCCAGCGGCTCTCTCCCTTCCCTCCAGTCCCTTCTTCCTCTCCCTCCCATGTCCCAGCGGCTCTCTCCCTTCCCTCCAGTCCCTTCTTCCTCTCCCTCCCATATCCAGCAGCTCTCTCCCTTCCCTCCAGTCCCTTCTTCCTCTCCCTCCCATATCCAGTAGCTCTCTCCCTTCCCTCCTGTCCCTTCTTCCTCTCCCTCCCATATCCAGTAGCTCTCTCCCTTCCCTCCAGTCCCTTCTTCCTCTCCCTCCCATGTCCCAGCAGCCCTCTCCCTTCCCTCCAGTCCCTTCTTCCTCTCCCTCCCATATCCAGTAGCTCTCTCCCTTCCCTCCAGTCCCTTCTTCCTCTCCCTCCCATATCCAGTAGCTCTCTCCCTTCCCTCCAGTCCCTTCTTCCTCTCCCTCCCATATCCCAGCAGCCCTCCCCCTTCCCTCCAGTCCCTTCTTCCTCTCCCTCCCATGTCCCAGCGGCTCTCTCCCTTCCCTCCAGTCCCTTCTTCCTCTCCCTCCCATATCCAGTAGCTCTCTCCCTTCCCTCCAGTCCCTTCTTCCTCTCCCTCCCATATCCCAGCAGCCCTCTCCCTTCCCTCCAGTCCCTTCTTCCTCTCCCTCCCATATCCAGTAGCTCTCTCCCTTCCCTCCAGTCCCTTCTTCCTCTCCCTCCCATGTCCCAGCAGCCCTCTCCCTTCCCTCCAGTCCCTTCTTCCTCTCCCTCCCATATCCAGTAGCTCTCTCCCTTCCCTCCAGTCCCTTCTTCCTCTCCCTCCCATATCCCAGCAGCCCTCTCCCTTCCCTCCAGTCCCTTCTTCCTCTCCCTCCCATATCCAGTAGCTCTCTCCCTTCCCTCCAGTCCCTTCTTCCTCTCCCTCCCATGTCTCAGCAACTCTCTCCCTTCCCTCCAGCCCCTTCCTCCTCTCCCTCCCATGTCCCAGCAGCTCAGCCATTTTTCCTCCAGGTCCGCCCATCCGCATCCTTCGCGCTGTCTCTATCCCTTTTGTCCCACGGAGGCAGCGCTTCCTTCCTGCCCTGTCTTCTCCCAAAGCTCCGCTGCATCGGTCCCTCCCTGCAAGTAGAATCCTCCTTCGCCGGTTGCGCTGCGCTGCCATGCACATGGAGCTTCGCTCCTCCCCCTGCCGCGTTCATCCGGCCCTAAACAGGAAGTGCATCACAGAGAGCCAGATAGACACGGCAGGGGGAGGAGCGTAGCTGCGTGTGCAATTGCATGGCAGCGCAGCGCGACCGGCGAAGGAGGATTCTACTTGCAGGGAGGGACCGATGCAGCGGAGCTTCGGGAGAAGACAGGGCAGGAAGGAAGCGCTGCCTCCGTGGGATAGAGACAGCAATGCGGATGGGCGGGCCTGGAGGGAAAATGGGTGGGCCTGGGCCCATCCAGGCCCACCCGTGGCTACGCCCCTGGATACCGCTACTGAAAATCATTGTCAGTTATCTGATTAGTGGTGATATTCAGTCCACTTACTGGATAACTACCAGATAAAGTTAGAAAACCAAAACAGCTATCCTAACTTGGTCTTGTTAGCTACCTGGATATTGGTCTAAATATTGCTGAAATCTGAATAGTTCCGGTGGTTAGTGCTGGCACTATCCAGATTCCAGCATTGAATATCGGGATTTAATTCAGGCATGGCAGTCTGCATTTTAAAAGAATGTTGACCACCCTAGCTGAATATCGACTGGAGTGATTTTAAGAACAATATATAAAACTAGAGAGCTGCCTTTTGGAGGAAAACATGATAATTCACAATTAAATTATTCCAGAGAAAATGGAATGGCACATCACAGATTTTTTTTCCTACCATTGGACATCAATAGAGCTCAATTAATCAAATTTTTGGCAACATTTTCCTTGTGATAGCATATATTCCTGCAACTTATTGCTCCCCCAGACAATCCATTCACTTCTTTTCACATTGCATGTTACATAGGAAGGGGAAAAAAAAGTGCTGTGTACAAACTGACTTCTAGCCTAGGAAGAGATGTTTGGAAGTTTTTTTTTTATTATTTGGATTTTTCTCATCACACCTTTTCAGTAGTAGCTCAAGGTAAGTTACAGTTAGGTATTTCTCTGTTGGGCTCACAATCTAAGTTTGTACCTGAGGCAATGGAGGGTTAAGTGACTTGCCCAAGACCACAAGGAGCAGCAGTAGGATTTGAACCAGCCACCTCTGGATGTCAAGACCAGTGCTCTAACCACTAGGCCACTCCTCCCACTGGTGGAATGACTAGACACGGGTCTATGTTTTAGCAGCCGCAGCCGCCTGCCTCAGGGGTCACAAGAAACACTGTGTACAAAGAGTAAATCACTATGTAAAAAAATAACACAACATGTGTATACACACACACATATTAAAATCATTGGAGCCCTTTTACAAAGGTGTGTTAAGCTCTACCTGTGTGCAGCGCACGCCAAAATGATACTACCACCAGGCTGCCACGTCCCCTGGAGGTAATTTCAGATTTGCTGCACACCCATAACACCTGGATAATCTATTTATCTATTTCCTCCCACATGCAGCCTTTCCAGCGGTAATCAGTGGTTGGTACTCACCGACCGGTCACCATGCATGTAGTGCATGAGCCCTTACCACTAGATCAATGGATGGCGTTAAGGGCTCAGGCCAGTTTTAGGCGCATGTTGGTTTCAGTTTTACTGCATGACTTTTTCCCGTCCCAGTTTTAAAAAAGCCCTATTTTGCAGATGCGGTAGAAAGTAGCCTGGTGCGAGCCCAAAACACATGCCTGCACTGCCGCAGGCCACTTTTTGCTGTGGATTAGTAAAAGGGCCCCATAATGTATTAAAAACCCCAAACTTCATAAATGTCAGTATATAGAAGACCAAAACAGTGGACTGCGGGCTTATCACACACCAAACCAGAACTATCACCAGGCTACCGCAGGAACCCACTGCTAGTTCCCACCCCCAGTGTGCGACGGTGCTTACCTGGCAGTAATCGGGCAGGTTAGCGCAGGAGCCCTTAATGACATCTCAATGGGTGGCAATAAGTGCTCCCTCCCCCAAACAGAAAAAATGATAGCCTTTTACCTGCTGCGGTAGAGGGGGCCTCAGCGCATGTCACAAAGCATATGCTGATGCTAGCGCAGGCCCCTTTTTATCACAGGTTAGTGAAAAAGCCCCTCAATGCCAGTACCTGGACATGGTCCAGCACTGGATTTCAGGATTTAATGCCGGCAGCGGTCAGCAAAATGCTGATCACTGCCAGCTGAGTATCGAGCCCTGTATTTTTAATGTAACAGCCCTTGTGCTGTGGAATAATCTACCCACACATCTCAGAATGTTGCTCTCATTCCCCAAATTTAAGACTGAACAAAAAAACATACTTCTTTACTACGGTGTTTGAGCCTTAAAGGGTTATCATACTAGTGTGAAAAAGGATTGTGACCTGGCAGGCACCAGTAAGGGGTTGGGAACTTAAATAAATGGCCACAGTAGGTCTCTCATTGTTCTTCTGTACTGTCTATATCAGGATATGTAACTTTTAACTGTTTAGTCTCTATTGTGTATGTTTTAATTGCTTAATGTAAACTGCTTAGATGGATTTTGCAATGGACAATGTTAAAAGCATAAAATAAACATCAAACTCATAAATCATAAACAGGGCAGAGGGGGGGAGGTCTCAGCCACTGGATCCTCAATATTTCTGCTGGCATCTAGATTTAAAGAAAATGTGTGAAGGCCTGGTGCAAGCTATCAATTAACATGGAGTGGCCTAGGAGTTAGTGCACCAGTCTTGACATCCACAGGTGTCCAGTTCAAAGCCTACTGCTGCTCCTTGTGATTTTAGGCAAGTCATTTAATCCTCCATTGTCTCAGGTACAAAATTAAATGGTGAGCCTTCAGGGACAGAGAAATGTCCAGTGGAGCTTACTGTAAGTCCCCTTACTAAAAATGGCATGAGCCAATCTAAATAAATAAATATATTTGCTTTACCGTGGGATCAGCTCAGCTGTATATATTTATATTTTACAGCTCCACAGGAGTGCTGTACTTTCTGATGGATTTTCTAGCAGTCCCCTGGAATCAAAGGTAGCAACAAAGTATAGTGAGGTCAAAGCTGCCCACCAAGTCATACACAGGATCTGATGCTAGAAAAAGACAGGCAAAAAAAAAAAAGAAAAACACTATGAAAACAATCAGATTTCTGGAGATCTTCCCAGATACTTAAATACAGAAATTTGGAGTGTTCAACAACAATTAGATTGGGTGTGAAGAAATACTTTGGCACAGATGACACTCTTGTCAGGTTTACGATGCCCGTTTTACTAGGAGCATAAACTCTGCATAAATCTTCCTGAGTACCCTGAATTTCTGAGTATAAATAATCAATTTTCATTGATTTTTCACTTACATTCTGCCAACATTTGACTATTCTGTTTTTTGCAGGGGCTGACCATCTGAGCCATAGTCAATAGAGAATTTACTCACTCATTACAAGCTGCAGAATTGCACTGGAATTTTTTTTGGGGGGGGAGGGTTCACTTTCTGTGTAGAGTTTTTTCCTAAATCTTTAAGGGGTCCTTTTACCAAACTGTGGTAAAGAAAAAGAAAAAGGCCCTGCACTAGCAGCAGGGGCCCTTTTTACTACAGCGGGTAAAAAGGCCCAAAAATGGCATGGCCGTGCGGTAAGATTTCACTTACAGCATGGCCATGCGGAGGGCAGCACTTAACGCCACCTATTGAGGTGGTGTTAAGGGCTCCCACGCTAACCCGGTAGTAACTGTGTAGCGCACGGCGCTGCACGATTGCCACCGGGTTAGCGTTGTGCTGGACAATAGCTATTTTCCATAGCGCAGCAAATGGTGTACACCGGGGCTGGAACTACCACCAGCGTCCGTGTTCAGCCAGCGGTAGTTCCAGATTAGCGTGCGGTAAGCCTGCATTGGGCTTACCGCTGATCTAAAAAAGGGCCCCTAGGTTCCCAGTCCTTTTAGGATCACAGCACAATCAGACATCAATGGCAATGCATCTACCAGGAGCCACAGATCATAAACCCACTAGGACTTAATGTGCATGTCAGTAGCATCACAGCCGCCAAGGGGGTGGGGCAGGGGGGACAAAATTCCCCGGGCCCGGGCCTCCAAGGGGGGCCCGGTGCCACAGTCCCACCCGCTCTCCGTCGTCGACCCTCTGCCCCCTGCATTGAAATCGCAGTCTCACCTCCGTGAAAGCAGAGCTGCAGGCAGCAGAACGCCTCCTTTCGGCCCTCCTTCCCTCCCTGTGTCCCACCCCCATCTGACATAACTTCCGCGAGGGAGGGACACAAGGAGGGAAGGAAGGTCGAAGGGAGGCGTTCTGCTGCCTGCAGCGCTGCTTTCACGGAGGTGAGACTGCGATTTCAATGCAGGGGGGGTGGAGGGGGAAGCAATGGCTGCGGCGATCTCGGGGGGCGGGGCAGTGAGGGCGGCAGGGGCGAGTCCAGTCTCTCGGCAGCCCTGAATAGCATAGCCAGAAATGAATATTTTGGGGGAGAGAAACAGTTAACAGGGGGGCACTGGCACTAGACACCTCCCCCCCCCCCCCCCCCCCCAATATCCAAAACCATTTAACTGGCAAGGAACAGTTCCCGGCCATATAAATGGTACATAACTGACTACCTCCTGCTGATAGCGGCTAGCCGGTTATATTGTGCGATATAACCGGTTACCCAGAAATATTCAATGTCAGTCAAGTGGCCAAATTTGGCCGCTTGAATACCTGATATATTCTCAGCCTTTTTGAACTTGACTGGCCAGCGCTGAATATCGGCTTGGCTGGTTAATTTCAAACTGGCCAAAAATAAGGCGGATACTCAGTTCCAGTCACCGGAAATGACCCAGAATTGAATATTCGGGCTCAGTGCTGACCATAGGAGGCAGCCTGGCTACCTTCAGCTCTCTGAATATCAGCCCCCTCATTTCTACTGCCTGCTCTTATTTTCTGTTTCCTCTTCCCTCCATGGTGCTCTACAGTTTGTATTTTTAGGGATCAAAATCGGTTTTTCTGCTCCTTCTGCTCTGCACCTTTGTGGGTGATTTGAGTCTTGTTAGAGCTGTGTTACCCCTTTTGTGCTGCCTTATTCTGTTCTTTTCTCCATTGATAAGAATGACAATGGACCTATACCCACAGAGTATTTAGGGGGTCTTTTACTAAGTGGCAGTAAGCCCAATGCAGACTTACCACTCGCTAAATTGGAAGTACCACCCTCAGCACATTCCATTTCCGGTACTACAAAAATATTTGAATTTTTGTAGCGCCGGTGTTTATCCAGTGGTAATCAGGCAGTGCCGCATGCTACCTGGTTACTGGCAGATTAGCGTGGAAGCCCTTACCACCATCTCAATGGGTGGCAGTAAGTGATCCCCCCCCACCCCCTTGAAATGGCACAGGCTCCCTTTTGCTGCAGCTTAGTAAAAGGACCCCTTTCTGTGTTCTGGCAGTGAGGTTTCCTATATTGAGTCTTATTATACCATCTCCTGCTGCCATTTCTACAAATTTGAATATGGAGGTATAGAAAGTTACCGGTTCCGCTTAACAATATTGCTGGCTTTAAGAGGATTTAATGTGGCTTTGTGAGGGAATATCACTGAAAACCAAAACCGGCCATCTCAAACCCGGTGAACTCTGGCATTTAGCAGGGCCAAACCGTATTTCAAAAGAAAAGATGGCCGGCCATCTTTTTCAATAATACGGTTTGGCCAGCTGTTTGCGGCGCCGGCAAAATAGATTGCCGGCAATCTATTTCACCGGCGCCATTCGATTATTCCCCTCTATATGGCTCCAGAAAAAGGAGGACAGATTGAGCCAGTCTGGGTTTTACTTCCATTGCTTTCAATGGAAGCAAAACCCGAACTGGATAAATGTGTCCTCCTTTTTCTGGAGCCATATGGTAACCCTAGGTAGGGTGTGTTTCACGCTGTTAGATAAAAACTCTGAACACAGTCAGACCAGGTGGCTCAGGGAAGACAAGAACAGCCCTCCAGCATTTGCCTTCACTACAGATGTGCAGGGCCACTGAGAGACTGAACTGGGCCCAGGACAGGGCTGCCTCCACCGGACCCGGGGCAGGGCCACTGCCGCTCCCCCCCCCCCCCCCGATCGCTGCCGCTGTCTATATACTTTGGCTGGTGGGGATCCCAAGGTCCTGCCAGCAGAAGACGTCTTCCTTCAGTTCTGACTGCCTGCCCCTGCGGCTGCTTTTCCTCTCAGGGCATGCTCGATTTCAAAATCAAGCATGTGCACCTGAGAGGAAAAGCAGCCGCTCAGCAATTGGGTATAAGAGCAGCACTGGAGGAAGCTCCGGGTCCTCCCCAGCCTCCAAGGGGGGGCCCGGCACCTGAGTTTTCTCTCTCCTGCTCCTGTCGGGATGCAATCACTCGGGTCCCGTCAGGAGCATTAGAGAGAGACCGCGGCACCGGGCCCCCCTTGGAGGCCCAGGCCCGGGGAATATTCCACACCCCCTCCCCCCTCAGCGGCCCAGCAGCAGAAACTTAATGCAAGCAGGTCAAGTTTTACCTTGGACTCATGTGAAATCCTAATCTTTGAGAACAAGCCTGGTTTTGGTGTACCTGGAAGACAAAGACTAGTGCATGCTGAAACTGTGGAGCTCTGTCAGAACAGGCCAGCAGGAAGATTATAATTGAATTCCAAAAGACTTATTTCTTAAGTGTACCACTCTGTGAAGGAAAAGGATTTAACAATCTTTTCAATACAAATACAGTGTTTTGTGGATTTAACAATGTTTTCAATACAAATACAGTGTTTTGTTTACTTTCATCATGGCTGTGACTCCATACCACACCCTCACTCATGCTGCTACAGCATCCCAGCTCGAAACCTAAAGACTTCCTCCTCCTTCTGCTTTGCACTTTTCTTGATCCACTATTCAGAATCATGAGCAAGCATATCTCAGGCCCATCTCCCATGGGGAACAGTGAAAATACTTTCAGGGCTTACTGGGAAACCCTTCTTCAGGGAAATAATTTCAGCATGTCATCTGCAGACAGGTTTTCTGTAGTCAATTGCTGTAGTAATATCATGAGCCTCATCTGCTATGGTTCTGTGATTGAGGTAACAGCAGCTACAGATGGAGGAATTGTTGCTAGTCCATAAATTCTCAGGAGGATCCCATTTTCCTCCAGGATCACAAACCAAATCATTAATGCTATCAGAGAGTTCTGGCAATCTGCAGGTTTTTCAAATTCAGAATCCATAATTCATATTGCTCTTGATTAGTTGAAAATTGCAGTTCCATTCCCTATCAGGAACAGGACTCAGTAAACAACCCACATGTCAGTAAAAGGTAGACACGCTTTTTCCTAGCCATTGTTTTGAATCTTTATAAAATAATTTTATCATTTTTGAAACACAGATCATACATTTGCTTTGTTAATGTCACGATTGTGCCCATGTTTCATGCTCTCATGCATATCGCCACCTGGTGGTTAGACCTGGTGGCTGCGATGGACTGTCTGTTTGCTGTTTCCCATGTTCCAGAAGTCATGCCAGTCCAGTCCGGATTTTCCAGCCTTCCAGACTGGCTTGGGATTTTTGGAACTAAGCAGCACCCTTACCTGGTAACCTCCCTTGTATGTTGCCTTTAGTAACCACTTGGAAACTTTCTACTTTGCCTTGGCAATAGAGGTCTTGAGTTGTGTTCCTGTCCCTGTTGGTCTGTTGTGGTTCCTGCCCTGAAAGCTTTCTTTGTCAGCTTGACCCTGCTTGTTTTCCTGGATTATTCTATTGATTGCTGCCTGCCTTTGACCCTGCTGGTTTCCTAGTTTATTCTACTGTCTGCTGCCTGCCCAAGACCCTGCTTGTTTCCTGGTTTATTCTACTGTCTGCTGCCTACCCAAGACCCTGCTTGATTCCTGGCTTATTCTCCTGTTTACTGCCTGCCCAAGTCCCTGCTTGATGATTCCTAGTTTACTACTACTACTACTACTTAACATTTCTAGAGCGCTACTAGGGTTACGCAGCGCTGTACAGTTTAATTGCCGCCAACCTATAGACTCTGTTTGGTTCCTGGTTTCCCTTCTGCTTTGCTGCCTGCCAGTAAGACTCTGCTTGGCTCGTGGACTATTCTCCTGCTTACTGCTTCTGTTCCAGTCCAGCAGCTTCAGTCCGGCTGTTCCAGTTCTGGTAGTACCAGTCTGTTCTGCCTTGCCTCCTGTTTGGGTGATTCGCCTGCCACTCCTCAGCAGTGGCCCAAGGGCTCACTATTCCTGACCAGCGTGACAGTTTATAAGAATTAACAGTTACTTCAAAGGAAAAAAAATCCTTGGTTTAATACTTTTGTACCTGTGATTTCTTTCAACACACAACTCTTTCTTTGGAGCCTTCTGGGTATTCTTTAAGGGCGTGCAGGGCAAAATTTTAATTTTGTTGCTGATATGTGTTGAATAGCAGACACTGTAATTGTGTTTCATCTTTTATTTTTAGTACCTTTCAGTTTTCATTTAACAGTGGATACTGTAGTTTCTTAAGTCCACTAGTACTCTCTATAGAGGGGTGTTTAGACTTTGACCACTTTTTGACATTGGAAGACATTCCGCTTTCCATTTTTTTGCTCACAGAATCTTTTTCTCCCCAAGTGTGGGAGTTTTTTGATGTCTGTGATTTTTTTCGGAAGGCGGTAGGAGCCTATGATGTTGGCCATTTCAGTGGAGTACTAATGTTAGGTTCCCTGGACTGCTGAGGCTATTTTATTTATATATAAAAATCTTATGTTTGATCAAGGTCTCACGCCCATCTATAGATTGAATAATAAAAAGAGTGATACTTAGTGTTTTTAGAGAAATAATTTTGTTTAGTTTCCATGTCATTTATGTTATTTTTCATTTAGTTCTGTCTTTGTGAGGGGTGGGGGATCTTTATCAATAGGTGCCACATTATAGCGTGAGGGGTAAATGCACACATGCAAAACACAAATGAGCAAAAAACATGTAAAAAGTTGAATAATGGAAACATATCTGTAATAACACAAGACTACCTCTACTTCAGGAAGCAGGTGAAAGCTTGGCTCTTCAACCAAGCCTTTAATGGAAGAAGTAACTAACTTGTTAGTCTCACTCACACACACACACAAGGATTGACTCAAGCTGCACATACTGCAGCGGGACATGTTTATCCACTCCTACCCTAGCTAAGATAATATTTAACCATCTCTCTGACCTCACGTGCAACTTTCTTCAAATCAGTCACCTAATTCTTCCTACTTTCTTACTCACCTGTATGTTACAACTTTGCCTTACCCTTCACTACCAATTATAATGTTCTAGTACATAATATTGTGTTGTCAATGCAAGTAGTATACCTTGCCATACTTTGTACTGTTGTTCGAATATTTTTACTGCTCTAATTGCCTATTACTCATGTTTGATCTATTCTTACTGTACACCGCCTTGAGTGAATTCCTTTAAAAAGGTGGTAAATAAATCCTAATAAATAAATAAATATTATTTTGCAACAATCACCACTGTGAAACAGTGAAACATTGAGCACTTTTGCTTCAATAGTGTGCAGTATAGCTAAATTCTGTGCAATTTTGATCATATGGGAGGGACAACATTTGGGGGTTCCTGTTGTTTCCAGTTAAAAGCATCATAAAATTGCATGGATAATGCAGTGGCATTTCCCATGTCATTTCAAATGAAGCCGCATCCCTAGTATTCATGCCTTGCCCCTCTCCCAGGACCTTGGAGTGTTGCTGTCACCTTTGGTGGCAGTCAGCTTAATTTTCTGTATTATTCCGCCTGAGAAGATCTAATCTTTGGATCTAGTCAGGCTCTGGATACAAGACTCTTATTGTTGGAAAAGAGCAATTATAGAAATAAAAATACCAATCAGGAAGCCAAAAGGAGTCACTCTGGACTGAACTTTATTATGATACTATAATCTACAATGACAAATTATTGAGACTCTCAATTGATATAGAATATGAATATATACAGTTGTTCTTTGCTGTGCTGGGGATCACCAGAGTTTGTATATGCAAATTAAAAGCAAAACCTTACAGACTGTATTGCAAATAATGCTTAGAATCTTACGCTGCAGGTATTATGAAGATGATCATGATAAGGCAAGCGAGGGGAATCAGAGAGATATTTGCCCAAGATGTCTTCCTAGGTTTTTTTTTTTGTTTTCCTGGGTACTAATTATCTTTTGCTAGGAGTATGTGTGTCCATCATAAGAAGATGTTTTGTCTTTATTAGCATCAATAAAAAAAAAACAATCATGGTCTTTGCAAGGCCTAAGTATTTTTCTCAGCAGGAAGGAGAAAGGAAAGGAGATCTATAACTGTTATAGCCCTTTGCTCTTCTGTGGGTGTTGTAGAGTCGTCAGGGCACTCTTTATGCCTTTGGAAAGCTATTGCCTCTATAACAGATATCTGCCACAATGTTTTAAGCAAGATTGATTTTAAATGGCTAGGAAACCCTACAGTTACTGTGCAAAAGTGTTTGCCCTATTGACTTAAAAGGAAATGAGTGAAATGAATGATGTTTATGTTTGTTTAATTATGCTTTAATAGACCGCCTTCAGTAATACAATCAAAGCAGTTTACAAAGCTGCCTAGAACACTGTGGATTGTAGATTGAATGGGTTATAAATGTTTTAGATAAGTAAATAAATCTAGATAATTCAGACTCTGAGAACAAACCAAATGGGTGGGTGATCTGAAAACAAACTATTTTCCATGTGCATCCCTATAAAATATCATTGTAACTCCTGGGTACTTCTACCAGGCAGGATCCAGAGTATATTGTGGGTAAAGGGTCTTGCTGCAAGGATTTTGGGGGCTATGATTCAGATGCAAATGGTAGGGGTGTCCAGAAATGAAGGATCAGTCTGGCTCTGGCACTCAACTCAGAGTCTGATTGGTGAGATCACCATCCAATCAGATACTTTAACTGAGGGTTGAAATACCCAACTTCCAGAGTTGTGCAACCCAAATCTTGCCTTCCAACAGAGATTACTCCCTTGCCCATTGACAATTTGCTCAGATATGTTCTGAATAGTTGCCAGCAGACTAACAGTGATTACCTCACACACTAAATTATAACTTCTCACAGGGTGATGGGAGATCACCTGGTGTAACCTACTCCCTGAGAAAAGCCACGCCCCTTTGTTCCAAAAATGTGCAGGTTTTGGCTTACCAGGTAGTGTCATGATGGCCATCTTCAATCTCCCAAACTCCTTGGGGAGTTCATATTTTGCTCAAAACTATCCAAAACTTCAAAATTTGGCAAAAGGTAAGTCAGAACATTTCCTATGATGTCTGCAATTGCTCCCATGGTGTGTGCATTTTTATATAAAATCTTAGTACTTCTTCCTAGCAGGACCTAGGGTACCATGTGCTCTAAGGGGGGAGGATGACAGTCGCTCAAAAGCGCATGGTTCGGGATAAGGTATCTTTCAAAGATATCACCAAAACAGGGAAGATATGGTATCCTGATAGTGAGGTTGCAAAAGAGACAGTAGTAGATTAGGTGTCCCTAAATAAAAATAAAAAGCAGACACAATATTGCAAATTAATACTGTCAAGTACTAAGCATCATGTAAATAGGAACAACAAACACAGTTTGAAATGTCTATATGCGAATGCCAGGAGCCTAAGAAATAAGATGGGAGAGTTAGAATATATTGCACTAAATGAAAAATTAGATATAATAGGCATCTCTGAGACCTAGTGGAAGGAGGATAACCAGTGGGACACTGTCATACCGGGGTACAAATTATATCATAGTGATAGGGTGGATCGAATTGGTGGAGGAGTAGCATTGTATATTAACAAGAGCCTTGAATCAAATAGATTGAAAATTCTGCAGGAAACAAAACACTTCTTGGAATCACTGTGGATTGAAATTCCATGTGTAAAGGGGAAAAGGATAGTGATAGGAGTGTACTACGGTCTGCCTGGCCAGGATGAACAGACAGATGCAGAAATGTTAAAGGAAATTAGGGATGCAAACAAACTGGGCAACACAATAATAATGGGTGACAGTTAGTGAGAAAGGAAAGGAGGTGGGAGAAACAGAAATCCAAAACTGAGCTAATAGCTGACATTCCAGTGACAGCTCAGAAGAGTTTTCTGAAAAGGAAACACAAAGAATGTTAGTGATATGAGCCTGACACTGTTGTAACATGTTATAATAATTCTGACATAGCTGTTTTATAAATTAATGTAAGAGATTTTTGCTAGCAAATTGTTTTACTTAGAGATCTCTATAGTTTAATCCATTTTATTAGCTAAAATAAAAAAAATTCTTAAACATCAAAGCTGTTGAACTTCCTCCCACCAACTAACCATTGGGATTGGGAAAGAAGTATCTAATTCCAACACAAATATTCTCTTTGTGAGCATCTAGCTGGTGTGAACTTACTTCAAAAACTGAACCACCCCAGCCATGACAAAAACAGTAGAAATAAGCAAAAGTGCAATTCCTTTTTCCACCATTAGGGGGGGCTCACAAAATAAAATTTAAAGACTTGAATCTCAGCAGTGCTCTGCTATAAAAAAAAAAAAAAAAAAGTCTAGCACAGAAATATAGAAAACTATGATTATTGATATTGTAGTATGTCTTTTTTAACTTTTTGTAGTCTGATAGTCTATTACTGAGCAATTGAAGATTAGCCAGGCAAATGCCATCATATATATTGTTTTATGTAATGTTCACAATTTATACTGGTCAGATCATGGCTGAACAGATTCAGCCAAGCAAAAGGAGAAGTAGGGTGGGCTGGCTCTTCCCAAAAAACCAAAGGGAGACGTATACACAGTTTTCAGTCTTTATTAAGAAGTCATCAAGCGACTCGACACAGCTGCTGTGTTTCAATGCCTAAGCGCCTGCCTCAGGAGTCTAAAAAATATTTTAAAACATAAGTAAACATATAATAAAATTAGGCATAAAAAATGAAAATGAAATGCTAAATATATAGAATACATATAAATACAACTAGACATAATACAATAAATATCCAGCAGATTGCCAAGACCTGTCGTTTCTTTCTTTACAACATCCGTAAAATCCGCCCCTTTCTTTCCGAGCACTCTACCAAAACCATCATCCACACCCTTGTCACCTCTCGTTTAGACTACTGCAATCTGCTTCTTGCTGGCCTCCCACTTAGTCACCTCTCCCCTCTCCAGTCGGTTCAAAACTCTGCTGCCCGTCTCATCTTCCGCCAGGGTCGCTTTACTCATACTACCCCTCTCCTCAAGACCCTTCACTGGCTCCCTATCCGTTTTCACATCCTGTTCAAACTTCTTCTACTAACCTATAAATGTATTCACTCTGCTGCTCCCCAGTATCTCTCCACACTCGTCCTTCCCTACACCCCTTCCCGTGCACTCCGTTCCATGGATAAATCCTTCTTATCTGTTCCCTTCTCCACTACTGCCAACTCCAGACTTCGCGCCTTCTGTCTCGCTGCACCCTACGCCTGGAATAAACTTCCTGAGCCCCTACGTCTTGCCCCATCCTTGCCAACCTTTAAATCTAGACTGAAAGCCCACCTCTTTAACATTGCTTTTGACTCGTAACCACTTGTAACCACTCGCCTCCACCTACCCTCCTTTCTTCCTTCCCGTCCACATTAATTGATTAGTTTTGATTACTTTATTTATTTTTTGTCTATTAGATTGTAAGTTCTTTGAGCAGGGACTGTCTTTCTTCTATGTTTGTGCAGCGCTGCGTATGCCTTGTAGCGCTATAGAAATGCTAAATAGTAGTAGTAGTAGTAGTAAATGTACAACTAAAACAATGGATAAAAAATAGATAATATAAAAGCTAAAGGAGTCTACATATGCAAAGGATAAATCAATATACAAGTATAACATATGTAAAAAAAATTGCCAATCATGTAGAAAACATGATTGGCAGGATTATGAGATTCGTTTCTCGAGCTTTGTCTTTTGTACAAAAGCTTTACCTTTGCACGATACCTTAGAGGTATCACAAGGTCAGTGGTCTAGAGCATTTTTGATTGCCAGCGAACGCAAGTATCTTTGGAACTTCTTGTGATGAGAGATATATATATATTACCACCATCAGAGTCCTCCATAACGAACTTTGTTAAACTGTGCACACAGCCTTTTTAAAGGTAGAGTGTTACTGAATAAAGGCGTGCTTATTTGAATACTCTACAAGGACTATTATTGCCAGAGAGCACATATATGGTGTAACAGACTCCTGACGCAGGCCAGTTGGGCCGAAACACAGCTGTGTCGAGTCATATCACCTTAATAAATCCATTCAATTTTTATTCTGCTTGTGTCGTCCCCCTTTTTTTGATTTTTATATTTTACTTATCATTCCTTTTTTGAGTTTTTCCTTTTTTATTTGTATATACTATTTTTTTATTTTTATTATTATTATTATTTTTTTTGTCCTTTTTTTCTCTTTTGTTTTATTATATTTTTTTCCGTGTCATCTTCGCTGTTTTTGATTACTGTTGTTGTTTGCGAAGACAGGTTTCTTCTGTATTTTTGACTACAGCATTTAGCCTTAATGTTTTTTAACCTCTATTTCTATTAATTTTTACTTGTACAAAGACTTGACTGTTGTGTCTGTAAATTAGATTATTTCTTTGCACATGTAAATTCATTTAGTTTTTATATATTACTTATCCTTTATTCATTGTTTTATTTCTACAACCATATATTTTTTTTTTGTATGGTAATCATATATGATATATATCTTTTTCTATTGTTTTATGTCCAGTTTCTTCTATATGTTTTCTACATGATTGGTAATTTTTTATATATGTTATACTTGTATATTGATTTATCCTTTGCATATGTAGTCTTTTGAAGGTGATAATAGTATATTACATATCTATAATTTATATTATATATTTGGAGATATTTCTTTTTCTTTGGAGATATTTACATAGAGAGTTCCTTCTAGCTTGGAGTGTTTTAAGATCACGTTTTTGGTTTGTATTTATTAAATACTATCATAAATGGCAAGTGTGGACATTTATACCTGTCCTTGAGCCGATGTAAATGTCTGCACCAATATATGTTAAGTACACGTGTGCTGCACCCAAGCTCCATCCCTGCGTGTACCCTCTGCCTAAGTATAAGCCATCATGTCTTGGATCATTCTATTCTACTAGTCAGTATTTTATAAAGTGTGGAGGAGTGGCCTAGTGGTGAGGGTGGTGGACTTTGGTCCTGGGGAACTGAGTTCAATTCCCAGCATAGGCAGCTCCTTGTGATTCTGGGCAAGTCACTTAACCCTTCATCACCTGCCACATTGAGCCTGCCATGAATGGGAAAGTGCAGGGTACAAATGTAACAACAAAAAAGTCATTTACATGCATAAATGACTAAAATACCCCAAATTGGAGATATTCTTTACTGCATAAAGGACTAAATTCAATAAACAGCACTGAAAAATTGTCACAAAAAAATAGCTCTTAGCATTACTCTATAAATGGTGCTCACTAATAGTGCTTAGCACTACTACTTTTAGGCGTGACCATTTACACCAATGAAACCTTGGTGTAAATCTCTACGCCTAAATTAAGTACGGATCCCCTTTATTCTATAATAGTGTGCATAAATTGTGGGAATTCCCCAGAGCCCATGATCCTACCATGGCTGAGCCCCCGCTTTGGATCTGCATCACCCTTAACTGAGAGGCCTGACCAGCCATTCTGCTGCTTGAAACGTGAAGGCAGGCACTATTTGAGATACAGTAACCGCCTGTCCTCACATTTGAAACATGATGATTTTGCCAGTGGCAACAGACAACAGATGAAAGACAGAGTTCCTCACTGGTCTTGCAGGCATTGGGCATATATACATCTTGTACACTTTACAACCAAAGCCTGACCCCTGAGGCAGGCATTGTTTAACGCCGAAACACGGCCCGTGTCGGGTCATTTATCAATAAAATACTCCTGTTGTCTCCGTCTTGAAGGCCCAGTGTTGCTCCTTTTTTTGTTTGTATACTTCCTATGTATGCTGTATACCCTCTCTGTTTGGTTTGTTTAAATTTGAATTAATGCCAATTAGCACCGATAATTGAGTGTTAGGGCCGATGTCAGTGTCAATTGGCTCGTTATTAAATTAAATTTACAACGTAAGTTGGGCGCGCACCCAAATTTATGCATGAAGTGTTTAGCACACCCCCTTACAGAATTATCCTCTAAATGCTATCTGCCAATAGTCAGCCCTTGGCAGTGAATGGCGTCTGACCCCGCAGGCTGAACTGACCCCAGATACTCAATGCTGAGCACGTAATATCCAGGTCTCAACAGTCACCTAGAAGTTAACCAGATGCCAGCCAACATTCAGACCAATGCCCGTTATCTTCACTGCATAAAGTGACGACAGCCTTTTTGCTATCCTAGCTTTAAGGTGCTCATTTTCAAAGCACATAGACTTGCAAAATTGCCTAATAGCATATGTAACTTTTTTAAGTCTGTGTGCTTTAAAAAGGAGCCTCTGTGTGGTTATTTAGCCAGTTAGTAGGTTGAAAATCATTGTTAACTGGCTAAGTTCATGCTCCGCCCACGGTCTACTCTTAACCTAGACAGTTAGGGGATGGCCAGTTAGCTGGAATAGGCCTTGGCAAGCCATTTAGATGGCCAGGAGCCTCACCTTGCCATTTAAATTCCTTTGAATATCGGGTCCTATATTAGTAGGTACAATAAATTTATTAGCAAGTATATGCTAACAAAAACAATTAGCATGAATCTTAGTATAGCGAACCCAATTCTGAAAAAATTGCTATACGGATTAGTTATAGAAAGTGTCCAACTATGTGTAATGGATATTTAGCAGCCATCCATCACTTGGAATATTTGGAATTTCCCTTTGTTAAAAATTAGATAAATTAATTTATGCCACATAGAGAGTAATTTTATAATAGGTAGCCTAGTTTGATAAAGCAATATGGGGAATATTTGTAGCCTGTTTTATAAAATTCAATACTATAGGAACTTATTTGCCTTTATAAAATACAAGCACAAATCTAATATAATAATTCGCACCTCCAACGTTCTGAAGCTGACTCTGTGGCAGCGTGGCAGTGAAGCCGTGTAGTGTTCGTAGAGTTCATAATCGCCCTGCCCTCGAGGGAACTCTGTATTGTTGCCAGGAAAAGAAACGCGACATCAGGAGTAGGGACCAACCACAGGCCTCGCACTCGCTCTCAGTGCCCCGCCCTCGGAGGGAAGGGAAGGCTGCATGTAATATTCACCCACCGGAAGTTCGTTCCCTCCCTCTGAGTTCCACGATCGTTGTCCATCCCCCCTCCCTCCCTCCCAATTCCAGGGTCCCCCCTCCCTCCCAGTTCCAGGGTCATTGTCCCTCCCTCCCTTCCAGTTCCAGGCCCCCTCCCTCCGAATTTTAAAAGTCATCCTGACTTACCTCGTGCAGTAAAAAGCATGCAGGTTCAGCACTTACTTCAGTTTTCCCTTCTCTGTCTCTCAGCTCTGGTCCCACCCGTGCAGAAACAGGAAATGAGGGCGGGACCAGATCTGAAAGACAGAGAAGGGAAAACTGAAGTGTTGAACCTGCACACTTTTTACCACTGCTGCTGGCTGCCATAACCCCAATGAGGTAAGTCAGGATGACTTTTAAAATTCGGACAGAGGGGGCCTGGAACTGGAAGGGAGGGAGGGAGGGAGGGACGATGACCCTGGAACTCAGAGGTAGGGACGACGACCCTGGAACTGGGAAGAAGAGAGGGAGGACCCTGGAACTGGGAGGAAGCAGGAGGGAGGACCCTGGAACTGGGAAGGAGTGGGGGGCCCAGGAACTGGGAGAGAGGGAGGGAGGGAGGGGACCCTGAAATTGAGAGGAAGGGAGTGGGGATGCTGGAACTTCCCTTAAAAACATTAATGGCAGAAGGTGATTACCTTGCTAGCACCCGTTTCATTTCAATGAGAAACGGGCTTTTTTTACTAGTGTTGTATAAATCACTTGGGGGCCCTTTTACTAAGACACGTAGGCGCCTATGCACGTACAACGTGCATCAAATTAGAACTACCGCCCAGCTACCATGTGCCCCAGGCGGTAATTCTAATTTTGACCTGCGTCCAAAATGCGCGTCAGAAATGAATTTCTATTTTCTATCATGTGGCGTTAACTGGGCGGTAATCGGCAGTGCACTCGCGATGATGATTACCTCACTGTTAATGCACGAGACCTTGGGCCCAAAATGGATGTGCACTGATTTTTATTTTGCCGCACATCCATTTTTAGCAAAAAAGGCCTTTTCTGTAGGTGTGCTGAAAAATGGACCTGCACACGTCCAATACACGCACCTACACCAGCGCAGGCAGTTTTTCAGCGCACCTTAGTAAAAGGGCTCCTTGGGAAAGTAAAGCCACAGATGTTTACTGCTGGTATAAATACATGCATGTAAATTATGCAGAAACGTACATATTCTATAAAGTGCACAAGTAATGGCCAGTAAGAAAAAGGAGGTGATGATGCCCTTGTATAAGACTCTGGTGAGATGCCATTTAGAATATTGTGGACAATTCTGGAGTCCACACCTTCGAAAAGATATAAACAGGATGTAGTCGGTTCAAAGGGTGGGAACTAAAATGGTCATTAGTCTTTGTTATAAATAATATGGGGACAGACTTAAAGATCTTAACATGTGTACTTTGGAAGAAAGGAGGGAGAGGGGAGATATGATAGAGACGTTTAAATACCTAAGCGGCATAAATGCACACAAAGCGAGTCTCTTTCCATTGAAAGAAAGCTCTAGAACGACGAGGCATAAAATGAAGATGAAAGGGGACAGACTCAGAAGTAACCTGAAGAAATACTTCTTCATGGAAAGGGTAGTAGAGTTGTGGAACAGCTTCCTGGTGCAGGTGGTGGAAACAAAAACTGTATCTGAATTCAAGAGAGCTTTTGGGACAAGTACCTAGAATCTCCAAGGGACAGGAAGGGATAGTAGATGGTATGGATGGGCAGACTGGATAGGCCATAAGGTCTTTATCTGCCTTAATTTTTCTCTGTTTCTATGTTTTCCCCAAAGCCCACCCCTAAACACACTTTCAACCGGGTCACATAAAAACAGGGCTCTTCTTGAGGGGGTACTGAGTACCTGCACCTTTTCCACTGTCTGCTAAAATTGACCCGTTGTCCTCATATTTTAATGAAAGAGCTCAGGCTCTACATACAAATTCTGCCTTGTCATAGATTCTGTGACTGGTTGCAGGAGGCCTGACTACTGTGGGGATGGGTCCCTCAGTGATCACCCCACCCCAGAAGGGTGGCCTGGAATTTGAGTACCGGCACCATTTTCACTAGAAAAAACGTACAGCATAAAAGTACACATGTTCTAGTCATCAAGCATACTTTTACAAGGGGGTAATTTTATGTGGGGTTTATACATTCAAAAATTCTTTATAAACATACTCCTATAGATACTAAGCATGCTCAGATGAATTTTAATAACAGAGGGAGAGAGAGAGACCTTGAGTAACTTAATTGAACTGTCTTTGGCTAGAATATTTTTCCAGCTCTTCAATTCCTAAGTTAATTTGCCTCCATTCACCCAAGTTTGGACCTATAAAATTGATTGTGTAAAAAACAAATATGCCCTTTTACTAAAGCTTGTGGTGCGCTAACATTAGTTTGCACTATGTGCTGTGTGGCCCACAGGTTTAAAATAGGATGCTCAGCATTTAGTGTGTGCTAATGTCCATTAGCACATGCTAAGCTTTAGTAAAAGGGCCCCAAAATGTCTTACAGGCCTGTACATCTCACTACATAAGTAACCTTTATGCAACTTTTTTGGATCACCTTCATTTAAAAGAGTAATACAGTATTAGCTTTGCTGAAATATGCATGAGTCTCTTCATTTCTTTTCCAATATGCAAGGTGCCTTTCCTGACATCACCAACATTTGTGTGCCAAATTAGTAATCTATCTCTGCAGAAGAGAGACTTTGTAAGCAAATAAATAACTAAACTAAAACAGGCCATTATCTTACCATTGTTAAAGAGTGCTATTCTCAACCCAGAAATGGTAGAACGTAATAGACCTATATCAGATTTGCTCCTGTTAGTTAAGATCATTGAAAGGTTAGCATATAAGCAACTACTGGCATCCGTTACCAAGAATAACTGGCTCTACTTACAGCAGATGGGGCTCTGGTCCTCTTGGGCCTGATAGATGAAATTAGGCTACAAGCAGATAAGAGTAGCAATTTCGTGTTGGTTCATTTAGACTTCACTGCAGCTTTCGGCAGCAGTGATCATCAGCTACTGTTAGACCACCTGAAGCTGATAGGTATGAAGGACACTGCTCTTCATTGGTATCCTGGAGAGGGTGGATTGATATCTGATCCAGGGCAGTGTAAGAGTTTCTGGCATCCTATAAATTGGCATCCTTTTCCCTCATTAATAGCAAGTCACACACACCCCTTTCCCCAAAATTCATTTATCAACACACAATTGTACTATTTAATTAAAAAGTTTTACAAAAGATTATAACCACTTAGCTTTTAGCACTTTCTCGTTCATGAAATTAGCAATTAATTCACTGATGTCTAATTGGGCAGTTAAGTTGTTCTCAATCATCAGCAATAGTCTTAGAAAGATGTTCATCATATCATGCACCTCATACAAAAATATCTCTATCTGCATGTTTCCCATGCACACACTGGAGTGAGCTTTGACGACAACTCCAGTAGGTGGAACATAAGGACAGAGCCGGGCAGACTTCTACGGTCTATGACCCAGAAATGCCAAAGAAAGACTCGTGATAATGTTGGGAAGGTCTTTATCTGCCATCATTTACTGTGTTACAATGTTACTCCCTCCCCACACATCCTGTAAATATCCCCACACATCCATATATATCCTCCTGACACAAACCTTACACATTTATTAAACCCACATGCACACATACCAACTTCTCCCCACTAATACCACTCTTATCCCATCTATCCTGATTCTCATGCACCCCCATCCCTCATATATCCCTGTAACATACACTGGCTAGTTCTACATCCCATTACACTAGTGGTCTTCACAGATATTTAAGTCAAGCTGCTTTGGGTCCCAAAAGGTTGAAGAACTGATAAACATCTTCCTATGTGGGGCACAACATCGACCAAGGCATGCCGACATCCAACCCCACCAGAACACCTGGCCTCAGTCACACATACAGAACACAGATAGCCCCTCTTCAAATATAGGATAAGTGACTATAAACTAAAAGTACCGATGTAGGCAAATAGAAAAAAAATGCAAAATATAGACAGCAAATATAAATTCTCACAATTGATGCACATCAATCACTAAACTGAAAATAAAATCTTTTTTCCTATCTTTATTGTCTTGGTGATTTCATTTTTCTAATCATCTTGTCCCTAGCCTATGCTTTTAACTCTGGTTCCAGAGCCTTCTGTCCATTTGCTATTTCTTTTCTCACCTCTTTTCTTCTTCACTTTCTGCCCTACATCCATCTTTAGCCATGATCTTTCGTGTTCAGATTTCTTCCCTTGTTCTATCTCATTTTAAAATCTATTTAGTTTTTCATCTTTTTCCTTCCCCTTCATCTATATGCAGCATCCACTCCCTCTCTTCCCTTCCCTTTGACTCCACCCATGCACAGCATCCCCTCCCTCTCTTTTCCCTTCCCAACATTCAGCATTTCCTCCCTCTTCTCTTATCCTCCATCCAGCATTGCCCTTCTGTGTCCCTATCCTTCCCCCTTTATCCAGAATTGCCCCTCTGTATCCCTGTCCCTATGCTCCCTCCCTGTCCAGCATCTCCTTGCTGTGTTTCTGCCCCTACCTATGCCTAGCTTGTCCCCTCTCTCTTCCTTTCCTCTCTAATCCCATATCCCCCATCCGTGGGCCCAACATTTGTTCCTTTCTTCTATTCCTCCCCCAACCTCAACCCCCTCCATGCAGTCTGACATTGTTTTCATCTTTTTCATTTGGGCAGACTACGGTCTGTGCCCTGAGAAAGGCAAGAAAAAAAATCAAACTCGGGTATAACATACCATGTAAAATGAGTTTATCTTGTTGGGCAGACTGGATGGACCGTACAGGTCTTTATCTGCCATCATTTACTATCTCTCTCTCTCTCTCTCTCTCTCTCTCTCTCTCTTTCTCTCTTCTCTCTGAATTGTGGTTGCCACTGCTGCCTGCCATTGCCAGTACCTCCATTCAGCCTGCAGGCTCGCTGGCAACAGCAGTAGCAGCAACAACAATCAAAGCACTTCGTGTCCACGTGCTCTCAACTCCCAAAAGCTTCCCTAGTCCCACCCCCTCTGATGCATACTTCCAGCAATCAGGTCTTAACTACAGTCATGCAAGTATGAAGGTGTGAAAGATCCCCCTGATACCAAATCATAAGCTAATAATACCTACATAGCATCTGTGTAGATCCAAAATTGAAAAGCACACAAACCTAGTAACTTTGCTGAAAATAGATGTTAAACAATACAGCTGAAAGAGTGGAACCCTGTGCCAGCTCAGAACAGAATAGGAACCACACAGTCTCCTTCCCCCTGAAAAACTAACTTCTGCAACCAAGCAGACAAGTAAGATTGAAATGCTAGAACCTGATGTTGTAGCCCCCAAATGCTTCCAAATGGGCTAACAAGATAACATGATTGGGGGGGGGGGGGGGGGTCAAAAGCAAAAGATATGCCACATAGCAGCAGCAAGAACCATTCCCACATATTCAAACCCCAGCACAAGGAGTCAACAACTGAAAACTGTTTCTGCACTAAAGCCCTTTCAAAAGCCATGCTGCCTAGAATCTATCAATGCATGCTCTTCCTTAAAAAAAAAAAAAAAAAAAAAGAATCACTTTAGCTGCAACAAAACACCCTTTTTCATCAGCTTAGCCAAGGAGGAGAGTTTTGAAACAGGGTGATTAGTGCTGCATTTTTGTAGATGGTGTTTCACAATTGATCTTTTCAAAGACACAGGCAGCTTTTGCAAATAATGGGGCAAACCAATCCTTCAAAACCTTCACCACACAAAAAATGGTACGGATAAAGACAACATACCACTTTTATTAATGAAGACAAATTGGTGACTGTGGTCCTTCAGAAAAATCATGAAAGGAGTTCAAGCTAACAACCTTACCACCTGGCAGAATTGAGTCTAAACAACCATTTGAAAACCCTTGATGGAGGACAATGATCTTATCGATAAAAAAAATCTAGCAAACTCAGAGACAGAAGGCAGGGATGGGGAACACAAAACAAAAATCAGCTCTCTACTATTATTACTACTACTACTACTACTACTATTTAGCATTTCTATAGCGCTACAAGGCATACGCAGCGCTGCACAAACATAGAAGAAAGACAGTCCCTGCTCAAAGAGCTTACAATCTAATAGACAAAAAATAAATAAAGTAAGCAAATCAAATCAATTAATGTGTACAGGAAGGAGGTAAACCTGTTGCTGTTTGTTTTCACTGTACATCTTCAATACAACATTCAAAAGTCTGCATGGTTTTCCCGTGTCTCGCTTACCTTTTAAGTCAATGAATGATAATGAGACACGGGAAAACCATGCAGACTTGCTGAGGCTTTTTCCTTCCCAGTAAAGTGTTAAAGGGTTTGAATGTTATATTGAAGATGAATTGTGAGAACACTGTTTAAAGTCACAACGGGTTTAATAATGAAAGAACTTGTTTTGGGTTGATTTAAGCTCCACTTTTCCCTATGTGTTGTGTATTTGAACCCTTAAGCACAACCGTTCTCATAGCAACTGAAGAGTTCACTGGGTTTATTCCAGGCGAAGTCTTTCTACACATATTCTCATGATATAGTTTTAATGAAAAGATCTTTGAGAAAGGTTGAGTGGTGTTGGAGGAAGTCACATTCATCTAGAAGAAATAGCCTTCTCTTTCTTATTCAACACCTTGGTGCAACAGTAGCTAATATTCAACCAGGGTCTCAATGGAGCACAATTTCCTCCAATACTGCTCAGCCTTTCTGTAAAGATTTCTTCATCAAAACTAAATCATGAGAATATGTGTAGAAAAAGCACACAAATAGACCCCCTTGTTCCAACCCGTTTCTATGGGACTGAAACCACTTCCTCACAGGTGGAAATAGGGACACTTCCTTTCAATGAAGCTGAAAAGTATACACAATGGAGAGAGTTCTACAAATGATGCCAAAACTCGAGGACCAAAAAAATCTATAAAGAGTGCATGCCTTATTTAGAATAGCATTTAGTACTGATCCGGCACCTACCTTTTGGCCGCCATATTTAGGCCTCTTAAACCTGATATAAAAGCTGGCACCCAAGTTAGGCGTAGTAAGGCAGTATTCTGTAATTCCATGTGCAATACGCCTTGGCCACACCCACACACTATGACACTTAGGTGCTGAGCCTTATAGAATAGCGACAAACCGGTTGCATGCATAAATCCTCTTGTGACCCTCACTCAAAGGATAGTTACGCTCTGGAACTTGTTGCCAGAGGAAATGGTAACAGCAGTTAGCATATATGAGTTTTATAAAAGTTTGAACAAGTTCCTGGAGGAAAAGTCCATAGTCTGTTATTGAAATAGACATGGGGAAAGCCACTGCCTGCCCTGGGATTGGTAGAATGGAATGTTGCGAGTGTAATACCCCATGGGAATGGGTATGACTGAAGTGATAGATTTTTCCAGAGCCCTGGAGGAGGGAAGTCCCTGCTAGAGGACTTGAGTGGTAAGATATCCCAGGGTGGGAGGAGATCCAGCCCATTGGGAGTGGTTTGGAAATAGAATGCAGGGGAAAAGACATAAGACATAAGCATCGCCACACTGGGACAGACCAAAGGTCCATCTAGCCCAGCACCCTGTCTCCGACAGTGGCCCATCCAGGTCACAATCACCCGACAAGATCCACGGAGCAAAGCATTTTGTACTGCTTGTCCCAGGAATAGTGGATTTTTCCCTATGTCCATTTAATAACATTCTATGGCCTATCTGACTGCCTTATGTTGGTGAATGCCATACTCTTGTTATGAATGACAGGAGGGAGGAGTTAAAAATACTCATTATCTCACACATAATATTTGGATAAATTCTAATAACTTCCTGCCTTATATTTCAGTAAATGCACCAACATGGTGAAAGATGTAACTAAGACATAGGAAATGGGAAGTTCGGATTGAGTCAAAATTAGAAATGGAAGCTATTTGTGTTCTTTGGAGTTCAATGAAATCACATCTTCAATTACCCAGTTTAACAGGGTCTACAAAAATTTAATTCAGATGTCTTTCCCATCCATAGTGTATGTGTTTGCTTGTGTATGCGCAGCTCCCCTACACAAAGACTGACAATGTGAAACATGAGGTCATCAGATGGTATTTTTTCCTGTTTTGAAATGGCTGTCTCAGCATTTTGGACTGACTTTACATAAAATACAGATTTTACTGACGTATTCCACAGTGCTTTCTGTATCTCCAAATAATATTTTTCCTCCTGCTTTTATAAAACAGGTATAAAAAATTAAGTGAGAGTATTATAGAACTGTAGCATGCACAATTAAGGAAACCCTTATTGTAATCTTCTGAATAGGCTTGTCAAATTACCATTTGAAAGTATGTCTGGTGGCAGCAGAATATGAGAAAGATACTGAATAATACAGCAAAAAAAAATCTATTGAGCCAGCAAGATATAATCCTTGCCTGCATGTAATTGCCTTATTAAAAGATTTGCAAGTTAGCTCTGCCTCTGATTCTAAAAGAGGATGAGAAGGGGCCAAGACATCAGAGAAAAAGGTGCCAGAACGGGAACCATGGGTGATGTGATAACAGAGTGCACTTCATGCTGAAAATTAAAACCACAGCCCTGCGGTACTCAGTCAATGGCATTGATGTCCTCACGCCTACAATTATTCCCGGTGGCATGAATGGCGTTTTTCAGATATTTTGCTTTTTACATAAACATATATTCACTCAGAAGTGCTTCAGGAAGATCGTTATGTAAATACACGTTTTCACATTTGCATTGTAATTTATGTTCTCTGGTATCACATCTACTTGTCTGCTGTTTAGTACCTGTTCATTACAGTTAATAGATTCAGGATAGGACACTTTGAGGGGCAAAATGGAAAGATCGTCCAAGTACGAATTAGGGCGTTCTTACGATAACGTCCAAAAATAGACCTGTATAATGGAAAAATAGTGTGGGCGTTTTTCGACAATCGATTATCCCTGTAAGAAAACAATCAAATGACGAGCGCATAAGCGTGACTAAATTGGGCGCCCTAACACGGTCGACTATTGCAGGTGCAAACGACCAAATCACGTGGTGTGTAAAATAATGTACATAGGTGTATCGCAAGTACAGTACATGTTGTTCAGGCCATCCAGGTACGGAAATATATGACGAACGCATATATGTGTCAACTACAGACATATCATGCTGCTCCACCCATACATTCATCATATGTGCCCATCTAAATGTGCGGATCTGCATGCACTGTACACCTACTGAACATGCAGTAAATGTATATTGTGTATATGTGAAAAGGGTCGGGTGGGGTGCGTCATACTCATCTATAGAAGGCACGTTTCACACTCCTGCAGGCATGTGCACGTCAAAGACGTCTATGCTTACGAGGGCGTCCACGTGCTGATAGGGGCCATATATGGAATGGTCATCCATATATGGAGCTGTGCATGAAACGACGTCCCTCACGCAAGGTCGTCTATATAAGGCACTTCTTTTCCAACACGTGGAAAAATGGCACAACGCAGGGAGCCAAATTTGGAGAAGAGGAGAGCCTGCTGCTTGTCCGGCTCTGCCTAAGGCACCGCCATCGCCTTTTCATCCAGCACCACCACCTGCCCCCCAGGCTGCAGGCCATGCGAGCCTGGTCCCGCATCCGGGAAAGATTAGAGAGGTAAGGTTATGGCCCAACCCCCCTCCCCTCCTGTACCTACACATATAACAGCTCCGTCATCAATGTTACCAGCAGTAACTGGAGTGTCCATGCAAGGATCATGAGTAATATAGGAACATGCACAATCACCAATAATTTGTATGTTATTGAAACGACCACCATTCCCACATCCCTACAAGAATGTATTTCGTTAGGTTAGGTATGTGACTATTCTATTAGTGTTATGTGACAATTTCGTTAGTTATGTGAAGGCCACATTTTCCAACCCCTCTTTGGAGCCTCTGAATAGTGGAAGCATGAGACCAATGAAACCTATACCATACTTTATAACATGGTCATGATAACACATATAAAGTAGTTTAACAAGCATACATTATAATGTATACAAACGGTACTGTCTGGCCTCATGGCCACCTCTCTGGCATCATCTGCATAGGAACCAACTCGGTGGCTGCTGTGGGTGCTTCACCACCCCACCCCCCAATATCAAATATGTATGGAGGGAGGGGTCATCTCCACTGGGGGTTCCACCCCCCAAAATGGAAAAAAGGTGGCTCCTATGATTCACTACCAATGGAGGTGCCCCCCCCCCCCCCCCAACACTGTAGACCCTCTCTCTCTGGTATGTGAATAGCAAATGAATGTGTGCAGGGGACAAAAAGGACCAACACCCCTGACCCCTGCTCTCCAAACTTATATCTTACAGACGCTTTGGAGTCCACCGGGACCTCGAGTCCCTGCGGAGGCGGTTCCGCAGGGTGAGGCGGGAGAGGCCCGACGTCATTCGGGCGGTGCGAAGGCACCTCAGGGCTCGCCGTAAGTATTTTGAAAAACAGGACACCTGTACAGATTACTACATACATTTTATGAATAAAGCAAATGTGTTGTACAATATCACTTCCCATGTGCCTAATAGCCACCTAGTAATACCATATCTGTCCCAGATCAAGGATGCAGGTTGCAGGGGTTCTCCCATGAGCGTGCTTGCAACGTCCGACCATCCCCCCCGAGATGAATGAGATGATATGCCACACTTTACTATTCCCCTTACTGTGGTGGCTGATTAGTGTGTCCTGGTACAGTTGCCTGAGGCCCTACTTTTACTGCATGTTATGGCCTAACTCACATAAAAGAATTGTGCTCAACACCCTTCCCACTGCCCCCCCCCCCCCCCAATAACTCCTACAACAACTGCCCATCAACCCCTCGTTGCATCTCACAATGCAAACATGCTGGTCAGCAATGAATTTGGTATGGCAACATGTCCTGCGTGGTGTGTATCAGAGGAGGGTCCAGGGTTCTGTGTCATGTCATCTGATGCAGCTCATTCCCCATGGGCATAGGCTACGCCTTACCACACCCTGCCCCATCCCCTGCCTCACGCCACCCAGCTACTGCACTATGCAAGCCATGTTGTATGCACTGATCTCAATCACACTCCTTTTACATACACAGGGCTCCACCAGCAGGAAGCCGAGCGGGAAGATGAGGAGGGCCACCACCTCCAGGAGGAGGAGGAGGAGGAGGAGGAGGAGGAGCAGGAGGAGGAGGAGGAGCAGGAGGAGGAGGAGGAGCAGGAGGAGGGGCACATGGAGGAGGAGGAGGAGCAGCAGCCAGGCCAGGAGGCGGCCCACCAGGGAGAAGAGGAGGAGGAGGACTCGGAGGAGGGAGTCCTCATCATAGACATTCGTGAGGACCCCTCCCCACCTGCAGCTCCTTATGAGGGCTCTCCCTCCCCACCTGCAGCGCCATCGCCTGGCCCACCTCCATCCCCTGGGCCAGCTTCTGTGTCCCCTGGCCCACCTCCATCCCCTGGGCCAGCTTCTGTGTCCCCTGGCCCACCTCCATCCCCTGGGCCATCATCCATGTCCCCTGGCCCACCTCCAGCCTTTGGGCCAGCGACTGTAGTGCGCCTCCTGCAGCAGCTGGTAGATGGCCAGCAGCAGATTATAGTTGGCCAGCACCAGCTGCTGCAGGAGGTGACAGCCCTACGGCAGGGCAATGAGCAGCTCCAGGGCCCACTAAGGGTACTGCTGGGGCTGCTCATTGCCCTGCTACAGAGGGCCTTACTAAGAGGGCGTGGCCGCCCTTAATTTAAATAGGGGGGCCTGTTGGTGTTGTGTGTGTGGGGGGAGGGAGGGAGGGAATTGTTGGGGTTGTGTGTGTGGGGGGAGGGAAATGTTGGGGGTTCTGTGGGGGGTGGGGGAGGGAATTGTTGGGGTGTGTGGGGAGTTGTGGGGGGGAGGAGGGCATTGTTGGGGTTATTTTGTAGGGGTGGGGGTGGGGATGGGGGGCAAATAAATTTTTGTTATAATATAACTATCAGGGTGTGTGTGTGTGTGTGTTTGTCTCCCTTGTGCATTACATATCACCAAATGGTGCTGTTGAGTTGAGAGGAAGGAGGCAGCAATATGCATAGCATTAAATGTGCTGTGTGAATGAGAAGGTGATGTATGTCTGAGAATGTTGGCCAGACAGAACGCCACCTGTTCATTCCAACCTGCATGGCCCATATGTGCAGGGGGGTTGGGCCGGGGAGGCTGGATGGATATTTGTGTTCATTAATAAAAATGGCCAGCCAGCATCTCTCTCTCCCTTCCTCCCTCCCTCCCCTCCACCATACTGACCCACATTACAGAGTGCCATCAATAAGAGATTAATAGTGTACCACGTGTGATCTGCCAGGTACACACTTCCACATAACTCCAGGTACCACATACACAGTGTTTGCTGTCTGATGGACACATATCTTTACCCACAAGCCACATTGGTGGGGTGGGGGGGGGGGCCCAAGAAGGACCTACAAACAGCTGGCTCATATTTTCACATTGAATACATCAGCTATGGTATATAATGCTGAGGAGCAAAAGGGAAACAATGGGAAACCCAATAGATGGATGGTTACTTCATCACAGTTGCAATGTAATACTTGTGTTAGGGAAGGGCACAAATAACAATGGTGCTCATTATTTGCAGGTGTGATCACACTTTCTCCAGTAGTGAACCAAGGTGTGTTACATTCAAGTATTCTGGGTTTGTGTCCAACTTTGTCTCTGAAGTGACTTGCCTTAGGTGGGATTTGAACCAGCAACCTTATGATTATAAGGCTGGTGCTCTAACCACTAGGCCACAGCAGCCACCAGGCTTTATCCACCACCAGTTACTTTGGGTTGGTACCTGTACACACACCCCTTTCCCTCACCACCACGTCATAGGCCTCAGTGGCACTACCTGTAGCCACCTCGATCATTTTGTCCAGGCTACCGATTAAAAACAATGTAATGTGCATGTTCCCTACCCTACTACCTATGGAGCAATTTAGGAAGGTGTTGCATAAAGTGCTATACACATCCATTGCATTAATCATTCTCCCCTCCCCCGCCTATGGACCTTGAGAATGGGTGGCCACTTCATAAATGGGGACTGGGGTACACCACATAAACAAGGAAGATGGAAGCTACCGGGAACCAATACAGCACCTCCAACAGCTGGCCCACACCACTGAGGACCTGCCAACCCCACAGTACAGTGCACAGGAACCTGGTGAAAACAGAGCTACCTAACATCTGACTCCAGACTACATACATACAGTGAATGCACACTCCTTGACTATGAGCACAAAGAGAAGAGGTGGCAGACAAACGAGAGCTTACCATGAACGTCTGTTTCAAGACTGTGTAGTGCGCCTTTTATCTTCTGGAACATTAGCTGCACATCTCCCTGATTGAAATGACCCTTACCGAGGGGTGCTTGATTTGGGGTGAGTGTAGCAAATTCGTGGCCCCCACACACTGCCTGCTACAACCAGGCAGAGAGAATGGGAGAAAGGAAGGGAGCATCAGGCGATGTGGAAGACAGGAAACGGAAGGCGTGGTGGCTGAGGGCCAACAATTATTCCCCCCCCCCCCCCTAAATACACAGGTGTACCCAAGCATGCTAAGTGAGGGTAAAACCCTGTAAATGATTATTACGAACAACCGGCAAGGTCTCAGTGCAGGAAATGGCAGGTAAAATGGCAATGAAGAAAGGGAAGGCAGGTGGAGACGCCCATACTTATCTACTCATAATCGAAAGCATGTGTTCCTAATCGCTATCTGAGCTGGGCACGCTTAGGAATTATGTGTATAATTGAAAAAGTAGCGCCCAAATCAGAAACGCCTATTCCCCCGTCTCAATGGGCGTTCTTGGCGCCTATATAAACGCCCACTCCGTATTTTCGAAAACACCATTGGTACAATGCCACCACGCATGCCGCCGACCCGGAAGGGTAATTTTCTCGAGGCAGAGGTGGAGCTCCTGGTACAAGAAATTGTACAGCGGCACCGGAGTCTGTTTGCTCCCACAGGGCAGAGGCTGGCAGCAACAGTAAAGCAGCGGGAATGGGAGGCAGTACGGGACAGCCTGAATGCTGTCTTCCATGCTGGGAGAGACGTGGAGGACTGCAAGAGGAAGTGGCGGAAGCTGAGGAGGGATGTTCGCAGGAAGGCAGGGGCCAATCCCCCAGGCAATGACACTGCCAATCTTACACCAATGGAGCTGATGGTGTACTCCCTCCTACCCCAGGAGGGCATCCACGGGATTGGCTCCATGGACACCTCGGGCCAGGCTGAGGACTCAGGTAGGTGTTTCATTATGCAGTTGGGGTATCTGTTGTGCTGCAGTACACTTGTGTTATAGAAGTTGGGGTCAGGGGGAGGGAGGTGAGGAGTGGGGGGCAGGAGGAGGGAGGTGGGTGTGGGTGTGGGTGGGGATGGGGGGGGAGTATCTCTGGCTGTCTTTCTGTATATTAACAGGCCACCTTTATGATGCTGTTGTGACCTGGTAACCCCTACTCACTAGCTCTCTACCCTTACTCCCTATCCCTACCGTTGTCATTGGGTTTCCTCTTACTTGTCCTGTGTGCCCATATTTATAGAATTAATTGTAAGCTCTATTTGAGTAGTGGTAGTGGTCATGTGTGTTATAGGAGCAAGCAGACAGGGTGGGTGCTGTGTGTGTGTGAGAGCACCCCCAATATTGAGGAAAGATCATGTAGCTGTGCAGGGAGGAGTGTTGGTCACTGGGCTTAGCACCCCCAATACTACTTTCCAGTTGGCTCCTATGGGTGTGTGTAGGTTACTACTGTGGCAGAACTCTGGGGGCCGTCCTTCCCTACTACTCCCTCCTATTTTCCCATTACCAAACTGTGCCTAGTTCCTCCTGTGACCTCTGTGCTCTACTGAGTGTGGGCCACATGCATTCAACTGAAGGAGCCTGTAATGGGGGTCATAAAGCAGTTCTATGCAGTTTAGCAAGTCAGTAGTAACACAACACATGCTGCAATGTTGTTCAATTTAACAATTATACAACTAACAGCTTGTGCACAACGTTGTGAGTGGTGTCCTTCTCTTGGCTGCTCATCCACCACCTCTACCCAGCTGCCTGCGGGCCTCTCTCTTTCGTACCCGTGTCAATTCCATTTCTCCTCACCATCTCTTTGCTGGGTCATCAGGTTGGGGGACATACCAATGTATATGAATGCTGAAAGACAAAAGTGGGTTATTTGCACCAACACTATTCCTCACTCTTGTGCTATACAGGTGAAGACTCAGAGGAGGCTGGCCCTAGTGGCCTGCAAGGCCAACGCCCTACACCATCTGTCCAGCCTCAACCTCCACAGCCTGCAGCACCAGCAGTCCAGCCGCCACCACCTGCACCAGCTGTGCATCCTCCGCGTCCACCACCACCTGCACCAGCTGTCCAGCCTCTACCACCACCAGCTGTCCAGCCTCTGCCAGCACCACCACCACCACCTGCACCGGCTGTCCAGCCTCTGCCAGCACCACCACCACCTGCACCGGCTGTCCAGCCTCTGCCAGCACCACCACCACCACCTGCACCGGCTGTCCAGCCTCTGCCACCACCACCACCACCACCACCTGCACCAGCTGTCCAGGCTCTGCCACCACCACCACCACCACCTGCACCAGCAGAGGCCGCACCTCCAGCACCGGAGGACTTTGGTGAGGAGGAGGAGGGCCCAGCTCCCCGCCAGAGGCCATCCGCCCAAAGGAGGCAACTCCTGCGGCTGGCCACGGAACTACTCCGCCACAACGTGCGCTTGGAGGAGTACCGCCAGCAGAAACTGGAGCTGCAGCGCCAAGCACTGGAGGCACAGCAGCGAGCACACCAAGAACTCCTCCAGGCGCAACGTGAAGGCCACCAGGAGGTGCTCCAGCAACTGAGACGGCTGGAGCAGAGCATCCAACACCTGCACCCTCAGGGCACCGCGCCTACTCCAGCCCCCGTGCTGCTGGAGCAGCCCCTGCCATCAACCTCCTCCTCCACTGACCACCAGCAACCACCACCAGCTAAGAGGTGGGCATTGCGCTCCTCAGCCTCCGCACCCACTCCTGCTGCTCCCATTCTGGGTCCTGTGGCCAGACCACTACAACCAAGAAGGTGGCCCGATTTCCACGGTGCAGCCGAAGCCGCAGGCTGCCGTGGGGATAGGGAGGAGGACACTGGGAGCAGCAGCTCCGAAGAGGGGGAAGAGACTTCCCGTGCAGCACCAGCTGCAAAGGAAGGGCGTGGGAGGGGTAGGAGGGGACGGGGGAAGGGAAGGGGAAAATGATGGGACATGCTGTAGGGTGAGGGTTGGTGGGAGGGGGGTGGGTGTGGGAGGGAGGGGGGTGGTGGTGGTGGTGGTGGGGTTGACCAAACACATATGCACTGTATGTAAATAATAAATGCTCACTTACATTCACCTAAAACTTGTTTCAATGAGTCTTTGTCTTGCTCTTACACCAAGCTGGTAGGCATTGAGCTCTGCTCTGTGGGCTGGGGGTGGAGGGGGCTCCTCTTCCAGCTCATCTGGGGCCTCTTCTGGTGGTGGCTGTGGCTCCTCTGGGAGAGGCTGTCCTCTGCGCTGGGCCAAATTGTGTAACATACAGCACGCCACAAAGATCTTGGCCACCTTTTCTGGACTGTAGAGCAGCTCTCCTCCAGACCGGTCCAGACAGCGGAAGCGGTTTTTCAATAAACCAAAGGTGCGCTCAATGATCCCCCGGGTGCTGCGATGTTTCCTGTTGTAGGTTTCTTCTGGCCCTGGTTGTGGGTGGATCAGGGGGGTCATAAGCCATGTCCTCTGCGGGTAGCCTCGGTCACCTTTGCAGAAAAGCAGAATGAGATAGATGAGTGTGTATCGCTTGGAGCAGGTACAGGGGGGGCGGGGGGGATTTGGATAGTGGGTTGTGGTGGAGGAAGCCAGGGCGGAGGGTTGCCCAGTGGAGGAGGTCTAGTATGGGTGGTACATGCATGTTGCACTTACCTAGTAGCCATCCACCAGTGAACTCCCCTCGCTCGAACCTGCGGAAGATGCCCGAGTGCTGTAGGATGTAGGCATCGTGGCTGGAGCCGGGGTACCTGGCACACACGTCTAATATCTCCCCCTGGGCATCACATACAACTTGCATGTTCATAGAATGAAATGCCTTCCTATTTCTGTAGGTGGCTTCGTGTGCCCGGGGGGGTCTGAGGGCTATGTGTGTGCAGTCTATCACACCGATGACCGAGGGGAATCTAGCAACAGCATAGAAGGCGGCCATGTTGTTGTGCAGAGCCTGGGGGGTGGTGGGGAAAGTGATGTAGTGTGAGGTGTGAGTTATGAAGGCATCCAGGAACTGGGTGAGACAGTGTGAAATAGAAGCCTGGGTGAGGCCTGTGTTAGCAGCTAATACGGATTGAAAACTGCCAGTGGCCAGGACAGAGAGAGCGGAAGTGATTTTGAGGTGGGCAGGGATGGGGTTATTCCTACGTGTCTGGGGCTGAAGGAGGGGTTTCAGCTGCTCACACAGCTGACGAATGGTGGCCCTATCAAACCTGAACCTTGTTAGACACTGCTGGTCAGTGAGTTGTAGGAAGGTGGTGCGGGGCCTAAACACTCGGGGCCGTGAATACCTCCTGCGGTGGGTGGCCTCTTCGTGTAGCATGAATGCCACAAGTGCATTAAGTGCATCCATATCCCCACCACCAGTGCAAGTATTAGGACTAGTAGTCAAAAAGCAACACACACAGATCTGTCACTTCCAGCCACCACGCCCCTCTGGCCACTCACTCGCCAAACAGTACAGGCACACAGAGACAAACGGAGGTCAGGGAATACAGTATACACGTGGGAAGAGTGAATGGGGAGGGGGAGGGGGAGGGGGAGGGGAAGGGGCGATAGAGCAAAGGAGTAGGAGTAAGGAACGGTGAAAGGGTAAGACACAAAAAGAGGCAGGGCACACAGACGACCGTCACAGGTACTGAACACGCTCGGCTTTCTCTCTGCAACCACCACTTCAGCTCTTCCACCAACAATATCGCCACTCTCCAACTACACACAATCGCTAATGAGTCTAAAGACGCTTTCCCCCTTGCTCTGGTCGCTTTTATTTCGGGTCCATCATATTACGCCCATCTTCCCGCTCAACCAGAGCCATTTCGCTATTCGTTATACGTTGTACCCGTCCACGTCGTATCACCGCCCCTAACACGCCCCCGACACGCCTCTTATTTGGGCGTTTTTACGTCCACGTACGAGCGACACGGACGCACTGAAACATTGCTTTCGATTATATGGATTTACTCGTTTTTGTGAGATTAACGTCCATCTCCCGATTTAGGTCGGCTCTTGGGCGTTTTTCTCTTTCGATTATAAGCAGGTTTGTCTTTTTTTTTTCCCAACCATTATGACTCTAAGACTTCCAACAGAGAGAATAGTTCCAGGACTTAGAAATAGGGGAGAAAAATAGAATAAAAGAGAATATGGTTAGTGCTGTTGTCAATACCCATTACAAACTGACAGTCTTAGAAAAGCCTCATGAGTGGATAGAATATATATCCTAGCCCTTGGCTTATTTTTGTTTATTTTGTAATGGGTTTTCTATCATGTGGAAGTAAAAGACTGCCATAGCGCTCAAAACAATTGTTTTACCGACATAAGGCAGTCAGATATTACATGAATCTCTCCACTTACCAGAAAATCTGGTTGTCTTCAAAGGAGAGGGACAAATTTTGTTAAATAAAAAAAAGACTTTTCTCCCTCGGTTCCAGAGGCTTAGCCAGAGCCGGTATTTTGGATGGGCCCAAAGGTAAATTGGATGGGACCTTCCACGTGCATGTGCCCCCTCCACCCCCAAACCCAGAGATATTTTTTAAGAACATAAGAGGGCGGTTTTCACCTACCCCACATCTTCTCCCTATCCTCTGTGGTGTCCCGGCATCTGCACTCCTGTCTCTGAACTTCGTCCCTCCCAAATTCCAGTACAGGCATCCTCGGCACCTGCAGAGATTCATTCTTGCTGCTTGCGCTGGCCCTGCATGTCCCGCCCTCACTGACGTCATTGCCTGTTTCCTGTCTGGCAGAATGCGGCAAATGGAAGCCTGTGTGGCCGGCGCAAGCAGCAAGAATGAATTGCTGCAGGCACCGAGGACACCTGTACCGACACCAAGGAGGGAAGGGATTCAGAAACCAGAGTGCAGATGCCGGGACGCCACGGAGGAGATGGGGGTAGAGAGCAGTGTGGTACTGCCCACCCATAGCTATGCCACTGCTCTGTTCCTTTAATATATAGTGGATACCTCTGAGCATCACACCAAAGATCACTGGGAAGGGGCCATGCTATTAACAAAGCACACTTTCAAACAATGATGGGCTCAATATTGAGCTGATGTGGCAACTGTATTAAACAATGCAGGACGCATTTACATTATTATATGTATAGAGCACTTCTGTATATATAGGACTAAATTCTATAAATGGTGCCCAAAAAAATCAGCACTGAAAAAAATAGCGCTAAGTGCTATTCTATAAATGGTGCTTAAAGATAGGTACTGTTAATACCATAGTGCTTAGCACATGGAATCATAACTACATTTAGGTACAACCCTATACCAACAAAACCTTAGTGTAAATCCACATGCCTAAATTAGGCATGGATCCCCTTTATTCTATAACAACGCACATAGATTAAATGAACGTCCCTGATCCGCCCATGGACATGCTGCTTTTTTTGACCCATGCATATATTTTAATTAATTCCAATTAGCACCAATAATTGCTTGTTAAGATGTCAATTACTGGCACTAATTGGCTCATTATTCGATTAAATTGTGCATGCTCTGTGCCGAAATTGGCATGGACAATTTTTAGCACTTTTTATAGAATTAAGGGAATAAGCAACAATGCCGAATATGCATACAATGTGACCATGCCTTCTTTTTAGTTCAGGCCTGCTTTTGGCAGGGAGCAAACTAAATAAAGTTATCCAGATAGAAGACAATTCTGTAAAGAACGCTAAAAGTTAGGCATGAAAAATCTATGCGTGAAGATAGTATTTGATAATGGCATTTGGGTATAAGTCAATATTTGCATGCCAACGTCTTGGTGTTATCTTGCCATGCAAAAGACGGGCATAAATGTTAGTGTCCAAATGTTGGCGCTTATATGCGCAACTTACGGTATTGTATACTTTTCATGTGTAAGTGGGAAATTCGCCCATGACCCGCCAATGCCCCACTCACACACACAGTCCTTTGCAGTTACATGCTAAAGCACAAGGGCCCTTTTACTAAGCTGTGGCAAAATGTGGCCTGCAGCACTGCGAGCACGTCTTTTGGGTGCACACCAGGCCAGTTTTTACTGCGTCCTGGAAAAAGGGCCTTTTTTTAAGGGGCCAGAAAATGGACCTGCTGCAAAATAAAAACTAGCATGCATCCCTTTTCAGCCTGAGACCTTACCGCCACCCAGTGGCGTAGCTACGTGGGGCCTGAGGGGGCCGGGGCCCCCGTAGATTCACCCCCGGACCCCCCTCCCGGCGAACCCGCCACCGCCTACCTTTACTTTTGCTGGCGGAGGATCCTACTCCCCGCCAGCCGACGTCTTCTCAGTCCTTCCTGCTCTTCAATTTGTTTGCTGACGTCCTGCAGACGTCAGCAAACAAATTGAAGAGCAGGAAGCGACTGAGAAGAAGACGTCGGCTGGCGGGGAGTGGGATCCCCTGCCAGCAAAAGTAAAGGTAGGCGGCAGCGGCGGCGGGTTCGCGGCGGGAGGGGGGGTGGCAATGTCGGGGGGGGCGGCACCAGGGGAGGGCTAAAATGTGCCCCCTCCCCCACGGAAGGCTGGCTACGCCCCTGCCACCACCCATTGACTTAGTGGTAAGGTCTCGTGTGCTACCCGGGCAATAGGCATTCAGCGCGTGCCCACTGCCGTGTACCACCAGACAAGCACCACACGGTAGAAAACAGAAAATATTTTCTGCTATGTGCTTTTGGCATGCACCAAATTCAGAATTATCGCCCGGGGCAAGCGGTAGCTGGGCGGTAATGCTGATTTGGCGCGCGCTGGACGTGCATAGGCCCTTACGTGCTTTTGTAAAAATGCCCCTTAGGCACTAAGATTACCAATTTAATATTGCATTCAGTTTAAAGCGCTACTTTTAAGTTTCAAGGTTTTTCGACAAGGCACACTTTATATCTGTCCTCATTAACTATTCCTTATTCCTCAACAGGGGTATTACATTCTATCAACGACCACCACAAGGTTTTACCAGGACCTCGTCTTGCCCAACTGGAAACAACTCATTGTAGTGCATTCTTTTTTGCTGTTCCCCATCTTTGGAATTCCATGCCTTTATGTCTCTGTAGTGAACTCAATATAAAGACATTTAAGGCTCTGTTGAAGACTTGGTAATTCAAGCAGGCTTATACTGGCTGATAAAGATGGCTTCTTGGGGTGGCCAGTACCTGGGAGAAAGAAGACCTATGTTTGTTTTTACTTGACTGCTTGATTTTGCTTGTGTGTGCGCTTATCTTTCCTGTCGAAATATTGTAGTTCCTTTTCTTTTCTTTTCTTTGCTTTTATTTTATCGTTAACCAGTTTGCTCTGTTTGTCAGTTAAAGGCAGTATATCAAGTTACAAAGAAGGTCCCAAGAAACAACAAGGCAGACGATCCACAAACTCCACAGTTGAAAAACTAGAGCAGATCAGTGGTAGATGTACACAGTGACACTGAGGTGCGCATTTTCCCTTGGCATGTTGAATTGTGCCTGTGCTGGGTTTTTTTACTATGGTGTGGCTGATTCAGCTTTTAATACTTTATGTTGGTGAATAGTATACACTCCTTTTAACGAGTTCATGACTGTGAAGATCACAACATAGCCCCTGACGTTGCCCTTCTGGGTGAAACACGGCCTATGTTGGGCAATATACTTGTTTGCAACTAAGTACATAAGTACATAAGTAATGCCATACTGGGAAAAGACCAAGGGTCCATCGAGCCCAGCATCCTGTCCACGACAGCGGCCAATCCAGGCCAAGGGCACCTGGCAAGCTTCCCAAACGTACAAACATTCTAAACATGTTATTCCTGGAATTTTGGATTTTTCCAAGTCCGTTTAGTAGCGGTTTATGGACTTGTCCTTTAGGAAACAGTCCAACCCCTTTTTAAACTCTGCTAAGCTAACCGCCTTCACCACTTTCTCCGGCAACGAATTCCAGAGTTTAATTACACGTTGGGTGAAGAAAGATTTTCTCCGATTTGTTTTAAATTTACTACACTGTAGTTTCATCGCATGCCCCCTAGTCCTAGTATTTTTGGAAAGCGTGAACAGACGCTTCACATCCACCTGTTCCACTCCACTCATTATTTTATATACCTCTATCATGTCTCCCCTCAGCCGTCTCTTCTCCAAGCTGTATAGCCCTAGCCTCCTTAGTCTTTCTTCATAGGGAAGTCGTCCCATCCCCGCTATCATTTTAGTCGCCCTTCGCTGCACCTTTTCCAATTCTACTATATCTTTCTTGAGATGCGGCGACCAGAATTGAACACAATACTCAAAGTGCGGTCGCACCATGGAGCGATACAACGGCATTATAATATCCTCACAACTGTTTTCCATACCTTTCCTAATAATACCCAACATTCTATTCGCTTTCTTAGCCGCAGCAGCACACTGAGCAGAAGGTTTCAGTGTGTTATCGACGACGACACCCAGATCCCTTTCTTGGTCCGTAACTCCTAACGTGGAACCTTGCATGACGTAGCTATAATTCGGGTTCTTTTTTCCCACATGCATCACCTTGCACTTGCTCACATTAAACGTCATCTGCCATTTAGCCGCCCAGTCTCCCAGTCTCGTAAGGTCCTCTTGTAATTTTTCACAATCCTGTCGCGATTTAACGACTTTGAATAACTTTGTGTCATCAGCAAATTTAATTACCTCGCTATTTACTCCCATCTCTAAATCATTTATAAATATATTAAAAAGCAGCGGTCCTAGCACGGACCCCTGAGGAACCCCACTAACTACCCTTCTCCATTGTGAATACTGCCCATTTAACCCCACTCTCTGTTTCCTATCCTTCAACCAGTTTTTAATCCACAATAGGACATTTCTTCCTATCCCATGACCCTCCAATTTCCTCTGTAGCCTTTCATGAGGTACCTTGTCAAACGCCTTTTGAAAATCCAGATACACAATATCAACCGACTCCCCTTTGTCCACATGTTTGTTCACTCCTTCAAAGAATTGAAGTAAATTGGTCAGGCAAGATTTCCCCACACAAAAGCCATGCTGACTTGGTCTCAGTAATCCATGTCCTCGGATGTGCTCTGTAATTTTGTTTTTAATAATAGCCTCTACCATTTTTCCCGGTACCGACGTCAGACTCACCGGTCTATAATTTCCCGGATCTCCCCTGGAGCCTTTTTTAAAAATGGGCGTTACATTGGCCACCCTCCAATCTTCCGGTACCATGCTCGATTTTAAGGATAAGTTGCATATCACTAGCAGTAGCTCCGCAAGCTCGTTTTTCAGTTCTATCAGTACTCTAGGATGAATACCATCCGGTCCAGGAGATTTGCTACTCTTCAGTTTGCCAAACTGCCCCATTACGTCCTCCAGGTTTACCGTGAAGTCAGTAAGTTTCTCCGACTCGTCCGCTTGAAATACCATTTCCGACACCGGTATCCCACCCAAATCTTCCTCGGTGAAGACCGAAGCAAAGAATTCATTCAGTCTCTCTGCTACGTCTTTGTCTTCCTTGATCGCCCCTTTTACCCCTCGGTCATCCAGCGGCCCAACCGATTCTTTTGCCGGCTTCCTGCTTTTAATATACCGAAAAAAATTTTTACTATGTTTTTTTGCCTCTAATGCTATCTTTTTTTCATACTCCCTCTTGGCCTTCTTAATCTGCGCCTTGCATTTGCTTTGACACTCCTTATGCTGTTTCTTGTTATTTTCAGACGGTTCCTTCTTCCATTTTCTGAAGGCGTTTCTTTTAGCCCTAATAGCTTCCTTCACCTCACTTTTCAACCAGGCCGGGTGTCTTTTGGACTTCCGTCTTTCTTTTCTAATTCGCGGAATATGTATGGCCTGGGCCTCCAGGATGGTATTTTTGAACAGCGTCCACGCCTGTTGTATAGTTTTTACTCTCTCAGTTGCCCCCTAAGTTTTTTTTTTACCGTTCTTCTCATTTTATCATAGTCTCCTTTTTTAAAGTTAAACACTAACGTATTTGACTTTCTGTGTACAGTTACTTCAAGGTCGATGTCAAAACTGATCATATTATGGTCACTGTTATCAAGCGGCCCGAGTACCATAACGTTCCTCACCAGATCGTGCGCTCCACTAAGGACCAAGTCTAGAATTTTTCCTTCTCTCGTCGGCTCCTGCACCAGCTGCTCCATAAAACTGTCCTTGATTTCATCAAGGAATTGTATCTCTGTAGCGTGTCCCGATGTTACATTTACCCAGTCTATATTTGGATAATTGAAGTCACCCATTATTATCACATTGCCCATTTTGTTCGCGTCTCTGATTTCTTTTATCATTTCTGTGTCTACCTGCTCATCCTGGCGAGGCGGACGGTAGTACACTCCTATCACCATTTTTTTCCCTTTTATACATGGAATTTCAACCCACAGTGATTCAAAGGTGTGATTTGTGTCCTGCTGAATTTGTAATCTATCTGAGTCAAGGCTCTCGTTAATATACAATGCTACCCCTCCACCAGTCCGGTCCACCCTATCATTACGATATACTTTGTACCCCGGTATGACAGTGTCCCACTGGTTATCCTCCTTCCACCAGGTCTCAGTAATGCCTATTATATCCAATTTTTCATTTAGTGCAATATATTCCAACTCTCCCATCTTATTTCTTAGACTCCTAGCATTTGCATATAGACATTTCAGAGTATGTTTGTTGTTCTTATTTGCATGATGCTTAGTACCTGACACTATTGATTTGACATCTTTTGTCTGATCTTTAGTTGTATTTAAGGGCACCTGGCCTACCACGGTCTGTTGTGCAACCTCACTATCCAGAAACCCTATCTTCCCTGTTTGTGAGGTATCTTTGCAAGATATCTTTTCCCGAACCATGCGCTTTTGAGCGACTGTCTGCCTTCCCCCCATTTCTAGTTTAAAAGCTGCTCTATCTCCTTTTTAAATGCCGATGCCAGCAGCCTGGTCCCACCCTGGTTAAGGTGGAGCCTATCCTTTCGGAATAGGCTCCCCCTTCCCCAGAATGTTGCCCAGTTCCTAACAAATCTAAAACCCTGCTCCCTGCACCATCGTCTCATCCACGCATTGAGACTCTGGAGCTCTGCCTGTCTCTTGGGCCCTGCACGTGGAACAGGTAGCATTTCAGAAAATGCTACCCTAGAGGATCTGGATTTGAGCTTTCTACCTAAGAGCCTAAATTTGGCTTCCAGAACCTCTCTCCCACATTTTCCTATGTCATTGGTACCCACATGTACCAAGACAGCGGACTCCTCCCCAGCACTATCTAAAATCCTATCTAGGCGACGCGTGAAGTCCGCCACCTTCGCACCAGGCAGGCAAGTCACCAGGCGATCCTCACGTCCACCAGCCACCCAGCTATCTATATGCCTAATGATCGAATCACCAACTACAACAGCTGTCCTAACCTTTCCCTCCCGGGCAGCACTTGGAGACATATCCTCAGTGCGAGAGGATAGTACATCCCCTGGTGGGCAGGTCCTGGCTACAGGAGTACTTCCTACTTCACCAGGGTGATGCTCTCCTTCTAGGAGACCTCCCTCCTCCAAGGTAGCACAAGGGCTACTAGACTGGAGGTGGGACCTCTCTACAACATCCCTGTAGGTCTCCTCTATGTACCTCTCTGTCTCCCTCAGCTCCACCAAGTCTGCTACTCTAGCCTCAAGAGAACGGACATGTTCTCTAAGAGCTAGGAGCTCTTTGCATCGGGCACAAACATATGACATCTCACCAACTGGGAGATAATCATACATGTGACACTCAATGCAAAAGACTGGATAGCACCCCTCTCGCTGCTGGACTGCTGACTCCATCTTAGTGTTTTTGAGTTTTCCAATATTTTAAAACTTGCTACAGTATTAAGGATATTAGCCTAATATACTAAATTAGATCCTGCAGTGGCTGTTAGATTCTATCTGTTAATGCTGTGGTACAAGGCTTTTAAAACTAAGTGGAAAAGACTATGGAGATTAGCTGTTTTCTGTTAGCTGTTGAAATTTGCTTTTTAAGTTTGCCTAACACTAACCTACAATTCCTCCTTTAAACCCAATCTTTAAGTTCCCAAAGCACAAGCAAAGTAGCGTTCACTTACCAGAGAAATGTCCTCTTCTCTCAGAACTTCTCAGAAAGAAAGTTCAGTGGGACCTTCCCTCTTTATATACTTTTGAATCTAAGAGGCCTCTTTTGAGCAACCTATGCAAGTATTCTACTTCCCCCACACCTTAATTATCACTTAATTGAGGTCACTGGATGAGCTAACTCTCCAGCAGCCAAGGTAAAGAAAAATAACTGCCGTTTAGAACAAAGGAGTTCCTACCTCTAGAAGGTTTCAGTTTAAAACTAGGTCACTGGATGAGCTAACTCTCCAGCAGCCAAGGAAAAGAAAAATAACTGCCGTTTAGAACAAAGGAGTTCCTACCTCTAGAAAAGGTTTCAGTTTAAAACTAGGTCACTGGATGAGCTAACTCTCCAGCAGCCAGCAGCCAAGGAAAAGAAAAATAACTGCCGTTTAGAACAAAGGAGTTCCTACCTCTAGAAAAGTTTCAGTTTAAAACTATGTGGAAAATGCCTATTTCTAGAGAAAAGTTCAGTTTAAAACTGTGGGGAAGGGGTTTATACACTATGGCAACTAGTTAATGGTGCTTGCTTTTCTCTCTCTCTCTCTTTTTATTCCTCTAAACTAGGCCCTGCTTGCTTTTCCCCCTCTCTCTCTCTTTTTATTCGCCCTTAATACTAAATTAGATCCTGCAGTGGCTGTTAGATTCTATCTGTTAATGCTGTGGTACAAGGCTTTTAAAACTAAGTGGAAAAGACTATGGAGATTAGCTGTTTTCTGTTAGCTGTTGAAATTTGCTTTTTAAGTTTCCCTAACACTAACCTACAATTCCTCCTTTAAACCCCAATCTTTAAGTTCCCAAAGCACAAGCAAAGTAGCGTTCACTTACCAGAGAAATGTCCTCTTCTCTCAGAACTATTAAAATTTGTCTACATCTACCACTGATCTGCTCTATCAAGTTACAAATAAATAAACATGTGGCAAATTGGCACCTAACTTGTGGTGCACCATATAGATTTATAGGGATAGTGGCTGAATGTCGCTACTACTCAGATCATTTCTCGGTCTGCAAGCACTGCAACAAGTACGAAGCCATTCTATAAATCAGTCCCTCCATTAGGTGTTCCAATGCCAAGCATAACATCTGTGCACCAAGATGCCATTATAGATTACTAGCAAAAGCTGGCACGGGCATACCTAAGTTTAGACATGACCATTTATGCTATGTCAAGGACAGGTGGAACTGGGTGGCACATGTAACTGATGCTATTCATGTCACTTGAAGATGTGCCCATGGCCCACTCATGCTCTGCCCATATATTTATTTATTTAGATTCTGCTCAGACCTTTTTCAGTAGTAGCTCAAGGTGAGTTACATCCCTGTCCCTGGAGGGCTCACAATCTAATTTTGTATTCAAAACTGAACAGTACACAGTAACATAATATCAGAGCTCGACTCGACACAGCCATTCCTCCACCCTTGCAGGTATGTGCTATAACACTTGGGTGCTACCTTATAGAATAGTGCCTAGGGCACATTTCTTCATAATTACCAATTATTGGCACCTATAACATGCGTACGTATGTATATATCCAGGTGCCAGTTTATAAAATTGCCCCATAGTCCCCCAGATTCTATAAAAATCGCCAAAAATTGCACGTGAAAATTTAGGCGTGGCCCTGATTTGCATGTACAATTGAATAAAATAATGAGCTAATTAGTGATAATTGGCTTTTTAACAAGCAGTTTTTGGCACTAATTAAATTTAATTGGGACTTACGTACTTAAAGTTAGGCACAGGATCCATGCCTAAAATTTACATATGACCTGAAAAAGGAGGCACGGATATGGGATGGTCATGGGCATTTTGGAGCAGAACAGGGGCATGGTTTTGACTTACGCATGAAATTATAGAATAGCATGTAAATTTAGGCATGAGCGTTTACACCATGTTTTCATTGGTAAAAATGGTGGTGCCTAAATTTACATACAACCATAACACTTAAGGCTATTCTATAAACTGCACCAAGATTTACACATTGCTTATAAAGTAACACTTAAGTGGGATCTTTTCTGCACCACATTTTTATGCACCATTATAGAGTCTAGCCCAGCATATGTTGTTTCTGGCAGAGCCAATATGGTAGAGTAGGAAGGTTGATTTTGCTTCTACTAAATTGAAAAATGTGCTTTCTGTTTCCATATGAGTACAGCCAGCTGAAGTAACACTCTGCTGAGTCAGATTCTTTTAGTATGTTAGAATTGCAAACACAGAAACTAAGGGCTGTGCATTAAAAACTGAAGGTCCAATTTTTTCTCATTTGTACTTGGTTAGTTGGCTTTATTACCTCCCTTCATTCATGCTTGTTACTTGCTATTTTATTCATTTGGTTATCCCAGCGTACATAATTGTCCGACTGATATTCAAAATATTTGCTTGAGTAAGTTTGGGTGTTATCTGGACAAAACTGAACTGGTTAATGCTGAGTGGCGCTGGAGGTGCTCCAGAGCATGGTTATGGTTTATGGTTTATTTAAAATGTATGGGTTACCACAGAGGACCGTATGTCACTACGTGAAGATAAACCAGCAAGAACATTGCACTGCATGTTATCAAGGATTGTCGTCTTTTTCAAGACATTCACCTTGACCCCTACTGCCAAAACAAAGTACTGTGTCGGGCTCTGAAGAATAAAGATTTTGACCACAGAACCTTTGACCGCTGGTATTTTGTGGAAGAGCCCTGCTACCTTCACTACTCCTTCTTACTTATTTAAAATTTACAAAATCCACCTTAGTCACTAATGCAAACCAGGGTTACTTACTATTCCACATAGAGGAGCATATTCGAAAGGGATGTCCTCATTTCGATTTGGACGTCCTCGCAAAACATCCCCATCCAGGGGCGGGGAAACCTGTATTTTCGAAACAAGATGGACGTCCATCTTTTATTTCGATAATACGGTCAGGGACGCCCAAGTCCTGAAATTTGGTCTTCCTTAGAGATGGTCATCCCTAGACTTGGCCGTTTCTGATTTTCAGTGATAATGGAAACCAAGGACGTCCATCTCAGAAACAACCAAATGCAAGCCATTTGGTCGTGGGAGGAGCCAGCATTTGTAGTGCACTGGTCCCCCTGACATGCCAGGACACCAACCGGGAACACAAGGGGGCACTGCAGTGGACTTCATAAATTGCTCCCAGGTACATAGCTCCCTTACCTTGCGTGCTGAGCCCCCCAACCCCCCCCCCAAAACCCACTCCCCACAACTGTCCACCACTACCATAGCCCTTACAGGTGAAGGGGGGCACCTAGATTTGGGTACATTGGGTTTCTGGTGGGTTTTGGAGGGCTCGCTGTTTCCTCCACAAGTGTAACAGGTAGGGGGGATGGGCCTGGGTCCACCTGCCTGAAGTGCACTGTGCCAACTAAAACTGCTCCAGGTACCTGCATACTGCTGTGATGGACCTGAGTATGACATTTGAGGCTGGCAATCAATATTTTTAAAGATGTTTTTTGAGGGTGGGAGGGGGTTAGTGACCACTGGGGGAGTAAGGGGAGGTCATCCCCGATTCTCCCTGGTGGTCATCTGGTCATTTCATGCACCTTTTTGTGCCTTGGTCGTAAGAAAAACACGACCAGGTAAAGTCGTCCAAGTGTTCGTCAGGGATGTCCTTGCTTCTTTCAATTATGGGCTGAGGACATCCAAGTGCTAGGCATGCCCAAGTCCCATCTTCATTACACCTCCAATACGCCCCCTTGAACTTTGGCCGATCCTGCGACAGAAAGCAGTTGGGGACGTCCAAAATCGGCTTTCGATTATACCGATTTGGACGACCCTGGGAGAAGGACGTACATCTTCCGATTTGTGTCAAAACTTCCAGGAGCCCTCAAGATCCCAGATATTCAATGCCAGTACCGAATCAGAACCAACATTGAGCACCCAGGCACAAATCAGCCTGTGGCAGTCAGTGTTTATAAAAGCACAGACACCACAGTCTGAATATCATGCAGTTTGTTATCATTTGTAGTCAACTTTCTGAAGGGAGGAAGGCTTATTTAGTTTATTGTATTTTAACCATTTATAACCTGTTCTATCTAAGCAATTCTAGGTGACTTACAAAATAACATACACAAGCAGGAGGAGGACTACAGACAATACAATGAATTAATATGAGCATAAGAAATAAGCCAAAATAAACTTCAAAATACTTAAAAGAATAACTGAAACACTTGACCGAATAGGTACACTTTGAAACATTTCTGAAAATGCAGAAAAGAAGTCATACCTTCACATACCTCTGCACAAAAGCATGGAATACTATAAAAATAACACTTGACTTGACAGACTTCGGGAAATTATTGAAAATGCACTTGTTCGAAGAAAGTTACAATAAGAATCCTCCTTAACGACTTGATTATTCAATATCTAAACCAACCACTTACTGATCCCTCTGAATTGATTATATCAATTATCATTATTGGTCATTATATTTTACTGCTTTTTATTATGTGTTATGTAAATCTTTCTACAGACATATCTTCCTTATTTCTTACATAGTAATATGTTAAATTAGAACAAACCTCTTACTCTGTTCATAATTACATCTTTTGCAATATAATGTAAGCCACATTGAGCCTGCAAATAGGTGGGATAATGTGGGGTACAAATGCAGCAAATAAATAAATAAATATTATGCCCCTCCAAAGGGACACCAACTTGTAGTGGTGGAGGGGCTTCTGTGTTTCAATGACTCAGAGGGCTATGCTGAAGGGTTATCCATATCAGACAGGCCTCTGAGGAGAAACCAGTCAAAGAGTGTCCCAAACTAGGGAGAGTGGAAAGATGGCGACCTGAAGCTCATACGCTCAATGGCCCAGCCGTCCTCTGAAGTTCTGTCTTTGTTTACTTGAAATTTCCTCTCTGCATTTGCAGTTACCTTAACTGAGAGGAAGGGGACAATGGGGGGTCAGCCGCCGATGGCCAGCGTTTTATCCCCTGTGCAGCAAGTGTGGGACCGCTGCGCGACGAGCTGCCCAGAGATGACTGGGATGGTGAGTCCTTTGATTAGCGCCGGCGAAGGAGCGTCGATGCTCTTGGACCTGGAAACAACTTCATTGCTCCTGAATCATTTAACCACCATGTCCAAAGGAGTGGAGAAGTGAGTTAGGAGTGTATGGTGAAACAAAAGTCGTTTACAGCTGAACCCTTGTCGGCAGTGCCACTCCTAAACCCGTAAGAGCTATCAGCTTGGAGTTTTTGGCTCCCGTGGAGGTTACATTGAATATCATCTGGAAGGCGCTCCAGGACCTAACGGTGGTAGTAAATAATTTTGCTTCAGATATAATCTTATTAGTGAGCCACATGGATAATCTAATCGAATCCTTTGAGAGTGAAAAATTGATACAGCAAATGAAGTTCTACAGGAGTAGGAAATGGTTACGATTTTGAAAATGATAATAGACCAGAAAAATTTGAAAAAAATGAATATTATTACAGATTATTAATATTGAGATTGTTGTTTTCCCAGAGTTCCGGGTATGACTCCTAAAGCTTTTTTCTTCTGAAATGATTCCTCTTAGTATATTAATTCAAAAGGAGTGAAGCCTGTGAAACTGGGATTACTTAATCAGTGGGAATTGGATTAGAGACTCAAGTGTTTGTATTGTTAAATAATTTCTGGTTTTAAAAGAGAAAAAAATGAAATCAGGTGTATTATTTCCACTAATATTGGACAATAAGTATGTTTCCAATGAAATAAATTGACTATACACCGTTTTGAGTTTGAAGAAGCCAACCAGACGATCAATGTGGAATAATGATTCAGATAAATAATAACTGGGGATAATCAGGTTAATACCACGTTTTCTTTGTTTACTGTTGTTTAATTGATCTCCTTGTCTTGTTTCACTCTCCCTACTTTGTGGTCTAAGGAAGAGTATAGAATTACCTGATTGAAATAATTCTTGTGTGTTTCTCTGTATTTCTGGCAAGTTATTTTAGTGCTTGTAAAATTAAGTTGTTATAAAAAAAAAAAAAGAAGTCATATTATGTAAGTCCTGTGGTAAAGTATTCCACAAATGAGGACTGGTAACCGAACAGATCAAAGACCTATACCTTATTTCTCTCCTCGTACCATAGCTAAATCTGACTTGAGCTCTTGGAACCATGTCCTCATCTCTTCCTGTAGTGTGGCCTGCTCTGTTGTTCCACCCATCTAGGATACTGGCACTCTCTCCACATCTGCAATGACCATTTTACCCTCATGGCAGCCTCAAGCCCCAAATAAGTTTATTAAAGTTTAGATTTGGTTACATAAATACAGTGTCAATAATAATAAGCATTAGAGTTTATTTGATTTACAGTTTGTTACAAAAAGATAGCCACTAATAGAATGAATGCTAATAGAAAGATTCCATTACTTTTTAATTTTCTCAGGAGTCTCATGATGTTTTTTGTCAGCTCCTTTCTCAAAATCCAGACACATTTATGCCCTTATTTTAGAAGCCTCCTCAGGTCTAAACGGCAGCATTTAAATGTCTGAAGAGGCTGCAAGTCCCCAGGATTAGTGGGAGTCCCTGGTGTCTAGTAGAATGGGAGTGCTACCCATTATCTCCTGCCTCATGTCCTCAGGGCTTCAAAAATTACTGCTGAAACTGCTAAGGGTCAGCCTTCCTCATTTGGGCATACTCTGGCATCAGAATAGAAGACCACATATGGGGGTCAGGATTGGGACCCTTGGCAGAGGGAGCAGCAATTGTCTATGTGGAAGAGGAAAGTGTGTTTTTATCCCCATATCCAGCTATCTAAAATTGCTGCTTCCACTGAACACGGAAGGGCTTGGACATGTAGCCCTGCTTCTATTATACATAAGGCTTTACGTTTGGCAGAGCCTCTTGTAAAATAGTATGGGATCCCTTTTCAGTTTTCTGTAGGATGTTTATTTATTTATTTATTTATTTATTTATTGCATTTGTATCCCACATTTTCCCAACCTCTTTGCAGGCTCAATGTGGCTTACAATACATCATGGATAGTGGAAATAAGAAGAGAATAGACATTTGGTATTAAAGAAGGATTTTGGGTTGCATGGTAATGGAATACATGATAGTAATATAACAGAAGGCATTGTTAAACATTTCTGGATATATATGGGGAGTTTCACATGTGTTGATCTTTGTGGTATATCTTGTCAAAGAGATGGGTCTTCAGTAGTTTGCGGAAGTTGGTCAGTTCATAGATCACTTTTAGGTTGTGTGGCAGCGCGTTCCAGAATTGTGTGCTCATATAGGAAAAGGCTGATGCGTGCATTAATTTGTATTTTAGACCTTTGCAATTGGGGAAATGAAGATTAAGGAATGTGCGAGATGATTTTTTAGCATTCCTGGGTGGTAGGTCTATCAGGCTGACATGTAGGCTGGGGCATCGCCATGGATGATTTTGTGAACGAGGGTTCTTTTCAATATCATGTTAATTCCTCTTGCTACAGCCTTAACAAATCTTGGCCTCAACCCGTTCATCTATGCAGACGACGTGACAATCTACATCCCTTTCAAAACGTCTCTTGCTGTAATCACAGACAAAATAACTGCCAGCTTTGCCATAATGGATTCTTGGGCAGCGGCATTTCAATTTAAACTCAACAAGAGCAAAGCCCAGTGTCTAGTCCTATCGTCGCAACATAGCAAGGTTACCCCGACTTCACTGGTTATCGGTGCTTCTACTCTTCCAGTCTCGTCAACCCTGAAAATCCTTGGTGTCCTGTTAGACTCTCACTTGCAATTGGATTGCCAGGTTAATGTCATCACTAAACGTATGTTCTACTCAATGTGGAGATTGCGGCGTATCAGGAAATTCCTCTTGAGGGACCTCTTCCGTACCCTCATTCACTGGTTAGTCCTCTCCCATATAGACTACTGCAGTGGAATTTATGCTGGTAGCCGAAAATTTCTCCTGACAAAACTACAGACTGCCCAAAACACAGCTGCTAGACTTATTTTTGGCAAACCACGCTTTGAACATGCAGAACCTCCTTGTTTCAACCTGCATTGGCTCCCTATTTTAGCTTGTCTCACCTTCAAAATCAGCACGTTAACTCACAAGATTATCTATGGGGAGGCCCCTGACTACATGGAAGATTTGATAGATCTGTCATCCAGAAATGCTTCCTCGACCGCTCGATCTTACCTCAACCTTCGCTTTCCTAGCTATAAATCTGTTCGATATAAATTGCTCCTTTCCTCATCCTTCACCCATGTCAGCCCAAAGACTTGGAACAGCCTACCTAGGTCCTTAAAGGAGATTGACGACCATCAAATTTTCAAGAGATCCTTAAAAACATTTCTGTTTGAGAAGGCATATCCCAACTATATCTCTCAGCCCACACCTTCTTCCTCTTGACTGTATCTGTTTCAAACAGTTCTTGCCCTTATTGATATGTAATTTTTGTAAGCCACATTGTGCCCACTTTTGTGGGAAAATGTTGGGGTATAAGTGTACTAAAATAAATAAATAAGCTATATTAAACTCCTTCTCCTCACTTTTTAGTCATACCAAATGTAATTTGGCCTATCTTCCACCTTTTTTAATACATGGAATATATCTGATCTGAGCTTCTGGGATGTTTGTTTGGTTTTTTTTTTTAGAACAATGTCCACACCTGTTGTAAACCTTTAACTTTTGCAGCTGCTCTTTTAATTTTTTTTAACCATTTTCCATGCAATATGTATATCTACGTTCCGGATTTCAGATGTCCAAAACATGAATATGGAGGGATATTCTATATTTGGCACCTAAAATATGCGCATGGAAAACATATCTGCCTAAATGTATTCTATAAGCGGCACCTATATACGTGCAGTATATAGAATATGCTTAGCTGATATTGTAGCGCCTAAAACTACCTGCGTCCATTTACACCAATTAAAACGTGGTGTAAATCCCTGCATATAGATTTATTTTTTATTATATTTATTTATTCATTTTAACATTAGATTTACAAAGATAAATATCTTTGAGGCAATATTACCGAGCACTGGAAACATTTTTGTCTACAGGTAATATTTTAAACAGATAAATCAGCATAACTTCTCGCTCAAATAGTCCACAAATTAAAGATCCAAGATGTCCTACACATTAACCAAGAGGAGTTGGTAATAAATCAAAAAAAGTAAAACAAACATTTAGCTTCTCATTATAATATAGGCCTATTTACTATGAGGGTTGTCCCGGTTGCCTCCTGGCCTTTATGAAATCAGAAAGTTGTTCAACCTCATAAAAAATATATTTCTTATCCTTGAATATTACCAAGCATTTGCATGAAAAACGCAGTTGAAATTTAGCTTGCAACGAAATTACATCCTCTCTTAATTCCAAAAACTTCTTTCTAAACAATTGTGTCTATTTAGATACATCAGGAAAAATAAGAATTCTCCCTCCTAAGAAATCTATTTTAGTTCTCTGAAAATAAAATTTCAACAAAGCTTCCTTATCTTGGAAGAAGACAAATTTCACAATTAATGTAGATCTCTTTTTTTCCTCTTCAATAGATTGTTCTAGAAAGGTAATTAAATCCAAGCAAAAACAGTTTATCTCCAACTACTTGGGTTTGGACTTCTTTTAATTTTCTCAACTCTCCATCCATATTTAATTGTTTAGCTGAAATAGTTTCAAGTTCAGTTTTTATAGCTTTTACTTGTGTGGAATTGTTCAAAGATACAGAGATAAAAGATAAACAGACCTTGTGGAGGCTTTCCAGCGTTACGGCAGTTCTTATCAGTGGCTGTGTCCCCGCCAACAACAAATTTGTTTCAGCTTGTACTGCAGAATAGGCTTGCGTTGGGACCGCCTCTGTCGCCTGTGTTCGCTGGGCTTCCTCCATTTTCCCCGCGCCTCTATGGATTCTTCCGGAGTTTGCCTCTCCTTCTGAGATTTAGGATTCTCCTTCTCCGGTACTACAACTCGAGTTGGCTGCGGAAACGGAGGAGTCAAAGGGCCTGCAGGGCTTAATGAAAAATCACTCTCCAAGCCGGTGCTCTCCCCAGCGCCGGCAGCAGATGCGCCCGTCGGAGTGGAAGCCAGGAACGCCGATATAGGCCTGCATATAGATTTACACGCACTGGGCCATATTTTATAACAATGTGTGTAAAATTTGGAATGCCCACTCCCCACCCTTAACCATGTCCCTTTTTGCCTGCGCATGTTAGAAGTTAGGCACAATATGTTATAGAATATGCTTAGCGAGTTGTGCATGTAAATTCTAATTATTGCCAATTAGTGCTCACTCTTGCTTGCTAAGTGCTATTAAAAACGCTGATCAGCTTGTTAAGTCAATTAAGTTACATGCATAGTTATAGAATACGCTTGGATTTCCATGCAGATCTCTAGGCGCACTATATAGAATCTCCAGGATAGCTCCTAAAATAAGGACCATAGTGGTATTAGCAGCAATCACAAAACACATATATTCATCTCCACTGACTAGATATGGCTAGTAATTCTACGTATTAATTTAAATGCAGATGCCAGTTTTTTTAAACAGTTTTATTTTCTATTTTTATTTTGCTTATTCTTTGATTTACATAGGGGTCCTTTTACTAAGGTGCACTAATGGATTTAGTATGCAATTAGCATGTGCTAAATGCTGTGCAGCCCATTGTATACCTATGGGCTGCACACTACTTAATGCATACTAATTCATTAGCATGCACTAAATCTATTAGCACCCCATAATATTTGGATTTTTAAAATATTTTTATGGTGATTATTTTATATTTTATTTTTTTATTCCTTAGGTAAGTCACATTGATGCCATTGTGGAAAGTAGAGTATTAAACCTAATAAACCAAATCAAGTTCAAATAATCTATAATGCAATGCCATCTACAGTATGTTTCAGTGAATCATGCTGAATTGTTGAAACATTGTGACAATGAGGGGCATAATCGAATGTTGCCGGCGAAATAGATCGCCAGTGATCTATTTTGGCGGCGGTGCAACAGCTGGCTGGAGCCGTATTTTCAAAAAAGATGGCTGGCCATCTTTTTTTTTCGATAATACGGTTTAGCCTGGCCAAATGCCAGAGTTCGCCAGGCTTGAGATGGCCGTTTTTGTTTTTCAGCGATAATGGAAAAAAATGCCGGTGATCTCAAACCCGGAGAAATCCAAGGCATTTGGTCGTGGGAGGAGCCAGCATTTGTAGTGCACTGGTCCCCCTGACATGCCAAGAAAGCAACCGGGCACCCTAGGGGGCACTTCTACAAATTAAAAAAATATATACAAATACCTCCCAGGTGCATAGCTCCCTTCCCTTGGGTGCTGAGCCCCCCAAATCCCCCCCAAACCCAATTCCCCACAACTCTACACCACTACCATAGTCCTTATGGGTGAAGGGGGCACCTACATGTGGGTACAGTGGGTTTGGGGGGGGGGGGTTGGAGGGCTCAATACTTAGCACCACAAGTGTAACAGGTAAGGGGGGGATGGAACTGGGTCTGCCTGCCTGAAGGGCATTGCACCCATTAAAAACTGCTCCAGAGACTTGCATACTGCTGTCAGGGAGCTGGGTATTACATTTGAGGCTGGCATAGAGGCTGGCAAAAAAGTTTTTTATTTTTATTTTTTTAGTGTGGGAGGGGGTTGGTGACCACTGGGGGAGTATGGGGAGGTCATCCCCCATTCCCTCCGGTGGTCATCTAGTCAATTGGGGCACTTTTTTGAGGCTAGGTCGTGAAAATTAAAGGACCAAGTAAACCCGGCAAAATACTGATTAACGCCGCTTTTTTTTCCATTATCCGCAAAACCGGCCATCTGGTAGCCACGCCCATGCCCGCCCATGTCCCGCCTTCGCTTCACCGCTGACACACCCCCTTGAACTTTCACCGGCGCGCCAACGTGAAAGTGGCGATGGTATCAAAAAAGCAGCTTTTGATTATACCAATTTCGCCACTTTTGCGAGATCGTCGGCCATCTCCCAATTTATGTCAGAAGATCGCCGGTGAACACTTTCGAAAATAAGCCTGAATATCTCCTAAAGCCACCTATTTACTCTCAATAACTCATTGACTGTAACACGTTTGATTATTTTTATGTTGGTCCAATAAAAGATGTCATGGTATTCATCCCAGAGTACAGATAGAACTGAAAAATGAGCTTGCGGAGCTATTGTTAGTAATATGTAATTCATCCTTAAAATCGTGCCTGGTTCCCAGAAGATTGGAGGGTGGCCAATGTAACGCCGATTTTTAAAAAAGGTTCTAGAGGAGATCCGGGAAATTATAGACCGGTGAGTCTGACGTCGGTGCCAGGCAAAATGATAGAGACTATTATTAAGAACAAAATTACAGAGCATATTCAAAAGTATGGATTAATGAGACAAAATCAACATGCATTTAGTGAAGGGAAATCTTGCCTCACCAATCTACTACATTCCTTTGAAGGGGTGAACAAACATGTGGATAAAGGGGAGCCGGTTGATATTGTGTATCTGGATTTTCAGAAGGCATTTGACAAAGTACCTCATGAAAGACTCCAGAGGAAATTGGAGAGTCATGGGATAGGAGGTAGTGTTCTATTGTGGATTAAAAACTGGTTAAAAGATAGAAAACAGAGAGTAGCGTTAAATGGTCAGTATTCTCAATGGAGAAGGGTAGTTAGTGGGGTTCCCCAGGGATCTGTGCTGGGACTGCTGCTTTTTAACATATTTATAAATGACCTAGAGATGGGAGTAACTAGTAAGGTAATTAAATTTGCTGATGACACAAAGTTATTCAAAGTTGTTAAATCGCAGGAGGATTGTGAAAAATTACAAGAGGACCTTATGAGACTGGGAGACTGGGCATCTAAATGGCAGATGACGTTTAATGTGAGCAAGTGCAAAGTGATGCATGTGGGAAAGAGGAACCCGAATTATAGCTATGTAATGCAAGGTTCCACGTTAGGAGTCACGGACCAAGAAAGGGATCTAGGTGTCGTCGTTGATGATACGTTGAAACCTTCGGCTCAGTGTGCTGCTGCGGCTAAGAAAGCAAATAGAATGTTAGGTATTATTAGGAAAGGAATGGAAAACAAAAATGAGGATGTTATAATGCCTTTGTATTGCTTTATGGTGCGACCGCACCTTGAATATTGTGTTCAATTCTGGTCACCGCGTCTCAAAAAAGATATAGTGGAATTAGAAAAGGTGCAGAGAAGGGTGACCAAAATGATAAAGGTGATGGGACGACTTCCCTATGAGGAAAGGCTAAAGCGGCTAGGGCTCTTCAGCTTGGAGAAAAGGTGGCTGAGGGGAGATATGATAGAGGTCTATAAAAAGTGAGTGGAGTTGAACGGGTAGATGTGAAGCGTCTGTTCACGCTTTCCAAAAATACTAGGACTAGGGGGCATGTGATGAAGCTACAATGTAGTAAATTTAAAACAAATCGGAGAAAATATTTCTTCACTCAATGTGTAATTAAACTCTGGAATTCGTTGCCAAAGAATGTGGTAAAGGCGGGTTAGCTTAGCGGAGTTTAAAAAGGTTTGGACAGCTTCCTAAAGGAAAAGTCCATAGAAAGTTATTAAATGGACTTGGGGAAAATCCACTATTTCTGGGATAAGCAGTATAAAATGTTTTGTCCATTTTTGGGATCTTGCCAGGTATTTGTGACCTGGATTGGCCACTGTTGGAAACAGGATGCTGGGCTCGATGGACCTTTGGTCTTTCACAGTATGGAAATACTTATGTACTTATGTAAGAATTCAGTTTTTTTCCAGGGCCAAAATGGCCACTGGGACTTTTCAGTACTGAATCAAAATGATTTTTGACATGGTGTAGTGAAATAGAATCTGAGTTGATATAAAATTGGATTGTAACCCTACTGCATAATACTTCATTTGGAAAAAGTCATTTCTCCCTTGTTCTCAGCTTTCTTTGGAGTACCCTCAACATTCATTCTTGAGTCTGATTTTCAATAGTCTCATTAACTAAGCTTTCTGTACTTGTATTCATTTTCTAAATGCATGCCATGAGTCTGGTTAGCTGCCATGGTATTCTAGCCAACATTAAAGCACAGAGAAAAATGACACTAATTCCTTAATATCTATGAACTTGCAGATATGACAATTTCCTACCCATTTTTTATGTGAGCATGAGGGTTATAGTTGGGGTATTTGAATTAAATTTCAACACATCTTTTCAAATATAGTTAAAAATAAGGGCTTTCATACATCTATAAATGTTGATAGCTAACAAACATTGTTTTAGACGTGAAAGAAACCACTCACCTTTAACAAGCTTTACTGAATTATAAGTGCTATATTTATACTCTCATTAAAGCCGATATGGTTGGCACAACAGTTATATGTGATATTAACCGTATGTTTGGCACAATATGGCTTTGGCACAGCTGTGACAAAAAATAAACCCCATTACTACATTTCAAACATAAATATGTGTAGAAATTAAGATCACGCTCTCTTGTGTTATAACAGTTTATCAACAGAGAGCTTAAGCCAGCCAAATTCAAACAGAAAGGTATTCAGTCTTTCTAGTGAATCAAAATATTCATATTTTATTATTTAAAAAGTGGTGCTCATAGGCCCTGTATTTCTCAAGAAAAGTAAACTAATACCATTTCCAAGGATTTTTAAGCTGGCCTGTGCTCTGAATTACACTATGCATTATCAATGTTACTCAGGGCTTTTTTTGAGGGGGTACTTGGGGGTACTGAGTACCGGCACCTTTTCCATTGTCTGCTAAAATTGAGCCATGATCCAAGTTTTAATGAAAGAGCTCAGTCTCTACACACCAATTCTGCCATGTCATAGATTCTGTGACTGGTTGCAGGGGGCGTGGATATGATGGGGTGGGTCCCTGAGTGATCACCACACTGCTGAAGGGTGGCTTAACATTTGAGTACCAGCACCTTTTTTGTTAGAAAAAACACACTGGTGTTACTACAGTATTAACAAACCTCGTTATTCCTTTTCAGATACACAGCTATTCTTCTATCACTAATATCTGGAACTGGAAAAGGAAATCTTCCAAGCATTCTCCAGCTATATGGTAGCTCCTCAAACTAAAGGCAAGCATCTAAAATGGCTGCCCACATTTCACTTAAGATACTGAGGGGTCCTTTTACTAAGCTGCGGCAAAAGGGGGCCTGCGCTGGCATCAGTGTGTGTTTTTGACAGGCCTCCTTTTACTGCAGAAGGTAAAAGGCTGGATTTTTTTAAAGAAATGGCCGTGCAGCAAGTGAAGCACTTGCTACACAGCCATTTCAGGGGGAGCACTTAAAAACACCCATTGAGGTGGTGGTAAGGGCTCCCGCGCTAACCGAGCGGTAACTGGGCAGCATATTGCACTGCCTGATTATTGTTAGGTAAACAGCGGTGCTACAAAAAAAAAATTTTTTTAGCATCAGAAATTGTGTGCGCTGGGTGTGGGAACTACCGCTGGGTTGCTGTGGTAGCCCGTGGTACTTCCAGTTTGGCTAGCAATAAGCCTCCATTGCGCTTACTGACACTTAGTAAATGATCCCCACACTCTTTTAAATATGTTTTTATACACAGTGGTAGCTAACTGTCAAATAATCACTAAAGAAACAAGAATAACAAGAAAAATAAATAAAAATATTTCTTTCTTTTTTTTTTTTTACAAATGCTTCTATGTTTATAAAGGTACAAAGAATGTTACTCAGACATAAAAGGAATTTTACAGTTTGAGCTACATTAAGAGAAGCATCTTGCACAATGCACACTTTGGCAAGAGTCAACCTTTGGAAGCCTGTATGCAATGAAAATAGATTTTCAGGAGGTCATAAATTTGAAAAATGCATGTACTATTAAAAGAAAGTGGTCGCAACACTGGACCCGAGGACGTGTATCTATAGGCGGGAAGAAAGTGGAGGAGCAACACCGTGAGGGAAACAATGAGGATAGAGGCAAAATGGAGAACAAACCGGGCAAGGAACCATTTGCAAAGAACAGTAAAACAGACAGGGGAAGGACGTGAAGGGGACAAAAAACAAAATAAAAAGAACAGAAACTGGACTCCGACCAAGAAAAGAAGACAATAAACAGAGGTACAAACCTGCATCGGTGCAGTCCACGATCTGCAGTGAAAAGTAAACAAACAAGCCGGTACCCCGATTACACACCAAAATAAGAAGGAAAAAGAAGCCGTGACGTAGTGGCACGTCACGGGCAAACAGTGACGCATGGAGAAAAAGCAAGACAAAAATAAAACTGAAAATAACAATAAAAGGTTGCATGAGCCAGATAAGGGCCAGGGACATGCTAAAAGTACAAGAATGAAAGAATGCTATAGGAGGAAGGCACAAAACGGGGGCAGGGAAAAGAAAAGGGGGCAGGGCCCGAATTATATATACACTACATACCATGCTAGAGTCTGATAGCAAAATAATGCAAATGGTACAAAAAAAACCAGGTGAACAAACAAACAACAAAAATGAATGGCATTGGAAAACAAACAATAGGATACAATACAACAGATTTTGTGAATCAATAATTAACACATGTCAATTGTGCAACTAATTTCCGATACCTCTAGTTATGAATACAGGAAACAAAGTGAGTTGTACTTATGCATGGATTATGTTCATATGAACGGTTATGAGACAGAACTTAAAGAAAATGTATCAATTCAAGATCTTTGTTAAGCCCCTTAGGTGCTACTGTCACGTTTCCTGGCTGTTCTGAGCTGGGCACGGGTGGCCATCTTGGATTCAGGTTTATTCCAGGGTTTGGCGGCCATCTTGGAGAGGGCTGTTAGGCCAGGGCAGCCATCTTGGAGGTGGCAGCTGCAGGAAGGAAGCCCTTATTTGGTCGCAGGGTGTTCCTGATGGGGGCTGCCATCTTGTTTTCAGCTGTGCCTGGTTGAGCCTGATTCCTTTCTATTTAAGGCTCTGCCCTCAGTCTATCAGTGCTTCGGCTTCTACTCGGTTCGCTGACTAGTAGCAGTGCTTTGGATCTACTTCTGACGGATACTTGGTTCTGACCTTTGCCTGTTCCTGGACCTGCTTCTGACCACTCCCTGGTACTGACCCCTGCCTGTTCCTGGACCTTCTAGTGACCGCTGCCTGGTGTTGACCTGTTGCCTAGCCCTGGTTTGCTGTGACCTGCTGCTTGGTCTAACCCTGTGGACTTTGTGCTGGACTTTGTTCTCTCTGTTGCTGGCCGCCCGAACTCAGGGGCTCAACGGCGGGAGGCACAGAGAGGACTCAGGGTTTTGGCCGACAGCCCGGTGAGGGTTTCCTTCATCGTGTTCAAGGGCTCACCTCTCCGTGGAGATACATTACAGAAAGCCGAAGCCATGAGCTCGTCGGACAAACCCGACCTTACCGAACTAGCTTGGATTGTACAGCAGCAGCAGGGTCAGCTGAATCAGTTGACCACCGCCCTACAGAGCGTCTGTGCTCAGGTTCAGACAATCCAGACCACCCGGTCCAACGCTTCTGCTCCTCCAGAGCCAGCGGGCCCGCCCGCCTGGTTCCGCCTTCCGGACCTGCCACGTTTTGATGGTACTCCCGCCGCCTGTTGCGGATTCATTAACCAATGCCGGATGTTGTTTGACCTGCAGCCACGAGCCTTCCCTTCGGATCAAGCCAAAGTTACGTACATGATGACTCTTTTGTCTGGACCAGCCTTAGCCTGGGCTACCCCCCTGTGGGAACAGAGGGATCCAGTTTTGTTTAATTTCAGTGAGTTTTTACGCCAATTCCGAATGGTATTTGATGTGCCCGGAAGACCTTCCTCTGTAGCCGGAGAGCTGCTGCGCATGCAGCAGGGTACATACTCCGTGGGAGTGTACGCCATCCGATTCCGGACCCTTGCAGCTGAGCTGGGCTGGAACCAGGAGGTGCTGACCGCCATATTTTGGCAAGGAACTAGCCGGATGAGAAGTACCCACGTCCCTAGATGCCATAATCTCCTTGTGCACTAGGGTAGACGTCCGGTTCCAAGAGCGAGCTCGGGAGTGGGCGGAACAGCGCCCTGGACTCAGACACTCCTCCACCCCGCAGGACTGTCGAACTCCGAGACCAGCTCCGGAAGTTCCAGCAGAGAGATCGGAGGAACCCATGGTATTGGGCCAGTCTCGGCTGACCGAAAGGGAGCGAATGTTTCGGCGTAGAAACCGACTCTGTTTCTACTGTGGAGCGTCCGGCCATATGGTAGGCCAATGTCCCAACAAGTCGGGAAACGACCAGGCCCAGGACTACTGAGGCAGGTGGCCCTGGGTCATGTATCTTCTAAGCCAGAACCAGAGTCCCCGCCAGCGGAGAAGCTGGTGGTGGTTCCCCTGACCCTGCAATTTCAGGACGCGGTAGTATCCACGTCTGCCTTGATTGATTCTGGGGCAGGGGGCATCTTCATCGCTGCGGACCTCCTGCCTGGGTTGGGGAGTTCCTGTATGACCTGTGTATCACCGTTGCAGGTGACTTCAGTCCAAGGCATAGCATTGCCCTATGCCAATACCCAAGTCACAAAACCCCTACAGATGAGATTAGGGGCGAGTCAGCTCTATGTTCTGCCCAAAGCCATTCATCCGGTGATCCTGGGAATGCCATGGCTACGCCAGCACATGCCGCAGATCAACTGGGAGACGAGGGATGTGGCCAGTTGGAGTCCTCGGTGCCAGGAGACCTGTCTTGAGACTGTGGTTCCACCCAGTTCTAAAGTGGAGGCGGCCACCGGGAAGGTAAGGACCCAGTGCCCTGGGCTTCCTACTGAGTATCAAATGTTCCAGGACGTCTTCGATGCCCGGGAAGCAGAGATCCTTCCTCCTCATCGACCATTTGATTGCGCCATTGACTTAGTGCCGGGACAGATCCCACCTCGGGGACGATTATACACCCTCTCTCGTGGAGAGTCAGATGCTATGCGGCAGTATGTCCGGCACAACCTGGCGAAGGGCTTCATTCGACCCTCTTCCTCGCCGGCTGGCGCGGGGTTCTTTTTTGTGGCCAAGAAAGATAGGTCATTACGGCCATGCATCGATTATATGGGGTTGAATGCCATCACCGTCAAGAATAGATACCCCTTGCCTCTCATCCCGGAGCTTTTTGACCGAATCCAAGGGGCCACCATTTTTTCTAAATTGGATTTACGGGGTGCTTACAATCTAGTGCGGATTAGGCCGGCTCAACTCCTGGGGAACGGTGGGAGGCACAGAGAGGACTCAGGGTTTTGGCCGACAGCCCGGTGAGGGTTTCCTTCATCGTGTTCAAGGGCTCACCTCTCCGTGGAGATACATTGCAGCTACGCTCTCCAGTAAATAAATGATATGCTGCTCTGCTCTTAGCAGGGTTATATCAATATTACCCCTGCACCAATTACTTTTAATAGTGCGAAAAACTAAAGCTTTTATGTCATCAATGTTGTGTCCAGCCTGTATCCAATGTTCAACCAGAGGTGTAGTTTTTGATCTGTCTCTTAATGTAGCTCCGGTGTTCGATAATCCTGACTTTTACCATCTGATTATTTTTTCCAACATATATCATATTACATGGGCACTCAATTATATACACCACATTCTAAGATTTGCAATCACTGTTAAAATTAAGCTTGCAATGTTTGCCACTGGTTGGGTGAATAAAGACCTCAAGGCTAAGTGAATGTGCACAAACTGAACAGGAATTGCATTGTGACTGGTGTTGGTAGTAATGGACCCTTGTAGTGAAGGGAGAGCGGACGGTACTAAATAATTCTTGAGATTAGGATTTCGAGAAAGGGCAAATACGGGGGTAACATCCCTAAAACATGGATGTGTCTGCACAATATGCCAGTGCTTTTTGATGATTTATTTTTTTGAATTTATGGCTCAGTGATGAAAAACAAAAAGTGCAGACAATCTCAGGGTTGTTCTTAAGTTTGCTACCGGTCTGTAATAAATCTTTGTCCTGTTTTTAGCTTTATGGAAGCCTTGGAATAATACATTTCTTAAGATACCCCCTTTGACTAAATCTTTTTGAAAGATCTTTTGAATGACTGTAAAAATCATCTGTATTTGCACAACAGTCTCCTAAGCCTTAAGAATTGGCAGAAGGGTAGATTATTTTTCAAAGCCCGATTATGGTAGCTAGAGTAGTGTGAATAGCAGTTTCTGTCAGTAGGTTTCCTATATAATGAAGTGGATAACCAGTATTTTTCTTTTATCACCATAACGTCCAAAAATGGTATTTTCTCCATATCAAATTGCATTTTAAATTTCAAATGGGGATCAAGAGTATTGATCCATTTGTAAAACTCATTTAATGAGTTGGTACCACCCTTCCATAAAATGAAAATATCGTCAATATACCTTTGCACATCCAAATCTCTCGCTTGTATGGATGATCGGTTAGATACGTTTTCTCAAACTTAACCACATACAGGTTGGCTATATCGGGGGCCATGGACACCTCCATAGCTGTGCCCTTTGTCTGTAGGTAAAAGTGTCCATCAAAATGAAAATAGTATTTTGTAAATGGCAGAGTGGCTAAGGTCAGGATCAATCTGTTAGGGATCCTTATATTAGTTTGTCTATTGCAGAGTGTTTCCTCAATAATGATTAGGGCTTCCAACTGAAGGATGTTGGTGTACAAAGACTCGATGTCAAGAGTGACCAAGAGTAATCCCTCAAGCTCACCATCATATTCTTCTAGCATGGTAGTGAAATGAGAAGAATCACGTACATAAGATTCAATTAGAGGGATGTAGGATCTCAAAATATAATCAGTAAAGTCCAATAGGGGTTCAAGGATGAATCCATTGGCTGAAATGATAGGCCTGCCTGGAGGGTCTATAGTAGACTTGTGGATCTTGGGTAAGGTATATATTGTTGGAATGGTGGAGTGTTCTGTCACTAGAAATTGCTTCTCCTTGGGAGTTAAGTAGCCCATTTTACTAGCATATTCAACTATCTCTGCGATTTCTTCTTTCAAAGTTTCAGTTGGATCTTGTTGCAAAAGAGTGTAAAAAGATGTGTCACCAAATTGTCTCATGATTTCGGCAATATATGAATCCCTATCCATAATAACTATCCCACCGCCCTTATCCACCGGTTTGATGACAATATCAGTGTTGGATGATAGAGAATGTAGGGCCTGATATTCATCTCTAGAGAGATTGTGAAAGGGAAATCTTATACCACTAGTCTCCAGATGGATAATATCTCTTAGTACAACCTCATAAAAAGCCTTCATAATGGGATCAATGAGGCCTAGAGTAATCCATTTGGAGTGCCTTTTGACAACAGACGTATGAATATATAAGTGAGTGGATGAAGAAAAAAACTGTTTAATCTGCAATTTCCTTTGAAATTTAAAAAGATCGATATGTGTCTGAAATGCATCATAGTTGGACGTAGGTGAAAAAGAAAGGCCTCTACATAACAATCTACCTTCTGTTTCTGTGAGGGTGTAATGGGATAAATTTAAAATAGGAATATCACCTATCAACATGGGTAAGACCCTTTCTGTTCTCATCCTCTGCCGCGGCCTTTGTTTGGAGGAAATAATCTGTCCTGGTGTTGAAACTTGCCTGTCCGTTCGAAAGTTGTCCCTTTTTCATAAATGTTCCAAAATATGTTGTGGGGGTACAGTGTGGGATGTGGGACTAGAAGGAGGAGATGTAAACAACTCGGCATCTGACATACTTCTAATCCTTTTGCAACTTCTTTCTCTATCTAACATTTTAGGAGAACTGTCTATGTCTTGAAGTAGCTGTGCTTGTACCGTTAATTAATTCTTGTTATTGAAATCCAGGTTATAACTAATTTTATACCTTTTATCTATTGAATGTGGTCTTTTTCTGGATGTGTTGTAAAACTCAGTGTGTGATTGTGACCTGATGCGTTTCCTAGTTTGATACTTAACCCTTACTTTGGCCCATGGATATATAGGGCCTCTCTTATAATCATCGATATCACATCTAAATTTTTCCATTTTACCTTGTTTAAGGAGGGAAGGTATGGTCCAGGATGGCTGTTGGGTAGGGACTGGGACCAATGTTATCATCTGCACATTGAAGTTTGTTCACCACAGATGGCTTGTCATCTCAAATCTGTTTGTTGTCTCAGATAGTGTAATCAGTGGATCCACTAACAATGGCCATCTCACGAGTATTCCTAACATGTACAAGACATAGACCAAATATTACCACATTAGGCTATTAATGTCAGGGAATAATTTTATCACCCAGTCAGTGACAATGACGCTAGCTGTAACCTTAAGATAGGTTCTCCAAAATTATTTAACCCTACATCAGTTGGTCTTCATTCATTTTTAAGCTGGGGCCACTTTGGATTCTAATGAGCTGAAGGAAAACCACCAAATATCTTCCCATGCAGGCCCACAACACTGCTGATCAGTGTGTGTCAATCACATTCATCCCCACCAGTTCACCTTCAAACTTCATGGGGTGGGGGGGGGGGTTATCCTCAAGATTCTGAGCATTTCCAAATGCATTCTCTTTTAGTCTATTGAGAAATACATTGTTATACAAGCATGCAGCTCTTTCCCCATTCACGTTCCCATTTTTGTCCTGAGTCTGGGTAGAGAGTCAGAGTAGCAGAAAGAAAACAAAAGACAATGGGGCTACCCCAGAGATCTCTACAAGTTGCAATTGGCCCCGGGCCTTGATTTGCATAACACTGCCCTACATCTTTACCCATCAATGTTTGCTGCCGATTATCCTATTATATCAGAGGGTTAATCAGCACAAGACCTTTGTCATGATAGGTGGACACTGATATTCATACTGTACACAGATATAATGGCCATGTGCTGCAGTATGACTATGAGAGAGAAGATCCGCCAGCAAGCGGAAAACTCAAGCACCCCACGGTAAAAACAGTAATGTGTAAAAAGTGGGAGTACGACCAAGGATACCAGAAACTGGAAGATGTTCTTAAATAAAAACTTTATTGAAGGTTTGAAGAGTCTTCAAACCTTCAATAAAGTTTTTATTTAGGAACATCTTCCAGTTTCTGGTATCCTTGGTCGTACTCCCACTTTTTACACATTACTGCAGTATGACTATACCAGAAAAATGTTTCCCTTTCAAGACCTCAAATCATGTAATGCTCACTGTCCTCTGTCACTGTATTTGTACATCATGGTAATTGAAAAGATCATCTCTGACAAAGGCACCAGCCTCGGTTTGTGATGATGCCTCACCAGGCTCTATGTAACTCCTCTGACCCATCTACTATTGGGCACAAATCAAATGTGGGCACCTTAGTTGTTAACAAATGATAAAATCCATGGATTCTAACATGAGGATATGGAATATCTCCCCTCTCCCACCTTTCTTCCAATGAATACATATTGAGATTCTTAAGTCTGTCCCCATACGCTTTATAACAAGGTCCATTGACCATTTTAGCAGCTGCCCTCTAGACTGACACCATCCTGTTTATATCTTTTTGAAGGTGCAGTCTCCAGTATTGTACAAAATATTCTAAATGAGGTCTTGCCAGAGTCTTATACATGGACATCATCATCTCCTTTTTCCTACTTACCATTCCTCTCCCTATGCACCCAAGCATCCTTCTAGCTTTCACCATCGTTTTTTCTACCTATTTGGCCACCTTAAGATCATCACATATGATCACACCAAGTCCCAAAAATTCATGCACCAAAATTCTTTACCCCCGAAGGAAGTGACATCAGCATAGGGTATGGCAACAAGGGGCTAGAGCTCCTAATAGTACATTGGAATATCAGGCTAGCCCCCCTGTATTTTTCAGTCAGTTAGAGTTACTCATGAGGGGCTCTATATCAATGGTGACTAAGAAAAAATGTGAGATGACTCATTATAAATCACAGCACAGAGAACAACAGCGAGTGAAAATGCCGAACTGTGAGAGGGCTCTTTCCTAGATAGCACCTCCTCCTTTGGACCGCAGAGGAGGATCCCAGCTCCGACAATAAATCCCCAGTTTTGAGAGCGGATAATAGCAGCTTTCACCAATGGATGATGGATACAAAAAAGGGCTTGAAACTGGTTAGAAAGGATAACTGATTGGCAGTATCGGACCTTAAACAAGACATCCAAGCCCTTGAGGAGCATCAAACAGAGCTGAAACAACAAATGGTTCAGTGTGAAAAAAAGATGGATAACAGAGTTTGGTATCATCCGCAAAGAGACAAATCTTACCAGACAGCCCTTCCGCAATATCGCTCACGAAGACGTTAAAAAGAGCCGGCCCTAGGACCGATCCCTGTGGTACTCCACTGACGACATCCTTTTCTTCAGAGCAAACTCCATTTACCACTACCCTCTGTCTCCTGCCATTCAACCAATTTTTAACCCAATCAGTTACTCTAGGTCCCATACCGAGGGCACTCAATTTATTTATAAGTCGACTGTGCGGAACCGTGTCAAAGGCTTTGCTGAAATCCAAGTATACCACATCAAGCTCCCCTCTCACATCCAACTGTTTGGTCACCCAGTCGAAAAAGACAGTCAGATTTGTCTGACACGACCTGCCACTAGTGAAGCCATGCTGCCTCAGGTCCCGCATTCCATTTAGTTCAAGAAATATCACAATCCTCCTCTTTAGAAGCGTTTTCATTAGCTTACTCACCACCAAGGTCAGACTGACAGGTCTGTAATTCCCAACCTCCTCCGTACTTCCACTCTTGTGCAAAGGAACCACATCCGCCCTTCTCCAGTTCACCGGGACCACTCCAGTTTCTAAGGAAGCATTGAAGAGGTCCGTCAGTGGAGCCAACAGAACTTCTCCGAGTTCCTTAAGCACCCTTGGGTGTATCCCATAAGGCCCCATCGCTCTTACTTTTAGTTTGGCAAGCTCCTCACGAACACAGTCCTCTGTAAACGGGTCTTGGTCTACCATACATCCATCTCCTTTAGCCTTTGTTTTCCGCAGCCCTACCCCGGTCTTTCATTTGTGAACACAGAGCTAAAATAATTGTTAAGCAATTCAGCTTTATCCTTATCATCTTCCACATTTACTCCAAACATTTATGCCACCTAAAGCCTGGTATAAATGCCCATGTGTCACACAACTGTCAGGAATGGTGAGCCCTTGGACCAAAGCCAGAGCTTTGGCAGACAAATCACCTGGGCTGGCACAGGCAGGAATCAGAACAGACTGGACTAGGATAAACTAACAGACTCAACAAGGCAGAACAGAGGTAACTAAACACAATGGACAACACAAGAACTGGATCCAAACAAGGCAAGGAAAAGAAGGCAAAGGGCCAGAACTGGAACCCAGACAGGACAAGGCAAGACTCGGAACTGGATTAAAACTGGGACTGGGAAGTCACGGGGAAGAAGCACTCGAGGCTTGCTTGTATCGGGGAGGAAGTTGAGGTAGGCAGGGGCACTAGCCTCACCGCCCCTTTACGCTTTGAATGTGGCATTTCGATTGTGGAAACCTCTGTTTTCAATATTCCTTCAAAAAGCCGGCCAAGAGCGTCTTACACTGCACCCGATCCCGGCGCCATCTTGACACGCCCCCCCACCACCACCACCATGCCTTATTTAGATGTAGATCAGGCATATTCTGTAACAGTGCGCATAAATTTTCAGAATGACCACGACCTGCCCATTTTCCTCCCATGGCCACACCCCTTTTTGAGAGCTTAGTGGACCGATTTATGTGCATCACTTTATAAAATACACTTAGCGAGTTATGCGTATAAATCCTAATTAGTCCCAATCAGTAACGATAATTGCTTAACATCCAATTATCAGCACTGATTGGCTTGTTAACCAATTAAGTTCCACGTGCAAATCGGCCTACGCTTGCTGATTTGCACATGGAGCTTTACTCACTGTTTATAGAATCTGGGGAGTAGTACACACATAAATGTGAGTGCTTAAGACCTAGGTTATAACATTGCACTGTATGTAACTGGTAGCACTGGTTTCAGTGAGTAAAATCAGGGACTAAAAATACCACACTAGATTGGGAATGTAAGTAGAAGGCCATGACTGGCCCATAATGTCCCTACTGGAATTGAGTACATTGGCAGCTATGCATTTACACCATAGAACTAAGAACTTCATATACACATAATTTAAAATCCGCTGCGATCGGAACTGTGCCATAATTATATTCATTAGACTATTGATTTTAAGTAGACTTGAGGGAACAATACAGTATGATAGCAGTTCGACTTGAAGCCCCTAGAAGTTATTGAACAAGACTCTGTGTACGCATGCTATGCATACTGTCTTTTATATTAGGCCATTTCTACGACCTGCTGTGAAGAGTGTTCTTTCTGAGTGCTTTATTAGTTAAGCCTTCAGACTTAGGAAAATAGTCTTGTAGTTTGTAGAGCAATAATTGATTTTCCTCCCTTTGTTTTACCACTGTGAATATGCTTTTTGCATTAAATATAATCAGAAACTTGGTGCCTGAAATCAGGCTGGGAATTAACAACTTTCCATATTGATCATTCACATTTTGTAACCATTTAACAGATTATTCTCCATTGCTTGTCTTTGGTGTGACTTCAAATTGATTGCATAACAGCTGATAGGTGAATGGCTGGTCACAACTGTTGCTTTTCTGTTTTGTTTGACTTTGACATGGATTCACATTTAAACAAAGGTTGTATCTTCTGGACAGCTCAGCTTTACCACTGTACAGATGACAAGTAGTAGTATCTTTTATCTAGTCAATATTTTACATGTAATTTGTTACATTCAAACTTCTTTTAAGTTTTTCAGTTGCTAATCCTCTGTACCACAGGGAGAAGCATAAGTACATAAGTATTGCCATACTGGGAAAGACCAAAGGTCCATCAAGCCCAGCATCCTGTTTCCAACAGTGGCCAATCCAGGTCACAAATAATTGGCAATGTCCCCAAAAAATACAAAACATTTTATACTGCTTATCCCAGAAATAGTGGATTTTCCCCAAATGCATTTAATAATGGTCTATGGACTTTTCCTTTAGGAAGCCGTCCAAACCTTTTTTAAACTCCGCTAAGCTAACCGCCTTTACCACATTCTCTGGCAACGAATACCGGAGTTTAATTACACGTTGAGTGAAGAAACATTTTCTCCGATTCATTTTAAATTTACTACATTGTAGCTTCATCACATGCCCCCTAGTCCTAGTATTATTGGAAAGCATAAACAGACGCTTCACATCTACCTGTTGAACTCCACTCATTATTTTATAGACCTCTATCATATCTCCCTCAGACGCCTTTTCTCCAAGCTGAAGAGCCCTAGCTGCTTTAGCCTTTCCTCATAGGAAAGTCGTCCCATTCCCGTTATCATTTTCGTCGCCCTTCTCTGCACCTTTTCTAATTCCACTATATCTTTTTTGAGATGCGGCGACCAGAATTGAACACAATATTTGAGGTGCGGTCACACCATGGAGCGATACAAAGGCATTATAACATCCTCATTTTAGTTTTCCATTCCTTTCCTAATAATACCTAACATTCTATTTGCTTTCTTAGCCACAGCAGCACACTGAGCAGAAGGTTTCAACGTATCATCAATGACGACACCTAGATCCCTTTCTTGGTCCGTGACTCCTAACGTGGAACCTTGCACAACGTAGCTATAATTCGGGTTCCTCTTTCCCACATGCATCACTTTGCACTTGCTCACATAAAACGTCATCAGCCATTTAGACGCCCAGAGGCTCATTTTCAAAGCACATAGACTTATAAAGATACATAGGTTACTATGGAACTTTGTAAGTCTATGTGCTTTGAAAATACGCCTCCCAGTGTCCCAGTCTCGTAAGGTCCTCTTGTAATTTTTCACAATCCTCCCGTGATTTAATGACTTTGAATATGACTCCTACCGTGGAACCTTGCATGACGTAGCTATAATTCAGGTTCCTCTTTCCCACATGCATCACTTTGCACTTGCTCACATTAAACGTCATCAGCCATTTAGACGCCCAGTCTCCCAGTCTCGTAAGGTCCTCTTGTAATTTTTCACAATCCTCCCGCGATTTAACGACTTTGAATATGTTAAAAAGCAGCGGTCCCAGCACAGATCCACGGGGAACCCCACTAACTACCCTTCTCCATTCAGAATACTGATCATTTAACCCTACTCTCTGTTTTCTATCTTTCAACCAGTTTTTAATCCAAAATAGAACACTACCTCCTATCCCATGACTCTCCAATTTCCTCTGGAATCTTTCATGAGGTACTTTGTCAAACACCTTCTGAAAATCCAGATACACAATATCAACCGGCTCACCTTTATCCACATGTTTGTTCACCCCTTCAAAGAAATGTAGTAGATTGGTGAGGCAAGATTTCCCTTCACTAAATCCTTTGTCTCATTATCCATGATTTTGAATATGCTCTGTAATTTTGTTCTTAATAATAGTCTCTACCATTTTGCCCGGCACTGACGTCAGACTCACCAGTCTATAGTTTCCCAGATCTCCTCTGGAACCTTTTAAAAAAATCGGCATTACATAGAGGCATATTTTCAAAGCACTTTGGGAGGCTAAGTTCCATAGGTTTCTATGGAACTTTGGGAGGCTAAGTGCTTTGAAAATAAGCCTCATAGGCACCCTCCAATCTTCCGGTACCACGCTTGATTTTAAGGATAAATTACATATTACTAACAATAGCTCCGCAAGCTCATTTTTCAGTTCTGTCAGTACTCTGGGATGAATACCATCCGGTCCAGGAGATTTGCTACTCTTCAGTATGTAGATCTGCCCCATTACATCCTCCAGGTTTACAGAGAATTCATTATGTTTCTCCGACTCGTCAGCTTCGAATACCATTTCTGGCACTGGAATCACACCCAAATCTTCCTTGGTGAAGACCGAAGCAAAGAATTCACTTAATCTCTCCGCTACAGCTTTGCCTTCCCTGATCGCCCCTTTTACTCCTCGGTCATCTAGTGATCCAACTGATTCTTCTGCTGGCTTCCTGCTTTTAATATGCCTAAAAAAATTTTTACTATGTGTTTTGGCCTCCAACGCAATCTTTTTTTTGAAGTCCCTCTTAGCCTTCCTTATCAGTGCTTTGCATTTGACTTGACATTCCTTATGCCGTTTCTTATTATTTTCAGTCGGTTCCTTCTTTCATTTTCTGAAGGATTTTCTTTTAGCTCTAATAGCTTCCTTCACCTCACTTTTTAACCACTCCGGCTGTCGTTTGGTCGTCCGTCCTCCTTTTTTAATCCGCGGAATATATTTGACCTGGGCTTCCAGGATGGTGTTATTGAACAGCATCCATGCCTGATGTAAATTTTTGACCCTCGCACTCGTTCCTCTAAGTTTATGTTTCACCGTTCTTCTCATTTTATCATAGTCTCCTTTTTTAAAGTTAAACGCTAACGTATTTGATTTCCTATGTATACTTACTTCAAAGCTAACATCAAATCCGATCATATTATGATCACTGTTATCAAGCGGCCCCAGCACCATTACCTCCCGCACCAGATCATGCGCTCCACAAAGGACTAGGTCTAGAATTTTTCCTTCTTTCGTCGGCTCCTGTACCAGCTGCTCCATAAAGCTGTCCTTGATTTCATCAAGGAATTTTACCTCCCTAGCGTGCCCCAATGTTATATTTACCCAGTCAATATTGGGGTAATTGAAATCACCCATTATTATTGTGTTGCCTAGTTTGTTTGCATCCCTAATTTCCTTTAACATTTCTGCATCTGTCTGTTCATCCTGGCCAGGCAGACGGTAGTACACTCCTAACACTATCCTTTTCCCCTTTATACATGGAATTTCAATCCACGGTGATTCCAATAAGTGTTTTGTTTCCTGCAGAATTTTCAATCTATTTGATTCAAGGCTCTCATTAATATACAATGCTACCCCTCCACCAATTCGATCTACCCTATCACTATGATATAATTTGTACCCTGGTATGACAGTGTCCCACTGGTTATTCTCCTTCCACCAGGTCTCAGAGATGCCTGTTATATCTAATTTTTCATTTAGTGCAATATATAAAAAATAAATAAACTACAACAGCTGTCCTAACCTTTCCCTCCCGGGCAGCACTTGGAGACATATCCTCAGTGCGAGAGGATAGTACATCCTCTGGTGGGCAGGTCCTGGCTACAGGAGTACTTCCTACTTCACCAGGGTGATGCTCTCCCTCTAGAAGACCTCCCTCCTCCAAGGTACACAGGGGCTACCAGGGGCTACACAGGGGCTACAACATCCCTGTAGGTCTCCTCTATGTACCTCTTTGTCTCTCTCAGCTCCACCAAGTCTGCTACTCTAGCCTCAAGAGAATGGATACATTCTCTGAGAGCTAGGAGCTCTTTGCATCAGGCACACACATATGACATCTCACCAACTGGTAGATAATCATACATGTGACACTCAATGCAAAAGACTGGATAGCACCCCTCTCGCTGCTGGACTGCTGACTCCATCTTAAAACTTGCTACAGTATTAAGGATATTAGCCTAATATAAAAATGTCTTTTAGTTTATGTGGAGGGGCATAATCGAATGCGAACGCCCATCTCCATGGGCGTCTATGTCCGAAAACGGGTACATGAAGAAGCGGGACAGACCGTATTTTCGAAAAAAAATGGGCGTCCATCTTTTGTTTCGAAAATATGGTTTGGACGGACCAAATGCCATGGATTTGGTCATTTCTGAGCTAGGCGTTTTTTGGGTTTTTTTTTTTTTTTTTGCGATAATGGAAAATAAAACGTCCAGCTCAGAAACGTCCTAATCCAAGCCATTTGGTCATGGGAGGGATAAATGTACAACACTGCCACAGCTCTTAGGGGTGAAGGGGGCAACTACATATGGGTACAGTGGGTTTCAGAGGCCTCCCATTAACCACCACAAGTGTTACAGTTGGGGGGGATGGGCCTGGGTCTGCCTGCCTGACGTGCACTGCAGTACCCACTAAAAGTGCTCCAGGGACAGGGCTTTGTTGGCACACCAGTTGACACCTGAAGACTAATCTCGCTGAAAACGTCCTTTGTTTGAATAAGCACGTTTACTCACAGTTAACTGCAGATCAGAGGTTGTGACCCTCTGGCAACGAGTCTCACAGTAGGTCCGAGCTGGCAGAATGGTGTAAAATGCCCTCTTTCAGCAACATTCAAGGTAAGAACTAAGTGGTTAACACATGAACAGGATCTAAAACTGGCTTACAAAAATGGCCACTACCTCATGGACTACCAGAAATAAAACAGGGCACACTCTGACACAGAGGGAAAAGCACCATGTGAGTAGAGCCTACCAACTACCAACATCGTGAGCATTTAACACAAGCTAGTAGAATCACGGAGCCCAATACCCTACACCCACCACAATGCATTGCTGATGTGACTCTGCAGTGCCCTTAACAGAAAAGGTGTCACACTCACCCGAGACCCACATCAGAACCAGGGAAAGGCAGTCAGAGGATGGAACACATTCTGCTGTCATGGAGGTGGGTACGGAATTTGAGGCTGGCATACAGGCTGGCAAAAAAAGTTTGTAAAGTGGGGGTTTTTTTGGTGGGAGGGGGTTAGTGTCCACAGGGGGAGTCAGAGCAGGTGATCCCCGATTCCCTCCAGTGGTCATCTGGTCAGTTGGGGCACTTTTTTGGGACTTGTTCGTGAAAAAAAGGCTCCAAAAAAGTGACCCAAAATTGCGGTAAAAACGCCTTTTTTCGATTATCAGCTAAAGACGCCCATCTCTCCTCGGCCAATAACCATGCCCCAGTTCCACCTTCGCCACGCCTCTGACATGCCCCCATCAACTCTATTCGTTCCTGCGACGGAGTGCAGTTGAAGACGCCCAAAATCGACTTTCGATTATACCGATTTGGGCGCCCGCAAGAGAAAGACGTCCATCTCCCAATTTAGGTCGGAATATGGGCGTTTTTCTATTTCAATTATAAGGTGGATAGTATATTGTATGATTTATTTAGTGTTTCCTTCTTAGATGGTAATGAAATGTATTTAAAACTCTGTAAGAGTACTCCTTGCTTGTTACCCTAATTACAATAACTGACTATAAATGAAGAGTTATTCTAGGTGTGGGTTGGAAGACTAAACTTGATCCTGCAGTGCCTGCTAGATTCTGTTAATGCTGTGGTACAAAGTTTTTTTAAAACTAAGTGGAAAAGACTATGGAGATTAGTTGATAAAATTTGCATTTTATATTTTTATTTTGCCTATCACTAACCTACAATTCCTCCTTTAAACAAAGCACCAAGCAAAATAGTGTTCACTTACCAAAGAAATGTCTTCTTCTCTCGGAATGTCTCAGAAAGAAAGTTCAGTGGGACCTTTCCTCTTTATATAGTTTTGAATCTAAGGGGCCTTTTTTAAATAGTCTCTTTGAAGTCGGCTCAGCAACCTATGCAAGTATTCTACTTCCCCACACCTTAACACTTAATTAAGGTTGCTGGATGTGCTACCTCTCCAGCAGCCAAGGAACAGAAAATAACTGCCTTTTAGAACAAAAGTTTATGGCTGTTTAGTTTCTACCTCTAGAAAAGGTTTCAGTTTAAAACTATGGGGAAAATGCCTATTTCTAGAGAAAGTTTCAGTTTAAAACTATGGGAAAAGGGTTTGTACACTATCAGGCTTATTTTCAAAAGAGAAGGGCGCCCATCTTTCGACACAAATCGGGAGATGGTCATCCTTCTCCCAGGGTCGCCCAAATCGGCATAATCAAAAGCCGATTTTGGGTGTCCTCAACTGCTTCCCATCGCGGGGATGACCAAAGTTCACGGGGGCGTGTCAGAAGCATAGCGAAGGCAGGACTGGGGCATGCCTAACATATGGGCGTCCTCGACCGATAATGGAAAAAAGAAGGGCGTCCCTGACGAGCACTTGGGTGACTTTACTTGGTCCATTTTTTGTTACAACCAAGCCTCAAAAAGGTGCCCAAACTGACCAGATGACCACCGGAGGGAATCGGGGATGACCTCCCCTTACTCCCCCAGTGGTCACCAACCCCCTTCCACCCTAAAAAAAACCTTTTTAAATATTTTTTGCCAGCCTCTATGCCAGCCTCAAATGTCATACCCAGCTCCATGACAGCAGTATGTAGGTCCCTGGAGCAGTTTTAGTGGGTGCAGTGCACTTCAGGTAGGCGAACCCAGGCCCCCCCCCCCCCCACCTGTTACACTGGTGGTGGTAAATGGGAGCCCTTCAAAACCCACCAGAAACCCACTGTACCCACATGTAGGTGCCCCCCTTCATCCCTTAGGGCTATGGTAGTGGTGTACAGTTGTGGGGAGTGGGGTTTGGGGGGCTCAGCACACAAGGTAAGGGGGTATGCACCTGGGAGCAATTTCTGAAGTCCACTGCAGTGCCCCCTAGGGTGCTCGGTTGGTGTCCTGACATGTGAGAGGGACAAATGCTGGATTCCTCCCACGACCAAATGGCTTGGATTTGGTCGTTTCTGAGATGGGCGTCCTCGGTTTCCATTATGGCAGAAAATCGGGGACGACCATCTCTAAGGTCGACCTAAATTTCGTGATTTGGGCGTCCCCGACCGTATTATCGAAACAAAAAATGGACGCCCATCTTGTTTCGATAATATGGGTTTCCCCACCCCTTCGCTGGGACATCCTGCAAGGACATCCTCAGGAAAACTTGGGCGCCCCTTTCGATTATGCCCCTCCACAGCAACTAGTTAATAATGCTTGCCTCTCTCTCTCTCTCTCTCTCTCTCTCTCTCTCTCTCTATTCCCCCTTAATACTAAACTAGGTCCTGCTTGATTTTCCCTCTAACTTTTTATTCCCCCTTAATACTAAACTAGATCCTGCAGTGCCTGCTAGATTCTATCTGTTAATGCTGTGGTACAAAGTTTTTAAAACTAAGTGGAAAAGACTATGGAAATTAGTTAATAAAATTTGCTTTTTATATTTTTATTTTGCCTATCACTAACCTACAATTCCTCCTTTAAACCCCAATCTTTGTTCCCAAAGCACAAAGCAAAATAGTGTTCACTTACCAGTGAAATGTCCTCTTCTCTCAGAACTTCTCAGGAAGAAGATGTTAAGAATAGTTTTCTCTTAGTGTGAGCAAACTGTGCAAGCCAATTAATAACTCTGTGATCAACAAGTGGAAAGCCAGTAAACCACCACAGACATTCTCTTGCGATGTAAGACATTGCTTGATGCTTCGCACAACAATATAAGAGCCCTGTTTACATAGGCATGCTAGCGTTTTTAGCCCTCGCTAACCGTGTAGACCCCCTAAGGAATATTATGGGCATCTACATGGTTAGTGTGCACTAAAAATGCTAGCACGCCTTTCTAAACAGGGCCCTAAGTCATAAGTTCAACCCTTTCTTAAAAGACTGGATGCACAACAGTACAGTCCTGTCTGAAAATGACTCAGCACATTCCAGAGATGCCATGGCAGGTTAAAATCAGGTTGACAAATGGTTGGATCAGTGATAAATGAATTATTGGTAAGGTCTGTGGTTGGAACAGAGCCAAGCAGTAACTGAACACAAAGAGTCCCATGAAAATAGTAGTCATAAACCAAGAAGTGGGGAGTGAAAGAAGCCTGGACAAACTACAGAATCAACAGATAAAATTTATTGCTGCAATGTTTTATCTGTTGTTCCTATGGTTTGTCCAGCCTTCCTTTGCTCCCCACTTCTTGGTTTGTGTAAGGTCTGTAGTAGCCCACCATGAATGCCACAGCAAAACTGCCATCATGTCTGTGATTGGCATACATATCCAAACTGAATGTCTTGAAGTCAACAAACTGCTGGGTGATAATTCAGGAATCGAATTATGTACATTTTCGATGATTGCTTAAGACTTATTTATTTAGGAACTGTGGAAGGAGATGAATGTATTAGATTTTTTGATTAATTACTTTTGTTACTGTATTTCCTGGGATGTCTACTCTCTTTACGTGTAATCTGCATTGAACTGCAAGGTATTGTGGGCTATAAGAATAACATGTTATGTTATGTCTGCATATAAAGGCAAGCTGTTTTGGAAGATCTTTCTCAAAAAATTAAAGGTGGCTTCTTTACAGCATATGTAAGGGAGTGCTAAAATGCTGAGCATAAATATCCATGGTAATTGGGTTGAGCGCAGTGCCCCAGATATGAAACATTGATAGATTAGACCACAATACACATCCTCCGAGAAGCAAAATGCAAGCACAGGTGCTCTTGAAGTGTAGGCACTTGCTCCCCTGGAAGAGCCAGCTAATTTTTGTAAAAGACAATCATGAGTACTAACTTTGCTGGCTTCTAAATCAAAGACCTCTCAAGTGTCATACCAAAATATGCTAGATTTGGACCATAATTGAAACAATAGTCACTAAGAAAAATAGCAAGTTTCTACTTCATGATTGCATTGTAAATGTGAAATACATTTAAAACCATCTCAGAAGTGGTTGGATGCAAATGCTGTTGGTTAAAATATTTTTACAACGCCAGGTCACTCGAGAACACAGCAATTTCATTCTGCCCACAAACACATACAAATCATTATCAAGACAAAAAGTAGATGCAATATTGTAAGCAAGCTTAGAGAAAATTCCAAGAGAATTATGAATTAACAAAGCAGAGTATTTTCAGATAATGAACAATTTTTACATAAATGGAATTCAATCTTGAATAAATGTTTGCTAGACCTCATGTTATTACTAAGTTAAACCCCCAAAGGAAGCTAATGGACAGAAATAAACCAGCAGATTGAACAGCAATTCTATAAAGGGTGTTCAATGTTTAAATAGGCCTAAAATGAAATACTAAAGACTTTAGAGAAAAATGTGAAGAAAAATCATGCAAACTATTTTCAGCACTTTTTCCAATCTCTTGATTTTCCAATAGAAAACAGCATTTTTGTAGATGATGGCAATAGTTACTTTCTTCAAGTCTGGTATCTGACCTTCTTATTCTAGAATTCTTTTCATATGATCCTCCAAAGTATACCCCTGAATGGACACACTGGAGTTCACGTTAATGTGGTTCCAGAGAAAATGATGGCAGATAAAGACCCTATCAAATCTGCCCATCCATACCTTGTTTTTCCATGCCTCCCTCAATGCCCCACTGGTCTTTCTGACTCATTTTAATTCCCTTTTCTTCTTTGGCTAAGTTTGGTTTATTTCTTGGATGAATGAATTCTTTCCTATTGGTTACTGTAGTTCCTTTCTTCTGTGGAATTTTGTTTTTAGATGCAAACCACTTAGATCTGCGAGTTAGTTACTATCAAAAGATAGAAGGAGGTGAGGTCCTATTCACTATGAGACGCTTTTACTAACTACTACTACTACTATAAATCATTTCTATAGCGCTACCAGTTGTACGCAGCACTTACTAAGCCACGAAAGCATATGTGCATGCCCAACACACGCCAAAATGGAGTTACCGCCTGGCTACTACGTGGCTCTTGCAGTAATTTCATTTTTGGCGCACTGCCAATATGCACGGCCAAAAAATTATTTTTTTGGACACATGTATCGGAAGCACACCAAGTGGCATTTGACACGTGTAGGTCATTACCATCCGGTTACCTCGTGAGACTTTACCTCTAGGTCAATGGCTGGCGGTAAGGTCGCAGACCCAAAATGGACGCGTGGCACACATCCACTTTCAGCAAAAATTTTAAAAAGGCCTTGTTTACAGGCACGCTGAAAAATGGATCGGTGCGCACCCAAAACCCGCACCTGCACTACCGCAGGCAAGTTTTCAGCGCAACTTAGTAAAAGGACCCCTATATATCATATAACAATCCTCATTTACACAGAATGACTGAAAGATCTCTACTATGCATTTAAAAACAAAGGGAGGAAAAAGCCTCAGCAAGCCAGGACTTTCTTTAATACTTGGAGGGGCATAATCGAATGCAAACGCCCATGTGTAAGAATGTCCATCTCTGAGAACAGGTGCATGAAGGGGTGGGCCGAATCGTATTTTCGAAAAAGATGGACGTTTATCTTTAGTTTCGCAAATACGGTTTCTGCCAGGCAAATGCATTGGATGTGGGTGTTTTTGAGCTGTGGGCGTTTGTTTGAGCTGGGCGTTTTCGTTTTTCAGCGATAATCGAAACCGAAGTGTCCCAGCTCAAAAACGACCAAATCAAAGGCTTTGGGTCGTGGGTGGGGCCAGGATTCATAGTGCACTGGTCCTCCTCACATGCCAGGACACCAACCAGACACCCTAGGGGGCACTTCAAAAAATAAGAAAAAACATTAAATTACCTCCCAAGTGCATAGCTCCATTACCTTGGGTGCTAAGACCCCCAAATCCCCCCAAAACCCACTCCCCACAACTCTACACCATTACCATAGCACTTAATGGTGAAGGGGGGCACCTACATGTGGGTACAGTGGGTTTGGGGGGGTTAGAGGGCTCCCATTTACCACCACAAGTGGTACAGGTAGGGGGGATGGGCCTGGGTCCGCCTGCCTGAAGTGCACTGCATTACCCACTAAAAGTGCTCCATGGACAGGACTTGTTGCTGCTGTATAACCTTGGCACAGCAGTTTACACCGTAAGACTAATCTAGCTGAAAACGTCCTTTATTTCAATAACCGCATTTACTCACAGTTAACTGCAGATCAGAGGTTGTGCCCCACTGGCAACGAGTCTCCCTGGTACTAAGATTAGCAGTAGCTCAGAGCTGGCAGAATGGTGTACAATGCCCTCTTTCAGCAACATTCAAGGTAAGAACTAAGTTCTGTAACGTGGCTAACACACGAAAGGGATCTAAAACAGACTTACAAAAATGGCCACTACCTTGTGGACTACCGGAAACAAAACAGGGCACACTCTGACCCAGTAAGCAGAGGGAAAAGCACCATGGGAGAAGAGCCTACCAACTACCAACACAAGCTAGTGAAATCACGGAGCTCAATACCCTACTCCCACCACAATGCAATGCTGATGTGACCCTGCAGTGAAACCGAGAGCCACATCTGACCCAGGGAAAGGCTGTGAGAGGATCAAACACATTCTACTGTCATGGAGGTGGATATAGAATTTGAGGGTGGCATAGAGGCTGGGAAATAAGGTTTTTGCAAGTGGGTTTTTTTTGGTGGGAGAGGGTTAGTGACCACTGGGGGAGTCAGGGGAGGTGATTCCCGATTCCCTCCAGTGGTCATCTGGTCATTTAGGGCACTTTTTTGGGACCTGCTCATAAGAAAAAAGGGTCCAAAAAAGTGTCCTAAATTCTCACTAACAACGCCTTTTTTTCCATTATCGGCCAATCGCGCCCATCTCTGCTTGGCCAATAACCACACCCCAGTCCGGCCTTCACCATGCCTCTGACACACCCCCGTCAACTTTATCCGTTCCCGCGACAGAGTGCAGTTGAAGACGACCAAAATCGGCTTTCGATTATACCGATTTGGCCGCCCATGGAAAACAGACGCCCATCTCCCGAACATGGGTGTTTTTCTCCTTTCGAAAATAAGCAGGATAGTCACTTCAAGGCTTCATTGCAATCACAGGTATAAAAAAAACCTCCCTTGTGTTATAGTATAATGCAACTGTGGGCTTCTTTTACAAAGCCATGCTAGCGATTCCCACGTGGCAAATGAGAGGAAGCCCATAGGAATTGAATGGGCTTCCTCTCATTTACCACACCGAGAATCGGTAGTGCGGCTTGATAAAAGAAGCCCTAGTACTTTTTATGCTTTTTTTTTAACTTTTCGTGCAAAAAAACACTTAACTTATGTCCAAATGCCTATTTCCATAGCAGCATTTTCTAATTATCCCTATGCCTCCGACGGTGGCCAGCATTTTGGCACACTGTGTCAGGGATCAGCAGGGTCACTCCAGCTGCAGGCACCTTAAACAAACAAAATATGATACAGCATATATCTTTTAAAATCATGTTTCCAGTAGAAATCAACACTTACTGAAATAATGAGCAACACTTTCATTGCTGCTTTACCGGGGCTCAATGCTCCAAAATGATGTCCGCTCTGTTTAAATAAACACCGCCATGGAACTATCCAATCACAGCAAAAGAAGGCAGGGTAAAAAATATAGATTCCAAGAAAATTTTAAAAAAAATTGAACCATTCTAATGATTTTAACCTGAATATCCACCGCTGTTCCAGCTGTATAAGACGTTTCCTTTTATCTCCACCATGCTTATGTGGAGCTACCCAGTCTATAATGCAGAGAAATCATGATTCATTTCTCTACAGTGAATTGCCAGAGGAGTATCTTTACATGTGGCAATAGTACTTTTATGTTCTATTATCTTTATCTTGAAGGGGCGTGACATTTGGCCAACGTATAATTTATCACACGGACATTGAATCACATAAAGTGCAGCAAAATCAAAATTGTCACTAAAAACTTACCTGTTTAAAAAGGCATACCCTACCAATCCAACATAAATGCCTAATCTCTGCAACACGATAAAACTAAAATACGTAATGGACATAACACAACTCTTCCGCTGTATGATTTCCTTATGTAGCTGTACCAAATGAACTTTATCTTGCAGCAACATCACTTTGTATTTGTTTACACCGGAGTCTGCAAACGCCTCTCCGGCACTATGTAAGCCACATTGAGCCTTCAGATAGGTGGGAAAATGTGGGATACAAATGTAACAAATAAATAAATAAAAAAGGATGTTTGACAAGAGGTATCAGTATATAGTTTATAAATTTTACCATCTAAAGGATTTTTAAATTCAGCTCCAACCATTGTCATAGGGCAACTCATGGAACCTGAACATATTTGATGACCCTTTGAGGGAAGGGATACTTGTCATCTTAAATTATATTCAATGCCAGTCACCGGATATGGCCCGGTATGGTTTGCTGCTGACCATGGGAGTTAATTGGGTTGCCTCCCACAGTCCTACAGTACCTACATGTGTAAATGTTAGCATAGCACTTAAGTGCTATTCTGCAAATACCTGCTTAACTTATGTAGCATATATTTGCAAGGAGCGCTTACACAGGTGTGGAGCATAGGCGGGACATTGGCGGGGATCTCACTTACACATGTAACTTACAAAACACTGTAAGTTATTTGACCCCTGTGTGACACCTAAGGGTGTCATAGGAGTCACCATGATAAGAGACTAGAATGTAATGACCCTGGGGGCATCAGAATCTTTTGTATTCCCAGGAATTAAGGTGGGAGTTGCAGAGAGAACCGTAAGGGTTCAGATATAGAAGCTGCGAGAAAGGCATAGCTGGAGGAAAGGGGCAAGCGACCAAAGCCCTGGAGATTATTAGGGTGATCCAGGAGAGAGTGGTGCAAGGTCAGGCATTATTAAAGCAATCCAGGGGAGAGTGGTGCAAGCCCAGCCATAGTGAGGCAAACAGCCAAGCCCCAGGGGAAAGCCCAGCCATAGTCAGGCAGGCCACCAAGCCTCAGAGATTACTATGGCAGCACAGGGGAGAGTAGAGTCAGCCCAGCTATAGTTGGATAAGCAGACAAGCCCCAGGAAGGGCAAGCAGCCCAGGAAAGTTCTGTATAGGGATCTCCCACAGTAGGTTCAAAAGGGGAAGATGCCTCTGTAAAGAAACCAGATAAAGCAACCCAAGGAAAGTATGCCTTAATCTGAGAACGAAAATGAGAAGTCTTTATTAAAGACAATTGTTTGGGTAAAGCTCCTAAAATGAGGAGTTAGAAAACAGGATTTGTAAGAAACCTCCCAAGGGAAATGCCCATCCACCTCGGAGAGAGAAGTCCCTTAGTTTGGGAAAAGAACCCTACCTGAAACCACTGTAAATTAATGTCCATGGAAGACAGTAGATATTTTCCCCATTCCTGGAGGGGGAGGGGTAACCAGTGGTTGTCTAATTCTTACATGCTGTGAGATCACAAAGGCAAGCAAGATAGGCACTCAGGGGAATGTAATGGGCAAGGCAGGGAGCCAATGGGAAATAGGAATACCTATTATTATTATTAGCATTTGTATAGTGCTACCAGACGCACGCAGTGCTGAACACCTGACACAGAAAGACAGTCCCTGCTCCATAGAGCTTACAATCTAAAATATACAGACAAACAAAACAATTAAGATTGAGGGAAGTACTGGGTAAGAAGGAACAAGGGGAGGGCAATTGAGTAGAGGCTAGGAGCCAAACACAGTGGTGAAAAGTGGGTTTTCAGCATAGATTTGAAGACAGGTAAAGATGGAGCAAGACGTACAGGCTCAGGAAGTCCATTCCAGGCATAAGGTGCCGCGAGGGAAAAGGAACGTAGCCTGGAGTTAGCAGTGGAGGAGAAGGGGGACGACAAGAGAGACTTGTCCAGTGAGCGGAGTTCCCGGGGAGGAATGTAGGGAGAGATGAGAGTGGAGAGGTAATGGGGGGCAGCAGAATGGATGCATTTAAAGGTCAGTAAGAGAAGTTTGAACTGTATGTGGAAGCGGACAGGGAGCCAGTGAAGTGACTTGAGGAGTAGGCTAGTGTGGGTATAACGATTTTGGCGGAAAATAAGTCGTGCTGCAGAGTTTTGGACAGACTGGAGAGGAGAGAGATGGCTGAGTGGAAGACCAGTGAGAAGTAAATTGCAATAATCCAATCGAGAGGTGACAAGGGTTTGGATAAGGGTTCTGGTAGCGTGTTCAGAAAGGAAGGGGCGAATTTTGCTAATGTTATAGATAAAAAAACAGGTTTTGGCGATTTGTTGAATATGAGCAGAGAAGGAGAGAGAGGAATCGAAGATGACTCCAAGGTTACGAGCCGAGGAGACAGGGAGGATATGAGAGCCATTGACAGAGATAGAGAATGGGGGAAGAGGGGAGGAGGGTTTGGGGGGGGGGGGGGAAATGAGAAGTTCAGTTTTAGCCATGTTTAATTTGAGATGGCATTGAGACATCCTGGCAGCAATGTCAGACAAGCAGGCAGAGATTTTGTCCTGAGATTTCAGGGGTGGAGATGTAGATCTGAGAGTCATCAGCATAAAGATGGTAATGAAAACCATGGGATGAGATCAGAGCACCAAGGGAAGAGGTATAGATGGAGAAAAGGAGTGGTCCAAGGACAGAACCCTGAGGCACACCTACTGAAAGCGGGAGGGAAGTTGAAGAGGATCCACCAGAGTGAACACTGAAAGTACGGAGTGAGAGGTAGGAAGAGAACCAAGAAAGAACAGGGCCCTGGAATACTACTACTACTACTCCTACTTAACATTTCTAAAGTGCTACCAGGGTTACGCAGCGCTGTACAATTTTAACACAGAAGGACAATCCCTGCTCAAAGAGCTTACAATCTAATGGACAAATGTAGAGTCAGTCAAGTAGGGGTAGTCAATTTGGGGCATTCTCGATTACATGAAAGGTATAAAGGTTAGGTGCCGAAAGCAATATTGAAGAGGTGGGCTTTGAGCAATGATTTGAAGAATCCAAGCAAGGACTGCGTATCGAGGAGTAAGGTGTGGTCAACAGTGTCAAAAGCAGCAGATAGGTCAAGAAGGATGAGGATGGAATAGAGACCTCTGGATTTAGCCAGAAGCAGATCATTAGAGACTTTAGTAAGTGCAGTTTCAGTAGAGTGAAGAGGGCGAAATCCAGATTGAAGTGGGTCAAGAATAGGTAGAGAAGAGAGAATGTCAAGACAACGGCGGTGAACGACGCGTTCAAGTAATTTAGAGAGGAAAGGGAGATGGGGCGATAGTTGGAGGGACAGGTAGGGTCAAGTGAGGGTTTTTTAAGGAGTGGAATGACAATAGCATGTTTGAAGGTCGTAGGAACAATTGAAGTGGAGAGTGAAAGATTAAGGATGTGACAGATGACAGGGATGATAGTAGGAGAGATAGTGTTAAATAGGTAAGTGGGGATGGGATCAGAGGAGCAGGTAGTACATTTAGAGGAGGAAAGAAGGGCAGTTTCTTCAGTAGAAACTTCTGAGAAGGAGGAGAAAGAAGGAGAGGAAGGAGAGTAGGGGGTGTGGACTAAAGGAGAGAGATGTGGGGAGGGTTTGGATGAAAATTCAAGGTTAATCTTACAGATTTTATCATGGAAGTAATCAGCTAAGTCATCCCTATGATGTTTTTCCTATGGAATAGGAAAGGGGTGGGGCTCCAGGTTCAGGTGACTCAGTGCACAGCCCTGAAAACACTTTCAGGCGGAGGCAGAGAGTGAGCAGCCCAGCCGTTGGGAATGGAACCAGAAGCTGTCCATGACACAGAGCTACTGAATAGGATACTGTAGAAATATGCTAGCCCTTGCTCTCAGTAAAATACAGGCCAATGGCTCAGGCTAAGAGCTAGGCCTCTTAAAATCAAAAATCATCTCTGATACAAAATATATTTCACTGCAGCACAAGCTGAAGTGAGTTCCCAGAGAGCTGGCAAGGGAGGGGGCATTTGCTCTTGTCAACAATCCTGGGACTGGCACCTGTGAGAAGTCATGAGATAGATGGTCTGACTAGAATCAGAGATAGTAGAGGGTTAGATGTACGTAGGATGAGAGCATCCAAAGGGAGGGGGGAGCTGAGGAGAGCAAAATGACCTGTGAAGTCATCTCATAGATGCACTCAGAACATAATTTGTTTATACTTAGAGTTTGAGAACATGTGAAGTCATTCTGATCAACTGATAAGGGCCAAAGAGCTCTGGTGAGAAAGTTGGGGTCCATTGAAATGAATAGGGTCAAAATGATATAAAAAGGGGAGTCGGAAGGGTATTAGAGCAGAAGACTTCAGAAGGCTGGAGACAGACGTGTCGTGAAGTGCTGTTCTACCATATGAATACCTGGTTGCCTGTACTGCCTTTGGGTGAGATGCTGATCCTAATAAACTATCTTGCCATATCCACTGAATACTGGGCTTCTTTCTAATTGGAGTGTTTGCTACTGCCTAGACTGTTTAAAACTGTCATGAGAAGATACAGGGTTGGGGTAATTATTTGGAGGGAACATGCAATCCTTATCAGGATAGTAGAATGCCTATGGCTTCCGCTGCGCAACAGAGGTGGCAGACCTAATTATTAATCATCTGGTAGCAGAGGATGGTTTGCGTTGCCCTCTGGGACTAGGATCTGCCTCTCTCAATTTAACTAACATTGGGCACAGCACTGCAAATTACTTTAACCCATTTTTCCTTAACTTTTCAATATGATTAACCTTTGCCACAAAACTGCATTTTTTTCTTTCACTTTTAACCTTCTCCCTAACGAGCACTGTAACTCAGTGTCTTAAGGTTGTGCTGCTGGGAGGCGTGCCAAGCTTAGTTTGCTTATCAATTCAGCCCCGCTTCTGCAGAGAAGGGCTGCAGTTCAATTGACATACTGAATTTTAAAAGTAATTTTTCTTTCCGTTTTTTTTCCTCCCTCATGCCCCATGCTGACTTAGTATATGTAAATCAGTCATTACCTATCTATCCTGTTAACACTTGTTTGCTGTCCCTATCACCTTTATTGCTCATATGTCTACCTATCTAATTTACTGCCCTATATTTTCACACCTTTAAACTCCAGCTTACTCTCTCTAGGCTGGTACCACTGTCTTATCAACATATTCTCACGGTGCGGACTCATGCGAGGGCCCCTCCCTCAACGCATAGGAGATTTATGTTTCTCTGTCTCTAGATCTTCCGTCTGCCTTCTCCGGCAGCATTTCTGACACACGCAGCCTTCCTCCGGCTGCTTCCCCAAATTACCACCTTCAGCTGGGATACGCATTAGTTTTATCTTTTGTGTTAGCCACTTTCCAATTACTGGAGACTGACCCCACCCTTTGTAGAGGTTCCGGACTTGCTACAGTCTGTGTTGCCTGCTGCTCCTTCCCCTACAATAATAAAGGGAGTATTAAGCGTCCCATTGTAAGCAAGTGATTCCGAAGGTTTAGACTTTGCTAAATAAAGAGCTGGCACTTAGAAAGTGAAACTGGATTTTTGTACTACTGGGTTTTTTTCTCTCAAGAAAGACAGGTTTTTTTGCTTATTGTTTGTGGCACAGCCCAACTGTTGGAAGCAGAGGAAAAAACGTTAAGCTGAAAGTGATAAGCCATTCATTTATAGTCTTAAGGTATTTCCTAACATGTTTCCCTGGCAAGTTTGGACATTAGTTCCTGAATCCAGTCGAATTTAATTTGGATGCTGTGTTTTTGAAGTAAAAGGGAAACTTTAGAATTGTTTTGTTGCTGCCCACCCAAGGATGATGTGGGAGGATTCCTTGAAGTAAAAGGACTAGGTGGAGCCTTCCTCTTTACTCCTCTAAATGCCCCAGAGGAGCCAAGGTTTGAAAAGGGTAGTGACCATTAGAAAGCCCTGGAAATTGAAACCTATTTCATATGGTGCTGAGAGAAGGAAAGGGAGCAGCCTGGAATGAAGTTATAGCAGCCCTGGTAACAAAAGGGAGCCATGGAACTGAAGACAGCCCTATGGCGCAGGGATACTCACGTTTGAAATGCTGGAAAGGAGAAACTTATATGCTGGAAAGGAGAAACTTATATGGTTGCAGCACCTGGCTGTAAATAGGGCATGACAAGTTTTCCTTTTTATGAGACTGATTCTAAAAATTTTGGCAATAGTGCCTGAGTAACAGAGGTGAAGAATTCCTCTGTAGCATAAGAACATATGAATATCCATACTGGGTCAGACATTCTTCAGGTACTACAGACAATTTTAATGACAGGTTACATATTACTAACAGCAGATCAGCAATTTCATGCTTGAGTTCCTTCAGTACCCTTGGATGTATGCCATCTGGTCCAGGTGATTTAGTACTCTTTAACTGGTTGGTTTAGCTCAGTATGTCTTCCAGGTTCACAGAGATTTCTTTCAGTTTCTCTTCATCATCACCCTTGAAAACCATTTCCGGTACAGGTAGATCTCTACATCCTGTTCCGTAAAGACTGAAGCAAAGAATTCATTCAGTTTCTCCATTATGGTCTTGTCCTCCCTAAGTGCCCCTTTTTGCTCCTTCATGATCTAACGGTACCACAGATTCCCTTGCAGGCTTTCTGCTTCTGATGTACCTGAAAAAGTTGTTACTGTGAAATTTAGCCTCGGCGTCAAGTTTCTCTTCATATTCTTTTAGCCTTCTTTATCTATCATTGCTTCACATCTGACTTGCCAGTGCTTATGTTGCTTCTCATTTTCTTCATTTGGGTTCTTTTTCCATTCTTTGAAGGACATTCTTTTGGCTGTAATAGCCTCTTTCACTTCACCTTTTAATTATGCTGGCTGGTTTTTCTTCTTTCCACTTTATAAATACATGGAATGCTTCAGGCCTGAGCTTCTAAGAGGGTATTTTTGAACAAACGCCCAAGCCTGATTTAGAGGAATATTTTCGATATGACATCTAAATCTGAATTTGGACGTTTTACACAAAACGTCCAAATTCTGAACAGGAAAGAAGGTCATTTTCAACAAAAACGTCTATCTTTTCCTTTTGAAAATACTGTTTGGAAAAACGTTTTGTGATTTGGACATTTTATTTTTTGGTTCATTTTCAAACAAAAAACATCTAAATGCAAAACGTACAAAATACACATTACTCGCTCCTCTACTTTGAGAAATAAATTATTTAGTGTGCAGGGTCCCACTTTAGGGAACTCCCTCCCCTTAGAATTACTTCTGACACAATCTCAAAACTAAACTTAAAACTTACTTGTTTCATAAAGCATTTGGGACTTAGGTGCCCGGTTCTTGCCTGATAGAGAGGGAGGGGTGGTCTGGTGGTCTTTGCCTTCTCTTTTATCTTCTCTTTTCTTTTTTATTGTAGTTCCTTTTCTTCTTTTTTTTATACTATATTATTGTAAACCACTTTAATAGATTTTCTTTTGAGCAGTATATTAAGTATGCAAATAAACTTGAAACGTAAAGTACCCCTTTTACTCCTTGGTCATCTAAGGGGCAATTCTATAACTGGACACTAAAAGTTAGATACCCAGATTATGTGGACTGTGAGCCTATTCTATAAGAGTGCTCACACATGAAACTGTTCCTATAGATTACAAGCATGTCGGCATCTATATGTCTATATTTACACTCACCAACTTATGCCATGTCAATAGCAGGCATAAATGCACGCGTCTAAATGCAGCATTTTAGTGCAGAACTTATAGTAGTCTGTAAGTTATCTATGTAAATTTTGGACACCCCATGCCCCGCCTATGCTTCTCCCCTGTGAACGCCCCCTTGCATTTATGTGCTAAGGCAGTTGTTACCAGTTTTTGCCTCTATGGTGAGTTTCTTTTCCAATTCTTCCATGACCTGCCTTATTAAAACTCTGCTTCTAATTTGCCAGTGCTTATTTTTTTTCCTAATTTCCTCACTTGGATCTGCTATCCAATTTTATTTTTACAGATATCCTTTTGGCATTAATTGCCTCTTCTGCCTCATCATTTAACCATGCTGGCAGTCATTTGGTCTTCTTTTTGTTGGAATGTATTGTATTTTGCATGCATTGCCTGTCACCTATTATTTCTCTGTGATTACTCTGTGACCTCTGATGTGAATTACTTAGAGAGGTCACACAGCTATGTAACTTCCTGTGGGGGTTAGATGCAGCAGATGCAGCACATGGAGCACATGGAGCTCATGATCTCTCCTAACCTGAGAGGATCTATGGTGGTGTGAGCATCCATTACCATCTAAGCACATGGAAGGAGCTGATAATACAAATGTATAGTAATATGTATATATAAGCCTGTCTGATTATAATCTAACTACAAACTGTGAGTAAACAGATGTTTTGTTACTTCAACTTTAAAGTGACTCAGCAGTGAATTATTCAGGGGTGAATGAGAGAGAGATGAAGAAAGAAATTAACATTTCTAAAGCTGAAGCTGTGTGTACTAAAATCTGCTAATTATTTACTACAAATAATCCAACAAAAGGGTTATGGGCCCAGGGTCCAGGAATTGAAAAAGAAGAGAAATATTACCAGGCAGTAAAAAAGCCACATTTTTTCTCTTAAGTTTTAAAGGAAAGATTCAGTCTGTCTCTCTCTCCCCCCACACAGCAGACAGAAGGCTAAGAAAATGGCTGAGGGAGGAAATTCACCATTGTTCTATTCTCTCAAGGTGCCTAAATTAACTGAGTTTAATTATCGGCAGTGGGAACTAAGATTCATATGTCTCCTTCGAGCAAAAAGATTAAATATATGCTTAGACCAAGACAGAACAGCTGAAAATATGGCTGAATGGGACAATGCAAACTATTATGTGAAGTGCATGCTTTTGGAAGCTCTCTCAGAGAAAAAAGCCATATTAGTGGAGGGAAAAGATACACCAAAGGACATTTTATATAAACTGAGAACTATGTATGCAACTACATATGCAAAGCAGCAACCAATTTGGTTAGCAGAGTTGAATGAAACCAAATTAAGGGATAAAAGTAAATGTAATGATCACATTATGCATCTTATGTCTTCATTTCAAAAGCTAGAACTTTCTGGAATTCCCATGTGTGATGCATTGAAAAGAGCATTTCTTTTTACCTCACTATCAAAGAAGTTTGATGTTTTTAGGTCTGTAAATGAGGCAATTGAAGGGCAATCTTTTGAACAGGCAACATCAAAACTAAGGCAGGAATGCATAATAAATGATTCTGAGGAGATGTGTTCTCAAAGCAAGTCAGAGAGAAATGAAACAAATTTCTTGGCAAAGAACAGAGGAAGGCGGAGCTATGGGAAAACTCCACCCAAGGGCAAGCTGATTTGCTACTCATGTGGAAAGGAGGGACATGTATCTAAATGGTGTAAGGAAACACAAAACACTCCCTCTAGCTCACCTAAGCCAATGGAACTAAAGAATTTTCAAACCAGGAAATGTATGAAGGACAAAGATAAACACAAGGGTTTTCTAATGGCAGAAAAATCTTTGACTATGGTAAATAATAATTCAAATGAAAGTACTTGGATTTTGGATTCAGGGAGCACATGCCATTTAACCAATTGTAAGGATTTCTTTCAGGAAATGTGTCCAGAGGAAGGTATTCTTAAAACTGCAAACGCAGGGACTGCTAAGATCCAAGCAAAAGGGATTGGATTCCTAAAATGCAAAGTGTCTAATGAAGTTAAAGAAATTCCTGTAAGTGATGTCTTGTATATTCCCCAAGCAGTTTGCAATATGCTTAGTGTATCTACATTAGATAAGAAGGGATTTGTGATTCATTTTGAAAACAGTAAGTGCACAATCTCTAAAAATGATGAAGTGTATGCTGAAGCTTTTATGCATAATGATGTTTATAAACTGAGCATTTCAGGTGAAGCCTCACATATGGCGCAAGTAAGGAAGAATGATGGAAAATGTAGTCTGGAAATCTGGCACCGCCGCCTGGGACATCGTGATTCTAAGGTGATCCAGGATCTTTACAGTAAGCAACTAGCCACCGGCATTCAGATAAGTGCAGATGCTGGTAAAATGGAGAAATGCATAGACTGTGTTACTCAAAAAGGTGTGAGACCCTCATTTCCTGCATACACAGGAAATAGGAGTAATAAAGTACTGGACTTAATACACAGTGACTTATGTGGACCGTTTAATATCCCATCATTGGGAAATAACAGATTTGTGCTAATATTCTTGGATGATTTCTCTAGATATTGTGTGGCCTATTTGCTGAAAGAGAAAAGTCAAGTCACAGACATGCTGAAGAAATACGTAGCCATGGTGAGCAATAAATTTGAAAGAAAACCAAAGGTTCTTCAGACCGACAATGGTGGTGAGTTCACTTCACAAAGCATGCGCACATTTCTAGAACAAGAAGGCATTCAGCATATCACAACAGTAGCTTATACACCAGAGCAAAATTCTGTTGCAGAGAGAAAATTTAGGTCACTTGTGGAAATGACCAGATGTATGCTGTCAGATAGCAATCTCCCTAAAAGACTATGGGGGGAAGCCATTCTCACAGCAGTGTACCTACAAAACAGAATGCCAACTAAAGGCGCTGAGCGCACACCACATGAGACATGGCATGGTAGGAAGCCAAACCTGTCACACATAAGAACATTTGGAAGTACAGCATATGCTCATGTACCAAAGCAAAGAAGGCATAAGCTGGATTCCACAACAGAAAGGGGCATTTTAGTTGGCTATGCTCCAGGACACAAAGGATATAGAATTTTGAATCTGAAAACTGGCATTGTTGGCATAAGACATGTTACATATTTTGATGAAAACAAAAGGGTTGATAAAGGCTGGATTATCCCAGATGAGCCTTATCATCCAGAATATGAAAATAGAACCATAATAGACATGCCAGTGTATATAAATGCCATACCAAGGCAGATGTCTGAAAGCAACTCATCTGTATCTAACGAGGAACAGGCAGAGGAAACAGACACGGAAAGGATCATTGAAGAAGACAGTACAGTTGGAGAAGGGGAATCAATTGGAGAAGAACTCTCAGATTTAGAGGATGCGGAAAGGTCAGACCAACCTGTTGTCAGACGCTCATCCAGGGAAAACAAAGGTGTTCCACCCCCAAGACTGTCTTACCTAACAAAGTCAGCAGAAGCTCAAGAGCCCTTAACATGGGATGAGATTGAGAAAATGCCAGCAGAAGAAGCTGCTGAATGGCATAAAGCTGCACAAGAAGAAATTGATGCATTGGATAAAAATAATACTTGGATTCTTACAAAATTACCTCCTGGCAAGAAAGCTATAGGATGCAAATGGGTATTCAAGTTAAAAAGGAATGCACAAGGAAAAGTGGAAAGGTATAAAGCCAGATTAGTGGCAAAGGGATATCTTCAAAAATATGGAGAAGATTTTGATGAAGTGTTTGCACCTGTAGTGAAACACACGACAATCAGAACACTTCTGAGCATTGCAGTCTCAAAAGGCATGCAAGTCAACCACATTGATGTGAAAACAGCGTTTCTTCACGGAGATATAACTGAAGACTTGTACATGGAACAACCAACAGGTTTCATAAATACAAAACAAAGACAGCTAGTGTGTAAATTAAACAAAGGTCTTTATGGATTAAAGCAAAGTGCAAAATGTTGGAATGAAAAATTGCATGAAATATTGACAAATTTAGGATTTAAGCAAGGTGAAGCAGATAAATGCTTGTACACTAGGTGCACAAATGGACAATATGCATACATTTTAGCTTTTGTTGATGATCTGCTCATTGCAAGCAAAAGTGAGCAAGAGTGCAAGGACATTGTAAAGTGTTTAAACCTCAATGTTGAGATAAAAGAACTTGGTAATGTGTCATACTATCTTGGTATAGAAATTGAGAAACAAAATGATGGTTCTTATCTTCTAAGCCAGAAGCAGAAAATAAATGAGCTTATTGAAAGTTTAGGTATGCAAGATGCCCAAGTTGTAAGCACTCCCATGATCACTGATTTTCTGAAGGATGAAACAGTAAGAGAACCTTTACCAGATAACATCCAATATAGATCAGCCATAGGTAAGCTTTTATATCTAGCTACCACATACAGGGCTGATATAGCAAATGCAGTAGGAATTTTGAGCAGAAGGGTCAGCTCACCTACCAAATCAGATTGGACTGCAGTTAAAAGGATGGTAAGGTATTTAAAGGGTACCATTGATTGTAAATTAAAGATTTCAGCCAATAGTAATCCAAAACTAATATGTTACTGTGATTCAGATTGGGCAGGGGATCATTCTGATTATAAATCCACAAGTGGATATGTGTTTATGTATGGAAATGTACAAATTTCATGGGCCAGTCATAAACAAAGTATTGTGAGTTTGTCTTCTACAGAAGCTGAATATGTGGCCGTATCGGAAGCGTGCAGAGAACTGATGTGGATTGAAAAACTTTTGCTGGATTTCGGAATAGCTGAAAAGAGACCAATCCAGTTAATGGAAGATAATCAGAGCTGCATCCGACTGTCACAGAATGACAAGGTTCAGTCACGCACCAAGCACATCGCAACGAAATACCACAACGTGCGAGAGTTGGCGAAAGAAGGGGTCATCAGTCTACACTATTGTCACACCAGTGAGATGACAGCTGACATCATGACCAAACCGTTACCCAGAGAACATTTTGTGAATCTGCGTATAAAGCTTGGACTTTGTATGAATAAATAATTGCATGACAGTAATGCATGAGAAGGGGTTTGTTGGAATGTATTGTATTTTGCATGCATTGCCTGTCACCTATTATTTCTCTGTGATTACTCTGTGACCTCTGATGTGAATTACTTAGAGAGGTCACACAGCTATGTAACTTCCTGTGGGGGTTAGATGCAGCAGATGCAGCACATGGAGCACATGGAGCTCATGATCTCTCCTAACCTGAGAGGATCTATGGTGGTGTGAGCATCCATTACCATCTAAGCACATGGAAGGAGCTGATAATACAAATGTATAGTAATATGTATATATAAGCCTGTCTGATTATAATCTAACTACAAACTGTGAGTAAACAGATGTTTTGTTACTTCAACTTTAAAGTGACTCAGCAGTGAATTATTCAGGGGTGAATGAGAGAGAGATGAAGAAAGAAATTAACATTTCTAAAGCTGAAGCTGTGTGTACTAAAATCTGCTAATTATTTACTACAAATAATCCAACACTTTTGACCTTTTCTAATACATGGACCATTGGTCTGGGTTTCCAAGACAATATTTTTAAATAATGCTCATGCTGCATGGAAACATTAAAGCTTTGCAACTGTTCCTTTTAGTTTCTTTCATATTGTCTCATTTTATCATGGGTGCAGAGGCCCTCCTGACCCATCAAGACAAAGGTTCTAGCTTACACAGGGGTCCTTTCACAAAGGCGCGCTGAAAAATGACTTTCGGTAGTGTAGACGCAGGTTTTTGAGCGTGCGCTGATCCATTTTTTAGCGTGCCTGTAAAAAAGGCCTCTTTTTTGCCAAAAATGGACATGCGGCAAAATCAAAATTGTTGCACGTCCATTTGGGTCCGAGACCTTACTGCCAGCCATTGACCTAGCGGTAAAGAATCTGAGCGGTAATGACCTACATGTGTCCATTACAGGTGCCAGAAAAGAAAAAATATTTTTCAGGCACACGTAACGGCGCGCGCCAAAATTGAAAGCAAGGGCCACGCGATAACCAGGCGGTAATTCCAATTTGGTGTGCGTAAGCGCCTACACGGCTTAGTAAAAAGGCCCCATAGTAACATAGTTAATGTCTGCAGGTAAAGACCTTCACAGTCCGTCCAGTCTGCCCAACAAGGTGGCCAGAGTGGAATCTGGCACTCCGCACAGCTTCCACTTCTTCATTAATCTCTGTTTATCTCTGCCAATTTTGGGGCACAGACCATAGAAGTCTGCCCGGCACCAGTCCTACTTCTCAACTGCTGGAGTTATTGTCGAAGCCCACCCGAGTCTTGATCCTAATCTGTTTTTGTCATTTATGGGACCCAGATCATAGAAGTCTGTCCGACATTGGTCTTACTTCCCAACCTCTGAAGCTGCTGTCAATGCTCACTCCAGAACTTTATGAGGTCATTAAAGTTTTGCTTTAGTTGGATTCCATCCTTTTTCTATGTAGAGATCCTCTGTGTTTATCCCATACATTCTTGCAGAGCAAAAGGTGGAGAAATCCAATGGAGCACCAGCAAAAAATCAGAAAGATGTCCTAGCTATGTATGTGTATGTTTGATGTACACTTGATATACTACTTAATCCGACTAGTGGGCTAAGGTGGTTAATAAATAAAACACTGAAGCAGGCAAAAGGAGGAAAGAACAGGATCTGGAACAAGCCTGGGTGGAAGGGAAGCTGAGCAGCAGGGAGACAGTAAGCCAAGAAGAGGAGTAATAGCATCCACAACAGAGACCAGCCCAGACGGAGAGCATAGCGGAAAACAGCAGGACTGTGCTGAGAAGTAGTGTTGTGTTGGGACTATGGAGGATCTGTACTAGGGGCAGGAGTAGCCGTGAGGAGCAGTGCAGTCCTGGGCAGCACTGAGGAGAGCTGGGTTAGAGCAAGTCCAGTTGTGTGAGCCCTACCCTGAGAGAGAGGAGACGCCTGTGTGAGAGTGTACCCTGCACTGAAGAGGCCTGTCCCTGGGGAAGAGAAGAAACCCCCAACCTCTGACTCAAATGCTCTGACCCAAAGAAGCTCTGTGCTGGAAAATCCACCAGAGTAGGTATCTGCCCAGAAGAGGGAAAGCCCACTTAAGAAAAATAAGATCCTGTACCATGAACTCCTGTCTTAAAGCCCACTTCCCGCCTCTGTGTGTGTCTCTCGTGCCAGACGCCTGCCTCTGGGGGGGGGGGGGGGGGTCCAGCCTACCTCCCTGAAAGCACCACTAAGGGGTATAGTATGGGTGGGAAAAAGAACCTAAAAGAGAATTTAAGGAAAAAAGGTGGGAACTAGGTAGGAAATTTCCCTAATTACTTTTTTCTTTGAATTTAGGTAGTCTAAAAGGCCTTCAGCCAAAGAAGGCACTGACTGGAGTTAGGTCGCTATACAAGTTTTATATATATACAGTGGTGGAAATAAGTATTTGATCCCTTGCTGATTTTGTAAGTTTGCCCACTGACAAAGACATGAGCAGCCCATAATTGAAGGGTAGGTTATTGGTAACAGTGAGAGATAGCACATCACAAATTAAATCCGGAAAATCACATTGTGGAAAGTATATGAATTTATTTGCATTCTGCAGAGGGAAATAAGTATTTAATCCCTCTGGCAAACAAGACCTAATACTTGGTGGCAAAACCCTTGTTGGCAAGCACAGCGGTCAGACGTCTTCTGTAGTTGATGATGAGGTTTGCACACATGTCAGGAGGAATTTTGGTCCACTCCTCTTTGCAGATCATCTCTAAATCATTAAGAGTTCTGGGCTGTCGCTTGGCAACTCGCAGCTTCAGCTCCCTCCATAAGTTTTCAATGGGATTAAGGTCTGGTGACTGGCTAGGCCACTCCATGACCCTAATGTGCTTCTTCCTGAGCCACTCCTTTGTTGTCTTGGCTGTATGTTTTGGGTCATTGTCGTGCTGGAAGACCCAGCCACGACCCATTTTTAAGGCCCTGGCGGAGGGAAGGAGGTTGTCACTCAGAATTGTACGGTACATGGCCCCATCCATTCTCCCATTGATGCGGTGAAGTAGTCCTGTGCCCTTAGCAGAGAAACACCCCCAAAACATAACATTTCCACCTCCATGCTTGACAGTGGGGACGGTGTTCTTTGGGTCATAGGCAGCATTTCTCTTCCTCCAAACACGGCGAGTTGAGTTCATGCCAAAGAGCTCAATTTTTGTCTCATCTGACCACAGCACCTTCTCCCAATCACTCTCGGCATCATCCAGCTGTTCACTGGCAAACTTCAGACGGGCCGTCACATGTGCCTTCCGGAGCAGGGGGACCTTGCGGGCACTGCAGGATTGCAATCCGTTATGTCGTAATGTGTTACCAATGGTTTTCATGGTGACAGTGGTCCCAGCTGCCTTGAGATCATTGACAAGTTCCCCCCTTGTAGTTGTAGGCTGATTTCTAACCTTCCTCATGATCAAGGATACCCCACGAGGTGAGATTTTGCGTGGAGCCCCAGATCTTTGTCGATTGACAGTCATTTTGTACTTCTTCCATTTTCTTACTATGGCACCAACAGTTGTCTCCTTCTCGCCCAGCGTCTTACTGATGGTTTTGTAGCCCATTCCAGCCTTGTGCAGGTGTATGATCTTGTCCCTGACATCCTTAGACAGCTCCTTGCTCTTGGCCATTTTGTAGAGGTTAGAGTCTGACTGATTCACTGAGTCTGTGGACAGGTGTCTTTCATACAGGTGACCATTGCCGACAGCTGTCTGTCATGCAGGTAACGAGTTGATTTGGAGCATCTACCTGGTCTGTAGGGGCCAGATCTCTTACTGGTTGGTGGGGGATCAAATACTTATTTCCCTCTGCAGAATGCAAATAAATTCATATACTTTCCACAATGTGATTTTCCGGATTTAATTTGTGATGTGCTATCTCTCACTGTTACCAATAACCTACCCTTCAATTATGGGCTGCTCATGTCTTTGTCAGTGGGCAAACTTACAAAATCAGCAAGGGATCAAATACTTATTTCCACCACTGTATAAAAACATATAGTCATATTTCAATAAAAATGTGTAATATATATATATATATACAGTATGTCTCCATTACCATGAGCATTTGGATATAAGTACTTTTTATGCATCACATTGTTATGATTTGGTAATTACTTTTATTATTGTCTGATGGCTAACTGTGCCTGTTTTCTGTTGAGACTAATTTACCATCTTTTCAGTTATAGTTTTTAATGTTTAAAGTTTGTGAATCATTATCAGTAATATCTATTTGATTGGATTATCCTTTATGAATAGCACTCACCTTGTAAAATTTTTGGCACTGATTTTAATTTACCTAATATGTTTATTAACAGATAACCAATGAAGATCTGTCAGAAGCGGAGCAGCACTGTCACATTTGCAAGCAGTGGTATTCTGTAGCAAGTGCAACTTTTTCTGAAGTTTGGTTGAAGCATTGCAATATAATAAATCGCAGTAATCTAATTTTGAAAGGAGAATTGCCTGCATTATAATTCTAAAGTTTTGTAAATTTAGTGAAGATCATATAGCTTGAAGATGTCTTAGTCTAGAAAAAAATTGTTTGGTAATGCATTAATTTGTCTCTCAAAGGACAAATTAGAGTCTAGAATAGAAACATAGAAACATGACAGCAGATAAAAGCCATTTGACTCATCCAGTCTTCCCATCCTCTGTAACACCTAATTCCTAAGCGATCCCACATGCTTATCCCATGCCTTTTTAAAATTCTGAAACAGTCCTTGACTCCACCACCTCCACCAGGTGGCCATTCCATGCCTCCACCACCCTTTCTGTGGACTAATACTTCCTTAGGTTACTCCTAAGCCTATTCCTTCTTACCTTTGTCGTATGCCCCTCATTCCAGAGCTCTCCTTCATTTGAAAAAGGCTCTCTTCATGTACATAAATGCCCTTGAGATATTTAAATGTTTCTATCATTTCTCCTCTCTCCCTCCTCTCTTCCAACGTATACATGTTGAGGTTCATAAGCCTGTCCCTATAATTTTTGCATTCAAGACTGCTTACTAATTTTGTAGCCACCCTCTGGACTGACTCCATCCTGTTTATATCTTTCCGTAGGTGCGGTCTCCAGAACTGCACACAGTACTCCAAATGAGGCCTCACTAGAGACTTATACAATGGCACTATCACTTCGTTTTTCCTGCTGGTCATGCCTCTCTATGCACCCAATCCTTCTGGCTTTGGTCGTCACTTTTTCTACCTGTTTGAAAGCTTTAAGGTGGTCAGACACAATCACCCCCAACTCCTGCTCTTCCTTCGCACACTGAAGCACTATACCCCCTATACTGTACCGTTCCCTCGGATTTTTGCGACCAAAGTACATGACCCTGCATTTTTTGGGATTAAACCTTAGTTGCCAAATATCGGTCCATTCCTCCAGCTTCGCTAGGTCCTTCCTCATGTCATTCACATCCTCCAGGGTGTCCACCCTGTTGCAGAGTTTAGTATCATCCGCAAAGAGACAAACCTTACCAGACAGCCCTTCCGCAATATCGCTCACAAAGACGTTAAAAAGAGCCGGCCCTAGGACCGATCCCTGCAGTACTCCACTGACTACCTCCTTTTCTTCAGAGCAAGCTCCATTTACCACCACCCTCTGTCTTCTACCATTCAACCAATTTTTTACCCAATCTGTTACTCTAGGTCCCGCACCGAGGGAACTCAATTTATTTATCAGTCGCCTGTGCAGAACCGTGTCAAAGGCTTTGCTGAAATCCAAGTATACCACATCAAGCGCCCCTCCCACATCCAACTGTTTGGTCACCCAGTCGAAGAAGACAGAACTTTAGAATGATCCTCTATTTTTAAATTTCCACCAGGAGATAGTACAAGCTCTTTTTTCAGAATATTTTCAAAGTCCCCAAACCAATGTATTATTTTTGTTTTGTTTTTTTAATTTTAAAAAATGTTTATTTGTCCAATTATCTATAAACAAAATATATTTTAAAGATGTTAAAGTATCTTCAAATTTTTGTAAAGCTGGATTCAGCAAAAAAAATATGTCATCTGCATAAGATTAAACTGTAACCCCTAACTCTGAAACTAATTCACCCAAAGAGCAGTGATAGATGTTAAATAAAATTGGTGAGTGGTCAGCCCTGTGGTACCCCACAACCTAGGTTCCATCAACATGACATTGAATTCTTTCCTCTCACACAATATGTTCTTTTACTTAGAAATTATTTGAACCAAGTCAGTACCGTACCTGTTATCCCATATTCTCTAAGCAACAGCAAAAAGTGATTGCATCAAACACTGCAGAAATATTAAACTAGAGCAAAATTATTTCTGTTCCATGTTCACAGATGAAAGGCCAGGGACAGGACTGCAGAATACAATTGCTAATAAAAATAGATGTTTGGTAGACCAGGACTAAAAATAGATAAAGCAATGGAGCCTGATGGGATATATCCGATGGTGCTCAAAGAACTCAAGGACATTTTGGTGGCTCCACTGTCTGACTTCTTCAATGCTTCCTAAGAGACTGGAGTAGTCCTGGAGGACTAAAGAAGAGCGGATGTGGTCCCTCTGTACAAGAGTGGAAGTAGAGGTTGGGAATTGCAGACCTGTTAGTCTGACCTAGTCTAAAGTAGAGGACTGTGAGGTTTCTAGAACTGAATAGACTGCAGGACCCAAGACAGAATGGTTTTACCAGAGGCAGGTCTTGCCAGACAAATCTGATTGATTTCTTTGACTGGGTGACCAAACAGTTGGATATAAGAGGGACGCTAGATGTGGTGTACTTGTATGTCAGCAAAGCCTTAAGCCTTTGACATGGTTCCACACAGGCAACTGATAAATAAACTGAGGGCCCTCAGTATGGGTTCTAAAGTGACTGACTGGGTTGAAAACTGGTTAAATGGAAGGAGACAGAGGGTAGTGGTAAATTGAGCTTGCTCCAAGGAAAATGGTGTTATTAGTGGTGTAACACATGGATCGGTCCTTGGGCCAGATCTTTTGAACATCTTTGAGAGTGATATTGCAGAAGGACTGTCTGGTAAGGTTTGTCTCTCTGCAGATGATACCAAATCCTGTAATAGGGTAGACACCCCAGAGGGTGTGGGTAGCATGCGAAGGGATCTGGTGAAGCTTGAATGGTCCAGCAATTGGCAACTCAAATTTAATGCTAAAAAATGCAGGGTCATACATTTAGGTTGCAAAAATCCAAGGGAACAGTATAGTAAAGGGGATGAAATACTTCTGTGTATGAAAGAAGAGTGAGACTTGAGGGTGATTGTTTAGGATGATCTCAAGGTGATCAAACAGGTAGAAAAGCCAGAAGGATGCTCAGGTGCATAGGGAGAGGAATGGCCAGCAGAAAAAAAGAGGTTATAGCGTCCTTGTATAATTCTCTGTTGAGGCCCCATTTAGAATACTGTTTGCCGTTCTGGAGACCGCACCTGGTCAGTGGTCTATGTCATAAAGCATATGGGGACAGAGTTAAACCTCTCAATATGTATACATTGGAAGAAAGGTGGGAGAGAGAGGATATGATAGAGATGATTAAATGCCTGTGTGGCATTAATATACAGGTGGTGAGCCTCTTTCAAATGAAGGAAAACTCTGCAATGAGAGGGCATAGGATGAAGTTAAGAGGTTATATGATCAGGAGTCATCTAAGAAAATACTTTTTCTCAGAAAGGGTGCTGGATGCTTGGAACAGCCTCCCAGTGGAGGTGGTGGAGAAGAGGACTGTGTCTGAATTTAAGAAAGCATGAGACAGGCACATGGGATCTCTTAGGGAAAGGAGGAGATAGTGATTGTTGTGGATGGGACATTTGGCTCTTATCTGCACTCATGTGTCTATGTTTCTAAAATGACCTGCTCCCCTCTACTCAGAATAGATTTTTAACCTCTGAAGTGAGAACCAGAAGCAATGTTTGAGTTCTATGTCTGAAAATATGTTGCATATAATGCAAAATACTGAAGAATGTAAGAAAGGATTGTAGTTGTTCATACACCAAAAATTCCATCAATTTGGCCATCCAAGGAACGCTGGCTACTGACTGATAATTTTCAACAACTGTCATTCAGCACCTAAAGATTTTGGTAATGGAGTCAAAATTATATCAGTTCAGCTATCTGAATAATTACCATTTTGTAAAGATAAATTTACAAACCCAGTAAGCCAGCCTACTATTTCCAAAAAAACTTAACATAAGAACAAAAGAATAGCCATACTGGGTCAGACCAATTGTCCATCTAGCCCAGTATCCTGTTTCCAACAGTGACCAATTCAGGTCACAAGTACCTGGTAGAAACCCAAATAGTAGCAACATTCCATACTACCAATCCCACGGCAAGCAGTGGCTTCCCCCATGTCTGTCTCAATAGCAATCTATGGACTTTTCCTCCAGGAACTTGTACAAACCTTGTTGAAACTCAGATACACTAACTGCTGATACCACATCCTCTGGCAACGAGTTCCAGAGCTTAACTGTTAATTGAGTGAAAAAGTATTTCCTCCTATTTATTTTAAAAGTGTTACCATGTAACTTCATTGAGTGTCCCTTAGTCTTTGTACTTTTGAAAGAGGAAGAAATCGATTCACTTCTACTCATTCTACACCACTCAGGATTGTAGAGACCTCTATCATATCCCCCCTCAGCCATCTCTTTTTTCAAGATGAAGAGCCCTAACCTCTTTAGCCTTTCCTCATATGAGAGGAGTTCCATCCCCTTTATCATTTTGGTCACTCTTCTCTGACCCTTTTCTAATTCCGCTATATCTTTTTTAAGGTACGGCAACCAGAACTAAACGCAGTACTCAAGGTGAGGTTGCACCACGGAGCTATACAGAGGTATTATAGTATTCTCAGTCTTATTCACCATCCCTTTCCTAATAACTCCTAGCATGGTGGAGTGGCCTAGTGGTTAGGGTGGTGGACTTTGATTCTGGGGAACTGAGTTCAATTCCCACTTCAGGCACAGGTAGCTCCTTGTGACTCTGGGCAAGTCACTTAACCCTCCATTGCTCCTATGTAAGCTGCATTGAGCCTGCCATGAGTGGGAAAGCACAGGGTACAAATGTAACAAATAAATAAAAATCCTGTTTGCTTTTCTGGCCACCGCCACTGCACACCAGGCAGAAGATTATAATGACAACTAGATCTTTTTCTTGGATTCTGACCTCTAAAAGATAACAGTTTGGCCTGGATATTCAGTGCTGGTGCCCAACGCTAAATATGTGGGGCTAATTTAGCCAGCGACAGTCAACATTTTTAAAATGCTGACCGCCGATGGCATATTTCCTAACTGAGGAGAGCTACAGCTACAAATAGAAGCATTCAAGGAAGTGCCCTGGTAGCCATAGGTTTAGGTGCCAGTTCTGTGGGTGCTGTGGGTCCTTGAGCACCCCCAATATCAAGCAAATTCTTTCATTCTGTCAACAGATTATTAATCACATTGAACAGTTCATTCCTAGGGCCATAAGTTCCTTAAGGTAATATTTCTCTTCATTTTGGGAACCATGGGGGGGAGGGGTGATTTTTTTTTTTTAAGCAGACTGTTTAGTTCCCCTGCATTAACAATACTGGTGGCATCATTCTGCCAGGGGTGTGAGCAAGGAAAAGGGGCAGTAACTCCACCCCATACTCTGCAAATTCTCAATCCCAGCCAGAAGACCTGAAAGGGTTACTTTCTACTCACAGGAGATTCTGTCTATGAATATTCACTATAAGGAGTTCTAGTAGCACGCAAAGATTGAATTTTTTGACTGGACGGAGAGTGATCACAGTATGTACCACTGAAGTTTAACCAAATGTACTGTATTTGTTTCAGCTTTACCTGTAGCTGTCAACCCCATCACTTACACAGACCAAACTATTTTCTTAAAAAATAAAACTAGGACATTAGTAAAGCTTAGATAAGAAGACAGTGTAAAGTGGTCTCATATTTGTACAGAAGAAATAAATATAAAAATGTACTGTTATAAATAAATATTCTTGTCAAATGAAACTATGGTGACGTAATAAAATAGATTCTCTCCCCACCCCTCTGCCTATACATCAACACAGCAACTAAGTAAATAATTTAACTAGGTTCTGAGGACACCTCTTCTCGAGTGAGATGTCACTGCCATTCCTTCCCCCAATTCATCCTCTATGTCTGCCGATTTGGTCTCGTGTTTTTGTGTCGCTGTCTGATCTGCGGAGCCTCCCCATCAGTCAGAGCCTGCAGATCACAGCCACAGAAAAGCAATGAAAAAAAAAGTGTGCCCGGCAGCTCTGGCAAATGTCACCTGCTTTTGGACTAAAGACACCCTCAGCGGACCTAGGGGAAAGAAAGCTCATGCGACAAGCTGGTGCCAAATCCTAGATATAAACCACGCCTAAAAGGGAAATCGATGGTTGTCCTAAAGACGTGTATTGAGTGTGCGCTCTATCCTCTCCGTTTTCTGAAGCTAATCCTCTTTATACCTTACAATGATTATTCCGATTACTCAACCTCTTCCTTACTGAACAGCCTTGACTTCCCTTCTCCGACTTTGTTCATGGGATCTGCCTCCCGATCCCGAAGACCCCACAAAGTACCTTCACATCCCACAATTAATGTCCTGGCAAAGTTTACAAGCATATAGCCATTAGCAACACTTGAGCCCACTATAGCACAGATCTGTTACATATTTATATAAAGGCTCCAACTGTTGGACACTTTAACATTGTCTGTAGGAGGATCTGTAAATAGCCGGCTCAGAATGAAATAACCCGTTTTTCTCTCACACCAAATAAAGAAACGGAGAAGGAGAATAACTGTGACTCTCTGCCTCACAATAGACTGAAAAGGGACTGACAGATTTGGGAAAGGGGCACTCAGATGCAATTAAATCATGTTTGCCCCCTTTGCTTGCAACAGCCCTTACTGCTGTGATAGGGAAGCGTCACAGGCTTGCCATGCTTCAAGGTCTTAGGCTGGTTTAATGTGTTGCACCCGAGGTAGTGTGACAAAAGAGGGGGTGGAGGGGGACATCACGAAAGGAAGAGGAGATTAGCGGTAGCAGGAGCCTGCAGAAAATGACTTCAGGTGGATATCAGTTTTTGAAAGTATTTTCTGGAACGAACTCATCCGTCACTCAAGCTTATGGCAGGCTAGGGCGAAAGCCAGAGCTCAACTCTTTCTGCTGTACAAAAAACTCCAGGCACAGGCAGTGACTGTTCTGAGCACGCCTGTCTCCCTTCCAATGAGAGCTAAAGCGCGATTTTATTTGTCTTCTGTCTTTTTATTCCGCTCGTCCCGCTCGAGGTTGTGGAAGCACCAGGGCTAGTTTACCGAAGTGCAGCTCCGTACGCGGTTTTGAAACAGAAAAACGCGTGACCAAGCAGTGCGTTTGATTGAATGGTAAGTGTACATTAAAAAAAAAAAAAAAAGATTATTCCAATGTCTTTTCTCAGTGTGCGTTAAAGCTCATTTCACAAGATGGACTAGTAGTGCTAAAGGACAGAAACCTGATTTTAGCGCTCAGATGTTTGTACATTATTATTATAGTTAAGTCGTGCTAGCAAAGTTCCTACCTCTGTTACCGTGCCTTAGACTTTTGGAGTAATTAAGAAACTGTTCAATGTCTGTTTGAATTCAAATGAGCCCTCTGATCGATGATTGTCTGAACCCTGCTTGATCTGAATTTTTTTTCTAATCATGATATTGTAGGGGAAGATAGGGTGGATTCTGTTTTTTTAAACTAGTCTCTGGGCATCCTTCTGCCAATAATTTGCGTTGCCTATCTAAATACAGGATGCGACTTAAGACTGTTTCCAGTGTAAACAGGAAATCCTCACTCCTAGTTCTTCAATGTCCTACTACTTTGGAGTTTGAATCATCCCAGACTCCCTGTATTGTATTAAAAAATGAGAAGGGAAGAAAACTAAAAACCTTGTGTTAGTTACTAGAAACGAAATTATCAAGGTAGGCTTGGCTTATTGTGATCGAAGCACCTGACCGGCTCCCGTGTGTGCACGTCTGTCTTTTATACGCACATGGGTGAGCCTTGTGGTGATGTCACACAGCAGGATGTGGGAAGCACCCTTTTCAGATCATCACTTGCATGTCATTCTGCCCCGTTCCCATCAGCTCTAGAGGAGCTGGGGAAGATCAAGTTTAAGGAAAGCCTGACCTGTTCTTGCATTGCACATTTGAACGCTAGCATAGAGCTACTGAACACTTAGGTCCAGCGCTGCTCCTGACCTGATGATGGAGCGTGTCAAAGTCCTGGACCCCACAACCACCCAGCAGGCACAGCACACAAGCAAACTCAAAATTGACCAGGGCTTTTCCATTTACCTCGTCAATACAAAACGAATTAATCAAGCTAGAGGATGTTTTGAGTTCGTTTTTACTAGATGAACATGTTTGCAGGGAGAGATCATTTCCAACCTAAGCGATAACCTTGGACGATTCACAGAGCCACGGGCTTAGGGGTTGGGATAATACTGTACTGTAGCATCTTTGAAATCGGATTGCTATTTTGTTTGTTTTGGGGACTGGTCTTGTAGACTCATTAAACTGGGATCGCAGCACAGGACCAACACTAAGTAGCTTCTTGTTCCATGTAAATAATCTGTAGAACCGGCACTGGGAAGGTACAAGAAGCTTTTTACAAAAGTTCCTCAAAATCAAAAGCTTTCATCTGAGATTCCTTCAGCTTAAGGAAGCATAATAGCCATTCTTCAATGCCCACTTTCCTAAGTATTTGTTTTTTTGGTCACAATATATAGCATTTATTTTATCCTAATGGTTTATGCACCTGTTATTGTGATCATCTCTTATAAACTAACAATAATTTCCTTTCCTCTGTCTGTTATTCACTTGTTCAGAAGGAATGGATCCTCAGGAGCTTAGCCGAGATTGGGTGGCAGAGCCGGTGGTGGGAGGCGGGACTGGTGGTTGGGAGGCGGGGATAGTGCTGGGCAGACTTATACGGTCTGTGCCAGAGCCGGTGGTGGGAGGCGGGGCTGGTGGTTGGGAGGTGGGGATAGTGCTGGGCAGAGGACAGGTACAAATCAAAGTAGGGTATACACAAAAAGTAGCACATGTGAGTTTATCTTGTTGAGCAGACTGGATGGACCGTGCAGGTCTTTTTCTGCCGTCATCTACTATGATTCTTGTTCAGATCATCACCGATAAAGGGCTGTAGACACTTGGGTTCATAGTGGTGGACATGGTAAAATATCAGCTTTCTCTAGGGCTAACTTATTCAAGTTTTAGGTCAGTTTTGCATTCCATTATTTTCAATGGGGAAAACACTGGCTTTAGCTTTAATCAATAGCACTTTAAAACTCTGAAAAACAACATCTAAGTGAGACTAAAAAGAGTGTCTCAAAAGAGTTTGTTGTGGCTTAGCTGTTAGCTAAAAATGTTTTCTTGTCCTCCGGCTTCCATAAAGAGCTAGGGTTGTTGTCTGATGCTAGAAACTGTGACGTGTATTCCAGACAGAGCATATTGTTTTAAAAGGATGCTCTGGGATGCACAGTTCACTTGATTAGGTAGTGATCTGCACTCTTTGTTATGAGTGCAATACTACAGTTTTATAGCTTTTGAAATTTATGGGCAATGCTTAATTGTTGACTAACTAGATCAGACCATCCAGCTCAGTATCCTGTCTCCAGCAATGCCAAGCAGGTGAACAGCCTTCCATCCTCTGTCAATCAACCAGTAGTCATGGACTAGGGTGGAGCACCCCTGACTGTTTTTCTAAACCAGGATTTCCCAAGCCTGTCCTAGGGGGACCTCACAGTTAATCAGAGTTTCAGAATATTCACAAAGAACATGTCTGAGATGCATTTGCAATTAAAAGGTCTCTGATTTATGCAAACTTATCTTCTGCATATTTATTGTGGACTGGCTGTAGGGTCACCAGGAGAGATTTGGAAAGACCTGTGTCAGCTTAATACCTAACCTGTTAGCCATGAATTACTTTAATCCATTCTTAAACCAGTGGCATAGCCATGGTTTGGGCTGGGTGGACCATGACCCACCCTATGAAGACTCAGGCCCACCAAAAATTGTGGCACTCTTGCTATGGCTAGCAGAGATCCTCAACCCCGACAACTGAAGGTTTCCTCCTCCTCAGGCAGCCAGTGCTCTTCCAAATGGCAGCACTTGCCTCTAGCTGACACCAACATCAGCCCCTCTGTCCATGCTTAGTTTTCATGCATGCACAGCCTCCTGGCCATGGCATCAGCTCGAGGAAAGTGCTGTTGGCTGCTGTTTGGAAGGGCTCTGACTGCCTGAGCAGGAGGAAATTCAGGTGGCGGGGTTTGTAGATCCTCTGCTGCTCAGGTATTTAATATTTTGGGCTTCCAGGTGGAGGGAGGGATGAGTAGCAGAGCAAAGCAGAGAAGAAGGGGCTAAGGATGGGGGGGCATGAATTCCATGTCCACCCACCTTGGACATAGGCCCACCCAAAATTGTCTATATGGCTATGCCCCTGTCTTATTCTATTTGTCTCGCCAATGTCCTGCACAGGGCCAGATTAAAATTATGTTTAAATCATCTTTGAAAGCAAACCAAAAAGACACACCAAACTGTACACATTTTTTATCCAAATAATCACAGCAAGCATGGTCAACAATATATGCCTTATGGCATTTTAGGCCAACCAAAATCCTAGTATGCTTTATAGGTGATGTAATGTCTCCCACATTCCAAGAGATGAGGCGTAAGGCCCCTCTAGACTTGTTACTCATTCAACAAAATATAAAGACATTGCAGTATATCTACAAGACCAAAAACAAAGAGCTCCCATGCACCCAGCCTCACTCAGGAACAAAAGTAATGCAGGAATAAGAACACCTCAAATGGAAAAATGGACACCCCAACCTGAACAGCCTTAAAGTTATACAGCGCCCCTTTCCCACCCTCCCAAACCCATCAAGCCTCCCCAATAGCACCCCCACAGTCATGCTGCTGGGAGACACGAGATCACTATGAAAGATAGGAGGCCTCCACTCCTGTAATCAAAACACGTTAGTCAATATCAAAGTCAAACATTGCTGATCACAAGCACTCCTACTGCTCAAAGAATCTACTATGCTTAAACAGTACAGCTATGAAGTAATAAGGTAAGGCACATAGAGTCCAGAAGTAAGATGATGGTTCCCCAGGAGGAAGAGTATCAATAAAGTACTGGGCTTCCTGCAGGGATTCCAGAGTTTTCCATTGGCCATCAGTGAATATTTTAAGAATAGCCGGGTAGAGAAAAAGAAAGCAGATCCCCTGATCATGTAAAGCATTGCTCAATTGTGTGAACCTCCTCCTCCTTCATTCCAACAATGCTGGGGAATAATCCTTGAACAATAAAACAATCTCCCCCTCATATTGGAAGGTCTCTCAGTATTGTTAATAATACCAGAGTAATTCCACCATGTGAGCATAGTTTAAAAGCTTCACTATACCGCCCCAGTTCTCGTTTGTCCAGGCCTTTGTTGTCCCAGGCGGTGAGCCCGCTCCATCCTAAGGGAATCACCCACGTGGATGACAGAAAGGAGGCAAGCTACTGTTCCAGCAGCTGAGGAAGCTTGTGTTCTGCCAAAGATTCAGACAACCCAACAAGGCGCATGTTGTTTCTGTGGGACCTATTTTCTAGGTCGTCAAGGTTTATCTCAATTGGGCCTTTAAGGACTCTAGCTCTGGCCCCGTTGCACCAGCAGTGTGTTCTAAATCCAACACGCACTGTTCCAGCTGTCCCACTTGGTGATTCAGCTCTTCAAATTTCAATTTGAACGCGTGGATTTGTTCAAACAATTTCTCCCACCTGGGCTCCAAAGCTTGCATTACCGCGGAGGTGAACTGAGTAAGTTGGGCTACTGAGAATTCACATGGCGTGGGCTCCGCCAAGTCTGAAATTTTATCCTCACCGCGTGTCTGTGATTTTTCCTTTTGTGTTCCTTTGAAGGGCATAGTGGAACCCGACGCCATGAGAAATCTGTCCATAAAGTCAGTGCTAGGTCTCAGGACTTTTTTGAAATGGCAAAATTCAAAATGTCCACAAATAATAATGGAAGAGCAATTAGTAAATACTAGAATATAAAAAATTATATTGCTCTTAAAAATTGAGAAATAGTATGCCACATATATAATCATTCTTAATAAATTTGAGCCTCAACTGTTCCAGGACAAGTCAGACTTTTACAAGCAATAACCCAATGACGCACACTCATTGGCTCACTGGCAAGGTGTAAAAACCGCAGTGGAAAACAACTCCCAATGGGAGAAAAAGCCACTACTGGAAAAAATCAACTGCCATTAATAATGAAAAAAATTATGACTGAGGCAACTACTTTACTCAATTTTTAAAGGTAGAAAGTATACCACATTTCCAAGGACCCAAGCTATGCTTCTAAATTTTCCTATATAACTTTGAATACAAGCACTTAGCTCTCTTATTGTCTCTTCAGCTGTAGAAGTACAGAGCGCAATGAAAACAGAGTTCGAATGTCAAAGACAAAAAGCTCAAGGATTAAGAGGCCATTTTATTGAAGCTAAGCACACACTAATGGACCTTAATGTGCACTAAGTGCCACATGGTCAAAAGGCATAAAATGGGCTGTGCAGTATTTAGCACATGCTAATGTCCATTAACATATGCTAAGCGTCAGTGAAAAGACCTCATAGGATCCTAAATTTCTGCCCTATTTTCAACCAAATTTATAAGCAAAAGTTTTCAGTTGAAAATTCATTTTAATTTAGGAGTTTAAGGGGCCCTTTTACTAAGCCACGTAGGCGCCTATGTGCGCCCAATGCATGTCAATTTGGAGTTACCACCCAACTACCATGAGGCCCGGTGGTAATTTCATTTTGTATGCGCATCCACTATGCGCCGGAAAATAATTTTTATTTTCCTGCACGTGGCAGAAACCGGGCTGTAATCGTCATTCTATGTGTATAGACGATTACCGCACAGTTACTGCGTGAGACCTTACCACTAAGTCAATGGCTGGCGGTAAGGTCTCAGACCCAAAATGGATGCGTACCAATTTTTATTTTGCCACACGTCCATTTTTGGCAAAAAGTTTAAAAAGGCCTTTTTTTACAGACGCGCTGAAAAATGGATCTGAGCATGCCCAAAACACATGCCTACAATAGCGCAGCCCATTTTTCAGCGCACCTTAGTAAAAGGGCCCCTAAGAGTTATGTTTATAAATGTAGGCCTGCCATTCATTTTCCAAGACATATAAGCCGAATTTGTAAGCCTATTGCTGAAAATCAGGCAGATGGTTGGTGACTCCAGCAAGCACTTCCCACAATAGTCAGCCTGCTTCTGAGACGTTGCACCAAAGGGAGGTGTCCCTTCATGCTTCACTTTGAACTTTATCAAGGTTTGATCCCTCAGAAGAAGAAGGTCCCACATTATAGTACCTAATAAGGTCTCCTATCCTCTTTGAACTTGAATACAACTACTGAATCATTGAAATCCACCCTACACCCTCTAAACATCATCAGTATCTGCAGTTCAGAGCCCCAGTCCACCTAGGAGGCTATACCGGACCTTCCTTTATCACTGCATTGCAACAGACCTATCAGACGATATGCTGAGCAGTTGATAACACCTCCCACTCCACTTTGAATCTGCCTACAACTGCTGAGGGTTGCGCCCCTTTGTGCACGACTTCGGCAGCGTCTTCAGAAGGACTCTGAACCAAGTTTCTTAGTCGATACCCTTCGTGAGCAAATTTGAGAATAACTTTTCAAATGCATTCCACTGACCTAAGAACTGACAGTCAACAATAGCACAATATCAAAGTGCATCATTTCCCGCTACTTGGACTTGTACAGATGTCAGTGAGGTCTATAAAATAATGAGTGGAGTTGAATGGGTAAATGTGAAGTGTCTGTTTATGCTTTCCAAAAATACTAGGACTAGGGGGCATGCGATGAAGCTACAATGTAGTAAATTTAAAACGAATCGGAGAAAATGTTTCTTCACTCAACGTGTAATTAAACTCTGGAATTTATTGCCAAAGAATGTGGTAAAGGCGGTTAGCTTAGCAGAGTTTAAAAAAGGTTTGGATGGCTTCCTAAAGGAAAAGTCCATAGACCATTATTAAATGGACTTGGGGAAAATTCACTATTTCTGGGATAAGCAGTATAAAATGTTTTGTACTTTTTGGGGATCTTGCCAGGTATTTGTGACCTGGATTGGCCACTGTTGGAAACAGGATGCTGAGCTTAATGAACCTTTGGTCTTTCCCAGTATGGCAATATTTATGTACTATTTGTTAGCTCTTTTATGTATAATTAGTTTATCTCATTATTTGAATCCTCACTGTAATTCAAGTCATTTTAACGCTGTAGTCTGACACAGTATTTCTTTCCATTCCTTGTCTGTTTTGGTTTGCAAGAATTGATAGATATTTTCTAACTTCAATAGAAATCAACATTGTTTCTTCATCTTTACATCACATTACATTATGCCAGTGGCATAGCTGCAGGAGTCCTCAGGGGTCCAGGCCCCCTCATTTGTATCTCAGCCCCCCCCCCCCCCCAAAATAGTAGCCAACCAAGCGGGTTTTTGTGCTTCCTTATGCTCCCTGCTCCCTGTCCCCGCATCAGGCAGCTGAGTTCTCCCTCCCTTTCTTCAGGTCCGGCCATCCCTGTTTCCAGCAGTGAGCCATGGCATGGGCAGCACTGAAGGCAGCTGCTTCTAGCTGCCCTAGTCAGTTCGCTGCTTCATTCTGCCTTTTCAACTCCCTGTGAGTGGGACGAAGCATCAAAACGGACCAGGGCACCTGGAAGCAGCTGTCTTCAGCGTTGCCCGCGTGGCTCACTGCTCAGGGAGGGTTGATTGAGAACAGGAGCAAGACATCATAAAGGTGAAGCCATGGAGGTTAATCTCTCTTTCCACTTCCCTTTGCAGCTCTCATATCGATTCCCCGTATCCTCAAAGCAAAGCAAACAAACCTATGAGCTGCTGCATCCACGTTCTTGTTCTTGTTGGTACCATTTTTATTTGATCCCACTTATATTTTTTAGTTTGAGATTGAGGGAGAAATACCGGACGGTCGGACGGCACAGTTAGGGGAGTGGAGAGAGAGATAGCGGATCATGGGTAGGGAGGAGAAAGGTAGACATGCTGAACTAGGGACAGTGGATGAGCAAGAGGGAAAGATACCAGACTGACCGTGGGACAAAGGGGGGGGGGAACCCTGGATAAGAGGGGTGCTTGGCGAGTGAGCTCTTGAGGGCGGTGAAATGAGTGTGCCTTGCTATATGGGGGGGGGGGTTCACTTCCCTCCTCTTTTACTGGTCCTGCTGACCTTGGAGGGAAATGCTGCTCGATGTGTTCCCACATCCTCTGTTTTTCATGAGTGAGAGGTGTAGGCTAGTAGCTCTCTTTGGGCGAGGGAGACAATGTGCATTAGATTTTTGTGGTTCATGCCCTTGTTTTAGGTAAAATACAACTATTAATAGTTGAAATTTTTTCAAGCATGGTATTTGTGTTATAAAAAAAAATAATGTAGAATTCAGCACTACAGATGTGTTTTTGTCAAGCAGTGGTTAACACAAGCTATCCGTGGTGGTGTTTGGTATGCACCACCTATAAATTTGAAGTATATCTAGCAAAGAAATCCAATAAGATACATAAATTCACAGATAAATGGTCTCCTATATCTTCTTTAGTCCAGGATGCTGGCTGACTATATCTTATCTGTAACATGTATCACAATGTCATGGCTTTCAGTTTGATGTTCTACATTGTTGTTTCTTGTTTCTCTTCTGTGTTTTGCAAAATGAAGAAACTTAGGTAACAGCTGTTCAGCTCAGCCAAGAGCTGGTTTTAAGATAGATCCTGCAATAAAATAATGGAAGACAGATATGACCACTTTTATATAAAATGTCAAACTTTATCCTGTATAATGGCTTATAATTGTGTGTTTGTTACACAATACAACCTTGTAAAATAATTCATAAACTATTTCTTGTAAAGTTTTTTATATGGCTGAATATAGAAGACTTATGAATCTTCCGATAAAGGAAAAATGTTGAGTAACTATAATATGTATATACTAGATTGGATTGTAAGCCACATTGAACCTGAGCTCTGGGATAATGTGGGATACAAATGTCATTATAAATAAAAATAAACATGCCGACTTGTGCAGCATATGGATGTACACAGAGGATGTATAATAACGGAATCACTTTTCATAAGTATAGTAATTTGCTATAAATTCTAATCAGTGTGTCATTTGGAGGGGCTGGTTGTAGGGACACCCTAGTATGCATTATATTTATGCAGAGATTTTATTTTCTCCTGGTAAATGGCCACTAAAACAGACATCATGTTATGAGAATCAGGTGCTCAACATTCAGAGTTTCTATTTATGTATTGTACTTATTTATGACATTTATATCCCACATTAAACATGAATTAGGTTGAAACCTGGGAGCATTTACAATCTTTTTTCCTGTGCCTAGATCAAAAGAGGAAGATGGTTTGTGGGACATTGTTCCTTTTGTTTTGTGGATTGCAGTGGTATATTATAAAAATGCACTTAACATTGTTTTACTATTTATAAGAGAGATTGAATAATGAGGGCAGAGCTACCTTCAAGCAGAAGTCCAGAGTCAGTCTAAATGTGCCATCATTTCTAGTTCTGTGGTATATATTTATTTATTTCTTCTTCAAGTCTGTTTAGTTGTAAAAGCATGTTTTTTGTTGGGGGAGTAATCTTTATATATAGATGAGTTCCTGGAATAATGATGGCTAAGGGAAAGCAGCAGTCAAACAGTTGGAGCTGAATGACATTTATGTTCATACAACGTTAATTATTTTCAGTGGAAATTAAATCCGTTGGCTGCCTGCTGTGCGAGTATTCCATCACTGTTTCATTATTGCTACCAAGTATTACATATTTAGGGCATATGCCTTCAACATAGATTTGTTTATCTAGACCTTACATGCAGATAGTATTGCTTGTTAAACCCAAAGGCAAAACCTAAGGGTGGTTAAACAATTTGGTATAAACTGTATTGTTTATGACTTTACTTGTTTTGCACTGCTTTGGGTCCTATTGGATCTTCAATGCCAGTCACCGGAAACAGCCTGGCATTGAATATCCGGGGTCATTGCCAATCGCAGCACTTATGCGGGCTGCCTCCTGCGGTCTAAATATCAGGCCCACTGTGTCCCACAAGTTTGTTTTGTTTTTGTTTCTTACATTTCTTGGATATCCAGATAATTTATTTGTGGGTTTTATTTTGGGGTAGAAAGTGATCTTAATGTTGCTTCCTACAGTAGATAATGCATTTTTGTTTTTATTTCTCCTGTGCTGTACTGCTTATATAGAATGTGATTTCTTAGTGTTTCCTTTTCTGATTTTTGGTCCTTTATTCTGTAATTGGTATAGATTGGTCTGTGTTCTGTGAGTGACTGATGTAAGAGATTTAAAAAAATGTCAGTGTTTCCAAAGTTTCCATAAGTGTGAATGTGGTTTATATTGATGTAGAACAGATTGTTTACTTAGAAATCCATCATAAAGTTCACTTTAAGGCATTATTTGGTACACTCCTAAACACTAGACACACCTATATGCCTAGTCCCCTCCATGTTAACTCTGGGTGCCCCCCCCCCCCCCCAAGAAAAGAATTTCAAGTCTGACTATGCCCCTGCATTATGCACAGTTACCAAAAACAAATAATAAAATCACTTTTCTCAATGCTGTATAATGAGTTTGCTAAAAATCTTGTTATACTGGTTACTTTACCTGTTCTTTCTAACAAAACACACCAGTCATTTCACCAATGCTTTTTAATTCATCTATACTATCCCTGTAATATATACCCCTAGGCACTATCCATATGGGCTTTAGAATCTCAATACCTGGTTCATAATGCTCCAAACATCACACTTCCCACTAAGTATCAGAGCAAAAACTTCATACAACAAATGCATACTCACTGAAGTTCCATTGTCAATTACTGATAAGCATTCCTACCTGCCCCTACCCATAGGTTATACCAATACTCGCTCAGTTATCAACAAAACCGAAATCAGTAAAGATTGGATAAGTAGGTCTAGCCCTTATCTCCAAAACTTTGCTACATGTAAAAGATGATCCAGCAATCCTAGACATATGTCCACCTGGATACTCCAGTCTTCATTTCCCAAGAGCCAAAAAGAGAGGAGGAGGCTTAGCTATTATTTATAAATCATTCCTCTGGGTAAAAACTATTACTGAATTGCAATCCCCTAACTTAGAAATTGTTGCCTGCTCTATAAAAAATGATTCTCTATCCAAATCTATCTGCCTCCTATTACTATATTGTCCTCCCAATAGCTGGAACCTGGCCAAGGCCAAACTTACTGAATTTATATCAAACATATGTGTCAACAATGACAATATCATTATAATTGGAGATATCAACTTACATCTTGTATAATTATAGTACAGCAAGAGGCCCTCACTGGATGACCACCGGAAGGGTGGAAGGCCAGATTTTAGGACTCAGGCTGTAAAAATACCAGCTAGGTTTAAAAATCTATGACTGGCTGAGCAAGGACTTGCTTTTCCTGCAGGTTAATATGTGTTCTACTTTGAGACCTATCCACTGGAATAGTGGTGGGCCAAGCTACATAGCTTTAAACAGCTGAAAAGCACTGACTAGGCCTGATAACAAGATGATGGCCTTATAGCAGAGAGCCTGCAAGAGCAAGGACTGCTTGGTGAGTTTTAATGAAACCTGGTGCTACTTCCAAATTGAGTGTAACACACATGATGTAGAAATTAAAGACAGAAATGATAAGAAGTTTGGTTCATAACACGAAGTCTGTCTTTAATAAGTTGGCACCCAGATCACAAGATGTTATGAAATTGATATATCCATATTTAGATATCTTCATAAGAACAAAGTGTTTACAAAAAAGGAAATTGCACAATAACTTGCAATAGCTAAAACGGAAAGAGGGGCACCTGACCGGAGGGCATGACTCATAGATTAAGCAAGATTAGAGAAAAAAAATCCCTCTCCATAGACTTGTATAGTGACCAAATTGTATAAAAGCAGGGTGCATGCAAGCCCTCGTGGGAACGATTTTCCCCAACGCGTCCTAGAGGGCAGGGCTCTGGCTAGTTGAACCCAGAATCTGTCTGCTGAATGTATCTGATTAAAGTCTGATGTGGTAAGAATAAAAAGACTATTTCTTTAACTACACTGTTTCTGTCCTTGCTTCAATTTATTCTCTATCTTCTATCTGTTTTGCAAACTAACACACACACACACAAGTAAGATTTCTCACTGAACATAAATAGCCAAAGATTCATTTAGATCCAAAGAGACAGAAGGCTGTGGTCATGGGAATAAGATTTGAACTGAGCCTTCTGATGCCTCCCCAACAGCGATACCCATGGGAAGGGGTCTCACAGGAATTCAGGGAGGCGGTTAAAAAGATCTTGGAAGAACAGACCCTCTGTACACCTCCGTGTGGAAGGATCCCACGGGGGTCTATGGGGGGGTAATTAAACAGTGGTGACCGCCGTCCGCTACGGTCTTATCCCATGTTCCATGCTTTCCTATCCCCTTCTCTTTCTTTTATGTTTCATCTTGGCCGCAAGAGGGGAGATTCTATGCGTCCAAGATCTACTTTTTTCTTTCCCCTCCTTTCTGTTCTGAGTATTCTCCTTTTCTGTTTTCTACTCTGTCCAGGCTTACTCCCCTTCCCCATCCCTTTCTCTGTTCTCCTTCACCCTAACTTTTCCTGCCTCTACCTGTGTCCTTGAGATGTAATATGAGCTCTCTTAGTTGTCCCGGAGTCCCTTCTTTCCCCCCCCCACCCCCCCCGTACCCGTAACTGTGATCTAGAATTTCCTTTTCGGTTTCTCCTGTCCCTCATCAAAGCATTCTGCTTTCTCCCTCTCTATGATTTCACCCTGTTCTGTGGTTAATTCACTGCCCACTCTTTCCCGTGGTTAAGCCACTTTCTTTTTTTTGTTCTCCCTTTCTATCCTAGGCTGTGAACTCCGTCCGTCCTTTCGTTTCTTCAGTTCTCTTCTCCCTGTTCTCCTTTCCTGCTTCTTCTTATTCGGCTTATCTATTGCTTTTGTGACATGGTCTATCTTCCTACTTATCTGTTTTTATGTCACCTGCGTGTACTTTTTTCGTGTGCTTATCTGTTCTATTCTTGGTGCACTTTTATGTGGCATTGCGCTCACATATTGCACCATCTGTCCTCTGTCTCTTTGTTTCTGTAGAGACTGTTTACTAGGAGGGTATTTTCATTTCGGTCCTCCCTTCTGTCTCACCTGCCTATTCTGTGTATTCCCGTTATGTTTCCCTCCATCCCTACCTGTAGATCTTGTGTTCCTACTTTTGTCTGCGCTCCTATTCACTGCAGTTCCCTGAAATCCTATATCTCTCCTTTAAAATCATTCTGTGTGTTTTCTGAACTACTCTTCAAAACTGACAGCCCACAGAACCCCCACCTCCTTTCCTGCCTATACACTTCTGCTTCTAGATCTCGTACGGAGGGAGTGTCCCTTCCCTGCCCTCCAAGAGATCTGTGCTTATTTCCTCTGTGCGGTACTTAAACCTCCGAGAGGTACTTAACCTCTACCTTGCATGTCTCTCTGATTCTGTTTCTGGCCACTGTTGATTTCTCCCCATCCTGGATCCTTAAAGTCTTCAGAATCGGCTGCCGCCCTTAAGGTGCCCTACAGTTCGTCCCTCATATACGTAAATATACAGACATGATGCCAGGCTCTGCTGTTCCAGGCTGGAGATTATTGCCAGGTCCTTGTTTACATTTTGTAATTTAAAATTGGGAAATTTTTACTCCAATTCCCTATACTCTATACCTTTTCTATTTCTATATCTTTATCTTGCAATAAGTTAGAACAATTGACAATTACTGGTACTGGCTGGGATTGCGGTAAAACACCCCATATTGGGACTAATATCTGCCATAGGCAGGTTAACCATGGTTGGGGTGACAGTAACTAAAAATATAGATATTGGAAAATACACCTGTTTTAAGGTGTCCTCTAGTGAGGTGTTTGATTTTGCGTAACTGGTATATTTGGCCCCCTTGGATATACTTATAGCTGGTGTCGATCAGTTGCTTGGGTTTAACTACTGATCTAGAGATTAGTCGGGAGGGTGCCTGTCCTAATTCCGGCAGGGTATATCCTGGATTTCTGAGTCTAGAACACTTAGGAACGTTAACTGGGGGTGTGTATAGGTCAATGATGCGTTTATGGGGCTCTTGACTATGTATAATCCCTACTCTTCAGACTTTTTTCTTTAATACTTTTACTAATTTTAACGCTTATATTGGGTTGTGAGCAAATGTTAGTTCTCTGTCTCTCCAAATTATGGGGATTCCTTTACCATCCATTTTGTGAGTAGTTAAATCTTGTACAAGTACTTTGATGGTGGAGTGAGTTTCTATTTCTTTGGACAGACTACATAAGGTCTAGACATTAAAAGTTATTTGAGTTATGAAAGATATGTAAGAGTTATTGGATTTATACTGAAGATACATAAGAGTTTTTTTGGAGTTATTACAGAAGATACATAAGATGTTTGATATAGTGTAGAAACAGTTAGATAGAGTTCAGGGACTGATGCTCTGCGAAGCTTCCACTTGCTGAGGGGCAAATTCTTGTGTTGTCCCTATGGTAGGTGACAGTGCCTAGTTAGGGGTTTAGATACAGCTAGGGTACTAACACAAACATAGTTTTAGGGACATGTAAATACTTGGATATAGCTTAGGTATTAACCCAGATTTAGTCAGAAATAGTGTAGGGAATTTAGCGAGCATGGTTAGAGTAGTTAGGGAATGACGGAACGGACATTTGAGTCCTTTAGCATAGATTTTGCACGGTGCATGTCCCCCGCCTTATATCTATCTGTCTACCCAGCGCAGGGTAACACAGTAGAAGGGGTGTGCCGTTAAGGTATCCCCACCGAGACGTTGGAGTGACCTTTCGGATTTCCTCCGTGTTCCTGTAGTTTATTGTCACGTTAGTTGTGATAACCTACGGAGTTGGTGATTTTTAGTTGTATTCATAGTCGGATTTCTATTGGCAATTTTATATTCGGATTTCTTGTGGAGATAATAGTAACAGATAGTAGTGATATAGGTGTTGTATAAGACTAGATTTGCCAGTACAATTTGACACAACCCAGATATCGGTGTTCTACCATACCAGAGTTCTGGTACCCAATTCATTATGCTGCCTCTTGAGAGAGTGATAAATCACTTCCCAGGAGACCACATAAATCTTATAAAGTTTTGCCAAATATGGCATTCCTGGAATAAGTTTCAGCCTGGACTCTCGTGGCCCCGTAAGGGCACCTTTAATACCAAAAATCTGCAAAGGTTATTAGACTTTATTTACACATACACACCCGATTCCACCCGTCATCTCCACTATCAGATTCTCAGTAGATGGGTATCAACTATCACTGATCACGTGATCCCAGACACTGTCGATCTGACATCGTTATTGATACCTGGTGAGGTCAATCTTAATCCCCGGCCTAGTAGACGGTCCCCTGCAAGAGGCGATTCACTCATTCCACATAACTCCAATGCTCCTAGAGCTAACAATCAGTGCCGGGACTATCGCTCTCAGCCTACTCCCAGCCACCGAGCTGAAGTACAGTGCTACCGTTGTTTCCAATTGGGACATTACGCCATGGAATTTCCATGCCGGCACTTTCCTCATAGTCAATACCGTCAACCTCCTTCAGACTCCCCATCGCTACGTGTCTCCCGGATGCAGATACGACAGCCACAGAGAGACCGCAGGCGACCGAGTGACCTCCCCTCGCTAGATAACCCACATCGCCAAGACTGTAGGAATGATTACCCTGATAATCGTGGCCGCCGGTCTCAACCTGAAAAGGCCCACCCATCACTAATATACGACCCAGAGACTACCATTCTGGCCCTAGTCCTGATTGCTATGCCAATGTCCAGTGTTATCGCTGCCAGCAATATGGCCATTACGCCTTCCAGTGTTCTCAACCACCACATCATCTGCCCCGAGCTCAAGTTCGGGCAATGCGGCTATTACGCAGCCGTCTGTTCACGACCATGACTACGCGTACCTAGAAAACACAGCTCCTTATTTGGTATCCAGAAACCATTTATCTGTATATGTGTTGGTGTGATGTTTCTGTTTCTATTACAGGTGACATGTTTTTATTTTATATTTCTCTAATTCCCTAGATACGGACATCCAAACAATCTTGAGAATGCTGCTAATCTAAATACTAAACAATTCCTTGATTTCCTTAATATCTGGCAATTCTCACTCTTCAATGGAATGTCCTCCCACATCAAAGGACATCAGCTAGATTTGTTAGCAACCAAATTTACAGATCCTATTAACTTTCATATATGTGAACCACAATGGTCCCCAATACCTTGGTCAGATCATAGCAGCCTTTCTTTCAAGCTAAACTGGACAGAATCCACCCATTCATCTAAGCCTACTAACACATCACATACCTTCCAGAGGTAAAATTGACGAACAACTTGATAACTTACTTTCCTCTTCTTGCACCAATTACAAACAAATCCCGACAAAAAAGAAGTTATTTCCATGGTTTATTGAAGACCTCCTACAAATCAAACATAAATGTAGAAGACAAGAAAGAATTTGGATCAAAAACAAATAATGGACTAATTGGAAAAAAAAACCTTCTAAAATTGTAAAAGAGCGTGATTATCAAAGCAAAAACCACTTACTATTCAAAACTTATAGGCGAAAATACAAGCCACAAAAACTTTACACACTAGTAAATAAGCTATTGAATACTCAACCTATAACTATTATGAACAAACCCACTCCAACAGCTGATCAATTGGCATCATATTTCGAGCAGAAAATAACTAAAATCAGACAATAATTAAATAACTCCCTAACATCAATAGATAATTTTCTTAATCTGCAAGATCCTTCACCACTATGCTCACAAGCAGACAGAACTGGTCAGCCTTTCACTCACTTACAACTGATCAAGTCAAATGCACTCTTCACAAATCTACTAAATCACAATGAGGGGCATTTTCGATATAATGTCTAAGGCCCACTTTGGACGTTTTGCAAAAAACATCCAAAATCTAAACAGAAAAGAAGGTCCTTTAAAAAAAACGAAAAACGTGTATCTTTTGCTTCGAAAATACTGTTTTGAACAAGGTTTTGTGATTTGGACGTTTTGATTTTTGTCCATTGTCGAAACAGAAACATCCAAGTGCAGAACGCACAAAATCAAGCCATTGGGATGTAGGAGGAGCCAGCATTTTTAGTAGACTGGTCCCTCTGACATCCCAGGACAGTAATAGGGCACCTAGGGGGCACTGCAGTGGGCTTCAAATAAATGCTCTCAGTATATCAGTAACGCCGTGCCTTATACTGGAAGTGACTCATCCTCAGCAACAAATCAGACACTTATTACTATACATCATAGCACCACCCTTCCTGCCTGCCTAATTTTAAAAGCTTATCCAAAAGTAATAACAATCATAGCTTTTGTCACTTATGTTGCATTAGAAAATTGTCAGGCTGGTGTTAATAGTAGTGGCGTCCTTCAAAAAAGTGACTGTCCCAGTTCCGGCACTAGCGCGTGCATAACATGCTGTGACCAAACCAATCTCTCATGCATACATCCTTTCCTGTTCCCTTGCTGGATCAGCGTCTTCAAGAAAACAGACTGAAAAGCCCACCGGGCAGCTTATCCACCAAACTCCCTGGTGATAATCAGCGGCACTAACCGGTTAGCTGCCACTGAATATCAGCTGATAGCCCTGAATAAGTGATTTAACTGGCCATGAGCCATTTCTATTATGACTTGAGTTTCTTGCACTTGTTTTCCTTTCTGATCTTGATTCACCAATTTCTCACTTATTTTTTTAACTTCCTCTGTAACTTTAGTCAAATTTTCATTTAACTTTTGAGTTTTTATTTCCAATTGATTAATCTGAGGACACAGAGCTTTACCCAAGGAGGTTATTAAGGCCCACAAAGAGTCAAGAGTCACCTCAGTGGGTTTTTCCATAGAAGAAAATTTATCCAAGGGCAAAATTAATTGTGAGGAGTTACTTATCTCACTTCCAGCGACCAGGAGATTCCCGCCCGACAAAGTTGTCTGACTCACAGCGCTTGTAACATCCACCTCGGTGGGTTCACCAAATACGAGTCCCTGATGTTCCTGTGCCTTGTGTCGCACCGACTTCTCCGGAAGCGACACCAACAAAGGGGAACTCGTTCGCTGTGGTTGCGGAGGGGGAGTCCTCCGGTCTGGGCTTAAAATTGTTTCAAGCGCTAGCGCCGACGCTGGGCCTCCATTTGCTCCGGTCGGTGCAGTCGCGCCGCTCACAGACCGCGTTTCCTGTTGGCTCTGAATGAATGAGTCCATAGGTCCGATCGTTGGGACGGCTTGTCTACTGGAGGTCACTGTGCTGGTTGATTTGCCCCTTCGCTTAGGCATCGCGAAGGCTTGGAATCAAATTCGATCAGAGCTCTGCTAACACAGATCCATTCACGTCGGCCATCTTGAATCCGACCATGACCCATTTCTGACTGGTTAAATTGCTCTGAATATCTACCTCATAATTTTTACCTGTGAGCTGTGAGAAGTGAAAATGTTATACCCGGATGTGATAACTGCTTAACTTTCGTCAAGTGACAATCACAGCCAACTGAGGTCTTTTCCCTCCATTGCTCCTCATTTATACACATGTGTGTTTGGCTCAGAAGTTTTTCTGATCAATTAGGAATGGGTGTTTGTTCCACTTTTTGAGTTTTGGTGTATATACACTATAATGGTTCCTCCGTTTTTTGTATTTTTACCTTCATATATAACCATACAATAACAAGGAAACCAGAACACAAAACTTGCACCTAAAGCCAAAACCTTAGGCCTTGCCTGCAGTTAATTCTGCCAAATCAGCCTCAAAGTTTTCTTCGGGATCAAAGGGGGGGGGGTTATGCTGTTCCAGGGGTTGAGAATGGGATCAGGATCAGGACTAGGGAAGAAGGGATGAGGATTGGAGTGGCTACAATACATCTTTCTGTTTCTGTATCTTCAACATCGCTTTACATATAGTCTGGCTTCTTGGGGTTTCAAGCTCAGTTATGCTGGCCCTGCCTGAATATCAGCTGGGATCTGCATTAGCTCTGGCGGCCTGCTCTGTATGAAATAGCCCTGGATATTCAGTGCCAGTGCCTGGAGAATGGCCCAAAATTGAACATCCAAGGTTAATTCTGCCTGTGGCAGTCAGCCACAGGCAGACTGCCTGTGTATTGACCAGTTAGTTTTTACCTGGGGGGAATAGATGCTGGATAGGGGTATAATAGAGTGAATTGAAACACTCCCTCTTACACATCCCTGCTGTCACTGATGTAAATAAAATATTTTCTGGAATGGCCATGGGATTGAGATGTACCAGGAGGTGGAGCCATGAGGTAGAGTAGACGGAGCCAAGGCAGAGTGGGGTGGGGCTGGGGCCGTGTACTAAACTTTTCCTCTCAAAAAACAGGACCCCTTGGCAGCATTGTGGTTAGGAAACAGCTACAGAAGCACCATAAACCTGCCTTCAGTGGCACAGATGCCTACAACAACAATATTGGCTAAGATCTCATTGGCCAAAAGATAACCCTGCTAGTCCTGACTCAGTTCTGGGTTCAAGGTATGCCTGAAGTGACTGAAAATTGTGGAAAACCAGTTGGGAGGGAAACCAGGCAGGGACTCCAATTATATTTTCTTTTCAAAAAGAAAACGAGGGATTACACACAGTAACAACGGAGGGAAAACACAGGGAAAGCGCACTGTAATAGATAGGGTTTTCCTTTATTGATTTGGATAAAGTTATAGTAAGTGCAACGAAGAAGGCCACAGAAGAAGAGAGAAGTACTCACCTGAGAGGAATCCGGACCAAGTTCTGCTCCTGCGACAAGTTAGCCACCGCAAGAGAGATTTCGAAGAACAACGGGAGAGCTAAGTGACTGTTGCAAAAGAAATAGGGAAAGTACTAAAAGTGTGCACACATTTGAATAGCGCTATTTATCTCCAGATCAGGGAAAACCAGTGCAGAGAACTCACCCTAATATACATTGCAGGGAATCTGTTTAATGCATTCTCTTGAGATCTGAGCCTGTAAAATACAGAGGAAAAAGAAAACCTGTAAAAATATCTATTCTGACATAACTTAGAACGAAGACAAAGAACCTTGTGTTGTGCATGAAGTCATATACTTATCTGACAAGTGATTTGTAGCTATATTAGATTATGTTAGGACTTTTGTAGAGAAACATTAAGAACGTTGTTTTGTAAGTTTTGTAGAGGAAAATAATTCATAGATCCTACCGAGTCTCAGCAATAAATCTTTTAAATCCTATGCTCTTATATAATAGTATTGCTAAAATATTGCACGTGATTAATCAATTTGCTGAAAGATTGTTTTGTAACTGGACACTTCCTGCTTGAGCTCCTCACTCTTGAGGTAAGAGTTGCACTTGGCTAATCATGACTAAAGGTAAAGTAGAGAGTGAAGAGAGCTTCGGCACAGATGTGTTACATATATGTGCCTTCTTATCAATGCATATACTTTTATATGTGTAACCCATGGGGTAATTTTATGAGGAGATCCAAGATGGTGCCTGCCACATGAGGATGCTCAGCAGCTCTTTCTCCTACCTGTCCTGAGTGATGGGGAAATGGAGAGGAAAGCAGTTTGCTTGTCTGATATGACTGGCAGCTGCCACTGCTATAGTCCAATTGACAACTATGTGACTTGGGGAAGAACACAAGAAATGGTGCTTGCTGGGAAAGTCCTGCTAGAATCTGAGCTGTTTAGTGAACAGTTAGGATCCTCTGGGAATGAGCCAACACTGAGTCCGGACTCAAGGGTCCCTCCTCCTTAGCTGCAAGCACCAAGGGGAGCCCTAGCCTTTTTGAGGATTTGGTCGGGCGGAAGCAGATGAGCCAGTTGATTCTGGCATTGGGAAAATGTTTCTTTCAACAACCAGGTGTAGAGGCGGGTGTGCAAAGGGGAAAGAGTTTGCCTTTGCTGCAACTTGAAGAGCCTTGTGCTGGGGAAGATACAGAAAGGCCCAAAGAAGAAAAACTTCCTGTTTCAATGCCAGCAACGTTTTGAGTAAACCTATTAATATGACTTTGGACACAATTTGGATGAAGATATCTAACCTGGCTAAGACTATAGTACCATCTGCACAAGGCTTATCTGAAGAAAAGCTTACTTTGGAACAGAAGCTTGGTTAAACTGAGTCTGAAATGGTTGAATTAAAAGCCGGGTCTCAAAAAATATTGGAAACAGAGAAAACTCTATCTCGGTTTCAAACATTACAAACTGCTATGATTAAAGATGTAACTGGGATAAGATCTAAGATTGAAAATGTTAAAAACTTTATGAGGAATGCTAATTTGTGGCTGGTGAATTTTCCATGTGACAAGATGATATCTCCTAGAGCAGAGGTCTTCAACCCAGTCCTCAGGGCACACCCAGCCAGTTAGGGTTTTCAGGATATGCTATTGAATTCAATGAGGATATCCTGAAAACCCTGACTGGATGGATGTGCCCCACGGACTGGATTAAAAGAAAATCCTGTCCTAGAGATATGGTGGCACAGTATTTCTTGGAAATATTCCAACTTGATAAGGATCTATGGCCACCACTGCTGAGAGGGCACTATCTCCCTTCACAGAGGAGAGGGACTCAGATTGACTCTGGGGATATTGCCTGACTCCTTAGAGATAATACTGAAAGCAAGAGTATCAATAGAAACTCTCTCTCGGTCTACACTTATAGTACCTTTAGGCTCTAGTACTGATAGGGATTGGTTACTGAAGTGTTATTTTAGAAGTAGGATAAGCAGGGGAGTAAAGATATATGTCTTTCCTGACTTGTGTTGAGATACGCAGAAGAGATCCTGGTGTACTCCAATTAGGAGCAACCCTTTTCCTTAAATTCCCCTGCAAGTGCGTGATTGTATATCAATCTGTTAAACATATCTTTTGGGAACTGAAACATTCGTCCTCTTTCTTGACCTCCAAATGATTGCTGGGCCAGACTTCCCCAAATGTAATAATTGTATAGAAAATTGTGTCTTCATTCTCACGTGACAGCTTATATTTCTTGTTGTTTTGCCTTTTGTTTCCTCCTATTTGACTGGATCTCTCTTATTTAGTGGACTTTAGCCGAAAGGTTAAACAATTGAATGCTTTCCTCTTTATCTTAATTTTCTCTTCCACTGTATGGATATATAAGTGTTGAGCAGGTTTATGCTGCTAGTTAGAAACCTTTAACCAGCTATTCTGTACAGTATACGTAGGAATTGAGGAGTGTCTAAGGTATGTGTGGGTGGGTATCAGGGGCAGAAGTGTGTATGTGTAGAAGAGGTTGGGGTAAGCTTAGCCGAGATTGGGTGGCAGAGCCGGTGGGGGGAGGTGGGGCTGGTGGTTGGGAGGCGGGGCTAGTGCTGGGCAGGCTTATACGGTCTGTGCCCTGACAATGACAGATACAAATCAAGGTAAGGTATACACAAAAAGTAGCACATATGAGTTTATCTTGTTGGGCAGACTGGATGGACCGTGCAGGTCTTTTTCTGCTGTCATCTACTATGTTACTATTTCATTTAATTGTTGCTTGATATGTATAATGAATAATTGCTATAAAAATATGGGACAATCTTAATGGAAGCCCTGTATATGCCTAAAATGGTTTAATCCTTTATAAACTTACCCCCATCAAGTGCCTCAGGTGCTTCTCTAATTACATCTCTGGTTACATCAATACATGCAGTAATATTCACAACAATGACAATAGGCATAATGCCTTCTATGCCAGCCAATATGTATGGTGGTTATATTGTAGAAAGTGATAGGTTAGTTGCAAGTAAAGGATGGGTGAAGGAAATATTGCCTTTATCATAAGTGCTGGGGATACAGAATACATGAGGCAATGTTGGACTCTTTATATAGAACATAGAAACAGAGAAACTTGACAGCAGAGAAGGGCCAAATGGCCCATGCAGTCTGCCTATCCTCAGTAACCACTATCTCCTCCTTTCTCTAAGAGATCCCACGTGCCTGTCCCATGCTTTCTTAAATTCAGACACAGGCCTTGTCTCCACAACCTCCACCGAGAGGCTATTCCATGCATCCACTACTCTTTCTGTGAAAAAGTACTTTCTTGGGTTACTCCTGAACCTATTTCTTCTTAACGTCATCCTATACCTTCTCATACCAGAGTTTTCCTTCAGTTGAAAAAGGATCATCTCCTGTACTTTAATGCCATGGAGGTATTTAAATGTCTCTATCATATCCCCTCTCTCCCCCACCTTTCTTTCAGAGTATACTTTTTCCTAAATTAAAAATGAAATTATTTTCTGTACCTTTGTTGTCTGGCTATTTACCGTATTTTTCAGACTATAAGACGCACTTTTTTCCCCCAAAATTTGGGAGGAAAATGGGGGGTGCGTCTTATAGTCCGAAGGTAGCGATTTCCCTCCCTCCCGCCCTCCCCCCAAGTTCGGGATCGCCCGCCCGCCCGCCCTCCCCCTGAGTTTGGGATCGCCCTCCCTCCCCCTGACTTCGGGATCGCCCTCCCCCCGGCCCTGTCACCACTTCTCCCTACTCACGTCACGCGATCTTCCCTGGTGGTCTAGTGACGTCGGGGCAGGAAAGAGCCCCCTCTTTCCTGCCCAGCGCGCTGCTCTCCGTCCTCCTGTATGTAGCCTGACGGTCTCGGCGAGATTCAAAATGGCCGCCGAGACTTCAATTCTCGGCGGACATTTTGAATCTCGCCGAGACCGTCAGGCAGCATACAGAAGGACGGAGAGCAGCGCGCTGGGCAGGAAAGAGGGGGCTCTTTCCTGCCCCGACGTCACTAGACCACCAGGGAAGATCGCGTGACGTGAGTAGGGAGAAATGGTGACAGGGCCGGGGGGAGGGCGATCCCGAACTCGGACAAGACGCACCGGAGCACCTAGGTTTTAGAGGAGGGAAAAAGGAAAACATTTTTTTCCTATTTCCCTCCTCTAAAACCTAGGTGCGTCTTATGGTCTGGTGCGTCTTATAGTCCGAAAAATACGGTACTTTTTCTAATTGTGTTGGTCCCAGTCTCTTGATTCTGCTTTCCTTCATCTTCTCTTAACTCTCTTGTCAGGGTTTCCTGTCCATTTTTCAATTTTCTCTCTTTTCTTCAATATATTTTTCTGCCTCTCTCTCGCTCCAGATTTAATTCATTCTTACTATCCATTCTTTAATTTCCCTCTTTTTACATCATCTACCTATGGCTTTTCATCTTTTCCTCACCTTTGTTCTCCCCATGCCCTTTCCTCTTATTCTCCACTCTTTCACTAACTTTATCCTCTTCCCTTCCCTCTTTCTCTCCCCATCCTTCCACCCATAGGAGCCAACTTTTCAAAATGATTGGGGGTGCTGAAATTTTTTTTTTTACAGTTGGTGCATTCCCCCTTCTTTCCCCCTCCCCCTCCATTCATATGCAGCAATTATCCTCTCTCCCCTACCCTCCCCTTTCATCCATGTCCAGCGAATTCTCCTCTCTCCCCTGCCCTCCCCTCCCTCCATCCATGTCCAACAAGTCTCATCTCTCCCCTGCCCTCTGTTCCATGTCCAGCGATTTCTCCTCTCTCCCCTCCCCTCCATGTCCAGTAACTTGCCCCAAACAGCACCTGCCCCTTTTCAGCCCCCCTCTCCTCCGAGTTCCAGGCCCCCCTCTCCTCTCCTCCGAGTTCCAGGCCCCCTCTCTCCTCTGAGTTCCAGGCCCCCCTCTTCTCCAAGTTCCAGGCCCCCCCCTCTCCTCTGAGTGCCAGTCCCAACCCCAGCCCGATCTCTTCTCCCACAATAGTCCTCCATCCTCGCCTTCCTGCCGCCCAGAATTTAAAACTCATCTTACCTCGCTCGGTCCCGGCAGCAGTGAAAGGCAAGCAGGCTCACCTTCAGCCTTCCCTTCTCTCTCAGCTCTGGTCCCACCCTCATTTCCTGTTTCCGCGAAGGCAGGACCAGAGCTGAGAGACCCAGCGTCTTCCCTCTTTCTCTCCCCATCCTTCCATCCAACATCTACCCTCTCCCAATCCTTCCATCCAGTGTCTCTCTCTCTCTACCCTTTTCCATTCAGCATATACCCTCTCTCGCTCCCCATACTTCCAGTGTCATTTCTCTTTCTCTCCCTATCCTTCCATCCAGCTTCCCTCTTTCTGCTCCCTCCATCCAGCATTTCCCTCTTTTGCTCTCTCCTTTCATCTAGCATTTCTCCTCTCTCTCTCCATCTGACCAGCCAAAGTCTCCCCCTTTCTCCCCATTCTTCTCCCCAGCAGCTTCTCTCTCTCCTGCCCTATGTACCCTCTTTCTCTCCCCATCTTTCCACTCATCTCTCTCTCTCGCTCTCTGCCCCTGTTCCAACCAGTGTCCCCACCCTTCTTTCATTTTCTCCCCTCTGCTCTCTCCATTTAGCACCTCCTGCCTCCCTCTCCACGCCCTTTCCCCCTTCCCTTTCCACCCAGTATCCAGTGTTTCCTGGCCACTGCTGCTTCTCCCAATGAGCAGCAGCAACCGCAGCAAAACAAGAAAAGTAAGCATGGGGCCGCAGCAGCCTTCAGGTATGCACTGTCAGCTCTGCTTTCCTCTGCCCTCGCTGATGTCAACTTCCCATTCCGGAGGCAGAGGATCGGCAGAGCCGACAGCACATGCATGAAGGCTGCTGCAGTCCCACGCTTGTTTTTCTTGTTTTGCCGCGGCCGCTGCTGCTTATCAAGAGAAACAGCAGCAGCGGCAGTGGATCCCCTGGCGCACAGTATGTCTCAGCAGGAGATTTTCCTGCTTTGGTGGGAGTGTGGGAGATGACCCGCCAAAGCGGGAGTCTCCTGCTGAATGTGGGAGACTTGGCAGGTCAATAACCACGGAAGCTCTTAAACACTTCTGGATACAATAGTTACCAGTTTTCTCACTTTAGGAATTATGCTAGCAATACTGGTGCTCTGTCTCACAAGCAAAAAGAATCACTGTAGACTTTCCCTGCTTAAGGGTTTCTTTTTAAATAATTTTAGAACCCTGCAGTCTGGTACAGGTTCTATAGTTCAGACCCACAGGCCAGAAACACAGACGCTTCTGAGCTATCAGTTTTCTTCCTGAACTTCAGCAATCAGCTTTTATTTTATTATATTTCTTTCTCTCTAACAGTCAAGAGTCTGCTATTTCCCACAGGACTCTCCACAGTCATCAGCAGCGCTGGCTGCTTCTTCCTGACACTTATCAGGCAGCAAATCTACAGCTTTGCCTCTCTCCTTCACACATACAACAGCCAAGTGTTCCCTGACTTCTCAGAGTATCACTTCTGCTATCTTAAAAGTATATTTGGGTTCATCAGAGGAAACTCAGCTCTCACAGCTTTCCTCTCTGAAGATTCCCTCCCAACTGCCAGCCTCAGCTGTTTAGAATCTTACCCCAGCGAGGCAGCATTCTATGGACTGGAGCACAAGCTCTGCAGCCTGGTGCTCCTTCCAGCCCAGCACTGCACTATTCCCTCAAAGAGCCTTCCCAACCAGCTCTCCTTCCTAACTCTTTCCATATTTGCACCCCATGTGCCTTGCCACTGGTCACATATATTTATGCCAGGACATGACAAACTTCAGGCACCAGGTCACCATTGCGACTGAATTCAGACTTGCCACTAGGGATTGTAGGTTAAGCACAAGGGTAGCAGCATTGGGGTTCTGATAAGCATGCTGCCTCTGCAGGAAGCACATAAAAGCTGGATGTCATTGGCTGGCATTGGTGCCACAAGTACAGCAAGAAGTACAACTCCCGATGAAAGTAAGTCTATAGAGATCCAAAGGGTAGGGAAGGGATGTTGGCCGACCAAAATGCCAATGTATTCCAGAAGGAGGTTACAATACTGAACCGTGTTTTGGCAACAAGATGCATGCTTCAGGAGTCAGTTTATCTGATAAGTGTTGTCTGCAAGCATATATTGCCACTACGGCTTTATGAGGCACAGAAAAAAAACTGTTACTGGAGAACAAATTTCCCTGTGGTATACGCACAGTTGAGCGCAGGAAAAAAACGTGCTCAACAGAGCATATACCACAGTGAAATTTGTTCTCCAGTAACTTGGTAGCAGCAGCAGATGCAGCCCACATGGTACAGCCTGAAGAGAGAAGTTTGTAGCAGGAGTAGACACAGCCCAAGCAAAGCGGCATGAATTTTGAGAGTGATAACAGCAGCAGATTCAGCTGAAGCAGCCATATAGGACAACCGGTAGAGAAAGAATCATTTTACAAATTTCAAAGAGCATTTTTGTTTAGGGAGGGATTGAGAGGGATTACTGCTGGGGGAATGTGGAGAAAGAGGGCGTGGATAGATATACTGTTGGGAAGTGTGTGATGTCAAAGCTGCTGCGAGGGTAGGTGATGAAGAGAGGTTTTAGGCTGTAGATGCTGGAAGTGGGTGGGGAATTTAGAGAGGCCAAAGCTGTGACTGCTGGGAGTAGCTGGGTGAATGGGTAGGTTTCAAGAAGAGGCTGAGATCACAGCTTCTTGGCATAGGTAGGTGGGTGCTCCCATCGACAATAGCCTCAGCTTCTCTCCATTGTCCACTCATGTCCAGCAGCCGCAGTGATAGCCCCTACCCCCATCCCAACAACCACAGTCTAAAGACAGAGGCTGAGGCTGCAGCTGCTGGGAGTAGGTAGGTAATGGGGTGAGGCAGAGGCAGAAGGTGGGTAGGTGATGGGGAGAGGCTAAAGTTACAGCTATTGGAGATTGGTGGGGAATGAAGAGAGGCTAAAGCTTTAACTGCTTGGAGCAGGTGGGTGAATGAGGTAGCAATGGGAGGCAGGCTGAGGCTGTGGCTTCTCAGAACAGGTGGGTGGGTATGCTCATTCCCAGCAGCCACAGCCATTACCTCAGCCTCTTCCATTGTCCTCTGCTCCTATAACCGCAGCCTAAAGCCTCCCTCCATCACCAGAGAGGCTGCAGCTGTTTGTTGCACATGATGGAGAGAGGCCGAGGCTGTGGCTGCTGGGATGGGTGGTTGACATCAAAATCCATCCCTTCCTTTCTGAATGTACTACCAGAACTCTCGCCAACTCCTTCCCTAATCATCCTTCATGCAGACTGCTTCAATCTGCTCCACATAGGTCTCCCAGTGCAACATCAACCACCACCACCTTTGTTGCTACACCTATATAACCCTCAAGCCACCACATTGGCTCCCTATCCACTTCCACAACACCAGTACATTCATTCTGCAGCTCCTTACTGCCAATCCTTTCTTCCTCGTGAACTCTTCTGCTCCATGAATGCCTGGCTCTACACTTTCCAGGTTGCTGTGCCCTGTATTTATAATAAACTTTTTTGGACCAATACTGAGCTGCTGTGGTCTGCATTTTTTTTTAACAATGCCAGCTGTGGTGGTAACAAAATAAATCAAGCTATTCAGCACCAGTAGCCAGAGAGTGGTTGGTGCTGAATATCTGAACAGAGAGGCAGGAATCACCGCTATCCAGATAGTAGCAATATTTAGGGACCCTTTTACCACACTGCAGTAAGCACTAACGCATGCTTACCGCAACTTGGTACCATAGGCCTCGCTAAGGCATCCCATGGTGTTGCAAACATACACATGTTACCCAACAATATTTTTTAGTTTTTAGCCAAGGGAGTGTGTCTGGGAGCAGAGAATAGGTGTGTCTGCATTAATCAGTTAGTGCGTCGGCATTGCCAATGCACTAACTGATTAGTACACAATTAGCACGCGAGCCCTTACCTGCCTGCAAGGTAAGGACTTACGTGCTAATTTTTGTTAATGGCGGCACACTAATGGCAACATTAGTGCATAGCCATTTAGTCGGAAAATAGAAAATCGGCCATTTTAAAACCACGGCAAAAAGTGACCTTAGCGTGCAGGAAAGACCAGCATAAGGACAGGCTAAAGCCACTTTTTGCTGCAGTTTTGTAAAACAGCCCCTTAGTTTGCTATCCAGATAGCCTTATAACAGCTCAGGCAGTCAGTAAGATTATTCAGTGACACTATCCATATAGGGCCAGATTCTATACATGGCGCCTGAAAAATGCACATGAAAATAATGTTCGCTTAAGCGTATTCTATAAGCATCACCTAGATTTAGGCATGGTATATAGAATATGCTTAGTTGATATCCCAGCGCCTAAAACTAGGTGCCTCCATTTAAACCAACAAAAATGTGGCATAAATCCTGGCATATAGATTTAGATGTGTTACCTTCAAAATCTGCACCCTGATCCACAAATTAACTGCGGCGTAGTCCCAGGATACATGATAGACCTCATAGATCTACCAGACAGAAATAGAACCGGATCATCACAAACATACCTAAACCTCCACTACCCAAACTGCAAAGGACTCAAATACAAAGCAACCTATGCATCCAGCTTCTCCTACATAAGCACATGAATATGGAACGCACTGCCAAAAGCAGTGAAAACAATCTACGACCATCTAAACTTCAGGAAACCACTAAAAACCTATCTGTCCAAAAGGGCAAACCCTACTGACCCAACATAGATGCCTACACTCTGCAACACAGCAAATCCAACAATCGTACTGGACACTATAAAACCTTCCCTCTCTTCGACCCCCACTGTGCCTGAAACAAACGCAACTTTATTCGACCACATTTCCACCTTGTAATTGTTTCTATACCAGTACGTAAGTACATAAGTATTGCCATACTGGGACAGACCAAAGGTCCATCAAGCCCAGCATTCTGTTTCCAACAGTGGCCAATCCAGGTCACAAATACCTGGCAAGATCCCAAAAAAGCTCGATACATTTTATGCTGCTTATCCCAGAAATAAACAGTGGATTTTCCCCAAGTCAATTGGATGCACTTCCTCCATATGCTGCACAGGCTAGCATATTTGAAAATATAAGTGAGATTAAATTAAAATGCTACCGACAAAGAATGAGGATGCAGCAGCTCATAGGTTTCCTTGCTTTGTTTTGAGTGTACTAGATGACGACTGAGCACTGGGAAGAGGAAACACATACCGATCTTGGCAAAAGCCTTACGGTACTATGTAAGCCACATTGAGCCTGCAAATAGGTAGGAATATGTGGGATATAAATAAATAAATCTCTCTATATAAAACGCACCTCCAACGTTCTAATGAAGCCTCACTTTCCCAACGTTCTAAAAGTGAGGCGGCAGAGATCGCTTTTTATCCATGAGTGTCTGCCCCGCCCACAAGTCAAACGTGATGACGTCGAGGGCGGAGCAATGACATTCACCAACCGTCTCCAGCATGGACGCACCACACAGGCAGGGGAAGGAGTAGGGAAGCACACGGAGCGTGTTTCCCTACTCCTCCCCCTGTTACCCTCCCGGGAGCTCAGGCGGAAGTGCAGATTACAAAGGATTCCCTGTTGTAGCCGACCACTTTTAACACGCGTCCGAAGATCAGTGAGCCAGGGAGGGGGGAACACGAGATCTGCTTCACTCACATAACCATTTAAAGCGCTTGTGGGGAGCGGCTGCAGCCTCCTTTGTTCCCCTTCGCTCTACAGTGCAGCCACCGCTGATCGGGAGATAATGGGGCTCTACAACCCGGAGACACTCGGGGGACAATCGGGGAGAGAATCCGCAGACCAGACTCGGTACAAGAGGGACAAGCGAGCAACTAGACATCCCCAGCAAGACATCGTGCATCCTTCTCTGCCACACCCACCGCGCAACACGATTGGCTCACTCCAGTAACCCACTTCTACATCGCGGAACAGGAATGTATTTTCCAAAAACAGACAGTGGCAGTAAATTGAGAGATTGTTCCTAACATATCCAGGTTCATTACTGTCAAGGTATGCCCATCTGGAGACAAATCAACCCTTGAAATAACAAAAAAGCAGGCGATATTCACCTTGCTTGATGGCTTTAGCATGGGATAGCAATTACCACAGGTTCATGATAATGACTACCGCATACTAAAGCCAGAAAGCAAGGCAAAAATCTTCTGCTGTTTAGTTTGGATAGGGGCAGGATCTGGGTGCAGAGATGGGGTATGGCCAGCCCTGATATCTAGCGTGTAGGTCATTACCACTCACTCTATGTCAGGTCAGCCGGTACTGCAGTTGTACTTAATACTGCCTCAGGTACTAAAGCTTCATGGATAACATGTTAACTCCCTCTGATCCCCTTAGCATTATGCTGCACCTATCCATCGCCAAAACACATGCCCCCCTCTTCTGCTCTCACACCCCACTTCACCCCTAAGAACCCCAGTACACGAGCTAAAGATCTTAGTCAAGTCTAGGGTTATCTTTTCTGTTGTTTCTGTTTTTCGTGTGAACACAAAAAAAAAAAAACAGTGCCATGCACAGACAGCATCTCTCTCACTCACACACACACCTATGTACCTCAATCACACACACACACCCTCTCAGCCCCCAACCCCTCGACAAACAACAGAAACACATACAATTATGTGGAACAACGGTACCCTCCCCCTGACAAACCCCCAACACCAAAATGGCAGCACTGATTGCTCATGCACCTCACACACTCCCCAACAAAACAATAACTAAGCCACGCTCAAAATCCACTCTCACACACACACTCTCAAACATACACACTCCGAGGAAAACCTTGCTAGCGCCCGTTTCATTTGTGTCAGAAACGGGCCTTTTTTTACTAGTATTCTATAAATGCAAGTATATTTCAGAATGCCCACGAAATACCCATATCGCTGCCCATAGCCACACCCCTTTTTGCCTGTGCACATTAGAAGTTTGGCACACTGCGTTAAAGAATACGTTCAGTGAGTTGTGCGTGTAAATTCTAATTATTGCCAATTAGTACTCATTATTGCTTGTTAAGTGCTGTTATGAATGCTAATTAGCTTGTTAAGCTAATTAAGCTACACATGTTGATATAGAATATGCCTGGATTTTGGCTCAGATCTCTAGGCACGCTATATAGAATCTGGGGGATAAAGGGTAACACTATAAAGTGGGCATCAACATTTACGTTCACGGTATGTATGTAAATGACTAGAATACTAGCATATATGCACATATGTGTGCTCATACACATAGAAATGCCAAGATTCCGGCTCCCCGCTATTCTGTATAAAAATGTCTAAATTCAATGGTGTGTAGATACACATGGGTGGAGGTTGGATGGAGCATCATTAGGACACTTTCACATAAATTGTATAATACTAAAATTTACATACATGTTTTGGCAATATAGGTGCAGAAGCATGTACACCAGTTCTAATGGACATTTGCTTGGGGGTAAATTATAAGTATGTATTTTATCTGCTATGCTAGTATTCTATAAAAGTAGGCATCTACTGATGCACTGTTATAGAATTGTCCTCATAGTGCCATTGAATATCAACTTATCTGGAAAGCAAGTGCTTCTCTCATATTGCCTCTGATTGATCTGTTTCTTCATCCTGCCTAAAACCAAATCTTTTTTAGCAGCTTTTAGATCATAAACCTAGGGTCTCCTGATCACAGCCTTGTCGGGTTTTTACCATTTTCTTAATAAATGAAATTCCCAAATTCTTGTTTGTCATGCATGTTTGTCTTGACTAGATTCGTTGTAAGCTCTGCATAAAAGGAACCTTCTGTTGTATATTTGTATACTCCTGTACATTTAAGAGTGCTTCAGAAATTTTAAAGCAGTACTAGAGAGATACTGGGGAATTCAAAAAAGCTGCTGGTCAAGGTTGGGGTGATATTATCTCTGGATAAGAAACCTCTTTGGAAACTATATATAGTCATGCTAAATCTTCCAACATGGGTCTTGAAGGTTAAATCCAGGCTCTACTTGTCAGAGTAAAGTTCTAGCAAAACAAAAAGGATCAAGAATTACCTCCACCACACCTTTTACCAGAGTAGAAATGTGTGCTACGCCAGGTAACAATCTGTCTGGGTCCCTCTTCTCAGTCCCATGTAAGCTCAGGTTGAGGAAAAAAACAGATCTAAATGTTTTCTTATTCTGGTACAGTACCTTATAACAGTCACACCAGCTCCTTTGCATATAACATTTCCCATATTCCTCTGGGAAGAACAAAAAACAATCTGCGTTGGAAAAGACATTGACCTGGATAAAGAAAATGATATGTTGACAAGCTCCCAGTAGGCAGTGCATTATGCAAATTAGCTCCAACTCTCCCTCTGGCTGGAACTAGTGAATATGCAAATCAGTTCCACCCTGGAAACTATTCATCTCAGAATTCCTCTCTCTTCAGACAGCTGAGCTTAATTGGAGTTTTGATGTCACTGTCCAAAAACCAGACTGGCTCCTTTCTCTCGCACTTGAGCTCATCCTTCTCCAATCACCACACCCTGGATAGTACCAATCTACAAGACTTTTCTTCAGCAATTAATCTTTTTACCACCTCCAACTGGTAAAACAAAATTCTAACAGAAATTAGTAATATTAGGGAATTTCCTCCTGGTCCCATTTCAAAGAAGAAAAAATCATCAGCCATCAGCATTTTCCCTGAGTTCATGCCAGCCTGCCTTGGTTGCATTCTCCTTTAGGCATTACATACAAACTATATAATTCTTCAGTACCTTTTTGAAGATCCAGCTCTTCCCAGCTATCAGTAAAGGTTCTGTTCCATTTTAAGCTTTCTCTCAGACTTTGCCGGACATTTCTCCCAGGACTCTCTAACCATCCTTCTCCATTCAGTCTGTGGGTTGGGCTTCCTTTCAACCCTCCTTTTTTTTAGTGATACCTCTAAGGAGACTTATATGCCTCAAAGGTAAACTAATCTCTCTCCTCCTGCTTCCCTGGGATTGGAGCCTTAAGTCTGCTGGGTGAAGCAAGGGAGCCCTAGCAGGGACACTCACCCACATTCTACTTTACATTCCTATCCTCCAGCTCTTAAGGGGAAGCACGTTTACTCCCTTCTATTAAGTTCCTCCTCATTATAAGGTCCTCCTATTCCTAGAACTGGGAACCTTAAGGATTTGGGTTCTGCTCTCCGTTACAACATTCAAAAGGATGTAAATCCAACAGAATTGATCCAGAAGGTGAATACTAAAATGGTTGACCATCTTTCAAGATCTAAGCATATATACTCTGGAGGTAATGAGGAAAGAAGAGAGATGATATTTGAATGCCTCCAAGAAATAAATTCATGGGAAGAAAGCCTGTTTCAATGGATTGGAGGCAGATCATGAGATGAGGGTGAAAGAGAATAGACTTGGGAGTAATTGAATGAAATGTTTTTACAGAAAAGATGGAGCAGGTGCTACAGGCAAGCACAGTAATCAAATTCAAGAAAGGATGGGGCAAGCACAAAGAATCAGAAGGCAAGGAAGGGGTTGTAAAGCTGAGAAAAAGGAATGGAAAGGCAGAATGAAGAGCCATATGCTCTGAATCTGCTGCAGGGGGTAGAGGGATAGAGAGAAAGGGAGAGGATGTAAATGTGTGTATGTACTTCAAATATCAGTTTATATTGCAACATTAATATAGTTTAGTGAATATCATGGCAGGGAAACTTGCAGCAATTGCAGAAAAATAGAACAACATGAAACAATTGTGACTGATACATTTCTTTGGTGTTCCACTGGAATGAAAAGATAAACTATCTACATTGGAAAGAGATGTTAAATGGCTGACGTGAATAAGGCACTGGAGAGAAAAGAGAAACAGCCTTTGCTGGAAAGTGAAATAGAACTGGCCAAAATGAATGAAGCATCAGAAAATATTCCACTGGGAAGAAAGAAAAAAAACACAATCTGTGTTGGAAAGAGACATTGAACTGGATAAAGAAAATGAGACATCAGAAAGTATTATTGTGAAGAAAAGGAGCAATCTGCATTGGAAAAAGACATCAAACTGGTGAAAGTGAATCAGGTCTCAGAAAGTATTTTACTGGAGAGAAAATAAATCTGCACTGAAAAGAGATATCAAACTTGCTAAAGGGAAGGCATTTGAAAGTATCAAGTTGGCAAATGAAACACTAGTCCCAAGAGGATGGAATACCTAGAACCAGACACAGTTGATGGATGATAAAAGAAACTTTATTGTAAAATCAAAAGTAAAACCACCCTTCAAATGTTGTATCACATGCCAGTGAGATCTCAAAATCTTAGTTACCGTATGTCTTTGGACAATTGAGTAAAGGATCGTGTACAGATTACATTCCTCTCCCTTTTGTGTGGTGCTTTTTTGAGTAATTCATGTCTATCCATAATTCAAGCTTTCTTGTAACATTTGTTGATGCAGTGGAATGGATATCTCTTAGCCCAGAAGCGGTCGCACGTTTCCACTGATATTTTTTCAAAAGTGGATACATCTGAACAAAGTTTCTTGATCCTTAGAAGTTGACTGTATGATAGGTTGTCTCTCATTTATCTGCAATGACAACTCTTATAGTTCAAATATTTATTTACATCTGTTGGCTTCCTAAACACATCTGTTAAAAATTTACCTTTATCGCAAATAATGCATATGTCTAGAAAGGATATACACTTACTATCAAATTCCATTTTGAAATGTAAATTCTCGGCCAAAGTATTAAGCCATGAATGGAATTTTTTTAGATCTTTCTCTGTGCCTTGCCAAATCATCAAAATATCAATGTAATGATTCCACAGTAGTACTTGTATATTAAAGGCATGTCCTGTCAAAAACTGTTTCTCAAATTTGGTTACATATTCATTGGCATACATGGCTTAATACTTTGGATGAGAACTTACATTTCAATTTGGAATTTGATAGTAAGTGTATATCCTTTCTAGACATATGTATGATTTGTGATGAAGGTAAATTTTTAACAGATGTATTTAGGAAACCAACATGCCAATAAATATTTGGACCCTAAGAGTTCTCATAGCAGATCAACAAAAGACAACCTACCATGCAGTCAATTTCTAATCACCAAAATACTTTGTTTGGACGTATCCACTTTTGAGAAAAGATCAGTGGAAATGCGTGACCGCTTCTGGGATAAGGGATATCCGTTCCACTGCATCAACAAATGTTACAAGAAAGCTAGAAATATGGATAGAAATGAATTACTCAACAAAGCGCCACAAGAAAGAGAGAGGAATTTAATCTCTACACTGCTTCTGCGTATTCCGGCATTGGAAAGTATTTTACTGGAGAGAAAGGAGAAACAATCTGCTTTAGAAAGAGATTTCAAACTAGCTAAAGGGATTGAGGCATTGGAAAGTATTTTACCAGGGAGAAAAGTGAAACAGTCTTTGCTGGAAGGTGAAATTGAAGTGGCCAAAATGAATGAAGCATCAAAAAGTATTCCACTGGAAAGAAAAGAGATTGTAAAGTGGCATCAAACTGGATTTTAAAAAATGACACATCAGAAAGTATTATTCTGGAGAAAAGAAACAATCTACATGGGAAAGAAAACTGGCTAAAGGGATTGAGGCATCAGAAGGTATTTTACTGGAGAGTAAAGAGAATAAATCAATCTGCATTGGAAAGAGACATCAAAACTGGCTGAAGGGAATGAAGCATCAGAAAGTATTTTACTGGAGAGAAAAGTGAATAAATCAATTTGCACTGGAGAGAGACATCAAGCTGGCTAAAGGAAAGAAGGTATCAGAAAGTATTTTACTGGAGAGAAAAGAGAAACAATCTGCATTGGAAAGAGACACAAACCAAGTAAAAAGGATGAGAAGTCAGAAAATATTTTACTGAGAGAAAAGAGAAACCATCTGTGTTGGAAAGAGATGTGAAACTGGATAAATGGGATGAAGCAGTGCAAGAAAGTTAAACAGCTTTAATTTGATCAAAAGAAATGTGTAGGTAGATATGAGGTTGTAGTTTTTTTCCTTTCCTTGCATTTTAGATCAGAATTCTAAGCTAGCGAAAGGCTTTGCAGGCCCTTTCAAACCGGAGATGCTTAAAAAGATGAGAAGTCAATAATGTCTAAGAATGCAGCACTGGTTCTGCATCCATGGCTATATACATGAAAAAAATGGATCAAAATTTGTTTAACCACATGAAAGCACTTTTAATGTTGCATACTATATTGCAAAGAACAACAAGACATTTTTTGACTTTGAAAAATTGTTGGACCTGACTGGCAAATTAAAGGTTGAGGAAAGGAGATGAGTATAAAAATGAAAACAGGTGGAAGGAGTTTGTTTCACATATTCCAAAAGTCATAAGAAAACAACTGAGCTGTGAGCTACAAGATTCAAATATATGAGTCTGATGCTAGATGGGTCTACTGACAAAACAGGCATTTAAGAATTGATTTTATATGTATGATATATAAAGAACAGTGGGGTGAGAGATATATTGCTGTCAGTCAGAAATCTTGACATGGTAGGATCTGGTGCAGGCATGTCCTACCTCACCCCATCTCCACTGTACCATGGAGGAGTAGCCTAATAGTGCAGTGACCAGGGAACCAGATTTGATTCCCACTGCAACTTCTTGTGTCTCTGGACAAGTCACTTAACCCTCCATTGCCCCAGGCACAAATTAAGTACCTGTGTATAATATGTAAACTGCTTTGATTTATAACCACAGAAAAGCAGTATATCAAATCCCACCCCCTTTCCTTCTTCTCTTTCTGCTCATCCTTCACTTTGATCCCTGATCCTCATTCCCTCTTTCTCCCTCAGGGGCATACCAAGAGCAGGGCGGTGGGGGCAGTCCGCCCCGAGTGCATGCTGCTGGAGGGATGCAGGGAGCAGCCGCGCAGCTGTCGGCTCTGCCGGTTTCCTGCTCCCAAAAGCAGAGGGAGCAGGGAACCAGTGGAGCTGACAGTTGCGCGGCTGCTCCCAGCAGGTAAGAATGCACCCGGGGGGGGGGGGGGAATGGATTCCACTGCACCCGGGGTGGGTGCGCAGCGGCGATCCGCATCGGGTGGCAGCCGACCAAGGATCGCCACTGTTCCCCCTCTTCCTCTCACCTGTCATAGCTCTGATGGCAGAGGAGAATAGCACTGTACCTGGATTTTCATTCTATTCTGGCCCACAATTGCATCTCAGTCATTTTTCTGTTCTCAAGGGCTTTGTGCCCTGGGCAGATGCCCCTCTCGTCTACCCCTACTTGCAGCCTTGTTTCTGGAAGTAAGGACTGGCCATTGTAACTCACTATTCTTATCTTCTTTCTCTAAATCCTACTCTTTTAAATTACCACAGGACACAAAATACCTATCAGCTGTTCCTAAGCAGCATGGTTGCAGGACCTGATCATAGTACAAATATGAACATATCTCATGGTCATTGCCTGATCAAGAGCCACAATGTCAAAAGCCTCAGCTGTCAGCCCTTCCATCCCACCTTCAGCTTCCACAGTTTCCTTCAGTTAATCCTTTAGGACTGTTACTGGTACAAAAAGGTCTGCTGCTGATGGCTCTTCCTGCTAAATCAAGTAAGTCGTACATTTCTTGTCTCCAGTGTATTCTGCTAGAGGCGGAATGACTCTTTTCTCTAGATTATTACTTTGCATTTGTTAGACTGAGTTCACTATTTTATATGTTTTTCAGACAGATCTGGACCCAGTGGAGTGATTTTGAACCAGATGCCCTAGTTGCTTTTGGAAGACCCACAGGCGAGTTAGAGAACATTCAGCGAGAGTACTTCCATGGGCATATCCGTCATTGACCATTGTGAACTTTGTCTTTTCACGTGGTGTCTATTTCTCTTTGCTATGCTGGCATGGCGCTTGTGTTCTCTTGTCCTATGTGTGTGTCATGTGGTCAAACTTTCACAAAGACCATACTTGATCCTCCTATTAATTTCTGCCGTGCCTGTATCTTCAAGCATTTTTTTTTTCCGTTCTGTGTTTTGGGAGCAATCTTCTGTACTTTAGGTGTGTGAGGATGAATGTGAGGGTGATGAATATATAGTTAATGAGCGTGTTGGGATGTTGTTTCGCCAGTAGGTAGGGACTGTCAAAGCTGCTATTCAACAGACAAGTCCCGTGTTTATCATTTTTATTTTTATTTAATTTCTTATACACTGCCTGCAGGCCTGAAAGCTATTGAAGCAGTATATAGTCAACTACAGTAGGTTTGCTGACAGAAGAGTAAAGAATAAAGCTAAGTGAAATTTTTTTGGCTGCTTATATATATGAGAAGTTTTGATAATGTGTATAAATAAGAGAAGTTTTTTTTTGGGTAAATGAATGTAAAAGAATTAGCCTACTATTTTAATTTCTGAAGTCCTTTCTCTCCTCGTCAGTCATTGAGTGGTAAATTCTCTACAGGTCACCAAAACTTAGGTGTTATTACACTGTGCTAAGTGCAAATCCTATATCAGCAATTATGTATGCAATTGCAAGTATAGAATATTAGCTTAAAGTACCCAGTTACATGTCAACATTTTTGGGCATTGTAATTGCAATTCGGTATTCTGCTGTTGCAGATGAGTTTGTTGACACTGAATGTTGAATCTATTCCGAGGCAAATTAGGCAAGTTCTTTTAGATTTGTGACTTCTGAATCATGCGGTCATCACCAGAACGGCTCCTTGTGAAGTCCAGCTGTAAAGGCTGTATTCATATGGATGCTTCATTTGTTCAATAAACTAATTTATATATTTGTTTGCCCCTCTAGTGTCCTCTTTTCCTTCACTATGGAAGTACAATTGGTCCAACTCTACTTTTTTTTTTGTTTGGCGACAACATCTAGGCACAACCACTTATATCATTTCAATGGCTGGTGTAAATGTCTGTGACAAAATGTTACATCTGCGTGCATAACTGACATGATTCTAGAAGCTTAGGCAACAATTCTATAAATTAGCACCTCATTTTACGTGCCACAAAGGGGCATACTTAGTGCTACTTCTATAATGGCTTATGCTAGGAGTGCTCAATGTCAATCCTTGAGGGCCATAACCTAGTCATGTTTTAAGGATTTCCACAATGAATATGCACGAGATCTATTTGTATGCACTGCCTCCATTGCATGCAAATAGATCTCATGCATAGTCATTGTAGAAATCCTGATAACTCCACTGGGTTGAGGCCCTTGAGGACTGACGTTGAGCACCACTAGCATAAGGTCATGTCTAAGCCATCTAATATAATAATTTGCTCCACCAACATTCCAGTGTGTCTCACTGGGATCATAACCACCTGCTGACATCGCTCCTCCAACGTTTTCCTCCAACGTTCCAATCTGTGTCACTGGGATTGTAACCACCTGCTGATGTCACTCCTCCAACATTCTCTGTTCCCCCTCCCTCCCAGTTCCATGGGACCCTGGAACTGGGAGGGAGGGATGGAGGGACAGAGGGAGGGGGACCCTGGAAATGGGAGGGAGGGAGGGGGCCTGGAACTCGGAGGGAGGTGGAGGGGCAGGGGAGAGATGCTGCACATGGATGGATGGAGGGAGCAGGGCACAGAGGATGTTGCCTGCATATGGATGAATGCAGGGGAAAGAGCATACTGCAGGGGAGGGAGGGGACCCTGAAACTTAGAGGGAGGCAGGGAGGGGACGACCCTGGAACTCGGAGGCAGGGAGAGAGGGAGGGGACGACCCTGGAACTCGGAGGGAGGGAGGGAGGTGGACATCAACCCTGGAACTAGGAGGGAGAGAGGGGGACGACCCTGGAACTCAGAGGGCGGGAGGGAGGGGGACCCTGGAACTGGGAGGGAGGGGGGCCCTGGAACACACTCTCATGCTCACACACACACACTCTCTCTCTCACAGACACACTCGCACCCAGCCTCACTCTCTCTCTGTCACACACACACTCGCACATTCACTCTCTCTCACACACAGTCACTCTCACACACACTCTCTCAAACATACACACTCCGAGGAAAACCTTGCTAGTGCCCATTTCATTTGTGTCAGAAACAGGCCTTTTTTACTAGTTATAGAATATTAGCGCAAAGCCAAATTGGTGCACCAAAAGTTAGGCATATCTACTTATGACAGGTCAATGGCTGGTGTAAGTGGGCACCAAAGTGGACAGAAAACAGAGGGGAGGGTTAAATGGCCATTTTTTTCTCAAGAGAAGAGGGTGAATAGTGGAGTGTCACAGGGATTTGTACTGGGACTGGTGCTATTTAACATATTTATAAATGATCTGGAAATCGGAACGATGACTGAAGTAATTAAATTTGCAGATGACACAAAACTATTCAAAGTTGTCAAGACACTTGCAGATTCTGAAACACTGCAGGAAGACTGGGCATCCAAATGGCAGATGAAATTTAATGTGGACATATGCAAAGTGATGCACATTGGGAAGAATAATCCAAATCATAGTTACCTGATGCCGGGGTCCACCTTAGGAGTCAGCAGTCAAGAAAAAGATCAAGGTGTCATTGTAGGCAAGCCCCCAGATTCTATATAGCATGCCTAGAGATCTGCGCCGAACCCAGGCGTATTCTATCACAATGCACATAGCTTAATTGGCTTAACAAGCTAATTAGTTTTGATAACAGCACTTAACAAGCAATAATGAGCACTAATTGTCAATAATTAGAATTTACACGCACAACTCACTAAGCGTATTCTGTAACTCATTGTGCCTAACTTGTCATGCATGCAGGAAAAAGGAGCATGGCTATGGGTGGGGAAATGGGCATTTCATGGGCATTCCAAAATGTATGTGCGTAGTTATAGAATATGGCCCTCTGTGAAATCTACTCACTGGGATGTACATCACATTTTCACTGGTGTAAATGGAGGTGCATAGTTTTAGACGCTGGGATATCAAGTAAGAGTATTCTATCTACCACACCTAAACCTAGGTGCTGCTTATAGAATATGCTTAGTCAGAAATGTTTTCCGTGTGGATATTTTAGGTGCCATATATAGAATCTGGCCCAATACGCTGAAATCTTCTGCCCAGTGTGTGGCGACAGCAGCCAAGAAAGCAACAGGATGCTAGGAATTATTAGGAAAGGGATGCAAAATAAGACCAAGAATATTATAATGCCTCTGTATTGCTCCATGGTGCGACCTCACCTTGAGTATTGGATTCAATTCTGGTCACTGTATCTAAAAAGATATAGTGGAATCAAACATATAAAAGGCGAATGTCGTACTCACTCGCAAATGCGCAGTAGAGACTTCCCTCTCTGCCCCGCCCCTGCATCAATACGTGATGAAGGGGGCGGGACAGAGCGGGAAGTCTCTACTGTGCATGCAGCAGACGTACTCGCAACCGCTCCGCCCTCCCCCCCCCGAGGTCACTGCTACCGCTCCCCCCACCCGGAGTCGCCGCCACCGCCGCCCCTCCACCCGGTCCGAGCACTGTCTTTCTTATTGAACTTACATCGCACCACGCAGACGCAGCAGGCACATCAGCAAAGCTGCCGTCGGGACGGGCTTCCTTCTCTGCCTATGTCCCACCCTCGCCGCATTACGTCACACGAGGGCGGGACAGAGAAGGAAGCACGTCCCGATGGCAGCTTTGCTGATGTGCCTGCTGCGTCTGCGTGGTGCGATGTAAGTTCAATAACAGACAGTGCACGGGCCGGGGGGGCGGAGCAGCGGCGACCTCGGGGGGGCCTCGGAACCCCCCTCCCCCATTCCAAAACTAGCCCGTTTACACGGGCTCAACGGCTAGGCTAGTTAGAAAAGATTCAAAGAAGGGCAACCAAAATGATAAAGGAGATAGAACTCCTCTCATATGAGGAAAGGCTAAAGAGGTTATGGCTCTTCATCTTGGAGAAGAGACGGCTGAGGGGGAAAATGATAGAGGTCTATAAAATCCTGAGTGGTGTAGAATGAGTAGAAGTAAATTGTTTTCTTACACTTTCAAAAAGTACAAAGACCAGGAGACACCCAATGAAATTGCATGGAAATACTTTTAAAACAAATAGAAGAAAATATTTAAATAGTAATAGGATGAAATAGTTAAGCTCTGGAACTCATTGCCAGGCGATGTGGTAACAGCGGTTGGTGTACCTCGGTTTTAAAAAGATTTGGATAAGATCCTGGAGGAAAAGTCCATAGTCAGCTATTGAGATGGACATGGGGGAAGCCACTGCTTGCCCTGGGATCGGTAGCATGGAATGCTGCTACTATTTGGCCAAAGTACTTGTGACTTTGATTGGCCATTGTTGGAAGCAAGATACTGTGCTAGATGGACCATTGATCTGACCCAGTATGACTGTTCTTATGTTCTTACAACTGATAGTATTCTATAAGTTGAGCACATTGCTTGGTAACATGCCCATGCTCCACCCACATTTATTTATTTATTTATTTATTTATTTAGATTTTGCTCACACCTTTTTCTGTAGTAACTCAAGAGCTCATGAATCATATAGATTTAATAGAGCTAAACAGATCTTAGCAATCTTCTCTTTCGTAGTTTAATAGCGTTTTAACTAAACGAGCAGAACACAAGTACACTGATTGTGTCTAAGTAGTATCGGCTATAATGTAGCATCAAAAGTCCATCACGATATTCAATATCAATGAAAATACTTATCTTTTGATGGCATTGATAGATCCTGTGCTGGACTGTACTCTCTTCACCCCATCGCACCAAGCCGACGATGGCCAGATTGTCACACTGCTGCTTCAGGGTCCTGAGGCATGAAGAAGCAGACCTGTGATCGATCCAAAAGTAGCCCCGCCACCAGGACTCTGAAGCAGCAATGCGGTCCAACACAGGATCTATCAGTACCTTCAAAAGATAAGTGTTTCCATTGATATTGAATATCGTGATGGATTTTTGACGCTACATTATAGCCGATACTACTTAGGCATAATCAGTGTACTTGTGTTCTTGTTCTTTAGTTAAAATACTATTAAACTACGAAAAATTGAAAAAACATTTAACCGAGACAAGTAGGATTGGATTTTGAAAATGGAATGGTTTTTTGGCCAGTGATGAAGAGAAGATTGCTAAGATCTGTTTAGCTCTATTAAATCTATATGATTCTTGAGCTCTTTGAGGCCTTTTTTCCTTCCACTGAAATTGTTTAATAACAGTGTTTGAAACATTGTCCAGGTCATTTTCATATGGTGGAAATTAGTTTTGAGTTTAGTCTAGCGATTTCGTATTTCCACACCCAAATTCTGTTTGATTTAGTGTACTCTATAATCTAGACACCAGCTTATAGAATTGCCTTTTTAGTGCATTAATGGCATATGCCTGAGCCACCCATGCCCCTCCTATGTGCATGCTCCCTTAGAGTTATGCGCAATAGATTTTCAGTGCTAATTATATAGAATACAGACTAACCCCCAAATTCTATAAATGGCGCCTTGTGTGTGCCAATTTGACTGCATGGACAAATTGCACGCACAAATTAATCAATTGACAAGCCAATCAGTGGGTTTTACTAGAATTAATGCACACAACTTTCTAGGCATATTCTATAACGCAATGCACATAAATTCTAATGATTGCAGTCAAAAGGGGGTGTGGCCATGGGCTTTGAATGGGCAGGTTGTAAGCATTTCAAATAAGTATGAGCACTATTATAGAATACACCCAATCTGTGCCTAACTTTAGGCTTAGTTTATAGAATCACGCTAACTGTGCGGTTTTTCAGTGCCAGTTTTTAAGGCACCATATATAGAATTCCCCCCTATACACAGACAGACCCAGGGCAGGACCGCCGACCACCTCCCACCTGGGCCACCACGTGCTACCCCCCCACATTTGGGCCACCCCTTACCTTCCTGAGTCTGACTGCTCCTCCCTTGCTCTGTTGTCTCCTGTTCCTGTGTTCCAGGATCTGGATGTTTACATTAACGTGAAAACCCAGGTCACCTGGGTTATCGTGGTAATACAATCATCCGGGTCCTGGCACACAGGAACAGGAGAGACAAACCCAGAAGCAGGTAGGCAGGAAGAAGCTTGCTGGCACCGGGCACCCCTTGGAGGCAAGGTCCGGAGAATTTTGCGCCCTCTGACCCCCCCCCCCCCCCCTCTCAGCGGCCCTGAAGTGCAATTATGTAACTTCAAATTGGTTCAAATTAGCACCAGTTAACTACAATTATCACAGATTATTGGCTGTTATTAGCACTTAATTTGACAACTCATGCCACGTGGCACAGCTTTAGAAGAGAATATGTAATTTCCTGAATAAATTTTATCTGGGGATATAAATGTTGTTTAACTCAAAATGGCTCCTAGTTTATATTTAAGCTTTGTTATCTTTATTTAAATTGTATTATATTTAAAATGTTATAGGAACTGATGTTCAATTGCACTTATACCTTGATGTCATGCTAAACTTAGGGACTTAAAAAATTGAGAGGTATTATGTATATAATTCCAGACAGATAATGTATTATACATCTGTGATAATCTGTAAAGAGGGTATTCTGAAGGTTTTCCAAAGGCAGTGCTTCTTTTATATTTGGATTTACCTCACACCTTTTTCAGTAGTAGCTCAAGGTGAGTTACATTCAGGTACACCAGATATTTCCCTGTTTCGAGAAGGCTTACAATCTACGGACTCTTACTAAAGGGCGTTAAGCACAAACGTGCTTTGTACAAGAAAACCAGGCTACCACCACAGTTCACTAAGCTGAGCGGGAGTCCCTTCACTGCATTGCTGCCAGTAGGGGGTGGTGCTTCAATATTGTGTTTTCCAGGCAGGTCCCCTGGAATCCTGCAGAGCTTGCCTGTCCCTCACTCTCAAAAATGTGATAGTGAAACAGTACCCCCCACTGGCAGGAGTGTAGGTGGAGGACTCCCGCTCAGCTTAGAGAGAAAAATGACTACCACAAAATGCATTAAACTGTTTTGCGTTTTATGCCTGTTCGCATGCACTAACTTGCATTTTAGCTATTTTTTGGAGGGAGTGTGTTATGGGCAGAGAATGGACGTGGAAGCATTAACCAGCTAGCATGCTCGCATTAGCACACACTAACTAGCTAATGCGGAGTTGACAAGGGACCACTTACTACCTCATAAATAGGAGTCTGTAAGCGCTCCCATATTAACTTTTTACAGGTAACGTGTGCTAATGCAAACATTAGCACATGACCTGAAAAAATATTCAAAAAATGTTTTTAATTGTTCCACTTTGAATCTGGGCTTAGCACACAGGAAGGTCCTGAATTAAGTTGAGCTTCTAAGTTTGTACCTGAAGCAATGAAGGGCTTAGTAACTTGCCCAAGATCACAAGGAAGAGCAGCAGGATTTGAACCAGTCTTCCTGGCTGTCAGCCTTGTGCTCTACAGGACACTTCAAAAGTTATGTACTGTGTTTTGGCGATAAACACTTGCCTCAATCTGATTTAAATCTGACTGAATTTCTGGAAAGTTCCTTAGACGTAATAACGAAACGGACAACCCTTCTAGTGACTTTTGCTTTAGAGCTGGACAGAAATAATATTTTTTAAATTTATTTTCGTCACATAAATGCAGTTTTCTTGGAGTCAAAAATTCAGACTTTTCCTGATTTAGCAAGGGAAACACATAAGTACATAAGCATCGCCATGCTGGGACAGACCAAGGGTCCATCGAGCCCAGCACCCTGTCACCGACAGTGGCCAAAAGAACAAGCAATTTGTCCCGCCCATCCTAGAAATACTGTATTCCCTCGTCCATTCAATAACATTCTATGGCTTTTTCCTCCAGGAAGCCGTCCAACTCTCTTTTGAAGTCCGCTAAGTTAACCGCCTTAACCACCTTTTCTGGCAACGAATTCCAGAGTTTAACTACACATTGAGTGAAGAAAAACTCTGGAATTTGCTGCCGGAAAAGGTGGTAAAGGCGGATAACTTAGCGGACACAAAAAAGAAGGACAGAATTCTTGGCTTTAAAACCTAGAATTCTTAATTTAGGTGGTCTCTTTGTGTTGAAATTCCCTTATAGGTGTTTAGTGTCTTTAAATTTAATTAATTATGGTTTTTTTTTACTTGAAGAAACTGTTAGAATTTGTTAATTCCAAAGAAGGTACTAGGGACACCTTAGTCGCATCTAATAATTGATTATGCTGTATATCGGCTGCGAGTGTTTATAAGCTCTCTACTGCTCTATTGATGATTTATTTTTTCCTTTTCTCCTTTTTTTTCTATTTCCTGGTACTTGGATCTAAACAATGTGGACAAAGTTAATAGTTTTATTTCCAAAGTAAATTTTATTTTTTCCTGTTGGTTAAAAGTAAGGATATTGCTTAAACATTTATGTAAAGTATATACAGTGGTGGAAATAAGTATTTGATCCCTTGCTGATTTTGTAAGTTTGCCCACTGACAAAGACATGAGCAGCCCATAATTGAAGGGTAGGTTATTGGTAACAGTGAGAGATAGCACATCACAAATTAAATCCGGAAAATCACATTGTGGAAAGTATATGAATTTATTTGCATTCTGCAGAGGGAAATAAGTATTTGATCCCCCACCAACCAGTAAGAGATCTGGCCCCTACAGACCAGGTAGATGCTCCAAATCAACTCGTTACCTGCATGACAGACAGCTGTCGGCAATGGTCACCTGTATGAAAGACACCTGTCCACAGACTCAGTGAATCAGTCAGACTCTAACCTCTACAAAATGGCCAAGAGCAAGGAGCTGTCTAAGGATGTCAGGGACAAGATCATACACCTGCACAAGGCTGGAATGGGCTACAAAACCATCAGTAAGACGCTGGGCGAGAAGGAGACAACTGTTGGTGCCATAGTAAGAAAATGGAAGAAGTACAAAATGACTGTCAATCGACAAAGATCTGGGGCTCCACGCAAAATCTCACCTCGTGGGGTATCCTTGATCATGAGGAAGGTTAGAAATCAGCCTACAACTACAAGGGGGGAACTTGTCAATGATCTCAAGGCAGCTGGGACCACTGTCACCACGAAAACCATTGGTAACACATTACGACATAACGGATTGCAATCCTGCAGTGCCCGCAAGGTCCCCCTGCTCCGGAAGGCACATGTGACGGCCCGTCTGAAGTTTGCCAGTGAACACCTGGATGATGCCGAGAGTGATTGGGAGAAGGTGCTGTGGTCAGATGAGACAAAAATTGAGCTCTTTGGCATGAACTCAACTCGCCGTGTTTGGAGGAAGAGAAATGCTGCCTATGACCCAAAGAACACCGTCCCCACTGTCAAGCATGGAGGTGGAAATGTTATGTTTTGGGGGTGTTTCTCTGCTAAGGGCACAGGACTACTTCACCGCATCAATGGGAGAATGGATGGGGCCATGTACCGTACAATTCTGAGTGACAACCTCCTTCCCTCCGCCAGGGCCTTAAAAATGGGTCGTGGCTGGGTCTTCCAGCACGACAATGACCCAAAACATACAGCCAAGGCAACAAAGGAGTGGCTCAGGAAGAAGCACATTAGGGTCATGGAGTGGCCTAGCCAGTCACCAGACCTTAATCCCATTGAAAACTTATGGAGGGAGCTGAAGCTGCGAGTTGCCAAGCGACAGCCCAGAACTCTTAATGATTTAGAGATGATCTGCAAAGAAGAGTGGACCAAAATTCCTCCTGACGTGTGCAAACCTCATCATCAACTACAGAAGACGTCTGACCGCTGTGCTTGCCAACAAGGGTTTTGCCACCAAGTATTAGGTCTTGTTTGCCAGAGGGATTAAATACTTATTTCCCTCTGCAGAATGCAAATAAATTCATATACTTTCCACAATGTGATTTTCCGGATTTAATTTGTGATGTGCTATATCTCACTGTTACCAATAACCTACCCTTCAATTATGGGCTGCTCATGTCTTTGTCAGTGGGCAAACTTACAAAATCAGCAAGGGATCAAATACTTATTTCCACCACTGTAAATGTAAAATAAAAACATTGTAGGATACACTTAGGGCCTTATTCTATAAAGGTTATGCTCCTAAATTTGTGCTCCTAAAGTAAGAGCATACTCTAGTGTGGCTCAAAAATGGCTGAATTTCAATTTTTTTCCTATTAATGGCCACGCACTATTTTGCAAATTAGCATGCGGTCATTACCGCCCAATCCCCTACCGACTCTTATATAGTAGACGGTAAGGGCTCACGTGCTACTCGTATGGTAATCAGGCAGCATGCAGTAATGTGCCCGCACAGCCCAATTACTGCTGGGAACGCCTACTCCCTGCCCCCTGTGCTAGAACATAAAAATTAATTTCTAGCATGGGAAACAACATGCGGCAAAACCAAAACTACTGCAGGGTGCTGTAGATGCCTCTGTGCCTAACTGTTATTTATTTACTTATTTATTGCATTTGTATCCCACATTTTCCCACCTATTTGCAGGCTCAATGTGGCTTACAGAGTTTTGTTATGACATAGTCATTCCAGGATATCAGATACAATTAGTAATATACAGAGATTAAGAAAGGGAAGAGAGAAGGAAGGTGTTGGGCAGGATAGTTATAAGCAGCCTGTGATGAAACTACTCTCGTAGAATATACATTCACCTCAGTATACAGATTAATATATTCTGCAATGTTTAAACATATGGCACTGTAGATATACATATCATTTGAAACGTGTAGATGAGATATTTCAAATTATTTGCTAGATGCCTGTTGAAAATTTATTCCATAATATATTTCCGATGTCTGCTGTGCAGATTTTCAAGGGGCTGTTTTTTTAGAGTATTTGTTTTATTTTGTGAATTTGTGAATGTTATTGGCATCTATTGAGATAATACGAGGAGTATTTATTTTACTGTGAAATGTATTATGTATTTTGTTTTTCTGCGTAATCCGCTTTGTACAAGATTCACGCAGAACAGAAATGTTTATATGACTGTACTACCTCAAAGGACTACAAAATCTTACTTTAATCTTGAAGACACTAATACAAGTACGCCTAAAAAAAAATCCAGTCCCTTCGGAAAGAAAAACATAATGTTCCATTGATGGTAAAGTGCAAGACAACCATGATCCACACAGTCAGGTCACAGTGCAATCCATTATGTTTAAAGTTTAATGGACTTGATTGACCACCCTTCAAAACAAAACATCAAGGCGATGAGCAATTAAAATCAGCAGAGACAAGCTCAACTGCATTACATAGCCCAATTTTAACTGAAAAAGCGTATCAGATCAGAAATGTATTCTTTCTGTTTTGTTTTGACCCGGCAATTTCCGCTTACTCATCTGGTATGCCAGTCAGTTGGAACCAGGGCTGAGACCTGGTGCCGTGACCCTTCGTTTGCAATTATGTGGGAATTTTTTTTCTTTTTTATATCCCCTTCTAACTTAGGGGCCCTTTTACAAAGGTGCAGTCAGTGGACGGCAGTAAGGTCTCAGGCTGAAAATGGTCGCCTGCTGGTTTTCATTTTGTCGCACATCCATTTTCTGGCACACTAAAAAAAATTCCTTTTTTCCAGGCGCACTCAAGAAATGCACCAGCGAGCATCCAAAACACGCACCTATACCAGCACAAGTCACTTTTCAGCACACCTTTATAAAAGAGCCCCATACTTCTTTCCAACCATTTCAGCGACAGCCCTCTGCAGGGGGCTGGTTACCAGGCCTCTTTTCAGAACCGTACAATTGAGGACCTTAAATACTACCGCAAAGGGGGTAATTCAATAATGAAGGTGCCTACATTTATGCACTATCCCCCAGATTGTATATATGGAGCCTTAAGTCGTGCACGCTCATTTGGCCACATGGCCAAATTGCACGCACAACTTTATTGATTAACAAGTCAATCAGCACTGATAATTGGTACCTAACAACCAATTAGTGGCACAAATTGGCTTTAATTAGAATTTACACGCACAATTTTCTAGGCGTATTTTATAATGCGGTGTGTGTAAATTCTAATGCATACTACTACTACTACTTATCATTTCTAAAGCGCTACTAGACATACGCAGCGCTGTACACTTGAACATGAAGAGACAGTCCCTGCTCGACAGAGCTTACAATCTAATTAGGACAGACAAACAGGACAAACAAGGGATAAGGGAATATTAAAGTGAGGATGATACAATAAGGGTTCTGAACAAGTGAATAAGGGTTAGGAGTTAAAAGCTGCATCAAAAAGGTGGGCTTTTAGCTTAGATTTGAAGACGGCCAGAGATGGAGCTTGACGTACCTGCTCAGGAAGTCTATTCCAGGCATGTCGAAAATTGGGCATGGGCGTGGAATGGGAAGGTTGTGGGCATTTCAAAAATCTATGTGCACTATTATAGAATACACCTGATCTGCACCTAACTTAGGCACAGGTATTTAAGCCTGGTTTTAGGTGGCCTAAATGGGTGTGCCTAAGTTTTAGTTGCAAAAACAGTGCATGATCATATTCTATAAACTACACGTAACTTTAGGTGTACTTTATAGGATCACACTAACCATGTGATTTTACAGCACTGATTTTTAAGGCACCATATATAGAATTCCCCCCTAAGTAACATAACATAATTTATTTTTATAGCCTACAATACCTCGCAGTTCAATGCGGATTACAAAACAAGAAGCTGGACAAGCCAGGAACACATAATTTAATGACAATCAAAGAAACATAAACAGTTAAAATTTATACATTCAATTCCTAACTAATTTTTGAAACAAGGATGTTTTAAGCAAACATCTAAAATATACATACCCTGATGCCTATAAAATCAAAGAAGAAACCTCTTTACCCAATTTAACTGCCAGAAAAGAGAACAAAGAATCAATACATCTCTTTCTTCTTTTACCATTCCTAGATGGATAGGTAAACAGATTAGTTAATCGAGAAGCCCTAACTGAACTAGATAAAACAAAACAGTGTATCAAATAGAAAGGTGCCAACCGATAAGAAACCTTATACATTAAACAAGAGAATTTAAAAAGGATTCTAGCAAACACTGGCAACCAATGAACCTTGGCATAATAAGCAGAAAGCCGGTCTGAAAGTCTCCAGGAGAAAATCAGTCTCAGTGCTGTGTTTTGAGTCGTCTGCAACTTTCTGAACAATGACAGAGCACAACTCAAAGAAATAACATCGCAATAGTCCAAAGAACTAATGTCTAAATTACTAAATAATGGCATATTCATGCAAATATGTGCACATACACATGTAAATTCCAAACTTCTGCCTAAGTGTTATGCTACAATAGTATGGTTGCTTCCCCTTATTGTAGTAACAATTTTTCTAGTATTAATATAGAGGGGGTTACCTATTCTTTGGCAGAGCACTTAAAAATTTTAGGGGTTACTTTAGACTGGAAATTGACCTTACAAGAAGAATGTTTAGGATGTTGTGGAAGCTCATGTGAATTTGAGGCTATTTCCCTACAGAAAGTTTTCATATGTTGGTGCAAGCTATGGTATTAGCCCAGGTTGATTACTACAAGTAAGGAGCAAGTTATGAAGAAATTAAAAAAGGCACAGTGGCGAGGCTAATCTATGGGAAGTCTCACTTTGATAGAGCTAGTCCGTTATTGCAAGCATGACACTGGCTCCCAATTAAAGTGCACATGGAAATACTTTTAAAACAAATAGGAGGAAGTATTTTTTCACTCAGTGTATAGTTAAGCTCTGGAACTCATTGCCGGAGGATGTGGTAACAGCGGTTAGTATATCTGGGTTTATGTTTCAATCATTTTTATTATCAGAATACAGGTTGAGTTTTTGCTTGTAACATGTCTCTTGTCTCATTAAAGTAATAACACGTGTTCTTTTTACAATATTAAACATTGTCTGTTTTCCATTTTCCCCCTCTCTCTATCCTTCCCCCTCCCCCTCCCCCCCCTACTTCAAAACTATCATGATCTTGTTAATGTCCAGAACAGTCTATTTTGTCTGAGATCCATATTTCTCCAGCTGTCTTAGTCTGATGCGTAGCCGCTGGTAAATCCTCTTTTGAGTGCTTGGATGCAGAGTATACAAAAATCTTCTCCATATCTTTCTAAAAAGGCTGATATCTTGTGTTGTAGCCTCCATCAACCCACATAGTTCAATATGCAAGAGTTCTATCATCTTAGATCTCCATAGATCTTTAGATGGGGGATTCTCCTCTCTCCATAGTAGTAATATTACTTTCTTCCCAGTCATGGAGGCTCTCTGTAAAAACCCTGATAGTCCCGCTGGGGCAGGTTGTTGTATGCTGAATGTATCAAATAAAATTAAAGGATCCGCCAATATCTGTATACTCCAGTATCTTGTAATTTCTTTTAAAATTAAAGTCCAAAAGTGACGAATGTGAGGACAGGTCCAAAACATGTGACCCAGTGTAGCTTGGGCAGCACCACATTTCATACATTCTCCCGTACCAAATCCAGCTTTTCTTGCCCGGGCTGGCGCAATATAAAATCGTACCGCGAACTTATACTGTTGTTCCCAGTCTCTAACATATTTTGATCTGTGTAGGATTGAATGAAGATAACCCTGTATTGTGTCTGCTGAAATCTCTCCTCCAGTATCTTCCTGCCATTTACTGGCTAGTCCACCATAGTCTATATCCTCCGTGGAGTCAAGTAAGTATCTGTGATGATACCGTAGGGGCACTATATTTTGTGATCCTAGCGTTAGTGCCGTGGCTAAAACCTCCTGTACATCTTCACATAAGTTAACTGCTCCTAGGGATGTCGCATAGTGCCGCACCTGCAAGTAGGCATAAAAGTCTGCCTGTGTCCACTTGAATTCTTGTTGTAATTCCACAAACGACTTTATTTGTCCTTCTTCATTTAAAAGTTGATAAAGATAATGTATCTCCTGCTGTCTCCACCGCACAAAGGTCTTCTGCAGTGTTCCTGCTGGGAAATCTGGGTTCAAGTTTAAAGACAAAAAGGGAGTGGCTCTCGCCGAGAATCCGTGTCTGCGGCACAGCCATCGCCACATTGCCCGAAGCGAGTTAACAAACAGGTTTTTCTTTGGACGGCTGCCAGGTTTTGTTCCAGTTGTATGTAATAGCCAGCTGGGGTGTACATTAGGATACATGGAGTTCTCAAGCTGTACATTTGTAAATTGTTGGCTTCCTACCAGCCAGTCTCTCGCATGACGCATGGCACATGCCACAGTGAGATATCTTAAATTAAGCAGTCCCATTCCTCCATGTGTCTTTGGTTTATACATAATGTTTAAAGCCAGCCGGGGGCGTCTATTGTTCCAAAAAAACTTCCTTAACACAGCCTGTAATTTCCTCTCTTCCCGTCTTCCCAAGTATATAGGCAACATTTGAAATTTATAAAGCCATTTGGGCACCACCACCATGTTATAAAGTGCTATTCGCCCCGTAAGAGACAACGGGCAAGACTCCCACAAACCCAGCATCCGCGCCGTATCCGCCAACAGGGGAGACACATTTTCATCATATATCTTATTTAACTGAATTGGTATTGTAACTCCCAGATATTTTATTTTCTCTGCGGCCCACTCAAATGGAAACAAGCCCTTCCATTGCACCCTTGTGGTTTCTGATATTGGGAGTGCCAGAGACTTGCTATAATTTAGTTTAAATCCCGATATTTCGCCATATCTTTTTATTTCTATTAGCAAATGTCTTACCGATGTTTGTGGCTTATCTACTAATAGCAACAGATCATCTGCATAGGCTAATATTTTCAGTATCTCTTTTCCCACCTCTATTCCAAGGATACCCGAATGTTCTCTTATTGCATTTATCAAGGGTTCTAGTGTTATCACAAACAGCAAGGGGGACAGCGGGCATCCCTGCCTCGTGCCTCTTTCTATCTTAAATCCTTGTGTTTTCACCCCATTTACCAACAGGCATGCTATCGGGTCTGTATAAAGTATCTGCACTGCATGTATAAACCATCCCTTCAAGCCTATCCAGTTTAGTGTCTCCCACATGAAAGACCATAGCACCCTGTCAAAGGCGCGCTCTGCATCCAAGCTTATCACCAAACTCAAAGGCGCTCTGGTGGGAGCTTCTGTTAAGGCCGCCACTAATCGTCGCACATTCATCACGGATTGTCTTCCACGGACAAATCCCACTTGCTCCGCTCCCACTATAGACGGCAATATCAGCGCCAAGCGCTCCCCAAGAACCCGTGATAGGATCTTAACATCTATGTTAATGAGCGATATGGGCCTATACGAGGCTGGGTCTAATAAGTCTCTCCCTGGTTTTGGTATTAAGCTAATCATTGCCTCATTGGTATATCTAGGGAATCTGCCGTCTTCTACAGCCTATTCATAGAGATTTATCAAGGGCCCCACTATTTGATCTTTTAGGATCTTATAAAATTCGCTAGAGAATCCATCTGGGCCGGGCGCAGAGTGTAATTTTAACTTCTGTATCGCCACCCCCACCTCTTTTGCTTTTAAAGGTAGATTTATTTCTTGTAGTTGTGCCTCTGTAAACTTTGGCATTTTGGATTTTAGCAAGTACTCCCGAATTTTCTCTGTCAAATCTCTTTCAGATTCTCCTTTATATAACTCTTCAAAATGTTTCCTAAACACTTCTGCAATGTCTGCTGGGTGGGTGGCTATCATTCCCGCCCTCCCACGAATTCGTGTTATATAATGTGGTTTACGGGCTCCTTTTACCATGCGTGCCAGCATTCCCCCAGGTCTATCCCCATATCTCTTAAGAGCATATTTCCGCATTATTGAGGATCTCATGGTTCGTTCATGGAGTAAACTATTTAATTCTGTTCTTGCATTCATCAGATTTTCAAAAGACCCCTGTTGGGAATCCCTGCTATATTGTCTTCTCAGGAACCTAACCCGCCTTTCTAATACTATAATTTTTTGCGCTATTTTTCGGTTTCTGAGACTAGTGTAGGCTATCACGTCTCCCCTAATCACCGCCTTTGCAGTCGACCAAAATAGGCCAGGGTCTTCCTCATGTTGTATATTGTTTGCTGCAAAGTCCTCCCATTTGCCTATTAGAAAAGATTTGAAATCAGGCGCGGTGAACAGGTAGGCCGGGAAGCGCCACCCTCTCTGCTCTTGGTAATATGGCTGCATCTCCAAATCCACCCATATTAGTGCATGATCTGACACTCCCTCTACCCCTATTTCTGCTTCACGAATCTGGGGGATCACATCCTGTGTCACCAAAATATAATCTATTCGCGATTGGGTTCGGTGGGCCCGCGATGTGTGCGTGTAATCACGCTCCTCCTCATGCAAAAGTCTCCACGGGTCCACCAAACCCAGCGAATCACAAAACCCTGCCAGCAACGTGATCTCATCTGTTGCTCTCCCATCTCTGATTTTTGACCTATCCAACTGAATGTCCATTACTTGGTTCATGTCTCCCGCCATTATTATAGGGTCTTTTCCGTGTCTCTGGCACTCCGCCATTATTTGGCCATAAAATTTTTTCCCCCCTGTTTGTGGGGCATAAACCGCCACCAGTGTACGTGTCTGTCCCTGCAGATTCAGGCTTATCCCCACATAGTGGCCTTCTGTGTCTGCAAATAGCATTTTAGCTTTAGCCGCTAGATTTTTATGTAGCAAAATTACTACTCCACCTCTTCTACCCCTAGAAGGGGATCCAAAAATTTCTCCTACCCAGTGTCTCTTAAGCTTATCTTGTTCCCCTGTTGGCAAACGGGTCTCTTGTATACAGGCTATATCTACTCTCTGTCTCTTCAGAGTATCTAATATCTTTGTTCTTTTTATCGGGGACGTGATTCCTCCTACATTCCAGGAGGCTATTCGTATCCCGGGGTTTGTCCCCCTACCCATATTCATGCTTTATAACTTTCCTTACAGTTAAATCTATTCCAACATCCCTCCGGGAGCCCAGCCTCCCCCTTCGGGTTGCTACCACCTCCAAGCATTCTCTCATATGAATTTGAGCGGCATGTTCTCTTGTTCTATGCCGCTGCCTATATGTTCCTTCTAGATCCTGGATCTCAAACTTCTCTCTTCTTCCAGTCTTCCCCCCCTCCCCGCTATTCCCTTCCCCCCTCCCTCTGCCCTTCTCTTCTGCCCTTCCCTGTATCTTCCCTAGTGCCCCGCCCATCACACAAGGATAGGCTCTGGGGGTTTTCAGTGTCCCCGGGCCCCTGCTCTTACAATTAACAATTTCACCTGCAGTTTTACATTATATATGTTAACAACATCTTACCATAACTTTTTAACCATCAGTTCTATTCTTTTATAGAGGTATCAGACGCCCCCTTCCTCTTGCTCCATGTTTGATCTGTTCTCCATTATTCTTTGTACACATTGTTGTGCGTCAGTAGGATTTCCAAACTGCTTCCATGTTCCCTCTATTTTAATCTTTAGCAATGCCGGATATAATAACATAAATGGGACATGTTGTTCATGTAGTTGCTGGCAAATAGGTGTGAATTTTTTCCTCTTCTCCTGTAGTGCAGCAGAGTAGTCCTGAAATATTCTAATTTGATGACCATCATAGCACACTTCATTACGCTTTAATCGGTATCCTCTCAGGATTTCAGTTTTGTGCACATAATTATGTACCTTGATGATTACTGTGCGGGGCGCCCGTCGTCCATCTTGGAATCTTCCAATTCTGTGTGCCCTTTCTAAACAGATTTTCCCGGCGTGATCCGATAATGCAAATTCTGCTGCCAGCCATGTTTCCAATACAGAGGCAAGCACACGATCACTAACAGATTCCGGCAGTCCCACCAGCCTTAAATTTCCACGCCGCGATCTGTTTTCAATATCATCAAGTTTTGCTGTTAGCGCCTGTACTGTGTCTTCAAGCACGCGTACTTTCCTCGTGGCGGGGCCTATCTCATCCTCCGCTGCAGATACTCGTGTCTCTAGTTCAGTTGTTCTTCTTACTGTGTCTGTAAGCAGCGCTTCGAATTCCGCACTACGTTCACTTAATTTTTCTAATTTCGGCGCCAACGCTGCTCCGACCGCCTCTGTTAGTTGTCTCAGTTGTTCTTCTGTGAACTGCACGCTGCCATTTTGCGTCGGACCCTCTCCTCCAGTGCACACAGCTTTCGCTTTGTCTTTTTCTTTTTTTGCGTTTCTACTTGCCATATTAGTCGCTGGCGTGCCCAGATATTTTTCCATGTACTCTCTTCTATCAGGCAAGATGTTTTAAAAGCGTCTTCTTGCAGGTTTACAGGTAAGTAGATGTTTTATTCGAGCAGGGGCCTCAGAGAGCACAGAATCACGTCCTCTCCGTTCAGAGCATCACGTGACCCCCCGTATATCTGGGTTTAAAAAAGGTTTGGACAACTTCAATTCAATTCATAAGTACATAAGTAATGCCACATTTGGTAAAGACCAAGGGTCTATCGAGCCCAGCATCCTGTCCACGATAGCGGCCAATCTAGGCCAAGGGCACCTGGAAGCTTCCCAAACGTACAAACATTCTATACATGTTATTCCTGGAATTGTGGATTTTTCCCAAATCCATTTAGTCCTATATACCACTAATATCCCCTGTTTAGGTTTCAGTGCAGTTTACATTAGTGGCTTAACAATTACAGTTTTAAAAATACAACTGTAGGTGAGTACATTCTTGTTGGTTAGGTATAATATTATAAGACATTAAACGGTATGTTTGTAGTCTATGTTAAATTTGGTATTTCTATAGCCCGTTAGGAAATTGGCGATCTGTGAGTGTTATGTAGCAGTCTTTGGGAAGAAGTAGTTTTTTAGCTTCTTCTGGAAGCTGAAGTATTTACATTCTACTCTGATAGGGGGAGTGAGTTCCATAATGTGATCCCCGCTTCTGAGAAGAGCAAGTTAAAGATCTTCTGAGATCGGATTCCCTTGTGAAGGAGTGGCTAAGATCCGCTGTTCTTTTAGTCTGTTGGAGTGCACTATGCAAATAGATGAGATGCGAATTAGGAGTGCAGAGGTAGTACCATGAAGAATCTGAAAGAGTAAGTAGGCAACTTTAAACTTAGGTCTTTCAGTTGTTGATAGCCAGTGTTGTTTTTTAAGGTAAGGTGAGACACTAGTGTATTGATTCAGTTTGAAATTAGTTTTACCGCTGTGTTCTAGAGTGACCTGATCAGACAAAGTTGTCTCATTTTAAACATAGTTTTTTCCCATAGCTGGTTGATATGGGATGTGAATGATAGGGAGGAGTCAAGGATGACTCCAAGCACTCTAGCTTCTGATTCAACTGGGAAGGTGATGTTGTTGGGTACTGTTAATGAGACTGGGACCTCAATTCCTTGATTCCGGAACCAGAGGATCTTAGTTTTTTGGGTGTTCAATTTCAGTTTGTTTGTTAGGGCCCAGGTCCAAATAGCATTCATCCTGATCCTTGCCAATCAGATTTGATCTTAGTGTGAGGAAGTAAGAGGTAGGAGGGTCATGATGTCATCCATGTATGATAGCTGTAGTTCTCCTGATCCCAAATGTATTGAGCTAAGGGAGGCCATGAAGAAGTTGAACAGGATAGGAGAGAGTGGGGATCCTTGGGAGACCCCACATTGCGGAATCCAGTATTTAGAAAGGTTTTTGTTTTGTTTCACAGAGTAGCGTCAGTTTAAGAGGAATTTGTTGAACCATTCAAGAACTGGTCAAGTTATTCCAATCTGGTTCAATTGCTCCATTAGAGTGTGTGATCCACCACATTGAATGCTGCTGAGATGTGCTGAGATGTGCTGTAGTAGTAGAACCTGCTCTCCCTTGCATAGGTATTGTTTGACAAATGATGTTAGCATTATGAGTAGGGTTTCAGTGCTGTGTGCGGATCTGAATCCAAATTGGATTTGGTGTAATGTGGAGTATGTGTCCAGATAGTTGGAGAATTGTTTGTAAAGAGTGGTATACTTACCACTGGATGATAGTTTACTACAGAGGTTGCATCTAGTCCTGAAGCCTTTAGTAGTGGTGTAAGAATGATTTTATCCATATCTGAGGGGAGAGAGTCAGAATCAAGTAGTTTGTTAAGGCCATCTGTTAGCCATATGACCACTTGTGTTGGGGTGGTTTGGACCAGGAATTCTGGACAGTGGTCTAGGAAACAATGCGAGTATGAACATTTTAGTAGTAGTGATTTTACATCTTCAGTTGATAGTTTTTGGAAGTTTCCCATAGTTGGTTTGCCTTGATTTCTTGACGAGTTTAGGGTGGAGTTGGTGTCTGAGGCATAGTCGTTTACGTTATTTTCTTTTGGGTTATGTTTGCCTAAACCAGTTTTGATTTGATTGACCTTGCTTGCGAAGTAGTCTGCTAGCTCTTGCGGAGAGGGGCCAGTCTGATGCTCTTTATCAAGATAGTGGATTGAGGTTAGGCTCCTAACTAGGGTGGATAGTTTTTTATTGTCAAAGGTATCCAGGCCCACTATGTTACTGTAGTATTTTCACTTGGAGTGAGTTACTTTTTGCTTGTAGTGACAAAAAGAGATTTTCCATTTGGATCTATCATCAGTAGCTTTGCTTTTTCTCCATTTCTTTTCGAGGTTCCTGCATTTTTGTTTCAGCTGTGACAGTTCTTCTGAGAACCATGGTGATTTTCAAGTTGTTTTGACCTTTTTGGTAGTAAGTAGAGCTATTTTATCCAGCACTGTTTTGACTTTAGTGTCCCAGTGTGATTTGACAGATTCTTGAGTGGGGTTTACAGGGGCAAGGGTGTTTTTTAGCTCATTCCAGACACTGGGTTTGTCAATTTTCCCTCTAGTGGTTATTCCTGGAAGAAACGTCTATAGTCTATTATTGAGATGGACATGGGGGAAGCCACTGCTTGCTATGGGATTGGTAATATGGAATGTTGCTACTATTTTGATTTCTATCAGGTACTTGTGACCTGGACTGGCCACTGTTGGAAGCAGGATACTGGGCTTAATGGACCATTGGTCTGACCCAGAATGGCTGTTCTTATGTTCTTATGCTTTTAAGTTATATACTGGCCACTGTTGGAAGCAGGATACTGGGCTTGATGGACCATTGGTCTGACCCAGAATGGCTGTTCTTATGTTCTTATGCTTTTAAGTTATGTACTTTGATATATCCAATACTTTTTGGCTCAGCTCCGGGATATATTATGGGATTGATAAATTTACCATTACGAAATGCGGTGATGGGAACTAGGAATTATCTTATTCTCCATTACCCCAGCTGCCAAAATCTGTTGTATAAGTCAATATACTCTGCGAGCTTTACCTATTAAAGTACAAAGTAGTAGAACTTTCTATCTAAAGAATTAAGATGTATGATTCACTATTTAAGCTTCTGCAAACATCTGAAAGCTTTTCTTTTCCAGAAAATATTTCTATGATGATAGTAGAAGCAAGTCCTACCTAAAAGTGGCATGGACCTTATTTACTATCATCATAGTTATCTTGATGAGTAGAAATTAATTGTATGCATTTGCTCTTATGGCATTTATTTTGAGCCACATTGAACCAAAGTAATATTGGAAAATGTGAAATACAAATGATGAAATAAATAAACAATAAAGTGTAATGGTTTTCATGGGTAGGGTGCATTGCTAGTGTTGTCCTACTACTACTACTACTACTTAACATTTCTAAAGCGCTACTAGGGTTACGCAGTGCTGTACAGTTTAACAACGGACAGTCCCTGCTCAAAGGAGCTTACAATCTAAAGGACAAAATGTCAAGTTGGGGCGGTCTAGATATGACGCCTAAAAAATCTGCGCCTAAAACATTTCCGCCTAAGCATAATCTATAAGCAGTGCCTAGATTTAGGTGCGGTATATAGAATATGATTAGTTGATACCCTAGCACCTAAATCTGTGGACCTCAATTTACAACAACCAAAGTATGGCATAAATCCCTGTGTATAGATTTAGGCGCAGAGGTCCATATTCTATAACAGTGTATGTAAATTTTGGAACGCTCACAAAACGCCCATTTCCCCACCCATAACCATGTCCCTTTTTGCCAGCATGCATTAAAATTTAGGCGCTGTGCATTACAGAATACACTTAGTGATTTGCATGTGTAAATTTTAACTATTGTCAATTAGTGCTCATTATTGCTTGTTAAGTGCCGTTAACTATTGTGAAGGGGTGGAGCAGATGGAAGTGGAAGGGGAAAGAGTCAGGAGGCTCAAGAACAAAAGGAGACAGAATAAAGCCTTGCCTTTACTACTTCCCCAGAGAGAGAGAAGAGAAAGGTTAGTGCCCCCTGAAAAATGGAGGAGAGAAAAAAACTACACTACCCAGCAGCCCCGGCGCAAGCCCTGGTATAGAGATTACCTTCCCCAGCAGGTCACCGGGGAGAACACTGACAAGGCAAGGGAGGGGCCCCTGGAGGGTAATCAGGTGAATGAGGAACAGCTGAAAAGTGGGTGGGACAAGGAACCCATGGAATGGCAAGAGGCTGAGGAGAGTGGGAGAGAGGAGAACCCAGAGGAGCCGATGGACCTCACAGCCTGGGCGCATTCCTTAGGAAGAAAGCTGAAAAAGCAGGTGAACTCGTGGTATGGCAGCTGGGTTGAAAAGGGGAAAGGAAAAAGGTCATGAGGGAGGAGGGTCAGTGTATTGAGAGTGACCCAAGAAAGGGTGGGATCTTTTTTCTTCCCAAAGCAAGTTCAGGCTGTTATGAACTGTGTGTTAAAGGTGCTGTTTGAAGAGGGAGTATTGCCTCTCCCTGTGTGAACTGTTCACAGCGGGAGGAAGCTGGTTGTGAGAAAGTGTTTGCTCAAGCCTGAAGAAGTGGTTTATTGGGAACTGTTTATGGGGACTGTTTGCCAAAGCACCAGGAAGAAACTGGGAGCGGTTTCTCTCTTTTTCTTGTGTTGTTTTTTTTTTTCCTTCCCGGACATTCTCCTCCTTTTCAAAGGGGAGTGAGAGAAGGAGAGTATGGGGCTGTAGACTGCTTAAGGTGGAACAAACTGAGTTCTGGCAGCAGGGGACTGGAGTTGTTTTTCTTTCCTGCTGTGCTGTGATCCTGAAAGGAGAACAGTGGGATTGTGTTTTGGATGCCTGCTTTATTGTTGTTTTGGAAACTGCTGGACTGTGAATCCAAGAAGGAAAATAAAGAAACTTGCTGATTTTTCTTTTAAGTTTGATTTCTGCAAGACCTGCCTGGTGGACTACAGTGGGCTAGGAGGTTGGGACATAAATCCTGTTTTGTAGCCGGAGTGTCCAAGGCAGGGGCAAGATCCTGCGGACCCTGGAAGGAGGGCCGGATCTTTCACACTATACTGATTGGCTTTTTAAGCCAATTCAGTTACACGTGTTATAGATTACGCTTGGATTTTGGCGCAGAACGCTAGGCATGCTATATAGAATCCAGGGGTAAGCGACTTGCCCAAGACCACAAGGAACTACTATGGGATTTGAACTTGAGCCGTTGGTTCCCAGCTTGCTGCTTGAACAATGCATTAGGCTTCACTCCCCTGCCCTGCTAATTTATAAACAGGTACCTAAATGTAATGCGGTCTAGTGTGAAAATGGCATACAGATGAGCGGAGTCTGAGCAGAGCATGGTTAGAAAACACAGTTGTGTGCATAAAATACATGCATGTTTTTGCGATTTTGGCACCAGCTGGCGTAAGTGCTCCTGTCTAAATTTTAGGTGCATATTTGACCTCTTAGGCTAGTATTCTATCAAGAGAAGTAACCGCATACTTTCCTTTGTAGAACAGTTGCCATATAGGCACATTCTACAAGCCTAAATATAGGAACAATGTTACCCCTCCACAGGGGTAATTTTATGAGAGGTTTACCCCCGGATTCTATATATCGCGCCTTAATTTCTGCATGGAAATTGAAGCGTATTCTATAACAATGCACATAATTTAATTGGTTAGCTAGCTAATCAGCGCTGTTAATTGGATGGTAACAAGCAATTATCAGCACTAATTGGCATTAAATGAAATTTACGTGCATAACTCACTAAGTGTATTCTGTACCCTGGTGCACCTAAATTCTAAGTCACATAGGTGAAAAGGGAGCATGGCCATGGGCGGGGCATGGGCGTTTCTACAATCTATGTGCATTATTATACAATACACCCAATCTGCACCTAATTTAGGCATTGTGATTTATACCAAGTAAAACGTGGCCTAAATGGACGTGACCAAATTAGGTCACGTGGAGAGCCGCTCAGCATGCTCTATAAACCACATGGAACTTTAAGCCTATTCTATAAAATTTAGGAATACTTTAGAGAATAAGCCTAAGCAGGTTTTTTCTGCACAGATTTTTCAGATGCCATATATAGAATCTAGCCCTTAATGTGGTACGCTATCCTGCTTATAATCGAAAGAGAAAAACGCCTATATTGCGACCCAAATCGGGAGATGGGCGTCTTTCTCCCGTGGGCGCCCAAATCGGTATAATCGAAAGCCAATTTTGGGCGTTTCCAACTGCAATCCGTCGCGGAAACGGGTAAAGTTGACGGGACATGTTGGGGCGTGGTGAAGGTGGAACTGGGGCGTGGTTATCAGCCAAGGAGAGATGGGCGTCTTTAGCTGATAATCGAAAAAAAAGGCGTTTTTACCGCGATTTTGGGTCACTTTTTGTGGACCCTTTTTTTTCACGAACAAGTACCAAAAAAGTGCTCCAACTGACCAGATGACCACTGGAGGGAATCGGGGATGACCTCTCTGGACTCCCCCAGTGGTCACTAACCCCCTCCCACCAAAAAAACCCCACTTTAAAAGCTTTTTTTCCAGCCTCAAATGCCATATCCACCTCAATGACAGCAGAATGTGTTCGATCCTCTCACAGCCTTTCCCTGGGTCAGATGTGGCTCTCAGGTGCACTGCAGGGTCACATCAGCATTGCATTGTGGTGGGTGTAGGGTATTGGGCTCCGTGAATCCAGTAGCTTTGGCAAATGCTCACGATGTTGGAAGTTGGTAGGCTCTATTCCCATGGTGCTTTTCCCCCTGCTAACTGGGTCAAAGTGTGTCCAGTTTTGTTTCCGGTAGTCCATGAGCTAGTGGCCATTTTTGTAAGCCAGTTTTAGATCCCTTTCACGTGTTAGCCACGTTACAGCACTTAGTTCTTACCTTGAATGTTGCTGAAAGAGGGCATTGTACACCATTCTGCTAGATCTGACCTACTGCTAATCTCAGTACCAGGGAGACTCCTTGACAGTGGGGCACAACCTCTGATCTGCAGTTAACTGTGAGTAAGCGTACTTATTCCAATAAAGGACGTTTTCGGAGAGATTAGTCTTCAGGTGTCAACTGGTGTGCCAATGTTATATAGCAGCAACAAGTCCTAGAGGGTACCGCAGTGCACTTAAGGCAGGCGGACCCAGGCCCACCCCCCCTACCTGTAACACTTGTGCTGGTAAATGGGAGGTCTCCAAAACCCATTGTGCCCACATGTAGGTGCTCCCTTCACCCCTAAGAGCTATGGTAGTGTTGTACATTTGTGGGTAGTGGGTTTTGGGGGAGGGGGGTTGGGGGCTCAGCACCCGTGGTAAGGGAGCTATGCATGTGGGAGCGTTGTCTGAAGTCCACCGCACTGACCTCTAGAGTGCCCAGTTGGTGTCCTGGCATGTCAGGGGGGCGAGTGTACTACGAATCGTGGCCCCTCCCACGACCAAATGGCTCGGATTAGGACGTTTTTGAGCTGGGCGTTTTTAGTTTCCATTATCGCTAAAGAAAACAAACGCCCAGCTCAAAAACGTCCATTTTTTCAAAAATATGGTCTGTCCCGCCTCTTCACATACCCGTTTTCGGACATAGACGCCCATGGAGATAGGCGTTCGCGTTTGATTATGCCCCTCCACATCTCCAGATGTAGCTGACTGTCTCTCTCCTTTGAAATTGGAATTATGTTTCTTGAGTATTTTAATATTATTTTTTAAGATTGTAAACTGCTTCAACCTGCTGTCAGAGAAATGTGGTATATCAACTTTTAAAAAAACGATAACAGTCTTGAATTCTCAAGCAACCCTCTGTTACCACACTCATCTCATTTTTCTACTCCAGTCTTAAACCCTGTCACTCTCGCCTCTCATTACAGAACTGTCTACCTTCTCTCATTCACTGAACTAACAACACCCCCTCTGACCCTTTCCCCAACCAGCCCCTTACTGGGTGGAGGAGTAGCCTATTGGTTAGTACAGTGGACCTTGATCCTGGGGAACTGAGTTCAATTCCCACTGCAGCTCCTTGTGACTCTGGGCAAATCACTTAACCCTCTATTTCCCCTGGTACAAAATAAATACCTGAATATATGTAAACCACTTTGAATGTAGTTGCAAAAAAAAAAAAAAAAAACCTCAGAAAGGCAGTATATCAAGTCCCATTTCCCTTTCCCTATCTCTAAACTTATGATATAATACAGTACTTCTATTCTATCAGATCCCAACAATTAGGTTCAAATATACAAAAAGACAGTTGTATCAAATTAAAGATAAGATGTTTGAAAAAGATAAGCCTTTTTTTGCAAAAAGAGAAATAAGTAGGCATTGTCCTTAGTGTAAAGAACACCATAAAATAGAGATAAGAGATAGATAATTGTAGTGACCTGTTATATTTTACACCAGAAAACGATGGGAATAAAAAAGCAAATGATGATCACCAGCTCTGGAATGATTAGGAGATATAGAGAAAGCAAATAATTTTACCCGGTACCCTGGACACTGACCATCAAACATTTTATATAACCAACAAGCTCATTTAAAGGAAATCCAGGCATCAATTGGGAGGCAGTGTAAACTAATCAGACTTGGAGTAGCATGATCAAATCTTTTCTCCTTAAACATTATCTTATCTGTAGTGTTTTGTAGAATTGACTGAGCTGATAATAAACAATACATGCCATTATAATAATCTAAACGTTCTTAAACAATCACTGCTTGTATATACAAATCACTTCTCTACTGTTCAATGTTCTTATAAATCAGATTTTGAAAGGACCTCAGTATGGGAGTCTAGTGGACAGTAAATTTCAATGCCGCTAAAGACTTTCCCAAAATCATCACCGGTCCCCAAATGTTTTGATTAATTTTGTTGATTTTTTTCTGTAGTCTACATTAATTAGAAAATCAATGAAGATTTTCAAACATCTCAAAATAACTACAATACTTAGCTTTAGATAAGCAAAAGTCGGCTGTGGGGGTTCTGGTATCTGACATGTCACATGATTCATCTGAAAGCAGCTTTTTCAAGAACTACCCCCAGTGTTTATTCCAGGCATACATGCTGACATCCACTCTTATGTCATCAAGATTATGTTATAATAATCTAGACACAGCAGAATAATAGATTGAACTAGAATAGCAAAATGTTTCTCGGAAACGTATCACTTTCTACTGCAGCCCTCCACCCCACTGCCTTCAAGCATGCCATGGTCACTCCAATCTTCAGTGGACCCTTTGAGGAAAACTCTATAAAGCAGATGCTAACATTTATGTGCTAGTTACATATGGAAATGTTCAGAAACTAGCATATATGCACCAGGGGCGTAGCCACACTTCGGCGGGAGGGGGGGCAGAGCCCAAGGTGAGGGGGCACATTTTAGCCCCCCCCCCGGTGCCGCGGACCCCTCTGCCACCTTTGACCCCCCCCAGGCGCCCCTCCCCTTTTGATCCCCCCTTTCCACTGCCACCAACCCTCCCCCAAGTCCCCCGCCACCGCTGTCAGGTACCTGTGCTGGCAGGGGTCCCCAACCCCCGCCAGCCGAAGTCCTCCTTAGCTGGTCTCCGGGCTGGTGCGTTGCTGCAGCTGATGTGGAAGCCTAGGATTCTGTTTCTTCTGTGTCAGTTGTCCTGAAGTCCTGACCCATCAGAGCATAGACTGTAAAACAATCAGGAAATGACAGTGGGAAGATGAAAGAGTCAATCTTCTCTGAGAGAGAGAGAGAGAGAGAGAGAGAGGAGGGGTCCCATGCAAAAGGATGACCAATAGAAATAAAGATTATATACGAGGAAAGTGGGGATGCAGTGACTAAATTACATAGGATGCATGGCTCACAAACTACAGCAGGAAGTAACTGCAGATCTGAACATCCTATGACATAAGAGCAGCATTAAACACATTTTAGGGCCGTAATATAAAGAATAGATATGAGGCCATGTACATACGACTGTGAGAGCAGAGCATATACACCATGTCAGAATCAAATCCAACCTGAAACCTACATCTTCAAGGTTGATCTTAAAACTTAAACCTTAGCAATCTACTTATGACCTCCTTCTCTGCTCACAATCTGCTCCCCCAGAGAGACTGTCATTAGGCCTCACTTCATGCAATTGTCCTGTGCCTTGTCTATATTTCTGGTCTGTCTTATTAGATTGTAAGCTTCAAGAAGCAGAGACTGTCTATTATATGTGTCCGTAAAGTGCTGCATACACCCGACAGATAACAATAATAATAATAATGATGATAATACTTGTTTTCCTATCTCTGTCTGTCCATTATTCGCTTTGCCTTTCTGGCTATTTATTTCTCTCAACTTTATCCTGATCAATCAGAGCATCCAGTAAATATCACAGTGGCAGCTGCAGTTAGAGAAATGTGTTTTTTATGTTTGTTTTGAAAGACAAAAAGAAGTAAAAGTTGACGTGACCTAAAACTCATTAATTCTACAACAAGGTTTGTATTCAGAGACAAAGAAGGACTCCTAATTTATAAGAGGCATATTTAGCTCACACCTTTTGTGTAGTAACTCAAGGGAAGTTACAGTCAGGTACACTAGATATTTCCCTCTCCCTGTAGGGCTTACAAAGAAGCCCTTTCACTAAGCTGCGGTAAACTCTACGCATGTGCAGCAAGCAAGCAAATGAGACTATTGCCAGGCCAACATGCCCTCCTGGTGGTAATTTCAGATTTGGAACGCACCTATAACACATGGATGAATTATTTATTTATTTCCTCCTTCACGCGCTGGTTACGGTAGTAATCGGCACTTGGTGCCGATCACCGTGCGTGTAGCGTGTGAGCCTTTACCACTAGATCAATGGGTGGCGTTAAGGGCTCAGGCCGCTTTTGGCCGTACACTGGTTTCATTTTTACCACAGGCCATATTTCCATCCCATTAAAAAAAAAAACATTTGGTAAAAACTGGCCGGCCGTGTACCCAATACACGCGCCTATTCTACCGTAGGCCATTTTTTACTGTGACTTAGTAAAAGGACCCCTAACTTTCTACCTGGTAATACAGAGTTAAGAGGCCCCTTTACTAAAATACATTAGACACTAACACTTGACTAGCGCAGCTAAAAATGGAGTACCAAGGGATGCGCTGAGGTATCCTGCAGTAACTTCCAAATCCGCACATGCTAACTGTGTGCTAAAACCGTTTTCTAATATTTTTTGATGGGGTGTGTCATGGGTGGAGAGCAGTGGCGTTCCTAGGGGCGCTGACACCCGGGGCGGATCGCCGATGTGCCCCGCCCCCCCTGGTGCAGCGCCCCCCCGTGCAGCACGACCCCCCCACCCCGGCTAAAAAAAAACCCTTCCCCCAGGTGCACGCCGCTGGGGGGGTGCCGCGCCCCGGTCAGCGTCGTTCATTTCCATGCTCCCTCTGCCCCGGAACAGGAAGTAACCTGTTCCGGGGCAGAGGGAGCATGGAAACGAACGATGCTGATTGGCTCGTGGCACCCCCCCAGCGGCATGCACCCGGGGCAGACCGCCCCCACGGCCCCCCCTTGATACGCCACTGGTGGAGAGTGCCATTCCTACGCTAACCAGTTAGCACATCTACATTACCACACACCATCTGATTAGTACAGGAATACCTTGTGAGCCCACATCATCTACAAAATAGGTGGCAGTAAGTGCTCACACATGGGGCCTTTTACAAAGCATTGGTAAGCCCACAGCAGGCTTACCACACGGCAATCCGGAACTACCAGCGGCCCAACGCAGGTGCCGATGAGAGTTCCACCCCTAGCACGCGGCATTTCTAGCGCTAGCAGAAATATTTGAAAAATATTTTCACAAGGGGTTACCCGGTGGTAATCGGGCAGCATCACACGCTGGCCGGTTACCGCCAGGTTAGCGTGGGAGCCCTTACCCTCACCTCAGTGGGTGGCGGTTAGTGCTTCCCTCGCATGGCCACATGGTAAATGCAATCTTACTGCATGGCCATTTCTTTTTTGGCCTTTTTATCCACTAATCAGGGCCCCTTTTACTGCAGTTTAGCAAAAGGGCCCCACGGTAATTTTTTTAAATGGCCTCATGCTAATGGCAAGACTAGTGTACAGCCATCAGTACAAAAATAGAAAGTCAGTCATTTTACAGCTATGGTAAAAATGGCCTTATCACATGGGAAAGACCCATATAAGAGTGCACTATGGCTCCTTTTTGCCAGAGCTTAGTAAAGCGACTCCAAAGTGACCTTCTCAAGATCTCAAGGCGTGTCAGTGGATTTGAATACTGGCTTCTCTGGTTCTTAGCCTGCTACTCTCACTAGATTACTCCTCATGTGTATGCCACAAATCTCTCTTGTGGACAGATGTGAGAGTGACATCTTACAAGATGACCATTTTATCTACAGAAAGAGAACTTAAGAAATAAAGAAGTGTGTAAAAAGAAAGAGCATGTCATTCCTTATTATGGCAGATGTGGCATAAAATTGGTATTTCTCATGATCTAGGTTCAGCAATAGATATAATAAAAGACTTCAAACTTGTTTTTATTTGGAAATATTCAGAGCTTTCTAAGGTGGAATTTGTTATAAAGATGTGAATAGCTGTGAATGTTCTTCTCTTTGGGTCCCTTTATAAGATATCTGAGATAAATCATTGAACACTATGAACTTTTTCTTCAGACATTAACATACCTAATACTAATTATTTTCCTGCGGTAAAAAGAATAACTATGAGTAAGGGTTTTAACAAGTAAAAAATTGCAAATAAATTTTCACTGTATATAGAAAGACTGGCAAGAATGCTTACGGAGTTACACGCCAATTACACACATAAATGATTAGAATAAATTATTTATTTTATTTATTTATTACATTTATATCCCACATTTTCCCACCTATTTGTAGGCTCAATGTGGCCTACATAGTACCTGAGAGGCGTTACAGACTCTGGTGTAAACAAATACAAAGTGATGTTGTGGTAAGATAAAGTTCATGTGGCACAGCTACACTAAGGAATCGTACAGCGGAAGAGTTGTGTTATGTCCATTACGTTCTTTAGTTTTGTTGTGTTGCAAAGATCAGGCATTTATGTTGGATCGGTAGGGTATGCCTTTTTAAACAGGTTAGTTTTTAGTGTTTTCCGGAAGTTTAGGTGGTCGTTCATATTTTTCAAGGCTTTTGGTAATGCATTCCACAGTTGTGTGCTTATGTAGGAAAAACTGGTCACGTAAGTTGATTTGTATTTGAGTCCTTTGCAGCTTAGGTAGTGCAGATTTAGGTACATTCACGTTGATTCGGATGTGTTTCTAGTTGGTAGGTCGATCAAGTCTGTCATGTATCCTAGAGCTTCACTGTAGATAATTTTGTGAACCAGAGTGCAGATTTTGAAAGCAATGCGTTCTTTGATTGGGAACCAGTGTAGTTTTTCGCGAAGGGGTTTTGCACTTTCAAATCACGTTTTTCCGAAGATAAGCCTAGCTGCCGTGTTTTGAGCAGTCTGAAGTTTCTTTAAGGTTTGTTCTTTGCATCCCGCATAAATTCCATTGCAGTAGTCTACATGGCTTAGTACCATTGATTGTATCAGGTTGTGAAATGTTTCCCTCGGGAAGAATTGTTTCACGCATTTGAGTTTCCACATTGAGTGGAACATTTTCTTTGTTGTGGATGTGACTTGGCTCTCTAGTGTTAAGTTGTGGTCCATTGTAACGCCGAGGACTTTCAGGCTGTCTGAGACAGGGAGGGTGTGATCTGGGGTGTTGATAATAGTGGGGTTGTCCGCGCTGTGTAGGGATGACAGGATGAGACAGTGTGTTTTTTCTTTGTTTAGTTTTAGTTGAAATGCATTTGCCCAAGAGTTCATGATGTCCAAGCTGATCTTGATTTCGTTGGTGATTTCAGTCAGTTTAGATTTGTAAGGAATGAATATTGTGACATTGTCTGCATAGATGAAAGGGTTAAGGCCTTGGTTGGATAAGGACTTGGCTAGTGGGGTCATCATTAGGTTGAAGAGGATTGGTGATAGCGGTGATCCTTGTGGTACTCCGCAGTCTGCTTTCCATGGTGATGATATGTTTGAGTTTGATTTTACTTGATATGTTCTTGTGGTTAGGAAACCCTTGATCTACCTAAGTATGTTTCCACCAATCCTGAACTTATCTAGTAATCTTATTAATACATTATGGTTTACCATGTCGAATGCACTAGACATGTCGAATTGGAGGAGGAGGATGTTTTTGCCTATTGCTATTTCCTGCTTGAATTTGGCTAGGAGAGTGAGTAGTATTGTTTCTATGCTGTGGAGGGGGCAAAAACCTGACTGTGATTTGTGTAATATTGAGAATTTGTTTATATAACCTGTAGGTTGTTTGGCTGCCATGCTTTCCATCAGCTTGACTGAAAACAGAATGAATGCTACTGGACAGTAGTTAGTGATTTCATTTGTTTATTTCTTGGTGTTTTTTGGTATCAGAGTGAGTAGGATATTGCCATTTTCCTTAGGGAAGAGACCTTGCTGAAGCATGTAGTTTAGGTGAGATGTGAGGTCTGCTATGAAGCAGTCAGGGTCGGATTTCATTAGGTAGTTGGGACAGGTATCTAGTTTACAGTGAGTGCTGGAGAACCTGCTGATCGCCTGTGCAACTGCATGGACGGTAAGGAGGGCGAATTTTAACCAGGTTCGGTCAGCCGGGTATTCTCCCATGGTTGGGTCCAACTCATTAAGGAAGATTTCGATGTCAGTGTTGTCCTGAGGTAGCATGTTGCTTAGGTTTGCAATTTTTTCATTGAAATACTTAGCAAGTTTATCTGCAGATGGGATGTCTGTATTCGATGTAGTGACCAAGTTGGTGTCTAGGAGTTTGTTCACGAGTTGGTATAATTTCTTCATGTCTTTGTAATCTGTCCCTATTTTAGTTTTATAGTATGATCTTTTGGTCTGTCTTATTGCGTATTTGTATTTTCTTTGTGATTGTTTCCATGTGTTGAGTGTGTGTTCATCTTTTGTTTTTCTACATGCTCGTTCGAGTTTCCTGGATTGTGTTTTTAGCTTTTTCAGTTCATCATTGAACAATGGTATCGAGTTATGCTTACATGAAGTTCTTGTTCGTAAGGGTGCTATTTCATCTAGTATGCATTTGCATCTTTTATCCCATTTCATGAGGTAATATATGCAGTCTGTATGTGCTGTCCATTCATTGTTGTATATCTGTTGCCAGAATGTTTTCAAATTATAATTGGATTATTGGGTCGCAGATATTTTCTTGTTAAATTCTATCCTATTTCTTTTTTTTTTTGCCTAATTTTTATCTCATTATCTTTTTAGCTGTCACTCTCCCATTTATTATGGCCTAAGGAAGATTGTTAATTTTCTTAATTAAGTTTGGGGCCCTTTTACTAAGCAGCATGGAGGGGCATAATCGAACGCGAACGGCCATATCCATGGACTTCTATGTCCGAAAACGGGTATGTGAAGAGGCGGGACAGACCGTATTATCGAAAAAGGTGGGCGTCCATCTTTCGTTTTGAAAATATGGTTTGGACGGACCAAATGCCATGGATTTGGTCCCTTCTGAGATAGGCGGTTTGTTGTTTTTTTTTTGCGATAATGGAAACTAAAAACGCCCAGCTCAGAAACATCCCACAAACGTCCACAAAGTGGTGAAGAGGTAACCCAAGTGACCCTACATGGGCCATGTTTCGGCACTAAGCCTTCCTCATGGATCACCTGGGCTAAAGAAATAAGCTTCACAACAGTTAGCTTAGCGGGGTTTTAAAAAGGTTTGGATGGTTTCCTAAAGGAAAAGTCCATAGACCAATATTAAAATGGACTTGGAGAAAATCCACTGCTTATTTCTAGGATAAGCAGTATAAAATGTATTGTACTTTTTTGGGATCTTGCCAGGTATTTGTGACTTGGATTGGCCACTGTTGGAAAGAGGATGCTGGGCATGATGGACCTTTGGTCTGTCCCAGTATGGCAATATTTATACACTATAGAGTAAATGAAAATATCTGAACACTTCAGATTTAAAACGTCCTTTTGCATGGCGTCATGGAGTGTGCCGCCCAGTCTAAAAGCTTTTGTTACTTCTGTGGAACTCATGTGGATCCTCCTTTTGTGTGGACTGCTCAAAATGTGATGCTAAAAAAACAGGTGCCAAATGGTATTCTATAACAGGCATTCCGGGATCGGAGCCCTTTAAAGAATAGTGCATAGCACCAAGATTTGCACTCAACTTTGGGCACGAGGAGTTACACCAACTGAAACCAGGTGTAAATCCCGGTGCACAAGTTGGGCATGGATCCCCGAATTCTATAATACTGCATGCATTTTAAGGGAACACCCCAGCCTGCCCATGCCCCTCCCATGGCCACACCCCTTTGTAGATCCACATGAAACACTTAGGCTCTATTCTACAAATGGGTGCTTAAGTGTGTTTTTGTGTAGAATGTTCATTTCTACCCCATTATAGCATCTGGCATCCGTTAGAAAGCTTTTTCATGCCAAAAATTCAGCGAGAAAATAGCGCCTACTGTTCGGCGTCATATATAGAATTTGCCCATAACTTATAGAATACAACACATTCTGCATGTATCTTCAGCATTTAGGCTAGAGCACTTACGCCTGTTCTATAGCTGGAGCACATGCTTTTGCCTATGGGGCCGTTTTACTAAGCTGCTGTAAATGGGGTCCTGCACTAGCAGCGGCCATTTTTGCCGCTCACTGAGGTCATTTTTACCACAACAGGTAAAAAGGCCGAAACAAATGACCGTGCAGTAAGATTGCACTTACGGTGTGGCCATATGGGTGAAGTAGTTACTGTCACCCATTGAGGTGGCGGTAGTTTCAAGTTTATTTAAAACTTTCTATCTCGCTGAACAGAGCAAGCCATATAAGCGGCATACAATCCAAAATGAAAGAGAAGAGACGAAAGGAAAACCAACTCACATGACTAACATGAAACAAAAGAAATCAGGGTAGAACTACAATGTAAATAGGATAGAGGGGGGAAAGGGGAAGGATAACATGGAGGGGGAAAAACTGTGGAACAGACAGAGTAGCCTTATCTGGGACTGAATTACGGTATTTTTCGGACTATAAGACGCACCGGACCATAAGACGCACCTAGGTTTTAGAGGAGGGAAATAGGAAAAAATTTTCCTTTTTCCCTCCTCTAAAACCTAGGTGCTCCGGTGCGTCTTGTCCGAGAATCTCGGCGGCCATTTTGAATCTCGCCGAGACCGTCAGGAAGCAGTCAGGAGGACGGAGAGCAGCGCACTGGGCAGGAAAGAGGGGGCTCTTTCCTGCCCCGACGTCACTAGACCACCAGGGAACATCGCGTGATGTAAGTACGGGAGGGCGATCCCGAACTCGCTACCTTCGGACTATAAGACGCACCCCCCATTTTCCTCCCAAATTTTGGAGAAAAAAAGTGCGTCTTATAGTCCGAAAAATACGGTAAGTATAAGCATCGTGGAACAGGATATTTTTAAGTTCTGTTTTAAAGAGAGATAGTGAAGTTATTTGTCAGAAATGGGATGGCAAGGAGGTCCATAACTTAGGTCCTTGAAACACAAACATGGAGTTTATACTGTGTTCATAAATAAATTCTCTATGTGATGGAATGGAGAGAAGATTGAGTTGTGACGATCTTAGTGCTCATGTCTGTAAATAATGCTACAAATAAATAAATAAGGAGTAAGGTATCTGAGAAGATAAAGAGGTTCAGAGGCTGCAAGAGTTATAAATTAACAAGTGTGAATATTTAAGTTAAGAAGTAATGTGGTCAAATTTCGTAAGGTGATAGAGGACTCTAAAGGGCCCTTTTACAAAGCTGCAGGAGGGCTAATATGCAGGTAGTGTGAGCCAAATCACTACCGCTTGGATAGTGCATGTACTTAGTGGTAATTCTGAGTTTGGTGCATGCCGAATCCCGCGGTAGAACATTTTTCTATTTTCTACCACGCGGGCGTTCCCTGCGGTAATCAGCAGCACGGCCACGTTGGTGCACACTGTATGGTTACCGCTTGGGTAACTCGTGAGCCCTTACCACTAAGTCAATGGCTGGCAGTAAAAGATCAGGTTGTAAATAGGCACATGCTAGTTTTAATTTTTCACACGCCAATTTCCCAGTCCATTAAAAAATGGCCTTTTCTCAGCGTGCGCCCAAAATTCACACCCACACTACCTCAGGCCACTTTTTACCACAGCTTTGTAAAGGACCCTTAATAGCAGTATCTTAAATTAATTCTAACCAGTGCAGATCCTTAATCTGAAGGCCTAAGTAGAGGGAGTAGATAAAAAACAACAAAGCAGTGGAATCAAATGCATTTATTTGGAATAATACCCGATGTGGCCACGTTTCTCCCTCAGGCTGCGTCAGGGGTACATACTATAAAAACAAAACACAAATATAAAGACATATATAACCATTTAACAATGTCATAAGCATGATTCAACTAATAAAAAGTTGAATCATGCTTATGACATTGTTAAATGGTTATATATGTTTTTATATTTGTGTTTAGTTTTTATAGTTTGTACCCCTGACGCAGCCTGAGGGCGAAGCGTGGCCACGTCGGGTATTATTCCAAATAAATGCATTTGATTTCACTGCTTTGTTGTTTTTTATCTACTGTTTTGTAAGCAGTTGTGTGCCTTTTTGTTTTTTTGCTAAGTAGAGGGAGTTACAGTAGTCGAATTGTGAAATAACCAGTGACTGAATTAGGATATTGATAGCAAGGGGATTTAGTAGAGGCTGGGTAGATGAAGTTTGTAGAAGGAGCTGCTCAATTACTGCCGGGTGATCCCCTGTGTAAATATTTTTCAAATATTTCTGCTAGCGCCAGAAATACTGTGTGCTACGCCCCAGCACACAGTATTTCCGGCACTAGCAGAAATATTTGAAAAATATTTCCACAGGGGATACAAATACCCCCAGCGTCTACATTGGGCTGGACGTAGTTCCAGATTGCCGTGTGGTAAACCCACAGTGAACTTCCTGCTGCTTTATAAAAGGGCCCCTATATGTATATATATGTGTATACCTACTCTTCCACTCAAAAAAACTGTTCTACAGAATCTCAAAACTTCTTTAAACAAAGCTCTGTAGGTTATAACATATATATATATATATATATATATATATATATATATATATATATATATATATATATATATATATATATATATATATATATATATATGTGTGTGTGTGTGTGTGTGTGTGTGTGATTCATATACAGTGGTGGAAATAAGTATTTGATCCCTTGCTGATTTTGTAAGTTTGCCCACTGACAAAGACATGAGCAGCCCATAATTGAAGGGTAGGTTATTGGTAACAGTGAGAGATAGCACATCACAAATTAAATCCGGAAAATCACATTGTGGAAAGTATATGAATTTATTTGCATTCTGCAGAGGGAAATAAGTATTTAATCCCTCTGGCAAACAAGACCTAATACTTGGTGGCAAAACCCTTGTTGGCAAGCACAGCGGTCAGACGTCTTCTGTAGTTGATGATGAGGTTTGCACACATGTCAGGAGGAATTTTGGTCCACTCCTCTTTGCAGATCATCTCTAAATCATTAAGAGTTCTGGGCTGTCGCTTGGCAACTCGCAGCTTCAGCTCCCTCCATAAGTTTTCAATGGGATTAAGGTCTGGTGACTGGCTAGGCCACTCCATGACCCTAATGTGCTTCTTCCTGAGCCACTCCTTTGTTGCCTTGGCTGTATGTTTTGGGTCATTGTCATGCTGGAAGACCCAGCCACGACCCATTTTTAAGGCCCTGGCGGAGGGAAGGAGGTTGTCACTCAGAATTGTACGGTACATGGCCCCATCCATTCTCCCATTGATGCGGTGAAGTAGTCCTGTGCCCTTAGCAGAGAAACACCCCCAAAACATAACATTTCCACCTCCATGCTTGACAGTGGGGACGGTGTTCTTTGGGTCATAGGCAGCATTTCTCTTCCTCCAAACACGGCGAGTTGAGTTCATGCCAAAGAGCTCAATTTTTGTCTCATCTGACCACAGCACCTTCTCCCAATCACTCTCGGCATCATCCAGGTGTTCACTGGCAAACTTCAGACGGGCCGTCACATGTGCCTTCCGGAGCAGGGGGACCTTGCGGGCACTGCAGGATTGCAATCCGTTATGTCGTAATGTGTTACCAATGGTTTTCGTGGTGACAGTGGTCCCAGCTGCCTTGAGATCATTGACAAGTTCCCCCCTTGTAGTTGTAGGCTGATTTCTAACCTTCCTCATGATCAAGGATACCCCACGAGGTGAGATTTTGCGTGGAGCCCCAGATCTTTGTCGATTGACAGTCATTTTGTACTTCTTCCATTTTCTTACTATGGCACCAACAGTTGTCTCCTTCTCGCCCAGCGTCTTACTGATGGTTTTGTAGCCCATTCCAGCCTTGTGCAGGTGTATGATCTTGTCCCTGACATCCTTAGACAGCTCCTTGCTCTTGGCCATTTTGTAGAGGTTAGAGTCTGACTGATTCACTGAGTCTGTGGACAGGTGTCTTTCATACAGGTGACCATTGCCGACAGCTGTCTGTCATGCAGGTAACGAGTTGATTTGGAGCATCTACCTGGTCTGTAGGGGCCAGATCTCTTACTGGTTGGTGGGGGATCAAATATTTATTTCCCTCTGCAGAATGCAAATAAATTCATATACTTTCCACAATGTGATTTTCCGGATTTAATTTGTGATGTGCTATCTCTCACTGTTACCAATAACCTACCCTTCAATTATGGGCTGCTCATGTCTTTGTCAGTGGGCAAACTTACAAAATCAGCAAGGGATCAAATACTTATTTCCACCACTGTATATATATATATATATATATATATATATATATATATATATATATATATGTGTGTGTGTGTGTGTGTGTGATTCATTTTCTGAAGTTATTGAATAATGTTTGACTGTAAATTTTTCTAACTACAAATCTGGGGGAATTCACTCCCATTCAATTTGTAGTTGCATAGTAAGCGATGGCAGAAATCGACCTGTACGGTCCATCCAGTCTGCCCAACAAGATAAACTCATAGGTGTTACTTTATATGTATACCTGACCTTGAATTGTATCTGCCATTTTCAGGGCTCAGACCATAGAAGTCTGCCCAGCACCAGCCCCGCCTCCCAACCACTAGCCCCGCCTCCCAACCACCGGTGCTTCCACCCAATCTCTGCTAAGCTTCTGAGGATCCATTTCTTCTGAACAGGATTCATTTATGTTTATCCCATGCTTTTTTGAATTCCGTTACTGTTTTCATCTCCACCACCTCCCTCGGGAGGGCATTCCAAGTATCCACCACTCTCTCCGTGAAAAAATACTTCCTGACATTTTTTTCTTGAGTCTGCCCCCCTTCAACCTCATTTCATGTCCTCTATTTCTACCACCTTCCCGTCTCCAGAAAAGGTTTGTTTGCGGATTAATACCTTTCAAATATTTGAGCGTCTGTATCATATCACCCCTGTTTCTCCTTTCCTCCAGGGTATACATGTTCAGGTCAGCAAGTCTCTCCTCGTACGTCTTGTAACGTAAATCCCATACCTCTTTTGTAGAACTTCATTTTTGAGGTGGCCAAAGTCACAGACGGCCTGATTTTCCTGGCCAGTTAAATGGTTTTAAATATCGGCGGCTTATTTTTAGCACCCTTTATAGAACTGTCCCCTTAGTGAATTTAGGGAATTTTTGAGTATAAATGTAGGCTCTCAGCTCTAGTATCAATGAGGCCAATTTAGAAACATAACTCTCAAATAGGTATGTTTATTAAAGATTTTTTTTTACTGATATTCAGAAATCAACAGAACCACAATACAGAATGCAAAAATAGGAAAATCAACATATGCAACAACCATCTCATTCCCCAGCAAATCTTCCCTCCCCTCTGGTCCAAAGAGACAGGAACCATGTACAGGACAATCAAACTTGTGTCTGAGGCCTGGATTCTTATGACCTCAAACCACTGGTCAATCATATACCCACCCCTCCCCTACCCGTGTAGCTATGAAGAAATACAGGTACTATTCCAACATTTATTAAGAACTTGGCCACCAGCAGTCGGGGAAATTGAGGCTTGATAAGGGTCCCAGGTAAGGAGAACATTTCTTTGTCTGTTAAGGTGATGGCTAGCTGCCCAGAAGAGCAGGACTCCCAAATCATCAGAGCATGTAATGTATTTTGCCAGTGCCAAAACATGGGAGGCAAGTCTTGCAGCCAATGGTTCAGTATACATTTCTTCCCCAAAATATAGGCTTTCCCTAAAAATAGACTCTCCCCTTCCCCCGAGAGCCCATAAGTGAAACTCTATGGAATAAGATACCTTCTATAGATAGTATCAGGGAATGCCCCAAAATGCGTTGAAGGTATGTGAGAAGAGCCACCCAAAATGCTTTAATCTTCCTGTAGGACCATAAGAGGCTAGTGCAGGTTTACCGAACATCAAATATTAGTGCAACCTCACACTAATTGCTAACACACATTAAAACAGCCAGCATGGTAATATCCTGCACTAGCTGCTCAATGCTGAAAGGGACAGAGAGTAGGTGTAATGGGATGGGATGAAGGAATAGCCATCAGTGACTGCTAAAACATGGGTTATCACCAAACGCTAACTATCATGACTGCCCATAGCACTGCTGCAAATATCGTCACCTAAAGAAGAGACAGTAAGTGCTGTACTGAAATCGGCAGTCCAATAGTGCTACCGCCTGTGGACGCTCCTTAATTCAGCATCCCCCCATCCAATCTGGCTTCCTGGCAAGTATGATGCTACTATCTGATCACCCCAAACATCATGCTTCCACACTCCAATCCCTCCCAACATCAAGATCCTCATATTCAATTCCCCCAAAACAATATTGTTCCCCTCACCCTATACCCATGACCCCCCTTCCCACCCAACAACAAAGAACACCCCAACAGCAATTATGACTCTCCTATCTAGGCAGTTCCCCCATGAGGAATCTCCACCCAATTCCTAGGTGAGCCTCCTCACACCTCCAACCCCTCAGAGAACCCCTGGGATTTACTGGTATGACCACCCAAACCCTCTAACCCCCCTCTCATGGATGGCCCCTGAGTATGTCCCGGGGGTTCTCTGTAGGGTTGGGTAAGGATTGGGTGAAGGATTCCTCATCAGGAGAGGGGAATTCTCTGGATAGGGGTGTCTGATTGCTGCTGGAGAGGGCAGGAGGGGAGTCTTGAGCACTGGAGGGATCAGATGAGGGGAACAATATTGCTTTGGGGGATCAGGTGAGAAAAGCAATATTGTTTTAGGGGATCGAGTAAGAGAATCAATATTGCTTTGGGGGAATTGAGTGAGGGGGACAATATTGTTTTGGGAAGATCAGCTGAGGGAAACAATATTGATTTGGGGAATCAAGTAAGAGGGACCTTGGTGTTGGGGGTAAAGGTAATATACCACAGTGTCTGTGCAGTGAGCATCTACCCTGTCTGGTAAATCCAGGGCAGATGCTGGCCACAGCCCCTGCATTTACTGCATACTATTGCACTTACCATACTTTACTGCACTTTAGTAAATGGTCCAAAGTTAGAAGCATAAATCCTTTGAAAATTCAGGCCCTTAGAATGTGACTTATGTCTCACAACAAACATGAGCCCTGTGGTTATATAGGTCTTGGATCATAATTGTTGTTTTGTTGATAAGGCTATCTTTGTCTTACCTATTCTGTAAAGTACTAATATCACATTTCAAACTTTCAAATAAGAAAAATCTATAAAGTTTTAAATGCACTATACTTTAATAAAGACATACCACATAATTTTTGTCTCTTTATTTAACATATTTTCTGACTGAATAAATCACTCTCTCTCTTTTTACGTGCCTAATGCAAAATCCATCCTATGCTTTATAAAGGTCTCTCAGGGTTGTGGATTCCTAGTACAGCTGCATTACTGAAATTGAATCATATTGTGCATACTACTTTGGAAAGTTGCTCTATCTGGTTCAGTTTGAAAAGTCTTCTGGTAGCTTTCTTTAATTATGTATTCAGTATGCTAATGACTTGAGAAATTAATACCACTATATTTTAGAACTGCTGCTTTTATTTATCTGTATTCTAGAAAGCCTCAGTGGAAATATTGGCCAACATTTCTATTTACTGATTAGTTGCAATGATTTAATCCTGCATTTTAATTTCTTTGCATTTAAAACAGGCGAATTGGAAAATAGTGAATCAATAACAATATAAAGTATGCAGAGCAGCTCCCTTCCACCTCCTGTGCATTGAATGAGCTTTGGATATGTGCATTTATTATGTGGCATGCACCAAGCTATACAATGTGTAGACTAAAGATTGACAAAGTGTCCACTTCCAGGGTCAGTGTTATGTTAGAAACAGCTTGGTTGCTGTAGATTTTTGCCTGATGTATAACCCAGTTTACAATTAAACCTAACTGTCTGCATCTGACTTGGATTTCCCCAACTCATAAGTAAATAAATATGTGTAAGGGTTGAGTTTTGAGGGAGAAGCTGAATGAGGATAGTGGCGATGGATACAGTGCTGGGTTATTTGGGGATGGGTGTCTGTTTTATGTGGTTCTTGTTCTATTTTATGGATGTTTTGTTGTGAATCACTGAAAGTGGATTTGTTCTGAGTGAGCAATATGCTGAATTTTTCATAAATAACTCATCAGGGAGAGAGAGGTGGAGAAAGAAGAAGTGCCTACATTTCAAGAACTCTTCTACCTCATCTGACTTTTTGCTGTGTGGATTCAGGTTAGGCTTGCTAAAAACAATTCTGCAGAGACCTCTAGTGACTGTACTCTTTATTTATTTAGATTTTGCTCACACCTTTTCAGTAGTAGCTCAAGGTGAGTTACATTCTGGTACATGGGGTATTTCCTTGTCCCTGGAGGGCTCGTGATCTAAGATTGTAGTTGTGGGAATGGAGGATTAAGTGATTTGCCAAGGATCATAAGGAACAACAGTGGGATTTAAACCAGCTACCATTGGCTATCAAGACTACTGCTCTAACCACTAGGCTACTCCTCCACTAGGAATATGTGTATAAACCTTTGACTTTAGAATGTTTTCAGTTTCCCCTATCTATGCTTGACAGTGATAGGAGCAGATACCCCTTGGAGGGAATCTGTATTGCTATAAATATCAAGCCCAGTGAGGGTAGCCTTGTCTCTGCCTCGTGCTCTCTGGCCACTGTACAACTACTGTTGCAAGAGAAAGCTTGCCTCCCACACTGAAATACATCTGTTAAAAGGGAAGGTCTCTGGCACAGCCACTGCACCTAGAGCAACAGGGAATAGGGTGCACCTAACAGCCTAGAAAAAGCTGCTGAATCTGCACCAGGAGGATCCTGGAATGAAGAACCAGCCCCCCTCCATCACATTTCTGACAGGAGTGGGAGAAAAAATTATATGATCAAACCTGGAGAAAGAAGAGAGGACCAGAGGAAGGTCCTGGGGAAAACAACAGAACCTCGGTGGCAGAGAGTCTTTGTGCCTGAAGGATCATAGAGCCCTACTACCACATAGAAACATGCAGAACAGTACTCCTCTGGAAAAGGGGTCCAGGAAGAGTACAATTGTAAAGGACATTTACCAGGAACCTCTACCAAGGGTGAATGCTCATTATTTATTTATTTATTAGGATATATTTGCCGCGTTTTTGAAGGAATTCACTCAAGGCGGTGTACAGTAAGAATAAGTCAAACATAAGCAATAGACAATTACAGTAGTAAAAATATTCAAACAACAATACAAAGTATGGCATAATATACTACTTACAATGTCAACACAATACACAGTAAAACATTTTAATAGACAGCATAGGGTGCAAACAAAGATGAAACATATAGATAGATAAGATAGAGTAACAGGAGAAAGAAAATAAGGGACTAGTTTAAGACAGTTGCAAATGAGATCAAAAAGGTGCTTGAACATTATCTTGGCTAGAGTAGGAGTGGATAAACATGTCCTGCTATAATATGTACTTCTTCCATTAAAGGCCTGGTTGAAGACCTAAGCTTTCACCTGCTTCCTGAAATAGAGATAGTCTTGTTTTAAGCTAAGCCTTTTAAGGAGTGCATTCCAGAGTGTGGGGGCTACTCCGGAGAAGGATTACTTGCGGGTATCACATCGTGTAATGTCCTTTTGGAGAGGGTATGGTTAGAGAAACTCCTTGGGAGGATCTTAGTGACCTTGAAGGTATATAGAGGAAGATCCTGTTCTTCATGTACTCTGGATCATTTCCTTTAAGGGCCTTGAAGGTCAAACAGAAACTTTTAAATTTGGCTCTGTATTATACCGGTAGTCAGTGAAGTTTATGCAAAAATTGTGTGGTGTGATGTGGTCATGTCGCTTACAACCCTCTATTAGTCATGCTGCAGCATTCTGAATCAATTGGAGCTGGTGCAGACCCTTTGTAGTCAGACCAGTGTAGAGTGCATTACAGTAATCTAGTCTTAGATGCTATCATGGCATGCACAACTGAGACAAGGCTTGTCTTCTCAATATAAGGAGACAAGTAGCGTAGTTGTCACAAGTGATAGAAGCTGCTCTTGAAGGGATCAGAGTAAGTGTTGAATCGAGCTGTATTCCAAGGTTCCTGTCTTGTGATTTGAGGGGGAGTTCATGTTTCCCAAAAGAGATTTTGATAGCAGGTATGTCCCCATAAGGAAACCTACTAAAGACTGCAAGTGACTAAAACTACTTTATAAAATTGCTTTATTTTACTGCTGCTTTATATAGATGCTACTAAGCTTTGTCCCATGTTTTTTTTTCCTGTATCACCCAAGTTCAAGTAAACCCTTTGGCTCAGCACTGCCACTTCTGTCCTGGACTGACATATTGAATGAAAGAAGTTTGCTGAGTGAGTGGATTTACAGTGCCTTTGGCCTACCAGCTCCTGCTGGTCCCAACCCACAAACAAACCCTAAAATTACTCAAAGTAACCTACCTAATGTTCACCAGGCAACAAGGGTTACAGTTGCAACTGAATAAAAAGAACAAATAAAGAGCATGCTCATACCAGGTATCTCCCTTGTCTCCCATTTGTAAGCAGGGGCAAAGGCTATCTGCGGATGTGGCAAGCTTAGACTAGTTGGCTCAGGTAGAATCACAGCAGCACATGGCATAAACCATGACTCTTCTAATTCCAGTTAGATGATGGTCCCTTTCAAGTAACCCTATTCCCAATCCATATTCCATTGTGACTTGAAGTAAAAGAAAACCAGTGTGCCTAATCTGTGTGGACATACGTGTAACCCCTTTTCCATGCCTTCACTGGTAAGGGGGGGGGGGCAGGTGTAGATCCATTCCTGAGCAGGGAAGAAGACTGCCTTCTAGACTCCTGAGATTTCTACACATGGACTCAGACAAAAGAGTCTCCACACACTGCATGGTGTTCCAACTCTAAACTTTACTGAAATAAAACATCTTTGATTGTGACAATCTGACAAAGATTATATTTACTAGCGGACAAGTATATTTCTTTCCTTCATATATCCTACAAGATAGGGTTTGGGGAGCTTCTATTTGAAACCCAGCGGCTCTGCTTCACCTCCTTTTCCTTTAGTTTGAGTAGAGACTCCTTCTCCCAAGGGATATAACACCTTTTTCAGTACCATGCCTTACTATTTGAACTCCTCCCTTGAAGAAATAGCAGCAGGTGCCTGTGTGGATTCCAGATGCCTTCTATGCTCCGCCCAAACTCCACCCATGTGCATGTCCATCAACAAAGTACACACCCACAGATTATGGTTCGTTCTTTTCCACTAGTCAGTTCTACAAGAGATCTTTTACATGTGTCAGTGGCCGTTTATGCAGGTAAATGACTAGAATAGCACCATTTATATGCCTTTCTGCTGTCTAAAACCAGGTGCTGCTTATAGAATTGCCTCCGATGTGCAAATCTCTAATACTGTATCATATTACTACTATTACTAGGATTTAATTTTACTGTCTACATGTTTACTTCATTGTTTTAACTGTGTTTTACACTGATATTTGGTCATTTTACTGCTATTATGTTGTTAACACGAAAGTTGTTTTATCAAGCTACACCTGTTCTATGCCATCTTGGATAAATCTCTTTATAAGGGAGATCAATAAAGCCTGCTAAATAAATAAAAGGGTCTATATTCAGCTTGATTTATGCAGGCAGAAGAGGTGCCTGTCCTCTTAAATCACTCTAAGCCAGCCAGCCACCGATATTCCACTGCAGATAACTGGGCAGTGATGCTAAATAATGGCTCTATCTGTCCAGGCACAATCCTGGCAATGCCAAGGCAGTCCAGCAGCAGAGTTGGGGAGGAGCTGGCAGTTATGTGGGCATGGGCCATAGTCAATGCCAGTGCCCATATAGATAAGCTACCAGAAAGGACTGCACAAAAATCAGTCCTAACTTGGCCCACTTAGCTATGCAGGTGCCAATACTGAATATTGGCAGGCACCCACATAATTTCTGGTTGCCACCACTGCCAATCCCACCACCACTCTGATCTCCCAACCCCCCTGGGTCTGATGCCTATGATCCCCCCTCTAGGTCTCCTTCTCCAATCCCCCACACAATTCAATCCCCATCATCCAACTCCCCCATCACTTCAGCTGCCTCCAATTCCCATCCTCCCTGGTCCCCCTTCTAAGCCCCCTCCCACAACCAAGGGGCAGCCATGTATTCCCCCCCCCCCCCCCCCCCAGCAGTAGAAAGCCACGAAAGTAGAGAACTCTGAAATCCCATGGGATATATCAACAGCAGAAAACAAGTGGGAAATCAACCGTGGACTCCAGAAACAAGAGGGACAACCTTGATACTTTAAAGAAGATATATTGATGAAAAGACTCAACACAGCCTCAAGAGTCTGTTGATGACAACTAGATGGCAAAATCTCCAATGTAGTATCTGTTTCAATGCAAAAAACATTAAAGAAGGGTCTTGATAAAGACCATGGAAACAAATAAATAAAAGATCAGTGCTTCCTCTGATCACTGGCCGATGAACCAAAAACCCTTCTTTAATGTTGTTTGCATTGAAAAAGATACTACTGTTCCTCCCTCCACCACCATGGACCCCCTTCCACCCCTGGGACTTACCTGGTAGTCTAGTTGGATAGTACAGGAATAGTACCTCTCTGCTCCCTCCCTGTCGACTACAGGGATAAAACTGTCCACTTAAAAGTTAGAACAGCCAAAGGTCTCTCTAACTTTATTCAGTTACTTATCCAGATACCAGTCTGAATAGCACCGGTCCCCAGATAAGTGCTGGTGGGCAAGTTATACCTGGATATTCAGTGCCAGCCCTCATCCAGATACTGGCATTTACCCCATAGTGCCACTCTTTTATTAAGTTTTTGTGATGATATTAAGATAGCAGGATCATCTTAACATACCCCTAACTACATGTAGGAGAACATTCTGGATTCCCTGCTCCTAAATTTTCACAAAGTCACAGAAAATGGAGCAGCCTGCCAGTCTTGGGAAGGAATTTGGGACTTATGATTTTGAAGGGAAGAATAAATAGCCCCATAAGCAGGGACTGGGTGTCTTCATACCTCAAAAGTAGTCTAGGAAAGCAGGAGACATTCAGGGAATCCAAAGTGGGCTCAGTTATAACCTGAGGTGCTGCCTCCTTAATGGCCAGTTAAGACACCTTGTTAGCCAGGTCAAGGTTACCCAACTAGAAGCTTAAGGAGAAAGAGAAGCATATGATCCATAGAGATCGAGTCTATAAAGATCAACCATAGAATCCATATCAGATGAGCCCAGGATTCCAGCTGCCTGGAGAGAGAAATGAAGAGTGAGTAAACTTTGGGCATAGCCTATAACCCATCTAAGAAAACCAAGAGCAGTGACAGAAGGGACCTGTCTCCCAGATGTATCCCTCTCCTTCCCAACTCATTGGCATTATTTTTTTTTCTAAATTACTATGTGCCCTCTTGCTTAGGAGAGCAAATATTCCTTAGCTTATGTCTACACCAAATGTATATTTTCAAGGTCCAGCAGAGTTTGGACTTTGTCTAAACCTCAAGCACACTATTTATTTATTTGTTTGTTTGTTTGTTTGTTGCATTTGTATCCCACATTTTCCCACCTATTTGCAGGCTCAATGTGGCTTACATAATGACGGAGTAACAGTCGCCACTTCCAGATCTGAGAAATACAGATTGGTATAGCCTGCATATTATAGGGTATATTACAAAGTGATATTGCCTGAATGTTCATAGATGAAAGAGTGATTACATTCTGCCGTAATGGTGGTCAGCATTTCCGGATCAAGAGTTACAAAGTGGTATAGCATTGTTATTCATTGATGATAGCACAAATTGCAAGGTAGTATTGCATTAAAGTTCATAAATGATAGAGTAAAGTAAAGGGTAGTTAGATTAGTCAAAAATAGAAAGTTTGTTTGCGGTATGGACAGTGGCGTAGCTAGGGTAGTTTACACCCGGGGCCAGTCATTTTTTAACACCCCCCCCCCCCCCAAAAATCCAGTACTAGGCATACCGAAAATACAAAGCACTCAGGACCTATAGAGCAATTCTACCATACCATAAGCAGTAATTTGTACGAGTCACACAAGGAAAAGGAAAGCATCTTAAACACTACAGTGAGCACTAGAACATCAATTCACCTATTGTAAAACAAAAACAGACAGATTAGTACAGATCGTCGATCCTGCACAGTCAATGCCAACTGAAAGCCATGTCTTTTTCACAAATAGATACACCCTAATCCACTATAGAATAAGTAATCATAAACTTTCTATTTCGACAAAAATTAAACTGAACCCCCAAGATGCCAGACTCTGCATACAATGCAACACCACAGAAACAGAAAATGTCCTCTAGTACTGTGCAAAATATAAAGACAGCAGATGTAAATTTGAAAAAACTAACAAATACCAATCACCACTTTACAAATTAACAAATAGAAATAAAACAAATAATATCATTTTATTGGACTAATACATTTAGCTTTCAGAGGCCAAAACCTCCTTCCTCAGGTCAATTCAGTATAGTACTGTTACAGTGTCCTATCCTGACCTGAGGAAGGGGTTTTTTTCTCCGAAAGTAAAATGTATTAAAATTAGTCCAATAAAAAATTACCTTATTTGCATGTTCTATTATAAACATTTATTAACACAGCTACAATACTACTTTATCCTAAAGCAAAAAAATAAAAATATATATTTACAATTCGTTGTCTCTGGTTTCTGCTTTCCTCATCTTTTCACTGTCTTCCTTCTATCCAGCATCTGTCTTCACTCTCTCTCTGCCATCCAGTGTCTGCCCTCTCTCTCTGCCCCTTCCATCCACTGTCTGCCCTCTCTCCCTTCCATCCACTTCTGCCCCTTCCATGCACCATCTGCCCCAGTCTGCCATCTCTCTCTCCCCCTTCCATCAACATCTGCCCTCTATCTCTGCCCTTTCCATCCACCATTTGCCCCAGTCTGCCCTCTTTCTCTCTCCCCTTCCACCCACCATCTGTCCTTTCTCTCTGCCCCTTCAATCCGTCTGCCCTCCCTCTCCCGTCCATCCAGGGTCTGCCCTCCCTCACGTGCCCCCCTTCCATCCAGGATCTGTCCCCTCTCTCTCTGCCCCCTCTTTTCAGCCCCCAGTTCCAGTCCCCTTCATCCACCACATGCCTTGCATCCCCCCCCTTTCAGCCCCAGACCCATTCTCCCACCTGCCCCAGGCATGGACCCATTTTCCCTCCTGCCCCCATGTCAGACCCCAGTTCCAGCTTCAGACCCCTTCTCCCATCTGAGCACTCCCCTCCCCCCCCTCTGAGCACCCCTACCCTCCCCAATCCCCTTCTCCCCTCTCTGAGCACCCCCACCCTCCCTAATCCCCTTTAAGCACCCCTCTGAGCTCCCCCACCCCTCCCTCACCCCTCCCCAATCCCCTTCTCCCCTCTCTGAGCTCCCCACCCTCCCTAATCCCCTTTAAGCACCCCTGTGAGCTCCCCCACCCTTCCCCAATCCCCTTCTCCCCTCTCTGAGCTCCCACACCCTCCCTAATCCCCTTTAAGCACCCCTCTGAGCGCCCCCACCCTTCCCCAATCCCCTTCTCCCCTCTCTGAGTTCCCCCACCCTCCCTAACCCCCTTTAAGCACCCCTCTGAGCTCCCCCATCCTTCCCCAATCCCCTTCTCCCCTCTCTGAGCTCCCCCACCCTCCCTAATCCCCTTTAAGCACCCCTCTGAGCTCCCCCACCCTTCCCCAATCCCCTTCTCCCCTCTCTGAGCTCCCCACCCTCTCTAATCCCCTTTAAGCACCCTTCTGAGCTCCCCCACCCTTCCCCAATCCCCTTCTCCCCTCTCTGAGCTCCCCCACCCTCCCTAATCCCCTTTAAGAACCCTCTGAGTGCCCCCACCCCTCCCCAATCCCCTTCTCCCCTCCTTGATGCTCTCCCACCCTCCCTAATCCCCTTTAAGCACCCCTCTGAGCGCCCCCCTCCCCTTCTCCCCTCTGAGTCCCCCCGAGATCCGTTCTCCTGCTGCTCCTACCCTGTCCTGCCTTTAACATTTTTTTTTCGAAGCGCCAGAGAGTGGCAGGCAGCGCGCCTCGCGTCTGCCCTGCTAGTAAAGAAGATCTCGCTGACATCATCGCCCTTCCCACATTGAGTCCCGCCCCCCTCTGAGGCAACTTCCTATTACCGCAAGGGCGGGCGGGACTCAGTGTGGGAAGGACGATGATGACGTCGACGAGATCTTCTTTACTAGCAGGGCAGACGCGAGGCGTGCTGCCTGCCACTCTCCGGCGCTTCGAAAAAAAATTTTTTAAGGTGAAGCAGCGGGAGCGGAGCACCCCCCCCCCCCCACCCGATGACACCCGGGGCGGACTGCCCCCACCGCCCCGCCCTTGCTACGCCACTGGGTATGGACAACAGGTGGTGGTGCATAGTACATTCCACGTGTCCAAGTAAGTGGGATAGTCCAGTGTAGGGAGTTAGGTTTTGTTTAGTTGCATTGGGAAAGTCTTGTTTTTACCTACCAGGTTCTTTGGCGTTGTGGGATTTTGCAACTTTATTTCAGAGCAAACATTAAAGCAGCAGAGGATGAGGTGCCCAGCCAGGACCCTAAGAAGGAAGAGAAGAAGAGAAGAAAACACAATTGATGCCTTAATTAAGGCAGTTCTATAAAGTGTGCCTAAATTAAGGTGCCAATGCACACCAACATTTACAGAATACTAGCACATATGCATAGGATTGGTACCCTTAATTGGCAAACATCTGTGTGAGTGCTAGGTGCTGTTCTGTAAACACTGCACAAATTAGCACTCAAATACAAGGAGCCTGTACCTGTTGGCAGAGCATGGGTATGTCATGGGTGTTGCGACTAGTGATGTGTGCAATTTCTAGAGTAGTTTATAGTTTATTAAAATTTGCTGACTCGCAGAACTCGGCACTTTACAATCCAATAAAAAAGCATTCAAATAGCAGTGTAGAAAGGAACTACAAAATTCAATTGGAAATAGAGTAGAGCAAACATATCGGGTCACTCGCAGCAGGACAGAGATAGTCAAAGGGGAAAAGAGGGGCCCAGAGGAAGATGGAAGGGAAGAGAACCAGAAGTCAGCAGCTCAGGGAAAGGGAGGGAAGGAAGGTAGGAAACAGTGACAAATTACGCAAACTCCTAAATGACTAAGGGGGTCTTTTGCTAAGCTGCAGTAGCGTTTTTAATGCGCGGTAATGATTAGTATGCGCTAAACGCTAGAGACACCCATAATAATATATGGGCATCTCTAGCACTTAGCATGTGCTAATCATTGGTGTGCGCCAAAAAACGCTACCATGGCTTAATAAAAGGCCCTATAAATTATCCTAATGAAAAGGCCTCTTCAAAAAGCCAAGTTTTCAAAGCTATCATGAAGTTCTTAAAAGACAGTTCAGCCCAAAGGGGAAGCGGGAGGGAATTCCAAAAGAAAGGAGCAACAAAAAAGAAAGCATGGTGGCGAGTGAATTCTAACTGAGCTGATTTAGGATTAGGGAGAACCAATCTGTAATCGTTAATAGAGTGACGCAGATGAGCAGGAGAGTAAGGAATAGTCAGTGTGGCAAGGAAATCTGGAAGTCTTACTGCATGTGCTTTGAAGGGAAGAGTGAGTAACTTAAAGGTAATGCACTGTGCAATGGGAAGCCCCTGCAAGAGTTTGTAGCAGGGGGGAAATAGGATCAAACTCATGTGCCTGGCAGATGCAAGGCGCACTTAAGCAACTTATGCCTTCTATTGAAATGGCATAAGCAGTCATGTCTAGATATTGGTATGCCAAGCGCATTTTGCACTAGTATTCCATAGACAGAGTCTATTTTTGGCAGGCACCTTTGGTATGGAATTGCCTGCCTTTTGACACATGGAGAAGAGGCATCTATTCAGTTTTTTCAAAAAAAATAGCTTAAAGCTTTTTTTTTTCCCCAAAAAGCTTTTATATAGTTTTCTTTCAGGGTGTAGGTAATATGTGAAGTAGATTGAACTCAGCTGTTCAGGGTATTTGTTAAATGATTATGTTTATCTGCTCTTTATGCTTTGGTTTGTTTTTTTTTTTGTTTTTTTTTTTGGGGGGGGGGGTTGTTATATTTTAAATATTTTATATTGTAAACCACTTTGATTGTTTATAAAAGCAGATTAGGTGCAGGGCCACCAAAAGACACATGGGCCCGGGGCAGGACCCACACCCATACACACACTTGGACGGCCCCCCCTCCTGGACTGCTGCTGTTGCGCTGCACCCCTGCTACTCGGGCTTCCCCCCCCCCCCCCCGCACCTTCCTGTCACTGTGTCCAAGGAGGTACCTCATTGCCTGTGTTTGACTGCTCCACTGGCCTCAGTCTGTCATCTGACTCATCTCCTGCTCTTGTGTGCTGGGCCCCAGATGATTGTATTATCACGATATTGTGTTAATGCAATCATCCGGGTCCCAGCATGCAGGAGAGAGACAGACCCAGAAGCAGGCAGGCAGGAACTGAAAGAAGCTTGCTAGTGCCAGGCCCCCCCTTGGAGGCCGGGCCTGGGAATTTTGCCCCCCCTGCCCCCTCTCTTGGAGGCCCTGATTAGGTGTGCCCTAACACCATTATAGAACTGGTGCTATGTGTGCCTCTTCATGGCTCTTCTTTACAGAATTGCCACACCTAGTTTAGCTAAATGAACTCTTTTCATCCTTGAGGCTATGTAGGAGTGGTACAATAATTAGGTAGAGACATGCAAAGAACATTTTTGTTAGCTCTCTGGAATTATTATCTTTACGTGAAAGCAATCCGGAGTTCTCACTGCTTTATCTATGTATTGATGAATCATGAAAACACATATCTATAAAAAGGAATAATCCATTTATTTATATAGAATAAAATGCTAGTGACAAAAATGGGAAAATGACATAGAAGAAATATTCAGAACCAGGTTCATTGAAAAGACAGCTCACACATCAGAAATTAATCCATACAAACACACACTTTACCCTATAGGTTAATGCCTAGTCTGTCACCCCTTAGTAATGCCAAAGTTTTACCATACAACCTGCATGTTTTACCAATGTTACTTGGGGACGTCTGAAGAAGCAGGGTTGGTCTTCTTGAAGGCAGGAGGAGTAGCCTAGTGCAGTGGACTATGATCCTGGGGAACTGAGTTCGATTCCCACTGCAGCTCCTTGTGACTCTGGGCAAGTCACTTAACCCTCCATTGCCCCTGGTACAAATAATGAATATATGTAAACCGCTTTGAATGTAGTTGCAAAAACCTCAGAAATGCGGTATATCAAGTTCCATTTCCCTTTCCCTTTCCTCTGAAAGGTTTGGATACTCAGTGTATTGCTGGAAGATCAGATGAAAGTCTGATGTGTCTAGAGAAGCTAAGAGCAGAAAAGGTAAGGTAACATCCAAACAAGAGATATTCATTTTTTTTGTATCAGTAATGTTGACAATTACCTTCTGTTGACAATTCAGAAGGTAACTGGCTGTTGAAACCACAGGTATGTCTTTGACATCATTCAGATGCATTTCTCAGAATTCTGGCTCTGAACAGACTTTTGATGTCATTCTAGCTGCATTTCTTAGAATTCAGGGCTCTGACTCATCTTGTGACATCAGTTCTGGGAATTTCCCCCAAACCCAGGCTCCAGTGCATCTGGCTCAGTCTTGAAGGGTCATGGTGACCTGGAATTACTTTGTACTGCTGATACCAGGGCACAGGTCATTCGCAGACAGACATGTGTGAACACATCCTTAACTACACACAAGTATTAGAATTGTAAGGCCGACTTTCTTCAGGTATCCCACGGGTATTCTTAGTCAGACTCTGTGATATGGTGTGTGATAGTCACATCCAGGATAGTTGGGTTAAGGCAGTTTCAGTTTGAAATACAAGTCCCAGAAGGCATTGCAGGCAAGGAGCCAGGGGGTGAGATGAAGAACCCGGACTGGACTCCTAGCTGCAATCAGGGAAGACATGGGTGTAAGCTGGCAGGATGTGTAGAGTGGTGGCCACTAGGGGGAAAGAGAGATAGGAAACCCTGTGTGCAGGAGCTCCTCATTAGTCTAATGCTTAACTCAGCTGGTATGGGTGTGAGGGAAGCTGGTGGAAGGAGAATGATTGGTTGTTAGAGCAGAAGCCAGAGGAGTTCAGTTCAGGAGGAGAGAGGAAGTGAGAGAGAAGCGGTTGCAGGGAAAATCCCTTGGGTGTGAGAAGTCCCTAAAGTATTGAAACCTCCTGAAGGTAAAGGCTGCTTTGTGATTTAACTGGGAGGATGAACTGAATGAACTGTTTGTCTTGGGAATTGAACTACTGTTTACTGTGCACTGGATAAAGAGCCCAGACTGAAGCTGACTGTGAGCCTGTATTGAATCCTGGTATGTGCTGATAGCCTACTGCCTAAAGGGGACTATTTGCCACACACTTTCAGGTGGCTTACATGTGTTTAAGATTGAAGGTGAATGCTGCTGTTGGAACCGTGTATCAGGTCTACTAGAAACCTGCATGGAATAAAAGCCTTAAGATTGAAGTTACTGGTGGACATTTGTTTCTTGATTGTACCGGGAGCGCTCTCCCTGGTGACAGGTGTCAGGGGCTTGTTCTCCTACAGCTAGTTTTAAAGTGTGCCATCGCATTAGCTCACATTAACACCATTAATGTACATTATTAGTCAGTGTCCGTATACAAAATGGGACCTGCAGTAAATAGTGCACATTAACGTGTGTTAGCACATGATAATACAGCGGCATCTTTTAGTAAAGCTATCTCTTAGTCTTTTGGGCTTCAAAGGGTTAATATCTCTAGTGCTTTGGCCTTTGCTGAGCAAAATGATCTATTCAAAAGATAAGTGAGGTGTTCAGAAACAATTATGACACAACTCAAAATATGGAATTCGGGATCCAGGAAGGGAACCACTACAAACACTCCATTAACCCACACACAGATCAGTCCAGAAAGGGTTATTCATCTTCACATTTACATCAGATTTTATTCGCCACCCTAACCAAAGCCTGGGTGTATTCACGTCTGCTTAGAGTAGGAATATCTCCAGAAGTTCTCATCATGGTCTACGGGAGCCATTCTGACACTTTCATTTTCTTTGCTTCACATGTCTAAAGTGACAAATCTTGCTGAAATGTGCCCTGCATTTTACAATGCTGCATGCCAGGAGAAGGAAAGATGATGAAAGCTGCTTTTGACTGAAACCCACTGACTCTATTTTCTAAGAGCAAAGCTCACTTTAAAGCGACAGTACAGCTTCATCTGCAACAGATCACAGTGTGCATCTTTGTGTGTGCATGTTTTCCTGTATTTCAATGAAATTCACAACTGTTCAGAGGATAATTTTAAAACTGTACACATAAAAGGTACACACATGCTTCCCCTGCACATATTTCAGCAACATTTCAAAGCAAAAGTGTGCATGTACTGCTACTATGAAAATTTTGCAGCATAGAACTGATGCATTGCATTTATACATGCTACTCCTGGGGAAATTCTGTGCCAAGAGTTTGAAATTTATGTTCAAAAGTTTTGAAAATTCTGCATATATGTACTATTTTGTTCAGAATTCCCCTAGTGTAAAACCTTGTTCTTCCTCCCTCCAAGCCTGACACCCCCTCAACCCTCCCCACCCCCATCCACAAACTTTCTCCCTCCTTAGGCTTAACCTTCTCCAGCAATCTCACTCCCCAGGTCCCACCTTCCCCAGCTCTCTATCTCTCTCTCCTTCCATTTAAGCTTGAACCCCTTTCTAAGATTGATCTCCATCATTCCCCTTCAGCTTTCTCTGCCCCTCTCCTTGGTACTTCCCTCCAGTTTTCTCTCTTTGCCCCCTAGTTCTTCTTCTCCCATTCCCCTAGCTTTCTTTTATCTCTCTGTTCTCTCACTCTCCCCACCTCCCCTGCAGAACTCACTCTCTGCCCTCTCCAGTTCTTCCCCTTCTTCCTCCAGCAAGACCTCCACTTCTCTTTCTGACTTCAAGCTCTCACTCCCTCTCTCTGATTCCCTCTAAATTTACTTCCCTTCCTCTGAGCAGGCACAGATCCCAGGATCTCTTTCTTTCCTCCCTGTGCCAATTATTTGGCAAGAAGAATGTGCACATCAGGCCAGATCTTCCTCCTTTGCAACCCTGAGTCTACCTGCTGATTTGAACAATATGACTGTATGGTGTTTACTGTGGCTCAAATTAGCAATGAAGCGCAGAGAGGTAGAAGAGGAAGAAGCAACTTGACACGCAGCCACTCTCCTCCATCTCTTGCTTTGTTAAGCATGGGGGTAGGGAAGGGGGTGAACATTGTAAGCTGCTTCTACTCCCTGCGCAGATGCTCAGTCTTCCCCTAGAAGTAATGTGCTCTTTAGCTTGCACAGATTCTGGGTTATTTTATGTGCATACTGCTCAGTCCAAACACTGTTCCCTCTAAACTGAGCTGGAGTCCTCCACCTCCACTCCTGCCAGTGGGGGGGTGGTGTTCCACAATCACATTTTCAATAGTGAGGAGCAGGCAAGCCCTGCAGGACTCCAGGGAACCTGCTTGTTTCTACCAATAGAAAACACAATATTGAAGCACCGCCCTCTACTGGCAGCAATGCCATTGGAGGACTCCCACTTAGCTTAGAGGGAACAGTGAGTCCAAGTAATCTTCTGCTGTACATGCACAAAATTGTATAGAAAGCTATTTCTGTTTGACCTGCAGAAATGCTTTTGAGAATTCCCTTTTTGATGGACATAATATTAACTTCTCTAGGAAGATACAACAACCATACTGTACAACGTAACAGACAACAGTTACAGATCCTGGAATGCATAACTATGGACAGGTTCCTGTATTTTCAGAAAACTTTTATCATATTACTGGAATTGCCAATCAAAAATATAGTTCTGATTAGTAGCCATGGCTTGAATGATAGCCGGGCGGTAATGCCGATTTGGCGCATGCTGAACACTCGTAGGCCCTTACGCACCTTTGTAAAAGGGCCCCTATATGAAATGACTTGGAAACTCAAATCTGGGTCATTCCATGTCAAGTGGTCTGGTGGTCCCTGCGTGACCATCACGGATTTTGATGAAATTTTCTGTGAACATTCATACATGTCCCCAATGAACATTGGTAAAGTTTTAAGTTCGCCGATGCAATACTTGCCGAGATATAGTAATCTGTTTGACCCCATACTGCAGCCTTCTATGGTATGACTCTGAGATTTCGGCAACTTTGAGACACTGTATCTCCGGCAATATTTTGTTGAGAGAAACAAAACTTGGCCATCTTGTACAACGTTTTGCGTTCTATTAAACAAAATAATAAAAAAAATCTTCATGAGCGATTTCCATGAAGAAAACTTGGGGCAAACTTGGTCTGAAAAATGTGGAAATCACTCATGAAGATTTTTTTATTGCCAGGGATACAGTGTCTCAAAGTTGCCGAAATCTCGGAGTCATACCACAGAAGGCTGCGGTATGGGGTCAAACAGATTACTATATCTCAGCATGTATTGCATTGGCGAACATAAAACTTTACCAATGTTCGTTGGGGACATGTATGAATGTTCACAGAAACTTTTATCATTATCCGTGATGGTCAAGCAGGGCACTTCTCTGAAATCAGACCACTTGGCTTGGAATGACCCATCTCTCAGCTGTCCAATTTGTGCTGAAACATTCCCCTCTAGGGCATTTTGTCAATCTTCTAGTTCCTCAAGGTTCCTTCCATCCCAACAACTTTGCCAGTAACAGTCTTCCTAAAGTTACCATGGCCGACCATATACGGGGGGATTCAATTGTGCTCAAAAATGGGCGCCAGAAAAAAATCAGCATTTTGGTATTCTATAAAGGGCAAACACCCTTTATAGAATAGCGCTTAGCACTGTTTCCCGTACCCAACACCTCCTGAGACCTGGTATAAATACCGGCGCCCTAGGTGGGAGCAGAAGCCCAATATTCTATAACACTGCGTGCAACTTTTTGGAAAGTCCATGACCTGTCCATGCCCTCCCATGGCCATGCCCCCTTTTGCGATGTGCACTATGAGATTTAGGTGCCTAGCATTATAGTATAGCACACATCCACATGTGTGTGTAAATCCTAATTAGTGCTAATTAACATCAATAAAAGGTTGTTAGTATCCAATTATTGATGGTTAACAGCTCATTAGCTAATTAAGTTGTGCGCCTAAACTTGGGCACCTAAATCTGGGTGCCATATATAGAATCAGGAGGATAGTTTCCAAAGTTATTGTGGCGGGTCTAGGTCTTTCTAACAATTTCAAGCTTCCCAGAGGATTGCATGGGGCTAAAGTGAAAAAATGCTAACATACTCACTTCCTCCCACTACCTCCCACCCACAGAGCCAGCTTCTTCCTCATGCTGCGACTGACCTCATCGGGAATTGGCAGCATTTCTGGGGTCGAATGACATGACTGCCAGTGCTATCTCTGCAGACAGAACATTAAGTCCTTCCTCTACCAGAGCTGCAGGTCAATCCTCTGATGACAGAACACAGAGTCCCAGAGGAGGAAGGGGACTCGGTCATCGGGGCTCAAAGAAGCTTCAAGTTGGGCCAGCAGGATTCCAAGATGGCGTTGTGAATGGATGCACCTGTGTTAGCTCCTGGAAGTTGCTCTGTTTGTAGGTCCTCTACGGCACCTCTGTCGCCTCATTAAGCAGGGGGAAACGGAGGGGAAAAGTGAAGGAACATCCCTCAGCTCCTGTGACTTCTTCAGTGACGAGGCAGACAACTTTGCAATTTTTCAGACAGCAACCAGGTCCTCAAGGCTTTTCGACCCCCTCTGCAACTCTTGGCACTTCGGTGTCGATTGAGAATGGAAACGGGGCTTCCATGAGCCCCGTGGAACGAGTTGCCCCACCCCAGCCTGGAGGGGAGTTGTTGGCAGCTCTGACAGGGAAGGAAGCCGAAGGGGCTCAGCCCGACCTGTTCGAGGGAGTGTCTGCAGTAAGGGAGGCTGAATCTCAACTCCGAGAACTATTGCTACAATCAGATTCAAAGGTATTGCCTCAGGATATAGTTTCTAAACTTGCTTGTGTTGAAGATCAATCTCACCCTTCTCCAGCCATTAGTGGTGTGAATAGACCAGCAACTGTGACATTAGAGTCACTATGGAATATGGTTTACAGCATTCACACTTCTATGCAAACTACTTTAAAAGTGAATACTTCTGACATAAAGACTCTTTCTGAGGCTGCCCTGCTTCAGGCGCAAAAGACTGCACAGCAAACCTTAGATTTGGAGACTGTGAATATTAAAATTCAAGAAATGGGATCTGTAGAAACGGCTTTGGTTAAGGATAATAATTTCCTACATAAAAGATTGGAGTACCTAGAAAACCAGACTAGAAGATTAAACCTCAGGTTTCTTAATTTTCCCAAATTGCCTTTAATTTCCCCTTTGGACATGGTTAAAAAATATATGATTGATATTCTTGGAATGGATAAGGACTCACTGCCTCCCCTTACTCGGGCTTATTACATCAGGAGTGGTGGAGTGGTGGAAGAAAATCCCCCGATAGCAGGGGAAGGAATGGATCTTACTTCTTTCCTTGAAAGTTCATTGGAGATCATTACTCAGAGGTTGACTCTGCTTGTTAGTTTTGTGCTGGAGCCTGATAGGAATGTCGTATTAAGGCTTTCCTTGAGATACTGTTTTTGGGCTCAAAAATTCGTATTTTTCCTGATCTCTCAAGGCCTACACAGATGAGACGGAGGGCCTTTTTGGAACTCCGCCCTAGGGTGGTAGCACTGGGAGCAACTTTTATATTACGTTTTCCTTGTTATTGTAATGTAATGCTTGAGGGTAAACAGTTTCAATTTGTAGACCCAAAACAGTTAAAACAATTTCTAGATGCTAGAGTGGAATTGAATGTTGTGTGCTCTCCCTAAATGCAGGCTGGGGTCTGAACCAGAGGTTGCAACCATTAGTTCTTAATTATTGCTATATGTTTTACTTTAAATTCTAAATTCTTGGATTCTAAAATTTCCTAAACTTGTGGACAGAAAGGCTGTTAATGATATTTCTCTTTATTTTTTATTTTTGCCTTTTGTATAAATGCCGATTGCATATTCACGTATTGTGATGATATATGGAAATATATGAATAAAGAAATAATTAAAAAAAAAAAAGTTGGGCCAGCAGTCTCACTGGCACCAATAGAAAAGACCACTACTGATTGTGGCGCTGATTTTGGGGCTCCTGCCAACTGTGGAATTGTAGGCTGTATCTTCAGATGGGGACTTCCAGGTAGGACCTTAGTTTTTCCCTTCCTTTTTACCATTCCACAGCTCCAAATGAAGAGCTAAGGTAGAAAATAGGTAAAGTCAGCAGGAGCTCACATTTCAGCATCCTACTCAGCCGTACCATATTGGATCTCTCCATTTGGGGCCAGATTCAATACATGGCACTCAAAAATAGATGCTGGAAAAAATCTGCACTCGGTACTATTCTCAGTGTCCTTTGTAGAATAGCACATAGCACCAATTCCTAAACCAGGTGTAATTCCAGGCATCCAATTTGGGCACCCATCTCCACTATTCTATAACACTGTGGGCAAATGTTTGGAATGCCTCTGACCTGCCCATGCCCCCCATGGCCACACCCCCTTTAGAGTTACATGCTGTGGAATTTAGGCGCCCACTATTATAGAGTAGCACAACAGCCAGATGCATATGCAAATCCTAATTGGTGCCAATTAAAATCAATAAATGACTGCTAGTGCCCAATTATTGCCATTAATTGGCTCGTTAACCAATTAAGTTACATGCATATCTCAGGACTGTGCTCAAAGTTTGGCACACAAATGTGGGCGACCTTTATATAATTTAGGAGCTTATCCAGCTTATTTTCGAAAGTGAAAGACATCCATATTTCAACCCAAATCAGGAGATGGGCGTCTTTCTCCCGTGAGCACCCAAATCAGTATAATCGAAAGCCGATTTTGGACGTCTCCAACTGCAATCTGTCGTGGAAATGGACAAAGTTGATGGGGTGTGTCGGAGGCGTGGTGAAAGCAGGACTGGGGCGTGTTTATCAGCCGAGGACAGATGGGCGCACTCGTCCGATAATGGAAAAAAGAAAGGCGTTTTAGTGCAAATTTAGGTCACTTTTTTTGGACCCTTTTTTTCACGAACAAGTCCCAAAAAAGTGCCCTAAATGACCAGATGACCACCGGAGGGAATCGGGAATGACCTCCCCTGACTCCCCCAGTGGTCACTAACCCCCTCCCACCAAAAAAAAAGAACTTTAAAAACTTTTTTTTCCAGCCTGTATGCCAGCCTCAAATGTCATACACATCACAGCAGTATGCAGGTCCCTGGAGCAGTTGTTAGTGAGTGCAGTGGACTTCAGCCAGGTGGACTCAGGCCCATCCCCCCCCTACCTGTTACACTTGTGCTGGTAAATGGATGCGCTCCAAACCGCCCCCAAAACCCACTGTACCCACATCTAGGTGCCCCTCTTTAGCCATAAGTGCTATGGTAATGGTGTAGAGTTGTGGGGAGTGGGTTTTGGGGGGCATTTGGGGGGCTCAGCACCCAAGGGAAGGGAGCTATGGAATTGGGAGGTATTTTAATTTTTTTAAAATTTACAAGTGCCCCCTAGGGTGCCCAGTTGGTGTCCTGGCATGTGAGGGGGACCAGTGCACTACGAATCCTGGCCTCTCCCACAACCAAATGCCTTGGATTTGTTCGTTTTTGAGCTGGGCACCTTCGGTTTCCATTATCACTGAAAAACATTACCACCCAGCTCAAATCCACACAAATCCAATGCATTTGCCCGGCACAAACCGTATTATTGAAAAAAAAGATGGACGCCCATCTTTTTCGAAAATATGGTCTGTCCCGCCCCTTCACATGCCCGTTCTCGGACATAGATGTCCATGGAGATGGGTGTTCGCGTTCGATTATGCCCCTCCACATATTCTTATTTTAACGTAGAAAAGGAGGCTATGAATAGATCTCAAGGCAAGGATAGGAGAAATTGTTTTAAAAATTGCTTCCAGGATGATCTCAGTATGAAGACTGACACTCTAGCTCCTTCATTCAAACAGAAAGGTATGAGACAATGGAGTTCTTATCATTACATATGCCATCAGAAGAAATTGCAGTTCATTGGCCAACTATAATCTTCTCGATACGAGATCAAGGCTTGTATCATTCTGGGCTTCATGTAACAAGCCAGCAACTTAGACATTTACCCCCGGATTCTATATAATGTGACCAAAGTTGTGCGCACAAATCAGATCATATTCTGATTTGCACATGCAACTTAATTATCTTAATATGGCAATCAGGCAATTATTGACACTAATTGGCATTAATTAGAATATACATACTTCTGTAAAGTTCTGCACATAAGTTCTAAGATGCAGAACTTAAAAGGGGCGTGGCCATGGGCAGGTCATGGGCATTTCAAACATATACACGTGCTGATACAGAATACACCCGTTCCATGCTTAATTTAGTCGCCAGCATTTACATCAAATTTACTTGGCATAAATACCTGCGACTACATTTAGTCACATGGACGGACATTAGGCATATTCTACAAATCATGCCTAACTTAAGGCATAGTTTATAGACTACACCTAGGCGCATTTTTTTCTGCACTGATTTTTATAACACCATATATAAAATCTGATCTTTAGAGGGCTTTTCTGTTACAAGGTGCCTAGAATTTTGCGCCCAAAGGGCATTTGGTAGAAGCCTATTCTAAAAAGGAAAGTAGATGTCTACTTTCCTTTATGGAATACCCGGGTACATATGTGCTTAATTTTTAGGTGTGAGCACTTATGCCAGTCATAGAGCTGGTGTGAGTGTCTATGGCAGATACCTGTGTAACTTAAAGTACTGAGATACCACAGGTTAGTGACTCCCTCAATAACTAAGGTGTGTTAAAAGGCCAACTTTTGCTGCACCTTAGATCCCTGTCGTGCTATCAATCTGATCGTAGCACTGAGACAGTGCTTTCGGGCATGGTCAACAGGATAAGAGTTAAAGCTGACAAAGGTCTTAATGCTTTATTAATTCAATTGGATTTATCATCTGCTTTGATACTATTCACCATGGCATGTTGCTTTTACATTTAAGAGATTTATGGTTGCAGCCAAGGTGTTTCAATGGTCTGCTTCCTATTAGTCAGGTCTGTCTCAAACTGATCATTGGAACGATTCATTATGTGATTTTAGCCCTTTAAAGGTGTGCAGTGGCACAGGGTTCAATCCTCTAGCCAGTGTGTTTTTTCTAGCAAAAATGGTGCCGATACTCAAATGCTAGGCCACCCTTCAGGGATGGGGTGATCACTGAGGGACCCACCCCACAATAGCCAGGATCCTGTAACCAGTCACAGAATCATGGCAAGGCAGAATTGGTGTGTAGAGCCTGAGCTCTTTCATTAAACCTTGGGGTCCATGGGTCAATTTTTTAATTTATTTATTTATAATTTCAATATAATACAAGATAAATTCTTGCTAAAGAAAAACAGATCATATAATTTCAAAGAATATACAATATCATCTCCTTTAAGTTAAGAGAAGAAAGGAAAATTCAATACTCTTTCTTAGACCACCAATATGCAAGTTGTGGGGGGTGTTAGGAAAAATCTGGTGGATTTCAATCTAAGGCAACTTATAATAAACAAACAAAAGGCCTGATTTGCTCCTCTTTATACATTCGTTAAACCAAGTTCTCTTAACATCAGAGTCTATCTGGTTATTTTCTTCATTTCTAAAAAAACCTTCAGCTGCTCAGGTTCGAAAAACACATATTTTTTATCCAAATAGGTTATCATGCATTTACACGGATAAGACAAGGTGAATCGTGCGCCCAAATTTCGAATATCCTCTCTAAATGAAAGAAAAGCTTTTCTTCTATCCTGTGTGGTTTTTACCACATCAGGGTATATCCATATTCTATCACCCAAGAAGACTTTTGTTAAGTTTTTAAAGTAAAGTTTCATTATTGAATTTAAATCCTGTTCAAAAACCAACGATACAAGTAATGTTCTTCTTTCAAGTATTTCAATTTCAGATCGTTCTAGAAGAGCAGTTAAATTCTGTAGTGCCTGTGTTTCCTTCAGTCTCCCAGAGTTTTTTGTAACAGGCAAATAATACATTTTATTAACTGGAGGAAAAGACTCTGGAGAGTATTGAAGAATTTCAACCAGGTACTTCTTAAACAATGTCATAGCATCCATTTCTATGGATCTTGGAAAATTCAGCAAACGCAGATTTAAACGTCTATTATGGTTTTCAAACTGCTCAATCTTTCGATGGATCATTAATTTGTCTTTAACAAGAGCTTCTGTCTTCTGCTTTAGAGTGGAAAGATCTTGTTGTACAGCATTATTGTTTTCAACTGATTCTTTTTTGAAAGTTTCAAATGCATTTGTCAGGAAATCCAATTTACTCACCATTTGAGCAACTGAAGTAGTCAATGACTGCAAAGCCTCCCAAATAGAGTCTAATGTTGCTGCCATGGGAGCCTCAAGCTCAACTTTGCTGGTATCTCCGAGGGTTTCAGACCAAGCTCCGACGATGGGAAATCCCGTTGCGCCACTTTCGGACGTCTCAAGGGATTCTAGCCCGCTTCTGAGTCCTGCAGGGCATGGCGGCGGGTTAACATCCGGCGAGGACAAAGATGTTATTATTTCCTGTGAGGGAGAAACTCCACCATTTTCTCCCCCCCGCGGGAATCAAACTCGAGCCGGTCTGACGAGGAGTGCTAGTGGCGAATCTGTCCATTATCGACTGGGTAAGGGCATTTTTAGGGTTCATCGTCGGTAAACCCTTAACTACCCCCTTCCTCTTGGTGTGAGGCATATTTAAAACTTAAGAAAAAGAGAAAATACTTCTCAATAAAGAAAATCTTATCCACCAGGGAAGATCTCAGCGACGTGACAGAGCGTCCATCTAGTCTCCATGGGTCAATTTTAGTAGACAATGGAAAAGGTGCCAGCACTCAGTACCCCCTAAAGCAAAACCCTGCCTCTACCCCACATTATTTAACCTATATACAGTATAGCCACTGCCTGTTGGGATTGAAAAATCTGAGATCACTTTTTTATTTTTTACTAGCAATATCCATCTGGCAATTTATGGCTCAGAGAATCATAAAAATATGATAGATTAATAAAATACATGTATTGTAGATATTGCAGAGTAGCTGTTTCAATATAGGTTCATTAAAGATCACACCAGATCTGCAGCTATTGATTTTTGAAGGGCAATCATCAATTTTTAATGTTGCCAGTGCTTGCTGGTCATCCTATGCTAATATCTGATGTTTCTGAGCAGTCTTGAAGTATTACTTCAAAACAAATTAAGGGGTCCTTTTACTAAGCTATGGTAAAAAGTGGCCTGCGGTAGTGTGGACGTGTGAAATTGGCACACACTGGGCCATTTTTTTTTTACCGCAGCTGGGGAAAAAGGGCTTTTTTTAATGGCAGCAGTAAATGGCCATGCCATAAAATCAAAGGTAGTGCACAGCTTTTTACCGCCTGAGCTCTTACCGCCAACTATTGACCTTCCAGCAAGGGCTCACGTGCTACTGGTGTGGTAATCAGGCAATGCACACCAATGTGGCCAGGCTGCCAATTACCACCGGGAAATAGAAAAATATTTTCTACCGTGGGAAACAGCATGCACTAACTTCAAAACTATCGCAGGGCACTTGCGCTATCCCTGCAGTAGTGATTTGGCACATGATACCCACGCATTATCCCTACCACTGCTTAATATAAGGACCTCTAAATATCGGTTTACAGGTTGGTTTGTTGGTTTGTTTATTTATTTATTTATTTGTTACATTTGTATCCTACATTTCCCACCTATTTGCTGGCTCAATGTGGCTTACATAGTACAGTAAAGGTGTTTGCCAATTCTGGTATATAATGTAGTGGTAGCAGGGGCGTATCTGGACTCTGGCGATAGGGGGGGCCAGATCCAGAGGAAGGGGGCACATTTTAGCCCCCCCCCCCCGGCGCCACCGATCCCCCCGCCATTTCCGGACCCCCCCCCCCGCCACTGCCAGACACCCCCCTCGCCACCAATGACACTCTCCACCCCCTCCCGCCGCCGCCAACCCTCCCCCGCTGCTGTCACTTACTTTTGCTGGCGGGGGACCCCAACCCCCCGCCAGCCGAGGTCCTCTCTTCCATGCAGGCTGCAAGTTGCAATGCTTCCTGTTCTTCTGAGTCTGACGTCTTGCACGTACAATGCGCAGGATGTCAGACTGAGTTCCAAATTCTGAGTCTGACGTCCTGCACATTGTACGTGCAGGACGTCAGACTCAGAAGAACAGGAAGCGTTGCAACTTGCATCCTGCACGGAAGAGAGGACTTCGGCTGGCGGGGGCTTGTGGTCCCCCGCCAGCAAAAAATCGGCGATGGGTTGGTGGCAGGCGGGAGGGTCGGTGGTAGGGGGGTCCAGGGCGAAATCTGTGGGGCCCAGGCCCCTGTGGCCCCACGCAGATATGCCCCTGAGTGGTAGAATAAGGTTCGTGTGTACAGACACATTAGGGAATCGTAGAGAGGAAGAGAATCGTAGAGAGGAAGAGTTATTATATGTCCATTACGAGCATTGGTTTCGTTGTGTTGCAGGGTACAGGCATTTAAGTTGGGTCAGTAGGGTATGCCTTTTTGAACAGGTTAGTTTTTAATGATATCCGGAATTTTAGGGGATCATAAGTTGTTTTCACAGCTTTTGGTAATGCGTTCCATAGTTGTGTGCTTATGTAGGAAAAGCTGGATGCATAGGTTGATTTGTATTTGAGTCCTTTGCAGCTTGGGTAGTGGAGATTTAGGTATGTTCGTGTTGATCCTGTTGTGTTTCTGGTTAAGAAGATACTATGTTTTTGTTTTTATTAACTGTGAATTTATTCACTTGGGGACCCTTTTACGAAGCTGCGGCAAAAGGGGGCCTGTGCTGGCGTCGGTGCATGTTTTTGATGTGTGCCAAGGCCCTCTTTTATAGCAGTGGGTAAATTGCAGGTCTTTGGGGGGTTTTTTCAGGAAATGGCCATGCGGCAAGTGAAGCACTTGCCACATGGCCATTTCAGGGGGAGCATTTACTGCTACCCATTGAGGTGGCGGTAAGGGCTCCTGTGCTAACCCAGCGGTAACCGCCTGCATACCTCGCCTCGCCCGCCCGCCCGCCTGCCTCACCTCACAAATACCTTTGCTGGCAGGGGTCCCCAACCCCTGCCAGCCAGTGACATAGCTACGTGGGGCCTGTGGGGCCTGGGCCCCTGTAGATTCAGCCCTGGCCCCCTGCTGTGATCCTCTTGAACCCCTCTCCCGCCACCAACCCTCCCCCACTGTCGCCGCCCGCCCTGCCGCTGCATGACGTACCTTGTTTGCTGGCGGGGGTCCCCAAACCCCGCCAGCCGAAGAGTCTGCTTCAGCGCTAGAGTTAGTAAACTTTGGCGCCTTCATTCAACGAAGTTCGTGTGAAGAAGATCAGCTGGTTTTGACGCCTTACAGGGCATCAAAACCAGCTGATCTTCTTCACACAAACTTCGTTGAATGAAGGCGCCAGAGTCTACTAACTCTGGCGCTGAAGCAGACTCTTCGGCTGGCGGGGTTTGGGGACCCCCACCAGCAAACAAGGTACCTCATGTGGCGGCGGGGCGGGCAGCGACGGCGAGGGAGGGTTGGTGGTGGGAGGGGGGGTTCAAGAGGGTTGTCGTCATCATCGTTGTCATCATCATCATTGTCGTCATCAGGGGGGGGTCCAAAACTGGCGGCAGTAGCTGGTGCCCCCCCACCTCGGGCTCTGCCCCCCCCCCCTCCCAGCGAGGTCTGGCTACACCCCTGCTGCCAGCCAAAGCCTTTGGTGCCGGTCTCCAGCGCAGCTGCGTTCACGGCCCTGCTTGCTCTTCTTTCTTCTTCTTGCTCCTCCTGTGCACGCTGACGCTCCTTTACGTGAAACTGAGAAGGAGCGTCAGCGTGCACAGGAGGAGCAAGAAGAAGGAAGAGCAGGGCAGCGAACGCAGCTGTGCCAGAGACCGGCGCTGAAGAAGGCTTCAGCTGGCGGGGGTTGGTGGGTTGCAGGGACGGGGCAGGGATGGAGACAAGGACAGAACCACGGAGATGGGGCGGGGACGGGGACAAACTTTGTCCCCGTGTCATTCTCTATTCGGGGGCACATTTATACCTGTAACAGAGCAAGTGTAAGTGGCAGTGCCTAATTCCTGATGTATCCTAGTATTTTATAACAGATTAGGGAGCCCTTTTGCTAAGCTGTGGTAAAAAGTGGCCTGCGACAGTCTGGACACGTGATTTTAGCACATGCTGGGCTATTTTGTACTGCAGCTGGGAAAAAGTTTTTTTTTTTTTTTACTGGGGCAGTAAATGGCCGTGCCCTAAAATTAAAAGTAGCGTGCGGCTGTTCATTGCCTGAGCACTTACCACCACCCATTGACCTAGCAGTGCGGTAATCAGTTAGTGCTCACTAACATGGCAGCGCTGCCGATTACCTTGGGAACGCCCCCACGGTAGTAAATAGAAAAATATTTTCTACTGCGGGAAATAGCATGTGCCAACTTTGAAAGTACCACTGGGCACCTGCACTAGCCTGGCGGTAGTGTCGATTTGATGCACGCTAACCATGCATCAGCCCTACCACAGTTTAGTAAAAGGACCCATAGGCGCACAACTTTGCTGTTATAGAATGATGGTGTAGCACCTACATTTCGGGCACCTAACTTTTACAGAATTGCCCCCTAAATGTGATATACCACTAGTGAGTTTGACTACTGCAACTCTTTGTATTGGGGGCTGTCAAGAGCAAATTTTGAAAGTCTACAGATATGGCCCTGCAATTATTAATTGGCAAAAAAGCAGTTTCATATTATGCTTGTTCTTTTTAATTGCATTGGCTTCCAGGTGAAGTCAGATCTATATTTAAAGTTCATTATATTGGGGGTTTTTTTTTTTAATCCTTAACAAAGGAGGACTATGATATTTAGCTCATCATTTGCTGGAATATGTTCCAGCTCACTCATTGCGGCCATCTCAAAAGTAGCTGCTGTGATTCTCTCCTCTGACTGAAATTCATTTAGCTTCAACACGCTCTAATGCCTTTTCTTATTTTGGACCATGCTCATGGAACTCTGTGCCTCAGGAGCTAAAAGATATAAATAACTATCTGCAATTTAGGAAGCATTTGATAGCATGATTGTTCTGTCAGTATTTTAACAGTCAGTAGTGAGGATGTACAGGCTTACGATTGATTTATTCCACTGGGCTCATTGGGAAGATTAGCAGCTTCATATGCTACTTTTAATTTTTATTCTTATTTTATTGTATTATGCATGGATTGATTAATATGTTATTTTGTTTTTCATAGTATTTTGTGCAGTGGCGTAGCTAGGACTGAATGGATCCTGGCAGAAAAATTGAGGTGGCCCCCCCTATAATACCATCACTCCCTAAGTGGTGGGGATGGGGGGGCAGGATGCACATTTCCCAAAGCTGGCATATCACAGTTAATAAATTAAGAAGAAAATACTTTTTTCTACCTTTGTTGTCTGAGCAACGCTTTGGTCCTACTGTCTCTCTTCTTTTCCTGGTTTTGTTTTCTTAACTCTCTCCAGGGTCTCTCTCTAAGTCCACCATCCATCTTTCCTGTGTGTTCCTATCCATCACATCCAGCATCTCCCATCTGTGTCTCTGTCCCTATCCTCCCATGTTCAGCATCTCTATCCCTCCTCTTGTGTCCAGTATTGCCCCTCTTTGTCCCTATCCCTATGCTTCCTCCATAGCCAGCACCGCCTCTGTGTCCCTGCTTCTTTCCTTCCCTTCCTCCTTCACCCCTGTTCTCTGTGATGAGTCATCTCTCTCTACCTCCCTCTGTTGGTCCAGCATCTTTACCCCTCTCTCCCTTGGTCCAGTCTATCTCTTTCTCCCTCCCCCCACCAGTCCAGCATCTGCCCACTCTCTTCTCCCTCCCCTTTCATCCAGATCTCTCTCTCTCATCCATCTGTTCATCCCCCCCCCCTGAAGTCCAGCAAATGCCTGACTGCCTCCTTTCTCCTCCATCCCCAGTCCAGGTCTTGGTCTCTCTCTGTGTGTCTCTCTCTCTTTTCCATTTCTGATCCATCACACACATACTACACACCCAGTCGAGCATCTGCTCCCTCTCTTCTCTGTCTACTTTAGTCCAGGTCTCTCTCTTACTCTTCCATCTACCCCCCTCCCCAAGGTGCAACATTACCCCCCCCCTTCTCATTCCCCTATACTCCCTCTCTCTCTCCCCCCTACCCTGCTCCCTGAGCATCTCTCCTGCCCTCCATTCCCTTCCCCATGCTGTCTGTCTTCTCCCCTAAAAGCTGACTGTCTCCGGCTGGAGGGGCTTTTTTTCTGCCACATCCCGCCACTTTAATGCAGCTTCCTGTGGGCAGGATGTGGCAGATGAAAGGCCCTGCTGGCCATAGACAGCCAGTTTTTAGGGATGCCTCTGAAACTGCCAGCCACTTGCCAGAGAGACGAAGGCTGGTGCAATGCATGGAGGCTGATGTAAAACTTGGCTGATTATTGGGGGGAGGATGGAGCGAAGCTGAGCCAGGCGGGGCCGGTTGTGGGTGGGGGGGAAGAGTAGGAGGAGAAGGAAAGAGGAAGGTAGGGATGCCAGACCTGTGGGCGGGAGCAGCTTCAGGCAGTCCTACCATTGGGCGGCTCTGGGCATTTTGCCGAGTTCACTCAATGGTAGCTACTTCCTGATTTTGTGTATAAGGATTTTGTACACTGCTGTATGATCAATCAATGGGCAGAATCTCAAATGAATAAATAAAAATAAATGAACATAGGCTTTCTTGCAGTCATATCTTTTCTGCAACCGATGCAACAGCCAGGAATGGAGAGGAGTTGGTTGGAAGTAGAAGGAGCTGGAAGAGCAGGAAGGCAAAGGGGAGAAGAAAATGTAGTGGAGGAAAAGGGAAGGAAGGAGACAGAAGCCCAAAGTCTTCACAGGGCCCAGGATACCCACAAAATTATCACCACTCCCCATGCCATAAAAAGGATCCTTGCAAACACAAGTTGAAATTACCACTACACATCATTAGCATAGCAAAGGTTTGAAAGTACAGACATTTCTGCAGGGTCCCAGTCAGTTGTTCTCAGATGTATTATCACCCTCAGATGAACAAGCAGGAAGCTGTAGTGTGTACCTCCAGTCACTGAAGCTAAAACTCCTGGTACCAGAAAGCACTGTGAAATTAATCAATACAGGTCTCAATTCATCTGTCTGGAAATAGGTCTCATGGCAGCTCTGTCTCTTCCTAGAAAAAGATACTGCAAGAAATTGTGCCAGAAAAATTTTAACAAAAGCAACATATCACTTGTCACCTGTTTCTTTTCTGGAACTCTCTAACTGTTACACACAATTTAGAATGGATTTTCTTTTAATTGAATTTAGATTACACCTTTCTCAGCAGTTCAAGGTGAGTTACATTTAAGTACCATAGGAATTTTTTTGTCCCTGGAGGGCTTACAATCTATTTATTTTTTATTTATTTATTTATTACATTTGTATCCCGCGCTTTCCCGCTCATCGCAGGCTCAATGCGGCTTACATAGTAACAAGAGAATATAATCTGTAATATCTGAATCAACAAAGGAGGTATGTGGTAGGACAAATGAACAAGAGTAAATGGGATAAAAGAGGTATGAGAGAAATGTTAGTCCCACCCCACGCCTGGGTGTGATGTAAGATGAAACTGGATTCCGGCAAGCCTGATGGTAAAATGCAGTAGATTTAACATGTAATCAAACTCTTTTAACCCCATAAATTTTCTTTTCACAGGATTCAACCCTTTTAGGTTTTCTCTGTTTTCCCAAAGTCACTTAGCTGTTACAGGTTTCCTTTTGTTGGTGTGCAGCGTAGACTTTCTTGCGTGGGGGCCCAGATCGATTTTCCTCTTCTCTCCCGTTCTTCTTCCTACACCTCACTCTTTATTAAAATAATTAGAAGCAAAACCCTTCCTTCCTGTAAATTTTCAGCAACCTTCGTGGAACATTAATCAGGGTATCAACACTGTGGCCAATTTTTCTAATTAAAATAAAATTAATTGAATATTCCCTTCTACTCACCTATTCTGTACTGCAGTTCCCTATTCTAAGCACTGCAGTGCTTTGCTGTCACTCACTCTGCTCAAGATTCTTTCTCTCCTCTCAGACAGTGAACATTCTATCCATATCTCTTTTAATGCTTAGGATAGGAGAAACTCCAAAAGACTCCCTTTTTTCTCTTTTGAATCCTAAAAGAAATGGTTTTTCCCCTTTTTCACCTCTAACCTAAAGTAATTCTCTCCTTTTTCTCATTCAATCCCCCTCAACTTTAGGCTTTAACCTTTCTCAATCATCAAACAGTTTCACTCTACATCAAACAGACTCCCTTTTCACTCTTCCCCTATTACCCTACTTTCTTTCATACTCATTCCAACATTTCAATCCTGACAATCCTATTTCTCTTACAATTTTAGTACAATTCTTAATTCCCACTCAGAGCTCACTCACACATCATCCTTCTCCTACAAAGCAGCAGGCTCAACACAACTGCCACAAACCCCCGTTTCCTAGGAAACCCCTCCTTAGCTTCCCATTCCAAACCCTTCTCAAAATTCCAAGCTACATTGCTGACCGGCGGAATGTTCACCAGCACAAGTAAATCCCCATTTTACAACTTTGTTTTTTCTTCTTTCCCTCACCCCATGTTACAGAAAGGATAGGGATAGGTAAGGAAGTGGAGCGATGAAGAAGAGGTAGGGGAAGAGCATGGAGGGTAAGAAGATTGGTAGGAGGTAATTTCTCAACCATTGTTGATAATGATTAGGTGAACCGGTAAATGGATGGGCTGCTTATGTTTGCTTATGGTAGGTCAAGTCATTTGGGTAAATCTGTTTGAATAGATGGGTTTTCAATAGTTTCCTAAAGGGAAGGTATTCACTAGTTGATCGATTGTATCTGGGTAGAGCATTCCAGAGTTGGGATCCCAGGTAGGGGATGATATGTTTTATACTTTAGTCCTTTGCAATTGGGAAGGTGCAGGTTAAGGTATGTTCGTGAAGATGCTGACCTGTTTCTGGATGGAAGTTCTAATAGATTGACCATGTAACTTGGTGATACTCCATGGATGATCTTGTGTATTAGTGTGATGGCCTTAAAGTTGACTCGTTCTCTAATAGGGAGCCAATGAAGTCTCATACGGAGGGGTGTTGCACTTTCAAATCTAGGCTTCCCATAAATAAGTCTAGCTGTCGTGTTCTGGGCAGTCTGAAGTTTCTTCATGATTTGGGCCTTACATCCAATGAAGATACTATTACAGTAATCAGCGTGGGTGAGTACTGTGGATTGTACCAAATTGCGGAAGGTATTCAAGGAGAGATAAGGTTTCACAAGTTTCAACATCTAAGGGGCCCTTTTGCTAAAGCTTAGCATGCGCTAAATGGTAAGAAGACCATTTTATACCTATGGTAGCGGTTCCCAAACCTGGTCCTGGAGGTACCCCAGCCAGTCAGGTTTTCAGGATATCCACAATGAATATTCATGAGAGAGATTTGCATGCACTGCCTTTACCAGGTTATGTCTTGGTGGTCTAGTGGTGGTGCTCCCACTCTCCATATCGGGCCGCCCAGGCCTTTGCTTTAAAACTCCTGGGGGTCTATTGGCCTCTTCCATTCAAGAATGATCCCCAGTTGCTCTTGCCCCCTCCAGTTCCTCAGCCAATATGGCTGCCAGGACTTCCAGGTCTTAACGACCATTTTGGGATTGGAACCAGCAGAAACAGAAGTGACTGGAGCTTGCTCCTGCTTATGCTGGTTCCAATCCCAATATGGCTACCAGGACTTCCCGTGGCAGTCTCACAAAGCTCTTCTCACTAGATACTTCCTCCCCTTCCCCCCCCCCCCCTCCACTGGATGCTATCCACTAACCTGATAATCTTTCCCCTATTCTCATCCCCACTTACTCACTGAATTCTCTTTCCTAAATTCTTCCCCCCACCACTACCCACTCTCCCACTCAGTACTCTTTTACCCATTCTCACTCCCTTTCACCCACTCAATGTTCTTTCCCCCTTCTCAACCCACCCTCTCAATACTCTTTCCCCCATTGAATATCCACGCTCAGCGCCGAACGGAGGAGTCAACCCGGCTAACTTCCGTGGTCTGAATATCGGGCCCTATGTGCCAAAAATTTAGCTTGATCACTTGGTTGCGGTATGTAAAAGTGCCCAAGTGCCACAGGAATGCGTGTAACTTAAATATTCTGTAAATTACATATGTAAGTGAGACCCCATCTACGTCATGTGTATGCTCTGCCCCTGTATAAAACCCCCTTGCACAAATGGTAGCATGGGCTAGCACCCAGGCATGGACCCTTCACAGATACCAGCAGCAGACAATATAAACCAAAAGAAACATTGTTATTATGAACCATCTTAAGTAGAGGAGTGTGGTAGCCGTGTTAGTCCACTCTTAAGGTTATCAATAGAAATCAAACAAAATAAAACATGGAAAAGAAAATAAGATGATACCTTTTTTATTGGACATAACTTAATACATTTCTTGATTAGCTTTCGAAGGTTGCCCTTCTTCGTCAGATCGGACGAAGAAGGGCAACCTTCGAAAGCTAATCAAGAAATGTAGCAACTAACTGGCTATATCATGTGATATAACTGACTAACTGTGAATATTCAGCGTTTTGCTAGCAAAGTTTAGCGGCCAAATCAAACAGTCCTATCTTTGGCCGCTATAAACTTAACTGACCAGCTCTGAATATTAACTTAGCCGGTTAAGTTTAAGCCAGCCACAAACAAATTGAATATTCAATGCCGGTCACCGGAAATGGCCCGGCATAGAATATCCAAGCTCAGTGCTGATCGGGCTGAATATCGGCCAGAGAGTGACTGCTCCTAGTAGACTCACTCCAGTGCTTCACTTATACTCTGTAAGCTTCTGTACTACTATGGATTTACAGCCTGCTTCACTGACACAGACTACTCAATAATTACCATGGATTCTTTTGGATTCGTATTAGGTAAATGAGACTGTTATTAAAGGTTCTAAAATCTACAATGATTAAAATGTATACAATGATTAAGACATATACAATGATTAGCTACATAACTAAAAAGAAACAATACCTATCTATAAACAATCATTACATCACTGGTCTCTACATCTAAGCAATGCTAAGAATTCCTAGACCAGGAAAAGAAGCAATAAAACAATAATCAGTGGTCCTTACATCATCCAGGCTCTTATCATCAGCTGAGGGGGCCCTATTCACAGCGAAAGCCAGGAGTTTTTTTGACCAGGAAACATGGTTCTCTGCGCACGTTACTCACAGATGAGCTCCCAATTTCACTGAAAGAAACTCCCCTTTTATTAGGCTTAGAACTCATGTTCAGAGCTAAGGAAAATTACAGGATGCTTCTCTGTTTAGGTAAACAAGCCATACTGTGGGAATGTGGTCACATATTTCCTAGCCCAGGTGGCCAGCCTGAACTTGAAAACAGGCCCCATCTTTCCCTTCACATAACAAATTAATTAGAGCTGTGTCTTATCTTCCACATTCCAACTTATTTTCACACAATCAAAGTTAAACAATCATTTTTAAATAGAATTACTTCTAATCACAAATACAGACCCTGAGTGCATGGTCGGTCGAGGCAGAGTTGAAAAACAATCTTTAAAATTCACTTCCACCTTGACCCATCTTGCAACACTGCAGTCATAAGCTAGGACTGTCCTGAGGGACCCTTATCTCCTGCCCAGGCTTGGAATCTCTCCTGGAGCATCCATTCCCTTAGTTCTGGGCCTTCCTATCCTGTTCTGCCATAGAAGTTGCACCCTCCTGACTCAGCAGGCTAGCTCTTCATGAGAGAGTGCCATTCAGGAAACCTGGACTTATATCAACCACTCCCTCACATACGCATTGTTACAGACTAATACTCAGGCAGCATTCTGGAATTTACACCCATTGGTGCACACACATGCATGCAAATGCTAGTACTCTAACCATTTATGCATATAACATGTGTGTAAACGTGAGCACCAAAGTTATAGAATCGCCTCATGTATGTATCTGCAATATTATGAAAATGCAACATGTCCCTGTGTTTTTCAAATATACTCCTGAAATGCCCCTACCATAGGTTAACTGAGACTGGGGACTCAGGCATCATTCTTCATGGAGCGGCATCTTGCCATCACTGCCAGCCGGCCTAACTGGCTGCATCTCTCCTTCCTTTCAGGCCGGCATTCTCTCTGCCCCCTTCCTTTCTCAACCTCCTTCCCCGAGTTTACCTTCTTTTTTTGTTTTCCAAAAGTCGGTGGCGGCAGCGATTCCCATTCCCTGCCCTGCTGCCAGCACCAGCTTCTTCTCTGTATTGTGGCCTGCCTCTCTGATGCAACTTCCTGTTTCCTCAGAGGTGGGCCACAGTAGAGAGAAGAAGCCAGTGTCAGCAGCAGGGCAGCATATGGGAATTACTGCTGACAACAACTTTTAGGAAAACAAAAAAGGAAGGTAGATTCAGGGAAGGGGGTTGAGGAAGGAAAGGGGGGAGATGCCAGACCATGGCCAAGGGGGAGGAAGTTGAGAGGTTGAGAGAGAGAGAGAGAATGTGAAGGGAGAGATGCTGGACTCAGGGGGAGTGGTAAGCTGGGGTGGTTGGAGGCGCCAGGGGCGCCATGCTTGAGGGCCAGGGGTGCCATCTCATCCTCTGCCTCAGACATCAGATTGCCTTGAGCCACCCCAGCCATAGCTAGCAACCAGAAATGGGTGAGCTCTCTATACAGTTTGAAAATCTGTAATAGCAAAGATTCTATAGAAAGACGCATGAACATAGTAACATAGTAGATGACGGCAGAAAAAGACCTGCATGGTCCATCCACTCTGCCCAACAAGATAAACTCATATGTGTATACCTTACCTTGATTTGTACCTGCCTTTTCAGGGCACAGACCGTACAAGTCTGCCCAGCAGTATTTCCTGCCTCCCAACCACCAGTCCCGCCTCCCATCACCGGCTCTGGCACAGACCGTATAAGTCTGCCCTCCACTATCCTCGCCTCCCAACCACCAACCTCTCTTTCCCCACCTGCTCCGCCACCCAATTTCAGCTAAGCTTCTGAGGATCCATTCCTACTGCACAGGATTCCTTTATGCATATCCCATGCATGTTTGAATTCCATTACCGTTTTCATCTCCACCACCTCCCGCGGGAGGGCATTCCAAGCATCCACCACCCTCTCCGTGAAAAAATACTTCCTGACATCTTTTTTGAGTCTGCCCCCCTTTAATCTCATTTTATGTCCTCTCGTTCTACCGCCTTCCCATCTCCGGAAAAGATTTTTTTGCGGATTAATACCTTTCAAGTATTTGAACGTCTGTATCATATCACCCCATTCCTCCTTTCCTCCAGGGTATACATATTCAGGTCAGCAAGTCTCTGCTCATACGTCTTGGAACGCAAATCCCATACCATTCTCGTAGCTTTTCTTTGCACCGCTTCCATTTTTTTAACATCCTTCGCAAGGTACGGCCTCCAAAACTGAACACAATACTCCAGGTGGGGCCTCACCAACGACTTGTACAGGGGCATCAACACTTCCTTTCTTCTGCTGATCACACCTCTCTCTATACAGCCTAGCAACCTTCTCACTACGGCCACCGCCTTGTCACACTGTTTCGTCGCCTTCAGATCCTCAGATACTATCACCCCAAGATCCCTCTCCCCCTCAGTACCTCTCACCGCCTAACACATAAGTCTCTCGTGGGTTTCTACTCCCTAAATACATCACTTTGCATTTCTTCGCATTGAATTTTAATTGCCAAACCTTAGACCATTCTTCTAGCTTCCTCAGATCCCTTTTCATGCTTTCCACTCCCTCCCAGGTGTCCACTCTGTTGCAAATCTTAGTATCATCCACAAATAGGCAAACTTTACCTTCTAACCCTTCGGCAATGTCACTCACAAATATATTGAACAGAATCGGCCCCAGCACTGATCCCTGAGGCACTCCACTACTCACCTTTCCCTCCTCCGAGCGAACTCCATTTACCACCACCCTCTGGCGTCTGTCCGTCAACCAGTTCCTACTTCGGGACCTATCTTCAGCCCATCTAGTTTATTTAAGAGTCTCCTGTGGGGAACCGTGTCAAAAGCTTTGCTAAAATCTAAGTAGATTACGCTATAGCACGTCGATGATTCAATTCTCCAGTTACCCAATCAAAGAATTCAATCAGATTCGTTTAGCATGATTTCTCTCTGGTAAAACCATGTTGTCTCAGATCTTGCAACTTGTTGGCTTCTAGGAAATTCACTATCCTTTCCTTCAGCATGGCTTCCATTACTTTTCCAATAACCGAAGTGAGGCTTACCGGCCTGTAGTTTCCAGCTTCTTCCCTATCACCACTTTTGTGAAGAGGTACCACCTCCGCCGTTCTCCAGTCCCTTGGAACCTCTCCATGGTCAGCCTTTGATCATTCACCCCACCGTAATGAAGTCAGTAATGTAGCATGCACCAGAGAATGAGAGCAAGTGATGTAAAGAGGGTTTAATCAAGATGGTCAAAATGTACTGGGCCTCTCAGCAGCCTTTTTTGAACTTAGGGCTTGATTCATTTTATTTTCTAATGGCATTATATTGTATTTATTTTTAGTAAGAGTTCTTCTAAAGTCCTAAATGGATGAGAATTAACCCCTACATCATTTGGCTGCCCCTGTAAGACTGTTCATTCATCCATTCTATTTTTTTAGAATAAAAAATATAGCAGATTTATATAGACATAGCAGTAATGATTAACATAATTTATTGAGGGGACATTAATGCCAGCTGAGAAAATAATATGCACAATGTGGGGAAAGTCCAAGTAAACAACCACTCAAGAATGAATGGAGCTCATTTATTTCACTTAATTGTACTGATTTGTTTCTATTAATTTTATAGTGGCAGGATATTTCAAAGCATAAATCAGAGGTGCACAATGTCCTGTTAGCTAAAGGATCTTGAGAGGCTAAATCTGCCTCTGCTCACATTCCCTCTTTTTGGCGCAGATGTAGTTTTATGGGACAAATCTTATATCATTTGTCTTACCAAAATGTTTTGTATCAGTCAGAAGATACGAATTGTAGCATTTCACTCACGTCTTTCAGCACTATGCATGCCATTGTAAAGGTTCAACAGTCATGGAAGCACTCCATAGTGCCAAACCTTATTTTCCAGGCTGGGCACATCCAGATTTGAATCTACACACTTCTATGTTTCAACTTTTTTATTATCAACAAATTTGAACAATCAACATATTCATCATAGCTGAACACACAAATATCTCAATATAGTGAACTCTAATTATATGTGGTATATCATTTGTCATCATGTTTAGTTCCCCTAATTCCCCTCTTCATGCTTAAATCTAGCTTAGTTCCCCATTCCTTCCCCCGTCCCCCACCCCCCTCCCCCATACAAGCATTAGCGTAAGTTGTATGCATCTACAACAAGCAATGATGTTCACAATGTGTTGAGAATAAGGCTTCTTCCCCTCTGGGTCAGTCCATCTAAATAACATCCCCATACTTTTAAAAAATGAATTCTCTGTTTGCAGGAGCCTTTAGCTTCTTTCGCCTCCCAAGTCATCAGTTGGTGTACTTGATTACGCCAGTGCTAATATGTTGGCGGATGAGTCGAGGTCCAGTGCTGCATAATACATTTCTTCGCAACCAAACACAATTTCCAATGAAGCAAACCTCGTTCAGCACTTAAGCGTAATTGTCCACTTTGTACCTCTAAGAGTTGATGTATTGGATTCAAGATAATGTGGGTCTGCATTATACGTGACCATTGGAGCCGACTCTGTGGGTGCTGTGGGTGCTTGAGCACCCCCAATATTGAGAAAATTCCTTGTATATGTCCAGGGAGGGGTTATTTCCATTGGGCTTAGCACCCGCAATAATTTTAAAAAGTTGGCTCCTATGTACGTGACATATAGGAAATTACTTGCCTCCAGTATCTCTGTATTGCCACGCAGTCCCACAACGCATGATACAATGTATTTTCTACCCTATTGCATTTCAAACAAATAGCTGAGTTAATCCCCCCTGACTTATAAAGTTGAACCTGAGTGAAATACGCTCTATGAAGTATCCTAAATGCACATTCCCTAAGATCTGCTCTCCCTACTGTACGTGGAATACTTCTGATCTGTGCTAGAATATCCCAGGACCTAAAGTTCTGCCCACATCTCTCTCCCAACGATGCCGAAGCTGGGCCAGCTCTTTCCCGGGCAGCAGTTCCCATACCTTCTGGTGTATATTAGATATGGAGGAGGCATCTTCAGCAATCTCTTCAAAAAACTTCCTAACCTTGCTCCCCATCTTCATATTTAGTGCATCTGTACTTAAAGTTTGCATGTAATGTTTAAGCTGGCAGTACGCATACTTGTCTCCCCAACTCTCGGTCGCCCCCCCTAGGATTTGTGAGAGCTCCTTGAGCTTCCCTTCTACCCCCAATATGTCCGCTAAGCATACTATTCCCATTTGCTTCCACCTGGCAAAGATCATATTCTCTATTCCTGGCACAAACATCGGATTACCATGAATTGCCAGGAGCTCCGTCACCTTCGAATCTCCCCCCAACAATTTTCCCAAGAATTTCCACGAGTCTCTAATGGGCATTAATAAAACACTACGTCTAAATCTTGATGGGATCATATTTTTATGCATATGCATTAATATTACAATGTTGTATGGTCTAAAGAACGCTTCTTCTAACTCAAGCGGTGTGTGTGCGTGGGATAAAAATATCCAATCTCTCACCTGTCTGAGAAGGCAAGCCTTATTGTAATAGGCAATGTAAGGTATCCCCATTCCTCCATGTCTCCATCCTCCTAGCATAAATCGATATTGGACTTTGGCCTTTTTCCCAACCCAACAAAACTTCATTATAAGACGATAAAAGTATTTTATATCTTTCTGTAATATCATTAATGGCAATGTCTGTAAAGTATATAGCCATCTCGGCAAAATCACCATTCTGATAAGACTAATCCTTCCCGACAATGACAACGTCAGAGTTTTCCATCTATCCAGTTGTTGGGCCGTCTGTTCTAATAATTTATTAACATTCAGCCTATAAAGCTCTGATGTTTTAGTTGGTAACAAAATACCAAGGTATTTAAAATGAACAGTTGCCCACTTCAATGGAAATGTTCCATTCCAATTGCGTCGGACATCGGAGTTAATGGCCAACACCTCTGATTTGTCTAAATTCAATTAAAATCCGGAGTAATCTCCAAATTCACTGATTATCTCTAGTAGATTTTCCAAGGCATCCTTTGGTTTCGTGAGGATTACCAAAAGATCATCAGCAAATGCAGCCATTTTAAACTCCTGATTCTGTATTTGCACCCCTGGCACTGCTAGGCATTCATGAATGTCTCTAAATAAAGGGTCTAAGTGGAGTGCAAAAAGCAAAGGTGATAAGGGGCACCCCTGCCTGGTTCCCCTATTAATTTGAATTTCTTCTGACACGTTCCCATTAACCAACACTTGTGCCCGTGGAGAACAATACAGCGCCCTAACCGCCTGCATAAATCTTCCCTGCAAACCATATGCCTCCATCACCAAGTATAAAAATGGCCACTCTATTCTATCAAATGCTTTTTCAGTGTCAAAGCTTATCATGATGGCCTGTTCCTTAGTATACTCCAAGTGTTCTAAAGATGTCAAAATGCGTCGCATATTTTTCGCAATCGATCTCCCCTGCACGAATCCCACCTGTGCTTCATGGACAATATGAGGTAACACGCGTCCCAACCTATTTGCTAAGATTTTTGCAAATAACTTCGCTTCCTGATTGAGAAGCAAAATAGGTCTATATGAAGTTAAAAGCTGTTCATCTCGCTTAGGTTTTGGGAACACAATAATCCTTGCTAAATTCAGGTGTTCAGGCAATCTACCACCCTCAATCCATTCATTAAATACCTTGGTCAATATGGGAACTGCAGAATCCCCCATCATTTTATAAAATTCCGCTTTATATCCATCCAGGCCTGGTGCTTTACCCGATTTACTGTGTCCTATAGCCCATGTTATTTCATCTGCGTTAATCTCAGCATTTAATAGTTTACAATCAGTAATACTCAGCTGTGGTATTTTAATACCCTGCAAGTACTGAATCTACACACTTTTATAAAAGTGGCATTGCTCCCAAGTTAAGGGAACACCTTACTTGAGGCCCTCTGTCCTATATGTGTTATGGGAAGAATGTTTAGTCCATCGAGCTCTTAACAAAATGAAAGAAGGGTACCATCTATTTTACCCTTTATATGCCTATTCTTACCCTTAAGACCCTATTCTGCTACAGTCTCCATTTTGAAGGTGTTTAGGGTAATTTTGTAACAGGACACCTATGTCGAAAATCCAAGGAGGTGCCCATTTTATCCCTAGTTTATAAAAGCAACATAGAACACCATTTTAGATAGAGTGTAGAGGTCAGAATTGAGTTGTTCAAGTCGGAATGTGCTCAGTTCTTGTAATATTTTAGACATACCTCCTCCCCTCCCCCCCCCCCCCCCCCCCCCCCAATATTCAGCCGGTCTGCCACCGACTTTAAACCTGGATATTTAATGCCATGCTGTTTCCAGGGACTGGCATTGAATATCTTGTTTCATTTTTGACCACAACAATTTAACCAGTTAAGCCAATATTCAACGCTAACCAATAAAGTGCTTAGCAGTTAAAGATAGGCTTGCTATTTATACAGCCTATTTTAACCACTAATAGCAGGTTTGATGCTGAATATCCACGGTTAACTCACTATGTTGCGCGATATAGTCGGTTAGTGGCTAGCAGCTAACCACAGATATTCAGTGGGAGATAACCGGTTATCTCCTGCAGAATATCCATAGTTAGGCTCTGTTTCTGGCCAGTTAAATAGTTTTGAATATCGGGCCTATTATTGCTGACACATGCAGTGGGAGTAGCCATTTTACAAATATGCATATTGAAAACATGAATGGCACAAGCCTGGCTGCTACCTCGTGAATATATAGGTACTTCTATATGGAAGTGGTGATTTTGCAACCACCACTTCCACCTATAACTGTCCCATTTGACAAATCTATACATGTAAGTGCCATCAATTAAGCTGTGAGGGTGCAATTTTAAATGATTTTATGGCTTTCTGACATCCAGAACCTATCAAGTTAAAATGGGTACAACACTTTCTTCTATATGGAAAGCAGAATGAGGAGTCCCCAAGGTTCACCCATCTCTACCACTAGAGTGAACCCTGGAATAAAAACGCTTTAACCCTTTCCTATACGCTGACAATGTGTCCATCTACATCCCATTTGACAACAAACCAGAAGGCATCATGAACAGAATTAAATTTGGAATAAACATCCTAGAATCATGGGCTAACACATTCAAACTTAAACTCAACACAGAAAAAAAAATTCCTGCTGCTAACTTCACCCCACTGCAATGACACATTCAAAAACATCAATATACATGGTATTACACACCCAATAGCAGAAAACCTAAAACTACTAGGAGTCACTCTGGACCGCAAACTTTCATTTGAACAACAAACCTCGACCACCACATCAAAAATGTTCCATACAAAGTGGAAGCTAAGAAGAATAAGGGACTACTTCCCCAGAGACATCTTCTGCATGTTAGTTCAATCGATGGTCCCAGCACACATCGACTACTGTAACGGAGTCTATGCAGGATGCAAGGAATACCTACTAACCAGGTTACACATTGCACAAAATATGGCCACCAGACTGATCGACAGAAAATCGCATTGTGAAAACACAAACTCACTACTTCAAAAACTTCACTGGCTCCCAATCAGAGCCAAAATTTTGTTCAAGGTATGTACCCATATCTTGAACCCCACTGACCCATAAGATCATCTTTGGTCTAGCTCGATACTACATGACCAATCTAATCAATCTACCACTGTACAATGCTATCAAAGGAGCACACAAACACCTTGCCCTCTTGTTCTCCATATGCCAAGGCTTAAGATACAAATCAGTGTACACATCCAGTTTCTCCTATTTAAGCACAAAAACATGGAACTCCCTACCTAATGAAACAAGATCTACGAGCAACTTCATCCTCTTTCACATATACTTGAAAGCCTTCTTTTTCAGGAAATCCTATCACACCGATAACACTTAATACCTATTTCACCTAATGAATCCAGTCTTGTACCACTTCATCATAAATGTTAACCCCTTCATCCCAAAATTCTAAATGTATTCTCACTCTGCACCTATCCAACCCACTGCTTCTATCGCCAATCAGTTCCTCACGTCCTAGGCTTTTTACTTGTAAGAATTGTTTCATCTGATTTTTCTGTAAGTCACATTGAATCCAATCACGTTGGGGAAATGTGGGATAAAAATGTCAAAAATACATAAATAAATTATCCATCACATAAACCCTGACTGCAATGAGCACTTTTTAAAAACCTATGAGTGCCTTTGAGCAGGTGTACAACCCATTATATAGAAGCCTTCTGAAATCGGTATTTATACAGGTGTAAATGCCATTATTTATATATTAGATATGTTGGCTATGGAGCATAACCCCCTGATATTCAGCTGGTGACAGGCAGTGTTTTTTTAAATGTTTACATTTGCCAGCTAAATTAGCCCCCAGTATTTAGTGCTGGGCCATGCCTGGGCACCAGCACTAAATATTGGAGGCTAAATGTGGGCAGGCTGGTCATGGAAGCCATGTGCTCCTGCCCCAAAGGATCCTTACTGGACCACCAGAGAGACAGATAGACCCAGGTGGCCTTCCTAGACATCAGGGGATGGGGGCAGGGGGTTCATTTTGAGCTGTCCTAAATTAGGCCGTTTAGCTATGCAGGTGCTAGTACTGAATATTGTCAGCACCCGTATAACTCCGGGCTCCTCCCCAGCACCACCCCTGACCTACCCACTTTTTGGTTAGGGCAGTCTGTGGGGATATTCAACAACACTCTCCAGTAATGCCACTGAATATTCCCACTTAGGCAGAATACAAATGTAATGCACACATTTACATCTGCTCCAAAGTTGGTGTAAATATGTATGTATTCTATAAATGTAACCGCATGTTTTATAAAATATGCACGTATATTGCAACACTGCCTGTTCCATCCAAAGTAGTCCCCAGGAATACCTACAAATGGCATTCATATAAGTAGGTGTGATCTTGTTGGCATGCATACTTGTACATCTGTAAACAGTCATACAGGGGTAAAGTCAATAAATGGCACTGAAATTTAGGCGATGAGATGATGTGCACTGAGCATGAATTCTATAACAGCAGTTCTGTGCGGAACTGCCATTTTAGAATACAATCATAAGCTCACAATTTCGCATTTAACTGTTAAGTGCGAGCACTTACGTCATGTCAAAGGCTGGTATAATTGCTCAACCCTAGCTGTTGTCAGTTAGCCGCACGGGATTAGATTCTATATATGGCGCCTGAAAATTCCGCATGGAAAAAAATACACCTAGGCGTATTCTGTAAAGTACACCTATATTTTATAGAATAGGCTTAAATTTCTGTGTAGTATATAGAATACGCTGAGCACTTCTCCATGTGACCAAATTTATTGTGGCTATTTACGCCATGGTTTGCGCTGTAAATCCTGACGCCTATATTAGGTGCAGAGCAGATGTATTCTATAACAATACATATAGATTTTAGAAATTTCTGTACCTCGTGCCCATGGCCATGCCCCTTTTCAATTTTACAACTTAGAATTTAACCACACCACATTACAGAATGCACTTAGCGAGTTGTGTGCATAAATTTTAATTAATGCCAATTAGTGCTATAATTGCTTGTCAACATCCAATTGACAGTGCTGATTAGCTAGTTAACTAATTAAATAATGTGCACTGTCATGAACTACGCTTCAATTTCCGCAGGGAAATTAATGCGCGATATATAGAATCGCACATAACTCATAGCCACACCCCTGACCCACCCACGCCCCTCCCACAGCAAAGAGAATTGCATGCACAATTGCCAATTAGTACCAATTAACACTAATCTAAGCCAATAATTGGCTGTTAACTCCAATTAACAGTAAATTATTAAATTAGGTTGCACATGCAACTGACTTTATTCTATAAATTGGGTGCCCAACTTTAAACAACTAGGAAGGAAATGTTCTAAAAAGCCTTTTTCATGCATATAGCCAGCTTTATGAGCAGAAAAGCCTTCATAGCATTCCCCCCATTATTACCAGCAAGCAATTTATTTTTCTAATACTACAGACAAGATATTTGAGCCAGCTAAGGTGGATATTCAGGATTTACTCCCATGCATGAGTTTTTGCCTACCTCTGATCTTTGCAGAATAGCTTTTGATAATATCATGACATTTAAGGCCTTAGTGGATAAAGATTTGTTTCCATAAGCACAGAATGGGATAAATCGTTTATAACAGAGCCAGAATGGACCAAAGTAAAGGCACAGATGAGAAAAAAAGGCAATTTGAATTGGCACAGCTTCCAAAATCACATCACCTGTCAAAACAGTTAAAAAGAAGGTTATGCTACCTTTTGCAAAACCACTTAGGATATGAAAAATGGTTGACAAAGGAGGGGAGAGCAGTTTTGGACTTACCTCATGGCATGTCACATTTACATATAGTAGGTATTTTTCTGTCCCCAGAGGCCTTACAATCTAAAAGTAGATGCTAAAACTAATGAGAATCAATACTGGACAGGGCTAATTTATTCTATTCTACATGTATTTTTAGTAAGAACACTTAGAAGCCAATTAAGTGTAGTAAGGGATGTGCATTAGTTGGCAAATATTTTTGATTCATATTGGCTTTTTTTCCAGATTTTTGGATATTTTTTTCAGTTCATTTGTACATTAGTTTTAATAAACAATTTTAACATGTGTTAGAAATTTTTAACACGTGCTAATTAATATAGGGGTGTAGTTATCAATGTGGGCTACCATTAAGATGTGTTATTTTACCTCTAGCTTGTGCTATTATAGCACAAGTTCCATTTCATGCAATGAGACCTAGGGCCCTGTGTCATGTCCCCTATCTCAACGCAAGCGGCGTCCTCGGGCTGCACGGGGTTCCATTGACACGCACACTTGACTGTCACTGCCCTGAGCTATGTGTGTGTAGTTCTTCTCTGAGTTGGTTCAGATAGACGGTGGTTGCAGGCTCCTTGATTGCTTTGCTTCCGTGCACCTGTGTCTGCTCTCTCTCTGCCTGGCTTCCCCTTCCCTATCAGCTATGTGTACTGACTGAGTTCTGGTAGGAATATTCTTTGTCTTCCCTTGCTTCTCTCCTATTGGTCTCTCGGTTTCCTCCTCCTCCTGCTCTTATCCTATGGCTGTGCTCCTTCTCCCTGCTGGTTCCTGCTGATGTCAGATGCCAGCACTTTATTAGCTGAGCTCTTCCTGGACTCCATGCTTTGGCTTCTTCTTTGGTAGGTGTTACTTGCTGTGTAGTTTGCTTCTTATCTACTTGTCCCTAGTTGCTGACTTTGCCTGTACCTGGATTACTCTCTTGCCTGCTGCCTGCCTATTGACTTTGCCTGTACCCGGATTACTGTTTTGCCTGCTGCCTGCCTATTGACATTGCCTGTACCTGGATTAATCCCTTGCCTGCTGCCTGCCTATTAACATTGCCTGTACCTGGATTACTCCCCTGCCTGCTGCCTGCCTATTGACATTGCCTGTACCTGGATTACTGTCTTGCCTGCTGCCTGCCTATTGACTTTGCCTGTACCCGGATTACTGTTTTGCCTGCTGCCTGCCTATTGACATTGCCTGTACCTGGATTACTCTCTTGCCTGCTGCCTACCTAGTGACACTGCCTGCTTCAGGATTATTCTCCTTTCTGCTGACTTCTTGGCCGAATCCCTTGGCGCCCTTTTCTTGTCTCTCCACGTAAGTCCTGCCGGCCGCCTGCACCTGGGGGCTCAACCTCCTGGGAACGGCGGTCACCGCAGGTGAACCTTGGGGTTGCATGGCCACCAAGCAGAACCCAGGTTCGCTACATTGGACTTGGCAGCGCTCTACTTGGTACAAGAACTCACGTACAGGACACCCTGTTTACTAAGAAGCGTTATAGGCACATTAACCATGTACGTGCCTACAATATTCCTATAGGCATCTACATGGTTAGCACGCGCACTAAGTGTATTCGCACTAAAAACACAAACACACCTTAGTAAACAGGGCCCTAAGTTACTAATAACTGGGGTTAACAGTAAAATAGTACAGCTTGATGGTTGCCTATGTTGATAACTTTTCCCCATAATGTGCATTAATTTGTAAGTTAGTACTAAATTTTCTAGGTATGCTAATGAACCAAATGCACATCCCTTACTACACTTTAATCAATTAGTTCCTAGCTAAAAATATATGTAGGATGAATAAAGTAGCTCCCCTCCAGTGTTAATTCTCTTTGGTTACAACATCCAGATTTCCTAAACAATAATACCTATGCATTAATTTTAAATTTGTTCTACATATTTAATGATCCTTTTACAAAGGTATGCTAACAGATTTAGCATGTACTAATAATTAGTGCAAGCTAAATGATAAGATGCCCATAGGAATATAATGAGCATCTTATCATTTAGCGCTAGCTAATCATTAGCGCGTGCTAAATCCATTAGCACACCTTAGTAAAAGAACCCCTTAGGGAGTAATTCTGTAATGAAGGTGCCAATGTTTAAGCATCAAGAGCGTGTGTAAATGACCAGAATACCAGTGTATTTGTGTGTATGTGTGTGTGCGGGCTATTTAACATAAGACAGATGTGCCGAATCTTTGAATAAATTTCCTGAAGCAGCTGTGATAGCAAAACATAGCGCTATGTCAGACTTGTGGATATGACTGCAGTTTTCTCTGAGTTCTGACTGTGAGAGGCAGCGATTGAATTTTGGAAAACGGCAATAGACCTATGTTCATTCAAGTGTTCTGTTATATATAAGAGTACGAAACACCAGACCAACCTTATGGATATTGAGTTTGAAGTGTTTATAAATTTGAATTTTATGTATGCAACAAAATGGACCAATGAGCATTTTTTAAGTGTGATGTACAAGTGTTCTGCCTTTCACCCACCATTCTGATGGTCCACAAAAATATTTAAATATAATTAAAAGGAACCTTGTTTTGGAACTCATTGTGGGGCCCTTTTACTATGGCACGCAAAAAAATGACCTGTGCTGGTATAGGCGCGCATTTTGGATGTGCGCAGCTCCATTTTTCAGCACGCCTGGAAAAAGACCTTTTTTTGTGGCCAAAAATGGACGTGCAGCAAAATTAAAATCAGCTTGCGTTCATTTTCGGCCTGAGACCTTACTGCCACCCATTGAGTTAGAGGTAAGGTCTCATGCACTAACTGGGCAGTAATCGTCAGTGCACGTAAACTGCCAATTACCACTAGGTAAGTGTTTTGGACGCATGTCAAAATAGAATTACTGCCCAGAGCATGCGGTACCGGGCAGTAGTTCCAATTTGGCACATGTTGGACGCACGTAGGCACCTACGCGCATTAGTAAAAGGGCCCCTGTGTGAGGTGGGTTACCATATAGATTGCTTTAGGACCATGTATTGGGCTTCAATTATGTGTGTGTATATGCACATACATACTAACATTCCAGCTACACACTGTTCTAAAAAAACTGGCACAAAGTATGAAGGTGGGTGTACACATGAGCGGAATCTGGTCAGAGCATGGACAGACACACAGTTATGCACATAAAGTAAAGAATATATCATTTACACAACTTTTAGCAAACAAGTTGCAAACATTTACACCAGCTCTACGACTGGTGTAAGAAGTCATACATACAAGAACCCCACGATTCTATATATGGTGCCTCGCTTACAAGCCAATTAATTGCAATTAATTGATGTTAACAATTATTGCAGTTCATTGGTAATAATTGAAATTTGCATGCACATATTCTTGCGCCCTATTCTATAACCCCACATGCTTAAATCCGCTAACGAAAGTGTGGCCAGGGGACTGGCAGGGGCGTTCCTCAAAGATGGGTGTGGGGTTATAGCATAGCCCCATTTCTGTGCCAAAATGACTAGAGTTAGGCGCTGAATCCAATAAATAGGACAAATTTATTAACTCTGCAAGAACATATAAACTACAATGGTAATTGTCCCAGAAACTGCAGTTAGGCGCTTGCATTTACACCAGGTTTCAGCTGGCATAAATGCCCGCGTCTAACTTTTGACATTGAAATGGACTCTAAGCACTGTTCTACTAATGGTGCTCAACCTGGAGTACAGTGTATAGAATAGAGCTCTATGCCGATTTTCTCGAGTGCTAAAATTTCAGCACCATTTATTGAGTGCCTTCCTATCCCCTGAATTCTATAAAAGTCACTAAAAATTTCACGCACAAATTTGGATGTGCACCCAATTTGCGCACATAATTTGAATAACAAGCTAATTAATGCTGCTAATTAGTATATTAACAAGCAATTATTAGCACTAATTAGATTTAATTAAAATACGCATATGTATATTTAGGTGCAGGATCCGCACCTAAATTTTACACATGAGTTCAAAAAGGGAGCATGGAAATGAAAGGGTCATGGGCGGAACAGGGGCATTAAATTTACACAGGTAGAATAACAGGGATATGTGCCTAATTTAGGCATGAAGATTCCACCACATTTCAGTTGGTGCAAATGGCTGCACCTAAAGTTAGGCGCTATTCCCAGGCATAAGCGCTATTCTATAAACTGCGTGTAATTTTAAGGTTTTTTTCTTCTCTGATGTTTTGCACATCATACATAGAATTCACCCCCTATATGTGTATATTGGTCCTGCTACAATAGTGTTCTATAAAGAAAAATAGACGCCTACTTTCTTTTGTAGAATAGGCTCCAAATAGGGATCCTGTTGGTGTCTAAATTAGGAGCCCCTTTCTAGAATTATCCAGGGAGTGATAATATAAGGAGTCACCTGGTTTTAGGTGGCACAAACACGCATAAATGATGGGAATGTAGTCATTTACACACTCAAGTGGCCACTTATGCATGTAAATGGCATCTTATAGAATGCCAACTTGCAGAAAATTAGGTGCCTTGTTCCGATAGTGTGTATTTTGCCAGCGGGCGTGCACACAGACAGAGTTTGAGCAGAACATGGACAAAACACATAGACATGCATAAAGTATAGAATGCTATAATTTATCCACACTGGGCCAGATTCTATAAATGGTGTCTAAAATCTAGATGTGTCAATTAACGTGTCTAGTGCTATTCTATATAACACAACTAAAGTTAGGCGTGGTGTACAGAATAGCACATAGAACTGGGAAATGCACCTACATTTCAGTGTGGCCATTTACACCACTTAAATACCTGTGCCTAAACGAAAGTGTATTCCCCTGAATTCTATAACAATGCGTGTAAATTCAAGTAACGCCCCCAACACGCCCACACTCCTCCCATGGTCGGGCCCCCTTTTCAGCTATGCATGTTGGCATTTACGTAGACTTCTTTTGAGAATATGGCTAGAATGAAGCGTGAATAAATTCCAATTATTGCCAATTAGTAATTGTTTGTTGTCAGCCAATCATCATCACTGATTGACTCATTACCAGTGGTGTGCTGGTAAATGTTTAACAAGAGGCTCTCTCCCTGGTCCACCTCTGCACCCCCCCCCCCCCCCCCCCCCCCCCCCCCCCCCCCCCCCCCCCCCCCTCAATTACAGAGCTGCCTATAGCCGGGGAGAGAGCCAGGGGGGGGGCAATGTATTACTCCAGGAAAAAAAAAATTAAATGATCCCAGGTTCCAATCTAATTCATGTTTAATGTGGGATAAAATACCATAAATAAGTAAATAAATACAAACTTTTAATGTTGAGCACCTGATTCTCAAAGTGGACATACTCCAAACACTATAATGAAAATAAAATTATTTTTTTCTACCTTTCTTGTCTGGTGACTTTGTTTTTCTGATCATGCTGGCCCAGTATCCAATTCTGCTGCTATCTGTCCTCTTAACTCCATTTCCAGGGCTTCCTTTCCATTTATTTCTATACTTTCTGCCTTTCTTCTTCATTTCTTGCCCTACATGATCCGTAAGTAAAAGCTGGGTCCTCCGCAGACTTGACTGTCCAGTGGATCCAGCTTCTGCCTATTTTCTTCATGTGCAGTTTTTCTCCTCTCTTCCTTTTCCCTCATCTCATCTCCTTCCACACTCTTTCCTTTCCTTCAACCATGTCCAGCAACCCTCCTCTCCCCCTGCCCTCCATTCACCCATGTCCAGCAACTCTCCTCTCCCCCACTCCAGCCATCCATACCCAGCGATTCTCTTCTGTCCCTTACCCTCCCCTCCATCCACCCATATCCAGCAACTCTCCCCTCCCCTCCCTCCATCCAGCCACCCATGTCCAGCAACCCTCCTCACCCCCCTGCCCTCCCCTCTATCCACCCATGTCCAGCAGCTCTTCTCTCCCCTGCCCCCCTCTAGCCATCCATACCTAGCGATTCTCTTCTCCCTCCTGCCCCCCCTCCAGCCACCCATGTCCAGCAACTCTTTTCTCCCCTGCCCCCTCTCCATCCACCCTTGTCCAGCAGCTCTTCTCTCCCCTGCCCCCCTCCAGCCATCCATACCTAGCGATTCTCTTCTCTCTCCTGCCCCCCTCCAGCCATTCATGTCCAGCAACTCTTCTCTCCCCTGCCCCCCTCTCCAGCCACCCATGTCCAGCAGCTCTTCTCTCCCCTGCCCCCATCCAGCCATCCATACCCAGCGATTCTCTTCTCTCCCCTACCCCCCTTCAGCCACCCATGTCCAGCAACTCTTCTCTGCCCTGCCCCCCTCTCCAGCCACCCATGTCCAGCAGCTCTTCTCTCCACTGCCCCCCCTCTCCAGCCACCCATACCCAGTGATTCTCCTCTCTCCCCCCTGCCCCACCTTCAGCCCCCAAGGTTGTCCGGTGGCTTCGGGGCAGGCAGGAAAGATCCCCATCTTTCCTGCCCGCTGCCGGCGCTGACTCTCCCACGATGCTATGCTCTTCAAAATGGCTGCTGAGACTTACAAGGGCGGCCTCCAAAACTTCAGCAGAAGTCTCACGAGGCTGCTGCTGGAAGTCTCGGCAGCCATTTTTAAAGAGCATAGTGCCGTGGGAGAGTCAGCGCTGGCAGCGGGCAGGAAAGACTGGGGATCTTTCCTGCCTGCCCCAAAGAATCCACTGGACTGGAAGTGTCATGCCCATGGTGACGGTAGATAGCGGGCTGTGACCAACGATCGAAGCAGCCGCCGGGCGGTGGTGGAGGAGGCACGAGGGGCATTTCTGACCTATAGATTTTTTTTTCTTTATCTCTCTCATTTTGTTTTCTCCATCTAATTTTCTTCCTTCCCATTCATTCTGAGGCTTCTATCGCTTTTTTTTCTCTCTCTCTCCTCGTGTGACTCCCATGCAGGGTAGTTGCCTTCTTCACTGGGACCCTGTAGCTTGGGGAAGGGAGGGAGGAGAGCCAGCTCACCCTGAAGAACAACCGGCTCGCAAGAGGGTAAAAAATTTAACAACCGGCTCTTGCGAGCCGGTACAAGCCGGCTCCAGCACACCACTGCTCGTTACTCAATTGAGGGGTGCGCGTATCTCACAGTGCAGCAGGAACAAATGACCCACTCAGCTTGCAACTTCTGAGCATCTCTCTCTCTCTCTCTCTCTCTCTCTCTCTCTCTCTCTCTCTCTCTCTCTTTCTCTCTCTCTCTCTCCTCTCTCTCTCTCTCCAGGCTGGAGATTTTGGGACAGTCCTGGATTTCTGACAACCCTATTCCGTTGCATTAAGATACCTGCAGCACTGATATCAATGGGCAGGATCGGGCACCACAACTTCCACACAGCTTTGGGATGTAAGTTCAAAAGTAGGACTGTCCCTAAATATCCAGCCTGGAACTGGGTAACTTGGCATCTGTTTTTCTCTCTTTCCATCTAAATTTCCAAGTTTATTAAAGGCTTATATCCCGCCCATCAAGTGATATCTGAGCAGCCTACAATATAGAGGTAATTAAGAAATGGTTGAGAGAACTGAACAACAGACAGTGAGGGAGGAAGGGAATGAAATGCAATATTTGACAGGAAAGCTGGGCAGAAAGCACAAGAGGAGAGGGATTGTGACATCCAGGTCACCAACTGTGCCCACAAGTATAATATTAAGCCCTAACCATAAGCATCAGCATATAAGAAGGTTTTTAAGTCAGTCTTGAATTTTTTGTAGGAAGCATGAGAGATGGAGATGAGCTGGTAGTTCCAGAGCTCAAGGCCTTGAATTGAAAAGATGGGCTGTCGTGTAGTGTCATATCTGATTTCACGTAAAGTTGGGACTATAAGTTGGTTATGTTGGGATGACCTGTGTATAATAGCCATCTACAACCTTAGAAAAACACAAGTCCAGGTAAAAACGTCCAAGTGCTCTTCAGGGATGTCTTTTTTTTTTTTAAGAGTATGGGTGAAGGACATCCTTCGCTATGCCTCTGTCCCTGTGATGGCAGTTGAGGATGTCCAAAATGTGGATGTTTCTGTGAGAAGAATGTCCATGCCTTTGAAACCCCCTTTATTTATTTGGATTTTGGATCACAAGTAGCAGCAGTGGGATTTGAACCGGCCACCTCTGGATTGCAAGACCAGTGCTCTAACCACTAGGCCACTCCTCCATTCCTACACTCCACTCCCTTGAAATTTGGCCGTCCCTGTGTGTGTGGGGGGGGGGGGCAGTTCAGGACATCCAAAATGTTTGAAAGAAGGACATCCATGCCTTCGTTATGCCTCTGCTGACACACACATACCCCCCCCCCCCCCCCGGGACCTGCATACTGCCCCCCCCCCCACCCACAGGGATGGCCAAATTTCAAGGGAGTGGAATGGAGGAGTGGTTAGAGCACTAGTCTTGCAATCCAGAGGTGGCCAGTTCAAATCCCACTGCTGCTACTTGTGATCCAAAATCCAAATAAATAAAGGGGGGTGTCAGCTTGGAGAAGAAACAGCTGAGGGGAGACATGATAGAGGTATATAAAATAATGAGTGGAGTGGAACAGGTGGATGTGAAGCGTCTGTTCACGCTTTCCAAAAATACTAGGACTAGGGGGCATGCGATGAAACTACAGTGTAGTAAATTTAAAACAAATCGGAGAAAATGTTTCTTCACCCAACCCGTAATTAAATTCTGGAATTCGTTGCCGGTGAAGGTGGTTAGCTTGGCAGAGTTTAAAAGGGGGTTAGACAGTTTCCTAAAGGTCAAGTCCATAAACTGCTACTAAATGGACTTGGGAAAAATCCACAATTCCAGAAATAACATGTATAGAATATTTGTACGTTTGGGAAGCTTGCCAGGTGCCCTTGGCCTGGTTTGGCCACTGTCGTGGACAGGATGCTGGGCTCGATGGACCCTTGGTCTTTTCCCAGTGTGGCATTACTTATGTACTTAGAAACACAGCAAAGGCATGGACATCCTTCTCACAGAAACATCCACACATAGGAAGGTCACAGGGACACATAGGAAAGTCACAGGGACAGAGGCATAGCAAAGGACATCCTTCACCTATACTCTAAAATAAAAAAAAGACAAAAGTTTTTAAAGTTGTTTTTTTCAGGGTGGGAGGTGGTTAGTGACCACTGGGGGAGTCAGGGGAGGTCATCCTCAATTCCCTCCAGTGGTCATCTGGTCATTTAGGGCACATTTTTGTGGTTTGGTCATTTAAAAAAAAAGGACTAAGTAAAGTCGGCCAAGTGTTCGTCAGGGACGTCCTTCTTTTTTCCATTATCACTTGAGGACGCCCATCTGTTAGGCACGCCCAAGTCCTGCCTTTGCTACGCCTCTGAAACGCCCCCAGGAACTTTGGTCATCCCCGCGATGGGATGCAGTTGGGGATGCCCAAAATCAGCTTTCGATTATGCCGATTTGGGCGACCCTGAGAGAAGGACGCCCATCTCCCGATTTGTGTCGAAAGACGGGCGTCCTTCTCTTTCGAAAATGCACCTGATAGTAACATAGTAGGTGACGGCAGATAAAGACCTGTACGATCCATCCAATCTGCCCAACAAGATAAACTTATTGCATAAGGTAAGATAGAGACTGACATAAAATTTTGAGCCAGTTGGATTTAAAAAAAACAAAAAACAAGAAACTTCTCCAGACCCAATAGATAATGGGATAAAGAACCAATGTGTACTGAGATTGTGTACCCCGAAAGTTGAAAGTGGTGTGTGTCTTTTTAGAAATAGATTATATTCTTTATACCATAACACACTTAGAACCATTATCATAAATCTCCAGGCATATTTAATAGCATCAAAAAGTCCCGAAGTTTGAAAGTAAATTGTCACAAACTATATTGTGCCTTGAAATCCATTCAGCAGCTACAAAAAAAAACAAACAAATAGAATCCAAAGGAATTCTATCCCTTATAGAGAATAGCCCATTTTTGTCCATAGCAAACCTCCTTGCTGAACGCTCGGCTGTTGCAGTATTTATTAACATAATTTTCAATCTCATGTTAATGCATCAGAAGAAAGTAGATGTGCATCCCATTACACTATGTGCATGCATTTGGCCAAGATATAAACCTCTGGGACCTAAGTGAAAGACAGAAACATGAAGCTGCGCCAGACGCTGGGATCGATTAATCTGCAAAGACCATGCAAGAGCTTTTAAGGAGAGAGCAGTAGTATTACTTGGCCTGCTGAAAATATCAATAATTATCTTCCATGATTTGATTACCCCCTCATTTGATCTTCCTCCTAAGTCTCCTTTCTTTTTTGTCCTCAGATACTTCCCCATATTTTTTTTACATTTCTATATCTATCTTGATTTAAGTACCTGAAAAATATAGATATTTGAAAAAAAAAACATTATAGAAAAATATCACAACAAAAAAGAAAAGGAGATTGATGAATAGGATGTATAGATAGACATAAAAACTGAGCCACCCCCCTCCCTCCATCGCTTTGTTTTTTAAACTCTCCTTTCTTCTTCGGCCATCCATGCTGTATTCATGCTTTCTTCACATCACTGTGATGACAACCTCCTCCCCCTCAACAACAACAAAAAAAAGGAAACAGAAAGCAGTGGCATGCCAGGTTTACCTAGATGCATAACAGTGACTTAAAATAAAAATGCAGAAGAAACACAAGCAATATTAGAGCTTGCTTTTTTTTTATGCTTTATCTGCCCACTGAATTATTAAGAACAGTTTTCCCAGTACTGCTGCCTAAGAGTTTACGGGATGTCATCGGATATCTTTCCCTTTTGTGCATTTTAAGAAATCCATTGTATTAGTAGGTGACCTAATAATGTAAAAGATTGAAAATACCTATCTGAACAAGGACTTCTGATTTGGAAGCCCTCCACCCACTAGCTCTTTCAGAGACAAGCAGTACTTCAGCTCTCCTGTCAGAAGGCCCGCTTGGCTTAATTCAGTAACCAGAGTATCAGTTATAGTTCTATTTATTTATTCAGTATTTAGGGGTCCGTTTACTAAGCTGCGCTAAATGATAAAATGCCCATTATATTCCTATAAGTACATAAGTACATAAGTAGTGCCATACTGGGAAAGACCAAAGGTCCATCTAGCCCAGCATCCTGTCACCGACAGTGGCCAATCCAGGTCAAGGGCACCTGGCACGCTCCCCAAACGTAAAAACATTCCAGACAAGTTATACCTAAAAATGCGGAATTTTTCCAAGTCCATTTAATAGCGGTCTATGGACTTGTCCTTTAGGAATCTATCTAACCCCTTTTTAAACTCCGTCAAGCTAACCGCCCGTACCACGTTCTCCGGCAACGAATTCCAGAGTCTAATTACACGTTGGGTGAAGAAAAATTTTCTCCGATTCGTTTTAAATTTACCACACTGTAGCTTCAACTCATGCCCTCTAGTCCTAGTATTTTTGGATAGCGTGAACAGTTGCTTCACATCCACCCGATCCATTCCACTCATTATTTTATACACTTCTATCATATCTCCCCTCAGCCGTCTCTTCTCCAAGCTGAAAAGCCCTAGCCTTCTCAGCCTCTCTTCATAGGAAAGTCGTCCCATCCCCACTATCATTTTCGTCGCCCTTCGCTGTACCTTTTCCAACTCTACTATATCTTTTTTGAGATACGGAGACCAGTACTGAACACAATACTCCAGGTGCGGTCGCACCATGGAGCGATACAACGGCATTATAACATCCGCACACCTGGACTCCATACCCTTCCTAATAACACCCAACATTCTATTCGCTTTCCTAGCCGCAGCAGCACACTGAGCAGAAGGTTTCAGCGTATCATCGACGACGACACCCAGATCCCTTTCTTGATCCGTAACTCCTAACGCGGAACCTTGCAAGACGTAGCTATAATTCGGGTTCCTCTTACCCACATGCATCACTTTGCACTTGTCAACATTGAACTTCATCTGCCACTTGCACGCCCATTCTCCCAGTCTCGCAAGGTCCTCCTGTAATCGTTCACATTCCTCCTGCGACTTGACGACCCTGAATAATTTTGTGTCATCGGCGAATTTAATTACCTCACTAGTTATTCCCATCTCTAGGTCATTTATAAATACATTAAAAAGCAACGGACCCAGCACAGACCCCTGCGGGACCCCACTAACTACCCTCCTCCACTGAGAATACTGGCCACGCAATCCTACTCTCTGCTTCCTATCTTTCAACCAGTTTCTTAATCCATAATAATACCCTACCTCCGATTCCATGACTCTGCAATTTCTTCAGGAGTCTTTCGTGCGGCACTTTGTCAAACGCCTTCTGAAAATCCAGATATACAATATCAACCGGCTCCCATTGTCCACATGTTTGCTTACCCCCTCAAAAAAATGCATTAGATGGTGAGGCAAGACTTCCCTTCACTAAATCCGTGCTGACTTTGTCTCATCAGTCCATGTTTTTGTATATGCTCTGCAATTTTATTCTTAATAATAGCCTCCACCATCTTGCCCGGCACCGACGTCAGACTCACCGGTCTATAATTTCCCGGATCTCCTCTGGAACCCTTCTTAAAAATCGGAGTAACATTGGCTACCCTCCAGTCTTCCGGTACTACACTCGATTTTAGGGACAGATTGCATATTTCTAACAGTAGCTCCGCAAGTTCATTTTTTAGTTCTATTAATACTCTGGGATGAATACCATCAGGTCCCGGTGATTTACTACTCTTCAGCTTGCTGAACTGACCCATTACATCCTCCAAGGTTACAGAGAATTTGTTTAGTTTCTCCGACTCCCCCGCTTCAAATATTCTTTCCGGCACCGGTGTCCCACCGGTGCCGGGCTACCGGTGCCGGGCTTCCGGCACCGGTAGCCCTCTTATCATTTAGCACATGCTAAATCTGTTAGCGTGCCTGAGTGAAAGGACCCCTTAGTGTGGTACAGTATGTCCCTGTCCCCAGAGAGGGCTCAAAATGTAAGCTTATATCAGAGAATATAGAAGATCAAGGGGCCCTTTTACTAAGCCGCGTAAGCACTTACGCTCGCCAATTCCAAGTTACCGCGAGGCCCTTATGGTAATTTCATTTTTGGCCCGCGCCCGCTACGCTTGTCCAAAAAATATTTTTTATTTTCTGGTGCACATCAGGTACAAGCGTCAAGTGGCATTTGTCGTGCATAGACCATTACCGCCTGGTTACCACATGAGGCCTTACCGCTAGGCCAGTGGCATGTGGTAAGGTCTCAGACCCAAAATGGACGCACAGCAATTTTCATTTTGCTGCACGACCATTTTCGGCAAAAATTTTAAAAAGGCATTTTTTTTGTAGCTGCGCGGAAAAATAATTCTGCATGCACCCAAAATACACGTCTACACTACCGCAGGCCATTTTTCAGCGCACCTTAGTAAAAGGACCCCCTAGTGACTTGCCCAAGACCACAAGGAGTGTCAGAGGCATTTGAATACTGGTCTCTCTGGGTCACAATCTGTTGTTCTAACCACTGGGCTACTCCTCTCCTTGTAAACTTACAAAGAATCTGCTATGACATCAGTGTGACTTGCCTATCCTGACTCAGTGTCTGCTGCCCTGTTCTTAATTTTCCCTTTCCTTGAACTTTCCACTTCAGGAAAATCCTGTCTGAACCCTACTTGCAGAGATTCCAAATTACCAAGTTCCAAGCTGAAGACATTTTAGCCAGTCCTGCTTTTGACGGTAACATCCCAAAGCAGTGTGGGATTTGTAGTGCCTGATCTGCTATTGAAATAAATCAGTGTTGCATGTCCCATAATGCACCAGAATGGGGTGGTCAGAAATCCAGTACTGTCCCAGAATCTCCAGTCTGGAACTGGGTAAACTGGCATATCTGTGGTTGCCATTATTTTTGCTGCTTTATGAGAAGGAAGTATGTCAAAAATTCTGTCAAACTCACTCCATTTGTGCTTTTGAATATCATTCAGATTGGAATGATTTTTTTTTCCCGAATTTTACTGGCTTGCCCAATCCAGCTGCACACTTTATATGCTAATATAAATTCTATTTTTGTTCCCCTTTGGGGTTTTAAGTGATTGTAATTGTTGCTCTTCAAAAGCCAAACAGATGATGATTGTAGCTTCATGAATATACCAGAAGAAACCCACTTTGATTAAACGTGCACATCCACTTCACAATTATCTCCATTTTATCCAGCTAAGAAGCAGGAAAATGGCATGCACAGTTCATTGAAGCCAGTTCAGTTATTTAAACATCACTTTACTGAGCTAGCAAGAGATGGTAAAAGAAAATAGTTGGGGGGGGGGGGGGGGTTAATGTGGTTGGTTGGCCTGCAGTCAAATGGTAGGTTAGGATATTTGGCTGATCTCACAAATGCTTCCCAGCAGTAGCATAGGCAGAAATGATTTTTTGATGGGTCCTAAGGTTTACCTTGATGTGCACTGGCCATAGAGGTCTGAGGCATGATATTGAGGGGGTGGGGAGAGATGGGGGTGGGGACTGCTGATTTGGGATGCAGGTAAGTGAAGTTCTGAGACGACTTGAGAAAGAGAGATTGCAGGGGATGAGGGGGGTTGAGAAGAAAATAACTGCTGGGAACAGGATGGAGGGTAAGGGATCAGAATCTCATCCCTTATACCCCACCCTCCTCCCTGCACTCTCAACATCCTTCGTCACCAGCAATCTCTTTCTCAACCCTTCCACTCCATGACCCAATCCTGTCAGCAGTGCACACAAGCTCTCACTCTCTCTCATACACACACACACTCTCAGTGTCACATCCCAAATCCTGTATCTCTCAGTCACACTCTTATTTATAGCAGTACTGAAGAACTAGCTACCTTCTACAAGAGTCCCTCCTACTCCCAGACAGTTTGCAAAGCAGAGTCCCAGACAAATACAGGGCGGCCAAATTTTGGGTTCAGTTTTTGGTTCAGCACCAAAACGGGCTCAAATTCTATTTTCAGTGTGGTTTCAGTTTCAGTGTAAAATGTTTTTTTTTTAAGTTTCTGCTAAAACTTGCTGCATGTTTTCAGCAGTAACCAAATGTTTGTGCTCTCTCCCTTCCACCTCCAAGGAGGAGTACCCTCCCTTCTGAACAGAAGTAGACCCTCCCAGACCCCCCCCCCCCCCCAACATGCCTCCTAACCACCCACCCACCTATGGGCTCACCCCCAGACTTCCCTTAAAATCTTTGGTAGTCCAGAGGTGTAGTCAGGCAGAAGCGATCCCCAGTCGCTCCTGCCCATGCCAGCTCTCCAAATGACTGCCACAACCTCTAGAGGCAGTCTTGTAAGAAGTCATGACAACCATTTTTAGAACAGAGTCAGCATGGGCTGAAGTCATTGGGGATCATTACTGCCCCAACTAGACCCCTAGACCACCAGGAATTTTAAGGAAGGCACAAGGGAGCCTATTGGTGGGTGGATTGTTAGGAAGCACATTGCAGGGAGGGTCCAAAGGGAGGCTACTCCTGTTTGGAGAAGGGGCAGAGCCCAGATTAAGTTTCATTGGTCCATACTCACATAGCAGAAGTTTTGAATTCAGGTTTGGCTTCAGCCAAAACAAAGCAGTAAGTTTCAGCTGTAGTTCTGATTTCAACCAAAAGCTATCAGACGATTTGGCTACAAATTGAGTTTCACCCCAAATCCCACAACCTGCGCCTAGCCACTTTTGCAGTGCTGAGGCCTGCATAGTACTGACACTAATATTACCACTTTTTCTTCAACCAAGCTCCCACCTCATCCTTTTCCTCTTGTCTTTGGTCCCCATAGCCTCAGTGTTCACACCAGGATGGACACCGCCCTATGCTGTCATTGGGTTCACAAGAAGCCCAAAGTTAGGTGGGCCTGAGTCCAAAGTTAGAAGGCCATGACCCAGTAGGCCCAATCTTTTGCTTTCAAGACTAGTAAAAGCCCAAAACTGCATACAATCCCTGATGAGGAATTTGGACCATCCCTACCTGGAAAAGTACATGACACAAAGCTAAATACAAAGAATAGGGGAACAGAAACAATACCCACAACATAAATTATCAAAACAAAAAATTGGGGTAATAGACAACAGCTTCTCCATACAATACATTCTATACTAAAATATGCTTTTACACACACTAGGAGAGTATCATAGATATAGACCTACAAATAAGTTATGAGGCCTCTTATGGGCCATCCCATTTCAAGCCCTCAACTTTCAGGTCTTCATAGACAAGGAGGGGCATTTTTGATATGATGTCCAAGTCGGACTTTGGACATTTTGTGTTATCCAAATAGTAAATGTAACCATTTCGAAAGCGCAACATGTCCTTTTTTTCGAAAATACCGTTTGTAACAAGGCTTTGTGCTCTGTGTGTTTATCTTTTTAGATCATTTAATAAAAGGTACAAGTGCAAAACATAGAAATCGAGTCATTGGAATGTAGGAGTGGCCAACGTTTTTAGTAGACTGGTTCCCCAGATATCCTAGGAGGGCAATTTGGCACCCTAGGGTGCACTACTGTGGACTTCATTTAAGTGCTCCCAGGTATACATCTCACCATTGCTACCTTACCTTATCTGCTGAGCCCTCCAAAACCCACCCAAAACCTACTACCCCAACTGTAAACCACTACAATAACCCTTATGGGTGAAGGGGGCACCTATATGTAGGTACAGTGGGCTTTTGGTGAGTTTTGGAGGGCTCACAGTTTCCACCACAAGTGTAAAAGGGAAGGGGGAGATATGAGCCTGGGTCTACCTGTCTACAGTGCACTGCACTCACCACCAACTACTCCGGGGACCTCTATGCTACTCTAATGAACCTGACTATAACATCTGAGGCTGTCATAGACACTGGTAAGTACTATTTATATTTACATTTTTGGGGGGTGGGAGGGGGTCATCCCTGATTTTCTCCAGTGGTCATCCCTGATTTTCTCCAGTGGTCATCTGGTCATTTAGAGCTCCTTTTTGTGCCTTATTAATTCTGAAAACAAGTCTAGACCAAAACATTGAAATTTTCACCCTAGATATTGTGGTTTTGTTCCATTATGGCTGTAAAATGTCCAAGTGTTAGGAATGCCCTAAGCCTGCCCTTCAAAATACCCAAACACGCTCTCTTATGGTTTTGATACATTGCAGACAAAATGCATAAATGTCTGCAAAACAACTTTTGAAAATATCGATTTGGATGTTTTGAGAAGAACTCTGTCTAAATGGTGTTTTATGACACTTTTTGGATGTTTTTCTCTTTCAAAAACGAGCCCCTTAATCATTTACTCTCCACAAGGTGTGTTACAAATTTTAATAATTTTCAAAATAGTTACTTCTACTTCTTCACAATCAAAAATCACAAACTAAGGGGTCCTTTTATTAAACTACAGTAGAAGGAAGTCTGCACTAGCATCAGTGCGTGTTTTTGATGCGTGCTGAGGCCCCCTTTTCCACAGCGGGTAAAAGGCTGTCTCTTTTTAAAAAAAAGAAATGGTCATGCAGTAAGTGAACCACTTACCATGCAGCCATTTCAGGAGGGAGCACTTACCGCCACCCACTGAGATGTTGGTAAGGGCTCCAGCGCTATCCCAGCGGTAACCAGGCAGTGATTACCACCGGGTAAACACCGGTGCTACAAAAATAGAAAAAAAAAGCTTAGCAGCTTCAAAGGTGTTTTGGCACCCTAATGTGCCTGCTTCCAGAGTCATTTTCCAAACCACCGCTGAGAAACCTTTATTCAAAGAGCAATAAACACCTCAAAAGTATCAAAAAAAGTGACTCCGGACACAGCCACATTGGGGTGCCGAAACACCACTGAAGCTGCTAAGCTCTTTTTATTTCCACTAGGGCTGTTTATCGATTAAAATTTCTAATCGCACGATTGCCAGCGATTAAACTTTTTAATTGCATGGTTGATCACATAAAGTGTCTCACTCACATTTTCACCTGTATAGTGCAAAATATAGGCTACAGATGTCAAGTCTCAAAACTGACGTGGAGGGGCATAATTGAACGAAAACGTCTATCTCCATGAGCATTTATCTCCGAGAACGGGTCCGTGAAGGGGCGGACCGAACCGTATTTTCGAAAAAAATAGACGTCCATGTTTTATTCGACAATTTGTGAGCTGGGCGTTTTTGTTTTTCAGTGATAATGGAAAATGAAAGCGCCCAGCTCAAAAAACGAATAAATCCAAGGCATTTGTTCGTGGGAGGGGCCAGGAGTCGTAGTGCACTGGTCCCCCTCACATGCCAGGACACCAACCGGGCACCCTAGGGGGCACTTTTACAAAAACAAAAAAAAGGTAAAAGAGCTCCCAGGTGCATAGCACCCTTCCCTTGTGTGTTGAGCCCCCCAAACCCCCTCAAAACCCACCACCCACAAATCTACACCATTTCTATAGCCCTAAGGGGTGAAGGGGGGCACCTACATGTGGGAACAGTGGGTTTGGGGGGGTTGGACGACTAAGCATTAAGCAGCACAATTGTAACAGGTAGGGGGGGGATGGGCCTGGGTCCACCTGCCTGAAGTCCACTGCACCCCCTAACAACTGCTCCAGGGACCTTAATACTGCTGCCAAGGAGATGGGTATGACATTTGAGGGTGAAAATAAAAAGTTGTGAAACATCATTTTTTGTGGTGGGAGGGGGTTAGTGACCACTGGGGGAGTCAGGGGAGGTCATCCCCGATTCCCTCTGTGGGTAATCTGGTCATTTAGGGCACTTTTTGGGGCCTTATTCGTGAAAAAACAGGGTCCAGGAAAAGTGCCCTAAATTCTAGCTACAAATGCATACTTTTTTTTCCATTATCGGCGAAAGGCGCCCATCTCTGTTCGGGTGATAACCACGCCCCAGTCCCACCTTCACCACGCCTCCGACACGCCCCTGTCAACTTTGTACGCTTCCGCGATGGAGTGCAGTTGAAAACGTCCAAGTTCAGCTTTCGATTATACCATGTTATTCATTTTTGGGAGATAAACGCCTATCTCCCGATTTAGGTCGCAATATAGGCGTTTTTGTCTTTCGATTATAAGCTGGATATTGTACTTCAGTTACTAACTGAAAATAAAATAATTTTTCTTACCTTTGTTGTCTGGTGATTTTATTTTTCTAATCATCTTATTTCCTGTCTCTGATTCTGTTCCTCTGTCTGTGCTCTGAACTCTATTTTCAGGGCCTCCTCTCTCCTCACTATTTCTTTTCTCTCCTCCTCTCTTCTTCATTTCTTCCCCTATAACATCTTTCACATTCAACTTTCAGCCATTTTTCTTCCTCCTTATAGGAGAGAGCAGCATGATGTGATTAATCAAGTTAAAATTATTAGTGCAAGTTCAAAAGAATTTGCTTTAAATGAACAGCCCTAATTTCTACTTATGTGAGAATCCAGTGGTGTCTTTTTCTACAGGCAAATTTAAGCTAAGTGCTTTTCTTGTCTAGGTGGCATTTGATTTTTTTGTGGTGGCATAGTTTGTGATTTTTGATTGTAAAGAAGTAAAAGTAACTTTTTTAAAAACTATTAAAATTATTATACATTTTTTAAGGGTACTTGTAACAGACCTTGTGGAGAGTAAATGATTAAGTCTATGTAGGCCTGAAGGTTGAGGGCTTGAAATGGCATGGCCCATAAGAGGCCCCATAACCTATCTGTAGATCTATATTAATATCTATGATACTCTCCTAGTGTGTGTAAATGAATATTTAAATGTAAAATTTATTGTGTGCAGAGGGTGTAGTCTATTTCTCAAATTGTCCCTTTTGATAACAGATGTAGTGCCAGCATTTTTCATAAAAATATATCTGCATCGTCTCCAAGCTACAAAGTCTGATGGTACTGGGGGCTGCTGTAGAGTCAAAAAGAAATAAACATAATAATATGTTTTTCTAAAAAAATACCAAAAATGCGCAAGTGTAGAAAATAAAAATAGTACACTAAAAAAATGATTCCTAAATTGTATATTTTCAATCAAAACTGAAGTCAGAGAGCGAGGCCTTCTGAGGAAAACCAACAGATGTATGAAATCCATTTATAAACTGAGTTTTAAAAGAATATAATTTGTGTGTTGATCAGACTAGCATTTTGATCTATGTTTCCTGTCAACTTTTTGATGATGACATGTGTGTGACTCGAGAAGGCTATCAGACAATGCATCAATTTTCCTTCTCCAAGACAGCCAGTGCTATGGAGAAGGGGGAGGAGTTTTCTAAGGAAGGAAAACATTAATGTGTGTCTCTCTGTTGACAGGGGACTTCTGTGGAAACTGTCATGAGGACAGAACACAGATGAGAGAGGTGTGAGAGATTTTAAGGGAATTAAATTCACTTAAGTTTTGTAGTAGTTCCTAAGGCAAAGGGAGGGAAATCCTACCCATTAAAACGCTTTCACCTTGGGTGGAGGCACCAGGCACCATATATATATGGTGGCTGTCAGGCCACGCCCCCCCAAACTGAGGGACATTACATAGATTTGTGGAGGCTTACCTCTGGGATCATAAAAAACTTCTCGAATTTAAAATAGGATTGACATTTTTTTTTTAATGGATACTGAGGATGTGTTGATGTTGAGAAGTTGGTGTAAAGGGGAGGAAACTGATCCAGCAAGCATTATTAGTCAGGGGTGTGCCTGAATATATGGAATCAATTGAACAGGCTGTAGAGGAATTGAGGATATTGGGGCAAATAAAAGTCAAAGCTAAACTTTATGTTGAGGGTACAAGGGAATTAAAAGTTCTCTGTACCTGCTCTTGAGGAATAATTCCTGATAAGCTGCCTCTTACTCTGTCTTTAGAGAAAGGAATTATTACTACTACTACTATTACTAATCATTTCTATAGTGCTACTAGATGTACACTGCGCTGTATACAGGATATGCAGGTACTTTCTCTGTCCCTAGAGGGCTCACAATCTAAGGTTTTATACCTAGGGCAAGGGAGGGTTACATGACTGCCCAACGATCACAAGGAGCTGCAGTGGGGACTCAAACCCAGGTCACCATAATTGTGGTTGACAGGAGAGATACACTGCCCCAGATTCCTGTTGACAATGAGGGGGAACTTTGCAGATTTCCTACCCCAGGGTGGCTACAGATTGTTATGTCCCCTGATGCATTGATTGATGCAATGGGGAGGGTAATAGAAAAATGTTTACAGTTCCACTAGGACACCAGTCCATATAAAAGGCTAAGATTATTCTCATGGATGGAGTCCAACTCCTTTTGGTGAGGGTGCATTTAATTTTAGCACTCCAGATGGTACAAGAATGGCAGTGCACAGAGGGCAAAAATAAAAAAAAAGACAGGTGATATAAGTCTGCAGACCCCTGCCTTTGATGTGGTAATGTCCCTGACTCTTTATAACCCTGAAGCTACTGCCAGAGACATTTTAGACATGCAGGAAAATGTGTATGGTAGTACAACTGATCAAGATGATTGTTTTATTCAGTTCAAGACTACTGTGCAGGAGGGTAAGGAGAAACTTTCCCAGTATGTGGCACAATTGGAATATGTTATACTTAGAGCTGTAAGAAAAGGTGCTCACATGGCTGATTGTACTCAGGGCTGGATTGCTAGACAAAAGAGCCCCCTCCCCCCCCCCCCCCCCCCCCCCCCCCTTCATTTGCTGCACTGATGAGAAAGGTTAGGGAGGAAGAGGACAAAGATAAATTTAAATTCTTGGAGTCACCCAGTCCTATAATCAGGAAAGGAAAGACATACTGGATATTAAAAACCCCAAGTCTGGACATCTCTACTCCAGAAGGAATGAGGGGGGAGGGCAACATGGTTCAGCTCTGACAAGTGAGAAAGAATACCAGGCTAAAATACATGAATTGGAAGTTAAATTGGCTGCTTCACAGAGCAGGACTGATTTATTAAAAGGAGGAATTTCCCCACAAAGTAGACTGAACAGACCCAATATAGCCAAACCAGGAGTAATATGGGACCATCAGGGAGGCAGAGTAAATTATTTGATAAATGTAACAGGTGTGAGAAGTTAGGGCACTACAAGCGAGAATGTGGATTTCTACCTGATATACTAGGGAAGGTTCAGACCTCCCCAAATACAAGAAACAGTGAGGACTCTTGTGAGCAGGAGCACCCCAGAGCCATGAATGTTTATAGTTATCAGCCACAGCTGACCCAATCAGACTAGACAGAAGCCCCTGTGCCAGAGGGGCTGGTGGGGCCTAAGATAATTGTCCCCATCTATTTGGATGGTGTGACTACCCAAGCTCTATTAGACAGTGGGTCACAAGTTTCCCTTATATATCTGTGATGCCAGATTGTCACACATACCCCTACAACCTTTGCAGGGACTGGATTTGAGAGGTTTAAATCATCATAGTTGCCCCATGAAGGCTATATAGTGGTGACAATGGAGTTTCCCCAGTATTTTATAGGAAGAAGCCCAGAAACTAGAGACCCTGATATTAGTGTGTCTAGATCCTCAGCCTGGATCCCTGACACAGGTACTGTTAGGCACAAACTCACATATGTTTGATAGGGGAGTGCAGGAACCACAGAAAACCAGGAAACAATCTCCACTTAGAGAGTCCCAATCAAAACAGGAGTAGAGGACGGGTAATGGACACTCCACCACAGGAACTGGTTCTTGAAAGATACTTTATTGTACAAGCATTGAATAAAGTATCTTTCAAGAATTAGTTCCTGTGGTGGAGAGTCCATTACCTGCCCTCTACTCCTTTTTTGATAGGGGAGTGCAGGCATACTAGAGGATTATAGGTAGCCAAAGCTGGTATTCATTTCCAGAAGTTATGCTGTTACAGGTTTATTTAAAGGGGAGAGACACAGAACTAGACCAGGTGGGGAGAAATAAAGCAAGTAAGTTACCCCCTAGAGCAGGGGTTCTCAACCCAGTCCTCGTGACACACCTAGCCAGTCAGGATACCCACAATGAATTTGCATGAGATTGATTTACTTACAATGGAGGTAGGGCATGCAAATTTATCTCATGCATATTCATTGTGGGTATCTTGAAAACCTGACTGGCTACGTGTGTCCCAAGAACTGGGTTGAGAACCCCTGCCCTAGAGGTATTAAGCAGTTAAATGGCTGTTTCAACGATGATGCTATTCTCACCAATAAACCAGTAATTATTGAGGTTCCTACAGAGATCTAGTTGCCCACCAGACTTCCAGTGCAGAATGGTGTGTTTTCACTGGAAGGGGGGAAAGCCCAAAGAGTGTTTGTGAGGGTGAAAAATTAGTCTGCTCGCCCTATTTTATTTATTTATTACATTTGTACCCCGCTCTTTCCCACTCAAAGCAGGTTCACTGCGGCTTACATAGTAATTGGGATTACAAAGTATTGGTGGAGAGAAATAAGTTGAGTATTATCGGAGTAATAAAAGAAATAAGAATGTAGAAATGCAGGGATGAGGGGAGTAGAAGTATGAGCAAGGGTAAGTGAGCAATTGGAGGGTAGATGAGGTGGAGGGGAATGGGCAAGAGTGAAGGGAGTAGGAGAGGTGTGAGCAAGGGTAGGTGAGCATCGGGGGAGGGGTCAATGAGGCAAAAGGGGATAGAACAGGGGATAAGCAGGGGAAAATGAGACGGGAGATGCCTAAGACCCTTCTGTAATACTAAATGTCTATTTGCTAATACATTTCCACCATTCATGATGTATTGTAAGCCACATTGAGCCTGCAAAGAGGTGGGAAAATGTGGGATACAAATGCAATAAATAAATAAATAGTCTAGGTCGTTGTCATTGTCTCCTGGATATGTGGTGAACAGATGGGTTTGAGGGAATTAATCTGGATCATTTGGTATTTGAATACCCTCAGGGGTTAAAATAGCTACATTGGCTGGAAGAAAAGTCCATAATCTGCTATTGAGATAGATATGGGGAAAGCCACTGATTGTCCCTGGGATCAGTAGCATGAATCTTGCTACTATTTGGGATTCTGTCAGGTACTGAGACCTGAATTGGCCACTATTGGAAGCAGGATACTGAGCAAGATGGATCCAGTATGGCTATTCTTATGTTCTTAATACAGAAAGTTGAGCCAAAGAGAGTTGTACAGAGAATTGACCCCAATGTCTTTCAATTAGGTGACTCCCCTAGAGTGGAAGGCCCATTTACAGCTAAATCTGACACAGTGAGCCAGTGTGTTCTCATTGTCTGAATGGGATGTAGAGTGTGCTAAAGACGTAAATACTCCTTTAGAGAAAGATCATGGAGGATAGCCCCTGGTGACCTGGCTGATATAACCAGCCATTTGCAGGAACTTATGCAGCCAGGGATTATCTCTGAGTCCCATAGCACATATAACATAGTAACATAGTAGACAACGGCAGAAAAAGACCTGCACGGTCCATCCAGTCTGCCCAACAAGATAAACTCACATGTGCCATTTTTTGTGTATACCTTACCTTGATTTGTACCTGTCTTTTTCAGGGCACAGACCATATAAGTCTGCCCAGCACTATCCCCGCCCCCCAACCACCCGCCCCGCCTCCCACCACCAGCTCTGGCACAGACCGTATAAGTCTGCCAGCACTATCCCCGCCTCCCAACCACCAGCCCTGCCTCCCACTCACCGGCTCTGCACAGACCGTATAAGCCCTGCCCAGCACTATCCCCACCTCCCAACCACCAGCCCTGCCTCCACCACCGGCTAAGCTTCTGGGGAGTCCCTTCCTTCTGAGAAGGATTCCTTTATTTTATCCCACGCATGTTTGAATTCCGTTACCGTTTCCTCTCCACCACTCCCGCAGGAGGGCATTCCAAGCATCCACCACTCTCTCCGTGAAAAAGTACTTCCTGACATTTTCTTGAGTCTGCCCCCTTCAATCTCATTTCATGTCCTCTAGTTCTACTGCCTTCCGTCTCCGAAAAGGTTCATATGCGGATTAATACCGTTCAAATATTTGAACGTCTGTATCATATCACCCGTTTCTCCTTTCCTCCAGGGTATACATGTTCAGGTCAACAAGTGTCTACTCATACGTCTTGCAACGCAAATCCCATACCATTCTCGTAGCTTTTCTTGCACCGCTTCCATTATTTTAACATCCTTCGCAAGATACGGCCTCCAAAATTGAACACAATACTCCAGGTGGAGCCTCACCAACGTCTTATACAGGGATATTAAAACCTCTTTTCTTCTGCTGGTCACACCTCTCTCTATACAGCCTAGCATCCTTCTAACTACGGCCACCACCTTGTCACACTGTTCGTCGCCTTCAGGTCCTCAGATACTATCACCCCAAGATCCCTCTCTCCGTCCGTACCTATCAGACTCTCACCGCCTAACACATACGTCTCCCGTGGATTTCTGCTCCCTAAGTGCATCACTTTGCATTTCTTCGCATTGAATTTTAATTGCCAAACCTTAAACCATTCTTCTAGCTTCCGCAGATCTTTTTTCATGCTTTCCACTCCCTCCGGGGTGTCCACTCTGTTGCAAATCTTGGTGTCATTCGCAAAAAGGCAAACTTTACCTTGTAAGCCTTCGACAATGTCACTCACAAATATATTGAATAGAATCGGCCCCAGCACCGATCCCTGAGGCACTCCAGTACTTACCTTTCCCTCCTCTGAGCGAACTCCATTCACTACCACCCTCTGGCATCTGCCCGTCAACCAGTTCCTAATCCAGTTCACCACTTCGGGTCCTATCTTCAGCCCGTCTAGTTTATTCAAGAGCCTCCTGTGGGGAACCGTGTCAAAAGCTTTGCTGAAATCTAAGTAGATTACGTCCATAGCACGTCCTTGATTTAATTCTCCGGTCACCCAGTCAAAGAATTCAATGAGATTCATTTGGCACGATTTCCCTTTGATAAAACCATGTTGTCTCGGATCTTGCAACTTATTTGCTTCCAGGAAATTCACTATCCTTTCCTTCAGCATGGCTTCCATTACTTTTCCAATAATTGAAGTGAGCTTACCGGCCTGTAGTTTCCAGCTTCTTCCCTATCACCACTTTTCTGAAGAGGGACCACCTCCGCCGTTCTCCAATCCCATGGAACCTCTCCCATCTGCAAGGATTTATTAAACAAATCTTTAAGAGGACCCGCCAGAACCTCTCTGAGCTCCCTCAATATCCTGGGGTGGATCCCATCCGGTCCCACTGCTTTGTCCACCTTTAGATTTTGAAGTTGTTCTATATCCACTCCATTCTCACATGTACTTTTGCCAGTCAATTGCGGTCCTGCTCCAGGATTTTCTTCTGTGAAAACAGAACAAAAGTATCTATTTAGCAAATTTTTCTTCATCATTATCTATATAGTGGTTCTCAGCATCTTTCAGTCTCACAATTCCCTTTTTAGTCTTCCTCCTTTCACTAATATACCTGAAGAAAATTTTGTCACCCCTCCTTACATTTCTAGCCATTTGTTCTTCCACTTGCACTTTCACCAGACGTATCTCTCTCTTGGCTTCTTTCAGTTTCATCCGGTATTCCTCCACGTGTTCCTCTTCTTGAGTCTTTCTGTATTTCAGGAACGCCAACTCTTTAGCCTTTATTTTCTCAGCCACTTGTTTGGAGAACCATATTGGTTTCCTTTTTCTCTTGCTTTTATTTACTCTCTTTACATAAAGGTTTGTGGCCCTATTTATAGCTTCTTTCAGCTTGGAACGCTGTCCTTCCACTTCTCGTTCATCCTCCCATCTCATCAGCTCCTTCCTCAGGTATTCCCCCATTTTACTAAAGTCAGCATGCTTGAAATCCAGGACTTTGAGTTTTGAGTGGCCGCCCTCCACTTCAGCCATCATATCAAATCAAACCGTTTGATGGTCACTGCCGCCCAGGTGGGCACCCACTCGGACATTTGACACACTATCCCCATTTGTGAGCACCAGATCCAGCGTCGCTCCCTCCCTCGTGGGTTCCGTCACCATTTGTCTGAGCAGAGCACTTTGAAAAGCGTCCAAGATCTCTCTACTTCTTTCCGATTCCGCAGACGAAACTTTCCAATCTACATCCGGCAGATTGAAATCTCCCAGCAACAGCACCTCTCTCTTGCTTCCCCTATTGTACTAGTAAGGAAAAAGGATGGGTTAGTGAGAATTTGTGTTGATTATTGCACTCTGAACTCCAGAACCACTCCCGATCACTGCACTATCCCCTAAACTGAGGATGCCCTTGATTCTCTAAGTGGAAGTAAATGGTTCTCTATGTTAGATCTGCATAGTGAGTATTACCAAATCCACACGAAGGAGGCAGACAAAGAGAAAACTGCTAATGAAGAAGACTGTGGGGAATACGAATTTATTAGAGGTTTTAGTGCATGGCTTGACAAAGTTTTTTAGAACTAGGAGCTAGCTCGAAAATCTAGGTGCCAGACTTGGAACGAATGGAATTTTTTTCATTTTATGCATATTTATAAGTTGCACATTTATAATGTGCTCACTTGATGCACAGCAGCAGGGAAGGAGCAGATAAGAGGCAACTGCTCTCTCCTTTACCCACCCACATACAGCCATCACAAATTATCCCTCTTTGCACAAAGTGAAGACATATGCTCAATATTAGGGGCATTCACAGAGCTGACACTTATGTGTACACCCCCCCCCCCCCACACACACACACACACACACACACAGCTCTCTCTCTCTCTCTCTCCTCTCTCTCTCTCTCTCTCTCTCTCTCTCTCTCTCTCTCTCTCTCCCTCCCCCCAGCACACCCGAACACCCACACCAACAGCTCTCCCTCTCTCTGCCTCCCCCAAACCACCCCCCTCCCTAGATCTCTGTCAATCACCACCCCATATACCTTTCTGTAGCATACACTCCCCACACTGACTCCGCCCCCCCATAAAAAAATAAAAAACTGAACTCTCAAGATTGCTCTTCAGCTTTTTATCTTCTCCACCTGCCCAACTATTTTTTTTCTTTTTTCATTTTTTTTCTTGTTGTGTTTGCATCCACAGAGTCATTCTTATTGTCAGTGATGACATATGATCGTGGCAAACATAGCTGTTCAGGCTGGCCTAAGCGGGTATCACTCCTATCTCTGTACAATACCTGTTTTTTGCACAAATAAATGATCCCACCCCCTAATCAGTAATCATGTATCTGGGTGGCTCAGCTTCACCATCTGAGGCCCCAAACCTCTTACTTCCTCGACCCCACCTCTCAACTCCAGCCTCATAAGAATCAGAAGAAGGAAAGAAGAGTGGCTGTGCATCCAGCCACATCCTCCTTCTCTGCGTACTAAATCAAAATTTGTACCATGTGGTTCAAATATTACATTCTTTATTGAGTGGCAGAAGAGGAGGCTGTACCCTGACATGCAGCCAGTGGCGTAGGAAGGGGGGGCGGTGGGGCGGTCTGCCCCGGGTGCACGCTGCTGGGGGGTGTCGGCTCCGTTGATTCACTGCTTTCTCTGCCCCGGAACAGGTTACTTCCTGTTCCGGGGCAGAGAGAGCAGGGAACCAGCGGAGCCGACGCAGCTCCCAGCGACGTGCACTCGGGGTGGAGCAGCCCTCCCGCCTGCCCTCTTTGGTAAGAATGCACTCCGGGGGGGCGTGCGCGTGCGCCGAGGGGGGGTGCGTGTGTGCGCCAAGGGGGCGTGCGTGCACTGAGGGGGGTGTGCCATGCTGCATCCGGGGGGGGTGCGCAGCGGCAAACCGCCCCGGGTGTCAGCCACCCTCACTACGGCACTGCATGCAGCCACTCTGCTTTCCTTCTGCTTCTATTTGGTGCCCTCCAGGTAATTGCGGTGGGTAGGGTTGCCAACTTTGACAGAGAAAAAACAGACATCTGACCTTCTCCATGCCCCTCCTCCATGCTTCACCCCAAGTCCCTTGCCATACCTACTGTTGCACCCTTCCCTCAACCTTACCCTCTACACCTAACTGTCCACACTAGGGTTGTCAACTTAGAAGAAAAAATGACACATGTATGTACATTCTACGACTATTTCAAACTCTGTCTGATGTTATGACAAACTAAAATTAAATTTAAGTTTTAAAGTTACCTCAGTAAAGCCAATACACATTCCCTCCACAGCAAAACACTAAGCGCAAACTCATGCAAAAACACACTCAAAACCACCCCAAGGCCCTCTCTCTGTCTATGCATATCAGCCTCTCATTTCCTAGGACATATGACTCACTTGGATTTCTACTCCCCAAATGTATCACTCTGTGCTTCATTGCATTAAATTTAACTGCCAAAGATTGGACCATTCTTCTAACTTTTGCAGATGCTTTTTCATATTTTCTACTCCCTCCTGGGTGTCCACTCTATTACAAATCTTGGTATCATCAGCAAGAAGACAAACTTTACCTTTTTTTTTTTATTTATTTACTTATTTAAAAACTTATATTCTGCACAAGAGTCCTTGGCAGATCACAATTATACATACATAATATGCAAGTCACAAAACATTACAAATAAAACAAAATAATGCATTAAAAATATCTTACCGAAAAGCATAATCTCCATCATCCTGCTTCAGCCACCTACCCTCACATATGACTGTATAAACAAGAGTTTTCAATTCTCTTTTAAACTTATTCATGTCCCTGATCTTTCTCATACTTAAAGACAGTTTATTTCAGAGCAAGGGACCTGCTATATTAAAAATTAAATTTCTAAACACTTTCGAGTTTATCAAATGAAAAGAATGTTTATCCAAAATAAATTGGTCAGCCAATCTCAATGACCACATAGGTTGGCATATGTGAAGCTTTAAAGCTAAAACCTTTGAGGCAATGTCATTCACAAATATATGGAACTGAATTGGCCCCAACACCGACCTTCGAGGCACTCCACTACTCACCTTTCCTTCCTCTGATGAATTCCATTGATCACCAGTCTCTGGCATCTGTCTGTCAACCAGTTCCTAATCCAGTTCACCACTTTGGGTCCTAACTTCAGCCCATCAAGTTTATTCAAGAGCCTTCTATGAGGAACTATGTCAAAGGCTTTGCTGAAATCCAAGTAGATTACATCTAACTCACATCCTCGATCCAATTCTCCGGTCACCCAGGCAAAGATTTCAATCAAATTTGTTTGGTACAATTTAACTTTGAAAAAACCATGTTGTCTCGCATCTTGTAACCCATTGGATTCCAGGAAATTCACTATCCTTTCCTTCAGCAATGCTTCCATTACTTTTCCTATAATTGAAGTGAGGTTTACCAGCCCATAGTTTCCCGCTTCTTCTCTGTCGCCACTTTTGTGAAGAGGGACCAGGGACCACATCCTCTCTACTCCAATCCCACAGAACCTTTCCCAGCTCCAAAGATTTATTAAACAAATCTTTAAGAGGATCTGTCAGAACCTCTCTAAGTTCCCTCAATGTCCTGGGATGGATCCTGCCCAGTTTCATGGCTTTGTCCACCTTCATAAACACTTTATTCCATGAACAGTATGATATCCACTCCATTCTCGTATGTATCTTTGCCAGCTGATCGTGGTCCTTCTCCAAGACTTCCTTCTTTGAACACAGAAGTATTTGTTTAGCATGTTTGCTTTTTCCTCATTGCTCTCCACATTCAAAAAAAAATTCAAAATAAATATTTTTCCACCTTTGTAGTCTGAGCATTTTATTTTTTCCATTTGATTTGGTCTGTCTCGTCTGCTTTTCTCTGTTTTTCTTTTCTTTCCAGGTTCTGTCTATTTGACATTTCTCTCTTCATGTCTTGCCATCTATCTTCTCTCTGTGTTTCTATGCTTATCCTTCCCCCCCTGTGATCAACAACACCCTGCTTTGTTCCTATCCCACCATTTTTCCAGCTTTGCCTTGTGTTGAAACTTAACTTAACAGGCCATGACTTAGCAGGCAAAATTAGGCCTCCTTTTTATGCGGCCTTTATTTGGCCGCTAAGCCTGGCTGGTTAAGTTCCAAATATCAGGACTTAACTAGTCACACCCCCAGAACGCACCCAACATCACCGGCTTTATTTTCAGTTCTAACCGAGAATTTTCAGCAGCTATAACCAGTTAAATGCTGCTGAAAATGACCAGTTATCCTCTGAGATGTGAGTTAACTAGTCGGCAGCTGCTCCTGGATAGTTAACTCATGATGAATATTGGCCAGTAACTATAGTCTAGCAGGTATAATCACAGTAAAGCCAGCTGTTGGTTTTTCTCGGGAATCTGTTTCTGTTACTGATCGATATTCTTTTTCCTTGATTATTTAATTTTTTTACAGTAGGTACTCCCCTATAAATCTGGTCAAATATGTTAGGTTTATACTTCTCTTTTTAATTAAGGACAAAGATTTAGAACTGGAGTGTAAAGTAAGGAATAAGTCATAATGGGAAAGTTTGTATTAAAATCTTGGGGAAATAAAGTAATGTAAAAAAAGACTTTTCTTGTTGTGGGAAAACAAGAGATTTAGGAAGGGAGAATGAAACCCATCTATAAATTGGGTTTTGATGGAATATAATGCGTGTGTTGATCAGATGTTCGATCTATGCGTTTTCAGTCAGCTTTTTGATGATAACAGATTGTGTAACTACAGCAGGCTATCAGACTATGAGGGGCATAATCGAACGCGAACGCCCATCTCCATGGGCATCTATGTCCGAGAACAGGTACGTGAAGGGGTGGACAGACCGTATTTTCGAAAAAAATGGGCGTCCATCTTTCGTTTCGAAAATACGGTTTGTACGGACCAAAATGCCATGGATTTAGTCGTTTGTGAGCTGGGTGAGCTGTTTTTTTTTAGCGATAATGGAAAATAAAAATGCCCAGCTCAGAAACGTCCTAATCCAAGCCATTTGGTCGTGGGAGGGGCCAGGATTTGTAGTAAACTCGCCCCCCTGACATGCCAGGACACCAACTGGACACCCTAGAGGTCAGTGCGGTGGACTTCAGAAAACGCTCCCACATGCATAGCTCCCTTACCACAGGTGCTGAGCCCCTAACCCCCTCCCCCAAAACCCACTAACCACAAATGTACAACACTACCATAGCTCTTAGGGGTGAATGGGGCACCTACATGTGGGTACAGTGGGTTTTGGAGGCCTCCCATTTACCAGCACAAGTGTTACAGGTAGGGGGGATGAGCCTGGGTCCGCCTGCCTGAAGTGTACTGCGGTACCCACTAAAAGTGCTCCAGGGACCTGCATACACGCAGGCCTATAGGACTTGTTGCTGCTGTATAACCTTGGCACACCAGTTGACACCTGAAGACTAATCTCTTTGAAAAAGTCCTTTATTTGAATAAGCAAATTTACTCACAGTTAACTGCAGATCAGAGGTTGTGCCCCACTGGCAAAGAGTCTTCCTGGTACTGAGATTAGCAGTAGGTCAGAGCTGGCAGAATGCTGTACAATGCCCTCTTTCAGCAACATTCAAGGGAAGAACTAAGTTCTGTAACATGGCTAACACATGAAAGGGATCTAAAACTGGCTGACAAAAATGGCCACTACCTCATGGACTACCGGAAACAAAACAGGGCACACTCTGACCCAGTAAGCAGGGGGGAAAGCACCATGGGAGTAGAGCCTACCAACTACCAACATTGTGAGCATTTAACGCAAGCTACTGGAATCAAGGAGCCCAATACCCTACACCCACCACAATGCATTGTTGATGTGACTCTGCAGTGCGCATAACAGAAAAGGTGTCACACTCACCCGAGACCCACATCAGAACCAGGGAAAGGCTGTCACAGGATAGAACACATTCTGCTGTCATGGAGGTGGGTACGGCATTTGAGGCTGGCATAGAGGCTGGAAAAAAAAGTTTTTAAAGTGGGTATTTTTTTCGTAGGAGGGGGTAAGTGACCACTGGGGGAGTCAGGGGAGGTGATCCCCGATTCCCTTCGGTGGTCATCTGGTCAGTTGGGGCACTTTTTTGGGACTTGGACCTGAAAAAAAAGGGTCCAAAGAAAGCGGACCAAATTCTCGTCCAAAACGCCCTACTTGTTTTGATTATCAGCTAAAGACGCCCATCTCTCCTCGGCCGATAACCACGCCCCAGTCCCACCACGCCTATGACATGCCCCCGTCAACTTTGTTCATTCCTGCGACGGAGTGCAGTTGAAGACGACCAAAATCGGCTTTCGATTATACCGATTTGGTCGCCCATGGGAAAAAGACGCCCATCTCCCGATTTGGGTCGAAATATGGGTGTCTTTCTCTTTTGAAAATAAGCTGGCATGTATCAATTTTTCTTCTCTGTTTCAACTGATGCTATGGAGAAGGGGAAGGAGCATTCTAAGGAAGGAAAATAATAGCGTGTATCTCTTTGTTGATAGGGGAGTTCTGTGGAAAACTGTCAGTGAGGACAGAACACAGATGAGAGAGGTGTAAGAAATTTTAAGAGAGTTGAATTCACTTAGGGGACCTTTTACAAAACCACGCTAGCGTTTTTAGCTTGCGGTAAAAATCAGCTGACGGTAAATGCTGAGACGCCCATAGGAATATAACGGGCGTCTCAGCATTTACCACCAGCTGATTTTTACCGTGAGCTAAAAATGCAAGTGCAGCTTTGTAAAAGACCCCCTTAGGTTTTGTGGTAGTTCCTGAGGGAAAGGGAGAGAAATCCTACCTATTAATATTATTTCACCTTAGGTGGAGGCATCAGGTACCATATATATAGGGGGATCAATGGAGCTGGTCCCTGAAGCTCCTGCCAGTCCCCCCCTCCTGAGGGGCCATTATATGCATTACTGTTAAAACGTAATTCACTAGCCTGAGAGTGGCAAGGTTTGCAATCTCTATACTTGGGAACTCTGACTTTGACCCCAAGTTTCAGATATTTCTATGAAATGTCTGAGTCCTCAGAGACACCTAAGAAATTTCCAGATGCCTGTCCCTCCCTATTTATTCCCTGCAGGTATGGGAGTGGGTGAGAAATAACAAGAGGGAAGAGCTGGATCAGGGACTAAAGTGGTCTTCGTTCGCCATTTTGGTTTCTGTAGCCTCAGCCCCTCTTCTTTGCATTCTGCTATGCTACATAGGAGTGGAGAGGAATGACTGAAGCAGGAAACAGAGAGATGATCTCTGCTGAGTGAAATTGTCTAATGAGAGAGAGAGTGCTGGAATGAAGCTTAAGGTAGAAGGGAAAGGGAGAAGATAGGGAGAGAGAAAAAATGTATGTTAGAGTGTTGGGGGAGGGGGATTGGAAGATGAATCCCTTCCCACCCCCCACCCCCCAATTAATTCATACTGAATTTCAGGGTGACTGCAACTCAATAATTCTGAGATATGGCAATCTCTTATCCACATATACACCATCATAAACAAGCATATCATTAGTGTTTGGGTACCTGCATTTCCTTCTGAAGAAAAAAATATTTCCTAGGAATATGTCATATCTAATTTCATTTAATCAGGTGTGGCTTGCCTTGCAATTTGAAAAGAAATATACTACAGCATCAGACCTCCTATATAGAGCTAACAACCAAAGCATAATTTCAGGGGAGGAGATTCATTTAAGGGCACACATTCATTTTATGTCACTGTACATGTGAATTTTTTTGCACACATATAATCAATTTATTTTTTACTATTTATTAGGATTTCTTTACTGCCTTTTTGAAGGAATTAACTGAAGGCAGTGTACAGCAAGAATAAGTCAGACATAAGCAATAGACAATTACAGCAGTAAAAATATTCAAACAACAATACAATGTATGGCGTATACTACATCATAATTTCAACACAATACACAATAAAAAATTTAATAGACAGCATAGGGTGTAAGCAAAGACGGAACATATAGATATATAAAATAGAGTAACAGGAGTAAGAAAATAAGGGACTAGATTAAAGTTGCACATGAGGTTAAAAAAAAAATACACACCCACAGAGAGAGAGAGAGTGTGTGTGTGTGTGTGTGTTCTGACCTCATTTGCAACTTTCTTTAAACTAGTTCCTTACTCCTGTTACTCTATCATATCCTTCATAAACCAAAATCATTAGGACAAACATGTATAATTTATGGGGACCAGCTTAAAGTGTACTCAAACATATAATCAATGTGCACATTAACTATTATAGTAATTAGTGTGAGGTGTACATCATGAATTGAGTATAAGTCAGCATACAGGGTTACATACCAATAGAGGAATGAATAGCAACAAGGTCCCTCTAATAAGGTCAAGCACTGGTCCTCTAAAAACATAATAAGTATGGGAAACAGTAAGTATGATCAGAAGATAATTGGGAAAATCTCACCAGATAGTAAAAAGAAGAACTTAAAATCTAAAATCACTTACCCAAGCAACCAGCAGACTCACTTCCAGCTTGATTCACAGCAGCAAATGAGAGAGATAGGAAGTAAAGGATCTCTTATATATTTCCTGTCCACAAAAAAATCAATGTGTGTAAATACAATTTTCCCTGCATAAAAATATATTTGCTCAATGTAAAGTAATGTAATGAAGCAAAATAAAAAAAAAAGTAACCAAAAAAAAAAACCAAAGGAAAAACAAAATGAAAACCTACCCCTGCAAAACCTAAAGACTTTTATAAACTGAGCATGGCAGTAATAATGGGTGTGGATTTTAATACGAACAAATATACAACTATAAAAAACAATGCTTGTTTCAACTTTTAAAAAATTGACCCGTCTACAGTTGGTTTTAAAAGCGTGACAGAGCAAGAAGATGTGCATACTACATAGTGCTTAATAACAGAGATAGACCAAGAATGCTGACAGTTTATTGTATTTATTGACTCTATCACAGACATTTTCATTGAACATTTTTAAATTCAGAGACAGATTTAGATCCTTAATGTACTTAAGAATCATTGAGCAGCCATATTTAAAAACAACAACAACAAATCTATGATGTGACCTTTGCAAAGGTTTTACAACTTACCCTGCTTCCATTTCTGTTTCTATTAATACCCTACTCCTTTCCTAAGGACTTACTATGCCATACAAAAATGTATCCAAAAAAACTATTCAGGATTTTAAAACACAGGACTCTATTTACTAAGCCGCACTAGAGGTGCATTAGCGTTTTTAGTGCATGCTAAGCATTAGTGTGCGCTAACCATGTAGATGCCCATAGTATTCCTATGGGTGTCTACATGGTTAGCGCAAGCTAATTTTTAGCACGCGCTAAAAACGCTAGTGCACCTTAGTAAACAGGGTCCATAGTGTCTCTGTTATCAAGTCGAACTAGCAGTTCCCGTGTGGCTATGCCAATGGAGCCCATTCCCTATCCCTAACTATTACAGCACTGGCATGACAGTGCAAGCAAAAACATAGCCAGGTTGTGACATTGGGGGAATGGAGAGTGGACTGCACAGGCATGCGTAGACATGACGGACTGGTGGGACTGTGTAAACAATAGGCTCTGGTACCATTAGAAGTCCATTTGGGGAAGCTCTCATTCTCCTGGTGACCCACCTAGCTACGCCACTGAGTGCTTGCCAATTCATGCACATTAAATGCAATTCTATACATTTGAATACCTATGTATGTTACAGAATACTAGCATATACATGGGTAAGAGGCACCACTAATTAGCACTTACTCACTTATGTGCTAGCTGCAATTCTATTAAATATGCGCATATTCTCTTTAGTATGAATGTGAAAGGGGGCATTCATGTGGACGGAGCATGGGCAGATAATGAGCTGCTATATTGCATATGTGTGTAACTTACTGTAAATTACACATAAGTGTGGTGCCACATAACCATGGCCTGCTTAATCTATGGACCAGGTGAGGTTCTGGCCCAGGGTGCCAGAGATAAAGGGCGCCAAATGCATGAACCTCTGATGTCACTGGCCCTATAGGTTAAGCTGATCCAGAGCTTACCTGGCAGCATTGCGTGTGCAGGGTAAAAAGAAGAGCCGGCAACCCTCTATCTCTTTCTGGCTCGGGCCACCTTTCCCTGTCTACCTTTAAAGGCAATTTTCCCCTCCTAAACACAGACAATGTTTCAGCTAACACTGCCCGCATCAGCCCCAGCATCTTCCTTCTGCCCTGCCATGTCCTGTTCCCTCCTTTGACATAACTTCCTGTTTCCACAGGGGCGCGGCAGAGGGAGGATGCAGGGCATGATGCAGGTAGCATTAGGTGAAACACTGTTGGTATTCAGGATAGAGAAATTGCCTTTAAAGGTAGGCTGGGGGGGATGACCTGAGGGGGGCATGCCAATGGGATGGCGCCAAACCAAAAGTTGTCTCAGGGCGCCATGGTCCCTTGAGCCGGCCATGCACTTTGCCACAAAGCAACAAAAGAGAGTAGGGTAAAGAGATGGGTCTTCCAACATTGGACACTAAACACACGTACACTAATTGGTTCTGAAAACATGTATTTATTTTGCAAAACAGCTGGGACCCAACATGGGACCATGTTTTGGATTAAAAGCCTACCTCATACTTAGCGATATCCTCATTTATGTATTTTTATATTGCATCTCTTTAGAAGAGTTTCACCACTTCTTGAATTGCAGCAGACCCCTGAGGCAAGCTTTTAACCCGAAACATGGTCCTGTGTTGGTTCCCAGCTGTTTATGAAAATAAAGATGTGTTTTCATAACCAACCAGTGCTTGCATTTAGTATCCAACCTTGGAAGACCCATCTCTTTACCCTACTCTCTTCCACTGCTTCATGACAATCCCATAAGGGTCATCTATTCCTCCACTCTAGTGGTTTTCCCCATGCCACATACCTACAAACAAACACTTACGCATTGACATGGCATACAAGATGACGGCTACATATTTGCACGTAAGTAACACCTTATTCCCGTATTCTATAACAGCACTTACGCTAAATAATTCCACTTGGCACCATGATTGTTGGTGAAAATTTCGTGGCACTCCATTGTGCACCTTCTAGTGAATTATCTTATATGTACATACACCATTATGGGGCGAGAAATGGGCAGGTTATGGTTGGGAAATGGTATGGACAGCACACTGCAATTAGCACATGGTACTCTTCCATGTGGCAGCTGTCACTGTTACAGACAGCATGGATGCACCCACGCTATGTGCAAATATATTCACCATAAAATATTATTATATGTGGCTACTAAATGGGAACATGCTGGGAATGCTCCCAACAGTTAGCACACAAGCTTAGCATCTACTCACAGAACATACAAAACTTCACTGCACTTTAGTGAAAGGGCCCCCTAGTATTCATGTGAAGAACAAGCAGGAGGGGTTGGGGTTAATCTTACATTTGCCCATTAGTAATCTCAACATATTTTTCTGTTCACAGCTTTCTTTTTGTTTCCTTGTTTTCTTTTGTTTTGTTTCACAGCCCTAAAGTTTTATAAAAATGCTAGGTTCTCAAAGATAACAAAATGAAAGGACTGATCAGAATTCAAACTTTTAAGAGCACCTTTAAATGAAAAATTAAAGCTAGAAAAAAGAATCTAAACTTGTATACTCATTTTGTCAATGTATCTTTATCTTAACCTTACAAAATTCATACTGTTCCTTCCTGAGAGTTTTTATTTTTAATGATTTGGCATTAGAACAAGGTTTGGTTGTCAACCCAAGTGGACCAGTGCACTGGTTACTAGATTTACTAATGTGTGCTATGTTCTCCCTCTTTCTTTCTTTCTTCCCACCCACCAGGGTCTTGCGCTTCCTCCCCCTCCTCACTTTACTGCTGGGTCTGCAGATCCTGCGCCTACCAATGTTAACTGCAAGACTGGCATGACCCACTATGCAAATTGTGCACTCAAACAGTGTGGCAGTTCCATGAGGTTGGCACAGCACACTGAGTCGACCAGAACCATGTTCAAGGGTGCAGTAGTAGGTGGCAGGCAGAAAAAATGCCATTACAGCTGAAACTTCATAGAACTGCAGGGATCTTTGAGGGCATGCGTGCATTGAAGATCTGATGTGACTCTGCTCTCTCTGACTCTATTTCCTGTTGCCAAGGAGCAGAGCTTTGTCAGACCTTCAGACCATGTATACTCTCAAAGACTCCTGTGCATCTTTATTTATTAGGATTGGTGGTGCAATGTGGTCACAGAGCAGCAAGGGGGAAAGGAAGGACAGGGAGAGATGCTGGATTCCTGGGGGACAAGAGAGAGAAAAGATATGCTACACTGTAGGGGGCAGACAGGAAGAGCGAGGAATCAGGAAGAAATACTGGACCATTGAGGTGGAGGGGAGGGAAAGAGAGAACACAGAGAGATGCTGGACCATAGGGGTAGAGGGGAAGGCAGAGGGGATGTGAATATGTTGGTCTACAAGGGAGTGATAGGAAGGGGAGATGCTTGGCTGCAAAAGAGGGAGAAGAAGGAAGGGGGGCAGAGAAATGCTGGGTCATTGAGGAGGAGGGAAACAGAGGATGGGAGAATGCTGGATTACAGTAAAATGAAAGGGAAGGGAGGGAGATGCTGGGCTGTAGTGAAAGGAAGGGGAAGTAAGAAAGAGAAGATGTTGGAATTTGGTAGAGGAAGAGGGAGAGTAGACAGGAAGGAACAGTAACAGGGAGATGCTTCACTATAGGAAAAAGAAGAGATCAAGGAGAGCTGCTGAACTGCAAGTGGAAGGAAGAAGAGGAGACAGAGAGATGTTAGACCCTTCCTCACCCCCCTACCTTCATTGGGTTGAGAGAGTCGCGCTTTTGTGAAGGCAGCTTCCGGTGACAGCATGGTCACCATCTTGTCCTCTCTCGTTTCGACTTAACTCATGTCCTCTTTTCACCATCATAGTTCCATGGGTGTGTAATATATTTGTCCGTATACTTTACACAGATATTATAAGCAAAATCACCATCTGGTCAGTGTTGAAGACTGTAAATTTAGGGCAAAAGAACCAAGGGTCCAGAGCTGTTCTAACCCACATCTGAGTAGCTCACTACATCACGTGGTCTTTTTTTGGGGGGGGGAGTACTATTTATTTATGCTCAATATTTGGGCTTTAAGAAGATTTAAGTGGAACGTAAGTTAGAAGCTGATGTTTTGGTTGTTTCATCTGCAGGACTTTGTTTTTGTTTGGTATATTGTCCACTGGGAATGCTGACATATGATACCTCTTTATTGTTTGATCTTATTATTGCTTTCCCTGTTCAGTTAGAAAATTTATGTGATTTAGGGGATTTTAATATACCGTTCGATCCTCAATCTATTGAGTTTGCACAGCAGAGTCATTTTTTTTATGTTTGTACTGCTTTTGATTTTAAACAAATAGTTCCATATTCAACTCATATAGCTGGGCATGTTTTGGATTTAGTGTTGGTTCATCGTGTACTGTATGGTCGTGTGATTGCTACCCCAACAATTGATAAAGTTATTTGTACAGATCCTTCATTAATTACTTCTTCCTTTAATGTGATATCAAAAAGGAGGCAGGTTTCAGTGCATGGTCGAGAGGTTGTGATGATGAGGCTAAGTTGTGGGAAGTTTGGTCATCTAAGTTAGCAACCTTCCCTTCTTGTGGTGTAGTGGAGATGACTGCTTTTTAGAATTTCTCTCTCAAAGAGTCTTTGCATTTGATTGCACCAGAGAGGATTGCTGTGGTTTGTAATGCAGTGATGAATGCTCCTTGGAAGAATAAGGTTCTAAAGGAGTTATGTGTACTGATGAAATGATCTAAGAGGGAATGGAATAAAGGACTTGAGGTTGATGATTTTGATTCTTATAAGATTCATTTGCAGGAGTACCGTGGGGCATATGAGTTGTTGAGGAATACATATTTTAGGAATAGAATTTCTGAAGCTATTAATAGGCCCAAGGAGTTATTTGCTACAGTACGGTTCTTAGCAAGTGAGGAGGTACCACAGACACCTGAAAGTAATGTTTTGACTGCTGATATGTTTGGTGAGCTGTTTAGCTCAAGGAGGTTTTCTTGTCAGGAATGGAGGATGGAAGATAGGGATGTAATTCAAAATAGGTGCTCCCTAGACTTATTTATCTGGGAAGCTTTTAATGTAGTGACTGCATGAGAACTTTCTCATGTTTTGCACACATTGAAGATGACTAACAGGCTTATTTTCGAAAGAGAAGGACGCCCATCTTTCGACAGAAATCGGAAGATGGGCGTCCTTCTCACAGGGTCGCCCAAATTGGCATAATCGAAAGCCGATTTTGTTGTCCCCAACTGCTTTCCGTCATGGGGACGACCAAAGTTCACGGGAGTGTGTCGGAGACTTAGTGAAGGTGAGACTTAGGCGTCCCTAACACATGGGCGTCCTCGACCCATAATGGAAAAAAAAGGGCATCCCTGACAAGCACTTGGACGACTTTACCTGGTCCTGTTTTTCTTACGACCAAGCCACAAAAAGGTGCCCGAACTGACGAGATGACCACCAGAGAGAATTGGGGATCACCTCCCCTTACTCCCCCAGTGGTCAATAACCCCCTCTCACCCTCAAAAAAATCTTTAAAAATATTTTGTGCCAGCCTCTATACCAGCCTCAAATGTCATACTCAGGTCCATCACAGCAATATGCAGGTCCCTGGAGCAGTTTTAGTGGGTGCAGTGCACTTCAGGCAGGTGGAACCAAGCCCATCCCCCCCCCTACCTGATACACTTGTGGTGGTAAATGTGAGCCCTCCAAAACCCACCAGAAACCCACTGTACCCACATCTAGGTGACCCCCTTCACCCGTAAGGGCTATGGTAGTGGTGTACAGTGGTGGGTAGTGGTGTTTGGGGGGGATCAGCACACAAGGTAAGGGAGCTATGTACCTGGGAGCAATTTATGAAGTCCACTGCAGTGCCCCCCTAGGGTACCTGGTTGGTGTCCTGGCATGTGAGGGGGACCAGTGCACTACGAGTGCTGGCTCCTCTCATGACCAAAGGGCTTGCATTTGGTCATTTCTGAGATGGGCATCCTTAGTTTCCATTATCGCCGAAAATCAGAAACGACCAAGTCTATGGACGACCATCTCTAAGGATGACCTAAATGTCAAGATTTGGGCGTCCCTGACCGTATTATTGAAACGAAAGATGGACGTCCATCTTGTTTCGATAATACGGGTTTCCCCGCCCCTCCACCAGGACATTTTGCAAGGACATCCTCAGCAAAACTTGGGCATCCATTTCGATTATGCCTCTCTAAGTCTTTATCTGATTGTTGTTTTACTGCTGTGTATAGACATCTGGGTAATAATATTGTTCCTTTTTTGTTGGCAGTAGTGGTTCCAGATCACCTTAAGATTGCTTCAGTTGAACCTCTGTTGAAGAAAAGCCATCTAGATCCTTCAGTCAGTCCCAATTATAGGCCCATTTCAGTCCTACCTGCTTTGGCGAAAATCGTTGAGAAATTGATGTTGAAACAATTTATGGACTTTATTGAAGAGGCATATTTGTTAGATGTTAATCAGTTTGGTTTTTGGGAAGGCCATAATACAGAAGTGTTATTATTATCTGTGGTTGATGTACTAAGGGGGATAGATAGGAATTTTCAATTTTGTTTGTTGTCCCCTGATATATCTTCAGGTTTTGACATTGTGCAACATGAGGTTTTGCTGCAATTTCTTTGGGCTATGGGTGTGCGAGATATTGTACATGATTGGTTTGCATCTTATTAGAAGAACAGACAGATAATTGTTAAATGGGAGACTATGGTTTCTGTCATCTTTGATGTAAGGGCAAGGGTCATCATTGTCAGCAATGCTATTTAATTTGTATCTGCAACCCGCTTGTACTATACTGAGAAATTTGGAGGCTGATTTTAGAATATATGCAGAGGATGTGCAATTCTTGTTTTCTGTTGATGATGCTTTTATTACTGTGTGTGTGAAATTGGTGCATTGCCTGAGTGTTATTTCTCACTGGCTGAAAGTACATGGGCTACGTAATTACTAGCCACAGCGCAATTTCCAATGCTGAACCTTCAGGCTGGAATAAACTTCCAGGTGCTTTACTGCTGCTAACATCTTTTTTTATCATTTATTTATAATTGTTCATTTTACAAGGGTCACTTGCAAACAGTAATACAGAGATGACTGTACATTAATACAATATTAGAAGAAAACAATCTCAACTAGATAAATGAATTATATACAATCTTTCTCTTTCTTAGACCACAAAATAAATAGGGAGAGTGAAACAAGACAAGGAGATCAATTAAACAACAGTAAACCAAGAAAACGTGGTATTAACCTGATTATCCCCAGTTATTATTTATCTGAATCATTATTCCACGTTGATCATCTGGTTGGCCTCCTCAAACCCAAAACGGTGTATAGTCGATTAATTTTGTTGGAAACATACTTATTGTCCAATATTAGTGGAAACAATACACCTGATTTCATTTTTCCCCTTTTAAAACCAGAAATTATTTAACAATACAAACACTTGTTTCTCTGATCCAATTCCCACTGATTAAAGTAATCCCAGTTTCACAGGCTTCACTCCTTTTGAATTAATATACTAAGAGGAATCATTTCAGAGGAAAAAAAACTTTAGGAGTCATACCCGGAACTCTGGGAAAACAACAATCTCGATATTAATCATCTGTAACAATATTCATTTTATTCAAATTTTTCTGGTCCATTAACATTTTCAAAATCTTAACCGTTTCCTATTCCTGTAGAACTTCATTTGCTGTATCAATTTTTCATTCTCAAAGGATTCGATTAGATTATCCATGTGGCTCACTAATAAGATTATATCTGAAGCAAAATTATTTACTATCACCCTTAGGTCCTGGAGCGCCTTCCAGATGATATTCAATGTAACCTCCATGGGAGCCAAAAACTCCAAGCTGATAGCTCTTACGGGTTTAGGAGTGGCACCGCCGACACGGGTTCAGCTGTAAACGACTCCCGTTTCAGCATACACTCCTAACTCACGCCTCCACTCCTTTGGACATGGTGGTTAAATGATTTGAGAGCGATGAAGTTGTTTCCAGGTCCAAGAGCATCGACGCTCCTTCGCTGGCACCAATCAATGGACTCATCAACCCAGTCATCTGTGGGCAGCTCGTCGCGCAGCGGTCTCACACTTGCTGCACAGGGGACAAACGCTGGTCCCTAGTTTGGGACACTCTGTCTGGTTTCTCCTCAGAGGCCTGTCTGATATGGGTAACCCTTCAGCATAGCCCTTTGAGTCATTGAAACATGGAAGCCCCTCCACCACTACAAGGTGGTGTCCCTTCGGAGGGGTGCTGCTAACATCTTTTGATGTATTTAATAAGATGCTGAAAACCTGCTTATTCGCTTTAGCACATATATGCTGAGTTTGATGACTGATGATGGAGAGAATTGATGCTTTATTGTGCTGATGACTGCTTTGTATTAATTGCATTGTTTTTATTGATTTTATGTATGTTTTTATGTTACCCACTTAGTTTTATTTATTCATTCATTCTTTTATCCCTCAATTATCCAAAAACAAGGAAAGGCTAAAGAGGTTAGGGCTCTTCAGCTTGGAAAAGAGACAGATGAGGTGAGATATGATTGAGGTCTGCAAAATCCTGAGTGGTGTAGAATGGGTAGAAGTGAATCCATTTTTTACTTGTTCCAAAAGTTCAAAAAGTAGGATACACTTGAGGAAGCTACATAGAAATACTTTTAAAACAAATAGGAGGAAATATTTTTTCACTCAATGAATAGTTAAGCTCTGGAACTCTTTGCCGGAGGATGTGGTGACAGCAGCTAGCGTATCTGGGCTTTAAAAACCTTTGGGCAAGTTCCTAGAGGAAATGTCCATAATCTGCTATTGAGACAGACATGGAGAAACCATTGCTTGCCCTGGGATTGGTAGCATGGAATTGTGCTACTATTTGGGTTTCTGCCAGGTACTTGTGGCCTAGCTTGGCCACTGTTGGAAACAGGATGCTGGGCTATATGGACCATTGCTGGCCCAGTATTCCTATTCTTATGTTCTTGTGTTCCAAGCAGGGCTGGTGTTAGACATTCAGCAGCCCAGAGCAGAAACCGGGGAGGGGGCCCAAAAGCTGGTGTTTAGCCTAGGCCTCCTTCAGCTTGAGGCAGGTTTGGGTTTGTCACCCCCTAATGCTGGCCCTGCAATTAAGTTGTGCACATATCTTAGGAGCTCGCCCAAATTTCAGTGCGCAATTCTAGGCGCCTTATATAGAATCCAGGGGGGGATGTGTTTTTCCAGCCCTTGCTCTACCCAAAGCCACTCCCATTTTCTAGATGTATAACTTTTGCATGACCAAAGTTATATATAAACCACCTTATTTTTTTTTAAAGAAAAGCACTTATGCGATCAACACTACTGCTGCTGACTGAATACATGATTTTGAATATTGGCCTATCTAAGTTTTATTCAACATGGACTTTGCCCATGCTATGTGTATGAAAATAAATCTTTATTGAATAAAACCCTAAATTGCAACTGAAACAAAATCAAATTCAGAAGAAATCAAATTGAATGAAACCATACAGAAAAGGACATATTTTTCCATTTCAGCTTCAATTAATATACTTTCATTTGGTAGGGGTATAGAATTTACTAAGCTATGCTTCCTTCCACTAATGGATATCTGGTTTCTGTCTATCTTGTAAGATTGCATAGCAGAAAAAGGATGTGGTCATGCTATGGCTCTAATGAGGCTGAGAGAAAGGGAGAAACCTGAGATTCAGTCTCCTGCCAAGAGCTGCTCATAAGGTTGAAAGTCAGAGTAATAAAAATATATCTATTTCTGCAAATGTAGCATCATTTTGTTTGAGATCTTAGCCATCCATAACACAGAAAAGAGTATTGTCAACCGCAGCCCAATAGGACAAAGCAAAAGTTATAAGAATATCTCAGATATGTTGGATGAATAATAGTATTATTTTGGTTGGTTGCTACAAACATACCTCAAAATATTTTCATGATCAATTTTGTCCAGTAAAGTACACAGGTGACCCACTTTATACGTGCAGAAAGACAACATGTGAAAAATATCTAGGACTCTTATGAAATGACCATCTCCAAGCATTTCTGCCTCTACATATCAGTCCACAGAGGTGAAGCCTGACGTTCCATGGGTTGTCTAGGTAGGAGAAGGAACATCTAAGTGAGGACGTTCACAGTTTCCAATGTATTTTTTCAAAAGGCTCACTAAACACGGAGCTTTTTGCAAAATACATATGTGGATGTGCAGGAGTGCATGTACAGTGAAAACAGGCATTTCACAACACTATGCACTGGAAAACAGACCAGCATCGCTTAGGGCTCTGTATGTGTAAATATGTCAGCATTTATATATGTATGTGGCGGATTTGGCAACCCACATGTGTATGCGCTGGCATTTATATGTATTAAGTGGAAGATTTTACAAAACTGTGTGTCCAAGAGGAGCCAAGCTGCAAAACTCAAATTTTTGGATTTTTTTAGGTCATTTCAAATGCCAGAAAGAAATACAACTGAATCACTCCACCAAACATCAGAACCAAACAGGTAGTTAGCTAATGCTGTGGTGTGTATGGGAGCAGGTAGAAATGCTGACAGGGAAATCTGTACATGTATATACTTATTTCTGTTGGAAAAAATAGGAAATTCACAAATATGAATTTGTAAACACACATCCTTAAAAACTGTGCATGTCATGGGAATACGGTGCAAGTAGTGGCCTTTCTAAAATGTGTTTGGCTGTTTACATGTGTACATTGGCCTTTTCTATGTGCAGATGGTGTGTAACCTTTTTAAAGTGACCTCCATAGTGAATAATGACGTCCAGTACTTACTTCACTGATGCCAGTACTCTGACAGCTTGCTAGTGGGTTATACAGGAGCCTCTTTACAGGGACGGACAAGAATACAGGAAATACAGAGGAGCCAAACACAGACAGGGCTTCTTCTGCATTTAACAGCTGTCATCCTCCATTAGATGAACTCTTGGTTCCAGGTGGCCACCAGGATTTCGGTAATCCATGGCTAGCTATCAGGAAAAAACCCTAGAGCCAGAATTCAGGATACACAGGGACAAGACTTGACAGAAATCAGGATTCAAGAGCAACATACACTCAAGAAAAAGGCTAGGACCCATGAATATGAACAAGGCAACATAGGAGTCAAGAACAAAACACACAAGAACCAGGCTGGGACTCAGAAGGAGGAACAAAGCTAAATATTATTCAAGAATATGGCTGAACAAGAAGCAAAATGTCGGAATGAATCAACACCCACCACAGGAACTGGCTGAGCATAAACAGCCAAGGAGCTTCCATGTGAGGAGCCAAACAGCCTCATGACTCATTACTAGGGGTCATGTACAAGTTTATCGTATCAAGGCACATAGACATCGGTGTTGCTTTTATCAAACAGATGCCTTTTTGAATATTTCACATGTGTGGCCTGCAGGTCTAGGGAAATACTTGGTATACCTGAATGTAACTCAGCTTCAGCTTCTACTGAAAAAGGTGTGGACTAAACCCAAAACAAAAATAAAATAAAAGATAGGTAGTCGGTTATGGAATTACCTCCTTATTGTGCCATTTGCCAAGTGTTTCACTAATATTATTGAATAGGATGCAAGGTATTTCACATTCTGGAAGATCTAAGGGGCCAATGCAAAAAGCTTGTGTTAGAGTAAGTGTGCTGATGGCTTTGCATGCAACTTCTTATGCAAGCTGAACAAATTTTGCTCTTCAATACAGTAAGCAAATACCATGAAAATTACTGCCACATTAAAAAAAATGTACATTGTCAGAAAAAAACAGCACACACTGACACTGAAATACGCAGCTGTTTGTACTAGAAAGCAAACTGTATCCCTTCCTGTCAGTGTGTGTGCAGTGACTGGTCAATCCCTCACCCTTTGATCCCTGAGAGGACCTCCTGATACCGTGACCCATCATCCCCTAGAGATGACCTCCAATCCCTTTCTGACAAACCCAAACATTTCCCGGTAGTCTAGTGCAGACTGTCAAGTCAGACCTGGAGTACCGCCTTGCCAGTGCGGTTTTCAGCTTATCCACAATTGAACCGGAATTCTGTTTGGGATAATGCGGGATACAAATGTCATTATAAATAAATAAAATAAATTTGCAGATGACATGAAACTATTCAAAGTTATGAAATTGCATGCAGACTGTGAAATTGCAGGAGGACCTTGCAAGGCTGGAAAATTGGGTATCAAAATGACAAATGAAATTTAATGTGGACAAGTGCAAAGTGATGCACATTGGGAAGAATAATCCAAATTATAGCTTCAAGATATTAGGTCCCACATTAGACGTCACCATCAAGGGAAAGGAATTAGGGGTCATCGTGGACAATACACTAAAATCTTATGCTCAGTGTACAGCAGCCAAAAAAGCAAACAATGTTAGGAATTATTAGAGAAAAACTAGAGAATAAATGAAAGAATGTCATAATACCTATGTAATGCTCCATGGTGAGACTGCACCTTGAGCATTGTGTGCAATTCTGGTCACTCCATCTCAAAGAGATATAGAGGGGAATAATCGAACGGCGCTGGCGAAATAGATTGCCGGCGATCTATTTTGGCGGCACCACAAACAGCTGGCCAAACCGTATTATCGAAAAAGATGGCCGGCTATCTTTTCTTTCAATAATACAGTTTGGCCCAGCCAAATGCCAGAGTTCCCGGGTTTGAGATGGCCAGTTTTGTTTTTCAGCGATAATGGAAAAAATGCCGGCCATCTCAAACCCGGCGAAATCCAAGGCATTTGGTCGTGGGAGGAGCCAGCATTTGTAGTGCACTGGTTTCCCTGACATGGCAGAAAACCAACCGGGCACCCTAGGGGGCACTTCTAAAATTTTTTTTAAAAATATACAAATAGCTCCCAGGTGCATAGCTCCCTTACCTTGGGTGCTGAGCCCCCCAAATCCCACTCCCCACAACTCTACACCACTACCATAGCCCTTATGGGTGAAGGGGGCACCTACATATGGGTACAGTGGGTTTTGGGGGGGGGTTGGAGGGCTCAACACTTACCACCACAAGTGTAACAGGTAGTGGGGGGGGTGGGCCTGGATCCGCCTGCCTGAAGTCCACTGCAACCAACAAAAACTGTTCCAGGGACCTGCATACTTCTGTCAGGGAGCTGGGTTTGACATTTGAGGCTGGCATACAGGCTGGCAAAAAAGGTTTTTATTTTTATTTTTTGAGTGTGGGAGGGGGTTGGTGACCACTGGGGGAGTACGGGGAGGTCATCCCCCATTTCCTCCAGTGGTCATCTGGTAAGTTGGGGCACCTTTTTGAGGCTTGGTCGTGAAAATAAAAGGACCAAGTAAACCCGGCGAAATACTGATTAACACCAATTTTTTTTTCCATTATGCACTGAAGCCGGCCATCTGGTAGCCACGCCCATGCCCGCCCATGTCCCGCCTTCGCTACGCTGCCAACACGCCCCCTTGAACTTTCGCCGGTTCGGTGACGGGAAAGCGGTGATGGTGTCAAAAAAGCAGCTTTCGATTATACCGATTTTGCCGCTTTTGAGAGCTCACCGGCCATCTCCCGATTTATGTCTGAAGATGGCCGGCGATCATTTTCGAAATAAGCCCGATAGTGGAACTGGAAAAGGTACAGAGAAGGGCAACAAAAATGATTAATGGCATGGAATGACTAAGGAGGAAAGATTAAGGACCCTGTTTACTAAGGTGCACTAGCATTTTTAGTACGAGCTAAAAATTAGTGTATGCTAACACTAGAGACACCCAAAGAATATATGGGTGTCTCTAGCATTAGAACACGCTAAAAACACTAGTGCACCTATAGTGTGACTTAGTAAGCGGCCCTAAAGAGGTTAGGGCTCTTCAGCTTAGAGAAGATACAGCCCAGGAGAGATATGATTTAGGTATATACAATCGGTAAAAGTAAATCGATTGTTTAATCTTTCAAAAAGTATAAAGACTAGTGGACACTCCATTAAGTTACATAATAGCACATTTAAAACAAATGGGAGAAAATATTTTTTAGTAGTTATACGAACAACAGTATGAGCTGTTAATCCTACTTCTGTAATCTAATACTGTAAAGACCGAAAAACAGCCAAACACAATCTTAAAGAGTTGTGTAGAGTGAACATACGACAATAACTAACAAGGGTGAAATACCCTCAGAAACCAAGGTCTCCACCAAGGTTTGACCACTGAGACACTAATATCTATATAAGATTTTTGTGTCCGTGATCTAGTCTCTTTCATGGGGTAAATTTTCCCACCTGCTCGCAATCCAGACTGTTCATAATAGAACCAATACTCCAAAACATTATAGACTATAAAATCTTTCCAAGCTACAGCATAGCATAAATAAACTTAGCTTTCAGCTGGCTTGATAACCCCACAGTCCAACTGTTGACTTTCATTCAACGGGGCCCAGATCGTTTCACCCACTTCAGGGCTTCATCAGGAACCACTCAGTTAAAACATAATTACAGGGGTATAGATCTAAGATGAAAACAGATATTAAATTCAGATGGTTCAAAACAGTCACACATTCACAAACATGCTGACAAACCACTTCAAAATCCCAAATGTACACAATACAAATATAAAATACCAAATACAAAAAACCCACCCAACCCTATAGCACTTATAGCTAGCTAGACATCTCCAGGAGCCAGCAACAATCATTACTAACGTCCACACCACTTCTCAATATAAGGACGCTTGAAAATGAGGACAACCATACAAACTTGCTGGCGTGGTCAAAACCTCAGCTGCATCATATATAAACTTAACTAACCAATAGCCAATAGGAAATGGACTACCATCACAAACATCGCTGCTTGTACCAAAAAAAAAAGAAGAATTCATATTAAATACTCCTCGTTGATCTCAATTACGCTACAAAGAGCTAAAAACACTTACAAAGTTACGGGGACTTCAAAATCTACAGAGTGAAAGACCGCTACACAACCTCTAGACGTATTACGTCAAAACGTCACTGACGTCATTACGTTGCCAAGTAATCAACATGCTCATATGGCGATGAACATTCACAGTTTATAATAAGCTGAAACAGCACTGTTTGTCATTCACAAAACAAATCCACACAGAATATTCGGAGAACAGATAACTAAAAAGTATCTCTGCATCAGTAATACACATACGTGCGAGATCGCGCAATGATGTCACTATTTTGACAGCTGGTCAACGTGACCATATCGCAAAATACTCTACACACAGCCAGATCTCATATCCTAATAGATGGAACATCTAAATAATATATCAGACATCTTCATCAGGTGCATTGTAAAGCAAATAAATACACTTTAACTTGATAGCTCACTGAACACAATAGAGACATGTAGTTTTAAAGAGAAGAGAGAATACTAACAGATACTACAAAAATAAAGACTGTGTCAGTAAAAAGCATTCCATTCTATGGAGCTGTTAAGACCATGTGGCTCCATGGTGTTTAAAATGAAAATCCATCTGGTTTCTTTTCTTTGAAGCAGTAACTTACGATTACCACCCCTTGCAAGAGGTTCTACTCTATCAATGACACAGCATCTCAAATCTTCAAACTTATGTTTGAAAGTCAGGCAATGTTCCACTAAAGGCTCCTTCAAAACTGATCTATGTAAGTTAGACTTATGTTCTGATAGCCTGATCTTTAACATCCTGGTTGTCATGCCCACATACGTTTTATTACAGGGGCAAGTGATGGTATACACAACAAAATCAGTAGAGCAATTAGAGAAATGTTTGCTCTGCGGTAAGCTCTTTTAAGTACCTTGTTGGAGTAACCATGTTCTTTCAATCTACCCATGAGCTCTTTGGCCTGACATTTAAATGTTGAATCTTCACTGCAAATCCTCCTAATCCTTAGAAATTGGGAGAAAGGTAAATTGCCATGCATATGCTGAGGATGACAACTGCTCTGATGTAAAAAAAAGTATTTCTTTCTGTCGTTTTATGATGTACTTTCGTGGAAAATCCCTGTGGGGTTATCATTAAATCAACTGATGTAAGTGCTTGATAAATTGCTGGTAAATTGAATGTTGGTATTGCAGCTGTTTAGCCAACCTACGAAAGAAGAAAAGTCTTCAGATGTACCCCTCCACAGGACAAAAATATCATCGATATACCTCCACCAACAATATATCAAAGAATAAAAAGGATAAGATTCTACCCACTCTTCTTCAAACTACTCCATATAAAGAATGGCGACTGATGGCGCAAAGGTGGCACCCATCGCCACCCCACTCTTCTGTAAATATAACGTTCCATTGAACAGGAAATAATTCTCCTTCAATGCTAGCCGTGCCAACTTCATAAGGAATTCAGTGGGAATCAAATGTGGTCTTATTCTCTTGTCTAGCACGCTCTTTTGTAACGGACAAAGCTTCTCCTTGAGGAATAGAGGTGTACAGTGATGCCACATCTAAAGTTGCCATCAACAAAGGTGAGCCCTCTACAGTTTCAATAGATGCCAATTTTTGTAGGAAATGAGTACTGTCCCTGATGTAAGATCTTATTTGCTGCACTTCAGTCTTTAGAAATTCATCCAGAAACTGGGATAAAGGCTCTAAGACAGACTGCCGAGCCAAAAGAATAGGTCTACCTTGTGGCTTGGTAGGATGTTTATGTACCTTTGGAAGGAAATACAATACGGGTGTCACTGGGTGAGGAGAACAAAGGAATTTTTGTGTCCCTTGTGGTTATAAAACCCTGCTGTAAAGCCTCATCAGTTTTTCTATTAATGACTGACTGTAGGCGTTTGGTGGGATTCAAAGGCAATTTCACATAGTTTGAAATATTTGTTAACTGCCTCAAACCCTCTTCTATGTACTGTTGTTTATCAAGGATTACAATTGCACCACCCTTGTCCACCTTCTTAATGATGATAGGCTCATCTTTTTGTAGATCTTGAATAGCAGCCAGTTCTTCTTTACTGTGGTTGTATTTCTTAGAAAACTTAAAGCCACCCTTAACTCTCCATCTATCAAAGTCTGCAAGGACCATCTGCTTAAACATTACTAGTGCAGGATCCATCTGATTCTGTAGTCTCCATGTGGATTTAGGATTAATGATGGTACGTTCATCAATTATGTGAGTATCTCCAAAAAAAGTTCTCAAATGTAGAGTCCTCATAAACTTTTCCAAGTCCACATTAAATTGAAATTCATCAAATTGTACTGATGGAACAAAAGAGAAACCCTTTGCCAGGACACTTTCCTCAATCGTAGATAGCGTTCTCGTGGATAAATTGATCACCACTGATTCTCGGACTGTGATCTTGTCCATGGTCTGTTGTTCCAGCCCCCGCTGTTCCTTCTTTTTCTGTTTCCTCTTCCCCTCCCCCCAACCAGGAGTACTTAATATGAATTCTTCTTCTTTTTTTTGGTACAAGCAGCGATGTTTGTGGTGGTAGTCCATTTCCTATTGGCTAATAGTTAGTTAAGTTTATATATGATGCAGCTGAGGTTTTGACCACGCCAGCAAATTTGTATGGTTGTCCTCATTTTCAAGCGTCCTTATATTGAGAAGTGGTGTGGACGTTAGTAATGATTGTTGCTGGCTCCTGGAGATGTCTAGCTAGCTGTAAGTAAGTGCTATAGGGTTGGGTGGGTTTTTTGTATTTGGTATTTTATATTTGTATTATGTACATTTGGGATTTTGAAGTGGTTTGTCAGTGTGTTTGTGAGTCTGTGACTGTTTTGAACCATCTGAATTTAATATCTGTTTTCAACTTAGATCTATACCCCTGTAATTATGTTTAAACTGAGTGGTTCCTGATGAAGCCCTGAAGTGGGTGAAACGATCTGGGCCTCGTTGAATGAAAGTCAACAGTTGGACTGTGGGGTTATCAAGCCAGCTGAAAGCTAAGTTTATTTATGCTATGCTGTAGCTTGGAAAGATTTTATAGTCTATAATGTTTTGGAGTATTGGTTCTATTATGAACAGTCTGGATTGCGAGCAGGTGGGAAAATTTACCCCATGAAAGAGACTAGATCACGGACACAAAAATCTTATATAGAAATCAGTGTCTTAGTGGTCAGACCTTGGTGGAGACCTTGGTTTCTGAGGGTATTTCCCACTTTTTAGTTATTGTCGTATGTTCACTCTACACAACCCTTTAAGATTGTGTTTGGCTGTTTTTCGGTCTTTACAGTATTAGAAAATATTTTTTCACATAATATATAGTTAAGTTCTGGAACTCGTTACTTGAGCAAGTTGTAACTGCAATTAATATAGCTGGGTTTAAAAAAAGGTTTGAACAAATTATTGGAGGAAAAGTCCATAAACTGTTACCAAGGTAGACCTGGGAAAAGCCACTCAATCTATTTCAACTACAGTTGTCACAATGCCTCATGCAAATATGCTCACATGCACTCATATGCCCATAATCTACTGGACTCAATGAAAAAATGCAATAAAACAAAAAGAAATGGAAATCTATCATTCATCCTAGAAAAAGAAATCACTGCCATACTAAGGAAATTAAAGAGAATATTATGCCAGAATTAAAGAATCACATGTATGTAGAATAAAAATTAAACTTAATAAAAGTTAGCACTACAGAATTCATATGTGTATCTATTGCAGCTGTGATTCATAAGAAATGCATGGTTTTTACTAATGTAGACATGAAGATCCCACTCTTCCTTTTCTAGGATACGATGCTGTAACAGCTCAGACCTGCAATATAAAGAGAAAGCCGACATGGTAAAGAATGGAAAAAGAGGTAGTTGCCTGCTTCATAGAAAAAAGCCATTCTTAGCTTTCAATATTCCATCAACTTAAAAGCACAATGCAGAAGAAACACATTAATCACAACTGCAACAGATACACAAGCTATTTTACATATGAATCAGCTATCAAAGGACAATACTTCCAATCTAAACAACTTCACACCTACGTCCTAGGATTCAGTTGAATAATTGACTCAGAGTCTGATTTCTTTGAGATTCAGCTGCTATTTCTAACATTTCTATATCCTCGTCTATCTCCTGTGATTCTGTATTTCCATTACTTCTTCCTTCATGCTAGAGAGTATAGAGTACACTTTTAACATTTAACACACTTTGGTTGTCATCAGGAGGAGTCTCCAGTATGGTCCAAAGAGCAAAGAATAATTTTCAAGGAATGGAATGTGTGCTTAATAACTTCCGAAATGGATGTAATATGCTTATTATAAAACTCACACACACACATAGTAAAAAAGAAAACAAAATTTACATCAAGCTTACTTCACTATACACAAGGGTGATGAAAATGATAAAGGGGATGTTCATGGAGGGTTCACAATTAAAAATCACAAACAGCTGATGTGGGATTTAAGCCTAGGTCTCCTGAGATCCAGCCCATTACTCTAACCACTAGGCTACCCCTGTGCTCTGCATGGACATCTGCGTGGCCTTTTGATAAGAAGGATATTGGATGATCCTCTACGGAAACACATATGTCCATGTCCATTGTTTTTCCCATTCATAATTTGGGCATTTCAGTTTGTAAAATGGGTGTTAGTGCTGGACCTTTCCAGCACATAGATGTCCTTCTCATATGTATTTTACAACAGGCTATATCCTGCTCTAAAATAAATGTGAGATCAGTGGCGTGCAGTGACATTTATAGCAGGGGAATGAGTAGATGTGCTAAACCAAATGTGACCAACCTTGGTCCTCACCAGGCTGGGTTTTCAGGATTTTCACAATGAATATGCATGGCATCTATTTGTATAAAATGGAAGCAGTACCTGCAATAATCTCATGCATATTCATTGAGGAAATCCTGAAAACCTGACTAGATTGTGGCCCTCGAGTACCAAGGTTGGACATTAACCAAGGTCAATGTACTCACTTTTTGTGCTGAATGATGTCATGTCTTGGTCTCTTTCCGAGAGTCACCTATAACATATTTCACTTCTCATTTTGACTTCTGTGTTGATTTGAAAAAACTTAAGTTCTGTGTCACCACCACCTTTCCAAAATCTATCCTTCAGAGTTCTACACCACCTAATGTCAGTCTCTGTATAACTGCAGATATTCTGATCAGTACAGACTTTGTGATTATTTTTAGTACATAAGTATTGCCATACTGGGACAGACCAAAGGTCCATCAAGCCCAGCATCCTGTTTCCAACAGTGGCCAATCCAGGTCGCAAATACCTAACAAGATCCCCAAAAAGTACAAAACATTTTATACTGCTTATCCCAGAAATAGTGGATTTTCCCCAAGTCCAATTTAATAATGGTCTATGGACTTTTCCTTTAGGAAGCCATCCAAACCTTTTTTAAACTCTGCTAAGCTAACCGCCTTTACCACATTCTCTGGCAATGAATTCCAGAGTAATTACACGTTGAGTGACGAAGAAGGGCAACCTTTGAAAGCTAATCAAGAAATGTATTAAGTTATGTCCAATAAAAAAGGTATCATCTTATTTTCTTTTCCATGTTTTATTTTGTTTGATTTCTATTGATAACCTTAAGAGTGGACTAACATGGCTACCACACCTCTCTACGTTGAGTGAAGAAATCTTTCTCCAATTTGTTTTAAATTGACTACTTTGCAGCTTCATCACATGCCCCCTAGTCCTAGTATTTTTGGAAAACGTAAATAGACACTTCACGTCTACCCTTTCAACTCCACTCATTATTTTTGGACCTCTTTCATATCTCCCCCCAGCCGCCTTTTCTCCAAGCTGAAGAGCCCTAGCCACTTTAGCCTTCGTCCCATCCCCTTTATCATTTTTATCACCCTTCTCTGCACCTTTTCTAATTCCACGATATCTTTTTTGAGATGTGGCGACCAGAATTGAACACAGTATTCGAGGTGTGGTCACACCATGGAGCGATACAAAGGCATTATAACATCCTCATTTTTGTTTTCCATTCCTTTCCTAATAATACCTAACATTCTATTTGCTTTCTTAGCCGCAGCAGCACACTGAGCAGAAAGTTTCAATGTATCATCAACGACCACACCTAGACCCCTTTCTTGGTCTGTGACTCCTAACATGGAACCTTGCATGACGTAGCTATAAAAACAAAGCTATTTTCTCTTACCAAATTTGCTCAGAGGCAGAGCCAAATCAGTGGCACAGCAGTCACTCTCAGCAGCTGAAGGCAGTTTGTTGGCAGACCAAGAAACATGGCTGCAGCATCAGGTCTCCATTCCCTCAGAGCACTCCAAAGCGCTTTTCCTGACATGTGGCTGCCGTGTTGCTATAGCTCTTGCACGGGGAATGGCACAGCTGCTAAAAGATTCAGCAGCACTCATGGAGGAACACACATGCACTGACTACACCTTCATCAGCTCCACATGAGGAGCTAAGGAAGTGGGATTACACCTTTGCACCAATCATGCTGTGCTGATAAGGGAAGGGACCTATCGGATCAAAGGTAAACAAAAAAAATAGCATGTTCCTAGTAGGGCCAGATTAACACTATATTGAGCCCTAGGCAAACACATTTGTGGGCCTCCTACTGGGATTTCTCCTCCCCCAGATTTACCTCTTTATTCACCCATGCCCCTTCCCCACAACATTTCACTTCTCCAGAAGTAGCAGGGAAAGCGCAGAGCTTATCTATCGGCGTGGTGGCAGTAATACTTTGTGAGTGAGCAGGAGGACCCTGCAAGCTCATGCCTCAAATGGAGAGGCTTAATGGTTAGAACTGGAGAAACTACACTTTACCTAGTTTCAGGAAGACCATTCTAAACTAGTCCTGGATTTCTGGAACCCTATCCTGGTACATTATGTGACATGAAGCACTGATTTAATTTGGTAGTATCTGGGACTACAAATAACTGTTAGTCTGGTTGTAAGCCCTTGGGCCCTGGCCGCGGCCTAGTATGGGGATTAGGCCAAGGCCGAGGGTGGGCTGAGCAGGTACTACACACTACCCTAGCTACCAAGCCCTGTACACACACGCAGCAACCAACTTGCACCTCCAGAAAAGGGAAGATAGGGCAATCAGGCGGGCCTCACGGCCTAATGGGAACCGATTCACTCAGAATTCAAGCATTCGGGCCTTACAGCCTAACTGGAACCGACTCATACTTAGGGAGGGGAGAAAGAGACTAAACGAGGGGTCCCCCATGGGGACCGGAGCACCAGCAACACCCTCAGTGCTGGTAATCAAGGAGAAAGGGAAGCATATGCAGAAACACATCAAGCCTTAGCCTACCACACACAAAGAAGGTGAGGGACTGTAATATAAGATACTGTAGGCAGAGACCCTCAGCAGATAGGGAAGGGAAAAGTCCGCAAAACGGAGTGTGGAGCCTAACACACACACCCAGCACAGAAAGGGACAGTGCTCTGTAATACAGGAGGTAGTACAGCAAAGAAAGGACTAAAACAGTCACAAAGGGAAGACTGCAGTAAACAGACAACTGCCAAAAGCAGAGAAGCTCTGCAAACAAAGGGTTAAATCAAGCTCAGCACACACACAGCAACCAGAGGCAGGGAACACTGCAGACAATGGGTTAATCAGGAGTACAATGAAAGAGCAAACAAACACCAAAAGCAGAGAAGCTCTGCAAACAAAGGGTTAAATCAAGCTCAGCACACACACAACAACCAGAGGCAGGGAACACTGCAGACAATGGGTTAATCAGGAGTACAATGAAAGAGCAAACAAACACCCCCCAATGGAGAGAAACAAAAGGGTCCCCGAGTCTGCTACAAGGGCAGGACCTGCCAAGCAGAAAACAAACACGGCACAAAGGGAACTCCGAAGGAAGGGGAAGCAAAACAAACAAACTGGAAAAGAATGAGGTAGGAACTCACCACACAGCACCACAGCCAAACAGAGAAACCCAGGTGTAGTGAGAGAGGTAATTAGACACACGCAGGCAGCAGCCGGCAGACAGAGACAGAGCAACAGAAACTGCAAGCAAGGAAAGGAGTAATAACTCCACGCAAGCACAGAGCTAATAGCTCAGACAGAGCAAAGGTAAGGCTTCAGCAGAATTGAAGTAACGCCAAAGCAGGGGTTGTAGGGACAGGTGAGCTTAAGTAGATCAGACTGACATCAGCTCAGCCCCTGACGGACCAATCAGGAACAGTTCCAAGCATTCCCCTGTCTGACTAGCAGAATTCTAACAGAATCATAACAATAACAAACTGAATTGGCATGTAAGTTCAACCACTGGATTGGCCAAAAGGTTTTCCTCCTGGAGCTGGGTAATTTGGCAGCTCTGCAGCAGTAAGCCATGAACCAAAGAAGTTGTGCAAGTCATTTTCACCCTCCTTTACCTTTGGTACAAACCAGAGGTACCAAGGGACAATGTGTCTGAGATATATATTTACAAAATTTTACATGTGAGAAAAGTTTCACAAATGGAAACAGTAAAATAAAAAAATTGCACTTTCTTTGGTGTTTATGAAAGGATATACATAAGTACGTAAGTGTTGCCACACTGGACAGACCGAAGGTCCATCAAGCCCAGTATCCTGTTTCCAACATTGGCCAATCCAGGTCACAAGTACCGAGAGAAGGCAGTACTAGGACAGTGTTCCAAGGAATTTGCCCAGGAAACTTAATACAGTGGAACCCAATTAAAAAACAGTGTTTGGGATCCATAAAATATCATTGGGTTAAATGTGGGGTCACGTTATTTTGGAGTCAGTGGAAAATGAACACAAATGAAGCAAAAATTGATCAGTTGCAAAAGATTTATTTGCTACCAACCAAGGCATTCACACAGCACAGAACATTGTGATCTTGGGAAAGTCACTTAACCCTCCATTGCCTCGGGTTCAAACTTAGGGCCCTGTTTACTAAGGTGCGTTAGCGTTTTTAATGCGCATATACGAATATTGTAGGCACGTACACAGTTAACGCGTGTACATGGTTAACGCGTGTTAGAAATGTTAACGCACATTAAAAATGTTAACGCACCTACAACGCGGCTTAGTAAAGAGGGCCCTTAGATTTTGAACCCTCCAGGACAGGGAAATACCTGGTGTACCTGAATGTAACTCACCTTGACTTCCTACTGAAAATGTGTGAGCAAATATCTAAAATAAGTTAAAAAAATAAATTATGGCTGAACTACTGTATTCTGTATATACAACATTATTCAAACATACAATACTGTACTCTACTAGTGCAGGAACTTATCTAGAGTGGTCTGTTTTCTTACAACAAACTGTTTGCTTGTTGCAAAATCAAGAATGTTTTGTAGCTGTAAAATTTTGATGCTATCCACATCCTGAGTTTCTAGTCCTCTCAAACTTGCCTCAAGCTGTTCCATAGCCTCTGACATTTTTTGTGGAGGAGAAATAAGAACATCTTCATCATTTTCCTCATCGTCAGCATTGTCTGATGGCGTGGCTGTGACTTTTGCCACAATTTCTTCATCAGTCACATGCTCATATGTGGGGCACTCATTATGAATTTCAACCCAGTCGAGGATATTTTTATGCACGTGTTGAATTTTTTAAATACCTCTTCAGCTAACTGCACGCCCTCTGGAGAAAAGACAAAAAAAAAATTCATATTTGCTTTTACAATGGGGCCAGAAATAGGGTCTCCCTGTGACCGAGCTTGGATGAACCATTGATATAGCGCTGAATCCAAGTTTTCATCACTAGCCACTTTAATATTTTTCCTATGTAATCCTGCTTCCTCTTCCAAAATACAGAGCAAACCTCTCAACTTTTCTTCCTTTTCCCTCCACTCAGAGTAGATTTATTGATGCCTAGCTCTTTGGCCAGCTAAGTTTGTTGCGTACCAGACTTCAGTTGACAAGTGCAGATAACTTTTTTTGCGTAACATGGTAACATAATAGATGGTGGCAGATAAAGACCTGCACAGTCCATCCAATCTGCCCAACAAGATAAACTTAGTATAAGGTATGACGTGATACTACATACGTATACCTGATGTACATGTATGACTTCCATGGACAGAGATCAACCCAAGTTGTAGACAGAATCCACCTGAACTTCTTTTCACACCAGCACTGAGAGCAGCCCAACCCACATACACAGAGTCCACAAGAGGTTGTTTTCATGGACAGAGCTCACCCCAAGTTGTACACAGAGTCCATCTGAACTTCTTTTCACATCAGCACTGGGAGTAGCTCACACAAGGTTGTTTTCACACCAGCACTGCCAAAGCCACATTGAAAGAGTCCACCTGGGTTGTTTAGCCAAAGCCGTGTTGAAAAAGAGTCCACCTGAGGCTGTTTTCAGAATGGCACCAATACAGCCCACCCCAGTGTAACTAAGCATTAGCGGGAATGTTTTTTGGGGTAGGGAAGGGAGAGGGCTCCATCCTAGCATAGCTAGACATTGGCTGGAATGGGTTTCATGCAGGGAAGGGGGTGGGCTCTACCCTGGTGTAGCTAGATATTGGCTGGAGAGGAAATTAAGTGAAAAAAAAAAAAAGGAGCCAAGACATGATCGCGTTATAAGCAGAGTTGCATTATTGAGGGATAAGTTATAACAGGGTTCCACTGTAGCTAGCTGGGTAAATTCCCTGGGCTGAAAACTTGCTTTCATTTAGTATGTGTATAGGTACATTTGTAGCAGTGAACTTTCAAAGGGAAGATTTTCAAAGGGAGGCTCTATTTATATGACACAAAAACATACACAAGTGCATGAACTGTCTCTGGCAGTGTCCCCACCTCCACACCATCATGCAAAGTTCTTGCATTTGTTACCAGTTCTTTTCCTCAGCCTGCAGCAGACCCTTCACACTTTCTCCCATTCTTCTTAAATTATTGCTCCCTTTCAACAATCCCATTTCCCCACAATACTCACTGGTTCCATAGCTCTCTCCAAAACCCCATGCAGGGCTCAGCCTCCATCTACTCCAGCTATTACAGCTCAGTTCCTCCATCTTGTGACTAGAAGCCTCCCCACTGACTAGATCCTACCACTGACTCTGCACTCAAAGGGGGAAAACTGGAGAGCCATAGAGGGCTTTTCTGTGAAAAATATCCAGACACTTTAGCCATCATTCTGACTTTGAGCCCAATAATTTACAGATTTGTAGAATCCTAAAAAATCCAAACAGTTGGTAATCCAAGGCTCCTGAGTCTTCAGCACATCTGATAGGGTCATCTCCATAAACTTTTGGATTCAGTATATCTCCATAAGGCCCTCACTGCATTCCACGGAGATGGGATTACTCCTTTGCACCAACTGTGGTGTCTACTCTGTGGCTGACAAGAGAAAGGGCCAATCGGATCAACAATAAACAAACAAAACAAATAGCATGTTCCTAGTAGGGCTTGGAATTCATTGAGTCTCTTGAAGGCCCTGACCGCACGCTACTGTGTGAGATGGACATCTATTTGTAACATCCTGACTTGGATGGCCTTTCTAAATTGTCACTCCACATGTACCATTAGTAGTGTGGGTAAATTCTTGCTTGTGTAGCAATGAAGTATGCTAATACTGTGTGCATCTTCTCCTCTCCCTTCTGATCTGGGATCCAGAGCTGAAAGAATATGTCTTGTGCATTAAAGAACTTAAACATGTTGGAAAAGTTTTACAAGTGTGGATAAGTTTTACAAGTGTGGATTTCTGAAGTTTGATAGAATGAATATGAACATAAAGACAAAGTTCTGAATTCAGGGAAACAGAGAATTAAATTGGGACAAGAAAAATGTTATTGTTGTATAGGTTAATATAGATACTAGACCATTTTATGCTTTCTGACTAATGGGATGCTGGAAAGAATTTTGAAAGAAACCAACATCCATCTGTTCATTTGTCTGTTTGTAGGCATAATAAAAGAATGAAAATGCACTAAATTTGTTATGCAGAAATAAATTGTGAATTTCTCAGAGGAATAAGAACTGGGTTTCTCATAAAAGTTCAATTGGTGGCTTAAATTCTGGTGTCAACATGAAAGTTTTAAAAACATAGGAAGAGGAGCAATATATGGAAAAACAAAAGGCTATACTGTAATGATGGGCTACATCTTTCTGTGGCAGGAAAGAGGATCCTTAGTAAGAAATTCAGACAATATGGACTGAATTCCATAAATGGCACGGATTAAAATGCACTAAACACTATTCTATAAATAGCACTCACAGTTAGGCACTGTTTCTAGAACAGTTCTTAGCACTAGGAACTGTGTCTAACTTTAGGTGTGACCATTTACACCAACTAAGCCCTGGTATAAATCCTCACACCTAGATTAGACACAGATCCCCCTTATTCTAAAACAACATGCATAAACTATAGGAACGCCCCTGATCCACCCATGACCCACCCATGGCCACGCCCCCTTTTTGGAGCTGCGCATAAAATTTATGTGTGGATCTAGGAGCGTAAATATGCACATGTAACTTTTAATTGATTCCAATTAGCACCAATGATTGTTAGAGGCCAATTATCAGCACTAATTGTCTCATTATTCAATTAAATTGCATGTGCAAATTGAGGGGGGGTCTTTTACTAAGGTGCGCTCATGTTTTTAGGGTGCGCTAAAATTGAACTCCTGCTAAATGTTAGAGACACCCATAGAAATGCATTGGCGCCTCTAACGTTTAGCGTACGCTAAAATCATGTGTGTCTTAGTAAAAGACCCCCTGGGTGCGTGGCCAAATTTGTGCACATTATTTTTAGCACCATTTATAGAATTCAGGGATATATTTCTAGGTGTTTCAATTAGAGGTTGAAGGTGACACATCGAAGCAGGTGACTTCAGGAAGTCACCCCCAGCAACAGCAAAAACATGATAGCAGTAGGGCAAATGTGACCATCTCTGGGAAAATATGACTAAAATCTAGTGAGCCTGATATTCAGACCACAGGAGTTAACCCGGCTAGCTCCTGCAGTTGGCGCTGAGCCCAGAAATTCAATGCCGGGCTGTTTCTGGTGACTGGCATTGAATAACCAGTTTATTTTTGGCCAGTTTGAACTTGACCAACCAGGCTGATATTCAGCACTGGCTGGTTAAGTTCAAACCAACCAAAGATATTCCATCTATTGACGCAGCCATATATTTGACCTCCAAACATAGCCAACCAGAAGCTGAATATCTAACTAACCACTAAAGTTCAGATTCTATGTATGGCGCCTAGAAAATCTGTGTGGAAAACATTTCTGGCTAAGCGTATTCTATAAGGGGTGCTTATATTTATTTATTTATTTGTTTGTTTGTTTGTTTGTTTGTTTGTTTGTGTGTTAGGATTTATTTTCCGCCTTTCTGAAGGAATTCACTCAAGGTGGTGTACAGTAAGAGTAAATCAAACATGAGCAATAGGCAATTACAGCAGTTAAAATATTCAAATAACAATACAAAGTATGGCATAGTACACTACTTACAATGTCAACACAATATGTAATAGAAACATTTTAATTGACAGTGTAGGGTATAAGCAAAGATGGAACATATAGATAGGTAAGAGAGTAAGAAGAGTAAGTAAGGCGACTAATTTAAAGAAAGGTGCACATGAGGTCAGACAGATGGTTAAATATTATATCAGCTAGGACAGGAGTGGATAAACATGTCTTGCTGCAGTGTGCAGCCCAAATCACTCCTTGCATGTGTGAGACTAGCAAGTTAGTTACTTCTTCCATTAAAGGCCTAGTTGAAGAGCCAAGCTTTCACCTGCTTCCTGAAGTAGAGGTAGTCTTGTGTTAAGCAGAGCCCTTCAGGCTGTGCACTCCATTTAGGCACGGTATATAGAATACACATAATTGATATCCTAATGCTTAAAACTATGCACCTCCATTTACACCAACGAAAACATGGCATAAATCCCAATGTGTAGATTTAGGTGCATTGGGCCATAGTCTATAAATATGTGCATAAATTTTGGAACACCCAAAAAATGCCCATTTCCTTTCCCTTTTTGCCTGCATACATTAGAATTTAGGTGCAGTATGTTACAGAATATGCTTAGCACGTTATGCACATAAATTCTAATTATTGCCAATTAGTGCTCATTATTGCTTGTTAAGTGCTGTTAACAACACTGATTGTCTTGTTAAGCCAATTAAGTTACGCACGTTGTTACAGAATATGCTTGGATTTTGGCATGGAACGTTAGGCGTGCTATGTAATATCCAGGGGTAAGTGCTAATATTCAGCCAAGATAGCCGGCTATCTCGTGCTTAGCCAACTAAATACTATTTGACTGGCCAGGTGCCGTTCCTGGCCAGTTAAATGGTTTTGAATATCAGGGGAAGTGACTTTAGTCATGTTTTCCCAGAGAGGGTCACAATATAAAATAAACCATCTTAGCAGCTCACTTATCAGCAACAGAATAAAAGAGGAGATGAGGCAAAAATCTTTAAAGAAGATGAAATACCCAATAAAATATAGCTGGAAAGCAATGAGCACAAATGGTGACAGTCTATGCGACAAAGTTCAGGATCTGCAAGCCCTTATCTTAGAGGCAGACTTAGATATTGTTGCTATCACAGAAACATGGTTCAATGGCTTCCATGAATGGAACACAACAATACTGGGCCAAAATCTTTTTTGGAAGGAAAGAGATGGATAAACTAGGTGAAGGGGTAGCACTGTATGTGAAAAAAATATTAAAGTGGTTGAAATGTAGGAGGCCTGGGAAAAGGAAGAAGCGAGATGGATTGTTCTTTTGAAAAGAGAAGATGGAACCTCTTTCCACACAGGTGTCATCTACAGAACTCCAACACAATCAGAGAAGTTGGAGAAAGATCTGGTCATAGATATCCAAATGCTGGAATGAGGAGGAAATGTTGCTGGAGATTTCATGCTCCCAGATGTGGATTGAAATGTCCCATCTGCAGAATTAGACAGAAATAGATTGTGGATGCCTTTCAAAGTGTTCTGCTCAAAGAAATGGTGATGGAATCCAGGAGGGAAGGGGCAACGCTAGATCTAGTCAGTGCTTTTTTTGTGCCGATACGTGCCTGTATAGCATACTGGTACCTTTTTTTCCAAGGGCCAGCTGACCTGCCCATCCTCAGCTTCTCAATAGCCCTCCTTTCTGTTCCTGCCGCCACCCTGCATTTAAATCTTTTATTTTACCTCAAGTTGCAGCGACAGTGAAAGCAGCAGACTCGCCTCCAACCTTCCCTTCCCTCTCAGTGTCCTGCCCTTGTGGAAACAGGAAATACATCAGAAGAAGGTGGGACACTGAGAGGGAAGGGAAGGTTAGAGGCAAGCCTGCTGCTTTCACTGCCGCTGCCGACACCACGAATTGAGGTAAAATAAAACATTTAAAGGCAGGGCGGCGGCAGGAACAGAAAAGAGGACTGTGGGGAACTGAGGGTGGGCAGGTGGGGCTGGGGTTGGAACTGGGACTGGGGCTGAAAAGGGGGGGGGGGCAGGTGGAGGTTAGGGCAAGTCACTGGACATGGATGGGAGGGGATGATATGGAGCAAAGGAGAATCACTGGACATGGAGGGAGGGCAAAGGAGAATAACTGGACCTGGATGGGAAAAGAGGGCAGGGGAGAGAGGAGAGTTGCTGGACATGGATGGATGGAGGGGAGGAGAAATGCTGGACATGGATGGAGGAGAGGGAAGGGAAGAGAGGAGAAACTTTGGAGGGAAGGAAAGACAGAGGAAGGAAATGCACATGGATGGAGGAGAAGGGAGAGAGGAGAAATGCTGGACATGGATGGAGGGGAGGGAACACAGGGTAGGAGATGCACATGGATTTAGGAGAGAGAGGAGAAATTCTGGACATGAATGGAGAGGAGGGAAGACAGAAGAAGGAGATGCACATGGATGGAGGGGAGGGGAGAGAGAGGAAATGAGATGAGCATGGATGGAGGGGAGGGGGAGAGGAGAAATGCTGGACATAGATGAAGGGGAGGGAAGACAGAGGAGGAGATGCACATGGATTTAGGAGAGAGAGGAGAAATTCTGGACAAGGATGGAGGGGAGGGAAGACAGAAGGAGATGCACATGGATGGAGGGGAGGGGAGAGAGTTGAAATGCTGGACATGGATGGAGGCGAGGGAAGGGAAGAGAGGAGAAACTTTGGAGGGAAGGAAAGACAGAGGAAGGAAATGCACATGGATGGAGGAGAAGGGAGAGAGGAGAAATGCTGGACATGGATGGAGGGGAGGGAAGACAGGGTAGGAGATGCACATGGATTTAGGGGAGAGAGGAGAAATTCTGGACATGGATGGAGAGGAGGGAAGACAGAAGAAGGAGATGCACATGGATGGAGGGGAGGGGAGAGAGAGGAAATGAGATGAGCATGGATGGAGGGGAGGGGGAGAGGAGAAATGCTGGACATAGATGAAGGGGAGGGAAGACAGAGGAGGAGATGCACATGGATTTAGGAGAGAGAGGAGAAATTCTGGACAAGGATGGAGGGGAGGGAAGACAGAAGGAGATGCACATGGATGGAGGGGAGGGGAGAGAGTTGAAATGCTGGACATGGATGGAGGCGAGGGAAGGGAAGAGAGGAGAAACTTTGGAGGGAAGGAAAGACAGAGGAAGGAAATGCACATGGATGGAGGAGAAGGGAGAGAGGAGAAATGCTGGACATGGATGGAGGGGAGGGAAGACAGGGTAGGAAATGCACATGGATTTAGGGGAGAGAGGAGAAATTCTGGACATGGATGGAGAGGAGGGAAGACAGAAGAAGGAGATGCACATGGATGGAGGGGAGGGGAGAGAGAGGAAGTGAGATGAGCATGGATGGAGGGGAGGAGGAGAGGAGAAATGCTGGACATGGATGAAGGGGAGGGAAGACAGTGGAGGAGATGCACATGAATTTAGGGGTGAGAGGAGAAATTCTGGACACAGATGGAGGGGAGGGGAGAGAGTTTAAATGCTGGATATGGATGGAGGGGAGGGAAGAGAGAGGAAGTGAAATGAATATGGATGGAGGGAGGAGAGGAAAAAAGCTACACATGGATGGATGAGAGGGAAGAGAGAGGAAGGAAATGCATATGGAGGGAGGGGAGGGAAGAAAGAGGAAGGAGATGCATACTGACAGAGATGAGGGAAAGGGAAACGAGGAGAAAAACTGCACATGGATGGAGAAAATAGGCAAAAGCTGGATCCACTCTATACCTCCTTCCAGTCAATTCCGCGGAGGACTCAGCTTTTACCTATGGATGTAAGGCAAGAAATGAAGGAGGAAAATAAAGAAATAAATGGAAAGAAAGCCCTGGAAACGGAGTTAAGGGAACAGATAGAGAGCAGCAGAATCAGAGACTGGGACCAACATGATCAGAAAAACAAAGTCACCAGACAACAAAGGTAGAAAAAAATCATTTTATTTTCATTTTAGTGTTTGGAATATGTCCAATTTGAGAATTTATATCTGCTGTCTTATTTTGCACTGGGTATACTAGAGCTGTAACAGCTTACAGAAATTATTTACAATGAAAAAAAATCACATTATTTTTTTTCTCCTATACTGGTATAGTATTTTCAATGATACCTGTTTATAAGCGCCATGGCTGGTATAAGGGGTGTGGCTACCATAGGGGCAGATCTAAACTAAAAATTGCTTCCATGTGATGAAAATGCAACTAAATACACTCTATTATAAATTAGTGCATCTAACAAAGGAAAAAAGGCCTCACAGAGCTCCTAGATCAACACAATCTAATAGAGCTAAAACGGATTTTAAATAATCCTCTGTTCATCGTTGGCCAAAAAAATCTTTGATCATAATGTCTAGTCGCTAGTTGCTACTATAACCTCTGTTGCTACACAATTCTAATTTCAATGCTGCTGCATCAGATATTTCAACAACTATGACTACAAAAAAATGGGTAATTCAAAACTGAAAGGCTTGCTACCAGAAATTATGGCTTCTTTTGCAGGAGCTAGTTCCTTCTCCCCCTCGCCACTAGCCTTAGATGGCCAGCGTTTCGTGCCACTGATTCAGGGTCTAAGTGGTGGGGCTGTTTTTGAAACTGGCTCCAGTTGCTTCTTCCGTGCCTCTCTTAGTGGATACTAATGGTGACCCCGTCCATAATGAGTACTGGTACCTTTTTTCCTACAAAAAAAAGCACTGGATCTAGTACCAACAAATGGAGAATGTGTGCCTAATATTGGGGTGGTTGACCACCTAGTTAGCAGTGATCATCATATGGTATGGTTTGAGATAAAATCCAAAGCAGAGTGCAGATACACAGGTTAGTACAGTGGCCTGAGAACAGGGATTCGAGTTCAATTCCTACTGCAGCTCCATCTAACTCTAGGCAAGTCATTTAACCCTCCATTGCCCCAGGTACAAAATAAGTACCTGTATATAATATGTAAAACACTTTGATGATAGCCAAAGAAAGGCAATATATCAAATCCCACCCCTTTCCCTTATTGGATTTCACTTTTTGTAAACAGATTTCCACTGTGATTAATAGATGTTTCTTTATGGCAAATCAGCTCTTCACCCAGTGCTGGATCTCCCTTCCCTGAGGATCCTTGTTCTGGCTCTTGTAATTACTAAACCAGGTTATTCTAATTCATTGTACTCTAGCCTTCCACTTAAACAGGTTAGGAAACCATAACTTGTACAGAACATGGCAATTAAATTACTATTTAGAATTTAAAACAAGACCATGTTTACCCTATTAATTCTGTCAAAACTTTTTTTCCATTCAGGTCTTCCTTCATTTCTTTTAAACCTTCTTATCCCTTATCCCCCCTAGTTAAATACCTTGTGTATTTCCCCTTCCCCAACTACCTTACTGGATAATATTGTAACTTTGCCTTAATGTGCTTTTGGGTGCTTTCTGTCTCTGCCTTAATAAGTCTTTGTCTATATTTTTCACCTAGCCCTAATTTAAACTTATCTTTGTAATCCGCTTAGACATATTTTTTTGGTACTGATTTGTGGTATATAAAGTAATCAATGGAAATTTCAAACATGCTGACTTTAGTAAAATGGGGGAGTATCTGAAGAAAAGCTGACAGAATAGGAGAACATAAGAGAAGTAGAAAGACAGTGGTCTAAGCTGAAAGATACTATAAAAAATACAATGGATATTTATGTTAAGAAAGTAAATAAAAGCAAGAGATAAAAGAAACTGATATGGTTCTCCAAACAAGTGGCTGAAGAAATAAAAGGCAAAAGAGGCAGCATTCATGAAATACTGAAGAACGCAAGAAGAGGAACAGAAAAGAATATTGGATAAACCTCAAAATGCAGAGAGAAATATGGCTGGCAAAAGCACAGGTGGAAGAAAAAAAATGGCTAGAGATGCACAGATAGGTGATAAGACTTTTTTTCAGGTATGTTGGAGGAAAAGATGAAGGATAAAAATAGAACTATAAGACTGAAAGCAGCTGACAATCATGTGGAGAGTGGTGAGGAAAAACCTACCTACCTACCTATGTACTTAACATTTCTATAGCGCTACAAGGCATACGCAGCGCTGTACACCATACACAGAAGACAGTCCCTGCTCAAAGAGCTTACAATCTAGATAAGACAGGTAGACAGATTAAGGGTAAGGGAACACAGACAGAACAATTAAGGGTAAAGGGAATAAAGAGAGATGAGGATAAAGGACAGGGTAAGTGAGTTAGGAGTCAAAAGCAGTGGTAAAGAGGTGGGTTTTGAGTTTGGACTTGAAAACGGCTAAAGACGGGGCTAGACGTACAGGCTCAGGAAGTCTATTCCAGGCGTGAGGTACAGCGAGATAAAAGGAATGGAGTCTCAAATTAGCAGTAGAGGAAGAAGGGACGGATAAGAGAGATTTATCAACAGAACGGAGTACTCGAGGGGGAACGTAGGAGGAGACAAGAGTGGAGAGGTACTGGGGAGCAGCAGAGTGAATGCACTTATAGGTCAATAGGAGAAGTTTGAATAGAATATGGAAACGGATAGGGAGCCAGTGAAGTGACTTAAGGAGAGGGCTAATGTGGGCATAGCGACTTTGGCGGAAAATGAGTCGCGCAGCAGAGTTTTGGATTGATTGAAGAGGAGAGCGATGGCTAAGAGGGAGGCCGGTGAGTAGTAGGTTACAATAATCAAGACGGGAGGTGATAAGAGTGTGGATAAGGGTTTTGGTAGAGTGCTCAGAGATGAAGGGACGGATTTTGCTGATGTTATAGAGAAAGAAACGACAGGTTTTGGCAGTCTGCTGAATGTGAGCAGAGAAGGAGAGAAAGGAGTCGAAGATGACCCCAAGGTTATGGGCTGATGAGACTGGGAGAATGAGAGTGCCATCCACCGAAATAGAAAAAGGGGGGAGAGGAGAGGTAGGTTTAGGGGGAAAGATGAGGAGCTCGGTTTTGGCCATGTTTAGGTGTCGTTGAGACATCCAGGCAGCGATGTCAGATAGGCAGGCTGAAACATTGGTCTGGATGCTGGTTGAGATTTCGGGGGTAGAGAGGTAGATTTGGAAGTCATCAGCAAAGAGATGGTATTGAAATCCATGGGAAGATATCAGAGAGCCAAGGGAAGAAGTATAGATGGAGAACAGGAGAGGACCGAGAACAGAACCTTGAGGTACACCAATTGGTAGAGGGATAGAAGTGGAAGAGGATCCACCAGAGTGCACACTAAAGGTGCGAAGCGAGAGGTAGGAGGAGAACCAGTCTTCAACAATTTTGGTATCACAGCAGATAGAAATCCTTTTACTTTACCCCCTGGAGTCCGGGCCAGAGCTGAGATCTCCAATCCATACACTCTTCCTCTAGCTCCTCAGCTGCCTCCCTTTTATCATACTCCATAAATTCCTCCCCACAAGGTTCCCCCAGTTGTTCCTCATCACCCTGATCAGAGACCATTTCCCAATCATCTTCCCTGCCCTCCAATTCCTGTGAGTCTTGCCAAGAGAGTGATGGATCCTGGGGATGGTAGTTCCTTCCCCTATTCAATTTCCTAACTGGTCTCTTGGCCACTAGGGGGCGAATTCCCCGTGTACTAGGAACCCGAGAGTAAAACTTTCTCTTCTTTAGGAATACTTCTTCCTCGAGCCCCTGTCTCAGCCAGTTTGACTTCTCCCCAACTCCTTACACTATTCATTGAGTGACAAAATATGTCCTCCTATTTGTCTTACAAGTATTTCCAAATAACTTCCTTGAGTGTCCCCTAATCTTTGCAATTTTGGAATGAGTAAAAAATCGATTCACTTCTACACCACTCAGGATTTTGGCTAGCATAAGTGCTCATGGCTAGTTAGGCATATGGCTGCAGATTTACCTTAGTATTCGATAACAGCAACTGTGCACACCATTGCCACCATGGGATTTGCACTTATTTATTTATTTGGATTTTACTCACTCCTTTTTCAGTAGTAGCTCAAGGTATATTCAGGTACACTGGGTATTTCTCTGTCCCTAGAGGGCACACAATCTAATTGTGTATCTGAGGCAATGGAGGGTTAAGTGACTTGCCCAAGATCACAAGCAGCAACAGTGGGATTTGAACTGGCCACCTCTGGATATCAAGAACAGTACTCTAACCACTAGGCCAGTTTAGCACACAGCATTCCATAGCCTAACTTTAAGTAAGCTATAGAGCATTACCCCCTTATATTTTTGAATTTTTACCAAGCTGTAAATATTACACAATAAATGGGCTATCAACTCAGTGACTGACATTTATACCTCATATAGACTTAGTTTTGAGTTTAGAGGCTGACCGAAACCAATGATTTATGTTCTGGCCAAAACCTAATCTGCGGCCAAAATTTGCTTTTCAGTTTCAGCCAGAACTGGAACTGAAACCAAAAATGGCACCTCAACTGTCTTCTTGGGACAGCCGCTGCCGCAACACAGCCCCCTTGAAGAAAGCCAGCCACCAAACAGCCTGGTGGTCTTGTGGCTTCTTCTGAGTAAGAGCAATCCCCAGTCATTTTTGCCTCCATGGGTTCTTCAGCCAAAATGGCTTCTGGGACTCCAGTCACTCCTGCCTATGCTGCTTCCAATCCCAAGATAGCTGCCAGGACTTCTCATAGCAGTCTTGCAAGGCTGCCGCAGAATTTCCAGCAGCCAATTTGGCTGAGGAACCTGTGGGGATAAAAGATGCCATTAGACTACCAGACTGTTTAAAATTAGGCTCGGGGAGAGCCTTTGGGTGGTGGGAGGGCAGAGTGGTTGGGGTTGGATAGCCGGCCGGTCCGGGAGGACCCGCTCTCCTCTGAAAAGAGGGAGTAGCGGCAGCGAAGAGTGATCATACGAAGAGGTGAAGAATTTTAGTTTCATCTGAAAATCAACAAGTTATGATTCCGAATCTAAAACCAAAACCAAAATTCAGTGGGCCTCTATTTGAGTTTATATTGCATTGCATATTTGCCCAGGGATTCTATATATTGCACCGAGATTTTGCATGTGGAAAGCAAAGCGTATGCCATAACAATATACATAAGCTAATTGGTTAACAAGCTAATCAGTGTTGATAATTGGATGTTAAGAACCAATTATCAGCACTAACTGACATTAATTAGAGTTTATGTGCAGAACGAAGCATATTCTGTAACGTGGTGTGTGTAAATTCAAAGTCACATAGTTGAAAAGTGGGCGTTTCTAATATCTATGTGCACTGTCATAGAACACACCCACCCCACACATAATTTAGGCATTGGGATTTACACCAAGTTTTTCTTGGCGTAATTGCCCGTTGCTAAATTTAGTTGTGCAGAGCAGCGCTCGTTGTATTCTATATACCACAAAGAAATTTTGGCTTAGTCTATAAAATATGCCTAAATGAAGGCATTCTTTATAGAAAACGCTTAGGCGAATTTTATTTTGGCACCAATTTTTTAGGCGTGATATATATATATATATATATATATATATATATATATATATATATATATATATATATATATATATATATAATCTAGTCCTTGGTGTTTTATGTGACAGCTAAACTGGCAGTCTCTGATGGAAATACTTGAAAACCAAGCAGAACAGTTTTGATTTTATCCTATACTCTTCTGTTAGCAGGTGCTGAATGGCCAGCGAAACATGATCATACCATCTTACCTCATAAGCACTCTAGAAATGTTAAGTAGTAGTAGTATAAGCAACCTCGGTGCTGTTTTCTGCCACTGTAACTGTAGTTTATACATCCATTTGGACAAATTCCTGGAGAAAAAGTCCACAGAAAAATTAGCAGCCAGGTAGATCTAGGAAAGCCATTGCTTAACCCTTGATCTAATCTTTGGAATTTGCCATGTACATGTGACCTGGACTGGCCACTGTTGGAGGCAGAATGATGGCCCCAATATACTCAGCATAGTTTTTCTTATGCTCTTGTATTACTTGAGATACAATTGGCAGTGTGGTATATAATAAATACAATTTGGTAAAGGCAACATATAGTGCAAAGTAATGTGCATTAAGCGAATAATGCACGTTATTTGCCAAATACGCACTAATTGGAGAAAAAGTGCATTAATTGTTCTTAATATTTTTTTTTTGTGCAAAGCATATTCCTTAATAATGAGATACAAACCAGCTCATTTTCGAAAGAGAAGGGCGCCCATCTTTCGACACAACTCGGGAGATGGGCGTCCTTCTCTCAGGGGCGCCAGAATCGGCATAATTGAAAGCCGATTTTGGGTGTCCCCAACTGCTTTCCGTTGCCGGGACAGCCAAAGTTCCTGGGGGCGTGTTGGAAGGGGCGTGGTTAAGAGATGGCCAGCTTCGGCCGATAATGGAAAAAAGAAGGGCATCCCTAGCGAGAATTTGGTCCGCTTTATTTGGTCCCTTTTTTTTTTAGGTCCAAGTCACAAAAAAGTGAACAAACTGCCCAGATGACCACTGGAGGGAATCGAGGATGACCTCCCCTGTCTCCCCCAGTGGTCACTAATCCCCTCCCACCCTAAAAAAAACAAAAAATTTTTTTTGCCAGCCTCTATGCTACCCTCAAATGTCATACTCCGGTCCATCGCAGCAGTATGCAGGTCCCTGGAGCAGTTTTAGTGGGTGAAGTACACCTCAGGCCCATCCCCCCCTATCTGTTACACTTGTGGTGGAAAATGGGAGCCCTTCAAAACCCACCAGAAACCCACTGTACCCACATGTGGGTGCCCCCTTCACCTCTTAGGGCTATGGTAGTGGTGTATAGTTGTGGGGAGTGGGTTTTTGGGGGGGCTCAGCACCCAAGGTAAGGGAGCTATGCACCTGGGAGCAATTTTTATTATTTTTTTTAATTTGTAGAAGTGCCCCCTAGGGTGCCCGGTTGGTGTCCTGGCATGTGAGGGGGACCAGTGCACTTTGAATCCTGGCCCCTCCCACAACCAAATGCCTTGGAGTTCGTTTTTGAGATGGGCGCCCTCAGTTTCCATTATGGCTGAAAACCAAGGGCGCCCATCTCCACAGCCGGCGATCTCAGCATTTGAACCAAATGTTGAGATTTGGGCACCCCCAACCGTATTTTCAAAATGAAAGATGGACGTCCATCTCGTTTTGAAAATACGGTTGGCCCCCGGCTCTTCGCGGCGCTGTCCTCAGAGATGGGCACCCTTAGAGATGGCCGGCCCCGTTTGAAAATGCCCCTCCACATGTCTTATTGCTGTGCAAAATAAATAGTAACATAGTAATATAGTAGATGACGGCAGAAAAAGGCCTGCACGGTCCATCCAGTCTGCCCAACAAGATAACTCATATTTGCTGTTTTTTGTGTATACCCTACTTTGATTTGTACCTGTGCTCTTCAGGGCACAGACCGTATAAGTCTGCCCAGCACTATCCCCGCCTCCCAACCACCAGCCCCTCCTCCCAACCACTGGCTCTGGCACAGACCGTATAAGTCTGCCCAGCACTATCCTCACCTCCCAACCACCAGCCCTGCCTCCCAACCACCGGCTCTGGCACAGACCGTACAAGTCTGTCCAGCACTATCCCTGCCTCCCAACCACCAGTCCCGCTTCCCACCACCGGCTCTGGCACAGACCGTATAAGTCTGCCCAGCACTATCCCCGCCTCCCAACTTCCAGCCCCGCCTCCCGATCTTGACTAAGCTCCTGAGGATCCATTCCTTCGGCACAGGATTCCTTTATGCTTATCCCACGCATGTTTGAATTCCATTACCATTTTCATTTCCACCACCTCCCGCGGGAGGGCATTCCAAGCATCCACTACTCTCTCCGTGAAAAAATACTTCCTGACATTTTTCTTGAGTCTGCCCCCCTTCAATCTCATTTCATGTCCTCTCGTTCTACCATCTTCCCATCTCCGGAAAAGGTTCGTTTGCGGATTAATACCTTTCAAATATTTGAACGTCTGTATCATATCACCCCTGTTTCTCCTTTCCTCCAGCTTGTGTAAAACCTTGCAAGCACATTGTTCAAGGGAAAACAGCACCATTTCAATCACTCCCTTATTTGGCCAGCCTAATTCCCAAGTGGTAGCACAGCAAGACTGTGGCTTGGGGGCCAAGGCAACTAATTTGAGGCTGAAAGCTTCCAGTGCAGGTGCATCCAAGGATCATTCCTGATCTCCCTCCACTACCCACCGGGGAGACTATTGATAGGTGCTGGGAAAGGATCAGAAGGTAGGGGATGAACTACAAGAGGTGTGATCAAGCCAAGGGGTTGGTACTTAGTGTCAAAAGGATCAGGTGGGGCAAATGGTGCTGGGGAAAATTGGGAAGAAAAGTATTTGGTGCGGGGGGGGGGGGGGGGTTGGAATCAGAAGTGGGGGGTAATTTGTGCCAAGTGGGATGGGGAAGGAAGTCGTAATGCATTGGCCAAGTGCTTTAAGAGCTAATAGGCCTACTTGGGGCCTAATATCTTTATATTGCTCTGAATATGCTTGGCTTCAGCAAAACAATATTAAATATACTGTGCAATTCACTAACCAGTAATCCTGAGGTACCACAAGTTAATGATTCACACGATAAATTTTGCTGTGATAAAAAGGTATATTTTACCTCAGCTTAGTAAATATTCCTAATAGTGTCTTTATTTTAGGAAGAGGAATAAGGAGGGAGAATAGAGAATACAATATAGTATGAATACTACCATCAGTACTGTATGGCTATTTTGGTAGGTTTCAATCACTATCTGTACATTTTCTCTATCTTACCATTGAGGAGACTGTTGAACATAAATACCAGAAACTGCTATGAATATACATGTTCTCCACTGATAAGAACATAAAAATTGCCATATTGGGACAGACTGAAGGTCCATCAAGCCCATTATCCTCTTTCCAACAGTGGCCAATCCAGGTCACAAGTACCTGGCAAGATCCCAGAACAGCAAAGCAGATTTTACGCTGCTTATTCTAGAACATGCAGTGGATTTTCCAAAGTCCATCTTAATAATGGCTTATGGACTTTTCTTTTGGGAAATTATCCAAACCTTTTTTTAAACCCTGCTAAGCTGTTTTTACCACATTACCACATTCACTGGCAATGAATTCCAGAGTTTAAATACTCATTGAGTGAAGAAATATCTTCTCTGATTTGTTTTAAATTTACTACTTAGTAGCTTCTTTTGGTGCCCCCTCGTCCTAGTAATTTTGGAAAGAGTAAGCAAGTGATTCACCTCTACATGTTCCACTCCACTCTGTATTTTATAAACCTCTATCATATCTCCCCTCAGCTAAAGAGCCCCAGCTCTTTTAGTCCTCATAGGGAAGTCCCCATCCCCTTTATCATTTTTGTTGCCCTTCTCTGTACCTTTTTTTTTTTAATTCTGCTATATCTTTTTTCAGATGCGGTGACCAGAATTGCACACAGTATTCGAGATGTGGTCGCACCATGGAGCAATACAAAGGCATTATAACATTCTCAGTTTTGTTTTCCATTCCTTTCCTAATAATTCCTAATATTGTATTGCTTTCTTAGCCACCGCTACACATTGAGCAAAGGGTTTCAAATGTATCATCAACGATGACACCTAGATCCTTTTCCTGGGTGGTGACTCCTAATGTGGAACCTTGCATCATTTTTGTTTCCTTTTACCCCAAGTGATTCCAAGCCAGTCAAAGAAATGGGATGTCCAGATTTAGACATTTACAATTCTCTGAGAGGTCTATATTCAAAGCAATTTAATGGGCCAGAAAGGTTCCTGGCTAGTTAAATCGCTTGTTTGGGGCTTACTGGTCATATTCGGTAGCACTTCACTGGATAGTGCCACTGAAAATGTCCGGTTGGCACCCAGCGCAAAACCAGCTATTTGGGGGGTATTCCGGAGTCAGAGTCAGCACTTGGCTGGTTAAGTGCCAATATTCAGCGCTTAAATAGTAGATTCCAATTTCAATATAATTGTGGCATCACTCACATTAGTAGCACATTTAAAACAAATTGGATAAAATATTTTTTTCACTCAATGTATAGTTAAGCTCTGGAACTCATTGCATGAGAAAATTATAAAGACAGTTAATACAGTTGGGTATAAGAAAGATTTGGACAAATTCCTGAAGGAAAAGTCTATAAATCATTATCCCTCAGATTCTATATAATGCAAGTTGAGTTGCACACACAATTCTGGTCATATTCTGTATTGCACATGCAACTTAATTATCAACAAGCCAATCAGCGCCGATAATTGCCACTTAACAAGCAATTATTGATAATAATGGGTTTTAATTAGAATTTACACACACAATTTGCTAAGCATATTCTATAAAGTGATGCACGTAAATTCTAATGTGTGCTGCTAAAAAGGGGGCGTGGCCCTGGGTGTGGAATGGGAGGTTTGAGGGGCATTTCTAAAAATTATGCGCTCCATTATAGAATACAGCCATGTGTGCCCAACGTGCACCAAAATGGAGTTACCACCCGGTTACCACATGGCCCTTGCGGTAATTTCTTTTTTGGCATGAGTCCAATACACGTGTCTGAAAAATATTTTTTATTTTTGGGCGTGTGAAATGGATGGACACCAAGTGGCATTTGGCGCGCATAGGTCATTACTGCCTAGTTACCGTGCGAGTCTTTACCACTAGGTCAATGGCTGGCGGTAATGTCTCAGACCCAAAATGGATGCGCAGCAATTTTCATTTTGCCGCACATCCATTTTCGGCAAAAAAAGGCCTTTTTTACAGGTGCGCTAAGGATCGGCGTGCACTCAAAACCCTTACCTACACTACCGCAAGCCATTTTTCAACGCGCCTTTGTAAAAGGACCCCTTAGTCACCGGTATTTACACTTGCCATAAATTCCTGTAACTAGATTTAGTCGCACAGATGGGCCCTAGGCATATTCTATAAACCATGTCTAACTTTAGGCATGGTTTATAGAATAAGTGTATTTTTTGGCACTGATTTTTACAGCACCATATATAGAATCTAGCCCTATATGGGTAAAGCCACAGCTTATACCTGGGTTAAGTAGAATGGAATCCTCCTACTTTTCGGGACTCTGTCAGATACTTGTGAGCTGAACTGGTCACTGTTAGAAACAGGATACGGGCTAGATGGATCCTTGGTCTGACCCAGTAGGAAGGCCTGTGTTGTACAATGAATTTTGAGCAGTCAGGTTGTTTTTTTTAGTTGGACTAGGTACTAACTTGTCAGCCTTTTTGAACATATAGAGGGGCATTTTCAATATGACGTCTAAGTTCGATGTTGGACGTTTTGTGAGAAAAACGTCCAAATGCAGACTTATGCCAATTTTTGGAAGTTTTTCTCTTTTGAAAATGAGCCCAAAGGCCTCCTTTTACATATCAGCCATGAATTTGAGGAGCAAAGACTTCCCAGACCACTAATTAGCAAAAGACTTGGGACCTGGGAAGATCCTTATTTCTTTTCTCTGATTTTACATACAAAAAGCTGTGGATGTACATGTTCCTTTCCTAAATAAGGTGTGGTAAACAGTTTGTGTGGGTTTTAAGCCTCAATAGATGGCATTAGGTGCATCCGCATTCATAGTGCCTCATTAGGGAACATGTCTCCGTGGAAACTGCAGGGACTTACCGCAGGGCCTTTGCACTTGAGGCATGTCGCTGTTGGCTGTTAACACACATTACGTGCAAGAACCTAACCCTCTTTAGTATACAGGCTCTGAAATGTTTTATTTTACTGATATATCTAGTGCGTGATGTCAGGTTCCACAAGAGCAATTTTGTGTGTTGTTGTCAATGGTAAAACGAATGATTGCTGTCTGTCAGTGACGTCATTGAGAGTCTGGAATGATGGGTGGGTGTAAGACATGTATGCGTGCAACAACTTGCCAACTGATTATGAGCTAGATTTATTAAGGGGGCATGTTTACTAAACTGTGTTAAGCTTGTACCAGAGATTTAACACACAATAGCTGGTAGCATAGGCCTGCACTAACGGCTACTAAGTGGTAAAAAATTACACAGTAAGGGTCCAATTCAGGGGTCTTTTACTAAAGCTTAGCTTGAGTAATCTGCAGCAGGGCCCATTTTATTCTTATGGGATCTGCTGCAGATAACTTGAGTTAAGCTTTAGTAAAAGAAGGCTTAGGCACCAAATATTTGGATGCTAACCCCCTCTAGGCACCCTATATAGCGTGCCTAGAGATCCATGCTGAAATCCAGACATATTCTGTAACAACGTGCGTAACTTAATTGGCTTAACAAGCTAATCATCATTGATAACAGCTCTTAACAAGCAATAGTGAGCACTAATTGGCAATAATTATTTATTTATTTATTATATTTGTATCCCACATTTTCCCACCATATGGCAGGTTCAATGTGGCTTACATATTGATAAAAAGGCGGTTACAAAATTTTGATTTGTAGAAGTCTAGTACATAATACAGAAGTATTATAATTTATAAGTATTAGAATTTACAAGCACAACTCGCTAAGCAAATTTGTACCTCAACGTTCTATGGCTGGCTGGCTGGGTTCGTAACATTCTGATGTCAGCAAGCCTCCAGTGTTCCCTTCCCTCTCACTGTCCCACCCTCCTGTAAAGACAAAATGACGTCAGAGGAGGGCGGGACAGTGAGAGGGAAGGGAACGCTGGAGGTGAACTGACGTCAGGATGCTACGAATGCAAGGAAGTGAAGGCAACAGAATGCTGGAGGAGAGGGGACACGAGCCCAACCTGCCTGTAGGGAACACTGGATGGGAGGGCAGGGCAGAGGAGGATCACTAGAAATGGAGGGGAGGCCAGAATCGCGGGACCCGGAGGGGAGGGCAGGGCACAGGACATGGAGGGGAGGACAGAATCGCGGGACATCGAGGTGAGGGGAGGGCATGGCAAAGATGAATCGATAGACATGGATGGGATGGGAGGAGAGGAGAGAATCGCGGGACATGGATGGGAGGGCAGGACAGAGGAGAATCGCTGGGGAGGGCAGAATCGAGGGACATCAAGGGAAGGGGAGGGCAGGGCAGAGGAGAATCGATGGACATGGATGGGATGGGAGGAGAGGAGAGAATCATGGGACACGGATGGGAGGGCAGGGCAGAGGAGAATCGCTGGACATGAAGGGGATGGGAAGTGAGGGGAGAATCGTGGGACATGGATGGGAGGGCAGGACAGAGGAGAATCGCTGGGGAGGGCAGAATCGAGGGACATCAAGGGGAGGGGAGGGCAGGGCAGAGGAGAATCGCTGGACATGAAGGGGATGGGAAGTGAGGGGAGAATCGTGGGACATGGATGGGAGGGCAGGGCAGAGGAGAATCGCTGGACATGGAGGGGAGGGCAGAGGAGAATCACTGGACATGGAGGGGAGGACAGAGGAGAATCGCTGGACATGGAGGGGAGGCCAGAATCGCGGGACATGGAGGGGACAGCAGGGCAGAGGAGGATCGCTGGAAATGGAGGGGAGGCCAGAATTGTGGGACATGGAGGGGACAGCAGGGCAGAGGAGAATCGCTGCACATGGAGGGGAGATCAGAATCACTGGACATGGAGGGGAGAGCAGAGAAGAGAGGAGAAATCACTTCGACGAGAGCCTTAAAAACGTAATCGCCTTTACATGATTGCCTTGCTAGCGCCCGTTTCATTTTTTTTTTTTAAGAAATGGGCCTTTTTTACTAGTATTCTATAATGAACTGTGCCTAACTTCCAAATGTGTGCAGTTCAAAATGGGCGTGGCTGAGTGTGTAAATGGGCATTTTGTGGGCATTCCAAAATTCACGTGTGCCGTTTTACAATTGTGGCCCAGAGTGCATAAATCTACATGCAGGGATTTAGGCCACATTTTCATTGGCCTAAATAGACGCACGTAGTTGTAGGTGCTAGAATTTCTGCCTAAGCGTATTCTATATACCACGCCTAAATATAGGCGCTGCTGATAGTTTATACTTAAGTGGAAATCTTTACCATGTGTTGCTTTTTTTTACGACATATATAGAATCTGGCCCTAAGCGCCAATTCTTTGACAGCAACATCATACATGGTTGCCATGCTAGAATACTAGCATAAGTCCGCATTTTGGTGCCTAACTCTAAGCTCAAGCACTTACGCCATTTCAATGTTTGTGTTCGAATGCCAGCAGTTACGCGTGTAACTGACAGTGTTCTATAACTTAGTGCCTACTTCCTTCAAATGCCCCTGACTCGCCCATGCCCATCCTTGGAGTTCCGTGCCACAGAAATTAGGCACTAACTGCCCCCCCCCCCTCGATATTTAGCTAGCAGTAGGCAATGCGGTTTGCTGAGCCACCGGTGCTGCCCCCGGATGTTCAATGCCTGGCTGTATCCGGTATTGTAATACTATCAGGGAGTACAATATCTCAATGAGATCTGGTATTTGTATAACACTAAGGGGTCCTTTTACAAAGCGGTAGTAAGCCCAACACGGGTTTACCGCTCGCTAAAAGGGAAGTACCGCTGGCACACCTCCCACCCCCAGCACACATCATATCTGATGCTACAAAAATATTTTTGTAGTGCTGGTGTGTACCCAGCGGTAATTGGGGAATGCCTCACGCTGCCCGGTCACCACCAGGTTAGTGTGGGAGCCCTTAACACCACCTGAATGGGTGGGTGGTAAGTGCTCCCCCCCCCCCCCCCCTGAAATGGCTGCATGGCCATTTCCTGAAAAAAACCCCAAAGACCTGCAATGCCATCTCAGGCCCTCTTTTGCCTCAGCTTTTTAAAAGCATCCCTAATTATTTGAAACCAGCCCTATTTTTATTTTCCAAAACAAACTATCTTATAAAATTGTATATTGTTCTCAGAAATTTAAACCCATTGTAGAACTGGAGCTCCCAGTGCTGTATTGTGGTGCCTGTGCCAGACATGAAGTTCTGATTTATAGAATTACCCCTAAGTTTTTCTTCAAACTACATAAATTCAGTAGAAAAACTACCCCCCTCCCCCCGTTTACTAAGCTACGCTAGCGGCTACTGTGCAGTAATGCCAACACAGCCCATTCAAAGTGAATGGGCTGTGTCGGCATTAGCGCATGAGAGTCAATAGCGCAGTTTAGTAAATGGGGGGAGCAATAAATCTGAAATGATCAAAGGGAAATGCAAAAGTGAAAAAATGATTTGGAGACAGGGCTTGGAGAAAGAAGAAAGTTACTCATATGTATTTATTTATTTATTTGTAACATTTGTATCCCACCTTTTCCCACCCATTAGCTCAATGTGGCTTACATAATACAGTAAAGGCAATTGCCAGGTCCAGTACATGTTAAACAAATACAATATAAAATAAGGATCGGGTAAGGGTATACAAGTACAATAAGGGTCAAGGAAATAAGGAATATATAATGTCCAATACGATGCAAGGCTTTGATGCATTGCACAGTTGAGGCATTGAAGTTGGGTCAGTAGGGTAGACCTTGCAAAACAGATAGGTCTTTTAGATGGTCTTGGATCATTTTCACACTCTTTGGTAGTGCATTCCACATTTGTGTACTTAAGTAGGAGAAATTGGATTTAAAATATGGCATTAAGAATATCTTATCTATGGAATCCTTTTACTAAGCTGTGGTAAAAAGTGGCTTTAGCATGCCCTTATGAGGGTCTTTTACCCCAGCCATAAAAATGGCTTTTTTTTTTTGTATTATTGGTCATGCACTAATGTTACCATTAGTGTGCAGCCATTTTGCAAAATTATCATGTGTGTGCGTTTATTGACACGGTAGTAAGGGATCACATGCTGTGCATTAACCAGTTAGTACACAGTAATGTGGCTGTGTGTTAACTGGTTAGGGCAGAAACTCCTACTTTCAACCCTCTGAGATGCCCTTCACAAAAATATACGTTTCAGCACATGCACATTTGGCAGTTACCCACTGTATATCATTTGGTATGTCCCGCTGTATCTCATTTTAATCTGCATTAGCCACATGTCAGCACACAATGCAGCTTAGGTTGGCTAATTTGCTATGGCTATTTGTCCATTCTATGTCAATGGGAAAAAAATATTTAGGGGCCCTTTTACCTATCAGGATAGGCTGAAGAGGCTGGGGCTCTTCAGCTTGGAGAAAAGGTGGCTGAGGGGAGATATGATAGAGGGCTATAAGATAATGAGTGGAATGGAACAGGTCGATATGGAGCGTCTGTTTACGCTTTCCAAAAATACTAGGACAAGGGGGCATGCGATGAAGCTGTAGTGTGGTAAATTTAAAACGAATCAGAGGAAATGTTTCTTCACTCAACGCATAGTTAAACTCTGGAATTCACTGCCGGAAAAGGTGGTTAAGGCGGTTAACTTAGCGGACTTCAAAAAAGGGTTGGACGGCTTCCTGGAGGAAAAAGCCATAGAATGTTAATGAATGGACAAGGGAATAATACACTATTTCTAGGAGGGGCGGGACAAATTGCTTGTTCTTTTGGCCACTGTGGGTGACAGGATGCTGGGCTCCATGGACCCTCGGTCTGTCCCAGCATGGCGATGCTTATGTACTTAAGTGGTAGTAGGGCTACCACGCGGGCTGTGCATGGCAAAACAACACTACCACCAGGCACGGTCAGGCACCCAGCGGTAATTCAGAGTTTGCTGCGGGCTGTTTCCCATGCTAGAAAATCATTTTTATTTTCTAGCGCAGGGGGTGGAGAGCAGAAGCGGAGTCAGGTTGATGGGGCGGGGGAAGTGAGAGCGGACTTCCACCGGCGCACATTTTCAGTGCAACACGACCAGAAAAAAATAGGCGCTGGCAGAACTCCATTTGGGGGAGCGGCTGCTCCCCTGGCACCCCACCTAGCTACACCACTGGTGGAGAGTAAACGTTCCCGGCGGTAATCAGGCAGCATGGGCACGTTGCCGCACACTGCCCAATTACCACAAGATTAGCATGTGGAGGAGTAGCCTAGTGGTTAGTGCAGTGGACTTTGATCCTGGGGAACTGGGTTCAATTCCCACAGCAGCTCCTTTTGACTGTGGGCAAGTCACTTAACCCTCCATTGCCCCTGGTTCAAAATAAGTACCTGAATATATGTAAACCGCTTTGAATGTAGTTGCAAAAACCTCAGAAAGGCAGTATAATCAAGTCCCATTTCCCTTTCCCTATTTGAGATTCTACATGGAATGTTGCTACTATTGGAGATTCTACATGGATTGTTGCTACTATTGAGATTCTGTTGCTACTATTTGAGATTCTACATGGCATGTTTCTAGTGGAGAAGTAGCCTTGTGGTTAATGCAGCAGACTCTGATTCTGGGGAACTGGGTTCAATTCCCACTAGAGCTCTTTGTGCCTCTGGGCAAGTCACTTAACCCTCCATTGCCCCTGGTTCAAAATAAGTACCTGAATATATGTAAACTGCTTTGAATGTAGTTGCAAAAACCTCAGAAAGGTGGTATGTCAAGTCCCATTTCCCTTCCCTTACTGTCTACAAAATAGGTGGTGGTAAGGGTTCAGGCAGTAAACTGCCACATGCTAATTTTGGTGTTAGCACATTGCCATTAATGACGTCAAAATAAAAATAATGCCTTTTTCCCGCCACAGTAAAAAGTGGCTTCAATGTGCAGCAATTCCATGCACCAACACTGCTGCCACTTGGTAAAAGGACCCCTTAGTAAACCAAGCCCTTAAGTGTCATCGTAAACAAACGAAAAAAAAGGGAATCTTCCAAGCAGAAGATGTTTTTATAAGAGGGGGATAACTTCCAGGTGAAAATGTGCTTCTAGATCCAATATTATATACTACAGGAAGAATTTTTAATACTGGGATCAATTTTATAACTGTGATGACTACTAATATAGCCACACCACTCCACCGCATAACCTGTAATAGGATTTACTCCTTTCAGTAAATTATAGTCAACATCCTCTTATTCTATTCTACTTGTACAAAGCATGTACAGTAATTATTTCAAATTTCATGACTCATCTGCATGCAGTTTTTATTTTCTATATTCACCAGGCAAAAGCAGAGAAGTGTACATCTTAGACATTTAGAGTAACCTGTTAATATATGTGACCTTTTCTTTCTTCTTCTTTATTTATTTTCACCTTTATGTGCTCCAATGGTGTTAAATTATTCCACTTTTTAGAGTCAGGAATCATTGACTTATTGTGCATCTATTTTTCCAGAAAAAGAAACAGACTGGAAAATTAACACTTAACATCAAGCTCTGGGGATTTTTGACTTTTATCTATTACAATAGGCTTCATGAGATCTATCTCCCACAGTTTATTCAGTGACTGGCCTGATTATACTGTTGCATGACAGCTATGATAGAAATCTCTTATTTTCACTTTGTGTTGTTTTGTTCCAGAAGTAGTTTCAAGACAGGTGTGTTTCCTATTCTTTTCATTTGCTCTGCTTTTTAAACAGCATCCAATTATAAAAAGCTATTCCTCTCTCTCTCTTGAAAAAGCACTTCTAATGACAGTTGACTTTAGTGGTCTCTCAGTAACATGCTGCCTGTGCCACCTGAATTTCAATTTCTTAATTTACAACACAGATAAAAGCAAAATGGAGCTGGATCTGTGCTGCTTTCTACATTGGGCTGGTGTTATCAAGCGTGAAGTTTGGTGCATTGCAAGCCTATTCAAGTGATTATCTGTTGAGGACCTCTTGAGCCATCTCCATCTCTGCAGTGGGCTGATAAGACAGCTGTTTCTCTAGCTGCTCTGTCTCTCTAGACCCCTAGTCCTTCTTTGGTACAAACTCTGCCTTTTGTCATTGTGCCCTAGTGCTGTCACTCTCTGCTGTGCAAACGTTTGATCTAAACACAAAAGGATCGATGGGTCTTATTGACTGGTTGGCATACGCACAGACACCACACACACTTTGTTATTTTTGGAATTAGAGAAAAAAGTGATATGATAGTCCAGTAAAACTCAGATTGCTTGTCAAAAGAAAAAAAAAGGACTACCCTCCCCTCCTCGGCATTATAAAATAGTAGGAGAAATATTGGTCAATGAAGAATATCAAATAGAAAAGACTAAATTGTTCCCTCGGTTATTCTCACCTACCTGAAAAAAAGATGCATCAACAGTTACATGCTGTGATTTTATGTGACTGTCTCATTTTTTAGATGTTGGGAAACGTTATAAGAGATAGTAACTTTATAAATACAAAATGCAAGCATGGATGGGTTGGTAGCTTTAGTAAACAGGGAAATGGTCTTTTTTCCTGATTCACTTCTCTCTTATACCATCAGCCGGAGGGGGAGGGGAGGTGGAAATCTTTCTTGGAACATGTGGTGTCAGCAGTCGATCTTGATGCGAAAGAAGGAAGGGCGTTACACAGCAGGGAAAGAGCGCCAGAGCGCTGTCTGCATTAATTCTTCATCTCTCATTACGGTCTGATCCCAGAAATCAGGTCAAAGGTTTTCCTTACAAGTTTGTTTGTTGCCCTTCCTCTGGAATATCTTTATTACACAGATTGCATAGATTTTACCTGTGGTGCATGCGACAGTGGAATTTTTTGCGTATCCATAACCAAAATCGTAAAAAGACAACCCATGAATTGCTGGCTTAGAATCCTGGGTACAAAGACCAGCACAGTTACATTGCACTATTTTTAAAGGCAATATTCTCTACTTGCATGCAATACTTAAGTACCTTTTTAACGTTAGAACATCTGCTTTCAGGTCTTTACATCCTTTCACTTTCAGCAATTGCTATACTTCGACCACTTAAGTGCACCACTGGAGATATATTGTAGTTAATTACTAAAACTTATTCCAAACGAGATAATTGCATGTGATTTCATTTTTAAACATTTGCTTGCAGAAGCCTGTAGAAGGTTATTGCCTGTCACTGTAAAATGGAAGTGTTTGGTCAGATTGGAAATCAAGTCTTTCAGCTCACTCCTTTTGAGCACACAGAGACCTAACTTTTCATACAAGACCGACGGCAAAGCCAAGCAAAGTCGTGAAATATGAGGGTTCCTTCGGGATTTTCAGCGGATAAAAAATGGAGAGCGTTTGCTTAGATGGCTGAAGTGAGTTGTCCCTGCCATTTCTAACTATTTATTTTCATGCTGCAAGGTCGCTTTGGTCACGAGCCCCGCTTCAAACTGTGAAATGCTCTTTGGAGCGGCTAAAGTGCTCTGTCCCTGGTGCTGAACTTTGGAATGCTCGCTGCGAACGAGTCAAGCACTTTATTGCTTCTTCCCAGCGAACCACTTCCCATTTTTCTTTGCAGCGTCAGCTGTCTCTTGTTGCAGGCTTCGAATGTACATGTTGTGTGTAACTTCGGTAAGAAAAAGTTTGAACACCAAAATCAGGCCTGCACTTTTACAGCATCACTTTTCACAGAACAGTGCAAGAAAGCTTTTCTCACTTTCCGTGGCGAATGAAGGCCTTTTAACCAAATACATGATACTTGTGACTTAAATCATAGCTAAACTCCCTGTCGGTCTGTAAAATCTCTCTCACCAAATACATTCTCTCTCTCTCTCTCTCTCTCTCTCTCTAATATAGAAAACATGCTTGGATTCCTAAAGTTAGACATATTTTCCTATTAGAAACATGTAAATTAAATCTTCTTTTTAATGGGCTAATTTATAATACCGAGAAAATTATGCATGTAAACTTATTTTTCTCCTTACCTTCTTTCTTGTACTTGAAAAGGAGAATAAAATGTCAGTCACCTGCGCACTCTCCGTGCTCCTGGTTGTTCTAGTCTGATCTGACCTTAGACGGTGCAAATATCCTACACGGATTAGGCATAAATAGTCCTGCATGCCCAATGCATCGACTACTGAAGTCTGTCAGTATTTTTTGCTTACTAAAACAATGCCTTTTTCACAGGACAGATGTGAAGAAAGAAAGAAAAAAAAAAAAAAAAACCACATCACCCATGTTACCTTGTGATATAATGAATTCGGCCTTTGTGTTACAATATTTCTGGTGGAGTTTTTTTTTTTATGGAAATACGTTCCAGTAAAACGCAACAACAGCTAAATAGGTTCCTAATTTCTAAACGAGCGACACAAGCAGTGGCTTCCTGTTAACCCGATTTCAGAACTTTTTAACAGCTCCACATTTAGCTCCGAGAATGTTTTATTTATAAAGAACTGTCGGGTGACCCGACTTTCTTTCCCGTCCCCTTCTATTTCAGAAACAACCATAATTGCTGAAAGATCCGTCTGCCTAGAGTTGCGTTGCCTGAAACAAAAAAAAAAAACCCAAGTTTAAACTAGCGGGTGCTTATTGAACGTCTGTTACTGTACTTGAACGAAACGGCTCTTGCTGCATTTATTGTGGGGTTTTTTTTTTTAGCTCCCTGTTTTAACATCGGTTTATACTATGACCTTTAAAAATAAAATCATCATAAGAACAACTACCTCACACACAGCTAAAATGTAGGACACCCTGCCTGAATGTGCCAGTGAGGATTAGAGGAAGAGAGAGTCGGAGTTGGCAGTAATAGTATGACACAATAGCTGTGAAGTCTGAAAACAGTTCAAAGCCTCTAGTAGACTTTAGAATCCGAAAACGCTAAACTTAGAAATCCCACAGCTTATATGCTTTCTTCAGATATGATTTAAAATCTGTAACGCTTATTTAAATAGTATAAATGGGGAGGGGGGTCTTATGGCTTTTCTGTTTCAGTGTGCTATTTCAATCACCAACTTTCTGTTTTAGGAACTGGTTTTTCGCTCTCTCTCTCAAAGAAAATTAACCCATCAGCCCACAAGCTCCAATCCAGTCTGTCCTTTCCCAAAACCTGTCGTTCCATGAACCGTGGTTATTCCGTGTATTCTCCAGATCACACGCGTTACAGACTCAAAAAATTTAAAGTGTGAGTGTCTGTAAGATGAAAGGAAATGAGAGCCTAAACTCAGATGTTGAAAATCCAGGCCTTCAGTACCGCTTGCAGCTATTGTCACAGCGGACGGGATTTGGTGACTAAATAGCTGATAAACAAACAAGTTTGTTTCCATTCTATTAATGATTTATAAACAGTCAAGGACACTTTCAAGGAACACCAATTTGCTTTAGCACGTCTCTTACAAATCATTATTGCCTATGGTGGGTTTTTTGTTGGCTTGGTTAATGCAGGCAATGGATGGCAGCAAATAAGTATGGAAAGACTTTTCTGTCTAGAGGGCGGGTGTGCCTTATAAGATGCATTATTCCCACTCTAGTCTATGAAACAGACAGCATAACGAGTTGGTGCTGTGCCATGTAAAGAAATCATCTTTGATTTCATTTGTAGACTACAAGACACAACACGACTGCAACACCCGTTGTTGCATGAAGACCACAAATGTGCTGTCTGAGTCTTTGCTACTAACGTTGTTGTTCGTTAATGTCTGTAACTTTTCAGTTTAAGAGTTTAAAAATTGTACCTGATCCAACTTACTGTTGTTCAGAAAAAGTGTGCTAAACTTCAAAAGTGCAAATGGTAAAAGAACAAAGAGCCCTTTTCAAGAAAGATGTTGAATACAAGAGTTTGTTTATTGTTAACCTTTACATATACTGATATTGCACTGTTTCAGATAATAATAAACACAAGGTGGGTAAATTGGGTGACTGGGCTTTCTATATGAACTGCTTTTACCCTGCTAGGGTTAGTCTATAAAATGGTGTCATTAAAAGGAAAACATACGAATCAGGACATATATAACACACACCTCCTTGTAAGTTGTAAAAGTAATTTGTCTGTATATGTCATTATAGGCGCCAATATTTCCAAAATGAATAGAAGTGCCAAACACAATACAGATGATCCCTCCCTGGACACAATGAAGGAACTTAACATTATTAGGGGGCTCAGCACCCTCAAAGCTGCCTCCTACGTGCGACATGTGTCCATACCTATATGCTTTGGTACTTCGATAGCAGAATAGGCAGCGCCAAAGAACACTGCGGCACAATACAATACCGTACGGCACTCAGGCAGAGAGCTAAAGCCCGAGCATTCCCTACACAGCAAAGACAGAGCAGCTCGATCGGGCGGGCCTCGGCCAGCAAACGTTGACGGGTAGCTATTTTCCGCTCCTCGGCAGCGGAAAGACGCTTCAAGCCTCAGCCGTACCGAGACTATACACAGCCTCCAATAAGCCAACCCCGCTACCACCAGCAGCGCGCATCCGTCCCTGACGACGGATTCCACGGGCACTGCCCCTGTGATTGACGCGAAACACCAACCAATAAGATGTCCAAATTTCAATGGGTTGGGCGAGCTCGGACCAATGATGAGAGTATTTAAAAAAAGAGGCGGTACAAAGGGCGGGGAATAGACTGCTCGCGCCGCTCCGCTCTCGGTTTTCTGCGCGCTCGAGGGTGCTGCGAGCTGAAGAAAGAGGGGCAGGTGCGGATGGACGGGTGCGTGCGAGAGCGCGTGCGAGGACAGTGTAGCGGGGGCGCGCGCGAGCAGGCAAAGCGGCATTAGGTGATACGGTCACTATAAATCAGCGATGCGGTCCTCCTCCCTTTAAAGACGATCTCACTCCCCACGCACACACTTTATTTCTGTTCTCTTAAAAGAGATGCAGCTGCTTACTCCTGTAGGGAGCTACTAAAAAAGCAACAAGGAGAGACAAGGGCGCACGCACAGACGCTTTTTTTGTTGCCGTGCTTTCATCTTTTCTTTTTCTTTGTTCTTTTTTGATTGCTATTCTTTTTTTTTTTTAAGTGGTGGGGGTGTGTTCGTTTACATTTAAATAATAGGAGGGTAGCTTTGTTTGATTATCGTTTTTGCATTTTTCCCCTCCTTTTCTATTTTAGTTTTGCGAATCCGTTGGGGTTTTTTTCCTATAAGATTGAGATTTCTGGGTGAACGGTTTCCTTGTATTTTGCTGCAGTTTTAAGTTTCCTGCTGTTTTAAAGAGAAATTGCATTACACGGTCGCTGCTTTAACCATCTTTTTTCGCGAGGATTTACACCGTTACTTTATCTCTCTCTCTCTCTGTATACATATATACCTATACCCTAAGAGCGAAAGGTAAGTTTTTGTTTAATACCTTCTGCATGGTATAGCTGGGAAGATTCCGAGTTCACTATACAGCCTTGAAGACAGACAGTGGAGAACTTGAGCAAGTCCTTCCTGGCTCGGCATGCATTTGGGATCAAAGCAGTTGCTGTCCATTGTACGATGCTTTTTATACCGTCACGTCCAAACGTGAAACTATTCAGCAATGCACTGTCGATGGGGGCACTGGGTATTTTCTGATATCTAGCTTTCTAGGTTATGTGTTCAATTCCACAATTTAAAATGTATATAAAAGAAAAATGAGTAGCAGGAATGTTTATTCTTTAAAGTTTGCACAGAGAAAAAAATTGTTTCCTTTGCATAGTGGTGTCTCATTTTCAACGACTCAAGGCTCTGATAAAGAATTATTGATAGCCGTTTAAAAAAATTAGGCATACCTTTGCAGTTTGTACAGGATCAGGTTCTGAGTGTAACTGTACCAATCAAAGATCCTTTTTGGAAGGGGCGGGGGATGTGATAAGGCTGAAAAAGAATTCCTGGTATATACATGATGCACCACAACATGAGGTATGGTTTATAATAGATCCGAAAACCTACGCAGACCATCCAGCACCTCCCCCACCTTCACCAAAAAAAAAAAAGTCCAGAGCCTCGGATGGATGAATCAAAGGGATGACAGACCATGCGAGACAAGTAAATGCAAGGATCGAAATATTTAACCCTTTCGCGCAAGCAGGCGTGTCTTTTATTTGACAGGATCCATTTGCGTGCAGCTAGCCGGTCTCTTTGTTTGGAGAGGCGTGCCAGGCTTGGCACTACCTCGTGGGTGCTCTGTGCAAGGGGTAGGGGCTGCGCTCGGACGTGCTGAGTGGGGACTGCTGTTGGCGCCACGGGATCTGGCAGGTGCTCCACCCCCTCCCCCCGGTCAACGGCACTCAGTTCACGTGTGAAATAACAACAACTGGGCAGTTCGCTGGAACGGGTTTCCTCGCTTCCCATAGAATGTAAGCAATGAGGCTTCAATCCTAAAATACGTTTTGTTCTTTCTCGACTGGGAGCTGATTTTATTATACATTGAAGCAACAATAAACAAAGCGTTAAACTATTTTTTTTTCTTGTTGCAATCATTGGTTAAATAGAAAAACTGGTACTCTAAACAAACATCGCCTACTAGTGCAAGCTGGAGGCATGCAATTTAGGAATATGCCTTGTAGCAGACCCGCTTTTCATTACAGATATAAACGTGACTATTATTATTATTACTACCACTAATAGTCTTAAGTTTCCGATTATATATGTTTCAGAATGCGATGCAATTTTCTCTCTGCATGATTGGATTTTTGCCTAGCATCTGGGCACAGAGAGGAAACGAGCATTCTGGTGTCCGGAATAAGGAAGGCGGAAACAAGACTGGCACTAGTTTTTCAGGTGTCAGCTGAAAAGCGACGTCCAAATTTACAAGCGCACCTTCTACAACTAGTATAATTTTGACACAACATTTTGAAAACAACCCTGAAAGACTCCGACACGTGAGTTTTCGGTTATTAAATAAGTGTGAGGAAGAAGTGTAATAGGTAATCCCAATGGATCTTAATTGATACGGAGGCTTCTCTGGTGAAAAGACCATGGAAGTTTGGCCAAAATGGCTAGGGGACCCAAGAACGTATTTCTGCGTGGGAGACATAGGGACGATGTCTCTATCTCCTCTAACTTTAAGGTCTTACTTATAAAAGGTTTTTTTTAGGGGGGGGGGTCTAAATTTCTGATAAGCACAAATGGTAAAAGAAAATGGTTGGCAGCATTATTATGATTCTTATGGGAAAAGTCTGCAGTATTTAGAAACAGTTTCAGAGTCAGACTAATCACACGCCTTTAGAAAAATATATGTAAGCGGAAAAATACATAATAATGGTAAAGATACATTTGAATAGAGTCGCGTGGTACACTTCATAATTTTGCACCAGCTGTATTGGCTTTTAATATGGTAACTATATATTAAGCACATATTTCCATCAAAAACCCCGAATGAGGCCGCTCTCCTGATTTATTCACATTAGCACCGTTTCCTTAAAGAAAAAAAGACGGGGGAGAGGAGTGGGAAATCTTGTAATTGAGAGAACTGTTTTTCTGTCCTGCTGATTAAAGATTTTTCGCAATTGCCTCAGGGGATCTCAGTTAATGGAATAACCCCAATTGGGCAGGTGTTCCAGCGTACGGCCTATTGGTCTCTGAGACATGCCCTGGATTTTAACAAGGGCCAGCATCTCAGGCAAACCCTAGTCCAGCCACACTGCAGCACACTACTGATTAATCATCCCACGCACGTCGGCTCTCTCTTTGTTTTCAACCATTGTGTGAGACCTTGCGACTTTTTACAGCTAGGCCAGTAAAAGGAACAATTATAGCGTATTTAAACACTACACCACCAAACCAGAAGGGTGTTAGAGATAACAATTGATATTTAAATAAAGGGGAAATTAAGACACTGACGTTAAAAAAAAACCCCAAATGCTATATTCTAAAAAGAAAAGAAAAGCATTACAACCATTACTAAACTAATATTTTTAATAATATTTACTACCGAAGGATCTTTGCAGTCTACACACACGCAGAAAGGGCGGCACTGTAGGCTCCTCCCCTTAATATGTCCGTCTTGTAAAGCCCCACCCCCCTTCCCCGGGACGCTCGGCAAAGCCCGCCCCTTTCGTCACCGAAGGGATCTTATAAATACACCTCTTGACACTACCCTCTGGTTTGGGTTGGTGTCCGCTGAGGTTTGCGTTCTCTAGTGGCCTTTGCCGGCCCTCGAGAGTGCGGATCTCCCGCCATCTGTCGTGTAGGCTTGGATGCAAAGTTGAGTGTTCTTGCTGCAACGACGAGCGTGTTTTTCGGCGATCCTAAAAGTGAGTGGGCTCAGAAGTAAGAAAGCCAATGATGAGCGTGAGTGTAGATCGTGTATAACGAAAGGGTGTCTGGAGTAGAGATGAGAAAAAAAAAATACATAGTTTTTGCGCGCCCCACGAATTAGGCAGCAGTGGTCTGTCGCTTAAAACAATTTAACTTCCTTTCTAATTTCTACGGTTGCCCAAGGTTATTCTAACATGTAGGGTTTTTTTTTTCTCTCCCTCTGCCCGTTTTATTTTAGGAATAATGTTGAGCGAACCAAAATGGATGCAGAGCAGATTTTATGAAGCACGTGTGTGCAACGAGGCAGGAGAAAGAAACCGTTTTTCCCTCCATCTTCTGAATCGGGCTTGGGTGTGTCCAGGGAGGTTTAGAACGCGAAACTTGGATGCTTAACCTTGAGAACGGACGGAAACGGTGGTTTGACGCCGTAAAGTTATGCTCGTAAATTTTCTGGGTGGGGAGACTAAATCTAAAATTAAATCCGGTGTTGATTAGAGACGGGGGGGGGGGGGGGAGGCTGTTACAATGGTTGCAGAGTAATACAAGTTTGGTTTTCCGTAGTTAAACGGTGAGTTAGATTTGGTGACAGTTAATTGCTTTAGAGGGCTGTTCATGCTCTATTAGCTAACAAATAATAAAAGAAAAGCTAGGGCGGGGGGGGGGGGGGGGGGGGGGAAGCGATAAACCTATAACACTTAAGCTCCGCTTCGTACCCGTAAGCTCCGCAGGGGAAAAAACCGCGCGGAGTGTTTTTTTTTTTTTGAGGGCTTGTTTTTTTGCTTAATAAAAGTGAGGCACCTGTTTTTTTTTTTAATGTCTGGCTTCGGTTGATAAAACACATTTTAAGGGACCGGCAGGTTATTTAATGGTGGGGGAAACCCTTTCTTCCCTCCCCCACCTTTTTCTTGCACTGTTTCCGCCGCGCCCTACTGGCGCGTGAGCCGCCCATTGCTCGTTTCCCGGGGCTGTGCCACGTGCTCCCCCTCTGCAGCGCGCGCCTGAAGGAGGGTGGGGCTCGAGGGTTTGTAACATCCTCCTCCCTCTTCCCCCCCCCCCCCCAATATCCCGTATCTTGTGGGGGAGGTACCTTCTCCTTTGCTGGCGGGAAGGTCGGCTATGGCTTCTTATCTTATTTCAAACAGTTCCGGTGCTGGTTCTGAGCCGGAGGAGATAGGGGGGACATTTCCGGGAAATGCCGGAGTTCAGGGAAGAAAAAGTTGAGTAAACATGCAGTGCTTTTGGCCTTTTTACACAGTTTATCATCACTTTGCCCTTTTCTATACCCCCCCCCCCCCTCGGCAGGCATGTGCTGTTGGATCCCTCGCAGTGTACACACCCTCCCTCGTCTGTGTAATAGGTGTAGAGGTTGAAGCTCTCGCCCTTCCCGTCTCTAAATTATTTTCCAGAGCGCAAGGCAAGCTAATGTGGTGAGATTTTTAGGCCTTAACATTTGTGACATGAAGCTGCAATTATGTGGGCCAGAAGGTGGTGAAAAAAACCCCTATGAATTGACATTTCCTAATCCAATGGGGGTGTAGCAAAGCTGTTGATGCTGTTGGTTTGCAGTCCCTCATTAACGCTTCATTAAACTTCCTTGGGGATCCAGCTCTGGGTGGAGGACAGGGTAAAGTTAATTTTTGGTATATATAGGACACGCATACTGCCCCATCGTGTACTTGTGTGGTTTGTCACTGATGAGGTACCTTTCTGGGGGACATGAAGTTTATTTTCCACCACATTCTGTTTCTCTGGATCTATCAATGTCTCTTCCTCCCTTCAGTGATCTTGCATCATCTGGAATGGTACACTTGTATTGTGAGCCCTAAGCTAAAGGCACAAAAGGTGGTCTATTTTTGAGGCCCCAGCTTTCTAATAGAGTTTACTGTGTGAGTATGATCTGTTGAATTTGGAAAAAAACAAAAAACTAGTGGTTCTAGACGGTTAATATGCTACCAATAGGGAGCCACATCTGTACGTTTGTACTTCAGTGGCTGTTCATCTGTCCTTGACTGTGCTTTCATGGATGATGGGCTGCTTTTGTGTTTTTCCCCTTGTGCTTCCAAAGCCGCCACCTCCATAATTTTGAAGTAATTACAAAGTTTTATAATCTTTTTAAGTTGTAAATACTCTTAGTAAAGGTTTCTTGGTGCCTTCACAGTAGTATGTGAAGATACTGCAGGTGATTTAGGTTTAGGAGGATGGCAATGTTAATGTGTTTTTGCAAGTTTAATGAGTCTTTAGAGCTGCACCTGGTGTTGAAGTGTAGTTAGTCCTTTATAGTCTTAACTGTGACCTTTAATAACTTGCACAGTAGAAATGTTTTAAGGTGCTCTTGCTAAGATGTGTGTATGTCAATGCATGGCGCTTTCATTTGGGAGTGGCTGTTGGGGAAGTAGCCCAGCAGCTGGAATATTGTATCCTATGGAAACTGCAAGGCTGATTGGTGGAGCATGACATTCTTAGCTAGTCTTTTAGAGGTCAGATTCTGGCACATTGGAGTGGAACATGTGATCTGATTCTCCTAGTAATTGGAGTATGTATCATGGGAGTTTAGCCTGCTGGCAGCTAAGATGACCTGAGATTTTCAAAGCAGATCTTGTCTTCTTTGTCTATAGAATGAGATCCTAGGAGACAGGTGAGCTGTGGAATGCAGTTAATTTTCAGTTTCTGCAAAACGAATCTCTGGAGGAATAATACAGTTCTGAGATACTTGTCTTATATTGTCCTGCATCCCTGGCTCAGAAGATACAGGGTATGTGGGGATACTCAAAATGCTAATTGTGTTCTGTACTAAACTAGCTCTGATTACTGTTGCTTGGAATAATGTTAGGCCTCTGGCCTGTGAGGAGTTGACATACTGATTGCCTGTTGATATGTAATTTTGTTTTTTTGTCACGTGTTTCTGAAGTATTCTTGGTGGAGATAGCCTGGCCCCATGAGCATGTTCTCAGTAAGGTCTGTGAGTTTCTTTGAAGTGGAATCTGGGTTGAGATTTATTGGGGTAGTGACATAACAGAAGGGTCTTGTGTGGGGGGACCTGTGGCTGTGTGGTTGGATCTTCTTGTATATTCTGTGCTGTGGCTGGGTGGCTTGCTTCATATAGGTTGCTAGTAGGCTGTGGGGCAGACCATGATGTATATGTACATTTAAAAAAATTATATTTTTGTTTTTAGGGCTGTACTGAATATTCATATTTGATTTTGCCCCAAATGGTGCACAAATGCTACTTGTATTCATCCAGATAGTGATATTTAAATTCAAATGCGAATAATCTGGGCTCTACTGTGCTAAATCGTACTGAAATAAACATGATCTCTGATTTCATGTTTCTTTTGTTAACTCAGTGCCCATTCATATTCGGCATTTGTATTCAGCTGAGTATTTTTTCGTTTGTATTTGGCTAAATAGTAAACTGATAAGCTCTAGTTTTATGATTATCTTCTGCCTAGGGCTAGGTGGAAAACAATGCTTTAAACTTGCTGTAAGTTGAGATTTGGAGCTGCATGGGAACCTGTAAAGGCCCCTAGTGTGACTTTTGCTTTAAAAATCTCGAACTAAAATGATTTCTTTCCCTGTAATGGTACAGTCCTGCTAATCCATTTTAGTGGTGGTTTGGGTTTTCTTCCTATGCATGGTGTTCAGCACATTAAGGATGTTACACTCCTGACTACTCCATTTGTTTCATGGCTGCTTTCATGGTTAGTGTACAGATGTCTTAGCCCTGGGTGCTAAGGAATTGGGAAGCTGCCCAGTCTGTACCTGCTTGTGGTTGGCTGGCAGTAACTCACTGGTAAAAAAAATTTCAGTACAGCAGGTAAGAGCAGGAATTTTCTCTTTATGGTGTGGGTCTTTTGTGTGTGACATTCTGAATGTTTTGGGGGTGGGGTGAATTTTTGTATGCAATGAATTGCTCAGATTCTCATTTGCCAAAAAGGACTCTGATGGAATAATGGTTTCAGCATGCTCTTTACTAGGCAGTGATCAGTTTCTTCACCTAAGGTGCAAAATTTGAATTGCTGAAGACCTTTTTGAAGCTTGTGCATGTTAAATTCACAACAGGGTCTTCCCATTATTGGCCTGTGCATGCTGCTCTACTGGTGCTCCACTGCTGTAGCAGTTCTCCCATGAAAACATCCGAGTCATTTGGTTGTGTGCTTCAAATTAAATTTCTAAAAATGTGCCTTGGAGAGAGAGATTGTGTTGAAATTGAGGTAATTCAGTTACATGAAGTTTAATTAAGGTCTGGGAGATAATGGCATTCCTTAGCATCCCTCAGGACCGGCCCAGAATGTGACTGATGGGTTGTGTACTCCTTCCAGCAGGTGGAGACTGAGAAAAAAAAAACTGTGACTCTAGCGAGCCAATAAGAGCCCTTGCCAGCTAGAGAAAGATCCAGTAATCTGTCTCCAGCAGGTGGAAGGTGGTGAGCCTGTCAGTCTTATTCTTTTCTCTATTCTGTACTTTTTTCTTCTATTTGTTTCTGTGCATCTTTGGTTAAAAAACAGACAAAAAGCCAAATTAAATTTCTAAAAATGTGCCATGGTGAGAGAGATTGTGTTGAAATTGAGGTAATTCAGTTATATGAAGTTAATTAAGGTCTGGGAGATAATGGCATTTGGTGGCAAATGAGAGGATATAAATATTGCATTTCCAGGCACCAGTTGATTTTATTTTACTAAATGTAATGGTTTTTTTTTGTAGCTAGCTCTTGTAGGGCTAACCAGGTTATAACATTTTGATTTCTGACAAAATTTGCTTGTAGCTGCCAAGTTTTATTTTTATCTATGTGAAGACATGAAACTGTCGAGGAGACCCCCTAGCATGTGTTTTAATGAGTTGTGTTCAGGCTTGAATAGCCCATGTGACTCTATCCAGAGTAATTTGCCACCTTCCCTCTTCCATTCATAAACCCTTTCTGCCACATACAGCTTAGTATTGGATAAATTATCAGATGCTCTTATTTCATTTAAGGCTTTGCTGTTTTTTTTTCTGTACATGGGGTGAGAGAAAAGTGTTAGTAAATCAGGTTCTTATCCTGGTGTGTGGGAGACTGGACCAGTATAAATTACAAAGCAGTTGAGGTTTGTGCTCTCCAATTGTCTACCCAAGCAGTTTATTTTCTAGATTTGACAATCTAAAATTTAGGAATTAAGGGCATGTTTTTAAAAAAACGTTTAAATGGCTTTATGGTGAAATGTGTGTATTTTTGTAAGCGTTCCATCTGGGATTAGAAATACTTCTGATATATTTTTATTGGATTTTATTTTAGGGCCTTAATGTTAGTAAGGGTTTGTATTTAATTACTATAGCTATATCATAACAATCTAGATATTGGAACTACAGATAAGATGTAGATTGGTTATCAGATTTGATAACAGTTCTTTTTGCAAAATTCTTTCCCATCTTGACCTGAATCTGTGAGGAAATAGTTTCTGTATTTTGAATCTGAGAAAAGCTTCTGTAATTTTTGTGTATTGGTAACATCTGTTCTGACAATTTGGTTACTTGAAGGAGATGAAGTGCAAAGCAAATAGGTGATCTCTTTGAGCAAAAATGATAAAATAAATCTCACTGTAGTCAAAATTTCCCAGATGTTTAATAACCACTCAAACACTTACCCCTCAATATGCAGTTTTCTTTAACTAATAAGTGCCCCTTTGCCAAAAATAAGTTGAGAACTAAAAAGTCTGACTTAAATGTGTAAATGCAGTGAACCTGTTGGGAGGAGACAGCCCTTGGTAATGGCTGACTATTCGGATGTCGTGGATCTGTTGGTAAGTGGGCTTGCTGGGACCTTCCTGGGCTCGCTTTCCATAGAACAGTAGCTGAACAGAACAGGCAGTAAGTAATCAGATGTTAGTGTGCTTTTGTAACTATCTCCTACCACCTTTTGAAGCAGCCAGTTTGCAGAGAAATAAGTTTTACTGTAATTTGTTCTGTGTAATAGGCCAGGAGACGCTAAATTTGTTTTTTTTAAGATGTTTGCCATGGTACACTTTCACAGGCTATGTGAGACTTCAATTCTGTGGTAATTAAGGTGTGTTATAAATCACTGTTAAGGGTAAAGAGTCTGCTAAAACAAGCATTGTCTTAAATAGATTTTCTGACAGCTTCTGGATATGAGTGATACCATCCTTTTTTTTCCTGGCTTGCTTGACTAGCAGTTGCCGCCCTTACAATAAAGGAAAACTGCATAGCTCAGGGGAAGCTTGAGAAGGATGCAGGGCCTCAGATTTAATTCAGGGGCTAAAAAGCAGAGCCATATGGGGAAAGCTGCCGAAAGGGAGCACCGATCTTGAAGCTGTTGATAGGGCAGTGTACTGGGAGTAAGTCTGATGCTTTGAGATGTGCCATAGACAGCTTTGCCAGAAAACAGCATTGGATGGGAACAGCTGTTAGTGGCCATTTCATTCTGAAGCAGGACTAACAAACTTTGCCAGCCTCTACCAAAAAAACTGTTCATAAGCATTTATTCCTATCTGGGCAGTTCTCCTCTATCTTCCCACTCTTCTTTCCCTCTTGTATTTCCCTCCCAGCTTGGCCCATCTCTGTGATGGCCCTTTGCCAAGACCCAGAAGTCTCAGGTCCTAACTGAAGTGGGGTGTGAGGTAGTGGCTGAGAGGGTTTCTGCATTCTCCCCTGCCCCAGTGAACAAACTTACCCTTTGAATCAACCCCCAGGTCTTGCTTTATTTTCCCATTTCTCATTTTGAAATTTCCCAAATGCTTCCCTCTTCCTCACAGATCTTTTCTGACGCAGCTGCATTGATTTTAATTTGAACCTAAGCAGTTGCCTGTTTGAGAAACAGGTATGGAACAGTGACCTCAGGATGTATATAGCTTTAAATAAATATGGCAGTAAGACACACAGCTGTAATACTGGAAATTAGATATTGGGGAAGAGACAGGATCACATTGGAAAATTGCACTGATTTTTAAATAGTCTAGCTCTGTAGTTCTCAGCCCAGTCCTAGGCAGTCAGGTTTTCATGATACCCACAGTGAATGTGCATGATATTTGCATACAGTGGAGGTAGTGCATGCAAATTTCTCATTCCCATTTATCATGTGTATCCTGAAAACCTGACTGCCTAGTCTGTCCCATGGATTGGGTTGAGGACCACTGATATAGCTTGATACATTTGATATAGCACTGCCCTTTTCTTGCAGCTGAATTGCAACCATATCTGGGATCTGGTGACACGAACCTTCATTTGCAACTTCTCTTCCTGCCTCCTCATGTAACCTAGCTTGGTTACAAATCCCTCCTGTCAGTTCCCTTCTCCACCACTGCCAACTCCAGGCTCCGCTCATTCTGCCTTGCCTCACCCTTTGCCTGGAACAATCTTCCTCAACCCCTACGCCAAGCTCCCTCCCTACCCATTTTCAAATCTCTGCTTAAAACTCACCTCTCCAATGCCGCGTTCGGCACCTAACCTCTCATGAAATATAGTATTACCTACAAGACGGACTCTACACTTGTCTTTAGATTGTACACCTGTCTTTTTAGATTGTAAGCTCCTTGAGCAGGGACTGTCCTTCCATGTTAACATGTTAAATTGTACAGCGCTGCGTAACCCTAGTAGCGCTTTAGAAATGTTAAGTAGTAGTAGTATTGCATTAATGGTTCCAGGTTCTTTCTAGAACTCTGTGATCATGGTCTTTGAGCAAGGGCATGCTCCCTCTTTCCTCCGTGGCATTATCCTTTCATGCTTACCCAGGGAACAGAATTGCCAATTTGGGGATTGAATGAGGACCTGCAGTGTTAGTACAGTACTTGATACTTAAACTGGCCTGGATCTGCCCTGTCACTGTGGCTTGTTTCATGTCATTGAGAGAATAAATGAGGAGCCAGCCCTGGGAATGCCTCTCACCATGTTAATTTTTTTAATTAAATTTGTGTACCTTATGTTTAAGCTGATACGTGATGGAGGTGGAGGTTTTTTTTACTGGGATAAAAATCCAAGGGTAGCCTGCTGAACACTTTAGTCTGCACAGTCACTTGTTACTATTAGCTTCCTGGCTCCCTTTCAGCTGGTCAGACTGATCCAGTCCTATTTTTTCCCAGTCCTTGCTTGGACTTGTAGTCCTCTGGGTACTGTGAGCCTGTGCTTGCTTAGGTGGAAGTAGGAGCTAGTGCAGCACCATTTTAGCCTGTACAAGTATCCCATCCTATATAATAAAACACATCTCCAACATTCTGAAGCTGACTGCATGGCTGAGGCATTCCTGCTCTCTGTATCCATCTCCTGAATTGACATCACGTACTTCCGGGTTCATCACAAGCAGAAGTGACCAACCACACGAGGTTTCTCAGCTTCAGAATGTTGGAGGTGCATTCTATTAAATAGGATTGGTTAGTTCCTTGAAGCACAGCCAGAGCTCAGCGTCCTGCACAGTAACGCTCAGACACCAGAGAGAGGGGGGGGGGGGGGGTTATCTGTCACACACACACACACACACACACCCTCTCTCTGTCAATGTCTTTCTCTCACTCACTCTCACACACTCTTTCACACTGTATCACATTCACTCTGTATGTGTCACACAGTCACTAACACACTCTTGGTCTCATACACTCAGTCTCGCAGACAGTCTGTGTCTCGCACACACTGTATCTATGTGAAACACACACTCTCACACTGTCTCACATACTTGCACACACTCATTCTCTCACACACTCTCTCACAGGCACACTTGCACCCAGACTCACTCACACACTCGCACATTCACTCTCACATACACACTCTGAGGAAAACCTTGCTAGCGCCCGTTTCATTTGTGTCAGAAACGGGCCTTTTTTACTAGTTAACACATGTTTCGGAGTAGCACAGAAATAAGAGTAAAGTGTACTTGAGTTTGAAATGCTTACGTGGCTGCCAGGTATATGAAACCTTTGACTATTTTGTACTGTCTGGCTCTGACTTTACTGATACTAAGCTTATATTTACCAGTACTTTAGATATGTTTATATATAAAATGATTTACTGTATAATGTTTTTTTTTATTTTTTAATCTGGAGTCTTAAGTCTGTACATTTATTTACTGACTGGTGGCTGCAGTAGCTTCCTCAGATTCTCTTGAATCTTCTCTTTAAAGACTGTCCTCTTCAGATACCGACAGATGGAGAAAGTGGTCAGGGTAAGTGGTATAGACAGTATCTAAGGCACATGGCTTCTGCAGGGAGACTTTGGACCAGTCCTGGATTTCTGCTGTCCTTTTGCCCGGTGCTCTGGTCCTGGTGGAGTCTTTTTAAGATGCAGGCTTTGGTCTGATCCTGGCTTTGCCCTATTGTGTGTGTGAATTTGTATTCCTGATTTCTTTGGACAATTGGGGGAAGTCTGTATGCATAGTGGGCCCAGGGCTGAATCTGTGTGTTCTGACATGGAACTAGGCGATGCCCTTATTTTGGGATTGTGTATGTTAATATATTATACTCCACCTTAAATTTCTGATAAGCTAGGTTATCAAATCAAAAACAGAAGAGCCTTCCCACATTGTCTGAGTTGTCAACTGGCTCCAGGTTCACCTGACAGGGTTGATCATTCAGCCCATTGCATGTAGGGACTTGTAGTTTGTAAATCACAAGCCCCTTCATTCAATGGCGTGAAACCTGGATCAACCCTGTTGAGCATATTGAGCCAGTAGGCATCGCTAGTCTTAAAATGCATGGTAGCCTTACTGAAATCACGTTCCTTTGTTCTTATTTTTCAAAATGCCCTTGGTATTGAAACTAGCATGATCTCTCCAGAACCTGGTGCATGTAGTTTTACAGGTATTTTTCAATCGGTTTTTGGCTCTGACACATCAATGGTTCTAGTAGCCCTTATAGATGAGTTGTGAGGGTACCTGAATCACTGCTTCCTAGACTCTGGTCATGACAATGTGCTTTTGGGCTCATGACCATGGTGGCAACAGGCTTAAGCTGAGGATTCTGCAACTCAAGCCCGTGCATGTTTTTTTGGGAGCTAGTACCTTGGAGAAGTGGCATGGGGAAGCAGATAGGGCTGGAGGGATGTGCTTGTTTGTATTGAAATGGAGGTTGAGTGTATAGTTTGGAAGGCAGTGCTTAAGGTTGTACCCTATGTCAGCTTCTCCTTCCGGCCGCGTAATTGTCTCTCTCCTTTATCCGTGCTGTCTGCTTCCGACTCCACACTCGTCCGTGCAGTTCGCTGTCACTGCCACACAGTTCCACTAGCAAGGCGGGGCAACACAGTTCAGCTTGTTAGTCTTTAAACAAAGTTCAGCTAGTTAGGCTTTAAACACAGCCCAGCTTAGCCAGGCTTTTTCTCCAAAGTTCAGCTAGCCCAGCTTTCAAACACAGTTCTGCTAGCCGGGCTTCAAACTCAGTTCGACTAGCCAGGCTTTCCAACAAAGTTCAGCTAGCCGGGCTTTAAACACAGTTCGGCTAGCCAAGGCCTTCCCCCACCGCCTTCTTCAGCAAGGCCTCAAAACAGTTCAAATTAGCTAGGCTTTAAACACAGCCCAGCTTAGCCAGGCTTTCTCTCCAAAGTTCAGCTAGCCCAGCTTTCAAACACCGCCCTCTTCAGCAAGGCCTCAAACAGTTCAGCTTAGCTAGGCTTTTTACACAGCACGGCTTAGCCAGGCTTTAAAGATCCACCACCCTCATTTGTCAATTTGTCAACACTTTACCTCTTGACATCCACCCGCCGGATCTCTCCTGACTATTATCCTTTTCTTGATACTTTTGGGCTCCTCTAGAAGTCACTCTTCTTCTCCAGCCACTTCCTCTCCCACCTCCATTTCCTCTTCCACCCCTTCTCCTACCTGCTCCAACTCCTCCCATTCCATCCCCTCATTCTCCACCCCCTCCCTCAGGTGTTCCACCCTCTCCTCAGCTGATTCCATCTCCCAATCAGCCCCCTCTCCTTTCCTGTCCTGCAGCTCAGGTACTCGTTTGTCCTCCTCTCTCCTATTCTTCCAGGCAGTCTGAAATCTGTGTTCTCTACGCTCCTGCCTCCTCCCCTCCCGCAATGCATTCTGGGGATCTGTACTTTTTCCACTCTGGCTTTTCTCTCTTCCCCCCTGCATTCTGGGCTCTGTGGCTTCTTTGATTCTCACACCTAGTAGTTATCTTTAGGTTTTTTATGGGTAATATTTCTCAAATTTTTCAAGCCCAAGGCAACCTGCAGAACATCTATTTCTGCAGATCCAGCAGTGTAGGCAGAGGGCTGATCTGGTGAAAAGAAAAGCTAGGGAAAATAGTACCATTGGAGGCTTCATAGAGCAGGGCACAGCTGTTCATACCCTAAATACTGCCAGTTAATTTCCATGGCTCATGCTAGGGAGAGGAAGGCATGTGGGGTTCTTGCACATCTGAGCCATTACTGTGTCCTGTTGCTGTGAGGTGCTGAGTAGAGCCCATATGCTACCCAACCGGTAATGGTGACATTTATTTACTCCATGGCACATTTGAGGAGACAAAAGGGAAATGAGTGGAGGAGTGGTTAGTGTGGCAGGCTTTGATCCTAGTGTCCTGGATTTGATTCCCACTGCAGCTCCTTGTGACAGGCAAGTCACTTAACCTTCTTTTGCCTCTGGAACAAAAAACAAGATTGAGCCCTCTAGGGAGAAAGTACCTTCTTATGTGATCTCTGCCTTGAACTTGATGGTTAAATGGATTATGCCGGAATTAAATCATAAGAATTGTTGGATTGAGGTACTTGGGGAGGGGTGGGGGAGGGAATTATTTAACATGGCTTGCTTCTTTCTTGGAGAGAACTTGAATGGCACTAGGAAATTTATGTTCTGCTCCTCTGTATGTATAGTCCTGCCAATTTTATTTGCCTTGTTGTAGTATTTAAAAACTTGGTGATAAGGCAGTTGGGATCCATTACCAGCTACATATGGATGGTTGGCTTTGTCTACCACTAGAGCAGTGCTTCTCAGCCCAGTCCTCGGGACACACTTAGCCATTTGGGTTTCAGGATACCCAGAATACGAATTTGCATAAGATTGGTGTGCCTTAACCTGCACTGTAAGCAAACTTGTATCATGCATATTCATTGTGGGTATCCTGAAAACCTGACTGGCTAGGTATGTCCTGAGGACTGGGTTGAGAACAATTGGCACTGGAGTGATCTAAAGTACAGATTTAAGTGGCATTTGAAGGTAGCAATATAAGGAATTGAATGTTCTCCTTTCCACTAGAAAAAAAAAAGAACTAAGCTCTTATGGCTGATTGTGCAAGTCATGCCTGATATTGCTTTACCATTTAGAAGGCTTGATGTCTCGTTAAATTCCAGTCTGGTGCCCCAGAATGTGGGAGTGTCCAGGCTACATATGGGAAGCTGCATTTCATGAGGTAATTAATCATTCAATTATGTGCTGTTTCCTACCTGGAGGTCGCTGCATAGGATGACTAAATGCATTTCATAAGGTGATCTATTTTTGACTTCTCTAAACAAATGTAATATAAAAGTATCCAATAATGCTTAAACAGAACACAAGCCCCCCCCTGAAAAAAAAGGCTAATGCTCTCAGCAGTAAAATTCCTGATCTGAACCATCATGGAAAAGCTTGGTTGAAAGCTTTCAGCATTTTGAGGAAGTGGTCTTTTGTAATTCAGGCTCTAATTGTCAAGATTGGACTATTAACAGGTATACAGAATTTCTTTTTAATTTTTTTACCAGAAAATTCTGTGTGACTGTAGTGTTATAAAGCTGTAACTTGCCATTAGATCCATATTAAAATAACTTGGCTACCAATTTGATGTCTGCCCAATTCAAAACACTAATCCTGGCTTTTTAAGGCCAAAAATAACTACAACTGGACTATTTTGGAGACTGGATGACTTTGAGGCGTATTTTCAAAGCACTTAGACTTACAAAGTTACATTGTCATCTATGGAACTTTGTAAGGCTAAGTGCTTTGAAAATGAGCCCCTTTATAGGCTAGGCTTCTAAGATCAACCCAAGAGGCAGTCTTGCATTCTCCTGTTAGAGATTAAGGTAGTTGAGGCCCATGACCTTGGCTATTTCACTAGAGTTTTCTGATGTGGAGTATCGTGGCTTATACTTTATGCCTTTTATTTTCTCTTGGCTTCGTGGTGTATATTTTGAACATTTTATGAAAGTTATTAAAAACAGAATGGCAGCATTAATTGGATGTGTCCCTGCTAGAAGGGCTGTTTTTTTGTTTTGGAAAATTTAATGAGTGACAAGGTTGACTTTTCTCACCATTTCAGGGATAGTTAGCTTTTTTTTTTTTTCAACTTAAATGATTTTACTTAAAGCTCCAAAAGGTGTTCCTTAAAAATAAAGAAAATTGTGAAGCACAATGTGAAACAAAGCAGTATTTAAATTACACCCAATGTGTTTTTTTTCCTTTGATGGTGCTGTGCTGCTTGTAATTGTGATTTCAATGCCTCAGACTGAGCATAGAAGAAAAGGCTCCAATGGTTCACTGGCAGGTGACAGTATAAAGATGTTTCTTGCTGGGATAGGACTACCCCCTTATGTAGTCCTGATGGCATAGGGCCTTGGTCTTCACTTACAGTCCAAGGGCCACAACCAGGTCAGATTTTTGGAATACCCCTAATGAACATGAATGGCAAATTTGTGTACTGTGTGGAGGTATTGAACATGCATTAGAGAAATTTACATGCCCATTAGAGGTATCCTGAAAACCTGACCTGTTAGTGGTCCTTGAATTGATCCTGAAGACCAAGGATCTAGGCATCTTTAGAAGTCTGCATATTGATACTCTTTAAATGTATATATATTTGAGGGCTTGAATAGGCTCAAGTTTGGTACTGGAGCAAGGGATGCTTCATGTCATCTTCACCATTTGCCTATATCTCTTAGCATTCACAGATGAGCTTTATGTAATATACTGCAAATAGTAAAAAAAAAAAAATATATATCAAGTGGTTAACAATTTTTTTTTTTTGTTTAAAGCAATGGGTACTTCCTTGTCATCAAGCAGATGAAGCCATTACGTATGGGTTGTGTCCATCAACCAGCAGGGGGAGATAGAGCACTCAAATTTCACAGTGCCGCATGGTCAGCTAGCTCCACTGCCTCTTCAGTATTCTCTCTCTCCCCAAGCAGGGTGGTTGCAGCTTGATCAAGCTCCTTAAAAAATATGCCTGGGGGTGGCTCCTGGCTTGCCAGTTGTTAGCCGGGGTGTTAGAGGCTATAGCAGCTTCACTTTAAAGGCACATAGGTTAGCCCTTTCCCTGCCTTATCCATCCCCCCAGTGGATGTGAACACACTAGTTTCACTTTCCCTGCTCTCAGAGCCGGTCTTAGCAAGTGCGGGGCCCTATGCAGACCAATTTGGTGGGGCCCCGTCCTAGCTCCTCCCCCACTCTAGCTCCACCCCATTGAAAAGATTATTCCATTTTTAGAAAATTTTTTATTTATGAAACTTCAAATAAAGACAAATGAAGCTAAACTTGTACAAAAAAAAACTAATGGACTCCTCGTGCCACAGGGGACCCCAAATTTGCCTGAATTAGCAAGGTAGGTGACCTGGGTCCCTGAATGTCTAACACCAGCCCTGTCCCAAAGAGGGATATAGGGAGAGAGGAGAGGTAATGAGTCACAGACTTAAAGATGTTGTAGGTGAGTAAGAAAAGTTTGAAGTCTATCCAGAAATGTGAACAAGCCACTGAAGTGACTTGAGAAGGAGAATTATGTTAATATAGGGAGACGTGGAAGATGAGTTGCACAACTGAATTTTGAATAGATGGAAGTAGAGAGAGATGGTTCAGTAGGAGAGCTGTGAACAGCAGGTTGCAATAGTCTAGTGCTATTAATCCTGGACTGGGAATATTAGTGTTTCCTCCACAAACCTCTTTTATGCACTTTTTCCTCTTATTTCTAAGTTGGTTTGCCCATATTTTGGATTATTAAACTGAAAGCAGCGGGCTATATAACTATTTATTATCATTAGGTCCCTATCCCCCCTGACCTCAGAGCCCCCTACTTTTGACCCCTCTATGCTACCTGTTGGAACTCTTGCCACTTTTTAGCAGAACAAGGTGAATACACCAATCCTCCTTAATTAGCTATTCTCTTCATGCCTAAGGTGGTTTCAGCGTTTCACCTAAACCAGCCTATTTTTCTACCCTCTTTTGTTAAGGAGGAGTTTCCAGAATCCTTTGGGCAGTTGCACCTGTTGGATATGCGCAGGACTCTGTTGCAGTATCTGCGAGTTACTAATTCTTTCAGGACCTCTGATCATTTGTTTTACTATCAGGTTCTTGCAGAGGGTCTCCAGCGTCTAAAGCCACTATTGCCCGCTGGCTCAAAGAATCTTTTCAGCTTATCTGCTTGCCGGCCGGCCTCCGCCTGTAGCCTTTAAGGCACATTCTACAAGAGCGATTTCTTCCTCTTGGGCTGAAACTGGAGCACTCTCTCTTCATGAGATTTGCAGTGCAGCAACATGGGCTTCTAAGCTCTCATTTGCCCGACATTACAGGCTGGATGTGGCTGCTAGGAGGGATGCACATTTTGGAGCACAAGTGCTAGCGCGTGTTGTGACTTGTTCCCACCCTATATAGGGATTGCTTTGATACATCCCATTCGTAATGGCTTCATCTGCTTGATAAAGAAGGGAAAATTAGGTAATTTTCTTTCCTTTAGTCATAGCAGATGAAGCCATGAGCCCTCCCTGTATGATTCTGTATGATGTGAATCTGTTTCAGGTTCTGTTGTTTCCTGAAGTTCTAATCCTTCCTTGGGAGAAAGTTGGAAAACAGTCTTCAGGATTCTTGTTCACTTATAGGAGGTTGAGTTCATTCCCTCCAGGAGGATGTGTGCATTACCTCCATAAATACAAAGAGGAGGACGAGTTTATTCCCTCCAGGAGGATGTTCAATCCCTCCTTTTGAGTTCATGCCCTTGTTATGGGGCCATCGTTCGCTGTGAGGAAAGTTTTATTCCCATTGTGGTTTGTTATACTGCTTTGGAAGCTTCAAATACTGAAGAGGCAGTGGAGCTAGCTGACCATGTGGCACTGTGAAATTTGAGTGCTCTCTATCTCCCCCTGCTGGTTGATGGGCACAACCCATACGTAATGGCTTCATCTGCTATGACTAAAGGAAAGAAAATTACCAAGGTAAGAACCTAATTTTCCCATAACAGACATACTGGGTCAGACCAATGTTCCATCCAGCCCAGTATCCTGCTTACAGCCCTGGTCAATCCAGTTCACAAGTACCTGGCAGAAAAATTAGTAACAACATTCCCCTATGCTACCAATCTCAGGACAAGCAGTGACTTCCCAGGCTATGGACATTTCCTCCAGGAACTACATTTACCTCCATTACCACGGCCTCTGGCAACAAGTTCCAGAGCTTAGCTATTGGAGTGAAAAAAATATTTCCTCATATTTGTTTTAAAAGTATTTCCGTGCAATTTCATTGAATGTCCCCATGTCTTTGTATTTTTGAATGACAAATTCACCTACTCCATTCAGGATTCTGTAGAGCTCAATCATATGCCCTCTCAGCCATTTTTTTCCAAGCTGAAGAGCCCTAACCTCTTTAGCCTTTCCTCATACGGGAGCAGTTCATCCCTTCTATCATTTTGGTCACTCCTCCTTGAACCTTTTCTAATTCTGCTTTATATATTTTTTGAGATGTTGACCAGAATTAAACACAATACTCAAGGTGAGGTTATACCATGGAGGAATGCAGAGGCATTGTAATATTTTTGGTCTTACTTTGCATCCCTCTCCTAATAATTCCTAGCATCCTGTTGGCTTTTTTTGGCCACTGCCACACTTTGGTCAGAAGATTTCAATGTGACACCTAGGTCTTTGTGCTGATTCCTAAAGTGGGCCCTAGCATTAGATAACTGATTTGGGTTGTTATTCCTAATGTGCATCCCTTTGCATTTGTCTATATTAAATTTCATCTTCTATTTGGATGACCGGTCTTCCAATTTCCTAAGGTCTTCCTGCAATTCTTCACAATCCGCATGTTTTGACAACTTTGAATAGTTTTGTCATCTGCAAATTTAATCACCTCATTCCAATTTCCTGATCATTTATTAATGTTAAATAGCACCGTTCCCAGTACAGATCCCTGCAGCACTCCACTATTCACCCTCCATTGAGAAAGATGACCATTTAATCCTACCCTCTGTCTTCCATCCAATAACCAATTCCTAATTCACAACAGAACATTGCAAGAGTCCCTCATGAGGATCTTTGTCAAAAGCTTTCTGAAAATCTAGGTACACTACATCAGTGGCTTGCCTTTATTTATTCACGCCTTCAAAGAAATGAAGCAAATTGAGGCAAGACCTCCCATGGCTGAATCCATGCCAACTCTGTTCCATTAAATCATGTTTGTCTACGTGTTCTTTAATTTTATTCTTTATAATAATTTCCACTATTTTGCCCAGCACAGAAGTCAGGCTTACTGGTTTGTAATTGCTTGGATCACTCCTGGAACCCTTTTTAAAAATCTGTGTCAAATTGGCTGTCATCCAGTTCTCATGTACTACACACGAAAAGATGAAGTTAGGTTACTGTATATACTTGAATATAAACTGATATTTTTGTGGGCCAAAAAGGCCCAAAAAATGGGGGTCTTGGTTTATATTAGTTCCCCACCCAATGACCAGCACTACTGTCCTCATAATATCCACAATTTCCTCCTTTCCCCGAGGTGTCCTCTCATGTCTGGCTTTGGAGGTCCAGGCCAGCGATCCCAAGGGGAGCAGGAGAGTTGGAGGCAGAAGCTGCTGCAGGAGAGTGTTGGCAGTGGGCGGTATCGTCAGTGTCAGGGCAGTATGGTTCCCCTCAGGTTGAGGTGGGACTGGTGACCATGTTATCACATACACTGCAGATGGGGCAGCGCTGGGACAGGATTTTTCCATGCAGACTGTAGTCTCTCTGGCTGGGCCTCTGGACTCAGCGCAGTTTCAGGGGTTCCTGGAGTTTTACAGCTACACCAGGATTTCTTTACTCAAGCAGGGGACACAGCAGCCTGCTACTGGTGAGGGCAGCTCCTTCAGCCCTAAGAGGTCTCATTTGGATTTTTTGGAGGGGATTAAGATGTCCCAAGCTTCTTCTCTATTGATTGCCTTGCTGTGTTCAGAGGGGGGACTTCATTGAGAGCTTTTGAAGGGCAAGCTTCCTCCCAAAGAGGGGGATGACCTGATGGTTTTCTATTATTTAATCTGGAGGAATTGAACTTGGCGCAATTTTGGAGCCCTTGTAGGCCAGGAAACTCAAAACATACCTTGAAGCAGATGTTTAAGGTTGTGGCCCCGGGGCTCCAGGTGTCTGCTCATCCTTTGTGGTGAGGGTCAGTCTGCAGTAGCATCAGCAGGCTAGCTTGCAGGAGGCTGGTCTGGCATATTTGGACACCATGTATAACGTGTTGGGTGCTTGCCAAGAGCATGTCTTTGGCTGTCACATCACGGCACCAGCTATGTTTGTGTAACTGGGCAGCAGATGTCTTCTAAGACCTGCCTGGAGAAGTTGCCTCTCAGGGGCAAGTGGCTGCTTAGGGAGCACCTTAGCAATTTGGTTAAGGAGCTGGGTGAATCAAAGCCTCAGCGTTTGAGGATAGCCTAAAAAGCCCTTGGCTTGCTCATCTGTCTACACAGGTGCAGTTTTGCGACAGTAAGAAATAACAAAGGGGTTGGAAGACATATGGCCAGAGGTCCCGCTTTCAAGCCCATCGGGGAGATGGGAAGCCTTCCTGACGGGTGGCCTGAGTACCTGCCACCTCCAGTCACAATAATGCTAGGCTGGTCCTCTTCCTGTTCAATTGGAGGGCATCTTTAGGTCTTTGGGAGGAGTGGGCCAATATAACTTCAGACCAGCAGGTACTGGATATTCTGTGGGACAGATAAGTTCTCCCACCTGGTCGCTCCTCTGTGCCTGTTTCTCTGTTTTGCTGGCTGCTGTTTCAAGTTCTGATTCATATGTGGTTTGTGAGGAGGGAATCGTGTTTCGTTTTTTTGCTTTGAGAAATAGACTGGCTAAGGAGCATACTGTCTTATATCAGAGTTCAGTTCAACACTCCCTATCTCCACCTGCTGGTAGATGGTCATACCCCACAAGTCTGGATTCATCTGCTGTGACCAAAGGAAAGAAAATTATCAGGTAAGATATATAATTTTGTTTCTTTTCACAACTGGGTCCACAGCAAGAGGAACTGACAGCACAGCCTCTTTCCATACTGCCTCCCACTGTTCTGTAGTGCTGTTGATTTGGATTGTCGCAGGATCTGAAGTGATCACATGTTTTCCGGTATGTTTGGAAAATGGAAGTGTCAGCCAGTGCATATAGTCAGCCTAGGAGCAGGCAGGCATTAGGGGCAATCTGGTCTCCCTTCATTTGCTTCTAGTATGTTTCTTTTAAAGGGGGAGGGGTGTAGAGTATGCTGCAGTTAAGTTGTAGTAGTTAAGGGTGTCAGCCAGTGCATCTGGCCTGGCTTGAGAGGTAAGCATTTAGGCGCCTGGTGGGCAGTTGCAGTCTGTGAAGGCTTAGCACCTGGCCAAAGGCAAAGCTGGAGGGGGTTCTCCAGATTAAGCTGTGGCGTGTGCATGGAATAAGACCTGATCACTCCTGTATTGGTAGAATCAACTGGCATTTTATTGCTGTTTCATGCCAAGAATACTTAAGTGCTGGGTGCTCTGTTTCCCTGGGATGGAGAAGTTGAGAATTTTATAATGGCTATATATCTTCTCACCAGGAGGCAGTGTTGTTTCCTGGAAGGTGGCTACCCTCCATTCTGAAGGTTACAGGTTCAAGGCTGGCTTTTGCATGATAGCAGTTAATGCTAGAAAAAAAGTCCTTACAGTTGAGGACACTGAAGAAAAAAAATACTTTAGGGACAGTGAATACCTAGTGTACCTGTGCGATTTAAATCCTAAATCTAAATCCATCCTCTGGCATGGGACAGCATGTGTACCTGGTTGGGAGAGGAGCTGTGAATTCAGTAGGGATATCCTGAAAACCCTGACTGGCTGGGGTATGCCCTGAGGACGGGTTGAAAACCATTGTTCTAGGGCTTTACCATCTGGTAGTTCTTAGGGCTCTATGATGTGTAGGGGTATCCTGTGTGGGTGGCTGTAGGTCCCCCCCCCCCAAACAAAAAAACTCTACCTGCCAAAGTTTCTTGCTGTAAATGAAATCTCGTAAGGCTGTAAGACACCTGATTCTAGAACTGGTGACAGCAGCCCTTGCCTCTGGCGTGGGGTAAGACATTTCAGGTGGTGGCAGACAATATAACACTTATGGGAACAAGTTGAGGAATTGGTGCGGGATGGGAGTTTCTCTGCAGGACCTGGCAGCAGCAAATGTGAAAATATATTTTGAGCCAGCTCCAACTCATTTGGGACCCTGAAGTGGCTGTGGTGAAAAAGCAGGAACCACAAGGCTGGGATGATCTGATAGGACTAGGATTGACACTGAGTTCCTGCACATAAATTCCCTGATTTCTAAAGCAGCCAATCATGAGTTGGTACTTTTTTTTTTGTCAGGTGGTTTCTTCCCCCCCTTGCCTTGACTATTGAGAGAAAAAGGCAACATACTAACAATAGTGTCAGGTGATGACCACCTTTGGCGTGAAAAAGAACCACTTATTAGCAGCAGTTGAACCACGTCCTTAGCAGCAGTTGAATCCATTAATTGGGTTCTACCCGCCTACCAGCAGGTGGAGATAGAGAACACTGAAGAACCACAGTTACCCTTGGACAGCTAGCCCCAGCTGCTTTCAGTATTTCTCTGTCTCCCAGCAGGTGTGGACGTAGCTTGATAAGCTCCTGGATTTCTTTATGGGGTGGCTGCTGTGCTTTGCCAGTTGAGCAGGGATGTTGTGGCTGGTGGTGCCCACTTTAGGCATATAGGTTCGCCCTTTCCCTGCCTTACACATTCCCCCCTCCTCCCGGAGTCCCTTTGTTGCTGCCTGCCTCCAACTTCCCTCACAGCGTTAAAAAAAAAAATGCGCGCTTGTACAGCGTTGCTATTTCTGAGGCTTTTTCCAGAGATTCTGGTTCTGTGCAGCTTGACTGGAGCTCGTTGACTCGGTCTTCTGAGGTGAGAGTGGTGCCCAGCTCCTCCGGGGAGGTCCCGCGGATGCTGTTCTGAACGGGGTAAGTTTTGGCGTGAAGCCGCCATTTTATTGCCATATTTCCGTCCAGTCGGGCGATGGCTGCTGAGGGAGTTAAGCGCTGCTCCTGTTGTGTTAAGCGCAGATCAGCAGCAGGGCTGTGCAAAACGTGCTCCTTAGACACGCTAGTACAAGCATGCTGAGCGATGATTCTTCCTGCTCGATGGAGCTGGCAGCGGGCGCCATTTTGTAAGCGCCGCGTGTCTCAACCCTCGCGATTGCGGAGGTGTCTGAGTGTAGGGGGACGCCTTGTTTGGAGGCTGCCAGAGGAGCTCCAACATCCATTTCGCTTAATTCGTAGGCGGAGGGTCAGGGTGAGTTTTTCTTCCCTGAGTTTGTGCTTTTAATGCATAAAACCTTCATGCTGAAAAGAGCTCTGCCGCAGATGTCTGACACTGCGTTGCATTCTGGATCCTCTCCGGGGGTTGATGGCCGGGGCTGGCTACAGAGGTTATTTCTTCCCCCGAGCGTTGGAAGGATGGTAAACGTAGATGGGTAAATTCCCCGTCTAAAAGTGATGCGCCCCCCCCCCCCCCCCCATGGTCAGGCTGTGGGGAGTCTGAGGGATCTGGCAGGCCCTCATGGACAGATGATCCAGATGAGGGTGCCTGTTAGCCACTGGACTCGGATGATCCCAGTGTGGTTTGGATTTTCCACCGTGACGAGCTGCCCGCTCTCATTACTGACGCCTTGCAGGCCCTCTCGATTGATCCTGCCGAGGGCGATCCCTCCTCTGTTAATCTTAGGATGGTGAGTACTAAGAAGCCTACTCGGGCTTTTCCTGTGCATGACTCCATCCAAGAGCTTATTTCAGCTCAATGGTCTGACCCCGATGGGCCTTTGAAAGTGGGCAGGGCTATGGGTCAGCTTTACTCTGAGGAGCACTTGGCCCCTTTAGGGATGCCTAAAGTGGATGCATTGGTCACGGCGGTGACTAAAAAGACCACTCTCCCAGTAGATGGAGGGGTCGCTTTGAAAGACATGCAGGACCAGTGGCTGGAATCTGTGCTGAAGCGGTCCTTTGAAATTGCGGGCCTTGCCTTAAGGGCGTCTATTTGCAGTTCCTATGCAGCCCAGGCATATATTTCCTGGTTACAGGCGGTGGAACAACCCACGGATGGTGTGGGGGGGTCCCTCTCTGAGATTGCCCCGCAATGACACCCTTTATGATCTGGTCAGAGCTTCGGCTAAACATGTCTGTGACGGTTTCTGCCCGCCGCCACCTTTGGCTACGGCATTGGGCGGCTAACATGGCCTCTAAGCAAAGGCTGGTGAGGTTACCCTTTCGGGGCCTCCAGTTTGGAGAGGATTTGAAGAAGATTGTTAGACCTAGGGGACTCTAAGTCCCAGCGGTTATCTGAGGATAGGCCGAGGCCTTTTTCCAAGGGTTCTGTGTTTTCATCCTCCTCTACACCTCGCTTCCGTGAAGCTCATAGGTATCGCCTGGGGCGCTCTGCTGGGTTTTCTCAACGTGCCCGTTTTCAGCAGAGGAACTCCTTTCGCTCGGACAAACGCTCCGCAGCGGCCTGGAGTTCAGGGGCATCCTCCACAATGATGGGACGCCGGTCCACTCCTTGATTCCTGCAGTAGGAGGACAGCTTTCCTTCTTTCTAGAGGAGTGGACCAAGGTTACCTCGGATCAGTGGGTCCTGGACCTGATCAGAGGAGGTTACCGATTGGAATTCGGTGCCCCGGTGAGAGACGTGCTTGTGGAGTCCCGATGCGGCACTGCTGTCAAACGGGCGGCGGTAGAGGAGACCTTGCAGTCGCTATTCCATTAATTTTGTCGTGCCTCGAAAAGGCGGATTATTCAGACCGATCCTCGACTTGCGAAGAGTCAACGAGGCTCTAAGAGTACAACACTTTCACATGGAAACCCTGCGCTCTGTCATTGAGGCGGTACAGCCAGGAGAGTTTCTTCTCTGGACCTAAAAAGCGTATTTGCACATTTCATATTTGGCCCCCGCATCAGCGGTTTCGCCAGTTTGCGGTGTTGGGACAACATTTCCAGTTTCAGGCCTTGCCTTTCGGCCTAGCCACAGCTTCCCATACCTTTTCCAAGGTAATGGTGGTCGTAGCTGCCTGTCTCAGGCGAGAGGTAAGAGTTCACCCTTATCTCGACGACTGGCTCAGAGCGGATTCGGCAGCCGAAAGTAGTCTTGTCACAGCCAGAGTGGTTACAATCCTGCAGACTCTAGGCTGAGTGGTCAATATACCCAAAAGTCATCTGACCCTCTCGAGTATTTGGGGGTCCGGTTTGACACGGCCTCAGGGTTTGTCTTTCTCCCCGACCAAAGACAGTGTAATCTTCAAAATCAGGTCCGTCTGCTTCTGCGGATGCCTCGCCCGCAAGCTTGGGACGTGGTCCAGCTTCTGCGGTCGATGACTGCCACCTTGGAGGTGGTTCTATGGGCGAGAGCGCATATGAGGCCTCTGCAGATTGCCCTGCTTCAACAATGGTCTCCAGTTTCCCAGGAATATCAACGTAGACTAATGTGGCTCCCTGCGGCCCGGCTCGGTTATGGAGTGGTGGCTCTTCGACAGGATGCTGCGCCAAGGAATGCCGCTTGCGCTTCCTTCTTGGTGCCTGGTGATAAGATGCCAGCCTTGTCGGCTGGGGAGCGCATTGCCAGGGAAGCTATGCTCAGGGTCAGTGGACAACTGTGGAAGCGGGGTGGTCCATCAATTGCTTGGAACTGAGAGCGATATTTCAGGCTCTTATGGCCTTCCAAAAGACTCTGAAGGGGCTTGCGGTCCAGGTCCTGTCAGACAATACGACAGCGGTGGCCTACATAAATCGTCAGGGCGGCACTTTGCAGGGCACTAGCTGCGGAGGCCGCTCAGATTTGCCACTGGGCCGAGCTCCACCTGCAGCTTCTGTCAGCAGCTCACAGCAACGTGCAAATAGACCCGGCGGAATGGGAACTGGCAGAAGTTTCTTCAGATTTGTGCCAAATGGGGGACACCTGCAATGAATCTAATGGCATCAAGTACAAATGCCAAAGTCCCTCGCTTTTTCAGCAGAAGGAGAGATCTTCACTCGGCGGGGTTGGATGCACTGGCTCAACCCTGGCCCTCGGGCCTCCTGTATGTGTTCCCTCCTTGGCCTTTGATAGGGCGACTCCTCCTTCGGATTCGACTACACCAGGGATTGGTGATTTTTATCGCTCCGGACTGGCTAAGGCGTCCTGGTATGCGGATCTCCGTCTGATGATGGTGGAGGCGCCATTTCATTTGCCTCTGGTGCTGAACCTGTTGGTTCAATGTCCAGTATCTATGGAGGATCCCTGCTGATTTGGTCTTGCGGCCTGGCTCTTGAGAGAGCGCAATTGAGACAAGGGCTACTCTAACAAGGTCATTTCCACTCTCTTGCAGGCCCGCAAGCGGTCCACCTCCGCAGCTTATGCTCGGATCTGGCGCAAGTTTGAGGTGTGGTGTTTCAAAGGTGATCACTCCCACGCGGGCTACTGTCTCGCCGGTGCTGGACTTTTTGCAGGAGGACTTACAAAAAGGCCTGGCTACAATTCCTTGCGGGTTCAAGTGGCAGCATTGGCATGCTACCGAGGGAAAGTCTCTGGCTTGTCCCTTGCTGCTCATCCAGATATTGCCCGATTTCTCAGAGGGGTGCTGCGGCTCTGCCCTCCAGTGCGGTCGCCTTGTCCGGCCTGGAACCTGGGGCTGGTGTTGAAGGCTCTCCAGCGTTCGCCTTTCAAGCCGCTTATGCGAGCTTCTGAGAAGGATGCGACTCTCAAGACAGTCTTTTTGGTGGCCATGATCAGCTGGATGCGTGTCTGAGCTGTAGGCGGTGTTCTGTCGGGACCCTTTTCTACAATTATTGGAGTCTGGAGTAACGGTACGTACGGTGCCTTCATTTCTGCCTAAAGTGGTTTCAACGTTTCACCTGAACCAGCCCATTTTTCTTCCTTTTTCTAGGGAAGATTTCCCGGACTCCTTTAGGCAATTACATCTTTTGGATGTCCGCAGGGCTCTGTTGCAGTATCTACAGATGTCAAATGACTTCAGGACTTCTGATCACCTTTTTGTATTGTTGACAGGTCCTCGATGCGGGTGCCTGGTGTCTAAGGCCACTATAGCCCTTTGGCTCAAGGAAGTAATCTTTTCAGCGTATCTGCTTTCAGGCCGGTCTCCACCTGAAGCATTTAAGGCGCATTCCACGAGAGCTATTTCCTCCTCGTGGGCTGAAACGGGTGCACTCTCTCCAAGAGATCTGTAGTGCGGCTACTTGGGCTTCTCAGCTGTCATTTGTCCGGCATTACAGGCTGGATGTTGCAGCGAAGCAGGATGCGATTTTTGGAGCACAAGTGCTTGCGGAGTGGCCTGTTCCCACCCTAAATAGGGAGTGCTTTGGTACATCCCATCAGTTAATGGATTCATTTGCTGCTGGTGACAAGGAAGGGAAAATTAGGTTCTTACCTTGGTAATTTTTTCCTTTAGTCACAGCAGATGAATCCATGATCCCTCCCTGTCTGACTTTTTTTTGTCCAGATCTTTCATGCAGCTATATCTCATTGGGAGAAGTTGGAAACCATTTCTCAGAATTTCTACATGCTGTTCTATTACAGGAGGTTGAGATCGTCCCTTCTTTGTATAGTTATTGCTCCGGTTCTGGGTCATTTGTTCGCTGTGAGGAAAGTTTACCTTATTCACTCTGCTTTGGAAATGTCAAATACTGAAGGCAGTTGGGGCTAGCTGTCCAGTGGTCACTGTGGTTCTTCAGTGTTCTCTATCTCCACCTGCTGGTAGGCGGATACAACCCATCAGTTAATGGATTCATCTGCTGTGACTAAAGGAAAGAAAATTACCAAGGTAAGAACCTAATTTTCCCATAATGGACTTGTCTATTCAACACTTCTGCCTCTTAAGTTTTTGGGGAGACTGTTTCCCTTATATCATCTTCCAGAAGAGACTAGGGTGAAAACAAATTCACAACTCAGAGGGCAGAGACTGAGATAGTTGAGCATGTAAGACCAATATTTGAACCTGAACTTTGAAGGCTCAGCTCAGGCTTCCCTTCTGAAGCCTCTATAAGTGTTATGGCAGAGTAAATGACAGCACATAAAACATGCATGGTCAGTCTGCCCAACAAGGTGGCCAGAACTGTACCTGTCACTACAGGCAAACAAATTCTACTTTATTAAACATTGGTATCAGAGGACAAGCAACAATTTGCCACCATGCCATCTACTTGGAAGTTCATAATGGTGCAGTATGAACACAGTACCACATTCCAAGCCAATATGAAGAATGGTTCATTATTATGGCTGTGGCATAGTCATTTTTTATCAATACATGATTAAACTAGCAATCCAACAGCTAATCCTTGTCATCTAACAGACCAGACTAATGGGTTATGTCCATCCACCAGTGGAAGGAGACGAGAAATTCCAGGTAATTCGCTCCTTGAGGGTATTGTGCAGCCTGGAATGCTCAGTATTTTTCTGTCTCCTAGTGGATCGTGGATGGAATGTGCAGCTCCTGTCTGGTGCTTGGCTGGTGGCTCCTGGCCTGGTTTGTCCCGTTCTCAGTGGAGGGGGGTGCTATTATACCTGCTGATTGTGGACTTTTCCTGAAGGGGATGGTAACTGCTATGACCCAGTGGTGCCGGCACGTTCTCCTCCATCAACTCTCTTCCTGCCCGGTGTATTGGTGTAGGGGATATCAAGTGGCTGGCTTTTGCCCCTGTAACTGGTTTCCTTATGGGAGGGACTTCCAGTAGCAAGTATTCCATTATATTGGCAGACCTGTAGATGCCTACTGTTAGTGGTTTCTGCAGAGTGTTGCCCTGGTGGGCTCTGCTACCCTGTAGATGTGGTGTCTGGGGCCTGTTTTGGGTTTGGGACAGAGTGGGCCTGCTTTTCTGGCAGCAGCCATGTTGGGTGTAACTCTAGGTCCTCTCTCCCTAGCTCGGCTTCTTATTCTCCACAGTTCCTTCTCCTTGCCTTTTCAGGGAGTCTTCCTTCCTACTCTTGCATGGTGGCTTGTCTTCTTTGTTGCAGAGGTGCTGTTTCATTTCTCTTCTAGGCCCTTCACGGACACTATTGGGAATAGCATTCTGGTCTTCCATGTGTAAATTCTGGGGCTCTCTGGGCTGTGTCACTTGGGTGATCTGGTCTCCTGGGCCGTGAAAATCCTTGGTTCACTTTGCTATCTCCGTTGGAATTGGTGTAGCAGATAGTGCGTTCTGGGCACTTACCTGAGGTCTTGCCTTTTCCAAGTCCTTTTAGTGAGGGCATCATTATTCTGATGTTGATCTTCAGAGGTCTACATTCTTGGGGTTCTTCCATCCTTTGAGAGACACTATTTTGCTACATCCCATTGGTCTTGATTAGTGATGGACAAAGAAGGACAATTTTTCTTACCTGATGATTTTCTTTCCTTTTAATCCAACCAGTCCAGATGTCTTCCTTTTTATGGTTTCTTTCAGTTGTTTTAGGTGTTGGTGTTCTCACTGCAGCACCGAGTTTCTTCAGCCCCCTTTTCTCAGCACTCTTGCTATGATACCTACAGGGGCTCCTGCTTCAGGTGGTACCTCAGCCCACTTCCTTAGTTGGGACTGGGTATGCAGGGTGCAGGCCATGTGGCGAATCATCTCGCAGGTCTCCTGGATGGAGTCTCTGGGTAGACCTTGGGCATGCATAGCTTTCATGTCTACCTCATTTGGCCTTTATAGAGCACCATTGCTTGGCTATTGAGCATTTTAGGCTGCATGATACCCTTAGGGGGGTGAATTACTTAGAACTATTTTCTGTCTCCTTCAGCTGGTAGATGGACATAACCAATTGGTCTGGACTGTCTGGATTAAAGTAAGACTTTTTCCTTGTGGTCTAGTTCTTATCTGGGTAACAAATTTGTATTCTCGGCTCTTGTCTCAGAGCCCTGGGACTGTACAGGGGAATAGGACACAATACTAAATGTACTTGCAAGTTGGTAAAGCTTTAGGTAAGTCCGTGTCAAAGCTGCAAAGCCTAGTAGCCTTGCTCAACTGTCTTAAGAATTCCCTTCTCAGCTCTGCTTTATTAATCAAGCATGATTGCACATTTCCATGCCTTTCCTTGTAGCATTTATAGCACACCTTATCTTTGGGCAGACTACACACAATTACTCCCTTATGCCTAGTTTCTTAAGGTCCTGTGTAGTACATACTGGTTTAGCAATTACAGGTATTCACAGCTTGTTCCTCCAAAATTTATCATCAAAATGTAATTCATGACCGACATACTCCATTTCTCCTTGGTCACTTACTGGACCTTTTCCAACTTTCCTCTTTGATTCTGTCCAGAATCACACAATTTGTAACTTAATAGTGCTATTAACAGCAGCAATTCTGAGGAAGGCTGAGCTATCAAGTGGAGCAACAACACTGCAGAAAACAGCACAGGGCAATAAGTGTTGTAAAGAAACTCATTACTGTAAACAAGGAGGCACTCAGCTAGGCAATATTAGACATCCAACTAGCAAACCAATTGGATACTTGACAAACTATTTCCCTGCTATAGTGCAGAATGCTAGAAGATACATTTCTAATGTGTTTCTGTTCCTTAAGGCTAAAAACCTATTCCCTCAAATTCATCACAACCCATGATTGGCCCCCAAGGAACAAAATGACCAGGTGGTTTTAGATAACTTCTTTCCACAACTATGGGTTTCCTAGGTCAAGGCTGTAATGAGAGAAGTAGTGAGGTTAATAGTCTTATGCACAAGCAAGATTGGCTAATTTTGTATGTACAATGAAGTGCCAGCCCAGGCACACTGACCAAGTAGATGACCAAAGCAAGAAGAGCTTTAGCTTCTGAAAACCTATGTTCTTCAGAGTTGGATGAAAGTTTGGGTTTTGAGTGATGGGGGGGTGGGGCAGTTATGAGCATGTCTGGAAAAGGCACACCTCAGGCTCCGGTGGTCTTCCAATGGTGCAAGGACCTCATGAGGCATTAGCAAGAACATGAGCCATTCTTCCACACAAAATGAACTAGTTAGTGGGTAAGTACATAGAGAAAAGCAAAACACACTAGTCGGACAGGGTTGCACTTGAAGCATGCTCCAAATACAAAAAGCAGAGGTATTTGGTTGGTGGTGCTGGTGGGGATTCCCTTTGACAACACCCAGTTAAACAATCTGACAGATATGCATTTTAATACATTTCTCTAGTTAACCTCCGATTCCAGGCTTGGGTTTCATATAATCTTCATCAGTTTCCCCCTTAGATCCCAGGAGGAATCACTCATTTGTCCCAAACCTGCCAGTTCCACATGAGAGGAAGTGAGAGAGACAGCCCTGTGATGATGGACTGCATCTTTCCAAAGTGTACATTCAAATATTTGTAAGGTTTCATCCTGTTAAGAGCTTACTACGCTTAAGGGAACAAGTCAATTTTCACTTGCAAGAAAGAACTATCTGTGTGCTCCTAACAAGGCTTTGACCATTGCAGGCTGTGACCATGCTAGAATCTTGTGCTCTCACGTTCAGTATTCCATTTCCTATTCCAGAAACTTCCACCTCGATAACGAAAGTGGTTAAGATTCAGTCATGAAGCAACATCTGCAGTAGCCATGGCCCCCATCTCTTTTCAGCAGGTGGTATCATGTTCACTGAACTTGTGCCAGGTTTACCTTCAAGACTCTTCTGTTCTCCTTGCTACTCTGCTGAAATGAGTAGATATAAGGAACTGACAACATTCAAGACAGGGTGAATATATAGTGGGTTTTTTTTTTTGCTATTGCTTTCTTGTCACAGATGTAATTCCAATAATATGCTTGGGACAGTACTTAATGGGTGCTAAAGGAAAACAAGTCTAGTTGCAAGAAACAAAAAAACAAGCTATGAAGCTTTACTGTTGATCTCATAAAATGTTGTGATTATAGATGGTTAGCCTGGTGGCAGATGCTTGCAACAGTCACTGTGGTTCCCCTTGGTAGCTGATACGGTCCTGATTTTGCAAATGATGTGGATCCATGTTGGGCAGTGATATTTTGCGGTGGGCCGCCTTTGCAAGTTTTCAGTGGAAGCTTGAGGCACGTTTCATACAGCCTGGTCTTTCAGGGGTAATTTCTCATGACAAGAATGAACCTCACAACTTGGTCATTTAGGTGGGAGGGAGTCATCCTTTGGAAAGGCTGTGAGTGGTAAGGTTCAACAAATGTTAGTGAGGTTTGCAAAAGTGAAAAAATAGTCAGTTAAAACACAAATCATCATTTGCAATGTTGGCCTCATACTTGTTAAGGCCACAGGTCAGCCTCCATATAACTTCTATCAAGCTTTTTATTAGTAATAGTATTCCTCTGTGTAGTGTCCATATCCTTGTCATGGGACAGTTATTACGTTTTCCCATTTACTCAAACATCTCTTTAACCCAACCATTACGCATGAATTTTATTTCCAAATCCTTCTTCACCTTCATAGCTTTACTGCGTACAACTCAAAACGTAACTAACCCACTCACATTGTGGCTTCTTGAATTATACACAGGAAGTGTCAAGAGCAAGCAGTACAAATTTTGAACAAGGTACTGAATCTAGAATCAGAATATAAAGTTTGGTGCAGATGTAGTGCTCATCACTTACACATTTCAAGAACATTGAACATTTAAAAACAGTTCAGTGCGAGCCCCCTTCTTTCCCATTCCCTTTCTGCAGTCAAGAGGAAAAAGGACTTCCTCAAATCTGCTCCAAGTTAGATTTTAGTCAAGCTGGAACAAATGGCAGCATACACTCCATTTACTTGCAGCACAGGAAAGTAGATTTAAAACTAGGGGAAAAGTTAGATATGAGACAAAACCTGCATCAAATTAGTACTTTCACTTGGCTAATACATGCAAAAGAGAAATACAATTACAGGTTGCATAATCCCAATTATTGAAGCTTAAATGACAAGACCTTTTTCCTTTCAAGCAATTCCCTGTTAAAGCAATCTGCAATTTTACAAATCTGTCTTAAGTCCTAGAAACAAAACAAAACCCCCATGTGTCAGACAAGCAGATTAATCTATTTGCAGTGTACCATACACACCCACTTACACGCAAATAAATGAGGTTCTGGGATGCAGTCCTATGTTACTATGGTAGAAACATGGGGGTTTTTGTTAGAAAAAATTTACAGCAGTCATAAACCAATTTTTTTTTTTTTTTCCCCCTCACCATAACTGAATTTATCTGCAAGGCAAAGCATTCAACTGAGTCACGTGTACCTGTGGGATTATGTTCAAATTCACTGTCTTTGTTTGTCCCACCATTGTAGCACTAGACAGAACAGCACTGACTAGCTGGATTTCCTCGTCATAAGTGGGAGGAGCACTTGGTGCTGTCAAGGGTGGGAGCAGTTTGACCCGAGGCTGACTTTCCCTTTTCACTCAGTGACATAGTAAGGTGTTGAATTTTGCTTGGTGCAGGCAGCAGATGAATCCAGGAACTGGTGGGTTGTCCATCTACCAGCAGGTGGAGATAGATTATAAGCTGAAATGAGTAATGCTGGATGACTTGCCTCTCCATCAGCCAGTATATCTCTATTTCCAGCAGGTGATGGATTCTTTGACGCTGGGAACTACCCCTGTGTGAATTTGGGCCAGTTGAGTCTGGGGGTGTTTGGCAACTTTGAGCCATCCTTAGGGACATACATCTAGCTCCCTGCCTCACCCCATGTCCCGTTGCCTCCCTGCAGGTTTTTTTCTTGCTGTTCCCTTCCTCTCCAATTAAACTGTTTGGCAGCCCTGGGAGGTGTTAGTGCCCGAGCCGCCTTTTTTGGTGAGCTTTCCTGTTTCTCTTTTCATGGTGGGACTTGCTGTAATGGAAGCAGTGAAACGGTGTTCCTGCTGTGGTAGCTGACGTTCTAAGAAGGGGCTGTTCAGAGCCTTTGCAGGGAGACGCTTTGGTGTCCCTTTCCTGTTCTGATGGGGTTTTCTTTCCTTCGATGTGGCTTCCACCTGTCAGCTGACGGCGGTTTCAGAGCCAGTGCATGGTTCAACAGGTTGCAGCTCTTCCTGTGGGCATGCCTTCTGTCTTCAGCGACTGCTTTGGGGTCCTCTGTGGGGGGGGGGGGTGCACTGGGGAGGCTTTCTCCTCAGAATTTGTTCTTCTCCTGCATTAGGCCTGTATGTTAGAGGGCTTTTCCTCAGCCCAGCTTCAGCCTTCTCCTATGTCTTAGTGCGGCAGAGGAGTTATGCCCTGTTTCTCACACCCCTTCTCAGGACCCTACTCTAAACAGGAGGCTAATCACCTCTTTTCAGAGATGGCATCGTTGGATCCAGGTACCCCCCTCCCCTTCGCTTGTCGCATTCTCTCCGTCCATACCAGGTAGATGAGCTAGAGAAGGGCAAGTTGGGCAAGGAGGAATCTGATGACCCTATGGCCATCCATGTCTTCCATAGGGATGAGCTGCTGCCTTAGCAGCTTTGAATATTTATGACCTGGCCTCTATCAGTCCTAAGATGATCAGCATAAGAGAGCCTTCTAAGGTGTTTCCAGTGCATGAGGCCATCCAGGGGCTTCTCAGCTCAATGGTCAAACCCTGACGGGGCCCTCAAGGTATCTAGAACTGTCTCACTTTTATCTAGTGGTCACGGACTAGGCGGAGAAGTTTGTTCTCCCTTCTGTGGACACTTTGGTAACAGTTACCAAAAAGACTTACCTTTCCATTGGAAGGGGGTGTTGCGCTTAGACATGCAAGACCGCCATCTAGAGGCTTCTCAAATGTGCCTTTGTTTCTGCGTTGGCTCTCTGCTTCAATTTGTAATTCTACGTGGGCAGGACCTGCCTGTTGGCTTAAACGGGCTCTGGAACAGGATCAGGAAGCGGCCTCAACATTGGGATCTCAGGTGCCCCACATGGAATCTGGATTGGCTTACCTCACAAACTTCCTGTATGATCCAGTCCGCACCTTAGCCAAGCATATGGTATTGGTGGTGTCTTCTCACAGGTTGTGGCTACACTATTGGGTGGCAGATTTTGGCTTCCAAGCAGTGACTCGCTAGGTTGCACTTTCATGGTAAGCTCCTTTAGAGCAAATGGTCAGTTTTGGGGGACTCCAAAGGTCGTCTCCCAGAGGATAAGCTCAGATTGGTTCCGTGGACTGCATCTGCAAAATCTTGTTTTAGAGAGACTCATTACCGACCTGGCCATCTACAGCAAATTTCCAGCGCCCACATTTTCAACAGTGCTCTTCCTTTCGGAAGGATAAATGCCCAGCTTCTGCCTCCACATGTTCAGAAGCTGCAGGCTGCTCTTCCCAATGATGGGGTGCTGGTTCACTCTGATTTTCATAATAGGGGGTCAGCTGACTCTTAGGTGTGGACCAAGCTCGCCTCAGATCAGTGGGTTCTGGGTGTTATCAACGAAGGCTACAGGCTAGAATTTACTTTACCCGTAGGTGACACATTTTTGGTGTCCCGCTGTGCCACTGTCTCCAAGAATTTGGCGGTCGAAGCCACACTGCACTCTTTTGGGGATCGGGGCTTTGGTACCAGTGCCACGCTCTAAAACTCATGCAGGGTGGTATTCTATTTTGTGGTGCCTCAGAGGGTCCTCATCTTATCCTCTATCTCCGCAAAGTGAATTGGGCATTTTCGCATGTAAAGTCTGCAGTCTGCCATGGCAGCGGTTCAGCCAGGAGAGTTTGATGGCAATGGACCTCAAGGCTTACCTCTATATTCTCATTTGGCCCCCGCACCAGCGTTTCCTCAGCTTTGCTATTCTAGGACGCCATTTCTAGTTTCAGGCCCTGCCCTTTGGTCTGTTATGGTGGTAGTGGTGGTGGTTCTGCAGAAGGAAGAAATCAGTTCATCCCTACCTGGATGACTGGTTGATTTCAGCGGACTCGTTGCAGGAGAGTTATTGCTCTGCTGCAGTCTTTGGGCTGGGTAATCAACTTTCCCAAGAGTCATCTAGAGCTGTCTCGGACGTTGGAATACCTGAGGGCTAGATTTGACATGACCCTGACCTGTGTCTTCTTACAGCAGGAGCGGGGGAACAAACTCCTGCTGTGGTCATCCCTGAGCCTGGGACTACATTCAGATGCTGGGGTCCATGGCTGCGACCTTGGAAGTAGTTCCATGGTTGAGGGCACACGAGACCTTCAGTCCTCGCTGCTGTGCAGATGATCATCAGTATCTCAGGATTATTAACGTCATCTTCCTTGGTTACCTCAGGCCCAGCACAATTTGGACTGGTGGCTTCAGGACCGCCATTTGCTTAAATGAGTGGTCATGGTGATGGATGCCAGCCTGACAGGTTGGAGAGCTCATTGCCTACACCGATATGCTAAGGGGAATTGGAATGCATGGGAGACAGCTTGGCCGATCAAACACCTGGAGCTGTGTGCGGTGCTGAACGCCCTTTGGGTGTTCCAGGATCTATTGACACAGAGGTCCAAGTTTTCGGACAACATGATGGCTGTGGCTTATATCAATCGCCAAGGTGGCACTGTCGGACACTAGCCACCGAAGTCACCTCAATTGGGCAGAAGCCCATCTTCAGTGCTTGTTGGCAGCTCACATTGTGGGACACAGCAAGCAGACTTTGCTGAAGGGCATGTCTCTTGCAATATTGTAGTGGGTAGTTGTGGTGACGGATGACAGCCAAGATCTAGAAGTATGCCGACAGACCACTCCAAAGACAGGAGCCACCCGAGCAAGGAAGAGCAAATGGTACCCAGAACTCAAACAGGCCCTTGAGGTAGGCCACAGAGTAACCATCTGCTACCGAAGCTGGAAAGTTGCTACTAATAGGGTTACTACCATGTACTTGTGACCCGGATTGGCCACTGCTGGAAGCAAGGTACTGGGCTGGATGGACCACTGGACTGACCCAGTATGTCAACGCTTATGGTTCAACGTAGAGAGGTGATCCATAGCTGATGTCTGCAGACCGTACCTCCAGAGGACAGCTGCTGATGAGCACATAAGACTCACTTTAAAGGTAATGAGCCACCACCCAAAACAGCGGTGCCTGTCGTTGGGAAATGCAGGTGGTGTCTGTGCACCTTATAAAAGGAGCCCACTGCACTCAGAAAATACAGGAGACTGCTGCAGCTGAGACAGGTGATGTTTGCAACCAGAAGAGACCAGACTGCTATAACTGAAGAGAAGGTGTACAACTCCAAAGCTGGGAGACTACTGTTCCAATGAAATAGCGTGCTGTCCTTCATTCGTTCCATGCTCCCTCTGCCCTGGAACAGGTTACTTCCTGTTCCGGGGCAGAGGGAGCATGGAACGAACGAACGGACAGGTGCGAGCGGCACCCCCCCCCCCCCCCCAGCGGGGAGGGGGGGCTGCATTGGCGATCTACCCCGGGTGTCAGCCCCCCTAGGAACGCTACTGCTAGGCTGTATAGAGAGGTGTGACCAGCAGAAGAAAGGAGGTGTTGATGCCTCTGTACAAGTCATTGGTGAGGCCCCACTTGAAGTATTGTGTTCAGTTTTGGAGGCCATGTTTTGCTAAGGATGTAAAAAGAATTGAAGTTGTGCTAAGAAAAGCTACAAAAGTGGTATGGGATTTGAGTTACAAGACCTATGAGGAGACTTGCTGACCTGAACATGTATACCCTGGAGGAAAGGAGAAACAGGGGTGATATAGACGTTCAAATATTTGAAAGATGATATTTCGCAAACAACCCTTTTCCGGAGATGGGAAGGTGGTAGAACTAGAGGACATGAAATGAAGTTGAAGGGGGGCAGACTCAAGAAAAATGTCAGGAAGTATTTTTTTCACGGAGAGAGTGGCGGATACTTGGAATGCCCTCCTGCGGGAGGTGGTAGAGATGAAAATGGTAATGGAATTCAAGCAAGGGATAAACATAAAGGAATCCTGTTCAGAAGGAATGGATCCTCCAGAAGCTTAGCAGAGATTGGGTGGCGGCGCTGGTGGTTGGGAGGCAGGACTAGTGTTGGGGGCAGACTTCTGTGGCCTCTGCCTTGAAAATGGCAGATACAAATCAAGGTTAGGTATACAGATAAAGTAGCACCTTTGAGTTTAGTTGGGCAGACTGGATGGACCGTACAGGTCTTTCTCTGCCATCTACTATGTCACTATGTAAATCTGAATACTATAAAGCCTCTATTGCTCTATGGTGCGATAGTGTAATTAGAAAAGGTTCAAAGAAGTGACCAAAATGATAAAGGAGATGGAAAGGCTAAAGAAGATAGCGCTCTTCACCTTGGAAAACAAACAGTTGAGGGGAAATATAATTGAGGTCTACAAAATCCTGAGTGGTGTAGAATGAGTAGAGATGAATTGATTTTTCACTTTCAAAAAGTACAGAGTAGGGGACATTCAATGAAATTACAAGGAAATACTTTTAAAACAAAAGGAGGAAATATTTGTTTCACTCAACTAAGTTAAGCTCTGGAACTTTGGAAGATATAGTAACATTAATTAGCATATCTGGGTTAAAAAAAAAGGTTTGGACAAGTTCCCAGAGGAAAAGTCCATAGTCTGCTGTTGAGACATGGGGAAGCCACTGCTTGCCCTGGGATTGGTAACATGCAATGTTGCTACTGTTTGGGTTTTTGCCAGGTACTTGTAACCTGGATTGACTACAGCTGGAAACAGGATAGTGGGATAGATGTAGCATTGGTCTGTCCCAGTATGGCTGTTATCTTAAGGCCCATGCAAGGCATACTCCTACAGTCTTGTGCCCTGTAAAAAAGACTTCTGGTGCAGGGGATCATTGCCATGGAGGGTCCCTCCCCCTTTGTCTTATGGCTTGGCTGGTGAGAGGGCACGGTTGAAGAGGAAGGTTTACCTGGTCAGGGTGGTTACTACAATGCTATAGGCTGAAGTTGAGTGCTTTCATGCCTAAGCATGAGTCCGACAACCCTTTTGAGTCCTGGTGCTCAGCGGTGGGCCTTTTTGCCTCTGACATCTGTTCTGGCTTTTTTGCACGATGGTCTCTGTCTCCCTGAGCTCTTTAAAAGTTCAGGTGGCTGCTTTGACCTGCTTTTGGAGCACCTTTAGGGTTCCTCTCTGCTCTTGCTATTTCAGTTTGTAATTTGTATATATTCTGACAGCTATTGGAGTTTCTTCATGACAGTTTTTTTCCCCAATTCTGTGAAGGTTGTTGCCTTCTGGTGTGATTTTTGGGTCAGACACTTGGTGCAAATGTAAGTTGAAATACATCAATAATGGATATTTCAGGATAGCGCACATCTTCCTGCAGAGGCATGGTGGTCTTGGTTGTGCTCTGAGCTTTCTCAGATGTTTGTTGTATGGGGCACCTTTGACCTTTTCTGGGAGTAGTCAGCTTTTGGCTGGATTTGATTTTGTGCCTCATCTCGCTTTCTAGGATGCGGGGACCTTGAGCGGACTTTGAGGAGGTGGGTTGGCCCTCCTTGGTGCAGCTGCAGCAGTGTTCTTGCCTGTCATCTCTTGACGGGAGTTTTCCACTCTTTATTTTTCTTTGTTACACTGATTCAGTCAGCTGTTGGGTGTGCAGATTCACAGATCAGTTTCACCTTTCTTACACTGATTAATTTGTAGCTCTTAGCTGACGCTCTTGTAGAGGCTCTCGGTTCCGTCATCTATAGGTCTGTCACCTGTAAGGTTCTTGGCTGCATGTGTTACAGATAGGTTACAGGGGAGACATTCCTAAAGTCTTAAGCTTAAGCCCACCCACCCCAAGACGGAAACTTCATAAATAACTTCCCCAAAAACAGTACTTATCACAAATTAACTCCACCCATATTACAACTGTCTCTGAAAAGAAAATCCCTCATTATCACAGGAATCCCCAGTCTTCTACTCACCAGCTAAGGATTACTGATCTAATAATAATCTCAGGCAACAGATCCATAGGCTTCTCACTATATCATACCTGTTCATACCCATTTCAACCAGTCAGGATGACTTTTATTCTCTGTAATAACTGTGGTGCTTTAGTTTCAAGACCAATTATCTGGAGACTTAAGGCTTGTCCTATCTGTCTGCAACTCACTAGACTAAAACACGAGCTCAGCAAACTAAAACAGGAACTAGATGCACTTAAAGCAGCATCTAGGACCGCACAATATCATACTGTACAGAATCATACCAAATTATCACCACTACCACAAAGGATTAAACCACCTAAAAATAGATGGATCACTGTAGGCTCAGGCAGACTTCGTTATGTGACAAGAAAACATCCGACCTCACAAGTGTTGCCCCTACAAAATTCTTTTACTCCATTACAGCACTGTGGTGATCTTGAAAACAGAACGGAAGCCAAAGAAAAAATAATAAAAGTGGAACAAAAAGATATGAAGGTACCCAAAGAGAAAAGAAACCCCCAAATCACTAATGTTGAAACGCATACCAGGAAATGTAGATGGAAAGCGATGACCACAAATGCTCGCAGTCTAAGCAATAAAGTTCATGACCTTCAAGCCCTGATGTTGGAGGCAGACTTGGATGTTGTTGCAATCACGGAGACGTGGCTCAATGGTTCCCATGAATGGGATGCAAACATACCAGGCTATAATCTATTTAGGAAGGATAGAGAGGGTCGTAAAGGTGGAGGAGTAGCTCTGTATGTGAGGAATGATATCACGGCGACTGAAATGACAGGGACCTGGGGAAAGGAAGAAGCGATATGGATCACCTTAAAAAGAGAGGATAGAACCTCTGTCCACGTGGGTGTTGTCTACAGACCTCCGACACAATTGGAGGAATTAGATAAAGACCTGATCGCAGATATTCAAAAGTTGGGAAGCGAGAGAGGTGCTGTTGCTGGGAGATTTCAATCTGCCGGATGTAGATTGGAAGGTTCCGTCAGCGGAATCGGAAAGAAGTAGAGGGATCGTGGATGCTTTCCAAAGTGTTTTGCTCAGACAAATGGTGATGGAACCCACGAGAGAGGGAGCGACACTGGATCTGGTGCTCGCAAATGGGGATAGCGTGTCAAATATCCGAGTGGGTGCCCACCTGGGCAACAGTGACCATCAAACGGTTTGGTTTGATAAAACAACTAAAGTGGAGAGCGGCCACTCAAAACTCAGTCCTGGATTTCAAGCGTGCTGACTTTAGTAAAATGGGGGAATACCTGAGGAAGGAGATGATGGGCTGGGAGGAAGTACAAGAATTGGAAGGACAGTGGTCCAGGCTGAAAGAAGCTATAAATAGGGCCATGAACCTTTATGTAAGGAAAGTAAATAAAAGCAAGAGAAAAAGGAAACCGATATGGTTCTCCAAGCAAGTAGTTGAGAAAATAAAGGCTAAAGAGTTGGCATTCCAGAAATACAGAAAAACTCAAGAAAAGGAACACGAGGAGGAATACTGGATGAAACTGAAAGAAGCCAAGAGAGAGATATGACTGGCAAAAGCACAAGCGGAAGAACAAATGGCTAGAAATGTAAGGAGGGGTGACAAAAATTTCTTCAGGTATATTAGTGAAAGGAGAATGACTAAAAAGGGAATTGTGAGACTAAAAGATACTGCGAACCGCTATATGGAAAATGATGAAGAAAAAGCAAATTTGCTAAATAGATACTTTTGTTCGGTTTTCACAAAAGAAAATCCTGGAGAAGGACCGCGATGGACTGGAAATAGTACAAATGAGAATGAAGTGGATAGAGTACCGTTCACGGAAGAAAGTGTGTATCAACAACTTGAAAAGCTAAAGATGAACAAAGCCATGGGACCGGATGGGATCCACCCCAGGATATTGAGGGAGCTCAGAGAGGTTTTGGCGGGTCCTCTTAAAGATTTGTTTAATATATCCTTGCAGACGGGAAAGGTTCCGAGGGATTGGAGAATGGCGGAGGTGGTCCCTCTTCACAAAAGTGGTGATAGGGAAGAAGCTGGAAACTACAGGCCGGTAAGCCTCACTTCGGTTATTGGGAAAGTAATGGAAGTGATGCTGAAGGAAAGGATAGTGAATTTCCTGGAAGCCAATAAGTTGCAAGATCCGAGACAACATGGTTTTACGAAAGGGAAATCGTGCCAAACTAATCTCATTGAGTTCTTTGATTGGGTGACAGGAGAATTGAATCAGGGACGCGCTATGGACGTAATCTACTTAGATTTCAGCAAAGCTTTTGACACAGTTCCCCACAGGAGGCTCTTAAATAAACTGGAGGGGCTGAAGATAGGACCTGAAGTGGTGAACTGGATTAGGAACTGGTTGACGGGCAGACGCCAGAGGGTGGTAGTGAATGGAATTCGCTCGGAGGAGGGAAAGGTGAGTAGTGGAGTGCCTCAGGGATCGGTGCTGGGGCCGATTCTGTTCAATATATTTGTGAGTGACATTGCCGAAGGGTTAGAAGGTAAAGTTTGCCTATTTGCGGATGATACTAAGATCTGTAACAGAGTGGACACCCGGGAGGGAGTGGAAAACATGAAAAAGGATCTGAGGAAGCTAGAAGAATGGTCTAAGGTTTGGCAATTAAAATTCAATGCGAAGAAATGCAAAGTGATGCACTTAGGGAATAGAAATCCACGCGAGACGTATGTGTTAGGCAGGGAGAGTCTGATAGGTACGGGCGGAGAGAGGGATCTTGGGGTGATAGTATCTGAGGATTTGAAGGCGACGAAACAGTGTGACAAGGTGGTGGCCGTAGCGAGAAGGTTGATAGGCTGTATAGAGAGAGGTGTGATCAGCAGAAGAAAGGAAGTGTTGATGCCCCTGTATAAGTCGTTGGTGAGGCCCCACCTGGAGTATTGTGTTCAGTTTTGGAGGCCGTATCTTAAGGATGTAAAAAGAATCAAAGCGGTGCAAAGAAAAGCTACGAGAATGGTATGGGATTTGCGTTACAAGATGTATGAGGAGAGAATTGCTGAACTAAACGTGTACTCTGGAGGAAAGGAGAAACAGGGGTGACATGATAGACATTCAAATATTTGAAAGGTATTAATCTGCAAACTAACCTTTTCCGGAGATGGGAAGATGGTAGAACGAGAGGACATGAAATGAGATTGAAGGGGGCAGACTCAAGAAAAATGTCAGGAAGTATTTTTTCATGGAGAGAGTGGTGGATGCTTGGAATGCCCTCCTGCGGGAGGTGGTGGAAATGAAAACGGTAACGGAATTCAAACATGCGTGGGATAAGCATAAAGGAATCCTGTGCTGAAGGAATGGATCCTCAGGAGCTTAGTCAAGATCAGGAGGCGGGGCTGGTGGTTGGGAGGTGGGGATAGTGCTGGGCAGACTTATACGGTCTGTGCTCTGAAAAGCACAGGTACAAATCAAAGTAGGGTATACACAAAAAGTAGCAAATATGAGTTATCTTGTTGGGCAGGCTGGATGGACCGTGCAGGTCTTTTTTTCTGCCGTCATCTACTATGTTACTATGTATATGTCCTACAGGGGCTCTATGTTCACTCCTTCTACTGCAGGTTTTGGTTCCTTCTTGCCTTTGGAGGCTGCTGTTCCTTCTGTCCCCGAGAGAACATCTCTGCTGAATACTTCACTTTTACACTTATGACAGTTATCGGCTAGGCCGGTCTCCCACAGAGCTTATCAGTTCTGTTACCTAGGCAGTTCTTTGTCCTTGGTCCTTGGCTTTCTGGCAAGCTATGAGAATCACTTTCTCTTTTTTTTGGTGGCTCTATTTCATGGCCTATTTGGTTTCACTGTGTCCTTGGGCTTGCATACAGAGCCATGGGTGAGTCTTGTTCTGAAGTCATCTTTTTAGCTGCCAATACTCTGCAAGATGAGTAGTGCATTTGCAGGCCCTGGCTTGCCAGGATGTTTCCTACTATTTTTGGTGGTGGGCATTTGACAGAATAGCTCTGTCCATCCTTTCTCGGGTAGGTCTGCCTTTCTTGGTTGGTCTCTTCCTTCTTTCGCAGGGAGGACTTTTGAGTCGGGTCATTTGCTTCACTTTCAGATGTCCATGGGTTTCTGGTATACTACTTGAAGGACCAGCGAGTTTGGGCATCTTGCTCTGAGTTGCTGGTCCCAGAAGTGTCAGACGGGCTTCCTACCTTTTGTTGCTGGTGGCGTGCAGATGCCTTTTCTTCAGCATACCTCTTGGGTGGTAAGAGGCCTCCTTTAGGCCTGTAGCCGCTGAGGGCTCATGCTTCTTCCTTTGCTGGGTGTGCCATTCTACGTTTGGCTTATTGCTGTCACATCCCTGCAGCATCGTTTGGATGCTGGCCAGGGGGCTACGGCCTTTGGAGCAGCAAACCTTTCTTTAGGGATTGTCATGTCGCACCCTATTTGAGGACTGCTTTGATTTGTTCCACTCATCTCTGGATCTATCTATGGGATGTAATAGAAAAATGAGTTCGTGTGATAAATTTTCTTTCCTTGAGGCCCACCCTTGGGTTTCGTGGAGGCATGTTGTGTATGTATATTGCTTTGAGTTTTTTTTTAGATCTTTGATTGCAGAAGCTGTTTCATGAGAAACAAGCAGGATCAAGAGAACTGGTGGCTGTCCTCTTGGTTTGCCACAGTTTCCGCTGCTTCTTCCCTTTTGGTTACAGAGCAGATTTCTCTATTTTGCGGTCTCCATACTGCTTTGTTGGAACTACTAGTGAGGCTGCTGCACAGTATCCTTTATGGCAGAGCTCTTTATCTCCACGTGCAGGTAGATAACATAACACCATCTCTGGTTTGATCTGTTGGGCTAAAGGAAAGAAAATTATCGCATAAGAACTCATTTTTACCTCCTGCAAGGAAAGGCGTTAGAGGCCATTTTTAGCAGCCGTGGTTCCCACGGAGGTTCCTTTGTTGAGAGCAGCAGCCATTTGGAGCCAGGCTGTATGGCTCCTATCTGATGCAGATTAGTCAGTACTAATGTGATTGGCATGGGGCACTGGCTTTCAGGGGGTCCTGTTGGTGTTTTAGGGGTCTCTGTGGGGTTAGGGCCTCAGGATTTTCAGATTTTGGCTGGCTTGGGGATACCAGCTCAGCCAGCAGCAGGCAAAAGGTATGTAGTGGAGTCTGGGGGGGTTAAGGTCCCTCTCAGGTGAGCAGCCAACCAGTTAAACATTGCATAGCACCCAACATGCCCTTGGATGCAGATCAAACTCCATTCCTGGTCACCACCTCTGAGGATGCAAGCCCTCGGGTATTTTTATCAGAACTTGAGGAAGGAGAGGAGTCTATGTAATTAGATTGTTCCTGAAGGAGGTGGATTACTGAGGCAGTGCTGAAGGAGGTGTTGGACAGTGATCCAATCTTTATGGTCTTCATAGACCATTTCGTTTTCCTGCTTCTCAAGGTGTGCTTGGTTGCCTTGGCAGAGTGTGAGGCTCTTGAGTTGGTGTTAGTGGCATGAAGGGGAAGACATATCTTGTCCTTTGTGATGACCTGGACCACTTCCTCCATGTGTCCAAGGTGAATGCTGTGACTGTTAATCATTCTGGTGGAAGGTGGTATGACCTGAAAGAAAGGTTCTCAGGACTGGAAGATGGAGGTTCTCCTAAAAAAGTTAAGGCACTAGAGGTCCAAGCAGCAGTCTGTGGCTCTGGACCTAGCAGTTGATGGGAGTCCTGAAGGTGGTATAGCTGAGGTTGTGACTGCTTTGGTATATGTCCTCTGACTTGGTCTAGGTCAGTTTTAGGTTGGTGACCCACAGGTGGCTATACAGATGGCTGGCTTCCTCCAAGGTCAGCCTAAGCAAGCTCCCCTTCTGTGGCCAGTTGCTGTTTGTAGAGGACTTGGAGAAATGGTCGAGGACTTGATGGAAGCCAAAGCCAGAGAGACAAAGGACAGGGTGTGTAGTCTTTGTGAGGGGCCAGAGGCTGATCCATATAAAGGAGTGTAAGCTAGTTTTGGTTAATTGAGGCACTTGGACTCATTGGTGCCAGAAGATTCATCCCTTTTGTGGGGCTCAAAGTTCCAGGGACAGTTGGACGGTCTTCCCCTGACTCTAAAGGATCCTAGTGGGGAGGTTTGGGGGTGGGGAGTGTTGGATTCAACTGTTCATTAGGAGTGGCCCACAACATTATCTCAGATCAGAAGTTTTCATGTCCTTGGGGCATTTTGAGCGTCTAAGGGAGAGGAAGGGATAGTAGATGCCATGGATAGGCAGACTGGATAAGCTATATGGACTTTGTATTCTAGTTCTGTGGTTTTCAAGATATTCATAATACACTTGAGAAATTTGCATGCACTGCCTGCCTTGTATACAAATCTTGCATGCATATTCATTATACTGAAAACTTGACTGGGTATGTCCTGAGGGCTGTGTTGAGAACCCCTGCCTCAGACTATTGGTAGTTCAGTAGTGGTATTCGCTGGAGCCCTTGTGATATGGCCTTGCAAGTTGACTCTGAAAAGAAGCTACTGAAATATCGCAGCAGCTTTCCTAGTTAGTCTTCAAGTTGCTTTCCGTGGAGCAACAGGATCAGATGTACTATATCTGTTTGCAGTTCCCCCAAAAAGGGGAACCTTCTATGTCATTTTGGGCCTGAAGGGACTATGTGCCTCCTGGTTGCTCTTTGTGTTTTGACTTCTATTGGTCGGATTGGGGACGTTAACTTTCTAGTACTGAAGCATACTTAACAGTGCACAGGATACTTTTCAGGATGCTCCTTTTTGGCCTTGGGATAACTCCCAGAACCTTCTCCAAGATGTGATGGTGGTCAGTCTTCACGTATTTGGATAAACCTAGGATTTGTGGTCTGCCATATTCCATATCCAACTTGATTTGCCCGCTGGAGGGCCTTGGTTGGATTATATACTGTGAAAAACCACCTTCCATAGTGTCCCACAGATAATCCAGAGACTTGCGAGCTACGTCCCCCTGCCAGCAGGTGGACAGAAGCTTACTATATATAGTCATGTGCAGCCAACTTAAGCTTGGTGTTGTCGATGCCAAAGCAGTGGAAGAAAAAGAAAATCCCAACAGTTCAGCCCTCTCCTGTCTCAAAAATCCCATGCAGGCTCAACTTCTGTGGGAGGGGAACAAGTGAAGTGTGATATATATATTTTTTTGTATAACAAAAATCAAACGATGGAGCCTGGTGTTCTTCTGAAGTTGTGCGGCTTCATTCTTCCTGTTAGGGCCATCTCTCTGAATTGGAACCTCTCTTGTAAGGCATCATTGAAAGATCTCCCTTTGAAGACTGTTTCTAGTGGTGATTGCTTCGGTGTGGGGAGTTTCTGAACTTCAGATTAGAGAGCTGCACGGGAACGGGGTTTGCGGGAATCCCACGGAACCCGCTGGATTCACGCAGGGACGGAAGCACTTCTGCAGGGTTCCTGTGGGGACGGAAGCAGGTCCTGCGGGGTTCCAGCAGGGATGGAAGCAGTTCTGCGGGGTTCCTGTAGAAGTGTAAGCTGCACTGCATCAGCCTCTCATCTACCGAGTACCTTGAGTGCTGTTTCCTCCTCCCTCCTTGCTTTAACAGCACAAATGTGGAAAGTCTTCCGTTAAGGAGGTGGTAGAGACACAAATGATGATGGAATTCAAAAAGACTTAGGATGAACACAGAGGATCTCTAATTAGAAAATGGAAGTTATAGAAATCCTAACCTTAAATGGCTGCATGTGTGTGGATGTGTCAAGTGACGCTTAGATGGCGACTGGGGCTGTGATTAACTAGGGCCGATACCGGGCAGACTTTTATGGTCTGTGTCTAATATATGGCAGTCTGGTTTAGGATGGGCTAGAAAGGGCTTAAACAGCAACTTCAGTGGCTGGAACATAAGGGCAGTGCCCGTCAGATTTTTACAGTTTGTATCCCACAAATGAGAAGATGAATAGACTGGAGTGGGCTTCAACGAGAACTCCAGCAGTTGGAACATAAGTATAGGGCCAGATAGACTTCTATGGTCTATGTTCCAGAAACACGAAAGAAATTATATAATATCACACTCGTTGATTTAATCATGAATTGATAATGTGTGACTATTGGGCAGACTGGATAAACCGTTCAGGTCTTTATTTGCTGTCACTATATTACAATTAATCCTCTTTGCTCCCGGGCTGATGCGCAGACCTCGTCTGACACCTGACCTACTGGCGCATGCATGTGGTGACCTCTCAGCACATAGTGCCAGAAATCAGAGACATGGTGTACATGTGCACACCAGAGTGTTCGAAGTTTCAGCTTCCATTCCTTCCTTGCCTACAGTGATGTGGCTCCAATCCAGAGAGAGACTGAGGGAGCTGACTAGAATTTTCTTTTATGTGCCGTTAAATTCTTGCGGGGACGGGTTGTGATGGAGTGGAGGAGTGGCCTAGTGGTTAGGGTGGTGGACTTTGGTCCTGAGGAACTGAGTTCGATTCCCGGCACAGGCAGCTCCTTGTGACTCTGGGCAAGTCACCTAACCCTCCACTGCCCATCGCATTGAGCCTGCCATGAGTGGGAAAGCGCGGGGTACAAATGTAACAAAAAAAAAAATGGGTTAAATTTTTGCGGGGATGGGTAATATTCCAGTGGGGATGGGTGAGAGTCTAGCAGGGACGGGTGGGGATGGGTAAGATTTCTGTCCCCGTGCAACTCTCTACTTCAGATGCTGGGATCTTTCTTTGTTTCATGGAATTCATGGAGTGTCAGGATGGTTTTTCTTGCTGAAGGTGGTGTAAGTTTTTCATGTGAATCGGTCAGTGGAGCTTCCATCCTTCTGAAAGGAGGAGGAGGGAGCGCAGTTCACTGCCTTGTGGCCTTTTTTCATGGAATTCATGGAGTGTCAGGATGGTTTTTCTTGCTGAAGGTGGTGTAAGTTTTTCATGTGAATCGGTCAGTGGAGCTTCCATCCTTCTGAAAGGAGGAGGAGGGAGCGCAGTTCACTGCCTTGTGGCTTTTGGATGTCCGCAGGGTTCTCATGCATTATCTGGAGGTGACATATGAATTCAGAATGTTGGACAGGTTGGTTATGGTTGGCAAGCAGAAGCTGGGGCTTATGGCTTCTAAGGACTTGATTGCCCGTTGGATTAAGGAAACTGCATATTTGCTGGTGAGCAAGCAGCCTCCACGTGTTACCGGCTCATTTCTACATACCAGACGGCAGCTTTGTGGGCCGAGGCTTCATTTGTTGTGCTGTTGGATATTTGCAAAGTGGTGATGTGGGCTACGTTGCATACTTTGGTGCAGCGGTTCTGTGAGTGACAGGTCCAGAATCCCACACTGGTTAGGGATTGCTTTGGAACATCTTCCACGTCTTGGAATAGTGGTGTGATAACGTAAAGGAAAAAAAAAAGTCTTGCCTGATATATTTTCTTTCCATTAGTTCTTCATACTATTCCTGGAGCTCACCACTATTTAGGTAGAGCAGCCCCACTGTGAAGCTGGTATGCTGTGAGGGATGACTACTGGACAGCTTGAGTTGTGATGTACTCGTTTCTGGACTCCTTTCCGGAGGGCATGGTTTTTACCGGCTGTGTTTTAGCTGGTGTTTGGTCTGCCTAAGGGGTGTTTCTAGGAAGTTTCAGTTGGGGTCTGGGTATATAGGTTACAGCTTAGTTCTGAGTTTCTATCTCTGCCTGCTGGTTGATGGACATGACTAATCCCACATGTCCTGAATAGTGTGAAGAATTTATGGAAAGCAAATTCAGTTAAGACCCTCCTTTCCTGATACATCTAGCAGCCCTTTCTATATAAGACTCCATAGAGCTCATGGCCAGAGCAAGGACTTTCTTTGTTAATATTGCTGGGGCTTTCCCTCAGACCAAATTAATTTATTATGTAGGCCTTTGAGGTGTTAAATATTTCCCCTCCAGATGCAGTTCCTGCAACTAGCACGGCTCCCTCTATTATGACAGAGACTAAAGGTCCCTCTAGAGCCTTTCATGTTCATGATGTTATGAAGGTGCTGATTGCAGCACGGTGGGGCACGCCTGACACTGGCCTTAGGGTCGCGCGGGCAATGAGACCTTACCTGTTGCGCCCAGAAGATGTGGTCTCCTTTAAGTTGCCAGCTGTGGATTCCTTGATTACAGCGGCCACAAAAAAGACCACTTTACCAGTGGAGGGCAGTACTGCCCTTAGGGACACTCAGGACCGAAAGCTAGAATCCTTGCTTAAGTCAGTGTTTGGGGTGACGGCTTTATGCCTACAGGCCTCTGTGTGTGGCTCTTATGCGGCAAGGGCTTGTCTGTCTTGGATCTAGAAAGCTGCTTCGGCAGAAGAACTGATTGACTTCCTGCCCGTTTTGTAGTCAGGGCTGGCACATCTGGTGGATTTGCTGTATGATGTGCTTCGGGCGTTAGCCAAGGGGATGTCTTTGGCGGTGACCGCCTGCCTCTGGGTCTGGTTCAGGCACTGGGCGGCAGATATCGCCTCCAAGTCTCATCTGGCTCGCCTTCCTTTTAGGGGGAAGCTCCTCTGTGGTGAGGAACTCGCAGCTATTGTGAAGGAACTTGGTGGTTTTAAGGGTCAACGGCTGACGGGATAGGAAGGCGAGTTTTCGGGAGGCCAAGCAGTACATGGCAGGGTGTTCTGGCACCTTTCAGTGGCCTCGCTTCCAGCAGAGGCAGCAGTCCTTTCGGGGCGACCGCCGGCCCTCATTTTCTGGGCCGCAAGCCCAGCAGGGCGCCAGAGGCCCACAATGATGGGGCCCTGGCCCATCTCCTTCCTCCTATCGGGGGGCGCCTGTCCCTTTTTTGGGAAGAGTGGGCCGGCGTAACTTCAGAAGAAAGGGTACTACATATTGTGCGGGACGGTTACAGGCGCGAATTTGCATGTCCCGTACCAGATTTTTTCATGGAGTCCTCTTGCAAGGCTTTGGCCAAGCGGACGGCTCTCCGGGGAACGCTGGCAGAGCTAGCTGTTGCATATGGAAGCGGTGCATCCGGTCACCGAGTGGTGCCAGGGTCGTTACTCCATTTACTTCATAGTTCCCAAGAAGGGCGGAACGTTCAGTCCGGTTCTCTATCTCAAAGCGGTGAACAAGGCCCTGAAGGTCCATCATTTTCGGATGGAGACCTTATGCTCGGTGGTGGCGGTGCAGTCAGGGGAGTTGCTGATGGCTATTGACCTCAAGGAGGCATATCTGCATATTCCCATTTGGCCGCCGCATCAGCATTTCCTACGCTTTGCGGTGTTGGGACAGCACTTCGTTTCAGGCAATGCCTTTCGGATTGGTAACGGCCCTATGGACTTTTTCCAAGGTGATGATAGTCGTTGCCATCCACTTGCGATCTCAGGGCATTCAGGTACACCCAAATCTAGACGATTGGCTCATTCGTGCTCCCTCGCGCGAGGAAAGTGTTCATGCCACTGCCAGGGTGCTTCAGGTTCTGCGCTCTGGGGTGGGTAATCAACACACTGAAGTGTCCTCACTCCGTCACAGTCCCTGGAGTATCTTGGGAGTCCTGTTTGACACTCGGCTGGGCAGGGCATTTCTGCCGGAGAAGCGCAGGCTTCGACTCCAGGAACGACTGTCGTCCCTATTGAGGGAACTGGCACCCATGGCTTTGAGTTATGTTCAAGTGCTGGGGTCCATGTTGGCGACTTTGGATGTAATTCCATGGGCCAGGGGGCATTTGCGCCCTCTACAGTGGTCGCTTCTAAGTCGGTAGTCACCCCTTTCTGAGGATTATTCGATACGCATTGCTTGGACTCTGCAGGCGCGCTTCACCATGCACTGGTGGCTCGTAGCTCAGAATCCACAGAGGGGTATGCCCCTCGCAACTCCAGCCTGGGTGGTGGTGGTCACGGATGCTAGCCTGTCAGTCTGGGGGGAGCACATTGTCTCGGCAGATTGGCTCAGGGCATCTTGTCTCGGTCGGAGGCAGTGTGTCCGATAAACCTTTTGGAACTGCGGGCGATTAGTCTAGTTCTGCAAGTTTGATGCTTTTGCGGGCGCAGGCGGTTCAAGTCCTGTCACAACGCGACAGCGGTGGCTTATGTCAACAGATGGGTGGGGGGTACCAAGAGTGCCCAGCTCGCCAAGGAGGCAACGCTGCTCTGCTAATGGGCAAAGCGGCATCTTCTATTGGCGACACACTTTGCAGGGGTGCTAAATGTTCAGGCAGACTTCCTCAGCTGGAATCAGCTAGATCCGGGGGAGTGGGAGCTTTCCCAGCTGGCGTTTGGCCAGATTACGGAGCGCTGGGGGGGGAGGGGTTCCAGCATTCAATCTGATGGCCTCACACTCCGATGCCAAGGCCTTCTGATTCTTCAGCAGGGGCAGAGAGTTCGGGGCCGAAGGCATAGACGTGCTCGTTCAGCCGTTGCCGGAGGTTCTTCTGTATGTTTTTCCGCTGTGGCCCATGATAGGCCGGGTGTTAGGCCGCATTGCTCGGCATTCGGGGCAGGTGATACTGGTGGCTCCGGATTGGCCCAGGTGGCCATGGTATGCAGATCTTGTCCGTCTTCTAATCGACAATCCTCTACGCCTGATGGTACGGCACGATCTTCTGTGTCAGGGTCCTGTTTGCATGGAGAATCCCAATCGCTTTGGGCTTACGGCATGGCTCTTGAGAGGGCACGCCTCAGACAGAAGAGATATTCAGAGAAAGTCATAGTTAGGATGCTGCAGGCCCGGAAGCGCTCTACGTCATTGTCTTATGCGCGGGTCTGGCGCACCTTTGTCTCATTGTGTGCTTCCGGCTTCTGTTCATTATATTCTTGCCTTTTTGCAGGACGAGTTGGATAAGGCCCTGTCCTTGGGTTCCTTGAGGGTACAAGTGGCAGCTTTGGCATGTTTTAGAGGCCTTCTGCAGGGTCGTCCATTGGCTTCGCATCCTGATGTGCGTTTTCTTCAAGGCGTTAACCATGTCCGCCCTCCGAGGGTTCCGGTTCTTCCGGAGTGGGGTCTTAATTTAGTGCTGCGGGCCATGCAGCATCCTCCGTTCAAGCCTTTGAGTAAGGTGTCCTTGAAGGATCTGGTGTTGGCTGTTTTTCTGGTGGCCATGGCCTCGGCGAGGCGGGTGTCGAAGCTGCAAGCTTTGTCTTTCAGGGACCCTAGTCTCCAGTTCACAGAGGCCGGGGTCTGTGTCAGGACCGTTTCGTCTTTTTTGCCTAAGGTGGTGTCGCGTTTTCATTTGGACCAGTCTGTGATGTTGCCAGCGTTTCATGAGTCGGATTACCCGAACAATTTCCAGGCTCTACGCTGTTTGGATGTGAGGCGAGTGCTTGTGCAATATTTGGAGGCCACGAACTCCTTCCACCGGTCGGATCATTTGTGTTATTTGCAGGAGCTAATAAAGGAAACATGGCGTCAAAGGCTATGGTGGCTAGATGGTTATGGCAGGCGATTGTTTCAGCCTATGTCGGTTTGGGTAAAGTGCCTTCTATTCGCGTGCGTGCTCATTCTACGAGGGCTCAGTCTACATCCTGGGCGGAATGTCGTTTGGTGCCATTGGAAGAGATTTGCAAGACGCCTACTTGGGCTTCGGTTCATACGTTTGCGAAACATCAGTTGCATGTAGTGGCGTGGCAGGATGTGGCGTTTGTGGCATCTGTATTGGCCTATGGGTCTGATGTGTCCTACTTGAGGACTGCTTTGGTACATCCCACAAGTCTCTGGATTGATCTGTGGGACGAAATGGAAGGTAAAACTAGTTCTTACCTGATAATTTTTTCCATTAGTCCCAACAGATCAATCCGGAGGCCCTCCCTGATACTTGTATTCTGTGGGTTCTATGGTTTGGTTTTAGTTTTTGGGCAGTTTGGTTGCCTCTGTTTTGGTCTGTTGGAATTTAAATAGATTTAAGTAAGAAATAAAGTTCGTCAGTTTCAGCGAGTCAGCTGTGGAGCTCTGCGATTGCAGTTGCGTGATTTCCGTTCTTTAACCTTAAGAACGGTGGGACAGGCAGGAGAGTGCGATTTGTATTGTGTGAGGATGATTTCTGCTTTGGTATCGTACTGAGGTTTGGAGGGCTGCACATGACCACATATAGCAAACTGAGTTTTCTCTATCTCCATCTGCTGGTTGAGGGCCATAACCCACAATTCTCTGGATTGATGTGTTGGGACTAATGGAAAGAAAATTATCAGGTAAGAACTAATTTTACCCTATAACAGCAAGGGTATGTTTACTTAAGCCATATCAACCTAATTGTATCAGAGTGAAAGATTAACAATTTGTTCTGTTCATATTTCTTGAATAGTAAAGTCCAATTCCACCACATGTAGATATTGATGTTTGAGTTGTCTTCCAATGTGATTATTCACTTCAGTGCCACTGTGATTGAGATGTCAAAAGGATTTTCATCTGAGATGTCAAAGGAAGTTGAGATGGATATCCACAGAATATATTTAGCATGAAGAGGAGCTTGAAATTTAAGCAACTTGAATTTTTGCCCAGATGTCCTCCCAGAAGACTTTCAGATTGGAGCATTCAAAGATAAAGAACAGTGGTGTGAATATCTGTGATAGAACAGTGGCACCAGCGAAGGTCAGAAGTTCTAGATCTTTCCAACTTGGTGTCTGTAGAGCTTTATGGTAAAGAATACATAGACTGAGTCAGAGGATGATAGTGATGCTCGAGGAGCACATAACCATTCTGTAGTGTCGGATATGGATTCTCCAGTGTCTTTTTTTTTTTTTTTTACCCCATACTTGAGTGCTGTGTAGGTAATGAGGTTGGAATGTCTTGTAGAAAATGGTATCTCGATGAGTGAACAATGACTATAAATGTGTTGAGATTACTTTTTTGGGATCTTGCCAGGTATTTGTGACCTGGATTGGCGAAACAGGATGCTGGGCTTGATGAACCTTTGGTCTGTCCCAGTATAGCCATACTTAGGTACTTGTGACTAGTATAGGTTACTGCAGCAATGTCCCATAGAGATGATTTGATGGCATATTGTAATACAGTCCAGTGGAGGAATTGTCTGGTAATTTAAACTGAAGCTTTAATTGTGCAAAGGATTTCAGCTTTCCATCTTTTCTTTTCCCTTATCCCTTATTTGTCCTGTTTGTCTTGATTAGATTGTAAGCTCTGTCAAGCAGGGACTCTTACAGGGCTGCGTCTCTAGTAGTGTTATAGAAATAAGTAGTAATAGTAATCACTTGACTAATATACTAGATATTACATTTTTGCCAAATAGACCTGTGAATTGGTTCCTTATTCTTACTGTTGTGCAATATAACTACATCATCCAAAAACAGTAGATGTAGGTAATGCAGCTGACAATTTTTGAAAGGCTTTGGAGCCATGTAGGGGAGTTGGGAATATTGAGTAAGCCAATAGCGCCCTTTAGATGAAAACTGTGGTAAAATGAAAAAAAATGGGGAAGTTTCTTCTTTCTTTGGGAAGTTTCTAACTTTGGCAGATATTCTGGGGGGGGGGGGGGGGGGGGGGGTGCAGTGAAACGTGTTGGAGTTCCAAAGAAATTGAAAAAATTCTATGGACTTAAAAAAAAAATCAGGAATGGGTAGTATATATAGTAGGTAGTACATTCTAGGGGTTAAGGTCATTTTTATAGACTGCACTCTACCTCACCAACTTAGGTGGAGGAGAGACCATTTAGAAGTTGGATTAGTTTAAGATTGGAATAGCATATCTGTATTTTTGGAGATAAGCGAATACCTAAGTAATGTGTGAGAGCTGGGTTTTAAATTGAAATCTTGTAGATCAGTGTCATGGAGGTGGAGACATTTGTTCTTTTCCTAATTTATCTTGTAACCAGGTATGGAAGAAAAATCTGTGAGTTTATGCAGGATAGATGGGATTGTGGTTTATATCAACCGGTCATCCACGTAAAGGGATAGTTTTGCAGAGCAGGTATCAGCAATATGCCAATTTTGGGGTCAGCGTAGAGTAATGGGTCAGTAGCCAGATTAAACGGTAACGTGGATATGGGACAGTCTAGCCTTGTTCCCTTGGATACGGGGAAATATGGAGATATTTTGTTAAATGCTTGCTTTTGGGGTGTTAGTACAAAAATTGATTAACATTTGTTTTACTCTAGGGCCGAAACTGTAATATTGGAGTGTGTAAAAATAGATCTCCATTCAACCTTATCAAAAGCTTTCTCCGCATCTAGGGAAAGTGCAATTACTTTTTTATTTTGATTTGCCAAAGGGAGGGTATTTAAAAAAAAAAAAAAAAAAAAAAAAAAAAAGCTAGCATTTATCACTAGTGGCTCTATTTGGCCATAAATCCACATTGATCTAGGTAGATATCTGATGTGACGGTGGTTAGCCTGTTGGCAATGATTTTGGCATAGATTTCGCTATCCAGGTAGATCAGTGATAGTCTTGGTCTGTAGTTGGATACTAGCGAAGTTCTATCAGCCAGATCATTCTCTGTGATACCCAAATAGAATTGCAGTAGTAGAGGAGATATCAGATGAGAACAGATCTTGTAATATTCAGCAGATAAACTGTCAGATCCAGGAGCCTTAACAGGGATATTTTGATGGCTTCTATTTTGGGTTTTGAAATAGGAGTTTCCAGCGTATTGACCTGAGTTGGAGACAAATGAGGGATATGAAGTGTATTGAGAGAGGTCTCATTGTTGGAATCTGGGGTCTGCAACTGCGATTTATAGATTTGAGTAGAATTCTTGAAATTGTTGCAAAATTTCGGTATCTAAACTATTTGTTTTTTAAAAAGACGCTTGTCTTTTGGGCCCTGTTCTTAAGACAGTTCAGTAAACATCCAATCTTGTTCTCTGCAGGGATGTTAACTTTCTAAATATTTGATATTCAGGCTAATTTATAATCTTCAAATACTGGATTCCTATATCTATCCCAACACAGCTTTAATATATCCAGTAGCAAATTCCAAAACGAGAGGCTTAGTCACAGTTCTTCCAGAACAATCAGTATTATGTATTCAAACACTTTTGTCTTCAAATCAAATCACATATTTCACTTGATTTCATACCACTTTCGCTAGAACCTCAGTGATGTGAATCGCTGCCGATTTTAGGCTCACGCGATGTATGCCACATCAAAATCTTCACCGGTTCATTTTTTATAAATATATGTATAGCATCTCCAAATAATTTGCAGCAAGACTTCAACTTAGCTTAGTTTGTCTTTAACTTGTCGGACCCAGGGGATCATCTGCCCGACATGCACGTTTCGCCCAACATGGGCTGTCTCAAGGACATTACTCCCTGTGCTTTCTCCAGCGTCAGCTCAGCAAAAGCATTGTCAGCCAAATATGGCATATTGTAAGCAGATTTTACATAATTCTTTGAATGTTCTATAGTTGAGGCCTATTGTAATTTTAGTAGTCTGATTTTAGCCTCTAGTTCAATCACGTGGGATTTATTCTTTTTATGCCATTTTACAGTGAAGCTTATAACACCTCTGATTTAGGCATCCCATCAAACTATTAGAGGTGTCAGATGGATTATTAAACTTGCAGTATTCTGCCGTTCCCTGATTGTCAGGAAAACCAGGTTTATTAGCCAATTTTTGGTTAAATCTCCAACTTGGTTTGTAGGATTTGTAATTGGAAGGGGTAAATTGTATACAAATCAGAGCATGATCGGAAATTGTACTGGGTAAGATTAGCGGAGTCTACAGTGGGAGCTACATCATTGGATAGAAGAAAATCTATCCATGGGTGGGATTTGTGTTGTAGAGTAACAAGTGAAATCTTTTGTAGTGGGGTGCAGTATCTCCAAATATCATTGAGAGCAAGGGTAGTTCTACTTTTATATGAAGAGGCAAGGCATGTAGAATGTTTGTCTAGGGTAGGATTTAATACCAGGTTAAAATCTTCAACTATGAGAGGGATTTTAGCTAAAGAGGTGAGGACTTCTGCAAGAGTTGTAAAGAAACGAGGATTATCACAGGGGTATAAACACACTTTCCATTTTGTCCCACAGATCAATCCAGAGACTTGTGGGTTTTGTCCCTCAACCAGTATACGGAGATAGAGAACTCCGAGGTTTGCTATATGTGGTCATGTGCAGCCTTCCAAACCTCAGTTTCCTTATCAGCAATAGATGAATCCATTAACTGATGGGTTGTATCCGCCTACCAGCAAGTGGAGATAGAGAACACTGAACTTGGACGGTTATCCCCTTCTGTCTTCAGTATTTCTCATCTCCCAGCAGGTGTGGACGTCGCTTGATCAGCTCCTGGATTTCTGCCTGGGGTGGCTGCTGTGCTTTGCCAGTAGAGCAGGTGTGTTGTGGCTGGTGGTGCCCACTTTAAAGGCATATAGGTTCGCCCTATTCCTTCCTTACCCATTCCCCCTCCTCCTGGAGTCTTTCTGTTGCTGCCTGCCTCCAACTTTCCTCACAGTGTTCTGCCTCCAACTTTTCTCACAGCGTTAAAAAAAAAAAAAAAAAAAAGAGCGCGCTTATATAGCATTGCTATTTCTCAGGCTTTCTCCAGAGATTCTGGTTCAATGCAGCTTGACCGGAGCTTGTTGACGCGGTCTTCTGAGGTAAGTGGTGCCCAGCTCCTCTGGGGAGGTTCCCGCGGACAGCGTTCTGTGTGGGGTAAGTTTTGGTGCGAGGCTGCCATTTTATTTCTATATTTCCGTCCAGTCGGGCGATGGCTGCTGAAGGAGTTAAGCGCTGCTCCCGCTGTGGTAAACGCAGTTCAGCAGCGGGGCTTTGCAGTACGTGCTCTTTAGATGCTCGTGCTAATACGAGCATGGCGAGCAGTAATTCTTCCCGCTCAATGGAGCTGGCAGCAGGCGTCATTTTGGAAGCGCCGCATGACTCAACCCTCGTGATTGTGGAGGAGTCTGAGTGCAGGGGGCGCCTCATTTCGAGGCTGCTAGAGGAGCTCCAGCCTCCGCTTCTCCTAATTCGGGGGCGGAGGGCCAGGGTGAGTTTTTCTCCCCTGAGTTTGTGCTACTAATGCATAAGGCTTTCATGTTAAAAAGAGCTCTGCTGCAGGTGTCTGACACTGCGTTAACATTCTGGATTCCCTCTAGGTTTTGATGGCCCAGGGATGGCTGCAGATGTTAATTTTTCCCCCAAGCGTTGGAAGGGCGCTAGACATAGATGGGTAAATTCCCCGTCTGAGTGGCGCATCTCCCTTTTCCCCCCCGTGGTCAGGCTGTGGGGAGTCTGAGGGAGCTGGAAGGCCCTCATGGACGGATGATCCAGAGGAGGGTTCCTGTTTGCCACTGGACTTGGATGATCTCAATGTGGTTCAGGTTTTCCACCGCGATGAGCTGCCAGCTCTCATTGCTGACGCCTTGCAGGCCATCTCGATCCCGCCGAGGGCGATGCCTCCTCTGTTAATCCTAGGATGGTGAGTACTAATAAGCCTGCTTGGGCTTTTTCTGTGCATGACTCCATCCAAGAGCTTATTTCAGCTCAATGACTGCCCCCAATGGGCCTTTGAAAGTGGCCAGTGCTATGGGTCAGCTTTACCCTCTGAGTGAGGAGCACTTGGCCCTTTTTGGAATGCCTAAAGTGGATGCGTTGGTCACGGCTGTGAGTAAAAAGATCACTCTCCCAGTAGAGGGAGGGGTCGCTTTGAAAGACATGCAGGAGCGGTGGCTAGAATCCGTGCTGAAGCAGTCCTTTGAAATATCGGGTCTTGCCTTAAGGGCGACTATTTGCAGTTCCTATGCAGCCCGGGCCTGTTTTTCCTGGTTACAACAGGTGGTGGATCAGCCCGCGGGTGGTGCGGGTTCCCTCTCTTGAGGTTGCCCTGCAGATGGAGTCTGCTCTATTATTGGCTGATGCCCTTTATGATCTGGTCAGAGCTTTGGCTAAGCCAATGTCTGTGGCGGTTTCTGCCCGCCGTCTTCTTTAGCTGCGGCATTGGGCGGCTGACATGGCCTCTAAGCAAAGGCTGGTGAAGTTACCCTTTCGGGGCCTCCTCTTATTTGGAGAGGAGTTGGAGAAGATTTTTTAAAGACCTATGGGACTCGTAGGTCCTAACAGTTCCCTGAGGATAGGCCGAGGCCTTCTTCCAAAGGTCCTGTGTTTTCCTCCTTTTCCAGACCTCACTTCCGTCAAGCTCGCAGGTATCGCTGGGGCGCTCTGCTGGGTTTTCTCAATGTGCCCGTTTTTAGCAGAGGAACTCCTTTCGCTCGGACAAACGTTCCGCAGTGGCCGGGTCACGGCCAGGAGCGTCCACAATGATGGGGCGACTGTTCACTCGATTCCTGCAGTAGGAGGACGCCTTTCCCTCTTGGGGAGTGGACTGAGGTTACTTCGGATCAGTGGGTCCTAGACCTCATCAGAGAAGGTTACCGATTGGAATTCGGTGCCCCGTTGAGACGTTTTTTTGGAGTCCCAATGCGGCACTACCGTCAAACGGGCAGTGGTAGAGGAGACAGTTGCAGGCAGTGTGGCTGATAAACCTCTTGGAGTTGCGAGTAATTCGCCTGGATCTGCAGGAGTTTCTGGCGCTTCTGTAGGAGTAGACGGTTCGAGTCCTATCAGAAAATGCAACAGCGGTAGTTTGTCAATAGGAGGGGGAGGGGTACAAAGACTGCCCAGCTCGCCAAAAAAGCGGCACTACTCTGCGGATGGGCAGAGCAGCATCTTTCTTCTATCAGCGGCACACGTAGGGGTGCTAAATGCTCAAGCAGACGTCCTCAGCCGGAATCATCTAGATCCGGGGGAGTGGGAACTTCCAGCAGGCATTCCTCCAGATTACGGAGTGCTGGTGGATTCCAATGTTCGATCTGACAGCCAGGCACTCCAATGCCAAGGCCTCCCACTTCTTCAGGCCCCGCTTCTTCGGGGTTGAGGGCATAGACGCGCTCATTCAGCCGTGGCCGGAGGTTCTTCTGTATGTGTTTCTGCCGTGGCCGGTGATAGGCCGGGTCCTAGGGCGCATTGCTTGGCATTCAGGGCTGGTGATACTGGTGGCTCCGTATTGGCCTAGGTGGCCATGGTACCCGGACCTTGTCTGTCTGCTGATCGACAAACCGCTACGTCTCATAGTACGACCCGATCTTCTCTGTCGGTCCGATTTACATGGAGAACTGCGCTCGCTTTGGGATTACAGCATGGCTCTTGAAAGGGCACGCCACAGACGGAAGGGATATTCAGAGAAAGTCATAGATACGATGCTGAGGCCCGGAAGTGCTCTACGTCATCGTGCACACTTTTGTCTCATGGTGTGCTTCCACAGGGATTGCGGCGGAGTCTGCTTCCGTTCATTATATTCTAGCTTTTTTGCAGCTTGGGCTGGATAAGGCATTGTCCTTGAGCTCCTTGAAAGTACAAGTGGCAGCTTTGGTGTGCTTGAGGCCATCTGCACGGTTGCGCCTTGGCTTCAGATCCTGATGTACGTTTTCTTCAGGGCGTTAACCATGTCCTTCCTCAGAGTTCTGGTTTTGCCAGAGTGGCGCCTTAATTTGGTACTGCGGGCTATGCAATGTCCTCCATTCGAGCCTCTGGGTAAAGTAACTTTGAAGAATCTTACGTTGAAGGCTGTTTTTCTGGTGGCCATGGCCTTGGCGAGGCGGGTGTCAGAGCTTCAAGCTTTGTCCTGTAGGGACCCATTTCTCAGTTTCACGGAGGCCGGGGTATGCGTCAGGACTGTTCTGTCCTTTCTGCCCAAGGTGGTATCTCGTTTTCATTTGAACCAGTCGGTGATGTTTCGTCACCATGCTCTCCATTTTTACAAAAAGTGGAATTGATGCAATAGGGCGATAATTGGTAAGGTCGCCATTCTTTTTCTTGGAGTCCTTTGGAATTGGCGTAAGCAGTATGTTGCCATGTGATACAGGGAATTGACCACATTCGAGCATAAAGTTGAGGTAGGTAGTGAGGTCTGCAAGAAAGCATGAAGGTGCTGAATTGAGCAAGTAATTAGGGCAAGGGTCTATCTGACAGTACTTTTTGGAAAATTTGTGAAACCCCTGGGTGACTACCTCCAAGGAGAGTGGGGCAAAGGTAGACAAAAAAACGGTATGCAGGATGTTCACTAGGGATAGGTGAGAGGCAGCTGAGAAAGTAATCAGTGTCAGTAGTGTACTGTGGGATTGTTTTTTGCAAATTAGTAATTTTTTCCTGAAAGCATCTTGCAAGATCGTCAGCAGCTGGAATATCTATGCAAGTGGTGGTCAGTGAATTAGAATCTGTTAATTTATTGACAGTTAAAAAATGTCTTTAAGTCTCTAAAGTTTGGACCCATTTTGGTCTTGTAGTGCCGTTTAGGAGTTCGAAGCTCATCATTATACCAAGGCGTCAAGTTCTGTCGGTGGGTTGTGCGAATGCGTTCAGGAGCCAAAACATCTAAGACGGCTCTGCACCTAGCATCCCAGTCGAAGTGGAAGGAGTTAGAATCTGTACTTGCTGTCCAGTGTATGTCATATACCATTTTCCAAAAGTCCCTAGGGTCAATTTAACCTCTAAAACTGTAAGGTATATGGCCCAGTGAGCGTTGGGGACCATTTTTTCCGCCATAAAAGGGTTAAGTTTAACTTACAGTGATTGGACCATGGAGTTTCTGACCATTTAAAGTTTTTTAAGCAGAAATTATCAAAGGCTAATTTGTATGAAAGAAGATCGAGAGAATGCCCTTTGGTGTGGGTAATTTGCAGGGTTGGTAAAGAAAAATCCCATGAGTTCGAGAAATTCAGTGCAGTCCCGTACACTAGCCGATGTATCTTCAAGGTGGAGGTTGATGTCACCTACAATAATAATGTTAGGACTAGTTAAACATGCGTTGGAGATGGTCAGTAAAAATTGTATGTGAATGATTCCAATTACCAGGAGGTCTATAAAATGGAATTCAATTCAAATGGCCATGCAATGATTTGTTGGTGATTCTCATGGAGGCAATTTCAAGATGAGGAGTTATTGAATCCGTTGTAATATCAATAGTAAAATGGGAGCGATAGATCAAAGCAATGCCACCTCCTTTTTTTCCCGTTCTAGACCAATGTGTAAGTTTGTTTCCTGGGGGACATAGATCGAGAAGAATGGGATCTTGTTGGATAGGAATCCATGTTTCACTTATAAAAAGCAAGTCAAGGTGTTCTGCTGAGATCCAGTCAGATACAATAGTTGTTTTGTTAACCACCGATCTGGCATTAATGTAGCCCACGAGGATATGTTGAAAGAGGGTCGTCTGATTTGGTGAGGGAGAAATCTGTAAAAGTCTGTTGGGGGATGATGTAAGTTTTGGATAAGTCTGACCATAGAGTGATGGCAGAGTTCTGCTGGACTCCCTGCTTTTTATGCGATTGGAGGTAAATCAGCTAGACTGGCTGTGGAAACTGTGAATGATGGGAATAAAGTAATTTTCAGTGGGCAGGAGATGATGAACAGGGTAGGACAGTGGGAAGAGGGACCTGAAAAAAAGGTTAAATAGATTCATATTTCAGGTGGGTTAAAGATGGGAAGTACAATCAAGGCTGAATTAAAGGGTGGACTGATGCTCTCTTCCTCTGGAATCAGTTTTGTGCACTATCCTTTCAAACAGCAGGGCAGGAGAGCTGGCACTGTTTACAGGCTCTAAAACTGCAGCAGAGAGCAGCAGCTGATCGGAAGTTGGATGCCGGTGCACAACAGCTGACTTGTGTCGAAGACGGGGCACCTCCATCCAAACAGTAACGCTGAAGAGGCAACGCCGGAATCCTCTCACAGGCGCCGAAACCTCAGCAGTGAACAGCTGACAGGAATCCCCGCCTCTGAGGTGCTCTGCTGAACAGCTGATTTGAGGGCGATGCTGGCAGTCCTCGGCCGAACTGCCACGGAGATGTTGCGAGAAGAGGAGCGTATGGATCAGCTCAGCTGTGCCCACCCGTTTAAGCACACCGGAAGAAGCGGTAGCAACGGTGAGGAAGTGGCTCAGATGTTCACAGGCTCCCCGCAGAAAAGAGAACATGGACACCGCAGCTTGGGGCAACACTGACGAGGGAGGCCACAGATAACTGCAATTACTGCTTTGGTATCGTCATACTGAGGTTTGGAGGGCTGCACATGACCACATATAGCAAACCTCTGAGTTTTCTCTATCTTCATCTGCTGGTTGAGGGACATAACCCACAAGTCTCTGGATTCATCTGTTGGGACTAATGGAAAGAAAATTCAGGTAAGAACTACGTTTACCATAAAAGTAGATGTAGATCACCCATTTTGGTCTCCATATAGGACCATCTTCCCTCACTATCTGAGGAAGCTGAAAGCAGTATGGGTAAAGTTAGGGAAGTTTTGAAAAAAAAAAAAAACCCCAACCCAAATCAGTACAGTTCCCCCAAGATCTGTAGAGACTGTTCCAAGGGTGTATTTGGGGTGTTTTCAAAATGTAGCATTTAAATGTGTTCTTGTAAAAGAATAAAATCAGGAAAGTTTCACAATGACAAGTTTCTCTTAAAAGGATTATTGAAACATTTAATGTTTAGAGATCTAATGTTTAAAGACTTAGACATTATTAAAAACCACCTGACTTAGAAAAAACAGATGCAAATTCTGCCAGGGACAGAAAAAAAGAGTAGCAAAACTGAACAAGATTGGTGAAACACTTTCAGGTGTTCGTGTCTTTTTTTTTTTTTTTTTTTTTTTTTTTTTTGCCAGTTGCCGCTTCAGTGTTGCGGCTTGTGATTTGCTTAGCAACCTGTTCAAAATTACCCCAGAAGTAGGTTCTGTAGAACCAAAACGCTATGCTCTCCTCATAGTTGGAGTCAGGAGCTTTGCCTTATCCTCAGCGCTGTGCCATTGTGGTGATTGGGGTTGCTGTTTTTTTATTCCACTGAAAATTTATATAAAAGTAATTAAATATTAGAAATTAAAAGTAGGAATTCAGAGGTTGTCCAGTATAGGAGACAAGTGATTAACGTGTATGAAGTGCTGCAGATCATTCGGGAATAACTTTGTGCTATAGGAGATCACATAGCTGTTGTGATTTGCTCTGATGCCTCCTATCTTGTTTTTCCTCATTAAGCTTTGCTGGGCTATTTTGTTCAAATAGCCTTATGTTTCTCACCACTTCAGTTTTGCTACTCCTTTTTATCTTTACTAATTTCTTATTGAGTGACAGTTTTCCCCTATTCTTAGGGACAAAGTATTTGCCAAATATGTATTATCAGTATATAGAAAATATCTGAATGTATGTTATATTCTTGCAGAGTAAAAAAACAAAACATATTGTCATTCCGTGTCAAGTGGACCAGGGGTCCCCCACCTCACCATCTCAGATTTTGATGAAATTTGGTACATAGTTTCTTTATGATAAAAAAAAAAACTAAGCTGTGCAAAATTTTAGTTCAAAAGACTAAAAATTGGAGGTTCTAGGGGACCTCAAGTAAAGGGTTGCAAAATGTCGCCTGAGCAAAAATGACATTTTGGGCCAACTTCCAGAAGCTGTAAAACTGGAAGTTTTAGTAGTACAAGGGGGATATTTGGAGAACCTGCACTACTTTTAGGGCTTAATGAACTGGCAAAACCCCATGTTCCTAGTCCTCTTTCTTTTTGAATGGTTTAGGCTCAAACTTTGCCAAAAATCAATTTACAGCGATGTTGAGGCTGCTGTAGTTTCTAAACTAGCTGGCCTTTCAGGTTGATTTTTGGTAGGTGTACTAAATGCATGGCTGTAATGAGGCATTCCAATTTGCAGTACTTTCCTTCAAGTGGTTGAAAACTTATAAGCGTTCAAAGTTGGTATAAAAAGCATTTTTGCCCATTTTGGGCTATCTTTGATGCCCTTGATCTCCAGTGGGATCAGTGCCCCCCCCCCCCGGTGGATCCTGGCCTTTTGGAGTTGGCTTTGCCTGTTTCTTATCCTCCTGATAAACGCAGAAGGGCTAATTCCCCTTCTGAGTATGGCGCACCCCCTTCCCCCCCCCTCCCCCTCCCCGGTGGTCTGGCTGAGGATTCTGAGGGGTCTGCCGGAACTTCTTGGGCTGAGGAACCAGAGTCGGGTGCAGAATTGCCACAGGAGCTTGATCCGTCTGCGGTGAGGATTTTCCACCGCGAGGAGCTGCCAGCGCTTATTTCAGATACCTTACAAGCCCTCTCGATTGAAGATCCTGGGAGTGGCACAGCCTCCTCGGTTAATCCAAGGATGGCTAGTACCAGAAAGCCTGCTCAAGCCTTTTCTTTGCATGACTCCATCCAAGAGCTTATTTCGGCTCAGTGGGCTGACCCCGAGGGACCTTTGAAGGTTGCCAGGACTATGGAGAAATTATACCCTCTGAGTGAGGAACATTTGGCTCGCTTTGCAATGCCTAAAGTGGATGCCCTGGTCACGGCTGTGACAAAGAGAACTACCCTCCCTGTTGAAGGAGGTGTTGCCCTGAAGGATATTCAAGACCGCAGGCTTGATTCAGCTCTGAAGCGGTCCTTTGATTTGGCAGGTCTCACTGTTCGGGCGTCTGCATGCAGTTATGCTGCTAGAGCCTGCCTGGCTTGGAACAGCCCGGTGATGGAGCGGAGATCTTATCTGAAGTGGCTCTGCGGATGGAGTCGGCCTTGTCCTTTTTGGCTGACACCCTTTATGATATGGTCAGAGCTTCGGCTAAGCAAATGGCTGTAGCAGTGGCGGCTCGCTGCACTCTTTGGCTACGACATTGGGAGGCAGACATGGCCTCTAAGCAAAGGTTGGTGAAGTTGCCCTTTCAAGGCCTTCTGTTTGGTGAGGAGCTGGAAAACATTGTTAAAGGCCTGGGGGATTCCAAACCTCAGCGCTTGCCCGAAGATAGGCCTTAGCCTTCCTCTAAGGGTCAGGCGGTCCGCTTCTCTTACAGACCTCGCTTCCGTGAAGCTAGAAGTTACCGCCCAGGGCGTGCTGCTGGGTTCATTTCGCGTGCCCGCTTTCAGCAGAGAAACTCCTTTCGCTCGGACAAATGTTCCGCAGCTGCCGGTTCAAGGCCTGGAGTTCAGGGGCGAACTTCTCAATGATGGTGCGCCGGCCCTCCTCGTTTCCTGTCGTCGGAGGAAGACTTTCCGTCTTTCGAGGAGTGGGCCAAAATCTCCGCAGATCAGTGGTTCTTGGACCTGATCAGAGACGGATACCGAATAGAATTCGATGCCCCGGTGAGAGACGTGTTTGTGGAGTCCTGATGCGGTTCTGCTGCCAAACGGGCGGCGGTAGAGGAGACTCTGCACGGCCTGTGCCAGATAGGGGCTGTGACCCCGGTGCCTCCCGCCGAACAAGGTCTAGGCTGCTACGCCATTTACTTTGTGGTGCCACGAAAAGGCGGGTCTTTTTGCCCGATCCTGGACTTAAAAGAGCTAAACAAGTCCTTAAGAGTGCGGCATTTTCACATGGAAACCCTGCGCTCCGTCATTGCGGCGGTACAGCCAGGAGAGTTTCTCACGTCTCTGGACCTGAAAGAAGCTTACTTGCACATACCAATTTGGCCCCCGCACCAGAAGTTTCTGCGGTTTGCGGTGTTGGGAAAACATTTCCAGTTTCGGGCCTTGCCTTTTGGCCTCGCCACAGCTCCCCGAACCTTCTCCAAGGTAATGGTGGTAGTAGCTGCCTTTCTAAGGCGAGAGGGTATCCGGGTTCACCCGTACCTAGACTGGCTCATCAGAGCAGACTCAGAAAAAGTCATCTAGCTACAGCCAGAGTAGTTTGTCCTTCAATCTCTGGGCTGGGTCGTTAATATGGACAAAAGTTACCTGACCCCCTTGCGATCTCTAGAATATTTGGGGGCCAGGTTCGACACAGCCTCGGGCTATGTGTTTCTTCCCGAACAAAGGCGGTGCAAGCTTCAGAATCAGGTCCGTCTGCTCCTGAGGATGCCCCGCCTGAGAGCTTGGGACATTGTCCAGCTGTTAGGATCGATGACGGCCACCTTGGAAGTGGTGCCATGGGCGAGAGCGCACCTGAGACCTCTACAGTATTCTCTACTTCAACGATGGTCTCCAGTATCTCAGGATTATCAGTGCAGACTTTCTTGGCTCCCTGCGGCCCGCCTCAGTATGGAGTGGCGGCTCTCGGACAGCATGTTGCGGCGAGGAATGCCGCTGGCGCTCCCCGATTGGTGCCTAGTGGTGACAGATGCCAGCCTGAAGGGCTGGGGCGCACATTGCCAGGGGAAGCATGCCCAGGGTCTGTGGACGCCCGACGAATCAGAGTGGTCTATCAACCGCCTGGAGTTGAAAGCGGTGTTTCTGGCTCTTCTGGCCTTTCAAGTGACCCTGGAAGGATTGGCTGTCCAAGTGATGTCGGACAACACGACAGCATTGGCCTACATAAATCGACAAGGTGGCACTCAGTGCAGAGCTCTAGCCGCGCAGGCCGAACAAATTTGCCACTGGGCCGAGCTGCATCTACAGTCCCTGTCAGCAGCTCACATTGCAGGTCAGAGCAACGTGCAAGCCTACTATCTAAGCAGGCATCAGATTGATCCAACGGAGTGGGAACTAGCAGACGATGTATTCCTGCAGATATGTGCCAAATGGGGCAAGCCAGTGATGGATCTTATGGCGACCAGTTCCAATACCAAAGTCCCGTGCTTCTTCAGCAGACGGAGGGATCCTCGCTCTGCCGGGTTGGATGCCTTGGCTCAAACATGGCCCCTGGGCTTGCTGTATGTCTTCCCCCCATGGCCCTTGATAGGGCAAGCGCTCCTACGGATTCAGCTGCATCCAGGAGAAGTGGTGCTCATCGCCCCGGATTGGCCCAGGAGGCCTTGGTATGCGGACCTACGACAGATGCTGTTGGAGGCTCCCTTTGTTACCTCTGGTTCCGCATCTGTTGTCACAGGGTCCGGTGGCCATGGAGGACGCCTGTCGCTTTGGTCTTATGGCATGGCGATTGAGAGGGCGCAATTGAGAGATAAAGGCTACTCAAGGTAATTTCCACTCTCCTGCAGGCCTGTAAGCGCTCCACTTCCGTGGCTTATGCCAGAATTTGGCGCCAGTTTGAAGTCTGGTGTGTTTCAAGAGCGCTTTCTCTGTTGCGGGCTCCTGTTTCGCCGATTCTGGACTTTTTGCAGGATGGTGTACACAAAGGCTTGGCCTATAATTCCCTGCGGGTGCAAGTGGCAGCATTGGCCTCCCTGCGTGGCAAGGTTGAAGGCGGTGTCCTTAGCTGCTCATCCAGATGTGGCATGGTTTCTTAGAGGGGTGCTTTGGCTTCGTCCTCCCGTGCGGGCACCTTGTCCAGCTTGGAACCTGGGGTTAGTATTGAAGGCCCTTCAGGGGGCTCCCTTTGAACCGCTTCGGCGTGCTTCAGAGAAAGATATGACACTGAAGGCCGTCTTTTTAGTGGCCATTACCTCGGCGAGACGGGTGTCAGAGCTTCAGGCGCTGTCCTGTAGAGACTCTTTTCTGCAATTCTGAGTCAGGGGTCACGGTTCGGACCATGCCGTCCTTGCCTAAGGTGGTTTCAGCGTTTCACCTAAACCAGCCTGTTTTTCTTCCCTCTTTTGTTGAGGAGGAGTTTCCAGGTTCACTTGGGCAGTTGCACCTTTTGGATGTGCGCAGGACTCTGTTGCAGTATCTGTGAATTACAAATTCTTTCAGGACCTCTGATCATCTTTTTGTGCTGTTTGCAGGTCCTAGCAGAGGGTCTTCAGTGTCTAAAGCCACTATTGCCCGTTGGCTCAAAGAAGCTATCTTTTCAGCATATCTGCTGTCTGGCCGGGCTCCGCCTGATGCCTTTAAGGCACATTCCACAAGAGCGATTTCCTCTTTCTGGGCGGAAACTGGAGCACTATCTCTTCATGAGATTTGCAGTGCTGCAACATGGCTTTCTAAGCTCTCTTTTGCCCGACATTACAGGCTGGATGTGGCTGCCAGGAGGGATGCGCGTTTTGGAGCACAGGTGCTAATGCGTGGTGTGGCTTATTCCCACCCTATTTAGGGATTGCTTTGTTACATCCCATACGTAATGGCTTCATCTGCTTGATGACAAGGAAGGGAAAATTAGGTTCTTACCATGATGATTTTCTTTCCTTTAGTCATAGCAGATGAAGCCATGAGCCCTCCCTGTATGATTCTGTATTGCAGTGATTCTGATTTTAGGTGCTGTTCATGTTTCCTGAAGTTGTATTCCTTCCTTGGGGAGTCGGAAAACAGTCTTCAGGATTCTTGTTACAGTTATAGGAGGATGAGTTCATTCCCTCCAGTTCGTTTTGGGAGGATGAGTTTATTCCCTCCAGGAGGATGCAAGTATTCCCGCCGTTTATACAAAGTGGAGGACAAGTTTATTCCCTCCAGGAGGATGAGTTCATTCCCTCCTTTTTTGAGTTCCATGCCCTTGTTAAGGGGCCATCGTTCACTGTGAGGAAAGTTCGTTATTCCCATTGCGGTTTGCCATACTGCTTTGGAAGCTTCAAATGCTGAAGAGGCAGTGGAGCTAGCTGGCCATGAGGCACTGAGAAAAGTTGTGCTCTCTAGCTCCCCCTGCTGGTTGATGGACACAACCCATATGTACTGGCTTCATCTGCCATGACTAAAGGAAAGAAAATTATCATGGTAAGAACCTAATTTTCCCATAGTTCAACGGTGCCTTAGCGTTGGCAGATTGGAGGATTTGGAGAGCTTACTGATAGCTTTAACAGCTTTTCTATTACTAGATTAGGCCTTGTGGTGCCTTGGGACTATGAAACGTGGAAACCTGTGTGCTTGTTCAAACTCTAGTGGTGAGGAATCGAAACGAGTCCGTTCCTTTGCTTTTCTTCTCGATTTAGGGTATTAATATATTCCTTATCAGTAGCAGATGAATCCATTATGAATGGGTTGTGTCCACCTACCAGCAGGGGGAGATAGAGAATACTGAAAACCATAGTGCCTCTAGGACAGCTAGCTCCATCTGCCTCTCAGTATTTCTTCCAGCAGGGTTGGACGCAGCTTGTTCAGCACCTTGAAGATTCTGACTGGGGTGGCTCGTGTGCTTTTTGCCAGTTGTAGCAGGGTGTTGTGGCTAAGTGGAGCCCACTTTAAGGGCACATAAGTTTGCTCTTTCCCTGCCTTACCCGTCCCCCTGTGTGGATGCAGGTATATAGGTTCCCCTTTCCCTGCCTTTCCCACCCTCTTCTGCCTCCGGAGTACCTCTGTAGCTGTTTGCCTCCAACTTTCCTCACAGCATTAAAAAAAAAAATCACGCTTTGATAGCGCTGCTATTTCTGAGGCTTTTCCTGACTGTGCAGCGTGACCGGAGCTCGTGGACTCGGTCCTTTCAGGTAAGAGCAGTACTCAGCTCCTCTGGGGAGGGCCCGTGGACGGCGTTCCGATCGGGGTGATTTTGGCCCGAAGCCGCCATTTTGAATTTTATTCCGCCGTTTTTTGGCAATGGCTGCTTAGGGAGTTAAGTGCTATTCCTGTTGTGGCAAGCGCAGATCAGCAGCGGAGCTCTATAAAACGTGCTGTTTAGACAGTAGAGCCAGTACGAGCATGGCGAGCGATGATTCTTCCCGCTCAATGGAGCTGGCAGCGGGCGCTATCTTGGAAGCACTGCATGGCTCCGACCCCTGAGGTTGAGGAGAAGTCTGAGAGCAGAGGGGCGCCTCGGGCCGAGGCTACCAGAGGAGCTCCGTTCCCCGTGGCTCCTAATTAGTAGACGGGAGGTCAGGGTGAGTGTTTTTCTCCCCCGAGTTTGTGCTTATTTTACATAGTCTTCATGCTGAAAAGAGCCCTGCCGCATGTGTCTGACACTGCGTTGCTACCTGGTCCTCCTCCGACTGATGATAGCTCGGGGCTGATGTCAGATGTGGATTCCCTTGAGCGTTGGATGCACACTAAGAATAGACGGGCAAATTCCCCGTCGGAGAGTGGCGCGCACCCCCCCCCCCCCCCCTGTGGTCGGGTTGTGGGGATTCTGAGGGGTCTGGCAGGCCTTTGTGGTCTGAGGAGCCAGAGGAAGGTGCCGATTTGCCACTGGATCTGGATGATCCCACTGCGGTTCAGATTTTCCACCGCGATGAGCTGCCAGCACTTATTTCTGATGCCTTACAGGCCCTCTATATTGATTCTGTTAAAGGCGAGGCCTCCTTTGGTAATCTGAGGATGGCTGTACAAAGAAGCCTGCTCGAGCCTTTCCTTTGCATGACTCCATCCAAGAGCTTATTTCTGCTCAATGGGCTGACCCTGAGGGGCCCTTGAAAGTGGCCAGAGCGATGGGGCATCTTTATACTCTGAGTGAGGAACACTTGGCCCGTTTTGGGATGCCTAAAGTGGGTGCCTTAGTCACGGCAGTGACAAAAAAAGACCACCGTCCCAGTAGAGGGAGGGGTCGCCCTGAAGGACATTCAGGACCGGTGGCTGGAATCAATTCTGAAATGGTCCTTTGAGATTTCGGGCCTAGCCTTAAGGGCGTCTGTTTGCAGTTCTTATGCTGCTCGAGCCTGCCTCTCTTGGTTACAACAGGCAGTGGAACAGCCCGTGGATGGTGCGGAGTCCCTCGCTGAGGTTGCATCGCAAATGGAGTCAGCCTTGTCATTTTTAGCTGACGCCCTCTATGATCTGGTCAGCGCTTCAGGACATTGCACGGTTTCTTAGAGGGGTGCTTTGGCTCCGGCCTCCCGTGCGGGCCCCTTGTCCGGCTTGGAACCTGGGGCTAGTATTAAAGGCTCTTTAGTGTTCGCCCTTCGAGCCACTGAGACGAGCTTCGGAGAAGGATGTGACTTTAAAAACAGTCTTTTTGGTGGCCATTACATTGGCGAGACGGGTGTCTGAGCTCCAGGCACTGTCCCATCAAGACCCATTTCTGCAATTCTCAGAGTCGGAGTTATGGTACATACTGTGCCTTCATGCGTAAGGTGGTTTCAGCCTTTCACCTAAACCAGCCTATTTTTCTGCCCTCCTTTAATAGAGGAGTTTCCGGAATCTTTTGTGCAGTTGCACCTTCTGGATGTGCTCTGAGCTCTGTTGCAGTATCTGCAGATGTCAAATGCTTTCAGGACCTCTGATCACCTTTTTTGTATTGTTGTCAGGTTCTCGCAGAGGGTCTCCAGCGTCTAAAGCCACTATAGCCCGTTGGCTTAAGGAAGCCATTTTTTCTGCTTATCTTGCTATGTGGCCGGCCTCCGCCTGACGCCTTTAAGGCACATTCCACAAGAGCGATTTCCTCCTCTTAGGCTGAGACGGGAGCACACTCTTCAAGAGATATGTAGTGCAGCTACTTGGCTTCTAAGCTCTCTTTTGCCCGCCATTACAGGCTGAATGTGGCTGCCAGGAGGGACGCGCTTGTTGGAGCACAAGTGCTTGCACATAGTGTGGCTTGTTCCCGCCCTATCTAGGGATTGCTTTGATACATCCCATTCATAATGGATTAATCTGCTGCTGATGACAAGGAAGGGAAAATTAGGTTCTTACCTTGGTAATTTTCTTTCCTTTAGTCAATAGGAGACGAATCCATGATCCCTCCCTGATTGACTGTTTTGGGTTCAGTTTTTTCTGCAGACATGTTCCCTCATTGGGAGACGTTGGAAAACAGTCTTCAGGATTTCTGTTCGGTTACAGGAGGCTGAGTTCGCCTCTCCTTTGTGTTGTTGCTCCTGTTCTGGGGTGTTCGTTCGCTGTGAGGAAAGTTCATGTTATGCTACTTTGCGGTTTAACACTGCTTTGGAAGTTTCAAAATACTGAGGCAGATGGAGCTAGCTGTCCTAGAGGCACTATGGTGTTCAGTGTTCTCTATCTCCCCCTTCTGGTAGGTGGACACAACCCATTCGTAATGGATTCATCTGCTGTGACTAAAGGAAAGAAAATTACTAAGGTAAGAACCTAATTTTCCCTTTTGGGAATTGACTGTAGTTGATGTGAGACTATTTTCTGCCTGCTTTTGAGGCAGCTTGTGAACGGAGAGGAGTTTCTCTTTTTAAGTTCAGATAGAGCTTCTCTGTTGTCTTTTAACTTGTAGAAATTCCTGCAGCAATGTGGTCAGTGATACTTTGTCCTGCAGATCTGACCTGGATTTGCAGGGGGCTGGCGGTTCTTGTTTAGACCGCGCTTAAACACCTTGATTTAGAGCTTGAGGATCATGCTTATGTTTTGCGGAAGCCATTAGTTCTATCTGAAAGTGAAGATGCAGAAAGAATGAAGGTAATAGCGCAGGAAACGGAGCTCAATCTCTTTGCATCTATCTTTTTTTTTGGGGGGGGGGGGGGAGAATGAAGGGAAATGGGACTTGATATACCACCTTTCTGTGGTTTTTGCAACTACGTTCAAAGCACTTTACACACATACAGGTACTTACTTTGTACCTGAGCCAATGGAGGGTTAAGTGCTACCTTGGAGGAGGGAGGTCTCCTAGAAGGAGAGCATCACCCTGGTGAAGTAGGAAGTACTCCTGTAGCCAGGACCTGCCCACCAGGGGATGTATTATCCTTTCGCACCGAGGATATATCTCCAAATGTTGCCCGGGAGGGAAAGGTTAGGACAGCTGTTGTACTTGGTGATTCGATCATTAGGCATATAGATAGCTGGGTGGCTGGTGGACGTGAGGATCGCCTGGTGACTTGCCTGCCTGGTGCGAAGGTGGCGGACCTCACGTGTCACCTAGATAGGATTCTAGATAGTGCTGGGGAGGAGTCCGCTGTCTTGGTACATGTGGGTACCAATGACATAGGAAAATGTGGGAGAGAGGTTCTGGAAGCAAAATTTAGGCTCTTAGGTAGAAAGCTGAAATCCAGATCCTCCAGGGTAGCATTTTCTGAAATGCTACCTGTGCCACGCGCAGGGCCCAAGAGACAGGCAGAGCTCCAGAGTCTCAATGCGTGGATGAGACGATGGTGCAGGGAGGAGGGCTTTAGATTTGTTAGGAACTGGGCAACATTCTGGGGAAGGGGGAGCCTATTCCGAAAGGATGGGCTCCATCTTAACCAGAGTGGGACCAGGCTGCTGGCATCGGCGTTTAAGAAGGAGATAGAGCAGCTTTTAAACTAGAAATGGGGGGAAGGCCGACAGTCGCTCAAAAGAGCATGGTTCGGGATAAGGTATCTTTCAAAGATATCACCATAACAGGGAAGATAGAGTATCCTGATAGTGAGGTTGCAAAAGAGATTGTAGTAGATCGGGTATCTTTAAATAACAATAAAAATCAGACAAAAGATTGCCAATTAATACTGTCAAGTACTAAGCATGATGTACTTAGGAACAACAAACATAGTTTGAAATGTCTATATGCGAATGCCAGGAGCCTAAGAAATAAGATGGGGGAGTTAGAATATATTGCACTAAATGAAAAATTAGATATAATAGGCATCTCTGAGACCTGGTGGAAGGAGGATAACCAGTGGGACACTGTCATACCGGGGTACAAATTATATCGTAGTGATAGGGTGAATCGGATTGGTGGAGGGGTAGCATTGTATATTAACGAGAGCCTTGAATCAAATAGATTGAAAATTCTGCAGGAAGCAAAACACTCCTTGGAATCACTGTGGATTGAAATTCCATGTGCAAAGGGGAAAAGGATAGTGATAGGAGTGTACTACCGTCCGCCTGGCCAGGACGAACAGACGGATGCGGAAATGTTAAAGGAAATCAGGGACGCAAACAAACTGGGCAACACAATAATAATGGGGGATTTCAATTACCCGCATATAGACTGGGGTAATGTAACATCTGTACACGCAAGGGACATAAGATTTCTTGATGAAATCAAGGACAGCTTCATGGAACAGCTAGTTCAGGAGCCGACAAGAGAAGGAAAAATACTAGACTTAGTCCTTAGTGGTGCTCATGATCTAGTGCAGGGGGTAACGATACGAGGGCCGCTTGATAACAGTGATCATAATATGATCGGTTTTGATATTGGCATTGAAGGAAGTGAAACTAGGAAATCAAGTACGCTAGCGTTTAACTATAGAAAAGGTGATTACGACAAAATGAGAAAAATGGTGAAAAAAAGACTGAAAGGAGCAGCTCGCAGAGTAAAAAACTTGCATCAGGCGTGGATGCTGTTTAAAAACGCCATCCTGGAGGTTCAGGACAAATATATTCCACGTATTAGAAAAAAGGGAAAAAAGACTAAACGTCAGCCGGCGTGGCTAAACAGTAAGATAAAGGAAATCATTAGAGCCAAAAAACAATCCTTCAGAAAGTGGAGAAGAGAACCAACTGAAAGTAACAGGATAGATCATAAGGAATGCCAAGCCAAATGCAAAGCGGAGATAAGGAGGGCAAAAAAGGACTTTGAGAAGAAATTAGCGTTGGAAGCAAAAATACATAGTAAAAACTTTTTTAGATACATTAAAAGCAGGAAACCGGCCAAAGAGTCGGTTGGGCCGCTGGACGAAAATGGTGTTAAAGGGGCGATCAAGGAGGACAAAGCCGTAGCGGAGAAATTAAACGAATTCTTTGCTTCGGTCTTCACCGAGGAGGATTTGGGGGGGACACCGGTGCCGGAAAGAATATTTGAAGCGGGGGAATCGGAGAAACTAAACAAATTCTCTGTAACCTTGGAGGATGTAATGGGTCAGTTCAGCAAGCTGAAGAGTAGTAAATCACCGGGACCTGATGGTATTCATCCCAGAGTATTAATAGAACTAAAAAATGAACTTGCGGAGCTACTGTTAGAAATATGCAATCTGTCCCTAAAATCGAGTGTAATACCGGAAGACTGGAGGGTAGCCAATGTTACTCCGATTTTTAAGAAGGGTTCCAGAGGAGATCCGGGAAATTATAGACCGGTGAGTCTGACGTCGGTGCCGGGCAAGATGGTGGAGGCTATTATTAAGAATAAAATTGCAGAGCATATACAAAAACATGGACTGATGAGACAAAGTCAGCACGGATTTAGTGAAGGGAAGTCTTGCCTCACCAATCTAATGCATTTTTTTGAGGGGGTAAGCAAACATGTGGACAATGGGGAGCCGGTTGATATTGTATATCTGGATTTTCAGAAGGCGTTTGACAAAGTGCCGCACGAAAGACTCCTGAAGAAATTGCAGAGTCATGGAATCGGAGGTAGGGTATTATTATGGATTAAGAACTGGTTGAAAGATAGGAAGCAGAGAGTAGGATTGCGTGGCCAGTATTCTCAGTGGAGGAGGGTAGTTAGTGGGGTCCCGCAGGGGTCTGTGCTGGGTCCGTTGCTTTTTAATGTATTTATAAATGACCTAGAGATGGGAATAACTAGTGAGGTAATTAAATTCGCCGATGACACAAAATTATTCAGGGTCGTCAAGTCGCAGGAGGAATGTGAACGATTACAGGAGGACCTTGCGAGACTGGGAGAATGGGCGTGCAAGTGGCAGATGAAGTTCAATGTTGACAAGTGCAAAGTGATGCATGTGGGTAAGAGGAACCCGAATTATAGCTACGTCTTGCAAGGTTCCGCGTTAGGAGTTACGGATCAAGAAAGGGATCTGGGTGTCGTCGTCGATGATACGCTGAAACCTTCTGCTCAGTGTGCTGCTGCGGCTAGGAAAGCGAATAGAATGTTGGGTGTTATTAAGAAGGGTATGGAGTCCAGGTGTGCGGATGTTATAATGCCGTTGTATCGCTCCATGGTGCGACCGCACCTGGAGTATTGTGTTCAGTACTGGTCTCCGTATCTCAAAAAAGATATAGTAGAATTGGAAAAGGTACAGCGAAGGGCGACGAAAATGATAGTGGGGATGGGACGACTTTCCTATGAAGAGAGGCTGAGAAGGCTAGGGCTTTTCAGCTTGGAGAAGAGACGGCTGAGGGGAGATATGATAGAAGTGTATAAAATAATGAGTGGAATGGATCGGGTGGATGTGAAGCGACTGTTCACGCTATCCAAAAATACTAGGACTAGAGGGCATGAGTTGAAGCTACAGTGTGGTAAATTTAAAACGAATCGGAGAAAATTTTTCTTCACCCAACGTGTAATTAGACTCTGGAATTCATTGCCGGAGAACGTGGTACGGGCGGTTAGCTTGACGGAGTTTAAAAAGGGGTTAGATAGATTCCTAAAGGACAAGTCCATAGACCGCTATTAAATGGACTGGAAAAATTCCTCATTTTTAGGTACAACTTGTCTGGAATGTTTTTACGTTTGGGGAGCGTGCCAGGTGCCCTTGACCTGGATTGGCCACTGTCGGTGACAGGATGCTGGGCTAGATGGACCTTTGGTCTTTCCCAGTATGGCACTACTTATGTACTTATGACTTGCCGAGAGTCCCAAGGAGCTGCAATGGAAGTTAAACCCAGTTCCCCAGGATCAAAGTCTGCTGCACTAACTACTAGACTACTGAAGCTCAAGAGCACCCTGGAACTTTTGATGCTGGCTAGGACTGCTCTGGATCAAAATATTGAATAATCTGGTTACAGAATAATGGGTCTATCCTTGATCTGCAAAACTGAATTTTGTTTTGGGACACTGGACTTGTCATGTTTCCATGAAGGTATTGCACTGGGAAGGTTGGACAATATGGGAACCTTTCTGAGACACATTTGCTAGGTGAACTCAGCCTTTACTATAAGATACTTGGGTGAGTGCTGTGCATTTTGATACAGTCCTGATTTTGACTGTTCTAGGTTATAGTAATTTTCTGTATGTGAGAGCCTTCCGGCTTCAACTCTGAGGGGGTTCAGATATTGCAGGCTGGAAGATTTTTGATGGGGATGAGTAGATTTAGACTGGGAGGTAGGGTGGCTGGGGCCCAGGAGGCAAATATGGTCTTATGCTAATTTTTGTTATGGATTTTGTATTTGTATAAAATATAAAAGGGCTTTGCTGAACTCCAGGAGGATGAAAATTTTATAAATAAAATAATTTTCCTTAGCGTCCCTCCGGACCGGCCCAGAATGTGACTGGTTGTGCACACCTTCCAGCAGGTGGAGACTGAGAAAAAAAACTGACTCTAGCGAGCCAATAAGAGCCCTTGCCAGCTAGAGAACGATCCAGTAATCTGTCTCCAGCAGGTAGAAGATGGTGAGCCCTTCAGTCTCTTTTTCTATTCTGTACTATTCTTTGTTGTAAAAGATTCTTTGTGTAGCTGAATTAGTTCTGTGCATCTTTAAAAAAACCCCAAAACAAAACCTGTTTCACAGTCAGAGGCCCATGGGGGTCTCTTAGCGCCTTGGGGTGTTGCACTCGTGGGTGGGTGGGTGGGGGGGGAGTCCTTCCCCCCCATCCCCATATCCTCCCTGATATTTTTTGGTGCTGGACTTCTTTAGTTAATTGGAAAGCTTGTATTCTTAAAACAAAAAAACATTTTCTTATCAAGCAGATGAATCCATTACGAGTGGGATGTCCATCAACCAGCAGGGGGAGATAGCACTGAAAAACCATAGTGCCTCATCTCCAGCTAGCTCCATCTGCCTCTTCAGTGTTCTCTATCTTCCCAGCAGGGTGGTGGCCGTGACATTGGCGAGACGGGTATCTGAGCTCTAGGCGCTGTCCTGTCGAGACCCATTTCAGAGTCCGGAGTAATGGTACGTACGGTGCCTTCCTTCATGCCTAAGGTGGTTTCAGCGTTTCACCTAAACCAGCCTATTTTCTTGCCCTCCTTTTCTAAAGAGGAGTTTCCAGAAGCCTATGGGTAGTTGCACCTTCTGGATGTACGAAGGGCTGTGTTGCAATATCTGCGCATGTAAAATGCCTTCTGGACCTCTGACCATCTTTTTGTTCTTTTGTCAGGTCCGCGCAGAGGGTCTCCAGCGTCTAAGGCCACTATAGCCCGTTGGCTCAAAGAAGCTATCTTTTCAGCATATCTGCTATCTGGCCGGCCTCCGCCTGATGCCTTAAAGGCACATTCCACAAGAGTGATTTCCTCTTATTGGGCTGAAACTGGAGCACTCTTCAAGAGATATGTAGTGCAGCTACTTCGGCTTCAAAGCTCTTTTTCCTGACATTACAGGTTGGTTGTGGCTGCTAGGACAGACGCGCATTTTGGAGCACAAGTGCTGGTGCGCGGTGTGGCTTGTTCCCACCCTATCTAGGGATTGCTTTGATACATCCCACTCGTAATGGATTCATCTGCTTGATGACAAGGAAGGGAAAATTAGGTTCTTAACTTGCTAATTTTCTTTCCTTTAGTCATAGCAGAGGAATCCATGAGCCCTCCCTCAGTGGTTCATTGTGTGATTCATGTTACTTTTATGTTCAGTTTTTCCTGTAGATATGTTCCCTCATTGGCAGAAGTTGGAAAACAGTCTTCAGGATTTCTGAGTTCATTCCCTCCTTTGAATTATAGCTCCAGTTTTGAGGCGTTCATGTTATGCTTTGCGGTGTTACACTGCTTTGGAAGCTTCTAATACTGAAGAGGCAGATGGAGCTAGCTGGCCATGAGGCACTATGGTTTTTCAGTTCTCTCTATCTCCCCCTGCTGGTTGATGGACACAACCCACTCGTAATGGATTCATCTGCTATGACTAAAGGAAAGAAAATTACCAAGGTAAGAACCTAATTTTCCCTTACTCAAGCTCTTCAGGGGAAGAGCTTTGGAGGCATGGAGAGGCAGCTTAAAAAAAAAAAAAAAAGCCAGCTGGTCTACTGTATGGAAACAGAGCTGTGTTTGGGTTTCCTGTTTGGTGCCTTTGCTTCTTTGTCGGATGTTGAACAGGTGACAGCGATGCCAGAAAAACTTTGCCGGTGTTCCGTCTGACAGCGAAGGGGACTTGAAGCGAGCTTGGAATGTAAATTCTGCACAGCTGCAGAAGCTTTAGTGGAGCAGGGTGCAGGGGCCGTGAGATCGGCGGCAGGGGGGTCCGATTTGGGGGGTGTGAGTGGCGGTCGCGTCTCTCTCGCTCCTGTTGTCTTTCGGCGGGAAATGCCGCCATTTTAGATGCCTCGCTGAGTGCTGCGCCCCAGGCCTCTGACTGCTGTGCCTCTGCCTACTGCTCAAACTCCCGTTTTGTCGGGTGAAGGAGGGTTTTCTTCTGACTTTGTGGTACAGATGTACCAAGCCTTTCTGCTGCACAAAGCTGCTCCTGTGGACCCTCCAGGAAAAATCTCTGGAGGGGCTCCTCTTTGGCTCTAAAACGGATCAGACCCTCTGTGGAGGCAACACAGAATTTCTCTTTTGCCCCTGATCAGGAAATGCCATCCTTAGAAGAGGAAGCATGGTTACCTGAGGAGCAATTTTCTGAGGACCTTGAACAGCCAGAAGATGGAGCAGAATCTATTCCTGTGGGGTAGGATCCTTTGGTGGTAAGGATTTTTCATAAAGATGACCTTCAGGAGCTTATTTCTCAGGTTTTTTCTACTTTGTTTTGGTGACCAGGATGTCCAAGTGGCAGAGCCTAGAAAGGTGGATTTGCTGGTTTTCGCAGAGCAGGTAGGTCTTTCCCTATGCATCAAGATATTAAGGATATTATTCTGGCTCAGTGGGAGGTTCCTGATTCTGCTTTTCGGCTTGCTAGATCTATGTCAGGCTTTATCCGTTTCCTGACTCGGATAAAGACCTTTTGTGCCCTCCAGTAGTAGATGCGGTAGTTTTTGTTGTTACCAAGCGGAACGCGGTTCCCGTGGACGGTGGTACGGCTCTGCGAGATACCCAGGATTGCCGTATTAAATCCTTATTGAAGAATTTCTTTTTCTGCTCTGGCAGTGCAGGCTGCAATTTGTGCGTCCTTGGTAGCAACAGCTTGTTTCCACTGGTCAGAAACAGTTTTGGACCGTTCTTCAGATCTTTCAGTTGTTGATGCTGAAGTGGAAAAGTTGGAAATGGGTTCGGCCTTTTTGGCAAATGCTCTTTGATTTGCTTCGGGCTTCTAAGTCTATGGCTCTCTGTTGCGGCCCGTCGCACTCTTTGCCTGGGTGGCTGGCCGGCGGATGTGGCTTCTAAATCCAAGCTTTGTAAATTTCCCTTTAAGGGTTCTTTTCTGTTTGATGAAGAATTAGACAAGCTGGTGCATAGCCTGGGTGAGGCTAAGGTTCCAAGGTTGCCTGAGGATCGTCCCAGAAGTTCTGGCCGTAGCAAATTTGCCGTTCGTGGTAGAGGCTGTGATTTTTGTCATCGGCCTGGCAGAGTTTTTCCGGTTCAACGCTCCAGGTTTTTCCAAAGAACTCGGTCCTTTCGGGGAGGTTGTTGAGGAGGTTGGGAGGCAGGGAATTCCCTTTCCTCCTCCCGTCCTCAACAATGAAGGTTTGTGGGCTTAGCGTCTAGTCCAAGTAGGTGCTCAATTGGCACAATTTCAGGGGAGGTGGACCCAGATTACTTCGGACCAGTGGGTTCTAGAGGTTATTTGAGATGGGTATGCCTTAGAGTTTGCTCATCCTTTGCCAGACTCTTTTCTACAATCTCCTTGCCGTTCTCGCATCAAGGTTGGAGCTGTCAGAACTTCGCAGACTTCTGGACCTCAGAGCAATTTTTGGCCGCACAGCGTCAAGGCTGTTACACCATTTATTTTCTAGTACCCAAGAAAGAGGGTTTCTTCCGGCCGATTTTAGATCTCAAGGCGGTCAATCGAACTCACAAGGTGCCCTCGTTTCGTATGGAGACTTTACGGTCCGTCATTGCTGCGGTCCGGTCCGGGGAGTTTGACTTCTCTCGATTTTACAGAAGCTTATTTCCATATTCCTACTCGTCCTGCACGCCGTTTCGGGCGTGGATCAGCAAAGGTGGGCTGCTTAAGGCACACGTTCGGGGTTCACCAAAATGTAAATTAATTTGCGTGTTCCCACCACCTATTCTGATCTCATACACCCCCAGACTGCTCTTACACAGTCCAGGAATTAATGAACTCCATAATCAGACGGACTCGCTGGGATATAAGAAGATAGTTTATTTCACTCTCTCCAACAGTAGTACAGACAAATCAGGTATTTGTATGGTTTGAGCTGCAGTTCACAACACGTCTCTCTCTCCAGCATTCTGAAGACTTCTGCTCTTCTGATTTAATACCCCTCAGACTGTTCCTTATATACTGTTTTAACCCTATTCATTTCAATGGACCCCAGCTTTGTCACCAGGGTTCTTGGCCCTTATCAGTTTGATCAAAATGACTTCACGTGTTATCAAGCTCTAAGTATAAACAAGATATGCTCAGAGCGCATCTTGTTAGATGACTTTGCATTTTCCCCAAACTTTCCCTTAGCCCCCTCCTTTGGATGTTCTCACCCGGGGTGCAGCTGACACAATATTTTCTCTACTTAACCACAATAATCTTGTTCATGACGTCTTGTAGGTGCCAGTCTCCTTATTTACAGAGTAGATTCCCTCCACCTTCTGCCAGCTCTCTGAGCACTTCAGCACCCTTCGGACTTGCGACCGCTCCTCGTACATTCACCAAGGTCATGGTCGTGGTAGCTGCGGCTCTCAGAACAGAAGGAATTTTAGTCCATCCTTAGATGATTGGTTGATCCGGGCAAAGTCTTACCACGAGAGTGTTCAGGTGACAGCTTGTGTGGTAGAATTCTTAGTCCTTAGGTTGGATCTACAGGTTCTGGGTTCCATGGCGGCAATGATTGAGGTGTTCCCCTGGTTCATGGGTCATATGAGGACTCTCCAGAGGTCTCGTCTGTCGAGATGGTCATCGCAGACGGATTCTATTCAGAGATTGGTCTTCACCTGGAGTGAGTGGTAATCTTTGGTGGTGGGTTCGAGAGGCCAATCTGACCAAAGATATGCCTCTAGATCAGCCTAGCTGGATAGTTGTGATGACAGATGCCAGTCTCCAGGGCTGGGGAGCTCACTGTCAGGGACAGTATGCTCATGGTCTCTGGTCTCATCAGGATAAATCTCTCAATCAACCTGTTAGAGACCAGAGCAATTTGTCTGGCGCTCCAGGGTTTTCTTCATCTTCTGAGAGGCGGAGCAGTCTGGGTGATGTCAGACTGCCATCGTGGTAGCGTATATCAATCGGCAAGGAGGGACGAGGAGCCTACCATTGGAGTGAGAGGTGTCACTGCTGTTTCAGTGGGCGGAGGCCCATCTGGTAGTACTATCAGCGGCTCACGTGGCAGGGGTCCTAAATGTTCAAGCAGATTTTGTTGTCACTTGCTTGATCCCAGAGAGTGGTCTCTAAGCAAAGTGGCGTTTCGGCAACTGGTCAATTGTTGGTGTCCCAGGATGGATTTGTTTGCTTCCGCCTGCAGTGCAAAACTTCCTCTGTTCAGTCGTCGCAACGATCTCAAAGCGCAGGGAGTAGACGCTCTTCTTCAATCCTGGCCAATCGGTCTACTGTATGCCTTTCCTCCGTGGCTTCTGATAGGGCGTCTTGTTCAGAAGGTCGAGACTCACAGGTGGTGTCTGTTCTTAGTAGCACTGGATTGGCCTTTCAGACTGTAGTACGCCGACCTGCGGCGTCTTCTGCTAGATGTTCCCTTCAGGCTTCCGGTCACACAAGATCTGTTGACGCAGGGCCTGGTGGTTTATCCGGATGGCTCTTGAGAGGGTTAAGCTGACTGAGAGGTTATTCCGCTAAGGTCATTGCTACTATGCTTTGCTCTTGTCGCCGTTCTACCTCTTAGTTGTGTGCGCACCTGGATGATTTTTGAGTTGTGGTGTAAGGAGTTTAGTCTATCTTTTGCGTGCCTCTGTTCTGCAAATTTTGGATTTTTGCAGCGGGGTTATGACAAAGGTCTTGCTTTGGCTTCTCTTAAAGTGCAGATTGAAGCTTTGACGTGTTTTCATGGTCGTGTCCAAGGGAGGTCTCTAGTCAACCGAATGTACTGTGTTTTTTTGAGGGGGTTAATCCTTGTTCCCCCATCTCTATGTTCTTTTCCTCGTTGGGATCCGAATTTAGTGCTATCGGTTCTTACTAAACCTCCCTTCGAGCCTTTGTCGTCCTGTTCTCTGAAAGACTTGACTCTGAAGACAGTATTTTTGGTGGCTGTTGCTTCGGCTTGGAGTTTTGGAGTTGCAGGCACATAAGCACACACAAGCACCACCATACTGGGAAAAGACCCCAAGGGTCCATCAAGCCCAGCATCCTGTCTCCGACAGCGGCCAATCCAGGCTTCAAGAACCTGGCAACCCCCCCCCCCCCCCCCCCCCCAAAAAAAAAAAAAAATGTTCAATAGACTTTTCCTTCAGGAAATCTGTCCAAACCCCCCTTAAACTCCGTAAGGCCAGCTGCTGCCACCACATTCTTTGGCAATGAGTTCGAGTCCAACTACACGCTGAGTAAAGAAAAACTTTCTCCTATTTGTTTTAAATCTACCCTCTTCTAGCTTCATTTTGTGTCCCCTGGTTCTATTATTGTTTGAAAGTGTAAACAAACGCTTCACATCTGTCTACTCTGCTCATTATTTTGTAGACTATCATATCACCCTTCAGCCGCTTTTTCTCCAAGCTGAAGAGCTCTAACCTTCTCAGCCTTTCCTCATAGGGAAGTCGTTCCATCCATTTTATAATTTTCGTTGCCCTTCTCTGCACCTTCTCCAATTCTTTTATATCTTTTTTTGTGATGCGGCGACCAGACTTGGACACAATATTTGAGGTGCGGTCGCACCATGGAGCGATGACATTATAACATCCTCGTGTTTGTTTTCCATCCCTTTCCTAATTATACTCAACATTCTGTGTGCTTTCTTGGCTGCAGAAGTTTTCAACAATGACTCCCAGATCCCTTTCTACGTCTACGACTCCCAACGTGGAACCTTGCATGACATAGCTGTAATTCGAATTCCTCTTACCCACAGGCGCTGTTGTGTACATCACCGTTTTTGGATTTCTGTTCCGATCAGGTAGCTTTTCGGCCAGTTCCTTTCTTCCCAAGGTTGTGACTCGTTTTCATGTATCTCATCCGGTGGTATTGCCTGTGTTAGGTTCTTTCTCTGGGTCGGAGGAGCAGCGGCGTTTGAAGCGTTTGGATGTCAAATGGGTGTTGAAACAGTATATCAAGTCTACTGATGACATTTTGCGATCCGATCGTTTGTTCTGATCGGAGGTTCACGCAAAGGGTTTATGGCCTCTAAGCCCACTATTTCTCAGTGGCTTAGACATGATTGCCTCAGCTTACCTTTCTGAGAAGCCTGTTCCAGAGCATGTTAGGGCTCACTCTAGAAGAGGTCAGGCAGCCTCTTTTACAGAGCGTTGTCTGGTGCATCCAGAGTATATAACGCACAAACCAGGACTAAAAAGCCACCAAGTATTGTACAAGATTGCCACAGGACTCGCCAATATAATTTCAAATATATTTTTTTGAAGTAGAGTACCCTCAGATATTCTTCCACTATTACTGCAGACAATGAAGCTGCTGTATAGTGGTATAGCATGTCTTTCATTGGGTTACTCTACAATTGTAAAGAGACTATTTTTTTAAAAATCTTTTCTTTTGCTTTCCAACACCATAGTGCTATAAAACTCACACCAATTAAAAAAAAAAAAAAAAAAATATATATATATATAGTGAAGAACTGTGCACTTATCTCGCCTCGCTGAACACTGCTGAATTCTCATTGTTCCTGATACGCCTTCCCCTGAAACCGCCCAACTCCGCGGGTTTCAGTCACTTTCCTTAGGGATAAGGGTTAAGGCCAAGGAATCTTTTCTCCTTTCACAACCAACATTTGCGAGACTGACTTCCGTAAAATAAAAACTTCTCCGGAGGACATTTGTAGGGTGGCGACTTGGTCGTCTTTGCATTCTTTTTCTAAGCACTATCGCTTTGGGTGTCCTGAGTCGTATTCAGGTTGCTTTCGGAGCACACGTCTTGATGGCGGGGCTACTAGGGTTCCTTCCATAATTTCACTGCTTTACTTCCCATCAGTCACATTCTGGGCCGGTCCGGAGGGACGCTAAGGAAAGGTAAAGGAGGTCTTGCCTGCTAATTTGCTTTCCTTTAGTCCCCCCGGACCGGCCCAGATCCCTCCCTTCAGGTATCTGTGTTTTCAGGAGTTGAGATTTCTTTATTCGGAGCTTTGTTGCTAGTTTTGTAGCTTATTTCTGTATTAAAAAAAAACAACAAAAACTGTTTTTCTGGTTATCTAGATATCTTGTTATGCTGAGCCATATGTTTGTAGGCACTCACCCTATGTTGGCAATGTGCCAGTGGCTGCATTTGTACTTTATTATTGGATCTTCTCTAGCTGGCAAGGGCTTTTATTGTCTTGCTAGGGTGTTTTTTTTTCCCTCAGTCTCCACCTGCTGGAAGGCTTGCACAACCCATCAGTCACATTCTGGGCCGGTCTGGAGGGACTAAAGGAAAGCAAATTAGCAGGTAAGGCCTAATTTACCCTTAACCATTCAGTACCAACTAGCTAGTTTCAAAGGATGGATTTTATATTTAAACCATAGGGTGCTACTATCAGGGAATTCCTTAGTACAGGCAGCAGATGAATCCATCAACTTGTGGGTTGTGTCCATCTACCAGCAGGTGGAGATAGGAGTACTGACTTCAGTGAATGGTATTGGATGGCCAGCCCCTCTGTAAGCTAGTATATCTCTATCTCCAGCAGGTGGTGGACATCTCCTGGCCAGCTCCTGGATTCTTCTGTTTGGGACTCCTGGGCTAGTTTTGGGCTAGCCAGTTGAGTATAGGGGCGATTGGCTCTTGTGCCATCCTTGGGGGCATACTTCTTTTGGGGTCCCTGCCTCACCCTGTGTCCCTACCCCTAATTGCCTGGCTCTGAGTGCTGTTTCCTTCCTCACCCTTTAAAAAAAAAGCCAGAGAGAAACAGCTTCAGTGCTGTACTGCAGCTTTTCCTGTTTAAAAAAAAAAAAAAAAAAAAAAAAAGGAGCAAAGTGGAGTGATTTGTCCTAGCTGCAGAGAGCGGGAACTCAGACGCTGACTGTTGATCAGCTGTTTTTTCTGGTCCAGCAGACGCTGGGTGAGTGAATTTTTTTTCCTTTTAAAGAGATCGTGCCCTGATGGCTGAAGCAGCTAAGCGCTGCTCCTGATGTGGCGAAAAGAGATCCGTATCGGGGTTGTGGCAGGCTGCTCGAAGTCGGGCTCAGCCGAGCCGGCTCCTGTAGCGGAGGCTTCGGGTTCCCGCGCTGAAACTGTGGCTACGCGCGCCATTTTGTCTCCACACGATGTGGCTCCCACCATTCAGCTGATGGCGATTCAGGAGCATTTATTGCCGTCGGATTCAGAGCATTTTTCATCCACGTTGGCACGTATGTCGGTGGAGTCTACTGTAGCTCCTGGGACTTAGTTTGTACTATTACATCAGGCATACTTGTTAGACTCCTTTTCTGCCTGCTTCCCAGGGGCCTTTCATCACGTTTTCTCTTACAGGGGCAGAGTTTGATCAACTTCTCCCCTCGGCTTCTGAATTTCTACATCCTAAGAGAACAGCCTCTGTCGGAAGGGGCCTCTTTGGGTACCGGTTCCCTGCTGTCTTCGATTGCTGCCTTGTCTGGGGGACTCTTTGTCCTTCCCGGGTAGATGATTTGGATAAAGGGGTTTTCAAGCAGAATGAGTCTGATTATCTGTCTGCTGTCCGTGTTTTCCATAAGGATGGGCTTGCTTCTTTGATTTCTAATGCGCTCGCAGCTTTAGATATTTCAGATCCGGAACCTCTACTTCGGTCAGTGTTAAGATGACCAGAACGCGGAAGCCTTCTAAGGGTTTTCCGGTTCATGAGACAGTACAGGAGCTGATTATGGCTCAGTGGTCCGATCCTGAAGGTTCTTTTAAAGTGGCCAAGGCAATGTCTCGCCTTTATCCGGTGGTTTCTGAGCAGGCAGATAAGTATGTTCTCCCTACTGTGGATGCATTGGTTACAGCAGTCACAAAAAAGACGCCCCTTTCGGTGGAAGGTGGAATAGCCCTCTGGGACATGCAGGATCGGCACCTGGAGGCCTCCTTGAAACGTTCTTTTGAGGTGTCTGCTTTGGCTCTGCAAGCTTCAATCTGTAATTCCTATTCAGTCAGGGCATGTCTTAGTTGGCTTCATCAGGCACAGCAGCATGACTCAGACGATGGTCTGAGTTTAGATTCGGTCGCCGCTCTGTTGGAATCAGGCCTAGCCTATTTGGCTGATTTGCTTTATGACCTGGTGTGCTCCTCAGCTAAACTTATGGCTGTCTGGTTTCTTCTCACCGCTTGTGGCTGGCCTCGGAGAGACTTTCTCGGCTTCCTTTCCGCGGCAAGCTTCTCTTTGGGGAAGATTTGGAAAAGATTGTGAAGGATTTAGGTGACTCAAAGGGTCAACGTTTGCCAGAGGACAAAGTTTGCTCGGCTCTGAGGACTTCTATGTTGTCTGCTTCTCGGCCTCAGGCTAGCTTCCAGCGGAACCGGTTCCAGCAGCCTTCTTCCTTTCAGAATGATAAATGTTCCACAGCCTCTTCCTCCTCACGACCAGTTGGTTTAGGTCGTCTTTCGCAATGATGGGGCGAAGGTCCACTTTTCTATTCCGGAAATTGGCGGTCGGCTGACCATTTTTTTTTTTTTTTTTTTACAAAGTGGGCCGTCATTACTTCAGACCAGTCGGTCTTGGATATTATCAGAGAGGGTTACAAGCTAGAGTTTTCTTCTCTCGTAGGCGACGCCTTTGTGAACTCCCGTTCCATATCATCAAGCTGATCAATCCATAGACTGGTGGGTTGTGTCCATCTACCAGCAGGTGGAGATAGAGAGCAAACTTTTGCCTCCCTATATGTGGTCATGTGCTGCCGGAAACTCCTCAGTATGTTCTCTATCTCAGCAGGTGGTGGTCACACACAGCAGCAGCTCTGGCTAGGCCTCCAAGCCTAATTTTTAGGTTTTGTTGAGTGCCTGGGGTTGAGGGCTCTTCTTGAGCAAGTGCAAACCTGGTGGCGCCAGGTCCCTCCTTTTCTCCCCCCTCCCGCTGGCTCCGTTTAAAAAAAAAAAAAAAATTTTGAACGTCCTTAAAGGCGTTTATTTCGACGTTTATTTAAACGTTTATTGCAGCTACTCACTGGGACACCAGGTCGTTACAGCTCGGAGCGGACAGCAGGTAATTTTTACCTTTTATAGCGGGCAGGGGGTTCCCCGATTGGTCTCCACGTGGCCCATGGCGTCGGAGGGCGAGGGCGCAAAGAGTCGCTCCCCGGATCGCGTGTGCGCTTCCAGAGGGGATGCGGGGGTCTTAAAGTCTGATTCGCCCTTGTTGGGTGACAGTTTCGTGACCGATGAGTGTCCCGGTCCTTCCTCCGGTGTGGCGGTTTTTCCCACCATAAACGCACATCCCCTGCGGCTCGCCTCCGCCATATTGGTCGGCCACGCGGCTCGGACGGCTTCTTCTTGGGCCGCCCTTGAGGTGGGAGACATTGATGCCATGAACGCCCTTAATTTGGGCGACGGCACAGAAGCGGCTAAAGTTAAGCGCCGTTCTTCCCGCGCGGCTCCTTCGCGGAGTGTCGCGCCGGACACCATCTTGGATGCGCAGCATGTCTCTCCCCCGCTCTTGCGAGCGCCGGTTGAGGGTGCGTCTAGGGCTGTAGCCCAGGCTGCGGAAGTGCACAGTCTGGGGGGTTTCTCCCCCGAGTTTGTTTTGCTGCTGCATCAGGCCTTCCTTATGCAAAACGCTGCCCCCGCTCCCTCGTCTGTTAAAGAGGTTGAGGCCCCCGGAGGTAAACGCCCTCGGGTTGATTCCCAGGCCTTGGAGGACTTTGTCTCCTCCGATTTAGATGAGGGCAGCGTATCTGAGTTCTCCCAACGGTCCTTTGCGGATTCCTTGGAGGAGACGGATCCCCGCTCGGATGGAGCGGATGACCCCTCTGCAGCGCGGCTATTTAGCTCAGAGGATTTGCCCAACCTGTTAGTGCAGGCCATGGGCATTTTGAAGATTTCCTCTACGGAGGACGTCTCTCCCTCAGCCCCTGTTGGCTCCGCCATTATGCTGGGGACGAAGCGCCCGCCTAGAACCTTCCTCGTGCATGATGCCATGCACACCTTAATTTCGGCTCAATGGGATGTCCCGGAAGCGAGCCTTAAAGTGGCTAGGGCTATGTCCCGCCTCTATCCTTTGCCTGAAAGTGAACGTGAGGCCTATCTGTGGCCTACCGTGGATTCTTTAATCACTGCGGTGACTAAGAAAACGGCGTTGCCGGTGGAAGGTGGCACGGCCCTAAAGGACGCCCAAGACAGAAGATTGGAGGCGGTCTTAAGGTCGTCCTTTGAGGCGGCTGCTTTAAGTTTGCAGGCCTCAGTTTGCGGCTCCTATGTGGCCAGGGCGTGCCTGACTTTGGTGCAGCGGGCTTCCCCCTCGGATCATTCCTTGAGGGCTGATTGGCCGGCCCTGGAATCGGGCTTGGCCTATTTGGCAGACTTGCTGTATGATGTCTTGAGGGCCTCAGCTAAAGGCATGGCTCAGACAATCTCTGCGCGGTGGTGGCTTTGGCTGAAGCATTGGTCTGCTGACCACGCCTCTAAATCCCGCCTAGCGAAATTGCCTTTTAAAGGCAAGCTGCTCTTTGGGGTCGAGCTGGACAAAATCGTGTCCGATCTCGGCAAGTCTAAGGGCAAGAAGTTACCAGAGGTCAGGGCTCGGGCTAGTACTCGTCCCGGTACCTCCAGAGGACGGTTTCAGGAAGCCCGTCGGTACCGCCCGGGCAGGTCGGGCTCTTCTGCCTCCTCTTCCTTCAAGAGGAACTTCTCCCCCAAGCAGCATTCCTTTCGCAGAGACCGCCGTCCCGGAGGTGCTCCCTCCGGTCCTCCCCCAGGGTCTCGTACCCAATGACGGGGCCTTGGTCCACACCCCAGTGCAGATTGGAGGACGGCTGTCCTCGTTTCTGGGCGAGTGGACCACAATAACTTCAGACGCTTGGGTGCTGGAAGTCATTAAAGACGGCTACAAGCTAGAGTTCTGCCGACCCTTAAGAGACGGGTTTGTACTCTCTCCCTGCAAGTCTCCGGTCAAAGCTGTGGCAGTGCAGCAGACCTTGGACAATCTGATCCGCCTGGGTGCGGTCGTTCCGGTGCCAGAAAATCAGCTTGGCAAGGGACGTTACTCCATTTACTTTGTGGTACCAAAGAAAGGAGGTTCTGTACGGCCTATCCTCGACCTCAAAGGGGTCAATCGGGCCTTGAAAGTTCGGCACTTTCGCATGGAGACTCTCCGCTCTGTTATAGCGGCAGTGAAGGCAGGGGAGTACCTAGCATCCTTGGACATCAAGGAAGCGTACTTGCATATTCCCATCTGGCCTCCCCATCAACGCTTTCTGCGTTTTGCAGTCCTGGGCCGACACTTCCAGTTCAGAGCCCTCCCGTTCGGGTTGGCTACTGCTCCGCGGACCTTCTCCAAAGTAATGGTGGTCATCACGGCCTTCCTGAGGAAGGAAGGAGTACAAGTCCATCCTTATCTGGACGACTGGTTGATCCGAGCCCCCTCTTATGCAGAGTGCGGCAAAGCTGTGAACCGGGTGGTTGCTCTTTTGAGCTCCCTGGGGTGGATCATCAACTGGGAGAAAAGCCAGCTGCGCCCGACTCAGTCCCTGGAGTATCTGGGAGTTCGATTCGACACCCAAGTGGGCAGAGTGTTCCTGCCAGACAATCGGATTGTCAAACTTCAGGCTCAGGTGGACCAGTTCCTAGTAGCCTCTCCTCTTCGGGCTTGGGACTATGTGCAGCTGTTGGGCTCTGACGGCCACGATGGAAGTAGTGCCCTGGGCCAGGGCTCATATGAGACCACTACAACACTCTCTGCTGCAGCGCTGGACTCCGATGTCGGAGGATTATGCTGTGCGCCTTCCCTTGGACCCAGCAGTGCGCAAGGCGCTGAGCTGGTGGATGCAGACAGACAAGTTGTCTGCGGGAATGCCTCTGGTGACCCCGGAGTGGATTGTTGTCACGACGGACGCCTCTTTGTCGGGCTGGGGAGCCCACTGCTTGGGAAGGACAGCGGAGGGGCTCTGGTCTCCTGCAGAGGCAAAGTGGTCTATCAACCTCCTGGAACTCAGAGCCATTCGGTTGGCACTTTTGGAGTTCATCCCGGTACTGGCGTTGAAGCCAGTACGGGTCCTGTCGGACAATGCCACGGCTGTGGCCTATGTCAACTGCCAGGGAGGTACCAAGAGCGCCCCTCTAGCCAAGGAGGCTATGAGTCTATGCCAGTGGGCGGAAGCGAACCTGGAACAGCTGTCAGCGGCCCACATTGCCGGAGTCATGAATGTCAAGGCGGACTTTCTCAGTCGCCATACCTTGGAGCCCGGAGAGAGGCAGCTATCTGCTCAGGCGTTCTTGGACATCACGAAGCGCTGGGGCCAGCCGAGCCTAGATCTGATGGCGTCATCGGCCAATTGCCAAGTGCCGCGCTTTTTCAGCAGAGGACGGGACCCTCGATCCCTGGGAGTAGATGCTCTTCTCCAACAGTGGCCGACACAAGAGCTTCTCTGTGTTCCCGCCCTGGCCCATGCTGGGCAGGGTGCTAGACCGGGTGGCAAAGCATCCAGGCCGGATAATCCTGGTGGGTCCGGATTGGCCCAGACGTCCCTGGTATGCGGACTTGATCAGGCTCTCAGTTGACGATCCTCTGCGGCTGCCAGTGGAGCAGGGCGTGTTACATCAGGGTCCCGTGGTGATGGAGGACCCCTCCCCCTTTGGTCTTACGGCCTGGCTATTGAGCGGCAGCGTCTGAGGAAGAAGGGCTTCTCAGACAAGGTCATCACCACTATGCTGAGAGCGAGGAAGCGCTCTACTTCTACTGCTTACGCCAGGGTTTGGCGTACCTTTGCAGCGTGGTGTGAAGCGGGCTCATTTTCTCCATTCACTGCTCCAATTTCTTCAGTGTTGGCATTCCTGCAAGAAGGTCTGGAGAAAGGCCTGTCGCTCAGTTCCCTTAAAGTCCAGGTAGCGGCCCTGGCTTGCTTCAGGGGCCGCCTGAAGGGTGCTTCCCTGGCTTCGCAGCCAGATGTGGTGCGTTTTCTCAAGGGAGTTAATCACCTGCGCTCGCCTCTGCACTCGGTGGTGCCTGCGTGGAATCTCAATCTGGTGCTAAGAGCATTACAGAAGCTGCCTTTTGAACCCTTGTCGAGGGCATCTCTTGAAAGATCTGACGTTGAAAGCAGTCTTTTTGGTGGCTATCACTTCAGCCAGAAGAGTTTCCGAGCTCCAGGCGCTCTCATGTCGAGAGCCTTTTCTGCAGTTCACTGAGGCAGGAGTGACTATTCGCACAGTGCCTTCCTTCCTGCCCAAGATTGTTTCTCGCTTCCATGTGAATCAGCAGCTCTGTCTCCCTTCCTTTCGTAGGGAGGACTACCCAGAGGAATACTCTGCTCTTAAATATCTGGATGTGAGACGAGTCATCATCAGATACTTGGAAGTGACCAATGATTTCCGGAAATCGGATCATCTGTTTGTCCTGTTTGCAGGTCCTCGTAAGGGTCTGCAGGCTGCTAAGCCTACAGTGGCAAGATGGGTCAAGGAAGCCATTGCAGCGGCTTATGTGGCCGCAGGGAAGGTGCCGCCTATCCAGCTGAAGGCTCACTCCACTAGAGCTCAGGCGGCCTCGATGGCAGAGGCCGGGTCCGTCTCCTTGGAAGAGATATGCAAGGCGGCAACTTGGGCATCGGCCCATACATTCTCCAAGCATTACCGCTTGACTGTGGCGGCACGGGCGGAGGCCCGGTTTGGTGCTTCAGTGTTGAGGTCAGGGATGTCAATGTCCCGCCCTGGGTGAGTACTGCTTCGGTACATCCCACCAGTCTATGGATTGATCAGCATGATGATATGGAAGGTAAAATTATGTATCATACCTGATAATTTTCTTTCCATTAATCATAGCTGATCAATCCATAGCCCCTCCCAGATATCTGTACTGTTTATATTCTGGTTGAATTTTAGGTTCAAGTTTAGTCTTCAGTTACTTCAGGAGGACTTCGTGTTCAAGTTTTTTCACTTGGATTTTTCTAGAGTTGAGACGAGTTTGTGTTACAGTGAGCTGCTGCATTCCTCTCCCCTCCGTTTTACGGGGCTGGATTGAGACTTAAATTCTGCCGGCACTCCCTCCCGCTTCGTGCGGCTGTAGGGCAGCTTTGTACCCCTCCCGCTTCGGCGGTGTTAGGGTCAGTCAGCTCCTCCCGCGGTTGCGGTTGCAGGATAAGCCAGATCCCCCCGCATCGGCGGGGTGGTGTCCCTCCCCCGCTCTGCGGGGATGAGCTGGACGGATTCCCCTCCCCCACTTGTGTGGGGATGAGCTGGGTTACTTCCCCTCCCCCGTTTCGGCGGTGGTGAGCTGGGCAGAGTGTCCCTTTGTGGGTGTAATTCTCTAAGTGCTGAGTCCTGCGGATGGAGCTTTGATATCGACATACTGAGGAGTTTCCGGCAGCACATGACCACATATAGGGAGGCAAAAGTTTGCTCTCTATCTCCACCTGCTGGTAGATGGACACAACCCACCAGTCTATGGATTGATCAGCTATGATTAATGGAAAGAAAATTATCAGGTATGATACATAATTTTACCTTGTGTCTCCGCCTCCAAAAGGGTAGCAGTCGAGACCACTATCTGCTCTCTCCTAGAGCTAGGGGCGGTGGTGCCTGTTCAACGTTCTGAAATTCGGACAGGTCGTTATTCCATTTATTTTGTGCCTCAAAATGGGGGTTCCTTTTGACCCATTCTCGATCTCTGCAAGATAAATCAGTTCCTGAGGGTTCGGCATTTTTGCATGGAAACTGTGGTCCATGGTGGCGGCAGTTCAGCCAGGAGAGTTCCTTACGGCTCTGGATCTCAAGAAGGCATATCTTTATAATCCCATTTGGCAGCCTCATCAATGTTTTCTTCGGTTTGCCATTTTAGGCCATCATCTCCAGTTTCGGGCTCTTCCCTTCGGCCTTGCCACTGCTCCTCGGACATTCTCCAAAGTTATGGTTGTGGTAGCGGCGTTCCTCAGGAAGGGAGGGGATCAGAGTTCATCCCTATTTAGACGACTGGTTGATTCGAGCGGATTCGATTCTAGAGAGTCGCAAGGCTACCGACCGGGTCTTGGATCTGTTGCAATTGTTGGGATGGGTCATCAATTTTCTAAAGTCATCTGAGCCCTTCTCAGCAGTTGGATTACCTGGGAGTGCGCTTCGATACAGAGCTGGGGCGTGTCTTCTTCCCAGACGATCGGGTGTTCAAACTCCGGACTCAAATATCCAGCATACTTCGGCTGTCCTGTCCTTGGGCTTGGGATTACGTTCAGGTTCTTGGTTCCATGGCAGCGACTTTGGAGGTTGTTCCTTGGGCCAGAGCTCACATGAGGCCATTTCAGTCTTCTCTCCTGTGCAGGTGATCCCCGGTCTCTCAAGATTTTCAGCGCCGTCTCCCTTGGCTTCCCAGGACACGATGCAGTTTGGTTTTGTGGCTTCACAGTCTCAACTTGAGCAAGGGAGTGTCTCTCACTGTTCCGAAGTGGATAATAGTTTTCAGTTGCCATTCTTTCCGGTTGGTGGGCTATTTGTCTTCAACAATATGCCCAGGGGACTTGGTCAGCGACTGAGGCCAATTGGCCGATCAATAGCCTGGAACTCAGCAGTGTTCAACGCACTTCTACGCTTTCAGTCCCTGTTGGAAGGGAAGGAGGTTCGTGTGTTTTTGGACAACATTGCAGCGGTGGCTTACATGTTAGCCAGGGCGGCACTCAGAGTTCAGCTTTTTTGTTGGAGGCGCGGAGGCTCATCTGCTGTGCCTCTCGGCAGCCCACATCGCGGGAATCCCCAATGTACAAGCGGATTTCCTCAGTCGACACACCCTGGATCCAGCGGCATGGAAGTTGTCGACGGAGGTGTTTCGGTCAATCTGTCTGAGGTGGGGAACTCTGACCATGGACCTCATGGCGACACACAAGAACACCAAGGTGCCCCTTTTCTTCAGTAGAAGAAAGGAACCCAAGTCTGCAGGTCTCGACACTCTTCAACCATGGTCAGACAACGAGCTTCTCTGTTTCCTCCGTGGCCCTTGATCAGAAGAGTTCTTCTCACGATTGCGCTACATCCAGGTCGAGTCATTATGGTGGCTCCAGATTGGCCTCGGCGTCCCTGGTATGCAGATCTAGTGCGGCTCCGAGTAGAGGAGCCTTTTTGTCTTCTGGTCCTGCCCAATCTTCATCAGGGACCAGTAAACATGGAGGATCCGTACCACTTTGGTCTTACGGCTATTGAATGGTCACGGTTGAGGGAGAAGGGCTATTCTGATGTCATAGCTACGCTACTGCAGGCTCGTACGTGATCCACTTCTACAGTGTATGCTCGTGTTTGGCGCACTTTTGTAGCATGGTGAGGCCTGTGCTTGGTCTCCTTTTAAGGCTTCCCTGGCTCAGCTCTTTGCATTTTTGTAAGACGGTTTACAGAAAGGCTTGGCTTATAACTCCCTTTGGGTTCAGGTTGCAGCTTTAGCGTGTTTTCGGGGAAGGATGTCAGGTTCCCCCTTGGCAGCGCATCCAGATCTGGTACGTTTTTTGCGTGGGGCTCATCTCCACCCCCCTTTGCGTCAACCTTGTCCAGCCTGGAGCCTTAATTTGGTCTTTAGGGCGTTGCAAGGTGCTTCTTTTGAGCCATTAACGTAGAGCCTCCAACAAAGATCTCACCCCGAAGACTGTTTTTGGTGGCTATAGCTTCAGCTTGTAGAATTTCCGAGCTTCAGGTCCTTTCTTGTAGGGATCCTTTTTTATGGTTTTCAGAGGCGGGGGTCACGTGTACTGTGCCTTCTTTTTTGCCGAAGGTTATATCGGCTTTTCATCTCAATCAGCCTCTTTTTCTTCCTTCCTTTAGGGAAGACGATTTTCCGGTGGTTTTTCGGAGTCATCTGTTGGATGTGTGTCGAGTACTTTATCTGGCGATGTCTAATGACTTCCGGAAGACAGATCATTTGTGCTTCTTCAGGGTTCTTATCGTGGTCAAGCGGCTTCTAAGCCGACTATTGAGAGATGGATTAAGGAAACTATTTCTTCAGCGTACTTGTTGGCTGGTCGCAGTTTGCCAGATACTTTACGTGCTCATTCTACTAGACTGCGGGCGACTTTGTGGGCGGAGTCTTCGGTTTTGTCATTACAAGAAATTTGTAGGACGGCTACTTGGGCTTCTACTCATTCTTTTACCAAGCATTATAGAGTGGATGTAGCTGCTAGATCTGATACTGCTTTTGGAACGGCTGTTTTGTCAAGTGGGGCGACTGTGTCTTGCCCTATCTAGAGACGGCTTTGGTACATCCCACCAGTTGATGGATTCATCTGCCTGCGCTAAGGAAGGTAAAATTGTTCTTACCTGATAATTTTTTTTCCTTTAGCTGCAGCAGATGAATCCAGCATCCCTTCCTGGTTTACCGACGCTCTCGATTTCCTGTGTGTTCTAGTTATTTGGTTTTTGTTTTTGGGCAGTTGCAGACACCAGTTCAGGGAAAAAAAGTTTCATCTTTACTTGAATATATTCTGGTTCTGTAGTTTCTCTTCTAATGGTGAGGAAGAGTTTTTGCTACTTTTGGGTTTACCTTTGCTTTTTGATGAGACATATACTAGCTTACAGAGGGGCTGGCCGTCCAATACCATTCTCTATCTCCACCTGCTGGTTAAATGGACACAACCCACCAGTTGATGGATTCATCTGCTGCAGCTAAAGGAAAGAAAATTATCAGGTAAGAACATAATTTTACCATCAATAATGCTGTTTCTGCCACTAGCCAGCAGTTCATATAACACTAAGAACTGTAAGCTTTTTAGGTTTCAAGGTAGAACTTAAAAATGAGACATAGCTCAGTTGTTCCCAAACTTTCACTGTTCAAGGCACCCTTTTTTTTTTTTTTTGTGGCACCTCAAAGTCAAAAGAAATATCTGTCGCCCCCAGCCTCCCCACCCCCCGTTGCCAGTTGCTTATTGCTACTACATTAGAGGCGAGCAATATACATACTACCTTTCAATATTTTGATATTAAAAATGTGATGCTCATAAATATCAGTCTTAAAATCATATAAGAGCCCCTATGTGGTTACATGAGTAGTAGGCAAAAGGACAGTAAAAAGGCTGAGCCCCAAGCCTGCTCATTTGAGGGATAGGGGCTTTCAAGAGTGGAGGAGGGTGAAGGGTAGTGAGTATGGAGAAAACAGGAGGAAGTTTTGTGGGGCAATGAGGGAGAGGATGGGTGTGAAGTTGTAACAGGTCTGAGTGGCTTTGGCAGCTTTCTAATGTGAGAAAAATACCTGGGCTTGCTGGAGTCATTTTCATGGCATCTGCCTTGGTCTCTGAACCCCGTCCCACTCTGAGGTGTCACAGGCCACAGCAGCAATTCATATTTGCTGCCTGTGTCAGCCCCGCAGGCTTCCCTCTTCGCATCCCACCATTGAGGAAACAGGAAGTGATGTCAGGGCGGGATATGGCAGAGGGAAACCTGCGGGGCTGGTGCAGGCAATGATTATGAATCACTGCTTCATTGTTTCTCAGCTGCAGCTTTGGGTGACCTGTGTGTCAGGCGGCAGCGGAAAGCAAGGATTCGCTGCTCTTGCAGTCTCGTGCCTTCTCCCAAGTTTCAGGCCAGCTGCATGGTGGCAGTGTGCACATGACACATGCCCTTATATCCTATTGCCTTGCGTGGCACCCCTGTGAGTGTGCCGTGGTGCACCAGGGTGCTGCAGCACACAGTTTGGAAAATGCTGCGTTAGTTGGTCTGGCAGTTGGAGGGAGGGGAAAGAATGCACAGTGGGAAAGTTCTTTTTATATGGAGCATTCCTCATGGAATTTTTCAACCACTGTGTGTGTGCACTCATGAAGTCTTCCTTTGTGTATCTAGCTAATGGTGAGAGGGGAAGTTTGAAAGGAGCAATTAACCCACTATATTAGAGCTGCACATTTTAGTATACCTTTAAATTTAGTGCACACGGTCTAGTGCTCATTAATCTTATACATTTGCATGGAGTTGATTTTGTGCATTACATAACAGCCATTCTGGATCAGACTCTTGGTCTGTCTAGCCCAGTATCCTCCTAGCAGTGGTCAATCAGTCATAAGCACCTGGCAGAATGCCAAAAGCAAGATTTTATGCTACCAGTCCCAGGGACAGCAGTGGCTTTGCCCATTTCTCTCTCAGTAGGTGACTATGGACTTCTCTCCAAGAACTTGTCCAAACCTTTTTATTAATCTCTGGTATGCTAACTGCTGTAATCACATCCTCTGGTAACAAGTTCCAAAAACTCGACTGAGTGAAAGCTTCCTCCTATTCGTTTTAAAAGTATTTACCATGTAACTTCATTGAGTGCCCCCTAGTCTTGGTACTTTTTTTTTTTTTTTATTAAACCATTCATGTTTATACCCATTCTGTGCCACTCTTTTGTAGACTTTTCATATTCCCACTCAGCCATCTTTTTTCCAAGCTGAAGAACTCTTACCTCTTAAGCCTTCCTCATATGAGGCATTCTCTCCCTTTAATCATTTTGGTGGCTCTTCTTTGAACCTGCTTGTCTTTTTATGAGATGACAACTAGAATTGCATGCAGTATACAAGGTAAGTGCACATGAAGTGATGAGGCAGCATAGTATTTGTTCTATCCCTTTCCTAATAATTCTTAGTGTTTTGCTTTTTTTTTGGCTGCTGCCACACAGACTGTGGAAAACTTCTGTGTATTGTCCATATGTCTTAGGGTCCACCTTAGAAGTCAACACCCAACATATGAGGTATCTGATTTGGATTAATTTTTCTCAATGGGCATCACTTTGCATTTGTCCAGATTGAATTTCATCTGCCGTTTGGATGTCTAGCCTACAATCTTTTAGTCTTTTCACGCATTTTAATTTGAATAGTTTAGTCTTCTGAAAATTTGATTGCCTCACTCATTCCCACTTCTACATCTTACAGAAATGTTAAGTAGCACTGGTCTCAGTACAGATCCCTGCTGCATGCCACTATTCTTCACTCCACAGAGAAATGATCATTTACCCTACCCTCTCTTCTAGCCATTAACCAGTTCCTAATCAACAGAATATTGCCTTCTATCGCATGACTCTTTATTTTCTCAGGAGTCTCTCATAAGGGACTCGGTCAAAAGCTTTCTAAAAGTCTAGATACAGTACTCCAACTAGGTCACCTTTATCCACATGTTTGTTCACACCTTCAAAGTGTGATTTATTTTCTCCCTTCCTTAGCCCTCATAGGGAGGGGAAAACATGAAAAATAATAAGAAAGAACTTAGACTCAGGCGCAACCAGCAATACCTTTATTGGAATCTATCAGAGCCAAGTACAAATAGTTTTTTCTTTGGAGCAGGTTGTCAGCAATGCACATCCTGAAAGACAAGGACTGCTCAGCTCACACCTCTCAAGACATTACATATATACTGTTACAAGTTCTGCTTTCCCAGAAATCATGTGACTTTTCCCAAACTAGAATCAGAAAGTAGCCTATACCATATATGGATATTCCTGTGCTATATCACTCTCTCCTGATGTGTTTGCACTTGAACAGTCGGTGGCCATTGGCTAATTAGCTTATGAGTTCTGCGTGCACAGCCAGAACAATACCCTTGTGTCCTCTCTATCTCCCCAAATGAAACATTCTGGACATGTTAGGCTCACACTGTGTCCCCCAGTCTGTCTCCTAGCAAAGGTTACATCCACCCTATATGAAAAACATCTTCTCAGCAATGTTTTATCACTGAAGTGTCCTTCCTCAGTCCTGAGAAAAGTACTGTATGTTAGATGTAAGAACCAAACTGAGCAAAGTACAGGCAGCCCTTAGTAATAGGCCTAACATAGGAAGGAATATACAAAACAAGCAAATTGTTGAAGCAACACTTCTCTTGGCTGAATCCATGTTGATTCTGTCCCATTAAAACTGTGTTCAGTAATTTTATTCTTTATAATATCTTCCACTATTTTGCCCAGCATTGAAGTCAGGCTTATTGGTCTAGTTTCCTGGATCACTTTTAAAAAATCAGATTGGCCACCTTCTAATCTTCAGGTACTATGGATGATTGATTTTTAACAATTTAACAGATCAGCAATTTTGTTTGAGTGCTTTCTGTACTTAAAGGTGTATATTCTTCAGGTCCAGGCGATTTATAATTTGTCTATTTGGGTCAGTGCAGTAGATCCAGTGCATTAGTTCTAAAGAACATTAAGAACTAAATTGAATGTGTGGCATGAACCAAACAAACCTCTGCTTTAAAATTGCATATCCTAAATTCTGAAAATGAGCTGACATTTTTGGCAGTGTGCATGTCCCTAGTATGCATATTCTGCTGTAGCTAGAACTGCACCTTCTGTACAAATGTATTGGACCATTCCTTAGCGTCCCTCCAGACCGGCCCAGATCGTGACTGATGGGTTGTGCACGCCTTCCATTAGGTGGAGAATGAGAATTCTGACTCTAGAGTGAGCCAATAAATGCCCTTGCTAGGTAGAAAAAGATTCAGTAATCTGTGTCCAGCAGGTGGAAGGTGGAGTGCTTTAGTCTCTTTTTTTTTTTTTTTTTTTTTTTTTTTTTTTATTCTATTCTATTCCTTTAATGTTTTCTGGATTTCTTTCCCATCTGTGTGCCTGGGTTTTTCTCTAACCTGTTCTGTGGAGGCTGAGGTCCATGGGGGTCTCTTACAGCCTTGGGGGTGTCACACCAGGGTGGCTGGGTCCCTCCCCCCCAGTCCCCCCTGAGACAGCATTTCTTCTGCTCTGTGTGTTGCCTTAGCCTCTTCGAGGGAAGTGTCTAGGTAGGGAGAGGAAGCCTTTTTATGTGTAAAATAAAATAGACAGGAAAGTGAGTCCTTTAGTTGACTGGGTCACAGAGTAAGAGGGCATACTGGCTCTCCTGCTGTGGTTTGTCAGCTGCCTACTCCCTCCCTCTTCCCTCCGGCGTCCTGAGGGGAAAACAAAAGGCACCATGCCACCGTTTTTTGTTGTGAAAAGCTCCTTCAGTGTTCTGTCTGCCAGCGCTGCAGTTTAGGAGCCAGCAGCTGCTGCAAGTATTGCACAGCCATCGACCGCTCCGCTGAGGCAGGTCCCGCAGTTGCGATTTTGCTGGCTGAGGCAGCGGGGAGCAATGATGCGGTAGTGGGTAAGGAGATTTTCATCCAGCTGAAGATCCTTGCTCTGGCTGACAGTCGGGTTTTTCTTCGGCTGAGGTCAGTGAACCTTCTCCGGCTGAGGCCGACGTACTTTTCCACGGCTGAGGCAGCTTGCGAAGTTTCTTTAAATTTCGCTGGCCGGCGTCTGTTCTGGATCATGGACCCTTCTGAACTGGTACCAGTAGATTGATTTTTTTTTTTTTTGTGGGGCACGGCTTGTGATTGGATCACAAACTCAGTTGCAGTCGAGCCTTGCTCAGGCTGAGGCAGTCGAGCCTTGCTCCGGCTGAGGCAGTCTGCGAAGTTTCTTTGAATTTCGCTGGCTGGTGTCTTATTGTGATCATGGACCCTTCTGAGCTGGTACCAGTAGATCAATTTTTTTTTTGTGGGGCACGGCTTGTGACTGGATCACAAACTCAGTTGCTGGAACTTGTACCTTCGCGGTTCGGAGATCTTAGTCTGGCAGTTACAAACTGGATGAAGTCTCTCGCTGACTACATTTTGCTGCAGTATCAGTCTTTTTAGTCAGGGCTATTTTTTCATTCCTGTCAGCCTTATGTGGCTGTTGGTAAGTTATTTTCAGTCTGTCTGGTCTCTGCTGCTTCTGGCAGCTTGGTTGACAAGCTCCTGCTATTTGATTCTTGTTTTGGCAGCAGTTTTTTCCTCCCTTCCTTAGGGAGGTTCTGGTTCTCTCGGGCCCATGGATCCCTCCTGTCCTGGTTTGTCTGCAGGGTACTTTCTGGTAGGGGTCCCTCTTCTGGGTACCCTTGGGAGTGCCATTCTGGCCAGTATTTTGCTTGGACTTGGTTCACTGTCTCTCTTTTCGGGATGTGCCTTTTTAAGGCTAGTTTGCCACAGCTCTTCCTTTCTTCCCTTGCCTTCGGGTGGGAGATTTAGCCTAGCACAGGTGGATTTTGCCTTTTATCGTTTGAGGCACCTCTCTCCTTGCACATTTGGCACTCCTTCCTTTTTCTGTGAGGGACGCAATTCTTTCCTGCTTGGCAGATCTGTTGCTGTGCATCTGGATTTATCTGCAGGGGAGTGGTTTGCTTCTAGATTCTGGAATTTCTCTGAGCTGGTTTTTCCACAGTTTGGTGTTAGTGGCCAGCTTCCTCTTGGGTTACTGGCCCGACTAGTTTCATCCTCTGTCTTGCGGCTGCATTTTGCTCCCTATGGTATGAGGATTCCGGATCTGTGATGCTTACCTCCCTCTTGGCGGGCGTTCCTTCTCTTTGTTGTCTGCTGCTCCTATATCGGTGGCTTAGCAGGGCGGTAATTGTGGCTCAGAGACCGCTTCAGGGCCAAGAGTGTCTCTAGAGGCATAGGGCTGTTTCTTCTTGTAGTTTTTCTCTGGGCCAGGGTAGTGCAGCGCCAGATCTATATTTCCTCCAGTTGTGCTCTTTTCCTGTTGGCCTCCTGGCAGCGCCTTCTTCTCTGGCTGTTCTCTGGGACTCCATCTAAGCATTTTTGCTTGTTGGGCACTGCTCCACAGTTCCACGTTGGCTTTATCCATTGCTGTGGGTTGAGGCTTGCAATTATATATGTTGTCTGGCATTTGGGGGGGGGGGGGGGGGGGTGGGGGGGGTTCTTCTTGCTGAATTTCGCCTTTCCTCAGGCTTTTGATTTGTTTCTGTTTAAGGAGCCTGATTCCATGCTTATGACGGGTGTTCTCTTTTTTTTTTTTTTTTTTTTTTCCCCCCCACGTTCTGGGGCATGTCTTTCATTTCATCTGGTGTTGGTGAGTCTTCTTGGAGTTTGTCTGCTCTGACCTCCGTCTTGGGAGTTGGTTCGAGTCTGTCTTCGAGTTTTTGGCGATTTGGGGAGCCCACCCTACGTTGGGGACTGCTGTTGTACATCCCACTCGTCTCTGGATTGATCTGTGGGACGCTGTGGAAGGTAAAATTGGTTATTACCTGATAATTTTCTTTCCTTTAGTCCGAACAGATCAATCCAGAGGCCCGCCCTTTACTGTCGTTTGTTTGCATTTAATTTCCCTTGTTATCAGGGGGGATGGTTCACTAAGTTCTGTCCTTTTCTAAGGGACCACTGGGAATTAACAGAAGACTACAGAAGATGGAGTGCTAGCATGATTGCAATTCCCACTTAGGTGGTTGCCCTCCTGCTACTGGAAAGGTTCTCTGGAGGCAGGAGTGGACTTTTTTGGATTGCTTTTCTTCAGCTGCTTTGGTAGCGACAATACTGAGATTAAGCTGGCTGCACATGTCTACATATAGTAAGACTCTGAAGTTCTCTCTATCTCCACCTGCTGGAAGGGGGACATACCCCACTTGTCTCAGGATTGATCTGTTGGGACTAATGGAAAGAAAATTATCAGGTAATAACTAATTTTACCATTTTCTATCGCACAGTTACAACCTGGACTTCACTACAGATTTTTCTTGGTCTACATGCAAGCTCAAACAATGTCAGGCAGTTCTTTCCACCTTGCCAACGTTCCTTCCTTTAGTTACAGTTGAGTCTGTCCCCAGTTGCAATTGGGGAATGGGAAGTTCCCTTTGCTTTGTAGTTCCAACCAGGGAGCTTCCTTTCAGCTGAGGTTGGACATCATAAGAGTCTAGGGTGTTTACAGTTCAGCTTTTCACAATGGGAACCTTGCAGTGTGTAATAGTTCTGTCTGGTGGGGAGCGTTTCTAGCCTCCTTGGACCTCAAGGAAACTTACCTTCATATTCCCGGTGCTCCTTACTGCAGAGGGATCGTAGCGATTTATGACCATGTCAGTCTTTCCATGTTGCCGAGGACATTTTTGCAAGGTCATGGTGGTAGTGGCAGCTTTCCTTCGTGAGGATGGATTGCAGGTTCATCCATACCTCGTGACTGGCTGATTTGCAGCTCTCTATCAAGAGACTCTGCAAACTTCATCCAAGATACCTACTTGTCTTCAGTTCTTAGTATTGGTAATCAGTGTCACCAAGAGTCAGTTTCCCTCACAGATCTTGGTTTTTTGGGGAGTGCTGTTCAATATAGGCTTGGGAAGTCCTTTCTTTTGCTGCTCAGCAACAGATGCCAACCCCAAGTCAGGTTTTACTTTTCCTACCAGGTCCAGGATATGGGAATAGGTTCAAGTTATGGGCACAAAGTTCTTTTTCTTGGACATTCCTTCATAGGCCTGAGTCCGTATCAGACCACTTCAGGGGTTCCTTCTCTGCTTTGGTCCCCATTTCTGTGGTTCCCTTCAAGCCAACAGTCTCAATGGTTGATTTCAACACAGCTTTTTGCTGATATTTCAGTTCTTTCTCCCTGAAGGTGGCTATCTGCAGCTTGTAGGCTGCTAGGGTGTGATGTAGCTGGCGGCAACAGATTTTGAATCCCTTCCAGAAAGCAGACAGTCAACTGCCTCCTCGCTTGCCAGATGTAGAGTCGAGGCCGGCTTATTTGCCAATTTTCTTCTATGATTTTTTGGGCGTCAAACAGACTTTTTTGACAGTCACAGCCTGCCATTTGATGTGGTTGCACTGCTGGGTGGTGAATGCAGCTTCTAACGATAGCTGGTTCAGCTCACTTTTCAGGGCAACTATTGTTTGAGGACTCCATGAAGTTGGTGGAAGACCTAGGTGATTGATAGACTCGGCATCTTCCTGAGGACATGTCTACAAGTTATTTTCGGACGGGCCAGGCTTGCCCTTATTTTTACGACACCAGGGCTATTGTCCTGGGAAGCCTAGTTTTCTTTAGCAATCCAGTCCAGGCGGGTTCTCAGAACTCCTGACTTCATCTGTTTGAGATCCTCTGGATTTCTACTGGTGACAGGCGCACAGTACTGTCTTTCCTGCATACTGTGGTTTCTGCCTTCCATCCCTTTCCACCTTTTTCTCTTCCCGCTTCATGTATGTTCACCATATACTCCTATACTATTTGGAAATGACCAGCTAGTTCTGTTGGTAAACTCTTTGCTTCTTGCTTTGCTCGGGACCATAGGAAAGTATCATAAGAAGGCTCACCATTTTTAGAATGGCAGATGTGGGGCATAGCGGTTTTGATGTCAGGAGGAGCAGACCTTTTGTAGAAAAGGCGTTGGTGTGAAGCTGAAAGACTGTTCCGCAAAAGTGCCATTGTATTCAAAATCCTTTTAGGGGAGCAGCTGCTCCCCTTGCACCCCACCTAGCTACGTCTCTGCATAGTGTGGCAGTCCCTGGGATGACCCACTGAGCAGAAGTGACTTCCAACATAGCCTTATGCACTGCTAAAGACTGTAGCTGTCTTCTAGTGCTCACCATTTTAAGATTAGCAGATGTAGCGGTGGCAGGATCAGAAGCAGATATATTCAGAACCTGGAGAGCCTTGGGTATATAGGAAGGTGGCGACTCCTTACAAAACACCTAATCTGCGATAGGATCATCAGATTCCTGACCTGAGCAGAAATGCTTCCCGGCATACCCTCATGTTGTCTGGCTGGTCTCAAGAAAAGGAATCTGGCTTAAAGTGCTGCAGTGGCTGTTGGCTGAGAGATGCAATTTCTTCAGCTGGCCTTTGTACAGGACAGTCTCTCCCGTTGCGGGTGGCAGCGTTTTCTTCCAGAGTGCAGTTGACTTCCTTTTCTGTGTCCCGTCTGGCTTTCGTGGCTGCCCTTTGCAGTTTGGCCACTTGGTCCTCTCCTTCCGTGGATGGCTTTTGCAGATCGCCCACTTGATCTGTCCTTTCCTTGCCAGGCTTTGCAGGCTTGGCATGGCAGCACTAGGCATTCCAGATTTGACGTGGCAGCACATTTAACTGCGGCCTGTGGATCATTGCTCCAGTCTGCTAAGGTTGCGGTACCCCGCCCCACTTGAGGACTGCTTTGGTAGATCCCACAAGTCTCTGGATTGATCTGTGGGATGCTGTGGAAGGTAACATTGTTTTTATCTGATGTTTTTCTATCCATTAGTCCCAACAGATCAATCCAGAGGTCCGCCCTTTGTTGTTCTGGGTTGTGTTTTAGTTGCCTATTTCATCAGATTCCTTCATTTGATTTTTGGCAAAAAAAAAAAGGCAAGACAAAACAAAGGAAACTTTGTTACCCTCCCGCAGGAGTGGTTGACGAGCTTACATGGGCATCATGCAGGCAGGAGAGGACTTCCTATTTCGTCTAACACTGCCTTGGTATAGACAATACTGAAGTTAAGGTGACTGCAAATGACCACATATAGTAAACCTCTGAAGTTCTCTCTATCTCCACCTGCTGGTAGAGGGACATAACCCACAAGTCTCTGGATTGATCTGTTGGAACTAATGGAAAGAAAATTATCAGGTTCTAATTTTACCTTCCCTTCTGCACTAGGGTTATTTGTTCTTTGTGCAGCTGGAGGATGTCTTCCCTTAATACAGCGAGAGTTTGTAAAGGCATGGAACAATGTTTAAGATTTGTATGGCTGCAGGGACCACAACTTTTTTTTTTCTTCAGTTGATCCAACAGCCGCACCTTTTTTACCATTTGGCATTTAACTTTCAAAAAGACTACTATAAAATGAGAACGGTGAAAAAAAGGAGCAGCTGCTAAGGTCAAATATTACATCAGGTGTGGATGCTGTTCAAAAATACCGTCCCGGAGGAGGAACGAAGACCAAACGACAGCCAGCATGGTTAAAAAGTGATGTGAAGGAAGCTATTGAAGCTAATATAAAATTCTTCAGAACATGGAAGGATTCAAATGAAAATAGGAAGCTACATAAAGAATGGCAAATCAAATGCAAAGTGCTGATGAGGAAGGCAAAGAGAATTTGAGAAGATTGCGTTGGAGGCAAAAAAAAACCTTTTAGGTATATTAAAAGCAAGAAGCCAACAAAAGAATAGGTTGGACCACTTGATGACTGAAGGGTAAAAGGGGCACTCAGGGAAGACAAGGCCATAGCAGATTAAATGAATTCTTTGCTTCTGTCTTCGAGGAAGATTTGGGAGAGATACCATTGCCAGAAATGGTATTCAATGCTGACGAGTCAGAGAAACTGAATTAAATCTCTGTAAACTTGGAAGATGTAATGGGGTAATTTGACAAATTGAAGAGTACCAAATCGCCAGGACCAGATGGCATACATCCCAGAGTATTGATAGAATTGAAAATTGAACTTGCATAACTATTAGTAATATGTAATTTATCTTTAAAATCAAGCATGGTACTGGAAGATTGGAGGGTGGCCAATGTAACGCTGATTTTTAAAAAGGGTTCCAGAGGAGATCTGGGAAATTAGATCAGTGAGCCTGACGTAGGTGCTGGGCAAAATGGTAGAGACTATTGTAAAGAACTAAGTTAGAGAATATTCAAAAGCATGGATTTAGTGAAGGGAAATCTTGCCTTACCAGTCCATTACATTTCTTTGAAGAGGTGAATGAACATGTGGATAAAGGCGAACGTTTTGTGTATCTGGATTGTGAAAAGGCATTTGACAAAGTACATCGTGAAGGACTCTAGAGGAAATTGGGAAGTCATGGGATAGGAGGTAATGTTGTGTATTAAAAATTGGTTAAAGGATAGAAAACAGTAGGGCTAAATGGTAAGTATTCTCAGTGGAGAAGGGTAGTGTGTGTTCCCAATCACCTTGCCCTCCCCAGGGAGGGGAAAACACTTCAGCCTTGTAAGCTGAAAATAAGAGGTACAATCAGACTTAGCTGTAGGCGCCCCACAAACAAAGGTTTATTGGTATAATCACTAAGCCAAAACTATACAAGGTAATTGTTCCCTCTGGAGCACACAGCAAAGCAAGACAGAAATCCTGAATAAAGTGCTCAGCTCACACTGTCCCATCCAACTACATATATATCATTTGTAAGTTTCATTTTGCCTAAATCATGTGATTTCCCATAAACTAGAACCATTAGGTAGCTTATGCCATATATAGATTGGTCATGCATTCTATCAGTCTCTCCTGATGGGGGTTCACGTGCAAAGTCGGTAGCTATTGGCTAACTACTTATCACTTCTGCGTGCAGTTAGAGAGCAAAAAAATACATAGAACAATACTCTTGTCCCCTCACCCAAAAACTGAAACATTCTAGTCTGTGTCCTCAGTCTGTTATTCAGCAAGTCCCAAGGTTAATCATTATATCCAGTTTATATGAAAGGCCTAGTCTCAGCTACAGCAAAGTCAGCAAAATGTGTATCCCTGAAGTGTCCACAGCTCCTAAGAAAAGCACTGTAAGTTACAAAGATACTAATTAGGCCAAGCTGTGAGAACCAAACTGAGCAAAGTACAGGCCTTAGGCCTTAGTAATAGGCTTAACATAGGAAGGAATATACAGTAGATAGTGGGGTTCCACAGGGGTCTGTGTTGGAACCGCTGCTTTTTAATATATTTATAAATGATCTAGATAGGGGAATAACTAGTGAGGTAATTAAATTTGCTGACAGTTATTCAAAGTTAAATCACTAGAGGATTGTGAAAAATTGCAATACAAACTTACGAGACTGGGGAGACTGGGAATTCAAATGGCAGATGACGTTTAATGTGAGCAAGTGGAAAGTGATGCATTTGGGAAAGAGGAACCCAAACTATAGATACATGATGCAAGATTTTGCGTTAGGAGTCGCTGACCAGGAGTCGTTTGATACTTTGAAACCTACTCAAGTGTGCTGCATCAACAAAGACAGCAAATAGAATGTTAGGTATGATTTAGGAAAGGAATGGAAAATAAAAATGAGGATGTTATAATGCCTTTGTATGCTCCATGGTGCAACCATACCTTGAATACTGTGTGTAGTTCTGGTTGCTGCATCTCAAAAAAAGATAGTGAAATTAGAAATGGTACAGAGAAGGATGACAAAAATGGTAAAGGGGATGGGACAACTTCCCTATGAGAGGCTGAAACGACTTGGGCTCTTCAGCTTGGAGAAAAGAAGGCTGAGGGGATTTATGATAGAGGTCTATAAAACAGTGGAGTGGAAAGGGTAGACGTGTATCACTTCACTCGTTCTAGAAATATTAGTAGGGGGCATGCTATGAAGCTACAAAGTAGTAAATTTAAAACAAATCGGAGAAAATATTTCTTCACTCAGCGTGTAACTAAACTCTGGAATTCGTTGCCATTAAATGTGGTAAAAGCAGCTTAGTGGGGTTTGTATAGCTTCCTAAAAAATGTCCATAAGCCATTATTAAAATGGACCTGGGAAAATCCACTGCTTATTTCTGGGATAAGTAGCATAACGTGTGTTACTGTTTTGGGATCTTGCCAGGTACTTGTGTCCTGGATTGGTCACTGTTGGAAACAGGATGCTTGGCTTGATGGACCTTTGGTCTGTCCCAGTATGGCAACACTTTATATACTTACGTACAGCATCTGCTTGTGCCTTCGAGTTCGGGGGGGGGGGGGGGGGGGGGGGGTGCCAGATGGTTTCTTGCAAGATGGTGGTTCCCATTTTGGTGGGATCTTCCACCATTTTGTATACGCTCTTCTGTATGAGCAGCCTTCATGTTTTCCAGCTTCAGCAGTCTGAGTGTTCTGCACTGCTGGTGACCTGAGCAGAGAGGATTTCCATAGCGTCCCACAGATCAATCCAGAGACTGGTGGGTTATGTCCCTCTGCCAGCAGGTGGAGATAACTTCTTGAGGCTCTATATGTGGACATGTGCCACCAGCTCAACCTCTGTATTCTATCTAGCAGGTGGATGGTCATATTTCTGCAGCTCTGCATTAGGACTCCTTGCCCGTTCCCTTGGGATGAGTTGTTACCCCAAGGGGTTGAGGGCTTGCTTCCACTGAGGGATACCTGGTGCTCCCAGGTCCCTCCCTTTCCCCCCCCCCCCCCCCCCCGCACACTGGTTCCTCTTCTGGGCATGTGAGTTTATTCTTCTGAAAAAGAAAAGGAGCCAAGGAGATCTGAAGGAATCAGAACTGTTAGCTCACAGTAAGCAGGGATCTACTTCAGGGAAGTGGCCTGGGAGGGCCGTTGTGCTAAGCGGGTTGAGGAATTTTTTTAGTGCTGGAAGCACATGGCAGCCCCGTCTGAGTCCGTGAAACGCTGCTCTCGGTGTGCGGCAGATACGGATTCAAAGTCTCTGCTTTCTCGTTTGCCCTTTAAGGGCAAGCTGCTGTTTGGCAACGATTTGGACCAGATTGTAAAGGACCATGGTGATTCTAAGGGTCGTCGGTTGCCGGAGGACAGGCCTAGGTCTTCGTCTCAAGCGGGTCCTTCTCGGGCCTGGTTTCGGGAGGCTAGGTGTTATCGTCCGGGCAGGTCGGTGGCTTTCTCTAAGCTTCGTTTTTCTCTGGTGGCGCGGCCTCAAGACGCACCTCGGGCTCTCGTACCCAATGATGGGGCCTTGGTCCATCTTCCAGGGTCAACACTATCAGTTCCAGGCGCTTCCCTTCGGGCTGGCTACAGCTCCAGACATTTTCCAAGGTTATGGTAGTGGTGGCAGCATTTCTGCGTCAGGAAGGGGTGCAAGTGCATCCGTATCTCGACGACTGGTTGATTCGAGCTCCGTCCTTTCAGGACAGCGTATAGGCGACAAAGTAGTCACTCTCCTGTGGTCGCTGGGATGGATCGTCAACTTGGAAAAGTCATTTGGTGCCATCTCAGTCCTTGGAATACCTGGGAGTTCTCTTCGACACCCGGGTGGGCAGAGTCGTCTTCCCAGAAAGCCGGCGATAGAAGTTGCAGATGCAGGTACAGAGTCTTCTGAGCACTTCGGCGCTCAAGGCCTGGGACTATGTTCAGGTGTTGGGTTCCATGGCGGCTACGTTGGAGGTGGTTCTGTGGGCCAGGAGTCACATGAGGCATCTTCAGCGATCCCTGTTGAGCCGCTGGAAAGAAAATTATCAGGTAATAACTAATTTTTCCTTCCTCCAGAATGTGTGCTGGCAATGTATAAAGCATTTCTTTTAAAATAGTTTAATCTGTCCTCTGGGCACTCTTTGGGTATCTCTGGGAGAATTTATTTGGTGTCAAGCAGCCTAGGTTCTCCTGTAATCTGGAATTAGAGGAATGGTTGAAATCGGACCCTAATTTGCAAGAAGGTGAGGAGGAAATCAGGATACTGATTCTTCAGGATACTGTAGGTGGTTGTCAGCTTGAGGATGAGTTGCCCCCTCATGAGGTTCCTTCAGTGTGTTTTACAATGTGGGGTTGTAAGAACTTATCTGATTTCTTCAACTTTGAATTTGATGGGGAACTGGCGGCCAGTGAGGGACTTAAAGTAAATCCTTTAATGAAGGGAATTGGGAAGTCTGGAAAATCTTTTCCTATGCATCAGGACAATCGGAGATTCTTCAGGCTTGGAATATTCCTGATGCTCCATTTTAGGTTCTCTAGATCCATGATCTGACTGTATCCAGTACTGGATAAGAGGCCATTTCCCAGGCCGCTGGCTCTTAATGCTGTAGTCTTGGCTGGTGCTTAGAAAACTACAATACCGGTAGCTGGAAGCTTGACTCTTAGAAATCCTCAGGACTGCCATATGGATGCTAGAGACTCTTTAAAAAAAAAATGTTTTGGCTCTGGAGGTGCAGGCAGCTGTCTGGTTCCTTGGTTGCCAGTTCATGTTTTCGTGTGTATTGAGTTTTTTGGGTAGAGCTTCTGATGACTTGCCTTTGATAGATGGGGGAAGTTGCTGAGATGGGTTCTGCTTTCATATTTAATCTTTTTCAGCAAAAAAAAAAAAAAACTTTTGAGATGCCAATTTCTTTCTTTTCCATTTTCACATGCTGTAAGACAATACTGGTTCTACCTTGGGCAGGGCTCTTGGCTTTCATGAGTCAGAATTCAGTCTCCACTTGCTGGTAGGCAAGTAATTTCCTGGGCCTGTCTGGAAAGCAAATTAGCAGGTAAGATCTAATTTCCACATTTAAAAAAAAAAAAAAAGCTTCCCTGCTAGTTTCACGTCCTTTGTCAGGGGCTAATGCTATTGTAAAGTACTAAATAGGGAATTTTGTTCTAGGCACATCCAGAGAGCTGGGGGGGTGGGAGGGGCAGCAAATATCCTAGAGCCCTGGACCAAGTTTGGCTAGGGTAGTGAGGCCAGTCTGTGTCTGCCATAGGGTACAGCATGCTGACTGCATGCGCGGCGTGGCCTTCAGAACCAGCAGCTGAACAAGGGTAATGGATTATTTTTATAGTGTGTAAATGTGACTCGTTCAGTCTGCCTTTTTCTCAGTGAACATTTTATATGTGCTAGGCAATTCCATTCCCAGCTTTTGTATCCTGCAAATTTCCCAATAGGATTCATAGCGGGTTACAATAAAAATTCAGTACAACTTGACTTTTTAGCTAGGAACGTTTCATATTTATAAGTCAAATACTAAATTCCACCAGTCCTGATGTGTGGCTTGATTCAGAGATTTCCAGTGCCCAAAGACAACTTTCAAAGCTAAACCAAGCAATGTATTCACAAGCAAGCAGTCATTGTAACTTAACAGAGAACAAAAACACTGGTCTCTGAGCAACACATACTTGTAGAACATAGGACCAGTGAAGTGGAAGATATCTGTTAAAGTAAGCCATACATCAGTCCAAAATGGTGCAAGACACACACGGTGAAAAATAAGGTGTTTGAGAGTGCCCCGCTGAGCATGTCGATATATCCATTATACGGAGAAGTGGTCTTTGTTACTGACCTACTTTAGAGATGCATGTTGAGAAGGTTTTCATTCTGTCCTCCCCCCCCCCTTTTTTTTTTTACCCTTCCCCTCCTTCACGCTTTTTGAAATTTGTATACTGTTGTACTGTTTTAAAACAATAAAAATACTAAGAATTAAAAAAAAAAAAATTCAGTACAACTTAAGATTTATCAAGATGCTTATCAAATAGTATTGAGCTTTCTTAAACTGAAAGTCTACAGTAACTCGAGGTGTGTTGTTCCCTTCTCTTGTCAACCATTGTGTAAAACAGCATCATACAACTTTGTAAATGTAATCTCTAAAAACTGTTAAATGTAAGCCACATCGAACCAAAACTCATTTTTGGATTGTTGTGGGATGAAAGTATGAATAAGTAAAATAAAATTGCTGTCACTGTTCTGTCAGGGCAAATAGGATTGTCTTCTCAATTCACTGATTCCCTGGAATTGACGTGCTTTTAATTCCTGTCCACCCTGGGTCCCTCAGCAGGGGGGACCCTGGTGGGTTTTGGCCCCAGAGCTTGACCTAGTTGGTTAAGCGGGCTCTGCACAGGTCCGCTCTTGGGACCTAATCCTAGCCCAAACCTACATCCTCTTGGTGGGGAGCCTTCTGCACTGTGGAATGGATCTGATTGTTCTGGAGGGTCTGGGTTCTTTGGAGGGAGTGGACGAGGACTTGAAAGTCCTCTTGGGCTCCCAGTCCACTGTAGACTCAAGTTCTGAGGACCCTCCCTGTTAGGCTGGGGAGGAGCAGCCCCATGGGTTCCAGCTGCTGTAATGAGGAGCTGTCTCATCTCTTAGATGAGGTCATGGGGGCCTGGGCTATGCTTAAACCCTCCTGCATCAGGACCCTGAAGCATCTTTCACTCCCTTAGGGCTCTCATCCACTGCTTGAGGGTGGATTGGGACTTCCTGGATTGCCCTCTTGGGATCGCTGGGGCTCTTGCTCATCTCTACCTTTGCTCGGGAGGTTGAAGTGCTGGTCTTCTGAGAGTGGATGCCTTGGTTACAGTAGTTCTGCAGGTGACCGCTGTACCTGTCCAAGAGGGCTCAGTTCTCCTGGTGCTCCTTGAAACGAATGTGGAGCAGCAGCTCCACCTTGCCTTTTCAGTGGGGGATCAGTATTCAGACTGCTGTTTGTGGTGGTTCCAGTACTTACGAGTCCCTGGAGATTTCTCACCTGGAGTCTGGGAAGACCTTTTTTGGTGGAGGTTCTATATATATTCAGTGTCTGCGTCGGGGAGTCACCATTGGTTGTGGGTTTGCCACTGGGTGTGGGTGCAGTTTCCAGAAGCTTTTGATTCAGCTGTCCTTATGGGGGTGCTTGCTCTTTGATGATGACTTGGAGAGGGATGTGGGGGAAGCATCGCTCTACCGCCCTGAGCTGCACAAGAGTGTGCAGTGAATCTTGGCCTTAAGGGGGTTGCACTACTTCAGGTCGTCTTGGTGCCCATTGGCCCAAGTGGGGGGCAGAGTAGTTATCTCAAGTAGAGGTCCTTTAGAGGCCCCAAGCGAGCTGGGCCCTCGGGTCTTCAAGCAGGACCACAGCTGCAGTCTGTGCAATGAGGGTGCTCATTTCTGGTGCAGGGTGTCTTTCTGCAGTGAGCGAGTCCATGTCACCGCAGATCAGGAGGTTGTGGAGGTGGTTGTGAAGGAGTACTCTATGCAGCCTGTTCGGATGTCTTCATGAGGCCTTCTCCCCCCCCCCCCCCCCCCCCCCCCCCAGTGGCATGGCTTTAAAGTGCCAGGCTATTACTCTTTATCTCTGTGATATAGGAATGGTGGAATCAGTTCTGCCAGCGAAACTTGGCCTGGACAGGTACTCCATCTACTTCATGGTCCCAAAGAGGGGTGGCTCCTCCCCCCGCCATCCTGGACCTTAGCGTGGATGCCTGTCTGTGACTCGAGCGCTTCCGGATAGAAATGCTTTTGTCATTGCCTCTGCTGGGGGTGTTCTTAACTTCCCTAGCTCCCGGAGGCTTACTTCCACTTCATTGTGGCTCATCCCAAGAAGTATCTGTGCTTCTGTGTTGGGGGATCACTTTGTTTTGGGCCTTGCCCTTTGGTCGAGCTAAGGCGCCCCATATGTTTTCCAAGATAATGGTGGTGGCTGCAAACCTCCTGCATCAGGGTATTTGGCTTCATACCTTCCTAGATGACTGGGCAGACTCTGCTTCAGAAGTCAGATTTGGCTTCCTTGCAGGTCACTTCTCTCCTGGAGTCCCTGGGCTGGGTAATGAACCAGCCCAAGAGCCTTCTGACCCTTCTTGGTCCCTGGAATATCTCAGGGTCCACTTCAACATGGTCAGAGGTATGGTTTTTCTTCTGGAGGAGCAGGCAGAGATGCTGTGGGCACAGTTGTGTTGAGAACTCCTGGAGTTCATGGGTTGGGAGTACTTGTTTAGCAGCGCTCTGACTCTGGAGGTGGTTCCATGGGAGAGCGCTCACATGTCTGGTACCACATGCCCTGTTGTCCTGATAGGCACTACCCTCTTAGGACTTTGCTTATTCTCTCCTGCTCAAGCCCAAGGTGAAGGACAGTGAACCTTCTCAGCTGGTCACTGTGGATGCAGACTCTGTTGGAGGTCACTGCTTTGGGGGTGTGGCATAAGGCACCTGGTCAAGCCAGGAGGCGTCCTGGTCCAAGAACTGCCTGGAGAACTGGGCAGTCTGGCTCTGCACGAGTTTGACACTCTTGGAAGGGAAAGCAGTCAGTGCTGTTGGACAGTGCTATGGCAGTGGCGTACATAAATGAGCAGGGCGAGTCTGGTGAGTTGTCAGTAGGTAGACACACATTTGCAGGCTCTTTCAGCAGCCAGTATTGCAGGCAGTATGCAATCAGACATTCTCAGTCACCCTCTCCTGGATCGTGAAAATGGTAGCTGGGGCTTTGGGCCGTCCAGTTCCTTGTGGACTGCTAGGGGTTTCCTCAATTCAACTTGATGCATCTAGAGCCAATGTGAAGGCAGAGCACTTTTCAGTCACTGGAGTGACCTGATCTCTCTCAGTATAGATGCTCTGGTAAAGCCTTGGCCGGTAGTGGAGCCCCCCACACCTCCAGTCTTCCTCCATGTTGCATGTCATTCTTATTTGGTCTTGCTGATGTCAGACTGGCCTCGTAGACCTTGGTATGTGGATCTCTGGTGTCCTCTGGTAGAGGATCAGCCTCTGCTACCCAGGTGTCGGGGTCTACACCAGCAAGGGCTGAGTATTGGGACCCATTTTGGCTGACGTTATGGACATTGAGAGGTGCTTTCTATCCTAGTTCACTTCAGGAAGTCCTCCACATCCCTGACTTATGTCGGGGTATGACATATATTTGAATCCTGGTGCAAGGTACAACCCCTATCTTGCTGGAAGGCTCAGGTTCCCAATGTTTTGAATTTTTTTGCAGCAGGGTCTTGAGGGCCTAGGTGGCTGTGTTCAGCTTTCAGGAAAAGAAGAAAGGCATCTCTGGCTTTAGAGAGGTAACTTAGTTTCCAAAGGGGGGGGAGGTGGCCCATCTGCACCCATTTGTCCTTCCTTTCCTTCTTGGGACCTCAGTCTGGTCCACTGGGTGTTCGAGGTTCCGTTTTTGCCCCTGTGGTTGGCTTCCAGCAAGGATCTGACCCTCATCACCTCTGCTAGGAGGGTTTCTGAATTGCAGGCCCTCTCTCTCCCTCTGAGGATTCCATGCCCTTGCTCATGATACCATCCTATTCTGAATAGTCTGTTGGGGGGGGGGGCCTCCAAAACATGTTCCAGTTCTATAAGGTGCTCTACTGCATGTTGGCAGAGTGGGAGATGCTGGTTGGGGCTCTTAGGGGATCCATAGCTTTGGACAAGTTATAACCTTTTTCACCAAAGGAGTTGGATAGGGACTGGAACGTGGATGTCTGTCACTGCAGTTACTAAGGAAACTGCCATGCATGTGTAGGGGAACTTGGAGCAGCAGTTTAAGGTAATTTTTTCCTCAGTTGCTTAAGGCATACAGTTCATTTGTTTCAGGTAATATGCGCATGCACCAGCGTTTGTCGGTTTGGAGGCGAGACGGGCAGTTCCTGCTACAGCTTACCGTTCCCCTGAGGATGCCAGAATGCGAAACATGCAAGCATGTAGGTAACGATATTAGAAGGGAGTAACTTGCACAATTTTCACTATTGCATATTGAATCACAGATGAAACTGGGTCATCGAATGAGTTAAGAACGGCAGCCTGGAACCAGTAATCATCTTAACCTACCCTGCAGATAAGTGATCAAGATACTGTATACCATATAGATACCTAAAAATATCAAGTTGGACTCAACCACTAAATTAGAAATGTGTAACTTCAATATAAAACGTGGCTGTAAATAGTGTGGCTATTATCTTATTTCTGATGGAGGAAAAGCCTCTGTATCCCTGATCCAGGAAACTTTTACTTCTGGTTGTTTCGGGATAGAATCTTCATTGACTCATAAAACCTCCTTAGGTGCAACTACACTCCAAATGTTTCTATTGCATTTTTTAATGAAAAGTGTTTTGCACTTATCTTAATTTTGGTCAAGCAGTATTGCGTCCGACGGGGTCCCGTTTCGCCATCTTCGACTTTCTCAAGGAAATGACCTCGTACTGCATACGCTCTAATATCTGTAATTATAAAGTTTTAATCAGCCACTACGAAAAAACCATATAGATACAACAGTGTGAAATTTATGAAGGCAGGGAGGAGGGTCCAAGTGCTATTATGGTGGCTCTGGGTGACTCCTGAAGAGCTGTTAAAAAGCTCAATAATGTACACCCAGTTTCTCAGCACTACTAGGCATATCCTATATAATACACACCTCCAACGTTCTAACCTGCCTGGGACCATGGCTCCCTCAGAGGTGGTCTGCTAGGCAGGGTAGAACGCACTGTCGTCAGTGACAGCTGATTCCAAGGGAAGGGGAGGAGTAGGTACTCCTCCCCCTGCCTGGGAATCAGCTGTCAGTGCGCTGCTCCCTGCCACTTCGGAGCAAGTGGCAGGGAGCGGGGCAACACAGACACCCCCCCTCGCCGCATCACCAAACCACCCCCCCCCCACCCGACAACATCAACACCCCGGCCAGGCAGGGGGAGGAGTTCCCTACTCCTCTCCCTGCCTACGAAACAGCTCTCAGTGCTGCCCCCCCTGGGCCACACCAACCCCCTCGCCACCTGTAGCCGCCAATACTAACACTGTCCACCGCTGCTGCTTCTGTTGAGCAGCAGCAGCAGGCTGGACAAAAAGAAAAAAGCAAAAAAACATTTCAAACCTCAAACAGTGCTCTGTAGACAGCCAGCTGGCATTGGCTGTCTCTACAGCCGCTCCTCCTCTCCCCTGCACGTCACTGCCCCTGGAGGAGCGCAGCGACGTCACAGGGGAGAGGAGGAGCGGCTGCAGAGACGACAGCCAATGCCAGCTGGCTGTCTACGGAGCACTGTTTGAGGTTTGAAATGTTTTTTTGCTTTTTTCTTTGTCCAGGCCGCTGCTGCTCAACAGGAGAAGCAGCAGCAGCAGCCGGACAGCGTTAGTATTGAGTGTTAGTATTGGCGGCTGCGGGTGGCGAGGGGGTTTATGTGCTCGGGGGGGGGGGGGGGGGTAAGGGGCTTGGGTGATGCGCCGAGGGGGGGGGGGGTCTAGATCGGGAGGGTGGTGTGTGTGTGGGAGGGGATTACCTTGCTAGCGCCTGTTTCATCTGTTTCGGAAACGGGCCTTTTTACTAGTTCAAAACTAAAAGAAGAGGAAGATTGACTATAGGTTTCTGTATTGCGAACATAGGTATATGAGAGCCATGTTCTGGTTGCAGTTGCCAGAATCTCTAGAGGTAACCTTTGTGGAGTTATGGATGGACTTAATAGCTGATTATTTTGTAAGACCTGGTGCATTTCTCCTCTTAGTGGCCTTTGCCATGGTCAGCAGGAGATGGCTCTGGCTGTGCCATTGGGCTGCAGATGTGGCTTTCAAGAAGCTGCTCAGTCAGCCACCTTTTAGGGGTGCTTGCTGTATGGAGAGGACCTGGAGAAGCTGTTTAAGGACTTGGGAGATGCCCATCATGTTAGGCTTTCTGAGCTGTGCCAGAAGTGCTTCCAGCAGGCCCCATGTGGTTAAGAACTCCTGCAGGGTTGGCAGTATGTTCTGTTTTGAGAAGCATCACTCTGGCTTTGCTCTGGGACCTATCAGGTCCTTCAAACCATGAACCTTTCGTGGCTCCAAAAGATCCGGTGGTGATGGGCCCTCTGGCTTGGCTGGAGTTTCCAGATCAAGTTTCTAGATTTGATATACTGCCGTTTAGAACAGTGAAATAATGGGAAAGAAAATAGGGAATGGGGAAAGATCTTTCCAGTGAGGATGTGCTGGGCTCTCTGATCAGAAAGGGGACATTCTTTTGTCTCACAAGTGAGTGCACATTCTCAAGGTGGTCAAGTGGGGCTGTGCCCCGGAGTTGACACGCCCAGTACCGCATGTTTTCAGGACAGTCACACTCGTGCTTCAGCACCTCTTAGACCTGTGGGTGGTGGAGCTGTGGCTGGGATGTTACTCCCATGTGTCATGGCCCCAAAGATCCTTTTGGCCTGTCCCAGGCCTCAGAGGGGTAAATGCCAGCCTCAGGTTTCACCTTTTTTTGATTTGAGGTATTCTGCTCAGTAATCCTCTCGGTTCAGCTGGGCAAGTTCTTGGGCCTCTGAAAGGTACAGGGGAGGTCTCTCCATATTCTAATCGGGGAGGACGTAATGAGCACTTTCTCCATTTTTCTATGCTGGGGCATCACCTTCAGTTTCAGACCCTTCCCTTTGGTCTAATTTTTTTTTCCTTACACATTCAAGGATATAGTAGTGGTGGCCCACCTGTGCTGCAACAGACGTTCAGATTTATATATGCTTGGATGATTGGCTGAGCCAAGCCAACTCAGTAAAAGATTCTATATGGGCTCGTTTGTTCATCCTGCTCTTGGAATATCTAGGTAGGGCGGTGAACCAGGCACTGATTGTCTCAATCCCAGAACTATAGAATTTTTTTTTAAATTCTTAGAATTGCCCATAGGGCTTTTTATGAGAATCCCCACTTAAGTAATCTTGCAATTCCTATACTCTTATGAGAATGAGGTTTCTCCAGGATTTTAGAATGGTCCTTCCTCATGCATCATGTGAATGTTGGGAATCCACATGTACTGTTATATTTGCATGGATAAGCCCCCACACTGTGGAATAATTTACCCAAATCTATCTGGGCTGAAATGTCTTTAAAAAAAAAAAAAAGTTTAAATTTTATTAACTCATTTTTTTTTTTTTTTTTACTCTGGCGTTTGTGACTCAGGCTGATGAGAAATTGAAAATCTATTAGTACCTTTGGGAAACACATTACAGTAATTGTTTTTGCTATATTTTGTTTTTTTCCCCCTTTGGAATGCATGAGAGGCCTATCCTTTTCATAGAGTTCTGATTTTGTTTGCAAACCGTGTTAATCCACAAAGACTGAGCGGTATGTTATCTCTCTACATAAAACGCACCTCCAACGTTCTGAAGCCTCCACAAGTCCCAACGTTCTAAATGCATGGTGGTGAAACCAGGAATTCACCCATGAGTGTTGGCCCTGCCCCCGCATCGAATGTCATGACGTCGAGGGCGGACCAATGACACTCAACCAATCGCATCACGAACCCGTTACTAAGCGATGGAAAGTGACATAAGACACATCGCGGAACAATGAAAACCAGTAGCACACAGTTGCTACGCGACGTCAACAGCAACACTAAAAGGACCATATAGATCTCTGCTCTCCACACAAACGGACACGGAGGGCATAGGAGGGAAGGAAAAAAAACAGCACATACACATACACACACACTCTCACTCTTAACTGGCTATAATGAGCAACTGACCTGCCACTATCACAGGGACTGCTAGCACCTCTCTCTCTCACACACATACACATGGGACACAGAGGGGATGGAAGACAAGGAACGAATCATTGGGTATGGAGGGGGCGGCAGGGGGAGATAAGGCAAGAACTGCCTCAAATGTTTGTGATGTGCTATGTACAATTATAGTGCTATGTACAATTATAATGCTGTCTCCATTTTGACCCTACCCTTTCACACACTCTTTCACACAGACGCGCACACACACACACTTACACTGTCTCTATCTCACCCACACACATACACACACTCTCCCACACAGACACACAAATAGGCCTTATATGGTTCAGCTGTCCTGTGTAAAATTTCACTACTGTCTCTTCATTTTCACCCTACCTGCACACTCTTTCACACAGACACACACACACACACTTTCTCTGTCAGTCAGACATACATACATATACACACTCTCACTCTCTCTCTATACCCTTGCTAGCGCCCGTTTCATTTGTTTACAAAACGGGCCTTTTTTACTAGTTTTTTAATAAACTGTAAATTTTGGATTACCTAGGGTGTTAAGTTAAATACAGTACTGGGAGCGAAGGCATGGACAAGCTGCAGGCCCACAATTGGTCAATCATAGGCCCAGGAGGCCTCCAGGCTGCAGTCCAGCTTTTGAGCTCCCTTTCGGCTACCCATAGAAGTGCCTTGGGCTCATATGTGCCCTCTTCAGATGGACCTTTTATCTCAGTGGACTGTAATCTGCTGGGATTTATCTCTGGACTAGTAAAAAAGGCCCGTTTCTGAAACCAATGAAACGGGCGCTAGCATGTGGTTTTTTGTGTGTGTGTGTCAGTTATTTTGTGTGTGTGAGGGTGCGATGTGTGTGCAGGTTGTTGATGATGGAGGTGGTGCGTCGGTGTGCGGTTGTTTCGTTAGTTTGGCAGACAGTCTCCAGCGATTCCTAGGCAGGGAAGGAGTACTCCTCCCCCTTCCTTGGTCGCTGTTTGCTGCTGACTGGGTCGCGGGTAATCCTTCCAGCTGGGCCGCAGCTTATCCTGTTCGCCCACGTCCCAGATGGTGATGGGCACGTTGTTTTCCGGCTCCTCTGACTCCATGTCAAGCGTTCCCAAATATAGTCTATGCTATAGGCCCTCTGGCACTCTTCAGTACTGGCATTAGGCATTTAAAAATTTCTCCCCCCCTCCCCGGTCTATTTTTGCACATACCCACAGCAGGAATATTTTTCTCTCGTTCCAGCGGTGGTTCTGTGCTCTCCGTGCTGCACAGATAATGAGCCATTCTGCTGGGGAATGCTCCTCCCTTATTGTCACGTAGTTTCCTCTGATTGGTCCGTCTTACGTTGCCTAGTGTTGCCTGGGAACGGTGTTATGATGGTCCTTTGTGTTTCAGAATGTTGAGGGTGTTTTTTCTGATTGGTCCGTCATGCGAGGGCGGGGCAGAGAGACATGGTAAGTGTTGTGGCTTCACCACCATGAATCCATGAACCCTTCAGTGAGTGACTGAGTGACTTCAGAACGTTGTCTTCAGAACGTTGAGGGTGAGTTTTATTATAGTAGATTGGCTGGACAGTCCAGATGTCTCTTGTGGGAGGTTCCGCTGGAGCTGCCTAACTGGGTGATTTAAACCATGGTTGCAAGTTTCCTTGGGAAGCTTGCTGCTTGGGTAGAGTAGCACAGGGGTGTTCCTCCTGGTGGCCTCTTGGTCAATCAATCGCAAGGAGTCCCGGTATGTGAGGTTGACACTGGTGAACTTCCTCCCCCTGATACGGGAAGAACAGTTCTGTGATGGCAGACAATGCAATAGAAGTCAGGTCCTGGAAACCACAAACCTATGTCACTGGGCACAAGCAAATCTGCTAGCTTTGCCAGCAGTTTGCATAGCAGTCTAAGAAATGTCCAGGTGGACTTCCTCAGTTGATCTCTGCTTAATCTGTTGAGTGGGCCCTGTGGCTACGGCCTTTTATTAGTCATCAATCTCATAAACCAATGCTGCGTGGCATCCCTTTTTAATCCATCTGGTGGTCCTAGATTGGCCATAGAAACCGTTGTAAAGATCTAGTTTATTGGAAAATCTGCCTCCCCTTACCAGAGGTTGCAGCTTGCTTTAGCAGGATCCAGTAGAAATTATCTGGATCCTTTCTGGATTATGGTTTGGCCCTTGAGGGGCAGTGATTAGTAAGGAAAGGTAGTTTTTTGTCTGCAATGATTTCCACCTTATTCATGGCCCTCAAATCTTCCACTTCCCTGGCTTAGCTCCTGATTTGTAGCAAAGAGCAAGCAGTGGTGAATTTGGAAACATGGGTCAAAGGTACCATTTTTTCCAGTTTCATGAAGTTTGATTTACTGCCCCTGCTTATTTACCACCCCTGTAGTAGCCCCTTGGGTAAAACATGTCCATGTTGTGCATTTGTGTATATAAACCTGGGAGCTTGAGTAGTGAATAAAGTCTACATTTATCCAGTCTGCTCTTTGCTACCAACATTGGATCTTGCAAACAGTTTGACTTAGTTTTATTAGTTCCCAATTTGGAAGGTCTTTGAGAGCTGGTGCTGTTGGCGTTCCCTTTCTCTATGGAAGGTGCAGATTCCTGAGATCCTTGGGTGTCTGCAATAGGGATTGATGCTGAACTTAACCTGCTGGAGTAAAATCCCGGGACTTCCCAGCCACTCATGGGGTTTTGCTTGGTCTTTAGAGGATCACTCACTGGTATCATCCTGTTCCTGTTTTTCCTCTTGATTTGAATATAGTGCTGAATGTCCACTCGGAGGTTGGCTTTGCTTAAGGACCTCACTCTGAAGATGGGTTTTCCTAGTGGCGGTTTTGTTGGCTAAGATGGTGTCAACTTCCGTCTCTTCCTCGACGGGACCCAGCATCTCTCCTTGGAGGATTCGGTGTCTATCCGTACTGTTCCTTCCCAAGGTGATCTGGAGGCATGCTTAATTTTTTGTGGATGGGGGTCTGAACTCTACTTCCAGGAAGCTTCACAAGTTGGACATCTGCAGAGTTCTGCTCAGGTATTTGCAGAAGACAAGAGTTTTGCCTCATGGATCTATTTTTTTTTTGATGGCACTAGGCAGGGCCAGGTGGTGTCCAAACAACCTACATTTGTAGGAACAAGAGTGCCCCTGGATTGATGGCTCGCAGAGGTCTGGGCTGTTTCCCCAGTGGACATCTGCCAGGTGGTGACATGGTCACTGTTCCATTCCTTTGTAAAGCATTACAGATGTGTTAGCCAGAGCCTGTTTAGTCATAGCGCTGTCTTTTGGAGGCTTTGGAGTAATGTCCCAGACCCAGTACTTTGGTACATCCAGCTTGTTGAGGATGGTAAGCTAAGGAAAGCAAAAATTAGCCTTGTGTTTGGTTGGGCTGTGTACCATTCTAAGATCCTCAGAAGACCGGTTGTCAGGACTCTTGGGGATCTTTCTCTCCTGTGGTGGTCTCTTTAAAAATAAAAAAAAATTTGAAACATGTGTTTGGCATTGTTGCAGTGGTTGGGGCAAGAGTGTGCTTTATGGGACCTTCTGCTGCTTTCGCAGAGGCATACTGGATTTTGTCAGCATCAACGCTACTTATTACTTGTGGTGATATCTGGAAAAGATCAGTTGCTTTACCTTCATCTATTGGCAGGAAAGAATAACACCTGCATGTTCAGGATAGTACAGCCTAAGGGAGTGGGAGGTGAACAGGTAAAACTACATTTCAGCACCTTCTGTTGTAAAATCACACAGTCCAGAGTTACAGCCAGCCAGACTGGAGTCTCCAATGTTGGGGATTATTTTTACTACAACAATAAGCTGTAACTTTGTGAGCTGCTGCAAGAATTTAACTTACCGATATTCATCTGACACTTTTGTATATTATTTTACCAGTTGGGTTATTGCAATTAGGATTTAAAAAGGGTTTGGACGGCTTCCTAAAGGAAAAGTCCATAGACCATTATTAAATTGGACTTGGGGAAAATCCACTATTTCTGGGATAAGCAGTATAAAATGTTTTGTACTTTTTGGGGATCTTGCTAGGTATTTGTGACTTGGATTGGCCACTGTTGGAAACAGGATGCTGGACTTGATGTACCTTTGGTCTGTCCCAGTGTGGCAATACTTATATCCCTGTGTACCCTGTGCTAATATTAGCTGTGATGGTCCAGTTTGGCTTTGGTTGCTCACTATTGGTTGGAATATATATTCAGTTAAAATATAGGTTTCAAGCTAAAACTGACACTTAGCTTTTGAATCTGTTGGCAGGTACAGAACATTATCCAAACATTGCTGTGCATACATCTTAATTGAACAGATTAAGTTCTCCATCAATCTCTAACCCCTTACCTGTAGTAGTCCTAACTGAAAACCAGGTAACTTGTCTAGGGCTGATTATTTTTAATGGTCTTATTATACAAATGATACATCGGTGTCTATATGTTTGCTTACCTCTGATAGTTCAGGCAGGTGGATGTGTAAACCTCTATGCTAGTGGCTGATGGCACTCACAGACTTCCTGTTTAGCAGTGTTTGTTGCTAGAGCTATTCAGTTGCTCGGAAACAGTAGTGCTGATGCCAGTCTTTGTGATGTAGAGATTCTGCTGATGCTTTGCTTTGTGACACACCTGGTGTCTGCTATAAAACTCTTAAGGATTCTAGCTGGTCTTCAGTGAGCACTGCCCTTGGTATGGAGAAGCAGTGTGATAGACCTGTGTGGTGCATATAAGCATACATTTTGTTCTAGAAATTTGTAGGTACTGTTGAACTGAAATTTTCATATTTACTATTTTCCAGTGACTTTTGAATAAGTTCATTGACTTAAAATGTCTATTCCTTGTCATCAAGCAGATGCAGCCATTACAGATGGGTTGTGTCCATCAACCAGCAGAGGGAAATAGAGAGCACACTTTTTTCAGTGCCTCATACCAGCTTGCTCCACTGCCTCTCTTCAGTATTCTCTATCTCCCGTAGCAGAGTGGCTGCAGCTTCTTCGAGCTCCATCTAAAATCTGCCTTGAGGTTGCTCCTGTGCTTTTGCCAGTTGTTAGCAGGGGTGTTGGAGGCTATAGCAGCTTCACTTTAAAGGCACATAGGTTCGCCCTTTCCCTGCCTTACCCATACCTTCGTGGATGTGGACACATTGCTTAGCTTTCCCTGTCCTTCCCTACCAAGAGTGGATGCAGGCACATAGGTTCGCCCTTTCCCTGCCTTTCCCACTCACCTGAGCCTCCGGAGTTCTATTTACCCCTGCTTTCCTCACAGCGTTTAAAAAAAAAAAAAAAAAAGTTGCGTTGCGCTTTGGCGCTTAGACGCTGGAACAGAGGTTTTTCCTTGCCTTTTTCTGTGGGACAGGAGCTGTGATACTCGGTCCAGTGAGGTAAGAGTGTTTTCTGACTCCTCCGGGGTGGGCCCGCGATCGGGGCGATTTTGGCGCGAACCGCCATTTTGAATTTTACCGCCGTTTTCAGCGAAGGCTGCGGAGACAGTAAAGTGCTGTTCCAAGTGTGGCAAGCGCAGATCAGCAGCAGGGCTCTAAATCGTGCTGTACAGATGTTAGAGCCGGCCCGAGCATGGCGAGCGACGATTCTTTGCGCTCTGAGCTGGCAGCGGGTGCCATTTTGAATTTACCACATGGCGCGACCTCCGCTGAGACTGAGAGTCCTGAGCCCGGGGGGAGGCCTCAGAGTGAGGCTGATATGGGAGCTACTAGCCCCGGCAGAGATCCGGGTGCCCAGGGTGAGTTTTTTTTCTCCCCTGATTTTGTCGTATTAATGCATAAAGCATACATGCTTAAAAGAGCTCTCCCACAAAGCTCAGCACGGGCCTCTTCTAATGCCCCCCCGGTGGATTCTAGCCTGGGTATGCCCTCTGAGGCGTTATTCCCTGATAATTGGCAGAATATGAAGCGCAGAAGGGCTCATTCCCCTTCAGAGAGTGCTGCACCTCCATTTTCCCCCCCGTGGTCGGGCTGTGAGGATTCGGAGGACTCTTGACAGGCCTTCATGGTCTGAGGAGCCAGAGTCTGGTGCAGAAGTGACTCAGGATCTGGACGATCCCTCCGCGGTGAGGATTTTCCACCGTGATGAGCTGCCAGCGCTTATTTCTGATGCCCTACAGGCTCTCTATTGAGGACCCTTCCTGTGGCACAGCCTCCTCTGTGAATCCTAGGATGGCTAGTACCAAACAGCCTGCTCAAGCCTTTCCTTTGCATGACTCCATCCAAGAGCTTATTTCGGCTCAATGGGCTGACCCCGAGGGACCTTTGAAAGTTTCCAGGGCTATGGGGCAATTATACCCTCTGAGTGAGGAGCATATGGCTCGCTTTGCTATGCCTAAAGTGGATGCCCTAGTCACAGCTGTGACAAAGAGAACTACCCTCCCTGTTGAAGGAGGTGTTGCCCTGAAGGATATTCAAGACAGTAGACTGGAATCAGCACTTCAACGGTCATTTGAAATTGCAGGTCTCACTATTCGGGCATCTGCATGCAGTTGTTATGCTGCTAGAGCCTGCCTGGCTTGGTTGCAACAGGCAGTGGAACAGCCCAGTGATGGAGCGGAGCCCTTTTCAGATTTGGCTCTGCGGATGGAGTCGGCCTTGTCCTTTCTTGCTGACGCCCTTTATGATATTGTCAGAGCTTCGGCTAAACACATGGCAGTAGCAGTGGCAGCTCGCCGTCTTCTTTGGCTACGGCATTGGGCGGCGGACATGGCCTCTAAGCAAAGGTTGGTGAAGTTGCCCTTTCAAGGCCTTCTCCTTTTTGGTGAGGAGTTGGAGAAAATTGTGAAGGGCCTGGGTAAGGCTAAACCCCAGTGCTTGCCCGAAGATAGGCCTCGGCCTTCCTCTAAGGGTGCGGCGATCCCACTCCTCTTACAGACCTCGCTTCCGTGAAGCTCGAAGGTACCGCCCAGGGCGTTCTGCTGGGTTCACTTCTCGTGCCCGTTTTCAGCAGAGGAACTCCTTTCGCTCGGACAAACGTTCCACAGCCACTGGCTCAAGGCCTGGAGTTCAGGGGCGACCCTCTCAATGATGGTGGGCCGGCCCTCTCCTCGAGTCCTGTCATCGGAGGACGTCTTTCCCTCTTTGCCGAGTGGGCCAACATTTCCTCAGATCAGTGGGTCTTGGACCTGATCAGAGACGGTTACAGAATAGAATTCGACGCCCCTGTAAGAGACGTGTTTGTGGAGTCCCGATTCGGTTCTGCCGCCAAACGGGCGGCGGTAGAGGAGACTTTACAAGGTCTGATTCAGATAGGGGCCTTGTCCCCGGTACCTCCCGCCAAACACGGCTGCGGCTGCTACTCCATCTACTTTGTGGTGCCGTGAAAAGGAGGGTCTTTTCGCCCTATTCTGGACTTAAAAGAATTAAACAAGTCCCTGAGAGTGCGGCATTTTCACATTGAAACCCTGCGCTCCGTCATTGCGGCGGTACAGCCAGGAGAGTTTCTCACGTCTCTGGACTTTAAAGAAGCTTACTTGCAGATTCCAATTTGGCCCCTGCACCAGAAGTTTCTGACGTTTGCGGTGATGGGAAAGCATTTCCAGTTCCGGGCCTCGCCACAGCTCCCCGCACCTTTTCGAAGGTTTTGGTGGTAGCTGCCTTTCTAAGGCGAAGAGGGTATTCAGGTTCCCCTGTACCTGGACGACTGGCTCATTCGAGCAAACTCTGCTGCAGAGAGTCAGCATGTAACAGCCAGAGTGGTCTCAGTACTTCAATCTCTGGGCTGTCGTCAATTTGGCCAAAAGTCACCTGACCCTCTCGCAGTCTCTAGAATATTTGGGGGCCAGGTTCGACACAGCCTCGGGGTATGTGTACCTACCCGAGCAAAGGCGGTGCAAGCTTCAGAATCAGGTCCGTCTGCTCCTGAGGATGCCCCGCCCACGAGCTTGGGACATTGTCCAGCTGCTTGGATCGATGACGGCCACCATGGAACTGGTGCCCTGGGCGAGAGCGCACCTGAGAACTCTACAGTATGCTGTACTCCAAAGATGGTCTCTAGTATCTCAGGATTACCAATGCAGATTCTCTTGGCTCCCTGCGGCCTGACTCAGCATGGAGTGGTGGCTCTCAAACAGCATGCTGCGGCGAGGAATGCTGCTGGCGCTCCCCGATTGGTGCCTAGTGGTGACAGATGCCAGTCTGAAAGGCTGGGGCGCACATTGCAAGGGGAAGCATGCCCAGGGTCTATGGACACCCGAGGAGTCGGAGTGGTCCATCAACCGCCTAGAGTTGAAAGCGGTGTTTCAGGCGCTTCTGGCCTTTCAAGTGACCCTGGAAGGATTGGCTGTCAGAGTGATGTCGGACAACACGACAGCAGTGGCCTACATAAATCGACAAGGCGGTACTCAGTGCAGAGCTCTAGCCGCGCAGGCCGAACAAATTTGCCATTGGGCCGAGCTGCATCTACAGTTTCTGTCGGCAGCTCACATTGCAGGTCAGAGCAACGTGCAAGCCGATTAAGCAGGCATCAGAATCTATCCAGCGGAGTGGGAACTTGCAGACGAAGTGTTCCTGCAGATATGTGCCAAGTGGGGCAAGCCTGTGATGGATGTAATGGCGACAAGCTTCAATGCCAAAGTCCCGTGCTTCTTCAGCAGACGGAGGGATCCTTGCTCTGCCGGGTTGGATACCTTGGCTCAAACATGGCCCCTGGGCTTGCTGTATGTCTTCCCCCCCATGGCGTTTGATAGGGCGAGTGCTCCTGCGGATTCGGCTGCATCCAGGAGAAGTGGTTCTCGTCGCCCCGGATTGGCCCAGGAGGCCTTGGTATGCGGACCTCTGACAGATGCTCATGTAAGATCCCCTTCAGTTACCTCTGGTTTCCTACCTGTTGTCACAGGGTCCGGTGACCATGGAGGATGCTGGCCGATTTGGTCTTATGGCCTGGCGATTGAGAGGGTGCAATTGAGGCAGAGGCTATTCCAATAAAGTAATTACCATTCGCCTGCAAGCGTTCCACTTCCGTGGCTTATGCCAGGGTTTGGTGCCAGTTTGAAGTCTGGTGTGCTTCCAGAGAGATCACACCCCTGCATGCTCCTGTCTCGCCGATTCTGGACTTTTTGCAGGATGGTGTACAAAAAGGCTTGGCCTATAATTCCCTGCGGGTGCAAGTGGCAGCGTAGGCCTCCCTGCGTGGCAAGGTTGAAGGTGTGTCTTTAGCTGCTCATCCGGATGTGGCAAGGTTTCTTAGAGGGGTGCTTAGGCTCCGTCCTCCCGTGCGTGCACCTTGTCCAGCTTGGAACCTGGGGCTAGTGCTGAAGGGCCTTCAGGGTGCTCCCTTTGAACTGCTTCAGCGTGCTTCAGAGAAAGATTTGACACTGAAGGCCGTCTTGTTAGTGGCCATTACTTCGGCGAGACGGGTGTCAGAGCTCCAGGCGCTGTCCTGTGGAGACCCTTTTCTGCAGGCTGGGGTCACAGTTTGGACCGTGCCTTCCTTCTTGCCTAAGGTGGTTTCAGCGTTTCACCTAAACCAACCTATTTTCTTGCCCTCCTTTGTCGAGGAGGAGTTTCCAGAATCTTTTGGTCAATTGCACCTGTTGGACGTGCGCAGGACTCTGCTGCAGTATCTGCGAGTTACTAACTCTTTCAGGACCTCTGATCATCTGTTTTGCTATCAGGTCCTCGCAGAGGGTCTCCAGCGTCTAAAGCCACTATTGCCCGGTGGCTTAAAGAATCTATCTTTTCAGCTTATTTGCTTGCCGGCCGGCCTCCCGCCTGATGCCTTTAAGGCGCATTCCACTAGAGGAATTTCCTCTTCTTGGGCTGAAACTGGAGCACTCCAAGAGATTTGTAGTGCAGCAACATGGGCTTCTAAGCTCTCTTTTTTTTGCTCGACATTACAGGCTGGATGTGGCTGCCAGGAGGGACGCACATTTTGGAGCGCAAGTGCTGGTGCGTGGTGTGGCTTGTTCCCACCCTATCTAGGGATTGCTTTGATACATCCCATATGTAATGGCTGCATCTGCTTGATGACCAGAACGGGAAAATTAGGTTCTTACCGTGATAATTTTCTTTCCTTTAGTCATAGCAGATGCAGCCATGATCCCTCCCTGCCTGATGCTATCTGCTGTAAATCTATTTCAGGTTCTGTTCGTGTTTCCTGGAGATTCCGTCCTTGGGAGAAAGTCGGAAAACAGTCTTCAGGATTCTTGTTCAGTTAAAGGAGGATGACTTAATTCCCTCCAGTTTCATGTTTTGGAGGATGAGTTTATTCCCTCCAGTTATGTCTCAGTGGAGGATGAGTTTATGCCCTCCGGGAGGATGTTTCCCTCCAGTTATGTCTCGGAGGATGAGTTTATGCCCTCCGGGAGGATGTTTCATTCCCTCCATTCTGAGTTAATGCCCTTTGTTGTAGGGCCATCGTTTGCTTTGAGGAAAGCTTATGTTATTCCCATTGCGGTTTGCCATACTGCTTTGGAAGCTTCAAATACTGAAGAGAGGCAGTGGAGCAAGCTGGTATGAGGCACTGAAAGTGTGCTCTCTATCTCCCTCTGCTGGTTGATGGACACAACCCATCTGTAATGGCTGCATCTGCTATGACTAAAGGAAAGAAAATTATCACGGTAAGAACCTAATTTTCCCATACTGTGGCAGTATTTTGCCCTACCAACAGTGAAGTCGATATGTGTGATCTGCAGGGACTTAAATTCACAGCTGCAGGAGGTGTTTGAATAAACTCGCATTTCTCCTTGAACCAAATAAACTGGGAATTATCATGAGAATTTGTAGTTAACTGTGTTCTAAGGGTGGTGGTTTTTGGTAGGGAACAATGGGCTTTAAAGCCATGGAAATTCTGTGTGCTAGAAATATGGTGTTACACAAATGACTAGGTTCTCAATGATTTATGCAGCAGTTTTTATAAAGAAATTTTAAATGTCTGGACCTTGCCACTGATCTCGCCCTCCACCCACCTTACAAAATGCTGGTCTTGACCCAGATCTTGTTCTCTATAGGTTGATAAATCACAGGCTTATGTAGTGCTTGCCAGTTTTGATCAGGTAATTGCAGTCTTAGCAGCTGAAAAGTAAGGTGTTGAAAAGCAGCAATTTCTTTGCTCCTGGTCAGCTTTTCCCTTGGCTTCCTTCCTGACAGGGAAGTAAAGCATGAAAGACAGATTTCAGGGTTGGCTGCAAAAAAAATTTTTTGGTTTGAGAATATCTTTATTGAGGTACAGGACATTCATATTCAAAGAACAAAGCGAGAGTAAACCACAATTCTCAGCAAATGAATAGAATGGAATATAAACAGGTACATCAAAAACAGTACCCCCAGCTGAACATTATATGAACACCCTGGCCATTTTTTAAATTACCCAGCAGACACTCCCCCCCCCCCCCCCCTCCCTCCGGCTCCTAGAAATAACCCAATATAAAGCTGCCAGAGAGAACTATATGGGTGGACTTAAGCTGTTCCTGTTCCCAGAGAGCCATCTGAAGCATCTTTGCATTCCAGTGTTGCATGGATGGCAGGTTCTCAGCAACCCAGTATACTATTATGGTCTTCCTGGCCAACATTAACGCCACGCTAATAAAACGACCCTGAGAGGCAGATATCCCGTGTCTGCACATAGCAGATTCATCCCCCAAAAGTAACACTCGGTAAGACCATTCAGTGGATAAATTAGTCATTTGCTGTAATGAATCAAGCACACCAGACCAAAAGTCCTGCCTGAGCTACAGCCTGAGTCGTCTTCAATTCTTGAGCTGGGTGGTCAACTTGGTAAGAGTCGGTTGATGCTATCTTAGTCCATCAAGTACCTTGGTGTGGTTCTGTACAGTCATCGGAAGCATGTACTCTTTTTGGAGGCCCTTAAGCAGAAGATGAGGGCTCAGTTATCCAGTCTGCTGTACATGCTGTCCCATCTTGCCTGGGACTACTTGCAGGTCTTAGGCTCCATGTTGGCCACGCTGGAGGTTCTGCCGGGGACTCGGGCTCACATGAGGCAGCTTCACCTTTCATTGCTTCATTGTTGATCTCTGGTAGACTAATATTCTCCTGCCATGGATGGCACAGGCCAATGCCAGTGTCCATTTGCTCTGTTGAACCAACCTGGATTAGGGCTCCTGGCAGCCCTGGACGTGGTGGTGGTGGTTCCAGACACCAGTCTCCCTGTTTGGGGAGGCTCACTGCTTGGGTTGGACAGCGCAAGGCCTGTGGTCTCCCTGGAGGCGCAGTAGTTGATAATCTGATTGGAATTGAGGGCACTGTGGAAGGCCTTCCTCAACCTCATGCTGGGAGGTTCACGTCCTGTCTGACAATGTCGGCTGTGGCATATATCAACAGACAGGACGGCCCCAAGAGTGCTCCTCTCGGGGTGGAAGCGACTTTCCTGCAGTGGGTGAAGATTCACTTGGCTTGCCTGTTGGCGGTGCTCTTTGCAGGCGACATCAATGTTGGATCTGGGGGAATGGGAGCTCTCTTGGGTGGTGTCTGGTGACTAAGTGTTGGAGTTCAGGTTCAACTAAGTTGCTCTGCTTCTTCAGACAAGACAAAGGGATGGTGGCACTGGATGCTCTCCTTCAACGGCCACAGAAGTAATGCGACCACGGATGATCAGGCTCCTGGGTTGAATTTCTCATTAGGGTGCGGTGTTTCTGGTAGCTCTGGACTGGTTTCACCATCCATGGGCTTAGTCTCTGACCCTCTTTGTCTGCCTGGGGAGATAGGTTTCCTGTTTCATGGGCCCATTCTGATGGGGGATCCCTCCCTCTTTGGTCTTTTGGTTTGGATCTTGAGAGGGCAGCCTTGTGGAGGAAGAGTTATTCAGACTCACTGACTACCACATTACTGCATGTGTTGAAGTCCACGTCCATGGCATATGCTTCCTATGGAGAACCTTTGACACCTGGTGCTGTGCAGGGTGTGGCATCTGCCACCTCCTTGGGTCAGGTGCTGTCGTTTCTGCAGGATGGCCTGGTGAACGGCTTGGTACTAGGGTTGCTGAAGGTGTGGGTGATGGCGTTGGCCTGTTTATATGGTCTGATTCAGAGTTGTTCTCTGGTGTCCTATCTTGTCTTGGTATGTTTTTCTCCACAGGGTGAATCATTTTTGCCCTCCTAAATGCTTGGTTTGTCCTGAGTGGCAGCTCAATGTTGTGCCTTGGGCACTTCAGAGAGCACCCTATGAGCCATTGGATCAGGCTTCCTTGAAGGATCTTTCTTGAAATCTGTGTTTTTGGTGATGGTGTTAGAATTAGCAGGCGCTTTCGTTTTGGGACCTTCTCTGTTTTATGGAGGTGGGGGTCACGCTGCAGACAGTGCCCTCGTTTTCTTTCAGTGGTGGTCTCTAGTTTCCATTTGAATTGGCCAATTTCTTTCCCTTCTGTAGGGAGGACTACCCTGAGGATTTTTGTGTTCTTCACTGTGTTGATGTTCGTAGAGTGCTTCTACAGTACCTGGAGGTCACCAATGGTTTTCGGTGATTGTACCATCTGTTTCTTATTTTCTGGATGCAAGAAGGGGGATCTCGCGTCCAAGGCTACAATTGCCCGCTGGCTTTGTGAGCCCATCACTGTAACTTGTGTTTTGGTTGGGAAATCTCTACCTCTTCAGTTAAAGGCCCATTCTACCAGGACCATGGCTACTTTTGCAGAGGCACGGGCTGACTCAGTGGATGAGATTTGTCGCTTGGCTATGTGGTCCTCGGTTTATAGCTTTGCCCAGCACTACCGGTTGGACATACTAGCACGAGTTGTTTCTCCCTATGGGGCAGCGGTGTTGTCAACAGGGATTGTTGAGTCCCGCCCTTCTTGAGGATTGCTTTTTCTACGTTCCATTAGTCTCTAGATTGATCTGGGGGATGCTATGGAAGGAAAAATTTCTTACCTGATTTTCTTTCCATTATCCCCACAGGTCAATCGAGGCCCGTCCTAATCTGTTTTTTTCTAGATGTGTCTTTGTGGATACAGCTTATGAAGAATCTTCTTGCTGCGCCTGAAAATTCAGGCTTATATATTAAAAAAAAAAAAAAAAAAAAAAAAAAGCTACTGCACTGGATCGGGGTCCTATTTGGCTGAGCTCTTGATGTATTTCTATCTCCACCTGCTGTAAGAAAATTCAGGTAAACTAATTTTTCCTTACTAGTCAGTTCCAACAATTTTCCAGTCAGAAAATGGCTTATTCTTTGCAATATATATATGGCTTATTCTTTGCAATATAGCAAGTGACATTGGTCATATGAAAACACATTTCAAATATATTTTTTGATCCATTCTTTTCATGCATACAGCAATGGGTGTAGCTTCTGGTGCATGTACATTAGCTGTTACCCATTTCTGATGCTGAATTGGTTTCTTATGTTTTTAAATGCCTCCAGTTTAAAAGGGCCTGCAAAGCCTTTCACTATTTTGGAATCTCTGCCATGCTAGAAAAGGAAATGCGAATCTCACAACTAGCTATACCTTTCCTCTGATCAAATTTAAGCTGTTAAGTTCCTTGCACCACTATTTTGAGTTTTCTCCTTTACTGTTTGACCCTGGCTACCATCACTTGAGTTGACTGTGCTTCACTTCTGCTTTCCAATATCTCCTTCCCTTTAGCCATGTTGACATCTCCCAGCACACATTGCTTCTGTTGTTTCCAGTGGAACACCAAAGAAGTTGGTCAATTGCAAATTGTTTTGTGCCTGTCTCAGCTGTTGCTGCATTCTTCATTTTTATGATCACTAAAATATAGTAAAATATTTATATCAACTGGATATTTGAAGTGCTTATTTACAGCTTGTTCTCCTGCAGCAGATAACCTGAACATATGGCCCTTCTATAACCTTCCGCTCAACTTTAGACCTTAGAAGTTGGTTAACCATTTTAGTGTTTGGATCAACTCCATCTGATTTGCATCCTTTCAACATAAGGTTTCCAGGAAGTAAGGTGGGAAAACCCAGTCCATATGGCCTTTCTGCCTACATTTTTCTGTTTTAACTTCCAGCTACCTCTGAGTACCATTGCAAGCAGCATTGACAGCCTCTGAACTCAGCCTCTTGCTATTTCTTTAGTACTTCAGAAATATTATAGATTAATCTACAAATCCACACCTGTCCCTTTTATGCACCTAGTCAAGGCAAACGTATAGGGCAGAGAGACTTTGGAAACATTAGAAAATGGTCAAACTACAGCTGTGATCAGGAGAACCGAAGTTAAGATGTGAAAGCTAGACGCTTCAGACTGGAATTGAATGAGAGAGAGAGCAGGATGCACAAAATTTAGCAAGTGAATATTGATCAGCACATCTCCATATTGCAGCACCTGCTATCCAGATGAGTGCCTGACCAAGATATTCTTGGTGATGAAAATCCTTAGACTGCTATCTGAATAGTAGCAACTTGCCGAGCTATCCAGATAATCAGCACCAGCCACTGTCTAGATACTAGTGCTGGATATCTGGATTTTTTAAAAACTACCACAGCTTGTATTTTAAAACGCAGACTATTCAGCTCAGCATTGACCCAAAGTAGTCTACTCCAAACACAGGGCACAGCAAGATGGGAAGCACTGAGCCAAGTATTTACTGTGGACAAGGACACAGGAGCAATTTACCTAATGTGTTCATTCACAAGGGAGGGTAATATACAAGTGCATTCATTTTGCAAATCCTCACTGCACTTCTGTGTTACATTTGTATGTGGAAGTGATAGAGGACTAATGCAGGGACTTGAGGGTTGTATAGGTTACTCCTGGGGGGAATTCTGCTCTACTGTGCAATGCACAAATTGTGCTTAATTCCCCATCTCCACAGACTGTGCGGAATTCTGTGCAATCTGCTTTTACTGTGCAGAGCAGCACAGATTCACTTTTTGGCTGCCACCCTCCTTTGCAGCACATGTATTGCTCCAGCATGGCATGCACAGCAGCAGGTTGCTTTTCTCCTCTGCTTCCTTGATCCTTGGCAGACAGTCACATAGCTGTACGTAGGCCTGCATGGCTCAAAGGAATAGTCAAGCCCGGGACAGCAGATAGAGCAAGGGTGTGTGTGAGTGGGAGGGAGGGATTAGGGGGTCTGGGAAGAAATGCACAGGGAGTGAGGCTGAAAACAAAGGTAGATGGGCATCTGGGAGGGGCTAGAAACAAATGTGGAGGGGATGTGAATGCAAGTATCATGGATGGGGTGTGGAGGGGATGTGCCATGGGAATGGGATGGAGGTCTGTAGGAAAGTGAATGGGAAACTGCTATGGTGGTGGAGGCAGGGTGCATTTCTTGCAATTTTCAATTTTTTTGCAAATTCCTCCGATTAATATATGTAGAATAGCACAACAGGCAACAGAAGATGTGATGATATGCAGAAATGTAAAGCAGGCCTACATAACATAAATTAATGTAGACCAAATGCATATTACCTCCACCACATCCAAAATAAGCCAGGTATCCCAAAGAGATTTTCCACCACAATGAGTAGCCAAGTGATCTTTTTTTTTTTTTCTCATAGAAAGGGCAGAGGGCATTTGAGGGGTAAATGTGGCATGATGGAGGGTCTGAGGCCTGAGGACAGGCTGCTGGCTACACTTATTGATAAGTAACACTTACACATTACTAATAATTACTAGCAGACCTGCAAATACAAAACAAGGTAGCAAAGGGCACTGTAGAGATGTAAAGGCAAAAAATAAAAAAATGAAGGCCTCAAGTTAGACTGCATACACAACAATACTAGACACAGGGATTCTAATGAGAGCAGAAATTTGCTTTTCCCAAAACTTAATATTTTAATTCAGAATAAAATGTTTTCCATTGTGTCCCATAGATCAGTCCTGAGACAGGTGGGTTATATCTCTCTACCTACAGGTGCTGACCTGTTTGGGGGGGGGGGGGGGGTACACCTGGTCCCTCCCCACCTCACCACTTTTCCTCCCCTCTGGTCTAGTTTGGCTGTGAAATGTTGCTCTCCTGCCTCTTAAAAAAAAAAAAAAAAAAATTTTTTTTTAAGCAGAAACTTAGGTGTTTACTGAGCGTCACAGCACAGTGGAACCCTGGATGTTCTGGAGGGCACCCAGTCAAAATAGCCCTGACAAAGCCCTGACAAAACAGCCTTGTAACAAAATAACACTTGACATTTCACACCCTAACAAAATAGCCCTTGACAAAATGGCCCTTCCCACAAAACAACCCTTGACAAAATAGCCTCTACACAAAACAGCCCGCTAAAAAATAACACATCACAAAAAATGTAATAAACTACAACTAAAATCTTCACTGAAAGGCTCCTACCAGCATTCAATTGCATAAAGCATGTATAAATAAAATTCTGTAGCTACAAACTGGTATTCATGATCTGTTCTGCTATTTAAAGAAACTATTCTTCCATCAACATGCTAATTAAAAAGAAAAAAAATTGTAATTTTCATAGTCTTACCAACCTTATCCTGTTTGGCAAGGTAAGATTATTAGGGAAAAAAAAGCAGTCCCATATTCTGGGCAGCCTGATCCGGCTCTTTTGTCGGGGGGGCTAACTTGACATGGGTTATATTGTGGGCAGGCCGTTTTGACAGTGGCTGTTATGTCAGGGACTATTAATGCTGGGAGCTTTTTGGTCTGGGTCCATTTTGTCGGGGCTATTTTGACCAGGTACCGTTCTGGAGGCAATGAGGACCTTTGCATTTCTCAGTTGCTCTGACTCTGCCTTTAACTGCTCCTGGTCTGTAAGTTCTCTTCCCCCCCCCCCCCCCCCCCCTTTCTGTCCTCTTTGGCTGGTGGAGCGTTTAGATCCTGTTCCTGTTGGGACTCCCGGTGTACAGTGTCAGGGCATATGATGCCTGATTGCTGCACCTGGCTTACCTCCTGCAGTATCAGCTCCGGTTTTGTAACTAGGACCAGTTGAGGATGCGGCAGGGTTTTGGTGGGCTCCGCTTCTGTTGGCTCCCAGTGGCCAGTTTGGATTTTCGGTACCGTTTTGGGCAGGATTGACGGTTGTTTGGCGGTGTATTTATATTAAAAAAAAAAAAAAAAAGTTGGGACCCAGCTTTGGCTTAAGCGGTGCTCATAACTGCTGCTGTCGCCATCTCTGGCATTCAGGCTCTGCCCCGCTTCTCCACATGTTTGTTGCATGGCACTTCATTGAGGTGGGGGCTGGCTGCCCCTTTCCTATCTCGTCTTTCAATCCCTGCTTTCTGAGAGGGGGGGGGGGGGTGCCTTGCTTCCAGGCTCTCTTTTGGACATTTTTACATTGGTCAAAAAAAAATATATGTATATATTAGCGTTGGGAGGAAGAACAGTTGGGAAACCTTTTTTTTTTTTCTCCCCCTCCCTACTCTTGCCCTCCTTTGCACTTGTTTAAAAAAAAAAGTGCCAGACAATGCTGGAGGGAAGAGAGCCGGGCTCCTAATGGGGTTCTTGTCGATTTTAGGATGTGCACTCGGGGGGGGGGGGGGGGGGGGAGGGGGATTTCACTGCCCCTTTTGGGGCTATATTTTGGGTGCTATCCCCCCTCACCATGGGTAGCCTCGTTTGAGGTGGGCATTTTTTGGCAGCTCTTGGCAGGGTTTCATCTGGAGGGGATGGGGTGGGGGTGTGTTGGTGTAGATGCGTGGGATGGTTTTTGGAGTCACTGCTTGGCGCATAAATTATTTGTCCATAGTTTGGGAGGATCTTGGGCCTTTATGGAAGTTCCTCAGGACCTTTTTTGTCTGTATGTGGTTGTCTATGTACCTACCCCCCCTCCATGTACAGGTGTGGGCAGTCTTCTCTGTGCTGGGAGTTGGCTGCTCCATTTTTATTCCTTCTGGCTGATTCCTATGCCATTGGGGTGCAGAGTCATGATGCAGCCTGTGAACTTGGTTGGCTTGCTGCCTTGACTCCTAGCTGGCATTCTTGGTGTGCCTCTGTTCTCTCCATTGGCCCTATCCATCTGAGGCCTAGGGGATACTTGGTGGCCTGTCTAGGGGTTTTTCCAGTTCTTTTCTTCAGTGTTTTTGGATCCTTCTCTACTGTCTGGCCTTTTCTCCCTTGGTGCTTTTTTTGGCTGGACCTGTCTCCTGAGCGTGTCTGCTCCGTTCATTAAGCAATTCTCTTTGGCTTAAGAGGTTTCTAGTTTTCTATTACTTTTGGAGGTTACTCTTCAGCGGCCATCCACGCCTGTGTTGTCTGGCTATTGTCGGCTGTTCAGGTGATTCCCGTAACTGACTCTCTTCCGCTGGAGCTGCAGCTGCAGCAGAGTCTCCCCTGGATCCCTCCTGGTGGGGGTTGTCTGCAGCATCTGCCCTTGTGGTTTTTCAAATGTGTGCTGTTTCTCTGCAGCCTTTTTTCAGATTGGACTGTTTCTTTTTGTTTTTTTTTTTAAGGAAGATGGTGTACACCTTTGGCTGTCGACCTTGGTTCTGGTTGGCTGGAGGTCTTAGTTCTCTGGCTACCACACCGAGCCTCATCTCAACTTTGGTCCTATCCCTTGGGCTTCCTCCAGTGTTGTTTTTTGTGCCTGTCTCCAGTGCTGCCAGTCACACCTGGCCTAGCTTCAGATCGGGTCATTCTGCCTGCTCTGGCTCAGCATCTGGTCTGGGGGCTGGCCACATACCTGCCATTGGGGTTTAGCCTACCTTTGGCTCTGAGAAAACAGCAAGGCAAACGATCTGCAGACTCCAAGATGGAAGGACAAAAAAAACAGATCAAGCAAAAAATGTTTTTTAAATGACAACCAAATAAACAAATCAGCCCGACACTGGCCGTGTTTCGCCCAACAGTGCTGCGGCAGGGGCTATAAAACAAATAACATTTAAAAACCACAATTGAAATTATATATGAAGACTGACAAAATAAAAACTATTTAAAGACATATATTATGTAACTAAAAAACAGTACGTTGATACCCATGTATATAAAAATATGAAAATAGATATACATACTCAATAACAGAAATGGCATTATTGTACATAGAGACTACATAATGCAAATGTAGATATCCAACATTGATAAATTAACTATAAAGATAATAAACTTTTTGTCAATTTTTAATCAAAATATTTAAGCATAAATATCATTTATAGACATGAAAGATTATAGACAAAATAAAAACTTAAATAATATTGAATAAAAGACACCCACCTACACAATGTTCTTTAAAAGTCGAGATGACAACTGAAAAATATATATATAACCATAAATTTCCTTGTCATCAAGCAGATGCAGCCATTACAGATGGGTTGTGTCCATCAACCAGTAGAGGGAGATAGAGCACACTTTTTTCAGTGCCTTATACCAGCTTGCTCCACTGCCTCTCTTCAGTATTCTCTATCTCCCCTAGCAGAGTGGCTGCAGCTTCTTCGAGCTCCATCTAAAATCTGCCTTGAGGTTGCTCCTGTGCTTTTGCCAGTTGTTAGCAGGGGTGTTGGAGGCTATAGCAGCTTCACTTTAAAGGCACATAGGTTCGCCCTTTCCCTGCCTTACCCATACCTCCGTGGATGTGGACACAGTGATTAGCTTTCCCTGTCCTTCCCCACCAACAGTGGATGCAGGCACATAGGTTCGCCCTTTCCCTGCCTTTCCCACTCACCTGAGCCTCCGGAGTTCTATTTACCTCTGCTTTCCTCACAGCGTTAAAAAAAAAAAAAAAGTTGCGTTGCGCTTTGGCGCTTAGACGCTGGAACAGAGGTTTTTCCTTGCCTTTTTCTGTGGGACCGGAGCTGTGATACTCGGTCCAGTGAGGTATGAGCGTTTTCTGACTCCTCCGGCGTGGGCCCGCGATCGGGGCGATTTTGGTGCGAACTGCCATTTTGAATTTTTCCGCGGTTTTCGGCGATGGCTGCGGAGACAGTAAAGCGCTGTTCCAAGTGTGACAAGCGCAGATCAGCAGTGGGGCTCTGTAAATCGTGCTGTTCAGACGTTAGAGCCGGCCCGAGCATTGCGAGCGACGATTCTTCGTGCTCTGAGCTGGCAGCAGGCGCCATTTTGAATTTACCACATGGCGCGACCTCCGCTGAGACTGAGTCCTGAGCCCGGAGGGAGGCCTCGGAGTTAATCTGATATGGGAGCTACTAGCCCCGGCAGAGAATCCGGGTGCCCAGGGTGAGTTTTTCTCCCCTGATTTTGTCTTATTAATGCATAAAGCATACATGCTTAAAAGAGCTCTCCCACAAAGCCCGGCATGGGCCTCTTCTAATGCCCCCCCCCCCCGGTGGATTCTAGCCTGGGTATGCCCGCTGAGGCGTTATTCCCTGATTGGCAGAATATGACGCGCAGAAGGGCTCATTCCCCTTCAGAGAGTGCTGCACCTCCTTCCCCCTCCCCCCCCCCCCTCCGTGATTGGGCTGCGAAGATTCGGAGGACTCTGGCAGGCCTTCATGGTCTGAGGAGCCAGAGTCTGTTGCAGAAGTGACTCAGGATCTGGACGATCCCTCCGCGGTGAGGATTTTCCACCGTGATGAGCTGCCAGCGCTTATTTCTGATGCCCTGCAGGCTCTCTATTGAGGACCCTGCCAGTGGCACAGCCTCCTCTGTGAAGCCTAGGATGGCTAATACCAAAAAGCCTGCTCGAGCCTTTCCTTTGCATGACTCCATCCAAGAGCTTATTTCGGCTCAATGGGCTGACCCCGAGGGACCTTTGAAAGTTTCCAGGGCTATGGGGCAATTATACCCTCTGAGTGAGGAGCATGTGGCTCGCTTTGCTATGCCTAAAGTGGATGCCCTAGTCACAGCTGTGACAAAGAGAACTACCCTTCCTGTTGAAGGAGGTGTTACCCTGAAGGATATTCAAGACAGTAGACTGGAATCAGCACTTCAACAGTCATTTGAAATTGCAAGTCTCACTATTCGGGCGTCTGCATGCAGTTGTTATGCTGCTAGAGCCTGCCTGGCTTGGTTGCAACAGGCAGTGGAACAGCCCAGTGATGGAGCGGAGCCCTTTTCAGATGTGGCTCCGCGGATGGAGTCGGCCTTGTCCTTTCTTGCTGACGCCCTTTATGATATTGTCAGAGCTTCGGCTAAACACATGGCAGTAGCAGTGGCAGCTCGCCGTCTTCTTTGGCTACGGCATTGGGCGGCGGACATGGCCTCTAAGCAAAGGTTGGTGAAGTTGCCCTTTCAAGGCCTTCTCCTTTTTGGTGAGGAGTTGGAGAAAATTGTGAAGAGCCTGGGTGAGGCTAAACCCCAGCGCTTGCCCGAAGATAGGCCTCGGCCTTCCTCTAAGGGTGCGGCGGTCCACTCCTCTTACAGACCTCTCTTCCGTGAAGCTCGAAGGTACCGACCGGGGCATTCTGGGTTCACTTCTCGTGCCGTTTTCAGCAGAGGAACTCCTTTCGCTCGGACAAACGTTCCACAGCCGCTGGCTCAAGGCCTGGAGTTCAGGGGCGACCATCTCAATGATGGTGGGCCGGCCCTCTCTTCGAGTCCTGTCATCGGAGGACGTCTTTCCCTCTTTGCCGAGGAGTGGGCCAACATTTCCTCAGATCAGTGGGTCTTGGACCTGATCAGAGACGGTTACAGAATATAATTCGACACCCCTGTAAGAGACGTGTTTGTGGAGTCCCGATGCGGTTCTGCCGCCAAACGGGCGGCGGTAGAGTAGATGTTACAAGGTCTGATTCAGATAGGGGCCGTGTCCCCGGTACCTCCCGCCGAACACGGCTGCAGCCGCTACTCCATCTACTTTGTGGTGCTGCGAAAAGGAGGGTCTTTTCGCCCTATTCTGGACTTAAAAGAATTAAACAAGTCCCTGAGAGTGCGGCATTTTCACATGGAAACCCTGCGCTCCGTCATTGCGGCGGTACAGCCAGGAGAGTTTCTCACATCTCTGGACCTGAAAGAAGCTTACTTGCACATTCCAATTTGGCCCCCGCACCAGAAGTTTCTGACGTTTGCGGTGATGGGAAAGCATTGCCAGTTCTGAGCCTTGCCTTTTGGCCTCGCCACAGCTCCCCGCACCCTTTCAAAGGTTATGGTGATAGTAGCTGCCTTTCTAAGGCGAGAGGGTATTCGGGTTCACCCGTACCTGGACGACTGGCTCATTCGAGCAAACTCTGCTGCAGAGAGTCAGCATGTAACAGCCAGAGTGGTCTCAGTCCTTCAATCTCTGGGCTGTCGTCAATTTGGCCAAAAGTTACCTGACCCCCTCGCAGTCTCTAGAATATTTGGGGACCAGATTCGACACAGCCTCGGGGTATGTGTACCTTCCCGAGCAAAGGCGGTGCAGGCTTCAGAATCGGGTCCGTCTGCTCCTGAGGATGTCCCGCCTGCGAGCTTGGGACATTGTCCAGCTGCTTGGATCGATGACGGCCACCATGGAACTGGTGCCCTGGGCGAGAGCGCACCTGAGACCTCTACAGTATGCTGTACTCCAAAGATGGTCTCCAGTATCTCAGGATTACCAATGCAGACTCTCTTGGCTCCCTGTGGCCCGACTCAGCATGGAGTGGTGGCTCTCAGACAGCATGCTGCGGCGAGGAATGCCGCTGGCACTCCCCGATTGGGTCCTAGTGGTGACAGATGCCAGTCTGACAGGCTGGGGCGCACATTGCAAGGGGAAGCATGCCCAGGGTCTATGGACACCCGAGGAGTCGGAGTAGTCCATCAACCGCCTAGAGTTGAAAGCGGTGTTTCAGGCGCTTCTGGCCTTTCAAGTGACCCTGGAAGGATTGGCTGTCAGAGTGATGTCGGACAACACGACAGCAGTGGCCTACATAAATCGACAAGGCGGTACTCAGTGCAGAGCTCTAGCCGCGCAGGCCGAACAAATTTGCCATTGGGCCGAGCTGCATCTACAGTTTCTGTCGGCAGCTCACATTGCAGGTCAGAGCAACGTGCAAGCCGATTATCTAAGCAGGCATCAGATTGATCCAGCGGAGTGGGAACTTGCAGACGAAGTGTTCCTGCAGATATGTGCCAAGTGGGGCAAGCCCGTGATGGATCTAATGGCGACAAGCTCCAATGCCAAAGCCCCGTGCTGCTTCAGCAGATGGAGAGATCCTCGCGCGGCGGGGTTGGCTCAACCCTGGCCTCCGGGCCTTCCGTATGTGGTCTCTCCGTGGCCCTTGATAGGGCGAGTGCTCCTGCGGATTCGGCTGCATCCAGAAGTGGTTCTCATCGCCCCAGATTGGCCCAGGAGGCCTTGGTATGCGGACCTCTGACAGATGCTCGTAGAGGATCCCCTTCAGTTACTTCTGGTTCCCAACCTGTTGTCACAGGGTCCGGTGACCATGGAGGACGCCGGCCGATTTGGTCTTATGGCCTGGTGATTGAGAGAGCGCAATTGAGAGGCAGAGGCTATTCCAATAAAGTAATTACCACTCTCCTGCAAGCCCGCAAGCGTTCCACTTCCATGGCTTATGCCAGGATTTGGTGTCAGTTTGAAGTCTGGTGTGCTTCCAGAGAGATCACACCCCTGCGGGCTCCTGTCTCGCCGATTCTGGACTTTTTGCAGGATGGTGTACAAAAAGGCTTGGCCTATAATTCCCTGCGGGTGCAAGTGGCAGCGTAGGCCTCCCTGCGTGGCAAGGTTGGAGGCGTGTCTTTAGCTGCTCATCCGGATGTGGCAAGGTTTCTTAGAGGGGTGCTTAGGCTCCGTCGTCCTGTGCGTGCACCTTGTCCAGCTTGGAACCTGGGGCTAGTGCTGAAGGCCCTTCAGGGTGCTCCCTTTGAACTGCTTCAGCATGCTTCAGAGAAAGATTTGACACTGAAGGCCGTCTTGTTAGTGGCCATTACTTCGGCGAGACGGGTGTCAGAGCTCCAGGCGCTGTCCTGCAGAGACCGTTTTCTGCAGTTTTCAGAGGCCGGGGTCACGGTTCGGACCGTGCCTTCCTTCTTGCCTAAGGTGGTTTCAGCGTTTCACCTAAACCAACCTATTTTCTTGCCCTCCTTTGTCGAGGAGGAGTTTCCAGAATCTTTTGGTCAATTGCACCTGTTGGACGTGCGCAGGACTCTGCTGCAGTATCTGCGCGTTACTAACTTTCAGGACCTCTGATCATCTGTTTGTTTTGCTATCAGGTCCTCGCAGAGGGTCTCCAGCGTCTAAAGCCACTATTGCCCGGTGGCTTAAAGAATCTATCTTTTCAGCTTATTTGCTTGCCGGCCGGCCTCCCGCCTGATGCCTTTAAGGCGCATTCCACTAGAGGAATTTCCTCTTCTTGGGCTGAAACTGGAGCACTCTCTCTTCAAGAGATTTGTAGTGCAGCAACATGGGCTTCTAAGCTCTCTTTTGCCCGACATTACAGGCTGGATGTGGCTGCCAGGAGGGACGCACATTTTGGAGCGCAAGTGCTGGCGCGTGGTGTGGCTTGTTTCCACCCTATCTAGGGATTGCTTTGATACATCCCATATGTAATGGCTGCATCTGCTTGATGACAAGGAAGGGAAAATTAGGTTCTTACCGTGATGATTTTCTTTCCTTTAATCATAGCAGATGCAGCCATGATCCCTCCCTGTCTGATGCTATCTGCTGTAAATCTATTTCAGGTTCTGTTCGTGTTTCCTGGAGATTCCGTCCTTGGGAGAAAGTCAGAAAAAAGTCTTCAGGATTCTTGTTCAATTAGAGGAGGATGACTTAATTCCCTCCAGTTTCATGTTTTGGAGGATGTTTTTTTTTCCCTCCGGGAGGATGAGTTTATTTCCTCCAGTTATGTCTCAGTGGAGGATGAGTTTATGCCCTCCGGGAGGATATTTCATTCCCTCCATTCTGAGTTAATGCCCTTTGTTGTAGGGCCATTGTTCGCTGTGAGGAAAGCTTATGTTATTCCCATTGCGGTTTGCCATACTGCTTTGGAAGCTTCAAATACTGAAGAGAGGCAGTGGAGCAAGCTGGTATGAGGCACTGAAAAGTGTGCTCTCTATCTCCCTCTGCTGGCTGATGGACACAACCCATCTGTAATGGCTGCATCTGCTATGACTAAAGGAAAGAAAATTATCATGGTAGGAACCTAATTTTCTCTTACAAGTGAGTAACATTTGATTTTTCCCTCTGGTCAGTTTCAGGATTAGCTGTTATGTGAAACTCGTGTACAGTGTCTAGAAACTTTACTTAGCTAGTGTTGTCCTTTACTGATTAGGTAAAACTCATTGATCAATTCTTCATTGTCTTTTTCACACTTTTCTCCCTTCCCTCCAGCGGAATGTATATCCCTAATCATTATTTGGTTATTTTAATATTTGACAAGTAGGTTTACCAATTGAGTACAAAGATTATAGGAGCTTCAAAATGTCTGCTGAGTTGATTTAGGTGGAGTGAAATTTGATCATACTACACCACTAGGTAAATTAACTCTTCCTGTTTAAGCTAGGATTTAAGGTGCTTAACGCTTGTTTTTAAGATTCTATGCATCATGTGCTCTAGTTAACTGTTTTGGTATTTATTATACAACATGCTTCTTGATCAAGGGAACTTTTATTGACGAGGCCATCTCCCTATCTCTGCTTGGCTAACATAAACAGGACCTTACTTGGTTACAGCCCCTTTGGAATAATGTACTGTCTAATATAAGGGAAATAACCAACTGTATGTAATTTTACAAGCTTTAAAGATTTGACTTTCAAAAATATTTGATTTAAATATTTGATATGTGATTTAGGTTTTTATGTTTTTATCTTTTGTTTTATAAATGCTTTGACCCTCTCTGAACTTGATGGTTGAGCAGGATGTAAGCATTGGCATTTAAAATATCATTTTCTTGGCATCCGCTCCACTGCTCTGTAAAAACGAGTTTTATCCCTTCCTACCAGCATCTGGAGCATAAGCATTCCTTAGCATAAGCAGTAGATGAATCCAGGAACTGGTGGGTTGTATCCGCCTACCAGCAGGTGGAGATAGAGAAGACAACCAAAAGCAGTGACACTGGACGTCCAGCTCCTTGTCCCCTCAGTATATCTCTCTCCAGCAGGTGGTGGACTGATTTCTCCCAGCTCCTGGGCTGTTTGGCCATTTGAGTGTAGGGGTGTTAGGCTATGGGTGCCAAACTTGAGGACATACTTGTGCTGCAGGTCCCTGTCCTACCCTGTTCCTCCTCCATCTCTCTAGTCTTTCTTTACTAGCTGTCTGTAAAAAAAAAAAAAAAATTTTTTTTTTTTTACTCTCCTCACAGCTTTTTAAGACAGCCAAGGAGAAACAGATTCCATTGCATACCACGGATCTATCCAGAGACTTGTGGGTTATGACCCTGAACCAGCAGATGGAGAGAGAGAGATCGCCGAGGTTTGCTATATGTGGTCATATGCAGTCCTCCAAACCTCAGTATTCTCTCTCTCTAGCAGGTGGGGGGTCATACCAGTGCAGCTCTGTGGTGATCTGGCTCCTTTCCTGTTCCCTTGGGTTTTTGTAGAGCCTGTTGTTGGGTTGAGGGGGCTGTTGTCAGCTCTGGGTATACCTAGCGGTGCCAGGTCTCTTCCAGCTTCCCAAGATACCTTCTGTGTAGGGTCCGGCTCCGTTTCTATCCTGCCTCTTCATAAGGTAAATTAAAAAAAAAAAACAAAAAACCTTGGGCTGTGTAGGGATATTTCCCTCAGACCAAAATTGGGCGCTGGGCCGAAGTCAGTCGGCAGCGCGGGCGGAGGGCTTTGTTGGACGGAGTGGCAGGGATGTCGGCTCTGTCTGAGTCTAAGCGCTGCTTGCGGTGTGGGAACAGCAGAGCAGCATAGGGAGTCTGCGAGGCATGCCTGAAGGAGCAGGCAGCCAAAGAGGGAGTTCCTGGCTTGTGGTGCAGGCAGGTGGCGGATCCCTTGGCCGTTCCATTGGCGAGAGACGGGGCTGGCGCCATTTTTTTAGTTGCCCCACATGGTGAGGGCAGACACTGGCAGTGTGATGGGCGCCCTGCAGGCAGATGTAGTGGGTGAGACCTGTGCTCTGTCCTCCTTCCTCGGGGGTGGACGAGGCAGCGCTGCTGTTTTTGCTGGCGTTTGTGCTTTTAATTCACAGGGCTTTTCAGATGAAGATCATGGGAGGATTCACTGCGGCAGACATGCAGCCTTGGATTCAGGGGAACCATCAGGTTTCTTCCTCTAATCTGCCTAAGAAGCCGTGCCTGGAAGCCATGAGCATGGGGAGGAATTATTGGGTCCTTCTGACTCCGAGGAGGGTCATTGTTCAGGGGATTCCCTGCAAGCACCCTCAGAGGACCTTGAGGAGGGGGAGTTGCCATCGGGGGAAGGCAGTGACCCCACGGCGGTATGGTTCTGTAGGGACGAACTCCCCTCGTTTATACAGGCTATGGAGATGTTAAATATTTCCCCTCCAGACGCAGTTCCTTCAACTAGCGCGGCTCACTCCATTATGACAGGGACCAAAGGTCCTTCTAGAGCCTTTCATGTTCATGAGGCTATGAAGATGCTGATTGCAGCACAATGGGACACGCCTGACGCCGGCCTTAGGGTGGCGCGGGCGCTGATGAGACTTTACCCGATGCGCCCAGAGGATGTGGCCTCCTTTAAGATGCCAGCTGTGGACTCCTTGATTACGGCGGTCACAAAAAAGACCACGCTACCGGTGGAAGGCGGTACTGCCCTTAGGGACCCACAGGACCGAAAACTGGAATCCTCGTTTAAGTCGGTGTTTGAGGTGGTGTCTTTATGCCTTCAGGCCTCCGTGTGTGGGTCTTATGCCGCAAGGGCTCGCCTTTTTTTGGTTTAATAAAGCTGGTTCGGCAGAAGAGCTGATTCACTTCCTGCCGGCCTTGGAGTCGGGGCTGGCATACTGGCAGATTTGTTATACAATGTGCTTCGGGCGTCAGCCAAGGGCATGTCTTTGGCTGTTACCGCCTGTTGCTGGGTCTGGTTGAGACACTGGGTGGCAGATTCTAAGTCTCACTTGGCTCGCCTACCTTTGAGGGAAGCTCCTCTTTGAGGACCTCGCAGCAATCGTGAAAGAGCTTGTAGACTCTAAGGGTCAACGGCTGCCAGAGGATAAGAAGGTGAGTTTTTGCTCTGTTCATCCCCGGTTTTGGGAGGCCAAGCGGTATAGACCAGGACGTTCTGGTTCCTTTCAGAGACCTTGATTCCAGCAGAGGCAGCAGCCCTTTCGGGGAGACCACCGTCCCTCTACCTCTGGGCCGTGAGCTAAGCAGGGCACCAGAGGCGCACAATGATGGGGGGCCTCCATCCCTCTTTTGGGAAGAGTGGGCCAGGGTAACTTCAGACGAATGGGTACTGGAAATTGTGCGAGACGGTTACAGGCTCGAATTCGTCCATCCCTTACCAGATTTTTTTCTTGGAGTCCCCAAGCAAGTTGATGGCCAAGCGAGCGGCTGTCTGGGGGATGCTAACAGAGCTGTTGCGGCTGGGCGCGAAGCGTCTGGTTCCTTTCGCCGAGCGGGGCCAGGGTCGTTACTGCATTTACTTCGTAGTTCCCAAGAAGGGCGGCGTGTTCCGTCCGGTTCTCGATCTCAAGGCGGTGAACAGGGCCCTGAAGGTCCGTCATTTTCGGATGGAGACCTTATGCTTGGTGATGGCAGCGGTGCAGCTGGGGAAGTTTCTGACTGCTCTCGACCTCAAGGAGTCATATCTACATATTCCCATTTGGCCGCCGCATCAGCGCTTCCTCCGCTTCGTGGTGCTGGGTCAGCACTTCCAGTTTCAGGCCATGCCATTTGGGTTGGCAACGGCTCCTGGTAACTTTTCCAAGGTTATGGTAGTCGCCGCCCACTTGCGATCTCAGGGCATTCAGGTACACCCATATCTAGACGATTGGCTCATCCGTGCACCCTCTCATGAGGAAAGTTCCCGGGCCACGTCCAAGGTGCTTCAGCTGCTGCGTTCTCTGGGGTGGGTAGTCAACACGTAGAAGTGTCACCTCTCTCCATCAGTCCCTGGAGTATCTAGGGGTCCTGTTTGATACTCAGCTGGGCAGGGTTTTCCTCTGCAGTGGTCGCTTCTCAGTCAGTGGTCACCCCTATCTGAGGATTATACGATATGGATTGCTTGAACTCCGTGGGCGTTCTTTGCCATGCGATGGTGGCTGTTAGCTCAGAATCTGTAGAGGGGTATGCCTCTTGCGACTCCGGATTAGGTGGTTGTGACCACAGATGCCTGCCTGTCGGGGCGGGGGGGGGGGGGGGGGCACATTGTCTCGGCAGGACGGCACAGAGGATCTGGTCTCAGACGGAGGCAACATGGCCGATTAAATCTCTTGGAATTGTGGGCGATTCGTCTGGCTCTGCAGGAGTTTCTGGCGTTTCTGCAGATGCGGGCGGTTCGAGTTCTGTCGGACACCGAGACAGCGGTAGCTTACGTCAACGGGCAGGGGGGTACCAAGAGTGCCCGGCTCGCCAAGGAAGCTCGCTTCTCTGCGGATGGGCAGAGCATCATCTGTTTCTCCTTTCGGCAGCACACATTGCAGGGGTACTAAATGTTCAGGCAGACTTCCTCAGCCGGAATCAGCTAGACACGGGTGAGTGGGAGCTTTCCCAGCAAGCGTTCTGCCAGATTATGAGTGCTGGAGGGTTCCAGTGGTCTATCTGATGGCCAGATGGTCCAATGCCAAGGCCTCCCGCTTCTTCACAGGGGCAGAGAGTTCGGGGCCGTGGGCATAGATGCGCTCATTCAGCCATGGCCGGAGATCCTTCTGTATGTGTTTTTGCCATGGCCCCTGATAGGCCGGGTGCTAGGGCGCATTGCTCGGATTTCAGGGCTGGTGATTCTGGTAGCACCGGATTGGCCCAGATGGCCCTGGTGCGTGGACCTGGTCCGTCTGCTGATCGACAAACTGTTACGCCTGATGGTACGACCCGATCTTCTGTGCCAGGGTCCGGTATGCATGGAGAATCCTGCTCGCTTTGGGCTTACGGCATGGCTCTTCAGAGGGCGCGCCTCAGACGGAAGGGATATTCCGAGGAAGTCATAAGTACAATGCTGTAAGCCCGGAAGCGCTCTGTCATCGTCATATGCACGGTCTGGCACACTTTTGTCTCATGGTGTGCTTCTGCAGGGATTGTGGCGGAGTCGGCTTCAGCTCATTACATTCTAGCTTTTTTTTGCAGGAATGGCTGGATAGGACCCTGTCCTTGAGCTCCTTGAGTACAAGTGGCAGCTTTGGCTTGCTTTAGAGGCCATTTGCACGGTTGCCCTTTGGCTTTGCATCCAGATGTGGTACGTTTTCTTCATGACGTTAGCCATGTCCGACCTCAGGGTTCCGGTTTTACCGGAGTGGAGTCTTAATTTGGTGCTGCGTGCAATGCAGCATTCTCCATTCAAGCTTCTGATTAAGGCATCTTTGCAAGGTCTTACATTGAAGGCTGTTTCTGGTGGCCATGGCCTTGGCGAGGCGGGTGTCGGCGCTTCAAGCTTTGTCCTGCAGGGACCCCTTTCTCTGTTTCCCGGAGGCTGGGGTATGCGTCAGGACAGTTTCATCCTCTCTGCCCAAGGTGGTGTCTCGCTTTCATTTGAACCAATCGCTGATGTTGCTACCCTTTCGTGAGGCAGATTACTCGAACAATTTCCGGGTTCTACGCTGTTTGGATGTGAGGCACGTACTCGTACGATATTTGGAGGCCACTAACTCCTTCCGTTCGGACACTTGTTCGTGCTGTTTGCAGGAGATAATAAAGGAAACATGGCGTCGAAGGCCACGGTGGCTTGTTGGTTACGGGAGGTGATTGTTTCAGCCTAAGTAGGTCTGGGTAAGTGCCTCCTATTCGCGTGTATGCTCATTCTACGAGGGTGCAGGCTACATCTTTGGCGGAGTGTCGTTTGGTGCCATTGGAAGAGATTTACAAAGCGTCAACTTGGGCTTTGGGGCATACGTTTACGAAGCATTATCGTTTGGATGTAGCTACGCGGCAAGATGCAGCGTTTGGGGCATCTGTTTTGGCCTCTGGGGCCGACGTGTCCCACCTTACTTGAGGACTGCTTTGGTACATCCCACAAGTCTCTGGATTGATCTGTGGGACACAATGGAAGGTAAAATTAGTTCTTGCCTGATAATTTTCTTTCCATTAGTTACAACAGATCAATCCAGAGGCCCTCACTGATACTGGTATTCTGCGGGTTCTATGTTTTGGTTTGTTTAGCTTTTCGAGTAGTTCGGTTGTTTCCTCTGTTTGGTCTGTTGGAATTTAAATATGTATAAAGAGGTAAAGAACAGCTGTTAGCAGCTCAGCTCATCAGTTTCAGCAGGTCAGCTGTAGAACACTGTGATAGCAATTGTGTGGTTTGCCGTTCCGTAGCCTTCGGGACTGTGGTAGAGGCAGGAGAGTGCAATTCGTATTGTATGGGAATTGATTACTGCTTTGGTATCGTCATACTGAGGTTTGGAGGGTTGCACATGACCACATATAGCAAACCTCGGAGTTCTCTCTATCTCCATTTGGGTTGAGGAACATGACCCACAAGTCTCTGGATTGATCTGTTGGGACTAATGGAAAGAAAATTATCAGGTAAGAACTAATTTTACCTACCTTAGTGCAGGCAGCAGATGTATCCATCTACCAGCAGGTGGAGATAGAGATCACTGACTTAAGTGAGTGGTATTGGATGACCAGCCCCTCTGTAAGCTAGTATATCTCTATCTCAAGCAGGTGGTGGACATCTCCTTTCCAGCTCCTGGATTCTTCTGCTTTGGGACTCTTGGGCTAGTTTTGGCTAGCCAGTTGAGAGTGGGGGCGATTGGCTCTTGTGCCATCCTTGGGGGCATACTTCTTTTGGGGGTCCCTGCTTCACCCTGTGTCCCCTTGTGCCTCCCTGCCTTGCCTGATTGCTGTATCCTTACCATTAAAACAAACAAACAAAAAAAACACAGCTTCAGAGCTTGCTGCAGCGTTGGCTGTTAAAAAAAAAAAAAAAAAAAAAAAAAAAAAGAAAAGCAAGACAGATTTAGCGTTTTGCTGGAGGGAGTAGGAACAGTGTGCTTTTATCAGCTGATCTGTCTGCGATTTGGGAGGCTTGTCCTATTTTCAGCTGCACTGGGTGAGTGACCTGTATTTCTCTCGAGGAGCGCGTCAGGATGCCAGCTGAAGCAGTTAAGCGCTGCTCCCGCTGCGGTAAAGAGATCCGCAGCGGGTCTTTGGCAGGCTGCTCTAAAACTGTCGGCTGAGGTGGCACCAGTCGCGGAGCCATTGGTTTCCCACGCTGATAGCGCTGCACCGCGCACCATTTTGTCTTCCCTCGATGCGGCTCCTGCCAGTCAGCGGATGGCAGTTTCGGAGCCATTGCCTACGGCGGATCCGGAGCGCTTTTCTCCCTCTTCAGTGCGGCTGTCTGGGGAAACTCTTTTGGTGCCAGAATTCCCAGAATTTATTCTATTATTGCACCAGGCTTATCTTTTAAAGAAGTCTCCTTCAGCCTTCTTCCCAGGGACCTTTGCTGCCTATGAATTCCTCTGTGGCAGGGTTTGAGCAGATTCTCTCCCTCCTAAGAGAACAGCCTCTACTTCTGAGGGGGCATCTTTGGGTCCCGGTTCCCCTTTATCTTCACCTGCTACTTTGTCAGGGGACTCTCTCCGCCCTTCTAGAGCAGATGATTTTGAGGAGGGTGATTTGAAGCAGGAAGAGCCTGATGACCCTACTGCAGTTCGGGTTTTCCATTAGGATGAGCTTACCTCTCATTGCTAATGCGTTGGCAGCTTTGGATATTGCAGATCCGGAACCTCAGTCTTCCTCGATCAATCTTAAGATGACCAGTATGCAGAAGCTTTCTAAGGCATTCCCAGTTCATGAGGCTATTCAAGAGCTGATCTCAGCTCAGTGGTCTGACCCTGAAGGGACTTAGTTGCCAAGGCAATGTCCTGCCTTTATCCGGTGATTTCGGATCAGGCGGACAAGTACGTTCACCCTACTGTGGATGCTTTGGTAACTGCAGTCACCAAATACGACCCTTCCGGTAGAAGGTGGGGTAGCGCCCAGGGACATGCAGAACTGTTGCCTTGAGGCCTCTCTGAAATGTTCCTTTGAAGTTTTGGCCTTGGCTCTTCAATTGTCATTTTGTAGCTCGTATTCAGCCAGGGCATGTCTTAGTTGGCTTCATGACCTGGGTGAGGGTCTGTGTTTGGAATCAGGCTTATTTTATTTAGCTGATTCCCTTTATGACCTCGTTCGCTCATCAGCTAAGCTTAATAACCCTTTGTTTCTTCTCGCCGTTTGTTGTGGCTAACGCCATTGTGTGGTGGATTTGTCCTTTAAGCAGAGACTCACTTGGCTTCCTTTCCGAGGCAAGCTTCTCTTTGGGGAAGATTCAGAAAAGATTGTCAAGGATTTAGGTCACTCTAAGGGTCAACGTCTGCCAGAGGACAGGGCTCGGTCGACTCAGAGGACTTCTGCATCTTCTTCTCAACCTTGTTTCAGAGAGGTTCGGCGTTTTCGGCTGGGTCGGCCTGCTGCTAACTTCCAGCGAAAGTTTCCAGCAGCGTTCTTCCTTTCGGAATGATAAACGTTCCGCAGCCGCCGCCTCACACCCAGGTGTTTCAGGGCGTCCTTCGCAATGATGGGGCGAGGGTCCACTCTTCAGTTCCAGAGGTTGGCGGTCGGCTGATCCTATTTTACGAAGAGTGGGCTAACTTTACCTAAGACCAACGGGTCTTGGATATTATCAGAGAATGTTACAAGCTACAGTTTTCTTCTCCCGTAGGTGACGCTTTTGTGGAATCCCATTGTGCCTCCACCTCCAAACGGGTAGCAATCAAAGCTACTATCTGTTCTCTCCTGGATCTCGGGGCAGTGGTTTCTGTCCGCTTTCCTAAATTCAGATGGGTTATTCCTTTATTTTGTGGTGCCTGAAAGGAGGTTCTTTTCGGCCCATTCTCGATCTCCGCAAAATAAATCAGTTCTTGAGGGTTCGGCATTTTGGCATGGAAACCTTGCGGTCCATGGTAGCAGCAGTTCAGCCAGGAGAGTTCCTCATAGCTCTGGACCTCAAGGAGGCATATCTTCATATCCCCATTTGGCAGCAACATTGTTTTCTCCATTTTGCCATTTTAGGATGTCATTTCCAATTACCGAGCACTCCCCTTTGGCCTTGCCACTTCTCGGACATTCTCCAAAGTCATGGTTGTAGTAGCAGCGTTCCTGAGGAAGTAAGGGATCAAATTCATCCCTACCTCGACAACTGGCTGATTCGAATGGACTCTGCTCTAGAGAGCCGCAAGGCTACCGACCGAGTCATTTGTCTGTTGCAGTTGTTGCGCTGGGTCAACAATTTACCCAAGAGTCATCTGATTCCGTCTCAACAGTTAAGACTACTTGGGAGTTCGCTTCAATACAGCGCTGGGCCGTGCCTTCCTCCCAGAGGAGCATGTGGTCAAGCTCCATTCTCAGATTTCCGACCTCCTCCAGTTGGCCTGTCCCCGGGCTTGGGATTACGTTCAGGTCCTGGGTTCAATGGCAGCGACCTTGGAGGGTCGTTCCTTGGGCCAGAGCTCACATGAGGCCACTGCAGTCGTTATTTCTGTGCAGGTGGTCTCCGGTCTCTCAGGATTATCAGTGCCATCTCCCTTGGCTTCCCAGGCGCAACGCAGTTTGACATGATGGCTTCAAAGTCCCCACCTGTAGAAGGGAGTATCTCTGGTAGTTCCACAGTGGGCAGTAGTAGTCACAGATGCCAGCCTCTCTGGTTGGGGGGCTCTTTGTCTTCAATGTTATGCCCAGGGAACCTGGTCAGCGACCGAGGCCAGTTGACTGATAATCAACTAGAGCTCAGAGCAGTGTTCAACGCCCTCCTACAGTTTCAGACCTTGTTGGAGGGGAAGGAGGTCTGTGTATTTTTGGACAACATGACCGCGGTGGCTTATATCAATCAGGGCGGCACTCTGAGCTCAGCCCTGGCGACAGAGGCAGATCGCCTCTTGTGGGCGGAGGCTCATCTGAAGTGCCTGTCGGCAGCTCACATTGCGGGTATCAGCAATGCACAAGCGGATTTCCTCAGTCGACACACCCTGGTTCCAGCGAAGTGGGAGTTGTTGGCGGAGGTGTTTTCAGGTGATCTGTTGGAGGTGGGGAACTCCGACCATGGACCTCATGGCAACACAGAGGAACACCAAGGTATCCCTTTTCAGCGGAAGAAAGGAACCAAAGTCTGCAGGCTTAGACGCTCTTCTACAATCGTGGCCGGGAAAATGCGCTTCTGTATGTGTTCTCTCCTTGGTCTTTTGAGGATTGCTCTACACCCAGGCCTAGTCATTCTGGTGGCTCCAGATTGGCCTCGACGTCTGTGGTATGCAGATCTGGTACGGCTTCTAGTGGAGTCGCCTTTTCGACTACCAGTACTGCCCGACCTTCATCAGGGGCCAGTAAACATGGAGGATCCCTACCACTTTGGCCTTACGGCCTGGCTATTGAATGGTCACGTTTGAGGAAAAAGGGCTAGTCTGAGTTGTCATAGCTACTCTATTGCAGGCTCGTAAACGGTCCACTTCGACAGCGTATGCCCGTGTTTGGCGCACTTTCGTGGCATGGTGTGAGGCCCACGCATGGTCTACTTTTCAAGCTTCTGTGGCTCAGCTCTTGGCTTTTTTGCAAGACTTGTTTACAGAAAGGTTTGGCCTATAACTCGCTATGGGTTCAAGTGGCAGCCCTAGCGTGTGTTCGGGGAAGAGTGTCAGGGTCCCCCTTGGCGGCGCATCCAGATGTGGTACATTTTTTGCGTGGGGCTCTTCATCTGCACCCCCCCTTTTACGTCAACCTTGTCCGTCTTGGAACCGTAATTTTGATTCGTAGGGCGTTGCAAGGCCCTCCTTTTGAACCATTATGTAGGGCTTCTGATAAAGACCTCACTCTGAAGGCTGTGTTTTTGGTGGCTATAGCTTGTGTGTAGAATCTCCGAGATTCAAGTCCTTACATGTCAGGATCCCTTTTTGCAGTTCTCAGAGACTGGAGTCACGTTGTGAACTGTGCCGCCTTTTTTGCTGAAGGTCATCTCGGCTTTTCATCTCAATCGGTCTATTTTTCTTCCTTCCTTTAGGGAAGAGGATTTTCCCGTGACTTTCTGGAGTCTTCATCTTTTGGATGAGTGTCTAGTCCTTCTTCGCTACTTGGTGATGTCTAACAACTTCCAAAGACAGATTGTGCTTCTTGTGGATTCGAGTGGTCAAGTGGCTTCAAAACAGACTATTGCAAGATGGCTTAAGGAAACTATTTCTTCGGCGTACTTGTTGGTTGGTCTGATCTCGCTGGAACCTTTACATGCTCATTCTACTACAGCGCAGTCGACTTCATGGGCGGCGTCTTCGGTCTTGTCCTTACAAGAAATTTGTCAGGCGGCTACTTGGGCCTCGGTTCATTCCTTGACCAAGCATTATAGAGAGGACGTAGCAGCCAGATCTGATGCTTCTTTTGGAGCGGCGGTCTTTTAAGGGGGGCGACAGTGTCCCTCCCTCTAGAGACTGCTTTGGTACATCCCACCAGTTGATGGATTCATCTGCTGCCTGCGCTAAGGAAGGTAAAATTGTCTTGCCTGATAATTTTTTCCTTTAGCTGCAACAGATGAATCCAGCATCCCTCCCTAGCTTTCTGTCGCTTTTCTCTATTCACTCTGTTCCTGTTTGCTCCAGTTCTTTTGTTTAGTTTCAAACACAAGTTTCAAAATTTGGAAATTTTTATCTGTAATTGGTTATACTCTTGTTCTGTTGTGGTTTCTCCCCTTATGGTGAGGAAGGTTTCCTATTTGCATGGACCTACCTTTGCTTTGTGATGAGCTTATCCTCTTTCCATGGAGGGGGGGGGGGGGTTATTCTCTCCCTTATGTAGTGCTGGGATCTGGGGAATCTTCTAGACCTTCCAAGTTAGAAGATTTGGAGGAGGGGGAGCCCTTGTTTGGAGAGCAGGTTGATCCTGCTGCAGTGAGGATTTTTCATCTAGAGCTCTTATTTCTGAAGCTTTAGCTGCAGTAAATATTTCAGATCCTGAGGAACTTGCAGCTGCTTCTGTAAATCCTAAAATGGCTAGTACTAGGAAGCTGTTGAAGGCTTTCCCTATGCATGAGTCCATTCAGGAGCTCATTTCTGCTCAGTGGACAGACCCTGAAGGTACTTTAAAAGTGTCTGGAGCCATGACTTGGCTCTATCCGGTGTCCCTGGCTACCTTAGAGATCTTTTCCTTGCCTAAGGTAGATGCTTTGGTGACGGCGGTCACTAAGAAGACCACTCTCCCTATAGAAGGTAGTGTCGCCCTTAAGGATATGCAAGACAGGCGTTTTGAAGCCTCGCTTAAGCGTTCTTTTGAAGTGGCCGTGTTGGCTTTACAGGCTTCTATTTGTAGTTCTTATGCTGCCAGAGCTTCCCTTTCCTGGTTTCAGCAGTCTTTGGAGCAGGAACAGGATTCAGCTTCGGGAGTCTTCGTTGGTACTCCGTTGGAGTCGGCTCTTGCCTATTTGGTGGATGCCCTCTGACGGTCAGAGCTTTGGCCAAGCAGATGGCTTTGCCTGTTTCTGCTCGTCGTTTACTTTGGTTACGTCACTGCGCCACTGATATGGCTTCTAAACAGCGTCTCTAGGCTTCCCTTTTGGGGGAAGTCGCTTTTTGGTGAGGATCTGGAAAAGATAGTTAAGGATTTGTGGGATTCCCAGCGTCTTCCTGAGGACAGGTCTCGAGCTGGCCCTAAATCTGGTTCGGCTAGACCTCATTTTCAGGAGGTTCGGTGGTACCATCCTAGGCGTAATGCTTCCTTTCAGTGTTCCAGATTCCAGCAAGTCTTCCTTTCAGAATGACAAGTGCTGCTCGAGCCTCAAATAGGTCTCAAGCTCAATGATGGGGCGCAGGTCCATAACTCGGGCCTTTACATAGGAGGGCAATTATCTTTCTCGGGGTGTGGACCACCATAACTTCAGACAAGTGGGTCTTGGATATTATAAGATGGTTACAGGTTAGTTTGCCGTTGCCATTAGAGACTGATTTTTGGAATCTCATTGTGCCACGGTGTCCAGGCCATTCTGGCTACGTTGCAAACCTTGTTTAATCTTGGGGCGATGGTGCCCGTTCCTCAAGCCAAATAGCGCTCAGGCCGTTCAATCTACTTTGTCGTTCCTCGAAAAGGATTTTCTTTCAGGCCCATTCTTGACCTCAGGAAGGTGGAGTATCTTCGAGTTAGTCACTTCCGCATGGAGATGGTGAGGTCGGTCATCGCCTCTGTTCAGCCAGGGGAGTTTCTCATGGCTTTGAACTTGATGGAGGTGTACTTGCATATTCCCATTTGGCCTCCTCATCAAAAGTATCTCCGTTTTGCCATCTTGGGGCGCCACTTTCAGTTCTGCGCGCTTTGTACCTTTTCCAAGGTGATGGTAGTGGTGGCGGCGGCCTCCCTCAGGAAAGAGGGAATCAAAGTTCATCCGTATCTTGACGATTGGTTGATTCGGGCGGATTCTGCTCAGGAAAGCCTTTCGGCCACCTCTCTGGTCCTGGAGTTTCTGCAGTCCCTCGGTTGGGTGATCAACTTTTCCAAAAGCTTTTTACTCCCCTCCCAGACCTTGGAATATCTGGGAGTTCTGTTCGATAGAGCTCAGGGACACGTTTTCTTACCGGAAAGCAGAAGGCTCAAACTTTGCTCTCAGATTCACAGCCTGTTGCATTCCCCTCGTCCTCTGGCCTGGGATTGCGTTCAGGTCCTGGGATCGATGACAGCCACTCTAGAAGTTGTTCCTTGGGCGAGAGCTCGCATGCGTCCCCTTCAACGCGCCTTGCTGAGCTGCTGGTCTCCAGTGTCCCAGGATTATTGCCGTCTGGCGTGGCTTCTGTTGGCAAGAGACAGCATGCGCTGGTGGCTGTGTGCTGACAACCTTTGGCAGGGGATGGCTTTGGCATCCCCTCTGGATAATTGTAGTGACAGGTTGCCAGTCTCTCGGGATGGGGAGCCCATTGTCTTAAATGGGTGGCGCAGGGCCAGTGGTCTCTGATGGAGTCGAAATGGTCCATCAGTTCGGCGTTGAGGGCACTAAATCTGGCTCTCAAAGTTTCAGGATCTGCTAGAGGGGCAAGCAGTTTGAGTTCTTTCGGACAACACCACAGCGGTAGCGTATATCAATCACCAGGGCGGTACTCATTGTGGCCTTTGCTTCGGAAGCGACCGATCTGCAGCAGGTGGAGACTCATCTGCTTTCTCTCAGCGGCTCACATTGCAGGACAGAGCAACGTGCAAGCTGACTTTCTCGACCGTATCACTTAGATTTCGCGGAGTGGGAATTAGCGACTGAGGCCTTCAATCAAAGTTGTCTGTAGTGGGGCACTCTAGTTATGGATCTGATGGCGACCAGACAAAATGCGAAAGTATGAAATTTCTTCAGCAGGAGGCAGTCTGCAGGTCTTAGACGCTTTGTTACAGCCTTGGCCAATGGTCGGTCTTCTTTGTGTTCCCGCCTTGGCCCCTCATCGAACGTCTGCTGCGTCGGATCAGGCTTCATCGAGGTCTTGTGGTAATGGTTGACCCAGACTGGCCACGTCGACCATGGTATGCGGATCTAGTACAACTTATCGAGGAGCCCCCTCTTCAGTTGACCCAGACTGGCCACGTCGACCATGGTATGTGGATCTAGTACAACTTCTCGAGGGGCCCCCTCTTCGACTTCAGGTCTTTCCCGGGCTGCTTCATCAGGGCCCGGTTCAGATTGAGAAGGCCTCCTGAAATGGTCTTACATCTTGGCTCTTGAGAGGGCAAGGTTGAGGAAGAAGGGTTATGAAGATTCTGTGATTGCCACCTTGCTTACGCCAGGGTTTGGCATACCTTTGAGGTGTGGTGCGCTGAGCGTGCCTGGTCTCCCTTTAAGGCTTCTGTTTCGCAAATTTTGGCCTTTCTGCAGGAGGATCTTCAAAGGGGGTTGTGTTTTAACTCTGTTTTCGGGGGCATTTGGCTGGTGCTTCTCTTGCTGCCCATTCGGATGTGGTGTGTTTTTTGAGAGGCTCCCTGCATCTTTGTCCTTCCCTTCGGCATCCTTTTCCATCTTGGAAGTTGAATTTGGTCCTTAGTGCATTGCAAATCCCTCCTTTCGAACCGTTGCATTCTGCTTTGGTTGAAGATCTCGCATTGAAGACTGTTCCTGGTGGCTATTTCCTCTACTCGCAGAGTTTCGGAATTGCAAGCTCTGTTGTGTCGAGAGCCTTTTCTTCAGTTTCTTCAGTTCTCTGAATCTGGTGTCTGAGAATGGTTCCATCTTTTTTTGCCCAAGGTGGTGTCTGCTTTTCATTTAAGTCAGCCTTTTTCTTCTCTCCTTTCGGAGAGTGGATTTTCCTGAAAACTTTGCTTTGCATCTTTTAGATGTTCGCTGTTCTCTACTCCAGTATCTTCACGTGATTGAGTTCTTCCACGCATCTGCTCATTTGTTCTGTTGCTGGACCCTGAAGGGGTTGCGCAGTGTCCAAAGCGACCATTTCTCATTGGATTAAGGAAGCCATTTCCTCTGCGTACCTGGTGAAGGGTTCAGTTCCTCCGGAGGGGTTGCGAGCTCATTCGACTTGGGCTCAGGCTGCTTCTTGGGCGAAGACAGGAGTGGTTTCCTTGGATGACATTTGTCGAGCGGCTACCTGGGCTTCTCGCCATTCGTTTGTTAAACACTACAGGTTTGATGAGGATGCGAGACAGGATGCGCGTTTTGGGGCTACGGTACTCTCTTGGGAGTGGCGGCTTCCCACCTTATTTAAGGGATTGCTTTTATACATCCCACCAGTTCCTGGATTCATCTGCTGCTTATGCTAAGGAAGGTAAAATTATGTCCTACCTGATAATTTTCTTTCCTTTAGTAGCAACAAATGAATCTAGGATCCCCTCCCTTAGTCGTTTGATAGCCGGATTTCTCGCCTTATTTCCTGATCTTTGCAGGGGATTCTTTAAGAAACCAAGAGGAATTTTTTTCTTCAATTTGATGGATTCCGATGTTTGACTCCTTTGTTTTGTTGAGTCAATAATTGTTCGAGTTTCAAGTTATTTCCTTGGCTGTTCACTTGTTAAGGAGAGTATTTTTTTCTCTTTATGGCTCCTTTCATCTGCTTTGGAATACGATCTATACTGAGGGGACAAGGAGCTGGGCGTCCAGTGTCACTGCTTTTGGTTCAGTGTTCTCTATCTCCACCTGCTAGTAGGTGGATATAACCCACCAGTTCCTGGATTCATCTGCTGCTACTAAAGGAAAGAAAATTATCAGAACTTAATTTTACTTTGATGTCACTAGTATTTGCTGTGGCGCCCCTTGGAAGATTCCAGTATTTTTCTCTAACTTTAGCAGGCGGTAGGTACGCTGGGTGATTCTGAATCCCTGGCCTAGCTCCCCACTTTACTGGACATGGCTCTGCAGTGTGGCTGAGCCTAAGGGCTGCTCCTAGGCTTACAGATTTGTTCTGTGCCTTTTTGAGCATGGAGCTTGACTCCACAACCCCCAGTTTGCACTTGGTGCTACTGGTTGTGGAGGTTAATTTCCCTTCTGGAGTCTCTGGGCTGGGTTGTGAATGAAATGGGTGAATAGTTCCCTCTCAGGTGCTGAAGTACCTAGGGGTCCACTTCAACACAGTCTGGGAGATCCCAGAGGAGCAGATGGAGAAGCTGCAGAGGTGTACAGCTGTTAAAACTTCAGGTGCCCAGGGTCTGGGACTATCTGCATATCCTAGGCTTCATTGTGGCAACTCTAGAAGTTGTTCCTTGGTTGAGGGCTCATATGTGCCCTCTGAAATGGGCTTATTTGGGGGGGGGGGGGGGGGGTCCGGTCGGTTAAGACTTTCAGCGTCCTTTTTCTCCAATGCCTGAGACTGGACTGGTGGGACAGTCTGGTTCATCTGTTGAAGGGGGTTCTTCTGCATCCCCCTCACTGGGTAGTTAACATAGATGCAGCCCTCGGTTGGGGGGCACATAGCAACCGGTCAAATCAGGAAGCACCCTGGTCTATCAACCGTCTGGCGACTTGGGGGCGGTCTGCCTTGTGTTACTGAAGTTTAGGCCACTCCTGGAAGAGAAGACTGATTAAGGTCAGAGAACGCTACTACTGTGGTGTACAACAATCAGGTGATGTGGCAAGTGTCTATCATTGAGCAGAGACACATCTGCTTTGCCTTTCAGCAGTTCACATTGGTTCCACAGTCTCTTCCCCCCCCCCCCCCCAGTAGCACTTAGTACCACTGGGTGAGGCTTGGTTCCACGGGATCTCGCCCAGGGATGTGGGTTCCTGTCTCCCCACCTCTTACTCATTCATCCTATTTGTGTCCCCAAGAGCTCCCTCTGAATCTCCCAGGTGCTAAATTTCTTCCCAGATTGTTCTGGTCAGCCTTATCTATTATAGGAAATGAGGCTTTTTAGTTGCTACTGCAAAATAAAAAAAGTCCCTAAACACCCCCAGAGAGCCCTGGATGGTGCAGGAGCCAGATCTCTAGGACTAGGCAGGTGAACTAGTGTGTGCTGATAGGCTGTTTCTGACATCAGAAATGGCTCATGAGGGACCTTTGTGACTTCCTTCCCCCACCTCCACTGAGGCGTTGGGACTTGCAGTCCTGATGTTTGCAGGAACGATGTCCATCTTGTCTTCTATTTCTCCTGCTGCTGCTGGAGGTACATAAAGTCCACAGAAGTGAATGAACACAAACCAAAAGAAGTATTGTAGTCAACATGACATGACATGTCCAAAGAGGACAGAAAAATGATCTAGATATATAAATGTCTAAAATAAAATTAAAATACAAGCTAAGAAAAAAACTTTATACATCCCATTCTCTCTCTTCTGGTTTTGACTTTCTTTTTTCACCTGTTCTATAGGTGTATTCCTGATCTATACTCTGTATTCTGCATATATAGTAGTAGTGGGATGTGGTAACAGCGGTTGGCGTATCTGGGTTTTAAAAAGATTTGGACAAGTTCCTTAAGGAAAAGTCCATAGTCTGCTATTGACAGACATGGGTAAGCCATGGAATGATGCTGTTCGGTTTTGGTCAGGTACTTTGTAACATGGATTGGCCACTGTTGGAAGTAGGATACTGGGCTAGATGGACCAGTGTTCGGACCAGTATGGCTATCTTAAAAAGCAAAAAAAACAAAAATCTAGTAAAACAGCTTTCCATTTTAATAAGGGATTCTGTATTTTGAAATAGCATCTTGCTATGAATGATCAGTTTTTGGCCCAGACTCTTGCCTTCTTTTTTCTCGTTTAAAATGTTTTACACGTTGGAAGGTGGTCAAATTATTCTCACTTGGTGTGCTTTCATGTTAAATTTCAAAGAAACTGAAACAATCAAATGGACATTTTATATAGCAAATTTTAAGATTAATGTTGGATTCCAGCAGCAACGATACTGTAATACTCAGGGAAATCTGATTCCAATCATGTTGCTATGTATAAAATTGAATGGAATAAAAATTCAAATCTAGTGTGGACTTTGAAAGCACTAGTGTGTATATTGTATTTTTTTGTTCTAAACAGGTACCTGCTAGATTGCAGTATTACCTGTTGTGCCCACCAGCCAAGAAAGATGTCGCTCAAAAAAAACCCAGAAGACTCCATTGGAGGTAGCTCTTCACTTGCATATTATTACCTCTTACTAATTCTCTCAGGATGAAGTAAAAATCAGTTTGAAACAGGGATAAATCCAGAATTAAGGTTTTGTTTGAAGTCTGAGACCCTTCACTCTTAATCACAATACCCCAAAATACAGATTCAGTCAGATAAGCAGATCAAGGTTTCAGGGAACAGAGCCTGGTTTTTGTGCGCTCTCGCTTCCAGCCAGCAGGTGAAAAAATGTTAAGCAGTTCCCTTTTTCAAGTGCTTCAGTCCTTGTCAGTGTCCAAATACCAGTCTCTATATTTAGTTTCTTCGTAGGTCAAGTTTAGTGATAAACGCCGATAAACTCCATGAGCTTCCTGACAGCCCCACCTTCTGTGGGTTAGGTCCCTAGGCAGCTGAGTCCTATGTTCTGCTGCAGTCTTGTTCCAGTGCAGGATTTTTTTTTTTTATTGTGTTCCTTGTTCTATAGGAGAGACTGCTCTCCCCCTGGAAAAACGCTAAGCCAGATACAAGATTATGGGCTCGAGCATTCTCCTGGTTATGCTGTAGGGGTATAGCACTGAAGGGCTGATGTTTTATATAGTGTTCATCTATAAACATGTTAAATGTATTAATATATAGTGTACACCGTAGCTAAATGTGTATAAAATGCAGTAAAACAGGTTAAAATTGGTGCTAGAACAACAAATTTAAAAGCTAATTGTCTAAAGTTTACAGTGGAGGTTTTACATTTAGAAGTTGGTTAACAATTCCCTTAAAAATAGTAGGGAAAGCATATGGAGCATGGCTTATGGAATTCTTTCCATCCCCTTTGTATGCACTTGCAAGTTGTGTGCCACTCTGAGTTGGAGAGGAGAAGGGGCACTTGGAGCATTTCAGTGTGACTGATAAAACTTGGATCTTACCAATGAATTTCTTTACACTATAAGGCTCAAAGGGAGAGTGAACAGAGCCCAGAAACATTCCCCACCACTGTAGTCTTCTAGTCCTCATACCTAGGGTGGTTCATTCAAAAAGGTGGAGTCCAGGAAACAGGCCAACGTTTTCATGTTGCATACACCCTAGAGAGTAGATATTTGTCCTTGAGAGCCTATAAGTCTTAAGAACTGATTTATTGTGCCTTGAAGTAGGTATGTTAAAGATAGCTCAAAGCAGAACTGATAACATTGTGTGGTCCTGTCCAAGATGTACATAGGAGAGAGACATAAGGAAACTCGAATAAGTGAGGATGTCAGACCCCTGAAAGATGTGGAAAAATTCTTGCAGGTTGTCAGGGAATGTTTCCCCTTCTCCAAAGTGTAATTTGAGAATAGCTCAAGGCAGCTGTTAAGGGTAAATTTGTAGAACTAGGGGTAAGAAAATATAAATGAGATTACAAGATTAGAAAAGTATAAAAGGGATGACAGTTTTAAAGGATTTGAAGCAGCGCATGCTCTTAAGATCTGTAGTTAGATGCTATGACATGCTTATAGTGAAATGAGCAAAGTAGCAAGGCAAGTAAGGTAATAGGAAGCTCGACATTCAGGTTACAATTTAGATCCTTAGGATTAAAAACAAACATGGAAGGCTTAGGAAGGCTAATTTGATAAGGCAGCACTTTGAATTTTACAAGGAGAGGACTTTTCCAGAAAAATACTCAAAAACAAAAGTCTTCGTCACGTATCAACGTTAACAGTAAAGCTGGTACCCCGTGATTTTTTTTCCTTCAAATAGTAGTTTTAAAGTGCAAATATTTTTTGAATGTGTGAAAATAGCTGGATGATTGTGCTAAAAAGTCTAACTTTGCTGTGTTGAAACACTCATTATTCTACCATTCTACTTGGCACAAAAGTAGTAACAAAGCTATAAAGTTTCATATTGTAATTCCAAGTGGTCGCTTAGAACAGGAAAAAAAGCAACCCTCTGGGATTAGCTTTTTTTTTTTTTGCCTTACCCTGTACTATCAAGGATCTATCATTTGTTTTGGAACCATCTAGTGGACATACCTGACATACTTTTTTTAATGTGTTCCTTGGATGCCTAGAATTGACTGCATGAGGGTTGTGGGAATGATTTGCCTGAAGAAGGTAAGGATCAACATATATGGCTCCTGCCTGGTTAAATCATGCTGGCCAGTCCAGGAGCAGGTAATCTGTGTTGAACTGGACAGTGCTGATGAATTGGCTCTGACTGCCATGGCACTCTTGTTAACACTGGGTTACTTTGGAGGCAGAGCTGGGAGTTATGAAATATGAAAAGGAAATAAGCTAAAAAAATGAGTAACTCTTATATTTTCAGATGTAGATTCCACTCGTACCCTTTTTCAGTAGTAAATGGCCAGTTGTACTTGGGTACAGTACATACTTGACTGTTCTCAGAGGGCTTATGATACTTGTAACTGAGGCAATGAAGGATGTAATGACTTGTCCAAGAGGTCACAATGGAGAAAAACTGAAATACCCTTATTTCCTGTCTTCATATTTGTGTTTGGAAGCCAGGAATAATTTAGGTTGTCGCCCATCTTTGCACAGTTTGTGTACATTTTCCCCCATCCTAAGCAGAATAGCAAAAGATCTTCTTGGGTGGTGATAGCCTATGGGACCACAATCAGAGTCTTGCTGCAGATGTTGGATTCAGGTGTGGCTTTGACTAGGTTACTTGAGGGCATTCACTTCTTCCTTAGCTTCTCTAATATTTCTCAGGGTCATTGTCCTGCTGAAAGGTGTCTTATCCCCTGTCTGAATCTAAAGGGACTGAAATTTCCCTGTGCTTTATACCATCTTTCTCTGTTACTTCACATGCCTCTTGTTCTCTGCTGCATAGCATTCAGACAATTTAATGATCTACTGCAGGGATTGTGTTAAGTCACACAGCTGAACATTGAGACCTAAATGTTCCAATTTGGATTAATCAAACCACAAAACCTTTTCCAAAATGCATGCTAGATCCCCCTAAGTGTTACAGCATATCACTTTCCAACTCATCTCGTAGTTAAGCCCTGGAACGACTATGTGGTAGAAGCAGAGTAGCTCTGGGTTTAAAAAAAGGTTTGGACAAATTACTGGAAAAGTCCATAAAACTACCTTAAGATAAACCTGTTTAGACTGGACTTGAGTATGGCCAGAGGGGGAAGCGTGACACAGCAACCAGGCATAATATGGTGTAAGACACATAGAAGGTAAGAGAATGAAATGGGTGAGTGTCTTTTCTAGATTAATGGAGTTGGAAGAGGCAGGTTGTGAAAAGGAGCTGCAGACTGAATATATCTGTGGCGTAGCTAGGGCAGTTGACACCCGGGGCCGGTCATTTTTTTAACACCCCCTCCAAAATCCAGTAGTAGGCATACCGAGAATACAAAACACTCAGGATCTCTAGAGCAATTCTACTATAAGCAGTAATTTCTACGAGTCACATAAGGAAAAGGAAAGCATTTTAAACACTACAGTAAGCACTACAACATCAATTCACCCATTGTAAAACGAAACCAGACAGAATAGTACAGATTGTCGATCCTGCACAGTCAATGCCAACTGAAAGCCATGTCTTTTTCACAAACACAGATACACCCTAAACCACTATAGAGTAAGTAATCATAAACTTTCTATTTAGACAAAAATTAAACTGAACCCCCAAGAGGCCAGACTGAACATACAATGCAATACCACAGAAACAGAAAATGGCCCTTAGTACTGTGTGAAATATAAAGACAGCATGTAAATTTGAAAAAACTAACAAATACCAATCACTTTACAAATTAACAAATAGAAATAAAACAAAAATAGAAAATAAAATACCATTTTATTGGACTAATACATTTAGCTTTCAGAGGCCAAAACTTCCTTTCTCAGATCAATACAGTATTAGTGCTGTTAGTGTCCTATCCTGACCTGAGGAAGGGGGTTTTGTTCTCCGAAAGTTAGTCAAAATGTATTAAAATTAGTCCAATAAAGCTTACCTTATTTCCATGTTGTATTTATAAGCATTTATTAACACAGCTACAATACTACTTTATCCTAAAGATTTCGGATGTGCTCCGCTGACAGCTCCGATTTTGTTGGGAAGCGCCTCCATTTTATCTTTTTTTTTTTTTTTTGTTACATTTGTACCCCGCGCTTTCCCACTCATGGCAGGCTCAATGCGGCTTACATCTTCCTCTCTGAATGCTGCGTCTGTCTGCAGTACTGGTCTCTCTGCTGGTTCATATTCCGGCTTCTGTTGTGTGAAGGTTTTCCTCCTGAGTTTGTGGTACAAATGTATCGAGCTTTTCTCTTGCACAAATCCAGTCCGCTGGAAGCTCCTGTAAAGAGGTCTCAGGAAGGGCAATTAGGGTTTGCAAAGAGGCTCAGGCAGTTATAGGATGTAGAAGAGGATTTCTTTTCTGAACCTGACCAAGAATGCCATCTTTGGAAGAGCTAGAGTTTTTTTTGTTGTCCCCCCCCCCCCCGATGGTCCCTTTCCTGAGGCCCTTATTTAGACTGACAATGGAGTGGAGTCTCTCCCTGTGGGGGAGGACCCATCAGTGTTGTGTGTGTGGCTCTTTTTTTTTTTTTTTTAATATAAAGATGACCTGCAGGAACTTATTGCTCAGGTTTCTGCTACCTTGCATTTTGAGGAGCAGGAGGCTCTGGCAGCAGAGCCCAGAAGAGTTGATTTGCTGGCAAATGGTATTCTGCGGCCAGGTAAAACCTTTACATTGCATCAAGATATTAGGGACGTTATTCAGGCGCAGTGGGAGGTGCCTGATTTAGCTTTTCGTCTTGCTAGATCTATGGTGCGGCTTTATGCTGTCCCGGAATCAGAGCTTTTTACGCTCTCAGATTGTAGATGCAGTGGTCTCCGTGGTGACCAAGCATAATACGGTTCCTGTAGATGGAGGTACCGCTCTAAAGGATGTTCAAGATCGCCGTATAGAATCCTTGTTGAAGAGTAGTTTTTATGTCTCTGCTGTGGCAGTGCAGGCTGCTATTTGTGGTTCCTTAGTAGTAAGAGCCTGTTTTCGTTGGTCTGAAAAGGTCTTGGATTGTACATTTAATGATCTGTCAGCAATAGATGCTGACGTAGCGAAATTAGAGATGGGTTCGGCCTTCTTAGCGTATGCTCTTTGATTTGCTTCGAGCCTCTTCAAAGTCTATGCTTTGTGTGGGCCCATCGCTGCCTTTGGCTTTGTGGCTGGTCTGTAGTTTCGACCTCTAAGTCCAAGCTTAGTAAATTTCCCTTTAAGGATTCCAGAACTGCTGACTTCAGCAGCACATACACAAAAAAAATTGTTGGCTAATGTTATTGTAATGTACTAAGTAAGGAATTTCTCTCTAGGCATACCTAGAGAGCCTAGGACAGCATAGATGCTGGAGTCCCAAGCCAAGGTAGGTCAGCACGCATCTGCCATGGGGTAGTGCATGTTGGCACACACTACTTGGCCTTCAGAGCCAGCAGATGAGCAGAGGTAATGGATTATTTATATAGTATATAAATGTGGCTCATTCAGTCTATTCATCTTTGTCAGTGAACGTTTCACATGTGCTGTAACGTCCCCCCTTCAGCTAAAATGGATGCATTGGTCTCTCACACTGCTTGACTTGGCAATTTGGCAGTTGGTTAAGAGAGGATTCTGAGAAATTCTCTGGTCATGTGATGGGCTGCTTCATTCCTGTCAACCCCTGTCTCTCAACATATTCTACTGGTGGGGCCTCAGCAGTTTTTTTTTTTTTTTTGGCTCTAGAGCTTGACTCTGTTAAGCAGGCCCTCTTGTGACCTAAGCTTAGCTCTAACCCTGATCCTCTTGGTGGAGGGCCCACGGGATTTGTGAGGGCCCCTTTTTGGGGTCTCAGTACTGTGGAATTGGTTTCGTTGTTCCAGAGGGTCTGGGTTCTTTGGAGGGAGTGGAGGAGGACTCTGAGGTCCTCTTGGATTCCCAGTCCACAGTGGACTCCAGAGGACTGTCCCTGTGGGGAGGCTGTTCTGGCTCCCTTTATCATGAGGAGCCTGTCTTAGACATAAATACATAAGTATTGCCATACTGGGACAGACCGAAGGTCCATCAAGGCCAGCATCCTGTTCCCAACAGTGGTCAATTCAGGTCACAAGTACCTGGCAAGATCCCAAAACAGTACAATGCATTTTCCATATCATCATGCTGATCAATCCATAGACTGGTGGGTTGTGTCCATCTACTAGCAGGTGGAGATAGAGAGCAAACTTTTGCCTCCCTATATGTGGTCATGTGCTGCCGGAAACTCCCCAGTATGTTCTCTATCTCAGCAGGTGGTGGTCACACACAGCAGCAGCTCTGGCTAGGCCTCCAAGCCTAATTTTTAGGTTTTGTTGAGTGCCTGGGGTTGAGGGCTCTTCTTGAGCAAGTGCAAACCTGGTGGCGCCAGGTCCCTCCTTTACTCCCCCCTCCCGCTGGCTCCGTTAAAAAAAAATTTTGAACGTCCTTAAAGGCGTTTATTTCGACGTTTATTTAAACGTTTATTGCAGCTACTCACTGGGACACCAGGTCGTTACAGCTCGGAGCGGAAAGCAGGTAATTTTTACCTTTTTATAGCGGGCAGGGGGTTCCCCGATTGATCTCCACGTGGCCTATGTCGTCGGAGGGCGAGGGCGCAAAGAGTCGCTCCCCGGATTGCTTGGGCGCTTCTAGAGGGGATGTGGGGGTCTTAAAGTCTGATTCGCCCTTGTTGGGTGACAGTTTCGTGACCGATGAGTGTCCCGGTCCTTCCTCCGGTGTGGCGGTTTTTCCCGCCATAAACGCCCATCCCCCGCTGCTCGCCTCCGCCATCTTGGCCGACCACGCGGCTCGGACGACTTCTTCTTGGGCCGCCCTTGAGGTAGGAGACATTAATGCCATGAACGCCCTTAATTTGGGCGACGGCACAAAAGCGGCTAAAGTTAAGCGCCGTTCTTCCCGCGCGGCTCCTTTGTGGAGTGTCGCGCCGGACGCCATCTTGGATGCGCAGCATGTCTCTCCCCCGCTCTTGCGAGCGCCGGTTGAGGGTGCGTCTAGGGCTGTAGCCCAGGCTGCGGAAGTGCACAGTCTGGAGGGTTTCTCCCCCGAGTTTGTTTTGCTGCTGCATCAGGCCTTCCTTATGCAAAACGCTGCCCCTGCTCCCTCGTCTGGTAAAGAGGTTGAGGCCCCCGGAGGTAAACGCCCTCGGGTTGATCCCCAGGCCTTGGAGGACTTTGTCTCCTCCGATGTAGATGAGGGCAGCGTATCTGAGTTCTCCCAACGGTCCTTTGCGGATTCCTTGGAGGAGACGGATTCCCGCTCGGATGGAGCGGATGACCCCTCTGCAGCGCGGCTATTTAGCTCAGAGGATTTGCCCAACCTGTTAGTGCAGGCCATGGGCATTTTGAAGATTTCCTCTCCGGAGGACGTCTCTCCCTCAGCCCCTGTTGGCTCTGCCATTATGCTGGGGACGAAGCGCCCTCCTAGAACCTTCCACGTGCATGATGTCATGCACACCTTAATTTCGGCTCAATGGGATGTCCCGGAAGCGAGCCTTAAAGTGGCTAGGGCTATGTCCCGCCTCTATCCTTTGCCTGAAAGTGAACGTGAGGCCTATCTGTGGCCTACCGTGGATTCTTTAATCACTGCGGTGACTAAGAAAATGGCGTTGCCGGTGGAAGGTGGCACGGCCCTAAAGGACGCCCAAGACAGAAGATTGGAGGCGGCCTTAAGGTCGTCCTTTGAGGCGGCTGCTTTAAGTTTGCAGGCCTCAGTTTGCGGCTCCTATGTGGCCAGGGCGTGCCTGACTATGGTGCAGCGGGCTTCCCCCTCGGATCATTCCTTGAGGGCTGATTGGCCGGCCCTGGAATCGGGCTTAGCCTATTTGGCAGACTTGCTGTATGATGTCTTGAGGGCCTCAGCTAAAGGCATGGCTCAGACAATCTCTGCGCGGCGGTGGCTTTGGCTGAAGCATTGGTCTGCTGACCACGCCTCTAAATCCCGCCTGGCTAGATTGCCTTTTAAAGGCAAGCTGCTCTTTGGGGTCGAGCTGGACAAAATCGTGACCGATCTCGGCACGTCTAAGGGCAAGAAGTTACCAGAGGTCAGGGCTCGGGCTAGTACTCGCCCCGGTACCTCCAGAGGACGGTTTCAGGAAGCCCGTCGGTACCGCCCGGGCAGGTCGGGCTCCTCTGCCCCCTCTTCCTTCAAGAGGAACTTCTCCCCCAAGCAGCATTCCTTTCGCAGAGACCGCCGTCCCGGAGGTGCTCCCTCCGGTCCTCCCCCAGGGTCTCGTACCCAATGACGGGGCCTTGGTCCACGCCCCAGTGCAGATTGGAGGACGGCTGTCCTCGTTTCTGGGCGAGTGGACCACAATAACTTCAGACGCTTGGGTGCTGGAAGTCATCAGAGACGGCTACAAGCTAGAGTTCTGCCGACCCTTAAGAGACGGGTTTGTACTCTCTCCCTGCAAGTCTCCGGTCAAAGCTGTGGCAGTGCAGCAGACCTTGGACAATCTGATCCGCCTGGGTGCGGTCGTTCCGGTGCCAGAAAATCAGCTTGGCAAGGGGCGTTACTCCATTTACTTTATGGTACCAAAGAAAGGAGGTTCTGTACGGCCTATCCTCGACCTCAAAGGGGTCAATCGGGCCTTGAAAGTTCGGCACTTTCGCATGGAGACTCTCCGCTCTGTTATAGCGGCAGTGAAGGCAGGGGAGTACCTGGCATCCTTGGACATCAAGGAAGCGTACTTGCATATTCCCATCTGGCCTCCTCATCAACGCTTTCTGTGTTTTGCAGTCCTGGGCCGACACTTCCAGTTCAGAGCCCTCCCGTTCGGGTTGGCTACTGCTCCGTGGACCTTCTCCAAAGTAATGGTGGTCATCGCGGCCTTCCTGAGGAAGGAAGGAGTACAAGTCCATCCTTATCTGGACGACTGGTTGATCCGAGCCCCCTCTTATGCAGAGTGCGGCAAAGCTGTGAACCGGGTGGTTGCTCTTTTGAGCTCCCTGGGGTGGATCATCAACTGGGAGAAGAGCCAGCTGCGCCCGACTCAGTCCCTGGAGTATCTGGGAGTTCGATTCGACACCCAAGTGGGCAGAGTGTTCCTGCCAGACAATCGGATTGTCAAGCTTCAGGCTCAGGTGGACCAGTTCCTACTAGCCTCTCCTCTTCGGGCTTGGGACTATGTGCAGCTGTTGGGCTCTATGACGGCCACGATGGAAGTAGTGCCCTGGGCCAGGGCTCATATGAGACCACTACAACACTCTCTGCTGCAGCGCTGGACTCCGATGTCGGAGGATTATGCTGTGCGCCTTCCCTTGGACCCAGCAGTGCGCAAGGCGCTGAGCTGGTGAACGCAGACAGACAAGTTGTCTGCAGGAATGCCTCTGGTGACCCCGGAGTGGATTGTCGTCACGCCGGATGCCTCTTTGTCGGGCTGGGGAGCCCACTGCTTGGGAAGGACAGCGCAGGGGCTCTGGTCTCCTGCAGAGGCAAAGTGGTCTATCAACCTCCTGGAACTCAGAGCCATTCGGTTGGCGCTTTTGGAGTTCATCCCGGTACTGGCGTTGAAGCCAGTACGGTTCCTGTCGGACAATGCCACGGCTGTGGCCTATGTCAACCGCCAGGGGAGGTACCAAGAGCGCCCCTCTAGCCAAGGAGGCCATGAATCTATGCCAGTGAGCGGAAGCGAACCTGGAACAGCTGTCAGCGGCCCACATTGCCGGAGTCATGAATGTCAAGGCGGACTTTCTCAGTCGCCATACCTTGGAGCCCGGAGAGTGGCAGCTATCTGCTCAGGTGTTCTTGGACATCACGAAGCGCTGGGGCCAGCCGAGCCTAGATCTGATGGCGTCATCGGCCAATTGCCAAGTGCCGCGTTTTTTCAGCAGAGGACGGGACCCTCGATCCCTGGGAGTAGATGCTCTTCTCCAACAGTGGCCGACACAAGAGCTTCTCTATGTGTTCCCGCCCTGGCCCATGTTGGGCAGGGTGCTAGACCGGGTGGCAAAGCATCCAGGCCGGATAATCCTGGTGGGTCCGGATTGGCCCAGACGTCCCTGGTATGCGGACTTGATCAGGCTCTCAGTCGACGATCCTCTGCGGCTGCCAGTGGAGTAGGGCGTGTTACATCAGGGTCCCGTGGTGATGGAGGATCCCTCCCCCTTTGGTCTTACGGCCTGGCTATTGAGCGGCAGCGTCTGAGAAAGAAGGGCTTCTCAGACAAGGTCATCGCCACTATGCTGAGAGCGAGGAAGCGCTCTACTTCTACTGCTTACGCCAGGGTTTGGCGTACCTTTGCAGCGTGGTGTGAAGCGGGCGCACTTTCTCCCTTCACTGCTCCAATTTCTTCAGTGTTGGCGTTCCTGCAAGAAGGTCTGGAGAAAGGCCTGTCGCTCAGTTCCCTTAAAGTCCAGGTAGCGGCTCTGGCTTGCTTCAGGGGCCGCCTGAAGGGTGCTTCCCTGGCTTCGCAGCCAGATGTGGTGCGCTTTCTCAAGGGAGTTAATTACCTGCGCCCTCCTCTGCACTCTGTGGTGCCTGCGTGGAATCTCAACCTGGTACTGAGCCTTGCAGAAGCCGCCTTTTGAACTCTTGTCGAGGGCATCTCTGAAAGACCTGACGTTGAAAGCAGTCTTTTTGGTGGCTATCACTTTGCCATAAGAGTTTCCGAGCTCCAGGCACTCTCATGTCGAGAGCCTTTTCTGCAGTTCACTAAGGCAGGAGTGACTATTCGCACAGTGCCTTCCTTCCTGCCCAAGATTGTTTCTCGCTTCCATGTGAATCAGCAGCTCTGTCTCCCTTCCTTTCGTAGGGAGGACTACCCAGAGGAATACTCTGCTCTCAAATATCTGGATGTGAGACGTGTCATCATCAGATACTTGGAAGTGACCAATGATTTCCGGAAATCGGATCATCTGTTTGTCCTGTTTGCAGGTCCTTGTAAGGGTCTGCAGGCTGCTAAGCCTACAGTGGCAAGATGGGTCAAGGAAGCCATTGCAGCGGCTTATGTGGCTGCGGGGAAGGTGCCGCCTATCCAGCTGAAGGCTCACTCCACTAGAGCTCAGGCGGCCTCGATGGCAGAGGCCGGGTCCGTCTCCTTGGCAGAGATATGCAGGCGGCAACTTGGGCATCGGCCCATACATTCTCCAAGCATTACCGCTTGACTGTGGCTGCTCGGGCGGAGGCCCGGTTTGGAGCTTCAGTGTTGAGGTCAGGGATTTCAATGTCCCGCCCTGGGTGAGTACTGCTTCGGTACATCCCACCAGTCTATGGATTGATCAGCATGATGATATGGAAGGTAAAATTATGTATCATACCTGATAATTTTCTTTCCATTAATCATAGCTGATCAATCCATAGCCCCTCCCAGATATCTGTACTGTTTATATTCTGGTTGAATTTTAGGTTCAAGTTTAGTCTTCAGTTACTTCAGGAGGACTTCGTGTTCAAGTTTTTTCACTTGGATTTTTCAAGAGTTGACGAGTTTGTGTTAGTGAGCTGCTGCATTCCTCTCCCCTCCGTTTTACGGGGCTGGATTGAGACTTAAATTCTGCCGGCACTCCCTCCCGCTTCGTGCGGCTGTAGGGCAGCTTTGTACCCCTCCCGCTTCGGCGGTGTTAGGGTCAGTCAGCTCCTCCCGCGGTTGCGGTTGCAGGATAAGCCAGATCCCCCCGCATCGGCGGGGTGGTGTCCCTCCCCCGCTCCGCGGGGATGAGCTGGACGGATTCCCCTCCCCCACTTGTGTGGGGATGAGCTGGGTTAATTCCCGTCCCCTGTTTCGGCGGTGGTGAGCTGGGCAGAGTGTCCCTTTGTGGGTGTAATTCTCTAAGTGCTGAGTCCTGCGGATGGAGCTTTGATATCGACATACTGAGGAGTTTCCGGCAGCACATGACCACATATAGGGAGGCAAAAGTTTGCTCTCTATCTCCACCTGCTGGTAGATGGACACAACCCACCAGTCTATGGATTGATCAGCTATGATTAATGGAAAGAAAATTATCAGGTATGATACATAATTTTACCTTATGCTGCTTATTGTAGAAATAAGCAGTGGATTTTCCCAAGTCATTTTAATAATGGCTTATGGGCTTTTCTTTAAGAAAGCTATCCAAACCGTTTTAAAACCCAAGGAGCTCTATGAAAATGTGGAGCAGCAGCTCAACCTGGGGGATCCAGCATTCAAGCTGCTATTTTCATTTCATGTTAATCGGGAGGTCTACTTGTCCTCCTTTTTAGCTGAAGGTTCATGGGGATTAGAAGCTCCAGGAGCTAGATGTCTGAAGGACGCTGCTCTGGTACCTGAGGAAGATGAATGAATTTTCTCTGTCCACCTCTTTGTGCTTTCCATGGCCTTGGGAAGGGCCAGATGGCCTCTAGGTCTTCATTATGAGATGGGTCAAGGCAGCTATGGTAGAGGGCTATAAAATGAGTGGAGTGGAACGGGTAAATGTGAATCGCTTTTTTCCTCTTTCCAAAAATAATAGGGCTAGGGGGCATGCAATGAAGCTTCAAAGTAATTTCCATTGGAGAAAATATTTATTCACTCAATGTGTAATTAAACTCTGGAATTAGTTTCCCAGAGAAGGTTTGGATAGATTCCTAAAAAAAAAGTCCATAAGTCGCCATTAAACTGGGCTTGGGGAAAATCCATTGCTTATTTCTGAGATAAGCAGCCTAAAATGTATTGTACTGTTTTGGAATCTTGCTAGGTACTTGTGACCTGGATTGGCCACTGTTGGAAACAGGATACTGCCTTGATGGACCTTCGGTCTAACCCAGTATGGCAACACTTATGTACTTTGTCCGCTACAGCAAGCCCTGTTGTGCCAATGGGTGCTGTCCTTTCAGGACTTCCATCGTTTTGTCCCGTTCAAACCCATGTCATTGAAGATGTGCTGCCACCACCACCATTTTACTAGGCCAAAAGGCAAGGCCAGAAACTGCAAATGCTTAGCCAGCACACAGAAGAGAAATCTCCTGTAATCTACAACCTCCTGTGATGTCCAAGGAAATCTGGAACTCCCCCGGCCGCACATATGCTATAACTGAGTGCAATAGTGTTGGGCCCTGAGGCAAGTGTCTACTCCTTTGAGGTCCAAGATGGGATGGAGGTATCCACTTTTTTTTTTTTTGCAGCAGAGAAATGGAGTACTGTCCCTGGCCATTCTCTAGTGGAGGCACAGACTCCACTACCTCAAGAGTGTATAGGTGCTACAGAGTGGACCCGTCAGCTTGGTGCTTCAGACTGAACCACAGGGCGAGGCCATGAAGGTGCTGGACACCAGATGTGCTAACTCCAGAGAATACTACTACTACTTATCACTTCTGTAGCGTTACAAGGCATACACAGCGATGTAGAGAATAACGCCTGCCGACCACCAGGACACTGATCCAAAGTGATATGGGCCCAGTCATCCCAGATGAAAGCCTGCTTTCCACCAGTATTGATGAGGGACCAGGCACACCCTTACTGGGCAAGATAGGGGCCCTGGCTCCACTGGAGGCACCAGCAGGGCTGACTCTTGTGTCCTTAAAAGGAATCTTGCATGAAGGACCTACCCTGGTCACCCCCCTGAGAAATAGAGCAAAACCACTCTCCCTCTAGCGTGCCCCTTGGAAGTGGAGGATTGCCGAGAGGATTTCTGCTGCAGCTCAGGGATCTGGAGAGGCTGTGCTTTCCCCATATCCTTCATCAGCTTCTTCAGGTCCTCTCCAAAGATCAACCTCTCCCTAACAGCTTTCTGGAGGGCCCCCCAACTTTGGAGGCCCCCCCCCCCCCCCCCGGCTGTTTCCAATGTTGGAAATGACCCATTGCACTGTGTACGGACAGAACCGGCAGCTCAGCACTAGAGAGCATCATCAGCCACATGTCCCGCAGGCAGAGCCTGACACATTGTCCAATAATGCCTCAACCCAGGGAACTGGATGCTGCTCCATCCCGGGGGGGGGGGGGGTGCCAATTATGGGAATTTCCTTAACTGGGAGGTATGGGATTTTCCTGTTTAGGACTGCTGCTTTTTTTTTTCCTTACACAGGAGTAGCCAAAAAAAAAAGCCTTAACTAAAACAGGGAATAGGCTGCTCAGGGGAATTAAAGCACCTGGGAGCTGCAGAGGGAGCCCACGAGGGATACATCCAAACAGGGTGAATGGGCAAGAAGTTGGGGATTGGGACCTGCACCCCTCACTTGAGATCCTCAGTGCCAAGCCAGTCTCTCCCAGAGGCACTAAGGAGTGCGACTGGGGGCTTTGGAGCCAAGTTCCGAGCTTAACCAGGTACTGTCCAGTGTCTGGGAGCAGCCGGGATTATCGCCGCCACCACCACCTACCTCCCCAGGATCGCTGCCACTGGCCCCCCCCCCCCCCCCCCAAGGATCCATTGCTGCTGCCCACCCTGATCGCTGCTGCTGTCCACCCATCGTAACCGTTGGGCATATTGGCTGGTGGTCTCAAGGCCCTGCCAGCAGAAGAGTTCGTCCTCTAGCACTGCTCTTCTGCCGCGTGGCCTTCCACTGCAGCTGCTTTTTTTATGAGGAGAAAAGCAGCCACAGGAGAAGGCAATGCGGCAGACTGAAGAGCAGCCTGCTGTCTATTCCCCAGGTCCTCCCCAGCCTCCAAGGGGGGCCCGGCACTGGATCTTTCTCCTTTTGGGACACGATCACCCGGGTTCTGTCAGGCACAAAAGAGACACTTCAGTGCCGGGCCCCCCTTGGAGACCTGGAAATTTTGCCCCCCCCCCCCCCCCCCCCCCCCCCCCATTAGGCTCGATCACGCTTTGTCTAACCTAAAAGCCCACCTTTTTGATGCTGCTTTTAACTCCTAACCCTTAGTCACTTGTTCAGAACCCGTATTTTATCATCCTCACTTTAATATTCCCTTCTCTTGTTTGTCCTGTTCTAATTAGATTGTAAGCTCTGAGCAGGGACTGCCTTCATGTTCAAGTGTACAGCGCTGCGTACGTCTAGTAGCGCTATAGAAATAAGTAGTAGTAGTGGCTGTGACCAGTAGAAGTGCGGAGGTAAGCCAGGGACCGAGCACCACAGCATAACTTACCACCTGCTGGAAGGTACAGAATACTGGATTGTTCCAGTGAGCACCACAGATTATAGCTGGTATGTCACTGGTTAAGTTCATTTTTCTCTACCTCCATCTGCTGGTGGAAGTGATAACACACATTGGTTCCGAATAGTGTAAACTGACATTAAGAAATCAATCTAGACAATTTGAGGCCTTAATAGGCCAGGCAGGGGGTGAAATATGAGAACATGGTACACACAACAATGGACACAAGAGGTAAAAGGGGGGGGGGGGGGAGAACTGTCAAAACTCAAAAGGCTATATCCTCCAGAAGGGGAGATGAAAAAAAAAACCTAATTAGGTGTAATTTGGGAAAGCACAGTGAAAAAGCCAAGTTTTAAGAAAAATCTTAAATTTAAAGTTGTGTGAATAATAGGTGGCAACTGATCCCACGAAGTGGGGGCTACACAACTAAATGTTGAATCCGTATGGAAGCAAGGGTCAGTTTATAAAAGGAAGGGATAACCAACTGGTTTGCAGTTGAGCGTAACAAGTACACACAAGTACACTGGTTGGAAAGGAAAAAGCAAAGATGTTTCTGAAGCACAAGGGATCTTTAAGGTGGTACAGATTGGTAGTCCAAAGATTACATTTTATGCAGGGGATGCTTTTACCTAAATTGTCAGGATATGCAGTGCTTTTTACAGAGTTGTGGTCATGTTTTTGAGTGCTAGGAAGCAGAGAAGTGGAGCTTGGTAGATAGCCTTTGGAAGAGGTGTTAACCACAATGAACCCAACCTGCTGAGGTATTCTCATTGCTAACAGTTGAGATTTGTTCTCCCCTGTAGTTTTGTATAATCTGGAGATGGTTCCCTAGAACAAGCTTTCACAAATTTTCTTACAATCTAGGAGCCAGCCCAAAATTGAAGATCCAAGTGTGGAGCAATTGGAATTTATGTACATTATATAAATTGCCTAGTCATGATGTGCTCAAGGTGATGTATAGCAAAGTTATTAGCAGGGAAGGAGTGGATGAGACGCATCTGTCCTTCCTATGATTTGTTCAGTTCTTGATATACTGTTCAGTCAGTGGCCATTCTGAATGGTTTACAATGTTATAAAATATCAAAGCAAGAAAAAAAAATGTAATAAATGATAGGAAAGCAGAAAAACAGGATTAAAGAGATCAAACCAATAACAAAAACTGCAAGACAACTTCACTATCTGCACGTTTCAAGATGGGAAGCCAGGGGAAAATACCATGGGATTGTTCAAAGGCATTCTTAAAAACATTTTTAAATTCTTTTGAGAGACTTCCAAGGACTTCTCTAATTTAAGAGAAGTTGGAAGAGCATTCCAAAGGGATGGTTCTGAGACACTAAAAATTATGGCTCTAATAGTGTCCGAAATAATGCGAAAAGAGAGAAATATCATGTTGCGTTGAATGGAATGCAGGGTTCTAGTAGGAAGATAAGGGACCAGAAGGCATGACAGAGATTCAAGAAAATCTGAGTGAAGGGACTTTATAAACCAGAAGGAAAACTTTCTTTATCAGTTCGCCATAGTTGATAACCTTCAATGTTCTTGGTACAGTAATGTGGGTCTGTCCACCTGTAGCCTATATGGTAATAGAGACTTGGGGCACAGCTGCTAGGGGCAGTAGCTAAAGCTACAGCTGCTAGGGGTGGGTGGAGGTGCACCCATCCACTTGCCTCCTCCAGAACTTGCAGCTTTCGCCTCTCCATTGTCTACCTGACCCCAACAACCACAGTTTTGACCTTTCCACTGCTCACCCCCACCTGCTCCAAGCAACCACAACCTAAAGTCTACATCACCCACCCTAGAAGCAATAGCCCCTTAATCTGTCCTCTTCTACCTGGCTGTATTTTTCCCTTCCCCTTCCCTCCCCTCCATGTGTACACACCCAGCTCTCTACATCCCCAGCCTGATGCTTTACAAGTGGAAGAAGATACTACATCTTCCTTTATCACTTTGGTGCTGACTATCAAAATTTGAGCCCCACAATTAACTTTTTAGCATGTGGTTTGCAGAAGAGGAGATGGGGGCTTTGGGGGAGGGTAGATGCATGCAAGTCAGAAGTGCTGTGGTGGGGAGGAAGGAGGCTGGAAGCTGATGCTGCCTGCTTTCCACAGTCCTGACACAGCTGCCCATGTGTTCAGGCTGCAAAACCTAGGCACCAGAAATTTTAAGTTGCCATGACTACTTGGCACCTAGGGTTATTCAAGCCTTGCCTTAGGAGCTATTCTCAAGTGTACACCAAAGGTAAACTAATTTTCTTGTTTAGTATAGCTGAGCCTTAGAACAGGCAGATATGGAAGGGGAATAGTGACTCTTGCAGTACAGGCCATCTGTTCAGCCGAGTAATTGCTGAAACTAAGGGAGTTGTGCATAGAATTGCATGGTAGAGTGGGGGGTCTGTTTAGCTTCTGGCAGGTACTAGTGGAGGCTGTTGTATGCTTCCCAAACACATTCCTAATAGTTCTGGTTTTGAAGTTCATAAAAAGATAATTGAATGACTGGAAACTAGGTTTATTGCAACTCTTGGTGACGAAAACAGTTTGCTGTTTGCTCATTTTCATGGGGATGGAAGTAAAATGTGCTGAATTTTTTTTTCTTCATACTGTTCATGTAGTGCTGAGGCCCCTAGACCTGACAGTTAAGGTAGCATTTCGAGAGAGGAGAGCAGCAGCCAGGCATTAACCCTTATTGGGGTCCTTTTTCCTGAAGTGCTGTAATTTTGCAGAGTACATGACCAGCACACTGTTAACACACAGCTTTCGCACTTACCAGCAGCAGTTAACTACACAGGTTCATCACTCATTGACTATATGCAGTTAGCAGTTGATACTGCCTCTTGAAGTAGGCAAAGTACTCTGTACTAACTACAGTATGCAGTCCACACCCATTTTCTGTCTCATAACCCACTCAGCTTCGCCTAATGGTATGCAGTTAATGTGTGAATTAGTGTTCTGTCATGCTAACGTATTAAGTTACATGGCACAATTCATAATTTAATCATAATTGCTTAATATGCTTTAATCATGATTACTGTACTTTGATATTGCAAATAATTTGAGTAATTTCCCCCACCTCCCAAGTAATGTGTGAAACTGAGAAACTTTGAGAAACTACCATTTAGTCTTTTTTTTTTCTTTTTTTCCTCAGTAGTTTCTTCCTGGAGAGCTGTAAACCGTGTTATGTCCTCGACAGTTATAATGGCTCAGAAGTATATAGAAGATATACATGGCCAATAGGATTCATACTATTACCAAAACTGTATTGCATCACTTTAAGCTTGCTTACATGTTTTGCCATGTCAAATCATGACATTCCTGTGTATTCTGATTGCGCTTAAAATTAAAAGGAATGTGGATAATTGAAATGAGATTTTTGGCAAATGACTTTAAAAGTACTGGCTGATTAGCTGCACTTCACTTTTTTTGTTTGAGGGGATTAGTGTCATTAGTTTGTACTATGCTGCATGTTTAGTGAAGCCTTCTGTCTAGTTGCACTTCATTGCTTCTCTACCTTCTGTCACTTCAGTTGCTTGTTTTTATAATATACGTGTCAAATTTCCAAAATCATGGCTAGAATTTGAATTTCTACGCGTATTTTGAAAATGCAATTTTTTATATTGTAAGATATGTTCTAACAAGGGACCAGATGCACTAAAGTCGTCGTTAGAGCAGTTCCCTACCGAAGCTATGAACGGCTCTGTATCAAGGAAAGGGAATGCAAATGAGCTACTCGTAACTCACTTGCATTTTTTTTGTTACATTTGTACCCCGCGCTTTCCCACTCATGGCAGGCTCAATGTGGCAGGCAATGGAGGGTTAAGTGACTTGCCCAGAGTCACAAGGAGCTGCCTGTGCCGGGGATCAAACTCAGTTCCTCAGTTCCCCAGGACCAAAGTCCACCACCCTAACCACTAGGCCACTCCTATTCCATTGTAAAACAGAACAGCAAAGCGGTATGCTGGCTGCTCTGCGCATGCCAAACACGCGAAGATGCCGTGCCGCTCGCCCCCCCCCCCCCCCCCCCCCCCCCCCGTGCCGCAATAATAAAAAGTGTCAAATCGGAATGACTGGTGTGGAAACCGCCAAAATCTTTACAATTTTTTAAAAAGTTGTCACCTTCGCTGAGGACGTACTTGCTCATATCATACTTGCCAACAGTCTATTTGCGCTCCAGCTACAATCCTCCAGAGAAGAGAGAATCAGGTTGAGCTTCAGAACTTCACACTTACACGAGCAGACATAAGCTAGGAATATATGCAGCATCAACAAGGCTCTGCTCAGGAAGAGCGTGGACGATGGACATCCTCAAGTCAAGAAAAGTGCAGGAGAGCGCAGTTGAGGCTGGCCATCGTCCACGTCTTCGATACCCGTCCCATCTTCCGCCCCTAGGTCTTTCTGAGCCAATCACAGGGCGTTTAGGTCAGCTGAGAGACCTGGAGGTCTCTCAGCCAATCACAGGGCGTTTAGGGGAGCTAAACACGCTATGATTGGCTGAGAGAGACCTGGGGTGGAAGATGGGCAGGTATCGAAAACGTGGACGATGGCCGGCCTCAACTGCGCTCTCCTTCACTTTTCTTGCAGTTGAGGCCAGCCATCGTCCACGCTCTTCCTGAGCAGAGCCTTGTTGATGCTGCATATATTCCTGGCTTATGTCTGCTTGTGTACGTGTGAAGTTCTGAAGCTCAGGATTGTAGCTGGAGCACAAATAGACTGCTGGCAAGTACGGTATGAGCAAGTACGTCCTCAGCGAAGGTGCTATAACTTAAAAAAACAAATTAACGTCCCTCACGACACCCAGCTTGTTTGTTGTTTTTTTTTTTTTAAGATGTTAGGCGCTTTCCCACTGGTCTCTAGGGTCCCGTTCACAGCAGCCCTAGCCTAACGAGAGGTGCAGACCTTCCGTTAGGTTGTCCACGGTAAGGGGAATCGGGGAAAACGGTAGTGCATCTCATAATAGCCTGCAACGGTTGTGCAGCTCATTATCTGCATTCTGTTTTTGTTAGCTGCTACCGTCGTCGTAAAATGGTTTTTAGTGCATGCCAGGGTTTACTACTTGCTCGTTAATGGCTTGTTAGGTTTAGTGCATCTGGCCCAAGATGTCAGGACTCATGATGCAAATCAAGAGGATGTCAACTTGTATCAGTTTGTCCAGGAAACTTCAATATTGAATGCATTCTGGATGTAGACAAACAAGGCAGTTTAGTGTCTAAAATTACAATAGTGGGAAAGAACTACAAAACACTGTTAGGAAAGAGCAATTCTAGTCACACACAATTAAGGGTAAAAGAAAACAGGGAAAGCAAAAGTGGAATGATTGTACGGAAAGGAGTAGATGTAGAGCTAGGGAAGAAAGGCAAAGGATAGGAAGAGGACAGCAAGGGAAAAAAAGAGAACAGTGAGAAGATTGCTATCAGCCTAGGTGGAGTCAAATGCACAGTGGAAAAGCCAGGCTTTCAAAGCAGATTTAAATTTAAGGAACAGCAACTCGGAAAGGGGCAAAGAAAGCATGACATCTGGTTGTTTAAGTGGACCTGTCTAGGACCAGGTAATACTAGATGGCAATCCTTTATTAGAGCAGAGCAAACGGGTAGGAGAATATGGAATCATGAGAGAACAGGAAGGTCTATCCTGAGTGACTTAAAAGTAAGCATAACTGAATATTAGGGATTCTGGTGGATAGGCATCTGGTTTGGAAAAACAGTCAAATGGTAGTTAAAAAGGAGTTTAGTGTTCTTAGAATAAGGCAAATATGTCATTTAGTGCTGATAATTTCAGACTGCTGGTTGTCTCATTTTATCAGAAATGAACTATTGCAATGTGTAGGCTGCACTGTTTAAAAAAAAAAAAAATTACAGGTGATGCAAAAATATGAATTACCCCATTGTATGTCACATTGCATTGGCTACCGGAGGAAGCAAGAAGGATTTTTAAACTTTGTACAATGATTTATCTGATTTTATATAAAAATTTGCCTGAATATTTAAATCAATGGTTATTAAAATTAGGAATAAGAGTCTAGCTGGCAATTTTTTGGATCTGTCATTCCCTTCCCCCAAAGATAATCAGATTCAGGTCATTGCATGCACTGACTACCATATTTATCTGCAAAATGTTGAAATGATTTACTGATTCAGATAAAGGCCCCTACTTATTATGGGGGTGTTCCACAAACTTTAAAATCTTAATTTAAAAAATGTTTTAGGGAATTAGTGTTGGCACTTTTTTGTCTCAATTTTACTATGTATTTCTGATGTACTTCATTTCTTGATGTAAAGTAAAACAGCTCTTTACGGGAATACTGGCACCTAATAAGAAATAAAAGATCTGCAAGTTGGTAAAGGTGGTATAACAAATGTGAACTATTAACTAGAGCATTTCTGATCAAAAGTAATTTAGAGTATTTCTGATCGTGTCTTAGACTGTATATGTGGGGAGAAGAATATAAGAACATAACCATATGGGGGCAGACCAATGGTCCATCTAGCCCAGTATTCTGCTTCCACAGTGGCCAATCCAAGAATCCCAAATAGTAGCAACCTACTATATCCCAAGAATCCCAAATAGTACCTATGCTAGGGTACAGCTGTGGGTTTCCCTATTTCTAGCTCAATAGCATACTATAGACATTTCCTCCAGGAACTTATCCAAACCTTTTTAAACCCGGGTACGCTACCTGCTATTACCACATCCTTTGGTAACGAGTTCCAGAGCTTAACTATTCTTTCAGTGAAAAAGTATTTTCTCCTATTTGTTTTAAAAGTATTACAATATGACTTCAATGTGTGTCCTCAAGCCTTAGTACTTCTTGAAAGAATGTTAATCGAGTAACGTTTACCTGTAATCACCACTCAGGATTTTGTAGACACATCCACCCTCAGCCATCTCTTGTTGAAGCTGAAGAGCTCTAATCTTTTAAGCCTTTCCTCATGAGAAGGATTCTATCCTCTTGATCGCTTTGATTGCCCTTCTTTGAACTTTCTAATGCTGATACATCTTTTGAAATTGAGCAATCGGAATTACGCACGATACTCAAGGTGAGGTTGCACCGTGGAGTGATGGAGGCATTAGTGTTCTTTATTTTCCATCCCTTTCCTAATGCCTAGCATTGTCTTTTTTTTTGGCTGTTGCCGCACATTAGATAAGACTATTTCAGTGTGTTGTCCACAAAGGCACCTAAATCTTGATTGCTGACTCCTAAGGTGGAAACTAATTATGACTTAGATTATTTTTCCCAATGTGGATCACTTTGCATTTGTCCACATTAAATTCTGCTGCCATTTGGATGCCCAGTCTTCCAGTTTCCTAAGGTCTTCCTGCACTTTTTCAGTTTGCATGCACTTTGAATAATTTTATGCCATCTGCAAATTTAACCACCTCACATGTCGTTCCCGTTTCTAGATCATTTATAAATATGTACAGTACAGATCCTTGGGGCACTCCACTATTCACTCTCCATTGAGAAAAATAACCATTTAACCCTACCCTCTTTTCTATCCATTAACCAGTTCCCAGTCTACAACATTGCCTCCTATTCCATGGCTGCATGTGTGGTGATGAGTGGTTCTTAGATGTCTACTCTGCCTGTGAAGAACTAAGGCCAGTGCTAGGCACGCTTCTTATATGGCAGAACAGTTTAGGATCGGCTGGAGTGGGCTTTGATGGCAACTCCATTAGTTGGAGCGTAAGGACAGTACTGCCCAGAAATGGTAGAGGCCAGGATCAAGTATTTTACACCACATTGCTGGGTTTACCCATGAATTGATGAGTCAATGTTGGGCAAACTGAACGGGCAGTTCAGGTCTTTATCTACCATCTATTGTTACTGTTAACTCAGGAGTGTCTCGTGAGGGACTTTGTCAATAGGTTTTTGAAAATCTAGTTTCTTAGTATTGGTTCCACTATTCTACACAAATAAGTGTGATCCATTCCGGTGAGCAGGTGGAGGTAGAGAACTGAATTCTGCCAGTGACATCACCAGCATAAGTAAAGGTCATTCTGAGGACTCGGTTGAGCTCAAAGCTTGGCTTCGCAACCCCCAGTCCTACTTCTTAGTGTCACTGTATGAGGCTTTGGCTTGGTCCTGTGGGACCTTACCCAAGGGACATGGGGCCTCACACACTCAACCTCTTGCTCGCAGCACATATACAAAAAATTGAATTCAACTGGCCTGTCTAGCCTCATGCCCTTTGTTGGGGGCTAATGCTCTTTTAAAGAACCTAAGGGAATTTTCGCTCTAGGTTCACCAAGAGAGTCAGGAACATTATGCTGGAGACCTGAGCCGAGGTAGTCTGGCAAGGCTGCACGTGTCTGCCACATGGTTAGGGCATACTGATGCTAGCTGTGTGGTCTGCAGAGATAATAAATTTTACTGTGTAAATGTGGCTCATTCAGTCTTTCGGTGAACGTTTTATGTGTGATGGCCTTCCCCCCCCCCCCCCCCCCCCCCCCCCAAAAAAAAAACCTGAAATGGATACTTCTCCTTTTCCTGCTAAGGTACATTAGCAGTTGGAATTCTCCCTTCTCAGTTCACTCACTGGGAGAGTCCTGCCCACCCCTGTGTCCATCTGGGGGGTGGGATCCTAGTGGGTTTTTTTTTTTTTTGGGGGGGGGGGGCGGCTCCATAGCTTGACATGGTTAAGCACTTTTGGGACTCAATCCTAGTCCTAGCCCTAACCCTCATCCTATTGGTGGGGGCCCCCCAAGTGGAGCATCACTGTAAAACAGATCTGGTTGTTCCGGAGGGTCCATGTTCTGAAGGAGTAGATAAGAGTTCATGTCCAGTTCCGAGGACATCCATGACGAGACGGTGGAAGAGCATGGATTCAAGCTTTTGTCATGAGGAGCTTTCTTCTCTTAGACAAGGTCTTGAGGGCCTTTGCTATACTTATGCCTTCTGCAGCGGGCCCCTTGGGGCTCTGAAGAATTTTTCGCTCCATAAGGCCCTCATCTGCATGTTGGTGTGGCTAGGCCTCTGGATTAATTTCTATGCCTTCACTGAGGAGGTTGAGAACTGTACTTTCCAAAATTGGACAATTTGTTACGGCGGTCACAAAGGCAACCTTTCCTGGCACCCCTGTGGGTGGATTTCCCCCTGGCTCTTCTGAAACCCCAGGGCCCTCTTTTTGTGCAGCCTGTCAGCTTTCCCTGTATAGGGAATAGAGCTTTGCTGAAAACATTTTTTTTGCTTATTTTGCAGCTTTCAGGCTCCAATACTCTGGCGCTGTTCCAAATAGCGCCTTAAAAATACTATTGGAACAGTGGAGAACGACACCCTAATGCTTGCTAATAAGATGCACGTATAGGCATGCTAATAGCCTTGAGCATTAGGGTCTTTGGTCAGAAGATTGTGCTTTGGCACATGCACAAGAGTTCTGCGAAAAGCTGTGCTCCAGTGCGCATGCACCAGGTAAAAGCCAAACATGAAGTACACATTGGCGTCTGTTTTGTATGGCCTAAATATGTTAGCTTGGACACTTTGATATTTGATATTTAGACAGAAGGAACAGATGCTAACGTGTGTGTTCACTTTGGGCATTTTTAATTTTTTTTTTTTTTTTAGCATGAATGCTTTAAGTTTAGATGCAGGAAATGGACGCCAATGTGTGCTTTCACTTGGGGCTGCTGTTTCTCATGACCAACGCTTAAGGGCATGCACAGGCTTCCTTCTGCTTCCAGAAGCAATCAAAAGTGGCGGATTTTACAGAGAGAATCATGAGAAATCCTCTTCAACAGCCTAACACCTTCTCTGACCTGTTTGTTTTTTTTTCTTTTTTGCAGCGTAACAAATATTCTCCGAGGACAAGCAGGCTGCTTGTTCTCATTGATTAGTGACGTCCACGACACCCCCTCCAATTGGAATCTTCACTAGCAAAGACGTTTGCTAGCCCTCGTGCGCCCATGCGCACCGCGCATGCGCGACCGTCTTCCCGCCCGAACCGGCTCATGTTCGTCAGTCTTCTTTTGTCCACGCTCGGGACGGTCGTGTTTTGCTGCCGTTTCGTGCCCCTCAGAAGACCTCGCGCGTCTTTCGTGTTTCTACTTTTCTGTGTTTAAAAAAAAAAAAAGAGTAGGTTCCCTTTTTTCCTGTATTTCTAGCTTTTTCCCAGCGTAAGTATCCTTTCGCTTTCGGGAGCGGCCTTGTTGGCCGCCCGTACGGGTTTTTCTCCCTTTTTTTTCTCGGTGCCTATTGTCATCGCGAATTTTGATTTTGCCAGCACGATTTTTCCGCCCATGTCATCGAAGCCTTCCAGCGGCTTCAAGAAGTGCACCTAGTGCGCCCGGATAATCTTGCTCACTGATAGGCACGCTTTGTGTCTTCAGTGTCTGGGGGCTGGGCACCGCCCGCAGGCCTGTAGTCTTTGTGCTCTTTTGCAAAAGAGGATCGGGTAGCGAGATTAGCCCAGTGGAACGTTCTGTTCTCAGACGCTTTGACGGCAACAGCATCTCGAGATTCGTCGGGTGCATCGGCGTCAGCAGCACCGAAGTCTTAGGAGATCACATTGGCGTCGACGGCATCGAGGCATCTTCCTCCTGCGTTGTCAGTACCGAGACTTCGAAGGAGTGCGTCGGTGGTACCGGGACCCCCGCTGGTGCTGATTTCGTCGGACGGTGGTGCTTCGTCTGGAGTGCAGGTGAGGGCTGTCCATTCCCCTGCTGGTGGCGGTGAGCCTGAGGGCTCCTGCGGTACAGCCCCCCCCCCCCCCCCCCCGGGATTGACCATCTTCGGCCCCGGCCCCGATGAAGCGACGTCTGGATTCAATGTCCTCGGTACCGGGGAGCTCCGGTGACATGCTTCACTCGAAGTCGAAGAAGCATCGTCACCGGTCACCTCCCCGACTTGGTACCGGGAGCTCTGGGTCGCCGAGGGAGTCGGCACCCAGCAGGCAGTGGCACCGGGAGGACCGCTCGCCCTCCATCCAGGAGGTGTCGGTGCGCTCTACCCTGGACAGCCCGGTACCGCCTCCGTGCCTGGAACAGATTCTGACCTCGACGCCTGCACCGGCTTCTCAGTCATTCTCCACAGCCGCTCTGCACGAGAGTCTCCGGGCCATTCTTCCTGGCATCCTGGAAGAGCTGTTGCGCCCTTCTCCGGTACTGGGGGTGCCTGCGCCACCGGTGCCGTTGAGTGAGGCGACAGCTGGCCCTTTGCCCGGGGTGAGGTCCCCGGTACCGGTACCGCTTGCGGCACCGGTTTCGGCTGCCTCCCAGGTGGACTCCCCGACGACGTCGGGGGAGGGAGCTTCGTCGGTGCCGGCCAGGGAGTCCATCTCTCGACGCTCCCACCGTGGCCGTGTTTCCACGGAGTCGGGACGGGCGCGGCTTCAGACACAGGTCCGTGAACTTGTGTGATACCGATGATGAGGCCTCGTGGGAGGCAGAGGAGGACATCAGATATTTCTCTGACGAGGAGTCTGATGGCCTTCCTTCTGACCCCACTCCCTCCCCTGAAAGGCAGCTTTCTCCTCCCGAGAGTGTCTTTCTCGGCCTTTGTCAGGGAGATGTCTACGGCCATCTCCTTCCCGGTGGTTGTGGAGGATGAGCCAAGGGCTGAGATGTTCAAGCTCTTGGACTATCCTTCTCCACCTAAGGAAGCGTCCACAGTACCCATGCATCATGTCCTGAAAAAGACATTGCTGGCGAACTGGACCAAGCCACTAACTAATCCCCACATTCCCAAACAGACAGAATCCCAGTATCGGATCCATGGGGACCCAGAGCTGATGCGCACTCAGTTGCTTCACGACTCTGGTGTGGTGGATCTGGCCCTGAAGAAGGCTAAGAGTTCTAGGGAGCATGCTTCGGCGCCCCCGGGCAAAGACCCCAGAACCTTAGACTCCTTTGGGAGGAAGACCTATCATTCTTCCATGCTCGTGGCCAAGATTCAATCTTACCAGCTCTACACGAGCATCCATATGCGGAACAATGTGCGGAAGCTGGCGGACTTGGTGGACCAGCTCCCTTCTGAGCAAGCCAAGCCGTTTCAGGAGGTGGTCAGGCAGCTGAAGGCATGTAGGAAATTCCTGGCCAGAGGGGTATTTGATACCTTTGATGTTGCGTCCAGGGCCGCTGCTCAAGGTGTGGTGATGCGCAGACTCTCATGGCTGCGTGCCTCCAACCTGGAGAATAGGATCCAGCAGCGGATTGCGGACTCCCCTTGCCGAGCGGATAACATTTTTGGGGAAAAAGTCGAACAGGTGGTAGAACAGCTCCACCAGCGGGATAACGCTTTTGACAAATTCTCCCGCCGGCAGCCTTCAGCATCTACCTCATCAGGTAGACGTTTTTATGGGGGAAGGAGGGCTGTTCCCTACTCTTCTGGTAAGCGTAGGTGCAATCCTCCCTCTCGACAGCCTGCGGCCCAGGCTAAGCCCCAGCTCGCTCGCTCTCGTCAGCAGCGTGTGCCTCAGCAAGGCCCCACAGCTCCCCAGCAAAAGCAGGGGGCGAGCTTTTGACTGGCTCCAGCAGAGCATAGCCGAGGTCAGTGTCCGTGCCGGACGATCTGCCGGTCGGGGGGAGGTTGAAAGTTTTTCACCAAAGGTGGCCTCTTATAACCTCCGATCGTTGGGTTCTTCAAATAGTCCGGCAAGGATACGCCCTCAATTTGGCCTCTATGCCTCCAAATTGCCCACCGGGAGCTCAGTCTTTCAGCTTCCAGCACAAGCAGGTACTTGCAGAGGAACTCTCCGCCCTTCTCAGCACCAATGCGGTCGAGCTCGTTCTACCAGGGCAAGAAGGGCTGGGGTTCTATTCCAGGTACTTCCTTGTGCAAAAGAAAACGGGGGGATGCGTCCCATCCTAGACCTAAGGGCCCTGAACAAATTTCTTGTCCGAGAAAGGTTCAGGATGGTTTTCCTAGGCACCCTTCTTCCCATGATTCAGGAAAATGATTGGCTATGCTCTCTGGACTTAAAGGATGCTTATACTCTCATCCCGATACTTCCCGCTCACAGGAAGTATCTTCGATTGCGTCTGGAAGCGCAACACTTCCAGTATTGTGTGCTGCCCTTTGGTTTGGTTTCTGCACCCAGGGTGTTTACAAAATGCCTGGCAGTAGTTGCAGCGTCGCTACGCAGACTGGGAGTGCATGTGTTCCCTTATCTCGATGATTGGATGGTGAAGCACACCTCAGAGGCAGGAGCTCTACAGTCCGTGCAGATGACTATTCAACTCCTGGAGCTACTCGGGTTTGTTATAAATTACCCAAAGTCCTATCTTCTCCCAGTTCAAAACCTGGAATTTATAGGAGCTCTGCTGCGCTCACAGACGCTCATGCCTATCTCCCTGAGATGAGAGCAGACATCTTCTGTCTTTAGTTTCCATGGCCAGAGCGTCTCAGCAGATCACAGCTCGGCAGATGTTGAGACTTTTAGGCCATATGGCCTTCACAGTCCATGTGACACCCATGGCCTGTCTTCATATGAGATCAGCTCAATGGACCCTTGCTTCCCAGTGGTATCAACCTGCGGGGAATCTAGAGCATGTGATCCAGCTTTCCACCGATTTTTCACAATTCCCTTCAATGGTGGACAGTTCGATCCAATCTGACTTTGGGACGTCCCTTTCAAATTCCTCAGCCACAAAAAGTGCTAACAATGGAGGCATCCCTCCTGGGGTGGGGAGCCCATATCAATGAGCTTCACACTCAAGGACTTTGGCCCCTCCAGGAAACAGGTCTTCAGATCAATCTCCTGGAGTTGCGAGCGGTCTGGAATGCTCTAAAGGCTTTCAGAGGTCGGCTGTCCAGTCAAATTATCCAAATTCAGATAGTCATCTTGTGATGTACTACATCAACAAGCAGGGGGCACCAGATCTTGCCCCCTGTGTCGGGAAGCCGTCCAGATGTGGCTTTGGGCTCGCCATCATGACATGTTTCTCCAAGCCACGTATCTGGCCGACTGAGCAGGATTATGTAACCTCACGAGTGGTTGCTCAACTCGGGCGTGGTTCGCAAGATCTTCCGAGAGTGGGGCACCCTCTCGGTGGATCTTTTTGCCACTCAGGTCAATCACAAAGTCCCTCAGTTTTGTTCCAGGCTTCAGGCCCACGACAGACTAGCGTCGGATGCCTTTCTCCTACATTGGGGAGCAGGCCTTCTGTATGCGTATCCTCCCATACCTCTGGTGGGGAGCACTTTGCTGAAACTCAAGCAAGACCGCGGAATCATGATTCTGATTGCTCCTTTTTGGCTGCGTCAGATCTGGTTCCCTCTTCTGGAGTTGTCCTCCTAAGAACTGTGGAGATTGGAATGTTTTCCATCTCTCATAACTCAGAACGAGGGGGCGCTTCTGCATCCCAACCTCCAATCTCTGGCTCTCATGGCCTGGGTGTTGAGGGCGTAGAATTCGCTTCCTTGTGTCTCTCTGAAGGTATCTCCCGGGTTTTGCTTGCTTCCAGGAAAGATTCCACGACGAAGTTACTTTTTCAAATTGAGGTTTGCCGTCTGGTGTGATAGCAAGGCCCAAATCCTCGCTCTTGTCCTACACAAACCCTGCTTGAATACCTTCTACACTTATCAGAGTCTGGTCTTAAGACTAACTCTGTTAGGGTTCACCTTAGCGCAATTAGTGCTTTTCATTGTCATGTGGAAGGTAAGTTGATCTCTGGACAGCCTTTAGTTTGATTCATGAGAGGTTTGGTTTTATCAAAGCCCCCTGTCAAACCTCCACCAGTGTCATGGGATCTCAATGTCGTTCTCACTCAGCTGATGAAGCCTCCTTTTGAGCCACTGAATTCCTGCCATCAAGTATTTGACCTGGACAGTCATTTTCTTGGTGGCTGTTCAGCTCGTAGAGTCAGTGAGCTTCCAGCCTTGGTAGTGCATGCTCCTTATCTAAAGTTTCATTACAACAGAGTAGTCCTCCGCACTCACCCTAAGTTTTTGCCAAAGGTGGTGTCTGAGTTCCATCTGAACCAGATAATTATCTTGTCAACATTTTTTCCCCATCCTCATACCCGCCCTGCTGAACGTCAGTTGCTCACCTTGCACTGCAAGAGAGCATTGGCCTTCTATGTGGAGCGGACAAGTCCCTTCAGACAGTCCTCCCAAATGTTTGTTTCTTTTGATCCCAACAGAAGGGGAGTCGCAGTCGGGAAACGCACCATTTCCAATTGGCTAGCAGATTGCATTTCCTTTACTTATGCCCAAGCAGGGCTGACTCTTGAGGGTCATGTCACGGCTCACAGTATTAAAGCCATGGCGGCGTCGGTGGCCCACTTGAAGTCAGCTACTATAGAAGAGATTTGCAAGGCTGCGACGTGGTCATACATTCACATCTCACTACTGTCTTCAGCAGGATACCCGATGCGACAGTGTGTTCGGGCAGTCGGTGCTGTAGAATCTGTTCAGGGTTTAGAATCCAACTCCACCCCCCTAGGCCCATTTTTATTCTGTTCCAGGCTGCACTCTTAGATGTTCTGGTTTTAGGTCAATCTCAGTTATGTCCTTGCTGTTGCCAGGCCCAGTTGACCTTTCTTTGTTTTGAGTGAGCCTGGGTGCAAGGAATAACCAGTCGTGAGAACAAGCAGTCTGCTTGTCCTCGGAGAAAGCGAAGATACATACCTGTAGCAGATGTTCTCCGAGGACAGCAGGCTGATTGTTCTCACAAACCCTCCCACCTCCTCTTTGGAGTTGTACTTCTCCTTATTGCTTTTTGACATAACTGAAGTGGGACTCTCGTGCGACAGGCGGGAAGATGACTGTGCATGCCCTTGCGTGGTGCGCGCGCCCCACGCCCCGAAGGTGGGGGCCACCGTGGACACCGACCCAGTCGTGAGAACAATCAGCCTGCTGTCCTCGGAGAACACCTGCTACAGATATGTATCTTCGCTTTTTAATTGGGTGTCTGGTTTCACTTCACGACTGTATTTTCAGTATTCCCATGGTGGCAGAGGCTGTTAACCGCTGCTCCTGATGTGGAAAGTGGAGAACAGCATTGAAGCCGTGTACAAGGAGCAAGATGTCAGATTTGGTGTAAAGCAGCAGCAGGATGTAGTTTTCACACGTGGGAGAGTCTGCTGTGCTCTGAACAGCGCTCTCCCTTCACCTGGCTCTATGCCAACAACCGTGGCTATCTTGGACTCCATCAATGCTTTTAATCTGGGTGAGTGCTGTTTAAAATATGGGCAGGCTCTTGTTCCTCCTTCAGAGTCCAGTTCTGTCTTTTTTTTTTTTTTTTCTGGACCTCCAGGTTCACAAGAGCCTTTCTCCCCAGTTATCTGGCTTATGCACAAGGGCATATCTTATGGAAAGGTCTCACTCCTGTGTAGGGTCTGTTCATGCTTCTCAGCCTCTGCCATCAGACCCTTGTTCCAAGAAGACACGTGGATGCAGTTTCAGAGCCAGAATTACTCTCCAACTCCTGCTCTCTGAAGAGGGTGTTTCTGCGGCTTCTGTTCCTTCTGTCTTGCCTGATGAGCTGGAGGAAGGTGAAATTTTGCAGGATGAGGCAGGTGATCCCATGGCTGTCCATGCATTTCATAGAGAGGAACTGTCCTCTTTCAGCACTAATGCCTTGCAGATACTGAATATTTCATCCGACTCAACGCAATCTTCTAGTCCTAAAATGGTCAATACAAAGAAGCTTCCAAAATCCTTTCTGGTCCACAGGGCTATAAAGGAGTTAATCTCTGCTCAGTGGATCACTCCGGATTTGGGTCTCAATGTCTCACCTCTTGTCATGCTTCTCAGGAGGTATTGGAGACGTTTAAGTTGTCTAAGGCAATGAAAGCACCCCAGTCAGGTTTTCAGCATATCCACAATGAAAATTCATGAGATTTGCAAGCAGTAGAAGCAGTACATACAAATCTCTCATGAATATTCATTGTGGATATCCTGAAAACCTGATAAGCTGGTGTGCCTCCAGGACCAGGTTTGGAAAACACTGGACTATGATTGCCCTGGTGGCTGCAGTGACTAAAGACTACCCTTCCAGTGGAAGGTAGCATAGCTCTAAGGATGTCCAAGATAGGAAACTGGAATTTTCCTTTTGAAGTTTCAGCTCACTCTTTCCAGGTAGTCTTTTATGTGGCTAGATCCTGCCTTTTAGCTGGGTTCAGCAAGCGGTAGATGCAAACTCTGATCCTCAGCCTCCTTTGGCATTTCCTGTTATGGAGACGGGGTTGACCTATTTGGCTGAGTTTGTATGATCATTAGAGCTTCAGCCAAGCAAATGCCCTTGGTAGTTGCTGCTAGATGCTTGTTATGTCTATGCCACAGGGAGGAATATGCTGCTTTCAAGTAGTGTCTTTAAGAAGCTTCCCTTTGGGGCAAGCCTCTTCTTTTTGGGGAGGATTTGGGGGATTTAAGTCTCACTGTTTGCTTGAGGACAAGTCTCAAAGCTCCATTAGTCAAATCAGGCACACTCTCATCTTGACTCTAAACAGCTCAGTTTCTCAGGTTCCTTCCAAAGACCCAGATACCAGTCCAAACAGCCCTTTTGTTTGGACAAGAAAACGAAGGTTGTCTGCGAGATTCTCCCCTGCCTCTCGTCATCCACAATGATGGGGTTCCAGTTCAGTATTCATCAGAGATCATAGGAGGGTGGTTTGTCCTAATTTATGAAGATTAGACCAAGATTACTTCAGACCAGTGGGTCTTGGACATTATAAGAGAATGTTATAAATTAGTTATTCTCTCCCACTGGGCAACATTTTGCGCAAGTTAGTGGCAGTCCTCTTCAGTCTGTGCAGGAGCTAGTAGTTCTTCCTGTTTCCTCCCACGAGCCGGGTCAGGGCTGCTATTCTATTTACTTTTTTGTTCCAAAGGAAGCAGGCTCTTATTTCTAGGTGCTCAATCTCAAGCATGTCTTCAGATTTCTGTGGCTCAAGCATTTCCACATGGAAACCCTCAGTTGTTGGCAGCTGTGAGGGGAGAATTGCTGACCTCCCTGGATCTCAAGGAGATGTACTTTCATAGTCCCATTTGGCATCCGTCAGTGCTTCCTCTGTTGTGATTCTAGGGAAGCATCTTTAGTTCTGAGCAATGCTGCTCAGACTTATAATACTCTCCAAACGTTCTCCAAGGTCATGATGTTGGTAGTGGCATTTCTGTATTACAATCCATCCCTTTCTGGGCAAATGATCAGGGCCTCTTCCATTTAGAGTAATCACGCCACCTCCAGAGTGACCCCCCTCCCCCTTTCAGTCACTTGGTTGGGTAACCAATTTCTCCAAGAGATTTGATTTCCATGCCATATCTGGAGTTTTGGAACTTCACTTTTACCCGTCGCAGGGTTTGTTTTTGACAGATCTCTGAACGAGATTCCAAGTCAGATTCGTCTGTTGGGGACTCAAAATCTGAAAACATGGGATTATGTTCAAGTTCTGGGATCCATGGCAGTAATTGCTGTATTTCATGGGCCAGGGATCACATGCATCCTTGTCAGCAGTCCTTGCTGACCCATTGGTCTTCCCTGTCTCATGGCTATTAACTAGTCTTCCCTGTACTCAACAAATGAGAACAAGCATATTGTTGTGGCTGCATCCAGCCAATTTGTCAGAGGTCTCTCTCTTCCCCCTTCTTGGGTGGTGGTAGCAACCAGTGCTGGTCTTTCAGGCTAGGGAGCCCACAGTTTCAATCACAATGCCTTGGGCCTCTGGAACAAAATGGAGTCAACTTGACCTATCATTCTTCTGGAACTCTGGGAAGACTGCATGGCGCTTCTGTTCCTGTGCTTTGAGGGAGAATCCAGGATTCTACAATAGCTTACATCAACAAGTAGAGAGGCACTCACAGTGCTCAGCTGGCAATGGAGTCCCAACCTCCTGCTGTCCTGGGCAGAAACACACTTGCTTGAGATTTCTGCAGCACACATCATGGGATATCCAATGTCTGGCAGATCTGAGCAGGAACTCCCAGGATCTGGAGGAATGGAAGCTGTCTACAGAGGTTTTCAAATTGATAACAAGGAAGTGGAGCACTTGTTCTAGATCGCATGGCATTTCAACACAATGCCAAGATTCCCAGATTCTTCAGCAAAAGAGTAGGGTTCAGAGGGGATCGACGCTCTTTAGCCGTGGCAAATGAGTGATCTTCTGTGTTTCCTCCTTGGGTTATGAAGGGAGAGTCCTTCACAGAATCCTCTTCATGCATGCCATGTACTTTCCGTTGCACTAGACTGGCCCTGGAGACCTTGGTGTGCAGATCTGGTTCATCTCTTGGTGGACATTTCTTTCTGCTTCTTTGAATCTTTTGGTTCAAGGGTACTTCCACTGTACCATCTCAACTCCAGCAGTTAAAATTGTTTTCTCTCCCTGTGCCCCCAGCCCTTCTTGTCCTACTATTCCTACATCTCCCTCATTACCAACACTTTTCATTGCCCTTACCCTCTCCATCTGCATCATCAACAATATACATTTTTTTTCTTTTCTGTACTCATGCCACTGGCTTCTACTAGCTCTGCAGGTAATGTGTGCATGACCTGGTAAGCTGCAGCTGCTCAGCACTGGAAGGTAAGGAGATGGAGATTGTTCCTTTTCACTTACCTGTATGTGCTGTTCTTTTCTGTGCCTGCTCCAGCCCCCCCCCCCCCAAAGAAAAATCATGGCTGTGAGGGATTCGTAGACCCCCTGAAGGCCCTGATGGCATGGTTGCCCCATCCACTCCTTTTCCCAATGATCCCACCAGTTAATTTTTTTCTCCCTTGTTCCCCCCACCCTCTGTCCCCAAACAATAAAAGGTAATTTTTTCTGTCTGCTCTCTGATCCCCCCCTTCCCCCACTCAGCCCATTCTGTCCTTCCTTCCATCCCTTCTCATCACCCCCACCCACTCCCTCTCGTTCCAGTGGATCTCAACAGGTTTCTCCTCTTTCTCTAGCCTTCCTATCCTCCCCACTTATTTTCTCCATCATTCCAAAGATCTCCCCCCTGCCCCCAAAAAAACTATTTTTCCTTACCAAATCTGCCCAGAGGCAGAGTCAAATCAGTGGTACTGTAGTCAGTGCTCAGTTCTGGAGGAACCGTTATGCTGCTGCAAGGACCTTGCTCTCCATCTAGAGACAGTTGGCAGGCCAAGACACAAGGGGCTGCAGCAGTGGGGCTCCACTTGCACAGAGTACTCCAAATGGTCCATAGAGCAGGGGAGGATGTAGCTGCTGCACCGGGAAAGGTGCAGCTTTTTCTGACGTGGCTGCCACGCTGCTATAGCTCCTGGGTGGGGAAAGGCATGGTTGCTAAAAGATTTGGCAGTGCTTGTCAAGGAATACACTATACTGTACAGCCGCTCAGCACGAATAGTTGAGGTACCATTATCCTTTTGCATCAACCGTGTTGTCGTGCCCTGTTGCTCACAAGAGAAGGGACCAACCAGATCAGAGGTAAACAAAAAAGCATTTTCGTAGGGCTGGGGATTCAGTGAATCCCCTGAAGGGCCCTGATAGCATGCCAGTGGTAGTACCCGTAAAATAGGTAATATCAATCTTTACTTAACTTGAATAGCAGACTGGTTACATTCCAGAAGATTAAAACTAGTCAACTGCTTGTCTCTGGCCTCATGTGTGCGAACTCTTTCCGTTTCAATTTTGATATTGGGGGCCAAAGTTACCCTTGATGGCTCCTTTACATTCACAATGCACATTTCCAATGTAGTCCAAACTAGTTATTTCAAGCTTTTCATGATTTACTCTATCTGGCACCTTTTTAACATTGCTGCACTTGCATTATTATCCACTCCTTGGTCATATCCCGACAAGATTACTGCAATGCAATTTTGCAATGGATCAGCTCAAGATAGGTATTGTCTGTAACCTGTCTGGAATTCGGCTGTACAGCTGACATAAAGACCATGTGACACCTCTTCATAACAAGCATTGGTTACCAGTTTCCCACTGTATCACTTACAAGCTGATTCTTTTCTGACATTTAAGGTACTCTACTTGGACAGCCTCCTTACCTCTGTTTAGTACCTTTATATGCAATCTACAAGCTTGAGATTCTCCTTCCTTCATTGAGCCACATCTGCTTTAATATCATTCATTTTAAGGTTTTAAATGTCAATGGACTGCAACTTTAGAATTCACTTCTGCTTCATCTTCGTTTAGAAACCAATCTTGATAGATTTAAAATCAGTCTAAAGATATTCTTGTTCAAGGATGCCTTTGGGTCTGAGCCCTCCTAATTCCATGCCATAGTCTGGATGTGACAACTCATTGATGCTGCATTACATCTCCTTGTCTTGCTGTTTTCACTTCTATTCTGTCCTATTGTAGTTCCTTTCCTCCTTTAATTGATTGTAAACTGCTCAGATGGTAAATTCTTATAAAGCAGTATAAAATAAACTTGAAACTTTTGTTTGACCCAATTCCCTCTCTAACATATCTGGTCTTTTATAAAGGTTATGCTCCTAAAATTTTAACTCCTAAATTTGAGCATAATTTATGCTCCTAAATTTACGCTTATAAATTTAGGAGTGTAATTGATGCTCCTAAAAGTATGTAGGAACATAGATTATGCTTGTAATTTACAAGCACAAATTTAGGAGTATAACCTTCATAGAGTAAGGCTCATAATTCAACCCCCCCCCCCTTTCAATTTGGTGCACCCTATAATTGCAGTATAAATTGTCCCCTGTTAAGTGTTCCATTGGTTGTCTTCCTTCCACCAGCAATAGATACCTCTTATCTACCTCTCTTCCATCTTATTTTTCAGGCTTCTAGCCTGACACCCAGATAATTTACAACCTTTACTGTGCTCTCCTCTTAAGCACTTCTGGCTTTTTTCACCTTTGAAACTTCTGGCGGGATTCTCTGAATGTCCTATTTTGATAGTATCCTTCAAAGGACACCTCATTCTGAACTATGCATTCTTGAGTGGCTTTCCTAGTTTAAAAGCTGCTCTTTCCTTTTTAAATGTTAGCGCCAGTTGGAAATGGTGCATTTCTCTAAGTTTAAGAGGATTGTAATCTACAGGTATAACAATCTGACAATCTCAACAATATAATTTTTAAGCTGTTAGATGTTTATGAATCTTAAATTGTTTCCTGTTTTGGGGATTACTACTACTACTATTTGACATTTCTAAAGCGCTAGTAGGGTTACGCAGCGCTGTACAATATAACATAGGACAGTCCCTGCTCTGAGAGCTTACAATCTAATGGAGATCTCATTTTTATTGTAACAAACTACGAATGAGTGAATAAAAAAATAATTTTAAAAAACCCACTTTCTGGTTACCTTGCCTGAATCAGTATATGCAATGTTGTGCTGTAAAACTATTCTCATAGTAAATGATGGCAGATAAAGACCTGTATGGTCCATCCAGTCTGCCCAATAAGAAACTCATTTTACATGGCATGTGATACTTTATATGTATACCAGAGTTTGATTTTCCTTGCCTTTCTCAGGGCACAGACCGTAGAAGTCTGCCCAGTATTCTTGTATTAAGTTCTGAAGCTAACATCGAAGCCCCTTAAAATTTACACTCCAGCCCATCCCTATCCAGTCACGATCAGGGCGTAGACCGTAGAAGTCTGCCCAGCTCACGTTTTCTTTCCCAGTTACCGGTGTCGCCACCCAATCTCCGCTAAGATTCCACAGAACCATTACTTCTAAACAGGATTCCTTTGTGTTTATCCCACGCGTGTTTGCATTCATTAGTTTTCATCTCCACCACCTCCCGTGGGAGGGCATTCTACATATCCACCACCCTCTCCGTGAAAAAATACTTCCTGACATTAGTCCTGAGTCTGTCCCCATTCAACCTCAATTTATGTCCTCTAGTTCTACTTTTTTCCTGTCTCCGGAAAAGGTTCATTTGCGGATTAATACCTTTCAAATATTTGAACGTCTCTATCATCTTCTTTCTCCTTTCCTTCAGGGTATACTTGTTCAGGTCAGCAAGTCTCTCCTCGTACAGTTTGCAACGCAAATCCCATACCATTTTGTTTTAGCTTTTCTTTGCACTGCTTCCAGTTTGTTTACATCTTTAGCAAGATACTACCTCCAAAACTGAACACAATACTCTGTGGGGCCTCACCAATGACTTGCAGAGGGGCATCAACACCTCCTTTCTTCTGCTGGTTATGCTCCTCTCTACGCAGCCTAGCATCCTTCTGGCCACGGCCTTCGCCTTGTCGTATTTTCTTCACCTTCAGATCCTCAGACGCCAACACCCCAAGATCTTTCTCCTGAGACAAGCTTACTAATCTCTCCCCTCCTATCCGGTATCTCTCTTGGGTTTCCGCACACCAAGTGCATCACTCTACACTTCTTGGCATTAAATTTTAACTTTTCTATCAACTGAAGTTTTCAATTTATTACAGAGTACAAAATCAGAAATTGCTTACATAAAGTATTCCTTACACCATAAGTATCTTCAACTTATTTATTGCATTACATATACCTATTGCCCTAATCCTCAGAACTCAGAAGCACAAATTGCAGTGCTGTGAAACAGTTTGAGAACTGTTCCATGCGGAACCCTGCGGCGTGAGAAAGGCTAACGAGGAGCGTAATCCACAAACATTCACTCCAGTTGAAAGACCTTTTAAAGCCAGCAGGTTTTCTATATCTTGTCCAGGCTCTATGCGAGACCGCATTTCGGAAGTTTCCTTAATCAGGAGAAACCAATGCCTGAGATCTATAATATATATATATATATACATATATATATATATATATATATATATATATATATATACATATATATATATATATATATATACACATATATATATATATATATATATATATACATATACAAACAAGTCATTACTTGTGCCTGTACTTGTATGTTTATGTGTATATATATTATAGATCTCGGGCATTGGTTTCTCCTGATGAAGGAAACTTCCGAAATGCGGTCTCGCATAGAGAGCCTGGACAAGATATAGAAAACCTGCTGGCTTTAAAAGGTCTTTCAACCGGAGTGAATGTTTGTGGATTACGCTCCTCGTTAGCTTTTCCCACGCCGTGGGATTCCGCATGGAACACAGTTCTCAAATTGTTTCATAGCACTGCAATTTGTGCTTAGTGTGTTTGAACGTGATGCATTGAACTGAACAGCTAGAACATATGACTATGAAGACACTATGAAGTAATGATTGAAACATGTCTTGGATCTTATGTTCTATATACAATGTAAATGTAGGTTCTTTTATCAAACGATACGATGTGATAAGGTGATTATGACAGAGAATTGAGCGGTGTGTGTGAATGCGACGTGTAATTGTGAGTTCTGAGGATTAGGGCAAGAAATAGGTATATGTAATGCAATAAATAAGTTGAAGATACTTATGGTGTAAAGTGTACTTTATGTAAGCAATTACATTTTAACTGCCAGACCCTCAACCATTCTTCTAATGTTCAGAGATCCCTTCTCTTCGTTTCTATTCCCTCCAGGGTATCCACTCTATTGGCTATTTTTGTGTCATCCACAAAAAGGCACACATTTCCTTCCAACCCTTCAGCAATATCTCCCACAAATACATTAAACAGAATAGGCCCCAGCACCAACCCCTGAGGAACTCCACTGCTCACCTTCCTTTCCTCCGAGCGGATTCCATTTACCACCACCCTCTGCCACCTGTCGGTCAACCAGTTTCTTATCCAGTTTATGTAGCACATTTATACCCCACTTTTTCCCACATTGTGCAGACTCAAAGTGGTTTACAATGTACTGATTAGGCTATCGCCAGACCAGTGGTTATACAATTTCAATTAAATTAGAGAAGATAAAAGAAACAGAGTAAAAAGAAAATAGAAGAAAGAGTAAAAAGAAAATAGGGAAAGGGTAAAAGACTAAAATGGTCCATGAAATGTTAAGGACTTCAGGTTATAAGTTGAATCCTTGAAGTAGCTTGAACCTGTTTAGGCTGGAAAAGATGGAAATTGACCGGACAGACCAAGTTGACCCTGCAGGGTGGAAATGGAGTTGAAAGCCACTCCTTTAACCGTCCACTCAACTACCAAGACATCTGGCACTATGACCCGCACACTCACTGAAATCTTCAACAAAGAACAGCTGATTAAAAGGTGGAAGTTGACAGTCAAATCAGGTCATGGTCGCAGTTGTAAACGGCAAGACGGCAGGAGACGAGGCACCCTGCCATAAGACACACTCTCTAGAAGGTCCCAACGGCGCCGTCGCAAAGTCCAACGGCCAGCAAGCGATCGAGTTGCAGGCTGACGTCAGGGGGAGACCTGCAGCGCAGAAGAAGCCATCGGCCTGGAGGAACAGATTGATGCCTGCAGTTGGTGGGCCAAACGAGCCCCCTGTAACGGTGTGGACTCCACTGGGTGGACCAGAGCCGAACTGTGCTCACCTGCAACCCCCCCTCGACGCAGTTGCGCCAAACCACAGCCGGACGCTGACCGAAAGATGGGGAACAGGTGACTATCGGTGCTCCACGGCATCCAACGAAGCAACTACCGGTAAGATCGGGCCAGACCACAGCCAGGCAACGGTCCGCTGTGGCGATGGCATCAGGAGCCAACGGCTCCTGAGTCCGCTATACATTGCTAAGTTCAACCCTTTCAGCTTATTCACGAGTCTTCTGTGGGTGACCGTATCAAAGGCTTTTCTGAAGTCCAAGTAGATTACATCTAGTGCACGTCTCTCATCCAGTTCTTTGGTCACCCAGTCAAAAAAGTCAATAAGATTCGTTTGGCAAGGATTTTCCTTTGGTAAAGCTATGTTACCTCGGGTCCTGTAACCCGTCAGCTTCTAGAAAGTTAACTATCCTTTCAGCAGCGACTCAATTATTCTTCCTACCACTGATGTGAGATTTACCGGTCTGTAGTTTCCCACTTCTTCCCTGTCTCCACTTTTTTGAAGAAGGACCACATCTGCTTGTCTCCAATCTCACGGAACCTCTCCCGTCTCTAGAGATCTATTAAATAAATCTTTGACGTCCTGCCAGGACCTCTCTGAGCTCCTTCATTATCCTGTGATGTATCCCATCCGGCCCCATAGCTTTGTCCACCTTCAGATTCTCCAGCTGTTTATAAACTTCCGTAAACGGCGCAGTATCCACTCCATTCCCAGATGTTCCTTTGGCAGCCATCTGTGGTCCTTCTCCAGGTTTTTCCTCCATGAACACTGAAGAGAATTGTTTAGCACGTTCGCTTTATCTTCATCACTCTCCACATAGCCATTCTCATTTTTCAGTCTATCTCTTCTCTTTTCTCCAATATTTCTGAAAAGTTTTGTCACCTCTCTTTACATCTTTAGCCATTTTTTTCTTCCGCGCCATCTTTTGCTAGCCGTATTTCCCTCTTCAGTTTGAGTTTAATCCGATAATCTTTTCTGTGATCCTCTCGTTACATTCTTTTGTATTTCTTGCGCAAAGCCTCTTTTGCTCTTATTTTTTCAGCTACTTGTTTGGAGAACCATATAGTCTTCCTGCTTCTCTTGTTTTTGTTTACTTTCCTCACAAAAAGATCAGAAGCCATATTTATAGCAGCCTTTAGCTTGGACCACTGTTTTTTCACTTCTATGCCTTCCCATGCCAACAGCTCCTTCAGGTATTCCCCCATTTTATCAATCAGTACGTCTGAAATCTAGTACTTTGAGTTTTGTGCGTCTGCACTCCGCCTTCACCCTTATCAAACCATATGGTGTGGTGATCACTATTGCAAAGGTGGGCACCCACCCGGATATCGGAAACACTACCGCCATTCGTGAGCACTAGATCCAGCATCGACTCTTCCCTTGTATGTTCCGTCACCATTTGTCTGAGCAAGGCACTTTGACAGGCATCCACAATCTCTCTACTTTCTGATTCAGCAGATGGAACGTTCCAATCCACGTCAGACAAATTGAAATCTCCCAACAGTAGCACCTCCCCTTTCATTCCAATCGTTTGAATATCTTCTGTCAGATCCTTGTCTAACTTCTCCATTTGCACAGGAGGTCTGTAGATAACCCCCGTGTGGATACAGGACGATCCATAAAGCTGCTTCTTTTCCCCAGGTTCCCCGCATTTCAGCCGCTCTATTTTCTCACAGAGCCACTCCTCCACCTCTTCGGCCCTCTCTATCCTTCCTAAAAAGATTATAGCCTGGTACGGTCACATCCCATTCATGAGAATCGTTAACCCATCTCTGTAATAGCAACAGTATCCCAGTTTTCTTCATACATCAGGGCTTGCAAGTCTTGAACCTTTTTACTTAGACTGCGAGCATTTGTGCACATAGCTTTCCATGTGCTTAGTGAGTTACCAATCAAACCAAGTCTGAAAATGCCCAGCGCAGCTCCCAGCTCACAAGGTAAATTTAGGTTCTTCCACACACTCAAAACTAAATTGCCCCTCCTCCAGAGCTATGAGTCATCAGATGCTATGTAACCAAAATCCATTGAATTAAGTCTCTGGCAGTGTAGATTCAACACACAATTCTAATGAAAACAGACACCAGATTCAATGTAACCAGATTAAGTCACAGGTTTAAAGCACTGCACAGGCTAAAACAGTTCCAATGAAAACACCTTTAAGAAATTCCAGCATAAAAAGATGAAATCAATAGCACAGATATTCAAAACACAAGTCTCTAAAATCCCTTTAAGACAATACCAGCATACAAATATAAAATCACAGTGCAATATAGGCAATAGGATAGAGACAGATAAGGAACTTATAGAGGTCAGACCCTCTGCAGGTGAAAGGACAGGTTTTTTTTTTTTTGTTTGTTTTGTTAATAGGATAGAATAAAAAAAGGGGCTGAAATAGAATAAAGGAGTCAATAATTAATAAGGAAGATATTAAGAGCAGGACACCGAGTAACCTCAGTTACCAATCAAACTAAGTCTGAAAATGCCCAGCGCATTCCCAGCTCACAAGGTCAAATTTATTGCTAATACACACTTTTGTAACAATGAGTAATTTTTTTTTCCTTACATAATCTACCTACAATCAATCAGAGTGAAAAACTAACTAAAAACAAAAAAAACAGAATGGAGGAAAAAGACCTTGGTGTTGTCAATTGAATAACCCCATGTCAAGGTATCATAATATTAGAAGCTGCCATTGGTCTAAAAAAAAACCTCCAACGAAACCGTTTGTTGTGAATTTGTAAGTTAAATTCATAGCATGATTTTTTTTTTCAGACATGCACCACTTCCACATAAAACATGAAAATGTGTTGCTAAATAGCTGAACTTAGCTTCAGTTAATGTAAGGCAATCGGATGATCCCGAATAATCTCAACGGGGATCCATTTGTTCTGCAGTAAACCAAATCCACTGAGGAATCCAAGTGGTGAAATGGGTCTCTGTTGGGATTGTTCAGGATCATCCAATTGTCTCAGATTGCCTCAAGCTAAGTTCAGCTGTTTAGCTGCACATTTTCATGTTTTATGTGGAAGTGGTGTTTGAAGAAAATTAAATCATGCTACGAATTTAACTTAAAAATTTTGTTTCTATAAAAAAAATTCACAATAAATGGTTTTGTTGGAGGTTTCTTAGACCAATGATAGAAGCTGCGGCCTGTGGTTTCAACATTGATACCTTGACATGGGGTTATTTGACACCATGGTCAACCGAGGTCTTTTTCCTCCATTCCATTTTTTTAGTTTTTTCACTTTTTTTTATTGTAATACATTTGTCATAAAGATGTTCAATGTTGAAACAGTTGTCTTTAAATGCAGCTGTTTTAGAAGTGTCTGGATGGTTGCACACTAGCCATTAACTTACAGATAAGAAGTTGAAGCTAACCCTGTACTTAACAATTCCTCTAAATGGTTAGATTCAAGTCTCTTTGATTTTCATATGCTTGTGTTCCTGGTGATATCTTGTGGAGTATCTAGTCTGTTGAGATTTCAGCTTTGCTCACGGTTGAGGGAGTGGCGGGGACATTGGACTAAATGAAAGCTTTTAGTAGGAAGCAAGTCGTCTAATGATCAAGCTGTATGCATTGTTCCCATCTGTACTTGCTATTCAAGCATGAGGGATAAAATACTAGGTTGAGTAAATGAGTACCTCACAATATACTTGATTTTTCTAAATTGCTGTCTTGATAAATGATGACACAACTTTTGGCCTTCATGACAAGTGTAGTCCCTCAAATTGGTTATGAATATATACGCAACCGTTGGTGCCTCAGTGTTGTGCCTATATTTTCACCCTTTTGGTGCCACGAGCGGATTATATGTGGCTCCCAACCCTCTGATACTGTCATGCTTGTGAATCATTTAGTCTCTGTGCTTTACCCTTCAGTCTTTATGATTGGAAATGAACAAGGTCTGAGACTGTATCTCATGTCGTAAATAGTGCTGGGAGAAGGGTAATCGGACCTTAGCAATCTTGACCTATTTGCTATCAGGCTAATTTAAACATGGGCCTAAGGATTACTTATGGGATGTGGGAACTTGACCATGTGTTGTAGTTCAATTTATACAAAGTCAGAATACATGAACCTTTTTGCAACTGTTTAGAGAATTCATTCTTATGGCATCGGCTTTTGATGGGGTGGATGCTGCTGTTCATTATTTTGTATGGGTTACTTTTATTTTTGCTAGTGGTATGACAGTTGATATCGGTGTATTACAGGATTTTGACTAGATCCTGGACTTCAGTTAAGTATTTTTTGATGCACAGGGGGGCAGTTGGGTAGTGGGATTTATCTTGTACAAGGTTTCTGTTTTATGTAAAGACAATACATGGATTAGCAAGACTGAATTTAGGGGAAAAAAATCAGTTTAAACAAATGTTTCCAAACACTTCAGGTCACATGATCCTAATGCTTTCCTCCCCATTTAACTGGACTGATTAACATACTTCTGTTCCCTACTCAACCACGAATATCTCCACACAAGCTTCCTCAAATGGGGTAGTAGTAGCAGCAGTAGGAGGGCATGATTAGAGCAGGGGTGGAGAATGTTGTAGCAACTGGAGGTTGAGATGCCAGGTGCTCACTGGTTCTGGCCTTGAGCATACATATGTAGGTCTGTCAGTTGCAGGCTGGAGTAAAGGTCTTAAAGAGTTGAACACGGGTGTGAGACTGAAGTGGGGGAGGCAATTTTTCCCCATGTCCTGCCAATCCAGGGTTTCAGAACCCAGTCTGACACACAGGTTTTAAGGAAGTAATATGCATGAGAGAGTTGAATACAATGGAGGCAGTGCATACAAAGTTATCTCAAGTATTATTCATTGTAGGCAATCTGAAAAACCTGACTGGCTAAGTTGTGTCCTGAGATCTGGGTTGAGAACCCTTTTCCAGTCTATTCCTTCTATAATCTCAGGTCATGGTTGGAAGTCACATATGGGAACTGCTTTTATCCTTCTGATATTATACAGTACAGTGTGCATAGTAACCTCTTTACACAAGTCTCTGATCTTGAGTGAGCTTCACTGCTGAGACATAAGAATCAATGTGCTTGTAACAGAAGAATAGAATATTTTTGTACCCTTTTAAAATTTCTTTTATTGGCTGCTGTTTCATGTAAAATGCATAGGAAGAAGTGTGTAGGAATGCCAGAGCTAGTAATGGATCTTAAGTACCTCAGTAATTAGAACCTCATGCCTCCAGAGTTTGGAGGTTCTTCATTGGAATGTACAGCTGAGCCTCTAATTTGAGGATCCTGTGGTATTATTTGGAGACGGAGAACACAGGTAATAGACCTGCTGTCTGTGAGAAGATAGTTTTGACTGTTAAAGCACAAAAATCCCAGCCCTGCATTCTGTACTCTGCTCACAGCTTCATGTACTGGAAATTTCAAATCCACCTGCCTCAAAGCTGCTGCATTTTTAAACCCAGTCCTTGGGACACACCCAGTCTGTCAGGTTTTTGAATATTCACAATAAATATGCATATGAAAATTGTGTGCACTTCCTCCATGTTCATTTCAGATATCCTGAAAACCTGAATGGCTTGGTGTGCCCTGAGGACTGAGTTGAGAAGCACTGCTCTAAGCTGTGCACCTGGTTACCATCAACAAAAGGGGGGGGGGGGGGGGGGGGGGGGGAACATATGGAATTGAATGAAGACATCGGCCCCTTTCTGAAATGCCCTTTTTAAGGGCTGGAAGGCAGTCTTGTGCTACGGTTAGCAGTGCATGAGTTCTGTGCCTATCACAAAGTCCTGTAGTAGTTTTGTCATCTGATTTGAAATTTCACTCCCAAACTGTTGAGGTGGATGGTAGGAACCTTTTTAATTGGTTCACTATCCCCCCTCCATTAGCGAAATGTATATCATTGTTTAGCAACACACTGCCTAACTGTCTTAATTTATTGACAAGTGTTAGCCATCAGATTTATGGAAAGACCAGGATCCCAGGAACAATGCATTTGGATGCCCCAAGCCCCTACTTAGATTCAATTTTGTGCTTTGATAGTGGTGTGACATATTATGTGAGCACATTTCTTCCTACATTAGGTTTTAGAAGATTTCAAGAGCCCAGGCTGCATTGTAACACCGTGAAATCCTGCTGAGTTTAATGGCAATGAATGGGTCCTCAATCAGTCCTCCAGGGTGGCAAAATGATCTTTTTCAAGATTTCCACAGCACCTATGCATAAAAGGTTGCCTTTACTTATATGCAGATAAATTTCTGCATATTCAGAAAGGGATTCTTGAAAACCAGGCCAGATTTGAAGACCTTTCATACTGTTGCATTCAGCAGGGTCTTGCATGGAGGCACATAGCATGCAAGAGCTTGCATTAGTGGCTGATTTCTTACGCAAGATAGCTTTTTGTTTGGGAGGGAGGGGTGTGCTATATCTGCTGTTTTGATTTCGCTGCTTAATGCAACCTTGTTTGAGCTCTTGGTAAAATTCATGGGGTGTGGGCAACCCTATCATTTTATAAAAGTAGAATTCTGAGAAGTTTAGGTTGGAATTGCCTTGCGTTTAATGAAGGCACACTGCATGGACATGCTGGGAATATAAATAGTTGATGTAAAAAAAAAAATCTGTACAAAGTGACTTGTTGCATAACCTTGCTGATCTAACATACAGTACCTTTTTTGTGTCCATATTGCAGACGGCAACTCCAAACTAACATGGCAGTCAGACTGTGTGATGTGGCTTCTCTGCTTAGAAGTGGTTCGTGGGCAGCAGAGCCTTGGACTGGGGTCTGTGGGATTTCTCTTAAATTCTGTAGGCTACTTGAACCTGTTAAAACTGTGCCAGGACCATACCAAAAGTGTTGCTTTAAAAAAATAAAAACCCTGACTAATTGGTAATAGTGTTTATAAACCTTCAAATTGAATACCCGTTTATTGTGTAGGAGACCCTCTTTCTGGGCTGTACAGTGTTGCCCTTATGGCAGGCCTTCATTACAGTAATTTCTAATGGCTCATGTGAAACACGATCATTTTGTAGATTAAACTGACTTTTAGTTTAATTTTAAGTATCTAGTAGGCAAAGATTATTCAAGTTTTGGTATGGTCTACATAAGTATTTTAAAACTTGTTTTTTCCTTAAGTCAATTAAAATCTTTATAGACGTTATTTAGAAACACAACCTAAAAATGTGTTGAAACAAGTTACTTCAAAACAGAGATTTATTTAAAGGAAAAGGTGGTGGTGGATGGTGGCGGGTTGGAAAATACAATTGGAGGGAGAAAAGGTCATGGTAGATTCGTTCCAGCTTACATATATAAGCTATATATGAATGTATTGTGTACAACTGACACATATGGTATAATTTTTATTCAGAGCAGATGGTCTTTATAGCTGGGGAATCCCTTTATTTCTTCATAACGCACGTAGGGTACTGCAGCTGTTCACTTGAATGTTGGCTTAGGATCTCATTCTTGCCACCTGAAAGATGAAAATATGCAATTAAATGAGAATTTGCATTTGCTGTGACTAAACCTAGGTGAGGATAGAAACATTTTCATAAGTTTTTTTTTTTTTTTTAAACATGATCAATTATTGACCAGAATGTATCACTTGTGACATTCCAGTAACATAGAGCCTTTGAACATGCTTATGGTAGCTAGTGCCTTAAGTTACCAGTGGGTGCTTGAAATGGTTTAAGGATTCAGACTTTCAAGGGTTACTGAATTACTGATTGTTTTTGTTTTATCAGGTATGGTAAAATCTGTTTTGAATATGACCTGACTGCTAGTACAGATGGGATGGAGATACTGCAGCCTTTTTTGGTTCCTGTGGTATTGGTGGATCTCCACTAGTGGTGATGGTACAGTCCCTGTAACCCCTATTTTGGTTAAGAAACTGTGTATTCTTTAAAAGAAATTTCAATATTTGACTCGTAATGCTGTCTGGGTGAATTGGTTTGCTCAGTTTTAGGTATTTGGAACCGCTATGTGCTTTTCCTTGTCTGATTCCCCTCCCCAAGCATGTGCACTGGAGTTGAAATCCTATAGATGGTGATGGGCTTAAATCGGTGTCCCTATGAGAATAGCACATCTAGCCATGATGCATATTTAAGTATCCATACACAGATCCCCATTTGATACATACTGCTGACAGATGGCTTGCCTTTTCACTAAAATGTAGCACGTTATGCTCCCCTTCCAAGTATAGTGTACACTGAAACCTTAGTATAAATGGCTGCTTTTTTGTTCTACCTATGGTAAGCTGTAAGTATCTTTCTAATTTTATAAAACAGGCTAGTGACCCAGTGTCCTGCTCAGGTAGCTTTGTTAGTTTAACTTTCTGGTCAGATTCAAATTGTGTAACTCCCCACTTTTTCACAAGACAAATTGGCTGGAAATCTTTTGCTACAAGCAGCATTGGTTTGGAGTTTGTTTTGTTTCTAGTTTTCAGAATAGAAGTGTGGATACCTTAAAGGCAAAATGCAGTTGATTTTCCCACTAATGAGCTGAGCCAAACATCCAAGTTATACAGTCTTCGATATCCCAAATTTTAAAGCTCTTTATCGTGCTTTTTGAATGACAGGTGCATTGTAAATGTGAATTGTTCATGCAATTATAGCTTTATTGCAACTTTGCTTTTAGGGACTCGTTATAGAACTATTGAGTCTCTGAAATGTTCAGAGACCCAAGGAGCATGGTGTTCGAATTTAGCCATGGGGGAAAACCTAAGTTTGATAGCCCCAGTGTGGTAAAAGTTTGTAAGCTAAAAGCACTGTGTAGCTGCATCAGTCTTTAAGCCTTTTGTCTAGTTACATTATGGCTGCAAGACAATCGAAGTGTGGCATAATTATCTTGTGATTTCAGTAGTAGCCCCGTTTGCAAGCTACTTTTAGAAACCTAAATTGGGGAGAAAAATGGCAGATTAAATGTGTCTCTGAGTGTTAAACTCCTGCTGCATTTATTGCTGTAGGCAGAGGTCCCATCAAAGCTGAGTTGATGTGGAAATGGTGCATGTCTGAAAATGTAAGGGCTGAGGCTTAGCTTGCAGGTAAGAAATAAACATTAAACCAAAGAATATAAGATATGAGGGGGACAGTCCTTTGCCTCCAGGTAACCTGGATAGGATCTTGTAGCACCTTTCTCTAAAGGTGTTCATCAGATTTCCTCTAGGAAGAAGTCTGCTTTTCCCCTTGTCTCTGCCTTGTGAGACCAAAATGTGACCTGACAGAGAATGTTGGTAGTTATTGGTAGCAAAGGGGCTGGGGAGATGGAATTATTTCTGTAGGGTGGGATCATTCTGTCCGCTCTACATATATCAAATGTAGCTGCCAAAAATGCAAGCAGTGACGGAGCCATAAATAAGGTGTCAATATCCAGATAAAGGCGAGAGGGCTTGGCAGAACCATAGTAGGGGTTCTTAGGTTCCTGTTCTGTTATGGCAGCTACCAGTGATTGCTAAATTGGGTATTATATAACTGCAGAGCTAACTGACATAGGGGAAAGCTAAAGACAGTTTGCTTTAAATCCCTGAGGTGTCAAAGATGGGTCATTAGTTCTGAGCAAAATTATTCTTCAAGAGCAGTTCGGGGTGACTGTTGTCTTAATGGTCTCCACTTTAAATGCATATATGAATGTACAACTTGGGTTATTGATTAGTGAAGATTTTTTTTATTAATCATGAAATTTATACAGCAATCTGACAGTGGAATAGGGAAGTCTAATTCCTAATGAACAGTGAAAAAAAAAACCTTGAGGTGATGTATTTTCTGATACAGATGACAATTTGTTCAAACTGGATTCCTAATGTAGCTTTCATGCTGTTGACGTAGGTCTGTGATTCAACCACTGTGAAAGCAACTGACCCAGCCATGTGGTTGAAAGCACTGCCCAATTTATGTAAAAAGATTTTCTGAATTGCTTTTTTAACATTAAAATTGTACAATACAAATATAATCAATAATAAGAAAATAACGCCAATATCCAGTAGGAAACCCATATCAAGAACAATCATAAGTACATAAGTTATTGCCATACTGGGAAAGACCAAAGGTCCATCGAGCCCAGCATCCTGTTTCCAACAGTGGCCAGTCCAGGTTACAAATACCTGGCAAGATCCCAAAAAAGTACAAAACATTCTATCTATACTGCTTATCCCAGAAATAGTGGATTTTCCCCAATTGTATACTGGACTGTAAGAGAATTTCCTACCATCCCAGTATCTTCCAGTATCTTGTCTTTCACAGGTTTATATACTAATTACTACTGTTCATTGCAAATTGAAGAATCTGGCTTTCTGTAATAAGCTTTGCTTTTTTTTTTTTTCTTTTCCTTTTCTCTCTCAAGAGAATGGTCAGGGCCAAAGTTAAAATTAAGATTGTTTAAATATGTGCATTTATTGGATCACATCTCTGGGGTAGCAGCACAAACTCTAGTTCTGAAGCCCCCCCCCCCCCCCCCCAATTAGCTCATAACACTGTCCTAGTGCATCCAGAGGCAGTTGTACACCACAGATGAAAGTTTAGGCAGGATGCTGAAATCTTTGATCAAAACATAACCATAGAAATGTGAATGAAAAGCATTTCAGAGTGATGCACAAATTTCCACTCCCACTCCCCCCCCCCCCCCCCAAAAAAAAAAAAAAAAAAAAAAAACCTCTTAAGTTGTTTGTGGTTTTGCAATAAAGGGCAGAATTGGCCAGTCTTACTGTTCCCCTAACAATGACAAATGCCACCTTGTCGACCATGATCCTCTTCCTTCAGTGGAAGACAATATCGGAACAAAAGAAAATACAAGATATCACTTGAAGCAGCTCCTGAAATACTTAAATTCCTTTTCCAGTCAACACTCCCTGGTGTTGTGAAAAAAAACCCAAAAACAAAACAGTAGGCTTTTATTTTCTGTAATTTTCATGGCTAGTGACATGAAGCTTTTGATTCCACAGCTAATGTTTCACTCGTCACACTATCTGATCTAATTATATTGAATTGTTGTTGAGCCAGCCACATAGTTACTTAACACAAGGGTTTGAGAATATCCAGTTCACTTTATTAGATGAAACGGTAATACTGAAGGGGGCACGCAAACATGTAAACTTGGGAGTATGTTGTGGGATAAACTCCACAGGAGGTGCTGTAGCTGTCTAGGGACTTATGGGCATTTCCACCATAGAACCTTAGATGCAACTGCAAGGCTCAAAGTATGGATTGTCTCTAAAGCCTATGTAGATGTTCATAATCTTTGAATTCATTTAATTTTCTGCTAGTGCTTAATATGAAGGAACTTTTTTAATGATTTGTGATACCAATTTCTCGGCTTCACACATCTGTCTATGGATTCATGCACTTAGTGTTAAGGCCCAGTGTTAACTTTTGATTATAGCCTTCCTTTACCCAATATCGTACACAGCTTTTTAGTTTTGGTGGGACTTGCTCTTATGTCAGTGGGTGCAGCAGGAACTTAACTCATTAAAGACTATTAGCCTGAAAGCAAGTGTCATATAAGCAATGTTTGCATGAAATGATAGACCTATATTGTAGTACACTGCTGTAAGATATTGAATGCCAATCTGATACTTTTACTATGTTGCTGTTAATATATCTAATATTTTTTCCACACACAAAGCACTTCTTTGCTTTCAAATGACTATATAGATCAGAGTTGTCCAACATTGGTCCTTGAGGGCTGCAATCCAGTAGGGTTTTCAGGATTTCCCCAGTGAATATGCATGACATATATTTGCATGCATTGTCTCCATAGTTTGCAAATAGATCTCATGCATATTGGGGGAAATCCTGAAAACCAGACAAAGGCTAAGGTTGGACTCCCCTGATACAGACCTTAGAAACTGGCTTCAAGCCAGCGTCGACAAGACTTTTCATCTTAATGATATTCTCCGAGGACAAGCAGGCTGCTTGTTCTCACGACTTGGTGACATCCACGGCAGCCCCGAGGAACGGAAATCTTCCTAGCAACAAAAGTTTGCTAGAGCCTTCAAGCGCGCGCGGCCATCTTCCCGCCTGTCGCGTGAGAGTCCTAATCAGTTCTTTTCTTTCCACGGTAAGGGAGAGACTGCTTGTGGTCCCTCTCTGTGTGCCCCTGAAAAGAGCCTTCATTTTCGCGGTCTCTTCCGCTTTTTTTTCTTTCGTTTTCACTCGGTCGAGCTGTTTTCTTCATACAAAAAAAAACAAATCCTTTGTCTTAGGTTTTGTCCCCTCTTAAGTTTCTTTTTGTTTCCGTCGCGGTTCTCTTTAGCCCGCGTGTATGCATTTTCTCGTTTTTGTGCCCTTCTTTTTGGCACCATTGAGAACTTCGACTTCGCCGCCGCTATTTTTCCATCCATGACATTGAGGATTCCCAGCAGCTTCAAGAAGTGCGCTCGATGCAACCGGGCAATCTCGGGTACCGACCCCCACTCGTGGTGTATTCAGTGCCTTGGGCCCAACCATCGCCCAGACGAGTTTGTTGTGTCTCAGGCTTAAAAAGTGGACATAAGCATCGAGACAAGCTCAGCGGGACCATCTGTTTGGAGCTTTGCCTGGGACTTCGACGTCGACATCAGTACCGAGGTCGATGTCGGTCTGCACCGGAGATGGCATCGACATCGGGAGCGCAGGTAATGGCTGTCTGGAGACCACCACACTCTGGGAGCAGTGAGCCATCGAGTGGGTCTCCCACCTGCCTTGAAGGCTCCTGCTGTGCAGGCCACCGGGACCGACCATTTTCAGACCTGACCCCGAGGAGGTGTGTGGATTCCACGTCGGTACCGAGGGGGTACTGATGACGTACCTCGAGCGAAGGCTAAGAAGCATCACCATTGGTCTCCTTCTAGACACAGTACAGGGAGCTCCGGGGCGTCAAAGGATTCGCACCCGTGAAGTGTCGATGCTGGGAAGACCGCTCCCCCTCCATTCAAGAGGTGTCTGTCTTTGGACAGCCCGGTACCGCCTCCTCGCCCTTTGAAGATTCTTCTGCACCGGCCCCACAGCCTTTCCCCAACAGACACTCAGGACGAGCGCCTCTGAGCCATTCTCTCAGGTATTCTGGAAGGGCTGCTGCGTCAGTCTGTTCCGGTACCTGGGTTGCTTGCCCTCGGTACCATTGATGGAAGCAGCAGCTGGCTCTGTGCCTGTAGTGCGGTCCCCGACGCCGGTACCGCTTGCGGTATCAGCCTCGGCTGCCACCCAGGTCAACTCTCCAACATCGCTGGAGGGAGCTTCATTGCCACCGGCACGGGAGTCGACTTCTCGGCATCACCATCGAGGACGGGCTTCCTCGGCGTTGAGACGGGCCAGGTTTCGGACTGCAGTCAGAGAACTCTTGTCCGACACCGAGGAGGATGCCTCGTGGGATGAAGATGATCCCAGGTATTTCTCTTTTGAGGAGTCTTGTGGTCTCTGATCCTACTCCTTCACTAGAAAGAAAGCTTTCTCTTCATTTGTCCGGAAATGTCTGTGGGCATTCCCTTCCCTGCGGTGTCTGTGGATGAGCCCAGGACTGAGATGTGGTCCTTGACTATCCTTCGCCACCTAAGGACTCATCCACTGTCCCTTTGCATAATGTCCTTAAGGAGACATTGTTTAGGAACTGGATGAAACCACTATCTAATCCCACCATTCCCAAAAGAGTCCCAATATCGGATTCAGGGAGAACCGGAGTTGATGATGACAGTTACCTCACGATTCTATGGTTGTGGATTCCGCTCTCAAAAGAGCAAGGAGTTCTAGAGATTTTGCCTCGGCACCCCCGGGACGAGAATCTAGAACCCTAGACTCTTTTGGGAGGAAGGCCTATCAGCCCTCTATGCTCGTGTCAAAAATTCAGTCTTACCAGCTCTACACGAGCATCCACATGTGGAACAATGTGAAGCAACTGGCGGACTTGGTGGACAACCTCCCTGTGGAGCACGCCAGGCCTTTTCAGGAGGTGGTCAGGCAGCTGAAGACGTGTCGTAAATTCCTGTCCAGTGGTGCTTACGACACTTTTGATGTTGCATCCTGATCCGCTGCCCAGGGTATAGTGGTGCGCAGACTCTCATGACTGCGTGCCACTGACCTGGATAATCGAACCCAGCAGCGGCTTGCGGATGTTCCTTGCCGGGGGGATAATATTTTTGGTGAGAGTCGAGTAGGTGGTAGAGCAGCTCCACCAGCGGGAAAATGCCCTCGACAAGCTCTCCCACCAGGCACCTTCAGCATCTACCTCAACAGGTAGACAATTTTTCCGGGGAAGGAGGACTGCTCCCTATGCTTACAATAAGCGTAGGTACAATCCACCTTCCAGACAGCCTTCTTAGGCTCAGCCCCAGCGCGCTCGTTCGCATCAACAGCATGTGCCCAGACAGGCCCCTGCAGCTCCCCAGCAAAAGCAAGGGATGGGCTTTTGACTGGCTCCAGATGAGCATAGCCGTTCTAAAAGTACCTGTGCTGGATGATCTACCGGTCAGGGGGAGACTTAGATTTTTTCACCAAAGGTGGCCTCTTATAACCTCCAATCAGTGGGTTCTCCAAATAGTCTGGCTCGGATACTCCCTCAATTTGATCTCCAGACCTCCAAATTGCCCACAGGGAGCTCAGTCCTTCAGCTTCCAGCACAGGCAGATACTTGCAGAGGAACTCTCCGCCCTTCTCAGCACCAGTGCGGTCGAGCCCGTTTCACCAGGGCAAGAAGGGCTGCTATTCTATTCCAGGTACTTGTGCAAAAGAAAACGGGGGGGGGGGGAAAGCGTCCCATCATAGACCTAAGGGCCCTAAACAAATTCCTGGTTCTAGAGAAGTTCAGGATGCTTTCCCTGGGCACCCTTCTTCCTATGATTCAGGAAAACGATTGGCTATGCTCTCTGGACTTGAAGGATGCTTATACACACATTCCAATACTTCCAACTCACAGGAAGTATCTTCGATTCCATCTGGGGACACAGCACTTCCTGTATTGTCTGCTGCCCTTTGGTCTCGCGTCTGCGCCCAGGGTGTTTACAAAATGCCTGGCGGTGGTTGCAGCGTCGCTACGCAGACTGGGGGTGCATGTGTTCCCTTATCTCGAAGATTGGCTGGTGAAGAACACCTCAGAGGCAGGAGCTCTACAGTCCATGCGGATGACTATTCAACTCCTGGAGCTACTAGGGTTTGTTCTAAATTATCCAAAGTCCCATCTTCTTCCAGTTCAAAAACTAGAATTCATAGGAGCTCTGCTGGACTGACAGGTGGCTCATGCCTATCTCCCCGAGGCGAGGGCAGACAACCTTGTTTCCATGGCCAGAGCGTCTCAGCAGGTCACAGCTCGGTAGATGTTGAGGCTTCTAGGCCATATGGTCTCCACAGTTCATGTAACTCCCATGGCTCACCTTCATATGAGATTGGCTGAATGGACCCTAGCTTCCCAGTGGTGTCAAGCTACAGGGAATCTAGAGGATGTGATCCAGCTGTCCACCGACTTTCACAATTCCCTTCAGTGGTGGACGAGTCGATCCAGTTTGACCTTGGGACGTTCTTTTCAAATTCCTCAGCCACAAAAACTGCTGACAACGGATGCATCCCTCCTGGGGTGTGGAGCGCATGTCGATGGGCTCCACACAAGGACTTTGGTCCCTCCAGGAAATAGGTCTTCAGATCAATCTCCTGGAGTTGCGAGCGGTCTGGAATGCTCTAAAGGCTTTCAGAGATCGGCTGTCCAATCAAATTTTTCAAATTCGGACAATCAGGTTGCCATGTACTACATCAACAAGCAGGGGGGCATCGGATCTCGCTCTCTGTGTCAGGAAGCTGTCCAGATGTGGCTTTGGGCGCGCGAGCACGGCATGCTTCTCCAAGCCACGTATCTGGCAGGTGTAAACAGTCTGGCCGACAGATTGAGCAGGATAATGCAACCTCACGAGTGGTTGCTCAACTCTGGTGTAGTACGCAAGATCTTCCGAGCATGGGGCACCCCCTCGGTGGATCTTTTTGCCACTCAGCTTAATCACAAGGTGTCTCAGTTCTGTTCCAGACTTCAGGCCCACGACAGACTAGCGTCGGATGCCTTTCTCCTGCATTGGCAGAAGGGCCTTCTGTATGCGTATCCTCCCATACCTCTGGTGGGGAAGACTTTGCTGAAACTCAAGCAAGACCGCGGATCCATAATTCTGGTTGCGCCTTTTTGGCCGCGCCAGATTTGGTTCCCTCTTCTGGAGTTCTCCTCCGAAGAACCGTGTAGATTGGAGTGTTTTCCAACCCTCATCACTCAACCAGGGGACGTTTCTACATACCATCCTCCAGTCTCTGGCTGTCACGGCCTGGATGTTGAGAGCATAGATTTCACTTCCTTGGGTCTTTCTGAGGGTGTCTCCCGAGTGTTGCTTCCAGGAAAGATTCCACAAAGAGGTGTTATTCTTTCAAATGGAGAAGGTTTGCCGTCTGGTGTGATAGCAAGGCCCTAGATCCTCGCTCTTGTCTTACACAGGCCCTGCTTGAATAATTTCTACACTTAAGTCTGGTCTCAAGACCAACTCCGTAAGAGTTCATCTTAGTGCAATTAGTGCTTTTCATTATCGTGTAGAGGGTAAGCCTATCTCTGGACAGCCTTTAGTTATTCAATTCATGAGAGGTTTGCTTAAGTTTCATCATAATAGAGTAGTCCTCTGCACGCACCCGAAGTTCTTGCCGAAGGTGGTTTCGGAATTCCATCTTAACCAGTTAATTGTCTTGCCGTAATTTTTTTCCCCGTCCTCATACCCACCCTGCTGAACGTCAGTTGCACACATTGGACTACAAGAGAGCATTGGCCTATGTAGAGCGGACAAGCCCCGTCAGTCTGCCCAAATGTTTTTCTTTCGATCTCAACAGAAGGGGCGTTCCTGTCGGGAAACGCATCATTTCCAATTGACTAGCAGATTGCATTTCCTTCACATGCCCAAGCTGGGCTGACTCTTGAGGGTCATGTCACGGCTCATAGTGTAGAGCCATGGCAGCGTCAGTGGCCCACTTGAAGTCAGCCACTATAGAAGAGATTTGTAAGGCTGCGACGTGGTCATCAATCCACACATTCACATCTCACTACTGCCTTCAGCAGGATACCCGACGCGACAGTCTGGGCAGTCGGTGCTGCAGAATCTGTTTGGGGTTTAGAATCCAACTCCACCCCCCCCCCCCCCCCCCCCCCCCCCCAGGCACATTTCTGTTCTGTTCCAGGCTGCACTCAGATGTTTGTTTGTAGGTCAATCCTTGTTATGTCCTCGCCGTTACGAGGTCCAATTGACCTTCCTTTGTTGTTTTGAGTGAGCCTGGGGGCTAGGGATATCCCAGTCGTGAGAACAAGCAGCCTGCTTGTCCTTGGAGAAAATAGATACATACCTGTAGCAGGTATTCTCCAAGGATAGCAGGCTGATTGTTTTCACATACCCGCCCACCTCCCCTTTGGAGTTGTCCTTTTCCTCTTTGCTTGTTATCGAACTGATCGGGACTCTCGTGCGACGGGTGGGAAGATGGCTACGCATGCGTGGTGCGCACGCCTGAGCGCGCTCGAAGGCTCTAGCAAACGTTTGTTGCTAGGAAGATTTCCGTTCCTCGGGGCTGCCGTGGACATCACCCAGTCGTGAGAACAATCAGCCTGCTGTCCTCTGAGAATACCTGCTACAGGTATGTATCTTCATTTTGTCATCTTTCATAACCATAGGTTTGTATCCTAATAACTATTCATTGAAATGTTGAAGAATCTGTCTGTAATAAGCCTGGATTTTTTTCGTGGCAGAATGGTCAGGGCCAAAGTTAAAATTAAGGTTAGTTAAAATATATGACTAAATCATACTGTTCAGATGTAAATATTTCAGAAAATTTTAGGTTTCAGATAGGTGCAAATTGAAATGAATTAAAATATACTGTTGTGGCTTAGCAAATTTTCTAAACTAATTTTAGAGACCTGTAACAAGTTTACAGTACTCGCAGTGCATATAAATGAAAGCATAAAATCCTAGCAGGGCAGCTAGTAAGCTGTGTGAGAGATGAATTCTGACAGCTTTGCTTTTTTCATTTTTGTTTTGTATTTTAGCAGGTAATTGCTGCCATGGAAACACAGCTGTCTAATGGGCCAACATGCAATAACACAGCCAATGGTCCGAGCACCATAAACTGCTCATCACCCGTTGATTCTGGGAATACAGAGGACAGCAAGACAAACTTGATAGTCAACTACCTTCCCCAGAACATGACCCAGGAGGAGCTGAAGAGTTTGTTTGGGAGCATCGGTGAAATAGAATCCTGTAAGCTAGTGAGAGACAAAATAACAGGTACGTTTCCTGGTGAAACAGCTTGTTAACAGAGATGGCCTTGAAGTTGGTCTGAATAGTGCATCAGTCCAGTTGGAGTTGGGGTATTTTGTATGGGTGCTTTTTCCCATCCAGTAGAGGCTCTATTTCACAATATGTAACATACATTTAAAAGTGTTCAGGAGGTGGGAGGTTAGAATGCCTACCCCACCCCCCCAAACTACTTAAATGTTATACCAATATGCTGCTGCTCCAGAAAAACCTTAAAATGTAAAAGGAAAGGTGCCTTCAGGAACCCACTGCCTTTACTTTGTCCTGTTGGAAAGCTTTGACCCATCCTGAGTTTTGAAGTAGGGTATGTGAAACAGGCTGCGTTATGTGATGAGGTAGTTTATACAGGGCTATAGTACAGCATAGTGTGGGCCAGCGTTGGTACATTCTAGGTCTGGCAGCAGATTAAACACAGGTGCAGTAGGGTCAGTGGCTTTTGCCTTGTAGCTGAAACAAAATGGGGTAAGGTTAAGTGAAAAAGTAAATAACTTTGTATGAGAAATCAACAATGATTTGTAAGACCCACCTTTCTAAATTTGGCTTCTATTTGCATACATAGAGCAATTGCTTGGATGTCATTTTGCTCATAAAATTAAATTGGAATACTGTTCTGAAAGTTGCACTTAAAACTGAATGAGAAATAGTTCATTACTTCTCTACATCTCAATGCAAACTTTGTAGAAGTAATGCAGTGTTTTCTGTACGTCTTTAGAGGGCACAGTTCAACCCAAAATGATGTACAAAAGGGAAATATGACATCTGAGCAGTTTATGTAGCTAAACAGATCCTTGCCTTGCCACAACTATTACACTAGATCTGCATAAGATGCTGCAGTAGCCCCAATATTTAGCAAAAGTGCATAGTGTAAGTCTGTCAGAGGAAGTCCTAACTTCAAGATGAATGTTTCAGGTTGGAGAGTTACTACACTAGCTAATCTGAAATTTTAAAACATTTAAAATATGGGTTCAAGTTGTAGCTCTTAACGCCTCAGCGATAAGAGGTTTGAGAATATGATTTTGTAGCAGATTTTCTATTAGGGGCCACGTAGAAGCTGGAAGAAAACAAATGTAAGTAGACAAGCAGAGGATTTTCTGTTAACAAGCAGAATTGAATCAGGCATTTAAGTATCGCCTGGTCACTTGCCTGCTTGGTGCGAAGATGACGGACCTGATGCGTCTCCTAGATAGGATTTTAGATAGTGCTGGAGAGGATCCAAATTATCCCCGTCAACTTTAAGCGGCTTGTAGAGGCAAGGAGCTTAAAAAAATGGGAGAGTTGGAGTATATAGCACTATACAGAGGTAGATATAATAGGCATCTGAGACCTGGTGGAAGGACAATCAATGGGATAGTGTTCTTTTTTTTTTTTTTTTTTTTTTTTTTTTTAAATATCTTTGTCAGACGAACAGAAAAAAACACACTGCTGCATCACAAATACAGGTACAGAAAATTAGCAGTCAAACTGCCCACTCTATATAAACATCACAAAAACTAGTGTCAAAGTTCAATGTAGAACAGGTTCACCTCTGTGTTTTCTTGAAAAAATCTTGGAGCAACTGGTGTAAGAATTGACAAGAGGGTAATCTATTTTAGATCTAATTCTTAAGGCATTGCAGGGCATGGTGCGAGAGATGTGTTGGATCCTTTGTGAAACAGTGATCATAATATGAACAAATTTGAGCTAATATCTGGAGTAAAGTCACGAAGGAGATCAACCGTAGCAGCACTTAATTTTTGAAAGGACGAAATGGCTAAAGCTACAAGGATTTGCCACAAAAGTTTAGGACTTTAAAATCAGCCATGAACATTTGTTTAAAAATACTATTGTGGTAGCCCAGACCAGATGTATTCCACATATTAACAAAGATGGAAAAAAGAGCAAATGACAGCCAGCATGGTTAAATGATGGTCTAAGAAGCTATTAGACCCAAAAGAGCACCCTTCAAAGAATGGAAAAAGGATCTGCATGAAGAAAATAAGCAACATAAGCACTGTAATGCTAGATGCAAAACATTGATAGAAGGCAAGAGGAATATGAAGAAAATCTTGCTGTGTAGACAAAAACTTATAGTAACACCTTATTCGGGTACATCAGAAGCAGAAAGCCTGTGAGAGAATCCGTAGGACCATTAGATCATGAAGGAGCAAAAGGGGCACTCAGGAAGGACAATGCCATAGTGGAGAGATTAAATTAATTTTTTTGCTTTGGTTTATACGGAAGATGTAAGATCTACCGATTTAGAAAATGGTTTTCAAGGACAAACAATGTGGAGGAACTAAAAAAGCTCAGTGAATCTGGAAGATGTACTGAGCCAAATCGATATGTTAGAGTGAGAAATCACCAGGACCAGATGGTATACACCCCAGGGTTGAAAGAATTCAAACATGAAATTGCAGATCTGCTGTTAGTGGTGATTTTTCTCAGTGGAGGAGGGTGAATAGTGGAGTACCACAGGGGATCTATACTGGGACCTGTGCTATTTAACATTAACAAATGATCTGGAAAATGGAACAATGAATGCGGTGATGAAATTTGCAGATGAGACAAAACTATTCAAAGTTGTCAAAAGCATGCGGATTATGAAAAATTGCAGAAAGACCTTAAAGTGAAAGACTGGGCATCCAAATGGCAGATGAAATTTAATGTGGCAAATAGTGTCATGCACGTTGGGAAGAAGAATCCAAATCATAGTTACATGATGTTGGGGTCCAACTTAGGAGTCAGCACTCAAGAAAAAGATTTAGGTATTATTGTAGATAGTACTCTAAAATCTGCCCAGTGTGCTGCAGTGGCCAAAAAGCAAACAGGATGCTAGCAGTTATTTGAAAGGGATGGAAAATAAGATATTATGCCTCTATTGCTCCATGGTGCAACCTCACGATGAGTATTGCATATTTTGGTTGCTGTATCTCAGATATAGCAGTAAAGGTTCAACGAGCGACCAAAATGATAAAGGGGATGGAACTCCTCCCATATGAGGCAAGACTAAAGAGTTAGGGCTCTTCAGCTTGGAAAAGGTGTTTGGGGGGGGGGGGGGGAGGGCGGGATATGATTGAGGTCTATAAAGTCCTGAGTGGTGTAGAATGGGTTGAAAGTGAAAATTGTTTTACACTTCTTCAAAAAGTACAAAGACCAGGGAACACTTGATGAAATTACATGGAAATGCTTTTAAAACAAATGGGAGGCGCTATTTTTTTCACTCAAAAGTTAAGCTCTGGAACTGTTGCTGGAGGATGTGGTAACAGCGGTTAGCATATCTGGATTTAAAAAAAGGCTTGGACAAGTTTCTGGAGGAAAAGACCATAATCGTTATTCAGGTGGACATGGTTCTATTCCCTTCCTATCGTCAACCATCTTGTCTACATTATGTGCTCTCTTAAATTAGACCTGGATTGGCCACTGTTGTAAACAGAATACTGGGCTAGATGGACCATTGGTCTGACCCATTATGGCTGTTATTATCAAGAACTGGGCTGAACAGCTCAGAACTGAGAACTCTGTGCATGCACAGTCTTTCCGGTGTTGCTTTTAATTTTTTTTCCAGTTTTGGTTTTTTACTCAGTCAAATGGATGTGAAAACACAGCTTTTCCACTATTTGAAAAAAAAAAAAATAATAATTTTCTTTTAAATTTGATAACTTAAGTTGTCAGAGGACAAACCCAGCTTTATAGGCTCCCTCAAAAATAAATTTCTAAGTGCCAGGTTATGATGAACAAAAAAACGGCAATAGCTGCCTCAAAAAGATGAGCACCTCTGTAATAAATTCACCAGGCAGTGCACAGTTCTTTGCTTGGGGTCTTCGGGTGCATGGGGCAAGTTTTAAAGCAGGATTCAGCAATTTGGGGACTTAACCTTTTTAAGCCACTATTGACCGGTGTGGTCAGCAAGAAGATGGAGCCAGACTTTTGGAGCACAACATAGCAGGAGCTTTTTTGGAACAGCCATTAACATGTTATATAGCCACAGAGCTGGGCAGCTTTAGAAATGGCTAGGGTAGATTTAAAGGTGAAACTCAGACCAGAGATTACCTTGATTCCTGGCTTACATATCTGCAGTGCTCAATGTCTTAGACCAGAGGTAGGCAATTCCAGTCCTCTAGAGCCGCAGGCAGGTCAGGTTTTCAGGATATCCACAATGAATATGCAGGAGATTTGTATACCAAGGAGGCAGTGCTTGCAAATCTATCTCCTGCATAGTCATTGTGGATATCCTGAAAACCTGACCCTGTGGATCTCGAGGACCGGAGTTGCCTACCCCTGTCTTAGACGACCGTATCTAAATTCATGAAAGTTCTTTACACTGGACCTCCAAAAGCCATTGGCTCGGTGGAACCTGAACCTTGTGTTGCCTTCCCATAAACAGTTCTGAGCCAGTGGCATCCTCTTCGGTAAGTCATGTATGGAAGGTACTGTCACCATATGGTTACCCAATTTGATGTATACAAAGCTTCAGGTTGCTTAGGGGCAATTTATAGTTCAGAATCCAACTTAACCATATCTCATACACATGTACAATTTTCCATTGCTTGTTGCCTGTGTATTAAAAAAAAAAAAATCACAAGCCCTTTCGTTCCCACTCTTTCCCCCTGCCCAACTCAACACTGGTAGCTTAATCAGTATGCATAATCTGTCTAAACACTTGCCCAAAAAGCCAAGCCTTAACTAATTCCCTGAAACTAAAATGCTCAGTACGTCTCAATGTCAGGTAAAAGGTTCTGTATAACAGGCACAATCATGGAGAGCAGTCTTCCCCTTAGGGCCAGACGCACTAAAGCCCCTGGAAAGAACCATATGTTATTTCCACCATGGTAAAAATTACCATGGTGGATATGGCCAGCAATTCTCAAAACAAATCGCATGCAAATGAGCTGCATGGACTTTTACCATGCAGCTCGGTAGGGAAAACACCACGGCATATGCAGAGCATCCACCCGCTAAGCGTGGTTGCCCTGTGCATGCTCAGAACAGCGTATGCTACACATGGCTTTCATAAACACAAGTTGTGTGTAGAGCGAAGAGCAGCGTAAAGTTCTAGAGGAAAATTTTGTTTCCTTATAAAGGGAAGGTTTCAGCTCTCGCAGTGTTGTGGTTTGCAAGGAGGAGTACTTGTGCTGCTGCTGCTGCACTGCCCCAGAGTGGATGCTCATTGCTGGCAAGGAAGCGGAAGCTGCAGAGGAGAGGAAGGTAGGTAGAGCTCCAGAGCACTTCAAAGGATTTTTTTTTTCTCTTGCAGCTTCTCCAAGCTCAGATTACCATGCAGTCTTCTTGCTAGTCCTCTGCTCTCTGGAGTTTTAACCCTCCTTTCTGAGCTTTTGTCTCCTGACATTTTGGATCAACAGCCAGACCTTCTTGCATATAGGGACAAGAATTGGCTGGTGTGACTGTGCACTATAACTGCTGCGCATTGGAGCTAACAAGTGTGGCTGAGAACCAGAGACAGATGGTGTAGCAGAATATGGCGGCTGCACCATTGCGCACTACAGATAGCGAGCTGCAGTGGGTTGTGAAGCAGCACCCCTAGAACTCTGTGCTTACTCTCAGCTGATTGCAACAGCTATTAAGCTACTGCTACACTGAAGTAGCTCATGAAATTTAGGTACCCCATACCATGAAAAGATGCCAAAAATACCATAGAAGCAATTAGAGGTACCGGGTAAGCTGCAGATACTGGGTAGCCGAGACTAGTATGCAAAGGTGTGGCAAGTATCAGTGTGCAGAGAGAGAGAGAGAGAAGGGCAATCTTTAATACTGTAGAGTTGTGATAACTGTTCCAGTCATGCAAGAACTACTTGGTCAGGTAAGCAATAAGAGAGAATGAAATAAAAATTATCAGGTAAGGCAAAATTTTACTGTCTCTAGCTAAATCAGGAAAAACACAAATTTTTGATCCCATAAACAATGTTTCAAATTTTCTAAAGGAAAGCCTTAGTATATTATTTTGCTCCATTTCCAGAGCAAAGGTCACTAACTGGTTCTCTGGGTAATAACATCCAAAGATGACTCCAAAAAATATGTTAAATTCATAGCACCCTCATCCTGAGGCCTTTCACAGGGAGCCTTAACACCCTTGGCTCCCGTGATGTAATAGGCTCTGGTAATTGGGGGCAAAGATTCTGAAGATAACTTAAGGAATGTCCACCATATCTCTCAAACATTTCAGGCAGAGAAAGAAGAGGAGACTTGGAAAAATTATGACGTCTCAAATTGTCTCCTAGATTGATTTTCTAGGTACTCCAAATGTCTGTGTGAAGTTCGTGTCTTTAACAGAAGCTGCCTCAAAATTTTCCAAAGTCTGAACTTTAAATTTCAGTGAATCCAACTCTGCGAACTATTGACATGTGGCCTGTGCCTGAGTCAGGACTGAAAAAGTGCTTTCTTCCTACTGAAGATAATTGCCACTACAATCAGTGAGCTTCAATTCTTAGTAGCATAGTAGACGGCAGATAAAAGACCTGTACGGTCCATCCAGTCTGCTGAACAAGATAAACTCATAAGGTATGTGTGTATACTTGATCTTGATTTGTCCTTGCCATTTTCAGAGCCCAGATTCTAGAAGTCTACCCAGCACTGGCTTTGCTTCCCGATTACTGGTATTGCCATCGAATCACCGCTAAGCTTCTTTGGTTCCATGCCTTCTATACAGGCATCCTTTGTGTTTCTACCACGCATTTTTAAATTCCATTACCGTTTTTATCAACTCCACGTCCCGAGGGAGGGCATTTCAGGTATCTGTCACCCTCTCCTTGAAAAAGTACTTCTGACATTTGTGGGTCAATCCCAATGCAACTTCAATTCAAGTCCTCTAGTTCTACAACCTTCCTTATCTGTGGAAGTGTATGAACCTTATTCACTTTCCATCATATTAAGATAATTACATAGGAACACCCCAACCTCCTACCAAAGGTGATTTTATTTATCTTGCACAAGCAGTAATGTGAGACCCTCCACAGTTAGCCAGAATCAGTCTCTGCAGCGGTTCATCTTCTCAGACCCCACAGACTTGGCATTCCAGTGGCTAAGCAGACCCTGGCGAATTGACCAGATTCCTGTATTTGGTTCTGTTTCAAGGAGACTAATCTCTCTAACCAGGATCTCTCATTCCTAATTAAACAAGAGCCACTTCAACTACCGTAGCTTTTAAAATATGCTTTGCTGGGTGGCATTTGTAAAATAGCTGCTTGGTCCTCATTTTATACCTCTGTCTCGTTACCATCAGGTACATGTTGGATTTGGTTGAGAATTATTGACCAACCTGTTTTGTGATCTATACAACTTGTGCTTCAAAATTGGATCAGGCTGCTACTTAAGAACGAACAAGTTGCCTATAAAAGTTGAGCCAACCTCAGCTTGGGAATTGCCCACCTGATTTTTGATGAAAAGAAGAAAAACAAGCTAGCCAGTAATGGGTTTAACAAAACATAACCGGATTAGCCAGCCATACATGCCCTCCTGCCTCCTCCAGAGTTAGGGTAGGGGATTGTGATTGCTGCATGCATTTTCAAGACTTGTGCACTAGTTTCTGGGCTCTGGGAGAGCTATATCATATAGTTCCTCTCCCCACTTGTGTGTGCCTGATCTTGCTGGTCAGAGATTTTTGAATGTAAACACAGATAATGCTGGACAATATTTCAGCAAGAAAATTGAACTAGAACATTAATGATGAGCTGAACGGGATTAAACACGATGACTCAATATTTATAAAAATATATAGTGTGTGGTATCAATTCTTTTTTTCAATTTAAAGTGGAGAAAAATAGACCTCAGCAGTCATTGCATGGCGATACTGTGCTCAATGCGCTCAAACGCCAGCATTCCTTGGACTCCATTTTTATCACTGGTCTCAAAAAAACTCCACTTGTATATAATAAAAATATGTATGAAATACTAAATCGTGATACTCAATTCTTCTAACAGTACTACTAATGTTACTTGGCTTTCAATCATGCCCAACGGGGCTCTCCGTTTCACTATGTAATATAAGCTTCTTCAGGGGGCCAAGTAGCTGTTGGCAAATCACGATACCTACGAGCAAAATACCACACTGAACTTATTTTTAAACTTATAAGTAATAACTACATAAACTATATAGAAATACTGAATGCAAGACTACTAACCTTACAAAATGGCATCTCATATTCCTGTGACACCAGCAGTGAAAGCAACAACCGGAAGGAGTATTACTATATTTATAGCCCCAATTGGGTTAATGATGCTTAATTAAACAGATTGAAACAATCATAAGTGTATTCAAAAAAATATTTTAAAAAATGCAGACCATTCAATTTGTGAATTTAAACCTCGTGTTTCTAAAGACTAAGGTATAAATCCACTTCTGTTCCTTTCTAATCAAGATTTTATTTCTATCCCCTCCACGAACATTACATGGAACATGATCAATAGCAAAACATCTCAAGGAATCAAAAGTATGTCCTTTTTCCTGGCAATGCGCCTACTACCGGAGCACCTTTCTTATTCAATTTAATACATGAACGGTGTTCTGTAATGCGATGATGTAGCCGGCGTTTAGTCTTGTCCACATAGAATTTTTGACAAGGACAGGTAAGAATATATATAACATGTTGATTGGCAGTCCGTATGGAAACGCAATTTATACACTTTGCCATCTACAGGATTTCTAAATTCAGTCACTTCATCTGTAATACTATATGTTTTGCAGTGTTGACATTTATGTCCTCCCACTTTGCTATATTGAATTGAAGAAGGCAAATTAGCAGGACTAACAATCTCCTTTAAATTTCGTGTCCTACAAAAGGCAATCCTAACTTGTTGATCATGCAAAATCGGGTGGGATTGCATAATAGACCAGTTTCGTTTAATGATGTTCCTCATCTCATCTCCACCTTTAAAGAATTGTATTACAAAGGTGTTAGTATTACTGCAATCTGCCTGTGGTCTAGAGGATCCTTGCAGCAACAATTCTCTTATGTTTTGCTCTTTTGTATGTTGTTTTAATCACTCTGTCAGGATAACCCCGTCTATTTAGATCTTTCTGAAAATTCCTGGCACATGTCTTAAAATCCTCCTGATTTTCACAGACTCTTTTTGAATCTTAAAAACTGCGAAAAAGGCAGGCTATTCAGTTTTATAGGATGGCAACTTTGTTATTGAAGAAAGGTGTTTCGGTGGACTTATAAATCTTGGTATTGAATTTGATTTACTATAGTAACATCAATATCTAAAAAATGCACATTCCTAGTAGAACATTCATGTGTAAATTTGATGTTCAGATGACGGGAATTAAGCCACGGCATAAATTGAGTTAACAGTCTGGTCCCCATACCAGAGTAAGAAAACGTCATCAATATAGTGTTTCCATATGGCTATATGTTGGTCGAAAGGAGAATTATTAAGCCATGTCTTTTCATATCGTGCCATAAACAAATTGGCAATTGAGGGGGGCAAAAGTTGCCCCCATAGCAATGCCTGAAATTTGTAAATACAATTCCACATTAAATAGGAAATAGTTGTTAGTAAGTGCAAGTTCTGCTAATTGTAACAAAAATTCTGTTGGGATTCTATGTGGTCTGGTTCTCATTTCTAAGATCTCAAAAATAGTGTCCAATGCTTCAGTTTGAGGGATTGACGTGTATAATGCTGTTATATCTAACGTTGCTAGAAGCACGTCCTCCTTAATCAAATGATTGTGTTCATCTAGTACATTCAAAAAAATGGGTACTGTCTTTCACATGAGGGACAGCTGCTAACAAAAGGTTTCAAAATTATATTGATAAATGAAGAAACTGCTTCCAAAACTGTCCTTGTCAAAAATTCTATGTGGGCAAGACTAAACGCCGGCTACATCATCGCATTACAGAACACCGTTCATGTATTAAATTGAATAAGAAAGGTGCTCCGGTAGTAGCGCATTGCCAGGAAAAAGGACATACTTTTGATTCCTTGAGATGTTTTGCTATTGATCATGTTCCATATAACGTTCGTGGAGGGAATAGAAATAAAATCTTGATTAGAAAGGAACAGAAGTGGATTTATACCTTACAGTCTTTAGAACCATGAGGTTTAAATTCACAAATTGAATGGTCTGCATTTTTTTAAATAGTTTTTTGAATACACTTATGATTGTTTCAATCTGTGTTTAATTAAGCATCATTAACCCAATTGAGGCTATAAATATCGTACTACTCCCGGTTGTTGCTTTCACTGCCGGTGTCACAGGAGTATGAGACGCCATTTTGTAAGATTAGTAGTTTTGCTTTCAGTATTTCTATATAGTTTATGTAGTTATTACTTATAAGAAGTTTAAAAATAAGTTGTGTGCTATTATTTTGATTGTAGGTATCGTGATTTGCCAACAGTTGGCCCCCTGAAGAAGCTTATATTACATAGTGAAACGGAGAGCCCCGTTGGGCATGATTGAAAGCTAAGTAACATTAGCAGTACTGTTAGAAGAATTGAGTATCACGATTTAGTATTTCATACATATTTTTATTATATACAAGTGGAGTTTTTTTGAGACCAGTGATAAAAACGGAGTCCAAGGAATGCTGGCGTTTGAGCGCATTGAGCACAGTATCGCCATGCAATGACTGCTGAGATCTATTTTTCTCCACTTTAAATTGAAAAAAGAATTGATACCACACTCTATATTTATATTTTTATAAATATTGAGTTAGCGTGTTCAAGAGAGATTTTTGGAACCATCATAGAAAAGATGGTTATAAATTAATCTCACTATTTTGTATGTGATGTGGCTTGATGCATCATTGTTGCATAGGAAACTAAGCTGTACAACTGTTGCTTATCCAGTGAAAGCACAATCTAAAAATGTATCCCATTGCAGAGTGTTTAAATTAGTCCAATTTCATGAACGAGTGACCAACTTTATTGCATATAGTTTGCTGTAACCTTGGAGCTCACATGCTTAATTTCCTGCAATAATGTGAAGTTCTGTTAACTCCAGCAAAATGTCATGCAGCCTAGTTTCTTTGCGAGGAAAAATGCTGGCAAAATGTTACTGTCAGAGGAATTTCAGGATCAATTATGGTGATCTGTAGCCTGTTGACTGTATGATCTCTTCTCCCCCCCCCCCCCCCCCCCCCCCCCCAATGCACTATAAGAAATTTTCAAGTTTTAAAGAGCTAGATAAAAGGCACATCAGAAAATCAAGGCAACTTTCTGTCACAGTCAAGGTAAAACATTGCTGTCACACTGGATCACAAATGTAATTCTGAAGTATTAAAAAGAGTGACAGTGTTTGAGTGTTACCCTAGACTGGACCCCAGGGGCTGTAACATCGGTTGAGACCATTTTAGAGAAGCATTTTGCTGATGCCATGTCTTCATTTTCCACCCAGTGTCACTTTTAATGCTATTTTCCTGGAGAGAAACGAGCTTTTGCTGTACTAGGCATTGAACTTATACTTTCATAGCATCAGCTGCAAATGAATCGAGCAACTAGTGGGTTGTGTCCGTCTACCAGCAGGTGGAGATAGAGATCACGGATTTGAAACAGTGCGATATAGGACGGACAGCTCCCCAGAAAGCCAGTATATCTGTCTGTCTCTCCCCCTTCCAACCCCCCACCCACTGTCCTGTTGAAAAAAGGACCTTGGCTTAATATTTTCTCTTGGTCTTGTCTAGCTGAACTAAAATTAGACAAATGGGATACATCCAAGGGTACTCAAGGAACTTGGAGATGTTTCTGCTGTCAGCTCTCTTTAATGCCTCCTTTAGAGTCTGGAGTGGGCCTGGCCTGGAGAAAGGCGTATGTGGTCCCTCTGCACAAGAGTGGAAGTAAGGAGTAGGTTGGGAATTAGACCTGTCAGTCTGACCTCTATGTTAAGTAAACTGTCTCCCAAATCAAATGGACTGCAGTACCTGAGGCAGCATGGCTTCACTAGAGTACTTTAAGTATAGCCATACTGGGACAGACCGAAGTTCCATCAAGCCCAGCATCCTATTTCCAATAGTGGCCAATCCAGGTCACAAGTACCTTTCAAGATCCCCAAAAAGTACAATAAATTTTATACTGCTTATCCTAGAAATAAGCAGTGGACTTTCCCCAAGTCATTTTAATAATGGTCTATGGACGTTTCCTTTAGGAAGCCATCCAAACTTTTTTTAAACCCTGCTAAGCTACCTGCTTTTAATACACTCTGACAATGAATTCCAGAGTCTAATTACACATTGAGTGAAGAAAAACTTTCTTTGATTCATATTAAATTTACTACCTTGTAGCTTCATTGCATGCCCTCTAGTCCTAGTATTTTTTTGAAAGAGTAAACAAGCAATTCACATCTACCCATTCTACTCCACTCATTTTATAGACCATCATACCTCCCCTCAGCCGTCTTTTCTCAAAGCTGAATAGCCCTTGCCACTTTAGCCTTTCCTCATAGGGAAGTCGTCCCATCCCCTTTACCATTTTTGTCACCTTTCTCTGTACCTTTTCTAATTCCACTGTATATTTTTTGAGATGCGGTGACCAGAATTGAACACGCTATTCGAGGTGCGGTCGCACCATGCAGCGATACAAAGGCATTATAATGTCCTCATTTTTGTTTTCCATTCCTTTCCTAATAATACCCTAACATTCTATTTGCTTGCTTAGCCTCACGCTAAGCAGTGGGTTTCAACCTATCATTGATGACACCTAAATTCCTTTCCTGGTTGGTGACTCCTAACATGGAACTTTGGATTACGTAGCTGTAATTTGGATTCCTCTTTCCTACATGCATCACTTTGCACTTGCTCATATTAAAGGTCATCTGCCATTTAGATGCCCAGCCTTCCAGTCTCGTAAGGTCCTCTTGCAATTTTTCACAATCTTCCTGCGATTTAACAACTTTGAATAACTTTGTGTCGTCAAAAAAGTTTAATTACCTCGCTAGTTACTCTCATCTCTAGATCATTTATAAATATGTTAAAACGCAGTAGTCCCAGCACAGACCCCTGGGGAACCCCACTATCTACCCTTCTCCATTGAGAATACTGACCATTTAACCCTATTCTGTTTTCTATCTTTTAACCGGTTTTTAATCGACAATAGGACACTACCTCCTATCCCATGACTCTTCAATTTCCTCTGGAGTCTTTCATGAGGTACTTTGTCAAATGCCTTTTGAAAATCCAGATACACAATATCAACATGCTCGCCTTTATCCACGTTTGTTCACCCCTTCAAAGAAATGTAATAGATTGGTGAGGCAAGATTTCCCTTCACTAAATCCATGTTTGCTTTCTCATTGCTTTTGAATATGCTCTGTAATTTTGTTCTTTATAATAGTCTCTACGATTTTTCCCGGCATAGACGTCAGGCTCACCAGTCTATAATTCTTTGGATCTGCTCTGGAACCTTTTTTAAAAATCGGTGTTACATTGGCCACCCTCCAATCTCCAGTACCGTGTTTGAAAAGATAAATTACCTATTACTAACAATAGCTCCAAGTTCATTTTTCAATTCTATGAGTACTCTGGGATGAATACCCATCCAGTCTAGGAGATTTTGCTTTTCATTTTTGTCAAATGCTCCATTACATCCTCCAGGTTTATAGAGATTTCATTTCAGTTCCTCTGACTCAGCTTTGAATACCATTTCTGGCACCAGTATCTCTCCCAAATCTTCCTCTGAAGACCGAAGCAAAGAATTTGTTTAATCTTTCAACAATGGCTTCATCTTCCCTGAGTGTGCCCCCTTACCTCTGTCATCTAGCGGTCCAATCAATTCTTTTGTTGGCTTCTGCTTTTTAATATAGGTCCTCCAGAGCTGGAACAATGGTACAATCTTTAATAGAGAAGACCTGACATGGGCTGTGTTTCGGTGCTCAACTGCACCTGCCTCGGGTCTAACAAAATAAAAGTATAAAATTTGTACAACATTGTACAAAAGTGATGTGATATATAGAATAATGTATTAATAAAATATATTTAAAATACATTTGTGCGTTTTTGTGCTGCTTTACTCTGTGTACTTTTGGACCCTCTTTTTTTTTTTTTTTTGCTGCCTGGCTCTTATTTTCAGTCGGTTGTTTCTTCCATTTTTCTGAAGGATTTTTCTTTTAGCTCTAATAGCTTCCTTCATCTCACTTTTTAACCATGCTGGCTATTTGGTCTTCCTTCCTCCTTTTTTAATACATAGTAACATAGTAGATGACGGCAGAAAAAGACCTGCACGGTCCATCCAGATTGCCCAAGAAGATAAATTCATATGTGCTACTTTTTTTATTTGTACTGTCCTCTTCAGTGCATAGACCGTACAAGTCTGGCCAGCCCTATCCCTGCCTCCCAACCACCAGCTCTGGCACAGACCGTATAAGTCTGCCCAGCACTATACCTGCCACCCACCACCGGCTCTGGCACAGACCGTATAAGTCTGCCCAGCACTATCCCCGCCTCCCAACCACCAACCCCGCCTCCCAACCACCAGCTCTGGCACAGACCGTATAAGTCTGCCCAGCACTATCCCTGCCACCCACCACCGGCTCTGGCACAGACCGTATAAGTCTGCCCAGCACTATCCCCGCCGCCCAACCACCAGCCCCGGCACAGACCGTATATGTCTGCCCACACTAGCCCCGCCTCCCAACCACCAGCTCTGCCACCCATTCTAGGCCAAGCTCCTGAGGATCCCTTTCTTCTGCACAGGATTCCTTTGTTTATCCCACGCATGTTTGAATTCCGTTACCGTTTTCATCTCCACCACCTCCCGCGGGAGGGCATTCCAAGCATCCACCACCCTCTCCGTGAAAAAATACTTCCTGACATTCTTCTTGAGTCTGCCCCCCTTCAATCTCATTTCATGCCCTCTCGTTCTACCGCCTTCCCATCTCCGGAAAAGGTTCGTTTGCGGATTAATACCTTTCAAATATTTGAACGTCTGTATCATATCACCCCTGTTCCTCCTTTCCTCCACAGAATATATTTGTCCTGGGCTTCCAAGATGGTATTTTTGAACTGCATTATTGCCTGATGTAAATTTTTGACCTTTGCAGCTGCTCTACTTTTTTTCCCCGTTCTCATTTGATCAGTCTCCTTTTTGAAAGTTAAATGCTAACCTATTTGAGTTCCTGTGTGTATTTACTCCAAAGCCGATATCAAATCTGATCATATTATGATCACTGTTATCAAGCGGCCCCAGCACCATTACCTCCCGCACTAGATCATGCGCTCCACTGAGGACCAGATCTAGAATTTCTTCTTCTGTTGGCTCCTGTACCAGCTGCTCAGTAAAGCAGTCCTTGGCTTCGTCAAGGAATTTCACTTCCCTAGCATGCCCTGATGTTACATTTACCCAGTCAATATCAGTGTAATTGAAATCATCCATTATTGTGTTGCCCAATTTGTTAGTCTCCCTAAGTCCTTTTAACATTTCTACATCTGTTCATCCTGGCCAGGCGGACGGTAGTACACTCCTATCACTATCCTTTTCCCCTTTACACTTGGCATTTCAATCCACAGGGATTCCAAGATGTGTTTTGTATCCTGTGGAATTTTCAGTCTGTTTGATCCAAGGCCCTCCTTAATATACAATGCTACCCTCCACCAATTTGATCCACTGTATCACTATGATATAATTTGTACCCTGTTATGACAGTGTGCTACTATTTATCTGCCTTCACCAGGTCTCCGATGCCTATTTAAGTTTTCATTTAGTGCAATGTATTCTAACACTTCCATCTTATTTCTTAGGCTTCTGGCATTCCCATATGGACACTTCAGACTGTTTGTTCCTTTATACATCTTGCTGTTCGGTTAAAATTGTTAATTTCCAATCTTTTGTCTGATTTTTATTTTGGGACCACCCCTCTTACCTGTTTTGGTGATACCTTTGAAAGATACATTGTTCTAAATACCATGTGTTTTGGAATGACTGTCAGCCTTCCCCCAGGTTCTAATTTAAAAGCTGCTGTATCTTTTATTTTTAAGTGCCGATGCCAGCAGTCTGGTCCCACCCTGGTTAAGGTGGAGCCCATCCTTCTGGAATAGGCTACCCCTTCCCCAGAATGTTGCCTAGTTCTTTACAAATCTAGAAGCCCTCCTCCCTGCACCATTGCCTCATCCACCCATAGAGACTCCGGAGCTCTGGCTGCCCTGCGTGTGGAACGGGTAGCACTGCTACCCTTGAGGTTCTGGATTTGAGCTTTCTACCTAAGAGCCTAAATTTGGCTTCCAGAACCTCTGTCCTACATTTTTCTTTGTCATTGGTACCCACATCTACCAAGACGGCCAACTCCTCCCCCACCACTATCTAAAATCCTACTTTGGTGATGTGTGAGGCCTGCCACCTTTGCACCAGGCATGCAAGTGACCAGGCAATCCTCACGTCTACCAGCCACCAAGTTATCTACATGCCTAATCAATTCGCTAACTACAACAGCCATCCTAACTCTTCTCTCCTGGGCAGAAACTCCTGGAGATACATCCTCGGTGCGAGAGGATATTGCATTCCCTGGTGTGCTGGTCCTGTCTACAGGATTACTTCCAGCTGCACCAGGGTGATGCTTTCCTTTTAGAAGACCTCCCTCCTCCATAGCAGCACAGGTGCTGCCAGACTGAAGGTGGGACTTCTCTACAATGTCCTTGTAGACCTCTTGTATGTATCTGTGTCTCCCCCAGCTCCTCCAAGTCTGCTACTCTAGCATCAAGAGAATGGATTCGTTCTCTGAAAACTAGGAGCTCTTTGTATAGAGCAGGCCGTGTCAGGTGAAGCTGATTTTTTTTTTTTACTGGGTGACCAAACAGTTGGACTTGGAATTTAGCAAAGCCTTTGACACTGTTCCGCACAGGCAACTGATAAACTGAGTGCCTTTGATGTGAGACCTAAAGTGACTGGGTTAAAAGCTGGTTAAATGGGAGGTGTCAGTGTAGTGGTAAATGGAGCATGCTCTGTGGAAAGGGATGTTAGTGGTGGTCTGCAGGATCATCCTCAAGCCAGCCATTTTTTTTATATCTAAATGTTTTTATTCAGTTTTTCAATAACAGTACATGTTACTCAACAGAATCAACAATAACACTACTATTTTCGAAAATAACCTGAAGAACTACAATTTTACAAGCTCTGTGTGTTTACCCTCGTGTATCATACCGTTACATCATTAACCCCTATTTCCCCCCTCCCCTTCTGTCCCCCCCCCCCCCATCCTTTCCTTTTATGACTTTTCCCCCAGTGTTCCTTCATTCCCTGTATGCAATAATTTGTCCACAGCTGTCCATTCTTTCGCACTTGGGCTATAACGTCCATTTTTTCTGTTAGCTTTTCAAGTTCTGCCAGTGTTTTAAGCTTCATTATCCAAATCTGCACCGATGGACCTACTCTTTGTTTCCAATGTGCAGCAATTACAGTTTTTGCTGCTGCCAGACCCAGTCTTTTAAGTCTACATTGCCACTTCTGACCGCTTTTATTTCCCCAGCCCAATAAAAACCATTTTGGGTCTTTGGGGAATTTCTTACCCAACATTGACATTAATTTGCTGGATATTTATTCCCAGAAGGCCGTGAGATCCACATGATCACCATATATGGAAGTAACTACCTTGTTCGGATCCACATCTCCAATTATCAGAAGCAGTAGGAAACATTTTTTTCACCTTGTTAGGGGTATAATACCACCTACTTAACACCTTTTAGGCATTTTCTTTGATAAGCGCACAATGACGCCTTTTTCACTTTCATACATAACTTTTCCCATTCTTTCATACTTATTTCTTGATGTAAATCCCTTTCCCACGCCCTCATAAATGCTAGTTTATTTGTGAATTTCCCTCTTATATGCTGGTATAACCTTGAAGTGCCTTTTCTCCCTGTTTCAAGAGTTTCCCATAGATTTTCCATCGTTTCTTTTTCAAGAGGGTCGGCCTTAAGCCATCCTTGCCCTCTTATGAATGTTCTAATCTGTAAATATGCAAACTGATCTGTTTCTGGTAGCCCAAATGTCCTCTGAAGTTCCCCAAACTCCCTTATTTTCCCTTCATCCAATAGGTCCCGAAACTTCTGCAGTCTTTTTTGTTTCCATCCCTTAAATACTCCCCCCTTCCTCCCCTGCTGCAAACTCCGGTTCTTGTGTAATCTGAGCAAGAGTTGATATCGCCCTACCTCTCCTGAGTTTTTTCTTCATTGTATCCCATATATTTATTAAATGGGCCACAAATGGATTATCCTCTTTTTGCTTGGAGTTGCCCTTTAATCTGGACACCCATAAGCTCCCTCCTAGGGTTCGCCCTGGTGTAAATTCCTGTTCCAGCCTCGTCACTGGTGACTTGTCACCCTTAGCCCACTCCGCTATTTGTTTTAATTGAGCTGCTTGATAGTACCATATTAAATTTGGCATTCCTCTCCCTCCCTGTTCGATCGCTCCCCACAAAATCTTTTTGGCTATCCTTGCCCGCTTCCCACACCAGGTAAAATTTATTATGTCCGATTGCAATCTGTTTAATTCACTCTTGGGGATCCCCACTGGGAGAGTTTGAAAGGCTAGCTCTTTTTAACACCTTTGTGACTGATATTGTGGAAGGGCTGTTTGGTAAGGTTTGTCCATGCAGATGATGCTAAACAATAGGGTGGACACCCCGGAGGGTGTGGATGGCATAAAGAAAGATCTAGCGAAGCTTGTAGAATGGGTCTGTACCTGGTCGAGTGTGGAGTTTGGCTCTGCAGCCCTGACACTGGGTGAAGCTCTGGCTTAGTGTCGCTGGATATCACCTGAGTGCGGGGTCCCCATTCCCCACTCTTCTTGCCTTGTTCATCTTGCTCCGGTGTGTCTCCATGAGCTCCATCTTCAGCTCCCAGTTGCTAAATTTGGCCCAAATTTCCTTGGTAAGCCTTATTCGCTACTGTAGCTATAAGGCTGTGTTTAAATAGAAGAGCAGCCTAGAGCAGGGAAATCACTTTCTTGTGGTTGAGATTTCTCTAAGCACTATGAGAGAGCCCAGGATTGAGCAGGTGGGCCATTTCTGACTTAAACTGTGGCAATCCCCCCACTTGGGGCCATTTTGATGTGACTTCCTCCCCCCCCCCCCCCCCCCCCCCCCCCCCCCCGCTGCAGCATCTAGATCTGCGTTTCCAGTGCTGTTGAACAGTGACCATTTTGTCGTCATGTTTGCTGTTGAGCAGTAAGGGATTTTTTTCTCCCTCTTTGGGTGTTCAGGGGGTGGAGGGGGGTCTCTTCTACCCTCTCGGGTCGGTTTGTAGGTGGGGGTCTCGGGGCTACTTAAGGCCCTGGGAGATTTGAAAAGGTGTAGGACCGAGATGAGGACACAGGAGGTACTGCTTCCCACAGGGGAGGATATAGAGGTCCTCTCGGATTCTAATTTGGAGGACATCCCACCTCAGGAATTTGAACAACGGTCCTATCTGGTCTTGTCTCTTCCAGAGAGAAGAGCTTGACAATATTACTAGGACCCTTTTCATACTTAATACTTTGGGGATCCGCTGCTGGAGGACCTTGCAGGACCCCCCCCCCCCCCCCCCACTTCCCCTACACAAGGCTCTCGTCCATAGGCAGAGTGGAAGAACCCTGGCAGTTGGGGTGCCTTTATACTTTTACTCTAGGGAAGTTTGAAAGGTACTGGATGTTACCTAAGGTGGACACCCTAATTATGGTGGTCATGAAAGCGGCAACAAACAGGAGGAACACAGTACTTCCACAGTGATCAAATAAAAGCAGAAAAGGGTGGATGAACTGACCCAACAGTGTTCCAGGATGTGAGCACAACAGTGTTCCAGGATGTGAGCCCCCCAAAAATGTCTATAGCGTAAAAAAAAAAAAAATTCAACAATAAGCCAAATGTATGTACAGGCATGACCCTACACAGGCTGTGTTTTGGCAGAAAGCCGCCTTCAGGGGTCTTAAGTACATAATAAGTGTTGCCATACTGGGAGAAACCGAAGGTCCATCAAGCCCAGTATCCTGTTTCCAACAGTGGCCAATCCAGGTTACAAATACCTGGCAAGATCCCAAAACAGTACAATACATTTTATGCTGTTTTAAACAAACAATTCACATCTACCCATTCCACTCCACTCATTTTATAGACCTCTACCATATCTTTCCTCAGCCGTCTTTTCTCTAAGCTGAAGAGTTCTAACCACTTTAGCCTTTCCTCATAAGGAAGTCATCCCATCCCCTTTATCACTTTCATCCTCCTCTGTACTTTTTCTAATTCCACTATATCTTTTTTTTGTGTGTGACCAGAATTGCACACAGTATTATAGGTGCAGTCGCATCATGGAGCGATTATAACATCCTCATTTTTGTTTTCCATTCCTTTTCTGATACCTAACATTCTGTTTGCTTTCTTAGCTGTTGCCGCCGCACACTGAACAAAGGTTTTCGGCATATAAATGACACCTAGATCCCTTTCCTGGCCTGTGGAACCGTGCACCATGTAACTATAGTTCGGGTTCTTCTTTCTGACATGCATCATTTTGCACTTACTCACATTAAATGTCTGCCATTTGGTTGCCCAGTCTCATAAGGTCCTTTTGATTTAACAACTTTAAAAACTTTATTTTGTCAGCAAATTTAATTATCTCACTAGTTATTCCCATTTCTAGATCATTTTTAAATGTTAAAAAGCAGAAGTCCCAGCACAGACCCCTGGGAAATCCCACTGTCTACCCTTCTTCATTGAGAATACTGTCTGTCAACATCTGAACATCATTTTTTCAAATAAAAATAAAAAAAATGACATTGAAAATAACACAAAAAATGGAGAACAAAGACAGCCATATGTGGTAATGAAATGTGAGTGCAATAGCAGAGGAATTAAAATGATTCTATAAAGCCAAAGTGGCGACTGCTTGTCCAGGGGTATTCAGCCTATAAAGAGCTCCATGATGGAGCAGCTGCTGTGCCTTGCCTTCTCTGTAGGGGGTTTCCAGCAGTCAGGCTACTATCTATAGTCGTTATGTGGTGAGAGCTATGCTAGTTGCCAGTCTCTCCAGAGGTGGCTTGCCTGGAATCTGGGACAGACATTTTGGCAGATGTCTCTTATGATCTAGATTGCCTGGCTTCCTGCTCAGTGACTGCTTCTGTGGTTGGTTGCCAATAGTCTCTGACACTGGGTGGTTGATTCAGCTTCCAAGAAGCTTTTAAGTCAGCTGCCCTTTAGAGGCATGTGCTTTTTGGAGAGAACCTGAAGCAGCAAGTGAAAGACATGGGGGAGGCACAGCCTCTGAGGCTACCGGATCTGAAGTAGAAGAGAGTGCAGTGCTCCTCTGCTCCTAAGGAGCACACTAGCGAGGTTGCCAAGCCATTTTCGGTCTACTCAACGCTTCTCTGCTCAGAGGGGTAGCCTAGGGGAGTTAACTATACTAGATATTGCCCTGTCCGTAGAGGGCATCCACCTGAGACAGTGGAGGGTTAAGGGAGTTGCCCAAGGTCACAAGGAGAAGCAGCAGGATTTGAACCTGTCTTCTATTGTCAGCCCAGTGCTTTAACCACTAGACAGCTACTCCATGCTTTCGATGGATTTGTGACTTGGACAGGTTGGCAGCACTGCAGCTTCAGCTTGGGACAGGTCCGGGTGTCACTATTGTGACAAAAGAAAAAGAAGCAGGAGGGTATGAAAGAGGAGAGAAAACTGAACGGAAGCTAAAAGACTGACAGAACTAGGGGAATGGGTAGGGGGATAGGCTAGAGGAGAGGAAAGTGAGGCTGGGAGGAAGAGTTCTAAAAACGTAGAACAAATGACTTGCTTCATGTGGGGAAGCAACATGTAACTCCTGATATAAGGATGGGAGGGCAATGGTGGTAGAAAGTATGAAGAGGGGAAGAAGTAGCTTGGATAGAGGCAATAAGCCAGTACCCTGGTTTTTCTATGAAATGAGCTGACTGGAAGTTCTTAACATGCAAGTAACATCAAGAAGCTAGGTTGCCTGTAGTTTTCTTCCTCTTAGAATTGTGGTGCCTAACTTCCTATCTCTTAGGAAGGCAGAACTACTACCTTCATGGTAGTATGTCACTAGTATAAGTACCAGAAAGTCCTAATTGGACTTCAAGCTATCCTTCCCCATTCCTATAATCAGTGTGAATATATATATATATATTTTTTTTTTTACTACAGTATTGTATGACATTTTATTCCTTTGTAGTAGTAAAATACATCTTGCCTTTTTGGGTTTACGGAGCCACCAAGAGTGTATGACTAAATTAATAAAATGGACAACAGGCATTTAAGCATTTGTCTTCACAGATTTGGGATCTGGTTCTGATGCCACAAATTCCTTATTGATATATCGTAGAATAAATAAAACCTTTGTGTTTTAACAGCTGTTTAGATTAATCGCACAATATAGGCAGTTGACAATAGAGAAAATTCTTATTTCCCATCTTGGAATGTCATCTTAATAGCAAAGTAAAAGCTTTCTCTGTAGATTACTGTTCACTTTTTGTTTATATCCAAGGGGGCTGATTGAAATTTTGGGGACCCCTATTTCTGTCCCAGAACATTCCAAGCCATTTTAAACTGGCCCTTGTCAAGGATGTTCTCGCAATCAAAAGTAATTTGTGTCTCTGGGAAGATGAGAGCATTTAAATGATGTTTGTGTAGCAAACAAGCCTAGAGAGCTTATCTTTTGAGATTGACAAGATCAGCAATCATAGGTAACAAAACAAATGGCACAAATTACTGGTGCCTTTTTCAGTAAAGATTCAGCTGCCAGAAATAGAACAATTGCTAGTCTTTTACAAAAGAGCTTGTAAAGCTCATTTACTTAAAATATGAGGCGCAAAACTTCATTTGGCAGTAGCTTCATTGAAATGAAAGTATTATAATTTTTTATGCATGTTTACATCCTAGGTTTTTCAAATTTTGATGCCATTTATAAATTCATTATTTGCCAAAACTGCTTAGAACAAACTTTTCTTCTGCTTAGAACAAACTTGCCAAAAAGTATTTGAATAAAACTGAAGAGAATTAATACTTAGCGTTTCTGTAGCTATAAAATGTACATCTCTAGGCTTTAGTGTCTTGCTGCTTTAATGAACTTCAGCTTACTGTATACTGTTCAGTATGCCGTCAGTATCGATGTGTACTATGTCTAGGGAAGTACATGTCAACACTAGAAAATCATGGACTTGGGGAATACAGTAGTGACTTTTTTTCCATCCATCATCCTCCTTGTCCTATCCCCCACAACCAGGATTTCATCATCTCGACAAGGAGGGACCATAACAAAGCAAACCTCGCTGCTCAAAAAAGTTGAATATGATCCTTGCTGACACTGATGCTGCTTGCTACCAGTGGCTTATGCAGAATAACCCATGGTTACTTTTTGCTAAAGATCAGTACAGAGCCCACAAGTGTTTTCTTGGTCCTTTTCATGCAAAGGAGACCTCAGGTTCATAAATAAGGAATTATTCCTTACTCTTCTAGACCAATCCAGACTGGGTTGTGCTTCCCAACCAGCAGATGGAAGCAGAGAACATTGATTTCCAGTGACCTCACCACTGTAGCCCAGGAACTTGCCAGTATTCTGTGCTTCCAGCAGATAGTTGCAGTTGGACTAGTGCAGTGGGATTTCCATATGCTTTGCAGGCCTGTTGCCCCTGATGATCCAGTGCATGGTGTGTGCTCTTTGAGATTAGTCTGTGGATCTTTAGAACAGTAAAAAATAGTCATACAGGGTCAGACCAATGGTCTATCTGGCCCAGTATCCTGCTTCCAACAGTGGCCAGTTCAGGTCACAAGTATTCCAAATACTAGCAAGACTCATGCTACTGATGCTAGGGACAAGCAGCGGCTTTCCCTATGTGTGTCTGAATAGCAGACTGGACTTTTCCTCCAGGACTTTGTGCAGACCTTTTTTTTTTTTTTTTAAATCCGGATGCACTAACTGCTGATACCACATCCTCTGGCAACGAGCTCCAAAGCTTAACTATTGAGTGAAAAAATATTTCCTCCTATTAGTTTTAAAGCTAGTACCATGTTACTTCCTTGTGTGTCCCCAAGTCTTTGCACTTTTCTGAAAGTAAAAAAAAATAGATTTGTTTCCTGTCCTACACCACTCAGAATTTTGTAGACCTGTCATATCCCTCCTCAGCCATCTTTGCCCTTATTGAACCTGATTGTGTTTTTTGCATAGGACTCTGACCTGTGGGTCCCACTCCTGATTTGCTTTGTGTCCTTATAGGTAGTGGTCCTGCGTGGCTTCCACCTAGGATGAGGTGGTAAGTAGCAACCCCTAAGGAGACCTGGGGTATACTTTCCTCCCTCCCTCCTTCCCCACCCTTTCCTGCCTCCCCTCTAGTGTGTGTTCTCTACTGGGTCATTGCTCTTCACTACTTGAAGAGGGGAAAAAAGCTTGAGTTTCCTAGAAAGCACTAGTATTTTCCCTAGTTTCTTGCAGGGAGCAAAGGGCTTCTGTCGTCAGCCTTGGGCTGGGCTCAGAAAAGGATGGCACAGAGGGCTTCTGCTCTGCATGTGATGGTGAAGCTTCAGGGCTTCCTGTTGTGTGGGGCAAAACTGTAGCTGGACCAGGGAGATCTCACTGAATGGAGCTGTGCTCTACCAGTGGGAGCAGGCATTTTAAGCTGTCCTCTGTGTGCCTTGATAAGTACAGGCAATTTTGTGTTTGTGACCTCAGCTTGGACAGTCAGTATGCATTGAGGGCCTGGTGTTAGTAGGTCAGCTTCCCAGCCCTGGAGGAAGGGACTTGGGCAGCCCCAACCAACCTTTTCATCAAAAGAGAAGTGAGAATTACCTGAGGAGGAAGAGCAAAGTGGCCTCCCTTCTAGAAAACTTCCCCAGAGGACAGGAAGCATTTCTCTCTGAGGGAGCTGAATATTTGGTAATTTGTCTTGTTTGCTCAGAAGCTGATACCCCTTTTTTTTTCCTTTTTTTTTCTCTCTCCCTCTGCATGACAATTTGTGGCAAGAGAAATGTTGATCAGTGGTCTACATCCTAGAGGGCTTACAAAAGCTTTTTGAATCTGCCTTGTTAATGGTTGTCTTCAGAAATACTAGTTCAGGTGTCGCAAATGATCAGTGAATGGTTTCCTTGTATATTAGTCCATCCATCTGACATCAGTTGGTTGACTAGTCATTTGAAAAACCATTGTTAGAATTATCATGCTCTTTAATCCAGGGTTATGCAAACTATGGCCCATGGTTAACTTTTCCTCAGGCCCTTATTGGCATTTATCTTTAGGACAAGATACTGCCCTTCATGGTACAGGGAAAAGAATTTGCTGAACCTTCCGTGATTTTTCCAGTCTCGCATTGGGACCGTGATAAGCGCTCACTCCTCTCCCTTTAATAACATCCCTATAAGAACACAAGCATTTGCCATACTGGGACAGACTGAAGGACCAAGCCCAATATCCTGTTTCCAACAGTGGCCTATCTAGGTCACAAGAACTTGGCAAGGGCCCAGCAGAGTAAAACAGATTTTGTGCTACTTATCCTAGAAATAAGCAGTGGCTTTTTCCAAGTTCATCTTAATGGTTTGTGGACTTTTCTTTTAGGAACCTATCCAACCCATTTTAAACCCTGCAAAACTAACTGCTTTTACCACATTATCTGGCAATGAATTCGAGTTCAATTACACTTTAAGTGAAGAAATGTTTTCTCTGGTTTGTTTTAAATGTACTACTTAGTAGCTTCATTGCGTGCCCCTGGTCCTAGTATTTTTGGAAAAGGTAAACAGCCATTTCATCTCCAAGCAGAAGAGCCCTAGCCGCTTTAGCTTTTCCGCATAGGGACGTCACCCTTCTCTGTACCTTTTCTAATTCCGCTATATCTTTTTTTGAGATGCAGTGACCAGAATTGCACAAAGTATTTCAAGGTACAGTCGCACCATGGATAGATGATACAAAGGCATTATAACATTCTCATTTTTGTTTTACATTCCTTTCCTAATAATTTCTAACATTCTATTTGCTTTCTTAGGTGCCGCTGCACACTGAGCAGACGGTTTCAACGTAATTAAGAATGACACCTAAATCCTTTTCCTAGGTAGTGACTCCTAATATGGAACCTTGCAACACATAGTGGTGATTTGGGTTCCCCTTTCTCACATCGCTTGCACTTGCTCACATTAAACATCTGCCATTGGAATGTCTAATCTCTGTCTCAAGGTCCCCTTGTAATTTTTCACATTCCTATTGCAATTTAACAACTTTAAAAAAAACATTGTCTTCTGCAAATTGAATTACCTCACTAGTTTATTGCTATATCTAGATCATTTATTATAAATGTTAAAAAGCAGCGGTCCTAGCACAGACCCCTGGGGAACACCACTATCTACCCTTCTACATTGAGAATACTGACCATTTATCCCTACTCTTTTTCTTTTAACCAGTTCTTAATCCACAATAGATATTACCTCCTATACCATATCTTTTAACTTCCTCAGGAGTCATGAAGCACTTTGTCAAATGCCTTTTGAAAATCCATATACACAATAGCTACATACTCACTTTTATCCACATGTTTTATTCATCCCTTCAAAGAAATTTGGTAGATTGGTGAGGCAAGGTTTCACTTGACTAAATCCATGTTGGCTTTGTTTTATTAATCCATACATTTGTATACGTTCTGTAATTTTGTTCTTAATCACTACCATTTTGCTTGGCACCTATGTCAGGTTCACTGGGCTATAATTTTCCAGATTATCTCTGGAACAAATTGGTGTTGCATTGGCCTCTGCAAGTTCATTTTTCAATTCTGTCAGTACTCTGGGATGCATACCATCTGGTCCAGGCTATTTGCTACTCTTCAGTTTTTTTTTTTAATGTTTGAATATTTTTATTAAGCATCATTACCATACAACAATGTAAACATATTCATTTTTCCCCCACGTTTCCCCCCCCCCCCTCCTTCCTCCCCCTCCCAGCTCTATTTCAACTGTCCTTATTGGGTTAATCGCTGAAATCGAGACCACAGTTCAGAAGATGGGTTGTACCTTCCCATTCTTTTGTCCGTTAGTTGCTCCAATTCCCCGACCAGGGAAAGTTTCAGAGTCCAGTCCAGCTCTGAGGGAGCCATCTGTTTCTTCCAGTGCATTGCAATGACACTCTTAGCCGCTGTTAAACAAATCCTCTTAAGGCGTCTTTGCCATTTAGTTCCTCTTCTGTTACCGAGACCCAAAAGACACCAGTGCGGCGTGCATTGAAATGGCTTATTCGTGCTTTCTGAAATTTTTGTCGTTACTGTCTTCCAAAATGGTTGTAAAGTCCGGCACGACCACCAAATATGCAAGAAAGTCCCCTCCTCATCTCCACACCTCCAACACAGTAAGGATGCCGAGGAGAACATAGCATGTAATCGATGCGGGGTATAATACCACCGCGACAATATCTTAAAGGCATTTTCTTTTAACACACAATTCGAAGCTTTTTTGACTTCTACTACTATAGCCTTCCACTCATTTACTGTAAACTCCCGTTGCAGATCCTGTTCCCATTTTATCATATAAGCACATTTCTCAAAAGATCTACCTCTAATCAATTTGTACAACATAGATATAACTCTTCTCATTTTCCCCAATGATCCCCACAAATTTTCAAGTTCCTCATATTCTTCCGGGTCCCTCCTCAACCACCCTTGTTGGCTGATATAATGCTTGACTTGTATATAAAAATAAGTATCTCCCGCACCTCCCCCACACTGTTCCCGGATCTCCTCTAAGGGTCTTAACTCCCCATCATCCAGGAGATCCCTGAAACAAGTCAACCCCTCCTCTTCCCACCACCCTGCAAACTGGTGACCCATTCCCACTTGAAAAGCCGGTTCCCAACCTATACCTGCCATTGTGGAAGTTTTCCTCTTTAGCCAGAACCTGGTTCTGAAAGAGGCCCACAAGGTCAACAGATGGTTCACAAATGGGTTTGTTGTCATTTGACCATATACCCTCGGTTCTATTGAAGCCCATATAACCGACTTCAACTTATAACCCTGCACCATCTCTTGGTCTAAACTAGCCACCACCGATGGTGCCTCCTGACTCCATGCCACTACAAACTTTACCTGTGCAGCCCAAAAGTACCATTCCAAATTGGGCACCCCCCTTCCCCCAAGTCTACCGACTTCCACATCAATTTCCTATGTATTCTCGGAGCTTTACCCCCCCCCCCCCCCCCCCCCCCCCATATAAATTTCATAATCTCCCCCTGAAGCTTATTTATTTCCCTTTTTAGGTACCTGCACAGGCAGTCTGGAACAGGAACAAAATCCGGGGTAAGATATTCATTCGTACTGTAGCTATTCTCCCCCACCAGGATAGCCATTTACCCTGCCATCCCGCCATATCTCTATGTACTTGTTGAAACAACGGTCCATAATTTAGTGAATATAGCTGATTCAACTCAGAGGGTATCTGGACCCCTAAGTATTTGATATTGCCCTTCTTTAGTCGAAATGAGAACCCCTGGAGCATTTCTACCAGTTGACCCTGTGGGATAGACACCCCCAGAACTTCAGACTTGTCATAGTTTATCTTAAAACCTGAAATTCTACCAAATTGATTGAGCTCTTTCACCAAGTTTGGCAAAGTCGTCAGGGGACTCGTGACAAAAAACAGAATATCGTCAGCAAATAATGCCAGCTTATGTTCCCTGCCCGCTACTACCATCCCTTTTATGTCACCCATCTCCCTTATCCTCTGCTCCAGCGGTTCAATCGATATCGCAAATAACAAGGGAGATAGTGGGCAGCCTTGCCTCGTACCTCTCCCTATCTTAAATGCATTAGAATACCCCCCGTTTACCTTGATCCTCGCCGAGGGTCCTTCATATAACCTTTGCAACCATCCTATCAACCCCTCTCCAAAACCTAGATGCCTCAATACCTCCCATAGATAGGGCCACTCCATCCTGTCAAAGGCTTTTTCAGCATCTGTGCTTAGCAAAGCCATAGGTCGACCCTTCTGTTGAGCCTCCCAAATAATATGCAGTGTACGACGTATATTATCGGCTACTTGTCTCCCCGCCACAAACCCTGATTGATCTGGGTGGATTAATTTGGGCAATATCCCCCCTAATCTGTTCGCAAGGACCTTGGAGAGAATCTTAACATCCAAATTAATTAGTGAAATTGGTCTATAGGACCCACATGCGGAAGGGAATTTGCCTGGTTTCAGTATGAGCGATATACCAGCTTCATGCATACTAGGTGGGAGGGAGCTGCCCTGAAAACAAGCATTGCCCACCCTTACCAACAACGGCCCTACCTACCCAGCAAAGAGTTTATAAAACTTTGCAGAGTATCCATCTACTCCTGGGGCCTTCCCACCTTTAAGTCCTTTTATAACCTGCCTAATTTCCTCCAAATGAAAGGGGGCCTCTAGCTTTTCACAATCCTCACGAGATAATTTGGGCAACCTAAGAGAGCACAATTCCTTTCTAATTTCACCTCCCTCCACCCCAATAGTGCTAGTATATAGTGTACTATAAAATCTCAAAAATTGATCCCTAATATCTCTATCCTTATAAAGGATCTGATCCCCCTGCCCTTTAATTTTGGTAATCAGTGTGTCCCGTTGATGGTGTCTCAAACAGTTAGCCAGCATCCTCCCTGACTTATTGCCAAATTCAAAAAACTTATGCTGGAGACGTTTCCTCAGGAACTCCACTCGTTCAACTTGTATTTGATCCAAGGCCGCCCTCCATTTACGTACCTCCCGCAACTCCTCTCCTAACCCCCCTTCCTGATGCTTACGCTCCCAGTAGGCCAACCTCTCCCTGGCTTCCAGTTCTTTCGCCTCCCGTTCTCGTTTTTTCCTGGCGCCCCATTTAATTAGGTGACCCCGTACCACCGCCTTTAAAGCATCCCAGAGTGTGCCCTCCGACACCACCCCCATGTCATTCATACTACAGTAATCTTGAATTACCTTGTGCAAGTCCTCACATACCTGTTTATCGCCCAAAATTCCCTCATTAAGCCTCCAAAATCTCTGTTTATCCTCTTCTCCCAACCCCTTCAAGTCAAGTTCTACTGGGGCATGGTCAGAGACTGAGATAGACCCCACATCTGCATCCACAACGTGTTCCCATAAGACCCGGCTACACCAAATCATATCAATACGTGTATATGAGTTCTGAGAGTGAGAAAAAAATGTATATGCCTTCTGGGTCGGATGTTTAAGTCTCCAAACCTCTAGGAGATCTAATCTTGAGGCCAGTGCCCTCAAACTCCGAGTATAAGGCTTGTGTACTGTAATGTGTCCCTTAGAGTGATCCATAGATGTATTCCATAAATTAAAATCTCCCCCCATAATCATCCCACCTCTTTGAAATTGAAGAAGCTCCTCCCTTATATGCTCAAAAAACTCTCCCTGACCTGAATTAGGTGCATAGATATTCACAATTGTCACAGATTTCCCATATAAGAGCCCTCTGACTGCTAAACAGCGCCCCAATTCATCTCTATAAATGTCATCAGTTACAAATGGAATCCCTTTCCGAATATAAATGACTAAACCGCCCACCTTTCCCCCTCTTTTATCAGTGTGCAATACATTCACTGTAAGCCCTCTGATGTAATAAATGTGCCTCTCGGCGTCTGTGTGTCTCCTGCAGCAAGACTATATCCCATCTACTCCTCTGTAACTCCCGATATACCAAATTTCTCTTCCTCTGCGAATTTAACCCATTCACATTCCAAGTTCCCACCCTCAACCCTTTCCCTCCCTGTACCCCCCTCCTGCCCCCCTGTTGCTGAGCGGTACCATTTGCCGCCAGCCTAATACTGTAAGGAAATAACCCCTTGCCAGAGCTGGCTCCCCCTTCTCCCCCTCTGTTTTCCCCCCTCCCCCCAAATTCGTATTCCCTCTCCCTCCGCTCCACCTTTCCCAAACTCATTACATTATAACAGTGTAATAGACATCCATTTTCTGAACTCATAACAGAAGAAAACTATTGCAAACCCTGTCTGGCAACCCTCCAGGGCCACTCAACAACCCATAACTGTGGTGAACTGAAACCAGCAGTCTCTCATACTTTCCATCAGGGCACTCTGTCCACTTCTGGCCTGTGGGAGCCCGGCCCCTTGCGAGAACCCGCCTTTTGCCACGACGATCCTCTCCTCTCGGTTGCTGCTTTTCCTGGTTTTCCTGTATCTCCTTCAGGAGGCAAATTTTTACAGCCTAGCTCCTTCAGCACTTTCCACGCTTCAACCAGCGAGGTCACCCGCCTCGTTTGGCCCTCTACTGTAAGCTGCAAGCCAAACGGGAAAACCCATCTGTACCTGTAATTAGCCTGTTGAAGAAACTTGGTCAAGTCCCGAAACTCTCGTCTTCGTTGCAGCGTGCCCAGGGCCAGGTCTTGAAATACTAGCACTGTTTGGTTGTCCCAGGGAATTTCACCCATCAATTGTGCCTTACGCCAGACCAGATCTTTAATCTTATAATCCTTAAAGCATGCCACTATATCTCTGGGTTGCTTATCTCTTTGGGGTCCCAGGCTTCTGTGTATCCTATCAAATTGTATCTGTCCTGTCTCCAAGCATGTGCTCGTCTCCTTCAGATGCCAGGATAAAGGCACAAATTGCTTTTACCACCTTAGTGCAGTCCATATTTTGATCCATTTCTGGGACCCCCTTGAATCTTAAATTATTTCTTCTGGATCTATTTTCTAAGTCCTCAAGATCCAGCTGCATTTTATCTTTGCACGCAGAGAGCCAATCTCATTTTTCAACTCCAAGATGTCTCCCTCCACGTGCTCCAGTGCTTCCTCAGCTTGTTCCACCCTGCTGCCAATTTCCCTCACCTCTTTCTGGATGTCCACCACTGCATCCTTGATTGTTTTCCTCACTGCTGCCATTTCCGCTTTAAGCGCTTTAAACCAGCGCGTTACCTCCTGCTTCGTGAGTTCAGTATCGCTTTCTTGCTGCTCCATCAGCCCCTCCGTATCAGAGCCCGAGTCCGCGTCCGCCATTTTGTCTCGCGCCTTGCGCGGGGTGCGACTCGATGCTGCCGCTCCGTCCCGCTGATCAGCGCTATATTTAAATTTCTCCAGGCGCTTTCGGGTCGCCATCGATCTCCGGACTCTGACCGCCTAAATTCGCGATCGCGGTTTCGCTGGGGGAAAATCGCTGTTTTCACTGCTGCCCCGACGGAGCTCAAACATCAAGCAGCCATCTCTGACGGTGACGTCACTTCCTCCGCTACTCTTCAGTTTTGTTAAATTGCCCAATTACATCACCCAGATTTACAGGGATTTTGTATTTCTCTGACTCAGCAATGAATACTATTTCTGGCACCAGTATCTCCCATATCTATCTCAGTGAAGACAGAAGCAAAGAATTCATTTAATTTCTCCACTATGGCCTTGTCCTTCTGAGTGCCCCTTTTACCCCTTGGTCATCTAACAGTCTGATTCTTTTACTTTGTTCTTGCTTCTGATATACTTAAAAATGTTTTTGTGCTTTTGCTTACAACAGTCTCTTTGCCTTCCTTTTCAGTGCTCTGTATTTGACTTGCTATTCATTATACTGTTTACAATTTTCAGTCAGGGTCTTCCATTTTCAGAGGGATTTGCTTTTAGCTCTAATAGTTTCCTTCACCTCATTTTTAACCATACTGGCTGTTGTTTGGCCTGCCTTCCTCCTTTTTTTAATACATTGAATATATTTGGTCAGAGCATCCAGGATGGTATATTTGAATAAAATCCACACATGATATAAATTTTTGACTTTTGTAGCTCCTCTCTTTTGACCATTCTCCTCATTTTACCATAGTCTTCTTTTTGAAAATTAAATGCTAATGTATTAAATTTCCTGTGTACTTTAGAGATTATATCAAATCAGATCATATGTTTGCTTATCAAGTGATCCCAGCACCATTACCTGCACCAGATTATGTGCTCACTAAGGACTAGGTCTAGAATTGCCCCCCCCCCCCCCCCCCGGTTCCTGAACCAGCTGTTCTATAAAGCAGTCCTTTAATTCATCAAGCAGCTGTACCTCCCTAGCAAGGGTGGCATGGGGAAATTCTGTATAGTGCAAAATTTTATGCAGAACTCATACAAGGTACAGAAGCTAAGAGAAATTTTTCTCTGGCTAGTAGGATTTGGACCAATGGTTGACATGCATCTGTTGCCATTTTCCTGCACAGTGCAAGCCTGGCAGTGTGTGTTCTGTAGGGTGCCAAAACATGCTGTTTTTTCCAGGCTTTAAGAACACAGGATTTCGGGCACTTCACAGCTCGTACTTTGAGAGCCTCCTGGTATATGGAAGACAGTGACAGGGTTCAGGATGTGGTAAAGAGGAGCAGGCCAGAGAAGCAGAATTTGGAGAGAGTCTCTTTGAGAAATGAGTCGGGGAACCAGAAGGGAAGGGGGTAAGAGGACAGGAGATGAGTTATGTGATGTCTGAAGATGAGTTGAATATGGTAGATAAGGGAATGTATATGTGGAGTTGGTAAAGATGACCTGGGGGGGGGGGGGGGGGGGGACATATGTGAGGTAGCAGCATACTACTGATGGAGATGAGCAGTGTCGGTGGTATTGAATTGAAGGGAAGAGTTTTGAGTGAACTGTGTAAGGAGGGAATGATCTGTTAGTGCTTCTGTATTTTGGAAATTTTCATTTGCTTTTGTAGAGCCCAAGTAGTGTTGCAGATAGAACTATTTTCAGCTGCTAACACTTCTAGCAACGACCAAGAATACTGCTGTTTTGGCCATAAGTATTAGCAGCTTCAAGATGTTAGCACTGTGCAGCTCAGAGCTTACTTTGGACTAAAATGGATTGCTAAAATTTCAGAATTCCAGAGGCTCAGGCTGTGGTACACTGTTAGGTATTCATGGGGAAAATCTGGATCAACAGCTTAAATTCTTACATATTTGAGTAAACCAGTGTTTGAAATACTACCCAGTAGTTACATATTGATAAATGTGAAGGAGAGGAATGCTGCAAGTTTTTGAATGTTTAAACAATGTATTTTGTATAAATGCAACCTAAGCATTTGCCTCCTAAAATAAGACCCTGAAAGATGGCTCAGTAGTATTTCAGATTCACAAATTTATACTTCAAAGCAGGCATAGATGTATGTACATACCTGTAAAACGTAAGATGAAGAAGCAGACAAGGTAGAAGATGAACTTGTCTTCATTGTAGAGTGCAGGTAAAAGGATGCCTGACACGGCTGTTTTGCCCAGCAGGGCTACTTCAGGTGCGATATAAAAACATAAGTTAAACCAAATTGCAAACCAAAGAAATCAATTATAAACAAAATCATAACATAAAATCTAAATAAAATGAATACTTAAACTGGTCAATAAGTACGTACTAACATAAATATAAATACATGTAAAAGTCTGGAAACAAGTTATGATCATACATAAAACTGTATAATGGTCTGTGCCCGGAAAATGGCAGATACAAATCAAGGTAAGGTATACACACAAAGTAGCACATATGAGTTTATCTTGTTGGGCAGACTGGATGGACTGTGCAGGTCTTTTTCTGCCGTCATCTACTATGTTACTATGTAAAAACAGACTGAAAACATCAAAACAAAAAAGCTTGTATGTACTTACTAACATGTAAATAGAAACATAATGCAAAGAAAAAGTGCATAAGGGGATCTGTTATGGTGGTCTTGCATACCTTCAAGTAGTTACAATTCCCCAAGGTACGAGAACGAGTGTGGTATAACCACCTGCTAGTTAATAGTGAAATAGCCACAAAAAAATCATCAGTATTAGTAAAGTTGAGAGGTGTATGTGCAGCAAAAAAAAAGTGGGAAAACAGAACTTACCAGAGCTTCAAAATCTCCACTCATTCACATGCTTATGCTATGCTTGGCTTTGGAAGAGTTGGCTTTAAACCTTGACTGGGTCACATAACAAAATACTTTATTAGCACTGTCTGCTAATACAAAATGGTGACTTAAAGTGAATAAAACCCATTAAAACTGTTCAAAAAAAATTGTAAAAAAAAAAACCCCAAAGCCTCATAGTCTGAGGGGGGACATCTTGTCTAGCACATGTCAGTTAAACAAAAATGAAACTAAAAAACGCCATTTAAAAACTACAATTCAAAATAGCTGATTTGTTGTGGGGGGGGGGGGGGGGGGGGGAGATTTGGACTTACAGAATGACATCTTGAGTATGAGGTTAGTCTTGTGGCCCACTCATACAGTTAGAGTTGAAGGGATTGGGACCCTGTGTGGGAGGCTGTAGCCTGTCGGGCAAGACGGGGGGGGGGGAAGGAACCCTTCTGGATTTTATTTATACAATTCCCTGTGTGCTGCGAGCGAGCGACATAATTCCCTGCTCTGGAACTGAAGGTATATTAGTGCATAATTTGCATAGGAGCTGTGGACAGTGTGGGCTGATAAAACCTGGGAAGGGAGAAAAAGGGACCTTGCTATCCCCTGGGGTGGGTGGGCAGGAGATAGAATGCCTGTTTTCCTCAGAACTGAAAGAGCTAAAAGAGGGTTGATTGCTTATAGTTAGACTCTCATTGTAAATGGAGACCCAAATAAAGACCCTACTGCTGGTGATCCTAAAGAGTTGGAGAGTACTGACTTTGTGGAATGACTTTTTGCTGGATTAGTACAACGGACTGTGGACTGGCTTCTGGTTGGAGGAATGAAGCCGCAGGGCAATGGTTGATAATGCCCTATATATGCAGAGTACTTATGTACTTTAAAAAATAAACTCCATCCAACACCACTGCCAGGAGCACCTTTGTGGCATGGCTTTAGAAAAGCCTCTTTTGTGTATTCAGACCACATCTGGACAAAGCCTTTCTAAAATGACCTCCATTGTATGCAGAATTTTAAACGTGTGGCGTATGTAATATTTTTTTTGGTCCAGAACTTGTCGGGAACAGGTGATAAGATGAGCACGGGACAGAGGTTACTGCAGCATGGTTGCTGTCTCATTGCTCCTCTGATCCAAAGTGCTGTCACTAAAAGGAGCCTAAAACACAGGTTAGATTGTAGTCTGAGGCCTTGAAAGAGCAAACGGACCCTTTGCTGCTTCATTTCTGCTCTAACAAGCATTGCAAACCCAGGGGATTTTTTTAAAGCAAGTATTTTTATATTTCAATCATTTTTATTAAGTGAACATAATCAGCTGTAACATTTCACATTACTTAAGCAAGTTCCATAACAGCAATTGGCATATCTTCACATTTTGTATTTTTATTGATATTTAGTATTTCTCCCCCCCCCCCCCCCCCCCCCCCCCAAACTACTCCCCCTCCCCTCCCTGTTCCCTACCCGCCTTCCCTCCCCAAAGCCTCCCCCCGTTTTTTCCCTTATATAACAAGCAGAGGTTACAGGAGCAGCAGCAACTGGGATTATAGGTTCAATATCTGGCTCCGGACCATTGGGGTCAAGGTTTCCCAAAAGGGTGCCCATCTGCATTCAAATTGTTGTCGTCTTATCCGTGGCTGGTTCCGGATTGCCAGATGTTCTGTACGTAAAAGTATAAGCATTTGAGTTTGCCAATATTGCAGTGATGGTGGTTTGTTCCCCAGCCACTCCTGCAGGATTGCTTTTTTCGCCACTACTGTAGCTCTTTTTACAAAGTCTGTGAATCCCTTCGGCGTTGGCTTGCTTAGCCTGCAAGTATTTTTATAATGGAGCAGTACAAGAAGCTCCTCCCCCCCCCCCCCCCCCCCCCCCCCAAAGTTCCATGAAGGTTTACGCTCCTGATATGAGCTTGAGAAATGTCTCCAGCAGATTTTGAACTTAATATTTCAAAGTAGTGTGCACCAAGGTAGGGTTGGCAGAAATCAGGACTGTCCCTAAATCTCCAGCCTGGAGCTGGGTAACTAAGTATCTCTGAGGAGATTGGTTTGAGTAGCAAAGGCTGGATTAGATTTAAAACCTTTTAACCTCATGTAGGCTTTCGATGGCATCCCAGCTCACAGAGAAATGTTACTGCATTCCCCCCCCCCCCCCCCCCCCCCCCCCCCCCCCAGCACTTCTGCCTCCCAGAGATGACTTTTTAGTATTTATATCCATCCACAACTTTATCTTGTAACACTAACTTATCTTATAGTGCAGGGGTGGGCTACCTTCAGCCCTCAGGCTGCAACCTGTCATTGAATTTTGTAGCCTGCGAGACAATCGGAAGTACACAGAGAGCATCATTAACCAGTGTGTTGGCAATTATAAACACACAGTGTTCACAGCTATTTGCAGAATAATCACTGTTATTTCCTTTATTTTTAATTGTTTTTACTTTCATAGGTGGTCTCTGGAATTCCGTGCATTTCTGGTTCTGACATTATATAATGTGATCTGGTAGGGATAGTACTGATATTTATTAGGCTTTATTTACCGCCTTTTTGAAGGAATTCACTCAAGATGGTGTAGAGTAAGAACTTTGTGGCCCTCTATATAAAGGTTGCCCACTCATGCTCTGTACATAATGCCACACTGGGAAAAGACCAAGGGTCCATCGAGCCCAGCATCCTGTCCACGACAGCGACCAATCCAGGCCAAGGACACCTGGCAAGCTTCCCAAACGTACAAACATTCTATACATGTTGTTCCTGGAATTGTGGATTTTTCCCAAGTCCATTTAGTAGTGGTTTATGGACTTGTCCTTTAGGAAACTGTCTAACTCCTTTTTAAACTCTGCTAAGCTAACTGCTTTCACCACATTCTCCGGCAACGAATTCCAGAATTTAATTATGCGTTGGGTGAAGAAACATTTTCTCTGATTTGTTTTAAATTTACTACACTGTAGTTTCTTCGCATGCCCCCTACCTAGTCCTAGTATTTTTGGAAAACGTGAACAGACGCTTCACATCCACCTGTTCCACTCCACTCATTTTATATACCTCTATCATGTCTCCCCTCAGCCATCTCTTCTCCAAGCTGAAAAGCCCTAGCCTCCTTAGTCTTTTTTCATAGGGAAGTCGTCCCATCCCCGCTATCATTTGTTGCCCTTCGCTGCACCTTTTCCAATTCTACTACATATTTTTTGAGATGTGGCGACCAGAATTGAACACACTACTCAAGGTGCGGTCGCACCATGGAGCAATACAACAGCATAACATCCTCACACCTGTTTTCCATACCTTTCCTGATAATCAACATTCTACTCGCTTTCTTAGCCGCAGCAGCACACTGAGCAGAAGGTTTCAGTGTATTATCGACGACAACACCCAGATCCCTTTCTTGGTCTGTAACTCCTAACGTGGAACGTTGCATGACGTAGCTATAATTCGGGTTCTTTTTTCCCACATGCATCACCTTGCACTTGCTCACATTAAACGTCATCTGCCATTTAGCCGCCCAGTCTCCCAGTCTCGTAGTCCTTCTGTAATTTTTGACAATCCTGTTGCGAGTTAAAGACTTTAAATTTGCTGATGACACAAAGTTATTCAATTACCTTGCTAGTTACTCCCATCTCTAACTCATTTATAAATATATTAAAAAGCAGCGGTCCTAGCACAGACCCCTGAGAGGAACCCCACTAGCTACCCTTCTCCATTGTGAATACTGGCCATTTAACCCTGCTCTCTGTTTCTTATCCTTCAACCAGTTTTTAATCCACAATAGGACTTTTCCTCCTATCCCATGACCCTCCAATTTCCTCTGTAGCCTTTCATGAGGTACCTTGTCAAAACGCCTTTTGAAAATCCAGATAACAAGATATCAACCGGCTCCCCTTTGTCCACATGTTTGTTTACTCCTTCAAAGAATTGAAGTAAATTGGTCAGGCAAGATTTCCCCACACAAAAGCTGTGCTGACTTGGGGGTAGATGCATCAAGCAAACGTAAAAAAATCAAAATCGTTAAAGGCCCTAACAATTTTTAAAAAACGAAGAATGCACCAAAAAAAAGTCACACATGCTCAGATCGGTATAGAAACGTACAATGTATCAAAGAATCACAATACACATCGTTAATCGGCCCCCAAATCATGCGCAGAGCAGCCAAGCGTTGTTAGCTGCTCTGCGCATGCCACAAACAGTCAAAACACAGTCAAATCAAAAGCACATGGCTCCCAAATCAAAACAAAAAGAAAAAAAAAGGGTCGGGAGGGGGCAAGGGCGCTCATCAGGAGCGTCCTGTACGGACGGCCTTGCCCCCCCCCCCCGCTGCTCCCCACTTTCCGCCGCTCCCCCACCCCGAAAAAGCAAAATTCGAGCAGCCCCTGCCCCCTCCCTTCCTCACTACTCTCTCAGCTCAGCTCCGCCTCCCGACATCCTCCGTCCTGTGCCCCGCCCCCTTTTGGGGTCGTCGCCGCCATTCCCCTCCTCCATCGGGCCCCCCTCCCTCTTACCGGGCCCGTGCAGCGCCTCTCTCCTCTGTCCGAAGGCGCTGCACGGGCAAGAAGACAGCTGATGCCTGCCTTCGCCCACCTTCGATGGCGCGTCTTTCTCCTGCTGGGCCCGCCCCTGTCTGACGTCAGTAACCTACGTAGGTTACTGACGTCAGACGGGCGGGCCCAGCAGGAGAAAGACGCGCCATCGAAGCTGGGCGAAGGCAGGCATCAGGCTTTCTTCTTGCCCGTGCAGCGCCTTCGGACAGAGGAGAGAGGCGCTGCACGGGCCCGGTAAGAGGGAGGGGGCCTGATGGAGGAGGGGAATGGCGGCGACGACCCCAAAAGGGGGCGGGGCACAGGACGGAGGATGTGGGGAGGCGGAGCTGAGGTGAGAGAGTAGTGAGGAAGGGCGGGGGGCAGGGGCTGCTCGAATTTTGCTTTTTCGGGGTGGGGGGAGCGGCGGAAAGTGGGGAGCGGGGGGGGGGGGCAAGGCCTTCCGTACAGGAGGCTCCTGATGAGCGCCCTTGCCCCCTCCCGACCCTTTTTTTTTATTTTTATTTATTTATGTTTTTCTGACGTCCTTTGGACCAATCACAGCGCTTTTAGCTCTGCTAATGCGCTGGGATTGGCTCAGTTTGTTTATTTTTTCTCTTAATGATTTTTCCTGGCACAGAGCTGTCCTAACGAGTGGTCCAGACCTGTCGTTAGTTTTCCTGCCTTTTTCCTGCGTAAAGGCAATCGGAAAAGGTTAGTGCATGTCGTTTCAATGGGGTTTTCACACTAATTGCTCATCTCCATTCCGTTTTCGTTAGCTGCTGGCTTCCTCGGTAAAAGCCCTTTGATGCATGCAACGGATCAAATTTCCTCGTTGGAGAGTCATTAAAGGCTCATTTAGCTTTAGTGCATCTGCCCCTTGGTCTCAGTAATCCATGTCCTCGGATGTGCTCTGTAATTTTGTTTTTGATAGCTTCAACCATTTTCTCTGGCACCGACGTCAGACTCGCAAGTCTATAATTTCCTGGATCTCCCCTGGAACCTTTTTTTAAAAATCGGCGTTATGTTGGCCACCCTCCAATCTTCTGGTACCACACTCTATTTTAAGGATAAATTGCATATCACTAACAGTAGCTCTGCAAGCTCATTTTTCAGTTCTATCAGTACTCTATGATTGATACCATCCGGTCCAGGATATTTACTACTCTTAGTTTGCTGAACTGCCCCATTACGTCCTCCAGGTTTACCGTGAAGTTAGTAAGTTTCTCCGACTCGTCCGCTTGAAATATCATTTCCGGCACCGATATCCCACCCAAATCTTCCTCGGTGAAGACCGAAGCAAAGAATTCAATCTGCCCATTACATCTTTATCTTCCTTGATCGCCCCTTTTACCCCTCTGTCATCCAGCGGGCCAACCGATTCTTTTGCAGGCTTCCTGCTTTTAATATACCGAAAAAATTTTTTGCTATCTTTTTTCGTAATCCTCTTGGCCTTCTTTATCTGCACCTTGCATTTGCTTTGACACTCCTTATGCTGCTGCTTATTTTCAGACGGTTCCTTCTTCCATTTTCTGAAGGCGTTTCTTTTAGCCCTAATAGCTTCCTTCACCTCACTTTTCAACCACGCTGGCTGTCTTTTGGACTTCCGTCTTTCTTTTCTAATTCGCGGAATATGTTTGGCCTGGGCCTCCAGGATGGTATTTTTGAACAGCGTCCATGCCTGTTGTACAGTTTTTAACCCTCTAAGTTGCCCCCCCCCCCAAGTTTTTTTTTTAAAACCGTTCTCATTGTATCATAGTATCCTTTTTTTAAAGTTAAACGCTAAGTATTTGACTTCCTATGTATAGTTACTTCAAGGTTGATATCAAAACTGATCATATTATGATCACTGTTATCAAGTGGCCTCAGTACCATAACGTCCCTCACCAGATTATGCGCTCCACTAAGGACCAAGTCTAGAATTTTTCCTTCTCTCGGCTCCTGCACCAGCTGCTCCATAAAGCTGTCCTTGATTTCATCAAGGAATTGTACCTCTAGCGTGTCCCGAAGTTACATTTACCCAGTCTATATTTGGATAATTGAAGTCACCCATTATTTATTTATTTTATTTATTGCACTGGTATCCCACATTTTCCCACCTATTTGCAGGCTCAGTGTGGCTTACAAAGATCTGTTATGGCAGCGCCATAACAGGGAAGAAATATAATTGGTGTAGCAAAGAGATAGAAGAAAAGAGGATCTGGTTATGCAGCTGTACAGTGAGACATTTTAAATAAAGGAGTGTAAGGGTTGTGTTCGAGTAGTTACGGGTTATCGTGGTAGGCTTTGTTAGAGAGGTTTTCAGAGTTTTGCGGAAGCTGTTTAATTCGTTGATCATTTTCAAGTGAGTTGGTAGTGCATTCCACATCTTTGTACTTGTGTAGGAAAAGCTGGACGCATGTGTTAGTTTGTATTTGACCCCTTTACAGCTGGGGAAGTGTAGGTTGAGAAAGGTGCGGGAAGATCATTTAGCATTTCTGGGTGGATGGTCCACTAGGTCTAGCATGTATTTCGGGGCTTCTCCATGAATGATTTTATGAACAATCGTGCATATCTTGAACATGGTACGTTCTTTCAGTGGGAGCCAGTTCTTTCTTAGGGGTTTTGCACTTTCATATTTTGTTTTTCCAAATATGTCTGGCTGCGGTATTCTGGGCCGTCTGGAGTTTCTTGATGGTCTGTTCTTTACAGCCAGCGTAGAGTGAGTTGCAATAGTCCAGGTGACTTAGTACCAGGGATTGTACCAGGTTTCGAAAGATGGCCCTAGGGAAGAAAGGTTTTACTCATTTTGAGTTTCCATATGGAGTGGAACATTTTCTTCGTTGTATTCTTCACGTGGTTTTCAAGTGTGAGATTTCGGTCAATGGTGACTCCCAGAATTTTCATGCTGTTTGAGATGGGGAGGGAAATGTTTGGGGTGGTTATGGTGGTGAATTTATTTGTGTTATGTTGTGAGGTTAGTATAAGACATTGTGTTTTTTCTGCATTGAGTTTTAGCTGGAATGCATCCGCCCAGGAGTGCATGATTTGGAAGCTTTGGTTGATTTCGTTGGTAATTTCCTTTAGGTCCTGTTTGAATGGGATATAGATCATGACATCATCTGCATATATGTATGGGTTAAGGTTTTGGTTGTCTAATAGCTTGGGTAGTGGTATCATCATTAGGTTAAAGAGGGTTGGTGAGAGGGGGGGATCCTTGGGGAACTCCGCATTCAGGTATCCATGGGTCTGATATCGCTGTTTTAGTTGTTACTTGGTATGATCTAGCTGTCAGGAATCCTCTAAACCAATTGAGAACATTACCTCCAACTCCAAAGTATTCTAGGATATGTAGTAATATTCCTTGGTTGACCATGTCAAAGGCACTAGACATGTCGAATTGTAGAAGTATATTATTGCCAATTGCAGTTGTTTGTTTAAATTCATTAGGGTTACTAGTACTGTTTCTGTGCTATGGTTCGATCGAAATCCTGATTGAGATTCGTGCAAGATTGAGTGTTTGTTTAGGTGGTTATTGAGTTTCGTCACTGCACCTTCGATCAGTTTGGTTATTAGAGGGATAGATGCTACTGGGCGGTAGTTGGTTAGGTCATTTGTACTTTTCTTTGCATCTTTAGGTAGTGGAGTGAGTAGAATATTTCCTTTATCCTTTGCGAAAAGACCATTTTGTAGCATGTAGTTCAAGTGTCTCGTGAGGTCTGCTATAAATTGTTGGGGGGGGGGGGGGGGGGCGTTTCTTATCAGGTTACTGGGACAAATGTCTAAACTGCAGTGCGATTTGGCGTATCTTTTGAGTAATTGAGAGACATTTTCGATCGATAGCGCTTCAAAGTTGGTCCATGATCGGTCTGCTGGATATTCTCCATGTATTGTGTCTAGGCATTCTAGGAGGTTTGCATAATCAATTGTGTTGCTGGGTATAGTGGTTCGCAGCTTTATGAATTTCTCTTTGAAGTAGTTGGCCAGGTTGTTTGCTGATGGGGTAACCGGTGTGGTATTTAGTAGATTGTTTACGAGTTGGAAGAGTTTGTGTATCCTTGTAGCCTGGACTGATTTTAGTTTTATAATATGATCTTTTAGTCTGATAGTTTTTGTATTATTTTCTCTGTAGTTGCTTCCATGCGTTGTGTAGAGACTTTTTTTTCTTGTTCCATGCACGTTCAAGTCTTCTGACTTGTCTTTATCACATTGCCCATTTTGTTTGCGTCTGATTTCTTTTATCATTTCTGCATCTACCTGCTCATCCTGGCGAGGCGGATGGTAGTGCACGCCTATCACCGTCCTTTTCCCTTTTCTACATGGAATTTCAACCCACAATGATTCAAAGGTGTGATTTGTGTTCTGCTAAATTTGTAATCTGAGTCAAGGCTCTCGTTAATATACAATGCTACTCCTCCACCAGTCCGGTCCACCCTATCACTACGATATACTTTGTACCCCGGTATGACAGTGACCCACTGGTTATCCTCCTTCCACCAGGTCTCAGTAATGCCTATTATATCCAATTTTTCATTTAGTGCAATATATTCCAACTCTCCCATCTTATTTCTTAGACTCCTAGCATTTGCATATAGACATTTCGACATTTCAGAGTGTGTGTTTGTTCCTATTTGCATGTTGCTTAGTACTTGACACTGATTTGCCATCTGTTGTCTGATTTTTGGTTATGTTTAAGGGCACCTGGCCTACCACGGTCTGTTGTGCAACCTCACTATCCAGAAACCCTATCTTCTCTGTTTGTGAGGTATCCTTGGAAGATACCTTATCCCGAACCATGCGCTTTTGAGCGACTGTCGGCCTTCCCCCCCATTTCTAGTTTAAAAGCTGCTCTATCTCCTTTTTAAATGCCAACGCCAGCAGCCTGGTCGCACCCTGGTTAAGGTGGAGCCCATCCTTTCGGAATAGGCTCCCCCTTCCCCAGAATGTTGCCCAGTTCCTAACAAATCTAAAACCCTCCTCCCTGCACCATTGTCTCATCCACGCATTGAGACTCTTGAGCTCTGCCTGTCTCTTGGGCCCTTCGCGTGGAACAGGTAGCATTTCAGGAAATGCTACCCTAGAGGATCTGGATTTGAGCTTTCTACCTAAGAGCCTAAATTTGGTTTCCAGAACCTCTCTCCCACGTTTTCCTACGTCATTGGTACCCACATGTACCAAGACAGCCGACTCCTCCCCAGCACTATCTAAAATCCTATCTAGGTGACGCATGAGGTCTGCCACCTTTGCACCAGACAGGCAAGTCACCAGGTGATCCTCACGTCCACCAGCCACCCAGCTATCTATATGCCTAATGATCGAATCACCAACTACAATGGCTGTCCTAACCTTTTCCTCCTGGGCAGCACTTGGAGACATATCCTCGGTGTGAGAGGATAGTACATCCCATGGTGGGCAGGTCCTGGCTACAGGAGTACTTCCTACTTCAGGGTGATGCTCTCCTTCTAGGAGACATCCCTCCTCCAAGGTAGCACAGGGGCTACCAGACTGGAGGTGAGACTTCTCTACAACATCCCTGTAGGTCTCCTCTATGTACCTCTCTGTCTCCCTCAGCTCCACCAAGTCTGCTACTCTAGCCTCGAGAGAACGGACACGTTCTCTAAGAGCTAGGAGCTCTTTGCATCGGGCACACACACATGACATCTCACCAACTGGGAGATAATCATACATGCAACACTCAACGCAAAAGACTAGATAGCACCCCTCTCGCTGCTGAACTGCTGACTCCATCTTAGTGTTTTTGAGTTTTTCAATAATATAACACTTGATATAGTATTAAGGATATTAGCCTAATATAAAAGTGTCTTTTAGTTTATGTAGTATATTGTATGATTTATTTAGTGTTTCCTTCTTAGATGGTAATGAAATGTATTTAAAACTCTGTAAGAGCACTCTGGGGCGTCATCACAAAATCAGTGGGACATAGTTGCATATCTCTAAATATCTGAAACATTGCATTTTGTGGTACTTTGCCAAAGGCTTCAAATAAATATTAAACTAGAGAAGGTAGGAGCTGGGTCTGATGAATGGTTGAGCACAGAGGAAGATAAAGGTCTAGAAAGAGAGGGGTAGGTATAGAGGGTAGAAATAGACTAGGCTGTAGAGGGGAAAGGGTAAGTGGAAGGATGAAGGAAGTAGAAAGGAGAAATAGAAACCTTGAGGGTGACAGGTGTACTCTAGATGTGAATGGAAGAAAAGCAGAGAGAAATAAGACCAAAGTTGAAAGGGGGAGGTAATGGCAGAGGCAATTACAGAGAACGAGAGGAGAAATAGGGAAAGAAAAAAAAAAAACCAACCCTGGAAAAGAATGAGAACAAGAGGAAAGTTTAAAAAAAAACCCACCTTGATTAAAATATAGAAAGAATTCTGTTTTCAGTTCAGCATTAGCTTTTGCGAAAGTGCTTTTCTTATCTGTGTGTTATCAGTATAGGAGGAAATGTATTTCACTTTTCTCTGGTGTTGGGTTGCATGCTAAGCCTGATTTCTTAGGGTTTCCTGTTCAGTTTTCATCTGCATGTTTGTATCTAATTTGCAGGCTTTATTTGTAATAGGCAAGAGTTATCTGTTACTGCACTTATGACTGGGAGAATCTACTAAAGTTTTGAGAAGGGATCTGTAGCTGTCTGGCTTGTTTTGTTTAATTTTCCAATAAAATGGGTGGTGGTACAAGGTGACCAGAATAGAACTCTCCTAGAGCTTGGAACTAAGTATAAAAATCTTAGCAGCTGTGGCCCTTACTATGTGATAAATCACCTTAGTCTTGTGTTGTATGTTGCGCTGACTAGATATGAGAACACAGATCTGTAACAAGGTGATTATCATTATAGGTATAGGATGGGGAGGTGAGGGGGGAGCATTACGCCCCCCCCCCCCCCAATGCTGCAGGACCTTAGGCACAGAGGGGCATGTGCCCCCCCCCCAAATTGGGTTCAGATTTTCATTTTATCTCTTCACCACCTTCCTGCCTCCAGTCTCTTCCCCCCTCTCCCCCCCCCCCCCCCAAAAAAAAAAACCCTTCCACCTGGACCTTTGTTTTACATTGCTGTTCCAACTGTGAGCAGAAGAGACTGGGCCACTGAGCTTCACATGTAAGTGCTTTGCAAAGCTCTGCTAGTCTTGCTCCCTCTAACTCACACTTCTGCTGCTGTAGGGGTGGGAATGGTAGAGCCCTTCAGAGCACTTGTGTGCAAAGCTCCATGGCCTGTTCTCTGCTTTTCACTGCTGATAGTTGAGGATGAAGAGGAGAGATGCTGGACTGTGTTGGGGGGGGGGGGGGACTGGGAAGAGGAGATGCTGGACTGTGGGGGGGGGGGGAGGTCTGGGAAGAGGAGATGCTGGACATAGAAAGGAAGAGAAAAGGTGACAGATGCTGGATTGGTGAGGGGGGCTAGGAGGTTGATGTTAGAATATGGTAGGATGGGTGAATGGAGGGCAAGAAAATGAAAGGAGGCCAGGAGCTGACACTGGCTGGAAGAAGGGTGTAGATGCTGATAGGTGTCGAGGAGTGAAAAGGAAGACTGTGGAGGGAGAAGCAAAGGCATATACAGATGGTCGGACATGCAGGAATATGATTGAATGCTGCAGGAAGGAAGGAGGATAGGGTTAATATGAGAGAAAGGGGTAGACGGATGCTGAGGATGGGGGTATGAGGAACAGGCAGAGAATGGGTGCTAGGGATATGGGAGAAACGGGGAAAGGAGTTGAGTGCTATGAAGAGAGATACAGTGGGGGAAATAAGTATTTGATCCCTTGCTGATTTTGTAAGTTTGCCCACTGACAAAGACATGAGCAGCCCATAATTGAAGGGTAGGTTATTGGTAACAGTGAGAGATAGCACATCACAAATTAAATCCGGAAAATCACATTGTGGAAAGTATATGAATTTATTTGCATTCTGCAGAGGGAAATAAGTATTTGATCCCCCACCAACCAGTAAGAGATCTGGCCCCTACAGACCAGGTAGATGCTCCAAATCAACTCGTTACCTGCATGACAGACAGCTGTCGGCAATGGTCACCTGTATGAAAGACACCTGTCCACAGACTCAGTGAATCAGTCAGACTCTAACCTCTACAAAATGGCCAAGAGCAAGGAGCTGTCTAAGGATGTCAGGGACAAGATCATACACCTGCACAAGGCTGGAATGGGCTACAAAACCATCAGTAAGACGCTGGGCGAGAAGGAGACAACTGTTGGTGCCATAGTAAGAAAATGGAAGAAGTACAAAATGACTGTCAATCGACAAAGATCTGGGGCTCCACGCAAAATCTCATCTCGTGGGGTATCCTTGATCATGAGGAAGGTTAGAAATCAGCCTACAACTACAAGGGGGGAACTTGTCAATGATCTCAAGGCAGCTGGGACCACTGTCACCACGAAAACCATTGGTAACACATTACGACATAACGGATTGCAATCCTGCAGTGCCCGCAAGGTCCCCCTGCTCCGGAAGGCACATGTGACGGCCCGTCTGAAGTTTGCCATTGAACACCTGGATGATGCCGAGAGTGATTGGGAGAAGGTGCTGTGGTCAGATGAGACAAAAATTGAGCTCTTTGGCATGAACTCAACTCGCCGTGTTTGGAGGAAGAGAAATGCTGCCTATGACCCAAAGAACACCGTCCCCACTGTCAAGCATGGAGGTGGAAATGTTATGTTTGGGGGGTGTTTCTCTGCTAAGGGCACAGGACTACTTTACCGCATCAATGGGAGAATGGATGGGGCCATGTACCGTACAATTCTGAGTGACAACCTCCTTCCCTCCGCCAGGGCCTTAAAAATGGGTCGTGGCTGGGTCTTCCAGCACGACAATGACCCAAAACATACAGCCAAGGCAACAAAGGAGTGGCTCAGGAAGAAGCACATTAGGGTCATGGAGTGGCCTAGCCAGTCACCAGACCTTAATCCCATTGAAAACTTATGGAGGGAGCAGAAGCTGCGAGTTGCCAAGCGACAGCCCAGAACTCTTAATGACTTAGAGATGATCTGCAAAGAGGAGTGGACCAAAATTCCTCCTGACATGTGTGCAAACCTCATCATCAACTACAGAAGACGTCTGACCGCTGTGCTTGCCAACAAGGGTTTTGCCACCAAGTATTAGGTCTTGTTTGCCAGAGGGATTAAATACTTATTTCCCTCTGCAGAATGCAAATAAATTCATATACTTTCCACAATGTGATTTTCCGGATTTAATTTGTGATGTGCTATCTCTCACTGTTACCAATAACCTACCCTTCAATTATGGGCTGCTCATGTCTTTGTCAGTGGGCAAACTTACAAAATCAGCAAGGGATCAAATACTTATTTCCCCCACTGTATTTGAAGGCAGAGAAGATAGACATGGGAAAATGGGTGAGGAATGGGAACCTGGGTAAGGGGGTAAGATGTTAAGGAACTAGGAGGCTGAGAAAGGAATGAGATGCAGGTGGGAAGAGGTACATTTTTTAATGTTTTTCACTGTACTTTGATCTAGTACTGTGAACAACACTAGATATATAGATACAGATAAAAATAAAATATTTATCTTTATCTAATGTACTGCAGATGAAGTTGGGGTTCCAGTCCTGTTCTTAGTGCAGTACAAGATCCCAGAACCTTGGGACACATTCTGTGTTTCTACAGTGCTTACATCCCGCCTAGAGATGTCTGAGCTGAAAAAGTACTGCTTCAGTTCCACAGTCACTGATGTAGAGCTGCTTGATTGTACAGAAAAAGAAAGCATTCTATATGGGAAAAGGCTAACTGGTAGATCCCCTTCTCTGAATATTGCTGATATTCTCCATGTGCTGTCGCTATGAGTCCAACTGCAAATGAACAGCTCCTGGGATTTTCAGAATGGCGCAAATCTTTACCTGATACTTTAAAAGCATGGTTGTTCTCACATGCACACCTGAATTTAAGGTACTATTTAACCTACCCGTTACCCACTAAAGCACTAGAGAAGAATTAGCAACTCAACAAAGACTATCTTGAGATGTAGCTTCGAAGTGCAAATAGGTTCATATCTCTTCTGCTACCTGTGCCATCTAAAAAGGTTTGATAAAACTACAGGATTAGGCAAAAAAAAAAGTAACCCCCCCCCGTGTGTTTTTGCTGATTTCTTAGCAATTTGAATTTCAATGGGAAATTATACATACCTATTTAATCATACTTAACATTTTACTGTTAAACAACAATTATCTTAAGCTATGTTACATTGTAACATTACAGCTTAGTAATTTGTGGGAGTTATAAATGTTTGCGCTAAAACACAGTAAAATAACTTCATTCAAGGATACAATTAACAATGTCGGAATTTTGCAATCACTGTGAATACTCAGTGTCCACCCTCAGCTTTAACATAGGCCTTCAGTCGTAAGGAAGTTTTTTACTTTGTCGATGGGTCTCTGTGGCAAGCTGTTCCAGATCATCTGCAGCACTTGAGTTCAACGATTGTGGCGTTGGGTAGAGTTTTTGATAGGTCTCCAGTACACTCTCATTCCGCTTGGCACTTGGTGGACAGACTGGATGGACTGTACAGGTCTTTCTTTATCTGCCATCATTTACTATGCTAAACGTAGATACTAATGGAATTTCAACCTGAAATTTTACAAGTTTAAGTGGTTGCTGAGAAAACAGCAAAAATAATTGAGGGGATTACTTTTTTTGTTGCCTCACTATTTATAGTGATGAGTACATCTTCTACCCTCAGCAGATACACTGTAGGGGGTTTTCCTTCTATCTCACCTTTGCTGGTCTGAGGCCTGGTTAGGCCTGAACCATCTTTGCCGAACCAATATGGATTTTGCAGCCTGAGGCCTGAATACAACGTGAACCAGCTGTTTTGCAAAACTACTTTTTGGCACATCTGTGCTAGTAACTTCAAGGACATTCTGTTTACTTGTACTAGCCTTCCAGTTTATCTTCTGGGATGGGTGTGTAGGAGCATGCTTCACAGAGACACTGTCTCAGGAACATCTGTGAACCATTGAGGGGAATTTGGTAAAAGCTCTTCTTCCTGGATGCCTACAAGGTCCCCTCATTGTGATGATCTGTACAGATGGACAAGACCGTGAATGGTCCGGGATTGTTGTCCATGGACCTGGAGGGCAGTGCTGATGCTGGGTATGAGAGAGAGAAGAACAAGAGAAGAGATGATCTCATGGTGTATGCATCTCTGAGGAAAGAGAATGCTTTGCCCAGACACCTGTGAAATGTAATTCCTTGTGCTAAGTGCAGCCTAAAGCTGAGTTCCAAATTAGTTCTGTGGCTTTCTACATACAAGATTAACCAATTCCACAGAGCAGGGACCTCTTATTTGAATCCTGATAAGGAGGGGCTCGCAAGGGAATTCTGCTAGAGCCTGAAGAGGAGCCAGTTCATCACCACATCTGGACTCTGAAGCTACGAATCAGTTTTTCCTGTTATGGTTCATGGTTTAGCTAGTTTATGGTTTTGCATGTAAAAGACAGGCTTGCTCAGGTACATGGTCATTAGCCTACTTTAGCTGCTAAGTTTGTGTTCTCAGGATATATTGTAGTTATATATGGTAAGCAATGCGTTAACACGATGCAACACATTACAATTTTAACAAATATTGTTTAACACTGGCCAGCATTTTTAATGTTGCCCTTCCTCTCTCCTCTCCCTCCCACGTTTTATCTCATCTTCAGTCTTGGCAGCAGTACTGGCAGTTTCTCTGCATTTCAAGCCTCTTTCTGGTGCTCCAATAGCATCTCTTACAACTTTCAGGCCTCAGGGGCTCCAATAGGAGAAGGTTTGAGGTGATGTCACTGACTGAGGTGTCATGTAGCGAGGGCAGCACATAGGGAGGAGACGGCATGAGCTTTGGGGATTTGAACTCATGGCCAGCAGCGCCGGAGAGGAGGCGGCAGTGTTAACGTTGGGGACTTGAGTGCATGGTCAGCAACGTGGGAGAGGAGGAGGCAGTGTTGGCGTCATGATTTAATCTCCTACAGTGCCTCCTTAATCTGTTTTTTACGGAAGCAATTTCAATTTTCTAGTCCCCAAACCAAGTGTAGAGGGCCACCTCCATGACCTCATGAGGGACCGTATCTCCCTCTGCCTTCTGATCATTTTGAGCACCGGAGCCATTCATCCCATGGACTGCTAGCTTCCCGCTTTCACTGTTGTACCTCTCTGCTATGAGGTTTGGGTGCCATCTGAAATCCACATGCTTCTGTGTCCCCAACAGGTAACTACCCTCTACTATAGAGCTATTGAAAACACGGGGGAAGGGGAAACCACTGTGACTTAGCCGGTGCTCTTGGTGACATCACTTCCTCCTCCCACCTACTTTCTATGTTACTAGAGTTTATTGGGGGATCTGGGCAGGAGCAATCCTGAGTTTCTCCTTGCCAGCGTTTAGTTCACAATGAGGCATATTTTCAAAGCACTTTGGGAGGCTAAGTTCCATAGGTTTCTATGGAACTTTGGGAGGCTAAGTGCTTTGAAAATATGCCTCAATGGCATCAGTGAATCCCTAGTAGTAGTACTACGAGACTACTGCCTAGAATAGGAGTGGCCTAGTGGTTAGAGCACTGGTCTTGTAATCCAGAGGTGGCCGGTTCAAATCCCACTACTGCTCCTTGTGACCTTGGGCAAGTCACTTAACCCTCCATTGCCTCAGGTACAAACTTAGATTTTGAGGCCTCCTGGGACAGAGAAATATCCAGAGTGCCTGAATGTAACTCACCTTGAGCTACTACTGAAAAAGGTGTGAGCAAAATCTAAATAAATAAATAGAAGTTGCTGCTATTTTGAACCCAGCAAGGATTCGAGGTTGCTCCTGCCCAGTCCCCACGAGACATAGGGAATATGGAAGGTAGGCACAGGGGAGGGCTTTATAGGGTGACTTTTTTTTTTTTTGGGGGGGGGGGGGGGCGCTATGGAAAGAGAAGATTCTGGAGGAGGCTGGACCTCAGAGTAGTTTCGATGGGAGGCGGGCACCTGTCAGGGGACATTGACTTGGGGAGGGCCTTCAGAAGGGACCCTTACATTGGGTGGTGTGTCGGGAGAAGGGGTTTGATTGCATGGAGGGCATGATATTGGGACTGTAACTCAGGCGGGCTCCTTTAAACTGTGACCTGGGAGCATCGGGCTGTGACTTTGCAGCCCCAATGTACCTGGATGGTAAAATGACCTAGCTTTTTGCAGGGATAGTTTTCATCTTTAATGCAGCTTGCCATGTTCACTGGAAACTATAATAGATTTTACACAGTAATGAAGTATTGGTATGCATTTGTATATCAATATTATGTACTACTAGTAAAAAAGGCCCGTTTCTGTTTGAAAGGAAACGGGCGCTAGCAATGTTTTTTTTTTTGTTTGTTTTTGGTAACTATAGAGTTGTTAGAAAAGTGTTTTAAGTTCTGGGACCATAGCAGCGAGCAGTGAATCTGAGTGTATGTGTGAGTGTGTGTGACAGTGAGACACAGAGAGTGAAAGACTGGTTGCATGTGAGAGAGCGGGTATGTGTGTGTGAGTGTGTGTCTGACAGAGTGTGTGTCAGTGTCACACAGAGTGAAAGACTGTGTGTGTGCATGACCCCTTCCTTCTGTCCGAGGTGCAGGGTCCCCCCCCCCCCCCTGTGTTTGGATTTCCAGTTCTTTTTCCTAATCCAGCGATTGTGCTCTTTTTCCCATGCCCTCCATCCATCCATGTGCAACATTTGTCCTCTCCCCTTCCCTCCCGTTCTGTTCTCTCCCCCCTCTCCATGTGTGTTTGTCTCCCCTTGAAGTTCCAGGCCCCTTTCTCCCCCCCTCAAGTTCCTGCCTCCTCCCTCCCTGCGTGTGAGAGAGAGCGTGTATGTGTGTGTGACTGTGTGTGTGTGAGAGTGTGTGTGACAGTGAGAAACAGAGATTTGTAGACTGATTCTGTGTGAGAGAGAGCGCGTGTGTGTGTCTCCATATCCTTCCGTTAAGCTGTTGCAGGACCCCAGGGGCGGGCATTGAAACAGAGTGTATGCCTGTGTGAGAGTGTGGGTGTGACAGTGAGACAGAGTGTGTGTGTGTGTTCGAAAGAGTGTGTCACAGTGACACACAGAGAGTGAAAGTCTGTGTGTGTGTGTGCATGTCCCGCTCCTGTGTGAAGTGCAGTCCCCCCCTTTCTGTTAGAAGTTTGCCCCCCCCCCCTCCTGTGAGTGGCAATGTATGGGTGCCCCCCCCCCCCGTGTTTCGTTTTTGAATTCCTTTTCCTTCTTTTTTCCAGTGATTGTGCTCTTTCCCATGCCCTCCATCCATCCATCTGCAACATTTGTCCTCTCCCCTTCCCTCCCGTTCTGTTCTCTCACCCCCCTCTCCATGTGTTTGTCTCCCCTTCAAGTTTCTGCCCCCTTAATTGTACCTGCTCGTTTAGACGTTGCACTGCTGTCTGCAGGATCGGTGTCTGTGAACCTTGCCCTGTTGTTAGTGCTGCAGTATTGGGAGGGCGGTTCAGGACGGGTTGAACCTCGTCCAGAGAAGGCTGCAGTTCGTTGTATCTTCTTGCGCAGCCTGCTGAAGTCTTTTTGCGTTGTTTGACGTCCCCTGTTGAGGCGGCTGGAGGCAGTGTGTTCACCTTGTCTTTTTTGTTATTGCGGGTCCGGAGGGCGGTTCGGGGCGGCAGTATGGTGTGCGGCAGGTTCGGGAGGATAGCAGTGTCGGGGCGGCGGTATTCTCAGCTGGGCGGCGGTCTCGTGCGGTGTGAGCGTTCTGATGGCAGTTGTTGATCTCGTTAGAGCACGGCAGGTTCAGGAGTGCTTCTCGAGCCTTTTTCTTTTTTTCTTCTTTTTTTTTTTTTTTTTGCGCGTGCCAGAAGCCAGTTCCTGTGATCAGCTGGGTTTGGTGACGTCATTGGGTTCGATGCTGCCTAGCAGACCACCTCCGTGCTGAGGGAGCCACGGTCCCAAACACAGAACGTTGGAGGTGAGTTTTATTATATAGGATGTAATGACCTGAAAAAAAACGTTATGGCAACAAAACCTGCGTTAGAGCTGTTTTAACACATTAAGGGGCAAAAATGTATGGTGTGAAACTTCTAAATCTTATGTGGAACACCCATTCCCACCCCACCCCCCAAAAAACCCCCCAAACATCTTGTTTAGTTGAAAAAATAAGTGAATTTCTTTGGAAATGGCTTCTTAAAGTAGGGAACATAACTCTTGTGTTTCTCCCTTTTCTATATAACTTTTACTTCAGGAGGCTTAAAATTTAGGGCTAGCTGTATTTGTTGATCCGTGCTCTGTGGCACTTGAACTCCAGTATGAATCTCCTGTTAGGTGAAGTACATAGTAAGTGATGGCAGATAAAGACTTGAACGGTCCGTCCAGTCTTCCTGTCACATTCTATCAATTCATGGTCAATGAAGGTGATGTAAAATAATTGATCATGATTTTTCTTTGGCATTTCTGGGACATAGACCATAGAAATCCACCTGGTTGTGTTCTTGTGTTCCAACTACTGAAGTTGCTGTCGAAGCCCACTCCAGCCTATCCTAACCAGATTGCCATATACAGCACTGGCCCTAGTACAGATCTGCCGGAGTCGCCATCTAAGCATCTCTCGACACATCCACACACATGCAGGTATTTAAATCCATTTAAATCACTAGTTATGAGGATACTCATGGACAGGTATTCATGTTACCACATCTTTAAACTGTATTAAAAAGGATTGAACATAAAGTTTTTCTTGTACTAACATGAGAATTCAAGTAGTTTCAGAAGTCATAATAACATGACAGCCCATCCAAAAACTGGCCAGATAAGATGGGTCCTCATAAGGAAGGTGGGGAGTACAAAACAAATATTAACACAGGCTAAAAAAAAAAAAAAAACATAGCACAACTGGCAGGCTTAAAGGGTTTAATTTCACTGTACTGTATAAAGCCTTAAACTGGACATGGAGAGCATGGTTTGCAGGTTTTCCTATTTGAAACCATATAGAAACATCCCCCCACCTCCATTATTGAAGCGTGTTTGGAGTGTGATTTTGACATCTTTTTAAAGTGATATTTTATTGAGAGATGGTGGTTTTTCTGTTCTAGATATCCTCTAAAGTAAATATTTACATGATTTTACTGCAAGAAGGGGATCAGCTGCATGTGTTCTAAATCGCTTTGAGTGACCAACTTTTTAGTATGCTACTATGAAAGTTAGGGTTACAGTGCTGTCTTCAATTTTTCCTTGCAGAATGTATTAAAGCCATTCTTGCATTCCTACATGTGTTGTAATGAAAATGTTGGTTACATTTTGAAGACCAGGGCTACTGCTGTAGCAGCCCCTGCAGGCATATGATTGAAAAGTGAAAAGAAGATTGAAATCCCCATACACAGTTTATATGCCTTACAATAGAATTGGTTGCTGGAACTCAGGGAATGTCATGTGGATGGATATGAAGAGATTTGTAGATAAAGGTTCTTGAAATAATCTGTTTACCCTTTTTAATTGAAGTGATTTGCACTCCTAGCATTAACCTCCACATTGCAGAGCTATTATATTTTGTTTAATATCTGTGGGTTGCAGTTGGCATGTCTCAATGTCATGCTTGTAGCCTAGTGTAAAGGATTTGGGCCTCTAGGTAATAGTGAAATTTCATAGTGTATAGGAGGCTTAAGTGACCAAAAGATGTGCTGGCTTGAAGCTTTTCAGTGTGTGCAGCTCTGTGGGAAACCTAGTCTGATTTATGAACCCTGTTACCATTCTCTTTGGTAAGGGCTGGGGATGTTGATGTGGACATCCATGGTAAAGGGAAGGCTAGGGGGAGGGGGAATTGAGACATGCTACAAAAGAAGAATCTGTTCATTCGATAATGTACTGCTTTGAATTTGAGTGATACTTGCCTCCCAGCCAGTCAAGGGGTACCATATAAAGGAGAGACCCTTCATTTTAAGCTCAAACATCTGATGTGTGAATTAAAGTCCTCTGGTATTGGTCCTAGTGATTTGACCTGGAAACAAAAAGATGTGCATTGTCATGGAAGACACAATGTAAAATGAAATTGAAAATTTTTATCCTCTAGTGATGTCTATCATGTAACTTATTAGCCTTAGAGGCCATACAAACTAAGCCGTGGTTTTGAAGCAGAATTGATTTTAGTCCTGCCTGTGATCTCTCAGCAGTAGTCAATCTAAGATGCTTCAACCCAGTATCTGATATTTTTGATCCAAGACCCAGTTTCTGTATCAGAAGGGAATCTCCATAATCATCATGCCAAGTCTGATTGGTCATGTCAGATTCCTTCTATTACTTTCTCATTTTCAGTTGCAAGCACCGCTGCTTTGAAAAGACATTCTAAAAATGTAGACATGTGAAACTGAAAATCTGAAGGGGTGGAAATAGGGGGTCTGTGCATTGAAATACAGCTGGTTTCTCATGAGAGAAATCTAACATGCACGTGTCTTGCTTGAGAACAGTATTTTTTTTTCCATTTGTCCACTTCTGCTGATTCACCTGCACTTTTTCTTTTCTACCATGCTTTGCGGACTACCAATTCTGGCAAAAGATAAAATAGAAGGTATGTGGAGATTGATTATGCATATTCTACGTATCCTTCCTGCCCTATCTACTCCCTCTTTTCTCATTTCCCTTCTGTCTTCAAACTAGGCACACAGGTTTATTGCTGCAAGGAGTAGCTGTATTTGGAAGTGTGCCCAGGGATGTTGGAATTCACCAAGAAACACCTTATTTCATAGCATTTGTCCCCTTAATTTTTCATTAGTGTTAGGCTGATTACAAATTGACAAAATTCCCAGTATGAAGACATGATTGTGAGTGTTGCTCCCTGCTTGTGTGGTAACTGTTATTTTTATAGTAGTATTGGATGCATTCAGTGTTGTTTAATGTGAAGTATTTAAGTGCAGTATCTCTGCTCCAAGGAGCTTGCAATCTGAATGGGTACCTGAGACAGTGGGAGATACTTAACCAGTCAGTATCAGTGGCAAAGTTGGCTTTGAACCCTAGCTTTCCTGGGTCTCATTGCTCTAACCACTAGGCCACTCCCATGCAATTATACCACCTCTATAGTATAGTTTTCCTGTCAAATTTATAATGTATTAAATTGTGTTACACAATTAACACTTCCCCCAAACACTCAATACTCTAATTTCATTTTCTTTCAGGTAGTATTGATATGTTTTTTTATTTTATTTTGCTTTATGGAAATTATGCTTAATATTCCCTGGCTGGAGATGTTTGCCTGTTCATGGTTAGCATGTCATGTGCAGGAAAACCAGTTTTCTTCATTTTAGGAGTGGTTAGCTCTCCAAAATACACAAGACTCCATTTTGGGGGATGTTTATAGAAAAGTATGAACAAATATGTATTTAACTTGTGCTATATACTTCTACCTAACATATTGAAGGGGCATACAGCTTTAAGTTAAACCTATTAATCTGTTGAGGAACCATATTGCTGTCCAACTACTTTGGAACAGTTGGCCCCATTTCTAGAGTAAGTTTAGAGATTTCTTCAAAAGTTTCTCTCTCCTTTTAGAAGAACACCAGTTTTCACATATGTTTGTACAGCATGGTAGAAGTCCCTGGGAAAAAGAACCAAAGGCAGAAATTGAATTAGTTATTCTGGTTACCTTCCTCCAGAAACGGTAGAAAGTTTATGGTGGTCTTGTTTCCTTGCCAAACATTTCTGTAACATGTAAACTTTATTTTGACCTTTGTGTATAGGTATTTTAAGCATTGTATGTGGTGAAACATGATTTGATATACCGTCTTCCATGCTTTTGCTGCTTCTGTAAAAGCACAGAATTTGGATTTTAAAAGAAAAACAAAAAAACAATATTTTTCTGGGGGAAAACAGCAAAAGCCACCAGTAAGCATGTTGGTCTTGATTTAAAAAAAAAAAAAATTCATAGTCCACAGAGGCTAAGAAGCCACAACCAAAGGAAGAAGTGTTTAAAATAGTCTGAAATTGCCTGTGTGTGTGTATACAGTGGGGGAAATAAGTATTTGATCCCTTGCTGATTTTGTAAGTTTGCCCACTGACAAAGACATGAGCAGCCCATAATTGAAGGGTAGGTTATTGGTAACAGTGAGAGATAGCACATCACAAATTAAATCCGGAAAATCACATTGTGGAAAGTATATGAATTTATTTGCATTCTGCAGAGGGAAATAAGTATTTGATCCCCCACCAACCAGTAAGAGATCTGGCCCCTACAAACCAGGTAGATGCTCCAAATCAACTCGTTACCTGCATGACAGACAGCTGTCGGCAATGGTCACCTGTATGAAAGACACCTGTCCACAGACTCAGTGAATCAGTCAGACTCTAACCTCTACAAAATGGCCAAGAGCAAGGAGCTGTCTAAGGATGTCAGGGACAAGATCATACACCTGCACAAGGCTGGAATGGGCTACAAAACCATCAGTAAGACGCTGGGCGAGAAGGAGACAACTGTTGGTGCCATAGTAAGAAAATGGAAGAAGTACAAAATGACTGTCAATCGACAAAGATCTGGGGCTCCACGCAAAATCTCACCTCGTGGGGTATCCTTGATCATGAGGAAGGTTAGAAATCAGCCTACAACTACAAGGGGGAAACTTGTCAATGATCTCAAGGCAGCTGGGACCACTGTCACCACGAAAACCATTGGTAACACATTACGACATAACGGATTGCAATCCTGCAGTGCCCGCAAGGTCCCCCTGCTCCGGAAGGCACATGTGACGGCCCGTCTGAAGTTTGCCAGTGAACACCTGGATGATGCCGAGAGTGATTGGGAGAAGGTGCTGTGGTCAGATTAGACAAAAATTGAGCTCTTTGGCATGAACTCAACTCGCCGTGTTTGGAGGAAGAGAAATGCTGCCTATGACCCAAAGAACACCGTCCCCACTGTCAAGCATGGAGGCGGAAATGTTATGTTTGGGGGTGTTTCTCTGCTAAGGGCACAGGACTACTTCACCGCATCAATGGGAGAATGGATGGGGCCATGTACCGTACAATTCTGAGTGACAACCTCCTTCCCTCCGCCAGGGCCTTAAAAATGGGTCGTGGCTGGGTCTTCCAGCATGACAATGACCCAAAACATACAGCCAAGGCAACAAAGGAGTGGCTCAGGAAGAAGCACATTAGGGTCATGGAGTGGCCTAGCCAGTCACCAGACCTTAATCCCATTGAAAACTTATGGAGGGAGCTGAAGCTGCGAGTTGCCAAGCGACAGCCCAGAACTCTTAATGATTTAGAGATGATCTGCAAAGAGGAGTGGACCAAAATTCCTCCTGACATGTGTGCAAACCTCATCATCAACTACAGAAGACGTCTGACCGCTGTGCTTGCCAACAAGGGTTTTGCCACCAAGTATTAGGTCTTGTTTGCCAGAGGGATCAAATACTTATTTCCCTCTGCAGAATGCAAATAAATTCATATACTTTCCACAATGTGATTTTCCGGATTTAATTTGTGATGTGCTATCTCTCACTGTTACCAATAACCTACCCTTCAATTATGGGCTGCTCATGTCTTTGTCAGTGGGCAAACTTACAAAATCAGCAAGGGATCAAATACTTATTTCCCCCACTGTATGTATATGTATATATATATATATATATATATATATATATATATATATTATTTTTTTTTATTAGTTTTGGAGGGTTCAAAATGTTGTATTTTCAAAGTGAATTGCAATTTCACTACAATTGTGTTATGAAAACTTGCTCCACTGGAGATCATCACCTGTCATGAAATGGTTAGACTATTCCGTCACTCTAAATAGTCTGATTGCCTCCTTGACCTCACTGACTTTTTTTTCCCCAAGACATTTGTCAGATCAAGAGGAAACTGTATGTAGTTGATTCTCCTTGTCCCCTGTCTTAGCCACTCCCTTAATGGCACATTTTTGCAGAAGCAGAAAGCCAGTCTTGGGGTAGTATTAATGTCTCTCAAATCCGAGAAGTCAAACAACCAATTTACTTGTGGAAAAGTGAGCAACCTTTAAGTTTATCAATCTTTCTATAACATTTTATCTTGAGACATAGCTTGAACGGACTTTATTTCAGCAACGGAGATTGCCAGATTAATTGCCTGAGTTTTTATTTGAATCACAATCGGGGTATTTAAGTACATAAGTACATAAGTAGTGCCATACTGGGAAAGACCAAAGGTCCATCTAGCCCAGCATCCTGTCACCGACAGTGGCCAATCCAGGTCAAGGGCACCTGGCACGCTCCCCAAACGTAAAAACATTCCAGACAAGTTATACCTAAAAATGAGGAATTTTTCCAGTCCATTTAATAGCGGTCTATGGACTTGTCCTTTAGGAATCTATCTAACCCCTTTTTAAACTCCGTCAAGCTAACCGCCCGTACCACGTTCTCCGGCAATGAATTCCAGAGTCTAATTACACGTTGGGTGAAGAAAAATTTTCTCCGATTCGTTTTAAATTTACCACACTGTAGCTTCAACTCATGCCCTCTAGTCCTAGTATTTTTGGATAGCGTGAACAGTCGCTTCACATCCACCCGATCCATTCCACTCATTATTTTATACACTTCTATCATATCTCCCCTCAGCCGTCTCTTCTCCAAGCTGAAAAGCCCTAGCCTTCTCAGCCTCTCTTCATAGGAAAGTCGTCCCATCCCCACTATCATTTTCGTCGCCCTTCGCTGTACCTTTTCCAATTCTACTATATCTTTTTTGAGATACGGAGACCAGTACTGAACACAATACTCCAGGTGCGGTCGCACCATGGAGCGATACAACGGCATTATAACATCCGCACACCTGGACTCCATACCCTTCCTAATAACACCCAACATTCTATTCGCTTTCCTAGCCGCAGCAGCACACTGAGCAGAAGGTTTCAGCGTATCATCGACGACGACACCCAGATCCCTTTCTTGATCCGTAACTCCTAACGCGGAACCTTGCAAGACGTAGCTATAATTCGGGTTCCTCTTACCCACATGCATCACTTTGCACTTGTCAACATTGAACTTCATCTGCCACTTGCACGCCCATTCTCCCAGTCTCGCAAGGTCCTCCTGTAATCGTTCACATTCCTCCTGCGACTTGACGACCCTGAATAATTTTGTGTCATCGGCGAATTTAATTACCTCACTAGTTATTCCCATCTCTAGGTCATTTATAAATACATTAAAAAGCAACGGACCCAGCACAGACCCCTGCGGGACCCCACTAACTACCCTCCTCCACTGAGAATACTGGCCACGCAATCCTACTCTCTGCTTCCTATCTTTCAACCAGTTCTTAATCCATAATAATACCCTACCTCCGATTCCATGACTCTGCAATTTCTTCAGGAGTCTTTCGTGCGGCACTTTGTCAAACTCCTTCTGAAAATCCAGATATACAATATCAACCGGCTCCCCATTGTCCACATGTTTGCTTACCCCCTCAAAAAAATGCATTAGATTGGTGAGGCAAGACTTCCCTTCACTAAATCCGTGCTGACTTTGTCTCATCAGTCCATGTTTTTGTATATGCTCTGCAAATTTATTCTTAATAATAGCCTCCACCATCTTGCCCGGCACCGACGTCAGACTCACCGGTCTATAATTTCCCGGATCTCCTCTGGAACCTTTCTTAAAAATCGGAGTAACATTGGCTACCCTCCAGTCTTCCGGTATTACACTCGATTTTAGGGACAGATTGCATATTTCTAACAGTAGCTCCGCAAGTTCATTTTTTAGTTCTATTAATACTCTGGGATGAATACCATCAGGTCCCGGTGATTTACTACTCTTCAGCTTGCTGAACTGACCCATTACATCCTCCAAGGTTACAGAGAATTTGTTTAGTTTCTCTGACTCCCCCGCTTCAAATATTCTTTCCGGCACCGGTGTCCCCCCCCCAAATCCTCCTCGGTGAAGACCGAAGCAAAGAATTCATTTAATTTCTCCGCTACGGCTTTGTCCTCCTTGATCGCCCCTTTAACACCATTTTCGTCCAGCGGCCCAACCGACTCTTTGGCCGGTTTCCTGCTTTTAATGTATCTAAAAAGTTTTTACTATGTATTTTTGCTTCCAACGCTAATTTCTTCTCAAAGTCCTTTTTTGCCCTCCTTATCTCCGCTTTGCATTTGGCTTGGCATTCCTTATGATCTATCCTGTTACTTTCAGTTGGTTCTCTTCTCCACTTTCTGAAGGATTGTTTTTTGGCTCTAATGATTTCCTTTATCTTACTGTTTAGCCACGCCGGCTGACGTTTAGTCTTTTTTCCCTTTTTTCTAATACGTGGAATATATTTGTCCTGAACCTCCAGGATGGTGTTTTTAAACAGCATCCACGCCTGATGCAAGTTTTTTACTCTGCGAGCTGCTCCTTTCAGTCTTTTTTTCACCATTTTTCTCATTTTGTCGTAATCACCTTTTCTATAGTTAAACGCTAGCGTACTTGATTTCCTAGTTTCACTTCCTTCAATGCCAATATCAAAACCGATCATATTATGATCACTGTTATCAAGCGGCCCTCGTATCGTTACCCCCTGCACTAGATCATGAGCACCACTAAGGACTAAGTCTAGTATTTTTCCTTCTCTTGTCGGCTCCTGAACTAGCTGTTCCATGAAGCTGTCCTTGATTTCATCAAGAAATCTTATGTCCCTTGCGTGTACAGATGTTACATTAACCCAGTCTATATGCGGGTAATTGAAATCCCCCATTATTATTGTGTTGCCCAGTTTGTTTGCGTCCCTGATTTCCTTTAACATTTCCGCATCCGTCTGTTCGTCCTGGCCAGGCGGACGGTAGTACACTCCTATCACTATCCTTTTCCCCTTTGCACATGGAATTTCAATCCACAGTGATTCCAAGGAGTGTTTTGCTTCCTGCAGAATTTTCAATCTATTTGATTCAAGGCTCTCGTTAATATACAATGCTACCCCTCCACCAATCCGATTCACCCTATCACTACGATATAATTTGTACCCCGGTATGACAGTGTCCCACTGGTTATCCTCCTTCCACCAGGTCTCAGAGATGCCTATTATATCTAATTTTTCATTTAGTGCAATATATTCTAACTCCCCCATCTTATTTCTTAGGCTCCTGGCATTCGCATATAGACATTTCAAACTATGTTTGTTGTTCCTAAGTACATCATGCTTAGTACTTGACAGTATTAATTGGCAATCTTTTGTCTGATTTTTATTGTTATTTAAAGATACCCGATCTACTACAATCTCTTTTGCAACCTCACTATCAGGATACTCTATCTTCCCTGTTATGGTGATATCTTTGAAAGATACCTTATCCCGAACCATGCTCTTTTGAGCGACTGTCGGCCTTCCCCCCATTTCTAGTTTAAAAGCTGCTCTATCTCCTTCTTAAACGCCGATGCCAGCAGCCTGGTCCCACTCTGGTTAAGATGGAGCCCATCCTTTCGGAATAGGCTCCCCCTTCCCCAGAATGTTGCCCAGTTCCTAACAAATCTAAAGCCCTCCTCCCTGCACCATCGTCTCATCCACGCATTGAGACTCTGGAGCTCTGCCTGTCTCTTGGGCCCTGCGCGTGGCACAGGTAGCATTTCAGAAAATGCTACCCTGGAGGATCTGGATTTCAGCTTTCTACCTAAGAGCCTAAATTTTGCTTCCAGAACCTCTCTCCCACATTTTCCTATGTCATTGGTACCCACATGTACCAAGACAGCGGACTCCTCCCCAGCACTATCTAGAATCCTATCGAGTAAACTCTCGATGTGGATTAAACTTTGTACAGTGATTCTGCCATGGACCATATTGACTCAAAGGTGGTATCGTCCAAACAAGGGGCTGTACGAACAAAGATCCATTTGCTGGGAATGCAGATCGATATTCCGCAGATATCACCTCTGCACCAAGATGCCTTCTTTGACAAATGCTGATTCTGGTTCCCACAGTACACTGTTCCCATCCAGGTATGGTGTCAACACTAATGTTGGCACTACTGCTTACATCGGATCCTGGAAGCCCAGTTTGTCCAGATAATGCCAACACCTTTCTCTCCAGCTTAGAGCCCTTAGCTCCAGAGGCAGAAATGCCCACTGGGGAGGGAACACAAAGCTTCTGGAAGTTTGCCACTGCCCCCAGGGGTGGGGGGGCTATTGTCTTCCCTTGCACTTAAGTGTCAAGAAAAGATTCAAATAGAAAAATGAATTGCAGTTCTTGTACCTCTGTATACATGTCCTGTTGAGATGCTGACCGGTAGTGAAGGGTGAAGGTTAGAATTTTAACTTTTTCCTAATACACTAATTTTGAGAGCCACACAACAGTGATTCTTGCCCTTGGTTACAACAGTCATTTGTTTCTGGCATCTCTAGCATTTTTTAAAAAGATTTCTAAAATTAATTGTGGATTTAGCAATGTGATTTTTGAGTTGCACAACTTTTTACCAGGGTAACATATGGGAGTGGGGTATAACAGGTTCTGGAGGTGACCACATTGGAGGTAGATTATTGAACAGGGCCAGCCATTGTTTCTCATTTGAATGGAGAGTTCCTTTCTGCAAAATGAAAGGTTGCTTGTCTGGTAAGGTGAGAATGACAACAGTAGCAATGCAATACTCCTATCAGCAAGCCTTTCTGCATTACAAACGAGCGTATTGCAAGATTACTTGAGGTGACATAGATCATAGCTCCACATTTTGCTAGATGTCTGCTTAAATCTTATTTTGTGAGCCATTGCCCTCTAATTGCTGCTCTTTTATCTACAAAGAGCAGCAGTAGAGGACAACAATGGCTTGCAAACTGCAAGATAATGAAAGTGTGAAATTGTATTTCTTTTGGGGTGCTGATAAGTAGTGTATCTTCATCCTTGTAGCCAAAACACTGCTGATATTTCAAGAGACAGAGGCCCAGATGCACTGAATGTTTTTGATCCTTAAATGAGCCCTTAAGGAAGAATTTCCTATCCTTTACATGCACTAAAGCCTATTTTCCGACGACAGCAGCTAACGAAAACTGAATGCAGATGAGCAATTCTTCTACAAATCCCATTGAAATTACATGCACTAACCTTTTCCGATTCGTTTAACGCAGGAAAACACCGTGAAATCTAACGAGAGTCTGTACCTCTCGTTAGGGCTGTCTGCTAGAAGTTTATAAAATCCATTAAAAAAAAATAACTGGGGGGTGAAAACGCGTCAGGGGCGTCCTTTATTGACGCCCCAGGTTACCGCTGCTCCCCTCTCCCTCAGCACCAAAAAAGGAAAAAAAAAAAAAAGGATTGGGAGGGGGCAAGGGCGCTTGTCATGAGCGTCCTGTATGGAAGCCTTGCCCCCCCCCCCCCCCCCCCAGCACGAAAAATCCCCAATTTTAGCAGCCCCGGACCGGCCCGCCTCCCTTCCTGTGTATTCTCCCACAGTGGCTCCGCCTCCTGCCATGCTCCGGTCCCGTGCCCCGCCGCCCCCCCCCTTTGGTCGTAGGTACGTCAGAGGAGGGCGGGCCCAGGAAGAAAGAAGTGACGTCTGAGGAGGTCTTCTGAATCGCCGATCAGCTGTTCTTGCCCGTGCAGCAGAGGTGAGAGGTGCTGCACGGGCCGGTAAGGCAGAGGGGGGGGGGGTCGTTGGAGGGGGGGAGCGGCAGCCATGACCAGGGGCGGGGCACGGGACCGGAGCATGGCAGGAGGTGGAGCTAGTGTGGGAAAATACACAGGAAAGGAGGAGGGCCGGGCTGGGGCTGCTAAAATTGGAGTTTTTTCGTGCGGGGGGGGGGGGGGGCAAGGCGTCCATACAGGACGCTCATGACGAGCGCCTTTGCCCCCTCCCGAAACACACGTGTTTGTGGGGGTTTTTTTGTTTTGACAGCTGGGCCTTTGTGGCATGCGCAGGGCAGCCAGCATAACGCTTGGCTGCTCTGCGCATGCTTTAGGCGCTGATTAACGACGGGTTTAACGATGCTGTGATACATCCTACTTTGCAATACCGCTCCGAACATTTCTGGAGTGTTTTTGTAGTGCATTCCTCGTTTTTAAAAAATCGTTAAGCACTTTTACGTTTCTTATTTTTTAACGTTTGGTTGGTGCATCTGGCCCAGAGTATAGTGAACACTCTAAGCACCCTACTGACCTTGTAATAGTTGACTTTTCCCTTCTTGAAAGGATCTCTGCTCTCTTCTGTAGACTCCAAATTTTTCCAGTCTTAATGCAAGAATGGAACGCCCTCCTGAATGAATTCCAACACACCAATGCACAGAGCTTTTTTTTTTTTTTTTGGGGGGGGGGGGGGTCATTTGGGAACTTTATCTGATTTTGTTTTCTACTCGCCTTAGAACTTTTTCATGTGCACTAATTGATGTGGCAGGGCATTTTTAATATGACGCAAGTCTGACTTGGACGTTTTGCTTCAAACATCCAGAATCCAAAAGTGGCAAATATAGTGATTTTTGAAACGGCAAATCTTTTTTTGCTCTCTCCTCCCCCCCCCCCTCCCAAAATGGCCGCTAGCTAGATGTTTGTGTTGTGTGTGTGTTTGGTTCATTTAAAAATAAAAATCAACTGAAAAATGGATAAAATCAAGCCATTGGGATGTAGGAGGAGCCAGAATTCTTAATAAACTGGCTACACAAAACGACCCTGCAGGGCATTGGGGCACCCTAGGGGGGGCACTGCAGTGGGCTTCACAGAAAAGGTACACATTCTCAGGTACACATCTTGCTGTTACCCCCTTATATTGTATGGTGAGTTCCTTAAAACACACTATATCCAACTGTACACCACTATAATAGCCCTTATGGCTGCAGGTGTCGCCTGTATTGTGGGTTCAGTAGGTTTTTGGTGAGATTTGAAAGGTTCATATTTTCCACCACAAGTGTAACAGAGTTGGGATATGGGCCTGGGTCTCCTTTTCTACCGTGCACTGTATGGACCACTAGGCTACTCCAGGGAGTAGCTTTGATGCTCCAGTAGGACTGGCTATATGACTATAACATTTGAGGCTGTCATAGAGGCTTTTTATGTACTGGGTTTTTTTTTTTTTACATCTTTGGGGGGTGGGAGGGATCAGTGACAGCTGGGGGAGTAAAGGGGGGTTAAGCTTTAATGCCTCCAGTGGTCATTTAGGACACCTATTTCTGACTTAGTTGTGATTAAAAATAAGTCTAGACCAAAACATTTAAATTGTAGCCCTGGACATTTTGGATTTGTTCCATTATGGCAGAAAAACATCCAAGTGTTAGGCATGACCTAAACTTGCCCCGACACGCCCCCTTGTGATTTGGACGCACTGCAGATGAACTGTATAGATACCTATCTGAAAGAATAGGTTTCGAAAATAGTGATTTGAAAGTTTTGGGAAACAAAACATCCAAATGCTGCTTTGCCACTTTTAAGCATTTTTCTGTTTCAAACATGAGCCCCTTAATGCATGAATTCATAAGTTAATGTGTGTGAAATGATTTTGTGCATACAAAATTTAAGATGTGCAACGAATGCGTGTTCTGAGTTTTACTGTGCATTCTTTGTAAAGTTCTAATATATTTCAGTTGTTGGACATAGGCCATGGGGGCAGTACATTCATATGTTGTAGCTTTAGAGGAAGTCTTACATTTAATCTACTTGTCATATACCAAACAAAGCTGTGGACAGTTTAATAAAAAAAACTTTTTAAACCAGTTATAGTTTTTCTATAAATGAATAATGGCAGTTCTTCGAGTACCTGGTTTTGAGAAATTGCATAAGATATGCAAGTTTCTGGGATACTGCTAGCCTATTTCTATTTTCTGAAGTAGACAAAGCTTTGATGTAACCAGTCAAGAGGAATAGATTTTGAATACTGCAGGAAACGTAGAAAACAGGATAGAAATGGGGGCAGAGGGAAGGGTCTTCAAAGATTTCTGGCTGCTTGAGAAGGAAAGAATTGATCAATGAAAATCTGAGAGGTTAAATGGTTATTGGGAGGGGGAGGTTCACTACTTGGAGGTACTGAACAGCAGTGCTGGAGAGGCAGGAAGAGATTAAGAAATGTAGATAACATCAGTGAAACTGGTAACAATAGGAAGAGACTAATGAACCAGAGCAGTGATGCTGAAAAAGGAGAGAACCCAAGACAGTTGTGGAAAACATAATAGTAGGGAGGGGATATTCTGAGAAGGCAGGCATAGAGCAGATAGAGAAACAGAGAATTAGGAGTGGAATAGAAATGCTCAGAAAAGCAGTGAATAACGTAAGCTGGAATGTGGGAATATGGTTGAAGATAGAATTAGCAGATCCGATAGAATGAATTGGATGAGACTTTAGTGCCAGAGCCAATTAGTCGTTGTATTTAGGAACTGGCAGTGAACCATTAGTTCATGACACAAGGAAAGTAGAGATCAAAATAGGGCAATTTTCAATAAAGAATACAATAAGATCAGCACAGTTAAGAATGGGAAGAGTTCAGAAGAATGAAAATTGAAATGAATCTCTTGAGGGAAATGGTCCACATTACCTGGAAATGAATGCTGGTTTGGGGTAGGAGTAAAAACATTATGTAGAAGTTGTCATGAGTTTGACTTGGAGTGCAGGTCAGAGGAAATAAGGCAGTTGTAGCACACTGGCATTGGAATTGATAAAACAATTACTTTTTTCCTTGTCATCAGCAGCAGATGAATCCATTAACAGTTGAGTTGTATCCGCCCACCAGCAGGTGGAGATAGAGAACACTGAAAAAACATAGTGCCTCTTGGACGGCTAGCCCCAACTGCCTTCAGTATTACTCTATCTCCCAGCAGGTGTGGACGTAGCTTGATCAGCTCCTGGATTTCAGACTGCCTGGGGTAGTTCCTGTTCTTTGCTAGTTGAGCAGGGGTGTTGTGGCTGGTGGTGCCCACTTTGAAGGCAAATAGGTTCGCCCTTCCCCTGCCTTACCCATTCCCCCCGCCTCCCGAAGTCCCTCTGTTGCTGCCTGCCTCCAACTTTCCTCCCAGCATTAAAAAAAAAAAAGCTTGCTTTTACTGCTTGGCTGTTCTGAGGCTTTTTCCAGTGATTCTGGTTCTGTGCAGCTTGACTGGAGCTTGTTGGTCCTGTGACATGAGTGGTGCCCAGCTCCTCCAGGGAGGTCCCGCGGACGCCATTCCAATCGGGGTAAGTTTTGGTGCGAAGCTGCCATTGTATTGCTATATTCTCAGAGGACAAGCAGGCTGCTTGTTCTCACGACTGGGTTGACGTCCACGGCAGCCCCCACCAACCGGAACAAAAACGTCGCGGGCGGTCCCGCACGCAGGGTACGCCCACCGCGCATGCGCGGCCGTCTTCCCGCCCGTGCGCGACCGTTCCCGCTCAGTTTTTTTGATTCCACGCTGGAGAGAGACGTGTTATCGTCTGTCAGCCCCGGAAACCGGATTTTTTCGTACACGTTCGCACTTCTTTCCTTCTGTTAAAAAAAAAAGAGAGAAGTTTGTCCCCTCGTCGTCTTTAGCCGCGGGGGCGCCTCGTTGCGGCCTTGTGGCCGCACGGTCGTTTTCTTTTTTCGGGTGTGCTTTTCACCACCACCATCGACGACTTTGACTTCTCCGATGCGATTTTTCCGTCGATGTCCTCGAAGGTCCCGAGCGGATTCAAGAAGTGTGGTCGGTGCGGCCGGCAGATCTCGCAAACCGATACCCACGCTTGGTGCCTCCAGTGCCTTGGGCCGGAGCATAATACCAAGACGTGCACCTTGTGTCTCGGCTTGCGGAAGCGGACACAGGTGGCGAGGCAAGTTCTTCGGGACCGTCTTTTTGGAACTTGCGCCGGCCCCTCGACGTTGACGGCATCGGTGTTGACGGCCGGATCTTCGGTACCGGTACTGATGTCGACGAAATCGGCACCGACGATGGCACCGACCCCAGGAGTACAGGTACCGACGGGGGTGAGCGGCCGTGCGGGCAATCGGCCCCGGCCACTCCCTCTACCCAGGGCCATCGGGACCGAACCCTGTCAGACCCGATCCCTCGAGACCGGGGGGGGGGGGTTCTACCTCCTCGTCATCTCTGCCGCCGAGCGCCGATGATGGGCACCGAAAGAAAACCAAAAAGCACAGTCATCGGTCGCCCACGGCGCACGGGACTACCAGCTCCGGCGCCTTGAGAGAGGATTCAACGCCGAGGAAGCGGCAGTGCTGAGAGGGAGCGTTCCCCCTTGGTTGAAGAGGTGTCACTGCGTCAGTCCGTGGGTGCTTTGGTACCGTCTCCTGGACCCGAGCAGCTTCCGACACTCACACTGGCCCCCTTGCCTTTCCCGACAGCGGGCCTTGACCAGTGCCTCCGAGCCATCCTTCCGGGGATTCTGGAAGGGCTGATGCGCCAGGCTCTGCCGGCACCGGGGGTGCTTGCGCCCCCGGCGCCGTTGATGGAGGCGCCGGTGTGCTCTAGCCCGATGCCACGGCCCCCGACGCCGCTTGCGGCACTGGTGTCGACCGCCACGCAGGTGGAGTCGACGTCGATGGAGGGAGCTTCATCCCCGCTGGCGTGGGAGTCCACCGCTCGACGCCATCACCGGGGACTTGGTTCCTCGCAGTTGAGATGGGCCCGGTTGAGGTCTGAGCTGGAAGAGCTCATGTCCGACACCGAGGAAGAGGCCTCGTGGGGGGAGGAGGAGGACCCCAGATATTTCTCCTCAGAGGAGTCTGTGGGCCTTCCCTCCGACCCCACTCCTTCACCGGAGATGAAGCTCTCGCCCCCTGAGAGCCTCTCTTTTGCCTCCTTCATCAGGGGTATGTCTATATGCATTCCCTTTCCTGTGGTCTCTGTGGATGAGCCGAGGGCTGAGATGCTCGAGGTCCTCGACTATCCATCACCACCTAGAGAGTCTTCCACGGTGCCGTTGCACAATGTCCTCAAAGACACTGCTTCGGAACTGGCTGAAGCCATTATCTAACCCCACCATACCCAAGAAAGCGGAGTCCCAATACAGGATCCACTCTGACCCAGAGTTGATGCGGCCTGAATTGCCTCATGACTCGGTGGTCGTGGACTCTGCTCTCAAGAGAGCACGGAGTTCAAGGGATACCGCCTCTGCGCCCCCGGGGCGGGAGTCTCGCACTCTGGACTCGTTTGGGAGGAAGGCCTACCAATTTTCCATGCTCGTGACCCGCATTCAGTCATACCAGCTCTACACGAGCATTCACATGCGGCACAATGTGAGGCAACTGGCGGACCTGGTTGACAAGCTCCCTCCGGAGCAGTCCAGGCCCTTTCAGGAGGTGGTCAGGCAGCTGAAGACGTGCAGAAAGTTCCTGTCCAGGGGTATCTGACACCTGTGATGTGGCATCTCGAGCTGCAGCCCAAGGTATAGCGATGTTCAGACTCTCATGGCTGCGTGCCTCTGATCTGGACAACCGCACCCAGCAACGGCTGGCGGATGTCCCTTGCCGGGGGGGGGGGGATGATATTTTCGGCGAGGTCGAGCAGTTGGTGGACCAACTACACCAGCGGGAAACCGCCCTCGACAAGCTCTCCCACCGGGCGCCTTCAGCATCCACCTCAGCAGATGGACGTTTTTCCCGGGCCAGGCAGGCTGCGCCCTACGCATACAACAAGCGTAGGTACACCCAGCTGGCCCGAAAGCCTCCTCAGGCACAGGGACAGTCCCAGCGCGCTCATTCCAGTCAACAGCGTGCGCCTAAGCAGCCCCCAGCGCCTCCACAGCAAAAGCCGGGGACGGGTTTTTGACTGGATCCATGGGAACATAGCCGCCATCAAAGTGTCCGTACTGGACAACCTGCCGGTCGGGGGGAGGTTGAAAGTTTTTCACCAAAGGTGGCCTCTGATAACCTCCGACCAGTGGGTTCTCCAAATAGTGCGGTGCGGATACACCCTGAATTTGGCCTCCACTCCACCAAATTGCCCGCCGGGAGCCCAATCCTTCAGTTCCCATCACAAGCAGGTACTTGCAGAGGAACTCTCCGCCCTTCTCAGCGCCAATGCGGTCGAGCCCGTACCAGCCGGGCAGGAAGGGCAGGGATTCTATTCCAGGTACTTCCTTGTGGAAAAGAAAACGGGGGGGGGGGGGGGGGGGGGGAGGGGATGCGTCCCATCCTAGACCTGAGAGGCCTGAACAAATACCTGGTCAAAGAAAAGTTCAGGATGCTTTCCTTGGGCACCCTTCTACCAATGATTCAGAAAGACGATTGGCTATGTTCCCTGGATTTAAAGAATGCTTACACTCGCATCCCGATACTGCCAGCCCACAGGCAGTATCTCAGATTCTGCCTGGGGACACGGCACTTTCAGTATTGTGTGCTGCCCTTTGGGCTTGCCTCTGCCCCACAGGTGTTCACTAAGTGCCTCGTGGTGGTTGCAGCGTATCTACGCAAGCTGGGAGTGCTCGTGTTCCCGTATCTTGACGATTGGCTGGTCAAGAACACCTCAGAGGCAGGGGCTCTCCGGTCCATGCAGTGCACTATTCACCTCCTGGAGCTGCTGGGGTTTGTGATAAATTACCCAAAGTCCCATCTCCAGCCAGTCCAATCTGTGGAATTCATAGGAGCTCTGCTGAATTCACAGACGACTCAGGCCTTTCTTCCCGAAGCGAAGGCCCACAACCTCCTGTCCCTCGCTTCCCAGACCAGAGCGTCTCAGCAGGTCACAGCTCGGCAGATGTTAAGACTCCTGGGTCATATGGCCTCTACAGTTCATGTGACTCTCATGGCTCGTCTTCACATGAGATCTGCTCAATGGACCCTAGCTTCCCAGTGGTGCCAAGCCACCGGGAATCTAGAAGATGTCATCCGTCTGTCCCTCAGTTGCCGCAATTCGCTGCACTGGTGGACACTTCGGACCAATTTGACCCTGGGACGTCCATTCCAAATTCCGCAGCCCACGAAGGTGCTGACGACGGATGCATCTCGCCTGGGGTGGGGAGCTCATGTCGATGGGCTTCACACCCAGGGTCTGTGGTCCCTCCAGGAACAGGATCTTCAGATCAACCTCCTGGAGCTCCGAGCGGTCTGGAACGCACTGAAGGCCTTCAGAGATCGGCTGTCCTACCAAATTATCCAAATTCGGACAGACAATCAGGTTGCAATGTATTATATCAACAAGCAGGGGGGCACCGGATCTCGCCCCCTGTGTAAGGAAGCCGTCGGGATGTGGCGTTGGGCCTGCCAGTTCGGCATGCTTCTCCAAGCCACATACCTGGCAGGCATAAACAGTCCGGCCGACAGACTGAGCAGAGTCATGCAACCGCACGAGTGGTCGCTCCATTCCAGAGTGGTACGCAAGATCTTCCGAGAGTGGGGCACTCCCTCGGTGGACCTTTTTGCCTCTCAGACCAACCACAAGCTGCCTCTGTTCTGTTCCAGACTACAGGCACACGGCAGACTGGCGTCGGATGCCTTTCTCCTCCATTGGGGGACCGGCCTCCTGTATGTTTATCCTCCCATACCTTTGGTGGGGAAGACCTTACTGAAGCGCAAGCAAGACCACGGCACCATGATTCTGATAGCGCCTTTTTGGCCCCATCAGATCTGGTTCCCTCTACTTCTGGAGTTGTCCTCCGAAGAACTGTGGAGATTGGATTGTTTTCCAACTTTCATTTCGCAGAACGACGGCACCCCAACCTTCAGTCTCTGGCTCTCACGGCCTGGATGTTGAGGGCGTAGATTTTGCTTCTTTGGGTTTGTCTGAGGGTGTCTCCCGGGTCTTGCTTGCCTCTAGAAAGGATTCCACTAAAAAGAGTTACTTTTTCAAGTGGAGGTTTGTCGTCTGGTGTGAGAGCAAGGCCCTAGAACCTCGTTCTTGCCCTGCAAAGAACCTGCTTGAATACCTTCTGCACTTATCAGACTCTGGCCTCAAGACCAACTCAGTAAGGAATCACCTTAGTGCGATTAGTGCTTACCATCATCATGTAGAGGGTAAAGCCATCTCTGGAGAGCCTCGATTCATGAGAGGCTTGCTTTTGTCAAGGCCCCCTGTCAAGCCTCCTTCAGTGTCATGGGATCTCAACGTTGTCCTCACCCAGCTGATGAAACCTCCTTTTGAGCCACTGAATTCATGCCATCTGAAGTACTTGACCTGGAAGATCATTTTCTTGGTGGCAGTTACTTCAGCTCGTAGAGTCAGTGAGCTGCAGGCCCTGGTAGCTCATGCTCCATATACCAAATTTCATCATAACAGAGTAGTCCTCCGCACTCACCCTAAGTTTCTGCCAAAGGTGGTGTCGGAGTTCCATCTTAACCAGTTAATTGTCTTCCCAACATTCTTTTCTAGACCACATACCCGCCCTGCTGAACGTCAGTTGCACACATTGGACTGCAAGCGAGCGTTGGCCTTCTATCTGGAGCAGATACAGCCCTACAGACAGTCCGCCCAATTGTTTGTTTCTTTCGACTCCAATAGGAAAGGGATCGCTGTGGGGAAACGCACCTTATCAAATTGGCTAGCAGACTGCATTTCCTTCACTTACGCCCAGGCTGGGCTGGCTCTTGAGGGTCATGTCACGGCTCATAGTGTTAGAGCCATGGCAGCGTCAGTGGCCCACTTGAAGTCAGCCACTATTGAAGAGATTTGCAAGGCTGCGACGTGGTCATCGGTCCACACATTCACATCACATTACTGCCTCCAGCAGGATACCCGACGCGACAGTCGGTTCGGGCAGTCGGTGCTGCAGAATCTGTTTGGGGTTTGAATCCAACTCCACCCTCCAGGACCCGATTTTATTCTGTTCAGGCTGCACTCTCAGTTAGTTGTTCTTCGTAGGTCAATTTCTGTTATGCCCTCGCCGTTGCGAGGTTAAATTGACCTGGGTTCTTGTTTGAGTGAGCCTGAGAGCTAGAGAGACCCCAGTCGTGAGAACAAGCAGCCTGCTTGTCCTCGGAGAAAGCGAATGATACATACCTGTAGCAGGTGTTCTCCGAGGACAGCAGGCTGATTGTTCTCACCAACCCTCCCTCCTCCTCTTTGGAGTTGCGTTTTACTCATGCTTTTGCTTGTCATTCAACTGAGCGGGAACGGTCGCGCGGTGGGCGTACCGTGCGTGCGGGACCGCCCGCAAAGTTTTTCTTCCGGTTGGTGGGGGCTGCCGTGGACGTCAACCCAGTCGTGAGAACAATCAGCCTACTGTCCTCGGAGAACACTTGCTACAGATATGTATCATTCGCTTTCCCATCCTTGCAGGTGATGGCTGCTGAAGGAGTTTAGCGCTGCTCCTGTTGTGGTAAATGCAGATCCGCAGCGGGGCTGTGTAAAACGTGCTCCTTAGATGCGCATGCTAGTATGAGCATGATGAGCAATGTTTCTTCCCGTTCGATGGAGCTGGCAGCGGGCGCCAGTTTGGAAGCGCCGCATGTCTCGACCCTCGCGGCTGCGGAGGAGTCTGAGTGCAGGGAGACGCCTCGTTTAGAGGCTGCCAGAGGAGCTCCTACATCTGTTTATCCTAATTCAGAGGCAGAGGGTCAGGGTAAGTTTTTCTCCCCTGAGTTTGTACTTTTAATGCATAAGGCTTTCATGCTGAAAAGAGCTCTGCCGCGGGTGTCTGACACTGCGTTGCATCCTGGCTTCCCTCCAGGTGTTGATGCCCCGGGGATGGCTTCAGAGGTTTTTTCCTCCCCCGAGCGTTGGAAACACGCTAAACATAGACGGGTAAATTCCCCGTCTGAAAGTGGCGCATATCCCCTTACCCCCCCCCCCCCTCCCACCCCCCCCCCCCCCCCCCCCCCCCCCCCCCCCCCCCCCCCCGTCCCCGTGGTCGGGCTGTGGAGAGTCTGAGGGATCTGGCAGGCCCTCAAGGACAGATGATTCCGAGGAGGGTGCCTGTTTGCCACTGGATTTGGATGATACCAGTGCTGTCTGGATTTTCCACCGCGATGAGCTGCCAGTTCTCATTACTGACGCCTTGCAGGCCCTCTCGATTGATCCTGCTGAAGGCGAGGCCTCCTCTGTTAATCTTAGGATGGCGAGTACTAAGAAGCCTACTCAGGCCTTTCCGGTGCATGACTCCATCCAAGAGCTTATTTCAACTCGGTCTGACCCCGGTGGGCCAGGGCTATGGGTCAGCTTTACCCTCTGAGTGAGGAGCACTTGGCCCCTTTGGGGATGCCTAAAGTGAATGCATTGGTCACGGCAGTGACAAAAAAAGACTACTCTCCCAGTAGAAGGAGGGGTCGCTTTGAAAGACATGCAGGACTGGTGGCTTGAGTTCGTGCTGAAGCGGTCCTTTGAAATTGTGGGCCTTGCCTTTGAAGGCGTCTATTTGCAGTTCCTATGCAGCCCGGGCATGTCTGTCTTGGCTACAGCAGGCGGTGGAACAGCCCGTCGATGGTGTGGGCCTCCTTTCTGAGGTTGGCCCGCGGATGGAGTCGGCCCTGTCATTTTTGGCTAACGCCCTTTATGATCTGTTCAGAACTTCGGCTAAACAGATGTCTGTGGCGGTGTCCACCCGCCGCCTTCTTTGGCTGCGGCATTGGGCGGCTGACATGGCTTCTAAGCAAAGGCTGGTGAGGCTTCCCTTTCGGGGCCTCCTGTTATTCGGAGAGGAATTGGAGAAGATTGTGAAAGACCTGGGGGAATCTAAATCCCAGCGGTTACCTGAGGATAGGCCGAGGCCTTCCAAGGGTTCTGTTTCCCTCCTCTTCCAGACCTCGCTTTCGTGAAGCTCGCAGGTATCGACCGGGGCGCTCTGCTGAGTTTTCTCAACGTGCCCGTTTTCAGCAGTGGAACTCCTTTCGCTTGGACAAACATTCCACAGGGCCGGTTCAAGGCCAGGAGTTCAGGGGCGTCCTCCACAATGATGGGACACGGGTCCACTCCTTCTTGCCTGTAATAGGAGGATGTCTTTCCCTCTTTCTAGAGGAGTGGACCAAGATTACCTCAGATCAGTGGGTCCTGGACCTGATCAGAGAAGGTTACCGACTGGAATTCGGTGCCCCGGTGAGAGACGTGTTTGTGGAATCCCAATGCGGCACTGCCGTAAAACGGGCGGCGGTAGAGGAGACCTTACAAGTCTTGCTGCACTTAGGAGCAGTGATCCCGGTGCCTCCCGCCGAACGTGGCTGCGGCCGCTATTCCATTTATTTTGTCGTGCCTCGAAAAGGCGGGTCTTTCAGACCGATCCTCAACTTAAGTCAACGAGGCTCTGAGTACGACATTTTCGCATGGAAACCCTGCGCTCTGTCATTGCGGCGGTTCAGCCAGGAGAGTTTCTCACGTCTCTGGACCTAAAAGAAGCTTATTTGCACATTCCTATCTGGCCTCCACACCAGCGGTTCCTCCGCTTTGCGGTGTTGGGAAAGCATTTCCAGTTTCAGGCCTTGCCTTTCGGCCTAGCCACAGCTCCCGTACCTTTTCCAAGGTAATGGTGGTCGTAGCTGCCTGTCTCAGGCAAGAGGGTATCAGAGTTCACCCTTATGTCGACGACTGGCGCATCAGAGCGGATTTGGCAACCGAGAGTCGTCTTGCCACAGCCAGAGTGGTGGCTGTCTTGCAGGCGCTAGGCTGGGTGGTCAATATACCCAAGTCACCTGACCCCCTCTGTCTCAAGTATTTGGGGGGTCCGGTTCGACACGGCATCGGGGTTTGTCTTTCCCCCGACTAAAGGCGGTGCAAGCTTCAGAATCAGGTCCGTCTGCTCCTGCGGATGTCTCGCCTGCGAGCTTGGGACTTTGTCCAGCTGCTGGGGTCGATGACGGCCACCTTGGAGGTGGTGCCTTGGGCGAGAGCGCATATGAGGTCTCTGCAAATTTCCCTGCTTCAACAATGGTCTCTGATGTCCCAGGAATATCAACGCAGTCTAACGTTGCTCCCTGCGACCCGGCTCAGTATGGAGTGGTGGCTCTCCGACAGGATGCTGCACCAAGGAATGCCTCTTGCGTTTCCTTCTTGGTGCCTGGTGATAACCGATGCCAGCCTTTTAGGTTGGGGAGCGCATTGCCAGGGAAGCTATGCTCAGGGTCTGTGGATGAGGGGTGGTCCAATCGCTTGGAACTGAGAGCGATATTCCAGGCTCTTATGGCCTTTCAAAAGACTCTGAAGGGGCTTGCTGTCCGGGTTCTGTCAGACAACACGACAGCGGTGGCATACATAAATCGTCAGGGAGGCACTCAGTGCAGGGCCCTGGCCGCGGACGCTGCTCAGATTTGGCAGTGGTCCGAGCTACACCTGCAGCTTCTGTCGGCAGCTCACATAGCAGGTCAGAGCAATGTGCAAGCCGATTTTCTCAGCAGGCATCAAATCGACTCGGCGGAATGGGAACTGGCAGAACAAGTTTTTCTTAGATTTGTGCCAAATGGGGGACTCCTGGAATGGATCTAATGGCGTCAGGTGCAAAGGCCAAAGTACCTCGCTTTTTCAGCCGAAGAAGAGATCCTTGGCAGGGTTGGATGCTCTGGCTCAATCCTGGCCCTCGGAGCTCCTGTATGTGTTCCCTCCTTGGCCCTTGATAGGGCGAGTCCTACTGCGGATTCGACAGCACCGAGATCTGGTTCCCTTCGCTCCAGATTGGTCAAGGCGCCCGTGGTATGCGGATCTCTGCCGGATGTTGGTGGATGCTCCGGTGCTTTTGCCCTTGGTGCCGAACCTGTTGGTTCAGGGTCCGGTGTCTATGAAGGATCCTTGCCGATTTGGTCTTACGGCCTGGCTATTGAGAGGGCACAATTGAGACAAGGGCTACTCTAACAAGGTCATCTCCACTCTCTTGCAGGCCCGCAAGCGGTCCACCTCCGCAGCTTATGCTCGGATCTGGCACAAATTTGAGGCGTGGGGTGTTTCAAAGGCGATTACACCCACACGAGCTACGGCCTTGACAGTGCTGAACTTTTTGCAGGAGGGCTTACAAAAAGGCCTGGCTTACAATTCCCTGTGGGTGCAAGTGGTAGCATTATCATGCTATTGAGGGAAAGTCGCTGGCTGGTCCCTTGCTCATCCAGACATTGCCTGATTTCTCAGAGGGGTGCTTAGGCTCCGTCCCGTCCGGTTGCCCTCTCTGGCCTGGAACCTGGGGCTGGTGTTGAAGGCTCTTCAGTGTTCGCCCTTCGAGCCGCTTAAGTGAGCTTCGGAGAAAGATGTGACTCTCAAGACAGTCTTTTTGGTGTCTTATTACATTGGCTAGACGCGTGTCTCAGCTGCAGGCGTTGTCCTGTCGGGACCCTTTTCTGCAATTCTCTGAGTCCGGAGTAACGGTACGTATGGTGCCTTCCTTCCTGCCTAAGGTGGTTTCAGCGTTTCACCTGAATCAGCCCATTTTTCTTCCTTCCTTTTCTAGGGAAGAGTTCCTGGACTCCTTTGGGCAGTTACATCTTCTGGATGTCCACAGGGCGCTGTTGCAGTATCTACAGATGTCAAATGACTTCAGGACTTCTGATCACCTTTTTGTCTTGTTGTCAGGTCCTTGGCGTGGAGGCCCGGCGTCTAAGGCCACTATAGCCCGTTGGCTCAAGGAAGTCATTTTTTTCTGCATATCTGCTTTCAGGGTCGGTCTCCGCCTGAAGCGTTTAAGGCGCATTCCACGAGAGCAATTTCTTCCTCGTGGGCTGAAACGGGTGCACTCTCTTCAAGAGATCTGTAGTGCTGCTACTTCGGCTTCTCAGCTCTCATTTGTCCAGCATTATAGGCTGGATGTTGCAGCGAAGCAGGACGCTATTTTTGGAGCACAAGTGCTTGCTCGCGGTGTGGCCTGTTCCCACCCTAAGTAGAGATTGCTTTTGTACATCCCGTCAGTTAATGGATTCATCTGCTGCTGATGACAAGAAAGGGAAAATTAGGTTCTTACCTTGGTAATTTTCTTTCCTTTAGTCACAGCAGATGAATCCATGATCCCTCACTGTCTGACTTGTTTTTTGTTCAGATCTTTCATGCAGATATAGATCTCATTTTGAGAAGTTGGATACCAGTTCTCAAAATTTCTACATGATGTTCTACTATAGGAGGTTGAGTTCATCCCTCTTTTGTATGGTTATTGCTCCTGTTCTGGGGCGTTTGTTCGCTGTGAGGAAAGTTTGTTATACCTTTATGGTTCACTCTGCTTTGGAAATCTCAAATACTGAAGGCAGTTGGGGCTAACCGTCCAAGAGGCACTATGGTTTTTCAGTGCTCCTCTATCTCCACCTGCTGGTAGGCGGATACAACCCATCAGTTAATGGAGGCATCTGCTGTGACTAAAGGAAAGAAAATTACCAAGGTAAGAACCTAATTTTCCCATGAGCAGCACTGAAAGATAAGTTGAAATTAATGAAGTGGAAATGGACTTTAAATACAGCCTACCAGTACTTTTTCAAGAGAACAGTAGAGATAGAGTTGGTATCCATTGAAATTTGAGGCGGTAGCTTGAGCCAGTCCTCCCTCCCCCCCCCCCCCCCCCCAACCCCCGATATAGCATGTTCTTTCCAAGTGGTGTTTTACAGAAGGCAGAGGGTAGGGTTGAAGGCCATTTTTCTCAGTAGAGGAGGATGAATGGTGGAGTGCTGCAGGGATCTGTACTGGGACCGGTGCTATTTAACTTTTATAAATGATCTGGAAATCAGAACAAGTGAGGAGATTAATTTTGCGGATGACACAAAACTATTCAAAGTTGTAAAAACACATGTGGATTATGAAGAATTGCAGGAGGACCTTAGGGAACTAGAAGACTGAGTGTCCAAATGACAGATGAAATTTAATGTGGACAGATGCAAAGTAATGCATGTTGGGAGGAATGGTCCAAATCATAGTTATTTAATGTTCCGGTCCACTATAGGAGTTTGCATTCAGAAGGGAGACCTAGGTGTCATTGTGGACATTGCACTGAGGTTTTCCGCTCAGGGAAGCAAACAGGATCCTGGGGATTGTTGGGAGAGGGGTGCAAAATAAGACTAAGAATGTTGTACTGCTGCTGTATCGCTCCATGGTGCAACCTCGCTTTGAGTGTTGTGTTCAGTTCTGGTCGTATCTCAAAGGAGATAATGATGGAATTGGAAAAGGTTCAAGGAAAAGAGGATCTGGAACTGCTTCTGTATGACAAAAGGAGGTTGGGGCTGTTCAACTTGGAAAAGAGCTGGGGTGGGGAATATGCTTGATCTACCAAATCCTGAGTGCAATGGATGGAAGTGAATCCGTTTTTCTCTCAGAGAGTACAAAAACAGAGGGACACCCGGTGAAATTGCATGGAAATACTTTTAAAACAAATAGGAAGAAATATTTCATACAGAGTGGTTAAGCTTTGGAGCTTGTTGCTGAAGGATGTTTGGAAAAGGTTTGGACAAGTTCTGGAGGAAATGGCCTGTTGAGATGGACATGGGAGAAGCCACTGCTTTCCCTTGTATTTGTAGCATGGAATGGTGCTGCTGGTTGTTTCTGCCAGGTACTTGTGATGTGGATTGGCCTCTGGTGGAAGCAGGATACTGGGCTGGATGGTACTTGTGACGTGGATTGGCCTCTGCTGGAAGCAGGATACTGGGGTTCCTTATGTTCTTATGGCAATTCACGGTCTCTAGAACTATCTCTTCAGATTTTTTTTTTAATTTTGTCTTTATTGATAACATGAGATATTGCCACACAATTCCCAATAGTGTCTCATACCTCGCAACATATACTGGCACTTAGTATACATGTCAACATTAACCCGTGCTTTTTATGACCCTCCCCCCAAACTTTCAAGCCACAAATTGAATCAATGACATAAAATTTGTTTTCTGATGTTAGTTCTGAATGATTTGAAATCGCTGCCATTTTTGTGCTGGTTTTCACTTTGATAATCAGAAGACTGAGTTATTGTAATTTGTTGTGTAATTCCCTGTTTTTGTATCACCAAATATAGCACTTAATTTTATCACTAACACTTGCAAGTTTGGTCATGTTACTTCTCTCCTTAATGCTTATTAACTTCTGAACTATTCCAAAATTAAAGTACTAATTGTTTTCACACGGCCTTTTACAATGGTCTCCCATGTTTAATTTCATTTATTAGCACTTATATCCTACGTTATCTGATGCAATATCAGTTTAATGAGGGAGAAAAATACAATAAATTTTAAAGTAAAATCCACGCAAGTAGAAAAGAAAATAAAAAGTCAAATATATCTATTGGAAACAGGATCATGGCTGCTGGCTACCCATTAATAAAAGCTTAGTTATAACTACAGATACTTGTAATTCAAATGCTAAATGTTGATCTATAATTCTAATATTTTATGTTAGATCCAACGGATATGAAACTTGATCAATTGTGAAACGTTTGTAGGAAATAGGGCAAAAAAAGTTTTAAAAAATGTTGTTAAAAATTAATATTCAGATACCTTGTCACCTTCAAATGTGTCTGTCGTTTGGAGCAGAATCGCACGGTGATCCTACCCCTTTTTGGTTGAGGCGGTGAAAAAATTGTTTGAGCAGTGGCAGCGCCAGAAACAAATATATCTTTGGCAAAATCATGATTTTTATGTCAGACACTCTTCCCAATCATTAAAGTTCTAGTTCTTCCCACTGGTCTAATTCATGGAATAATTCCCAAATTTTAGGAGGAAAATTAGCCTTATATAGATCTGATAACTTCGGTGTAAGATTGATGCCCAGGTATCGGAGGGAGTGATGAGCGTTCCATCGAAAGGGATATTGCTGTCTAAGTGAGGCCACAGCTTCACTCGATAACGCAAGGCCCATAATCTGACTTATCCATGTTCACCTGAAAACCGGAAACCTGTCCATACTAGTGTAGGCCCTGTATCACCAGTGGCAGAGAGTCCTGGGGATCTGTCAGTGTAAGAAGCTCTGCAAATAGCATTATCTTATGGACATCCGTCCCCATGTAGAGGCCATGTATATTTGGGTGAGCTCATATAGTTTGAGCCAGCGGTTCAATGGTTAACGTGAACAGTGGGGATAGCACACATCCCTGCCGGGTCCCTCACCCCAAAGGGAACAAGTCTGAGCTGGCACCATTGATATGCAAAGAGGCTAGCAGGAATGCATAGAGAAGTTTGAGCCATGAGACAAAGCGCCCTGAAAAGCCCATATGAGCTAAAACCGAGAACATAAGACCAATGAACTCGATCAAATGCTTTCTCTTCATCAAGAGAAAGCAATATAATGTAGGTTCTCATATGGTCCCCGCCTCATGGATCAAGTGAAGCGCTGTACGTATATTAAATGGTTGTCACCTCACTATGAAACCCGCTTGGTCTATGTGTACTAATTTTGGCATCACCTTCTGTAGTCACCTAGCTAGAATTTTTGTAAATATTTTATCTGTTCACAGTAATATCGGACGGTAAGATCCACAGTGTTGGGGATCCTTTCCTGGTTTCAATTACACTACAATATTTGCCAAACGCCAGGAGTAAGACAACTCTGTTTGAAACTCTGTCGTTGAAGACTCGGACCAAGAGTGGCTCTATTAACTTGCTATAACATTTGTAAAATTTTAGTGAACCCATCCGTCCCTGGAGCTTTCCCATTAGCAAGTCTTTTATAGCCTATGCCACCTCATCTAAAGTAATTGGGGCTGACAACGCGTTCCCCTCTGCTTGGGATAGCCTAGGTAATGCAGTTTGTGTGAGATAATACTGGATCTCATATATCTGCGATAATTCGTCTACCTGATGTTTTATAAAAGTTGAGTAAAGCTAACTTAATATCTTCCAGTTTTGTACATCACTTCCCCTCAGCATCCTGGATTAAATGGATGCAAGTACTAATGGATCGCTTTTTTAATTTATGTGCTAAAAGCCTTGAGGCTTTATTCCCAAATTCAAAATACGTTTGCCTAACCCATTGTAAATGCTTGGCTATCTCTGCCAATTGTAGCTCCCGTAGCTCCAGTTGAAGTGTATGCATGCGATGCCGGATGTGGGGTGAGCCAGGTAGCTGATTGGCCTGTGTGTTAAGAGCTGAAAGTTCAGCATGTATTTTCGGAGTCTGAGCTCTCACTTGTCGCAGAGTGTATACCTGTAGCGCTATTACCTTCCCTGTAATGACTGCCTTAAAGCCCTCCTACAATATTCCTGAGGAAACTTCTCCCGTTGTCATTTGTATTTATATATTCTTTAATATCAGTCTCTAATCGAGAAACAACCATCATTAAAAAAAAGCCACTGAGGAGCTGGCAGAGACAGCATGTCAAAGTTCCGTTTCCAGCATGACTGGGGCATGGTCAGACCATGTTCTAGGGTGAGTTTGTATGTTACCAATACTGGGCAGCCCCGATGAACTTGCACCAACTGGATCTCAGAAGGCTCTGTATTTCAGCAAGTAAGGCGCATGCTATTTTTTTGCACAGCCGTCTCGCAGTCTGCATATAAAGGCGAATCCGGGAGACCGCGAAACCATACATTGCACTGTCGACTCCGATTCTCCAAATCTTCCAGCTTGTCCCATAGCTGCAGAGTTTCCTGTTGTGCATCAGTCTGCGTGGATAAATTTAGTAAAGTTGCAGCCTGATCATCCAGGCGCTCCTCTGCCTCCACTACGCAATTGCCCAGTATGCCAATTTCTCCCCTCAGGTCCGCGCCCAGCGTAGCAATTTCTGTGTGCACTGCTTTGTCTGACTTTATTTCCATCATCCATAGTCAGATCTCTTGTAATGGCGTTTCTTATTGTGCCAAAACATCCCCTGACGCAAACAAGGGCGGCGAGCATTGACGGACGTGTCAATTTGAGGGTCGGGCAGCTGGGCCTCAGGGACATCTGTGCACATGCACGCGGCTGGGCCCAAGTAGGCAAATTCTGCTAGATAATCACGGAGGCTTGGGAACTCCATTTAGAATCAGCTCTACTACCAGTGCTGCGTAGATTGCTTCCAGCAGATAATTCTGATTGCCTAAAATGACAGCTCTGGTTTCACTGATTTACTTGGGACTGGTCAGAGCTCACAGCTCAAGCAGCCATCTCGGTTGATGACGTCACTTCCTCCCCTTCCTATTTTTTCTTGCTGTTAAGAACATTAGATTGTCACAACCTTATGCCTAGAAGAACACATTAAAGACTAAATCATAACAAAATGAGAAGTCCTGTAAATAAGATGGGAAACCAAAACAAAGTTTGTTTTTTAATTTGGGCTGTGCATTTCTAATAGGCATTAATTCAATGGAAAGTATCCATAGAAAACAAACGAGAGCGAAAGTTGATCTTGTATGTTTGGTGGCGTAGTCTTGGAGTTGTTGTTTAAGGTAGCTATGTATTAGAGACCTATTCATGAAACCTAAAGAGAAGGGAACAGAGATGGCAGCTCTTTGAGAATTTAGTGTTAACAGCCAGAAAATAGGATGCTAGAATTGATTTCTATCAGCATCTTAGAGCTTTTAAAGTAGCTCTCTGTAGTGCAGTGCTCTGAGTAATTTGTCAAGTGACTAACCAATTAACAGGACATTTCTGATGTGTAAGAGAGGCGTCTTACGTAGTCAGCCGGAAGGTCTCACTTCAGAATGACGACTGACTAGAGGGGTGTGGTAATAAAACCATGCCACCTATTACATATCTAACCATGTTGCATGAATACTAACATAACAGATTAATGGCAGATTGCAGTTTGGATAGATCCTGAACAGCTACACAAAGGGAGCCCTGACTTCTGAGAAGTGTAGTATACGGTTGCTTGAGCTGAAAATTGTTGAGCATGTCATGAAGTGTTGCTAGGTATTTATTGCTCTAATGCTTTAATTTGTACATTTTTCCTGTAGTAAAGATCTCAACATTTTCAAGTCATTTTCTGTTAAAACCTGCACTATTTTCAAAATGTTTCGTGCACATTTTTGCTTCATTAGTACAAAGCACTAGTTGTACTTTTTCTGGCTAGTATGGCCTGCATGTAATATCTTTTGTGAAGATGTAAAATCCTAGATTCCCAGTTATGTATGTGGCCACACAGTTCCATGTGGAGGTTGCACATGCATCTCTGGCAGTACAAAAACACAACCTTAATGAGGAAGAGCCAGTCTGCACTGTTGTCCTTGCTGACCATTCCACTTTATGTTGATGTCGACAAGCTGAAAACTTGTAGGCAGAACTTCTGTAGACTATGTATAATATCAACATACAGGAAGTGCTACCTACAATTTTGCAGTGCTGACATAAGAGGAGCTGTGGGGACAGCAGCATTGAGTTGGTTATAGGATGGCAGGCAATGGAAGGCAGAAGTAGGAGGCAGAGGAGAGGATACTAGAAAGGAGTGAAAGGAGCAGCCACAGACTGGAGGTGGGGAAAGGGGCAGGGGAGATGAGGTGAGTAGGGCACATGATAAAGGAGTAAGGTAAGAGATGGGAGAGATGCTGGGGAAGGGGGTTAACTGAATAGGTAGAAATGAGAATTGAAAGAGGGAAGGACAGAGAATAAACATGATGGAAGGGTGGATGAGATGGGGTGGTGGAGATGAGAAATGGAAGAGGGATATGTGTGAGGGGAGCTGTGTGAAATAGTTTAATTTCTGTGTAGAGTTGGGCAGGTATGTATAGGAGAAGGTATTGGAAGACGAGTGGCAGCAGCATGGAAATCTCTGGAAGAAAGTGAGAAAACAGGTAAAGAAAATGTAGAAATCAGTGGGGATGCATGCAGGAAAATGGAAAACGAGGAAGGCTAGAAAAGAATTAAAGAAAAGTGAGCACATAAAAATTGAGGCGCAATCAGGAAAAGAAGAGAAAAAGGTTAGTGAATATTTAAAAATATTACTGAGTAAACTGGTAGAAGTGGTATGTGAGTAAGTAGTAGATGGGATGGAGTATATATCTTGGTATTTGGTCTTGAGCACATGTTTGGGATTGAGGGGTAAGAGTCCAGGGATGAGATGCTTGGGGAGTAGGGACCCATCCCCCTCTTTACCGCTCATTTGAAAACTTGTGCTCAACAAGATACATCTGCATGTCCATGAAATTATAGGAACACTGGTGGTAATCATAAGCAGGAGAGCTACAGTGGTACCAGCCTATTGTGTCTTCAGTAGCTTTGTATATTAAAATAGGACAAATGACTGTTCTGTTTTCCTTTTTAGCCATTCATGTCAATATCTGGAGCAGTATTCTATACATTTATCCTTGTGATATATTTTCAGTGGTTTAGCAGTATGGAAATTAAGTAAAGACATTTGTGAATAAATATGCTAGGTTTGCATGGCTTGGCTCTAATCACAAATGCTTTACTTAGATGTGTAAATAACCATTGTGTCATTCCTCATTTTTTTCCTTGCACTTAAATGAGTAGTGCAGTAAATTGCATATATTCTAACTTAACTTTTTTTTTGACATGTAATTGATGGTCTGTTAGAGAACAAAATCAAATTGAACATAGCAATAAACTTGTAACGTGTGTGTGTTGCACTGTTCTCCGAGGACAAGCAGGCTGCTTGTTCTCACGACTGGGTTGACGTCCGCGGCAGCCCCCACCAACCGGAAAAAGCTTCGCGGGACGGTCGGCACGCAGGGCACGCCCACCGCGCATGCGCGGCCGTCTTCCCGCCCGTGCGCGACCGCTCCCGCCAGTTACTTTTTTTCCGCGACTGAGAGAGTCGTGTTTTTGCAACTCTCTCGTTTCAGCCGCCGGAATTTTCGACCGCGTTTACGCGGGTCGTCGCTCTTGGCCTTTTCGGCCTCTTCTTCTTTCGTTTCGTTTTGTTATCCAAAAAAAAAAAAAAAAAAAAAAAAAGAATTTTGCGCGTGTGGAGCACGCGCTCCTCCCTTTTCCCTCGCTTTCTAGCGGGGACGCCTCGTTGCGGCCTAGTGGCCGCTCGGTCGGTTTCAATTTTCGTGGTGTGATTTTAGCCACCATTGCCGACTTTGACTTCGCCGACGCGATTTTTCCGTCGATGTCCTCGAAGGTCCCGAGTGGATTTAAAAAGTGTGGTCGCTGCGGCCGGCCGATCTCGCAGACCGACACCCACGCTTGGTGCCTCCAGTGCCTCGGGCCGGAGCACAATCTCAAGTCGTGTGCTTTGTGTCTCGGTCTCCGGAAACGGACTCAGGTTGCGAGGCAAGTTCTGCGGGACCGTCTTTTTGGAACTTGCGCCGGCCCCTCGACGTCGACCTCGACGGCATCGGTATCGAAGGCCGGTTCTTCGGTACCGGTATCGATGCCCGAGACATCGGCACCGATGGCAGCGACCCCAGGAGAACAGGTCCCGTCGGCCCGCCGGTCCGCCGGCGAGAGTGGGGTAGAGAGACCGCGTGGGCAGTCGGCCCCGGTCACTCCCTCAACTCGTGAGCCACGGGACCGAACCCTGTCGGACCCGGTACCTCGAGACCGAGGGGGATCGACCTCCTCCTCCTCCATGCCCTCCGGCACCGGTGACGTGCACCGGAAGAAGGACAAGAAGCGCCGTCACCGGGAGCCCTCGGTGCCTGAAGAGGAGTCGACGCCGAAGCGTCATCACAGAGAGGAGAGATCTCCGTCGGTGGTGGAGGTACCGACGCGTCGGGGTTCCGGCACCTCGGTGCCGTCTCCTGGCCCCCAGCAGCTTCTGGCACCGACACCCTTACCGGCCCCACCGCCTTTCTCGGCAGCGGGCCTGGACGAGTGCCTCAGAGCCATCCTTCCGGGGCTCCTGGAAGGGCTGATGCGCCAGGCTGTGCCGGCGCCGGGGGTGCTTGCGCCCTCGGCGCCGATGACTGTGGCGCCGGCGAGCTCTAGCCCGGCGCCGGGGCAGTCGACACCGCCGCCGCTTGCGGTGCCGGTCTCGACAGCCACGCAGGTGGAGTCCCCGTCGACGTCGATGGAGGGAGCTCCGTCCCCGCCGGCGCGGGAGTCCACCGCTCGACGACACCGAGGCCTCGGTGCCTCGACGTCGAGCCGGGCCCGGTACCGGACTCAGCTACATGAGCTAATGTCCGATACCGAGGATGAGGACTCGTGGGGGGAAGAGGAGGACCCGAGATATTTCTCCTCAGAGGAGTCTACGGGCCTTCCCTCGGACCCCACGCCGTCACCGGAGAGGAAGCTCTCACCTCCTGAGAGTCTCTCCTTTGCCTCCTTTGTGCGGGATATGTCTATAAGCATTCCCTTTCCCGTGGTCTCTGTGGAAGAGCCGAGGGCCGAGATGCTCGAGGTCCTCGACTATCCATCACCACCTAGAGAGTCCTCCACGGTACCGCTGCACAATGTCCTGAAGGAGACGCTGCTCCGGAACTGGGTGCGACCATTAACTAATCCCACCATTCCCAAGAAAGCAGAGTCCCAGTACAGGATCCACTCTGACCCAGAGCTCATGCGGCCCCAGTTGCCCCATGACTCAGCGGTCGTGGATTCTGCTCTCAAGAGGGCACGGAGTTCGAGGGATACCGCCTCGGCGCCCCCGGGGCGGGAGTCTCGCACTCTGGACTCATTTGGGAGGAAGGCCTACCAGTCCTCCATGCTCGTGACCCGCATCCAATCTTACCTGCTCTATATGAGCATCCACATGCGGACCAATGTGCAACAGCTGGCGGACCTGGTCGATAAGCTCCCGCCGGAGCAGTCCAGGCCTTATCAGGAGGTGGTCAGGCAGCTGAAGGCGTGCAGAAAGTTCCTGTCCAGGGGGATTTTTGACACCTGTGACGTGGCATCTCGTGCTGCGGCCCAAGGTATAGTGATGCGCAGGCTCTCATGGCTGCGTGCCTCTGACCTGGACAACCGCACCCAGCAGAGACTGGCTGACGTCCCTTGCCGGGGGGATAACATTTTCGGTGAGAAGGTCGAGCAGATGGTGGACCAACTGCATCAGCGGGAAACCGCTCTCGACAAGCTCTCCCACCGGGCGCCTTCAGCACCCGCCCCCACGGGTGGGCGTTTTTCCCGGGCACGGCAGGCTGCACCCTATTCTTTTGCAAAGCGTAGGTACAACCAGCCGGCCCGAAGGCCTCGTCAGGCACAGGGACAGCCCCAGCGCGCTCGTTCTCGTCAACAGCGTGCGCCTAAGCAGCCCCCTGCGCCTCCACAGCAAAAGCCGGGGACGGGCTTTTGACTGGATCCACGGGAACATAGCCGCCCTACAAGTGTCCGTACCGGACGATCTGCCGGTCGGAGGGAGGTTAAAATTTTTTCACCAAAGGTGGCCTCTCATAACCTCCGACCAGTGGGTTCTCCAAATAGTGCGGTGCGGATACGCCCTGAATTTGGCCTCCCTGCCTCCAAATTGTCCTCCAGGAGCTCAGTCTTTCAGCTCCCATCACAAGCAGGTACTTGCAGAGGAACTCTCCGCCCTTCTCAGCGCCAATGCGGTCGAGCCCGTACCACCCGGGCAGGAAGGGCAGGGATTCTATTCCAGGTACTTCCTTGTGGAAAAGAAAACAGGGGGGATGCGTCCCATCCTAGACCTGAGAGGCCTGAACAAATTCCTGGTCAAAGAAAAGTTCAGGATGCTTTCCTTGGGCACCATTCTGCCAATGATTCAGAAAAACGATTGGCTATGTTCCCTGGATTTAAAGGACGCATACACTCACATCCCGATACTGCCAGCTCACAGACAGTATCTCAGATTCCGCCTGGGCGCACGGCACTCTCAGTATTGTGTGCTGCCCTTTGGGCTCGCCTCTGCCCCACGAGTGTTTACAAAGTGCCTCGTGGTGGTAGCGGCCTACCTACGCAAGCTGGGAGTGCACGTGTTCCCATATCTCGACGATTGGCTGGTCAAGAACACCTCGGAGGCAGGAGCCCTCCGGTCCATGCAGTGCACTATTCAACTTCTGGAGCTGCTGGGGTTTGTGATAAATTACCCAAAGTCCCATCTCCAGCCAACTCAATCTCTGGAATTCATAGGAGCGCTGCTGAATTCCCAGACAGCTCAGGCCTACCTTCCCGAAGCGAGGGCCACCAATCTCTTGGCCCTGGCTTCGCAGACCAGAGCGTCTCAGCAGATCACAGCTCGGCAGATGTTGAGACTTCTGGGTCATATGGCCTCCACAGTTCATGTGACTCCCATGGCTCGTCTTCACATGAGATCTGCTCAATGGACCCTAGCTTCCCAGTGGTTCCAAGCCACCGGGAATCTAGAAGATGTCATCCGCCTCTCCACCAGTTGTCGCACTTCACTGCTCTGGTGGACCATCCGGACCAATTTGACCCTGGGACGTCCATTCCAAATTCCGCAGCCCACGAAAGTGCTGACGACGGATGCATCTCGCCTGGGGTGGGGAGCCCATGTCGATGGGCTCCACACTCAGGGTCTGTGGTCCCTCCAGGGAAAGGATCTGCAGATCAACCTCCTGGAGCTCCGAGCGATCTGGAACGCACTGAAGGCTTTCAGAGATCGGCTGTCCTGTCAAATTATCCAAATTCGGACAGACAATCAGGTTGCAATGTATTACGTCAACAAGCAGGGGGGCACCGGATCTCGCCCCCTGTGCCAGGAGGCCGTCGGGATGTGGCGTTGGGCGTGTCGGTTCGGCATGCTCCTCCAAGCCACATACCTGGCAGGCGTAAACAACAGTCTGGCCGACAGACTGAGCAGAGTCATGCAACCGCACGAGTGGTCGCTCCATGCCAGTGTGGTACGCAAGATCTTCCGAGCGTGGGGCACCCCCTCGGTGGACCTTTTCGCCTCTCAGACCAACCACAAGCTGCCTCTGTTCTGTTCCAGACTTCAGGCACACGGCAGGCTAGCGTCGGATGCCTTTCTCCTCCATTGGGGGACCGGCCTCCTGTATGCTTATCCTCCCATACCTTTGGTGGGGAAGACCTTACTGAAGCTCAAGCAAGACCGCGGCACCATGATTCTGATAGCGCCCTTTTGGCCCCGTCAGATCTGGTTCCCTCTTCTTCTGGAGTTGTCCTCCGAAGAACCGTGGAGATTGGAGTGTTTTCCGACTCTCATTTCGCAGAACGACGGAGCGTTGCTGCACCCCAACCTTCAGTCTCTGGCTCTCACGGCCTGGATGTTGAGGGCGTAGACTTCACTGCGTTGGGTCTGTCTGAGGGTGTCTCCCGGGTCTTGCTTGCCTCTAGGAAGGATTCCACTAAAAAGAGTTACTTTTTCAAGTGGAGGAGGTTTGTCGTGTGGTGTGAGAGCATGGCCCTAGAACCTCGTTCTTGCCCTGCACAGAACCTGCTTGAATACCTTCTGCACTTATCAGAGTCTGGCCTCAAGACCAACTCAGTAAGGAATCACCTTAGTGCGATTAGTGCTTACCATTATCGTGTGGAAGGTAAAGCCATCTCTGGAGAGCCTTTAGTCGTTCGATTCATGAGAGGCTTGCTTTTGTCAAAGCCCCCTATCAAGCCTCCTACTGTGTCATGGGATCTCAACGTCGTCCTCACCCAGCTGATGAAACCTCCTTTTGAGCCACTGAATACCTGTCATCTGAAGTACTTGACCTGGAAGGTCATTTTCTTGGTGGCAGTTACTTCAGCTCGTAGGGTCAGTGAGCTTCAAGCCCTAGTAGCTCATGCTCCATATACTAAATTTCATCACAACAGAGTAGTGCTCCGCACTCACCCAAAGTTCCTGCCGAAGGTGGTGTCGGAGTTCCATCTTAACCAGTCAATTGTCTTGCCAACATTCTTCCCCAGGCCGCATACCCGCCCTGCTGAACGTCAGTTGCACACATTGGACTGCAAGAGAGCATTGGCCTTCTACTTGGAGCGGACACAGCCCAACAGACAGTCCGCCCAATTGTTTATTTCTTTCGACCCTAACAGGCTAGGGGTCGCTGTCGGGAAACGCACCATCTCTAATTGGCTAGCAGATTGCATTTCCTTCACTTACGCCCAGGCTGGGCTGACTCTTGAGGGTCATGTCACGGCTCATAGTGTCAGAGCCATGGCAGCGTCGGTGGCCCACTTGAAGTCAGCCACTATTGAAGAGATCTGCAAGGCTGCGACGTGGTCATCTGTCCACACATTCACATCTCATTACTGCCTCCAGCAGGATACCCGACGCGATAGTCGGTTCGGGCAGTCGGTGCTGCAGAATCTGTTTGGGGTGTAATCCAACTCCACCCTCCAGGACCCGAATTTATTCTGGTCAGGCTGCACTCTCAGTTAGTTGTTCTTCGTAGGTCAATTTCTGTTGTTTCCTCGCCGTTGCGAGGTTCCATTGACCTGGGTTCTTGTTTTGAGTGAGCCTGAGAGCTAGGGATACCCCAGTCGTGAGAACAAGCAGCCTGCTTGTCCTCGGAGAAAGGGTATGATACATACCTGTAGCAGTTGTTCTCCGAGGACAGCAGGCTGATTGTTCTCACCTACCCTCCCTCCTCCCCTTTGGAGTTGTGTTTTATACTTTATTGCTTGTCATTCAACTGGCGGGAGCGGTCGCGCACGGGCGGGAAGACGGCCGCGCATGCGCGGTGGGCGTGCCCTGCGTGCCGACCGTCCCGCGAAGCTTTTTCCGGTTGGTGGGGGCTGCCGCGGACGTCAACCCAGTCGTGAGAACAATCAGCCTGCTGTCCTCGGAGAACAACTGCTACAGGTATGTATCATACCCTTTATCTGGTTTGGGTTGAAAGAGGACCGGTTTGCCCAGATATTAGGCACCTGAAAATCTATATATAACTTAGATGGTTAATGAAGTACCTTTTTTATTTACTTTTTTTTGTTAACTTTGGATTTTGCTAGCTGAGAGGTTGATGTGTAAAATTCAAATTCCTCACAAGTAGTAAGTAGGATTGAATTGGGCACAGCAAGTGGGTGATAGCAGCACTGGGATGCCAAGTAGTCCTAGAGCTTAGACAAGTGTAAAGGTTTGAGCATGGGAAGTTATCCTACCATGTGGCATTTTTTTTTTCCTCCCACTTTGCCAAATGGATATTGAGACAAAGTTCCCTGACCATTTTTATTGAAGTCTCTTGTTGCTGTTTTGTTAAATTATTTCCAGTTATGCTGTGGAGACAATGGCACAGATAAAGCCTGGCTTGAGAGACAACAATGTCATCTCTAGCCAGTGTAATTTGTTCCAGTTCAACACATAACCAGGAGGACTGAGTGTAGAAAGATGTCTCCAGAGAATGATCTCCACTGGTTCCGCAAGCACTGAAGTAGAAGAGTGGCTCCTGGGAATTTAGAAAACCGGGGCACAGAAATCACCTGCCTTCTTGTAGTCCAACTTGTCACTGTTCTCTCCATGATGATACATCCATTTTCTCACAAGTGGCTTTCAAAATTTTGGCATGAAAAAAGGGGAACACTGAATCTCTTTGGAGGTGGCATCAATCTCAACTGAGACTTCATGACTGAAACCAAAGGATCAGTCTTCTGAATGGCATGGCTTTAAGCAATTACAAAGCAAACTTTTGACATGGAAGACCATAAGGGTGCCACACCAGAGCACAGGTTGTTTAAATATTCTAGTGCCATTGTTTGTGCTTCTCCTATGTAGGCCCTTCCCTGCTCAGATGTTCACTGGAGTCTCCAAGTATGAAACGTGTGTAGATGACCTCTTTACCTATCTGCACAACTTTGCTTTCTTCTTGGTGTCGTACTTGTGAACCTCAACCCCATATCCTAGTTACCATGGTAGATGAGTATGTTGTGCCAGTTTCCTTGTCTCTACCAGAAGAACCCCATTCACGTTTTAAGAAAATGTTCAATGACTGGGCTACTACAAGGTATTCCAGGAGTGGAGCTCTGGATCTTATTGTGCCACAAGCCTTGGAATTCACATGAATTACTGTTATGCAGAGAGCCACAGTTGTAAGATCCAGGAATGGCTTCTCAAATACTTATTTTCTAGCAACAAAGTTCTGTACTAACTTCTCATTGTATAGGTTCCAGCATTTCAAATTTCAATACAAAGTACTCCTCCCCAGACAGTGAAGGATCTTGCTCAATATTGGGGGTATGTAGTGCCCACAGAGCTGGATTCTGTGCTTCATTTTGAGAGTGGTCTGTCCATAGGATGCTCTAGCCATGCTTTGACTTAGTCCTTCAGTGCTTATCCACCCATGCCATAATTAAAAACCCTGCCCAAATTTTGAGACAGTTATTCTCAGATCCTTACTGACCTTATCAAAACTACTTCACCATTCTCAAGATTGTCTGTTATCCCCAATGTGCAGACTCAAAATCTTTCTAATAATTCTGTAGCTCTGATGACATGGAAGTAGAAGTGCCTTGTTGCCACTTAGGACTGCCACCTCCCAATTCAAGATATTTTGAGTATGGCACTTGGAGGTTACAAAGGAATCCTGGCTTATACAGAGCACCAAATAGAGAACTTTATCCATCTGAAGTCATCTGAATCTTTTGTTTTATTATTATTGTTGTTGTTCTCTAATGACTTGGCCCTGGTGGACTGAGAGGACGCCAAGATAGAGATGGGGTCTGCTTTCCTGTCAGATACTTTGTACGATTTGCTTTGTGCTTCCGCAGAATCTGTGGCTTCCCGTACACTGTCTTTAGGTTCGAAGCTGGCCAGCGGATGCCGCCTCTAAAAACCAAGCTAAGTAAATTTCCCTTTCGTGGCTCGTTGGAGAAGAGCTGGATAATTTGGTGAAGTCTTGGTAGGGGGGAGGGAGTCCAAAGTGCTCCAGCATCTGGAGGGTTGTCCTCTGCAGGTAACGTGTTTTTTTTTTCATCCAGTAGAGGCTGCAGACGTGATCAGTGTTTCCAATCAGGGAGATTAGCTACTGCGCAGAGATCTCTATTTTTCATGGTCCCAGCCTTAGCCCTTTGAGGTTCCCTGTGAGGCAGCAGGGTTGGGGGATTCTTTTCCTAGTCTCAAGGTCACAGTTCTCAATTAAGGTATTTGGGCTCAGTTGAGCAGTTATTGGAGGTGGGACCAGATTACCTCGGATCAATGGGTGCCCGATGTTTTGCAACCTTGCTCGTAGAGTCTCCCTGTCGGTCTTGAGTCAAGGCAGTTGCAGTCAGGAACACTCTAAATGGGCTTCTGTCTTCAGTCAGTTTGTCCAGTACCTTCGTCATGGATCGGTATGGGTCACTATTCGTGCCAAAAGAGGTTTCCTTCCACTCTATTTTGTATCTCAGAGGTGTAAATCGGTCACTCAAGGTGTCAATTTTTCGCATGGAAACTCTTTACTCGGTCATGATTGCAGTTCACTCTGGCAATTTTTTGAAAGCCCTGGACTTGATGGAGGTATATCTTCACATCCCCATCCATCAGATGCCTCAAACATTCCTTCACTTCGCTGTTTTGAGGAAGCATTATCACTTTTGTGCACTGCCTTTTGGTCTGGGACTGCTCGGACATTCACCCAATTTGTGGTGGCAGCGGCTGCTATCCACAAACACACAATCTTTGTCCATCCATATTTGAACAACTGGCTCATCAGAGTGAAGTCGTACTGGGAGAGTACCCTGGTCACAAGTTGGGTGGTTCATTTTCTGGAGTCCCTGGAGTGGGTGATAAACCCCCTCAAGAGCCACTTGGTGCCATCCCAGACTCTCGGCTATCTGGGAGTGTTCGACACTCTTCAGTGTCGGGAGTTTCTGAGTGCTGGATTCACAAGATGCAGATATGAGGACTTCTTCAAAGTGTGTGTGAGAGTACCTCCAAGTCTTTGAAACCATGGCAGCATCCACAGAAGTAGTGCATTGGGCCAGAGTACATGTGTGTCCTCTTCAGCACTCTGTTGTCCCGTTGGTCTCCTTAGTCAGACTCCTTGGGGGTCCAGTTGTTGCCCAGGGTGATGGTATGCAAGAATCTCCGGTGATTGTTTTAGAGGTCCAGCTTTTCCAAGAGAGTTCGCTTGGATCCTTTTCTCATTGGATGGTGGTGATCACCGATGCTAGTCCAGTCTCTGAGGCTGGGGAGTGCTCTGTCAGGGTCAGCTAGTGCAGGGTCTTTGATCTCAGGAAAAAGCATGCTTGTCCATCAACCTTCTAGAGACCAGAGCGATTTGTTTAGCGCTCGCTCACCGTTCTGCGCCTCGAAGAAAAGCCAGGTTGAGTTCTGTCCAACAATGTGACAGTGGTGGCCTACGTCAATTGGCAGGGAGGAATGAGAAGGCGGCTTTTCTCATGAGCTGGGCGGAGTCACCTCTTGAACCTATCAGTGGCGCATGTAGCAAGGACATGGAAAGCTCAGGCAGATTTTCTGTCATCGGATGATAGACCTTGTAGAATGGACTCTATCCCAAGGTATACAACAGCATTCTCAGTCGCTTTTGGGGGGCAATTTACATTATTGTGACAACGTATTTCAATTCCAAGACACCGCAGTTCTTCAGCCTCAAGAAGGATCTCACCTCAGAGGGCATCAATGCTCTACTTCAGCCATGGCCACTTCTGGGTTGCATCAATCCAGAGAGTAGAAGCTCACAGGGGCCTGGTGATCTTGGTGGTGGGATTGGTGTTGAGGCTGCTAAATTCAGAATGCCTTCTGACTTGGGGCCCTGTATCGCTTCCAGATCCAGCTGTATTTTCTTAGTTTGGCTCTTGAGAGGGCTCAGCTGAGACAGAGGTTACTTGGAGAAAGTGATTGGCACGATGATTCACTCTTGTCAGTTTACCTCACTGGCTTATGGTGGAGGATTTTCTAGGCCTTGTGCTTGAATCATGGGGTGGCGCCCTTGCATGCTTCAGTAGCACAGGTTTCAGAGTTTTTGCAAGATGATTTTGAAAAGGGACTGGCCCTTGTGTCCCTCAAGGTTCAGATTGTGGCATTAGCTTGCTTTTGGTGTCGGATCAAAGGCAAGTCTTTGGTGAGTCATTCAGATGTCATGCACTTTCTCAGCGGAGTAGGTCTTCAGCCCCCATAATGTGCCCCATTTTCTGCTTGGGATCTCAATTTGGTTCTCTGCGCTTATTCGCCCTCCCTTTGAGTCTTTGGCGTCTTGTCCCCTGAATGATCTGACGCTGAAGACTGTTGTGGCCATTGCGTTGGCAAGATGTCATTTGCAGGCTCTGTCTTGCAGGCCTCCCTTTTTGGAGTTTTTGTGAGAGCATGTGCTTCATCCTGTGCCTCCCTTCTTGCCTAAAGTCCTGTTGGTCTTTCACTTAAACCAGTCAGTGAATTTGCTGGTTTTGTGGTCGTTCTCTGGCTCAGAGGAGCAGCGTTGTCTATGGAAGCTGGACATTAAGAGTTCTTAAGCAGTATTCGCTCAGGACAGAAGAGTTTCAGCGCTTGGCCCGCCTTTTCATTCTTAACAGCTGTCTCAAGGGATTGGCAGCTTCAAAAGCTACCATTGTGCAATGGATTAAAGCAATTGGGTCTGCTTACCTTCTTTCAGGTAAAGTTCGCAGGGGGTGAGAGTGCATTCTACGAGAGGTCAGGCCTTTTCTTGGACTCAGCCTTCTCCGGTTCCTCCATTGGAGATTTGTAAGGTGGCAACTTGGTTGTCTTTGCATTTCTTTTCCCGTCATTACATGCTTATCATGATGATGTTTTTGGTGACAGGGTTTTTACAGCAGGGTTGCTTGGATCCCTTGAATGTACTGCTCTGTTACTTCCCATCAGTCCTTTGCTGGGCCAGTTCAGAGGGACGCTAAGGAAGGAGAAATTAGGTCTTACCTGTTAATTTGCCTTCCTTTAGTCCCTCTGGACAGGCCCAGAACCCTCCTTTTTACTCTGTGTAGATTACTTGGAGACGTGCTTCGCTCGTTCATGGTTTGGTTTTTGTTTCCTTTATTAAAACAACAAAACATAACAAGGGTCCATAAAGGGCAGGACTCGTTTGGTATATTTTGTTCTTGGCTGTTGGAGGTTCGGCTGCACAGATGCACATGTTTTTTGTTTTTTTGTTTTTTCTCCTACTTTGGCTTTATGATACTGAATTCACTGGCGCTGAATATGGATCTTATTGGCTATCTCAAGAGTCTGTTCTCAGTCTCCACCTGCTGGTAGGCTTGCATAACCCATTAGTCCTTTGCTGAGTCGGTCCAGAGGGACTAAAGGAAAGCAAATTAGCAGGTAAGACCCAATTTCTCCATACTGGACTGTTTCTTTTGCCATGATGACTGCTGAGGAATTAGAAAGCAAATAAACTTACCTGTGCTTTAATGGAATACACCAAAAATCTGAGTTGGGCAATCTGGCAGGAGATTTTTTTTCCTTTTATTGTGGAAGTTAGATATCGGTCTTGCAGATGAGACCTAGGTTAACTGATTTTTAGGAGCAGACAAGTTTCTTTAACTGTAAATTGTTAGATAAAATAAAAATGTTGATGGCTTATTAAACTACAGCTGTTACTTTGATTAGGCCCATTTTCTGTAACTATTGCATATTTGTTCCTAGAGTGTCCAGTACTAATCGGGGAAACTTGTAGTTAATGGTGATGTGGAAACAGAGCCATTAATAGGAAAGTGTTCAAGCACATTAAATGTGTATGCTTTGTTTCCAGTTCAGTACTATACTTGGTTTTATACATACATCGAGAAGTTATCTTCTCCTAATACCTCTTTCTTTCTGACTAGGACAGAGCTTGGGTTATGGCTTTGTGAACTACATAGACCCCAAGGATGCTGAAAAAGCCATCAACACACTGAATGGATTGAGACTGCAAACCAAAACAATAAAAGTATGTGTTTTGTTCTTTTTACTGATCAATTCAGGGAAAGTGAGGCTTGGTAAGAAAGCGTTTTTACCTAACGTTGTCCTAGTAGAATGCTACTTATTTATATTGCTGCTAGAGATTGTAGATATGCTAGTGGTACCCTTCATTTTGTATGTGAAGGGGGATGTTGGTACATATGGGAGATAGTACATAATTGAGTTCAAATCAAGCTTGTACTTGTTGCTGATTAAATTTTAGTAAAGGCTGACTGTACTTCTTTCACACACTGATGAGTCACTTTTAAGTGTTGACTCTGAGTTCCAAAATTCATCAAGTTTTCTGTATGCCACTATGAATACTTGTGTATCTTTCACAAGCACTTCCTCCCAATGTTTCTTTAGTCTAAGAGGAACCATATGAAAATCTTTGAATTAAAAAAAAAAAAAAAAAAAAAAAAAAAAAAAAGTAGGGTGAAAGGAATTTGGGGAAATGTAGATAGACATTGCCCACTACTGAATCTCTACATATATCTTAAGTTGCATGATTTACAAATATGATTCTTTTATGGCACAACTAGGTTAAGTCCAGAGAACAACAGTTCCCAATAGAGGTGTAAGACATTCCAGGTGAAAAATTTCTGTACTTTGTATTAACATTTTCATATTGCTTTAATTAGTACTGGACAAAAATTACAGAAAAGTAAATTTTATGCAGAGTTTTCAGTGCACAATTGAGCTTTTTCGTCAGGATTTTGGTTGTGTATTGAGTGGCTAGATTTTCTATGATGAATATTAAACAGGAAATGTTACTGGAGCTGGTAATCTTAGCTTACAAGAGCATTTTGTACAGTATCTGAAAACTAAAGGATATCAAATAATGGCCAGCTGAAAACCCAGTGAGGAACCTTCTAATTAGAGAATAAAATAAAAGAAACCTAAAATAGTTACTATTATCTGGCAACCATGGTGAGGTTTCAGGTATGGAAGCTTCCTTAAACTGAAATGAGCTATTGAGGATAGTTATGGGACTCTTGACATTCGGGTATTGCACACTGTGTTCTCCCCGGACCTATTGAATGTGCAAGTCACATTGCTGATATTACTGACCACTGAGCTAACATCAGTACTTTACAGTATTCCCCTGACCCCATCTGTCTATTCCTTCATACCGCCCAGCTAGCAAAAATTCTGTGGAAAACAATGCACTATTATGCAAAACCAGGAAAAGATTGGTTTCATTAAATGGACATTGTTAGTAGTGCCCTGCCGGAGGCACTATGAATCTGTGTACAACAGGGCCGGTTTTAGACATGTAGGGGCCCAGGGCAGAAACTAGGAATGGGCCTCCCAATACTTCCTGCAAGTTACCTCCTGCTTGAGGCAGGTTGGCGTCTCCTGTGGCATGGGGGCCTAGGGCAGTTGACCTGTTCACTACCCCCTAATGCCGGCCCTGGTGTACAAAATACAAAGTGAGGCAAAAAAACAAAAAAGTAACCCCTAGAGGTTTTTTTTTTTGTTTGTTTTTGGGGGTTTTTTTTGCTATTTTCTCAGCGACTGCTTGGAATTGCAACATGAAATTTTACAGCTTTGTTACTATATACATTTATGTGCCAAGTAGAATGAGATTCTTTAAACATGGTGAAGTTAGACTCTTAAGTATGCCCACCCAGCAATTTTCATGCTTTCAAAAATGTTTGCATTGTAAAATTACCATTATTTTTTTTTGGGGGGGGGGGGGGAGAGTGCCAGCTTACTGTTAATGTCTCAGTGATGTAGACTTTTGTTTGGGGAGCAAAGTTGGCAGCCTGTCTCAAGCTCTACCCAAATCCACAAACAATCGCCAAACTCAAGGAATTGCTGCAGATGATCTGGGACAGCCTGCCACAGGGACTGATGGACAAAGGTGTTAAGAACTTTTCAAAGCGACTGAAAGCCTGTATTAAAGCTGGGGGTGGACACTTTGAGCATTCAGTGACTCCAAAATTCTGACACATTCTTAATTGTATCATTTGAATGACGTTATTTTAGTATTCAAACACTTTTAATGTGCAGAAATTGCTAGGTAGTAATGCTAAATTGTCAGTAACATCAACCTAGTGTTAAAAATTAAATGTTTAATAGTAACATCTAAGCATGACTATATAAAAATTCTTATTGAAAGTTGTAGCTGAGAAAATGGCAAACTAGGGTGTTGTTTTTGTTTTGCCTCACCCTGTTTTACTTTTTCTTTGAAAATATGTTCAATCTACAGGCTGAAGTTCAGCTATAGAGGCCAGATTGACACCCTCCTATGTTTGTTTTCAGGGATTGATATGAGATTGTATAGTCCCACCAGTTTACACTTCATCAGAGTTTGATGACACTACTTTGATTTCTCCCCTGTGAGAAGTTGCTAAAACTAAAGGAGATTGATGTATTTGAACTATTTAAGCTGTGCAGTTCTACTTCCAGTTTAAGTGTATTGGGTATTAGATTGTAGGTGTTAGTGACAGAGTGAAAACCTTCTAACAAATTAACGTCTGTCTTCAGTGTCATATTTTCTGCAGTTGCTTCATCCGCTTATTTTAGGATGCTCTCGTACATGTTCTATAGTATTTGGAATAAGAATATTTTTATCACACAGCTCTGTACAAATACGCTTAGGAAAGGCTTAAATCGCTGAATAGAGTGTAAGCCTTAAACTCTGGAATTCGTTGCCAGAGAATGTGGTAAAAGCAGGTAGCATAGAAGAGCACAGAAGGGTTTTAAACCGGTTTGGATAATTTCCTAAAAGAAAAGTCCATAAGCCATTATTAAGATGGACTTCGGAAAATCCACTGCTTATTTCTAGGATAAGCAGCAAAAAAATCTGTTTTACTGTTCTGGGATCTTGCCAGGTACTTGTGATCTGGATTGGCCACTGTTGGAAACAGGATACTGGGCTTGATGGACTTTAGATCTGTCACAGTATAGCAACACTTATGTTCTGATCATCAAGGTTATCAAAGAATAGGGTTTTATTTAAAAGCATTATCAGATAAGGATATCATATGACTTAACGCTATCAAAAGCCAAGCAAATGTGAAGTTTTGAATACCCAAACGGTTCTTAACTTTTTGTAGTGTTGGCACAATGTTCTAGCGTGTACACTTATGCTATCACACCTTACAACTTATACTATATCCTAACTAGTAGTGTTGTTGCTTGTATTGGCAAATAGAATCTTAGACTTTCACCTCTACTTGGGATTATACAATTAAATGCCATTTATTTATCAAAACTAAACAAAACAAATCCCTATGAGTGATAAAATGTGGTACACCAAAACTAAACAAAACAAAAATCCCTGATGAAAGTTGAATGAAACCTGCGGTGGAGGGCGTGTACAGGGGAGAGCAGTCTTCTTGAAGGACTTCCTGTAAGAATATGCAAGGAGCCCTGGGTGTCTAATCGTTAGGATGCAGGGCTTATAATTTTTTTTTTTAATTTGCATCCATTATTGCTTGTCTTATACTTCTCATTACCAGCCAGTCTATGTTTGAGTGTTGATCTGTATTCGACAAACACAAAGAGCACAGAAATAGCACATTTTGCACCAGTTGCACATTTGAAGAGTGGCCCGATGAACGAAGTGCTATACCACCCATCAGTGGTTGTATTATACTACTACGTGGGTGTGGAAATAGGTGAGGGCACGCATGAGAGAGAGAGAGAATGAATGAATAACGACCTGTACGGCAGGGGCGTAGCCAGACTTCAGCAGGAAGGGGGTCCAGAGCACGAGGTGAGGGGGCACAATGTAGCCCTCCCCCAGCCGACCCCACCACCACCAACTTTGCCTTCCTCCCCTGCTGACGACCCTCTCGACATCCCCCCCCCCCCCCCCGCCTACCTTTGCTGGCAGCAGACTCCCCCCCCCCCACCAGCCAAGGTTCGCAAAAGGCTTCCTTCTGTTTCTGACGTGCTGCACATTGTACGTGCAGGATGTCAGAAACAGAAGGAAGCCTTTTTTATAGAAGAGGACTTCGGGGGGGGGGGGGGGGGTTTGGGGTTCCCCGCCAGCAAAGGTAGGCGACGGCGGGTTGGTGGGGGCGGGGGGTCGAGAGGGTTGTCGGCGGGGGGGGGGGGGGGGGGGTCCAGGGCCAAATCTACGGGGGCCCAGGCCCCATGTAGCTACGCCACCACTGTATGGTCATCCAGTCTAGAAAAGAGGGCCCTCAGCTAATTCCATATATATATATTGTATTAATAATGGTAGTACTACTTTCCTGGCTATAGAGAAGGTCAGTTTATCATTTTTACCCCACATTAGCCCGAGAATGACTTGGGTTCAATTTAGCTTACTTAACAAACAAACAAATGATACATAAACAGATTATAAAGTAAAATAATGCTATAACATTGGCTTTGTAAAACAAATATAACGTGGTGAATTAACCTGGATGCAACTGTTAAGGGTAGATGGGTAGAGATGATTAAATCATAAGTTTGTGAACGAAGTGAAGATGAATAAATATGGGTACAATTAGGGCTAGATAGGATTAGGGAGGAAAGAAGTGAAATTGTATGAATGGATAATTTTCTGAAAGGTTAAATTGAAAAAATGAGTTTTCAGTAGGTTTCTGAAGGGCAGGTAATCATCTGTGCATTTAATTGTTTTTGGGTAGAGAATTCCAAATTTAATACCTTGAGAAACTGTCGTGAATTGTTTTACAGATTACATTCTTACAAATAGGGAAATGCAGAATGAGATATTCTTTGGATGATGATACGGCATTATGTGGGGGTAATTCAGTGAGATGTTCATATACGATGGAGTATAACCATATAGAATTTGGTGAATGAAAACAACTTGAAAGATATTCTGTCTTCTATTCATAACCAGTGTAGGTTATGTAGAAGAGGAGTTGCTTTGGCAAAGTGAGGTGATCTACATAACGAGGTGTGCAGCGGTATTTTGAGTAGGTTGTAATTTTTTGATAAGGCTGCCTTTAATTCCTGTGTAAATGGAGCTGCAGTAGTCGAATTTTGTTAGTACTCAGGATTGAACCAAAGTATGAAAGACTGATTTAGTGAAAAAAGGTCTTAATCTCTTTAGTTTCTGAAGTGAATTAGATGCTTGAGATGACTTTAGAAACTTGAGTTTCAAGGGTAAGGAATTGATCAATCGTGATTCCTAATATTTGCATTGATGAGTCAAGGGGATACGTGATCTGTAATGTAAAGTTAAGATTTATAGGGTGGTGAGAAAATTAAGATTTATAGGGGGGTGAGGGTTAGTTACTATTTTTTCAGTATTGCGTTTTAATTTGAAATTAATGCCCAAGATTCTATTAATTTCAGTTCGTTATTTCATAATTTTTTAGAGAATGGGATATAAATGGTGATGACATCGGCATAAATGAACGACAAAACTGGCTAGGGGTATTCAAGAATAGCTTGAGAAACACTGGCCTACCCAAGTCTTTCATCTGTTCTAAATTTAAATGTCTTGCAAATGCTTTCATTTTTTTAAAAGATAAGCTAGCATTTGAGTAGATACGCCTACATTTGGTGATACCGGTTACATTACCCATACTTATTGAAACTGAACACCACACATGCACAGTGAACTCTTCCTCAGGTATGATCTCTTTCCTGTGTTTTTGAGGGGCTTATTTATAATGGAGAATGTTAATATTTCCTTTAGGTAGTTCAACCTTTTTTGTCTCTGGTTCCAGTTCACTTTTCAGTAGTGAACATTTTTCATCCTGCTCAAATTCACACTATTCTGTATTCCTCTAGTCCCTGTAGTTTTTAAAAGAACAGTCAATTCACATTTTCATAGTGTCCCACAGATCAATCCAGAGACGAGTGGGTTATGTCCCCCTACCAGCAGGTGGAGATAGAACTTCAGAGTATTCGTATATGTAGACCTGTGCAGCCAGCTTACTCTCAGTAGTCTTGTTACAAGAAATGATTTATCTTGGGGGAAGAGCTCTAGAGCACTCACTAATGTTTATAATTTTATATATATATATATATATATATATATATATATCTCCACCAGTTGCCGATTAAAGCAACAATAATCACAATTGCAATGAATTAAATATTATCTCTGTTGAAATGCAGTGTCCTGCGTTTCCAGATTTAAAGTCATGCACCCAGGACACAAAGGCCATCTATTTAGCTTCAGAAAAGGTTTATTTAAGGTACAAATCATGTAAATAATATTGCAAACCAAACGAGAGGTAGGTCTTGCAGATCTTTACAGAGAATCTGTACTTAAGTAAAGTAAGGTAGCAGGTCTAGATCAAAAGTTATGTTACTTACAAGTCCTTGTTACATAGTATGAACAGCATGAGATAAGCACATGGTTGCAGAAGAGGTCCTCATAGCAGGCAGGCAGGTGAGCTGCAGGTCCCAGGAAGATGCAGGATAGAAGAGGAAAAAAAAAACTGGCTAGCTGGGCTGCTCCCAGGCTTTTATAATGTTCCCTGAGTCCTGGATATTGTAGTTTGCAGGGGATCTTGGGTATTGTAGTTTGCAGGAAAGCATGGTCACATGTTTCCTGGATATCTGCTGGCAAATGGCTTTTCTATAGCTTGAGGGCTTTTGCACAGGTTTCATTCTGTTCATATGATCACATTACAAGTCTTTCCTTACTGCACATGTCCTCCCTAATAGCTGATGGGAGGGGGCAGATATACATATCTGAGGCAACAAGCAAATGCCTTGTTTATGCTTTTCCTCTGAAGTCTTTGTCTTCAATGGGTTCTCCAGACTTTCTGTCTCTTGGGTCTTTGGTTTTCGGAGACGTCCTGATGAGCCTTCAGGTATCCACCTAGTCACGCTTTGTTTCAGATGGGAGGAGAAGAAAGCTATATCCCAGTACCTTTTGTCTCTGTTAAGTGTTTGTAATTGCCTAGCCCTGCTATCAGAAGTTCCCAGAAAAAGGGATGGGGAAAGAGGATGGGCTTGAAATGAAAGCCAGTTTCTGCTGCATTTTCAATGTCTTTTAAAGCTGTATTTTTATATTGGTATAACTGATTCAGTAAAATCAATAACTCTGCTTACACATTTAATTCTGACAATTAGCTTATACCATAACAGTCTCTCTATCTCAGCAGGTGGATGGACATATCCTGTGCAGCTCTCTGGATTGAAATTTGCTCCTAGCCTGTTCCCTCAGGATTAGTTGAGCTAGGGGTTCGTTCCCTTGTTGAGCTGGTAAAGGGGTGCACCTGGTGGTGCCAGGTCCCCCCGTACCCCCCTTCTGTCGCCAGGCTTGGCACACTCAGCTTCTGATTGTTTCTGCAACACCTGCCTTAAAAAAAAAAACGGAGAGAAGAAAAAGAAAAAAACCAGAGCTGGAGGGGATAAGGGGTTTCAGCTCTAACACCACGCTGATTGGTAATTTCATTCCTTTGGGGCTCTGCTTTCTTCTTCCTATTGAGGTGAGTGTTAGGTTATTTTTTTTGCCGTTGAGAGCGATTCGTCAGTTTTATGGAAGGGAAACTTGCCTTCGCGTGGTGCTCCGCACGGGTGTGTTATTTTTCTGTTTGGCACTGGCAGGGGAGCATGATGGATGGCCATACTGGGCTGTCGTTTTGGCGGGATCTCGCCGTCATGGGCGCCATGTTGTGCGGGGGCTTATGGTCCTTATTTAGGTAGTGCACTTAGGATATGTGTGGGTTCGTGGCGGTAGTATCTTTACCGGTCCAAATTTTCTCATCGCTGTTCCTGGCTAAGAGGGGGACTTTGAGTGCTTTCTGCTGCTGTGTGTCACTTGCGGTGAGAGATGCTTGTGGCTCTGGTGACTTACATGGTTTGGACAGCATGAGTAGCCGCAAGTGCACGTAATTCATGGTCCTCCTCTGCTGTTGGGAGATTTTTTGCGGCTGTCTGGCTTGTCTGCTCCGGGCTCTTCGGTATTAGGCAAGTTACTGGCTGGGTATAGGACAGTTGTTTCCTTTCAGCTGCATGCCTGTTGGAGGGGGTGAGGTATGATTTCCCTCAGCCTTCCTCTCTGGGTAGCTTGCTAGCGTTTCTGACATGTTTAGCTGCTTTGTGCTTAATTAGTATCTTTCTGGGACAGCACATGGTTGTTTGTCCAGACTGCTGTTTTTAGCTGGCCTGGTGGATAATCAAGTCTTTTCCCATGGGGGATGGCAGCACCAGCTAGCCTTTTCGTTCACAGTTCTCCTGCTGGCTATGGTGTTCATGGCTGCCATGAGCATATCTATTTTCTCAGCGATCACTACTGGTATCCTAGTATGGATGTTTCTGGAAGTCTGCTTCTTCTACAAGCACCAAGCCCTACTAGGTCTTTACGGCTTCAGGGTGTTTTAGTGTTCAGTCACTCCAGCCAATTCTTCTCTCTCTCTGGTAGTAGTTGGCATTGGCTTGGGCATTTGTTATCCTTCCTTTTGTAGTAATCTTGGCACTAGTAAAGAAGAGGGTTCTCCGAGTCTCTGAGATTGCCAGGGGATGATTGTTCTTGTTTGGTTTTGCTTTAGGTTTGGGTGGACAGGAAATTCTCTTCGGGGGTTTCTTTTCTTTCGACAACCCACCTGGCTGCTGGTTGAGCTCTTTCTCTACTTCAGGTCATTCCATGCCTGCTGGAGTGGCGGTTGGGCCTAGTGGTTCGAACACTGGTCTTGCAATCCAGATGTCGGTTCAGAGCCCTCTGCTAGCAGGTCAATGTGGTTTAATTTTTCTATGGTGCGGTTGCAACCTGGACTTCAGTTCACATTTTTCTTGGAGTTCGCATGCTAGCTGTAACACGGTCAGGCAGTTCTTGCCACCTTGCCAGCCAGTCTGTCTCCAGTTGGATTGGGGAGTGTGAAGTTATTTCCTTGGCTTGGTAGTTGCATTCAGGGAACTTCCTTCCTATTGGAATAGTTCTGTCTGGTGGAGCGAGTTATAGCCTCTCTGGTCCTCTAGGAGGTTTTTGGTCATGCCTTCTTGGTTCCAGAGCTTATTGTGGAGGGATCTTAGTGATTTATGACCATGTCATTCAGCTTTTCCATGTTGCTGAGGACATTTTTACAAGTCATGGTGGCAATGGCAGCTTTCCTTCGTGATATGACGGGCAGGTGCTTTCAACCTTTGTCTCTCTCTCTCCTCTCTCCTCTGCAAACTTTTTCAAGAGTCAGTGGTTTCCCTCACTAATCTTGTCTTTTCAGGGCTGCGGTTCCATGTAGGCTTGGGAAATCCTTTCTTTTGTTACGCAGCATTGGATGCCAGCTCAGGTCACGTATTATTTTTCCTGCCAGGTCTATGGCTTGGGAATACGGTCAGTTATGGGAGCAAGGAGCTGTTTCATGGACGTTCCGTCTTGGTTATTAGCCCCTATCAGATTGCTGCAAGGGGTCCTTCTTCCCACTTGGTATCCTGGTGTGATTTGTGCTGATATTTCAGTTCTCTTTCGCTGGAGTTTGTATCTGCAGCTTGTATGCTTCTACGGAGTAACGTAGCTGCTGATCGCAGATTTTGGATGCCTAGGGAGGTTCTAGTTCTCTCGACCCCGTGTATCTCTCCTGTTTGCTCTGGATTGTCTGCAGGGTACTTTTCTTCTGGTAGGGATCTGAGTTGCCCTTGGTAGGCATCTGTTAGCTCAATCCCTTTTCTGAGTACCCTCGGGAGCTCATTATTGCCAGTCTATTGCTTATTTATTGCATTTGTATCCCACATTTTTCCACCTATTTGCAGGCTCAATGTGGCTTACAGAGACTTGTAATGACATTGTCATTCCAGGATATCAGATGCACTTAGTGATGTATCAAGATTAAGTAGGGAAAAGAAAAGTTAGGTGGGTGAGTATAGAAGGTAGACATTCTTAACTGGGTTGGGTTGCTGAAGTGGTTTATTGAGGCTATGTGTTTTCTTATTAGGCCTTGTTGAAGAGATAAGTCTTCAGAGATTTGCAAAAATTGGTTATTTCGTCGATTGTTTTCAAATCATTAGGTAGTGCATTCCACAGTTGCGTACTCATGTAGGAGAAGGTAGTGGCATGTAGCAGCTTGTATTTTAGTCCTTTACAGCTGGGGAAGTGCAGATTGAGGAATTTGCGGGCTGATTTTTTGGCGTTTCTGGGAGGCAGGTCCACGAGGATTTAGCATGTAAGTTGGGGCGTCTGCGTGGATGATTTTGTGTACAATCGTGCATATCTTGAACGCGATGCGTTCCTTGAGTGGGAGCCAGTGAAGTTTCTCTCTTAGGGGTTTTGCACTTTCATTTTTCACTTTTCGGGAATGTGCCTTTGGAGGGTTAGTTTGCCTCAGCTCTTCCTTTCTTCCCTTGCTTTTGGGCGGGAGTTTTCAGCCTGGCTCAGGCGGATTTTGCTTTTTTTAGTTTCAGGCGCTTCTATCCTGGCACATTCCGCAATTGTTCCTTCCTCTGTAAGGGATACAGTTCTTTCCGGGTTGGCACATCATCTGCTGTGCATTTGGAGTATCGCCTCTTGGCTGTGGGTTTTGCTCTACTTTTTGCAGAGCAGTGGATCGGATCTAGGTCTGGAGCTTTGATGTTAGGGGTCAGCTTTCGCTTTGTTCCTGGTCTGCCGAGAGTGGTGTCTCCCTCACTGCCGTTCGGTTGTATTTTGCTCTCTATGATTTGAGGATTGCAGCTCCATTATGCTTACCTCCCTCTTGGCGGGGGTTCTTTTTCTATGTTGACTGTTGCTCCGTTTCGGTTGCCTAGGAGGGCGGTTTTTGTGGCTCAGGGTCCTTCTGAGAGCCAAGACTGTCTCTTGGGGCATGGAGCTTTCTCTTTTTGTAGTTTTTAGTCCCTTTGGGCCAGTGGAGGGCAGCACCAGGATTGCATTTCCACAAGTTGGGCTCCTTTCCTGTTGGCCTCCTGGCAACTCCTGCTTCTGTGGCTATTTCTTGCTCTCTTTGCGTTTGGCTGGTTGAGCACTCCACGCCTGCGTGTTGACCGCAGGTCCGTCACCGCAGGTTAACGCAACTCCCTCACTGCGTGTTGGGCGCAGCTCCTTCGCATGTTGGGTGCAGGGCCTTTGTGGGTTGGGCTCAGCTCCATCTTTGTATGTTGAGCACACCTCTGCTGCATGTGTTATGCTGCCCCTGCGCTGCATCTTGGGCACAGCTTTGTTGTTCCATGCGGTTCTGCCGGTCCACGTTGGGCACAGTTCCATCACTGCATTATGGGCGTAGTTCCTTGGTTCCAGGTTCACTTTAGCTCTATTCTTTCCAGCGTTGGGGGGCTTTCTTCCCTTTCTTGCCGAATTTCGCCTCAGGCTTCTTATGTTCAAGTTTGTCTGTTGTAGAAGCCTAGGTTCTTGCACAGGACAAACGTTTCGGTTCTTTTTTTCAAGTTCTGGGGCATATCTTTCATTTCATCTGGGGCTGGTGAATTCTCTTGGAGTTTGTGTCTGATCCGATCTCCGTCTTGGGAGTTTGGGCGAGTATGTTTTCGGGTCTTCGACTATTTGGGGATCCTTCCCTATTCTGGGGACTGCTTTTGTATATCCCATTCGTCTCTGGATTGATCTGTGGGACGCTATGGAAGGAAAAATTAGTTATTACCTGATTTTATTTCCATTAGTCCCAACAGATCAATCCAGAGGCCCACCCTTTACTGTTTGTTCACATAATTTCCCTTCTAATCAGGTGGCATGGCTCTTGGGGGTCTGCGCTTTTCTTAGGGATCACTGGGAGCTAACAATAATCTACAGAGGATGGAGTACTTGCATGATTGCAATTCTCACTTAAGTGATTTCTCTCCCGCTGTTGCGGTAGAGCAAGAGCCTGCAAGGGTTCTCTGGAGGCAGGAGTGGAATTTAATATTGGATTGTTTTTCTTCAGCTGCTTTGGTATTGACAATACTGAGAGTAAGCTGGCTGCACTGGTCTTTTTAACATATGGAGTCGCTAACAGTAGGTGCACGTAGGGATCGCTCATACCCAGGACACTCTGCTGGACCACCAGGGATGTTACTATACTGCTATCTCTGAAGAACAGGCCAAAATGGCTTACAGACTACACTGATAAAAAGGAAAAGAACACCAAAATCAATGTAGGCTATCCATCCTTTCCAGCCTGCACACTCCGCTCCAGCCTGCAATTTGAACTCCAGTCCTGCAACCTCTGCTTCTCTGTTCCAGCCTTCAGCCTCAGCTCCTGCCCACTGGCTCACCTTTATTCGTGACTGTTGCCTATTGCTTGGGACTGCTTGAGTCACTACTACCTATGGCTCCATTTCACATTCTCCTCCTAGTATTGTCCCTTCCCAATCTACTCCTCCACCCGAAGCCACTGTGCACTACAGTTATACAATTCCCTTTTGTTGATTTCATTACCTCACCATCTCTCTTGTTTTCTTCCTCCCTCCTTGCTTTCTGCCTTCAACATTTCATCCCTTCCATTATACCTTCCCCTTTCTATCTGTGTCCCTCTCGCCTTCGTTGCCACTCCTCTCCTACTCTCCTCCGCACTCTTACGCCTTCTCCTTTCCGCTGGTGACATCAATCCCAATCCTGGTCCTCCTCACCAACCCTCATCTTATTTGTGCAGGTCGCACGGTGACCTTTCCAATCTCATCTTTTCCTCTCCTCCCCCCCTCCTCTCTGCCCTTCTCATGTGCCCTGTGGAATGCACACTCCATCTGCAACAAAATTTCTTATATCCATGACCTTATCTCTCGCAGCCTCCATCTGCTTGCCATAACGGCTCTGTCCTGATGACTCTGCTTCAGTTGCAGCCCGCTGTCACGGTGGTTATCTCTTCTCCCATACTCCTCACCCTACTGGCCACGGTGATGGTATTGGACTATTACTCTCACCCTCTTCCAAATTTCAATCTCTTCTGCCACCTCAGACTCTCTGCTTTTCTTCCTTTGAAGTCCACTCTGTCCGCCTATTCACTCCTTTGCCTCTTCAAATAGCAGTTATTTATTGTCCCTCTTATCCTTCCTCAGTGACGCTTGGCTTTCCTTCTTTCATGATCCTTCTTCCCCCTCCCTCATCCTTGGCGACTTCAACATTCATGCTAATGATCCCTCCAACTCTTATGTCTCCCAGTTCCTCGCCTTAACATCCTCCTTCAATCTCCAACTATGTTCTACTTCCCCTACTCACCAAAATGGTCACTGTCTTGATCTTCTCCTCATATAACTGCTCTCCCTCCAATTACTTTGCCTCAGATCTTCCCCTCTCTGACCATCATCTAATAACCTTCACACTTAAACTTCCTCCTGCCCATTCCCGTCCAATCTTAACCAATTTATCTAGGAATCTCCAGGCCATTGACCTTACTACCCTGTCCTCCAATGTCTCGAACCTCTTCTCTACCACTACACCATCCAAATCTGTCAATGAAGCCGTCTCTTCCTACAATACTATCCTATCCTCTGCTTTAGACACTCTTGCACCTCTCATGCCCCATCCTATAAGGCTTACCAAACCCCAGCCATGGCTGACCTCTAAAATACGCTATCTACGTTCCTGTGCCCACTCCGCCGAACGCTTCTGGCTGAAATCTTGTGCCCTTGCTGACTTCATACACTTCAAGTTCATGCTGACCTCCTTTCAATCTGCTCTTCTGCTTTCCAAGCAGGCCTATTACATCCAACTCACTAATTCTCTAGGCTCTAACCCTCAACTTCTCTTTGCCACGTTGAATTCTCTCCTCAAGGTGCCTCCATCTCCAACTCCCCCCTCACTATCTCCTCACATCCTAGCCTAGTTCTTCCACGAAAAGGTTCAGAAAATAAACCTCATTCTCATCCAAGCCACTCCCACCTCTTCCTCCCCTTGTCGCTTCCCTTGTCCGTTCCTCTATTTCCTCAACTCCTCCGTCCTTTTCCTCCTTTCCTGAGGTCACTGATGAAGAAACAACACGTCTTCTCTCCTCCTGAAAACGAACTACCTGTTCCTCTGATCCTATTCCTACCCACCTTCTTAACACCATCTCTCCTACTCTCACTCCTTTTATCTGTCATATCCTCTCTGTTTCCACTGCGACTGTTCCTGATGCCTTCAAACATGCTGTGGTCACACCACTCCTTAAGAAGCCTTCACTTGACCCTACCTGTCCTTCCAACTATCGACCCATCTCCCTCCTCCCCTTCCTTTCCAAGTTACTTGAACACGCCATTCACCGCCGCTGCCTTGACTTCCTCTCATCTCATGCTGTTCTTGACCCACTCCAATCTGGCTTTTGCCCTCTTCATTCAACTGAAACTGCACTTACAAAAGTTTCCAACGACCTGTTTCTGACCAAATCCAAAGGTCTCTATTCTGTCCTCATCCTTCTCGACTTATCCGCCGTTTTTGACACTGTTAATCACAGCCTACTCCTTGATACGCTGTCTTCATTTGGATTCCAGGGCTCTGTTCTTTCCTGGTTCTCCTCCTGCCTCTTGCTTCACACCTTTACTGTACACTCTGGTGGATCCTCTTCCACTACCAGTCGGTGTACCTCAAGGTTCTGTTCTCGGTCCTCTCCTGTTTTCCATCTACACTTCTTCCCTTGGCTCTCTATCATCCCATGGCTTTCAATACCATCTCTACGCTGACGACTCCCAGATCTACCTCTCTACCCCTGTTGTCTCAACCGGCATCCAGACCAAAGTTTCAGCCTGCCTTTCTGACATCGCTGCATGGATGTCTCGACGTCATCTGAAGCTCAACATGGCCAAAACCGAGCTTTTCCTTTCTCCCTAAACCTACCTCCCCTCTCCCCCCTTTCTCTATTTCGGTCGATGGCACTCTTATTCTCCCTGTCTCATCTGCTCGTAACCTTGGGGTCATCTCTGACTCCTCTCTCCTTCTCTGATCACGTTCAGCAGATTGCCAAAACCTGTCGTTTTTCTCTACAACATTAGCAAAATCCGTCCCTTCATCTCTGAGCACTCTACCAGAACCCTTATCCACACTTTCACCTCTCGTCTTGATTATTGTAACCTACTTTTCACCGACCTCCCTCTTAGCCATCTCTCTCCTCTTCAATCAGTCCAAAACTCTGCTACGTGACTCATCTTCCGCCAAAGTCGCTATGCCCACATTAGCCCTCTCCTTAAGTCACTTCACTGGCTTCCCTATCCGTTTCCATATTCAATTCAGACTTCTATTAACCTATAAGTGCATTCACTCTGCCACTCCCCAGTACCTCTCCACTCTTCTCTCCCTACGTCCCCCCTCGAGTACTTTGTTCTGTAGATAAACCTCTATCTGTCCCTTTCTCCTTCTCTGCTAATTCAAGACTCCGTTCCTTTTATCTCGCTGTACCTCACGCCTGGAATAGACTTCCTGAGCCTGTACGTCTAGCCCCGTCTTTAGCCGTTTTCAAGTCCAAACTCAAAACCCACCTCTTTACCACTGCTTTTGACTCCTAACTCACTTGCCCTGTCCTTTATCCTCACCTCTTTATTCCCTTACCCTTAATTGTTCTGTCTGTGTTCCCTTACCCTTAATCTGTCTACCTGTCTTATCTAGATTGTAAGCTCTTTGAGCAGGGACTGTCTTTTGTGTATGGTGTACAGCGCTGCGTATGCCTTGTAGCATTGTAGTAATAGTAGTAGTCTACATAGAGAGAACTTCAGAGTCTTCGTATATCTCCACCTGCTGGTAGGGGGACATAACCCACTCATCTCTGGATTGATCTGTTGGGACTAATGGAAAGAAAATGATCAGTTAATAACTAAGTTTTCCTTACCCATTCCACAGACTTTATAGAGCTCTCTCCCTCTATCTTCTCTTCTCCAGCCTCTAACTTCTTTAGCTTTTTCTCCTGTGAGTTATTCCTTCTCTTTAATCATTTTGGTCACCCTAATGATTCTGGTATATCTCAAGATGTAGCAACCAGAGTTAGCTTGCACCATGGAATGTTAAAGGCATTTTATTTTCTTCCTTTTCTAATTCTCCTACTGCTTTGCTTTTTTTGGACACTGGCACACTGAGTAGATTTTGACATATTGCCCATGATGACTCCTAGATCCTTTTCATGGCTGGTAACTTCTATTGTGGAACTAGCATTCTGTAGCTTATAACTTGGGTTATTCTGCCCTATGTGCATCACTTCGTACTTGTTTCCAGTGTCCCAAGGTGCTCCTCCAATTTTTCACTGTTCTTGTGATTTAATAACTTTGAATGATTGAGTGGGTTGATCAAATTTGCAGACACAATGTTCCCATTTCCAGATCATTTATAAATGTTTAAAAAAAAGGCCCAGTACAGATACCTGTAGTATTCTACTATTCACTTTCCTCATTTGAGGAAATTGTCCATATAACCTACTGTTTTCAAGCTTTTAACCAGCTTCCAATACACAAGACGACATTGCCTCCTATCCCATGATTTTTCAAAGAAGTCTTTCACGGAGGCTTTGTCAGAATCTTTCTGAAAATCTAGATATACCATATCAACTGGCCCATCTTTTATCCACACCTTCAAAAAAAAAAAAAATAGTAGCAGATGACAAGAATTTCTGAGCTAATAAATCCATGTTAACTCTGTCCCTTTAAGCTGTCTGAATAATTTTATTTGTGTCTACCATTTTTCCTGAAAGGGTCAGGCTCACTGGACAATTTTATTGGTAATAGATCTTCAACTTCGTTTTTTAATTTTGAGCTTGTCTACGTCTTTCAGGATCACTGATGTTTCAGTTCCTCCAAATTATCACTTTAAAATAAGTAGCTCCCTTAAATTTTCCACAGTAAACACTAAAGCAAAGAATCAATTTAGCTTCTTGCTATGCACTTGCTTCCAAGTGCCCCCTTTTGCTCCAGTGTTCTAATGGTCTAATTGACTCCTTCATGGCTTCCTGTTTCTAATGTACCTGAAAGTTTTTGAGGTTTTACCTCTACAACAAATCTTTGCAAAAAAAGCTGCTTTTGTTTTTACTTAAGTCCTTTGCATCTATCCGGCTAATGCTTATGCTGCTTCCCGTTTTCATTTGGATCCTTTTTTGTATTTTTTTTTTTTTTAAGATGGTGGTTTGGTTCTAGTAGCCTCTCAATAAAACCATTTTAATTATGCCGGGTGCTGTTTGGCTTTCCTTCCATCACTTTAATGTGTGGATTGTAAACTAGGCATGGATACCATCTTAAAAGGTCAGGCTGAATAAACTTAATGTTCAAGGGCTGTAACAACAAAACTTAATGTAAGTCAAAATAATTGCTGGGCAGACTTCTAGTCTGTGCCCTGAGAAAGGCAAGGACAAATCAAACTCTGGGTGCTATCCAGTCTTTTGCATTGAGTGTCACATGTATGATTATCTCCCAATTGGTGAGGTGTCATATGTGTGTGCCCGATGCAAAGAGCTCCTAGCTCTCAGAGAACGTGTCCGTTCCCTTGAGGCTAGAGTAGCAGACTTGATGGAGCTGAGGGAGACAGAGAGGTACATAGAGGAGACCTACAGGGATGTTGTAGAGAAGTCCCACCTCCAGTCAGGTAGCCCCTGTGCTACCTTGGAGGAGGGAGGTCTCCTAGAAGGAGAGCATCACCCTGGTGAAGTAGGAAGTACTCCTGTAGCCAGGACCTGCCCACCAGGGGATGTATTATCCTTTCGCACCGAGGATATATCTCCAAATGTTGCCCGGGAGGGAAAGGTTAGGACAGCTGTTGTACTTGGTGATTCGATCATTAGGCATATAGATAGCTGGGTGCTGGTGGACGTGAGGATCGCCTGGTGACTTGCCTGCCTGGTGCGAAGGTGGCGGACCTCACGTGTCACCTAGATAGGATTCTAGATAGTGCTGGGGAGGAGTCCGCTGTCTTGGTACATGTGGGTACCAATGACATAGGAAAATGTGGGAGAGAGGTTCTGGAAGCAAAATTTAGGCTCTTAGGTAGAAAGCTGAAATCCAGATCCTCCAGGGTAGCATTTTCTAAAATGCTACCTGTGCCACGCGCAGGGCCCAAGAGACAGGCAGAGCTCCAGAGTCTCAATGCGTGGATGAGACGATGGTGCAGGGAGGAGGGCTTTAGATTTGTTAGGAACTGGGCAACATTCTGGGGAAGGGGGAGCCTATTCCGAAAGGATGGGCTCCATCTTAACCAGAGTGGGACCAGGCTGCTGGCATCGGCGTTTAAGAAGGAGATAGAGCAGCTTTTAAACTAGAAATGGGGGGAAGGCCGACAGTCGCTCAAAAGAGCATGGTTCGGGATAAGGTATCTTTCAAAGATATCACCATAACAGGGAAGATAGAGTATCCTGATAGTGAGGTTGCAAAAGAGATTGTAGTAGATCGGGTATCTTTAAATAACAATAAAAATCAGACAAAAGATTGCCAATTAATACTGTCAAGTACTAAGCATGATGTACTTAGGAACAACAAACATAGTTTGAAATGTCTATATGCGAATGCCAGGAGCCTAAGAAATAAGATGGGGGAGTTAGAATATATTGCACTAAATGAAAAATTAGATATAATAGGCATCTCTGAGACCTGGTGGAAGGAGGATAACCAGTGGGACACTGTCATACCGGGGTACAAATTATATCGTAGTGATAGGGTGAATCGGATTGGTGGAGGGGTAGCATTGTATATTAACGAGAGCCTTGAATCAAATAGATTGAAAATTCTGCAGGAAGCAAAACACTCCTTGGAATCACTGTGGATTGAAATTCCATGTGCAAAGGGGAAAAGGATAGTGATAGGAGTGTACTACCGTCCGCCTGGCCAGGACGAACAGACGGATGCGGAAATGTTAAAGGAAATCAGGGACGCAAACAAACTGGGCAACACAATAATAATGGGGGATTTCAATTACCCGCATATAGACTGGGGTAATGTAACATCTGTACACGCAAGGGACATAAGATTTCTTGATGAAATCAAGGACAGCTTCATGGAACAGCTAGTTCAGGAGCCGACAAGAGAAGGAAAAATACTAGACTTAGTCCTTAGTGGTGCTCATGATCTAGTGCAGGGGGTAACGATACGAGGGCCGCTTGATAACAGTGATCATAATATGATCGGTTTTGATATTGGCATTGAAGGAAGTGAAACTAGGAAATCAAGTACGCTAGCGTTTAACTATAGAAAAGGTGATTACGACAAAATGAGAAAAATGGTGAAAAAAAGACTGAAAGGAGCAGCTCGCAGAGTAAAAAACTTGCATCAGGCGTGGATGCTGTTTAAAAACACCATCCTGGAGGTTCAGGACAAATATATTCCACGTATTAGAAAAAAGGGAAAAAAGACTAAACGTCAGCCGGCGTGGCTAAACAGTAAGATAAAGGAAATCATTAGAGCCAAAAAACAATCCTTCAGAAAGTGGAGAAGAGAACCAACTGAAAGTAACAGGATAGATCATAAGGAATGCCAAGCCAAATGCAAAGCGGAGATAAGGAGGGCAAAAAAGGACTTTGAGAAGAAATTAGCGTTGGAAGCAAAAATACATAGTAAAAACTTTTTTAGATACATTAAAAGCAGGAAACCGGCCAAAGAGTCGGTTGGGGCCGCTGGACGAAAATGGTGTTAAAGGGGCGATCAAGGAGGACAAAGCCGTAGCGGAGAAATTAAATGAATTCTTTGCTTCGGTCTTCACCGAGGAGGATTTGGGGGGACACCGGTGCCGGAAAGAATATTTGAAGCGGGGGAGTCGGAGAAACTAAACAAATTCTCTGTAACCTTGGAGGATGTAATGGGTCAGTTCAGCAAGCTGAAGAGTAGTAAATCACCGGGACCTGATGGTATTCATCCCAGAGTATTAATAGAACTAAAAAATGAACTTGCGGAGCTACTGTTAGAAATATGCAATCTGTCCCTAAAATCGAGTGTAATACCGGAAGACTGGAGGGTAGCCAATGTTACTCCGATTTTTTAAGAAAGGTTCCAGAGGAGATCCGGGAAATTATAGACCGGTGAGTCTGACATCGGTGCCGGCAAGATGGTGGAGGCTATTATTAAGAATAAAATTGCAGAGCATATACAAAAACATGGACTGATGAGACAAAGTCAGCACGGATTTAGTGAAGGGAAGTCTTGCCTCACCAATCTAATGCATTTTTTTGAGGGGGTAAGCAAACATGTGGACAATGGGGAGCCGGTTGATATTGTATATCTGGATTTTCAGAAGGCGTTTGACAAAGTGCCGCACGAAAGACTCCTGAAGAAATTGCAGAGTCATGGAATCGGAGGTAGGGTATTATTATGGATTAAGAACTGGTTGAAAGATAGGAAGCAGAGAGTAGGATTGCGTGGCCAGTATTCTCAGTGGAGGAGGGTAGTTAGTGGGGTCCCGCAGGGGTCTGTGCTGGGTCCGTTGCTTTTTAATGTATTTATAAATGACCTAGAGATGGGAATAACTAGTGAGGTAATTAAATTCGCCGATGACACAAAATTATTCAGGGTCGTCAAGTCGCAGGAGGAATGTGAACGATTACAGGAGGACCTTGCGAGACTGGGAGAATGGGCGTGCAAGTGGCAGATGAAGTTCAATGTTGACAAGTGCAAAGTGATGCATGTGGGTAAGAGGAACCCGAATTATAGCTACATCTTGCAAGGTTCCGCGTTAGGAGTTACGGATCAAGAAAGGGATCTGGGTGTCGTCGTCGATGATACGCTGAAACCTTCTGCTCAGTGTGCTGCTGCGGCTAGGAAAGCGAATAGAATGTTGGGTGTTATTAAGAAGGGTATGGAGTCCAGGTGTGCGGATGTTATAATGCCGTTGTATCGCTCCATGGTGCGACCGCACCTGGAGTATTGTGTTCAGTACTGGTCTCCGTATCTCAAAAAAGATATAGTAGAATTGGAAAAGGTACAGCGAAGGGCGACGAAAATGATAGTGGGGATGGGACGACTTTCCTATGAAGAGAGGCTGAGAAGGCTAGGGCTTTTCAGCTTGGAGAAGAGACGGCTGAGGGGAGATATGATAGAAGTGTATAAAATAATGAGTGGAATGGATCGGGTGGATGTGAAGCGACTGTTCACGCTATCCAAAAATACTAGGACTAGAGGGCATGAGTTGAAGCTACAGTGTGGTAAATTTAAAACGAATCGGAGAAAATTTTTCTTCACCCAACGTGTAATTAGACTCTGGAATTCATTGCCGGAGAACGTGGTACGGGCGGTTAGCTTGACGGAGTTTAAAAAGGGGTTAGATAGATTCCTAAAGGACAAGTCCATAGACCGCTATTAAATGGACTGGAAAAATTCCTCATTTTTAGGTATAACTTGTCTGGAATGTTTTTACGTTTGGGGAGCGTGCCAGGTGCCCTTGACCTGGATTGGCCACTGTCGGTGACAGGATGCTGGGCTAGATGGACCTTTGGTCTTTCCCAGTATGGCACTACTTATGTACTTATATGTACTTGTTGGGCAGACTGGATGGACCGTACAGGTACCTGCTGTCATTTACTATGTAATTTAAGACAGCTTGTAATACCTGTTTTAATTTTCTAGAGCTGTAACAACTAAGCTTAATGTTCTTTTGTCTTAGATTCTTTAAACAAGCTAATAACTGTTTTTTTAAATGAAAGTTTAATTTTTTATCAATAAACTCCTTCTTATATCCCAAGCTTCAAGTAATCTCCCAGGAAAGTAATGCTCACTTAGAGGCATCCTCATCTGCTGTTAAGATAGGAATGAACTGCATATTCCCTCCCTCCTCTCTTCCCCCATCTTGTCTAGTTACCATTGTATTAAAACACATTTCTTCTTCTTAAACTTTGAGTGATTTAGTTTTACCTTCTACACCATTTATCAAGTAGTACATGTTCAGTCTGGGACCCAGTGCTTAGGTGGTGAGAAATACAATGTCACGGGCTATTCTGGTGCACATAAATTTCAATAATATGCCTGTTCAGAAAAGTAATCAATGATTAAAAAAAAATTGCTGTCGGCTGCAGCTTGTAAAGCTGATGTCCACTGCTTAATTGCCATCCTCATGCTGATCAAGTGCACATCTGTGCAGTAAGAACCTAGATCAGTGCTTGTTAATCTTTTTTGAGTGACTCCATGATAACTCTCCCCCTCCCCCCCCCCTCCCTGAGGTAGAAAATGGATCTAAGGAGAGTCCACCCAGGTCATGACCCAGAGATTGGTTTTGTGATCCCATTTCAGATCTCAACCCACAGTTTAGGAAGCTCTGACGTAGAACCAAGTTAAATTCCCTAGTATTCTGTAGCAGAGCAGTGATAGCATAGTAAAGTGAGTCTCGCTCTGGCATCCTTAGAATAAGAATATGGTGCCCAAGACCATGTTTGCTGGATACACATTCTAGCTACTAGTCCATTTCCTTTTGAAAGCATAATTGGGTTCTTCAGATGTATTGTACTCGTACTAGTTGTTTCTAGTGAACTACTTTTCTATAAACAGTATAGGCTGAGTTAGTACATCATCTTTCCCATGGGTTTGTTCTCCCAGAATCCTACACTCAATGACTTCAGCACTGCATCAACACTTAATTGTTTCCCGTACTTGAAAAATTTTAATATTACGTCTTAAAATACTTAATTGGGCATTGTAAACTGACCTTGAAGTCTTGGCAAAAAGCCACAAGAGTACTGCTTTGTGTGACTCTACGTGGCCAAGGTTTGTTATCCACATGGAATCGGAGGCAGTGGAGAATGCCGCATTTGAAAGGGACCTGCTTAGTTTGAATCTCCAGCTTCTCTGTTAAAATATGTTCACATAAGCAAACAAATATCTTTTATATTCCTCTAGTATATGCATAATTACCAAATTTTCAGGAACTTTTGTTTGGCCCAGCTGTTTTATATGAGCATACTTTTTCTTTTGCAGCTGTTCTGTTTAGGATGCCATGCTGTCAGTCATTTCTTCCAACAGAATGCATTGTGTGTGCTCTTGTTTTGTGTACCACAAATGTGTTCATTGTTTTATCTAACATTGGAAAGTAGTTTGTCATGGCAATTTTGGAGGATAAATTGTCAAATGCTTTGCCGCCACCTCTGAGGTGATTAAGACAGGCTGATTCTCTGCAGCTGTTTTCCTCTTCACGGGTTTTATTTTTACCTCTTGTTGCTACCTAAATTTAAAAAGGGTTCCCCTTCTCCTTACCTCATTCCATACCGACATTTACTTTGGTAGCTATGTTTTAGAAGTTGCTGCTGGTATCTGTTCAGTAATCTGCAACATGCCACACTAATCCCAAGTTAGTCCTAGCCCCTTTCATGATCTCGTATAGCCTTTGTTCTCTCATGGCTCTTCCTACGGTTTTATGAAAGCAGATATTACTACTACTACTTAACATTAATAAAGCGCTACTAGGGTTACGCAGCGCTGTACAATTTAACATGGAAGGACAGTCCCTGCTCAAGGAGCTTACAATCAAAAGACAAGTGTAGAGAAATACTATATTTCTCGAAAGGTTAGGTGCCGAAAGCAGCATTGAAGAGGTAAGTTTTAAGCAGAGATTTGAAGATGGGTAGGGAGGGGGCTTGGCGTAGGGGTTGAGGAAGATTATTCCAGGCATAGGGTGAGGCAAGGCAGAATGAGCGGAGCCTGGATATGTAGCAAAATAATGCAAACGCACTTAGGTAAACCTCCGTAGGCTGCCTGACTTGAAACCACACTCTAACTTGATAGTCTTCAGCTAGCAAGTTGCTTGGGTCTCCTACTTTTGATATCAGCATTTTTTTCCCATTCTACATAGCAGACCTTTGCCCTCTTAGCAATCAGGAAAAGCTGACCACTTCCTCAAAATTACCTAAAAACTTTTAAAATGTCGGAGCATACTCATGCCAAACCAGAGGGTCTCTTGAGTACCAGTGGGCTTACAAATGTCTAGTGCTGTATGCACTTCTGACACTGCTGGCTCTCAAAATAAGAAAGGGTCTTGGTACTGACGGATAAGTGCTTGGGTTCATTATTTGCACTTATTGTTGAGCATTGGATGTTAAAATGGGAGGAAAGTTCTGGTCTATGCCTTCAAGAGCTGTGCAGTAGGCACAGCTCTTGTGTGCATGCCCAGTTCAATGGGCACCACATATACTGGGCTCTGTTCTGTCCCTTGCGCCAGACTCCAAACCCGGCAGGAGTGGGTCTGGGGATCGAAGCAATATGGAGTAGAAGCTGTTCTGACAGCAGAATTGGTGAAGAAAGGTATGCTATGCAGCCATACTTAGAAGACATGGCTACAGGTTCAAACCCAAGAAGACATGAGGAGCCTCCACGGAAAGTCAAAGCAAAACATCAAATGTAGAGGCTGACAAATACGCAAACCAATAGGGAGATAATCTCAAAAAAACAGTTTATTCAGAATATTCATATCAATATCAAGGACCCGACACGGTCTGTGTTTCGGCGCCAAAGCGCCTGCCTCAGGGGTCACAATCAACTTTCTCTGAGGAGAAGCTGATAGGCTTGAATTCCTTTATGTGTGCAAGTTAATCCACAGAGAGAACAAAGGAACAGCCAACCGATCAGCAAACACCAGCCTGACTAATAATACGATTGCACACCTAAATCAGAATTTACATGTTTTCTAGTGTGGCTCAGAAAAACCTATCCACTTCAAATTCTTGATACAAAACCCTTTTTGTATCAGTCGAGAAACTTAATGTGGTGTGTAATAGCAAGCACTGGACTGCTGTCACGAAGAAAAAGAGCACATTATAAACAGATTGCAGCAGAATATGAAATCTGTCTTGCAAATTATACTAAAAGGGCAGCTATCAAAATAGAGATTTATATAAATTGCATTGCCAGTTATTTTGATAATTAATGCTGTGACCTATAAATCAGTGCATTCACCCATAGTCTAGTATTGGAAATGCAGTAAGGAATGGCTTATGGGAATGAGGTTGTACTAAAAGATTTGACTACCTATATTAAAACCTTTTTTATGCAGTGTATATTGTTCAGTCTTGTTGGAGGATAAATTTTCTTTATCTTCAAGTCAAGTAGGAGGAATGCAAACACCCTAAATGATGTCTTCTGACAGCTCACTTCCAGACCAGTTATCCCCTAGCTAAGGGGAAAGCTCTCTGGAGTTTTATGGGGGGGTGTGGGGATGCCTATGCAATAATCCAAACATCTCTCCTACTTTTTTTTTCTTCTGTAGAATCCAATGCATGTGCTCTCCTCACCAATACCATGAAAAAGAGGACATTCTGTACTTCCCACTATTCCAAAATGTGTGAGTAGTCATGTCCATTGTCCAGCAGGTGGAGATATAAAACACACAACTGAGCACTAGATAGCCCTCTGCTACCAGCCCAGTTCCTCAATATCTTCTATCTCCAGCAGGTGGATGGACAGTCTCTCTGGTCCCGAGACCTAGGCTCCTGGTCCAGTTGGTCAGCTTGTCTCCAGTCAAGTGGGGGGGGGGGGGGGGGGCAGTAGTACATACCTGGTGGTGCTGGGTCCCTGGGGTGTCCTGTGCTTCCCTCCTCCCCCGGGTCTCTTCTGTGGTGCTTTGCTGTGGGAGCTTGCTCAGCAGCCGATTTAAAAAAAAAAAAAAAAAAAGACAGACCACAGAGAGCTTTTTGCGGTCCGGTTGTCTTATTGTGCTCTGCCTGGGGGGGGGGGGGGTGGAGAAGGTCAGTGGTGGTTTCTGGGTGTCTAGACTTGGGATGTCGTTGATGCCGGGCAGTGGTGGTGTAAAAAGAACTCCAGCGCTCCCAAGTCAAAAACAAAAAATAGAATAAGCCGCGACTTCACCACACCGAGAGCTTCCCGAGCAACACATATTCATGGCAGTCTCACAGAGGGCATGAAACTCTTCGTGTCATGTTGGGGCCAATGTGCACAGTGTGCAGGCTGATGGCGCTGGGTGGAGGGGGTAATTAGGGGAGCACATTAGGGCGCTTGTAGTAGGAAATGGAGTCTTAAGGCTCTAGATCCCCAGTGCAGCATCTTGGTGCCTCACCTCAGCCAGAGACAGGAACAGCGGCCATTTTGGATGCTGCAGTGGGGAGGGGGAGGGGTGCTCTGGGGCAGAGGACTGCCTTTCTTCCTGGAGTTTGTTCTCCTTTCCCACCAAGCTTATCCTTGAGGCAGGGTTCTCCCCTGCAGGCGGCATCTGCGGCTCCTGTGCCTACAGATGCTGGAGCGGCCCCTCCGGCTCATTAGAGATCTTGGCCAGAGTTGCCAGAGGATCCGGTGCAGACATGGTCTCTCATTTCAGAGGCTGATATACAAGCCTCATGAAGGAATTTCGGGGTATGTCTAAGGCCTTCCCCATGTATCCGGATATTCAGGACCTGATTACCATGGAGTGGGCGGTACCAGATTCGGGCCTTAAGGTAGGGAGGGCCATGTCCCATCCTTTGGGTTCTGGAGGAGACAGATCGATTTGGTTTGCCTTAGGTGGACTCTGTTGTGATAGCGGTCACCAAGAAGATTACCAGTTGAAGGTGTGGTATTGCCCTGAATGACTTGTAGAATAGGAAATTGGAACAGGCTCTTAAGCAGGCCTTTGAGGAGACTGCCTTGGGACTCCAGGCATTCATTTGCAGCTCCTTTGTTGCTGATGCCTGTTTTCAGTGGCACCAGCAATCTGCCTCTTTGGGTGGTTCTTAGGCGGTCCATCTGGAAGCAGGTTGAGTCTGTGGCAGGATACTGTGTATGACATGCTTCAGTACTCAGCCAAGGGTATGTTTGCGGTCACCACAAGGTGCCGGCTTTGGCTGCAGGCTTGGGTGGTGAATGCTGCCTCCAAGGCTGGTCAAATTGCCTTTTTTGAGGCAAGCTTATTTGGAGAGGATCTCTGCAATCTGGTTAGGATGCTGGGTGAGTCTAAGCCACAGCGGCTTCCAGAGGACAAACCTCGTTTCTCTGTTCGCTTGTCGTACTTGATGTGTGCCTGGTTTTAGGGACAGTAAAAAGTGAAGAACCAGAAGACACAGTTCCAACCCTACCATTTTTCCTTTTGGAGGGACAGGAAACCTGGCCAGTTGGGGTGAGCTGTTGCTGCCTCTTGTCCATCACAATGATGCCAGGCCGGTCCACCAGTCCAGGCCGATTGGGGAACATCTTCGGATGTTTCTGGATGTGTGGGCCACTATCACCACAGAACAGTGGGTGCTGATCTCCTAGGGTCACTCCTCTTTTCTTATGGTCTCCTGCTCAGGGGCACAGTAGATGTCTTGCTGGGTCTTCAGGCCATTGTTCCTGTTCTTCTGAACATGGTCTAGGTCTGTAGCTAATCTATTTCCTGGTTTCCAAGAAAGAGGGAACCGTGAGACCGATTCTGGACCTCAAAGGAGTTGACAAGTGCCTACATGTTACCTGTTTTCGCATTGAAACCCTAAGGTCGGTGATCACATTGGTTTGGGATGGGGAATTTCTCACCACACTCAACCTCAAAGAGGCGTTACCTCCACATCCTTATCTAGTGTGGAGGCGACTGCCATGATGGTTCGTCACCTTCAGTCTTTGGTTGGGTGGTCAATATTGAGAAGAGCAGGCTGATTCTGTCACAACAGCTGGAGTATTTGGGTGTCTTATTTGATACCCAGTGTGCTCAGGTGTTCGTGATGGACAGGCGGCGCATGAAGTTGGTGCATCAGGTTCGCTTGCTCCTGCTTCACTCCCAGCCATGGGACTATGTGCAGGAGAGAGGGCACGCATTCGGCTGCTTCAGCGCGCTCTGCTCAGTCGCTGGTTTCCAGTGTCGGAGGATAAGTGTCCGGTTTCATTGGACTCTGCCAGCCAGACAGAGCGTGAGGTGGTGGCTGTTCTCCAGGTCACCACGGATGCCAATTTGTTGGGTCGGGAGACCCATTGCCGGTATCACCTGCTCAGGGCTCTTGGTCTCCAGTGGAGGTGAAGTGGCCTGTCAACCGCTTGAGCTTCAGTGGTACAGTGGATGCTGGAGGCTTTTGCCCCACTATTGGAGAGGACTCAGTGTGGGTGTTCTCTGACAATGCGACAACGGTAGCCTATATCAGTAAACAAGGGGCAAATCGCAGCAGTTAGCTGGCAGTTGATGGCCTGGGTGGAGAGGCCTCTCGGTGGCTCACATTGCGGGGTCCCTCAACGTAGATGCTGACTTCCTCAGTCGGCACACTCTGGATCCCGGTGAATGGGAGTTTTTGGATGAAGCATTTGTTCCTGGTGAGGCATTTGGGTATTCCACTCGTGGACCTCATGGTTATGAAGGCTAATGTCAAGGTTCTACAGTTTTTCAGCCATAGAGGGGATAGGGATTCTCTGGGTCTGGAGCCCCTGGTGCAGCCTTGGCCAAGTGAAGGGCTCCTGTATGCTTTTTTTCCTTCATGACCAATGACCGGCCGCCTGTTGAAAAGTGGTGAGCCATCGGGTCTGGGTGGTTCTGGTAGCCCTGGACTGGCTGCACCACCCGTGGTATCTGGACCTTGTGCGGCTGCTGGAATGGGAGCCGTTGTGGTTTCTTCAGGTTTTTGAGGTCTTCTGGTGGTCGTGGAGGATGCCTTCCCCTTTGGTCTTACGGCTTGGCCCTTGAGTGGGCTAGGCTGAGAAAAAAGGGTTACTCTAGCTCAGTTATTATGATTCTGCTTCAGGCCAGGAAGCGTTCTACTTCCTTGATATATGCCTGGCTGTGGCATACTTTTGAGTGCTGGTGTGACGAGAAGGGTTTGGATCTTTTTGCTTCTTCCATTGGCCACATCTTGGCATTCTTGTAGGCTGGAGTGCTAAGAGAGACTCCTTTTCCTTTCTTAGGCCCAGGAGACTGGGTTGGGTGGATTTTAATTTTCAAAGTTTGCACTCCAAGGTGGGCTATGTATTGTTCCGAGCTTGGAGCACTGTCAAGACATTTTCCATCCTTTGGTAGTACTGGCCTGCTGGTTTTATGCGCACTTCCTGGGAGTGGAGGAAAGGCCTCTTAGCTGGGTTGACAGGCTTAGAATCAGAGAGAGCCTAATCAGGAAGGCCAAGTTCAAACCCCTCTGCATCTTGGCAGTCATATAACAGGTCCTTTCCTCAGGTACAAGCTTGGTTTGTAAGTCTTCCAGGAACATGAAAATTCTTGCACTACTTGATGGATACCTGGCATTGTGCCAATACCAAAAATGTATGAACTAAAAAAGCAAACAAAAAAAACCTTCCCAATCCCTTGTCAGGTCTAGACTGCTTAGGAAGTCTCTCAGCAGTAGCCTTGTTTCAGATGGAGGAGTTCTCCTCTAATCTCCCCCCCCCCCCCCCCCCCAAAAAAAAAAAAAAAAAAAATTTTCAATGGACCTCTAGTGTTAGTCATATTTTCACCCTTGGTTGGGGCCTCCTGGGTCTCCTCTCTCTCTCTTAGGAGCAAGTGGAGCAAGTTGCCGTAATGGTATATGGTAGTTTGTAGGTTTCTTTGGCATCTTACAATTCAGTCCTTTCAGGGTTAAAAGTATTAGGAGATCTGGGTGCTACCTGTGGTACCATCTGTGGAGGGTCTGGTATCTAATCCTTTGCATTAAGATGGTACGCATTGATCAGGGATTTATTAGAGTCCCTGGTTCATTCATAGCCTAGAGCCTGGGCTTGTAGAGTATGTCCTTGAGGTTGAGACCATTCCCCTTATGTCCTGGTGGCTGCAAGCTCACTCATGCTCTGTCTCCCTCCTGCTTGGTAGGGGTTCCTCTCTTCAAAAATTCCTTGGTAATAATCGAGTTCTTGGTCAGATCTTAGTCCTGGGGCTTTTACCCTGGTGGTGGCTCTCCCAGTGTCAAATGGGGATTGCAGTAGGTGTCTTTGGGTTCTCCCCTTCGGTAGCAGAAGTTTTAAGAGGGAGAACTGGGTTAGCTGTCATAATTTGTTTTATATTCTTGTCCCTTTTGCAATGGTCAAAGGTGAGGCACTAGAAAAATAGGCAAGGTCACATCTTCATTCTGTTTAGCTCCCCCTGAGTGGTTCCTAATGGAATCCCCGACTTCAGCTGGGATTCTACATCTGTAATGGGCTCTCTTCATGGAGAGCATTTTATGATGTGGTTTCTTGGCCTGTAGTATCAGGGTTGTATTCTTTGTTCTTGTACTTCCATAGTACTCAGCAGTAAATGGCCACCTTAAAGTAATTTCCTTTCATTCTTTCCGTGGAATTTCTTAGGTTTGTAGCTTAGTATCTGTCAAATCATTTCTGTGCCAATTTCATTGGGCATGCTAGACTAGGACAGCCCTGGAGCAGTCTATGCATAGGTTTTGTTATGATTTTATGCCCCAAGGCGCCCCCCCCCCCCCCCCCCCCCCCAGGGGTCTTAAGGGCTTCCCCCTCCAGAGTTCATAAGTACAAGGATGCAAGAGCCTCGCAATTTTAGATTTCTTAGCTGGTGGTGGTTTAGGAACACAATTTTAGTTCCAATATTTTTATTGTGTTTTATAAATGATAGCACAATTTTACCCCCTTGAGGTTTTTTTTTTGTGTGTGTGTGTGTGTGATGAAACTAAGGTCTTCTTCCATCCCAAGGTCCTTAATGCTTTTGTATGTCTTGCTTGCCTGGATAGGTCTATCAGGATGATAAAGATGGTAAAATTTGTTCTTACCTGCTAAATTCCTTTCCTTAAGTCCTGTTAGACCAGATCTGCATCCATTTAGAATGACAGCAGCTGGAGTTTTTTTCTTGGTGTTGAGGGGCTGTGAGGCTCTTTCAGATTTCTTTGGTGGGGCTTCTTCAAAGGAAGTGTTGCCATCATGTGGCGTCTGGTGGTTGCTTTGTAGTTAGGATCTCCCAGTTTCAGGAGCTAGAATTGAGGTAGTGGGCTGGGACTAGAAGCTGGATTTGTACTCTAGTACCATGGGGGATCCTGGGAACTGGTTCTTTGGCTTGACCCAGGTTATTGAGTCTGGTACTTGTTTCCTCCATGTTAGTAATCCATAATATGGGATGCACAGTGTACTTCTGTGCTGTTGATACATGATGGTAGATGCATTCAGTGGCTCCGTGAAGATATTTACTGGCTTCAATTAATTTGAGTAATCGGGCTGCATATTACCTGGCATGGTTGTACTATGCTGGTGCAGGATTTTGAGTGCTAGGAATCCATACAGTAGATGTCAGACCTGTATAGTCCAGTCCATCCAGTTTGCTCAACAAGATGAACCTGTTACATAAAGTATGATGTGATACTATATATGCGTACTTGAGCTTAATGTCTCTGCCATTTTCAGGGCACAGACAGTAGAAGTCTGCCCGGCACTAGCCTTATACTCCAACTACTGAAGCAGTCATCGAAGCCCTCTCCAGCCACGATTGAGGCACAGACCGTAGAAGTCTGTCTGGCACTGGCCTTGCTCTCTAACTGCTGAAGCTGTTGTTGAAGCTCTGTCCAGCCACGATCAAGACAGACTAGAAATCTGTCCCACACTGGCTTTGCTTCTCAATTACTGGTGTTGCTATCTAATCACCTCTAAACTTGATTGGTTCCATGCCTTCTATACAGGATTCCTTTGTGTTTATCCTATACATTTTTGAATTCTTACTGCCTTCAGCTTCTGCGGGAAGGCATTCCAGGCATCTATCACCCTCTCCGTGAAAAAGTACTTCCTGATGTTCCTGAGTCGGCCCCCCCTGCAATCTAAATTTCTGTCCTCTAGTTCTTACCACCTTCCTTCCTCTGGAAAAGGTTTATATATTAATACCTTTCAAATATTTGAATGTTTGTATCACATCACCCCTCTCTCCTTTCTTCCAGGGTGTACACCTTCAGGTCAAGTGTTTCCTCGTATGCCATGTGGTGCAAACCCCCATACCATTTTTGTCGCTTTTCTCTGAACTGCTTAAACTTTTTAAGTCTGTAGCATCATGTAGTCTCCAAAACTGAACACAGTACTCCAAGTGGGGCCTCACCAATGACTTGTACAGGGGCATTAACACCTCCTTTCTTCTGCTGGTTATACCCCTCTCAATGCAGCCTAGTATCTTTCTAGCTGTGGCCACCACCTTGTCACATTATTTTGTCACCTTGAGGTCCTCAGACACCATCACTCAAAGGGTCCCTCTCCTGAGCTGTACTTAATCTCTTTCCTATCTCATATATTTCCTTTGGATTTCTGTAGCCCAAATGCATTACTCTGCACTTTTTGGCTTTAAATTTTAACTATTCAGTAATAACTGGGAAACACAAATTCAACCCCTGTGATCCTAATGTGCCAGATACTAACCAGTACATCTTATTATAACATAAAATGTTAATATGTACAAATGTGATGCAAATGTTCTCAGTTTGTACAGTTAATCACGTGATCATTGGTTGAACTGGTGGAACCATCACTGCACATGCAGTGTTCCAGTATTAGCAGAGCAGGACATCACACTGGGTATTAGACTAATTGAACATGATGATAGAATCATCACATAGAATTATACGTAAAGCTCAGTACTTACCTGTTAACAATGTCTGCAATGTCCAGATGAGTGGCCACCCTTGCAGAAAGTTGTTGTAAGGGACCAGCAATACACCAGTCATATCCAATCCACTCCTGTCCAAGCCAATGTGCTTCTGTTGTTGCAGTTCCCCTATGTGAAAAGTGACTTTTAAACTTCTCACATCTTCTAGACACTGGCTGAGTTTCGCTATATCGCTTCATTAGAAGGAAATACTACATCAAACTAACACACTTTTGAAGGAAAATCGAGTCAAGCGTGCATTTCATTCAGCGCTGCGTCTTGCATGTGCAATGATAGCTCCTCCAGTTCAGCCAGTTAGACAATCTCCACCTGAGAGTCTTGTGCGGAAAATGTCTAGGGACATTCCATTTCCCATGGAGGCTGTGGATGAGCCCAGGGCTGAGATGTTCGAGGTCCTGGATTATCCTTCTCTGCCTGCAGAGGTTGCAACGGCCCCCTTGCACAATACACTCAGGGAAGTGATGCTGCGGAATTGGTCTTGCCCTCTCTCTAATTCAGTTGTCAACAAGAAGTTTGAGTCCTAGTACAGAGTCCATGCTGAGCCTGTGATGGTGAAGGCCCAACTTCCTCACGATTCCATGGTGGTGGACTCTGCTCTCAGAAGAGCCAAGAGTACTAGAGGCTATACCTCGGCGCCCCCGGGCAGAGAGTCTAGGACCTTGGATTCTTTTGGGAGGCATACATATCAGGCTGGAATGCTCGCTGCCAAGATTCAAACATACCAGCTGTACACCAGCATTCTGTTACGGAACTCTGTCAAGCAACTGTCCAGTTTAGTTGAAGCTCTCCCTCCGGAGCTTGCTGAACCTTTTCACCAGGTGGTCAGGCAGCAGAAGGCATGTCGCAAATTCCTGGCCAGGGGGCTTACAACACTTTTGATGCCGCATCCTGAGTAGCTGCTTAGGGTATCATGATGCGCAGACTCTCATGGCTGCGTGTCTCGGACCTGGATCAGAAGACCCAGCAGCGAATGGCGGATGTTCCTTGCTGGGGGGGATAATCTTTTTGGAGAGAAGGTTGAGGATATGGTTGATACCCTCAAGCATCATCATGATGCTATGGATTCTCTCTCCCGCCCGGACGTCTTCTGCTACTACTTCCTCTTCTAGGAGGTTTTTTGGAGGGAGGAGGAGTGCTCCCTATTCCTATAATAGGCATAGGTACACTCCTGCCTCTCAACAGCCTGTCCAAGCTCGCTCCCAACAGGCTCGCTGTCGTCAGCGGCGTGCGCCGAAGGCCCCTCTGGCTTCCCAGCAAAAGCAAGGGACAGGTTTTTGACTGGCTCCAGAGCAGCATAGCCGAGATCAAAGTGTCCGTACCGGACGATCTGCCTGTTGGGGGGAGGTTGGTGTTTTTTCACCAAAGGTGGCTTCTTATAACCTCCGACAGGTGGGTTCTTCAAATAGTCCAGTCCAGGTACGCTCTTAATCTGGAATCAAAACCTCCAAATTGCCCACAGGGAGCTCAATCCTTCAGTTCCCAGCACAAGCAGGTACTTGCAGAGGAACTCTCCACCCTTCTAAAGGCCAATGCGGTCGAACCCGTTCCACCAGGGGAAGAAGGGCTAGTATTCTATTCCAGGTACTTCCTTGTGCGAAAGAAAACGGGGGATGCGTCCCATCCTAGACCAAAGGGCCCTGAACAAATTCCTAGTCAGAGAAAAGTTCAGGATGCTTTCCCTGGGCACCCTTCTTCCCATGATTCAGGAAAACGACTGGCTATGCTCTCTGGACTTAAAGGATGCCTACACTCACATCTCGGTGCTTCCAAATCACAGGAAGTACCTCCAATTTCAACTGGGAACTCAGCACTTTCGGTACTGCGTACTACCCTTTGGTCTCGCATCTGCGCCCAGGGTTTTCACAAAGTGCTTGGTGGTAGTCGCAGCATTGCTACGCAGACTGGGAGTGCATGTGTTCCCTTATCTCGACGATTGGCTGGTGAAGAACACCTCAGAGGCAGTTCTACGATCCAAGCAGATTACCATTCAACTTCTCGAACTGCTGGGGTTTGTAATAAATTAACCCAAGTCCCATATGATTCCTGTACAAAAGTTGGAATTCATAGGAGCTGTGTTGAACACACGGACATCGCGAGCTTATCTTCCCCAGGCAAGGGCAGACAACCTTCTAGCCCTAGTGTCCTCAGCTCGAGCATCCCAACAGATCACAGCTTGGCAGATGTTGAGGCTTCTGGGCCACATGGCCTCCACAGTTCATGTGACTCCCGTGGCACGTCTACACATGGCTCAATGGTCCCTGGCTTCCCAGTGGTGTCAGGCTACGGGGGATTTAGAGGATGTCATCTATCTCTCCACCGATTTTTGCCATTCCCTTCAGTGGTGGACCATTCGCTACAATCTTGACTTTGGGACATCCATTCCAAATTCCTCAATCACAAAAAATGCTGACGGATGCTCCTGGGGTGGGAGCTCATGTGGATGGGCTCCACACTCAAGGAGTTTGGTCTTTTCAGGAAACGTGTCTTCAGATCAACCTCTTGGAATTACGAGCAATCTGGAATGCGCTAAAGGCTTTCGGAGATTGGCTGTCCAACCAAATTACCCTAATTCAGACAGACAATCAGGTTGCGATGTATTACACAAACAAGCGGGGGGGGGGGCACCGGATCTTGTCCTCTGTGTCAGGATGTGGCTTTGGGCACGCCAGCACGGCATGCTTCTCCAGGCTACGTATCTGGCAGGCGTAAACAGTCTGGCCGACAGGTTGAGCAGGATAATGCAACTTCACGAGTGGTCACTCAACATGGACGTTGTCCGCAAGATCTTCTGAGCGTGGGGCACCCCCTCGGTGGATCTTTTTGCCACTCAGGACAATCACAAGGTCCCTCGATTCTGTTCCAGACTTCAGGCATCAGATGCCTTTCTTCTTCATTGGGGGACAGGTCTCCTGTATGCGTATTTTCCTATACCTTTAGTAGGGAAAACTCTGCTGAAACTCAGGCAAGACCGTGGAACCATGATTCTGATTGCACCTTTCTGGCCCCATCAGATCTGGTTCCCTCTTCTTCTGGACTTGTCCTCCGAAGAACCATGGAGATTGGACTGTGTTCCGACCCTCATCACTCAGAACGAGGGGGTGCTTCTACATCCCAACCTCCAGTCTCTGGCTCTCATGGCCTGGATGTTGAGAGCTTAGAAGTTGCCTCTTTAGGCCTCTCAGAGGGTGTCTCCCCAGTCTTGCTTACTTCCAGGAAAGATTTCACAGAAAATAGTTATTCTTTTAAATGGAGGAGGTTTGCTGTCTGGTGTGACAGCAAGGCCCTAGATCCTTTCTCTTGCCCTATACGGACCCTGCTTAAGACCAGACTCTAAGTGTAGAAGGTATTCAACACTAACTCAGTAAGAGTTCATCTTAGTGCAATCAGTGCTTACCATCAGCGTGTAGAGGTCAGCCTGTCTCTGGACAGCAATTTAGTTGTTCGTTTTATGAGAGGTTTGCTTTTGTCAAAGTCCCTGGTCAAACTTCCGCCAGTGTCATGGGATCTCAACGTCGTTCTCACCCAGCTGATGAAGCTTCCTTTTGAGCCACTGAATTCCTGCCATCTGAAGTACTTGACCTAGAAGGTCATTGTCTTGGTGGCTGTTAACTTCAGCTCGTAGGGTCAGTGATCTCCAAGCCCTGGTAGTTCATGCTCCTTATATTAAATTTTATAACAGAGTAGTCCTCCGCACTCATCCTAAGTTCTTGCCGAAGGTGGTGTCAGAGTTCCATCTGAACCAGTCAATTGTCTTGCCAACGTTTTTTCCACATACCCGCCCTGGTGAGGACAGGTTGCACACCTTGGACTGTAAGAAAGCATTGGCCTTTTACGAGGAGCAGACAAAGCCCTATAGACAGTCTGTCCAGTTGTTTGTTTCTTTTGACCCCAACAGGATGGGGGTTGCCATTGGAAAACACACCATTTCCAATTGGTTAGCAGATTTCATTGCCTTCACTTATGCCCAAGCTGGGTTGACTTTGGAGGGCCATGTCAGGGCTCATAATGTTTGGGCCACGGCTGCGTCAGTGGCTCACTTAAAGTCAGCTTCCGTTGAAGAGATTTGCAAGGCTGCAACGTGGTCATCTGTTCACACATTCACATCTCACTACTGCCTTCAGCAGGATACCCGACACGACAGTCGGTTTGGGCAGTCGGTGTTACAGAATCTGTTTGGGGTTTAGAATCCAACTCCACCCTCCTATGCCTATTTTCTGTTCTGTTCCAGGCTGCACTTTCACTTAAATGAAATTGACCTAAAAATAAACAACTATGTCCTCGCCGTTGCGAGGCCCCAGTTGACCATTGTTCATTGTTTTGAGTGAGCCTGGTTGCTAGGAATACCCCATGCGTGATGATGTCCAGCCTGCTTGTCCTCGGAGGAAATGAAGATGCATACCTGTAGCAGGTATTCTCCGAGGACAGCAGGCTGGACATCATCATAACCCTCCCTCCTCCCCTTTGGAGTTGTTCTTCTCGTTTGCTTTTTATATAACTGAGGGAAGCGTGCGGGTGTCGCGGACAGGAAGTCAGTCGCGCATGCGCAGTGCGTTGTCTTCGCGCTCGCCTCGTCGCTTCTAGAATTTTTTAAGTTTTCTATTTTAACTTCCGGAGCTCCTGGGCCGTCGCGGACGACGACCCATGCGTGATGATGTCCAGCCTGCTGTCCTCGGAGAATACCTGCTACAGGTATGTATCTTCATTTTATCTTCTGACTGTGCTTTCACTAGCCTTTTTTTCTCTCTTTGTTTCTTTTAAATCCAGTAATCTTTTCCTTGATTCTTTTATTTCCCTCTGTATTTCTTGAATGCAACCTCTTTCTCTTTATTTTTTTAGTCACTTGTTTGGAGAACTATATGGGCTTCCTGTTTTGTTCACTTTTCTTCTATAAAGGTCTGTTGCCATATTTATATCAACGTTCAGCTTGGACCACTGCCCTTCCAATTGTCCTGTGCCTAATCAACATGTCTGAAATCCAGTACTTTGAGTTTTGTGCATCTGTACTCCTCTTTTGCTCCTATATCGGACCATATTGTGAGATCACTATTGCCTAGGTGGGCATCCACCCAGATATTGGAAATACTTCCATTTGTGAGTGCTGGATCCAGAGTTGCCCCTTCCCTCATGGGTTCCATCACCATTTGTCTAAGCAAAGCACTTTGACAGGCATCCATGATCTCTCCACTTTCTGATGCTACTGATGGGACGTTCCAGTGCACATCAGGCAAGTTGAAATCTCCCAGCAACAGCACCACTTTTCATTCCAAGCTTATGTATCTTCGATCAGATCCTTGTCCAACTTCTCCATTTGTGATGGTCTGTAGATAACACCTGTATAGATACACGATCCATCTTCTTTCCAAGATGATCCATATAGCTGCTTCCTTTCCCCAGGTTCCCTAAATTTCTGCCGCTCTATTTTTTTCATATACAGTGCCGCCACTCCACATTTTTTGGCCCCCTCTATCCTTTCTTAAAAGATTATAGCTCGGTATGGTTGCATCCCATTTTTGGGACTCATTGAACCATGTCTCTGTAATGGCAACAATATCCAAGTCTTCCTCAGATATCGGGGCTTGCAGATCTTGAACCTTTTTACATAGGCTATGAGTATTTGTGCCCCTTGTTTTCCTTGTGTTAAGTGAGTTATGGTTCTGTTATGATTCCATGAGCTTGAATAATCTATGGTCTGCAGCTTGCAGGGTTAATCTGTTCTTTGAGTGTTTCAGATCTGCTTTGCTAATAGTATACTGCCTGGTTCCAGGGCTGCACCACTCTTTGTACAGGTTATGATGCCACTGAAATGTCAGTACTCTTGTCTCCATTTGCTGATCAAGGATACAACCACTCATCAAGATTGGTCTAGCAAGACTCAAAGAAAGGACATTAGCAGGTAAGAACAAATTTTACCTTGCTTGTGCTAGATTTGGTAGTTTAGTACTGTACAGATTTTTGCATCCTGTGGCTCATAACCTTGGTGATTAAGATGGCTTTATGACCCGATGATCCTAATGTCAAGGAATCCTTGGTTAGGTCACTTAAGAATAAATCTGGACAAAATACCCTTTGGGTGGGGTCTGATCACTAGGAGTAGAAGTATCAAAAGATGGAGACAGCTTTGTTAGTCCTTGCAGAAAGTCAATCTTCTAGAAGGCTAATCTGGCTACATAGTGAAAATATCTATCTTGAATCGATAACTTTTTAAGATCAAATCAAGCAAATATGAATTCAGTTTTGGTGAGAGAAACCAATAGCAAGCTGCACCAGTAATGAAAACCTCTGACATTCAAGAAAATAACTTTAAATGGTGCCACATTTCACCGTTAGGCTACTTGGGAATAAAATCAAAAACTAAAACCACTCAAAAATAGAACGGCAATTTACATATACAATTAAATGTCAACAAAACTTAAAATTTAAAAATCATTAGATCATAAACATAGAAGCAAATCTACTGTATCTTAATAATTTCATTACATGCCAAGATCCTGTAACCCAGGAATAAGTGATACTTTTACAGTAATAGGTCTGATGGATGCAGTATGGTTTCCAGGTAGTTCAGGGCTATAGAGCCAGAAGAAATACAGCTGAGATATATGTGAAAATATTCAGTGCCATCCCAGAGGGCCTAATAGAGGTACTGGCGGGTAGTGCCAGCTCACTTTTAATTATAAACCCTGTGGGCTCATTGCAAGTACCCAAAGGGTTCCGACACCTCCGTTATAGCCCCTCAGAGGTCGTCTTCAAAGCTGACTTCATCGGATGCTGCAACTGTGCCGAAACTACCTCTTTCTGAGAAGTGTTGTTCTGGTGCCAATACATCTGTCAGCTACCCCCAAGTAATTTCACTGGGTACTGCTCATTCACCACAACAAACAAATCAGTCAACAAAGAAATCACTCCATCGCTATATCACTTGACCCCACTCAGCTGGCAGTGGAAAAAAAATTACAACCCGAAGTCTAAACATTTGTCTCCTTCTGTTGACCTGCAGATATCTCTTCATACTTCAGTGCCAGTTCTGCAGGCTATACAAGTTGCAGCTTTTCTTCTATAATTATTCCAAAATGTTTTACAACATCCTCCGCCTCGCCAGTCCCCTTCAGTCTCCCGCAATTATTCCAAAAGGTTTCACAACATCCTCCGCCTCGCCAGTCTCCTTCAGTCTCCCGCAATTATTCCAAAAGGTTTCACAACATCACCACAGACAACTGGGTATTACAAATTCTCAGGGCTACCATCTGAATTTCATTTCTCCTTCTCCTCCTCTTCAGACCATCACCCATCACTCCTCTCACCAATCTGTCATCCTCACTCTGCAATTCAAGCAAAAGAGCTGCTTTCATCCCCTGATGTTTCACAAGGTTTTTTTTTTTACTCCCATATTTTCTAAAACCCAGAAAATCAGGTGGCTTCCATCCCATTCTCAGTCTCAGAGACTTGAAACTTTCTCAAAAAAGAGAAATTTCAAATGCACTTGTTAGTCAATACTATAGCTTCTTCCTCCAAATGCTTGGCTGGTGACTTTGGATCTCAAGGATACTTATGCTCATATCCCAATAAATTGCAGCCACTGGAAGTACCTTCACTTTATTTTTGACAGCTAACATTTCCTTAGCGTCCCTCCGGACCGGCCCAGAATGTGACTGATGGGTTGTGCACGCCTTCCAGCAGGTGGAGACTGAGAAAAAAAACTGTGACTCTAGCCAGCCAATAAGAGCCCTTGCCAGTTAGAGAAAGATCCAGTAATCTGTCTCCAGCAGGTGGAAGGTGGTGAGTCCTTCAGTCTCATTCCTTTTTGTCTATTCTTTCTTGTTAATTCTTATTAGTTATTTTCTGCTGAAAGGTTCAGGTTATTTCTGTGCATCTTAAAAAAAAAAAAAAAAAAAACCTGCTTGGTAGGGGCTGAGGTCCGTGGGGGCCTCTGTTTGCCCCGGGGGTGCCACACTCGGGTAGTCGAGTCCCTCCCCCCTGTTCCTCCCTGAAGTAAAAGCATTCTTTGCTAAATTCTGATGCTTTCCATAGCAGATTGTTGTCAGGAACAGTCTGACTGAAGTAAAAGCATTCTTTGGTAACTTCTGATGCTTTCCATAGCAGACTGTTGTCAGGAACAGTCTGACTGATGTGAGTTTTCCTCCAGATCTTAGTTGTAAGAACTGTGGAGGCAGGGAGAGGCAGCTACTCAGTTAAAAAAAAAAAAAAAAAAAAAAGCCTTCCGGTCTGCTGTCTTGGCAGAGCCGTTTCTGGGCTGTAAAAACGAGCAGGGCAGCTCCGTAGCGATCAGCTGTTGGCTGATCAGCTGTTTTCTATTTTAATTGTTTTTCGCAATGTCGGGGAGCTCCGTGTCTTTTAGGTCTCAGCTACGGGATTTAGGGGCAGCTGTATGGGCTGATGTTCCTTCACCTCTACAACCAGTACCAGGCTGCTGGTATCGATGTTTCGGCAGCGCCATCGGAGGGGTGTCTGAGTTCGTTGTTTTACCGCCGGTCGCGAGTTCGTTGTTTTACCGCCGGTCACGTCTTTTCTTCGGTGCCGATTTCGTTTTACCGCCGGTCGCGTCTTTTCTTCGGTGCCGATTTCGGCGGGAAACGCCGCCATTTTTAATCTGTTTATGTTGGAAAGGCTAAGAGCTGAACCTAGTGAGAGAGAGCTGTCTGTGGCAGAAAGCCTCATGCTTGTTGTTTAATAAGGGAGCTGCTAGCTGGGGCAGTTTTACCCTTCCTAAGCCTCTTATGTGGGACACTTATGAGGCATATAATCAAGTGGGCAGCAGTGCTCAGGACCTTACAGGTTCAGCTCTGGGCATAGCACTCTCGGCATTAGGTGATTCAGCTTCTATTTTTGCCCTCTCTGGGAACTATGGCGAGATAACATCTCAGCAGGGTAGGCTAAGGTAATGTTTCTAGCTTCCTAACCAAAATATTTCTGATGCCCATTTGTTTTATGCTATGTCAGCCAACATTTGCTCTGAAGCATGTTTTGCATGGCATCCTCAGTTAATAAAAAAAAATAAAAATAAGAATAATAATAAATACATAAATAGAATAAATAAATAAACAAAATGGTTTCTCACTGTTTTCAGCCATGTTTTCTTCTATTTTCTTCTCAATGCTGTGTCTAGGTTACTTTTATGGTGCTGAGGTACGCGAGGTCATGCAGCTTTACAGATTGGGCCAGTTAGGTTGTAGACTGGCAGGGATTACCTGGTGGAGAGCAGTATATAATCAGCTTGTCTCAAGCACATCTTTCCTATCCTCTCCCACCCTCCCTTTGCCACCTTGCCTGAGGGTGCGAAGGTCTGGAATAAGAAGCTCTTAATGTAGTTTTCAAATTTGTTTACAATTTTTCTTATGATTTTACTCCAATGCTGGACCATGTCCAGAAGGCAGCAGCAGCATTGCTTAGGTATGAGTGGACTGCTGTTTTCTACCGGTATTCGTTTCTCCTCTCCGTCCAAACTAGACTGTTCAATTCAGCCATGGGTAGAGCTTGTTGTCTCATTTGTCGGGGCACACTCATCCGATCAAGGCTGAATGAGACTATAAGAACATCAGTGTTGTCATTCTGGGACAGGCCGAAGGTTTGTCACGCTCAGCGTCCCATCTCTAACAGTAGCCACCTCTGTTTCCAGGCTCTCCACTGATTCTCCACTGAATGGTCTTGGGTTGCCCAGTTTAGTGCAGATGTTCATCACCACTATCCAGTTTTAATCTCTTTGTATACTGTTTCCTTTGGGGTTATCCTCAACAGGTCACCTAGGTACTGTAATGTTGCAGTTACAGGAGTTATACCTAGTTTACAATTTTGGCATAAGTCTGCTGTTATGTGTCTTTCTGCTGTCTCAAACATAACGGTTAGTTCTCCCGCTCTCAGTAATGAAGTGGTGCGGGTTCAGGCTCTCCTTGCTCGTAGCGCTCAATTTGTAACATTTCAAGAGAGGTGGGCCCAGATGAGAAGGATATGCATTCAGGTTTGTTCATCCTTTGTCAGATGTTTTCCTAGAATCTCGTTGCCGTTTCCGCATCACTTGCCGGGGCCGTCAGAGCTACTCTGCAGATTTCTGCTCCTTTGAGCAATTTTCTCCTGTCCCTCGGGTGGATCAGTGGCAATTGATCGTTACTCCATTTACTTTCTGGTTTCAAGAAAGAGAGAGTTTTTTCCATCCAATTTTAGATTTCAAGGCGCTCAGTCAAGTCCTTTAAGTGCTCTCCTTTATGGCTGTGCGGTCAGGGGAGTTTTCTGACTTCTCTCGATTTTACAGAAGCCTATTTTCACATTCCTATTCGTTCTGCACATCAACGTTTCCTTTGTTTTCTTTTGCAGTGCTAGTCCACCATTTTCAGTTTCAGCCTCTTCCCTTCGGGTTGGCATCTACTTTTCGTAAGTTTACCACAGTCAGGGTAGTTGTGGTAGAGGCTCTCACAATGGAGGGCATTTTAGTGCATCCTGCTTTGGATGATTTGTTGATCCGGGCAAGGTCTTCCCACAAGTATCTTCAGTTGGCAGCTTGGGTGGTACCATTCTTGCAGGTCCTAGATTGGGTAGTTAATGTGCAGCAGAGCAGTCTTCTGCCTTCTCTGTTAATTATGTATCTGCGGGTCAGGTTCGACACAAGCCACGGTCGCGTGTTCTTCCATCGACTCGGGTCCTCAAGTTGCAGACTCAGATTTCGTCGCTTCGGGCAGATTTTACTCCTTCGGTGGGATGTTCTCTACAGCCTTGGGAACCAGTCCGGCAGTTATCAAGGTGGTGGCCCGGCCAGGACTCACAAGAGATCTCTTCAGACCTAGTGGTTGTCGAGATGGTCATTTCAGAAAGTTTCGCTTCATCAAACTTTGCCTCTCTCACTCTAAGTGCAGACATGTTTATATTGGTGGTTTTGGGAGTCCAATTTGTTCGAAGGTATGCTTCTAGATCAGGCCAGATGGTCTGTAGTGACGACAGATGTTAGTTTCCTCGGCTGGGGAGATCGCTGTCAGGGGCAGTTTCCTCAGGGTCTCTGGTCTCTTCAGAAGGCATTAGGGACCAGAGCAATTTCTTCTGGGGCTCCAGATGTGTTTTTCTTCTGAGAAGCCGAGCAGTTCCACTATGGTCAGGCAATGCCACAGTGGTCGCAATTTTCAATAGATCATAAGGTACGGGGAGTCTGCCGTTGCTGACGGCACTCCTGCTTCATTGGGCGGAGGTCCATCTGATGGTTCTTTCAGCGGCTTAAGTAGCAGGGGTCCTAAATGTTCACGCAAACTTTCTCAGTTGTCTTCTGCTCCATTCGAGAGAGTGGTCGCTAAGCGAAGTTGCCTTTCGGCCGTTACTCGTTTGTTGGGGGTGCCCGGAATGCTTCGGTTTGCTTCTGCCAGCAATGCAAAACTTCCTCTGTTCTTCAGTCGTCAAAAGGCTCCCTTAGCGCAAGGAATGGACAATCTTCTACAATCCTGCTCAGCCGGTCTAAGGTATGCTTCTGATATGTCGCTTTCTTCAGAAGGTAGAGACGCACAGGGGAAGTCTGGTTTTCGTGGTACCGGATTGGCCTCAGAGGACGTGGTGCGCCGATCTTCGACGTTGTTGGGATGGCTTTTTCTTTAGACTTCCGGTCCAGCGAGTTCTCTGGTCGCAGAGTCCTGTCTTGCATCTGGAGTCGGATCGATTCTGTCTTATGACCTGCATCTTGTTAGTGCTATCCTGGTTAAGTAAGGTTATTCTGCTCAGGTCCTTGCGTTTATGCTTTGCTCTTGTCAACGTTCTACGTCATTGATGGAGATGCGCACTTGGAGGATATTGGAGTACAGAGGTAAAGGCTTTGGGCCTATCGCTTTTCTGTGCTTTGGTTTCGCATCTTTTGTTTTTTTCGCAGCAGGGCTGTGATATAGGCCTTCTTTTGGTTTCTCTTAAGGTGCAGTTTCCGGTTTTGTTACAGTTCCGTGGTCGTATCCGAAGGAGGTCTCTAGTTAGTCTTCCGGATGGGGTCCGTTTTATGAGGACGGTTATTGTCCTTTGCCCTTCCTCACAAATTTCTTTTCCTCGTTGGGATCTGACTTTTTGTGTTTAAGGTTCTTACGAAGACTCCCTTGGAGCTTTTGTTATCCTCTACTTTGGCGGACTTGTCTCTGAAGACAGTATTTTTGGTGGCTGTTGTTTCGGCTAGACGAGTTTCGCAGTTGCAGGCGCTGTCGTGTAGTTCTCCGTTTTCAGAGTTCTGGCCCGATTGGCTAGTGTTATGAACCGTCCCTTTCTTTCTTCCTAAGGTAGTGTCTCGGTGTTATATTTCTGAGCCGGTGCTATTGCCTGTCTTCGGTTCGCTTTCTGGTTCAGAAGAGCAGTAGTTTTTGAAGTATTTGGATGTCAAGCGGTGTTGTAGCACAATATTAGGTCTACTGATGACATCCGGTGATCTGATTGTTTCTTTTTTCTAACCACTACAGTTTAGACGTTCTCAGTCGTCATCAAGTTGTTTAGAGAACGCGTTTTATCGGCGGGGCTTCTAGGGTCCCATCCCATATTTTCACTGCTTTGTTACTTCCCATCAGTCACATTCTGGGCCGGTCCGGAGGGACGCTAAGGAAGGGTAAATTAGACCTTACCTGCTAATTTGCTTTCCTTTAGTCCCTCCGGACCGGCCCAGATCCCTCCCTTCAGATATCTGTGTTTGTTCGGAGCTGTGTTGTTAGTTTCTTGATCTATATAGTTTAAAAAAAAAAAAAAAGAATTTTCTGAAAGGTCCGGTATGAAGGACCATGATATGTTTGAAGGCACGCACCCGTTGTTGGCAATGTGCCGGTGGCTGCTCAGGTTTTTGGATGCACAGTTTCTGTATTTCTTCTATGACTTTCCTTCTGCTTTGGTACTTTATTACTGGATCTTTCTCTAACTGGCAAGGGCTCTTATTGGCTGGCTAGAGTCACAGTTTTTTTTCTCAGTCTCCACCTGCTGGAAGGCGTGCACAACCCATCAGTCACATTCTGGGCCGGTCCGGAGGGACTAAAGGAAAGCAAATTAGCAGGTAAGGTCTAATTTACCCTTCCAGTACAAGGTGCTTCCATTCATACTCTCATCCCCACCCAGAGTGTTCACCAAATGCATGGCAGTGGTAACAGCTTTCTTCAGAAAGAACAAAGCATTTCTTTCCTTACTTAGATGACTGGCTTATTGCTGAAGCTCCAAAGTGTATCTGTTACATCTGTCTAACCATTTTTACTCTATTGATAATCAATGAAGAAAAATTGGTCTTAACACAAGCTCAAGCATTTCTATCTTCTGCCCGTGCTGAAGCAATTCATCAGCTAGCTTCACAACTCCTGCCAGCACAGATGTACAGCGAGAACACTTCATCTTATAGGCCACATGTCAGCAACAGCGGTTATTATGGTTGCATGTTTGAAGATGAGACCCATTCAGTGGTGCCTAAAACAGTGGTATCAGTTTAGACAGGACCTATGACACATCATCCTCTCCTCTTTAGTGGATTCACCCACCAATCTCTTTCATGGAACTCAATTCAATCCTTTTCCTCCTGATATATTTGCAACAGATGCCTCTCCCATACATTGGTTGAGCTCATCTACAAAACCATTCCACTGAAGGAACTTGGTCTATTACAGAACAAATGCTTCATCAGTGTCCTGGAATTTACTGCAGTCTTCTGTGCAGTCAAACCCTTCCAACAGCTTCTCCAGGGAAAACCATCCTTCATACATACAAACAGCCAGGTAGCGATGTTTTACCTCAACATACCAGGAGGCATGGGTCCCTCATTCTTTGTTTTGAGACTTGTGCCTCTTCAGTGCTCTCCTCTCAGTTAACTCATGGCTTATAGCATCATGCATTCCAGGCATTCAGAACACCTTAGCTGAAAAACTCAGCAGTGTCCTTCATCCTCTTGAATGGTTTCTGACTCTCAGCAATATGGCAAATGTTTCATACCTGGGGTGCTCCTGTTATAGATATTTTTGAGACGGACAGCAACAAGAAGTGTCTCCTGTTCTGCTCCAGAATTCCAACACACCACATTCTGTCCAGTGATGCATTCACAATACCATGGACTGCTCATCTTTTCTACACATTCCTTCCAACTCCACTAATCTCAGTCATTAAAAAAAAAAAAACCAATACAAGATATAACAAATCTTAGCTGCTCCGAATTGGCCCTGTCAGGCACTCTGGCTCCACAAACCGGTGATATAAAACCCTCTACATTTTTCTACATTATAGGTTCTTATCCTCACCGCCTTTCAGAACAAGACAGTTTATATCCCAAAGTCAGCAGAAGCTGTCACAGCATGGAGGCTCCAAGGTAGTCATCTGTAGCCTTTCCTTCCCATATACAGAACATTCTCTCAGCATCTCAAAAACCCTATTCTTCAAAGTGGAAGTTGTTACAGAAATTTTCCCTTTGAACCCATATAAAGATCTTTATTTGTAAATCAAACCTGCATGCAGGGAGACTACCAAACATAAGGAAACTCAGCAGTCAGTACTGATTCAATGTAACCTTAAATATCCAGGAATACTGTTATCTCACAATCACCAGGTGCTATAGTTCTGGTTAACAAGTAATAAGAAAGAAAATGATTCCCTTCCTTGCCCTTCCAGCTACCTTTTTAAGATAAGGCACATACACCTCCTTCGTTCTCTCAGCTAATTAAAACATTCCAAACTCCTGAGATGATTCCGGCCTACGTCTTACTAACAAGTTAGTTAATTATAAGCATGACATATATTTGACCTTTCTTTCCAGTGATGATTATATTCTGCAGTAAGGTCTGATACAATTCTATTATTCTACAGCATGTAAACTCTATAACAAAGTAAGCATAACCATTTTATATCTATATCTATCTATCTAATCTTGATTTCCATTACATTTCCTCCCTTTTCATTCTATATGATCTTGTATGTTAGAAGTAAAACATACAATCTGAACATTGATATGAAGTGGAATTCAAACAAGCATGTAACATTTATATCCCACATTTTCCCACCCATTAGGCTCAATGTGGCTTACATAATACCGTAAAGGTGATCGCCAAGTCCGGTAGATGTTAAATACAATTTAAAATAAGGTTAAGCGGGTACAAAAAGGGACAAGGAAATAAAGGAATATATAATGTCCAATGCAATGTAAGGTATAGATGCATTGCAGAGTTGAGGCATTTAAGTAGGGCCGGTAGGGTAGGCCTTGCAAAACAGGTCTTTAATGATCACCTGAAGTTTTGATGGTTGTGAATCGCTTTCACACTCTTTGGTAGTGCATTCCACATTTGTGTACTTAAGTGACAAAAATTGGATGCATAGGTTGATTTGTGTGCGAGTCCAATGCAGCTTGGATAGTGGAGGTTCAAATAAGTATGTGACGCTCTGGTTCTATTTCTGGTCGGAAGATCTATCAAGTCAATATATCCTGGGGCATCACCGTAGACAATCTTGTGGACCAAAGAGCAGATTTTGAAGGTAATGCGTTCCTTGATTGGGAGCCAGTGCAGTTTTAATTGGAGAGGTTTAGCACTATCTAATCGTGTTTTATCGAATATCAGCCTGGCAGCTATGTTTTGGGCTGTCTGGAGTTTCTTCATAAGCTGTACTTTACATCCCGCATATAATCCATTGCAATAATCTGCGTGGCTCAGAACTTGGAGTTAACTTGGCTCGCAAGTGTAAGATGGCTATCAATAATATCTAAGATTTTGAGGCTATCAGAAATAGGAATAGAATAAACAGGAGTGCTTAGGGTTGTGGGTTTATAATTATTGTATGGGGATGAAAGGATAAGACAGTGTTTTTTTTGGTGTTCAGTTTCAGTTGAAATGAGTTAGCCCATGAATCCTTGATATTCAGCACGTAATTTCATTGGAGATTTCAGAAAGGTCATGTCTGAAGGGGATATAAATTGTGACATTGCATAAATGAACGAGTGAAGTCTTTGGATAAGAAGTTGACCAAAGGGGACATTATATTGAAGAGTATTGGTGATAATGGGGAACCTGGAGGTACTCCACAATGTGCATTCCATGGGGATGAAATGTTTGTTTTTGATTTAACTTAGTTTACTTTGATTTAACTGCTCTTTTGCTTGCCAAACAGGACTATTACATCCAGCTGACTAATTCTCTCGGCTCTAACCCTCGACTTCTCTTCGCCACACTGAACTCTCTCCTCAAGGTGCCTCCACCTCCAACTCCCCCCCCCCCCCCTCACTATCTCCTCAGACCCTAGCTGAGTTCTTCCACGACAAGGTTCAGAAGATAAACCTCGAATTCTCAACCAAACCACCCCCACCTCTCCCTCCCATTGTCCATTCCCCTAACTCCCCAACCCCTCTGTTCTTTTCCTCCTTTCCCGAAATCACTGATGAAGAAACTACACATCTTCTCTCCTCCTCAAAATGAACTACCTGTTCCTCTGATCCCATTTCTACCTACCTTCTTAACCATCTCTCCTACTCTCACCCCTTTTATCTGTCATATCCTCAATCTTTCACTTTCCACTGTGACTGTTCCTGATGCCTTCAAACATGCCGTGGTCACACCACTCCTTAAGAAGCCTTCACTTGACCCTACCTGTCCTTCCAACTATCTACACATTTCCCTCCTCCCCTTTCTCTCCAAGATAATTGAATGTGCCGTTCACCGCCGCTGTCTTGACTTTTTCATCTCAATCTATTCTTGACCCACTCCAATCTGGCTTTTGCCCTCTTCATTCAACTGAAACTGCACTTACAAATGTTTCCAACGACCTGTTACTGGCCAAATCCAAAGGTCTCTATTCTATCCCCATCCTTCGCGATCTAGCTGCCGCTTTTGACACTGTTGAGCACAGTTTACTCCTTGATACGTTGTCTTCACTTGGATTCCAGGGCTCTGTTCTTTCCTGGTTCTCCTCCTACCTCTTGCTTCGCACCTTTAGTGTACACTGGTGGATCCTCTTCCACTTCTGTCCCACTACCAATTGGTGTGCCCCAGGGTTCTGTTCTCGGTCCTCTCCTGTTCTCCATCTACACTTCTTCCCTTGGCTCTCTGATATCATCCCATGGCTTTCAATACCATCTCTACGCTGATGACTCCCAGATCTACCTCTCTGCCCCCGAAATCTCAACCAGCATCCAGACCAGTGTATCAGCCTGTCTATCTGATATCGCTGCCTGGATGTCTCAACATCATCAGAAACTTAACATGGCCAAAACCGAGCTTCTCATCTTTCCCCCTAAACCCACCTCTCCTCTCCCCCCTTTCTCTATTTCTGTGGATGGCACTCGCATTCTTCCTGTCTCATCAGTTCGTAACCTTGGGGTCATCGACTCCTCTCTCTCCTTCTCTGCTTACATTCAGAAGATTGCCAGAACTTGTCGTTTCGTTCTCTATAACATCAGCAAAATCCGTCCCTTCGTCTCTGAGCACTCTACCAGAACCCTTATCCACACTCTTACCACCTCTCGCTTAGATTACTGCAACCTGCTTCTCACTGGCCTCCCTATTAGCCATCTCTCTCCTCTTCAATCAGTCCAAAACTCTGCTGTGCGACTCATTTTCCGCCAGTCGCTGTACTCACATTAGCCCTCTCCTCTAGTCACTTTACTGGCTCCCTATCCGTTTCTGCATTCAATTCAAACTTCTCTTACTAACCTATAAATGCATTCACTACCACTCCCCTGTACCTCTCCACTCTTGTCTCTCCCTACCCCCCCCCCCCCCCCTCGGATACTCCGTTCTGTTGATAAATCTCTCGTCTGTCCCCATCTACTGCTAATTCTAGACTCCGTTCCTTTTATCTCGCTGCACCTTAACGCCTGGAATAGACTTCCCGAGTTTGTACGTCTAGCCCCGTCTTTGGCCGTTTTCAAATCCAGGCTAAAAGCCCACCTCTTTAACGCTGCCTTTGACTAGAGTGGGGTTAAATGGGCAGTATTCACAATGGAGAAGGGTAGTTAGTGGGGTTCCTCAGGGGTCTGTGCTAGGACCGCTGCTTTTTAATATATTTATAAATGATTTAGAGATGGCAGTAACTAGCGAGGTAATTTAAATTTGCTGATGGTAGTTATTCAATGTCGTTAGCTCGCGACAGGATTGTGAAAAATTACAAAAGGACCTTACGAGACTGGGAGACTGGGCGGCTAAATGGCAGATGACCTTTAATGTGAGCAAGTGCAAAGTGATGCATGTGGGAAAAAAGAACCCGAATTATAGCTACGTCATGCAAGGTTCTACGTTAGGAGTTATGGACCAAGAAAGGGATCTGGGTGTCGTCGTCGATAATACACTGAAACCTGCTCAGTGTGCTGCTGCGGCTCGGAAAGCAAATAGAATGTTGGATATTATTAGGAAAAGTATGGAAAACAGGTATGAGGATGTTATAATGCCGTTATATCGCTCCATGGTGCGACCGCACATTGAGTATTGTGTCCAATTCTGGTCGCCGCATCTCAAGAAAGATATAGTGGAATTGGAAAAGGTGCAGCGAAGGGCAACTAAAATGATAGCGGGGATGGGACGACTTCCCTATGAAAGACTAAGGAGGCTAGTGCTTTTCAGCTTGGAGAAGACGGCTGAGGGGAGATGAGATAGAGGTATATAAAATAATGAGTGGAGTGGAACAGGTGGATGTGAAGCGTCTGTTCACGCTTTGCAAAAATACTAGGACTAGGGGGCATGTGATGAAACTACAGTGTAGTAAATTTAAAACAAATCGGAGAAAATTTTTCTTCACCCAACATGTAATTAAACTCTGGAATTCGTTGCCGGAGAATGTGGTGAAGCCGGTTAGCTTGGCAGAGTTTAAAAAGGGGTTAGATGGTTTCCTAAAGGATAAGTCCATAAACCGCTACTAAATGGACTTGGGGAAAAATCCACAATTCCAGGAATAACATGTATAGAATGTTTGTACGTTTGGGAAGCTTGCCAGGTGCCCTTGGCCTGGATTGGCCGCTTTCGTGGACAGGATGCTGGGCTCTATGAACCCTTGGTCTTTTCCCAGTGTGGCATTACTTATGTACTACTAACCACTGCTCACTTGCCCTCTACCTCTTTTATCCCCACCTCTTTAATTCCCTTACCTCTTAGTTGTTCTGTTTGTCCTATTTAGATTATGATCTCTTAGAGCAGGGACTCTCTTTTCATGTATGTTGTACAGCGCTGCGTATGCCTTGTAGCGCTATAGAAGTGATTAGTAGTATGTTCTGGTGGTTATGAAACACTTGATCCAATTAAGTATATTACCTCCAATCCCGAGCTGATCAAGTAAACCCAAAAGTATACTGTGGTTTATCATGTCGAATGCACTCGACATGTCGAATTGGAGGAGGAATAAACTTTTACCTATGGCAATTTCATGTTTGAATTTAGCTACAAGAGTGACTAGTACAGTTTCCGTACTAGGGGTGGGCTCCCGATTGTGATTCATGTAATAATGAGAACTTATCCATATATTCCATTAGTTGTTTGGACACCATGCTCTCCATCAATTTTACTACTAGTGGAATGGATGCAACTGGGTGATAATTGGTAAGGTTCAATTTTTTCTTTGTGTCTTTAGGTACTAGGGTAAGTAGGATGTTGCCATGTTCTTCGGGGAAGAGACCCTGTTGGAGCATGTAATTTAGATAAGATGTAAGGTCTTCAATGAAGCAATTGGTGGCAGATTTAAGTAGGTAGCTGGGGCAAGCATCCAATTTACAATGATTATTGGAGAATTTCCGAATCACTTGGGTAACAGATTCAACAGTGATCAGAGCAAATTTAGTCCAGTAACGGTCAGCTGGGTGTTCTTCATAGTTTGGATTCAGAACATTGATGAGTTAACAAAATCAATGGTGTGTTGAAGTATATTACGTAAATTTATTATTTTATCCCTGAAATAGTTGGCAATTTCATCTGCACATGGGATGTCTGTTATTTTTTGTGATTTGGGTGGTATCTAGTAACTTGTTTACTGAATGAAATTTCTTCATATCTTTGTAGTCTGGTCCTATTTTAGATTTGTAATAGGATCTTTTAGTTTGTCGTCTTGTATATTTGTATTTTCTTTGTGTTTGTTTCCATGCATTGTGTATGCTTGTCCTTAGATTTTTTCCATGCTTGTTCGAGTTTTTTGTTTAGTGTTTTGAGGTTTTTTTTTGTCCATCATTGAACCAATGGATTTATGTCTTGGTGAAATTCTTGTACTAAGGGGAGCAATTTCGTCTAATACCCTACTACATCAATCATCCCAGTCAGAGAGGTAATGTATGGAATCTGTTCGAGTTTTCCATTCATTGTCATAAATCTGTTGCCAAAATTCTATCTGGTCAGTTTGGCCTCTTGTGCTGTAAGTACTTTGTACTGGTGTAAGACATAATCCCTTCTTCCGCCAATTTAATGAGAGGTTTAATTTATGATGTCCAGACCAAGGAATTTCTGACCACACAAAATTTGTTGTGATTACATTGGATAATTTGTGAGAGAAGAGGTCCAGTGTGTACCCTTTAATATGGGTAGCATACAATTGTGGGAGTAAGAGATCCCAAGTGTAGAGGAAATCCATGCAATCTCGTGTATTGGTAGAATTGATGTCTTCTAGGTGAAGATTTGTCACCTAGTATTAGGATGTTAGGATTGGATACACAGATGCTTGATAAATAGGAATTGACTCTTATAAACAGAGAACTCATCTCTTTTAATTTGTTTGCTCCTACTCATATCTTGCATATAGTTGCTAGGTATTCACTCTTTCATCAAGTTTATGTGGTCATTGGGCATGTGTTCCATTAGGCTTCTGGTGGCTTTGGGCATTGTCTGGCTTGCTCTAGTTAGGCTTGCAATCACACTCGCATGCCTTCAATCATGCAAGCATGATATGCACCACCCCTAGAGACCAGCTCCATCTCCAACTACTCAGGAACATAGGTTGTTCCCAAATTAATGCCATATGGTATATTTAGAATAAAACACTATAGCCTCTTCTAGATCTTGGTGAAATTTTCTCTTAGCCCAGCATACTAGCCAAATCATTAGTATCACAGTGAGCAACTGACCAATCAATACCACCACAATGGGATGGAATAATCTAGTCAGCACATTATTCCCAGTATCTGACTTTCCAAGGAAAATTCTCCACCTTTTCCAAAGGCTAACTTTCTTTCTAATATTGGTTTGCAATCAAAAGTGTGATGTTACTGCATATAGTCATGACACACTATGTCCTGGAGTCATTTATCTTCTGTTAAACCCTTTGGTTTCAGTTCAACAGATTCATGGAGACTCCTGTATCTTCTCAAGCTTTAATCTAGTGTGAATTTTATTTATCACTTGATATTTATCATTGAGAGGTTCAGGAATATCTTCGATCTGTTGATACATGGGCTTTGTCATTGATGCATCAATCCATCTTTGAACCAATCCTCGGAGGCAGGGAATGCAGCAACATCCACAAGTAACCAAGATGGCTGCAGCTACAGCGATTGATACTAATGTTGAAGACATGAGTCCACTTCATTTTCCAAACCAGTTCTCCATCCATGTGGTTCTTCGGATAACGCAGTCAATCCATCAAGGGCCTTGGTGATGCTGCCATCTGGTGAGGTGGTGTTGGGTATGTACGTGCAACAGAAGTCTCCAAACATTTTGTAGACTCCATCTTTCTCTGCCAACATCATATCCAGTGGCATTCTGTTTTGCCAGGCCATAAGTGGTGTGGGGCCCAACTGTTCTGCAATGCCTTTTATAGCATCTCAAGTATATTTCACAAACCTCTGATTGTAATAGATGTAGTTGATCCAAACAATATTTTGTTGAGTGTGGCCCACCAGTAAAATACTGGTTCAAATCCTGCTGCAATCTGGTTTCTGGCTTTGAATTCATTAGGAATTCCACGAGGAACTCCTATTTCATCAATGTATATTTTGGTGACAAAGGATCCTTTTGGTGGTGTTGATCGCTTTCTAAATTCATGGCCTATTTCAAGATCCTCTTTCTTTTTTTGACACAGATGGAATGGCATAAGTAATTGAATCAGGGTACAAGTCCTGTGCCACAAGATGGGTAACATGGCTCGAATTTTCTTATTCCCACACATGCACCATATATCTGTTCTTCTTTGGTTTTGATTCAGTAACCAGTGGGTGGAGTAGTTTAAGTTGTCTTTTTCAACGCTAATAGTAGTCTGACAATAGTCCTTGTCCATTTCCTTTAAATTTCTTCCTGCTGGTCCTTTCCTGAAAAAAAACAGGTATAGTTTCCCTGATATGCACTAAATGAAGGTGGTACCTCTGTTCCTTTCACTGGTGGAAACAAGGCCAGCATAGTGCATTTCTGCCTTTTGGGTCATAGTTTCCATAGAACAATTGGATGATACATTGGAGGCCTTCTGGTTCATTGTTGTGGGTTAGGCGAAAAGGTGTGGTCCCCAGTGAGGGTCTTGCTTTTGCACAAGCGATGCAATTTGATTTGTTAGTTTTGAGGGCAGTATATTTAATCCATTCAAGCCACTCATTCTTATCTGCATAACCAGTTTCCATAGCCAGTTTCTCTTCATAAGTAATGTAAAAAAAAATATCATACCTCAGGAGACACCTCTTTCTGGTTTCATTTGCCATCCGTGATTTTACCTGGATGAAAAAATATCCCACAGGGTGTGTTCCGGATACATATGCTCCTATAGCAAAAAGCCGCTGATCCGTTATCTTTGACTCCTCAAGGGTGATTAGCAGCTTGTTACATGTTTCTCTAGAGGTGCACTTGGAGGCTGCTTTCTTAATCATTTTAAGTCTCTTTTGTAGATCCGTGGAGTCCAGGTATTTAGGCAAATTGTTTCCCCATGAGGGTCCAGTATTAAATACTACAAACTTCCAGGCTATGCATTGATTGCCTCTAGCCGTATTTACAGGGATATAACAGATATATTTATCTGCCTTTGTTAGCTTGGAGGCAGATTCTTGGTTGTCACATTTATTTTCTATCAGGGTGCAGAAATCTACCTCTATTGTGGAGGTCTCTCCTAGAAAAAAGGTGAGGTTGAAAGGTTTAACCTGTAGCCCAGTATTTTGCCAATCTGTTTAGTCTTGTGTATTTCTCGCTGAGCCATAATGTCTTTTTCCTCTCAGAACCTGAAAGGCTCTACTGTACTTAATTCCATCTGTCAGGAAGAAGATTAATACAATGATTAGGACTCCCACTATGCCTCCAAGAATTAATCGACAGTTCCATTCCGGTCTGAAATATCTCTGGACTTTTTCTCGGGGTATCTCCCTTTTTACCAGCCCAAATATAGTATGCTTCATTTCAATCTCTTTTTCAGAGTTCAGGCCTGCCAAAGTACCCTATATCTCTTTTGGCCTGTTGGTTTCTTCACCGGGGTTGAGACAAACCCTCCCTATTGGATGGGTTCCCTTTTGTAACCAGACTCTGGCCTCGAGAGAATGTAGTTTAGGGCAGACCTGAGTTCTCTGTCGGGTTAGGAATCAGTTTACAGTGAGTTTGATGAATCCAGGAGTTCCTTTCTGAAATTTTGATTGCTGTCGGTGTAGTCAGGAGGTCCTGGAAGGGGCCTGCCCACCTATTGCTGTACCAGTGCTTCTTCTTGATCACTTTCACTAGTACCCAATCTCCTGGCTTCAAGGATTCACCTGATTGTTCTGTCTTGTCAGTCAAGATCCTGATTGCTCTCCTCCTTTCCAGTCATCCAAAGGGACTCCAAACTGTTGTCTCCGTCAGTTGTTCATGTGGGTTGTTTGGGTCAGATGTTAAGGCCTCCGTTTCGACCCTAAATTCTTGCTTGGAGGGTTGTTTTCTTCACCAGGTTTGAGACAAGGGTTCCTATTGAAGCACCTCCCCTTTGCAGCCGGACTTACCCTTGCGAGAAGTTGGTCTACTCTGGTTGCCTAATTTCAGTTTTTCTGTTGATGACCTTAATTAGGACCCAGGAGGTGGAGTTTTGAACATGAGGGGTCCTGATTCCTTTTGGCAAAACTGGGAAGAGCAAGCCCAGAGTGTGGCAAGTTGGATTAACCATTTTTGGTGCCTTGGAGTAATTGCAAAAGTTAATGGGAAGGGCACAGACGAGCAGTGGCACACACATAACAATTGGGCACATACAAGCTATTTGTGATATGTTTTAACCCAATTTAGCCATGTATTTAGCCTGTCTAATAAAAAAAAGGTGTCTTTGAGATCAGTCACATTAAGAACCTTGAAGGAATTTTTACTTTTTCAGGAGCTTGGGGTACTACAAATGTCAAATTGTCCTTAGTCAAATTGTCTTATTGCAGTAACAGCTGGGTAGGGAGTGTTGGCATAGGTGCTATCTTGGTCATCATACTCACTGTAGTCTGTGGACCGAAAAGCATTACTGACCAACAGAAAATGAAAAAGTCAGATTGGAAGCTGTAAAGGGATGGCCCCCCAGTGGGTTCGTGTGTAAACAATTTCAAACAGCTCAAAACGATCTCCCCTTTGCCTATAGAAGAACCGAGGGTTCCAATCTCTATCTAGTATCTTATGAGATCAGCCAAAAGTGTACCAATTCTCCAGTGTTAGGTCTAGGTAATGGTATGCTTCCCTGTTCAAGTTTAAGTAGATCAATTCCATAGAAGTCAGTTGTTTCTAAAGTAAGAGTCCCGGGGCCTGTGGTCCAACTGTCAAGTAAAGGTTCACACAATGTACGAAACCTGATGTAAGGACTCCAGGCAGTGTTATCATCAGGACCAGGATCCCAACTCAAAACAGACATGAAGGGGTTAAAATGTTACAGCAGTTCTTTCACAAATGTTGGAGTATCACAAAATGTTAAATCCTCTTTTTAACAAAACTGTTGCTAGCAAGGCAGTGAGAATAATGAGAAAAGTGAAATAAATGAAAACTCTAGAACCGTAAGTCCCCAATCGTCAATGTTACAACGATCAATATGAAGGGGGCATGTTCAATATCACAACATTCCGTATGAAGTATGGCTGCTTCAAGTTTTGTTAAATGACTTACAGGTAGCAGACTTCAGATATCTGAAGCAGGTAGTATAGTTTTGCAGCTTTACAGCAGCAGCTGATAAGGCCTCAATTCGGAAAGGTCCAAAGTAAATAGGATCCTTCCAAGTTTTGTGTGTGCAGGATCTTCAGACTGATCAGGAATAACATTAGATAGAAACACTTTTTTATTAACATTTTCTTCATATATGTTGCCAGTGATTCCTCAGCCTCCTCATCTCTTTTTTCCAATGAGGCAAACTGAGGGATCATATACTGCCTTCCAAACAAAATTTCAAAGGGAGTCAATCCTGTCCTCCCTGCTGGTGGTGTGCATAGGCAGTATATCCAATTCTTTCCGGTTTCTGCCATTATCTTTCTCAATCTGCTTTTGAAGATTCCATTGTGTCTTTCTACCAGTCCTGCCAACTTGGGGGTGGTAGGCACAATGGTTCCTCAGGTCAATGGCCAATTGTTAATGATGGAGTTTACAAAATGGGGGCCATTGTCACTATAAATTCTCTCTGGAATGCCATAACGTGGTATGACTTCTTTTACCAAGGCCTTAGCTACTGTCAGGGCGTCAGCTGTTTTACTTGGGAGTGTTTCTACCCATTTGGAAAACATATCAATGATTATTAAGCAATATTTCTTGTTTTCGCATGTATTCAATTTGTTTCAACTGTTTTTATTGATGATTCAACATTATAAACATTTTAACATTGCCAGTATATCTATCATTGGGTATTGTAAGTAATACAGCATATGAACTTGCATACATCAATAAATTCCATCATCAATATTTTTATGCATCTTCCCCTTGTCCCCTTACCTACCCTCCCAAACATGCTCATTAACAGCCAAACATACATTTAAGGGGGGTGTTTTGTTAAGTATACATCACAGTCATCTTATACATTCCCCCCTCCTTTCTCCCCTTCCTATCCACCCCCCCACCCTCTCCCCTCCTGATATTCACTAATAGTTACGTTGTATTTATGGGTTCATGTATGTGTACCATTATTCTATAGTATTATCAAAGCGTATTGAGTATAAGACTCCGGCCTCTCTGCGATAAGGTATCCAACATAGGCCCCCAAACTTTAAGGAAGCATTTTTTCCCACGACATGATCCTTTTGCATTTCTTGCTTCCCATGTCATTAAAAGATGCACCTGGTTTCGCCAATGCCAGTATTCTGGGGGTTTATCCGAAGTCTAGCATTGCAAAATACACTTTTTTGCTACCAAACATAACTTGCGACTTAGCAATATTTCATCTGCCGTAAGGCCACGGAATGCCCCTGGGCAGTCCAATAGTAATTGCACCGGGGTGCCCACTATAGTACGCGAAATGATTGTATTCATAAATGCCATTATCTTTTTCCAAAAAAACTGTATTTTTATGCATTCCCAAAATGCGTGATAGAACGAGTTTTCCTCCAGTGTGCATTTCATACAGGTTGGTGTGTCAATCCCTCCTACTCTATAGAACTGGCGTTGTGTGAAGTATGCTCTGTGTATTCTAAATGCACATTCTCTATAATTTGCTCCATTAATCAGTTTAGGGATGCTCTGAATGTAGGCTGCTATGTCCCAATTAGATAAATCTACTTTTGTATCTGCTTCCCACCTGCGGCGAAGCAATGACCAATCTCTATCTGACCTCAAAGTCCACAGTTGTTTTTGGAGCTGCGAAATTGTGGGGGCTTCCTCTGATATTTCATCATAAAACTGTTTAATTTTTTCCCCCAATTGAAACTTAAGCCCTTCTGCATCAAGTGTTTGTATATAGTGTTTTATCTGACCATACCCAAATACATCCTCCCAGTTTGCAGCATCAGCGGGTATTAGTTGACTTAGAGGTTTAATTTTCCCTTCTAAATATATTATCGTTTTTAGACATGTGAGCCCTCTCCTTGCCCACCTCCGAAAAACCTGATTTTCCAATCCTGGTGTAAACATCGGGTTCCCCCTTATAGTCAGCAGTTCTGTCATATTCGATTGTCCCCCCCAGTTTTGCCCCCAGGTATTTCCATGCCTCTTGTAAAGGAGTCAGTAGTATACTACCCTTAAATTTCTTTGGCACTGAGGTATTATTGAGATGCAGCAAGGTCACTATATTATAGGGACTAAAGTATATTTTTTCTAATTCTAGCGGCGTGTGTGTGTTTGCAGAAAAAAATCCAATCTCTCACTAACCGCAGCAGACTTGCCAGATTATAGTATTGTAGATTAGGCAATCCCAATCCACTCTGCTGCCAGGTCCCCAGCATCAACTGCAACTTCAGTTTAGCCTTTCTCTTTGCCCAACAGAACTGTCCTACCATTCGATAGAATCGCTTGATGTCTTTCTGTAATAATCTCAATGGCAGAACTTGTAATACGTATAGCCATCTGGGTAATATTACCATTCGTATGAGACAAACTCGGCCTATTAGTGGCACCGGCAACATCCTCCAGATTGCCAGCTGCTGTTCTGTTTGACTTGAACAATCTATTGACATTTAGGCTGTATATATCTTCTGTCTGAGAAGCAAGCAAAACTCCCAGGTACCTAAAAGAACCCTCTACCCATCTCAGCGGGAATTCTTCTCTCCAAAGAGATTTGGTATTAACTGGTATCGCCAGGGCTTCTGACTTATCCAAATTTAATTTGAATCCTGAATAATCTCCAAATTCCTTAATTATTTCTAAAAGGTCTGCAAGTGATGTCTTTGGGCTAGTAAGTGCTACCAGCAAATCATCCGCAAATGCTGCAATTTTAAATTTCATCAGTCCAATCTCCACTCCTCTAATGGATCTTACTGAAATTATGTCTCGTATCAACGGGTCTAAATATAATGCAAACAGTAACGGGGAGAGTGGACATCCCTGGCGTGTCCCTCTCGTGATCTCAAAATTTGCCGATATTATTCCATTTACCATGACCCTTGCTCTAGGTGTGGTATATAGTGCTTTAATTGCTTGTACAAACCATCCCGAAAACCCATATCTACTTAAAACTGAAAATAAAAAAGGCCATTCCACACGATCAAATGCCTTTTCGGCATCAAAACTGACCAATAAAGCGCTTTCTGCGGTCCCTTTAAGATGTTCTAAGGATAGTAAAATACTTTGCAGGTTCTTAGTGACAGAGCGACCCTGCACAAACCCCACCTGTGCTTCATGTATCAAGCTTGGTAGTACCGTCCCTAATCTCTTAGCTAATATTTTTGCAAATAATTTGACTTCACAGTTCAGTAGGGAAATAGGTCTGTAAGAGGATACTTGTTGCACATCGCGCTTAGGCTTTGGCAGCACTAATTTGAGCCAAATTAAGATTTTCCGGTAGTTTCCCCTTCACCACCCATTCATTGAATACCTCAGCTAATATGGGAACTATGTTGTCTCCCAGCAATTTGTAAAATTCAGATTTTAATCCATCAGGTCCGGGTGCCTTTCCCAATTTACTTTGGGCAATTGCCCAAACAATTTCATCACAACTTATGGGTTCGTTCAATTGTTGGAGTTCTGTCTGTCTCAGTAAAGGGGTTTCAATATTTTGCAAATAAAGATCATTCTGTAAACCCTGATTCTCCCCAGCACTATATAGCTGTTGGTAATAATCCTGAAAAATTTTATTGATTTCTTTATCCTTGTTTAATAGCTTTCCGTCTTTGCCTTTAATAGCACCTATGTGTCTTGATGTTGATTGTGGTGCAATCAGTTTAGCCAGGAATTTACCACTTTTGTTCCCATGCTTGTAAAGTTGGAAACGATAATAACTTTGGGACTTTATTGCCCTCTCATGCAGCAGTGCATTTATCTCTGTTTGGACTGAGATTATTTCTTTATGTACCCTTGGAGCCGGGTTATGTCCATATTGAGTATTCAAACGTAAAAGTTGTTTTTCCAATCTCAATAATTCTCTATCACGTTGTTTTTTGTAATTGCTAACATAGCTGATAATCTCCCCTCGGATGACTGCCGTTGCTGCCTCCCAATAAGTGGGCGCCTCTAGTACTGATCCTTCATTGAAATGTTTGTACTCCTCCCATTTAGCTATTAAATATTCTCTAAATTTCCCGCTTTTATAAAGGTAACTAGGAAATGACCAATTTCCCCCTCCTTGGGAATTATTGTCCCCCAATTGCCAAGTCATCCAAACTGTGGCATGGTCTGAAATCACACAAGGACCTATTTCCACTTCATTTATATTGTTAAAAATCTTGCGTGACACTAACAGGTAATCAATTCTAGAATGGGTTTGATGAGCCCTTGATTGGTGTGTATATTCTCTCTCTGTTGGATGTAACGTGCGCCACACATCTAAAAGGTCTAGTGTATTGCACATGTCAGGTAAACCTCTAGTGTTCCTTTCCCTTCGCGCCACTGATGGATGGGATTTATCAATTTGTGGATTCCATGGCATATTAAAGTCCCCACCCATTATCACCGGTAGGGCCTCCATGTTGGCAATGGTTGTAGTTACTTTTTTATAGAATTTAAGGTCCAATGTATTTGGGGCGTACACACTACCTAATATTATTTGTTTTCTGGCGATAGTAACCTTACAAAACACAAAGCGACCCGTTGTATCTTTATGCTGATTATGAATTTGGGTCGCCACCCCTTTCCTAATAAGGATGGCCACACCCCCCTTATTGCCCACCGCTGGGGAAGCAATGCAGTCTCCCACCCACCATTTAACCAACTTTGCGTGTTCTTCATCAGATAAATGGGTTTCTTGCAGTATCGCTATGTCTACCCTTAGTCTTTGCAGATGCTGTAAGATTTTAGATCTTTTAATAGGGGAGTGTATACCACCTATATTCCAAGTGACAATTTTAATCATCTTGCATAGTATAAGTTCACATTATCCTTAATTGACAAATTCATATTTAAATTCATGAGAAGCCATCCCAGCCTATGGCTCCCCATCACTTCACACGTTAGCTGTTCTCTTGGCCTGATGTTAATGTATTTTATGGTACACCGTGTCTTTTCTTCCACTTCCTTGACATGTTTAACCCTCCGCATCAATTCTCTCCGCTGCCAATTCCCCGCCAACCCATCCCCCCCTCCCAGATCCCTCCCTCTCTTTCCCCGTCTCCCTTTACCATGTGCTTCCTTATATGAAGCCGTCACTTTTTAACGCTAACCCACCTTCTCCCCTTATTACTGTAAGTTCTCAGTTCTTCTAGAACCTTCTTATTTCGTTTTTTACATTTTAACTTTTCCCAACCTTTCAACTTCTAAGTATAATCCCCTTCTGAACCTCCCCCCCTTTATGTTGAGCATAACCATCATAACAGTATTAACATAGAGAATGAAATACCAACAAAAACGAGTAGCAGTTCTACCACCATCTGTTCCAGAGTCTCTCACTGGTATCTTCCCCTTAAGAGTTCTCCTGCTTCAAGTTTATTGATATAATTAATCTCATCCAGAGCTAGATTTTGCCCAGCCTCATAGCTGCCGTTCTTTTTGGGCTCACGCAGGTTCTGTGTCCTCAGAAGCAGCCTTATCGGAGTGTTCTATCTGCGCAACAAAATCTTTTGCCTCCCTTTCAGATGTGAATGAACGTAGTTTGCCCTTATGTGTTATTTTCAATGTAGCCGGATATTGTAGGCTAAAACGAATCTTCAAATCAAATAATTTTGAACATATGGGAGAAAACGCTTTTCTCTTGGCTGCAATACCTGCTGAGTAGTCTTGAAAGCAGAGTATTTTTGCTTTTTCATAAGTCAGAGAGTTATTCGATCTTGCTGCCTGTAATATATATTGCTTGTGCATAAAATTGAGAACTTTGCAGATAATTACTCGTGGCTTAACAGCGTTCATCTGGCGAACTCCCAGCCGATGCGCACGTTCAATTCTTAAGGGACCAAGCTCTGCTGGAAATTCAATACTTTTGGTCAGCCATTGTTCTAGAATCCTCTCCAACTGTTTTCCCCCGAGCGCTTCAGGTAAGCCAACCAAGCGAATGTTATTCCGTCTGGAACGGTTTTCCAGATCTTCAATTTTAAATTCCAGGTCAGATATCGTTTTCTGCAAAGTTTTTTGAGAGTCTTCCACTCCCGTCAGTCTGTTTTCCACTTCACTGACTGTAGTTTGGAACGCTATGCATTCCTTGGTCAAATCCTCTATTTTCGTGTTCAACTGTTCCAGTTTAGTATCCAACTTTTGGTCAAGTGGAATCAGCCGACGATCTAATAGATCTTCCATCACCCCCGTTAATTCGGAGGTGATCTCAGCCACCCACGCCGAAGACACCGATGGGTTTGTCTCGGGGAAGGCCGTCGCCATTTTGTCTTCGGCCGTCCTTCCCCTCTGTCTTTCTTTTTGGGCTGCTTTCGTCGCCATGTCTAGTTTTTCTCTCGTTCTGCTTGACCAGATTGTTGCCCTGGGTCCTTTTCTAGCGAGTATTGCAAGTTAGAAGGGTTTGATTCTCCTTCAAATATGGGGATTATCAGGCAGGCTCCGGAGAGAGATTCACCTGCGACCTCTCTTCACCATAGCGTCACGTGACTCCTTCCATGTATTCAATTTAATAAAATCCATACATAAGTACTGAAATGGGTACTTTGGGTGAGGGAAGGTGCCCACTCGGGGTCTGAGTTTTCCCTGAAAATTGTGCTTAGCACAGAGCATACATTGTGAACAGAAAATTTTAGAATATTGTGAAAACCCGTATGCTGTGAATATTCTTGTTACCATCCCTCCTGTTGAGACATGGCTTAGCCCATGGCTCACTATTGCAGCATAATATCATCATGTAAAGGAGCAGAAAGTGCAGCTTCTCTTGCTGTTTTGTCTGCAAAGGCATTTCCTAAAGAAATGGGATCTGTACATCTAGTATGGGCTGCATACTTACAAATAGCTATCTGCCTAGGAAGGAAGACAGCGTCCAGTAATTGAAGGATAAGAGGACACATTCAGAAGATTAGAAACAAAAGCATTGATAACATTTTTTTAAATTCTGTGCTAATTTATACAGGTCTTATAATTTCTTTTCTATAAACAGACCATTAACAGTTAAAATAAAACAGCACATAGCTTATTATGTGAACAGAAACATTATGAAACAGGAAACAATCAGTTGCTTTAGTAAGGTTGATGAACTGATTAAAGGAATTAACATATGAGTTTACCCCTAACAAGCAGAAAGAGATCATAATTCAAAATGTAACATAATTTAAGATTATACAAAAAAAGCAATATTCCTGCAATCAGACCAACAGTTTAAATGCTGGAGTAGAATTTAACAGTTCATCTAGTAAATGGAAATCACACAAGTCCAACTGTCTCCTTCCAGTGATGCAGCTGGAGATATCACTGTTTGGATCCTATATGGTCCCGTATAGATTGGGTCTTGTCACTTTTTATGGGTGAAATTCTGCTTGTATACCAGCTGGTCAGGCTATTTGTAAATTTGTAGTTAGGGTGTCACATAGGAGATATCATGCTTCTGAAAGGTGCCAACTAGAGTAAATAAGGGTGCTTTGAATGAAAACAATAAATCAAGTGAGCAGAGCAATGAAGACTTCATAGTTGTTTATAGGCCTGCGGTCATTAGGTCACAGTTTCTAACAAGTGAAACAATCTGGCCAGTTCATCAGCTCAATACTGTTCTCAGGTTTATACTTTATGCAATTCTAGTTAGTTAATTTAGAACAAAAACAATTTCTATTCTAGCCTATCACAAGAGTATATCATAATTCATATCCATTTTCCTGTCAAACACTTCCACATATATTGACTTACACATACCATCTGACCGACGTACAGTGTACTTTCTAGATAGGCTGATTAGTAAAGTAGCATGCAGTCCTGTCATGTGACTTTTCACAAGATGTACTGTCAAACAGTGCACCCAACTTACACACCAACAGCTAACAACTTTTACAATGTCTCATTACAAATCATTTAGTTGAACATCTCTGTAACCTTTCACATAGAATTACCCAAGAATGACTAGGAGATTTCATCCAACTGCTTCTCAATTTGACTCCCTACAATTCAAAACATAAATGTAAACCTTCATCATGGTAGATTTTTCTTTTCTGAATAACCAGGTGTGTGTGTCTACTTAAAATCATGAGAAGCACATTTCAGTTATAAAAAAAACATATTAGGAAAAAAAATGAAAACGACAAAAGCAGCCTAGGGTGGACAATGCAGAGTAAGGAAAATAAAATCCTAAGTACTTGTCCTAAGAAAACTAATTAACAAAGAAGATTAGGGCAGTTTCCTAAAAAGGCACTTTTTTTCTAGAGCTGCACACAACAGTTTCAGGCAAGGCACATAATCTAAAAGCTTATCTAGATACACTGTTCCTGAGAGTTCTTCTACAAAATCTGTTATTTGGGGTACAGAATATATATATATATATATCATGAGACCTAAGAATTAAACATATCTAATATTTCAGTAGACAAACTTTTCTTGTAACTAAATTTAAAGGTAGAATCAGTTGCACACAATCTTATTAGGGCAACAGTCCAGCAGGACCGTGAAATCCTGTTTTGTTATAAACCTCAGTCAAGTTACAGCACATGCAACATGCTTTGAACCCAAGCTCAGAAAAGTGAGCTGTAAAAAGTACAAATTCGAATCTGATGTGATGAAAGAGAAAGCAATTTAAACAAAGTGAGGCAAACCAGGCAGTTGCCTAGAAAGGCACTGGAACAGCACAAAATCCTGACATACAAGGGTATATGAAAATCGCAACAACTACACAATCCAAAAGCTCCGCTAAATAGTGCCAGTTTTTGTTTTCATATAAACCTCACAAAATGCTGTCATGCACCTTTCAGTAAATCGCACAATTAAAATTCAAATGTAATGCAACAAAATCAGCTATAAAAAGAAAAATCCTAATGAGGCAGACAAAGGCTGCATTCTTGACTCTGCATTGTGACTATTTTCATATGCTTCAAGGTTCCTAAGCAATTCATCAGAAGAATTCACCGTTAATTTTCCATCAAATCCAAATCTTTTCCCATTTCCTCAAATTTTACATTTTCTGAATGCAACTTATGCATGAATTTAGCATCACCGGTTAATGTTCTGCTATAATCATGTGGATAAAGGTGAGCCAGGTGATATTGTGTATCTGGATTTTCAGAAGGCGTTTGACAGAGTACCTCATGAAAGACTCCAGAGGAAATTGAAGAGTCATGGGATAGGAGGTAGTGTTCTATTGTGGATTAAAAACTGGTTAAAAGATAGAAAACAGAGAGTAGGGTTAAATGGTCAGTATTCTCAATGGAGAAGGGTAGTTAGTGGGGTTCCCCAGGGGTCTGTGCTCAGACCACTGCTTTTTAACATATTTATAAATGACCTAGAGATGGGAGTAACTAGTGAGGTAATTAAATTTGCTGATGACAGTTATTCAGTCATTAAATAGGTGGAGGATTGTGAAAAATTACAAGCGGACCTTACGAGACTGGGAGACTGGGCATCTAAATGGCAGATGACGTTTAATGTGAGCAAGTGCAAAGTGATGCATGTGGGAAAGAGGAACCCGAATGATAGCTGCATCATGCAAGGTTCCACATTAGGAGTCACGGACCAAGAAAGGGATCTAAGTGTCGTCGTCGATACGTTGAAACCTTCTGCTCAGTGTGCTGGTGCGGCTATGAAAGCAAATAAAATGTTAGGTGGTATTAGGAAAGGAATGGAAAACAAAAATGAGGATGTTATAATGCCTTTGTATCACTCCATGGTGCCACCGCACCCCGAATATTGTGTTCAATTCTGGTCACCGCATCTCAAAAAAGATATAGTGGAATTAGAAAAGGTGCAGAAAAAGGCGACGAAAATAATTAAGGGGGTGGGACGACTTCCCTATAAGGAAAGGCTAAAGTGGCTAGGGCTCTTCAGCTTGGAGAAAAGGCGGCTGAGGGGAGATAGAGGTCTATAAAATAATGAGTGGAGTTGAACGGGTAGATGTGAAGCATCTGTTTACGCTTTCCAAAAATACTAGGACTAGGGGGCATGCGATGAAGCTACAAAGTAGTAAATTTAAAACGAATCGTAGACAGTTTTTTCTTCACTCAACGTATAATTAAACTCTGGAATTCATTGCCAGAGAATGTGGTAAAGGCGGTTAGCTTAGCGGAGTTTTAAAAAGGTTTGGCCGGCTTCCTAAAGGAAAAGTCCATAGACCGTTATTAAATGGACTTGGGGGAAAATCCACTATTTCTAGGGTAAGTAGTATAAAATGTGTTGTACTTTTTTAGGATCTTGCCAGGTATTTGTGACCTGGATTGGCCACTGTTGGAAACAGGATCCTGGGCTTGATGGACCTTTGGTCTTTCCCAGTATGGCAGTACTTATGTAATCAGTCAGAACAACAGCACAAACAATTACGAAACCTTAATTTACAACACAAATTTCCCATTTGTCCGGACAATCAACAAAATTCTGTTAATTCCCCCCCCCCCCCCCTTTTTTTTTTTTAATTAAAAATTACACCGGTGAGTTCCCAGAACTCTGTCTAGACTACTGTAAGGAAAATTCCCAGGACCTCGGGCTCCCTGAGCCAGGTCCAGACTCCTATGAAGGAAGATTCCCAGAACCTCGGGCTCCCTGAACTCCAGTCTGGACTCCTATTACAGCTTTAAAGTGTACACTGAGTTATTTATTCCAGTAGCTGTCTCGCACAGGCTGTGGTCTTAGATGAATCCCTGATTCATCTCACACAAATCAAAACCGACAAGAAAAAAAAACCAACAAAAACCCACAGACTTACCCAGAATCCTGTGAGTTGTCTCCGATCTAAATTTGGATTGGAACTGTCACCTTCCCAGGCCACAGAAAGATCGGCCTCTTTTGGTATTACCACCGGAGGACTTTCTGTAGGGACGATCTGTGTCCATGTGCGGTTTGTCTTGACCCTGTAGCCAGGGAAGGGTATTGGTTTCTGGCTCGAAGGACCAAAATGTTATGCAAAATTTCCCTTTACCGAAGAAACTCGCAGAACTTTGGGTTCAATCATATAAAGATCTTTATTTGTAAATCAAACATGCATGCAGGGAGACTACCAAACATAAGGAAACTCAGGCAGCAGTCTGTCAGTCCTGATTCAATGTAACCTTAAATAGCCAGGAATACTGTTCTCACAATCACCAGGTGCTATAGTTCTGGTTAACAAGTAATAAGAGAGAAAATGATTCCCCTTCCTTGCCCTTCCAGCTACCTTTTTTAGATAAGGCACATACACCTCCTTCATTCTCTGTTAATGAAAACATTCCAAACTCCTAAGATGATTCCGGCCTACTTCTTAACAAGCTAGTTAATTATAAGCATGACATATTTGACCTTTCTTTTCAGTGATTATTTTTATTCTGCAGTAAGGTCCGATACAATTCTATTATTCTACAGCATGTAAACTCTATAACAAAGTAAGCACAACCATCTTGATTTCCATTACACAAATGGTTTACCATTTAGTGTACTTAAATCATTTCTGTCCTTTATCTCAATACAAGCGGTACTCGACTATTTATTAAATCTATCAGACTTAGGCAGTAAATCCACATCTTTCAGGGTTCACCCTGCAGGAATTTCCTTCTAACATGAAAACCAGCAAAGGACGTCTTTTTCATCCCATCCTATAGTTCATTTCCCCAAAGGAATGCTTCACCTCAGACCTCCCTACAGACTTCTCCTCCTTTATGGGATCTTAATTTGGTCTTATCTCGCTATTTGCAACCTTCATTTGAACATGAAACCTGGATTCATGATGATGATGACCCAGTCGTACTGGATCTTTGCCCTCCAGGCTACAAAATTATTCACTAGACAAGAAAGGGAAAGAGGAGGAGGCATTGCGTTGATCTATAAATCCTATCTCACAGTAATTACAGCTGAATCCATAACACCACAACTGGAAGTTGCCTCAGAATTAACCACACTACCTTGTTTGACCATCTGAGCATTATTTTGTTTTATAGACCACCAGGTAACTGTCAAGAATGCCAACCACACTTCATGGACTTCATTTCGAATACCTGCGTATCTAATTCCAATCTTCTCATATTAGGGGACATAAACTTGCATCTAGAAGACCCTAATGCATGAGAATGCAAGGATTTTCTTCAACTATGGGAATTTACCTGGACTAATACTCAAGCAACTCATGCCAAAGGATACACACTTGACCTCATCACACACAAATTCTCTTCAGATCAAACCCTTATACTAACAGATACAAAATGGACAGATATTCCATGGTCAGACCCCTATAATCTAAATATATCCCTTCAATGGCGGAAAAAAGACTGTCCAGAAACCAGAACGTACAACTTATACCACAAGAGACCAAATTGATCCAGCACTATTCTTGCAACAGTTCTACATGAACTAATGATCAATGCAAATAGATTCCAAACAATACCTCCTAAATTGGGACAATAGATGCAAGAATATACAATAACCTCGCGAAGACATAGTTCATTACCATGGTTTAATGAAGAATTGAAAAATCAAAAATCTCAAGCAAGGAGACTTGAATGAGCATGGAATAAAATGAAAGATGAACGCACATTCAATGCATGGAAGCAAATGCAAAGAAAATATAAATATACAATCAGACAAACCAAAAGGTCATGTTACAAATCCAAAATAGGCCTAGATTACAAGGACACACACAAACTATTCCAACTCGTATACAAACTTCTTGACACCTCACCGGTTACCACAACTAATACAGATACCCCATCAGCAGATGATCTGGCTAATGAGAAAATTATAAAACTACAATCCACCCTACCACTTAACGCCACAGACTATGAAAAATAATTTTGGACCCAGCCATCGATGAATATCCAGCAGACCGAATCTGGACAAATTTTGATTTACTGATCGAGGAAACAGTCACCCAAGCAATCAACAAATTCGCCAAATCCCACTGCAAATTGGACTCGTGCCCCAGTTACCTAATAAAATCTGTCCCTCAACGTTTCATAACAGATCTCACCTACTTAAATTACATGCTCCAACATGGAATCTTCCCTATGGACAAAGGTAACGTATTACCACAATTCCTAAAGACTTAAAAGAAACAATTAAATGATATAACTAATTACCGCCTGGTTGCATCCATCCCTCTTGTTATGGAAAGTCTAGTTAATAACTTACTGATTGCTAAACAATTTTTCAGTATTACATGTATCTCAATCAGGATTTCGAGCTAATCATAGCACCGAAACAGTGCTAATAGCACTCTTAACTAAATTTAAACAAATTATTGCAGCTGGAAACAATGTTCTCCTCTTACAATTTGACATGTCCATTGCGTTTGACATGGTTAGCCATAAGATTCTATTGAACATCCTAGAATATTTCGGGATTGGAGGAAATGTACTGAATTGGATTAAGGGCTTCCTAACCACAAGAACTTACCAAGTGTTATCAAATTCGATTACATCATCTCCATGGAAACCTGAATGTGGAGTGCCTCAGGGATCACCGCTTTCACCAACTTTTCAACTTGATGACACCACTGGCCAAATCACTATCCATACATCTACACTGATGTCACGATATATATTCCGTTTAAAAATGATTTAACAGAAATCACAAATAAAATCAATCATAGCTTCCAAATAATGAACTTATAGGCGGATGCTTTCCAGCTAAAGCTTAATGCAGAAAAGACACAATGCCTTACCCTTTCATCGCAATATAACAAGATCAATAATACTAATATAAATACCCCAAACCACATTCTTCCTGTTTCGGATACCTTGATCGAAATCTTACTCTAGAAAGTCACGCGAAAAATGTAACAAAATGTTCCATGCAATGTGGAAACTTAAAAGAATAAAACCTTTCTTCGCAAGGGAGGTATTCTGCAACCTGGTGCAATCTATGGTGTTAAGCCATTTGGACTATTGCAATTCCATCGATGCCGGATGTAAAGCACAAATTATTAAGAAACTTCAAACAGCCCAAAATACTGCAGCCAAACTTATATTTGGAAAAGCGAAATACGAAAGCGTCAAAACGCTCAGAAAAAAATTACACTGGCTCCCACTAAAAGAATTATACATCGGGGCCTCACCATGAATAATTTTATGAACCAGGGTACAGATTTTGAATATATGTTAGACCTCATAGATCTACCAGCAAGGAACACAAAAAGTTCATCACGCACATTCTTGAACCTCCACTACCCCAATTGTAAAGGACTTAAATATAAATCAGTATCTGCATCTAGCTTCTCCTACATCTGCACGCAACTTTGGAACGCACTACCGAATGCCATAAAAACACACGATCTGGCAGCCTTCCGGAAATTACTAAAGACTAACCTGTTCAAAGAGACTTATCAGAAGGATCCTTCATAAAAGACTTGACATCAAAACTGTACCAGAATAAGTTAACATTGAACTATTTTTTATTTGGTTACTTTAATCACATTGTCATTACAGAATGTTATACATTATCCATGATTTCAAGTACCTGAAATGAATTGTATATCTATTTTCTTCTAATTTACTTTATATTTTCTATACTTGTAATAATACTCCGTACTTCTCATTCCGGAAATGGCAGTCGCCACTACGGTATAATGTAAGCCACATTGAGCCTGCAAAGAGGTGAGAAAATGGGGGATATAAATGCAGAAAATAAACTGTTATCTGCTTCCCTACAATTTCTTTCATGGAAGACACTTTTTCTAGCGGCCATCACTTCTGTTCAAAGAATTAGTGGATTTCAGGCCTTAGTCCATTACCCTCCTTATCTTCACTTCTTCCCTTATAAGGCTGTACTCCGTACGAATCCCAAATTTTTCCCTAAAGTAGTGACTGTATTTTATCTTAATCTAGACATTGTACTTGTGTATTCTTTCCAAATCCTCACTCTCAGCCAGCAGAACAGCTACATAACTTAGATTGCAAAAGAGCATTATTTATTTATCTGGACAGAACAAAAACTTTAAGAAAATCATTGCAGTTTTTCCTTTCCAATCACTCGTTTTCTGTTTACCTGCATTCAAAACAACCTTATCCTCGTGGGTGGGTAGCTGACTGGTTTACCTTTTGTTATAAACAAGTTCGTCTTGATCCTCAAGTCATCTTGGACCTCACTCCGTATGTGCGGTTGCTACTTCTACTGCAAACTTTCATGGTATACCTCTGTATATTTGCAAAGCTGCAACATGGTTCACACTTCATACTTTTACTCAACATTATTGCATTGACACTGATAATGATGCAAGTTTTGAACAAGCTATTCTAGTCCTTACTCTCCTAAACAGTGTCTCTACCACCCTTTTTTTTTCTGGGTTACCCCAACTCTTTTTATACTACTGCAGCCCTCAGCTTGGAAGTTGCCACGTTTTGTCTGCATTGTCCTGAGTCAGAGAAAGCATAGCTGCTCACCTGTTGCAGGTGTTCTCCGTAGTACTCAAGATAATGCAGACACTCCCTGCCCTCCAACCCCTATATTAAGTTTCATCACAGACAGTTTCAAGTCTGTACAACTTCATCATTAGAAGGATCCAGTTGAACTCCCTGGTTCCTACCTTTACGTTGGGAGCTATTTACTAAACTGATAGGCTGCTGATGTCGGTGAGGCAAGAAGGCACCTAATTGGCTGAATTTTTGTACTATCAAGCTAGAGGAGCACGTCCAAACAAGCAGCTCGGAGACTGCAGTCATGTGTTGTCTGCATTATCCTAAGTACTATGGAGAACACCCAGTACAGGTGAGCAACTGTGCTTTCTGCTTCTGTAATAGGAGTAATTGGTGGTTGTCTTTGGCAGCTTGAGGGCACCATAGTCTGGGTCTACCACTTTGATAACCCTTGGATGAATTGAAGCCAGCCCTTTTTGTGTTGCCATAAATCCCAAATAAAGAATATTTGTGTCACTCTAGTTTTTTTTTTTTTTTTTTTTTTACTTTTGTTAAATAGTGAACCAGAATAAGAGAAAATGTTAAAAATTTCATAAGAAAAATTAATGAATAGAAAATAGTCCATAAAGTAAAGGGAGGATTCAAATTATATAGTCTAAAAAAATAAGACTAGTAGGTTATATCCAAAAGCTTTTAAAAAAATTAAGGTAAATTAATCATAATCCCTAATACTTCATTTTCCAAGTAAAAAATTTGAGTAGAATCTAAGAAAACATATATACCCGTACATAACAAAAATTTACAAGGTAATAGAAAAACATTGCTTCAAGGTGCACAACTTTAGTCTTTAGTGACAAAAGTTGTCTCCTCCTAGTCTTCACTGACCTAAAGACATAAGGAAAAATCTTTGCTCTCTCACTAAAGGCTATGCCTCTTCTTGAAGAAATGGATAACTGCACATTGCAAAAGAAATAGCACCAGGAGCCTTCAAGACTGGAACGTCCTTTAATTCATAGAAGTAGAAATGATGTGTATCAGTGACTGACATGGGTCGTGTTTCAGCACACAGTGCCTACGTCAGGGGTCATGAGACACAATACCTTCAAATATGAGGAAAAGTTAGCCCACCACTGGGCTAGTTGACTTTCAAAGCAGTTAAAACTCAGTATTAGTGTCTGTAAAACAATGTCAGAACTGCGGATCTTGTAGTCTCAGATGTAACACAACCCCCTACTATTGACTTTTGTACTACTAATTTTCCTTGTATTGATCATGCCCTTATTACTTTTACCCTTAGTCCTACATCAGTCATCTTTGGACCACGCATCATATGAGACACATTCATTAATCACTATTCTTTTGGAAAATCTGACCATCAACCTTGATGACTTCTCTTCCACTAGACTTCTCTTCCACACTGGAATAAAGCTTTGATTTCAGTCATTGATAAGGTATCACCTGTTTGCATTATGCGGTGTACATTCAAGAAAAGAGAACCCTAGTATAACAACCTATATTATTGAACTCTTAAATTCAGCCACAGTCCATGACCTCCATCAGGAGGCCATTCCACACACCCTCCACCCTTTCCATGAAATAGTATTTTCTTAGATTCCTCCTAAGCCTTTCCTATTCCAGACTCATCCTTCATGTGGAAAAAGCTCACCATTGTACATTAATGCCACTGAGGTATTTAAACATCTTTGTCATATCTCCTCTCTCCCGCCTCTCTTCCAGCACATACATATTAGGGTCCGTAAGCCTATCTCTATATGTTTTATGACAGAGACCCTTTACCAGTTTGTAGCTGCCCTCTGGACCAAATCCATCTTGTTTATATCTTTCCATAGGTGCGGTCTTCAGGATTGCTCACAGTGCACAGTCTCTGGTGAGGCCCCATTTGGAGTACTATTGCCTCCTTTTTTTTTTTTTTCTCCTGGTCATCCCTTTCCTTATGCACCCAAGTATCCTTCTGGCTTTCACCATCGCCTTTTCTACCTGCTTGGCCACCTTAAGGTCTTCGGAAACAGTCACCCCCAAGTCCTGCTTTTTTTTTTCATACACAGAAGCACTTCACACCCTTTACTGTACCATTCCCTTGGATTATTGTAACCCAAGTGCAGAATCCTACATTTCTTAGCATTAAATCTTAGTAACCAATTTTCAGACCATTCTTAAACCGTCACTAGATCCTTCCTCGTGCCATTCACACCCTCCGAGTTGTCCACCCTGTTACTGAGTTTTGTATCATCTGCAAAGAGACAAACCTTACCAAACAGCTCTTCTGCAATATCACTCACAAAGATGTTAACAAGTGCCGGCCTGAGGACCGATCCTGAAGCACACCACTGATGACATCCCTTTCCTCGGCGCAAGCTTCATTTACCACTACCCTCGGTCTCCTCCCATTTAACCAGTTTTTAACCCAGTCAGTGACTTTAAGTCCTATACCAAAAGTAATTTATTTGTCACCTGTGTGGAACCATGTCAGAGGCTTTGCTAACACCCAAGTACACCACATCTAGCGCCCTTCTACATCCAACTGTTTGGTCACCCAGTCAAAGAAGTCAATCGGATTCATCTGACACTACCTGCCTCTAGTGAAGCCATGCTGCCTCGTGTCCTGCAGTCCATTTGGTTTGAGAACTCAGTCCTCCACTTTAGAAGCATTTCCATTAGTTTACTCACTGCAGAGGTCAAACAGGTCTGTAATTCCCAACCTCCTCCTTCCGCTCTTCAGAGGGACCATATATGCCCTTCTCCAGTCCTCCGGAACCACTCCAGACTCTAAGGAAGCATTGAAGAGGTCAGACTGGAGCCACCAGTACATCTCCAAGTTCCTTGAGCCCCCTTAGGTGTATCCCATCAGGCCCCATCGCTTTGTCTACTTTTAGTTTAGCTAGCTCCTCATGAGCACAGTCTTTTGAGAATCGGTCCTGATCTACCATCCATCCACCTTAGCATTTGTTTTCTGCAGTCCTACCCCTGGCCTTTCATCATGAACACAAAACAGAAATAATTAAGCAGTTCAGCTTTATCCTTATCGGCTTCTACATATGTCCCCCCTCAGCTTTGAGCCCCACTCCCGCCTTTTACTTATATATCTGAAAAACACCTTGTCCCCCAGTTTTACTATATCAGCTCTTTTCTTCCATTTGTCTCTCTTCTTTCCTGACAGCTTTTCCAGATACTTTTGCCTGTCTTCCTCTTTGAGTCCTCTTGAAACTTTTGAAGGCTAATTAACATTAAGATAGTCACCTTTAAAATACCTCCTTTCAGTTTTCCATTGCCGTTCTACTTCCTTCAGCTGTTCCCATCCAACCAACTCTTCCTTGAAAAATTCCCCCATCTCGCAAAGTTAGTTCTTTTGAAATCTAGGACCTTCCATCTCGAATAAGCACTTCCCCTTTGTCTTAATGTTGAACCATACCATTCAGTGATCACTAGATGCCAGATGATCTCCCATCGTAACATCAGAAACAATGTCCTCGTTTGTAAGTACGAGGTCTAGAATAGCTCCATCCCACGTCTGTTCACTCACCCACTGCTGAAACAATTCTAACTGTAGAGTCCAAGATACCTTTACTTCTGGTCGACCCCGCAGCAGGGACACCCCAATAGACATCCAACATATGTTGATCTTTCAATCCACTTCCAATCCAATATGATTTACTTATGCACTCTTATTTGTAACAATTGTAAAATTATTATTCCGTTAATATGATTGATATTCTATGTACCCATCTGTATCTATATTTTGACATTTTTATCCTATAATGTGTACATGTTGCTATAACATTTTGTAAGCCACATTGCGCCTACAAATAGGTGGGAAAATGTGGGATTCAAGTGCAGCAAATAAATAAAATCACCTATCGATAGTACTTCTCCCTTTCCTAGCTATATTGTGGATATCTTCAATTAAGTCTGTCCACTTCTTACTGTGAAGGGACCTGTATATTACACCAGTATAAATACATTTTCCTTTCCCTCTTACCAGTTTAACCTACAGCGCTGCTTCTTTACCCCATATGTCCTGCAGTTCTGTCACTTTGATATTATTCTTAACATATAATGCCACTCCACTCTTTTTTTTTTTCCTACCCTGTCCTTCCTGAATAGACTATAGCCAGGTATAATATATTCCAGTCATGGTTCTTTGTGAACCACATCTCCGTGACAGCCACTATAAGTTGACTTACATCATTTCAGCCTCTAGATCTAGTCATTTGTTGCCCATACCCTTTTTTTTTTCTCTTTCTGTAGGGGCATTTGATGTCTTACCTTCTTGAGGATTATTGGTAATGACTTTGGGGCTTTTCTCACCCATCCCCAGCAGATTTAGTTTAAAGCTGTCTTTAGTACTTCACCCAGCTCGCATCTGCATCATCCATGCAGCCACACATTTAGCTCTAGGATGCGAGCTTCCCTCATTTGGCATTTCCCTTCAGCAGGAAGAATTGATGAGCACTGCCTGTACATTTGTGCACTTAGATGCTTTACCTCCTGACCCAGAGCCATGATGTCACGTTAAATATGTTCAGTAGGATATCTAGCACTATCATTTGTGCCCACATGGATTAGCAGCATAGGATAGTAGTCTGTAGTCTTGATGAGTCCAGGCAATATTTCAGCTACATCTTGAATCTTGGCACCAGGCAGATGGACGCCTCACTACCTCGGGGGTGGGGGGGGGGGGGGTTGATTTTTGCAGGATTTGCTGGCCTGTGTCCAGCTGTCCTTTCTGTACAAAATCTGTTACTAGTGATCCTCAGTGTTCCATCATGTGTCTCCAGGATGGTTTTCTGCTTGTCACATCCTCTCTTAGTTCATATACTTCATTCATGAGGGATCTATCACATGAAACCAGAATCTTGTCTTGGGCCAATCATTCAGTCTGGACAGAGGCAGGGGACTGTAATGACAGCTGCAGCTTTAAGGGCTTGGTGTTTCTTTGCCATACTACAATTGTAGGAGCTATTTGTACCTCTGGATAAAAAGTGAAGAGGCCTACCAAAGTCCCCACCCTATTTCTTTCCCTCACCTGTTCTGTAAGCTATTGGAAGCAGGTAGTTTAATTGTAAACTCTAGAGTATAGAAAAGAGGATGATTTGTTACTCCCTTTTAAATTTGTCAAAAGTAAAAGCCTGTAGTAAGTTTAAGGGTAAGAATGTAAATTTATATCCTTCTATTAAAGGTATATAAAGAGTAACCTGTGTGTGTGTGAGATTTTTTTTTAAAATCTAAAATAGGAAGAGCACCTGGTACAAAACAGATAGCTGGAGAGCTACTGCAGTGGGAGATGATTGGCTTTTCAAAAAATACCTTCAATTTGGAGTGGAGGAGTGGCCTAGTGGTTAGGGTGGTGGACTTTCCTCCTGGGGAACTGAGGAACTGAGTTTGATTCCCGGCACAGGCAGCTCCTTGTATGACTCTGGGCAAGTCACTTTAACCCTCCGTTGCCCGCCGCATTGAGCCTGCCATGAGTGGGAAAGCACGGGGTACAAATGTAATAAAAATAAATAAAAAATATAGTTAATTTTGAAGATAGTGGATTAGGCGAGCGATAAAGGAAGTGGTACCCCTTGGGGTGTGGGGCTGAGGGACGGGGTATGAGGGGCCTAAACAACCAAGGAACTGTAGAATGTGTTACCTGTGAAACCTATCTCCACTTCTGTATTAAACTACTGTACCTTACTACACTGCTGTTTTGCAACAAAAGCTTGCCTCCAGGGCCAGGTTGACTGCTTTTAGAGAAAATGGGGAGGGGGCAGGAGAAGTTGTAGATAGATAAATAAGATGATAGAATGCAGTTGTTCGTCTTATCTTTAGATGAGACAGAGATTCCAGCTGTTCTGAAAGCAAGTGTTGGAAGCTAAGTCTAATAGTCTGAATAACCACACCTGTGCTTCTAACAAAGCCCGTCTCCAATACCAGGTAACCAGCTGTGACCTGGAGAGAGGAAGTGGAAAGCGCATCCCTCTCATGATCTGTCCTGCAAACATGCGCTGACTACATAAGGAAGTAGTATGGGAAGCAAAAAAGCCTAGTACTCTAAGATTTTATTACTTGGGCTTTCAACACGGTAAAACTATTTCAGGTCCTACATTTTCATATTAAAGGGCCAAGCCAAAATACTATCCCTGTGCTCTTACAGCTCAATTTGAGGAGGAAAACACTATATCATAGATTTGGTCTAAATAATAAAGCCCACAGATATTTCAAAGAAATGTCAGTTGGTGTTCATTTGCTTAGAATATTCTGAAATGCCCTAACTACAGAAACTTGCAGTGAAGTAGGCAAAGGAATATAAGCCTTTTGCCTAGAATTTCCAGTTGAAGCCACAACCAGTATGGGAAGAGGAACGGCAGGCTCAAATATGGAACAGCTACATTATTTTGTATTTGTTAAATGTTTACATCCTTGCCTCTTGATATTTCTGCCTTCCTCAGCATCTGATGCTTCTCTGAGCCCTATAGCTACAAGCTATGTCCCCCCCCCCCCCCCCCCGAAAACCTTTCAAGTTATCAAGTATGTTGACATTGGCTCATCATCCAGCTGCTTGCTTCTCTGTTTCAATCTCCTTTTGGCTTCCATTTCTTCTGACTATGAAAGCATGTGAGTCTTCTGGAAGCTCCTTACTCTCCTGCTTCACTCTGGGGAAGGGATGGTTAAAAGCCCTGCCCCACTGCCTAGCTTCCTCTTATCTTTGAGTGAAAGGGCCAGGGACTTAACGTTTCTTGGTTCCTTGGGAACTCCCTGTTTGTGACAGGTACACTGAGTTCAGCAGGAACTTTTCTCCCAAGGTATAGACAAATCTTCTCAGCTTCCTAGGAAATTATTGACCTTATCCTCTAATAAGGGTAGCTATTTCTCGTGCTTCTACTATTGAGCCCCAGCTTTCACCTGGGTCCCAGAGTTTTGGAGAAAGAGAGGACTCTTTTCCCCTGCCTTTAAACCCAGACTTGTGTTCCCATCACAATAGGAATGGACTGTTTTTCTGTAGAATGAGATGGGTTGAACTTGCAGCTCTTGCAGCTTTGGGGCCTGGGTTTTGTCAAGCCCCAAAGAGTTAGGTTTCTTCATTTTCTAAAAAGCATTCCTGGAGGTGCTTCCCTCGCTCCAGGTCTGCAGAAGCCTCTTCTGGGAATACAGTTTAATGCTTCCATGGTCTGAGTGGACTGCAGTTAAGCAGTGCTTTTTAGCATGGCGATTCCTAGTCCATCAGCACACTAGAGGCCAGGACTGGTTGATTAAAGTTGAGGTATCTTTCGCATGGTCCAGACACTGGTGCATCAAAAGAGAACAAGGGCCAGCCTCGGCTCTCAGCATCCCCTGGTATCCTCAAGATCTTGGCACTTATGACAAGGCCATCTTGACCAAGATGGACTATGTACCCAACTTCCATACTGGATACCTGGGGTGCCAATTTGACTAGTGAACTGGTGATCTGCTCACGGAGGGAGCCAAAGCCTTTAGTAAGTGACTTTTTTTTTTTTTGTCTAATCTTGAACTGACTGGCATGAGAGGTGTTTTTAAGTCCTTTTGAAAGGTTTACAAAACACAGGTGACAGCAGCCAGCCAGCCTGTGTTCAGGATGATCAAAGCTTTGTTGACTGCCTGATTATTTATATTGCTACAGTATATTGAGTATTTCTGTAATAGTATACAGAAAATACTGAAGGCTCAAATGAACTTTCATTAAGTCATTTCTACAGTGCCGTATGAACTGGAAATTCTCTGTCGGTCAACATAAATGGCATGGTTTCTTGATTATGTAATAGTGCTCTTCAGTTTGCTGTGCAGCTTGTAGTACTTGCTGTAATGGTGAATGCCTGAGATTGTTTTCATTTGGAAGGGAATGGTTCTTGCAGAATAGTTCTTCTGCAGTATAGAGGTCATTCTCCGAGGACAAGCAGGCTGCTTGTTCTCATGACTGGGTGACGTCCACATCAGCCCCCACCAACCGGAAGAAGCTTCGCGGGCGGTCCGCACGCAGGGCACGCCCACCGCGCATGCGCGGCCGTCTTCCCGCCCGTGCGCGACCGTTCCCGCCCGTGCGCGACCGTTCCCGCCAGTCTTGTTTTTTCCGCGCTGGAGAGAGTCGTGCGTCGCCGCTCTCTCTTGTCAGCCCTGGAAAACCGTTGCGTTTTCGCGAATTTCTTATTTTTTTGTTTCTGGTTCCCGCGCGTTCCGGACCCTTTTCTTTTTCTTGTGTAAAAAAAAAAAAGGTGAACGCGCTTGTTTTTCCCTCGTTTTCTAGCGGGGGCGTCGCGTTGCGGCCTTGTGGCAGTGCGGTCGATTTATTTTTCGAGGTGTGATTTACCGCCACCATCGACGACTTTAATTTCACCGACGCGATTTTTCCGTCGATGTCCTCGAAGGTCCCGAGTGGATTTAAGAAGTGTGGTCTGTGCGGCCGGCCTATCTCGTAGACCGACACCCACGCTTGGTGCCTCCAGTGCCTCGGGCCGGAGCACAATATCAAGTCGTGTTCTTTGTGTCTTGGTCTCCGGAAACGGACTCAGGTTGCGAGGCAAGTTCTACGGGACCGTCTTTTTGGAACTTGCGCCGGCCCCTCGACGACGGCATCGGTATCGACGGCCGGTTCTTCGGTATCGATGTCCGCGAAATCGGCACCGATGGCATCGACCCCAGGAGCACAGGTCCCGTCGGCCCGCTGGTCCTCCGGTGAGGGTAGGGGTGAGAGGCCGCGTGGGTAATCGGCCCCGGTCACTCCCTCTGCCCATGGCCCTCGGGACCGAACCCTGTCTGACCCGGGACCGAGGGGGATCGACCTTCTCCATTCCACCTGGCGCCGATGACGGGCACCGCAAAAAATCAAAGAAGCACCGTCATCGGTCGCCTTCGATGCATCTGGCTCTCGGTGCCGGCGAGGAGTCGACGCCGAAGCGTCAGCGTCGAGAGGAGAGGTCCCCTTCGGTAGTGGAGGTACCGACGCGTCAGGGTCCCGGCACTTCGGTGCAGTCTCCTGGACCCGAGCAGCTTCCGGCACCGACACCTCTACTGCCCCCCCCCCCCCCCCCCCCCCCCGTCTTTCCCGAGAGCGGGCCTGGACGAGTGCCTCCGAGCCATCCTTCCGGGGATCCTGGAAGGGCTGATGCGCCAGGCTGTGCCGGCGCCGGGGGTGTTTGCGCCCTCAGCGCCGTTGACTGTGGCGCCGGCAAGCTCTAGCCCGGTGCCGAGGCCTTCTACACCGCCGCCGCTTGCTGCACCAGTCTCGACCGCCACGCAGGTGGAGTCCCCGTCGACGTCGATGGAGGGAGCTTCGTCCCCGCCGGGCCCGGTTAAGGACTCAGCTACATGAGCTTATGTCCGATACCGAGGAAGAGACCTCGTGGGGGGAAGACGAGGATCCCAGATATTTCTCCTCAGAGGAGTCTGTGGGCCTTCCCTCTGACCCCACGCCTTCACCAGAGAGGAAGCTCTCGCCTCCTGAGAGCCTCTCCTTTGCCTCCTTTGTAAGGGACATGTCCATTTGCATTCCCTTCCCCGTGATCTCTGTGGATGAGCCGAGAGGTGAGATGCTCGAGGTCCTCGACTATCCATCACCACCTAGAGAGTCCTCCACGGTGCCGTTGCACAATGTCCTCAAAGAGACAGTGCTTCGGAACTGGATGAGACCATTATCTAATCCCACCATTCCCAAGAAAGCAGAGTCCCAGTACAGAATCCACTCGGACCCAGTTAATGCGGCCCCAATTGCCCCATGACTCGGCGGTCGTGGATTCTGCTCTCAAGAGGGCACAGAGTTCGAGGGATACCGCCTCGGCGCCCCCGGGGTGGGAGTCTCGCACTCTGGACTCGTTTGGGAGGAAGGCCTACTAATCTTCCATGCTCGTGACCCGCATCCAATCTTACCAGCTGTACATGAGCATCCACATGCGGAACACTGTGAAGCAACTGGCGGACCTGGTTGATAAGCTCCCGCCGGAGCAGTCCAGGCCTTATCAGGAGGTGGTCAGGCAGCTGAAGGCGTGCAGAAAGTTCCTGTCCAGAGGTATCTGACACCTGTGCTGCGGCCCAAGGTATAGTGATGCGCAGGCTCTCATGGCTGCGTGCCTCTGACCTGGACAACCGCACCCAGCAGAGACTGGCCGACGTCTCTTGCCGGGGGGATAATATTTTTGGCGAGAAGGTCGAGCAGCTGGTGGACCAACTGCATCAGCGGGAAACCGCCCTCGAGAAGCTCTCCCACCGGGCGCCTTCAGCATCCACCTCAGCAGGTGGACGTTTTTCCCGGGCCCGGCAGGCTGCGCCCTATGCTTTTGCAAAGCGTAGGTACACCCAGCCGGCCCGAAGGCCTCGACAGGCACAGGGACAGCCCCAGCGCGCTCGTTCTCGTCAACAGCGTGCGCTTAAGCAGCCCCCTGCGCCTCCACAGCAAAAGCCGGGGACGGGCTTTTGACTGGATCCACGGGAACATAGCCGCCCTCAAAGTGTCCGTGCCGGACGATCTGCCGGTCGGAGGGAGGTTAAAATTTTTTCACCAAAGGTGGCCTCTCATAACCTCCGACCAGTGGGTTCTCCAAATAGTGTGGTGCGGATACGCCCTAAATTTGGCCTCCCTTCCACCAAATTGTCCTCCGGGACCTCAATCCTTCAGCTCCCATCACAAGCAGGTACTTGCAGAGGAACTCTCCGCCCTTCTCAGCGCCAATGCGGTCGAGCCCGTATCACCCGGGCAGGAAGGGCAGGGATTCTATTCCAGGTACTTCCTTGTGGAAAAGAAAACAGGGGGGATGCGCCCCATCCTAGACCTGAGAGGCCTGAACAAATTCCTGGTCAAAGAAAAGTTCAGGATGCTTTCCTTGGGCACCCTTCTGCCAATGATTCAGAAAAACGATTGGCTATGTTCCCTGGATTTAAAGGACGCATACACTCACATCCCGATACTGCCAGCTCACAGACAGTATCTCAGATTCCGCCTGGGCGCACGGCACTTTCAGGATTGTGTGCTGCCCTTTGGGCTCGCCTCTGCCCCACGGGTGTTTACAAAGTGCCTCGTGGTGGTGGCGGCGTATCTACGCAAGCTGGGAGTGCACGTGTTCCCATATCTCGACGATTGGCTGGTCAAGAACACCTCGGAGGCAGGAGCCCTCCGGTCCATGCAGTGCACTATTCAACTCCTGGAGCTGCTGGGGTTTGTGATAAATTACCCAAAGTCCCATCTCCAGCCAACCCAGTCTCTGGAATTCATAGGAGCTCTGCTGAATACCCAGACGGCTCAGGCCTTCCTTCCCGAAGCGAGGGCCACCAACCTCCTGTCCCTGGCTTCACGGACCAGAGCGTCTCAGCAGATCACAGCTCGGCAGATGTTGAGACTTCTGGGTCATATGGCCTCCACAGTCCATGTGACTCCCATGGCTCGTCTTCACATGAGATCTGCTTAATGGACCCTAGCTTCCCAGTGGTTCCAAGCCACCGGGAATCTAGAGGATGTCATCCGCCTCTCCACCAGTTGCCACACTTCACTGCTCTGGTGGGCCATTCGGACCAATTTGACCCTGGGACGTCCATTCCAAATTCCACAGCCCACGAAAGTGCTGACTGATGCATCTCGCCTGGGGTGGGGGAGCTCATGTCGATGGGCTCCACACCCAGGGTCTGTGGTCCCTCCAGGAAAAGGATCTGCAGATCAACCTCCTGGAGCTCCGAGCGATCTGGAACGCACTGAAGGCTTTCAGAGATCGGCTGTCCTGCCAAATTATCCAAATTCGGACAGACAATTAGGTTGCAATGTATTACACCAACAACCAGGGGGGCACCAGATCTCGCCCCTTGTGTCAGGAAGCCGTCGGGATGTGGCGTTGGGCTTGCCAGTTCGGCATGCTCCTCCAAGCCACATACCTGGCAGGTGTAAACAACAGTCTGGCCGACAGGCTGAGCAGAGTCATGCAACCGCACGAGTAGTCGCTTCATTCCAGAGTGGTACGCAAGATCTTCCGAGAGTGGGGCACCCCCTCGGTGGACCTTTTCGCTTCTCAGACCAACCACAAGCTGCCTCTGTTCTGTTCCAGACTTCAGGCACATGGCAGGCTAGCGTCGGACGCCTTTCTCCTTCATTGGGGGACCGGCCTCCTGTATGCTTATCCTCCCATACCTTTGGTGGGGAAGACCTTACTGAAGCTCAAGCAAGACCATGGCACCATGATTCTGATAGCGCCCTTTTGGCCCCGTCAGATCTGGTTCCCTCTTCTTCTGGAGTTGTCCTCCGAAGAACCGTGAAGATTGGAGTGTTTTCCGACTCTCATTTCGCAGAACGACGGAGCGTTGCTGCACCCCAACCTTCAGTCCCTGGCTCTCACGGCCTGGATGTTGAGGGCGTAGACTTCACTGCATTGGGTCTGTCTGAGGGTGTCTCCCGTGTCTTGCTTGCCTCTAGAAAGGATTCCACTAAAAAGAGTTACTTTTTCAAGTGGAGGAGGTTTGTCGTTTGGTGTGAGAGCAAGGCCCTAGAACCTCGTTCTTGCCCTGCACAGAACCTGCTTGAATACCTTCTGCACTTATCAGAGTCTGGCCTCAAGACCAACTCAGTAAGGAATCACCTTAGTGCGATTAGTGCTTACCATTATCGTGTGGAAGGTAAAGCCATCTCTGGAGAGCCTTTAGTCGTTCGATTCATGAGAGGCTTGCTTTTGTCAAAGCCCCCTGTCAAGCCTCCTACAGTGTCATGGGATCTCAACGTCGTCCTCACCCAGCTGATGAAACCTCCTTTTGAGCCACTGAATACCTGCCATCTGAAGTACTTGACCTGGAAGGTCATTTTCTTGGTGGCAGTTACTTCAGCTCGTAGGGTCAGTGAGCTTCAAGCCCTGGTAGCTCATGCTCCGTATACCAAATTTCATCACAACAGAGTAGTGCTCCGCACCCACCCAAAGTTCCTGCCGAAGGTGGTGTCGGAGTTCCATCTTAACCAGTCAATTGTCTTGCCAACATTCTTCCCCAGGCCTCATACCCGCCCTGCTGAACGTCAGTTGCACACATTGGACTGCAAGAGAGCATTGGCCTTCTACTTGGAGCGGACACAGCCCCACAGACAGTCCGCCCAATTGTTTGTTTCTTTCGACCCTAACAGGCTAGGGGTCGCTGTCGGGAAACGCACCATCTCCAATTGGCTAGCAGATTGCATTTCGTTCACTTACGCCCAGGCTGGGCTGGCTCTTGAGGGTCATGTCACGGCTCATAGTGTTAGAGCCATGGCAGCGTCAGTGGCCCACTTGAAGTCAGCCACTATTGAAGAGATTTGCAAGGCTGCGACGTGGTCATCTGTCCACACATTCACATCACATTACTGCCTCCAGCAGGATACCCGACGCGACAGTCGGTTCGGGCAGTCGGTGCTGCAGAATCTGTTTGGGGTGTAAATCCAACTCCACCCTCCAGGACCCGCATTTATTCTGGTCAGGCTGCACTCTCAGTTGTTCTTCGTAGGTCAATTTTCTGTTGTATCCTCGCCGTTGCGAGGTTCAATTGACCTGGGTTCTTGTTTTGAGTGAGCCTGAGAGCTAGGGATACCCCAGTCGTGAGAACAAGCAGCCTGCTTGTCCTCGGAGAAAGTGAATGATACATATCTGTAGCAGGTGTTCTCCGAGGACAGCAGGCTGATTGTTCTCACCTACCCTCCCTCCTCCCCTTTGGAGTTGCGTTTTCATCATTTTTGCTTGTCATTCAACTGGCGGGAACGGTCGCGCACGGGCGGGAAGACTGCCGCGCATGCGCGGTGGGCGTGCCCTGCGTGCGGACCGCCCACGAAGCTTCTTCCGGTTGGTGGGGGCTGCCGCGGACGTCACCCAGTCGTGAGAACAATCAGCCTGCTGTCCTCGGAGAACACCTGCTACAGGTATGTATCATTCACTATCAGTGTGCAGTGTGTTAGACACATCTTGGATATTTCCACCAAATCAGTGTTTCAACTTTTTAGGTAGTATCCCTGAACTAAAATTTTATACGTCCCCCTCTTTTTGTAGGAACGATGAACCTAACATCATCCTCCCTCCCTCATAAAAAACAAAGGCTCAATGGCCACAACATATAATTCCGCCCGCCCCCCCCCCCCCCCAAAAAAAGTATATATATATATATCAAGAATGAAAAAAAATGTGTACTATGGGGAAACTAGTGGTAGTATGTGTGTGTGTGTATATATATATATATATATATATATACATACTGCCACTATTTTCCCCCATACTACACACTTTTTTTTCATTCTGTACATTGTTCAGGGAGATTCGTACCTTCTGTCTCCCTCCAACGTAAGATCCTTTTCATAAAACAGGATCTTGGACCATTCTAACACAGCAATATCTTATTCTCTTCTCTCATCACTACACTGTCCCCCAAGTAGGCAGTTCTCGCCCCTGAGAATTGATGCTATCCTCTTACCCCTGCCAGTCATCCTCTTATGACTTCCTGTTTCTCCTGCCCCACCTATTGGCTCTCACTCCTCTGCCATGCTCCCCTTGTCCTCAAATCCCCATATCTTTGCCCTAGTTCTCTCTCCTCTTGCCTCCACACCCTGTTTTTCTTACCGCAGCACTCATCTGTTGCACTTGCCTCAGCCACCCCCTACTTTTCCTTTTTGTTTCTGAAACTCATCCCATTCACCCTTCCCAAAACCAACACACTCCCATTCACTATATCTCCTTCTTCCCCAAATTTCCCTTTCTCAGCAGGTATAGACAGCTTGATAAGTCTCCTTCCTCTTATTGTCTTCCACTGACATCAATGAAGCAAGTAGTATATCGTGAGCCTTGTGTGCTTGAGGGGAGTGGTCAAGATGTCAATGATGGCACTTCTATCCTTTTTCTCTCCTTTCTATAACCTCTTTATCGTTGTTCCCCATTTTTTTCATTGCTCTTGTCTACAAATATCTTCCTCTCCTTTGCTTATTTTCTATTTCTCACTTATCCCCATTTCTCTCCCCCTCTTCCTCTTTCTCCCATCACCCACCTACAAGAAGAAGGAGCAGCATAAGCCCTAAGACATAACAAAGTAGCAAGAAAAAGAAGCTGTTTTACTGTAGGTGATCAGGCAGGAGTGGTAATGCTCCACGCTAATCATTTCTGGATCTTCCAGCCAGCAGCATTGGCTGCAGTGACTCAGTCACGGATTTTAATATACTTCCTTTCTGTAGTACAACCAAAGCAGGTTACATTTTTATTATATGCAGGTACTTTCTCAAAGTTTCTGTACTTGGGGCAGTTGAGGGACGATTGAGGGGTTAAGTGACTTGCACACAAGAAGCTATAGTGGGCACTTTAACTCCATGCACACAATGCTGCCGATTCCCCCAGCCCTCTTCTCTCAATACTGGTGGCTTCCTTTTACAAAACAGAAACATAAGGGTGGTGGGGGGGGGGGGTGAAATATGTGCTAAGAGACAGCAGCACCTGTTCATAGCTTCCACAGCACTTTCAATATCCTATGTTTTGTTAAACAGGCGAGAAAATTAACTGAATTGTGACTGCCACAGCTGGTCAGGGTTGCTGAAGAGGGGTACAAGGAACCCAGAATTAAAGGAAAGACAGAAGAAAATGTGAAAACACATGCTCATCTAGAATACTGGCAGTGCTGTCTGGGGAAAGTCCCGACTGACATAAAGAGAGAGAACATAATTGCCATACTGGGTCAAACCAGTGGTCCATCCAGCCCAATATCCTGTTTCCAACAGTGGCCAATCCAGGTCACAATCCAGGCAGAAATCCAAATAGCAAGATTCTATGCTATCAATCCTCCATGTACTTGTCCAAACCTAAGTTAAACCCAGATGTCCTAACTACTGTTACCACATCTTTATTCGTTGAATGAAAAAATATTTCCTCCTATTTGTTTTAAAAATTTCCATGTAACTTCATTGTCTCCTAGTCTTTGTACTTTCTGAAATAGTAAAAAATCGATTCACTTACACCATTCAGGATTTTGTAGATCTCAATCATATCTCCCCTCAGCCGTCTTTTCCAAGCCTAAGAGCCTTTCCTCATATGAGAGGCATTCCATTTATCATTTTGATCGCTCTTTGTACCTTTTTTAATTCCACTATATATTTTTTTGCGATATGGTGACCAGAATTGAATGCAGTACTCAAGGTGAGGTCATACTATAGAGGCTTATAGTATTCTTGGTCTTATTCACCATCCCTTTCCTAATAATTCCTGGCACCCTGTTTGCTTTTTTGGCTGCCGCTGCAAAGGGGGCAAAAGATTTCAGTGTATTGTCTGACACCTAGATCTTTTTCTAGGTGTCATAGGCCTGTTTCTTTTTTTGGGGGGTGGGGGGGAGATGGGCAGCATGAGAAGTCATAGGGCTGGTAGAGTCAAGTGCAAAGGGGAGGAGCCCGAGACTCATGGAGCATGTAGTCTCAGGGCCCTTAGCCTACAGGTGAGGAAGAGCTCATCAGTGGGGCTGTTAAAGCCTTAGCCAGGCAATGGATATAACAAGGAGGGTTGGAGAAAGAAAAGGAGATTGGCCACACCTCTGAGATCCAGAGCAGCAATTACTAGAGAGGAAATATAAGAACTCAGCCAGAAAGATGGGAGGATTCTGTTTAGCATGCATAGTAGATGATGGCAGGTAAATACCTGTATGGTCTACCCATTCTGCCCAATAAGATAAACTCATTGCATATGGTATGAAGTGATGTGTATACCTGATCTTGATTTATCCTTGCCATTTTTACGGCATAGACCATAGAAGTCTGCCTGGCACTAGCCATGTTCTAAAATTTCTGAAGTCATTTAAGAAAATAGCTCCACTCTAGCCCATCCAAATATATTCAGCCTTGATCAGGGCACAGACTGTAGAAGTCTGCCCAACAGTGGCATTCCTATTTAATCTTCTAAGTTATCCCTATACTGCAGTACTAAGGGCTAGCTTTCCTCTCTCTTTGTGCTTGCTAGCTCCAGTCTCCACGGTATCTGCAGTGGCATCTGTGGGTCAGTTTGCTTCTATTGCTTTTTTGTACCTTTTCATTGTATGGGGCAGCTAGTTTTGTTCATGGAGCTCCTTCAGTGTAGAGGTAGGCTAATGGTTTAAGCACACAAAAAATCAGGAAGAACAAATCTACAAACCAAGTTAAACCTTAAACTCACTATATTAAACTTGGGTTCAAAATAATTTATCTTTTTTTATTTTTATGTATGCACTTTAAAAAAAATACTATAAAGTGTTTTAAATTATTTTATTTTAATTTATTTTAAATGTGCTCAGACCATACCGTTTACACCCATTATATCCCCAAGAGGAATATGTGGTGGTGTCACAATGGAACCATCATTGCACATATGATGTTCCACCTCCTGATATTTGTGTATGTACATACAGCTGAGCCCAAGTAGATCTTAATCACCGGTGTATGCGTATATTTATAATACATATGTATAGGTCATAAACTATTCACATTAAATATTGCTAGACTTGAGCTCAAACCTCCACCCATAGATTATGGTGCTTTCCTTATTACCATCTAATACATGGATAATAAAACATACCATTCAACATTTGTTTGAACCTAAAGGAGGTAAATGTTAATTCATGACACCCTGATCTCACTTCCCCCACATATCTTACAAAAACCAACCCACAATGCGATATACACCCATATTCACATAATTATTTCACTTCCCTTGGGGTATATTGTGCTCGTGCTTGTGCTTCATTAAAATCACATATCATTCATCCATTCCAATCTTGCCATCAAAATAACTGCTCCCTTTAACTCTGGCCGAGTTTCAAAAGTCTTCATCAGAAAGGGAAACTAAAAATAGGAAAACACTCTTTTACAAACATACCACACTTACAGGGTGAAGTATACACTCACAAAGCTTCAAACAAACTCACTGTATTAGAACAAAATAACTCACAATACTAATCTTTTAAACCAATTTACAGGCATCATAAATCCCCCGGGTAGGATCGCCTCTGGAACCCTTCCTCACTCCACGGAGAGTGTCTGACGTCACGCTCCCGTGCTCCTTAAGTACCTGAATTAGTGCAGCTCTGACCTTAGCATTTACCAGCTGAAAACGTCCCTTAAAGTGACAGCAACTTTCTTAGAACTTTCTTAAACCCTCCCGAGCCTACAGCCCTTAAACATAAGTATCAAAGCTCAGAGACAATTGTAAAACCACAGGGGGTCAATTTAACACCAGTCAAAGCCACTCCACCTCCCTGTTCAATCCCGAAGGGTGAACAGTGTTCCAGGAAAATATCAGACGCTGCTCCTTTTGGGCTAGAATTTCACTTAAATTGTCCCCTCTGGTCAATTCAATATGAAGCAGCACTGTATAACGTAAATCCTGAATGTGATGATTATACTCCTGCCAGTGTCCAGATAAAGGAGCCTCAGGCTTACATGTATGAATGTTACTGACATGTTCCCCAATCCGAATCTTGATTTTTCTAGTTGTATGACCAATATAAAAAAACCCACACGGACACCATATGCAGTATACAACTCCCTGAGAATTACAATCTGTTCTCTTATGCATGTGAAATACCTGTTTATTGTGGGGGGGCTTAATTGTATCCCCCTCCTGCACATATCTACAGTACAAACACCCCCCACATTTATAATGTCCTGGATGTTCCAGAGATTCCTCCCTAGGTCTGGAGAGGATTTCCCCCAAATTTTGTGCCCTGCTGTATGCAAAACAGGGAAATTCTTGAAAGGGTGCATGCACTTGTAGAATGTGCCAGTGTCTATAAATCAATTTCCTAATGTTATTAGACATCCTAGAAAAAGGTAAAACACATACTAAGGATTTTTTCTCCTGAACACTAGGACGAAGAAGCCACTGACGGCATTAGATGCTCTGTTATATGCTGTGCGGACAACTCGGTCAGGATACCCACGTCGATTAAACCGCTGACACATATCCGCCGCTTGCCTTCTGAAATCCACTTTCTCAGAGCATATCCGCTTCAACCGCAACATTTGACCTGCCGGAATATTATTGCGCAAATGTCTAGGGTGGAAACTAGAATAATGGAGCATCATGTTACAATCTGTTTCTTTTCTATAGATCGAAGTGCCAATCCTTCCTCCTCCTATCTTGATGGAGACATCCAAAAAATTTATGATGTTATAATTCCAGGATACAGTAAAGCTCATATGTCCAGCTGCATTATTAATATATGCTACAAATTGTTGTAACTCCTCAACTGTACCATCCCAGATAAGGAGAATGTCGTCAATGTATCTCTTCCACATAAGAGTTTTACTCATCCAAGGGGAAGGATAGATGAACCTATTTTCAAATCTGGTCATGTAAAGACACGCCACAGAGGGGGCAACAGTTTCCCCCATCGCTACCCCTTTAATCTGATGAAAATACCGACCTTCGAACATGAAATAATTGTTCTTGATGACCAACTCACTCATGTGGTTAAGCAACTGTATTTTTTCTCCTGAGATACATAGTGGAGACAAATACTCAGCAATGATCTTCAATGCTTCATCCTGAGGGATATTAGTATATAACGCCACCACATCTAGGGTGGCGAGAAGTATTGGTCTATCCGATGGAATGCTAACATCCTCTAAAATCTTCAACAAATGGGTAGTATCTTTAACATATGAGCTAGTTTCCTCCACCCATGGTTTTATATAGTGATCCACATATTCAGACAGCGGCTCCAACAAGGATCCATACCCAGAAACAATTGGACGGCCAGGCGGTCGTGTCAGGGACTTATGTATCTTCGGGAGGAAATAAATATAGGGAACACGAGAGTGCTCCCTATACAAATACCTATATTCCTTATGAGAAATGGTCCCAGTTGTATTAGCTTCAACTAACAGTCTCGCAATTTTAGATTTTATTTGTAGAGTAGGATCACTGGGCAGTAGTTGATAATGAGATGTGTTAGATAACTGCTCAAATGCCTCCTGAAGGTATAGACATCTATCCTGCACAACAACAGCACCACCCTTGTCAGCACGCTTGATGACAAGGGTGGTGTCTGCCCGCAAATCAGCCAGTGCCTTTCTCTGTGCCTTATTCAAATTGGACCCCTCCATCCTCTGGTGCATCATGCGTTCCTGGTGCTGAAGTTCCCGTAGCACGACCCGTTCAAAGGCCACAATCGAGGCATCTGGGACACCCCCAGGAACCCATGAGGACTGCAACTTCCCCTGAAGAGGGAATTCCCCATCAGGAACAGTAGTAGATTGATCCTGGAAAAAGAGCCTCAATCTAAGAAGGCGAAAAAATCTATAGAGACCCCTACGAGCCTCAAATGCATCGTAATTTGCATGTGGTACAAACGACAAACCCAACCTTAGTACTGACACTTGAGCAGCAGTTAAAGATTTTGAAGAAATATTGTACACATCTAATGTCGCCCCTTTGCCAGGCGCTTGGGGCGAACAGATTTTGGTTTAAGCAACCAGCTGAAAGTGACCGCAGAGATGTAGAGGTCACTGGGTCACCCCACTCTGCAGCTTGCTATCTGTAGTGCACAATCCTGCAAACAGCCATATTCTACTACATTTGGCTCTGGTTCTCATCCACACTTTTTAGCTCCAGTGCTCAGCCAGTTATAGGGTACAGCCACACCATCCATATTCTGCTACACCATTTAGCTCTGGTTCTCATCCACAGTTTTTAGCTCCTGTGCTCAGCCAGTTCTAGGGTACTGCCACACCAGCCAATTCTTGACACTCCCTGCAAAGCAGTTAGATCTGGCTTGGGCAACAGACAGCTGAGTTGGCTTCCATGTCTCATTTGGCAAGCTGCTTTTTTTTTTTTTTTTTTTTTTAAGTATCTGGTTCCTGAAGAAAATCTCCGGGCGTCAGGCCTTGCTTCGTCACTGGGTGCCAAACTTTGTCTCGGGCTCCTCCCCTTTGCACTTGACTCTACCAGCCCTATGACTTCTCTGGACATAGACCCTTACCCTGACTATAGACATAGAGTCTGACACTGTCTTGGGGAAGTTAGGCCTTCATCGGCCGCTGGATGTCGAGCCTCTTCTCTCACTGCATGTTCTTCAAAATATTCTCATTCAATTTAAGAATATTTTCAACTTTATGATAAATTTTTTAACTTAGATAACAATTGTACATAGTAGGGAATGTCGAAGGAAATAAATCTCTTTACAACGCTGAACTGAACTCAGAAGTATACTATTTTTTTCTGCTCAGGACCAAGACATTGCAAGAAAAAGAGGAGAAACCCCAGTCACAACAGAGAAATAAAATCAAAATGGGGTAGAGTAGACCAATGAAATTCCAAACCATTGGTTTATTAAAAGCGGTCAAAAAAAAGGTCTCTGTGCAATTCATGTTTTGGCGCACAATGTGCTTGCCTCAGGAGTCAATTATAATAAAAAATATATATATAAACATGCAAATCAAAAATGTAGTAATTAAAAATGATATAGATTATGTATAAAACATTAACAGTTAATATATAAATGAATAACAAAAATGAGAAATTACACTGACTAGGAAGTTAAAAACATACAAGTATAACTAGAAAATAATAAAGAAATTATTCCAATATATAAATACTAGCCGTTGAGCCCGTAAAAACAGGCTGGTGTTGGGGTTTTCCTTCCGCCACCCCTCCACCCGGCCCGGGCCCTCTCTTCCCTTCTGAACTTACACATCCATTTGCCAAACACAGCAAGGCACATCAGCTGAGCTGCCATGGGCCCTTCCTTCTCTGCCTGTGGCCCCGCCCTCCTGTGACGTAACGTCAGCGAGGGCGGGACACAGGCAGAGAAGGAAGGGGCAGCTCAGCTGATGTGCGTTGCTGCGTTCGGCAAATGGATGTGTAAGTTCAGAAGGCAAGAAAGGGCACGGGCCGGGTGGGGGGGGGGAGCGGTAGCAACCTCGCCGGCGCAGTTTCCCTCTCTGTCCCGCACCCCCCCCCCCCCGTCATCACGTATTGACGCGGGGGCAGGACAGAGAGGGAAGTCTCTACTGCGCATTTGCGAGTGAGTCGGTCACTCGCCGTTTATATGTTTGATAATATATACAATAATTAATATACAAATATAAATAGAAAATAAATTATTCCCATATATAAATATAGAGTGATATAAATATACTTGCTACTAAGGCAGAATATAGGTTAAATGTATAATGAACAAACAGTAAGTTTTCACATCTAACAAGGGATATTTAACATTTATATATGTGTGTGTATGTGTATATAGTACATACAAACAATGGGAAAGCACATACACTGGAGCTGAGCAATCCAGTACAACAATGTCTGTATAAGACAAAATCACCGAGAAGCATAAATAAAGAGAGATGGTGACTTACCGAAAGAATCAGCTAACAATTGTGCCAACCAGCTAAAAAGCATGTCTATTCAGACAAGCATTACGAGCATGCGTGAGAGTGCTCAAATAAATGGAGGACACACATGATTGGCACGCAATTCAAGCCTCATATTGAAAATGGAGTGATTTTGAGTTCATAGACAAAAATGCCGTTAGGAAGGAGTCCAAAGGAAGCAGTGTTCAGTGAATCTCATAGCATCATACTGATCTCAACAGAACTAATTTTCTCTCAGCAATCTGTGCAGGCTCAAAATATTTTGCAGGACTGGAACATCTTCTTGCATTCCAGTGTCAAATCCCTAGCTCTAAATGTGCAAACATTGAGCAATGCCTAGTTCCCTCCTTGGGACTCCAATGCAAGATATTTAGTGGCAAGAAGAAAGCCTTCCACAAGATGCTCATATGCTTTGAAATTAAAGGTGTTTAGCTGGTAATGCTAATGGCCAGGGCCCCTTTCAGTGTTTGCAGGTAATGTACTCCAAAGTCAGTACTATTTTTGCTAGCTAGAAATTGAGATGTTTTGTATGAAAGTTCATGTTGGTGTTCTATCATTTCATCAGGTCCTGTTAGATCTAGTGCCAGTTTCCTGGTGTTCTGTTGTAACCAAATCCATGTAGAATCTGAATGTAATACTGGTTTCTCTCATTAAGCTGGCATTTGCACTGGTTCGTGAAAGACGAAGATTCCAGCATGGAAAGTACTTTATGGTGGCAGCCACTTTGGCTACAAATTGGTGAACTTCAGGCATTAGTTACATTTGAGCTGTACACACTGTTCATCTTAATGTAGTCCTACAAATGCATCTGAAATTTCTGCCAAAGGTAGTTTCATCCAGGAGCATCCCAAGCTTGAATCACACCCTGGGCACACCCCCGCCACAAACACTGCAGGAAAGATGATGGACAGGGAATGATTTTTGCATCCTCATCTCCCTTGTGTCTTTTATGGCTGCACTGCCCTCGGGTTTCCCTTTTTTCCACATTGAAGAAATAGTACTTCCTATCTTCTCTCCTAAATGTCATTAATACTGGTAGAAGACAGTGCCATAATTCTGGACTATATGCAAGCTCTTGCTTTATAACCTGAGAGAGTCCCATCAGCAGATCCATACAACTGTGCTTCAACCTCAACCGATCAATATTCCAGTAACATAGCACATATTATCTAATTGTTTGGCATCCTCTATTCACTTCTTTTATGATCAGACTGGTATTGCCCTAACCAGTACAATCAAGTCTTTTGAAGTTTGAGCTACTTCTACTACCAAAGCTCTGATGACCTCTAGACTTCACTCCAGAGCATCTGCAAAGGGTTCATATGACATCCTGGGAATAGAAGTATGATGGTTGCCCTGGAAGACCCAACAGTTTTAGGGCTTTAGTGGGCATTTACTATTCTTGAGTTACGCTGATAGAGGTTGAAGGCCTAAGTCTGTCAGTTACTTGTTGACTTGTTTGGAGTAGTTCAGAATATGCTTGATAAGTTCAGTTTTGGTGAAGATATATTGGCAAGCTCCAGGACTGTATCAATTCTTATTTTGATGGTCAGTGGTGGTAGTTTTTTTTTTTTTTTTAGTAATCCAACAGACAAAATGTCAACTCCAAACAGAGTACTAAAGTGGAAAATTTTAATTTAGCATACAAGAGTAATCATTTGTAACAAAAGCAATCAAAACACCCTTGTAAATCTCCTAACAAATAGTAAAATGGCTGGCTGTTTTCCTGCTCCATGCTGGTTGAGGTGAGGGGTGGGGGCACAATCCACCAGTTTGCACTGGCCTAGCAGGTCTCAAGGAAAGGAAGTTAACAGGTAAGAACAAATTTCACCATATGCCTTGCACCCTTAAGTCAGCATCGGTATCCTTGTATAGTACTGTGCCCTTCTGAATTCTAAGAAAGGTGTTTGTGATTTTGTTTGTGAGGTGCTCCTGTCAACCTAGTTCAGTGTGGCTCTCAAACCCAGTCCTCGGGGCACACCCAGCCAGTTGGGTTTGAGATCCACAATTAATACTGAGATTCTTGTGACTAAGAGTGATTTTATGATTGTGAATGTTTATTTGGAACCTGTCTAGATATGTGGGTGGGTTGCAAGTTTTAGAATAAGGATGCATTATGAAACTGAGTTGCTGCAACATTGTCCAGATTCCATCTTCCACCATGACCTCATCCCTGGTATATTGCTATATTCATAATTCTGCCTTGATTTTGTAAAAGTGCCATGCTTATGGCACACTCTTAGCTTACGAGGAAGTTGAGAGAGTGTGGAGGTCAGGTAGTTTTCTGTGGAGATGAGCACCGCATCTATTTTGATAACGTGGAGATAGCTGTTTGGTTACTTGTTGTGCATTTGATTGCTAACTTAGGCAGTAACTGCCTGATAATGGCAGTTTCTCAATATGCCCCTCTTATCCTTCCCCTCCCCATATGATCCCTGTTCATCTGGCAATCCATTCTAACTGTGCCTGTCTCACAGCTGCTTCCCAGCTTTCTGCCTAGACCAGTTTTCATACTGCCTGTAGTCACAACCAAGTTTTCTCTAAGAAACTTCTAACCTAAAACTGTAACTCTTCCTGGTTTGTATGTTAATTTTAACCATGTTTTACTGTAATAAGCTTCCTGGAGCTGCTTTTGTGTACATGTCTATATCTGATATAGCTCTGCAGTGTAAGGACTTCCATGTATCTAATGCGCAACACCTCTCTAGTAGTCTTTACAAATGGCATATGAATTAGTTTCTACAAAATATTCACTTTATCCAACAGAATGTTTAATTTTTAGACAAGTTTGATATGAGCTTTTTGGTGAAACTGTGTCCTGGAACTGAAAGCATGGCAATTTCATAATTGTCCATAAATGTGTAGTTTGGGTTTTATTTGTTTATATTCCGCCTAGACCTAAGCGGTTTATAATTTCATTACAGGTTCTAGAGGGCAAAGTGACTTATCCAGGGTTACACGGAGCAGCAGAGAAAATTGAAACTGGTTCCCCCGGGTCTCAACCCACTTCCGACCATTAGGCCTCGGTGGGAATTGAACCCGGTTCCCTAGGTCCACAACCCACTACACTAACCATTAGGCCACTGCTTCACTATATTATGTACATGGAGTGAATCAGAAGGAGAGATCTGCCTTTCACAAATGTGTAGTAATACCACTATCATGCATTGCACTGTAGAAATTCCTTGTGTCCCTTCACTGAAAGCCTTAAAATACATTCTGACCATAGGATGATTTGAGTTGTCAAGTCATACAGTGAGCCATCAATAGAAATTTTTAATTGGGGCTTCAATGTCAGTGGATCTGGGTTTTCATCAGTCTTGTAGTATGTCCCCATATTACAAGACTACATGTTGCAGTCTGCTCATTTAGATGTAGTTTGTAGGGGACAGTTTGGCTTGATTAAAAATAGAACTTTTGAAAGGTAGCATAAGAGTTTAGAAATAATTTGAATGTACCCTTTTTGGATATCAATATTCACATTCCTCTCAAAAGAGCTTTTGTGGGGCAAGCTATTTTAATGCAGTGCATGACAACCTGTCACCTAGTGAACTGTGGTACCAACAAGCCAAGCCATGAAAGAGCTATGCTGTAGTGTAATGCTTGCTTTTAATATCTGCATTTTAAGTACCAGTTGAAGAACTTGGTTCCAAAAGCTGTTAAACTCATTTTTAGGGCAAACAAAAAATGTAGTTATACCAGAAACAGACTGCTTTCATAAATAGCTATAGGATGTGTGAAATTGGCACTAAAAGGCATTCATAAGTTGTATAATAATGACGACAAAAAATTTTGTTTACTAGAATTCTTGAAAATGTTTATACTAGAATAGCTTTTTACACACAGGGTTTTGGAACTATGCAGTTCAATTTTGTTTTTTTAATAAAAGGGTTGTATTAGAACAGGCTTCCATGCTCAGGTTACATATTGATTTTTTTTTTTAATTTTTAAATCAATAACACACTGACTATATCTATTCATTTGGTTTTGTTTTTCATATATTATTGAACAAGTTTATTAGGATAACCACCATTGTGTGTTTCCTTACTAAGGTTTCCTATGCGCGCCCAAGCTCAGCTTCCATAAGAGATGCAAATTTATATGTCAGCGGTCTTCCAAAGACAATGACCCAGAAGGAACTGGAGCAGCTCTTCTCCCAGTATGGACGCATCATTACCTCACGTATTCTAGTAGACCAAGTTACTGGTAAGTATGTAGTGTTACTTCTTTGGTAGATTTGCTACATTTGAAAAGGGAAGTAGTCTTGCTCTTGAATATATCGAAGATGGTGATATGTGGGCCAGAAAATGCAATTTCGTTTTTTTACTGAAATTACTCATAAATATACATGTGCAAAAATAGTGTGTGGTGAGCCAGCCTGAGTCATTTCCACCCTGAAGGTGCAAGTTCTGAAGCCTGTTTTGTGGCTTGTATTTAAAAAAAAAAACAAAACAAAAAAATCTATAATCTTTATTTCCGAGCTGCTGTGTGAAAATAGTTCCCGTGCTACTGATAAAATGCTAATAAACAGTCTTTATGAAAAGTGAAATTTCATGCATAATTGCACATCTGGTTCTCTTTGGCTCTGATTGTGCACGTGGCTGCGTCTGATAATTACTGCTAAGATGGTTTTTCAAGGTTGCATATTAAATAAGCTCATGTCTTTGCTGTTGTCCAGATGTTATGTTGTCACCTTTATTTGGAGGTGACTGATACTTAGTGTATTAATAGCAGAACTGAGTTCCTGAAATGTGAATTTGAAAACAAATTGGAATGATAGGTTTGTTAGTGTTTCTACATGTGAAGAAATCACCCCCTTCCCATTCACCACCACCTCTGAATTAAAAAAAAAAAAAATTTATATAATTATCTTTTGTCAAAACATGTACTTCTCCAAGGACAAGCAGGCTGCTTATTCTCACATGTGGGTCGACGTCCGTGTCAGTCAAGGAACCGGCATTTTGCAAGCAAAATATAAAAAGCGTTCCTCAGTTTTTTTTTTCTCCATGTTGAGGTGCGGTCGTTTTTTCTCTGCTCCTTTCAGGCCTGGGAAAGAGTCTCATCCATTTTGTGGCTTTTCCCTTCTTTCTTTTCTTTTTTAAATAGAAATTGACATTTAAAAAAAAAAAAAACTTCCCATAGTTTTCTTTATTTTTTGCCCTTTTAAAGTTTCCTTTGTTTTTCGATGCGGCCAGCTTAGGCCGCACGGTCTGATTGTTCCCTTCTTTTCGTGCCCTTTTTTCTTTTAACAGGCACAATCATGTCTCTTAATTTCGCCGAAGCAGTTTTTTCTTCCATGTCATCGAAGACACCCAGCAGCTTCAAATGTACTCGATGCAACCGGACCATCTCAGGTACAGATACCCACACCTGGTGTATCCAGTGCCTTGGGCCCGACCATAGCCCAGCTGCTTGTAGTCTGTGTCTTCGCATGAAGAAATGGACTCAAGCGTCTCGAGAAGCCCAACGAGAGAAGCTTTTTGGGACTCGGTTCAGTCCTTCGACATCGGTACTGAGGTCGGCGGCGTCGACATCAAGGGACACATCAATGTCGGGAGCGAAGGTAATGGCTGTGGAATGACCAACTCATTCTGGGTGCAGTGAGGCATCGAGTGGGTCTCCACCTGTTTCGAGGCCTCCCGTTATGCAGGCCCCCCGGGACCAACCTTTGTCGGACTCTGCCCCGAGGAGACGTGAGGATTCCACGTCTTCCTCATCGGTACTGAGGAGTCTCGATGGGCGTTGAGCGACGGCAAAGAAGCACCGTCATCGTTCTCCTTCGACACACAGTGCTGGGAGCTCCAGGGTGTTGAGGAATTTGGCACCCGAGAAGCGTCGGCACCGAGAGGATCGCTCTCGCCTCTATTGAGGCGGTGCCAATGCATCGGTCTAGCAGCCCGGTACCTGATCCCGAGCCTCAACAGATACTGCCACCGCCTCCTTTACCGACCCCGCAGCCTTGTCTGACTGCGGCTCTCGAGCGCATCAGGGCCCTGCTTCCAGAGCTTCTGGAAGGGTTGCTGTGCCAGTCTGCTTCGGTGTCAGAGGTGCTTACGCCTTCCGTACTGTCTACATCAGCGGTATCTGGCCCTTCGCCTGTGGTGAGGTCCCGACCTCGGTGCCACCTGCCACCCAGGTCGACTGCTCTTTGACGTCGGTGGAGGAAGCTTCACCAGAGTCCAGGCGGGTATCGACTTCTCGGCACCACCATCAAGGACGTCCTTCCTCGGCGTCGAGGCAGGCTCAGTTTCCGACTGCTCTGAGATGTCTTGTCCAATACTGAAGATGAGCGTTCTTGGGAGGATGAGAAGGATCCCAGGTACTTTTCTTCTGATGAGTCCTATGGGATTCCTTCTGAACCTGCCCCTCCATCAGAAAGGAGACTTTCTCCACCGGAGAGAGTCTATCCTTTACCTCCTTTGTCCGGGAAATGGCTGAGGCTATTCCCTTCCCTATGGAGGTTGAGGATGAGCCCCAGGGCTGAGATGCTCGAGGTCCTGAATTATCCTTCTCCACCTGGAGAGGCTGCAGCGGCTCCTTTGCATAATGTACTGAAGGAAGTCTTTATGCGAAATTGGTCGTTCCCTCTGTCTAATCCCGTGACCCCGGAAAGGACTGAATCCCAATATCTGATCCACAGGGAGCCTGGATTGATGAAGTCTCAGCTACCTCACAATTCCATGGTGGTGGACTCCGCTCTCAAAAGAGCCAAGAGTACTAGGGACTATGCCTCAGCACCCCTAGACAGAGAATCTAGAACCTTGGACTCTCGGGAGGAAGGCGTATCAGGCCACTATGCTCGCTGCCAAGATACAAACATACCAGCTCTTCACGAGCATCCACTTGCAGAACTTGGTGAGGCAATTGTCTAGCTTGGTTGTTGCACTCCCTCCGGAGCAAGCCGAGCCTTTTCACCAGGTGGTCAGGCAGCTAAAGGCGTGTTGAAAATTCTTGGCCAGGGGTACGTTCGACACTTTTGATGTAGCATCCAGGATCACTGCCCAAGGTGTAGTGATGCGCATACTCTCATGGCTGCGCATCTCTGACCTGGAACATTCGGTCCAGCAGCGGATGGCGGATGTTCCTTGCCAGGGGGATAACCTTTTTGGTGAGAAAGTAGAGGATCTGGTTGACCAGCTCAAGTAGCACAATGATGCTATGGATTCTCTCTCCCACCGGGCGCCTTCTGCTACTTGCTTCTCATATAGGAGGTTTTTTGGAAGGAAGAGAGTGCTCCCTATTCCTATGCTAGGCGTAGGTACACTCCTGCTTCTTGGCAGCCTGTCCAGGCTCAGTCCCAGTGCGCTCGTTCTCATCAACAGCGTGCGCCTAAGGCCTCTGCGGCTCCCCAGCAAAAGCAAGGGACGGGCTTTTGACTGGCTCCAGTTCAGCATAGCCTCAGTAAAAGTGTCCGTGCCGGACGACTTGCCAGTCGGGGGGAGGCTGATATTTTTTCACCAGAGGTGGCCTCTCATAACCTCTGATCGGTGGGTTCTTCAAATAGTCCGGTCAGGATACTCCCTCCTCTATCTGGAATCCAAAACTCCAAATTGTCCTCAGGGAGATCATTCTTACAGTTCCCAGCACAAACTAGTACTTGCAGAGGAACACTCCGCCCTTCTGAAGGCCCAAGCGGTCGAACCCATTCCACCAGGGGAAGAAGGGCTGGGATTCTATTCCTGGTACTTCCCTGTGCAAAAGAGAACGGGGGATGCGTCCCATCCTAGACCTAAAGGTCCTGAACAGATTTATAGTCTGAGAAAAGTTAAGGGTGGTTTCCCTAGGCACCCTTCTTCCCATGATTCAGGAAAACGATTGGCTATGCTCTCTGGCCTTAAAGGATGCTTACACATACCTTGATACTTCCAGCTCACAGGAAGTATCTTCGATTTCGGCTGGGAACACAGCACTTTCAGTACCGTGTACTGCCTTTTGGCCTGGCTTCTGCGCCCAGGGTGTTTACCAAATGCCTAGCTGTAGTCGCAGCATCGCTACGCAGACTGGGAGTGCATGTGTTTCCTTATTTCGACGATTAGCTGGTGAAGAGCACCTTGAAGGAGGGTGCTCTGGATTCCATACGAATGACTATTTGGTTGCTGGAGCTACTGGGGTTTGTCATAAGTTATCCCAAGTCCCATCTCACCCCAGTCCAAGCATTGGAATTCATAGGAGCCCTGTAGAACACTCAACAGCTCGAGCTTATCTTTCCAAGACAAGGGCGGACAATCTTCTGTCCCTGGTGTCCATGGTTCGAGCATCTCACCAGGTCACGGCTCGGCAGATGTTGAGACTTCTGGGGCAAATGGCCTCCACAGTTCATGTCACACCCATGGCACGTGTACATATGAGATCAGCTCAATGGACCCTAGCTTCCCAGTGGTTTCAAGCTGCGGGGGATCTAGAGGATGTCATCCAACTGTCCACCAGCTTTCAAAATTCTCTCCACTGGTGGACGATTCGATCCAATTTGACCATGGGATGACCATTCCAAGTTCCTCGGCCACAAAAAGTGCTGACGGATGCATCTCTCCTGGGGTGGGGAGCTCATGTAGATGGGCTCCACACTTAGGGAGCCTGGTCCTTTCAAGAAAGAGTCTGCAGATCAATCTCCTGGAATTAAGATTGATCTGGAACACTCTAAAGGCTTTCAGATATCGGCTGTCCAACCAAATCATTTTAATTCAGACAATCAGGTTGCCATGTATTACACCAACAAGCAGGGGGCACCAGATCTCGCCTTCTGTGTCAGGAAGCCGTCCAGATGTGGCCTCCCAAGTCTTGCTTCCAGGAAAGATTCCACGAAGAGGTGTTACTTTTTCAAATGGAGGAGGTTTGCCGTCTGGTGTGACAGCAAGGCCCTAGATCCTCTTTCTTGTCTTAAACGGATCCTGCTTGAATACCTTCTACACTTGTCAGTCTGGTCTCAAGACCAACTCTATAAGAGTTCACCTTAGTGTGATTAGTGCTTATCGCCGTGTAGATAGTAAGCCTATCTCTGGACAACCTTTGGTGGTTCGCTTCATGAGAGGTTTCTGCTGCACAACTAATATTCCACCAGTGTCGTTATGCTCCTATTAGCCCTCACCTCAAGTCACTTCACTGGCTTCCTATCCGTTTCCGCATACAGTTCAAATTCCTCTTATTGACCTATAAGTGCATTCACTCTGCAGCTCCTCAGTACCTCTCCACTCTCATCTCTCCCTACATTCCTCCCCGAGAACTCCGTTCACTGGGTAAATCTCTTATCTGCACCCTTCTCCACTTCTAACTCCAGACTCCATTCCTTTTAGCTTGCTGCACCATATGCCTGGAATAGACTTCCTGAGCCGGTACATCAGGCTCCATCTCTGGCCGTCTTCAAATCTAAGCTAAAAGCCCACCTTTTTGATGCTACTTTTAACGCCTAACCCTTATTCTCTTGTTCAGAACCCTTATTTTATCATCCTCACTTTAATATTCCCTTATCTCTTGTTTGTCCTGTTTCTGTCCTAATTTAGATTGTAAGCTCTGTCGAGCAGGGACTGTCTCTTCATGTTCAAGTGTACAGCGCTGCGTACGTCTAGAAATGATTAGCGCTTTAGAAATGATTAGTAGTAGGTTTGCTTTTGTCAAAGCCCCCTGTCAAACCTCCACCAGTGTCATAGGATCTCAACGTCGTTCTCACCCATGCCTCTGGGACATGAAAGCTCCTTTTGAGCCTCTGAATTCCTGCCATCTGAAGTACTTGACCTGGAAGGTCGTTTCCTTGGTGGCTGTTACTTCAGCTCGTAGAGTCGGTGAGCTTCAGGCCTTGGTAGTGTTCTAAATTTAGGGGTCCAGAGCCCCCCAAGAAGTCTGGAGTAACCTTAAATCTGACTCCATCTCTAAATAGCACTAGTACTGGGGTAATCAAGGAGTTGTGAAGTTCTAAAAGGAATTGCCACTAAGAGAGATGTTAGGTCTAAGGAAAAGATACCAGCCTTATGACAAACTGGATTTAGATTACAAGTTATACAATGCAGCGAAAGATAGCCTGATATAGCAAAAGCATTTATACTTACAGCCTCTGATCATAAAGTGAAGTCCACAGAACATCATTTGGGATGAGGAGTTTATTTGCCAAGATACAAGTCAAATCAGTGATTGACAACAGGCACGTACAATCAATTAGTTATAGGAATATAATAATCCAGCTGCAAACAAGTGTTAATTAGTTCCTAATCTTTTATAATTTCTTTTACCAATTAAAGGTTTTACAAGGGAAAGCAATTAGGTAATTTGTCAATTCTGCTGGACACATTGGTTTCCCTTGGAGAGAGAGAGTGGCAACCCTTTTCTCTCTCTAACTTAAACCAGGAAATACCCTGATTTTTATAGGTGCCCTCAGGATATGGATAATATGACAGTAGATATACCTGATTGGATCTATGCTAATGTCATGGTTACCACTGATTGGCTCATGCTAATGAGTAGCTTCTATCTTGCTAACATGGTTTTGTCTTTAGCTCGCTTGACCACAAATATTAAGCAAGACCCTGCATCCAGCTACACCTTTCCTTTCTCACACCATGGCTGACCACAATCCTGCTCACAGGAAAGTCTCATTTCTCAACTTGTTTTTCTAACTTACATTAGAGAAAATTCCACTTTGCAACAGATACGGCTTCTATTTTGTGCTGAAATCCTCCATTTTGTTTCCATATCTATTGACCTAACTTTTCCTAATTTAGCTTATTTAGGCCTCAATCCGGGCTACAAACTAGGCCATACTTTTCCAGTAAGCTCCCAGTTATGTCAGCCATCAGATTTCTGACTCAGCCAAGGTCTGTAATGGCCTGAGCTCTATGACTGGGCCCGCCACCATTCCAGTGGGGGGGTCTCTGGCTGTACCATAATTATACAGTAGTGCATGCACCTTATATCAAGTTCCATCACAATAGAGTAGTCCTCCGCACGCACCCTAAGTTCCTGCCAAAGGTGGTTTTGGAGTTTCATCTGAACCAGTCAATTGTCTTGCCAGCCCTCTTTCCCCATCCTCATACCCACCCTGGCGAAAGCAGTTTGTAAACCTTGGACTGCAAGAGAGCATTGGCCTTTTACGTGGAACGGACAAAGCCCTTTAGACAGTCCGCCCAGTTGTTTGTTTATTTTGATCCTAGCAGGCGTCTCCATCAGAAAACGGAGAACGCACAATCTCCAATTGGCTAGCAGATTGCGTTTCCTTCACTTTTGCCCAAGCTGGGTTGTCTTTAGAGGGCCATGTCACGGCTCATAATGTTAGAGACATGGCTGTGTCAGTGGCTCACTTAGCCTCCATTGAGGAGATTTGCAAGGCTGCAACGTGGTCATCAGTCCACATATTCACATCTCACTACTGCCTTCAGCAGGATACCCAACGTAGTCGGTTTGGGCAGTCGGTGCTGCAGAATCTGTTCGGGGTTTAGAATCCAACTCCACCCCCCAGACCCATTTTTGTTCTGTCCCAGGCTGCAATCTGTTAGTTGTTTATGGTTTCAGGTCAATCTCTGTTATGTCCTCGCCGTTGCGAGGCCCAATTGATCAATGTTCATTGTTTTGAGTGAGCCTGGTTGCTAGGGATACCCCACATGTGAGTACAAGCAGGTATTCTCTGAGGATTGCAGGCTGATCTCACAAACCTGCCCACCTACCCTTTGGAGGAGTTGTTTCTTTTTATGCTTTTGATTTAACTGAGGAACGTGTTCACGTGACAGGCGGGAAATTGGTCCGCACATGTGCGCTACACACACACCAGAAGACTGGCAAGACTTTTTTTAATATTTTGCTTGCAAAACGCTGGTTCCCGGACCAATGCGGACGGCGACCCACATGTGAGAACAATCAGCCTGCTGTCCTCGGAGAATACCTGCTACAGGTATGTATCTTCGCTTTATCTAAGAGATTAAATGCAGAAAGCCCAAGTTTGGACAGTTGACTTGAGTGAGACTGGTGGAAGCAGCAAGTTCCTAACCAATCACACAGTCAAATAGTATAGGACTCAATAGGCATAATATAAATACATTCTAAAAAGCAGTGCACGTCTGTCACTGAGGAACTGAGTTCAATTCCCACTTCAGGCACAGGCAGCTCCTTGTGACTCTGGGCAAGTCACTTAACCCTCCATTGCCCCATGTAAGCCGCATTGAGCCTGCCATGAGTGGGAAAGCGCGGGGTACAAATGTAACAAAACAAACAACCTCCTCAATAACTTTCCACATCTGTTGCTGTTCTCTCCTCATTGTAATGCCTTCTCCCTCCCCTCCCCCTCCCCCCCACACACCCACACACACACCAGTTGGCTTTTGAGTAAGCCTATGTCCAGGTTTGTCTTAGGTTCAATTAAGATCAACTTTATGAAATCTTTTGGCACCTTGAAGTTTACTGGAAGTATTTTGAGTGTTACCCCGCTTTTTATTCATTTTATTTATTTCAGAATTTCTATACTGCTTGAACTTTCAGAGGCAGGGCTTAAGTGGTTTACAATCTGAAAGATCATAAAAGGGAAAAGAACTACAATAAAAATAGTAAAGGACATGGTGGGACAAGATGGCACCCTATAGAGAGAAGATCCTTTGTCCGTTCCTCTTGTATTGCTTCAATACCCAAGAAGCATTGCGGGAGAGTTTTCCCTGCGGCTTCAGAGGCTTCTGCATCAATTCCAAGATTAGTTCAAATTACACGAGGGTTTTGCAGCATTGACACCTACTGGAGATCTGCGAATTCAGGAGGCAGGAGCGTCTGCCCCCTCCCCAACACACTCCTGAATAGCAACGTTTGATTTCGCCGATGATTGAGAACTACCAATGGATCCAACTGGTCTGAGGGAGGCCGCTGAGGAATCCTTGTTCATTGATCTGCCAACCAGCAGCTGAGGCTCCTGCATGAGTTACCTTGCAGGAATGCAAGGGTGCGAGGAAAGCAGGAAGCCTTTCTGTTGGCATTGGATTACAACTACAAACTACTCCAATTCCAGATGGGTTGAATCTCTTTCTAGTGTTCCCAGGGCTTAGTACCAGCGTAGGAGTGCTGTTTTCAGTGCTAAAAATAGCTGTGTTCACATGAGGGAATTTGGAATACCATAGTGGGAATAGGTAAATCACTCACAGCTCAAGTCTTTTGACCATACTAAATTAACTATTTTGAAACAAAGGATTCACAATCACAAATATGTCGTACAGAATATTCTTCAAACTATAGATACTGAGATAAAATCTACCTCTGCACTTACAGCCTGCTTGGTCAAAGGTTTGACGTCTGTAGATTTAAAATTAGAAAACTTTGGAGAATATAGTTCGTAGGAGGAACTTGCATTTAATTTTCCTAAGATCCCTTGGGTTGCAGCTGAAGGGATGTTTGAGACATATGTTAGAAGTATTGAAAGTGCCACTACAATCAGTACCTCCAGTATCAAGAATTGTGTGGGTTTTGTATACTTTTGACTTGCCTCTGGGACAGAAGCAACCTTCTGAAGGTCTCCTGGGGGGGGTTGGATTCTCGAGTAAATCATTACTCCCCCAGGCAGAAATCCAGGCAAGAAAATCTCTGGCTGCTAAATATTAGACATAAATATTTATTCAAATTGTCAAGCCGATCAGTAATTATTGAAATAGTAACAAATAAACTCCCAAAACAGTATAATATGTAGCAAATAAAAACAAGAGTTTTCTCTGAGAGCTGTCAATATGTCCACCTGCTAGTGTAGGCACATTGAGGCTCGTCATCCTTCGTTCTGTTTCCTGTTAAATACTTTTTTCTTCCTTGCTTCCCTTCCTACCTAATGAATATGCATCTTTACAGAATAGTCTGTTTCTTGTTGTGACGTATCATGTTCCAACATGTATCAGATGATATCATTTATTCCCTTATATTTGGCAGTTAGGGCCTATCATTCATATAAGCATAAGTTTTTATTTGATTTGTTGACCTAATGTCCTTGGTATGCCCAGTCATCATGCCAGCCCCCTCCACCCTTTAGTTTAACCTACAGTGTTACCCACACCCTTACTTCTCCTCTGATTATCTGGATACAGCAGGCATCCTTAGTCATAGGAGTCTCTGGCTCTTAGCTTCTGACCAGCAACTTATCACAAGTTAGCACAGGCCAAAATGTCAAACCACAAATTTCTACAGCCTCAGAAAGGTATTTACCAGAAAAAGCACATTTATAATTCTCTCATGTCTCTCAGCTCAAGGGAGAGCAAAACAGCTTATAATAAAAACTAGAAATATGTATGGTTTGCACCTTTTCATGGCCTTTGCTATACAGTTTTTCTTTTCTTTGCCTTCTGTTAAGAAAAAGGAGACTGGAGAAGGAGGAGTAGATGCTTTTTCTCCAATATCACAGGATAGCTTGGACTTAACAGCTTCCCTTGAATCTTCTAAAGAAGGCATAGCAATACCCTCTACACTGCTGGTCATAATGAATTTAGACTACGGTAATTGAAGCTATATTTTGTCTACTTTTTGTACTATGAAAGTCCACATTTTCCCTGATGCTAAAGTTACACAAAAATGAAGATGACAGTTTCTTTTGATGCGCCCTAGGATTTGCCCCTAGGAGGGCTGTTTTTGTTAGTCTCCTTGTAAATGTGTAGTGAAATATCAGTTATATATATATATATATATATATATATATATATATATATATTTATTTTATTTTTTATTTTATTTTTATCCTTCACAGTTAACATTTCTGAGTGATAAGATTGTGGCTACAGGCCAAGATGTTTCTACTGGGATAGAAGAACCCCAACAGTGATAGGTTATCTATTCTTGGAAAGCAATTGTATTTTCTGTAGGGAATATTTCTTTGAATTCGGTTTCCTTTTTCGATTCTCTTGTCCACCCTTAGTAGTGGTCTAGATTGGATGATTGAAATTTCTTAATATGTTTTGTTTTCTGTTTTCTCAAATGTAGTATTGATTTTTTTTTTTCTGTTAAGTATATTTTGCTTGGATTAAGCTGGCAATTTCACTGGCAATTTAAAACCTCACAAAACCTACACATAGCTACAACCAAACAAAGCATCTCAGGAAGATTGGTACCAACTCTGTTAGTTGTTTTCTTCGTACGTCAATCCTTATGTCCTCGCCGTTGCAAGGCCCTATTGACCTTTCTTTATTTTGAGTGAGCCTGGGGGCTATGGATACCCCATCAGTGAGAACAAGCAGCCTGCTTGTCCTTGGAGAAAGCGAAGATACATACCTGTAGAAGGTATTCTCCGAGGACAGGAGGCTGATTGTTCTCACAAACCCGCCCTCCTCCCCTTTGGAGTTGTTCCTTCTTTTCATCTTTGCTTTTTGATCTAACTGATGTCCCCGCGCAATGGGCGGGAAGATGGCCACACATACGCGGTGCGCGTGCCCGAAGGCTCTAGCAAACTTTTGTTGATAGGTAGATTTCCAGATCTTAGGGCTGCCGTGGACGTCACCCATCAGTGAGAACAATGAGCTTGCTGTCCTCGGAGAATACCTGCTACATGTATGTATCTTCGCTTTAGTAATTTATGGAACATATTTGATGCTTTTAATGTAAAACTTACAGAAGTATTCTAAAATTATAAAAATAATAATAATCCAGAAAGACTGCATTCTTAGTCTTAATGACGTGTCAGTACTTGGTGGAAGCCTTTTACTGCAGTAACAGCCAAGAATTACTTAAGATCATGCCTAGTGGTTTTATGCATATGTATCTATTTTTATTATAATTGTAATTGGCTTTAGAATTTTGACTATATATCAGTTTTAATAAGTAACTTAGCAGGTGGTAGGTTGCAGTGACAGTGCTCCTGTCCCTGGCTTACCTCCCTGCTCTGCGGTCCTTTGCCGCACAGCATGTTCAAGCCTAATGGGTGCTCCCATTTTAGTTTCACAGCCACATCTGATTGAGCTCGAAGCTTGGCCTTGCAGCCCTCAGTTGCACTTATTGTCACTGTGTGAGGCTTTGGCTCGGTCCCCATCCCTCACCCCTCTTGTCTTTTCACCCTGTTTAGGTGTATTCCCCACATGCTCCCCCTGCTGCTCCCAGGCTTTACCAAAGTGCTCATTTTGGCATCACATACAGTGGGGGAAATAAGTATTTGATCCCTTGCTGATTTTGTAAGTTTGCCCACTGACAAAGACATGAGCAGCCCATAATTGAAGGGTAGGTTATTGGTAACAGTGAGAGATAGCACATCACAAATTAAATCCGGAAAATCACATTGTGGAAAGTATATGAATTTATTTGCATTCTGCAGAGGGAAATAAGTATTTGATCCCCCACCAACCAGTAAGAGATCTGGCCCCTACAGACCAGGTAGATGCTCCAAATCAACTCGTTACCTGCATGACAGACAGCTGTCGGCAATGGTCACCTGTATGAAAGACACCTGTCCACAGACTCAGTGAATCAGTCAGACTCTAACCTCTACAAAATGGCCAAGAGCAAGGAGCTGTCTAAGGATGTCAGGGACAAGATCATACACCTGCACAAGGCTGGAATGGGCTACAAAACCATCAGTAAGACGCTGGGCGAGAAGGAGACAACTGTTGGTGCCATAGTAAGAAAATGGAAGAAGTACAAAATGACTGTCAATCGACAAAGATCTGGGGCTCCACGCAAAATCTCACCTCGTGGGGTATCCTTGATCATGAGGAAGGTTAGAAATCAGCCTACAACTACAAGGGGGGAACTTGTCAATGATCTCAAGGCAGCTGGGACCACTGTCACCACGAAAACCATTGGTAACACATTACGACATAACGGATTGCAATCCTGCAGTGCCCGCAAGGTCCCCCTGCTCCGGAAGGCACATGTGACGGCCCGTCTGAAGTTTGCCAGTGAACACCTGGATGATGCCGAGAGTGATTGGGAGAAGGTGCTGTGGTCAGATGAGACAAAAATTGAGCTCTTTGGCATGAACTCAACTCGCCGTGTTTGGAGGAAGAGAAATGCTGCCTATGACCCAAAGAACACCGTCCCCACTGTCAAGCATGGAGGTGGAAATGTTATGTTTTGGGGGTGTTTCTCTGCTAAGGGCACAGGACTACTTCACCGCATCAATGGGAGAATGGATGGGGCCATGTACCGTACAATTCTGAGTGACAACCTCCTTCCCTCCGCCAGGGCCTTAAAAATGGGTCGTGGCTGGGTCTTCCAGCACGACAATGACCCAAAACATACAGCCAAGGCAACAAAGGAGTGGCTCAGGAAGAAGCACATTAGGGTCATGGAGTGGCCAAGCCAGTCACCAGACCTTAATCCCATTGAAAACTTATGGAGGGAGCTGAAGCTGCGAGTTGCCAAGCGACAGCCCAGAACTCTTAATGATTTAGAGATGATCTGCAAAGAGGAGTGGACCAAAATTCCTCCTGACATGTGTGCAAACCTCATCATCAACTACAGAAGACGTCTGACCGCTGTGCTTGCCAACAAGGGTTTTGCCACCAAGTATTAGGTCTTGTTTGCCAGAGGGATCAAATACTTATTTCCCTCTGCAGAATGCAAATAATTCATATACTTTCCACAATGTGATTTTCCGGATTTAATTTGTGATGTGCTATCTCTCACTGTTACCAATAACCTACCCTTCAATTATGGGCTGCTCATGTCTTTGTCAGTGGGCAAACTTACAAAATCAGCAAGGGATCAAATACTTATTTCCCCCACTGTATACCATCCCCCCAAAAAAATTTCAGTTGACTTGGCTAGCTTCATGCCCTTTTGTCAGGGGCTAATGCTATTGTAAAGTTCTAAGTAAGGAGTTTCTCTTGGCGCACCCAGAGAGCTAGGGACAGCAGAGATGCTGGTGCCCTGGGCCAAGTTAGGCCAGTCTGGCAGGCCAGCACATGCTACCCACTGGGCTTAACAAGGAGAGTATATTAGTTATTCACTCTTTGCTTAATGCCAAATTGCATGAGCGAGCAAAAATGAATACCTATTCTCCGAGGGCAAGCAGGCTGCTTGTTCTCACATGTGGGTCAGCGTCCACGGCGGCCCCAGGAACAGAGATTTTCCCAGTAAAATCCAGAAACCTTTGCGACAGCCAGCAGAGCGCGGGACGGACGCACTGCGCATGCGCAGACATCCTCCCGCCCACGCGTCCATGCCCGCCTCAGTTTTTCTTTTTCCATAGTGGAGAGTGGCTGCATGTCGGTGTCTCTTCCTCAGGCCCTAGGAAAGACTTAAGCGTTCTTATTTAGCGCTTTTTTTTTTGTTTTACGTTGCCTTTTTTGTTTTCTTTTTTTCCAGTATACAAAAAAGAGGAAACCCTCTTTTCTCTTAGCTTTTTCCCCTGTTAAGTTTTCTTTCACTTCTGTCGCGGCTTTCTTGGTCCGCACGTCCACGGTGCTCCCTTTTTGTGCCCTCGGTCGGCACAATTGAGCCTTTTGATTTCGCCGCCGCAATTTTTCCGCTGATGCCATCGAAGCCTCCCAGCGGCTTCAAGAAGTATGCTTGGTACCAGCGGTCGATCTCGGGCACTGACCCGCACTCCTGGTGCATCCAGTGCCTTGGGGCCCGACCATCACCCAGACGCTTGGAAGTTGTGTCTGAGTTTGAAAAAACGGACACAGGCGCCGAAAAGAGCTCTTCGGGACCGTCTTTTCGGAGCTCCGACTGATTCCTCGGCGTTGACATCGGTACCGAGGTCGGCGGCGTCGATACACATCGGGAGCGCAAGTAATGGCTGTGCGGACATCACCACTAGCTGGGAGTAGCGAGCCGTCGAGTGGGTCTCCACCTGTCTCGAAGGCTCCTGCTGTGCAGGCCCACCGGGACCGACCTCTGTCGGACCCGACCCCGAGGAGGCGTGTGGATTCCACGTTCTCGGTACCGAGGAGTACCGGTGACGTGCTTCGAGCGAAGGCGAAGAAGCATCGGCACCAGTCTCCTCAGAGGCACGGTACCGGGAGCTCTGGGGCGTCAAAGGATTCGGCACCCGGAAAGTGTCAACGCCGGGAGGACCGCTCACCCTCCATACACAAGAGGTGTTGGTGCGTTGATCTTCGGACAGCCTGGTACCGCCTCCCAGGCCTCCACAGATTCTGACATCGACTCTGGAGGAGAGCATCAGAGCCATTCTTCGAGGCCTTCTGGAAGGACTGCTGCGTCAGCCTGCCTCGGTACCGGGGGTGCTTGCGCCCTCGGTACCGTCGATGGAAGAGGCTGCTGGCTCCGTGCCTGTGGTGAGGTCCCCTACGCCAGTACCGCTTGCGGCATCGGCCTCGGCTGCCACCCAGGTCGACATTGTTAGAGGGAGCTTCATCGCCGCCGGCATGGGAGTCTACTTTTCGGCATCGCCATCGAGGGCATGGTTCCTCGGCGTCGAGACGGGCCCGGTTTCAGACTGTAGTTCGAGAACTCTTTCCGATACCGAGGAGGATGCCTCCTGGGATGAAGGGGAGGATCCCAGATATTTCTCTTCCGAGGAGTCTTGTGGTCTTCCTTCTGATCCCACTCCTTCACCTCACAGGAAGCTTTCTCCGCCGGAGAGTCTCTCCTTCTCGTCATTTGTCCGGGAAATGTCTGTGGGCATTCCCTTCCCTGTGGTAACTGAGGATAAGCCCAGGACTGAGATGCTCGAGGTCCTTGATTATCCTTCACCCCCTAAGGAGTCATCCACTGTCCCTCTGCTTAATGTCCTTAAGGAGACATTGCTGAGGAACTGGATGAAGCCATTAACTAATCCCACCATTCCCAAGAAAGCAGAGTCCCAGTATCGAATCCACGGAGAACCTGAGTTGATGAAGTCGCAGTTACCTCACGACTCTATGGTTGTGGATTCCGCTCTCAAGAAAACCAGGAGTTCGAGATTTTGCCTCGGCGCCCCTGGTACAAGAAGCTAGAACTTTACTCTTTTGGGAGGAAGGCCTATCAGCCCTCTATGCTCGTGTCCAAAATTCAATCTTACCAGCTCTACACGAGCATCCACATGTGGAACAATGTAAAGCAACTAGCGGACTTGGTGGACAAGCTCCCTCCGGAGCACGCCAGGCCTTTCCAGGAGGAGGTCAGGCAGCTGAAGGTGTCGTAAATTCCTGTCCAGGGGTGCTTAAGACACTTTAGATGTTGCATCCAGATCTGCTGCTCAAGGTATAGTGATGTGCAGACTCTCGTGACTGTGTGCCTCTGACCTGGACAATTGGACCCAGCAGTGGCTTGCGGATGTTCCTTGCGGGGGGGATAATATTTTTGTCGAGAAGGTCGAGCAGGTGGTAGAGCAGCTCCACCAGCGGGAAACCGCCTTCGACAAACTCTCTCACCGGGCGCCTTCAGAGCATCTACCTCAACAGGTAGACATTTTTTCAGGGGAAGGAGGAATGCTTCCTATGCTTACAATAAGTGTAGGTACAATCCTTCTTCCCGACAGCCTTCCCAGGCGCAGCCCAAGTGCACTGATTCACCAACAGCGTGCGCCCAGACAGGCCCCTGCAGCTCCCCAGCAAAAGCAAGGGACGCCTTCTGTCTCACTGCACCCTACGCCTGGAATAAACTTCCTGAGCCCCTACGTCTTGCCCCATCCTTGGCCACCTTTAAATCTAGACTGAAAGCCCACCTGTTAGCATTGCTTTTGACTCATAACCACTTGTAACCACTTTTCCTCCACCTACCCTCCTCTCCTCCTTCCTGTACACATTAATTGATTTGATTTGCTTACTTTATTTTTTGTCTATTAGATTGTAAGCTCTTTGAGCAGGGACTGTCTTGCTTCTATGTTTGTGCAGCGCTGCGTACACCTTGTAGCACTATAGAAATGCTAAATAGTAGTAGTAGTTTTGACTGGCTCCAGTTGAACATAGCCGCCATAAAAGTACCTGTGCCGGACGATCTGCCTGTCGGGGGAGGTTAAAATGTTTTCACCAAAGGTGGCTTCTCATAATCTCCGACCGTTGGGTTCTTCAAATAGTCCGGTTAGGGTACTCCCTCAATTTGATCTCCATACCTCCAAATTGTCCACCGGGAGCTCAGTCCTTCAGCTTCCAGCACAAGCAGGTACTTGCAGAGGAACTCTCCGCCCTTCTCAGTGCCAGTGCAGTTGAGTCCGTTCCACCAGGACAAGAAGGGCTGGGATTCTATTCCAGGTACTTTTGTGCAAAAGAAAATGGGGAGGGGGGGATGCGTCCCATCCTAGACCTAAGGGCCCTGAACAAATATCTGGTCCGAGAAAAGTTCAGGATGGTTTCTCCGAGGACAAGCAGGCTGCTTGTTCTCACGACTGGGTTGACGTCCGCGGCAGCCCCCACCAACCGGAAGAAGCTTCGCGGGACGGTCGGCACGCAGGCCACGCCCACCGCGCATGCGCGGCCGCCTTCCCGCCCGTGCGCGACCGCTCCCGCCAGTTACTTTTTTCCCGCGACTGAGAGAGTGGTGCGTTTGCCTCTCTCTCTGTTCAGCCGCCGGATTTTCGACCGCGTTTACGCGGATCGTCGCTTGGACCGTTCGGTTCCCTCTGTTTTTTGTTTGTATTGTTTAAAAAAAAAAAAAAAAAATTTTTTTTGCGCGTGTGGAGCACACGCTCCCCTTTTTCCCTCGCTTTCTAGCGGGGACGCCACGTTGCGGCCTAGTGGCCGCTCGGTCGGTTGATTTTTCGTGGTGTGATTTTAGCCACCATTGCCGACTTTGACTTCGCCGACGCGATTTTTCCGTCGATGTCCTCGAAGGTCCCGAGTGGATTTAAGAAGTGTGGTCGCTGCGGCCGGCCGATCTCGCAGACCGACACCCACGCTTGGTGCCTCCAGTGCCTCGGGCCGGAGCACAATCTCAAGTCGTGCGCTTTGTGTCTCGGTCTCCGGAAACGGACTCAGGTTGCGAGGAAAGTTCTGCGGGACCGTCCTTTTGGAACTTGCGCCGGCCCCTCGACGTGGACCTCGACGGCATCGGTATCGAAGGCCGGTTCTTCGGTACCGGTATCGATGCCCGAGACATCGGCACCGATGGCAGCGACCCCAGGAGAACAGGTCCCGTTGGCCCGCCGGTCCGCCGGTGAGAGTGGGGTTGAGAGGCCGCGTGGGCAGTCGGCCCCGGTCACTCCCTCAACTCGTGAGCCACGGGACCGAACCCTGTCGGACCCGGTACCTCGAGACCGAGGGGGATCGACCTCCTCCTCCTCCATGCCCTCCGGCACCGGTGACGTGCACCGGAAAAAAGATAAGAAGCGCCGTCACCGGGAGCCCTCGGTGCACCCTGAAGAGGAGTCGACGCCGAAGCGTCATCGCAGAGAGGAGAGATCTCCGTCGGTGGTGGAGGTACCGACGCGTCGGGGTTCCGGCACCTCGGTGCCGTCTCCTGGCCCCCAGCAGCTTCTGGCACCGACACCCTTACCGGCCCCACCGCCTTTCCCGGCAGCGGGCCTGGACGAGTGCCTCAGAGCCATCCTTCCGGGGATCCTGGAAGGGCTGATGCGCCAGGCTGTGCCGGCCGGCGCCGATGACTGTGGCGCCGGCAAGCTCTAGCCCGGCGCCGGGGCTGTCGACACCGCCGCCGCTTGCGGTGCCGGTCTCGACCGCCACGCAGGTGGAGTCGACGTCGATGGAGGGAGCTCCGTCCCCGCCGGCGCGGGAGTCCACCGCTCGACGACACCGAGACCTTGGTGCCTCGACGTCGAGCCGGGCCCGGTACCGGACTCAGCTACATGAGCTAATGTCCGATACCGAGGATGAGGACTCGTGGGGGGAAGAGGAGGACCCGAGATATTTCTCCTCAGAGGAGTCTACGGGCCTTCCCTCGGACCCCACGCCGTCACCGGAGAGGAAGCTCTCACCTCCTGAGAGTCTCTCCTTTGCCTCCTTTGTGCGGGATATGTCTATAAGCATTCCCTTTCCCGTGGTCTCTGTGGAAGAGCGAGGGCCGAGATGCTCGAGGTCCTCGACTATCCATCACCACCTAGAGAGTCCTCCACGGTACCGCTGCACAATGTCCTGAAGGAGACGCTGCTTCGGAACTGGGTGCGACCACTAACTAACCCCACCATTCCCAAGAAAGCAGAGTCCCAGTACAGGATCCACTCTGACCCAGAGCTCATGCGGCCCCAGTTGCCCCATGACTCAGCGGTCGTGGATTCTGCTCTCAAGAGGGCACGGAGTTCGAGGGATACCGCCTCGGCGCCCCCGGGGCGGGAGTCTCGCACTCTGGACTCATTTGGGAGGAAGGCCTACCAATCCTCCATGCTCGTGACCCGCATCCAATCTTACCTGCTCTATATGAGCATCCACATGCGGACCAATGTGCAACAGCTGGCGGACCTGGTCGATAAGCTCCCGCCGGAGCAGTCCAGGCCTTATCAGGAGGTGGTCAGGCAGCTGAAGGCGTGCAGAAAGTTCCTGTCCAGGGGGATTTTTGACACCTGTGACGTGGCATCTCGTGCTGCGGCCCAAGGTATAGTGATGCGCAGGCTCTCATGGCTGCGTGCCTCTGACCTGGACAACCGCACCCAGCAGAGACTGGCTGACGTCCCTTGCCGGGGGGATAATATTTTTGGCGAGAAGGTCGAGCAGATGGTTGACCAACTGCATCAGCGGGAAACCGCTCTCGACAAGCTCTCCCACCGGGCGCCTTCAGCACCCGCCCCCGCGGGCGGGCGTTTTTTTCCCGGGCTCGGCAGGCTGCACCCTATTCTTTTGCGAAGCGTAGGTACAACCAGCCGGCCCGAAGGCCTCGTCAGGCACAGGGACAGCCCCAGCGCGCTCGTTCCCGTCAACAGCGTGCGCCTAAGCAGCCCCCTGCGCCTCCACAGCAAAAGCCGGGGACGGGCTTTTGACTGGATCCATGGGAACATAGCCGCCCTACAAAAGGTGGCCTCTCATAACCTCCGACCAGTGGGTTCTCCAAATAGTGCGGTACGGATACGCCCTGAATTTGGCCTCCCTGCCTCCAAATTGTCCTCCGGGAGCTCAGTCTTTCAGCTCCCATCACAAGCAGGTACTTGCAGAGGAACTCTCCGCCCTTCTCAGCGCCAATGCGGTCGAGCCCGTAGCACCCGGGCAGGAAGGGCAGGGATTCTATTCCAGGTACTTCCTTGTGGAAAAGAAAACAGGGGGGATGCGTCCCATCCTAGACCTGAGAGGCCTGAACAAATTCCTGGTCAAAGAAAAGTTCAGGATGCTTTCCTTGGGCACCCTTCTGCCAATGATTCAGAAAAACGATTGGCTATGTTCCCTGGATTTAAAGGACGCATACACTCACATCCCGATACTGCCAGCTCACAGACAGTATCTCAGATTCCGCCTGGGCGCACGGCACTTTCAGGATTGTGTGCTGCCCTTTGGGCTCGCCTCTGCCCCACGAGTGTTTACAAAGTGCCTCGTGGTGGTAGCGGCCTACCTACGCAAGCTGGGAGTGCACGTGTTCCCATATCTCGACGATTGGCTGGTCAAGAACACCTCGGAGGCCGGAGCCCTCCGGTCCATGCAGTGCACTATTCAACTTCTGGAGCTGCTGGGGTTTGTGATAAATTACCCAAAGTCCCATCTCCAGCCAACTCAGTCTCTGGAATTCATAGGAGCGCTGCTGAATTCCCAGACGGCTCAGGCCTACCTTCCCGAAGCGAGGGCCACCAATCTCTTGGCCCTGGCTTCGCAGACCAGAGCGTCTCAGCAGATCACAGCTCGGCAGATGTTGAGACTTCTGGGTCATATGGCCTCCACAGTTCATGTGACTCCCATGGCTCGTCTTCACATGAGATCTGCTCAATGGACCCTAGCTTCCCAGTGGTTCCAAGCCACCGGGAATCTAGAGGATGTCATCCGCCTCTCCACCAGTTGCCGCACTTCACTGCTCTGGTGGACCATACGGACCAATTTGACCCTGGGACGTCCATTCCAAATTCCGCAGCCCACGAAAGTGCTGACGACGGATGCATCTCGCCTGGGGTGGGGAGCCCATGTCGATGGGCTTCACACCCAGGGTCTGTGGTCCCTCCAGGAAAAGGATCTGCAGATCAACCTCCTGGAGCTCCGAGCGATCTGGAACGCACTGAAGGCTTTCAGAGATCGGCTGTCCTGCCAAATTATCCAAATTCGGACAGACAATCAGGTTGCAATGTATTACGTCAACAAGCAGGGGGGCACCGGATCTCGCCCCCTGTGTCAGGAAGCCGTCGGTATGTGGCGTTGGGCGTGTCGGTTCGGCATGCTTCTCCAAGCCACGTACCTGGCAGGCGTAAACAACAGTCTGGCCGACAGACTGAGCAGAGTCATGCAACCGCACGAGTGGTCGCTCCATTCCAGAGTGGTACGCAAGATCTTCCGAGAGTGGGGCACCCCCTCGATGGATCTTTTCGCCTCTCAGACCAACCACAAGCTGCCTCTGTTCTGTTCCAGACTTCAGACACACGGCAGGCTAGCGTCAGATGCCTTTCTCCTTCATTGGGGGACCGGCCTCCTGTATGCTTATCCTCCCATACCTTTGGTGGGGAAGACCTTACTGAAGCTCAAGCAAGACCGCGGCACCATGATTCTGATAGCGCCGTTTTGGCCCCGTCAGATCTGGTTCCCTCTTCTTCTGGAGTTGTCCTCCGAAGAACCGTGGAGATTGGAGTGTTTTCCGACTCTCATTTCGCAGAACGACGGAGCGTTGCTGCACCCCAACCTTCAATCCCTGGCTCTCACGGCCTGGATGTTGAGGGCGTAGACTTCGCTGCGTTGGGTCTGTCTGAGGGTGTCTCCCGGGTCTTGCTTGCCTCTAGGAAGGATTCCACTAAAAAGAGTTACTTTTTCAAGTGGAGGAGGTTTGTCGTTTGGTGTGAGAGCAAGGCCCTAGAACCTCGTTCTTGCCCTGCACAGAACCTGCTTGAATACCTTCTGCACTTATCAGAGTCTGGCCTCAAGACCAACTCAGTAAGGAATCACCTTAGTGCGATTAGTGCTTACCATTATCGTGTGGAAGGTAAAGCCATCTCTGGAGAGCCTTTAGTCGTTCGATTCATGAGAGGCTTGCTTTTGTCAAAGCCCCCTATCAAGCCTCCTACTGTGTCATGGGATCTCAACGTCGTCCTCACCCAGCAGATGAAACCTCCTTTTGAGCCACTGAATACCTGCCATCTGAAGTACTTGACCTGGAAGGTCATTTTCTTGGTGGCAGTTACTTCAGCTCGTAGGGTCAGTGAGCTTCAAGCCCTAGTAGCTCATGCTCCATATACTAAATTTCATCACAACAGAGTAGTGCTCCGCACTCACCCAAAGTTTCTGCCGAAGGTGGTGTCGGAGTTCCATCTTAACCAGTCAATTGTCTTGCCAACATTCTTCCCCAGGCCGCATACCCGCCCTGCTGAACGTCAGTTGCACACATTGGACTGCAAGAGAGCATTGGCCTTCTACTTGGAGCGGACACAGCCCAACAGACAGTCCGCCCAATTGTTTATTTCTTTCGACCCTAACAGGCTAGGGGTCGCTGTCGGGAAACGCACCATCTCCAATTGGCTAGCAGATTGCATTTCCTTCACTTACGCCCAGGCTGGGCTGGCTCTTGAGGGTCATGTCACGGCTCATAGTGTCAGAGCCATGGCAGCGTCGGTGGCCCACTTGAAGTCAGCCACTATTGAAGAGATCTGCAAGGCTGCGACGTGGTCATCTGTCCACACATTCACATCACATTACTGCCTCCAGCAGGATACCAGACGCGACAGTCGGTTCGGGCAGTCGGTGTTGCAGAATCTGTTTGGGGTGTAAATCCAACTCCACCCTCCAGGACCCGAATTTATTCTGGTCAGGCTGCACTCTCAGTTAGTTGTTCTTCGTAGGTCAATTTCTGTTGTACCCTCGCCGTTGCGAGGTTTAATTGACCTGGGTTATTGTTTTGAGTGAGCCTGAGAGCTAGGGATACCCCAGTCGTGAGAACAAGCAGCCTGCTTGTCCTCGGAGAAAGGGTATGATACATACTTGTAGCAGTTGTTCTCCGAGGACAGCAGGCTGATTGTTCTCACCTACCCTCCCTCCTCCCCTTTGGAGTTGTGTGTTTCATATTTTATTGCTTGTCATTCAACTGGCGGGAGCGGTCGCGCACGGGCAGGAAGGCGGCCGCGCATGCGCGGTGGGCGTGGCCTGCGTGCCGACCGTCCCGCGAAGCTTCTTCCGGTTGGTGGGGGCTGCCGCGGACGTCAACCCAGTCGTGAGAACAATCAGCCTGCTGTCCTCGGAGAACTGCTACAGGTATGTATCATACCCTTTCCCTGGGCACCCTTCTTCCCATGATTCAGAAAAACGATTGGCTATGCTCTCTGGACTTAAAGGATACTTACACTCTCATTCCGATACTTCCAGCTCACAGGAAGTATCTTCGATTCAGTCTGGGAACACAGCACTTCCAGTATTGTGTGCTACTGTTTGGTCTCGAGTCTGCGCCCAGGGTTTTTATAAAATGCCTAGCAGTAGTTTTAGCGTCGCTACGCAGACGTGTTCCCTTATCTCGACGATTGGCTGGTGAAGAACACCTCAGAGGCAGGAGCTCTACAGTCCATTCAGATGACTATTCGACTCTTGGAGTTACTAGGGTTTGTCAGTAGAGGAGTGTGGTAGCCATGTTAGTCCACTCTTAAGGTTATCAAAAGAAATCAAACAAAATAAAACATGGAAAAGAAAATATACCTTTTTTATTGGACATAACTTAATACATTTCTTGATTAGCTTTCGAAGGTTGCCCTTCTTCATCAGATCTGACGAAGAAGGGCAACCTTCGAAAGCTAATCAAGAAATGTATTAAGTTATGTCCAATAAAAAAGGTATCATCTTATTTTCTTTTCCATGTTTTTTGTTTGATTTCTTTTGATAACCTAGGGTTTGTCATAAATTACCCAAAGTCCCACCTTCTTCCAGTTCAACAACTAGAATTCATAGGAGCTCTGCTGGACTCTGACAGCTTGGGCCTATCTTCCCGAGATGAGGGCAGACAACCTTCTGTCTCTTGTTTCCATGGCCAGAGCGTCTCAGCAGATGTTGAGACTGCTAGGCCATATGGCCTCCACAGTTCATGTGACGCCCATGGCACGCCTTCACATGAGATGTGCTCAATGGACTCTAGCTTCCCAGTGTTATCAAGCTGCGGGGAATCTAGAGGATGTGATCCAGCTGCCCACCGCTTTTCACAGTTCCCTTCAGTGGTGGACAATTCAATCCAATTTGACCTTGGGACGTCCTTTCCAAATTCCTCAGCCTCAAAAAGTGCTGACCACGGATGCATCTCTCCTGGGGTGGGGAGCGCATGTAGATGGGCTCCACACTCAGGGAACTTGGTCCCTCCAAGAATCAGGTCTTTAGATCAATCAGTCTGGAGATGCGAGCGACCTGGAACTCTCTAAAGGCTTTCAGAGATCGGCTGTCCATTCAAATTATTCAAATTCAGACAGACAACCAGATTGCCATGTACTATATCAACATGCAAGGGGGCACCGGATCTCGCCCCCTGTGGCGGGAAGTCATTCATAGTAACATAGTAGATGACCGCAGAAAAAGACCTGCATGGTCCATCCAGTCTGCCCAACAAGATAAACTCATGTGTATACCTTACCTTGATTTGTACTTGCCTTTTTCAGGGCACAGACCGTACAAGTCTGCCCAGCAGTATTTCCCGCCTCCCAACCACCAGTCCCGCCTCCCATTACTGGCTCTGGCACGGACCGTATAAGTCTGCCCTCCACTATCCTCGCCTCCCAACCACCAACCTCTCTTCCCCCACCTGCTCTGCCACCCAATTTCGGCTAAGCTTCTGAGGATCCATTCCTGCTGCACAGGATTCCTTTATGCATATCCCACGCATGTTTGAATTCCGTTACCATTTTCATCTCCACCACCTCCCGCGGGAGGGCATTCCAAGCTTCCACCACCCTCTCCGTGAAAAAATACTTCCTGACATCTTTTTTGAGTCTGCCCCCCTTCAATCTCATTTCATGTCCTCTCGTTCTACCGCCTTCCCATCTCCGGAAAAGATTTTTTTGCGGATTAATACCTTTCAAGTATTTGAACGTCTGTATGGGCTTTGGGCTCGCTGTCACAGCATGTTTCTCCAAGCCACGTATCTGGCAGGCGTAAACAGTCTGGCCGACAGGTTGAGCAGGATAATGCAACCTCACGAGTGGTCGCTCAACTCGGGCGTGGTACACAAGATCTTCCGGGAATGGGGCACCCCCTCGGTGGATCTTTTTGCCACTCAGATCAATCACAAGGTCCCTCAGTTCTGTTCCAGGCTTCAGGCCCATGACAGACTAGCGTCAGATGTCTTTCTCCTACATTGGAGAACAGGCCTTCTGTATGCGTATCCTCTCGTACCTCTGGTGGGGAAGACTTTGCTGAAACTCAAGCAAGACCGCGGAACTATGATTCTGTTTGCGCCCTTTTGGCCATGTCAGATTTGGTTCCCTCCTCTTCTGGAGTTGTCCTCCCAAGAACCGTGGAGATTGGAGTGTTTTCCAACCCTCATCACTCAACTCAGAACAAAGGGGCGCTTCTGCATCCCAACCTCCAGTCTCTGGCTCTCACAGCCTGGATGTTGAGAGCGTAGACTTTTCCTTTTTGGATCTTTCTGAGGGTGTCTCCTGAGTCTTGCTTCCAGAAAAGATTCCACGAAGAGGTGTTACTCTTTTAAATGGAGGAGGTTTGCTGTCTGGTGTGACAGCAAGGCCCTAGATCCTCTTTCTTGTCCTACACAGACCCTGCTTGAGTAACCTTCTACACGTCAGAGTCTGGTCTCAAGACTAAGTCTGTAAGAGTTCATCTTAGTGCAATTAGTGCTTTTCATTATCGTGTAGAGGGTAAGCCTATCTCTGGACAGTCTTTAGTTCAATTCATGAGAGGTTTGCTTTTGTCAAAGCCCCATGTCAGACCTCCACCAGTGTCATGGGATTTCAACGTCATCCTCACCCAGCTGATGAAACCTCCTTTTGAGCCACTAGATTCCTGCCATCTGAAGTATTTGACTTGGAAGGTCATTTTCTTGGTGGCTGTTACTTCAGCTCGTACAGTCAGTGAGATTCAAGCCTTAGTAGCCCATGCTCCCTATACTAAATTTCATCATAACAGAGTAGTCCTCCGTACGATCCCTAAGTTCTTGCCGTCGTCATACCCACCCTGCTGAACGACAGTTGCATACATTGAACTGCAAGAGAGCATTGGCCTTCTATGTGGAACGGACAAGCCCCTTCAGACAGTCCGCCCAAATGTTTGTTTCTCTTGATCCTAACAGAAGGGGAGTTGCTGTCGGGAAACGTACCATTTCCAATTGGCTAGCAGATTGCATTTCCTTCACTTATGCCCAGGCTGGGCTGACTCTTGAGGGTCATGTCACTGCTCATAGTGTTCGAGCCATGGCAGCGTCAGTGGCCCACTTGAAGTCAGCCACTATAGAAGAGATTTGCAAGGCTGCGCCGTGGTCATCAGTCCACACATTCACCTGTCATTACTGCCTTCAGCAGGATTCCCGACGCGACAGTCAGTTTGGGCAGTCGGTGCTGCAGAATCTGTTCGGGGTCTAGAATCCAACTCCACCCCTCTAGGCCCATTTTTTTGTTCTGTTCCAGGCTGCACTCTCAGCTGTTTCTTCGTAGGTCAGTCTTTATGTCCTCACCGTTGTAAGGCCCAATTCACCATTGTTCATTGTTTTGAGTGAGCCTAGGGGCTAGGGATACCCCACATGTGAGAACAAGCAGTCTGCTTGTCCTCAGAGAAAGCGAAGATACTTACCTGTAGCCAGTGCTTTTTTTTGTAGAAAAAAAGGTGCCGGTACTCATGGATGGGGTCACCACATATGGCTCCACCCCTATGATAGCCACACCTACATTAGCCACACCCCTTATACCAGCCATGGCGCATATAAACAGACATCATTGAAAATATACTAGTATAGGAGAAAAAAATAATGTGATTTTTTTTTTCCTCATAAATAATTTCTGTAAGCTGTTACTGCTCCAGTATACCCAGTGCAAAATAAGACAGCAGATGTAAATTCTCAAATTAGACATATCTCAAACGCTAAAATGAAAATAAAATGATTTTTTTTCTACCTTCGTTGTCTGGTGACTTTGTTTTTCTATCCATATTAGTCCCAGTCTCTGATTGTGCTGCTCTCTATCTGTTCCCTTAACTCCGTTTCCAGAGCTTCCTTTCCATTTATTTCTTTGCTTTCCTTCTTTCTTCTTCATTTCTTGCCATACATCCATAAGTAAAAGCTGTGTCCTCCTCTATGGAATTGACTGGAGGAGGTATAATGTGGATCCAGCTTTTGCCTATTTTCTCCATCCATGTGCAGTTTTTCTTCTCTCTTCCCTTTCCCTCATCTCCATCCATGTGTATCTTCTTTCTTTCTTTCCTTCCCTCCATCCATGTCCAACATTTCTCCTCTCTTCCCTCTCCTCCATCCATGTCCAGCATTTCTCCTCTCTCTCCACCAACCCCTCCATCCATCCATGTCCAGCAATTTTTCTCTTCCCTGCCCTCCCATCCATGTGCATCTTCTTCCTCTCTTCCCTGCCCTCCGCTCCCCTCCATGTCCAGCGATTTGCCCCTCTCCGCTTTCCAGCGTTTCGCCTCTCTACCGAAGTCGCAGCGGTGAACTGGCGGGTGGCGCTAATAAAAGCAGCAAGCAGGCAGGCTCTACTCCGTCCTTCGCTTCCCTGCCCTCTAAGCGTTCCGCCCGCCTCACGGAAAGGAAATGATGACAGAGGAAGGTGGGAGGCAGCAAGGGTAGGGAAGTGAAGGACAGAGTCGAGCCTGCCTGCTTGCTGCTTTTACTACCGCCACCCGCCAGTTCACCGCTGCGATTTTGGTAAATACTTGTAGGGGACAGAACGGAACGTCGGGGAGCTGCCAGACCTTAAAAAAAAAAAGGTGTACGCTGTACCGGCACAAAAACAGCACTGCCTGTAGCAGGTATTCTCTGAGGACAGCAGGCTGATTGTTCTCACCAATCCGCCCACCTCCCCTTTGGAGTTGTTGTTTTTATTCTTTATTTGCATTTGATATAACTGAGGCGGGAGCGGACACACGTGGGCGGGAAGATTACAGTTCATGCGCAGTGCGTCCGTCCCGCACTCTGCTGGCTGTCGCAAAGTTTTCTGGATTTTACTGGGAAAATCTCCATTCCTGGGGCCGCCGTGGACACCGACTTACATGTGAGAACAATCAGCCTGCTGACCTCGGAGAATACCTTCTACAGGTAAGTATCTTCGCTTTATAAATTACATGTTCAGTTAAATAAGATGGGACCATTACTCTCTAGACTCATTAAACCCTGATTGGGTACTAGAATAGTGTATTGTATCTGTGATGAATGGGGGGTCTCCACACTGTGCCAAATGAAGTTGCTCAATGTTCTTATGATCTTTTCCAGCAACTATAGTCTGCTCTGTCAGGGGCTGCTCCTGCTGGGTTTTCTTTGGAGGCCGTGAGCTTGCCCTTTCTTAACAGATGCAAAATTAGAAGCTTTAAATGCATCTTGGCTGACAAAATTAAATTGTTTATACATACATTGGTCTTTCAAAAGTCCGCAAGCCCTGATACACTCGAGCAAATTTTTTAGGTTGCTAGATTTTATAGGTATTGTCTGTTTTAGAATCTTATTTTACTCATGTTCTAGCTTTGGGCACCTTTCCCTTGGGAACGAATCGGCCATTGGTTACCCTTATTCCAAAACCTGGTAAAGATTTGAATCAAGTCACTTCCTACAGGCCAATATTTCTATTAAATGTGGAATCAATAACTAACTATATTACTTGCTGACGAATATAGTTTCAAATCACTTAAATAGCAAATATTTTTCTGTCATTTAATTTATTTAATTTTCTGACATATATTAATCAGAGGAAAAGACTAGGTACCCGGCTTTCATTTATTCAATATGAATTCCGGGTGAGCTTCCTCATTAGTCAGAAAAACCTCTGAATATCTGATAATTTTTATTTATGAAATTTTTTGAAATTTTTTTCTGTGACATTTTCTTTTTTAATAATGTTCATTAAATTTTGTTGGGCATTTAATCTTGAATGTGGCTCGTATAACGTGGTTTGCTCTACAGAGGGCCTCCATTTCACATCTGTCTTCAGGAGACAAACCAGTTGGCCTTTGATATCTTGCCCTGAAACAAATCAACTTAGAGGAATATATTCAAAGCTACATGGAATGCATTTAAAAATCACAGGAATTCCAGCTTTACCTTGTTGTTAATGCTGTACTTTCATCTTTGAAATAGTCAATATAGCGCCCGAAATGTAAAAGGACGCTTACTAAATGGTCTAATTAGAAGTTACCAGAACCTCCCTACAGTTGAACTTCAGAGGATTTAAAGGGGCCATTGCTCCGGTTGAGAACCGAAATAGTTCACAAAAAAAAAGCTTTCCATTCAATTCTATTATTTAATCCATTAGGAATGATCATTTGTAGATCCATCTTTGTTCTAATTGGACTAGTTTACAGTCATGGTTCCCCCATTTAATGGCCTATGGGATGTGATCCATGACACATATTGATATTCCTAGAATTTATGCTGAGCTGTCATATTGTGTGCTACTATGGGAGCTTCTAATTTCTCATATGTTAAATTGTGTTTGTGTTAACTGAGGTGGCGTGTCAATGCCCAGATAATTTTACCTACATATAATTTGCTACATTTGCAAATCAGTATATACACTACATGTATACAGTTGCAATCAGTTGTATATTTGTCTATACTGTCATCCAGTGGGCTTATAAATTTATCTGTAATTAACATCTATGAACAATATACACAGGAACCACATCTTTTATGACCTTTTGTTTCCTCTTGAGGTATAGACAGAAATTGGTCCTGTAGGATTTTAAGATTTTTCCCACAAGTATATGCTATTCTTATATGGTGCTCTTAATGCTAGATGCAGAAGAGATGCAAGCTTTAAATTAAAAGCAGATGAATCTATAGTGATTTGTTGAGCCGATAAAGGAGGAGCTCTAGTTTATTCCTGTGTGTGGTGTTCATCGATGTTCATTACAGATAAATTTATAAACCCACTGGAGAGAGCAGGGAAGGACTGGGAAAGAAAAACGTATGGAAAAAGATGGCCGACAGGTAAGGAGCTCCGAAGTGAGCTCCCGAGACCAATAAGAGTTGGACTTACCTAGACCATCATGCGCCATTCCCTGCTGGACCGAAAGGGACCGGAGCAGACCCAGAGCTGAAAAGAGGTCTGCAGAGCTGCGACGGCCTCGCCGAGGCATAGTACAGGCGAGCGAGTCCGAGACTGGTGGTCTGCCGCCTCGTGGAGCAGTCCCCGGCGCCAGGCAGGGGCAGCCGGCTGGAGAGGCTGTGGATCTCTGCTCTGCAGGGCTGACGCGGCGTGTCCCGACTGCCTCTCTGCCTCGTGGTGGCCTGCCTCGTGGTCGCAGCCCGTCCCAACTACCTCTCTGCCGCAGCCCGAGCCCTCCTAGCGGCCCGATACGAGAAGGGCCGGCCGGGCAGACCTCCAGCGTGTTCAGCACTGCCGCCGCATTCCCCGCCGGAACGGCCCGGGCACGGCCTCGCTGGCCACAGATCGTGGCGCCCACGCTGCTCATCCTGCTGCGGCCTCCCCCCCCCCCCCCTCCCCATCCTGAGTCCTCGGGACCAGGGCAGTCGTAGTGGGGCATTGTGGATCCCAGCGGGGCAGACTTCTGCGGTGCTTCGCTGCTCTGAAGGCAGTGTGTAGCTGCCCAACTATTCGGTCCACTCTCTCCAGCCTCTCCCTTGCTCCAGCTTCTCCCTGCTTGCCTGCTCCAGCTTCTCCCTGCTTGCCTGCTCCAGCCTGTTCCAGCTCGTTCCAGATCTCCAGATCCCAGCTTGTTCCAGTCCGCCTTATCCAGCTTCCCACCTGCCTGTTCCAGTCTATCGGCTCCTGTGTGTTCCAGTCCTCCTGATCCCAGGCAAGCAGTCCGCTGATCCAGCTTCTCCCTGCTTGCCCCAGTCCGCCGATCCAGCTTCTCCCTGCTTGCTCCAGACCGCTGATCCAGCTTCTCCCTGCTTGCCCCAGTCCGCCGATCCAGCTTCTCCCTGCTTGCTCCAGACCGCTGATCCAGCTTCTCCCTGCTTGCCCCAGTCCGCCGATCCAGCTTCTCCCTGCTTGCTCCAGACCGCTGATCCAGCGTCTCCCTGCTTGCTCCAATCCATCGGCTCCAACGTGTTCCAGCTTGTTCCAGTCCGCCTGATCCAGTTTTCCCCCTGCTTGTTCCAGTCTATTGGCTCCACTGTGTTCCAGTCCGCCTGATCCAGCTTCTCACTGTTTGCTCCAGTCCACTGGCTCCAGCATGTTCCAACTCGTTCCAGTCCGCCTGATCCAGCTTCTCCGTGTTTGCTCCAGTCTACTGGCTCCAGCATGATCCAGCTCGTTCCAGTGCTCCTGATCCACCTTGTTCCAGTCCGCCGTTCCAGCCTTCCCCCTGCCTGTTCGTCCATCGGCTCCAGTGTTCCAGCCTTCCCCCTGCCTGTTCCAGTCCATCGGCTCCAGTGTGTCCCGGACCGCCTGATCCAGCTTCTCCCTGCTTGCTCCAGTCAATCCGCTCCAGCGTGTTCAAGCTTGTTCCAGTCCTCCTGATCCCAGTTTGTTCCAGTTCGCCTGACCCAGCTTCCCCCGCTTGTTCCAGTCCATCGGCTTCAGCGTGTTCCAGCCCGCTTGTTCCAGTCCATTGGCTCCAGCGTGTTCCAGCCCGCCTGACCCAGCCAGCGTATTCTAGCTCTTCCAGTTCTCCTGAGCCCAGCTTGTTCCAGCCCGCCTGATCCTTCCAGTCTATCGGCTCCAGTGTGTTCCAGTCCGCCTGATTCAGCTTCTTCCGACTTGCCCCAGTCCACCGGATCCAGCGTGTCCAGCTAGTTCCAGCCACCGATCCAGCCTTCCCCCTGCTGTCCATCGGCTCCAGTGTGTTCCAGCCTGCCTGACCTAGCCTCTCCTTGCTTACTCTGATTCTTCTGCTCCAGCGTGTTCCAGCTCGTTCCAGTCTTCCTGATCGCAGCTCGTTCCAGTCTTCCTGATCCCAGCTTGTCCGTCTGCTCATCCTGACACAGTTCATCTGTTCCTGCTTGTTCCAGCTTGTCCATCTGTTCCTGCCTGTTCCGGCTTGTTCCTGCTTGCTTCAGCTTGTTCCGGCTTGCTCCAATCCATCTGCCTGTTAACAAATCGAGTAACCTGCCTGCTTGCTTGCGAGCCTCTCAGCCATTGACTTACCTACCTGCCTGCTAGCTTATCAGCCATTGACTTACCTAATCGCCAAACCAAAACCTAGCTTCAAGCCCTATCTATCTGCTTAACACCTCAGTCATTACATAGTCACCCATTAACACCTGTTAACTGCTTAACACCTCAGTCACTATACAGTCACCTGTTACACCACAGTCACCACCTATGGCCCCTGTCCATGTTCTCTTCCTTGCCCTGTCCCTTCCTAATCTTCTTCCCCCCCCCCCACTCCCACTGTCTACCATTAGAACTACCCGCTGCCCTCCCACCCTGCCTGCCACCGCAATACCCTATTCACTTCCATCCCTCACCTCACCATCCCTCTTGTCCCCCTCCTCCTTCCTAGCTCTCAACCTTCGGCACTTCCTTCCTGCCATTAACCCATCCCCTTTCCTCCTAAGTACACCCCGTCTTCGTCGCCCGACCTCCCCCACCCTCCTCCGCACTCTCCTGCTCCTCCTCCTGCTATCCGCGGGAGACATTAACCCTAATCCAGATCCCCCTCACTTGTCCCCATCCTATCCCTGCGAACGATCCCGGGATGTCTCCAATCTCGTCTCTATTCCCCTCCTTCCCCCCTCCTCCCTCCCCTTCTCATGCGCCTTGTGGAATGCCCACTCAGTCTGCAACAAACTGCCTCTCACCCACGATCTCTTTATCTCTCGCTCCCTTCATCTGCTCGCCCTAACCGAAACCTGGATCTCCCCGGAAGACTCTGCCTCAGTTGCAGCCCTCTGCCATGGAGGCTATCTCTTCTCCCACACGCTCCGCCCAGTTGGCCGCGGCGGAGGCGTTGGGCTACTACTCTCACCCTCCTGTAGTTTCCAACCCCTCCACCTTCCGCAGTCTCACTGCTTCTCATCCTTTGAAGCCCATTCCATCCGGCTATTCTACCCGCTACCACTCAGAGTGGCAGTCATTTACCGCCCCCCTGATAAATCCTTCCCTTCCTTCCTTACCGACTTTGATGCTTGGCTCTCTGTCTTTCTTGACCCCTCATTCTCGGAGACTTTAACGTACATGCTGATGACCTATCCGACCCCCATGCTTCTAAGTTCCTCACCCTAACATCCTCCTTCAACCTCCAGCTGTGCTCCACCACCCCTACTCACCGTGACGGCCATTGTCTTGACCTCGTCCTCTCCTCCTCCGGCTCACCCTCCAATTTCCACATCTGAGCTCTTCCTCTCTCCGACCATCACCTGATCACATTCACACTTCTTCACCCCCCCCTCCCCCACCCCGTCCAACTTTAACCACCACCTCCAGGAACCTCCAGGCTATTGACCCCTCCACCTTATCTACTATCTCTAATCTCCTCCCCTCCATCACGTCCTCCGCAACTGTCGACAAAGCGGTCTCCGCTTACAATACCACTCTCTCCTCTGCTTTGGACACCCTCGCGCCATCCATCTCCCGTCCCACAAAACGCACCAATCCCCAGCCCTGGCTGACTCCTTGCATCCGTTACCTTCGCTCCTGCACCCGATCCGCTGAGCGCCTCTGGAGGAAATCTCGTACCCTTTCAGACTTCCTCCACTACAAATTCATGCTATCCTCCCTCCACTCCTCCCTATTCCGTGCAAAACAGGACTATTACACCCAATTGACCAATTCTCTCAGCTCCAACCCTCGTCGTCTCTTCACCACCCTTAACTCCCTCTTAAAAGTGCCCCCCGCTCCTACTCCCCCTTCTCTCTCTCCTCAATCACTGGCCGACTATTTCCGCGACAAAGTGCATAAGATCAACCTTGAGTTCACGACCAAGCCACCACCACCTCCTCACCCTTTAACCCTCTCCCTCAACCAACCTACCCAGGTCTCTTTCTCCTCTTTTCCTGAGATTACCGAGGATGAAACTTCCCGCCTTCTTTCCTCCTCGAAATGCACCACATGCTCCTCTGATCCCATCCCCACCAACCTACTCAACACCATCTCCCATACTGTCACCCCCGCCATCTGTCGCATCCTCAACCTCTCTCTCTCCATTGCAACTGTCCCTGACACCTTCAAGCACGCCGTTTTCACACCTCTCCTCAAAAAACCTTCACTTGACCCTACCTGCCCCTCCAACTACCGCCCCATCTCTCTTTTACCCTTCCTTTCCAAATTACTTGAGCGTGCCGTTCATAGCCGCTGCCTTGATTTTCTCTCCTCTCATGCCATCCTCGATCCACTTCAATCCGGTTTTCGCCCCCTGCACTCGACTGAAACGGCACTCTCTAAAGTTTGCAATGACCTGCTCCTGGCCAAATCCAGAGGTCACTACTCCATCCTCATCCTCGATCTTTCCGCCGCGTTTGACACTGTCAATCATGATTTACTTCTTGCCACGCTGTCCTCTTTTGGGTTCCAAGGCCCTGTCCTCTCCTGGTTCTCCTCTTCTCTCCCACCGCACCTTCAGGGTACACTCCCATGGATCTTCCTCCACTCCCATCCCACTATCCGTTGGAGTTCCCCAGGGATCTGTCCTTGGACCCCTTCTCTTCTCAATCTACACCTCTTCCCTGGGCTCGCTGACCTCGTCTCATGGTTTTCAGTATAATCTTTATGCTGATGACACCCAGCTATACCTCTCCACACCTGACATCACCGCGGAGACCCAGGCCAAGGTATCGGCCTGTTTATCCGACATTGCGGCATGGATGTCCAACCGCCACCTGAAGCTGATCATGTCCAAGACCGAGCTCCTTGTCTTTCCTCCTAAACCCACCTCTCCTCTTCCTCCACTCTCTATCTCTATTAACACCCTCATCCTCCCCGTCCCATCTGCCCGCAACCTCGGAGTCATCTTCGACTCCTCCCTCTCCTCTGCGCATATCCAACAGACTGCCAAGACCTGTCGCTTCTTCCTCTTCAACATCAGCAAAATTCGCCCTTTCCTCTCTGAGCATACCACCAGAACTCTCGTCCACGCTCTCATTACCTCTCGCCTTGATTACTGCAACTTACTCCTCACCGGCATCCCACTCGGCCACCTATCCCCCCTTCAATCCGTTCAGAACGCTGCTGCACATCTTATATTCCGCCAAAACCGATACACTCATATCACCCCTCTCCTCAAATCACTTCATTGGCTTCCGATCAGATATCGCATACAATTCAAGCTCCTCCTCCTTACCTACAAATGCACTCAGTCTGCGGCTCCTCACTACCTCTCCACCCTCATCTCCCCCTATGTTCCCGCCCGCAACCTCCGCTCACAGGACAAAGCCCTTCTCTCAGTACCCTTCTCCACTACTGCCAACTCCAGGCTCCACTCATTCTGCCTTGCCTCACCCTATGCCTGGAACAATCTTCCTTTACCCATACGCCATGCCCCCTCCCTACCCATCTTCAAATCTCTGCTTAAAACTCACCTTTTCAATGCTGCCTTCGGCGCCTAACCGCTCTAGAAATATGAAATGGCCCAATCTATCCACCCTATCAGATTAACTGTTCACTTGTCCTCTAGATTCTTCACTTGTCTTTAAATTGTTCTCTTGTCTTTTAGATTGTAAGCTCTTTGAGCAGGGACTGTCCTATGTTTAAATTGTACAGCGCTGCATAACCCTAGTAGCGCTTTAGAAATGTTAGTTAGTTAGTAGTAGTTAGATAACAGTATAGACTGAAATATACAACAGATTGGAACAGTACACATGTGTATATACTGATTTGCAAATGTAACAAATTTTTTTATAGGTCAAACTACCCAGGCATTGAAAGAAATGCCTCAGTAAACACAATTTAACATATGAGAAACTAGAGACTTCTATAGTAGCACACAATGTAGCAGCTCAGCATAAATTCGAGGAATATCAGTGTTGTCATAGATCAGTGTCCCATAGTCCGAAAGAGGGGGGAACCATGACCGTAAACTAGTCCAATTAAAACAAAGATGGCTCTACAAATTAGTCGATCATTTCTAATGGATTAAATAATAGAATTGAATGGAAAGGGTTTTTTTTTTTCTTTTATAAACCACTTTGGTTCTTATCCGGAGCAATGCCCCCTTTAAATCCTTTGAAGTTCAAACGTAGGGAGGTTCCGGTAACTTCTAATTGAAGTATTTAGTAAGCATCCCTTTACGTTTCGGGCATCATATTGAATCCTTATTTCAAAGATGAAAGCACAGCGTTAATAAGATTGGAGTAAAGCTGAAATTCCTGTGATTTTTTTTTTTAAATGCGTTCCATGTAGCTTTGAATATGTTCCTCTAAGTTATGATTTGTTTCAGGGCAAGATATCAAAAGGACAACTGGTTTGTCTCCTGAAGAAGCTAGATGTGAAATAGAAGCTGTCTGCAGAGCAAACCGCGATATATGAGCCACATTCAAGATAAGTGCCCATCAAAATTTAATGAACACTATTTTTTTAAAAAAGGCAGATATAGACAAAAAAAATGTAATAAATAACATAATAAAAATTATCGGATATTCAGAGGTTTTTCTGACTGAGGAAGCTTACCCGGCATTCATGCTGAATAAGTGAAAGCTGAGCACCTGAAGTCTTTTCCTCTAATTATGATGTCAGAAAATTAAATAAATGACACAGGAATAAATACTTGCTATTTAAATGGTTTGATATTAAATGTAGAATGTAATATTTAGCAGATTTTGGCATTGCGACTTAGTAATAATTTGACCCGCTTGGTGCATCCGGATCAAGTAGACTTTCTGCGCCACAGACATTCCATATTTAATATGCGTAAGATATCAGCATGGGAGTATTGTATCTTGCAAAAGACTGAAGTTGACATGCTGAAAAAGTCTTTGGCATAATCTGTTGCCATTTTCTTTCTCCTGTTTTAGTAAAATGTGGTGCTTGGGGTGGTTTTTTTTTTTTCCCTACAAGCTATTCATACTTTGTATACAGGACCAGGCTCTTGCTCTCAAACTGTCTTGTTGAGTGGAGACACTACTCATCTTTGTAAGATGTTGAGAGCAGAGTTGCCTCCACTGAACTTTCTAAAAGGGGCAACAGCATGGGTTTCAGATCTGGATGTGGAAATCGAGGGGGGGGGGATCTTAAAATCTGGTCTGTAAGCCTTTGTTTAAACTTACCGCTATGGTGCATCAAGAACAGCAATATAAATGTTAGTAGAGGGTATATATTTTGCCCAAGTGAGCTTATCGCATGGGCATTGCACAACGTAGCAGATGCCCAAAATGCTCGCAGTTGGAGGCCACTATTGGACCCATGTTTTAGGCTTGCAGGCATATTGCACAGTTTTAGACTGCTGTACAGTCACAGGTACAGCATATCTTTCAATTTTGTTTGCCACTAACCCCCAAGTTTATTTGATTTTTGCTGGACTCGCTATTAAACCCAACAAAAAAAAGTGGACTCCTTTAAATTATTTGTTTTTGCTAGTCCAGCGTGTCATTCTTCCATAGTGGTTGACAGAAGTGCCACCCAGTGCGACACAATACCTGAATTTTATATGCTTTTATGATCTTGGAGTGCCATAAAGCATAAGTACATAAGTATTGCCATACTGGAAAAGACCAAAGGCCCACCAAACCCTGCATCCTGTTTCCAACAGTGGCCAACTCCAGATCACAAATACCTGGCAGGATCTCAAAAAAGCACAGAACATTCTATACTGCTTATCCCAGAAATAGTGAATTTCCCCCAAGTCCATTTAATAATGGTCTGTGGACTTTTCCTTTAGGAAGCCGTCCGAACCTGTTTTAAACTCTGCTAAGCTAACCGTCTTTACCACATTCTCTGGCAATGAATTCCAGAGTTTAATTACACGTTGAGTGAAGAAACATTTTCTCTGATTCGTTTTAAATTTGCTACATTGTAGCTTCATCGCATGCCCCCTAGTCCTAGTATTTTTGGAAAGCGTAAACAGACGCTTCACATCTATCGGTTCAACACCACTCATTATTTTATAGACCTTTATCATATCTCCCCTCAGCCGCCTTTTCTCCAAGCTGAAGAGCCCTAGCCACTTTAGCCTTTCCTCATAGGAAAGTCGTCCCATCCCCTTTATCATTTTTGTCACCCTTCTCTGTACCTTTTCTAATTCCATTATATCTTTTTTTTTAGATACGGTGACCAGAATTGAACACAATATTCGAGGTGTGGTCGCATCATGGAGCAATACAAAGGCATTATAACATTCTCATTTTTGCTTTCCATTCCTTTCCTAATATACCTAACATTCTATTTGCTTTCTTAGCTGCAGCAGCACATTGAGAAGAAGGTTTCAACATATCTTTGACGACACCTAGATCCCTTTCTTGGTCGGTGACTCCTAACATGGAACCTTACGTGGCGTAGCTATAATTCGGGTTCCTCTTTCCCACGTGCATCACTTTGCACTTGCTCACATTAAACATCTCCCATTTAGACTCCCAGTCTCGTAAGGTCCTTCTGTAATTTTTCACAATCCTCCAGCGATTTAACGACTTTGAATAACTTTGTGTCATCAGCAAATGTAATTACCGCACTAGTTACTCTGTCATTTTATAAATATGTTAAAAAGCAGCAGTCCCAGCAGAGACCCCAGTTTTTAATCCACAATAGAACACTTCCTCCTATCCCATGACTCTCCAATTTCCTCTGGAGTCTTTGAGGTACTTTGTCAAACATCTTCTGAAAATCCAGATACACAGTATCAACTGGCTCACTTTTATCCGCGTTTGTTCACCCCTTCAAAGAAATGTAGATTGGTGAGGCAAGATTTCCCTTCACTAAATCCATGTTGACTTTGTCTCATTAATCCATGCTTTTTGAATATGTTCTGTAATTTTGTTCTTTATGATAGTCTCTACCATTTTGCCCGGCACCGACGTCACTCGCCGGTCTATAATTTCCCGGATCTCCTCTGGAACCTTTTTTTTTTTTTTAAATCGGTGCTATATTGGTCACCCTCCAATCTTCCGGTACCACGCTTGATTTTAAGGATAAATTATATATTACTAACAATAGCTCCGCAAGTTCATTTTTCAGTTCTAACAGTACTCTGGGATGAATACCATCCGGTCCAGGAGATTTGCTACTTTTCAGTTTGTAGAACTGCTCCATTACATCCTCAAGGTTTGCAGAGAACTCATTAAGTTTCGCTGACTCAGTTTCAAATACCATTTCTGGCACCGGTTTCCCACCCAAATCTTCCTCGGTGAAAACCGAAGCAATGAATTCATTTAATCTCTCTGCTACGGCTTTGTTTTCCCTGACCGCCCCTTTTACTCCTCGGTCATCTAGCGGTCCAACCAATTCTTTTGCCGGCTTCCTGCTTTTAATATACCTAAAAAAAAATTTTTACTGTGTTTTTGCCTCCAACGTAATCTTTTTTTTTCGAAGTCCCTCTTAGCCTTCCTTGTCAGCGCTTTGCATTTGACTTGACATTCCTTATGCTGTTTCTTATTATTTTCAGTCTGTTCCTTCTTCCATTTTCTGAAGGATTTTCTTTTAGCTCTAATAGCTTCCTTCACCTCAATTTTAAACCATGCCGGCTGTCGTTCAGTCTTCCGTCCTCCTTTTTAATACGCGGAATATATTTGGCCTGGGCTTCCAGGATGGTGTTTTTGAACAGCATCCTCATCTGATGTAAATTTTTGACCCTCGCAGCCACTCCTCTAAGGTGTTTTTGTTTTGTTTTTTTACAGTTCTTCTCATTTTATCATAGTCTCCGTTTTTAAAGTTAAACGCTAATGTATTTGATTTCCTATGTATACTTCAAAGCTAATATCAAATCTGATCATATTATGATCACTGTTAAAAGGTGGCCCCAGCACCATTACCCCCTGCACCAGATCATGCTCTCCACTAAGGACTAGGTCTAGAATTTTTCTTTCTCGTTGGCACTGGTTTCCCACCCAAATCTTCTTCGGTTAAGACCGAAGCAAAAGAATTCATTTAATCTCTCCGCTGTGGGTTTGTCTTCCCTGATCGTCGGCTCCTGTACCAGCTGCTCCATAACGCAGTCTTTGATTTCATCAAAGAATTTTGCCTCCCTAGCGTGCCCTGTTACATTTACCCAGTCAATATTGGGGTAATTGAAATAGCCTCTACCCTTTTGTATTGTTTAAAGTGCAAGCACCAGTATTTTGTGAATAAGAAGTGTGGAGTTTTTTTTGTGAAGACTAATGATTGAAGTAAGGAGTTCTCTTGGTTTGAAAAATATCATTTTAAAGAGAATGGTCCTGAGGGTTCTGAAGTCTTTTTTTTCTCCACGTATTTTTTCATATATACATGTGCATTGGCACCTGCAATACAAAGTATTTTTCATAGTAGAAAATTGGGAATAATTTTTGATATAGTTTCTACTATTCCTGTATTTTTGGGTAATTGAAATCACCCATTATTATTGTGTTGCCAAGTTTATTTGCTGCCCTAATTTCCGCTAACATTTCTATATCCGTCTATTCATCCTGGCCAGGCGGACGGTAGTACACTCTTATCACTATCCTTTTCCCCTTTACACATGGGATTTCAATACACAGTGATTGCAAGAAGTGTTTTGTTTCCTGCAGAATTTTCAATCTATTTGATTCAAGGCTCTCCTTAATATACAATGCTACCCCTCCACCAATTCGTCCACCCTATCATTACGATACAATTTGTACTCCCGTATGACAGTCTCCACTGGTTATCCTCCTTCCACCAGGTCTCAGAGATGCCTATTATATCTAATTTTTCATTTAGTGCAATATATTCTCCCATCTTATTTCTTAAGCTCCTGGCATTCATAGCATTTACATCATGCTCAGTACTTGAGAGTATTAATTTGCAATCTTTTGTCTGATTTTTTTAAAATTATTTAAGGACAGTTGATCTTCTATGGTTTCTTTTGCAACCTCAATCAGGATACCCTATCTTCCCTGTTTTGGTGATATTTTTGAAAGATATCTTATCCCGGTTGGGATCAAACTGGTCATTGGAGACAATTTCGGAATATATGGGAATCATTTTGGACTGTTATACTTCACAGAATGCTTAGTTGAATTGACTATTTTCTAACACCCGTTTTTGTTTTACAGGTACTCCAGGCCTGGATAAGAGTACACTAGGTCTGGTTTGGGATTGTAGTTGATGTGCAGGGAAGGGGGGTGGTGGATATTGTGGGTTGGTGTCATGTAAACTGCTCTTTGGTTACTCTGTTGATCTTCCAATGAAGATATTTTAAAAGAGTGATTTTAAGGCTCAAAGGACTTTCCTTGGCAGTTCCTCCACATATAGTGACTGATGGTAAGGCTGTCATGGCAGTGCCTAGAAAAGGTTCAATAGATGGGTGACGGGTGATAAAGGGGATAGAATACTTCCCATTAGGAGAGAGGACAGAAGTTTATAAAATAGAGTAGGGTGAAAGTTTATTCAACCAATCAAACAAACAAAATAGAGGATGGTCAAATTGTAGAGTTTTTCACAAAGCACATAAGCTGTGGAATTTGTTGCAAAGTACATGTTCAAGGCAACCTGTATAGTAGGGTTCAAGATAGGTTTGAACATGTTCCTAGAGAAAATGTTCATAGAAAATTATTAAACAAGTAGACTTGCTGATCTCTGGAAGTGAACTGTGGGCTCCTTTTACAAAGCTTCACTAGTGATTCTGGCATGGCTGATTTGACGAAGCCCATAGGAATTCCGCTTTTGCCGTACCAAAATCGCTAGCACCGCTTTGTAAAAGGAACCCTATGAGACCTAGATCTACGTTTTAGCATCTGCTGGGTACTTGTAACCCAGACTGATTTGATGCAACTTGGTCTGACTTGGCAAGGTTTTTATTATATTTATATTTCAACACTTGCTTTACCGTCCTTTGTTGTCACAGCAGAGTGGTTTATAATATCTTGGCATACATAACCAACTCTGGGAAAAGGTGACTAAAGTCTCTAGAAACAATTCTAGTGAATTCTGTTAGAGCAAATAATTTGTAATACCACAGTCCAAACCCCAGCCTTTTAAGTTGTTTTTTTTTTTTAATGTACGAAGTTCAACCATGCAATTTTTGCAGACTTTATGGACCCATGATATGAAAAATCAGCTGTTTTCCCAGAGACAGTCACACACAATATTTTATAGAAGGAAAAGAGCAAACAGTTACAGGCCAGTCATGTCTCCTCCATTTCCTAGTCTAGTCCAGGCTAAAGCAGTGAGACCAGCTTAAAATTTCTGAAAATGTTTCTAAGTGGAGGTAATTCAGCATAGAGCAAAGACAAGCCGAGTTGCATATATGATCTAGTCATGTGCACAAGAAAGGAAGCATAGTGAGTATTTTCTTGGGAGTGTAGCATACAGGCAGGAACATATGGTTTTAGAGTGTCATAAAGGTTATTCGGAAGAAAAGATTTTGAAACCCAATGTAAAAAATCTTAAATGTTCTTGATGCTAGTTGGAGCCTGGTTCTCCAGGGGGTGAGGTGGAGGTTATACAGTCAGACATTTGGGGAAAAATAAGACTTATTGCGGCAATGATTTGTAGTAGTAGTTTGGGGTGTTTATAGTTGTTTGAGCATTGATGGTGACTGCCCATTATACAGTGCCTTGTAGTAATCCTGTCTAGTTATGGTGCCATACTTTCTACTTCACACTGATGGACCTGATAGTTCATCAGAGACTGAACGTTTTAGCAAAGGTTTTGATTTTTTTTCATACCCTTCCCCTCCATATTTTTGAATAATGTTAACTGGAGTTCTCTTGCCAGCTCTGTTTGGCATAGAACAGAAACGGCTCACTTCCTGTTTAACTGAATATGGATCTTGTTAAGGCACTTGAAAATGGAGCTAATTTTGGCTTGCTGATAGCGTGTGAAGACTTAAGCTTTTTGATCTAATTTTTATTTTAAGTGTTGCATATGTAGTGTCTACAGATCAGTGAAGCAAAATCTTGCTTTTAATTTATTTTGTAAATTGCAGTATTTGAAAACATGTGCAAGGATGTGATTACAGTAAAGTTGCTTGGGAACAGAAATTTCACCCATCCCCAATGAAATCTAACATGTACCTTGCTAAGATCCCGTCCCCACCCGTACCCACAGGAGTCAACACTATTTACTTGCTCACAGCCCTCCTTCCTCCAACCCCCAACAGCCTTCCATGGCTATTTGGATGGCATTCACTATTCAACCAATGTGTTCAAGCCTCAGTCTAGTGTTCCAGTTGCCTCACAGTACATTTCAAGCCTCTTTATGGCACTCCAGGTGCCTCTCGGTGCTTTCCAAGCCTCATTCTGGAGTTAACAAAGATCTTGATTACACTCCCGCAGGAATACCATGGCAACGTCTTGCATACTTGTGGGAATTCTATAGGTTCTGCAGGATCCCCGCAATCCCAAAGGCACTATAATCCTGCCCAAGTGTCTACTAAGTACCTGTGTATACAATTTATACTATTACAAACATGTCTGTGGGTGTTCAAGTTCTAGATTCCTAAGTAGAGGCCCATTCAGTGGCAGTGCTGAGTTATGTCTAGGGCCTGAGTTGTTTCTTAAGTCAGTTTTCTCATTGGGCCCATTGGATCTGGAGTTCTCAATACACCCAGTCAGTCTGGTTTTCAGGATATGCACATGGAGGGTAATTATAAAGAGCTGCCTAGAGTTAGTTGACAAGAACACTCAAATGCTAATATTAGTCATTTACATGCATATGTGAGTGAATATGTGAATACACCATTTTCTAGCTACATGCAATTCTGTAAGTGTAATCTAATAGCTGATGGCACGTACTTTGTAGGTGGGCATTCATATGGGCAGAATTTGGAGTATACATTTACATAGGTTTTAGAGCATATTTTATAATTATATGTACACGCATTTATACCAGCTCTATAGCTGGAATAAGTGCTTATGCTTGAAATATAAGTGTGTAACCTGTTTATACATTAGTATCTTTTCTAGAAATAGACTTCAAATGGGCACAATGTTGGTACCTAAAAATAGGTGCCTCTTTATAGAATTACCCTTGTAACTGCAGAAGTCTCCAATGCTCAAATGACCAGTAGGCCAAACCTAGGACTGCTTAGCCAGGTTTTGTAAGGAAGACTGTCACAATAAGAGGGCTGGGTTTGGGCTAGAGGAGAGGATATGAAATACGTGAAATATTCATGTGAAGGCTTATGATACCATAGCTCAATAGTCTACTCGTCTGAAGCTAGAAGCTCAAAAGAGGCAAGATGACTTGGCCTGAAAAAGGATTATGGATTACACTTGAACTGTGGAAATTCTGAGATAGACTGTGGTATTTGAGATTTTCAGGTTTGCAGGCAACTTTTTATTTTTTTTGACTGAGGATTTTGAAATCTATTTAACCCTCACCTGGCCAACATGTTTTGTATACAGAAGTGAGAGAAAACCACAGAAGCACCAAGAGTCTTAGGAAAATGGGACACTATTCTTTATTAGCAACTGTTGATATTCCAAGATAGACCCGACATGGGCTGTGTTTCGGCGCCTAGCGCCTGCGTCAGGAGTCTGGTGTTTTTCAAGACTGAAACGTCTTTCCTATCAAGTTGGATAACAATCCGTATAGATTCAAAGCAAGTTGTGCTCGATATGACAGGAAAGGCAAGTCCCTTGTTTAGTTCAGAACGGGGAATGGGAGAAGCGAGAGTATCCAGAGCAGAGGAGAGAATAGTAGTATAGGAAGAGACAGCCTCATTGACAGACTTTGATAACATAGTGGTAGAGAAGAGATTTGAAACATTGGAGGACAGAGTAGAAGGGTCAATAGCCTGAAGATTCCTAAATGTATTGGTTAAGGGACTGGGGAGGAGGGTGTTTAAGGGTGAAAGTTATCAGATGATGGTTAGAGAGGGGAAGAGTTGAGGCACAGAAACTGGAGAGTGAGCAGTTTGAGAAGAGGATAAGATCAAGACAGTGGCCATTCTGGTGAGTGGGGGCAGTGGAGCACAGGGGAGGAATGCTGGCTTCGGCCTAATCCCTGGTAAGCCTTTCCTCGGCTCAGAGGTGCCCAGCTCTACCACCGGCTGCCTTTCAGGTGCTGTGGAAGACTTGCAGCTCATCTGCATATTCTTTATAGTCTTCTCCGGGGTGACTCCCAGTTCCACTCCGATCCACTCAGGGCCTCCACTCTAGGTGCCCAGCGCTCCTACCAGGTGCTGTGGAGGACTTGCAGCCCTTCATATTCCCACAGTTGTATCCGAGGTGACTCCCAGGTCCACCCCGATCTTCCCAGGGCCCTCGCTCCAGGTGCCCAGGGTTTCCAGGTGCTTTTTGACTAGGATCAGGCGACCCTCAGGGGGAGGAATGCTGGCTTCGGCCAAACCCCTGGTAAGCCTTTCCTCGGCTGAGAGGTGCCCAGCTCTACCACCAGCTGCCTTTCAGGTGCTGTGGAGGACTTGCAGCTCATCTGCATATCCTTTACAGCCTTCTCCGGGGTGACTCCCAGGTCCACTCCGATCCACTTAGGGCCTCCGCTCTAGGGGCATTTTTCTCTTTACATTTATTTTTCTCCTAGTTAATACTTATGGCTCCAGTACACTTTTCTTCTTGGTACTGTCCCTTCCGAATCTTTCTACATATGAAACCACTGTACACTACAGGAACACATTGTCCACCCTCTGTATTCATCATCTCACCATCTTCCTTTTTCTCAGCTCTCAACCTTCAACATTTCCTTCCTTCCATTCATCCATCTCCTTTCTGAGTACATCTCGCATTTGTCGCTGTCGTCATACCTCTCCTACTCTTCTCCGTACTCTCTTGCTCCCTCTCCTGCTCTCCGCTGGGGACATTAATCCCAATCCTGGTCCTCCACATCAGCTCTCATCCTATCTGTGCAGGTCACACCATGATATCTCCAATCTAATTTCTGTTCCTCTCCTCCCCCCTTCTTCCCTGTCTTTCTCTTGCGCTCTGTGGAATGCCCACTCTCTGTAACAAACTTTCCTACATCCATGACCTCTTTATCTCTCATACTCTCCATCTGCTTGCCCTAACTGAAACTTGGCTTTACCCTGAAGACTCTGCTTCAGTCGCGGCCCTATGCCATGGAGGTTATCTTTTCTCCCATACTCCTCGCCCGGTTGGCTGCGGAGGTGGTGTCGGGCTATTACTTTCACCCTCTTGTAGATTTCAACCTCTTCTTCCACCTCAGTCTCACTGTTTTTCTTCCTTCGAAGTCCATGCCATCCGTCTATTTGCTTCTCTGCCTCTCCGAGTAGCAGTCATTTATCGACCCCTTGATAAGTCCTTCTTCCTTTCTCACTGACTTTGATGCCTGGCTTTCCTTCTTTCTTGAGCCTTCATCTCCTTTCCTCATTCTTGGGGATTTTAACATTCATGCTAATGATCCCTCTGACTCTTATGCTTCTTATTTTCTTGCTTTAACATCTTCTTTCAATCTTCAACTGTGCTTCACTGCCCCCACTCACCAGAAGGCCACTGTCTTGATCTTATCCTCTTCTCAACCTGCTCACTCCAGTTTCTGTGCCTCAACTCTTCCCCTCTCTGACCATCATCTGATAACTTTCATACTTAAACACCCTCCTCCCCAGTCCTGTCTAATCTTGACCAATACATTTAGGAATCTTCTGGCTATGGCCTTCTACTCTGTCCTCCAGTGTTTCAAATCTCTTCTCTACCACTGTTATCCAAGTCTGTCAATGAGGCTGTCTCGTCCTATAATACTATTCTCTCCTTTGCTCTGGATACTCTTGCTCCTCCCATTCCCCGTTCTGTAAAACATACCAAACCCCAGCCTTGGCTGACCTCTAGAATCCGCTACCTATGTTCCTGTGCCCACTCTGCCAAACGCCTTTGGCTGAAATCCCGTGCCCATGCTGACTTCATACATTTCAAATTCTTGCTGACCTCCTTTCAGTTTGCTCTTTTACTTGCCAAACAGGACTATCATTACATCCAGTTGACAAATTCTCTTGGCTCAAACCCTCGACGTCTCTTTCTACTACTATTACTACTACTACAGATCATTTCTATAGCGCTACCAGTCGTACACAGCGCTTCACAATTGAACATGAAGAAAAGACAGTCCCTGCTCAAAAGAGCTTACAATCTAAATCAGGACAGACAGGACAAATAAGGGATAAGGGAAGGACAGACAGGACACATGGGGAAAAAGGACTGTTGAAGAGACCACACTGAACTCTCCTCAAAGTGCCTTCACCTTCAACCCCTCTCCCCCTTCACTTTCCCCCCAGACTCTGGCTGAGTTCTTTCTTGATAAGGTTCACAAGATTAAACTTGAATTCTCAACCAGGTCACTTCCACCTCTCCTTCCCTTAGTCCATTCTCTCAACCCTCCAACCCCTGCCTCCTTTTCTCCCTTTTCTGAAATCACTGAAGAGGAAACTACACATCTTATTTCCTCCTCGAAACTAACTACCTGTTCCTCAGATCCTATTCCTACCCGTCTACTTAACACTATCTCTCCTGCTGTCATCCCTTCTATCTATCATATCCTCAATCTTTCACTGTCCACTGCGACTGTTCCTGATGCCTTCAAACATGCCGTAGTCAAACCACTCCTTAACAAACCTTCATTGGACCCTACCTGTCCTTCCAACTATCACCCCAGCTCCCTCCTATCCAAGATACTTGAATGTGCTGTTCACCACCGTTGCCTTGACTTTTTCATCTCACGTTGTTCTTGATCCACTTCAATCTGGCTTTCACCCCCTTCATTCAACTGAAACAACGCTTGCTAAAGTCTCCAATGATCTGTTCCTGGCCAGATCCAGTGGTCTCTATTCTATCCTCATCTTTTTGATCTGTCTGCTGCTTTTGACACTGTTGATCACAGCCTACTCCTTGATACGCTGTCCTCACTTGGATTTTAGGGCTCTGTTCTTTCTTGATTTTCTTCTCTCCCAGCGTACCTTTAGTGTATACTCTAGTGGATCCTCCTCTACTTCTATCCCACTGTCAGTTGGTGTACCTCGGGGATCTCTCATGGGACCTCTTCTTTTCTCCATCTATACGTCTTCCCTTGGTTCTCTGATCTCATCCCATGGTTTTCAGTATCTTTACGCTGATGACTCCCAGATCTACCTCTCCACACCAGAAATCTCAGCCGAAATCCAGGCCAAAGTATCAGCCTGCCTGTCTGACATTGCTGCCTGGATGTCTCAGCGCCGTCTGAAACTAAACATGATCAAGACTGAGCTGATCTTTCCCCCTAAACCAACCCCTCCTCCTCCCCCATTCTCTATTTCTGTAGATAACACTCTCATCCTTCCTGTCTCATCAGCTCGTAACCTTGGGGTCATCTTCGACTCCTCCCTCTTTTTCTCTGCACATATTCAGCAGACTGCTAAAATGTCGTTTCTTTCTCTATAATATCACCAAAATTCGCCCTTTCCTTTCTGAGCACACTACTAGAACCCTCATCCACACTCTTATCACCTCTCGTTTAGACTATTGCAACTTGGTTCTCACAGGTCTCCCACTTAGCCATCTCTCTCCTCTTCAATCTGTTCAAAATTCTGCTGCACGACTAATATTCCGCCAGTGTCATTATGCTCATATTAGCCCTCAAGTCACTTCACTGGCTTCCTATCCGTTTCCGCATACAGTTCAAACTCTTCTTATTGACCTGTAAGTGCATTTACTCTGCAGCTCCTCAGTACCTCTCCACTCTCATCTCTCCCTACATTCATCCCCGGGAACTCTGTTCACTGGGTAAATCTCTTCTTATTGACCTGTAAGTGCATTTACTCTGTAGCTCCTCAGTACCTCTCCACTCTCATCTCTCCCTACATTCCTCCCCAGGAACTCTGTTCACTGGGTAAATCTCTCTTATCTGCACCCTTCTCCTCCACTGCTAACTCCAGACTCCGTTCCTTTTATCCTGCTGCACCATATGCCTGGAATAGACTTCCTGAGCCGGTACGTCAAGCTCCATCTCTGGCCGTCTTCAAATCTATGCTAAAAGCCCACCTTTTTTATGCTGCTTTTAATGTCTTAACCCTTATTCACTTGTTCAGAACCCTTATTCTATCATCCTTCAATATTCCCTTCTCTTGTTTGTCCTGTTTGTCCTAATTAGATTGTAAGCTCTGACCAGGGACTGTCTCTTCATGTTCAGTGTACAGCGCTGCATACGTCTAGTAACGCCTTAGAAATAAGTAGTAGTAGTAGAGTAAGGCTTAATAAAAACATGGAGATAGTCTGTGTCCATAATCTACTACTCTTTAATGTGCTCAGTCAATACTTAAGTCTCTGTGCATGGGGGGAGAAGGGTTTGTTTGTTAAAACAACTTGGTATACAATAAAATTGTAACAGTCAATTAGAAACAAACTCCTAACCACAGTCACCCAAGATATCCATAACATGCACCAGGCTATTGTCTTCACAAATACAAAATCTTAATAGATTCAATGTTCCTCCAGTTCTCTGAGGGCGATGGAGGCCATCGCCTGTCCCTTCTGAATGGCACTCTTTATAGAAACTATTTATACACACGGAAAATGAAAAGAATTCCAGAGTGGCAAAGAGACCTGTGCAGTCACTGGACAAACAGTACATGGTTAGTCCTGTGTGCCACTCAATACATGAATCAGCCCAGCAGATAAATGCTATCAATGTGAGTTAAAATGAGTAAACAAAGAAAAGACCCATCTGGTCTACTAGAAATTGCTGCAAATGTGGAGTGTGAACACTTCATGAGACACTAATCACCAGGTCTCCTGACTTTACGTGTGATGCGTTGAGCTTTATTGATGTCATTGGCTGTGGAGGTGAAGGCTTAAAATAACTGTGCACTAGGGATCATACATACGCTCAGCATTAGAAACTGTAAATATGTTTGTTTGGGTCTTATGAGCACACCAGTGTATGTTGGGGGGTGTCATTGGGACTCCGCAAGTTTAGCCTTGGAGGAACTCTGTATACTGCTGTAGATTAAGTGATTTTTTTTTTTTTAAAGTGGTTTATACATGAATTTCAAAAATGTTCTGATCTTAATGTTTAGATGTGTGGAAATGCTGGTTTTTGAGAAGGCTGGCATTCTGAAGAGTGGTGGTCAGTTTATGAATATGGGTATAGGAAGTGGTTTTATGTTGAATTTGTTAAAATGGATGCATGGGATTAAATGGGAAGGATAAATGCTCAAAGGGATGAAAGTAAAAATGCAGACGTATTCCTAGAATAAGTGAGTCTGGAGAGTGAGTAGAGGAGGTGCTTTTCAGAATGATTTTCAGTATATAGTGTATTACAGCTATTGAGAGGAAATAATGCCCTATATGGGAAGTCTACGATAATCCATCATTTATATTCCAACAACTCCCAGATAGGCACAAAGTAGATTACAAGTTGTAACAAAGAAATGACCAGGATAATTTCCTTGGAGCACTGAAAATAGTTCTGAACATTGTGTTAATAAAAACTAACAATGAAAATTTTCTTTAAAAAAAAATAAATATTAGAGAGAATAATTGTAAAATGTGTTCAAGGAATGCTGCAAGGAACTCCAGACCTGAACTGCTCGATAAGGGACAGAACCTTCCAGTAACCTTTTGTAACATACTCGTTGTTGAGGGAAAATGAATAGTACGAGATTCATTAGCCCTTAAAGATCTAGTGTTTGGAAATGAAAACAGACCAATGAAACATTCTGAAAGGCTTAAAATAAAGCAAGGTTTGAGAAAGAGAGGCTGAGCTGATCTCTTACATATATTGTGTTTTAAATGTGCTTTGGCACAGTCATGGGACCAGAATTTATTTCACAGTTCTGGGAGGATCCAGCTACAGAACCTACATACATGTAGGGGGGCAGTTCAATAACTGGGCAGCACAAGTTAGATGCCTAGATGCAGTGGCTAAGTGCTAGTTTTGTAGTGGCATCTGGGCACAGTTATAGAATACTCAGCATCTGCATTCTACATTTAGGTATGCCACTTATACCAGGCATAAATTAGTGCACCTAAATATGGCACTTTAGTGCATAACTTACAGTATTCTATAAGTTGCACATGTAAATGTTGGTCTTGTCCATGCTTCTCCCATGTGAATGTCCCCTTGTATTTATTTGCTAAGTGAGTTGTTTGCGTCTAGCACTTAACATGCAAATGTACATTGTATAATATAAGTGTGTAAATGTGCTAAAATATTAGTGCCTCATGAAATGCCCAGCGACCCACCTGGGGTTACTCTTGCGACCACTTAGAGGGTCTATCCCCAGCACAGCTCGGGTTCACCTGCACCTGCTGCTTGTGCTCTACACTAGCACCCTCCTTTCACCGACTGAGTCACAACTGGGTGAGTCTCCCACTCTCAAATTATCCCCAGTGATTTCTAGATTCCTGGAGCCACACTCCCAGTGGTCCCACAGGTCCCAGAAAGCACTCAGACTCAACACACAAACCACCAGGATTCTTTCAGTCCAGACAGAAGCAATAAACTGAAAATTGTTTACTGTCTTAAAAATTGAACAGTGAACAAAAAATGTGCAATCAGCACACAATAACAGGTAACTGAAATATGGATCAATTATAACACTACTTAAACATTTGTTTACTTTCTGAAAAGTACCTGGGAGGATCAGGACAAATAACTGTTCACTGATCCTGCTCTTCCTGCCTAAGACTGCAGGGGAAAAACCCATTAAATCCTAATGAAAATGTGCTCCTGGACCAGAGCCCAGTCAAGTTTTTAAAGTACACTGCTCACAGTAATGTAGATCACTTCTTCACTGAGTGAAACTTAAGAGGGAGCATTCACTTTCTATAACAACTTTAACATAAAACATGCACCACCTGCCTGCCATTTGAAGAAATACACTTCATGAATTGATTAAGGCAGGGAAATATCCAATACATTTTACAGGCTTAAAACACAAAACTGTTTCTCCACAGTACCAAATTATAGAACAGGATGCTAAGTGTTGGTCCTCGAGGTTCACAACCCAGTTGGGTTTCAGGATTTCCCTAATGAATCCAGATAAGTCAAAACCCTTATTTCAGAACAAAAGGAGTCCTTTACCTTCACCTATCTTCCTCTCTGACACCCCCGTGCCTCAGGTTGAAACTGTATGCATTCTTGGAGTACTTTTGGATTCTAGCCTCGCGTTCCTCCCCTAATTTCTCAGATTATCCAGGATGCTCTTTATAAACTTCGACTCATTTGTTCGGTGTTGAATCTGGTAGCTCTTAATGTATTGATTCACTCTTTGGTCATTTCACAGGGACTACAGCAACTTCTACAAATGCCTTCATATCAAGGATGTGCGCCGTTTACAGACTATCCAAAATACCACTATCTGATTTCTAATTCACATCATCACCCCCAACCCCATCTTAAAGACGCTCACTGGCTTCCTATTATCGGATCATCTTTAAAATAGTGCTGCTTGTATTCAAGACACTAAGCTCTCTGTCACCTCATCCCTTATAGCCCAGCATGTACACTTAGGTCCACTTGCCTGGTCACCGAGAAATAATCCACAAGCACACCAGAAGCACTACCTTTTGTGTTCAGGGTCTTCCAACTTTGGAGCGCCGCCCCCTCTGCCTGCAAACATCTCTTGACAAATTTAAGACTGACCTTTAACACCCACCTGTTCAAAGATGTCTACCCTCCAGGTACAGTCCTGGAGATATTTGTAACACCCTTTTTTGTTCTTTCACCCCCCCCCCCCCCCCCCCCCAGTCCTTTCTAATATTGTAGTTCTACCCTATACCCTAGTGGGTCATGTCTTCTACTTTGATTTTCTGTCTCCTTTATTTTTAGATTGTAAACTGCCTCCCATAGGGCAAGATAGCAAAACTATAGCAAATTTGGAATATGCATGAGATCTATTTGCATGTACTACCACCATTGTATGCAAATGGATCTCAGGCATATTGGGAAAACCATGAAACCCTGACTGGGTTTCGGACCTCGGGGACCAACATTGAGCACCCCCTAGTTATAGAATGAGGGGGTTGGTGTGTGTTGGTTTTTCTATATATTTTTTAACAATATATATGTAACACTGTATAAGAAAGTTTAGTATCCTCCAACACAAATTAGTGGAATTTTCAAGTTGTATGTTTAAACATAATCTGAATTGATGAAAAATACAGAACACTTTGTAAGTCAAGTAGAGAAATATGAGAAGGGGTGTAATGGTTGTTTACCCATTTTTCTCATGACCCATTTCATTGCAAATTTCTGACCACCTCTGTACTTCTGTTTTAGCCAGGTTGTCTTGAGCAAGCATATTTTCTTGCATTTGAAATGTGCTCATTTGAGACAGTGGTGGGGAGTGAAGGAGGAAGTTCCAGCTGCTGAAAAGTCATTGGCTGAGGCGAAATGATAGAGAGAGGGGTTCTGCTGCTCTAGCTGGTTAGAAATTTGGTTGCCTCGCTGTCCTGTTATGGTGACACTATGGCTCTTAAATTACTGTGGCACCAAAAGCAGAGCTAACATATGAAAATGACCTGCAGCATTCTCCCCCCCCCCCCCCCCCCCAAAAAAAAAAAAAACAAAACAAAAAAAAAACACTATTCTAATGGTTAGAATGCTACAGATCTTGAATTGACATTTGCAGCCTGGTTCAGAATGTGATATTATCTGGCAGAGCGATAAGGTTTCAATCTGTACTGGCAGATGTTCTTGATGACAACTTCTGGTTTGTCTTGCATCTAAAGAATGATTCTTAGTACACAAATGTTTGTGGGAATCAGGACTCATCACTTTTTCTTTTCTTCCCTTGATTACAATATGTGCTTTTGTATTCTCTCTCATCCTTGTGTCCCAGGAGTATCCAGGGGTGTCGGGTTCATCAGGTTTGATAAGAGGATTGAAGCAGAAGAAGCTATTAAGGGCCTGAATGGGCAGAAACCACCAGCTGCCACAGAACCAATCACCGTTAAGTTTGCAAATAATCCAAGCCAAAAAACAAACCAGGCTATCTTGTCCCAGCTGTACCAGTCTCCAAATAGGAGGTATCCAGGACCTCTGGCACAGCAAGCCCAGCGTTTTAGGTATGTGTAGGGTACAAAATATGTTGCAAATGTATTTTCCTTTCCTCATCAGTCTCCTTGCGGTTCCTCTGGCATTTGAAGTTTTATCATTTTTAAAATCTCACTGTCAAGGATTTAGGGGTAAGGGAGTATTTTTATATTTGTCCCTTGTTGCTTCTGCCCCCCCCCCCCCCCCCCAAACTATGCTAAGCTGGAAATGTGAGATCATTAAATAAACTGTCATATTATTGAACCAGAAGCAGTCTTTTTCCTGTAATGATTGGTACTGATTTTAGATTTTAAATCACCCAGTTTTTAGTACATGCCATCCTTGCTTTGTCTGGGCAGCCTGAATGCAGTCATTTGCAAACCTTCAGGAAATTATTACAGGAGACAGGTTTGTACTGCATATCACTGTTTCAGCCTTTTCTCACTGTTAATGAGAGATTTTTGGTTTACATGGTATATTTGGTATGTATTTGTCACAGAAACCATTCTATGCAGTTCGTCAAATACATACTATACTCTCCTTGATTACCATTCTGTTCCCCTTCTTACTCATGCTATAGTTATTTCGAGGCTTGATTATTGCAATTCCTTACTGCAAGGCCTACCGCAATGTCAACTGCACAAGTTACAAGCTATTCAAAATACTGTGGTTAAATTATTATACAGAGTCAAGAAATAAGTCATAGTATCCGACCTGATTAAAGAACACTAGCTTCCAGTTTATCGCATTTTGTTTTATTGCATTATGTTTAAAATTTTAATTCTTGTTAGGGCTGCATTTAAATTTACATTTTTAATCACATGAATAAAGCCAGCAGTCTATTTTGGAGAGGGGGGAGGGGAGGGCACATGTTCCCCTCCCCCGCCCCCACATTAGATATCATACTTTTACTGATGTGGATGAAGCCCTGCCAGATGAAGAAATGCAAGTAAGGCCTCACAAACAACTTATAAAGGGGCATTAACATTTCCTTTGTCCTGCTGGTTATGCCTCTATGCAGCCTAGAATCATATGGGCTTTGGCCAATGCCTTGTCCCTGTCATTTCTTTCTATATAACATCACCACAATTCATCCCTTCTGTTCTGAGCACCCTACTAAAACCCTTAACCACACTTACCGCCTCTCACTTATACTACTGCACTTGCTTCTCACTGGTCTCCCACTAAACCATCCCTCTCCCCTTCAATCTGTTCAAAACTCTGTTGCACGACTTATGTTCCGCCAGTGTTGCTGTGTTCATATTAGCCCTCTCCTCAAGTTACTTCATTGGCTCCCTATCTGTTTCTGCATACAATTCAAACTCATTTTATTGACTTACATATGCATTCACTCTGCAGCTCCTGGGTACGTTTCCACTCTTTCTCCCCCTACACTCCTCCCTGGGAACTCCGTTCATCAGGTAAATCTCTTATCTGTGACCTTCTCCTCCACTGCGTTCTCCAGACTTTCTTTTATCTTGCTGAATCAGTATGTCAAGCTCCAACTCTGGCCATCTTCAAATCTAAGCTAAAAGCCCACCTTTTTAAGGCTGCTTGAAACTCCTAACCCCTCCTACCCATATGTTATAATTCCCACTTTACGTAATTCCCTTATCCCATATTTGTCCTGTTTGTAGAGCATAGACTGTCTCTTAACATGTTCAGCGTACAGCGCGGCATACATCTAGTAGCACTATGGAAGTTAGTAGTAGTATTGTTTTGCCACCTCAAGATCTTCAGACATCACCTCTCCCATGTATATCAGCCTATCACCCCTTATTACATACAGCTGCTTTAGCTTTTACACCCCAGGTGCATCAGTCTGCACTTCTTATGAAATTGTAATAGCCAAACATTAAACAATTCCAGTTGTAGATCACTTCGCATGTGTTCTCTTCAAGGTGCCCACTCTCTTGCAAATCTTGATGTCATCTATAAAATGACAAACTTTTCCTTCATTTATTGAATAGAATCAGCCCAAGTTACAATCCCTGAGCGACTTATGAGAACCAAAGACGGTAGTCAGAGGTGCTTGCATTGGAAAAGATATCTGACTTATTGTCCTGTATGAACCGTTATTGATACAAGGTCCTCCCTTTCAGGCTATCATTTCTAACATTAATCAAGTAATCTCAGCAAATCGATGCAAGTGGCATTATCTTTTTTTTTTCTTCCATACTTTGCAGACTGGCTTATGGCAGCCACCTCCATTTATATCTAAATTTCAGAGCTGAAACGTCCTAGTACCCACAAACAAGATTCCCTTCCTAGGGGGCTGTTCAAGACTCACTGTAAGTGAGTTTTTCTAAATGAAGTAGCACTGCATTCTATAGCTGTCACAGCTGTAGCATTGCAGACCAAAATACACCGCTTGAGTTTTCTGTTGTCAGGATGTAGGGCTGCTGAGGTACATATGGACCTGTTTTGTCTGCCTAAACGTGAGGACCTGAATGGGTTTCATGTTGTGGAACCAGTGTGTACACTTTTCTTTACTTCATACTTTTTTTTTTTTTTTTTTAAAGTAGTGGCACTGAAACATGGCTAAACACAACCTGACCATAGGTGTTCTGTATGTGCCACTGAATGATAAAACTGCCCCATATTCAGCTTCATGCAATATTTTACTGAGTGTTTTCTCAAGAATTAGTTCAAACTGTCAACCAAGTTGCTCTGTTTTGTATCAAGAACAAGACGATCCCTCTGGGAAGATTTGGGACTTCACAATTTTTAATTGCATCCAAATCAAGCCAATTTCCTCTCCCACACTCAGAATTGTACCAGACAGGTTCAGCAGGGCTCATGAATGACTTGCAATAACAAAATGTTGCACAGTATCTTGCAGCCTTATGGAACCCCTTAAGTAGACATCTGCCAGCAGTGAAAATGCAAAGCTACCCCTTGTTCTGCTTAGTACACCTAGTCTGATGATCTAGTGCGGGAGGTAATGGTGCTAGGGCCACTTGATAACAGTGATCATCATATGATCGGATTTGATATTAGCTTTGAAGTAAGTATACATAGGAAATCAAATACGTTAGCGTTTAACTTTAAAAAAGGAGACTATGATAAAATGAGGAGAACGGTGGAAAGAAAACTTAGAGGAGCGACTGGAAGGGTCTAAAATTTGCATCAGGCATGGATGCTGTTCAAAAACACCATCCTGGAAGCCGAGGCCAAATATATTCCGCTTATTAAAAAAAGGAGGACGGAAGACACAGCCGGCATGGTTAAAAAATTAGGTGAAGGAAGCTATTAGAGCTAAAAGAAAATCCTTCAGAAAATGGAAGAAGGAACAGACTGAAAATAATAAGGAAAGCTAAGGGCGACTTTGAAAAAAAAGATTGCATTGGAGGCAAAAACACACAGTAAAAATTTTTTTTTAGGTATATTAAAAGCAGGAAGCTGGCAAAAGAATCAGTTGGACCACTAGATGACAGAGGAGTAAAAGGGGCGATCAGGGAAGACAAAGCCGTAGCGGAGAGATTAAATGAATTCTTTGCTTCGGTCTTCAACGAGGAAGATTTGGGTGGGATACCGGTGCTAGAAATTGGTATTAGAAGCTGACGAGTCGGAGAAACTTAATGAATTTTCTGTAAACCTGGAGGATGTAATGGGGCAGTTCTACAAACTGAAAAGTAGCAAATCTCCTGGACCGGATGATATTCATCCCAGAGTACTGATAGAACTGAAAAATGAGCTTGCGGAGCTATTAGAAATATGTCATTTATCCTTAAAATCGAGCGTGGTACCGGAAGATTGGATGGTGGCCAATGTAATGCCGATTTTTAAGAAAGGTTCCAGAGGAGATCCGGGAAATTATAGACCGGTGAGTCTGACGTCCGTGCCGGGCAAAATGGTAGAGACTATTATAAAGAACAAAATTACAGAGCATATTCAAAAGCATGGATTAATGAGACAGCATGGATTTAGTGAAGGGAAATCTTGCCTCACCAATCTACTACATTTCTTTGAAGGGGTGAGCAAACATGTGGATAAAGGGGAGCTGGTTGATATTGTGTATCTGGATTTTCAGAAGGCGTTTGACAAAGTACCTCATGAAAGACTCCAGAGGAAATTGGGGAGTCATGGGATAGGAGGTAGTGTTTTATTGTGGATTAAAAACTGGTTAAAAGATAGAAAACAGAGCGTAGGGTTAAATGGACAGTATTCTCAATGGAGAAGGGTAGTTAGTGGGGTTCTCCAGGGGTCTGTGCTGGGACTGCTGCTTTTTAACATATTTATAAATGACCTAGAGATGGGAGTAACTAGTAAGGTAGTTATATTTGCTGATGAGACAAAGCTATTCAAAGTCGTTAAGTCATGGGAGGATTGTGAAAAATTGCAAGCGGACCTTACGAGACTTGGGAGACTGGGCGTCTAAATGGCAGATGATATTTAATGTGAGCAAACGCAAAGTGCATGTGGGAAAGAGGAACCCGAATGATAGCTACGTCATGCAAGGTTCCACGTTAGGAGTCACGGACCAAGAAAGGGATCTAGGTGTCGTCATTGATACGTTGAAACCTTCTGCTCAGTGTGCTGCTGCTGCAGCTATGAAAGCAAATAGAATGTTAGGTATTATTAGGAAAGGAATGAAAAACAAAAATGAGGATGTTATAATGCCTTTGTATCGCTCCATGGTGCGACTGCACCTCGAATAGTGTGTTCAATTCTGGTTGCCGCATCTAAAAAAAGATATAGTGGAATTAGAAAAGGTGCAGAGAAGGGCGACGAAAATGAAAAAGGGGGTGGGACGACTTGACTTCCCTATGAGGAAAGGCTAAAGCGGCTAGGGCTGTTCAGCTTGGAGAAAAGGCGGCTGATGGGAGATATGATAGAGGTCTATAAAATGAGTGGAGTTGAATGGGTAGATGTGAAGCGTCTGTTTACCTTTCCAAAAATACTAGGACTAGGGGACATGCAATGAAGCTACAATGTAGTAAATTTAAAACAAATCGGAGAACATTTTTCTTCACTCAATGTGTAATTAAACTCTGGAATTCGTTGCCAGAGAATGTGGTAAAGGCGGTTAGCTTAGCAGAGTTTAAAAAAGGTTTGGATGGCTTCCTAAAGGAAAAGTCCATAGACCGGTATTAAATGGACTTGGGGAAAATCCACTATTTCTGGGATAAGCAGTATAAAATGTTTTGTACATTTTTAGGATCTTGCCAGGTATTTGTGACCTGGATTGGCCACTTTTGGAAACAGGATGCTGGGCTTGATGGACCTTTGGCCTTTCCCAGTATGGCAATACTTGTGTCTTGCATGGACTGGCAACAGATGCTCTGGCTACTTAGACTTGGTACCTCTTTACTTACCAATCTTTGCTATGAACGGTATAAGAACATCTTCCTCCCAACCTGCACAAATTCCAGAAGCAGTTGGACATCCAAGATACTTAAGGCACACTGCTGACCTCCTCAGAACTAGTTTCCCTTGCTCAACGGGTTCAGAGTTCTACCTTTGTGCAGGTTCCAAATGTTTTCCATTGTTGGTCACTCAGAATGTGAGCTTTTTATTCTAATCTCTAATTGCCAACCCTTACAACATGAAAATTGAGCAGCAGTTAAGTCTCTAGTCTGGGACTTCAATGTCTATCCAAGACATCATAGTAGTTATTGGAAACCATCTATCAGTTGTACCTACCCGTTCGAATGGAAGAGGTCTTACATATGTTTTACAAATAGGCATGACTCTGATGTTCTGACACATATTGCATTATCTAGGTCTCACGTTTTCATAAGAGTGCAGCTGATCGTGCCCTGAGTGATAGGCTTACAGTTGATAGCTGTGCTCTAATGTCCCAGTTTAGAGGTATTCTTCATGTCAAATTACCATTACAAATACCTCCTGTATCGTGCAACCTCAGTATTGCTGTAATATGACAAAAGCCACTGTTAGGATCCAGTAGAATCTGCTTCCTCCAAGCATGTTACCTGGAAGGTACTCTGTGGTAACTTAAGCTTGAAGAACAAGTCAGCTTCAACCGTAGTTATCTGAGCCATATACTCAATTTCATTGAGGTAGTGACAGATAAGACCAACCAGACTGTACTGAAAGGTGGCCAGGGTAGTACCTGTTACTCCATGTGTGGAAATACTTTGTACTTTTATGCCATCCTCTTACCATAAATCTGTTAGGAGCAAGTTAGTGTTGTGTTTATCAGTAAAATAAATTTCATTAGATGAGAGCTATTGCAGCTACTGAAATCTGCTTTTCTGAAATTCTGTTTGTAAAGTAGCCCGATTATAACATTAGCAAGTTGCTAATGTTATAATCGGGCTAATCCTCAACAATGGACAACTTCTACTAAATCAAACAGCCCTGAGCTGGGTGTTTTGATTGTCAGGCTTGTTAATGAAAAAAACATTGTTGCTTACCTGTAAGAGATGCTTTACAGAGGCTCCCTAATCTCCTCTCATGGTTTCCAATATCATCTTTATGCCGATGACACCCAGCTTTATCTCTCCACACCAGACATCACTGCAGAAACCCAGACCAAAATATCGGCCTGCTTATCCGACATTGATGCCTGGATGTCCTACCGCCACTTGAAACTGAGCTTATTGTCTTCCCTCCCAAACCCACTTCTCCTCTCCCTCCACTCTCTATCTCAGTTGACAACACCCTCATCATTCCCGTCTCATCTGCCCGCAATCTTGGAGTCATTTTCGACACCTCCCTCTCCTCCTCTGCGCATATCCAGCAGATTGCCAAGACCTGTCGCTTCTTCCTCTATAACATTAGCAAAATTCACCCTTTTCTTTCTGAGCACATCACCCGAACTCTCATCCACTCTGTCATTACCTCTCGCCTTGACTACTGCAACCTACTCCTCACTGGCCTTCCACTTTGCCATATATCCCCCCTTCAGTCCATTCAGAACTCTGCTGCACGTCTTATCTTCCGCCTGGACCGATATACTCATATCACCCCTCTCCTCAAGTCACTTCACTGGCTTCCGATCAGGTACCGCATACAGTTCAAGCTTCTATTAACCTACAAATGCACTTGATCTGCAGCCCCTCCTTACCTCTCTACCATCATCTCCCCTTACGTTCCTACCCATAACCTCCACTCTCAAGTCAAAGCCCTCCTTTCAGTACCCTTCTCTGCCAACTCCAGGCTCCGCCCTTTCTGCTTCGCCTCACCCCATGCTTGGAATAAACCCCCTGAGCCCATACGCCAGGCCCCCTCCCTGCCCATCTTCAAAGCCTTGCTCAAAGCCCACCTCTTCAATGTCGCCTTCGGCACCATACCTCTATTCAGGAAATCTAGACTCTCCCACTTGAAACCTGACATTTTGCCTATTAAATTGTAAGCTCTTTTGAGCAGGGACCGTCCTTTTGTTAAACTGTACAGCGCTGCGTAACCCTAGTAGCGCTCTAGAAATGTTTAGTAGTAGTAGTAGACTTTAAAAATCTGAGCTCTTAGAACTGTCCTGGTGCTATGTGACATTGCCTACTTCTGTGCCTGATTAATCTTGTCTCTGTGAAATTACCTGTTCATGTAAGCAACAATGCTTTTAATTGCCTGAGGAATCCTGACCTTAGCAAGAGATAAATTGTAATTTCTTTATCAAGCAGATGAATCCATTACAAATGGGTTGTGTCCATCAACCAGCAGGGGGAGATAGAGAGCACTGAAAAACCATAGTGCCTCATGGCCAGCTAGCTCCATCTGCCTTTTCTGTATTCTCGGTCTCCCCAGCAGGGTGGTCGCAGCTTATTCAGCTCCTTCAAAAAATCTGCCTGGGGTGGCTCCTGTGCTTTGGCCAGTAGGTAGCAGGGGTGTTGGGTTCTATTGCAGCTACACTTTAAAGGCACATAGGTTCGCCCTTTCCCTGCCTTACCCGGCCTCCAATGTGGATGTAGACACATAGGTTTGCCCTGTCCCTGTCTTTTCCCACACTCTCCTTTGTGGATGCAGGCACATTGGTTCGTCCTTTCCCTGCCTTTCCCACTCTACTGATTCTCCGGAGTTGGAAATTTGCCTGTATTGCAGTTGCCTCTAACTTTCCTCACAGTGTTTAAAAAAAAAAAAAAAAAGTCGCGTTCCGCTTTGGTGCTGAGATTCCAGAAAAGAGGTTTTCTTCTGATTGTGCAGCGTGACCGGAGCTCAGGGACTCGGTCTGGTGAGGTAAATGCGTTTTGTAGCTCCTCCGGGGAGGGCCCGCAATCGGGATGGTTTTGGCGCGAATCCGCCGTTTTTGGCGATGGCTTTGTGGAGGAGTGGCCTAGTGGTTAGGGTGGTGGACTTTGGTCCTGGGGAACTGAGGAACTGAGTTCAATTCCCAGCACAGGCAACTCCTTGTGACTCTGGGCAAGTCACTTAACCCTCCATTGCCTGCCGCATTGAGCCTGCCATGAGTGGGAAAAAGCGCGGGGTACAAATGTAACAAAAAAAAAGTTAAGCGCTGTTCCCGTTGTGGCAAGTGCAGATCAGCAGCGGGGCCCTGTAAGTCTTGCTCTTCAGACGTCAGGGCTGGCACGAGCATGGCGAGCGATGTTTCTTCCCGCTCAGTGGAGCTAGCAGCGGGTGCCATTTTGGACGCGCCGCATGGCGCGACCCCCGCAGAAACGGAGGGGTTTGAAACTGGAGGGGAGCCTCGTGTGGAGGCTAACAGGGGAGCTTCTATCCCCGGACTGGAACCGGGAGGCCAGGGTGAGCCCTTCTCCCCTGAGATTGTGTTGCTGCTGCATAAAGCGTTCATGTTAAAAAAAGCTCTCCCACAGGGGTCTCATTCTGCCCTGCTAACTGTTCTACCTCCAGTGGAGCGCGGGGTCGGATTGCCGTCAGTCGCGTTTTCCCCTGACAGCTGGCCGCAAGACAAGCGCGGAAGGGTTAATTCCCCTTCAGAGAGTGGTGCACCCACCTTCTCCCCCCCCCCCCCCCCCCCCCCATGGTCGGGATGTGAGGATTCTGAGGGGTCTGGCAGTCTCGCGTTTTGAAGAGCCAGAGGAAGGAGCTGGATTGCCACCGGATCCAGATTATCCTTCCGCGGTGAGGGTTTTCCAGTGTTCGCCCTTCGAGCCGCTAAGGCGAGCTTCAGAGAAGGATGTGACCCTAAAGACGGTCTTTTTGGTGGCCATTACTTCGGCGAGGCGGGTGTCTGAGCTCCAGACGCTGTTCTGTCGAGACCCTTTTCTGCAATTCTGAGTCTAGAATGGTACATATGGTGCCTTCCTTCCTGCCTAAGGTGGTTTCAGCATTTCACCTAAACCAGCCTATTTTCCTGCCTTCCTTTTCCAGAGAAGAGTTTCCAGAAGCCTTTGGGCAATTGCACCTTCTAGATGTGCAAAGGGCTCTGTTGCAGTATCTGCGCATGTCAAATGCTTTTAGGACCTCTGATCATCTTTTTGTCCTGTTATCTGGTCCACGCAGAGGGTCTCCAGCGTCTAAAGCCACTATAGGCCGTTGGCTCAAGGAAGCTATTTTAGCCTATCTGCTGCCGGCCAGCCTCCGCCTGAAGCCTTCAAGGCACATTCCACAAGAGCGATTTCCTCTTCTTGGGCTGAAACTGGAGCACTCTCTCTGCAAGAGATGTGCAGTGCAACGACATGGGCTCTTTTGCCTGACATTACAGGCTGGATGTGGCTGCCAGGAGAGACGCGCATTTTGGAACACAAGTGCTGGCGCGTGGTGTGGCTTGTTCCCACCCTATCTAGGGATTGCTTTGAATACATCCCATTCGTAATGGATTCATCTGCTTGATGACAAGGAAGGGAAAATTAGGTTCTTACCTTGGTAATTTTCTTTCCTTTAGTCATAGCAGGTGAATCCATGAGCCCTCCCTCAGTGATTCATTGTGTGATGTTGTTTTATGTTCAGTTCTTCCTGTAGATATGTACCCTTATTTGGAGAAGTGGGAAAACAGTCTTCAGGATTTCTGTTCTGTTACAGGAGGTTGAGTTCGTCCCTCCTTTGTGTTACTGCACCTGTTCTGGGGCATTCATCTGCTGTGAGGAAAGTTCATGTTATGCTACTTTGTGGTGTAACACAGCTTTGGAAGCTTCAAGTACTGAAGAGGCAGATGGAGCTAGCTGGCCATGAGGCACTATGGTTTTTCAGTGCTCTCTATCTCCCCCTGCTGGTTGATGGACACAACCCATTCATAATGGATTCATCTGCTATGACTAAAGGAAAGAAAATTACCAAGGTAAGAACCTAATTTTCCCTTCCTTGTTGATCATTGATGGCAAATATAAAGCACCATAAATTAAAAAAAAATACTTTTAAGTATTTTTAAATAGCTACCTAACAATAATTAAACATGGCCCTCAGTCCATTAGTGAGATGGAGGTTGTTCAGTCTTTTGGGCAATGAGTACCAGTTGCTTAGCTTGCTTCTAGTTGGTAAGATGTTGCATATGTGCACTTGGTGCTAAGAGCTTTTAGCTTTTGAAACCAGCTGATCTCTGGAGACTAACATGGCAGATTTAAATGAGCTATGCTAGAGACATGGGTAAGGTATTATCTTCAGTCAACCTCTGTGTTGCCTTGGAGGAAAAAAGGCATCTGAAAGGAAAGCACTAATTTGATGTAGCAGAAAATGAGCCATAGCAAGGACCTGCCCTCCAGGTAATGCACTGTTGTCGCACACCATGGATGTCTGCAGGGGTACATGCCTAGGAAGGAAGGGTTATGTAGTATTTGGAGTTCGCAATCCACCCATTAGTATTGGAGCTAGTGTGGCTATTGGGCCTAAGGATTGCCTAGTAACTGCTTCACATGACCTAGATACTTTTAAAATGTGTTGAACTGGCTGTCCTGGTTGATATGGGTACCAGCAACTTAGAAAGCTGTGGAAGGGAGGTTCTAGAAGCCAATTCTAGCTTTAGGTAGCATTTTCAGAAATGTTTTCTGTTCCATATGCAAGACTCCATACTTGTCCATGTAAAATTAGTATGGCTGTACACTGATTAAAAGGGTTAATCACATGATTAATTGAAATTGAAATTTTTAATTTTATCATTAATTGCATAAAGTGTCCCCCTCACATTTTCACCTGTATAGTGCAAAATATAGACTGCAGATGCCAATTCTCAAAACTGACATATTGTACGTCAGTTACTAAACTGAAAATAAAATAATTTTTCTTAACTTTGTCAGGTGATTTTATTTTTCTAATCATTTTATTCCCTGTCTCTGGTTCTGTTCCTCTGTGCTCTGAACTCTATTTTCAGGGCCTCCTCTCTCCTCACTATTTTTTCTCTCCTCCTCCTTCACTTCTTCCCCCTATAACATCTTTCAGGTTTAACTTTCTGCCATTTTTCTTCCTCCTTATATCTGTCTTGTTTCTTTCCCTTACCTTCCCCTTCACCCTCACCCATGGGCACCACATCCTCTCTTCTTCTGTCTCTCCTCCCCTCCATGGACACAATCTCCGGTCTCACCTCCCACCTCGTGGGCACAATCTCCTCTCTTCTCTCTAGCGTCCGACACCTGCAGCAGGAAACAGGAAGTTTATCAGAGAAGGTGGGACGCTAGAGAGGGAGGACTCCGGTTACAGAGAGGAGTGGAGCAGCGTGTGCTTAATGCTGCTGTGTACAAGGCAAGTTTGGAGGGTGGCAGGCGGGATGAGATGCCAGAGAGCGGGGTGGCAGAAGAGAAAAGGCTGCCAGTGTATGGTGGTGGGTAGGAGAGAATAACCCCCCAGGAGCACCGGGGAGGGAGGGGGCAGCGGTAGGAGAGAGAGAGCAGCGTTATGCGATTATTCAAGTTAAAATTATTAGATTAATTGCGTTATGATGCATTAAATGAATAGTCTTAAAAATTAGTTCTGTGGTGCACAAAAGGCAGAATAATTCCAGCTACGTGTACAAAATATTGGGTTCTAAGTTTGAAGTTACCAGACAATTTAAAAAAAAAAAAAAAAGCATTGGGGGGGGGGGGGGGGAGCTAACAGAAATTATGTGAAGGAAAAGGGACAGAGAACAAACTTGACAATATTGCCATTACTTTATATAGGTCTTTGTTGTCTCCACACTTTGGTTGTGGGTGGTTCTGGTTGCCCCATCTCAAAACAAAATAGCAGAAAAGGCTCAGAAGGGTGGTGGTAAAATCCCTTATGAAAGTACAAACAGGTTAAGGTTCCTTAGCTTGAAAAACGCTGAGGAATATGTTTTGTTTTTTTGTATTTTGGTTCTGTTCTTTTTTTTTTTTTTTTAAACACCATAAAAGTAAATAAAACAAAAATAGAGGAAGCACCATGAAACTAACACAAGATTAAAAATGTAATTTTGCAGCTCATAGTTAAACTATTAATCTGTTATTGAAGAATATGGCCAAAGTGATAAAATAGGGTTCAAAAGAGAATTGGATACATTTCTGGAGGAAGAGTTAAATTATTAGCCTGATAGACTGATGAAGCTTTTACTTATCCCTTGAATGAGATCTTGATTCATTTTTGGGAGCTGCAGGATACTTGTGACCAGACATAGTAACTGTTGGGAGAGAATGCTGGGCTTGATTAACCTTGGTCTGTTTTGAGATGACTTATTTTATGCACTGAATGGTGTGACTTTTTGGTGGTATTGGGGTGTTTTCCTCATTTGGAGGTTGACCTAAAGTTTGAATTTTTAGGTGCTTAGAATGCTAAGAGTAGTACTTCAAATTTTGTTATGCCACATAATCTTTTGGGAACTGTATCTGAACCTGTGTTCACCTTCATTTTCTGGCCATTGAGCTTGTAATTTGCTTGAAGTATGCTCTGCCATGAGAATTATCCAGTGCCAAGTTTTTTATTTTCTAGATGTGCTAGGGTTGTTTTAAACTTAGTTTATAAAGTTAATTCTTTCACATGAAGTAAGAGTCTGCAAATCATGAAGATGGTGCTTTCCATCTTTAAGAAGATGTTGAAGTCATGGAAAAGATAACCATTTAGCATAATTTTAGCCTTGGGAAGTTGTGCTTTAAAATATTAGATTTTTTTGAAGGTGTAAACTACCATTTAGATGGAGGGGATGATATTGATATAGTATCTGGATTTCTATAAGATGTTTGATGATGAAAAAATGAATTGGAGGGCGGCAGCACTTTGTTGCTTGGAAACTGGTTAAATGTTATGAAACAGCAATTCTCAATGGATATAGTTAGTGAAGTACCCCAAGGATCCATACTGGGACCAGTTAAATATATTCTGACCAGGAACAGCAGCAATGTGCAAAGTAGTGAAATTTACAGCTAATTTCTCAAAATGGTCAAAATGCAAGTGAACTGAGGAATTACTGGAGAGCCTTAGAGAGCTGGGTGTCTGAATGTCAGGTGAAGGTTAACATAGATGAGTGCAAAGGTTTAAAACACTAACTGTAAGCACATATTGTATTCCATACTGAGAGTCACCACTCAGCAAACAGATCTTGGACTTATTTGTGGTCAAATTAATTAAATTCTTAGTTCAGTGTACAACTGTCTATAAAAGAAAATAGAATTACTCAGAAAGGAATATAGAACATCATAATGCACCATAATGGTCCATGATGCAACGGTGCCTGGAGTTTTATTGCACTGGTCATCATATCTCAGATATAGCAGAACTAGAAATGTTGCAGAGTGGCAACAAATGATGAAGGGGATGGAAGGGTTAGGTCATTGTCTAGAAAAAAGGAGACAGGTTCAAAATCAAGAGGATTGTGGAACAATTTGTACTAGGACTAGGAGACCAGTATGCTAACTAGTAGCAGATTATAAAACAAATCTAGAAAGTTGTTAGAAAATACTGTGTTGACTGCCAGCGAATTTGATATAGGCTGTAATTAAGTTTTGTTTAGAAACTTCTCCAAATCTGTATTATTCTGTATACCTTTGTCCTTTTTTGGATTGCTTGGTACTTTTTAAGTGACTTAGGCTAGCCACTGTCAGGGTGGCAGGCTTGATGAGCTGTATTTTCCTTTCTGTCTTGGCATTACTACTATCTGTAATTTTGTGGATGCAATTGTTAGTATATCAAAGTTGGAGTAAGAGAAGTTATGGTCTAGGTTTATTATATGAAAGTAGCAGCAGTTGAATCCAGGAATAAGTGGGTTGTGTCTGTCTACCAGCAGGTGGAGATGGAAATCACTGACTTTCAATTAGGGATTTAGCATGGCTAGGTACTCAGTGAGTCGGTATGTCATCTACCGAAGCTGCCCACCGAGCCAGGCCACAAAGTCCCCCGCATCTACCAGGATGACCTGCTTGGTCCAAGAGCAGTGCTGCATTCCTTATCTCATGCAGCAGTAACTGGTGGGTTGTCTCCGTCTACCATCAGGTGGAGATAGAGATAACTTAAACTGGAGTGATAATGGATGACCAGTCCCTTCAGTAGCCGTTATCTGTCTCGAGCAGGTGGTAGACAACTTTCATCAGTTCCTGTATTCTGTTCTGGAGTTTTCTTCTGGGCTGCTGGCCAGTTGAGAGTTTGGCCACTGTTGGTCCTATTGGGAAGCATACCTGTTCAGTTGGGTCCCTGTTTCACCCTGTCTTACTTTGCATCCCAGCCTTGGGTCCGATTGTTCCTCGCCAACGTAAAAAAATAAATAAAAGGCACAGACGAACAGCTGCTGACCGGAACGGTGTTTCCCTTGGCCCGCGGAGCCTCTTTGGCAGTGGGCCTGCACTGGGTGGTGCTGCCGTGCTCCTAAGCCACGTTTTCAGCGAGTACCTGATTTTTTTTTCTCTTTTGGTGACAGGTTGTTCCAATCACATTAACAGCATGGCAGCAGACGTGGTAAAGCGATGTTCCAACTGCAGGAAAAAGAGATCTGCAGTATACATCTGCTTAGTGGTTGCTCAGAGCTCGTCGCAAAGGATGGGACTGCGACTTCAGGATCATTGATTTCCCTTGCTGATCCTTCAGATGCTACTGTGGTTCCCGCCAATCAGCTGGCGGTGGTGTCAGATCCTTTGTGGAGTCCTGCAAATTTGGCCTCCTCTTCTGGGGCTTCCCTTCCTTCTTTGTGCCTGCCCCGGCCCCTCTAGTGGAACTGGTGGGGTGGGGGAGGGATTTTCGCCCGAATTTATCCTGCTGCTTCATCAGGCCTACTTATTAAGAGGGCCCTCCCTCAGTCGTAGCTCCTGACTGACTCCTCCAACCTGGGGTGCTCTTTATAGGATTTGGGATCTCCTTCCCAGAAACTCCTTGACCATCCTGCTCAGAAGAGAAGACCGGGTGGATGTGGAGTCTGAAGCAGGGTCGGTGGCCCCATTTACCCACCTGCCTTCTATTGCTTCCCTATCTGGGGATTCTCTCTGCTCCTTGTGTCTTGAACTGGAGGAGGCAAATTGATCCAGGAGGAACTGGATGATCACATGGCTGTTTGCATTTTCTATAGAGATCAGTTGCCTTCTCTGATTTCCAATGCCTTGGTGACCTTGAATATAGCTTGACCCTGATGCAACTACGACTTGCGGTCAATCCTAGGATTGCCAGCACCAGGAATGCAAAGGCATTCCCTGTGCATAAAGGCATTCCCTGTGCATAAAGGCATTCAGGAACTCATTAAAGCTCAGTGGTCAGATCCTGATGGGGGGGGTCTCCTTGGTGCAAATGCTATAGCCCATCTTTACCCTGTCATTGCTGATCAGACCGAAAAGTGTGGTCTTCCTATCATGGACGTGCTGGTGACACAGGTTACCAAGAAGACTACTCTGCCCCTTGGGGGGGGGGGGGGTGTAGCTCTCAAGGATATGCAGGACGGGCATCTTGAGGCTTCCTATAGTTCATACGCGGCAAGGTTGTACCTTAGCTGGTCCAGCAGGCTTTGGAGTAGGATGTGAATCCTGCTTGGCCTTGAGCTCTGTGAGATCCCATTTGAAATTGGGGGTTGGCCTATTTGGCTGATTGTGATCTGGTCTGAAGGCATCCTCTCGGCATCCTCCACTATTGGGCAGTGAATTTGGCCTTGAAGCAGCGCCTCACTAGCTTACTTTCAGGGCAACCTCCTATTTGATGATGACCTGGAAAAGATCGTGAAGGATCTGGGGGACTCCAAGGGACAGTGGATTTTGGAGGATAGATTCAAGTCCACCCCTTGGGCCGGGACCTCCTGGCCTCGTCTTCGGGAGGCTCGTCGGTAGTACCCGGGTCCTCCCGTGGCACCTTTTCAGCGCCCTAGATTTTAACGGTTTTGAGGGTACCTAAATCTGGCTGCGACCGGGCTCATGTGTTCTTCCCAATGATGGGGTGCCAGTTCACTCTTCGTTCTGGAGCATAAGGGTCGGCTGACCCTTTTCTTCGAAGAGTGGGCCAAATGTCAAACCAATGGGTCTTGGATATTGTCAGAGATGGTTACAGGCTTGAATTGTTGCACCTGTCGGTAATGCATTTTTGGAGTTTGTGCGCAAGTATCATCAAACAGGCAGCGGTCGAAGCCACTCTGCGTTTCCTGTTGGACCTGAAGCCAGCTGTGGCAGCAGCTCATCCAGGAACCCCTGGATGTTCTTCCCAATGATGGGGCGCCAGTTCACTCTTTGTTTCAGAGCATAGGGGCTCAGCTGACCCTTTTCTACAAAGTGGGCCAAACTTACTTCAGATCAATGGTTCTTGGATATTGTCAGAGATGGTTACAGGCTTGAACTTGATGCACCTGTCAGCAAGGCATTTTTGGAGTTTCTTTGTGCAACTGTCACCAAACAGGTGGTGGTCGAAGCTACTCTGCGTTCCCTTTTGTATCTAGGGGCTGTGGGGTTCTGGTTCCTTCAGAGGTACGCACGAGGCGTTATTCCATTTACTTTTTTGGTTCCCCGGAAAGAGGGAGACTTTCATCCTATTTTCAACCTCCACAAGGTCAATCAGTCCTTACGAGTTCAACATTTTCAAATGGAAAAGCTTCACTCAGTGGTAGCAGCGGTGCAGCTGGGAGAATTTCTAAAGGCATTGGACCTCAAGGAGGCCTACCTGCATATTCCCATTTGGGCTCCGCTTCAGCGTTTCATGCTTTTTGTTGTTCGGGACACCATTTTCAGTTTCGGGCCCTCCCCTTTGGCCTAGCAACGACTCCATGTACCTTTTGAAAGGTCATGGTGATTGTGGCGGCCCTCAGACGGGAGGGAATCAGAGTTCATCCCTACTTGGACGACTGGTTGATTCCAGCAGATGCTCTGAGTTGGCAGGCAACTGATCAAGTCATAGCTCGGTTACAGTCTTTAGTTATCAACCTTTCCAAGAGTCATCTGGTTCCGTCTCATACCTTGTTTTTTCTCAGGGCTCACTTCGTCACTGCACAGGTCTGGGTATTTTTGCCAGAGGACAGGAGGATCAAGCTGCATGCTCAGATTCACAATATCCTCTGCTTGTCAAGCCCTCAAGCCTGGGACTATGTGCAGTTGGGCTCCATGGCAGCCCACGTGTGGCCTTTACAGCTGTTGCTGCTGAGCTGGTGGTTGCCGGTTTCTCAACTCTCAGTTCCAGTTTCTGTGGCTTCCTCAGGCCTGCCACAGTCCTGGTGGCTCCACAACCAGTTTAATGAAGGGGGGATGCCGCGGGTGTCTCCACAGTGGGTAGTCATGGTGACAGATGCCAGCCTTTCCAGCTGAGGTGCTCTGTCTCCATCGGTGCGCACAGGGTTCTTGCACCACGCTGGAGGTAACATGGCAGACTCAATCAGCTGGAACTGCGGGCGGTGAGGTATCCTTTATGGGAGTTTCATAATCTGCTGTCAGACAAGGTGGTCTGATTTTGTTTAGGACAACACAATGGCGGTGGCTACATCAATCAGGGTGGCACACAAAGCAGGGCTTTGTCTTCCGAGGCAGACCACCTGGAGTGGGCGGAAGCCCATCTGCAGTGCCTCTCGGCAGCTCACGTGGTGGGGCAGTTCAACGTGCAGGCGGATTTTCTTAGCTGCCACCTGCTGGATCCAGAGGCATGGGAATTCAAAGAGGCGTTTTACATGATTTGTCAAAGATGGGGCGTTACGGAAATGGTCCTGATGGTGACCCGGACCAATGCCAAGGTGTCAGGTTTGCTGGGTCCGCCGGCCTGGACGCGCTACTGCGGCCGGAGTCAGTCCTTTTCTACTATCGTTCTTGCAATTTTCTGTGTGGCATCACTCTGCGGATGGTGCCTTCCTTTTTGCCAAAGATTCTCAGTATTTCATATCAATCAGCCCTTGTTTTTTATTTTCAGAAAGAGGACTATCCTGCAGAGTTTAAGATGCTCCGACTCTTGGATGTCCGTGCGTTCTGCTCCGATACCTTCAGATGTCTAATGAGTTTTGACGGTCGGATCACTTGTTCTCCTCTCTGGTTCTCGGTGAGGTGATGCCGCTTCTAAGGCTATCGCCTGGTGGATTAAGGACGCAATTTCCTCTGTGTGTTGGCTGGTTGGGTGCCTCTGGTGGCGTTGCGAGCCCACTCTACTAGGACTCAGTCCGCTTCTTGGGCCGAGATGTCGGTGTTATCCCTGGATGAAATCTGTCGGGCAGCTACTTGGGCATGATTGCACTCTTTTCACGGCATTATAGAGTGGATGTGGCTGCTAGATCAGATGTGATTTTTGGAGCAGCTGTGTTAGCGTGGAGGGGGGGGGGCACCGTTTCCCTCCCTAGTTAGGGATTGCTGTGGTACATCCTACCAGTTACTGGATTCATCTGCTGCATGCGCTAAGGAAGCTAAAATTAGGTCTTACCTGATAACTTTCTTTCCTTCAGCCGCAGCAGATGAATCCAGGATCCCTCATTTCTTTTTCCGTCGCGCAGGTCTATGGTTTGTTCTGTTCCTGGACTGTCTAGGTTGTTCTGAAGAATATTTAACAGAGAAGAGGACAGTTACCCAACAACTCATGGACTATCTTAACTTCCTCGATATTATGTCTTCCAATCAGGTTTCTGGTCCTCTTAGCACTGAAACAGTCCTAACAATGCTTATTGCAAACTTCAGAAAAGAGCTAGGTAAAGGCAGAAAGATCATGTTACAATTTGATATGTCCAGTGCTTTTCATACAGTGGGCCATGACATTCTACTCAATCTGTTAGATTGTATTAGTATATCCGGCAATGTTTTTCAATGGTTTAAGGGCTTTCTCACCTCTAGATTCTACCAAGTAAAACAATCTGGCCTCATCTCAGCTCCCTGGCCCCCTAATTATGGAGTTCCACAAGGTTGTTCTCTCTTCCCCATGCTGTTTACTATAATGATGGCACCTCTAGGTTATCTACTTGAATCAAATGGTTTCAACTGTTTCACGTATGCCAATGTTACATTGTCACTTTTGACAAAGATATCGAAGAAATGTTAACCAATATAAAATCAGGCCTAATGGAATTATGGGCAAAACAATTTCAAACTGAACCTTAACAGAGAAAAAAACCAAATTCTTAATACTAGCAAACCCTCCAACTGTTTACTACTTCTACTATTAATAACTAAATTTATCCACTGGAGCATAATTTGAAAATCATTGGAATAATAATTGATCCTCAGAAATACAAAATAGGAAACAAACTGAAAAATATAACTTACACCATTATCAACTGAGTGAGTATTGCTGTGTGATGCTATTTATCTAATTGACTTTCCTCACTGGGAGATTTTGAGGTGTCATTTTTGTTGTTCTTGGAAACCATGAAGGCGTGCTTGTGTATTTATTCAAACTGATGGTTTTTATAATAATAATTGATAAACATCTCATTTGAACCACAAATATTCAAATTAGTGTCTAATATATTCCATTCATTATGGAAACTAAAAAGATTAAGACTTTATTTTCAACACAATTTTCAGATCATTAACTGAATCCTTGGTACTATCAAAATTTGATTACTGCAATGCTGTTTATGTAGGACTTAAGTCCTCACAAACTGCTTAAAACAGCAGTTTTTGTACTTAAAGCTATTCAATATTCTAAAGTGACCCGCTTCTACTCAAACTATACTGGCTACCTATTCATGCATTACTTTCAAATTAGTTCATGCATTACTTTCAAATTATGTGCATTCACCCACCAAATAATTTATAGTTCATCCCCATCTTACATGCAGAATCTTATAGAGCTATCACTATGCAATGCTAAAAAATCATCTGGAGACTTCCTTGTATTTCACTTTCCTCGATGTAATAAAATATAAAACTATCCACAATGCTGGATTTTCATACCAAAGTACAACCAGATGGAGCTTTTTTGCCCAAACAACTCCGTCAATTGACGATCTCATATTTTGGAAACTATTAAACTCCCTTGATTGACCTATAACAATAGAAATAACTAGCCCTCTAACTAAACTTGCAATAACAACTGTCTATATTCACATTCTATCATATGTATTAGACATGTTATATGATCAGGATTTCATGTTATGCCGATGTTAGTAATTCTGTGTGTATGCACCAGTTATGTCCCGTTTGGTCTGTTACTCTTTGCAGGTCTACCTTTACAGAGTATAAAGTGTCTACAACGCATTGTCGATAGTTAAACTACTCCACAATGATTTGATGTTACTCCTCTTCTGATATCTGAAAATTGGCTTCCTCTTTCAACCCGTATAAAGTTCAAGATTTTCTACTGTTGGTCTATAAATCTAAGTTCCCTTCTGCCCCCCTCTTAACAAGGTTCTTATTCATTATTCTCCTTTGTATTGTCTTAGATTAGTCGATAATCTTCTTTCATTACCACTTTCATCCATTTTATTTGACATTTATATACCACATTATCTCAAATAGGAGTCAAGTTAAAAGGTGTTCCGCTTACACACACAGGCGATTCATAACACCTTTTGAACTTGACTCCTATTTGAGATAATGTGGTATATAACATAGTAACATAGTAGATGACGGCAGAAAAAGACCTGCACGGTCCATCCAGTCTGCCCAACAAGATAACTCATATGTGCTACTTTTTGTGTATACCCTACTTTGATTTGTACCTGTGCTCTTCAGGGCACAGACCGTATAAGTCTGCCCAGCACTATCCCCACCTCCCAGCCACGCCTCCCAACCACCGGCTCTGGCACAGACCGTAGAAGTCTGCCCAGCACTGTCCCCGCCTTCCGCCACTGGCTCTGGCACAGACCGTATAAGTCTGCCCAGCACTATCCCTGCCTCCCACCACCGGCTCTGGCACAGACCGTATAAGTCTGCCCAGCACTATCCCCGCCTCCCACCACCGGCTCTGCCACCCGATCTCAACTAAGCTCCTGAGGATCCATTCCTTCTGCACAGGATTCCTTTATGCTTATCCCACAAATGTTTGAATTCTGTAACCTTTTTCATTTCCACCACCTCTCGTGGGAGGGCATTCCAAGCATCCACTATTCTCTCCGTGAAAAAATACTTCCTGACATTTTTCTTGTCTGCCCCCCTTCAATCTCATTTCATGTCCTCTTGTTTTACCGCCTTCACATCTCCGGAAAAAGGTTCGTTTGCGGATTAATACCTTTCAAATATTTGAACGTCTGTATCATATCACCCCTGTTTCTCCTTTCCTCCAGAGTATACATGTTTAGTTCTACAAGTCTCTCCTCATACGTCTTGTAACGCAAATCCCATACCATTCTCGTAGCTTTTCTTTGCACTGCTTCAATTCTTTTTATCCTTCACAAGATGCAGCCTCCAAAACTGAACACAATACTCCAGGTGGGGCCTCACCAACGACTTATACAGGGGCATCAACACCCCCTTTCTTCTGCTGGTCACACCTCTCTCTATACAGCCTAACAACCTTCTAGCTACGGCCACCGCCTTGTCACACTGTTTAGTCACCTTCAAATCCTCAGATACTATCACCCCAAGATCCCTCTCCCCATCCGTACCTATCAGACTCTCGCCGCCTAACACATATAAATGTCATAAATGAATAAATACTAGTAAAATGGATGAGAGAAAGTGGTAATGAAGATTATCAACTGATCTAAGACAATGCAAAGGAGAATAAGGACATTAAGATAGGGAGGTAGAAGGGAACCTAAATTTATAGACCAACAGTAGAAAATCTTTATACAGGTTGAAATAGGAAGCCAGTGTTCAGATATCAGAAGAGGAGTGACATCAAATCGTTGTGGAGTTAACTGTCTATTCCATATCATCAAGCTGATCAATCCATAGACTGGTGGGTTGTGTCCATCTACCAGCAGGTGGAGAATAGAGAGCAAACTTTTGCCTCCCTATATGTGGTCATGTGCTGCCGGAAACTCCTCAGTATGTTCTCAATCTCAGCAGGTGGTGGTCACACACAGCAGCAGCTCTGGCTAGGCCTCCAAGCCTAATTTTTAGGTTTTGTTGAGTGCCTGGGGTTGAGGGCTCTTTTGAGCAAGTGCAAACCTGGTGGTGCCAGGTCCCTCCTTTTCTCCCCCCTCCCGCTGGCTCCGTTAAAAAAAAAAAAAAAAAATTTAAACGTCCTTAAAGGCGTTTATTTCGACGTTTATTTAAACGTTCATTGCAGCTACTCACTGGGACACCAGTTCGTTACAGCTCGGAGCGGACAGCAGGTAATTTTTACCTTTTTATAGCGGGCAGGGGGTTCCCCGATTCTTCTCCTCGTGGCATATGGCGTCGGAGGGCGAGGGCGCAAAGGGTCGCTCCCCGGATCGCTTGAGCGCTTCTAGAGGGGATGCGGGGGTCTTACAGCCTGATTCGCCCTTGTTGGGTGACAGTTTCGTGACCGATGAATGTCCCGGTCCTTCCTCCGGCGTGGCGGTTTTTCCCACCATAAACGCCCATCCCCCGCTCCTCGCCTCCGCCATCTTGGCCGGCCACGCGGCTCGGACGGCTTCTTCGTGGGCCGCCCTTGAGGTTGGAGACATTAATGCCATGAACGCCCTTAATTTGGGCGACGGCACAAAAGCGGCTAAAGTTAAGCGCCGTTCTTCCCGCGCGGCTCCTTCGCAGAGTGTCGCGCCGGACGCCATTTTGGATGCGCAGCATGTCTCTCCCCCGCTCTTGCGAGCGCCAGTTGAGGGTGCGTCTAGGGCTGTTGCCCAGGCTGCGGAAGTGCACAGTCTGGGGGGTTTCTCCCCCGAGTTTGTTTTGCTGCTGCATCAGGCTTTCCTCATGCAAAACGCTGCCCCTGCTCCCTCGTCTGGTAAAGAGGTTGAGGTTCCCAGAGGTAAACGCCCTCGGGTTGATTCCCAGGCCTTGGAGGACTTTGTCTCCTCCGATGTAGATGAGGGCAGCGTGTCTGAGGTCTCCCAACGGTCCTTTGCGGATTCCTTGGAGGAGACGGATCCCCGCTCGGATGGAGCGGATGACCCCTCTGCAGCGCGGCTTTTTAGCCCAGAGGATTTGCCCAACCTGTTGTTACAGGCCATGGACACTTTGAAGATTTCCTCTCCGGAGGACGTCTCTCCCTCAGCCCCTGTTGGCTCTGCCATTATGCTGGGGACGAAGCGCCCGCCTAGAACCTTCCACGTGCATGATGCCATGCACACCTTAATTTCGGCTCAATGGGATGTCCCGGAAGCGAGCCTTAAAGTGGCTAGGGCTATGTCCCGCCTCTATCCTTTGGCTGTGAGTGAACGTGAGGCCTATCTGTGGCCTACCGTGGATTCTTTAATCACTGCGGTGACTAAGAAAACGGCGTTGCCGGTGGAAGGTGGCACGGCCCTAAAGGACGCCCAAGACAGAAGATTGGAGGCGGCCTTAAGGTCGTCCTTTGAGGCGGCTGCTTTAAGTTTGCAGGCCTCAGTTTGCGGCTCCTATGTGGCCAGGGCGTGCCTGACTATGGTGCAGCGGGCTTCCCCCTCGGATCATTCCTTGAGGGCTGATTGGCCGGCCCTGGAATCGGGCTTAGCCTATTTGGCAGACTTGCTGTATGATGTCTTGAGGGCCTCAGCTAAAGGCATGGCTCAGACAATCTCTGCGCGGCGGTGGCTTTGGCTGAAACATTGGTCTGCTGACCACGCCTCTAAATCCCGCCTGGCTAGATTGCCTTTTAAAGGCAAGCTGCTCTTTGGGGTCGAGCTGGACAAAATCGTGACCGATCTCGGCACGTCTAAGGGCAAGAAATTACCAGAGGTCAGGGCTCGGGCTAGTACTCGTCCCGGTACCTCCAGAGGACGGTTGCAGGAAGCCCGTCGGTACCGCCCGGGCAAGTCGGGTTCCTCTGCCCCCTCTTCCTTCAAGAGGAATTTCTCCCCCAAGCAGCATTCCTTTCGCAGAGACCGCCGTCCCGGAGGTGCTTCCTCCGGTCCTCCCCCAGGGTCTCGTACCCAATGACGGGGCCTTGGTCCACGCCCCAGTGCAGATTGGAGGACGGCTGTCCTCGTTTCTGGGCGAGTGGACCACAATAACTTCAGACGCGTGGGTGCTGGAAGTCATCAGAGACGGCTACAAGCTAGAGTTCTGCCGACCCTTAAAAGACGGGTTTGTACTCTCTCCCTGCAAGTCTCCGGTCAAAGCTGTGGCAGTGCAGCAGACCTTGGACAATCTGATCCGCCTGGGCGCGGTCGTTCCTGTGCCAGAAAGTCAGCTTGGCAAGGGACATTACTCCATTTACTTTGTGGTACCAAAGAAAGGAGGTTCTGTCCGGCCTATCCTCGACCTCAAAGGGGTCAATCGGGCCTTGAAAGAGCGGCACTTTCGTATGGAGACTCTCCGCTCTGTTATAGCGGCAGTGAAGGCAGGAGAGTTCTTGGCTTCCTTGGACATCAAGGAAGCGTACCTGCATATTCCCATCTGGCCTCCTGGGACGACACTTCCAGTTCAGAGCCCTCCCATTCGGGTTGGCTACTGCTCCGCGGACCTTTTCCAAAGTAATGGTGGTCATCGCGGCCTTCCTACGAAAGGAAGGGATACAAGTCCATCCTTATCTGGACGACTGGTTGATCCGAGCCCCCTCTTATGCAGAGTGCGGCAAAGCTGTGGACCGGGTAGTTGCTCTTTTGAGCTCCCTGGGATGGATCATCAACTGGGAGAAGAGCCAGCTGCGCCCGACTCAGTCCCTGGAGTACCTGGGAGTTCGATTCGACACCCAAGTGGGCAGAGTGTTCCTGCCAGACAATCGGATTGTCAAACTTCCGGCTCAGGTGGACCAGTTCCTGGGAGCCTCTCCTCTTCGGGCTTGGGACTATGTGCAGCTGTTGGGCTCTATGACGGCCACGATGGAAGTAGTGCCCTGGGCCAGGGCTCATATGAGACCACTTCAACACTCCTTGCTGCAGCGCTGGACTCCGATGTCGGAGGATTATGCTGTGCGACTTCCCTTGGACCCAGCAGTGCGCAAGGCGCTGAGCTGGTGGATGCAGACAGACAAATTGTCTGCGGGAATGCCTCTGGTGACCCCAGAGTGGATTGTCGTCACGACGGACGCCTCTTTGTCGGGCTGGGGAGCCCACTGCTTGGGAAGGACAGCGCAGGGGCTCTGGTCTCCTGCAGAGGCAAAGTGGTCTATCAACCTCCTGGAACTCAGAGCCATTTGGTTGGCGCTTTTGGAGTTCATCCCGGTACTGGTGTGGAAGCCTGTACGGGTCCTGTCGGACAATGCCACGGCTGTGGCCTATGTCAACCGCCAGGGAGGTACCAAGAGCGCCCCTCTAGCCAAGGCCCACATTGCCGGAGTCATGAATGTCAAGGCGGACTTTCTCAGTCGCCATACCTTGGAGCCCGGAGAGTGGCAGCTATCTGCTCAGGCGTTCTTGGACATCACGAAGCGCTGGGGCCAGCCGAGCCTAGATCTGATGGCGTCATCGGCCAATTGCCAAGTGCCGCGCTTCTTCAGCAGAGGACGGGACCCTCGATCCCTGGGAGTAGATGCTGTTCTCCAACAGTGGCCGACACAAGAGCTCCTCTATGTGTTCCCGCCCTGGCCCATGTTGGGCAGGGTGCTAGACCGGGTGGCAAAGCATCCCGGCAGGGTAATCCTGGTGGGTCCGGATTGGCCCAGGCGTCCCTGGTATGCGGACTTGATCAGGCTCTCAGTGGACGATCCTCTGCGACTGCCAGTGGAACAGGGCCTGTTACATCAGGGTCCCGTGGTGATGGAGGATCCCTCCCCCTTTGGTCTTACGGCCTGGCTATTGAGCGGCAGCGTCTGAGGAAGAAGGGCTTCTCAGACAAGGTCATCGCCACTATGCTGAGAGCGAGGAAGCGCTCTACTTCTACTGCTTACGCCAGGGTTTGGCGTATCTTTGCAGCGTGGTGTGAAGCAGGCTCTCTTTCTCCCTTCACTGCTCCAATTTCTTCAGTGTTGGCGTTCCTGCAAGAAGGTCTGGAGAAAGGCCTGTCGCTCAGTTCCCTTAAAGTCCAGGTAGCGGCTCTGGCTTGCTTCAGGGGCCGCCTGATGGGTGCTTCCCTGGCTTCACAGCCAGATGTGGTGCGCTTTCTCAAGGGAGTTAATCACCTGCGCCCTCCTCTGCGCTCAGTGGTGCCTGCGTGGAATCTCAACCTGGTGCTAAGAGCATTGCAGAAGCCGCCTTTTGAACCCTTGTCGAGGGCATCTCTGAAAGACCTGACATTGAAAGCAGTCTTTTTGGTGGCTATCACTTCAGCCAGAAGAGTTTCCAAGCTCCAGGCGCTCTCATGTCGAGAGCCTTTTCTGCAGTTCACTGAGGCAGGAGTGACTATTCGCACAGTGCCTTCCTTCCTGCCCAAGATTGTTTCTCGCTTCCATGTGAATCAGCAGCTCTGTCTCCCTTCCTTTCGTAGGGAGGACTACCCAGAGGAGTACTCTGCTCTTAAATATCTGGATGTGAGACGAGTCATCATCAGATACTTGGAAGTGACCAATGATTTCCGGAAATCGGATCATCTGTTTGTCCTGTTTGCAGGTCCTCGTAAGGGTCTGCAGGCTGCTAAGCCTACAGTGGCAAGATGGGTCAAGGAAGCCATTGCAGCGGCTTATGTGGCCGCGGGGAAGGTGCCGCCTATCCAGCTGAATGCACATTCCACGAGAGCTCAGGCGGCCTCGATGGCGGAGGCCGGATCCGTCTCCTTGGAAGAGATATGCAAGGCGGCAACTTGGGCTTCGGCTCATACATTCTCCAAGCATTACCGGTTGACTGTGGCTGCACGGGCGGAGGCCTGGTTTGGAGCTTCAGTGTTGAGGTCAGGGATTTCTATGTCCCGCCCTGGGTGAGTACTGCTTCGGTACATCCCACCAGTCTATGGATTGATCAGCTTGATGATATGGAAGGTAAAATTATGTATAATCATACCTGATAATTTTCTTTCCATTAATCATAGCTGATCAATCCATAGCCCCTCCCAGATATCTGTACTGTTTTTATTCTGGTTGCATTTCAGGTTCAAGTTTAGTCTTCAGTTACTTCAGAAAGACTTCGTGTTCAAGTTCTTCCTTCACTTGGATTCTTCAAGAGTTGAGACGAGTTTGTGTTACAGTGAGCTGCTGCATTCCTCTCCCCTCCGTTTTACGGGGCTGGATTGAGATTTAAATTCTGCCGGCACTCCCTCCCGCTTCGTGCGGCTGTAGGGCAGCTTTGTACCCCTCCCGCTTCGGCGGTGTTAGGGTCAGTCAGCTCCTCCCGCGGTTGCGGTTGCAGGATAAGCCAGATCCCCCCGCATCGGCGGGTGTGGTGTCCCTCCCCCGCTCCGCGGGGATGAGCTGGACGGATTCCCCTCCCCCACTTGTGTGGGGATGAGCTGGGTTAATTCCCCTCCCCCGTTTCGGCGGTGGTGAGCTGGGCAGAGTGTCCCTTTGTGGGTGTAATTCTCTAAGTGCTGAGTCCTGCGGATGGAGCTTTGATATCGACATACTGAGGAGTTTCCGGCAGCACATGACCACATGACCACACAACCCACCAGTCTATGGATTGATCAGCTATGATTAATGGAAAGAAAATTATCAGGTATGATTATACATAATTTTACCTTGAATGAGTTGTAGACACTTTATACTCTGTAAAGGTAGACCTGCAAAAAGAGTAACAATAGACCAAATGGGATATAACTAGTTCATGAATAAGTGGATATAAAATTGAGGCAGAAAGTACGGAGCGGACAGACCAGAGACTACGAAGAGCAAAAAAGGATGCATGAAGAACATGTTCCCCTTCCTTACTTCCCTTCCATCCAGGTGCAGCATGTTTCCTGTCTTCACCCTTCTATGTGCAGCATGTCTCCCTTCCCTTCCATGTGCAGCTTTTCCCCTCTCCTTTCAATTCCTTTCACGCAAGTGCAGCTTCTCCCCTCCCCCTGTGGGTCTGGCAACCCTCTCCTCCCTTCCTATGGGCTCTATAGACTTAGAGTTCACAGGCATTGCCAGCAGTAATTACAACAGACTCCAGAGGCTCCAAGGTTTTCCTTCTGCTGCATGTTTCCCATGTGGCAACAGGAAGTTGTGACAGAGGACCCCTGGGCTGACCGGAGAGTGCCTGTGGTAATCACTGCCCGGCCGGCAGACTCTGTTTGTAGGGCCCGGAGGGAGGGAAGAAAGATGTACAGCTTTGGCACTAACTTTCATTGAGGGTGCAAAGGGGGAGCAACTAAGATTTTTGGGGAGGTATTTGCCCCTTGCCTCCCCCTCTTCCTGTAGCGATGCCTATAAGTTTCACAAGAAGCTCCAAATCTGGGTAATACCATGAGTTGGTTCAGGTTCAGTGTCTAAATTTTGCTAGTTTGGTTTATCCCTCACCTTCACCCCATGATCCAGCATGTTTCCCTCTCTTTCGTCCCTCCCCTTTTCCAGTATCTCACCTTCTCCTCCACCTGTACCCTAGGTCCAGTATCTCTCCCTATTCTTTCCCCCTCCCCCCCCCCCCCCCCCCCCCCCCCCACTGTCTAGCATGTCTGTCTCTTGCTGTCCTCCGCCTGGATCAAGTAAACAGTTCCCCCTGCACATCCCCCCCCCCCCTTCCTCCCCGTGTACCTTTCAACACAGTTTTCCTCTTTGGACCGCTAACAGTGGCAGCATTTCACATTCAGCTGTAAGCGTCGTCCCCAGAGTCCTCCTGTGGAAACTGGAAGTTAACATCAAAGGTGACAGGGCACGGCAGAGAGGACTCTGGGTCGAAGCTCGCAGCTGAATGTGAAATGCTGCCACTGTTAGTGCTCCAAAGAGGAAAAGCGCTTTGAAAGGTACAAGGGGGGGGGGGGTGGGGGGGGAAGAGAGATGAAACCAGGTCAGGACAGAGGCTTTCTCATGGGGAGCCTTTAAAACAAGGTGCCTGTACACTGTACCAGCACAAAAAAACCCTGATTTTAATACTAAAGTAAAAGTACAATGAAAAACACATTAAAATATTTACTTATGTGAAAGTAAAAATGTTACCTAATATACTTTTTGAGTAAAAAGTAAAAGTACCACAACTACAGTGAATTAAACTATTAACGTTTTTATCCCAATAACTTTACTGCTATACAATTAATGCATGTTACTTAAATTGTTGAAAATGACTGCCACTCGTGTGTTTGTGAATCATTAATCCAGCACAGCTAAAAAGATGATCAACAACTGCACTAGCAAAAGTGGATTGTTCTGTCTGATAAAAAAGAAATTCCTTCAGATCAGGCCAGACTGCAACATTACTGATGTCTTCTGACTTGGTCTGCATTTATTAATCAAGGAAATCTCTATCTGAAACATTTGACTTCCGTAATACAAAGAATATCATCATTGTCATTATCTGTATTAGAAGTAGTACTGTCTAATTCATCACTTGCATCGTCATCTTTATCTTCGTTATTATTGTCATGCTATCCAATTACAAAGAAAGCTTTTACAAATTGGAATAATAGTCCTAACAATTTTTCATTTGAATGCAAACTGAACATCTTTGAGAACAGATGCAAGAATGTCAAATGTGTGGGAACCCTTTAGTTTTAATGCCAGACAAGCAGACTTCTTCTCTAAAGACTCTGTCAATCCAGTGGATGGGCACCCCAATGTAAAATTTTCCATGAGATGACCTGTAGTCTGTTGTGATAGAGGCATATGTTCACCAAGAATTGCTACCAGCTTGATCTCTGCTTCAAGGTGACCCAACTCATCACTGTTCAGTTTGGCTGGAGACCAGTAACCAGTTCAAAAGCCATAGGCAATTCAACTGTTCTTATAGGCTATATTCACCGAACAACATTTTGAGATGAGTTGATCCTCTGTTTGCGTGATGAGGTTTGCAATAGCAAAATCTTATTCCTGGCTTTGTTGTTCCATTTGATTTGCTGTTGTTTACATCATTCCTGGTTTTTACTTTTTCCTTTTAACTGTAAGCATCAGATGTAACTGATCAAAAGTAGTAAAAATTGGCAAAATTACTACAATAAAAGTAACAAATGTTATCCTGTACTTAAGTAAAAGTAACTTAGTATAGTAACTAGTTACATTTACTTACTATACAACACTGCTTCCAACCTTGTTTCTCAGGTAGTTCAATAATGTTTCTATAAACTGAGGCTGATCTATTTGGTTCAGCGCTACATATTCTGGTCCACTCTTTATGATTTCTACTCTAGATTACTGTAACTGCCTTCTCTGTGGTATTAGGGGTAAAGATATTCACAGACTCCAGTTGGTTCACAATATGGCTGCGCGACTGGTGACAGGTTCAGAAAGGTTTAACCATGCCACCTCTCTTTGTACATGTAATGTTCTTTTCTTCAGTGTCTCGTTTATTATTCTGGGGGCCATCTCTTATCTTGCTAGGATCCTGATTCCCTTTTCCTCTTACAGCCTTGAGGTCTTTCCAGCTCAATCAATTAGTGATCCCATCTTTCATGCGAGGTTTGCTTCAGACACCACCACCCCCTCTCCCCCCTCCCACAAAAAAAAATCAAATGTCTTGACTGTCATAGTCCTCAGTCATCCTCACCCAGCTGATGGAAGCTCTTTTTGAGCTGCTTGATTCCTGTCATCTGAACTACTTAACCTTGGAAAGTCTTTTTTGATGGCGGTTACTTTAGTTTGCAGGATTAGTGAGCTTCAGGCCCTGGTAGTGGCTCCGACTGACAGAAAGTTTCATTATAACAGACTAGTTCTCCACAAACATCCTAAATTCCTTCTGTAAGGCAGTGCATGAGAGAGAGAGAGATGCTGCTTCCGTTCTTTGCAGATTATCTCATGCATATTCATTATGGATAGCCTGAAAACCTGGCTGGCTGGGTGTGTCCTGAGGACTAGGTTGAGAACCACTGCCCTGTTAAAAAATTTTTTGCATATTGTGTTGACATTTACTTTGTATTTGGGTATTTTTACTGCTGTAATTGTCTACTGCTTATGTATTCTTGCTGTACATCACTTGAGTGAATTCCTTTTAAAAGGTCATAAATAAATGCTAATAAATAGTGATGTGATCACATCACTTCTGCAGAACTTGTAGTTTAGAATCCAGCTCCATCCTCCTAGGCCCATTCATTTCTGTTCCAGGCTGCACTTTCACAACAGCTATTTTTATGGTTCTGGTTGGCCTTGCTGTTGCAAGTCCCTATTGAACATTTGTTTTTTTGGTGAGCCTGGTACCTAGGGATTCCTATATGTTGGTATGTATGCCCTGTTTGTCCTCGAAGAAAGCAAAGTTTTATTTACTTGTAGTTATGCAAAATATGGCATACATTAATTTATGGTCTAACATGATTCAGTAAAAGAATACTATCTGAAACTGCATTGGTTATCAGTCAAAGAACACACTAAATTTTAAAGTTTGCACAATATTTAAGATCTTGTCAGGAGCAACTCCTTGGTATATGATGGGCTTAGTAACTTTCCTAGATCTCAGACGCCAAATCAATACCTTTTACAATCTCCTAGTGTTACTGCTTTGAAATTGATTAGACATTTCTCCACATCGCTTTCTTACCAGATGGCCTCTCTTTTTGGAATTCACTTACGATGCTTTTTACATTATACATTGTTTAGAAAGAATTTGAAAATGTTTGGTTTCCACAAATCATGCCTTAATGGTTGTATTCTCTGGATTTATGTTAACTTAAAACATAAGCGTTGTTGTACTGGGACAGACCAAAGGTCCATCAAGCCAAGCATCCTGTTTTCAACAGTGACCAATCTGTCACATGTACCTGTCAAAATCACAAAACAGTACAATTACATTTTTTCTCTGAGGACAAGCAGGCTGCTTGTTCTCACGACTGGGTTGACGTCCACGGCAGCCCTCACCAACCGGAAGAAACTTCGCGGGCGGTCCCGCACGCAGGGCACGCCCACCGCGCATGTGCGACCGTCTTCCCGTGCGCAACCATTCCCGCTCAGTTTTTTTCCATTCTGCGCTGGAGAGAGATGTGTTCCCGTCTCTCTCTTAGTCAGCCCCAGAAACCGGATTGCGGCCTAGCCCACGGTTTTTTTTCTTGTTCGGTATGCGTTCGCATTTATTTTCTTTCAAAAAAAACCGAAAAAGTTTTCCTCATTGTTCTTAGTCGCGAGGGCACGTCGTCGCGGCCTTGTGGCCGCGCGGTCGTTTCTTTTTTCGGGTGTGCTTTTCACCGCCACCATCGATGATTTTGACTTCGCCGACGCAATTTTTCCGTCGATGTCCTCGAAGGTCCCGAGCGGAGTCAAGAAGTGTGGTCGGTGTGGCCAGCAGGTCTCGCAGACCGATACTCACGCTTGGTGCCTCCAGTGCCTCTGCCCAGAGCATAATTCCAAGAGGTGCACCTTGTGTCTCGGCTTAAGGAAGCGGACGCAGGTGGCGAGGCAAGTTCTACGGGACTGTCTTTTTGGAACTTGCGCCGGCCCTTCGACGTTGACCTTGACGGCATCGGTGTCAACGGCCGGGTCTTCGGTGCCGGTACCGATGTCGACGGCGTCGGCGCCGACTATGGCATCGACCCCAGGAGTACAGGTACCTTTGGCCCACCGGCCTGCGGCCGCACGGGCAGTCTGCCCCGGCCAATCCTGCTGCTCAGGGCCATCGGGACTGAACCCTGTCGGATCTGATACCTCGAGGCCGGGGGGACCCCACCTCCTCCTCGTCTCTTCCGCGGAGCGCCGATAACGGACATCACAAGAAAGCCAAGAAGCACAGTCATCGGTCGCCCACGGCGCACAGGACTGGCAGCTCCGGGACATCGAGGGACGACTCGACACCCAGGAAGCGGCAGTGCCGGGAGGAGCGTTCCCCCTCGGTCGAAGAGGTGTCGCGTGAGTTCGCAGGTATCTTGGTACCGTCTCCTGGACCCGAGCAGCTTCCGGCACCAGCACCCACACAGGCCCCTCTGCCTTTCCCGACAGCGGGCCTTGACGAGTGCCTCCAAGCCATCCTTCCCGGGATCCTGGAAGGGCTGATGCGCCAGGCTCTGCCGGCACCGGGGGTGCTTGCGCCCTGGCGCCGTTGACGGAGGCACCAGTGGGCTCTGGCCTGATGCTGAGGCCTCCGACGCCGCTTGTGGCACCGGTGTCGACCGCCACGCAGGTGGAGTCCCCATCGATGGAGGGAGCTTCGTCCCCGCCGGCGCGGGAGTCCACCACTCGATGCTATCATCGAGGACGTGGTTTCTCGCAGTCGAGACAGGCCCGGTTGAGGTCTGAGCTGAGAGAGCTCATGTCCGACACCGAGGAGGAGGCCTCGTGGGGGGAGGAGGAGGACTCCAGATATTTTTCCTTAGAGGAGTCTGTGGGCCTTCCCTCCGACCCCACTCCTTTACCGGAGAGGAAGCTCTCGCCTCCTGAGAGCCTCTCCTTTGCCTCTTTTGTCAGGGATATGTCCACCTTTCCCGTGGTTACTGTGGATGAGCCGAGGGCGGAGATGCTCGAAGTCCTCGACTATCCATCACCACCTAGTGTGTCTTCCACGGTGCCGTTGCACAATGTCCTTAAGGAGACACTGCTTTGGAACTGCTTGAAGCCACTGTCTAATCCCACCATCCCCAAGAAAGCGGAGTCCCAATACAGGATCCACTCAGACCCAGAGTTAATGCGGCCTCAATTGCCTCATGACTCGGTGCTTGTGGACTCAGCTCTCAAGAGGGCACAGAGTTCGAGAGATACCGCCTCGGCGCCCCCGGGCGGGAGTCTCGCACTCTGGACTCGTTTGGGAGGAAGGCCTACCAATCTTCCATGCTCGTGTCCCGCATCCAATCATACCAGCTCTACACGAGCATCCACATGCGGAACAATGTGCGGCAACTGGCGGACCTGGTCAACAAGCTCCCTCCGGAGCAGTCCAGGCCTTTTCAGGAGGTGGTCAGGCAGCTGAAGGTGTGCAGAAAGTTCCTGTCCACCTGTGATGTGGCATCTCGTGCTGTGGCCCAAGGTATAGTGATGCACAGACTGTCCTGGCTGCGTGCCTCTGACCTGGATAACTGCACCCAGCAGCGGCTGGCTGGTGTCCCTTGCCGGGGGGATAACATTTTCGGCGAGAAGGTCGAACAGTTGGTGGACCAACTACACCAGCGGGAAACATCATGAACACCTGGGCAGATGCTTTTCGCTTGAAACTAAATGCAGAAAAAACTCAATGCCTGATACTCACTTCCCAGTACAATACGAATGAATTCACCGCTTTAAACACACCAAAACTAAACCTTCCAATCTCAGAAACGTTAAAAATCCTTGGAGTCACTATCGACCGCCACCTAGCATTCGAAACTCATGCAAACAACACAACCAAAAAGATGTTCTACTGCATGTGGAAACTGAAAAGAATAAGACAATTCTTCCCAAGATCCATCTTTCGCAGCCTAGTGCAATCCCTCGTTCTCAGCCATCTGGATTACTGCAACTCACTATACGCAGGTTGCAAAGAACAAATACTGAGAACTCCAAACAGCCCAGAGTACAGCAGCCAGACTCATCTTCGGAAAACCAAAATATGAAAGTGCAAAACCCTTACGGGAGAAGCTACACTGGCTCCCACTCAAGGAACGCATTACTTTTAAAGTATGCACATTAGTCCACAAAATCATTCACGGTGAAGCCCCAGCCTACATGTCTGATTTAATAGACTTACCACCAAGAAACGCCAAAAGATCATCCCGAACTTTCCTCAACCTCCACTTCCCTAATTGCAAGGGCTTGAAATACAAGACACTGCACGCGTCAACCTTTTCCTACATGAGCACGCAGTTCTGGAATTCACTGCCGCGCAACCTGAAAACGATCTACGAGCAAACCACCTTCCGCAAACTACTGAAGACCCATCTTTTTGAGAAAATTTATGGAAAGAACCAAAACACATAAAGCCGCACTCACTGTTCAATAATGCACCATTACAGCCACTCTGAATCCCCATCCCCCTAACCTCACCTTCTCATCTCCCGTAATCTCACCACACTCATACCTTACTCACAGAAAATGTATACCAAATGCTTTTCTGTTATTATATACTGCCCCTTTTAGTTTCCCGCTGGTTCCTTCCAATGTATCGCCCCTTTTAATTTCCCGTTCTTTCCTTTCCAATGTCTCAATGATCTTTTCCATTGTTATATTCCTTAATGATACTAGACTTTGTCTCGCATAACACCTCATAATGTAATCCATAACTGAGTTGTAACAAACTGTACTTCCAGCTTTCATAACGTATTGTAAGCCACACTGAACCCGCAAAAAGGTGGGAAAATGTGGGATACAAATGCAATAAATAAATAACCGCTCTCGACAAGCTCTCCCACCGGGCGCCTTCAGCATCCACCTCTGCAGGTGGACGTTTTTCCGGCCCAGCAGGCTGCACCCTACGCCTACAGCAAGCGTAGGTACACCCAGCCAGCCCAACGGCCTCCTCAGGGACAGTCCCAGCGCGCTCGTTCCCGTCAACAGCGTGCGCCTAAGCAGCCCCCTGCGCCTCCACAGCAAAAGCAGGGGACGGGCTTTTGACTGGATCCATGGGAACATAGCCGCCATCAAAGTATCCGTGCCGGACGACCTGCCGGTCGGGGGGAGGTTGAAAGTTTTTCACCAAAGGTGGCCCCTCATAACCTCCGACCAGTGGGTTCTCCAAATAGTGCGGTGCGGATACACCCTGAATTTGGTCTCCACTCCACCAAATTGCCCACCAGGAGCCCAGTCCTTCAGCTCCCATCACAAGCAGGTACTTGCAGAGGAACTCTCCACCCTTCTCAGCGCCAATGCGGTCGAGCCCGGGCAGGAAGGGCAGGGATTCTATTCCAGGTACTTCCTTGTGGAAAAGAAAACAGGGGGGATGCGCCCCATCCTAGACCTGAGAGGCCTGAACAAATATCTGGTCCGAGAAAAGTTCAGGATGCTTTCCTTGGGCACCCTTCTACCCATGATTCAGAAGGACGATTGGCTATGTTCCCTGGATTTAAAGGACGCTTACACTCACATCCCGATACTGCCAGCTCACAGACAGTATCTCCGATTCCGCCTGGGGACACGTCACTTTCAGTATTGTGTGCTGCCCTTTGGGCTCGCCTCTGCACCACAGGTGTTCACGAAGTGTCTTGTGGTGGTTGCGGCGTACCTACGCAAGCTGGGGGTCCACGTGTTCCCATATCTCGACGATTGGCTGGTGAAGAGCACCTCAGAGGCAGGAGCTCTTCGGTCCATGCAGTGTACTATTAAACTTCGGGTAATTTATCACAAACCCTAGCAGCTCCAGAAGTCCCATCTCCAGCCAGTCCAATCTCTGGAATTCATAGGAGCTCTACTGAATTCTGACGGCTCAGGCCTTTCTTCCCGAGGCGAGGGCTCAGAACCTCCTGTCCCTCGCTTCCCAGACCAGAGCGTCTCAGCAGATCACAGCTCGGCAGATGTTGAGACTCCTGGGCCATAGGGCCTCCACGGTCCATGTGACTCCCATGGCTCGTCTTCACATGAAATCTGCTCAATGGACTCTAGCTTCCCAGTGGTGCCAAGCCACTGGGATTCTAGAAGATGTCATCCGCCTGTCCGTCAGTTGCCGCAATTCGCTGCACTGGTGGACAATTCGGACCAATTTGATCCTGGGACGTCCATTCCAAATTCCGCAGCCCACGAAGGTGCTGACGGATGCATCTCACCTGGGGTGGGGAGCTCATGAACAAGATCTTCAGATCAACCTCATGGAGCTCCGAGCGGTCTGGAACGCACTGAAGGCCTTCAGGGATCGGCTGTCCTACCAAATCATCCAAATTCGGACAGACAATCAGGTTGCAATGTATTACATCAACAAGCAAGGGGGCACCTGATCTCGCCCCCTGTGTCAGGAAGCCATCAGGATGTGGCGTTGGGCCTGCCAGTTTGGCATGCGTCTCCAAGCCACATACCTGGCAGGCGTAAAAAAGTCTGGCCGACAGGTTGAGTAGAATCATGCAACCGCACGAGTGGTCGTTCCATTCCAGAGTGGTACGCAAGATCTTCCGAGAGTGGGGCACCCCCTCGGTGGACCTTTTCGCCTCTCAGACCAACCACAAGCTGCCTGTTCTGTTCCAGACTACAGGCACACGGCAGACTGGCGTTGGATGCCTTTCTCCTCCATTGGGGGAGTGGCCTCCTGTATACTTATCCTCCCATACCTTTGGTGGAGAAGACCTTGCTGAAGCTCAAGCAAGATCACGGCACCATGATTCTGATAGCGCCTTTTTAGCCCCGTCAGATCTGGTTCCCTCTACTTCTGGAGTTGTCCTCCGAAGAACCGTGGAGATTGGAGTGTTTTCCGACTCTCATTTCGCAGAACAACGGAGCGCTTCTGCACCCCAACCTTCAGTCTCTGGCTCTCACGGCCTGGATGTTGAGGGCGTGTAGATTTTGCTTCGTTGGGTCTGTCTGAGGGTGTCTCCCATGTCTTGCTTGCCTCTAGAAAGGATTCCACTAAGAAGAGTTACTTTTTCAAGTGGAGGAGGTTTGTCGTTTGGTGTGAGAGCAAGGCCCTAGAACATCGTTCTTGTCCTGCACAGAACCTGCTTGAATACCTTCTGCACTTATCAGAGTCTGGTCTCAAGACCAATTCAATAAGGAATCACCTTAGTGCGATTAGTGCTTACCATTATCGTGTAGAGGGTAAAGCCATCTCTGGAGAGCCTTTAGTCGTTCAATTCATGAGAGGCTTGCTTTTATCAAGGCCCCCTGTCAAGCCTCCTGGAGTGTCATGGGATCTCAACGTCGTCCTCACCCAGGTGATGAAGCCTCCTTTTGAGCCACTGAATTCTTGCCATCTGAAGTACTTGACCTGGAAGGTCATTTTCTTGGTGGCAGTTACTTCAGCTCGAAGAGTCAGTGAGCTTCAAGCCCTGGTTGCTCATGCTCCTTATACCGAATTTCATCATAACAGAGTAGTACTCCGCACTCACCCTAAGTTCTTGCCAAAGGTGATGTCGGAGTGCCATCTTAACCAGTCACTTGTCTTGCCAACATTCTTTCCCAGACCGCATACCCGCCCTGCTGAACATCAGTTGCACACATTGGACTGCAAGCGAGCGTTGGCCTTCTATCTGGAGCGGACACAGCCCCACAGACAGTCCGTCCAGTTGTGTTTTTCTTTCGACCCCAATAGGAAGGGGGTCGCTGTCGGGAAACGCACCATCTCCAATTGGCTAGCAGATTGCATTTCCTTCACTTACGCCCAGGCTGGGCTGGCTCTTGAGGGTCATGCCACAGCTCATAGTGTTAGAGCCATGGCAGCGTCGGTGGCCCTCTTGAAGTCAGCCACTATTGAAGAGATTTGCAAGGCTGCGACGTGGTCATCAGTCCACACATTCACATCATATTACTGCCTCCAGCAGGATACCTGACGCGACAGTCGGTTCGGGCAGTCGGTGCTGCAGAATCTGTTTGGGGTTTGAATTCAACTCCACCCTCCAGGACCCGATTTATTCTGTTCAGGCTGCACTCTGTTGTTCTTCGTAGGTCAATTTCTGTTATGCCCTCGCCGTTGCGAGGTTCAATTGACCTGGGTTCTTGTTTTGAGTGAGCCAGAGAGCTAGGGATACCCCAGTTGTGAGAACAAGCAGCCTGCTTGTCCTCGGAGAAAGCGAATGATACATACCTGTAGCAGGTGTTCTCCGAGGACAGCAGGCTGATTGTTCTCACCTACTCTCTCTCCTCCCCTTTGGAGTTGCGTTTTACTCATTCCTTTGCTTGTCATTCAACTGAGCGGGAACGGTCGCGCACGGGTGGGAAGACGGCCGTGCATGCGCGGTGGGTGTGCCCTGCGTATGGGACCGCCCGCGAAGTTTTTCTTCCGGTTGGTGGGGGCTGCCGTGGACGTCAACCCAGTCGTGAGAACAATCAGCCTGCTGTCCTCGGAGAACACCTGCTACAGGTATGTATCAGTCGCTATACTGCTTATTCTAAAATTAAGCAGTGGATTTTCTCCAAGTCCATGTTAATAATGTCTTATGGACTTTTCTTTTAGGAAGCTGTCCAACCCTTTTTTAAACCCTACTAAGCAAACTGTTTTACTACATTCTCTTGCAGTGAATTCCAGAGTTTGTTTATACGTTGAGTGAAGAAAAGTTTTCTCCGATGTAGTATTAAATTTACTACTTTGTAGCTTCATTGCATGTCCCCTAGTCCTAGTATTTTTGGAAAGAGAAACGAGCGATTCAATTTTACCCGTTCCACTCTGCTCGTTGTTTTATATATATATATATATATCTCTATCATACCTCCCTTCAGCTGTCTTTTCTCCAAGCTGAAGAGCCCTAGCCTCTTCAGCCTTTCCTCATAGGGAAGTCGCCCCATCCTTCTTATCATTTTCAGCGCCCTTCTCTGTACGTTTTCTAATTCCACTATATCTTTTTTGAGATGTGGTGAGTTTGTATTTGATATTGTAATTCCCCCAAAATGGATCTGGTTTTCTTAGTTTTGTATCCTGCCTTAAACTGATTGTTAATAGCATAACCTCCCTTAGGAGTTGAATTCTCTCTGCATTTTATCCAGCTGCAAGTCCTGCGTGATGTGGGTGGACGGGAAGGCACACACACTTGTGTGGTCGGGCTTGCCAAAAGCTTCTAGAGGATAGATGCTGACAGTGTCTGTACTGGGGCTTTGTGGATGAAATCACATATTAGAACAAATGTCCTCAGGAAAATGCCTGCTACAGATAAGAAACTTCACTTTATCCAGACATAAACCAAAATCCTCATGACTTATCATAAATTAATAGAATGGCTCTTAGGATTTATTTGTTTCAATAACTTATTTTCTCATACAAACCCTTGGTATTTGTAAATATCATGGCTAGGGCTCAAATGCTAGAGTAACCAAGCAAATCCTTTCCAACAAGAATTTTCTGTGGCAGCTTATTCCATAAAAATGAAATGAAGCAGGATAAAGTGCTGTTAGGGGTCCAAGGATAATGTCACCTGCTTTACAGAGGGGATCTAGAATATGCCAATCTGTCATGATGATAAACTGGGCCTAGTCTACTAAAGGCCTCAAGTTAAATATAAAGCTTTTAAAATGTTTGATAAATGGAATCCAGTTTAGGTGTCTCATAAGTGTTATTGCTAAAGCTGCAACTGGCCAGCAAGACTCTTGCAGGTGCTGCTGTAATATAAATGAAGGCATAACATATAAGCATTACAGAGAAGTCTAACCATTGGGTTTTATAGCCATGGTATGGTTGAGATTCTTTTCCCCAAGGAATATGTATGACCTCACCAGATATGAGACTTTTTAAAGTAGCCATGCTTGTTCATTATTGGAAGTTCTTAGTTTTCTCATCCTCTTTATATATATATATATATATATATATATATATATAACTCATGAACTCCCACCCTACTTATAATATGTATTTAAATCAATGTAAGCAGCCCTGAAAATTTAATCAGGATAATTTCAAAATCACTATTCTAGTTCACTAGGAAGCAAATTCAGTGCACTAAAACTTTCATAAGAGTGGGGCAAAGCTTAATGTGAGAGCTTGCTTGTTTTGAAGCTGCAGCAACTATGAAATGGGGGAGCTATCTTTGATTCAACAAGCAGCATATCTGTTACATGCAACTGATTTTTGGCCGTGATTCTAATGATCAACCTGCTGGTGAGATATGCAGCTCTGCATCATTAATCGTCCAAACTTCTGCTAAATAATGTTTTCACCATTTCCTTGGCTTGCAATCAGATCGTCCTTTACCATATTAGAATAATAGACCCAAATGATACCTATAAGGGACAGATTTACAAATACATGCGTCAAGCTTTAAATTTTCTGAACTAAAATTTTGAAATTAATTTTTCATGGCTGTAACATGTCCAAAATAGTCCCTGATTTGATTTTTTTTGTTGAAATTTTATTCAGCCTCTTTGCATACCAGAAAGTACAGTTGCTCACCCCTAGCAAGTATTTTCTATAAACAGGATTGATCAGTCATGCAAGTGCATCATGTCATCATTGGAGAGAACAGCTCTCAGAATTTGGAACTTTTGTAAAGTTCTGAGTACACGTGGCCCATTCTGTGTGCAGCAGGCTTCTCAGCTTAAGAAGTAATGTTAACTCTCAAGGTGGGAGGGACTGTGTGCTTGATCATTCCTATTAGTATGGAAACTCCTGTTAAAGTAGCAGTCATGCTTTTCCTGTCGGCAAGCAGGACTGAGTCGAGCACAGAAGTGGGGCTCTCTGAAACTAAGGATTGCTCTTCTTTTTCTGTATTGTCCATTTTTCAGGAGCATTCCACACACAAAACAGTGCAGGAGATGCAACATTAGAGACAGATTTACCAGTATGGCTTGACCAAATACACTGTCCTTGTTTACTCGTCCTAGTATGAGGTGAAGGTATGAAGTGAGGCTGAGTTGTCTTACATAAGCTACCATGACTGTCATGGAAGTTTGAATATTGCAGATATGAAGCATAACAATGGCAGTCTGTCCATTGGCAAAAAAAAACTTTGGTTTGCAGTGTCCACGACCACCTCGGTGACTGAAACGCTGTGTGCAGGATGCAATGCTGGTTTCTGGAAATTGGTGATAGTCTGAATTCCAAAGGAAGTGAATGGTTTCATCCTTGAAGGCTAGACCTAGGCTTTATAAGCAAATTGCCTGGAACTGTAATCAAAGAAGGGCGGGGAGTAGATCTCGTTTGTCGAGATGGGTAGCTGCCATGACAAGGGCCTTTGGTTAAAAGTAGAGGGGACCTGAAGAAATGCCCATTAAGTTGTTTTATAAATCTTAAGAGCAGTGGTTCTCAGTCTGTTGAGAAAAACTTGACACATCCATGTGTGGTACACTCAACACTACAACATTTGGCTGAATATAAAAGGCCTAGATATATTTCCTTTTTTGTTCCCTTTAACATTTCACTCTAGATTTCACCGTTCCTCTTCACTACTTGCCACCCTCCAGTCCTCAGTCCTCCCCTTCTCTTACCAACATACTAGAGTTCCATCTTACAATCAGTAATGCACAGTCAAGGTATTCCCTCTTGTCTTCCTCTCAGCCTTCTGTGCCATGTTTTTCAATCTCTAGAATATCCTCCATCCCACCTTATCTCTTCCATCTGTATCTCAGTTCCTTCCCTGTCACTCTTCCAGTCCCTATCCTCCAGCCTTTTCATCTCTTTTAACATTTATCTTCTCATACCTTCAAACACTATCTTCAGTCTGAGAAATTCCCCAACACTTACTACATTTCACACTATCTCTATTTCTTCCCCACCCACCTTTCTATATCCTGTTTCAAATACCTCAGCCCATTTAACATACATGTATACATATTCCCCACCAGTTGCCTTACCTAATCCTTGTGTCCCCGTTATTCCGGCTTTCCAAATCCCTACTTAATCTCAAACTGAGAGCCATTTTTTGTGGCACTTGCTGCTACTGGGTTCCCCTTCCTTTAGCAATATTACTGCACCAAACTCTTTCTCACTTACACCCTCTTTCCCCTTTCAGCATCCCTCACCCACTTTTCCCAATAGCAGTTGGCAGAAGGAGAGCAGGGGAGCTTTCTTGGAGTTGCTTCTCCTGTATAGCCATCAGCGCTCATAGCCACAGGAGAGGTAATACTACACCCCTATTTCTGGGCCAGGCTGGCAGCAGTGATTGTGCTCAGAGGAGAGAGCAGCATTTCCAGCCCAAACTGGTAGCAGTACAGGTAATTGCTGGTCAGGAAATCAGATCTTGAAACATATCCAGCTTGGGCTCACAGCAATAGTGATTATTGAATAGTGTGAAGCAGAAACTGAAAGCAGTTAATGGAAATTTCAAGTACCTGATTCCAATTTTGCGCCTTCCCCAGCTTGCGTGCACATGTGATTAAGGAAGACATGGGCTTCCTGACTTATTTTTGATGGGGAACCAGCTTTTTGGTGATGCACCCAGTGTATGCTGTCCTAGAGGAAATCTAGAGGCAGAACTGTGGATAGCCTTGTTCCAGATTTCATGAAGGAAAGAGTTACACACATCCATGCCCACTCACTTAACATATAGCAAAGAAAATTGGTTAAATGACTTGTGTGACAATAGCAATGCTTCTGTAGCCCTTAATGTTAAACTAGAACGTCCTGAATTTTTCCTGCACTTCAAGCGATGCCTTCAAAAATGACATGCTATAATGTGCATAAGGGTAAGTGAATGTCTGATCTTAAATTTTCATAAATGTGCATTATTTCAGCATTAAATATCTCTGCTTATTTTGAAGCCTTGATGCTTCCACTGCTTAAAATAATAGAACCTTTTTGTGTGGGAGAATTAGAAAATCATTTTTAGCCATTTTATGTTGTGGAAATGGCCATATCGATACTGTCAAGCTTGGGCAGGATGTGCCCTTCCCTTGAATGAAAATTCCAATACTACAGAAAGAGGGCGGTGGGTCATAATACGGTTAATCTCAGTGCCAGAGATTTTGACAAGAAAATAATTTTATTCTACATACTTTTTTTGTTGTTGATTGACAAAGGAATATTCTGTAGTCAGAATTAGTTTGAGAACAGAGCAAATTAAATATGCTTATGAAAGATAGTAAAAGTACATCAAGCTTGTTAGTGGAAACTAAAAAGAATAAACATCAAGACTGAACAGTTTGTTTAAATGTATGTTTTGCAGGTTGGACAATCTGCTCAATATGGCTTATGGAGTAAAGAGGTAACTGTTTTGGAGTTATCATGCCTTTTCTAGCAAGACAGTACATGTAGTGTTTTTTTTTTTTAATCCACTAGCACACAGGATATGTAATCAGACATGACTTCCCTCCTCTTTTTCCACAGTATAGAAATGTAATTTTAGTTGTAGAGTTAATGAGGAGCTTTATGGAGTGCTTCCTGGCACGTTGAAGGCCCTTCATTGTGCTCATGAATTTGAGTTGGTTGCAGTTTTTTACGTTCTGCACTTCAAAAACAAATTGTTTAGTGCTTACTAATTTTCAGCTATTTTTGATAAAGGGGGGGGGGGGAGGTGTTGCTTAGAGCCAACAGTTGGATTTTAGTTCCACTTTTGCCACAGTTAGATTTTCTCACCTTAAAGTAGCTGTTAAAAAAAGGCAGCCTTTCAGATATTTAAAAACTAAAATCCTTTGACATTTTATCCAAGAAACAATGGAATCCTAAGTAGGATTGAGTAGTAAAACTGGTATAAAATCAGTTTATTGCTCTTCAGAGTTGCTTTTGCCACATGTTGTCATGTCGGATATTTACAGCATGCCTGTTAACTGATTTTGATGTATTTCACTAGCACACATCATTGTGTTTTCTCATTTATGCATTCTGGAATGGCTTGCACTGTGGGTATGTTGCTTGACTGCATGCAGAGGCTGGTTTCTCCATCATAGTTGTCCCACTCTGTGGAAGATTCTACTTGAACCTCTTTTCTTTAAAGATCCTCCCCCAAGCAGACCTTTAATGCTACCACCTCATCTGATATGCAGATAACGGAACGTTATCACCAGGCTATGAGAAGTCTCAAAATGCATTTGATTATGTATTTTGGGAGAAGGGGCAGGGAGGGGAGCGGTTGTATGCGGGCATGTTCTGTAGTTTTCTGGTGTTAAAACATCTGTCATCGTATACAGCTCCCATAATGTAGAGCTTGCTTCCTTCCTTTTGGAACATGCACAAGCCCTAATATCTCAACATTTTCTTTTCATTTAAGAATGTTCTTCACTGTTGTTTAGGATTGGTAGGGAGGAGGAGGCAACTGACACCATCTTCTTATTTTCATCTTTGCTTAGTAGGTTCTCCCCGATGACCATTGACGGGATGACCAGTTTGGCTGGAATCAATATCCCTGGACATGCAGGCACTGGGTGGTGCATATTTGTGTACAACCTGGCCCCTGATGCAGATGAAAGCATCCTTTGGCAAATGTTTGGACCCTTTGGAGCAGTGACAAATGTGAAGGTCATCCGTGACTTCAATACAAACAAGTGCAAAGGTTTTGGATTTGTGACTATGACGAACTACGATGAGGCTGCCATGGCGATTGCCAGCCTAAATGGATACCGCTTGGGGGACAGAGTCTTGCAAGTTTCCTTTAAAACAAACAAAACTCACAAAGCATAAAGAGCCATTCTGGGTTCATTTATATATTAAAAATAATAATAAAGGCAAGTTAAAGGGAAAAAAAAACAATAACTTTATACATTGGTAAAAGTCTTTGTAAGTCGAGTGAGATGAGGATAAAAAAAACTTGACATCCTAAGATATACATGAGTTTTTTATTGCTAGCTTTGAATTAAACTTCTTAAATACCTTTTATGTTTGAATATATGGACAAGAGATACAGGATTTTTACCTGTCATGTTGCATTCTAATACCTTCTTTGGAGAAGGTGGACCTTTTAAAAATGTTTCAGATAAGGGAAGGTTTTTTGGGAGGGAAGGGTTTTTGTTTTGTGGGTTTTTTTTTTATTTTTCTTTTTTGTTATTGACTGCCTTGAAACCTGTGAGTAAATATTTGAGGCTTTGTTAAAATTTAAGTTAATGTATATTTCCTCTTGATTTATTGTTAACTTTACATGATACATTGTTAACTTTACATGATACATTGTTTGAGAAGTGATAGTATTTAAGTTACACTTTTATTTATGCTTATGAATCGTATTTATTTTGTAATTTGAATTCGTTGGGTATGCTTTATTCCATCTGTATATCTGTAACAAAACAAAATTGTAAGTGTACTGGATAACTTTTCATAAAGCAGTACCTTGCCAAAGAGATAAGAGCCTCTTTGATGTGGGTTTAAAAAAGCCTCTATTTTTATAAAAAAGTAGAAAAAAAAGAAAAAAAATTTGGAGAAACTTTTTACTGGTCCTGGAACAAATATTTTGACTTGAAATACTTTGAGAACTCTTCATATGACAACTAGTGGGCTTTTAAATCTTACCAGGAGGTTCACAAATGGCTGAAGGAAATTTCAGAAAGTTTTGAGACATAGAAATACTTTCGAGATCTTTGTATTACAAAGTTGAATCAGTGGGTGGGGGAGTGGTAGGGGAGGGGGATAACTGGTCTCATCTGTGCAATCAGTGTGGAATGTCTGATCATCCTGGTTATGATGTGATGAGCAGCTCACTTTGGTTTATGGTTTTGAAACTATATATATATATATATATATATATATATATATATATATATATATATATATATATATATATATATATAAAATACTATAGTAAGAGCAGACGAGGAAAAAAAATTAAATTACCAAGAGATGGGGGAAAAATCTGTTCTTCCTAAAGAATTCCCTTCAGATAGAGCTCATGGTGTTTAGTGATGTACTTGCAATATTGTTTGAAGAATTTTTTGCCAGACAAGAAGTTGCACGTCAGTTTGCACTGTGGATCTGCCAAGCAGTATCAGAGTTGGATATTTTAAGGAGGTATTTTGAAAGTTACGTTCAAGGCTAACACCTGAGCTTTGTGTAGTGTAAATAAGACCTTGTGTTTATGAACCTTTCAGCTATAGTTTGTTTTTTTGCTTTGATTTGTTTGATTTAACATGCCAAGTGATGTTCAAACCTTGAGTGTTTTTGTATGAGTTTTTTTCTTTGTAAATGGCATTAACATTGTTACTTGAGGTCTGCTTATTTGTTGTCCTGAGGACTTGAATTTAGTGCATCAGATTTGTTGCTGATTTATTTTTTCTTTTCTTTTTTTTTTTTGTCTGTAGATAGTGTAGCTTCAGCTCTTTACAGTGATGCAGCATTTTTGTTTATGAATATGTTTGTGGTACAAAATGAGTATATCCATAGGTTTTTGAACAAATTTCCTTAGGTTTTTTTTTTTCTGGTTTAAAATAGAAAAATATTTAAAAAAAAACTGTATGCTATTGAAATTTAACTTTGTATGATGCTTAAATAACTATTGGGAGATAATAAAATAAGTCTTTACCATATATGGAGGAAATTAAAAAATATTTTCTGGTTAGCATCTTGCTTATTATAAACTTAAAAGAAAAAAAAATGGCCGGAGGCTTCATGCCTTCACCAGGATGCACTGGCAACTATTTAATTACGTCCTGCTTTTTTGTATTAAACGACAATGCTCATATGCTTCCCCTTAAACGAGCAATGTGCTATGCATAACATAGTTGTATATGATCTCTGCCGTTGCTTTTGGTTTTGTTTTACTTTGTAAAATGGTAGCTTATACATTTTTTTTTCCTGTACAGTACATATACTGTGAAAAAGCGTGTGCTGAAGTGAACAAGCAAATTTTCATGCTGAACCCCACTCAGTGCAATTAACGGAAAAAAAAATTAAAGATCAATTGACTTCCTCAATCAGGCACCTATCTTAATTCTTGGGTGCATCTGTAGATTATTTTAAAGCTAACCATCTTGCTTCACAGACATAATTCTAAATGACTTTTACAATATGAACAATAGCTTCAATATTCACATGGCTTTATTACACCATGATTATTACTGTTGCAAATGCATTGAGAAGGCATGTAAACTGAGCGTCACTTTACAGTGACTATCTGAGCACTTAATAAAATATACGGCTGGTATTTATTTGAAGTTGTACAGTATGACTTTATTCGCATCTGTTGAAATAGAGTAGATCTTCTGTTGAATATTTAAGAAGCTGTACATTGTTTTCTTTTGTGTTTGGATCCTTTGTACATTTTCATGTTCAGTACATCAATAAACAAAAGTTGAAGGGAAAGAGCAGTGGTGTACTTGGGTCTTTAAGTGTGTGTGTGTTTATTTGTCAAGCCATATTTACCCGGTTATGTTTATAAATATATGTATATTCTTATTAAATTCCCTTATCTAATGCACTTAAGTGTAGCTAAAATACATTTACAAGCAAGAGAAAATAGTGAAAGCTGATGTGCCTGAATCTGCTTTGTTTTTCATGCAACATATATTTGACAGTGTGGTAGGGTATGTTGTCTTCATTTATGCCTTGTTCTGCTGAGCAGAGCAAGCATGACATTTACTTTGGCAATCAGTTTCTAGGTTAGTGCTCTAAACATGACTATTCTACTTCCATTTGTATGAAAAAGGGGATCTAAAGAGCAGAGGGTCACGGCTCCTCTTGTAAATTATAAAAGTAATCTTTTTTTTTTTCTCAGAGCTTTTTCTCAAGAAGCAGCACTGAAGTGTCTAGTCAGTCTTATGACAGCTGAAGAAAAAAAATCAGGAGCTCACCTGCTAAGAGCACAGTATAAAACAGGTTTTCTTCGACCAGTGCTTCTATAGATTGGGTGGGGGGTTGGTACTCCTTCTCTCTCCTTCCCTTTCCTTTTCTACTAGGAAGCAGAGCTCAATTGCTAGGATAGTATGACTTTCAAAGTGATACATGAAGATCCAATTTGAAGACTGTCTAGTAATGTCTGCAAGCAAGTCAGTTTCTTCTTTTCCACCTGAATAGGTGTCGGGGTTTATGTATAAAGGCACACAAATTTCTGAACCAGACTTATACTGTATGATATTGATCTCTGAACTAGGGCTGTACCCAATATTTGTATTCAGTTCAGTTGGGCCCCAAATAGTGCCCCAAATGCATTATTTGTATTTGGTCGAATAGTGATTTTAAATTTGAATATGAATAATCTGGGGCTGGACTGTGCTAAGTCCTACTGAAATACACTTGATCTCAGATTTCACATTGCTTTTATTATGTTAAAGCTCAATGCCCATTATTTGTATTTGGCCAAATAATTATTCATATTTGACCAAATAGTAAAATATGCTATTTGATACAGCTCTAGTCTGAACTTTTGTTTTTGACTGGGTGATGAAATACATATAGAGTTGTGAAAGGCTACAGCAGATATACAGGTGTGTGATGTCTTGGAAAATGGGCATTGAATGGGGACAATTGTATATTCAGTATTTTTTATATAATGTTTGCACTAAGGGGCCACACTCTAAAATCTGCTTGGTATTGATCCCACTTCTGTTGAGGGATGTTTTCTACAAGCAAGATAATATATCAGCTACACAGGGATGTCATCCCTGATGGCTCCAGGTTGGATCCACTCTCCTAGAGTCCCAAAGTCTAAAACTCTTTCAGCATATAAGTGCCCCTCCCTCTGTCTTCATATGCCCAGCAAAGCATCCCAAAATTTCTTTCTCTTTTGGGGAGGAAAAAGAGATCTAGAGGAACTGAAGAACCAAGAAACGGGAAGTAGTCATCTTTAAAGATGAAATGGAAGGCACTCTCCAAAGGGCCAGATACTAGTACCTGCAGAGAATTTCAAGTATGCCCATGCAGCTAGTAGACCCAAAGGACCCTTACACAGCAACTGTGAGTTTGTGCCTGGAGGATGAATTTGATTTCAGGAAGCTAGAATGTACTTCAAATAACACTATTTTATGCCCAAGAGGCTCGATAAAAACACTTTTTCTCTGCCTAAGTGGGTGAAAGTGTATTGCAACTGCTTCCAGGGGTCTGTGGGTCTTAAAACTTTGAAGTCCCATGTGCTTCCATATTAGTTGTCACATCCAAATGACAGTTACAGCTTGTGGAACTGGTTCCTGCCTCAAATGTGAGCACAGTGTTTTTCCCCTCTTGTGAGATTAACTTGTTTCAGAACCCCGATTTCCTACACTTGGTGCCAGCAGTAGTCACCTAAAGGAGAATCCCTATAGCTCTGAGTAGTATCCAGGGGCTTTTGGACGAGGTTAGTCCCTCACCTACAAACTGGTAAGGCATTTCTTGCTAGTATGCACCTCTCTCCTCTCTTATGTAATAGCTTCTTAACCCCATACACACACACCCAGAGAGCTTTCATTGGGCCACTGCCTTTATCCTTTCTGTATCTTAAAATTGCAGTTTACCTAAGGCATGAATGGACAATGTGTCTTACAGGGAGGAAAAAACACAAGAACTTCTAATATTCCTTTTTGATGTTCCGGCACACCCAGAGAGCTCTCATTGGGCCTTTGCCTTTATCCTTTCTGTATCTTAAAATTGCAGTTTACCTAAGGTATGAATGGACAACGTGTTTTACAGGGAGGAAAAAAACACAAGAACTTCTAATATTCCTTTTTGATGTTCCGGTATCCTTCCACCAACTGTAGCTTCATGATAAAGTAATGGAACATTGACAAGAACCCCTACTGTGATGCTTCACCTGTTTTGCATGCATGCAGTATTATACTAGTGAGCCTGCTGTGCCAGAATGCGATTCCTGCACTACTTAATTGGTCCTTTGTAATCCGTGTCTTAGATCCTTACACTGTTGTTGACAGCGCTGGTAATGCAGACAGAGGAAAGATAGGAATAGCTATTTGATAAGAATAACCATTTGTCTTCTGATGCAGTCAGGTACTACTCCAGTAATGCACCTGCTGTTTCAGTGCAAGTTCCCCACATGGGTAACCCATAAAAAAGTGCACCATGCATGGAAACTGCCTACACCCTGTAAAGAGGACCACTCCCAGCAGACAAAGGTAGAAGAAATTCAGGTTTCCTCAAGGCTGGTTCCACACCTTAAGTGTAGGCTACCTGGTGGCTAAGAGGTCTTCCCAATGTGCTACCCTGAGACTCTGTATATTCTGGTGTACTGCCACCTTGAAACTAATCTCCTCCTGGTTTACTTCTGATGCACTACTCCAAGGCATAAATGTTTCTGCACTGCTCAGGCAGCAGAGCTTCATTGCCCAGCCCCCATTGTTATAACAGGGGAACACCCACTACAGTAGTTACTCATATTAATGATAGTTACACGAAATTAATTAGTGCTTAAATAAAAGTACTACAGCTCTTGCCCCATGCTGAACTGGGCTAATGCCCATAGAACCTGCTACTTTATTCTAAGCTCATGGATCGTAGGTGGTTCCCATCTTGAATACCAACTCTCAGAGTAAGCACTAGTGTGCATCACAAAGGCTTGTATCTATCCCCATCTAAGGTATTTCAACAAGAAGTGTAGCCTCTGAAGGCCTGGAATGTTGAACATTATTCACCGCACCCCCAAAATAATATCTAAAACAACAAAATAACATTTACCATAGAGGTCTTTTTCTCCTTTCCACTCAGGTAGTCCAGATAAAAGGGATCCACCGTTCTTTACTCAAGCCACCCTGTGTCAGTATCATGGGTGGTGTTTTCTTATATTCGTAGCCCTGACATTTAAGTTGAGGTCTCCATTCTCTTGTTTGTTGGCCAATATTTCTCACACCTCTTAGAATAATAAAAAAGTCTCGGTAGCTAACTGCATTGACTGAGAGATCTGGATTCATTTCTCAGCCCTGTGAATACTAAACAGCCTTTTTTATTGTTTCCTAACATGGAAGTGGGAACCCATTTCTGAGTCCATTATTAATTTTTTCATTATTTGTCCATTTTCATTCATTTTCATTTTTTATTTTTTCATTATTCATATTTGATAGAATAGTAAAATATGCTAAAAGGATCAGCCGCAAAGGTTAGGACTTTAAATCAGACATGGACGTATTTTAAAAAATGCAATCTTGGAATCCCAGAGCAGATGTATTCCATGTATTAAAAAATGAGGAAAGAATAATAGCCAGCATGGTTAAAAGGTGAAGTGAAAGGGTATTGGAGCAAAAAAAAAAAATCGGATACAAGTGAAAAAAATAAACATAAACACGCAAGTTAGATGTAAAGCATTAATAAGGCTAAAAGATGATAAGAAGAGAAACTTGCCACAGAGGAAAGAACTCAGACATGAAATTTGTTGATCTGCTGTTAGTGATCTGTAACCTATCGTTAAAATTGTCTATAGTATCTGAAGATTGGAGGGTGGCCAATTTAATTCTACTTTTTAAAAAGGTTTCTAGAAGTGATCAGAAAATTTAACAGGTAAGCCTAACTTCAGTACTGGGCAAAATAGTAAAACTGTTATAAAGAATAAAATTACTGAACACGGGGGTGTCTGGGCCAACCCTCTAGGGACTGATCCATCTCAAGTAAGTTATCCTTTTGTCTGAGAACTTTTTTCACTTCATATTAGAGGCCTGCACATCCTAATTCATGATCCTATTCATTGGGGGACAGCATGACATTTATTTATTATAAAGAATAAAATTATTGAACACAGACAAATAATGGGTTAATGGGACAGAGCAACCATGGATTCAGCCACTGTAGGAAGCAGGATACTGATGGATTATCAGCCTGACCCAGTATATAACTATTCTTATGTTAACTACAATGGTCAGACTGCAAGTCCTCAACCCAGTGTGCCCCAAAATGGCATAGATATCTGAAGCACTGTACCATCAATGTACATACTGGTTCTCTTGCCCCCCCGCCTCCCCCCTCAAAAATTGTCAACTGAGAAAAAGCTCAGAGCTTCATACACCAAGGAAGCTACCAAAACCACAAAAGTAAATAGACAATATTTAATATATTCATTCTTGTATTTAGACCAATGTATATATCCCCTCTTTGTTTTAAATCTTTCAGATACAACTGTACAATGAATTTTCAGTGCTATGTGACTCCTGTCCATGGCAACCTCAAACTATTCTAATGAACTCCTTTTCCAGTAAGTATCCATTGGAGACCTGACATGATCTCTCCTGATTTAATATACAACTGAAGCTCAGTTCCTACCCCTTCCCTTTCCCCTCCTCTCCCACAAAGAAATCTAGCTCCCAATGTTCCCACCCTTCTTTTCCTCCTTTCATGGTAGCCCTCCTACCCCCTAATGAATTCTTTCTATTAGTTCTGCTCTCAGGCCTCATCACAATGTCTTCTCAACAGATTGTGCTACCTTATCTCCCTCATGTCAAATACACAAAATTCAAATCCTTCCCAGCCATATTTTGTGCCCCCCCCCCCCTATTGTGTCTGTCATTGGAAGCCTCACTTGAGCTTCAGTCACAATTTTATACTGGAATCTCTGTACCCATGAGCTGGGGTGGCAGGGGCCTATCTTTAAGATATCAATCAATCTGTCTGTTCCCAGGCAACACTTAGGTGAGTTAGCCTTTTGTCCTAGACAACTCTTTAAGCTTCATATTAGAGGCTTGTACATCCTAATTCATAATCCTATTCATTAGGAAAGCGTGGCATTTATTTAAACTTTTCTAACTTAGGCAATGTATAATAAACATAAAAACAGAGAAAAATACAAAGATTCCACCCAAAACAAGTGTAAGCAAAAAAAAAAATACTTCTTTCATCAAAACCTCGGTGAAAAAAATGTCTTAAGCTGCTTCTTGTACTGAAAAAAGGTCTTTACATCTTGGCATACCCTCTTGGATTTCTCCAATTAGCTTTAGCTATCTCTTTAACTGTCCCATTGTTTTCCTTATCAACTGCCGTCTACCACTGTAGCCACTATATCCCAGTTGCAAGGGTCTCCTGTTCACACTCAAAATCCAATGCTATTGCATCCTTGGATTGAGTCACCCATATGTATGTGACTATCAGAAATCCAAGAAGTAGGGGTGGACCAAGAAAATTTCACAGCCAGAGGTCAATAAAATCAACTTTATTCAGCACCATACAAGTTTGTGACTAATTATCTTCTCTTTGGCAATGGAGAAAGTTAGGTTGCTTACCTGTAACAGAAAGTCTCTGTAGACAGCAGGATAAATAAGCCACACAACCCCTCTCACTTCCCCTTTCAGCTGAAGATGACTAAGCCATAGGTTCTTAATACACAGGGTATGTGTACTCTAAGATGTGCACTGCACCCAGCAATACAGAAAACTGGCCAGTGTAAGTGCTAGTTTTCTGCTAATGCTTGTCACTCCCTGTTCCTGCAGTTTCATAAGAGGGTGAACTGTGACCTATCCCTCTCCCACTACCTTCCCAGGTCAACTTCAGTGGCAGAAATATGAAGACACACCACTTTTCTGCATGCTCTACTGCAAGCTGTGCTAGTCAGCCCCCCACCCCGACCTAACTTCCTACATTGGAGACACATGACTGGCAGAGCTGGCAGTGGTACATGCAGAAAAATGGTCTTGTACATCTACAAGGTAATTTTACTGCTGCTACTTCTGCTAGCCTAGAACTGATCTAAGAAAGCTGCAAAAAGGTGATCAACAGTGAAAGGAGGCAGTGCTGAATGGGGGAAAGAGACAGAAAAAGATGAGCTGATGTAGGTGTGAGAGGAGAAATGTCAAATGGATATGGGACCCTGTCAAGAGTTAAAACAGAGGAAAGCAGAAATCAGATACTGGGGACAACTTGATTAGAAAAATAAAATTACCAGACAGCAAAGGTAGAAAAAGTAATTTCAGCCAGAGCTGATTGCAGCTCTGAGGGGTGGAGGAGGATTACTCAGAAATGTGTTAAACTTAGGAGGTACTTGGGCTTGAAGTTGAGAAACACTGGACTAAGCTTTGTAATAGACTTGAGGGGGAAGAATGATGATCACACTTGAGGGAACATTCTCAAATATCACAGGCTTCTGGGCTCTAGGAAGTGTCTGTATGTTTGTGGCTGATTTATCCTGCTGTCCATGGAGCACTCCTGTTATGGGTAAGTAACTTAACTATCTTTAGTATAGTAATTTTATAATTTGTTGTCTCTAGTGAATTAAATGAGGACCCCAGAATGATTCAGCCCTATGCTATCATTTTTTAGTGTGATGAGTTGTACCTGTAGACCCAAAGCCAAATTGAAGTGGTAGGTGTTCATTCTAGAAGCAGTGCTAAAAACATCATACATGGCACTACTACATAAAGTATGTCAGGTAAGCAAATCCCCTATAGCATATGCAGTCAAGCACAGGAAAACAATTTGGTAAGATTAATGGGCACAAGTACAATGATATAAATTAAATGTCTTTTTGTTACATATTAATACTATATCACTTTATCGTTGTAATAGTAAACAAAGCAATGCAATAAGTGTCCCACCAGGAGTAAATGTCAGGCCACTGGAAATCAAGTAAATACATCATTTATAATGTGTTCTGCTTTGTATTTGAACACACAACATAGTTAAAACTGCTGATGATATAATAATTTTTCTCCTTGACATGCTGAATGAATCAGCCACACTATTGGAAGCATGCTTCGAAAACCAAATAGGTTTTTAAAGCATGCATGGGGATTCCACATCTGTTCTCCTGTGACCGCCCACAGTTTTTCTCTTCAGTTTACTGCACAGATGCTTTTGTGTTGTCTTACTCTGCAATTGTGCTGTGCTTCTGCCTGTTAGAAGTTTTTAAATCTGCCAGTCATTTGATCTTCCTCAAGTCTGCCATTTATTTCAGCCTATAGGCTTTTTTTTTTTTTTTAACCAAGATGAATGCTGTGAATGGTTCCAGAATTGGCCGTGCAGAGGAGGGGATCGGTCACCAACATATTTGATTTCACAGGTACCCAAGACTTTATGTTGTGTAGAACAGGTCTCGTACTGAGATGCCCCCAAGGAATTGGTGATTCAAAGCCTTCAAGTTGGAGCTATGGTCCTCTTTGGAAGTGCATCAGCATCCAAATGCAGGACAGGTAAGTTAAGAACCTTAGAGTAGGCCACATCAGTTAGGGGCACCACAGGCTACCCCTAGCTCTAAATGAATCCTTCAGTGGGATGATGGAGCTGGGGGTGCCTCAAGAAGCACTTCCACAAGGAGAAGCCCTCCTAGAGATGTGGGATTCTTCTGAACCACAGCCTAAATGTAGATTGGTGCCAAAGACTATACTGTAGCACAGTGTTATCCAGTGCCATAACAGACTGTGCTGAGGTGTCAGGATTGGTGTCCAGGAAAAAGGTATAAATGTCTTCAATGCACTTGGTAACATAAAAACAGGAAGACCAAATAATTCATCCAGTCTGTCCATCCACACCAGCCACTGTCTCCTCCTCTCCCTAAGAGATCCCACATGCTTGTCCCAAGCTTTCTTGGATTCAGATAGTCTGGGCCTCCTCTGGAAGGCCGTTCTACATAACCACCACCCTAAATGTAAAAAAAAAATCTTAATTGCACCTGAGACTACAGTATTTTACCTTCATCTTTTGCCCTCTCATTCTGGAGTTTTCTTTCAATTGAAATAGTCTTGCCTCTTGTACATTAGTGCCATAGAGATGTTCATTAGTGCCATAGAGATTTAACTGTCTATATAATATCCCCCATCTCCTGTCTTTGAGTGAGGTTTATAAGTCTGTTCACAGAGACCACTGATCAATTTTGTATCTGTCTTCTGGACTGTCTCCACCCTGATTACATCTTTTTGCACACAGTACTCAAAATCATTAATTTATGACATTTATACCCCTCATTTTTCCACACAATTTTGAGTTCAATGTGGCTAACAAGCTAAAAAGTCATTACAAAATATGAAATAAAATTCATAAACTTGTCAATAAGAAAAGAACCATAAATACAGAATATCAATAATAAAGCATACTGGAGAGAATGGAAGGAGGGGAGTAGGCACTAGGATCAACTGACAAGTTTTTGAAAAGGAAAGATTTCAAAAACTTATGAAAAACCAAGTAATCATGTTGTGATCTTATATTTTTCAGCAAGGAATTCCACCACTTAGCTCCTTGTTATGAAAAAGTTAATTACTTTCTTACAGGTAGAAAAAAGAAGACCCAGGTAGTCTTACATCAAAGACTGAGTTTTGAGAAGGCAAAGTAACAAAGGGCAACATATAGTCAGGGGGCAATATCATGCAAAATATGAGAACACAGAGTTTGAAAACAATCCTGGCCCTAATGAGAAGCCAATGCAGTTCTATCTGCAAATGAGTAGCCCTCTCAAAACATAGTACAAGCATTACAAGTCTAGCCGCAGTATTCTCAGCAGTTTGCTTAAGACACATTCTTTACATCCTGCATAGAATTACAATAATCAAATTGGGTCAAGACGAGATTGGACAAGTAATGTGAAAATATCAATTGGGGAAAAAAAATCACCAGAGACTTATACAAAAGCACTATCACCTGTTCTCTTCTCTCTCCCCCCCCCCCCCCCCCCCCACCCGCCTTTGCTGGTCATTCTCTCCCCTATGCATCCTACTAACATCCTTCTGTCTTTGGTCATAGCCTTTTCTACCTGTTTGGCCACCTTAAGATCATCAGATATCACCCCCAAGTCCTGCTCTTAAGTACTTCACCTTCTATACTATACTGCTCCTTGGATTTTTGCAGGCCAAATGCATGACTCAGCATTTTTTAGCACCGAATCTTAGCTGCCAGTTTTTGGGCCTTCCTTCAATCTTCAATAGAGCCCTCCTCATGCTAGCCACCCTCTGGGGTGTCTACCCTATGACATAGTTTGGTATCAACTGCAAAGAGGAAAACCTTACCAACCATACAGCCTTTCCATAATGTCACTCACAAAAATGTCAAAAAGCTGGCCCAAGGACCAATCATAAGTACGTAAGTATTGCCATACTGGGAAAAACCAAAGGTCCATCAAGCCCAGCATCCTGTTTCCAACAGTGGCCAATCCAGGTCACAAACACCTGGCAATATCCCAAAAAAGTACAAACATTTTATACTGCTTATCCCAGGAATAGTGGATTTTCCCCAAGTCCAAACCTTTTTTTAAAACTCCGCTAAGCAATCTGCCTTTACCACATTCTCTGGCAACGAATTCCAGAGCTTCATCGCATGCCCCCTAGTCCTAGTATTTTTGGAAAGCATAAACAGACGCTTCACATCTACCCGTTCAACACCACTCATTATTTACTCTATCATATATCTCCCCTCAGCCGCCTTTTCTCCAAGCTGAAGAACCCTAGCCGCTTTAGCCTTTCCTTGTAGGGAAATCGTCCCATCCCCTTTACCATTTTCGTCGCCCTTCTCTGCACCTTTTCTAATTCCACTATATATTTTTTAAGATGCGGCGACCAGAATTGAACACAATATTCAAGGTGCGGTTGCACCATGGAGCAATACAAAGGCATTATAACATCCTCATTTTTGTTTTCTATTCCTTTCCTAATAATACCTAACATTCTATTTGCTTTCTTAGCCGCAGCAGCACACTGAGCAGAAGGTTTCAACGTATCAACAACGACACCTAGATCCCTTTCTTGGTCCGTGGAACCTTGCATGACGTAGCTATCATTCGGGTTCCTCTTTCCCACATGCATCACTTTGCGCTTGCTCACATTAAACGTCATCTGCCATTTAGATGCCCAGTCTCCCAATCTCCTCTTGTAATTTTTCACAATCCTCCCGCGAATAACTGTGTCATCAGCAAATTTAATTACCTCACTAGTTACTTCCTTCTCTAGGTCATTTATAAATGTTAAAAAGCAGCGGTCCCAGCATAGAGCCCTGGGGAACCCCACTAACTACCCTTCTCCATTGAGAATACTGACCATTTAACCCTACTCTGTTTTCTATTTTTTAACCAGTTTTTAATCCACAATAGAGCACTACCTCCTATCCCATGACTCTCCAATTTCCTCTGGAGTCTTTCATGAGGTACTTTGTCAAACGCCTTCTGAAAATCCAGACACTATCAACCGGCTCACCTTTATCCACATGTTTGTTCACCCCTTCAAAGAAATGTAGTAGATTGGTGAGGCAATGTTGACTTTCGGGCTTATTTTCGAAAGTGATCGCCGGCCATCTTCCGACATAAATCGGGAGATGGCCGGTGATCTCTCAAAGGCGGTGAAATCGGTATAATTGAAAGCTGCTTTTTTGACACCATCGCCGCTTTCCCGTCGCCGAGCCAGCGAAAGTTCAAGGGGGCGTGTCGGTGGCATAGTGAAGGCGGGACATGGGCGTGGCTACCAGATGGCCAGCTTTCACGGATAATAGAAAAAAAAAAGCGGCGTTAATCAGTATTTTGCCGGGTTTACTTGGTCCTTTTTATTTTCACGACCAAGCTTCAAAAAGGTGCCCCAACTCACTGGATGACCTCCCCATACTCCCCCAGTGGTCACCAACCCCCTCCCACACTAAAAAAAAATAAAAACCTTTTTTGCCAGCCTGTATGCCAGCCTCAAATGTCATACCCAGCTCCCTGACAGCTGTATGCAGGTTCCTGGAACAGTTTTTGTTGGTTGCAGTGGACTTCAGGCAGGTGGACCCAGGCCCATCCCTCCCCTACCTGTTACACTTGTGGTGGTAAGTGTTGTGCCCCCCTTCACCCATAAGGACTATGGTAGTGGTGTACAGTTGTGAGGAAGTGGGTTTTGGGGGTTGATTTGGGGGGCTATGCACCTGGGAGATATTTGTATATATTTTTTTTAATTTGTAAAAGTGCCCGGTTGGTGTCCTGGCATGTCAGGGGGACCAGTGCACTACAAATGCTGGCTCCTCCCAGGACCAAATGCATTGGATTTCGCCGGGTTTGAGATTGCTGGCATTTTTTTTCCATTATCACTGAAAAAGAAAAACGGCCATCTCAAACCCGGCGAACTCTGGCGTTTGGGCCAAACCGTATTATTGAAAGAAAAGATGGCCGGCCATCTTTTTCGCTAATACGGTTTGGCCAGCTGTTTGCGGCGCTGCCAAAATAGATCGCCAGCAATCTATTTCGCCAGCGCTGTTCGATTATTCCCCTCATTGTCTCATTAATCCATGCTTTTAAATATGCTCTGTAATTTTGTTCTTAATAATAGTCTGTACCATTTTGCCCGGCACTGACATCAGACTCACCAGTCTATAATTTCCCAGATGTCCTCTGGAACCTTTTTTAAAAATCGGCGTTACATTGGCCACCCTCCAATCTTCCGGTACCACGCTCGATTTTAAGGATAAATTAACATAATACTAACAATAGCTCCGCAAACTCATTTTTCAGTTCTATCCGGACCAGGAGATTTGCTACTCATCAGTTTGTAGAACTGCCCCATTACGTCCTCAAGGTTTACAGAGAATTCATTAAGTTTCTCTGACTCGTCAGCTTCAAATATCATTTCTGGCACCGGTATCCACCCAAATCTTCCTCGGTGAAGACCGAAGCAAAGAATTCATTTAATCTCTCCGCTGTGGGTTTGTCTTCCCTGATCGCCCCTTTTACTCCTCAGTCATCTAGCGGTCCAACCAATTCTTTTGCCGGCTTCCTGCATTTAATATACATAAACACATTACGTTTTTGCCTACAACGCAATCTTTTTTTCGAAGTCCCTCTTAGCTTTCCTTATCAGCGCTTTGCATTTGACTTGACATTCCTTATGCCGTTTCGTATTATTTTCAGTCTGTTCCTTCTTCCATTTTCTAATAGCTTCCTTCACCTCACTTTTTGGTCGTTTGGTCTAACGTCTTCCTTTTTTAATACGTGGAATATATTTGGCCTGGGCTTCCAGGATGGTGTTTTTGAACAGCATCCACACCTGATGTAAATTTTTGACCCTTGCAGTCGCTCCTTTGTTTTTTGTTTTTTTTTTTCTTTTTTTCACTGTTCTTCTCATTTTATCATAGTCTCCTTTTTTAAAGTTAAACGCTAACGTATTGGATTTCCTAGGTATACTTCAAAGCTAATATCAATTCCGATCATATTATGATCACTGTTATCAAGCGGCCCCAGCACCATTACTTCCTGCACCAGATCATGCGCTCCTCTAAGAACTAGGTCTAGAATTTTTCCTTCTCTCGTCGGCTCCTGTACCAGCTGCTCCATAAAGCTGTCCTTCATTTCATCAAGGAATTTTACCTCCCTAGCATGCCCCAATGTTACATTTATCCAGTCAATATCGGCATTGGAGCCGACTCTGTGGGTGCTTGAGCACCCCCAATATTGAGAAACTTCCTTGTATGTGTCCAGGGAGGGGTTATTTTCATTGGGCTTAGCACCCCCAATAATTTTGAAAAGTTGGCTCCTATGAATATCGGGGTAGTTGAAATCACCCATTATTATTGTGTTGCCCAGTTTGTTTGTGTCCCTAATTTCCTTTAACATTTCTAAATGCATCTGTTCATCCTGGCCAGGCGGACGGTAGTACACTCCTATCACTATCCCTTTCCCCTTTACACATGGAATTTCAATCCACAGTGATTCCAAGAAGTGTTTTGTTTCCTGCAGAATTTTCAATCTATTTGATTCAAGGCTCTCGTTAATATACAATGCTATCCCTCCACCAATTCGATCCACCCTATCACTACGATATTTGTACCCCAGTGTGACAGTGTCCCACTGGTTATCCTCCTTCCACCAGGTCTCAGAGATGCCTATTATATCTAATTTTTCATTTAGTGCAATATATTCTAACTGTCCCAACTTATTTCTTAGGCTCCTGGCATTTGCATATAGACATTTCAAAGTATGTTTGTTCCTATTTACTTGATGCTTAGTACTTGACCGTATTAATTTGCAATCTTTTGTCTGATTTTTTTATTTAAGGACACCTGGAGGCATATTTTCAAAGCACTTAGCTTCCCAAAGTTCCATACGTTTCTATGGAACTTTGGGAGGCTAAGTGCTTTGAAAATAAGCCCCTGATGTACTACGGTCTCTTTTGCAACCTCACTATCAGGATACCCTATCTTCCCTGTTTTGGTGATATCTTTGAAAGATACCTTATCCCGAACCATGCGCTTTTGAGCAACTGTCGGGCTTCCCCCCCCCCCCCCCCCCCCCCCAGGTTTCTAGTTTAAAAGCTGCTCTATCTCCTTTTTAAATGCCGATGCCAGCAGCCTGGTCCCATCCTTTCGGAATAGGCTCCCTCTTCCCCAGAATGTTGCCCAGTTCCTAACAAATCTAAAACCCTCCTCCCTGCACGATGGTCTCATCCACGCATTGAGACTCCAGAGCTCTGCCTGTCTCTTGGGCCCTGCGTGTGGAACGGGTAGCATTTCAGAAGATGCTACCCTAGAGGATCTGGATTTGAGCTTTCTACCTAAGATCCTAAATTTGGCTTCCAGAACTTCTCTCCAACATTTTCCTATGTCATTGGTACCCACATGTACCAAGACAGCCATCTCCTCCCCAGCACTATCTAAAATCTTATCTAGGTGACGCGTGAGGTCCGCCACCTTCGCACCAGGCAGGCAATTCACCAGGAAATCCTCACATCCACCAATCACCCAGCTATCTATATGCCTAATGATCGAATCACCAACTACAACAGCTGTCCTAACCTTTCCTTCCTGGTCAGCACTTGGGAGACTAAACTAGATCCTGCAGTGCCTGCTAGATTCTGTTAATGCTGTGGTACAAAGTTTTTAAAACTAAGTGGAAAAGACTATGGAATTTAGTTGATAAAATTTGCTTTTTATATTTTTATTTTGCCTAACACTAACCTGCAATTCCTCCTTTAAACCACAATCTTAAGTTCCCATAGCACAAAGCAAAATAGCATTCACTTACCAGAGAAATGTTCTCTTCTCTCAGAGCTTCTGCAGCACACCACTGATACAATTCGCTCCAAGGAAAAGGACGTTATTTACCACTGCCTTCTGTTTCCTTCCACTTAACTAGTTGCTAATCCAGTCAGTTACTTTAGGGCCTGCATCAGTCGCCTATACAGAAATGTCAAAAGGTTCTCCTAAAATTTATGTACAACACGTCTAGCGCTCCCCCTAAATCCAGCAGTTCGGTCACCCAGTCAAAGGAATTAGATTTGTCTGACAAAATCTGCCATGGGTCCTGCAATCCACTCAGTTCTAGAAACCTCAGTCCTCTGCCTTTTGGAGCATTTTCATTAATTTACTTACTACAGACTACCAGGTCTGTAATTCCCGACCTCCTCTTTACTTCCATTTTTGTGAGGAGGAGCCACATCCGCTCTTCTCCAGGACCACTCCAGAATCTCAAAATATTTCTTTAAGAAACATTGAAAAGGTCAGACAGTGGAGCCACCAGAACCTGAGCTGCTTGAGTACCCTCAGATGTATGCCATCAGGCTCTTTCACTTTGTCTACTTTTAGTTTAGCTAGTTCCTCAGGAGTCCACTCTTATGAGAATCAGCCCAGGTCTACCACACATTCATTCCCATTAGTTTTTCTGTGGTCCTCCTTCTAGCCTTTCATCCATGAATACAGAGCAGAAGTATTTAAGTAGTTCGTCTGTATCCTTATCAGCTTCTACATGGAAATTGATATAAACAGAGTGAACATTTGAAGCCAGATGCCCACCCTGGAACCAGCTAACGCCTTACCAGACCGTGAATGTTCCTAGTAATTTCTAAAGTACTTTCAAGATGTGCCACACCTCTGTCCCTGTAAGACATTTCCACCAGTTTTGAAGGTCCTCAAGGACCAATTCCCACCTCCCTCTAGTACATAAGTATTGCCATACTGGGACAGACCGAAGATACATGAAACCCATCATCCTGTTTCCAACTGTGGCTAAACCAGGTTACAAGTACCTGGCAAGATCCCAAAACGGTACAATATATTTTATGCTGCTTATCCTAGAAATAAGCAGTGGGTTTTTCCCAAGTCATTTTAATAATGATCTATAGACTTTTTCTTCATGAAGTCATCCAAACCTTTTTTAAACCCCCTGCTAAGCTAACTGCTTTTACTACATTCTCTGGCAGTGAATTCCAGAGTTTAATTACACGTTGAGTGAAGAAACTTTTTCTCCGATTAGTATTAAATTTACTACATTGTAGCTTCATTGCATGACCCCTAGTCCTAGTATTTCTGGAAAGAGTAAACAAGCGATTCACATCTACTCGATCCACTCATTATTTTATAGACCTCTATCGTATCTCCCCTCAGCTGTCTTTTCTCCAAGCTGAAAAGCTCTAGCCGCTTTAGCCTTTCCTCAGAGGGAAGTTGTCCCATCCCCTTTATCATTTTCATCGCTGTTCTCTGTACCTTTTCTAATTCCACTATTTCTGTTTTGAGATGCAGTGACCAGAATTGAACACACTATTCGAGGTGCAGTCGCACTATGGAGCCGTACAAAGGCATTATATAACATCCTCATTTTTGTTTTCCATTCCTTTCCTAATACCTAACATTCAATTTGCTTTCTTAGCCGCTGCCACACACTGAGCAGAGGGTTTCATTGTATCATGAGCGATGATGCCTAGATCCCTTTCCTGGTCGGTGACCCCTAATATGGAACCTTGCATTACATGGCTGTAGTTTAGGTTCCTGTTCCCCTTATGCATCACTTTGCACTTGCTCACATTAAACGTCATCTGCCTTTAAGGTATTCTCTAGGCATGCTGGCCTTCAAGTAGCCATTTCAAACACTTCATATCTGTGGAGGGGGTGTATGTGTTCGGACCTTGAAAGTCCCAATAAGATCTGCACAGCTGAATTCATAGCCACCTGAAGTGCCTGAAAACAAAAATCTGGCAATCCAAGAAACAATGTTGCAGTAATCCATACCGCTGAATACCATCGTTTGCATCACTTTCTTAAAATCAGCCCATTGCAAGATAGGTCTCCATTTAACTCAACATTCTCAACTTAAAATACATAGTTTGAAAGAGACTCATCTCCTGTTCATTTATGCCACATAGGTATTTAAATGTCTGCATCATATCTTTCCTCTCCCACCTTTATTCCATGTTGAGATCTTTGTCTGCCCCCATACACTTTATGACGAAAACCACTCACCATTTTAGTAGTCGCCCTCTGGAGTGACTCCATCCTGTTTATATCTTTTTGAAGGTGCAGTCTCCAGAATTGAGCACAATATTCTAAATGAGGTCTCACCAGAGTCTTATACTGTGGCATCACAGCCTCCTTTTTATTACTGGCCATCCCAGTTCCGCCCCTGACCTACCCACTTTTGACATGGGTGCCCAGTTTAGCTGAATATCATTGGTTAGGCAGCTCAGAGCAGTTTAAGCAGCCTGAAACTTCTCTTGCCTGCTTAAATTGTTCTGAATATTGGGGGGGGGGGGGGGGGGGGTTGTGTTCCTGATACTTGCTGAAACCGATACCCTAAGGCTTCCAGCCTGGATTTATCTAAGAAAACCTTGAAACAGTGACATTTTCAACCAGCTTTTTTTTTGGGGGGGGGGAGGGGGGGGTTGCATTCTGTCTCCTCACTAACACAGTACTGTACAGACTTGATTTCTATGGAATAGCAAATATTTCATTTGTTCTGCCAACACTGGGGGAGGTTCAGTTCAACCAATCATAGAAACTGCATTCAGAGTTCAGGCATGGTCTGCATACTGATACTGGAAAATCTAATTGCCTGCAGAGACAACTATTTTGCGCTTTTGCCATTGTTTTTACTTGTCTTTTGCCATTTTCTCTGACACTTGTATTCTACAGGTTTGCCCAAGTCCCTGTACTGCTGTCCCAGGCAAGACCAATAAGATTTACCAACTGACATTTGACTTCCTTGTAAACCATTTTGGTTGTGCCACAGAAAGGCAGCATGTCAAATGCATTACCCTTATCCTTCTGTATGCCACATGTGGCTTTTCGCCATCTGAAAATTGATTGCATACAGCACTGGGAGAATCAATTCAGCAACATATAGTTTTATCTGCTACAAAAGGGTGTATGGCTATTTCATTTTCTTAGGGCAAGGGTCAGCTAGAAATTTTTTTCCTGTGTTTTTGCAAGCAAGAGCCAACTGATACTTGGATCTTTTGTTTCATTAGGAATAATTTACTTAATAGTTGTAGGAAAAGTTATGAATAAATTACTGCCAAGAGAAACATTACTAACTTGGCTTATTTCCTGTTTGCCAATTACATAATACATTTTTACTTGCATAGGAATGGGGTTTTTTTTTGTCAGTCCTTATTGCTAGTGAACCAGGGACCAGCATAAATAATTCCCTAGACACTGCACACCCTCCAGTAGGCTTAAACCACTGCTCCAAAACATTTACTCCTGTTTACAAAGCCATGCGGCATTGCCGACTGTCAGCAGTAGCATACCGCCAGCCGCTAGCCTGACTTTGTAAACAGGGGCCTTAAGTTTTTGCTTAGCTATGTGGTTAGAGAAGTCTTCACATGGGTCTTCAATGCACTCTTCATGTGCTTTCTGTGTGAATACCAACTCGTCTAACTTCACCACAGAACCTCCATAACTCCAAAGGCCTCTGCCCATTCTTTTTCTCTGGATACAACACACACTCTGGCTCCTGCATTTTTCTTCAACTTGCTTTCTCTTCGTGTTTTGGCCTTGTGGCCTGTGTTCACATAAAAATGCTGAATGTCTGCAGGAGTTGTTGAAACTATACGTTCAGCTTCCTATTTTCCTTTGTTGTGGTTCCTGCATTATTAGCTCCTTATTAAGGTACGTTCTCAATGTAAGATCCTGTCATTGGTTTTCTGTGCCTTACGTGGTCATGGGCTGTACTATCTAAAGAAAAATCTTGTAGAATCTGTAGTTTGCACTTTCTGATGTGGTTGCTGAAACTGAGGCCCTGACATTATGTCACTATGATTGTTCCAATACAAGGCGCATAAAATCCAGTTGCACATCGTTAGTGTACAGTAGGGGCTGACTTCATTAGTCCCAATGGAACGTTAAAGCCATTGAAGATGGTGCATATGGAGAGACACACATGCCAGTGACCTGCATCGAGGCTGCTATATCACCTAGTAACATGGCAGAGTTAGCTGTAGGGTTTTCCTTTCTCTTGAAGGCTCCTAATGGTCTTCAGACTGTCCACTCTCTCCTCTAGGAACATAACCTTCCCTCCCTGCTTGGCAATTAGGGCTCTGACAACAACTAAGCTTGGCTTCTGGTCACTTGTAACAAACACTGGTGTGCTCCCAGTAGACAAAATCGTCCATGTAAATGTTTTGCTTCCTCTGACGTATAGCCAGTTGTCTAGGTATGGAAACACAAATATTCCCAACTACCCAGAGATGGGATGACACTGCCACCAAGCATTTTGTAATCACTCTTGGGGTACCATCTGATTTGAGTAGCAGTACGATACCAATAGTGGGCACCATTCAACATGGATCACAGACACCTCCCATGAAATGGGTGAGAATGAAGTTTAAGTGTCTGAGAACATAAGCAGTCTTCCACCTTAAGCAGTGAGAGAATTGTGTATAAAGATCCAGTATGGGTATTGGATCTCCTCAGTTCTTGAGCATACCTCCCATTTCCTAGATAGAATTTGGTATTCATACATGGATGGGGTGATCCTAGGACTTCTGAACAAAGAAAAAAAAAACTGATCTCTTTCCACCATTCCAACGTTTGCATGTTGAGGTCCATAAACTTGTCTGAGGAAACATAGCATAAGTTAGTAGTTTGGCAAAGGCAAGAGAGGCTAAATTGCTATGTTACCAAGTGGCAGTATATCAAACTGTCAGAAAATATCATTAAGGTAATTTAATTAATCATGCCAAAGACTAAGGGAAAAACTGGAAGAAAGAACCAAAAAGGCAATTACCCAAAGAAATACAAAATAAGACTATACTGATTACCCATAACCTGGCTGATTCTTGAAAATCCCTTGTTTCACACTTACCTATAGCAGGTGTTCTCCAAGGACAGCAGGACAATCATTCTCTCAACTGAGTTGATGTCATCAGATGGAGCGCAGTGCAGATGCTGCCAAGTGTTCTTTCTTGAAGAGGCCTTCGGCAGTGTCTCACTGCATATGCGCTTTCCCGCCTGGCGTGCAAGTGCGGGACCAGCAATCTAGTAACATAGCTGAAAAAGACAACTCCAAAGGGAGGAGGGAGAGTTTGTGAGCATGATTGGCCTGCTGTCCTTGGAGAACACCTGCTACAAGTAAGCAACTTTGCTTTCTCCCAAGGACAGGCAGCCATGCCTTCTAGCAATTGGGAATTGTTAGCTACCAGACCCATCAAACAACAATGTTAGGACAACAGGGACTTACAATGGCAAGGTCTAAACAACCTAAAACCAAAATACACAGGTTGTAAAGGTGTAACCTGAAACAAATAATGCGCCTAGGAGGGTGGAGTTATTTCCAGACACCAAACAGAATCTGCAATACTGTCTGACCAAATCAGTTGTCATGTTGGGTATTCTGCTCGAGGCTAGGGTTACCATATGGCTCCAGAAAATGGAGGACAGATTGAGCCAGTCTGGGTTTTACTGTCATTGCTTTTAATGGAAGGAAAACCTGGACTGGATCAGTGTTCTCCTTTTTCTGGAGCCATATGGGAACCCTACTCGAGGCAGTAGTGGGATGTAAATGTGTGGACTGAAGACCACGTTGCAGCCTTACATATGTCTTTGAAAGAAGCTGACCTCCGATGGGCTACTGCCACAACCATGGCTCTGACAGGATGAGCCATAACATAACACTCTAGTGTCATCCAAGCTTGGGCTTAAGCGAAAGAGATGCAGTCTGCCAGCCAGCTGGATAAAGTGCATTTGCCAAAGGCTACCCCCATCCTCCTGTTGGGATCAAAAGAAAGTAAAAAGCTGGTTGGACTGTGGGCTTTAGTCCATTCCAGATTGAAGATTAAGGCTAGCTTGCAGTCAGAAGTATGAGGTGCACTTTTACCAGGATGAGCATGCGGCTTGGGGAAGAATGTTGGCAGAATGATTGGTTAAGATGGAACTCTGATGCTACCTTAAGGTGAGTTCAGAGAACTACTCTGTTATGATTAAACTTTACGTAAAGTGGATCTGCTATTGGGGCCTGGAGCTCACTGACTCTGTGAGCTGAAGTGACCACCACCAAAAATATGACCTTCCAGGTTAGGTACTTCAGATAACAGGAATCAAGTGGCTCAATAGGAGCTTTCATCAGGTGAGGATGATGTTGACCTCCCAAGACACACAGTCGTAGGTTTGACGGGCTTTCTCAACAGCAAACCTTGCATGAAGTGAACAACTAGAGACTGTCCAGAGATGGGCTTACCTCCCACACAGTGATGAAAAACACCAATTGCACTGAGGTGAACCCTTACAGAGTTAGTTTTCAAACCAGACTCTGAGAGGTGCAGGAGGTACTCAAGCAGTTTTTGTGTGTAGAGCAATAGGATCTAAGGCCTTGCTCTTGCACCATACAGCAAATCTGTGCCATTTAAAGGAGTAACTCCTTTTGGTGGAATCTTTCCTGGAATCCAGCAAAACTCTGGAGACACCCTCTGGCAGGTTTGAGGAAGCAAATTCTAGGTTCTCAACATCCAGGCTGTGAGAGCCAGGGACTGGAGTTTGGGATGAAAGAGAAACCCGTTCTGAGTGATGAGGGTCAGAAAACACTCCAATCTCAACAGTTCTTCGGAGAGTAACTCCAGAAGAAAAGGGAACCATACCTGCCTTGGCCAGAATGGGGTCATGAGAATCATGTAGCCCTTGTTTTGAGTTTCAGGAGAATTCTCCCTATTAGAGGAATGGGAGGATACTCATACAGAAGACATGTTCCCCAATGGAGGAGAAGGCATCTGCCGCTATACTGCTATGCAATCTGAGTCTGGAGCAGTACTGAGGGACTTTGTTGTTGAGATGAGTGGGAAAATGTTCCACCGAGAGGTGCCCCACTCAGAAGATCCTGCTGGCAACGCCCATGTTGTGACAGCTTGTGAGGTTGCATGACCCTGCTCAGCCTGTCTGCCAGACTGTTCTGTTTTCTTGCAAGATATGTTGCCTGGAGCACCATGCCATAACTGGTGACCTGGGTCCACTTCCTGACTGCCTCCTGATACATACCCTCAAAAGAATATTAGGAAACTGAGCTCACAATCAAAATCAAACACAGAAAACAAATAACTCAAAACAGAAATGAACAAATCTGACGAGATCCAAGATGGCGCCTAGTATGGACGTGTGGGAAACAGCTCCTGTCCCACTATAAGTTTTTTGTTGTCTGGCAGTATTCTACAACATCAAACTACAAGTCTACCAGCCAAAAAGACCACTTTGATCTGAAACCAGTGGTCTCATAACAACTCTATCTTATCTTCTTATCAGGCAAGAGGAATTTAGACTCTGGATCTTTCATATTGCCAGTCCTACATTATGGAACAAGCTACCGTTGAGAATCAGAAACATAAGCCACTTTGAGCCTGCAAATAGGTGGGAAAAATGTGGGATACAAATGCAATAAATAAAAAGAATTCAAAAGAGAACTTAAAACGCTCCTTTTTCTACATGTCTGCAGGGGGTTGAACCGGAACATCTATCACCAGATGTTCAGTATACAATACATGGATCAACATTTTGCACTAATACATCCCAGTGACTCTCCTACGATGACTAGACACTAAATTACTTATACTGTATCACGACCTCTGTCTTACTATGAATGTTCCCCCCGTATTCTGCTTAGAATGAAGGATAATGCAGAATATAAGTTTTAATAATAATAATAATTGTCTCCTATCCCATATCTATTTAATTTTCTCAGGAGTCTCTATGAGGAACTTTGTCAAAAGCTTTCTGAAAATCTAGATGCACTACATCAACTGGATCATCTTTAGCCACATTTTTATTTACGCCTTCAAAGAAATGACGCAAATTGCTGAGGCAAGACTTCCCTCGGCTGAACCTGTGCTGACTTTGTCCCATTAAAGCATGTTTGTCTGTGTTCTGCAATTTTATGTTTTAAAATAGTTTCCGCTATTTTGTCTGGCACTGAAGTCAGGCTTACTAGTCTATAATTTCCTGGATCACCCCAGAACACCTTTTAAAAAAGTGTTAATTGGCCAACCTCCAATCTTCAGGTACTTTGGTTTTAACAGGTTACAGATCACTAATAGTTAATCAGCAATTCCATGTTTGAGTTTTTTCACTACCCCTGGGGTGTATACCATCTGGTCCATGTGATTTATGAACCTTTAACATTGATTTAGCACAGTACATCTTCCAGGTTCACTGAAATTTCTTTCAGTTCCTCTACATTGACACCCTTGAAAATCATTTCTGGTACAGATAGATCTCTTGCATCTAATTTTGTAAAGACCTAAGCAAATAGTTAATTCAATCTGTCTGCTATGTCCTTATCCTCCTTCAGTGCCCCTTTTGCTCTTTCATGATTTAACGGTCCCACTGATTTCAGCACAGGCTTTCTGCTGCTGATGTACCTGAAAGTTATTTTCTCTTTGGCAAGTTTTCTCTTCATATTCTCTTGCCTTCATTATCCTAGCTTGCCAGGGCTTATGTTGCTTCTTATTTCCTTCATTTGGATCTTTTTTCCATACTTCAAAGAATGTTCTTTTGACTCTGACCTCTTTTGCGTCACTTTTAACCATGCTGGCTATCGTGTGTTCTTCTTTCCACCTTTAATATGTGGAATACATCTGGTCTGGGCTTCCTTGATGGCATTTTTATACAATTTCCATTCTTGATTTAAAGTCCTAATGTTTGTGGCTGATTTTGTTTAGCTTCTTTTTAACCATTTCCCTCATTTTATTTGAAAATATGGCTACAGTAGATTTCCATAATGACTTCCAGATATCAGCTGAAATTTGATCATGTTATTAGTTTCCCAGCGTACCCAACACTGTTACCTCTTGAACTATGCCCTGAATTCCACTAATGACCCTAAAGATCCTGTTTCAGTAACCTTCAAATATAGAGTTTGAAATTTAGCCCTGTAAGATATTGGTAGCCAGTGTAGCTTTCACAGGAAGGGTATGATGTGGTCATGCCACTTGCAGCCTTCTATTAGTTGTGCTGCAGTATTCTGAATTGGAGCTGGTACAAACTATTTTTAGTTGGCCAGTGTACAAGGCATTACAGTAGTCTAGTCATAATGTTATGGCATGGACCACTGTGGTCAGACTTGTCCTTTCAACATTTGGAGAGAGATTTTGTAGCTGCTGTATGTGATAGACAATTTTTGGAGGTTGTTTGAATTTGTGGTATCAGAGTGAGTGATGAGTCTAGCAGTATCCCAAGATTCCTGACCTGTGATTTTAGGGGGAGTTCATACTTCCCAAAAGGTATTTTGAAGTCGGATATTTGTCCACTTGTGTTTGGTATTCAAAGAAACTCTGTTTTATTTGGGTTCAGGCAAAGTTTGTTCACCCATTCCGGAGTTGCAGTTAGGCAGGTCAGGTACAGACATTTACAACAATCATAGATTACAGTTTTGGCAATTGCATCATAATAATTAAAATAAGATGAAATTCATCTTAAATCCACCAAAAGATTATTCCGCTGCTTAGTTCCCTGATATCCAAATGAATTATCAGTTAGCAATTTTAAATGAACAGATTTTACTAAAGAAAAACCAAGTTTCAGCAAAGATTGGTACTGGGAATTTGTATGGTTTATTGGAAATAAGAGATAATGAACCAAACCTTATATACTAATGTTACCAATTTAAAATCAATGCTCTCCTTAATAGGGAGCCAATGTAAATTTCGCAAAAGTAGAATAACTCAATCATATTTTTTAGCTCCAAAAATTAGACAAGCTGCCGCACTTTGGAGCGGCTGCAGTCTAGCCCCATAGTTTTTGCTGTAATCCCACCGTACAAAGAATTGCAATAATCTAATTGAGGTACAATGATTGCCTGAACTATTACCCAAAAACTTTCGGAAGTTAAATATGAACATATTGCACAAAGAAAGTTTTCATTACTAGTTCACTTAGCAGTACCTCAAAAGACAATTTAAAATCAAGAAATACGCCCAAAACTTTGGGCTTCTATATCGAGCACTTCCCCAGAGTGCATCAGAGTCTTCTTCCGATAACCCCATTTGAATTCCCAAAATAAACCAATTTGGGTTTTTTTGCTTATTTAACTTCAAAACGTTATGTCCATGTCCAATCAATTGAATAGCATGCTGGGCAAACCCATTCATTACTTTAAAATGTACATATACAGGACTTAAAAATATCATCAGCATGAGATAACATAAAAATTCACAGATTAGACAGCATTTCCCCAGAGAACTCAAATAGACACTAAACAGCAAAGGCAAAAGAGGGGGAACCCTGCAGAACTCCACAATGAGCCTCCCATGTTGCTGAAATGGAATTTTGACCCTTAACACAATATTTCCTTTCCTTCAAAAAATTCTGCAAACCCAGCACATGACCTCCCATGCCCAAAGCACTAAGTTTACTTAACAATTGATATGAATCAATGGCATCAAACTGAAGCAACATTGTTTGTTTACCATGGCATATGATTTTTCTGATATCAGACGTTAATACCAGCAGTAATGTCTGTGTGCTATGCAATGGGCAGAAATCATGTTGTGTAAAATGCAAACAACCCTTAGTGAATATATATTAGAGCTGCTGAAAAACTGCAAATTCTAAGAGTTTAGCTTACCAGGGAATGCTGGATTCTAGATGATAATTTTCTGCATTGGTAAGACCTAATCCTATTGCTTTGGAAATTGGAATATTACTAGGATATGAACTTTCTTGCAATGTTGTATTAATGAAATTAGTTAGCCAATGGAAAAAGTCACTTGGTAATTGTTTTATCAGACAAGATGGACTGACAAGATTTATGGGAAAGTCTTTGTAACATTCTGGAAACCCATTTATTAGAGACTGGTGAAAATACCTCCCAGTACCTATTACCTTGAACTCCATCCACATTATGCCTTGACAACATCTTTGGTACATGTGTACTGAAGGTTTGTTGTATCTTATCTACCTTGGATTGAAGCCAGCCAAATTATCAGCTGAAGGTTATAGAGAATTTAGTTGGAAAAAAAACTTAAAAATTGATTTCACTGAATTATCTGTTTAGTTTTCTGTGCTCAAAAACAATCTGTTTGCCTTATTAGTTACTAACTTGTATAATTTGTTTCTTCCAATCCAAGAAAGACTGATAATTTTTTAATGTCCTCCACTTCCTCTCTGACCTTCTGCAAGCTCTCTTAAGAGTCAATAATTCATCATTGAAACAAGGTGAAGAATAAACCCTCTTACTTGTCTTTCTATCAAGGAAGCCACATCCTCAAACTTTAGTAATTAAAGAATACGTTAGCCCTTCACACACCTTTGAGACTGCTAAGGTCCTCTCAAGGATCATCACAATCTGTACCCTTGTCAATATAAATTGTACGATGTGATACCCACTAGCGAGCCTTCTCTGGAGTAGCCCTCACGCTCTGGAATTTACTCCTAGAGGGGCTACTTGACTATCTCTACTTCAGGAACCAAGTGAAAGCCTGGGTTTTCTCCCAACCCTTTAGTATATAGGATGACTGACTGTACACTCATTCTGCACCTGGACTACCGTGCTACACACACTGTAACTTAGATCAGTTCCTTATCTCTTGCGTAACTATACAAAACTTGCCTTGAGTTTAACTAACATCAAATTACCCCAACTGACTCTGTACCACATATCTTGTTTCCATCATATATCTGCTCTTGGTCCCTCAACTGTATGGTAAGCTGTATTGTAGAAAATCTTTAGCATTATATCTGTTGAATGTTCTAATGCATGCTTATTAGGTATATTTATTTATTTGTTACATTTGTATCCCACATTTTCCCACCTATTTGCAGGCTCAATGTGGCTTACATAGGACCGTAGTGGCATTCACCAGTTCCATAATAACCAATAAAGGTGTTAGTGTAGTAGAATAGGTTCATGTAAGGTAGGTAAATTAGGGAACTTAGGGAGGAAGAGGGGAGTTGGGGTATGTCCATTACGATTTTTGGTTTTGTTGTGTTGCAGGTGCTCATGTTTTTATATTGGGTTGGTGGAATATGCCTTTCTGAACAGGTTTGTTTTCAGTTCTTTCCGGAAATTTAGGTGGTCATACATTGTTTTTACTATTTTAATAGTATCATTAGTATTATGCTAACATTGTATTATATCTCTGGTATTTTAATTCCAGTTCTGTTAAATGTGTATATTTCTGATACTGTTTCACAGTAGTTCTATTAGGTTTCAATTTACTGTTTTCAAGGGGGGGGGTTGTTTTTTCTTGTACTATTGATATGCTGTTTACTAAATTGTAGGTTTTATGTTAAACTGTACCTTTGTACAGAGCCTTGTGTGAACCTCTTCATAAAGGCAGTTAATAAATCCTAATAAAAATAAATAGAGGACTATGGTTTGTTATCCTCCTAGAATCTATTGATGAGGTTAGTGCGGACTATAAATTTATTTATTTATGCATTCTTGTATCCCACTAATATCCAAAAACAAATATTGGTTCAAAGTGGCTTGCAACTTACATTTTGGTGGAGTTACAATCTTGCTTTGTATTGTGGGATGACATGTTTAGTTATGTGCTTATTCAAGACTTTATGAGGAGAAGGCCTCTGTGGTTTTTGTCATTTATGTTTTGGAGTTTTGTTTTTGAAGGGTTGATTTGAAGTGGAAAGGTGAGGTAGTCTGAGATAGGTCTTCATTTCAAATCACAAGAATAGAATAGCAGCTGTGTTCTAGAGGAAGGAGGTATGGTGATGCCAAATTTTAAAGGCTTTTATGGAAGCTGCCCCTCTAAGAGCATTAGAGTTGCATTGACCAGGCTCCAAACCGTGGGTCCAAATTAGACACAATGGAAAGGGTATGTGGGATATGAATATAGGTAAAGCACAAGGATGGGGAACACCCCCTTTATGAGTGATTAGTTAACTTTGGAAGAATTTTAGAACTCAGCTCCTGGGAGGGAAGGTATTCTCCAGAGTAGCTCCTTTGTCGAACAGCTGGGCTCTTCAGTGTATTGGTAGTAATTGGGAACCTAAAGGCCTATATTGTCTGAGGCAGTTCTTTCATCAGAGTGCTTTTCTCTCATTTCAAGATTTGGAAGAACAATACTACATGAAAAAAACACTGTTTATATGTAAATACAATTAAAGTACTGTGTCAGCGAGCAGGGATTTAAACAGATAATGAAGCAGAAATTTTCTGTGTGTGAAAGCTGCTATAGTTGCATACAAACAAGGGTAGCATTGCAGTTCTTTAATGCTGATCTCCAAGGAACAGATCAAGCTTTGGTACATGAGAGCATGGGAGGAGGATCTTGGAAAAGGTTTAGATATGGCCTAGTGGTTGCAGATTTATAAACTTATAAGAACCAGTCTGGTGGAGAATGGTTATAAGCCCTTCTTCCAGTGGAATTGCACCCTAGTAAAGTTAGACCATGCCTTACCCACCCTGTCCAATTGGTATTGGAGATAGTGTGAAGAGCTTGGTTATTTTCTATATATGTGGTGGAACTGTTGTTTCATGTTACTTCTGGGATTTGGTGCACAACCGGATTTTGGTTTATCTGTCAGAAATAAAAATGAGATAAGCTTCTGGTGGAAGATCATCCCTTCAAACAATATGGGAGGTTTACTGTATGTCAAGATTGGCCACTTTGACCACTGTCGGTCAACATTTGAGAACCCTTGGTCACCATTCTGCTTGTGATATACAATGAGGCAAGGGGGTTGAATGTCTGTCAAAATTGGGAGTCCATTCTTTTGTACTTAGATTTTTGTCACTCCTGGGGGAGGTCTTAGGCACTTAGGGTTGTCTGGCTGTCAGTCTTGTGTTGTAGATGTCAGATTCCTGAATTTCTTTAGTAATGTGAGTGGCTCCAATAGTATAGCATGGATCTCTTGGGGCCTTGGGAGATGCAGTCTTACAGCCTCACTGCTTGGACTGCATCAGATCTCAGAAGCTAAGCAAGAGAGGCAGTTGCCTGGGAATAGAAGGGGTTGGTAGACTTGGGTCATCCTGGCTTATGAAGGGCCCATATTCAGTCCTTGGGGTTGGTTGGGTTGTGAACACTGAACCTGGCCTTTCATTGGCCATGGAATGGGATCTGTGGCTTGTCCACATCACCAGGGCTTAAGTTTTAAGGCCGATTTTTTTTTTTTTTTACAGTGAGCTTGAAGTGTTAGACTTTTGAGAGGTGGTACCAATTAAGAGAATTGGTCTTCTAAAAAAATAATAAATAAATAAGGAATTTGTTCAACTCTGGTCTCTAGGTTCTTTTGCTGTGCTCTGGCTGCATGCTTGCTTGCAGCAGATGGTCTAAGGAGTATATTGGGAAGGCCCTCTGGGTATATGGGTAGAGGAAGGAAGGGGAAAATGACACTCGTGTTATGGCTTTTTCTATGCTTTTATGGCCCCAATCCATAGTAAAAGGAAAGCCTGGCATTTTTGAGTCACTATTGTAAAACCCTACAAACACGTTACCAGGCCTACAATTTAGTTTGTTAAATGTGAACTTGAAAAAAAAAATCAAAACCTAATTGGAAATGAAAGAGAGAAAAGCAACTGGAAAGGAATATCTTTAACGTCTCTATATAGAACTATAGATGGAAACCATTCAAGCATCTGTGAAAGACTAATCAAGGAACAGCACTACAAAAGAAATATAAAATAGCATGCAGTGCACGAGCACATCCTCACAGGCCTCATTTAGACGTCACCCGGAATTTTATTGACTCAGCAGATGCTGGCTAAATATGAAAGATACTGCACTTACCTCACACCTACTGTGAAATGTCTGCAAACAGGTGATATAGCTGTTGATAGTGAAGACCCACTTCTAGCAAGAGTTTGCAGTCTCAAGAGTGACTTGTAGCATCCAGCAGTTAGTATCTCAATCAGGACTTGGGCTATAAGAACCTTAGGAATGTAGAGGGGCTACAGATTACTGGCAAGACATGAACCAACTATAGAAAAAGGTTCTGAAAAAACAATTTTCCTTCTTGGGATGGTTTTGGGCCATAAAATGGTCTCATGATTCCCACAAGTCAGTGGGGAGTACCCCCAAACTGCTTAAGCAATAGGTCCAGCATAACTTCAGTAGCATTTATTGAGAAAGCAATAATCACTTGGGCTCTTGCACAAGTATTTAATTTAGGACTCCAGATCAGAAACATATATTGCTCTCTTGGTGGAGTTTAGGATTCAGTACAGAAGATACATAAAAAAATAGTTAACAAAACACAAGTTTAAATGGATATGGCACTTTAACCAGGCTTTTCTATGCTAACTCTGCTGCTCTGTTTAGTTTTCTCTCTCCCCTTCTCTGCCTCAGTTCCTGTGTCTTTCCCTTTCTTAGTCCCAGTCTCATTGCTCTTTGCTCCTCTGAGCTTTTAATTATTAACCACCTAGCTGCCTTATGGTGCTTGGCAGTATATCAAATATAATAAAATTAATAATAAATACACCTTAAAAGTAAGATTCTATATCTCAAAAGCTCTAAAACAAATCTCAGTCCATGCCCAGGGATTCTTTTAATAAGACACCTAGGTAGCAAAATGAAAAGGCAAAATAACATAAAATACCAATTGCTTTTCAAATTCTTGGATAACAACTACATTCTCCATTGTTTTTCAGCTCCCAATGTATAATCAAGTTTTCCTTGATCCCAGTATGGGTATATGCCTGATTTTGTTTCTTAATATGTATTATCTTATCTTCCTCCTCTGTCTCTGGCCAGCCTGCTTTCTTGGTTCAGTGTCTACTGTATTGCTGCTAGAGCCACTATGGCTGCTGCTACCCTGCCATTCATTTCCACTGGTGTGTTTTGTACCCAAAAAGAAAAACCAAGAGTAAAAACAAAGATTTAAATGAGAATACAACCTTGAAGGGGTAGAATTCTAATAAGTATTTCTATTAAGTCTAAGTTTGGTTTGCTGGTGCACTTTTCTATGCCATTGGTACCCTTCCCAGCCCTTTCTAAAATCCTGTCTGGGTGATTGCAAAGATGCAAGAGCACAGATCCAGCAAAATATACCAGTTAGAGTCCACGGTAACCCTGAAGCAGTAACCGAAACCTTTGCCAAAGTCGGGCCGTGGATAGTTGATAGTCTCAACGAACAGCTGGAAAGCTAAGTTTTTCAAAAGTACTTAAAAAGTGATTTGAAGAGCTATAATTAATTAGCCAGGAGGTTTTTTGCCAGTGATGAGTCCGCAGGCCTCCCTAAAGTTGCTTTATTAACAAAGGAGTGCCATAGCGGTTCATTTGAGGCTTTTCCCTCCGTTTAACACTTATCTTTGCATATATAGATATCTCGTATTTGATTGGTTATTAGAACAAAACCGGTATTCTACAAGCTTCACCACGATGTACCAGGAAAGTTATCAAGCAATCTTCACACCCACCAGTCATCCAGATGTCTACGTTCCTGATGATCAAATTTCTAGCTACAACAGCCATCCTAATCCCTATCCTCCTGGGCATGTGAAAGGAAACTGCATCATGTAGAGGCCAGGATCCAGCTATATATAGGATCACTTTCACCACACCAAGGTGATCCTTTCTTTCTAGGTAAGCTTTTCTCCTCCAAGGCAATACAGAAGCTGCCAAGAATGGAGGAGGAGCTGCTGTATTGTGTTCATCAAGCTCTCCTCTATGTGCCATTCTCAGCTGCAGAAATTGGACTCATTCTCACCAGGGGATCCTTGTATCAATTGCACATATAATCTTTCTTGAACTGGGAGATAATCATTCAGTGAAAAAGACTTGATAGCCCCCATTTCACAGCTCTGCATGCTAGTATTATGTAAAGTTGCTAAGCAAGTAGGGCTGATGAAATTGTGTATGATGTTTGTTAGGTTTCTATGACCTGCAAAACATCTACATTAATCTATTGATAAGGTCATTAAACCTATAACCTCTCTTTTTTCCAAATTTTAAGACAAAATTGTCCAGCAAGCCAATATTCAAGTCCAAATTCTTCAGCACTAGAGAGCGGTAATGGTTTGGCACTCTATCAAGAGCAATGGTACCTACAACATCTTGGTATATTCAGACAACATCAACCTTTTATGTAAAACTTCTGAGTTTGTTTTTGGCCTAATGAAGGAAGTGTAGCTCTTGAAAACTAGTGAAAAGTATATTTAGTCCAATAAAAAGGTTAGCTTTTTTGTAGACCTTCCTATGAGGTTAGTTTTCAAGTTTGTCATTCACTAAGAGGTGTGAAACTGAAAGTTACAACCAGTAGTTCTGCTAAAAATATGATGTCGGAAAAGGAATACTTGGCCAGAAAATGAGGGGATGTCTGTCTACTCCCAAGCTATCCTAGCCAAGTATTAAAGGAAGCACATAGACATGCCATACTCACCTACACAAACACTTCAATTGCTTACAGATAATAGATTAGTAATTCCACCACCACAAAAGGCTAGATGGGAATCTACTAGGAACTCAGCTTTTTTCTTTCTAGCTCCCTCTCATTGGAGTTGTCTTCCTAAAATTATTAGATTAGAAGAGTCCTACGTCCAGTTTTGTAACCTTTTGAAAACGTATCTGTTTCAAAATACTTTTGATGATAATCTGGGATAAAAAAGGGGACAAATAGGCAGAATGAATATGCAGTAAAAATAATATGCGGTGCCGGCTGCGGCCACCTCCCAGGAAGGCTCCCTGACTACGTCGGCGGAGGGAGCTTCGCCGATGCGGGCGAGGGAGTCTACCTCTCGACGCCCCCATCGTGGACGTGGCTCCACTGAGTCGAGCCGGGCGAGGTTGCAGACACAGGTTCGTGAGCTTGTGTCTGACACCGAAGGTGAGGCCTCGTGGGAAGAAGAGGAAGACCCCAGATATTTCTCTGACAAGGAGTCTGAGGGTCTTCCTTCTGATCCCACTCCCTCCCCTGAAAGACAGCTTTCTCCTCCTGAGAGTCTGTCTTTCGCTTCCTTTGTCCGGGAGATGTCTACGGCCATCCCCTTCCCGGTGGTTGTGGAGGACGAGCCCAGGGCTGAAATGTTTGAGCTCCTGGACTATCCTTCTCCACCTAAGGAAGCGTCCACTGTTCCCTTGCACCATGTCCTGAAAAAGACATTGCTTGCAAACTGGACCAAGCCATTAAGTAATCCCCACATCCCCAAGAAGATCGAGTCCCAGTACCGGATCCATGGGGACCCAGAGCTGATGCGCACCCAGTTGCCTCACGACTCTGGAGTTGTGGATCTGGCCCTAAAGAAGGCTGAGTTCTAGGGAGCATGCTTCGGCGCCCCCGGGCAAAGACTCTAGAACCTTAGACTCCTTTGGGAGGAAGGCCTACCATTCCTCTATGCTCGTGGCCAAAATCCAGTCTTACCAGCTCTACACGAGCATACACATGCGGAACAATGTGCGGCAGTTGGCGGGCTTGGTTGATGCGCTCCCCCCTGAGCAAGCCAAGCCTTTTCAGGAGGTGGTCAGGCAGCTGAAGGCGTGCAGAAAATTCCTGGCCAGAGGGGTGTATGACACCTTTGATGTTGCGTCCACGGCCGCTGCTCAAGGTGTGGTGATGCGCAGGCTCTCATGGCTGCGTGCCTCCGACCTGGAGAATAGACTCCAGCAGCGGATTGCGGACTCGCCTTGCCGTGCGGACAATATTTTTGGAGAGAAGGTCGAACAGGTGGTAGAGAATCTCCACCAGCGGGATACCGCATTCGACAAGTTCTCCTGCCGGCCGCCTTCAGCATCTACCTCTACAGGTAGAAGATTTTTTGGGGGAAGGAGGACTGTTCCCTACTCTTCTGGCAAGCGTAGGTACAATCCTCCTTCTCGACAGCCGGCGGCCCAGGCTAAGCCCCAGCGCGCTCGCTCTCGTCAGCAACGTGCGCCTCAGCAAGGCCCCGCGGCTCCCCAGCAAAAGCAAGGGGCGAGCTTTTGACTGGCTCCAGCAGAGCATAGCCGACATACAAGTGTCAGTGCCGGGCGACCTGCCGGTCGGGGGGAGGTTGAAAGCTTTTCACCAAAGGTGGCCTCTCATAACCTCCAATCAGTGGGTTCTCCAAATAGTCCGGCAAGGATACACCCTCAATTTGGCCTCAAAACCTCCAAATTGTCCACCGGGAGCTCAGTCTTACAGCTTCCAGCACAAGCAGGTACTTGCAGAGGAACTCTCCGCCCTTCTCAGCGCCAATGCGGTCGAGCCCGTGCCATCCGGGCAAGAAGGGCTGGGATTCTATTCCAGGTACTTCCTTGTGGAAAAGAAAACAGGGGGGATGCGTCCCATCCTAGACCTAAGGGCCCTGAACAAATATCTGGTCAAAGAAAAGTTCAGGATGCTTTCCCTGGGCACCCTACTTCCCATGATTCAGGAAAACGATTGGCTATGCTCTCTGGACTTGAAGGATGCCTACACACACATCCCGATACTGCCAGCTCACAGACAGTATCTGCGATTTCAGCTGGGCACACGTCACTTCCAGTACTGTGTGCTACTCTTTGGGCTCGCCTCTGCGCCCAGGGTGTTCACAAAGTGCCTGGCTGTAGTAGCAGCGGCACTTCGCAGGCTGGGGGTGCACGTGTTCCCATATCTCGACGATTGGCTGGTGAAGAACACGTCCGAGGCAGGAGCCCTGCAGTCCATGCAGATGACTATTCGCCTCCTGGAGCTACTGGGGTTTGTGATAAATTACCCAAAGTCCCATCTTCTCCCAGCACAGAGACTCGAATTCATAGGAGCTTTGCTGGATTCTCGGACGGCTCGCGCCTATCTCCCAGAGACGAGAGCCAACAACTTGTTGTCCCTCGTCTCGCGGGTGCGAACGTCCCAGCAGATCACAGCTCGGCAGATGTTGAGATTGCTGGGCCACATGGCCTCCACAGTTCATGTGACTCCCATGGCCCGCCTTCACATGAGATCTGCTCAATGGACCCTAGCTTCTCAGTGGTTTCAGGCTGCTGGGGATCTAGAAGACGTGATCCACCTGTCCACGAGTTTTCTCGAATCCCTGTATTGGTGGACGATTTGGTCCAATTTGACTCTGGGATGTCCTTTCCAAATTCCTCAGCCACAAAAAGTGCTGACCACGGATGCGTCTCTCCTGGGATGGGGAGCTCATGTCGATGGGCTTCACACCCAAGGAAGCTGGTCCCTCCAGGAACGCGGTCTACAGATCAATCTCCTGGAGTTGCGAGCGATCTGGAACGCTCTGAAGGCTTTCAGAGATCGGCTGTCCCACCAAATTATCCAAATTCAGACAGACAACCAGGTTGCCATGTACTATGTCAACAAGCAGGGGGGCACCGGATCTCGCCCCCTGTGTCAGGAAGCCGTCAGCATGTGGCTCTGGGCTCGCCGTCACGGCATGGGGCTCCAAGCCACTTATCTGGCAGGCGTAAACAACAGTCTGGCCGACAGACTGAGCAGGATTATGCAACCTCACGAGTGGTCGCTAAACTCCCGAGTGGTGCGCCAGATCTTCCAAGCGTGGGGCACCCCCTTGGTGGATCTCTTCGCATCTCGAGCGAACCACAAAGTCCCTCAGTTCTGTTCCAGGCTTCAGGCCCACGGCAGACTGGCATCGGATGCCTTCCTCCTGGATTGGGGGGAGGGCCTGCTGTATGCTTATCCTCCCATTCCTCTGGTGGGGAAGACTTTGTTGAAACTCAAGCAAGACCGAGGCACCATGATTCTGATTGCTCCTTTTGGCCGCGTCAGATCTGGTTCCCTCTTCTTCTGGAGTTATCCTCCGAAGAACCGTGGAGATTGGAGTGTTTTCCGACCCTCATCACTCAGGACGAAAGGGCTCTTCTGCATCCCGGCCTCCGGTCCCTGGCTCTCACGGCCTGGATGTTGAGAGCATAGACTTTGCCTCTTTGGGCCTGTCAGAGGGTGTCTCCCGTATCTTGCTTGCTTCCAGGAAAGATTCCACTAAGAGGAGTTACTTCTTTCTATGGAGGAGGTTTGCCGTCTGGTGTGACAGCAAGGCCCTAGCTCCTAGCTCTTGTCCTACACAGACCCTGCTTGAATACCTTCTGCACTTGTCTGAGTCTGGTCTTAAGACCAACTCTGTAAGAGTTCACCTTAGTGCAATCAGTGCATACCATTACCATGTGGAAGGTAAGCCGATCTCAGGACAGCCTTTAGTTGTTCGCTTCATGAGAGGTTTGCTTTTGTCAAAGCCCCCTGTCAAGCCTCCTACAGTGTCATGGGATCTCAATGTCGTTCTCACCCAGCTGATGAAACCTCCTTTTGAGCCACTGAATTCCTGCCATCTGAAGTACTTGACCTGGAAGGTCATTTTCTTGGTGGCAGTTACTTCAGCTCGTAGAGTCAGTGAGCTTCAGGCCCTGGTAGCTCAGGCCCCTTACACCAAATTTCATCATAACAGAGTAGTCCTCCGCACTCACCCTAAGTTCTTGCCAAAGGTCGTGTCGGAGTTCCATCTGAACCAGTCAATTGTCTTGCCAACATTCTTTCCCCGTCCTCATTCCTGCCCTGCTGAACGTCAGCTGCACACATTGGACTGCAAGAGAGCATTGGCCTTCTATCTGGAGCGGACACAGCCCCACAGACAGTCCGCCCAATTGTTTCTTTTGATCCCAATAGGAGGGGAGTGGCTGTAGGGAAACGCACCATATCCAGTTGGCTAGCAGATTGCATTTCCTTCACTTACGCCCAGGCGGGGCTGGCTCTTGAGGGTCATGTCACGGCTCATAATGTTAGAGCCATGGCTGCGTCGGTAGCCCACTTGAAGTCAGCCTCCATTGAAGAAATTTGCAAAGCTGCGACGTGGTCATCTGTCCACACATTCACATCTCATTACTGCCTGCAGCAGGATACCCGACGCGACAGTCGGTTCGGGCAGTCAGTTCTTCAGAACCTGTTTGGGCTTTAGGATCCAACTCCACCCCCCGAGGGCCCTGTTTGTTCTGTTCCAGGCTGCACTCTCAGTTAGTTGGTAAATTTTTTAGGTCAATCTCAGTTATGTCCTCGCCGTTGCGAGGCCCAATTGACCATGGTTGTTGTTTTGAGTGAGCCTGGGGGCTAGGGATACCCCATCAGTGAGAACAAGCAGCCTGCTTGTCCTCTGAGAAAGCGAATGCTACATACCTGTAGAAGGTATTCTCCGAGGACAGCAGGCTGATTGTTCTCACAAACCCGCCCGCCTCCCCTTTGGAGTTGAGTCTTCCCTTGTTTCTCTTTTGCTACATACGAGACTGGCCGGCTCGAGCCGGTTTCGGGCGGGAAGACGGCCGCGCATGCGCGGTGCGCGCGAGGACTAGCAAAGGACTTTGCTAGTGAAGATTCCGATTGGAGGGGCTGCCGTGGACGTCACCCATCAGTGAGAACAATCAGCCTGCTGTCCTCGGAGAATACCTTCTACAGGTATGTAGCATTCGCTTTATGAATGGTTGTCCATTGTCTACTGGTGTTAGTATCTTTTAGAATGGTTGCTTTAGTTTTTGCTGTGCTTTTCTATCAAATCAATGGATTTCTTATATGTTTTTAAAAAGTGATATTTTATTTTAAGATGTAAACCGTTCTGTTTTGTGAATACAATTAGAAACAGTATAGTAAATAAATAAACGATAAACATGCTCAAAGTAAGTTCTACTGGTCTAAGTGATATACTTTTCTTTGACAATCATCAAGCAATACGAAAATGTTTGAGTTTATTGGGTCAGTTACCTAGGGCAGTGATTGTATGCATTTTCAGTACCATTTCCATTTCTATAACTGTCAATTCCAAAAACATTTGTTGGGGTGTATTATGAGAGTTGGCATCCAGTATATATCATTTACACATGAATTAGTGTGCGGTAATGTAACTGATTAACACAGAGAACACCCCCCCCCCCCCCCTCCCCGACACACTCCTTAAAAAAAAAAAATAGTAAAAATGTTCAGCACGTGGATTAGTGCTCAAACTGGCACCCATCGCAGAGCTCCCGAGCGTGCCCTGCAGCACATCATTTTATATTAGGTGCATGTTGGCACCTAACACAGATTAGTAAAAAGGGCCCCAAAATTAGGCGTGCAGCTTGTTTTTTAAAATTTGGCCCAGACTGTTTTGTGGGAGAGATTAGATTGAGATTATTCACAAACTATGACTGGTGATTTGAGTTATTCCTATTAGGGGTTACATCCTATTCTATTCTATCCAGCCTGTTCTATAATGAAACCTGGGCACTGCACCCTGTATTATGGGTACTAGGAATAGAGAAAGTATACATCCTGCCTCAGTAAATTTGCATTGGTTGTCAATCCAGGAGAGAATAAGGTTTAAGTGTTAATCTTGATTTTTTTTTTTTTAAGCCTTGAATTGTCAGCAACCTAAATTCTCGGTGCTTGCAGCATTACATTCCTGTTTGTCTCCTTGTTGGTTTTGGAGGGATAGAGCTTTTTCAGTGACAAAACTTAATGTCTGAAGTAAACTGCCAGATTAATTGTGCCTGGAGGAAAATCTTCTAGCATTTTCTGAAACTGCTTAGAAATGCTTTTCTCCAAGCGAGCTTGGAGGGTGATATTTATATTTACTAACTAAGATAGTTTATAGTTGTTAAAACTGTTCTGGATAGGCCTGGTTTAACTCTGTGCTTGAGTTTATGGATGTGTTAGGAATTCTGTTACTGGGTGAGTTTTTAAATTTTATATATTGTAAACCATTTTGACTGACTTTTAGCCAAACTGGCAGTACATACATTTTAATAAATGAAACGAAGGACCTCTTAAACTGAATCCCTTAAATTTGTCTCCTAGTCAAAATTCTTCGAACAAAGATTTTCTTTACATATGTTCTTATCTTTAAATAATGTGATGTATTTCCTCCCTACATAATAGGTCATATGTCTTTCAAGTATAGGAGAGATTACTGTTTACAATTTTTACACTGTTTTGAGCGGTCCATTGGTTAAATAAATCCTTTAAATAACACAAAACTAGTGAACACTAATCTTGCTCGACCCTGTCACAAGTCAGCTTTTGTGGACACTCAGAGGGTGGGACTAGAAGACATGAAGTCCCTACAGGTCTGATGTTCTTTCAACAAAGCTCAAGTTAACGTTAACAGCAGTTTTCATACATAACAAATTTTCAGGTGTGTCCCTAACTGCAGACTTAATACATACAACTTTTTTTTTAATTCAGGCTAGCCGTGTAAATCTTGAATAAGCTGCCATTACCCTTCTCCCTTTCCGAATGTCCTTTGCTATAGATAAAGGATTTCAGGTGGCGCAGAATCACTTTAAGGATACATGGCTGAGCTACATGCATAACTTATTTTATGCAACAAGTCTCAGTTCAGCTTTTGAAATTATATTGCCTGTATGACCCTATATGACCTATTTTAGGCTTCCCTGAAACCAAGATCTGGTTGAAATGTCAGAATTAGGGGCCCTGTTTACAAAGGCATGCTAGCATTGTTTAGCGCCTGCTAAAAATTACCATGCGCTAATTGTGTAGATGCCCACAGTATTCCTATGAATGCCTACATAGTATGCCTTTGTAAACAGGGCCCTGTTTTTAATATTGCGGCAGAAGATGAAGGAGAATTTTATCCTCTTTCCGATTTCCCTGGATCTCTAAGTCATACAAGTTCTGTGTCAGTGACCAGTCAAGAAAACAGCCACTACTTTTGTAACCCCTCATGTCCTTAAAAATTACACACGAGACTAAGGGACACTCAAAACATCCACCTTATAAGTCTACTTTTTGGCTACAGAGGGAGGACTTCCATTATTATACATTCTTCCTTACTCACAATACATTACCCCAACTTACACCATCTCCCTGTTCCCTACCTCTACCACCTTCCTCCCTTATCCTTTTTATTGTCCACCTCTTTATATACTATGTTTAGATGTTTTATTCATTTTGCTTTATCTTGTAAATTTGCTATATTATGTAAGCCGCATTGAGCCTGCTGATAAGTGGGAAAGCGTGGGTTATAAATATTATAATACAATACAAGTTGCAGTTTCACATCTGCCCTTATTTGGTTTGAGATTGAAAATATTCTATAGAGAAATACTTATCCTTGGTAGATACATTGAAAGTACCCATCATCAGACTGGAAAATAAAGCCAAACCTCAGAAGTACAAAAATATTTCTAATGGAAACGCAGAAGGTTTTTCCTTCTGCGAAAGAACACCTCAGGTTTTTTTGTGTGTATATCATGGAGTTCTAAGACAGATAGTTGCATATTATTTTATTACTGCTACTGAAAATGAACCCTAAAGATTTTATTACAAACGTTGCTTTTAGAAACATCAGTCATAAGAATATAAGTGTTGCCATACTGGGACAGACTGAAGGTCCATCATGCCCAGTATCCTGTTTCCAACAGTGGCCTATCCAGGTTACAAGTACCTGGCAAGATCCCCAAACAGTAAAATAGATTTTATGCTACTTATACTAGAAATAAGCAGTGGATTTTCCCCAGCTCCATCTTAATAATGGCTTATGGACTTTTCTTTTTAAGATATCCAAACCTTTTTTAAAGCTGCCTAAGCTAACTGCTTTTACCACATTCTCTGGCAACTAATTTCAAAGTTTAATTACTTGCTGAGTGAAGAAACATTTTCTCTGATTTGTTTTAAATTTACTACTTAATAGCTTCATTGCGTGTCCCCTGGTCCTAGTAATTTTGGAAAGAGTAAACAATAAGCAATTCATGTCCACCCATTCCATTACACTCATTTTATAGACATCTATCATCTCCCCCCACCCATCTCTTCTCCAAGCTGAAGAGCCCTAGCCAGGGCTGTGCTAAGGGTCTCTGGTGCCCCCTGCAGACTATCAGTTGGTGCCCCCCCCCCCCCCCCCCCCCCCGTCTCGCTTCTTCATTAGATGTTTCTCCCTTGCTACCTGTCTTTCCTTTAGACTGAAAACTACAGGCCCAGCCAGACCTGACAAAAGGGTCTACCACACCCTTCAATGTCAAGCATATACTAGAAAACTGTAAATTAGCTTACACAGGAAAGCAGTTTAAAAAAATAAACACAATTCCTGCTGTTTCTTAACACTGCTCTCCAGAGAAAGCACTGCCTTTATAAAGAGGCTTTTCAGTGGGACTTAGCCTATTAAAAACTATTAGCATAATTAGGAATGGCCAGCCCTTGTAACTGCAGGAGACCTAAGCTTTGATAATGCATGTTCCTGTCTTTGTTACAGTGGGGGAGGGGGGGGTCTCTTCATCTCATTTACACAGTCTGACCTCCCTGGCTCACTGGGAGCCCAGTCTCTTGGAGACTGCTATACATTGCAAAATAAGATAGCAGATGTAAATTCTCAAAGTGGCCTTTTTCCAAACACTAAAATGAAAATAAAATGATTTTTTTCTACCTTTGTTGGCTGGTGACTTTCTTTTTCTGAACATGCTGGCCCAGTATCTGATTCTGTTGCTGGTATCTGTCCTCTTAACTCTGTTTCCAGGGCTTCCTTTCCACTGTATGTATCCCTCATTGATAAGTCTCTGACTCTAAAGTTTAGCAATTTCATTAAAGCAAAATGTATTTTCAAATATCACAAACTCTCCCTATCCAAGCAGAATGTTTTATATAAAAACAAACACACAAAAAAGCAATCAGATTTTTACTTACCAGCTATTCTACACTATACGTCAGCTAAACTTCCACTTTGAACCTCAGCCAATTAAATGGATTTTAGCTGTAGCTATGATAATTATGTACACATCATTGCAGTCATGCCCTCCTCTCAGTGTACATGCTCAAAAAACAAAAACTTTGAACCACTTACAGATAACAATTACACTATATATTTTTTATTTCTCCCCAGTCTCACTTGCACACCTGCCTCCAAACCTGTTCTCTTTAATTTGAATGTTGTTCCAGCTCACCCTGAATGAAAGTTGTTCACACACCAAAGCCATAAATAGCTGCTGGTTGTACTCTTTGAAGCAGCTTTAGCAGAGCAGCGTGTCTGTCTCAGCACTGCTGGGCTATCTTCACTTCCTGATGCGGGAAGGGCAGGGGAGAGAGGAGAATCACAACTTCAGGTAAAAGATTTTGCAAGTGAGTGGCGCCCTCTAGAGGTCGGTGCCCCCCTGTGTTGCTTACCTCGCTTACCGTGTCCGCACGGCCCTGGCCCTAGCTGCTTTAGCCTTTCCTCATAGGGAAGTCCTCCCTCTGTAGCCAAAAAGTAGACTTATAAGGTGGATGTTTTGAGTGTCCCTTAGTCTCTTGTGTAATTTCTAAGGGCATGAGGGGTTACAAAAGTAGTGGCTGTTTTCTTGACTAGCCATACTGGGTCAGACCAATGGTCCATCTAGCCCAGTATCCCGTTTCCAACAATCCAGGTCACAAGTACCAGGTAGAAGCCCAAATAGTAGCAACATTCAACAAATCCCAGGGCATGGAGTGGCTTCCCCATGTCTGTCTTAATAGCAGACTATGAACTTTTCCTCCAGGAACTTGTCCAAACCTTTTTAAAACCCAGATATGTTAATTGCTGTTACTACATCTTTTGGCAAAGAGTTCCAGAGCTTAACTATTCGTTGAGTGAAAAAATATTTCCTCCTATATGTTTTAAGTGTTTCCATGTAACTTCATTGAGTGTCCCCTAGTCTTTGTACTTTTTGAAAGAGTAAAACATTGATTCACTTCTACTCTTTCTACACCACTCAGGATTTTGTAGACCTCAATTATCTTGTGGCCGCAGAATCATTGGAGGTTGTGGTCCCTGTCCTTACCTTTCCCTGTAAGATATTTTTGCTTACTAGCCTTTTGAAGGAAGCTTTAAACAAGATTCAGTGGGTGGTGGTGATAAAAGCCCATAGAGAAATGAGAGACATGGGAGGATAAAGTTTTCAGAATAGGGAAGATGTATAGTCATATATTTCTAACTGGATAAAGAGAAGCAATTTGATTGTAGGAGGAAGACTGTAACCTAACTGGAAAACTTGATTGTTCTGTTCTTGGAAACTTCTTTTCAAGAAGCGCACAAAATATCTTTTTATTCATAAAACATGACCATAAAAAAGAAAAAATTCAAAACCAAGTCACCCTGTCCATAAAAAAATAAATCATGAATCAAATGCCACTTAGACTTATAACAGTTGGAAGATAAGATAAAAAGGGACCCAAAATGGAGGAACCCTGGCTCAGATAGTAACATCCTTCAACCAAGACCTGACAAACTGTAAAAATGAATTCATCAGATAGCCAGTGTTAACACCACAACAAATAAGAACAGAAAAAAGCCTACTTCTAAAGTAATGTTTACAAAATTTACAGACCAATAACTTGTTTATCTATATACGCTGTTTGCTGCAATAGATGCTTACAGTATACACAATCATACTGTTTTCACTTGCATCATGGCAATCTTGCTGTACACCATTTTGGTGAATCTCTTCTTAAAAAACAGTTGTTAAATCCCGTTTTTGTTTTTTTTAAAGAGCAGTAACAGCAATAAGAGCACAGTATATAGAACCAAACACCAGTTGATGGTGAATAAAGCCATCATGGCCAATCATAAGAGAAGTAGAAATGTCAGTATAGCATTAAGAGGTGGTGATTGCCTGGGATATTCCCATTCTGACCAATAAAGAGCTTGATGCATGAAAACTGGACACCGTGGTAAATGAGTAAACCACAGGCATGGCATTGATAAGAGGTGTTGGTGCCAAGTGATTATTCTGTACATCATGTGGAGAAAGATAAAATCTTCAAGTACCAAGCAATGCAGTCAGGTACCAAGAAAATTTTGCCCATCATATTCTCCCATCAGGTTGCATGCTACAATTTCCAAACACACATTGACATGTTGTGTATGCTTATTACATCCTTTGACTTTCAGAAAGAAGATCTCTTTGATGTATCAACTGGCTTAGAAGTGAGGTTTGTTCTCAGAGGAGAAGAATGATAAAATCACCATAATGGTGGGTGATGTCATCTGATGGAACTTCTGTAAGGGAACTTCTCCCCAATATCTTTCTGGAAGTATTTGAGTGTGGAATGCTACGCATGCGCATGCATTCTCACCCTCTGGAGCCGTGCAGAACCAAGCCAGTCCTTATCCTTTCTGTGAAGCAGAGAGGTCACTTTTAACAAGCTCTCACTTCAGCTCACATATTAATATTTTGTCAAGTTTTTGCCATTTCTTCTTTCTGTTTTTTATTCACTTATCTAAGTATTCATGCAGGGTCAGTACCTTCTACTCCTTATTGTCCTAGTTAGGTTTTCAGCACTTTTAAAGTTTTCCCAGTGTACAAAATAAGTACCTGTATATAATAAGTAAGCTACTTTGTCATCTCAGCATTTTGTTGAGTTTTTGCCATGTCTTGTTTCTGTTTTTTTGTTCAGTACCTTCTACTCCTTCTTGTTATCCTAGTTATGTTTTTGGCACTTTTAAAGTTTGCCCCAAGTACAGCATATATACCTTTATATAATAAGTAAACTACTTTCACTGTAACCAGAGAAAGGCAGTATGTCATATCCCATCCCCTTTCCCTTTCCTTTCTGTTACCATGGCTCACTAGGCCCCCTTAGACCTTTAGTATCTCAGGTGGGGTAGATTTTCATAAACATTGAGTTGTTGATTTCGCCTTGTCTATTTTTCCAGAGATGTTCCTTAAAACTCCCAGTGATTTTAAAAAGAGTTTTCAGTACTACAGGCCAGTTCGTTACGGACACCCATAACTGATGCCTGCAGTTTCTGGGGCCTGCCCATAATCCTCCTCCTTGTAAACTCTATCTGCAAATGTCAAGTAGAAGTACAGTTCGTGAGAAGCAATGCAAATATACTATTGGTGCCTAGAAGTTTGGCTTCTGAGGCATCGATCCCTATGGCTCCCAAATGTGCATCAGTCACTGGGGATTCATCGACATCAAGGTGGCCTCCACCTGCTGAAACACTGAGCATCAGGATTGAGCATTGTCCAATCCCATCCCAAGGACAAGGAAGGATTCAACTTGATCCTTGTCAATATTGAGGGACTCCAATGCTGTGCGTCGGCATGATATTGTGAGGGCCACTCACCCTGTAAAGACCCAGATCAGGTGCAACAACTTTTATCAAGCAGGACTAGGCCATCAATTGGTCCCAGTGACTTCAAGGGAAGTGATTACACCGGTCGAACCCCGGCCTTTACCCCCTTGAGGAGTGGATCCAAGCAATTTTCCAGGAGGAGATGAAGTGCTTCCTTACTAGATGTAAAGCTGAGGTGTTGAGAGCTTCAACATTGGGCCTGACAGAGCTTCAAACCATCCTGGAAGCTCATGCCCTGCCTGTCACATGCTCATCAATGCTGGTGCCCTACAGAGCATCAGAGGTGTGATGCCCATTGAGACTGTCACTGTCTAGTCCCTCAGAGATGGAAGTTTCCTTGGGGCACTGGAGATCACCCATTCCTCGCACCCATACCCAGGGCTTGACCAACCTGTTAACAGTCTGAGATAGGTACAGATTCAAGCATCCAAGGAGGAGTATTTTTATAAATCTAATTCAGACCAATTCTGAGAGTCTGAAGAAGAACCAGAGGTCTTCTCAGAAGAGCAGTCCACTTGGTCTTCCTTCAGACCCCTCCCCACCACATGAAAAGAGATAATTTCCACCTGAGGAGCTCTCTCCTCTACTGATTCATGAATAAGTCCATTCCATTTGATGTGGTAACAGAGGATGAGCCCAGGGCCAAGATGTTGGACATGTTGTTTATTTAAATTATTTTGTCCTGCACTATCTCCAATTCTAGGTGGTTCACATCAAAACATTCATAATAGAGTAATGTACGCCTGTGTTTCCCAAGTTGGCCCTGGAGTACTCCCTTGTCAGTCAGGTTTTTAGGCTATCCACAATGAATATGCATGACAGAGATTTGCTTATAATGGTAGCATTATATGCAAATCAATCCAAAATCTCCAAGACTTACTTTTCCCCTGGGAGGGTGGCTCAGACTTTTGATTCCTATGGGAAAATTCTTTTTCAGATTGCTATGCTCGTCTCCTGCATATATTCTTACCAGCTGTTAATGAGCATGGACTTGCAGAACTTGGTGAGCAGTGTGCCCAAAGAAGGCTGCAGAACTCCATCAGTTGCCAAGCATCAGGAGTGTAGAAAGCACATGACTCAGGCAACCTATGATGCTTTCAATCTGGCATCCAGGGCCTCTATAATGGGTACTGGGATGCACAGACTTGCCTGAATGCATGCCTCAGACCTAGAACCAGCAATTCAGGAGAACCTGACGGATGTTCTATGCCAGGAAGATAACCTTTTTGGTGACAAGGTAGAAGAGGTAGCTGACCTCATCAAGAAACCTACAGACACCATCAAGTCTCTGTCCTAGCCCACTCCTGGCTCAGCCTCCTCTTCCAGAAGGTACTCTGGTGGAGGGCAATAAAGGTTCTGTTTCTCTCAAAGGTGTAGATTCCCTCCACCCCAGAATGCCCAGAGCTCCTGCTTCCATCTATAGCAGCAGAGGCCTTACAAGTCCCTGACTCCCCATTTAAAGCAGGGGATGAGCTTTGACTAGCTCCAAGACAACATTACAGACATAAGAGTATCCATTCTGGATAACCCAATGTCAGGAGGGATGCTGATTTTTTTTTTTTTTTTTTAAATGGTGGTACATTGTAACCTCAGACCTGTGAGTTCTCAACATACTCTAGATAGATTACACCCTACAATTAGAATCAGTACCACCAAATTGTCCACTGAGAGCTTCAAGGTTAAGCTCTCGGAACCAGGAATTGCTTACAAAGGAACTCTCCTCCCTTTTGCAGGCCAAACAGTTGAACCTCTGCCACCAGTGGAAAAAGGGAGGAGATTTTATTCCAAGTACTTCTGTCACAAAGAAAACAGGAGGATTCCATCCCATCAGGTCTGATCAAATATCTAGCAAAGCAGAAGTTCAGGATGGTCTCCCTTGACACCCTACTCCTATGATTGAGGAACAAGGTTGACTGTGTTCTCTGGAATTAAAGGATACAGATACATTCCAGTCGCAGGAAATTTTGCATATGGAAACACACTGTCAGTACCACGTTTTACCCTTTATTCTCATATCCACTCCCAGGGTTTTCACAAAATGTTTGGCCAAAGTTGCAGCATTGTAATGCAGACTGGGAGTGTACATATTTATCTATCTAGAAACTTTGGCTGGTCAGGAGCACATCAAAGGAAAGAAGCACAAGACACCAGATGCAGGACTATTTGGGTGCTGGAGTTAACTAAGATTTGTCATGAATTACCCCAAGCCCCACCTAGAACCAGTCCAACAATTGGAATTTAAAGAAGCCCTGCCAGACACCGCTCCAGGCCAAGGCTTTTCTCAAAGTTTGACATATAGAAACCCTGACTTCTGTAGTGCTCCAAGTCTGCCAGCAGGTATCAGCCCGACAAATATTGAGATGACTAGCGCACATGGCTTCAATAGTGCATGTAACACTCATGGCATGCTTCAATTTGATGAAGACCCATGGAATCTAGCTTCCCAGTGGTCCCAATGCACGAGGAACCTAGCGGATGTCATCACTGTCATTTCCTCCCTCAAGAGGTCTTTGTCTTGATGGATTGTTCACAATTTGTCCAGGGGACTACCATTCCAAATTTCCCCACCCCACAAGACGTATGCCACAGATTCTTTGGAAGAGGTCCAGTAGGGGACCAAGGAAAAGTGGAGAATTTATGTCAGAAGACCTGTAGGAGACCAAGGAGAAATAGTGTCATTCATATAAAGAATTATTAAATTCTTCTTTTGATGAGATCTGTAATTGGTATCTCTCTATATAAAAGGCACCACCAACGTTCTATGAAGCCTCCAGCTGGAAGTGTGAAGGGGGAGAGATATCCGGTTTCCCCATGAGTGTCTGCCCCGCCCTCGCTCTCTCTGTAACACAAACAGTGAAGGAAAACACAGCAAAGCACGAAATCAAATCGCTCTCTCTGTAACAGTGAAGGACTCAGAGGGGGGAGGGGAGAGAGGGCAGAGGGCAGGGACAGAGATATCCGGTTTCCCCATGAGTGTCTGCCCCGTCCTCGCTCTCTCTGTAACACAAACAGTGAAGGAAAACACAGCAAAGCACGAAATCAAATCGCTCTCTCTGTAACAGTGAAGGACTCAGAGGGGGGAGGGGAGAGAGGGCAGAGGGCAGGGACACACACACTCCCACATGCACACAGAAGAAAACCTTGCTAGCCCCTGTTTCATTTGCATCAGAAATGGGGCTTTTTTACTAGTGTACGATAAAGAACCTTGAGAAACAAGACATAAGGGAGGAAATGTGTGTGTAGTCTAGCCAAAGAATATAAGGTGAGCTGTACATGTAAAAGCATTATGTGAAAAACAAAGAAGTATATTTACCAAATTTGTAATCATGTATGGAATGTACAGTCATGCTTGATAATTGCTAATAAAAAGCCAGAGCTTAGAAAGGAAGTCAGAAGTCAGTTGAGCAAGGCTACTGAACTTTGCAGCTTTAGCCATATATATTTTTTGGTGTCTGGTTTATTCTTTCCTCTCACACAGACCTCAGACTCCGAGACACAAAAGCCAAGGATACACATATTGGGTACCCAGGCCAGAACTGAACCACAGAAATTGGTGCCACGATGAGGATTTTGGAGCCCAGTGTCTGTCCGAAAGAACCACCATTGGGGTAAGTAAAGACTTTGGGGAATTTCATGAGAAAATGTGTTAGCAGAGAGTGTCAGATGCAATATGAAGAGTGGCAAAAGAAAATAGATTATATTGCCAATAAATCAAATGTGGGCCTCATACTTGTTCAGGCCACAGGTCAGTCAACCTCCTCATAACTTCTAGCAAGCTTTTTATTAGTAATGTTATTAGTATCCCTCATCTTTCCCAATCTGTGTAGTGTCCATCTTATGCTTGTCACGGGACTGTTCAGTGTTAGCATTTTTAACACAATAAATATTTCTCTTTGTGTATGTTTTCTCGTTTACTCAAACATCTCTAACCCTTAACATTTAACATGCATGAATTTTACTTCCAAATCCTTCAGCCCCTTAATAGCTTTACTGCATAAAACTCAAAACATAACTTTAATCCTCTGACATTGTGGCTTCCTGAACTAAGCAACTGTACACAGGAAGTGTAACAAGCATGCAATACAGTAAATAACTTTTTTTTTAGCAAAAATAAAACAAAGCACTGAATCTAGAATCAGAATATAAAGATGGCATCCTTTCTAGAGCCAAGCATTTAAATCTAGTAAAAAAGGAACAAGAGGAAAAAGGGACTGGTGGCAGTTGATATTAACTAGTGGCCAGGCTATTAGGTCTCCTATAGTGCTCAACTATTTCAAACCCTTGAGCCTACTGCGTGACAGTCACTTGCTAAACCGGAACCAAAACCTCTAAGGGTTAGATGATTTATTGAGGAACATTAGTTCATGCTTCATGATTGTTCACCCTTCTCTAATTGATTATTGATTGAGGGATTTGTGTGTTATTTTTTATATAGTTTTGAGAACGTGTATAGTATGGCTCAGCAGGGCGAGGATGACTTTATGCTCAGTTTTACTTATGCTCATTTAAATTTTTAGAAGCACCTCCTTTTTTTGTAGATAACATGACCAAAGAAACAACAGATTTCAGGACAAATTTAGAGAGATTACAAAAATGGGCAATGCGTACTGAATTACATGCTGTGACTCTCATTGAATATTTGCGGGTCAAACATATCCATAGAGGACTAAGGATTCTTAAAGAACCATGTCTTTATCAAGAAGATTCTTGTTTTGTACAAAAATAGCATAAAATATTGAACAAATGTTTGATCTGATGATTCTTATTATTGAACAAGCTCAGAAGATGTCAACTCAGTTAAAAACAGAGATTGACCAATTATTGGTCACGGTATCTGAATCGCTTCCTGCCCCCGATGTTCCATCCAAGATAGAAGTTCTTAATAACCAGTTGCAGGAATTTAGGGAATCAGTTAAAATGAAATTAACTACATTTCTGAGACAAACAGGACAGAATTTATACTTGGAATCGTCAGCTGCCTTTACAGTCTAAATCAAAGTCACTTTTGACAGCAGTTCTAGCAGCTCAGGTGAAGAATCACCTGTTCGAGACTTTCCTGCACATAGTGCTTCTTTACCCGTGTTCTTCCTTTTCTTTTTTGGAACACCAAGGTTGTCCCAGGGAACAATACAGAGGACAAAATCCTCCCGGCTCAGAGGCAACAGGATATCACAACGTATACAAGGATCTCAGACCAATCACTCTTCAGCAAACACAGAAGCACAAGCAGTGATTAATATTTCATCAGTGAAATTAACGGAATCTCTATTAACCTTATTGGGCAAAAGACTTTCTTTCATCCCGACACCCAGGTTTGATTTATTTGCAATACAAGAGCAATTAAAAACCTTTTTTCGAGTTTTAAGACTTAAAGTCTTTTTTGCTAATCAAACATCGGTAACAGTGACAAATCACGGGTTAAACCTCCATCCACTTGGCTACCTCCAGGACCGGTAGGCCTGGTCATTGAAATTTTTCAATGACTGGTCATTCAGGATTTGGGCAAAGAATTTCCTTTTCAGTTTCCTCATCATAATTTGACCCGATCTGAAGTTTTAGCCATACATGAACTAAGGAATCATTCTTCTTTGATTATCAAACCAGCCGATAAAGGGGGCTCCATTATGGTGATGGATCGTCAACTATATATAGATGGAATTGAAACTCAACTAGCCCACACTACTTTTATTTAAGAGTCGATCATGACCCAACAAATCAAGTAAAAGCTTTAGTTGATACCCTTGTACAAGGAGGATTGGAACATCAATATATATTACATTACGTGAAAGTTCCTTAGTGTTCCGTTTCCAGTGATGCTGGTTCTTTATACACTTCCAAAAATTCACAAGAATCTACATCCCCCTGGACAACCGATTATTTCTAGTAAGGGCTCTTTACTAGAACCTTTTTCAATCTAATTGATACTTTTTTGAGACCTCCGGCTGGTTTGATTCCTTCATACCTTCGCAATTCTACAGATTTCATGTTACAGTTGGATGCTTGTCCCATTGAACATAATGAAGACCTCCTTCTAGTGACAGCTGATATTGAGGCTTTATACACAAACATCCCTCAAGGAGAGAGTTTACTTGTGGTAGAACATGTTTTGAATACTCAGAGACAACAGATGCACCCTTCTACAGATTTTCTTATTACATTATTGGAATTGGTGCTTACAAAAAATAATTTCATGTTTCAAGAAAAATACTTTTTCCAATTTAAGGACACAGCTATGGGTGCAATAGTTGCACCTGATGTACCCAATCTGTGTTTGAACGTAAATATTTATCAAACACGGTTTTTCAACAGATCCGGTTTTGGAAGCCTTTCATTGATGTCTTTCTGTTGTGGGCTGGTGACACATGGTGACACAGTTTAACACAGTTTTTTGATTGGTTAAATGGATGTGATCTACATTTAAAGTTCTCTTACCAGGTCCACACAGATCAAATTTCTTTTTTAGATCTATGGATTTCTAGAACCTCTACCAGATTTTCTTATACAGTGTTCCGCAAGCCTACTGATCGTAATACCCTGCTGCATTTTCAGAGTTCCTATCCACGGAAACTCCATGAAAGCATTCCAGTAGGACAATTTTTATGTTTAAAGTGAATTTGCTGTACTACATCTGAATTTGAGACAAGCAAAAGATATGTCTCTAAGAGTTCTTCAAATTGGATATCCATCGAAGGTGATAAGAAGAGCCTATAAACAGGCAAGATGGGCTGCTAAGGAACATTTATTGTTACTGTCGAGACATGAAAACATTGAGCGTGTAACCTGTTCTCCCATATTCCCCGGGGGCTAATAGAGTATGGTCCATTGTTCTAAAACATTGGCATGTATTGTCTCTGCATCCAGTACTATGGACCACTCCTCTGTTTGCAAGTAAAAGAGGCAGTAACCTCCAGGATATGTTGGTACCCTCTTATTTGCCACTTCAAAATACTCAATTGCAGAGGAACAGGGACATTTTCCATGAGAACAGTGTAGTATTTGCAATAGTTCTTTTCTGGCACTGTTTTAGATCTGAACGGCCATCATATAACACTGAAGTCGTTCACCACTTGTGTCACTACACAAGTAATATATGCTATTTGGTGCCCCTGTTCCCTTGTTTATATAGGCAAAACTATGAGGGTCCTTAAAACGAGCATTTTGGAACACAAGAGTCTGTTGAAATGCAAAGATCCTGCCGCCCCTTTGGTGGAACATTGGATAGCAGCAGGACATGAGTTCACAGACTTATGCTTTGTGGGTTTGGAGCGAGTACATCAATCACCTTGTGGAGGTGACACTAATGCTAGATTACGGATGGAAGAACGACAATGGATCTATTTTTTGAACACCATTACTCCACAAGGCTTGAATCGCACTACAGATATTTAAAGCTTTCAGTCTTGGGGAGAATTTTTCAGGATTGAAGAAGACTCTTTGGTTCTACATCTGTCCAGTGGATACATTCATAGTCATATATTTGCATATGTATATACATAATCAGATAGATGCCTTATGTCAGCATGTAGAACTCTTTAAATTTGGTTTGACAGTCCTGCCCTCCTGAGCCTGTTCATTTCATTTGAGTTGAGCCAGAGAACCAGCTGTAAGTATGAGAAACTACACATTAGTATAGTAGTTTTTGTGTTGTCTTTGTTTTGCAGTGATGTGAAGATATTTTGCTTTTTTTTTAATGCATTTTTTTGTTTCACAGTTTGTTACAACGTTCTACAGTCCCTGGAAGCAGGTCTTTTGACTGAAACACTGTCTTCAATAGGGGTACCAGCAACAGGCAGTAATAAGTTTTTCGTTCAGTGCTAAAACTGCTAATGCAGATAAGTAGTCACCATACATTTTCCCCATTATGGGTTGTTTGTTTAAGAGTTTGGTAGTATGCCATACCTAGCAAATGCCATAGTTATTCTTTTGTTTTTCAATTGTTCAGAGTACATGTCAATATATGGGATTTTAATAGAGCGATAAAACTGCCTTAATAAAATTACTTAAAGAAATTAATAAAGTTGGTATGCCCTTAGTGGTTTTGGTTCTGGTTTGGCAAGTGATCGATGTCACGCAGTAGGCTCAAGGGTTTGAAATAGCTGAGCACTATAGGAGACCTAATAGCCTGGCCACTGGTTAATATCAGATGCCACCAGTCCCTTTTTCTTCTTGTTTTTATCTTTTTTTTTTTTTTTTTTCACATCATAGTAGCATACACTCCATTAGCAGATTTAAAACTAGGGGGAAAGGTCACAAATTAGGCAATTCTATAACAATTAAAATGTCATCAGGTTAGTACTTTCACTCAGTAAATAAATGAAAAAAACAATTACAGGTTGCATAATCCCAATTATTGAAGCTTTAAATGACAATAGATTTTTTTAAAAATTTTTATTTGACAATATATTTATCTCACAATTATCCAAAATGAGTTGGTTCAATGTGGCTAACAAATTTTTTTCTTTTCAAGCAATTCCCTGTTAGATCAATCTGCAATTTTACAAATATCTCTTTGGCTCTTATCAACCCGGGAAACAAAACAAAACGCCCCTATTTGTCAGAGACAAGCATATTCAATGAACTATACACAATATTTGCAACTCAAGTTACCACTCACACGCAAATAAAATATTCTAAATTATGAGGTTCTAAGATGTATCCTATGTTACTACAGTAGAAACAGGGGTTTTATTAGACAGAAGAATTTTACATCATCCATAAACCAGATGGTCTCCCACTCAGCAGTTCATTAGAACCAGCTTAAATTTGTAAACTTTTTTAATGCAATATGAGTTCTTTTCTATACAAATTGGCATAAGCATTCATAGAAATAAACAATTTTTCTCTTTCTATCTCTCACTATAACTGAATTTATCTGCAAAGCAAATCATTCAACAACTGATTCATATCTACCTGTTTGGGATTGTGTGTTTATTCAAATTCACAGTCTTCTTTTTGTTTTAGTCCCACTATTGTAGCATCAGACAGAACAACAGCACTGACTAAATAGCTGGACTTCCTCCTCATTAGTGGGAGGAGCAGTCTGTGCCAAAAAGGGTGGGAGGAAAGTTTGCCCCAGGACTGACTTTCTCTTTTCACTCAATGACATAGTAAGCTATTAGCTTTTATCTTCCAACATTCTAACTTTTTAGTTCCTTCCTCAGACTTGAACTTAGACATCATCCTATACCTTTCCTATATGGTCTCTTGCCACCAGCACAAGATCTGCTAGTCATGAATTTTCCGATCCGTTACTCTCTGCAATTCAACACCATCGAGGGATGGAAAAGAGTGCTCCCTTGCACCAGTCGGGTGGCCACCTTTACCCTATTATCCTGTAACAATTCCTTATTATGTTCTTTTGAATAACAAGAACCCATGGTCCTACCTGAGTATAAAGGAGGAGGCAGCACAGGTTGGGCTGACAGAGTCCCATTGCCAAAATACACACCTCATCCTCATAAGCAGGCGAAGCAGTGGGTACTGAGAGCGTCTCTGAATAGACTCTGCAGCTGTGCAGCCTTGATACATTTGTTTTTCAAGCTTAGGAACAATATCTCTTAACTCTTGCATATTATTCCACTCTGTTTTCACATTCTCTTCAAGGGCCATAATGTTCCACCAAGACAATATGATCCTATTGTGACTAGTGTGTGGCTATCCTAAATCGGAGAATGCCATGTGGCATAAACTTATCTGGGACAAAAGTGACCCCCTAACGGAAACTGCAAAGCAGTCTTACAGTAGTCATAGAGTGCCAGCTGGCAAGCAGCTTCAGTGTCTGTTTGCTATGATGGCGCAACATCTTATTGCATGTTAAAATTTAAGGGTTAAATAGATGTTCAAGTAAATGAGAAAATATACACATGAGAAACACATTTATTATTGTATTAAAAATGTGAACACTATGAACAGTCCCATGACAAGCATAAGATGGACGCTACACAGATTGGGAAAGATGAAGGATGCTAATAAAAAAGCTTGCTAGAAGTTATGTGGAGGTTGACTGACCTGTGGCCTGAACAAGTATGAGGCCCACATTGCAAATAATAATGAAGATGGGTGATGTCTGATAGAACTAAGAAATGAACTTGCAGAGCTATTGTTAGTAATATGTAATTTATCCTTAAAATCGAGCGTGGTACTGGGAGATTGGAGGGTGGCCAATGTAATGCTGATTTTTTAAAAAGATTCCAGAGGAGATCCAGGAAATTATAGACCGGTGAGTCTGACATTGGTGCCGGGCAAAATGGTAAGAGACTATTATAAAGAACAAAATTACAGAGCATATTCAAAAGCATGAATTAATGAGACAGTCAACATGGATTTTGTGAAGGGAAATCTTGCCTCACCAATCTACTACATTTCTTTGAAGGGGTAAACGGGTTAAAGGTGAGCCAGTTGATATTGTGTATCTGGATTTTCAGAAGGCGTTTGACAAAGTACCTCATGAAAGACTCCAGAGGAAATTGGAGAGTCATGGGATAGGAGGTGTAGTGTTCTATTGTGGATTTAAAACTGGTTAAAAGATAGAAAACAGAGAGTAGGGTTCAATGGTCAGTATTCTGAATGGAGAAGGGTAGTTAGTGGGGTTCCCCAGGGGTCTGTGCTTGGACCACATATTTATAAATGACCTAGAGATGGGAGTAACTAGTGAGGTAATTAAATTTGCTGATGACACAAAGTTATTCAAAGTCGTTAAATCACAGGAGGATTGTGAAAAATTACAAGAGGACCTTATGAGACTGGGAAACTGGGCATCTAAATGGCAGATGACATTTAATGTGAGCAAGTGCGAAATGATACATGTGGGAAGAGGAACCCGAATTATAGCTATGTCATGCAAGGTTTCACGTTAGGAGTCACAGACCAAGAAAGGGATCTAGGCGTCATCGTTGATGATACATTGAAACCTTCTGCTCAGTGTGCTGCTGCAGCTAAGATAGCAAATAGAATGTTAGGTATTATTAGGAAAGGAATGGAAAACAAAAATGAGGATGTTATAATGCCTTTGTATCGCTCCAGGGTGCGACCACACCTCAAATATTGTGTTCAATTCTGGTTGCCGCATCTCAAAAAAGATAGTGGAATTAGAAAGGTGCAGAGAAGGGCAACGAAAATGATAGTGGGGATGGGACGACTTCCCTATGAGGAAAGGCTAAAGCAGCTAGGGCTCTTCAGCTTGGAGAAAAGGCGACTGAGGGGGGGGAGATATGATAGAGGTCTATAAAGTAATGAGTGGAGTTGAACGGGTAGATGTGAAGCGTCTGTTTACTTTTTCCAAAAATACTAGGACTAGGGGGCATGTGTTAAAGTTACAAAGTAGTAAATTTAAAATGAAATCGGAGAAAATTCTTCACTCAGCATGTAATTAAACTCTGGAATTCGTTGCCAGAGAATGTGGTAAAGGCAGTTAGCTTAGCAGAGTTTTAAAAAGGTTTGGACAACTTCCTACCATTTGATGAAGCCTTCCATTCACAGCCTTTCCAGAGAAAGGATGACCTCCCCCACTTAGATGACCAAGGAGTGAGGTTCATTCTTGTCATGGAGAATTACCCCCGAAAGACCAGGCTGTGTGAAAGATGGCCAATAGCCAAATATCATGGCCCAACAAGGATCCACATAATTTGCAGCATCAGGACCTTCTCCTCATCAGCTACCACAAGGAACTGAATGACTGTGGCGGGTTCATCTTACTATCAGGCTCACTATCTGCAATTATAACAAAATTTTATCAGACTGAACAGTAAAGCTTCATAGCTTATTTTTGTTTTTCTTGCAACTAAAGGACTTATTTTCATTGTTTTAGAAGTTTATTTTTGTTTAGCACCTATTAAATGTCCTATGTGTAATAAGATTATTACAAAATTTGTGAAAAAAGTGATTAGTTTTAAAATCTAAAATGTTCTATGTCTATTTATCTTGTCTTGACTCTTATGTGTGTTCCTTATTTTTACTCACTCAGAGTTTCTTTCCATGTTCTTCTAGCTGCCCATCCAAAGTGAGACCTGGCATGAGTGCAGTGAAGAGAAGGTACACCTGCTGATAAGAGATGGGGGCCATGATTACTGCAACAGATGCTGCCCCATGACTGAATCTTAACCACGTTCCTCATCCAGAGGTGGAAATTTCTGGATTAGGGAGTGGCATGCTGAACATGACAGCATAAGAGATTCTAGCATGGTCACCCAGAATTTAACACTACTACTTGTAAGCATAATCTGCAGATGTCGAGAATAACCCAGTCTGCACTGGTCAAAGCCTTTTTAGGAGAGCATGTGGATAGCAATTCTTTCTTGTAAATGAAGAGTTTGACATGTTCCCTTAGGTGCGGTATGTTCTTGACAGGATGAAACCTTAAATATATTTGAATGTACACTTCAGAAAGCAGTATTTTTTTTTTCATTTTATATTTATTAATTTCAACTTTTAAACAAGTATTACACTTGAAACAGAAAAGGTACATTTGTCTGAAATAAAGTATTTTTAAATAAAGAAAGCAGTATTTTATGAGGTTAATATGTTTGAATAAGAAATTTTCACCTTTCTAATGCAGTCCTTCATTGCAGGGCTGTCATCCTCACTCCCTCTCAGGTGGAATTGGCATGTTTGGGATGAATGAAGTGATCCCTCCTGGGATCAAAGGAGGGAACTGATGAAAGAGAAAGACTATATGAAATTGAAAGCCTGGCACTGGAGGTCTAGTATGAATATCAAAGGTTAACAAAAAATTGTATTAAGAAAAAGGCTTATCTGAGTGTTATAAATATATTTTGTGCATTGTGCCCCAAGCTTAAAGAAAATAACTACTTATTTCTGTTCTTGAACTGCAAGAAACTACTGAATTAGGTAATATATATCTGTTATTAACTAGAACAATGCTGAATTGTAAATTGAGATATCGGATGTCAAAGGGTCCGCATCCTCCCAAAATACCTCTGCTTTTGTATTTGGAGCACGCTTCAAGTGGAATCCTGGCAACTGGTTTCATTGGGATATAATCTTCTGTACTATTCATAAAGTTACCAGTCTTAATGGGTTGTTTAAATTGTGAGGATTTAATATTCTCTAGAGTACTCTCTAATCTAGGGCCTATTAATACGCCCTCTGTTTATACTAATGATCAGCTATTCCATATCTCTCATTAGTGTTACCACTGCAGTTGATTGCTTTCTTTTTATAAATGCATCTAAGTATATTACTAAAGTAACCTATCCTGGTCTCCTGTGCAATACAATTTCTTTAGTGTCTTTTGCTTATTCTCCTATGTACTTACCCACTGGTTGGTTCCTTTTGTGTAGAAGAATGACTTTCTTGTACGTTCCTGCTAATGCTTCAGGAGGTCCTTGCACCATGGAAGACTTAACACGGGACCTTTTGAAGTGGCCTCCTTCCAGTCATGCTCATAACCGCCCCCCTAGATCACTCACCACCTAATTTTCCTCACTTTGAAGTATATTTGTTTTCTGAAGTTTAAGCTCTTGCCTTGGCCACATCTTTGGTCAGTGTACCTGGGTTAGTACTTCATGCACATATAGAATTAACCAATCTCGCTTGTTCCTTAGCTAAGACTATTAACCTTACTCCACTCATTATAGCCTTGACCCAGGAAACCCTTTTAGATTATCCAAACCCTCCCTGATCATTGATTATTTGCTCCTTAGGGCCAATCATGTGTGCAAGAAATTTAAGGGAATGTGTTTTAATCTGACTGATAATAGTATCCTTATCGAACAGAAACTTAGATCTTATAAATTTATCTTCTAGCATTTAGCACTCTACAGCAGAATCAAAGGGAAGACTGTGTAATAGGTCCAGTAGGGAAACCTAGGAAAAGTGGAGAATTTATGTCAGAAGCTCTAGTAGGAGACCAAGGAGAAATAGAGAATGTGTGTCAGTGATATAAAGAAGAATTATTAAATTCTTCTTTTGATGAGAGCTGTAACCTTGGAGGGAACAAGCTGTGAATATTTATCTGTTATCTGTAATTGCTGAACCAGAATATACTATACAGGACTTTGAGAAACAAAGAATAAGGGAGGAAATGTGCATGTAGTCTAGTCAAAGAAGATAAGGTGGGCTATAAATGTTGCAAGCAATATGTGAGAAACAGAGACGTATATTCACCAAATTTGTAATCATGTATGGAATGTGCAGTCATGCTTGATTATTGCTAATAAAAGCCAAGGCTACTGGACTTTGCAACTGTGAGACTGCTTCCATAAAACTTTAAAAAAGCTAAGCAGTATATACCAGGTTCCTATTTCTTATATCAAAATATATACCAAATTATATAAACCTTATTTTTACTGATATCAAAATATAATTACAAAACAATTTTATTATTAATAAAGCACACAATATTAAAACAGCAAAGTCTTAGTCACCCATTCAGCCTTTAACCAAAACATCACCAAATAAAAGCAACCTATCTCCAGCTTATAGTGACAAAATGCCTTTATAGGTGACACCCTTCTGAACACTGGCTTTCAGTCCAAATGTCAGGCAGTTCATAAATAGAAAGTCCTTATGACCTCAAGATATTTCCTCCATTTGAAAGGCACCACATGTAATTTCCTATGGTGGTCATACAATGACCATTCACGTCACTGAGCATACTTGTGATTATCTATTACTTCCATCTAATTATTCTTCTACTGATGGGATGAGCAAGGCCCTACTGATCACCTCAGAGGTACACATCTCAACCCCTTGTATTCTCTTCCAGCAGTTCCCATACAGACTATATTTTGTTGAAGCATCTTCAGGAGGCCTGAACCCCTGCAAACATATATAAATACCAAGGTATCCCATAATACCCCCAAGGCATTAAATAACATAGACACCACTATTATTAATAACATATAGCACATTGTAGACAGATAACTATAGAAACTTTGCGCTCGGTTTACACAGTGCCCAAATCAGACTTGCCGAAGAAAACTTCTTTGGCCACCTTTCTGTTCAGTGGCACAACCCTTCACCTCAGATGCTAACCGCCTGATTTTCGAAAGAGATCGCTGGCCATCTTCCGACACAAATCGGGAGATGGCAGGTGATCTCCTGAAGTCGGCCAAATCGGTATAATCGAAAGCCGATTTTAGCCAGCTTCAACTGCGTTCCATCGCGGGGCTGGCGAAAGTTCAAGGGGGCATGTCGGCATGGTAGCGAAGGCGGGATGGGTGGGCGTGCATTGAGATGGCCGGCTTCGCCCAATAATGGAATAAAGAAAGCTGGCCTTCACGAGAATTTTTCAGGTCCAAGTCCCAAAAAAGTGCCCGAACTGACCAGATGACCATTGGAGGGAATTGGGGATCACCTCCCCTGACTCCCCCAGTGGTCACTAACCCCCTCCCACCCTCAAAAAAACAACTTTCAAAACATTTTTTGCCAGCCTCTATGCTAGCCTTAAATGTCATACTCGGGTCCATCGCAGCAGTATACAGGTCCCTGGAGCAATTTTAGTGGGTGCAGTGGACTTCAGGCAGGCGGACCCAGGCCCATCCCCCCCTACCTTTTACACTTGTGGTGGTAAATGGGAGCCCTCCAAACCCACTGTACCCACATGTAGGTGCCCCCCCTTCACCCCTTAGGGCTATGGTAGTGGTGTATAGTTCTGGGGAGTGGGTTTGGGGGGATAAGCACCCAAGATAAGGGAGCTATGCACCTGGGAGCTATTTTTATTTATTTTTTTACTTTTTAGAAGTGCCCCCTAGGGTGCCCGGTTGGTGTCCTGGCATGTGAGGGGGACCAGTGCACTACCAATCCTGGCCCCTCCCACGACCAAATGCCTTGGATTTGGTCGGGTTTGAGATCGCCGGCTTCGGTTTCCATTATGGGCAAAAACCGAGGCCGACCATCTCAAACTTGGCCATCTCTGACATTTGGGCGCTCCAACCGTATTATTGAAAAAAAGATGGCCGTCCATCTTTTTCGAAAATACAGTTGGCTCTGCCTCTTCGTGGCGACGTCCTCAGAGATGGCCGGCGCCATTCGATTATCCCCTACTATTCGTTCCAACCGCTACTAACACACCAGTGGTGCTATTCTTAAACCCCCACCCCCAGAACAACAAACTCCCCAATAGGCTTATCCAAAAACTGTCACCTAAAGTTAAGTGTACTCAAATCAGCTACTCTGCAGTATTCCAAGAATAAATAAACCTCCATTCCCTTTTGTAACAAACTTTTAGATACATCACCTCCTCTTTTTAACAATACCTGAATCAATACATCAAATTGCAAGTCACCTAATGATCAACTAAAGGTGCTTCTTTTTTCTGCAATATGATAATACTAATATGTTCAGCAATCCTATATTTAATGGCTCTGCAGATTTGACCAATGTAGGAGAGACCACATGGCCAAATAACACAATATACAACTGAGAACCAGATGAACATTCAATACATGCCAATATTTCAAAATTAATTTCCCAACTAAATAGGAGTTTTGAAAACATGAGAGAACACACACCAATGTATTATCCAATTCCTGAGTCATGGGCAAAAGCAACAACAATTTCTGTGCTGCAAAGCACGTTCATATGCATTTTTTACTACTCAACCAAGGTAATCTCTCTGGGTAAATCTCCGTTAATAAAATGGCATGTTCCTTAAAATCCTCCGTAGAGCAACATAAACTTCTTAAGCGGAGGAACTGGCCCATAGGGATGCCATCTTTTAAGGCTCTGATGGCTAGAGTATTTTAGTAGGTTATTTCTGTTTCTTTCGTAGAGACTTTTGCGTAAAATTAATTAAACTGTGATAAACTAATATTAATATCCAATAAATGTATATTTCCTTTATTCCATTGATATGTGAATTTGATATTCAAATCCACTTCATTCAAATAATCCCCTTCCATGACCCTCCAAGACAGCATCCTCTTTGAATCTGTTCCAAACAACTTAGCATAAGATGACAAACAAATTTCTTCTCAAATTCTGTCATATAGAGACAAGCAATTTGAAGGGGCCACTGTGGCCCCTATCGCTACTCCTTTTGTAATTATGAATATTTTGATATTACCAGTAAAAATAATTTTAAGGTTTCCATAAAGCTTTAGCCATGTATTTTTTGGTGTCTGGTTTATTCTTTCCTCTTGCATAGACCTCAGGCTCTAAGATGCAAGAGCTGAGGATACACAAATTGGGCTACCGGACCACAAATGGACCCCACAATGCATGCAGTCTGGATTGGGGGGGGGGGGGGGGTTCATGTAGGTGGACTTCACACCCAGGATTAGTGATACCTCCATATCAATCTCCTCAAGTTAAGGGCCATATGGAATACTCAGAGATCAGCTGCTACATCAAATTGCCCTCATTTAAACATGTAATCAGGTTGCAATATATTATGTTAACAGCAGGGAGGCACAGGTTTCTACCTCCTGTGTCATGAAGGAATCAGAATGTGGTAATGAGAGGGCAAGATGGCATCTTAATGAAAGGAGTGTATATGTGTCTCGTACTGAGCCTCTCTGACTAATTTTTCTTGGTTTTCTGTAAACAAGAGTTATCTTTGAAAACTAGAGGTGTTTTTCCCATCCCCTTAATCAGCATTACTCATCAGACTACAATTGTTGAGTACTTCCCTGGTGCTTCGGTAATGCCCAGAGGTGAGCTCGCTGGTTTGGGTGGAGGGCGTTGTGGATCCTGAGTTAGGTAGTTTAATTTCCTTTAGAATTGGAATGTATAGTAATTCATGCTTTTTTCTTCTTCTTCTTTTTTTTTTTTTTGTGGGGGGGGGGGGGGTAATGTTCATTATAAAATACATTAAAAAGATGAATGTGGTGACGGGCCTTTTCCCACTGGATTATTCTCAGATTCACTTTTCTAGCAGGAAAGAACTGTCTGGCAGACTGTCGGGTCATGCAACCTCACGAGTGGCCACCTAACATGGGCATAACCCACAAGATCTTCCAAGAGTAGGGCACCACCTTGGTAGACCTCTTTGTACTCACCTGAATAACAAAGTCCCCCCCAGTACTGCTTCAGACTGGAATCACATAGCAGACTAGCCTCAGATGATGCTTCTCGATTGGGGGAGGGAGCCTTCTGTTCACTTATCCTGCAATACAGTGATTCCCAAACTGTCCTGGGGGAACCCCAGCCAGTCAGGTTTTCAGAATATTCACATTGAACATGCATGAGAGAGATTTGCTTACCATAAAGGCAGTGTATCGGCTCTTCGTTTTCATGCTCCCTCTGCCCCGGAACAGGTTACTTCCTGTTCCGGGGCAGAGGGAGCATGGAAACAAAGAGCCGACAGGCGCGCGGCCCCCCCCCCCCCCCAGCGGCGTGCACCTGGGGGGCGTCTCGCTGTTCCAGCGGGGGGTGCATTGGCGATCCGCCCCAGGTGTCAGCGCCCCTAGGAACGCCACTGCTATCCAGTTAGCTAGCAGACAGCATTTCCATCACTGGATTGTCTTTGGAAAGTCATTTCATGGCTGCATTGGTAGCGCTTGTGAGGTCAGCCTCCATAGAGTGAAATTTGTAGAGCTGCAATCTGGTCATCAGTCCATACATTCACATCTCACTATTGTCTAAGACAAGCTCCCAAGGCAGCAGCTAGTTTGGTCAGACAGTCCTTCAGAATTTATTTGGGGTCTAGAATCCATCCCCCTAGCCCCTTCTGTTTGTTTTTCAGTGCCCCCCCCCCCCCACAAACAAATTTAAAAAAGGGATTAATTTGTTTTCTGGTTATTCATTAGGCTTTGTTGCAGGTCTTTTATCCCCTTTGTTTCAGACAGCCTGATAGCTAGGGATTCCCATCAGCATGGCTATAAACACTAAACAGAGTGATCAGTGAGGAGATGGAGTCACCTTGTGGAACCAAACAGTCTTTATACCAAGCAGCATGAGCCTGCACAAGAAGTCCCAGCATTGGTGGCTGAAGACACATCACTAACTTCTGCATTAAGGAAGCAATGTGAGGAGGAGGGGAGTGGTTCAAGTACTATATTTATTTGGCTGGCGGGACCTCGGCATCCCTGCCATCAAAGGTATGTTTAATGCATGGGTGGGGAAGAGGAGGAGGGATGAATATATTGCCCCTCCCCCCCAGTCCACCCCAGGCACCCCTCAAAATTGTAGGGTTGCCTGAGCCCCCGGTTGAAATATGCAAGTAATTGTCATCAACACATCCTATATAATAAAACGCACCTCCAACATTCTGAAGCCGAGAAAGTGAAGCCTTCAAGCCTTGAAGCATTCCTGCAACGTTCCAGAACTACGTGTCGTCAATTGAGGAGATGGAGCCTTACAGAGCGCACAAATTCTTCAAGGCTTGAAGGCTTCACTTTCTCGGCTTCAGAACGTTGGAGGTGCGTTTCATTATATAGGATGTGCTCAGTGCTTTTCTGTAGCACATGGGGGGAATTTAATATATGTTGATTAAAGTGGAGGAGTAGCTGGAGGGGGCAGGGGAGATAGGACAATCGCAGGGTGGCTGGAGGGGGGGCAGGGACACAGGAGAATTGCTGGGTGGCTGGAGGGGGGCAGGGGAGAGAGGAGATTCGCTGGGTGGCTGGAGGGGGGCAAGGGAAAAAGGATAATTGTTGGGTGGCTGGAGGGGGGGCAGGGGACACAGGAGAATTGTTGGGTGGCTGGAGGGGGGGCAGGGGAGAGAGGACAATTGCTGGGTGGCTGGATGGGGGCAGGGAACAGAGGAGACTCACTGGGTGGCTGGAGGGAGAGCAGGGGACAAAGGAGATTCACTGGGTGGCTGGAGGGGGAGCAGAAGACAGGAGACTCGCTGGGTGGCTGGAGGGGGGCAAGGGACAGAGGAGACTCGCTGGGTGGCTGGAGGGGGGCAAGGGAAAAAGGATAATTGCTGGGTGGCTGGAGGCAGGGCCGTGCCAACACGGTAAGCGAGGTAAGCATGGCAGGGGGGGCACTTCCCTCTGGGGGGCGCCACCGCACCATGCTCACCTCGCTCGCCCTCCCGCTCCCATTGTTCAACTGCCCGCCCTCTTCTCCCCCCCCCCCCCACAACATCCCTTTTCTTTTTTCCTTTTTAAATTTACCTCCGTGGCGGTTCCGGCAGCGCAGCGTCAGTGAAGGAGGCGGCGCTCCCGACGTCTCTAGCCTTCCCTTCAATGTGTTCCGCCTTCTTCTGACGTCATTTCCTTGACGTCAGAAGAAGGCGGAACACAGCGAAGGGAAGGCTAGAGACGTCGGGAGCGCCGCCTCCTTCACTGACGCTGCGCTGCCGGAACCGCCACGGAGGTAAATTTAAAAAGAAAAGAAAAGGGATGTTGTGGGGAAAGAAGAGGGCAGTAGTTGAACAATGGGAGCGGGAGGGCAGGGGAGAGACGAGCATGGATGCGAAGGGGGAGGGGAGAAGAGGGCGGGCCAGGCCAACTGGGACATGATGGGAGCGGGAGGAGAGAGAAGCATGGATGCGAGGTGGGGGGGTCATGGAAGGGAGAGAGGGGAATTGCTGGATAGGGATTAATGGAGGGTGACAGAGCATGGATGGGAGGGGCAGGGCTCAGGGAGAGAGGGGAATTGCTGGAAAAGGATGAATGGAGGGGGCAGGGGACAGAGGAGCATGGATGGGCATGGATTGGGAGGGCAGGGCTCAGGGAGAGAGGGGAATTGCTGGAAAAGGATGAATGGAGGGGCAGGGGACAGAGGAGCATGGATGGGCATGGACTGGGAGGGCAGGGCTCAGGGAGAGAGGGGAATTGCTGGAAAAGGATGAATGGAGGGGGCAGGGGACAGAGGAGCTTGGGAGGGCAGGGCTCAGGGAGAGAGGGGAATTGCTGGAAAAGGATGAATGGAGGGGGCAGGGGACAGAGGAGCATGGATGGGAGGGCAGGGCTCAGGGAGAGAGGGGAATTGCTGGAAAAGGATGAATGGAGGGGCAGGGGACAGAGGAGCATGGATGGGCATGGATTGGGAGGGCAGGGCTCAGGGAGAGAGGGGAATTGCTGGAAAAGGATGAATGGAGGGGGCAGGGGACAGAGGAGCATGGATGGGCATGGATTGGGAGGGCAGGGCTCAGGGAGAGAGGGGAATTGCTGGAAAAGGATGAATGGAGGGGGCAGGGGACAGAGGAGCATGGATGGGGAGGGCAGGGCTCAGGGAGAGAGGAGAAATTGCTGGACATAGAGGGGAGGGAAGAGAGATGAAGGAGATGAAATGAGGGAAAAGGAAGAGAGGAGAAAAACTGCACATGGATGAAGAAAATAGGCAGAAGCTGAGGACCAGAAATGAAGAAGAAAGGAAAGAAATAAATGGAAAGGAAGCCCTGGAAACGGAGTTAAGAGGACAGATAGCAGCAGAATCAGATACTGGGCCAGCATGATCAGAAAAGAAAGTCACCAGACAACAAAGGTAGAAAAAAAATCATTTTATTTTCATTTTAGTGTTTGGAATATGTCCACTTTGAGAATTTACATCTGCTATCTTATTTTGCAATGTATAGCAATTTGTTTCTAAGAATATTGCTGACAATTCCTGTCAGTGTGGCAAGTGGTGAGCGATCATTTTCACGGGGGGGGAGGGCCACCGCCGCCGCCAACTGATAGTCTGCAGGGGGGGGGTGCTAACTGATAGTCTGCAGGGGGGCGCCAGAGACCCTAGGCACGGCCTTGGCTGGAGGGGGGGCAGGGAACAGAGGAGACTCACTGGGTGGCTGGAGGGGGAGCAGGGGACAGAGGAGACTCGCTGGGTGGCTGGAGGGGGAGCAGAAGACAGAGGAGACTCGCTGGGTGGCTGGAGGGGTCAAGGGACAGAGGAGACTCGCTGGGTGGCTGGAGGTGGGGCAGGGGAGAGAGGAGATTCGCTGGGTGGCTGGAGGGGGGCAAGGGAAAAAGGATAATTGCTGGGTGGCTGGAGGGGGGGCAGGGGACACAGGCGAATTGCTGGGTGGCTGGAGGGGGGGCAGGGGAGAGAGGACAATTGCTGGGTGGCTGGATGGGGGCAGGGAACAGAGGAGACTCACTGGGTGGCTGGAGGGGGAGCAGGGGACAGAGGAGACTTGCTGGGTGGCTGGAGGGGGGGGCAGAGGAGAGAGGAGAATCGCTGAGTGGCTGAAGGGGGGGGACAGAGGAGACACCCTCGCACCCAGCAGTCTCACTCTCTGTCACACACACACACACTCGCACATTCACTCTCTCTCAGACACAGTCAATCTCACACATACTCTCTCAAACATACACACTCAGAGGAAAACCTTGCTAGCGCCCATTTCATTTGTGTGAGAAACGGGCCTGTTTTACTAGTCTTTTTATAATTGGTCCAATTCATAAACTGTAGAAGTTTTTGGGACATGACATATTTAAATTGCAGCTACTTATTTTCCAACTCAGTCTTAAGTTTTGAAAACTTATGCTTCAGGGGAATTTCTGCTGCTCATGAATGAGTGGGCACTGTATACCTTGTTACCATTACAGGTCACCGCACCACTGTGGTGAAAAAAAGCCTTTTATCAAGAGCTTCCAATATCAATCCAACAACTTGATTGAGCACCTGTTCACTCCGTAATGTATCAGTAAATTAAAACACGCTGTAAAGTTGAAAAGCAAATTATATTCATTTACTTCTCATGCTTATATGTTTTGCATGTATATCACTATTCATGTCTTTGCAATGTCCATCCTTTCTGTAACAGCAGCTTTGCTGAGCTCACTTGCATATGTAGTTTGTATTTGTCTGTATGACATGGAAAATCAGAAATAGAATACCAAAATTACATGTCTTGGGAAAACCAAAAATAGCAACTATTTGTCATTATATTAAGCTATACAAACCAATATTATCATTCACTCCTCTCTGTGGAATAGAAAATTCACAAGTAAAATTAAAGCAGAAGCAGTTTAGGCTTAAACAGCTCCAGTCAATGTCATTTATCCCCTCAGTTCAAAAATCCAATGTTATTCACATCTGTTTAGCTTAGATTTGACATCACCAACCCTCTAGGGTACAGTTATTTGCTCAGTAATGTACCATTTAAGATCAGTGACAGCATGAGTTGCTTGTAAACAATTGTGTACTATAGGCACTGTAACTGTGTGTATAATAAAATATGATCTATCAATTGAATCAAAGAATGCTAATATGTCCCACATGTCTGTTGTGGCCCCAGAGGTCAAAAGTCAGCTTTGACTTTTCTGATTATGAGTTCCCTTCTTTTGGTCCCGGGTCCACTTCTTGGGGGGGGGGGGGGGGGGGGGCAGTGGATTTTGTAGCACAATAATTCAATATACAAGGGTGGCTTGGCAAAAGGTATTTTATCTAGAAATACACTTATAGCACTTAGAGCAGAAAGATAATACAGCATTGCTTCTGTGTGTCTTAGGGGCCTGATGTATGTTAGTGAATGTTTGTGCTGAGCAGGGAGATGTATAACGGCTGCAGCTAGGAGGGGGGGATGTGGGTCTAAAGGGGTGTGTGTGTCCTTTTCTTTGTCCCCCTCTGGGTTTAAATAACTGAATTCTTTTCCCAGCACTAGCCTGTGATATAATTTGGTTAGTTTTACCAAGGAGGTGTGAATTTCTGTTTATGGAGACAGTGGTCTGTTTTATTGCTCTGAAGCACAGGTGTTGAAACATCCAGAAGCAGGAAACATCCTGTCTGACATTCCCAGGGATCAGACTAGGTGGGGGGGGAGGGTGGAGGGGAGGAAGGATGTCAGCTGCTCTCCCAGAGGTCTTTAGGCTTTGCACAACATAAGGTAATGCTGACATCATAACTCTATTGACATTCCAGACTTTATCCCATGTGCTGTACATCTTTTACCTCTTGGCATGGGAGAAGAGACTTTTAACCTGTCTTTAATGTTCTTATTCACCTTATCGTTATTTTAATTGTTGTATAAATTTTGTTATGCATAATCATGATCTTCCTGTGCTGTAAAATGAGACACATGTATGTACATCTCCTTGCAGCGCATCTCCTATAAAATACCATCAACATTTTAAGGTAGCTACACTCGCTGGGGGGGGGAGGGGCTGGAGGTCCACCGTACCTCCAGCCCCCCCCCCCCCCCCCCCCCCCCCGTCGCTCGCTGGGTGGGAGGGGTGTTTGGCCGGTGGCCACTAGACCACCAGGGACCATTTTCTGGGGGTTGGGGGGGCTGGAGACCCACTGGATCTCCAGCCCTCACAACCTGGGGGGAGGGACAGGAGGTCCGCCGGACCTCCAGCCCCCGTTGCTCGGGGCAGGGGTAGTCAGGGCCTGGTGGTCCCATGGACCTGCAGCCCTGTGTTTGACAGGTTTGGTTGACAGATTTGGGCTTTTGACAGCCCAGACCTGTCAAACAAGTGCGGGAGGATTGTGCTGAGCGCATGCTCAACCACAATTCACCCGCACTTCTACCCCATGATCAGAGATAACTGCGCTGCTTAAATTTGCATGCATTATCTCTGATCATCGGTGCAGTAAAGCCCCGTGCTGTTCCAGCACTATTTTAGAGCGCTGTTTGGAACAGCGCGGGGCTTTTGATCATCTGCCTGAAGGTGTTGCATTCAGGTACACTGGATATTTCTCTGTCCCAGGAGGGCTCACAATCTAAGTTTGTACCTGAGGAAATGGCGAGAAGTGATTTGCCAAGATCACAAGGAGAAGCAGTAGGAATTGAACCAGCCACCTCTGGATTGCAAGACCAGTGCTCTAACCACTAGGCCACTCCTCCACTTGGATGTATAGTTCTGTATACTTGTATAGTTCTGTTTGTTTTGGTTGCTCTTGAATGAATTATTGTCCTCTGCACTTTTCTGATTTTCTGTTTTTTATTTTTAATCTATTGCAAACTGCCTAGACCCTCTTATGCTGGAATTTGCAAACATTAACATAAAACATTCCCATTTCTCTCAATACATGTACTTGTGCAGAATCTTGCATGTATGAACAGCTTGATCCTATGAACTGCTTAACAAATTGATCCATAAATATACAAGTTTAAATAAAGAACCTTGATTCAAAGTTATAGTTTTCCTGGTAGATTTTCAATAGTTTTATGCAGCTAAAGTCCCCATAAATAACAGGAACTTTAGGATATGTGACCGTCAAAAAGGCAGCTATTTTTAGGTACCCTCTACAGTTTTGTTCTGAGTCTGTCTTTGGAGATGAAGTAGGGTCTTGTGACAACGCTGAGCGAGATTGTGAATTGTTCAGCTGGTGCTGTATTTCAGTATTTTATTTATTTATTAGGATTTATTTAGCGCCTTTTTGAAGGAGTTCACTCAAGGCAGTGTACAGTAAGAATAGATCAAACATGAGCAATAGGCAATTACAGCAGTAAAAATATTCAAAAACAATACAAAGTATAGCATAGTATACTAGCAATGTCAACACAATACGTAATAGAACATTATAATTGGTAGTGAAGGGTAAGGCAAAGTTGTAACACATAGATGGGTAAGAAAATAGGAAGAATTAGAAAGTAAGGTGACTGATTTGAAGAAAGTTGCATATGGAGTGGATAAACATGTCCCACTGCAGTATGTGCAGCCCGAGTCACTCCTTGTGTGTGTGAGTGACACTAACAAGTTAGTTACTTCTTCCATTAAAGGCTTGGTTGAAAAGCCAAGCTTTCACCTGCTTCCTGAAGTAGAGAGAGTCTTATGTTAAGGGGAGCCTTTCAGGCAATGCATTCCAGAGTGTGGGGGCTACTCCGGAGAAGACTCGCTTGCGGGTATCACATCGTGTAATGTCTTTTGGAAAAGGTGTAGTTAGTGAAAGTCCTTGGGAGGCGGTGTGTGGAGGATCATTCTATTCTTTAGATACTCAGGGTCATTTCCTTTCAGGGCCTTGAAGATCAGACATAGAGTTTTAAATTTAGCCCTGTATTGTACTGGTAGCCAATGAAGTTTTTGCAAAAATGGTGTGATGTGGTCACATTACTTGCAACCTTCTACGAGTCTTGCGGCTGCATTCTGAATCAACTAGAGCTGGTGCAGGGCCTTTGTAGTCAGACCATTGTATAGTGCATTGCAGTAATCCAGTCTTGATGTTACCATGGCATGCACAATTGGGATAGGATTCATCTTCTCAATGTAAGGAGAGAGGCAGCGTAGCTGTCGCAAATAATAGAAGCAGCTCTTAAAGGTTGCTTTGATTTGGGGAATCAGAGTAAGTGTTGAATCTAGCTGTATTCCAAGGTTCCTGACTTGTGATTTTAGGAGGAGTTCATGTCATGGTTAGGATGCTGGACCACCACTGCTCTCTCCCCTTAATAGCTGGCTTAACTACAAACTCAAAGCTCAATGCTGGTAAGGTGTGTATGAGCACAGTGCACTAAGCTTCAGCACAAATCATTCTAACATATACTAAAATAAAAAGATGTATATTACAGCGGCATTATAATGTGTGCTGACAAAGTACATCACATTCCGCCATGGTAATTTACAATGGTTTACTGCTTAGGTAGGCCTTGTCAGTGTGAGAGCAGGAATTGGCTCAGGCACTGACAGGAAGGCAGACATTTTTTTAAAAAGCTGGTCAGACTCCCAGCACAAAAATTCCCTGGTGTTGCAAGAGACCCCACCTTCCTCATACCCCTGCCCCCCCCCCCCGACCCTCTCAGGGTTCTTTGTCCACAGCATTCGTCGTAGACTCCATGACCTAGGCAGGTGGCACAGGCACTCTGGTCAAGGGCTTTCCTTCAAAGCAACTCCCCCCCCCCCCCAAAAAAAAACCCCCAATAATACTTAGTCCAAGGAGACATTCAGCAGTGTCCCTCTTAACACTACTATCTTTAACAATGATAGTGTCTGAGCCCTAGTGATGCATCAGAAAATTGCCTTTTTTGGCAGACCAACACCTAGCGATGCATCCTGATGCAGTGCTGTGTGCCAGGGGCAAAAGGACATCACTCCTACCTCCTAAAGTAGTGGGGTGGGAGGGTCATCATGTCCATTCCTGGCCTCTAGGTGTTTATTTTGTTGGGTTGGAGGGAGAGGGTTGGAGGTACAAGGTGGTCACCAGGGTGGGAGTTCCAAGTGATATTGTTGTATGGTAAGGGGGGTCTGGGAGTCCAACTGTGCCAGCAGGGATCTTGGGTGATGTGAGTGACCCTTTAGCTCCTACACTGCATCTTTATTAGAGCCTTGAGCTACAGTAAAAGAGAGGGTTTTTTTTTAAACATCAGGAGCCATTGAAATTCAGGGTTTTACATATCTTAACTTGCTACCCTTTAGCATGATAGTTTTACTGCTCCCAAATCAGAAGTACAATTACAATGGCAAAATTGGAAATAAACCTCTGTACCAAAAGGTAGCTGCAGCTTTGCCACATTGGCTTGAAACTATAGATTTATCTCTGAAGGTTAAAGATGTTTTTCCATTCTTGTGAATATCTTGAACACAGTCTTTACAAGTGGCTAGATGTGAGTCATCAGGACATGGCAGATTTAGGGCATGCTACAAATATCACTCTGCCGATCAAATGTATAAAAATACTTCACCCACAGTCCAAGAATATAGTGTAAATCTTACTCATGAATCCCTGTAGACACAAGAGAAATCTTTAGTAGTTTTTATTTTCACACATTTATAATGGGCAATTGTGGGGTGACAGATCCTATGATTGGCCAGTTCCATGTCAGGCTGCCATTTTCTTGCTGGATGGTGATGGCAATCTGCCAAGGCTTTTTGCTCTTCTCCTAAACATGTGCAATTTTTCCCATGTAACCCCCTTATCTGAGCTTGAGGATTCCTCTGAGATGAGAAGGGGCAGCAGAGATGCGGGCTGAAAGAATAATGCAAGAATGAAGCAGAGTGGGTGAGAATAGGCAGTAGAGGCTTCAGAGAGATTTAGGGAGGTCAGAGGAGTGGATAGTATGAAGATAAGGAAGACTGACCACCCACTGAAATGCCAAACAGCATCAACAAGCACCAACCAATGCTCCAGGACAAGAGAGACATCTTTCCATTCTGCTTGGTTTGTATAGCAGGTGTAATTCTAGGCATGTACTTTTGGTGACCGAGGAGAGGGAGTGGTATAGCGGCAGGTGTCCCTCCCTAACTGAGGCCCCGATGATCAATTTCCCCTCGCTGTTCCAAACAGCACTGTAAAATTAGTTCCGGAACAGCACAGGGAAATAACGCCACTATGATCAAAGCTAATATCAAGCAAATTTATGCATGCTATTAGCATTGATCATGGGGGTACTTCTGCAGGAGGATTGTACCTGTACATGCGCCCAAGACACAATCCTTCCAACAGAAGTTGTTTGACAGGTTTGGGTTGTCAACAAAAAAAAGCCCGGACCTGTCAAACATATGAATGCAAGGGGCTTGGAGGTCCAGTGGACCCCCCAACCTCCCACCCAGACAGATGGCTGGAGGTCCAGTGGCCCTCTAGCACCCCCCCCCCCCCAAACCATCTCCTGGGAAGCTCCACCCAGTGCATCCCAGGGCACTGCTGTTTTGGAGGCAGCGCTGGAAGGAGGAGGGAGTGCTGCTACTCTGTCTTCAAAGTATGGGAGGGGTTTGGGGGAGCTAGACTGGGGGCAGGGGCTGGAGATCCACCAGACCTCTATACCACTGGGTAGGTTGGGGGGGGGGCTTCTGTCCATGGGTATTGGGGATGGCACTAGACCATTTGGGGGGGGAGTTTGGAGGTTCAGCCCTCTAGCCCTATCTGTCCAGGGTGGGGTGGGGGACTTGCCAGCATGCAGATGCATGCTGGACAGGGTTCTCCATTCCTCCCCAATGATATGCAAACTCTAATGAAAGCTCCAAGCTGGCATAGGGTTTGCAGTGGCAGTAGTGCCTTGGTTTGGCATGCTGCCCACTGAGCATTGGGGAGGAATAGTTAATGCCCTCTTTAGCATGCATTTGCATGCTACTTGCAGTCAAAGCTGGCCCTGATCATGGGGCGGGAGAAAATATGGGTGCTAGAATGGTGCTAATAGCTTCTAGCGCCCATGTTTGTTTCTGATAATCAGGGCATGGGGTTGCAGGTTACCCACATGGCAGGTGGCGCTGTACCTGCTGAGTCAGAAGAGTGGGGCTCAGGCCAGGAGCAGACCTGCCAAGTCTCCCGCATTCAGCGGGAGACTCCCGCTTTGTCGGGTCATCTCCCACCAAAGCAGGAAAGTCTCCCACTGAGACACGGCGTCGGCAGTTCCTCCTTCCACCTGGTAATAATTTCCTGGCCACTGCTGCTTCTCCTTTTCAGCAGCAGCGGCCGTGACCAAAAATAAAAATAAGCGCGGGGCCGTAGCAGCCTTCAAGCATGGGCTGTCGACTCTGCAGCCGCTCCTTTCTCTTCTCTGCCCCTGGAGGAGCAGGAAGTTGACATCGACTTCCTGCTCTGCTCCGGGGACAGAGGAGCGGCTGCAGTGCCGACAGCCCATGCTTGCTTTTTAAAAATTTTTTGTTAGCTCTTTTTTTTTGTCACGGCCGCTGCTGCTGAAGAGGAGAAGCATCAGTGGCCAGGAAATGATTATCGGGTGGAAGGGGGAGCGGGAGGCAGTTAGAATGGAGAGAGTGGGAAGATAGGGAGAGAAGGAGAGGACATGGAGAGAAGGGCTGGAGAAAGAGAAGCTGCTGAAGATGGGGAGAAAGGGGGGATCCTGGCTGAGAGCAGAAAGAGGGAAGACGCTGGAAGCTCTTCTGAGCAGGGACCGTCCTTAGTGTTAATTTGTACAGCGCTGCGCAACCCTAGTAGCGCTCTAGAAATGTTTAGTAGTAGTAGTAGGAAGGAAGGGTAGGGAGAGAAATGAGAGACATTGAAGGATGGGAACAGAGGGGGGGACATGAATGGAAAAGGGTAGAGATAGAGACACTGGATGGAAAGAAGGGGAGAGAGAGACACTGGATGGAAGGATCGGGAGAGAGAGTGAAAATGGATGGAAGGATGGAGAGAGAAATATGCTGGATGGAAGGATAGGGGGAGAAAGGGGAGATGGATGAAAGGATGCAGCGAAAAAGGGGAGAGACGAAGGATGTGGAGAGAGAGAGAGAGAGAGAGAGAGGGGACACTGAACAGAAAAGGGTAGAGAGATAGAGACATTGGATAGAAGGAGGGGGAGAGAGAGAGAGACACTAGATGGAAGGATCAGGAGAGAGGGTAGATGGGTGGAAGGATGGGGAGAGAAAGGAAAGATGCTGGGTAGAAGTTTAGGGAGAAAAAGGAGACGCTGGATGGAAGGATGCAGAAAGAAAGAGGGGAGACACTGGAAGGATGGGGAGAGAAAGAGGGGAGCTGCTGGATGGAAAGGAGGGGAGGACAGAGTAGTGAAAGACTGGAGAATAAGAGGACGGGGCATGTGGAGAACAAGGGTGAGGAAAAAATGAAAAACCATAGGTAGAAGAAGTAAAAAGAAGGAAATTAAAGAATGGATAGTAAGGATGAATTAAATCTGGACAGAGAGAGGCAGAAAAATATTGAAGAAAACAAAGAAAAAGGAGAGAAAAATGATGAATGGACAGGAAACCCTGGCAAGAGAAAGACGAAGGAAAGCAGGATCAAGAGACTGGGAGCAACACAATTAGAAAATGTTAATGGCCAGACAACAAAGGTAAAGAAAATAATTTTATTTTTAATTTAGGATAAAGTAATGTGTTAGCTGTGTTAATAAAGTTTAATAAATGCAAATCAAACACAAAATAGAAAATAAGGCAATACATTCACTGATTTTAAAACATTTTTGATGCATTATACTTACCTGAGGCAGGAGGTTTTGACCTCTGAAAGCTAATTGAAAAGGATATTAGGCTATTAAATAAAATATTTTCTGAAATTGCCGTGGGTTTGAGGTGTATCAGATCTGCCAACTGACAGATCAGAACCAGATCTATCGGACCCAAGTGGAAGATACTCAAGCAAACATAGAATGAGACTGCAACAAGAACTGGCCAGAGCAGTACCAGAGGAAAAGTATTGCAAGCTGCAGGAACAGCTGTCTAAACTCCTGCAGGAGTCAGGAGGAGCAAGCGATGGTCAGAGGGCAAGAACGCTGAATTTCAGCAGCAAGCCCAAGAAATGTGCCTCTGGTCACAAGTACCTGGCAGAAACCCAAATAGTAGCAACATTACATGCTACCAATCCCAGGGAAAGCAGTGGTTTCCCCGTGTCTATCTCAATAGCAGACTATGAACTTTTCCTCCAGGAACTTGCCCAAACATTTTTTTTTTAAACCCAGAAACACTAACTGCTGTTACTACATCTTCCAGCAGAGTTCCAGAGATTAACTATTTGTTAAGTGAAAAAAATATTTCCTCCTATTTGTTTTAAAAGTATTTCCATGTAACTTCTTTGAGTGTCCCCTAGTCTTTGTACTTTTTGAAAGAGTAAAAATTTGATTCACTTTTACTTGTTAACACCACTCGAGATTTTGTAGACCTCAATCATATCTCCCCTTAGCTATCTGTTTTCCAAGCTGAAGAGCCCTTACCTCTTTAGCCTTTCCTCATATGAGAAGAGTTCCATCCCCTTTATTATTTGGTTGCTCTTCTTCGAATCTTTTCTAATTCTGCTATATTTTTTATTCAGATAGGGTGTCCAGAATTGAACATAATATTCAAGGTGAGGTTGCATTATAGAGTGTTACAGAGGCATTATAGTATTCTCGGTGTTATTTATCATCTATTTCCTAATAATTCCTAGCACACACTGGGCAAAAGATTTCAGTGTATCATCTACAACACCTAGATCTTTTTCTTTGGCGCTGACCCCCAATGTGGACCCTAGCATCAGGTAGCTGTGATTTGATTGTTCTTCCCAAGTGTTGAACACAGAATATTGCAGATACACAGTATCAGCTCAACACTAAGTTTGCTGTAGTTCAGGAACACTAGGAGAAATTGTCAGAGCTGGACACAGATGTGCATGGCAAGGCCAGCTGGCGGGGGGAGATACACCACTGACTCAGAAGTATCCAGGAGGAGTTGAAGAATCTGGCTGCCCACCTCAGGAAAGAGTCTCCAGCAGAAACTACCCTGGTGAACTATAGGCACACACTGGAGGACTAATTGAAAGATGCTAGGAGGGAGGAATTTGCTAGCTGGCTCAGCAGTTCCACGTAGGAACAAATCTCAGCTTTAGAGAAGCAGTTTAAGGATGCCCTGGTGTGGCTGAAGGAGGCAGGCTGTGAGGGGAAAAGCCTGGCCAATACCAAAGAGGGTGACACCCCAGAGTTGTGGTAGGATTTGATACAATAATACAATGCTGCCACTGAGAGAGTGGTGAAGAGCACCACAGTGGAATTCTAAAGGAATGGCTGCCCACTGTGTTTTGTGGTTCAGTTTTGCCCTGCACCTAGGAACCAGGGTGCATGTACACTGGACAAAGGTGAGGAGTCTATGTCTAGGGAAAACAAATAATTCCTGGCCGGAGGAATGGAGAAGCAAGTAGCTTGAAAGAAGAAACTGGAGATGGAATGGGGTACAAGGATGAGGAAATGGTAACTCATCTGCCAGCCTTTGGAAGAGCTATCGAGCTTGGTCCCTGTGTCAGGGAGATGGTAACGTCAGAGGCAAAAGTCAGCTGACCCACCAAGTTCTTTCCCTTGTGAACTTGGATAGTACCTTAAGTTAGGGAGGCCCGGCATGTAGAAAGGTCAATCGAAGGAGGAAGCCTAAAGCCAGGAGTAGAGTCAGGTGGATGTGGAAGATGTCAAAAGGCAGGGATGCCTCAAAGGGAAGTGGGGCTGTCCAAGAAGATCCTGGAGGTTTACATTCTTCCTATTCCCAGTTGTAGATGTGTCAAGGGATCAGGGGTTTCTGGAGTTAAGCCTGGTTGCTTGTGAGGACCTGGTTGTGGGGATTCTCAGAGACCCCAGAGGAAAGAGTATCAGCCTATTGCAGAGGAGAAAAGCTCAAGTGATAAAGACTGATCCAGTGTTGGAATGGAGATGGCTGGCACCTTTGTTGGAGGAAATGCTGTCTTTTGGAGATATTTAGTTCCGAGATGAAGATTGTTGGTGCCTGCTGGATAGGAGGATTGCAGTGCAGCATATGGATGGCGTTCTAGTCCAGCTGTTTTCTACTGGACTTGAATGTTCCTATGATGGGGATTTGGACAGTTTGTGACCATTGGTGTGGAAAGCATGGCATGATGGGGATGGTTGTGGGGGCCCTAGGTGCCCTAGTGAGAGATAGTTCTTGACCCCTATGCAGCATAGCCCAGGTAGTGGCAAGTGCTGCACCTTGTATGGTTGAGCTGAGGTAAGGGTATATGAAGGAGTGAATGGTATAGCAGCAGATGTTACTAAGAACACTCCCAGAGGTTGCAGGTTAGCTACATTAAGGAAGGTGATGCTAAGCCTGCTATGTCAGAGGGTGGTGCTTGGTCCTAGAGCAGAGTGGATCAGAGAGGCCCCAAGGCAAGAGATCTTCAGGAGAGAGAGATCCCGAGAGCAGAGATTTCTTGGAGGGATGTTCCAAGAGAAGGAACCCCTACCTAAAGTGTGGCTGGGCTGTAGTACCTATTGGGGGGAGTGTCCCAGGGAAGTGAGGCGTGACCCTAGCGCAGAGGTTTGAACCCTGTAGATGCCCAGGGACTGCATGAGAAGGAACAGAAGATGGCAAAGGTAAAAGAGAGCCTTTATTTATCTGTGAAAACCCATGTCCTAGTTGGAGGCAGCCTGGATTTATGAGTAACTGAACTGTATTGAAGAAGCTAGAAATGTTAGAGGAGGGAGTAAAGGTGACTGTTACCAAAGAGAAAGTGAGCCTTTGAGAAGAATAAACTGTCTTGCTTTAATTATTTTCCACCAATAAAGTTTTATTTTGACTTTATACTGAACTCTGCCTGTGAGGTTTCCATGCCTATCCATTGACACTTATGGCATATATCATGTTCTTATACTTTCTGGTTCCACCCAGCACATGCTCTGTGGCCCAAACACACCCTTTTCATGGTGCATACTTGTGGGTACAACAAAAGAAGAGCAGAAGTATCCCCCTCATAGCAAACAACACCACAGCAAAAACAAAAGAAGGGGATAGACCAGTGTGGTTCCAAAGCACGTGGTTTATTTAATGGCTAAAATGACTCGATGTAGCCCTGCGTTTTGGTGCCACATGTGCCTGCCTTAAGAGTCAATAACTTCAGCCACAAATAATGGATTGCAGATGATAAAAGACTGAAAACATCCAACTAATACAGCATCCAAAATGCTGATAGACAGAGTGAAATATTGTGTCAGCGTCTTTGCTTTGGAACCACATTGGTCTACCCCTTTCTTTTGCTTTTGTTGCATACTTGTGGGTGCTACCATGGTGTATATGCGCATCTATTTTCTTCCTTTATAGAATCATACTTAGCATGATCCCTGCTGTCTGTATAGAAGCCTGTCTGCACAATCTCAGCATACATTTACATAGTATTACAGTTACAGGTGGCAGATAGAGGCCAGTATGGTCCATCTTGTCTGCCCAGCAAAGTGGCTAGAGTCATACTTGCTGTTCTGTTCAAATGTGAGGTTACCTCCTCCATGCCTTTGTTTAGGATTGTACCTGCTACTCCAAGTAGTCTTTTTTGAACTGTGAAAGTCATATGTTTTATGTTGATCCCATCCTCTTGCTAGAGGTCATCTGTATTTATACCACGTGCTTATGAGTGGCTCTCTACATAAAAACAATAGTAAAGCATTTGAATGAATTGGGTGTGGGGAAAAGAGAAGGCACTGTGGATCATCTTTGAAAAAGAGAAAGGCACTTCAATCCTTAGAAGTGTAGTCTGCAGACCTCTAACTAAAACAGAAGAACAAGACAAGGATCTCATCAAAGTGGGAATTAAGGGTGAGGTGGTAATACTGGGCAACTTGAATCTTCCAGAAGTGGATTTGGAGTATTCCATCTGAAATTTGGAGAAAAAAGTAGAGATATCATTGATGTTTTACAAAGGGCTTTGCTCAGGCACATAGTGGTGGAACCCACTAGGGGAATGTCGACACTGGATCTGATACTCAAAAATGGACAAAACTGTCTAAAGTCACTTGGCACCTATCTTGTATAGAATTAATCCTATAGACATTAAGTAGAGAGAGAATTCAGACACAGACAGGTGGCAATCTCTCTGCATGTCTGGTTCCAGGGCTCTACATTGACAAAAGGAACCCAAAGAGTGTACAGACAGGACACAGACAGGTAAGCAGTCATTTACTACTAATCATTTCAATAGCGCTACTAGATATACGCAGTTCTGTACATGTTATATGCAGGTACTTTTTCTGTCCCTAGAGGGCTCACAATCTAAGTTTTTGTACCTGGGGCAATGGAGGGTTAAGTAACTTGCCCAAAGTCACAAGGAGCTGCAGTGGGAATTGAACCCAGGTTGCCAGGATCAAAGCCCGCTGCACTAACCATTAGGCTACTCCTCCATTTACTACTATTACCACTGCTTATCATTTCTATAGAGCTACCAGAGTACCATATAGACACACAAAAGAGAGATGGACTTGGCTGCATAGAGGTTACAATCCATTTTGATTGAATCGTATTGCTTGTGAGGGTTAGGTATGGAAATGGTAGTAGGAGCACAGGTATGAATCCAGATGATGCTCTTGAGACATCTAAGGCCAGCAGCAGCAGCACTAGCAGGGAGGAACAGATAGGGGATGGTCTTCAGCCACTAGTAGTCTAGCTAAATGACTATTAAGATGAAAGTACCAAACAGCTGCAGCTTCCAGTGCAGTTGTGAAAGACTATTTTTGTGCTTCCATCTCCACAGTGGGGAAAAAATGGCAGCAGCAATGCAAGGTGGGGGAAGAGGAGACTAAAAGCAGGTAAAGCTAACAGAGCAAAAGTGTACCCTGTTCTCTACTGAGAAGTGTATTGAGCAGATTTTGACAGAGAAATAATCTTTGAATCATCACAGGAGTGATTTTAGTGCTTGCATCAGGTATTGGTAGTGTTGTAGGTGATAACTCTGGATAATCTAGTAGTTGGTAGGTGAAAAATCAGGATAATCTAGTAGTTGGTAGGTTTTAAAATCTGGATAATCTAGTAGTTGGCATGTTAAATTAGAAAAAGTAAGAAGTGATACTGGCAAGGCCAAGAGCATTCCACAGGTACTTCAGCTAGAACATGAAGCGTGCCTTGGCCTTTCATCTGTTATAGCAATTACGGATCCACCTGCATGACAAGGGATTGAAAGTTTTTTTTGTTGTAGTAGCTAACCTTACTCTCATCTTCTGAGGGGCAGATGTGTGTGACAAATTGCCTGAGGGGCAGATGTGTGTGACAAATTGCCTCTAGCACTAACAGGAAATGAGCCATTTCATAGAATTGTTTCTGCACTACCTCCAGAAGAAAGACAAGTATACAGTCGGCGGTGTGAGTGAGAAAGGTCCATAGAAAATAATGTTACAGATAGGGGTGGTGAATTGGCTGAGGTCAGTAGTGAGAACCTGAGTGTACTGGATGGTGCCAGTGCATAAAATGGCTATGGCCTGTGGTAATCTTCAGGTATGCTAGTGTGAGTTTTCCCTGCTATATGATGGGAGCTGAGACTCTAGCTGGCAAAGGTGGTACTACTACTACTACTACTACTATTTAACATTTCTAGAGTGCTACAAAGTGTACGCAGCGCTGTACAAACACAGAAGAAAGACAGTCCCTGCTCAATCTAATAGACAAAAAGTAAAGCATTTAAATTTAAAGTATTTAAGCAGTCAAGCACAAGAGAACAGTCACAGAAGGACCGAAGATGTTGAAGGGTGGTCAGTGTGATCAGGTGTAACTCTGGTTGGCGTAGTGGGAGAAGGTGATAGAAGAATAGAAATAGGTGTACTTGGGTGAGGTAAAAGTAATGATTGGGTTGATAGGGAGGTTATATAAGACATGCCACTCTAGGGGTGGGTGGGTGGGTAGAGGGTTAGGGTGGGCGGGACTAAGTCTAAAGCAGGAGAAGGTATTCTCTGCAGCCTATCTGTGAGATGGAAAATGCTCTCTGAACATAGGCGTAGTTTGACTGTTTCATTTGGGGGGGCAAAGAATGGGCGGAGCATATTAGCATATCATTTGCATATATAAATATGCAAATGAATATGCTAATATGGAGGAAGGAAATGAAATTTACAGGCAAAATATCACAGATGCATATTTCAAAAAGCTGACATTTCAATTAATAAATTATGAATAAAATACTTTTATTTACCTTTGTTGTCTGATCATTTAGTTTTTCTATTCACTTTGATCCCAGTGTCTTCTGTTTTATGCAGTGTCTTCCTTCCAGTAGGCTTCCCTCTGCTCCCCACCCTCCCAATCCCATCCATCTCCTGGTTCATCCCTCTGCTCCCCACCCCTCGCAGTCCCATCCATCTCTTGCTCCTTCCCTCTGCTTCCCACCCCTCCCAGGCCCATTCATCTCCTGCTCCTTCCCTCTGCTTCCCACCCCTCCCAGTCCCATCCATCTCTTGCTCCTTCCCTCTGCTTCCCACCCCACCCATTCATCTCCTGCTCCTTCCCTCTGCTTCCCACCCCTCCCAGTCCCATCCATCTCTTGCTCCTTCCCTCTGCTTCCCACCCCTCCCAGTCCCATCCATCTCTTGCTCCTTCCCTCTGCTTCCCACCCCTCCCAGTCCCATTCATTTCTTGCTCCTTCCCTCTGCTTCCCACCCCTCCCAGTCCCATTCATCTCCTGCTCCTTCCCTCTGCTTCCCACCCCTCCCAGTCCCATCCATCTCTTGCTCCTTCCCTCTGCTTCCCACCCCTCCCAGTCCCATTCATCTCCTGCTCCTTCCCTCTGCTTCCCACCCCTCCCAGTCCCATTCATCTCTTGCTCCTTCCCTCTGCTTCCCACCCCACCCAGTCCCATCCATCTCTTGCTCCTTCCCTCTGCTTCCCACCCCTCCCAGTCCCATCCATCTTCTACTGCTGCCCCCCCCCCCCGCGAGGTCCAAGATCGTGACTCCGTTTACCCCCTCTCTTCCTCCCTCCCTCCCTCCGGCGCAGGCAACAGTCTTCAGCTTTTTCAGCGTTCCTGGCAGCGGTAGCGTTGTACACGCTGCCTTCGGTCTGCCCCGGAAGCCTTCTTTTCAAGTTCCTGTTCCCACCTATGCGGGAACAGGAACTTGAAGAGAAGGCTTCGGGGCAGAGCCAAAGGCAGCGTGTACAACGCTACCGCTGCCAGGAACGCTGGAAGACTGCTGCCTGCGCCGGAGGGAGGGAGGAAGAGAGAGGGGTAGACGGACACGCTCCTCTCGGTCCGCTTGGCTTTCCTGCCCTCTCTGTCTGCGTCCCGCCCGAAAGGAAATGACGTCAGAGGAAGGCGGGACGCAGATAGAGAGGGCAGGAAAGCCAAGCGGACCGAGAGGAGCGCGTGCCTGCCTGGCCTGCCTGCATGTGGTTTTTTTTTTTTTAAACTAATGGCGCGGCGGCGCCTCGCGTCGTTTGGGGGGGCATTGCCCCCCCTCGCCCCCCCCAGTCTACGCCTATGTCTCTGAAGCTGCTGCTATAAACTGTTAGTTTTCTCTCCCTGAAAGAGATACAAGCCAAACCCACGAAGTTCAAACTGTCTGTGGGGAGGGGGAAGGGAGGAAATGGCAGTGCTTGATAAAAGAGAGAGCTCAGTTTGCTAGGAGATATGCTATAGGATGTCATTCTGATAATTTTCATAAATGAGGTACTGAGACCTGGGTTATGTATCTTTGATAAGACGGCAGCCTCCTGCCCCTCATCTGGAATGTGGCTCTGTAGCACAAATGCATTAAAAAAAAAACAATTGTTCAGGTTCATTCATGCTGATCCCTCAAGCCCTTCACCTGTGTGAGACCCACACACAGAGGCCACAAAATAGACAGCCACATATTAGGGATGGGCTGTCATTTGTGACAAAATGTTGTTTGCTAATAACAGTGCTCACTGTTCTTAAAGAGTCACTCTATGTATAAAGAAACAAGGCACATTTTTCTTTGCATGTGCACTATGTGCAAAGAGGTAGCCCTCTTTCTCAAAGTGTGAGTTCTTTAAAAAAAATGCACCATCTTTACACACAGTACAAATGTAATAAATAAATAGTGCACACTTCTTTGCACTGAGTGCATGCTCCACAAAATTCTTTTCAGAACAAAACAAAAAAACACCCAGAAAAAAAGACCCTGATAAAGATTGGGAAAGAGAGTAGGGATGAAGGACTGCAAAGGAAAAACAGAGAGAGCCTAGTGCTGCGGGGGAAGAGAGAGAAAGAAACAAGAGGAAGGTAGGAAGGGCTGTAAAGAGCAGGAATAGTTAAAGGGAGAGAAAAATAAAGCAGCATTGTAAAAGACAGAATCAGGCAAATGAATCTTAAGCAATTCTCTTCCAGCCATCAGCACAGCATGCACCAGGTCCCAAAAGACAATGAAGTTGGAGCTTGTTTGCGATTTATGGCTGATGCAAATGCCAACAATCAAAAATGTCACCCTCTGTGTCCATGAGCTTTGTGAGATATGTACTGCACATTTATCCTGCAGACATCTGGCACAAGATATATAGTGCCTGTTGCTATGTCATCATTTACACATGCAGATGCTGCTATTTGCATATGTAAATACCATGCATGCTTCTAAAATAGAGGTTTTCAATCCAGTCCTCAGGATACAGCAAGACACCCAAGTCTACAGGATACCCACAATGAATATGCATATATACCAGCTGGGCATTTAAAAGTCTGTCCCGTAATGATCCCACATGTTCAGAAATCATAGACAAAAGTATTGTTATGGAGGGCAACAGCATTAATAAAATATTATATATATATATATATATAATGAAGCACCAGAGCCTAAAGGCATAGGAGTTTTTTATTTTTTTTTTCTTGGCTAGAGGACTGCACATTTTTATCAGATACAGTTTCTGACAGTTGGGTATGGGGCAATGGCTGAATGCACAGCCTGCTTCAGTTCCCCCTTTTTGCTTGGCCATTTCTTCTAAAAACCACCTGATCACTGCTTAGAGGGTGGTAGCTCAGAGGGTGGAATTTCAGAGACTTGGACTTTCTAGTCTGTGTCCAAGAACATTCTAGCAAGGGGGGTGTGTGATATACAAACACACACACACACACACACTTGCCAAGTGCGTGAGGAGTAGATGCATCTGTCTGAGGAGTTTAGCCAGTTTCATCCTCTCCATCTCCTAACCCTGTCCTTTGTAATTACAGAAGCTGTCTTGTGTTTCTCTGCTTGCTAAATAAACTTGAGAAGAATTATGAGGAAACCTCCAGAGTGTGTAAGTATATTGCAAGGTTATCCCCCCACAAGGGTGAGTGTGGGGGAGGTTATCCTCCACTAAAGTGAGTGTGGGTGAGATTAGGGACAACCTCTGCTGACTCAGGGGACCCTGAAATCTTCCACAGTATAGACAGTTCAAACTTTTTCACGTGCACACAAGCAATTCATACACACATTGCAAAAGTAAACAACAATTTCTACAGGGTAGATCCAAAACTGTAATTTTTATTTCCTCATTTCCATCTTCCAAAATTCTAGACAACAGATGTACAAATCAGTAGGACCCAAAGCAGTCCAAAACAAGTAAAGTCAGAAACAACACAGTTTATAACTAATTGTTCAACCACCCTTAGGATTTGTCTTTGAGATTAAAAAGCAATGCCATGTGAATGTAAGGTCTGGATAAATAAATTAAAACAAACAACATTTAAAAGCAAATACCCATAATATGCAATGCTTGGTAGCAAATAATGAAACGGTGATGGAATATTCACATAGCAGGCAGCTGAGCGAGCCCAAGAATCACAGGGTGGGAATGTATAATATTGCTAATTGAACTGGGTCAGTTTTGGGTATCTGCTGGTATCTGCTCTTTTGTTCTAACCTTGCAGTCCTGGGGGTAAATAAGGTATTTCATTAGAATGATGGGAAAATGGAGAAGGGGGTTATGGAAGCATGGAATACCATGAATTTTAAACCTCTCTTTTAAAACTTACTTTCTTTTGGCAGCTCTGATATTGAAAGGGGTTATGGTCAAGGATTAAACTGAGGGGGAATGGAGAGTAGCACTGTTCCAATTCCTAACAAAAATTAAAAATATTATTCCCCAATTATATCCCACAGGAGGTAGAAATGATGGAGGCACTGGGCTATGTGCGCCTAAAGAAGTAGCACAGCAACAGCAGGAATTGGTAGCAGGAGACCATAGCCAAATTGGAGGGAGAAGAGACATGATAGTCTTACAAACTTGTGTGTTTCTTGGTTTGGCTCCCTGGTGTTCCTCCTGTTTAATTGCTGAATCCTTGCTCTTCTGTTTGCTCTTGGTAAAATTCTGCAGCCATCAACCAGGTCTCAACTCTGATCCTGTTCTGTTTTTTGACAGCCTTGCCTAAGTTACAGTGGAACCCTGGAATGGGTTAATGTTTGTTATTATTTCACTGCTAGGTCATATGAGCTAGGTATTGTGTGTAGTGTAGTTTACGTTAATGCAACCTATCTTGCCACCTCATTGACGGGCTCTGTTTCTATTGGTCTTTACCTTCTTTTTCTCCTCTGGGTTTGTGTGTGCCCTACTTTCTGGCCCTCTCTCTTTCTCTCTCTATGATTCTGGCTCCATTTTACTTCAGAAAGTACTAGATCCAATTTTCAGCAATGTAATAGGCAAAATACTAGTAATAAGCTGAAAAGAATGCTTAACTATCGCAGTCTTATTCAAAAGCGATATCAAGAAAATAAACTGCACTTTTTAATCTTATTAAAAGTGGCGAGAACAACCTCAGTAATCAGAGCATAGCAACCATATAATTCTTATATTCAAATGCCAGAAATAACTTGATTCCCTTCTTATCATTGGTCTGAAAACTCCACTTGTGTGCAGGTAAGGGCTCTAAATGGGAATTATATGTAACCCATTAAGATAATCAATTGCTTGAATAGTAAAGTTACTTAGCTTTAACAATTTTGCTCAACGGGGCTCACCGTTTCACTATTACAATTAGCTTCCTCAGGGGACCAAGTAACCCAGCTGTGTTTTTTCACCTGTTCAGCAAAGCTGGGTTTCTCAGATTTCTGTCTCCATCCACTGAAGCAACTGTCAGAATCACGAAGTCTCTCTGCCCTGGGGCAGCACTTCTGAACTACTGACTGTGAGTACTTTGTTGTGTTATTCAATAAAGAAAATATCAGAAAAGAAAGAGGCGTCTTGTCTACAGTGAACAGCCTGTATGACCCACTAGGAATTGTGGCGCCAGTCACTATCCAAGGGAGATTGTTGCTTCGTGAGCTCTTTAAATTCAAAAGAATGGGATGCCCCATTGCCACAAAAGGAAAAACAAGTGTGGAATACATGGAGAAACTCCCTAAAATCACTAGAAGAAATACATGTCCCACGGACATACGTCTCCATGTCCCTCACGAAGGAGGTTTGTGTCTTCTAGGATGCTTCAGAGAAAGCTATAGCTGCAGTGGCATACCTGAAAACCACAGATGCCATCAGCAGTGTCCATGTGGGATTCATCTTTGGCAAAGCAAAGTTAGCCCCGCGGCCTAGTCAGACAGTACCACGCTTGGACCTATGTGGAGCAGTTCTGGCAGTAGAAATAGCTGAACTGATTGTAAGCGAGATGGACACCTGCTTAGACTCAGTTAAGTTCTATACAGACAGCAGGGTCGTGCTAGGTTACATATACAACCAGAGTAGAAGATTCTATGTATATGTCAATAATCGAGTAGAACGCATCTGGAAGTCTACCAAACCTGAGCAGTGGCACTACGTGTCAACTGATCAGAACCCAGCATATCATGCCACCAGAGTAGTCTCTGCAATGCACCTAGTGCAAATGACTTGGCTAACAGGATCGAAGTTTCTCACACAACCAGTAAGCAATCCTTTAACTACTGCAAGATCCTTTGAACTGGTGAATCCAGAAGTCGATGTCGAAGTTCGTGCAGTAGTGAAGGCCCTCACCACAATTGTCTCAGCTAATGTTAATCTGGGGACACACCGTTTTAATCGATTTTCAAGGTGGGTGACACTTAGAAGAGCCATAGCCCACCTTATCCACCTCATACGTTCTTTCCAGCAAAAATCTAATAGCAGTGGAGGAGGAGTTATGTGCAGAGAAGGTAGTCCTGCTTTGTGTGCAACGAGAAACATACAGTGGGGGAAATAAGTATTTGATCCCTTGCTGATTTTGTAAGTTTGCCCACTGACAAAGACATGAGCAGCCCATAATTGAAGGGTAGGTTATTGGTAACAGTGAGAGATAGCACATCACAAATTAAATCCGGAAAATCACATTGTGGAAAGTATATGAATTTATTTGCATTCTGCAGAGGGAAATAAGTATTTAATCCCTCTGGCAAACAAGACCTAATACTTGGTGGCAAAACCCTTGTTGGCAAGCACAGCGGTCAGACGTCTTCTGTAGTTGATGATGAGGTTTGCACACATGTCAGGAGGAATTTTGGTCCACTCCTCTTTGCAGATCATCTCTAAATCATTAAGAGTTCTGGGCTGTCGCTTGGCAACTCGCAGCTTCAGCTCCCTCCATAAGTTTTCAATGGGATTAAGGTCTGGTGACTGGCTAGGCCACTCCATGACCCTAATGTGCTTCTTCCTGAGCCACTCCTTTGTTGCCTTGGCTGTATGTTTTGGGTCATTGTCGTGCTGGAAGACCCAGCCACGACCCATTTTTAAGGCCCTGGCGGAGGGAAGGAGGTTGTCACTCAGAATTGTACGGTACATGGCCCCATCCATTCTCCCATTGATGCGGTGAAGTAGTCCTGTGCCCTTAGCAGAGAAACACCCCCAAAACATAACATTTCCACCTCCATGCTTGACAGTGGGGACGGTGTTCTTTGGGTCATAGGCAGCATTTCTCTTCCTCCAAACACGGCGAGTTGAGTTCATGCCAAAGAGCTCAATTTTTGTCTCATCTGACCACAGCACCTTCTCCCAATCACTCTCGGCATCATCCAGGTGTTCACTGGCAAACTTCAGACGGGCCGTCACATGTGCCTTCCGGAGCAGGGGGACCTTGCGGGCACTGCAGGATTGCAATCCGTTATGTCGTAATGTGTTACCAATGGTTTTCGTGGTGACAGTGGTCCCAGCTGCCTTGAAATCATTGACAAGTTCCCCCCTTGTAGTTGTAGGCTGATTTCTAACCTTCCTCATGATCAAGGATACCCCACGAGGTGAGATTTTGCGTGGAGCCCCAGATCTTTGTCGATTGACAGTCATTTTGTACTTCTTCCATTTTCTTACTATGGCACCAACAGTTGTCTCCTTCTCGCCCAGCGTCTTACTGATGGTTTTGTAGCCCATTCCAGCCTTGTGCAGGTGTATGATCTTGTCCCTGACATCCTTAGACAGCTCCTTGCTCTTGGCCATTTTGTAGAGGTTAGAGTCTGACTGATTCACTGAGTCTGTGGACAGGTGTCTTTCATACAGGTGACCATTGCCGACAGCTGTCTGTCATGCAGGTAACGAGTTGATTTGGAGCATCTACCTGGTCTGTAGGGGCCAGATCTCTTACTGGTTGGTGGGGGATCAAATACTTATTTCCCTCTGCAGAATGCAAATAAATTCATATACTTTCCACAATGTGATTTTCCGGATTTAATTTGTGATGTGCTATCTCTCACTGTTACCAATAACCTACCCTTCAATTATGGGCTGCTCATGTCTTTGTCAGTGGGCAAACTTACAAAATCAGCAAGGGATCAAATACTTATTTCCCCCACTGTATGTTACAGAGTTTCAGTGCATCAACAAAGGGAAGAACATTCTGAAAACAAGCCCCCTTTGGAAGCTAAACCCCTTTAAGGATGAGGATGGTATGTTGAGAGTAGGCGGCTGTCTCACCCATGCCAAGGTCGACATCTGGTATCCTCCCTACTCGTGCGCCATTACCCATGAGCAAGTTAAGCACCAAGTCGACACTTTACCAAAGGAGCAATCAGGGCTGCAGGGGTGTGGATCGTCGGAGCAAAGCGTTGTATTACTGCAACCATCCATAGATGTGTCAAGTGCCGTAAACTGCGTGGCAAATATCAAGACCAAACAATGGCAGATTTACCACCTGAAAGACTGAGTATTCACCCACCATTCACTTATGTGGGGCTAGACATCTTTGGGCCATGGTCAGTTATCTCGAGACGGACCAGAGGAGGAAGTGCGAACAGCAAACGATGGGCCGTTATGTTCACATGTATGAGCATACGAGCAGTCTCCATCGAAGATGTAGAGTTGATGGACACGTCAAGCTTCATAAACGCTCTTAGAAGGTTTTTCTAAATCCATGGTCCAGCCAAGTAGATCCGCTCTGATTGTGGGTCCAACTTCATGAGTGCATTCAAAGAACTGAAAATAAACTCAGGGAAGAATGGCACACCTGCCATTAACAGATACTTGAACGACCACCACTGCACGTGGATATTCAACCCTCCCCATGCTTCACATATGGGGGGAGTTTGCATGATTGGGTTTGCTCACCGCATCCTTGATTCCATGTTATCAGAGACTGGTTAATCGCCTCACCCATGAAGTTCTAACCACACTCCTGGCAGAAGTGTCTACCATCATCAGCGCAAGACCTCTGATCCCAGTTTCCTCTGATTCAGAGTTGCCTTTGATCCTGACTCCAGCTACGCTCCTAACACAAAAGACAGGTGTGCCTCCAAACCAGCCTGGAGATTTCGATGATAAAAGACTTATGCAGACGACAAGTCCAGTGTCACGTCTGTGGTCGTGACCACCCTCAGACTTACCTTGTTTCTGGGGGTCAGCATCTGTGCTGGCTTCTGTTTGTTTCTGTGTTAGTCTTGTCTCTGTCTCTGTAATTAGGGTAATAAGCAAGGAGTGCTCTTACAGAGTTTAAAATACATTTCATTACCATCTAAGAAGGAAACACTAAATAAATCATACAATATACAATCCAGCTTATAATCGAAAGAGAAAAACGCCTATATTTCGACCCAAATCGGGAGATGGGCGTTTTTCTCGCAAAGGCGCCCAAATCGGTATAATCAAAAGCCGATTTTGGGCGTTTCCAACTGCAATCCGTTGCAGAAATGAATAAAGTTGACGGGGGCATGTCAGAGGTGTGGTGGAGGCGGGACTGGGGCGTGGTTATCAGCTGAGGAGAGATGGGCGTCTTTAGCTGATAATCGAAAAAAAAGGTGTTTTTACCGCGATTTTGGGTCACTTTTTTGGACCCTTTTTTTTCACGAACAAGTCCCAAAAAAGTGCCCCAACTGCCCAGATGACCACTGGAGGGAATCGAGGATGACCTCCCTAGACTCCCCCAGTGGTCACTAACCCCCTCCCACCAAAAAGAAACCCACTTTAAAAACTTTTTTTCCAGCCTCTATGCCAGCCTCAAATGCCGTACCCACCTCCATGACAGCAGAATATGTTCGATCCTGTCACAGCCTTTCCCTGGGTCAGATGTGGCTCTCGGGTGCACTACAGGGTCACATCAGCATTGCATTGTGGTGGGTGTAGGGTATTGGGCTCTGTGATTTCATTAGCTTCTGTTACAGTCTCACGATGTTGGTAGTTGGTAGGCTCTTCTCCCATGGTGCTTTTCCCCCTGCGTACTGGGTCAGAGTTTGCCCTGTTGTGTTTCCGGTAGTCCATGAGGTAGTGGCCATTTTTGTAAGCCAGTTTTAGATCCCTTCCATGTGTTAGCCACGTTAGAGAACTTAGTTCTTACCTTGAATGTGGCTGAAAGAGGGCATTGTACAACAGTCTGCCAGCTCTGACCTACTGCTAATCTCACTACCAGGGAGACTCATTGCCAGTGGTGGGGTACAACCTCTGATCTGCAGTTAACTTGTGAGTAAGCGTGCTTATTCCAATAAAGGACGTTTTTGGAGAGATTAGTCTTCAGGTGTAAACTGGTGTGCCAATGTTATACAGCAGTAACAAGTCCTAGAGGCCTGCGTGTATGCAGGTCCCTGGAGCACTTTTAGTGGGTACCGCCGTGCACTTCAGCGGTGGACCCAGGCCCACCCCCCCCCCACCTGTAACACTTGTGCTGGTAAATGGGAGGCCTCCAAGACCCACTGTACCCACATGTAGGTGCCCCCTTCACCCCTAAGAGCTATGGTAGTGTTGTACATTTGTGGGTAGTGGGTTTTGGGGAGGGGGGTTGGGAGCTCTGCACCCATGGTAAGGGAGCTATGCATGTGGGAGCTTTTTCTGAAGTCCACCGCACTGATCTAGGGTGCCCAGTTGGTGTCCTGGCATATCAAGGGGGCGAGTGTACTATGAATCGTAGCCCCTCCCACGACCAAATGGCTCGGATTAGGACGTTTTTGAGGTGGGCATTTTTAGTTTCCATTATCGCTAAAAAAACCAAATGCCCAGCTCAAAAACGTCCATTTTTTCGAAAATACGGTTCGGCCCGCCCCTTCACGGACCCGTTCTCGGAGATAAACACCCATGGAGATAGGCGTTTCCATTCGATTATGCCCCTCCACGTGAACTAAAAGACACTTTTATATTAGGCTAATATCCTTAATACTGTAGCAAGTTTTAAATTATTGAAGAACACTAAGATGGAGTCAGCAGTCCAGCAGCGAGAGGGGTGCTATCCAGTCTTTTGCATTGAGTGTCACATGTATGATTATCTCCCAGTTGGTGAGATGTCATGTGTGTGCCCGATGCAAAGAGCTCCTAGCTCTCAGAGAGCATGTCCGTTCTCTTGAGGTTAGAGTAGCAGACTTGGTGGAGCTGAGGGGAGACAGAGAGGTACATAGAGGAGACCTACAGGGATGTTGTAGAGAAGTCCCACCTCCAGTCTGGTAGCCCCTGTGCTACCTTGGAGGAGGGAGGTCTCCTGGAAGGAGAGCATCACCCTGGTGAAGTAGGAAGTACTCCTGTAGCCAGGACCTGCCCACCAGGGGATGTACTATCCTCTCGCACTGAGGATATGTGTCCAAGTGCTGCCCGGGAGGGAAAGGTTAGGACAGCTGTTGTAGTTGGTGATTCGATCATTAGGCATATAGATAGCTGGGTGGCTGGTGGATGTGAGGATCGCCTGGTGACTTGCCTGCCTGGTGCGAAGGTGGCGGACCTCACGCGTCACCTAGATAGGATTTTAGATAGTGCTGGGGAGGAGCCGGTTGTCTTGGTACATATGGGTACCAATGACACAGGAAAACGTGGGAGAGAGGCCAAATTTAGGCTCTTAGGTAGAAAGCTCAAATCCAGATCCTCTAGGGTAGCATTTTCTGAAATGCTACCCATTCCATGCGCAGGGCCCAAGAGACAGGCAGAGCTCCGGAGTCTCAATGCGTGGATGAGACGATGGTGCATGGAGGAGGGTTTTAGATTTGTTAGGAACTAGGCAACATTCTGGGGAAGGGGGAGCCTATTCTGAAAGGATGGGCTCCACCTTAACCAGGGTGGGACCAGGCTGCTGGTGTCAGCATTTAAAAAGGAGATAGAGCAGCTTTTAAACTAGAAACAGGGGGAAGGCCAACAGTCGCTCAAAAGTGCATGGTTCGGGATAAGGTATCTTTCAAAGATATCACCAAAACAGGGAAGATAGGGTATCCTGATAGTGAGATTGCAAAAGAGATCGTTGTAGATCAGGTGTTCTTAAATAAAAATAAAAATCAAAAGATTGCAAATTAATACTGTACTAAGTATTATGTACTAAGCATCATGTAAATAGGAAGAACAAATATAGTTTGAAATGTCTATATGCGAATACCAGGAGCCTAAGAAATAAGATGGTTAGAATATATTGCACTAAATGAAAAATTAGATGTAACAGGCATCTCTGAGACCTGGTGGAAGGAGGATAACCAGTGGGACACTGTCATACTGGGGTACAAATTATATCATAGTGATAGGGTGGATCGAATTGGTGGAGGGGTAGCATTGTATATTAAGGAGAGCCTTGAATCAAATAGATTGAAAATTCTGCACGAAACAAAACACTTCTTGGATTGAAATTCCATGTGTAAAGTGGAAAAGGATAGGAATGTACTACCGTCTGCCTGGCCAGGATGAACAGACTAATGCAGAAATCTTGAAGGAAATTAGGGACACAAACAAATTGGGCAACACGATAATAATGGGTGATTTCAATTACCCCAATATTGACTGGGTAAATGTAACATCGGGGCACGCTAGGGAGGTAAAATTCCTTGATGAAATCAAGGACAGCTTTATGGAGCAGCTGGTATAGGAGCCAATGAGAGAAGGAAAACTTCTAGACCTAGTTCTTAGTGGAGCGCATGATCTGGTGCGGGAGGTAATGGTGCTGGGGCTGCTTGATAACAGTGATCATAATATGATCGGATTTGATATTAGCTTTGAAGTAAGTATACATAGGAAATCAAATACGTTAGCATTTAACTTTAAAAAAGGAGACTATGATAAAATGAGAAGAAAGGTGAGAAAAAAAAATTAGAGGAGCGACTGCGAGGGTAAAAAATTTACATCAGGCGTGGGTGCTGTTCAAAAACACCATCCTGGAAGCCCAGGCCAAATATATTCTGCATATTAAGGATGGAAGACCAAATGACAGCCAGCATGGTTAAAAAGTGAGGTGAAGGAGGTGAAAGAAAATCCTTCAGAAAATGGAAGAAGGAACCGACTGAAAATAATAAGAAACAGCATAAGGAATGTCAAGTCAAATGCAAAGCACTGATAAGGAAAGCTAAGAGGAACTTTGAAAAAAAGATTGCGTTGGAGGCAAAAACACATAGTAAAAATAGATTTGAAGCTGTGAGAATTGTTCAGGATGAATGGATAGTATGTAGAGTTTGAACACGAGCACAAGTTATCCTCAAGGGAAGTAAACCTTATATATGTTTTCTGAATTATTTCAAAATACTGCTATTCAGATATTAATGGTATTATATATGTGAAATGACATATTTAGGTAGGGCTGTTACTTACCTGCTTTGCAGTTATTTGAGCACATGGTTTAGTAAATCTCCTTATGGTTTCAAAACAGTACAGCTGTATCTCCTGATTCTTTAGCATTGTAGTATGCAGTGTGCTATGTATACCGAGGAGGTATTGTCATAAATGAGTACATGAAAAGTAATTTTCTATGCATATTTAAGTATATATGTTGGCACACAGGGTTTGGGATAAAACTAATAACAACCAATAACCGACAGCACAGCCGTGGTAGGTATTGTTGTATGTACATACACAATTTAAGGAGGCGGAACATTTAATGTGCTATGATGGTTCCATCTGTGACACTGCCACATATTCCTTTTGGGGATATAATGGTTGGAATGGGTACGGACTGAGCACATTATTATTATCACTTTGTGTGGCAAATTTTAGTAATTTTGTAATTGGGTACGGTCCGAGTTATAGTATTTGAGTTAAAATTTAATGCCAAGAAGTGTAGAGTGATACACTTGGGGTGCAGAAACCCAAAAGAGAGATACTGGATTGGAGGGGAGAGATTAGTAAGCTCGACTCAGGAGAGAGACCTTGGGGTGTTGGTGTTGGAGGATCTGATGGTGAAGAAACAAGGCGATAGCCGTGGCCAGAAGGATGCTAGGCTGTGTAGAGAGGGGCATAACCAGCAGAAGAAAGGAGGTGTTGATGCCCCTCTACAAGTCGTTGGTGAGGCCCTTTGCTAAAGATGTAAAAAGACTGGAAGTGGTGCAAAGAAAAGCTACAAAAATGATGTGGGATTTGCGTTGCAAACCGTACGAGGAGAGACTTGCTGACCTGAACATGTATACCTTGGAGGAAAGGAGAAACAGTGGTGATATGATACAGATGTTCAAATATTTGAAAGGTATTAATCCGCAAACAAACCTTTTCCGGAGACGGGAAGGTGGTAGAACTAGACGACATGAATTGAGGTTGAAGGGGGGCAGATTCAGGACTAATGTCAGGAAGTAGTTTTTCATGGAGAGGGTGGTGAATATGTGGAATGCCCTCCCGCGGGAGATGGTGGAGATGAAAATGGTAATGGAATTCAAACATGCGTGGGATAAACACAAAGGAATCCTGTTTAGAAGGAATGGTTCCGTGGAATCTTAGCGGAGATTGGGTGGTGACGCTGGTAATTGGAAACAAAATGGGAGCTGGGCAGACTTCTACGGTCTACGCCCCGATCGTGACTGAATAGATAGGGATGGGCTGGAGTGTAAATTTTAAGGGGCTTTGATGTTAGCTTCAGAACTTAGTACAAGATCAGTACTGGGCAGACTTCTACAGTCTGTGCCCTGAGAAAGGCAAGGACAAATCAAACTCGGGTATATATATAAAGTATCACATACCATGTAAAATGAGTTTATCTTGTTGGGCAGACTGGATGGACTGTACAGGTCTTTATCTGCTGTCATTTACTATGTTACTATGTAATTGGCAGTGTACGCGCGTTACCTATTACTGCCCAGTTAACGCTTGAGACTTTACTGCTAACTCAATGGGTGGTGGTAAGGTCTCGTGCCCAAAATGGACGTGCACCAATTTTTATTTTGCCACTCATCCATTTTCATCCCAAAATAAAGGCCTTTTACAGGTGCACTGAAAATTAGAACTGCACGCGTCCAATACACGTGTCTACACCAGTGTAGGCCATTTATCGGCGCACCTTAGTAAAAGGACCCCTTGGTCTCTTATAGCTTTTCAGACTTTGATGAACTATCAGTGTGCACTCTGACCTGCAGGAAGGGTAGGCAGATTATGGATTTTGCCCTCATTATTTACCTATATACACAAAAAGTTTAATATTGAGAAAAGCATGATGTTTGGTTATACACTTTTACAGAATTATTTTGAGAAGGATGATATTGGTGTGATCATGATTGTTGAATTTTATTGTTAAAATCTTTTTTTTTTGGGGGGGGGGGGGGGGGCAGGACCCAGGGCCCAATGCCCTGGAGGGGCAATGCAAGGATATTACAAAACCATGCTTCATAGATTGCATTACATATGACTGAAAGTATGCGGTTGTCACGGTGGTGAATTACCAATTGCCCTGTTTGTGATGCCAGTGTTTAATCATGAAGGAATGTTACCTGCACAGAGTTGGGGGTGCAGATCTAGCCACCTTGATGGGCAGACTGGATGGACCATGTAAGGTCTTTATCTGCTGTCGTTTACTAGTTTACCATGCTACTATGAAATACAAAATAGGGGAAACATCCCCACGCAGCTGCAACTGAAAACTCAGGGCATTGTAGCTCAGATGGAAGCCTGGAGGAAGAAAATAGGTAGACTAAAACAAAACAAAAAAAAAAACCCCAATAATAATTTTACAAAATCTAAATTGGCCAGACTGTTAACAATCGTTCGATTAATTGGAATTTTGGGTGGATGCAATGAGCTGGTCTTCCAGCTGGAAATATGCAACTATTTCCATCTGCATCTGGACAGGGATATGAGTATGTGGCATGCCAGTTCTTTGAGAGGTCATTTTCACCTGATAATTATGGTGTGTGTGGTTATTGTTTGGCAATCAGACACTTACAAATGGCTTTAAAGCAAACCTCAAACAGCAAAACACTTTGCACAGGTGGACTGAGTTTTAATTGCCTGGTTTTATAATCTCTGGTGCTGGGGTGACTGAGAACAGCATCAAAATGCTGAAGCTCTGAAAAGCTTCATTTATGGTTTAATAAATGTAAAGTACGAGAAAATATTGATAATGAAGCTGAGAAATATACATTGACAAAGGGCTAAACAGGCAAGGAAAATAGCAGTCGGGAGGCATGTAGAAAAGTTAAAATGTACTGCTGGAAACAGACATCTGTTCTCAAATAAAATACAGCACTCTGAGCCAGCTTAAGTAAAAGTCTGGAACAATGGTCAACTGGAAATTCAGCTCATTCTGAACTCATTTTATTCTGCTTCTTCAGCTCTATTTTGCTCTTGTTGTTAAAGGACTCCGTTTACATAGATGCACTAGTGTTTTTAGCGCGTGGGCCCAAAATGAGATATTTAAAAATGGAATTTTGACTCTCAGCAATTTTTGTTGAATTGTTTAGAGATTTAAAAATACTGGATTCAATATTCAAAAAGCACGTATCAAATATAGTGGCTGCTGCTATATGGATAAGTCCCTTATCTGTATAATCTCAGCTGTACTATACAGATAGAGGAAATTTTCAGTGACACTATCTGTATAGCGCAAAGCTGGGGAAAGTGAGTTTTGCCCAGCTAAGTGGATAGGGGCAATATTCAGTTACTATCCTTAGAGCTAAGTTGACATTATAATTGACTCTAAAATTCTGTTTCAGTACAAGCTTGCTGAGTTGACCGAGTTACTGAGTGTGGAGAGTTACAAAAGTCTGACGTGCTTATTTGGCCTTCTGCCATAAGCCAACCCCAGCCTTGCACCTGAAATCTATAAATTTTGGTTGTGTACCTAATTCCCACTCCATGGGGACAGCATTAGGCAACCACGTAAATTGGGAAATAGTACAATCCCACCCGTTGTTTACTAACTGCAATTTACGCATTGCATACTCAAGGGGAAGGAATTTAAAAGAATGTCTTAGCCCAGCGAGATTGCCAGACAAACCAAAATTAACAGGTCCAAGGGGCCATTACAAATGCAGTGGATGCAGTTCTTGTAATATTATGATCAAATGCAATGAATTTTTCAATCCTGTATATTCGAAGAAATACTACATCAATTCCTACACCAACTGCAAGCCCGATCATGTTATTTATGCATTACAGTGCCCATGCTGCAAAATTTATTTTGTAAAAACTACACGATAGCTCCACACATGTCTGTTAGAATACAAATCATGTGTAAAACGGAAACAACTGGGATCACCCTTAATGGCCCATTGCAACACTGTTAACCACGATTTTGCTCAATTTCGATGTTTTGTAATTGATCACATTAAAGCCAATGTGAGAGGAGGGGATAGAGCTAAATACCTCCTCCAAGCCGAACAACGGTGGATTTTCAGATTAAAATCTCTGGAACCCAATGGCTTAAATACTACCATACAATGGGCCACCTTTTTGTAAGGCGGGCCCTTTAAAATATATTGAGGTTTTTCCTTTAAATGTGTCAACCTATAAGAACATAATGACATCATAAGACGCAAGTATTTAAGACGCCATTTTGTAGTCACTAATGGTTTACAAAGTACAACCGAAGAGTACGACAAGTAAGTGAGAAGAACCAATGGGTGTAAACCAGAAACAGCATAAGTGAGAGTGGCATGTTATAAGGGCTGTTTTGGATATTTTCATTCATAGATTTCACATTGCAGTATGAGGTTGTTTCCTTGAAAAAGCCTGAGATGGCGGAACGGGACCCCATCGGGCACGCAAAAGTGAAACCACACTGCAGCGACAGCACCCAGATAAGTGTTGTTTTGACATAGTCATTGAAATCATCTGTGCATAATGTTAATGGAGGTTTTTTAGCCAATGAAGATTCCATCCCGTTTTATCAGATTTAAAACATACTCTGAATCGGGAATACAGAGGCTTTTTCCTCCAATAACGTTGACAACCATAGCCAGATTACATTTGGCCATTTCAGCAAGTTAAAATAGCTTCAGGTTTAACCAGATTTTTGTAAAGAACAAAACCAGAATCTGCAGAATGTGTAATATGTAAAATCCTAGGAAAGGAAAGCCATGGCTGGGTGAGCATCAACAAAATATCATCAGCAAAGGCTAAACAACAAACCTGTTCCCACCCAAGCAACACCCCTCGTAGCCCTGCATCTTACCTAAGTTGAATCAGTAAGGGTTTCAAAGAGAAGAAATAGTAAGGGAGATAAGGGGCACCCTTGTTGAGTACCACTTTCTAAACAAAAAAAGGGCCAGCTCTTTTTAACATCTTAATGAATGATGTTGCAGAAGGACTGTCTGGTAAGGGTTGTTTCTTTGCAGATGATGCCAAACTCAGTAACAGAGTGGACACCCCAGAGGGTGTGGATGTCATGAGGAGAGATCTAGCGAAGCTTGAAGAATAGTCTAGAAATTGCAATTAAGATTTAATGCTAAAAAAATGCAGGGTCATGCATTTGGGTTACAAAAATCCAAGGGAACGGTATAGTATAGGGGGTATGAAGTACTTTTGTGTACAAAAGTAGAGCGGGACTTGGGGGGTGATTGTACCTGATGATCTTAAGGTGGCCAAAGAGGTAGAAAAGGTGATGGGCAAAGCCAGAAGGATGCTTGGGTGCATAGGGAGAGGGATGACAGCAAGAAAAAAGAGGTGATAGTGCCCTTGTATATGGTGAAGCCCCATTTAGAATACTGAGTGCAATTCTGGAGACCGCACCTATGAAAAGATATAAAACAGGATGGAGTCTGTCCAAAGGGTGACTCCAAAATTGGTCAGTGGTCTCGGTCATAAAGCATATGGGGACAGACTTATAGACCTCAATATGTATACTCTGGAAGAAAGGCAAGAGAGAAGGAGATATGATAGAGACATATAAATACCTCCATGGCATTAATGTACAGGAGGTGAGCCTTTTTCAAATGAAGGAAAACTCTGGAATGAGAGGGCATAGGCTGAAGTTAAGAGGTTATACCACTCGGGAGTAATCTAAGAAATGCTTTTTCACGGAAAGGTTGGTGGATGCATGGAGTAGCCTCCCAGTGGAGGTGTGGAGACGAGGGCTGTTTCTGAACTTAAGAAAATGTGGGATAGGCACGTGGGATCTCTCAGAGAAAGGAGGAGATAGTGGTTACTGAGGATGGGCAGACTGTATGGACCATTTGGCCCTTCTCTGCCATCATGTTTGTATGTCTTTCTCAGATGTCCAGTTCACCCCTACCACTACTATTTAGGACTGTAACCACCATTATGTGCTGGTTACTTCAATGCATTTTGGAAAGCACAAAGGGATCACACCATTGCTGTTACGGGCTGAATGGCCACTTTGTATAGATTAGCTCGGTGCCTCATTACTGCCCTCTTCCCTTCAGGCTTTTGAATTTCATTATTATTTTTTTTTAATAAATCTCTACCACATCTATCATTTCATGTAATAACAATGTTCTTTACATTTCTAAAATGTGTATGTTTAGAAAAAAAAAATTCCATAAATTTCAAGAAGATTTGGGGGGGGGGGGGGAGGGGGCTTTCACTAAAGCACAGTAAGTGTTTGCACTTACTATGCATTAGCACATGGTAAGTGCAAAGTCTGTGCAGTAAATGCAGGGAACATATCCACATCTGCTCTGCATTTACTGCACAAAGCAAGCATGTACAAGCATGGCACGGCATTACATACAGTTCTAGATAGCACCGGTGTTCCCACGCTGCATATAATCATGCTGGCCCACAAGCAAGCAATGCTGAGATGATGCATCCCTGTCTGACATCTCATCCCCTCGCTCTGATCCCCAACACACCCTCACTCCACAGTTAAAACCCCATACCCCTGATACCCCCTCATTCCAATCTCCCCCCAAAGTCCCAAGCCCCACTTCTGAGATTAAAAAACAAACAAACCCTGCCCTCTGAGAATCATCTCCTCTCCCCCTTCCTTAACCTCTCAACAGTAGTAGTTCTATTTCGGCCAGGGCAGGGGCAGTGCCTCTCCACTTCCACCTGAGACTGTGCCTGGATCTAAAATGGTGGCAATGACCTCCTAGTGGTGGTTTTGTGGTACTACTGCTAGGGGGTATCTTTGCATATAAGGAGAACTTTGTATAAAAAGATGCCCCTAATGGTAGTATTTCATATATTACTAGGGGTCACTGGCACCATTTTGGATTTAGGTGCAGTCACAGGCAGGAGCAAAAGGGCACAGCCCCTGCCCTGGCCTATTAGAAGGAGCATTGGCACTCCCCCCCCCCCATCTCAGGTAAGGAGCTGATCCACAGGGGTTGCAGTTTTTACCTCAGGAATGAAGTGTGGGACTTGAATGGATATGATCAAGGGATGGGGTTTTGACTATGGGTGGGGGAGGGATTGGCGCAAGTGAGTGTTGGGAGGGGGCATCAGAGATGTGGGGAGTCGTGCCATGGCACTAGTTTTGACATCTGCTGCCCTACTGGACTGTTGGCAGCGTGGCTGCAGTTAGTGTCTCCTTTCAGTGTGGTGCTAAGTGCAGCCATGCTATTGGCCATCGTCATAGCTAGTATACAGTACTGACCCACGTGGCCACTTCTCCAACTTGCCCAAAGTCATGTGCTCAGTTACCACCCCTACCTGCGTTAAGCAGCTAATGTGGGTTTTTCTACCACACTGCTGGTTTTAATGTGTGGTAAGGTTAGTGCGGTCCACACTGACTTCTACTGTATGGTGAAATCCATGCTAGCTGCTTAACACAGCTTAATAAAAGCACTCCCCCCCCCTTATAAATTAAACTGTTTTTCTTTGCTGTTACCATTCCCTGGGCAATTTGTGTGCAAAGTTAATTTTCATCCTATCAAAATGATATTAAAAAATCGTACAAACTTTATTAAAATAAAAAAATATATGTATGATTATGCCAACTATCAGAAGACAGAGAGAGAGAGATTTTATGATCCCTGCAATACTATTTATTGGAAGATAATCAAACCCACAACATATGGGCTGTGGCCACAATTATCAAGGAAGTAAAATAAAGCACCAATGAAGTATAAAATGTTTAATTGCCAATTTAAACAATTGACTAAACTAAATCAAACAAATTGTTAAACCAGCTATAAGCAAGTAAATGGACCTGTTTTTACATACCATCTGGATGCCATCAGCAAATACCACCTATTCCCAGGGGGTTGTTTCTGTATAAATGTAATTCTAATTTTTGTTTTACAAACACTTTTAAAACTTTGACTGTAAAAGAAAACAAGTTTTCTCTTTACCTGTGTTTTAAAGCCTGACTACATAGAGGGGTCATTTTTACTAAGCTGTGGTAAAAGGGGGCCTGCGCAAGTGTCAGTGCGTGTTTTTGACGCACGCTGATGCCCCCTTTTACTGCAGCGGGTAAAAGGCTATCTCAGAAACGGCTGTGTGATAAATGAACTTAACCACCACCCTGTGCTAACCTAGTGGTAACTGATTACCACTGGGTAAGCACCGGTGCTATAAAAATTGAAAATATTTTTGTAGCACCATAAATGGCGAATGCTGGGGGTGGGAACCATAGGAGTCAACTTTTCAAAATGATTGGGGGTGCTCCTTCCCCATCCCCCCTCCCCCTCCCCTCCTCCGAGTTCCAGGCCCCCTCCCTCCCTCCGAGTTCAGAATTTTAAAAGTCATCTTACCAATATAGGCGCTGACTCCGTGGGTGCTCGAGCACCCCCAATATTTCACCCGCCGGAACCAGAAGTTCCCTTCACCAGCCCAACCTGCCCAGTGCCCGTCCTCTTCTCTCTCAGTCCTCCGCTGGTCCGCCTTCGCCTTCCTGCGTACCACCCAGAATTTTAAAAGTCATCTTACCTCGGGGTCCCGGCGGCAGCAGTGAAAGGCGTGCAGGCTTGGCGCTTCAGCCTTCCCTTCACTCTCTCTCAGCTCTGGTCCCGCCCTTGCGGAAACAGGAAATGAGGGCGGGACCAGAGCTGAGAGAGAGAAGAGAAGGCTGAAGCGCCAAGCCTGCACGCCTTTCACTGCTGCCGCCGGGACCCCGAGGTAAGATGACTTTTAAAATTCTGGGTGGTACGCAGGAAGGCGAAGGCGGACCAGCGGAGGACTGAGAGAGAAGAGGACGGGCACTGGGCAGGTTGGGCTGGTGAAGGGAACTTCTGGTTCCGGCGGGTGAAATATTGGGGGTGCTCGAGCACCCACGGAGTCAGCGCCTATATTGGGAACTACTGCCGGGCTCCTGCGGCAGCCTGGCTGTAGTTCCAGATTGGCGCACATCAAGCCTTTAATAAAAGGGCCCCAGAATGCATTAAAAATAAGCAGCAATCCAGTCCCTCTGAGGCCGATGCAGAAACCTTGCATTAGAGCAGATGCCAATACTTAGTGCAAGGCTACTAATGCAAGAGTGACACCAAAGTTTTTCTCAATGCAGTAACCTAATTATATACAAACTGGCCCTGTGCAAACAACCTGTAGTAACATGGGAGAATCCACCGGGCGCAGGTACACTTTGGTCTGCACCAGCGGAAGCTATATCTTGTGTACAAATTGATGCTTGGACTTGTACACTCGCACATCTATGCATGTGCTGGAAAATTCTATTCATTAGATAAAATGTGTGTAAGACTTAACTCGCGCTTGGATTGGTGTCGTTGTTTGTAAGACTTAACTCGCGCTTGGATTGGTGTCATTTTTTTCTAATGTTATGCCATTTTGCATATTGCACTTTTGTGATTGTCTGCAGCATTGTTGGCATCTGACTTCATTTCTTCAAATAGGAGCCATTTTGTAAACATCAATGTGGATGCGAAGGTTTTCATGGCTTTTGAGTGCTGCTCTTTGAAGTATGTGATTGTGTGTGGATCTTCCTTGTTTTTTGTACTATGGAATTTTTTCAGCACTTTTTTTTTTGTTTCTTTTCAGAATTATTTTGTCATCTTGGACCCTGAAGCAGCTTAGCAAAACGCTGGCCATTGTAGGCCTTGGGGCAAGTTAGAAATTGGAAATACTCACCAGATGCCTTTCCTGCGCTTCATGTGAGCCATGAGATAAGTGGTTTTCACTATTTTTTTTAGCATTGATATAACACAAAGACTTTATTATTTTTACTTTAAATCATCAAATGAAGTCACACAACATTTGGGAAGGTTTCTGCCGATGAGAATCTATTTAGATCGATTTAGCTCTAACAATCTTATTTTTGATTTTGAGCTACTTTGAGGCTTTTCCTTCCTTTTTCACTACAAGTTTGTCATAATAGAGTTACATATGTTGATATTGCGTGGATTACATCGGGTTTGTTCCTTGTAAGACTCATATTTACACGCAGAATAACATTCCAGCCCGCCTGCAGCTCCACACACCAATACAGTTTTGTTTGCTCAGACTTGTGCATGCAAAGCACTTTCCCACAGTCCAGCACTTTCTTTGTTCCAGCACACCTCTGTCTTAGGGGTTCTTTTACTAAGGTGCGCTGAAAAATGGCTTGTGGTAGTGTAGTACTTGATAAAAGCAAATAAATTGCCAGTTTCATAAATAAAACAATCTTACCAGAAAGTTCTTATAGGTATAGTCATGGAACATGAAACTGAGGCAAAATGGCCTGATTGTTTTTTTTCCAAATTTCCATGACTATACCTATAAGAACTTTCTGGTAAGATTGTTTTATTACAACTCCCTTGATATGGTAATGGTTTATTTTTGTAAAACATTAATTACTCATCTGATGTGTTTGGTCCTCTTTTATTTACGAAATTGGCAATTTATTTGCTTTTATCAAGTACTTAATGCTTTTTCTGTATATATTCTGTATTTTGTAACTGCAGTATACCTCTGCCATGGCACACCAGTCAGCATTTACACTTGTTCGAGGTCCTACAGAAATCCCTGACTAACTTGTCTTTGGAAGAGTGGCCTAATGGGTTAGTGCAGAGGGTTACAGACCTAGGAAACTGGGTTCAATTCCCATTGTTGCATGATGGTAGGCAGCAAATACATTTACATAAGGCCTCCTAGATCCCACTGCGATACCATTCTCATGGAATGTATGTTTATAAAGAAGTTCTCTTTCTTGTACATAGCACCAAGTATGGATGCATCTTCTGTAGTGCTCTATGTATTTTGTAAAAGGCTCAACACACACTGTGTTTTGTAAAATACAAGCATAGTTTTAATCGGCCAGACTTGGATTTCTGTTGCCAATATCTCCACCTACATGACCTATACAAAGTTATTCTCTGTCTCTTAATTTATTTACAAATTTTACGGGTCCTTTTACTAAGCTGCAGTAAAAAGGGGCCTGCGCTAGCATCAGTGCGTGTTCTTGACGTGCACTGAGGCCCCTTTTTACCGCAGCGGGTAAAAGGCTGTTTTTTTTTTCTCTTAACAAGAAATGGCTGTGCGGTAAGTGAATCTAAACACAAAATCAGAGCTTGTGGAATATCATAATATATCAGTATAAGATCAACTATCAAAAGATATCCATCCAATTATCTTAACCATGATGTGCTGTTCTTTTTTATTTAAGGGAGGAAAAGCCTCAAATGCTAATGATTTTTCGTTCAACTTTAGGGAGTCCCATCCATTCATCATAGGCTCAAAAACCTCCTTAATATTAAGCATACAATCCCCGAACCATACTCTGTTGTGCTTTAAGGTTCTAAGGTTCACTTATCTCTCCAGCAGTTCAGTCACGTTTCACCGTCCACGACCCGGCTTCGGCCCGAGTTTCGATGTCTGCCTCATGGTCTGTGGTGCCCGGCGACTGTCGTCTTCAGTGCTGGCATTTCTCTCATCCGTGCGGTAAGTGAACCACTTACCATGTGGCCATTGTGGGGGGGAAGGGAGTGGCAGTAAGGGCTCCTGTGTTATCCTGGCAGTAAACGCTGCCCAGTTATCACTGAGTAAGCACTGGCACTACAATAATAGAAAATATTTTTGTAGTGATGATAATGGCGCACGCTTGGGTGAGAAGTACCGCTGGGCTGCTGCGGTAGCCACCAACCCTTTAGTAAAAGGACCCCTCAGGAGCCAATTGAAGACATGGCCTTTAATTTACAAATGTGTGGGTTTTTTTATTTTTAAGGAAACTTGTTTTTCTTTCTGGCTTTCTAGTTTGGTTTTCTACATTGCTCTAATTATTTATTTGATAGACTATATATTTTCTGTAATTCTATCTTAGGGTTTACTTATTGTTTTTTTCTTTTTATTTTATATGGGGTTTAGTTAATTGAGGTTATGCCTCTTGTTACTTTGTTTAATTTGGTAGTTCTATGCTATCATGGAATTGCTGAATTGTTATTTATGCTACCACCAAATCCTACAGGAGATCCATTGTGTCTGTTTATTTGTGCAAACACATTTCTCAGTCAGGTTCCTTCATTTATGTAGACAGACAAATTAGCAATGTACACCACAGATCCAAAGCCTTAGATGAACCGTATTTTGGGCAATTGCATTGGAGCAAAAACAATTTTAATAAACTGTATCTCAGTTGTAACTTCTGTTTCATTTGTTCAGTTAACTCAAACTGCTCAGTTTAAATAAAAACATCAAGACCTGATCAGGCAACTGTAATGTGAGTAAGTGTCTTTTAAGAAACGATGATTACAACCAGTTGAGTCGAAACAATATAACTGTGATTTGATGTGCAGCCTTGGAATTTTATGAACAGCATTTCATAACATTCTTAGTGGTAATTTCTTGAATAAAAGGAAAGGAAAGCTTGCAGAGGAATGTTTTCAGGCATGCTTTCTAACATGGATTTGCAGAAAAATATGGGGTGGGGTAATGTATACATAGGGGTGGATGTATGGGTAGAAGTATATGTGTGGGGCAGTATGGACATTGTTAGAGTGTGTGGATGTAGTAAGTGTGGTGTGAGAATATGGGTAAATGGTGTGTGAGAACATGAGGTTTATGTCTGTGTGGGGTGTGAATATATAAAATGGGTCAGATTCTATATTTGGCGCAAAAAAATTGATGCAGATGGAAAACACAACTGCGCATATTTTATAAAACATGACCAAAGTTAGGTGTGGTTTATAGAATACGTGTAATGCTGTCCACATGACTAAAATTTCGGCACAGTCATTCATACCAATGAAAACCTGGTGTAAAGACCCATGCCTGACTTTAGGCGCGGAATGGGTTATAACACTGCATGTACATTTTAGGAACGCCCATGCTCCTCCCATGGCCACACCAACTTTTGAAATCCATGCAGTAGAATTTACATGGGTTACTTTGTAGAATGCACTTAGTGAGTAGTGTATGTAAATTCTAGTTAGTGCCAATTAGTGCCAATAATTGCTTGTTAACATCCAATTATTAGCGCTGATTGGCTTGTTAACCATGCACAAATCAGAATGCGCTCAGATTTGCATGCACAACTCAAATTGCACTATATAGGATCCATGGGAGTATGGGTAAATGGTGTGTTGGGGGGGGGGGGGGTACATGAGGTGTAGATTTGTGTCCATGTGAGGGTGGAAGGATATGTAAATGGGATATGTTAAATGTGGAAACTAAGGTTTGTATGTGTAGAGGGGGTATGCAGGGTGGAGGTTGGGCAGCTTGTGAGGGTATGGATATGGCTGATGTGTGAGTGAAAGTATGACATGGGTGTAGGAAGGGATTCAGATCTTAAATGAGGATTTTGGGAGGTTGGGCAAAGGAGTATGCTTTTCAGAAGATATGTGCATATGAATACGGACATATGGGGAGAGTCAATGTATTTCATTTTCATTTCAGATTTATAGTCCATCTATTGGAAGACTACTAGGTGGATTACAAAATAACATACACAGAAGTATATGACTATAAATCAAAACATTAAATAACTTTGACATGTTAAATTATTTGTATAATTATACAAATAGCTTGAAATGTCAAACTCCTTTCAAAAATGTAAAATATCTTTTTTAAGCACACCACCAAGGGAGGCACATTTCATAATAAAACACCTGCAATAGATAGATCATGGGCTTGTGTTATGGCCTTATGTGCATTTACTGAAGGAAGATTTAATAATGTTATTTGGGTAGAGCATAATGAGCATACTGGCTCGTAACACTGAAAGTACACAGTTCTGTGAGTGTCACTTAATTGGTAATCAGTGAATTTCTCTCAGTTTCATAGAAATTAGCTCCATTATTTTAAAACTAAAAATCACATGAGCAGCTGCATTTTGCCATATTTGCAAAAGTTGAAGCGAAGTGTTAGGAAGCCCAAGATAAATACTGTTACAATAGTTAATATAAGGTGGTATCAAAGAAGGTTTACCATCCAAAAATTCTCTAAGCATAAATGTTTTTAAAGTCTACACACCAATTTTATATGACTGGGAAGTGTGAGGATGTAGGCGTAGAAGTTGGAGACATGGGTATGTGGCTGGTTGTGTAGTTCTGGCTCTAGATTTATCTAAGTAAGGTATGTATGCAGAGGGTCAGTATGGATACACTGAAAAAAAAAGGTTTGGAAGAAGACGTACCAAAAATATCATAGACATTTGGAGATAAACGTTTCTGCCAATCTAAAATACACTACGGAAAACGTGCAAAGGTGGTACTGGTTCCTGGAGTCAAGAAAATGTCCATGGCAACGTCAGGATGTTCCATCCACATGCAAAATGTGCATATATACCTCTGCAGATGGAGGAACATGAGTATCATGAAGGCTATATTAAATCCAAATGATCAGATAAAGAATTACTCAAAGATGTCAAGAAAACAAGGGATCCTAGTATAGCATAATCATATGAGCAGTTAAAATATTGTGTTGTTAAAATAGCAAAAAGGAAGGCTGTGGATAATATCCTTCTTCAAAAGGAACGACGTAATCTATGAAGTGAATACAGTTTTCTCTACTGACTTAAATCAAGAGTTGGATTTGACAGTTTTTCTGTAGAATCATCAATCTTTTTGAAAAACATTTTTATTACTAGTATGGTGATGTGTGTAAAACTATTATATTTGCTATTTATGCATGCATGTGCTTTTTTTTTATATGAGTTTAAAAGGGCATTTTATGGCAGCAATTATAGAAAATATTGATAATTTTCAATCTAAAACTCTTTTTAAGGAGCCCTTTTACTAAAGGGTTGTTGTGTGGCAACCCAGAACTACTGCTGACCCAACGCAGCCGCTGGTGGTAGTTCTGCCTCGAGCACATGCCATTTCCGGAGCTACGGAACATAATTCTGTATTTTCTAATACAGCACTAACCTGGCAGTAATCACGGGAGCCCTTACCCACCACTTTATTGTCTCTTTTAGGGTCTTTTTATCCGCTGTGATAAAAAGGGCCCTGGTAAGCGGTCCCTGCCGCTACCACAGTGTCCTTTTTACCGCAGTTTGGTAAAAAGACCCCTAAATAAGGTATGCGATTTTGGACCATTGGCACCTTTAGGTTGCTTAATTATTTTTTCATATTAGCGCATGTTTTTTTAATATAAGGACGTCCACAATTGGTACAGAATGTGCCTTAGACTATTTTGAAGGTTTCACATGGTGAGACGTATGCATGATGTAAGCTTTAAACACTTTCTTCAGAAAGCAATCTTGTTTGGATTTAAAATGATTTTGTTGACCTGGATGCATGCTGAAAGCCCTCTCCAAAGATTGTGGACTTATCTACCAGGGCCGCCGAGAGACTGAGCCAGGCCCCCCCCACCCCAGGATTGTCACCACCGCTGCTGCCACCACCTCCCAGGATCGTTGCCGCTGTCCCCCCCCCCCGCCGCAACTGTAAATACCTTGGCTGGCGGGCATCCCAAGCTCCCACCAGCAGGTGAGTCTTCCTCCAGTGCTGCTGTTCTTCACTCTATGGCAGGGCCTGCCCCTGCAGCTGCTTTTTCTCTCATGTCACGCTTGCTCTGTTTCAAAACCGAGCATGCACGGTGTTATGTTTCTGCTAGCAGGTTGAGGAGAGGCTGGAACCCACTCTGCTATGGGCTGGGGAGGGGCTGGAAACCTCTCTGCTAGGGTAGCTGGGTGGGACTTCCTTGCTATTGGTCAGCTGAGTAGTAGCTGACGCCTGCAGCTCAGACGTCAGTAGCCAGGTTCTATTTTTACCTGCAGCTTCTGGTAAGCGTTGCTTTAGTGTTATAGGTGTTTCCTGCTGTAAGCCTCTAATCTTATCTCTGCTTGGAGAGCTGTTGCTCTGTGGGGGGGAGGACTCTGTTGCCTCTCTCTCTTTGTGTTCTCTAATGCTAGTTGTCAGCATTTGTTCTGTGTCCAGGTTTGTGTTTGTTTTCTCAGCATGTGGTTAATTGGCTTCCCCCTGCAGCTGGGCTGTGTGCTCTGGTTGATGGGTCAGTGTGTGTCTTCTGTGAAGTGTCAACTTGTTTATTTTTAAGTTCTGTCTGTTGTGGTTCCACCTCTTTCTCTGGGGTTAGTGTGCTGTGTTAACTCTTTGGTCTCTGTGTCTGGCTGTGTGAGTTTTGTGCCCAGAAGTCTTGGCTCTGGCCAGTACTTCTTTTGCTCATAGTGCTGGGTTCTGGCTGCTCTGTCCTGCCTGTCAGTTTGATTCAGCTTTACCTGATACTACTGCTGCTTCCTGTTGGCCCTAAGTCCTGCCGGCCGCTTGCACCCAGGGGCTCAACTCCTGGGGAATGGTGGCCAAGTGCAGGTGAAGTCTGGTGAAGCTGTTCCGGTATCTTTCTTCCTGCTTTTCCCCGGGGAGTACCTGTTGTTGCCAGTCAGTTCCTTTGGCCCCGCTTCCGCTATCTGGGTGCAACCTAGCCTGTTGGTGCAGGCCGTACGTGTCCTAAAGTTCTCTACCTTTGAGGAGTTCTGCACTTCTCAGGAGCTGGAGTCCTGGGTGAGTACCCTGTGGGCTATTTCTTTTATTAGTTGTGGTTCGGTCTACCTCAGGCCTCTCCTAGATTTCCTTTCTGTCTGGGGCCTGGGCTCAAGGGCTCACGAGCTGGGTACGAGTGACACACGGCCTGAGGGGAAAAGCAGCCTAGGCAAAGCGGCAGAGTGAGGAAGAGTAGCGCTGGAAGAAGATCTCTCCTGCCAGCAGGGCCTTGGTGGGGACCCCCACCAGCCTGCTGTGTCTTCTCTGGGTCCTCCCCAGCCTCCAAGGGGGGCCCAGCGCCGGAGTTTTCTTACTCCTGCTCTTGTCAGGATATGATCTGGCTCTAGGCCCTTCTTGGAGGCCCGGGCCCGGGAAATTTTGCCTCCCCACCCCCCTCTCGGCAGCCTTGTTATCTACTAGAGCATTTGCGCATGGAGTGATTACAAGTGGATGATTTTTCTAGCTCCCAGGGATACTTGTTCTAAGTTACATGGGAGCCCTTCTGCTTAACATTTTCTCAAGCTCGTAGTCGCCTGTTAAACATTTAAAGCTTTTAGTAGTATTTAACTTTGGACCTTTCTATAAGGGTGGTCTTCTGTTGTGGGTTTTGTGTGGGGGGGTGGGGGGAGAGAGGGGAACCTTGGTGGGTGAGTATTTACATTTGGAATTGATGTGTTTATTACCTTGTACTGTTTGACAGTTTTGACATTTAATAAACAGAACTTAAACATAAAAATTGATTGTTATTGATTAATTTTTGGTTATTAAGGTTAAATTATCTGACAAAATAGTGCAATATATGTTTGAACATATACATTTGATTCAATGTCTCTATTGTATTTTTCGTTTGCATTATTTATCATGCTTAGACTAAATGAGCTAGTCCTTGCTTCAATATGGTCTGAAACAAGTAAATATAGAATTTTTTTAACCAGTTCAAACAGTACTAGAAGAGAAACTCTGTAAAACTAACTAGTAGTAGATTTGAAACAAATTTAAGAATATATATATATATATACTTTCAGTCAACCCATAGATAAGCTGTGGAACACATTGCCAGAAGATGCAGTCAAGACCAATAATATATCATTTGATTGCATAGGAAAAAAAAAGACTGGTGGTATAATTGGGTTTGAGAAAAGGGTTGGACATCCTTCTAGAAGACATGACCATAGGCAGCAGACTTGGAGGTCACCATTTCTGACAAAAGGAACTACAGGAAATGGATTACCCCATTAGGATATGCTGGGGTATTTACAAGTCATTAAAGACAGGATGTTTGGCCTCAATGGACCACTGATCTGACCTGGCATGACACACATGATTCATCACTTGATTCTGAGACATACACCTTAGCAAAAGATTGACTATTTGTATTTGCAAACATAAGACAGATAAACATGCATGATGACCTTCTGCTATTACGTTGCCTCAAGGAGTCTGCTACTTTCCAAATTTTTAACCTGAACAGATCATCATCTGGAGAGGATTTGGCAATAATAATTGTATTGTAGGGCAATGGTGGGGTATTTAGCTTTGGCAACCATGCCCATCTGAGAATATTACAAGGGATTGGTTTTACAACTAATATTCCTACAACACAGTGCTTCATTACCTTTAAAATTATGTTGTGAAACTGTCAGAGGCACTGTGTGTTCTGGATGGAAGAGGGCGTGCCTTAGGAAAATTTCAGGATAAAATAGTGATTTCTTAGATACAAAATTGTAATTCTGTACTTTAATTTTTCTGTGTGCATTAATTTTTGTTTGAGGGAAGTACAAAAATGGATCCAGGTTGTAATTTCCAGTATAGCTAGGGATGCCATAGACTCCCAACCTTGTAAAGGCTAGCACTGTATGTAATTGAAGACAGTGTTTTGCTTGTCAGAATTTACTGAAGAGATATGCAGAGGAATTATATCCTTGTCTCATAGAAACATGATGGCCCCATCCAGTCTGCCCATCCTCTGTAACCCCTAACTCTTCCTTTTCCTAAACGATCCCACTTGCTTATCCCATGCTTTTTAAAATTCTGGCATAGTCCTCAACTCCACAACCTCCACCGGGAGGCCATTCAATGCCTCCACCACCCTTTCTGTGAAATAATAGTTTCATAGATTACTCCTAAGCCTATTCCCTCTTAACTTCATTGTATGCCCCCTCGATCCAGAGCTTCCCTTCATTTGAAAAAGCTCACTTCCTGTACATTAATGCCCTTGAGATATTTAAACGTCTCTATCATATCTCCTCTCTCCCTTCTCTCTTCCAGCGTACACATGTTGAGGTTCATAAATCCGTCCCTATATTTTTTGTGTTCAAGACCGCTTACTAATTTTGTAGCTGCCATCTGGACCGACTCCATCCTGTTTATATCTTTTCGTAGGTGCAGTCTCCAGAACTGCACACAGTACTCTAAATGGGGCCTCACCAGAGACTTATACAATGGCACTATCACCTCCTTTTTCCTGCTGGTCATTCCTCCTTTTATGCACCCAAGCATCCTTCTGGCTTTGACAGAGAACTCTTCTATAGCATTAAAAAGCTCTGATATGCATATTTCATTGGTAGAATACAACTGGCTTAAGGCACAGTTTGTTCCAGAGCTCTATGATACATGTCATGGTGCATAACTTGGTAGTAAAAGTGCAAAAAGGTGGAGGTCAGCTGCCCTTAAGTGGTTTTTCTATAGGAAGTAATTTGCTTGTACCTTAGAGTTTGCCAAACTAGGATTATAGATTGTTTTTCTTTTTTAAAAAGGTCCTGTTTTTCTTTTTCTAGTTCAAAGCTTTTTGTTCAGCCAAGCATAAAAAATGCACTGCCAGATTATTCAACTCGGAGATAGTTACATTTTTTGTTCCTGGAGTGTCCTAATGCAAAGAGCACCAAGATCCTGTTAAAGCATAAATCTAACCCTATTATTTGCTCTTAGACTTGGGAATTAGCTTCATGCATGCCATTTATAGTCTCAGTTAAAGGGCTGCTGAGCTAGAGCTGCCCTTGTGACCCTAAGTCAACACTTGTGCAAATACAGACTATCCAGCTTATAATCGAACGAGAAAAACGCCCAAGTTCCGACCTAAATCGGGAGATGGACGTTTATCTCACAAAAACGAATAAAGCGGTATAATCGAACGCCGATTTTTGGGCGTTTTCAACTGCACTCCGTCGCGGATGCGGACAAAGTTGATGGGGGCGTGCCAGAGGTGTGGCGAAGGCGGAACTGGGGCGTGGTTATCTGCCGAACAAAGATGGGCGCATTTCAGCGATAATGAGAAGAAAGTATGCGTTTTTAGCTAGAATTTAGGACACTTTTCCTGGACCCTGTTTTTTCACAAATAAGGCCCCAAAAAGTGCCCTAAATGACCAGATGACCACTGGAGGGAATCGGGGATGACCTCCCCTGACTCCCCCAGTGGTACCTAACCCCCTCCCACCACAAAAAAATGATGTTTCACACATTTTTATTTTCACCCTCAAATGTCATACCCAGCTCCCTGGCAGCAGTATGCAGGTCACTGGAGGAGTTGTTAGGGGGTGCAGTGGACTTCAGGCAGGTGGACCCAGGCCCATCCCCCCCTACCTGTTACAATTGTGCTGCTTAATGCTTATTAGTCGTCCAACCCCCCCAAACCCACTGTACCCACATGTAGGTGCCCCCCTTCACCCCTTAGGGCTATAGTAATGGTGTAGACTTGTGGGCAGTGGGTTTTGAGGGGGATTTGGGGGGCTCAACACACAAGGGAAGGGTTGCTATGCACCTGGGAGCTCTTTGACCTTTTTTTTTGTTTTTGTAAAAGTGCCCCCTAGGGTGCCCGGTTGATGTCCTGGCATGTGAGGGGGACCAGTGCACTACGAATCCTGGCCCCTCCCACGAATAAATGTCTTGGATTTATTCGTTTTTGAGCTGGGCGCTTTCATTTTCTATTATCGCTGAAAAACAAAAACGCCCAGCTCACACATTGTTGAATAAAACATGGGCGTCTATTTTTTTCGAAAATACGGTTCGGTCCGCCCCTTCACTGACCCGTTCTCGGAGATAAACGCCCATGGAGATAGGCGTTTTCGTTCAATTATGCCCCTCTATATATCCTAGTGGCAGGCTGGGCCAGTTTGCCTGTACTGACAGTGGCCAATTGCAGAATTATTAAGGATTTTTTAAAATATTGATGATGGAATGCTTCTGAATTGTGTATTCAGATCCCTGTGCCAGGTCATCTGATGACATTGCGCATGGCAACTACTACTGTCTCCTGTTGCTGCCTTTTCTTAGCAATGTTGCATGGAATAGATGATGGGCTGGAAGGGCACTGATGGAGACTGGGAGTTGAAGGGGGTCTTTGACTTATTTGGAAGGGGGGGGTATGAAGGGTGATCCAAGTAGACTAAATTAGGCCTTCAGAGAACACCAACAGTGCGTTACCAGAAACTACAAAGCTCCATTTAATGTTCTTTAGTGTACTGGGTTCTTAATGTGGGTATTTGCAGGAGTTAACGCCAGTGTTACATGTGGTCATTAACATACATTAACTGCCAAATTTTTTTTTTAATTTGAAATTTGCACAAAATACATGCATAGCATTATTTACAAGTAACCAATAGCCCACATCACAGGAGAAAGAAGAGAACAGTTACATCATATAATTAAACTAAAAGAAATCAAGAGAGCAATAACAAATGCATCCCTACCTATCTGGAGATATACCTATGGCGATGATAAAAAAATAAGCCACTCATAATATTTGCCTAGCTTCCCTATCTAACAGCAGTCTTTTTAGGTGATCTGGTTCAAAGAAGACGTAATCAACACCAGTTAAAGTAATCAAACACATAGAGGGAAATTTCAAGAAAAAAGTAGCCCCTAAGGCCAAAGTTCTAGATTTTAACTGAAGGAATTGTTTTCGCCTTAACTGGGTGGACTTAGAAACATCGGGGAATATCTGTATTTTCCTTCCAAAGTACAGAAAATCTTTTTTTTTCTGAAGTAATTCTTCATAATTAGGGTTGCCAACTGGATCCAGATTCACCCGACAGGGTTGATCCAGCCCTGGGATTACCTCAATGCAGGCAGGGACTTGTAGCCTTGCTTTTCTTAGGGAATCCAATGGGGAAATCAGAACCACAAGTCCCTGCATGCAATGGGGTAAGCCCAGGATTGGATCAACCTTGTTGGGCGAATCTAAATCTAGTTAGCAATCCCATTCATAATTATACCCATATCCAGCTCTGAAGTCTGGGAAATCAGGAGAGTGGCCCTCTGAGATATCATCTTGAGAAGACTCTAAAAAGGCAGTTAAATTCTCCATAAGATTATTTTTTGAAGACAATATATCAGATGCCAATTCATCCTGACCCTGCCTCAGAAATTTCTTAGGCAAATAACATTTAACAAAATTTTTTGTATCTTCATTAGGAATCAAAACTGCCAAATTTAATGCAGCTTAGTATATTGTTTCCTAAATTTAACACTTCCCATGGAAATTTTAATAAGTTTAGCAGTTTATCTAACTTCATATAAGAAAAAAGGCTCCCTATTCATGACTTGTGTATTTTAAGTTCCTGTTTATGATGGTGGCATAAGCTATTTTTTATAATTGTATTTTAATGGTATTACTTTATAAACTAAGGTTCTGATTTTCAGTGACCACCAGATAAAGTGCCAACACTTTATTTCTATATTCTATGTCCCTGGCCATTTAAACAGAATCGCTGAATATGTATGTAAGCAGTGACATCTATACATAAGCCTGTTTTTTAGTTGGCTCAAATTGTGCGTAGACGTTATATGCAGAGTGGCACAATTTCACATGTATAATTTTACTCTCTGCTTTCCAGCACATCCCAAATCCCATCTCCCCCTCTACATATTCTCTTATAGTTTAGTTTATAGGTCATTATATACCACTAAGACTAACTCGCAGATCGCAGAGGTGAACAAAATTTGAAAAAAGCATAGAAAAGGAAAAGAACTACAATATATTGATAGGAAAGGAATTCACACACACAACATACTCAAAAAGTAAAGATAGGGTAGAGTAGAAAGAGGGGAAACAGTATATAGGCTGGGGAGGAGGGGGAAGGACTGGAGAAAATGGATAAAAGCATACAGGACAGTGGTGGATAGCTCAGTGGCTATTCCCCGGTAGTACCAAATGTTTGGGTAAAAAGCCAAGCCTTAAGCCCTGCTTTAAAGTTTTTAAATGAAAGTTCTACATGGAGGTAAAGGGGGTGGGAGTTTCAAAATGAAGGGGCAGCGAAAAAGAATGCATGATGTCTTGTCAATTCTAGTTGGGTTAATCTTGGACAACCTTACCAGCAAGCACAGGAGAAGTAGGAGATCACTGCAACTTCTGACAGACAAAAATATCTCCCAGTCAAATACAAAGAAAGTGTCCAGATTTATTCAGTACTCATCCACACAAGAGAAGAAAAAATGCAGTGGTAAACAGTACTTCTTCCATATTCAATCCAACACCAATTTTTAAAGCACCTGTGGTGTAGTAAAATTATCAGCACAAACAGAAAACATCTGCTGTGTGAAGGACCAATGAGACCTGTTTCACTGCAAAATATATGGCTTCATCAGGCTCTTAAACTATACAGGCAAACAATCTAAAAAAAAATCTACATAAATAAACCATATTTAAAGAATAATTAAAAAATTTGCACCACTTACTTTGTAGTTGCTGTGTATGTGGCGAAGACAAACTTAAATCTAGGCCTGGTGCTGCTGACATCAGACGCCAAAGACTTGTGCTTTAATAACGGATACTTGAAATGTGACCCACCGTTACAAAAAAAATATTTTTACAAACTTATTCCCAATACAAACTTACAAAAGTGCAAACTATAAAATTTTAAATATCTTACAAAATCATATAAAAATGTGTCTATATAGCATGATATATTGCAGCCAGTAATGCTGCTCTCCAGTGTTCAACAAAGAAACATGAAAATATCCTTCAAAGAAACGCTGCCCAATCAGTTACTTCATTCAAACCTACTGGTTGTAAAGAGTTAAGTCTAAAAATCCATTGTGCTTCACATCTTCATAACCTCTGTTGCCACCATGATGCCATGGGGGTTCCCGATCTTAAATCTTTAAACTGGTGCATCATATCCATACACTGTTCTACAAGAGGGGCACTTATGCGACCCATTTTCAAATTGGATTTATGTTCACAGAGACGTAGTCTTAAACATCGACTGGTCATACCCACACATAGTTTTTGACAAGAGCATATGATAACATAAACAACAAATTCACTTATACAAGTAGAACATTTTTGTAAACAATAGACCTTACCATCAAAGGGGTTACAAAATTCTCTAATTTGCAACATGTCACAAACTGAACATTGCATACATTTAAAATGCCCAAAAATGCCATTTTGAGAAATGTTGTTTTTCTTATACTCTGCTGGGCTTAAGATCTTAAGATTTTTATTACGTGTAAAAGCCACTCTTAAATAAATCAACATCTGCAAAAGCAGGATGAAGTTTTGCAATGTTCCAGTTCTTTCTCACATTATTCACTGCCCCTGCACAGTTAGAAAACAATGTCAACACACAAGTCTGAATATCACTGTACCTCTATTCTTAGGTTGCAGCAAAAACTCTCTATTATAAAATCTTGCTCTCTTATAGCATGTTTTTAGAATCTTCTTAGGATAACCTCTCTGTTTCAGCTTCACCATTAATGCTGAACTTTGTTGTTTAAAATCATTGAATTCTGAACAATTCCTCTTAATCCTTAGAAATGGTGACAAAGGTAAACTATTTCTAAGACATCTTGGATGACAACTTTCATATGATAAAAATGTATTTTTATCAGTGGGTTTGTTAAAGATCTTAGTTTAAAAAAACTTGTCCTACGTTGTGTGATTTCAACATCAAGAAAATCAATTTTATCAATGGCCAGTTATTGTAAATTTAAGATTATTATCACAAGTATCCAACCATTCAGTAAACATGGCCAGTTTATCTTGTGTACCACTCTAAAAGACAAAAATATTGTCTATATAACGTACCCATTTAACAATCTTCTCAACAAGTGGTGAACAGTATATCCATTTTTCTTCAAACTTAACCATGTACAAGTTGGCGATGGATGGAGCAAAGGTTGCTCCCATCGCTACCCCTTTACATTGTAAAACGAAATGACCATTATATACAAAACATTTTTCTTTTATAGCCAAACATGATATATTGGTCAAGAACTCTGTAGAGATACCATGTGGATGTTCTCTATTTTCAAGTACTTCTTGAATCACCCCATCTGTGGGTTCACTTCTTGAACCATTATCTTGCTTTGTAGATAAGTTTTTAAAAACACAGGTGGTTAAAGAAAAGTCTGATATAAGAGATACTTCTCATTTTGTCAGTATTTTGTCTGAGATTGAGATTGTTGATTCACAATACATTATAGCAACATATGATGTGAATTCACTGTACACCTCAATACCACAGGATGAGGCTATTGGGGTGATTCAAGAAGTACTTGAAAATAGAGAATGTTCATATGGTATCCCAACAGAGTTCTTGACCAATACATCACATTTGGCCAATATATCACATTGTGTGTATATATTTATGTGTGTGTGTGTGTGTGTGTGTGTGTGTGTATGTATATATATATATATATATATATATATATATATATATATATATATATATATATATATATAATATTTCTTAAGTAATGGAGTGACATGGTCATTTCATTGAGCATGGCATAATCACTGGATGGCCATATTCTGTAAGGCTTGCAGACATTTAATGTTAGCCTGGGTACAGCTGAAGTAAACTATCTTGCAATAGTCTAACCGGGTCGTGAGCAGTGAGAGAATGAAAAAATGAAAGATATCAGAGCTAAATTACAGACATGGTGGGGTCTGCATATAAAAATATGAACAGAACAGGGCAAATAAAAAAATGAATTATGTAGACAGCATCAGCACCAATGGCATAATTTTTTTTAGAACACCTGACCTTGGGGGGGGGGTTCACAGGATGGTCACTGCCTGTCAGATATCTTGTGCCTCAGCTTCACTTCTACTCCCTCTTAAACCCTGAAATTCTGTGTATAACAGGGATGCAATAACCTCAAACTTACAATAGTACGGAATACTTGCCTTGCAGCATCATCTTGGATATTTCTGGTGCTCTCTCTGCACAATTGACAAAGTTATGCTGCTTAAAGCCTCACAGCTGAGAAAAGATAAAGTGGCAAAAATTCTAAAAATGATGGCAGCATCCCAGACTGAAGAGCCCTTGCTGGCAGCACAGGAGGACAAATTGCAGGTCTCCATGGGTCACCTGTCTCAACTGCTCGATGATAAACATGCAAAATTGCACACTGCGATGGATTAAGTTAAAGATTGTGTGGCGGGGCATATGGTTCACTTGCAGCAGGTGGAGACTCATGTATCTGATCAAGAAGATCGTATGGCGGCTCTGGAGACAAAGCTGAGTAATACTACTACTACTACTACTACTACTTCACATTTCTAAAGCGCTACTAGGGTTACGCAGCGCTGTACAATTTAACATAGAAGGACAGTCCCTGCTCAAAGGAGCTTACAATCTAAAGGACAAATGTACAGTCAGTCAAATACAAGTGAAAGTATCACTGGATAGAGTGGAGGACCAGGGAAATAGGGGGAGGTGGAAGAACATTATGATAGTGGGCCTCCCTGAAAGATGTGGATTTGTTGGAGGTAGTGGAGCAATGGATCCACCTTTCCCAAAGCTTGGCACAGGTACAGGTGAAAATCTAGCTATAATGAATATCCGTGAATCTGTGATGTATATATTTGTTTAGAAAGAGGAAAAGCCTCAAAGTCCAGAGAAGAACTCTATTGTTGATAACATCAACATAAAGGAGGTTCTCTAAATCATCATAGGCAAAAAACCTCTTAATTTTGACAGTGGTATGACTGATACGCTCAAATACTGCACAAAAGATTGCTCTTTATTGTGTTTAGATTTATATACAGGTACAGGTGAAGCAAGTGCATGAAATATAAGGCTCGAACGAGGAGGGAGAGGAACAAGTTGCTTTTAGATTTGGTGCAGCAATTGAAGTCTGCTATATATGCCCTGATACGTAGGGCTGATGAAAGCTCCCGATAAGAGTACACTGCCCTTAGGAAGCAAATAAATGATTTGCTCTGACATAGGACAGTAAGGGCTATACAAATGAATAAATATAATTTGCATCACTAGGGCAATAAGACCATCAAACTGCTGGCTACTTTAGTCGGACAGAGGGATGCCAGGCAAACTATAACACACATTAAGACCGCCAATGGTAGGCTTGTCACCAGGGCCACAAAAGTCCAGGAGGGTTTTGTGCGCATTTATCAATCTTTATATTGCAAGGAGCTCAGTGATGTGCAAAAGCAAGAAGAATTTTTCAGTGATCTGGAGCTCCCCAGTCTTACTCAGGTACAGAGGAAAGGGCTTAATTTGCCCATATCAGGACAGGAAAAATCTAGCGGGTGAAACAGCATTTACAGTTAGGGAAGGCACCTGGACCAGATGTGCTTGGCTCAGAGTACTACAAAATGCTGGGGGCTCAGGCAGTGGGACCTTTTCAGGCTTTCTACCAATTTCTGTATTCTCCGGAAGTGTAACAGGAAGGCTGACTCATTGTAGTTTTGCCTAAGCTGGGCTCCTCATCTCTTAGGAGCAGTAAGCTCTTGACAAGATGAAATCTTGAAATAAATTTGAATATGGAAATATATATGAAAGAGCTGAAAAGAATTGGGTCACTTGGCATAAATTTGTGATCATGTATATGATCAAAGTGGGGAACTAGTGAAATTAAGGATGCATTATCAAAATAATACGACCCCCCCCCCCCCCAGCTCAGAGGGGGATATCAAGAGTTAAGCACTTAAAATGTAAAAAATCAAAATAATTTGAAGACAGAGCAGGACAGATACATTTAAACTATTTACAGAATACTTGACATTGCTGAGCTGACAATTTAAGCTTGCTTAAGTAATGAATATCCTGTTCAGATGCTGACTAGTGTCACTAAGAACACGCATGTTTTAGCAAGAACGGGAACCGAAAATTACATACCCTTGTAGCTTGCATATTTTAGAACGCAGATGAAGGCTGAAAATAAGCATGCTTATTGCTTAAGAGTTCCTTATTCCTAATATGGTGAGGATGTTTACTGGAATAGTATAGCAGTGGTCTGACTTCCACTCTTGAATCCCTTTAGAATGCTTATAGAAACTGAATATAATCTTACCCAATAAGTATTTATTGTTTGTATCTTGCGATTTATGATGTAAACCTGTTGACGTACTTTTTCCCAATAAAACAGAACAGAAGACCTAAGGGAGTTGAGACAGTTCTGGGTAAGCTCACTGTCATTGCGTCGGACCCAAACTCTCTCCCAAAGGCCTTTGATATATATTTATATAAATATATAAATATAAAATTAGTGGCGTATGTTCCGGTGGGGTCATAGGCAATCATGTGAGATCCACATTGGTTCCTATAAGTTTGCCCCTGATTATCTTTGGGCAGATGTGACTTTGCCATACTCTGTTTTCAATGTCTTGCATGCTGGGGGCGGAGGGATGCCTGTGCCTGCTTTGTAATGCCCTTTATGACTCGTGTGGCTCTGGTAGCAGGCTCAGTTGGGAGGCTCGGGTGGTCCCTCGCCCTTTCTGAAATTTGTGAATAATCCTGATTTCCGGGCAACACACCTTTTCTTTATTGGAGCAAACAGAGTTATAGATATGTGGATCAGGTCTTTGGTTTGGGGGGATGGGGAGGTCCCCTCTTTTGCAGCTTGTAGGAAGAAGTGGGATTGGGCCAATGCTAGTTTCTTTGCATGCCTTCAATTTCAGAGTTACTGTTGTTCCCTGTAGAGAGGAGCAGGCCCTTCTCCTTTTTCCAAACTTGACTGCATCTTTTTGGCTATACCCCCCAATGGTAATAGGCTTGCCACGTGGTATCAATTAGGGGAGAGATCATAGATCAGTGCCTTTTTTTTCCCAGTTGGTGACCTCTTGGGGAGAGCAGCTGGGGGAGAGGGAGTGTTAGATGAAGAGCTTTTGTGCAGTTTCACTCACTATACTGGTTCATGTGATCCCCTAAAGTGGGCTTGCATGAAATTCAGCTGAAACTTGTGTATAAGGCTTACATTATTAGTTGCAGGGGCAAGTTGATGCTTGTGCTGCCGAAGTGCCCCTGGTTCCTTGGTGCATTACTTTTGGAGTATCCCATACTACAAGAGTTTTGGCAGGGTGTTCTTAATAAGCTGGAAGGGGTAATCAGAATGTCCCCTGAATGGTGATACCTTTATATTGGACTAATTTTAATACATTTTTGACTAGCCTACAGAGACCAACACTTCCTTCCTCAGGTCAGGAGACGATACCATAACAGCAGTATACTGTCCTGACCTGAGGCAGGAGGTTTTGGCCTCTGAAAGCCAAATGAAAAAGGTATTAGGCTAGTCCAACAAAAAGGCATCATCATATTTTCCATTTTCAAGTGCCTGAACTCAGCAGATGTGGGAGGGCCAGAATTGGTGACTGAAGCACACTGCTGACTATTGCACTGCTCAAACAGCAAGGTGTATGTTGGGGGATCATGCAGTGGACCTCCTCAGCTAGCGTGGCTTGGGCATCAACCATTGGCATAATTTTGGAGTGGGCTTACGCTCAAAGTGGAGGGGCTGAGGCCCCCTAACAGTTATTCCCCTGACTGCACCTCATGTACTTGTGGTATAGGATGGTTTTTATAAAAAAAGACTATGATCGTGGAGTGGAGTTACAGAAACATCAACCAAATACTCAAAGATCCACTTATTCACAAATGACTTAGTTTGAAGGAAAAAGGCCTCAAAGAGCTCCAAGACCAGATGTAATCTTATGGAGCTTAAATAGACCTTTAAGGTCTTCTCTTCATCATAGGCCAAAAAAACCTTCTAATGACACAGATACAAACTTCTTACAATATCAGTGGTCAAAAAATATACGAAGCGACTTGCATACTTATGTATTTATCATGCAGGTGTAAATCACTTCTATGCGATATCCACTATACACTATTGCACTTATCTTTTTAGAAGTGGTGCATAATGGAAGTTGCTCGAGCAGGTTCAAAGGTGGGAGTTGACCATGAGGGTTAGGGACCAACCGTTGCCTATTGGTTATGCATTGGCATCTAGTGGCTGCCATAGAGATGAGAAGTGGAGAGGGTCATGTGATACTAAAGTATTACTCACCTGCCTTGGAAAACAGTTCCTCATGCACCCCCTGGAGGTAGTCCCTGCTGCAGTGCTGCAGGTACCTGCTGCATTTCCGCTGGTCCTTCATCTGTATGGGAGACAAGGGGTGGGAAGGGAGAGGGATATTGAGTGATGGGTACATGTGACGGAGGTTTCATACAGCTGTTTGACATGAAGTGCCTGCATGTTGCACTTGCCTCCCCAGTGAGAAAGGCTTCCTTCTTGTAAGAGGCATAGCTTTGCTGGGGAGCAGGTTGCCTAGTTGTTAGAACAGCTGACTTATTATTCAGGGGCAGTGGCATTCCTAGCCTGGATGGCACCCAGGCCGGATCGCCGATGCACCCCCCCTGGCGAAATGACCCCCCCCGGGTGCACGCCACTGGGGGGGGGGGGGGGTGCCGCGGCTCACGCCTGTGGGCTCCGACTTTGCTAACTTCGCTCGTTCGCTGCAGCTCCCTCTGCCCCAGAACAGGAAGTAACCTGTTCCGGGGCAGAGGGAGCTGCAGCAAACGAGCGAAGTTAACGAAGTCGGAGCCCACAGGCACGCACCGCGGCACCCCCCAGTGGTGTGCACCCGGGGCGGACCGCCCCCACCGCCCCCCCTTGGTACGCCACTGTTCAGGGGTTAGTTCAGACCCCTGCACTGATTCCTAAGCTGTTTACCTCTCCCTGTACTGTCCTAGGGGCAGCTGACCAGTACAATCAGGACATAACTTGTGCACAGTACTTTGCATAGGTTTTGTATTTACATCTCTAGGGAAAGACGCTTAGGAACTGTAAGCTACAATCAACCTCTCCCAGTCCCTCCTATAATGCAGGTATGATCATCTGTGGTCTGGAGGATAAAATATCTTTTTCTTGTTTTCAGAGAAAAAGCCTTGCCAGGATCCAGGTGACCTGGTCAGAAAAATTGGGCTGTCATCATCTGGACACCATGTTTTCCTGTGTCCCTGCGCATACAGGCTGATGCCACATCTGTTTTGCGCCGATAAATCAGTGCCAATCTGGTAGGATTTTATAAAGGTTGCAGATACTTAGGTGGAGTCTCTAAATGGCGTACAAACTAGTTAGGCGTATTCTGTAAAACCCTGCAGAAATTTAAGTAGATTCTGTGGAATTCGATGCTGAGCACAATTCTGTTAAAGGTGCTTGGCCTCTACGGAAGAGCGCTTGTATTTTTCCATGATGATTTTTCAGTGCCATGTATAGAATCTGGCCCTGGTAATTATGTACAAAGAAAACACGCCAATATGAGCAATTACAAAAAAGCTGAAAGTTGCTCATTCAACTGTCATAGTAACAGTCTGATGAAATGAAGAGCTGAACAGTTTTCAGACTCGGGCACGCTCAGGTCGACCCAAAAGCTACGGATGCACAAGTGGAAAATGAAATCATAAAAGCAACTAAACATTCCCCAAGAGCATCATCAAATGTTATCAGAGCCAGAACTGCAGGTAGTCCACTGAAGAAACCAAGCAACAGGACAATATGTAGGAGATTATTTGAAGTTAGACTTAAATCTTCTCAGCCTGCCGAAAACTGAAATTGTCTGCCAAAAATATGAAAGATTGGCTTGCTTTTTTTCACAAATACAAGCAGTGGACAGCTGATCAATGGGAGTGAATTATGTTTACAGATGAAAACACTTTCACTTAGTTCTACAGCTTCTGTACACACATAAGGAGACCTTTAAATCAGAGACATAGCTTGAGGTACAGTATACCTACAGTGAAACAAGCGCCAAAGGATATGGTTTAGGATGCAGTATCAGGATCTGGTCGAGAAGGGCTGTGGATTATGTCAAAGGATACCACAATCAACAGAACTGTTCGAGTGTTTTGAAGGAGAAACTGCCAAACTTTATGCTAATTCACAACATAACCCATTTCTAACAGGTTAGTGCACTGTGCTATGGAACAAAAGCTGTTATGGCATGACTGGCTCGTGAACAGATACAATTGATAGAACCTTGGCTGAGCAACAGCCCAGATTTGAAGATGATTGAAAATGTGTGGACCATGATGAAGCAGAAAGTGGCCATACACAATCCAACATCTGAAGCAGACTTTATACACTGGATCAAAGCTGTGTGGACTCAGGAGATAACTCCAGAATTCTACAAAAAAAACTGGCCAGATCATTGCTGGAATACATACAGTCCGTTATTAAGAACAAAAGACATATTTCTGCAGTCAATGACCTTAGGTGCTAAAAAGAACATAGACAATTTGAAGCTTTAAAATCTGATTTATTTCATGTGTATGTTTTTAAATAGCAGTCATAAAAAATTAAAATAGTGATGGTCATAAACGTTTGTCCATGACTGTATTCATTATGGATATCCTGAAAAAAAATGATATCTGGCCTAAGCACCTGAGTTTGAGACCCTGATCTATCTAATAAGTATATTTTTCTTGAACCTGTTCAGACAAAGGTTTTTTTTGAATGTCGCTTAACCCTCCATTGCCCCAGGTACAAATAAGTACCTGTATATACTATGTAAACTGCTTTGAATGTAGTTGCAAAAACCATGGAAAGGTGGTGTATCAAGTCCCATTTCCCTTTCCAATTCACCACCCTTTCTATAAAGAAAAATATCACTTCTGAGTCTGCCTCCTTTCACTTTCCAGAGTGTCCTTATTATTGAAAGAAGCTTGCCTTCTATACATTTATAATAGAAGCATACCATACCTAGGGCATTCAATTTATACTTTGCTTACATGGAAGTGTGTCAAAAGGCCTTGCTGAAATCCAAGTACACCACATCCACTGTTCTCTCCAATCTAACCCAAAGAAGGTGTTAAGATTGATCTGAAAAGATCCAACTCTGGTAAAATCATATCTCCTTGGATCCTGTCATCTGTCAGAATTTAGAAACCACATTATCTTCTGTTTTAGCAGTGATTAACTTTCAGCATTGAGATCATACTAGCTAGTATAGCTCCCAGCTTCCTGCTTACTTCTACTGCAATGAAGAGGAACCACATCTGCTAATCTCTAGTTCTATGAAATCTTTCCTGACTAAAAAAAGCATTGAAATGTTTAGCCACTGAAGCTGCCAGAACTTTCCTAGCTTGCTTTAATATATATATATATATATATATATATATATATATATATATATATATATATATATATATATATATATATTTTTTTTTTAGTTACATGTGTACCCCCGTGCTTTCCCACTCATGGCAGGCTCAATGCGGCTTACATATACAGGTACTTATGAACACAGTCTTCTGAAAATCATATCCTTGGTAGTCCTCAGATATACTCCATCTGAATCCAGTGCTTTATTTATTTTTGTTTCCCTAACGTCTCATGAACATAGTCTTCTGAAAATCATTTGAGGTCTAGCTTAATCCCATTCCTAGCTGTAGCAGTTTTCTGTGGTCCTACTCCAGGCTCTTCCTCACTGAACAGCAAACAGAAAAATAGTTGTTAAGCAGTTCTGCTTTTTTCTCAAACTTCTACAAATTCCTCCTTTCCATCCCGAGTCTTACAGTACCACTTTTGTACTTCCTTGTCACTAATATATCATTACAAGTATCCTCCTGTTTTACCGTAATGGCTATTGTTATTCCATGTGCCTCTTCACTCTCATACTCTCAGTTTTTCCAGATATTGTTGCCTGACTTCTGCTTTTTGCATTCTCTCTTGGTTTATAAAAGCAAACTTTATTTTTGTTGTCATTTCAGCTGCTACTTTAGAAAAGCAGTGGCCTCTTTTGACTCTTATCTTTATTTACTTTCCTAGAAAAAAGTTTTGTTTGCCTTCAATATCGCCTTTCAGTTTTGTTCACTATTCTTCTACTTTCCCTTGATCATTGGTCTTCATGTCCAGTCTTCAAGGATAGCAACAGGTCAGGTTTTCAGGATAAACCTAATGAATATGCATGAGAGTTTTGCAATCAATGGAAGTAAAAAGTTAGTCCAATGGTAGCTCTCAAAGACTGGGGTAAAGACCAAGGCCCAAGATTTTCCCACCCAGCTAACAATCCATTGAAATATTCCTCCATTTTACAGTTCCTGAAGCCTGAGACACTGTCTTACTCTAATACTGAGTCACACTATCACTGGATACCAGGTGATCACCCACCATGACATCATAAACACATACTTGTAAGCACAAGGTCCAGTATTCTCCTTCTCATGTGGGTTCTGTTACCAGTTGCTGGAAAAGCTCTTCCTCCTTGCCTTTGCTTCCTGAAGGTTGTGTTATAGGTTTTCCTAAAAAGACTGGGTAGGTGCTGCAGACTACATTGTAGTGTAGCTTTGTTCATTTGAAACCACCAATATATTTGTGTTGGACTTAACTCTTTGTCCAAGGTTTGGATTAAAAGGAGGTATGTACACCTATGGATTATTTTCCCAAATATCATCCATCTAAAAAATGTGACCACAATAACAACAGAAGGAAAGGTTTACTAATTTCCTATCCCATAAACTGTTTTAACTCGAGCACAGCCCATTACAGCATCAACGTGACCACCGTTCTAAGAAGTCCGGTAAACAGACATAGAATTTCCACTCTACCATCAATAACTGGTTTTAGATTATTGTTAAAGAATGTCATCTATACCAACTTCCTTATTTCCATAAAGTATTATTGTATTAGCTGCAAATCCTATAGGCGTGAAATTCCTGGGTAGATACTGAGCCTTTGGAAAAAGTAGTCAAGGGGGCTTCAACTGTTTACCAAATTATGTAATTCAGGCAGTCTTTAGTCTCCAGCACAATGAATCTGTGACTAATGAAAACTGTTTTAACTGGCTTTTTGCTGCGGTACCTATGTATGCAAAAATTCTGTGAAAAAGACTCTGGGTAGGCTTAGTAAGGAAAATAAGATTTCTCAAAAGTGTTTCTCTGGCAATAAAAGACTGTGCAATGTAAAAATGAGAGCTATGGGATGCCTGTGTGCAGCTGCTCTGTCACTTTCAGCTTACATCTGCTCAGTTTGCTCGCTTTTTGTTGCTTTTTTACATACCCAATAATTGCACAGAGAAAATTGAATATGAAGCTCCAGCTGTGTTCTCCCTTTGTTGACGTCATTAAACAGATCTCCTATTTGCTTATGTCAGACACTGGAGAGAGGGGGAAAAAAAGAAAGAAGCATCCTGAGCTCTGATTTCTCTTTTCTTTGTGAATTAAGAGAGCATGGGATAATTTCCTGCGATAATTTTTCTCCAGAAATAGTATCACACACATGGACTTCTTGACTGATGTTCTCTTCAGAGAACAATTGATTAGGGATCTGTAATTAAGCTCTCTCTTGAAGCGTGCATACAGCAATCCGTTGATTTACCCCAAATTCTTCATGAGTGATCAGTAGAGATGTTTGTTGTGATAAGAATCTTCCTACTGGAGAGTTTAATGAAGTTTAATTTAATTAATTTGGCTCTCATTGTACCTGGTGCCTAGCAGTGTTTGTGTCTTTAAGGGAAGGGCTGCTTCCTGGAGAGTTGGGAGAACCTGAAATGCACACTTGTGTTTGTTGGAGCACAAGCCCTTTTACTAAACCGAGTAGGCACCTATGCGTGCTCAATGCGCATCAATTTTGAGTTACCGCCCAGCTACCATGTGGCCCTTGAGGTAATTTCATCTTTGACGTGCGTCCGCTAGGCGTGCCAGAAAATATTTTCATTTTCTGGTGCGCGGGCGGTAATTGTCATTCTACATGCATAGACCATTACTGCCCAGTTACCACGTAAGACCTTACCGCTAGGTCAGTGACTGGCGGTAAGGTTTCAGACCCAAAATGATGACTTATTCAAAAGTAGATATCTATGCAATGTGATTAGTTTGGTGAACAGAGTGATATTCTACAAGCTCTAGTTACATATTTAGATTAATTCCTATTACATTTAGAGCAATAACATGACCTCACAACCCTAAAAGTGGAAATCAGAACACAGCTTCTCCTCAGAACATGTGGAGGACTCCTTGCAGGGCTTTTCTCTACTACAATTGGAAGATGGCACATCTCCCTCGGCATCATGGAACCTTCTTCAGAATTTGTTATGCCAATTAATAAAAGCTGAACTACACGGGGCCACAATGATAGAATATTGCAAGAAAGAGCTCATCCCGAGAGGGCTACGTATTGTGAAAGAACCGAAGTTATTTCTAGAGGATAAGGTATTTCTAGAAAGATGGGCAGGGGTATTGAACAAGTGTTCCCTGGACCTCATGGTGTTGATCATAGACAAAACCAAGGAAACTGTTGTCCAGATAAAGAATGATATAGAGACAACAGAAACACTACTGAAACAAAAAGAAACAATAGACACATTTACTAAGCAACAAGAATTAAGGAGAAAGATGGACCAGGTGAGATTCGATCTGCAACGTATGAAGATTAAAAAATTCCCCCGCGATGAGAAGGACTATGCCAATAAGGCAGTATATGCTTGGCTTAATAGAGACAGTGAGATACACAGACCAGCTTTTGAGGAAGGAAGTGATTCTGGAGACACAGATTCAATGGGTTCAGGGACTGACCAACCTTTTTTTAAAATCAGGCTGAGGCAAGAGAGGAAGATGCAGAGGGAGAGGCAGAGCCCCGAGACGGGGGGGGGGGGGGGGGGGGGGCAGGTAAGACCGGAATTACGGACAAGAGAGGCTCGAGCGGCCGCTTACATGGTCACAACAGTAAGAGAATCGGTGGTCATTAACTTATCTAGACACCCCCTTTTAACATTGGAACATGAGGTATTAGCAAAAGGATTAACATTTGTGCCCACAGTAACACACGATTCATTTCAGAGCAGGATTTACTTAGAGAGATTTCTCAGAACAATTCACATCGAATCTTATTTTTCTGACAATAAGGAGATTAGAGATGATATATCTAGAGTTAAATTGAAATCAAAATGGGTACCTCCTACACCACAGAACCTGCAATAGCGATTTTTAGACAGTTAATGATTAAGGAGTTGGAACATATGGAAGTTAACATGCAAAGTAAATATTTGAACTGTACGAGAGATGAAAGAATGGCCCAGTGGCGTAGCCAGACAGCCAATTTTGGGTGGGCCTGAACCCACAGTGGGTGGGCACAAAATTTTCTCTCTAACCCCCTTCCCCAGCATTTCCCAACTCAAAAGATAAATACTTTAGCTGATGAAGATCCCCAAGCTCTGTCACCTGAAAACTTCCACCAAAGATGGCCAGAATTCACTTTTACCAAGCTTGGTCAGAAGCAGCAACTCCTTGAGCCACTGATAGCGGCACCCCATGCATGCTTAGTTGTCAGTGGCTCAAGGATGCTGCCCCCATCTGCCAAGCTCAGCAGAAGGGAGTTCTGGCCACCTTCAGTGGAGGTCCTCAGCTAGCAGGGCTTGGGGATCCCCACCAGCTACAGCAAGGGTCAGGGCTGCTGTTAGCCATGCTGGGGCCCAGGGCAGAAAATAAAGAAGCCCTCTCCTCTTTAATCTCCACATCTGCCATTACAGTCTCACACTGACAGACCATCACCAAATACAGAACAAGGGATTACAAATTAAAAATAAAAATATGTAGACAAAAATTGAACTGAGAACCTCAACATTTACTGCAACACTGGAGAAATAAAAACAAAAATGCATTTCCTTTTCTACTGAACACAATAAAAAGACATCCACTATTATGAACATTTCCCAAAGCTAACATATTCCATTTAAAACGTTCAAAATAAAATTATTTTTCTACCTTTTGTTGTCTGGACATTTTATTTTTCTATCATGTTGGTTTCAGTTTCTCCTTCCCACTTTCCTATCATCTTCTGCTAATTCTTCAAGCAACTGTTGTCCATTTGTCTTTTCTCTCTTCTCGTTCCATTTCCTCACTACAACTGCTTCTGAAATATTCATCTTTCCATTTTAGCTCTTTCCTTTCTGTTTTTTGTTCTTTTCTGCCTCTGTCCACTCAAATTTAACCCTCTTTCTAAACTTTTTCCTTCTTTTTACCTTTCAGATATTTATCAAATTTCCATCTCCTTTCACCCACTAGCTCACCCATATCCAAACTCACTCCTTCCCAGCCTTCCATTCCCTTCCATCTTCAATCTACGCACCATTACCATATTTCTACCACCTGTAATCACTATCCTCTCATTCATTTCATTACCATCTCCCCTCTCTCTTTGTCCTCTCTTCACTCTCATAGGCTGACATCTCCCTTTTACCCCTTCCCCCCACCAGCATATGCCTGTCCCCTCCCTCCATTGTCCTGCATTTTTCTCTCTTACCCATTGTCCAGCATATCTCCCTTCTGCCCCTGGATCCAATATCTCCCTCTTCCCCCTCTCTTGTTCAGCATCTCTCCTTCCCTTTGCTCCACATCTATGTCCAACATCTCTCCCATATTGTCCACTATCTCTTTCTCTCCCTCTCTCTCCCTGCCTTGAGCCCCTGGTCTAACATCTTTTTCTCTCCCCTCCAGCCATGTTCAATATTTCCCCCTCTCATCTCTCACTCCCTTCCCTCCACTGCCATGTCCAACACTTTTTTCCTCTATTGTCCTTTGCCACTCCTCTGCAGCCTTTCCCTTCCTCTCCCCACCACACCCATATCAAACAATTCTCTCTCTTTTCCTCCTACATCTCTCCCTCCCCCATGTCAAACAATTATTTCTCCACCCCACCTAGCATTACCTGACTTTCTCACTCACTCACTCTCTCCACCCCACCCCCTCTCACGGAGCAGGCCCAGGGCAAGGACATTATAGTGTGGTGGCCTTGAGGAATCGCTGCAAACTTTCATGCCCTTCCCTGCCTCTCACTCCACCCCTGCGTCCCACCGCGGCTGCAACGGAAATTCTTGTCCTCCCCGCCGGCGCTGCCTCAGTTCCTGCATGCTACTCAGTACCTTCGGTCCCTGCATTCTTTTCTTCGATCATCGCCGGCAGCGCTGCCATTCACACAGGCAGCTCCGCTCCCCTCTGCCACGTCCATCCAGCCCTCTCTGATGCAATTCCTGTTTATGTAGGGCCAGATGGACGTGACAGAGGGGAGCAGAGCTGCCTGTGTGAATGGCTGCTGGCGACGATCGAAGAAAAGAATGCAGGGACCGAAGGTACTGGGTAGCATGCAGAGACTGAGGCAGCGCGGCGGGGAGGACAAGAATTTCCGTTGTGGCAGAAGAAAAGGCAGCGAGGGACATGCGAGGGATGTGGGGTGGGCCTGGGCCCATCCAGACCCACCCGTGGCTACGCCCCTGGAATGGCCATTGAAGCACTTAAGAACAATGTCGATATAGTAATAAGGAAAGTAATAAAAACGTTAGTTTGTAGAGTTCTTATGGCCGCACCGGTACATCGATGACATTTTTATGATTTGGACGGAGGGGGAAGAAACTCTGAAACAATGTTACTGTTCCTTCAATACATACCATCCTATAATCAGATTCAAAATTGACTACTCCCCAGAAAAAGTCAATTTTTGGACACCACGGTTTCAATCAGTGATGGCTATATACAAACATCTATATACAAGAAACCCACAGACAGATGCAGCTACCACCACAACTCCAGCTTCCACCCATCACATACAAAGAGATTCATTATTTACAGCCAAGCCACAAGATACCACCATATCTGCTCTGACCCAGGGAACAGAGACAAACACCTTGAAATCCTGACTGCATCCTTAGAACGAAAAGGCTACAACCCCAAAATAATCTCCAAAAATATTGCCTCCTCCCTCAAAACACCCAGGGAAAATCTGCTACAGTACAAAGAAAAAAAAGCCACAGACAGAATCCCCCTTATAGTGACATACAACCCAGAGCTGGAAAAATTAAGAAAAATCATAAAAGATCTTCAGCCTCTACTCCAGGAGGATGAATTACTGAAAGAGATATTCCCATCCCCACCAGTGCTTGCTTTCCAATAGCCACCCAACTTAAAACACAAGCTAATCAGAAGTAAACTCCCAACACAGACTGAAAAGGAACAGAAGGGCACACTTCCCTGTAATATATCCAGCTGCAAGCTATGCCAAAACATTTCACAGGACCCCACAGTCATTCACAAAGGAAAAATATTCAATATAAAGGAATCTTTTACATGCTCATCTTCCAATGTGGTATACATCATTAAGTGTAAAAAATGTAACAAAGGATGCTATATTGGAGAAACAAGCTAGATGCTAAAGACAAGATGTAATTTACATAGACATCACATGAAGAATGCCAGTGCCAGCCAGGATTCCACCCCTGTGGGGCAGCACTTTACAAAACCAGAACACTGTACCAGTGATTTCATAGTAAGAATCCTGAAAGGAAACTTTAAAACAATATAGGAACGTAAGACCTTTGAAGTCAGAATGATTGAATATTTTGACACCCAACAGACAGGACTTAACAAGGATCTGGGTTTTCTAGCCCATTATAAACCATAAAGTTGTATTGCTCTGTTTGTCACCCTCCTCTCACCTATCCACCCCATCCTGTTAGACTATCACTGAAATGCTTTGATGTTCCCATGCATATCTCCTATCCACCCCCACCCTGTTAGACTGTCACTGTTATGCTTTGATGTTTCACTTATATATACTGTCATCTACCACATTTGCTTATTTCCGATCTGACGAAGAAGGGCAATCTTCAAAGCTAATCAAGAAATGTATTAAGTTATGTCCAATAAAAAAGATATCATCTTATTTTCTTTTCCATGTTTTATTTTGTTTTATTTCTATTGATTACCTTTAAAAGTGGACTAACACAGCTACCACACCTCTCTACTCAAGTTGGATGAAAGAAAGGTGAACAGTAGAGTGCCTCAAGGACCAATATTTAAGGCTTATTATTCAATATTTTTGTGAGCCACATTACTGAACTGTTGGAAGAAAATGTTTGTCTTTCTGCAGATGACATGAAGAGCAATGCACATGGGTTACAGAAACCCAAAGGAGCTATATTTGCTAGGGAGTGAGAGCCTGATAAGCCTAGACCAGGGGAGAGATCTTGGGATAATAGTGTTTAAGGATCAAAACAATGTGAAAAGGCAGTGGCCATAGGCAGTGGCGTAGTAAGGGCGGGGCGGTGGGGGCGGTCCACCCCGGGTGTCAGCGGGTGGGGCGATGCTCCTTCCTGCTGCTCCCACCCTGTCCTGCCTTAAAAAAATTTTTTCGAAGCGCCGGAGTGGCAGGCAGCGCCTCGCGTCTGTCCTGCTAGTAAAAATCTCTTCGACGTCGTCGTCGGGTCTTCCCACATTGAATCCCGCCCTCCTCTGAGGTAATTTCCTATTACCGCAAGGGTGGGCAGGACTCAATGTGGGAAGGCCCGATGACAACATCGAGGAGACTTTTACTAGCAGGGCAGACGCGAGGCGCTGCCTGCCACTCCGGCGCTTCAAAAAAGTTTTAAAGGCAGGACAGAGTGGGAGCAGGAGAACGGAGCTGGTAGGTGGGTTGGGTCGGGTGGGAGGGGGTGCTCAAAGGGGAGTAGGGGATTGGGGAGGGTGGGGGAGGGAGCCCAGATGGGTGCCCAGAGGGAATAAGGGGATTGGGGAGGGTGGGGGAGCCCAGATGAGTGCCCAGAGGGGAGAAGGGAGTTGGGGAGGGTGGGGGAGCCCAGATGGGTGTTCAGAGGGGAGAGGGGGATTGGGGAGGGTGGGGGAGCCCAGATAGGTGCCCAGAGGGGAGAAGGGGATTGGGGAGGGTGGGGGAGCCCAGAGGGATGCTCAGAGGGGAGAAGGGGATTGGGGAGGGTGGGGGCGCCTAGAGGGGAGAAGGGATTGGGGAGGGTGGGGGAGCCCAGGTGGGTGCCCAGAGGGGAGAAGGGGATTGGGGAGGGTGGGGGAGCCCAGAGAGCTGCCCAGAGGGGAGAAGGGGATTGGGGAGGGTAGGGACAGACCCTGGATGGGAAGGGGGGAGCGTGAGGGAGGGCAGACCCTAGATAGATGGGAGAGGGAGGGCAGACGGATTGAAGGGGCAGAGAGAAAGGGCAGATGGTGGGTGGAAGGGGGAGAGAGAAAGAGGGCAGACTGGGGCAAATGGTGGATGGAAGGGGCAGAGATAGAGGGCAGATGTGGGAGGGAGAGAGAGAGAGAGGGCAGATGTTGATGGAAGGGGGAGAGAGAAATGGCAGACTGGGGCAGGTGGTGGATGGAAGGGGCAGAAGTAGAGGGCAGATGTGGATGGAAGGGAGAGAGAGGGCATACAGTGGATGGAAGGGGCACAGAGAGAGGGCAGACAGTGGGTGGAAGGGACATTAGAGAGGGCAGACACTGGATGGCAGAGAGAGACCGAAGACAGATGCTGGATGGAAGGAAGACAGTGAAAAGAAGATGAGGAAAGCAGAAACCAGAGACAACAAACTGTAAATAAAATATATTTTTTTTATTTTTTTGTTTTAGGGTATAGTATTGTATCTGTGTTTATGTGTTAATAAATGTATATAAATAGAACATGTAAATAAGGTAATCTTTTTATTGGACTAATTTTAATACATTTTGACTTAACTTTCAGAGAACAAAACCCCCTTCCTCAGGTCAGGATAGGATACTGTAACAGCACTATACTGTATTGACCTGAGGAAGGAGATTTTGGCCTCTGGAAGCTAAATGTATTAGTCCAATAAAATGGTATTATTTTATTTTCTGTATTTGTTTTATTTCTATTTATTAATTTGTAAAGTGATGATTGGTATTTGTTAGTTTTTTCAAATTTACATCTGCTGTCTTTATATTTTGCACAGTACTAGGGGACATTTTCTGTTTCTGTGGTGTTGCATTGTATGCAGAGTCTGGCATCGGGGGTTCAGTTTAATTTTTGTCTAAATAGAAAGTTTATGATTACTTATTCTATAGTGGATTAGGGTGTATCTGTGTTTGTGAAAAAGACATGGCTTTCAATTGGCATTGACTGTGCAGGATTGACGATCTGTACTATTCTGTCTGGTTTCATTTTACAATAGGTGAATTGATGTTCTAGTGCTCACTGTAGTGTTTAAGATGCTTTCCTTTTCCTTGTGTGACTCATAGAAATGACTGCTTATGGTATGGTATAATTGCTCTATAGGTCCTGAATGTTTTGTATTCTCGGTATGCCTAGTACTGGATTTGGGGGGGGGGGGGTTAAAAAATGACCGGCCCCAGGTGTCAACTACTCTAGCTACGCCACTGGCCATAGCCAGAAAGATGCTAGGCTGCATAGATAGAGGCATATCCAATAGAAGAAGGAAGGTGTTAATGCCCTTGCACAAGTCATTGATGAGGCCCATATCACTAAGGACCTCAAAAGACTTGAAGCTGTTCAGAGAAAGGCGACAAAAATTATATGGGGTTTGCATTAAAAGACATATGAGAAGACGACCTGAAAATGTATACCTTAGAGCAGTGTTTCTCAAACCTGTCCTAATGAATATGCATGAAGATATTTGCATGCCGGTCACCTCCTTTATATACAAATCTCTCTCAAGCATATTCATTAAAGAATGTCCTGAAAACACGATTGGCTTGTAGTTCCCCAGGGCAGACATGAGAACTACTTGGCTCACAATAATTTTGAATAGAATCAGCCTTAAATACCGATCCGATCCTTGAGGCACTCCACTATTCACCTTTCTTTCGTCCAAGTGAATTTCATTCACTACCACTCTCAATCAACCAGTTTCTAGTCCAGTTCCTCACTTTGGATTCTAAATTCAGCCCATTAAATTTGTTATTTCCTCTTCTTGTTTCAATAATATAGATCGTACTTGGTCTCCATCTTTATATTTTTCCTACAACAGATGATCTTCCATGCTGTCCTGAATTCCAACACTTTTTTGGCCCCTAGAGGAAAGGAGGGATAGAGAGGACATGATACAGATGTTTAAATACTTAAAAAGTATTAATACATGGGGGAAGCCACTACTTGCCCTGGGATTAATAACATGGAATAGTGCTACTAATTGGGTTTCTGCCAGGTACTTGTGACCTGGATTGACCACTATTGAAAGCAGGATACTGGGTTAGATGGACCATTGGTCTGACCCAGTATGGCTGTTCTTATGCAAACTAATATTTTTCAGAAATGGGTAGAAGTAGAAGTCATAAGCTGAGTTTGCAGGGTGGTGGACTTAGGAGCAACATCAGGAAATATCTTTCAACAAATAGGGTGGTGCAGGTTGTGAAGACAAAAATGGTAATGGAATTCAAGAATGCATGGGATAAACATATAGAAAAAGGATGGAATCAAAACAAATTTAAATGACCTCATAGCTGGAGTGAGCTTTGATGGCAACTCCAGAGCAGGGCTGGTGCTAGACATGATGGGGCCCAGGGCTGATGCTAGGGAGGGGGTCCCAAAGCTTGATTGCAAGTCCATTCCTCTTTCAACTTCAGGCAGATTTGAGACCCCCTGTAATTTAGCGGCCAAGAGAAATTGCCCAGTTTGCCCACCCCTAATGCTGGTCTGCTCCAGAGATTGTGAAGTAAGACCACTGCTGAACAGACTTCTATAGTCTGGGTCTCCTAAATTGCAAAGACAGATCAGGATCAAGACTGAAGTGGGCTTTGACAGCAACTTCAGCAGTTGGGAAGTAGGATCAGTGCCAGGCCTACGATCTGTGCCCCCAAAATATAAATATATTCTATCACATTCAAAGTATGTGCTATGATTGTAGTTGCTGCATATCTATACTGGGGGGAGGGGTGTAGAATAAAAAAGTTGATATTAGCAAATAATTGATTCTAGTTAATAGTGGGGGAAGGGAAGACATTCTTAGGGTTGAAAGCAATAGTATCTGTGGTATTATGTTCCAAGATTACAACAGAGCTGGAGCTAAAAACTATAACCATCAAATAAAATTGGCTCAAAACCAATATTTTGACAGAGTAGTAAGTTCTACTAAAAAGCCAACTCATGCAAGCATTTATTATTTCACAACTTGTCTACTGTAATTCAGTTTATGCATGGATCCCTAAATATCAACTACATCACTTGCAATCATTACGAAACACTGCTGCTTGGATGCTGTACCACACTTGTAGAAACAATCATGTGACCCCACTGTTGCATTCTCTACATTGGCTCGCTATCTAATATCAGATACAATTTAAGATTCTATGTCTTACTTTTAAAGCCTATCATTTAGACACTCCCTCCTTCCTGTTGACACTTACCATACCATATATACTCACTTGGACTTTACGTTCCCTTGAAACCCATCGCCTTGAAGAAAGCATATTATGAGTCAACTAGGACTTCAGCCTCCTCCTTCTTGGCCCCGCATCTTTGGAATGACCTACCTCCTTATATTAGGTAAGAACAGTCATTCTCTATTTAAATCTCAACTCTAGTGAAAAAAGGAAGCAGGACAAACCTTCCATGGAACGCCAAAGAATCTTTGAAAGTTTTCTCCCAGGCTGCTCCTGCATTGGTCCCCTAAATCTCAACTTAAAACATACTATTTTGAATTGGCATATGGTTTTGTGCCCAATGTTTCTAGGTAAGTTCCTGGAGCACCTGAGAGATCACCTACTATAACATCGGAAACACTCTGTCCATTAGTAAGTACTAAGCCCAGTATAGCCCCATCCCATGTAGGTTTGTTTGTTTGTTTATTTATTTAATACATTTATACCCCACATTTCCTGCTAGTTGCAGGCTCAATGTGGCTTACAGAAAACTGTAGAAAAGGCTACAGTACATAAAAGTACAATTAAACAGTGTAAAAGTAAGATATTGAGCAAATAGACATCATTTAAACAACTATACGTAGATAATAATAGAGATAATTAGTGTCCATGAACCTTGTTAAACCAGGAATTAATCAGATTATGTTGAACCAGGAGAATAAGCCTTCTTGAACAGGACGGACTTCAACAATTTTCTGAAATTTAGGTAGTTCTGAGTAGATTTTACTGATTTGGGTAAAGCATTCCACAGTTGTGTGCCTATGTAGGTGAAATTGGAGGCATAGGTGGATTTGTACTTAAGGCCACTACAATCTGGATAGTGTAAATTTAGATAGGAACGTGAGAGACTGGATCTATTTCTGGGTGGTAGGTCAACCAATTCAAGCATATATTCTGGAACTTCTCCATAATTGATCCTGTGAATTATGGTGCAAATCTTGAAGGCAACTCGTTCTCTAATGGGAAGCCAATGTAGTTTTTCACGAAGGGGCTTTGCAGATTCGAATTTAGATTTTCTGAAAATCAGTCTTGCAGCAATGTTCTGAGCAATCTGAAGATTTTTGAGTAGATGTTCTTTGCAGCCTGCATAGATACCGTTACAATAATTTAACTGGCTTAATACCATTGATTGTATCAGATTACGGAAAACATCATGGGGAAAGTAAGGTTTTATTCGTTTGAGTCGCCACATAGAGTAAAACATTTTCTTAGTGGTGTGATTTATTTGGGTTTCCAGGGTTATGTGCCGATCAATTGTGACCCCTAGAAGTTTTAAACTGTCCAAGATGGGTAGGGATAGATTGGGGGTATTTAAAGTATTAGGATTATATTTATTATTACCAACTGCTAGAATACTTCACCCCTGTAGAGAGTCCAGGATTTCCATGCTTCTAAAAGACGCCACAGTAGGGCTACCCCAATCAACATCTGGCTTATTAAAATCACCTATTAGTAGTACTTCCTTTTCACAGCTATAGTTTGAATGTCTTCAATTAAATCTCTGTCCACTAATTCTGTCTGTGAAGGAGACCTTTATATCACACCATTGTAAATATAGTTGCCATTCCCTCTTTCCATATTGACTCACAGTGCCTCTTTCTTACCCTGTAGGTTCTGCAATTGTGTGGCTTTAATATTATCTTTAACATATAATGCCACCCCTCCCTTTCTTACTAACCTGTCTTTACTGAACAAATTATAGTCTGGTATAAATATATCTCAGTTATGGTTCTTTGTGAATCATGTCTCTGTGATCGCCACTGAATCCAAATCAGCCTCTTCCATCACAGCCTCAAGATCTAAAACCTTATTTCCCATACTTCGGGCATTAGTATATACTGCTTTCCAGATCTCTTATCACAGCCCAAAAATTCAAACTAAGAGTCTTAACCATTCCTACTCTTCTCGTGATCTTACAAACCTGACTGCTTCAAATCTGATTGAGACTTCCAATCTCACTTTAGACTCTTTCCAAAATCACCCACTTGAGGTACAAATCAACATCTGGGATACTTCCCTTAGAGCTGCCTTTGATTCTCTTGCCGCCCTGATTACGCACACTGTGTCCTCAGCTCATTTACAATCTGAACCATGGTTTATAGAAGACTTGCTTAATTATAAATGTGAACTATGCCAAGCTGAACGCCACTGGCATAAATACCCCTCTTCTTTCACAATGCATAATAGTAAGGCCACTGCCTTCTCATACAAACTACAAATCCTTCAAGCTAAACACTTATTACTCAAATAAGATTACACACGCTTCCAATTCCCCTGTTCTATATAAAATTCTAAAATCCTTAACTACTATTCTCAACCAAGCTTGACACAACCATCCCTATAAGCATAATCATTAGCCGACTGTGTCTATAAAAAAATTCTACAACTACACTGTACCTTTCCCCAGCTACCACCCTTCTCCACTAACGCTGCAGATTCCTTAGAATTGATTCCTCCACCCCAAACAAACAGGGCCTCATCGGAGGCAGGAAAGCCCATGTAAAAAAACAAAAAAGTTTTCTGTATAATGCTGGTGGGATTCCCACCCAGAATCCACCATGGGAGTGGGTTCAGCCAAAGTAAAAAAAAAATACTGGTGGGCTTCTGGGTGGGGAATTGCTGGACTGAGAAGAGTGGGGAGATGCCAGACTATGGGGGAGGGAAAGGGCAGGGCAAGGCTGATGCTGGGGGTGGGGGGTAGGGAAGGACAGGGTTGATGCTGGGCTACAAGGAGGAATAGGGGATAGGGAAGGGCAGTATTAGGAAAAACCATTGCAAAGTAGGAAAGAGATACTGGGACCAAAGCGAATGGGAAAAAAGTGTTCAGATAGCAAAAATACAAAATGTTTTGTTTTGAATTTATTAATTGGAAGTATAATATGATTCCTCAGGGTTACATGAGTGAGAAAGACTGGGGAAAGGCTGGGGGGAGGGGGGTTACATGAGTGAGAGAGACTGGGTAAAGGCTGGGCAGTTACATGAGCAAGAGTGAGACTGGGTAAAGGCTGAGGGGGTTACATGAGTGAAAGAGACTGGGTAAAGGCTGTAGGGGTTATATGAGCAAGTGTGAGACTGGATAAAGGCTGGGAGGGTAACACAAGAGAGAGTGAGACTGGGTGAAGGCTGGAGGACTTCCACGAGTGAGAGTAAGACTGGGTGAAGACGGAGGGGGTGGTTTACATAAGCGAGAGTGAGACTGGGTGAAGGCTGTGGGGGTTACATAAATGAGAGTGAGACTTGGTGAAAGCTGGAGAGGGGATGATGTACTGTTATATTTTGCCACTATTTGACATAATGTGGCAAAATATAATGGTGCGTATTTTGGCCCTCTAAATGTTACGAAAGATTAAATGTGGCCCCCAGTTGAAAAAGGTGGGATTAGTCTGGTGTAGATGTTCTCTTTCTCCTTCAGTTAAAGGGGTTCCAATTGTTTTGGTAGACACCTTTAATAAGTATCTGGGTGTCCAGATAAACAATCAGTTGTCTTTTTCAAAACAAGTTTCAGCTGTTGTCAAGACACAGCTCATGATTCAGCCTAAATAGTCTGAATCAGGAGTCTAGAAGATTGATCCACAAATAGCATATGACCTCAAAAGCCTCATATAAGGGCCTAAAGAACAGGTGTCCTTAGACTGGCAGTAACGTTCAGCTAAGAGTGGAATGTGACAAAATACAACAGTTCCGCTTCAGCATACACAATCACATGAGCTTGACATTTTCTTACTGAACCAGCCTAACATACAGTGATGTTCCATTGACTCTGAGCTTTATCATTGGCAGTGATTTGGATATTTTCACTGGCAACTTGTGCCACAGATTCTTGATCAGCGTTCCTTTTATTTTAAGTGTTTGATTTTAATTTTTTTTTTTTTATTATTTTATTTATCAATTTTCAAAATATACATTTACATATAATAAATGTAGGAAATACAGGAAATTATATATGACAAATCCTTGTCCATTAAAAGAAAAAACAAATATGTAATGATATTGTTACTTAGTCCACATTATATTGATCAAGACACAAGGCAATCTTTTGCAGAAAATCTTTAAACAAACAATTGTGAGGGTAGAGTCCATTCCCTGTCAGCGGTTTCAGCTTCCTACCGGGGCATCCATAACCAATTCACCACCACTTTCTCTAGCAATTATAAATTGTCTCAATTTTTCTGGTTCAAAGAATACAAAATATACATTTTCCAAGGAAATAATACATCTACAGGCAAATTTCAACTTGTATGTACCACCCAGAGAGAGAACCCGGGACCGAAGTCCCAGAAATTCTCTGCTCCTTCTTTGAGTAGATTTACTAAAATCTGGAAAAATTTGTATCTTCGAACCCAGAAATTGGGCTAAGATAAATTTAAAATATAGTCTGAAAACATGGTTTCTATCGGATTCAAAAGCAAAGGAAGCAAGAAGAGTTGTGCGTTCCGTAATTGTTTCTAAGGAAGATTCCAAAAATTGTGTCAAGTTTAAATCAGAAGCTGTGGCTTGAGTAGTTTTAATTCCTGTAATATAGTAAGCCTTTATAATTGGAGGTAAAGCTTCTTTAGGAATTTGAAGTATTTCGAGGAAATATTTTCTCAACATCTCCAAAGGTGATATCAAAGGAGACTTCGGAAAATTCAAAAATCTCAGGTTATTACGCCTGAGTTGATTGTCCATAAATTCAAGTTTCCTTTGAGTCAGTTCTTTTTCTGTTACTATATTACTTACAACTGTCTGTAGCTTTTTAATTTCAAGCAAGTTCAACTCACATTTTTCCTCCTGCTGCTCAACTTTCGCTTCCAAGGTTTGATAAGATGTTTTTAAATCCTTTAGTTCAGATTTGAAGGAATTGGTTGTCTGAAGTAGCGACGAATTAAGGGTCTGGATTGCATCCCAGAGGGTCTCAAGAGTAACGACTGCCGGTCTAGGCCTCCCGTCGAGTCCAATCTGTGGAGCCTCCTGGATAGGGGAGGGCGAAGGATCAGTACGTCCTGTCCTACGACCTGATGCCATTCCTTCCGGGGTCGAGTGCTCGACAGGGCCACGGCTAACCTCCAAAGCCTCCGCTTGGGGTTCTCCCATCGCTCCCGATTCTCCACTTGGTCTCGGCGGGGCAGTCTGGTGTGGCGGACTTAAAGACACCGCCTCCGTGCTAAGATCCCCTAGCTGGTCCGGGGATCCAACCAGGGCAGGGACCTGGGCTCCTGAAGCTTGGAGGCCAAAACTTTCCAGGGTCGGCTGCCGGAGCGTTAAAGAACCGCCAGGGCCAGCAGCGGCTTTTGCCCCGACTTTCCCCTTTCTTTTCACCATATTATAGGTGAAGGAAAGCTAATGCTACTGGAGCAGAGTCTGGTGTTCGGGAGACTGCAAGCTACGCTCCCTCACACGGACGCCATCTTGATCATCCTTGATTTTAATTTTTAATTGATCCTAATTTACTGTGTTTACTGCTGTGATACAACTGCCATTAGCAGTATATCAAATTTAATAAACACACATTTTGTAATCACAGTATTTTTTACTTTTACTCAAAAAGAATTCTATTAGGCACTTTTTAACTTTTACTTGAGTAAATTTTTAATGTGATTTTCATTGTACTTTTATCTTTTACTTAAGTATCAAAATAAGCATTTATCTTGACTTTTACTTAAGTATTTTGACCTAGTACTTTAAACAACACTGGGCAGAAGCTGTAACTGGAGCAACAGCTTTGGTGGCACAATGTTTCCCAGTCATACTGTAGTTGCACTAGTATTTTCACCTGTAGAAAGAAAATAGAAAAAGCCCTACCAAAGACCCTAACTATTCCTCAGCTGCCCTGTAGGCTAAAAGTACTGAGCCAAATTAACAAATTAAAGAGTAGTAAATCACCTGAACAGGACAGCAAACATCCAAGAACTCAAGCATGGAATTGTTTTTCTGCTGTTAGTAATATGTAACCTGTCATTAAAATCGTCCATAGTACCTGAAGATTGGAGGGTGGCCAGTCTAACGCTGATTTTTAAAAAGGGTTCCAGGGGTGATCCGGGAAATTACAGACCAGTAAGCCTGACACCAGCGCTGGGCAAAATAATAGAAACTATTATAAAGAATAAAATTACAGAACACATAGACAAACATGGATTACTGGGACAGAGTCATAAGTACATAAGTACATAAGTACATAAGTACATAAGTAGTGCCATACTGGGAAAGACCAAAGGTCCATCTAGCCCAGCATCCTGTCACCGACAGTGGCCAATCCAGGTCAAGGGCACCTGGCACGCTCCCCAAACGTAAAAACATTCCAGACAAGTTATACCTAAAAATGCGGAATTTTTCCAAGTCCATTTAATAGCGGTCTATGGACTTGTCCTTTAGGAATCTATCTAACCCCTTTTTAAACTCCGTCAAGCTAACCGCCTGTACCACGTTCTCCGGCAACGAATTCCAGAGTCTAATTACACGTTGGGTGAAGAAAACTTTTCTCCGATTCGTTTTAAATTTACCACACTGTAGCTTCAACTCATGCCCTCTAGTCCTAGTATTTTTGGATAGCGTGAACAGTCGCTTCACATCCACCCGATCCATTCCACTCATTATTTTATACACTTCTATCATATCTCCCCTCAGCCGTCTCTTCTCCAAGCTGAAAAGCCCTAGCCTTCTCAGCCTCTCTTCATAGGAAAGTCGTCCCATCCCCACTATCATTTTCGTCGCCCTTCGCTGTACCTTTTCCAATTCTACTATATCTTTTTTGAGATACGGAGACCAGTACTGAACACAATACTCCAGGTGCGGTCGCACCATGGAGCGATACAACGGCATTATAACATCCGCACACCTGGACTCCATACCCTTCCTAATAACACCCAACATTCTATTCGCTTTCCTAGCCGCAGCAGCACACTGAGCAGAAGGTTTCAGCGTATCATCGACGACGACACCCAGATCCCTTTCTTGATCCGTAACTCCTAACGCGGAACCTTGCAAGACGTAGCTATAATTCGGGTTCCTCTTACCCACATGCATCACTTTGCACTTGTCAACATTGAACTTCATCTGCCACTTGCACGCCCATTCTCCCAGTCTCGCAAGGTCCTCCTGTAATCGTTCACATTCCTCCTGCGACTTGACGACCCTGAATAATTTTGTGTCATCGGCGAATTTAATTACCTCACTAGTTATTCCCATCTCTAGGTCATTTATAAATACATTAAAAAGCAACGGACCCAGCACAGACCCCTGCGGGACCCCACTAACTACCCTCCTCCACTGAGAATACTGGCCACGCAATCCTACTCTCTGCTTCCTATCTTTCAACCAGTTCTTAATCCATAATAATACCCTACCTCCGATTCCATGACTCTGCAATTTCTTCAGGAGTCTTTCGTGCGGCACTTTGTCAAACGCCTTCTGAAAATCCAGATATACAATATCAACCGGCTCCCCATTGTCCACATGTTTGCTTACCCCCTCAAAAAAATGCATTAGATTGGTGAGGCAAGACTTCCCTTCACTAAATCCGTGCTGACTTTGTCTCATCAGTCCATGTTTTTGTATATGCTCTGCAATTTTATTCTTAATAATAGCCTCCACCATCTTGCCCGGCACCGACGTCAGACTCACCGGTCTATAATTTCCCGGATCTCCTCTGGAACCCTTCTTAAAAATCGGAGTAACATTGGCTACCCTCCAGTCTTCCGGTACTACACTCGATTTTAGGGACAGAGTCAGCATGGGTTCAGCCAAGGGAAGTCTTGCCTCACCAATTTGCTTCATTTCTTTGAAAGTGTGAATAAACTGTAAGCAACTGTCATCTTTTGTGTAAAGATTAACCCTCAGAAGTGCAGGTTATCTCTGCTGAATATTAGTGCTGACTTAGCTGGTTACGTGCTAATATTCAGTGCTAACCGGCTAAGTTTAACATTTAAGATCAGCTACGTAAACAGCAGGTCTATCTTTACTGCTAAGCACTTAACAATTAGCACTGAATATTGGCTTAACTGGTTAAGTTGCCGTGGACAAAACTGAAACCAGATATTCAATGCTGGCCGCTGGAATGGCTCAGCATTGAATATTCTGGGTTGCTGCCTACTGCTGGCTGAATATTAGGGGGACAGAAATTTGTTAGTAACAGAGTCAGCCTGACCACTAGATGGACCAGGCATTTACTGTGAGCATCATGGACATGGCAGTCATGGTGTCTACTGAAAACTTGCCTTGGCCGTCTTGAGGCCTTGAGCATCTGCACTTGCTCAAAGCTGGGTAGGTTGCATCCCCTCCAAAACAGGAAGTTTTAAGCATATGTGGATGCTCAAGCCCCCATGCCAGATGTGATGAGTCTTCTGTAGACATGCTAACATCCATATCTGTGCCATTTCAGAGGGGCAAGGAAGAAAGGGATGTCGCTAAATACCTTGTGAGGGCAGAATGGGAAATGGAAAGATACTGAACACCATAGTGGGGGGAGGGAGGTAAAAGTAGGGAAGGAGAGAGACACCATGGTGGGGAGGGGTGAGGGATGAGAAGAGATGGGGAAGGAAAGAGATGCTGGATTATGGAATGGTAAGGAAGGGAAGGGGGGATAATAGATATGGGTGGTTAGGGCCTTGAGCTACCCCTTGATGGGGGTGGGGGCATAGCTGAAGTTTTGCCTGGCCCTGCTCAGTAGTGGAGGTCCCCAGAGATCTGTACATAAGTGCATAAGTAATGCCACACTGGGAACAGACCAAGGGTCCATCGAGCCCAGCATCCTGTCCACGACAGCAGCCAATCCAGGCCAAGAGCACCTGGCAAGCTTCCCAAACGTACAAACATTCTATACATGTTATTCATGGAATTGTGGATTTTTCCCAAGTCCATTTAGCAGTGGTTTATGGACTTGTCCTTTAGGAAACCGTCTAACCCCTTTTTAAACTCTGCCAAGCTAACCACCTTCACCACGTTCTCCAGCAACGAATTCCAGAGTTTAATTATGCGTTGGGTGAAGAAAAAGTTTCTCCGATTTGTTTTAAATTTACTACACTGTAGTTTCATCGCATGACCCCTAGTCCTAGTATTTTTGGAAAGCGTGAACAGATGCTTCACATCCACCTGTTTCACTCCACTCATTATTTTATATACCTCTATCATATCTCCCCTCAGCCGTCTCTTCTCTAAGCTGAAAAGCCCTAGCCTCTTTAGTCTTTCTTCATAGGGAAATCGTCCCATCTCCGCTATCATTTTAGTCGTCCTTCGCTGCACCTTTTCCAATTCTATTATATCTTTCTTGAGATGCGGCGACCAGAATTGAACACAATACTCAAGGTGCGGTCGCACCATGGAGTGATACAACGGCATTATAACATCCTCACACCTGTTTTCCATACCTTTCCTAATAATACCCAGCATTCTATTCGCTTTCCTAGCCGCAGCAGCACACTGAGCAGAAAGTTTCAGTATATTATCGACGACGACACCCAGATCCCTTTCTTGGTCCGTAACTCCTAACGTGGAACCTTGCATGACGTAGCTATAATTCGGGTTCTTTTTTCCCACATGCATCACCTTGCACTTGCTCACATCCTGTGCTATTTCACATGTTCCTAACTGTCCACAAAAATGTATAAAGAGTACTGCTTTAAATTACAAAATTCACAACTGAAAGAAAAAATATATGGAACAACATAAAAGACATTCAAGTTCTTTTTAAATTATAACTTTCAGCTGGCTTGTCAGGATATGGAAGATTTAAGCATTTAGCATTAAATTATTGCAACTTTTCAAATACCCCAATTGTCATGAAGAAAACAAAACCAATACAACATTAACTATATTTAACAAACTAGCGCTCTGATGCAAGCTGGCTGTTAAGAAAAAAATCCACTCTTCTACAGCTGCCAATCTACAGCTGCCAAAGAGTTTTCTTCCTGTCGTGATTGTGTTTATCCATTTTGTTGTTGAGAGCAATTAGCTAGAACAGTCACAGCTGTTAGGCACAATAAGCTCCAACAGCGCTCACAAGAGGTCTTGTGTTCATTTAGACATAAACTCTGGCTTGTTCAAATGGGTGAATTTCCAGGCATATTCTGCATTAAGTTGGAGCTGAAAAGAAATCCATAGCTAACCCTAAGATGACAGTATGAGCATCAGAACAATAAGCTGTGATGAAAACACTGCCTAGCTTTATCTGTGTGGTTCCTTGCATATTGACACTACATCAACCCCATCATGAATCTCTTCTTCTTAAAGTAAAATGCTTACACCCAATAAAATATTTCTTCATTATATTTGGCTGCCTTCTATGTGACTTTGACTCTTTGCTGTTTAAAAATCCCTGTTCGGTTTGATACTTCAGCAGTTAAGATACATGCTGCTTATGCTAAAGAATCTGTACAAACATATGTCTTCATTAAATTCGAAGGCAAAAGATATTGAAGCAAATATATTAAATCAATTTCAATTTATGCTGCAAGATCTAGTCATATACCTACCTATCTATCTATCTATCTATCTATCTATCTATCTATCTATCTATATATACAGGGATGATTTTCACTGGGGCTGACCAGCAGATAATGTTAAGCATTAGTACTAACACTTAACCGTATCATTATTCAGTGGTATTATCTAGTTTAATACTGCCATTGAATATATGTATAAGTGCCAACTTTCTGTGGGATAGGTGTATGCTCTGCGGCAAGTACAGTCGTTAGACAAAATACCTCACTCCAAGTTTCAAGATTATTTAGTCTTTCATAAATCCCTCTGATGATTGTATAAGAGAACCCCAGTCTTCCTTAAACATATTTCATAAAAACATAAGAGTAACTATACTGGATCCGACAAATGGTCCATCTACCCCAATATCCTGTTTCCAACAGTGGCCAAGCCAGGTCACATGTACTTGACAGAAACCCAAATCGTGGCAACATTCCATGGTACAAATCGCAGGGCAAGCAGTTGGTTCCCCATGTCTGTCTCAATAGCAGACTATGGACGTTTCCTCCAGGAACTTGTCCAAACAATTTTTAAACCCAGATACTCTAACAGCTGTTACCACATCCTCCGGTTATCAATAGAAATCAAACAAAATAAAACATGGAAAAGAAAATAAGATGATACCTTTTTTATTGGACATAACTTAATACATTTCTTGATTAGCTTTCGAAGGTTGCCCTTCTTCCTCAGATCGGAAATAAGTAAATGTGCTAGCTGACAGTGTATATAAGTGAAAACATTCAAGCATTACTATGACAGTCTGACAGGGTGGGAGGATGGGGGTGGGTCGGAGGTATGCATGGGGACATCAAAGCATATCATTGATATTCTAACAGGATGGGTGTGGATAGGTGAGGGGTGGGGTGATCAACAGAGACATACAGCTTTATGATTTATAATGGGCTAGGAACCCCAGGTCCTTGTTAAGTCCTTTCTGTTGGGTGTTAAAATATTCAATCATTCTGACTTCAAAGGTCTTACGTTCTTGTATGGTTTTAAAGTTACCTTTCAGTATTCTCACTGTGAAATCACTGGTACAGTGTCCTGGTTCTGTGAAGTGCTGTCCCACCGGGGTGGGGGCCCTACTGGCTGTATTGTTCATGTGATGTCTATGTAAATTGAATCTTGTCTTAAGCATCTGGCCTGTTTCTCCAATATAGCATCCTTCGTTACATTTTTTACACTGAGTGATATATACCACATTGGAAGATGAGCAAGTGAAAGATCCCTTTATGTTGAATATCTTTCCTTTGTGGGTAACTGTGGGGTCCTGTGAAATATTTTGGCATAGTTTGCAACTGGATAAATTACAGGGACGTGTGCCCTTCTGTTCCTTTTCAGTCTTTCACATCCTCCAGCAACCGTTTGAGGCTATGAGATCTAACAGAGTTCATGGGGATGGGGGCAGAGCTCTTGGGGATGGGGTGGGAACAGGGACAAACTTTGTCCCCACGTCATTCCCTATTAAGCAGTCAACTAGATAAAGTTGAGCTGATGGGGAGGGCATATGAGGAACTGTATAAGATGGCCTAGCCAGGAGGGTGACATTCAAACTAGGAAGTATAAGAAGCTTTGGGTTAGGAAAAATCATGAAGGACTAGAAGGAAGAGGAAATAGCCTGGGACTGCTAAGGAGAAGTTGAAAACGTTACAGTTTTACAAGAAGGTAGACCAGGCTTTTTTATGTGGTGCCAGAGACTGCTTAGAGCAGTGGTTCTGTGGGCCACAAGCCAGTTGGGTTTTCAGGATGTACCTACTGAATATGCATGAGAGATTTGCATATAATGAAAGAGACAGGCATGGTAATCTGCCTCATGCATGTTCATTAGGGATATCTTGAAAACCTGACTGGTTGGTGGTCCTCCAGGGCAGGGTTGAGAACCATTGGCTTAGAGAACCTTTTTGAGACTGACATTGGCCCATTGAGAAACAATGCCTCTTGTGTTTTCTGCCCTGTATAGTCTTTATGTTGAACTTGAATTTGACAGCTTGAGAAGAAAGACCGGGTATGTATGTGTGTGAATCTACACTTTACCAAAAAAGACTTCCTTTGCTTTTGAGCCTTGGATTGGTTGCTTACATAGAGGCCCCAGACTCAAAACATTTTTCTCATGCTACCAAATGCCCCTTTTTCCTTTTCTGCTCGTTGACTCATGGACTCAAAAAGTGGTTTGATGCCCAACCCTCCCACTTGTAAATCTCTTGTTGCAGCCCTGTGTGTGGGCTGTGGGTTTGTGTGTGTGAGGGTAGTGTGTAGTTTGATGATTTGGAAGTTTTGGGGAGGTGGCTTTCAAATCTAGGCTTTTTTAATTTTAATGTTTTCAATTTACAATCAAAGAAAATACCTTGAACAGGAAAGTACAATGAAATACCAAAGGAAAGTATCACAAAGGAAAAACATTAAATTTTTACAAAAAGAAATGTCAAGAAAAAAAGGTTATTTCACCTATTAGTCCACATAGTGAGAGAGGCAAGGTAAATATAGAAAAACAGATCATAATCAGGAAATACGATAAGGAATGCAATCAGCACAAGCTCTTCCTTTAAAGGCCAGAAAAATTACAGAAAAAGCTTTTGAATGATCCACCCCTCCCCTTACACTCCAAGAAAACTTGTAACTGTGCTGGTTCATAAAAGACATATGAGGTATTATCCAAGCAAATCATACACTTGAAAGGGTATAATTTGGCACCTAGTGACAGAACTTGTGGACACAACAGGAGGAATATCTTCCTTCTAATTTGCATTCAACACGAAACATCAGGGAAAAGAGATATTTTTCTTCCAGAAAATACACATTCAGACTTACAAAAGAATATATTCAACAAAGTATCCTTATCCTGCTGAAATACAAGTGTATCTGTCAGGGTAGACCTTTATATTCCTTTGATATTGTCTTTCCCCCTCTCAATTCCCCTACCGTTACTTTCCACTGTTCTATCCCCATATGACATCCTGAATCTACTCTGTCTTCCCATAACTCTTCACAATGTAACCCATAATCTTACTGCAACTAATTGTATTACCATCACTCATAATGTATTGTAAACCACACTGAGCCCGCAAATAGGTGGGAAAATGTGGGATACAAATGCAAATAAATAAATAAATAAAATGATACGTCATCTACTGAACTCTCTAAAAAATCAGTTAAATTTTAAACTGTTAGAAGACACCTAGGGTTCATCTTTAGTAGGCGCCAGGCGGTTGTTTCTGCACTACTCCAGGCACATAACAAAGTTTATGTAAAGAGGGAAGAGCAGCATCACAATGCTGAAACACCTCTAATAAGAACCTGTAAAACTGATCCTTAGTTGTAACAGTCATCATTTTGGGGAAAATTCAATATGTGCAAATTCAAATGCCTGGTAAAGTTATCAAATTTCTCCACCTTCCAATGTAATACCAATTTTTCTTGCAATTGTAACTCTCTTGTCTGCACACCTAGGCAGCTGCCTGGTGTAAGCCTGGAAAGCTAGGTGGAAAGGGCACACAACAAATTTGTTGGTTTGGGACGAGGGGCAGGACCCAGGTATATCTGGGGAGGCCACTGCAAGCTGTACTAGACTTTTACTCCTTAATTCACTCTACACACAGTCTTTCTGTCTGAACCAAACTTTACTGTCCTTAAAGTGTACTGTGCCTAAATCATTTAATCTTCACTGATGAAGTAGTAGCTATTCACAGTTCTTTCCTCCTTTCTCCAGATATAGATAAAAATACAATTAATGGTTACTTTATTTCCCTTAGATGGTTTAACCTACTCACCAGATTGGTGAGGGTCTTTCAAGCCAGTGGCGTAGCGAGGGCGGCTGACACCCAGGGCGGGTCGCAGCTGCACATCCCCCCCGGGTGCAGCACGGTGCCCCCCCCTCTCAGAGCGCATTCTTACCAGTGGCGCTCCGCCCCAAGTGCACGTCTTCGCTGGGAGCTGCGTCAGCTCCGCTGGTTCCCTGCTCTCTCTGCCCTGGAACAGGAAGTAACCTGTTCCGGGGCAGAGAGAGCAGGGAACCAGCGGAGCCGACACCCCCCCCCCCCCAGCGGCGTGCACCCGGGGCGGACCGCCCAACCGCCCCCCTTCCTACGCCACTGTTTCAAGCATACAGTTTAGATTATCTGCTGTTCATATTGACAGATGTTAAACGCATATCAGTGCTCAGTAATTATTCACTTATAGGTTTCCTAATCTTCAGTTGTTGGCAGGTAGCTCCAGTAGACAAGATGGTAATAAATGATAGATTATCTCGTTCAGCCCTGTACAGATGGAAAAGGGTACCCTGGTTGTTGTAGCAGAAAACACAAACTTACCTCCTGCTCCTTTCCTTTAGGATTTATTAGAGGTAGACAGGTTCTCCATTCCTGTAGACTAAAACAAGGCAGCAACTGTCTTAGTTCTGTTTCTTGTCCCTGATCCTTCTTGAATCCTTGAATCTCTAGCAAGTGCCTTTAATGGCCAACCTGTGAAGGAATGAACCGGCTGATTCGTTTAGTTAGGCTGCTGCTTCAGGCATATGTGAAGGGGGCATCCCTGTAGTTGCAAGGTCAAAAAGGTGGGGAGATGGACCTGAGACAAAGTGGGATGGCAGGGAGTGGGTTTAAATTCTTAGAGGGAGTGCTCACTACCATTAGACTTTCTCTCTGAATATGGCAAGGTCCTTCTGTGCTTCTACCAATTTCCAGCACCTTCTGAACTGTCAGTTCCAGAGATTTCCTATACTGGAACCTTCCTTAGACTAGCTAGAGCCATTTCTAGCAGGTGTAAGATGTACAAGGCCACAGTCAGAAGGGGCCTCAGGAACAGTGCTGGAATAACTTGCAGGCACCTCTTTCCTATTGGCTGACTGATCTCTCCTTACTACCACCTCCAGCAGTGAGAACACTGCCACCAAATCGACTTTTAGGGAACAGCAGTTTGAATTTAAGCAGATTTACCCTGCTGAATATCTCCTAATGTTATACAATAAAGCAGTTTGTTGTCTCAATTGCTGCATTTGAGTCCCCAAGTTCTAAAATTTAAATTTGGAGACAGAGTGCTCTGCCTCTAACTTCTGCAATTTAGCAGAGTTCTATTGAACAAGAGGAAATGTCCCAGAACAGGGGGCCTCCAAGGCAGACCAAATGACTTCCAAGGTAATCACAGACAGCTTTACAAGAGGGGCTATAAATCTCAGCTCCTGAACACTCTGTATTCTTCCAAAATCTGTCATTATCACAGAAGATGCCAGAGTTGGCAATCCAACTTTTTGGGAAGATGCAGAGGGAAGACTGCCTCCAACCGGACCCAGGAATGCTGCTTCCATAGCTGAACGCATTGCACACTCCGACATTACCTGCTGGTATGCAAGAGGCTCCAAGCCCAGAAGGGCTAAGTGAAATTTCACCCCTAAGTACCGGACTTCTCCTCAAGTCCGGTGCATCCTGTTCAACCTTTACAAGGGCCTGCATGTAGCTGGAAACCTTCACCTGAATCAAGGTAGGAGGAACAACCCAGCGGGCAACAGACTGAGTCATGACCCCTCTTTTTGGCATGAGGAATATAATAGTGCTAAGAAATTAGCATAGCAAATAAAAAGATCAGATGGAGCGACTTTCAGAACATCTTACTGTGACCCCATCTTGCCTCTGACCGATTGGCTGCCACATCTAGGCTTCTTATTTTTCTTTGCTTTTCCCCAAATAAAGCAGTTACAAATAATATATATATATATATATATATATATATATATATATATATATATATATATATATATATATATATATATATATATATATATGTGTGTGTGTGTGAGAGAGAGAGAGATGAGGAGTAGTAGTGAATATATATTTTTCCAACATGAAGCAAATTGAGCTGATTATATAAGCCTCAGGGGCTTTCATCAATCATATTCTCAGTTTCTGTGTTCTTTTTTTCCACTAAATTGTACCTAAAAGAATTCCATCCTAATGTATAAATAACATGGCTATCTTTGTTTTCCAAGTACACAAGCTTTCACTTAGCCATAGAGAATTACATTTTCACTTATTTTTCCATTCCCCTAGCGTATTATAGCTCACTTACAGCTTTTTAGCATTTGCTGAATTATTTGTTACATAATTAAGTTTAGTGTCGTCTATACTTTTCACCTTTCTCTATAAACCACTGATGAATATAATGAAGAGCTGAGAGATCCCAGTACACACCCATTTTCACAGTCAGAATGGAGAAAAACTAGGAATGAACTTGTAAGACTGAAAGATGCTGAGAACACCTATGTGGAGAGTGATGAGGATAAAGCGAATGTGCTAAACAAATACTTCTCTTTGGTGTTCACAGATGAAAATCCTGGAGAAGGACTGCCGTTGGCTGGAGATGATATACCTGAGAATGGAGTGGATATTTCACTGTTCACAGAAGAAAACATTTATAAACAAGCTAATCAAGAAATGTATTAAGTTATGTCCAATAAAAAAGGTATCATCTTATTTTCTTTTCCATGTTTTATTTTGTTTTATTTCTATTGATTACCTTTAAAAGTGGACTAACACGGCTACCACACCTCTATAAACAACTTAAGAATCTGAAAGTGGACAAAGTTATGGTGCCAGATGGGGATACATCCCAGGATACTCAAGGAGCTCGGAGAAATCCTGGCGCAACCGCTTAAGGATTTATTTAATAGATTTTTAGAGATGGGAGAGATTCCACAGGATTCCACAAAAGTGGGGGAAGGGAAGAAGTGGGAAACTACAGGCCAGTAAACCTCAAGTTGGTAATAAGAAAAATAATGAAGGAAAAGGTAGTTAGCTTTCTAGAATCCAACAGGTTGCAGGATTCCGAGGCAACATGGGATGGGAGAAAGTGAACTGAGGTAATTATGTGGAGATGACTGAGAAACTTTAAGAAGTCTACAGGGAGATTACCAAATACTTAGTTCTGATTTGCAAATAGAGGGGATTTGAGATAGAACTGAATTGTGATTTTGAATGTCCAGATTAAGTTTGATGCTGTTCTGACTATCTGAAAACCTCTGAAATGTACAGACCAAGTTGACAAGTTTATGAACTGTTTTTCAAGTTACTGATAGTAAAGCAAGTTAAAGTTGAAATACGGAGACTGCTGCCTGATTTTTGTGTGAATAAAATAGAGTGCCCAGAAAAAGTATATTTTGGCCTCTTGGGATTTAGCCTGGCTGTGGCTTGAGTCCAGCTCAACCCCTTGAACTCTGTGTTTGTATATCTTGGTCCTGGGGTGCCTGAGCTGAGGAACTTAGCCAGTACCTCTGAACGATGTGAGTGGGACCAGGATTACATGTAGAAAAGCCAAATTTTGAAATCTGGGATGTACTTGTGTAAATTTGCAATACATGCATATGGCAAGGAAGTGCGATAAGGTCAGAACTAATACACATGTATTCCCTATTTCAGAAGGGGAATACATGTCAATGCATGTTGAGATCAACATTGGGATTTACAGCTGCCCTAGGCACGTCTAGGTTTTGGGAAAATGCTCATTTTGGACAGTGCTATACTGGAAGGATTGGAGAAGTTACCAGCTTAATAACCCAGTGGCTTTCCCACGCCCCCAAAATCAACTATGCCAAATGATTGCTAGCTCTGTACCTAATTGGGAGAACTGCTGGATGTGTAGGTTTCCAAAACTGCAGATATACATTTGTGTTTGTTGACACATGTCTATGTTGTGAAATACCATCAATAAGACTACAGTGAGGTCAAAAAAGGAGAGCCAAAGCGCCCCAAAATGTATAAAAATCACTTATTTATTGAAAACACGAGAAGTACATGGTTTATCTATCAAACCAAACTCACAAATGAAGAAGCTCTTGACACGGCTGTGTTTCGGCATCAGGAGTCCAATGTTCTAATGCAGGGTTGTCCAACCTCGGTCCTCGAGGGCCACAATCCAGTCAGGTTTTCAGGATTTCCCCAATGAATATGCATGAGATCTATTTACAAGCACTGTCTCCATCGTATGCAAACAGATCTCATACATATTGATTGGGGAAATCCTGAAAACCAGATATGGCGAGGGCTGAGGATGGACACCCCTGTTCTAATGTATTGTGAGTTTTAACATGAATTGCTGTTTGCATATGAAGAAAGCTGATCTATTCACTAATGCCCCCCCCCCCCCAAAATACAGAACTATGCCATTGAAGGCATCCAACATTTGCCGCTGTGTAAGGGCTGACACGTAGATATGTATGTTGTCACGTAGCCCTCATTGATGTTTCAGACATTGATAGCTGCAAAATGGCTGCTCCTGTCACACATTTGGCATATACGTGTCCATCTCTCCATGTATTTTACAAAAGGCTCTATGTCGGCAGATCCTTTTCTAAAATACCACTAGAATTTGAAACATCCTGACCTGGATGCCTCAATTCCGATTTGTAAGTTCTATCTTAAACCTGCCTTCATACATTTTCTACATGGAGTCAACACAGTGACAGAGTGTTTAATAATCTTTTTTAAATAACCAGAATGCCTAATGCTGAATGGTTTGCTTTTGCCAGAAGGCATTCATGTACCAATTACTGAAGCATGATATCTGATTTCATATCATATTGAGAAAAATGCTGAAAGTATAGGAGACCATCCACATCCACTTATATACCACTTTAAATTACAGAGAGCTTAATTTATTTTTAAATAGCAATCATAAACAGCTTTGCCATTTTTACTCATCAAGCTCCTCTTCCTTTTTTTGAGTGGATCAATCTATCTATGAATACAACTTTAAAAAATATCACTAGACAGGCCCTTCAAATCCTAAAATTAACCTCCATGTTCAAACTCCTTTTATTCGGCATGACTTGTAAAAGCTTAGTTTGTCTATTTTGTAGTGACTTAACATGGATTAGACTCATGGACACAAATTTGTTTCTTGAAGGTTGCACAGTAGGGAAAGATATAGATCTGTTCAAGCTTAGGCACTCAAAATGCTTATGGCCTACAAGATTCTACTGCAAGCTATGGAAGCTTATTAGAAAGGCTACTGCTGAGGAAGCACTGGGGGAGGGGTGAAGAGCATGCAGAGTTTTATATCACAGTGATTTTATTTATTCATATGAATTTTCATTTTAGCATTTGACCTTATTTTTGATGTGACAGAAATGTTTCCCTTGGGTTTCTTTTGTTTTCAGCACATCTGAAATGCATACTGAAGGTCAGAGGCACTTAACATTTGTCATTTGCAAATCCACTCTCACTAATGAGCTGAGTCATGCTCTATTTCTAGCATTAAAGCGTATTTACAGAATCATTCTGTTCTGTGATGTTATTAAAAACAACTGTAGAAAAAGACAGAGGTGAAGCCTCTGCAGAAAAGAGCCAGCAGAACAAGAGCAGAAGGAATAAAGGAGGTTATCAACAAATAAATACATGGCCACTTTCATAGTGACATAGTATATGACAGCAGATAAAGATCTGTAAGGTCCATCCAGTCTGCCCAACAAGATAAACTCATTTTACATGGTATGTGATACTTTATACCCGAGCTTGATTTGTCCTTGACATTCTCAGGGCACAGACCGTAGAAGTCTGCCCAGCACTGTTCTTATACTAAGTTCTGAAGCTAACGTCAAAACCCCTTAAAATTTACACTCTAGCCCATCCATATCTATTCAGTCACGATCAGGGCATAGATTGTAGAAGTCTGCCCAGCACTGGTTTCGCTTCCCAATTACTGGCGTTGCCACCTAATATCCGCTAAGATTCCGTGGATCTATTACTTCTAAACAGGATTCCTTTGTGTTTATCCCATGCAAATTTAAATTCCATTACCGTTTTCATCTCCACCACCTCCCGCAGGAGGGCATTCCACATATCCACCACCCTGACTGTGAAAAAATACTTCCTGACATTACTCCTTAGTCTGCCCCCCTACAACCTCAATTATTGTCCTCTAGTTCTACCTCCTTCCCGTCTCCGAAAAAGACATTTCAAAGACATTTTAAAAATACAAAAATAAATCTACTACTACTACTATTTAACATTTCTAAAGCACTACCAGGGTTGCGCAGCACTGTACAATTAACAAAGAAGGACAGTCCCTGCTCAAAGGAGCTTATCTAAAACCCTTTTAACAATCAATAGCTTTAATAAACAGATAATCAATTCTGGTATTCATGAGGGGTATAGAATACAATACAAATAAATAAACAGTACTAATACTAAATTGCAGCACAGTGCATAAATATGCAGCGTAATTAATAAAAGTATATAAAAAATGCTGAAACTGGAGTATAGGTGGCCTAGAGAGAAAGACATAATTATAACAAATTAAAGTTCAGGGAAGTCAAACTAAAGAATTCTATTTTCCCTTTTGAAGAGTCCTCCCTTTAGGCTGTCAGAGAGAAATTGGGACCTTGACGAAGTGTTCATTTGAGCATATGTGTCAATAGAAAATGTGTCTGTGTTCTGCAAAGGATGGGAGAAAATGGCCAGGTTAACACTCATAGGAAAGCTATTAGAAAGAAATAGATGCATAATGGAGACGTGGAGGATAATATTTGAACTGAGGCAGCCCCAGGGAAGGGGCAGATATGTCCTTTTACCTTCTGCCACTGCCAAGGATCTTTGAAAATGCACCACTTCTGTGGTGAAGTAAGAGAGAGGGAAGAGAGCTATCTATGTGACCTAAGAACAAGAAACTGATGTTACCCTGAGAAAGGGGCATGTTGACTCTAGTAGTCTTCTATCCTTGCTGGAATCTTTAAAAACACACCACTTCTGCAGCTTGTGGTTTCAGGCATGTGCCCAAAGGGCTACACCTTTAGAGCTCCTTCGGAGTATCGGTAGAGGAACTACAGAGCTGGCTTGCTGGAATGACAGCATAATGGGTAAGAGGGAGAACAAAAGTTTAACTTTTATTTATTATTATTTACTTTACAGCACTTATACCCCTCAATTTCCCACCGCTGGCAGGCTCAGTGTGGCTTACAACATTTAAATAACAAATAGGCGAGTACAATAAATGGAAGGGATAAGCGGGGTGGAGAGGTTAAGATAAAAATGGGTCAGTCCATTGGGCAGCGTCCTGAGGTCAGTAAGGCAGGACAGGATGTTTAGGGTACGCTTGCCCAAATAAGCAGGTCTTGAGTGACTTCCTGAAAGTCAGATGATCCTGGACCGTTTTCACTGATTTAGGCAGTACATTCCACAAGTGAGTGCTGACATAGGAAAAGGTGGAAGCATATGCAGTTTTATACTTGAGTCTAGAACACGCAGGGTAATGGAGGTTTAAGTAAGAACGGGCAGTTCTGAGTGAGTTTCTTGGTGGTAGGTTGACAAGGGCATCCATGTACGCTGGGGCTGCTCCATAGAGAATCTTGTGGATTAGGGTACAGAGTTTAAAAGTAATACGCTCCTGTACGGGAAGCCAGTGTAGCTTCTCACGAAGTGGCCTGGAACTGGTGAACTTCGACGCTCCATAGATAAGTCGGGCTGCTGTGTTTTGGACGGTTTGTAGCTTTTTTTAGGAGTACACCTGTGCACCCTGCGTATATGCCATTGCAGTAATCAAGTCGACTTAAGACTAATGATCTGACTAAATTGCTAAATACTCCTCTTGGGAAATAAGGTTTCAGTCGTTTTAGCTTCCAGAGAGAGGAGAATGCTTTCTTGGTGGTGGAGATGGTATGATCCAGCAGCATTAAGTTCCGGTCCACAATGACACCTAGTATACGTAGGCTTTCAGAGATGGGTAAAGTAAAGCCTGGTACGGTTAAGGTAGAGGGTCTGAATTTATTAAAGGGTGAGGTAAGAATAAGGCAATGTGTTTTCTTGGTGTTAAGCTTTAATTTGAAGGAGTTGGGTGTTTATTCCAAGGCTGATGTCATTAGTGATTTCGACAAAGCTTGTCCGAAATGGGATGTAAATAGTGACATCGCCTGCATAGATAAATGGGTGAAGACCAAGTTTGAAAGGGCTGCAGCCAGGGAAATCAGCATTACGTTGGCGAGAGTAGGGGAGAGCGGTGAGCCTTGGGGCACTCCACAGACCTGGTGCCACGGAGAGGATAACCTTGAGTTGGACTTCACTTGGTAGGTCCTGGTGGTTAAGAAACTGGCTAGCCAGGCTCGGACATGCCCACTGACACCAAAGTAGTCGAGTAGTCTTAGGATGGCGTGGTCCACCATGTCAAAAGCACTTGACAAGTCAAATTGCAGTAAAAGGATGCTTCTCCCTAATGCTATTTCTTGCTTGAAGCTTGATAGAAGTGTGACAAGCACAGTTTTAGTGCTGTGAAGGGTATGAAATCCAGACTGCGATTCATTGAATATGGAGAACCTGTCCAGTGAGCTGTTTGTTCACCATGCTCTCCATTAGCTTTACAAATAACGGTATTGATGCAATGGGGCAATAGTTTTTATTATTATTATTTATTGCATTTGTATCCCACATTTTCCCACCTCTTTGCAGGTTCAATGTGGCTTACAATACATCATGAATGATGGAAATGTATAGGAGAATATACATTTAGTATAACATAAGGATCTTGGGTACTATGATAATGATGAGACATGATAGTAGAGTAACAAGCAAGTTAGTTAGATCAGTACTATCTTTTTTGGCATCTTTTGGAACTGGGGTGAGTAGTATGTTTCCACGAGTGTCAGGGAAGAATCCGTTGCCTAGCATGAAGTTCAGGTGCTGTGTTAGATCTGCAACGAAGCAAGTAGGTGCACTTTTAAGTAAATAGTTTGGGCAGGCGTCCAAGTAGCAAAACTTACTGGAAAATCTGTGGATCTCTTGCATAATGGAATCGACAGTAAGTGTAGAAAAGCGCAAAAATGTTCTATCTACTGGGCACCCTTCTGGATCCGGAGCTAGATCATCGATGAACTGATCTATTCTTATAGCAGCAGCTTCAGAGAGCATTTTCCATCTCACAGATAGGCTGCAGAGAATACCTTCTCCTGCTTTAGACTTAGCCTGGCCTCAGAATGACATCCTATAGTATATCTCCTATCAAACTGAGCTCTCTTTTTCATCAAGCACTGCCATTTCCTCCCCTCACCCTCCCCACTGACAGTTTGAACTTCGTGGGTGTGGCTTGGATCTCTTTCAGGGAGAGAAAACTAACAACTTATAGCAGCAGCTTCAGAGAGCATTTTCCATCTCACAGATAGGCTGCAGAGAATACCTTCTCCTGCTTTAGACTTAGCCTGGCCTCAGAATGACATCCTATAGTATATCTCCTATCAAACTGAGCTCTCTTTTTCATCAAGCACTGCCATTTCCTCCCCTCACCCTCCCCACTGACAGTTTGAACTTCGTGGGTGTGGCTTGGATCTCTTTCAGGGAGAGAAAACTAACAACTTATAGCAGCAGCTTCAGAGAGCATTTTCCATCTCACAGATAGGCTGCAGAGAATACCTTCTCCTGCTTTAGACTTAGCCTGGCCTCAGAATGACATCCTATAGTATATCTCCTATCAAACTGAGCTCTCTTTTTCATCAAGCACTGCCATTTCCTCCCCTCACCCTCCCCACTGACAGTTTGAACTTCGTGGGTGTGGCTTGGATCTCTTTCAGGGAGAGAAAACTAACAACTTATAGCAGCAGCTTCAGAGAGCATTTTCCATCTCACAGATAGGCTGCAGAGAATACCTTCTCCTGCTTTAGACTTAGCCTGGCCTCAGAATGACATCCTATAGTATATCTCCTATCAAACTGAGCTCTCTTTTTCATCAAGCACTGCCATTTCCTCCCCTCACCCTCCCCACTGACAGTTTGAACTTCGTGGGTGTGGCTTGGATCTCTTTCAGGGAGAGAAAACTAACAACTTATAGCAGCAGCTTCAGAGAGCATTTTCCATCTCACAGATAGGCTGCAGAGAATACCTTCTCCTGCTTTAGACTTAGCCTGGCCTCAGAATGACATCCTATAGTATATCTCCTATCAAACTGAGCTCTCTTTTTCATCAAGCACTGCCATTTCCTCCCCTCACCCTCCCCACTGACAGTTTGAACTTCGTGGGTGTGGCTTGGATCTCTTTCAGGGAGAGAAAACTAACAACTTATAGCAGCAGCTTCAGAGAGCATTTTCCATCTCACAGATAGGCTGCAGAGAATACCTTCTCCTGCTTTAGACTTACCCCTCTACCCACCCACCCCTAGAGTGACATGTCTTATATAACCTCCCTATCAACCCACTCATTACTTTACCTCACCCATTTCTATTCTTCTATCACCTTCTCCCACTACTCCAACCAGAGTTACACCTAATCACACTGACCACCCTTCAACATCTTCTGTCCTTCTGTGACTGTTCTCTTGTGCTTGACTGCTTAAATATTTTAAATTTAAATGCTTTACTTTTTGTCTATTAGATTGTAAGCTCTTTGAGCAGGGACTGTCTTTCTTCTGTGTTTGTACAGCGCTGCGTACACTTTGTAGCGCTCTAGAAATGTTAAATAGTAGTAGTAGTATTCCAGAACAGAGCTGTGGCAGTGATCTCCGGAGACGAAGTATTTTATCTTTAAAGAATGTGGCAAGCTGATCAGCAGATGGGATGACGGTGGATGAGGAGGTGAGCACTGTGAAATCTAGTAATTTGTTGACATAGAAGTAAGGTTTTCTGATGTCCTTGTAATCAGGCCCTATTTTCGTTTTGTAGTACAAAGTTTTAGCTTTTCTGATTGCATATTTGTATACTCGCTGAGAGTTTTTCCAGGCAATGAGGTTAAGGTCATCCTTCTGCTTTCTCCAAACTCTTTCACGCCGCCTAGAGATGACTTTGAGCTCTTTGAGGTCCTCAGAAAACCACGGTGACACCTTTTGCCGCCTAGACGTGTGTGTTTGAATTGGTGCCATTGCGTCCAACACACCCTTGCAGTTTTCATCCCAGTGCAAAAAGAAGTGGTTCAGCCCCAAGATGTTGGTCCCAGTGGACCAGCATGGCTAATATTACTTTTGGCTAGAGTGAGGTTGCTGGTAATATCTCTATGTCAACTTTGGTATTGGTAGTGTTTTTAAGCACTGGTGAGCTTACCCTGCCCCTGCCACCTAGGATTTAAGTGAATGACTCTCAAATAGCTCTCTGTGGGGCAGTAAATACAGCTGCTTTGTCTACTATCTCTAATATAAGTTCAGTTTCTGGTTCATTATTGCTGTGTATGGTGGCTTCCCCTCCTATTGGCCTCCCTGGTATTGGATTCGTAGGAGTCCAGTCAAGATATTTTTCTTATTGATATCAGGCAAGTGGTTTCCAGAACTGAACAATTGCTTCAAGGGACTATTACCCAACGGTGTAACTCACAAGATTCTGTGACTAAATTTGAAAATCTTGACAACAAACTGACCTCAGCTGATGCTAGTCTTAAAGTTGTAGAATCCCAGCTGCAGGTCATTCAGGCTACTGGGGTTTCAGAAATTAAGGACAGCCTTCTGATTTATCATAAGATAGAGGCCATTGAAAATTTATTGAGAATGGGGAATCTTGATTTTTTTTTTTACTTTCCTATAATTAGATTTTGTCTGCCAAATTCTTAGTGATGAGATATTTTAGGAAGGTCTTGAATATTATAAATGCTGAATTTATTGCTTTATCAATATGCTATTATGTTTACAAGAATGTGAATTTGGCTGATGCATATGAGTGTGAATTTGATTTTGTAGCAACTCCTGATAACCCAGGTTTAACAGACTTCCTTGAGTTATTACAAGATAATTTTCCTGAAACAGAAACCCTCTTAGTTTCATTTGCAGAGGAAATGGATAAGTTGAGCATATCAAAATCATACTTAAAAAAAGATGCTTTATTTGTGATCAAATCTCCCCTAGAGTTTTTAAGGAGGGGTGTTAGAACTATACTACCACCTGTTTCTGGAAACAAGACCTTACTGAGATAGTAATTTAGCCACTCTGCTAAAAGTAGATAAAAAACAAGGGAGGCACTATTCATTAAACTGAGGGCAAACATCCAAGCAACAAAAAGATTTTAAATATTGTTTCATCAACCGTTTAGTTATACAGCAATCTATATTTTCAAAACTACTTCAACTTCTGTCCACTGCACCTTCTTCATAGTCTATAGCTAGTTCAGAAATAATCCCGAGCATTTACTTGTGTTCTTAAAGATAAAACTTTCCCTTTGAAGAAATTAGCCAATGAATTAGGCGATAGATAAGAAAAATTGTCAGATCTAGTTAGCTGATCTACTTCTAACAATTAGCTAACTATGCCAAAAATCCTTTTGGTATCTAGTTTTTCTCTTCCTATGATCTTTGAATAAAATTCTTCCTCTTAGATGAAATAGAGGGGCATAATCGACCAGAAACGCCTATCTCCATGGGCGTTAATCTCCGAGAACGGGTCCGTGAAGGGGCGGAGTGAACCGTATTTTTTAAAAAAAATAGACGCCCATGCTTTATTCGCCAAGGTGTGAGCTGGGCGTTTTTGCTTTTCACCGATAATGGAAAATGAAATCGCCCAGCTCAAAAACGAATAAATGCAAGGCATTTGTTCGTGGGAGGGGCCAGGATTCATAGTGCACTGGTCCCCCTCACATGCCAGGACACCAACCGGGCACCCTAGGGGGCACTTTTACAAAAACAAAAAAAAAGGTAAAAGAGCTCCCAGGTGCATAGCACCCTTCCCTTGGGTGTTGAGCCCCCCAAATCCCCCTCAAAACCCACTGCCCACAAGTCTACACCAGTACTATAGCCCTAAGCGGTGAAGGGGGGCACCTACATGTGGGTACAGGGGGTTTGGGGGGGGGTTGGACGACTAGTAGCATTAAGCAGCACAATTGTAACAGGTAGGGGGGGGATGGGCCTGGGTCCACCTGCCTGACGTCCACTGCACCCCCTAACAACTGTTCCAGGGACCTGCATACTGCTGCTTGGGAGGAGGGTATGACATTTGAGGGTGAAAGTAAAAAGTTGTGAAACATCATTTGTTGTGGTGGGAGGGGGTTAGTGACCACTGGGGGAGTCAGGGGAGGTCATCCCCGACTCCCTCTGGGGGTCATCTGGTCATTTAGGGCACTTTTTGGGGCCTTATTCGTCAAAAAACAGGGTCCAGGAAAAGTGCCCTAAATTCTAGCTACAAACGCATCCATTATCGGCGAAGGGCGCCCATCTCTGTTCGGGTGATAACCACGCCCCAGTTCCGCCTTCACCACGCCTCCGACACTCCCCCGTCAACTTTGTCCGCATCCGCGACGGAGTGCAGTTGAAAGCGTCCAAAGTTCGGCTTTCGATTATGCCGCTTTATTTGTTTTTGTGAGAAGAACGCCCATCTCCCGATTTAGGTCGGAACTTGGGCGTTATTCTCGTTCGATTATAAGCAGGATAGTCTTTTTATATTTATGAATCTCTTGCCTCCAAATTGCCTTGTTTTTCATAAGGTTTTTCGTCCAGCTCCATTCCGGTTTCTAACATCCCATTTCAGTAACTTCAACTCTCATCAAACCACTTATCTGATTCTCTCCTCCTAACTCTCCTAGTTATCAATGGGGCAATATCATTCAACACTAACTTACTATTCACATTTCATTCAGAAAAAAAAATGATCTTGCTTCAAATATCCTGAGAAAATCAGATCATCGATTTTGTTCCAAAATTTAATTTGTTCAGTCTCACTCCTAGTTATTTTCACCCATATAATTGACTCATTTGCTCTCCTTTTCTCAATCTCCCTCCATCTGATTACAAATTCTACCAAATAATGATCTGACCAAGGTACTGACTTACAGGATGTAACAGAAAAATTACAATCAGGAGAATTAAGGTAAACTAAAAAAATCCAATAGATGCCCTTCCTTGTGTGATTTCCCCAAAGAAGAAAATGTTAATCCCAACCAATCCAGAATATTAAAAAAAAATCTAATGTCTTTGCATCATCTGTCTGATCCAAATGTAAATTAATATCTCCTAATATTAAAACTGAGCTTTAATTTACCATATTCCTAGAAATATCTCTCACTGCTGACCATTTTCCTGGCAGACAATAGGTTAATATACAGCAGATTTTATCTTTAAAACTTCAACCTTAACTTCACAAACCAAAATTTCCAATTCAGGGAGACTAATTATCTCTCTAATCATTAAGTCAAAAAACATCTTGTAAATAATGAGTAATCCCCCTCCATGTTTATGTGGTCTTGGTGCATTAACTATTTTATAACCCAAAGGACATAACTCATTTAACCTAGGATTGTCCTTTACAGTCAGCCAGGATTCTGTTATAAATAAAAGTCCTACTTGATGTTCATCCAGCAAATCTTTAACTATTTCTATTTTATTAAATACTGATCTTATTTTTATATAAAAACATGGAATGGGAGTGAATGAATCAGAATCATAAGTTTGTAAAGGCACTCTCTTCAAATTAGAACTGTTCCTTTTACAATTTAAAGTCTTAGTCCCCTTTTCCTTTCTCCTTCCAATGTTAGAGATTATCTCCTGTTGCATAGATCTGGAACAATCTATCAAATTTGAACTGACAACTACTGTTGAACACCAGGGTCTCATTTTTATTTCTTCCTTCTCCTTTTTTCTTTTCCTCTCTACCTCTGTCTCTGATATTGATTTTCCATCCATCCATTTTTCTCTGTTTCTCGCTTCTGTTCATCTCTACTCAGTAGCTGGATTATACCCCTCACTCTCCCTTTCTTTTCCTTCTATAGTCCTCAGTTTCCCTCTTTTCACATCCTGACTACCTATGAGCTTTCCACCTTCCACTTTCACCTCTGGTACAAAATAAGTACCTGAATATATGTAAACCTCTTTGACTGTAGTTGCAAAAACCTCAGAAAGGCGGTATATCAAGTCCCATTTCCATTTCCTAGCTCTCATTTATCTTCCTCCAATTCTTATTTCCCCACCAGCCCCAGCTGTTTACCTATCATTCAAGCCCTTCTGAAATCTAGCCCCTTTTTACTTCCTCTTACCTGCTACCCAGTTTCCTCATTCCCTTCTCAAATCTGTCCCTTTTGTCTGCTCCTTTCCAGAACCTATCAAACCTTTCCCACCCCTTCATATCCCTTCACCCCATTCCCTTTCTCACCCTCTCCCTCCCTTCAGTATTTCCCCTTCACACCTCTCCCTCTTTTCACACTTTCCCTCCTTCCTTTCCATTCTGATCCCTTCCCTCTGGTCCACTGCACTCTCCTCTCCTTCCCAACCTGCATCCTGAGCCCCTTCTTACCCTTTGCCCGCCACATCCCCCTTTCCATTCCCTTCATCAGCCCCTAGCCCCCTCTTCCCAGCCCTAGCATCAGGCTCATCTGTTAGCCCTAACCCCCTTCTCTCACCCACCTCCCTGTCAGCCCCTACCTCAGTCAGCCTTCTGCCCTCAACCTCCTTCCCTCAGGGCCCAGTATAGAACCCTTCTGATAGATTCATCTTTTGGCATCTGCTCTTTATCCCATCCCTAGCCCCTGTGTTAGCTGAAAGTCTCTTGCTCCAGCCCCAGGATCTGCACTTTTCTCAGCCCTAGTATGTACCCCTTTCTGTTATCCCCATCATCTGCCAATATGAGACCTCTTCTGTCATCCCCAACCATGAATCCACCCCAGAACCCTTCTCTCATCTCCCACCCTTAGCCCCCATGTGAGCTCCAAGTCCCAGCATCAGCATCAGTCTCTTCTCCCTGCCCTACTCACAGCATCAGTTCCCTTCTACACTGTTTCAGCACCTTTAACTAAGCTGCAGGAGTTTTCATCTTCATTTCTGCTACTTTGCTTGTCCTGTAGTGGCACTGGCTGCTGGCACCAGCAGGAGTTAATATCAGAGAGTATATAATTTCTCTATAATACAAGAAGTACTTGTATTCTGATTTTGACAGCACTGCTAGAGGTCATTGGTGTGATTTTGGATCCTGGCATAGTATCAGGCAGGTGTGGAGGGGCATTGCTTCTGCCCAGGACCATTGGACGACCACTGCTGACCCCTAGTAGGTCCAAAGAGGGGTTGGGGAGGGTGGGTGGAAGTCAAGGGGAAAATGAATCAGAGGCAGGGTTTGTCACTTAAAGGATGGTACAGATTGGGGGTGTGTGGATAAGTACCAACAATAGTCAATCCAGGCCACAAGTACCTTGCAGGATCCCAAAAAGTAGCAAGATTCAATGCTACTTACCCCTAGAGATTAGTAGTGGATTCTCCAGCTCTGTCTTAATAATGGTCTATAAACCTTTCCTCCAGAAATCTGTATAAACACGCCACTCATAATTTTGTAGACCTCTATCATATCTCCACTCAGCCGTTTCTTCTCCAAGCTGAACAGCACTTAGCCTCTTTAGCCATTCTTCATATCTAGATGTGACTAAGGACCCTGTTTACTAAGCTGCACTACAGGTGCGCCTAGCGTTTTTAGCACGTGCTAATGCTAGAGTCAGCCATAGGAAAACAGGGCCCTAAGTCTACATCAGATCGTAGAAAATTATTTTTGGCTTCGCGACAAGATGTAGTATCTTAAGGTGCTTCCTTTTTATTGGCATGTCCCTGTAAATGTTTAGTTAAATATCTTGGGGTAAAGTACACTTTCTTTCTTCCTGAACAATTGAAGACTTTCATTGACTTAAAGAAGATCTCAGCTAGAGAATCTTGAGTCTTTGTGTGTGTAATTTAATAATGCACTGGTTTCACGTTGTCAAGCCTAAGTTGTTAGTTTCTTTTAATTTTCCTCCCATTTTCATTCTTTCCCTTCCAATTTTTGTGGTTCAAGAAGGATGTTAGACTGTTTTTTTTCCTTTTTATTTCTTAGCCCTGCTTGCAAAAGCGCGCTAACATTTTTATTGTATACTAAAAATTAGTGCGAACTAACCACGTAGACACCCATAGGAATATTCCCCTGGATTATACAGAGCACCCTTAGAGATCCACGCTGAAATCAGCACCGATTCTAGAACAAGGTGCGCAACTTAATTGGCTTAACATGTTAATCAGTGTTGATAACAGCTCTTAAGCAATAATGAGCACTAATTGGCACTGATTATAATTTACACGCACAACTTGCTAAGCGTATTCTGTAGCAAAGTACACTGAACTTCTAATGTGCAGATAAAAAGATGCATGGTTATGGATGGAGAAATGGGCATTTCGTGGGTGTTCTGACATTTACACTCTGAAGGCAAAAGCAATATTACTTTCTATGCCCCAATTAGTGACACTTCTGTTACATTCTGCTGAGATGAGGAGTGGCCAGAGCACCGGGCTTGAAATCCAGAGGTGGCCAGTTCAAATCCCACTACTGCTCCTTGTGATCTTGGGCAAGTCACTTAACCCTCCATTGCCTTAGGTACAAACTTAGATTGTGAGCCCTCCTGGGACAAAGAAATATCCAGTGTACCTGAATGTAACTCACCTTGAGCTACTACTGAAAAAGGTGTGAGCAAAATCTAAATTAATAAATATGGGCACCTACATGGTTAGCGCATGCTAATTTTTAGCACACGCTAAAAACACTAGCGTGCCTTTGTAAACAGGGCCCTTGGTTTTCTTGCAATAATTGTTCCATATTTCTTTACCAAGTGTTAATGCTTGTTGAAAAGTGCTTAAATCGTAAATAAAGAAATTTAAAAAAAAAAGTATATTTACCACCTACATAGTATGGGGGTCATTTACATAGTGGCAGTAAGCCCAATGCAGGCCTACTATACGGTAAAACAGAACTGTGCAAAGTACTACTACTACTACTACTATTTAACATTTCTAGAGCGCTACTAGGCTTACGCAGTGCTGTACAATTTAACATAGAAGGACAGTCCCTGCTCAAAGTGCTTAGAGAAGGAGTGGGGAAGGTAGGTTCTTTCCAAACAGAGAGAAAGACGTATGATTAAAAAAAAGTTTATTGGTAACATCAAAAAAAGTATGACTCAACACAGCCGTGTTTTGGCGCTGGAGCGCCTTCTTCAGGAGTCTACAAAATTAAATATAAAGGTAAGCATAAACAAGAGAGAGAAAAATAAGACACACAATAATAAAGTAACAAAAAATCTTTCTCTCTGTTTGGAAAGAGCCTACCTTCTCCACTCCTTCTCTACTTTGCACTGTACTTTTCTTGTGGGGATCAAGTGCACCTCCACACTTGGTGTGGTCTCTCTCCCGCTAAAACAGAGCTGCCACCAGCCCAATGCAGCCACCGGTGGTAATTCTGACTGGAGCGTGCACCATTTCCGTTGCCTCAGGAATGTTTTTCCCTAGCGTGGCGCTAACCTGGCAGTAAGCCACCACCATGCACTGCCTGGTTACCGCAGGAGCCCTTATTGCCACCTTAATGGGTGGTGATAAGTGCTTCCCACTGCATGGTCATTTTACCGGCTATGGAAAAAGGGCCCTGGAACACAGGAAAAATGGCCCCTGCTGCTACCGCAGGGCCCTTTTCCCCTGTAGCCTAGTAAAAGGACTCCTATATGAGAGATGTTGGAATTGGAAGTAGATGAAGTTCCTTCAAGAAGACCTTATAATGTTTCTTAGATGAAGTGTTATAACCAATGTTGTCATCAATTTACTTTGATATTCTAAACTATTTGTCTTACGATTTTTATTTCTTGTATCTTGTACATAATTGTTGAATACTGGAGAACCCAAAAAGGGACCTTTAAAAAAAAAAAAGCTTAAAGCCACTCAGGTCTCTAGTGCTCTTTTGTTTTTAATATTTTTGAACTTAACCCTTTACAGTTGTTACAGGAAGCTCACTAACTAGCAGGAAACCCTTTACAGTCTGTGTTTCTAGGTTTAAATGTTTAGAGGGGAGAGAAGTTTTGGCCACAGACCCTACAAACTGATTATGTAAATGCTTCAGAGGTGCCCCTCATCCCATCCAACAAATTTGATCACTTTTTGTTCCCATTTCCAGATCATTTATATCTATTTTAAAAAGACATTGGTCCCAGTATAGAACTTTGTTATACTCCACCATTTACCATCCCATACTGAGAAAATTGATCACTTAATCCTACTTTCTGTTTTCTTTCAACCAATTCCCAGCCCATAACTGGATATTGCCTTCTTTCCCATGGCTTTTTAGTTTCTTTGAGAATCTCTCATGGGGAACCTTTTCAAAAGTTTTCTGACAATCTAGATATACACATCTACTGGCTTGCCTATATGAACATGCTTATTCATGTCTTTAAAAAAATGTAGCAGATTGGTGAGGCAAGACTTCCCCTACCTAATCCATATTGACATCCCATTAAACCATGTCTATCTCTGTGACCTTGTGAAACTGCTGTCAATGTTACAGCCAGTATTAGCTGCTCCAACCTTTCCTCGATAAAGACCAAGACCTCTAGTTATGGTGTGCATTATGCTAAATCCTGCATATGTGAGAAATAATATTTTCCCTCTATTGTACTTTATTCAGGCTGTACTCTTTTTAGGAAGGATAGAGATGGCTGAAAAGGTGGAGGTGTAGAGCTGTAGGGAAAAAACAATATGAATGCAGTTGAAAATTAAGGCAGTTGGGGAAAGGAGGAAGCAATATGGATTGTCTTTTACAGTACGGGTGTCGTTTACATACCTCCAACACAATGAAAAGCAAGGTGCTGTTGCTGGGAGATTTCAACCTCCCAAATGTGGATTGGAGTGTTTCATCTGCAGAATCAGAAAAAAGTAGATAGATAGTGATGCCTTTCAAAGTTCTCTGCTCAGGTAAATGGTGACAGAACCCACAAGAAAAGGGGTGACGCCGGATCTTGTGCAGGCAAATGGGGAAAATGTGTCTAATGTCCGGGTGGGTGCCCTCCTGGTTCGATATAAAGCAAAATGTAGACACACAAAACTCAAGTCCTGGATATCAAAGACGATGACTTTAGCAAAATAAAATAGTAATGAAAAAAAAACAAGCAGGTTTGGAGGATATAAGAGAAGTGGAAAACAGTGGTCCATGCTGAAAGAAGCTATAAAAATGGCATTGGATCTTTATGCAAGGAAAGTAAAATGCAAGAGGAAAAGGAACCCGATGTGGTTCACCAAACATGGGTCTCTGAAGGAATAAAGGCAAAACAGGGAGTTTATGAAGTACAGATGAATGCAAAAAGAAGAACACAGAAAAGAATACCACATAAAACTCAAAGAAGTGGAGAGAAATATGGTTGTCATAAGTGCAGGTTGAATGAAAAATGGCTAGAGCTATAAAGAGAGGTGACAAGACCTTTTCAGGTATATTGGAGAAAGAAGAAAGGAATTGTGAGGCTGAAAGCTGTTGAGAACCGATATGTGGAGAGTGATGAGGAAAAAGCTGAATTTTAAATGAGCGTGTTCAATTATTTTCTCCAGGGTGACTATGAATAATATACCAGTTCAATCAAACACATTATGAATTCATTTGGAATGAAATACCACATAGCTGAAACTTTGTGAAAGCTTACGTTTTTGGCTAATTCTTTTCAAATATGGTGGTCCACCTCACTTGTTTGGGGGATGAGGTTGGTGTTTTTGGTATAAATATTATTACTTCTGGACACACAAATTAAAGGGCTGTCTGTTGAAGTACAATTAAAACAGAATCTATTCTTCTCTTCCTTGAGAAAAATGCAAGTAGATCTCAAAGGAAGTGGTCAATATGATCGTTATTTTAGAAACATAGCCACATGTAAATAATCACATTTTCACATGTACTGTATATCATATACATGAACGCAAGCATTGCTATACTGGGACAGACCGAAGGTCCATCAAGCCCAGTGTTCTGTTTCTTTCAGTAGCCAATCCAGGTCACAAGTATCTGGCAAGATCCCAAAAGAGTAAAACAGATTCTGTGCTGCTTATCCCAGGATTAAGCAGTGGATTTTCCCAAGTCAATCTTAAAAAGGGCTTATGAACTTTTATTTTAGCAACTTGTCCAAACCTTTTTTTAAATCTAGAATGCTACTATATACAGGTGAAGATCTACATCATACAGAAATTTGATGGGTGTGTGGTTTGGCCATTACTAAAATATACGTCTATTCCATATTTTATAAAAGCAGAACACGTATATGAGAAAAAAATGTCTACATGGGGTTTTACATCAGCTCAAAGGCATGCAGAGGCTTTATAAAAGTGCTTGTTTCTGCCAGGCTTATATATGAGGGATTAAGGATGTCATTTTCCTTAATCTCTTAGGTGTCCCTTTACTAAGGTGTGCTGAAAAATGGCTTGTGGTAGTGTAGGCACGGGTTTTGGGTGCTCGCCGGTCCATTTTTCAGTGCGCCTATAAAAAAAGGCCTTTTTAAAATTTTGGCCAAAAATGGACGTGTGGCAAAATCAAAATTGCTGCGCGTCCATTTTGTGTCTGCGACCTTACCGTCAGCAATTGACCTAATGGTAAAGCCTCACGTGGTAACTGGGCGGTAATGACCTACACGTGTCAAGTGCCACTTGGCGCGTGCCCAAAAGTAAAAATGATTTTTCTGCCGCGCGTATAAGACATGCGTCAAAAATGAAATTACTGCAAGAGCCACGTGGTAGCTGGGCAGTAAGTCCATTTTGGCGCACATTGGATGCGCGTAGATGCTTACGCGATTTAGTAAATGGGCCCCTTATTGTTTATTTGGCGCACCTCCAGAATAAAACTAAATTAAATTGTGGCCTAACTAGTTAATTGGCAGCACTTACATGTGTAGGGGCCCTGTGTACTAAGGTGCACTAATGCTAGGGACACTCATTCCTATGGGTGTCTCTAGCATTAGCGTGCTCTAATTTTTAGTGCATGCTAGGAATTAACCAGCGCGATGTAGTAAACAGGGCCCTAGGTTTGTAAAATGGGGCAGCTACATGTGGAAGCTGCTGGGTCCATGCTATTTATATTTTAAGGTGTACATTTGTAAAATAGCTGCTTCAGCAGTATACGCTACCAAATACGTTCAGAGTTGCACTTGTATTTTAGAAAGGCTCTGCATTGGCAGATCCTTTTGTAAAATACCACTGGAGCTGAACACGTCCCAAACTGGGCATCTCATTTCCAATCTCTATCTTCTATGTGAAATAGGACTCCCCATTAATTCATTTAGGGGCCCCTTTACTAAGGCATGGTAGGCCTAATGCAGGATGCGCTGAGGCATCTCATGGTAGTTTCCTGCTCAGCGCACGCTAATCCCATGCTGGAAAATATTTTTTATTTTCCAGTGTGGGAAAAATACCCATAGGCGAAATAGTAGGTGTGCCTGCACTACCCAATTAGTGCAGAGGTGTAGCGCAGGAGCCATTACCGGATCCTAAATAGGTGGCAGGAAGGGCTCACGCACTAATGGGGAAATTAGCACATTACCATTACAAAAAATAAAAAAAAGATGCAGCCATTTTACTGGCATGCTAAAGGTGGCTGCAGCATGTGGTAAACCCATGCATCAAAGGTTAGCGCAGGCCACCTTTTAGTGTGCCTTAGTAAATGGACCTCTTAAACTTGAGTCTCTGAGCTCAAAGAGTGCTGGGTAAAACCCCCCAAATGCTTCAACTTGTCATCGTACAAAACCCTTTACATTTGGGGCTTTATTGTTCAGGAATTTATGCATTGTTTCTTTTTAATTCAATGAAACTAAACTTCACTAAACCAGGGTTGCATTAATATGCAGAAAGACGAAGCTCACAGCAAGAAGCGATTTGCCTTTGAAATAGAAGCACGTTTAAAGCTAGTGTTAGTGTGGGAAGACTGGAGAAAAGACATTAACAATTATACATACAGAGTGACTGGATCATCAGGAGAATTTCTTTGCCAGAAATTATGTAGATGTAATAAAAAAAAAAAAAAAAAAATTCCAGAGAGAATACAATATAAGTGACAGCACACATTACCATGGCAATTAAACTACTATTAAGTTAAACTACAATATTTTCACGTGCAGCCTATTCTCCTTAAATGAAAACACATTTCTCAGGCTGTAAAACTAGTTAAGTATAAAGAAATGATAATTTGTGCAATTTTCTTGGAAATTTTGATGAAAGTGTCAGGAAGTTATAAGCTTTCTATGCATGATTGACTTGTGTTTTATTTTCACCTTTCTCCAATAGGTTTAGAAAATGCTTTGAGACCCATTTTAAATAGAACGTGGAGATCAGAATTGAGATGCCCTGCTCGAGATGTGCTCAGTTCTGATAGTATTTAGAAAAGGATCTGCTAATGTAAAGCCTTTTCTATAGTACCTTCAGGTGTGCATGCTGATACATGCTGCGTGAAAATCCATTTTACAACTGTAGTGTGGAAACATGCTAATGTACACATGTAAGCTGTGAATTACTGATCTACATATATAAATATCAGCACTTATAGGTATATGTCAGCCATTTTGCAGAAGGTGATTGCAGCTAATTAACTGTGAAATCTGTAATTTAAAAAACAAATTTTTATTGGAAGGGAAAGAATCAAAGGGCTGCCCATTATGGGCCACCTGAAGAATCCATGCGGAAATGATTTCCACCTAAGCATATTCTATAAGTGGTGCCTAGAATATGCTTAGTTGATATCCCAGCGCCTAAAACTACATGCCTCCATTTACACCAACGAAAACATGGCATAAATCCCTGCATGTAGATGTATGTGCACTGGGCTGTATTCTATAACTATGCATATAAATTTGGGAATGCCCATAGCCATGCCCCTTTTGAACTGTGCACATGAGAATGTAGACACAGTTCATTACAGCATACGCTTAGCGAGTTGTGTGAGTAAATTCTAATTATTGCCAATTAGTGCTCATTATTGCTGGTTAGGTGCTATGATCAATGCTGATTAGCTTGTTAAGCCAATTAAGTTATGCGCATTGTTATAGAATACACTTGGATTTCGGCGTGGATCTCTAGGCACGCTATATAGAATCCAGCATTATGTGCTTTTGATCAGGTGTAAATCCTGGTGGGTGAATTTTCCCACATGCATATGTATTTCCTTTCTAAAACAGTGATACACGCAGAGATTATAATCTCACGCAATCTCTGTTCACATTATTCCCAAACCATACCCCTTGACATCTCTAGTGTAGATTTGCACGTGTAAATATCATTTTTCTGCAATTGGGTTTTATGTGGGCATGTGATATATGTGTGTAATTATATGTAAATCCCCATATTTACATATGTAAGTCATAAATAAGCCTTCTCAAATAACCCTTGTATCTTTAAACTAGAAAATGCTAATATACTTATGTTAATAAGCCCTCTCTGTGGCCTTTCCATTCCCTTGACAAACATATGCCACGACTCACTATAGTTAATAGTAGATAGTTTAAAGAACAGTTGGTTTGTTTCATAATGCATGGAATATTTCTTAGGTAATCAAAGGGCGAAGGGAGAGTGCTATAATATACACTGCCTTACATTAATTCTACAAAGCATACATTTAATGGAATGGCTACTAGTAGCCAGGCCATTGCTAACTGTAAGGACATTTTTATCCATAAAGTTTGCATTGTTTTATAATGTGCCTTTGAGTACCCTAAAACTACATTATTAGTCTTTTGATATCTCTTGGGCTCTTGATAAGCTGAGACGGCTCTGCTTCAAAACCTTACTCCTGCAGTCTCAAGTTGCTCAGTCAGTGACCTGCAGTTCATTTGTAGGGTACGTTATAAACACATACTACAGAATGCCCATGTGGCTGCCAAGGAGCATTGTGATTATTGGTGCATTTAATGCCATCAGGAAAGGTACTCATTACATTCCTCTAAGGAGCCTGATGGGAAATTATATTTAAAGCTAGATCTATTTTTAATGTTAGGTTAATATCATTTGGCTGTTATTCCCTTAAGGCCTAAGCTTTCTTCAGTTAGTTCAGCCCTGTTTTTGTAACTCTAAATTTCACATAAATAATGTCTTTTAAAACATATTCTGGGCAGTCACAAAAAATAATTTTGTACAGTAATTACTCAGAAAGATACTCTACCCTCTGTAACAATGTGATTGCATATTTCAAGTTCACGAGCAGCCTTATGCTATTGAATACAGGTAGGCTGTGGGTGCTAATATTTAAAGAGAGAGAGATAGCAGCTTTTGAACTTGAACATGGACAAAAAACAATTGCTGCTTAAAAGTGCATGTTTTGGACTGAGATAGCTTCAAAGGATGCTGGTAAAATTGGGAAGTTAGAGTATCATAATATCAAAGCTATCATATAGGCTGAAGTTGCCAAGGTGCATTTTAAAAAAGGAGTTGACAGATATAAATGATTCCAATTTAACCTATCAACTGCTAGACAGATGGTGAGTACAAATAAAAGTATTCAAACATCATGCTTAATATGCAACTAATCTATTACAGGTATATTTATGTAATAATGCTAATATACCTCTTCTGTAGTTTCATCCAGTTCAAACCATTTTGATTTGTGTAGGATCTGATCCACACTACTGCTAATACTATTGAAAAATCAAAACCAAAATAAGCAGAGTAATACTGTCTATATATAAAAAAAAATGATAGGGGGAAAAAGTCTCAATAAGTGCAGCAATTGTTTAAGCGTGAAACCTATTGCACGCACAACAAGTCATCAAAGACTGAAAAAAAACCCCAATCAGCAAAAATCATTAAAAAAAATTTTTTTTCAAATGCTGCTTTAATAACCCAAAACATTCTAGTGCAAAACTAATCAGCCAACTTGCGTGTAAAAACAACAAAAAACCACTTATCTTCTTTATGTGGTATATGTCCCAATCTGTTCCTGCTCGCGTTTGGAATCCGACGGTCCCATTTCGAGATTCTTCTTCAGGGAGCCAAAACGCGGAACAAAGGGGAACTAATAACACGCTTCATTTTTTTGATATATAGACAGTATTACTCTGCTTATTTTGGTTTTGATTTGTGTAGGATCACCATAGGTGGACTTCCTTAAGAGATCAAATCTCTCAATTATTCAGGAAATAATATTACATGCATCTCTAGTGAACGCCCTGACCCACCCATAAGAACATAAGATTAGCCATACTGGGTCAGACCAATGATCCATCTAGCCCAGTATCCTACTGCCAACTGTGGCCAATCTAGGGCACAAGTACCTGGCAGAAACCCAAATAATAACAGCATTCCATGCTACCAATCCTGGGGCAAGCAGTGGCCTCCCCATGTCTGTCTCAATAGCAGACTATGGACTTTTCCTCCAGGAACTTATCTAAACCTTTTTTAAACCCAGATATGCTAACCACTGTTACTATATCTTCTGGCAAAGAGTTCCAGAGCTTAATTATTCATTGAGTGAAAAAATATTTCCTCCTATTTGTTTTAAAAATATTTCCATGTAATTACATTGAGTGTCCCCTGGTTGTTGGAGATCAATAGAAAAAGTAACAAAACTATTAATGAATTTGGTTTAATGGTATCTCTACTTCCTTAACATTATAATCTCACTAACTATCAACAATAGGCAGAGTGGTTTGTCCAGATACCTTCTTAATATTCAAAAAAGAACAAAATTGTTCTGGGAGAAAGAACATATATTGAACATTCATATATTTCAGCAAGCATTTACACAGATATCGAAGGAAGAAATAGGCAGCTAAGGAAATAGTTTCTAGATGCATGGCTAAGGATAACTTACATCTTTCCTGAGTGACTCTCGCCACATCAAGATATACCCATATACTTTGACCCAAGAACTCATTATTTGGATTTCTAAAGTAAAGTCTTAGAATAGCATTCAAATCCTGTTCAAAGACAAAGCTCACTAACAAAGTGGCTCGCACTTATATTTCCTAGGTAGAAGACTCTAGAATTGCTAAAATATCCAGAACTTGTTATTAACAACATTTCTGTCTCTTTGAGGGATATTATAATTCTTATTGATAGGAGGAAAAGCTGTTTCTCCTATCCAAAAAGCTTGTATCAGAAAGCTCTTCCAAGTGGTTACTGGAGTTTGTTCATACACTTTTGGGAAATTCAGTACCCTTAAATTCAAATGTCTGAAATGATTTTCAACTTGCTCCATCTTCCAATGTATTAACATTTTATCCTTAACCAATGCACTAATAGCAGACTTGATCTCTTCAATCTTCTTCTCAACTACCTGGATTTCCTGCTGAACGTTTGGGTAGTAGTCTCTTGTTTCTGAGCCAATTGTCCCACCTTGTTTACTATTGAAGATAAATCCAAAGAGCACTTAGAAAGCAAAGAATCCATCTTAGCCAACATATGCCATATTGTCTGCAAAGAGATCTCTGCACCTAGCAAAGGTGGTGACATATCTGGGATAGCAAGGATCTCTTGAGTTACACTCTCCATGTTGGTAGCTGAAGCTTCCATTGTTGAGTTGCCTCCTCTCATATCCAACCATTGAGCGCTCACCTTCTTCAGGAGCCTCCAGTCCTAACGCTGACTGATATTTTTGCCCCCCCCCCCCCCGAGTTGTCCCACCAGAGTTGTTCCAGTACTGTCAGATTGCACAGCTGCTCAAACGTAACCCCAGGGGCCCTTTTACTAAGCTGCATAAGCATCTCGTATGCCCATTATGCGCCAAAATGGAGTTACTGCCCGGCTACCTTGTGGCTCTTGTGATAATTTCAATTTTGGTGCATGTCTGATAGATGTATCTGAAAAATAATTTTTATTTTTGGATGTGTTTATCGGACACGCACTAAATGGCATTTGACGCACGTAGGTCATTACCGCATGAGACTTTAACACTAGGCCAATGGCTGGCGGTAAGGTCTCAGACCCAAAATAGACGTGCACCAATTTTGATATTACTGCATGTCCATTTTCGGCAAAAATTAAAAAAGGTATTTTTTTACAGGCATGCTGAAAAATGGACCTGTGCCCACCCAAAACCCGCACCTACACTACCGCAGACCGTTTTTCAGTGCACCTTAGTAAAAGGACCCCTCAATTAGCAATGATTTCCTCTCAAGATAGGCTGCAATACAGGTAGACAACTGAAGGAAATAGGTAGTGGATTAATGAGACTATATAGGAATTGCCACCCTTGGGGTGGGTGGGCTGTTCTGTCTGGCAGACAATTACTCCTTCTGCGCAATTACTCCAGCTTAAACCATGCTAAGCAGTCTGGCCACCAATATTCAACTGCACTTACCTAGACATCGCTGCTTAATATCACCTCTGACCACCACAGCACTGTCAGTTTGTGCAGGGCAGAGCTTGAGTGGAGTTGGTATTTAACTGATTGCAGCAATATTCATCCTGCTGATTGATTAAGTAAGCACATAAAGTTAAGACAGCAAAACTTTTTCCACCAAGCTAACTGGAAACCAGTCTGAATATCAGCCGGTGCCTGGTTAACTTCTGGGTGACGGCACTGACCCAGACATTCAGGGGCTGATATTCAGAGTGCGGGAGTTATCCGGGTTACCTCCCACAGTTGGCACTGAGTCCGGATATTCAATGCAGGGCCATTTTATCCAGTTTATTTTTGGCTGGTTTAAACTTAACCGGCCAAGTTGAAACCACCCAAAGATAGGCCAGCTATTTTGTTGGCCCAACTTGGCTGTCAAACTTAGCTGGTGATGCGGCAAATATTCATGGATAGCTGGCTATATCGAGTGATATAGCTGGTTATTCACTAAGCGCTGACTGCAAATATTCAGTAGGAGATAACTGGTTATCTCCCAGTGAATATTTGTGGATCACCAGTAAAGTGCTCTTTGACCACCCAGGAGCCATTCCTGGCTGGTTAAATAACGCTGAATATCAGATGGTCAGTTTCAGAGCCTGGTCATAGCCTGGCTTTGAATATTTGGGTTTAATTTAGCCTATGGCTGTCAACGAGTTAAATACTGCTGACCACCGTGGACTGAATACCATCCAAAATATTCTTGGGAGGGAAGGGTACAAGATGGTCCGTGATGTAGAATGCTGAAATAAGAGCAACATTTGTGATGGGAAAGAAGAAGGCTAAACAAAAGATCTATCTGATTGAACTTCATAAATTGGTTTGTGGGCCAATAGATACTTTTATCATTCTGGAGCCTTAGCGCTTTGCAAATCCCACCATTCAGGATTGGAGCAAACTTGCCAGTTGAACTGGGTATAACACTTAGCTCCAGTGACAAGGCTGCTATTCCACATCCATGGATGTATGAGTTTCAGCTATCTGCTTCAATAGGATTGAAGCAAGTTTCTGGTGCTTTGGGAGGCAACTGTTGTCTTTATCACATCTTCCCTCTCATACCTTTCTTCCAAAGTATACATATTGAGATCTTTAAGACTATTCACATACACTTTATGACGAAGACCACTGATTATTTTAGTAGCCACTCTCTGGACCTATACCATCATTATTTATATCTGGGAGGGGTGGGGGAGGATTATTTTCCCAATAGGAACTTGCCACAGTTGGCAACTGTTTCCCTAGCTTGGAGGACCAGAGAAAGGAATCTTTAATTTTTCTCCAATGTGGGATAAGAGCACTAACAGTATTTTCAGCACTGGTGTAATTGTCTTCTCCTGAGACTGGACAAGGAGAGTATATTACATTGAAGGATGCCCGAACTGGTGTAAGAATACAAGGTACCTTTTCTAAATCTGATTAATGTTTAAAAATTCTTATATACCATAGATCTTAAAATTCTCTGCAGTTTACAATATGATATAGAAACATTAAAAATGAAAGCATACAGTATAATGAAAATAAAAATCAAATAATCATTTAACATGTAAGACCTAATCAATATATATTTATTCAAATAAAAAAAAATTCAAGTTCTTTTTAAAATCCTTTACAAATATGTATATATTTACTAAAAACACAGATGCCATTTAAGTGATCAGGACCATTGGCAGAGTGAGAGAGGTGAAAGTGAATAACATTGGAGGTCATATTTCTGGCCTACAGGCTTCCAATGTATATAACTTGGCTATGAATAAGAAAATGGAAAATTCAGAGAAGTCAAGGACTAGAAACGTATGTTTGATTAATTGTTCCCAAAATCAAGCTGCTAGCTCCCCAGGAACTGCTCAAGAAATACTTGAAGGAGGTGTTAAAGATTTCAAAAGAACATATGCTCGGGATAGCAAATTTGTTTTATGTGCCATCTGGTAAACGAGATATCAATTCAGTGTAGGAAGGCTTGGACACTGTAAAATTAGACTGGCTATATCAGCCTGTTGGGAGAGCTCTCAGTATGGACTTGCTATGCAGGATACTCTAGTTGCCTTCTTCAGCCAGGAGTCCTATCCTTGGTGCTAGGACTATGTTCTTTAAACATAAGGAGATTTCCTTTTCTACTCAGTAGCAAGATCTACCCAATGTACTGGTAAAGTATTACTTCATCTGCAGTAGGTGACTGGGTGATCATATCTGATGATCTTAAGGTGACATCAAAAGCTAGAAGGATGCTTGGGTGTATATGGAAAAGAATAGCCAACAGGAAAACAAGGTCATAGATTCTTTGTATAAGTGTCTGGTGAGATGCAGTTTAGAATATTGTGTACGATTCTGCAGACTGCACCTTCAAAAAGATATAAACAGGATGGCTTAGGTCATAGATCCTCTGTGTAAGTGTCTGGTGAGATGCCATTAAGTATATTGTGTATAATTCTGGATACCGTAACCGTACCTTCAAAAAGATATAAATAGGATGGAGTAGGTCTTCATCATAAAATGTATAGGGACAGACTTAAAGATCTCAAAATGTATACATTGGAAGAAAGGTGTGAGAGGGGGCATATAATAGAGACATTTAAATACTTCTAAGGCATAGATACACAGAAGGTAAGCTCCATCGCTGGCCGTTTTCAAATCTAAGCTAAAAGCCCACCTTTTTGATGCTGCTTTTAACTCCTAACTCTTATTCTCTTGTTCAGAACCCTTATTTTATCATCCTCACTTTAAATATTCTCTTCTCTTGTTTGTTCTGTCTGTCTGTCCTAATTAGATTGTAAGCTCTGTCGAGCAGGGACTGTCTCTTCATGTTCAAGTGTACAGCACTGCATACGTCTAGTAGCGCTTTAGAAATAAGTAGTAGTAGTAGTCTTTCAACTGAAAGGAAACTCTGTAATGAGGAGGCATAGGATGAAGGTGAAAGGGGATAGATTCAAGAGTAATCTAAGAAAATATATCTTTATGTTAAGGGTGCAGATGCATGGAACAGCCCCCTAGTGGAACTGGTGAAGGCAAAGACTGAATCTGAATTCAAAAAAGCAAGGTACATGCACTTTGGATCTCTAAGGGAGAGGAAGGGATGGATGGGCAGACTGGATAGGCCATATAACCTTTATCTACCATTATTTTCTATGGGGTAAATATTCAGCTAGCAGTGGTCAATGATTTTTTTTTTTGCTGCTACTGACTTTATGCCTGGATGTTCAATGCCAGGCTGTGCCCAGGTACCAGCATTGACTATCTAGGTATCTGTGGCTGATTGGGACTTAATTGATTAAGTGCCAACATTTAGCCTTAACCGGGTAAGTTCAACAGGCCAAAGATAGTACTGCTATTTATTTGATCTTATTTGGCTGGCTAACTTAACTGGTTAAGGGCTGAATAAATGGTACTTAACCAGTAAAGTGCTCAGTCTTCCCAATCTACCTCTTGACTGCCCACTGAACAGCTGGTTTTCACTAAGGTGGTTAATTTATATGCCACTGAATATCAGCAGATAGCCCCCCCCCCCCCCCACCCACACACATATACAATTTAACCAGGCAGGAGCTCTGCATGTTATCTTTTAAGAAGGTTTTTTTTTATATTTTTTTATTCTTGGGATATGTATTGGGTTATTTTTTTCTTGCTGCTCTGAACTCTCAGCATTTCTGAGGTGTTAGTTCCCCCTCTCCCCCAACTTCCACCTGCTCCATCTTCTAATCTTGCTAAATAGATCCACTCACCAATTAGCAGGTTTGTACCAGAGCACTTAACAGGATAAGAACGTAAGAATAGCCATACTAGGTCAGACCAATGGTCCATCTAGCTCAGTATCCTGCTTCACCATTTTGCTACATTTCTTTGCAGGCATGAATAAATATGTGGATAAAGAAGAGTCGGTTGACAAAGTTCCTCATGAAAGACTCCTGAGAAAATCTAGAAGTCTTGGAATAGGAGGTAATATCCTTCTGTGGATTAGGAATGGGTTATTGTACAGAAAACAGAAGGTAGAGTTAAATGGCCAGTTTTCTCACTGGAGGAGGGTGAATAGTGGAGTGCCACGGGGTCCTGTACTGGGACCTGTGCTATTTAACATATTGAAATCTGAACAACGAGTGAGATGATTAAATTTGCAGATGACACAAAACTATTCAAAGTTGTCAAAACAAATGCGGATTGTGAAAAATTGCAGGAAGCCCTTAGGAAACTAGAAGACTGAGCATCCAAATGTCAGATGAAATTTAAAATAGACAAATGCAAAGCGATGCACATTGGGAAGAATAAACCAAATCATAGTTACCTGATGCTAGGGTCCACCTTGGAAGTCAGCATTCAAGAAAAAAAATCTAAGTATGATTGTAGATATGCTGAAATCTGCCCAGTGTTTGGTGGTGGCAGTAAAAGCAAACAGGATGCTAGGAATTATTAGGAAAGGAATGGTAAATAAGATCATGAATATTATAATGCTTCTGTATCCCTCCATGGTGTGACCTCACCTTGAGCATTGTGCTCAATTCTGGTCATCATATCTCAAAAAAGGTATAGCAGAATTAGAAAATGTTTAAAGAAGAGCGACAAAAATGATAAAGGGGATGGAACTCCTCTCGTATGAGTAAAGGCTAAAGAGGTTAGGGCTCTTCAGCTTGGAAAAGAGATGGCTTAGGAGAGATATGATTGAGGTCTACAAAATCCTGAGTGGTGTAGAACGAGTGGAAGTAAATCGATTTTTTACTCGTTCCAAAAGTACAAAGACTAGGGGACACTCAACGAAGTTACATGGAAATACTTTAAAAACAAATAGGAGAAAATATTTTTTTCACTCAATGAATAGTTAAGCACTGGAACTCTTTGCCGGACGATGTGGTAACAGTGGTTAGCGTATCTGTGTTTTAAAACGTTTTTGACAAGTTCTTGGAGGACAAGTCCATAGTCTGCTATTGAGACAGACATGGGGAAGCAACTGCTTGCCCTGGGATTTGTAGCATGGAATGTTGCCACGATTTGGGTTTCTGCCAGGTACTTGTGACCTGGCTTGGCCACTGTTGGAAACAGGATACTAGGCTAGATGGACCATTGGTCTGACCCAGTATGGCTACTCTTATGTTCTTATATTCTTATGACCTTTCAGCTCAGTATAAACTTTCAGCTACTGAGCTGGAGAAAATCTTTCTGGCAAGGGATTATCCTAGAATGCTTATAAATGAGCTTTCTTTCATAACCAAGACTTATTGTTACAACTGAATACTGTGACTGCATCTGAATCTGTTGTAGTCTGCTTTTTGAAGTACATTGATCTCTTCAAATTGTGGCTATTATCAAGACACACTGGATGATAAGTTCATCATTTATTTGACAATATTCAATGCATGATTTTCTGTTCTAGGAACTGGAACCTAGCAGATCAGCTGTGGTGTTCAAATGTTTGGTCATCTGTCACATAAACCATTACGGGACATAATATAAATGTGGTAATTTTTCATCAGTGAGGTTTCTAAGACAGGGACCGAGTTTTGGTGGGCTAAAGGCCTACAAATGAGTAAGTTGCATTTTTCGATTACATGCACTTCAGTTATGCATTGTCAGACTTCATGAAAGTTTAAAACTAGAATGTCAGAACAAAAATCTTGTGTAACTACAGGTAAAACAGAAGCTTTGATTGTAAAACATTGCAGTGCAATACAACATCAGTTTCAACATTTTCGTGTATGGTGATCGACCAAATACCAGCTACTGTTAGAACAGGTGATATGCAGAAGGTATTACATCAATGTGAGCAATGGTGGATTTACAGAATGGAACTAGATGGCCTTAATGGCCCCTAGAATGGGAAGCATTTTTCTGATATTTTGTTTGCATTTTTTATTTCTTTTTTCTTGCTTTTTTTCTATTTTTATTTTTTGTTGAAATATTGCACTAGTTTCTTCGGTGCAGTTTCCCTTTAAATGTTAAGTAGGTACTGTTTCCCTTTAAATGATGAATAGGTTCTGATTGGTGCATTTCCCTGTTGGCGTCTTTTTCATGCTAGTCGCCATCTTGTCCAATTAGCAATGTGGATTGAGTTTCCCCTCCTGATGCAGCTATCAGTGAAACAACTGGCCCTTGTCGGGGTATGGATTTGTGCTGAATTGTGGACAGACACAGCAACAGAAAAACAGATCTTTGCAACCAATGTGATGGTAACTCAGAAGAACAGTGAAAACACCAAAGTCACAAATGACACTGTGTAATGGTGTAAAAAACGTTTAATAAAAAGGCACGACTCAACATGGGCTGTGTTTTGGCCTATCAGGACTCTACAACAAGAATTGATAACTAACATATATAAAAAGTAACAAGCTAAAAAACAATCTTAAACATGTTAACATAAATAATATAAATAAAATAACTAATTAATGGCCTTTTATCAAGCCATTCTAGCAGTTTCCATGCGTCAATGCTGACAGAGCACATTCACGTCACCTTCCCTCCATCTGGTGCGTATATAATCACAAAAAAATTTAAATAATCAATGGAATACAAATATAAAATTAAAAATGCCAAAACTAACTATTAAGCTAAATACCAGAAAGCTCTATGCTTTGGTTAATAATCTACTTAACATGTAATCCCTGACCATAACCAATGGATCTATTCCCTCCACAGACCAACTAGCAAATTACTTTGAGGAGAAAATTAATAAAATTAGACAAGAAATGAAAGGCTCCATCACCAATATCGACAAATATATTCTTCTGTCAATTCTGCTGTATACCACCCAGCAGACAGGACATAGTCTGAATTTTTCCCTCCCATATTGGATCAGGTAACATTTTTTCTATCCAAGTACGCAATGTCACAATCAGGCTCATTTTCAAAAGAGACAGACATCCAAAAAGTGACATAAGTCAGAATTTGGGCGTTTATCTCACAGAAACATCTAAATCAGTATTATCAAAATCTCTTTTTGGATGTCTTTCTCTGAAGTCCATCAGAAGGATGTCCAAATCTCAAGGGGGGCATGCCAAGGGCGTATTCAAGGCGGGACTTGGGCATTCCTAAGACATGGACGTCTTTCAGCAATAATGTAACAAAACAAAGACATCCAAGACTAAAACTTGGACGTTTTGAGCTAGGCCTGTTTTTATAGCGAATAGCTGCAGTGGGAGATGAACCCACTTCCCCAGGATCAAAGTCTGCTGCACAAACCACTAGACTACTCCTCTACTCCACACAAGAGATGCCCCAAATGACCGGATGACCACTGGAGGGACTCGGGGATCACTTCCCCTTACTCCCAGTGGTCACTATTCCCCTCCCACTCCAAAAAATGTGATTAAAAATATTACTTGCCAGCCTCAGATTTTATACTCAGGTCAATTAGAATAGCATGCAGGTCCATGGAGTAATCTAGTAGTGGTGCAGTGCACTGCAGACAGGTGGACCCAGGCTTCTACTTCCCCCTACTTGTTACACTTGTGGAGGAAACTGTGTGCCCTCCAAAACCCACCAGAACCCACTGTAACCACATATTGGTGCTCCGCTCACCTGTAAGGGCTATGGGAGTGGTGTATAGTTGGAGGTGGTGGGTTTTAGGGGGGGGGGGGGACTCAGCAGACAAGGTAAGGGAGCAATGGTGAGTCGTATACCTGGGGGCATTTTATAAAGTTCACTGCAGTGCCCCCAGTAAAGCAATAGGGTATCGTTTGCTTTCCCAGGATGTCACTTTGCCACTATTCTACCTGATGTCAAGCTTTCTATTTTTTTTTTAAATAATTTATTTATGATTTTTCATTTTACAAGGATCACTTGCAAACAGTAATACAGAGATGACTGTACATTAATACAATATTAGAAGAAAACAATCTCAACTAAATAAATAGATTATATACAATCTTTCTCTTTCTTAGACCACAAAATAAATAGGGAGAGTGAAACAAGACAAGGAGATCAATTAAACAACACTAAACCAAGAAAACGTGATATTAACCTGATTATCCCCAGTTATTATTTATCTGAATCATTATTCCACGTTGATCATCTGGTTGGCTTCTTCAAACCCAAGATGGTGTATAGTCAATTAATTTCGTTGGAAACATACTTATTGTCCAATATTAGTGGAAATAATACACCTGATTTCATTTCTCCCCCTTTTAAAACCAGAAATTATTTAACAATACAAACACTTGAATCTCTGATCTAATTCCCGCTGATTAAAGTAATCCCAGTTTCACAGGCTTCATTCCTTTTGAATTAATATACTAAGAGGAATCATTTCAGAGGAAAAAAAACTTTAGGAGTCATACCCGGAACTCTGGGAAAACAACAATCTCGATATTAATCATCTGTAATAATATTCATTTTGTTCAAATCTTTCTGGTCTATTAACTTTTTCAAAATCTTAACTGTTTCCTATTCCTGTAGAACTTCATTTGCTGTATCAATTTTTCATTCTCAAAGGAATCGATTAGATTATCCATTTGGCTCATAAATAAGATTATATCTGAAGCTAACATCGTTAGGTCCTGGCGCGCCTTCCAGATGATATTCAATGTAACCTCCAAGGGAACCAAAAACTCCAAGCTGATAGCTCTTTTGGGTTTAGGAGTGGCACCGCTGACATGGGTTCAGCTGTAAACGACTTCCGTTTCAGCATACACTCCTAACTCACTCCTCCACTCCTTTGGACATGGTGGTTAAACGATTTGACAGCGATGAAGTTGTTTCTAGGTCCAAGAGCATCGACGCTCCTTCACCAATGCTAATCAAAGGACTCATCAACCCAGTCATCTGTGGGCAGCTCGTCGCACAGCGGTCCCACACTTGCACAGGGGACAAAACGCTGGCCATCGGTGGCTGACCCCCCATTGTCCCTTCCTCTCAGTTAAGGTAACTGCAGATGCAAAGAGGAAATTTCAAGTAAACAAAGACAGAACTTCAGAGGACAGCTGGGCTGTTGAGCGTACGAGCTTCAGGTCACCATCTTTCCACTCTCCCTAGTTTGGGACACTCTTTGTCTGGTTTCTCCTCAGAGGCCTGTCTGATATGGGTAACCCTTCAGCATAGCCCTCTATTGAAACACGGAAGCCCCTCCACCAAGCTTTCTATTTTTTTTTATAGCATCTGAGCCTTGTGTCTATTGTTTATCATTAGATTTGGGCTTTGAATTCAGATCTATAGATGAAAAGGAGGTCTCGATACATATATATATATATATATATATACCAGAGTGCTATTTTTCCATACCTCATAGCATGAGTGTACATTCCTTAATTACCTGTCCCAATGCAACTGAAGCTTTTACCTTCTCAGTGCATGTAAATGGTTTCATCCCTGTGTGGATTCTCTGATGCCATGTGAGGCTTTCTTTCCAACCAAAGCTTTTACCACACTCAGGACATGTAAATGGTTTCACTCCTGTTTGGATTCTCTGGTGCATTGTGAGGTTTACCTTCTGACCAAAGCTTTTACCATACTCTATACATGCAAATGGTTTCTCTCCTGTGTGGACTTTCTGATGCACTTTGAAATTTATATTATAACTAAAGCTTTTACCATACTTAGGACATGTGAATGGTTTTACTTTATTGTGGATTTTGCTTCAAAAGTCCAATTTGATTTTGATTGGTAATGTAAAACAGAGCGAACTTTTCACAAGATGTGTTAAACTGCAGGAACGGGACTCTAGGTTAGAAGATAATAAGAGTAGCCATACTAGGTCAGACCAATGGTCCATCTAGCCCAGTATCCTGTTTTCCACACAGTGGCCAAGCCAGATGTGGAAAATTCAGAAATTAGATGCCCAAGTGCAAGCAGTGCAATCTGTGTGAATGGCCCTTATTAAAGAAACTTTATACATAAGCAGGTGGAAAACTTGCAAAATCTATATAGGCTACAAAATTTGAGATTTTTGATTTTTCCAAAGACTTATCTTCTGTCACCTATGAGTTTGTTGAGGTCTTATTTGAGGTATGTGTTGATCTTAGTTAATTCTGATACTGTGGTTATATCTAAATGTATTCCCCCAAATTCTATATATGGCGCTATACGTTGTGTGCAAATTTCGGTACATGCCTGTGACAGAACAATGTGTTTTAAATCTGTAAAAATGCCTTTCTTAACTCTTGAAGTTCATTTCTCTAGTTTGGCCAGCAGGTTGTGCATGTTTTATGTTAAAGCTGTAATAGAAAAATGCATGCCCTCTTTTAGTTTCACTTAGTGAAGAAGTGAATCTACAGTACTATGAGCAGTATACTTTTCAAACTTGTTGACTGGGCTCTGATTGGCCTGGAGTTTGAAATTACCCAGCAGTTGTTGCTGGCTGTTGCTTCAGTCTTACCCTGGGAGAAAAGAGAGACAGATTTCTTTGTTGAGGCTAGGTGAATTATATGACCTGATCGTCCCAGATACTGTTGAGATAGTATGCAAATGTTTAGTTAGTGTTATAATTGGTCCATATTTCAGTTACCTGTTATTGTTTGCTGCTTGCACTATTTTGTTCCACTGTTTGATTTTTAAAAGACAATAAGGAATATTTAGTTTATTGCCTCTCTGTCTGGACTGATAAAGAATCCTGGTGGTTTGTATGTTGGGTCTGTGAGTGCTTTCTGGGAACTGTGGGACCATTGGGAGTGTGGCTCCAGTAACCTAGAAATCACTGGGGATAATTGGAGAGCGGGACACTCACCCAGAGGCGGTTGTGACCTAGTCGGTGGGAGGAAAGTGCTAGTGTAGAACACAAGCATCAGGTGCAGGGGTAACCCCAGGTGGGTGGCTAGGCATTTCGTGACACTGCCCAAATAAGACAATTAGTACTGATAATTGGGTCCTAACAATCAATTATCAGTCTAATTGGCATTAATTAAAACTTTTGCATGTATTATGTGTGGGTTCAAAAGGGGGGCATGGCCAAGGGCGGGTCATGGGTGGATCAGGGGCATTCCTTTAATTTATGTGCATTGTTATAGAATAAAGGAGATCTGCGCCTAATTTAGGACCTTTATTTAGAACAAAAAGGATCTGCACCAGATTTGCACCAAGGTTTTCTTAGTGTAAATGGTCGCACCTAAATGTAGTTGTTAAGCACTATTCTATAAATAGTAACATAGTAGATGACGGCAGAAAAAGACCTGCGCGGTCCATCCAGTCTGCCCAACAAGATAAACTCACATGTACTACTTTTTGTGTATACCTTACCTTGATTTGTACCTGTCCTTTTCCGGGCACAGACCGTATAAGTCTGCCAAGCACTATCCCCACCTCCCAACCACCAGCCCCGCCTCCCACCACCGGTTCTGGCACAGACCGTATAAGTCTGCCCAGCACTATCCCCGCCTCCAAACCACCAGTCCTGCCTCCCACCATCGGCTCTGGCACAGACCGTATAAGTCTGCCCAGCACCATCTCCGTCTCCCGCCACCAGCTTTGCCACCCAATCTCGTCTAAGCTCCTTAGGATCCATTCTTTCTGAGCAGAATTCCTTTATGTTTATCCCACGCATGTTTGAATTCCGTTACCATTTCCGTTTCAACCACCTCCCGCGGGAGGGCATTCCAAGCATCCACCACACTCTTCGTGAAAAATACTTCCTGACATTTTTCTTGAGTCTGCCCCCCTTTACTTTAAGCACTGTTTATAAATTAGTACTAAGTGCTATTTTTTGGTGCTAATTTTTTAGGTGCCATTTATAGCATTTAGCCAATTATGCATTCTCTGTTACTAATTTACATATTGGCCAACCAGGTGAGGCCAGGCAGGGTGAGAATCCTTCTGTTGCTAACTTAACAGATTTCACGGGGAACCTTTTATCAAGCAGTGCCAAAAAGTGGCATCTGCTATCCCCAGCTTGGGTCTTTCCCGAGCGCTTAGACCACTTTTATCGTGGGGGTAAAATGGCTCCATTTTCCCTATTAATGGCCATGCGCTAATTTCCCCATTAGCACGCGAGCCCTTACTGCCACCTATTTTGTAGGTGGTAAGGGCTCATGCGCTAATTGGTTAGTGCACAGCGATGTAGCTGTGCTAACCAATTAGCATAGAACATGCCTACTTTCTGCCCCCAGGCCCACCCCCAGTTCTAAAAAATAAATTCCATTTTTTTTAGCACTTGGGTAGCGTGCGTAGATCCCAAAGCTACCGCAGAAAGCCTGAGCACACCCTGAAATAGTGCTTTTTAATCTGTGGTAAGCATGCATTAGTGCTTACCGTAGCTTAGTAAAATCTCATATCTACTAGATCTACCCTGGTAGCTACTTTTGGAATCGATGTGGATAAAAGTTCAGTGCTTCGGAGGCCTTTTTACTGCAGCTTAGTAAGTGCTAACAGATATTAGCAAGTGCTAAGTGCCACGTGACACATAGGTATAAAATAGGACATGAAGCATTTAGCACACGCTAATGTCTGTTAACACACACTAAGCTTCAGTAAAAGGTCACCTTAGTTTTTTTTTTTTCCCTAAAAGAGAAGTTCCTTATTATGGTCAAAAGATAATATTTTTCCTGACGTTTCCAGGGCTACACAACTTAGGAGGAAACAATTTTTACAACTTAAAAATCGTGTTTTGGCTCTAGGTGGGATCTTCCTTGCATTTTCCTTGTAAGTGCTTAATTTCATACAAAGGAGCCAATTACGGGCCCTTTTACTAAATCCTAGTGTGTGCTAATGGGGCTTCTTAGGACTTAGGGCTTCTTTTACAAAGCCGCAATAGCGATTCCTGCATGGCAAATTAGAGAAAGCCCATAGGAATTTAAAGGGCTTCCTCTCATTTCTGGAAACAAACAGAGCAGATTACTGATAGATACACAGAAAACGTTTATTGTAAAGTTGTAAACTAGTACAATTCCTGACACAGGCCATGTTTCGCCCAAAGGGGCTGCGTCAGGGGCTATACTGTGATCTTCACTGTTAAAAAAACTAAACGATGTATTAGCTATTCTCCATTTGCATGCCAGAAATCGCTACCACAGTTTAGTAAAAGTGTGCACTAAGCTTTAGTAAAAGGGACCCCTATGTGTTTCTTGAATCTTCACAGTAAGGAGCCTTTATCCTTAATAAATAGTGCCTGTAGGATTTTCTCAGTTGCCATTTCTTTATTTGCTTAGTATTTTATTTTTCTTAGGTGGAACTAAAGTTCTCATATTTAGGGGCTCATTTTTGAAACGGAAAAATATCCAAAAAGTGGCAGATGGATATTTGTTTGTCAAAAACTCCAAATCGATATTTTTGAAACCCATTTTTAAGACAGTTTTTTATGCAGTTCGTATGCAGTGTGTCCAAATCACAAGGGGGCATGTTGGGGTGGGATTTGGGCATTCCCAAAACTTGGATGTTTTTCTGCTATAATGGAACAAAGCAAAAACGTCCAGGGCTAAAAGTTAGATGGTTTCAATCACACCTAAGTCACAAAAAGGTGCCCTAAATGACCAGATGTCCACTGGAGGGATTAAGGCATTATCCCCTCCCACCCCCCAAAGATGTGAAAGAAACAGTACATACCAGCCTCTATGACAGCTTCAGATGTTATGGTCAGTCCTATTAGGGCAGAAAGCAGGTCCCTGGAGTAGCCTAATGGTCAGTGCAGTGCCCATATCCCACTCTGCTACCCTTGTGGTGGAAAGTGTGAGCCCTTCAAACTCACCCAAAAATCTACTGTACCCACATATAAGTGACACCTGCAGACATAACAGCTATTGTAGTGGTGTACAGTTAGATACAGTAGGTTTTTGGTGGATTTTGGAGGGTTCACCAGCTTGGAGAAAAGGCGGCTGAGGGGAGATATGATAGAAGTCTATAAAATAATGAGTGGAGTGGAGTGGGTAGATGTGAAGCGTCTGTTTACGCTTTCCAAAAATACTAGGACTAGGGGACATGCGATGAAGCTACAATGTAGTAAATTTAAAACAAATTAGAGAAAATATTTCTTCACTCAACATGTAATTAAACTCTGGAATTTGTTGCCAGATAATGTAGTAAAGACGGTTAGCTTAGCGGAGTTTAAAAAAGGTTTGGATGGCTTCCTAAAGGAAAAGTCCATAGACTATTATTAAATGGACTTGGGGAAAATCAACTATTTCTGGGATTTTTTCTGTACTTTTTTGGGGATCTTGCTAGGTATTTGTGTCCTGGATTAGCCACTGTTGGAAACAGGATGCTGGGCTTGATGGACCTTTGGTCTTTCCCAGTATGGCAATACTTATGTACTTATGTAATATAAGGGGGTAACAATGAGATGTGTACCTAGGATCTTTTATATATTCAGTACATCTATCTCACCCCTAGGGTGCCCCACTGCTCTGCTGGGGGATGTCTTTGTGGCCAGTCTACTAAGAATGCTAGCCCCCCCATATATCCCAATGGCTTGTTTTTGTATGTTTTTCCCTTGGACGTTTTTTTTTTTTTTGAAATGGTTAGAAAAGATAGACACACTGAGCACAAAAACATCTAGCAAATGACCATATTCGAAACAAAAAGTTAGATGTTTTTCTGGTTTGAAAATGGCCATACTCACTATTGGATTTTTGAACATTTTGCGCAAAACATCCAAAATCAGATTTAGACGTCATATCGAAAATGCCCCTCTTAGTCAACTATGTTTTGACCCCAGGCACAATAGCAAATTCTCCATGATGTGGTCTATATTGTTCTGTTTTCCTTGTAGTACAGTGCTTTACTGTATTGGTTTCCTTTTTTGTTTAATCTGTGTTTTCCTGTAATTTTTTACAAATGTAGTAATAAATTAAAAAAGAAATCTAAACATTATTTTTATTCAAAGATATAAGAGCAATACTGAAAAATTAAATTTTATTTTAATTTTTATAATTTCCATGTTAAAATTTTGAATACAGTTTATTTTCATTTCCACATCTACCCCACAGATTTGTCATTTGTGTATACTTTTCACAATCTCTAAATTCTTTCAACATTTACAGTGGCTCATGCTTTTTTGTTCTCCACAATTATATAGTATCACCACCATGGAAGTTCACAGGAAGCCATATCTGGGTCTGAAATTCAAATTTCTTACTTGCCTTTTTCAGATCCGATCTCAAGGCAGAATTGGAAAGGGCAAGTAACAAATTTAAAATCCTGCTTCTGGTCCTTTCATCCAGCCCAGAACTAATGCTGTCTTCTCTTGGAGGGCAGGACTAATAACACAATGCTCTTTGGTAACGCCCAAGTGTATTTAAATATGCATTGAACCCAAGAATCTTCATCATGAGTGGATGTTTTGAGTGTGCCTGGAAAGCAAACAACATTTATTGTCATTTCATATTTCAACACATCCAAACCGTACATTATTATGTTTTAAAGAAATGAGGGCTATGCAGGACTCAAGTAGGATTTCCTGTGAGATAGATTTACATAATAAGATGAAATGTCTTGAATTTCTCAGTTCTGTGATTTATGCACTTGTCTTTTTGTCAGTCAGTTGGAAGAAAAAATATTTTCCCCCTTTAACACACAGACAATTATTTTTTTCACTTATGGTCCCTTTTAATAAAGGGTGGTAGGGTTACTGCCGGGCTCGCCCAGGAGCCTGACTGTAGTTCCAGGTCTCCCATTCACCATTTCCAGCACTAGAAAATACCTTTTTATTTTCTACTACTACTACTATAAATCACTTCTATAGCGCTACCAGTCGTACGCAGCGCTTTACAATTGAACATGAAGAAAGACAGTCCCTGCTCAAAAGAGCTTACAATCTAAATCAGGACAAACAGACAGGATCAATAAGGATAAGGGAAGGACAGACAGAAGAACACAAGGATAAGATAAAAGTGACAAGTCAGGAGTCTAGCACCGGAGGGGCATGCCCAGCGGTAATCTGGCAGCGCACCGCCGGAGCCCTCACTGCCTCTTAAATAGGAGGCGGTAAGGGCCCCAGCAGGAAATGGCTGTGTGGCAATTTTTTTTATTACCGCACGGCCATTTACTTCCTCCTTTAGAAAAAGCCACTTTTACCGGTGGCGTAAAAGGTGGTCTCGGCGCACGGCATTCCCATGCGCTGATGTCACTGCAGGCCACCTTTTACCACTAATATTTTACCAGACTCGTATTCGGAAAAACAAAATATGAAAGTGCAAAACCCCTAAGATAAAACCTACACTGGCTCCCACTCAAAGAACGCACAACTGTAAATGTAACACTTATCACTTTATGTATACTTGAAATTGTTTTTCTTTCATATTTGTTTGCTTAATCTTACTATGCAAGACATGTTCTCTAATCTGGTAAAGCAAATGCCATAACGATACATTGTAAGCCACATTGAGCCTGCAAATAGGTGGGAAAATGTGGGATACAAATGCAATAAAATAATTGGTAAAAGGACCCCTTAACATCCACTGTCAAATGTCACATTAGCAGTTGGGGGTCTGCTCAGCCCATCCCGCTATCCTTTTTTGTCAGAGGTGCACAGTGCCACTTCAGGAGACCTCTCCAAAATGGTTAACCAGCATAGAAAACTATTAAAATGAAGGAACAAAATGCATTTCAGAGCCGAGAGCAACGGCAGGGCTTACAAATCATATAAACCCCAGTTACAAAGAGCTGCTGAGATCTATGTTGCCCTGATTAAACTCTTTATTCAAGATATTTTTTTACGACCGTCTGGTTATCTCTTGGCCTTGTTGTGCAGGCCTCTCTGTATTTCACAGATTGGAACCCTTAACACTACCTCTTTGCACCTAAGATGTGTTATTCCCTACAATAAATATGTCAGTGTGTGACATGCTTATTAACTGCTTTAATAAATGCTAATGAATCTCAGTGAGTAGAGAACCTCATCCTTAGAGCTGTCCTCAAATCAGATAGATTAAGGTGAAAGTTAGCATGGGTAGCTCCCTTTAGCTGACATATTCCTAGGAACAGTGCTCAGTGCCCCACACTTTCTCTTCCTTTAGGCTTGCAGAAGTGTCATTTTACTCTAACGTTGCTTGTGGGCTGCTATTTCTATGGTGATTTCTGACCAGAGCTGGTGATTGTTTGAATACGTAATGTGTTAAGATGCTGTTGGCAACGGGACAATTTTGATAAATGGCTGCTACAATAGGAACTGTTTCTGGATGTACCAATTATAAATCATGATCATGCCTTCACCTTCTTCAAAGCCCTTATTCCAAGCAGAGGCTTGCACACATTTGTAATGATACAAGCAAATGCTAATGTGTTTACTTCCGCTGCATATGCAAGATGAGCTCAGTTTTTGGCATTTAAGAACTGCGTATGAAATAAGACAGAGGTATATTCGGGTGCTGATGTTTATATGAAGGTTTGGAGGCTACTGTGGAGCTCAGCACTTTGTATAACTGGAGTTTGCTTGATTTGTAGGGACTGTTCCACTCGTAGCCAAGGAATGCGTTATCTTACCTGTTTCTTTCTCTTCCCCTTATTCTTCTTCTTTGAATGGGCATCCATCCCCCAAATCACTGGGCATGAAGCCAAAAATGGCTGACCATGTTTCAGGAAAGGGGAGCCAGTTTACATTTTGCTCTTGCAGGAATGGTGTGTGTGAATCATACAAGAAACACTGAACTCTTATTATCACTGATGTGCTAGAAAGGTCTTTTGGGTGTTCTTGAAAGCCCCTTGTTTTTGTTTAATGGAACACAGAGAATGACTCACTGAGTGGAGCACGACTGACAACAATCCCTTAATAAGAAATTGGCAGCACAATCGGGTTTTTTTTTATTTCTTTTTAAATTATCACACATGTATACACACACACAAAGCAGCTGTATGAAAAAGAAAACGCCACTTGGAGTGCCTACACCTTCAACAGTTCATAGAAAACCTCGGAATTCAGAGTTTGTTAGAAAACCATGATTTCAAAGCATTATTCAGCAGCTTGTAGAATAAAATCACTGCAATTGCTAGGCCACCATGGACTGAAAGGCATCACTTAACAAATAACTCTCAAGCAGAGAGGGCTAGTGCAAGGATATTAGACACTCTAGGCAAACCTTCATCCTTACGCCCCCATTAACCTTTTAGACCTCATGCCCCCACCCCCCAACAATCATGACCATCCCTCCCAGAATAATCTGGGTAAATAGGCTGTTTGAAAACTACCCACCCTCCTTACTAGTGGAAGAACCTCCTGTTGTTTCTTTGGGGTTGTGTGATTGTCAGGACTTATTATTTTGCATTTTATATTATTTATTTATTAACTGTTTTTATTCACTTAAGGTGCTGTACACTTTGACATAACACTTACAATTTTGTTAACAGTAATAAACAACAGCAAAATGACCAAATATAAGCATAAATATAATCAATGAGGACATCCTGGTAATAGGACTAACATGATGCAGTATCAGAAAGAAAAACATTTAACAGTGCTGTAAAACAATCATATAATAGAAATATTATAAACTAGTAAAAAAGGCCCGTTTCTGTAAGAAATGAAACGGGCGCTAGCAAGGTTTTCCTTTGAGTGTGTTTGACAGTGACTGTGTGTGAGAGAGAGAGAGAGAGAGAATGAATGTGCGAGTGTGTGTGTGACAGAGTGTATGTGTGTGAGTGAGAGAGAGATAGACTGTGACAGAGTGTGTGTGTTGTGTGTTGAAAACCTGCTGTGGGATAGCCCTAATGAATTTGGGAAAGTCCAGCCCCTCCAAGTCATATCCAAGGTTTCTACTCCATGCTGCCTTGAGAGGACCATACTCCCGTGGAGGAAGAAGAGAAATCAAAGTCTTATGTAGCCCAGAAATAAAGACCTGTCCAAAAGCATCCCCTTGTAAAATTCCCTTAGCTTTTGATCCAATACTGTTTTCAAGGCTGCCTGATCTAATCTGGCACGATAGTGAAACAACTGCAAATAAGCAAAATAATTTTTCTGGGTTAAAGAAAGCCTGTGCTGTTAATTCTGAGAAGGAATAGAATCTGCCAGTCATCGTGCCTCCCTTCCTCCCTCCCTCCCGTCCACTGCCAGCCCCCCTGCTTATGAATATTTGAAGTCTCACCTAGTCGGGGGTTACGGTGGACGATGACGACAGTGGCGGCAGCAGCAGCATTGTTAAACGGCGTACAAGCTCGGCCCGTCTCTGTCTCTCAGTTCTAGTCCCCGCTCTCATTTCCTGTTTCCGTAAGGGCGGGACCAGAGCTCAGAGACAGACGGGCCGAGCCTGTATGCCGTTTACCGATGCTGCCGCCGTCGTCCGCCGTAACCCCGACTGGGTAACTGAGGCTTCAAAAATTCGTAAGGAGGGGGGAAGGGAGGCACGATGACCGGCAGATTCTATTCCTTCCCTACTCCTCCCCCTTCCTGGGAATCAGCTGTGAGTGATGTCAGCCTGGCTATGGAGCCTAGCTCAGCAACTCCAGGAGCCATGAACACAGGCAGCTACTTTAGAACATTGGAGTTGAGAATTATTATATAGGACTAGTAAAAAAGGCCCGTTTCCGAAACCAAAGAAACGGGCGCTAGCATGTGGTTTTTCTTTTGTGTGTGTATGTGCCACAGAGTTATTTTGTGTGTGTATGAGGGTGGGGTGTGTGTGCAGGTTGTTGATGTGTGTCTTTTTTTTTTGTTTTGTTTTTTTTGCTTGGGGGTTTGGGGGATGTGCTGTGCTATGCTGGCAAAGTGGGATGGATTGGTGTTTGGCTTTGAGGGTGTGTGTCTGTTGTATTGTGTGTGTGTGGTTTTGTCTGTCAAGGAGGTTTGTGGAGGGGGGTCTTTCTGTTGGTGAAATGTAAATGTGGTTGGAGGGGGGTCAGCCTTTTCTGAGTGGTGGATTGTTTTTTCCGTTTTTTTTTTGGGTTGTGCTGAGGCAGAAGTGTTGTTTTAAATGGGCGGAAGGTAGAGGAGCACGTTCTTGGTCTGTCAGTTTTTTTGGCCGTTTCAGGGGAACACTTGAAGAGAAATGTGCTGTGGGAAGCAGCGCCGTCTTTTTCCGTTGGGCTGGGGTTCTGGGCATCCTGGAGGTGGGAGACGGCTTGCCTGAGGACGGGGATGGTTGTTTTAAGTTGGCGGAAGGGAGAGGAGCACGGTCTCGGGCCATCAGGTGGTGATTCGGTATGTTCGGTCCATTTCAGGCCGGCTGCAGGGGAATGCTGGAACATGCGCTGCAGGAAGCTGCACCGTCTTTTTCCGGGTGCTCGGGGAATCCCCAAGGTGGGAGACGGCTTGCCTGAGGCTGGGGATGGTTGGGCACGGCCGCTTTGGCAAAAGGGGAAGAGGAAGGGGGTGGGGAGTTACCTGTAGCTGCATGAGAAAACGGGTATTCTTTGTTTTGTATTATTAGTTTGCATTTCTGTTGAAAGAGTGGATGCCTTTTGAATGATGGAGGTGGTGCGTCGGTGTGCGGTTGTTTCGTTAGTTTGGCAGCCAGTCTCCAGCGATTCCTAGGCAGAGAAGGAGTAGGGAAACATGCTCCGCGTGTTTCCCTACTCCTCCCCATTCCTTGGTCGCTGTTTGCTGCTGGCTGGGTCGCGGGTAATCCTTCCAGCTGGGCCGCAGCTTGTCCTGTTCGCCCACGTCCCAGATGGCTCCTCTGACTCCATGTCAAGCGATCCCAAATATAGTCTTTGCTATGGGCCCTCTGGCACTCTTCAGTACTGGCATTAGGCATTTAAAATTTCCCCCCTCCCCCGGGTCTATTTTTGCACATACCCACAGCAGGAATATTCTTCTCTCATTCCAGCGGTGGTTCTGTGCTCTCCGTGCTGCACAGATAATGAGTCATTCTGCTGGGGAATGCTCCTCCCTTATTGTCACGTAGTTTCCTCTGATTGGTCCGTCGTATGTTGCCTAGTGTTGCCTGGGAATGGTGTTGTGATGGTCCTTTGTGTTTCAGAATGTTGAGGGTGTTTTTTCTGATTGGTCCGTCATGCGAGGGCGGGGCAGAGAGACATGGTCAGTGTTGTGGCTTCACCACCAGGAATCCATGAACCCTTCAGGGAGTGACTGAGTGACTTCAGAACGTTGTCTTCAGAACGTTGTCTTCAGAACGTTGAGGGTGAGTTTTATTATAGTAGATGTTCATCAGAGTAAGAATGATACCATAATAGGCAGCATGGAAGAACATTCATATAATACTGACTGCAGCTGCTCTTTGGTACCACTCTGAAGCTACTGCCCTAGGCAACTGCCTGGTCCTGCCTAAGAGTTGGGCCAGCCCTGCAAGGGGATGCTCTCCATTTTCACTGTAAATTTTATATCCCCTTATTCTAGATGATTCTCACTTTGCATGTGAAATTCCTAGAATCCAATAGGATACAAGATCCAAGACAACATGGTTTTACCAAAGATAAATCATGCCAAACAAATCTGATTGAATTCTTTGACTGGGTGACCAAAGAATTGGATCAAGGACACACACTAGATGCAATCTACTTAGATTTCAGCAAAGCCTTTGCACAGTTCCTCATAGGAGGAAGAAAAGGTGAGTAGTGGAGTGCCTCAAGGATTAGTGCTGGGGCAAATTCTGTTCAATATATTTGTGAGGGACATTGCCGAAGGGTGAGAAGGTAAGGTTTGTCTTTTTGCAGATGATACCAAGATTTGTAACAGAGTGGATACCCCGGAGGGAGTGGAAAACATGAAAAAGGATATGCAAAAGTTAGAAGAATGGCCTAATGTTTGGTAATTAAAATTCAATGCAAAGAAGTGCAGAGTGACCATTGGCATAGTCCTGCCCTAGCCTGGACTGGTCCAGAATGAAGGCACTGCGGTATGAACCAGGGAATCTAGCACATATATCTGTTATGAGGAATATCTTTCTGTTCCAGTAGACTCGCTCATGCTGCCCAGGTGGTTTTAGGGTGACATGCGTGCAGTCTATCACCCCAAACACTGAGAGAAACTCATTGATGGCATAAAACTCCATCATAGTCTGCTTCCTTTGCTCAGGTGTGCGTGGAAAAGTGATGTGGAGGTGTATTTTCAAAGCACTTAGACTTACAAAGTTTCATAGTACGGTATGGAACTTTGTAAGTCTGAGGGCCAGATGCACTAAAGTTAACGAGCCAGCAACTTGGGTTTTAAACTGGTTCTTGCCAGTTTAACGTGCAAGTAGTAAACCAGGACATGCACAAAAGGGCATTGTCCTGTCATGGTAGCAGCTAACGAACACAGAATGCAGATGAGCAAATTAGTATTATAATGAGTAAAATTCGTATTGTAATGAGATGCACTACCATTTTCCGATCCCCTTACCGTGGAAAACCTAACGGGAGGTCTGCACCTCTCGTTGGGGCTGCTGTGTGAGAATCGGAAGGAAAAAAAATTCTTGCAGAGCTGAACAAGAAGCTCCAAAAACGGACGACAATCTGGAAAAAAAAATGTCCAAGTGCTCATCAGGGACGTCCTTCTAAAGTGCCTAACATGGATGTCCTTCATTCACAAAACCAAAAAAGGACGTCCCTGACGAGCACTTGGACATTTGCAGTAGTCTCAATAATACCTGGATGTTGTGCAATTCATTTCCTCGGGTTCCAACTCGGGTGAGTCACTTGTGCGTCTCTAACTTTTGCTAATGCTGAGATCCTGCTTGGAAAAGTGTTAATAATGCGATTTCTGCCTTTGTGACCCCCCTGGCAAAGGGTTGATAATGAGGTTGATGTCGTACTAGCACCTCTTGCCTGCTCACTATAAGCAGAGCACTGCTACCCCATTGCCTAAAGGCTCCCCTTGTGTTAAGGCAAAGGCTGAAAAGGGGGGGGGGGGGGAGAGGAGAGGATGGGGATCGTATATGGAGAGAGGAAAATCAGAACCAGATTCTGACCTCGCAGAATGTGGATCAGCGCCAGAAATTAGGAAGTGGTTTCGTTAAATGTCCTTCTTACTTCCTCTACCTTCGCTGGATGTTTTGCTACTAGACGATTGTAAGGGCCCCCCCCCCCCATGGCCTCTCAGCCAATTACAGCGCATTTAGCTGACACCAGTGACAGCTAAACGCGCTGTGATTGGTTGAGAGAGACCTAGAGGAGGGGCATAATCGAGCACCCTTGTGTTTGAAGAAAAGCCCGTCCTGCTCGTCAGGGACGTCCTTCACTAAAACAAAAAAGGACGTCACTGACGAGCACTTGGACGTTTGCAGCTTTCTCCGAGGGAAGGGCTACATGCTTTAAACGGGGTGCATATCCTCGAAGTTGCAGTCAGTTTCGAGAAGTCAGATTAATCGTATGTTCCTAGGTGGGACCTTCCTAGTGCGATTCCCTTGTAAGTGTTTTATTTCCTTATTACTTATTTCTTGAACCTAAGAAATTACAAGAATTTGTGGAGTTGAAAGAACAGATGAAGAACCCTCTGCAGCAACTTTCTTTTTAGTTACTACTGTACCGGCTGCAATTACTGATTAACCTTCCTCCCTCAGAAAATGTGAATTGTAAGATTAACCATTTTGAGTTTTTCTTATTTTCTTTGAGATTGTTTTCCTGATATTGGATCTCCCAATTGTGGACAATTATATAATATATATTGATGAGAGAAAATGTTTTCTTTCTTTTTCCTTTATATTAATTTCTGTTTTTCCTTACATTTATGTGATAAATGTGAATGTAATTAAGTAAAATGATTTAAAAAAAAGATTAATCGTATGTGGCTCACTGCTTCCAGCTGCCACATGGAAGGTAGGGAGCAGCCAGGTGTGGAGGGAGGGAGGGAGGAAGGGAGCGTGGCTTCTCCGGGAAGCTTTGCTGACTTTGCAGCAGCCATTCTTGGCAGAAACCACAGTTTCCGCTCGGCACTTCTTGTTGTGAAGGGGGAAGGACGTCCATAAAGGACGTCCTTGGCATGCGCAGAGCAGCCAGCATAACGCTTGGCTGCTCTGCGCATGCTCAGCTGGCCAACTAGCTTGGAAGGAAATCCCATTCAAATGAGCTAGCAGCAACCAGCTCATTTGCATGCAATTTATTTATTTATTTTGATCATTTATACCCCGCTTTTTGCCGCAGTTTTGCAGCCTCAAAGCGGCTTACAATGAACCATTAAAATAAATGCAATGAGAACTGAGAGGGTAGAAGGAACAGAGAGATAAAGGAAGGGAATATAAATACAATCTTAAACCAAATAAATAGGTAGGCAGGGTGATAGAGGGCAAGCTGTTAGGGAAGGGAATATGTCCAAATGTCTTCAGATTGGTTGGCTTCCAGCAGTGGAGTCACTGGGAGAGCCAGCAGAGTAGGCTTTTCGGAATAACATGGTCTTCAGTGATTTCCGGAATGTCGGATGATCTGCAATGGTTTTGATGGACCTTGGTAAAGAGTTCCAAAACTGAGTCCCAAGGAAAGAGAAGGAGGTGGCGTATGCAGTTTTGTACTTGACTCCAGTGCAGTTTGGATAGTGGAGGGTAAGATACAAGCGGGTGAGACGGGACGCATTCCGGAGCGGTAGGGAGATGAGAGCCATCATATAGCCAGATACTATGCCGTAAAGGATTTGGTGTACTAGAGAGCAAAGTTTGAAGGTGATACGTTCTGTGACAGGGAGCCAATGTAACTTTTGTCGAAGGGGCGTGGCAGGCTTGAACTTGGAAGTACCACAAACCAATCTTGCCGCTGTGTTTTGGGCAATCTGCAGCGTCTTAAGCAGTTACCATTTGCATCCGGCATACACTCCGTTACAGTAGTCTAGGTGGCATAGTACGATGGATTGTATAAGGCTCCTGAAGACCTCTCGAGGGAAAAATGGTTTTATTCTTTTTAGTTTCCACAGTGAGAAGAACATCTTCTTTGTGGTGGCGTGAACATGTTGCTCGAGAGACAGTGAGCGGTCAAGGGTGACTCCCAAAATTTTGAGGCTATCTAATATGGGGAAGCTTAAGGTGGCGGTAACTAGTGTGGGAGGCCTATACTTGTTGTGCTGAGAGGTTAATAGTAGGCAGTGGGTTTTGTCAGTATTCAGTTTGAGCTTGAAAGAAGATGCCCAAAAGTACATTGTAGTTAAACAACGGTCCACTTCTCTTGAGATCTCTGACAAGTCAGTTTTGAAGGGAATGTAGATAGTAATGTCATCAGCATAAATATGCGGGTTAAATCCTAGGTTACTTAAGGTCTTGGCCAGTGGAATCATCATTATATTGAAGAGAGTAGGTGACAGTGGAGAGCCTTGAGGGACACCACAGGTAGCTATCCACGATTTTGAGAGAACTGAGTTGGCGATTACCTGGTAGGTTCTGGCAGAAAGGAAGCCCTTGATCCAGTTATGAACATGTCCATAAATTCCTAAGCTATTGAGGAGGTTCAGCAGTATGTCATGATCAACCATGTCAAAAGCACTTGACATATCGAACTGTAATAACAGAAGACTTTCCCCGCGCGCTATCTCTTGCCGAAAGCTGTTGAGTAAAGTAATGAGCACGGTTTCGGTGCTGTGGCACGAACGAAACCCAGACTGAGATTCATGGAATACGGAAAACTGGTCAAGGAAGTCTGTAAGTTGTTTCACCATGCTTTCCATTATTTTTTACAAAAAGAGGTATTGAGGCAATAGGGCGATAATTAGTAAGATCACTATTCTTTTTCTTGGGGTCCTTTGGGACTGGAGTGAGTAATATATTGCCATGCGCTGCAGGGAATAGACCACGCTCCAGCATAAAGTTGAGATAGGTTGTAAGGTCCACAAGAAAGCATGGAGGTGCAGACTTGAGCAGGTAGTTAGGACAGGGGTCAAGCCGACAATATTTCTTCGAAAATTGGTGAAACCCCTTGGTGACATCCTCCAAGGTGAGTGGGGCAAAGGTAGACAAGAAATGGTCCGCTGCATGCTCTCTGGGGATAGGCGTGAGAGACTGCAGAAAGGAATCAATATCAACATTTGTCTGTGGGATCGTTTTGTGTAGGTTTGCAATTTTTTCTTGGAAGTAGGTTGCAAGATCATCAACAGGTGGTATAGTTGAACAAGTGGTGGTTAATGAGTTACAATCTGTTAATTTATTGACAAAGTAAAATAGTTTCCATAAGTCTCTGAAGGCTGGACCTAGTTTTGTTTTGTAATACTGTCATTTGGATTGGCGGATGGAATATTTATAATTTCCACGTGTGAAGAGTATGCTCAGTTTTGTTTCCTCTCCAGGCCTGCTCCGCACGTCGAGTAAGTATTTTGAGAGTTCGGAGATCTTCATTATACCAAGGTGTCAAGTTCTGCTGGTGTGTAGTATGAGCGCGGACTGGGGCTAAAGCGTCTAGGATGGTACTGCACCTAGTGTTCCAGTCGAAGTGGAAGGAGGTAGTATCCATAGTAGCTGTCCAGTGGGTGTCATAAATCAGTCTCCTAGTCTCTAGGGTCAATCTTGTCTCTAAAGCTGCAAGGTATACGTCCTGATGAGCATCGGGGACCCTTTTTTCGCCCAAAGAAGGTTATGTTTAGCTTGTAATGATCGGACCATGGGATTTCTGACCACTTGGATTTCTTAAGGCAAAAATTTTTATCAAAGGCCAGCCGGTAGGAAAAAAGATCGAGGGAATGCCCTTTGGTATGGGTCACCTCTAAGGGTGTGAAAGAAAAGTCCCATGAGAGGAGGAAATCAATGCAATCCCGCACACTGGTCGATGCGGTATCTTCAAGGAGGAGGTTGATATCACCTACAATAATAATGCTGGAATTGGCTAAACATACATTGGAGATAAAGTCAGTAAAGATAGTTCGCGATTGATTCCAATTACCAGGAGGTCTATAAAATAGAATGCAGGTTAAATAGCCATGTAGCGATTTAGTGGTGATTTTAAGGGAGGCAATTTCAAGGTGAGGAGTTAGGGACTCCGCAGAAACATCAATAGTGAAATAAGAGCTGTAGATCAAGGCAATGCCACCTCCTCGTCTTTTCTTGCGGGACCAATGCATTATTTTGTATCCAGGAGGGCATAAATCAAGAAGAAGAGGATCTTGTTGAATAGGAATCCATGTTTCACTGATAAAAAGCATATCTAGGTGTTCCACTGTAATCCAGTCAGAGATAATAGTTGTTTTGTTAACCACCGATCTGGCATTTCCTTGATGTATGCCCATTTCTTACTGATTCGCTAAGGAATCGGTGAGGGAAGGGCTTTAACGTTTTTGTTGATGCATCTGCCCCTAAGTGCTTTGAAAATGAGCCCCATAGCCACATAGGTTGGAGTCTATACAATGGCAGGTGTCAGACTGTGTGATGCCTGTGCTAACCTCAACAATGTGCTGGAAACCCCCAGTGCCAGATAGGACAGAGCAGTGTATTGTCTACAATGACACCTGTTTCTTGGGTGCTGAGCTGACTCCTAAGGTGGACCTTAACATCAAGTAACTATGATTTGGATTATTCTTCCCAATGTGCATTACTTTGTATTTGTCCACATTAAATTTCATCTGCCATTTGGATGCCCAGCCTTCCAGTTTCCTAAGATCTTCCTGCAATTTTTCACAATCTGCATGCGTTCTAACAACTTTGAATAGTTTTATGTTATTCCCATTTCCAGATCATTAATAAATATTTTAAATAGCACCGGTGCCAGTACAGATCCATGGGGCACTCCATTACTGACCTTCCTCCACTGAGAGAATTGGCCACTTAACCCTACCCTTTGTCTTCTTTCCATCAACCAATTCCAATCCACAAAGAGCATTGCCTCTTATCCCATGACTCTTTAATTTTCTCAGGAATCTCTCTTGAGGGACTTTGTCAAATGCTTTCTGAAAATCTAGATACACTACATTGACCGGCTCACCTTTTCTCACATGTGTATTCATGCATTCAATGAAATGAAGCAAATTGGTGGGACAAGACTTCCCTTGGCTGAATGAACCAAGAAGAGGCAAGAAAAGTCATCCACAAAGAAGCACAACAATACCAGAAGACTGGAAGATGTCAAACACAATCTCCAATGGATCAAGAAAAAGTTTATTGTCCGATCAATACAGAACAGGCGCTGACAGACCCCTTGGCTGAATCCATGTTGGCTCTGTCCCATTAAACCGTGTTTGTCTATAAGTTCAGTGATTTTATTCTTTATAATAGTTTTCACTATTTTGTCCAGCACTGATATGATGCCTACCGGTCAGTAGTGGTTAGGGTGGTGGACTTTGGTCCTGGGGAACTGAGGAACTGAGTTCGATTCCCACCTCAGGCACAGGCAGTTCCTTGTGACTTTGGGCAAGTCACTTAACCCTCCATTGCCCCATGTAAGCTGCATTGAGCCTGCCATGAGTGGGAAAGCGAGGGGTACAAATGTAACAAAAAAAAACATCACCCCTGCATCCCTTTTTAAAAATAGGGTTACATTGGCCACCCTCCAATCTTCAGGTACTTTGGATGATTTTAATGGCTGGTTACAGATCACTAACAGCAGATCTGCAATGTCATATTTGAGTTCTTTCAGTACCCTAGGGTGTATACCATCTGGTTCAGGTGATTTACTACTTTTTAATTTGTCAATTTGGCTCAGTACATTCTTCTAGGTTCACTAACATTTCTTTCAGTTCCTCCACATCATCACCCTTGAAAACCATCTCTGGTACAGGTAAATCTCTTACATCTTCTTCAGCAAAGACTGAGACAAAGAGTTCATTTAGCTTCTCTGCTATGGCCCTGTCCTCTGTAAGTGCCCCTTTTACTCCTTGATGATCTAATGGTCCTACAGATTCCCTCACAGGCTTTCTGCTTCTGATATACCTGAAAAAGTTATTAATATGAGTTTTTGCCTCTGAGGCAAGTTTCTCTTTGTATTCTCTTTTAACCTTCTTTATCAATGCTTTGCATCTAACTTGGCAGTGCTTATGTTGCTTCTTGTTTTCTGCGTTTGGATCTTTTTTCCATATTCTGAAAGATGTTCTTTTGGCTCTAATAGCCTCTTTCACTTCTCTCTTTAACTGTGCTGGCTGTCGTTTGCTCTTCTTTCCACCTTTATTAATATATGGAATACATCTGGTCTGGGCTTCCTGCTTGGGAAGGTTTGTGATTTATTAATGTTTGATGGTCCCTGCATAGTTATAAATTGAATTTGGCCAGTCTATGTGACACTCCTATATATAGGCAGTTGGGTGCACAATTTATAGTATTTTATAACATGTGCTCAATGTCTGGTCCTGCCCGCAATCTACCCATGCTCCTCCCATGGGAATGCCCCTTTTGCAGTTACACTCAAGAACACACCCATTTATAGAATATGGCCTTCTACACTTCTGCACAGAATTGCCATTGTACCCCCATTTTGGTGGTCACCTGCCATTTCCCCCTGTTTCTGCACCTAACTTATGGTGCCCTATTTAGAATTCTCCTCTAAATATGTACTCTGGATCTCAAGGATGAATATACAGATATTCCACTATATTCTCATTGCAAATATACCTCAGAATTTCCCTTTAATCCAGCTATTTCCAGGTTAAAATCCTCCCCTTCAGTTTGTTGTTGATTCCTAGGGTATTTTTTTAACATGCCTTGTGGTGGTAGATTCACAACCCCACAAACAAGGTCTTTTCCAATTACTGTGCCTGGATGACTAGCTTCTAGCTATACAGTCAGTAACAGGTGTTATCTTTCCTGAAGGAAACCATTGCTTTTATTCAGTCTCTATGGTTTCTTGTCAATTTTCAAAACCCAATCCTACATCCAACTAATTTTATTTCCTTTCTAATAGTAGGCTTAAACAATTTAAATCCAAAGCCTTTCTTCCAGAAAATAAATTTCAGGCTATAATGATACTTGTTTGCACCATTCAGTCATCACTCAGTTAAACCATGCCTGCAGATGCTGGGGCATGAGACAATGGCTGTTCGTGTCATCTCTTACCAGTTTAAGAATGAGGAATCCACATTACTATTCAAATGGAATCTATGCTCCTCCGGGGAGAGGGAGTCACAGTCTTTGTGCAATGGTGACATCTAGTGGCTGGACTTTGGACCTCCAATGACAGTGGTCGGGAGGGAGTTCTGATATGGCTCTCAGGCAAAGCTGTTGCTGTGGTATAAAATAAGATGGGAGAGTATATATAATAGAATAGAGGTAATATCCTTGGGAAGTTGCGAATGTAGGACCATGGTGCCGATCCCAGCCCTGGCTCTGACTGAGTTGAAAGTCCAAAGTAGCAGGGAGAAACTGACAGGTAACATAGTATCATAGTAACATAGTAGATGACGGCGACCTAAAAGGACAAAACATAGTATTTAGATTTGTAAGATTATTTAACACAAGATAAAGGATTATTTTTATGGTTCTATTTAAAACTTTTTTTTCTGAATTCTCTATATGAAATTTTTGTTCAAACTGGGATTAAAATTATTTTTAGGGGGTAGGTTTATAATGCATTTTCTATGCTTAAAACCTGCTTTGCATGGAGAAAAGGTATTTATAAAACTGTATGGCCACATACATGCATAAAAAGTAGACTCATGAAAAGTATGCACCAAATTTTGTGTGACTGGTGTATAGGCAATCCCAGGGACAGTGGGTGGGGCAGAGGTAGAGTAGCAATGTACATGCATATTTTCTAAAATATGTATGCACACCTAGAATATATACACACATTTATACCTTCATTGGAGCAGGTATAAATTTGTGTGTTGGAATCTCTGTGCTATTGCAGCTGGATCTGGAAGTCTATTTTATAAAAGCAAATAGGTGTCCATAAGAACATAAGTATTGCCATACTGGGACAGACTGAAGGTCCATCAAGCCCAGTATCCTGTTTCCCATAGTGGCCAATCCAGGTCACAAGTACTTGGCAAGATGTCAAAAGAGTAAAACAGATTTTATGTAGCTTATCCTAGAAACAAGTAGTGGATTTTCCCAAGTTCATTTTAATAATGGCTTTATGGGCTTTTCTTTTAGGAAATTATCCAAACCTTTTTTAAACCCTGCTAAGCTAACTGTTTTTACCATATTCTCTGGCAACGAATTCCAGAGTTTAATTACACATTGAGTGAAGAAATGTTTTCTATGGTTTGTTTTAAATTTACTACTTAGTAGCTTTATTGCATGCTCCCTGGTCCTTGTATTTTTGGAAATAGTAAACAATTCATATTTATCCATTCCACTCCATGCAGTATTTTAGAGACCTCTATAATATCTCCCCTCAGCTGTCTCTTCTCCAACCTGAAGAGCACTAGCTGCTTTAGCCTTTCCTCATAGGGAAGTTGTCCCATCCTATTTATCATTTTTGTCGCCATTTTCTGTACCTTTTCTAATACCACTATATCTCTTTTGAGATGTGGTGACCAGAATTGCACACAGTATTTGAGGAGCAGTCACATCATGGAGCAATACAAAGGCATTATAGCATTCTCATTTTTGTTTTCCATTCCTTTCCTAATAATTCCTAATATTCTATTTGCTTTCTTAGCTGCTGCTGCTGCAGCACACTGAGCAAAGAGTTTAAACGTATCAATGATGACACCAAGATCCTTTTCCTAGGTGGTGACTCCTAATGTGGAACCTTGCATCACGTAGCTATAGTTTGGGTTCCTCTTTCCAACATGCATCACTTTGCACTTGCTCAAATTAGATACCATCTACCATTTAGATGCCCAGTCTCCCAGTCTTGTAAGGTCCTCTTGCAATTTCTCACAATCCTCTTGTGATTTAACAACTTTGAATAGCTTTGTATCATCAGCAACTTTAATTACTTCACTAGTTATTCCCATCTCTAGATCATTTATAGATATGTTAAAAAGCAGCGGTCTCAGCACAGACCCCTAGGTAACCCCACTATCTACCCTTCTCCATTGAGAATACTGACCATTTAACCCTACTCTGTTTTCTCTGTTTTAACCAGTTTTTAATCCACAATAGGACATTACCTCCTATCCCTTGACTTTCGAATTTCCTCATGGGCCTTGCATGAGGCACCTTGTCAAATGCCCTTTGAAAATTCAGATGCTCAGTATTGACCATCTCACCTTTATTCATATGTTTATTCACTCCTTCAAATAAATGTATTAGATCAATGAGGCAAGATTTCCCTTGACTTAATCCATGTTTATGTATATGTGCTGTAATTTTGTTCTTTATAATATTCTCTACCATTTTGCCCTGCTCCAACATCAGGCTCATTGGTCTATAATTTCCTGGATCACCCCTGGAACCCTTTTTAAAAATTGGCACTGCATTGAGCACCCTCTAATCTTTCAGTACCATGCTTGATTTTAAAGATAAAATACATATTACTAACAATAGCTCTGCAAGTTCATTTTTCAATTCTATCAGTATTCTGGGATGTATACTATCTGGTCCAGGTGATTTGCTACTCTTCAGTTTGGCAAATTGCCCTATTACATCTTCCAGGTTTACAGAGATTTGTTTCAGCTTCTCTGACTCATCAGCATTGAATACCATTTCCGGCACTGGTATCTCTCCCACATCTTCCTTGGTGAACATTGAAGCAAAGAATTCATTTAATCTCTCTGCTATGGCCTTGTCTTCCCTGAGTGCCCCTTTTACCCCTTGATAATCTAATAGTCCAACTCATTCTTCTGCCAGCTTCGTGCTTCTAATATACCTAAGAAAGTTTTGACTATGTGTTTTTGCCTCCAACTCAATCTTCTTTTCAAAGTCTCTCTTTGCCTTCCTTATCAGTGTTTTGAATTTGACTTGCCATTCCTTATGCTGTTTCCTATTATTTCCAGTCAGATCCTTCTTCCATTTTCTGAAGGATTTTTATTTAGCTCGAATAGCTTCCTCCACCTCACTTTTTAACCAGCTGTTGTTTGGTCTTCCTTCCTCCTTTTTTAATACATGGAATATATCTGGTCTGGGCTTCCAGGATAGTTTTTTTTGAATAGCATCCATGCCTGATAGAAATTTTTGACCTTTGAAGCTACTCCACTGTTTTGTTTTGTTTTTTTAAACCATTCTCTGCATTTTATCATAGTCTCCTTTTTGAAAGTTAGATGCTAACATATGGATTTCCTATATGTACTTACTCCAGAGATAATATCAGATCAGATCATGTTATGATCAGTGTTATCAAGTAGTCCCAGCATCATTACCTCCTGCACCAGATCATGTGCTCCTCTAAGAACTAGGTCTAGAATTTCCCCCCTTTTTTGGTTCCTGAACCTGCTGCTCCATAAAGCAATCCTTAATTTCATCAAGGAATTGACTTCCCTATTATGCAATCAATATTGGGGTAATTGAAATCACCATTATTATTATGTGACCCAGTTTCTTAGCTTCCCTAATTTCTGAAAACATTTCTGCCTGTGTTGCCTTTATCAAATAGACTTAAAATGAGCAACGTTCTGGACTTCTTATATAGGCAGCCTGTTATGAAATCAGGCCTATAATGCATTATTTCTATCTTAAGCATCACAGCCCAATTTCCATTTTTATTTTGCAAACCATAGATATATATGTCCACTGGGGATAAAGTAAAAATAGAATATAGAAAAATGAAAATTATTCTAAATATGACAGCACAAGTGGTTTTTAATGCTTCCCCCAGGAGATCTCCGAGAATGCAGATAGCAAAATAGACCCAGACATGTCCTCCTGTGAACCTCATAAGTTTTTAAATAGTTCTTCCTGCATACTTTAAAAACAAGACAGAGCTCAGATTTACATTATGGATAGATGATTTTCTTTTTGTGTATGTGTCTATGATGAACAGATATCATCCATATCTTTGAAGCATTTTGACATAAATTTATTCTGAAACTTGTTTACTGTACCCAGTCTCCTCTTCCCAGATACAATGATGTTTCCTCCATAATAATATAAGCCTTCTGAATTCATTCTATAGCTCTAGTCTAAACATAAATGATGGAAGTTTTCATCTATTGCTCCACAATGATGCATGAATATTTTTATGTGCCTATATGCTGATCTTCTAATACGTATTCATGCATTACTAAACAGCTAACTAAATGGGCCAACACAAAGAGCAGCGAAGTAAACGATGGGTGGCAGAAGATCCTTTATTCAAAATACAAATGACCCCACACGGACCGTGTTTCATCTGTAAGGCATGTGTCAGTGATCTAGAAGTATCTGAATATACAACAATACAAAGTGTAGCTCATACAGCACAAGACAGTATTGCAACTCACATGTAGCAAAACCTCTGTGAAAAGAAATAACTAATCAAAAATGAAAGCTGGGTTCAATCATGAAAGATCCAAAACTGAAGAACCGCAAAGAAATTCTCCCGTCAAAACTCTCAAAGCTTTGAATAAAGGATCTTCTGCCACCCATCGCCCACTTCGCTGTTCTTTGTGTAAGCCTCAGTGTTTGGGGGAGTGTGTCTTCCTTGTTTTCTGCTGACCTAAATGAGCCCAACATGAAAGGAAGACTCAATTTCTTAATTTCCAACTACTTATTGCAAATAAGTGAAATAGATAATATACTGCAGGCAAGTAGTTGAAATAAGAGTTCTGCTCAGGTAGATTGCGTCCTTAAAACTGGATACTGATCCATTGGCTGCCAAATTGAAGGGGTGGACATTGAATGTCTAAACTAATAGATTCTAACTTATTGAAGATGTGGATCTTAAATTTACTTTATTTATTTATTTAAAATATTTATAGCCTGCACTATCCAGCTTTCTGTGTGGGTAACAATAAGACATAACACAATGAACCAAATAAGACAATGCTAGACAATGATAATTACACATTTTCATAAAATATAGACATATTCCAATTATATTATCTTAAATTCATTCTTCAAGCAAGCACTTAGTCATCTCATAGGAAAGAATATTTGTCTGTCGAATGGATAGATACAGGGTTTGTTGAAAGAAGGATGCTGGGTATTGGTGAAAAAGAGGACACTATTTCCAGCAGGAAGAGAGGCTGGATGGCTTACTCTTGATCCCATGATGAAGAATTCTGCTTTGCCGGAAAAAGTGCAGAGAATACCCATAAGATTTGAGGGCAGAAGAAATAGGGTCAATGCATATACTTGGGCTGAAGCTTGGACCAGGCAGGACTCACAGTCACTGGAGGAATAGGGGTCACATGCAAGGTATAACCTATTTACACAAAACTATGGGGACAGAAACATTTGTATATAGGCTATTGATTTCAATATTCATTTGGAGAATAAATCTACACCCCTTTCAGAAGACTTTCTCAGCTCTATCGGCAAGCTGAATAAACAGTTTGCTGTCTTTAACTTAACACATGTAGCAGGACATACCTTAAATGCTACATTCACTCAATCCCAGTCTTTAACTTCAGTAAATTCTTCCCAATACTATCTTCTTCTTTGGATAGACCACTGCCATATAATTTTCACTTATACATGCCCATATGCATGCTCCTTTCCTGATAAACAATACATCCCAGGAGGTCATAGTGAGCCAGGAGGCAGCATTTATCCTGAGCTCTGAAGTGCTGTCAACACAGTCCTGCTGGTCTAATTTCTGCTCTTTCAGACCCCCGGGGGAACCCTTGCTAGTGGGGAAGTGTATATGGACAAATTTCTCTGTGGATATGGCATCTAAAATGGCAAAAAAGGTTAAGGATAAGCTGAAGACTCTGGTACAGAGTCCAAGATGGTAAACCAGCAGCTAAGGTACTTGTGGTAAAAGAGGAACCCATCAAGAAACCCACAGAGGCTGTGTTTGCTCTGGATCAGAAACTTATCATAATTAATGACAATCTCCAAACATTATCGCAATCAGTAGCTAATTTTACAGGGTGAATATCTGAGCTGGAGCAGAGAGCTGGAGAAATGGAAGTCTCGATGAACAATACTTGCGGGGTGCTGCAAAAGTTACACAAGCTGGCCAAGGAGTATGAGCAGAAAATAGACAACCTGGTTGGTCATTCCTTATATCCACTGCTGAAGTGCTTCCAGTGCCACAAAGAATACTAGATGATAGATACAGTGCCAGAATAAACATTCCACAACTTGGATCCTAGTTTCACCTATGATGGTTTCTTCAAGGGGTTTCCTACAACACAAAATATATATCTTAAACAAGAATTAACTGAAAAATCAAATCCAAAATTGAAAATTATATAACAGACTCATTGACGAGGCAGGAATATGCTTGTTTCTACAAAATTGTGCATAATCTGCTGGAGACGCCGAGCCTCCTATTGAACTCATACCTGTGCAGTTCATACCATTGCAGTCCAATCTACTTCTTTATTTAAACCTTGTGGAAAAACAGTTTCCCATTGAAATATCATTCTCTTCCCTATAAAGTAACAATTGTGAAACATTCCTTCCTCTATAAAGTTGTATTTGCTGTAAAACCACAAATTTTAAATCCTCTAGGGGCCCTTTTACTAAGTCGTGTAGGCGCCCACGTGTGCCCAATGCATGCCGAATTGGAGTTACTTCCCGGTTACTGCATGGCCCTTGTGGTAATTTCAATTTTGGCGCACATCTGCTACGTACATCTGAAAAATATCTTTTATTTTCTGACATGTGGCAGCTACGTGTGTCAAGTGGCATTTGATGCGTGTAGATCATTACCACCCGGTTACCGTGTGAGACCTTACCACTAGGTCAATGGCTTGCGGTAAGGCCTCAGACCCAAAATGGATGCACGGCAATTTTCATTTTGCCGTACATCCATTTTCAGCAAAAATTAAAAAAGGTAGTTTTTGTTGGTGCGCTGAAAAATAATTCTGTGCGCACTCAAAACATGCATCTACACTACCACAGGTAATTTTTCAGTGCACCTTAATAAAAGGACCCCTTAATGTATGATTATTTTCCTGTTAGTGCTGAACCAACAGAGTTTCAAAACATCCCAATCTTATATTGCTCAAATGCTGAGTTACTTGATGCTTGATCTTTCTCTTCAGTTGATCAATATACTGCTCGTGCTGTTTCACAATCAGGGTGTTGTCTCAAATCATATTTTATTTTTTTTTGTTACATTTGTAACCCGCGCTTTCCCACTCATGGCAGGCTCAATGCAGCTTACATGGGGCAATGGAGGGTTAAGTGACTTGCCCAGAGTCACAAGGAGCTGCCTGTGCCTGAAGTGGGAATCGAACTCAGTTCCTCAGTTCCCCAGAACCAAAGTCCACCACCCTAACCACTAGGCCACTCCTAGAATGAGATATAGGTACTTGAGTTGCTTCCAATGTATAAGGTAGTACACACAATGACCACAAGCTGAATTTCCATGTTCTTGATCATTCATTTCATATGAAAAAGTTTGTAAACTGGAACTGGTTAGTAAATCAGACAAATTTTTACTTCGCCGGTAAGCAAACTGTCCAGGTTTTCTTAATTGAGGATGAAAATGCAACATTTGCCAATGTTTCAGTATTATTCATTTAACATCAAAAGGTAAAGGTGAATATGGTAATACACATGTCAAATTAATTACAGGAGTCCGTTCCTTAGAAACAAGTAACCATTGTCTCTGTGCATAAAAAGCTCTTTTATATGCTTTTTTAAACTACTGCTTTGGGATAATCCCTATCTAAAACCACTGAATCATTGAAATAGCCTGGTTTTCATACTCTTCTCTAGAAGTACATAATCTTCTTAAACGTAAAAATTGCCCTGCTGGGATATTATCCCGTAAATGTTTGGATGATAACTCCCATAATGAAGGAGAGCATTGCAATTTGTCTTCTTTCTCAAGATGGTAGTTTCAGATCTTCCAAACTGATAATCGATCATGATATCTAAAAAAGCAGTAGCATGTGAATGATAATTAACTGTAAACTATACATGAGGGTCACAACTGTTGATCCATTTTAAGAAGGCTTGCAATCTTCCCATGTCTCCAGTCCAGACAAAAAAAGATGTCATCTATAAACCATTGTCAGGGTAAAAATTCACAAAAGTGGAAAAATGCTGGATTCACTATCTATAAACTGTTTCCAGACTAACATAACATGATAATATTCAGTCTCATATACAAAATTGCATTCAAAATGATCCGGAAATAGATAGGCTAGTGATGGAGCTACAATGGATCCCATCACGGTTCCTTTTTCTTGTAAAAATACTGTTCCTTAAACTGAAAATAGTTCTTCTGCAACACAAATGTCATTAAAGCCATCAAGGAACTAATCTTATCTGCTGATATATTTAACTGATTAAGATGTTCTTCTACCACTTCCAAAGCTTCTACATGAGATGTATTAGTATATAATGCCGAAACATCCATAGTGACTAAAATTACTGGTGTACCTTCAGCTAACTCAAAATCTTGTAATATGGTTATTAGTTGTGAAGAGTCATGAACATAAGACCTAATTTTATGTATCAATGGCTATACAAATGAATCCATATATCTTGATAAAGGTTCTAATAAAGAATGAACTCATGCCACTATATGTTGACCAGGAGGATTATTCAAAGATTTGTGACTCTTGGGTACAAAATAGATGTTTGGAATTTTTGGAAAATGATTATCTAAATATTTCAATTCTTTGGCCGAAGTGCTCCATCCTGCGATGCTTTATATAATACCTTTCTTATTTCCTTTTGGAATTGTGATGTAGGATCCCCTGATAATTCTATATAAAAATGTTGACTATTAGCCTCGTCTTCATATGATACCTGATCTTGAATGACCATTCCCCTCCCTTATCTGCCCTCTTGTTTATCAAAGATGAATCTTGTTGTAAAGTACTTAATGCTTGCTGTTGTTCTTCCATTAAACTGTACTGTTGTTTTGTCTCTTATGATATCAATTTGCTCAAGTTCTTGTAAAACTATCTTTTCAAATGCTAACACCATCGAGTGAAACTCATGAAATTTTGGACCAGGGATCTATGGCATTGATACTTTTTTTTAGATTTAGCTTCAGCATTCAATCTTGTTGACCATGATTTATTATTACGAAGATTACAGTCAACTGGAATTTGTTCAACAGCATTTGCTTGGTTTGCTTCATTTTTAAAGTACAGAACATATTCTGTTTTGATAGCACAATCATGTTCTAAATTATTTCATCTGAATAATGGAGTCCCACAGGGTTCCTCACTATTACCAATACTTTTTTTTATGTTTTCATTGCTCCATTACTTACCATAATACATGAATTTGGTGTTAAAATATATTGTTATACTGATGATATATTAATAGCTGCAAAAATTGATCCATTGAAACCTGATTTAACATTCATCCAAAATTGTTTACTAGTAGTATCCATGTGGTTACAAGAACTTTGATTAGTTTTGAATATTAATAAAACTTTTACCTGTTGGGTCACTAGTAAGAGTGAGGTACCTAATGTTACCCTAATTTTATGGGGGAGACATTGCATACTTTACTTCATGCATTGTTTTTTTTTCCCCAGAAATTGTATTGATTTTTTAAATATAATACGGTGAACAGTACAGAAGTTGTACAAAAATTATACAAAATAAAAATTTATACAGAGGAGAGTATTGGATTATTTAATGTAATATATGCATAATATCCTTCTAAATGAGATCGACTAAATTTTAGAGGCTACCAAATATTTACTAAATACCCCTTCAAGTAACCACTATTTCAACCTTATAATCAAAACATTCTGTTATTTTATTAATTTTTCATATGCTATTAACACATTTTATCTGCTGAAGGACTTTAAAGCAGTAAAGGTGTAAAGCCTTACATATTAAGCAACAAAGATTTAATGTGAAAGCTTGAAGATATAACTGTCTGAAGGGAAGAACGTTCATCTTTGATAAAGAGACTACATATCATCTGGTTATAACATGAATAGAATGTTATTTCTTTTTGTTTGTTTGTTACATTTGTATCCTGTGCTTTCCCACTCATGGCAGGCTCAATGCAGCTTACATATACAGGTACTTATTTGTACCTGGAGCAATGGAGGGTTAAGTGACTTGCCCAGAGTCACAAGGAGCTGCCTGTGCCTGAAGTGGGAATTGAACTCAGTTCCCCAGGACCAGAGTCCACCACCCTAACCACTAGGCCACTTCTCCACCCACTAGACCATTCCTAGGCCATATTTATGCTATGGTCTTGTAGATGGAATGAATAAATATAGTGTGGAATTGTGTATAGGTATAGTATGAATGAGTGTATGAATGTTAATAGTATAGAGGGAAATAAGAATTGATATTGCTTAGGATGTAATATATGCAGGGATTTCCAGTGCTAATATTAGGTGTCTTCAGAATACTGCATTTAGGATCCTGTTTATTAAGGAGTGGAGTGGAGGAGTGGCCTAGTGGTTAGGGTGGTGGACTTTGGTCCTGAGGAACTGAGTTCGATTCCCACTTCAGGCACAGGCAGCTCCTTGTGACTCTGGGCAAGTCACTTAACCCTCCATTGCCCCATGTAAGCCACATTGAGCCTGTCATGAGTGGGAAAGCACGGGGTACAAATGTAACAAAAAAAAAAAAGGTGCGCTAGCATTTGTAGATGCACTATAACTAGCACACACTAAATGCTAGAGACACCAATAGATTCCTATGGGTGCCTTCAGCATTAGTGAACGATAAAAATGCTAGCACACCTATAGCATGGCTTAGTAAACAGGGCCCTTAGACTTCTTGAGCAATAGTAGGAAATTTGATCACATAACGCATAACAGACGTTCAAATATTTGAAAGGTATTAATCCACAAAAGAACCTTTTCCGGAGATGGGAAGGTGGTAGAACGAGAGGACATGAAATGAGATTGAAGGGGGGCAGACTCAAGAAAAATGCCAGGAAGTATTTTTTCACGGAGAGAGTAGTGGATGCTTGGAATGCCCTCCTGCGGGAGGTGGTGGAAATGAAAACGGTAACGGAATTCAAACATGCGTGGGATAAGCATAAAGGAATCCTGTGCTGAAGGAATGGATCCTCAGGAGCTTAGTCAAGATCGGGAGGCGGGGCTGGTGGTTGGGAGGCGGGGATAGGGCTGGGCAGACTTGTACGGTCTGTGCCAGAGCCGGTGGTTGGGAGGCAGGGCTGGTGGTGGGGAGGTGAGGATAGTGCTGGGCAGACTTATACGGTCTGTGCCTGTGCCAGAGCCGGTGGTTGGGAGGTGGGGCTGGTGGTTGGGAGGCGGGGATAGTGCGGGGCAGACTTATACGGTCTGTGCCCTGAAGAGCACAGGTACAAATCAAAGTAGGGTATACACAAAAAGCAGCAAATATGAGTTATCTTGTTGGGCAGACTGGATGGACCGTGCAGGTCTTTTTCTGCCGTCATCTACTATGTTACATAACGCCTCTTTCTTTGAAATAATACTGGTTTCCAGTTATGTGTAGAATAAAATTTAAAGAACTAACATTAACTCATCAGGCCTTTTACATGTTACAGCCAGGGTATTTAAATTTATTAACTATTTTGTAGAGCAACACCAAAGCAGACACTGTGAAGTCCAAAATGTCTTTATTCAAAGAAGATGTTGCTACGTTTCGCCAATAGGGCTGCATCAGGGGTAAAGGTAAACAACTAGTAAAAAAAATGCAAATAAGTAAAAAGCATATAAATATTAAATTGCAAGATCAAAAATGGGCAACTGAAACTGAGTTAATCACATATATTTTCATCAACAGTAATAACATATATAAAAAAATGTATATAAAAAATAAAAAGATTTAAAATAAATAATTAAATCAACATACATATGTAGAACATATTATAAGATTAAAATAATCAAAATCAACATATGTGCACAGAAATATGAGTAATAAAACAAAAGAATATAAGCAATAAAAAAGACAAAAGACAACATTGGTCTGATATAAAGCTCATACCTAAATAGGGTATACTCCTTCATGGGCTCTGAGATCTTTACGAGCATAGATTAGTAGTCCCATCTTTATGAAGAGCTAGGCTAGGCTAAATTCAACCAGGTCCCGAGCTTTTTAAAATTTTGCTCCTTGGCTGTGGAATCATCTTCCAAAGTATGTTTGTCAAGAGGAAAATTTTAATGTTTAAAATTTTATTGAAGATGTTATATTTTAAAAATGCATTTAATGTGGATTGTGATATTAATGATATTAATGAATGAGTATATTAATATCTCTGTGAAAGATAAACTTCATGCACGTTCCTCTAGATTCTATATAGTGTGACCGAAATTATGCGCTCAAATCTGGACATACTAGATTTGCATGTGCAATTTAATTACTTAACAGGCTAATCAGCGCTGATAATTGCTACTTAAGCAATTATTGACACTAATTGGCATTAATTAGAATTTTTGTGCACAACATGCTAGGCCTATTCTATAAAGTGGTATGCGTAAATTCTAATGCACTCTGCCAAAAAGGCAGCATGGCTATGGGCATGGAATGGGTGGGCCTGCAGGGTTATGGAATACACTGCTCTGCACCTAACGGGATATTATTTCACACTGAATACGTTGGTACTAGGCTACACTCTTCTATATATTCAAGAGACCACATTTTATGAGCTCCATTGTCTGTCAGTATATCTTCTGTGCAACTACTGATTGACCCCTGATGAAGGTTTTTTCAAAAACCGAAACACGGACCATATTGGGTCCTCAATAAAGTTTTTTTGGAGCATCTTATCTCTTGTCTTGGATTGATCCCTTGAAGTTGTTTTTCCACTTGTTTCTTTTCGGAGATGAAAACAGTAACAGAATTCAAAAATGCGTGGGAAAAACACAAAGGAATCTTGTTTAGAAGTAATGGATTCACAGAAGCTTAGCAGAGTTTGGGTGGCAACACCATGGAGGTCTTTATCTGCTGTCATCTACTATGTTACTATCAGGCTCAATTTCGAAAGAGATGGATGTCTAAAAAGTGACATAAATCAGCACTTGGACGCCCTTCTCACAGAGACGTCTAAATCGGTATAATCAAACCCGATTTTGGACGTCTTTCTCAGAAGTCCGTCGCAAGGATGTCCAAATCTCAAGGGGGTGTATCAGAGGCGTGGCCAAAGTGGGACTTGGGCATTTCTAAGACTTGGATGTCTTTGAGCCATAATGGAACAAAGCAAAGACGTCCAGGACTAAAACTTGAATATTTTCACCTGGACCTGTTTTTATTACGAATAAGACACAAAAAGGTGCCTGAAATGACCAGATGACCACCGGAGGGAATGGGGATGACCTCCTGTTACTCCCCCAGTGGTCACTAACCCCCTCCCACCCTCAAAAACATGATTAAAAATATTACTTGCCAACCTCAGATGTCAAACTCAGGTCCATGACAGTGCATGCAGGTCTCTGGAGTAGTTTAGTAGTAGGTGCAGTGCACTTCAGACAGGTGGACCCAGGCCCATACCCCCCTATCTGTTACATTTGTGGAGGAAACAGCAATCCATCCAAAACCCAACAGAAACCCTCTGTACCCACATATAGATGCCCCCCTTCACCTGTAAGGGTTACAGTAGTGGAATACAGTTGGGGGTAGGGGGTTTGGGGGTCTCAACACACAAGGTAAGGGAGCTGTGTACCTGGTAGCATTTTATGAAGTCCACTGCAGTGCCCCCTAGGGTGCTGGATTGCTGTCCTGGCATGTCAGGGGGACTAGTCTACAAAAATGCTGGCTCCTCCCATGTCCAAATGGCTTGAATTTGGACATTTTAGACTTGAATGTTTTTGGTTTCGAAAATGGCCAAAAGTCAAAGACATCCAAATCCAAGGATGTCCATGGTATTTTCAAACAGAAAGATGGATGTCCATCTTTTTTTGAAAATGACCTTTTCCCTGCCTCCAAATCTGGATGTTTTAGAGAGACGTCCAAATTCCAACTTAGACGTTTCTTTTGAAAATGCCCCTTCACGTAACACATTCCACAGATGTGCACAATTGTTTTAGTAAAGCTTCATTGGCCAATAAATTGGGGTTCAGCATGTGTTGAGTGAAAAAAGATGTGCTAGGCTCCTCAAAATGGAAAAAAAAAGGTTAAATTTGGTTTAGAAAGGTGCATTACATCAAGTTTTTTAGCAGCTGATTCTAAAATGGCAGACATGGTTGTTTTGCACCCTTAACGTTTTCAGCTGCTACTAATTTCAGAAACCTCGATGGCCAGTTCTTAACATCTTGAGTCCTCCTATCTAGACATCTTGTTAATGCATATTTAAACATACAGCTTATTGTTTTCCATTCCCTGCCATTTTAATAATGGTTTATGGCCTTTTCCTTTAGGAAGCCATCCAAACCTTTTTTAAACTCCGCTAAGCTAACCGCCTTTACCACATTCTCTGGCAACAAATTCCAGAGTTTAATTACATGTTGAGTAAAGAAAAATTTTATCTGATTCATTTTAAATTTACTACTTTGTAGCTTCATTGCATGCCCCCTAGTCCTAGTATTTTTGGAAAGAGTAAACAAGTGATTCACTTCTACCCGTTCCACTCTACTCATTATTTTATAGACCTCTATCATATTCTCCCTCAGCGGTCTTTTCTCCAAGCTGAAGAGCCCTAGCCACTTTAGCCTTTCCTCAAAGGGAAGTCGTCCCATCTCCTTTATCATTTTTGTTCCCTTCTCTGTACCTTTTCAGTGACCAGAATTGAATACAATATTCAAGGTGTGGTCGCACCATGGAGTGATACAAAGGCATTATAACATCCTCATTTTTGTTTTCCATTCCTTTCCTAATAATACCTAACATTCTATTTGCTTTCTTAGCTTCCGCTGCACATTGAGCAGAGGGTTTCAAGCTATCATCAATGACGACGCCTAGATCCCTTTCCTGGTCAGTGCCACCTAATGTGGAACCTTGCTTTACATAACTATAATTCAGGTTCCTCTTTCCCACATGCATCACTTTGCACTTGCTCACATTAAACGTCATCTGCTGTTTAGACGCCCAGTCTCGTAAGGTCCTCTTGTAATTTTTTACAATCCTCTTGCGATTTAAAAAATTTGAATAACTTTGTGCCATCAGCAAATTTAATTACCTCACTAGTTACTCCCATCTCTAGATCATTTATGAAAGCAGCGGTCCCAGCACAGACCCCTGGGGAACCCAACTATCTACCCTTCTCTATTGACAATACTGACCATTTAACCCTACTCTCCATTTTCTATCTTTTAACCAGTTTTTAATTCACAGTTTTTAATCCTATCCTATGACTCTGCAATTTCTTCTGGAATCTTTCATGAGGTATTTCGCCAAAGGCCTTTTGAAAATGCAGACACACAATATCTTTGTTGGCACATCTTCTTCTGAAATGTATTTATTTGTATTTAGCTCATATCTTTTTAGTAGTAGCTCAAGCTAAGTTACATTCAGGTACAATTTCCTGTCCCCAGAGGACTTACATCTAAAAGGGATTTTTTTTACTAAAGCATGCTAATGGATTTAGTGTGTGCTAAATGCTAAGATGCCCATTATATTCCTATGGGAGACATCATTTAGCGTATGGTATTCATTAGCGAGCACTAACACCTATCCTGCTTATTTTCAAAGGAGAAGGGCGGCTATCTTCCGACACTAATCAGGAGATGGCCGGCCTTCTCCTAAGGCCGGCCAAATCGGTATAATCAAAAGCCGATTTTGGCCGGCTTCAACTGTTTCCGTCGCAGGGCCGGCCAAAGTTCAAGGGGGCGTGTCGGCAGTGTGCTGAAGGCGGGGTGGGGGCGTGGTTAAGAGATGGCCATCCTCGGCCAATAATGGAAAAAAGAAGGCCAGCCAGGATGAGCATTTCGCCGACTTTACTTGGTCCCTTTTTCTTCATGACCAAGCCTTGAAAAGGTGCCCAACTGACCAGATGACCACCGGAGGGAATCGGGGATCACCTCCCCTTACACCCCCAGTGGTCACCAACACCATCCCACCCAAAGAAAAAATTAAAAAACATTTTTTTGCCAGCCTCTATGCCAGCCTCAAATGTCATACCCAGCTCCATCACAGCACTATGCAGGTCCCTGGAGCAGTTTTTAGTGGGTATTGCAGTGCACTTCAGGCAGGAGGACCCAGGCCCATCCCCCCTACCTGTTACACTTGTGGTGGTAAATGGGAGCCCTCTAAAACCCACCCGAAACCTATTGTACCCACATCTAGGTGCCCCCTGTTACCCTTTAAGGGCTATGGTAGTGGTGTACAGTTGTGGGGAGTGGGTTTTGGGAAGAGGGTTGGGGCCTTAGCACCCAAGGTAATGTAGCTATGCACCTGGGATCAATTTATGAAGTCCACTGCAGTGCCCCCTAGGGTGCCTGGTTGGTGTCCTGGCATGTGAGGGGGACCAATGCACTACAAATACTGGCTCCTCCCACTACCAAATGCCTTGGATTTGGCCAGTTTTGAGATGGACATCATTAGTTTCCATTATCAGCGAAAACCAATGTTGGCCATCTCTAAGGGTGGTCCAAATGTTGAGATTTGGCCGGCCCCGACCATATTATCGAAACGAAAGATGGCCGGCCATCTTGTTTTGATAATACGGTCGAGTGCGCCGCTTTACGGGGTCGTCATTAGAGATGGGTGCCCCCATTCGATTATGACCCTCTATGTTTACTAAGTGGCGCTATGGGTGAGTTACTGTTTTTAACGCTCGTAAACCATTTACACGCATTAAAAGCTAATGCACCCATAGAAATGTATAGGCATGTTAGTGTTTGATGCGCCTTAAATTTACAGGTGTGTTAAAAATGCTAATGTACCTTAGTAAATATACCCCTAAATCTGCCTTAGTAAAAGGACCCCTAGGTTTGTACCTGAACCCAATGCTCTGATTACTAGGCTAATCCTCCACTCCACTGCCAAATCAAAATACTAGTGGAACTTGACACATGTCAACCTCGATGTCTCAATTCCAATTTGTATGCATTTACACAAATATATCATGGTTATTCTCCTATGGAGCTCAACTTATAAGCAGTGTGGAATTACAAGGAGGAAAATGCCTCAAGAAGCTCCTGGCTAAAATAAGCATCGGGAACAGGGCTGTTTCATCATTGGCACAAAAAAGAGAGGAACGGAGTTTTCAAAATGTGCGGTTTGAAGATTGACAATTGAGTGTGAGTTTGTTTTGATACAGTGTAGACTTCATTTTGTGCTGATTTCCCTTCTTTATTTTTTTTTTACAGATTTTTGACCATTAGACCGTGATGCAGGCAAACGAAACGCTGGCCACCGTTGGTCAGAGTCTGTTTTTTGAGAAAGGAAAGAAGAGGAAGAACCACACAAGCTAAGTACTATTTGAACAATAGCAATAATGTTTATAAACCTATGATATAGCATTGATGTGATATTATTGAAGACATTTTGTAAGAGCTGTAATTCTACAAGGAGGTTTTTTTGTGCAAATGATGAAGCAGCCCTGTTCCTGATGCTTATTTTAGCCGCGAGCTTCTTGAGGCATTTTCCTCCTTGTAATTCCACACTGTTTATAAGTTGAGCTCCTTAGGAGAACCCCCGTTATATATTTGTGTAAATCCATACTATTTTTATTGGGTTCTCCCCCTTGTTTGTTGGTTTAGTTTGTACCTCAATTCCAATTTGGACATTCTATCTAAAATGTGCATCTTCATGTCTAGTACATTTATTTGGGCTGGGTGAGCCAAAACGAGATAGAAGTATCAAGTTTATTTCTTGATATACTGCCTATGAGTGCACTATCTATAAATGTAATATTAAAATGTAGAAAGGAACTGCAAATTTGATAGGATAGGGACAGAAATGAGACGTTTGTCATCTTAAGGATGATGGCAAGGAATTCCACAAAGTGGGAGCTATTATACTAAAAAGTCGAGCTCCAATAGTTTCTCAAGCTGTGACATGGAATGAGGGGATCGTGAATCGATTTTGTTGTGAGGACCTATGGGACCGAGAGGGAGTGTAGGGGGTCAAAAGATGGGAAAGGTATAACGGTTGTGCTCAGTGGTGGATTTTGTGAGTGAGAACCTGGAGTGTACGGCCCAAATGTATATGCCAGATGCATGTACCCATTATCTGTACCTATATGTATACAGTATGTACATATTTTCAGTAGCATATGCTATATATGCTGCACCACTGAAAACTCACCTAAGCTACAAATGTATATGTTTTTATAAGTGTATGCTTTTATTCAGTTTATAAAGATGCATTCCTTGAAGGAGATTTTAGGTCAAAGACTGCAACAGCCCATGCATGTTCAATTTTGAAATATATATGGTGCATGTTGCCCTACCCCTTAGATTACTAAAACAAATAGCATGCACTCTTTTATCTCCCGGAACTGAGTGACTGCTAAATTTTCAAAGACAAATGATGTGGATGGTTTCCCCTTGAAAACAGGGGGAACCCCCCCCCCCCCCCATGAGTTATTCAAATTGCTCTGAAAGTGTGTTTGAAAGACAGATCAAATATAATAACAGTGATTTTTTTTAGTTAACTAATGACCTATTAATGCCTGACATAAGGAACAAATTCCCTTAGCCTGGAATATATGAATGAATCTATAACAGTGAGCGGATGTGGTATATCTTTGCTCAACCCATTATATATTTAAGCAAAAGAGACCACATCCAAAAGCTCATACGTATTTATTCTATGCTTTTGTTTGACAAAATGTATTTTTATAAACATAGCCATAGTTTTGGTTAAAATGACAACCCAATTCTTGGCTTCTGAATACTCTTGCTCTGAAGTATTTGTTCCTTTCTTAAACCGCAGATCATCAAAACGAAAGATGAATAGCAATCATAAAATAAAATAACAGAAACTGTGTGCTTTAAAGGATTTGCCTTGTTGCAGTGTTTGTTGGAGGTGAAGAGAGGGAAGCCGAATATGTCGATTGAATGTTTTAACCCCAAATCTATAAATCACAACCGAGGGTCCTCCTCTTCTGCCACCCTGCTTTTTTCCCGATCCCCTTTGCCTGGGATATAGCTGCTGCTTCAGATTTTGTGACAGGAAACTCTCATTATACTTTCCAGACTAATTTGAAATGCAAGCGTTGGTGGGCTACTTGCCATGAGCGCTGAAGAAAGAGACGGCTTAAGTGTTGTTTATCCAGTGTAGAAGTGATAGCAAATGAGAAGCGAAGGTGTGATTCTAATTTGCACCTTCTTTTCATTTGCCCAAAGGATCTGCCTTTCTTTGTCAGCATTTCAGAGCACTGACAAGGGTAGGCTTACCAAATGCTGTGCTAACAGATGTGGCAGCCACGTTTAAATTTAGGCCTACAAGTATGTCATTCATGCTTACAGCTCTCTCTCCCCATATGCAGGGATAGGAGGAGGAAAAAAGCTAACAGCACAGTTTTGCACTCTTTTCCTCCCTCTCCCCCATCGACTCTACCTTGCAGGACTTTTCTCTGCTGCATTGGACTGTACCGCTTTGCTTTGGAAACACTACAGGCTCAGGTGTAAGCTCCCATGAAGAGGGTGATCTCACAGCTCTCTGCAAGCAGCAGTATATCTAATTTTGGGTTGATGAGTCTTTCATTAGTGCATCAGTCAGCTTAGGTTAAACTGGCACCACAGGCACTTTATCAAAATGCGATACTCCCTGTTACTGTAGGGGTGGGGGAGAGGCTAGATTGTCTCCGGGACAAATGAACAAAGGAACCCTTATGGTAACAGGGAGATGCATTGAAACAGGACATCACTAGTTCTATCTGTGGTGTTTGCTCTCATTCATCACCCTTGCCTTCAACCTAGAACAGAGTGTTAAGGAGATCTGAAGCACAAACATAATCAGCAGAGTGAGGATGACTGCCAGCTGTTGTTTTTGCAGCTTATTCTCCAGGGGATAAATCCAGATGTGATCTCATTCTGATATGCAATGTGGTAATTCACACTATACAGTAGAATGCAATGGTCTGCAGTTTTCATGTGAAGTAGACATCAATTAATGGTGATAAAATGAGCATAAGTGCATCTTTGAGTTTGGATTGCATGCATAAGAAACAACTTTTCATAACGATTTGGGGTGCTCAAATCAGCACACATTACCATGGCTGGAAAAAGAAAAACAAAGCATGATGGGTCATATTTAAATACAGAGCACTACGGATGGTACATACAGAGAGGAATGATGTGGCCAAAAGAAGAGCTAGGGAGGCGGTCTCTTTTCCCATCCCAACCTCAACTCTTCCCCGCTAGTTTCCCCTCACCATACTCCTTTTCAACCTCATCCCATCTACACTTCACTCTCTCTATACCTTCCAGTCTAACCTATCAGTAGAGAAACCCAGCTCCCATCATTATTTCTTCTTTTCAAAAACCTCTACTAGAATTGCTACGAAGAGAATTTGTTTGGAGACGGACCTTGACACAGCCTATGGGGAAAATGGATTCATGTCGGCATGATATGTCTCCTTAATGATCATGGAGTGTATCATTGGAAAACTCCTAATGAAAATTATATTAAGCTAAGTACTTTTTATACATATCTATTTAGGAAATTGGTCACAATAATATAAATGAACTGTAATGAGAAAAAGCACACAAAAAATATAAAATGTAATACCAGATCGATGATGATTACATGCCCACCCTGATCAATGTTTAGCTTAAGTGAATTGCCAATGTGGTGGTAGCATGCGCATCTGACAGATCCAATAGTAATATTCTAGTAGAGGTTTTTGAAAAGAAGAAATGGTGATGGGAGCTGGGTGTCTCTACTGATATATACTTTACCCCCTCCTTTAAAGAAAAATTTTGGTGCTGAAGATATTGAGTATTCCAGTCTAACCTGGCGTGACCACACAACTCACATTCTCCCCGTCCCAGCTAGTTCTCAACAGTTTCTCTTCCTTACCCTACCTGTCCGCACTAAACACTTTCTCTTCTCCCGGATCATTTCCATTTCTTTCCCAGCCCCGCCTTTCTTTTAATGGGGAGTAGCCTAATGGTTAGTGCGGTGGGCAGAGAACCAGGTAGAACCAGGTTCAGTTCCCACTGTGGCTCCTTATGACCCTGGGCAAGTCACTTAACTCTCAGTTGCTCCTTAGTTCCTGCTGACCTGCGTTGCTCTCTCCTTCCAGTTCCACTCTTCATAAGGTTTCCACTCACTACTCTCCAGCCAGTGGCCCTGTCCCTGCACATTAGGCTCACCCATCCCTTACCCCTCCTCAGTAGATTCAGCTCACATCTCAATTTATTATTCTTCCTTCCCCACAGGCATGGATCACTTCCTGTTCCCTCTCCCAGAACCCCAGCACATTTCCGTTCCCTGAGACGTTTCCTGTTTTTTCATCTTATGCAGCACTTGTGGAACTCACTCAGAGAGTGATTGACTGGCATGGGGAGCTAAGTTGGAGCTGGGTCTAAGGCATCTCCTTTGGTGGTGGCAGGTTTGACACAGTACCCTTTTTTGATTTCCTCTTTCTGCAAAATATTCTCTTACATTGTTACATTGTTTTATCTTTGTGAAAAAAAGGAGATGGTGTTCATCCCCATTTTCCTCTCAATTTGAAACTTGAAAGTCCTCTCCGTTACAGAGCTGCCTAAGAAGAGCAATATTTAAGAGCTTTTCAGATAATGGCATCTAACTCCCTCATGTCCTCCCAGTACAATAACTTAATCATCCTGGTGATGACAGGGCTGGAGGATAGGGGCAGAATACCAGCTAGCACAGAAATGTTTACTAAATGTAAACAATTTTACAACTTTTGGGTCTGTAGTTTGACATCAATCCTTTGTCTCTGCTCGTTCTTGATCTTAAGTTTCCTCTCTGCCTTCACATTCCATCTCTTTTAAGAATTCTTTTCCTATCTTACTCTCATTTTTTTAAAATTTTTTAGAATTTCACTTTCTTCCATGTGTGTATCTTTCTCTGTATCCTGTGTCTCAATAACATTTTCTCTCAGGAGCCGATGATCAGAAGCAAACGTGGGTGCTAGATGCTATTAGCGCCATACTAGCACCCGCATTTGCTCCTGTGTGTAGGCATGCTAAACAGAGCATGAACTATTCCTCCCCAATGCTCAGTGGGCAGTGTGCCAAACAAGGGTGCTGCTACTGTGGCAAACCCTACACCAACTCGGAGCTAGCATTAGGGTTTTCAAAACATTGGGGAAGAATGGGGAGCCCTGTCCAACATGCATCTGCTTGCAAGGAGGCCTCCCCATCTCACCCCAGATGGAGAGACCCAACCTGACCACCCCCCCAGGGAAGACCAGACCCCTCCGATGGAAGACACCCAACACCCTTGAGAGAAAACCCCCAACCCTGACAGAAGAGCGGGCTAGAGGTCCAGTGGACCTCCAGCCCCCTGGTGGTCTAGTGCCCCTGAACCCCCATACCTTGAAATGAGATGGGGTGGGGGATCTTCTGTTGGGGTCAGTTTAGATCAGTTCAAGGTTCGGGGGCTGGAGGTCCACTGGACCTCTAATGCTCTAACCGGGGGAGGGGGTTTGGGGGATCTGGAGGTCCACTGGACCTCCAGCCCCTTGCTTTGGTAATGTTTGACAGGTCTAGTCTTTTTTTTTGACAGCCTGGATCTGTCAAACAACTTTTGCAGGAGGATTATGCCTTGGGCGCATACCCAGGCACAATCCTACCACAGATGTACCCCCATGATCGAAGCTAATAGCGTGTATAATTTTACATGATATTAGCTTCTATCATAGGGGCATTATTTCCCTGTGCTGTTCCAGTGCTAATTTTATAGAGCTGTATGGAACAACATGGGGAAATTTCTCATCGGGACCTCAGTTCCTTCTAGTCTCACCCTTCCTGCCTCTTCCTTCCTTCTCTTGCCTCTTCTTGTTTCTCTCACCTTTTTTTTCCATCCCCCTCCTTTCCCACTTCCACAGCACCTTTCCTCTCTGCAGCTTGTGTTCCCTCTCCCAGCCCCTCTGTCTGTTCTTCTCCCTCTCTCCAAGATTATGTTCCTTTTTCTTAGTTCCCTTCTCCCTTCACAATTCATGTCCATGGGCATAGGGTGGAATTTTGCCAAGGGGAGGTGAAACAATGTATTTTTTCACATTATTCAAAAGAGTGTTTTGGACGACAGTTGTGATTTTTTTTTGTTCCAATCTCTATATTAATATCTTTCTAAAATTTACCACCACCTTCACAGACAAACTGGCATCAGAGGTGTGAAGTCTAAAACATATACTTCTACATTTGTTTCACAGATGCATCCAGATTAGACCAATAATTAACGCAGTTAGTGACGGTACCACATCAAGGACAGGAGTCCTCAGACTTTCTATTACTCATTTTTTTTCTTTTCACCCTCCTGGCACTGCCATTCTTGTACAATCTCTAAAGCTAAAATTATCCAGTGTTCAAATTTTTCCTCACCAAGAGAAATGGGTTCCATCCTTGAGAAGATTCTTAGTCTTTTATATGAACTGATGTCATAGTGTGGCTGTACCAATTAGAAATATCAGTTATCCAGTCCAGATTTAATTTCCTTCAGTAATTCTTTTCCAGACCATATAGCTCACATCATACATAGCTTAAATTTAAATCAAGTTAGGCATTACCCAGGAACCTCAGTGATGTTAATCGCTATCTCTTAAAGATTAAAGCGATTTGTATAACATCAAACTCTTCACTGGTTCTTTATATAAAGACTCCTCTCATATTTTTAGAGATTATAAATTAGCTCAACTTATCTTTTTAATCTTTTAAATTTGTTGCACTTGTTGGACCCAGGCAGGGCCGTGCGTAGGGTCTCCGGCACCCCCTGCAGTTGGCCCCGCTGGCGCGCCCCCCCCCCCGAAAACGATCACTACACTACCCGCCCTCTTCTCCCCAGATCCTTTTCCTTTTTGTTTAAATTTACCTCTCCGGCGCACAGCAGCGTAGCATTAGTGAGAAGGAGGCGGCGCTCCCCCGCCCCAATGTGTCTTCTTCCCTTCGCTCAGTGTCCCGCCTTCTTCTGACGTCATTTCTGACGTCAGAAGAAGGCAGAACCGAGCGAAGGGAAGAGACTGACACGTCGGGGCGGGGGAGCGCCACCTCCTCACTAACGCTACGCTGCCACGCGCCGGAGAGGTAAATTTAAACAAAAAAAAAAGGACAAGGATCTGGGGAGAAGAGGGCGAGGTAAGCATGGTGCGGTGGGGCGCCCCCCAGAGGATGGCGCCCTCCTGCCATGCTTACCTCGCTTACCGTGTCGGCACGGCCCTGGACCCAGGGGATCATCTGTCTGACATGCACGTTTCACCCCACATGGGCTGTCTCAAGGACATTCCCCTGCAACCAAACAAATCATAAAATTAATAATCTCCCAGAGCTTCGGAATTAAACCTGTATCCAGAAGATGTTATACTTTAATAATAATCTATCTCACCCTGCGTGACTTTACAGCTTCAGCTCAGCAAAAGCAATGAGCCAAGATGGCGCTGGTGTTTTTTAGTTCACTTTAAATATCTACTCTAGGATGACGTTTTGTAAACCCGCCCCTCAGGGCGTTCCACCGACAGCAGATGACCTATCCAACATCGCTGCTGGTGGTGGGAGGGAAACCTATTCAAACAAGAGATGTCCATTCAATCTCAGCATTCAAACCCTTCGGTGCGACTGTTTGAAGCATAAAGATATTAAATTGTTCCCTAAAATTCAAAAGTTTCTTCATAGTGTGGCTGTAAACACTTTTCTATTACCCTTCACATTGCATCTACCAATGTGTCAGAAGAATAAACTGCCGGGTCTCCTGGGGTAAAAAAAATTGCTAAATCCTGCAAAGTTTGTTTTACTCACTATTCAACCAATTCAGCAAGTTATCCTGCCAACTGACAGAAATATGAGGCAGTGTCCCCCCCCCCCCCCCCCTCCCAACAGCAATTGTGGGAGCAGAAATTCCTTTCTTTAAAGATACAGTAAGGGGCAGCTTCTCAGGAATGATTTCCTCAGAACTTTTAAATTACCTTGAACCTCATCATAAAATTTAGTTCTGACTTTTATTCTCCCCAATATCTTCAATTTTTCTAAAGCCTGTTCAATATCAATAGATTCCATATATTCAAGCATACTGCTAAATAGTAATGCTCAAAGTGGATCAATTCCTTCCCCTTTGCACCAGCTTCAACAACACTACATCCTCAGAATTCATATTATTTATATACAATTGTGTTACAAAATAAAAACTATACAAAGCTTGTTCTCTGCATAACTGTCAAAACTTGACAAATTTCAATAAAATTTGGGATATATCATCCTGAATAAAATTGCAATGTCTACACTCGTGCCGGACACCTCACCCAAATGACGTCACCACCACCTAGTGATTATCACCGTGATACACGCAAATGCTATTTTGCATTAAAGGTAAACAGTTACCATGATTTTCCGTCAGGAGGATCTGATTCTTATTAAAAATTTGTGTCTGGAGAAAAGTTATAGTTCTCATAGACGGGTAAAAGTGTTTCCAGGAAAAAGGTGGAAGAGGGTAAGTGTAGAATATGTTTTGAAGAAAGTGCGAGAAATGGGCTCATCTGATCACCAGTCAGGAAGCAGCAGGGCCCGTCAGTTTGCACTAAAGAAAATATTGCAACAGTTGAAGAACCAGGTAGTGAAGTGACATCTTTTAGGTGCAAATTTATTCAGGATGATATGCAGAAAACAAGCTTTGTATAGTTTTGTTTTGTTTTTTGAAGCAGAAGAACAAACTGGGAAGCGGAAGAAGGTTCAGCAAACAATGGGGCTTGTTAGGAGAAATCCTAAACCAAATATTGGACTGCTACAGGTAAAAACATCTCAGGCTCTTGAAAAAGACCAACAGAAAGGCCAAACTGAAAGTCCAAACTGTATTGTGACAATCTTGGTATACACAAAGAAAATAACAGCTTATCCATGCAATTCTTTTTCAAGACCCTGAGATGTTTTTACCTGTAGCAGTCCATCCAGTGTTTAGTTTAGGATTTCTCCTAACAAGCCCCATTGCTTGCTGTAGTAAATTTTTCTTCACCCAACGCATAATTAAACTCTGGAATTCGTTGCCAGAGAACGTTGTGAAGGCGGTTAGCTTGGCAGAGTTTAAAAAGGGGTTAGACGGTTTCCTAAAGGACAAGTCCATAAACCGCTACTAAATGGACTTGGGAAAAATCCACAATTCCCAGAATAACATGTATAGAATGTTTGTACGTTTGGGAAGCTTGCCAGGTGCCCTTGGTCTGGATTGGCCGCTGTCGTGGACAGGATGCTGGGCTCGATGGACCCTTGGTCTTTTCCCAGTGTGGCATTACTTATGTACTTATGAGCCTTCTTCTAATTCCCACTTTGTTCTTCTACTTTTTTGTTCTCATCATAGGACTCTAGTGTTTAGTCACTACTTGTTCACATAGGTAAAAAAAAAAAATTAACACCCCCTTGGAGTGTTCCATGGATTCGGGGTGGGGGGGGGGGGGGAGCTTGCCTAACAGGGCCAACTCTGTCATACAGGGCAACCAAAATCTGGATTCTTAGTTTCAACCAATACCGAACCAGCAGTTTGGAATTGCAGTTTGGTTTTGGTGAAACTGAAACCAAACCCCCTCCCCCGCAATCACTCTTGTGGGCTCCACCCCCCTCATGACCACTCTCACTACTGCCATCATTCTCAGCACCCCCTCCTTCCCAATACCGAAAGGCCCTACCCGGGCCTACCTTTAAACCTCATGATGGTCTAGTGTGTCTTCAGGGCAAGAGCGATCCCCAGTCACTCTTACACTCACCAGTTCAGCAGCCAAAATGCTGCTGAGACTTCCCTTGGCAGCCTCTCGAGACTACCACTGGAGGTTACGACGCCCTTTTTGAGATTGGAAACAACTTAATCAGGAGCGATTGGAGATTGCTATTGCTTATGCTGCTTCTATTTCCAGTATGGCTGCCGTGGGACGTCCCAACGGCCATTATGGCTGCGGAACCTGTGGGGGCAAGAGAGACTGGGGATCGCTCTTGCTCTGAAAACCCACTAGAGCACCAGAAAGTTTAAAGGTAGGCTTAGGAAAGGCTTTTGAGTGATGGCGGAGAGTGATCGTGGGGCGAGGGGAGGGGTTCAGTTTCAGCCAAAAATGCACTTGCATTTTTGGCCAAAACCTGAATTCAGATTTTGGATCAGTTTTGCAGTTCCCCAGATGCCTCCACCCATGGATAAAGGGTATTAAAGGGTGGATTCCCCTCCCATTCTCTCAGGAGTTACTACAAAAACCTTAGTGAATTCAAATTTCTCAAATCTCTCACTGCTCTCCCTTATCACTAAGCTCTGTCCACTCTGACAGTTTCCAACAGCTACCTCCTAGAACAAAAGAAACACGCACTGATACCTCCCTCCTAAGAAACGTCTCCCCTTTCTTCACAGCCTCAGTTGCCATGTAGAAGTCAAATTGATACATTTGCTGGCAACCGACTCTGGTCTCTCAAACATGACATCATCATTAACTGACAGAAAAATCACACAGATCAAAATGCCAGTTTCATTAATACACATCTGTATTCTTTCAAAACCCAATTTATAAATGGGTTACATACAGTACACAGTTCGACCCTCACCCAGGGCCGCCGAGAGACTGAGTCAGGCCTGGGACAGGGCCGCCACCACTCCCCCACAGCAATTCTACATTCTTTGGCTGGCGGGGTTCCAACAGAAGAAACCTCCCTCCAGTGCTGTTCTTCATGCCGCTGCATTTCTAAAGCTCACTCCTATGTCTAGGTTCTTGTTTCAATTGTTCCATTAAATGGCCTTGCTTGTCCATTTTATTAGAGGAGGTCCCTTTAACAGTAAGTGTTCCCTGATTGGCTAAGGAAAGCTAGAGAGATCTTTAAATTCCTAACGCCATTTTGAAAAGTCTTTCTAACAGGAAAACATACGTACTTGAAGGTAGGCATTACAATAGCATGATTCATTGTTCCCAGAATTTTCTACTCTCGCATGAAACTATGTATTTATTTTTACAGTTTGCTGTGAGAAGACGTGGGGTCCAGCTCCTTATGAAGCATTGAGTGAAACAGGAGCTCACTGTTGGGCATGGGCATACTCAGTAGTCTCAGCACAGATCACAGCTAAGTACTAGTTTCTTAAAACTTTACAAAATAGCATAAAGTTTGTTTAAGATTCTAACACAGTTAATAGAATTTGAGGTTTTTCTGACTGATGACGATACTTCCTAGTGTACTTACCTTATGAACGTTGGTTCAAAGCATACGCAGAGCAAGATGGTAGACTGTACTAACGAGATTAATATCAGCTGGAACCGAGTGTCTGAAGTCTTTTCCTCTTAATCTACAATAGGATTTAGCAGAGAGTTTCACTTGCCTATGGTGGACTTTAGATATTTTACTAACAGTGGCAAGCACCAGGTACATTGTTAAGTATAATATATTTTATGTAAACAATTACAATAGATCAAAAGAGGAAAATGATGTGAAAGAGAAAATAACAGATATCAGATGTCAATGATGAATGGATTTTATGATTGAGCAGTAGAAAATCTAATCTAATCTAATCTTCACATTTATACAGGAATACAAAAAGTTCAACACGCACATTCCTGAATCTCCATTACCCCAGCTGCAAAGGACTAAAATATAAATCAACATATGCATCCAGCTTATCCTACATAAGTACGCAACTATGGAATGCGCTACCATATGCCATAAAAACAATGCACGACTTAACAAATTTCCGAAAATCACTAAAAACCAACCTGTTCAACAAGGCATACCACAACGATCCATCCTAAATACCAGACAAAGAAACTTATACCAGAACTGGACCTAACCGAACTCTCTATACCTGACTGCCTCATCTACTTGTCACGAATGAACGTTAATGCAACACCACTTTATTTCTTATCCTGAAAATGAATTCTCTATACTTGACTACTTAATCTACTCTGTCACTTATGAACTTTAATGCAATACCAATTTGTATTTCTTCATGCCGGAAATGGCGATCGTCATTACGGAATAATGTAAGCCACATTGAGCCTGCAAATAGGTGGGAAAATGTGGGATACAAATGCAACAAATAAATATATATACTGCCTTTTCCTCAAAATGTGGTCCTAAAGCAGTAAGATCAAGAACATAAGTAACTAAGGGGGTCTTTTATAAAGGTGCACTAGCGTTTTTAACACATGCTAAAAATTAGCACGCACTAACCTGAACACGATGGTCGATTAGAGAGGCAGATCCACAGAGAGCTCCCAGTCCCAACCTGTTCCCAGGGTCGGATGCCGAGTCTGGAGGAAGTGAGACCAGCAAAAAAGCTAAAATTGGAGACAGAGCACAAGAAATAAAACATAGGGATACCAACTCTGAGAGGATAGCACTGGAGGAGATGGCACCCTTCCACCCCAAACACCCATGTGGAACCGGCAGCTCCAGAAAAGAAAGCCACAAGACCATGACCATGAGCGGATTCTGAGCCATCACCCACGAGGAGACGAGGGCAGCTGATCTGGAGAAAAAGTGTTAGAGGAGAAGGCGCCCTTCAATATGAGCTGTGGCAGGCCCGTGTGAACCATAGGCCCAAGAAGGTAAGTGGAGAAGCCGATAACATACATGGGACTGCCACTAATGAGCCGAGACCAGATATCCAAGCCTGTAAGGGATGCTGGAGGACACAGGACCACCATTCACTGGTGGGTGCAAGCGGGACTACCACTCACGGGCAACGAGTGGATACCCAAGCCCTTAAGGGAGGCTGGAGGACCTGAACCTAAAAATGGAAGTGAGAATCAGATATACCATTGCAGAGGGGCTACTGTTGGAGCCTTATCTCAGAAAATGGCCAATTGAGCAGGGACGTTCCCAGCCCAGCGATGCTCCATTACCCCATCCAGCTCGTTCACTGGCCCAGAGTGCTAGCTGTACAGGTGGGGAAGAAACCAGAGGACAGTGATGCCGGGTCATAGCTAGCACCAAAGTTCCCAGGACGAGATGCCTTGGCAGCCCAGTGAGAGTGAGCGCCAAGACCACTCCAGGCTGAGGGAGAACCATGTGTGCAAAAGGCAGCACCCAAAACAACAGTGGGGCCCCCTCAAATACATCCTGCAGGCTCTATGGCACTTTCCGCATTGGAGCATTGATACACAGGAGAGACCTTGAAGAGGGAGTGGAGCCCCACCAGGGGAGAGTTCCCACATGGATGCATGACTCCACCTCGCTGTACCCCGTGGCTGCAAGACACCACCTCACTGCACCCCATGGCCCTAAAACCAGAATCAGGACCATACCATTAGGATTTAAAATAGAGGACCAGGTCTCCAGCAGAGCACAGCTCACATTCAATCACCTACTCCCCTGAAGAGGAATCACTACCTGGGAAAGAGCTGGAGCTGAGGCACAGCCAAGGAAGATGACCCCTAGAGGCAAAAAGGAAGCAGGCAAGAGGACCAGCTCCCCACCAGCGGTGAAGCAGATAAAAGTTAACCTCAGCTGGAGAAAACCCATGGCGCGACAAGACTGGTGTAGATAGGATGACAACAGCAGGCAGGAGAGCCTCTGAGGCCAGAGCCACAGAACGAAAACTGAATTTGCACTTAACCACAACACCCAACTAATTCCTACAGTGTGGGTAGCTGAGAAGACAGAAAAACTGTAAATCCATATACAAACATAAACACTCCAGAACACACACACACACACACACACACACACACACACACACACACACACATACACACACACACACACATACACACACACACACACACACATACATACATACACATACACATACACATACACATACACATACATACATACACATACACATACATACATACACATACACATACACATACATACATACACATACACATACACATACATACATACACAATAAAGAGAAATAGAGATGGAGAACAAGAACAGAGAGTCTCTTTCCTGAACCATAAGCATCCCCCAAAATGGCCAACCTAAGAACATGGGTCCGCTACTATATAGTAACAATATGGATAATAGGGAAAATGGGAATACCAGCCGCAATACCCAAAGATTGGAACAAAATTCCAATACGTATCATGGGGAGATGACGCCCACACCAACAACTGGATGAGACCTATCACAACTTCAACAACAAAACAGAGACCAAACCAACAACCATTAACATAAAACCAAACCTGAAAAACAACTAAGTCCACAATCTGAAAATGAACAAGCCACATAGGCAACTACAAACTATAAAATTTACCAACATCAAACATATCCCCAGATACCCATAGGATATATAAACACGATATTGGTAGTTAATAAGTCAGCACTACTAAGAGACTGGATAGAAATCAAACAACTCAGATTACTGCTCATAACGGAAATATGGCTAGCCTCAGACAACCCTGCACTACTAGACCTATGCTCATCAGGATATAAAACAATTCACATCAATAGAACAAAAGAAAAAGGGAGGAGGAGTCGCAATAATATATAAATCCTCCTTCACAGTAGAACTTGTCGCCAAACACACATCCTCAGCAATTTAAATCTTGGCATGCAAAATCACTGACCCAACACTAGCTTGACCAATTATGTATCACACTGTTCTACTGCTGCCCCCCAGGAAGCTGATCAAATGTTCAAGATGATTTCATGGACTTAGTATCAGACATTTGCACCAATCAGCAAAATGTCCTACTACTAAGAGATATCAATCTACACCTCGAAAATCAAAACGACACCAACATAAGAACCCTAATGAATTTCATAAACCAGTGGAACTTTAAAACAGTACAAGGTGCCTCAGTTCACACAAAAGGACACCTACTAGACATACTAGCCCATAGATTTTCAGCAAACAACAACTACATACTAAAAAAAAATCACAAATGAGAAGAGGTAATATGGTCAGACCACAGTAAATTAACTTTCACACTAAAATGGAAAGAAAACGGCAAGAAAAGAGAATCAAGAACACCACACACATTCACAACCAGAGGAAAAGTAGACACACATACTTTCTGGACACCAACGATAAATGAACACAGCAATCTAACACCCAAGGATATATACTTCATGAGAAACTGAGATGAAGCCAGTGAAAACATACTAAACAAAATAGCAACACTCACAACGAAAATAAGAAATAAAAAAACAACCACGCCTGTGGTTTAATGACGAGCTACTACTCATGAAAAAACTGTGCTGGAAACTTGAAAGAACATGGATCAAAAACAAAAGAGACACAAACAAAACCACATGGAGAAAAGCTATAAGAAAGTATACGGATAACATAAAAAAGGGGAAAGCAGAACACTACAGAGCATATGCGAACCTTGAACAGACAAATATGAAAAAATATTCAAACTACTGAAAACCCAAGATATATTGGCATCAACTGAAGCACCACAAACTGCAGATGAGCTTGCACAGCACTTTAAAAACAAAATAGCAAAAACAAGGACAAACCTAGCAAATTCATAAACATCCATCTCTGACTTCCTACAAGATTGCAAAACAAATGACATCCAACACCGTATCAGGCAAAACCTGGTCCACATTTAAATCCCCTGAACAAACCACACAAAGAAACTACTGACAAAATACGCACAACATACTGCACGCCCTAACTACATGATGAAAGATCCACCAGAATGGTTCATTGAACGCTTCACCAAGCTTCACCATCATATGTTTCCAAAAGTACAATTACCAACAGGCAAAGGTGACATAGCACTAACACCAATCCCCAAAAACAGAAAAAGGAAAATCAGCGACATCACAAACTACAGACCAGTGGCCTCAATACCATCACTGACAAAACGACGGAAAGCCTTGTACACAGAAACTAATGGAATACATGATACAATTTTCAGTCCTTCACAGATCCCAATCAGGCTTCAGACCACAACACAGCACCGAGATGGTCATAACCACCCTGATAACGAAATTCAGAAGCTTAATATGCAAAGGACAAAAAATATTATTATTACAGCATGGTTCAATGGTTTCCTAAGGACCAGATCCTACATAGTAAAAATGTCCAATCAGATATCAACTGCATGGATTTTGGAGTGTGGGGTGCCACAGGGATCTCCAATTTCATCGATACTGTTCAATATAATGATGGCGGCACTTGGAAAAAATTGAAATCAATGGGCTTGCACCCATTCATATATGCAGATGATGTCACCTCTACATTTCACAACAGTATCACAGAAATAATGGAGAAAATCAAAAGAGGCATGGACCTTATTGAAAACTGGGTAACAACTTTCAAACTAAAACTAAAGAGAGACAAAACAAAATTCCTGGTTCTAACCAGCCCATACAACCCCACATCTTATCAAAACTTCACAATAAATTATCAAACATACCAAATTGAAACACAGTTAAATATATTAGGAATTATTCTCAATAAACATCTATCACTGGACAGTCAAGTATCAGCAGTAACATCACCATGCTTCAAAACAATATCCAGCTTATTTTCGAAAGAGAAAGATGCCCATATTTCGACCCAAATCGGGAGATGGGCGTCTTTCTCCCATGGGCGTCCAAATCGGTATAATCGAAAGCCGATTGTGGGCGTCTTTAACTGCAATCTGTCGTGGAAACAGCCAAAGTTGACGGGGGCGTGTCGGAGGTGTGGTGAAGGTGGGACTGGGCCGTGTTTATAGGCCGAGGAGAGTTGAGCGTTCTCGGCCGATCGAAAAAAGAAAGGCGTTTTTAGCGTGAATTTGGGTCACTTTTTTTGGACCCTTTTTTTTTCACGAACAAGTCCCAAAAAAGTGCCCTAAATGACCAGATGACCACCGGAGGGAATCAGGGATGACCACCCCTGACTCCCTCAGTGGTCACTAACCTCCTCCCGCCCAAGAAAAACAACTTTAAAACCTTTTTTTTCCAGCCTGTATGCCAGACTCAAATGTCATACCCAGCTCCATCACAGCAGTATGCAGGTCCCTGGAGCTGTTAGTTAGTGTTGTTAGTGGGTGCAGTGGACTTCAGCCAGGTGGACCCAGGCCCATCCCCCCTACCTGTTACACTTGTGGTGGTAAATGGGAGCACTCCAAACCACCCCCAAAACCCACTGTACCCATATCTAGGTGCCACCCTTCAGCCATAAGTGCTATGGTAATGGTGTAGAGTTGTGGGGCATGGGTTTTGGGGGGGGGATTTGGGGGGCTTAGCACCCAAGGGAAGGGAGCTATGGACTTCAGAGATAGTTTGCTTTGTTTTTTTAATTGTTACAAGTGCCCCCTAGGTTGCCCGGTTGGTGTCCTGGCATGTCAGGGGGACCAGTGCACTATGAATCCTGGCCCCTCCCACAACCCAATGCCTTGGATTTGGTCATTTTTGAGCTGGGTGCCTTTGGTTTCCATTATCGCTGAAAAATGAAACCGCCCAGCTCAAATCCACACAAATCCGATGCATTTGGCTGGCACAAACCATATTATCGGAAAAAAGATGGACGCCCATTTTTTTTCAAAAATACGGTTTGTCCCACCCCTTCACGTACCCGTTCTCAGAGATAGACGCCCATGGAGATGGGCATTCACGTTCGATTATGCCCCTCCACGGAAACTAAGGAGGATAAGAGATTATTTTCTCAGACAATCATTTCGGATGATGGTACAATCAACAATACTATTACAACTAGACTACTGCAATGCAGAATACATAGGGTGCAAGGAAACCACACTAAAATCATTGCAAACCATCCAAAACATGGCAGCAACACTAATATTCAGGAAATCAAATACTAAAGAATAATTCCACTACTCAAAATACTGCAATGGCTACCAATCAAGGCAAGACTACATTTCCAAATGAAACTTATTTTCAAAATACTATTTGGAATGGCACTTGAATATATGTTAGACATGTTTGACCTATCCCTGAGAAATGCAAGTCCAGAATACAGAGGCTACCTACTCCTGCACCTACCGAGCTGCAGCAACATAACCTATAAAACCATCGATACAGCAAGATTTAACTATCTGGGCTCCAAATGGTGGAATTCTATACCAAAGGCCATAAGAAGCATCACTACCTATCTCCAATTCAGGAAAGAAATGAAAATCTACCTTTTCAAAAAAATTTATAACACAAAATATCAACACACCGCCTCTACAAATCTACCTCACCAAAACTCCTCAGAAAACCACACAAATAATTGCCCCACTACTATCAACGTCCTAACTCACCTAATCTACCCCACCAAAACCCTACAGACAACAACAAAATTAAGGTCCTACTGCTTCAAAACTACCTCTCCGAAAACTCTACAGATAAGCACACAGACTACATTCAAAGATCCGACAGATAAACACACAGACTGTCGATGTCCTATCTATGGAAGAGGAAAAATACTACTGCAATTCTCATTTAAAACGTAAACTGTAAGCCACTTTGTACCAAAACTTGTTTTTGGGTAACAGTGGGATACAAGAATGCATAAATAAAATAAAATAAATAAATAATATTCCCATGAGCATCTACAGAGTTAGCGCACACTAATTTTTAGTGCACCCTAAATATGCTAGCACATCTTTGTAAAAGGGGCCCTAAGTCAAACATTAGATAAAGAACGTTTAAAATAGAACTGTCTTCAAAAGCCTTTCGAGGTTTACAAACTCGTGTTTTTCCAGACCTAGTGAGGGAAACGCAAAAACGAAGACAAACGTTTTTGCAAATGAAGCAAGAGGTACTTCATTTGGGGGCAACATTCTACCTTAAGTATCTGTGTAAATGTTTGATTTCCTATCAATCTGTGAAGTATGTGTATTTCAATCCACTTCAACTGTCCTCTTTTATAACAGCTAAAAGAGCTTCTGTTTAAAGATAATCGAATCGAAACATGTCTATATCTAAAATTTATATTAAATAGATCATTGCCTTTTTTTGTTTACTCTCCAGTAATTAGGAATATTGGACTCCATTTATGGACCTGTATGAAGCTATAGAAATGTTTTATTTCTTGTATTGAATATTTTTTGCAGGATTTAATTGTAATAGCTGAACTTTTCTTTCTACAAGTGATGTACTTGTGTAATTAGAATTTATTAAAGATAAATAAAAAAAAATAGAACTGTCTTCAGATGTTTGCAGAAGCAATGATTTGAAGGGCTTTTCTTCAAAGAGACAGGAAGAGCTCTCCGCATTATAGGAAAATGATTTTTCTAAAAACCCCTTAAAGTGAACTTGAAAGATGGAACAACTAAATTGAGCAGTTGCTTCAACCTCTCAGTTTTAATATCAGTGGGAAACTTAACCAATGACAAAAATCCAGCTGGAACCATACCATTTAAATTTTTTAAATTTAAAATCAGTTTGTACCTGCAGTTGAAGCCAATGAAGTTCAGAAAAAAAAGAGGTGATATGTGTTCAAACTTCTTCTTTTTAAAATGTTAGTGTAACTGCTGTGTTCTGTACTAAGTGTAATTTTTTTTCACATGGCATAAATAATTTCATCATAAAGGGAATTACAGTAATCAAGTTGCACCAGAATCATGGCCTGGGCCAGAAGCGCAAAATGCTTTTCATAGAAAAAGGAGTGGATAGATCTTAATTGTTTCACTTCTTGAGAACATTATTCACTTGAGGTTCAAAGGTTAATAAGGAGTCTGACTTTTAAATCTTTGGAGGTAGTATAAACTGTAAGTGTATCATTGTTATTTAACTTTATTGTTGAGCTGACAACCATAAAACTTTTGTTTTAGCAGGATTTACTTTAAGCAATTTACAACTGTACCAGTTCTCAATTTTACCAATACAGGTGGGTAATCTCAGGTGTGAATCATTTATCCTATATAATAAAACTCACCCTCAACGTTCTGAGGACACTGACGTCACTGTCAGGTCCTCAGGGCACTTCCTGCCAGTTTGAAGCCTTCGTGGTGGTGAAGCCACCGAAAACACAGTGTTAGGGCCCCGCCCTCGCGTCAAACGTGATGACGTCGAGGGCGGAGCAACGTCAGCAAAATAAAGGTGATGAGCTGAGGTCACCAACAATGGCGGAGGAACACAGACGGGGTGAGTAGGGAGGGAGGTGGGGGGGAGGTCCGGAAGGAAACCGTGCTAGCGCCCGTTTCATTGCCGCAAGAAACGGGCATGTTTTACTAGTATCATATAATTCTTGTAAAACAAAAATGTTGTCTGTGTACAAAAGCAGGTACTTGCCCCTGTCCAGCTTCATTCAAAGAGCTCATAAAGATATTAAACAGATATTAAAACCCTGAGGAACTCCACAATCAGGACTACGTAGAGAAAATGAAGGGTCAAGAGCAATACTTAGATTCTTAGCAGAGCCAGAAAATGCAAACAGGATGATGGGCAGAGAATGTATGAAGAGGGACAGCAATACGCTTACATGGGTTCCATGTAAGAAACTGAGAATACAAACTGAAGAAGATTGCTAAAAGACATGAAGAAATGTTGATAGGTGCAGTGGGAAAATAAATGAATGATCACAACGCCCTAAAGAAAAAAAATGAGCACTCAGACTGTGTGAGTAAGACAGAGATGAGCAAAGAACCCAGAAGTGAACTATACAGAATAATACCTGAGAATTTTTAGCAAGACATTTAAAGGACAGATAATCCTGAAGCATCTAGGGTAGAAAGGAGTGTAGGGGCTATAAAACAAGGATTAAAAAAAAAAAAAGAGAAGGTCAGAATGGCTGTATGAAGGTGACAGGAAATCAATGGCATAAGCCAGTCAGAAATCAGACTGAAAGAGATTCACGTTAGTGGACAAAAGGAAGTGATAAGTGAACTGTTCAAAAACCTTGAAAGGGAAGGAAAAGAAAGAAATATAATGATAGTTGGAAAGAAATGAATGATCAAGGGAAGCTTTATTTAGACAGAGAGATTTCCATTTCATTTCATTTATTACGTTTGATAGACTGCATTTACAATAATAATTGACAAGTTACAGCAAATGCTAGAAGACAGACAAGTTGAAAAGATGGAGCATGAAGGAAAACAGTGATAACATTTGCGAGGAGAACTGAGAGGGGAATCAGATGTAAAGTAGAAGTATAAGGCTTGGGCAAGATTATGATCTCTAAAACCTTTTGAACAGCTTTAACCAAAAACACTAGGGGGGGGGGGGGGGCAATTCTATAAATGGGTGCCATATTTAGCTGGTCAGTTTATGCAGGCTGTGAGCCTATTCTATAATGGCAATTGGGCACATAATTTCTGTTACAGAATGCTAACATAAGTTGACAGTTATGTGCCTACGTTTAGGCGAGCCTATTTACCCCATGTTACAGGCATAAATGTGCATGCCTAAGTGTGGCTCTTAATGCATGTAACTTACAGTATTCTATAATTTACATGCATGAGTGGGAGAGATACCCATAGCCTACCCATGCTTCTCCCTCTGTGAATGACCCCACATTTTTGCTGAGTCAATTATTTGTTAAAGTTATAGAATACTGCTGTGTGTGTGCCTAGCACTTACACATGTGACTGTTACAGTTCTAGGAACAACTGCAAAACAGAAGAACAAGAACCCTTGTAGCCACATGGACAAATCAGTCACAACAAGGGCAATGAAAAAAAGGGAACAGCACTCGATGTACAAACTTGCATCTTTATTGAACATCCAGCTGGTACCCCAGTGAGCACAAGCAGTTTACGTGGTGTTTTGTAAGACATACAGCAAGGACTATCCCTTGTTTCAGATATTGAACATACCTACATCATTTTGAGTTTCATCTCATTATCAGCATACATTCAATCCAAGAGAATCCAAAGGAAGACCCTCACAGGCCGAAACACGACTTGTGTTGAGTCCTGGATGTTCAATAAAGGTGCAAGTTTGTACATCGTCTGCTGTTCCCTTTTTTTTCGTCGCCCTTGTTGTGACCGATTTGTTACAGTTCTGGAACTTAAGTGCGCAATGGTGACCTGAGGGGGTAAGAGTAGGGTAAAAAATTTGGGGCGTAAGGTAGAGATCATAGGAAGAAGGGATAACTAAATGAATGGCTGAAAACTTTTCAAGGAAGTGTTTGAAAAAGATGGAGAGAAATAGAGATGATAGATTTGGACTGGGGGAAAAGGACATTTTAGATGGACAAATTAATTATTAATGTTATGTTTATTTTACCAGGACTACAGTTGAGACAAGAGAGGTTCATAGCGTGGATTTTCTTATTTTCTACAGATTTTATGATAAAAGGAGGAAAGGGTTGCTGAGGCCTGTGAATGGTGTTCATCCAAGGCTCAGGGTTGGGATGGTAGAGTTGGGAGAAAAAAAGAGAGCAGATAAAATCAAAGGATTTAAGGATAAGGTCAGCCAAAGTGGAGTAAGGCGGAGGGGATGGAAAAGAACAGAGAATAGGCTTTAAGAAGAATGAGTTGTTAAGTCCTGAATGAAATAATATTGATGGGAGATAGATGGCACTGACAGTGACAAGCTCAGGAAAGGAAGCATCAAAGTAGTCCATTATGCAGAGGATGGAGTAAACTGAAATATCCTCTTCATTTACAGACCAAACTGAATTTGTATATCCTTTGCTGGGACCTAAACTCCACTCAGACATTCTTGCTAGAGGTACCAATGATCAAAGAGGCTCAATATGCCCAAGAATAAGCAAGAGATTTTTCAGTAGAGGTACCCAGCTTGTGAAATAGTCTTCCAAACATCTATAGAAGAGAACTATTTCACTTTTAGAAACTATATATTTATTTGGATTTTGCTCACACCTTTTTCAGTAGTAGCTCAAGGTGAGTTATATTCAGGTACACTGGATATTTCTCTGGCCCAGGAGGGCTCACAATCTAAGTTTGTACCTGAGGCAATGGAGGGTTAAGTGACTTGCCCAAGATCACAAGGAGCAGCAGTGGGATTTGAACTGGCCACCTCTGGATTGCAAGACTGGTGCTCTAACCACTAGGCCACTCCTCCACTCCAAATAGCTCTTTCCAAATGGATAGTTGCATTTGGTCAGGAGTATAACACCTGGATGAGAAATTTTGATAAAGCTGGACTACACTAGGACAATGAACGGGCATCTTATTATATCCAGGTGCTTTCATGACACATTTTGGGCAGGTCTCAGGGTCCCTGGTAAGATAGAACCCGGCTCATTAACACTAGGTAGTGAGAGCTTTAAACTGGGATCTAAGATGAAAATTCTAGGAATTATACTGGACTCAGAGTTGACAATGAAACCTCAGATTAATTCATTGATTAAGAAAGCATTTTTTAAAATGAAGATTCTTCAATGAATACGAAAAGTCTTCCTATTCGATCAGATTAGGGTGTTAGTACAAGGGATAGTTATATTGCAGCTTGACTGCTATTACATTGTGTATGTAGGATTTTCAAAAATGCTTTTGATAAGTTTGCACACCATTCAGAATATTGCTGCATGCTTGATTTAAAGAAAACAGAGATTTGAAAGAGTAATGTTATTACACTGGTTACCAATTTAACCTTGGTTGCTATTCAAACTCTGTACATTCATATTCTGGGTCATTTATGGCCTGGCACCTGATTATATGACCCTATTATTCTCTTTAACAAAAAGGAGTAATAGTGTACAATGCTACTCCCGAAACCAGTAATTAACATAAGAGTTCTGTTTTGTACTAGCCAGAGCTGGTGCAACTGACACTGAGGTTTGCCATTGTATAAGACAATGATTCCCAGACCTGTCATGGGGGAACCCTAGCCAGTCAGATTTTGAGAATATCCACAATGAATATGCATGAGATAGATTTGCATACCAAGGAGGCAGTGTATGCAAATCAATTTCATGAATGTCTATTGTGGATATCCTAAAAACCTGACTTGCTGGGGATCCAGGTTTGGGAATCAATGTTGTAATGTGATATGTTATATGCTCTGTCTAATATATGCATTAGTAATTACTCAAGTGGCTGGAGGGAATGAAGAAATTCCTTTCCTCTTTCCGTATTCCCCGTTTCATCTGTCCGATATCCAAAATATTGTAATGTCTTTTATGTAATTTACGACACGAAAGCAATCCACAAATATTACTATGAAATTCCAACAAATAGTGAAAAAAAGGAAGGAAAAGCCTCAAAGACACTTAGACTCTGCTGGGTTTTAAAGAACGGTAATGATCTCAGCAGATCATAACTTCATCATTAGCAAAAACCTTTCATCAGTGAAATATCCAGTGCTAAACAGTGCTCAAAAAAGCTTTCTGTGAATGTTATCAATTTTAATAAATTTTGTAAAACGGCTCATCTTTGTAGCATGAAGACAACTTTTAGTAAATGTCAGAAGTAGTGACTTGTCCCCGGGCCAACGATGGCCAGCGTTTCGTTAAAACTGCGACAGGGTCCAGATGGCAAGTATATCTAAAAAATAAACAGAAGGGTATATAGTTAGCATTTCATAGTAAAAAGAAAAAACAGGGTCCTCTTGCAAACACTTAATGTAGGCACATACAATGGGCCGTCCAAAGCATACAAGCATAAAAAATGCACAAAATTGGCTGTCATTTAAAGGGGAAATGACGTCAGATGCCAAAAGATATGCCAGCTAATCACGGACCAGATATGAATTAAAAGTGTACATGTTAGAAAAGATACATCTGTATAGTAGAGTTCGTCTTTGGGCCCGATACATTGATGATATTTTTTTACTGTGGGATGGCTCCCCTGATCTTTTACTCCATTACTTCCTGTACCAGATCATGCACTCCACTAAGAACTAGGTCTAGAATTGTTCCCCCTCTTGTTGGTTCCTGGACCAGCTACTCTATAAAACAGTTGTTGATTTCATCAATGAATTTTACCTTCCTAGTATGCACTGATGTTACATTTACCCAGTCATTATCAAGGTAATTGAAATCACCCATTATTATTGTGTTGCCCAGTTTGTTAGCCTCCCTAATTTCTGATAATATTTCTACATTAGTCTGTTCATTCTGGCCAGATGAACGATAGTACACTCCTATCACTATCCTTTTCCGCTTTACACATGAAATTTCTATCCATAAGGATTTTAAGATGTGTTTTGTGTCCTGCAGAATTTTTAGTCTAATTGATTGAAGGCCCTCTTTAACATATAATGCTACCCCTCCATCAATTCGATCCACCTTATCACTGCGATATAATTTATACCTTGGTATGACAGTGTCCCACTGTTTATCATCCTTCCACCAGGTCTCAGAGATGCCTATCTATCTTTTCATTTAGTGTAATATATTCAAACTCTTCGATCTTATTTCAAAGGCTTCTTGCATTTGCATATAAACATTTCAAACAATGTTTGTTGTTCCTATTCACAACTTTTGCTCAGCAGTTGACTGTAAATTTGCAATCTTGAAAATCTGTTTACTCTTTATTTAAAGACATACGATCTACTATATTTTCTATTAAAACCTCAGTATCGGGATGCCCTACCTCCCCTATTTTGTTGATATCTTTTAAAGATACCTTGTTCCGAACCATTCACTTTTGAGTGACTGTTGCCATCATAGAGGCTGGTATGTACTGTTTCATTTACATCTTTGCGGGGTGGGAAGGGGTCAGTGACCACTGAAGGAGTAAAGGGGTGTCATTCCTTTATTCCTGCAGTGGTCATCTGGCCATTTAGGGCACTTTTTTGTGGCTTATTTGTTGATAAAACAGGTATAGACCAAATCGTCCAACTTATAGTGCTGGATGTCTTTGTTTTGTTTTATTATGGCAGAAAATGTTCAAGTGTTAGGAATGCCCAGATCCCACCCTTATCATGCCCCTGGAATGCCCCCTTGTGATTTGAATGCACTTCTGACGAACTTTGTAGAAAAACATCTAAAATTTGGTTTCAAATTGTTTTTGTGAGAAAAATGTCCAAATGCAGATTTATGCCATTTTTTCTTTTGAAAATGAGCCCCTATATATAATATCTGGTGCAATAGCTAATTACGCCACAACAAGGGTGGCAGCACTGTTCACAAACTGAGGGGTGTCCTTTTACTAAGGTGCTCCAAAAGTGGCCTGCGCTGGTGTAGACGCGTGTATTGGATGTGCGCAGGTTCATTTTTCAGAGCACCTGCAAAAAAGGTCTTATTTTTGGCTGAAAATTGTCGTGCATTCATTTTGGGCCTGAGACCTTACCACCACCCATTGACTTAGCGGTAAGGTTTCATGCGTTAACCGGGCGGTAATTGTCAGCGTGTGTAGAATGCCAATTACCGCCTGGTTAGCGCCACTTGCCAGAAATTTTCCAGCGCATGTAGTGGGTGTGCATAAAAAATGTAATTACCACCCGGGCCATGTAGTAGCCCGCCAATAGTTCCGAATTGGCATACGTTGGGCGTGTGTAGGTTCCTATGCGGCTTAGTAAAAGGGCCCCTTAGGAATTGCAATTGTCAGTGGAGGAGTTGACAAATTACTTTAAAGATAAGGTTGAGAAAATAAGGCCTATATTAATGAAAGCAGGATTTAATCATACAGAAGGGTTTCAAAATGCACTAACTAAAATTGATAATGATATTGCGGTAGACTGAATATAGTCTAATTTTGATCAAGTTTCAGCAAGCGATGTTAGTTCTATATTGAAAAAAGCTAGCTGGTAAACTTTGTTCACTACCACTTCCATTCTCATCTATTAATTAATGTACCAGCTGAGTTGAGTGGTTGAAATCACTAGTAAGTAAAATGCTTGAAGACAGTAACTTCCCCTAGAAATCGGGAAAAAAAATACTGATCCCAATACCAAAATCGAATGATGCTGACCTGCTGGAGGTGGCTAGTTTTCGCCCAGTATTGAGCATACCCCAGCTTGCTAAGTTAGCAGAATCTAAAGTAGCATCTCAATGTCCTATTTATTTATTTTGGTACATTTATACCCCGCATTATCCCACAAGAGCGGGCTACATAGTAGTCTTCATTATTCTCAGTATGGTTTTAGACCTATACACAGTATGGAAAGTTTGTTAATAACAATTGTCACTAAAGTTAAGATGTTGTTGAGCCAAAATATTCTTTCTGTTTAGTTAGTTTGATGTATCTGGTACTTTTGTCACCGTAGATCATGGTTTATTGCTAGATCGGTTAGGTGGGTTGGGATCTACTGGAACTGTTTTGAAGTGGTTTAAAGGTTTTCGTACCAAGAGACAATATAGTGTTAAAAAGAACAAGACATTTTCAAAAAGTTGGAGCCTGGTCTTTGGTGTCCCTCAGGGCTCGCCGTTATCACCTGTATTGTTTAATATTTTTATGAGTTCTCTGAGAAGCTTTCTGAATTCATCTCTGTTATGTTGCCATTTTTATTTTTTTATCATTACAAACAGTTTCTAATATAGCGAAGTCGATCTTAGGATGTATTGATAGGACCCACCTCTGAGCATCGCAAAATTTGTTAAAATTTAATACAACAAAGACCAAGCTGCTTTATTTTAGTACTTCTTTATCCAATGTTCCACAGAAGATAGTACTGAGGACTGAAGAGAGTTTGACTTTCGATATATCTTCCCAAGTTCTGGGGCTTTATAGTATACTCGATTCCCAATTGACTTTGGAACACCAGGTTAACAATTTAAGTAGACTGTTGTTCTTTAAGTTGAGGCAGTTAAGAGCAATTAGATCAACGTTTTTTCCTGATCAACTTAGACTACTGGTCAAGGCTATGATCTTGCACACTATTGCACAACAATTCATAACAGAAATAACGAAACACTTGAATTATAGATTACAAAATGGACTCTTCCCGAAGGAGAAAGGTAACATTCTACTCACCCCATACCCAAAGACGCAAAGAAAAGTGCCAGTGAACTAACCAACTACAGGCCAGTAGCATCCATTCCCTTAATAACCAAACTAACGGAAGGATTAGTGACCAAACAACTCACAAACTACTTAAATAAATTCTCAATACTTCACGACTCCCAGTCAGGATTTCGGTCCAATCACAGTACTGAAACAGTACTAGTCACTCTCATGACCAAATTCAAACAATTGATTTCAACTGGAAATAACATATTACTTCTACAATTTGACATGTCAAGCGCTTTCGACATGGTTGATCATGGAATACTACTACATATCCTTGAGTACTTCGGAATTGGAGGTAACGTACTCAATTGGTTCAAGGGATTCCTAACCACACGATCATACCAAGTGACATCTAACTCGATTACTTCAGCCAAATGGATACCAGAATGTGGAGTCCCACAAGGATCCCCCTTCTCGCTGACTCTATTCAACCTAATGATGACCCCCTTGGCCAAACTATTATCAAACCAAAACCTCAACCCATACATATACGCAGACAACGTAACGATCTACATCCCATTTAAACAAGGCCTATAAGAAATTTCCAATGACATCAACCAAAGTCTCCAGATCATGCATTCATGGGCGGATGCATTTCGACTGAAACTTAACGCAGGAAAAACCCCAATGCCTAATACTCACCTCTCAACATAACAAGAACAAATTCACTGCCATTAACACACCAAATCTGAACCTTCCAATCTCGGACACCCTAAAAATTCTTGGAGTTACCATTGACCGACACCTAACACTCGAGAGCCACGTGAAAAACATAACCAAGAAGATGTTCCACTCAATGTGGAAATTAAAAAGAGTAAGACCTTTCTTCCCAAGGACTGTTTTCCGTAACCTGGTACAATCAATGGTGCTCAGTCATCCAGACTACTTCAACGCACTTTACGCTGGCTGCAAAGAGCAAATAATTAAAAAACTTCAGACAGCCCAGAACACTGCAGCTAGACTCATATTTGGGAAAACAAAATATGAAAGTGCTAAACCCCTACGAGAAAAAATACACTGGCTTCCACTTAAAGAACGCATCACGTTCAAAATATGCTCCCTAGTCCACAAAATCATTCACGGAGATGCACCAGCCTACATGTCAGACCTGATAGACTTACCACCCAGAAATGCCAAAAAATCATCCGCACATTCCTTAATCTGCACTTCCCTAACCTCAAAGGTCTAAAATACAAACTAATGTACGCATCAACCTTTACCTACATGAGCACACAGTTATGGAACACATTGCCGTGCAACTTAAAAAAGATCTATGAACTAACGAACTTCCACAAACTACTGAAGACCTATCTCTTCAACAAGGCATACCGCAAAGATCTACCAATGTGAATATGTGCAATTCCTCCAAATCTATTCAGAACTGTGTTACAATTTCTGCTTGTTATACTATTATCATGTTTTATCACGTTGCCCAAAATCCTCCTGTAATACTAAAAGTCTACTCTCTATTATATGATCAGCATTCATGATGTATTGTAAGCTATATTGAGCCTGCAAAGAGGTGGGAAAATGTGGGATACAAATGCAATAAATAAAATAAATATTAGACTACCATAGTTCTCTTTATGATGGTATTAATCAAAATCTTCAGAAAAGGCTTCAGTTACTGTAATATAGAATTGTTCAGCTAGATTGATTATTTTGTAGGAAGAAATATGATCATGTTACGCCCTTATTTAAGGAATTACATTGGTTGTTGGTTAGAGCCAGAGTGGATTTCAAGATGGCATGTCTGGCTTATAAGATTTACTGTGGTTGCTGTCCTGTAGATCACATTTTTTGGTGTCTTATCCATTATCAAATCGGCCCTCCTGGCACAATTATTCACTGAATTGAACTCTTCCATCACTAAACAAGATTCATTATAAGTGCTATTATGATATTTCCTTTGGCTGTTCTGCAGTTCAATTGTGGAATTGGCTTCCAATAAAACTTTGTGGTATTTCGGGTTATCTATTGTTTAGGAAGGCATTAAAAACCTTTCTATTTGAAAAATATTTTGAAATATGAGATTCAAATTGTTTTGATTCATTTTGTAACCCGCATTGGCTTCTTTTGGAAATATGTGAGCTAGAAAAGCTGGGAATGGAATGCAGTGTATGACAAATGTGAACGTGGAAATCACTACCACAGCCGGGTGAGAAGAAGGCTTTTATTTTGCAGCACCAGCCTTGTGGAATTCCTTACCACTTACCATTCGCAGCAGGTTGTTAAGAATTTTTAAAAAGCAGTTAAGACTTGGCTTTTAAAAGAGTCCTACGCAGTGACTTGATTGGTATGGCAGGATTTAGTTCAATAAGGGCAGCTTGGGAGCTTTAAGGTTCAGGGGTGGTGGTAACAGGCAGTTTTCTTTGTCTCCGGACCTAGTTCTCTTTAGTTTGGTGATTGGTGAGCTCCACATTACTTTTGGGTAAGGGACAGGAGGAGGTTTTTAAATCACTCGTTTTTCTCACTCAGAGTGAGTTTTTTGCATGTGATTGGTTTTCCTCTTCTTTGGTCCCTTACGGAACCTATGATAAAAATGGACCCCTATAATGGTAGTGGCAGCTCTACATTGAAATTCTCCCTATCTGGGGATTTGAGGTTCCATTTGTTTACCCTTTACTTAGTTTGAATCTATTGTGTGGAGACACCCGCAAACTAAGTGTGCAAACTCTTTGGATTTATATGATGTATACCCTACCCATTTTAGAATAGCTTTTGTGTTCTGTCTCTTGGTTTATTGTCTATGTGTATTTTTTTCTCTTTCCTATACTTATTGTAGTTCCGTTTCGTTGTATGTTTTTTAGCCTGTAAACCACCTTGCCTTGTTTGATAGATAAGGTGGTGTAAATTCTTACTACATAAATAAATAAATAAATTCTACTTGATTCATAACATTACACATTTGTAGAACTGATTTCTCTGAAAAACAATGAGACTAAACAGTACATCTGCACTGTTTTGTAAGTGTGGAAATGATTTAATTCTGGATGATAAAAAGCTTCTAGGAACCATTTTGCAAAGGAAAAACCTTTCAAATAATACAGTATGCATGTTTCTTTCACATGTGTGAAGTGTATATACTTTATACAAATTTATGTACATATTTTGACTATCTTTGTAAAGAGATACCTACGTGTTTCTGTCAAATTATTTATGCCTCATCCATCTGTCCTCCTTAGAAGGAATAGGAAAACAGTTTTAAAGACAAGATATAAAATCATAAATAATCCATTACAGGATTGTGTGGAAAGGAGATTTTTGTTTTTGATGAATGTGTACATTTAACACATAGAGGGGCATTTTTCAAAGGAAGTCCAAGTCAGACTTGGGATGTCCAACACGTGGAGGGACATTTTCGATATGACATCTAAGTCCAACTTTGGACGTTTTACAAAAAATGTCCAAAATCTGAATAGGAAAGAAGGCCATTTTCAAAAAAGAAAAACGGCTGCTGTTTTTTTTTTAAATACCGTTTTGAACAAGGTTTTGTGAATTGGACATTTTGTTTTTTTTGGCCCATTAAAAAAAAAAAAGTCAAAGTGCAAAATGCACAAAATCAAGCCATTAGGATGTAGGAGGAGTCAGCATTTTTAGTAGGCAGGTCCCCCTGACACCTGAGGAAAGCAGTAGAGCATCCTAGGGGGCATGGCAGTGGACTTAATAAAATGTTCCCAGGTACACATCTCACCATTGCTCCCTTACCTTGTCTGCTGAACTCCTCAAAACCCACTATCCCCAACTGTACAAGACTACCATAGCCCTTACGGGTGAAGGGGGTACCTATATGTGGGTACAGTGGGTTTCTGGTGAGTTTTGGAGGGATTACAGTTTCATCCACAAGTGTAACAGGTAGGGGAAGGTAGAAGCCTGGGTCCACCTGTCTGCAGTTCACTGCACCCAACACTAGACTACTCCAGGGACCTGCATGCTATTCTAATGGACATGAGTATAATATCTGAGGCTGGATTAGAAACTGGCAAGTAATGTTTTTCATCACATATTTGGGGGGTGGGAAGGGATTAGTGACCACTGAGGGAATAAGAGGAGGTCATCCCTGATTCCCTCCAGTGGTCATCTGGGTATTTAGGGTACCTTTTTGTGTCTTATTCATAATAAAAACAGTTCTAGTTCAAAACTAAGTTTTAGTCCAGGACAATTTTGTTTTGTTCCGTTGTGGCTAAAAAACGTCTAAGTCTTAGGAATGCCCAAGTCCTGGCCTGAACATGCCCCTGACACGACCCCTTGAGATTTGGACGCACTTCTGATGGACTTCATAGAAAAACATCTAAAAATAGGTTTTGAAAAACGTCCAATTGCAGATTTATACCACTTTTTAGATGTTTTTCTGTTTTGAAAATGAGCCCAATAATGTCCAGAACAAAAAGTCCATCTCACAGCCAATTTCAAATAGGAAATACATTGGTGTTTCCTGTTTGAAAATACTTGAGAAAGTCCAAAATGAACAGCCATTTTACAAACTGAAACATCCAAATTATGATCTCCAAATATGCAGGGACATAGATGTCCGTGTGGCAGCATTTTTACAGAAAGGGCCACACAGATGTCCTTGCAGGGCAGAGGGGCAGCCTATTGGTCAGTGCAGAGGACTTTAAACCAGGACACCCAGGTTCATAGCCCACTATTACTCTTTTATTTTAAATGCTGAGCCTTCCAGGAACAGGGAAATACCTACTGTACCTGAATGTACATCATCTCAATAGCCTTCAGGTTTCACTTTCAGGGGAGAGGGAGGGGGGTCTTACCTTAATCCCTCCAGTGGTCAGCTGCTCAATCAGAGAACCTCTTTTGTAGCCTGTACCATGGGTGTTCAATGTGGCCCAACAATCTCAACATCTACCGAGCTGTGACCTGCTGAGAGGCACGAACCTTGGATGTGAGTGAGATAAGATTATCCGCTCTCGGCTCCGGGATGCAAGCTCGAACTGTTTGAGTATCGAGCAGGGCTTCTATGAATTTCAATCACTGTACAGGAGGGAGATGGGACTTGAGGCAGTTTAAAGTTAACCCTAGTAGCTCGAACAGCCAAATAGTCATCCGCATGGACTCCTGAACACCCTCCTCTGAGGTTATCTTCATCATCCAATCATCAAGATACGGGAACACATGGATTCCCAGTCTGTATAGCGATGCTGCAACTACTGCTAGACATTTGGTGAAGACCCTGAGACCTGACGCTGGGCCAAAAGGCAACACGAAGTACTGAAAGTGATGTGTTCTCAGCCGAAATCGAAGATACTTCTGGTGGGATGGAAGTATCCGGATGTGAGTATATGCATCCTTTAAGTAAAGAGAACATAGCCAATCGTTTTTCTGAATCATTGGGAGAAGGGTGCCCAGGGAAAACATCCTGAACTTTTCTCGGACTAGGAATTTGTTCAGGGTCCTTAAGTCTAAAATGGGATGCATCCCCCCTGTTTTCTTTTGCACAAGGAAGTGTCTGGAATAGAATACCTGCTCTTCCTCCCTTGGTGGTACGGGTTCAACCACATGGGCCTTCAGAAGGACAGAGTTCCTCTTCAAGTACCTGCCTGTGCTGAGAGCTGAAGGAATGAGCTCTCGGTGGGCAATTTGGAGGTTTGAAATGGCAATTGAGGATGTATCCTAGACAGAGGTTATAAGAGGCCACCTTTGGTGAAAAAATTTCAGTCTCCCCTCGACCAGCAAGTCATCGAGACAGACACTATTACTGCGGCTATGCTGTGCTGGAGCCAGTCAAAAGATAAGTACATAAGTAATGCCATACTGGGAAAAGACCAAGGGTCCATCGAGCCCAGCATCTTGTCCACGACAGCGGCCAATCCAGGCCAAGGGCACCTGGCAAGCTTCCCAAACGTACAAACATTCTATACATGTTATTCCTGGAATTTTGGATTTTTCCAAGTCCATTTAGTAGCGGTTTATGGACTTGTCCTTTAGGAAACCGTCCAACCCCTTTTTAAACTCTGCTAAGCTAACCGCCTTCACCATATTTTCCGGCAATGAATTCCAGAATTTAATTACACGTTGGGTGAAGAAAAATTTTCTTCGTTTTAAATTTACTACACTGTAGTTTCATCGCATGCCCCCTAGTCCTAGTATTTTTGGAAAGCGTGAACAGACGCTTCACATCCACCTGTTCCACTCCACTCATTATTTTATATACCTCTATCATGTCTCCCCTCAGCCGTCTCTTCTCCAAGCTGAATAGCCCTAGCCTCCTTAGTCTTTCTTCATAGGGAAGTCGTACCATCCCCGCTATCATTTTAGTCGCCCTTCGCTGCACCTTTTCCAATTCTACAATATCTTTCTTGAGATGCGGCGACCAGAATTGAACACAATACTCAAGGTGTGGTCGCACCATGGAGCGATACAATGGCATTATAACATCCTCACACCTGTTTTCCATACCTTTCCTTATAATACCCAACATTCTATTCGCTTTCCTAGCCGCAGCAGCACACTGAGCAGAAGGTTTCAGTGTGTTATCGACGACGACACCCAGATCCCTTTCTTGGTCTGTAACTCCTAACGTGAAACCTTGCATAACGTAGCTATAATTCGGGTTCTTTTTTCTCACATGCATCACCTTGCACTTGCTCACATTAAACGTCATCTGCCATTTAGCCTCCCAGTCTCGTAAGGTCCTCTTGTAATTTTTCACAATCCTGTCGCGAGTTAACGACTTTGAATAACTTTGTGTCATCAGCAAATTTAATTACCTCGCTAGTTACTCCCATCCCTAAATCATTTATAAATATATTAAAAAGCAGCGGTCCTAGCACAGACCTTTTCCCGAACCATGCGCTTTTGAGCGACTGTCGGCCTTCCCCCCATTTCTAGTTTAAAAGCTGCTCTATCTCCTTTTTAAATGCCGACGCCAGCAGCCTGGTCCCACCCTGGTTAAGGTGGAGCCCATCCTTTCGGAATAGGCTCCCCCTTCCACAGAATGTTGCCCAGTTCCTAACAAATCTAAAACCCTGCTCCCTGCACCATCGTCTCATCCACGCATTGAGACTCTGGAGCTCTGCCTGTCTCTTGGGCCCTGCACGTGGAACAGGTAGCATTTCAGAAAATGCTATCCTAGACTATCTGGATTTGAGCTTTCTACCTAAGAGCCTAAATTTGGCTTCCAGAACCTCTCTCCCACATTTTCCTATGTCATTGGTACCCACATGTACCAAGACAGCGGACTCCTCCCCAGCACTATCTAAAATCCTATCTAGGTGACGCGTGAGGTCTGCCACCTTCTCACCAGGCAGGCAAGTCACCAGGTGATCCTCACGTCCACCAGCCACCCAGCTATCTATATGCCTAATGATCGAATCACCAACTACAACAGCTGTCCTAACCTTTCCCTCCCGGACAGCACTTGGAGACATATCCTCGGTGTGAGAGGATAGTACATCCCCTGGTGGGCAGGTCCTGGCTACAGGAGTACTTCCTACTTCACCAGGGTGATGCTCTCCTTCTAGGAGACCTCCCTCCTCCAAGGTGGCACAAGGGCTACTAGACTGGAGGTGGGACTTCTCTATAACATCCCTGTAGGTCTCCTCTATGTACCTCTCTGTCTCCCTCAGCTCCACCAAGTCTGCTACTCTAGCCTCAAGAGAACGGACACGTTCTCTAAGAGCTAGGAGCTCTTTGCATCGGGCACAAACATATGACATCTCACCAACTGGGAGATAATCATACATGTGACACTCAATGCAAAAGACTGGATAGCACCCCTCTCGCTGCTGGACTGCTGACTCCATCTTAGTGTTTTTGAGTTTTTCAATAATTTAAAACTTGCTACAGTATTAAGGATATTAGCCTAATATAAAAGTGTCTTTTACTTTATATAGTATATTGTATGATTTATTTAGTATTTCCTTCTTAGATGGTGATGAAATATATTTAAAACTCTATAAGAGCACTCCTTGCTTGTTACCCTAATTACAATAACTGACTATAAATGAGGAGTTGTCCAAGGGGTGGGTGGGTGTTGGGGAGGGTGGGGGTAATACTAAATTAGATCCTGCAGTGGCTGTTAGATCATCCCTTGCTTTACCTGGGGAGCAGCAGGGGCCTTAGGTGCACACTGTTGATGTGGACAAGCATGCTGGGGTTGATCCTGAGTAGGTTGGCTAGCCGAAGGGTTGTACCTACACCTAGGGTACTAATAGGAACTTCTCGGCTTTACAAAAGTCCTCCTATTTGAGGAGGCTGATGCAGAAGGTGCCCGGAAGGAGAAAGAAGAGATGGTATCCATGTGTTTTTTTTAATTTGGTCCCCCCGGTATGGGGCATCTGCCAACCTCTGCTTAACAGAATGTTCCAAGTCAGAAACACGCATCCATGAGAGTCTGCGCATTGCTATAGCTTGAGTAGAGATCCTGGATGCTACATCAAAAGTGTCATAAGTACCCCTAGCCAAGAACTTTTGACACGCCTTCTGCTGCTTGACCAGCTTGTGAACTGACTCGGTCTGCTCCCAAGGAAGCATGTCAGTCAGGTCTGACAACTTGCACACCGAGTTTCGCAAGTGGATGCTCGTGAAGAGCTAGTATGACTGTATTCAGGAGATGAGCATTGAAGCCTGGTACATCTTCCTCCCAAAAGAATCCAGGGTTCTAGCTTCTCTACCTGGGGTGCCAAGGCATAGTCCCTGGAACTCCTGGCTGTATTGAGAGCGGATTCCACCACTATGGAATTGTGAGGCAACTGAGACTTATCAAAACCAGGTGCACTGTGGATCCAGTACTGGTTGTCGATCTTGGGCATGACTGGGACTGACAGAGGGGACTCCCAGTTCCTAATGAGGACTTTCTGGAGTACCTCATGGAGAGGGACAGTCACAGTCTCCCTAGCAGGAGCCTATAGTCCAGGACCTCGAGGATCTTAGCCCTGGTCTCGTCCTCCACTTCCAAAGGAGATGGAATGGTATCAACCATTTCCTTGACAAAAGAAGGGAATGAAAGGCTCTCTGGAGAAGACTTTCTCCTTTCAAGTGGAGGGGAGAGTTCAGAGGGCATTCCATAGGACTCATCCGAGGAAAAGTACTGTGGATCCTCCTCTGAATCCCATGAGTGCTCCTGTTCATTGTCAGACAATACCTCTTGATGGGAGTGTCTAGACCGAACCTGCATTGATGTGGGGGAACTATGTCCTCATGAACGATGTTGAGAAGTCGGTTCCCGCCTCCCCTCTGGTGAAGCTTCCTCCACCGATGTAGAGGGAGTACCAGCTTGGATGGCAGTTGACACTGGAGCCACATGCGGCATTGGTGTTGGAGGTCACACCGTAGGCTGAGGGCCAAGTGAGGCCGCAACGGTAGGCAGGATATGTGCAAGGACCCCTGATGCCAATGTACAGCATTGCATTAGGCCATCCTGCAGCTCAGGGAGCAAGGCCCGGATGCGTGCTCATTGAGGGCCGACACCAGGAATAGCTGGGGTGCTGGTTCAGGCTCAGTTTACAGAGCCACCGGAGTTGATGCAAGAGCTGGCTCTTGTCTGCTAGGAGACCGATACATCGACACCTCCTGTATGGAGGGGGAGCAGTCCTCCCAGGATCTATGCTTCTAGGGTGCCGAATCCTTCGATGCCCCAGAGCTCCTGGCAACATGCGCCAAGGGCAATCGATGATGATGCTTCTTGACCTTCGCACAAAGTGTGTCACTGAGGCTCCTCAGTGCCAACAAGGATGACGTGGAATCCACACGTCACCTCGGGTTAGGTCCGACAATGGATGGTCCCAGGGCCCTGCACAGCAGGAAGCCTCGAGGCAGGTGGAGACCCACTCAATGCTTCATTGCTCCTAGTGTCTAAGGATCTAGCAGCAGCCATACTTACCAATGCTCCTGATGCCGGTGCGATGTTCAACGTTGATGCTGATGTCTCCGACCTCAATGCCAATGCTGATGCCGAGGAAACAGACTTGGATCCAAAAATCCTCTCTTGTTGAGCCTCTCTGAAAACCTGGGTTCTCTTCTTCATGCAAAGACAGAGAACACAGTTAGTGGGGCTATGGTCGGGCCCAAGACACTGAAGACACCAAGAATGGGTGTCCTTCTCAGAGATTGTCCGATTGCACCGGGTACAGCACTTAAAACCACTTGGAATCCTTCGTGGACATAGAAGAGAAAACTTCCTTGGTTAATTAAATGAAGTGATGGTGGCTGAAAAAAGTGCACGTGTCCAGGAGAATCCGCCTAAGCGGAGAACTCAAACGCCCCACGAAAAAACACAAAAGTGTAAAGAGAAAAGGTGGGAGGTTGACCATGGATACCAAAGACTGGAAAGATGAATCCTGAAGTAAAAACATTTATTGATAAAAAGACTCAACACAAACGTTGTGTTTTGGTTGCTAGGCCTGCATCAGGAGTCTACAAGGAAATGTACATATATAAAAAATTAACAGTAAAATGTATTGATGTATAAAGAAATATAAAACATACATAAAAAAGACATTGTTCATAATGACATTGTTTAGATACATTTTAAACTAATATGCATATATAGTTAAATGTCAAAGTAACATCGTTGAGGGCACCTATCTTAAGTACCAATTGTAAATATACATTAAAACAATGTGATGAAAAAACATAAATGTGTATGAAGAATGTAACAGCATGTTTGCATAAAGCAAAGTATTTATGTATATAAAAATATTAAGATGTACATATAATAAGGCAGTATTATATATATATATATATATATATATATATATATATATATATATAAAATAAAGTCTCAACAAAGGTAACACCAATCATATGGACCCATAGTAAACGTAAAATAATGTGGTAGAAAACATAAGAGCAATATAATAAAAACTCAAGGAATATGAAGTATTTGCCAAAATGTTTGCATAATGCAAATTATTTGTATGTATGTATAAATGTATATAGTCAAACGTTATATATGTGCAATAAATAATAAATTAGTGCCAAACATATAGACCCATAATAAATATACAGTAAAACAATGTGGTGAAAACCATGAGAACACAAAGTATATGAGGGATATGGCAATATACACTTAAGACAAATAAAACAAATTGTATATAAAAAAATATATCGTAGTATTTAAATTATAACATAAAAGATGTGAATTGTAAATAGGCCTGATTAGCACTAGGTTAGTGCGTGAGCCCTTATCGTCTACTAAATAGGAGGCGATAAGGGCTCAGGCAGTCTATGGCTGCAAACCAATTCTTTTTTTATTAGCACACGGCCATTTACGACCTCCATATAAAAAATAGTATATTTACTGCTGCGATAGTAAGTGTCCGTGGCACACAGCAATTCCATGTGCCCACGCTACCATAGGCCACTTCCTACCATAGCTTAGCAAAAGAATCCCTAAGTTTTCAGTTTTGATTTTCTAAAAGTGGGCATAACTAGGACAGGAAGGGAACTTTTTTTGTTTTTATTAATATCAATTCTGGGGAGATGACAGGAAATCTCTGAAGTAATGGGAATAGTTAGAATTATGTCAGAAAGGAATGACTGTGCCAACATCAGACTATATTAAACATCTCTGCAAATATATATTGGTATTTACCTTTTTCATTTAAGCAAAGTTTCAACCTGTGCTCTGAATGCATATATATATACTCTCACACACACATATATCATTCCACGCTGCTTAGTCCCTAGAAGAATGGCTTTTATATCTGCCAAAGCAATATTTCTGCCCTGGAAAAAAAAGTCTGTAGGGAACAAAAGATTTGTTATTGCATCAATGTTCCTTTTAAACCAACATAATCACAGATGCTCTGATGTACATGGTAATATATATGCAAAATAGGTATGCCATTTAAATTTTTTTTATATAAAGCTATTGTCTAATAAACAGCAGCCATCTAAACTGTTAGTTACACCTGCGATTTTGCAAGTGGGGAAAGCACAATGCTGTCAATTACAGTTTCCAGTGAATGAGAAAAACAGCAGTAGCTTTCCAGACCTGCATTTAATTTTATAAAGTGACACATTATCAAGCATTGTGACTCAAAAACAACCTCTTTGCCACCACAACGGGTACTCCAGATTCTATAATAAAAGTTTGGCTCGTCTACAGCATGACTCGTATTCTCCAGCTTTGGAGCACTGAAATAGATGAGTGCCCCTAAATGTACCTACCCTTCCCCAGATATCGAGATCCAAATTTGCAGCTAGATCTCCCAACTGGACTCGTACTTCAAATAAGCCCATGATTCCTCTACAGCCTATGTTTCTGTTTATTCTGATATACTGTCTTTCTGTAGATAACGTCAAAGCGGTTTACATATACTGTTTTTGCAGGGGCTTTTCTGTCCCTAATGGGCTCATAACCTAAGGTAGGACTGTAGCCTGCTACAGCCTAGATAGACAAGTTGTGATCCGTAAGTCAGCTAAGAGAAATGGTAGAGCACTCTGGCTTTGTGCTCATAGTTGGTGGTTTTATCTTTGACGATAACTCACCAGTTTACCCCTGTTGTGATGTGGTAGCAGTCTGTTTGGATTCGTTGAGGATGCCCATGACATTTACACCCAATCATTTGGAAGGTATTGCTCCAAATAACCTGTTCTACTTTATCAACAAATGTAGGCAGAACTAGACAGATGTGGCCATAAGCTATCTTTCTGCAAAAGTCTTGGATCCTTAGAAGGTTCTTACAGATGGAGCTTTTGATACCTTGACACACTAGGGCTAACTCTGAGGTTGATAACATAGTGAAAAAGGAAGACAGTACATGATAACAGAAAAAGACCATTTCACTGTCTGGATTGACCTTCTATCCAAATGGTCTTTTTCTACTATCATTTAGCATTTTAGTCCTTTACTATGTCACTAGCCTTGGAGTTAGCCAATGGAGCATCCTTATTTTTTTGTTCCCAAAATACCTATTTTCCGGGGTAGAAAAACACTTTTTGCTCATGGAGAAATCATTTTTACAGATTGATCAGTTTAGAATAAACTAGTCTTTACAGCAGTTGGCTGAAGGTTACATAAGTAAGTACATAAGTATTGCCGTACTGGGAAAGACCAAAGGTCCATCAAGCCCAGCATCCTGTTTCCAACAGTGGCCAATCCAGGTCACAAATACCTGGCAAGATCCCAAAAAAGTACAAAACATTTTATACTGCTTATCTCCAAAATAGTGGATTTTCTCCAAGTCCATTTAATAATGGTCTATGGACTTTTCCTTTAGGAAGCCATCCAAACCTTTTTTAAACTCCGCTAAGCTAACCGCCTTTACCATCTTCTCTGGCAACAAATTCCAGAGTTTAATTACACATTGAGTGAAGAAAAATTTTATCTGATTAATTTTAAATTTACTACATTGTAGCTTCATCGCATGCACCCTAGCCCTAATATTTTTGAAAAGCGTAAACAGACACTTCACATCTACCCGTTCAACTCCACTCATTATTTTATAGACCTCTATCATATCTCCCCTCAGCCACCTTTTCTCCAAGCTGAAGAGCCCTAGCCGCTTTAGCCTTTCCTCATTGGGAAGTCGTCCCATCTCCTTTATCATTTTCGCCACCCTTCTCTGCACCTTTTCTAATTCCACTATATCTTTTTTGAGATATGGCGACCAGAATTGAACACAATATTCGAGGTGCGGTCGAACCATGGAGCGATACAAAGGAATTATAACATCCTCATTTTTGTTGTCCATTCCTTTCCTATTAATACTTAACATTCTATTTGCTTTCTTAGCCACAGCAGCACACTGAGCAAAAGGTTTCAAGGTATCATCAACGACGACACCTAGATCCCTTTCTTGGTCGGTGACTCCTAACGTGGAACCTTGCATGATGTAGCTATAATTCGGGTTCCTCTTTCCCATATGCATCACTTTGCACTTGCTCACATTAAATGTCATCTGCCATGTAGACGCCCAGTCTCGTAAGGTCCTCTAGTAATTTTTCACAATCCTCCCGCAATTTAACGACTTTGAATAACTTTGTGTCATCAGCAAATTTAATTACCTCGCTAGTTACTCCCATCTCTAGGTCATTTATAAATATGTTAAAAAGCAGTGGTCCCAGCATAGACCCCTGAGGAACCCCACTAACTACCCTTCTCCATTGAGAATACTGACCATTTAACCCTACTCTCTGTTTTCTATCTTTTAACCAGTTTTTAATCCACAATAGAACACTACCTCCTATCCCATGACTCTCCAATTTCCTCTGGAGTCTTTCATGAGGTACTTTGTCAAATGTCTTCTGAAAATCCAGATACACAATGGGGATAATTTTCAAAGCACTTAGGCTTACAAAGTTCCATAGGTTTCTATACAACTTTATAAGTCTAAGTGCTTTGAAAATACATCTCAATATCAACTGGCTCACCTTTATCCACATGTTTCTTCACTCCTTCAAAGAAATGTAGTAGATTGGTGAGGCAAGATTTCCCTTCACTAAATCCATGTTGACTTTGTCTCATTAATCCATGCTTTTGAATATGCTCTGTAATTTTGTTCTTAATAATAGTCTCTACCATTTTGCCCGGCATGTCAGGTTAGGCATGTCTAGGTTCAAATCCTGTTTCTTTTACTGACTTTGTGACCGAAGACATGCCACTTAACTCTCCATTGCCTCAGGTACAAACGTAGGAGTATAGTTATTAATGTCGGTTACTTTTAAGATGTGTTATTTTACCACTAACTCATTTTTGCACTCATCCCATTTTGTTCAGTGAGACATCCTATATAATAATTTGCACCGTCAATGTTCCATGTCTGGCTGCCTGGGTTTGTAACATCTCCTGGCTGCCTGGGTTCGTAACATCTTCTGATGCCAGGCAGCCTCCAACATTCCATTTCCCCTCACGTCAAGATGTAACGATGTCAGAAGACGGAACAATGAGAGGGAAGGGAACGCTGGAGGCAAGCTGACGTCAGGAGGGATGTTACAAATGGAACGGAAGCCAGCGCTAGCCAGCTAGAGAACGTTCAGGTTCAAATCGAGGGGAGGAGAGAATCATGGGACATCGAGGGGAGGGAGGGAGGAAGGGGAGGGCAGGGCAGAAGAGAATTCATGGACATGGATGGGATGGGATGGGAGGACAGTAGAGGAGAGAATTGCGGGACATGGATGGGAAGGCAGGGAAGAGGACATGGAGGGGAGGGAAGAATTTCTGGACATGGAGGAGGGCAGGGGAAAGTGAAAAAAAAACTTACATGACAGCCTTCTTAGGGCCCGTTTCATTGTTGAGGAAACGGGCATGGTTCCACTAGTAGTAAAATAACATGTCTAATGGTAGCCCCTTGTGGTAACGTGAGTGAGGGTGGGCCTGGAGCCAGGACAAGCTGGAGTCACACAATAGGTGCAGGCAAAATAAAATGCTATTAGGCATCCTGTTACATTTACAGGTAAGAGAAAGAAAATAAACATAAAAATGTTCTTTAGATGTAACAAGGTTCTCCATTGGCCTGCTCCAGCATGGCCACGGTATACATTACTGTTTCTCAGCATGGCAGCACCCTTTACTTGTCTCTGGCCTGGATCTTCAGAGTTACCAATGTAGTGTCTAGCAGTTACTTGGGTCAAAATGCAAAGTTGAAGGCTCCAAGTTGAAATTGGACTACTTGACTGCAGCAGTTGCAGTTCACATGTAGGTGGTGGAGGAAAATGCAATTGAGCATCGCTGCTTCCCTCTGGGCCTCCTTAACCTAACTGTGCCCCAGGCTTTTATATTTCCTGCACCATGCCCTCCTGGCTCCATCCTTCCCATGTCACTTCTCCTTTGGGCAGGACTATGGGTTTTAAGGTGGCTCTGACACTGTGAGGGAATATCTTTTGAAGGGAAGGGGCAGTGTCCTATAGACTCCCTCACATACCCTCCCCCTCAGCTCAACCATGCCAGGCGCTACCTCTCATGACAAAAAAAATCAGCTTCGACATGATCTCGGCCTGGCCAAGGTTGAACCTCAAAACTAAAAGGCTGGAGGTTGAGACACCACTGCATGATGTGGGCATTTGTCTCCTTGTGGTGAACCATCCATTTGAGGAGTTTATGGCCTGTGACTAGCAAGAAGTGATGTCCCAACAGATAATACTAGAATGTCTCCAAGCCCACTTGACAGCTAGGCCCTCCTTTTCAATCACTGCTTAGCCCCAGGTCTATACATTTTAGTGGTTTAAACATTTTGCCCTTCTCTTTTGTAAAGTACTATCTTATATGTTTTGGCTACAAAAAAGGTCTCCTGTTTGTGAATTTTCTAATACTGCCTACAATTAGTCCAAAACACCATCATAAAAATTCTCTTCCATCTTAAGAAATTTGATCATATTACTCCTTATCTTAAATCCTCTCATTGGCTCTTAATTTCCCTTCGGGTAATTTATAAAATTCTTCTGTTAATTTTTAAAACCCTTGCTGTTTCTGAACCTTTTTACCTTTTAAGATATCTTATCCCATATTCTCAAACTCGAGCCCTGTGGTTGTCATGACACAATCTCTTATCAATTCCTACCCACTGAGAAATTTATCATGAACACAGCAGACTCTCCATGCTTTCTTTTCAAGGTCCAAAACTATGGAATTCCTTACCTTCTTACTTCAGACAAACCTCTTCACTATCTCTCTTCAAAACTGAGCTCAAGACATTTCTCTTTCAAGATGCCTATACTTAGGTTCCATGTGATGAAACAATTCTTGTCTGATAGATAGTTTCCCCACACCATACTGTTTTTCTCCCTTTCCCCTCTTTCCTGTCAATATTGTAGTTCTACTCCAGTTCCTTTTTGTTTCTGTGTTATAGTGTATGTCCTCTTTTCTCTCTCTTTTTTTTTCAGATTGTACACTGCCCAGATGACTTGTTGTGTTGGGTGAGATTGAAAGTCTTTATTGAACTTGAAACTTATAGAGCCATTGCTGAAACTCGAGGACCAGGGAACTATGATCCACTGGCTAAGACAGATCTGGTTCCCTCTTCTTCTGAAGTTATCCTCCGAAGATCCATGTATACTGGACTGTTTTCTGACCCACATCACACAGAATCAGGGGTCTCTTCTGTATCCTAATCTCTAATCCCTGGCTCTCATGGCTTAGATGTTGAGAGCATAGAACTTGAAACCTTGGGCTTCCTGGAGAGTGTCTCTCACGTCTTGCTAGCTTTCAGAAAAGATTCCACTTGGAGGTGTTAGGGAGGAGGTTTGCTGTCTGGTGTGAGGGCGAGGCCTTAGATCCCCTCACTTGTCCTACACAAAAACTGCTTGAATTCCTCCTCCACTTCTCTGAGTCTGGTTTGAAAACCAACTCTGTAAGGGTTCATCTCAATGTGAGTAGTGCTTACCATCACCATGTGGGAGGTAAACCCAGCTCTGTACAGCCTCTAGTTGTTCGCTTCATGAGAGGTTTGCTATTGATAAAGCCCCCAGTCAAACCTCCAACTGTGTCATGGGATCTCAACGTTGTCCTCACCTAGCTGATGAAAGTTCCTTTTGAGCAACTTGATTCCTGTCATCGGGCCTAGAAAGTTGTATTTCTGATGGTGATCACTTCAGCTCATAGAGTCAGTGAGCTTCAAGCCCTAGAAGCTGACCCACCTTACACTAAATGTCACCATAATAGAGTAGTTCTCTTCACGCATTCTCTGTTCTTTCCTAAGGTAGTGTCAGAGTTCCATCTTTATCAACCAAAATTTGTTCGATTTATTCAACAAAACTTTTTCGCCAAATCATGTGCTCATCTTAGTGAAAGTGTACTACATACCTTAGGATGCAAGCAAGCCTTAGCCTTCTATCTGGAGTGAACTAAAGCCCATAGACAGTCCACCGAGCTTTTTATTTAGTTGGACCTAAACAGTTGGGGTTAGCCATTAGTCTAATTCTAGAGGTTCATGTCAAGGCTCACAATGTCAGAGCCATGGTAACATGGGTAGCCCACTTGAGTTTAGCCTCCATAAAGGAGATTTGCAAAGCTGTAACATGGTCATCTGTCTACACATTCACATCTCATTACTGCCTTGAGTAAGATACCTGACATGAGAGCAATTTAGTCAGACAATCCTGCAGAATTTGTTTGGTGTCTAGAATCCAATTCCACCCCCCTAGACTCAGTTTTGTTCTGTTCCAGGCTGCACCTCCACAACTAGTACAAAAATTGTTTCAGGTTGGTTGAGTAGAGCCCTCAATGTTTCAAGTCCCTAGCATTGTTGTTTTCAGTGAGCTTGGTAGCTAGGGATTCCCACATGTGAGAATATGACAGCCTGCTTGTCCTCAGAGAAAGCAAAGTTGCTCACCTGTAGCAGGTGCTCTCCGAGGACAGCAGGCCATGAATTCTCACATACTCTCCCACCTCCTCTTGGAGTTGCATTCTTTAGTTTTTTTACAATGACTGAGGGAACTGAGCTTGTGCGTCAGATGGGAAAATACCAACCCATGTGAGGTAGGATGCTACTAGAATATTCTTGAACTCACTAGTCAGCATCTGCACAGGGCTCTGTTGGATGATGTTAGCCACTTGTAGGAATACTGTGGGGGCTTTTTTACAAAGACATGCTGAAAAATGGCCTGTGGTAGTGTAGATGTGTGTTTTGGGCATGCACAGAATCATTTTTCAGCGCACCTGTAAAAAATGCCTTTTTAAAATTTTTGCCAAAAATGGACTTGCGGCAAAATGAAAATTGTTGCGCGTCCATTTTGGGTCTGAGACCTTACCGCCAGCCATTGACCTAGTGGTAAGGTCTCATGTGGTAACCGGGCAGTAATGATCTATGCATGTAAAATGCCAATTACTACCCGATTACCGACTAAACGCAAGAAAATAAAAATATTTTCCAGTGTTAATAGCGGACGTGTTTCAAAAATGAAATTACCACAATGGCCACGTGGTAGCTGGGCAATAACTCAAAACTGACGTGCATTAGGTGCACGTAGGCGCCTACGTTGCTTAGTAAAAGGGCCCCTGAGACTGCTGTCCTCGAGAATACCTGCTAAAGGTCGGTAATTTTGCTTTTCTGTCATTTAGCATGTATTGAGGGACAAAAAACATGTGTTATGGTTGTAACACACCTTATTATCAACCCCCCCCCCCCCAAATAAAATGCTGGTTTATGCATGTCTAAAATACAAATAACACTTTAAAAAAATAAACCAGGACTAAAGAAGAAGTGAAAAAAGCAATGTCAAAAAAGGGCAGTGAGAGGGCAGTAAAGAAGAGAGAAAAAGCAAATGATACAGAAAGAGAAGCATATCTAAATGACAGATGTGATTGATGAAAATAAAACAATAGAAACCGATCATGCATATTTCTACTTGCAACATAGATTTAAAAAAAATGGGAAATTCAGCATTAGCTGATTAATCTCATGTTTTGAGATTATTTTAGTACAAAATGGGCTATGGAAAACAAAGCCTTGCTAGGGAAAATTGTTACTACTGTATTTACCATATATTTGGAGATATTAATTTAGCATACTAATGTGTGCATGAAGGCAGATTTTGTATAGAATGTCTAGGACAGAAAAGAGGTGTACAGACATTTCATCACATGACACTTCAACACACAACAGTTCATCACTGTGACACTTCATCATCACGAATGTGGTATTTTTTTCTCATGCCATTGTTATGCACTGTTTTTCCAAGCCAGATAAAGTTTTTTCTCACATTCTCTTATGTGCTGTTTCCCCCATTTTTCCTTGCATGCAGGATTTTTGTTTAGAATACAATCCAACTTTTTCATGTTTTCAAGATAATTTTATGCAATTTAGAATATCTTATGCAAGACATATAGGGCTAGATTCAATATATGGTGCCTGAAAAAAACTGGCGCTGAAAGAACCCCACATAAGCGATATTCATTAAGCTGTGCCTAAAATTCAGCAGGGTTTATAGAATTAATGCTTAAATGGAGAGGTCGCATGTAAATTTGATGCAGCCATTTACACCAATGAAAACATGTCGCAAATGTCCATATGTAAATTTATGTGCAGTGCACTGTTATTCTGCAATTATGCATGTAACTCAAAACCACATCCCTGATCCACCCGGAAATGCCCATGACCCTCCCATTTCTATGCAAAAATTGTAGGCCTGGATCCCACGCATAACTTTACATAGGCAAGTCCCAATTAAATCTAATTAGTGCCAATAATTGCTTGTTAAGACAATTATTGGCATTTTTTGGCTAATTATTCTATTAAATTGTTGGAAGTGAGATTTCTGTATTCCTTCTCCACCCCTTTCATGAATGTGCCAGCCCTTTACAGTGTTTGTTGTTTGAACAGTCCCATCAGCTGTAGATTGATAATGGTTTCATGTTGAGATGGGAAAAAAAAAACCAAGATCGTAAACAACACACCATCCTGGTCACTATCTGTCCTTCATGTATGTGTGTTCTAAGTATGATAAAAGTTCAGCCATCTTCTCATGATGGAGCATGCTGTTGGCTAATATTTCAAATGCTTCTTGTATGTCATTTTCAGGCACTATTGCTAGGGCTGTTAAACAAGGGACTGCCGAACACATCTCATCATTTGTTTTGTAATCGTTTTTCATTCCAAGCTCATGTGTCTTAAGAATTAAACTTTGAATCAGGTGAAAAAAGTAGCCCATTACTGTAGTGTCAGGGAAAATACTGCGGAAAGCATTCATTGCAGTGCTTTTAAAATCCAGTCTGGATTAGCACCTGGAATCGATCTTTTAACTTTGGCAAAGATTCGGTCATACATAGAAACATTGCTTGTTTTTTGTTAGGTAGTACAAGGTTGTGGTGGTTATGCCCTGAACAAGTTCAAAATGTATGGTGTACAGTTAAATAGGATGGACTGCATGACCTTAAATGTACTATCCACTAATCACAGCTCTTCTTGTGTGAATCCATATACCAATTTATTGCAAATTTATAAACAATCAATCCTTACCCTCCCTCTCACCTAACTGTTATAGAGGCTGTGATACATTAGGTACCTATATCCATATGTGGTGGAACTGTCTCTTGGTAACGGAATTTTGGGTCTCGATTGAAAAGAAACTAAGATCTATCTTTGGAAGTGAGATGCAACTTCTTCCCGAAATTTGTTTGTCTGTTGGCTTGATTGGGGATCATGGGGAGCTAGCTACATTATACGCTCATTAGTTGTCTGACTGTGGCTAAAGGGGAAATATTGCAACAACGGAAATCACATCCCACACCACATAGCGATGGAGACAATAACTGAGAATAACTCACAGCTCTAAAAAGGGATCAGATGGAGAAATTTGAAAGACGATGGTATAAACACCATTGATTGATTTGCTTTTCTGTTCCTAGGTGGGGGGGAGGGGCAGGAATACAGCCATTGATGTTCTGTTATATTTTAGGGTATGATGGCTGTATAACAGTTGTTTTTTTAATGCTGGGCATTGCTGAATTGTTTTTTTTTTTTTAAAGGAATTCAATAGATATGAAAGATGAAAGTTAAAAAAAAAAAAAAACTATTGTGGAATTTCATGACGCTAAAGCTCCTTGGTGTTGTTTGCAACGTCCGCTTCAGAGTTGCATTGCGTAAGGCCATTAGAACCTTATCAGTAAGTTGTGTGCTTAAAGTCCCGACTACAGCTGTTGTTGCAGAGACTTCACTCATCTTTGACTTCATTTAATCTACAGCTTTTCACACCAATCCTTATTACTACTGTGGGTATGCTCTCGATCAGTGTTGCCAACGATTTTTATCTCCATCCATTGTTATTCATGCCTGACATTTTGAATTTTGGTACAGTTTACATCGCCATTGTGTAGTTACATTGTTGTACTGTTAGGATGCATATGTTAGGAACTCATAGCAGTGATGCATGCAATAGCACAGGGTTGCTCTCCACATGTGTAGATGTTGGCTCTTATATATGTAAGTGATCCAGGAAATTACAGATAGGTAAGCCTGACTTCAGTTCCTGGCAAAATTGTGGAAACAATTATAAAGAAGAAAATTACTGAACACATTGACAAACATGGTTTAATGGGACAGAGTCAGCATGGGTTCAGCCAAGGGAAGTCTTGCCTAACCAATTTGTTACATTTCTGTTACAAGACTGGAGGGTATGCTCTTGAACCTTTTGTTGGGTCCCTGACCTGAAGACCAGGAGGGCCAGGCCAATGGCAGATGAATCACTGACATGGCAGATGGAAGGCTGGATGAAAGGTAACCACAGGGAATCAGGTGGAAGGCCAGAACTGGAGATGGCAAAGGAGACAAGGCAAACTCAGCGGGAACTAGAGAGAAGGTGGCCTTGGCTGGAACTACAGCAGGACGAACAGGAGCTGGTTATGGAACCTAGATAGACTTGACTGGGACTGGAGCAGGAACAGCAAGAACTAGTACTGGGACCAAGATGGCCTTCGCTGGAAACAGAGCAGGAACAGCAGGAGCTGGTACTGGAACCAAGACAGGCATGAATGGAACAGGAGCAGGAACAGCAGGACTCATGGGGGCTAGGCAACACACAGGTAGGCAAGGTGGGCAAATGTTCTGAAGGCTACGAGGGAAGGGAAGGCCGCCTTAAGTATTCAAAAGTACTGATGTCACCATCGGACACCGGGTGCAGCCTGCCCTAGAAAAGGCATATGTGGGGGGAGAGGCACATATGTCTAGGGAACTGTCTGGAAAGAAGGCATCCCACAACATGGCACTGTAGAAATGATAAATAGTAGTAGTAACATAGAGGACCTGGCACACTAGAGCTGCCATGAGGCTTGCGATCAAGCGAACCCAGCTCTGGAATGGCCATGCAGTTCGACAGCAGTCCCTGCTGATGCACAGTTTAAGGGGCTGGGATATGATGACAGCCATGAAAATTTCATTGAAGGCATGATAAAACATGTGGATAAAGGTGAGCCGGTTGATGTAGTGTATCTAGGTTTTCAGAAAGCTTTGGACAAAGTTGTTCATAAGAGACTCCTGAGAAACTTAAACAGTCATGGGATCGAAGGCAATGTCCTTCTGTGGATTAGGAATTGTTTATTTGACAGAAAACAGAGAGCAGGGTTAAATGGCCATTTTTTTCAATGGAGGAAGGTGAATAGTGGAGTGCCGCAGGAATCTGTACTGGGACTGGTGCTGTTTAACATGTTTATTAATGATATAGAAATCAGAACAATGAATGAGGTGATTAAATTTGCAGATGACACAAAACTATTCAAAGTTGTCAAAATGCATGCGGATTGTGAAAAATTGCAGGAAGACCTTAGGAAATTAGAAGACTGGACATTCAAATAGCAGATGAAATTTAATGTGGACAAATGCAAAGTGATGCACATTAGGAAGAATACTCTGAATCATAGAGGGGCATAATTGAATGAAAATGTCTATCTCCATGGGCATTTATCTCCGAGAAGGGGTCCGTGAAGGGGCGGACCGAACCGTATTTTCGAAAAAAATAGACGTCCATGTTTTATTTGACAATTTGTGAGCTGGGCGTTTTTGTTTTTCAGCGATAATGGAAAATGAAAGCGCCCAGCTCAAAAACGAATAAATCCAAGGCATTTGTTCGTGGGAGGGGCCAGGATTCATAGTGCACTGTCCCCCCTCACATGCCAGGACATCAACTGGGCACCCTAGGGGGCACTTTTACAAAAACAAAAAAAAGGTAAAACAGCTCCCAGGTGCATAGCACCCTTCCCTTGTGTGTTGAGCCCCCCAAATCCCCCTCAAAACCCACTGCCCACAAGTCTACACAATTACTATAGCCCTAAGGGGTGAAGGGGGGCACCTACATGTGGGTACAGTGGGTTTGGGGGGGGGGGGGTTGGACGACTAATAAGCATTAAGCAGCACAATTGTAACAGGTAGGGGAGGGATGGGCCTGGGTCCACCTGCCTGAAGTCCACTGCACCCCCTAATAACTGCTCCAGTGACCTGCATACTGCTGCCAGGGAGGTGGGTATGACATTTGAGGGTGAAAATAAACAGTTGTGAAACGGCATATTTTGTGGTGGGAGGGGGTTTGTGACCACTGGGGGAGTCAGGGGAGGTCATCCCCGGTTCCCTCCAGTGGTTATCTGGTCATTTAGGGCACTTTTTGGGGCCTTATTCGTGGAAAAACAGGGTCCAGGAAAAGTGCCCTAAATTCTCGCTAAAAACGCATATTTTTTTTCCATTATCGGCGAAAGGTGCCCAGTTCCACCTTCACCACGCCTTCGACACGCCCCTGTCAACTTTGTACGCTTCCGCGATGGAGTGCAGTTGAAAACGTCCAAGTTCGGCTTTCGATTATACCGCGTTATTCGTTTTTGGGAGATAAACGCCTATCTCCCGATTTAGGTCGCAATATAGGCGTTTTTGTCTTTCGATTATAAGCTGGATAGTCACCTGATGCTAGGGTCCATCTTAGGAGTCAGCACTCAAGTAAAAGATCTAGATGTCTTTGTAGACAATACACTGAAATCTTCTGCACAGTGTGTGGCGGTGGCAGTGAGAAAAGCAAACAGGATGCTAGGAATTATTAGGAAAGAGATGCAAAATAAGACCCACACTATTATGCTGCCTCTATATCGCTCCATGGTGTGACCTCACCTTGAGTGTTGCATTCAATTCTGGTCATCGTATCTCAGAAAAAGATATAGCGGAATTAGGAAAGGTTCAAAGACAAGTGATCAGAATAATAAAGGGGTTGGAACTCCTCCCATATGAGGAAAGGCTAAAGAGGTTAGGGCTCTTCAGCTTGGAAAAGAGATAGCTGAGGGGGGATATGATTGAGGTCTATGAAATCCTGAGTGGTGTAGAATGGGTAAAAGTGAATCAATTGTTCACTTTTTCAAAAAGCACAAAGACCAGGAGATCAATGAAATTATTAATCATTTATTTATAATTTTTTTCATTTTACAAGGATCACTTGCAAAACAGTAAAACAGAGATGATTGTACATTAAAACAATATTAGAAGAAAACAATCTCAACAAGATAAATGGATTTTATACAATCTTTCTCTTTCTTAGACCACAAAATAAATAGGGAGAGTGAAACAAGACAAGGAGATCAATTTAAGCAACAACAAACAAAGAAAACGTGGTATTAACCCGATTACCCCCAGTTATTATTTATCTAAATCATTATTCCACATTGATCATCTGGTTGGTTTCTTCAAGACCATAATGGTGCATAGTCCATCGATTTCATTGGAAACATACTTATTGTCCAATATTAGTGAAAGTAATACACCTGATTTCATTTTTTTTCCCTTTTAAAACCAGAAATTGTTTAACAATACAAACCCTTGAATCTCTAATCCAATTCCCGCTGATTAAAGTAATCCCAGTTTCACAGGCTTCACTCCTTTTGAATTAATATATTAAGAGGAATCATTTCAGAGGAAAAAACACATTAGGAGTCATACCAGGAACTCTGGGAAAACAACAATCTCGATATTAATCATCTACAACAATATTCATTTTGTTCAAATTTTTTTTGGTCTTTTATCATTTTCAAATCTTAACCATTTCCTACTTCAGTAGAACTTCATTTGCTGTATATTCTCAAAGGATTCGATTAGATTATCCATGTGGCTCATTAACAAGACTATATCTGAAGCAAAGTCATTCTCTACCACAGTCAGGTCCTGGAGCACCCTCCAGATGACATTCAATGCAACCTCCACGGGAGCCAGAAACTCCAAGCTGATAACTCTTAAGGGTTTAGGAGTAGCACCGTCGACACGGGTTTACTCAATGAAATTAAATGGAAATATTTTTTCACTCATAGAATAGTTAAGCTCTGGAACTTGCTGCTCGAGGATGTGGTAACAATGGTTAAGTATATCAAGGTTTAAAAATGGTTTGGACAAGCTCCTGGAGGAAAAGCCCATAGTGTGTTATTGAGATGGATATGGGGGAAGCAACTGCTTGCCCTGGGATTGGTAGCATGGAATGTTGCTACTGATTGGGTTTCTGCCAGATACTTATGACCTGGATTGGCCATTGTTGGAAGTAGGAAAATGGTCTGACCCAGTATGACTATTTTTATGTTCTTATGTTTAGAAACTGCACATCCAGGATGAATCAGTTAGGAAGCCAAGTTCAATAACTGTAGGGACAATATTCAAAGCAATTTAAATGGACAGGAGGGGCTGGCTGCCAATATTCAGTAGGCTGACCATTGATATTCAAGAGCTCTTAACTTGGCAGTGCCACTGAATATTGACTCTAACTGCATACACTACAATCAGACAAAGGAGGGGTGTTTTGAGGGCAGTCAGTGAAGAGTCGGGAGGTATGTGGGTACTGGCGATATTTAGTGCCTGTGTAGCTAAGTGACTAGATAGGACTGCACAAAAGGCTATCTTATCTTTGGTTGCCTAGCTTTGTGGGTCCCAGTGCTGAATATTGACTGGTAACCACATAACTCTGGGTAGTGGCCTGAAGATGTTTCTGGTCTCCCCTCCCTCCCTATCCCCATAACATATGTTTACCTTTCTCATGGATTCCCCTCTCGATCAAGTGCCTTCTCCTGGCCCCCTGATCACCAACAGTGCCCTCTCATGCCCCCAACCAACAACAGGGCTCCCTCTGTCTCCTCCAACTAACAACAGTACCCTCCTGGCCCCTTGAACCAATGACAATGTCCCCCCTCAGAACCCCTCCTCCTGATTACCAACAGTGCTCCCTCATGGCCCCCCTAATCACCAGCAGTGCTCCCTCCTGGGCTCCCCCTCCCCTTGATCACTAACAATGTCCCCTCTTGGGCCTTCCAAACATCAATAGTGCCCTCTCTTGGGCCCCCCCCCCCCCAACCAACAATAGTGATCCACAGACCCACTCCACCTGTCTCAGGGCAACTCTAAATACCAATGGCTATTCTTTTGCAATACAGACATGGATTCCTTATATGAAATAAGGAATCTATTTCTGTATTTTAGGCCCATCCAAACCACTCTTTCTCTTCACCCTGCCCACATTCCTTTGACTTCCAGATGCACTTTTAAGGCTCTATGGTATATGGGTCCAAACCACTTTCATGAGACTTTGAACATCTATAATCCATTACACTTGGTAGATCTGCATCCAGTTACCAGTAATATTAACTTATTGTCCCCCATTTGAGATGAAATTTGCTTAAGACTGTCATTTACATGTCTACAAGAAGAAGAAGGGTCACTGGATTGTGAACTCTAAGCTTAAAGATTATCGGCATAGTATTGGCATAAAACTATGTTAATGTCAAAAGATCTAAGAATTTTAGAGAGAGCACAAATAAACAGTTTCAAAAATACGATGACTCATTGGGGAACTCTACAATTAGGATATGTGGGCATTGATCAATTATGTTTCCACAAAACCATTTGTGAACTAAACCTCTTAAGTACTTCATTACTGTCACTGAGATCAAACAAACTTCAACAGTAAGACTGTACAGTCCACAGTATCAAAGGCTGATCTTAAATCAAACAAAACCAACACAGCAGAATCTTTCCTGTCCGTAGTTATTCGGAGATCATTGACAAATGAGACTAATACAGCCTCTTTACAGTGATGATCCCAACCAAAATAGAACTAAACATCATACTCTGGAAAGTCTTAGACTGAGCCTGGACAGCCCAATCAATCAAATTTGAGAGAAATAGGAGATTGGCTACTGGATGGAAATTCTCTGCCAGTCTGGGATCTAAAGAGATCTTATAATCACATGCCTAAATATATCAGGAAATTCAGCCTTGGCTAAAGATAGATTAATAATATTTCTCAGAGACTTACATAACACATCTCTAGAAGATTTAATAAAATTTGATAGACATGGGTCTAAAAACATGCTGTAGGGTGAAATTTCTTAAGTCAGCTTTTCCTTCAGACTCTAGAGGATGGAGAAGTAGACCAATAACTTAAAGAGCTAAGACAGTTCCATAACATCTACAGTAGGGAAAGCATAAAACATTTCATAAATTAAATACATTTTGTTATTAAAAAAAATACTGAGCCAAAACATTAGAAAAGAAAATAGAAATGGAGGACTGATGAACCAATTAAATATTTCACTACAAAAAAGAGCTTTAGAACTTCTTATAGCCTACTCAGTTTTAGCCTGATACTGAAGTTTCATTCTTAGTATATTTTCATTATAGTTCCTAATACCAAAAAATAGAGTTTACCACCTTCTAATTGACTTTAACCAGCATTATTCCAACGTATATTTTTCTTGTTTTAACATCGTTGTACTAGGGGAGTCTAATATGGTTGTATTTTGCCACATAATTTCTCTGGTGCTAAAGGTAATCAATAGAAATAGAATAAAAGAAAACAGAGGAAAGAAAATCAGATACCTTTTTTATTGGACTAAATACATTTTTGATTAGCTTTTGAAGGTAGCCCGTCTTCGTCAGATCAGAAATAAGCAAATGTTGATAATTAACAGTATGTACAGTGGGGGAAATAAGTATTTGATCCCTTGCTGATTTTGTAAGTTTGCCCACTGACAAAGACATGAGCAGCCCATAATTGAAGGGTAGGTTATTGGTAACAGTGAGAGATAGCACATCACAAATTAAATCCGGAAAATCACATTGTGGAAAGTATATGAATTTATTTGCATTCTGCAGAGGGAAATAAGTATTTAATCCCTCTGGCAAACAAGACCTAATACTTGGTGGCAAAACCCTTGTTGGCAAGCACAGCGGTCAGACGTCTTCTGTAGTTGATGATGAGGTTTGCACACATGTCAGGAGGAATTTTGGTCCACTCCTCTTTGCAGATCATCTCTAAATCATTAAGAGTTCTGGGCTGTCGCTTGGCAACTCGCAGCTTCAGCTCCCTCCATAAGTTTTCAATGGGATTAAGGTCTGGTGACTGGCTAGGCCACTCCATGACCCTAATGTGCTTCTTCCTGAGCCACTCCTTTGTTGCCTTGGCTGTATGTTTGGGTCATTGTCGTGCTGGAAGACCCAGCCACGACCCATTTTTAAGGCCCTGGCGGAGGGAAGGAGGTTGTCACTCAGAATTGTACGGTACATGGCCCCATCCATTCTCCCATTGATGCGGTGAAGTAGTCCTGTGCCCTTAGCAGAGAAACACCCCCAAAACATAACATTTCCACCTCCATGCTTGACAGTGGGGACGGTGTTCTTTGGGTCATAGGCAGCATTTCTCTTCCTCCAAACACGGCGAGTTGAGTTCATGCCAAAGAGCTCAATTTTTGTCTCATCTGACCACAGCACCTTCTCCCAATCACTCTCGGCATCATCCAGGTGTTCACTGGCAAACTTCAGACGGGCCGTCACATGTGCCTTCCGGAGCAGGGGGACCTTGCGGGCACTGCAGGATTGCAATCCGTTATGTCGTAATGTGTTACCAATGGTTTTCGTGGTGACAGTGGTCCCAGCTGCCTTGAGATCATTGACAAGTTCCCCCCTTGTAGTTGTAGGCTGATTTCTAACCTTCCTCATGATCAAGGATACCCCACGAGGTGAGATTTTGCGTGGAGCCCCAGATCTTTGTCGATTGACAGTCATTTTGTACTTCTTCCATTTTCTTACTATGGCACCAACAGTTGTCTCCTTCTCGCCCAGCGTCTTACTGATGGTTTTGTAGCCCATTCCAGCCTTGTGCAGGTGTATGATCTTGTCCCTGACATCCTTAGACAGCTCCTTGCTCTTGGCCATTTTGTAGAGGTTAGAGTCTGACTGATTCACTGAGTCTGTGGACAGGTGTCTTTCATACAGGTGACCATTGCCGACAGCTGTCTGTCATGCAGGTAACGAGTTGATTTGGAGCATCTACCTGGTCTGTAGGGGCCAGATCTCTTACTGGTTGGTGGGGGATCAAATACTTATTTCCCTCTGCAGAATGCAAATAAATTCATATACTTTCCACAATGTGATTTTCCGGATTTAATTTGTGATGTGCTATCTCTCACTGTTACCAATAACCTACCCTTCAATTATGGGCTGCTCATGTCTTTGTCAGTGGGCAAACTTACAAAATCAGCAAGGGATCAAATACTTATTTCCCCCACTGTATAAGTGAAACATCAAGCATTTCAGTGACAGTCTAGCAGGATGAGGGTGGGGTGGGTTAGATGAGAGCTGGGTGGATGAGGGACAGAGAGATATGCACGGTGATAAGAGGGTGACAAAGCAGTATAATTTTATGGTTTATATTGGGCTAGAAAACCCAGATCTTTGTTAAGTCCTATCTGGTGGGTGTCAAAATATTTAATCATTCTGACTTCAAAGGTCTTACGTTCCTGTATTGTTTTACTTTTTAGAATTCTCACCATAAAATCATTGGTACAATTTTCTGGTTTTATAAAGTGCTGCCCCACAGAGGTGACATCCTGGTTGGTATTGGCATTTTTCATATGATGTCTGTGTAAATTAAATCTCTTCTTTAGCATCTGGCTTGTTTCTCTAATATAGCACCCATCGTCACATTTTTTACACTGAATGATGTATATCACATTGGAAGATGAGCATGTGAGGGATTCCTTTATGTTGAATATTTTTCCTTTGTGAATGACTGTGGGGTCCTGTGAAATGTTTTGGCATAGTTTGCAGCTGGATATATTGCAAGGATGTGTGCCACTCTCTTCTTTTTGGGTCTCTGTTGGGAGTTTACTTCTCACTAGCTTGTGTTTTAAGTTGGGTGGCTGTCAGAAGGCCAGCACTGGTGGGGATGGGAATGTCTCTTTCAGTAATTCATTCTCCTGGAGTAGTGGTTGTAGATCTTTTATGATTTTCCTCAGTTTTTCCAGCTCTGGGTTGTATGTCACTACAAGGAGGATTCTGTCTGTGGCTTTCTTTTCCTTGTACTGTAGCAGATTTTCTCTAGGTGTTTTGAGGGAGGAAGCAATATTCTTGGAGATTATTTTGGGGTGGTAGCCTTTTTGTTTGAAGGATGCAGTCAGGATTTTGAGGTGTCTATCTCTGTCTTCTGGGTCAGAGCAGATATGGTGGTATCTTGTGGCTTGGCTGTGAATAATGGATTTTTTTGTATGTGTAGCTCAATTTGTCTGTGGGTTTCTTGTTGTATATAGCCATTGCTGATTGAAACTGTGGTGTCCAAAAAATTGACTTTCTGGGGAGTAGTCCATTTTGAATCTGATTATAGGATGGTATGTATTGAAAGAACTGGCAGATAAAGACCTCTACGGTCCATCCTGTCTACCCAACAAGATAAACTCATTGTATGTGCTACTTTATATATATACCTGACCTTGATTTGTCCTTGCCATTTTCAGGGCACAGATTGTAGAAGTCTACCCAGTACTAGCTTTGCTTTCCAATTACCAGTGTTGCTACTCAATCTCCACAAAGCTTCTGTGGATCCATTCCTTCTGAACAGGATTCCTTTGCGTTTATTCCATGCATTTTTGAATTCAGTTATCATTTTCATCTCCACCATCTCCCACGGGAAGACATTCCAAGTATCCACCACCCTGTCTGTGAAAAAATACTTCCTGACATTTTTCCTGAGTCTGCCCCCTTCAACCTCAATTCATGTCCAAATGTTCTACTGCCTTACCATCTCCGGAAAAAGGTTTGTTTGAGGACTAATACCTTTCAAATATTTGAACGTCTGTAGCATATCAGCCTATTTCTCTTTTCCTCCAGGGTATACATGTTCAGGTCAGTAACCGCCTTATTTTCGAAAGTGATGGGCGCCCAGATTTCAATCCAAATCGGGAGATGGGCGCCTTTCTCCCGTGGGCACCCAAATCGGTATAATCGAAAGCTGATTTTGGGCGTCTTCAACTGCAATCTGTCACGGAAACGGGCAAAGTTGACGGGGGCATGTCAGAGGCGTGGTGAAGGCGGGACTGGGGCATGGTTATCGGCCAAGGAGAGATGGGCGCCCTCAGCCGATAATCGAAAAAAGAAAGGCGTTTTTACCGCGAATTTGGGTCATTTTTTTGATCCTTTTTTTTTCATGAACAAGTATCCTAAATGACCACATGACCACCGGAGGGAATCGGGGATGATCACCCCTGACTCCCCCAGTGGTCACTAACTCCCTCCCACCATAAAATAACAAACTTTAAGACCTTTTTTTTCCAGCCTGTATGCCACTCTCAAATGCCATACCCAGCTCCATCACAGCAGTATGCAGGTCCCTGGAGCAGTTGTTAGTGGGTGCAGTGCACTTCAGGCAGGTGGACCCAGGCCCATCCCCCCCTACCTGTTACACTTGTGCTGGTAAATGGGAGCCCTCTAAACCGCCCCCCAAAACCCACTGTACCCACATGTAGGTGCCCCCCTTCAGGCATAAGGGCTATGGTAATGGTGTAGAGTTGTGGGCAGTGGGTTTTGGGGGGGGATTTGAGAGGCTCAGCACCCAAGGGGTGGGAGCTATGAACTTGGGAGGTATTTTTTTTTTTTTTTTACTTTTTACAAGTGCCCCCTAGGGGTCCGGTTGGTGTCCTGGCATGTGAGGGGGACCAGTGCACTACGAATCCTGGCCCCTCCCATGACCAAATTCCTTGGATTTGTTCGTTTTTGAGCTCGGCGCCTTCGGTTTCCATTATCACTGAAAAACGAAACCGCCCAGCTCAAATCTGCACAAATCCGATGCATTTGCCCGGCACAAACCGCATTATCGAAAAAAAGATGGACGCCCATTTTTTTCGAAAATACGGTCTGACCCGCCCCTTCACGTACTTGTTCTTGGACATAGACACCCATGGAGATGGGCGTTCGATTATGCCCCTCACGTCTCTCCTCGTACATCTTGTAACAAAAATCCCATACCATTTTTGTAGCTTTTCTTTACACCGCTTTTACATCCTTAGCAAGATACGGCTTCCAAAACTGAACACAGTACAGCCTCCAAAACTGAACACAGTACTCCAGGTGGGGCCTCACCAACGACTTGTACAGGGGCATCAACAACTCCCTTCTTCTGCTAGTTACACCTCTCTCTATATAGCCTAGCATCCTTCTGGCTACAGCCACCACCTTGTCACACTGTTTCGTCGCCTTCAGATCCCTCTCCCTGTCTGTGCATATCAGACTCTCACTGCCTAACACATACATCTCCCGTGAATTTCTACTCTGTTACAAATCTTGGTATCATCCGCAAAAAGGCAAACTTTACCTTCTAACCCTTCGTCAATGTCACTCACAAATACATTGAACAGAATCAGCCCCAGCACCAATCCTTGAGGCACTCCACTACTGACCTTTCCCTCCTCCTAGTGAATTCCATTAACCACCATACCCTGGCATCTATCCGTCAACCAGTTCCTAATCCAGTTCACCATTTTGGGTCCTATCTTCAGCCTGTCAAGTTTATTCAAGAACCTCCTATGAGGAACCGTGTCATAGGCTTTACTGAAATCTAAGTAGATTACATCTAGCGTATGTCCTTGATCCAATTCTCTGGTCACCCAGTCAAAGAATTCAATCAGATTCATTCGTCACGATTTACCTTTGGTAAAACCATGTTGTCTCGGATCTTGCAACTTATTGGGTTCCAGGAAATTCACTATCCTTTCCTTCTGCATCACTTCCATTACTTTTCCAATAACCGACGTGAGGCTTACCAGCCTGTAGTTTCCAGCTTCTTCTCTGTCACCATTTTTGTGAAGAGGGACCACATCCGCTCTTCTCCAACCCCATGGAAACTCCCCCCCATCTCCAAGGATTTATTAAACAAATCTTTGAGGACCCACCAGAACCTCACTGAGCTCCCTCATTATCCTGGGATGGATCCTGTCCGGTCTCATGGCTTTGTCCACATTTAGATTTTCAAGTTGTTCATAAACAATCTCTTCCGTGAATGGTGCTTTATCTGCTTCATTCTTGTATGTACTTTTGCCAGTCAATCATGGTCCTTCTCCAGGATTTTCTGCAGTTAGAACAAAGCACATTTGCTTTTTCTTCTTCATTTTCAATATAGCAGTTCGCAGCATCTTTCAGTCTCACAATTCCATTTTTATTCTTCCTCCTTTCACTAATATACCTGAAAAAATGTTTGTCGCCCCTCCTTACATTTCTAGCCATTTGTTCTTCCGCTTGCGCTTTCACCAGATGCATATCTCTCTTGGCTTCTTTCAGTTTCATCTGGTATTCCTCTCTGTGTTCCTCTTCTTGAGTTTTTCTGTATTTCATGAATGCCAACTCTTGAGCCTTTATTTTCTCAGTCACTTGCTTGGAGAACCATATCGATTTCCTTTTTCTCTTGCTTTTATTTACACTCCTTACATAAATGTTTGTAGCCATATTTTTAGCTTCTTTCCACTTCTTGTATGTCCTCCCAGCCCATCAGCTCTTTCTTCAGGCATTCCCTCATTTTACAAAAGTCAGCATGTTTGAAATCCAGGACTTTGAGTTTTGAGTGGCTAACCTCAACTTCAGCTGTTATATCAAACCAAACTGTTTGATGGTCACTGCTGCCCAGCTGGGCACCCACTCGGACCCCCTGTTTCTAAGCTGCATGGCAATGCTGACACAGCCCATTCAAAGTGTATGAACTGTGTCGGCATTATCGCGCAGCTTAGTAAACAGGGGGGTTAGTTTGCATTCTATTTAATTTATGGATATCAACTAGTTAGCATTACTATAGACAGGTGTGCCATAAGATTTGGCACTCTCTGTCACGTTGGTTAATATTTACGTGGTCTCCCTTTGAGGAAAACTGCATGATGATGATGATGTCCAGGCTCTTAATTTAGTTATCAATTGTAGTCAGATTATAAACCGGTGTTCCGAAAATGGTTTAGTTATGGAAAAAAAAGCGGCCTTGGTTATATCTTTGGATAAGTCATAGGACCCTTCTGAACAGATACAACTTGCTACTCATCTGACAAAGTAGATTCTAGTCCTCGAATGCTCATGCCTCAATAAATTGGTTAATCTTTAAGACACCACCTGCCTCCATCAATTTTGTTAGACCAGACTAATCCAGCTGCTTCTTTTTGAAGTTCTTGCTGGTCATGACTTTCCTATTCAGTAGGAGGTTCAATAATTGGGCATCATTATAGTTAGAAGGTAGAGAGTGACATGGTAACCCATCCCTAAAATATTTTCCCTATCCATTTTGTTCCCAACTCCACCCAACCCCACTAATTTAAACATAGAAAGAAGTCACACATAGCTTGAAGAAAAAAATCTGTTTAACCATCAAGAAAAACACTGATTATATAGCTCACCATTTCCTAAAGTCTATGTAATAATAAATTACCATCCATAGGCGCCGACTCCGTGGGTGCTGTGGATGCTCAAGCACCCCCAATAATCTGGCAGTGTCACGTGATGTCGTCGTGGGCATAAAGTCCCGCCCGGTCCCACTCCCTGCACCGTCCCGACGCGATTCCCTGCCCTGCTGCAGTCAGTGCACCACTCACTGTGCTGTCCGCCGGCCTACCTCGCCTCCTACCTCCTTCAAATGTTCCGGAATCCGGAGTCCGGACGTGCCTAGTTCGCCGATGCCATCGGAAGCTTTCCCTGCTCTGGCTCTGCTCTGTTTCCGCTCCCGCTCCCGCATAGGCGGGGGATGATCACCAAAAGCCTGAAACAGAGGCAGAGCAGAGCACAGAGGAGCTTCCAGAGCCGCTGTCGCCGAAGCCTGAGTGGTGGGCCAGTGAGTGCATGCCCTCAGTCCGTCCTCCTATCCAGTCCCGCGCAGCTGCTCCAGACCAGTTCCTGCATGCTCCCATGGCCCACCCTGCACACAAACACAGCTTCATTTTTTCAACTTCCGGGCGGGCCCACCAGCAGCAGTGTGCAGCAGTTTTTCCTGTCCCGCGTAGGTGGGAATCGGGGAGAGCTCGGGAGCGCCAAAGTGAAGTGCTGTACCTGGCACACAGATTCAGGGCCTCATCATAGGAGCCAACTGCCCAGGTAAAAAAAAAAAAAAAAAAACAACCCACAAAAACATTTTGTGCAATAATTGTTAATTGGTATGGTATTGGATTACTCTGAGGGAGGGGGGCAGTGTTTGAGGGGGGGGGGGTGGAGGGCTTAGCACTGGTTAGGTTTATGTATAATGCTGATGGGCTCTGCACAGCCCAGATTTAAAAAAAAAGTTTTATAATTTCATGTTGGGCTTCTGGATGGGGGGGGGGGGGGGGGGGGTAGGCTCTGCAGCAGTGCCCAGGTTAAAAAAAAAAAAAGTTTTAAGTTTCATGCTGCTGATGTGTTTCTGGGTGGGGGATTGGGAAGGGAGGGCTGATGCCAGACTATGGGGGGTGGGTAGGACAGAGCTGATGCTGCGCTGCGCTACAGGGAGTGGTGGGGGTAGGTAGGGAAGGGCTGTTAACTGGATCCAGATTCGTCCGACAGGGTTGATCCATCCAGTCCTGGGCTTGCCTCACTTTTGGCTATCTCTCCCTATGAACTTCACAGTTCTTTCAGTTAGTTCTCCATAAGAATCTAAAGATTTGTCTTAATCTTTTAAGTTGTTTTAATTTGCTTTGTTACCCGTATCATATCAGATCACATCCCGACCAAAACGTTATTGATGCAGTGCTCTGCTGCATATGGGAACTTGCTCCTTGTTGTTTTATGGAATGCAATGGTTATTATAAAAAATGCACTTGCCTTTTTTTATTACTGCTGTTTCACAGAGAGATATTGAATAATGAGGTAGGATCTTCCTGTAGAATTTCTGTCCAGAGGCAGTCTAAGTGTGCCACTGCCAAGTATTACATATTAAGGCAGGCAGGGCATTTACTTTAAAAACTTTGTTTTAATTCATTTATTTCCTAGTTCAGTTCTTTTGCCTTTATAATTGATCTCAGGCAGTTAGTGCTATTATGGTACGGTGATGTTCTGAGTGTATCTTTGCCCAGGTTTGGTGTATACTGTTTAAGATGTCTTAGCAAGGTGACAGTACTTTGATGGTGTAGCTGTAGTAATGTCTCAGGAATAAGGAATGGGGGGGATGGGGGAGGGGACAAGGGGGTGGGGGAATGCACCACCTGTAAAAAAAAAAAAAATGTTTCAGCACCCCCAATCATTTTGAAAAGTTGGCTCCTATGTTACCATCAACCACTTCAGGCTTCAGCTGTGTTTTTTGGTTGTCTGTGATTAGTCCAGAGAGTAAAAATGTCCTTTCAGATGAGGTACTGTTTGCTGGAAGCAGGGAACAGGAATGGGAAATGGATCCAGGCACAATGAATATAGAATTCAAACGTTAATTGATGACTTTAGATGATGAGTCATCATTTAAAGTTTGAATTTTATATTCACTGTTCCTTGGTTTCTGCTTGAAGTTCCTGGATCCGTTTCCCACTCCTGTTCCCTGCTCCACTCTTTCCCTTGGGATTCTGGTTTTCTTTCCACCTCTGTGGTTTATTTGCAGTACTGGTTGCTGGAACAGTTAGAAGGTACTTTGCAAGAGACTTAGTTTAGGCCAAACCATTTCCTTATGCTGCCAAAATGACAAAACTTCCTCACAAGTTCCTAAAGGCCCTATTTACTAAGGCACACTAGCGTTTTTAGGTCATGCTATAAATTAGCGCACACTAGCTAATACTAGAGACACCCATATATTCCTATGGTGTCTCTAGTATTAGCGCGTGCTAAAAACATTAGCGTGCCTACAGCGTGGCTTAGTAAACAGGGCCCCAAGTTTAAGTAGCTGTTCTGCCAAATCAGTATGCTGATGCTTTGGAAAAATTACCAATTTAACACTCCCTATCTGTGCAGTAAAACTGTGATCATTATTAACATTACCGTGGTAACACCATGCAGATCGTCCCTGTCCTAGTGGAATTACTGTGATTACCATGGAATTACTGCTTTCCCCACTTTAGTGTTTTAGTTCAACTTACAATTCTGCATTTTGATTATTTTAACTTAATTTATGTTGTTTTTTCGGATTGTTCTTTACACTCTGCAGTAAATGCAAACCCCCCTTTTACAAAACCGCACGGTATTGCTGACACAGCTCATTCAAAGTGAATGGGCTGTTTTGGCATTCCTGGGGGGGGGGGGGGGGGGGGGATTTGGTAGCATATATTGTCACTGGACTCAAAGAATAGATCCTGTTACCAATGTATTCAAGGAATTACACTAGTTCTTTATGAAAAAGCAAACATATTTTGAAATTTTATGTATTGTTTTTTAAAATTTTACATGTTGTTTTAGTTGTTCAGCTGAAGTATGGCTCCAAAAATGTGGAGTCATAGCCACTCATTCTACATTGAGTCTGAGTACCTTACCTTTTGCAAACATTTACATTTTTTTTTTATTTGTAGAAGTTTTTGTTAATATTATTGCAATGTAGTTATCTGTATATTATTTTTGTCTTTAAATGTTTAGAGGCCCTTTTATCAAACTGTGTTAAAAAGTGGCTTTAGCATGTCCTCACTCAGGTCATTCCCATATGCTAAGGCCATTTTTCCTGTCAGGGTAAAATGGCTGAAAATGGCCAAGTGCTAATTTTCCCACTAGCAAGTGAGCCCATACTGCTACCCATTATGTAAGCAATAAGGGCTCACGTACTAAGCATGTACTAATTGGTTTGCACAGGACAATGTAGCTATGCTAATCGATTAGTGTAGAATACGCTCACTCTCTGCCCCAGATCCGCCCCAGCCCAGTTTACTAAGCTGCTCTGTAGACGTGCAAACTTTTTAGCGGGTGCTAATGATAGAGACACCCATAGGAATATAATGGGTGTCTCTAGCATTAGTGTGCACTAAAACATTTGCTCGCCTACAGCACAGCTTAGTAAACAGGACACTTAATGTTTTACCTTATGTATGAACCATTGTAAATGGCTTAGAATTGTTTGAGAAGCAGTTTAAAAATCAATAAACAGAAATAGAAATGTCTCTGTACTGTCTATTGATGGACTGCTGTATTGCATCGAGAACTTTGTCATAATCAAAGTTAAAGAAGTAGACCTTCCTTTTAAAACATTCTCACATATATCACTCATAATAAATTTTGAGCTCAAAATTCAGCTGGTGCAATCATCAAGTTGTCAGTACTGGTGAATTTTCTATCTATCTATCTATCTATCTATCTATCTATCTATCTATCTATCTATCTATCTATCTATCTATCTATCTATCTATCTATCTATCTATCTATCTATCGTAGCAGCATTGAATATAAAGATAGGGCTGGATTCTATAAATTGCACTCAAAAATAGGCACCAGAAAAGATTGGCACTAAGGGCTAGATTCTATATATGGTGCCTGAAAATTCTGTGTGGAAAAAAAAGACAACTAGGCGTATTCTATAAAGTACACCTAAATTTTATAGAATAGGCTTAAAATGTCATGTGGAATATAGAATAACACCAAATGCCTCTCTATGCAACCAAATGTAGTTGTGGCCAATTATACCATGGGGCTCTTTTTCAAAACACTTAGACTTACAAAGTTCCATAGGTTTCTATTGGGCTCATTTTCAAAACAGAAAAAACATCTAAAAAGTGGCATAAAGCAGCATTTGGACATTTTTCTCACAAAAACCTCCAAATCAGCATTTTCAAAACATATTTTTAGATGTTTTTCTATGTCGTCCGTCAGAAGTACGTCCAAATCTCAAGGGGGTATATCAGGGGCATGTTCAGGGCGGGACTTGGGCGTTCCTAAAAGTTAGATGTTTTTCAGCCATAATGGAACAAAACAAAAATGTCCAGGACTAAAACTAAGACATTTTGAGCTAGACCTGTTTTTATAATGAATAAAAAGGTGCCCTAAATAACCAGATGATCACTGGAGGGAATCAGGGGCGACCTCCCCTTATTCCCCCAGTGGTCACTAACCCCCTCCCACCCCCAAAAAATGTGATGAAAACATTACTTCCCAGCCTCTATGCCAACCTCAGATGTTATACTCAGGTCCATTAGAATGGCATGCAGGTCCCTGGAGTAATCTAGTAGTGGTGTAGTGCAGTGCAGACAGGTGGACCCAGGCTCCTACCTCCCCCTACCTGTTACACTTGTGGAGAAAACTGTGTGCCCTCCAAAACTCACCAGAAATGCACTGTACCCACATATAGGTGCCCCCTTCACCCATAAGGGCTATGGTAGTGGTGTACAGTTGGGGGTAGTGGCTTTGGGGGGGGGGGGGGGGGGCTCAGCAGAAAAGGTAAGGGAGCAATGGTGAGATGTGTACCTGGGAGCTTTTTATGAACTCCACTGCAGTGCCCCTTAGGGTGCCCTATTGCTGTCTTGGGATGTCAGGGGGACCAGTATATTAAAAATGCTGGCTCCTCCTACATCCCAATGACTTGATTTTGTATGTTTTGCACTTGGACGTTTTATTTCAAAAATGGACCAAAAACCCCCAAAACATCCAAAAAAAAGAAAACGTCCTAATCACAAAACTGGATTTTCGAAAAAAAAGATGACATTTTTCTTTTTCGAAAATGACCTTCTTTCCTATTTAGATTTTGGACGTTTTTTTTTTTTTTTTTTGCAAAACATCCAAAATCAGACTTAGATGTCATATCGAAAATGCCCCTCTATGTAACTTTGTAAGCCTAAGTGCTTTGAAAATAAGCCTCCATGTTTTACTTGGTGTAAATCACGATGTCTAAATTAGACGCAGATCAGGTGCATTCTATAACAATGTGCATAGATTTACTTTTTAGAACACCTCTGATATGCTGTTGCCCCTCCTGTGACCATACCCCTTTTGAGATATGCCCTATGGGAGTTAGGCGCACTGCCTTATAGAATAGCGTGCATCCAGATACCTGTGCGAATTCTGATGGATGTCAATTAACTTCAATAATTGGTCGTAAGCATCTAATTATTGATGGTTCTGACCTCATTATTCAATTAATTTGTGCACATATCTCAGAAACATGCCCAAATTTGACCATTCAAATCTAGGCGCCATATATAGAATCCAGGGGTGGTGAACATGTTGGCACTGTCTGTTTTGTTTAGGCCTGTAAATCAGTAGGTCTATATTAAGGGGCATAGTTACTAGAGTGTACTACTATTAAGACATGTTATTTTACCACTAACTCATGCTATTTTAGTACAGGTCCTATTTTATGCAATGAGATCTCGTTACTAATGGGGGTTAAAAGAAAAGCTAGACATCTTAATGGTAAGCCACATTGATAATTCCTTTTCAAAGGGGGTTATTTTAGAAGTCTTGTTTGCAAATTCCATGTGGAAATAATAGCATTTGCACATACAGTGGTGGAAATAAGTATTTGATCCCTTGCTGATTTTGTAAGTTTGCCCACTGACAAAGACATGAGCAGCCCATAATTGAAGGGTAGGTTATTGGTAACAGTGAGAGATAGCACATCACAAATTAAATCCGGAAAATCACATTGTGGAAAGTATATGAATTTATTTGCATTCTGCAGAGGGAAATAAGTATTTAATCCCTCTGGCAAACAAGACCTAATACTTGGTGGCAAAACCCTTGTTGGCAAGCACAGCGGTCAGACGTCTTCTGTAGTTGATGATGAGGTTTGCACACATGTCAGGAGGAATTTTGGTCCACTCCTCTTTGCAGATCATCTCTAAATCATTAAGAGTTCTGGGCTGTCGCTTGGCAACTCGCAGCTTCAGCTCCCTCCATAAGTTTTCAATGGGATTAAGGTCTGGTGACTGGCTAGGCCACTCCATGACCCTAATGTGCTTCTTCCTGAGCCACTCCTTTGTTGCCTTGGCTGTATGTTTTGGGTCATTGTCGTGCTGGAAGACCCAGCCACGACCCATTTTAAGGCCCTGGCGGAGGGAAGGAGGTTGTCACTCAGAATTGTACGGTACATGGCCCCATCCATTCTCCCATTGATGCGGTGAAGTAGTCCTGTGCCCTTAGCAGAGAAACACCCCCAAAACATAACATTTCCACCTCCATGCTTGACAGTGGGGACGGTGTTCTTTGGGTCATAGGCAGCATTTCTCTTCCTCCAAACACGGCGAGTTGAGTTCATGCCAAAGAGCTCAATTTTTGTCTCATCTGACCACAGCACCTTCTCCCAATCACTCTCGGCATCATCCAGGTGTTCACTGGCAAACTTCAGACGGGCCGTCACATGTGCCTTCCGGAGCAGGGGGACCTTGCGGGCACTGCAGGATTGCAATCCGTTATGTCGTAATGTGTTACCAATGGTTTTCGTGGTGACAGTGGTCCCAGCTGCCTTGAGATCATTGACAAGTTCCCCCCTTGTAGTTGTAGGCTGATTTCTAACCTTCCTCATGATCAAGGATACCCCACGAGGTGAGATTTTGCGTGGAGCCCCAGATCTTTGTCGATTGACAGTCATTTTGTACTTCTTCCATTTTCTTACTATGGCACCAACAGTTGTCTCCTTCTCGCCCAGCGTCTTACTGATGGTTTTGTAGCCCATTCCAGCCTTGTGCAGGTGTATGATCTTGTCCCTGACATCCTTAGACAGCTCCTTGCTCTTGGCCATTTTGTAGAGGTTAGAGTCTGACTGATTCACTGAGTCTGTGGACAGGTGTCTTTCATACAGGTGACCATTGCCGACAGCTGTCTGTCATGCAGGTAACGAGTTGATTTGGAGCATCTACCTGGTCTGTAGGGGCCAGATCTCTTACTGGTTGGTGGGGGATCAAATACTTATTTCCCTCTGCAGAATGCAAATAAATTCATATACTTTCCACAATGTGATTTTCCGGATTTAATTTGTGATGTGCTATCTCTCACTGTTACCAATAACCTACCCTTCAATTATGGGCTGCTCATGTCTTTGTCAGTGGGCAAACTTACAAAATCAGCAAGGGATCAAATACTTATTTCCACCACTGTACATAATTACATATACAAAAGCTGATTTCAGAAAGCCGTTATTTACATGTGGAGATCCATTCTATGTAAAGATTTCAGGGGTATGTGGTCTGGGTGTGTCTAAAATCTACATGTGTATTCGCTATTTCACAAAGGAAATACACATGTATGGGGAAAAAATTTCAAGTCACATTTACACAAGGAATTAAGGGAATCATTCTCCTTAATCCCATGGTGTTTATACACACCTCCAAAATAAAGTCATAGGAGTGGAGGAGTAGTCTAGTGGTTAGAGCACCAGTCCTGACATCCAGAGGCAGCTGGTTCAAATCCCACTGTTGCTCCTTGTGATCTTGGGCAAGTCACTTAACCCTCCATTGCCTCGGGTACAAAATTAGATTGTGAGTCCTCCAAGGACAGAGAAATACCCAGTGTACCTCAGTGTAAATCACCTTCAGCTACTACTGAAAAGGGTGTGACAAAATCCAAATTAATAATATTAAAAGTATGACCTTAATTGGCAGCAACAGTGGCATAGCAAGGGCAGGGCGGTGGGGGCGGTCCGCCCCGGGTGCACGCTGCTGGGGGGGGTGTGTCAAAGTTTCATGCTTCGAGAACAGTGACGCTCACACTCTCATCAAGAAGCTCAGAAGTTTTCTTTCTCCATTCTCTTAAGGTGTTGATAGAGAAATCCAGTGTTTGCACAAGATTCTCCTTATGAGAACCAATAGCACTTTGCCTTACAGGGACTCCTGAGGCAGGCCTGAATGGTCGAAACACGACTCGTGTCGAGTCCAGTTTTTAAAGAATAAACTCTTGCTGTGAACTTTTTTCTGAGTCCAGTAGAAGTTTGTTTGGCGTCATCCATCTTGTCACCTTTGCTGTGTTCTTTTCTATGTGTAAATGCAGCAATTTAGCATGCAGCTGAAAATATTATGTAAAATTATGCTTGGAAAGTTGTTTCAGCCTGGGCCCTGCCCATTCTCCTCCCTTGTGAAAGGTCACCTTATATGTATGTGCTAAGGGGTATATTCTTTAAGTAGTACCTAAAAATCAGCATCGAAAATTTAACCCCCCCCCCCGGATTCTATATAGTGTGCCCAGAGATCCGTGCCGAAATCCAAGCGCTCATAATTTAATTGGCTTAGCAAGCTAATCTGTCTTGATAACATCTCTTAACAAGCAATAATAAGCACTAATTGGCACCAATTAGAATTTATGTGCACAACTTGCTAAGTGCGTTCTGTAATGCTTAATTTCTAATGCGCGCAGGCAGAAAGGAACATGGTTATAGGCAGGGAAATGGGTGTTTTGTGGGCATTCCAAAATGTATGTGCATAGTTATAGAATATGAAGCTCAGTGCCTGGATCTATGCAACAGGATTTATGCCACATTTTTGTTGCTGTAAATGGATGTGCGTCGTTTTAGGTGCTAGGATGCCAACTGAACATATTCTATATACCGCGCTTAACTCTAGGTCCATGATGGCGAACCTATGACACGCGTGTCAGTACTGACACGCTTAGCCATTTTCGGTGACACGCGGCCGCATGTGGCCGCATACAGAGAAGCAGCGGCGTTCCCCGGGGCGGATCGCCGATGCGTCCCCCCCCCCCAGGTGCAGCGCGACCTCCCCCCCCGGCGAAATCACCCCCCCCCCGGTGCATGTTTACCCGCTGGGGGGGTGCCGTGTGCGCTCCTATTGGCTCCCTCCGAGTCCTCCGCTTGTTCCCTCCCTGCTGCTCCCTCTGCCCCGGCTCCTGCACGGCCGTTTGGGGATCTTTGACCTCACTTCCGGCCGGCGGAGCAGAGAGCAGCGGAATGCCGTGGGGGACGCATCTCTGGGGGCCCTGTGATCGCCATTACCACATAACCACAGCAACCATCATCCAATCTACTGTTCTGGGGTGTCGTGGATTTCTAATTGACCATCATTGCTGAGATAGGTGAGGGAGAGGCTGGGAGAGGCGAGGGCATGTGCTATGGGTGCCGTTTCCCGCCATTAGAAATAGCGGCAGCCATCTTAATTTACATAAGGTGGTCAGTTAGGCTAGTTAACCCCTAATTGCCTGCAGGGCTAACAGGCTATCTATAATTCTATCTTCTGTCACTGCCCCCCTGATGGAGAACCCAAAAAATAAAAAACCAAGGTTAAGTAAAGGAAGTGGTAGTAGCAGTAGCCGACCCTTTCAAGAGACATGGACCGAGATGTATGGCATTATAGAAAAAAATGGCAGATCATTTTGCGTTCTATGTACTGAAACGGTAGTAAGCAGAACGTGGAATATAAATAGACATTTTGAAACTAATCATTCCCAGCTCTTGAAAAAAAGTGAGGATGAAAGGAAGGAATACATTTCCAGGCAGCTACACTTTTATAAGAGCCAATCTAAGTCCATCCTTAAATTTGTAAAAGGTTCTACAAATTTAACATCTGCAAGTTTGAGCATTGCTCACTCCATAGCTCAGCATGGAAAAGCACTCAGTGAGGGAGAATTTATTAAAGAAACTCTCCTAAGATGTGCACCAGTTCTATTTCACGATATGCAGAATAAAGATGCAATTATTAAGAGAATATCTGAGTTACCAGGAAATTTGGAGTGCCTGGATCCGATTACCAGACACTTTTAGCACCCTGAAAAATATAGCAATGGCTTTACTCACAATTTTTCCCTCTACGTAGTTTTGTGAAACCTTATTCTCAGCGTTAAATAATATCAAAACCAACAAAAGAAACAGATTGAAAGATGAAGTTAGTAGTGCTTGCTTGGGCTTGAAGTGTACAAAATACCAACCTTCAATTGAAGATTTAGCCAATGAAATTCAGCAACAAAAAAGTCACTAATAGGCAGATTAGTTAAAGAATTCCCCCTCCCCCTCACTTATCTTAGTTCACGGCACCCCACACAAGTTAAATAATATCAAGACCAACAAAAGAAACCGACTGACAGATGAACAAAGAAGTCACTAAGCAGGTAAGTTAAATAAATAGGTTTTGGTTTATTAAATACAGTTATATATTACAATTATACATTTTTGTTATTTAAACTATAAATATCGCGAAATTATGGTTTTTTTCTCGAAGTGACACACCACCCAAGTTATGCTCGGTTTTTTGGCGAATTTTGACACACCAAGCTCAAAAGGTTGCCCATCACTGCTCTAGGTGCTGCTTATAGAATACACTTAGTTGGCACTAATTTCTGCACTGACTTTTTAGGCACCATACGTAGAACCTCCCCCTTAGCGCAATTCTATAAAGAGTATGCGTCCTTTATAGAATCATGCTTAGGCATAAACTGCCTCCTAAGTGTAGGTACCTGCAATTAGGCATGCTTTGAGCAGGCTTAAATGCCGGTTGTGACGAAACAGTGGGTTTCTAAGCCTATGAACTGTATTATTTTACTGATGACATGTATTTCTCCTAATTGGCCAGCAGATGGCAATTGCCATTTTTTTGTTAAAACTGTATCAGATGTGACAGTTTTCTTCTTCCCACCAAAAGCTGTTTAGCTTAAGCTGTGAAGTAATTTTTGTTGGTTTTAGATAAGGGAGTGGAAGAAGGTTCTCTTTTCCTGAGGTCATCAGGCTTATTTTCGAAAGAGAAGGGCGCCCATCGTCTGACACAAATTGAGAGATGGGCGTCCTTCTCTCAGGGGCGCCCAAATTGGCATAATCGAAAGCTGATTTTGGGTGCCCTCAACTGCTTTCCATCGTGGGGACGACCAAAGTTCATGGGGGCGTGTCAGCAGCGTAGCGAAGGCGGGACTGGGGGCGTGCCTAACACATGGGCGTCCTCGGCTGATAATGGAAAAAAGAAGCGCGTCCCTGATGAGCACTTGGCCGACTTTACTTGGTCCATTTTTTCTTGCGACCAAGCCTCAAAAAGGTGCCCGAACTGACCAGATGACCACCAGAGGGAATCGGAGATGACCTCCCCTTACTCCCCAGTGGTCACCAACCCCCTCCCACCCTAAAATAAAACTGTGGACCACAGGTGGTGCGGAGGTTCAGAGGACTGGGCAGGCAGCACACAGAGCAGAGTCAGGAAACCAGCAAAAGTCTGAGCAGGCTGCAAGCAAAAGCAGTAGTCAGGTTCAAAGCAAAGTCTCTAGGCTGGCGGCAAGCAAAGGCAGTAGTCAGGCCCAAAGCAAAGTCTCTAGGCAGGCGGCAAGCAAAAGCAGTAGTCAGGTTCAAAGCAATGTCTCTAGGCTGGCAGCAAGCAAAAGCAGTACTCAGGTTCAAAGCAAAGTCTCTAGGCTGGCGGCAAGCAAAAGCAGTAGTCAGGTCTCAAAGCAATCAGGTCAAGCAGAAGGTAGCGACAGGCAAGTCACTCAGACGCACAGGCAAGTCTACAGAAGTAGAAGCTGAAGCAAAGTTGAGGGGAAAGAGTTGCTCCTTAAATACCCCTCCCATCCTGAACGCCAAGAATCAGCTGGCAGGGAAGTGGAATCAGCTGGCTAGAGGGAGACAGATTGGCCTGCTGACAGGAGGAGGCAGAACCACAAAGGCACTGGCCAATCCAGGCGCAGAGGGCATGGCCAGAGTTCCTGGGTCCTGCGCCCGGAAGAGAACGCCTCAATTTGGAGCGCCGGGCCGCTAAGATGGCCGACGCTCCCAAATCCATGGCAGCTGCAGGAGGGCAAGAGCGCCTCGCTGCCCCGACCATCTACGCCGCTAACGGAAGGAGCGCGGCATTGGAGCGCCGGCTGAAGCAACACGACCGACGCTCTCTATCCCAGGGGCGAAGCCGAGGAGCGGGCAGGATGCGCAGGTGAGGGGCGTGACAAGGTGGAGCCCATCATTCTGGAAAAGGCTCCCCCTTCCCCAGAATTTTACCCAGTTTCTAACAAATCTAAAACCTTCCTCCCTGCACCATCGCCTCATCCACACATTGAGACTGGAGCTCTGCCTGTCTTTTAGGCCCTACACATGGAACGGGGAACACTTCTGAAAATGCTACCCTAGAGGTTCTGAATTTGAGCTTGCTACTTAAGAGCCTAAGTTTGGCTTCCAGAACCTCCCTCCCACATTTTCCTATGTCATTGATACCCACATGTATCAAGACAGCTGGCTCCTCCCCAGCAGTATCTTAAATCCTATCTAGAACTGTGTCTGATAAGCACAGTCCCAATATGGCAGTCAGCATACCTTTATCAGGACTTCCTCACGACTTATTTTGTTCTCTTGAAATTTAAGGCCAGTTGTATATCATATCATCAAAAAAAAAATCTATGTAAGCTTATCCTTTATAAACAGGCAAGATATCATCTCTGAAAGTGTGTTTAAAAAAAAATTACATCTTTTCTTGACTTCTGTTCTTTTGAAGTCATGATTGCGCAAACACTATAGGAGCTTCTGGGCATTTGAAATTGTAAGAAAAAGCTTGAACTCAATCATTGACAGAGACCATTGAACTAGTTGTTGAAGGATCTAGATTAAAATTAAGCCTTTAAAAGTAATAACTTCTTTTCAATTTTTTTGTGTGTGAATGGCTACTAATGTAGCTCTTAAGTGGAATGAGATTGATTTATAAGTGCAGCAATTTATCTTCAATTGCTGGTGTTTTCCATAATGTATTTTATGCTTTTGGTCAGTGTTTCATTGATCATTCCCCCCTCCCCCTTCTTCCTCTATTTTCTTCATATTGAGGATATGTGAGTTAGTGGGAGTTGGGGATGGTATATTATTATGTTTATCATAATTTTTTTGAAAGACTATTACATAATAAAGGGACACACCATGCTTTAACTTATTTATTAAAGGGACAATAATAGATGTTTGTCATAAATCATCATGCTTTACTGCTGTAGGTCTTTGCATTATTAACTGATTGCATGTGTACACACTTAATCAAATCTATGCTGAAAACCCACCTTTTCACCACTGCTTTTGGCTCCTAGCCACCGCTACTTATTTACCCTCCCCTTGTTCCTTCTCACCCAGTACTTCCCTCATCCTTAATTGTCTTGTCTGTCTGTATTTTTAGATTGTAAGCTCTATTGAGCAGGGACTGTCTCTCTGTGTCAGGTGTTCAGCGCTGCGTGCATCTGGTAGCGCTATACAAATGCTAATAATAATAATGTACAAAAAATTATTAGAAGTATAAGATTAAAAACACAGTAAGTCTTGGCAATCGTCAAGCAACCATTTTCAGAGAAATGGCCAATTCAATTGCATGGTCAACAGTTCTATATTTTATACAAGTTTTTAAGGGGTCTTTTACTAACTTATAGTGAAACCTGGATTTGACACATTTTAACATGGAACTTTCTCACCTGCTGAGCCCAAATTTAACACAGCACTTTTTTTTAGGGTTTAAAAAGAAATATTTGCAGGTCATGTACTAATGTTCCCAAGAGTGCAGGAACACTTAGGGCTCCTTTTACTAAGCTGCGTAAGTGCCTACGTTTGCCCAACATGCATCAATTTGAAGTTACCGCCTGGCTGCCACGTGGCCCAGATGGTAATTTCAGTTTTTATGCGCATGTGCTACGTGCGCTGGAAAATATTTTTTATTTTCAGGTGTGCGGCGCTAACTGGCGGTAATAGACATTTTATGCGCATTGACCATTACTGCTTGGTTAATGCATGAGAAGTTACCACTAAGTCAATGGGTGGTGGTAATGTCTCAGACCCAAAATGGATGCGCGCCAATTTTTATTTTGCCGCACGTCCATGCTCGGCAAAAAATAAAATGGCCTTTTTTGCAGGTGCGCTGAAAAATGGATCTGTGTGCATCCGAAACACGCGCCTACACTAGTGCAGGCCACTTTTCAGCACACCTTAGTAAAAGGACCCCTCACAGCCTCCTATTTAGGAGGCCTTAGGTGCTCCATGTTAACTCTGTATTATTCAGTTCTATATATGGCATTGAAAAAATGCACTTAGCACTATTCTATAAACCTCAACTAAAGTTAGACATGGTTTACAGAATATGCATAGCACTTGTCCCCATGACTATGGTGCAACTATTTATGCCAACTAAAACGTGTAAGTGCCCGCACCTAGCTTAGGCATGGATCAGGCATATTCTATAACAGTGCACAGAATTTTTAGGAATGCCCATGACCCACCCATATCCCCCATAGCCATGCCCCCTTTCAGATCCACGCATTAGAATTTATGTGTACCACTTTACAGAATATTTGTGGAAAGTTGTGCAGGTAAATTCTAAATAGTGCCAATTAGTGCCAATAATTGCTTGCTATTGGCCAATTATCGGTGCTGATTGGCTTGTTAATCAATTAAGTTGCATGTTCAATTTGGCTGCACTGCCAAATGGGCACATACAACTTCAGGTGGCATTCATAGAATCTGGGCCTTAGTACTACTACTACTACTTATCATTTCTATAGCGCTACTAGATGTACGCAGCACTGTACACTTGAATATGAAGAGACAGTCCCTGCTCGACAGAGCTTACAATCTAATTAGGACAGATAAACAGGACAAATAAGAGATAAGGGAATTACTAAAGTGGGGATGATAAAATAAGGGTACTGAACAAGTGAGTAAGGGTTAGGAGTTACAAGCAGCATCAAAAAGGTGGGCTTTTAACCTAGATTTGAAGATGGCCAGAGATGGAGCTTGATGGACCGGCTCAGGAAATTTATTCCAGGCATATGGTGCAGCAAGATAAAAGGAACGGAGTCTGGACGTAGCGGTGGAGGAGAAGGGTGCAGATAAGAGAGATTTACCCAGTGAACGGAGTTCCCGGTGAGAAGACTAGGGAGAGATAAGAGTGGAGAGGTACTGAGGAGCTGCAGAGTGAATGCACTTATAAGTCAATAAGCGGAGTTTGAACTGTATGTGGAAACGGATAGGGAGCCAGTGAAGTGACTTGAGGAGAGGGCTAATATGAGCATAGCTACACTGGCAGAATATAAGTCGTGCGGCAGAATTTGAACAGATTGAAGAGGAGAGAGATGGCTAAGTGGGAGACCTGTGAGCACATAATCATAATACACTAGCTGGATAATGTAGGAATGCCCATTACAAAAATAGTTTTGAAAAATAAATAATGTGCAGGATACAGCATGCTAACAGGCACTTTAATGCATTAAGTGGCCCTTTTACTAAGCTGTGGTAAAAAGGGCCCTGCGCTAATGGCGGGGGCCCTTTTTGCCACATGCTGAAGCCCTTTTTACCACAGCGAGTTAAAAGGCCAAAAAAAGACATATCCATGTGGTAAGATTGCTCTTACCATGTGGCCATGCTTGGGGGGGGGGGGGGGGGAAACTTTCCCCCATTGAGATGGCAGTAAGGGCTTCCATGCTAACCCGACAGTAACAGAGTAGCGCATGGCACTGCCCAATTACCACCGGGTAACCCCCTGTGGAAATATTTTTTGAATATTTCTGCTAGCGCCAGAAATGCCACGCACTGGGGGTGGAACTACTGCCGCTTAGTAAAAGAGCCCCTAAGGGCTTAGCAGCCTTTAGTAAAAGTGCTGTCTATTTCAAACTAAGGTCCCTTTTTTATAATTAAGCAGTTAGTCTGTTAGTGAGCAATAATTGTTAGTGCATGGGCAAGATAACCATTACCTCACTGGAATAACAGCACATATTATCATGCTTTATCTGTATACCCTGTTGTTATCAGGGAATGGGTATAGCGTGGATGTACTTACTACCTCCTAAATAGTAGCATTAGTAAAAGGATCCCTAAATTAAAATTGTATAAAACAAACAAACAAACAAACAAAAAAACTCCACTGATCATGCAGTTGAATTGGAAACGCTTGCTTGACTATAGCGAAAACGTATTTTAATCTTATATTTCTAATAAACTTATATTTCTAATATAATAATCTTATATTTCTAATAAACTAATAATTTACAAAAGAATATTTGTACATTTACACTATCTGTAAGTACATTTAGCATGCAGTAAATTATGCTTCTGTTTGCAAGTATGGGAAAATGCTGGGGATGTCCAAAAGTTACCACAGAAACGTTCCTCTGGATTCTATAAAGAGCACTCAAATTTGGGTGCCATCCTGAGATGCCTGCACAATTAAATGGGGTAATGAGCCAATTAACATCAATAATTAGGCACTAATTTGGATTTGCATATGTGCATCTTGCTATGTACTATTCTATAAAATGACACACTCAAAACCCATAGTATGCAACCCAGAAGGAGATATGGGTGGGTCAGGGGTGTTCCAGAAATTTGCACGCAGTGTTATAGAATGCCACAGATGTGTGCCTTAGTTTCAACATGCGTAATTCCTGGTGCCCAAATGTGGGTGCGGGAATCGGCGTTGCATGTTATTCTCTAAAGGGCACTCAACCGGGAGTGCCCTGTATAGAAAAGCACTGGGCACCATGTACTGAATCAGATCCTTTGTGCTTATCATGTGGTAAGCACCTACAGACCCAACACACAAACCACCAGGATTCTTAGTCAGACAAGCATAGGCAATAAACTACAAATGTTTATTGTCATGAAAAATTAGAACAATGAACAGAAAAGGTGCAATCCGCAAACAGTAACAAGTAACTGAACTATGGATCAATTATAACATTATCTACACATTTGTTTACTATCTAAATATTACCTGGGGAGATCAGGACATATAGCTGCTCACATGTTATCAAATATAACTGTTCACAAGGTCTCTGCAAAGAGATCCTTCTCTCTTTTCTCCCTGACTAAGTAGAGAAAAAATACACATGAGCTCTTGTAATAAGTATTAGCAAATCAAATCCAGGTTCACATTACCTGGGTATATAAGTCATAGATATCACATAGAGATAGCTGCATAAACTGCAAAAAAATGTATAAGTGGAGAAAAAAAGCTTCAGAGTCGCCGCCCAGCCTGTCACCTCTCAGTGAAATTATAAGGCATGAGTTCGGCGTGCCATCATTTAGCTTCAAAAGACCTCCACATCTACCTCGATAACTCAATCTCAATTTTCATTATCACTATATGTGTCCACTAATTCTTCTATAAATGTACTGTACCAAAATGGTGGAACTAATAAAGCTACACAAGTTCCAATCCACTGCTCTGAATGCAAACATAACAGAAAAATCCAGAAGCGTCAACCCGAATCACTTAGCTTTATATTGAATCACTTAGCTTTATATTTCATTCGTTGTCCTTCTCTGGGTGACACTTCACTTTTGGTAACCCGACAGGGAATGGCCAGTAGGAAAAAGCAGTTGTTGATGCCTGTCTATAAGACTCTGGTGAGACCACATTTAGAATATTATTTGCAATTCTGGAGACTACATCTTCAAAAAGATATAAACAGGATGGCGTTGGTTCAGAGGGCAGATACTAAAAGGGTCTTTGTCATAAAGTGTATAAGGACAGACTTAATGATCTCAGTATGTATACTTTGGAAGAAAAGTAGGAGAGGGAGATATGATAGAGATGTTTAAATACCTACATAAAGATATTGAATAACATGGGGGATAAAACAGGTCCCTGTGGGACTCCTGATTGTGTCAAATAAGGTCGTGATGTATCATTCCTACAAGTCTATTTGAGAGGTACGAATGGAACCACTTCATACCTCTACCACCTTCCTCCCTTACCCATCTTACTTACCCACTTTTTATTGTCCACCTTTTTATATACTATATTCTACTGTTTTATCCATTTTGTGTTCTTGTAAACCTGTTATATTTGTAAGCCGCATTGAATCTGCTAATGGGTGGGAAAGCGCGGGGTATAAATGTTACAATACAATACAATACATGGCATAAATGCACAGGAAGTGAGTCTCTTTCAATTTAAAGGAAAGTCTGGAATGAGGGGGTACAGAATGAAGGTGAAATGGGACAGACTCTGAAGTAACCTGAAGAAGTACTTATTCACGGAAATAATTCAAGAAAGCATGGGATGAGTACATAGGAAATCTAAGGGAGAGGAAGGGATTGTAAATATCATGGATGGGCAGACTGTATAGGTCACGTGGTCTTTATCTGTCTTCATTTTTCTACATTTAAGAAATTGAAGCTCCCTATCTGGTTCTCTGACTTTTTCTACTTTCTTTTTTGATGTCTGCAACACCCAGGTACTGTAGACCAAGTAATTCTTTAAAGAAGGGTTCTTAAAAATTAAGGGTTCATGAAAACTTAAAATGTCCTTCCACAGGGAGAAGGACATGATGCCTAGCAGTGAAGGTCCAAGAAAGCAAGAAGGCAAACATTTTGCAAACACCAAGATGAAGGTGAAAATAGCAGCCCAGATAAAGATGGAGGATTTAAAGCCAGTGCTCGACATGGCCATGTTTTGACCTTACCATGGGCTGCATTTGTTGCTCCAGAAGGAAGTTTGATGGGGCTAGAGGTGAACTGAGTGGGCTTCTAAACCAGTACAAGTTCTGGTTTAATGGCCATGCACTAATGTTGCTATTAGCGCATAGCCATTAACAAATATTTACGCATGAGCCCTTACCATAACACATTTGTGCAGTAAAGTGACTGTGTTAACTGAATTGTGATGCCATGCCCCATCTTTGCCCCCAGACATGCCCCAAGAAAAATTCTGAATTTTTTAGTGTGTCATTTGCATGCATCCATTGGAATTTTACAGCAGGACATATTAGTATGTCCCATGATAAGCCCTTTTATGCTGTAGTAAGGTACTCTAGAGGGCCCCTAAGAAAGCTCTGTCCTGGTTTACTCCACTGCTGGAGCAGATTAATCCAATCCTCAATAACAAATCAATTTATAGATGCCTCGCTTAGCCCTTCAGGGAATCAGACTGGATCTAGAGAACAGAAAGCTCCATTATGGGATGGCACTTGCCTTGATTAGGGTTAGATACTTGAAAGGAATCCAATTTATGTTGACGGGCATGGAGCTTGACCTGAATTGCTTGAACCACATTCATTAAAACATTCAGTATATTAGAACTCCTGGTCATGCACTCCATGTCATCTTAGCATCTGCTTTGGGTAGGTCCTATCTATCAGGGTCACCCCAACAAAGGGATACTTATGCCCTAAAATGGCAGCATACCTGCAGTTGCTAAGACCCAGAAGGTAGTGGCATAGAAACAGACATGGGTAAAGAACCAGGAAGCCACTGGGTAGCACTAGCAACTGAACAGGAACCAGGCAGTGATGAAGTGCCAGATGAATAACAGCGTATCCACAGGGTGAACTCCAAATGGACAGTCAGACCTGCAAAGGTGTGTCTTCCAGGTCTTACTTAAATTCAGTTCTTAATCAGAACACATTCAATGCAGGACCAATGGGATTGTCCAGAGGCCTATCTGCATTTTTGCTGCCCTTTTTTTCCAGCATTGTGATTGGCTAGCTCCTGTGGTTCTGCTCTATATGTGCAACCTCAGCTCCTGAGGTTCACGGGTTCAATCCTTGTCAGCTCTGATATTGCTTTGGCAACACTTTAGGGTAGCAGGGTGTTACATACTTGCATTCAACCTTAACCATAATGGATCAATCTCAGCTTGTAGATCAAAAGCCTCATGTTTGGCATTATATTTGATCTCAGCCAAAAGGCTGAGAAGCAATTGCAGCCAGTGAAATGGTTAAATGACAAGGGGATATGATTTAATTACCCTTTCAGCTTACTCCCTTTAAAATCAGTAAGTCGTTTGCTATTCATAATTATTCATGAATTTTTGCTGTAATAGTATGGGCACTTGTTCACTGAAATTATAAATCATTCTTGTTTGTATGTAACCATGACTATGAATGACAATTAAGTGGCACAGTTTAATCATGAATATTTATAGACGTGTATGCTAATCTAGAATTAATCATAAAGTTTAACAACATATTAGCTGCTTGACCTAGTAATATACCTTACTGCTGGTTCAATGATGTTTCCTAATTGATTTGAAATATTCAGCATATCTTGCAGGTTTGTGGATGACCAGTTTTACTATGACAAATTTACCTTTATACTCTGAATATATTCTGCCCTGTAAACTGAAAATTAAATTTCTGATAACCAGTTCATGTGCTAATAAAGGTTCTTTCCCCCTGAATTATTGCACTCATCATTTTAGCAGATCAAAATAGTAATTTATTGCTCTGCATTGCATATGTCATTAATTTTATATGTTTGTCTATCAAGCTTGCAGTTTTCTCATTTTATATATCACAGTAGTAAAACAAACCAACATCATGAAAGGAGTTTATAGGCAGCAGCATGAACACAGCAATGTGGACTTAGGAAACTGTTGGAATATGTAGTCTTTGCTCTAGCCACAATTGCTGTCTTGGCCATAAATAAGCTCCACCTCACCCAACAAAATAGCCCAGTGCATTTCTATAGGAGAAGCAGCTCCAGCTTCTGCGGCATAGAAACTTTATTGAAGCATAACAGTTGTTCCATTTTAACTGCCTGTCCTCTTCTCTACTCTCCTGCTTACAGATACACACACATGTACAAACACAAACACAATCATATGTGAGACACACACGTTTATACAACACAAAACAAAAAAAGAAAATCCTTCAGAAAATGGAAGAAGGAACCAACTGAAAATAATAAGAAACAGCATAAGGAATGTCAAGTCAAATGCAAAGCTCTGATAAGGAAGGCAAAGTGGGACTTCGAAAAAAAGATTACATTGGAGGCAAAAACACATAGTAAAAATTTTTTTTAGGTATATTGAAAGCAAGAAGCCGGCAAAAGAATTGATTAGACCACTTGATGACCGAGGGGCAAAAGGGGCGATCAGGGAAGTCAAAGCCATAGCAGAGAGATTAAATTAATTCTTTGCTTCGGTCTTCACCGAGGAATATTTGGGAGAAATACCGGTTCCAGAAATGGTATTCAAAGCTCATGAGTTGGAGAAACTTAATGAAATCTCTATATACCTGGAGGATGTAATGGGGCAGTTTGCCAAATTGAAGAGTAGCAAATCTCCTGAACCAGATGGTATTCATCCCAGAGTACTGATAGAATTGAAAAATGAACTTGCGGAACTATTGCTAGTAATATGTAATTTATCTTTCAAATCAAGCGTGGTACCGGAAGATCGGAGGGTGGCCAATGTAATGCTAATTTTTTTAAAAGGTTCCAGGGGAGATTGTTTGCTTACTTTATTTATTTTTTGTCTATTAGATTGTAAGCTCTTTGAGCAGGGACTGTCTTTCTTCTATGTTTGTACAGCGCTGCGTATGCCTTGTAGCGCTATAGAAATGCTAAATAGTAGTAGTAGTAGGGGAGATCTGGGAAATTGTAGACTGGTGAGTATGATGTCAGTGCCGGGCAAAATGGTAGAGACTATTATAAAGAACAAAATTACAGAGCATATTCAAAAGCATGGATTAATGAGACAAAACCAACATGGATTTAGTGAAGGGAAATCATGCCTCACCAATCTTCTACATTTCTTTGAAGGGGTGAACAAACATGTGGCTAAAGATGAGCTGGTTGATACTGTGTAGCTGGATTTTCAGAAAGCGTTTGACAAACTACCTCATGAAAGACTCCAGAGGAAATTGGAGAGTCATGGGATAGGAGGTAGTGTTCTATTGTGGATTAAAAACTGGTTAAAGGATAGAAATTAGAGAGTAGGGTTAAATGGTCAGTATTCTTAATGGAGAAGGGTAGATAGTGGGGTTCCTCAGGGGTCTGTGCTGGGACCGCTGCTTTTTAACATATTTATAAATGATCTAGAGATGGGAGTAACTAGTGAGGTAATTAAATTTGCTGATGACACAAAGTTATTCAAAGTCGTTAAATCGCGGGAGGATTGTGAAAAATTACAAGAGGACCTTATAAGACTGGGCATCTAAATGGCAGATGACGTTTAATGTGAGCAAGTTTAATAGAGTTATAGTGAGATTTGAACCTGTATCCTTGGTTTAACTCCTTGATTTACAGTCTACTGCACTAAGCAGTGGGCTACTCCTCTGACCTGCTTGCTGCTTTGATCAGAATGACCTTATTACCTGCAACTGACACAGAGCCTGGTTTTCCTTTCTGGTTTCACTTTCAGGGGAGAGAGAGGGGGACAACAACCAGTGGTCAGCTGCTCAATCCCTCCAGTGGTCAGCTGCTCAATCAGAGCACCTTTTTGGAACCTGGACATGATAAACACATCCTTTGCAATTTCAGTGTGGATCAGCTGCTATTCAGATATTGTTTCCATGATGTATAATTAAAATAAAGTTTAGTTGTATATATTAAAAAATATGACAAATGGCAATTTTGGGGTGTGTTAATGTTAGTATTTGGTTGGTCAATCTAGAGCCCTTACTCTCACAAATGGCCTTGCACCATCCTGGCACTGAATGGATCAGTTTTAGAAAATGCTGGTTGGTGACCATTTGATTCCAGGATGCAGTGAGCAGTGGCGTTCCTTGCCTGGATGGCACCCGGGGCGGAGCACCGATGCGCCCCCCCCCCCACTAAATTACACCTTCTCCCCTCCGGCGAAATGACACCCCACCCGGGTGCACGCCGCTGGGGGGGGGGGGGTGCCGCGGCGTGCGCCTGCTCCGAGTTCACTAAACTTCTTTGCTCGTTCGCTACAGCTCCCTCTACCCCGGAACAGGAAGTAACCTGTTCCGGGGCACAGGGAGCTGCAGCGAACGAGCAAAGAAGTTTAGCAAACTCGGAGCAGGCGCGCGCCGCGGCACCCCCCATCAGCGTGCACCCAGGGCGGACCGCCCCCACCGCCCCCCCTTGGTACGCCACTGGCAGTGAGTCAGACCTCTTTCCAATGAAGGATGCTGCTTGGATATTTCATGACACAAATTCTTGATTTAATTCAAGTCTGCTGACTGGGTTGGCCAGTCAAAGATAGAGATCTTCTTGGATTTCTGTCTATGAACAACTGCTTTTGCTCGATGCCATAGGGCATTACCATCCTGGAATATGTGGTAAAAAGGGCCTTGCGGTAGCATCAGCATGTGAATTCACCGCACGCTGAGGACCCCTTCTACCGCAGCAGGTAAAACGCTTTATTTTTAAAAAGGGAAATGGCTCTGTGGTATGTGAACCACATGCTGCACAGCCATTTCCCAGGGGAGCCCTTACTGCCTCCTAAATGTGTACACAGATGCCTGTGATAAATTCCTAAAAAAAAAAAATCACCCTGGACCGCTAATACTTATTGGAAGCTATTACAAAATTAATTAAATGTATTCTAACTCACAACTATTTCCGCTTTAACAATGATATCTATCTGCAAATCATGGGCACTGTGATGGGCACCAGGATGGCATCCCAATATGCTAATCTCTTCATGGCAGAACTGGAAGAGTCATTTTTGAATACATATCAGACTAAACCCCTAAAATACTATCGGTATATTGATGACATTTTTATACTGAGGGAGAAGAGAATCTCAATCAATTTCACAGTTCTTTCAATACATACCGGTTCAAATCCCACTGCTGCTCCTTGTGATCTTGGGCAAGTCACTTAACCCTCCATTGCCTCAGGTACAAACTTAGATTGTGAGCCCTCCTGGGACAGAGAAATATCCAGAGTACCTGAATGTAACTCACCTTGAGCTACTACTGGAAAAGGTGTAAGCAGAATCTAAATAAATAAATAAAATAAAATACCATCCAACAATCAAATTCAAAATTGACTACTCCCCTGAAAAAGTCAATTTTTTGTACACCACAGTTTCCATCAGCAAAGGCTATTGTAATGATTCAGTGCCTCAGCCAGGAAATGACAGCAGATCAGGGAGAAATCTCTGCTCCCCACTGCCCCAGCACAGAATCAAAATGGGAGGTTAAAAACCTGGTCTGGCTGGAGAAAGGGAGGGGATCCACATTGTTAGACAGTCCCTGGCAACTGCAGAACAGGTCCGCAGAGGCAGACCAAGATCCATTCTTAGCACAAGCTTCCTGGCTTACTAAGCAATATAATAAGGACAGCTGCCGGAGCTGGGAAGGGGAGGGGGGCCCCCATGGTGCTAATAAGAACTTGGAGAGAGAGATGGACTGGGAGGATCAGGGAACATAGCACACTGCCTCTGAGATACCTGTGCTAGAAGAACAGGAATAAATGGAGGTTGCTCTGGAATGAATGGAACTAGCAGGTCAGTGCTTTAATGACCTGAAAAATCCTTTTCTTGTCACACTGTCCCTGTGGGAGGTACTGGGTGTTGTTAATTGCCAGTGAGAGGGGGAGGGACAAGGTTCCTCTGAGAAGACTTGCCAAGCCTGTCAGACAAAGTGTGAAAAACTGTGGAAAGTTTGAACTTTCCAGTGAACTTGAAATTGGTAGTTTTTGTTTTACTTTTTTTTGAGCAGCCCAAACCTGAGCTGTGAAGGGTGGGGAAGGTTTAAAACCTCCCCTTTTCGTTTCTAAACAAAGGAAAAAAAGGATCAGATGCACAAAGGTCCCATTAAGAATCCGTCTGTATTTCCAAATCGGTAAAAATTTACCGATGCAGAAACACAGAGGGATTCACAAAGAGAATCACATGCAAATGAGCTGCTTGTTGCTTTTGCTACCTAGCTCATTTGCATGTGATATGGGGGAAGCCAGTCGGTGAGCTGAGGATGCGCAGAACAGTCAATCGCTATGCGTGGCTGCTCTGCGCATGCTACAGACAGCTCTCATACATGCAGACAAGCTGCGTGTATGAAAGCAGTAGATGTAGCCCTTTTCTTTTGGATAGGCAGACCTCTGTTGGGGCTCCCTGCCTCCCTGCTGCTGGGAAAAAGTGTGAAAAGCCTAAATATGCTCTCTGCTGCTCTCGGCTCTCATTCTCTGTGAGGAATCAGCATCAGGTCTTGGTTCTGCCCCCAGCTGTTCCTGCTGCTTCCTTCTATTGGTTGACTGACATCCTAGAATGCCCATCTCCCTGAAGATGGACTCTCATTGGCTGACTGCTGTCCCAACTCCTCCTCCCTGCAGGGCTTCCCTGATGGCATCACTCTAGAGCTCTGAGCTGATTGAATCTGAACTTCCTGGTGTCCCCCTCCAGTAGTGAGTGGGCAGGATATCCCAAGCTGACACTGTCTGATTGGTTAAGCCCCTCTCTGTTGTGCTTCTAGCATGGGGGATGTTGTTTCCCAGCAGATGCTGTTTGATGGACCCTTGTCTTCCTTGCATTTTTGGTATCACCATTACTTTTATGCTTTACATTTCGGTACTGCCTCCCCCCCATTTCTTGCCAGTAAAATCTCATTTCAAAAAGAAGCATGGCATGGCTTTTATACATGCAAAGAAGCTGCATGTAAGCCAGTGTACTTTTTTTTTTACTTTATTCTTTTATTTATATTACACAAGTAATAAACTTATTACATGTAACTCAGGGAAAAATACAAAACAAATATATTCTCCTATACAGCGCAAAACAAGAAGAAAAGATTTTTTTTGAAACACTGTAACTTCGTATTTATCCCTACCTTAGACCACAAATATTGGGAGAGTGGCTTAAATCAAGGAAATCACAGTAGTAGTATGGCCCAAGCCCGCTCACATCTATTCCATATACAGCCTGATAAACAGATGTTATTACCCTGCTACCCTCTTCAGGTCTGTGAAAGCTCTAAGCTGATTCGGTACAAAAAAACATATTTAACTCCCAAATATCTCACTATACATTTACTTTTTTGTTGTGCTCCATCTTCCCTGCCTTGCTTCTCCCCTTCTCCTACTTGCGACAATGAAGAACCGACAGCTCCAGACCTCCCGTTAAAATTTCCATGGTAAAGGTAGGAATTGCTTTTGTGTATGGGGTAGGAAATGGCTGTGCATCACCTTGCATGCACATTATAATAGTAATTAGCTCATTATAATAGCTTTGCATTCCATTTTCATTAGCTGCTACTGTGACAGGAAAATGGCTCGGGAAACCTTTTTGTGCATGTCTCGTTTTACTACTTGCTCGCTAAAACGGCTAGAACCATGTTGCTGGCTCGTTAGGTTTAGTGCATCTGGCCCTGATTAACAAGAGACCTTTACTTGATGGAGGAGGGGTAAAGTGCCCTCCTTCCTGTTTCTTTCAGTGCTTGTAAATGGTGCAGCATACAAGCACTGTGGATTACAAAAGATTATTCCTCCTAAAGAGTTAATGCGGGAGAAGGGTTTTCAACTCTCAGAACATTACAGACAGGTAAAAGGAAATGGATTTACCACAACCTTGTTTAAAGTTTTAGTTTGGCTTTTCTTTTGTTTTCCTACCAAGAGAATTCCTCTGAGGAGCAAGACAAAAATCCTGTACTGAAGAAGGATTTGGATTGTAGCATTTTTAAAAAATCTTTTTGTGTGTGTTTGCTGAGGTCTGCAATTTAGCAGCTTACCCTCTTCCTGTGAGACTGTCATTGAAATGCTTTTGTGTTTCACTTATATATTCTGATACTTGTCAACAGGTGCTTATTTCTGATCTGAAGGAAAGCTAATAAAAATGTATTTAGTTCAGTAAAAATCGGTATCATATTATTTTTTTCTCTGTTTTATTTCTATTTATTATCTTTCTGTAGGAAAAAAAAGGAAATAAACTTTTAAGGCTTTTCACCCAATCTGAGGTCAGAAACCAGGCTGCCTAAAAGAAAAAGAAAAGAAAAAAAAACAAACAAGTAGATGTGTGAACATAATTTCTGTCTTTATCTTTCATTTGTTGTTTTTTTTTTTGGCACCAGAATGACAAGGTAGCTTTCAAAATGATCAGTGACATCACAACATGCTCTGATTTCCACTAGATTTGAACTGAACTGGCCTCTTTTCTTACAGAAAATAAAAGAAAGGATTTGATGCGCCATGTGTATCAAAGACATATGAAAAGTGTGAAGTGTGAGTCAAGGGGTGCTCTATTATCTGTGACAGACATGTGAATGAAATTGGAAGATTGGTTCAAAAGTTATTTGTAGAAGGCATGCTAATGGGGAGACAGAAAATCACACAGAGATGAGAATCATCTAAGGCCAATATCCTTTAGAAAGCTCTGATGAAAATGGGATTCAAACCTTAAGCACAGCCTTTATGGGAGACCAAATAGAGGTGAATTGGGCAAAAATGAGTGTGTAACTCAGTGGCGTACCGGGGGGTGGGGGCGGTCCGCCCCGGGTGCACACCGCTGGGGGGTGCCGCGGTGCGTGCCTGTGGGCTCCGACTTCGCAAACTTCGCTCGTTCGCTGCAGCTCCCTCTGCCCTGGAACAGGTTACTTCCTGTTCCGGGGCAGAGGGAGCTGCAGCGAACGAGCGAAGTTCGCTAAGTCGGAGCCCACAGGCGCGCGCCGTGGCACCCCCCCCAGCGGCGTGCACCCGGGGGGGGGGTCATTTCGCCGGGGAGGGGGGAAGGTGTCATTTCGCAGGCAGGGGGGCACACTATACCCGGGGGGGGGGGGGCGCATCGGCGATCCGCCCCGGGTGCCATCCACACTAGGAACGCCACTGGTGTAACTGCTGTCACTAAAAGGATAATTCTATAACTTTACATCTACCCTGACACACCACTTACACACAGCAGAGTTGCCAAAATTGTCAGTTAATACATGTAAGTACAATAGGCCCTGTGCTATCAAGTCATGCCTAAATGTTACAGGGCCCGGTATTCAGACCACAGGAGTTAGCCCAGTTTATTTTTGGCTGGTTCAAACTTAACCTGCTAAGCCGATATTCAATGCTGGCTGGTTAACTTTGAAACGGCCAAAGATAGGCCTGGTAGTCATGCGGCCAAATATGGCTGCTAAACTCATGCTGAAAATCAGCAGATAGCCAGTTATATCACATGATATAACCGGCTAGCTGCTAACTGCGAATTTTCAGCAGGTCATGGCCAGCCATGTTCTGCTGAAAATTCACGGATAGCTGGTTTTGGGGTATTTAACAAGCCAGGCGCCGATCCTGACCGCTTGAATATCGGAGGGAAATTATGTAACTGCAAAGTGATGTATATGTGAGCAAACAATGGCAGCGATGGGCATGTCTCCAACTTATAGTAGTCTATAAGTTGCACGTGTAAGCTACACAGTTTACATGGTGCACTTAGGCATGCCTAGATATGTGTGCCATTGACCTCGCATAAATGGTCATACCTGAATTTAGGCACACCAATTCGAGTCTATGCTAATATTCTATAATGGTCTCTTGGTGCACAGATGCTGTTAAAGACTTGGCTTTCAGAATGTGGCATTGGCATGTCTAATTAGAAGCACCAGGTTATAAAAATGTCCTAAGTGCAGCTGCAGCATGTCAGACACCACAAAAGTTAAATGTTTTCCCGGCCATAAGTCTCTTCCTTTCTCTCTAGAGTATTTCCACTCCATCTTTTACACTTGTTCACTCAATTTCTATTCATAGATCTCTGCTTAGCCTTTGGGAAGATGCTACTTTTCCCCACCCACTGCCAAGTCAGCTTACATGGGTCTCATCATCCCGCTGTTCTCCAGTTTCATTCCTCTGGGCTCCTCATCAAAATCTGGGAATAGAAATTTATCGGGGGGAAAAAAAGTTCCTCTCTCCAGTTCTATTCCTAGATCCCCTTGGTCCAAGCACACTCTAAAAACCTTTCTCTTCTTTGGCGTCTCCTCTAGGTGGTCCCTGGTTCTTTGTACCTTTCCTCTGTGTACTGTCTTCTGTATCACAGTGGATTAGTCTTTTTTTTTATTATTAAGATTTTTAATCACATAAGTACATAATAGCACACAGGAAAGAGGAGAAAGGAGACAAAGGGAAAAAAAAAAGAAAACTTACTAATAGTTAAAGAAGAAAATCCTGCCTGATCAAAAGAGGTGTTCTAACAATTCACCACCTAACAAATCTTTACAATTTCACCTCCTTGTCTAACAAGAATCTTTATAAATGATCTGGTTTAAAGAAGACATAGCAAAAAAGAAACCAAACATTTGGAGGCAAACTTCAAGAAAAAAGTAGCACCCAATGCCAAAACTCTTGACTTAAAAAGAAGAAATTGTATACATCTGGGCTTGAGTAGGAAATCTTTTTCTTAACTCTTCAAAACTGCAACTTTACATCTGAAGAGAAGGTGGCCAGCTGAGTAGAGCAATATCATCCTCAGTAGTTTCTAAGAAAGTAGTCAAGTTCTCCATAACATCAACTTTAAGAGCTGTGATATATTCACTCATCCATCGTGATCAAAATGGGTTTATTCCAGGTAGAATGCCTAGCAATAACTCCAGATTACTATGGAATATTCTATCTCTATCAATGTCATGGGTGTGAGATAGAATATTCCATAGTAATCTGACATTGATACCCCTTTACTAGTTCTCTCTCTAGACGCCGAAAAGACTTTTAATAGAATTGAATGGCCTTTCCTTTTTAAAACCCTTCACTAGCTTGGTTTTGGTGAGAATTTTCTGAATATCATTAAACTGCTCTATGACTCCCCTCAAGCCTTTATCTTTACTAATAATGTCACCTCTTCTAAATTCACACTGCATAGAGGAACAAAACAAGGCTGCCCCCTCTCCCCTCTTATTTAACTTAGCTCTTAAACCCTTAGCAATCTCAATTCGTGTTAATCAAGATATTTTAGCATAAAGATCAATATAAAGTATCTATATATGCAGATGACATAATGCTTTATTTATCCATAGACTCTATACCTCACTTATTATCCTGTATTAACTCATACTCTGAGCTATCTGGTTACAAAATAAATTGGACAAAGTCAGCATTAATGCCTTTATCTAAATATGTATTCAAGTCACAAGTTTCTCAATACCTCTTTATTTGGGAACCATCTATGCTTAAATATCTGGGTATTCTATACAGTACCTCTCCAGAAGATGCTCTTAAAATAAACGCAGACAAAATTATTCAAATAACTACAGATCTCCTAAATTCATGGTCCCCTCTTTTCCTATCCTGGTGGGGAAGAATTGAAGTATTAAAAATGGTTCTAGAACCAAAAATAAATTACATTTTCAGTATGATACCTATTTCTTTCAACAATAATTTACAATAATAATTTGCAATAATTTACAAGTCACAACTCACTATAACAACTATATCTGATTCCATGACACCACAGCTAGAAATTACCTCAATTATTATTAAACATCTTTCCTTGTTCGATCATCTAAACATCATCTTATTTTATAGACCACCAGGAAACTGGCAAGAATGCCAGCCTTATCTCACGGATTTCATCTTGAATGTCTGCGTGTCTAATTCTAATCTCCTCATATTGGGAGACATAAATTTGCATCTTGAAGACCTCAATGCAAAAACACACACAAGATTGCAGGGAATTCTTCAAACTATGGGAATTCAATTGGACTAATACTCAAGCAACACATGTTAAAGGCCACACATTAGACCTATTCACATACAAATTCTCTTCTGACCATACCTTTACAATAACAGATACAAATTGGTCTGAAGTACCATGGTCAGATCACTTTAAATTAAATGTATCTATGCATTGACGGGTAAAAAATCTGATTCAGAAGAAGGAGCGACAAACTTTCACCACAAGGGGTCAAATCGATCCGATACTTTTTTGGCAGAAGTTCTATGCGAATGACTGGACTACTCAAACTGATTCCAACCAATACCTTCTAAATTGGGATAACAGATACAAATACATATATGAAGCAATCGCACCATTACAAATAAAAACATCACGAAGACATAACTCACTTCCTTGGTTCAACAATGAGCTGAAAAAATAAAAAACTCAAACAAGACTCGAACATGCATGGAATAAAATGAAAAATGAACAAGTGTTCACCGCATGGAAACTAATGTTAAGGAAATACAAATACACCATCAGACAGACTAAAAGGTCATTCTATAAATCCAAAATTGGACCACATTACAAATATTTACACAAGTTATTCCAATCTGTTCATAACCTACTAGATGTTACACCGGTCACCTCAACTAATTCTGATACTCCATCAGCAAATGATCTAGCCACTTATTTCAATCAAAAAATCATCAAATTAAGATCCACCTTATCAACTAACTCTTCTAATTATGAAACATTTATTGATTACTTAGACCCAATTACTGACGAATATCCAGCTGACCGAATATGGACAAATTTCAACTCCCTAACTGAGGATACAGTCACCCAAATGATCAATAGATTTACCAAATCCCATTGTAAACTAGATGCTTGCCCTAGTCATTTTTATCTGCTTCTCGACGGTTTTTAATTGATCTCACCTCCGATTTAAACCATATGTTCCAACATGGATCCTTTCCTGCTGATAAAGGTAATATATTACTTACTCCAATCCCCAAAGACCAGAAGAAAAAGTTAAATGACATAACTATCACCCAGTTGCATCCATCCCTCTTGTAGTCAAATTAATGGAAAGCTTAGTAACTAAACAACTTAATGATTACTTGACTTAATTCTCAGTATTACATGCGTCCCAATCCGGATTTCGTGCTAATCACAGCACTGAAACAGTTTTTATAACTCTCCTAACTAAATTCAAACAAATTATCACAGCTGGCAATAATGTTCTACTCCTCCAATTCGACATGTCTAGTGCGTTTGACATGGTTAACCATGGAGTTCTATTAAACATCCTTGAATACTTTGGACTAGGTGGAAACGTATTGAACTGGTTCTACAAAAGATCTTATCAAGTGATATCTAAGTCGACCATTTCCTCACCATGGAGACCTGGATGTGGAGTGCTTCAGGGCTCGCCACTTTCACCAATTCTCTTTAATTTAATGATGTTGCCACTAGCCAAATCACTATCCAATCAAGGCCTAAACCCATATATTTACACTGACGACATCACAATAGACATTCCATTCAAGAGCAACTTATCAGAAATCTACTATAATAAAACTCACCCTCAACGTTCTGAAGACAACGTTCTGAAGTCACTCAGTCACTCCCTGAAGGGTTCATGGATTCATGGTGGTGAAGCCACAACACTGACCATGTCTCTCAGCCCCGCCCTTGCATGATGGACCAATCAGAAAAAACACACTCAATGTTCTGAAACAAAGGGCCATCACAAAACCGTTCCCAGGGAATGCTAGGCAACGTAAGACGGACCTATCAGAGGAAACTACGTGGCAATAAGGGAGGAGCATTCAACAGCAGAATGGCTCATTATCTGTGCAGAACCGAGAGCACAGAACCACCGCTTGAACGAGAGAAGAATATTCCTGCTGTGGGTATGTGCAAAAATAGACCGGAAGGGGGGGGGGGGGGGGGAAGAAATTTTTAAATGCCTAATGCCGGTACTGGGTTCGCTAGACGTGGAGTCGGTGGAGCCGGAGAACAGTGTGCCCCTCACCATCTGGGACGTGGGCGAACAGGACAAGCTGTGGCCCAGCTGGAAGGATTACCCGCGACCCAGCCAGCAGCAAATTTCCCTACTCCTTCCCTGCCTAGGAATCGCTGGAGACTGGCTGCAAAACTAACGAAACAACCGCACACCGACACACCACCTCCATCATTCGAAAGGCATCCACTCTTTCTACAACAGAAATGCAAACTAATAATACAAAACAAACAAAGAATACCCGGTTTCTCACGCGGCTGTAGGTAACTCCCTACCCCCTTCCTCTTCCCCTTTTGCTGAAGCGGCCAAGAACGTGCCCAACCATCCCCAGCCTCAGGCAAGCCATCTCCCACCTCGGGGATTCCCCAAGCACCCGGAAAAAGACAGCGCTGCTTCCCGCAGTGCATAAATGTTCCAGCATTCCCCAGCAGCTGGCCTGAAATGGACCGAACATACCGGATCACCCCCCGACGGCCCGAGACCGTGCTCCTCTCCCTTCCACCAACCTAAAACAACCATCCGCGTCCTCAGGCAAGCCGTCTCCCACCTCCAGGATGCCCAGAACCCCAGCCCAACGGAAAAAGATGGCGCTGCTTCCAACAGCACATTTCACTTCCAGCGTTCCCCTATAGCAGCCCTGAAACGGCCAAAAAATACCGACAGACCAAGAACCTGCTCCTCTACCTTCCGCCCATCTAAAACAACCCTGCTGCCTCAGCACAACACAAAAAAAAAAAACCCGGAAAAAACAATCCACCACTCAGCAAAGGCTGACCCCCCTACAACCACATTTACATTTCACCAACAGAAAGACCCCCCTCCACAAACCTCCTTGACAGACAAAACCACACACACACACACAATACAACAGAAACACACCCTCAAAGCCACACACCAATCCATCCCACTTTGCCAGCACAGCACAGCACATCCCCCAACCCCCCACCCAAAAAACAAATTAAAAAAAAACACACATCAACAACCTGCACACACACCCAACCTTCACACACACACACGCACAAAAACTCTGTGACACATACACACACACAAAAAAAAGCCACATGCTAGCGCCCGTTTCTTTGGTTTCGGAAACGGGCCTTTTTTTACTCGTTACAGATAAAATTAATACCAGCTTCCAAATCATTAACTCATGGGCTGATGCTTTCCTACTTAAACTCAATGCAGAAAAGACTCAATGTCTTATCTTATCATCGCAGTTTAACAAGACTAATTACGCCAATATTAACACACCATGCCACACTCTCCCTATTGTGAATAACTTAAAACTCCTGGGTGTTACTATTGATCGAAATCTCACGCTTGATTGCCATGCGAAGAATGTGACAAAGAAAATGTTTTTTGCTATGTGGAAGCTAAAAAGAGTGAAACCTTTTTTTCCCAAGGGAAGTATTCCACAAACTAGTGCAATCGTTAGTACTGAGCCACCTGGATTACTGTAACTCCATTTTCACAGGATGCAAAGAAAAAAACATTAAGAAACTCCAGACTGCCCAAAATACCACAGCTAGACTCATATTCGGAAAGGCGAAGTATGAGAGCGCCAAACCCCTCAGAGAAAAATTACATTGGCTTCCACTAAAAGATCGAATTGCATTCAAGGTTTGCACCTTAACCCATAAATTTATCCATGGAGAAGCTCCATCATACACGTCAGACCTAATTGACTTACCTGCACGAAACATCAAAAGTTCATCACGTACCTTCTTAAACCTCCACTACCCCAACTGTAGAGGACTCAAATACAAATCACTACACGCATCTACCTTCACATACCTCTGCACAAAATCATGGAATAAACTACCGAATGCTATAAAAACAACGCATGACTTGACAAGCTTCCGGAAGTTATTGAAGACGCACCTGTTCGAAGAGACTTACAATAAAAATCCTCCTTAATGACTTGATTCCATTCTACATCTAAACCAAATAATACTGATCCCTTCTAATTTGATTATGTTAATCACATTATCACTATTGGTCATTATATCTTACCTGTTTTATTTGTGTTATGTAAATAATTCTACTGACCTATCTACCTAATTTCTTACACAGTAATATGTTAAATTAGACCATACCTCTTACTCTGTTTATGATTATACCTTTTGCAACATAGTGTAAGCCACATTGAGCCTGCAAATAGGTGGGAAATGTGGGGTACAAATGCAGCAAATAAATAAATCACTTTATAAAAAAAATTAGATATCGTGATTACAAAATTTATTTGGCATTCCTCCACTCCTTGTAAGAAAATTGAAACTTCCCCTTTCACTTGGTGGTGTCAGTCTTCCTGACTTTAAAAACTATCACCTGGCCTATCAAGTCTCACAGGAAAATTCTGGTTTCATTCTGAGCATACTAATAATATTCCCAATTGGGTTAATTTTGAAAGACAAAAAGTCTGTCCCATGGCTCTCCATATTCTCCCATCTATGAACAAATATCGATTATTTGTTGATTTATATATTCTAAAGGGCAACTCACACAATCCATCAAGTTATGAATATGTTTAAATTCTATTGGTCTGATTCCTGTGATACCTTTCTATGGTGTAACTCATCAATCAAATGTTCCATCTATCCTAAAATTCGTAAAATTTGATGTTCAACTGGTATATGGTCTCCTTCTCAACTAATGATCAGTACTAACCTAGTTTCTTTTCAGGAATTACATCAATAGTTTGATATCCCTCCACATCACCAGGTTTATTGGAACCAAGTTTCTAAAACAATTGATCTACTCTACCCATTTCCAGAAGAGAGATAATGCACCTTGTCCAAGTTCTCATCCTTTTGTCAAATCTTACTCGTGTCTCCTAAATCTTCCTCTAAGGTTTACAAAATTATGCAATCCATAAAACAACAACATTGTGCTCATCTTATCTCAGACTGGGAAAAAGAACTGAATATCTCCTTATCACCATCAGAATGGAAATTTTTCTGGACTAAAACCATGAGACCCTCTCTCTCTGCAGCACTTCTCCAATCTTCATACTTCATCATGCATAATTCATACTGGAGTCCAGTTAGGCTTGCTAAAATGTCAAAAGACTCAAAATCACACTGGTCATGCCACAATGATACTGGTTCACTTTCCCACATGCTCTTTTACTGTACACATTTGGGCTCATACTGGTCACAAGTGTGGGATAGAATTAAATCCATTTTTTCCATATATGTCATTCTCACCTATAAAATCATTATCTTACGTTCCTCCTCACCTGGCATTTCTATCACCTCTGAAAATGCTAAGCTGTTTAATATGATGATTGCTCTTGCCATTCATATTATTGTTCTTCACTGGAAAAAATAATTTTAACGTCTCCTTTCATGAATTGTGGGGCCACATTTGTTTATTTAGAAAGTATGAAGAAATACTAGCACTATCTGCCTTTCAGAAAACATGGTCACCTCTAGATTCTTATTGTTCTCCTTCCTCTTTCCCTTGATTTCTCTCTGTACCTTTTCCCTTTCACAGAATGTATGCCCACTCTCCTTTTATACTTGCAATTTACAGATTTCTATATATAGACTTATGATTCATTGTACTATATTGTCACTTAATTGTACTTCCCTATATCAACAGTGATTTTCTCTTTACAGTTTTTCATTTTAATTGTATACTGTTTGAAAACGTATTAAAAAAAAGTTGTAAGTTAGTTGGGAAGTTTCTGACCAGAAGCTGATAGTGGAGTGTCTGCCTGATAGCAAAGATCTTAGCCTCTTGATTTTAATCTATGTGGAGACAAAGAATTTAGGAACTGCAGTCAGCAGTTGAGAAGTTGAGAGCATATTAAAGCCCGTAGGCTGTAGTTTGCACAATGAAAGATCAGAACATCTGAGAAAGAGGAACTTTGTCTTTGAAACTGAACTTTCAATAAAGTTGTGCAAGACAGCTGAATGCTTTTTGTAAAAGTGACTTATTAGAAGCATATCATTTAGCATTCATCTACACTTGTAAATAAAGCATATAAATAGTATGCCAGTTTCCAGAAAGCTAACCTAAAGAGACCAGTCTGTGACAGGCTATATAAAAATTAACTTTTACGAATCCTTGAAAACATGATTTAGTCTAGCTATAGAAAATATAACTTCAAGCAAGATAACATACAGATGCTTTCTGTAGAAGAAATAGTTATTCTGGAGTCCCTCAATGCTCACCAATTACTTATACATTATTTTGCATTACACATGTCTTAGAATTACAAGCTGATTTATAACAGCTTAATAGATAAAACACATAACAGATTCATATCACAGAAGACAATTCAAGCAACAAGGCCTTATAATATTTGAAAAAAACATAGCTGAATCATTCATCATATAAAAATTGTATGGAATTTTATTCCACAAGATTGGACTTTTACAAGAGAATGCTTTGTGAAAAGTAGTCTGCAATTGAATATCTCCTAGGATTTGACCATGCCATACTAGCAGATCTTAAATGTTGCAAGGGTACATACCAGGCTGCTTGCAAACACAAGTATGGAGGAGCTTTTTTAAAGAATATTCTTGAACTTCAGGAAAATAAACTTGAATGTTCTTCACTGGGTAATCAGTAGCCAATGTAAGATATGAAGTACTGGTTTTTAAAATGATTGCCTTAGTACTGAAAATTACCTGGGCTGCTGTGTTCTGTACATGTGTGGCTTCTGAAGTTGAGATTTAGGCGTACAAATAGGCAAGGAATTACAAGTGTCTAGACATGATGTAATTAATGCATGAGTAATAGTAATTCTTTCTTCTCTAAATAAGAGTGTAGGTTCTTGATGTTCCATAAATGAAAAGATGTGGCTTAACAATGGAACTAATCTATTTTTTTCATAGTTATAAAAGACTCTAACCAGAATCCCCAAATTTAGCCAGACTCCTCTCAGCAGGAACTAAGGTAAAATCGCCAAGATGAATCTTGGGCCACTGAAAACACATATGGGGGCTACACATTCATAGTACCTAGGTTTTAGACTGATTCAATTTATATCTGCTTTCAGTAGCAAATTTCATGCATACATTGATTCAGATTAGAAACATTTGCCTCAATTCTTTCCAAGCTCACAATAAATCTGGATATCATCTATATACATTGTATATTTTATATGAGCTCTTTCAAAAATGGTTGCACATAAAGGTTAAAAAGAACTGGGAATAGAATTGATCCTTGCAGAAGTACAGACACTTAATTCTCAGAACTAAGTAACTTCATTCCAAAGTTCGTTTAAAGTGCCATTTTAGAAAAAAACCTAGATGTCGGCATAATGTCTAGAACCTCTGATGTATTTTATAAATGCAGGGCTAAATATAGAAGCCTAATGTAAAATTGACATATCTGCTTCTCCTGACCAAGGTGCCCTACATACATTCAAAAATGTATAGTACATCAATTGCAGTCTCAAATTGTGGTAATGTAAAATGTCCAGAAAACTGTACCCAGCGGTGTCTATGAAACTGAAAACAGCCCACACAAACTCAAATCATCACGCCCTGCCCCTTTAGAACAAGTACTTAGCATCTGTGAGGTCCCTACCGTGTTCCTGGTGTCCATTCAGTGCCTGCAGGGAAAAACATCTAATACCACTTATGGTGGCAGTACAAAACATATAGGGGTCCTTTTATAAAGGCATGCTGAAAAATGGATTGTGGGTTTTGGGCACATGACGATCCATATTAGCATGCCTGTGAAAAAGGCCTTTTAAAATTTTTGCCAAAAATGGACGTGTGGCAAAATGAAAATTGTTGCACATCCATTTTGGGTCTGAGACCTTACCACCAGCCATTGACCTAGCAGTAAAGACTCACGTGGTAACTGGGCAGAAATGACCTTTGCGTACCAAATGCCACTTGGCGCGCATTCATTACACGTGTCAGAAAATAAAAAATGTTTTTTACATGCGCGTATCAGATGCATGCCAAAAATGAAATTACCGCAAGAGCCACATGGTACTCGACTGGTAATTCCATTTTGGTACATGTTGGGCGCACGTAGATGCTTATGTGGCTTAGTAAAAGGACCCCATAGTGCATACAAAATATTTAGCACTGCTCTGGGGTGGAATATGTTTTGCACTGTCACATTCATTGTGCACCACCCCATGCTTATCTATTCAATTGGATTTTGCTCAAATCTTTTTTTCAGTAGTAGCTACATTGAAAGTACACCAGGCATTTCCCTGTTGAGTGCAGTCTAATTTTTTAGTTGAGGCAAATGTAACCCTGAAGGGGTTTTAAAACTAAAATAAAAACGTACCTGTGCTGGGGCAGTGCAGCAGTCATGTGCAGAGTGAAAACTTAAAAATAAACACCTTCAGATGCTTAATGAGGTATGGAAAGTTTATTTAAGTTAGTTGGAAGTGCTGTATATTGCTGAAACTGTCAGAAATTAATGTAAAATGTATGTTTATAGGTGATTGCAGAGTGCTATGTTAGTGCAGAGGCTCGTGCTGGGCTTGTGCCATGAATGACATGCTTAAGATTCTAAACGTTGTAATTTGTCAGTTGGGAGGTAAGAGAGAAGCTGTACAGATGTATGTAAGTGGTCTGTGAACAGCTATAGCGGTGATGGCGAACCTATGGGTGGGTGGGAGTGCTGGGTGGGCTGGTGCTGGGAGGGAGGGAGGGAGGCCTGCCTGCCTGGTGCTGGATGGAAGGGAGGCCTGCCGCTGGGAGGGCAGGGGGGAGAGGAGGGTGGCTGGACATGGGTGGCTGGAGGGGAGGGCAGGGGGAGAGGAGGGTGGCTGGACATGTGCGGCTGGAGGGGAGAGGAGGGTGGCTGGAGGGGGGAGGAGGGTTGCTGGACATGGATGGAGGGCAAGAAATGAAGAAGAAAGGAGGAAAGTAAATAAATAAATGGAAAGGAAGCCCTGGAAACGGAGTTAAGAGAACAGATAGAGAGCAGCAGAATCAGCGACTAGGACCAATATGGATAGAAAAACAAAATCGCCAGACAACAAAGGTGGAAAAAAATCATTTTATTTTCATTTTAGTGTTTGGAATATGTCCAATTTGAGAATTTACATCTGCTGTCTTATTTTGCACTGGGAATACTGGAGCTGTAACAACTTACAGAAATGATTTATAATGAAAGAAAATCATGTTATTTTTTTCTCCTATACTAGTATAATATTTTCAATGATGTCTGTTTAAATGCACCATGGCTGGTGTAAGGGGGTGTGGCTATCATAGGGGTGGAGTCATATGTGGTGACCCTGCCCATAATGAGTACCGGCACTTCGCGATAAATAATTAGATTTTGGGTTGCTGTTTGGGCACTCGGTCTCTGAAAGGTTCGCCATCACTGAGCTATAGTATAAAATCTGTTTAAAGAACGGATTTTGGGTATCTTTTAATGTTGTTGTTGTGTGTGAGGAGTGTGAACTAAAATTAATTACCTAATTTCAAAAGCCATCCACAATTTTAGTGGCTTTAGAGTAGTGACTGTCATGGTGACTGAATTCCAGCTGCTTAGTTAAGCTGGGATGTTAGAAACTTAAAAGCTTAATAAATCAAACTAAATAACTGTTAGTTTGGTGAGCTGAGGAGTTTGTTAAGTCCTCCATTGACACCTCTCAGTACTAGGTAACAAAAGCACTGACTGAGGTGTTCACTAAATTCCTTCCACTAAGTAACATTGGAAAGGAGTTATAAAGTAAAGATCCTTTGCAGAACTTTTAAATAAAGGCTCATTTAGGGGAAAAAAATATTTACTCTGCTTTAAGAGAAGTAAATAAAGCTACAGAGTATATAGGAGATAGCTGAAAGTTATATTAACAGCTGAGCTTAGTATTAAATTTGTTCTATTTTTGGGAATAAAGTTTTTCAAATATTTCTTTGAATTGATAAACAGTGGGTGGGAAAAAATATAGGGCTTAAGAATTATACATTTCTTTCTAGGGAAGTTAGCTAGATAACTTGCCCCCTTCTCCCCTAGCCCCCCTCCTCAAAGTTCTGGACCCCCTCCCTCTCCTCAGAGTTCTAGGCCCCCTCCCTCTCCTCAGAGTTCCAGCCCCCCCTCTCCTCAAAGTTCCAGGCCCCCTCCCTCTCCTTAGAGTTCCAGCCCCCCTCTCCTCAGAGTTCCAGGTCCCCCCTCAGAGTTCCAGGCCCCCCTCCCTCTCCTCAGAGTCAAGGGTGGGCTTGGGTGGGCCCAGGCCCACCCAGTAGCAGCACACCTATGATGTGGCTTGCAGGGATTTCCGTCTCACCAGTTGAAAACTCCCAACAACTGTCCCTCCTGCATACCTTGTAAATAGCAGATCTTCGCCTGCAGCGAGCAGCAGCTGATACATACTACTCACACCAGCCCCATAGCCTTCCCTCTGACGTATTCCTGCCTATGCGGAAACAGGAAGTTGTATCAGTGGGAAGGTTGTGGGGCCAACATGAATGTATTAGTTGCTGTTCACTGCCGGTGAAGATCTGCTATTTAAAAGATATGCGGGAGAGGGGGGGGGGGGGGATGTTTTGAGAGACCATATAGCATGCAGGTGAGAGACCAAATCACCTGTGGGATGGGGCGGGATTCTTCTGCCCACCCATCTTGGGCCCAGGCCCACCCAAAATTGGGTGCCTGGCTACACCCTTGCTTCGCCTGCCCCTCACCTTCCTACATGCCGCCCATACCTTAAAAGTCTTGGGTCCCGGCGGCAACAGTAGTGAAAGGCGAGCACGAGCAGGCTCGGCGAGTTGGTGCTAAGTTCAGCCTGCCTTCCCTTCTCGTTGCTCTCAGCTTTGCCTCTGGTCCTGCCCTCATTTCCTGTTTCCACAAGGGCCTTTTCCATCTGAGCTGGGAGAAATAATAATGACCCTTATTATGAAAAATCACAAAGTGCCTGCTGATTTAGAACTAGATTCTATATATCACGCCTAAAAATTTGACACTGAAATGAAATTTGCCTAAACACATTCTATAATGTGTGCCTTAATTTAGGTGGACATTATAGAATAAGCCTAAATTTCCATGCAGTATATAGAATACACCGAGCAGCCATGACAGCGCCTAACTCTAGGCGTAGCCATTTACACCATGTAAAACTTGGTGTAAATACTGACACCTAAGTTAGACACAGAACAGTTATATTCTATAACCCTGTGCATATTTTTCTGGAATGCCCATGACCTGCCCATTCCACACACATAGCCATGACATTCTTTTTAGCAGTGCACATTAGAATTTAACTGTCAAGCTTTAGTTTTCACATTGCAGCATGCTATCTGTGTGGTAAATAGTTTTTTGGAATTTTTTTTTTTTTTTTTGGGGGGGGGGGGGGGAGTCAATGTTGGGAGCTCCTGCTCTAACCAGTTAGTGGACGGTAATGTAGATGCATGAACTGGTGAGTGCACAGTATATGGTGGTGGTGGGAGTAACTCTTCAAACGCTGATACTCAAACACAGAGCTCCCACTGTACTGTAAAAAAAAAAAGGGGGGGGGGCGATGTATCCACTTATAATATTCGCAGATGCTGTATCAGTAGTACCCTAAGGAAGGAAAAAAGCCTCAAAATGCCAGGGTCAAAAATGCTCCCATTGGCAACATACTGATCCTTTTGACCAATCGCTCGATCATTAAAGGGACCCACTCTTCATCACGGGCAAAAACCTCCCCAGAGTAACTAATTAACAGCACAGGAGATATTGTCATTGGAAAACTTCCTCATTGATTCTATTACTCCTGAAAATTTGCTGCTTAAATGCCAGACAACATCTTCATCTGCATGATTCTAACAAAAGTTAAAACTTAGCTTCTATTAGACGGTCTGCCGATTTCCACGGTTGCCGCAGCTTCATTTACCTTAGGGTACTACTGACACAGCATCTGTCAATATTATATGTGGATACATGGCCCCCCCCCCCCTTTTTACAGTATAGTGCACAGGTAACATAATGTAACCCAAGGGGTTAAATAATCTCAACTGGGCTGAATAAAGGTTCTATTCAGTGACATCATTCTCAGACATCACTCAGCTGAGCAATTGGTTGTCTGGGAAACGGCTTGCTGGGCAGTTGGGAGGTAAGGTTGAAGCTAGTAGGATTGTTAACTGAGTACAGCTGTGTGTTACAGAAAGTTTATTTTTAAAGAAAATATGTTCTGTGTTTAAGGTGACTGATTTAGGAAAGAGGTGATTGCTGGTAACTACAGTGTTTCAGCAGTCTGTCACATTGGTAATATGATGAAAGTGTGGTGACCAGGCTGGGCAGTAAGTAACCCCTTGGGTTACAATAGGAACTCTTACCACCTACAAAATAGGTGGCGGTATGCGCTGCTGCTGTAATTTTTAAAAGTGGCTACGCACTAATGGCAACATTAGCACACAGCCATTAATAGAAAGAACCAACTTTGTAAAAAGACACCTTAGATTGTGAGATCTCCAGGGACAGAAAAATATACTGTACCTGAATGCATATCACTTCGACATCTTTTGGGCTTGCAAGCGGTATAAAACAAATTAAGGGGTCTTTTCAGAGAACCATGTTAAAAAGTGGCCTGCGGTATAGTTGTCACATGAGATTGCCATGCATCAAGGCCACTTTTTACCGTGGCCATAAAAAGCCTTTTTTTTCCAATTGGAGTTCTTAATGGTTGTGCGCTAATGTGTGTGTGTGTGTGTGTGTGTGTGTGTGTGTGTGTGAGAGAGAGAGAGAGAGAGAGAGAGATATGCATGCATGCATGCATGCAGTGGTCTATGTGTTTGATATATCTGAAGTAGTGACTGAGGATATTTGGTGAATAGGTATGTATGTTGGGTTAGAGTATATGAACATCCATGAGGGCTCAAGTGTGGGGGTATAGAAGTTTGTAGATTTAGGTACTTGTGTAGTATGTATTGTAGGCTGTATGAGTGTATGCATATTTATGAGATGCAGGGAGATAGTGTGAGGGGTGGGCTGTGACATTGAAAGTGTGTGAGGAGATGACTTTGAAATTGCCTTTTGATGCTATCTGCTGCTAGGTGCTTATGAGCTGTTTTAAGTCTAGGGCAAAGCTATTTATTAAATGTTTGCTAAAACTCAATTGGTAGCCCGTCCATGTCAGGTGATTTATGTGACTTGATCAAATTTATAGTTGATTAAATTTCACCCTCGGTAATTTCCCTTTCTGAAGTCCTATTTTCCTCAGTAACTGAAGAAAGTGAGTAGCATTTAGATTACTAGATATCTCAGAAGGTTTATAGTTTGATGTAAAGTTTTTATATTGAGACAGAATTTTAAGAATTCTTATATATATATAAATAAATTATCTATCTATCTATCTATCTATACATATATATATACACACACACATCCCCATCAACTGCAACAAAAAGTTTGCACTTTCTGCCTGTAAGATCAAGCTTCAAGATACTGTGTTAAGGAGTGGACCATTTTATTATGTTCTGTATAATATCTAGCATTTTGCTGTAAAACAATCCTGCCAGACTATTGACTTAAGATAGAATTATAGGTATACTTCAATTATTGTAATTTTAAAAGAGTTGGCATATCATTTCTTGGGGTCATAGATCCAAAACACCAATTTCCTTACATAAAGATTGTAATGCTTTTTTCTAGCCTAGTTTTATCTCACTGTAATTGATAAAAATCTCCCTTAAGGTAGCTTTGATAGCATCCTATTATGAGAAATCACTGGGGAAGAACTACATTTGTTAAATTTCTACACTGTTGATTTTATTATATCAATGAATTCTAGACCTCCCCCTGGTCCTGAATTTAAGCTCCACACTGCTTAACCTGAAAAATGTCCAGACTGCCCAGTCTCCAACAATATTGTTGGACATGATCAGAAATGTCTTTATTATAAATATTTGCCTTCTTTACTGTGTACATTCAGACTGAAGAAATCTAAAACTAATCTATATGGGAATATTTTTGAAAAAAAATAAAAGATAATTTATTTAGGGTTTCTCTTCTTAGGTCTTTATAAATTGTAAATGTAGGTGTTTATTTTCCATCTAATTAGGAATCATTTGAGGTCACAACAACAACAAAAAATCAGCATATCGGAGTGTGGCATTGTGGCTAATGAACAGGAATGGAACCCTCACAGACACAGGCAGAGTGTAGTGTAAGTCAAAAACAAAAAACTTTATTACTGAACCAACAATCAAAGTAGAACAGACTGTTCCTGTCACAGACTCAGGCTCAAACATGGGCAAAAACCACGTGGAGGGACATAATCGAACGGCACCAGCCATCTATATGGCCGGTGCTGCAAAAGGAGGTCCCGAACCGTATTATCGAAAAAGATGGCCGGCCATCTTTCGTTTCAATAATACGGTTGAGGCCAGCCAAATGTCAGAGATGGCCGGCCTTGGTTTTCGCCGATAATGGAAACCGAGGCCGGCCATCTCAAACCCGGACAAATCCAAGGCATTTGGTTGTGGAAGGGGCCAGCATTTGTAGTGCACTGGTCCCACTCACATGCCAGGACACCAATCGGGCACCCCAGGGGGCACTTCTAAAAATTAAAAAAATAAAATAAAAATAGCTCCGAGGTGCATAGCTCCCTTACCTTGGGTGCTGAGCCCCCCAAATCCCCCCCAAAACCCACTCTCCACAACTCTACACCATTACCATAGCCCTTGTGGGTTAAGGGGGGCACCTACATGTTGGTACAGTGGGTTTGGGGGGGGTTGGAGGGCTCCCATTTACCACCACAAGTGTAACAGGTAGGGGGAGAAGGGCCTGGGTCCACCTGCCTGAAGTGCACTGCACCCACTAAAAACTGCTCCAGGGACCTGCATACTGCTGTCTGGGAGCTGGGTATGACATTTCAGGCTGGCATAGAGGCTGGCAAAAAAGTTTTGTTTTTTGGGGGGTGGGAGGGGGTTGGTGACCACTGGAGGAGTAAGGGGAGGTGATCCCTGATTCCGTCCATTGGTCATCTGGTCAATTGGGACACTAAAAACAAATGGACCAAGTGAAGCCGGCGAAATGCTCCTCAGAGCCAGCCTTCTTTTTTCCATTATCAGCTGAAGCCGGCCATGTCTTAACAACGCCCCCGTCCCGCCTCCCTCCGCCTCCCTTACCCTTCCGAAACACCCCCTTTAACTTTGGCCATCTCTGCGACAGAAAGCAGTTGGAGCTGGCCAAAATTGGCTTTCCATTATACGGATTTCGCCGGCTTCAGGAGATGGCCGGCCATCTCCCGATTTGTGTCAGAAGATGGCCGGCGATCTCCGAAAATAAGTTGGATAGACAATTATTTCCTCATCTCTTAACAGTTCTATCTTGTCAGGCTTGCCTAGCACAGTTCAAATTACTCACACAAAAATCCAGGCCTGGCTTCAGCTGGGACACTCAGGATCTGGGTCTTCACAGATAAATACTTTTGCATCTTCTGTTTCTTCTTATTTATTACATTTGTACCCCGCACTTTCCCACACATTGCAGGCTCAATGCGGCTTACCTAGTAAATATAATTACAATTACAAAGTCTTGAAGGAGAATATTATAAGCAGTAAGTGAGGTTTTGAGGATAAAAAAGTTAAACATGTAGAGGCAAACAAAGGAAAGGATAATCAAAAGGAAAAGAGATTGGGAGAGGTGAGGAGAGGAGGGATGGAGAGGAGAAGATAAAGGGTAAAGGATAGAGAGGGAAAGATAAGGGTATAAGGAGATTGGGATATATAGACCGAGGTATAATAAACGTCAGGACCGGGGTTAAGAGGAAGGGTTTAAAAGTTAAGTAGGGTTATTCGGGTAAGCCGTCTTGAAAAGGTGGGTCTTCAGCATTTTCCTGAATGGTAGATGGTTGTTGATTGTTCGGATGGATCTTGGCAAAACGTTCCAAAGCTGGCTGCCCAGGAAGGAGAAACTGGATGCATAGAAGGTCTTGTATTTAATGCCTTTCCAATTGGGGAGGTGTAAATTGAGGTAGGTACGCGATGACGATGGTCTATTTCTGGCTGGGAGGTTGATAAGTTTGTTCATGTAGTTGGGGGATTCTCCATGCATAATCTTATGAAACATAGTGTGAACTTTACAATTTATTCTTTCTCTGATGAATTTATTCTTTCTCTTATTCTTTCATTTCTCATGAAATCCCTGGGAATCTACTTCGTAACCCTGGGTGCAAACCTCTGAGCTAGGGCCACTCTGCTCCCCTGGGACTGCCCCACAGGTAGTTCAGTCCAGCCAACACTTTGGGAGGATTCCTTCACTTTGGACCTCATAAAAACATAAGAACAGCCATACTGGGTCAGACCAATGGTCAGTCTAGCCCAGTGGCGTACCTAGGGTAGTTGACACCCGGGGCCGGTCATTTTTTAACACCCCCCCCCCCAAATCCAGTACTAGGCATGCCGAGAATACAAAACACTCAGGACCTATAGAGCAATTCTACCATACCATAAGCAGTCATTTCTACGAGTCACACAAGGAAAAGGAAAGCATCTTAAACACTACAGTGAGCACTAGAACATCAATTCACCTATTGTAAAACGAAACCAGACAGAATAGTACAGATCGTAGATCCTGCACAGTCAATGCCAACTGAAAGCCATGTCTTTTTCACAAACACAGATACACCCTAATCCACTATAGAATAAGTAATCATAAACTTTCTATTTAGACAAAAATTAAACTGAACCCCCAATGCCAGACTCTGCATACAATGCAACACCACAGAAACAGAAACTGTCCCCTAGTACTGTGCAAAATATAAAGACAGCAGATGCAAATTTGAAAAAAACTAACAAGTACCAATCACCACTTTACAAATTAACAAATAGAAATAAAACAAATATAGAAAGTAAAATAATACCATTTTATTGGACTAATACATTTAGCTTTCAGAGGCCAAAACCTCCGTCCTCGGGTCAGTACAGTATAGTGCTGTTACAGTATCCTATCCTGACCTGAGGAAGGGGGTTTTGTTCTCCGAAAGTTAGTCAAAATGTATTAAAATTAGTCCAATAAAAAGATTACCTTATTTACATGTTCTATTATAAACATTTAACACAAATACAATACTTTATCCTAAAGCAAAAAAAAATAAAAAAATATATTTTATTTACAGTTTGTTGTCTCTGGTTTCTGCTTTCCTCATCTTCTTTTCACCGTCTTCCTTCCATCCAGCATCTGTCTTCACTCTCTCTCTCTGCCATCCAGTGTCTGCCCTCTCTGCCGTCCCTTCCATCCACTGCCTGCCCTTTCTCTCTGCCCCTTCAATCCACCATTTGCCCTCCCTCTCCCATCCATCCAGGGTCAGCCCTCCCTCTCGCTCCCCCTTCCATCTAGGATCTGTCCCCTCTCTCTCTCTCTGCCTTTTTTCAGCCCCCAGTTCCAGCCCCCTTCTCCCCTCTGAACACCCCCACCCCAGTCCCCTTCTCCCCTCCCCTTCTCCTGTCTGAGACCCCCACCACAGTCCCCTTCTCCCCTACCCTGTCTGAGACCCCCACCCCAGTCCCCTTCTCTCCTCTGAACACCCCCACCCCAGTCCCCTTCTCCCCTCCCCTTCTCCCCTCTGAGATCCCCACCCCAGTCCCCTTCTCCCCTCCCCTGTCTGAGATCCCCACCCCAGTCCCCTTCTCCCCTCCCCTTTTCCCCTCTGAACACCCCCACCCCAGTCCCCTTCTCCCCTCTGAGATCCCCCACCCCAGTCCCCTTCTCCCCTCCCCCTCCCCTGTCTGAGATCCCTACCCCAGTCCCCTTCTCCCCTCTGAACACCCCCACCCCAGTCCCCTTCTCCCCTCCCCTTTTCCCCTCTGAACACCCCCACCCCAGTCCCCTTCTCCCCTCCCCTTCCCTTCTCCCCTCTGAGATCCCCATCCCAGTCCCCTTCTCCCCTCTGAACACCCCCACCCGAGTCCCTTTCGCCCCTCTCCTTCCCCACCTCATTCCCGTTAAAACCGGCGAAGCAGCGTCGCAGGCAGCGCCTCGTGCCCTGCTTGTAAAAAAAAAAATCAAATCTCCTTCCTTCTTCTCCTCGTCTTGACGTCGACTCGGGCCTTCCAATCAAATTGATTGGAAGGCCCGAGTCGACGTCAAGATGTCAAGACGAGGAGGAGAAGGAAGGAGATTTGATTTTTTTTTTACAAGCAGGGCACGAGGCGCTGCCTGCGACGCTGCTTTGCCGGCTTTTTTAATGTGCGGCACCGTGGAAACGGCCACGGGAGGCGGCGGGAGCGGAGCACCCCCCACCCACTGGCACCCGGGGCGGACCGCCCCCCCCTTGGTACGCCACTGGTCTAGCCCAGTATCCTGCTTCTCACAGTGGCCAATTCAGGTCTCAAGTACCTGACAGAATCCCAAATAGTAGCAAGATTGATGCTACTGATCCCAGGGACAAGCAGTGGCTTTTCCCATGTCTATCTCAATAGCAGACTTTGGACTTTTTCTTTAGGAACTTGCCCAAACCTTTTTTAAACCCAGATATACTAATCACTGATACCACATCCTCTGGCAATGAGTTCTAGAGCTTCACTATTCGTTGAGTGAAAAAATATTTCCTCCTGTTCGTTTTCAAACAGCCAGAACGTATTTTATTTGTGAGAAGCAGGACAACCATCTTACTTGTCACCGCCAATGAAGAAAGCCCTAGCTGATCTTTATTAATCACTACCCAAACAACCCCTGACACAGGTGCTGCACGCCGAAACATGGCTCATGTCAGGTCATTTAGGCAAAGAATTGATGTTCAAGGTGTATGAAGAAATTATGTCCCAATTTTGAAGGCTCCTGGTTCTTCTTTTTGCTACTTGGACTTTGTGCTGTACTTCGGACCCTCTCCTTGTTGCCTTGTTTTCAAAGTAGTACCATGTAATTTCCTTGAGTGCCCCCCTAGTCTTTGTACGTTTTGAAAGAGTAAAAAATTGCTTTAGGTTTACCCATTCTTTGCCACTTAGTATTTTATAGACCTCTATCATATCCCTCCTCAGCCATCTCTTTTCCAAGTTGAGGAGTCCTAACCTCTTAAGCCTTTCTACATATGAGAGTAAAGTGGTGTGGTAGCTGTGTTAGTCCACTTTTAAAGGTAATAAATAGAAATAAATCAAAACAGAGAAAAGAAAATAAGATGATATCTTTTTTATTGGACTAAATATAGTTTTTGAAGGTAACCCTTCTTCAGGTCAGAAATAAGCAAATGTTGATAAATATCAGAATATATCAGTGAAACAAAAAAGCATTCCAATGACAGTCTCACAGGAAGAGGGAGGGGAAAATCCTGTCTCCGCCAGAAAGAGTTGCCATAAAAAACTACAAAATAACCAAAACATTGACATTAAACCTGCAGACAAAAGAGGCTCTGTAGTGATTATGGATACACAAAGATACTTTGAAGAAGGACACAGGCAGCTGTTAGACAACACATACTACAGGAAACTAACCGAGGAACCCATGCAGGATTATATAAAACAGCTGGAAAAAACTTATCAAAAGACTTACAAAACAAGTACACCTACATCTAAAAAAAAAAAAAAACTCATTCCAAACCATCCTTCTATGGGCATGTTCTATATGCTACCTAAAATCCATAAATCTGGAAACTCTGCAGACCAATCATTTCTGGAATTGGCACATTTACAGAGGAAATATCTGGACTTATAGAGAGGATTCTTAAACACTTTGTGCACAAGACAAACAGCTTCATTCAAGACAACACAGACTTTTTGAACAAACCAAAAAATATCAAGCAGCTACCAGCGGATACTCTTCTGGTCACAAAGGATGTAGAAGCAATATACAGCAACATTCCCCATGCAGATGGCATAGCTGCATGTGATAAATTCCTAAAAACGCCACCCTGAACCAACAGTACTCACTGGAAACTATTATAAAATTAATCAAATTCATTCTAACTCACAACTATTTCCATTTTAACATTGATATCTACCTGCAAATCATGGCTATTGCTATGGGCACCCGGATGGCATCCCAATATTCACATTCAAATCAATTCTTATATACTGCTAATATCCCCTTTCCAGGGTTCAGTGTGGTTTACATCTAGGTGAGATAAAAGCAGGTAGTGTTAGTGTGAGATATGAGAAAACTAGACATCATTGATGCAATGTATGAGATCAAAAATATTATAAGAAAGGATAATGGGTGGTACTAGGGTTATTATGAAGCAGTCTTTGGGAAGAGAACGGTTTTTAGCCTCTTCAAGAAGCTAAGATAGCTGTCTTCTGTTCTCTTCTGATATCGAGTTGTCTCATAGACTGGACCAGGCATAGCAAAGTGGTCTTAGTCAACAGTTCAGAGGTGAAACCCTGTAAGATTCGAAAAACTAAACAAGCAGCTTTGAACCTGAGGCTTTCTGCTATGGGAAGGCAGTGCAATTTGTTGAGATGAGTTGAAACACTGGCTTATCTATTTAATCTGTATATTAGTCTAGCAGCTGTATTCTGTATGATTTGCAGTTTTTTCTGATATTGACACTTAATGCCAAAAAATAGACTGTTACAGTACTCCAACCACCTTATAATTGAAAGAGAAAAACGCCTAGATTTCGACCCAAATCTGGAGATAGACGTTTATCTCACAAAAACAAATAAATCGGTATAATGGAAAGCCGATTTTGGACGTTTTCAACTGCACTCCATCGCGGAAGCGTACAAAGTTGACGGGGGCGTGTCGGGGGCGTGTCGGAGGTGGAACTGGGGCGTGGTTATCAGCTGAGGAGAGATGATGAGGCATATTTTCAAAGCACTTTGAGAGGCTAAGTTCCATAGGTTTCTATGGAACTTTGGGAGGCTAAGTGCTTTGAAAATATGCCTCATTGGCGCCTTTCACCGATAATGGAAAAAAAGTATGCGTTTGTAGCTAGAATTTAGGGCACTTTTCCTGGACCCTGTTTTTTCACGAATAAGGCCCCAAAAAGTGCCCTAAATGACCAGATTACCACCAGAGGGAATCGGGGATGACCTCCCCTGACTCCCTCAGTGGTCACTAACCCCCTCCCACCACAAAAAATGATGTTTCACAACTTTTTATTTTCACCCTCAAATGTCATACCCACCTCCCTGGCAGCAGTATGCAGGTCACTGGAGCAGTTGTTAGGGGGTGCAGTGGACTTCAGGCAGGTGGACCCAGGCCCACCCCCCCACCTGTTACAATTGTGCTGCTTAATGCTTAGTCGTCCAACCCCCCCCAAACCCACTGTACCCACATGTAGGTGCCTCCCTTCACCCCTTAGGGCTATAGTAATGGTGTAGACTTGTGGGCAGTGGGTTTTGAGGGGGATTTGGAGGGCTCAAAACACAAGGGAAGGGTGCTATGCACCTGGGAGCTCTTTTACCTTTTTTTTTGTTTTTGTAAAAGTGCCCCCTAGGGTGCCCGGTTGGTGTCCTGGCATGAGAGGGGGACCAGTGCACTACGAATCCTGGCCCCTCCCACAAACAAATGCCTTGGATTTATTCGTTTTTGAGCTGGGCGCTTTCATTTTCCATTATCACTGAAAAACAAAAACACCCAGCTCATAAATTGTCGAATAAAACATGGACGTCTATTTTTTTCGAAAATACGGTTCGGTCCGCCCCTTCACGGACCTGTTCTCGGAGATAAACGCCCATGGAGATAGACGTTTTCGTTCAATTATGCCCCTCCACGTATAATGGATTATTTTGCATGCGAAGGGTGGAAGCTGGAGTTGTGGAAATAGCTGCATCTGTCTCTAGATTTCCTGTATATCAATGTTTGTATATAGCCATTGCTGATGGAAACTGTGGTGTCTAGAAAGCTGACTTTTTTCTGGGAAATAGTCAACTTTCAATTTGATTGTAGGACAGTATGTATTAAAGGAACTGTAAAATTGTTTGAGAGTTTCTTCTCCCTCAGTCCAAATCATTAAAATGTCATCAATATACCGGTAGTTTTTTAAGGATTTAGTTTGATTGGTTTCGGAAACGGGCCTTTTTTACTAGTATATATATATGTATGTATATATATACACATACATACATAACTTGAGATGACGTTATCACTATTTTTATGTTTTTATTTGTAGTTTTACCCCTGACACAGCCTGAGGGCGAAACGTGGCCACTTCGGGTATTGCTTTTATCTTGGTTTGAATAAATTATTTCTTTGTTTTTATATATGTGTATCAGCCTACTTTTTATAATAGACCTGGATGGGTCACTGTTGGAATCAAGACTTGGGGGAGACAGGGCAGAAGTCTAGGACCTGAAAGTTAATTGAGGTGAGGGTATAAGGCTGAAAATTTACTGAGTTGCTCTCTACCCTGGCATCAGTTCTGAAGTCATGTACATTTGTAAGAGCTGGTGTATATTGTGGATGGAATTGGACATAATAGAACAGCAGTCACAAAAAGAAAAAAGAGAGCTCACTGCAGCTTTAAAGGGAGATCCAGAGTTCCTCCTTTAACAAACTGAGAGAGGGGAGAGGACAGATGTAGTGCAGCAGAACTAGGACTGCCCCTACTATGTACAGGCGCCTGAGGAATTCAGCAGTAAGGAGTGTTGAATGGATCCTCAGTGCTGCTACTGTATTCCAGCAATAAAATAAAACCCTCTGGCTGACCTCACACGACACTTAGGTAGGCAGACTGGTGTCCTTTAGGTGAATTTTCTAGCAAGCGATGTAAGTAGCGGAGAAAGGTGTTGGGACTTGATATAACCACCTTTCAGTGGTTACAACCAAAGCAGGTTACATATTATATGCAGGTATTTATTTTGTATGTGGGGCAATAGAGGGTATTGACTTGGCCAATGTCACAAGGAGCTGCAGTGGGAATCAAACGCAGGTCTCCTGGATCAATGTCCACTGCACTAGCCACTAGGCCACTCCTCCACACCAGACTGTCAAGTATAATCAGTGGGAGGCTCTGGTGGCAGCCAACTCCTCCTAACTATAGAACTGGGACTCCTCCTTGTAAGGGAGTCTTAGGTTTGAATCTTCCACCTCTTACCATACCACAACTAGGAAGAAACTTCCAGCCTACCTTACTAACATAGTGCCTGGGCTAGAAAGCCTGTTAGCTGTGTCATTCAGACCAGTAAAAGGTTAAATGTAAGGAGATAGATTGAAGTGTGCAGGTGTCAGATTCACTGCCCTGTCTTGATCCCTTGAGGGATTGGGGACCCCTATACATCCCTGTTATTCTACTCCCAACGTAAGAGGAAGATAGGGTTACTATATTTGGTCCCCCTAAAAAGAGGACACATGCCCCGTCCCCCTGCCACACCCCACCCCTGTCCTGCCCCTGCCACACCCCACCCCGTCACGTATTGCCCCACCCCTTGCACCCCCACACCCCCCTAAGAGTGTCCTATCCCCTTACCTTACTCTACTGCCCTGGCGGTCTACTGACCTCTTTGGAGCAGAAAAGAGCCCCCTCTTTCCTGCCCAGAGCGTTGCCCTGCATTCTCTCTCATCCCCTTGCAATGCTGACTGTCGGCGGTCATTTTGAATCGGCGCCAGGAGTCCAGTACCATCAGCATTGCAAGGGGAAGAGAGAGAAAGCATGGCAATGCTCTGGGCAGGAAAGAGGGGGCTCTTTCCTGCCCCAAATAGGTCACTAGAGTAAGGTAAGGGGAGGGGATAGGACACCATTAGGCCCACCTGCCAGCCCATTTGTCCGCTGGCAGGCTGGCAAAACCCGCCCTGTTGCCCAGCCAAGTCCTCAAAAAGAGGACATGTCCAGGTAAAACCGGACATATAGTAACCCTAGAGCAGAGGTAGGCAATTCCAGTCCTCAAGAGCCGCAGGCAGGTCAGGTTTTCAGGATATCCACAATGAATATGCAGGAGATAGATTTGCAAGCACTGCCTCCTTGGAATGCAAATCTATCTCCTGCATATTCATTGTGGATATCCTGAAAACCTGACATGCCTGCGGCTCTCGAGGACCGGAGTTGCCTACCCCTGCCCTAGAGGAAGAGGAGACTGGCCTATTGCAGTGATTTCCAACAAGGCACCTAGGCCCTGATGCTCAAAGCTCTGGCACTAAAGTGAACAGTGCCTGCCCCATATCACAGCTACAGCGTAGAAAAATAGCCTTCCAATGCTCAAAGCTAATGACATTCAAATTACATCTGCACTGTGAGACTGAAAGTAAGGGGGAGGAATGTGCAGCTCTTGTGCAAATGGCCAGGCAAACCCTGAAGTGAAACACATATAACAACACCATTTTTTTTGTGCCTTTAAATATAAGTTTCTCAATTTTTTATTTTACTTGACTTATATTTAAGCGCAGAAACACTTTCAGGTTTGCTTGGACTCACACACATTTGTTTCTCAGTATCAGCGCTTAGAGGCTTGCATGTGCTTCCATCCACTTCTGAAAGAAATCAAAACTGGCTGATTTTAAATAGAAAATCAAAAGGAATCTCTTTAAACACCTCAATGCCAGTTTCGAGCTGGTGGTTGGTTTCCAGCAGTAAGAACAGGGTTTGTTTGTATGTTATTCTCTGAGCATTGGGAGCAGGAGCGTAGTCAGACCTCACGGTGGGAGGGGGCCAGAGCCCGAGGTTGGGGCACATTTTGAGTACCGCCTCGCCTCCTCGCCTCTCCCCGCCTCGTCTCGCCCCCCCCCCCCCCCGCCTTGCCTTGCCTCCTCGCCTCCCCTGCAAAAGCAAATACCTTTGCTGTCGAGGGTCCCCAACCCCCGCCAGGCGAAGCCTTCTTCAGCGCCGGTCTCCGGCGCAGCTGCGTTTGCTGCCCTGATCTTCTTTCTTCTTGCTCCTCCTGTGCATGCTGACGCTCCGTCTCAGTCTCACATAAAGGAGCGTCAGCGTGCACAGGAGGAGCAAGAAGAAAGAAGAGCAGGGCAGCAAACGCAGCTGCGCCGGAGACCGGCGCTGAAGAAAGCTTCGGCTGGCGGGGGTTGCGGATCCCCACCAGCCAAACCAGGGACCCAGATGAAATTTGCGGGGGCCCAGGCCCCCGTAGCTACGCCCCTGATTGAGAGGGTATAGCAAATTACCTAAAAATCCTTTTGACTATTTTGAAATACAATTTGTGGTCATCTTTCGCATGCATGTTGTTTCCGTTAAAGCCCTCTAAAAATTCTGCACAGATTAACACCTGAACTAGTCCAGCACTAATCAGCTCTAATGCCGACATTAGATTCTTAGCATTGGCCCCCTGGACCACAAATCTTGTGGTTCAGAGATAAAACATCTTAAGGCAGAAGGTCTAAAGAGTTTATCACCTCTGCAGGAGAGTCTGGGTGTTCAAGCAGAGCTAAAAGAGTCATAATCAGAAAGTCAGCATTTGGAGTTCAGTCTCTCAGGAGTCGATGCTCAAAGGTTCAGGGCTGCCAAGAGGGGAGAGGCAAAATTTCCCGGGCTCAGGCCTCCAAGGGGGGCCTGGCGCTGGGGTCTCTCTCTCTCCTGCTCCTGATGGGACCTGGGTGATCATGACCCAACAGGAGCAGGAGAGAGAAAACTTCGTTGCCGGGCCCCTCTTGCATTGCCTGCCTAGCAGCTGCTGGGCCCTCAGGCCGCACTTGCTCAGTTTTGAAACCAAGCATGTGCGACCTGAGGAAAGCAGCTGCAGGGGCAGGCAATGCTGGGCAGAGGAAGGAGCTGCGCTGCCCAGCCAAGGTACTTTAGGGCAGGAGGATGGGCGGTGGCAGTGGTGATGACGATTCTGGGGGGAGGGGGCGGCGGCCCTGCCCCGGGCCCAGCTCACTTTCTCAGCGGCCCTGCAAAGGTCGACGGTAGGGTCCTCACAGATCTTAGCACAAGAAAATAGCCACAGCATGCTCAAATTAATGGGCATGCAAATTATTGAACAAAAAAAAAAATCTGCAGCTTAGCGCGAAAAGTCAAGTTTCCTGTCAGTGCATTAAACTTGATATTAAAATTTTTTTAAAGAAAAACACGTGCCAAAAAACAGTCGGCTCACCCCCCCCCCCCCCCCCATATTAAAAAATATATATTTCTGGGTGGTATAATGGCCCCCTGCCTCCTCTCTTCCACCCACACAATCCCAGTCTTAACCCTTCCCCCCATCCCATAACCCAAAACCATCCTTGTAGTCTAATTCCCCTCTTCCCTATCCCATACAAAGAGACTTCCCTAGTAGTCCAGTCCCCCCCCTGTACCTGGAAGAACTGAGACAGGAGCGATGCCCGCTCACTCTTGTCTCTGGGTGCTGGGCACTGCCATTTTGAAGATGATGTCGCCCAGAAATAGGAATGAGTGGGCATGGCTCCTGTCTCTCTTATTCCAGGTACGGGGGATCTTGGGTTGGGCTCATGGGTGGGTGGGGAGCACTAGACTTCATGGGAGGTATCTATTTATGGGACCAGGACTGGGATTGTGAAGGGGGACTACCAGGGAGGTTTTTGTTTATGGGACGGGGGGGGGGGGGAGGGGTTGAGACCACTATTGTGTGGGAGGGAGGGATGCAAGGGGCTATTAGACCACCCTGGAATTTTTTTAAATATGGGGGGTCTTGACCGGATCAAGTTGGGCCAAATCAGGCTCGCGGCTTGTGGGAGGAGCAATCTGGGGCAGGGTAGTCGGGCTCCTCTACCAACCCTTCTACGCTGCCTGAGACCTGATGCAAAATTTTCTGCACTAAACACACTTGGGAAACTTGTTTTTTTTTTTTTTAAGTAAATTTTATTCGATTTTTAAGGGTAACAAACATCCAAATTCAATACAAAATAGCAATGTTTTATAACTTCCATTCCATAAGAGAAACTATATGGTAACAGACAGTACTTATAAATATATCAATATAGAACAATAAGACATGTAACTAGATTAAAAAATTGAATAATGTTGTAGTAGTTCAAAAGCTTGAACTGAGTGAATACACGAGTATACAGATAAATTAAGCTTATATACACTTTAATAGTAGTTATATGATTAGTAATTAAATAAAAAATGAGAAGAGGGGGGGGGGGAAAGGGGATTTAGATATCTAACTTTTTAAAAATATTGTAGCAGGGTAGTTAAAGACTAATGGTTTCAGCATCCGAACTGAAACCATTAGAGAATTTGGGACATACTAATGACAGCTCTAGTCCAGTGCTAATCGTCTTTAGCACTGGCATTAGGTTTTGAACATGGAGGCCTCAGTGTTTCCATCAAGAGAGCCAGCCAACTGTAAGTAATAACTAACTGATAGCAGCACCGATAATTGTGGTAGGAAATAAGAGTTAAAGGATGTGCCCCAGTTACTGTTCTAATTGTTACATGTTGAAGCTGTAATTAACTCTAAAGATCTTTGTAAAATTCTGGTTCAAAATAAGCTTGCTGAGTCGATTGAGTTATTAAGTGTGGAGAATTAAAAGTCTGAACTGCTTGTTTGGCCTTCTGGCATAAGCCAGCCTCAGCCCTTGGTCCCAGAATCTGTAAATTTGGATGTATACCCAGTTTCCCACTCCACAGGGATGCACTAGGCAAAGGCATTAACCAGTAGAGGAGTGGCCTAGTGGTTAGAGCACTGGTCTTGCAATCCAGAGGTGGCCGGTTCAAATCCCGCTGCTGCTCCTTGTGATCTTGGGCAAGTCACTTAACCCTCCATTACCTCAGGTACAAACTTAGATTGTGAGCCCTCCTGGGACAGAGAAATATTCAGTGTGCCTGAATGTAATGCACCTTGAGCTACTACTGAAAAAGGAGGAGTGGCCTAGTGGTTAGGGTGGTGGACTTTGGTCCTGAGGAACTGAGTTTGATTCTCACTTCAGGCACAGGCAGCTCCTTGTGACTCTGGGCAAGTCACTTAACCCTCCATTGCCCCCAGGTAAGCCGCATTGAGCCTGCCATGAGTGGGAAAGTGTGTGTTACAAATCTAACAAAAATAAATAAATATGTTCTGCTGATTCAGCTGGGAAGAAAAGGCAAAGCAATTCCCTTGGAGAGATATAATTTGCTGTCTAGAGTTCCAGAGAAAAGAAGGGTGTGGTCTTCTGCTGAAGAGACTCTGTGGCAGCAGTTTGAACCAAAAAGCAGCCCCTGAACAGATGGCAATAGAACAGAAATTCTCCAGCCTTGTGTATCAGGAATCTGACTCAATGGAATTCTTAGAGCAAGGTACAGACTGCCTTTAAGGGACAAAAGTTTGTTTCAAACTTTCTTTGAATGTTTTGCTTTTGGCTGAGCTTGTAAGCACTTAAAAATCTGTTTTTCTTTGTCGCAGAATATTGCAAGTGGCAAAGGAATGGAATGAGTGAAAACTCAAGAACTGCTAAAGCATTAGCAGTTTAATGGAAGAACGAACTTCTTTCAGGGCGGTAAAGAAACATTGGCTAGTACAGAGAGAGAGACAGACAGACAGACAGAGATTTGGACTAAGGAAAAGGACTTTGGTGTTGAAGTTGAGAATAATTGAACTTTAGAGGGCCATTGTAAATAAGATTTTGTATTTTCTAAACGACTAACTTGAACTTTATTTTGTTGTGAGCCCATGACTAGAAGAGCAGTGCTATAGTTCTGGTACTAATGGACTAAGGATACCTATTTGGAGTCCCCGAAAAAGTGTATATGGATAGCCCTTCTGCTGAGGCTGGGGAGGGACATAGGCTGTTGCTGACCAAAGAATAAAGCCAGAAACTATTGCTTCAACATATGTCATAGACATGACAATATGTACGTACGCAAAGCATGTGATGACCTGCATATTTCATAAAGTTTTCGTAAATCAGAATTCACCCATGTTCTGCCTAAAACCCACCCACACCTGTACAAGTATGCATTCTTGTTACTGTATGTGCACGGGGGGGGGGGGGGGGGGGGGGGGGGGGGGGGGTTAACTTTATATGCAGCATTTTACATATGCATATTGACATTTGCCCCTCCCCACCCTTTATAAAAGTATCCCCTAATTCAGAGTGGGAACCACGGTCTTCAAGGTCCACACCTCAGTAGGGTTTTCAGGATTCCCACAATGAATATGTATGAGATCTATTTACATCTAATGGAAGAAGTACATGGAAATTGATCTTATGTATATTCATTGTGAAAACCTTGAACGCCCGACTGGGTTGTGGCCCTCAAGAACCATGGTTGCCCATCTCTCTAATTGCATGGTACAAGCACCACGTCAACAACACCTACTGTACCTCAATGGAACTCACCTTGAACAACTACTGAAAAGGCAAAAGCTAAATCTAAATAAACAAACCTGTAATCAAATGCTAATATAAAATTACTGTCTGCAACTACCTACTAACTGTCCATTTAAAAAAAAAAAAAATAGCCTGGGCCTTGCTTCGTACCTTCTATTTTTCAAAAGTTTGGAGAAATAAAGAATAGCATGACCCAGCGTGATATTATTCCCTTGAATTACTGGGCCTACCTCCTTAATCTTCATACTAATTAGTGTCAACACATTAAGAGCTATAATATTCATAACAAATCAAGGAGACTTGGAACATATTTTTACCAGTAATAACAAAGTAATTGAGTGAAACAAATGCCCTGGGTGCATTTAGCAACCACTTGCTCTGGCTTTGAGGAGGTGGGCTTCAGCAAATAGTGCATGTGCCATGATTACAATATTATATAGTGATATCTGCAGCTTGTGTGTGCACATATGATGAACTTGTGTTCTATAGACTTTCCAGTCCTGTCTCCCTTTCCAACATTTTCAGTACTAATCATGATCAAGCCAGTTCCAGAAGTGTAAACTTAAGAATTTTACTATGGGCTTCACTCCAGCTGCTTATTTTAGGAAAGCAGGTTAGGCAGTTATGCCCAGTTTGAGTTTCAGATCCAGATTCTCTCTCTTTCCAAAAGAAGAGATCAATGCAACCAATAGGCAAGCTATCTGCCTTTCTAGCATGCATGAATATGCTGTGGAAATAAGACACAATTATAATCACAGTATGTGCTATCATTTAATATTAGTAGTAACAAAAATATTAGCATAAAACAATCCGGTCACTTTGCCAAAAAATTGTTAGAAACATAGAAATATGATGGCAGATAAAGGCCATATGGCCCATCCAGTCTGCCCATCCTCTGTAATTCCTAACTCTTCCTTTTACTAAGCGATCCCACATGCTTATCCCATGCCTTTTTAAATTCTGGAATAGTCCTCAACTCCACAACCTCCTCTAGGAGGCAGGGGCGTAGCCACGGCTGGGCCTGGATGGGCCCAGGCCCACCCACTTTTGCTACAGGCCCGCCCCGCCCGCGACAGCCCCCTGCACTGACCTGAAGCGCGTTCTCCCTCCAATCCAGCACCGGCGATCATAGCCAGCCTTCTACCACGTCCAGCAGGAAGTTGCAGAGTAGTTGGGATGCGCCTGAGAAGAAGCTCCGACGACGCGCGCTGGACATGGTAGAAGGCTGGCTATGATCGCCGGTGCTGGATTGGAGGGAGAACGCACTTCAGGTCAGTGCAGGGGGCTGTCGCGGGTGGACACAAAATGTGGTGGTGGTGGGCAGCGGAGGGCGGGGGGTGGATGGTGGAGAGGAAAGAGGTCTGTGCCCACCCAGTCCACCTCCAGGTCCACCCAAAAATTAATCGCTGGCTACGCTACTGCTAGGAGGTCGTTCCACGCCTCCACCACACTTTCTGTGAAATAGTACTTCCTTAGATTATTCCTAAGCCTATTCCCTCTTAGCTTCATCATATGCCCCCTCATTCCAGAGCTCTCCTTCAGTTGAAAAAGGCTCTCTTCCTGTACATAAATGCCCTTGAGATATTTAAACATCTCTATCATGTCTCCTCTCTCCCAGCGTATACATGTTGAGGTTCATAAGCCTGTCCCTATAATTTTTGCGATCAAGACCACTTACTAATTTTGTAGCCGCCCTCTGGACCAACTCCATCCTGTTTATATCTTTCTGTATGTGCGGTCTCCAGAACTGCACGCAGTACTCCAAATGGGGCCTCACTAGAGACTTATACAATTTCACTGTCACCTCCTTTTTCCTGCTGATCATGCCTCTCTTTATGCACCCAAGCATTCTTAGGTAAATGTTTTGTTAAGGTGGCATACGATTTAATGTACATTTTATAATTAGGTTTCTCTAATCTTGGCTCTGATGCTCCATGTGATTCCCACTAAAGTGCGGAGAGCTTGAGTGCAGGAATGCATTTTGTTTTCATAAGTCTTTGAAAAGTAGTGTAATAATACAACTTTCAGTAAGGATTATAGAAAATTCAGGATTTTGATTTAGTATTCATGCGAGTATGTAGATGTACCAAAACTTTAAGTTTCAATCTAGTGTAGATTGCTAATCAGGCCCATATCAACAGCAGTCATAATAACCCTCCTTCCTTCTCTTTTCTGTCTGACCTACTGCTGCCTCCATCTCATCTCTAATTGACCTCTCCTTTTTCTTTTTGTTTGTGAGAGGTCTTATACTCAAATAGAATATAGAGACAATTGGTTACAATATTAGGAAAATGTAGCTGGATTCTTCAGTCTAAACCTATGTAAATTGTTTTGCAAAGAAAATCTATATGCATTGACTTGAGAATACAATGAAGACATAACAATCACACCCAGATGCCTCCCCTCAAAGTATGACCATACTCTCAAAACATGCACACTTTTAGCCATACTGAAATTTTAGACTGCTAAGTGTGGGCGAGTAGTAATTTACACCCGTATACACTAAAATTTGGTCATATGGAGCAGATAGTTGTGAACAAAATGTGAGTACATCAGTGCGGTCCTGCAATCATTAGAAAGTTTGGAGAAACTTCTGAACATAGGCCTAATGATGCCAAGTCTGACTATGCATGTATCACAACACATCAAGTAAGGAGACTACAGACGCTCTAGAGCAGAGCGTTTGTAAGACAGATCATGTAACCCCACTTCTCTGTACTTTACATTGGCTACCAGTTTCTCATTCATCCCACTTTAAACATCTTTGACTCTTCTCTCTCCTTCTCTGCTCATATCCAGCAGATTGCCAAGACCTGTCGTTTCTTTCTTTACAACATCCGTAAAATCCGCCCCTTTCTTTCCGAGCACTCTACCAAAACCCTCATCCACACCCTTGTCACCTCTCGTTTAGACTACTGCAATCTGCTTCTTGCTGGCCTCCCACTTAGTCACCTCTCCCCTCTCCAGTCGGTTCAAAACTCTGCTGCCCGTCTCATCTTCCGCCAGGGTCGCTTTACTCATTCTACTACTACTACTACTACTACTTAACATTTCTAGAGCGCTACTAGGGTTACGCAGCGCTGTACAATTTAACAAAGAGAGACAGTCCCTGCTCAAAGAGCTTACAATCTAATAGACAAGTGAACGGTCGGTCCGATAGGGGCAGTCAAATTGGGGCAGTCTGGATTCACTGAACGGTAAGGGTTAGGTGCCGAACACAGCATTGAAGAGGTGGGCTTTAAGCAAAGACTTGAAGACGGGCAGGGAGGGGGCTTGGCGTAAGGGTTCAGGAAGGTTGTTCCAAGCATAGGGTGAGGCAAGGCAGAATGAGCGGAGCCTGGAGTTGGCGGTGGTGGAGAAGGGCACTGAGAGGAGGGATTTATCCTGTGAACGGAGGTTACGGGTGGGAACGTAAGGGGAGATGAGGGTAGAGAGGTAGTGAGGGGCAGCAGACTGAGTGCATTTGTAGGTAAGAAGGAGAAGCTTGAATTGAATGCGGTATCCGATCGGAAGCCAGTGAAGTGACCTGAGGAGAGGGGTGATATGAGTATATCGGTTCTGGCGGAATATGAGACGTGCAGCAGAGTTCTGAACAGACTGAAGGGGGGATAGATGGCTAAGTGGGAGGCCCCTCTCCTCAAGACCCTTCACTGGCTCCCTATCCGTTTTCGCATCCTGTTCAAACTTCTTCTACTAACCTATAAATGTACTCACTCTGCTGCTCCCCAGTATCTCTCCACACTCGTCCATCCCTACACCCTTTCCCGTGCACTCCGCTCCATGGATAAATCCTTCTTATCTGTTCCCTTCTCCACTACTGCCAACTCCAGACTTCGCCTTTTGTCTTGCTGCACCCTACGCCTGGAATAAACTTCCTGAGCCCCTACGTCTTGCCCCATCCTTGGCCACCTTTAAATCTAGACTGAAAGCCCACCTCTTTAACATTGCTTTTGACTCGTAACCACTTGTAACCACTCGCCTCCACCTACCCTCCTCTCTTCCTTCCCATTCACATTAATTGATTTGATTTGCTTACTTTATTTATTTTTTGTCTATTAGATTGTAAGCTCTTTGAGCAGGGACTGTCTTTCTTCTATGTTTGTGCAGCGCTGCGTATGCTTTGTAGCGCTATAGAAATGCTAAATAGTAGTAGTAGTAGTAGTACTTTTAAAGCTTATCACTGGGGGACTCCACCTTATCTATCTTCACCTATTATTCTCTACACCGCTCACCAGCCTCTTCGTTTCTTATATGCTAATCGTCTTGTTCTTCCTTCCCCAAAGTTGGCTCACTAGGAATCCACTCGCAATTCTGCTTTCTTCTTTCTAGCACTCAAATTATGGAATGTTCTTCCTCCTGTTCTGTGTTCTGAAACTTCTTTCCCCCGGTTTAAAATGCTGCTAAAGACACATTATTTCGAGTTAGCTTTTAATGTAACTCATCAATAAAGAATTCCAGTTCAATCCATTCAGTTATTCTTTTTGATTTCATTGCATTTAACTTTTGAGTGTGGCTTCTGTCTAGTTTTATTGGCATTCCAGGAGTGGCCTAGTGGTTAGGGTGGTAGACTCTGGTCCTGAGGAACTGAATTCAATTCCCACTTCAGGCACTGCCCCTTGTGACTCTGGGCAAGTCACTTAACCCTCCATTGCCCCAGGTACAAATAAGTACCTGTATATGTAAGCCGCATTGAGCCTGCCATGAGTGGGAAAGCACGGGATACAAATTTAACTTAAAAAATTCCTTTCTATCTTTTGATTATATAATCTGCCTTGACTGTTTTCAGGATTTGGTGGTATATCAAGCCTAATTAATAAACATAAATATAGAAAGCAAGTGGATGTTTGAGGGTGAATTCTATTTCTGATAGTGTTCTGCTTATCTAAAGTATATAGGTATGAATGCACTTCTGAGGTTAAATTGCCTATACTCGCTGGATTCCCCCTCCATTATTAAGCAGATCAAAACAAGACTTAATCTGATCCCCTATCACATATCATTGTTTGAAATATTGGTTATGGTAAAAATGCAATGCATGACATGACATTTGTACGTTTACCAAAGATATTTTTTTTATCAGTAACTTAGTTGTGTACTATCCCACTTTATTTGGAGAACTAAAAGACTTTGGATTGCAAGAAAGGTATTAAGCAACAGTAAAAATAAAAAAAAGGGAGGCCTTTACATAGCAACATAGAAAATGATGACAAATAAAGACTATGAGGGGCATTTTCGAACGGGGACGACCATCTCTAAGGGCACCCATCTCTGAGGACATCGCGAAGGGGCGGGGCATCCCATATTATCGAAACAAGATGGACGTCCATCTTTCATTTCGATAATACAGTCGGGGATGCCCAAATCTCAACATTCAGGTCGACGTAAGAGATGGTGGACCTTAGAGATGGGCGACCTCGGTTTTCGGCGATAATGGAAACAGAGGATGCCCATCTCAAAAATGACCAAATCCAAGGCATTTGGTCATGGGAGGAGCCAGCACTCATATTGCACTGGTCCCCTGACATGCCAGGACACCAACCGGGCACCCTAGGGGGCACTGCAGTGGACTTCAGAAATTGCTCCCAGGTGCATAGCTCCCTTACCTTCGGTGCTGAGACCCCCAAAACCCCACTCCCCACAACTGCACACCACTACCATAGCCCTTAGGGATGAAGGGGGCACCTACATGGGGGTACAGTGGGTTTCGGATGGGTTTTGGAGGGCTCACATTTACCACCACAAGTGTAACAGGTTGGAGGGTGGGCCTGGGTCCGCCTGCCTGAAGTGCACTGCACCCACTAAAATCTGCTCCAGGAACCTGCATACTGCTGTGATGGAGCTGGGTATGACATTTGAGGCTGGCATAGAGGCTGGAAAAAAATGTTGTTTAATTTTTTTGGGGGTGGGTGGGAGGGGGTTGGTGACCACTGGGGAAGTAAAGGGAGGTTATCCCCGATTTCCTCTAGTGGTCATCTGGTCAGTTCGGGCACCTTTTTGAGACTTGGTCCTGAAAAAAAAGGGACCAAGTAGTCGGCCAAATGCTCGTCAGGGACGCCCTTCTTTTTTCCATTATCGGCCGAGGATGCCCATGTGTTAAACATGCCCCCGTCCCGCTTTTAGTACACTGCCGACACGCCCCCGGGAACTTTGGTCATCCCCGCGAAGGAAAGCAGTTGAGGACGCCGAAAATTGGCTTTCGATTATGCCGATTTGGGTGACCATCTCCCGATTTGTGTCGGAAGATGGGCGCCCTTCTCTTTCGAAAATGCCCCTGTAAACGACCTATTCAGTATGCCCATCTATTCGGTCTACTATCCTTTTATAACTGGACCATTCCCTTTAAAAACATTTAGGCTGACTTTTGCTAAGAAGATATTCTATTAAAGGTAACCAGATATGTTTACTGATTAATTTTAATCAGATATTCAGTTAACTTTCTGGTTAAGCAACTGAACTTACTTCCCTAAAGTTAACCGTTTAACTTTGTCTGGTTAAGTTCTGAATACTGATTTTTCTAGCCAGATAACTGACAATGCTGAATATGAGCACTGTCCAGGTAAGATTTTTAGCTGTGCCTCTAGCATGCTTTTTTCTCCTTTTATAACAAATGGACTGGACACAATAAAAGCAATTTCTGGGGAAGGAGCAGAAAAGAGGAGTATAAGCAGTGCAAACATTCTCTGAGTAACTCACAAAGAGGGGCATTTTCGATATGACATCTAAGTCCGACTTTGGACGTTTTGCACAAACCGTCCAAATTCCAAAAAGGAAAGAAGGTTATTTTCGAAAAAGAAAAAAAAAAAATCTCTCTTTTTTTTTTTTTAAATACTGTTTTGAACAAGGTTTTATACTTAGGATGTTTTGTTTTTTAGTCTATTTAAAAAAAAAAAAAAAATAAGTGCAAAATGTAGAGATTCATGCCACTGAGATGTAGAAGTCAGCATTTTTAGTACACTGGTCCCCCAGACATCCCAGGAAAGCAGTGGGGCACCCTAGAGGGCACTTCTGCGCATGTGATAAAAATGCTCCCAGGTACACATCTCACCTATGCTCCCTTATCTTATCCCCTGAGCCCTCCAAAACCCACCCAAAACCCATTGTCCCACACCACTACAATAGCCCTTATGGATGATGGGGGACCACAGTTACAGTAGGGTTTTGGTGACTGTGGGAGGGGTCACAGTTTCCACCACAAGTGTGACAGGTAGAGGGAGATAGGGACCTAAGTCCCCCATTCCATAATGCACTGCACAGACTACTACAGTATTCCAGAGACCTGCATGTTGCTCTAATAGACCTGACTTTAACAACTGAGGCTGTCACAGAGGCTGGTAAGTCATATTTTTAGTCACATTTTTGGGAGTGGTAGGGGTCAGTGACTACTGGGGGGTATTGGAAGCTCATCCCTGGTTCCCTCCAGTGGTCATCTGGTAATTTAGGGCACCTTTTTGTGCCTTATTCATTATAAAAACAGGTCTATCTCAAAATGTCTTAGTTTTAGTCCTGGATGGTTTTGCTTTATTCCATTATGACTGAAAAACATCTAAGGAACACCCAAATTCCCACCCTTAACCCGCCCTGACATGCCCCCATGAGATTTGGATGCACTGCAGAAGAACAACATAGAAATACGTCTGAAAACTAGGTTTTTGAAAATACTGATTTGGATGATTTTGTGAAGGAAAAACGTCCAAATGCTGCTTTATGCCAATTTTTAGACATTTTTCTCTTTCGAAAATGAGCCCCAAAGTCAGCTAGATTAAACTTTTGAATATTGAGCTCTCTTGTTAACTGGTGTAAAGATATTCAGGAAAACAGGATTTAACTTATGAAAGATCTAATCAGTCATAAGTGTGAAGTTAAACCACCAGTCTGCAGGTGGCTTAGTTTCCAGAAGGGTCACCAGGTGACAGTATACCTGTACTTCGCTTGGCTGACTGGCCACCTTAGTCTGTTTTGCACTTGTCTTATCCCCTTGGTGGCCATCTTCTTCCTGCCTGAATAGATATATAAACCCTTCCCTCAAGCCTCTTTGACTGAGGTTGGTCTTTCCTTTTTGGTGTCTGCTTGTGCTTTGGTTGCCTGCTATGCCTCAGTCCTGATTCTTCTTACTAGAAGTTCCTTGATCTTGTATCAGTTCCTGCTGGGCCTCAACCTTGTTTGGCCTTTGTAGCTTCATGGTGAGTGCCCTGCGCTCATGTCTCCAGTCTCCTTTCTTTATTCCCCTGGCTTCTGTACTCACTTTGAGTTCTAGGTTTAGACAGTGCTTTTTTTGTAGAAAAAAAGGTGCCGGTACTCATTGTGGGCGGGGTCACCACACATGGCACCGCCCCTATTATAGCCACACCCCTTATACCAGCCATAGCGCATATAAACAGACATCATTGAAAATATTATACTAGTATAGGAGAAAAAATAATGTGATTTTTTTTCATTATAAATAATTTCTGTAAGCTGTTACAGCTCCAGTATATCCAGTGCAAAATAAGACAAATTCCAAATACTAAAATGAAAATAAAATGATTTTTTTCTACCTTTGTTGTCTGGTGACTTTGTTTTTCTATCCATATTGGTCCCAGTCTCTGATTCTGCTGCTCTCTATCTGTTCTCTTAACTCCGTTTCCAGGGCTTCCTTTCCATTTATTTCTTTACTTTCCTCCTTTCTTCTTCTTTTGTTGCCCTGCATCCATAAGTAAAAGCTGGGTCCTCCTCCATGGAATTGACTGGAGGAGGTATAACATGGTTCCAGCTTTTGCCTATTTTCTCCATCCATGTGCAGTTTTTCTCCTCTCTTCCCTTTCCCTCATCTCCATCCATGCGCATCTTCTTTTTTCTTTCCTCCCCTCCATTCATGTCCAGCACTTCTCCTCTCTCTTTCCCTCCATCCATGTCCAGCATTTCTCATCTCTCTTCCCTCATCTGTATCCATATAAAGCAATAATTCTCTCTCCCCTCTCCTCCATCCAAGTCAGCATTTCTCCTCTCTCCTAGCCAACTCCTCCATCCATCCATGTCCAGCAATTCTCCTCTATCTCCTGCTCTCCTCTCCATCCATTTCTAGCATTTCTCCTCTCTCCCCTCTCATCCATGTCCAGCAATTCTTTCTTCCCTGTCCTCCCCTCCCCGTCCAGCGATTCTCCTCTCTCCCCTCCATGTCCAGAAATTCTCTCTTCCCTGTCCTCCCCTCCCCGTCCAGCGATACTCCTCTCTCCCCTCCATGTCCAGAAATTCTATCTTCCCTGCCCTCCCCTCCATGTCCAGCAATTATCTCATCCCTGCCCTCCCATCAATGTCCAGCAATTCTCTCTCCCCTGCCCTTCCCTCCCATCCCATGTCCAGCAATTCTCTCTCCCCTGCCCTTCCCTCCCATCCCATGTCCAGCAATTCTCTCTCCCCTGCCCTTCCCATGTCCAGCAATTCTCTCTCCCCTGCCCTTCCCTCCCATCCCATGTCCAGCAATTCTCTCTCCCCTGCCCTTCCTATGTCCAGCAATTCTCTCTCCCTTGCCCTTCCCTCCCATCCCATGTCCAGCAATTCTCTCTCCCCTGCCCTTCCCCCCCATCCCATTGATTTCCAGCAATTCTCTTTCCCCTGCCCTTCTCTCCCATCCCGTCCAGCAATTCTCTCTCCCCTGCCCTTCCCATGTCCAGCAATTCTCTCTCCCTTGCCCTTCCCTCCCAGCCCATCACATGTCCAGCAATTCTCTCTCCCCTGCCCTTCCCATGTCCAGCAATTCTCTCACCTCTGCCCTTCCCTCCCATCCCATGTCCAGCAATTCTCTCTCCCCTGCCCTTCCCTCCCATCCCATGTCCAGCAATTCTCTCTTCCCTGCCCTTCCCTCCCATCCCATTGATTTCTAGCAATTCTCTCTCCCCTGCCCTTCCCATGTCCAGCAATTCTCTCTCCCCTGCCCTTCCCTCCCATCCCATGTCCAGCAATTCTCTCTCCCCTGCCCTTCCCTCCCATTGATTTCCAGCAATTCTCTCTCCCCTGCCCTTCCCTCCCATCCCATTGATTTCCAGCAATTCTCTCTCTCCTGCCCTTCCCTCCCATCCCATTGATTTCCAGCAATTCTCTCTCCCCTGCCCTTCCCATGTCCAGCAATTCTCTCTCCCCTGCCCTTCCCTCCCATCCCATTGATTTCCAGCAATTCTCTCTCCCCTGCCCTTCCCTCCCATCCCATGTCCAGCAATTCTCTCTCCCTTGCCCTTCCCTCCCATCCCATGTCCAGCAATTCTCTCTCCCCTGCCCTTCCCTCCCATCCCATTGATTTCCAGCAATACTCTTTCCCCTGCCCTTCTCTCCCATCCCGTCCAGCAATTCTCTCTCCCCTGCCCTTCCCATGTCCAGCAATTCTCTCTCCCTTGCCCTTCCCTCCCAGCCCATCCCATGTCCAGCAATTCTCTCTCCCCTGCCCTTCCCTCCCATCCCATTGATTTCTAGCAATTCTCTCTCCCCTGCCCTTCCCTCCCATCCCATGTCCAGCAATTCTCTCTCCCCTGCCCTTCCCTCCCATCCCATTGATTTCCAGCAATTCTCTCTCCCCTGCCCTTCCCTCCCATCCCATTGATTTCCAGCAATTCTCTCTCTCCTGCCCTTCCCTCCCATCCCATTGATTTCCAGCAATTCTCTCTCCCCTGCCCTTCCCATGTCCAGCAATTCTCTCTCCCCTACCCTTCCCTCCCATCCCATTGATTTCCAGCAATTCTCTCTCCCCTGCCCTTCCCTCCCATCCCATGTCCAGCAATTCTCTCTCCCCTGCCCTTCCCATGTCCAGCAATTCTCTCTCCCTTGCCCTTCCCTCCCATCCCATGTCCAGCAATTCTCTCTCCCCTGCCCTTCCCTCCCATCCCATTGATTTCCAGCAATTCTCTTTCCCCTGCCCTTCTCTCCCATCCCGTCCAGCAATTCTCTCTCCCCTGCCCTTCCCATGTCCAGCAATTCTCTCTCCCCTGCCCTTCCCATGTCCAGCAATTCTCTCCCCTGCCCTTCCCTCCCATCCCATTGATTTCCAGCAATTCTCTCTCCCCTGCCCTTCCCATGTCCAGCAATTCTCTCTCCCTTGCCCTTCCCTCCCATCCCATGTCCAGCAATTCTCTCTCCCCTGCCCTTCCCTCCCATCCCATTGATTTCCAGCAATTCTCTTTCCCCTGCCCTTCTCTCCCATCCCGTCCAGCAATTCTCTCTCCCCTGCCCTTCCCATGTCCAGCAATTCTCTCTCCCCTGCCCTTCCCATGTCCAGCAATTCTCTCCCCTGCCCTTCCCTCCCATCCCATTGATTTCCAGCAATTCTCTCTCCCCTGCCCTTCCCTCCCATCCCATGTCCAGCAATTCTCTCTCCCCTGCCCTTCCCATGTCCAGCAATTCTCTCTCCCTTGCCCTTCCCTCCCATCCCATGTCCAGCAATTCTCTCTCCCCTGCCCTTCCCTCCCATCTCATTGATTTCCAGCAATTCTCTTTCCCCTGCCCTTCTCTCCCATCCCGTCCAGCAATTCTCTCTCCCCTGCCCTTCCCATGTCCAGCAATTCTCTCTCCCCTGCCCTTCCCATGTCCAGCAATTCTCTCCCCTGCCCTTCCCTCCCATCCCATTGATTTCCAGCAATTCTCTCTCCCCTGCCCTTCCCTCCCATCCCATGTCCAGCAATTCTCTCTCCCCTGCCCTTCCCATGTCCAGCAATTCTCTCTCCCCTGCCCTTCCCTCCCATCCCATTGATTTCCAGCAATTCTCTCTCCCCTGCCCTTCCCTCCCATTGATTTCCAGCGATTCTCCCTCCCCTCCCCTCCCCTCCCATTACTTCCAGCGATTCTCCGCCTCTCTCATGCCCTCCCATCGACGTGCAGCGATTTTTCCGTCCCTCCCCTGCCCTCACCTCTCTCATATCCAGCGATTCTTATCTTCGTCCCCCAGCGTCCTCCTTCACTGCCTGCCAGCCAGTCGGACTCAGAAGCGAACGGTGCAGGCAGCGATTGGCTGGCAGCGTCGTAGCTTCCCTCTGCAAGTCCCGCCTACAACTTCCTGTTTACGCATAGGCGGGACTTGCAGAGGGAAGCTACGACGCTGCCAGCCAATCGCTGCCTGCACCGTTCGCTTCTGAGTCCGACTGGCTGGCAGGCAGTGAAGGAGGACGCTGAGGGACGAAGAATCGCTGGATATGAGAGAGGTGAGGGTAGGGGAGGGACGGAAAAATCGCTGCACGTCGATGGGAGGGCATGAGAGAGGCAGAGAATCGCTGGAAGTAATGGGAGGGGAGGGGAGGAGGAGAAAAAGGTGCCGGTACGCCGTACCGTTGCGTACCGGCACAAAAAAAGCACTGGGTTTAGACAACAAAGACCTGTCTCTGCCAGCACCAGAGGGTTCAATCAAAGGGAAAGTGGCCACTTCATGCGGAAGACCCTGCTCTATCTTTCCCTTGATCCAGGTTGCAACATCCCATGGAAAAATAGACCTTGCTTTCTAATTATTCCTGGTCCCCTCCCCCTTATTGGTAAGAACTATCACAAATGAGAAGGTTGGAGCTGAAACAATGAAATAAGATTTAATTTCTTTTACTTTTAAACACAGTGGTGGATAAATGAACATAGCTGGCAGAGTTCCCAGGCCCTGCAAGCAAGCAAGGTTGACGAATGGCAGTAGGTAAAAGAGTAAGGCAGTCAGAGATGTATGGTGGCATGCTTTTCATAAAGACTGGCAAGGATCCCAGATCCTACCAGCTCAAGAGCAAGAACTGCTGCCACAGATAAAGTGGCATGGATGGCAAGATTCCCAGGCCTCATCAGCTGAAGATGAAGTACGGTGGCAGAGAAAGCATGGTAGGAAAGTGAAATGAAAGAGAAAGAAAAAGGGGAAAGGAGGATTGTACTGTTTTAGGCAAAGTATAGTGCAGTTTAAATAGCCAGCATAAACCATCCCCAAGCAGAAGCTTTACCAGTAGACTCTCAATTCTTAAACAAATCTTTTTTCATTGTAGTACTCAGAATAAACAAAGAAAATCCAACTTACAGTTCGGTTGCTTATAAAAGAATTGTGGCCTTCTGCTCATAGAGTCTGTATCTAGCCACCTCAGAAGCAAGTAGATGGCCAGAACCTCAGCACAGTTTGAGAGGAAAAGCTGTAACACTCAAGGAAAATAAGGGGGAGAATTCAGAGAAAATAAATGGGGAATGACTTAGGCTAAGATGTCTCAGGGAATGACTTTGGGAGATGGTGAAAAATCTTGATGGAATTACAAAGGCAAGCTAAGAAAACTGGGCTCTCTAACACAGCCCAGTTAGAGAGCCCAATGCTGGCCCTAGCTCAGAGCTAACAGCCAATAGGGAAACCTCACAAGGAGTCAATCACAGGAACTGCAAATTATAGGAAAAGCAGTCCTAATACATAGTGCTATCTATTACACAAACAATGCAATTAAATATAAATAATACTAATATTAAATATACACCACAATATACCCTGCCTCCATGAATATGGGGGCAGAACAAGAATGTATGGGGATAATAGAGAGGGAAGGAAAGGGGACTGAGCAATATCCTTTGGAAATAGCAAGCAATTTTGGAGGGGTTAGAAGGCATTTACATGTGCTTATTCATGTAAATTAGTTTTTTTTAATACAATTTCTTTAGAAAAGCCAATATGTAGATGTGTAGGTTTGCTGCATTTACAAATTCCAAAGGGATATTGTGTAGGCATGGCGGGGGCAGACCTTTAATGTGTACTTTCCATTTTAGAAAAGGAATACAAGTGTATTTCAAAAACTATTCTTCTTGACATGTAAACCTTCTCCGAATCATGATTTTAGGGTTTTTTGCCAATGCTATGTAGCCCTCTCTTAGTACTTCAGGATATTAATACCAATGTTGGTGCTGCTTCACTTTGTGCTTTAGGGTCTTCCTGTCAATAGTTGGACTTGAGGTTATGAAGAGTGAGTGAGGGTACAATTGTGCTTATCCTGTTTCCAACAGTGACCAATCCAGGTTGCAAGTACCTGGCAAGATCCCAAAACAGTACAATACATTTTATGCTGCTTATCCTAGAAATAAGCAGTGGATTTTCCCCGAGTCCATCTTAATAGTGGCTTATAGACATTTCTTTTAGAAAGTTATCCAAACCTTTCTTTAAACCCCACCAAGCTAACTGCTTTTTACCACTTTCTCTGATAACAAATTCCAGAATTTTATTACATGTTGAATGAAGGAGTATTTTCTCTCCGATTTGTTTTAAATGTTCTACTTTGTAGCTTCATTGCATGCCTTCTAGTCCTAGTATTTTCGGAAAGAGTAAAGAAGCGATTCATGTCTACCCATTCCACTCATTATTTTATAGATCTCTATCATATCTCCCCTGCAATCTTTTCTCCAAGCAGAAGAACCCTGGCTGAGGAATGTAAAAGTATCCCATTGGGCAATTTCACAGTCTCTGGAACCAGCCTACATCAATGACAGTTATATTGGGTGTACAGTGTAATCTCCAGCTAGAGTTTTACATACCATAATTCTCTTCCAATTTCATTCCACATCCTAGACTTGTGTTGCTACCTTTAATACGTATAACCAAAATGCCCTAATACAGCTGCAATAATTTTGAGATAAATATATGTCACTTCTCATTCATATCTGTCTTTACCTTTGTCTATCTAGCCACATTGTGGAAAATAGAGAACTCTTGGGTGAACAGGTTTCTTTAACAGCTGGTTGTGGTGCCAATGCCCTTTTCTTTAAATCAACTGGATAGGTATTCTGTTCATGTTGGATTCTTTGAAAGATGTCTATTTGCTCAGTGTGCCTTCTTTAATCCACAGTTTGAGGAGTAGCCTAGTGGTTAGTGCAGTGGACTTTTGAGCCTGGGGAACTGAGTTCAATTCCTCCTGCAGCTCCTTGTGACTCTGGGCAAGTCACTTAACCCTCCATTGCCCCTGGTACAAAATAAGTACCTGGATATATGTAAACCTACTTTGAATGTAGTTGCAAAAACCTCAGAAAGGCAGTATATCATTTCCATTTCCCTTTATCTTTTGTAGGCAGCAGTGCAGGCAAAACAGATGGAGGATGCTCTAAAGCTGCTAATTTGAACAGCTACTTAAAATGCCATTAGAAAGACAGTGGGAGGTTTCACCAATTGTCCTTCCATAGATAAGACATTCTGTCAAAGTTGCTTTCCTGCCCTAGGGGAATACCCACAGATCTCTCTTGCTATACTCACTGCAGTGTACTGAGTTGAAATACATCAAAACAATGCATGGTATATGAGCAACTGCTTGTAGAGATACAAGTGCAAATAGGTTGAAAGAGAATCAAGTTGTGTTGTGTGTCATCTACTATTAGAACATAATGTTCGGGGTCCAAGGCAAGTAAAGCCTTCGGGGACCCGAGGCCTCATAACCTGAAATAAATTGAATCTACAAAGTAGTAGTACATCAAATTAAACTGGCTTTATAAAGTGTTACATAAGAGAATGAAAGGGTTAAACAGGTCTTAAGAAGGTGGAATAGTTTCATTCTTAAGGGAGCATTACAAGCACTCACAAAGCAAGGAATCTGGGAGCAATGCTCAATCCCTATTACTGCATAGGTGAATCCTGTACAAACTGTTTCCTCAAAGCCTGTTCAAGCCAGTGCCTTTATGATTCTTTTGTTCTTAAGCTTAAAGCTTGTGATCTGTTACAGGAAACACTAACCCACAGTTAGTGGGTTAGCCTCTGTGCCACACCCTATGTCTTAAGCATCTCTCAACAACATGAGTAGCCATACTGGGTCAGACCAATGGTCCATCTAGACCAGTATCCTGTTTTCTAAACAGTGGCCAAGCCAGGTCACAAGTACCTGGCAGAAACCCAAGTTATGACAACACTCCATACTACAAATCCCAGGGCAAGCAGTTGCTTCCCATGTCTGTCTCAATAACAGACTATGGACTTTTCTTCCAGGAATTTGTCCAAACCTTTTTTTAAACCCAGATACGCTAACCGCTGTTACCATATCCTCCGGCAAAGAGTTCCAGAGCTTAACTATTTTAGTAGTGGGATGTACCTTATCAATTTTGATTCCAGTATAGTGATTACATCCTGTCATATGACTGTCAGACCAGTCAACAGTGAGGTTCCAATTAAATGCACTGGTCAGGGTCACTCACTAGTATAAGTTCTAGAAATCTGGTGCATGTGACAATCAATGACTTATTAACAACTATTTAAAAAGGCCCGTTTCTTACAAAAATGAAACGGGCGCTAGCAAAGCTATCATGTAATGGCGATTGTTTTTAAGGCTCTCGTCGAAGCGATTTCTCCTCTCTCCCTTGCCCTCCCCTCCATATCCAACGATTCTTCCCTCCCCTCCATGTCCCATGATTCTGACCTCCCTTCCATGTGCATTAATTCTCCTCTGCCCTGCCATCCCCTCTGTATCCCGCGATTCTGGCCTTCCCTCCATGTCCAGCGATTCTCCTCTGCCCTGCCCTCCCCTCTGTATCCCATGATTCTGGCCTCCCCTCCGTGTCCAGCAATTCTCCTCTGCCCTACCCTCCCCTCGGTGTCCTGCGATTCTGGCCTCCCATCCATGTCCCGCGATTCTCCCCTCACCTCCCATCCCCTCCATGTCCATCAATTCTCCTTTGCCCTGCCCTCCCATCCTTGTCCCATGATTCTCTCCTCTCCTCCCATCCCATCCATGTCCATTGATTCTCCTCTGCCCTGCCTTCCCCTCTCCTCGAGGGGGAGGGTTGGTGGTGGGAGGGGGGTTCAAGGGGGTCATCGGCAGGCCAGCAGGGGGGTCCAATGTGGTGGCGGCGGCAGCGATGGCGGCTCGGGGGTGGCTAAACAGTGCCCCCCACCTCGGGCTCTGGCCCCCCCTCCCGGCAAAGTCTGGCTACGTCCCTGTTTTGAAGTGGCGTCGGCAGCGAGCAGGTCAGAGGCAGTGCTGGGCAGGAAAGAGAGGAATTCCTTCCTGCCCCAAAGAGGCCACTAGACCACCAGGGCACATTAAGCTATGTGAGGGGAGGGCATCCTAAGGCCCACCTGCAAATCTGCCTGCCTGCCCAGAAACCCAAACAGGCTGACTGGGAAAAAAAAACACCTAGACCCCACACAGTCCCCCGAAAAGAGAACATGCCTGAGGACATTTAGATGTATGATAATCCTGGTGGGGGGGGGGGGGGGGGGGGTGTTCACTCCTACACCCAGTACCTGGAATGGTTGCAGTGGGTGAAGAGATACCTTTCTAAATAAACTGTGGGTAGAGATGAGTTCCAGAGGGGCTGTTCACTGACAATGGATCAGGAGGTAGATTCTGGGTGGAGCTTTTCTTTAAAAATGTATTGGTGGTAGGTTCCAGAAGGGGGCTTTCTTTTAAAAATGGATTGGAAGATATTTTAATTTTCCAGTCACTAGCCTCTTTTAAGTTATTTTCTCTGAGGATCAAGCTGTTCATTGGCATCCTGATGTTTCCAAAGATGAAAGTTAATAACACCTCTCGAGATGTTAACTTTCCACAAATAATAGTTCTTGTGAGATTTAACACAAGCTGCATTATTTGTTTTGCATAATAATGAACTGTTTTGCATGCTTCATAGCCCAAAACATTACGCATTAAGCTGTGTTATTGGCAAATAATATGTATTCTTGCCCTAATGCAGCTTAGTTATAGGGCCCTTAATAATGATTTACGTAGAAGGTTTGTCCCAGTCATAGTTCACCTTTATTTCAAACATCGTCTATAGAATTGTTTATCTAAGTGGTGTACCACATATAAAGTAAACTGAACAGGGGGAGTCAATAAAAGTAGAGCACACAATAGGAGGCCTAGGTTACAATCAAACAGATTTTTTAAAAAACTTGTCGACTATAATTTAAAGTTTAAGCTATACATATTGGGGGCTATCTTTACCAAAGGCACAAATACAGCCAGGACAATGATGAATGCAGCAAAAAGGCAATGAAGAATAAAAGAAAAGCAACTGAAATATATGCGTTTACTATAAGGCATCAAGTGATATCTTTTACAGAAACAGAAAAGAACTGACTAATACCTCTTTCCAGGGCTGCTGAGAGATAAAAGCAGGCCCGGGACAAACAGTCTTAGGGGGGCCCCCACCCCGCCACAACAAACAAAGAGGCATAGCCAGCAGCCCATGGGGTGGGGGACTCTGGGGCCACCCATTCCTTCTTGCTCTCTCCCCAACTCCATTCCCTCCCTCCCCCCCCCCATTAAAAATTTTATCTTTGCTGGTAGGGATACCCAACCCCCACCAGCCAAATAGCTCCGCGGCCTAAACCTCCCCCCGGTGTAAGGACGTCGGCAGCATGCTTTCTAACCACTGATGCTGGCATTCCTCGTGCATGCTCAGTTCATACGTGCAAACTGAGCATGTGCAGAATGCTGATGTTGGCTGCTAGAAAGCATGCTGCTGACTTCCTTACACCAGGGGAGGTTTGGTTTCAAAGCTCTTTGGATGCCTAGGATTGAGTATCACCACCAGCCATTCAAGGTACTACAGATGGGCGGGCCCAAGCCCAAAGTGGAGGGGCCCCATGCCACCAGGTCAGTTAGGTCCCTCTTCGAGGTCAGGCCCGGGGAATCTTGCCCCCCCCCCCCCAGCAGGCTTGCCTCTTTCCATACACTCCTCATATGGAATTGCATTTTACTGAAATAGGAGAAACAGCAAAACTAGGTGTAAACCACAACAAACCCAAATTGGGCAGGTTTGGACAAATCTGAACCTGAACCAAAAAAGTGACTTCTCAGTTTTACATAAATCCATTCCAAAAATTTGCTTTGAGTTTACTCTTGCGGATTTAAAATGACCAATGGATATATATATGAAAAATGTATCTCTGTAGTAGCAGAGAATGTCTTGGAATAACATGTTTTTTTGTGCACTGCAGCTTTCCATTCTAGACACATGCATTTTAAATAAAGATATTTTCCTTTATGGGTGTTATCAAACTGTAATCAAAATAGAAAATTCCTCTGTGCCATCTTTTCTTACACAGGTTTCCTTTTTGTGACTTACGATCACAGCTTGTGTTAGAAACAAGATTGGTAAATATTCTTCTCTGAAAACAGCTAACAGTAGGCAGCTGAGAGCTTTGAAGGTGAGTGGATTGAGAGTATGGCTCCAGGTTGCAGACAAAATCATGCTTGAATTAAACATTATATGCTGGATAAAGTCATTGCAAATAAAGCATTAACAGAATGCTGCTTTCCCCCAGTCACAGTCATCTGATAATAGATGGTTGGGTTTATTTACAAAATATTTAGCATTACTCAGGGGCAATTTTTGGGCACTGAAGGTAATCATTTTCTAACTTAATGGAAAAGGGTATCCGTGAGTATAAGATTCATTACAGTTTATATGCCGCTATGTTATGCAGTTTCCTCCCTCCTCTGAAGGTATTTTTTAATCACACTGGAGTCCTTTTACTAAAATGCGCCAAAAAATGGCCTGTGCTGGTGTAGAACGGATGCATTCTGTCACATAAATTTTAGAAACACCCATGAACCACCCATTCCACGCCCATAACCACACCCACTTTTCAATCACTTATATTTACTCGCACCATGTTACAGTATATGCTTAGAAAGTAGTGCGCATAAATTCTCATTAATGCCAATTAGTGCTGATACTTGATAACATCCAATTATCAGCACTGATTAGCTTGTTAACTAATTAAGTTATGCGCATTGTTATGAAATATACTTCAATTTCCACGTGGAAATCTCAACACAATATATAGAATCCTGGCGATGACCTTTCCATTATATACAAGATCTTTAAAATATTTCAGTATAATGTATCATTCAATGAAGCAAATATCTCTTAAATAACCGAGGGGTCCTTTTACTAAGCCACAGTAAAACGTGGCCTGCAGTAGTGTAGGTATGTTTTTTGGGCGTACGCCGGCCCAGTTTTTACCGCATTTGCAAAAAAGGGCTTTTTTTTAATGGGATGGGAAAAGGGCATGTGGTAAAACTGAAACCACCACGCGCCTAAAACTATCCTGAGCCCTTAATGCCACCCATTGATCTAGCGGTAAGGGCTCACATGCCACATGCATGATGACCGGTCGGCGCATGCCAAGTGCTGATTACTGCCAGAAATGTCACGTGTGGGAGAAAATAAATAAAGAAATCATCCAGGTGTTATGGGCACGCGGCAAATCTGAAATTACCATCAGGAGCGTGTGGTAGCCTGCTGGTGGTCTTATTATGTGACTGACTGGGTTAAAAACTGGTTAAATGGAAGAAGACAGAGGGTAGTGGTAAATGGAGCTTGCTCTGAGGAAAGGGCTGTTATCAGTGGTGTACCCTTTAAAATCCTCGTGAGTGATATTGCAAAAGGTCTATCTAGTAAAGTTTGTCTCTTTGCAGATGATACCAAACTCTGTAATAGGGTGGACACCCCGGTGAGTGTGGATGGTATAAAGAAGGATCTAGCGAAGCTTGGTCCGATAATTGGCAACTAAGACTTAATGCTAAGAAATACAGAGTCATGCACTTGGGATAAAATAATCCAAGGGAATGGTACAGTATAGGGGGTGAAGTGCCTCTGTGTACGAAAGAAGAGCAAGACTTGTGTCCAATGACCTTAATGTGGCCAAACAGGTAGAAAAGGTGATGGTCTAAGCCAGAAAGATGCTAGGGTGCATAAGGAGAGGGATGACCAGCAGGAAAAAAGGGGTGATAGTGCCCTTGTATAAGTCTCTGGTGAGGCCCCATTTAGAGTACTATGTGCAATTCTGGAGACCACACCTATGGAGAGGTGTAAACAGGATGGAGTTGGTCCAGATGGTGCCTACAAAATTAGTAAGTGGTCTCTGTCATAAAACATATAGAAACAGGCTTGGGAGCCTCAATATGTATACGCTGGAAGAGAGGCAGGAGAGAGGGGATATGATAGAGACGTTTAAATACCTCAGTGGCATCAATATACAGGAGGCAGGCCTTTTTCAAATGAAGGAAAACTCCGGAATGAGGGGGCATACAATGAAGGTAAGAGGAGACAGACTTAGGAGGAATCTAAGAAAATACTATGTCACTAAAAGGGTGGTGGATGCATGAAATGGCCTGGTGGAGGTTGTGGAGATGAGGACTGCAGTGACGTTCCTAGGGTGGCTGACACCTGGGGCGGATTGCAATTGTGCCCCCCCCCCGGGTGTAGCACGACCCCCCCACCCCCGGCGAAAGGACACCCCCTCCCCCCTGGCGAAAGGACACCCCCCGGGTGCATTTTTACCTGCTGTGGGGGTGCCGTGCGCCTGTCGGCTTCACTTGTTCCATACTCCCTCTGCCCCGGAGCAGGAAGTAACCTGTTCTGGGGCAGAGGGAGCACAGAACGAGCGGAGCCGACAGGCGCGCGGCACTCCCCCCCCCAGCGGCGTGCACCCGGGGTGGACCGCCCCCAGCCCCCCCCCCCCCTTGGTACACCACTGGAGGACTGTGTCAGAATTTAATAAAGCATGAGACATGCATATGGGATCCCTTAGGAAAGGAACAGTTAGTGGATACTGAGGATGGACAGACTGGATGGGCCATTTGGCGCTTATCAGCTTTCATGTTCTATGTTTCTATCAGGATTTACACCAAGTAAAACGTGGCCTAAATGGATGCGACCAAATTTGGTCATGTGGTGAGCCACTCAGCGTATTCTATATACCGTGCAGAAATTTAGTTCTACTCTATAAAATTTTGGCATACTTTAGAGAATACACCTAGGTGTATTTTATTTCCACATGGATATAGAATCTGGCCCTAAGCGATATTCTATAATCAGTGCAAAACTTGTATAGCGCACAAATGCAAAGGGTTATTCATATGGGTAAGGCATGGGCAGGACATGGACATCTTCCATAATTATGCTCATATATTAGAGAATAGTGTCATTTACATGTTAAAGTGTCAAATTTCAGGGCGTACATTTATGGTAGCTACAGACATTGTGTGTGTGCACCTAATTGTTGATGTATAAAATGTTGACTTAAGCTAGTATTGTATAACAGAATCTGGGCACCCAGAACCCATAATAGAATTTGCACTTAACGCCGAGCATTTTTATGTTGAACGTTTGGTGCACTTTCTAGAATAACCCCCATAGAGGTTGAATATGGTTGCTATATGAATAAATTGAAGACCCAGCCCTGGAATACTCATGAACTCTACACAAGTTATATGGATACATTATTTTTAAACTTTAGTTTACGTAAATTGATTCACATTCAATCAACAAAAAAGGCAAAGTTAATGCACCTTCATTCAGAAATAACAATTGCAGAATAAAAGCCATGCAATAAATATTTTTTCATTTTAAAGGGGGGGGGGGGGGTGCTCGAGCACTACATGCTGCTGGACAACAGAAACCCACTTAATAAATTAATCCAGGTTCAACAAAATTAAAATCTTCTACCACCACAATGGCTTCTCATTGCCAGAGCAAGTTGGAATTGGCTTTTGTGGCGAGTTCGGCCAAGTGAGCAAAACCGGACCCACTTTCTTAACCATGCAAGATGGAGGAGAGGAAAGATGGTGCTGGGTCCGCATCAGAAGTTACTGTGAGACTACAAGAAATAATCACCCTACTTCCTGAAAATACCTCATCCATCAAAGATCTTCGAAGTGAAATGAACCAATTTGATTTGAGATTTACCTCTTTGGAAAATTGCATTTCTGATGCAGAAATGAGAATCAAGCATTTGGAGGATGACATGACACGAGGCCACAAGCTTCAAAAATCTGTGCTGGACTTACAACAAGCAATGGAAGATGCAAGTAATCATGCTCATTGTAATAACTTAAGAATATTGGGGGTTCTAGAGGGATCGGAGCAGGACAATATGGTGAGCTTTCTGGAAACTTTTTTATTCCATCCCTTTTATCTTTGCATTTCAAATGTACATTTCAGTTAGAGCAGGCTCACAGGGTGCCCAGTAAGTGCTGCTACCATGCAGAAATTCCTGCAGCCTATCATCTGGAAAAAGTATCCCTTATCCAGAAGCTATGGATATTCTTTCTGCTGCTAAAACAAAGACTCAGCTTCTATGAGTGGAGGAGTGGCCTAGTGGTTAGAGCACCGGTCTTGCAATCCAGAAGTGGCCAGTTCAAATCCCACTGCTGCTCCTTGTGATCTTGGGCAAGTCACTTAACCCTCCATTGCCTCAGGTACAAAAGTTTAAAACAAGAACAAAGCCATCTCTTACTTATCAAATGTAGAAAGTACAGGTGTGATTACATTTTATTATTTTTTTTGTTACATTTGTACCCTGCGCTTTCCCACTCATGGCAGGCTCAATGCAGCTTATATATTGTATACAGGTACTGATTTGTACCTGGGGCAATGGAGGGTTAAGTGACTTGCCCAGAGTCACAAGGAGCTGCCTGTGCCTGAAGTGGGAATTGAAGTCAGTTCCTCAGTTCCCCAGGACCTAAGTCCACCACCCTAGCCACTAGGCCACTCCTCCACTAAAATAGGACATGCACTCAAGAAGTGTAACTATTTAAAAAGAACAGTGCAGTGTGCTTTAATACAAAAACAGTAAGTGCATAATATGGAATGTATATTGTGTTGTGGGACATATGTGTTTGGTGTAGTGAGACAAAAAAAAATCAAATACAGTTTAAATAAGGAGAACGGTAGCTGAAAGAAAACCAAAATAGCACCCACATCGTAGCTATTTGTAAAGATTCTAACTAATAAAGATATTCTCAATTATTCTGTAGAATTTTACTCAACCAATACCAATATCCAATAATGGAAACTCCAGTTTCGCCGTGTAATGTATATCTTGTATCTCAAACTAGTATATATTTTTTGATTTGTATTTTTTATTTATATTTTTTATTATTTTCTTCTTTTTTTTAATCTTCAAAGAGGAAAAGCCTCAGTTTTTGCCCAAGATGCTCATTGGCTGCAAGCAATTTTCTTTCCAATCTTACTGACATCCATCAATCGTCCGCTAAAAATCTCCTATTTTATTTATTTTCCACTTCAAAGATTTTTTAAATTTTGATTCATATAGAGGCTTTTTTTTTTTACTAAGCCCTGTTCAAAAGTGGCCTGCGCTAGTTTGGACATGTGAAATTAGCGCATGCTGGGCCATTTATTTTTACCATGGCAGGAAAACAGCCTTTTTTAATGGGGTGATAAATGGTCATTTGCTAATATTAAAAGTAACTTGCGGCAATTTACCATCTGAGCCCTTAATGCCATCTATTTTACTTGGTGGTAGAGTCACGCGCTACTCCTGCAGTAATCAGACAGCACACGTTAATGTGGCCATGATGCCAATTACCGCCGGGAATGCCCCCTGCAGTAGAAAATAGAAAATGTTTTCTAGCACTTGCCGCATGGCCATTTCGGAGGGGGGGGGGAGCACTTACCATCGTCCATTGAGGTAGCGGTAATGACTCCCACACTAACCCAGCGGTAACCGTGCAGTATATGGCACTGCCCGATTACTGCCGGGTACACACCAGAGATACAAAAATAAAAATATTTTTGCAGCACTGGAAATGGTGCATGCTGGGTGAGGGAACTACCATTGGGCTGCTGTGGTAGCCCGGTGGTACTTCCCTTGTAGCGAGCAGTAAGCCCGCGTTCAGATTACCGCCACTTCATAAAAGGGGCCCTCAAAGAGGAAAGAGGAAAAAAAGGAGGCCAAAGGGGAAATATGCATTGTTACATTCAATTTGTGTGGAGCACCCATATTTAATGGTGGGACACATAGGCAGCAGTATAATGGAGGTGTGGACACTAGGAAGTTTAGGCTCCATCTCCCATGTAATGATGATGCTTAGGTAAGAATGAAAGGGATTATGTAAAAAAAAACAACCCTTTTTAATTTTACCATGTTTCTTTCAATTCTTGCTATATTGCAAATCAGTTGACAATAAGCCTAAAAGAAGGCAGACTAAAGGCAGGCTTATGACCTAGTCATGGGACCTTTCTAAGGGGCCCTTTAAGTAAACTGTGATAAAAAGTGGCCTGCATGAGTTTGGCTGGGTAAAATTAGCGCATGCTGGGTCATTCTTTTACCACAGCAGGTAAAAAGAGTTTTTTTAATGGGCGATAAATGGCTCTGCACTAATATTAAAAGTAGTGCATAGCAATTTACTGCCTGAGCCCTTAACTCCACCTCTTTACTTGGCAGTAAGGCTAAACGCGCTACTCCTGCGGGAATTGACAGCGTGCGTTAATGTGGCCGCACTGCTGATTAACACCGGGATCACCCTCCATGGTAGAAAATACTACTACTATTACAAATCCTTACTATAGCGCTACCAGTCGTACGCAGCGCTTCATAATTGAACATGAAGAGAAGACAGTCCCTGCTCAAAAGAGCTTACAAGCTAAATCAGGACAGACAGACAGGATAAATAAAGGATAAGGGTAGGACAGACAGATAGGACACATAGGGAAAAATGGACTAATGGAGAGGAAGACAAGATAAGGTTATGAGCAAGATAAGGTGACAAGTTAGGAATTAAAAGCAGCATCAAACAGGTAGGCCTTTAGCCCGGATTTGAATGCGGCCAGGGATGGAACTTGACGTAATGGCTCAGGAAGTCTATTCCAGGCATAAGGTGCGGCAAGATAAAAGGAACGGAGCCTGGAGTTGGCGATGGAGGAGAAGGGTGCAATTAGGAGAGATTTGCCTAGTGAACGGAGTTCTTGGGAAGGAGTGTAGGGAGAGATAAGGGTGGAGAGGTAGTGAGGGGCAGCAGAGTGAATGCACTTATAGGTTAATAGGAGGAGCTTGAACTGTATACGAAAACGGATAGGGAGCCAGTGAAGTGACTTCAGAAGAGGGCTGACATGGAAAATTATTTTCTAGCATGGGAAACAGCACGCTATAACTTCAAAACTACCAAAGGGCGCCTGCGCTTCCCCAGCAGTAGTGTCAATTTAGCACATGATACCCACACATTAATCCTACTGCGTTTTAGTAAAAGGGCCCCTAAGTGAAGATTTTGTGGAATGGGGGTCCCATAGGAGAGGGGCTAGCATAGAAAAGATTGACTTTCATGTGCAGTCTAGCTATGCACATGGCAGTGGGGGGGGGGGGGGGGCAGTGCGGGAAAAACTACACTGGCTCCCACTAAAGGAACGCATCACGTTCAAACTTTGCACCCTAGTCCATAAAATCATTCATGGTAACGCTCCAGCCTACATGTCAGACCTGATAGAACTACCACCCAGGAAAGCAAAAAGATCCTCTCGCACATTCCTTAATCTTCATCCTCCCAAGTGCAAGGGTCTGAAATACAAATCAATGCATGCATCTACCTTTTCCTATACGAGCACGCAGCTCTGGCATGCGCTGCCACGTAACCTGAAAACGGTCTATGAATTGACCAATTTCCGCAAACTATTGAAAACCTATCTCTTCGACAAGATATATCACAAAGATCAACATGTGTAACTGTATAATCTTTAAAACTTCCAGAACTGTCTTATAATGTCTTTCTGCTTTAACACCATCATGTATTTCACCACCATGTAACACAAAATCCTCTGTAAACCAAATATATTCACTTCTATTTCCAGTATCCATGATGAGTTGTAAGCCACATTGAGCCTGCAAAGAGGTGGGATAATGTGGGATACAAATGCAATAAATAAATAAATAAATTTCTTTGGGACTACAATTCCAAAAATGTTTGAAGGCTCAGATGTTTACAATAGCTTTTGTCAATAATTAAGGTCTGATGTTATATCTGTATTTTTAACTGGATTATACTGTATGTTCTAATTTTGTATTATGTTTGAAGAACTGTGTGGTTTTTGTAATGATTTTATTATGTATGTGACTTGGAAACCACCTAGAATTGTATGATAGAGCAGTTTTAATTTTTTTGTAATAAATAAATGAATTGACCAGCACCCAAAATTATGAAAGCTGAATTAAGCATCTTGAAACTTCAGTCTGCAGGTTATGGGAGATAGTGACTTTCTGCAAAAGTGATCACATTTTGGTTTTTTTTTTTAGAAATAGATCAGCTTTGGTCTCCTCCTGCAACTCAGAAACTCCCAACCCCTTACTCAGACTGTCCCTCTAATCATAACCTTCCCACCACTTACCTACATTGCCACTTTGAACACCTACATCCATTCATTCAGCTCCCACTCATGGACCACCCCTCACCCACCACTCACTCAGCTGTCTACCTCTGTTGAATGCTTAGAACACATTGATGTTTATTAGAGACTTTGCTATACTGTTTTTCATAGTTAAACAACAAAGCTGTTCATAATCAAAAGTAAAATAGAAAGCAAGAGAAACCAGAACTCCAGTGTCTTACAGGACAGTCTAAAAACAAAAAGAGTGAAGACTGATACAGACCTGTTACATGGATCCCCCAATCCCCATCTAGAACCCACCAAATGTCAACATAAAAAGGAAAGCCGTAAGGCCAGCTCTTGATTTTTTTTTTTTTACTTTTTTGTATGTATGTGGTCACCAATCAAAGTGAACATGGCAGTATATTCCAGAAGCAGGCATCATAAATAACGCAGTATGGGCTTGTCTTACAAAGCCACGCTAGTGATTCCCATCTGGCAAATGAGAGGAAGCCCATAGGAAATGAATGGGCTTCCTTTCATTTTGCCACACCGAGAATTGGTAGTGGGGCTTTGTAAAAGAGGCCCTATGCCTGGGATGGTTTAAGTCATACACAAACAGCCAGGGGAATTGATAAGAGGTGCTCAGGCAAAGAGCAGAGCCATTTTGAGATTAATTTGTAGAAGGTATGGTTTATTCTTTTTGCTTATAGTTCTATTATTTAATACAAAATAGGAACAGTCTGTAGCAGGACTAACTTTTGTTGACAAAATGGCGCCTACTGAGGATCCTGATACATAGAATGTCTGAGTTGGCTTCAGTGTTCTACATGTTTTCAAATCTTGAAACAGTAGTCCTGGAACGAAGTCTAAATAGATGCAAAGTATATGCACAGATTTTCTAGTAAAAATGCATGTGCTGAAATTTTGCACCTGCTATTTGTATGGGCAGTCGGTCGGGGGTAAAAGAGCTGGAATGCATTTGAAAATGGAATGCATCTATGTAGTATGCCTTCCCTGACCTAAACACCCTCCAGCAATGCCTCTTAGCCCAGCTCAAATTAAGAACAGGATGGATACCACTCACAATTTGAGCCAGACAGGTGAAAGCAATTTTCAGCTAGCCTAATTCAGAAATCAGTAAAACTGTGACGGCCAACAAAATAAGTCATGTACATGCCTTTGGCAAGTAAAATGAATGCATGTAACTGATAATATGAAATCTGGCAGAAGTCAGAAACTTTTTTGCCAAGCATTACACGGCAATCAACTTTATACTTCTGCTAACATTGTTAATGACACAAGACAAGGTGACAAATTAATAAAATGAGAGAAAGAAAAAGCATCCTATTTGAGGAATATATATGTGAGGGAAACTTGAAAGAAATACAGTACTGTAGATGTTACATTTTTTTTTCGATTTGCAGGTGACACCTGGAGTGCTGGGCATTGTGACAGAGTTATGAGCATTTCAATTTTGTTCTTTTCAGTGAAGCAGTGTTTATGGAAGTCAGCATTTCATCTACATAGTCAAACATCGGTGACTATTCAAGGACCTCTGCCATCTACTCAAACTATAACCAGCTGCACATTCTGCTAATGGTCAGCTGGCACCATTTTCAAAACTGCCTCCAGCAGTATATTAAATAGTTAATAAACTTAGACATAGGAGTCCTTTTAGTAAGGTGAGCCGAAAAGTGCCCTGCACTGGTGTATACGCATGTATTGGACGCATGCAGGTCCATTTGTTTTGGCGCACCTGCAAAAAAGGCCTCTTTTTTGGACAAAAATGGATGTGCACGGTAAGGTCTCATGCATTAACCAGGCAGTAATGGTCTACGCACGTGCAATGCCTTTTATCGCCCAGTTAGCGCCACACGTCAGAAAATAATTATTTTCTGGCGCACGTAGTGGACGTGTGTAAAAAATGAAATTACCGCCCAGGCCACATAGTAGCCAGGTGGTAGTTCCAAATCGATACGCGTTGGGCGCACATAGGCACCTATGGGGCTTAGTAAAAGGTCCCCATAATTAATAAGCTTGGAATGACAGGGGATCATTTCTGCCCCCTTCAGGAGTATGCATACTATGGTATAGAGCATTTTGAAGTCATAGTCACTTCAATTATTTAGGGAGGGACAGAGCTTATTTTAGGGAGCAGGGCTTCATGAGGCGGCCACTATTTTTACAACATTAGGCATAGCACAGGGCTTTGGGGGTGAGGGGTACACTAGCCCACCAGAGATTTTTTGCTCCCATGGAAAGCCTTGTTAGGGACCATTTAATCTTTTTAGTAAAGACTGTCCCCATGTGAAAGGGGCTATTCATGTGTTCCCAGAGCCAGGAACATGCAATTTCTTGTGAAATTTAGCTGAAGATGCTGATTAACAAGGAGGTCATTTCCATCCGTGTATAAACTTTGTAAAAAAAAAAAAATAGCAACAAACCCACAAATGTTATATAGGTTAACACATTGGCCTCTTGGGGACAACATTACGTGTTATTGCACTAACCACAGTAAAATTGTACATTAAGGGGCTGATTAACTAAAGTTGATACTAAAATCACAATGAAGTTGTCATTCATTATGGGGCCCTTTTATTAAGATGTGGTAACAAGGGAACTGTGCTAGCGGCAGGGGCCGTTTCTGCCACGCACTGAGGCCCTTTATACCGCAGCGGGTAAAAAAGCAAAAAAAAAAAAAAAATACATAACCATGCGGTAAGATTGCTCTTACTACATACCCATGTGAGGGGAGCACTTCCCACCACCGATTGAGGTGGCGGTATGGGATCCCACACTAACCCAACAGTAACTGGATAACACGCAGCGCTGCCTGATTACTGGCAGTTAGCTCCTTGTTGAATATTTCCTCTAGCACCAGAAATGCTGCATGCTAGGGTGGAACTACCGCTGGCACCTGTGTTGGGCCGGCGGCAGCTCCAGATCGGCACACGGTAAGACTTACCTCTGCTTAGAAAAAGGTCCCCTATGACAATAACGTAGAAGAAATAAGATTGGTAATAAATAAATAAATAATAGATATATTATGTCAGGATCACTCGCTGTATCCTCTCTCTTCCTTCTCCGCACCGCACACCATCCACTCTCAGGGTTAAAGGTCTGCAATCAGTGTCTCAGGAAAACAGGAGATTCACTAAAAGTGCTTTATTACCTCCTTAATACATCTATTCTTTTTCAAATCTTCCCAGACCTTCCCCTCTACCCGATATAGTCCAACTTTTAAAACACAGTTCAATTTTGATAAGACTCTCTTACCCAGGGGTGTGCTGGTAAAATTTTAACAACAGGCTCTTTCTCCGGACGTAGCCAGCTCTGCAGTTGGAAGGGCCAGGGGTGGCCAGGGGGGAGCAACACTTGCCTCTCTCTCCTCCCTCCCTTCGTGCAGACACGCTAGGCATACCTTTGCTGGCAGCCAATAAATGGACTGCCACCACTCCCAACGTCTTGCTCTGAGCAGCATGCTGGAACTTCTCTCACATGCTCGAGAAGTCTCAGCCTGCTGCCCAGAGCTGGAAACAAGGAGCGGGGAGCAGCACTAGTCTATTTACTTGGCTGGCAGGGCTCAGCATCCCCACCAGCAAAGTAAAAGATAATTCAGCGGGGGGCCCAAGCCCACATTTTGGGAGCCGGTTGTTAAAGTAGCCATGGAGGGCTCTACTTTAACAACCGGCTCCCAAAATTCTTAAAAACTTAACAATCGGCTCTTGCGAGCCTGTGAGAGCCTGCTCCAGCACACCACTGCTCTTACCTCATTCAGAGTAGTCACCTTTTCACAGCAGTTCCCTTTTCCAAATCTCCCTGCACAGTTCAGAGAAAGTGGGATTCCAACTGCAGCTCCTTCAGCCCCGCTCCAATTAAGCTGCTCAGTATAGCTCACATTCAACCAAGCTCTCCACCCAGCTTGGTTCAATTAGGTTTTCATATGTAGCACACCTTAGGAACACTGCTTCCACAAACTCAGTTCAATTAGCACTACTTTTCAACACAGTTCAATTTAGCACTGCTTTTCAACACAGTTCAGCTTGGCACTGCTTTTCAACACAGTTCAATTCAACAGCAATATGGTCTAAATCCCTTTCTCACTCTTAGACCTAATGACCCACCTCCCTCATTTGTTAGCACAAATCCTCCTGACATCCACCCACTGGGTCAGCCCACCAAGTCTTCATTCACTCTCCCATGATCAGTTCATAACTCACTTTACGAGCCCTCCACCAGTACTTCCACTTCCTCCTCATTCTCTTTCTTCTACCTCCCCCAGTTCGATTCTCTCCTCCCCTCCCACATCTGATTCCATTTCCCAATCAACCCCCAGCTCCTCCCTTTCTTGTATAGAATCCTCTCCCTTCACCTGATCCCCTGGCTGTTGCTGTACTGCCTTCTGGGCTTTGTAGTTTCTTAGTTCCTTATTTCTCTGGTGCTTCACTGCCTTCTGGGCTTTGTAGTTTCTTTGCTCCTCACAATATAGATATATATTTTTACCATGTTCTTATGAGGAGATGTTCTGAGAAAAGAAGACATCTCTGTGGGTAAGTGATATTATTCTATTCTGAGGTTGGTAACGTAAAGATTAGGGTTTAAAAGAGGAATTGTAGGATATTAATAAACACAGAGTTTTAACATTAAAAAAAAGCAAGCAAACTTTATTAGCTAGTCTCCATAACCTTTTCCCTAGTTTTAAAGCTTAAAGTTTCTGCCACAGCTTAAAGATAAGGGTTTAAAAGAGGAATTGTGAGATACTGATACACGCAGTTAGAATTTTAAAATAAAATAAAATAACAAGCAAACTTTATTAGCTAGTCTCCATAGGTTTAAAACTTGAAGTTTCTGCCACAGCATTAACAGAAGGCACAGAAGGGCCCAGTTCAATCCTCATTCCCGCCAAACCTCTCCAACTCCCACTCACCCCTACCTCAACTCTTCATTTATAGTCAATTATTCTAATTAAGACAACAAGAGGAGAATTTTCAATTTTCATTAGTCTGAATTACATTTAATCAGTTTCTAAAAAGCAAACCCTAAATAAATTGCAAATTACAACAGTCAAAAGATCATTATATTCATCTGATATCCCTAGTGCCTTAAGGAGTTTTAATTAAACAAGTCTATAATATTAAGATGCAGATAGTAGGGGGCGTTCCAAGATGGCGGCACGTAGTTGAGTGAGCTCTGATCTCCTCGATTTGATCGCGTCTTGAAAATTAAATTCCTTTGTTTATGCCTCATACTAAACGGAAGGGTACGGTCCGGGGTAAAGCTTCGATACCCCGGACCTCATCCCCGCAACAGCTTTCGATCGAGCAGTTCATCTCGCGAACTTCTTCCCAAGACGCCGTGAGTGTTCCCGCTGTTCCCCATAGCGGGGGAGCTATGGAGGACTTGGGATTCGATGTCACTCTTTCTCCTCCAGCGCTTAGACCACCGCCCCACCCAGAAGGACGCCAGAACCAGAGAGGTTCCCTCGAATCCAAAGAGGGTATCGATGGTGAACCCCTAATCGAAGGGGCTGGAGCGGTGATACCAGACGGGTCGCAAAGGCCTGAGGGCCTGAGCCTAGAAGGGAAGCTTTTGAAATCTGCACCTGGGTCGGTGTCGTTGGAGAACATTTGGAGCGTTCTCCAACAATTAGCGGTGAATGTGGATAAATCTACGAAAGAACTATCTTATAAGTACAATGAATGTCTTTTCTGAATCTCTGACTGGCATAAAAAAGGAGTTTACAGCTCAAACTCTAAAGCTCAATCAAGATGTTAAAAAACTTCAAGACCTATCTTCAGAAATGATAAAAGACAAAACTATAATAGCAAGAAAGATTGATCAAATTGAAAACTATAATCGAAGATTCAATCTGAGGATTCTGAATTTTCTATGAGAGAAAGGAGTAACACCGTTGGATGCCTTTAAAAAATATTTAACTGAAATTTTGAAATATACCCCAGAAACTTTACCTCCAGTTAACAAAATTTATTATATAATGAATAAGTTCTCCTTGGAAGCAGGATCCTTAATTGATAAGCCTGTAAATTTAATGGAACAAACAAATTTAAATGTATCTGAACTGTTGGAAGCTACTATATCGGATCAATCAGAAAGAATGACTTTAATGGTTCAATTTGTTTTCTTGCAAGATGTTGAAGCTATAAAAAGACTATACTTTCGTCAAATAAATGACTTGTTATATGGCAAAACAGTTCGTATATTTCAGGATGTAACGAAACAAACGCAGGATATTAGGAAATCTTTTTTGAGTATGAGGAAAGAGACCCAGGAATTGGGAGCCTCTTTCTTCTTGAACTACCCAAGCAAATGTGTGGTGAAACATCAAGGTTTAAAATACATATTTTTCCAGCCAGAGCAGTTAAGAGTATTCATTGACTCTAGGAAGTTATGATTTTTCTACAATCTAACTAATGTTTAAAGCTGTAAGAAATTAAGGAAGAATGTTACGTGCAAAGTCTGTTCTTTGTTATATTTACTTATAATTTTTCCCCATTTATTCTTAGTAACGCCTTGCTTTCATTTTGTGATATAAAAAGGACATTAATGTATCTTCGTAAGATGAATGTGATAACATTATAATATTATGTCTGATTTACTTAGCAAGTTTCTCTTGTATTGTAAAGTTTGAAAAGTATAAATAAATAATAATAAAAAAAAAAAAGATGCAGATAGTAGTCCAGCAGCAAGAAGAGTGCTATCCAGTCTTTTGCATTGAGTGCCACATGTATGATTATCTTCCATTTGGTGAGATGTCATATGTGTGTGCTCGATGCAAAGAGCTCCTAGCTCTCAGAGAACATGCCCGTTCTCTTGAGGCTAGAGTAGCAGACTTGGAGGAGCTGAGGGAGACAGAGAGGTACATAGAGGATGCCTACAGGGACATTGTAGAGAACTCCCATCGCCAATCTGGCAGCCCTTGTGCTGCCTTGGAGGAGGGAGGCCTCCTAAAAGAACAGCATCACCCTGGTGAGGCTGGAAGTAATCCTGTAGACAGGACCAGCATACCAAGGGATGCAATATCCTCTTGCACCAAGGATGTGTCTCTAGGAACTAGTGCCCAGGTGGGAAGGGTTAGGACAGGTGTTTTAGTGGGTGGTTTGATTATTAGGCATGTAGATAGCTGGGTGGCTGGTGGGTGAGAGGATCGCCTAGTGACTTGCCTGCGTGGTGTGAAGGTGGCGGACCTCACACGCCTCCTAGATAGAATTTTAGATAATTCTGGGGAGGAGTCAGCTGTCTTGGTACATGTGGGTACCAATGACATAGGAAAATGTGGGAGAGAGGTTCTGGAAGCCAAATTTAGGCTCTTAGGTAGAAAGCTCAAATCCAAAACCTCTAGGGTAGCATTTTCTGAAGTGCTACCCATTCCACGCGCAGGGCCCAAGAGACAGGCAGAGCTCTGGAGTCTCAATCCGTGGATCTGACGATGGTGCAGGGAGGAGGGTTTTAGATTTGTTAGGAACTGGGAAACATTCTGGGGAAGGGGGAGCCTATTCCGAAAGGATGGGCTCCACCTTAACCAGGGTGGGACCAGGCTGCTGGCATCGGTGTTTAAAAAGGAGATAGAGCAGCTTTTAAACAAGAGACTGGGGGAAGGCTGACAGTCGCTCAAAAGTGCATGGTTCGGAATAAGGTATCTTTTAAAGATATCACCAAAACAGAGAAAATAGGGTATCACGATAGGTTGCAGAAGAGACTGCAGTAGATCAGGTGTCCTTAAATAAAAATAAAAATCAGACAAAAGATTGCAATTTAATAGACAAGTACTAAGCATGATGTAAATAGGAACATCAAACATAGTTTGAAATGTCTATATGCAAATGCCAGAAAACTAAGAAATAAGATGGGAGAGTTAGAATATATTGCACTAAATGAAAAACTAGATATAATAGGAATCTCTGAGACCTGGTGGAAGGAGGATAACCAGTGGGACACTGACATACCGGGGTACAAATTATATCATAGTGATAGGGTGGATCGAATTGGTGAAGGGGTAGCATTGTATGTTAAGGAGGGCCTTGAATCAAATAGATTGAACATTCTACAGGAAACAAAATACATCTTGGAATCCCTGTGGATTGAAATTCCATGTGTAAAAGAGAAAATGATAGTGATAGGAGTGTACTACCGTCCACCTGGCCAGGATGAACAGACGGATATAGAAATGTTATCGGAAATTAAGGAGGCTAACAAACTGGGCAACACAAAAATAATGGGCGATTTCAAGTACCCTGATATTGACTGGGTAAATGTAACATCAGGGCATGCTAGGGAGGTAAAATTCCTTGACAAAATCAAGGATTGCTTTATGGAGCAGCTGGCACAGGAGCTGACAAGAGAAGGAAAAATTCTATACCTAGTCCTTAGTGGATCGCATGATCTGGTGCGGGAGGTAATGGTGCTGGGTCCGCTTGATAATAGTGATCATAATATCATCAGATTTGATATTAGCTTTGGAGTAAGTATACACAGGATAGCCAATATATTAGCATTTAACTTTCAAAAGGGAGACTATGAGAAAATGAGAAGAATGGTGAAAAAAAAACTTAGAGGAGCAGCTGCGAGGGTCAAAAATTTACATCAGGCGTGGATGCTGTTCAAAAATACCATTCTTATAATTTTAGGTAACTAGTTTAAGATTTATTATTTTGATTTGCAGGTGGGTATTTTTTCTTGTTTGAATTCTGTGTTACAGTTGATGTTATTGCTTGATAAATTGTTTGTCTTTTTCAAAAACCAATAAAATTCTTGGAAATAAAATATTCCATATTCCATATTTTAAAAAAGAAGGGACGAAGACCAAACGACAGCCGGCATGGTTAAAAAGTGAGGTGAAGGAAGCTATTAGAGCTAAAAGAAAATCCTTCAGAAAATGGAAGAAGGAACTGACTGAAAATAATAAGAAACAGCATAAGGAATGTCAAGTCAAATGCAAAGCTCTGATAAGGAAGGCAAAGAGGGACATTGAAAAAAAAGATTGCGTTGGAAACAAAAACACATAGTAAGAAGTTTTGTAGCTATATTGAAAGCAAGAAGCTGGAAAAAGAATTGGTTGGACCGCTAGATGACCGAGGGGTAAAAGGGGAGATCAGGGAAGTCAAAGCCATAGTGAAGAGATTAAATGAATTCTTTGCTTCAGTCTTCACCGAGGAAGATTTGGGAGTGATACCGGTGCCAGAAATGGTATTAGAAGCTGACGAGAGAAACTGAATGAAATCTCTATAAACCTAGAGGATGTAATGGGGCAATTTGACAAATCGAAGAGTAGCAAATCTCCTGGACTGGATGGTATTCAACCCAGAGTACTGAAAGAATTGAAAAATGAACTGGCGGAACTATTGTTAGAAATATGTAAATTATCTTTAAAATTGTGTGTGGTACCGGAAGATTGGAGGGTAGCCCATGTAATGCCAATATTTAAAAAAGGTTCTAGAGGGGAAATTATAGATTGGTGAGCCTGACATCGGAGCCAGGCAAAATGGTAGATACTATTATAAAAAACAAAATTACAGAGCATACTCAAAAGCATGGATTAATGAGACAAAGCCAACATGGATTTAGTGAAGGGAAATTTTGCCTCACCAATCTATTACATTTCTTTGAAGGGGTGAACAAACACGTGGATAAAGGTGAACTGGTTGATACTGAGTAGCTGGATTTTCAGAAGGCGTTTGACAAACTACCTCATGAAAGACTCCAGAAGAAATTGGAGAGTCATGGGATAGGAGGTAGTGTTCTATTGTGGATTAAAAACTGTTTAAAAGATAGAAAACAAGAGTAGGGTTAAATGGTCAGTATTCTCAATGGAGAAGGGTAGATAGTGGGGTTCCTCAGGGGTCTGTGCTAGGACCGCTGCTTTTTAACATATTTATAAATGATTTAGAGATGGAAGTAACTAGTGAGGTAATTAAATTTGCTGACGACACAAAGTTGTTGTAAAAAATTACAAGAGGACCTTACGAGACTGGGTGTCTAATTGGCAGATGATGTTTAATGTGTGTAATTGCAAAGTGATTGATGCATGTGGGAAAGAGGAACCCGAACTATAGCTACATAATGCAAGTTTCCATGTTAGGAGTCACCGACCAAGAAAGAGATCTCGCTGTCGTTGCTGATGATACGTTGAAATGTTCTGTTCAGTGTGCTGCGGCGGCTAAGAAATCAAATAGAATGTTAGGTATTATTAGGAAAGGAATAGAAAACAAAAGTGAGGATGTTATAATGCCTTTGTATCGGTCCATGGTGCGACCGCACCTCGAATATTGTGTTCAATTGTGGTCACCGCATCTCAAAAAAGATATAGTGGATTTAGAAAAGGTATAGAGAAGGGCGACAAAAATGATAAAGGGGATGGGATGACTTCCTTATGAGGAAAGGCTGAAGCATCTAGGGCTATTCAGCTTGGAGAAGAGACGACTGAGGGGAAATATGATAGAGGTCTATAAAATAATGAGTGGAGTGGAACGGATAGACGTGAACCGTTTGTTTACTCTTTCCAAAAATACTAGGACTAGGGGGCACGCAATGAATCTACAAAGTAGCAAATTTAAAATGAATCGTAATTAAACTCTGGAATTTGTTGCCAGAGAATGTGGTAAAGGTGGTTAGCTTAGCGGGATTTAAAAAGGGTCTGACGGCATCATAAAGGAAAAGTTCATTGACCATTATTAAATTGATTTGAGAAAATCCACTACTTATTTCTGGGACAAGCATCATAAAATGTATTGAGCTTTTCTGGGATCTTGCCAGGTATTTGTTACCTGGATTGGCCACTGTTGGAAACAGGATACTGGGCATGATGGACCTTTGGTCTGTCCTAGTGTGGCAATATTTATGTACTTATGTAGTTATGAGAAATTTTGTCATGCTTTTTCCACATGTAAAGGCTGTTTTATACATGGAATCGGGCTTTTATAAAATTGTGCAGACATATATATGGGGTGCTGTGCATAGGCATTACTGGGGGCATAATTTGGGCAAAGAAGGAGCAAAGTTGCAATGTATGTGCACATTGTATAGAATAGAAGAGGCAGCAACTGAAGAAGTTTTTGATGGTAAGGAGAATTTTTGACTTAATGGTAATTTATATGTTAAAAAACATACATTCATCACTTTCAATTTACCTGGTATATTTATTCGAGCCCCTGTCCATTTTTTTTAACTTCTGTTTCTTATTTTGGCTAAATCACATCTTAGATGTCTCTCATGCGATACAATCAGTCAATGAGATCAGGGCTTGCCCTACCATTGAGCAACTGTTTTTTGCATATGGGCTCCACTTATAAAGTCCTATTGATTTATGCAAGTGAGGCCCCACAATCAGTTTCTGCACATGGTCTTATATCCCATCACCCACAGGCTACCCTGCATGAGATCACTTGCTTGTCTTCACAGTTGTTTCTATGGATACTAATTCCCTGAATGCCAGCAACCCTCAAGAAACCATTCTGGAGATAATTTTTTTTTTCAGTTTTAGATCATTACACTAAGCCATGTTACTGTAAAATATCATTAGAATTATTGATTGTTGATTTTGGCATGTTAAGTTTTATCTAAAAACTATTTCTGGTTTGAAAGGAGAGTCTCCTTACAGACTCATGGAACAGCGATAGGTGATTGGCTCTGGATTTGGCAAATCTATATAGGTTGAGGCAAAAAAAAAAAGTAAGCACCTACAGTTTTTTGCAGTTTGCTCAGCAACCACTTTGAATTTCAATGAGAAATTTAACTTACTTATTTAGTCATCATACCTACATATTTAACATTTAATTCTCTTAAGCTATGTTGATGTTACTGATATTTAGCATTACTGCCTAGTGTTTGAACTAAAACACAGTAAAATAACATCATTCAAACGGTACAATTAACAATGTGTCAGAATTTTGCAGGCACACTGACAAATTTTCTTCACAGTGCTGAGCTTCCAGTTCTTGAGATGATACACAGCCACTATCGCCTTTGCTTTGAAACCTTGTTCACACAGTGTTGTGATTCTCATTTTGGGGCCCTTTTACTAAAGGGCAGGAGGGCTAGCGCTTGGTGCACGGTAAATCGGCCCTACCCCTGGGCTCGCCCAGGAGCCTGGTGCTAGTTCCATCTTTCTTGCATTCCATTTCCAGTGCCTGAAAATACTTTTGAATTTTCTATTGCCTGGGAGAGTGCCTGGCAGTAATCGGGCAATGCTAGAGCACTCAGTGCCTCCTATTAGATAAGAGGCAGTAAGAGCTCCAGGAGTAATTGGCCATGCGGCAATTTTTTTATTACTGCAGTGCCATTTACTGGCCATTTTTTTTAAAAAAGCCCTTTTACCGATGGAGTTATAAGGTAGACTCAGCGCACGGCAATCCTGCATGCCGCTACCACCACAGGTCACCTTTTACTGCCATTTGGTAAAAGGGCCCTTTGTCCACTACCGACACCTTGCCCATGATTGCCATTCTGATCTGAAAAGCTTTTAAAGAAATCTGTAAATTATCATATTATCAAATAAAAATTATTGAAATTATTGTTTACAAAGGTCTACAGCACTGTGACATTAACAGTAAGCTGGTACCCTGTTGTTGGTTTTTTTGTTTTGTTTTGTTTTATTAATGGTTGTTTTCCAGTGCAGTAGAAATCCACCAAAATGGAGAACTCTAAAATCCCAGGGAAACAACAACAGCAGAAAACAAATGGGAAATTGACCGTGGACTCCAGAAACGAGAGGGAAACTGACATGGCTCCGTGTTTTGGCCAATGGCCTGCCTCAGGAGACTTGTTGACAAATAGATGACAAAATCTTCCAAGTCTTCTAGGCATCTGGCTGTTGTTATTTCCTGTGGGATTTCAGAGTGCTCCACTTCGGTGGATTTCTACTGGATCTTTCTTCTCAGTTTTACTGTGCAAACATTTTTGAATGTGCAAAAATTGTTGGATGGTCACACTAAAAAGCCTGTACCTTCGCCGTGTTTAAAGATAATCTCATTCAACTTGGCACATAAACTCCTTTACCCCCCCCCCCCCCCCATGAGAGAGACTCATTCCCTTTCCTACATTTTATAGTAGGAAGCTCTCACAAGAGCTGTTCCAAGCCTTTCTAATCTGATCATCAAACATATAATTGGCAAGTGACCGACTCACCCGAAAATGCGCAGTAGAGTCGGAACGCTGAGAGTGTAGAAGTCCAAGCCCCGCCTCCACCAGCAGTACAGCCCAATAGGGAGGAGGGCTTGGACATGGGCGTGGAAATCGGAGGAGGAGGGAGCAGGGAGGGGAGGAGGGGGCGGAACTGAGGGAAACAGACGCAGCGATAGAGAACTGACAACACGACGATGGCGGAAAGAGGGGGACGCCGCCAGGGGGGGTCAAAGGTGGTGGCGGCAGTGGGGACGGCGAAATGGCGGTGGCAGTGGGGACGGCAAAATGGCGGCGGCGGGGACAGCAGGGCACAGGAGGTCACAATCACAGTGGATGGGAGCCCGAGGATGGAGGGTAGGGGAAAGAACATTTGATGGACACGGGTGGATGGAGCGGATGGGAGGGGGGAGAGGAGGGTTGCTGGACATGGGGGGAGGGCAGGGGAGAGAGCAGGGTTGGTGGACGGGGGAAGGCCATAGGAAAACAAAAAACTAGTCCGCTGTTATGGGCTTAACGGCTAGTCGAAATATAATTGCTTCCAGTCCTGGTTCCAGCTTCCACTTCTGCCACAGCTTCAGCTTCCAGTTCTGGGTACCGCTTCCTGCTTCCTTTGATGCCTCTAGTGGAGCAATTCCTTCTGCAGGGACTCACCCACCGCTTGCTACAGTCTGTCTGTCCCCTGGGCAGGGAGGCAGTACTGTTTCACCGTGGTCCAAGGGCTCACTCATCCTGAGATGTGGAACTATAGTCTTAAACAGGCAGCATCATGTGTTTAAATAATAATAATGATAGGGGAGCCCTCTGAGGTGGTAAATTCAAAGTGAGCAATTACGTAACTTACTACCATTCACAACCAAACTTGTCGGTCTTCCCCAAGTGCAAAGTGCTTCAAAACTGTTCAGTGTAACAAAGTTTGTGCATTTATTTTCAATCTTAAATGTTTCAATGATTGTCTCATAAGCTTGTTTAACTACTTAGATTTACCCTTTCCGTATTTCATTCCACAATGCTCAGACCAGCCACCAACATGGCCTATGTTTCCAATCCTTCCTCAGGGAGTTGGTCCGTGGTAGCAACAGAACTTGTGACTCAGAGGTTGAATTAGACACCTCAGAGCAAAGTCTCCCTATGTTAGAAAGTACTGATATCAGCGCTAGCAGTGTGATTCAAATGACAACAGTCTGTATGCTGGCAGAAGAGAAGCTTGATAGTGACATCAGCACTTTCTAACATAGGAAGACCTTACTCTGCAGCGTCTAGTTCAGCTCTGAGCCACAGGACACTTATCAACTGTGAGTCCTCACTGCCTGGACAAGCTTCTCTCCTTCCAACATACAGATTGTTGTCATTTGAATCAAACTGCTAGCCGTGACATCAGCACTTTCTAACAACATAGGAAGACCTTGCTCTGAGGCATCCCGCCAAAGTGGCATACCAAAGGGGCACATCCCTTTGTGCATCCCTTCGGGTGGCTTCGGGCATGGCTTCTCAGAGTGGGGCTGCTCCCTGGTCCTTCATCTGCCCTAGACAATCTGTAAATGTGAGTTTACAGATATCAAGTGACCTTTGTTCCTTGGCTCTGCTGCTTGTTGATCTGTGCACTGTGGCTCTGTCCCCATGCTGCTGCGCTGGAGGTTCCATGTTCGATCCCTGTAATCTCTTGTAAGATTAGTTGCTCAGTACCTGCCTGTACAACCTTGTTCTGGTCAAGCTTCTCTCGTGCTTATACAAGGCAAGGCATTTCCATCTCCAGATGCCATTTAATCACCTTACCTACCTACCTCCCTCCTACCTCCCTATTCCAATTGGATATGTAAATGCTAGATCAGTGGTTAATAAAATTGATATAATTCAGGTTGTTGCTGGTTTCTGAAATGTGGTTTCATTCAACAGAAGATCCTTAATTCAATGATTTATGTCCCTCGGGTTACAAGGTCTTTCATCAAACTAGAGCTAACCAGAGAGGGGTTTCTTCAAAGTAGAACTATTGTCCCAACTGAACTCTTCTCTCGAGATTTTTGCCTGCAGTTTAAGTGATCCTGCATTGCTGGAGCCCATATGCCTTATTCTATTGTATCACCCTCCAGGAAGCTGGTCTGGATTGGAAAGCTATTTTGCTGAATTCCTCTCAAATATTTGTGTGAAATATGCTAATGTTTTCTTAAAAGGTGATATTAACTTGCATCTTGATAACCCTAGGGATGTCAAGACAAAGAGCTTACTTGATTTTCTTGCCTCCTGGTGATTTCTTCTGCTACAATTCCAATCCTCCCACATTAGGGGTCACCTGCTGGATCTGCTAGCTTATAAACCTCACGTTTGAGCCTCAGGTTTCCTCAGTAGTAAAAAAAATCCTTCAGGTCTCTTTGGAAGCTGAGGAGAATCAGTTCATATTTCTCGCCAGCCGTTAATCTTTGGTTTTAACTCAGTTTGGTTACTTCAATTCCATCTATGCTGGATGTAAGGAGGGTGTCCTAAAAAGGCCACAGACAGCCCAAAATACCTCAGCTAGACTTGTCCTCAAGGTATCACATTTGATAGAGCCACTCCATTATTATGGAAGCTGCACTGATTGCCCATTAAAGCCAGGACTATTTTTAAATTATGTGTTTTTGTCTTTCAAATATTGTATGTCATGACACTGGATTATATGCAGCCCTTAATAACTATTCCCCTACATTCTAGGGTTCTAGGGACTACCTTAGACGTCATCTTCCAGATTGCAAGACTGTGTGTTATTAGTCAGTTCACTCTGCTGACTTTAGATACCAGGGTGCTAAGTGGTGGAATTTACTGCCAATGACAATCAAGGGTCAGCCTGATTACTTGATATTTCGTAAAAGACTGAAAACTCTCCTCCTTGAGATGTTTCTATCCATGGATTGAGTACCTTAGATTGCAAATGGCCATCAATGTTCTATATCTGATATTTTGTTTATGGCTTGTCTGTTGTTTATTTACTGTTAGCCACATTGAACTCAAGTATGTTCAGGATAATGTGGGGTATAAATGTCAAAATAAATAAAATAATTCACAATGAAATGCCAAATATCTCATGTGGGGAGCAGTTTCATAAAAGATTTTCCATTTGCAAAGCCTGTTTTACATGCAGAAAATACTTAATACAATTGTATGACCACATATATTTATATGCTGATGTGGCCTTCACATAGGCATACAGCAGTTAACAAGTACTATTTCCTATATAGATAATAGTACTGTGTCGCATCCCTCATGCCCCTTACCTGTGGCGCGTTGTTCGCGGGTGAGCCACTCATCGGTCCTGCTTTTCTGTGTGGAAGCATCGGCCATGCTGGCCGGACCGACGCTCCGCTGCCTCGCTCCTCTCCCGGTTGGTCTCGCCGGTGACACCAGCGCGTGCTCTTGCCCCCCTCTGGCAATGGGAGCATCGGCCATGTTGGAGCCGCACTGGTGTCTCAGTATTACCTTCACTCCCGGGGGTGGAGCCCGGGAATCCTTGCCACGTCTAGGGGCCCCCGGATTGGCCAAACTCCGCCTCTGTCCGCCAGCAGACCAATCCTAGTGAGCCTGGCCAATGACTCTGGACCCCGGGCCTCCATGTTTCCCTGCCCTCTGCCAGCTGACTTTCGTTTCCCTAATTGGAGGGATATTTAAGGAGCAGGAATGTGTCATCTGGGGTTGAATGTGTCAACCCCAGATGAGTTGCTTCGACTTCTACTTTGGTACAGCAACTTCAGCTCCTGCGTGGTTAACTACTACTGCTTATCCTCTGGCCCGACCTGATCTGACCTCTGCTGAAACCTGACTCTTCTCTGCTTGCCGCCTGCCTTGACCACTGCCTGACTTCGGACTCTTCTATGCTTGCCGCCTGCCTTACTACTACTACTACTACTATTTAACATTTCTAGAGCGCTACAAAGTGTACGCAGCGCTGTACAAACACAGAAGAAAGACAGTCCCTGCTCAAAGAGCTTACAATCTAATAGACAAAAAGTAAAGCATTTAAATTTAAAATATTTAAGCAGTCAAGCACAAGAGAACAGTCACAGAAGGACAGAAGATGTTGAAGGGTGGTCAGTGTGATTAGGTGTAACTCTGGTTGGAGTAGTGGGAGAAGGTGATAGAAGAATAGAAATGGGTGAGGTAAAGTAATGAGTGGGTTGATAGGGAGGTTATATAAGACATGTCACTCTAGGGGTGGGTGGGTAGAGGGGTAGGGTGGGTGGAAGCAGGAGAAGGTATTCTCTGCAGCCTATCTGTGAGATGGAAAATGCTCTCTGAAGCTGCTGCTATAAGCAGGGTTGCCAGGTGGAAAATTTTTTTCCAGCCCACTGGAGCCCAAAAAACAGCCCAAAAACCGCCCAAACACAAACCCCGCCCCTGACACCCCCACCCCCGCGTCATCACCCCCGCCCCCGCCGTCATAAACCCCGCCCCCGCCGTCACCGGCCCCGCCTCCCACGTCACCGGCCCCGCCTCCCCGTCATCGGCCCCGCCTCTTACGTCATCGGCCCCGCCTCCCCGTCATCGGCCCCGCCTCCCACGTCATCGGCCCCGCCTCCCACGTCATCGGCCCCGCCTCCCACGTCACTAACCCCGCCCAAAACGTCATTAACCCCACCCAAAAACGTCACTAACCCCGCCCCCCCCGCGGCCGAAAAAACCGCCCGAAGCACAAAAACCAGCCCAAAAAACCGCAACCCGCCGCGGGCAAAAATTTCCCGCGGCGGGTCGCGGAAAACCGCCCAATTGGGCGGTAAAACCGCCCACCTGGCAACACTGCTGCTGCTATAAGTTGTTAGTTTTCTCTCCCTGAAAGAGATCCAAGCCACACCCACGAAGTTCAAACTGTCAGTGGGGAGGGTGAGGGGAGGAAATGGCAGTGCTTGATGAAAAAGAGAGCTCAGTTTGATAGGAGATATACTATAGGATGTCATTCTGAGGCCAGGCTAAGTCTAAAGCAGGAGAAGGTATTCTCTGCAGCCTATCTGTGAGATGGAAAATGCTCTCTGAAGCTGCTGCTATAAGTTGTTAGTTTTCTCTCCCTGAAAGAGATCCAAGCCACACCCACGAAGTTCAAACTGTCAGTGGGGAGGGTGAGGGGAGGAAATGGCAGTGCTTGATGAAAAAGAGAGCTCAGTTTGATAGGAGATATACTATAGGATGTCATTCTGAGGCCAGGCTAAGTCTAAAGCAGGAGAAGGTATTCTCTGCAGCCTATCTGTGAGATGGAAAATGCTCTCTGAAGCTGCTGCTATAAGTTGTTAGTTTTCTCTCCCTGAAAGAGATCCAAGCCACACCCACGAAGTTCAAACTGTCAGTGGGGAGGGTGAGGGGAGGAAATGGCAGTGCTTGATGAAAAGAGAGCTCAGTTTGATAGGAGATATACTATAGGATGTCATTCTGAGGCCAGGCTAAGTCTAAAGCAGGAGAAGGTATTCTCTGCAGCCTATCTGTGAGATGGAAAATGCTCTCTGAAGCTGCTGCTCAGGGTTGCCAGGTGGAAAATTTTTTTCCAGCCCACTGGAGCCCAAAAAACAGCCCAAAAACCGCCCAAACACAAACCCCGCCCCTGACACCCCCCCCCCCGCGTCATCACCCCCGCCCCCGCCGTCATAAACCCCGCCCCCGCCGTCACCGGCCCCGCCTCCCACGTCACCGGCCCCGCCTCCCCGTCATCGGCCCCGCCTCTTACGTCATCGGCCCCGCCTCCCCGTCATCGGCCCCGCCTCCCCGTCATCGGCCCCGCCTCCCACGTCATCGGCCCCGCCTCCCACGTCACTAACCCCGCCCAAAACGTCATTAACCCCACCCAAAAACGTCACTAACCCCGCCCCCCCGCGGCCGAAAAAACCGCCCGAAGCACAAAAACCAGCCCAAAAAACCGCAACCCGCCGCGGGCAAAAATTTCCCGCGGCGGGTCGCGGAAAACCGCCCAATTGGGCGGTAAAACCGCCCACCTGGCAACACTGCTGCTGCTATAAGTTGTTAGTTTTCTCTCCCTGAAAGAGATCCAAGCCACACCCACGAAGTTCAAACTGTCAGTGGGGAGGGTGAGGGGAGGAAATGGCAGTGCTTGATGAAAAAGAGAGCTCAGTTTGATAGGAGATATACTATAGGATGTCATTCTGAGGCCAGGCTAAGTCTAAAGCAGGAGAAGGTATTCTCTGCAGCCTATCTGTGAGATGGAAAATGCTCTCTGAAGCTGCTGCTATAAGTTGTTAGTTTTCTCTCCCTGAAAGAGATCCAAGCCACACCCACGAAGTTCAAACTGTCAGTGGGGAGGGTGAGGGGAGGAAATGGCAGTGCTTGATGAAAAAGAGAGCTCAGTTTGATAGGAGATATACTATAGGATGTCATTCTGAGGCCAGGCTAAGTCTAAAGCAGGAGAAGGTATTCTCTGCAGCCTATCTGTGAGACCACTGCCTGACTTCAGACTCTTCTCTGCTTGCCGCCTGCCTTGACCGCTGCCTGACTTTGTACCCTTCTCTGCTTGCTGCCTGCCTCATCCACTGCCAGTCTCCTGCCCACTCCTTGCTCACTGCCCAACTCCGATTTCAGCTGCGTCTGCAAGTCCTGACGGCCGCCTGCACCTGGGGGCTCAACCCTTGGGGAACGGCAGTTGCCACAGGTGAAGCTTTTGGGAATTGTTCAGCCGCCAGTTGAGCACGGGCTTCCCCCGCCGGTGCGTAGCACGGCACAAGATCTCACCAACCGAAACATACTGTCCCTAATAGGCTCACAATCTAAGTAGCATATATTGTACTGAGGACAATGGAGGGCTAAGTGACTTGCCCAGGGTCACCCGGAGCTGCAGAGGGAATTGAACCCTGTTACCCAGATGTGCACTAACCATTAGGACACTCCTCCCATCTATGTGGATGTGTTCCTGGGAGCAAAGTGTGGGCAGATCAGAATCAGAGCTGTAATAAAATATACAAGTACATGCTTAGAGTGCATACAAATGTTTACACAAGTTGTGGAGCAGATGTATATTTGTGTGTGGGCATTTGCACACCGTTGAGGCTGGTTCTGGGTGCCTTTTTTTATAATGGCACAGTAGTAATGTGAATGGCAGTTTTGGAACAATTATATATAGCTGCATTAATAGGCCACCTGTTTCTAAGTTCTACAAGATGCTATACAATAAATTATATCCAGGTAAGGGTAATTTGGAAAAAATTGGGAAAAAGACACTAATATAGAAGATCATCTAGTGACCTGGGGAACTTTTTGTAGAGATGTTAATTCTAACAGTATTTACTGCCCTCACCCACTCCCTTGATTTCTTTATGTATCAAGTCGCCTGAACCCCAGGAAATTATGGAGAGTTGGATTGTTAGGGGTCCTTCAACAAAGGCACGATAGCATTTTTAACACACACTAAAAATAAGCACATGCTAAATTTTAGAGACGTGTAAAAAACAAAAAGTAGCGTTATCAACAAAACTCTTCCAAAAATCCAAGATGGCGTAATGATGGAAGTATGGTCTTTATTCAGTCCTAGAGTTGGACTCGACACGGCACCATGTTTCGGAGTCTGTATATAATAGTGACTGGAAGGAGGACTGTGAAAATATGCAAATGAGAAATGAACAGGATCGAGTCTCTGGAAAAATTAGTGATCCAAAGACGCTGAATTAGAGACACCCATATATTTCCATGGGTATCTCTAGCGTTTAGCTCGCGCTAATCATTAGTACACACTACAAATGCTAGAGTGCCTCAGTAAAAGGACCTCTTAGATAGTAATGTGTGTGCTGGTAGCGTTCTGGAGCTCCAGGTATGTGAGTGTCAGGCATTAAGGGGATTTTGGAAAAATGTTTCCAACTTTATTCAAGAAATTCTGTATTTCCAATCAGAACTAACCCCCAGTGATTGTGATATTAGGGAAAGGGGACGACATTTGATATACTGCCTTTCTGAAGTTACCATCAAAGTGGTTTACATATCATATACAGGTACTTATTTTTATACCTGGGGCTATGGAGAATTAAGTGACTTGCCCAGAGTCACAAGCAGCTGCAGTGGGAATCAAACCTGGGTCACCTGATTCTTAAGCCACTGCACTAACCAGTAGAATATTCCCTTCCTGTTGTATAGTCCCTTTTCCCTATGTGTCCTATCTGTCTGTCCTACTCTTATCCCTTATTTGTCCTGTCTGTCTGTCCTGATTTAGATTGTAAGCTTTTTTGAGCAGGGACTGTCTTTTCTTCATGTTCAATTGTGAAGTGCTGCGTACGACTGGTAGCGCTATAGAAATGATTTATAGTAGTAGTAGTATTACAACAGACCTGGATAAACAAGTGATACAAATGGTTTTAACTCATTGGAAATAGGCTGACCTTTTGGATTTAAATACTGATGGCATATTTCTTATCTAACTTATAAATATGAGCTTAAAGCAGCAGAAAAAAACTGGCCAGCTTTAAAAATATGACTCTTATTTGGAATCCTATTGACCCAATGGCATTAAGGGTCACTGGATGCATAACTATTGCTCTGGTATTGTGAAAGAGACCTGTAAGAGCCAGCAGTATCTGTTGAATATCCTTTGGGATACAATTGATCTATGTTACTGTTTTGTGTTGTTGACAATAACACAATAAAATGTTTGAACTAAAGTGACAGCACATCTCTAATTTATATATTGACTCTCTAATGTTAGAGGCTCCAGAGAGCCAGGAAAAGGCATATGTATCAGTGGCATAAACCTGATGAACATTAAATATGCTGATTCAGCAATAATGACTGCTAGAAATGAAGATCTGCAGGATACAATAAATAGATTATATGGAATATGTAAGATTGATGTAATGATTCTGTGCACTAGGAAGACAAAAACTGTGATAATCAGCAAAAAGAATTCTATAGCAACAGAAATATTTGCTGAACGAATGAAACTGGAACAAATCAAAGAATATAAATATTTAGGTAGCTGGAATACATAAGAGAAAAATGTTTAACAGGAGTAAAAAATAAGGAAAGTTTTCAATTAATTTTGGGGATTGTAAGCAGTTCCCATGCCATTTACAGGAGTTTTATTTTTTAGCCACCCCCCTTTTGTTGATATGAGATAACACAAAATGAGAATGTTCTGGGCCCCTTTCCTGTAGCCCCCCTCCCCACCATAGCCTCCCTCCCCACAGCTCTCCCCACTCTTGGTATACTCCCCTGCTGGCTACTTACATCCCTGGTGGTCTAGTGGGGATTTGGTAAAACAGGAGCAATGCAGATTCGTTCCTGCCCACGGCAGCAACTACATCTTGCATCCTCGGATGAAGAGCTGCAGCCACCATTTTGGATGTGACTGCAGCCATGGGCAACAGTGAACCAGCATTACTCCTGCCCCAACAGACCCTTGCTAGACCACCAGGGATGCAGGTAGGCACTGGAGGGCCTACCAAAAGTAGGAGAAATCGTGGGGTTTGGGGCCAAAAGGGGGGCTCTGTCATTTGCCAAACCTGTCACTTGCAAACAAAACCCATACCCATTTTCATTTGCCAATGACAGAAGAAAGGTCATTGACATTTCCTCTCTTGTTATTGACTGCCCATCCTTACTGACAGTGCATCATCTCAGAGGTAGAATATATTAGCAAAATATGGATTTACACTCACCACCAGATTATACACTATCCCCACCTTTAAATTAATTATAACACAAGACAAAAAAAAGTCCTAAGGGCCTTTAATGCATAAAGAAACCCCCAGTCAGTAAAAGTCACCCAGTAAAACTACCATTATAACTGGGAGTGATTCAGTTAATAATTCTATATGGGAATAAATGTCTGAATTCTATAACAAATTAGAAGGAATCTCTACAAAGCCTGCAGCTCCAGGTCTGTAACACACTCCATATTCCTCCAACTATGGCAGTAGGATATTTCCCCTAACAATTCACTAAACAAACAAAAAAAAAACCATTAAATTGTGTTGTCTACTTAGGAACAGTAAAACTCTCCTTCTGCTGCCAGATATTTTGCAAATGAACACAAAACCCTGCAAAATTTACTATTGTAGCACTAATTCCCAGCATTAAAACTGAAACAATCTTACCTATCAAAAGACAGCACTATAAATATTATACCATAGAGGCCATAGAGTACCAGTACACCTACTGCTGGTCCTTAGACCTAGTTAGATTTTATCCCTCATTCTCCTCTCCAATACTTATAGGCCGATAATTAGAAGCAAACACAGGTGCTAGAGCCTATTAGCGCCATACTAACACCCGTGCATGCTCCTGCCCCATGATCAGAGCCGGCGGGTGCGTGAAACAACATGCTTGCGGGCTCTGACCACAAGTAGCGTGCAAATGTTTACTAAACAGGGCACTAACTATTCCTCCCCAATACTCAGAGTGCAACACGCCAAACAAGGGTACTGCTACCACGGCAAACCCAACATAAAAACATAAGCATTGCTATACTGGGATAGACCAAAGGTCCATCAAACCCAGTATCCTGTTTCTAACAGTGGCCAATTCAGGTCACAAATGCTTGGCAAGATCCCAGAACAGCAAGACAGATTTTATGCTGCTTATCCTAGAATATGCAGTAAATTTTCCCCAGGTCCATCTTAATAATGGCTTATGGACTTTTCTTTTAAGAAATTATCCAACCCTTTCTTAAACATTGCTAAGCTAACTGCTTTTACCACATTCTCTGGCAAGGATTTCCAGAGTTTAATTACATGTTGAGTCCGGGGGGGGGGGGGTTGGGTTTGCCCCTGTCGAGGAAGTAGAGGGTTTGGGGGGGTACTAGACCATCAGGGGGGTGTCTCTGTCTCTCTTGTATGGTAGGGAAACCCCACCTAGCACATCCTAGGATGCACTGGAACAGGTCACGGTGCCACCATTTTGGAGGCAGCACTGGAAGGAGGAGGGAGTGCTACACCCTCCTTCTCATTTAGAGGTACACAGGGGCGCTAGACCACTGGGGGGGGGGGGGTCTGGAGGTCCACCAGACCTCCAGCCCTCTCTGTCTAGAGGGTTGGGTTTGCCTTTGTCGGGGGAGTTGGGTTAGGGATGCCTCTGTTGGGGGAGCTGGAGGTGTCAAGAAACTCCTGCAGGAGGATTGTTGCTCCAACAAGCAGTTGTTTATTACATCTAGAAATTTTTATCTCCCTGGCACTCCGAGATGTAACATTTATCCAGTCAATATTGGGGTAATTGAAATCACTGTAAATACTTGGAATGTGTAGAATATAATCTCCTGAATATTCAAACCTATTCTACAATAATCAACCACATGTGTTCAAGGGTGAAGGTAAACACTTTGTGGTGAAAGATTGTGGAGAAAAAAAAGACCTCAGTGAATACCGATCACTCCTCTTTGTAAAGGACACACCTTTTAAATAGAGAGGGGACCTCCTTAATCATTAGTCTTTGAAAAAAACTCCACATGCATCACTTCCTTTCAAACACTTCTGGGTAAGACACTGCTGTACAATGCAATGTAACATAACATCCAGTACTTATCTTGGACGGTGAATCAACATGGTCTTCTTCCACAAACCTGTGCAGTACCTGACTTTCGTCTGCACCTTCCTTCGGATACCCGACAGGGAAGCCCTGTTTCACCAATATCTGGCTGCGTCAGGGTAATTCATTCAAAGTGACCAGCTCCAAGAGATTAACACGCCTGCACTGTGTCCTTTAGCATCTGCATCAAAATGGCCCATTTTGATGCAGATGCTAAAGGAGACAGTGCTGGCATGTTACAATGCCTCTTTTTTGCCAAAAATGGACGTGCCGCAAAATCAAAATTGCCGTGCGTCCATTTTGAGTCTGAGACCTTACCACTAGCCATAGACAACCCTGCCCTTGATCCAGGGGCATAGCCAGACAACAGATTTTGGGTAGGCCTAGGCAAGAATTGGGTGGGCACCAAGTGTTCTCCCCCTTCCCCCAATTTTTTTTTTATCTCAGCTGGTGGGAAAACGCTTCTTTCCACCTTGGCAGCAGGCATGCACTGAAAACTGAGTATGCACAGGTGCCAGTGTTGTGGAGAGTAGTATTTTCATTACCATCAGGGGGAAATTTTTAGCTAGCGGAGCTTGGGATTCCCACCAGTTACCACTGAACATGTGCTATTGTTGGGTGGGCCTGAGCCATAAATGGGTAGGCCCTGGCCCACCCGTGGCTATGCCACTGCCTTGATCCCGTCCTGATATAAATAGCTACAGATGCTAGCATATCTGCCTTGAAATTCTGCTCTCCTTAGTCCACATCATAGCCTGCCAGTCAGACCCAGCTATGTAAGTGTTTGTGTTACTAAGGTTTCTAGTTATTATTGTACTTTATAGTTATTAATATATAAGATTCACCTGCTTGCTAATTTTGTCATTGAAGCTTGACGGCTATGCCATTGCCTGCATTTCTTCTATGATTTCTTGGGGTCAGTTTTCAAAAGGTTAGGCAACTAATGCTCTAGCTGACATAATAACTTCTAGCTTATTTTTGTTTTAGTAGTAAATGTGGTAAAGATTTTCCCCCATCACGCTATAAAAAGGTGGCTAAATTTAAGCACCATTTGCATGCTTAAATATGTAGAATACTAGCACTTATGCGGATGAATGTATATTTACACGCATAAAAGCCAGCGGAGCACTCAGTCATACTCTATATTGTATGTGCACAAATACCTTAGTGCATAAATGCAAGGAAACATTCACTAGAGAGGAGCATGGGTTAGGCATAGGCAGGGGTGACACTGACATTTACATGCAGTGAAGAAACAGTGTGTTTTAAGCCTGTAAAATATATAAGATATTTTCCTGTTATAATTATGTCCTGAAGTGTATTTCTCCTATTTGACCAGCAGGAGGTGTAAAGCTGTTATAGGGAACTGAATGTTCTTTTTCTTTAACACAAGCAGGAAGCAAGCAGCAGTATACTTTTAAAACTTGTTGACTAGGTATTGGCCTGGAGTTTGAAAAATTACCCAGTAGTACTGGCTATTGCTTCAGTCTTAGCCTGGGAGAAAAGAGAAACAGATTTCTTTGCTGAGGCTCGGTTAACTATATGTCCTGACCTCCCCAGGTACTTTCTAGGAAGAAAGCAAATGTTTAGTTAGTGTTATAATTGATTCATATTTTACTTAACTGTTATTGTTTGCTAATTGCACTATTTTGTTCCACTGTTCAATTTTTTGAAAGACAATAAACAATATTTAGTTTATTGCCTTTCTGTCTGGACTGATAAAGAATCCTGGTGGTTTGTGTATTGAGTCTGTGAGTGCTTTCTGGAAACTGAGGGGCCACTGGGATTGTGGCTCCAGTAACCTAGAAATCACTGGTGATAATTGGAGAGTGGAAGTTGGTGGGAGGAGAGTGCTGACCTGAGCTGAGCCTCTAAGTGGCTGCAGGGTAACCTCAGGTGGGTGGCTAGGCATTTCAAGACCCACGCATAACTTGCAGAATACTCTAAGTTATATGCTTAAGTCCCATATTTATATGTACCCATTTGTGTCAGTATATAAACCTGGCATAAATGGATGTGCCAAATCTAGGCATGTTGATGCTGAATTGCACTAACATTCTTAAGAACACTTAAATATATATTTTGTTTTATCTACAGTATATCACCAGCTCAGCTAATCCACCCCTACCCTGCCACTATTCGACCCTTTCACCTTCCTAAACCCATACATTCACTAACCCATTCCCCAATCATCTACCCAACCCCCCCCCCCCCACCACCTACCTACCTACCTATGGATGTTTGCAGATGGGTGGGAGGCAGGTTAGTGAAAGAGCAGAGGAGAGAGGAGTAGATGTGTTTGAAGATAGATGGATAGGGAATATTGTAGACAGAGAATGGAGGCTTATTGAGTAGGAATATTAGTTTGTGTGGGGGGGGGGGGGGGGGGATGTAAGTGTGTGGTTCTCTGGTTCTAAGGAAGATTCTCCCTACTTCAGGAGTTCCAGGTCATTTGGGATTGGACTAGACAGGCTCCAGTTTAGTGGTCACGTGTATTATCTGTATTTTAGAGATCCAAGCTCAAGGTGAGTTACAATCAGGCATACAAGATATTATTCTAACCAAGATGGTTTACAATCCAAGTTGTACCTGAGGCAATGGAGGGTGAAGTGACTTGCCCAAGGTCACATGAATCATCACTGGGAGAAGCTTCCCCCATCTTCTAGAAGTTAAAATAGGTTACAGTAAGTGTTGCTATACTTGCAAATTAGCACAATTTTTATATTACTTCAAATTTAGCACACAAGTTTAACTATTGTGCTCTATATATCTCATTTCTGGATTACATCCAAGTAAACTAAAAAAAACAAAACAAAATAATATAGAAGTAAAAACAATCAAACTCCAGGAGTGGAAGAAAAAAGCACCAAGGTAGTGAAAAATAATTTATTTATTAACAGCTGATCAAAATTGAATCAGAGACATAGTCCGAGATAGACTCGCTCAACACAGGCCATGTTTTAGCTTTCCAGCCTTCAACAGGAGAAGAAAGCCAGCAGTGACTCTATTGCTTAGTTTTACTTATCTCCTGCAACATAGATTTTTATTTTGGAGTTTGACAGAGTTTGATACCCACGTGGCTGCTTCCAACTCTATGCTTTGGGCATTTATTTCCCCCCCATTTAAGTGACGTGAAGCCAATTATTTATTTTTATTATTTGTTACATTTGTATCCCACATTTCCCCACCTATTTGCAGGCTCAATGTGGCTTACATAGTGCCGGAGATGCGATTGCAGACTCTGGTGTAAACAAATACAGAGTGATGTAGATATAAGATAGGTTCATGTGGTATAGCCACATGAGATAGGATAAGGTTCATGTGGCATGGCCACATAGGGGCATCGTACTCGGGAGAATTGTGTTGTGTCCATGATGCATTTTGTTATTATTGTGTCCATACTGTGTTTTGGTTTTGTTGTGTACAAACTGTATTATGGTTCTGTTGTGTTGTATCAGTCAGGTTTTTATGTTGGGTTGATAGGGTATGCCTTTTTAAGATGACTTAAAGGTGCGTTCTATGCGAATGACAAAAAGACAACATGAAAATAACATATACACATGCATCCCAAATCACCAAATGGGCTCATATATGAAAAATAAAACATGCCAAAAACTCACAATGCAGCAATACATATTATGATATAGTAAAACATATAGGATACATCATTTACAAACATGTAAAAACATATAAATGTGCATAAAATACAATTTGTAACAGCAAATACAATCTTATGAAATCAAGCTAGCTGCAAATATTAAAAAATACATAAAATTAAAAAATAGAGTTTACTCCTCGTGAAGGCTGGAAGGCTAAAGCATAGCACAAGTCTGGCTGAGACTGTGTCTCTGCAATTCAATTTTGATCAAGACTGAGTATACAGCTATTAATAAAGAAATTGTTTTTCACCACCTTGGATCATCTTGGTGCTTTGCCCCTTCCGCTGCTGACGTTTGCTTGCACTTTTCTGTGAGATTATTGTTTTTCTCCTTGCTTTTTGGAAGTAAAAACAATCTTCACTGAAAGTGTCATGCAGATTAGCAGCACCCTCTTATTACATCACCACCTTTAACAGTTAGGCACCTACATCAGTCCCTTTGTATTCTATTGAAAAAGTATTCCTTTTGTGCATCACGAATGCTTTTTTATGCTTGTTTAATTCTGCATCTTATTTCTTTTTTCCCTTATCCTCTAGTGTAGACATATTTTGATCCATAAGTCTTATCTCATAGGATTTCTTGTACATATCCTAAAATGTCTAGAAGGCATGTTCCTAAACATTCACACAACCTGTACAACAACCGCTCATGGAATCATACTACTCTACCACCCTCCAGGGCCATGGAGCGAGGTAACAGATGACCTCTAAACCTTTATAATCCAATGTCTATCATCTAACCCGGAGACCACCATCTTAAGAGACCTAAATTTACACTGAAGCTCAATCACTTCCAAACTTCATGCACGACCTTGACTTAAAACTAATTAGTGATGGATCCACACAAAGATGGCCATTGATTGATACATTCTTTGTCCCCTCCCCTATACATGACCTAACGTATAAATCATGGCAATCATCTGGTCAGATCACAAACTTGTCACAGTGTCCAGGAATGGAGTGAGCCCTTGTGCTGATCTGAAGACCAGCAGTCAGAAATCCCCATGCTTCACCCGCGGCGACCACTGTTCCCCAGCGGTTGAACCCCTGGGTTCAGATGGCCAGCAGGACTTGGAATTGGGACAACAGCAGGACTCAGGAGATGACAGAGGCAGACAATAATTAGCAGAGGTCAGGTCCAGGCACAGGGTCAGGGCAGGCAGCAATCCAGCAAAGGTCAGGTATAAGCACACAGTCAAAACCAGCTAAACAGGAATAATCACAGCAGGAATGCACCAGATACCAGGAAAAAGTAACTGAGGCAAAGAGAGGAGGGAAACTCCTAGTTTTCAAGTGAAGGCGTCTGATGTCAGAGTAGGCGTGCCCAAAGTGTAGGCGCGTCAAACCGGAACTGAAGAGAGAAGTGTATGCTAGCTTCTGCCTCCACGTCTGATGTTCCAGGTACATGACAAAACTATAATAATTCTTTCTCCACCTCGCATACAGCAAACAAAGAAAGAATCTGAGAGGGATAATAACATCCAGAGCTAAGATTGATGCATTGTTACTATCGACAGATGTAACTGAAAAACTATAGAAACAACAACCAGGCCCTACTACAGAGGAACAAGTAGCAAACTGGAACCTGACCATCCAATCAACACCAGACATAGCACCATGGAAAGAAAGAATGATAACAAGACTAGCTATAAACCCATGGTACACTCAAGAATTAAAAACAATGAAAAAATCCTGTAGGCAATTGGAATGGTCCTGGATGAACACCTAAGTGCCACAGGATAGGGATCTCTGGAAAATGCAAATCAGGAAATGCAAAAACATGATCTGAATGGAGATCTAACTACTACTAATTAATTAATACAAATTAATGCACACGTCAAACTTTACCTACTTGAGCACACAGTTATGGAACGCACTGCCGCGTAACTTAAAAGCGATCTACGAACTAACGAACTTTCGCAAACTACTAAAGACCCATCTCTTTAACAAGGCATACCACAAAGACCAACCAATATGAATATACACAACTCCTCCACATAAATTCAGAACTATCTTATAATATCTGCTTGTTATAATAATATCATGTTTTATCATTATCATGTCACCCATGATCCTTTTCTATTCTCTATTATATTTCCACCACTCATAATGTATTGTAAGCCACATTGAGCCTGCAAAGAGGTGGGGAAATGTGGGATACAAATGCAATAAATAAATAAACGAATACTAATCATTTCTATAATGCTACTAAACATATGCAGTGTTATACACATTATATACAGGTACTTTCTCTGTCCCTACAGGGCACACAATCTAAGCTTTGGTACCTGGGACAATGGAGGGTTAAGTGACTTGCCCAAGGTCACAAGGAGCTGCAGTGGGAATTGAACCCAGTTCCCCAGGATCAGAGTCTACTGCACTAACCACTAAGCTACACCACCACTCCAAAGACACTTCTCCCAATGAATTTCCAACAGTAGTAACTCCTCCCGAGCACATTTCCAAGTAGCAAACTCACTTATAAACCCTACAAGGCCTGAAGAAAATACAATTCCCTCCACAGATGCTTTCACAAACTACTTCCAGGCCAAAGTAAACAATCTGCTTAATTCCACACCGATGGCAACTCCCACACAGAAGAAATTCCCAATCACCGAGAATGAAGTTCCAGCACACTGCTACTGGTTCTGCTTTGACACCTTAGACCCCCAGGAATTTAGATCAGCACTGCACAAATTCCCCAAGGGTTCCTGTACACTAGACCCTTGTCAAGCAGAACTGCTCAAGAAAGCCCCTCCATCAATAGCAGAGCACATCAAATTGATGATAGATAACATGATGACTACAGATTCATTCCCCTGAGAGATAGGAAGCATTGTCCTATTTCCACTCCTAAAGGCTGAGTCCCTTGATATATTACTACTAAACCACTCTTACCCTGTAACTAATATCCCCACACTAATGAAAATAATGGAGGTAGCAGTGGCCTCACAATTCCAGGACTTCCTAGACCAGCGCAACCTTTTAGACCATTCACAATCAGGCTTTCACCCAAACTACAGTACAGATACAGTAATAGCTGGCCTTATATCAAATTCCCATCTATTACTGGGTAAAAATCAACAAATCTTCATAATGCAGCTGGATTTATTGGCTGTATTCAGTTTGGTGAACCACACTTATCTACTAGAGATGTTAACTGATATAGGAATCACTGACGTAGTCCTTAGGTGGTTCACAGGATTCCTCCGACACAGAACAGTCCAAGTAAAATGGCATCATTTATTATTTCGCCCCTGGACTTCAAGGTGTGGAGTCCCACAAGGATCTCCTCTGTCACCGATTCTCTTCAGCTTCTACCTGAGAGACATAGGGGCAGTGCTGGAACCATTCAGGGTCAAATACTTCTCCTATGCCGAAGACATCATTCTTGTTTTCCCATGGTTGGACCTGCAATTAGTTTACTCACTGGTGAATGAGATCTTCAGTGCATTGTTTGCATGGTTTTACGAATGAAGTCTAAAGATAAACCCAGACAAGACCAACATACTACGGTTAGGAAAAAAGGAACACAACCCTCCTTCCCAAGTTATCAGGATCCACGATTGCTATAAAAACAAAAATAAAGCTACTAGGGATCTGGATAGATTAACACCTAACTATGTCAGTGCAAATAAACAATGTCATACGAAAATGCTTCTATAAACTCAAACTTTTCCACCATTTCAAATACCTACTGGATGCAAAGCACTTTCGGATCATCATCCAAGTTTTAGTCATAACGGTCCTAGACTACTGCAATGTAATGTACTGAGGTCTTTCGGACAAGCTATTGAGGAAGTTACAAATAATCCAAAACTCAGCAGCCAAACTAACTAGAAGAGGAAAATGGAGAGACCATGCCACTCTGTTTCCATACAAACTACACTGGCTTGCATGCAAAGCAAGGATAGAGTTCAAATTACTCACTATAATCTTTAAATGCTTGTATAGAATAACCCCAAATTTCTTACCAAAGTTCATACAAGCTTATCAACCTAAAAGAATGCTCAGATCTTTAACTGACGTTAGACTGGTACCGCCAAACAAATAAATTTGCCACTTCAAAAGAACATCCAATTCGACTCTGATAGACTAGGGAGCAGAATTATGGAATACACTTCCAATAAAACTTAGACAGATACCAAACTATCTGGCCTTCCATAGAGAATTGAAAACCTGGCTCTTTCACAAACACCATGGGCCACAAATGATCACAACCTAGAAACCACATGGATGTAGAAATCACACTCAAAGACCTCCCAAGGGACTCAATAAAAGAACTCAAACATCTCAAAGTAATGACATGAATCTCCGCATTAACCTCAAAACTCTGTTTAGCTACCTGATTGAAAACACATACACTTTTTCTTAATTGTAATGTTATTACCCTATGTTTTATGTAACAATATTTACCTTTGTTTTTATTGTAACAAATTTTGGTTAATTGAGTTTCAAGATACAATTGTTCTCCTTATTCGGATTTGGCATCTGCCTAAAATTACAAGGTTAAGCAGACTATAAATGCAAAAAATAAATTAAAATTAGATTAAAATTTGTTAGCCTTCTCTAAAACATCTCAGTCTGTCTTTCCAGAGGTAAGACATCCAGAACTGGGCACAATTCTTTGCATTTGAGTCTTATCAATAACCTATTTGGATTTGGATGTTGGAAAAAAATTACTTGCCTTTTCCAAATCCAAGCCAGAGGCAAACAAACATACACAATGGCATGGATGATTTCACTACCTTGAAATCATTCAAAATAGCTACCCTGTGGCCTCTTTTTGAGTTTTGTGCTCATCAGTATTGTTTGCTAATTTAGTGGTTCTCAACCCAGTTCTTTGGGCACACCCAGCCAGTTGGGTTTTCAGGATATCCACAATGAATATGCTTTATTGTGCATATCCTGAAAACCTGACTGGCTGGGTGTGCAACAAGGACTGGGTTGAAAAGCATTGCACTGATTGAGCACAATGCATGTTTCAGCTCACCAAATTATTCTGAGGTAGTAGTGATCAGTGAGCTTTTACAAAATAAGTAAATCTTTCCCAAAACACAACACTCCTTAAAACATGTTACACATGGAAATAGCAACATTTACACTTGTAAGGGGGTAATTATTAAGGTGTGATAAAAGTCAGGCCTTTACCGCAGTTTAATTTCCCATGGGAGTGACTAACCTGGGTATTTCATAAGAGAATTGGCTTACAGATGAAACAGAAGGAAAACATTATACACTAAATAAAAACTGCTATATAGTCAAACTAGAAGAAATAAAAAGGGACATACTCATAAATTAATAACAGAGAAAGAATAAAATATGCATATTCAGGCATGAAATATATATATAATACCTCTCTTAAATCTCAAAAAATGGAACGCTACCACTCTCTCACCACAGGCCCTGTCATGGCCCTGCTCAACACTATTAACCAACTCTTGCAACTGTACAGGATCAGTAGACATCTTCATGATCCTAAAACTTAATGAAACATTTACTACGAAATTTCAAAAAGAAATTCATCTCCAGTGCCTCTGGGACATATTGGAAGAAAATCTTTTCTGATTTTCTGAGTCTGAACAGACACATCTGGAAAGACCTCTATTCTATGACCATGAAACAAAGATAACCTAACAGGGAAAAAGAAGTCTGAGGACTCAATCTCTGGCAGAGACAGTAACAAACAGGATGACAACAGAGGCCCCATTGTTTGTCTCTGTGAGACATATAGTTAAATTCAGAAAATCCTGATCCAGAGAACCCACAATCTCACCCAGTCCCAGTGGGCCCTCAAGATAGCTGGAAGAGATGAGGATCCTAATCAAGGACTTTACAAAAATACTGCAACAACATTTCCAGGGGCAGGGAGGAAGGAATCAATCTAGAATATGGAAAATTAAGAAAATGCAACATTATTATAACTCATAACATTTTCCATATAATCCTGCTTGTTTTCTGTTAGTGCATTACTTAAAATCTCCATTAAGTGACTGGAAACATTTCAAAGACTGATCATGGGACTTAACTGTGTCAAATATTATATTTAACTCATTATGCACTTTTTTGAACCTAGCTACCTCCCTAGAGAAAGAACAAAGCTGTGATAAACAATAATACAAATTGTCCTCCACCTGAGAGCTTGTATGCCATCTTTAAATTTGAAATCTCCCTGGAGGATCCTGTAGATGTAGCTCCTCAGATTAAGGGCCAACCAAATATAGCACAGGTTTAATATCCCCAATCGTTAAAGATACCTCAAGTGGTGCAGTACATCAACACTAGAAGAATTTAACGCCCTTCTTCCAATTCTTAGAGTTGAGTGGGATTATTTGACTTTTATAAGTTGGAACCAAAATACCCTGAATAAAAGAGCCATCACTTTTGACACCAGGTACAGGTGAAACTACCTGAGAAGCCCAGGATCCTGGAGGTAATTCCCCTAGCACAATTGAAATTAGAGGTTATAAGCAGAGGGCTGGACATTTAATGAGACTTCTTCTGGAGACAAACCAGCTTGCCCCCTCAAAAGAACCAGTAGGAGACTCATGTACTTTAACTGTAACAGAACTAACAAAATTACCCATAGAGCCCTGCTCTACCAAGGACATGGAAGTGTTATTTACTTTATCTTTAGCTTGCCTTTTCCCCATACCAAGAACCTACAGCTCAAACTGAACCTGGCTGCAGCCTTCTAAATGCCAATGCACAATAACCCTTGGGCTCCAAAGGGGTAAGTCATGCCCCTTTGGTCATGCCCCATGACAGGTACAAGTTTTTAAAAGCTCAAGAGGGGTTGATGATGTCACTTCTGGTTAACAGATGAAATGGGCTGGGGGATAATATCAAAACCAGTTGTTGATACTTCAAATAGTCCTCCCAAAGCATAGCATAGCCTCCAAACCTCTCCCTCCAGAATACAACTATAGTCAAACAAATTTCACCATTTGAATTTATACCTGCTAAGAGGCATGTACAGAGTTTTAGAACATGCTCATTTTTGCCAAAGCTTTACATGAGGGGTAGGAGAAGGAATTATCCATATTCCTCTGTTTTTATTTCATGTGATTAGTTAATTGGTGGCACTTATAGAGATCAGTTTGTAAAGGGCCCCACTGCACATAGTGCTTATATTTGAAATTTGCCACGTTGATGATGCTCTTGTTTGCCTGTGTATATTTGCAAAATGGCTGCTCCCACTACAATTACACATGTACTCCTGCATATTTTTATACATATTTTTCAGAAAGATCCATGTTCAGCAGAGCCTTTTATAGAGGGAATTAGACACATCTTGACATGGACATCTCAATTCTGATCTCACAGGGGAATTTTAAAGATCATTTACATGTACAAAAAAGAGATGTTTATGCACATAAGTGACTTAAAATTGCAGGAAAAAGTATCCACATACAGCATGTATGCATACAACTTCATCTAGACAGAGGTGCACCCAGAAGTAGATTTGAGAAGGGGTATGCATGCTTCATATAATGTGGCTATCAAACATATAAATGACAAGTGACCGACTCACCCACAAATGCGCAGTAGAGACCGAACGTTGAGAGTGCAGAAGTCCAAGCCCCGCCTCCACCAGCAGTACAGCCCAATAGGGAGGAGGGCTTGGACATGGGCGTGGAAATCGGAGCAGGAGGGAGCAGGGAGGGAAGGAACTGAGGGAAACGGACGCAGCGATGGATGAGAACTGACGACACGACAGGAGGATTCACGGGAGGTAACGAAAGCAGTTGAAGGAGGACATGACGACGGCGGAAAGAGGGGGGGGGGGCGACAGGGTAGAGGAGGTCACAATCGCGGTACACTTAGGAGATGGGTGGACATGGATGGGAGCCTGAGGATGAAGGGTAGGGGAGAGAACAGTTGATGGACACCGGTGGATGGAGCGGATGGGAGGGGGGAGAGGAGGGTTGCTGGACATGGGGGAGGGCAGGGGAGAGAGCAGGGTTGGTGGACGGGGGGAGGCCATAGGAAAACAAAAAACTTGCCCGCTGTTACGGGCTTAACAGCTAGTGCATATATAAGCAGTCAAGAAATTTGTGCATATTGAATAAAAGGTATAAATATGTATGCATGCTTCCATGAGGTAATTTTGAAAGCAAAGTATATATATTGTTTTCCTTAGAAAAGTGGTGTAACTTATCCACTTATTAGCTGTGATAGGTGGTCTGTTATGAAATTACCTTCAAATGCCAGTGGGGGAGGCCTGAAGTGGGTGCTTCAGGAATGGTTGTTTCAATTAGAGGGCTGAAAAGTATTATTTTGTTCTTATTTAACATTAAATAGATGCATCATTTCTAACTACAGCTGGATGCATAATTATTGTATTTTTTTCTATTTAATATGGGAGCAAAACATTCAGAAAATGATACACGAAGCAGATAAAAATAAAATGTAATTGTTTGTTCTAGTTGGTGGGGGTACAGCATCTGTTTTGCAAGTATTTCCAAAAAATAAATATAAAAGAAAAATGTCAAGTCTTCTAAATAATTCTCACATTTTAGTTAGATATGTTTTGGTTTTTTTTTCAGCAGGTGTAAATTTAGTTTTAACAAGGTTAAGGTTTTTTCTTGTTCCCTGAACATTTATTTTTTTCATACTAGACCAAGAAAGAATTCTGAATGGGCTGTTGCAGTGTATCCAAAAATATTGCCAGCTTCAAATAAACTGACAACCTGATATGTGCAAAAAGTCTACACATAAGAAAACGAGACAAGAAAAAATAAGAAAGAAAAACTGAAAAAAGAAGAATATATATATATATACTAGTAAAAAAGGCCCGTTTCCGAAACCAATGAAACGGGCGCTAGCATGTGGTTTTTTTTGTGTGTGTGTTTATGTGTCACAGAGTTATTTTGTGTGTGTGTGTGTGCAGGTTGTTGATGTGTGTCTTTTTTTGTTTTGTTTTGTTTTTTGCTTGGGGGTTGGGGGATGTGCTGTGCTGTGCTGGCAAAGTGGGTTGGATTGGTGTGTGGCTTTGAGGGTGTGTTTCTGTTGTATTGTGTGTGTGTGGTTTTGTCTGTCAAGGAGGTTTGTGGAGGGGGGTCTTTCTGTTGGTGAAATGTAAATGTGGTTGTAGGGGGGTCAGCCTTTGTTGAGTGTTGTTTTTTTTTTTCCATGTTTTTTTTTTTTTGTGTTGTGCTGAGGCAGCAGTGTTGTTTTAGATGGGCGGAAGGTAGAAGAGCACGTTCTTTGTCTGTCGGTATTTTTTGGCCGTTTCAGGGCTGCTGTAGGGGAATGCTGGAAGAGAAATGTGCTGTTGGAAGCAGCGCCATCTTTTTCCATTGGGCTGGGGTTCTGGGCATCCTGGAGGTGGGTGACAGCTTGCCTGAGGATGGGGATGGTTGTTTTAAGTTGGCGGAAGGGAGAAGAGCACGGTCTCGGGCCGTCGGGGGGTGATCCGGTATGTTTGGTCCATTTCAGGCCGGCTGCAGGGGAATGCTGGAACATTTATGCGCTGCAGGAATCAGCGCCGTCTTTTTCTGGGTGCTCGGGGAATCTCCGAGGTGGGAGACAGCTTGCCTGAGGCTGGGGATGGTTGGGCACGTCCTTGGCCGCTTCGGCAAAAGGGGAAGAGGAAGGGGGTGGGGAGTTACCTGCAGCCGCCTGAGAAACCATGTATTCTTTCTTTGTTTTGTATTATTAGTTTGCATTTCTGTTGAAGAAAGAGTGGATGCCTTTCGAATGATGGAGGTGGTGCGTCGGTGTGCGGTTGTTTCGTTAGTTTGGCAGCCAGTCTCCAGCGATTCCTAGGCAGGGAAGGAGTACTCCTCCCCCTTCCTTGGTCACTGTTTGCTGCTGGCTGGGTCGCGGGTAATCCTTCCAGCTGGGCCGCAGCTTGTCCTGTTCGCCCACGTCCCAGATGGTGACGGGCACATTGTTTTCCGGCTCCTCTGACTCCATGTCAAGCGATCCCAAATATAGTCTGTGCTATAGGCCCTCTGGCACTCTTCAGTACTGGCATTAGGCATTTAATAATTCCCCCCCCCCCCCCCCCCCGGTCTATTTTTGCACATACCCACAGCAGGAATATTCTTCTCTCGTTCCAGCAGTGGTTCTGTGCTCTCTGTGCTGCACAGATAATGAGCCATTCTGCTGGGGAATGCTCCTCCCTTATTGTCACGTAGTTTCCTCTGATTGGTCCGTCTTACGTTGCCTAGTGTTGCCTGGGAACGGTGTTGTGATGGTCCTTTGTGTTTCAGAATGTTGAGGGTGTTTTTTCTGATTGGTCCGTCATGCGAGGGCGGGGCAGAGAGACATGGTCAGTGTTGTGGCTTCACCACCATGAATCCATGAACCCTTCAGTGAGTGACTGAGTGACTTCAGAACGTTGTCTTCAGAACGTTGAGGGTGAGTTTTATTATAGTAGATATATATATATATATATATATATATATATATATATAAATCTTCTCAAATATATAAAAAGTCATAACAGCAAATGATAAAATAAAGTACAATAAATGCATTACACATTCAAAAGTAAAATGGAGGAGGAGATAAGACAAGCCACTTTCCAAACATATAAAAGTGTATAAAACATTGAATGGATTTAATCAAATCCAATAATGTATCAATACATACCTAAAAATCAGGAGTGATCAACATACCCCTTCAAAAAAAGCCTAAAACAAAATTTTTTATTTGTAGTTTTACCCCTGACGCAGCCTGAGAGCGAAACGTGGCCACGTCGGGTACTGCTTTTATCTTGGTTTGAATAAATTATTTCTTTGTTTTTATATATGTGTATCGGTCTACTTTTTATAATAGACTTTTATGTAGCAAGTAGACTGTTGCCTTTTTTGTTTTTCTTAAGATCCCAAAACAGTACAAAATATTTTATGCTGCTTATCCTAGAAATAAGCAGTGGATTTTCCCCAAGTCCATTATGATAATGGCTTATGGACTTTTCTTTTAGGAAGCTTGGACTAGGAGGCACGCAATGAAGCTACAAAGTAGTAAATTTAAAATGAATTAGACAAAATATTTCTTCAACTCAATGTGTAATTAAACTCTGGAATTTATTGCCAGAGAATGTGGTATAAGCAGTTAGCTTAGTGGGGTTTAAAAAAGTTTGGATATCGGAGGCAAGATGGCCGATCAGAGCAGACGCATGTGTCTGAGCTCCTGACTTACCAGGCCGTTGAACGTTAGGAGGTTCGTTTCCTTGTGCAGGACATGGGGAAGCGGAAAGGAAAACCCAGGGAGTCGGCCTCCTTACTCCCTGGGAGTGTTCCCTCCTCGCGACAAACAGTTCTGGAACAATTCGGGGTTCAGCCACTGATCATGCGGCAACCCGCCACAGAATGCTCCGCAATAACATCGCCGGAGACCAGCGAGGAGGCGCTATCGCTTAGTCCGCCTGGGAACATCAATCCTCCACAACCAGGAAGTAGAGAGACCCCGACGGTGAGAGCGGAAGGGACGTCCGAAGTGGCTGATTTTCCCCTGCCCTCAGGAGGCCTCGACGGTGGTCTTTCCCCAATCGGAGCGGAACACCAAAAGGGTTTGATGACTTCTACCCCTTCTCCGATGAGCAATACCCTGGTTTTACTGGAGGTAAAAAAACCTAAAGTAGTAACTTTAGATGCCCTATGGGATGTTATCCAGGGAATGAACGCTATGCTTTCTCAAGTAACGAGTAACTTTTCACAAAATATTGATACATTAAAGCACCAGCAAAATCAACTTGTGGACAATTTTCAAACTCAAGCAGTGCAAATTGAGTCTTTGAGAACTGAACTTTCCACTTTAAAAAATTTTGCGGGAAATGTGGCGAAGGACAGAGAGATTCTGGCACGTAAGCTAGAATTTCTTGAGAATCAGGGGAAAAAAAACAATCTGAGGTTTATTAATTTTCCCAAATCGCCATTAATCTCAGCTATGGACATGTTAAGAAAATACTTTAGAGAAATTTTGGGCATACCAGCAGAGGGTTTTCCGCCTATTACCCGAACACAGTACATAACTGGGAGAACAGTGAATCCGCTGAATCCTCAGCCACAGCAACCAGAACTTAATATTACAGAGTTTCTTGAAAACTCATTGGAACTAATTACGGAAAGAACTACTCTTATTGTTTCATTTGCACTGGAAATGGATAAAACAAATGTCTTTAAGCTTTATTTTAAATTTTTGAACAGCAAATTTCTTGGGCATACCGTTCGAATTTTTCCAGATTTAAACAGAGAGACTCAAGCCCGTCGGCGAGAGTTCCTCGGTTTAAAATCCAAAATTTTGGCTTTGGGAGGATTGTTTAAATTAGTTTTTCCTTGTCGTTGTATAATAACATTACAATCTGTTACATATATGTTTATGGATCCCAAGAAATTGAAGGAATTTTTGATTTCAAAAGAAAGTGTACCATGTTCGACCCAGGTAACCTAATAGGGTAGAAGGACTCGCTGAAGTCTGGCTGCGGATTGCCTCTTTGATCCTGCTCTAATTAGTTTTTGTTCTTTTTTCTTTTTATTATTTTTACCTTGTATCATGTCTCAAAGTTGTTGTGGTCTAAATGAAACTAATATTTTCCAATAAGTTTGTTATTTTACTATATTTCTGTATCCAACATTTATTGTTTTAATAGATGGATGTTTAAATGAAAAATAATAAATAATAAATAAAAAAAAAAAAAAAAGTTTGGATATCTTCCTAAAAGAAAAGTATGTAAGCCATTATTAAAATGTATTGTACTGTTTTGGGACCTTGCCAGGTACTTGTGACTTTGATTGTCCACTGTTGGAAACAGAATGCTGGGCTTAGTACATAAGTACATAAGTAATGCCATACTGGGAAAAGACCAAGGGTCCATCGAGCCCAGCATCCTGTCCACGACAGCGGCCAATCCAGGCCAAGGGCACCTGGCAAGCTTCCCAAACGGATATTCGGTCTGTCCCAGTATGGCAAAACTTATGTTCTTATGTAAGCTATCCAAACATTTTAAACCCTGCTAAGCTAACTGAGTTTACTACATTCTCTGGTAATGATTCCAGAGTTTAATTACACATTGAGTGAAGAAATATTTTCTCCAATTCATTTTAAATTTACTACTTTGCAGCTTCATTACGTGCTCCCTGGTCCTAGTATTTTTGGAAAGAGTAAACAATTGATTCACATCTACCCGTTCCACTCCACTCAGTGGCGTACCAAGGGGGGGGCAGTGGGGGCGGTCCGCCCCAGGTGTATGCCGCTGGGGGGTGCCGCGGCACGTGCCTGGCTCCGAGTTTGCTATCTTCACTCGTTCACTGCAGCTCCCTCTGCCCCGGAACAGGTTACTTCCTGTTCTGGGGCAGAGGGAGCTGCAGCGAACGAGCGAAGTTAGCAAAGTTTTCGGAGCTGACAGGCACGCGCCGCGGCACCCCCCCAGCGTCGTGCACCCGGGGGGGGGTCATTTCACCGGGGGGGGGGGGTGCTGCACCTGGGGGGGGGGGCGCATCGGCGATCCGCCCCGGGTGCCATCCTGGCTAGGAACGCCACTTACTCCACTCATTATTTTATACACCTCTATTATATCTTCCCTCAGCCATCTTTTCTCCAAGCTGAAGAGCCCTAATCGTTTTAGCCTTTCCTCATAGGGAAGTCGTCCTATCCCCTTTATCATTTTTGTCACCCTTCTCTGTACTTTTTCGGGAAGTCGTCCTATCCCCTTTATCATTTTTGTCACCCTTCTCTGTACTTTTTCTAATTCTACTATATCTTTTTTGAGATGCAGTGACCAGAATTCCACACAATATTCAAGGTGCGGTCGCACTAAGCTTTAATAAAAGGTCCCCATAGTCTCTAATTAAACTGTAACATTATGGAGTGCATCAACAAGTTTGCAGTGCAGGTCTTCTGGAAATGAATGACAGAAATCAAGGAGGCAAGCAAATAAGTGTTCCACAAAGATTCTTTTATTCTCTGATTTAATTCAGGTTTCGGGGTTGTCTAGTTCTATTTCCAACAGCAGCTTTCAAATTGTTCTCCTACATACCATACATACACAGCAGCATTAAAAAAAATATATACTTTTCTTGATTTTCTTTCCCTCAGTCTCCCAGAGACTTCTGTCCCATAAATATTGACAAAAGAAAATGTGGATTATGGTATATTGCCTAGTTTTAATTATTTGTTTTCAAGGACAGGAAAAAAACAGAACTTACAATATTACTAAACACAACCTTTTTTAAGATATGATGGTCAAAGTCCTGATGACTGAAAGTCATATTACAAAACCTTATTGACAGCTATTTTCTTTTTTTTTTTTCCATACATTTCTGCAGATATTGAAGACATTATAGAAGTGCAAGAAGATGCTTTGAGACATGTGTTAATATAAGATAACACCTCTTAAGGTTGTTATTGGCACTTAGCTGCACCCCCATACCTCATATATACCCTAGAATGTGTTATCACACACTACCTCACACATCTATTTTATTTCATAATTATAGCTGCAAGCTCATTGATTTTAGCTTATGTTGTACCGAATTCAATCTGTGGAGGGAACAAATAATTACTTTTGACAGAGGCAGCTTCAGGCATCATAGAGACAGCTGTGGTTGGTGCTCCCTAACTGCTGTGGAGGCAAGTTGTTTTAATCCTAAAGTAAGAATTGTAACCTTTCCTTTTAACTGTTTGATGAAGAAGCAATTGTTTGTGTCCTGAACTTCAGTGAACAGGATAAAGTATTGCTACCTTTGACTTGTGGAAATTTCAAAGGAGAAAAACAAACCAAACCCCATCTCACGGAGTTTGTGCAAAAAACTGTCACAAAGGTGCTATATATTTAACATGATGTGCCATCTATTTCCTGCCTTTTGAAATAATGTTTGCTCAGAAGCAAAGATAGACCTATGTGAATGACAATGAGGAGTAGAACTGTATAAAGTTTCAACTGGAAATCAAATATGAAGCGCTGAACCTATTTAAAAATGTATAGGCATGGTATGTTTCTCTACCCAAGATGGTACAGGTCGAAAGGAGGAAGACAGGGAGATTGTCCTGTTTAAGGAGAAATATAGTAACATAGTAACATAGTAGATGACGGCATAAAAAGATCTGCATGGTCCATCCAGTCTGCCCAACGAAAAACCTATAAGTGTATACCTTACCTTGAATTTGTACCTGTCCTTTTCAGGGCACAGACCATATAAGTCTGCCCAGCAGTATTTCCCGCCTCCCAACCACCAGTCCCGCCTCCCATCACCGGCTATGGTACAGACCGTATAAGTCTGCCCTCCCCTATCCTTGCCTCCCAACCACCACCCCCTCTTCCCCCCAAACTGCTCCGCCACCCAATTTCAGCTAAGCTTCTGAGGATCCATTCCTTCTGCACAGGATTCCTCTATGCATATCCCACGCATGTTTGAACTCCGTTACCGTTTTCATTTCCACCACCTCCCGCGGGAGGGCATTCCAAGTGTCCACCACCCTCTCCGTGAAGAAATACTTCCTGACATCTTTCCTGAGTCTGCCCCCCTTCAATCTCATTTCATGTCATCTCGTTCTACTGCCTTCCCATCTCCGGAAAAGATTTGTTTGCGGATTAATACCTTTCAAATATTTGAACGTCTGTATCATATCACCCTTGTTCCTCCTTTCCTCCAGGGTGTACATGTTTAGGTCAGCAAGCCTCTCTTCATACGTCTTGGAACGTAAATCCCATACCATCCTCGTACCTCTTGCAGGTAGCTGAACTCTGTGGCTGGTAGCTGGGAATTACGTCTTAGTAGTGTGTACAGGATATCTGGGTGGACTGGATGGTCTTTTTCTGCTGTTATTTATAATCCACTCGATATTCAAAAGGGTTTAACCAGACAGGAGAGACTCAAGCCTGGTTAAACCCCGATGAGCGATGCTGGCACACAAAATTCATCGGTACTTAACTGGTTAATGCCACTGAAAACCACCGCCAATCGGTGAATTCCTAACTAGAAAGGTTAGGGGCGGGTTGGGGGTGGATGAGACTATTGAAAAGTTTATTTTTTTGTTTTGTTTTTTAAAGAAAAGTTTATTTGAATGTGGTCTCTGGGGGGGGGGGGGGGGGGGGGGGATAAATTCAATGGGGAATTTTTGAACAGAGTTTCTTTGAAAAAGTCCCTATTCTGTCAGAAGCTATTGAGAACCTGACAAATATGAACATATTGTATAATATCAACTTTCTGACTCAGATAACCAAAATAGGGAAATTTAGTTCCAGACAAGGTCAGAGGAAGCAATGTTTCTGTAACGTATCTTTTCCATAGACAGCAAGATTGGTCAGATACACAAGACAGTAACATCATTTCACAGCACCAGGGCAGACATCTGTCCTAGAGATCAGACCAAGATGAAAAGTTCTGAGCATGCGTAACCCTTCTCTTGAATGGTAGTTTCCTCAGTTAGTTCCATAACTCAAGAAGGAAAGGCAATTCTTAGGAAGGTGTGAGGGATGATGTACCTGATATAGCCTGCTACAGGTGAGAAATATTGCTTTTTGTGTTGACAAGTAGAAATAAGTTAGACATACAAGTGAGTGTCTCCTAAGCTCAGGGCAACTCATTGTTATAGGCAGTTTGTCCATTGTCCAGGAGTGGTCCATTCATAGATAATGATGTGAGAGTCGCTAAAGTTATATAGACAAATTGGGCAGTACAGCTCTATCAAAACCACCCTTCCTGATTGAAGACTGATGCAAACAGTAGTGAGAAGTTAAAGTAGGAAGCGAAGACCACCTACCTACTTTGCATAAACTCTCCAGAAATGCAGACTTCCAGAGCTATGGTGGCTGCAGTGGTTCTGTTCTGATAAGGTTTAACTGAAATGAATGTAAGATGCTAGCCAATTGGCTAAGGTCTGTTTAGCCACTGGAATGTGAAATCTGTTGGAGGTCTAGAGAGATTAACAGTTATGTAGACTTTCTGATAGATTCAGGAGTCCATGCAATTAAATGTGCTAGGCTTTAGTGCCCTCTACAAAAATTGGGTTTGGTTGTTGCACACAAACTATGTACAGAGCCTTGCATAGACACCAGTGCACAGCACATTTAAGTCCACTCTAATGAAGCTATTAGCTATTCAGCAGTACTACTACTTATCATTTCTATAGTGGTAAAAGGGGCCCTGCAGTAGCAGCAGCAATTTTTGTCATGCACCAGGATCCTTTTTAGTGAAACAGGTAAAAAGCCTGAAAAAAAAAACAGATAGCTATGTGTTAAGCTTGCACTTACTGTATGACCATGCCTAGGGGGGGGAGCAGTTACTGCCACCCATTGAGCTGGCGGTAAGGGTTCCCACACTACCCCAGCAGTAACCAGGCAGTGCCTGATTACCAATGAGTTACCCCCAGTGGTATATATTTTCTTAAAATCCAGCAGTGCCGGAAGTAGTGCATGCTGGAGGCAGAATTACCGCCAGTGGCTGCATTGGGCTGGCGGTAGTTCCAGATTGCCACATGGCAACCCTTTAGTAAAAGGTTTCCATACAGCACTGTATACAAACATGTAAGAAATAGTCCCTGCTTGACAGAGTTTACAAATTATATTCAAGACAGACAAACAAGATAAATAAGGGATTAGAGTGTTTCTTGTGTATTGAACAGGCGAATAAAAGATTAAGAGTTAAAAGATTTAGAAATCAGGTAATTCAAAGTCATTTAAAATTTTGTTGATCTGATAAGTATATAATCTTGGCATCAGAGAAATTTATAAGTCAGTGTAAGTTCTGGTATTGTGAAACAGCAGTCTGTATACTGTTGGAAGGCTCACACGGACAGGCATCATGTTGCATCCAGAAGACTTCCACTTAGAGCATCTCATGATTTCCAGCAAGTTAAATAGTCCATATAATAATTGTTCAGTTCATTAGTAACATGTCATTAACTTAAGGGTGTTCTCAGATTTCATTCTTTGCACAGTTCAAGGTATATGTAGAATATAATTAAAATCTTATGTGAACAGAAGCATTATCAAACATGAAACAATCAGTTGCTTTAGTAATATTAAAGCTAATTGTGTTAACTGAATAAAGGAATTAACATACGAGTTTACACCTAGTAAGCAGAAAGGACTTAGGATCAGAAGAAGAGAACCAAAGAAAGAAATCATCATAACACAAAATGTAACTTAATTAATTAAAGATTGTACAAAAGAAGAGTAATATTCCGTCAAGTCAAACCAACAGTTTAAATGCTGAAGTTTAACAATTCACCCAATAAATGGAGTACATCTTTAAATCACACAAATGAGTCCAACTAAAAGTCTCCTTCCAGCAATACAGCTGTAGGTGTCACTGTTTGGATACTATACGAGCCCGTATAGATTGGGTCTTGTCACATTTTATGGGTGAAATTCTTCTTTTATACCAGCTGGTCAGGCTGATATTTGTAAACAAGATAACATGATGCTTCTGAAAGGTGCCAACTTTAGAGTAAATAAGGGGGCTTTGAATGAAAACAATTAAACAGAGCAATGCACTTAATGTCTGCCCAGTTCCTTAACAAAATACCATTAGCTCAATGCTGTTTTCAGGTTTTATACTTTATGCAATTCTAGTTATAGTTAATTCAGAATAAAATCAATTGCTATTCTGGTCTTAACCAAAAGAGCATATCATAATTCATATACATATCCCTGCTCATTCATGTTACTCATTCTTTCTAGCTAACTTGCAATATCTTTTCTATATATGCTGTTATTCTAGCATGCACTCCTTCCATGTGACTATTCACAGTATGTGTTAAACATTTCACACAACTTGCCTATTTTAAGACCGTGTAGGTCTGTTTTCTGCCGTCATCTACTATGTTACTATGTTACAAATAGACCTTCTCATTTGTTTAAACATTTCTGTAACTTTGTACATAAAAGTTTCCAAAGCTGATTGGGAAATTGCTTCCAACTTCTTCACAAGGTTTCTCCATTCAATTCAAAACATAATTTTAAATCTTTACCATTGTGGTTTTCTGGGTAATCAGGTCTGCTACAAACAAGCCTCTGCTTTAAAATCATTAGACAAGCATATGTCATTAATAGAAACACAAATTAGGGAAAATAAAAATTTACAATTACCATCAAAAATTGTATATATGTTATTTTAAAGCATCCCTCTGTTTCTGAAATAATATGGTGAAAGAGAAAATAATTTAAACCAATTTTCTGGGGCAGTACAAAACATTTTCTTTTAAGGCACAAAAAACATCTTAACTTCTTCTTAATCTAAACATTCATCTAGATTTACTTTTCCTGTGAGGCAGTTTCTCTAGAATCTCAGCTACCTGAGGTAAAGTAACACAGATATTAATGAACTAAAACACATTAAGTAAAACAAATCTTACCTTGCATTGTTAGCAAAACAAAAAGTTTCAACAGGACTGTTGTAAATCCTGTGTTGATGAATCTCACTTGCAAAGTACAGCCGGTTGCTCAGGGATATAAGAATGTAAACATATGAGAACAATAAAGCATGTAGAAATAACAGAAAGATACAGGCAGGAACCTTACAGTAAATCTCAGTTAATTACATTATCCTTGTAAATCAAAATCCAAAAGTGAATGTTACGTTTTGAAACCAATCTAAGAAAAATCAGCTTTAAGAAAAGGCAGACAAAAAGCTGTATCCTTTACTGACCTTTACAAAGAGTCATATGATCAAGATGGGGCAAAAATATCTTCAAAATAGAAGTTATATTTAATAGTATAAAAACAAAAGCAACCTCAAAAAGTTGGGTGCAGAGAAGTGCATAAAAGACCATGAGACTGAGTACAACATCAAGGGGCAGATGCAGCAAGCATCACGGTAGGCTCTGCCGCAAAATACCACAAACAAATACCGTGGCATGCTATAATCAAATGAGCATGCAAATTACTGCCTTCGGCATGCACCCAAGCACTTTGATCACGATCACTTTCGCTTGATAGTGCAAGCCCTGATCTTGAGTATGTTAGATTATTGTAATGTCATTTACCTGGGATCCTTAAAACAACTACAAAAGCAGTTACAGACCATCCAGAACATTGCACTCCACTTGATATATTCCTTGAAAAAGTTTGATAATGTGTCTCAGTATTTTATAAAGAGTCATTGGTTACTGGTCTATGCAAGAGTTCAGTTTAAATTCTATTGCCTTATTTATAAAACAATTTATGGATTAACCCCATTGTATTTTTAGGTTATTTTGTTCTTTCTCAAAAATCTAGGGCTACTAGATCAACAACTCTGTTTACTTTTCCACCCCTAAAAATTTACAAAGCTTCGCTAGCAGCTGGCGGTGAAGTACTGCTGACATAGCCCATTCACTTTGAATGGGCTGTGTCAGCAATGCCATGCTGACAGAAGGGTTAGATTACTAGATAGTCTTTTTTTACTTCCAAGCAGCCCACCTTAGTAAAGATGTTCAGACTCTTTTACTTACTTACTTCAAGTTATTTTCAATTTTGCAAATATATAAAAACCTACTTATTCCAGGAATTTGCTTTGAAATCTGATAACTAGTATGGATTAGCTTTTCAATATTTTTTGCTTTTTTACAGAAATATGTATGCAAACTTTGCTGATTATAGTTTGTAATTCCTGGAAATGTCCAGCTTCTTGTATATTGGAATCCACTTTGAACCGTGAGGTATTAGTGGAATACAAGTTACATTGTTAATGTTAATGCCTCATTACAATCATGGCAGTAATCTGCAGCTCATTGATAAATGTCACCTTTCCTGTCAGTGCCTGAGTGGTGATTGCCTCAGGAACTGACAAGATTGACATTTAAAAATAAAACTGCAGGCAAGCATACATAGCATTATGCCCCTCCTATCATGTCCTGATCCTCGAACAATCCCTGGTGTCTAGTGGTACCCCCCAATATGACTGCCCCTTCCCCTCTCCCTCTTGACTTCCGAATAATCCTTGGTGTCTATTGGCACCCCATGACATGACCAGCTTCCCTCCCATCTCGAGCCATGAACCAAATAATGGCACCCCTTTTTCCTTCCTCCCTCCCTCCCCCCAACCCACCCCAACTCACTTAAATAAAAAAAATGTTCTGGTAGCTATTGAGTGGTATTCCTCTCTAAGGAATAATCTTTTTACTGAAATACAATTTAAGCATCTTATCACTCTTTGAAGCAAAACAGACTAAGAGGGAGGCGAGAGAGGTAATTACATTCTGAGATGCTTCTAAAAGGAAGGTAAGATGTATAGAATTTGTATCTGCCACTCCTTTAGTCTCTGCCTTCTCCACAACTTCGGATTGATTCACACAGGGGTCCTTTTACTAAGTTGTACTAATGGATTTAGCACTTGCTAAATGATAAGATGCTCATTATATTTCTTTGGGCATCTTATCATTTAGCTCACACTAATTGTTAGCACGTGCTAAATCTGTTAGTGCACCTTAGTAAAAGGACCTAGTATTAGCAATTAGAAATCATAATCTAATCAGAATCTTCTATTTGTAGCACCTTCCTAAGACACCTTCTCAAAAGAATTTCTAGAGATAATAAATAATAGGAAAATTCAAGAATGCAAAATTTTGTCTATGAACAATTTTCCAAAGATTCTAAATACATGTGTATAACCAAGGTGTCTTTGATGGTGGAGGATCTTACACCTTGTAGAGGATCAATGGAACCCAAATGTAAATCAACTAAGCAGTCAGTCTTGTATCCATTTCAGAAAACGTTTGCCATCAATGAATGAGAAAAATCACAAAGGTAAGAAATAGAACTTTTCAGTCTACTCTCAGAGTTGGATATGACTTTCCAAACCTTAAGGAGAGAAACCTTCAAAGGTGTTAATTTCTCCATTTGAGAATAAACAGGGCAAGAAACACTTTTAGGAAGTGGAGCCAAGGCTTGAAGAAATGCAGACTGAACATCCTTATGTATTTGAGAAAGATCTGCCTCTATGGGCAAACATTCTGGAGAAAGCTCTTCATAAACAGGTTTTATGGGTAGAGTGGGTCAACTTCCAGAATTATGGGAAGCATTCCAATCCGATAGGCATCAAGGAGAAGCTGAAATAGTAGGAACCAGATGTTTGTCCATTTGGCCAACAGCTTGAGGAGTGCTACTTAAAGTGCACTTAGGTCTTTATGCTTGCCTATCATGGAAGCACCAAAAATACCAATACAAATACAAAGAAACAGTACTTCTGAACACTTCAGATGACTCATGCGTCCAGAAGCAAAATATCCCTGCAGACTCTTCATGGGTTCCAAGTGGCCCTGGTGTGTTACTTTGGGCATGCAGTGCAGTAGTGGCTCACTTTTAGCCTTCTCACCCCTCTTGGTATCAGTAGATGACATCAGACACTGCGGGTAGCACTTACACTTCCTTCTTAGGAGGCAAAAGAGGAAGGCTCCTCCTCAGAGTGTCAATAAGACAGCAACAGCAGTTCACTTTTATCTGCCTCTCATGATGCCAGTAGATGACATCAGATGCCAAACACAGCTCTTTCCAAATTTTGATAACACTTCCCTCTTAGGCAGCAAAACAGGAAGACATTTCCTTAGAGTCTTCAAATTCTTTTCCAGTTTTACTCAAGATCCAAAGGGAAAGACTTGACAGGCTTTTATTTTTTTTAAGAACTGCTGGGGGAATCCCCATTTACTTTTATTGAACTGAAAGCAGGATTAAATCTGCATAACCCAAGTAAACAAGGCATGCTGATATTGCTAAGGTTAAAATCTATAGCCCCCTTTTATCAAGCCACTAGGAAAAAAGGCCTGTTTCTGTCACAAATGAAACGGGCGCAAGCAAGGTTTTCCTCGGAGTGTGTATGTTTTACAGAGTGTGTGTGAGAGTGACTGTGTGAGTGTGTGTGTGTGACAGAGAGAGTGAGACTGGGTGGGAGTGTGTCTGTGTGAGAGAGAGTGTGTGTGTAAGAATGAGTGTGTGTGCCAGGGGCCCCCCTCCCTTCCAGTTCCAGGGTGGGCCCCCACGGGGCCTCATCCCTTCTTCCTCCCTCCCTCCTTCCTCCCTCCCTCCTTGTTACAGGGTTATTCCGCCCCCCATCCCTCCCAGTTCCAGGTTGGCCGTGCCCCCCTCCCAGTTCCAGGGTGGCCGCCCCCCCCGTGTCCCCCAGTTTCAGGGTGGCCCCCTCCCTCCCTGCCTCCCAGTCCCAGAGTGGCCCCCCTCCCTACCTCCCAGTTCCAGGGTGGCCCTCCCCCCTACCTCCCAGTTCCAGGGTGGCCCTCCCAGTTTGGCCCCCTCCCAGTTTGGGCCCCCCCCCCCCAAGTTGCAGGTGGCCAGTGAAAAAGGAGACCCCACGGAGAGGCAGCTGAGCGTTACTGTGCAGGATGCTGAGCTCTGGCTGTGCTTCAAGGAGCTGGCCAATCCTATTTAATAGAATGCACCTCCAACATTCTGAAGCCGAGAAACCTCGTGTGGTTGGTCATTTCAGGAGATGGATACAGAGAGCAGGAATGCATCAGCCATGCAACCAGCTTCAGAATGTTGGAGGTGCGTTTTATTATATAGGATAAGAGGCAGCAACTGAAGAAGTTTTTGATGGTAAAGGGAATTTTTGACTTAATGGTAATTTATATGAGATTGAAGGGGGGCAGACTCAAGAAAAATGTCAGGAAGTATTTTTTCATGGAGAGAGTGGTGGATGCTTGGAATGCCCTCCTGCGGGAGGTGGTGGAGATGAAAACGGAAACTGAATTCAAAAATGCGTGGGATAAACATAAAGGAATCCTGTTCAGAAGGAATCGATCCTCAGAAGCTTAGCCAAGATTAGGTGGTGGGAGCCGGTGGTGGGAGGCGGGGCTGGTGGTTGGGAGGTGGGGCTAGTGCTGGGCAGACTTCTACGGTCTGTGCCCTGAAAATGGCAGATACAAATCAAGGTAAGGTATACACAAAAAGTAGCACATATGAGTTTATCTTGTTGGGCAGACTGGATGGACCGTGCAGGTCTTTCTCTGCCGTCATCTACTATGTTACTATGAATGAACTTCGTTGGCATTGCCGCACAGCTTGATTAAAGGGGGCCTATATTTGTACCATTAAATGAGAATTTGTACAAAAAATATTTATGTTCATCTCCATTATACACATACAAGCTAATCCTTTATTCTAATGGCCATATATTTAAATTAAATAACAAACAAATTAAGGGCCTCTTTTATTAAACCATGCTAGTGGTCCCGGTGCGGTAATGCCGACAAAGCCCATTCACTTTGAATGGGTTTCGTCAGCATTGCTGCGTGGGAACCTGTAACATGGCTTGATAAAGAGGCCCTTAATTTGTTTGTTATTTAATTTAAATATATGGCTTGATAAAAGAGTCCCTAATATTCCTATCCTAAATTCACAATTGGGTACTTTACTGATATGCATTATATATATATATATATATATATATATATATATATATATATATATATAATATTCAAGATAATAACATTCAAAGTAAATGCGCCTTGAAGTGCAGGTTTTAGCCCATACAGCGCTGAGCAATAGATAGCTGTGGGTGGTTCCAGATTTGTAAACAGACCTGTCTTTTGCTATATCTGGGGACTTTTGTGTTTCACTCACAATGAAATTTGTAGGTAAATGGAGTGAGTAAGCCATTAATAAAAGGAAAGCATAAATGCATGCACAAAACTCATGAATGCTAACCACAATATAGCCAATTTCCCGAATCCTTGAAACTACATTTAACCAGGTTAGACATCATAACATCCCACAGCTTCCAATCCAAGAAAAATTGCAGTTTCCACGAATGAACATAATGTATGTTTTTGTGGATTTGAATGCAGGATATCATTGCAATTTTTTCAAGATCTTTTATTTTCCTGTCATTCTTATTCATATAATCTATGGAGGCTACAGTATAAAATGGCAATTTATTAACTAAATATACATAAGGAGAAATTTTGAATAGGTTGCATTGTTGATATGCACATTAGTATGCATGCATCTTGTAACTAATTTTCAGCAGGAAGCAAAATACTGTCCCCCTTCTGGTTGTGTAGTAAAGCTGATAAATCAGGAGTTAGAATGGCTGTGAACTGGGGTATACATATCATGTACTTTTCATGGAATATTTGTTAATAAGCTGAATGTTGGAGCTATATGGGCAAATTTGAGATTAACAAGAAACTGAAAGAAATATCCATAAGAGCATTGAGGATAACAAGACACAAATGTAAAAACCTGCAACCATATAATAGTCACTTAAATACTACTACTACTTATTTCTATAGCACTACTAGACGTACACAGCGCTGTACACTTGAACAGGAAAAGACAGTCCCTGCTCAACAGAGCTTACAATCTAATTAGGACAGACAAACAGGACAAACAAGAGATAAGGGAATATTAAAGTGAGGATGGTAAAATAAGGGTTCTGAACAAGTGAATAAGGGTTAGGAGTTAAAAGCAGCATCAAAAAGGTGGGCTTTTAGCTTAGATTTGAAGACGGCCAGAGATGAAGCTTGACGTACCGGCTCAGGAAGTCTATTCCAGGCATATGGTGCAGCAAGATAAAAGGACTGGAGTTAGCAGTGGAGGAAAAGGGTGCAGTTAAAAGAAATTTACCCAGTGAACGGAGTTCCCGGGGAGGAATGTAGGGAGAGATGAGAGTGGAGAGATACTGAGGAGCTGCAGAGTGAATGCACTTATAGGTCAATAACAGGAGTTTGAACTGTATGCGGAAACAGATAGGAAGCCAGTGAAGTGGCTTGAGGAGAGGGCTAATATGAGCCTAACGACACTGGCAGAATATTAGTCATGCAGCAGAATTTTGAACAGATTGAAGAGGAGATAGATGGCTAAGTGGGAGACCTGTGAGAAGCAAGTTGCAATAGTCTAAGCGAGAGGTGATGTGAGTGTGGATGAGGGTTCTGGTAGTGTGCTCAAAGAAAAGGGTGAATTTTGGTGATATTATAGAGAAACGACAGGTTTTAGCAGTCTGCTGAATATGTGCAGAGAAGGAGAGGGAGGAGTTGAAGATGACCCCAAGGTTATGAGCTGATGAGACAGGAAGGATGAGAGTGTTATCCACAGAAATAGAAAATGGGGGAGGAGGAGAGGTTGGTTTAGGGGGAAAGATAAGAAGCTCAGTCTTGGTCATGTTTAGTTTCAGATGGCGCTGAGACATCCAGGCAGCAATGTCAGACAGGCAGGCAGATACTTTGGCCTGGATTTCAGCTGAGATTCTAGTGTGGAGAGGTAGATCTGGGGGGAGTCAGCGTAAAGATGATACTGAAAGCCATGGGGTGAGGGTCAGAGTACCAAAGGAAGAAGTATAGATGGAGAAAAGAAGAGGTCCCAGGACAGATCCCTAAGGTACTTGAACTGACAGTGGGATAGAAGTAGAGGAGGATCCACTAGAGTATACACTAAGGTACACTGGGAAAGATAAGAAGAAACCAGGAACGACAGAGCCCTGAAATCCAAGTGAGGACAGCGTATCAAGGAGTAGGCTGTGATCAACAGTGTCAAAAGCAGCAGATAGACCGAGAAGGATGAGGATAGAAGAGACCTTTGGATCTGGCCAGGGCAAGAATGTTTTGGAGCACACCAGATGCGTGACCAGGTTCAGTCACGTTGGCCGCTTCAGATCCAACCTGTAAGGGTATGTTTCTTCATCTACATAACAAAGAATACAGAATATGTTGTCTTTTCGGTATTACAAGAACACCATCATTTGTTAAAAATTCAAACAGAGCCACAACGTTAGTTTTTCCTGAAAATGTGAAATTTTAAATAACTGAAACCTCAAACCCCCTGATAGAGGGTGGTATAATCATAATGATATCCCCTATCACACATAGGAACCAGAAGGATGCTTGGGTGCATAGGGAGAGGGATGACCAGGAGGAAAAAGTGTCCTTGTATAAGTCTCTGGTGAGGCTCTATTTAGAATACTGTGTGCATTTCTGAAGACCACACCTACAAAAACATATCTACAGAATGGAGTTAGTCCAGAGAGCAGGTACAAAATTGGTCAATGGTCTGTCACAAAGCATATAGGGACAGGCTTATAGACCTCAACACGTATACTTTGGAAGAAAGGTGGGAGAGAGGGGATACGATAGAGATGTTTAAATAACTCAATGGCATTAATGTAAAAAAATGTAAAAAAATGGAAGCGGTGCAAAGAAAAGCTACGAGGATGGTATGGGATTTACGTTCCAAGACGTATGAAGAGAGGCTTGCTGACCTGAACATGTACACCTGGAGGAAAGGAGGAACAGGGGTGATATGATACAGACGTTCAATATTTGAAAGGTATTAATCCGCAAACGAATCTTTTCCGGAGATGGGAAGGCGGTAGAACGAGAGGACATGAAATGAGATTGAAGGGGGGGCAGACTCAGGAAAGATGTCAGGAAGTATTTCTTCACAGAGAGGGGGTGGTGGACGCTTGGAATGCCCTCCCGCGGGAGGTGGTGGAGATGAAAACGGTAACGGAGTTCAAACATGCGTGGGATATGCATAGAGGAATCCTGTGCAGAAGGAATGGATCCTCAGAAGCTTAGCTGAAATTGGGTGGCGGAGCAGTTGGGGGGAAGAGGGGGTGGTGGTTGGAAGGCGAGGATAGGGGAGGGCAGACTTATACGGTCTGTACCAGAGCCGGTGATGGGAGGCGGGACTGGTGGTTGGGAGGCGGGAAATACTGCTGGGCAGACTTATATGGTCTGTGACCTGAAAAGGACAGGTACAAATTCAAGGTAAGGTATACACATATGAGTTTGTCATGGGCAGACTGAAGGGACCATGCAGGTCTTTATCTGCCGTCATGTACTATGTAATGTAAAGTAGGTGAAACCTTTTCAAATGAAGGAAAACTCTGGAATGAAAGGGTATAGGATGGTTAAGAGAAATAGGCTCAGCAGTAATCTAAGAAAATACTCTTTCATGGAACACCAGGGGGAAGTAGAAAAGAAGTTGGCAAAACTGAGTTATTTTGAGGGCAACAAACAATTTTGTTAAGAAAGTAAATAATAGTAGTAAGAGGAAAAGAAGGCTGCTTTGGTTCTCAAAAGTAGTAGCTGAATAGGTTAAGGAAAAAGAAGGTAGCCTTCATAAAGTACAAAAAAAATCACAGACCAAGGAAGACAGGCAACAATATCTGGAAAAGATTAAAGCAGCTGGTAAAGTCACTAGGAAAGCAACAATACAAATGGAAGAAATAATACCTAATATGTTATCATCTCTGGGAAAAGGTATCTAAAGCCCCCAGAAACAAAAAATGAGGTTTTAATGTATTCTGTTAGAGCAAACAATTTGTAACACAACGGTCCAAACCCCATTCTTTTATGTGAAAAAATAAGAAAGTTACAGAAGTTCAAATTCCCTTTTTGCCAAAAATTTAGAGAAAACGATTCATCTGCAACCAGTGGCATAGGAAGGACGGGGCGGTGGGGGCGGTCCGCCCCGGGTGCACGCTGCTGGAGGGTGCAGAGAGCAGCCGCACGCCTGTCGGCTCCACTGGTTCCCTGCTCCCTCTACCCCAGAACAGGTTGTTTCCTCTTCCGGGCCAGAGGGAGCCAGTGGAGCCGACAGGTGCGCGGCTGCTCTCTGCACCCTCAAGCAGCCAGAATGCACCGGGGAGGGACTTGATGCGCTGGGGAGGAGGTGTCATTGTGCCGGGGGGGGGGGGGTTGTGCTGCACCCTGGGGGGACGGACGCCACTGCACCCGGGGGGGGGGGTGTGCGCAGCGGCGATCCGCCCCGGGTGGCAGCTGACCTAGGATCGCCAACTGTCTGTAACTGCCACAGTTCCTAGATAACAACCTTAGCTTTACATCCTTGGCAAGCAGGTTTCAGAATGGGTCATAGCACTGAAACTTTACTGACTGCTCTTCACAGTGAAATCAGGACATTCTTAAATCAGTGTCACTCAGGTCGTCATTGTTTCTCTGATATGTCAACTGCGTTTTGATCTGATCAATCACTCAATTCTGTTGCATTGTCTTGAATCTTTAAAAATCTCTGCTCATGTTCTCACCTGGTTCAGAATCTTACATTTCTACACACACCTTTCAAATCTCCCACAAAAATACCCTTTCCTCAGTTTTCATGGTCGCCTGTGGTGTCTCTTAGGGCTCCATTCTTGCTCCTTACACTTTTCAATGTATTCATTTCTCCTCTAATAACAATAATTCAATCAAAAGACTGTAGTTCTCTACTGCTAAGCAGATGACTTTCAGATCCTCTTTACCTTGTCTACCCTTGCTTTCAATATTCAGCCTCTCAATGACTGTTTATCTTCAGTCTCCTCATATCTTAAAGAAAACCAGCCTTTTTTGAACACCTTTAAATGTGAAGCCATTCACTTTCCTAATGCTTATGTGCTAACACCTTCCATCATAAGAACATAAGAGTAGCCTTACTGGGTCCGACCAATGATCCATCTAGCTCAGTATCATGTTTTCCAAACAGTGGCCAAACCAGGCCACAAGTACCTGGCAGAAACTCAGATCGTGGAAACACTCTATACTACAAATCCCAGGGCAAGCAGTTGCTTCCCATGACTGTCTCAATAGCTGACTATAGACTTTTCCTCCAGGAATTTGTCCAAACCTTTTTAAAACCCAGATACACTAACTGCTGTTACCACATCCTCCAGCAAAGAGTTCCAGAGCTTAACTATTCGTTGAGTGAAAAGTGATTCCAGGAGTATAGTGAACAAACTAAAATCTTAGGCATCCTCTTTGATCAGAAATTGATCTTTAGTTCCCAAATCAATGCTGTTGTGAAATCTTTTCAGTGCCTTGCACAGATTAAGATCAGGTCACCCTATTCTTTCTGCTAACTTGGCTCCTGGTCTTCTTTCTTCAGTAATCACTTGTTTGAATTACTGTAACTCTCTTTATTCTCTCCTCTTTAAAATGTTTGCAACTAATCCAACTTACAGAAGTCAAACGCCTTCACAACTCCTCCCATTTCGATCATGTCACTCCTCTTTTGATGAAAGAACACTGGCCCCCAGTATCAGCCCATATTAAATTCAAGTTACTTACCCTTGTTTTCAAAGGAAGATTACAGATCGCACCTGATTATGGAGGTCTTTTGAAGCGGCGGTATGCCCAACGTGGGCTTACCGCTCGCTAATCCAGAAGTACCGCTGAGCTACCGCAGCAGCCTAGCGGTAGTTCCCCACCCTCAGCGTGTGCCACCTACAGTGCTACAAAAATATTTTTATTTTGTAGTGCTAGTGTTTACCCTGGCGGTAATCACTGCCCTCAATGGGTGGTGTTAAATGCTCCCCCTCGAAATGGCTGTGCAGCAAGTAGTTCACTTGCTGCATGGCCATGTCTTTAAAAAAAAAAAAAAACAGCCTTTCACCCGCTGCGGTAAATGGGGGCCTCAGTGCACATCAAAAATTGCACTGATGGCAGTGCAGGCCCCCTTTTACACAGCTTGGTAAAAGGACTCCTTTATTTCCAACTCCTGGTTCCTTATGTCCCTTCTTTGCTCCCTTCATTCCTCTCTGCATGCTCTTTTCTCCTTCCACCTCCCTCAGTTCTTCATCTGGATGTCAACTTTTGACACTGCCTTCATTATGTAGGCCCTTATTTATGGAATTCGATCTCCTGTGAACTCAGACATAAGACGTCTATCTTTGATTTCAAAAATACTCAAATCTTTACCGCTCTAACCTTTTTCCAATTTTATTCTATTTGAATCATTTTTAATCTGGCTGTTCCTTTCCACTCTCTTTTTAATAATTGATTCTACACCACTTATGGAGACTGGAGCATTTCTGTAGCAATCAGTGGTATATATCAAGTAACAACTAATAAATTAAATAAATAACTTTTTCAGACTGCTTATATACCCGTGACATGAAAAATCAGCCATTCTCAACAATCTGGATCTGCACATGTTAGTCACCTTTTCCCAGAGATGGTCATATATCATTAAAATGGAGGAACAATACATTTTTTAGATTATAGTATCTAATTTAGCAGCTAAGAGTGATGATTCAAAAATGCAGGGTCATGCATTTGTGCTGCAAAAACTTGAAGTTCGGTTGTCCCTGCGATGGAAAGCAGTTAAGGGCGCCCAAATCAGCTTTCGATTATGCCGATTTGGGTGCCCCTGAGAGAAGGATGCCCATCTCCCGATTTGTTGTCAGAAGATGGGCGCCCTTCTCTTTTGAAAATAAGCCTGCTAGGATCTCTAAGGGAGTGATAGGGAGAGTAAATGGCATGGATGGGCAGACTGGATAGACAATATAGTTTTTATTTGCCTATATTTGTCTCTGTTTCTGTGTTAATAGGAGAAACTACAAAAATGTCATTGTGAGGTTGAAGGGTGAATGGGAGAATATGCAGAAGCTGATAAGGATAAAGTGGAATTACTTAACAAATATTTTTGTTCTGCATTCACAGATGAAGGGCTGGGAGTAGGACCACAGAAGACACACACATAGGAATGGAAGTGTGATAAACTTTGAATGATTTTCAAAAGATTGTGTTTGTGAGAAGCTAGCTAAAGATCGACAATAGTGATGGGGCTGGGTGACATACATATGGGGGTACTGAAGAAACTTAGGAATTTCTAGCAACTCCGCTTTCTGACCTTTTCAAGGGTTCTTAGAGTTGAGAAAATGGAAATACTTTTAAAACAGAGGATTATGAGGTTTCTGGAATCCAGTGGACTGCAGGACCTGAGGCGACATGAATTTGCTAGAGTTAGATCTTGCTAGACAAATCTGATTAAATTATTTGACTGGGTGACCAGAGAGTTGGATCAAAGTGCTAGATGTGGCGTGTTTAGATTTTAGCAAAGTCTTTGACACAGTTCCATATAGTTAACAAAACTGAGTGTCCTCAGTATAGACCCTAAAGTGACTGACTGGGTTAGAAGCTTTAAGTTCAGTTTCAAATTGTTCAAGGGAGGTTTGGTGGCAAAGTGGGTAATTTATTCCAGTGTTCTGGGCCTTGTACAGAGAAAATTGCTTTCCGAGTATGTTCATGTATAATGTCATGGAAGGATGGATCCACCTGCCAAAAGGTTTTCAGATGATGAGCGAAAACATCTTTGGTTGGTATATGGAATCAGGAGTCATGAAAGGTAGAGTGGTTCCCCAGATTATTGAGTCTTGTATACCAGCTGCATAATTTTATAAATGATACAATGGGGAAATGGAAGCCAGTGGGCAGCTTTTAGAAGAGGGGTGACATGGTCAAATTTCTTTTTTCTGGTTATTCATTTTTTGGCAGTATTCTGAATTATCTGTAAGCATCTAATGTCGATGATACTTTAGACCTAAGTATAGTGAGTTACAGTAGTCTAGTCTACTGATCACAAAAGAGAGTACAAGAATATTAATTGCCGATGAGCGTACAAATGGACGAATTGAGCGGATCTGTCAAAGCCTATAAAAACATCTATTGGTCACAGTGGAAATCTGGTTGTGAAATGAAAGGGTTTCATCTAGATGAACGCCCAGGATTTTAGTACTTTGTACTTAAGAGACAAGTGTGGAATTGGGGAGAAGGGAATGTAGGAAAGTAACGTTTTGAGATTTTGTGAAGAGGATACATTTTGATTTCTTAGGAGTAAGAATAAGTTTATTCTCTGGTAACCAGTTAGTTATATGTACTAGATAATTGTTTAGGGAATGAATCATTTGAGCACCAGTTGGGGTCCATGTGGTGTAATGAGCTGTATGAGGCAAAGATCTAGTGAAGCATGGCCTAAAATTTTGACAGCTAAGATTTAATGCTAAAAAAATGCAGGGTCATTCATTTAGACTGCAAAAATTGAGAGAGCAGTACATAGGGGGTGAAGTACTTCTGTGTTTGAAAGAAGAGCCAGAATTGTGAATGATTGTATCTAATAATTTTAAGGTAGCTAAACAAGTAGAAAAGCTGAGGGCAAAAATCAGCAAGATGCTTTGATTCATAGGGAGAGGAATGGCCAGTAGGAAAAAAGAGGCAATGATGCCCCTGTATAAGGCTCTGGTGAGACCTCATTTAGTCTACTGTTTACAATTTTGGACTCCAGACCTTCAAAAAGATATAAACAGGATGGAGTCGGTCCCCGTTAGCATGCAGGCATGGGGCAGGATGCTGGGCAGGGGAAGGGGTCCAGATATATGGGACCTCCTCTTTAGTATTGAGTGAGTAGTGCAGGGGAGACCCCATAATTACTTGTCATTGGATATTCTGTACATTCAGATTTCAACAATGTTTTCTTATTCTTTCTTAGGAAAAATCAGTAACATATATTGCAACAACAAAGGTCCCTCACTGTATATGACCCTGCCTATATATGGTGCTTGCACATGGGTGGTGCTGTGGAGATATGGGGGGGGGGGGGTGCACTTAAAAATTTCTCTCCTGTTCCTGAGGCACATTAGGACCAGGAGCTCAATCTCTGGCACACTGAAATTTGGCTCCCTGCAAACAGATATGACTGTCCAAACTGAGGAATGTTCCTCCACATACAAGAGGTATATATGCCTGTTTGGATGTGGAGGGAACATGCTGTCGTTGCTGTGAGACGTTTTCAGTACCACCGTTGCGTGTTTTGCGTAGTGTATTTTTGATTGGTCGAAAAGTTTATCTATGATTGTCTATGACATTTGTAGTCCTCTTTCTAATCATTCTTTAAATTTCTTTCTTCCATTATAGACTTGTGTTTTTAAACTTTTTCCAATAAATGTTTATTTTGCCATCTGAACATCATATTGAAAATGCCCCTTTTTACGTTTAGGTTGCTCCTTTAGGATATATTTACACTTTTTCTTTCAGGGGATTTTGCACAGTGTTTATGTGTATCACGGCTATGCCAATTTATATGGCATTCACTGTTTTCTCCCACAACTTCAGCTGCATATTTCTTTGCATCAGTGGCGTAGCTACGTGGGGCCTGAGGGGGCCTGGGCCCCCAAAGATTAGGCCCTGGCCCACTGCCGACGATCCCCTTGAACCCCCCTCCCGCCACCAACCCTCTCCCACTGTCACCGCCACCCCGCTGCCACATCAGATACCTTGTTTGCTGGCGGGGGTCCCCGAACCCCGCCAGCCCGAAGTCTTCTTGAGCGCCGGAGTAGCGCCTTCATTCAACTAAGTTCCTGGTTTGATCAGCTGTTTCTGACGCCTTACGTCCTGCACGGGCCTACATGCACTGTGCAGGATGTAAGGCGTCAGAAACAGCTGATCACACTAGGAACTTAGTTGAACGAAGGCGCTACTCCGGCGCTGAAGAAGACTCTCTTCGGCTGGCGGGGTTCAGGGACCCCCGCCAGCAAACAAGGTATCTGATGTGGCAGCGGGGTGGGCGGTGACGGCGGGGGAGGGTTGGTGGCAGGAGGGAGGTTCAAGGGGATCGTCGGCAGGCCGGCAGGGGGATCCAATGTGGCGGCAGCGGCACTCGGGGGGGGGGGGCGGCTAAACAGTGCCCCCCCACCTCGGGCTCTGGACTCCCCTCCCAGCGAGGTCTGGCTACACCCCTGCTTTGCATGTTGCACCATATTTTCTTATCTGTCCCAAGTTCACTTGACAACTGCATTTTCTTTGTGATTCCTAGTGTCCCCTTATCTCTCATCTTGCCTCTTTTCTTTTTTATAATTCATTCATAGTGGACTAGCAAGACGCATTAACATGAGGCTCCACTCCTTTCAATGATTTCCTCTTTTCAGGGCATAAGGTCGAGGTAATATTTCATGCTTTTATGGTACATATATGTTATTATTTAACGATGCTCCTACTAATAACTGGAACTATCCACTCCACATAAATAAGTGTAACTTCAAAAACTGATGGTTTTTTAAACACATAAAAACGTGATAAAAAAAGAAATAAAAATATAAAAAAATGAAAGATATGTATTAGAAAGAAAAAGATAAGAAGTGTGTGCACATTAATCTCTAGCATAAATGTATTTTCCACTATCAGTTTTTGAAGTTACAATTATTTAATGATGCAGCATAATACATTTTTATGAAGTATGTTTTAGATAAGTTATTCATTATTTATCACTTTCATATACCTTTTATGACATACTAGTAAAAAGGCCCGTTCTGGCTGAAATGAAATGGGCACTAGGAAGGTTTTGCGCGGAATGTGTATGTTTGAGAGAGTGTCTGTGAGAGAGTGAGAATGTGCAAGTGTGTGTGTGTAACAGAGAGTGGGTGTGAGTGTGTCTGTGAGAGAGCGTGTGTGTATGTGAGAATGAGTGTGTGGGAGTGCGTATGTGAGACAATGAGTGTCCTTCCCTGTCCCCCCTGTCAGGTGTCAGGACTGGGGGGACTGTGGACAGTCATGAAGGCAGCCCCTACCAAAATAATGAAAGCAAGACCATTTGTATAATAATCAGTGCATTCCAGAGAACAAAATGGAGCAAGTTCCCACATGCTATCTTTTGCTTTCTGTATTCAGTAGGTGACAGGCTTGCTAGACTTACCTAAGTGGCTGCAGCTGCAATACACTGAAAAGAAAGCAAGGAAACCTATGAGACGTAGATACGGCCGTCCCCTTGGCCTCTGACGCTCCTCCCTTCTTCTATTTGACTTCCCTCTGATAGGTCCGTCATTCGGTGTGACGCTCCTCCCTTTTCCTGTTTCAGTTCCCTTTGATAGGTCAGAGCGGTGCAGCTGTGACACTCCTCCCTTGTCTGATAGGTCAGGGCGAGGCAGAGATGTAGTGTGCTTAAAATGGTTACAAAGCTTCGAACATATGAACTGTTGAAGCCTCAGAGTGTGCTTTAGAATGTTGAGGGTGCTTTTTATGTGCAGACTAGTAAAAAAGGCCCGTTTCCGAAACCAATGAAACGGGCGCTAGCATGTGGTTTTTTTTGTGTGTGTGTGTCACAGAGTTATTTTGTGTGTGTGTGTGTGTGTGTGTGTGAGTGTGTGAGTGAGGGTGCGGTGTGTGTGCAGGTTGTTGATGTGTGTCTTTTTTGTTTTGTTTTGTTTTTGCTTGGGGGTTGGGGATGTGCTGTGCTGTGCTGGCAAAGTGGGTTGGATTGGTGTGTGGCTTTGAGGGTGTGTTTCTGTTGTATTGTGTGTGTGTGTGGTTTTGTCTGTCAAGGAGGTTTGTGGAGGGGGGTCTTTCTGTTGGTGAAATGTAAATGTGAAATGTAAATGTAAATTTTTGCACATACCCACAGCAGGAATATTCTTCTCTCGTTCCAGCGGTGGTTCTGTGCTCTCCGTGCTGCACAGATAATGAGCCATTCTGCTGGGGAATGCTCCTCCCTTATTGTCACGTAGTTTCCTCTGATTGGTCCGTCTTAAGTTGCCTAGTGTTGCCTGGGAACGGTGTTGTGATGGTCCTTTGTGTTTCAGAATGTTGAGGGTGTTTTTTCTGATTGGTCCGTCATGTGAGGGCGGGGCAGAGAGACATGGTCAGTGTTGAGGCTTCATCACCATGAATCCATGAACCCTTCAGTGACTGACTGAGTGACTTCAGAACGTTGTCTTCAGAACGTTGAGGGTGAGTTTTATTATAGTAGATGGGGCGTGGCCTACGGTCCAGATGGGCGTGGCTGAGACTGAGGGTGAGTAGTCCGAATAGCCTAGCCTACCAGGAGGACAGGAGTTCAGGACAGATGGAGTGAGCTTCAGAACGTCTGAGGGGGGATTTTATTTATATAGATTAATTACTTAACATTGATTTTCTCACATATTGTTCTCCTAGTTTTTAATATTTCTGCATTATGGGGTTTTTTTTTTTGCTGTATGGTTGATTACCATTATTACTCATTTTATATTTGTAATTTTTATAGACTTTTGGCCTTATTATTTGGTTTAGCCCTTTTTAATGGTTTGGTATGTTTTCTTTTGACTGACATTTTTTTGCAACTTGAAAATGTTTTAAAATATTCTTGGGTGATTCCATTTTTTTTTACATACCATTTGGATATAAGAAGTTTTAGGTGGTCCTTCTGTCCTCTCTTTTGAATACATAAGCTGATTTACTCACTACACTTTGATTTTATGAAAAGCAGGATGGAAGAGGAAGGGAGCAGAGATACAGAAGAAAACCACCAAAGAATAAAAAAAAAAGACTAGAAAAATCTAGCTTTAGGCAAAAACTAGGTCTTCAATGATGATTTAAACTTAATAGAAGATGGATCAAGGTGCAAAGATGGAGAAAGTTGGTTCCACAAAACTGATGCTAAGCAATGAAATGCAGTGGAGTGAAAGGAGTCAAGGTGTATTAGAGAAGCTGAGGGAGGATCATATTAGAGGAGCAAAATGAGTGAGAGGGAAGATAAGTACAATGGATGTCCTCTATAAATTGATTTGTGTGCAAGGAGTAGGATTTTGTATTGTATGTGGCTGGAGACAGATAGCCAGTCTTGATCAGTCACCAAAGGTATAGCTTGCTCTGATTATTTAGCTCCATACATCAGTTTTACTGCTATTTTCTGGCATCTTCTAATGGAGTAGAGGGTTATTCCAACTAGAAGAGAGTTACAGTAATCTAAGAGCTCTGTTTACTAAGATGTGCTAACGTTTTTAGCGTGCGTTAATGCTAGAGATATCCATAGGAATATATGGGTGTCTCTAGCTTTAGTGTGCTATAAACGCTAGAAGATGAGAAAGCTATCTATTAGAACTCCAAGAGAGAGTATAGAGTCCTTGATTGAAACTGAGATAAGTCAATAACTGGCTGAAATAGACAATGAGAATGATGACTGGAGAACAATAGTGCTTCACAGAAGGAGCTACTTCGATGGTTCCAGAAGCAAGTGGAAGGCCTGCTGTACAATACTTCCTTGGAAAAAATCTCAGCATCATCACTGGTATGATTGTTCATGAAGAAGGCTTCAAAATTTTCTTTATAATAAAGGGTGAGTTCAAGCAATCAGGAACTATATTTCATAGCCCATGCATGGATTGAAGTTGGCTGGTGAAAACTTAAAAAAAAAAAAAGTATGCAAGTTTCTTCATAATGCATAGAACACTGCTTTATTCATCTGAATGGTTTTGGAAGTTCTGTTTTGTATGCCCCATTTTGCATAAGAAGCCTAGGTCAAAAAAAGGGATGTCCAAGTTTGGATGTTCAGTTTCTCAGGTATTTTACTAAAGTTGGTTGAAATCAGAGCCTTTTGTAGAAGATAAGGATATGCTGGAGTGCAGCGGAAACCATTGTGCAAAAAAGTAACCTCACTTGAAGTATTTTATGTGTAATGTCAGTATTTACAAATGTAAGTCTCAGTTTTCTAACTTACATATTTATGTGCCAGATTTTATACAACACATCGAGAGTTGCGCAGAGGAGCCAATTAAGAAGCTGAATGACAAACTCCAGTTTTTGGCTTTTTGACATAGATGGCATAGTCAGAGAGATAAGCATAATTGCCCTCTCACTCACTTCTCAAAAGTACAGGACCAAAGGAGCATATATTTTGAAAATCTGCCCATATCGTAATCAAAACCTGCTCCCATGGAATCTCTGTATCCTGTGAATAAAATCATAAGTGACTAAAAAAACAAACAAAAGTGGGCCCTTATGAGGTTATTTTTGTTACAGGTCCTTTAGACTGAGAGGACAAGAAGGTGCTTATTTGCAGTCTATTTTATAAAGACGTGTAGAGGCCATTTTACTAAAGCTTAGCACATGCCAATAGTCTTAGCATGCACTAAATGCTAGGAAGCTCATTTTATACCTATGGACTTCTTAGCGTTTAGGGGTGAATTCTATATAAGGTGACAAAAAAAGTGCTATTCTATAAGCCAGTGGTTTCCAAACCTGTTACTGGAGGCACCCTAGCCAGTCAGGTTTTCAGGATATTCACAATGAATATTCATTAGAGATATTTGCATGCAGTGGAGGCATGAATATTCATTGTGGATATCCTGAAAACCTGACTGGCTGGAGTATCTCCAGGACCAGGGTTGGGAACCACTGCTGTAAGCCATGCAGACTGGCTAAGATATAGCAGCCAAAGATAGACCTGCTATTTATGTGGGTCTATCTGGCTGCTAAACTTAGTTGGTCAGCCAATGAATATTGACACTAACTCGCTATGTCGCACGACATAGCCAGTGACTGGGTTAACTGCTAAACGGTAATATTCAGCCGAGATAGTCAGCTATCTCATGCTGAATATTAGCGATGAAAAGGCTTTAGGTGATTTAATCGACCTGGAGCCTTTCCTGACCAGCTAAAACGTTTTAAATACCAGATGGGTAATGTCTGTCACTATTTTGACGAATAACATTTTCCTATTTTGGTTCATGCCTTTATTTTATTGCATTTAGATTATTGCAACAGTCTTTATTCCTCCCTTACAGTTAGGTTGCGCACTAAGCTTCAGATTCTCCAGAAAACTGCTGCAAGGTTTATATTTCATTAAAAAAAAAGTTTGATACAGTTACGCCTGCATTGATTTCTCTTCACTGGTTCCCTGGTCAGGTCCATATTCTCTTTAAATTAGCCTGCATAGTATTGAAAATGTTTGATGGGACTTCCCCAGAATATCTTCTTGGTCTCTGTTCGTTTCCTTCTAATCAAAGGCTTCTAGACCTAGTGACCCATTTCTTTTGTGTTTGCCATCTTTTTCAGGAGTCATATACAAGAAAATACTGGAAGATTCCTTTGGCTTTCAGGCAATACATTTTTGGCTTTGAGTTTCTCCTTCTTATTACTTTTTTCGGAAGAACTTGAAAACCTATATATTAAAAAAAATATTGGTTTGATTACTTTGGCTCTGCTTTATTTTTCTCTTCTGTATTTTAATACTAATCTTTTGTTATCTGCTTTGAACCACTGTTTTGTGGGAGTTAGTAGGATACAAGTACCATATTACATTACATTACAAAGACAGGTATAACTGAGCATACTACTACTACTACTATTTAGCATTTCTATAGCGCTGCAAGGCGTACGCAGCGCTGCACAAACATAGAAGAAAGACAGTCTACATGTGCTTAGTGTTGCGCATAACTGATAGTATTCTGTAAGTTAAGTATGTCACTTGGAGACACACCCATAACTCACCCATGCTCCACCCATGTATAAATTCCCTCTGCAGTTATGCACTTTATATGGTGCCTAAAAAATTGGTGCCAAAAATACCCACATAAACAGTATTCTATAAACCACGCCTAAAGTTCAGAGCGGTTTATAGAATACACGCTTAAGCAGAGAGTCATACATAAATTTAGGCATGGCCATTTGCACCAATGAAAATGTGGTGCAAATGCCTGTACCTAAATTTATGTGCAGCACACTATTATTCTGTAATTACAAATGTAACTTGAAGCAATGTTCCCATTCCACTCTGAAACGCCCATGATTCTCCTATATCTGCTCCCCCCTTTTTGGACTGAGCATAAATTGTAGGCATGGATCCCACACCTAACCCTATACTCATTGTTCCCAATTAAATCTAATTATTGCCAAATACAAGTACATAAGTATTGCCATACTGGGACAGGTCGAAGGTCCATCAAGCCCAGCATCCTGTTTCCAACAGTGGCCAATCCAGGTCACAAGTACCTGGCAAGATCCCCAAAAAGTTTATTTTATGCTGCTTATCCTAGAAAAAAGCAGTGGATTTTCCCCAAGTCCATTTTAATAAAGGTCTATCGACTTTTCCTTTAGGAAGCCATCCAAACCTTTTTAAAACCCTGCTAAGCTAACTGCGTTTACTACATTCTCTGGCAACAAATTCCAGAGTTTAATTACACATTGAGTGAAGAAACATTTTCTCTGATTCATTTTAAATTTACTACTTTGTAGCTTCATCATTTCTCCTAGTATTTTTGGAAAGAGTAAACAAGCGATTCACATCTACCCGTTCCACCCCACTCATTATTTTATAGACTTCTATCATATCTCCCCTCAGCCCTCTTGTCTCCAAGCTGAATAGCCCTAGCTGCTTCAGCCTTTCCTCATAGGGAAGTCTTCCCATCCCCTTTATCATTTTTGTCGCCTTTCTCTGTACCTTTTCTAATTCCACTATATCTTTTTTGATGCGGCAACCAGAATTGAACACAGTATTTGAGGTGCGGTTGCACCATGGAATGATACAAATGCATTATAACGTCCTCATTTTTGTTTTCCATTCCTTTCCTAATAATATCTAACATTCTATCTGTTTTCTTAGCTGCCACCGCACACTGAGCAGAGGGTTTCAACATATCATCGACAGCGCCTAGATCCCTTTCCTGGTCGGTGACGCCTAACATGGAACCTTGTATTGCGTAGCTATAATTTGGGTTCCTCTTTCCCACATGCATCACTTGCACTTGCTCACATTAAACGTCATCTGCCATAAATTTATCTGTCGTTTTAATCTGCACTGGCTCCCCATTGTAGACCGTATTATCTTCAAAATCTGCTCATTGACTCACAAGATAATATATGGGGAAGCCCCTGCCTACATGCTAGATTTGATAGATCTACCATCAAGAAATGCTTCGGAGACTGCTCGAGCCTTCCTTAATCTACATTACCCAAGCTGCAAGTCTGCTAAATACAAACTGCTCTTTTCATCTTTTTTCTCCTACGCCAGCCCAAAGTCTTGGAACGCCCTACCAAGACATCTAAAAGTGATTGACGACTACCAGCTATTCAAGAAATCCTTAAAAACATTTTTATTCGAGAAAGCTTATCCCCCCAAATAATGCTCAGTCTCTACCTTCCTCACATTGCCTATACCCGTTTATCCAACGTGTACTATCCTTATGTTCTTTCCCGTCCTTCTGACTTTTGTGTCATTACCCTCCTTGCATTGTAACCTTTTGTAATATTGTAAGCCACATTGAGCTCGCTCTAGTAGGAAAATGTGGGGTATAAATGTACCAAAAATAAATGAATTAATTAAATTGAGTGCACAAATCGGGAACGCACCTAAATTTGGCAACCTTTACAGAATCAGGGGGTATAACTCTTACGTGCCACCTTATAGAATAGTGCCTAGTGCTCATTCACACATAACTACCAATTATCGGTGCCTATGACATTTGTAAGTGATGCATACATCTAGGTATCAATTTATAGAATTACCTCCATAGAATATATATTAAGTAATTACTCATGAGTGAAGCAGCAGCTGTTTATTTCCAGAACATTTTTTCAATCAATGCCTTTGGTGACAGATATTTTGCCTTTTCTGAAGCTTCTTTCTCAATATAGCTCTTCCACAGCTGATGCTGCAATTCTGTGTTGAGTGGGAAGAAGTGATACTTAGCTTCAAGTGGAATGAATGATGTCTTGGACAGATAAAGTTTTTTTCTTCATGATATATTTTGAGCTATACTTTGGTAAGAAAGTAAAATAAAATGGAACCTCATTAGAGAATAGTTAAAACTGTTATTCAGAGACGGCGGTGTAAGCTATCCTTTAAACAGTCATTTGATGAGGAAGCGAGGGAACTAAATTCAGTTTCCCTTGTTTAGTTTTTCAGACCTTGGTGCTTTGATCATTACCATCCTGACACTAGGGGAGCTGGTTTCCTTCTTTTACTATGCTATTTTTTTTTTTTTTCTTTGTTCTTTCAGGCTCTTTTCCTTTTAAGCTACAGCTGCCATTATTGCTCATTTTTCATCATCTCATTCTTTTTACACTCTCTCCTTCTGTGCTCTAAGCCATTTCCCTATTGTGATCCTAGATTTGTGATTTGAGTAGTGGAGTGAAACATTCATGCAAGCTCCAAATTATTAGGACCTCAAATCATTCCTCTCAGATCTCAAAGTATTAACATTGGATTGACTTGTCTTTGGTGTCTTTCATCTGAGTTGTTTCTAAGCTTCTTGGAGTTTATTCCGTTCCAGCTGCCTGATGTCTGTGTTCCAGTTATTTTTTAATGCTTCTATACATCTCCCTTCAGTGGCTAAATTCTAATTATTAGGGGCAATTTTTAAAAGGAATTTTCACACATAAACCCTTTCCTACATGGGTAAAATGCCTCTTACAAAATTGCTAATCTAAAAATTGCTTCCACCTAATGAAAATGCAACCAAATACACTCTGTTATAAATTAGTGTATCGATCAAAGGAAAAAAGGCCTCACAGAGCTCCTAGATCAACACAATCTAATAGAGCTTAAATGGATCTTAAATAATCCTCTGTTCATCATTGGCCAAAAAAACCTTTGATCTTACTGTCGAATTATTAATTACTGCTATAGCCTCCGTTGCTACACAATTCTAATTATAATGCTGCTGTATCAGATATTTTGACAACTAGGGCTACACAAAATATAAGTAATTCAAAACTGAAAGGAAACTTATCTTTCAGTTGCACTTGCTACCGTCACTTCTAACTTCTTTTGCTGGAGCTAGATCCTTCTCCCTCTTACCACTAGCCGACGATGGGATGTGCCTCAGATTTACTCTAGTATAACAAGAAACTTTTTTACCATCTAGTATTTGATCCTCCTTGACTCAAAGGCTTTGATCAATGACATGACTTTTAGTAAAATGTTTGATGGGTTTTAGAAAGATGCAGTTTAGATGAAGGATATAACGGCACCGGATTTTATAAATGGTGACCAAATTTGCGCACAAAACTGAGATTCACGCACAAATTCAAACTCAAAGAAAAAACGCAGTGTTTAATCCTTTCGTCCCAGAATAATAGGATTATCCCGACTTCACTCATCACTAAGGATTATGCTCTTCCAATCTCACAAAGTCTACAAATTCTTGGTATCTTGTTGGATAATCACTTGCTACTCGACAGCCAAGCTAAACTCATCACAAAGAAACTCCAGACTGCTCAAAACACGGCTGCAAGGCTATTATTAGGCAAATCATTATTAAGAGGCTCAACCTCTTCGTTATAAACTACACTGGCTACCCTTTATAGACCGTATTACCTTCAAAATCTGCTCATTGACTCACAAGATGATATATGGGGAAGCCCCTGCCTACATGCTAGATTTGATAGATCTTCCATTAAGAAATGCTTTGGAGACTGCTCGATCTTACCTTAATCTACATTACCCAAGCTCCAAGTCTGTTAAATACAAACTGCTCTTTTCATCTTCTTTCTCCTACGTCAGCCCAAAGTCTTGGAACGTCCTACCAAGGCATCTAAAAGTGATTGACAACCACCAGCTATTCAAGAAATCCTTAACATTTTTATTCGAGAAGGCATATCCCCCCAATTAATGCTCAGTCTCCACCATCCCCATATTACCTATACCCGTTTAGCCAACGTGTATTGCCCTCATGAACTTTCCCGTCCTTCTGACTTTTGTGTCATTACCCTCCTTAAATTGTAACCTTTTGTAACATTGTAAGCCACATTGTGCTCGCTCTAGTGGGAAAATGTGGGGTATAAATGAACCAAAAATATATAAATCCAAATTAGTGCTAATTAACGCCAATAATTACTTATTAATTGTGGATCTGTCTGCACAGATCCATGCCCAAATCTTCCCACATGCAACCTAAGGGGGGCTGTGGCCATGAGAGGGGCATGGGTGGGTCAAGAGTGTTCACAAACGATTTGTGCAGTGTTACAGAATTCAGGGGATCTGTGCCCAACTTGTGTACAAGAATTCACACTAGGATCTAGTTGGTGTAAGTCCTCACACCCAGAGTTGGGCACTTGAATTCTCACCAGGTGCTATTCTATAAAGGGTGCTCATCCCAGAGTGTGCTTTATAGAATAGCACTGAACTCTGATTTTTCTCAGTACCATTTAAAGGAAAAGGGGGATGGGATTTGATATACTGCCTTTCTGTGGTTACAGTCAAAGTGGTTTATGTATTATATACAGGTACTTATTTTTACCTGGGGCAATGGAGGGTTGGGTGACTTGCCCAGAGTCACAGGGAGCTGCAGTGGGAATTGACCCTAGTTCCCCAGGATCAAAGCCTGCTGCACTAACCACTAGGCTACTCCATCTGGCCCCAGATGTTGCATGCAATTATGGGCTCTTTTACTAAGCTGCAGTAAAAAGTGGTCTGCGGTAGTTTGGATGTGTGAAATTGGTGCACACTGGTTCATTTTTTACTGCGGGTAGGAAAAAGAGATTTTTCTTTTTATTGGGGCAGTAAATGGCTGTGCACTAAAATTAAAAGTATTGTGTGGCTATTTTCTGCCTGAGCCCTACCCATCACCCATTGACCTAGCAGCAAGGGCTCACACGGTAATCAGGCAGTGTGTGCCAATGTGGCCCCACTGCCAATTACCGCCGGGAATGCCCCCCCCCCCCTGGCAGTATATAATAGAAAAATATTTTCTACTGCGGGAAACAGTGTGTGCCAACTTTGAAATTACCACTGGGCACCTGCGCTACCCCTGCAGTAGTATATATGGTACACACTACCCACATATTAGCCCTACCTCTGTTTAGTAAAAGGGCCCCTATATTTATACACTAAATGTGTGATAAATACTAAGATGCTCATAGGTATAAAATGGGCTTCTTAGCATTTAGTATGTGCCAGAGGCGTATCTGGACTTCGGCGGGAAGGGGGAGCCAGAGCCAGAGTGAGGGGGGCACATTTTAGCCCCCCCCCTGCCGACAACCCTTTCCACCCCCCCTCCCGCCGCCAACCCTCCTCCACCGCCATCGCCTACCTTTGCTGGTGGGGGACCCCAACCCCCGCCAGCCGAGGTCCTCTCTTCCGTTGCAGCAAAGCTTCCTTCAGTTTCAAATTCTGAGTCTGACGTCCTGCACGTTGTACGTGCAGGATGTCAGACTCAGAACAGGAAGCTTTGCTGCAACGGAAGACAGGACCTCGACTGGCGGGGGTTGGGGTCCCCCGCCAGCAAAGATAGACGACGGCGGGTTGGCGGCGGGAGAGGGAGTGGAGAGGGTCGTCAGAAGGGGGGGTCCAGGGCCAAATCTAGGGGGGCCCAGGCCCCCGTGGCCCCACGCAGATACGCCCCTGGTATGTGCTAATTCCATTAGCGTATGCAGGTGCTGAAAATACAGTTTTACAGCATGGCATCATTGATGTAGCAGAAAGCCAGGAAGGTTATATCATGGGTCCTCTGCCTTTTCGGTATGAATCTGAATACACTAGGCATCTGCTGATCGACTAACTTTTAAAGCCACATTTTGGTTGCTTCAAACCAGGGATTTAATGTATAATTAGTAAAGAGCATTCATACTGTTTTATGTTGCTTTTCTTACAGATGTTTGGACTAAAGGATACATCCAGGGGGAATAAAATAGCAGTTGCTAAAAATGATACTTCCTAGATGCATGAATATAAATATACTGTAATTCCTTTAATGAGTTGATAACTGAATAAACCAAATTGTTTTCTTCTTCAAGCAGTTAAGAAATGTACTGTAATTGCAAATAAATCAATCTATTGTGCTATTGTCATGCTTTCTGTGCTCTGCTTATAATTTTTTTTTGATTGAAACTGACATTCGTAAGACTAATTCGGTTGCACATGGCTTTGTCAATGCTTAGCACGAGCAATTCAACACATAATCGCCTGTTTTGCCTGGGACTCATTGTATTACCAGAATTTGGTGGTAAAAACCTGCTCTTTAAAAATAAGTATGCAGTGTTTGGAATGTGAGTATATAATTACCATATTAATAATGTATGTATGTGGGTGGATAGAAGGTGGGCGAAAGATAAATGTGAAAGTTGCTCTGAAATGCTAGCTGTACACTTAACCCACATTTGCAGAAATATCCAAGGAAAGAAATACATTGAAAATTTGAATAGAGAAATGACTTAACCATCAAAAAAAGAAAGGAGGAAGGCGGACTGGCAGTTACTGTAGGTGGTAAGAAAACCTATGGTCAGGGCTGGCCTAAATGTTAGGTACGACTAGGCAGTTGCCTGGGGCATCAGCTTCTTGGGGCAGCAAAGAGCAGCTGCAAAGGAAAACCATAGGTCCTGACAGCTACCTAAACTAAAAAAAAAAAAAAACCATCAGCACATGCTTTAATCTCCAATTTCATAAGATGATTGTGTGAGGATCATGATTGTTGAGTTTATTTCTCAAAATCGTGAGAGGGGGAGGTCTGTAGTGTAGGGGCCTGTGGGTTATTTGAGGAGGCGGGAAGTGTGTAAGACTGAAGATTCACTTCTCTTGTACCGGCTTTGCCCATAATTGTATGAACACAATAATTAAGACACCCAATTGTTATGTCTTGAAATGTAGGTCTGGGATGAACAGACTGGCAACTTTCTGGAAAGGCAGAAAGCAGGAGCTAACTTGCGAAGATTACATCCAAGTTAGAGACAAAATAAGAACTCATTGAAAAGGGGAAGAGGGAGAAACAGTCGCAACCTGGAGCAGAACAGCCATGGACACATGGTTTAGCAAATGATGCTGCTTGTTGCTGGGGAGCACATTACACTCCAGACATTTTAGGGAGCTATGAGCTGTAGTCCCTGTTTCCCAAGAGCTTCATTTTTCACTTTTCAGATAGATATTGGCCATGATGGTATATAAAAAAAAAAATATATATATATAAAGATTTAATGAACTGGGTCAGACCTGCCGTTTCGGAGAGGAAGGATTAGCAGCTACCAAACAGAAGAGCCCTTATGAGTCAGGGGGAGGGGGATGCCATAATCTTTGATTGCCTCAAAATAGCCTGCCAACACGACAAAGCGTTTAGGCAAGTAAGATTATCTGTGTATAAGTGTGTGGTGAGACCTCAGTTTGATTTGTGTATACAACTCAACTAGAAATAGTTCTTGGCCTGCTGTAAAAGGGGGCAATTTCATTAACCTTTCTCACACATATAGCCTTGCTTTAAATCTGTAAAAGAGCTTATATAAAATTTTCCCATTGTGAAAGTACACATGATGGCAAGACCCATCTCTAGGCATATTCTGGAGAGGAGCTTGAGTGGAGCACAGATGGGGCCATGGTTTATACATGCATTATATACTTTATGTGCTAACATTTATCCAGTCTAGCTACAATTTCCGCCAATTTGTGCCTAGTATTTTTGAAGACACAGGTAGGGTAATTCTGTAACAGTGTCCCTGCACGTATGCATATAGATTCTATATATGACGTCTAAGAAATCACCACCGAAAAAATACGCCTAAATTTCCACACAGTTTATAGAATACACTGAGTGCCTGTCCACATGACTAAATTTAGTCACGGGCATAAATACATAACTGTTGCCATACTGGGACAGACTGAAGGTCTATCAAGCCCAGCATTCTGTTTCAAACAGTGGAGAATCCAGGTTACAAGTACCTGGCAAGATCCCGAAACAGTATAATACATTTTAAAAATAAGCAGTGCATTTTCCCCAAGTCCTTCTTAATAATGGCTTAAGGACTTTTCCTTCAGGAAGCTATCCAAATCTTTTTTAAACCCTGTTAAGCTAACTGCTTTAACCACATTCTCTGGCAATGAATTCCAGCGTTTAATTACATATTGAGGGGTTTTTTTTACAAGGCACACTAGCATTTTTAGCATGTGCTAGAAATAGGTGCGCGCTAAACACTAGAGACACCCATACATGTGTATCTCTAGCGTTTAGCACGCACCTATTTTTAGTGCACGCCAAAAATGCTAGCACGCCCTAGTAAAAGACCTCCTGAATGAAGAAATATTTTCTCTGATTTTTAAAAAATTTACTATGTTGTAGCTTCATTGTATTCCCCTTAGTCCTAATATTTTTGGAAAGAGTAAACAAGTGATTCATGTCTACCCATTCCAATCCACTCATTATTTTATAGACCTCTATCATATCTCTCCTCAGCCGTCTTTTCTCCAAGCTGAAGAGCCCTAGCCACTTTAGCCTTTCCTCATAGAGAAGTCATCCCATCCCTGTTATCATTTTTGTTGCCCTTATCTGTACCTTTTCTAATTTCACTATATCTTTTTAAAAATCTGGTGACCAGAATTGCACACAGTATTCGAGGTGCAGACACACCATGGAGCGATACAAAGGCATTATAACGTCCTCATTTTCGTTTTCCATTCCTTTCCTAATAATAACTTACATTCTAGTTGCTTTCTTAGCCACCGCTGCACACTGAGCAAAGGGTTTCAACGTATCATCAACGATGACACCTAGATCCCTTTCCTGGTCGGTGACTCCTATTGTGGAACCTTGCATGACGTAACTATAGTTCGGGTTCCTCTTTCCCACATGCATCACTTTGCACTTGCTCACATTAAATGTCATCTGCCATTTGGATCCACATTTTCCCAGTCTCGCAATGTCTTTTTGTAATTTTTCACAATCCTCTTGCGATTTAACAACTTTGAATAACTTTGTGTCATCAGCTAATTGAATTACCTCACTAGTTACTCCCATCTCTAGATCATTTATAAATATCTTAAAAAGCAGCGGTCCCAGCACAGACCCCTGGGGAACCCCACTATCTACCCTTCTCCATTGAGAATACTGACCATTTAACCCTACTCTGTTTTCTATTTTTTAATCACAATAGGACATTGCCTCATATCTCATGGCTTTCTAATTTCCTCAGGACTCTTTCATGAGGTACTTTATCAAATGCCTTTTGAAAATCCAAATATGTAATATCAACTGGCTCACCTTTATCCACAGGCTTATTCATCCCTTCAAAGAAATGTGGAAGATTGGTGAGGCAAATCCCTGTTGGCTTTGTCTCATTAATCCATGCCTTTGAATATGCGCTGTGATTTTGTTCTTTATAAGAGTCTCTACCATTTTGCCCGGCACCGACATCAGGCTCACCGGTGTAAAATTTCCCAGATGACCTCTGGAGCCTTTTAAAAAAATTGGCATTACATTGGCCAGCCTCCAATCTTCCGGTACCATATATTATTTTAAAGATAAATTACATAGTACTAACAGTTACGCCAAGTTAAACGCGGTGCAAATGCCGATGCCTAAATTAGGTGCAGACTGGGTGTATTCTATAACAATGTGCATACATTTTAGAAAACCCCACATGTGGAGTGGAGGAGTGGTCTAGTGGCTAGAGCACTGGTCTTGCAATTCAGAGGTGGCTGGTTCAAATCCCACTGCTGCTCCTTGTGATCTTGGGCAAGTCACTTAACCCTCCGTTACTTTCGGTACAAACTTAGACTGTGAGCCCTCCTGGGACAGAGAAATATCCAAAGTACCTGAATGTAACTCACCTTGAAGTACTACTGAAAAAGGAGTGAGCAAAATCCAAATAAATAAAACCCACCCATCCCATGGCCACACACCCTTTACAATTATGCAACTTAGAATTTACATGCATCATGTTACAGAATATGCTTAGACAGTTTTGTATGTAAATTCTAATTATTGCCAATTAGTGTCACTAATTACTTGTTAATTGGCAATTATGGGCACTGATTGTCTTGTTAACTAATTAAGGGGTCATTTTACTAAGGCATGCCAAAAAATGGCCTGCGCCGGTGTAGGTACATGTATTGGACATGTGCAGGTCCATTTTTCCCAAACCACCCATTGACTTTGTGGTAAGGTCTCGCGCGTTAACTAGGCGGTAATCGTCAGCGTGCATTCACTGCCGACTACTGCTGGTTAGCACCACACAGTAGAAAATAAGACATATTTTCTGCTGTGCATATCTGATGTGTGTAAAAATTAGAATTATTGTGGTAGTTCTAATTTAACGTGCATTGTACGTATGTAGGCACCTTAGTAAAAGGGCCCCTAAGTTGTGCAAACAAATCCAGAATATGACCGGATTTGTGCACTTAAGTTGTGCTATATGGAATCTAAGGGATAGTGCAGAGAGGCGGTCTGTAAAGATATTCACAGTCAATTTTCCAATAGTGTCTCTGAATATCACAGTTAGTAGCACCTATTCAGAAAGCATGTGCTGTTATGTAGATACAGGGTTTTGAATAGTAGTTAGCTTTTTAGAGAAACCACACAAATAGCATTCCTATCTTGAAACACATAAGTTATCTGGTTAAGTTTAGGACTACACATTTAGCAATCCTTCCCAAATATCAGGCACATAGAGGAGCAGATAAATCATTTACTAATCTTTATGCAGTAGACGTATCTGAATATTGATCTCCAAAAGGATAAGACACAAGCTTCCCACAATTCAAACCTGAATTTAAAAAGGTGGCAGGAACCTGGGATAAAAGAAGTATACCTTTGTTGCTGATAGGGCTATAAAGAAGGTTTCTGAGGCACATCTCCCCCAGCCCAAAACTCTACTGCTTTATCCTTGTAAATGGGGCTGAGTTCCCATTAAGCTTGCCCTCTTTTTCATTTTCTATGTCACAAAGTTAACTCTGTAACCTCAGTATAGCCCCCATCCTGTACACTCATACCTAATTTCTACACCATTCCTTCAAGTCTGCATAGATTGATGAACTGAGAGGAAGAGGTGTGATTTTTGGCATGGGGGAGAGGGGTGTTCCTCTATCCATAAGCAATTTTCTCTGACATCTTATCAGCTGATCTTAACCTAAACTTTAATGTCACACAAAGTTTCACATTGTGGAGGGGAAATCTTGCACCTCTGTGTTAGCTAATTACAGACGGAGTTCAAGAATCCAAAGGTGGCCTCACACCTTCAGTGCAGTCACAATACAGGAAAGTAACACAACACCTCATCAGTCTGATCTGACATAATCACTATCATAGCTCAACTTTAATTATAACTAGGCATATTGATGTTAGATTTTTATTGATAAACAGCAATAAAACACCACATGCAAAAATAATAATGATAATAATAATAATTAAGGGACCCTTTTACCAAACTCTGGTAAAAGGTGGCTTTAGTGAAGCTTTATGCGGGTCTTTCCCGCATGCTGAGGCCAGTTTATTGCAGCAGTAAAATGGCTGAAAATCTTATTTTCTGTATTAATGGCCACACACTAATTTTCCCATTAGCATTTGGCCATTAGTGTGTGACCCCTACCATCACTTATTTTGTAGGCGGTAAGGGCTCATGAACTAACTCCTTGCTAATTGGTTAGCACGTGGCAATGTAGCTGCGCTAACCAATTAGGGGTCCTTTTACTAAGGTGCACCAAAAAATGGCCTGTGCTGGTGTAGACATGTGTATTGGACGCTCGCAGGTCCATTTCTCAGCATGTCAGCAAAAAAGGCCTTTTTTTGGCCGAAAAAGGCCGTGTGGCAAAATAAACATTGGCGCGCATCCATTTTGGGTCTCAGACCTGTACCGCCATCCATTGACCTAGCGGTAAAGTCTCACACCTTAACCGGGCAGTAATGGTCTATGCACGTACAATGCCGATTACTGCCCAGTTAGCGCCGCGAGCTGGAAAATTTATGGCGCGCTTAGTGGACGCACATAAAAATTGAAATTACCACCCGAGCCACGCTGTAGTTCAAAATTGACGTGTGTAGGATGTTCGTACGCTCCTATGCGGCTTAGTAAAAGGGCCCCTCAGTGCAGAGAATGCCTACTCTCCACTCCCAATCTGCCCCAGTGCTAAAAAATAAAGTTGATATTTTAGTGCGGGCCAAGCGCACACAGAGTGCAAAATTACCACGGGGCACCTAAGCAACCCCAAGGTAAGCTTAGTTAAAGGGTCTCTAAAATAGGTGTTTATTGGGTAAACACCATTTCCTCATCCCTCCCCTGAATTGTCTTGTATCCTGACGTGCCTTTCTTGTGCTGACAGCTCCTACGTGCCCAAAGTGAGCAAAAAGACAGGCTCATTTTCGAAAGAGATGGACGTCCAAAAAGTGACATAAATTGGCACTTGGACGTCCATCTCACAGAGATGTCCAAATCAGTATAAATCGGAGGTGTGGTTGAGGCGGGACTTGGTAGTTCCTAACACTTGGACGTCTTTGAGCCATAATGGAAAGAAGCAAAGACGTCCAGGACTAAAACTTGGATGTTTTCACCCAGACCTGTTTTAATTAAGAATAAGGCACACAAAAAGGTGCCCAAAAAGTGACCACTGGAGGGAATCGGGGATGATCTCCTGTTACTCCCCCAGTGGTCACTAACCCCTCCCCCCCTCAAAAACATGATTAAAAATATTACTTGCCAGCCTCTATGACAGCCTCAGATGTCATACTCAGGTCCATGGCAGCGCATGCAGGTCCCTGAAGTAGTGCAGTACACTTCAGACAGGTGGACCCAGGGCCACACCCCCCTACTTGTTACATTTGTGGAGGAAACAGCGAGCCCTCCAAAACCCACCAGAAACCCTCTGTACCCACATATAGGTGCCCCCTTCACCCGTAAGGGCTATGGTAGTGGTGTACAGTTGGGGGTAGTGGGTTTTGGAGGGGCTGAACACACAAGATAAGGGAGCTGTGTACCTGGGAACAGTTTATGAAGTCCACTGCAGTGGGCAGATGCAGATCCATTTTTCAGTGTGCCTGTAAAAAAGGCCTTTTTTAAAATTTTTGCCGAAAATGGACGTGCGGCAAAATAAAAATTGGCGTGTGTCCATTTTGGGTCTGAGACCTTACCGCCACCCATTGACTTAGCGGTAAGGTCTCACGCAGTAACTGTATAGTAATTGTCTATGCATGTAGAATGACGATTGCTGCTCAGTTTCCGCTGCGCGCAGGAAAGTAAAAATTATTTTCCAGTGCACGTAGCGGATGCACTTAAAAAATGAAATTGCTGCCTGGGCCACACAGTAGCCAGGCAGTAAATCCAAAATGACACGCATAGGATGCACGTACGCACCTACGTAGCTTAGTAAAAGGGCCCCTCAGATTTTCTAAACCAGTGGTGCGCAATTTTAAACAGATGTTCATTGGATCTTATGATTTTAATTGTAGAGATATCTAAGAAGAAAAATTATATAATGAAACCCGTTTAGAAGAGAAATTAGAGTACTTGAAAAGGAAAGATGAAAATGTCAGAAACATTAATAGTTGATGTCAATAAATGTTTAAATAAGTTTAGAAATTACATTAAGAAGGTTAAAATAGATATTATGCAATGTGACGCCCTGAGATGTATGGTCATAGACCATGTAGCGTCAACTACCAGAGGTGGTAACAGAGACAGAAAACTCTTGCAACGTGAAACGTTCTGGATTCATCATTTAAATACCTTGGAACCCAGTGGATTGAACACATACATCCACTGGGGTTGCTTCATGTGAGACACTTGACCTTGAAACCGGAAACAGGAAGTATCCCATACAGTCGTTAAAAACCGCCATATTCATGACGGCATTTAGCTTGAGTGAGGACAGGCTGTCTCGCTGTAAGCCAGAAGCTAAGATGTTTCCGGACATTAGTGCAGCTTTAGAGAACGCCAGTACTGACGTTTTGCATCTCTTTGTTTGATTCCAGGACCAGTGCGTTATCAACCCCTTGAGAAAGCCGCGTTGTGCGAAACAGGCACCTGTTGGGGAGAGTACCGCACTTCAAGAATTAAGCTAAGTTATGCTTTTTTGTGAGAGAAGTATACAGCCTTGTCAGATTGTTCAAGCACTAAAGCTCCCGATGTGTATGTAGTAATGATAATAGTCATACCTCTGGTGTTTGATAATCAGAAAAAAAAGATTTAAAAAAGACAGAAATATTAGAGAAAAAATTATAAAATCACCACAAAAGAGGAAGGACGTAGGGCAAGTCGATGATTATAACTGTCGCGAAACAGGGGCATGTAAGAGATTACAATTAAACCCCGGCGACCTTATGAGATTTCCCTACTAAGAGCAGCACTATATACACAACATACACGCATCTGTTCTACTTGTTCATGTAATGTTTATAAAAGAGGCAGTATTTACCCATGATCAAAACCTAAGGTGTTTTCTGAGGCAGAGAGATAGATATGATCTAGATTGAGACCAAGTTACCAGATCAATTCCTGTCTTGAGAGTAGAAATCATAGATGTGAATTATTAGTAGAAATTAGAAGTAGAAAGCTTATATGTAGTGAATCAGGAGGATGATTCACATCACCACCTACTTGTTCTGTCTTGATGACTGTGCCGGGTCAATCAAAATATTTTTTAGAAAAAATATGGCCGGATGCACTAAGAATTTCAGCGTTGAGAGAATGCAATCAACAGGAACACAGTTATTGAGAACGCATCCTTCAACATCCACATTTATTCTATCCAGGTGGAGGGGCAGAGGCGATTTCAACTGACCAATGTGGAAAATGAAATAATTATCATTAATTTATCAAAGACCACGTCATTAGATAGTCAAATATAAGTCCTTAAGGAAGGGCTTTAATTTGTTCCTACAACCAACTGTAATCCTCGCCAGACAGGTATAGGTTTATTTCAGTTCAATAGGAAATTACAAATCACACAATTTTTTTCTATCATAAAAGTGATACTGCTATATTGAAAGAGATTTACAGTGTATGCCTCCCAATCCTCCTTATCCACTGATATTCAGTTTTAATAAAAGTGTATTGGAAGAGATCCAGAAATTAGAAAATACAAATTCACAAAAGTTTTCATAATTTAACTAAAGATGAACATGATGCATTGATCACCTTATTATGCAATCGGGAAATCGCCATTAAACCATCTGATAAAGGGGACAATATTGTGGTTATAGATAGGGACAAAAAAGTAAGACAAAATGAGAGACAAATTCTAGACACCTCTTATTATGTTCGGCTAGAAAAAGACTCCACTGCTGACCTCCACATAGAAATTAATCAATTAGTCAGCTGTGTCTTTAATGACAGATACATTACTTCTAGAGAGAAAGGAAAGGCAAAGGGATGGTTCTATATATATATATCATCTTTCTGTGGTTACAATCAAAGTGGTTTACATATTATATACCAACTTCCGCAAATCGTTGAAGACTTATCTCTTCGAAGAAACCTATCGAAAGGATTAATATACATGAAGCCCACGCATACTGCTAATACTGCATCAATACACACTCATTTATACTCTTATCCCCCGAAATTCTAACACTCTCAAACCTTAACCTTCAGGTAACAATGCAATAACCAAATGTTCTCTAGCTATTGCCCTGTAATCCTATCAGTATCCATTGTTCTTCCACTATTCCATTGTTCTGTTCCATTGTCCTATTCCCCTTGCGATACAAAGACTTTGTTTTCACTTTACTCCTCACAATGTAACCACAATCGAGTTGTAACAAAATGTACTTCCATCAATACAATGTATTGTAAGCCACACTGAACCCGCAAATAGGTGGGAAAATGTGGGATACAAATGCAATAAATAAATAATAAATAAATATAAAGGCATTTATTTTGTACCTGTGGCAATGGAGGGTTAAGATCTAGAGAGAAAGATTTTTTGAAAGTTAAGAATCTGATTATGCCAACAATTTATGTACTACCTAAAGTGCATAAATCACTCACAGACCCTCAGGGGTGACCCATTGTTTCTGGCAATGGCTCTGTCCTTGAACCTCTTTCATTGACTTCTTTTTATGACCCTTTGTTCTGCAAATTGAATCATACGTAAGAGATTCTACCCAAATGATTAATTTTTTAGAAGAATTTGATGGAGATCTGGAGAAGCTTTTGTTAGTTACAATTGATATAAATGCATTGCTTATTAAAATACTGCAAATAGAGGCTCTGGATATAATTGAAAATGTGTTAAGAGAAAGGACAACATTATGCTGAATTCCCAATCATTTCATAATGATGGTGGCTATGATAGCACCTACCCCGAATTACTTTTGTTTTCAGCAACAAGTGAAAGGTACAGCAATGGGCTTCTCAATGACCCTGGACATAGATAATCTGTACGTTTCAAACTTTGATGAGGTCTTTTAAAAAAACATTCATTTAATGCTGAAATTAGATTTTATAAGAGTTATATTGATGATGTTTTTTTAATTATGGCATGGAGAAGTCAACGGGTTGTTTGAATTTTATGAATGTTTGAATACGCATGACCCTAATCTCGCTTTAAGATGCAATATCATACACATGAAATTTCATGTTTAGACATCTTAATCAGAAAAACACAATACCAGTTTGTTACTACTATCTATAAGAAACCAACGGACAGAAATACTTATTTACATTTCATGAGTTTCCACAATAGAAGCCTGAAAGCTAACTTACCTTTTTCATAGTTTTTGAGGTTACATAGGCTTTGCACAGATTTAGAAAAGTTCAATTCCCAAGCGGAGGGTATGTCCCACCATTTATTTTACAGATGGGTACACAGAAAATGCATAATGAAAGGTTTAGAAAAGGCAAGAACTCAATATAGAGAATCATTGTTAAATAGTAGGATTGTCAAACATAAACCCGATATCACTAAAATGTTCTCATTTTGCAAGAGACATCCAGCAGATAACTATGAAACACTGGCACATTTTGGAAGGGAATACATGTTTCAAAAATAAGAGACCAACCATAGCCTACTTCCACAATCAAGACCTTATAGAGAAGTTTGTGCCTTCAGCCTTGCCTGAACTCAATCACTGGACATTCACAATGTGGATTATGCTCAGTTTGCAGATGTGGGGGGGCATTTTCAATAGTGCATCTAAGTCGGACGTTGAATGTTTTGTGCTAAACATACCAAATCCAAATGGGAAATACACCCATTTTCAAAAAAAAGAAAAACGTCTTTCTTTTTTACGAAAATACTATTTTGAACACGGTTTTGTGATTTGTGCAATTATCTTTTTAGGCCATTTTCAAAAATAAAACCCACACAAGTTAAAAATACACAAAATAAAGCCATTGGGATGAGGGAGGGGCCAGTATTTTTAGCAGAATAGTCCCCAGACATCCCAGAAGAGCAATGGGGCACCCTAAGAGGGTCTGCTGTGGACTTCAAATAAATGCTCCCACACTGGGAAAAGACCAAGGGTCCATTGAGCCAAGCATCCTGTCCACGACAGCGGCCAATCCAGGCCAAGGGCACCTGGCAAGCTTCCCAAACGTACAAACATTCTATACATGTTATTCCTGGAATTGTGGATTTTTCCCAAGTCCGTTTAGTAGTGGTTTATGGACTTGTCCTTTAGGAAACCGTCTAACCCCTTTTTAAACTCTACCAAGCTAACCGCCTTCACCACGTTCTCCGGCAACGAATTCCAGAGTTTAATTATGCGTTGGGTGAAGAAACATTTTCTCCGATTTGTTTTAAATTTACTACACTGTAGTTTCATCGCATGCCCCCTAGTCCTAGTATTTTTGGAAAGCGTGAACAGACGTTTCACATCCCCCTGTTCCACTCCACTCATTATTTTATATGTCTCTACAAGCCATTAAGCCCATTAAAATGGGCAACATTTGTTATTTCTGAAATGTAATTTAAACGTTGATGAACATAATGTGAGTTTGTTTCTATAGTACACTTTTATATACTATGTTAGAGTGAGTGTGTGTGTGTGAGAGAGAGAAAGTGTGTGTGTGTGTGTGCGTCTGTCTGAAAGAGAAAGTGTGAGAGTGAGTTCAGAGAGAGTGAGAGTGTGTGTGTGTGTGAGAGAGAGAGAGCTGCTAGGACTCCCTGTGACAGTGGAGGGTCAGTTGCTCCTTATAGCCAGTTGTTTGAGGCAGCAAAGCAGGGCTCGTTTTTCAGTCGCCTGCCCCCCCCCCCTTGTTCTAATATTTTGTGTGTGTGTGTGTGAGCAGTGTTGCCAGGGCTGGGGGTTTCCCGCCCAATTGTGCTCCTTTCTGTGACCCGGTGCGGCTTTTTTATGCTGCGTGCGGATTGCTGGATTTTGGGCGGGGTTTTTTTTGGCCGGCCATGGTTTTTTGGCCGGCTGTGGTGTTTTCGCCAGCAAATAGAAGCCCCACGGAGGTGACTTACTGACGTCAGGAGGCGGGCTTAATGATGTCATTTGTATGCAAATGACCTCATTAATATTTATTAATGAGGTCATTTGTATGCAAATGACTTTGTACGGTTTTTGGGCTGGTTTCCATCTGGCAACACTGTAATAAGTGTGAGAGACAGAGCGAGAGAGAAAGTGTGTCTGTCTGTCTGAAAGAGAGAGAGAGACTAAGAGTGTGAGAGTGAGCTGCTAGGAGTCCCTGTGACAGTGGTAGAGCTGCGTGATCCAAGGGCTGCAAATAGCTGAAATCATTCCAGAAAGGAGAAAGAAAACAAAATAGGTTTAAAATTCACTCTTCCTTGGAGCAACTGCTATCCCAAACTTTAGCTCTCCACCTTTGGTCTTTGTGCCTCGCGGCTCCTCTCTGAAGTTTCTGTTCAGTTTTCCCTGTTTTTTTTTGTTTTGTTTTTAAAGTCACGGGCTCTGTGCCTGCCTGTCTTCCTTTTTAGCTGGCTTCAGTCAGATCGTGCATTTGCACCCCCGGTAAACGTAAAACCCGGGTGTGATTTGCACGGGTAAAAGAGACCCTCAACAGGGGCGTATTGTGTTTTTCTGTGGGGGGCGCCCGTGCTTCGGCCCCTGGCGTTTAGTGGCCGAGATTGAGAGTCCATCTCCTTCTGCTTTCCTTAATGCTGCACTGCTGCTCTGAAGATGCCCAGAGGCCACTGGTGGAGCCTGGAGGAGGTGCGCCTCTTCCTAGGCCAGATCAGAGAGGGAGGGGCGGCCGTAGGGTCTGTGCTCCCCCCCGCTACTACGGGCTCCTCTGCCGCCTCTGGAAGCAGGCAGGCCGGCCCGTGTTTGGCGAGCAACAACTCCTGGCTGATGTCAACAGCACGTAGAGAGACCTGTGACGTGCCGTCGGTCACTCTTCATTTATAAATAGGATCACGTCTCCCCTCAGCCCTCTCTTCTCCAAGCTGAAAAGCCCTAGCCTCCTTAGTCTTTCTTCATAGGGAAGTCGTCCCATCCCCGCTATCATTTTAGTCACCCTTCACTGCACCTTTTCCAATTCTACTATATCTTTCTTGAGATGCGGCGACCAGAATTGAACACAATACTCAAGGTACGGTTGCACCATGGAGCGATACAACGGCATTATAACATCCTCATACCTGTTTTCCATACCTTTGCTAATGATACCCAACATTCTATTCGCTTTCCTAGCCGCAGCAGCACACTGAGCAGAAGGTTTCAGTGTATTATCGACGACGACACCCAGATCCCTTTCTTGGTCCGTAACTCCTAACGTGGAACCTTGCATGACGTAGCTATAATTTGGGTTCTTTTTTCCCACATGCATCACCTTGCACTTGCTCACATTAAACGTCATCTGCCATTTAGCCGCCCAGTCTCGTAAGGTCCTTCTGTAATTTTTCACAATTCTCTCGTGAGTTAACGACTTTGAATAACTTTGTGTCATCAGCAAATTTAATTACCTCGTTAGTTACTGCCATCTCTAAATCATTTATAAATATATTAAAAAGTATCAGTCCTAGCACAGACCCCTGAGGAACCCCACTAGCTACCCTTCTCCATTGTGAATACTGCCCATTTAATCCCACTCTCTGTTTCCTATCCTTCAGCCAGTTTTTAATCCACAATAGGACATTTCCTCCTATCCCATGACCCTCAAATTTCCTCTGTAGCCTTTCATGAGGTACCTTGTCAAATGCCTTTTGAAAATCCAGATACACAATATCAACTGGCTCCCCTTTGTCCACATGTTTGTTTACTCCTTCAAAGTAATCCATGTCCTTGGATGTGCTCTGTAATTTTGTTTTTAATAACAGCCTCTACCATTTCCCCCGGCACCAACGTCAGACTCACTGGTCTATAATTTCCCGGATCTCCCCTGGAACCTTTTTTGAAAGTTGGCGTTACATTGGCCACTCTCCAATCTTCCGGTACCACGCTCGATTTTAAGGATAAATTGCATATCACTAACAGTAGCTCCGCAAGCTCATTTTTCATTTCTATCAGTACTCTAGGATGAATACTATCCGGTCCAGGAGATTTGCTACTCTTAAGTTTGCTGAACTGCCCCATTATGTCCTCCAGGTTTACCGTGAAGCCAGTAAGTTTCTCTGACTCATCCGCTTGAAATACCATTTCTGACACCGGTATCCCACCCAAATCTTCCTCGGTGAAGACCGAAGCAAAGAATTCATTCAATCTTTCCACTACGTCTTTGTCTTCCTTGATTGCCCCTTGTACCCCTCGGTCATCCAGCGGCCCAACCGATTCTTTTGCCGGCTTCCTGCTTTTAATATACTGAAAGGTTATCAATAGAAATCAAACAAAATAAAACATGGAAAAGAAAATAAGATGATACCTTTTTTATTGGACATAACTTAATACATTTCTTGATTAGCTTTCGAAGGTTGCCCTTCTTCGTCAGATCGGAAATAAGCAAATGTGGTAACAGGAAGGAGGAGGTATGGGCCTGGGTCCCCCTGTCTACTGTGTCTGCACCCACTACTACACTACTCTAAGGGCCTTATTTCCGATCTGACGAAGAAGGGCAACCTTCGAAAGCTAATCAAGAAATGTATTAAGTTATGTCCAATAAAAAAGGTATCATCTTATTTTCTTTTCCATGTTTTATTTTGTTTGATTTCTATTGATAACCTTTAAGAGTGGACTAACACGGCTACCACACCTCTCTACTTAATATACTGAAAAAAAATTTTACTATGTTTTTTTGCCTCTAATGCTATCTTTTTTTTCGTAATCCCTCTTGGCCTTCTTTATCTGTGCCTTGCATTTGCTTTGACACTCCTTATGCTGCTTCTTGTTATTTTCAGGTACACATCTCACCGTTGCTCCCTTATCTTGTCTACTGAGCTCTCCAAAACCTACCCCAAACACACTACCCCCAACTGTACACCACTACATTAGCCTTTATGAGTGAAGGTGACACCTACCTATATGTGGGTACAGTGGGTTTCTGGTGAGTTTTGGAGGGCTCACAGTTTCCACCACAAGTGTAACAGGAAGGATGAGGTATGGGCCTGGGTCCCCCTGTCTATTGTGTCTGCACCCACTACTACACTACTACACTACTCCAAGGGCCTGCATGCTGCTCTAATGGACCTGGCTATAACATCTGAGGCTGTCATAGAGGACAGTGAGTACTATTTTTATTCATATTTTTGGGGGGTGGGAGGGGGTCAGTGACCTTTGGGCGAGTAAGGGGATCACCCCTGAATCCCTCCAGTGGTAATCTGGGGCACCTTTTTGTGTCACCCTAGATGTTTTGGTTGTGTTCCATTATGGCTGTAAAACATCCAAATGCTCTAAACTCACCTTTGAAATGTCCCTAACATGCCCCCCCCCCCCCTTGTGATTTGGATGCACTGCAGATGAAATACATAGATAGATGTCTAAAAAACACATTTTTAAAATACTGATTTGGACATTTTGAGAAGAAATCCATCCAAATGGTGCTTTATGACAGTTTTTGGATGTTTTTCTCTTTCAATAATGAGCCCTATAGGATCTTTAATAATAAGTATGTTTATTCCATGGCTCCACTGCAGTACTCAGCTTTTCTGCTTTCTTATTCTTGATTTTGTCATAATATCTTTATATGCATTATGTCTTGGAGTTACATCTGATTTAAATTTCTAGTACTGCATGCTTTATGTTCGTTTACTCACCGTTTTTAAGTGATACAGTTTTCTTCTTTTTGGCATGCCATCCTATACCAGCAACTTCAGCATATATTTAGCCGTTGTTCTCTTTTTAAAGATACATTTATGCTTGGTGTCAAAGCAGATCATGCATTTCGATATTTTATGTGCCAGCATTTTGTTTTAGGTAGCACCTTCAAGTGAAGTGTTCCTCTTATCGCTGGCATACTCCTTTTAAATTTCTTACTGTTTCATAGTTTTTATTTAGAATGGACATGAGTTCAATCCTGTGGACACACTTTTGAATTTCCCCTTTTTCCTGTTTTTTTCCCCCCTGATTTGTCACAATGGGATCCTTTTACAAAGGCGTACTGAAAAATGGCTTGCAGTAGTGTAGGCGTGGGTTTTGGGCACACACTGATCCATTTTTAAGTGTGCCTATAAAAAAGGTCTTTTTTTTTTTTTTGCTGAAAATGGACGTGTGGCAAAATGAAAATTGCCACGTGTCCATTTTGGGTCTTAGACCTTACCGCTAGCCATTAAGCTAGTGGTAAAGAATTTGGGTGGTAATGACCTATGCATGTCAAATGCCACTTGGCGCATGTCCGTTATGTGCACCCAAAAATAAAAAAATATTTTTCAGACATGCGTATCGGACACGCACCAAAAATGAAATTACCACCAGAGCCACATGGTATTCGGGCGGTAACTCCATTTTGGCGTGCGTTGGGCACACGTAGACACTTACGTGGCTTAGTAAAAGGGTCCCAGTGTGTTTTATTCACTATGGTGGCCCTTTTACAAAGGCATGGTAGGGCTAGCGCATGGGTAACATGCAACAAAACAGCACTGCCGTGTGGTGTACCATGGTGCTGTGCGGTAGTTCTGTGTTTGCCGTGTAGCATTTCCTGTGCCCAAAAATATTTTTCTATTTTCTAGCACGAGCGCAGGGAGTAGGTGTGCCCGGCAGTAATTGGTCATCGGTGCACGCTGTATGATTACTGCTGGGTTAGTGCGTGAGCCCTTGCCTCCTGCTAAATAGGAGGCGGTAAGGGCTTGGCACATGGCAATTTTACACACCCACACTACTGCAGGCCACTTTTTACCACAGCTATTTTATTTGATTTAATAGTTGCAATATTTCTCATATGTTCTTTATGGGCTTCTTTTACAAAGCCGCAATAGCGATTCCTGCGTGGCAAATGAGGGGAACCCCGTAGGAATTGAATGACCTTCCTCTCATTTGCCGCACCGAGAATTGGTAGTGCGGCTTTGTAAAAGAAGTCCTATGTGACTATTCACATAGGACCTCTTTGGTGGAATCAGATCACTAGGTATTTTTGGCATCTACACAATGCTCTGATTATTTCATTTAACAATCTTCAGGTATGGTCACTGAATTGATGCCATATGTTGAATTTATAGTTTGGGCTGATTAGTTTATGTCCACTAAGAAATATTATACATTTAAAAATTTGCTAACTAGCTTTATAGACCACTCCATTCTTATTTCCCATTAAGGTGTCCTTTTACTAAGGTATGCCAACAGAATGCACATTAACGATTAGCATGTGCTAAATGATAAGATGTTCATTATGGGCTAGATTCTATAAATGGCGACTCAAAATTCCACATGGGAAAAGATATACCTAGGAATATTCTCAAAGTACACCTAAATTTTATAGAATAGGCATAAATTTGCATGTGGTATATAGAATTATTATAGAAGTATATAATGGTAAGCTATTTTTCAGATGTTGAGGATGCATACTGTCAAAAGATGATAACACATTTCTATCAGTAAGTTTTTAATGTACTCATTAGTTTTGGGCATTCCTTCTTATTTGTGTGATACTGCACATTTTTTATAAGTGTTGTCACAACAGACAATTTATTTAGATTTTAGTCACACCTTTTTCAGTAGTAGCTCAAGGTGAGTTACGTTTAGATACTCTGGATATTTCTCTGTCCCAGGAAGGCTCACATTCTAAGTTTGTACCTGAGGCAATGGAGGGTTAAGTGACTTGCCCAAGATCACAAGGAGCAGCAGTGGGATTGGAACTGGCCACCTCTGGATTGCAAGACTGGTGCTCTAACCACTAGGCCACTCCTCCACCCCTGCCTATAAAGTGGGTGTGTGTGTGTCTGCAATTGTTGATCAAACTTTGCTCGTCACCTTGGATATGCACTCTCTGTATACTTCCATCCCTCAAGATGAGGCTTTGGTGATTGTTAAAAAAGCTTTGGAATCTTGTCAGCGTCCATGTCAAGTGCCAACCTTTTTTTTCATATGCAATTGATAGAACTGGCTTTAAAGAATTTTTTTTTGTGTTTGACAATAAATTATATTTACAAAAATTGGGTATTGCAATGGGGGCAATGTTCGCCACCTCTATTGCAAATCTTTTATGGGAGACTTTGAAGAACATCATGTATATTCTACAGCAGGCTACAGTGAAGCAGCATATTGGGTCAGGTTTATAGATTACTAGTAAAACAGGCCCGTTTCTGACACAAATGAAATTGGCACTAGCAAGGTTTTCCTTGGAGCATGTATGTTTGAGAGAGTATGTGTGAGATTGACTGTGTGTGAGAGAGGCAGAGTGAATGTGCGAGTGTGAGTGTGTGACAGAGAGAGAGAGTGAGACTGCTGGGTGCGAGTGTGTCTTCTCTGTCCCCCCTCTAGCCACCCAGCGATTCTCCTCTCTCCCCTGCTCCCCCTCCAGCCATCCACTGATGCTCTTCTCTTCCCTGCCCCCCCTCCAGCCATCCACCGAGTCTCTTCTGTCCCCTGCCCCCTCCAGCCACCCAGAGAATCTCCTCTCTCCCCTGCCCCCCCTCCAGCCACCCAGCGATTGTCCTATCTCCCCCGCCCCCCTCCAGTCACTCCTCCACTTTAATCAGCATATATTAAATTCCCCCCATGTGCTACAGAAAAGCACTGAGCATATCCTAAATAAAACGCACCTCCAACGTTCTGAAGCCGTAGTTCCGGAACATTGCAGGAATGCTTCAAGGCTTGAAGGCTTCACTTTCTCGGCTTCAGAACGTTGGAGGTGCGTTTTATTAATAGGATGTCTTCATGTTATGGAATGAGACAAGTGAAGAACTCAAGAAGTCATTGCAAGCACTGAATATGAGTTATCCTTCAGTTAAATGTGATTGTTCCTACCACACTGAACATCTGAGGCTTTTTTAGATGTGTGAATTAGCAAGGAGGGATGCCAGCTGCAAACAGATGTGTACATTAAACTTACTGATAGAAATTTGTAATTGTCTTTTGACAGTATGCATCCTCAACATCTGAAAAATAGGTTACTATTCTCTCAGTTTTTGAGATATCGGAGGATTTGTGACTCAACAATTTCAGTGATCATCTGTATCATTGCAGGAGAAGTTTAAAGAGAGGGGGTACCCTGTTAAATTGATTAGAAAGGCTCATAAGCTTGCTTTCTTTAATATTAGAGATTAGTTGTTAGATACTACTCCAAAAGCTGCAGAAAATATGGTCACCTATATTTTGATTTATACCACAATGTCTGGTAAAATTTCTTCTATCATTACAAAGCATTGTAATATCTTTAAAGAACGTAGATTGATTTTGTATGCTCAAAATACCAATTTACGGGATAAAATAAGTAGATCAGACGTATGGTCTGATCAAAATCATCAATCTGGTAAACATCAGAAATGTGGTAGATGTTCCATTTGCTCTGTGATGATGGAGGGTTCAAAGTTGGAGTGGCAACAGGGTTGGCGATCATTACAACTTAGATGTTCCACATCATGTGATTCAATGAATGTGATATATTCCTTTGTTTGCTCTTGTGATCTTTTATACATTGGACATCCATCACATAAATTTAAAATAAGGATTATAGAGCACAGACATTATGTAAGGAACAAAAAAATTGAAGCTCCTATAGTAAAGCATTGTCAGTTATTAAGACACAGTTTTTCTCAATTAAGATGTATTACGTGCAGCATAGTAGATGACGGTAGAGAACGACCTGTACGGTCCATCCAGTCTGCCCAACAAGATAAACTCATATGTGCTACTTTATGTGTATACCTGACCTTGATTTGTATCTGCCATTTTCAGGACACAGATCGTAGAAGTCTGTTCAGCACTAGCCCTGCCTCCCAACCACTAGCCCCACCTCTCACCATCGGCTCTTCCACCCAATCTTCGCTAAGCTTCTGAGGATCCATTCCTTCTGAACAGGATTCCTTTATGTTTATCCCACGCATTTTTGATCAGATTTCTATAGGTATGAAGGGGGGGGGGGACATTAAAAAAATTATTATGGAGAAAAGAAGAACAGTGGATATGTAGGCTAAATACAGTGGAGCCAAATGGACTTAATAGAAGTGTGGAGTGGAATGCAGTCTATTGATAGTCATGATGCTTTAAATCTATTCTTTGTTCAGATTGGACAATTTTCAGCTCAATGCCTTTTAAAGTCCCACAGCCATCTTGGTTTTGGTATTTGAAGAGTGAAGCTCTACAGATTTGCGTCTTCCTGAGGCAGCAGTGGATTGTGAAACAAGGCACTCTTGTTGAGGACATTAGAGGACATTAATTAGGTTAGTAGTCAGTGCTTTTTTTGTGCCGGTACGCAACAGTACGGCGTACTGGCACCTTTTTTTTGCCCTGCACTTCCTCTCAGTCCCCCAGGGGCGTGGTGTGCTGGAGCCGCAGGGCCGGTCCGACACGGTAAGCAAGGTAAGCATGGCAGGGGAGCGCCAACCTTTGGAGGGCGCCGCCATGCCATGCTTACCGCCACTTATCTGCCCACCCTGGTGCCCTCTTCTCCCCCCAAGGATCCTTTTTATTTTATTTTAAATTTACCTAACCTCCGTCCGAGTCCGACCACATGGGCAGCAGCGTCACTGGAAGCACTCCCCTCCCTAGTCCTGATGTCTCTAGCAGAAGCTTCCTTATTCGTTCATTCTCAGTGTCCCACCCTCGAGGGCGGGACACTGAGAGTGAATGAATCAGGAAGCTTCTGCTAGAGACGTCGGGACTCGGGAGGGGAGCACTTTCAGTGACGCTGCTGCCCATGCAGTCGGACTCGGAGGTCAGGTAAATTTAAAATAAAAGAAAAAGGATCCTTGGGGGAGAAGAGGGCACCAGGGCGGGCAGGCAATTGGACATGGGAGCGGGAGGGCAAGGGAGAGAGGACCATCTGGACATGGATGGCAGGGCTCAGAGAGAGAGGGGAATTGCTGGATAGGGATGAATGGAGGGGGCAGGGGACAGAGGAGCATGGATGGGAGGGCAGGGCTCAGGGAGCGAGGGGATGGATGCCTGGGGGGGGGGCAGGGGAGCCAAGGGAATCGCTGGGTGGGTATGGATGGCTGGAGGGGGGGCAGGAGAGCCAAGGGAACTGCTGGGTGGGTATGGATGGCTGGAGGGGGGCAGTGGAGCCAAGGGAATATCTGGGTGGGTATGGATGGCTGGAGGGGGGCAGGGAAGCCAAGGGAATAGCTGGGTGGGTATGGATGGCTGGAGGGGGGCAGGGAGAGAAGAGAGTTGCAGGACATGGATGGAGGAGAGGGAAGGGAGAGAGAAGAAATGCTGGACATGGATGGTGGGGAGGGAAGAGTGAGCAATGAAATGAGATGAGGGAAAAGGAAGAGAGGAGAAAAAGTGCACATGAATGAAGAAAATAGGCAGAAGCTGGATCCAGTGGACAGCTTTTACTTACGGATGTAGGACAAGAAATGAAGAAAAAAGGCGGAAAGTAAAGAAATAAATGGAAAAGAAACCCTGGAAACGGAGTTAAAGGAACAGATAGAGAGCAGCAGAATCAGAGACTGGGACCAATATGGAAAGAAAAACAAAGTCACCATACAACAAAGGTAGAAAAAAATCATTTTATTTTCATTTTAGTGTTTGAAATATGTCCAATTTGAGAACTTACATCTGCTGTCTTATTTTGCACTGGGTATACTGGAGCTGTAACAGCTTACAGAAATTATTTATAATGAAAAAAATCACGTTATTTTGTTCTCCTATACTAGTATAATATTTTCAATGATGTCTGTTTATATGCGCCATAGCTGGTATAAGGGGTGTGGCTAATGTGGGTGTGGCTATCATAGGGGTGGAGCCATGTGTGGTGACCTCGTCCATAATGAGTACCGGCACCTTTTTTTCTACAAAAAAGCACTGTTAGTAGTGCACTGTTTTTGACAACAATGTGACTGGGGTTGTATTGTAAGAGAATAAGGGAGGGCACATGCAGAATACACTGCAAAGAGACAGTTTTCAGGTTCTCCCTTTTCAGTTAAGCATTATGATTTTTCAGGGTGTTTCACATTTTTTTGTCAGGTCTGCTTTTCCTTTATTTTTCTAATTGCTGTTAGAACTTTTTTGACAATTTTAAAGCACACTCACTCTTGGATTCTTGGTTATTTAATAGCTGGGGGATTTTTTGTAATCAATTGCTTTTCTCTGCTAGGGAGCTTTTTCCATTGGTTCTTTTTTTTCCCCTGTAATGGAAACCGATGATAGGATTGGACTCCTGTTATAGTAGTGGGTAAATGATTCAGTACGAATTCCCTTACTTGGAGATTAGAGGGTTCATTTATTTAGTTATTTTTGTATACAAGACCTGAGGGTGAATGTGTCTTTATTAACAAACTGGTATCTCTCCCACATCTTTCTCGGTGAAAACCAAAGCAAATAATTCATTTAATCTCTCTGCTATGGCCTTATCTTCCCTGAGTGCCCCTTTGATCTCTCGGTCATCTAGCAGTCCAACTGATTCTTTACCAGCTTTTTGCTTTTAAAAGGCTTATACTACAGGGCCCTTTTACTATGTCGCATAAGCGTCTACTTGTGCCCAACATGTACCAAAATGGAGTTACCACCTGGCTAACCCATGGCTCTTGCAGTAATTTCATTTTTGGTGCACGTCCAAGTGGCATTTGATGCACGTAGGTCATTACCACCCGGTTACCTCGTGAGACATTACCGCTAGGCGGTAAGGTCTCAGATCCAAAATGGACGCGTGCCAATTTTCATTTTGCTGCAAGTCTATTTTCTGCAAAATTTTAAAAAAGGCATTTTTTACAGGTGCGCTGAAAAATGATTCTGCACACGCCCAAAACATTCATCCTCACTACCGCAGGCCATTTTTCAGCGCACCTTTGTAAAAGGGCCCCTATGTGTTTTTGCCTCCAGCACAATCTTCTTTTCAAAGTCTCTCTTTGCCTTCCTTATCAGCTCTTTGCATTTGACTTGCCATTCCTTATAATGTTTCCTATTATTTTCAGTTGGATCCTTCTTCCATTTTCTGAAGAGTTTTGTTTAGCTCTAATAGCTTCCTTCACCTCACATTTTAACTATACTGGCTGTCATTTGGAAAGGGATTTGGGATATGACATCTAAATCTGAATTTGGACATTTTACACAAAATGTCCAAATTCTGAACAGGAAATAAGGTCATGCCACCCCACCTCCATATCTGTTCCCACTTAGCACATACCTCATGAAGTATGGTAGGACTTTCCCTTCGGAATTCCATCCCTCTTGACTTGCATGTAGAGTTCACTTATAAGGTTTAAAGCTATATTTAAAGCTTATTTTTTTCTCCAAAGCGTTCCCTCTGCCTTGTGACTGAAAGATACCTAATATTTCTCAGCCCCTGTTGCAGAATCTTCACTATGTCCTTGTCTATTCTTATTCACAACCTACCCTCCTTGTGAAGGGGCATTTTTGATATGATGTCTAAATCCAACTTTGGACATTTTGCTGAAAACGTCCAGAAATCAAGTAGTGAACATGGCCATTTTCAAACCTGAAAAACATCTATATTTTTGTTTCAAAAATAGTCATTTTCTAGATGTTTTGTTCTCACTGCATTTTTCTTTTGTGACCATTTTTGAAAAAAAAAAAAAAGTCCAAGGGAAAACCACACAAAAACATGCCATTGGGACGTATGGGACCAGCATTCTTAGTAGAGTTGCCATACAGATAACTCAGCAGAGCTGGGGGGCACCCTAGGGTGCACTGCAGTAGATTTAACATAAAAGGTCCCAGGTACACATTTCACCATTACTCCCTTATATTATATGGGGAGCCCTCTAAAATCTATAAAAAATCTACTGTACCCAACTACAAAAGCCCTTATGTCTGCAGGTGTCACCTATATGTGGGTACAATAGGTTTTTGTGGATTTTGGACGGCTCGTACAAGTGTAACAGTTAGAGTGCGACATGGGCCTGGGTCTCTTTCTCTACATTGCATTGCACTGACCACTAGGCTACTCCAGGAACCTGCTTGCTACTCTAATAGGACTAGCCAAAATATCTGGAGCTGACATACAGGTTGGTATGTACTGTTTCTTTTACCTCTTTAGGGGTGGGAGGGGATCATTGGCCACTGGGGCTGTAAGGGGGAGAAGTCATACCTTAATCCCTCCAGTGGTCATTTAGGGCACCTTTTAAGACTTATTTGTGATTGAAACAGGTCCAGACCAAAAAGTCCAACTTTTAGCCCTGGATGTTTTTGCTTTGTTCCGTTATAGCAGCAAAATGTCCAAGTTGTGGGAACACCCAAATCTCACCCCAGATGAACTGCACAGAAAACAAAATCTTAAAAATGTGTTTCAGAAATTGCAATTTGGATGAAAAACATCCATCTGCCTCTTTGTGCCACTTTTTGGATGTTTTTCTGTTTCAGAAATGAGCTCCTTAGTGTAACATATATTTTTGCTTTCTTGCCTTATCAGCTTATATATTTTAATTTGAATTGTAGCCTAGGACTCTTTTTGCTGCTTTCTTCCCCAATTTATATTTAATTATTTATCCTTATGTAAACTACCTAGATATTTTTTTGGATTTCTCCATATATTAAATAAATGTGAAATGAGAAACCATATGCAAAGCTTTGCTGATATCCTAGTTGACTACACCTAGTGCTTACACTAGAGGGGAATAATCAAACGGCGACGGCAAAATTGATGGCTGGCGCCGTAAGCGGGCGGAGTCAAGTGTATTTTCAAAATATGCTTGGCGCCAGCCAAATCGCTCGCTGGGTTTAGAATAGGATCGCCAGGTTTAGATGAGATGGCTGGGTCCAATTTTCAGCCATAATGGAAACCGGACCCAGCCATCTCAACCCAGCAAAATGCAAGACATTTGGTCATGGGAGGAGCCAGCATTTGTAGTGCACTGGCCCCCCTGACATGCCAGGACACCAACCGGGCAAAAAATCTTTAAAAAAAACAAAATTAGCTTTCAGGTGCATTGCACCCTTCCCTTGTGTGCTGAGCCCCCTAAATCCCCCCTAAAACCCACTGCCCACAAGTCTACACCATTACCATATCTCTAAGGGGTGAAGGGGGGCACCTACATGTGGGTACAGTAGGTTCTGGGGTTTTTTGGAGGGCTCAACATTAACCACCACAAGTGTAACAGATAGGGGGGATGGGCCTGGGTCCACCTGCCTGAAGTGCAGTGCACCTACTAAAAACCGCTCCAGGGACCTGCATACTGCTGTCAGGGAGCTGGGGATGACATTTGAGGCTGGCAAAAAACGTTTTAATTTTTTGTGTGTGTGTGGGAGGGGGTTGGTGACCACTTGGGGAGTAAGGGGAGGTGATCCCCGCTTCCCTCCAGTGGTCATCTGGTCAGTTGGGGCTCTTTATTGGGACTTGGTCCTAAAAATACATGGACCAAGTCCGCCCGGCAAAATACTCGTTCGAGCCAGCGTTTTTTTTTCATAATAAGGTGAAGCTGGCCGTCTCATAACCCCGCCCCCCTTCCCGCCTTCGCTACCCTACCAACATGCCCCCTTGAAGGTTGGCCAGCGCCACAACGAAAAAGCAATTGGGGCCGGCCAAAATCGGCTTTCGATAATACCGATTTGGCCAGGATTGAGAGATCGCCAGCGATCTCCCGATTTGTGTCAGAAGATCGTCGGCGATCCCTTTCAAAAATAAGCCTGCTAGTCACCTAGTCAAAGAAATCAATTAGATTTGTTTGGCCCAATCTACCTGTGGTACAATGATGTTGCCTTGGATCTTGTAGCCCTCCAGATTTTAGAGAGTTCACTATTTTTTTTCTTCAGTAGTGTCTCCAATATTACTATTTCCATCACGATGGAGAGGCTTACCAGACTGTAATTTCCCACCTCTTTGTTACCCCTTTCTCCATTTTTGTGGAATGTTTTTCATTTCCAGAGATCTATCAAATATGGTTCAGCAGACCTACCAGAACCTCTCTGAGCTACCTGAATATCCTTGTGAAGCTCCATCAGTGGCCTTCAGGTAACTCAGCCTATGACTGCTCATTCTAGAGCTTCGTTTCAATTGAACGAGGCCCACCTCCTAAGCATGTATGCCATGAAAGTATTTACATGACTCTATCATATTTCCTCTCCTCTTCCTTTCTTTGAACATAGTAATTTAGTACATACCGAGACCTTTAAGGGCCCTGTTTACAAAGGCACGCTAGCGTTTTTAGCATGCGCTAACTGGGTGGATGCCCATAATATTCTTGTGGGCATCTACATGCTTAGCGTGCACTAAAACCGCTAGCGCGCCTTTGTAAACAGGGCCCTAAGTCTGTTCCCATATGCTTTATGACAAACATGGCTGACTATTTTAGTAGTCAAAAATGACCAAACAATATTAGAGTAGGGAAGATTAAAACAAAGAAGATACCATAAATCTCCTCCCTTATACTGAAAATAACAAATTAACTGCTTCCTTAACTTACAAATAAATGGAGAAAAAGGACCTCAGTGTAACAAAAGGGCCTCACTTAGCCAGAGATCTCTACCAAAAAAACACCATCATTGCACACTCTTTGCTGATGCATGCACACTCCATCAGAAAAGAAGGTGCCCTCTTTCCAAAAGAGTGTGCCTTTTTTCAAATATTGCACACTCTTTGCAAAGAGAGTTGACTCTTATTTACATTGCTTCCGAATCAACAAAATGACCATGAAAACCCAAATAAAATGAAAATTCCCATAAATGACACAGGAAGTGACATGAAATTAAACTTTTCTGGCTGAATAGATATGGAAAGTTCAAGAACAGTGCTGGGCAGACTTTTACGGTCTATGCCCTGAGAAAGACAAGGGTAGATCAAACTCGGGTATATATATAAAGTGTCACATACCATGTAAAATGAGTTTATCATGCTGGGCAGATTGGATGGACCGTACAGGTCTTTATCTGCCGTCATTTACTATGTTACTAAATTACTATGTTACTATGCCCGCCCTTTGTCTCCAGCTTGAGGCAGTTCTAAATGAACATGAGAGTGAGGGATCTTAGAGAGAATTAAAAGCATAAATATGTGGAGGAGAATAACACTTTATCCCCCAGATTCTGTATATAGTGCTGAGATTTCCACTCGGAAATTGAAACATAACAATGTGCATTACCTAATTGGTTAACAAGCTAATCAGCACTGATAATTGGATGTTAACAAGCAATTAGCACTAATTGGCATTAATTAGAATTTATGCACACTACTTGCTGAGCATATTTGGTATGCGTAAATTCTAATGTGTGCACTGCAAAAAAGGGGTCATGGCCATGGTCATGGAATGGGTGGTTCATGGGCATTGCAAAGATTTATGTGCAGGGTTATAGAATGTGCCTGCTCTGTGCCTAACTTAGGTGCCAGTATTTACACCAAGCTTTCCTTGCATCTAGATTTAGGTGCTGGCCTGGCCGCTAGCCATATTCTATAAATCCACTTAGGCATATTCTATAAACCGTGTCTAAATCTAGACACGGTTTATAGATTATGCAAGCAGAAATTTTTTCGGTGCCGATTTTTCAGGCGCCATATATAGAGTCTGGTCCTATATGTTATCCTAAGAGTGAATCAAATTTTGCATTCATGGAGGACCTACAGTGGTTCCAGCTCCAGCAGATATCTTTTTTGAGACATGCTATATTTTAGACCATAAGAACGTAAGAGTAGCATACTGAGTCGGACCAGTGGTCCATCTAGCCCAGTATCCTGTTTCCAACAGTGGGCAAGCCAGGTCACAAGTATCTGGCAGAAACCCAAATCATGGCAGCATTCCATGCTACAAATCCCAGGGCAAGCAGTTGCTTCCCCATGTCCATCTCAATAACAGACTATGGATTTTTCCTCCGGGAACTTGTCCACAGCTTTTTTTAAACCTAGGCTTGTCCAAGTTCAGTCCTTGAGGGCTGCAAACAGGCCAGGCTTTCCTGCTATCCCTAATGAATATGTATCAGAAAGACTTACATGCCCTATATATCCACTGTTTGCAGATCTTTCTCATGCATATTCATTACAACAGTTGAGGTGAGATACAAGATATATAATAGTATTTGGTGTACACTTGTAAGGGTGGGGATGGTAATGATATCCTTGTCTTGTTATTGTGTATAGAACTGGAGCCCCTGAGGACGCCTAGTGCGAAACGCGTCGGGCTTGGACCTATCATGTTTTTCAAGGTTTGGACTAACAACGCTTTTCTACAACATGGTTTGGAGGGCTTGAACTTACTACGTTAGTAAAACCATGGAGGCAGCACACAGATGAGGAGCTTTCAAAATACACCGCTCACGATAACATTATGGAAATATGCAATTGCTGAGTTTTGCTTAGAAGAGAGACTTTGATAATTTGAAGATCAACTACAAAGACTTTTTTTTGCCTTAAGAACTTTGATACGAGCAATAGATTGATAAAAGGAGCAACATGTTATGTCCAGAATTGTATTTGTATTGATGTGAGACATTAGCAAATAGGAGTGGTGCTAATAAGCTCTATTGATTTAGGTATGAATGACGGTATGAAAGGTTATATTATTTGGTTAGACAATATAATGTAGTTCATGTTATGCAGTACAAGCAGGAAGTATATCCACATAAGAAGTGTTAACAGTTTAGAAAGATGAAGTAAAAGATAATAAAATGATGTATACTAACCAGCTCATTTTCGAAAGTGATCGCCAGCCATCTTCCGACACAAATCGGGAGATGGCCGGCGATCTCCTGAACCCAGCCAAATCGGTATAATCGAAAGCCGATTTTGGCCGGGTTCAACTGCTTTCCGTCGCGGAGCTGGTGAAACATCAAGGGGGCGTGTTGGTAGGGTAGTGAAGGCGGGACTGGGGCCTGCTCATGAGATGGCCGGCTTCGCCCAATAATGAAAAAAAAAGCCAGGCTTGTAGAGCATTTCACCGGCTGTATTTGGTCCCTTTTTTTTTCACGACCAAGCTTTAAAAAGGAGCCCCAACTCACCAAATGACCACTGGAGTGAATCGGGGATGACCTCCCCTTACTCCCCCAGTGGTCACCAATCCCCTCCCACCCCCCCCCAAAAAATAAAATTAAAAAAACATTTTTTTGCCAGCCTATATGCCAGCCTGAAATGTCATACTCAGCTCCCTGATAGCAGTATGCAAGTCCCTGGAGCAGTTTTTAGTGGGTGCAGTGCACTTCAGACAGGTGGACCCAGGCCCATCCCCCCCTACCTGTTACACTTGTGGTGGTAAATGGGAGCCCTCCAACCCCCCCAAAACCCACTGTACCCACATGTAGGTGCCCCCCTTCACCCATAAGGGCTATGGTAATGGTGTAGAGTTGGGGGGATTTGGGGGGGCTCAGCACCCAAGGTAAGGGAGCTATGCACCTGGGAGCTATTTTCATTTTTTTATTTTTAAAAGTGCCCCCTAGGGTGCCCGGTTGGTGTCCTGGCATGTCAGGGGGACCAGTGCACTACAAATGCTGGCTCCTCCCACGACCAAATGCCTTGGATTTGGCCGGGTTTGAGATCGGCGGCATTATTTTCCATTATGGCCGAAAACCGATGCTGGCCATCTCAAACCCAGCGATCTCTGACATTTGGCCGTGCCCAACCGTATTAGCAAAGAAAAAGATGGCCGGCCATCTTTTTTGAAAATACAGTTGGCTCCGCCCACTTGTGGCGCCGGCTCCGGAGATGGCCGGCGCCGTTCGATTATGCCCCTCTAAGTGATTCTAAAAAAAAAAGACTGGTACTTGAAGTATTGATGGATATTCATTAGGGAAATCCTGAAAACCTGAACTGCTTGCAGCCCTCAAGGACTGAACTTGGAGAAGCCTGTTTTAGACCATGCTGTGTATATCCTAATTAATCTTCCTTACTATATCCTAATTCAAATGTGTATGTATTTGCCATCCAGAGTCCAAAAGTAGATTAGGTAAATTGAACTATTTTGAGAATGTAAGGGTTTCTTTGGAGTCCCTGATATCTCAGGTATAAATTTTGTGGCATACTATAAATACTAGTCAAGATTCTTCCCAGTTTTATAGATGATCAGAAAATCTAAAACAAACAAACAAACAAAACAACCCCCCCCCCCCCCTCTTAAGAATTCTACTGGGAGGCATTGTCCAGAAATTATGAGCCATGATATTGATATGGATTCTGGTTGAATATTTTCTCTATTCTGTAATAATGAAAGATGTGCTAGCAGTAGCTTTCCAGACCTCTCTGCTAACTTGCATCTTGTGGAATAAAAGCAAATGTTATTTAACACCTACTGTCTCATTTTATCTTTGCAAAACAATACAGACTTAGTATCAGCAATGTCATAGCAAATTAATTCCTCCCCTCCCCTCTCTGTAGATTTTGAGATTTTGCCGAGTGCAATCTGAGAGACAACATAAACACATGAAAGCATCAAGGACTTGTATTGCTGTCTGTGCAGCAGGATGATGTGCAGTTGCCATGACAGCAATCAATCTGCTAAATCACTAGTAACATAAACTGATTCAAAGATAAAGACCGATTTAGGTCAGGCTGTAATGATAGATTGAAAGAGACTTCTCTGTAACTTTTGATAGTTGGTTTTGCTTTTCTCCTGGTGTGTTCTAGCAATGAATGCTGAGGGTGCACCACTGACAGATCTCATCAGTAAGAGTGAAAAATCAGTAAACATCAGTGGTACATCTCTCTTAGAGCATTTTCTTTATGGTGGCTACAAAACGGACTTTTTATGCAACATCTTTACTGAAAAAAGATATATAAACAAACAACAATGAGAAGAACATACAACCCACATCTGTAGAGAAAAAAATGATTCAACAGTGTATTGACAAATCACAATTTGGCTTACTTAAGAAACGATAATGAGGCTTCTGTTGGTGTAGGAAGAATTTATTGAATTTCCCAGTCATAACTAATTTAGAGGTCCTTTTACTAAGCAGTGGTAAGCAGTAATGCGTGCTGGTAAAAGGCACATTTTTCTTTGTCCAAGAAGGGTGTTATTGGAGAAACAAGTCAGGTGCTAAAGATGAGACTCAATTTACATAGACATAATATGAAACATTCCAATGCCAACGAGGATGCCACCTCTGTGGGACAGCACTTTATAAAACCAGAACACTGCATCAATGATCTTATGGTAAGAATACTAAAAAGGAAATTCTAAGGTAATCCAGGAACGTAAGACCTGCTCCTGCCCCCAATGACTATCAGACTGGGTCACCAGGAATTAAGGGGGTCTTTTACTAAAGACTAACTCGAGTTATCTGCAGCAGGACCCATTTTATTCCCATGGGCCCTGCTGCAGATAACTTAAGCTAATCTTTAGTGAAAGACCCCGTAAAGTAGACCCAGGGGGGTTGGGGTGGTGACGGGTGGCATTTGCAGGGAGGAATGGCTTTTGAACACGGAGGGGGAGGGGGGGGGGAATTCAATTAAAAATGCGGGTCCTAGCCCGATATTCAGCCGGGACCCGCAAAACTCTTATCGGGGCCTGGGCTGAATATTGACTGGGCCTGCATAAGCTCTGCTGCACAGCCCACCCATATGTAGCTCCCAATATTCAATGCTGGTGCCCGGACATGGCTCGGCACTGAATATTGAGGGCTAATTCAGCCAGTGACAGACAGTGTTTAAAAAAAACGATGACCGTTGCCGGTTGAATATCAGGGAGTTAGTAATTTCCTTAAAAACAAAATAAATTTGGGCTTTTTTTAAAATCATTTATTTATAATTTTTCATTTTACAAGGGTCTCTTGCAAACAGTAATACAGAGTGACTGTACATTAATACAATATTAGAAGAAAACAATCTCAAATAGATAAATGGATTATATACAATCTTTCTCTTAGACCACAAAATAAATAGGGAGAGTGAAACAAGACAAGGAGATCAATTAAACAACAGTAAACAAAGAAAACGTGGTATTAACCTGATTATCCCCAGTTATTATTAATCTGAATCATTATTCCACATTGATCGTCTGGTTGGCTTCTTCAAACCCAAGACGGTGTATAGTCAATTAATTTTGTTGGAAACATACTTATTGTCCAATATCAGTGGAAATAATACACCTGATTTCATTTTTTCTCTTTTAAAACCAGAAATTATTTAACAATACAAACACTTGAGTCTCTAATCCAATTCCCACTGATTAAGGTAATCCCAGCTTCACAGGTTTCACTCCTTTTTCTCAGGTGTAATGGAATTGAGTTCCAAATGTCTGGTGCTTGATATAGAAGAGTGGCAGAAAGCTAGTCTTATACTACAACTTACTGGGAGCAAGATATTGAAGTTGTAAATTGTCTCGCAGACCTCTCCTTTTAGCAGCAGTCTGAACCCAGTTTGACAAATAAACTGGAGCTAACCCATGAAGAATCTTATAAATCATTATGCAGACCTTAAACTGGACTCATACCTCCATTGGCAACCAGCAAAGGGAAAACTCTATCGCATTTGTGAGCTGAAAAATTTAAGCATGTTGCTGTGTTTTGAACGGTTTGAATTTTTCTTCAAAAGATTATTTATTATTTATTGCATTTGTAGCCCACATTTCCCCACCTATTTGCAGGCTCAATGTGGCTTACATAGATTTGTTAACATTGTCATTGCAGGATATCAGATACAATTAGTAATGTGAAGCGATTAGGAAGGGAAGAAAGAAGGGAGAGAGTGGTTAGGGTAGTTATAGAAGGTAGGCGATCATAATTGAGTGGATTAGTGAGGTGACTTAGTGAAGTTATAGGTTCTCATTGTAGGCCTTGTTGAAGAAGAATGTCTTCAGAGATTCTTTTGACAACCTGGATAAATAGTGTTAGAATAGTCCAAAATGTACAGAAGTAAACATTGAACAACCAATTGGAATGTATGGCTGTCACACAAACTATGGATGTTTCTGAGTTTTTTCAACAAAAGAAAAGAGTTCCTAACAAATTAATTCACATGTGATCCTAATGTTAGAGAGCCAGATAAAAGGACTCCTAGAACCTTAATATTTTCCTCAAAAGAGAAATGCTGACCACTTGGTTTTGGCATGTTATCATTCCATATATCATTTAGTTGACCTAGAAAAAGAAATTTTTGGTTTTATCCATATTAAGTTTCATAGAATAGGTATTAATCCATGTTTCAAGAAGGGAAATGCACTCTCTAATCCTAACCGCTCTGTCTTCAACTATCTGAGCAGCAGGTAGAAGAATTGTAATATAGTCCACATAGCTAAAAATATTAAAACCAGCAGAACTTAGTAACTGACCCAAAGAGGACATCAATACATTGAACTGAGTTGGCGACAGGGGAACCCTGCAGGGCCCCAATGGATGGCACACCAAAATTCAGATTGAGACCCTTAAAACTTAACATTATAGGTTCTCGAGGTGAGAAAACCCCTAAACCAGGATAGTACGTTACCTCCAATGCCAAAACTATCCAGAATGTTGAGTAGCAGTTGATGCTCTATCAAGTCAAAGACACTTGACAAGTCAAACTGTAAGACAATGGCCTTATGATCTTTACCTAGGAGCATTCTTCCCTTTGCTAGCAAACCACTTAGTAATGTCTCTTTGCTGAAATATTTACGAAAGCCAGATTGCGAATCATGGAGTAAATAAAAATTTTCCAAAAACTTAACCGATTAATTTGTCATCAAACCCTCCATTAGTTTGACAAAAAAAAGGAACTGATGCCACCGGATGGTAGTTGGTAACATCTGCACTACTTACTTTGCTGTTCTTGACCATCAGGCAGAACTATGTCTCCACCTTTCATTGGAAACCTGCCGAAAGACAGTTGATGATTAATCTATATTAGCAAGTGTGGCGGAAAAAATTCTGGATCTATCTTCATTAGATGAGAAGAACAGGTGTCCAAAGAACAGTGGGACAAAGTCTAATGATTTTTATGCTTAGAGCACAGGTCAAAGGTGACTGTACCAAACAAAAAAACTAAAAGAACCCCAATTATCTCATTGTGCCACATAAACTGTATATTACTCCTCAATGTGATCTTAAATGTGCATTAAAACATCAGAGGAGTGCTAGCAAATCAACATTTAAAACAAACAGCACATTTACTAACTCTCTCCAACATGCACTACAGCACATCTTGCAGCTGTAGTGAATCAGACAGGCACTTTTTCATAATGTGTTTTTATGTAGTATACTATACTGTATTGTGTACTGTTATTTGAATATTTTTACTACTGTAATTGTCTGTTGCCAATGTTCAACTTATTCTTGCTGTACATGTCCTTAGGTGAATTTTTTTTCAAAAAGGTGGCAAATAAATCCTAATAAATAAATAAGTAAATAAATAAAAATAAAATTGAAAAAGAGTGCATGTTCAACCTTGCAGCTAGCATCCTATTGAAATGTTATTCATCTGCTAATTGTATAATATAGTGCCAAACATTAGGTGCTATTTCCATGCTAAATCTTTTAACATGGGAAAGCGTTCTAATGGATGCAAGGTTCCAAAACAGGGCAGAAATGGTAGATCCACATAAAAACACATTTACACGCCCTTTTACAGAATAGTGCCTAAGTGTTTCCACACTAATCTGCAAAGGGGGAGTTGCCATGGGAGGGGCATGGGTGGGTCAGGGCGTTCCCTTAAGATACATGCAGTATTATAGAATTTGGAGATTCTTGTCCAACTTACACACCAGGATCACCACCTGGTTTCAGTTGCTGTAACTCCTCGTGCCCAAAGTTGAGCATGGATCCCGATGCTCTGCACTATTCTAAAAAGAGCACTGATCCCATAATGCCCATTATAGGATACTGTTCAGAAAGAGAGAGAGATTTCTTTTCTGAAGCCCTGTAAACAGTTATATTTGATAACTGGTGAGCAGCTATATGTCCTGATCTCCCCAGGTACTATTTAGATAGTATACAAATGTTTAGATAGTGTTATAATTGATCCATATTTCAGTTACCTGTTATTGTTTTGCTGATTGTACTTTTTCTGTTTCACTGTTCATGTTCTGTGACAATTAACAATATTAGTTTATTAACTCTGCTTGGCTGGACAGATTAAGAATCCTGGTGGTTTGTGTATTTAGTCTCTGAGTACTTCCTAGGAGCTGTGGAACTACTGGGAGTGTGGCTCCAGTAACCTAGAAATCACTGGGGATAATTTGAGAGCGGGAGACTCGCCCAGTAGCGGTTGGGACCCAGTCGGTAGGAGGAGGGTGCTAGTGTAGAGCACAAGCAGCAGGTGCAGGCGGATCTGAGCTGTGCTGGGGATAGACCCTCTAAGTGGCCATGGGATAGCCCCAGGGGAGTAGCTAGGCATTTCGTGACAGCAACCCGAGAAGATTGAACGGGAAAGGGGTAGTGTGGTTAGACCTTCAGGCATTATATAAGAACCTTGCTGCTAAATTCTGTAGTGTTTGATATTGTGAAAACAAACAGCAATAGGATGAAGTGAGTCTAGCTTTTGTTTCCCTAGATTTCTGTGTGCCATATTAATGAGGATTCTAGTAGTACTGTCAGGGATACAAAGACTATATAGGTCCTGGACTAGCCAGAGGAAATCCTTGGTGCTTTTGCTTGGTTCAGGGAAACACTAGCGTGGTTTAGTAAAAGGGGCCCTAAGTGAGAAGTTTTTTTTTACGTTCTTATTTTTCTTTGCACATGAAATCTTCAGCATGTTAATTTACTTTTTGAAATAAGAAACAAATTCGTATTGGTAGAAAATAACAATAACACAATTGAAATGAATAGAAAGTGTATTTTTGCCACACATAACTTTGAATATAGGAACCATTGTATCAAGATTTTCATATTCATATATGCTAAAACTATATAAGTACATAAGTACATAAGTAATGCCATACTGGGAAAAGACCAAGGGTATATCGAGCCCAGCATCCTGTCCACCACAGCGGCCAATCCAGGCCAAGGGCACCTGGCAAGCTTCCCAAACGTACAAACATTCTATACATGTTATTCCTGGAATTTTGGATTTTTCCAAGTCCGTTTAGTAGCGGTTTATAAACTTGTCCTTTAGGAAACCGTCCAACCCCTTTTTAAACTCTGCTAAGCTAACCGCCTTCACCACTTTCTCCGGCAACGAATTCCAGAGTTTAATTACACGTTGGGTGAAGAAAAAGTTTCTCCGATTTGTTTTAAATTTACTACACTGTAGTTTCATCGCATGCCCCCTAGTCCTAGTATTTTGGAAAGCGTGAACAGAAGCTTCACATCCACCTGTTCCACTCCACTCATTATTTTATATACCTCTATCATGTCTCCCCTCAGCCGTCTCTTCTCCAAGCTGAAAATCCCTAGCCTCCTTAGTCTTTCTTCATAGGGAAGTTGTCCCATTCCCGCTATCATTTTAGTTGCCCTTCGCTGCACCTTTTCCAATTCTACTATATCTTTCTTGAGATGCGGCGACCAGAATTGAACACAATACTCAAGGTGCGGTCGCACCATGGAGCAATACAACGTCATTATAATATCCTCACACCTGTTTTCCATACCTTTCCTAATAATACCCAACATTCTATTCGCTTTCCTAGCCGCAGCAGCACACTGAGCAGAAGGTTTCAGTGTATTATCGACGACGACACCCAGATCCCTTTCTTGGTCTGTAACTCCTAACATGGAACCTTGCATGACGTAGCTATAATTCCAGTTCTTTTTTTCCACATGCATCACCTTGCACTTGCTCACATTAAACGTCATCTGCCATCTAGTCGTCCAGATGTTGATGTTGTCTGATTTGGACTATTGCAATTCTTTGTATATTGGATTAAATGCCAAACTACTATATAAACTGCAGTTAGTTCAAAATACGGCAGTATGTTTAGTTGTCCATCTGAAGAAATTTGATATAGTGTCTTTTTACCTCCAACAGCTTCATTGGCTTCCTGTTAAGGCACGAATTGTCTTCAAGGTTGTTTGTACAATGTTTCAAGTCTTATATGGTAACAATTCCAATCTGCTAATTCAGCTGTTCTCTGGTTTGTGTTTTTCCTCGTTAAGATTATGCCATCAGTTCTTATTGAAATCTCCATCATTCAAAGGTATTTGAATTAAGCGTCAATTTGAAGCATTGCTCTTTTATCAGGCAAGTTCCATTTGGAACACTCTCCCTTTGCAAATTCGCTTTGAGATGAATTATATGCACTTGTGTAAAAAAAACTTAGGACTTTAATGTTTGGTAAATTTTAATTGTACATTAATATGATAGTTCTCTGTAATTCCTCAGATTGTCTGAGCTACTCTTTTGTTAACCACCTTGAACCTCCTGCTGGGATTAGTGTGGTCTACAAATCAAAGATTAGATTAGATTAAAAAGGAGACTGCTGGCTAGATTCCATGACTCTGAACAAGAGGTGCTAAAGGGACCATATAGATGTTAAATACTAGAGGGGATAGGACAGACCAATGGTCCCTCTAAGCTGAGCAGGAGTCTTCCAACCCATTGCAGTCAGTGTGTGTGTGTGTGGGGGGGGTGCTTTAATATTGTGATTTCAATCACTATGGACAGGCAAATCCTTTGGAGTCCTGCAGGACTTGCCTGTCCCCAGCGGCACATCTTATATTTGGCAAATCATGTTTTCAGCATATCTCTCCGATATTGAAGGATTTTCATTGGTTACCGGTAGAAAAAAGAATCCATTAAAAATGTTTTATTTGTAATTTATAAGACATTGAAATCTGAATCTGATTATTACCTGAGAACTGTTCTTTTAAAATTTATCAACCAACTAGGTCTCTGAGATCGGTGGATGCTTGTTTATTGTCTATTCCAGCTTTGCGAAAGATTCATTTAGAAGAAACAAGGCAAAAGACTTTTTCTATCGCAGGTCCAAGACTGTGAAATGTTTTGCCTGTATGGATCAGATTAATGTCTGATACAACTCAATTTAAGAAATTGCTTAAAACATATTTATTTTGTGCAGCATTTCAGAATTGAGGGCTAAATTAACTACTCTGTAGAAGACGGATTAGAATGAGGCTTGCTGTTTTTTTTTTTTTTTTTATGTATTTGTTTTGGATTATGTATGTAATTTTTGTTATCAGCATAGTTAATTATGCACAATGTAAGTGAATAAACTAAACTGAGTTATTGAAAATGTGATATTGAAACAGCACCCCCACTGACAGGAATGTAGGTGGAGGAATCTGCACTGCTTAGAAGGAACATTGGACAGACCCCTGAGGTACTCCACAGGTAAAGAGTATTGGTGTTAGAAACAACTGTGTCCAAGCCTATTCAACAGGACACCAATATTCATCTGTGGTATATACTTAGCGTAGCTCCCATTTGACTTTATATTTTGGCAAGATTGTGGAGATCTAGAATGTGTGTGTTTGTTGTTTAGATTTTATTCCCCATTCTAAAAGAATCCATGGGGTAAATATTCAATCAGCGATTTTTTTTGTTTGTTGCTGCTGGCTTTACACCTGGATATTCAGTGCTGGCCATATCAAGACACCAACATTGAATATCTAGGTATGTATGCCGGCTGGCACTCAACCAGTTAAGTGCAATTCAGCCTTAATGGGTTCAGTTAAACCGGCCAAAGACAGGACTGCTATTTTCTCTGGTCCTATATGGCCAGCTAACTTAACTAGTTAAGTGTTGACTCTGCCCCAACCCCGCCCTCAGATTGCCTACTGAATGGACGGTTTCAACTTAGGCAGTCAGTGGCAGTATCCGGTTAAGAGATGTTGAATGTCAGCAAATCGTTCTCCACAGGCTATTTAACCAGGCAGGAACATCTCCTGCCTGGTGGGATCGCTTTGAATAATGACCCTATGCTTTTGGTTTCATTGGTAGAGGTAATTGAATTTTGGGTGTTCATACTATCAGGCTTATTTTTGAAAGAGAAGGGTGCCCATCTTTCGACACAAATTGCAAGATGGGTGTCCTTCTCACAGGGTCGCCCAAATTGGCATAATGAAAAGCCGATTTTGGGCGTCCTCAACTGCTTTCCGTCGTGGGGATGACCAAAGTTCCCTGGGGAGGGGGGGTGTCAGAAGCATAGCGAAGGTGGGTCTGGGGCATGCTTAACACATGGGCGTCCTCGAACGATAATGGAAAAAAGAAGGGCGTCCCTGACGAACACTTGGACGACTTTACTTTATACAAGTACTTGATAAAGGTATTTAATAAAGAGCAAACTGCTGCAGCCTTGGATGATTTATTTCTTCCTAGGTAGGGATGACTTGACCCTAAAAAAATACAAAGGTAAGGGAGCTATGCACCTGGGATCAATTTCTGAAGTCCACTGCAGGCCCCCTAGGGTGCCCGGTTGGTGTCCTGGCATGTCAGGGGGACCAGTGCACTATGAATGCTGGCTCCTCCCACAACCAAATAGCTTGGATTTGGTCATTTCTGAGATGGGTGTCGGTTTCCATTATCGCTGAAAATCGGGGACAACCATCTCTAAGGATGACCATCTCTAAGGTCGACCTAAATGTTGAGATTTGGGCTTCCCCGACTGTATTATCGAAATGGAAGATGAACGCCCATCTTCTTTAGATAATGCGGATTTCCCTGCCCTTTTGCAGGGATGTCCTGTGAGGACGTCCTCAGGAAAACTTGGGCGCCCCATCCAATTATGCCCCTCCACGTTCCTCACCACTTCTGTTCTAGCATGTGCTTTCCCTGAACAGGGATTTCTTTCTTCTGGACTGTTTATACATTTTGAGTATTTGGATGCCTTTATCGTATTCGGATGTCTCTAACGTATGCCCCTCCACGTCACCCCCTCCTGGCTTGCATGCTTGGGTTGGGATGGAAAGGGACTCCCAGCATTCCATGCTGCTTAAGGTTCTCATTTGAGGTGAGTTTCTTTCATACAGAGTAGGTATTTTCCTATACTAAGAATGCTCACAAACTAACCCCCCAATTTACAAAGAAGCCACGTGGCAATGCCAATATTCCACATTCCATCCAACCACTCTCACCACTCCTGATATCACAATTCCTATATCCAACAATCTGAAAATCCTTGGAGTTACATTGGATAAATACTTATCCCTTAAAGACCATGCAACATCCATCACCAAGAAAATGTTCAACATGATGTGGATGTTGAAACGTGTGAAACCTTATCTCCCCTTGAATACCTTCCTCAATTTGGTACAATCCATGGTACTTAACCACGCTGATTACTGTAATAGTATCTTCATTGGATGTAAGGCCCAAATCATGAAGAAACTTCAGACTGCCCAGAACACGGCAGCTAGACTTATTTATGGGAAGCCTAGATTCCGAAAGTGCAACACCCCTCCGTATGAAACTTCATTGGCTCCCTATTAGAGAATGAGTCAACTTTAAGGCCATTACACTAATACACAAGATCATCCATGGAGTATCACCAAGTTACATGGTCAATCTATTAGATTTTCCATCCAGAAACAGGTCACCATCTTCATGGACATACCTTAACCTGCACCTTCCCAATTGCAAAGGACTAAAGTATAAAACATCATGCATCTAACTTCCCCTACTTGGGATCCCAACTCTGGAATGCTCTACCCAGATACATTCAATCAACTAGTGAATACCTTCCCTTTAGGAAACTATTGAAAACCCATCTATTCAAACAGATTTACCCAAATGACTTGACCTACCATAAGCAAACATAAGCAACCCATCCATTTACCAGTTCATCTAATCATTAACAACCAGTACGTTTTTACTAGCAAAAAGGTGCCGGTACTCAAATGCTAGGCCACCCTTCAGGAGAGAGGTGATCACTGAGGGATCCACCCCACAATAGCCAGGCCCCCTGCAACCAGTCACAGAATCTATGACAAGGCAGAATTGGTGTGTAGAGCCTGAGCTCTTTAATTAAAACTTGGGGATCATGGGTCAATTTTAGCAGACAATGGAAAAGGTGCCGGTACTCAGTACCCCCAAGTACCCCTCAAAAAAAGCCCTGTTAACAACAGTGGCTCAGAAATGATCTCCTACCAATCTTCTTACCCTCCATGCTCTTCCCCTACCTCTTCTTCATCGCTCCACTTCCTTACCTATCCCTATCCTTTCATACCTCTTTTATCCCATTTGTCCTTGTTCATTTGTCCTACCACATACCTCCTTTGTTGATTCAGATACTACAGATTGTATTCTCTTGTTACTATGTAAGCCGCATTGAGCCTGCGATGAACAGGAAAGCGCGGGATACAAATGTAATAAATAAATAATAAATAAACACAGTCCATTCCAAAGTAAGTTTGTGCCTAAAGCAATGGAGGGTGCAGTGACTTGCCCAAGATCACAAGGATCTGGTTCTCAGCCCACTGCTTAACCATTAGGCTACTCCTCCACTCTTACTGGCTCATATTGTGGGCTTGGTGCAGATAAGAATATCTGAAAGTTGTTCATTTGAATGAAATAATAACCATTTTAGAATAATGCCATTATGTTTAGCAAAATTAATCCTAAAAAGTTTCAGAAGTTTGATACCATTTGGGGATAATGGGGGTACATTCACTACTCATTTATCAGCTTACTAACATGAGGGGTCTTTTACTAAAGCTTAGCTCGAGTTATCTGTAGCAGGGCCCATTTTATTCCTATTGGCCCTGGCACAGATCACTGAAGCTAAGCTTTAGTAAAAGACCCCCATAATTCTTTGTGAAAAGATGCATATATAGGGCTATAATCTATGTAATTTGAAGTTGTATAAATGTTTGCATGAGAGTAGATCTCTCCAGTAGAGAGGTGAATATCTTCTGCTCTGATATGAGTATTTTTTGCAGTATGAAAAAATAAATGTCATTTTTGGACCATATCCAGACATTCACCAAGTCATGCAGCTCAAGAATATTGTTCAACTGAAGCAATAATGAATATATAAATTAATGAATCTGGCCTTTATTTAATTAGGTTTGAGAATTAGAAAGATTCTTGATAGAGATATGAAGAATAAAATCAGATTCCTTATTTAAAAATCATAGCTCAGCCAGCTTGGGGGGGGGGGGGGGGGGTCAGTGGCTTTGGTGCATATTGCTGTGCTCCCAAATCAGGTCTTCACCCTTACCCCACCCTGCCTCCTGCCTGGCCAGCCAGTGCTGGGACTGCTGCAGAGAAACTGTCACCATCTACGAGATAGAAAGACTCAGTTAATGTTCAACAGCGATTTCTAAGCCCTAGTACAGGAACCCCCAACCATTTTGCACAAAGGCTCACTTAGCACATTTCAGATTGCCAAAAGAACCAGACACAGTGGGGAGAATGCTCCAAGAATTTGCTGTTGTTTAAAGAATGTTTACAAAAACACAGGGAAAAAAGACTAATACTCCTAAATGGAAAATTGAAAAAGATCAAAAGGAGTGTCCAAACTGAGCAAAAGTGGTGACAACTTATTTTTATAATAAACAAACATTTTTGGAAACAAAACCAATACTTTAGACACAAATTTTTGCTCATTTAATATCCAAAATCAGCAACCCCAGTACTTAACTGACACCAAAAAGGCAGAGCGCTGAAGGTAAGCAGAGCTCTCGACGCCCACTACAAGGAGAGTGTTGCGGTTTGAAGCAGGTTCTGTGGAACCGAAACGCCAAGCTCTCCTTTGTTCATTATAAAAATAAAGATTAAAAGGTTAATCCCAGCATAGGAGGCAAATGATTAGTATGTATGAGGTGCTGCAGATCTGGAACAGCTGTGCGCTATAGGAGATCACATAGCCGTCTTAGTTGCTTTATGATGCCTCCTATCTGGATTTAGTTTAGTAAGCTTTGTTGGGTAGTTTTGTTTGTATAGTCCTAGATTCATCGTACCGGTTCATCTTATCATTAACAACATGTCTCAGAAATATCTCCTACCAATCCTTCTTACCCTCCATGCTCTTCCCAACTTCTCCTTTATCGCTCCACCTTCTTACCTATCCATATCCTTTCTCTCATACCTCTTTTATCCCATTTACTCCTTGCTCATTTGTCCTATCACATACCTCCTTTGTTGATTCTGATACTACAGGTTGTATTCTCTTGTTACTATGTAAGCCGCATTGAGCCTGCGATGAGCGGGAAAGCGCGGGGTACAAATGTAATAAATAAATAATAAATAAATAGATGTTTTCACCACTTTTGCCCAGTCTGGGTAAAGAAAGGATGACGTTTAGGGGTCCTTTTACTAAGGCGCAGTAGGCCTAACGTGAGCCTACTGCATGGTTAAATGGCATTACTGCAGGTCGTGCTGAGGCGTCCCATGGTAGTTCGGCCACTGGCACAGGCGCTACTCCCACAGTAAAAATTTGTTTTTATTTTTTGACACAGGAGTCATGTCTGGGCGGCAGGGAATAGGTGTGCATGTGCTAATTTGCTAGTGCGGGCACATTACTGTGTGCTACCTGATTGGTGCAGGAGTAGTGTGAATGTCCTTACCACCTTCTAGATAGGTGGTGGCAAAGGTTGCTGGTGGTAATGGCTATGCGTTAATAGGGAAATTAGCTCGTGGTCATTGCAAAAAAAAAGTGACCATTTTACTGCTACGTTAAAAGTGGCCGCAGCGCCTGAGAAACCCATGTGTTGACAGCAGCGCCAGCCACCTTTTAGCACGGCTTAGTAAAAGGACCCCTTAAGGAGGTAATTATGCATGTGGGCATCTACTGTAGGCACCCTGATGCCACATGGTGAAAGCCTATTCTGTAAAATCTAGGCAGCCGCAGTTACACTAGCCATAGACCTGGTGTAACTGCAGGTGCCCGAATGTGGCGAGGGTACGCATAACTTACACTAGGCTGTAAATTACATCCATAAGTGGCAGCCCCTTACAGTGCCTAACCATGTGTACATTCCCCTTGTATTTAGGTGCTATGCCACATAGGTATGCCTTTACAGAATAGCGCTTAGTGGGATAGTGACATTTAAGTGCATATGTGCGCTCATGCATGTGTCAATATGTCAGTATCCTGTACATTCATGCACAATATACATGTGCAAATATAAGTGCCCTGTTATAGAAGTACCTCATATAAGATCCAGTTTTAGTACTTTGTAAAAAAGTGCATATGCTTATATTTTGTATATACCCTTTGCTTTTCTCCCTTTCCCTATTAACATCTATTGTCTCCCTTTGTCTTCTCTCAACCCCTTAGCATCATTTCCTTCCTCTGCTTCCCCCTTCTATCAGCATCTCTTCTATGCCTAATCTCTTCCCATCATCACTTATTGTGCCTTGGCGTCACCCTTTTGCCTTCCACACTTCCCTCTCAGGCCTCCATTCTCCTGTTGCATCTACTTGATATTGGATGTTTTCTTCAGATACCCTTCAATGATGAGCTGGCTGGGATGCAGCTTTTTGTCCTTGAGAAGTCCTGCAACATGGAAACCAGAATCAATAACATATTATTTTGATGCAGCCCAGTTCAGGGATTTAAAGGCACAAATGTGTAGCAGCAATCTTGTTGTCTTGAATCCTTTTTAATCCTAGACATATAATTTCAATTTGTAATTGGAAGCATCAAAAGATATGGGATGACTTGTAAGAACATCATTTTGAATTAGTGACATCAAATTGAAGATTGGATGAATTTGATATGAAGTGATGAAGTCATTTCATTATTAATTTATATGGTGTTGCAGAAGGGACTAAATTGATATCAAGTGAGATTTTAATATTCCTTATCCTCATTTAAGTGGATATAGGTTTCTTGCTGTAGTAAAAAAAAATATATGGGCGTGCTAAATAGAGATGATTTTCCTCATATAAAATGAATAGACTATAGCAGATTGGAGATACATACTTTCTTACAATTTGCTTATGACTGTAACTGAAGGGAATGAAATATAATAACAAAATTGGTTTTCAATATCTTGAGTAAGTCCATTGGCAAAATGGGTTTTTATTGGCTTTTATAAATTAATGGACCAGGCCAAAATCTCTTTTATAAAGAACAAGCACAGCATGACAAAATTGCAGTGATTTCTTCAAGAGCTGTTTGAAAGCCGAGATGTGATTATATCAAAATCCTTTCCTTGAAAAAGTACTGAGATGTAATTAGAATGTTGGATTTAGAAGATTTGGGGGTGGGGGTGGAATGATCAAGCTTTGGGGCAATAACCTATGTAACCCTTGTTATCTACTCCTTATTGTTATGATTGGGATCAGAACCCCTCTCAAACTTATCTCTTTCCTGGGGGTCAGCTTCTTAGCTGGCTTCTGTTTCTTTTGTCTGTCCTTTCTAAGCTGGCTCTGTCTCTCTGTGCTGGCAGCTTCCAGCAGCATGGGGTTAATTGTTTCACTTTACTACAGCTGTGTGGGTGGACTGAGTTAGCTCTACCTCTCTTTGGGTGTACTGGCTTCAAGTGCTTCACGGTGTTGCATTGGTGTGGGTTGGGCCTCTCTGGGTCAGTGTGCTTTTGCCTAGGTCTAGGGAGTGTGACATCATCAGGGAGGGCCTTGATAAGGAAGTGGTGTTGTTTCCTTCAGAGCCTTTGCAACGGTGGTGTTTGCTTTAGGTAGGGTGGTGCAGTGTGCACTTCTGACTTTGTGTCTAGTTTCCCTGCTTGCTTTTGCTAAGGTCCAGGTTAGTGTTAGTGCTGTGTGCACTGGTGTCTGTGTGTTTAGCTTTCCTGCTTTTCCCTTTTGGTTTTGGAAGCACCTTGATAGTTTTGTGTCTAGCTTGCTAGAGTAGTGCTTAGGAAGCACCTTGTTAGTTTGTGTCTAGCTTGCTAGATTAGGGCTTAGGAAGCACCTTGTTAGTTTTGTATCTAGCTTGCCAGAGTAGTGCTTAGGAAGCACCTTGTTAGTTTTGAGTCTAGCTTGCTAGGGTAGTGCTTAGGAAGCACCTTGTTAGTTTTGTATCTAGCTTGCTAGAGTAGTGCTTAGGAAGCTTGTTAGTTTTCTGTTTAGCTTGTTAGTATAGGGCTTAGGAAGTCCTTTTGTTAGTGTAGGCCTAGGAGCGCCCTGGTTAGTCCAGTTCCTTGGAGCACTGCTGTCTCTTCTGTTTCCAGTCCTGGTCCCTGTGCCATCCGGTATCCGGTAAGTCCTGCCGGCCACTCGAACCCAAGGGCTCAACCCTTGGGGGGGGGGGGGGGGGGTAGTGGCCAAGCACAGGTGAAGCTATATGGACCAGTCCTGTGTGCTCCAGTCCAGTGTGTTCCGGTCCGGTGTGTGTTCCAGTCTGGTGCGCTCCAGTCCAGTGTGTGCCGGTCCTGTGTCCTCCAGTCCAGGGGATTGCAGTCCAGTGTTCCAGTCCTGTGTCCTCCAGTCCGGGGAATTCCAGTCCGTGTGTTCTGGGTTCACTGGGCAGTGCCTGCAGTCCCTGCCGGTGTGCTTGCCCAGTGTTGGTTGGTGGGTTTTGCCTGCTGCTGTCGCTCCTCGGCAGCAGCCCAAGGGCTCGTTTGCTCCAGAGCCCGGCCCCGCGGGCTCTGAACCTGAGAACCTGACACTTATAATGTGTTAAAGGGCTTTACTGCTGAGTGCAGTGCCCTAATGCAGCATTAAAGAAGTCACCCTGAGTTACATAGTAATAAGATGCTAAATATGCAAATGCATGTAAAGCAGCTCATAACTATATAAATACTATACCGCATTTTGTGGTATGCACCGGGTGTATATAACAAGCTGTGGTATAGCCTGTGAAATAACCCCAGTAATTGGGGTTTTAACTTAATGGACAGTACTACTTCAATGAATGCATACTGTGCCATTGCTTTTTCCAGTTGAGACCTTTGTGACTTTCTTTCATTGGTGTCAGGTTTGGACAGTCTCATCCATTATTTAGATGATTTTTTGCTTGTTGGTTCCACAGGTTCATACCTGTATACTTGGCTATTGGATATTTTCCTGTGTATCACCAGGGATGTGAGGATACCTTTGGCTTTAGAGAAGTTAGAAGGGCCATGCATGGTCCTTATCCTTTTAGAAATTGAATCGGATTCCTGCCATGTACAGTCATGCTTGCTGAGCAAGAAGGTTGCTAAGTTGTAGCACTTCATTAATGATATATTTTCACATTGGAAGGTAGTTTGGGGCAGGTTCAGAATTGCTGGGGCTGTTTAATTTTGTCTCCCATGGGGAGGGGGTTTATAAGATATTTAGCTAGGTTGACAGGCTTGCATAAGAAGCACCATTTTTTGCATTTATCACATCAATGCAGAACTTTGGTAAATATAGCACATACTCTTGTAACAAGTAGATTGGACTACTGCAACTCTTTCAAGATCTGTCTCTGATCAGTTTGAAAAGATTGCAACTAGAGCAAAATACTGCAGAATGATTGATATCTGAAAAGAAAAGGACTGATTATATAACACCAGTTCTGGCTGAATTACACTGGTTGTCACAGTCAGCAAGAATAACCTTTTAAAATATTATGTTTGGTGTTCATAGCTTTTCGTTTGGGAGTTACAAACTATCTTTCTGGTATGGTTAACATTTCCTAGTAACTTTGACTACTTTTGATATTTAACAAATCTTTATTTATTCCTTATTCCTTCACAAATTTATAAATCCATAAAACTCCCTTGTCCTCACTGTTTCAATCACATACATTCATACCATACACCTCTCTGCATTCAAACATAAAATACATTAAATTCACAGTGTGAGTGGTTTAAACTAACTCATATTCATAATTGAAATCCAGCCTGTGCACTAACAGCACTGTTTATCACTCCTATCTCTGTGTTTTATCCACTGAGGTCCTCTGTACAACCAACAGTTCTCAATATCAGATCAAACAGTCTAAAGACTCTCCCTGGTGTCATAGGCAGTCTCTTATCTTAAGTTGTTTTCCGTTCCCAGCGGGTTAAAAGATATATTCCCACAAGGCAATTACGCTCTTCTCAGCAAACTTTATTGGAACTTCCTCCATTGTCTCTGGTTAAATTATCTTCCACTATGAATTGTGTCTTTTGTTATTCTGGTCCTTATTTGTGGAATTCTTTGCCAGAAGAAATTAGAAGCACTACGAATTCTTTAATTTTACATAAAACCTTGAAAATATGGTTTTACTGAGATCTTTTGGGCAGTCGTGAAGAATGCCATTTTAGTGTTTATATTAATACTGGAGAAAAATTAGCAAATTGAGCATTATTTGAAGTTTAGTAAAGCTTTGGAGATTTAGTTTTATGTAAGTCCTTCTAGGCAGTTGTGGAAAAATGATATATTGTGTGTTTTTAATATTTTTATAATGTATGATTTATATTTTATTGTAAACTACTTTGATGCATTTTGTGTAATGTGGTGTATCAGTTAATAAATCAAATCTAATCACATGAAATCAACTGATTTAGCAATATGGAAGTCTTTCCTCCAGGATTTCAATGGTATGTGACAAGCTCCTGTGGTGCCCAGTTTAGATTTGCAACTATTCACTGATGCTTCTGGGGTTTGGGATTTAGCATCTTCCTTGATAGAGAGTGATGTACCCAAGAGTGGCCTGGGCACTGGTGGCAGATGGGGTAGTATAAGATTATGGCATTCTTTGAGCTGTTTCCTCTTTTGCTTGCCTTGCTGATTTGGGGTGATTGATGAATTCCTCAATAGTGTTGCACTCTGATAATATTGCCATTGTGGAGGCTGTTAATTGACAATCCGATACTTTGCCATTCGTAGTTGACCTCTTAAATGTATTGGTTTTATGCTGTTTGTACTGAATGTTATTTTACTTACTAAGCATATTTCTTGGGTGAATAATGAGTTTGTAGGCTCTCTTTCTCATTTAAAGTGGTCTCACCTTTAAGTAGATCCCAGGAGCAGACAAAAGATCCACACATGCCAAGCAGCATGTTGACTTATATTCTGGAGCACTTGATGGCTGTTGAGGCGCTCACTATCTGAAGGACTTATAGTGTGAGTTTATGGCAATTTGAGGAGTTCATGATTTGGGAAGGCTGTTTTTTTTTTTTAAGATCCCATTTTGAGGGGATCCATGTTATGTATGCTGTATTGGTGTTTATATCCCACACAATCTGAATGTTAATTATTCAGTTCTATGTGGTTTATAATAATTAAAACTAGAAATGCATACAATATATTTTTACAAGTATGAAGAAAATATAAATAGTGAAATTTTGAAAAGAGCAAACAAATAAAGATATAATATTTGCTGTTTAGTTCATTGTCTAACAATGCAAAAATTTGTTAAAAAGGAACGCCTTGAGAAATTTGCAAAATATTAAATAGTTGGTAATCCTTTTTATCTCACTAGGGATGGTGCTTCACCATTTTGAACCTGTATGTGAGAAATCTCTGTTCAATATGGATTTATATCTGATGTTTTTATAGATAGGAAAATGTAGTATGAGATAGTTTCTTGATCTAATAAATGTATTGGAGGCAGGTAAATCTATCAGCTTTATCACGTAATCTGGGCTCATGCCATATATAATTTTGTAGATGAATGTACATGTTTTAAAGATGATTCTGACTTTAATTCGTAGCCAGTGTAATTTAGATAATAGTAGGGATGCCCTATCAAATTTTGAAGCTTTGCATATAAGTCTAGCAGCAGTATTTAGGGTAATTTGAAGTTTTTTGATGAGGAATTTCTTATTCTCTAAATAGATTGAGTTGCAGTAATCCAATTGTGAAATGACTAATGTTTGTACAAGGGAATAAAAAGAAGAAAATGGGAAGAAAGATCTGATTCTTTTCAGCTTCCATAAATTTCTAAAGGTTTTGGTTATTACAGAATTGACTTGATCTTCACATGATAGGAATTGGTCGATGATGATCTCAAGTATTTTCAAATTATGTTCCAATAAATAGTTCATCTCATTGATGGTAAATCTGGTCTGATTGTGGAAGTTGTTAGGACTAGAAATTATGAGAAACTTAGTTTTCTCTCTGTTTAATTTTTGATGGAAGGATATTGCCCATTAGTGAATGATGTCAAACTGATCTTTTACAGAGAAAGAGATGTTGCCTTATTCTCCCTTAAATGTCTGCACTTTTGATCTGGTTGATCACAACATTCTACTTCAATGACTCATTGACCTCAACATCTCTGGCTTAGCTGTTCTCTGGTTTCACTTGTATCACACAGTTTTCCTTCGTTGTTCACCACTCTAACTCTACATCATCACAGTGACCCTTATTATTAGGGGTCCATCAGGGATTAATTCTTGGACTGATACTCTTTAATATATTTCTAGCCCCGCTCACCTTTCTCCTTCAGTCTCTTTGTTCACCTTCTTTATTTATGCAGATGATTTCCAACCTCTTTTTCCTTTTGTCTCTCCCTCCCCCTCCATTTCTGTCTTGCTATCTGCCAAGCTAGATGCAGTTTCAGACTGACTTACTGAGAATGAATAGAAACTTTATAGAATAGGCTCCTACAGGGTGCCCATTTATAGAATTGTAATAATGATCTAAACATTCCCTTCCTCAAGGCTGCTCACTGGCTCCAAATTAGACACCACCTCACCTACAAAATCCATTTCTGGTTTTCAACGTTAGATCTACCCGGCCTTCCATAAGTACATAAGTATTGCCATACTGGGAAAGACCAAAGGTCCATCGAGCCCACAATCCTGTTTCCAACAGTGGCCAATCCATGTCACAAATACCTGGCAAGATCCCAAAAATGTACAAAACATTTTATACTGCTTATCCCAGAAATAGTGGATTTTCCCCAAGTCCATTTAATAACGGTCTATGGACTTTTCCTTTAGGAAGCCGTCCAAACCTTTTTAAACTCCGCTAAGCTAACCGCCTTTACTACATTCTCTGGCAACGAATTCCAGAGTTTAATTACACGTTGAGTGAAGAAACATTTTCTCTGATTCGTTTTAAATTTACTACATTGTAGCTTCATTGCATGCCTCCTAGTCCTAGTATTTTTGGAAAGCGTGAACAGTCGCTTCACATCTGCCCGTTCAACTCCACTCATTATTTTATAGAACTCTGTCATATCTCCCCTCAACTGCCTTTTCTCCAAGCTGAAGAGCCCTAGTCGCTTTAGCCTTTCCTCATAGGGAAGTCGTCCCATCCCCTTTATCATTTTTGTCACCCTTCTCTGCACCTTTTCTAATTACACTATATCTTTTTTGAGATGCGGCGACCAGAATCGAACACAATATTTGAGGTGCGGTCGCACCATAGAGCGATACAAAGGCATTATAACATCCTCATTTTTGTTTTCCATTCCTTTCCTAATAATACCTAACATTTGATTTGCTTTCTTAGCCGCAGCAGCACACTGAGCAGAAGGTTTCAACGTATCATCAATGACGACACCTAGATCCCTTTCTTGGTCCGTGACTCCTAACGTGGAACCTTGCATGACATAGCTATAATTCGGGTTCCTCTTTCCCACATGCATCACTTTGCACTTGCTCACATTAAACGTCATCTGCCATTTAGATGCCCAGTCTCGTAAGGCCCGCTTATAATTTTTCACAGTCCTCCCGCGATTTAACGACTTTGAATAACTTTGTGTCATCAGCAAATTTAATTACCTCACTAGTTACTCCCATTTCTAGGTCATTTATAAATATGTTAAAAAGCAGCGGTCCCAGCACAGAGCCCTGGGGAACCCCACTAACTACCCTTCTCCATTGAGAATACTGACCATTTAACCCTACTCTCTGTTTTCTATCTTTTAATCAGTTTTTAATCCACAATAGAGCACTACCTCCTATCCCATAACTCTCCAATTTCCTCTGGAGTCTTTCATGAGGTACTTTGTCAAACGCCTTCTGAAAATCCAGATACAGAATATCAACCAGTTCCCCTTTATCCACATGTTTGTTCACCCCTTCAAAGAAATGTAGTAGATTGGTGAGGCAAGATTTCCCTTCACTAAATCCATGTTGACTTTGTCTCATTAATCCATGCTTTTAAATATGCTCTGTAATTTTGTTCTTAATAATAGTCTCTACCATTTTGCCCGGCACCAATGTCAGACTCACCGGTCTATAATTTCCCGGATCTCCTCTGGAACCTTTTTAAAAAATCGTCGTTACATTGGCCACCCTACAATCTTCTGGTATCACACTCAATTTTAAAATTCTGCCCTTACCCCTACTTCACCCATACAACTTTATGATGTTATATTTTGACTGTTATGGGCCCTATCCTCTGGAATGCACTCCCCCCCTTAGCCTACACCAGCTTGATTCACTTCAAGCTTTCAAGTCTCAACTGAAAACACACCTCTTTGCTGGGGCATATACCTAGGCTTGTACTGGTCCTTCCTTGAGCAGACCTGCCAGACACAACTGCTGCTTCTTCTTCTCCTGCCCAGTTCTCCCTCTCAGCTTACTATCATATATTTCCTCTGCCCTATCTTTCCCCCTTTTCTCCTCTATCTTTTTTCCAATTGTTATCAATGTTCCTTCTGCTTTCTTCTTGTTATTTGATTGTGTACCACTAAAATAGTTACTGATCTGCGGTATATCAAATCCTAATTTGCAAAAAACATGTGACCAGCTGAGCCAGTCCAAACTATCTTTTCACCTTCTCCATCACAAAAGCCAGAAAGAACTAGTCTCAACGTTTCCTGCATAGTGATTGGATTACAGTGTGTCATGTGACCTCAGTACCTAGTCTAGCAAGACAAGTTTAAAGGTTTATCTCCTCTCTCTCTCTCTCTCTCTCTTCACCCCATCCCCTCTTCAAGCAAGAAAACATTTTCATCAAAATACAGGAATAATCATTACTTTTCTCACCCTCTGTTATAAAAAAAAAAAACTTAAAGGGTTGCATATGTGCTTGCATATCAAGTGGTGCTTAGATGGCAACTCTGGTTGTATTAACTAAGGCTGGTGCTGGACTGGCTTATATGGTCGAGTGCCACATATAGCAATCTGGTTTAGGATGAGCTGGAAAGAGCTTAACGGAAATTCCAGCAATTTGGAACAGGAGGACAGTGCCGGGCAGATTTCTACGGTCTGTGTCCCACAAATTACAAGACGGATTCAGATAGGCTTTGATGGCACTCCATTAGCTGGAACATAAGGACAGAGCTAGGCGGACTTCTACAGTCTATGTCCCAGAAACAACAAAGAAAGAGCATGATCAAGTATATAATATCACATTCATTGTTGATTTAATCTAGAATTGAGAACAAAATGTGACTGTTGGACATACTAGATGGACTGTTCAGGTCTTTACCTACCGTTACTTACTATGTAACTTTGTACAGCACACTTAGGAGTGCATAACAAACCTTTGGAGCACCAATACAGGTTTAAGTTAGTATTCAATAATGACTTGGGTATGCCAAAATTCCATTATAGAATTGGCCATCAACACATGTCATTATGGCATCTAACTTGAGGTACAATTTATAGACTTGCTCCCTTAGCCTGTTGGCCTCATATTTCTACAGTAATACAAAGCACACATGGTAAAAAGTTAATGAGTGCAGGGAAAGGTTTCCCAGTAAAGGTGGCAGAGACAAAAATGGTAAATGAATTCAAAGAAGTATGTGATAAGCACAGACGGTCCCTTGTTAAAAACATAAGAATGTGCCATACTGGGTCAGACTGATGGTCCATATAGCCCAGTATCCTGCTTCCAACAGTGGCCAATCCAGGTCACAAGTACCTGGTAGAAACCCAATTAGTAGCTACATTCTATGCTACCAAGCTTGGGGTAAGCAGTGGCTTCCCCCATGTCCATCTCAATAACAGACTACAGACTTTTCTTTCAGGAACTTGTCCAAACACTTTTTTTAAACCCAGATATTTATTTATTTATTTGTGACATTTATATCCCACATTATCCCAAACAAGTTTGAGTTCAATGTGGCTGACAATAAACAGTATAGGATACATAACAAATAATAATGCATAAGAAAGAAAGATATGCTAAATGTTGTTACCATGTCCTCTGGTAATGAGTTCCAGAGCTTAATTATTCATTGAATTAAAAAAAATATATTGTTGCAAAGACATGAGGGAAAAACAAAAGATCAACTAAAGTCTATGGCATAGATCCCCAAGCTTTACTGTTTAAAGTTTATTAAATCTTGAAGTAACTCCAAATCTATGAAGGTCAAGGCAGTGAACAATAATGTTTAAAATTGAGAATGTAAAAGAAAGGAACTCCATCAATATAGAAAAGCATATCCACACAAGAAAAGACATCCTAACTCTCCTGTCTCCAGGTGTCCCTGAGTTGTGGCTCCCACCCACACCAACCCAAATGCCTATTGGGAAAAATAAACGTTCTCTAATGAGGGCCACATTGTACCTTTCAAGTCACTGAGAGGAACAGTTGAGCATGTTGAATAAAGTGTGTGTGTGTGTGTGTGTGTGTGTGTGTGTCTCATTTGGAATGTAGTGTGTGTGGCGGGGGGGGGGGGGGAGCCAGTGACCATAATTCTATCTGTCAAAGAGGAGGGGTACTATGTCCACTCTGGACTGGTGAGTTCAGGAACAGTTTTGTCCCTTGTCTACAGAAATGCATTAATTTCAGAAAGCAGGTTAGAAAAACCTTTCAAAGCTCTGCGCATGCGCAGCTGTCACATTTCTATGTGGTGCATCACATCTCCAGTCCAGACATTGAATCAAGATCTGAAAGAAATTCCTGGAACTGTCTGTGATAAAGACTGTTTGCTCAGAATCAAACCACCTTCATGACAGAATCAAAGTGCACTGCTTTGCAGCATAATGCTTGCTGATGAATTATGCAGCGGATCTGTGGCAGATAAGCAAGGCCACATTCATCAGCTTCCTGATTTACATACCTTACTTTTAACCACCATGCTTGGAACACCATCAGTTGTCACATATTTTGATTACTAATATGTGTTGAGGGGAATAATTCATGATTGTTGTCAAATAACACGCTTTAAATTAGAAATTGTGCATTATTTTAATTTAATACACATTATTTTACAATGTGAGCTAAATGGATGCAAATCGTGCAAATATAAAGTACCTAGTTATAATTTTTTTAATGTGCTTTTATGAACATTACAATTTCCCATAATAACAAAGGAAATTAACAGAAACAACTCAGATATGAAATAAGAAAGAATAAAGGAAAATACATCAAATTCAATTAGCCCACATCAAAGGCAGAGAAGCCACACTTCAATTACAAATAATGTATAATAGGAAGTTTAACAAGAATATATCTTGTACATTAAGGGCTACAAACAACAATTTAACTCCTATGTATACCCCAACCCCTTTCAAGAATTACCCAAAATAAACTTTTCCAATTGCAAAGGTTCAGAAAATATATTGCTTTCCCTGATAGGTGATAATACACTTACAGGGAAAACGCAAGAAAAAAGTAGCTCGCTTAGAGAGAACCCATTCTCTATGAGCTAAGAAAGCTTTCCTTTGTAATTGTGCTGATCTTGACACATGATGGAAAACTTGAATGGCTCTTAGACAAAATAAAATGGATTTTTTCTTGAAATATGATCTCAAAACCAATGCCTTATCTGCCTCATTCAAAAAGGAGACCAAAAGAGTGGATCTGGTAGAGATTGTATCCATGAAGTCTTACAAAAAGGCAGTCAAATCAATACTGATCGAGGAGGCTCCATCGATCAACACATCTTGTTGGTCATCTTGGTGCAATAACTTCTTAGAAATATAATAACATTTTGTCAAAACTATCTCTTCAAAATTTGACAAATCTAAAATTTCCTTGAAGTATTTCAAATCAAAATCTCTGCTAAAAGAAAATGAGTAACAGGAAAATTTAGGAATCTAAGGTTCTTAAAGCGTAAAGCATTTTCAAATACCTCCATCTTACGATGAATGTAGAGGCTATATTTAATTGCAGAAAGACTGGTAGTTTGAACAGAGGACATCTTATTCTCAGCAGGTTGAATTAGAGAACATAAGATAACTGTTCAGACCTATTGTCCATCTGCTTAAATTTAAGGTCAAATTGTGAAGAAAATTCACAAAGCTGTGGAACTACTTCCTTCAGTAGAGTCTCAGTCCGAAATACCACTACCCATATGTCCCTAAGAGTTATTTCTTTCTCTGCAACAGGAAATGGTGTTGCCAAATCAGATGGAAATACAACAGCATTAGGAAAAGCCAACAGCTGCTGAGGATCAGATCTATTTCTTAGGGCTCTGAGAGACATTAGCTCCCGTGGGAGACAAGACTGAAGGCTGAGGCAGTGAAGTTCTAGCAGAAGGACTCAGGGATGCCCCTTCCGAGGATACATTCCCTGACACACCCTGCGGTATGGGGTGGGTGACATGGATGGGCATAATCGAAAGGGGCACTCAAGTTTTCCTGAGGATGTCCTCACAGGACGTCACGGCGAATGGGCGGGGAAACCCGTTATCGAAACAAGATGGGTGTCCATTTTTTGTTTTGATAATACGGTCGGGGACGCCCAAATCGTGAAATTTAGGTTGACCTTAGAGATGGTCGTCCCCAATTTTCGGCCATAATGGAAACCGAGGACGCCCATCTTAGAAACAACCAAATGCAAGCCATTTGGTCATGGGAGGAGCCAGCATTCATAGTGCACTGGTTCCCCTGACATGCCAAGACACCAACCGGACACCCTAGGGGGCACTGCAGTGGACTTCATAAATTGCTCCCAGGTGCATAGCTCCCTTACCTTGTGTGCTGAGCCCCCCAACCCCTCTCCCCACAACTGTACACCACTACCATAGCCCTAAGGGGTGAAAGGGGGCAACTACATGTGGGTACAGTGGGTGTCTGGTGGGTTTTGAAGGGCTCACATTTACCACCACAAGTGTAACAGGTAGGGGGGGATGGGCCTGGGTCTGCCTGCCTGAAGTGCACTGCACCCACTAAAACTGCCCCAGAGACCTGCATACTGCTGTCAGGGAGCTGGGTATGACATTTGAGGCTGGCATAGAGGCTGGCAAAAATATTTAAAACATTTTTTAAGGGTGGGAGGGAGTTAGTGACCACTGGGGAAGTAAGGGGAGGTCATCCTCGATTCCCTCCGGTGGTCATCTGGTCAGTTCGGGCACCTTTTTGAGGCTTGGACGTAAGAAAAAATGGACCAAATAAAGTCGGCCAAGTGCTTGTCAGGGACTCCCTTCTTTTTTCCATTATTGGCCGAGGACGCCCATCTGTTAGGCACACCCTAGTCCTGCCTTCGCTATGCTTCTGACATACTCCATGAACTTTGGTCATCCCCATGACGGAATGCAGTTGAGGACGCCCAAAATCGGCTTTCAATTATGCCGATTTGGGAGACCCTGGGAGAAGGATGCCCATCTCCCGATTTGTTTCGAAAGATAGGTGCCCTTCTCTTTCAAAAATAAGCCTGAAGATGTCTATCCATGGGGCCAGTCATTTTGGGTGTAGATGCTGTAAGAACCTCTGTTTTGTTTTTCCTCTTCCCCCCCCCCCCCCCCCCCCCCCCATATTCAAAAAGTTTTAAGAAAAACAAATTGGTCTTACCAGATCTTATGACAGAAAGAGTTCCAAACTTCACAGAGAATCTTCTAGATCTCCAAAATACTCCCTGGCGCTTCCAGGTGCTCCAAGGGGTGTGCCCTAAGAGGCTTTGAACACGCCTTATGGCTGCACCCTGTGGCTGAACCACAGGAGCAACATGATGTTATATGTTTTTGTACTTTTTGAGAGTGAAAAATTGATTCACTTCTACCCGTTCTACACAACTCAGGATTTTATAGACCTCAATCATATCCCCCCTCAGCCATCTCTTTTCCAAGCTTAAGAGCCCTAACCTCTTTAGCCTTTCCTCATATGGAAGGAGTTCCATCTCCTTTATCATTTTGGTCACTCTTCTTTGAATCTTGTCTAATTCTGCTATATCTTTTTTGAGATACAGTGACCAGAACTGAACACAATACTCAAGGTGAGTTCACACTATGAAGTGATAAAGAGACATTATAATATTCTTGGTCTTATTTTGCATCCCTTTCCTAATAATTCCTAGCATCCTGTTTGCTTTTTTGGCCGCTGCCACACACTGGGCAGAAGATGTATTGTCTATGATGACATCTAGATCTTTTTCTTGAGTGCTGACTCCTAAGGTGGACCCTATCAACAGGAAACTATGATTTGGATTATTCTTCCCAATGTGCATTTGGCAACATTAAATTTCATCTGCCATTTGGATGGCCGGTCTTCCAGTTTCCTAAAGACTTCCTGCAATTTTTCACAATGTGTGTGTGTTTTGACAACTTTGAATAGTTTTGTGTTATCTGCAAATTTAATCACCTCACTCATCATTCTGTTTTCCAGATCATTCACAAATACGTTAAATAGCACTGTTCCCAGTATAAGTCCCTGTGGCACTCCACTATTCACCCTCCTCTATTAAGAAAAATGAGCATTTAATGCTACCCTCTTGTTTTCTGTCCAATAACCAATTCCTAATCCACAGAAGGACATTGCCTCCTATCCCATGACTTTTTAATTTTCTCAGGAGTGTCTCATGAGGAACGTTCTCAAAAGCTTTCTGAAATTCAAGATACACTATCACGCTTATTTTCAAAAGTGATCGCCAGCCATCTTCCGACATAAATCGAGAGATGGCCGGCGATTTCGCAAAAGCGGCGAAATCGGTATAATCGAAAGCCACGTTTTTGACACCCGCCGCTTTCCCGTCACCACGCCGGTGAAAGTGCAAGGGGGTGTGTTGGCGGCGAAGCAAAGGCGGGACATGGGCGGGCATGGGCGTGGCTACCAGATGGCTGGCTTTCGCGGATAATGGAAAAAAAAGTGGCGTTAAGCAGTATTTCGCTGTGTTTACTTGGTCCTTTAATTTTCACTACCAAGCCTCAAAAAGGTGCCTCAATTGACCAGATGACCACCGGAGAGAATGGGGGATGACCTCCCCATACTCTCCCAGTGGTCACCAACCCCCTCTCACACTAAAAAAAATAAAAATAAAACACTTTTCTCCCAGCCTGTATGCCAGCCTCAAATGTCATACCCAGCTCCCTGACAGCAGTATGCAGGTCCCTGGAGCAGTTTTTAATGGGTGCAGTGCACTTCAGGCAGGCAGACCCAGGTCCATCCCCCCCCCCTACCTGTTACACTTGTGGTGCTAAGTGTTGAGCCCTACAACCCTCCCCCCAAACCCACTCTACCCACATGTAGGTGCCCCCCTTCACCCATAAGGGCTATGGTAATGGTGTAGAGTTGTGGGGAGTGGGTATTGGGGAGATTTGGGGGGGGGGGGGCTCAGCACCCAAGGTAAGGGAGCTATGGACCTGGGAGCTATTTGTATATATTTTTTTAATTTTTAGAAGTGCCCCCTAGGGTGACCGGTTGGTGTCCTGGCATGTCAGGGGGACCAGTGCACTACAAATGCTGGCTCCTCCCATGACCAAATGCGTTGGATTTCACCGGGTTTGAGATGGCTGGCATTTTTTTCCATTATCGCTGAAAAACAAAACCGGCGATCTCAAACCCGGCGAACTCTGGTATTTGGCCGGCCTAAACCGTATTATCGAAAAAAAAGATGGCCGGCCATCTTTTTCGATAATATGGTTCCGGTCAGCTGTTGCGCCGCCGCCAAAATAGATCGCCAGTGATCTGTTTTGCCGGCGACTTTCGATTATGCCCCTCCACATCAACCAGCTCACCTTTATCCACACATTTATTCAGCCTTCAAAAAAATGAAGCAAATTGGTGAGACAAGACCTTGGCTGAACCAATGCTGACTCTGTCCCATTAAACCATGTTTATCTATATGTTCTGTAATTTCATTTTTTATAATATTTTCCACTAATTTCCCCAGCACTGAAGTCAGGCTTACCAGTCTGCAATTTCCCAGATCACCCCTGAAATCCTTTTTAAAGATCGGCGTTATATTGGCCACCCTCCAATCTTCAGGTACTATGGATGATTTTATTGACAGGTTACAGATTACTAACATGTGGTTTTAACATTAGGTAGCAGTGCTGGTGAGGTTAGTGGGCAATGCAATACAATAAAACATTTTTGTGATACGAAAAAAATACTGGAGTCTTTGTGTATTACAGATTACTAACAACAGATCTGCAATTTCATGTTTGAGTTCTTTTAGTACCCTGGGGTGTATGCTATCCGGTCCAGGTGATTTATCACTCTTTAACTTGTCAATTTGGCTCAGTGAATCTTCCAGGTTAACCAAGATTTCTTTTAGTTCCTCCGCATCGTCATCCTTGAACACCATTTCAGATATAGGTGTATCTCTTCCATAAATACCGAAGCAAAGAATTCATTCAATCTCTCTACTATGGCCTTGTTCTCCCTGAGTGCCCCTTTTGCCCCTTCATGATCTAAAGGTCTCACAGGGTTTCTGCTTCTGATATATCTGAAAAAGGTGTTACCATGAATTTTTGTCTCCATGGCAAGTTTTTCTTCATATTCTCTTTAAGACTTCTTTATCAATGCTATGCATCTAGCTTGACACTGCTTATGTTACTTCTTATTTTCTTCATTTGGATCCTTTTTCCATTTTTTGAAGGATGCTGTGTAGGCTCTAATAGCCTCTTTCACTTCACCTTTTGACCATGCTGGATGTCGTTTGCTCTTCTTTCCACCTTTGTTAATACATGGAATATATCTAGTGTAGGCTTCCACTATGGTATTTTTAATCAACATCCATGCCTGATGCAGCTGACCCTTTCAACTTCTTTTTAACCATTTTCTTCATTTTGTCATAGTCTCCCTTTCGAAAATTGAATGCTTTTATAGTAGATTTCTTTTGTGACTTCACTCCAGATATCAGTTCAAATTTGATCATATTATGATCACTGTTTCCCAGTGGATCCAACACCATTACCTCTCGTACCGTGCCCTGCATTCCACTAAGGACTAGGTCTAAAATAGCTCCCCTTCTTGTCGGTTCTTGGACCAGTTGATTCAAGAAGCAGTCATTTATTACATCTAAGAATTTTACCTCCCTAGTGCTCCCTGATGTAGCATATATCCAGTTAGTCAAATGGGCTTCCAGTTGATGTGTTTTGTACTCATTTTGTTTCTCTTTCACCTTGATAATATTCTCCCTGCAAACATTTTCTCATTGCTGGTCTTGATTTAATCCTCATTTTTCCTCCTCCACAGTCTGCATGTTTGGCACATCACAAACAATATTGACTGGTTATAACTCAGTTAATTCAAGTTCTACTAAGGACCTGGAAATTGACACAAAATGTATCCTGTTCCAAGTAGGGCAGTTTTTGCAAAACTGATGGGGTCATGCCTTTCTTTTTTTATTGAGGCTTTTAACAATTACATTCTAAAGAAAATGAAACAATAAATCATATGTTTGTCAAATGCTCAAGTCCACATTTAGGGTTTCTTTTATCAAGCTGCTCTAGCGGTTACTGTACGGCAATACCAACACAGCCCATTCAAAGTGAATGGGCTTTGGTGGCATTTCTGCACCGGGAGATGCTACAGTGGCTTGATAATTAGGCCCTTAGGGAGCCAAATGTTTCTAAATGAATTTAAAAAAAAACCATATTTTTTTTCTTACCTTGGTACGTTATATAACACATAGGAATCTCAAGAAAATAGTCCCCGTCCACCATATCTAGCATTTTAGTCATAGAGCCAAAAAGGCTTTTCTGGCTAATTGAGTAGAGTGGAACATGTCAAGTAAAACCTAAATCCTTTGTCCATAATACAGAGAGTTCTTATATTTAAAGTATGTGCAAACTGAAACATCAGCTTGGAAATTTTCCAAAAACCTATTTAAGTCAGTGTTAATTGATGGACCTAAGTCCTGTAGGTCACTCTCCATCTTCTGAGCCAAAGTTCTCTTATTAACAACATAATAAATAATTAACAGAACTATTTCCTCAGGCTTTGGCATATACCACACCTCCTTAAAGTATTGATGCAAAATAAACTCTGCAGAAAGATACTCCCTCCAATATTCTGCTAGCAGCGGTCTGTGCTTTTTTATACACTCACTATCGCTGGCTAGATTAGCCCCCAATATTCAGTACCGAGCCATATCCAGGCACCCGCACTGAATATTGGGGGATACATTTGGTGGGGATAGCCACCAAAGCCTCTCCAGGTCCTGGCCCATATTCAACCGGGGTTTGTATAAGACAGTTAGACAGCCCAAGCTGGATATCAACCGGGACCTGCATAACAGGGTTTTACCTTTTAAAGTGTCCCAATTCCCTTCACAGCCTCCAAAATAGAAACCTCTCTCCTAGCCCATACCCCCAGCCCACTAGAATCAAAGGCCCTTCCCTCCACTGTGAATGTCCCCCCACTCCAAACACCCTCCCCGAGATCTAGGTAGGCCCTCCTGTGCCTACCTGGTGTCCCTGGTGGTCCATGGGGGTCATTGGGGCAGGAGTGAAGGCTACTCGCTCCTGTCTCTTGTGGCTGGCCTTTGCAAATGGCTGCCATGACTTCTTATGGCAGCTCACAATACTACACAGCTTTTGAGCTGTCCTAAAATAATCCCTGACTCCTCCCTAATGCTGCTTTCTGTACTGCCCCTGACTTGCCCACTTTTTCTGAGGTCAATCAGAGGCGATATTCAGTGGCACTGCCTGCTTTACTGCCACTGAATATTGGGGTTAGGCGGTGGTATGCAATTTAAGAAGGCAGGAAAAGCTCCTGCTCACTTAAACTGCTTTGAATATCAGCTAGAATATGTTTTAGAAAAATTAAGAAATCTTAGGTTACATGGCCTAAGAGAATTTTCTAGTTTCAACATTGTGAAAATAGGTCTCAACTGTAGCAAAATGACAATCTATTTCTTGAAAATTGATCACATCTCAGTTGTAAATACATATAATTGAGAAGTAGTGTTCGTAAGAAAATCTTCATTCCTAGAGATCACTGACCAAATGTCAGCTAAGGTAATATCAGCAGGGGATTTATTAGATACAAGAAATACAACATTTTAGGGAAAAGCCACCTTCTTAGGTATAAACTGGGCCCGAGATAATCTAGATTAATTAATAGTCTGTCTACTCCCAATACAGACAGACTGGCACCAAACTCAGAAGTTACCTGATGTAGAAGAAAGATCCTCTTGGTGAAGTTTAATGAGACTCCTTCCTGAAGAAAAACAAAAAGGGTAGTTCTTGTGGTAAAGCTAAATACCATATGACAATCCATAGGTCCCTGGATGGAAGATTTTGTTTTGATCATATTTAAAACATGGTACCTGTTACAATCTTCCTCCTTAAGCAAAGTTCCCAGCTCCCTTGCTACTCCAGTGGTGCTCCAAAGGGACCTGATATGCCCCTTTGGTCACACTCCTGTGGCTGCTTACGGCTAGAGCTTTTTTCTGCTCTGGGCAGTGTTTGATAATATCAGGCTGCCAACTTCAACTACCATGTGATGTTTCTGACTGTAGCATCCCAAATTTATATTTACCATGGGAGTCACTAACCTGCAGTTCTGAGTTGCTACAAAATAATGACTCCTGTGGTAAAATGAGATATTTTACCACAGCTTAGTAATTACCCTTCTAAATCCTTAAGTGCTTTCAGATAATTCAGTGCATCTTTACTTGCTTTGTAGTCCCTTGCTATAACTGTTCTGTATTCTTTAGATTATACTTTCTGTGCCTTTGTATTTATAAATATTTAAAAATGGTGGTAGCCAGAACACTATTCTAATATTTGACAACCACAATATAGAAATATTCTTCTAAGTACATACAGAATACCCATTTAAGTTCATGTAATATTCTTAATATTTGTTGCAGAATAAACATATGCTGGGTCACATGTAGAAAACAACATATGAAAATTGGACATTTTAATATACTTAGACCCATACCAATAAACTGCATCAAATTCATAGATGTGATTAGACATGCGAGGCAGATTTTAGATAGTATAAGGAGAGGGGAATTCACGCATCGAAGTATGGACATGGGGAATTTCCATACTCTTTTACAAGAGGCTCTACCAAACTAGAACCTCTTGTAAATTAGGTGCATGATTGCATGTCAAGGTACCTCCATGTACTGAGAGAAATCCAATTTTAGAAAGCTACACATTGCAAAACAAGCCTATAAATTCCCCTACAGAGATATGGGAGTAGCATTCTAAAATCACTTCTTCCTCTGGAAAGGGTCCTGATCACAGCATTGATGGCTCCTTGATGGTAGCCTACCCCAAGGCATCTGTTCCCCCACCACCCTAAGATGACAGCCCTTATAATGCCAGCCCCCTCCTCCCCAGTGGCTGGCCCGTGATTCCAAACTCCCCCAGATGACAGCACCCTTATGCTGCCTCACCAGATGGCAGCTTCTTTTGATTCTGGCCCTCACCAGATTGTAGCCCTCTGATGCTGACCTCTGTTAGATTACATTCAATACAATATGGTAACATATATTCCAAGAAAAACCAAAAATAGTTCATTGTAGTTTACAATAACTTCTGGGAGAAAACAGGACAGTGGTAGTACAAAATTAAAAATCAAAGTAACTTATAACCAGATTAGTCATCAAGAAATTGTTTAAATAGATATGTGTTTGTTTTCTAAAGCTTAAGTAATCTCTGAGAGTTACAGGTAAAGTATTCTAGATCTTAACTGCTAAATTAGAGTGAAATCATTTATATTACATTACATTACATTTTGGTCTTGTAGTCCACAAATACCACCAAGTTCAATGTGGGTAACAACGGACAATCTAGAACATTCTCTAGGAAATTGCAATGGAGTTAGTACACATCAGAAATAGGCCCACCCAAATCAGTAAGAAAATCATTAATTTGAGTTCACAAAAAATGTTTTAAATATGAACATCTTCAACTGCTTTCTAAATCGGTATTAGTTGTTTGCCTAATAGAAAGAGGTAATAAATTCCAAAATGATGCAGCTTGTTACGACAAAGAAACCTTATATTTAGTATGTATTACAGAGGGAAAACACAGTTAAGTGATTAACAGTGTGATGGATCCTAATCGGTAATGACAACAAGACTAATGACAGATATGAAGGGACCATACCATCAAAAATTCTGAAAGCCAATGAGCACTGTATAAATAGTGGACAAACTTGTATTGGACTTCAGGAGAGGGGTAGCTGAATCAAACTGTGGGTGTTACAGATCAGTCTCGCTGAAACTTTCTGTATGGTCTGTAGCTGTTTTCTTATTTCTCAGAACATCCTACATAGATTATATTGCAGTAATCTAATTGAGAAATAATACAAGTATGGATTATTGTTTTAAAGTGTTCTAGGTAAAAATATTTTCTAACATTGTGAAGTTGTTTAAAATTCCAGAAAATGTTTCTTCTCAACAGTTTAACCTAAGGGTCAAGAGATGCTGTAGATCTTATTGTCACATCCAAACATTTTAGAGTAGATTCAATGGGGAGAGAACAGTTTTTAAATGTAAATATGTTACTAGGCAGAGTAGACAAAGTCAGACCAAAAAATATCATTTTAATCTTGCTAGTATTTAATATTACATTCTATTGCATAACCCAAGATTCAACCAAATCAATGCAGGATTGGACAGTAGTTACAGGAATGGTATATTTGAGAGTAACTGAAATCAGCAAAGTGATATCATCTGCATAAGAATAGTGTTTGACATCCAAATTGGTTAGCCATGAACCAAGGGTACTCATCAGTAGACTGAACAATATGGATGAAAGGGGTGAATACTGAGGTACCCCACTACTTAGAAGATGTCTCCAAATGCCCACATGGCAAACACTATTATTACAGTTCAGTATGGCAAAGCTCCCCAACGTTTTGGTCTAGACCTTTTTTTCTAATGAATAACTCACAAAAAGGTGCCTTAAATGGCCAGATGATCACTAGAGGGAATCATGGATGACCCCCACACTTCTCTAGTGGTCACTGACCCCCTCACACCCCTCAAAAATGTTAAGAAAAATAATACTTACTAGCCTGTATGACAGCCTCAGATGTTACAGCTAGGTCTATTAGAGCAGCATGGAGCAGTCTAGTTGTTGGTGCTGTGCACTGTAGACAGGTGGACCCAGGCCCATACCTCCTTTTACCTGTTACATTTGTGGTAGAAACTGTGAGCTCTCCAAAACTCACCAGAAACCACTGTACCCATATATAGGTGTTCCCTTCTTCACCCATAAGGGCTATTTTTATGGTGCACAGATGGAGGTAGTGGGTTTTGGGTGGGTTTTGGAGGGCTCAGCAGACAAGATTAGGGAGCAATGGTGAGATGTGTACCTGGGAGCATTTATTTGAAGTCCACAGCACTGCCCTCTAGGGTGCCCCGTTGCTCTCCTGGGATGTCTGGGGGGCCAGTCTACTAAAAATGCTGGTCCCTCCTACATCCCAATGGCTTGATTTTCTACATTTTTCACTTGCACATTTTTTTTTCAAAAATGGCCTGAAAAGATAAATGCATAGAGCACAAAAACCTGTTATTAATTATATTTAAACAAAAAAGATAGATATTTTGTAGTTTTGAAAATGGTTTATTTATTTATTGAGATTTGCTATTCCACTGTTAACTAACTTGCAGATCAAAGTGGTGTACAATGCTAAAAATTCACACAAAATCAGAAAAGAAAATGAACTACAATTTTAAATAGGAAAGTTAGCATTCAAACCAAAGAATAAAGTTCAGAAAGCAAAAGGATTTGGTACATTTAGTTCAAAACATCCAGTGTCAGACTTAGATGTCATATTGAAAATGCCCATACGTCTTTCACAGACAAAATAATAGAACCAATTATAAATGAACATTACTGAACATGACTTAATGGGACAAAGCTATCATGGATTTAGCCAAATGATGTCTTGCCTCATCAATCTGCAACATTTATTGAAGGCCTGAATAAACATGTAGATAAAAGTGAATCAGTTGATCTAGTGTATCTGAATTTTCAGAAATCATTTGACAAAGTATCCTAATGAACAGATTCTTGAGGAAATTGAAAAGTCATTGGATAGGAGGCAATATCTTAATCTGGATTGGAACCTGTTAAAAAAAAAAAAGAAAAAAAGTAGGGCTAAATTGTCAATGTTATCATACGAGAAAGGCAAATAATAGAATATCCTATGGATCTGTACTGGGACCATTGATTTGTAACATATTGATAAATTATCTGGAAGTGGGAACAATGAGTGAGGTGATCAAATTTACAGATGACACAAAATTATCAAAAGTTGTTAAATTGCATATGGATTGTGAGAGGACCTTGGAAGACTAGAGCACTGGACATCCAATTGGCAGCGAAAATTCAGTGTGGATAACTGTAAAATGTAGAGAAAAGCAATCCAAACTACAGCTATATATGATGCAAATGTTCCACATTAGGAGTCACCACCCAGAAAAAGGATCTACTGTATGTGTCATCATAGATAATATATTGAAATCCTCTTCTTATTGTGCAGCAGCAACCAAGAGAGCAAATAAAATGTTAGCATTTATTAGGAAAAAATGGAAAATAAAGCAGAGAATATCATAATGTTATTAGTACTACTACTTATCATTTTAATAGCGCTACTAGATGTACGCAGCACTGTACACTGAACATCTAGGAGACAAGTCCTGTTCGACAGAGCTTATAATCTAATCAAGACAAACAGGACAAATAAGAAATAACTCTTCCTCATTTGTTCGGGACCGCAATATCAAAGGGAGCAACCTTCCGTCCGAATTTTGTCTGCGGAACCTGAATTGGGCCCTGAGCCAGCCGAGTCACCCTTTCGGCCGTGAAACAGAGCAGCCACGACAACAGCACTAGCGTCACATTTTCACCCTTAGCCTTACCCAAATCCAACTCGACAGTGTTTACCTTAGTGGCGACGTCCGACCGCCGGCTGAACCCACCTCGGGGCTGTTCCGTTGCTGCTGGACCAACTCAGCTTTGCGATCTGCTTATGTGGCGGGGGCCGAGGGGCTGTGATTTGGGAGGGGTCTGCTGCTCGTCCTCTGGTGCTTGGTCTATCCTATAGAAAGTCCTGCCTGGAAAGGGGGAGAATCGCAGGCATCCCAGCTGTGAGGATATTGAGCTCAGCAGCTGTAGCGATGTATTACAGCACCTGTTTCCTGAGTGTTAACCACCGCAGAGAGCCCGTTTGCGCCGACACTGCAATGGAGGGTGTTGGAAGGCCTGTGCCGGTTGGCAATGCTGCTGGAACAGGGGGGGGGGTCGTCCTCTGCGCTGCTGGTTGTTGGCAGCTGGTCATCTGCTGCTGCTTTGTGTTTGGTGTGTGCTGCATGCTGAAGGGGCCCTGTTTCCTCCTGGACCACCGATTCTAGCCATTGGTCTTCGCCTGCCTTCCTGACAGCCGGTCAGCTGTTTTCAGCGAAGATCGCGTGTGGCTGGATGCTGAGAACTGACTAGCTACCTTCATGTGTCTCAGCGAGTCAAGACCTCATTTTGGACTCCTTAATTTCTTTTCTTTTTGCTTTCTTCTCTTTGCCTACTTGTTTACTTATTTGTTTACATGTAACCCTAAGGGTTAAAATTATAAAAAGTGTTTATTTTGGTTTTAAAACGCTGTGATTGAGTGCTGTGGGGATTTAGAATGTGAAGGCTTGTGGCAAGTGCTCGAGCCTGGGACAGTGATGTCAGTAGGTTCTGAGAGTTTCTGTTAGGCAGTTGGGAGGTAAGGAAAGAGCAGAGCAGACCTATGTTAGCTGTCTGTCTCTACTTTACAGAAAATCTGTTTAAAAACAGATTTGAGAGTGTTTGAAAGGTCATTTATGAGTGTGAAGTGAGTGCCTGATGGAAATTACTTAAATTTTAAAAGAAGCCAACGCGGTTTAAGGGCTTTTAGAGAGTGACTGAGTTTTTGAGTTATCTGAAAGTTTATGGAAACAAAACCAGAACTGACAATAAATCCTGCTAGTGTGCTCAGGTTACTGCTGGGTTGGTAGATTAGGATTTTTTTGTTTAATAAAGGGTCAATTTCATATATGTAACACATGAGCTGATTGCCCTGGTACACTAACATTAAATCAAAACTGATTGATTTGAGTGCCTTTAAGGGTGAGAACTCATAGGATGTCTCAGCATGCCCTGCGGTAGTGCCTTTAAACTGCACGATAGGCCCTTGTTAGGCCTATTACGCCTTAGTAAAAGAGCCCCTAAATATCATCCTTTCTTTACCCAGCAGCAAATTCTTCAAGAGCACCTCCTCCCCACTGGGGGAGATTTGATTTTTCACTGCATTAATGTGATAGTGAGTGCGGAAAGAGGTTGGAAGTAATTTTAATGTTAGGAAATTTTATGCTTCCAGCTGTTTAAGGTAGAACTTCACACTCTCTTATTTTTAATTGATTGTGGGAGGGATTAGATTAGGGAAAAATAATTATACATTTTGTTTAGTGGGAAAGCTAGTCAGGGAAGAGACTCAAGTCTTTTGGAAATGAGCTTTTTGATTAATGTTCTTAGTTAGGGTTTAGGGTTTTTATTGTTGATTTTTAACAGCTTAGGTTAGTAGGTACAGTCCTGGTTCCTGCTCCCTGGCCAGGGATCATCACAGCGTCACGTCTCATGGTACCCACCATCTGCAGAGAAAAGGAAGAAGAAAAACTAGCTGAACAAAGCTTAGTGAAAGTATCCTTTTAAATCTTGCTAAAGTTAAAGAGAAGGAAGACTATTGCAGTACCATAACATTTATACTTATCTTGGTCGTCTGGAGAAAAATCTGAAAAGAAGAATAAAGACAAAGAATCAATTCTTGACATTGAACCATCATTAAACAGTTTTAATTGCTTGCATGTTTAATTTAGGGGTTAAGGGAATCTGGGGAAAGGAATAAAGAAACAAGTGTTAGTAGTTGCTGTCGCTAAACCTTGTGAATGTTTTTAAGTAATTAGAAAGTTTACACATTAGATAAATTTACACATAGTGGGTGTTAAAATGTTTATGGAGATAGAGTCATTGGTGAATTTTTATTACTTGAGCTGAAGTTTTAAATAAAAAAACTTTAAAAAACGTTTCCATCTCACTCAAGTTATTTTGTATTCCTCACCCTGTTCCTGAGAAATTTTCTGGGTGCCTGGCCCGACTACGCTAGCAAAGCTCTCAGATTTACCTGTTTGGAGGTCTGATTCTCAGGAGGGGGTGGGGTTTACATACATAATGTATTTTTATTGCGCTGGTCTGGCAATCACCTTTCCAGTCTAATGTAAGCCACTTTGAGCCCGCATCCTGTGGGAAAAGGTGGGGTATAAATGCACTAAATAAATAAATAAGGGAGTTAGCATGGGAATGATAAAACAGACATGGGTACTGAACAAGTGAATAGGAGTTAGGAGTTAAAAGCAGCCTCAGAAGGTGGGCTTTTAGACTAGATTTGAAGATGGCCAAAGCTGGAGCTTGATGTTCTGATTCAGGAAGTCTATTCTAGGTGTATGGTGCAGCAAGATAAAAGGAACAGAGTCTGGAGTAGGCAATGGAGAAGAAGGGTACAGATAAGAGAGATTTACCTGATGAACAGAGTTCCCAGAGAAGAGTGTAAGGAGAGATAAAGAGTGGAGATGAACTAAGGAGCTGCAGAGTGAATGCTGGAGTTTGAATTTTATATGGAATTGGATAGGGGGTCAATGGTGTGACTTGAGGAGAGGGTTAATATGAGCATAGCTATACTGGCAGAATATAAGTTCAGCAGAATTTTGAACAGATTGAAGGGGAGAGAGATGGCTTAGTGGGAGACCTATGAAAAACAATTTGCAGTAGTCTAAATGAGTGGTGATAAGAATGTGGATAAGGATTTGGTGGTGTGCTCAGAAGGTAAGGGATGAATTTTGGTGATGTTATAGAGAAATAAACTTTGCATGAGAGTAGATCTCTCCAGGAGAGAGATGAATATCTTCTGCTCTGATATGAGTATTTTTTGCAGTGTGAAAAAAAATGTCATTTTTGGACTATATCCAGATAATCACCAAGTCATGCAGCTGAAGAATATTGTTGAACTGAAGCAATAATGAATATATAAATTAATGAATCTGGCCTTTATTTAATTAGGTTTGAGAATTAGAAAGATTCTTGATAGAGATATGAAGAATAAAATCAGATTCCTTATTTAAAAATCATAGCTCAGCCGGCTTGGGGGGGCGGGGGCGGGGGCGGCGGGGGGGGGGGGGGGGTCAGTGGCTTTGGTGCATATTGCTGTGCTCCCAAATCAGGTCTTTACCCTTACCCCACCCTGCCTCCTGCCTGGCCAGCCAATGCTGTGACTGCTGCAGAGAAAGTGTCACCATCTACGAGATAGAAAGACTCAGTTAATGTTCAACAGTGATTTCTAAGCCCTAGTACAGGAACCCCCAAACATTTTGCACAAAGGGTCACATAGCATATTATAAATTGCCAAAAGAGCCAGATACAGTGGGGAGGAGGTGCTCTTGAAGAATTTGCTGCTGGGTAAAGAAAGGATGACATTTAGGGGCTCTTTTACTAAGGCGTAATAGGCCTAACAAGGGCCTATCGTGCGGTTTAAAGGCACTACTGTGGGGCATGCTGAGACATCCCATGGTAGTTTGGCCATCCGCATGTGCTATTCCCTCAGTAAAAAAAAAAAAAAATATATATATATATATATCAATATATATAAATGGCGAATGTCGTACTCACTCGCAAATGCGCAGTAGAGACCCTCTCTGCCCCACCCCCACGTCAATACGTGATGACGGGAGCGGAACGCGGAACAGAGAGGGTCTCTACTGCGCATTTGCGAGGGACACCGCCGTCGCTAACACTCCTCCCACCCGGAGTTGCCGCCGCCACCCACCTTCCACCCGGTCAGGCCCTCGCTCCGCTATTGAAACAGCGAGGGCACGCAGCACACAGCTCTGCTGAGCTGCCGTCGGCCTTCCTTCTTCTTCTCTGCCTGTGTCCTGCCCTCGATGACGTTATGTCACATGAGGGCGGGACACAGGCAGAGAAGAAGAAGGAAGGCCACGGCAGCTCAGCAGTAGAGCTGAGTGCTGCGTGCCCTCGCTGTTTCAATAGCGAAGCGAGGGCCCGACCGGGTGGAAGGTGGGTGGCGACGGCTCCGGAGGGGGGGGGGGGCGAACTCGGAGGGGGAGCGGCAGCAGCGAATTCGGTGGCGGGGTGGGGGGCCTTTCAACCCCCCTTCTTATACTAGCCCGTTTTTACGAGCTGAACGGCTAGTATATATATTGTAAACAAGGCTCCTACTGGCTAAGTCCGTGAAGCCTCCTCACCACCAGCACCGAGCTCTCTGTTTTCCTCATTATGTGTTTCTTCTTCTTTCTTGGGCCTGTTTTGGGGATTTGCAACCCCAGCCCCCTTTTCTTCAACAGATCTTCGGCTGTTTTAACCCCAGTCCAATTACCGCCAGGGTTCTCTCAGCACAGCTCAATAAAGTCAGGCTGTTTCTAACACAGTCCAATTACAGCCAGGCTTCTCTCCACACAGTTCAATGGAGCTAGGCTGTTTCAAACACAGTCCAAGTACAGCCAGGCTTCTCTCAGCACAGTTCAATAAAGTCAGGCTGTTTCTAACACAGTCCAATTACAGCCAGGCTTCTCTCAGCACAGTTCAATGGAGCTAGGCTGTTTCAAACACAGTCCAAGTACAGCCAGGCTTCTCTCAGCACAGCTCAAGAAAGTCAGGCTGTTTCTAACACAGTCCAATTACAGCCAGGCTTCTCTCAGCACAGTTCAATGGAGCTAGGCTGTTTCAAACACAGTCCAAGTACAGCCAGGCTTCTCTCAGCACAGCTCAATAAAGTCAGGCTGTTTCTAACACAGTCCAATTACAGCCAGGCTTCTCTCCACACAGTTCAATGGAGCTAGGCTGTTTCAAACACAGTCCAAGTACAGCCAGGCTTCTCTCAGCACAGTTCAATGGAGCTAGGCTGTTTCAAACACAGTCCAAGTACAGCCAGGCTTCTTTCAGCACAGTTCAATAGAGCTAGGCTTTGCGCGGGCTCAAAGCCTTGGGTCCCACCCTCTGGGTCAGTCTCTATTCTCCTGACCTCCTCCCGCTTGACCCAGGCCTCTCCCCTATACCTCCAGTGCAGGCTGAGCCATAGCCAAGAGCTCCATGGGTTCGTCTAAGACCAGCTCAGCCTCCTCTTGCTCCATCGCCTCGGGTTCATTCTCCTCTCTTCCTTCAGTAGCCCAGTCCATTTTCTCCTCCCCCCACCCCTTTTCCAGCTGATTACACTTTTCTTCATTAACTCTGCTAGGCTGCTTTTCCTTCTCCTGCCACCGGTTCCACCACCTCCTCCACCAGGTGGGAGAATCAGCTTTTCCTTTTCCCTGGCGGCCCTCTTCTGGAGCTCCTTGGTTCTGCACCCTACTTCTCCTCCCCCGGAGCTCTCCTGTGGCCTTTTGGGAGTTGTAGTTTCCCATCTTTATGTCCCTTTTGGGCAAAACCTGAGCATCCCTAGGGCCTTCCCTCCTACCCTCCGGCTCTCTTTTCTCCGGTGGGTAGCTGGGGTCCCTCTTCCTTTCGGCATATTCCTTACAATATATATATATTTTTTTGCCATAGGAGGTGTGTTTGGGGGCAGAGATGGCTTAGTGAGAGACCTGTGAGAAGTAGTCTAAGCGAGAGGTGATAAGAGTTTGGGTAAGGGTTTTGGTAGTGTGCTCAGAAAGGAAGGGATGAATTTTGGTGATATTATAGAGAAAGAAACAGGTTTTAGCAGTCTGTTAGATATGTGCAGAGAAAGAGAGAGAGGAGTCGAAGATGATCCCAAGGATACGGGCTGATGAGACAGAGAGGATGAGAGTGTTATCCACAGAGATAGAGAATAGCAATGAGGAGAGGTGGGTTTAGGGGGACGATTAGAAGCTCAGTCCTGGTCATGTTGTTTAGTTTCACATGTCGGTGAGACATCCAGGCAGCAATGTCAGACAGGCAGGCTGAGACTTGGGCCTGGATTCCTGCTGAAATTTCTGGTGTGGAGAGGTAGATCTGGGAACCATCAGCATAAAGGTGATACTGAAAACCATGGGATGAGATCAGAGTACCAAGGGAAGAATTATAGATGGAGAAAAAAAGAGGTCCCAAGACAGAGCCCTGAGGTACACCAACTTATAGTGGAATAGAAGTGGAGAAGAATCCACCAAAGCATACACTAAAAGTGCAAAGGGAGAGATAAGAAGAAAACCAAGAAAGAACAGAGCTCTGAAATCCAAGTGAGGACAGCGTATCAAGGAGTAGGTAGTGATCAACAGTGTCAAAAGCAGCAGATAGATCAAGAAGGATGAGGATAGAATAGAGACCTTTGGACCTGGCCTGGAACAGGTAGGGTCCAATGAAGTTTTTTTGAGGAGTCGTGTAACTACGGCATGTTCAAAGGCATCAGGAACAGTTACTGTGGAAAATGAAAGGTTGAGGATATGACAGATAGAATGAGAGATAGTGCTGATGAGTGGGGAAAGGATCAGAGGAACAGATAGTCAGTTTGGAGAAGGAAAGAAAATGTGCAGTTTCCTCTTCAGTGATTTAGAACAGAAAGAAACGGAGGCAGGAGTTGAAGGAGGGTTGACAAAATAGACTGGGGAAAGGCGAGGTGGCGATGACTTGGTTGAAAACTCAAGGTTAATCTTCTGAACCTCATCATGAAAGTACTCAGCCATAGTCTGGGGAGATAGTGAAGGGGGGTTGGAGGTGAAGGCACTTTGAGGAGAGAGTTCAATGTGGCAAAGAGATGGCGAGGGTTTGAGCCAAGAGACTTTGTTAAGTGGATGTAGTAGCCCTGTTTGGCAAGTGAAAGAGCAGACAGGAAGGAGATCAACAAGTATTATAGACAGAGCTTGAGGATCCTCATTAGCTAATGTATTTATATTTTGAGGTGGGGTATGGAGGGGCAGAGAAAATTTATGCCCACCCACTTTGGGCTCAGGCTCACCCAAAACTGGCTGTCTGGTTATGCCACTGCTTAAAATGGACTTGGGGAAATCTACTTCTTATTCGTTGGAGGGAAGCAGCCTGAAGTCTGTCTGCCTTTTGGAATCTTTCCAGATATGTGTGATCCGGATGGCCACTGTTGAAAACAGGATACTGGACTTGATTGGTCTGTCCCAGTATGGCAAATTTTATGTTCTTATGTCCTTGTGTTTGTTAAAAGTCCCCCTAAATATCCATGCATGTATTAAGAAAGGATTTGTCCAGGAAACCCAAATGTCTGCTAACCTTGATCAAAGAGGAAACAAAAATCTTGTAGAAACTCAACTTGCTATGTTTTAGAAAAAAAATGATCCTTTCCCCTAGAAGGTAATTAGAGTTAATCCCTGGATCAGAACTGATAAATTAAACTCTCACCAAATTTTAATTAAGCAATAACATCTGACACTGCAGTCCTTTATTAGTTCAATAAGTACCCTCAAGTATAGTTAAGCACAGCAGTGCTATTATAAATTTCACTGCAGTGGAAAAGAAGTTTAAACTTTAAGGGATTCCCGCAAACTGCTGATAACAAAAAGGTAGCAAGGTTTTGGTTTGTTTGTTTTTATTTTTGTTTTATGAAGCCTGTGAATGAATGAGCCAATTAGAATAGTTCATTCATGACATGATAGAAAATATCAGCGCATAAGCAATATCTGGCTCACTGATTCCTAATTTCCCCTGCTCAAAAATGGGTCAGAGCCTTTCTGTTGTTTCATGCTGATTAGGAGTTTTATAGTTATACTCTGGTTTTAAAATATATCCCCCCCCCCCCCCCCAACCACTGGAAATGAACTACCTCAATATACAAGGAAGTTAATTTTATAAAGGATGTTTTCTGTGTAAAAGTATTTTTATAAAATTGCCTCCTTCTTTGTGTATTATAGTGGTTCATTTTCAGTGGATGGAGGGGGAGGGAAATGATTTTAAAAGTGGAGTTTAACTGGCTAACTCCCGATCAGGATGAAACCACAGCAAGTAAGAGTACATGTAGTGACAAGAAGGGTTGTACTTTTACGGAACCTGCCTCTTGGCACATTCAAAGGTGGAGTTTTGGTGGAGTATGGGTAGGTTTTCAACTTTGCACATTGTTTCTAAAAAATACACAGAGATATTCATTTATACCTTCTTCCCAAGCAGGGGTAAATATTTGCTGCTTCGATCTTTTATGTGATCCGCTTTGAATCCTTCGAGGTGAATATGTGGAATATAAGACATTGTATAGAATAGAATACCATTAGAGGTTGCAGCTGCCATTTTCATTGAGGAGCCACAAGGGACAACGGAAGCTTCTAACCCATAGACCAATAAACCACTACGGAGGATAGGTAGGCCCAGGGGAGAGGGCCGGCTGGGGCTTGTAGTGGGGGCGGGAGAGGGGTTAGGATGGTGATCAGGGGAGTGGGAGGGGGCTTCGGACCTTGTTGCGGGAGGGTGGAATGGGGGGGCAATTGTTACGTCTGTGCTCACCTCGCCCTCCGTTCCAGACTTTAGCCCAGTCCAGTCCGGATCTTCCAGGCTGCCGGATTTCTCTGTCTTGTTTGAACCTGCTCAGCTCCTGTAGTTGCCTGGTGATTGTTGCATCTGAACCTCAGTTGCTGCTGGGCTTATTAGCCATTTGGAAACTCTCTGCCTTTGCCTTTACATCGTCTAAGGCCCTGGTATGTTGGTGCTTGTTGCACTTCAGCCTGAGTTTGTTTCCTTGTTCTAGTTGCTTGCCTGAAGTTCTTGCCTGTTTCTAGTTAGTCTATGTTTAGTTTAGGGTTTGCTTGTTTCTTAGTCTTGCTCCTTGTGTGTAGTTCTTTGTGTAGTGCTTAGGTTTCTGTGTTGTCTGTCTTCAGTGGCTGCTTACAGCTTTTAGTTCTTTCCTTTGTTTGTCAGTGTTTGTTTCCTGCTTTTGTGGCTGCTTGCAGTTCCCAGTTTCTGTCCCCTAGATTGTTCATTCCCTGCCTTGTGTTGTGTTGTCTATTCTGTGAGTCCTGGCCCAGTTTCTTGCCCCTCTGATCCTCAGTCCTGGTTCAGCCTAGTGGGCATCCAGTCCTGTCTTGCCCAGCAAGTCCTGCCGGACACCTGCAGCCAGGGGCTCAACTCTTGGTGAAAGGTGGCCAGGTGCAGGTGAGGTCTCACTGTTTGTCAGAGTTCTGCCTTGCCTCTGGTGTGGGGTGGTTTTGCCTGCCGCTGCCGCTCCTCAGCAGTAGCCTAAGGGCTCACAAACCTAGTTCCAGCTTTGAAAACGTGACAGCAATAAGCTTCAGTCCACCACTAATAGCTACAAGAAAAACCAAGGATTCCTGCACAAACGTATGAAGCTGTTGCTCTGCCATCTGTGGTCAAGAAAACTGCTGAAGTCATCTTGGATGCTTAGTTTTACTACCAGGTCTGGCTAGGTCTTGTCTGTTCCTGGTTAGTTATATATGTTTTACCCCTGATGCAGCCCATTTGGTGAAACATGGCCATGTTGGGATTGTTTGAATAAAAACTCTGGATTCTACAGTGTCTGCTTTGGTGTTTCTTGTCTCTATTGCTGCTAGACACTCAGTGCCTCTTTTTTGACCCACCACTAATAGCTATGCAGGTGCCGGCTGATATTCAGTGCTGCCATTTACATAGCTAAGTGACCAAAGTTAGCCCTGCTCTTTATGCAGTCCTATTTGGTCACTTACCTATGCAGGCACTGGTACTATATATTTCTGGCACCCGCATAGCTCCCAGCTCCTCTCTGACTCAGCCTCCGGAACACTTTTCTGCCCACTTTTTTTTTTTAATGTCTGTTTATTGGGTATAAACATAACATTCAAAACAGGAACATAGTATGAACAGACTGTAAGAAGAAACACGCAGTTGTGTGCTGCAAGTACCGATTAGTTCAACATACAATGAAATCATAACTGCATTCATAAAGCCTCCCCTTCCCCAACCAGATTGGTAAAAAAATAAAGAAGAAAGAAAATAGAAAACAGAAGCAAAGATAAATAATGAAAACAAATGTAGGGCATATACACTTATCAACGGAAAAGAAAAGGAACATGAGATACCGTATACAGCAACCTGAAACAGTCTTATTACAATCACAGGAAAGACCATCAAAACCATCATGTAATTCAACAATCTTCGGGGGGGGGGGGGGGGGGGGGTTGCAATCACTTATCATTCTAGCAACCTGGTCAGAAACAGCAAGGGGATCAAAACAGGCTGCAAAATTTGATAAGGAGATCTCAGCTATGATTAGGACTTCAAACTCCTATGTAGGTTTTTAATGAAATTTAAACACCGTTTGCTTTAAAAAATTGGTTCTACCTTATAGATTAGGATTTAAGCTTATTTTGAACTGCTTTCTGATTGTTAGCACATTAGTTATCATGAATCTATGTAATTCTGGACTTGACCAGTCTCTTATAATGTGAGCTTCTCTGAACTCCAAGGCCTGAACGGGTTATAAGTTCTGTTTGTTATTATTATTATTATTGAAGTAGCAGGGCATTAATAATTAAGTAGCATGCTCTATTTCCTGTGAGAAATGGTATCCCAATAGTGTTCCCAGACAGACTGGAAAAAATTCCATCATTTAGAATCTCCATTTCTAGCCACTTTTCTCTCCAAAAGTGCAAGGTCAAACATAAGGGCCTTCCAGTGCAAAAGCTGTGGTGGCCTTTGAGTTCTTCAACTAGCCAGTATTGCTTTCTTGGCTAAGAGTGATATACTTTGGCAAAAAGTTAGCAAAGAAGAGTTTAGAGCCATCCCTCATTAATTGTGAACTATCTCCCCCTTGGAATAGGAAAAGTGTGGGTGTAAAAGTTAAGGCCAAGAGAGAGGGTATATAGTATACACAAAAAGCATACAGAAGAAAAAGATCACAACTGGGCCTTCAAGACTGAGACAACAGGAATCCTTTATTGAGATAAGATCCGACACGGGCCGGGTTTCGGCATTAACAAAACCTGCCTCAGGGGTCTATTGACAAAACACATATAATACATAATAACTTAGTTTAAAAAAAACATAGAAATAAAACTAAATCTACATGTGGAATTGAATAATAAAAACAATTACCATGGATAATATAAAAAGTAAATAAATAACTTAGTAAAATACGCGATAAAAAACAAGTGAATAAATAATGGATAAAGAACCGAATCATAACATCAATCAAAAAATAGTAATGCACATATATAATATAATAAACATTCATATCCAATAAAAAAAATTGAAATTACAGATATAATAGTACACTAACATAGTTGGACGTAAATAATATGTTTGCCCCTTTTTTTTATTTAAAACAATGTAATATCTATTGTGGAGTTTATGCCATTTGATTAAAGTTAAGTAACATTGCTTCAGATTTTAGCAAAGTTGTAGTGGTAGGTTAATTGCAGGAAATTCTTACCTAAGTGTAATTGTGAAATATGCAAGTAGGAACTTTGATTCCTATAGAAAAACAAAAGCAAATCAGAAGAAGCTAAAACAGGCAGTGCACAGTAAAACATCTAGGGAAGAGTGATTATGTCCCACAATAAGGAGAGCGTGAATCTTAGGTAAAACTAAAAATCATAAAATAGTCTGTCTCAAGCTTGCATGGAAGTGTCCGTTCTATATAAAAAATATAGTTAACAACGGGAGAGGGAAAAGACCCGAAATTTATACAGAAATTGGATGTTTTGAATTAATGTGTCTAAAATGTAGTGAAATGCCTAAAAAAGTTTCAAACAAATAGATAACCATTGTGATAGTCACATCCAGGATAGTTGGGTTAAGGCAGTTTCAGTCTGAAATACAAGTCCCAGAAGGCATTGCAGGCAAGGAGCCAAGGGGTGAGATGAAGAACCCGGACTGGACTCCTAGCTGCAATAGGGGAAGACATGGGTGTAAGCTGGCAGGACATGGCTGCCACTAGGGGAAAGAGAGATAGGAAACCCTGTGTGCAGGAGCTCATCATTAGTCTAATGCTTAACTCAGCTGGTATGGGTGTGGGGGAAGCTAAGGGAAGGAGAATGATTGGTTGTGGTAGCAGAAGTCAGGGATTGATTAGGCAGATGGGAAGGAGTCCCAGGGAAGAGAGAAGCAGAAGGAGAGAAGAGGGTAGAGTGAAGCAGATGCAGGCTGAAAATCCTTGGGTAAGAGAAGTCCCTAACGTTGTGCAGGCTGAAAACCCTTGGGTAAGAGAGGTCCCTAAAGTATTGAGTCTAACAGTGAAGCAGATGCAGGGTGGAATCCCTTGAGAAATCCCTAAAGTATGGAACCTATTATGAAGGTAAAGAGAGTAGAAGGTAGAAACTGCTGCTTTGTGATTTAACTGTGATGATGAACTGAAAGAACTGCTTCTATTTGGAATTGAACTACTGTTTATTTTGCACTGGATAAAGAGCTGACTGTGAGTCTGTATTGAATCCTGGTATGTGCTGATGGCACTACTGCTTAAAGGGGACTATTTGCCACATACTTTCGGGTGGCTTACATGTGCTTAAGATTGAAGGTGAATGCTGCTGTTGGAACTGTGTATCAGGTCTACTAGAAACCTGCATGGAGTAAAGTCCTTAAGATTGAAGTTGCTGGTGGACATTTATTTCTTGACGGTACCGGGAGCCTGTGGCTGGAGTAGATTGTTCTATCCTTGGCTGCACCTAGAGGAACCTGATTACACCTTAAAACAATGGGCTCGCTGGTCCAAAAGAAGAAGCAATCCCAAAAGTAAAACCGTGTGTTGATTTATAATAATGGTTATAATGTAAGATATCCATTTGCTGCCCTCCAAGGGATTGATCTAGGTAGAACCAGGGCTTTTTTTGAGGGGGTACTTGGAGGTACTGAGTACCGGCACCTTTTCCATTGTCTGCTAAAATTGACCCATGGTCCCCAAGTTTTAATGAAAGAGCTTAGGCTCTACACACCAATTCTGCCTTGTCATAGGTTCTGTGACTGGTTGCAGGGGTCCTGGCTATTGTGGGGAGGGTCCCTCAGTGATTACCCCCACCCCTGAAGAGTGGCCTAACATTTGAGTACCGGCACCTTTTTCACTAGAAAAAGTGCACTGGGTAGAACCCATATCAAACTATATGTAAGCAGCGACCTTAATTCTTAATGTGTAATAAAAAAAACGTTCAGATTGTATGTCAAATTCCGAAAGTATATCACAACGATAGTATTTTAATCACATCAGGGCCATATTCTTTATGAGCGTCAAAAATTGTAAGATGACTAATAGATAAATTATATGCTATAGACAAAAGACAATCATGTAATACTTAAACCAACAAGGAATATTTGAGGTACTAATACAAACGCCGTCACTCAGTGAAGGACAAGGAAAGTGGCAGATCGAATCTGTTAGATCAAACTGGGTCAGTCATGTATCACTTACCTCAACAGAGGAAAGTATTACTATACATACAGACGCCGTCAGCGAAGACAATCACAGTATATAGAAAAAACTCCTGAAAAGCGCTGTCAGTTAGTTAAAACCGGCAAAGTAGGCGGGGCTAAATCTGTGTGCATTTTTATACTGGAAAAAAGGCGCCAAAACATGATGACGTTGGTGGAGGTGATGTTATAATGTATACACGTTACATCTATATTATGGTAGTCTATTACACAATAAGAATCGATGTTTATCCTGAGGATATATGTAGTACAACAAATACTAATCATGGTTGTATAATCTAATATGGATGATGAGTATATTTTCCTTAAGAAATGGTAAATAGTGCATATAAAATCATCATATGCATATGCGTATATTCCTGGTGTCCCTTAAATGTTGTGGAACAGGAATTATATAATTTTAAAGTAACCTTTTCTTTTTATGTTCAACTTAAAGGGTGTATGTAAATATTGAAAGATTACAGTTGATTTCCATTAATTCCAACATAATATAATGTCACCGCTGCATAGCTTGTTTATGATGTAAATTTCATAAACAAAATGGAGTTGTTACTGTAAATCATTTTGCACAGAGGGAAATTGCTCAGTGGTGCATATTGATTTTAGAAAAATGGACCCTGGGGGATAGATAATCATGGGTGACTTTCCTTTCCTCGTTAAGCAAATATATGAGAAAACACTGACAGATCCGAATTGGCATGATAGATATCATAAAAAGCGAGGCTGTTGTTATAAATTGCTCTGCTCAGAGAGAGAGACTGCTCAGTGATGTATATTCAATTTAAGTAAATAAACTATGGAAGATCTGATCTTGAAGCCGCATCCAGAAACCCTGTGTCCCAGCACAAAGCCAGAACATATGGCCCAAAGTTGCCTTTTCCTTTCCACATTTTGGGAAGCTCCCACGAGAAGGAAGTTCCGCTTTGTGTGCTCCACCTGTTCCCGATGTTCATAAATCTTAGTAATACTGTCAAGGTAACCCTTAAGTAACTCTGACGGTATCTCACATACAAGCTGTAAGCTCTATGCTTGTGCTATATGATGCAGACAAACCTCACGTACAAGTTCATAAAAATAGGAAACACAGTGGTTCAATGTAGGTGATTTATCATTAGTTAGTTGCAATCAGGTCTCTAGGCGCTAGGCTATAGCCACAAACAGATACTCTAGACATGAGACGTAGAGGGGCATAATCGAAAGGGGTGCCCAGGTTTTCCTGAGGACATCCTCGCAGGACCTCCGGTGAAGGGGTGGGGAAACCCATATTATCGAAACAAGATGGGTGTCCATCTTTCGTTTCGATAATACGGTCGGGGATGCCCAAATCACGAAATTTAGGTCGACCTTAGAAATGGTCATCCTCGATTTTTGGCCATAATGGAAACCGAGGACGCCCATCTCAGAAACGACCAAATCCAAACTATTTGGTCATGGGAGGAGCCAGCATTCGTAGTGGACTGGTCCCCCTGACATGCCAGGACACCAACTGGGCACCCTAGGGGGCACTGCAGTGGACTTCACAAATTGCTCCCAGGTGCATAACTCCCTTACCTTGGGTGCTGAGCCCCCCAACCCCCCCAAAAAAAACCCCCACTCCCCACAGCTGTATACCACTACCATAGCCCTAAGGGGTGAAGGGGGGCACCTACATGTGGGTACAGTGGGTTTCTGGTGGGTTTTGAAAGGCTCACATTTACCACCACAAGTGTAGCAGGTAGGGGGGGATGCGCCTGGGTTCGCCTACCTGAAGTGCACTGCACCCACTAAAACTGCTCCAGGGACCTGCATACTGCTGTCATGGAGCTCGGTATGATATTTGAGGCTGGCATAGAGGCTGGAAAAAATTTTTTAATATTTTTAGGGTGGAAGGGGGTTGGTGACCACTGGGGGGGGGAGTAAGGGGAGGTCATCCCCGATTCCCTCCGGTGGTCATCTGGTCAGTTCGGGCAACATTTTGAGGCTTGGTCGTTAAAAAAATGGACCAAATAAAGTCGCCCAAGTACTCATCAGAGACATCCTTCTTTTTTCCATTATTGGTTGAGGACGCCCATGTATTAGGCACGCCCCAGTCCCGCCTTTGCTACACTTCTGACATGCCCCATGAACTTTGGTCATCCCGCGATGGAAAGCAGTTGAGGACTCCCAAAATCGGCTTTCGATTATGCCGATTTGGGCGACCTTGGGAAAAGGACGCCCATCTCCCAATTTGTGTTGAAAGATGGGCACCCTTGTCTTTTTCGAAAATAAGCCTGATAATGCCTCAATTGCAGGAATGCAAAGAGATCTATTGAGACCAGGTCATAAAGAGATTAGACTACCTCAGAGGATAGTACCCATCCTTCTGGGGAAAGCACATTACCAACCCATCTAATATCCTCTTCTGTTACACTTGTGAGGGAATCCCATCAATCAGTACTGCTGCAGCAGGATTAGCATACAATGTTTGAATTGCATTTAAAAGAAGTCTTCAATGCCATACCTCAATGGCATTCCATGGGAAGAGCAATATCCACTCCAGTCTGTCAAAAGCCTTTTCTGAATCAAAGCTAATAGCCAGAGCTGGAGTGGATATGTAAGCACATCTTTCAATTGCTAGTATTAATTAAATACATTAATAACAGTGTGTCTGCCGTTCACGAAACCAACTTAATCTTCTCCCACCAAATAAGGCACATACTGTGCAAACCTGTCTGCAAGCATTTTAGCCAAAAGTTTCAGATCTACATTTACAGTTATTACATCATCATTATTATTACATCATACTTCTATACCGCTAAAGCCACAAGTTCTAAATGATTTACAGGAATCAAGAAACCAAGATATAATCCTTGGGAATTACATAAAAATACAAAACATAATGTAAAAAATCATCATCTTCAATAAAATTAAATACATTTTCTAAAAAGTACAGTCTTAAGACTTTTCCTAAAAGAGAGATAATCAGTCATCATATCTGTGCCTATCAATACATTTTCCCATACTTTGGGGGCTTGAAAAACCAGCAAAATTAAAAAAAAATCTTCACTCCCTTAGGAGATGGCTGTGAAAATGGTTGATGATCATATAATCTATGTCTAACAGGAATAGTGAATACCAAATGGACCAGGAGATATTCCAGACAATCCTCATTCAAAATCTTATATAATACAAGGAAAATTTAAACAACACAATAGGCCTCAATAGGCAACCGATGAAGTTCTTCATAATATTTAGAAATTCGTGATGTGTACATGGGACTGTATGACTCTGGAGAAAGAGGATCCTTTCGGTAACACTGTAATTAGGGCTTCATTAGATACTTGAAAAAAATGTACCTATCTGAATAGTCTGATCAAAATATGCTCTCAGATGGTTTATTAGTTATAGGTTAGGAATTTATAAAATGTACCACCAAAGCCATCCGGCCCCGGTGATTTATGTAATTTGAGAATTTTGATGGCTTTTTATATCTCCGCCCCGGTAAGTGGCTCATTTAGATGTTCCTGGTCTGCAGGAGATAATTTTGGGATATTGCACACTCTAAGAAAGTTTTCTATTTCCCTATCATTCCCCTTTTATTTCTGCCCTATATAGGGAACTATAAAACTCTACAAAAAAGGATTGTGTTTTTATTTTTTTGTCCTGTCTCAATTTGCCCTGCTTCATTTTTCAAAGATGTAATAGTAGTGGGATTGCTCTAGTTCCTCATGAGGCTGGCCAACATTCTGCCAGTTTTTATTTTCTGAGATCTCTCATGAATCATAGCATTAAGAGCTGCTTGGGCCTTGAAGAATGCCAACTAATAAGAGTATAGGATCAGATTGATAATCAGTTTTAAGGTGGCACACCTGTTTCTCCAAGTCTAGCAACTTGGCTGTCAGAAACTTCTTTTACTTGCTAATATAGGCAATGATGTCTCCTTTTAGTACCGCCTTTGTGGTTTCTCAGAATATAATGCCATTGGACTTACATTTCCTATTGTATGTGAGAAATTCCTGTTATCTTTGGGTAGGACAGATTTGAAATCCTATCCTATCTTTATACAAGTAGGCAGGAAAATGTCATCCCTTCAGTTCAATGTCCGTCCAGACAGGTGTGTGGTCAGATATCACAAGGGGGCCCACAACAGAACTAAGCACTCTAAAGAATAGTTCTGGTGAGCTAAATATATAATCAATACAAAGCACAGTATTATGTACATTTGAAATGTGAGTGAAATCTTTCTCTTGGGGATTTAAAGCTCTTCACATATTAACCAGGTCTAGAGTTTTAAGAAATACCCCAACCCTCTATTGGGCCTAGGTTATAGCCTTTGCATTTTTGCTGATCTATCTAATGTGGTGTTGACTCCTTCCCCCCAATAATATCTTGTATGTATCTCAGGTGTTGACCAACACCAACATAGCAAGGCGTGAAAACAGGATTTTGAAGAACTATTCAGGGCATATACAAACACAATATTGACAGGGAGATAATTCAGCTGTCCTTCTACAATGACATGTTTCCTCCCAAGATGTTTTTGTTACCTTCTACACCTGAAAGGGCACTGCTTTGCCTATTAAGGGGCCCTTTTACTAAGCTGCGTAAACATCTACGCATGCCCAACACACACCAAAATGGAGTTACCACTTGGCTACCGTGTGGCTGTAATTTCATTTTTGGCATGCGCCCAATATGTGCATCTGAAAAAGCGAAGTGACATTTGATGCGCGTAGGTCATTACCACCGCGTTACCACATGAGACTTTACTGCTAGGTCAATGGCTGGCAGTAAGGACTCAGACCCAAAATGGACATATGGCAATTTTCGTTTTGTCGCACGTCCATTTTCAGCAAAAATTTAAAAAAAACATTTTTTTACAGGTGCGCTGAAAAATGATTCTGCGTGCGCCTAAAACATGCATCTACACTACCGCAGGCCATTTTTCAGCATACCTTTGTAAAAGGGCCCCTAATATTGCTACCCCTGCTTTGCGTTTGTGAAATAGTAACACTGTGCTACCAACTAATGCCACAGCTTTTGATGTTCTATGCATTGAGTTTAGTCTCCTGCAGACCCACAATCCCAGCTTTATGTCTGCATAAGTTCTGCAATATTTTTGTCTGTTTAATTGGGGAATTGATGCCAGAGACATTCCAAGATATCAATCTGACATCATTCCACATGACAGACTAAAACAGAGAAGAGGTGTTCTGCATCCATCAGTCTTATATTCCATCACAAGGATGCCCAGCCTCTACCCCAGTGGTTCACCTTCCGAACAATAAAAGCCCCATGAATGATTTTTTGTACATTGTGACTGCTATCCAGTCATGCAAGCCTACATCGAATTTCCCCAAATCTCACCCTCCCGGTCCCTACCCCTTCATCTTCCACCCCATGTTTTCTTTAGATTAAGATTACTGAAGCAGTAAAAATAGCTCTTACATTATAATAATTTCAGGATGGTAATTTAAAGTATTATTATTTCATGCTTTGATTATTGTAATGGTTTGTTGATAGAGGTATCTAAGAATTTGGTAAATACATTACAAGTGGCACAAAATACAGTGGTCAGAGTTTTAGTGGGTTCTCATTTTATGCATAAATCTCCTGTACTGAAACAAGTAGAAGTTAATATCGTTAGTTTTTAAGGTTTTGTATAACAAGGTTTCGGTTCTCATTGCAGCAGGTTTACATTTGTATCAACATGTTTGAGATCAGTAAATAAGGCACTGCTGGAGGTTCGATCTTTCTGCCTGGTACATCTGGAAGAATATTGATCAGCTACTTTTACCATAATAGGCCCACAACTTTGGAATACCTTACCTTTAGAACTGAGAAAGATACAGAGCTTTGATATCTTAAAAAAAAGAATTGAAGATATTTTTTGTTTATAAAGGCTTATGGAGGAGTATGATAGAGCCGTCCTGTATATTTTATTTTGTATTGGAGAGCAAAAGAATATTTACTTCAGGGGGGAAGGAGAGCCACAAGTAGGAGTTGGATGGATTTATTGTTTTGTATGATCTTGTTTGTCTTTTTTATTATGTATGTGGTTCTTGTTATCCATTGACTATTGTTCAGATCAATGTGAATATATATCCTTTAAATAAACAAATAAATAAAAATTGTAATCCAGCATCTCTTCTCCTCAGAGGTCATTGTGTCATGCGCTCAGCTCTCCCCCTTCCCCCAGAATAATTCCTATAAACAAATGTAGGCTTCTAAACATCTATGCATAAAGGATTTCATAACCCAATAACTGCACAATTATCCCTGTACCACACATACCACATACTCTCCCTTAAGCATGCATAAAAACACATATCACTATACTCAAGCATATGGACAAAAGTAATAAGACATACATAAAAGAGGCTAAGTCCATATCAAAATTGCCTGAAATATATAACCTCTAATATAAGTTCTAAGAAGAGTCTTTACTGGAGCCCAGGATTCACACAGGCCTATGTAAAAGTGTACTGTATCAGTGAGTTTCAGCTGCTCAGACGCTGAACCTCAGGAGGAAGCATTAATGGTGAAACCTCTGACTGGAACACCTGCAATGCAGCTTGAGGCTATAGATTCATCTGCAAAGTTGGCTGAGACAGTCTGAATTACTGATGAGGAAACCACTGTTGCACTTGATGTTCAGTTTCCCTGCTGGTCAAGTTTTTCAAGTTTCATTAAATCTTGATTTACTTCTCATGGGGGTCCATCAAGAACAAGTAGGCTTTCCCCTCATAGATAACTCTCAGTTTCGCTGGGAATTCTAAAGTAAAGCGAAGCTGTTTCTCAGCCAGCTGCCTGCATATATCTAAAAAACCACATGCACAGAATAATCCTGGAATAGCAGAACTTGTGATTTTGGTACTTTAGTTCTCTTAATGATATGTAGTTTCTCAGCAACCGATCCTTTTGCACAAAATTTAAAATTCGGGCAGTCAGTATTCACAGTCTCACTGATCCTTCCGATGCTCTTCCCATGCGATGGGCCTACTCAATTTGTAAAGGCCCCAAGACAGAGTCCTTCAGTAACTCCATCATGAGCCACTTCTCCAGAAAGCCGAGTAACTTGCTGTCCTTGAATGTTTCAGGTAAGCCAACCAATCTTATGTTGTTTCATTTTGATCAGTTTTTCAAGTCATCACGTTTACAAACACAGATGTCCGCTGCCTTCCTTAACTTTGCCAACTCCTCAGCTGTCCCACTCAGAGAGCCTTCCACATCACTCACTCTCTTTTCTAATTCTGTAGATCTAGCAATAAATCCTCAAGCATAATTCCCAAACTAATTGTGAGAACAATTGGAAATGACATTTAAAGTATCAATTTGGGTGCCCAAGGCCGCTATCAATGCCTCTGTTAATTTTCTCAACTCAACTCTTGCCCATACGTTATCTTACCTTCCCCCATCACAGCTGACCTGAATTTTTCTTTATCTTTTTTTTTTGTATATTTGGCCAACATTTCTGTGCTTTTTTGTAAAAAAATTTATAAAGTTTAAGTGGCCTCGGAAGAGGTTAAAATTGGTGCAAAAATGCTGAAGTTAGTTCGATGGAGTTAGATAAGAGAGGCAGCTGAGCAGTTCAGGGAAAAAGCACCCTCTTGGCTCACTGCATCACATGACCTCCCTCTCCTGCCCACTTTTAGAATAACTGATTAGTGCCAACATTCAGTAGCATTGTCCAATTAAGTGCCCCTAAATATCAGCGGCTGGCCCACTAAGCATGATTTAAGCAGGCATCAGCCTCTTCTGCATGCTTAAATTGCATATTGACTCCTTTATAACTTGACTATCAACAATGGCTAACAAGATTAAAGTAGAACCTTTTAGGACCCTGTTTACTAAGCCGCACTGTAGGCATGCTAATGTTTTAGTGTGCGCTAATGATAGAGATATCCATTATATTCCTATGGGTGTCTCTAGTGTTAGCATGCACTAACTTTTAGCACGTACTAAAAAGTTTGCGCACCTACAGCGCAGCATAGTAAGCAGGGCCCTTAATGTAAAAGGTATTAACTAAAAGGACAAACAAAATTGGAGCAATTCTTCTAACTGGTGCCTAGAAATAGGCATAACTTGCATGCATCAAGGACACTATTAATTAACAACTAGGTGCTTAAGGGGCTCATTTTTGAAAGAGAAAAAGTCCAACATATGGCATAAACCAGCAGATGGACATTTTTCTTCCAAAAACGTCCAAATTGCTATTTTTGAAACCCAATTTGAGATGTTTTTCTATGCTTTTCATCTGCAGTGCATCCAGATCATAACGGGGCATGTCAGGGATGTGTTTGTACATAAGTACATAAGTATTGCCATACTGGGAAAGACCAAGGGTCCATCAAGCCCAGCATCCTGTCTCCGACAGCGGCCAATCTAGGCTTCAAAAACCCTTGGGTGTTTTTCTGCTCTAATGGAACAAAACAAAAGCATCGAGGGCTAGAAGTTGGACATTTTAGTCTAGACCTGTATTAATAATGACTAAGCAATGAAAAAGTGACCTAAATGTCCAGATGACCACTGGAGGAGTAAAGGAATGACACCCCCTTAATCCTACAGTGGTCACTGACACTCTCCCACTCCAAAAATGTGAATGAAACAGTACATTCCAGCTTCTATGACAGCTTCAGATGTTATGGCCAGTCGTATTAGAGCACCAAGGAGGTCCCCGAAGTAGCCTAGTGGTCAGTGCAGTGCACTGTGGTGAAGGGGGCCCAGGTCCATAATCTAGTCTAACTGTTCCATTTGTGGTGGAAAGTGTCAACCCCCCCAAAAAATAACCCACCAAAAAACTATTGTACTCATATATAGGTGACACCTGCAGCCATAAGGGCTATTGTAGTGGTGTATGGTTGGGTGCAGTAAGGTTTGGTGGGTTTTGGAGGGCTCATCATATAATGGACTTAGGGAAAATCCACTGCTTATTTCTAGGATAAGCAGCATAAAATGTATTGTACTGTTTTGGGATCTTGCCAGGTACTTGTGACCTGGATTGGCCAAAGTTGGAAACAGGATGCTGGGCTTGATGGACCTTTGGTCTGTTCCAGTATGGCAATACTTACACTTACAGGTGTAACCTGGCTAAATAAAGTTACAGGCATTGTCCTTCCAAAATGCAAGCATTTGCAAAAGCCATAGCAAAGTTCATGCTATTGAATTCTTCAGCACTGCACTGCACCTTTGTATTTGGCATATTAGCTCTGTATTTGGCCCAGCTCTGTAAAGGCACTAGTGCTTGTGGCAGGGATTTGTACCTAACTGCAAGAAGGCCATATACGTGGAAGGAGCATGGGCAGAGCTTGGGCATTTCTCCCAGTTACACGCATATTTAGAAAAATACTGTAAATTAGACACATCACTTGGTGCACTTAGGCAGGCCAACTTATGCCTGCCATTGACAGGGCGTGAAAGGTTACACTGACGCTGACATATGCTAATATTTTATAATGGAATGTTGGTGCCAAAATGCTATTTATAGAAGTATCACTATGCACATGACATTGGGGCACCTAAACTGAGGCACCAATTTATAGAATTGCCCTGAATATCTTTTCTCAAAAAATGTCATGCAGTCCTAATTCCTCCCTTCCACACCCCTCTAATTTGATCCACCCCTCCCATTCAACCACATTATTGACCTCTGTTTGTTCCTTCCAGGGTTGATTAACACCCCTCCACACCCTGGCTGTACATCCCTAAAACCTACCCACTTTCATTATCCCAGTTTGCAATGGGCTGTATCCTGTTTTGTGCAATTTGTTTGTTTGTTTTTGCTGTATATTATACAGACAATGATATGAGATTGATTCATGTTCTATTGGCTATCAGATCTGATTTGTAAGTGTGTTGTTCTAGTCTTTGAAAAATTCAATCTTAATTTTTTAAAAACTATGCAGATGTGTTATTTTTGCAGTGGACACACCTCATCCAGGGGTCCTTTTACTAAGATGCAGTAAAAGGGGGCCTGGGCTTGCATTAGTGTGTGTTTTTGACTCATGCTGAGGTCCCATTTTACCACAGCGGGTAAGGCTGTCTCTTTTTTTTTTTTTAAAGAAATGGCCATGCAGTAAGTGAATTAATTACCGCACAGCCATTTTTTGGTGTGTGTGTAGGGGGGGGGGGGGGGGGGGGGGGGGGTAGAGAGCTGTTACCGCCACCAACAGGTAAGCACCGGTACTACAAAAATAGAAAATATTTTTGTACAGCCAGAAATGGTGCATGCTAGGTGTGGGAACCAGGGGTGTAGCCAGACTTCTGCGGAAGGGGGGTCCAGAGCCCGAGGTGAGGGGGCACATTTTAGCACCCCCCCGGCACCACCGACCCCCCCCCCCCCCGCCATTGCCGACCCAGACACTGCCAACTTTGCCCCCCCTGCCGATGACCCTCTCGACCCCCCTCCGGCCGCCAACCCGCCGTTGCCTACCTTTGCTAGCGGGAGACCCCAACCCCCACCAGCAGAGCTCCTCTTCTTCTCTCAAAAGGCTTCCTTCTGTTTCTGATGTCCTGCACGTTACATAAGTACATACAGTGGTGGAAATAAGTATTTGATCCCTTGCTGATTTTGTAAGTTTGCCCACTGACAAAGACATGAGCAGCCCATAATTGAAGGGTAGGTTATTGGTAACAGTGAGAGATAGCACATCACAAATTAAATCCGGAAAATCACATTGTGGAAAGTATATGAATTTATTTGCATTCTGCAGAGGGAAATAAGTATTTGATCCCCCACCAACCAGTAAGAGATCTGGCCCCTACAGACCAGGTAGATGCTCCAAATCAACTCGTTACCTGCATGACAGACAGCTGTCGGCAATGGTCACCTGTATGAAAGACACCTGTCCACAGACTCAGTGAATCAGTCAGACTCTAACCTCTACAAAATGGCCAAGAGCAAGGAGCTGTCTAAGGATGTCAGGGACAAGATCATACACCTGCACAAGGCTGGAATGGGCTACAAAACCATCAGTAAGACGCTGGGCGAGAAGGAGACAACTGTTGGTGCCATAGTAAGAAAATGGAAGAAGTACAAAATGACTGTCAATCGACAAAGATCTGGGGCTCCACGCAAAATCTCACCTCGTGGGGTATCCTTGATCATGAGAAAGGTTAGAAATCAGCCTACAACTACAAGGGGGGAACTTGTCAATGATCTCAAGGCAGCTGGGACCACTGTCACCACGAAAACCATTGGTAACACATTACGACATAACGGATTGCAATCCTGCAGTGCCCGCAAGGTCCCCCTGCTCCGGAAGGCACATGTGACGGCCCGTCTGAAGTTTGCCAGTGAACACCTGGATGATGCCGAGAGTGATTGGGAGAAGGTGCTGTGGTCAGATGAGACAAAAATTGAGCTCTTTGGCATGAACTCAACTCGCCGTGTTTGGAGGAAGAGAAATGCTGCCTATGACCCAAAGAACACCGTCCCCACTGTCAAGCATGGAGGTGGAAATGTTATGTTTTGGGGGTGTTTCTCTGCTAAGGGCACAGGACTACTTCACCGCATCAATGGGAGAATGGATGGGGCCATGTACCGTACAATTCTGAGTGACAACCTCCTTCCCTCCGCCAGGGCCTTAAAAATGGGTCGTGGCTGGGTCTTCCAGCACGACAATGACCCAAAACATACAGCCAAGGCAACAAAGGAGTGGCTCAGGAAGAAGCACATTAGGGTCATGGAGTGGCCTAGCCAGTCACCAGACCTTAATCCCATTGAAAACTTATGGAGGGAGCTGAAGCTGCGAGTTGCCAAGCGACAGCCCAGAACTCTTAATGATTTAGAGATGATCTGCAAAGAGGAGTGGACCAAAATTCCTCCTGACATGTGTGCAAACCTCATCATCAACTACAGAAGACGTCTGACCGCTGTGCTTCCCAACAAGGGTTTTGCCACCAAGTATTAGGTCTTGTTTGCCAGAGGGATTAAATACTTATTTCCCTCTGCAGAATGCAAATAAATTCATATACTTTCCACAATGTGATTTTCCGGATTTAATTTGTGATGTGCTATCTCTCACTGTTACCAATAACCTACCCTTCAATTATGGGCTGCTCATGTCTTTGTCAGTGGGCAAACTTACAAAATCAGCAAGGGATCAAATACTTATTTCCACCACTGTAAGTAATGCCATACTGGGAAAAGACCAAGGGTCCATCGAGCCCAGCATCCTGTCCATGACAGCGGCCAATCCAGGCCAAGGGCACCTGGCAAGCTTCCCAACGTACAAACATTCTTTACATGTTATTCCCGGAATTGTGGATTTTTCCCAAGTCCATTTAGTAGCGGTTTATGGACTTGTCCTTTAGGAAACCGTCCAACCCCTTTTTAAACTCTGCTAAGCTAACCACCTTCACCACTTTCTCCAGCAACGAATTCCAGAGTTTAATTATACGTTGGGTGAAGAAAAATTTTCTCCGATTTGTTTTAAATTTACTACACTGTAGTTTCATCGCATGCCCCCTAGTCCTAGTATTTTTGGAAAGCATGAACAGATGCTTCACATCCACCTGTTCCACTCCACTCCACTCATTATTTTATATACCTCTATCATGTCTCCCCTCAGCTGTCTCTTCTCCAAGCTGAATAGCCCTAACCTCCTTAATCTTTCTTCATAGGGAAGTCGTCCCATCCCCGTTGTACGTGCAGGACGTCAGAAACAGAAGGAAGCCTTTTGTGAGAAGAAGAGGACCTTGGCTGGCAGGGGTTGGGGTCCCCACCAGCAAAGGCGACGGCGGGAAGGGGGGTCGAGAGGGTCGTCAGCAGGGGGGTCCAAGGCCAAATCAACGGGGGCCCAAGCCCCCTGGCCCCACGTAGCTATGCCACTGGTGGGAACTACTACCACCAGACTCTTTAGTAAAAGGGCTCCCAATGAGAAGGTGCTAAACTCAGGAAGAAATGGACTGGTGAAGAAATTCTCTCTTAAATGCTACCTTAGCTTGTCATATTGTAGCTCACAGTACTAATATGGAAGGAATGTGGATCTTAGCTCAGGTACAACTTTGTGGTATGAATTTACATTTATGTAGTCTTTGGCTGGGCATGTAGCTGAAGCAAGCAACATTTCTTTCATTATGTGTGTGGGGGGGGGGGGGGGGGGGGGGGTAGGGGGAGCTTCAAGCAAATCTAAATATCAATATGATAAGGTTTTAAGTGAGTGGGCAGGACAGTGCATGTTCTTTTCTAAATCATCTTATTTTGTGAAAGATAATAAAGCTGGTGGACTGCTAGCAAACTTCATTTTATTTTACTTATATATGAACACTTAACTGCCTTTCAAACTCTGAGATCCATAAAGTTTGGAACAGAATATAAGCTATTAAAGAGAGCAAATTGGTATTTGATTATATCAATTTTATCACTTATTGAGTGATCTATATATATCAGAAATAATGGCTTAAAGATAAATCAGAGATGTTTTATATGATCAGAGTGGCAAAGAAGGGATAGTTTCAAAAATCTAACCAGGAAAATCTAAAACTAGCCTTTCATTTATAACATTTATGAAGAGTTCTTTTGGGAAGAATGAAAAAATACATTTCTTTAAGGGACTGTGGTTATGTTATCTGTGTTTATTTTAGCCCTAGTCTTTGAGCATTAGTGTTTGAAATGCTGACATTTTGAAACCCTTCCACTGTATATTCTATAAAGGGTTCACTCCAGCTAGATGTAGTGTCAGAGGGCAGACAGTAAGAACTTTGAGACCTAGTCAATTGCAGCCTGACTGAGCATATGGAGATTTGTCTATGTGTCAGATAATCTCATTATTGAAAAATTATGAGAGATATGCATTGAGAGTAATGGGACATTGTTCTGGGTCATCAAATTGGAAACTTTTTGAATTGCAGCAAATTGTCCTTTCATGAATTTGCTACAGTTCAACCTCCCAAGAATTTTGTGCATATCTTTCTGTGTCAGGCACTACAAGAATTGTCAAAGGTTGTGGGCCAAAACTTCCTGGCTGATAATTTCATGCACTATGAAACCAGCAGCCAGAAAGTTGCTATCTCATGAGCTTTGAATATCATCTCTATGTTGATACAGATGTATAATGAACACCAGCCTCTGAAAAATGGGAGGCCTGGGATCCCACTATCCACCCATGGCAACTGATATAATTCATCTCACCAGCTGTTAAATTGGCTCCAGGAGTTTGATGGAAAAGCAACCCATTGACTGTCAAAGAAAGGAGGAGGTGGCTAGTAGAGCCAACCTATTAGCTAATGAAGAAAAATTAAAATGGAAGGGGAAGTCCATATTGGCAGCCACAGAAGAGTAAAGGAGAAGGTCTGGGCTGATTGGAGAAACCCAACTTGCCAGCTACTGAAAAGATGTGGCAGCCTCCATACATGTATAGCTGCTCAGGATAGATGGTGTGTAGAAGTGGGAGGAGGATAAATAGTATCAAGTCAATTTTTATACTCATAAAAGGTTTTCTGCATGATTATTAACCCTATTTGGATAATGTCCTACTCTGCCCTTGCTCTCTGTACCATCCTGAGATCCTCCTTCTCTCCATACTCATGATCTCGTTACAAGTCTTGCAAATAAAAATGTGGGCCACCAGCAACCTATTAGCCCAGTTTCCGTGTTCAAAATAAACCTGCCCATTATATTCTCCACCAGGCATTCTTTCAATCTCTTCCTCAGCTCTATTAACTGCAATTGTAGAGACTGAGAATGTGTCTATCTTTTTTCTCTTCATGGCTGTAATTTGCTCAAGCATCTCACTAGCCCTTGCTTCTCTCTTTCTCAGGCTTACTTCTCCTTATAATGAGCTTCCTCCTGACAACAGCCTTTGACCACACTACAAGGTTTGCAGAATGACCTCCCCATCATCACAGAAATCCAAATACTCCCAAATGTCCCTCTTAATAAGTTCTTTCTCATCCATGAGACAGTCATTCAGATGCCAATACTGGGTCCCTTTTGATCCTCTACCCACCTTCAAGGCACATGATCCGGCCACATAATAACATAAATATTTAGGGCCATCAACTTGTCAATTAAAATAAAATCTATTATTGAGTATGTGTTGTGCAGCCTGGATTGGAAGGTATATATCCTATAACCTGGGTTAGCAATCACCAGAGGAAACAAAATGAAAACCGAAAGGAATCCCATGAAGACATGTAGACAGCAAATGACAGTAGGAAGCTGGAGAAGGCTTTGGAAAAACCAGGGACACAAGATGATCATCAAATCACAAAAACACGTTATTTCTGGTACTTGCAGAAATTGTGCAAAGCCCAACACGGCACCATGTTTCACCACATAGTGACTGCCTCAGGGGTCATAAGTTGTTGATGTATCCAAAGCATTGTCAGAAGCTAATATGGGGAATGCTTCTGTGGTTATTAAAATGGTCTTTAAAAAGTGTGATGCATGTGGGAAAGAGGAACCCGAATTATAGCTACGTAAAGCAAGGTTCCATGTTAGGAGTCATTGACCAAGAAAGGGATTTAGGTGTCGTCGTTGGTGATACGTTGAAACTTTTTGCTCAGTGTGCTGCAGCGGCTAAGAAAGCAAATAGAATGTTAGATATTATTAGGAAAGGAATGAAAAACAAAAATGAGGACATTATAATGCCTTTCAGGCTTATTTTCGAAAGAGAAGGGCGCCTATCTTTCGACACAAATCAGGAGATGGGCGTCCTTCTCTCAGGGTCGCCCAAATCGGCATAATCGAAAGCCGATTTTGGGCGTCCCCAACTGCTTCCCATCACGGGGATAACCAAAGTTTCCGGGGGCGTATCGGAGGTGTAGTGAAGGCGGGACTGGGGCGTGTCTAACAGATGGGCGTCCTCAAGTGATAATGGAAAAAAGAAGGGTGTCCCTGACGAGCACTTGGCCGACTTTACTTGGTCCATTTTTTTCTTATGACCAAGCATCAAAAAGGTGCCCAAACTGACCAGATGACCACCGGAGGGAATTGGGGATGACCTCCCCTGACTCCCCCAGTGGTGACTAACCCCCTCCCATCCTAAAAAAAACAAATTTAAAAACTTTTTTTTTGCCAGCCTCAAATATCATACTCAGGTCCATTGCATCAGTATGCAGGCCCCTGGGGGGGGGGGGGGGGGGTGTCAGCGGAGGCATGGACATCCTTCTTTCAAACATTTTGGACGTCCTGAACTGCCCCCCCCCCCCACAGGAATGGCCAGATTTCAAGGGAATGGAGTGGAGGAGTGGCCTTGTGGTTAGAACACTGGTCTTGCAATCCAGAGGTGGCCAGTTCAAATCCCACTGCTGCTACTTATGATCCAAAATCCAAATAAAGGGGGTATCAGAGGCATAGCAAAGGCATGGACATCCTTCTCACAGAAACATCCACATTTTGGACGCCCGACAGAGGCATAGCAAAGGCACCTAACACTTGGACGTCCTTCATCCATACTAAAAAAAAAAGACATCCCTGACGAGCACTTGGACGTTTTCACCTGGACTTGTGTTTTTTTAAGGTTGTAGATGGCATAACACTTGGCAGCTCTGCACTGGCTTCCCCTCCTTAGGAAGGAAATCGTGTGCAAATGAGCTAACAGCGAGCAGCTCATTTGCATGCGATTTCCTTCATGCATGCCCGCTCCTTTCTGAATTGCTAAGGGATCGGTAAGGGAAGGGCTTTTTCTGTTCAGTTAGTGCATCAGTTAGTCCACTTCAGTGCCCCCTAGCGTGCCCGGTTGGTGTCCTGGCATGTCAGGGGGACCAGTGCACTACGAATGCTGGCTCCTCCCTATGAGGAAAGGTTAAAGCGGCTAGGGCTCTTCAGCTTGGAGAAAAGATGGCTGAGGGGAGATATGATAGAGGTCTATAAAATAATGAGTGAAGTGAAAAGGGTGGACGTGAAGCGTCTGTTTACTCTTTCCAAAAATATTAGGACTAGGAGAAATTAGAAGAAGCTACAGAGTAGTAAATTTAAAACGAATCTGAAAAAATATTTCTTGACTCAACATGTAATTAAACTCTGGAATTCATTGCCAGAGAATGTGGTAAAGGCAGTTAGCTTAATGGGGTTTTAAAAAGGTTTGGGCGACTTCCTAAAGGAAAAGTCCATAGTCCATAACTAAAATGGACTTGGGGAAACTCCACTGCTTATTTCTGGGATAAGAATAATAAAATATTTTGTACTTTTTGGGATATTTGTGACCTGGATTGGCCACTGTTGGAAACAGGATACTGGGCTTGATGGACCTTTGGTCTGTTCCAGTATGGCAATACTTATGTGCTTATGACCTTGAAATATGCAATGCTCCTGTAGCAATCTTCAGTGAAAAACACTATGGTAGAAAAAGAAATCACCAGACATCTACAACCCACAGAGTTTTCATTATTATCCCAAACTTCCCTCTACCCTTCCCTCAATAAGGGGCACCCCCCCCCCCATGTTACTTGTACCTGGACAATGGTTCAGTTAAAATCTCCCCCTATTATCCACATCCCAATGTTCATCTCCAGTAATCTCCCTACTAAATTACTATAAATTGAACCCTCTTCTGAGTAAGTAGATATTATCAATATAGTAGATTTTACCACTGGATCTGTCATCTACTGGATTTGTCATCTAATAAAGCACCCTGGGCTGCTACTCTTTAGCAAACATAATCGCGAACCCTCTCTGTTTCCTCTCATCCTCATTAAATGCAAAGACTACTTTAAGAAATTTGGGGAAGCAACCAATCTTTCATCTCTCCTTCTTAAGTGGGTTTCCTGCAGCAACTCAATGGAAGCCCTCAAGAATAGCAGTTCTTTAAACAGTTATTGCCTTTTTAGAGGGGAGTTGGTCCCTTATACATTGAGAGACTTATCTATCATTGTGAAGAAAAGACAAAGAATAACCCACAAGATGTAATGCTATAAACCACATATTGCTACATCAAATTTCCAGTTTTAATCATCCTCACATGCCCACTGTTAATTCTCTCCCTCTTGCCCTCTTATCCAAAAAGAAGTCCTTTATCACCACCCCCCTCTCCCCCTCTAATGCCTGATTTCCACAATCCCCGACCTGCAGATCACTGCCCTTGGAAGCATGAACAGCTCACTGCAGACCTTTCTCGTCCCCTCTACTGCAGATTGCTCTCCTTTCCTCTTCTCCTAATCACCCTTCCTCCTGCACCTTCTTCTGCAACACCCACTCATATCACCTATTCCTATTACTCAGCACTATCACTCCAGACTCACCCATCAATCACCCTCCATTAACTCTCCTGTCAAAAACAATAAACTATATCAGAATGGACTAACACTCAAACTTACACCTCATACATTTCACCACAGTAGCAACCAACCAGCATACCCCATTTATTATATACAGTAGTCCTCATTGACTGCATCACTGTTCTTCTTTTGGAAAGTCCTTAATACATGCCAGAGTAAGTCACATTGATGCAAGGTACTGAGGTCTTCCAATTGGTTGGAACTATTTGACGGGTGGCCCAGCTGCCTTTGACCATGTTACACTCTTTGCCACTTAGTATGTTCTTTATATATAGGATGCTCCATGGGGGTTAGCTGCTCCAAAGTAGACCCTCTCCTCTTACAGGGTCTTCGCAGCCTCCTCCCTTGTATGAGCCACCTGCATTTGATACTCTCATTCTAAGCCTAGCTATGCTATCACATAAATCTTCTGCTTGCACAATGTCGTTGGTGACTGATCCTCAAAAACTTCAATTTGACAAGAATGCCACATTATGAATGTTATGCCTTTTATTTTAGTCATGACATTGTCTTCGGCTCTATAAGTGTGGAAACAGGCCACGACTCTAAAGAAATAGGCCAGAGCTGGTCCCAAGGCCCTTACGAGCACAATCCAACTTTGCACATAATTCCTCTTCTGATTCGATTTCAAAACAGCCTTAGCAAGGTCCCTCCACCACTGCAAAATAATCCCAGTACTCAGTCAATTCATGGATACCTCAGATTGTTGCACCTCACCTAGATCTTGAGGTCTTATAATATCAGCAAGGTGTACTGGATCTGCTATCATCCTTCTATAAACTATTATTTCTGGTGTTCTAGAATAGAAGATTCTACCCTTAAATGCACCTTTCCATACCCATATATATGTCAGAAATATCACTGCTAAGTAGTATTAACACTGACCTATTGGCTTTTTAAGGTAGGAGGGTAGGTTATCAAGCTTCATTCTGGCAATAATGTGCGTTACAGTCCTTTAACATACGTTAAGGGGAAATAACACCAATTTCATTGTCATAATGTAGGGTTGTTTGATCTGTTCTCATATTATGTATTTCAATAAAAATACATGGACAAAAAATAATAATGTAGGGTTATTTAAGTTACTGCATGGTACATAGTAATGAGCATGCAAATGCAGGCAAAACATCTCATTACTATGTAATTTCTATAATGTAGTTTACAGTGAATACCACAAGCCACATTCCACCTTGAAAAATACTCCCAGCAAAAAGCAGGTGGTTTATCATCCTGGGAGCACTAAGCCACAAAGCTGCAGACTGAGGCTTCTGGGCCACATCTTCAATAGGCTGTTTAAAAGCGGGATTAGGGCATGCCTAACAATTACAGCCATAATGGAACAAAACGTAAACATCCAGGACTAAAACCAAAGCATTTTGGTCTAGACCTGTTTTCAGAATGAATAAGGCATAAAATTTTGCCCTAAATGACAAGATGACCACTGGACTGAAACAGGGGTGAACTCCCATAATTCCCCAGTGGTCAGTGACCCCCCTCCCACCCCACAAATATGACTTACCAACCGCTATGACTGCTGCAGAAGTTAAAGTCAGGTCTATTAGAGCAACATGCAGGTCCCTGGAGTAGTGTAGTGGTCTGTGCAGTACACAGTGGGGGACCCAGGTCCCTATCTCCCTTTACTTGTCACATTTATGGTGGAAACTGTGACCCCTCCCAAGGTCACCAAAACCCACATATAGGTGCCCCCTTCACCCATAAGGGCTATTGTAGTGGTGTGGGACAGTGGGTTTTGGAGGACTCAGGGGAGAAGAAATGGGAGCAAAGGTGAGATGTGGGCCTGGGAGCATTTTTATGAAGTGCACAGAACAGAAGTGCCTTCCAGGGTGCCCCAATGCTCTCCTGAGATGTATGGGGGAACCAGCCTACTAAAAATGCTGGCTCCTCCTACATCTCAATGACATGAATCTCTACATTTTGCACCTATTCATTTTTTTTAAATAGATCAAAAAACAAAACATCCAAATCACAAAACTTTGTTCAAAACAGTATTTTTGAAAAAAAGATGTTTTTCTTTTTTGAAAATGACCTTCTTTCCTATTTGAATTTTGGACGTTTTATGCAAAACGTCCAAAATCGGACTTAGACGTCATTTCAAAAATGACCTTCTATATAACTTTATAAAATAGGCACCCCAAACCAAATAATACACACAAATTTACACCTGTTCCCAGAAAGGTTCAGTTTGTGTATGTAATCTCATAGTTCATAACATATGGCTATACATCACAACTCCTCTCCTGCTCTACCCAAATTGTGCCCCCCAGGAATACCTATGCACAGGCCCCCTAATTCTATAAAATTTAGCACCCAGTTTTATGCTTAGCTTGACCAGTTGGGTGCTCAAATTATAGAATATGGTCAGTTGCATGAGCAACTTAATTTAATAATTGTCTGTTGATGTTAACAGGCAATTATTGGCTTAAATTGGTGTTAATTGGCATGAATCAGAAAAAATTGCACAAACAACTGACCTTAGTTGCTATTCTACAAGCTGCATGCACACTTTTGTGAGCAACTTCTAGGGACATGGCTGTGGGAGGGGTATGAATTCATAAATATTGCCATACTGGTACAGACCGAAGGTCCATCAAGCCCAGCCTCCTGTTTCCAACAGTGGCCAATCTAGGTCACAAGTAACTGGCAAGATCCCAAAACAGTACAATACATTTTATGCTGCTTATTCTAGAAATAAGCAGTGGATTTTGCCCAAGTCCATTTTAATAGTGGTCTATAGACTTTTCTTTTAGGAAGCCATCCAAACCTATTTTAAACCCCGCTAAGCTAACTGCTTTTATTACATTCTCTGGCAATGAAGTCCAGAATTTAATTACATGTTGAGTCAAGAAATATTTTCTCCAATTTGTTTTAAATTTACTACTTTGTAGCTTCATTGCGTGCCCCCTAGTCCTAGTATTTTTGGAAAGAGTAAGCAAATGATTCTACCCACTCCACTCCACTCATTATTTTTATAGACCTCTATCATATCTCCCCCCAGCTGTCTTTTCTCCAAACTGAAGAGCCATAGCCACTTTAGCCTTTCCTCATAGGGAAGTCATCCCATCCCCTTTATCATTTTCGTCACCCTTCTCTGTACCTTTTCTAATTCCACTATATCTTTTTTGAGATGCGGTGACCAGAATTGCACACAATATTTGAGATGCGGTCACAATAAGAAGCAATACAAAGGCATTGCAACATCCTCATTTTTGTTTTCCATTCCTTTCCTAATAATACCTAACATTCTATTTGCTTTCTTAGCTGCTGCCGCACATTGCGCAGTGGGTTTCAACGTATCATCAATGATGACGCATAGATTCCTTTCCTGGTCAATAACTCCTAATGTGGAACCTTGCATTACGTAACTATAATTTGTGGGTTCTTCTTTCCCACATGCATCACTTTGCACTTGCTCACATTAAACGTCATCTGCCATTTAGATGCCCAGTCTTCCAGTCTTGTAAGGTCAGGGCATGCCTATCAGTTATGCATGCAGTTTATAGAATACTAGGGGTTATGGGCTAGATTTTATATATGGCACCTGAAATTCTGCATAGAAAAAATATACCTAGGCACATTGTCTAAAGCACGCCTAAATGTTTTAGAATAGGATTAAATTTCCATGCAACATATAGAATTATGCTGAATGCTTCTCCACATGACCAAATTGCCATTTATGCCATGTTTTTCTTAGCATAAATCCCGACATCTAAGTTAGGCGCAGAGCGGGTGTATACTATAACATTCATAGATTTTAGAAATGCCAATGCCCCTACCATGGCCACACTCCCTTTTCAACTATGTGACTTAGAATTTACATGCGCCACATTACAGAAAACGTTTAGCAAGTTGTGCGTGTAAATCTTAATGCCAATTAGAGCTCATAATTGCATGTAAATATCCAACTGAAAGCACTGATTAGCTAGTTAAACAATTAAGTTATGTGCATTGTTATAGAATGTGCTTCGCTTTCCATGTGGAAATTAAGGAATCAAATATAAAGTCCCGGGGTATGTGCCTAACTGCCAACAGTTAGGTGTGAGCACTTACACCAGCCTTTGAAATGGCACAAATGTTAAACCCCTAAGATTTCAAAACAGAAGACTCAGTTGTATCTAATAGTTGCCTTTTTTTTTTTTTCATTTTTCAAATTCAGTTCCAAACAGCATAGCAAAGTCCTTGAGAAATTTAAATATTTGTTAACACAAAATCCAATATATATCCTTGACTTTTATAAATAAATATGTTTCAACTCTGTAGAAATGCTTTAAAACACTCCAATCCACGGCCGCCTCCACCAACATGCAGCATGTTTGGCAAATTGCTGCCTCATAAGAACCTCAGAACATAAGAATATAAGATTAGCCATACTAGGTCAGACCAATGGTCCATGTAGCCCAGTATCCTGTTTTCGAAACAGTGGCCAAGCCAGGTCACAAGTACCTGGCAGAAACCCGAATCGTGCAAACACTCCATACTACAATTGCAGGGCAAGCAGTTGCTTCCCATGTCTATCTCAAAAGCAGACTATGGACTTTTCCTCCAGGAATTTGTCCAAACCTTTTTTAAACCCAGATACACTAGCCGCTGTTACTACATCCTCCAGCAAAGAGTTCCAGAGCTTAACTACGTGTTGAGTAAAAAAAATATTTCCTCCTATTTGTTTTTAAAGTATTTCCATGTAACTTCCTTGAGTGTCCCCTAGTCTTTGTACTTTTGGAATGAGTAAAAAATCAATTTACTTCTACTCGTTCTACACCACTCAGGATTTTTTAGACCTCAATCATATCTCCCCTCAGTCGTCTCTTTTCCAAGCTGAAGAGCCCTAACCTCTTTAGCCTTTCCTCTTACAAGAGGAGTTCCATCCCCTTTATCATTTTGGTCACTTTTCTTTGAACCTTTCTAATTCTTTTTTGAGATATAGCGACCAGAACTGAATGCAATACTCAAGGTGTGGATGCACCATGGAGTGATACAAAGGCATTATATAGTATTTTTGGTCTTATTCACCATCCTTTTCCTAATAATTCCTAGCATCCTGTTTGCTTTTTTTTGGCCACCGCCGCACACTGAGCAAAAGATTTCAGCATATTATCTACAATGACACCCAGATCTTTTTCTTGAGCACTGACCCCCAAGGTGGACCCTAGCATAAGGTAACTATGATTTGGATTATTCTTTCTGATGTGCATCACCTTGCATTTGTCCACATTAAATTTCATCTGTCATTTGGATGCCCAGTTTTCCAATTTCCTAAGGTCTTCCTGCAATATTTCACAGTCTGCATGTGTTTTAACAACCTTGAATAGTTTTGTATCATCTGCAAGTTTGATCACCTCATTCCGATTTCCTTATTATTTATAAATATGTTAAATAGTACCAGTCCCAGTACAGGTCCCTGTGGCACTCCACCCTCCTCTATTGAGAGAAATGACCATTTAAGCCTACCCTCTGTTTTCTGTCCAATAATTAGTTCCTAATCCATAGCAGAACCTTGCCTCCTATCCCACGACTCTTTCATTTTCTCAGGAGTTTCTCATGAGGAACTTTATCAAAAGCTTTCTGAAAATCTAGATACACTACATCAACCGGCTCACCTCTATCCACATGTTTATTCATGCCTTCAAAGAAATGAAGCAAATTGGTGAGGCAAGACTTCCCTTGGCTGAACCCATGCTGACTCTGTCCCATTAAACTATGTTTGTCTATGTGTTCTGTAATTTTATTCTTTATAATAGTTTCCACTATTTTGCCCGGCACCAATGTCAGGCTTACAGGTCTATAATTTCTCAGATCACCCCTAGAACCTTTTTTAAAAATTGGTGTCATATTGGCCACCGTCCAATCTTCAGGTACTATGGAAGATTTTAATGACAGGTTACATATTACTAACAGCAGATCATCAATTTCATGCTTGAGTTCTTTGAGTACCCTTGGATATATGCCATCCAGTACAGGTGATTTACTACTCTAATTTGTCAATTTGGCTCAGTACATCTTCCAGGTTCACCAAGATTTCTTTCAATTCTTCGGCATCATCACCTTAGAAAACCATTTCCAGTACAGGCAGATGTCTTATATCTTCTTCCATAAATACAGAAGCAAAGAATTCATAGTTCCACTATGGCCTTGTCCTCTCTTAGCACCTCTTTTTCTCGTTCGTGATCTAACAGTCCCACATATTCCCTCGCAGGCTTTCTGCTTCTGATGTACCTAAAAAAGTTGTTACTGTGAGTTTTAGCATCTGTAGCAAGTTTCGCTTCATATTCTCTTTTAGCCTTCTTTATTGATGCTTTGCATCTGACTTGTCAGTGCTTACACTGCTTCTTATTTTCTTCATTTGGGTCCTTTTTCCATTCTTTGAAGGACAATTTGTTGGCTATAATGGCCTCTTTTACTTCACCTTTTAACCATACTGGCTGAAGTTTTCTCTTCTTTCCACCTTTGCAAAAATGTGGAATGCATCTGGACTGGGCTTCCAAGATGGTATTTTTTAATAACATCCACACCTGATTGAGTGTCCTAACCTTTGCAGCTGATCCTTTTAGTTTATTTTTAACCATTTTACTCATTTTATTATAGTCACCCTTTCAAAAATTAAATGCAGCTACAGTAGATTTCTTTTGTGGGTTAATCCCAGATAGTAGCTCAAACTTGATCATGTTATGATCGCTGTTTTCAAGGGGACCCAACACCGGGTGTGGTCTGCCAAAACTTATGCTTAGAAAATCACACATACTTCATCAGCGCCTGCTTCATATTGCTCCTAAGATTTGGCCAGGGCCACCGAGGAGGGGGGCAGAGGGGACAAAATTCCCCAGGCCTGGGCCTCCAAGGGGAGTCCGGCGCCACAGTCCCCGGTCTCACCCACCCTCGGCTCCTTCGATTGTCCGCCACTGGGCCGAGCCCCCCACATTGAAATCATCACAGCGCCTCACCTGTCACCTCCATGACTGAGCGCAGCAGCGGCAGATCGGATTCACCTCCCTTTGGGCCTTCCCTCCCTGTGTCCCGCCCTCGTTTGATGTAACTTCCACGAGGGCGGGACACAAAGAGGGAAGGCCCGAATAGAGGCGAATCCGATCTGCCGCTGCTGCACTTTCAGTCACGGAGTGACAGATGAGGCACTGTGATGATTTCAATGCAGGGGGCCCAGCCTGGTGGCGGACAGAGGGGGCGGGTAGAGACTGCGGCGTGACGGCCTGGGGGGGGGGGTCGGCGGTGATGACGACCTCGGGCAGGGCAGGGGCAGGACCCCAGAGGCGGCCATGCCTCAGGCCTGGTCCAGTCTCTCGGCGGCCCTGGATTTGGCACAAAACTGTGAACTTACGCTAGTATTGTATAATGGCAGTTCCATTTTGTCATCATTTATTGAATTTACCTCAGATCACATAAATTTAGACTTGCTTCTTCTGTGTACTTAAGTTTTATATATCAATATCTCCACACATTTTTATGCTCTTTTTTGGGTGTAAAATGTGCTACATCCAGACAATGCATTATAAAATTATCTCTATAAGGACAATTCTCATTAGCTCAGGAGCATGACGGTTTAAATATTGCCTTCTCTCAATCTGGCTAAAAGCACTTGATATCCTCCATAGCTTGTGTACTTTTAGCTAGATTATAGGAAGGCATTTGCAGAGGTACACGTAGGATGGAGGAGGAAATTAATATCCATGCATTTGGGTGGGGGGAGTTATCAAGCGGCAGTAGGACAGTAACCCACATTACTTAAAGGGCTGGGTGTTTTGCCCTAATGCAGTGCTAAATAGGATACTCAGTGGTACATAGTAATGAGATGCAAAACATGCAAATGCATTTAAAGCAATTTATTAATACAATATGTAAATTCTATAATGCATCTTGCGGTGAACCCTGGGTGCACATCACAAGTCATGTTACAGCCCTGAAATAATGATAAAATAACCCCGGTCAAAAGCTGTAAACCTGATCCCTAGCAGTAGTACCATGAGACCTACTATGAGGCATTGCTGGTTCCATTTTGAATCCCAGCACCAGCAAGTGCAGGAGTGACTGGGGATCACTTCTGCTTGCCCTCCCTCATTAGACCCCAAGGAAGATTAAAGGTAGGCTTGGAGGGGTCAAGTGGGGTGAGGACTCATGAGTAGGGGATAAACTTCTGGGAGGGGGAACTGAGGTCAAAGGGATCCTCCAACTGGGGGCTACTTCAGGCACAGGGGTCTTACTCTACAGAAGGGGTCTGAAATGGTAGGGGGTTGATGTTGGGGTGAGTTTCAGCACTGGGGGAGCCCTTCAAGAGAAGGGTTGTGGGTGGGAGGTGCTCAGGGGGCAGCATCTTTGAACTGTGCCTGGCCCCTTTCAGAAGTGGCAGATTTGCAGTCTGATTCTGTGGTTAATAGCAATAGCATTATGTATTTAGTATAGGAGTCAACAACCTGCAGTGGTTGATGACTCCCATGCTAAATCAAGGTGCACTAAAACTACACCTTGATAACTTCCCCCTTGATTTCCAAATCTATGCTGCTATCTTCCACCGAAATTTCATTGGCACAAACAACATATGCAAAGCTGACATGCACACTATATTTTCCCTCTGAATATTAGGTATAAGATCCACTGGTATTTTATGGGTACAGTCTTGCACCTAGAGAAGGAATTTAAAAATTGAAGCTTATATGTTTTTATATGTGTTTTCCTTGTAAATCACTTTAGAGAAGAGGCCTGTGTCAGCATGAGCAACGGCAGGCCATAGAGCCCAGTAAGACAAGCCACACAGCAAGTTACAGTGAAAGAAAATAATATTTATTAAAGGTGCCCAGTAAAGGCTCTTATTAATTTAGGAAGGGAGGAAACAATACTCAGAGCTAGTTCTGTGAATACAACAGTGTCCTAGGGTGGCCTACTCTTGCAGGGCCACAGAATACATCAGCAACTCTTACTGGCCTCTGGCCTGGTCCCTGGATCCAGAGTTACCAGCATAGGCTCTAGAAGGTACACAATGCTGGTCTGCAGCCAGCCAGGTCAAAACACAAATTCTTTGAGGTTACAAGCTGAACATAGCCTACCAGAATGTAATGGTTGCAGTTTCTCAGCTTTCTTGTAGAAGCATCTGAAGTGAGCATCAGAGATTCCCACTGGGCCTCCTTAACCTAGCTCTGGCATGACTTCTTATATTTCCTGGGCCACGCCCTCCTGGCTCCACCCCTCATGTGCCACTTCCCTCTTAGGTAGGACTAGTGGTTTTAATGTGGCATGACACTGTGAGTGAGTGTTCTTAAGGGGAAGTGGCAGCATCCTATAGACTCGCACGTATTAAAGCTTACATGGGGAAGAAGACTCTCCAGGGCACATCACTGTTGTTCCAGGAAAGGACTGAAAATCACACATGGGAATGGAAAGTGTGATTTTGTGGTTCTTCTATGTGGCAATGTAACCATATTCATGTTAATTTTACCATCATCAAGTATTGGGAAAAAAAAAGGAGAAACCAGTCACATCTTCCATAACAATGAACACAAATTGTAAATGCTGAAGCACAAACAACCATGCTCACACCAGATCACTTCTGCCTTTACTCCGGTCTCAAAATGAGACTGAACTAACATCCTTCTTAAATTGCACTCATGTTTATAGGCAGAAACTGGGGGTTATAGAAATACAGGGCCAGAATATAGGGCTATAGAAAAGTTCTTAGGGATTCAGTAAATGATGCTGAAAGTTAGGCACCAGAAAGATCCACACTGAAATTGTTTTCTATAAAGGGTGCTCTGTTCCAATTCCCACCACCAACTTTGGGCGTGTGCGGACTTAACACCAAGTGAAACCTGGTATAAATCCTGGCATGGAAGCTGAGCACACAATCTCATAACTAAATTATGGGAATGGCCCTTTCACTTCCATGCTCCTTCCATGGCCATGCCCCCTTTTGGGTTTCAGACAACTTCAGCATGCAACTTTACAGAATAGTACATAGGCAAAAGTGCATGCAAATCCAAATAATTGCCAATTAACACCAATAATCAGTGTTACTTGGCTTGTTAAGTAATAATGTTATAAGCACATCTCAAGAGCATGCCAAAAATTTGCTGAACAAATTTATAGAATCTGGGCGTTAGCACAAATTCCAGTGCCCAGCTTTGGGCGTGAGATCTTATGCCTGCTGAAACTTGGTGTAAATCCTCGTGCTTAACTGATAGCTAATAAAGCCAGGAGTGTTTTAACTATCCTCCACCCCTTCATCTTTACACATCCCATCTTTTCCATCCTTGCCTTTCCTCTCCCCAGGTTAGGAATTGAAAGCAGTATGAAAAGGACAAGAAGCTAAAAAAAACCCCTCTGTCTATCTTTTAATATCCAGCCTTATTTCTACATGTCCAGAAATACTAGTTTTTCTTTGCTTGGTAGAATCCGTCTGGGGAAACTCTAACATTCAGAGATACTGTGCATGCCAAACTATTTAGTACAGTGAGAAAAACATGAACATTTTAGCAAGCTGCAGTATATGGAAAATCACTGTCTGAAGACCAGCACATCTCAAAATGTCACTATTTATTATTTTTTTCGGTGTCCTGCACTCAAAGGAGCAGCATTCACAGGCCAAGCACACTTGTCCTGTACACACATCAAGTAATATTGAGCCCCTGCATTCGTGTTTTGTCTTTTCCAGTTTACAATCTCTTTCAATAAATCTACATTGGATGCCAAAGCTAGAGGCAATGGGTACTGGAGTCTCAACTACCTTACTCAGCTCTTCTGTTACCATAGCAATCATGTTACAATAGAGGGATTTTTGCACTGGTACAACACATTCCTGTCCTCACCCTTCTATATCAGATAAATAGTACACATTAGGAAAGTAGTACACATCATAGGAAGCTCTATTTTCCTTCTTTGATATTAAATTTTGAGTTTGAACTGATTGTTGGAAGTCTGATCATCTGTGTGTCACAGGAGCTGACCATGGTTCTGAGCATCAGTGGACAGGGGAAGGGGAAGACTAGAAGAGGCTGCATGGGTCCAGATAATGTGGAAGAGGATGAGAGGGAAAGGTTAGAGTATACTGGTAGATGCAGATATAAATCTGGGATCAAGTGGTGAGGGATTTTATATAGTGATTCTTCTCATTGCATACTTAAAGTGTGTGTAAAGGTTTCAGCAGTCACCAATGCTTATTATCCCCTTTATAAAAGCAGATACGCATTAGGGAAATATGTGGCAGGATGTGCCTCTGCAGTATGGCCTTTGCTATGCTAGCTGAGAACCAATTATGAGCCAGATTCTATATATGGTGCTCAAACTTTTGTGTGTAAATTTGGGCACACCCAATTTGTTCATGTAATTTAATTGGTTAACAAGCCAATTAGTACTAATAATTGGACCCTAACAACCAATTATTGGTGTTCATTGTCGAAATTTGGATTTATGCATGCATCTTGCTAAACACTATTCTATAAAGATGTGCACACAAATCTTTTAGGGGCTCTTTTACAAAGGCACGCTGAAAAATGGCCTGTGGTAGTGTAAATGCGTGTTTTTCAGCGCACACAGAATCATTTTCCAGTGCACCTGTAAAAAAATGCCTTTATAAATTTTTGCTGTTTTACCACCAGCCATTGACCTAGCAGTAAGGTCTCATGCGGTAACCGGGCGGTAATGGTCTATTCACGTAAAATGCCGATTACTGCCCGATTACCACCTGCGCACCAGAAAATAAAAATATTTTCCAGCACGCATAGCAGATGCACATCAAAAATGAAATTACCACAAGGGCCACATGCTAGCTGGGCGGTAGCTCAAAATTGATGCACGTTGGGTGTGCGTAGGTGCCTACCGGCTTAGTAAAAGGACCCTTTAGCTTGGAACTGAAAAGGGGTCATGGCCATGGGAGGAGCAGGGGTGGAGCAGGGGCATTCACTAGAGATGAATGTAGTATGGAATTTGAGGGATCCATGCCTAATTTATGTGCCAGAGTTTACACCAGCTTTTAGTTGGTGTAAATGCTTGTGCATAAAAGTTGTGTGCATTACGTCACCGGTAGTCAATAGCGCAGCATTGTAAAAGAGGAGGGGGGTGTAAACGTTTAATTTAAACCAGATAAAATCTTTAAAAATTGATTAAACATCAGTATTTTTCAAAAAAAAATTCAAAAGAATTTTTACAAATTGGGTTCTTTTTTCTCTTAAATATACTTTCTGAACAAATTGGAAAACATTAAGCGGCTATCACCAGGTGCTCTTCTGGTCACAATGGACGTGGAATCTCTATACAACAACATTTCCTCATGCAGATGATATAGCTGCATGTGACAAATAATGATATTTATCTGCAAATCATTGGTACTGCCATGGACAGCAGTATGGCACCACCATATGCAAACCTTTTCATGGCAGAAGTGGAGGAGACATTCTTAAATACATATACAACTAAACCCCTAAAATACTATTGATACATTAATGACATTTTTATGATTTGGACTGAGGGAGAAGAGACTCAAACAATTTTACACTTCTTTCAATGGATATTATTATTATTATTTGTAATACTTATACCCCGTGCTTTCCCACTCATTAGCAGGTTCAATGTGGCTTACATAGTACTACAGGTTAGACAAAGTAGCATAGAATGGATACAGCTGTGATAAAGTGAGTAGAGAGGTGGTCGTTTAAATAGTAATACAGATAAACAAAGTAATATAAAATGCATGTAGATGTAATATAGTAAATAAAGAAGTGATCATAAGATGTGTATAGGTGAGATGGGCAAGGAAGGAGGATGGTAGAGGTAGGGAATGGGAGATGGGTGTGTAATGGGGTTATCGTGTTGTTTATAATGGGAGAATGAAAGGGAGGGAGGAAGAGGGAAGTACTAGAATGTATAGGGAGGTGTAGGAAGAGGAGTGTACTAGAAGAATTATACGGGGACATATTCCAGATTTAGTCTTCGTAGTATGATCTAGGTAGTGCAGATGAACTTGCAGTTTAAGTCAGGTCTTTATTGTAGGCTTGCTTGAAGAGGTAAGTTTTTAGCAGCTTCCGAAAAGGTAGATGGTCATTGACCAATCGGATGGATCTTGGTAAGGCATTCCAGAGTTGGCTGACTAAGACGGAGAAGTTGGATGCATAATATGTTTTGTACTTAAGTCCTTTGCAATTGGGGAGATGAAGATTGAGAAGTTCGAGAAGATTTTGAACCATTTCTTGCTGGAAGGTCTATCAAATTATACATGTAACCTGGGGCTTCTCCATAGATAATCTTGTGAATCATCATGTGGACCTTGAAATATATTTGTTCAGTAATAGGGAGCCAATGGAGTTTTTCACTGAGAGGTGTTGTGCTCTCAACTCGTTATTTACCGAAAATCCGGTTTGACGTTTTTTCAGGATTTGGGCCTTGGATCCGATAAAGATACTGTTGCAATAATCAGCGTGGGTAATTACAGTGGATTGAACCAAATTATGGAAGGTATTTAGGGGAAGAAATGATTTCACTCGTTTCAGCATCCACATCATATTGAACATTTTCCTTATCGTAGCTTTTGCATGATTTTCCAAAGTTAATGATTGTCTAAAACTACTCCCCAAATTTTTAGGTTGTCAGATATGGGAATATTGACATCTGGGGTGTTGAGTGTAGTTGGGAAGGGTGTAGAACACTGGGATGATAGGATTAGACATTGAGTTTTCTCCTTATTCAATTTCATCTTGAAAGCGTTGGCCCAGGAGGTTAGAATGTTCATTCCTTTGATTATTTATTGGAGATTTCTGCTAAATTGGATTTGAAGGGGATGAATATAGTGACATAATCTGCATAAATGAAAGGATTAAGGCTTGATTTAGATAGGGACTTGGCCAGAGGGATCATCATAAGGTTAAAGAGGATTGGGGATAGAGGCGATCCTTGGGGTACCCCACTTTGTGATGACCAAGGAGACGAGATTTATGAGGAAGATTTGACACGATAGGATCTAGTGATGATGAAACCCTTTACCCATTTAATGATGTTTCTGCCAATCCCTAGTTTATCCAGTAATTTTATAAGAATATCATGATTTACCATGTCAAATGCGCTAGACAGGTCGGACTGTCTAGTATCATCCCTCAATTAAATTCAAAATGGATTACTCCACAAAAAAGTAAACTTTCTACACAAAGCCAATGCCATGTCCAGCGATTCTCTTCTCTCCCCTGCTCCCCCTCCAGACACCCATACCCACGATTCTCTCCCTTCCCCTGCCCCCCTTCAGCCACCCATACCCAGCGATTCTCTCCTCTCCCCTGCCCCCTCCTGCCACCCATACCCAGCGATTCTCTCCTCTCCCCTGCCTTCCCTCCAGCCACCCATACCCAGTGATTCTCTCCTCTCCCCTGCCCCCCTCCAGCCACCCATAACCAGCGATTCTCCTCTCTCCCCTGATTACCTCGGTCGAAGCGGCCGCATTATTGAAAGCCCTGCCCATCTCTAGCCTTCCCCTCGAGTTCATTCCCTCAGAGTCCCGCCCTCGCGGAAAGAGGAAATGATGTCAGAAGGCGGAACACTGAGGGAACGAACGAAGGGAAGGCTCGATGGGCAGGGCTTTTGATGACACGGCCGCTTCGGAGGTAAAAAAAGATTTAAACCCTGGGCGAGGGCATGTTGGGTGGGCAGGCCTGGAGGGAAAGTGGCTGGGCCTGGGCCCATCTAGGCCCGCCCATGGCTACGCCCCTGAGATTCTGCAGCAGGGCCCATAGGAATAAAATGGGCCCTGCTGCAGATAACTTGAGCTAAGCTTTAGTAAATGGGGGGGGGGGGGGGTGTTAGGTAGTTATTTTTATTTATTTATTAGTATTTATTTTCTGTTCTATCTTCAAATTCTAGGTGGATTACTCAGATAAGCATAAATCTAGTATCCTTTCTTTTATTTTCTCCTTCAGAGATGTGCATGTGGTGTATAGATGATGGCATTTATCTGTTTCCAGCTTTCTTTAAATTATTTTCTTATTCTTTCTTGTATAAACGTAGGGGTCCTTCTTCCTGAAGAATTCAGGCTCGGAAACAGACCTGTATCTAACTTCAAATGAAATAAAAAATAAAGCAAAACAGAAACTACCTCCTGTCATGTTGTGTGCAGTACTTCTGTGTTTCTATAGCAGATTCATCCGTATGCTTTCACTGTGAAATATCGAACTTTTTGAAATAAAATAATAATTGTCAAGAACCTTTCTGAAATTCTCTCTCTAGTTTTCGCTTTTTTCCCGCTCTGTTCTCTTTTCTTCTAGTTGGGCTTTGCTTCTTCTTATACAGTGAATGAAACTAGCACTCAGTTTTTACTGTCACCTTTAAGAGATTGGCTTAACTTTCTGCTCAGCTCTTAAGAGCAACACATTTATATCTTATCAGATTTGACAGTGATTATATCAGAGAAACTTTTATTGGAAAAGAGCCAGGACTTTTAAATTCTCAGAGCTCATTTTAAAAATAGCTCCCTTCCAACAATTCTTTAACTAGTGTCCAAAATATTATTTTCTTCTTCTTAAACTTGGATACTCAGGAAATCTGTTTTAATTCAGAAGTTTAATTAAAGTGTCTCTTCTTTTGTAACATTTTTTTAAAAGACTGATGAATCCACCCTGAAGGTTTAATTCAGTTTGAGTAGCAAACACCAGAGAATTTGAAACTAAAAATCCTCTAAGTTTCTTTCAGAAATGTCTCAGTCATAAAGTCCTATAAATCTTCACAAACTACTGTGTTTGCTATGCTGCACTAGCAGCTTCCGCATGGCAATGCCAACACAGCCCATTCAAAGCGAATGGGCTGTGTCGGCATTAGTGCACAGCAGCCACTAGCGCGCAGTGGCGTAGCCACAGGTGGGCCTGAGTGGGCCAGGGCCCACCCACTTATGGCTCAGGCCCACCCAACAGTAGCACACATTTAGTGGTAGCTGGTGGGGATCCCAAGCTCCATCAGCTGAAGACGGTAACGAAAATGGTACTCTCCACAATATTGGCACCTGCACATGCTCAGTTTTCAGCGCATGCCTGCTGCAGACTGCCAAGGTAGAAAGAAGCGTTTTCCCGCCAGCTGAGATATTTTCTTTGTGGTGGTGTGTGAGGGGAAGAACACTTGGTGCCCACCCACTTCTTGCCTAGGCCCACCCAAAATCTGTTGTCTGGCTACACCCCTGCTAGCGCGGCTTAGTAAACATGGGGGAAAGATATTTTTATTTCTGCCCTTCATTGATTTCACTGTACCCAGTCATTAAGACCACTTCAGGGGTAAAATTAAAAATGGTCACAAGTTTTACAGTATTTTATATAAAAAATGAAATTAACACACGGACCACGCGGTAGTCAGGTGGTAACTCCAAATTGACACTACGTTGCTTAGTAAAAGGGTCCCTAAGACTTTTGTATCCATTAAGAAAACAACTTGTTCATTGGTGTATCAATCCATAGCCTTCTTTCATTAGTACTTTGTATGGTCCAGACTAGTCTCTTCAGGTATGATTCCTGATTCCTGGAAGATTGCAACAGTTCACCCTCTCCTAAAAAATACTCTCTTCATGCCACCAATCCTGCTAACTAGAGGCTGATTTCAAACATTACTTTTCTTACAAAACTCACTGAAAGGATAGTTGTTTTTTTTCCTCAGCTCACTCAACATATTGTTGCTTCTAATTGCTTTCACCCATTTCAATCAGGATTTCATTTGGGGCACTCCACTAAAACAATTATTGCTTCTTTCCTAAACGATATACATGTTGCTTTTGATCATGGTGCTACTATTTTGCTTATTTCTCTTGATCTTACAGCTGCATTCGATCTGGTTAGTCACTCAATTCTTTTATCATGTTTTGCATCTCGGGGCATATCTGGATCTCTTTATGCCTGGGTTTCATCATTTCTTTGTGATCGATAGTTTAAGGTTTTTACTCTGTCTTCTGAATTAGATCTTTTTTTTCTACCATGTGGCGTTCCTCAGGAATCAGTGTTATCCACACTTTTATTTAAAGTCTTCTTGGCCCCATTGGTGGACTTAATACAGGATGCAGGTATTTGATGTTACATCTACGCCAATGACATCTTATTGGTTTCGACCCTCTTTCCCATATTTTTCAGCTATCCAGTGTTGCCTTAATAAGATTGATCAATAGTTCACTGATAAGCGGCTGGTTCTCAATCCCTCTAAATCAGTGGCTCTTTGGGTCACTGGCCATGCTTTGCACCCTAAGGTTGTTCCATCTTTAAGGAATGCACTTCTTTCCTTAGTTGAATCTTTCAAATATTTGGGAGTGAGTTTGTATACTCAACTTTCTTTTTCCCTGCAAGTTGTGTCTGTGGTGCGGTCTTGCTTTCTGTCATTAGGCACTAACTCTGGAACTTGTTGCCGGACAATGTAATGACAGCAGTTGGCCTTATGGAGTTTAAGGGGGGTTTGGACAGATTCCTGAAGGAAAAGTCCATTGAACATTATTAAATTTTTTTTTTTTTTTTGGGGGGGGGGGGGGGGGTTTGCCGGGTTCTTGAAGCGTGGATTTGCTGCTGTTGGAGACAGGATACTGGGCTTGATGGACCCTTGGTCTTTTCCCAGTATGGCGGTGCTTATGTGCTTATGCTTATGTGCTTAGGCAGTAATTGTTCAGTTTTTCCATTGGTTAATACGGATGCTTGTGCCACTCGTCTTTATGCTTTTGTAATTTCCAAGCTTCACTACTGTAATGCTATATATGCAGGTCTCTCTGCCTTTCTCATCAGAAATACTTCGGACAGTTCAAAACATGCCATCCACCTTCTTGCAGGACTTCGACATTTTGACCATGCAACACTGTTGATGAAACAATTCCACTGGCTCCTTTTTCCTTTTAGAATACAGTATAAAATCTTGACACTTACTCATAAGGTCCTTCATACAGGGACACCCTCATATTTGTCCTCTTTAATTGTTCCTTATAGATATGCATGCATACTCCATTCTTCTACTGGCAACTGGTTGTCTACTCTACCGGTTTCCTGTTCCTGACTTGAATCCACACAACATTCACCATTTTTTGTTATAGCCCCATTTCTTTGGAATTCTCTTCCTTCTGATCTTTGGACCAAAGTTTCTCATGCACATTTTAAGGCTTATCTTAAGATGTATCCTTTTACGTTAGCATTTGTAGATGTCTCCTGGACTGGGTGGTGAGTGTGCAGTATTGCAGTGGAGTCTGTATCTTCTTTCTTTCCTTTGTATGACATGAGTTGTAGTTCTTTTCTGAGTTTCTTTAAAAAAAACAACAACAAATTGCTTTGTAAATCGCTCTGTTTGTGATGTGAAGGGCAGTATATCAAGCATCAATAAACTAAACTAAACTAACTAAAGTAAGGGCTCATTTGGACCTGAGATTCATACCATTTTTTGAGGGGCCTATTGTGCTTACCTTTGTGGTGTGTAACAATATGTCCAAATGTGTCAATATACTAGGTCTTTTGCATAGCTTCCCAACTGGTTACACTTGGATGTGCAACTTTGAAAAACATGGTACTTGTAAATGTTGCTACAGACATCTACATTTTTAAGTATTAAAATTGGCACTTACACATAGAAGTGTCTCCACTTATACACAGCAAGTGCTGCTCTTTTTTTTATACTTTCCAACCCAGTGAAAGTTGGAAAGAATTCTACAAAGAGGGTCAATAATGTCTGTGCCTGTCTAGGGGCAAAATAATTTAATGCAGTGGAATGAAGCATGCCATGTGGAAACATTGAGTTGAAAAATGTGCCAAAACGGATGGGTTTTCTAGAGAAATAAGCCCCTCCTCTAAAACAGAAAAGGTTCCAGTGTATTCATACTGGAGAAGGAGTTCCAGCATTTGTACAACATAAACTTATCACACAGTGAAAGATAGAAGTTAGAGAATTCCTCCTTTCAAACTGTCTCTCCCTGATCTTTATTTGTTTTTCTAATTTTTATTTATTTAGATAAACTTGATATACCGCCTAGAGCTAATGGGTAGATCTAAGAGGTTTACAATAAAAATTAAAATAAAGAAATATTTTTGTTACATTTGTACCCCATGCTTTCCCACTCATGGCAGGCTCAATGTGGCTTACATATTGTATACAGGTACTTATATGTACCTGGGGCAATGGAGGGTTAAGTGACTTGGCCAGAGTCACACGGAGCTGCCTGTGCCTGAAGTGGGAATTGAACTCAGTTCCCCAGGACCAAAGTCCACTACCCTAACCACTAGGCCACTCCTCCACTAATAATTTTGACCGGAAAGAGTTTTCCAACTCTCAAAATTACCCCATCCTCCAGGACTATCCCCTGCAACTGCCCCACTATCCCACAAACTGTCCATACAATCCCAAATTACCCCCTAAATTCTCCATCACCTTACAAACTAACTTCATACTCAAAAACTATCCCCTTGTAACTGCTCCAGTATCCTGCAAATTGCCCAAACACAAAAGAACTACCCTTAAACCTCAAACTGCCCCATCCTCTAACAGTACTCTGCAACTGCCCCACCACATTGCAAATCCCCCCCCCCCGCAACTGAACTACCATCCCCAAACTGCCGCAGAACAAAAAAAAAAAACTACTGCCAGTACAACTGCTCTACCACCCCACAAATTGCCTCAACCCTTAAAATTACCACTGCAACTGCCATACCACTGCACCATCTGCCCCATCCTAAAAAATTACCCATAACTGCACCACTCCCCAAAACAACCGACTGAAGCTACTTTTCCACCCTGTTCCACCCCAAAAGCTACCCTCTCCAAAACTGCATCATGACCATGCAAACTACCCACCCCCAAAACTACCCTCACAACTGCCATACCACCTCACAAACTGCTCTAACCCCTAAAACTGTATCCCTGCAACAGTCCAACCATTCCACCAATACTGCTTTACCCCACTTCCCAAAACTATGCCTGCAACTTCCTTGTCACTATAAAATACTCCACCCCCAAAATGTATCCCACAATAGCTACATCATACCTAAACTGCCACATTCCCAAAAACATATCCTCAACTGCCACAATACTCCAAAAAAGTCCCTACTACCCTTGCAAAACTGTCTCATCCCAAAAACTATAACCAAACTGTCCACTAAAATTAATCCCACAACTATACCACCACCCTACAAATTGCTCCTACCCACAGAAACTATCTTTATAACTGCCCTAACCACAGACACACACACACTCACCCACATACATACAGGGGTTGGAAAGAATTCCATGAGCACTGCTTTACATGTTTTCCCCACTTGTTTAAATGTCTTTCTAAGTAAGGACCATAAGTATTAACCTGCATTACCCATTAGCTTATGTTAACTAGTTAACATCTTATTTTACCACAATGGGACCTAGTTACTAATAATGTGTATCTACTATTTTGCCACACAGATAACATTAGTAACTGCAGCCCTAAAATGGATGAACCAGGACTGCACAGGACATTCTGACATTGTGAACACCCCATCTTAACCATCTCATTTCCCATTTTGATGCCTATGTAAAATCAGATTCCACAAATGGGGCTCTCCTATGAATGGGTCATGCTGTGAGAGCCTTTTCCATAACAGTATCTGGGTACCCAGACCCAGCATCAGAGTACCGTACATTTACACACCAGCATAGATCAGGCATAACTGTGGGCTTCTACATGTAACAGATTCCTATGTACCATACAGTATTCTGTAGGTTGTGCACACAAGTGGCCTCATTGTCCATGCTCCACCCATGTGAATGTGCCCTTGCGTTTACACGCTAGGCCACTTACAGAATAGAGTCTAGTCATTTTGCTGCCACTGATATGCATAAGTGCACACTTACCCATGAAAGTGCCAGTGGACCCCTCCAAATGTGCAGCTCCCATTAAGTGGCTGGCGGGGATGCCAAAGCCCCACCAGCCAAAGAAATTTGTTGCCTTGCTGTTCCCCTCCTCCTCACACTGCTGCAGTTTGCACAAGAGTGGAGCATGCTCAGGGAATCCCGGTATCAGCAACTGGAGGCACACCACCAACTTCTGTACTGCAACAGCGTGAATATGAGGTTTGCCTGCGGGGGCTTCAGCATCCCCACTAGCAAAGGTATTATTTTTGGTGTGCTGGGGAGGGAGGGAATATGTTGCCCCCACCCCAGTCCACCTCTGTGCTCTCCCCAAATTGGAGGGCTGGCTACACCCCTGGTGTATCTTAAGTAATAAGTTTCAGAAAGATCAAAACTATAGCTGTCATTCATATGCTTTTTATAATACTATATTTCTATCAGTGGTGATTTCTTCTAGCCATTCTATTTAACTCGATTTTTGTACACTGAATTTAGTTTCTACACATGTATTTCTCATTTCAATTGGCAGTCCATCTTTGTGATCCCCAATTTTTATGACAATCTGAAACAAGAAACCCAGTAAGTGTAATTTTTCTTGAGGTACCCTGCACCGTATTTTGGCAGGGTTTGTTCTGTGAGGAGGATACACAGCTGCCTGTGGGAATGCTCCCCTCCCTCTCCCTACCCCTGCCTTTAATGCTTCTCCTAAGAGCGGCAATAATTTTCCTTTGGCCTATTTTAGTCACAACAGATGCTACATTTTCATGATGTTGTGAGGACTATGTTATAAGCACTTTTTTAATTTAATAAAACCTAAATATGACATGAGGTTTCGCTTTCCCTCCTGAGAAATCTGTAGAGTCAACACTTTCAGAGTGCTTCAGACAGAACTGAGTGTAACCATAGTGATAGAATGGGAATGATTTCCTTTGTTCGTGGGCTCCAATATCCAACAGGCATTATAGTTTTCAAGGTCAACATTATATTAGGGAAAGGCAAAAGTTAAAAGGTAAAAAAAATGTACTGGCTTGGTGGCACAAGCCAATTTAGAGTATGCATTATAAATTATGTTACAAATGGCTCAAATAAAACTTGTGAGCAAGAACTCAATGCATGGTTTCACAAAACTAATTTCCAGAGATGAACAGGATTACAAATTTTTGCTATAAAAGCTTTTCTCGGGCCGTCAGAGAAAAATGGCAAAGCTATCAGTTATTAGACTTTTGTACCGAGCTGCCGTCAGACATGAAATGGTATTTTTAACGTGCGGCTCAACATTTACTGCATTAAGGGAGTCTGCAAACCAGTCAATTACATTTGCAGAATTATTTAATGAAATAACTGCTGATATCTGACAGTCTATATGAAAACAGAGCACGATCCAGCTGCCCTTTGACAGGAAATGTATGAAGAAAGTGCTTGTTGGCAAAGGAGTGGATGATTTTCATAAATAGTGTGTTTTGGCAATGAACACGAAATGCAAAACTAGGAAACTGTTGTAATTTATACAGGTAAAAAAAATGCTTGATTACAGTTTATGAATCCAGTTGATTACAGGTGGATCATTTGAATATGCAATGCTGCCATTATAAATTCCAATGCTTTTTCTTTTGATGTTTGCTTTCTGTAAGAAGCTGCTCTTTTGATTAACACTTTGGTTTAACCATGATTATGATGTGTTAGATTAGATCCATGTGATTGAAGAAAGAGATTAAAGGTAATCAACTAATAGGTCTATGGATAAAAATTCTGTAGGTTGGAATAATAGTAATAGTAATTTGGATGTTTTAGTGCATTAATGCAGAGAGTGCTAGTGAGTCATATATTTCAGAAGTGTACTTGCACATATTTCTGAGATGGCAAGAATCAAAAGGGATGGAAGCTTCCAAAAGGGGACAATGGGAAGCAATAATGATTAAGTTCTATGTTGAAGCATGAGAGTAGTTCAGGAAGACAGGATTTGAACTTCTGCTCGTTCGCCTCTCACCCTATGCCATAATTCATGATATGAAGTGAAGAGAATTTGCAGACGTGTGTAAATTTATTTATTTATTTATTTATTGCATTTGTATCTCACATTATCCCCTATTTGCAGGCTCAATGTGGCTTACATAGTTTTGTTAACATTGTCATTGCAGGGTGACAGTCTTCTGACTCTAAGAGTTTTAAATTGTAAATTTAGGTATTTACTTTCAAGTTAATTAGGGGTTTGGGAGGGTACTCAAAATGTTTGTATATCAGTGCTTTCATGTCACAAAATTCAATTTTAGAAACAGGGAATTAGCTTTCTTGTTGTGGGACTCACCTCCTGGTTTTGAGGTATTTTATTGACAGTTGTGAAAATCTAGTTGCTATATTGCCAAGTATCTTTTCCTTAACTTCTTTCATTTCATCTCTTCTCTTTCTCCATCCCCTTTCCTTCTAATCACCCCCCCCCCCCATTGCCTCTCTCTAACGCTCTCTCCCCACCCCCATTCTCCATCCCTCTTTTCTAATTCCCAATGCTTCTTCCATTTCTTCACCTTCTCCTTTGAGTCCCCATGTCTTGCTGTATGGTGCAAACTTTTCTATGCACAATTTTTGTTCTGATCAGGTTATCAATAGAAATCAAACAAAATAAAGCATGGAAAAGAAAATAAGATATTACCTTTTTTATTGGACATAAGTTAATACATTTCTTGATTAGCTTTCGAAGGTTGCCCTTCTTCGTCAGATCGGAAATAAGCAAATGTGGTAGCAGATAGTATATATAAGAGAAACATCAAAGCATTAGTTTGACAGTCTGACAGAGTGGGAGGGTGGGGGTATGCATGGGGACATCAAAGCATTTCATTGATATTCTAACAGGATGGGTGTTGGTAGGTGAGAGGAGGGTAATAAACAGAGAAATACAGCTTTATGGTTTATAATGGGTTAGAAAACCTGGATCCTTATTAAGTCCTGTTTGTTGGGTGTCAAAATATTCAATCATTCTTATTTCAAAGGTCTTACGTTCCTGTATTGTTTTAAAATTACCTTTCAGTATTCTTACTGTGAAATCACTGGTGCAGTGTTCTGGTCTTGTAAAGTGTTGGCCCACAGGGGTGGGGGCTTGACTGGCACCGGCTATTTTCATGTGATTGAATCTTGTCTTAAGCATCTGGCCTGTTTCTCCTATATAGCATCCTTTGTTACATTTTTTACACTGAATGATATATACCACATTGGAAGATGAGCATGTAAAATAGTCCTTTATGTTGAATATTTTTCCTTTGTGAATGACTGTGGGGTCTTGTGAAATGTTTTGGCATAGTTTGCAGCTGGATGTGTTTCAGGGAAACGTGCCCTTTTCTTTTTCTATCTGTGTTGGGAGTTTACTTCTGATCAGCTTGTGTTTTAAGTTTGGTGGCTGTCGGAAGGCCAGCACTGGTGGGGATGGGAATATCTCTTTCAGTAATTCATCTTCCTGGAGTAGCGGCTGTAGGTCTCTTATGATTTTCCTCAGTTTCTCCAGCTCTGGGTTGTATGTCACTACAAGGGGAATTCTGTCTGTGGCTTCTGATCAGTGAAGCAGGCCACTACACCTCCAGCCATCACATCCTTCACTAACCAGTAGACCATTAGCTAATTGTTTCCCCTCATTGTTAATTGAGCAGAGTCTTTCCTAGGGCAAGATAGAAGAGACTACAGTGTAATAGGTTTGGGGTATCCCTCTTTATATAGGGGTCCTTTTATGAAGCTGTGGCAAAGGGGGTCTGCACTGGCATTGGTGTGTGTGTGTTTTTGTACCCTGCGCTTTCCCACTCATGGCAGGTTCAATGTGGCTTATGTGCTTATTTGTACCTGGGGCAATGGAGGGTTAGGTGACTTGCCCAGAGTCACAAGGAGCTGCCTGTGCCTGCAGTGGGAATCGAACCCAGTTCCCTGGGACCAAAGTCCACCACTCTAACCACTAGGCCACTCCTCCAAGGCCCCTTTTATACTGTAGCGGGTAAAAGGCAGGTCTTTGTTTTTGTTTTTTTCAAGAAATGGTCCTGCAGCAAATGAAGCACTTGCCATGCAACCATTTCGGGAGGAAGCACTTACCGCCACCCATTGAGGTGACACTAAGGGCTCCCACGCTAACCCGGTGGTAACCAGGCAACATGTGGCACTGCCTGATTACTACCAGGTACACACTGGCACTACAAAAATTGAAACATTTTTGCAGCATTGGAAATGCAATGCGCTGGGGGAGGGAACTACCACCAGGCTGCTGTGAGGAAAGGCTGAAGAGGTTAGGAAAGAGACGGGTAAAAGTACATCAATTTTTCACTTTTCAAAAAGCACAAAGACCAGGAGGGACACAATGAAATTATATAGAAATACTTTTAAAACAAATAGCAGGAACTTGGTGCTGGAGGATGTGGTAATAGCGGCTAGCGTATCTGGATAAAAAAAAAAAAGAATTGGACAAGTTCCTGGAGGAAAATTCCATAGTCTGTTATTGAGATGGACATGGGGGAAACCACTGCTTGTCCTGGATTGGCCACTATTGGAAGCACGATATTGGGCTAGATGGACCATTGGTCTGACCCAGTATGGCTATTCTTATGTTCTTATGGTGGCACATACTTCTCTGTGCAGAGACATTGGGGGTGGGGGGAGTTCTATAAAGTAGACACTAACATTTACACACCAGTTATATGCGTAAATGTTCAGAATACTAGCATATATGCTTATATATGCGCACATATGTATGTAGATACCAGATATGTGTCTATGCGCAGTTCTGTAAATATGTCTGTATCTTACACAGCGCATATTTTACAGGTAGGTGTGAACATTGGTGGACTCTGGGCAGAGTGTGGGCAGGTTGCACATTTACATGCATATCTCTGGTACCTAGGCACACAAACTTACACAAGCTCTATGGCTACCATAACTGCTTGCACCTAAGCGCATACACGTACATTTACCCAGTTACATTAGTATCCTATAAAGAAAAGTAGGTGCCCTGCTATAGAATTACCCCTTAAGGGTGATGCTGTAAAGTGGATGCTAACATTTATGCACTAATTGCATACAGTAATGTTTAGAATCCTACTATATAAATGAGCTGTGACCGACGTGCCGCACATGCGCAGAACAGCGCAGTTGTTCTGCGCATGCGTCACTTCACAGGTCTCTCCCGAGCCACCCAGCGATTCTCCTCTCTCCCCTGCCCCCCCTGCAGCCACCCAGTGATTCTCCTCGCTCCCCTGATTACCTCCGTGGAAGTGGCCCCGTCATTGAAAGCCTTGCCCGTCTCCAGTCTTCCCTTCGAGTTCGTTCCCTCAGAGTCCCGCCTTCTGACGCCATTTCCTCCTTCCGCGAGGGCGGGAATCTGAGGGAACAAACTCGAAGGGAAGGCTAGAGATGGGCAGGGCTTTCAATAACGCGGCCGCTTCGACAGAGGTAATCAGGGGAGTGAGGAGAATCGCTGGGTGGCTGGAGGGGGGGGGCAGGGGACAGAGGAGATCCGCTGGGTGGCTGGAGGGGGGCAGGGGAGAGAGGAAAATTGCTGGGTGGCTGGGGGGGGGGCAGGGGAGAGAGGAGAATTACACACGCTCTCTCTCACAGACACACTCGCACCCAGTCCCACTCTCTCTCTGTCACACACACACACCCGCACATTCACTCTCTCTCTCTCACACACAGTCACTCTCACACACACTCTCTCAAACATAGACACTCCGAGGAAAACCTTGCTAGCGCCCATTTCATTTGTGTCAGAAACGGGCCTTTTTTTTTACTAGTAATGGCATATGCAAAGGTAGGTATACACATATGTGTATACATGCTATAATTCCTTCTAAGTGCTATTCTGTGAATATGTACATTTTACAGCAACTCAGGTAGTTGGAACATAAGGACAGAGCCGGGTGGATTTCTATGGTCTATGTTCCAGAAACAACAAAGACCATGGTCAAGTATATAACATCACATTCATTGTTGATTTAATCTTGAATTCAGAATGAATGTGAATGTTGGGCAGACTGGATGAACCTTTCAGGTCTTTATCTGCTGTCACTATTTATTTATTTAGATTTTGCTCACACCTTTTCAGTAGTAGCTCAAGGTGATTTACATTCAGGTACTCTGGATATTTCTCTGTCCCAGGACGGCTCACAATCTAAGTTTGTACCTGAGGCAATGAAGGGTTAAGTGACTTGTCCAAGATCACAAGGAGCAGCAGTGGGATTTGAACTGTCTACCTCTGGATTGCAAGACTGGTGCTCTAACCACTAGGCCGCCACTCCACTCTGTTACTATGTTACAGTTGGGAATACATGGAGGGTTCCATTACAGAACATAGGACAAACCCTGTATTGGAACACCTGACATTTACATGCCTGAAGCTGCACCAGCCATATAGCTGGCATAAATGCCGCAGAGCTGCACCTAACTTACAGTAGTCTGTAAGTTGCATGGGTAAGTGGGAGACCCACCCATGTTCCACCCCTTGCATACACCCCCTTACATTTTTTGCACAGAACAGCGTCATCAGCTAGCAGTGTGAGTTTGCTGGCAGACTGATTCATATACTCTGAAGCAGCTAAAAGCGAAACTCTGGCTACTGTCGGTGGGATCAGTTTTGCTGCACTTTAATGAGCACGTTCAACTGCAGATCAGCCACAATTCTTTTTCGTTCTTTTTGGAATATAAAATAAGCTGTAATTATTTTGCATTGCACAGAGCTTACTTTGACAGTAAATGAGGTTTTTTTTATGCCAATGAGGTTATTGCCCATTAAACCCTTGTCACATAACAGAGTGAAGGTGGGATTCCGAGGCTTTCTCCTCCAATTTACTGCCTTAATTTGTTGTAATTGTTCCATTATTGCACACAAGTTTTGCCTTCAATTTATATTATTTTATAGGAGAGTTTTATGGTTAGTGCTAGTATTCTAGACATTTATATGCACAAGGGTGCCTAGATTACAGATTTACCCTTATAGAGTGCATGCACATTTTTAGAGCAGGTGTAAATATTTGTATTGGGATTTGCACAATGTTGGTGCTAGTTCTTTCAGCTTACTTTATGAAGGCACATTGACGTGTATGTTACCTTTATAAAATACAGAAACTATTTGAGTGTAGTCATAACTTAATGGCAGACCGTCATATCTCAAATCCTTCAGAAGTATTCTAAAGAGGATCATACAGTATAATCATCAGTCAATATTATCGACTGGATGAGTCCAAGTATTAAACAATTTTTCAAAAAAAATGTTTAGTATCAAATATGGTTATCAGGTGAAAAAGCCACATATTTTCATATGATGAAACAGAAGAAGACGTAACTTATTCTTCCCATAGCAGTGCTCAATCATATGAATTATATCTGCCTTCTATTAGAGCAATCCTTCACAGTCCTTTATAAGATAAGCTTAAAATAGACACCTATTCAGAGTTTCACCTAGGCATCCTATTACAAAATCAAGCCTCTAGTATTTGGAGAGATATTTTCTATATGACATCCAAGTCAGACTTTGGACGTTTTGCGCTAAACATCCTAAATCTGAATAGAAAACATAATCATTTTTGAAACTGCAAACCCCCAGAGTGGAGGAGTGGCCTAGTGGTTAGGGTGGTGGACTTTGGTCCTTGGGAACTAAGGAACTGAGTTCATTTCCCACTTCAGGCACAGGCAGCTCCTTGTGACTCTGGGCAAGTCACTTAACCCTCCATTGCCCCATGTAAGCCACATTGAGCCTGCCATGAGTGGGAAAGCGTGGGGTACAAATGTAACAAAATAAAATATATAGCACCCAAAGATTGGCACGGATTCTATAGCAATACATGTAGTTTAACAAGCTTAACAAACTAATGAGCATTGATAATAGCACTTAACAAGCAATAATGAGCACTAATTGGCACTGATTAGAATTTAGGCACACAACTCGCTAAGTATATTCTGTAATGAAGTGCACCAAACTTCTAATGTGCACAGAAAAAAAGAGGCATGGTTATAGGCAGGGAAATGGCCGTTTCTTGGGAGTTCCAAAATTTATGCACCTAGTTATAGAATATTGCCTAGTTTGCCTAAATCTACACACAGGGATTTGCACCAAGTTTTCATTGGTGTAAATGAATGCACATAGATTTAGGCACTGAAATATGAACTATGCATATTCTATAATCAGCACCTAAATCAAGGCACTGATTACAGAATATGCTTAGCACAGATTTCAGCACTGATTTTTTAGGTGCCATATGTAGAATCTTCTCCAAAACATCTATCTATCTATTTTTTTAAATAAAGTCCATATCATAAAGTAATAAACAATTACAATGCTTTTGTGCATTTTTATGTCAGACCCCTGAGGCAGGCACTTGTGCGCCGAAACACGGCCCGTGTCGGGTCTTTTTCACAATAAAGGACTGCCATTGTCTCTTTCTTGAAGGCCCAGTGTTGCTTTTTCTTGTTTATATTGTATGCTTGTATGCTGTATTACCGTCTCTTTTGTGATTATTTGTTAATAAAACAGGTCTAGACCAGAACACCCAACTTATAGCCCTGGATGTTTTGTTTTGCTCCATTATGGAAGAAAAACGTCCAAGTGTTAGGAATGCCCAGATAACACCCTTAACATGCCCCTGACATGCTCTCTTGGGATCTGAATGCACTTCTGATGGACTTCATAGAAAAACGTTCTAAAAATTGTTTTCAAATATGCCAATTTAGATGTTTTTGTGAGAAAAATGTCCAAATGCAGATTTATGCCACTTTTTCAATGTTTTTCTCTTTTGAAAATGAGCCCCATCGTGTTAGTAATATACACATTAAAACAACACAGAAATATGATACAATGTGAACAGATTACAAATGAAACATCTTGATAGGATGCAATATAGAACATTCACATAACATAATTATGATACTATCCAGCTTATAATTGAAAAAGAAAAACACCTATATTGCGACCCAAATCGGGAGATAGACGTTTATCTCACAAAAACAAATAAAGCGGTATAATCGAAAGCCGAATTTGGACGTTTTCAACTGCACTCCGTCGCGGATGCGGACAAAGTTGATGGGGGCGTGTCAAAGGTGTGGTGAAGGCGGAACTGGGGCGTTGTTATTGGCCGATCAGAGATAGGCGCCTTTCGCCGTTAATGGAAAAAAAATATGCGTTTTTTGTGAGAATTTAGGGCACTTTTCCTGGACCCTGTTTTTCCACGAATAGGGCCCCAAAAAGTGCCCTAATTGACCAGATGACCACTGGAGGGAGTCGGGGATGACCTCCCCTGACTCCCCCAGTGGTCACAAACCCCCTCCCACCACAAAAATATGCCGTTTCACAACTTTTTATGTTCACCCTCAAATGTCATACCCACCTCCCTGGCAGCAGTATGTAGGTCACTGGAGCAGTTATTAGGGGGTGCAGTGGACGTCAGGCAGGTAGACCCAGGCCCATCCCCCTCCACCTGTTACACTTGTGCTGGTAAATGGGAGCCCTCCACACCGCCCCCCAAACCCACTGTACCCACATGTAGGTGCCCCCCTTCACCCCTTAGGGCTATAGTAATGGTGTAGACTTGTGGGTGGTGGGTTTTGAGGGGGATTTGGGGGGCTCAACACCCAAGGGAAGGGTGCTATGCACCTGGGAGCTCTTTTACCTTTTTTTGTTTTTGTCAAAGTGTCCCCTAGGGTGCCCGGTTGGTGTCCTGGCATGTGAGGGGGACCAGTGCACTATGACTCCTGGCCCCTCCCACGAACAAATGCCTTGGATTTATTCGTTTTTGAGCTGGGCGCTTTCATTTTCCATTATCGCTGAAAAACAAATACTCCCAGCTCACAAATTGTCGAATAAAACATGGACGTCTATTTTTTCCCAAAATACGGTTCGGTCCGCCCCTTCACGGACCCGTTCTCGGAGATAAACGCCCATGGAGATAGACGTTTTTGTTCGATTATGCCCCTCCAAGTTAGCACAATATGATGAAAACATCTTAATTGGCAGCAGACAGACACTCTTGTAAAATTGTGTTATCCCACCACAGCTAACAGCGAATGTGGATAAAATTACTTTGCCAAGCAGCTGGTTTGGTGAAATGTCACAGTATTTCGCCTTATTGCTGAATCTTTGGTGCTTTTGTCACGGATTGACTATGGCCCTTCTGTGAACGATCAATACAATCCATGTCAGTGGGAAATAGCGTTGGTTCAATATTTACAAAAACATGACTCATACCAGTGAAAATGTGGCTGCTGATTCTTTTTCTAAAAGAATTGTGTCAGAGATACTATGTTGTCTTTATTGACATCTGTCAAAATGGAGATAACTGAACAGTGCAGTTAAAAGTAAGAAGAAGATCAATGGAAGATGGGACTTAATGGAGACAAAATTAAATATACAGTAACGTTACTTGGTGATGAGACGTGACAGATAAATTAACATCTTAAAGTAGGATGTGATACCAATTAATCAGCAGTGTGATTCCACCAACATGGTGATAATTGGTTTGATCAGAGAAAATGCTGCTCCCTAGAGAAAAAATGAAACCCCGGTTAATAGCATAAGTACTACTACTACTACTACTATTTAAGAATATTAAAATAATTGGTTTGACAGATGCTACTGTGAAGAATGATTTGGCTGATTCTAGTAAAAACTCAACAAAAAGAGAGAGCAAACTAAGGTTTGCAGCTCTTGCTCACTCTGGAACTACAATACCCAACATGCACTGTGATTATCAAAAGGGACTTCAAAACTCAAAGATTGTACTAGACATAAAGGACTAGATTCTATATAAGATGCCTAAAAAAAATCAGCACCAAAACAAAATATGCCTAGGCATGTTCTATAAAATACGCCTAAATTTAGGCATACTTTATAGAATAAGCTTAAATTTCCACGTGCTTTATAGAATATGCCAAGCACCTGTTAATGCAACTAAATTTAGTCATGTGCTGTTATGCCAAGTAAAACTTGGTGTAATTTTTGACGCCTAAATTATGCGTGGACTGACTGGGTATGTTCTATAACCACGTTCATAGATTTTAGAAACACTCATAACCCGCCTATTCTACGCCCGTGGCCATGCCTCTTTTTCAACATGTGACTTAGAATTTACATTCATCATGTTCAGTGCATTTTATCTAACGAAAAAGGTGCCAGTACTCAAATGCCAGGCCACCCTTCAGGGGTGGGGTGATCACTGAGGGACCCTCCCCACAATAGCCAGGCCCCCTGCAACCAGTCACAGAATATATGACAAGGCAGAATTGGTGTGTAGAGCCTGAGGTTTTTCATTAAAACTTGGGGACCAGGGGTCAATTTTAGCAGACAATGGAAAAGGTGCCGGTACTCAGTACCCCCTCAAAAAAGTCCTGATCACGTTATAGAATGAACTTAGGCAGTTATGTGTAGAAATTCTAATTAATTTCAATTAGTGTCAATAATTTCTTGTTAAGTAGCAATTATCAGTGTGTTTGGATTGTTAACTAAGTTGCACATGCACACACAACTTAAGTCACGCTATGTAGAATCCCATGGGAAATAGTTCTCAATCTTATATCAGGGTCACATATGTTATCATCAGTCCCAAATTTAAGTGAAAGAAAAAAGGACAGTGTAGTAAAATAAAAAAAACAAAAAAACCCTCAACTCTAAATGTTGGAGAAAAAGGCCAGGTTAAAAAAACAAACAAACTTCCACAACATTAAAGCATGATAAATTTGGTATAGAGCTACAGTGTCAAGATTCAAAACAAAAATGGATAGTTGAACTCAGATGATCAACAAAATAAGTTGTGCACAATATCACACTTACTAGTAGCTTCAAAACTTATCTGTATTCTTATATATTCTGTCCACCATGTCATACTCAAAAATCAAAACATCCTCTTCACAGCATCCGATGTTTATCAAATAAATAGTATCATGGCATCCAATAAATCTAATAGTTGAAAACTTGAATCATCCTAAACTAAATAAATCCATACAAGGTAGCACAATCTGAGTATTCCCGACAAGGTCCACTTGTTTCGCATTCATGGCTTCAGGAGGAAGAACTAAAGATCCACAAGTCTGAGGTTCCAAGATGGTGACATGAATCAAATAGATTCTATTAAATACATTAACCCTGCTCTATTAAAGTACAATTTGGAAATCTAGTAAATCGCATACAAATGTCTTTTGACATTAGCCTCGTGATATCTTTCACTACCTGATTAATCTTTACAATGGCAACAAATGTCAGTAGACATCTAACCAGTCCTTCCAGATCACTATTTGAGCTCCAAAGAGGTATTTGATGGAGTCCTTTGCAAGCTTCTCAGAGCACTTGAAAGTATAATATTGTACACTACATATGGGGCAATTCTATAACTGAGCATCTTCATTTAGGTGTCTCAAGGCCCTATGGTGGAAGCCTTTTCTACAATGGAAGCAACTGTAGGCATCAGTAGACTATTGCACTTACGCCAATCATAGATGTGGTGTTAGTGCAGTTGCCTAAACGCAGCAGAGATGTGTGTGACTTACAGTATTCTGCAAATTATGTGCATAAGTGGGGGCTCCGTCTATGTCTCACCCACACCCTGCCCTTTAAACTTGCATATAGGTGTTAGGAACTGTGTGTGAAGGCTGTGGACTTTGAGTCAATGACAGCATTTCCATTTTGTAGACATGATAGATTTCTGTTTGTCTTGGCCCTCTCTTTAGAAACAATGGGGTTATCCACTACCTGGATAACTAGAGCTCACCATGCTCGGGCAGTGCTATTCAGCAACTTTATCCACATAATGCTGCTGAATATCATGTCTGACTGCCATGGCACTATCCTGGTAGTGTTTGGAGGGTCTGGGGGAGCTAAGGCAGAATCAGAAGTGAATTGGGTACAGGGGCGTATCTGCGAGGGGCCACAGGGGCCTGGGCCCCCGCAGATTTTGCCCCGGACCCCCCTACCGCCGTCACCTATTTTAAAAAGCCGGAGGAAGCGGACCTCGGGGTAGGTGATGGCGGTAGGCGGGGGAGGGAGGGAGTGTTAACGGCGGTAGGGGGGGTTGACGGCGGTAGGGGGGGGCTATAATGTGCCCCCTCACTCTAGCCCCTGCCCCCCCTACCGCCGAACCTCAGATACGCCCCTGATTGGGTACCATCAATATTCAATGCTGGTACCAAAATAACTATCTGGGCAAGTTAATTCAGAGATACAGCTGTCCTAATTTGCCCAGATAGCTATCTAGGTACCATCAATGAATATTGGTAGTTCATGGATAGCTTCTGGTGGCTGCCAAATATACAAATATTCAGCACCAGTATCTGAGAGTGGCCAGCATATTTTTTTTTAAAAAAAGCTAATTGCCACAAGTTTAATATTACCCCCAGTGTTACCTTTAGGAGACATTTAGACAGAGAAAGTTGAGAAGGCAAAATAATTTGTTTTTGTTTTTTTTAAAAATATCTTTATTGAATACATGGTGTTGAAAATTGCTGTGAAAACTGTATGGCTGTTTATAGGTATTCTGCATGCTATTTTTGATTCTTTAATTTGTAATTTTTCAATTTGTATTTATTATCTTTTCATTAATTTTTATTCTTGCTAAATATTTCAATGAAAAAATTATTAATCTACGCAAAACCCTACCTCTGGACAACACAGAAATAGAAAACTTCATAAATGGGCTGGACCCACCCCTGGTGAATACCCGGCGGACCGATTATGGACAAACTTTGCTCTCCTCAGTGCCGACATACTCAGGAGATCAAAATATACTCCAAAAGCCATTGTCAATTGGACATCTGCCCCAGCTACCTAATGCAATCTGCCCCCCCACCGCTTCATAACAGATCTCACATTCCATCTAAATTTCATGCTTCAGCGGGGTATTTTCCCTAAGGAAAAAGGCAACATCCTAATCACCCCAATACCAAAAGACACCAAGAAAAAAAACAAACGGCATCACCAAATACCGCCCAGTAGCATCCATCCCATTAGTAGTCAAACTCATGGAAGGACTGGTAACCAAACAACTCAACGACTACATAAACAAATTCACTATACTACATGAATCACAATCAGGATTCTAACCACAACATAGCACCAAAACAGTACTACTCACCAGTGGTGTCGCGAGGTCAGCTGACACCCGGGGCGGGTCACCGCTGCGCACCCCCCCCCCCGGGTGCAGCGCGACGCACCCTCCCCCCTCCGTAGCGCAAGACCCCCCCACCCGCGAGAACATACCTGGAAGGTGGTAGAGGGGCGGGTGGGCGGGCCAATCCGCCGAGAGCACGCCGCTGGGAGGGTGTCGGCGCCTCGCTGGTTCCTTGCTCTCTCTCTGCTCCGGAACAGGAAGTAACCTGTTCTGGGGCAGAGAGAGCAAGGAACCAGCGAGGTGCCGACACCCTCCCAGCGGCGTGCACCCGGGGCGGACCGCCCCACCGCCCCCCCCTTCCTACGCCACTACTACTCACTCTCCTATCCAAATTCAAACAGGAGATAGCTACAGGCAAAAGCATTCTCCTCCTTCAATTTGACATGTCCAGCTCGTTCGACATGGTTAACCATAATATCTTGCTAAGACTCCTAGACCATTTCGGAATTGGTGGTAACACTTTCAACTGGATTAAGGGCTTTCTAACCACTAGAACATACCAAGTGAAATCAAGCACCAACATATCATCACCCTGGAAACCAGACTGCGGAGTACCACAAGGATCCCCACTATCACAGATCCTTTTCAACCTCATGATGGTCCCACTAGCCAAAGCCTTACCTACACATGGCCTTAATCCATTCATATACGCTGATGACATCACACTATACGTCCCCTACAAACATGATTTAGCAGAAATCACCAATAAAATCAAGCTCAGTTTTAACGTCATGAACTCATGGGCAAACGCATTCCAACTAAAACTCAACACAGAAAAAACACACTGTCTCATCATCTCATCCCAATACAATGCATACAAACCCACAAACATTAACACCCCAGGATATACCCTCTCTATTTCAGACAGCCTGAAAATTCTCGGAGTAACAATCGACCGAAACCTCCAACTAGAGTCCCAAGCTAAACTCCATAAAGAAAATGTTTCTCTCAATGTGGAAACTAAAACATGTGAAACCATTCTTCCCAAGGAAAATATTTTGCAACCTTGTACAATCAATAGTACTAAGCCATGCAGACTATTGTAACAGAATCTATGCGGGATGCCAAGTACAAATCATAAAGAAACTTCAAACCGCCCAAAACACAGCAGCACAGCTTATATATGGAAAAACACATTCTGACAGCACCAAACCACTCCAAGAAAAACTGCACTGGCTTCCAATTAAGGAACGTATCGCATTCAAAATCTGCACGACAGTTCACAAAATCATCTACGGCGAGGCACCAGGATACATGACAGACCTCATCGACCTACCACCCAGAAACACCATAAAATCAGCACGATCATACCTAAACCTCCATTACCCAAGAAGAAGGACTCAAATACAAATCCACCTATGCTTCCAGCTTTTCCTACCTGAGCGCACAATTGTGGAACGCACTACCAAAAGTAGTAAAAACCACACTCGACCACATGAATTTCCGGAAAGCACTAAAAACAGAACTGTTCAGAAGGGCATACCCCACCGACCCAACATAAAAAACCTGGACATCTGCGACACAACTTAACCAAAGATCGTAACGGACTTATCCTAACTCTTCCTTTCCCTCTCTAAGTTCTCCCCAATTGTCTTTACCATACATGTATCTCACTCTACCATAATATCACCTTGATATTAATCGCAACTTGCATTTGTTCATACCGAAATCGGTTAATGCCGATTACGGTACCATGTAAGCCACATTGAGCTTGCAAAAAGGTGGGAAAATGCAAGATACAAATGCAATAAATAAATAAATTCTTCAGTTTTTTAGGGCTACATTTTGATTAAAACTTGAAATTGTGATTAATTGTGTGAATAAAGGCATGATATATATTATATTTATAGGTTTCTGAAATGGCTGACATAAATGTGTATGTTCTGGTGCATATATGTGTGTGTTGGTATTTCAAAATATACACATGCATATTCTGCCACAAACATTATTTTCAATGGAAGTCGCAAATGGCCGGGAGCTAATACAAATATCGGCACGCAGCAATTTACTACCTGAGCCCTTACTGCCACCTATTTAGGAGGGGGTAAGGGCTCATGCACTAAACTGGAGGTAATTGGACAGCATGCAGCGATGGCTGATTACCACCAGGCACGCCTATACTGCACCCCAGTGCTAGAAAATAGAAAAATATTTTCTGGCGTGGAAAATGATGCAGCAATACAAAACTGCTACAGGGAGCCTGGGTGTGCCCCGCAGTAGTGTGCTGCCACATGCTACCCGTGCAGTAGCCCTACAGCTGCTTTGCAAAAGGGCCCCTTAGACATGTATGCTTCTAACAAGGATGCTCCCACTGCACATAACTGGTGTGTAAATGCCTTGGAATGGAGGAGTATCCTAGGTGCTAGAGCCAGGAGGCTAATAACCAGGGGAGCCTTGTTCAAATTTCACTGCAGCTCCTTATCATCTTGGGCAAGATACTTACCCCCAGATTCTATATAGCATGCCTTACATTCTGTGCAGAAATTCAAGTGTATTCTGTAACAACGCACATATCTTAATTGGCTTAACAAGTCAATCAGAATTGTTAACAGTAAACAAGCAATAATGAGCATTAATTAACAATCATGAACATTTATGCATGTAAATCGCTAAGTGTATTCTGTAATGCACAGTGCCTAAATTTTAATGTGCGCAGGCAAAAAGGGGCATGGTTATAGGCGGGGAAATGGGCATTTCATGGGTGTTCCAAAATTTACATGCACTGTTATAGAATATGGTCTTCTGTGCCTAAATCTATACATCATGTTTTTGTTAGTGTAAATAGAGGCCCATCGATTTGGGCTCTAAAGTGTCAATTAAGCGTATTCTATATATTGTGCCTAAATCTAGGCACCGCTTATAGAATACATTTAGGAAGAAATTTATTCCATGTGGATTTATTAGATACCATATATAGAATTCCCCCCCCCCCCCCATCTTAACCCTTCATTGCCTCAGATACAAACCTATATTGTGAGCCCACCAGGGATAGAAAAACACCTACTGTACTTGAATGTATACCAATTTGATAGCTTACAGGCTATTAAATAAATAAATGCCCATTATTGCTCTGTGTAGTTTAGAACAGACTCTACATCAACTGATCCTGTTTTAAAATACTTGCTGAATTTGAGACATCCCAACCTGGATGTCTCAATTCCAATCTGTATGTCCGTTCCACAATGTCACTCCATGGATTGTAACTAAATATTAGGTGCCCATTTTCAGGATAATAATATATTATGTATAAGCGTACCTACTGCATTAGTTTCTGTGTGTAACTTTGTGCCCGTTTGTGTGTGCTTTGTAGAAAACTACTCCTATTGAAGGCATCCACAACTTCACTAGTTCTACAATGAAAAATATTTGCTCATCTTGTGCTAAAACAGAGAACAAGATGAACAAGCTCCTGGCAGAAATGCAACCATTATTTTCTCTGAATAGAACATCATGTTCTCATTATTGGGGCCCAGATATAAGGCAGTGTCCCTGGAAAAAATCCTTTATGTAGTCAGCAAATTGTAAGTTTTGGGTGGCTGAATGTGGCCTTTTTCTGAAGTGAGATGTGCACCTTGTCTACTGTCCTCCCATTTTTACTGTACCACTGCAGTTTGGGTCCATTGGCTTGGCTGCTGTGTATAGCATTCTGGGCTTATTCACTGAGCTGGAACCCCAGGTCAGGCATACAATCTCCCACACATGAAGAAGACAGAAAAACGTTTAAACTAGAACAATGGGTAAAATGGATAGTCACTCAGAGGAATATCGTTCAGAGAATGGTATCTTCAAAGGATACCTGCAAAGCAAGGAAGTCATAGCATCCCAATAGCGAGGTTGTGTGAAATGCTAAAACAACACACATTAAATAAAAAGCATGCAGATATGAATGACTTTAGAGTGCCTGATTAATCAGATAAAAATAAAAGTAATAATATTAGTATAAATAAAAACATTGTGTATACGAATGGCAAGAGTCTAATAAAATAATACTGGACGTTAGAATAAATGACACTAAAAGTTATATAGACATAACAGGTATGGTGGGAAGATAACCAATGGGACATTGTAATGGTGGGGTACAAATTATATTGACATGGCCGGGAAGATCAAATTGTAGAGGGATGCTACTATATGTTAAGGGTTACACAGAGTCAAACAGGATAAACATTGTGCAGGAAACAGTTTCACATGACCACATTACTGCAGGCCACTTTTTACTGCAGCTTTGTAAAAGGAACCTAAATTCCCAAAAGGGCCAATACCACAATCTGGAATCTTTATGGATAGAAATTCCAATAGTGACATACCCTGTTGAAGAAACTGTCTGATATGGGAATAGCAGGTACGGTTTATGGATGGTTTGCAGAATTCTTGCAACACCATCATTTACTAGTGGTTTGGAATGGTTCTCTTTCTAAGTCGTGGAATATGGACCAGGGAGCTCCACAGGACTCCCCATCTCCCCCATTTTATTTAATATCTATTTGAGTGAATTTCATCAGTTATTGAGATTATTTAAGATCACTTATTATTCTTATGCTGGTGACATCACATCGTTATTCCCAATCTCTCAGGATCTTCAATCAACTGCTAGATGGAATGTCTTCTTTGTTTGATAAGATCTCAAAGTGGATGTTAACAAATGACCTGAAGATTATTCTAAGTAAGACAAATCTCCTGTGGGTAGGGGGAAAGAATGAAGTATTTCCTTGTACAAATGTTAAACTGTCAGGTGTTGATATCTCTCTTCAGTCCAACATTAAAATTCTCAGGGTCATTATTGATTCTAATCTGAATATGGAACGGCATATAAATGACGTGGTTCAGAAAGCTTTTTCAAATTAAGGGGTATGTTTACTATACGTTAGCATTTTTAACGCTCATTTAAAGTTAAGGCATGTTAAATGCTAACACGCCAATACAATCCTATAGGCACGTTAGCGTTTAACGCATGTTAAAAACGCTAATATGCCTATAGACGTCTTTGTAAACACAGGCATAAAGCTCCTTCATAGACCTTTTCTGGAATTAGCCCAGTTTTACAGGCCATTATTACTAATCAGTTGGATTATTGTAATGTAGTCCTGGTGGGTTTACCTAACTCTCATATTTGCCATATGCAGCATGTTCAAAATGCGGCTGCTAAGATCATTTTAGGTGGTAGATGTGACACCGCATTTAATTAAATTGCACTGGCTGCCTATACAAGCCAGAATTCATTTTAAATTGCTGCTATTTCTGTTTAAAATCTTATACGGTCTGATGCAGTTCTACTATATTCCGCTCCTTGAACTCCCTGTTCTTTACAGGAGATTAGATTGACTGTGCCATCTGTGTCAAAATGCTGCAGGATGGCCATGAGAAATAGGTCTATCATAGGTCAAGGCCCAGAGCTTTGGAATAAGCTACCTAAGGATATTAGAGATATTACTTGGTATACTACTTTTAAAAAGGCGATTAGAAATATCTTGTTTAAATAATATCTGATGGATCCGTCAGTTGGAAGTTAGTTTTTTTTACTGTCCAGATTGTAATTTTGTTGGATTTGATTGCTATTCTGTGGGATTTTATTGTAATTCTGTGATTCTTGTGATCCGCCTTGAGCCTTCAAGGTTAAGCAGTACAAAAATGCCCAGATTAGATTAGATTAGAAGAGTACACAAGGAGGGGTATACTACTGTCACCCTGGCTAGAAGGAGGAAAAAGACTGTAGAATGCTTACAGGGGGTTAGGATGGCTAAGAAAATTGACAACTAAATAATATTGGGAGATTTCAATTACCTATATATCAATTGAGTAAATGTTACTTTGAGATGTGCTAGAGTTATAGTTCTTACATTCTGCCCCCACATTAACCTCCAGATTCTATATATTGTGCCAAGATTTCTGTGCAGAAATCAAAATGTATTCTACAACAATGTGCATAACTTAATTGGGTAACAAGCCAATCAGCACTTATAATTGCCAATTAGCAAGAATTTCTTGACACTAATTGGCATTAATTAGAATTTATGTGCAGAACTGTCTAAGCGTATTCTATTACGTGCTGCATGTAAATTCTAAATTGCATAATTGAAAAGGGGGCATAGCTATGGGTGTAGAATTGTCAGGTTTGGGGCGTTTCTAAAACCTATGGGGTTCTTTTTACGAAGCTGCAGCAAAAGGGGACCTGCGCTGGCTTTGGCACGTGTTTTTGTCATGCACTGAGAACCCTTTTTACCGCAGCAGGTAAAAGGCAGGTTTCTTTTTTTTTTAAGAAATGGACATGTGGCAAGTGAAGCACTTGCCACCTGCCCATTTCAGATGGGAGCACTTACTACCACAATAATCCAAAAACAATTCTACAATTAATTATGAGTGTTCAAGGGTAGATGGAAATCAATTGAAAAAAGGTGGAGAAAAAAAAGACCTCAGTGAAAACTGGATACACCTCTTTGTAAAGGACACACCTTTTAATTAGAGAGGGAACCTCTTAATCATGAGTCTTTTAAAAAAAAACTCCACTTTATTAACTTTCATATTTATCATGCCATCTCACCCTTATAAACATTCATATAGGGCGGACACGCAATGCTTCATATAAAAAAAAAAGGCCAAATGTATGAAAATTACTTATCTTGGACGGTGGTTGTGTCTCTGCAACTTCACAAAGTATTTTCTTCTATTTCTCTATATCTTTATCTTATCCTTTAATGAATCCCGACAGGGAAACCCTGTTTCGCCACTGTCCGGCTGCTTCAGGGGAAAATATGTTAGTTCAACACCTCCAAGAACAATTGACTCGCCAGCATACTGTCCTCTGGCTTCGCCATACACCTCCAAGAACAATTGACTCGCCAGCATACTGTCCTCTGGCTTCGCCATGTTAGTTCAACACCTCCAAGAACAATTGACTCGCCAGCATACTGTCCTCATGATCCAGATAAAACAACACCCATGATCTTTATATTACCCTCAAATACAAAGTACTAACCAGCTGGTTTTAACAAGTTACTATTTCAAATATCATCTAGATGACCCAGAAAAAGAAATTTAGTTTTGTCTTTATTAAGTTTCAGACAATGTGCATTAACCCGTTTTTTCCAGAAACAAAATGCATTCCTTTATTCCAACAATGGTAACATCTTTTGTATCCTGACTAGTAACAGAACTGTTATGTCATCAGCATTGCTGAAGATCTTGAATCCAGCTAAGCTCATTATTAAACCAAGACACAATATCAAAATATTAAACAAAGTGGGCAACAAAGGAGAACCTTGCATCATGCCCCAACTTGCACACCAAGACTCCGAATAACTACCTTTAAATGTCACTGTATAATTTGTTGTAGTAAGAAAACCCTCTAACCATGTCAAGGCATTACCACCAATTCCTAAGCTATCTAAAGTGATCAGCAACAATTTATGTTCCACCAAGTCAAATTCAAACTGTAAAATACCTGCTCTTTGGCCTTTACCCAAGAGTGATCTTCCCTCTGCTATTACCATTATTATTATTACATTTGTATCCTATATTATCCCGAACAAGCTCGGTTCAATGTGGCTTATATTTAAGAAAAAACATCAAAAATATAATACAGTCAGATAATTAATTATAACATTTAATATATTAGGAATAAATTGTGTGTTTGTCATGAAGCAAGGCTAGAGTATTGGTTATGTTGAAAAAACATATAAGAGAGACAGAAACATTAGTTGTTGTTTTTTTTTTACATTTGTACCCTGTGCTTTCCCACTCATGGCAGGCTCAATGTGGCTTACATGGGGCAATGGAGGGTTAAGTGACTTGCCCAGAGTCACAAGGAGCTGCCTGTGCCTGAAGTGGGAATTGGACTCAGTTCCTCAGTTCCCCAGGACCAAAGTCCACCACCCTAACCACTAGGCCACTCCTCCACTTGTCTTTTGATAAGATATGTACTTAATAGAAAAGCCTTTAGTAATTTATAAAATCTCAGACAATGTTCTAAGTATCTTAGGGGTCTTTTACTAAGGTGCGCTGAAATGTGACCTGTGCTGGTGTAGACATGTGTATTGGATGCACGCAGGTCCATTTTTCAGCGCATCTGCAAAAAAGCCCCCCCCCCCCCCTTTTTTAACCAAAAATGGATGTGTGACAAAATGAAAATTGGTGATTAAAACAACAAAAAAAACGTACTTCTATAAATTAGTTAGAGATGAATTGTGTAGTCAGAAGAAATGATTTCAAACAGCAAATTACTATATAAAAACCAGTAGATCCAATGTAGTTAGAAGCAGTTTCCGCTCCTTCATTTTAAGGGTCAAATAAATAAGTTACAAATAGAAATAGCTCATTCTAGGAAATCTCTACATCTAGGAGAAGATTTTCAATTTCCTGTTGAGTCTATCTCAACTGAATCTATTCCAGCAGACAGAATATGGCATGATCTTGTTTTAATCAGATATTTATACAGATTAATTACTTTCCTCCACTTTTCCCTTTTACCTCCAGTTTTATCTTCTAACCAGGCATGCTCTAACTTCCTACACAGTTGTTTTTGAGAATTCAGCTCTGAATCATACCAAGCATTATTTCTGTTAATTTTTAATTGCTCCTTTCTTTTCTGGGCTATACTGATGGATTCTATATAGCACGCCTATAGATCCACACCAAAATCCAGGGGCATTCTATAACAAACGCACAACTTAATTGGCTTAACAAGCTAATCAATGTTGATAACAGTGCTTAACAAGCAATAATGAGCACTAATTCGTAAAAAATTAACATTTACGCACACAACTCACTAAGCGTATTCTGTAATGAACTGCACCTTACGTACTCAGTTCAAAAGGAGCATGGCTGTAGGAAGGGAAATGGGTGTTTCATGTACGTTCCAAAATTTACACACGTAGTTATAGAATATGGCCCAGTGTATGTAAATCTGCACGCTGGGATTTATGCTACATTTTCTTTGGTGTAAATGGATGCACGTAGTTTTAGGTGCTGGAATATCAGCTAAGCATATTCTATACACCATGCCTAAATCAAGGCGCCAATTACAGAATACACTTAAGCGGAAATGTTTACCGCATGGATTTTTTAGGCACCATATATAGAATCTGGCGCATAATCCCGGATTCTATGTCGCACGCCTAGAGTTATGTGCAGTTCTATGCGTAAATCTAGGTATATTCTATAACTACTCGCATAGATTAATTTTTTTAACAAGCTGTTATGTGCTGTTAACAGATCTTAACAATCAATAATGAGCACTAATTGGCAAAAATTAAAATTTATGCACGTACATTGCTAAGCTTATTCTGTAATATACTGCATCTATATTCTAATGCATGCAGGCAAAAAGGGCTGTGCTTAGGGGCATGGAAATAGGTGTTTCATGGGCATTCCAAAATCTACATGCATTGTTATAAAATATGGGCCAGTGTGTGTAAATTTACACACAGGGATTTACACCAGCTTTTCATTGATGTAAATGAACACACATAGATTTAGTCACATGAATGCCTAAGCATATTCTAAATACCGTGTGTATATATGTACATGATATTTAGAATATGCTTAGGTGTAATTGCCTAACACGCATTAATTTTAGGCGCCTTATATAGAATCAGGCCCATAGTGTCTAAAACCTCTTCTGAAATACTGTTCCAATTATCTATCAAAGAGGCTTCACTACCATCATTGGTCTGTAATCTCTGGTGTATATGTGACCAAAAAAAGTCAGGAGATACATTTCCTCTAGTAACTATTGAAAGGGAAGTTGGAGAATTACATTTAGCCCTTACCTTCCAGGACATATTAGTAGTTTCAAATGAATGCACATTCATGCCACTTATTAAGTCTTTAAACTTGTTTTCTGTGTATTCTTGTGACATTTTGTCAGATGAACCACTATGGGCCTAATTCTATTAACGGCGCCTAAAAAATTGGCACCAATCAAAAACACGCTTCAGTGTATTCTATAAGTTGTGCTTAAAGTTAGGTGTGGTTTATAGAATACACCTAACCCTGTCCATGTGACTAGAATTTAAGTACAGCAAATCACGCCAATGAAAACCTGGTCCATGCCTAACTTTAGACATGGAGTGGGTTGTTCTATAATATTGCGCATTAATTTGAGGAATGCCCATGACCCGCCCATACTCCTCTCATAGCCACACCTCCTTTTGGGAGCCACACAGTAGAATTTACACAGACTACATTACAGAATATGCTTAGCGAGTAGTGCACATAAATTCTAATTAGTGCCAATTAGTACTGATAATTTATTTATTTGTTGCATTTGTATCCCACATTTTCTCACCTATTTGCAGGCTCAATGTGACTTACAATGTTCCATCATGGCATTCACCATTCAAGAGTAAAGAAACAATTGGTATTAAATGAAGAACAAGTATAACATAATAGAGTTGAGCAATCCGGTATAAAAAGAAAACAGTCAGAGTAACAGGTAAGTAGTGATGTGATAGAATTCCTATTATTGATCATTGTGGTATGCCTTATTGAAAAGATAAATCTTTAGTAATTTTCGAAAGTTGAGTAGGTCATAAATAGTTCTCAGGTCAAGTGGTAGTGCATTCCACAGCTGTGTGCTCATGTAGGAAAAGCTGGATGCATGTGTTAGTCAATTATCAGCACTGATTGGCTTGTTAACCAATTGAGTTGCACATGCAAATCAGAATACACCTAGATTTGCGCACACAACTCTAGAGACACCATATAGAATCTGGGGGTATATTCTTAAATGTATGTTGTTTATGTGAATATAACCTTAGTGGTGAAAGAAATAACACTAGATTCCCCAAAATTAAAAACTTTATAAAAATATTCTAAACTATTTATAATAAATTAAGGTCTAAAAACTCAAAAAGCCCCAGAAGGACCTGTCTAATTGGTAATGGAATACACAACTACTTTGGATTTTGATCATGACATGCGGTGCAAAGAAAAGCTACGAGAATGGTATGGGATTTGTGTTCCAAGATGCATGAAGAGAGACTTGCTGACCTGAACATGTATACCCTGAAGGAAAGGAGGAACAGGGGTGATAGGATACAGACGTTCAAATACTTGAAAGGTATTAATCCGCAAACGAATCTTTTCCGGAGATGGGAAGGCGGTAGAACGAGAGGACATGAAATGAGATTGAAGGGGGGCAGACTCAAAAAACATGTCAGGAAGTATTTTTTCACGGAGAGGGTGGTGGATGCTTGGAATGCCCTCCCGTGGGAGGTGGTGGAGAAGAAAACGGTAACGGAATTCAAACATGCGTGGGATATGCATAAAGGAATCCTGTGCAGTAGGAATGGATCCTCAGAAGCTTAGCCGAAATTGGGTGGCAGAGCAGGTGGGGGAAGAGAGGTTGGTGGTTGGGAGGCGAGGATAGTGGAGGGCAGACTTATACGGTCTGTGCCAGAGCTGGTGATGGGAGGCGGGACTGGTGGTTGGGAGGCGGGAAATACTGCTGGGCAGACTTGTACGGTCTGTGCCCTGAAAAAGGCAGGTACAAATCAAGGTAAGGTATACACATATGAGTTTATCTTGTTGGGCAGACTGGATGGACCATGTAGGTCTTTTTCTGCCGTCATCTACTATGTTACTATGTTACTATGTGATGAAACTGAAGACTGAGGCTCACAGACCTACTAGGCATATGTACTTGTTAGAGCACATTCAGTTCGCTAGAGCTTCTTAAAAAATTTAGTCATACTAAATTGATTTAATGTGCATTAACCTATGAGTTAACACATGTTAAGTCAATTAGGACTTCTTGTACTAAGCGATGGTAAAAAGGGCCCTGCAGTGGTGTCAGCACATGGGTTTGCCATGCACCGAGACCCCGTTTTACTGCAGCCAGTAAAGGGCTTTTTTTCAATGGATGGAAATGGTCATGTGGTAAGTTAAACACTTGTCATGTAGCCATTTTCTAGGGGAGCCCTTTCCGTCTTCTATTTAGGAGGTGGTAAGGGCTCCTGTGGTAGCCTGGTGGTAATCAGGCAGCACCACTGGGCATGCCCCCAGCACTAGAAAATACAAAAATATTTTCTAGCGCCAGGAATAGTGTACAGTTGGGGTTAGAAATCCCGCCGGGCACCCCCGGGAGCCCAGCAGTAGAGCCAACTTGCTAACCGGCGAGTCTGTGGTAGGCTTGTCGTGCTTTGGTGAAAGGGCCCCTTAGTGTATGTTAAAGGTTCTACTACTACTACTACTATTTAACATTTATATAGCGCTACAAAGCGTATGCAGCGCTGCACAAACATAGAAGAAAGACAGTCCCTGCTCAAAGAGCTTACAATCTAATAGACAAAAATAATAAAGTAAGCAAATCAATTAATGTGTAGAGGAAAGAGGAGAGGAGGGTAGGTAGAAGCGAGAGGTACAAGTGGTTACAAGTCAAAAGCAATGTTGAAGAGGTGGGCTTTCAATCTAGATTTAAAGATGGTCAAGGATGGGGCAAGACGTAGGGGCTCAGAAAGTTTATTCCAGGCGTAGGGTGCAGCGAGACAGAAGGAGCGAAGTCTGGAGTTGGCAGTAGTGGAGAAGGGAACAGATAAGAAGGATTTATCCATGGATTGGAGCGCACGAGAAGGGGTGTAGGGAAGGACGAGTGTGGAGAGATACTGGGGAGCAGCAGAGTGAATACATTTATAGTTTAGTAGAAGAAGTTTAAACAGGATGCAAAAACGGATAGGGAGCCAGTGAAGCGATGAGCATTAAATATTTCTATGAAAACAAATGTGTGAAATGAACTGAAACAAGTCTGAAAACTAGGGAAAATAATAGACAAAAAATGAATAAAATATTTTTGACCTGTCCACGTCTCTAAATCCTGCTAAACTCATAAATAAATAATTGTACCTACTCATAGATAGATTAGTCTTTGAGAAGTTGGTGGGATAAGTTTTGAGAACCCAGCTGTCATTTCCAGAAGAGTTGCCATGAACTGTAGGGACCACATGACTCTCACTAGATTCTTCAAGTCTACCTGTATGGCCCATAAGTTTTGTTGGACCTGGACCAGTTCAGACCCAGCAGCCATGTGACAGCCTGAGTTTGTGAGAGGAGAATTATCTCCTTTCCCTGAGATAGGAAATTTTGTGAGAGGCATGGGGTCTGTCTGTGGGACTAGTTTCAAAATTAACTCTATGGGATGGCCTTCCTTCCTCCCAACCTCTCTATGCAAGTTAAGGGAGACCCTATGGAGACAGTATCAGCAGGGGAAGGGAATCTTACAAAGATATACCCAGTGGCCAGTGATGGATATGTTGGTCTATTCTTCATTGCATCACTCTATGCATAGGTCACATTAGGAATAGTGGCTTCAGAATTTTAATCATTTTAAATACACAGGGGCTATTCCTGGAGTCACTTTTTAAACTTTGGGGCCCTTTTACTAAGCTGCGGTAAAAGGGGGCCTGTGCTAGCATCAGCATGTGTTTTTGACGCAAGCTGAGGCCCCTTTTTACCACAGTGGGTAAAAGGCTGTCCATTTTTGATGAAAAGAAATGGCTGTGCAGTAAGTGAACCACTTACCGCACGGCCGTTTTGGTGAGAAGCCCTAACCGCCACCCATTGAGATAGCAGTAGGGGATCCCACGCTATGCCAGTTGTAACTGGGCAGCGTGTGACAAGTTCAGGAGCTACAAAAATCAAAAAAATTCCTGTAGCGGTGGAAATAGTGCACGCTGGGGGTGGAAACTGCTGCCAGGCCCCTGCGGTAGCCTGGCAGTAGTTCAGGATTGGCGTACAGCAAGCCTGTTGCTACACGCCAACCCTTTAGTAAAAGGGCCCCTTTGCAAGTTGTGTTATTCATTGAGATTTAACACCTCAACTGATATTGTTAACTTTCCCTGGGAACTCTCGCCCACTAACCCAAGAGCTTATGGGATGCTGTCAAAGGGGCTGTCACAGTTTAAAAAATTATAAAGTAAAAAACTAAGTTAGAGAAAGGAAGAGAACCAATCAATCAAACAAACACACTCTGACAGGTCAAAAACAAAAACTAACAGGTTAATGAAAATCACATTGTTAATCAAAAATACTTATTAAGAGCAACTATACAGAGAAGAAGGAAAAAGCCTCAGGGACCACTGATTTAGATTGTAAGCTTTTTTCAGCAGGGACTGTCTTTTCTTCATGTTCAATTGTAAAGCGCTGCGTACGATTGGTAGCGCTATAGAAATGATTTATAGTAGTAGTAGTAGTATTTCATCGTGTGCAGATAAGCTTTTTTTTTTTTGTCTACATATGGATTAGCAGTTTGTTTCCTGCACTGCACAGAGCACTAATTACAAAGGAGAGAGCAGGCTTTTTATGCCAATGAGGTTATCAATAGAAATCAAACAAAATAAAACATGGAAAAGAAAATAAGATGATACTTTTTTTATTGGACATAACTTAATACATTTCTTGATTAGCTTTCAAAGGTTGCCCTTCTTCGTCAGATTCGTCAGACGAAGAAGGGCAACCTTCGAAAGCTAATCAAGAAATGTATTAAGTTATGTCTAATAAAAAAGGTATCATCTTATTTTCTTTTCCATGTTTTATTTTGTTTGATTTCTATTGATAACCTTAAGAGTGGACTAACACGGCTACCACACTCCTATGCCAATGAGGTATTTACTTAAATTCTTATTGCTGTGAACGTTTAACGGAGGTTTTCCTTCCTCTCTGTTTATTTAGGTGCTCTTAATATATATTTTTGATTATCAATGTGATATTCATTAACCTATTTGTTTTTGTTTTTGACCTGGGGGTGTGTAACTGGTGACAGTTTAAAAAATTGCCATCCCACTTCTGGATCATTTAAAAAAGTGTGGGTGCCTCAACAGAGCCATTCTGCAGTCCCAAACCCAAACCCTGTCACAATATGTCAAAGTTCCATTTCCCCAACCCCTAATCCTTTCAAAATATCAAATATAAATAAGGGGAAAGTAATTTTTTTTGCACCTGGAGGCAATCCAGAGGCCAGGACAGCTTCAGGGAGTGCTGGCAAGTTATAAGGAGGAAGCCTGGAGGAGTTTTGGCCTGGGTGAGGCAGAACTGTGATTAGGTCTCAACTAGGACTGGGATTGGGCCTGGGGAGCCAGAGGCAGGATTGAAACCCAATCAGGACCAGGAGGTAGCCTAGAGTGAAGAAAATAAGAAAAGGGAGTCACAGTTTAAAAGTGAACTGGGACCAGCAAGAATATAAAGAAACAGTGATGATTTTTCTTACCCCCCCCCCCCCCCCACCTCCAAAATTGCAGTTAGGACCTTGGGATGCTTGGATTGGATCTGAAGATGCTTGAAACATATGAGGGAGGTAAGAAATATTGATTGGACTTAGTTTTAGTAAGTTTGGATTTGATTTAAAAGGCCCACAGTTAAAATTTTAATATGTACGTTAGTGCTTAACAGAAGTGTTTTTGAGTACAGAACTTGAATTTTTATAGAACGGTTCTTAAAGTAGTTTAAATGGTCTGGGGAGCATTAATTTGAAATTTGGACTTGAAGGCATGCAATGAAGCAACTAAGTAGTAAATTTAAAACAAATTGGAGAAAATATTTATTCACTCATCATATAATTAAACTCAAATTCATTGTCAGAAATGTGAAAAACAGTTAATGTGGCACAATTTAAAAAAGATTTAGGGCCTTCTTTACTAATCCACTCTGTAGGCACGCAAACTCTTTAGCACACGCTAAACATTAGCGTGTGCTAATGCTATAGACACCCATAGGAATATAATGGGTGTCTCTATTGTTAGTGCACACTAAAAAGTTAGCGTGTCTAAGGCAGGGGCATAGCTAGGTGGGGCCATGGTGGTATGGGCCCCCACAGATTTAGCACTGGCCCCCTCTACTTTTGACCCCCCCCCTGGCTACTGACCCTCCCCCGCCACTTTTGATCCCCCCTCCTGCCGCTGACCCTCCCCCGCCACTTTCGATTCCCCCGCCGCCGACCCTCCCACATCGCCACCAGCCAAAGTCTTCTTCAGCGCCGGTCTCCAGTGCCTTCGCTGATCTGTTTCTGTCAGTCCTGACGTCCTGTGTGCACGTCCTGTATGTAGCCCCTTGCAGGACGTGCATGCATGATGTCAGGAGTCAGAAACAGATCAGCGAAGGCGCCAGAGACTGGCGCTGAAGACCTTGGCTGGCGGGGGTTGGGGACCCCTGCCAGCAAAGGTACCTGGCGGCGGTGATGGGGGAGGGGCGGCGGGAGGGGGGTTGAAAGTGGCGGGGGGTCGGCGGGCTAAACTGTACCCTCTCACCTCGGGCTCTGGACCCCCCTCCCGCCGAGGTCTGGCTACACCCCTGGTCTACAGTGCAGGTTAGTAAACAGGGCCCTTGGACAAGTTCCTAAAAGTCCACAAGCCATTATTAAGATGGACTTGGGAAAATCCACTGCTTATTCCTGGGATAAGTAGCATAACATCTGTTTTACTCTTTTGGGATATTGTCAAGTACTTGTGACCTGAATTGGCTACTGTTGGAAACAGGATACTGGACTTGATGGACCTTTGGTCTGTCCCAGAATGGCAATGCATATGTTATGTTCTTGTGTAGGATTGGTGCATGTGAGTATGAATGCAAGTTATTTTAAGAAAAAATGTTTTTTAGAGAAATGTTGTGACAAAAAAACATTTTTCTTGAATTTGAAATTCATGGAAATAGAAAGAGGTTTTTTTTCTTTATTTTATGTTATATCACCTGTAAAACCAAAGCTATTGAAGTGGTGTACATTTAGGTACAGTGGGTATTTTTCTGCCTTTTGAGGGCTCACAATATGAGTTTGCTCTTGAGGCAATGGACAGTTAAGTGATTACCCAAGAACACAAAGAGCTGCAGTACAATTTGAGCAGGGTTTCCCTGATTCTCCACCTGCTGCTCTAATCATTAAGCTATTTCTCTATTCCACTTGGATGATGAAAGTATACATACTTAAGGAACCATATTTTGGGAATATTGAGTGAAATTTGTGAAATTCAAGATCAATTTAATAGGAAAAGCCCTAAGCAGTTTGAACATGGCAACATTCCAAGCTGTATAGTTGTTAACCCTAACTAAAATCCAAAGCCATTACTCGATGCCTAATTGGTGTTGCCATGGAATTTCCATGGTAATAATTCTAAGTCGGAGGGGAAGAGTGCTCTTTTCCCTGGTAACAGAGCTGTGACATCGTCAGAAAGCTGGTAAGTGTGGACAGAAAAAAGCATCTGCTGAAAGGAAAATAAGCTCCAAATTTCCAAAAGGTTGTAAAGAAAAATCTTTGGGAAAAAGTTATTTGTGAATAGTGTGAATGAGAATTGAATGTTAATTTTGAGCAGCATGTGGAAAAATAGACCGCTTGTAGGGTGATCACTTTGTGAGTGAGAAATAATGTATATATACAGTGGAAAATCGATTTTTCCCAACTTCTTAATGCACATATTTAATCAATATAATAATTGTCAAAAAGAGAACAATTTCCTTTAAATAGAAGAAATCTATCATCTCTGTAAGTGTGTAAATACTTGAGTATGAACTGAATTTATAAAAATATTTCCATGGTTAATGGAGGGAAGAGATTAATTGAGACTGGAATTTAAGTATATTATAACCATTGTTTTAATTCAGGTGAAATAATTCCAGAGGCTTAGCATTAACCCTAGTGATTCCAGGATAATTCTTCATTAAATTTTAGTTGGAAAACTTTGGTATCTGGATAGAGAGGAACCATTAATTAAGGGGCCCTTTTACTAAGCCACATAAGCGTCTATGTGCACCCGTGTGCCAAAATGGAGTTACTGCCTGGCTATCATGTGGCTCTTGTGGTAATTTTATTTTTGGCATGCGTCCGATATGCGCATCCAAAATGTATTTTCGGGTGTGCGTATCAGACACATGCCAAGTGGGATTTGACGCGCATATGTCATAACTGCCCGGTTACCGCATAAGTCTTCACCGCTAGGTCAATGGCTGGTGGTAAGGTTGCAGACCCAAAATGGACGCCTGGCTAAAGAGGTTAGGGCTCTTCAGCTTGGAAAAGAGATGGCTGAGGGGGGATATGATTGAGGTCTATAAAATACTGAGTGATGTGGAGCAAATGGAGGTGAATCAATTTTTCATGGTTTCAAAAAGTACAAAGACCAGGGGACACTCAATGAAATTGCACAGAAATACTTTTAAAACAAATAGGAGGAAATATTTTTCACGCTAATAGTTAAGCTCTGGAACTCGATGCCAGAGGATGTGGTAACAGTGGTTAGCATATCTGGGATTAAAAAAGGTTTGGACAAATTCCTGAAGGAAAAGTCCATAGTCTGCTGTTGAGATAGACACAAGAGAAGCCACTGCTTGGTCTGGAATTGGTAGCATGGAATATTGCTATTTGGGTTTCTGCCAGATACATGTGACCTGGATTGGCCACTGTTGGAAGCAGGAAACTGGGCTAGATGAACCATTGGTCTGGCCTAGTATGGCTATCCTTATGTTCTTATGTCTGATTGTTTAAAGACTGTCACATCACTCAAGTAACCCCTGGCCAAATTGCCAAACCAGATCAGTGATTGGGAAAAGCCGAGCCTGAAGTAGACAGAATAGTGCATAGAAGAAACACTCTGCTTTATGATCTAGCCCCTCCTCTCAATGGAGTAGGAAGGGTCTACAGCATCCAGGGGCCAAATGTTTGTATTTTCTTCCCCCCTCCCCCACCATAGTCACCCAATCCAAGCTGAGAGCAGAAGAATGCAGCTGTTGGCATGGCAGACCTGACACTTCTTTATTTGAAGTATTTCACCCTTCCTGCCCACGGTACCTCCCCTGCCCATGTGGTGTATAACTTCCATAGGTTTCCACAGTACACCATGTAGTTCAAACAGTAGAAGAAGGGCTGCCATTCATGTCACTAACTCTACTCTTTTGCTGTCAGCTGGGATCAGGCTACAGGAGGGACCCAGGAAGAGAGGGGATGGAGGGTGCTTATGAGCAACAGGCAGAGGAATTGCTAGACTTTAAAAGAGGCAGGATTTAGGCCCAAAGAGTCCCAAGAGGTTATCAAGATGGGCTACCATTAAGATGTGTTATTTTACTGTTAACCCCAGTTATTAGTCTAGGACTCATTGCATAAAATGGGACCTGGGCTCAAACAGCATGTTATTGGTAAAATTACCCATTTTAACAGTAGCCCAAGTTGATAACTACGCCTCTAAAGCACTGATCACAACTTCCTTCCTGCACAAGCACAGAGGAGCACACAGCGCCATACCAAGGGCTGTCTGAGCAGTATGGCCTGCACATGGAGCCACTAAGGAGGGGTGCAATAATTGCTCCCAGCCCACCATCTCCTCTCATTGGCAATTGCCAGAGTGGGCAGGAAGGGAAAGGGGCAGTGAATGAGTTGCACAGGGCACAACTATGGCTCATGTACAGTCCTGAGAGTAGATGAGTAGCCTAGTGGTGAGAGTACAGAAGCTAGTGTTCAAATCCTGCTTCTCCCACTGATGCTTTTTGGTGACCTGCATGTAAATTGCTTTGGTTATAACACAGAAAGGCACTATATCAACAAACTAAAAAAAAAAAAAAAAAAGTAAAATGAAAAAAAAAAGAAGACACAGTTTAGGTATGTTTTCTTCTATTTCTCCTTGAGTTTGGATTTAGAAAAGAAGAGCAATCAAATCTAAAAAATTCAAAATCCCCAAAACTCCTGTTAAAAATACTTAGGACCCAATATCCAGCCCATGGTGGGTAAGCTCCTTACAGCCATGTAGGGCAGGATTAACCTTTCTGAGGGCCCTAGGCAAACAAGCTCATTTGGCCCCCAATTATAATATCAGTACATTTTAAACTCCCACTATCAGGGCCTGGCCTGGATCTGGCTGCAGAGGAACACCAGCAACAAGTAAGAAGTGTTGCTCACTGACCCCTCGTGGCCACTGAAGGGAAATACACAACAGATAATAGACAAACCTCTGTGGGGAGTGGTAGCCCTTCCTCCCATTCTTCTTTCTGTCACTAGTTCACTTACCATGGCAAAAAGGTGCCCTTGGGAGCCATTGAATTAGCACATCTGAGAGGGCCTCTCCTTAATGTTTGGGCCCAAAGCAATGCCTAGTTTGCCTATACTTTAATCCTTCCTTGCTGCCACAGGCTGAACTAACTCCAGATAGTCAATTTAGGGGCATACAAGGCTCTTGGCATTAAATATTGGCACAAGAGAAAGAACTCAGATTTGCATAAGGCAGATACTTGGAGTTCAAAAGAAAGACTGGAGTCCAGAATCATCCTAGATAATGGAAACTAAAAACTGGAAAGATTGTGGTATCAAACAATGAAACAGACCAAATTGGAAATGAGAGATGTCCAGTTAACCAACAGGTTTAACACATGATGGTGGTCTTAAAGCCACTGGGCGACTACATGTAAACAACTTTGAAGAGGCAATAAGTCTGGATTAAGTAGGCTAACCTTGTAGAGCAACAAAACGTCATCTGTATATATATGGAAAGAGACATTAAAGTCTTGAATAAGAGTAGCAAGTGGACTTTTAAAAATATTAAATAGGAGAGGGGAAAGTATGGAGCCTTGTGACACTCCACATGTTAAGGGTTTGTCAACAGAAATAGAATTATTAATAGTAACCCAAAATGAACGATCAGTAAGAAATCACGTAAACCAATGCAAGACAGTATCCATTATCCCTAGAGATTCTAGTTGAGAAAGTAATACTGTATGGTCTACCAGGTCAAATGCCACCAAAAGATAAAGTGAAATTGCCAAGGTAATGTAATGACTGTCTAGGTGGGATCGGACTTACCTCAGAATGGACGCTAAGATAGCTAGCAAGTAAGGGGTCAAGTACAGGTTAGATAATTTAATCCAGGATGATGAAATGACTCAGTGATGAAGTGTCACCTAGTAATGTCATCAATTGATAAAATGTCCCAGTGATGTAAGCAAAACAAATTTGCTGATGACACAAAGTTATTCAAAGTCGTCAAATCGCAGGAAGGTTGTGAAAAATTACAAGAGGACCTTGCGAGACTGGGAGACTGGGTGTCTAAATGGCAGATGATGTTTAATATGAACAAGTGCAAAGTGATGCATGTGGGAAAGAGGAACCCAAACTATAGCTACGTCCTGCAGGGTTCAGCGTTAGGAGTCATGGACCAAGAAAGGGATCTAGGTGTCAATGTGCTGCTGCGGCTAGGAAAGCAAATAGAATGTTGGTTATTAGGAAAGGGATGGAAAACAAAACCATGACTCTCTTACTCAGTACCCTCACTTACTACTCTATCCTTTATCCTCACCTCTTTATTCCCCTACCCTTAATTGTTCTGTCTCATGTCTTATCTAGATTGTAAGCTCTTTGAGCAGGGACTGTCTTTTTTGAGTATGGTGTGCAGTGCGGCTTATGCCTTGTAGCGCTATAGAAATGATAAGTAGTAGTAGGAGGAGGAGGATATTATCCTGCCGCACCTCGAGTATTGTGTTCAATTCTGGTCGCCGCACCTCAAAGAAGATATAGTGGAATTAGAAAAGGTGCAGAGAAGGGCAACAAAGATGATACAGGGGAAGGGACGACTTCCCTATGAGGAAAGGCTGAAGAGGCTGGGGCTCTTCAGCTTGGAAAAAAGGCGGCTGAGGGGCGATATGATAGAGGTCTATAAGATAATGAGTGGAATGGAAAGGGTCGATGTGGAGCATCTGTTTACGCTTTCCAAAAATACTAGGACAAGGGGGCATGCGATGAAGCTGCAGTGTAGTAAATTTAGAACGAATCGGAGGAAAGTTTTCTTCACTCAACGCGTAGTTAGACTCTGGAATTCATTGCCGGGAAAAGTGGTTAGTAGAATTTAAAAAAGGGTTGAACGGCTTCCTGGAGGAAAAGGCCATAGAATGTTATTGAATGGACGTGGGAAAAATCCACTATTTCTGGGATGGGTGGGACAAATTGTTCTTTTGGCCGCTGTCGGAGACAGGGTACTGGGCTCGATGGACCCTTGGTCTGTCCCAGCATGGCGATGCTTATGTACTAATGTCTCATTGATGAAATATTATCATTAAGTGTCCCAGTGAGGAATTGACCCAAGTGATGGTATGTCATTGAGTGATAAAATGTCCCAGTGATGAAGCATATCAGGGATGAAATGTCACCAAGTAATAAAATGTCCCCATTAATGAAATGTCACAGGTGATGAAATGCCCCAGTGATGAAGTGTCTCAGTGATGAAATGTCCCAGTGATGAATTGTCCCAGTGATGGAATGTCACAAGTGATGATGTGTCCCAGTGATTAATTGTCACAAGTGATGATGTGTCCCAGTGATTAATTGTCACAGGTGATTAAATGTCTCAGTGATGAATTGTCACGTGATGAAATGTCCCAGTGATGAATTGTCCCAGTGATGGAATGTCACAAGTGATGATGTGTCCCAGTGATTAATTGTCACAGGTGATTAAATGTCTCAGTGATGAATTGTCACGTGATGAAATGTCCCAGTGATGAATTGTCCCAGTGATGGAATGTCACAAGTGATGATGTGTCCCAGTGATTAATTGTCACAAGTGATGATGTGTCCCAGTGATTAATTGTCACGTGATGAAATGTCCCAGTGATGGAATGTCCCAGTGATGAAGTGTCTCAGTGATGGATTGTCACGTGATGAAATGTCCCAGTGATGAAGTGTCTTGGTGATGAATTGTCCCAGTGATGAAGTGTCTCGGAGATGAAATGCCCCAGTGATGAAGTGTCTCGTGATGAAATGTCCCAGTGATGAAGTGTCCCAGTGATTAATTGTCACAAGTGATGATGTGTCCCAGTGATTAATTGTCACAGGTGATTAAATGTCTCAGTGATGAATTGTCACAGGTGATGAATTGTCCCAGTGATGAAGTGTCTTGGTGATGAATTGTCACGTGATGAAATGTCCCAGTGATGAAATGTCTCAAGTGATGGATGGTCCCAGTGATGAATTGTCACAGGTGATGAATTGTCCCAGTGATGAAGTGTCTTGGTGATGATTTGTTCCAGTGGTGGAATGTCTCGGTGATGAAATGTCCCAGTGATGAAGTGTCTCGGTGATGAAATGTCCCAGTGTTGAAGTGTCTCGGTGATGAATTGTCCCCGTGATGAAATGTCACAAGTGATAAATTGTCTCAGTGATGAAATGTTTGTGATGAAATGTCTCAAGTGATGGATGGTCCCAGTGATGAAGTGCCCCAGTGATGAAATGTCCCAGTAATGAAATGTTGTAAGTGATAAATTGTCCCTGATGAAGTGTCTCAGTGATGAAATGTCTACAGGTGATAAAATGTCCCCATGATGAAATGCCATCAAGTGATAAACTATCCCAGTGAAGTCTCAGTGATGAAATGTCCCGATAATATAATGTCACCTGGTGATAGTGTCATCGAGTGATGAAATGGCATTGTGATGAAATAAATACCCAGTGTTGAAATGTCACCAAGTGTCAGGTCTCTAGGGGAAATGTGAGCCCTTGGGCCGCTGTCACGGAGGTGGCAGCAGCAGGCAAAACCACCCAGCAGGAGACAGGCAACCCTAAGACGGGCTGAAGTAGACAGGACTGGAGTGGCTGGGCTGGAGCTGAAGAGGAAAGCAACTAGGAATCCAGGAACAACATCCTACAGCAGGGTTCAGGCTTGAGAAGCAGGATACAGGATACTCAATACAGGCTTCTTCCACAGGATTCGGGAAACTGGTACAGCTTGACTGGATCCGGGTTCACCCAAACACTAGGCAGGCAGGGTGTCCATGGCAGCTTAACTTGGCAGGGAAGAGGACACAGGAGCCACAAACAAGCTAAGCTCAAGGGAATGGGAATGACTGATACGCTTGCCAGAGGAAGGGTTAGACTGGAGCTACAGTAGCTAACGGATAGAAAGGAGAGAAATGGCTGCAGCATCAGCCGCTAACCAACCTCAGACAGGGAGCAGAGCCACTGCACAGGGATAACAGAAAGGCTAGAAGCCCACAGAGAATAATATACACAGGAAGGCTGAAAGCTTACAGGTCAGAGAGATACACCCAGAAAGGCCAGAAGCCCACAGAAAGGCTGGAAACCCCCAGGCTGCAGTAATACAGCCAGCAGGCCTGGAAGCCCACAGATAAAAGGGATATACACAGATAGACTGGAGGCCCTCAGAGCAATGGGCACCGAAGGGCTGGAAGCCCACAGAGCAATAAAACCCAGAGCAGGAAAGCAAGAAGCCCACAGGTAAGTAATAGACTAGGCAGAAAGCCTATGAGCAATAATACCCTGAGCCAGAAGGCAAGGCCCACAGGTGACAGTAACTAGCAAAGCAGAAGGGCTGGAAGCCCGCAAGAAAAGACAAGGAAAGCTAACTGTGCAAACAGCACACTAACCTTGGGACCTAAAGCACTGCGTAGGCATTGGCAATGCAAAGGCACTGAAGACTAGAACACCAGTTCCTTAAGAAGGCCCTGACAGATGAGGTCACCCCTTCAGGCCACAGGCAGGGAGCATACAGAAGCCCAGAGAGACCTAACCCACACAGGTGTAGTCTAGTGAGGTAAATAGTGTCAGGCTGGAAGCAGCCAGCCCACCCAGCCTGAGACAGAGCTGCCTCAGGAAAAGCCCACTGAAGTACAGAGAGGCCCAATACACACAAGTGTAGAGTAGTGAAGCAATTAGAGCAGCCAGCCCACAGAAACAGAGATAGAGCTAACTCAGGAACAGTATACTGAGGCACAGAGAGGTTAAACCCACACAGGTGCAGTATACTGAGGCAATCAGCACCATGCTGGAAGTGGCCAGCACCCAGAGACAGAAACAGAGCCAACTCAGAAGTAGACAGAAACCAGCACAGACACTGATTCCCAGAAATAGGGTAAGTCTGAGGGTGGTCACGACCACAGACGTGACACCAAGCGATGAAATGTCCCAGTGATGAAATGTCTTAGTTAATTTGACTTATTTGTTCTGAAGTGCTTGATAGGTCTTTTTTTGTTGTAGCAATTTCTCAATCAAGTGTTTTTATACAGTTTTCTACAGTAGACTCTTCAGACGGGCACGTTTAGCCTTGTCAAGTTGTTTAAAGCTACAATGAATAAAGAGTGTTTATCCATTATTTGGGTGTCCCTTGGTTTGTTTCTGAAGAGCGATCATCAATTTCTCACACCAGTTTTTTGTAAACATTAGTGTGTGGCCATTAATACCTGAAATGGGAATTTGGCTGTTGTCTAGCTGTTGTAAGAAATGACCCCTTGGCACACAGGAAAAACCCTCATGCTAAGGCCACTTTTCCCCATACGTTTGTAAAAAGACCCTTGAGAGAAGTGCATCTATAGAGGATTTCTCTATGAGTGGGAATGAGGTTGTGAAAAGTTTAGGTGTTCTGTACCGGATAGGAGGGGAGAGATTAGTAAGCTCGACTCAGGAGAGAGACCTTGGGGTGTTGGAGGATCTGAAGGTGAAGAAACAATGCGACAAGGCGACGGCCGTGGCCAGAAGGATGCTAGGCTGCGTAGAGAGGGTCGTAACCAGCAGAAGAAAGGAGGTGTTGATGCCCCTCTACAAGTCGTTGGCGAGGCCCCACTTGGAGTATTGTGTTCAGTTTTGGAGGCCGTATCTTGCTAAAGATGTAAAAAGACTGGAAGCGATGCAAAGAAAAGCTAAGAAAATGGTATGGGATTTGCGTTGCAAACCGTATGAGGAGAGACTTGCTGACGTGAACATGTATACCTTGGAGGAAAGGAGAAACAGAGGTGATATGATACAGATGTTCAAATATTTGAAAGGTATTAATCGCAAACTAACCTTTTCCCAAGACGGGAAGGCGGTAGAACTAGAGGACATGAATTGAGGTTGAAGGGGGGCAGACTCAGGACTAACGTCAGGAAGTAGTTTTTCACGGAGAGGGTGGTGGATATGTGGAATGCCCTCCCGCGGGAGGTGGTGGAGATGAAAACGGTAATGGAATTCAAACATGCATGGGATAAACACAAAGGAATCCTGTTTAGAAGGAATGGTTCCGTGGAATCTTAGTGGAGATTGGGTGGCGACGCCGGTAATTGGAAACAAAACGGGAGCTGGGCAGACTTCTACGGTCTATACCCTGATCGTGACTGAATAGATAGGGATGGGCTGGAGTGTAAATTTTAACGGGCTTCGATGTTAGCTTCAGAACTTAGTACAAGAACAGTACTGGGCAGACTTCTACGGTCTGTGCCCTGAGAAAGGCAAGGACAAATCAAACTCGGGTATACATATAAAGTATCACATACCATGTAAAATGAGTTTAAATTCTGTATGGACCGTACAGGTCTTTACCTGTCATCATTTACTATGTTTACTATGTTACTATATATTGGACCCAGAGCTGTCCTTAAACAAGCAGATTGCATCTGTTGTAAGGGCCTCATTTGTGAGTTTACAGTTGCTTAGTGTGTATTTGTTGGACCACAGGCACACATTTATAGATGTGTTTATTACTTCAGAGTAGGATTATTGCAGTAGTTTTAATTGTGTGCCTCTGAATTATCAGTTGCATATTTATTAATGAACAAGAAGTCCCCAGATCGTATTTCTTCTGTCTTAAACACACTCCTCTGATTGCTTATCCGTTGGTATTTCAAGCTCTATCTTTGAATGGACCTTTGCACCTGTGTGAGTTACTGCAGGTGCACAAGCCCTCAAGGAGGCTGTGGTCATCTCAGCAGTGAAGTTAAAGACTACCTGCTCATGGCAGTTTGTGGTACTCGGCTGCAAGTTATGGAATTCGTTGCTAATGGAACTGCAATTTGAGAGGTATTATCCATGGTTTTATAGTAAGGCATTTATGAGTAGAGTAAAGAGGAGCTGTTATGGACTTAAGGATGGTTACTGTTGGGAAATGTGTTGGAGGGGAAGGTGGATACATTTTCTTTATTGATTTGTAATATGGATGGAGGGGAGGGGCATATTTATAAATGACCTGGAGATGGGAGTAACTAGTGAGGTAATTAAATTTGCTGATGACATAAAATTATTCAAGGTTGTTAAATCGCAAGAGGATTGTGAAAAATTACAAAAGGACCTTATGAGACTGGGAGACTGGGCATCTAAATGGCAGATGATGTTTAATGTGAGCAAGAGCAAAGTGATGCACGTGGGAAAGAGGTACCTGAATTATTGCTATGTAATACAAGGTTCCACATTAGGAGTCACCAACCAAGAAAGGGATCTAGGTGTCGTTGTTGACGATACATTGAAACCTTCTGCTCAGTGTGCTGCGGTGGCTAAGAAAGCAAATAGAATGTTAGGTATTATTAGGAAAGTCCATTCTGAAAAGAGGCACCCCACATTCAGGCACCCAAACATTCGATAAAATGCCCTGCATCTTAACTCTATAGGTCCTATTGCTTAAAAAAACACCCTTAAACCAGTTAAATACTATACCCGTAAGTCCAATACTATCCAGTATGATGATTTTATAGGACAGAGGTTCATCATACTGGGCAGTCTTAAATTAACTGAACCCTTGCCAGATTCACATGTCTCGCTTCTCAAGATCATGATGTGCATCTTGAGAAGCGAGACATGTGAATCTGGCAAGGGTTCACATTATTGAAAAAGCTTCAGTACATTGGATTGCATTGAATGGTGGAATTATCTCTTTCTGAGAACCAAATATGAATAATAAATAGCAGTTAAGTCATGCCATATACCATCTTACACAAAGATCTGGCAGCCTCTGACTGACTTCATTAATTTACCTCATTGATATTAGACCATTCTTCAGAATTGATCCTTTTGCACATAATTGAATCATTATCTGTGTTGTTAAGTACCTTATTCAATGCAGCATCTATAAGAATATATTTACCATATTTTAGTCTAAATATCTATGTTTTCTTAACATTATTGTTGCTGTTGATATGGTGCAATATCTTTACTTCAACTCTAATTGCATTGTTGTTCTTTATCTTTGTAACTCTTGATTAAATATTCAATAAACCTATTTGAACTATATAAAAAAAGATGTGTTGGTTACAGTACACCTGTATCAGAGAAAGCAGTTGGAGAATCATGCTCAGGTTTCAGGTGTTACTCTAGGTCAGTTGTACATAGAAGAAAGGGAGGACGTGGGAAGGTGTAATAGAGGCATTTAAATTCCTCTGTGATATAAATGAACAGAAGGCAGATCTTTCAATTGGAAGGAAGTTCTGGAACAAGGGATCATAGGATAAAGGCGAAAGAGGATGGACTCAGGAGTAATCAAAGGATATACTTCTTTATAGCAGTGATTTTCTACCTTTTTTTTTCATCTCTTGGCACACTGAAAAGGTGTAAAAATGTAATGGACTGGCAGGGGTGAAATGGCTGAATCCCTTTGCATATCTCAGCAGGAGTGTAACAGCTAGGAAGCAGCCCACAGGGATTAATAGTATAATTTAGTTTTGAGGGAGGTAGTGTTATATTGAAATGGTGTCAATATTATTTCATTGATATGCGTTCATATTAATAATTTTTAAAGGTCCATTTGATATAAGTCATTGAGAAGGGAATTGAGATGTTTAGGTCAGGATGTGCTCAACTCATGTATTTTACCAAGGGTTCTGCCAAATGCAGAGCTTTTTGTAAAATATCAAGAAAGATGCCAGCAAATACATGAGTAACCTGTTCTGGGGCAGAGGGAGCAGGTAAAGTCACTTGTCTAACTCCTTTAGGTAGACTGAGACTGGTATGATTTGTTCAGACCATTTGTGAAATATATGTTTCCAAAACATGTCATAGTTACAAGAAGAGGATATTAACAAATCTCAACCACAGGCACTTTACAGACAAATTATATCAGGTTTTCACCCAGATAATAACAGAAGACAAATAATAGCAACTAAGGCATTCCTTTCTGGGTAAGATTAAATCAGGTGTAAGACTGCAGACATTCAGAAGTCCACAGACATCAGAAATTGATTCCCAAGTTTCTTATTTATTGAGCTGACTGAAGCAGATAAAATTTAGAAATCCCAGAAAGAGTGAGGAGATCCTAACTGAAAAGACTCAGTCAAGCTTGGTTAGAGGCCAAAAGGGACTACAGAAAGGAGATACTGCAGCATATATTGCATTTTAACTCCTGGGCAAACAAAAAGCTCAGCCTCAAAGTGGGCTGCAGCAGGTTTTGGGGATTTCTACAATGAAAATACAAGATATATTTGCAAACAATGGGTCTCTAATATAGGCAAATTTATTTCATACATATTCTTTGCAGTAATCCTGAAAATCTGACTGGCAATTCATGCTTTCAGGAAAGGCAGGGCCAGACTTATGCACCCTGTGACCCTGTAGTAGAGTGAACGGGCATGAGGCATGGAACTTCCACAGACACAGCTAAACCACACTGTAAAATAGAACAAAAATCTCATTGTTGAGTTGTGCATCAAATTATACAATCCTGACAGAAAAGTGAAGGAATGCAAAAAGAAACCAGAAAAAGAGATCCTTACGTGTAAGGCACAGTATAAAACTTTAATTACAAATAAAGTTGGTACGATTTATTGGATTTTGCGACTCCTGATGCAGACATCGCACCAAAACATGGCAGTGTCGTCTAGTTTTATTCATTGTACCACCTATATTTGTAATTAAAGTTTTGCATTGTGCCTTATACATAAAGTTCTCTTTTGCTGGTTTATTTTGCATTCCCTCACTTCTCTGTCTGGTTTGGAAGATTTGTAAAGGTTGTTTCCTTCTTTTGTTTTTGTGGACTCATTAATTATATACCCAGGCCTGCTTTCTACTACAGGCCTAGTAACTCAGAAGCAAACATAACCCTCTTGTAACTCACTTCAAGTGCAAAGGGATTGGTTCCTGCTAGGATACAGTTAGTCATCATGTACACAGGAATGGTCTGACTTCTATTAAGCCATATGGTCAGCATTTCACAATACAACTGAAAACTTTTCTACCTTGGCAACTCTTCTGGTTCCTTATCCAAGCTTATGAAGGTCTACCCTGAAGGGTTGTTCCTTCCTGCTCTCAGCCTCTCTGTTTTGCTTCCACTTTAGATTTCTTCCTTCCCCTAACTGGACCACCCCCTCCAGGCTATACAGTCTAGAGTTAGAACACTCTTAATGTGGCCTTGTAAGGGAATGTGCATAAGGAGAACCGGGCTTATTCTAAATACTACATCACAGGCCCCTAATCTGTAACATTTAAGAGGCCCCCCCTTAGGTTTATAATGTGAGGGTTCTAAGCTGTAGTTTGCCTAACATATATATATATCTGGCACTGAGGAGAAGGTTAAGAAGCACTTTGCTAGATAACAGCAAATTTCCATGCTTAAACAGGAATCAGCTGCCTTTTGCAGAACTGAAACTACAGTTCTAAGTTCGAAAATTGTATGGGGCCTCTCTCCACAAACAAACACAATTCCCTCACAGCTATGAAACACATACTTCTGTTATGTAGGGGCTTCATAGTATGATATATCGGGACAGGAGAAAATCCAGTTCTGTATCTGCATTTTGGTTGCTCACTGTCCCCTAACAAAAGAATATCTCTTCCTGAATCATGTGTTCAATAGAAAGAGCAGCAACTTCAATCAAAATAGAGATATCCCTGACAATTACATACAGCAGGTATGTGCATTCATTTTGAAGTGAAATGAAAAACCACAACAAAACAGGTTGAAAATATTCCCAGTGAAATTTGCTCCTTTTTGTTTTGTTTCATTTTTAGTGAATTTTATTTGCAAATAAATTCCAAAAAGATCATGTAAGTACCATTCCTGAGATATGGAGTCTCAGTTTTGTTTTTTGTTTTTTCGTTAACCACATAGGATTTATATTATTTATCAAAAGAAACAACAAATATTTTTGTACTGGAACTTTTTCTAAGTTTCCAAATTTATTTTAGTCTTGCTATCCCGCAAATCAAACAGTATATGTATGCGACTTATAATTCTTAAAAAAAAAAGTCAGAAAGCGAAAGAGTGAAATGAAGAAGAAAAGAAGAAAACAGCAAAGGTAAAGCAGCAGAGGAAGAAAGAAACTGAACTATAATAAACGATAGGAAAGGTGGAAATTAGCAGGGACAGAGAGAAGGAAAATACATTTGAATTGGTTTGCTGGCCAACAGACCCATCCCACAGGGAATTTTATGTAAATGCAAAGGCATCTTCAAAAAGAAATGTTTTAAGATCTGTTTTAAATTTGGCTAAGGAAGTTTGTGATCTAAGATAGAGGGATATAAAAACTTATAAATAGCAAGTGACCGACTCTTCTGCAAATGCGCAGTAGAGACTTCCCTCTCTGTCCTGCCCCCGCGTCAAGACGTGATGACGGAACAGAGAGGGAAACTGCGCTGAGGAGTGCACCACACGGAAGGGGAGGGAGGGAACCGCCAAGGTTGCTGCTACCATTCCCCCCCCCCCCCGGGTCGCCGCCGGACCCCCTCCACCCGGGCCGGGCCCTCTCTTCTCCACTGAACTTACAGCGCCAAAATTACAGCAAGCAGATCAGCTCCCATCGGCCTTCCTTCCCTGCCTGTGTCCCGCCCTCGCCGACGTTACGTCACACGAGGGCGGGACACAGGCAGGGAAGGAAGGCCGACGGGAGGCAATCTGCCTGCTGCGGTTTCGGAGGTAAGGCTCTGTACGTTTAATGGAGAGGAGAGGGCCTGGCCCGGGTGGGGGGGGGGCGGCGGTGGCAACCTCAGGGGGGGAAGGGGGAAGAGCAGGAGAAATGCTGGACATGGGAGGTCTCAGAAGGAGGGGGGCCTTGGAGCTGGGAGGGAGGAGGGGACTTGGAACTTGGGCCTTGGAGCTGGGAGGGGAGGGGCCTTGGAGCTGGGAGGGAGGGACAGAGGGCCTTGGAGCTGGCAGGGAAGGAGGGAGGATGCTGGACATGGGAGGTCAGTAGGAGGGGGGGCTTGGAGCTGGGGGGATGAACAGAGGGGGGCCTTGGAGCTGGCTGGGAGGGAGGGATGGAGGGGGGCCCTTGGAGCTGGGAGGGAATGGGGCCTTGGAACTGGGAGAGAGGGTGGGGGGCCTTGGAGCTGGGAGGGGAGGGGGGGAGGGAGGCCTTGGAGCTGGGAGGGAGAGACAGAGGGCCTTGGAGCTGGCAGGGAAGGAAGGAGGGTGGGGGCCTTGCAACTGTGGGGGGGGGGGGGGGGAGAATGGGGCCTTGGAGCTGGGAGGGAGGGAGTTAGACATCAAAATAGAACATACCAATACTCGCCCGTTTTAACGGGCTTAATGGCTAGTTGCATTCCATAAAGTAGGACTTACAACTGAAAAAACTGACTCATGTTTAATATCATGTCTAATATGATGAAAAGATGGAACCACCAGAAGATGTTATTGAGAAGAGCAGAGCACACAGTAAGGGACGTATGGAGTTAGTGTATGAGGCAGAAAAGAAGGAGTTTCTGAGCTTTTAGTTGTGAAAAACAAAAGAAGAATTTTGTAGGTAATTATACATGTGATAGGTATCCAGTGTGCATTTTTAAGAAGTGGGGGCTATATGATCGTGTTTCCTTAAACCTGTGATTAATTTGATAGAAGTATTTTGAACATGTTGCAGACAATGTAGATCTTTTTGCTGTAAGCCTTTATATAGGGAATTGCAGTAATTCAATTGTGAGAGGTCAAGGAAGTGAACTAGAATATTGAGAGCCAAGGGATGAAGAAGTGTCTTGATACAACGCATCAAACATAGTTTGAAAAAGCAATGGCAGATCAAGGTTGAAAGTTGAGGTTCAAAGCTTAAAGTATGATCCAAAAAATATCAAGAAGCTTTAGGGAAGAGACCAGAGGACCTTTACATTACAAAGCATCAATGGTGCAGCTAGTGACTGATCAGATGTAGTAGAAAACAATAGGACCTTAGATTTTTTTTTTCAGGTTTAATTTCATCCTATTATCATTGAGCCAGTTGATAATGTGTTTAAATTTGTCATTAAGGATATGTATTTCCTGAGGATTAGATGGATTCAGTGGCATCAGTATTTGGATGTCATCAGCATATATAAAACCCGTAAGTCCTATGGATTGGAGAAGAGTAAGGAATGGTGACAATAAAATATTAAATCAGGGCAGTGCCAATATAAAGCCCTGAGGGACTCCACATGTAAAAGAATATGATCCAAAAAGTGTATCTCAATGACATTCTTGATATTCTCGAGATGAAAGACATATTGTAAATCAGTCTAATACTGGGCCCATGATACCAATGGATTGAAGTCGTTGAAATAGAATTGTATAATCTACAAGATCGAATAAATATACCCTAGCTAAGATAATATTTAACCATCTCTCTGACCTCATGTGCAACTTTCTTTAAATTAGTCACCTTATTTTCTAACTCTTACCTATCAATGTGTTCCATTGTTGCTTTACCCATCACTCTCAATTAAAATGTTCTATTACGTATTGTGTTGGCATTGTAAGTAGTATACTCTACCATACTTTGCATTATTATTTGAATATTTTTACTGCTATAATTGCCTATTGCTCATGTTTTATGTATTCTTAACTGTACACCGCTTTGAGTGAATTCCTTCAAAAAGGCAGTAAATAAATCCTAATAACAAATAAATAAATAAAATGCAGCCGAGAGATCCAAAGAGAGTAAGAGCACAGAACTAGCTTGGTCTAAGTGATAACGAACATATGTGTTGACTCCTAACAATAAGGTTTCTGTACTGTAATGAAGTCTGAACCCAGTTTGGTTTGGGTGAAGCACATTTGAATGAATCAAATTGACTAGTGTTTAGAGCAGTGGACTGGAAAGCACAGGTTAAAATCCCACTTTCCACGAATCTTCTTCTTATGATCTTGGACAAGTCACTTAGCTCTCCATTTTCAAACTGAGGGGGTGATGTTCAGAAGCATTTAAGCAGTGGATGTTGATCTCATGAAGTTTTTTTAAAATCTTAGCTTTTACATAGATTAATTTTGACCATATAAATTTACTCAACCAAAATAGGGTAGGATTTGGGGAAGGATGAAAAGCAATATAGAAAGCAGCAACATTTAGTCACTATGGGGGAAATTCAATAAACGACGTCCAAGTTAGGCACTGGGATGATCCATGCTAAGCTAATATTCTGTATAAGCCCACCTCTTTAACATTGCTTTTGACTCATAACCACTTGTATCCACGCGCCTCCACCTACCCTCCTCTCCTCTTTCCTCTACACATTAATTGATTTGTTTGCTTTATTTTTTGTCTACTAGATTGTAAGCTCTTTTAGCAGGGACTGTCTTTCTTCTATGTTTGTGCAGCGCTGCGTACGCTTTGTAGCACTATAGAAATGCTAAATAGTAGTAGTAGTATAGGGCGCTCTGCATAGAGCCTTTAACATAATATTAGCATAGGGAAAGGAAAGGAAAAGGGGATGGGACTTGATATACTGCCTTTCTGTGGTTACAAAGTGGTGGACATAATATATATTATTATTATTATTTGTTACATTTGTATCCCACATTTTCCCACCTTTTGCTGGCTCAATGTGGCTTACATATAACTGTTAACAGTGTTAGCTGATTACGGTTTGAACAAATACATAGTATGAATTAATACAAAGTGATAATGTGGTATAATGAGGTATATGTATGGTAGGAAACAGTTGGGAGGAACTTAGAAAGGGAAAGGGGGAAGAAGAGTCAGGTAATATCCGTTGCAGTCTTTGGTTATGTTGTGTGGCAAGTGTCCAGGAATTTTTATGTTGGTTGGTGGGGTATGATCTTCTGAAAAGGTCTGTCTTTAGTGCTTTCCGAAAATTTAGGTGGGCGAGCGTAGTTTTTACTGCTTTTGGCAATGCGTTCCATAGTTCCATATAAGTACTTATTTTATACCCAGGACAATGGAAGGTTAAGTGACTTGCCCAGAGTCACAAGGAGCTTCAGGGGGAATTGAACCCAGTTCAGAAGGATCAAAACATGCTGCACTAACCACTAGGCTACTTCTCCACTCCACTTAGTACACAATTTGCATCTAACTTTGGGTGTGAGCACTTTCACCTGCTAAAGGCCCAACTAATGGCAGTGAAGTGCACAAATACAGGTATTCTATAACATCATGCCTAAAATCTGAGAATGCTCCTGACCCACCCATGCTCCCTTTGGAGTTTCATGCTATGAAATTTAGGCACACATGTTACAGAATAGGGTGTAGAGCTGATCTGTGCTCCTAATTAGAGTCAATTAAGTGCTTGTGAACTCCAATTACATTTAGATCTGGGATCTGTGCCCAAATTTGGGCAACTTATACAGAATCCAGAGGTAGGTGTATAATTTGTGCATTCAACTGTGGATGCAGAAGTGGCAGAAATAATATTGGGGCTGATATTCAGACCAAGGGAGGCAACTCGGCAACAGTCAGCAGCGAGATCAGAAAGTCAACACTGGCCGTATCCGGCAACCAGCTTGAACTTCCGGGGGTTTTTTTTTAGGCTGCAATTAACATAGCCGGTTAGGCCGATATTCATCGGCTGACCGGCTAAGTTATAGCGGCCAAAGATAGACCTGCTATTTATGCAGGTCTATTTGGCTACTTAACTTATAGCTGGTCATCCGATGAATATTGGTGCTAACCTGTCACATTACATAGCCGCTGAGCCCCGGATTCTATATAGTACGTTTAGATTTAGGCACCAAAATTGGCTTGGATTCTGTAACACTGCACGTAACTTAACAAGTTTAACAAGCTAATAAGCACTGATAACAGTACTTAAGCAATAATGAGCACTAATTGGCACTGGTTACAATTTATAATCATGTGCACCAAACTTCTAATGCACCCAGACAAAAAGGGGCATGGTTATGGGCGTTTTATGGGCATTTCAAAATTTAGGCGACTAGTTATAGAATATGGCCCAGTATGCCTAAATCTACATGCTAGAAGTTATGCCATGTTTTAGTTGATGCAAATGGATGCGCACCGATTACAGAATATGCTTAGTTGACACTGATTTCAGCGCCGGTTTTTTAGGCTCCATATATAGAATCTCCTCCTAAGGGTTAATAATCAGCTGAGATAGCTGACTATCTCACACAATATTACAGCTTAGTTGGCTTAAGGCTATTTAACTGGCCAGGAGTTGTTCCTGACTGTTTAAATGGTGCTGAATATCAGGTATATTGTCTTTTTATAAACTTATGCTGCCATTTTCAGCATTCACAGTTGAATGCATTGCCTAACTAAAAATCTGCATAGAGCTATATAAATAAATTAACCATATTACTTTATGCATCTTGCAACCGACTAGAAAATCAGCTCTTCGACTGTGGGTTCTTTGGGCAAAGAAATGCCTACTGTACCTGAGTGTAACTCACTTCAACTTCAACCTTGGAACGTCAATTCATTTTAGTCTAAAAACAGCTTGCTGTCTAACATGATTATTATTTGGCTTATTTACAATAGTTTAGAAGTTTCAGAAGTTTTTCATGTAAGAGTGGTTTGCAAGTGTCTTTTGTAGTTTTTCCTGTAGACCTTTTTTGTTCAGAATTGAAAATCTAACACTTTCATTGAAAGTGAACATGGAATGTTTCTTTTGAGTTAATGAACCCTGAAGCCAGTAATTCATCAGAATATCAGATTGCTTCTTCTGCACGATCCCCAAGCTGCCACCCTCCACAAAACCAACGAAACGCCGGATGACCAGGAGGTACACGTGCTCCGTGCTAGCAGGCCGGGGGGAGGAGTCGCGAATAATGGTGATCAAGTGCCATGGAGGCAGAGGGAGGGAGGCCCCTTGGCAGCCAGGCAAGCACTACGAGGTGGCCAGAGAGGCAGAGGAGGGGAGGCCCCTTGGCAGCCACGCAGGCAGGCATGCAGGGAAACATCAGTGCTAGCAGGCAGGGAATGGTGCAGGGGGAGTAGGAGGTGGGGAGACAGGCAGAGGGATGGAAGCCCCTTGGCAGGCAGGCTGCCAGGCACGCAGGCACTGGCACGCACTCTCATTCCCCCACACACACACCCACTCTCTCTCTCACAAACACACTGTCTCTCACAAACACACTCGCACACACTAACTCTCTCTGTCTGTCACAAACACACACTTGCATCTGGCAGGCAGAGAAGAGGGAGGAAAGGGGGCCACCTTGGGGGAGGGGGCACCCTATCACACACTCTCATTCCCATATACTCACACTCTCTCTCTCTCTCTCTCTCTCTCTCACAAACACACACACTTGCTACCACCTGTTTCATCACACACACTCTCTCTCACACACAAGCATTGACACACTCTTTCTCTCTCTTTCATTCTCTCTGTGACACACACACTCCATCTCTCGCACACACTCTTTCTCAAACATACACTCTGAGGAAAACCTTGCTAGCGCCAGTTTCATTTCTCACAGAAACGGGCCTTTTTTACTAGTTTTATATAAATTTAGGCTTACAGCAGGGCAGAAAGGTATTGCAGCTGGTTCTGTGGGTCTGAGTCTGCCTGTCTCTCTGATTCTTTGTGTGTCTGTCAGTGAATGAATGTCTGTCTTTCTGTTGGGGGGTTGAAGGGAGGGAGTGGTGTGTATGGAATGCCTGTATGGGGGGGGGGGGGGGTGTCTGTGTGTGGTGTGTCCCTGTCGGTGAGTGTGTCTTTTTATATCCCTGAACTCCCTTTTTCCAGCATTTTCCTGTGTACTAATTTAGTTTGTTTGAGCTGATGTTTCCTGATCACTACTTGGAGTCAATTTGGTCTGGCCTCCTGTTGTTGTGCTGAGCATTGGTTCTGTTATTTTTTGTTGCTCTAAGGCACAGATATAAACTAAGCCCAAAAGGATAGGAGAAATCCTGTCTATCTGTATTCACATCACCAAAGATCAGACTAGTGAGGGGTAGGGGAAGAGGTTAGGGTTGCTTGCAAAATCTCCCAGATGCCTTTAGCTGACATTCTGAGTAGGCCTTGCAGCCTCAGTTAGTCTAAATGATGCTGACACCTAGGGTTACCATATGTCCGGTTTTACCCGGACATGTCCTCTTTTTGAGGACATGGCCAGGCAAACGGGTGGGTTTTGCCAGCCTGCCCATTTGTCTGTATTTCTGGACAGGTGGGCAGGCGGGCGGGCCTAATGGTGTCTTATCCCTTAGTCCCCTCCCCTTACCTTACTGTACTGCCCTGGTGGTCTAGTGACCTCTTCGGGGCAGGAAAGAGCCCCCTCATTCCTGCCCGGAGCGCTGCCCTGCATTCTGTTCCCTTTGCAATGCTTACGGTCCCGGCGCTTATTCAAAATGGCAGCTGAGAGTTAAAGCAACCTCGTGAGACTTCTGCAGACAGGGGGCAGGGGGTGAAAGGGGTGAGGTGACATGTGACGGGGCGGGGTGGGGTGTGGCAGGGGCAGGGCATGTGTCCTCTTTTTGGGGGGACCAAATATGGTAACCCTACTGACACCTACTCTCTGCCTCTGACCTGCCCTCAGCACTAATTACTACTACTACTACTACTATAAATCACTTTTATAGCGCTACCAGTCGTACGCAGCGCTTTACAATTTTACAATCTAAATCAGGACAAACAGACAGGACCAAAAAGGATAAGGGAAGGACAGACAGAAGGACACATAAGGATAAGATAAAAGTTACAAGTCAGGAGTCGAAAGCAGCATCAAACAGGTAGGCCTTTAGCCTGGATTTGAAGGCTGCGAGGGATGGAGCTAGATGTAAATTTTATTTTTTAGCGCATGGGTAGCGCACGCACATGCAAAAATGGCCATGGGAGCTTGAGCACACCCTGTGGTAAGCACACGTTAGTTGCTTACTAAGTGCTTTCTGCAACTTAGTAAGCATTCTGGGGACAGATTAAAATAACCTAGAGGTCCTTTTACTAAGCTGCGGTAAAAAGTGGCCTGCGGTAGTGTGTACGTGTATTTTTGGTGTGCTGGGCCATTTTTTACAAAAAAAGGGGGGCTACACAGAGTGTGGAGGTGCACTTAATCCCCACGAAACAGCGGGAAACAGCATGCGCCAACTTCGACATTGCCGCTGGGTGGGCGTGCTATCCGGGTGGTAGTGTCAATTTGGAGCGTGCTACATGTACGGTAGCCTTACTGCCACGTGGTGTATCTGAATGTAACTCATTCAAGCTACTACTAAAGGTATGAGTTAAATCCATATTGAAGTACAGTAGCATTTATCACGTATGGGCATATCATCAAACTTTATGTTCAAAGCTGTGCTTTTTATTTCAGTATTTCTCTAGCCTGTCAGCTCCACTTTGTTTCTTTTCCAAATGAAATGCAAAGTGGTAGGAAAATACATAGAATGAAAGGGTGATGTGCAGAACACCTTAAGGCAAAATTGAATAATAAATGACCAGGAAGCTGCCATTCATCTAGTTCTTGTAATTAAAAACAAATTAAGTTTAACTTTAGAGTTTAGCAGCAGGAATCATCTACAAGATAATTATTTTAATGGCACACTGACGTTTAGTGCTTTCTTTTCAGAGCAGATACATATATATATATATATATATTTATATATATATATATATATATATATATAAGTTGAAAAGTGTGCAGTTGTAGTGAGAAATAAGGAGGGGCATAATCGAAAGGGGTGCCCAAGTTTTCCTGAGGACGTCCTCTCAGGACGTCCCGGCGAAGTGGCGTATTATCGAAATAAGATAGGCTTCCATCTTTCGTTTCAATAATACAGTCGGGGACACCCAAATCGTGAAATTTAGGTCGACCTTAGAGATGGTTGTCCTTAGAGATGGCCGTCCCCAATTTTCGGCCATAATGGAAATTGAGAACGCCCATCTCAGAAACAACCAAATCCAAGCCATATGGTCATGGGAGGAGCCACCATTCGTAGTGCACTGGTCCCCCTGACATGCCAAGACACCAACCGGGCACCCTAAAGGGCACTGCAGTGGACTTCATAAAATGCTCCCAGGTGCATAGCTTCCTTACCTTGTGTGCTGAGCCCCCCCCCAAAACCCACTCCCCACAACTGTACACCACTACCATAGCCCTTATGGGTGAAGGGGGGCACCTACATGTGGGTACATTGGATTTCGGGTGGGTTTTGAAGGGCTCACATTTACCACCACAAGTGTAACAGGTGGGGGGGTGGGGGTAGGCATGGGTCAGCCTGCCTGAAGTGCACTGCACCCATTAAAACTGTTCCAAGGACCTGCATACTGCTGTCACGGAGCTGGGTATGATATTTGAGGCTGGCATAGAGGCTGGAAAAAATATTTAAAAAACATTTTGAGAGTGGGAGGAGGTTAGTGTCCACTGGGGGAGTAAGGGGAGGTCATCCCCGATTCCCTCCGGTGGTCATCTGGTCATTTAGGGCACATTTTTGTGGCTTGGTCATAAGAAAAAAAGGACCAGGTAAAGTCGTCCAAGTGTTCGTCAGGGACACCCTTCTTTTTTCCATTATCGGTCGAAGACGCCCATGTGTTAGGCACACCCCAGTCCCGCCTTTGCTACGCTTCCAACACGCTCCCGTGAACTTTGGTCATCCCTGCGACGGAAAGCAGTTGAGGACACCCAAAATCAGCTTTTGATTATGCCGATTTGGGCAACCCTGTGAGAAGGACCCCCATCTTGCGATTTGTGTCAAAAGATGGGCGCCCTTCTCTTTCAAAAATAAGCCTAAAGGTCTCCCTTCCTCCATTTGCAGAGAAGCCTGTCTTCTGAGGGTCTCAGTGGGAGAAACATAGTAAAGTGTACCTTGGTAGCATGGTAGCAGGTATGTGGGTAACAGACTAGTGGGTTCCTGTATAGGATGTGTGGTGATTGTTCATGTGTATAAGTGGTATGGGGTATATATTTTTGTCTATGGAGAATACAGATGAGTATACATTGGGATAGCTATATGTGCATTCATTAGTGTCTATTTTTCTCATTTAGGCGACTTTTAACTAAGCTCTGTTAGGTGGTAACACGTGCGTAATGCAGCTCAAAATGGCGTACCGAGGGACGTGCACAGATGTTCTGCAGTTAAGTGCCAATTGAGCGTGAGCTAATCAATGCACTAAAAAATTTTTTTTTTTTTGGAGGGGCGTTCAGTAGGGTGTTCCTGTGCTAATCAGTTAGCGCATCCACATAAGGGTGTGCTAATTGGTTAGTGCAGGATTACCACATGAGCCCTGACTGTCTACAAGTCAGCGTTATACAGTTAGCATGTGCTAATGTCAGCGCGCTACCTGAATAGCACTTCCATGCCCATTTTCCACCCTGACACCCCTCCCCCCGCATGAACAAATGGCAAAACTAATGCTGGGCCCTGCATTAGGTCATTTCCCCTGCATTAAGCAAGCATTTGTGCTTAATGCTGTTTAGTAAAAGGGCCGCAGTAGGGCTACCACTGCAATGGCATGTGGCAAATTGGCCCTACCATCAGGATACCGCAGGAGCCCAACAGTAGTACAGGTGTGTGCCGTGTTCCATTTCCGGTGCTCAAAAAATAATTTTATTTTTTTAGTGCCAGGAGCTTACATGGCCGTAATCGGGCAGCGCCGCATGCTGCCTGGTTAGCGATGGGTTAGCGTAGGATCCCTTACCGCCTCCTAAATAGGAGGCGGTAAGGGCTCCCCCATTAACTTACTGCACAGCCATTTTCATTTAAAAAATGCTTTTACCCGCTGAGGTAAAAGGGGGCCTTGGCGCACAACAAACCGGCACACTGACGCCACCGCAGGGGTCCTTTTACCGCAGCTTGGTAAAAAGACTCCTAGGTTTGTAAGGAACGGCAACATTTGGGGGAAGTGGGTTTTTTTTTCCAAAAGGATTAAATCCACCTTAACCAGAGTGGAACCGAACTGCTTGCATTAATTTTTAAAAAGGACTTGAGGCAACTTTTAGACAACATCACGTGAAGAAGGCAACAGTCACTCAGGAGTAAGTGGTTCAGAATGATTTATCTTTGAAGTATACTAACAAAACAAGGAAGTTGGGGCATCCTCTCAGGTAGAGAGGATGTAATACAAGCATAAATGTACATAAATATCATCGTATTACCTCTCCCCTTCACACACTTTTTAAACAATTCCAATAGTTGCCTATTTGCTTTGGAATAGAATTTAAAATTCTAGTCATTAACCACAAAGCGTATTTTAAATATTTAGCCCCCTATTTGAGCTCAGTTGCCATCCCCTATGTGCCATCCAGGACATTAAGGGATCCTTTTGCTAAGCTGCAGTAAGCTCTGTGCTTACCACAGCAAAAGAGAATTTATCAGGGGGCGCACTAAGGCACGCCATGGTAATTTTTACGTATGCACGCACTACCCATGAGCTAGAAAAATGTTTATATTTTAGTACCGGAGGCGTGTCTGTGAACAGAGATTGGACATGTTCTACGCTAATCGGTTAGCACAGCTACATTGTTTTACGCTAACCAATCAGCATGTGGTTAGTGCATAAGGCCTTACTGCCTATATAATGGGTGCTGGTAGGGGCTCACATGCTAAAGACCATGTGCTAATGGGAAAATTAGTGCATGACCATTATTGGGGAGAATTGAAAAATCGGCCATTTTACCCCGACGGTAAAGATGGCCTTAGCCCTAGGAATGACCTGCACAAGGATGCGCTAAGGCCACTTTTTATAGCAGTTTGTTAAAAGGTCCCCTAAGGTTGTCACAAGACCAGAGGATGGTGTTCCCAACAGTTGCTAAGGCAAGATAGGAATCCACATTTGAGAGTGCACTTTTTTGGGGTTGGCTCCTATGCTATTGAATAAGCTCCCAGTATCAATTTGAGTGGAGGGAGATTTTAAAAAGTTTAGGACTTTGCTGAAAACATATTTCTTTATTCAGGCCTTTGGAGATCAGCCTGATGGCTGCATGATGTGGCCTAATGGTTACTGTAGCAGGTTCCGGTGGGGAATTGGGTTCAATTCCCACTGCTGCCTGATAGTCAGCAGTGGGTTGAGATCCCGGGGAACCAGGTTCAATTCCCTCTGCAGCTCCATGTGACCCTGAGCAAGTTGCTTAACCCTCTGTTGTCCCAGGTACAACAGTAGTACTAGGGACAGACCCAGTATCTATAAAATGAAACTGTAAACCGCTTACGTCTAAGAAATATATAAATATTTACATAAGTACATAAGTAATGCCACACTGGGAAAAGACCAAGGGTCCATCGAGCCCAGCATCCTGTCCACGACAGCGGCCAATCCATAAACCGCTACTAAATGGACTTGGGAAAAATCCACAATTCCAGGAATAACATGTATAGAATGTTTGTATGTTTGGGAAGCTCGCCAGGTGCCCTTGGTCTGGATTTGCCACTGTCGTGGACAGGATGCTGGGCTTGATGGACCTTTGGTCTTTTCCCAGTGTGGCATTACTTATGTACTTATGTAGAATCTGGGATTGTAAACAAACAAAGGAGGTGTAAATATCTGCCTAGAGTACTCGGAGATCTTTAAAAAACCCCTAACACTGTGAAATCAGCAAATAATTCAGTGCATGCAAAGAACATTCTCTTGGCAATTCTTGATGTCCACATGCTGATCTGGAGCCAACCCTTAACTGCTATGCATGAGAAAGATGAAAAACATTAAAACTAAACAAATTAGTGTTGTGTCTGAGAAACCTACTTCACAATCAGCTGCAGCTGTAAAACAAATTTCCATCATAGGTTAATGGATATTATCAAAGCTGTCAGAATAGAAGATGTCTTAGCATTACAAGTGCCACAGTGTTAATGTAGTCCAAACACATCTTTGTACCGCTAAAAGATCCCCAAAAAAACCAAGCTGTTCAAAAAACAGCAACAAAATTCTTATGGGAATTGCATCTATTTTTACTTGAATCTATTTTTACTTTAAAATATCTTCACTGTGATAATATATCTTAATTTCTATAGTTTTGCTCAAAACAAACAAAAAAATCCGAGTTACCAGAGCAAGGCTGCTTCCTTATTATAAACGACACACAAGATTGGAAGATGCCAAACCACAAGCTCAAAGGTGATCACCAGAAATATTTATTTCCACAACTTGACATGGAAAATGTTGACAATGGGAACCCAGCACGGGCCATGTTTCAGAGGTTCTTCTAAATCAACCATGGGTCTTAAAACCATGCATCAATACTTTGCCACTGAGTTTGCAGAGAAAAGTTTTACTACTTGGGTTTATGTGCTTCCTTTATTGACGACATGATTTTAAGACCCATGATTGAATTAGAAGAACCCCTGATGAAAGTTTGAGTGCCGAAACGCAGCCTGTGTTGGGTTCACATTGTCAACATTTTCCATGTCAAGTTGAGGAAATAAACATTTCTGTTGATCACCTTGAAACTTATGGTTTGGCATCTTCCACTCTTGTGTGTTGTCATTTCTTTTTGTGGAAGAACATTTTTCCTGCTTTTTCCTTATTATAAACTTCACACTGGGGGAGGACAGGACAATTCTATAACTGGGCACCTCCATCCAAGCACCCTGAGGACACTATGGTCAAAATCTATTCTATAATGGCATCTGGGCACCCATATTCCATTACAGAAAACAACTCACAGTTCAATTTTATTTATTATACTACAAATAAACAATTATCTAAGCGGTTTGCAAGTCAATATTTGTTAGGTTTGAAATGGAAAGAGGACGTGAGTAGGATTACATGGGAAAATGAACACAAATCTAAAGTAATGAATTAATATATAATTATAACTAAATAATTAACCAGGAAGGAACACAAAAGGTATGGAGGGGCATGAGAAGAATCAACAGGACAGTGGAAAGGTACCTCTCACTGCAAAGAGGTAGTGAAGGGGTAGGGGAGGGGTAACATCATCACCTAGGGTTAGAGGAGAATGCTGTTGAGAAAAAGTGGGCTTTAAGAATGGCTTTAAACCTTAGGAATGAAAGTTCAGTTTATAAGTGAGGAGGAATATTATTCCATAGAGTAGGAGAAGCAACTGAAAATGAAGTGATCCTTGCTGAGTGTCAGCGTACTTGAAGATATGAAGATACTACTGAGAGGTGTTGTTGGGAGGAGTGTTGGGTACATATTGGAGAATAAGGGATGAGGGGTTTGAATAAAAAAGAGGGGAAGACCAGAGTGAAAAACTTGAAAGGTAATAATAATAATAATCTGGTATTGTATGGGTAGCCAGTGTTCAGCCTGGAGGAGGTGGGAGACATTATCAAACTTTCTCGCATCATATATTATTTTAACAGCAGTATTTTGAATTAACTGTAGTTGGTATAATTGATATTGTGGTAGGTCACGGAGAAGGGAATTACAATAGTTGAAGCATGAAATTACAAGAGACTGGATGAGAAAGCAAAGTGAAGGTTTGTTAGAGAGATTTCGCAAGTTGTATTTGATGGAGCACATAGAAGGATTTCTTAACAATTGCAGAAATGTGAATTTTGAAGGTGTGGAGACTGTCAATAAGGACTCCAAGAATTTTAATCTCATCTTTGATAGGTATGGGTATCCCAGAGATGGAGGGAACAGAGGGGAGGCAGGAGGAACCCATTAATGAGAAAAATAGAGCAGTGTTTTTTGAGGGATTTAATTTTAAATGATGTGAAGAGAACCAATCAGCAATCAAAGTTAATTTATGTGAGATCAGAAATCATAGATGAATCAGTAGTATCAAGGGAAAACAAAAGTTGCACATCGTCGGCATAAATAAAAAAAGGTGAAGTTCAAAGGAAGAGGGCTAGTGGTGAGAGAAAGATGTTAAACAGAATAAGTCCTAATACAGAACCCTCTGGGACTCTGCACGCAAGATGTTAAGGGGAAGAGTATACATCAGACCACTGTACTTTGAACATTCTAGCTTGAAGATAAGATTGAAACCAAAGAAGGGGAGGGCCTATGATTTCCATCTCTTCAAGACAATGGAGGAAGATGTCATGGTGACTAAATCAAACATTGCATTAAGATGAAGAGAGGTTTATAGAATATGCTGAATGCCCGTATGCATGACTAAATTTAGTTATGAGCAGATACGCCTAAATTAGGTGCAGACCGGGTGTACTCTCTAACAATGTACGAATAGATATCCATGACCCGCCCATTTCACACCCATGGCCATGTCTCCTTTTCAAATATACAACTTAGAATTTACATGCATCATGTTAGAAAATATGCTTAGACAGTTGTGTGTGTAAATTCTAATTAATGCCAAATAGTGTTAATAATTGCTTCTGAATTGGCAATTATTGGTGCTGACAGGCTTGTTAACTAATTAAGTAGACGGAGGGGGCGGGTGAAGGGGGGAGCGGCGGCGATGACGACCGGCTGCGGGAACCTGTCATGTCAATGCAGGGGGAGGGGGTGGCGGTGATCTCGGGGGGGGGGGGAGCGAAGGACATCCATAAAGGAATAAAGGATGTCCATAGGCACAGCTTGTCTTTTTTTATATATATAGTGAGGGACATCCATAAAGGACGTCCATAGGCACAGCTCATCTTTTTTTATATATATATAGTGAGGGACGTCCATAAAGGACGTCCATAGACACATCTCATCTTTTTTTTAAAATATATATATAGTGAAGCATGTCCATAAAGGACGTCCCTGACGAGCACTTTTTCCCCGATTTTTTTTTTGTTAACATTATAGACGTTTTTCAATTCCGCACAGCCCCAACGACAGGTACGTTAGTGTATTTCATTACAATAGGATTTCTACACAATTTGCTCATCTGCATTCCATTTTTGTTAGCTGCTACCGTCATTGGAAAAAGGCTCGGAGAAGCCTTTAGTGCATTCCAGGGTTTACTACTTGCTCGTTAATGGCTCGTTAAAGGTTCATTAAGTTTAGTGCATCTGGCCCTGGGTTAACACTAGTAAGGTAAATCCCAGCAAATACTTTGTAGACTGGAAGATGAGAGATGTGCATCTTAAGTTATCTGAATTGCCAGGCACAATTTCTCAAATGTAAGGTTGCTCAAATCACATACAGATAAAATGCCTGTATGAACTGTACGAGTGTAGGAAACAGAGCTCTATTTGCTACTTTCTGTAGGTAGGAATTGAGGAGGCTTGTGAAATAAATTGTCTTTAATATTTTTTTCTGGAAGAATTTGGGAGTAGGTGGGGAAGGGTTGAGTCATTCTTTCATTTCCTCTCCGTTTTCCTTCTCAGAGTGGTCTGCAATGAAGTAAGATGAGAGAGGGCTTGCTCTCTTTTGTTAGGCAGTCTTGCTTTTATTGTAAGGAATGGTAGCGGAGCCACCCAGCTGTTGGACTCATCTTTGTCAAATTCCGTTCCATAATTCTCAAGAACTCTCTGTCTTCTACTGGAAGAGTTGGTTTATCATCATCCTTGGTGACTTGAAACACAGAGTTCCCCAGATGTTCTTCTAAATCTGGTGGAGATGTATCCTAACAGATGGTTGAGCTGGGATCTGGTTCTTCTCAGTTGTAAACCTCTTTCATGTGCAGAAGGTTATGACAAGGCTGAACAAGGTGGTGCACCCATTTTCCAAGATGCACATTTTGTAGACATCTCCATTTGTTCTCATCAGTCTGTTAAGGCAGACGTCACCTACTATCACCCATTCCAGAGCGAGTCAGTAGGCATATGGGGCATCAAGTGGTCCTGCACATGACTCATGATCTCTGAGTAAGGTTGGTGCATCTCTTCCCAACAAGAGTAAGATCTTGGCATTTGGGTCTAAAGGCTGCAGATACTCTGCTATAGATTGGAGATGATGATGGTGTTGCACAAGCTCTGGTGTGGGAATTTTTTCTCGATGATCACGTATCTGAATACATTCAATAAGAGTCGGTAGATGGGTCTTGTTGCTACCATCTATTACTTATATTATGTTTCCACTTGCTCTTCTCCCTGTCCTCCTTGTCCTCCCTGTACAGGTCTTGAGGCTGTTGGGATAGTGAGATCCTTGGATGTCAAATAAAGAACTCTGTCCTTGTCAAGAACTGATTACTCTGCTCATCTATGATGATATAAAGCTTTACTGCCTTTTCTGGTTGCTCTTTTGGATATACCTTAGCTGCAGAAATCTTGGTACATGACTGTTCACTGTGGCCTCCTCCGCGCACCTTTGTACAGTTTGGAGTAATGTTCAGTGGTGATGCTTGCTCTACCTCTCTCTCCCCACTGTGGCTGGACTCTGGGGTCTGGGGTTCCTGTAGAAAGAGGCTTGCTCTTGTCAGGGTATACTGCATTGACATGCTGGCCACTATTGCACTCCATACACATTGGCTGCTTTACAGTCCTTAGCCATGCACTTGGATGAAGAGCAGCATTTGTAGCAGATTCTGTACTTTTTCGACAGATCTTTATGTTCTTTCATGAGTTTCTTCCTTGTGTTGGAATAATGTATTGTATTTTACATGCATTGCCTGTTACCAATTTTTTCTCTGTGATTACTCTGTGACCTCTGATGTGAATTACTTAGAGAGGTCACACCTATGCAACTTCCTGTGGGGGTCAGGCACAGCACATGGAGCTCATGATCTCTCCTAAGCTGAGAGGATCTATGGTGGTGTGAGCATCCATTACCATCTAAGCACATGGAAAGAGCTGATAATCCAAATGTATAGTATTATGTATATATAAGCCTGTCTGAATATAATCTAACTACAAACTGTGAGTAAACAGATGTTTTGTTACTTCAACTTTAAAGTGACTCAGCAGTGAATTATTCTGGGGTGTATGAGAGAGATGAAGAAAAGAAATTAACATTTCTAAAGCTGAAGCTGTGTGTATAAAAATCTGCTAATTATTTACTACAAATAATCCAACAAAAGGGTTATGGGCCCAGGGCCAGGAATTGAAAAAGAAGAGAAATATTACCAGGCAGTAAAAAAAGCCACATTTTTCTCTTAAGTTTTAAAAGAAAGATTCAGTCTGTCTCTCTCTCCCCCCACACAGCAGACAGAAGGCAAGGCTAAGAAAATGGCTGAGGGAGGAAATTCACCATTTTTCTACTCTCTCAAGGTGCCTAAATTAACTGAATTTAATTATCAGCAGTGGGAACTAAGATTCAGATGTCTCCTTCAAGCAAAGAAATTAAATATATGCTTAGACCAAAACAGAACAGCTGAAAATATGGCTGAATGGGACAATGCAAACTATTATGTGAAGTGCATGTTTTTGGAAGCTCTCTCAGAGAAACAAGCCATATTAGTGGAGGAAAAAGATACAGCAAACAACATTTTATATAAACTGAGAACTATGTATGCAACTACATATGCAAAACAGCAACCAATTTGGTTGGCAGAGTTGAATGAGACCAAATTAAGGGATAAAAGTAAGTGTAATGATCACATTATGCATCTTATGTCTTCATTTCAAAAGTTAGAACTTTCTGGAATTCCCATGTGTGATGCATTGAAAAGAGCATTTCTTTTTACCTCACTATCAAAGAAGTTTGATGTTTTTAGGTCTGTAAATGAAGCCATTGAAGGGCAATCTTTTGAACAGGCAGCATCAAAACTGAGGCAGGAATGCATAATTAATGATTCTGAGGAGAAGTGTTCTCAAAGTCAGTCAGAGAGAAATGAAACAAATTTCTTGGCAAAGAACAGAGGAAGGCGGAGCTATGGGAAAACTCCACCCAAGGGCAAGCTGATTTGCTATTCATGTGGAAAGGAGGGACATGTATCTAAATGGTGTAAGGAAACACAAAACACTCCCTCTAGCTCACCTAAGCCAATGGAACTAAAGAATTTTCCAACCAGGAAATATATGAAGGACAATAATAAACATAAGGGCTTTCTAATGGTAGAAAAATCTTTGACTATGGTAAATAATAATTCAAATGAAAGTACTTGGATTTTGGATTCGGGGAGCACATGCCATTTAACCAATTGTAAGGATTTCTTTCAGGAAATGAGTCCAGAAGAAGGTATTCTTAAAACTGCAAACGCAGGGACTACTCAGATCCAAGCAAAAGGCATTGGATTCTTAAAATGCAAAGTGTCTAATGAAGTTAAAGAAATTCCTGTAAGTGATGTCTTGTATATTCCCCAAGCAGTTTGCAATATGCTTAGTGTATCTACATTAGATAAGAAGGGATTTGTGATTCATTTTGAAAACAGTAAGTGCACAATCTCTAAAAATGATGAAGTGTATGCTGAAGCTTTTATGCATAATGATATTTATAAACTGAGCATTTCAGGTGAAGCCTCACATATGGCGCAAGTAAGGAAGAATGATGGTAAATGTAGTCTGGAAATCTGGCACCGCCGCCTGGGACATCGTGATTTTAAGGTGATCCAGGATCTTTACAGTAGGCAACTAGCCACAGGCATTCAGATCAGTGCAGATACTGGTAAAATGGAGAAATGCATAGACTGTGTTACTCAAAAAGGTGTGAGACCCTCATTTCCTGCATACACAGGAAATAGGAGTAATAAAGTACTGGACTTAATACACAGTGACTTATGTGGACCGTTTAATATCCCATCATTGGGAAATAACAGATTTGTGCTAATATTCTTGGATGATTTCTCTAGATACTGTGTGGCCTATTTGCTGAAAGAAAAAAGTCAAGTCACAGACATGTTGAAGAAATACGTAGCCATGGTGAGCAATAAATTTGAAAGAAAACCAAAGGTTCTTCAGACCGACAATGGTGGTGAGTTCACTTCACAAAGCATGCGCACATTTCTAGAACAAGAAGGCATTCAGCATAGCACAACAGTAGTTTATACACCAGAGCAAAATTCTGTTGCAGAGAGAAAATTTAGGTCACTTGTGGAAATGACCAGATGTATGCTGTCAGATAGCAATCTCCCTAAAAGACTATGGGGGGAAGCCATTCTCACAGCAGTGTACCTACAAAACAGAATGCCAACTAAAGGCGCTGAGCGCACACCACATGAGACATGGCAAGGTAGGAAGCCAAACCTGTCACACATAAGAACATTTGGAAGTACAGCATATGCTCATGTACCAAAGCAAAGAAGGCATAAGCTGGATTCCACAACAGAAAGGGGCATTTTAGTTGGCTATGCTCCAGGACACAAAGGATATAGAATTTTGAATCTGAAAACTGGCATTGTTGGCATAAGACATGTTACATATTTTGATGAAAACAAAAGGGTTGATAAAGGCTGGATTATCCCAGATGAGCCTTATCATCCAGAATATGAAACTAGAACCATAATAGACATGCCAGTGTATATAAATGCCATACCAAGGCAGATGTCTGAAAGCAACTCATCTGTATCTAACGAGGAACAGGCAGAGGAAGCAGACACAGAAAGGTTCATTGCAGAAGACAGTACAGTTGGAGAAGGGGAATCAATTGGAGAAGGACTCTCAGATTTAGAGGATGCGGAAAGGTCAGACCAACCGGTTGTCAGACGCTCATCCAGGGAAAACAAAGGTGTTCCACCCCCAAGACTGTCTTACCTAACAAAGTCAGCAGAAGCTCAAGAGCCCTTAACATGGGATGAGATTGAGAAAATGCCAGCAGAAGAAGCTGCTGAATGGCATAAAGCAGCACAAGAAGAAATTGATGCATTACATAAAAATAATACTTGGATTCTTACAAAATTACCTCCTGGCAAGAAAGCTATAGGATGCAAATGGGTATTCAAGTTAAAAAGGAATGCACAAGGAAAAGTGGAAAGGTATAAAGCTAGATTAGTCGCAAAGGGATATCTTCAAAAATATGGAGAAGATTTTGATGAAGTGTTTGCACCTGTAGTGAAACACACGACAATTAGAACACTTCTGAGCATTGCAGTCTCAAAAGGCATGCAAGTCAACCACATTGATGTGAAAACAGCATTTCTTCATGGAGATATAACTGAAGACTTGTACATGGAACAGCCAACAGGTTTCATAAATACAAAACAAAGACAGCTAGTGTGTAAATTAAACAAAGGTCTTTATGGATTAAAGCAAAGTGCAAAATGTTGGAATGACAAATTGCATGAAATATTGACAAATTTAGGATTTAAGCAAGGTGAAGCAGATAAATGCTTGTACACTAGGTGCAGAAATGGACAATATGCATACATTTTAGCTTTTGTTGATGATCTGCTCATTGCAAGCGAAAGTGAGCAAGAGTACAAGGACATTGTAAAATATTTAAACCTGAATGTTGAGATAAAAGAACTTGGTAATGTGTCATACTATCTTGGTATAGAAATTGAGAAACAAAATGATGGTTCTTATCTTCTAAGCCAGAAACAGAAAATAAATGAGCTTATTGAAAGTTTAGGTATGCAAGATGCCCAAGTTGTAAGCACTCCCATGATCACTGATTTTCTGAAGGATGAAACAGTAAGAGAACCTTTACCAGATAACATCCAATATAGATCAGCCATAGGTAAGCTTTTATATCTGACTACCACATACAGGGCTGATATAGCAAATGCAGTAGGAATTTTGAGCAGAAGGGTCAGCTCACCTACCAAATCAGATTGGACTGCAGTTAAAAGGATGGTAAGGTATTTAAAAGGTACCATTGATTGTAAATTAAAGATTTCAGCCAATAGTAATCCAAAACTAATATGTTACTGTGATTCAGATTGGGCAGGGGATCATTCTGACTATAAATCCACAAGTGGATATGTGTTTATGTATGGAAATGTACAAATTTCATGGGCCAGTCATAAACAAAGTATTGTGAGTCTGTCTTCTACAGAAGCTGAATATGTGGCTGTATCAGAAGCATGCAGAGAACTGATGTGGATTGAAAAACTTTTGCTGGATTTTGGAATAGCTGAACAGAGACCAATCCAGATAATGGAAGATAATCAGAGCTGCATCCGACTGTCACAGAATGACAAGGTTCAGTCACGCACCAAGCACATCGCAACGAAATATCACAACGTGCGAGCACTGGCGAAAGAAGGGGTCATCAGTCTACACTATTGTCACACCAGTGAGATGACAGCTGACATCATGACCAAACCGTTACCCAGAGAACGTTTTGAGAACCTGCGTATAAAGCTTGGACTTTGTGTGAATTAATAATTGCATGACAGTTATGCATGAGAAGGGGTTTGTTGGAATAATGTATTGTATTTTACATGCATTGCCTGTCACCAATTTTTTCTCTGTGATTACTCTGTGACCTCTGATGTGAATTACTTAGAGAGGTCACACCTATGCAACTTCCTGTGGGGGTCAGGCACAGCACATGGAGCTCATGATCTCTCCTAAGCTGAGAGGATCTATGGTGGTGTGAGCATCCATTACCATCTAAGCACATGGAAAGAGCTGATAATCCAAATGTATAGTATTATGTATATATAAGCCTGTCTGAATATAATCTAACTACAAACTGTGAGTAAACAGATGTTTTGTTACTTCAACTTTAAAGTGACTCAGCAGTGAATTATTCTGGGGTGTATGAGAGAGATGAAGAAAAGAAATTAACATTTCTAAAGCTGAAGCTGTGTGTATAAAAATCTGCTAATTATTTACTACAAATAATCCAACACCTTGGTGGTTGTCTTTATATACTGATGACCATTTTTCTTTTATGGCATACGGCAACTTTGATATAATTATGCCCCAAGCTCTTATCCAAGTAGTACAGGCCAGGAAGGTTCGTATCAGCCTTGAGTGCTTCCAATTCCTGGAGGAGGTCGAGGTCTCCTAATTCTTGCAACTTGTTATTATCTTTATTTTTTACCTTTGGGAAACTCCTTATTTTCTTTATCAATGCCTGTTCGCTGGGCAGAATCTTTGGTGATACTGTGACTGAGCTGGCTCTCCCTGCCATCCTGCATTATACCCTTTTTCCAGAGCCATGGCTTCAGTCTGCATAGCAGTTGCTTCTTTTTCTTGTTGGAGCAGCTTCAAGACGATGTCTAACTCTCCCTTCTTGCATTAAGAAGCTGCAGCAGCAGTGGCAGCATTACCAACTGCTATCTTTACTTCTTCTTCTAGTCTGAGTTTCTCAATTTCTATGGATGCTTCTTGCTTTCTATAAAGAAACTTTGATTTGGCAGCCATTGTATCCATTTGCAATTTAAGAGCAATAGAGCCCATAGTGAACCTGCTGGAATGACTTGTCCAGTGTGATTTTAGAGACCTATAACTTCTAGAATTTCTAGAACTGTGTCTGGATCTAACAGAGTGTTGAGACTGATTTTTCCCTGCAGGGGCTATGTGCTTTTCTATGCCTTTAATTGCTTCTGCCACCATAGCCTGACATGTTAGGTCAGTGACCTATTGTCTCTCTCTTTGAACCAGACTGTCTGATGTATCTTTCCTGCTTAGAAATTGGCAGTATTCCTTTGATTTTTGTTGATATTGGCTATAGGCTATTTGCAGCTGCTCAGTATTGAGGCCATCAGTCTTTATCCCCTTAGAAACTTCAAACATTTTTTGCTCTATTTTGAGCCAATTCTTTGAAGAGAGAGACATAGTTTTCTACTTCAGCTTCATACATTTCTTTGGCTTTATATGTAAGCAGTTGTGTCCTTCTGGATCTTGAATCCTTCTCACTACCAAGGTTGGCTTCAGATGTGTTCTGTTTAGATTGCTCAGTTACTGCTTTGTTTGACTCAAAATCTGTCAAGGCTTACATAAGTAAACATCACAAGTGGTACCACATAACCACTTATTACTTTTAAATGCACACTAATTTATGGGCTACCACTTGAGCCAACAAACAAAAAATAGAGTGCATTTCATCCGATGAGCATTCAGTCCCAGAAGAGTCCTCATAATGATTGCTTTACACAAATCTAGCATGCCCAGGCATAGTAATTAAGGGTGCTGTGGCTGTTATTAATATTCCAAACTAAGGATCATCTTCACACCATAAAGACTATCATCTGACACTCATGCAAACTAAATAGGCCATCAAAAGACTATTTATTTATTGATGTCATTTATATCCCACATTATCCCAAGAAAAACTCAGATTCAATGTTGCTTACAGTGAAGAATAAGTAGACAATGGAAAATTTACATTCAATTATAGTACAGTAAAACTGTTAACAGAGATGGTACAACACGTAACTAATAGAAGTAGTAATATTCAAATTAATAAATTCATATTATATGAGAAAGGACACATTAAGTAAGTTATTACAAGTCAATTGGACCTAGGATACATAGATTTTAGATGATTATTTGTAAAAGAAATGAGTTTTTAACAACTTGTAGAATTGCATGTAATTATAATGAAGTCTGACAGGTTTGGGGAGAGAGTTCCAACATTTAGTGCCTAGATATGTAAAGTTGGCTGAAAGTACTGATTTAAAGGCAACATTTTTACAATGCAGAAGGCGAAGTCTAAGATAGTCCCTGGCACTAGGTATTGTGTGAGTGTAAGTCTACCAGACGTTGCATATATTCAGGAACCAAACAATATCAAATTTTAAATATGAATGTACAGAGCTTGAAAGAAGCCCTAGCTTTAATGGGAAGCCAGTACAATTTGGTTAATAGAGGAGATGCTTGTTCAAAGCATGGGGTTTTATAGATAAATTGGGAGCTGTATTTTGAGCAGAGTCTTTTCAAGACATGCTCTTTACAACCTGCGTAGATGGCATTACAGTAGTCCATTTTTATATGACTAGATATTGCATAAGGTGTCTTAGAGTCTCTGATTAAAAGTATGACCTAATTCATTTCAGCTTCCAGAGAGTTGAGAAGGATTTGGCTATAAAAGTGGTTGTATGTTGATCAAGTGAAAGCTGGCGGTCTATAGTAACTGAAAATCAAATAAAACAAGTTATTATAATCACCCAAGCTTAAGGACTCTAACACACCACAGCATTCAAGCACACCTAAAAAGTGGCGAAAAAAGCTTCAGTTGAATCACCCAGCCAACCACAGTTATAAGGTATGGGCTCTGCTCACCATCACAGGAAAAAAACCTCCACCATGTAAGGTTAAGTTGCTCAAAAAACAGATGTATTTTCAATAGTTCTAAGTGCCTTTTTATTGCATGACTAATTCTAGTCGTACTTGCATTATATTTCATCACAAAAGATAAAATCTCATCTTGTTGTCGCACTGCTTTATATTCCAACAGAGATTCTCTAGGATTGAAGAATGCTCTTTTAGCTGCTTTTTTCACAAGTTGTCTAGGGTATCCTCGCTATGTAAATTTATGACACAATTCAGTACTCCATTTTAAAAATTCAACATCTGAGGAGCAAATCCTCCAGTATCGAAGAAATTGGGCAAAAGGAATGTTCTTTTTCATATGTGGTGGATGCATACTGGAATAACATAACACCAGATTTTCTGTCAGTAGGTTTAGAATAGACCGTGATGGAGAAACCTTTTATAGTCTTTCCCACCCAGACATCCAAAAAGGCAATCTCCTGATTGTTAACATTAGCCTCAAAACCTATTGTAGGATGACAGGTATTTAAAAAATTAACAAACTGCTCCAGCATCTCTTCAGTTCCAGTCCAAACACAGAAAATATCAGTAAAATGTTTCCAACATTGACTATATTGGAAGAATCTTGATGTATAAATCCATCTGTCTTCAAATGCAGACATAAATAAATTAGACACCGTGGGGGCAAGAGTGGCCCCCATTGATATGCTAGATACCTGTTGATAGTATTTCCTATCAAAAATTTAAAAATTTGAACATGTGGAGGGGCATTTTCGATATAATGTCTAAATCTGACTTTGGACGTTTTGCAAAAAAAAACATCCAAAATCTGAATAGAAAAGAAGGTCATTTTCAAAAAGAAAAACATCTATCTTTTTTCCAAAAATACTGTTTTGAACAGGTTTTGTGATTTGAACGTTTTGCTTTTTGGTCCATTTTCAAAAGAAAAACATCCAAGTGCAAAATGCACAAAATCAAACCATTGTGATGTAGGAGGAGCCAAGATTTTTAGTAGACTAGTCCAAAGAAAAAAGCAACACTGGGCCTTCAGAACTAGGACAACAGGAGTACTTTATTGATCCGCAAAACCCACTACCCCCAATTACACACCACTACAGTAGCCCTTATGGGTGAATGAGCAGCTATATGTGGGTACAGTGGGTTTCTGGTGAGTTTTGGAGGGCTCACAGTTTCCACCACAAATGTGACAGGTAGAGGGCGATAGGGACCAGAGTCCCCCACGCTATGGTGCACTGCACTGACCACTTCACTACTCCAGGGATATGCATACTGTAATAGACCTGGCTCTAACATCTGAAGCTGTCATACAGGCTGGGAAGTCATATTTTTATTCACATTCTGGGGGGGGGGGGGGGGGGGGGGTAGATGGGGTTAGTAACCACTGGGGGAGTAAGGGAAGGTCATTCCTGATTCCCTCCTCTGGTCATCTGGTTATTTAGGGCACCTTTTGTGCCTTATTCGTTGTAAAAACAGGTCTAGCTCAAAACATCTTCGTTTTAGTTCTGGATGTTTTTTTTTGTTCCATTATGGCTGTAAAACATCTAAGTCTTAGGAACGCCCAAGTCCCAGCCTGAACACATCCCTAGCACACCCCCTAGAGGTTTAAGTGCACTTCTGATGGGCTTCATAGAAAAACATCTAAAAATAGGTTTCGAAAATACTGATTTGGACATTTTTGTGAGAAAAACATCCAAATGCTGCTTTATGCCACTTGTTAGGCATTTTTCTGTTTTGAAAATGAGCCCAATAACCTCTTTACTCAATTCCAGCAAAAAATCAGAAGGAACCACATGCAGACGGGGGGGGGGGGGGGGGGGGGGGGGCGCTGTTCAACCATCTCAAAAATAACATCCAAAGCCTCTTTCTGAGGTATGCTGGTATATATACTGGTATATAAACAGCAAGTGTCACCATAATGCAATGTGGAAGGGAAATCTTTTCCATTTGTTGTGCTTCTTTACAATGAAAAACTAAAGGTGCCCCAGCTTTATTGGTGTATACATGATTTGTGCTCCACTAATCTCACTTGTAATTTCCTCTTCATTTTCCCTACATACAGTTTGTTATGTGGAGGGGCATTTTCGACCCATCTCTTAGGCTGCCCATCTCTGAGGACGGCGCCACAAAGGGGCGGGGCCGTCCATCTTTCATTTCGATAATACGGTTGGAGGCGCCCAAATCTCAACATTTAGGTCAGTATTAAAGAGCACTCTACCAAAACCCTCATCCACACCCTTGTCACCTCTCGTTTAGACTACTGCAATCTGCTTCTTGCTGGCCTCCCACTTAGTCACCTCTCCCCCCTCCAGTCGGTTCAAAACTCTGCTGCCCGTCTCGTCTTCCGCCAGGGTCGCTTTACTCATACTACCCCTCTCCTCAAGACCCTTCACTGGCTCCCTATCCGTTTTCGCATCCTGTTCAAACTTCTTCTACTAACCTATAAATGTACTCACTCTGCTGCTCCCCAGTATCTCTCCACATTCGTCCTTCCCTACACCCCTTCCCGTGCACTCCGCTCCATGGATAAATCCTTCTTATCTGTTCCCGTCTCCACTACTGCCAACTCCAGACTTTGCGCCTTCTGTCTCGCTGCACCCTACGCCTGGAATAAACTTCCTGAGCCCCTACGTCTTGCCCCATCCTTGGCCACCTTTAAATCTAGACTGAAAGCCCACCTCTTTAACATTGCTTTTGACTCGTAACCACTTGTAACCACTTGCCTCCACCTACCCTCCTCTCTTCCTTCCCGTTCACATTAATTGATTTGATTTGCTTACTTTATTTATTTTTTTTGTCTATTAGATTGTAAGCTCTTTGAGCAGGGACTGTCTTTCTTCTATGTTTGTGCAGTGCTGCGTACGCCTTGTAGCACTATAGAAATGCTAAATAGTAGTAGTAGTAGACCTAAATGTTGAGATCTCCGGATTTAGAGATGGGCGCCCTCGGTTTTCGCCGATAATGGAAACCGATGGCGCCCATCTCAAAAAGGAACAAATCCAAGGCATTTGGTCATGGGAGGGGCCAGGATTTGTAGTGCACTGGTCCCCCTCACATGCCAGGGCATCAACCGGGCACCCTAGGGGGCACTACAGTGAACTTCGCAAATTGGTCCCAGGTGCATAGCTCCCTTACCTTGGGTGCTGAGCCCCCCAAAAACCCACTCCCTACAACTATACACCACTACCATAGCCCTAAGGGGTGAAGGGGGCACCTACATGTGGGTACAGTAGGTTTCGGGTGTGTTTTGAAGGGCTCCCATTTTCCACCACAAGTGTAACAGGTAGAGAGGGGATGGGCCTGGGTTCACCTGCCTGAAGTCCACTGCACCCACTAAAACTGCTCCAGGGACCTGTATACTGCTGCGATGGACCTGAGTATGACATTTGAGGCTGGCACAAAGGCTGGCAAAAAAGTTTTAAAAGTTTTTTTGAGGGTGGGAGGGGGTTAGTGACCACTGGGGGAGTCAGGTGAGGTGATCCCCGATTCCCTCCAGTGGTCATCTGGTCAGTTCGGGCACTTTTTTGGGACTTGGACCTGAAAAAAGGGACTAAATAAAGTGGACCAAATTCTCGCCAGGGACGCCCTTCTTTTTTCCATTATCGGCCAAGAGCGCACATCTCTTAAGCACACCCCTGCACGCTCCTGTCCCGCCTTCGCTACCCTTCCGACATGCCCCCTTGAAGTTTGGCCGGCTCCGCGACGGACTGCAGTTGAGGCCGGCCAAAATTGGTTTCGATTATGCTGATTTTGCCGGCCTTAGGAGATGGCTGGCCATCTCCCGATTTGTGTCGGAAGATGGCTGGCCTTCTCTTTCAAAAATAAGCTGGATAGACACCTCAATGCATAGACCACATGAGTAGACTGACAATTGGTGTAGGTTCTCAATGAATATTTCCTTTGATCTGCTGGATTCAAGAACTCTTTACATCATACAAAGTCCACATTTACTATGGCCACCACTTGAACTTTGCGGGTTTCTTTTGACAGGCAGACATTAAAATAAAACTGGGACATCATGCAAACTCATAAACTGTTGAGTCAGCATCGTTTACGCATACCTATTTCTAGGGGTCGTAACCTGAAAGAGCTTCTAAGCCCAGCTGATCTGCCTTTTGTAAAGAGAATTTTGATCTTTCAACATGTAAAGTCTGATTTTCTGAAGTCAATTGTTAATATTCTATATATTGTGCCTTAATTTCTATGTGGAAATCGAAGCACATTCTATAACAATGTATGTAACTTAATTGGTTAACTAGCTAATCAGTGTTGTCAATTGGATGTTAACAAGCAATTTATCAGCACTAATTGGCATTAAGATTTACACGTGCAACTCGCTGTATATTCTGTAGCGTGGTGCGCGTAGAGTCTAAGTCGCATAGGTGAAAAGGGGACATGGTAATGGGCGTTTCTAAAATCTATGCACATTATTATAGAATACACCCACTCTGCACCTAATTTAGGCGTTGGGATTTACGCCAAGTAAAACATTACCTAAACAGAGCCGGGCGGACTTCTATGGTCTATGTCCCAGAAACACTAAAGCAAGACCATGATCGAGTATATAATATTATGTTCATTGTGGATTTAAATCGTGAATTGATAATGAATGTGACTGTTGGGCAGAATGGATGGACCATTCAGGTCTTTATCTGCTGTCAGTTACAATATTATTATGTTATTGTGGTCGTGACCAAATTCTATATACCACGCAGAAATTTAAGCTTATTTTATCAAATTTAGGTGTACTTTAGAGAATAATCTTGTGTATATTTTTTCCGTACAGATTTTTCAGGCGCCAAATGTAGAATCTAGCCCTGTGTGGCCGTATTGAATTGGCTTTGAGTCATGCCCTATATTTATTTCTCCTATTAAGAACTTTTTTTTTTAATGAACAGCGTTTTTGCAAGCATTCATCTGGGGGCCTCTTCCCATATCTCTCCGCAGGGAGTTTGCGATCCTTCTACTACAAATACTGATCTTTTCAGTAAGGTGTTAAAACTTAATAAGATATTTTTTCCTGGCATGTGCATACCATACTAACACTAACTAATCATTTCCACTGCAGTTCACACTCCGATGTGGTTTCTGCCAAGTGTGATATATATTGGAAAGATTACAATGCATACAGCAATCTATAACCCCAGGGAGTACAGCTATTTCTGTAATTGGTTGTTACAGCTATATAAGCCCAACAGGGTTAATAGAGGGCACAAAATACAGTATTTAAATATGTCTCTTTCACCACAATATAATGACAGCCTTTGCAAGGTTGCCAGAGAAACAAGGTACGGGGTGTCATTTGGCATCAAATTGTTTGTTTCTTCTTTTACTTAGCATTTTGACCTACCATAAATGCCATACGCCACTTGTATTTGCAAAAATGAACTTATCCTTCCAAGTACAGTGAAATAGTTTGCCATTTCTTGAAAATACATTAGTATATACTTGTCTTGACAGTGTGAGTTGTACAGTGTTATTTTTGGCTTTAGAGGGAGGGGCTAATAGAAAGTTAACACGCATAAAAGCTTATATTCAATTAAGATTTTCTTTCCATAGGCACAGAATGAAGAAGCATACTTACCGAACAAGGTACAAATAATTTTAGTCTCATTGTAAATATTGTAGTGATCCAAGCTAGTGAGAAAAGGAGATTCTTTAAATGAAAAATATTTGTTAAACCTACCATGCCATGAATTATTTGAACATTGTAAAGCTAGAATGAAAATGTCTATCTTGGAACTGATCAAATTAATGGGAGTGCACAGAAAAAAAATATTCATTTTATATTAGAAAGACAAGTGGGCAGTTGGGCACCATTTACTAAGCATTTGTCAAAGAGACACAAATATGGAGAAAATGTTTAATAAATAGCTCTGATCTTCTCCTAAGAGAATAACTAATTCTGAACTTCATTTATTCACCCTTCCGCTAAAATGTGTTAAGTTTTGGGCTTAATGTGCTATAATGCAGAATTTTAATGCAAGGCAAACCCAAACTAATGCTGCATCAAGAAGTGGCATTCCTGCTATTTTTTTTTTTGCAGGTTGTGCATTACCATTCAGATTAATGCATGGTATCTGCACCCAATCAACCCAATCAAGCCATGCTACTGTTTTTAGCTTACAGTAAGAATCAGCCAGTGGTAAATGCTGAAACACCCATAGGAATATAATGGGTGCCTCAGTGTTTACCACCAGCTGATTTTTACCATGAGCTAAAACGCTAGCGCGGCTTTGTAAAGGATTCCCTTAGTGCCTCCTGTTTAGGAGGTGGTAAGTGGTTCCATGTTAAGGGCTAGATTCGGTATATGGTGTCTAAAAATAATTGGTGCCAACCCCTCCCCCCCCCCCCCCCCCCCCCACACACACATAAGTGGTATTCTAAGTTGTACCTAAAATTTGGCGCAGATTATAGTATTAACTCTTAAGTGGAGAGGTCATGCGTCAATTTAGGCTTGACCATTTGCACCAATGAAAACATGGTGCAAATGCTCATGCCTAAATTTACATGTGGAGCACAGTTATTCTACAATTATGCACATAACTCAAAACCATGCCCTGATCCACCAGATCCTGCACCTAACTTTATGTAAGTCCCAATTAATCTAATTAATGCCAATACTTGCTTGTTAAAAGCCAATTATTGTCACTAATTGGCTCATTATTCTATTATCTTTATCTTATCTCATTTTTATCTTATTGGGTAGACTGGATGGACCATACAGTCTTTATCTGCCATCATCTACTATGTTATGTTACAGTTCTGTGCTAAGGCCTGGGATTTTTTTAGCCTATTACTTGCCCCTTATGTAGGTGCCCTTTGTCGAAGGCATGGTATCACTACCACATGGGTAGCATGTGTCAAAACAGGACTACCGCCGGGGTGCTTAGGCTCCCTGTGTTAGCTCTGCTTGCCGCATGCCATTTCCCACTGTAGAAAAAAGTAGCCAGAGCATGCGGGAACCTATGTGCTAAAACTACCACCAGCCACTTTTTAGTGTGGCTTAGAAAAGGACCCTTTATTTTATTTATTTATTAGGATTTATTTACCACCTTTAAAAATAAATTCACCCAAGGTGTATAGCAAGAATAAATTGAACATAGGTAATAGACAATTATAGTAGTAAAAACATTCAGATAACAGTACATTGTAAGTAGCATGCTATATCATACTATCCCCCCTGTTTACTGCCATGCTAGTGGCGGCTGGACGCTAATGCTGACACAGCCCATTCACTTTGAACGAGCTATGTCGGCATTGCTGCGCAGCAGCCGCTAGTGTGGCTCAGTAAACAGAGGGGTATGCTAACACCATACACAATAAAACATTTGAATAGACAACACAGGGTATAAGCAAAGGTGGAACACAGACAGATAAGATAGAGTAACAGAGATGTTCTTATTTGTATTTGGTTCTTGATAAGTCACTCAATAAAAATTATTTTAAACATAAGGGGACTAATTAAAAAAAAAGTTGCATGTGAAGTCAGAAAGGGGCATGAATACAAACCCTGAGAAAGAAGTATATAGCTGGGTGTATTAGAATGCATGTCATTTCAAATTAATGTGGAAAAGTAGAAAAGGAGTGGGGAAGGTAGGCTCTTTCCAACCAGAGAGACAGACGTATGATTAAAAATAGTTTATTGGTAGCATCAAACAAATATATGACTCAACACTGCTGTGTTTCGGCGCCGTAGCGTCTTCTTCAGGAGTCTACAAAATTAAATATAAAAATATAAAAGTAAACATAAAACACAAGATAGCAAAATAGTAAAAAAAAAAAACAATCAGGTACTAGTAAATCAATATGACATAATGTACAATGAATAATTAGAAGTAGAGATAAAAACAACAATAGTAAAAGTAAATAAAGCATATAAAGCAGAGTGACTGTATTGAATACTATAAAACCAACAGAAAAGTACATGAGCATATATTAAAATAAAAATATAAAGAAATGAAACATAATTAAAAACAATTACATGCACAAGTACATTCTATATGATACCATCATAATGGCATGATATTAAAACATCATGTTTTTACAAACATATAAACATATATATGTGTGTGATGTAAAAAATTCAAACATAGTTATATAAACAAATATATATATATATATATATATATATATATTGGAATGTACAGAGGTTCGAACCATGGACCATACAATATGTATTCATAAGAAAGGTTATGATTCTCCCAATAAAAAAATTTTAATATGAAAAGGAGTTAGACAATTCACAATAACATTTATTGCTAAAAAAAGGTATTTTCTATGTATATATGTGAGACAGCAAAAATAAAAAAGAATAAAACAATGAAAAAAATGAAGAAAGAAAAATGAAGAAAAAATGTAAAGAAAGAAAAAAAAATTATGCACAACAAAGGATCACCTGATATGAGATATAAAACTATTTATGTTTATATACATGTATATTTCTGAAAAAGCACATAAATAAAATGACCGATATTGGATATACAAAATATATATTTGTATTACAAATGTGAAACATAAAGAAAATAATAAAGAAATGAAAAATAAATAGAAAAAGATAAAAAACAATAAAAACAAAAAATATAATAACAAAATAAAATGCTAATAATGAAAAAAATGTAATGAAATAAAAAATGAAAAATGTAAATAATAATAAATAAATGAAGAATAAAAAATGAGACCAATGTCTGTATCCTGTATCAGCACAACCCATTATATAAGAAAAGGCACAGTTCTATAAGAAGCATGTCACCATCCAGCTTATTTTTGAAACAAATCAGGAGATGGGCATCCTTCTCTCAGTGGCGCCAGAATCAGCATGATCGAAAGCAGATTTTGGTCGTCCCCAACTGCTTTCCTTCGCCGGGACGGCTGAAGTTCCCGGGGGCGTATTGGAAGGGTAGCAAAGGCGGGACAGGGGCGTGCTGGGGCGTGGTTAAGAGATGGGCGCCCTCGGCCGATAATGGAAAAAAGAAGGGCGTCCTAGGCGAGAATTTGGTCCACTTTATTTGGTCCCTTTTTTTTCAGGTCCAAGTTCCAAAAAAGTGCCCGAACTGACCAGATGACCACTGGAGGGAATCGTGGATCACCTCCCCTGACTCCCCCAGTGGTCACTAACCCCCTCCCAACCTAAAAAAAACAACTTTCAAAACTTTTTTGCCAGCCTCTATGCCAGCCTCAAATGTCATACTCAGGTCCATGACAGCAGTATACAGGTCCCTGGAGCAGTTTTAGTGGGTGCAGTGGACTTCAGGCAGGTGAACCCAGGACCATCCACCCCTCTACCTGTTCCACTTGTGGTGAAAAATGGGAGCCCTTCAAAACACACCCGAAACCCACTGTACCCACATGTAGGTGCTCCCCTTCACCCCTTAGGGCTATGGTAGTGGTGTATAGTTGTGTGGAGTGGGTTTTGGGGGGGTTCGGGGGGCTCAGCACCCAAGGTAAGGGAGCTATGTACCTGGGAGCAATTTACAAAGTCCACTGCAGTGCCCCCTAGGGTGCCCGGTTGGTGTCCTGGCATGTGAGGGGGACCAGTGCACTACAAATCCTGGCCCCTCCCATGACCAAATGCCTTGGATTTATTCATTTTTGAGATGAGGGTCATCGGTTTCCATTATGGGGGAAAACCAAGGGCGCCCATCTCTAAATCCGGCGATCTCAGCATTTAGGTCAAGATTTGGGCGCCCCCAACCATATTATCGAAACAAAAGATGGACGCCCATCTCGTTTCGAAAATACGGTTGTCCCCGCCCTTTTGTGGCACTGTCCTCAAAGATGGGTGCCCTTAGAGATGGGCATCCCCGATCAAAAATGCCCCTCCACGCCTAAAGAGAAGCTGCCCAAAAATGCGTTTTTGCTATATGCAAAAGAAGGGTTGGATGAACAAAGATGTCAGGAAAATCTGGATTGAACATTGATTCCAAGCTCATCCTGGAGGCTTGTTTAAACCAAAATCTTTGTTTATCTTCAATTCTATGGCTTCTCACAGACTGTGCACCTATAGATGCTTTCAAATGTTTCATTTGAAAAGAATAGGAAAAATTGATGAATGTGAACACACCTTCATGCCAACAAGCTGTCAGCATCATGCCTCACATGCAGAAGTATACAACTAGATCATAAGTTGTTGGAAAGCTGTGAAGACAAACTACAAATCGGGTACAAATCGGGTAGGTGGCACAGTCCAGACAATACACAGTATATATTCACACTTGACCAGTTATCCGATAAAGAGTGGAATTTATTGTGGCCGCAGCATTCTACAATTTATATCTATGAATTATTCACAATAGCAAGCAATTTCCAATCATGTATACATTTTTACAGTACTCTGTACTGTACAAATATATGACTCAATTCTATCTAAAGCATTTGAGGCAAGTGGCCTAGCCTTTTTGAGTCACACAGTTCTCTCTCTTTCTGCCATAATCACGCTGTAGCTTTTTGCTCCACCTGGGGCATATACCGGCAACATGCCCAGGCGCTAACATCACAGCTTTGCTCAAGGGATTGCCGTAAAAGCATGGGCGTAGATTGGGGGGGGGGGCGAGGGGGGGCATTGCCCCCCCAAACAAGTCGCACCGGCGAACTGGCGGGGCTTAATTGTGTCTTCCCCGCTGGCACTGCCTCGGTCCCTGACTCCCTGCAGCATTTTTGTCTTCACCCGTCCTGTACCCGTCGCCGTCAGCGCTGCCATTCATTCTCTCACAGGCAGCCTCGTTCCCGCTCCCCTTTGCCGCGTCCACTCCTCCGGCTCTCTCTGATGCACTTCCTGTTTAACAGGAAGTGCATCAGAGAGAGCCGGAGGACGCGGCAAAGGGGAGCGGGAACGAGGCTGCCTGTGAGAGAATGAATGGCAGCGCTGACGGCGACGGGTACAGGATGGGTGAAGACAAAAATGCTGCAGGGAGTCAGGGACCGAGGCAGCACCGGTGGGGAAGACCGAGGCAGCATGCTGGCTGGTGGCAGGGAGACAGGGAGAGACAGTCACAGGAGCACTGTTGGGGTGATGGGGTAATGCTAGGTAGAGGTGAGCGAGAGAGGTGGGGAATGTTGGTGGGGGGAGATGCATGGGGGAGAGAGAGGGAGAAATAATGCTGGATGTGGAGGAGGAGGGAGGGACAGCAAGAGAAAAGGGGAAATGTTGGCACATGGAAGTGGGAGGGAGGGAGACAGAGAGAGATGCTGTATGGGGATGGGAGGGATGCTAAAAGGGGAAGGAAGAGAACGAAAGAGATAGATGTTGGGCCCAGGGTGCAAGGAAGGGAGATACTGAGAGTGATGTGGGCAGTGGGAGAGAAGGAGGGAAGAGAGGTTGTACATGGAGATGGATGAGAGGGAGGGATAGATATACATTAGAGGGGAAAGAGAAAAAGAGGGAGATTGTGGATCCAGGGACAGAAGGGAGTGAGGGAGAAATGCTGGACAATTGGAGGGAGGGGAGAGAGAGAGAGGAAGAAATGCTGGACCACAGGGAGGGGGGGCTGGAAGATACTGGGGTGTGGATGTGTGTGTGGAAGGGACAGGGAGATATTAGGCTACAAGGGGAGAAAGGGAGCAGGCGTGCTGGGCTAGAAGGTTGGAGGGAGGAAGATGCTGCAAATGGTGGAACTATTTGGGAGAGGCCAAAGGGGAGGTGGGAAGGAAACAAATGAGAGGATGATAGTGATGGGGGGGAGGCAGAAATGTGGTAATGGAGAGTTGATTAAAGATGAAAGGAAATGGAAGGTTGGAGGAAGGACTGAGAAGAGGAATGGGGCAGCTAGTGGGTGAGAGAAGGAAATGGAATTTGATAGCTGAAAACTAAAAAGGAGAAGGATGAGGACGAGGGTGAAATTTAAGTGAACAGAGAGTCAGCAAAGAAAAAAAAACAGAGGAAACAGCTAAAAAAGAAATAATGTGTCAAAGGTAGGTGTAGTGAAGGAATGGAATAAGACAGGAGAGAAGAGAAAATACAAATGGACAGCAAGCAGTTGAAGGAGAATTAGCAGAAAGACAGGAAAAGAGGAAACTGGAACCAGCATGATGGAACAGTAAAATGTCCAGACAACAAAGGTACAAAAAAGTATTTTATTTTGAATCTATTAAATGGAATATCAAATGGAAAGAAGACACTGCATAAAACAGAAGACACTGGGACCAAAGCGAATAGAAAAACTAAATGATCAGACAACAAAGGTAGAAAAAAGTATTTTATTCAGAATTTATTAATTGGAATATGTCAGCTTTTTGAAATGTGTATCTGTGAAATTTTGCATGTAAGTTTCAATTTTTCTGGTATTGCTGCATGCTGAGTCTGACTTCTTTAGTTAACTTTCCAGTTCAGTATTTTGCCTTCATATTTTTTGCTTTCTAGTTCCTTGTGTCATGTGTTTTTCACGAGGTAGTGTATTGGTGTTTTAGAGCCTGGTGTAATTACAGTTCTGCCTTTTCACGCATAAGGTTGCAGCTCGTCCTGTCCTTGGAATTAGTGCTGTTATGGTTTAGTAAGGTTATGAGTGTGTTTTTGCACAAGTTTGTGTATAGTGTATTGCAGTGGAGAGATTGTGTGTTGGCTTTACTGAGGTGGCACCAAAACATCAGAAAGGGTGTAGAGCCTAAATCATGACACACTACCTCTTGAAGGATCTACATATAGAGCTTATGCATTTCTAAGGTCAACACTGGCATGGTATGGGAAAGGGGGTGGAGTGGAAGAGGGAGTGCTGGGTAAGGAGGAAAGAAGGAAGGAAAGGAGAAAGAGCTGGCTTGATATCTCATACATATTCATTATGGTTATTCCCAAAAAAGCCAGCTCTTTTTCCCTTCCATTCTTCCTTCATATTAGCATATCATTTGCATATGTATATATGCAAATGAATATGCTAATATGCCCCTCCCCATCCTTTGCCCCCCCCCAAATGAAACAGTCAAACTACGCCTATGCGTAAAAGCATGTTCCCTCTCATACCCTTTGACTCTCTTTCTTGAAGCCTTCAGCCTCCCCATTCAGTCCAAGTCTGAGGTAGGCTCTGCTGATCATCTGCTAATCCGGCACTGGCCCCCCTCTGTACAAGAAGGGAACTGCCCTTGATCTTAGACATCATCCATGCCACTGCTAGCATGGGACAACAACTACATGACCTTTGACTTTGCTTTGGTTTGAAACATAGTGCTGTGTACTCTTTCAGGCTAGGACCCACCGCCACAGACCGGGACAACCAAACCTTGCTTGTCGCGATCCCCCACCATAATCCATCCTATCTGCAGCCACATTCACTCTGACACTTATGGCTGGACTGCAAATAATTCCCTGGTAGAGCCTCGCTAGTATCTTGCGCTGATCTGTCCAAACTATGCGCACTACTACATCCAACTCACTCCTTGTCCCCTGTTAGGCTGCTGCCGTGTGACTCTCTTGCAGCTCGTCATGACTGCCAACACAGGTAATGTTACAACTGACAAACAACTGGCACCACACCTCACCAGTGGGCCTTTCTGGGCCCCAAACCAATCAGTGGTAATAACTGGTGTGCATTTCTGTGGCCCAAACCAAACAGTTTTAATTCACACTTGCCTCCGTCCCCATGTCCCTCTCCCACTCGTGACATCATATGTTCTACTGAGGCTCGTCAGAACCTTCCGGCATAAGGAGAGCATTCCCTGTAGTAGGAACTAATGCATGGACCAGCATCCCGTATGTACGCATGTATGTGCACATGTCATCTTGTGACCTGTATATATGTGTTACAGCCAAAGCTGGCACCTATAATTCCAGCCATTAAGCCATTTCAAATATGTGAAGAGTATCTGATAATTGTAGTTGATTATATCTTAAACATAAGCAGCGCTTGATTTGTATCTTAAACATGAGCAGCGCTTGATTTGACATCTGTAATGAATCTTAAACCTGAGCAGTGCTGTCCTGTGATGCAGAGCGCTTCCGCATTCCATAAAGTCAAAGGGTCATGCTCATCTGATACGGGCACCCTGTCTCATACCGGTGTAGTGGGCAGTTAAATCTATAATGGTGGCCCGACAAGACATTAGGATGCCATTGGGACCCAACTTGCACTGTCCAGAACAATCAGATAGTAGTTTTGCTACCCGTGTCTTATTCTATACACACCCAACCAAGAATACGTGCACGAAATTACTATACCCACTATTGCCTGGAGAAGAAATTCTGTATGTAATCCCTCCACGTGTGCCCTAAACGTGCCCCACTGATAGCCTACGATAAAAGGAAGGTGCAATGCAAAAATTGCTATAGCCTGATGGGACCATAAACTGAGCCGTCACAGTCATATTGGCTCATGAGAAACAGGAAAAGGGGTCACGCCACTACCTTTCCTATGACCTTCGATTGACACACCAAAGTGCATCTAAGTAAGTGGCTTGGGCTCTATGGAGAGTGCAATATCAACTGCACATGGAAGCAACCCTTGTGTCTTAACACTATATGGTGCATAGTGAAACGTCGCGAGTCAACTGTGATAGATTACTTGAATGTGAAATCCTTCAATAATTAACCAGCCTGATCGTAGGTTATGTGTAATCTGCTGTGTTGGTATAATAACCTTACCTAGCATCAATTATGTGCCTAATGATGACCTCCTGTGCTGGTGACAGTACTCAGTGTAGCAGCAATGTATATTTTTAGTATAAGGAACCAAACTGAAAAGTGAGAACTATTGCCATGACTTATGTTCATAAAGCCCTTTGTCTACCCCAAGCGAAATGCGAGCAAAATGCAAATAACCAGTGTGTTAATCATTCTTGCCCTGAATACCCCATAAAGAATACTAGTGACGTAAATGCAAGAAAACACTCTTATGTATAGGTAAGTGCTGAAGAAAAGATGTGCTGTAGAGAAAATGGATGTGTCACCCTTCGATAGTTAACAAGCCTGAGATCCGGTAGATGTAAAACTAATGTGTGCTGCTACTACACTGAAATCTCCAATGTTTATGTAATTACCCTACCCAGCCTCAATTATATGCTGGTTTTACCATTGTAAATGCTAGCATTCAAGGTAAATCCATTATGCCTGAGACTACCTACAATGTAGATGTAGTTACCCTATCTAGCAGTCAGGTATGTTCTTAGCTGTGGAACCTAAAGTGACACCAAGTTGAACATCAAAGCCAATGGAGACTCTGTACTGATAGAAAGGTAAGAATTGCTGTCATGAATTATGTTCCCAAAGCCCTTTGTCAATAGCCTCATGCTCATCGCTAAGCATTGTCGATCTCAGCCCTAAATACCACGTACTGAATGCTGGTTAACCACTGATTTCTTGATGTACATTACAGTTAACCGCAGCAGGTTTCCAAGTGCGAAGCTAGTTATGCTAGTTATATGTGCACCACAGCGTATCAATTGAGGTATAACACCAAGGATCTGCACTGGGGTCCAGAGTTACATGCGAGTGCGTGCATGTCAAAACTGAATTGTGAAAATGTAGTATGATCTGAGTGCTATTTAGTGGCTAGTTGCTGGTGCGCGTGTGTAGAGTGCCATCTGTCATGACCCAAGCCATAGATACTATTTAGTCGGATTCAGCGCCCTCCTGCAGGCACCATTCAGAAAAGGCTGTATATGTTGGTATATAAAATATGTGTAGATATACCGTGCCCCATGAGTCCGAATGCTAGTAACATAGTGAGTGCCAGGAGATAAAGTTCTGAACGATCCATCCCATCTACCCAGCAGTCACATTCATTATCTACTCAAGTTTAAGTCAACAATAAGCATGAGATAATATATTTACTGATTATGAGTAGGAAAGCTAGGAAAGCTAGGAATAACCACATGGTGTGCTACATGTCTTCCAAACGGTAGACTAAATGTGTGACGGCACGGCAGTACCTGCTGACAAATTCTACATACCTATACTAAGGCAGATGTAGTGTGCCCTGGAAGGCCAGGAAAACTTCACATCCAAGCCATTATTCGCTGGAACCAAGCTGGTGCCGTCTCTCTGCCTGCTGCTTCAGAGTATTCCGTGAGTGGAGACATACCTGCAAAACCATACTGAAGAGGATGTAAGTTAGTGAGTGTAATACTCTCAATCATGTTAACAGGTAGCCTCTACCCTCATCACCAACACAGATATTCTAAAAGTTCTAAAGCAGAGGAACTAAGTGGGTCCAAGTGGTCAGTACCAGGAGGGCAAATTTAGTGAAGAAGGGAATGGATACTGTGTTTTAACCCTATCTGGTATCCTGTTTATTGCTATATACACATGTCCTGGGGATTACCTCTTCACCAAGCAATACGTCCCGGGAAGTGTAGCACAGGTACTGGATAACTTTAAACTTACCATAGGGTTACCAATCACACCATGATGCACCTGAGTGGACATAATGCACATAAAATTGCATTGAACAAACTTGGAGCTAACAGTTACCCCTTAATAATGAAACAACCGGGAGCAGTATGATATATTCATTGAACAGCACAAACATTCCATAGGCATAGATATCGTATGATGTCAGCATGACCTTAATGTGCCTTCTAATGAGCAGTCCTTTGTAACCTTACAATAATATGGTTCCTTGGCAGTGTTTGCTTGGGTGGTGTAGCTTGGCCGCCTGTAGGCTCCCAGTGCATATGTCATTGCAGCCCTGGTTTTGTCCTTTAGTAGTAGTATGTCTTTCAATTTATAGTAATTGAATAAGGCCTCAATAAAGTTGCTGGATGTTCTAAAGCCTATGTATAGACAGAGAAAGTATTATATATATGGGAAACATGTTTATCCAATGTATCTTTCATAGCATAAGACATAAGAACCTAAGAGTAGCCATATTGGGTCAGACCAATGGTCCATCTAGCCTAGTATCCTGTTTTCCAAACAGTGGCCAAGACAGGTCACAAGTACCTGGCAGAAACCCAGATCATGGAATCATTCCATACTACAGATCCCAGGGCAAGCAGTTGCTTCCCATGTCTGTCTTAATACCAGACTATGGACTTTTCCTCCAGGAATTTGTCCAAACCTTTTTTAAACCCAGATACGCTAACTACTGTTACCACCTCCTCCAGCAAAGAGTTCCAGAGCTTAACTATTTGTTGAGTGAAAAAAATACTTCCTCTTATTTGTTTTAAAAGTATTTCATGTAACTTTCTCAAATGTCCCCTAGTTGTTGGGTGAGTAAAATTTGATTTACTTCTACTCGTTCTACACTACTCAGGATTTTGTAGAGCTCAATTATATCTCCCTCATCCGTCTCTTTTCCAAGCTGAAGAGCCCTAACCTCTTTAGCTTTTCTTCATACAAGAGGAGGAATTTTTTTATAAATCCAAAAACATTAATTATTGATCTGTAACACTTTTAAGTACAACCAACTTGCTGAAGGATGGATTTGAAAAGGAGTTCTTTCCTGTTATGCTATAGCTGGAATGAGTATTTTTGGGGGGAGGGGGGACATAGGGGTACATAAAATAGCCACCTGCGCACTGAGTGTCCTAAGACCTCATCAGTATGGCTGCCACAATAACTGAATTGCGCAGTATTATAACCCCTCCTAAGATGACCGCCAGGTGCTATAGTGATTCACCTGGAACCCCCTCTCTGCCGTCCGGCTTACACAGAATGGCCCTATACGGAGCGACTCACAATCAACCCACAGACTGATCAGGGGCACTATGAGCTGGCACATGTCCCCCACCCTGCAACTGCGATTTATGCATCAAAGTGGCGCATTCACAACACACCTGCCTATTCAGGAGGACCACAGCACAACTCAAAGGTCTAAAAATAGTCCACATTCCCAGATGTGACCATGCGCAATGCACGCCCTTTCATGGTCACCAACCCACGACCTGATGGTTCACAGAGAAGGGGGCATCCCTTATCCAGATGCTGCCCCGATGCCCAGTGGGCATAATGAGCCCTAAATTATATAGTAAAACCAGGCCACTGGCACAAACACATTTTTAAATTGAAACTTGCCTGCAATCCACCCTCTAACAATGCCTGGTACCAGCACAGCTGACGTTAATTGTGACCCCAGAGTGCACCGCTGATGGCTCATCATGATTTCACAGACACCGCCCATCACAGCAGCACAGTCATTTTACCCGCGACCATGGGTTGCTCCGCACATTCAGGAGCGGAATTGCGTCTGCCAGAGCCACAGATGCATACCGATTCCCAGCCAATCCAGCAGCACCATTCTATAAAATGGAACCATGCTGTTCTCACCATGACCGCTGGCACGCTCACCAGCACTCTGCCTCTCTGTGGTCACATTACTCCCTATCCAGAAAACATAGGTCCTGAAAAGAAGGGCAAGTCAAGCAGTAAGGACCCCCATATCAGCACTGTAAATAGTCAAACGGTCGACCTGCGCCCACTGCACTTCAGCCCTCCGCTGTGAGCCAAACCCCTGTGTTTCCTTCCTGGCCACAACCAACGGCCCACAGAGAAGGCACCCTGTACCAAACAACGCAAAAAGCAAGAAGAAAAAGAGATTAAACAAATTAAACAGAATTTACCAAATGTTTCAGTGGAATGGAGCAGAAATGTGGGAGCAGCAGGCTAAAATGGTGAATGCACCTTGCAGGCACTGCCCTTCTTGCTCCCAGAGGTCACCTCTTTCCCCACCTCCCAGACTTCCTGTGTTGTTACCTGCCTCCCTATAGGTCCTCTATTCTTTAGTGCCTCCCGCTTACTTATCTCTTTCCTAACTTGACTGCACTTGCAGCTCTTCTATACTTCCCATCACCTTCCCCCCTCCCCCTCCCCCTACCTCCTATTCCTGCTGTGCTGGGCCACTGCCCGTTTCTGCTTGTGACCGCCTAATGCTGGGTCACTGTCCTTAACAAAAAGTCATTAAGGGGTCCTTTTACAAAGGCACGTTTAAAAATGGCCTGCGGTAGTATAGACACGTATTTTGGGCGCGCGCAGAATCATTTTTCAGCGCACCTGTAAAAAAATGTCTTTTACAATTTTGCCAAAAATGGACGTGCAGCAAAATGAAAATTGTTCCGCATCCATTTTGGGTCTGAGACCTTACCGCCAGCCATTGACCTAGCGGTAAAGACTCATGCGGTAACTGGGCGGTAATGACCTACTCTCACCCGAAAATAAATGTTTTCTGGATGAGCACCAGAAATGAAATTACCGTAAGAGCCACGTGGTAGATAGGGGGTAACTCCATTTTGGCGCGTGTTGGGTACACGTAGATTCTTACGCAGCTTAGTAAAAGGGCACCTAAGTAAAAAGGAAGATAATGTTCTATAACCTGATAATGGCAATAGTTCTTTTGAAAGGACCAGTGATTAAAAAAAAAAAGTAGATGATATTTATGATAGAGAAGTACAGGCAAAAAAGTTTTAAATTCCCTGTATTATTTGCAGGCTTTTTTCATTTTGTTTTATATATATACTAGTAAAAAAGGCCCATTTCTGTTTGAAAGGAAACGGGCGCTAGCAAGGTTTTCCTCTGAGTGTGTATGTTTGAGAGAGTGTATGTGAGAGTGACTGTGTGAGAGAGGCTTCTGTTCCTGCTGCTGTGCATTCCCCGTGTTGTGCTGATTCGCTGCTCCCTGTATCGTGGCTCCGCCCCCTCCCTTCTACTGGCCAATCTGGTGTGGGTTGTGTGACATCACTATTATCTACTCCAACATGATCCACGGTTCCAGGCAGCCTCAGAATGTTGGAGGTGAGAATTATTATATAGGATATATATATGGGGGGGGGGGGGGCACAACTAGACAAGAACAACACTGAAGCAACAGGAAACAAGCCCAGAGGCAAGGCAAAAATCCTCAAACCTGCCCCAAGTTGGCTCCTACTGGACCAGTCAGGAAACAAGAACCAATGTGGTCAATATTCAAAGAGGTTTAAATAAGCAGGAGATGCTCCTGCCTGGTTAAACCCCACTGAACTGCTCGACTGCACTGAACTGGGCAATACCACTGAATATGGATTGTAAGCAGCCATTGTAAAACCAGCTAGGTTAGGGATGGTACATGGGTGGAGTTTGGGCTGAGTTATTACTTAGTAGGTTAGTGGCAATATTTAGTCTAGTTAACATTCAGGCTCATTTTCGAAAGAGATGAACGTCCATCTTTCGACATAAATCGGAACTTGGACGTCCATATCCGAGAGACGTCCAAATCGGTATAATTGAAACCCGATTTTGGACGTCTCCAACTGCAGTCCGTCGCAAGGACGTCCATAATTTCAAGGGGGCATGTCGGAGGCATGGTGAAGGCGGGACTTGGGTGTGCCTAACACTTGGACGTCTTTGATCCATAATCGAAAAAAGCAGGGATGTCCATGATGAACACTTGGACGTTTTCACCCAGACGTGTTTTTTTTACGAATAAGGCACAAAAAGGTGCCCAAAATGACCAGTTGACCACTGGAGGGAATTGGGGATAACCTCCCATTACTCCCCCAGTGGTCACTAACCCACTCCCACCTTCAAAAAAACATCTTTAAAAATATTTTGTGCCAGCCTCAGATGTCATACTGAGGTCCATGACAGTGCATGCAGGTCCCTGGAGCAGTTTTAGTGGGTGCAGTGCACATCGGACAGGCGGACCCAGGTCCATCCCACTCTATCTGTTACGATTGTGGAGGAAACAGCGAACCCTCCAAAACCCACCAGAAACCCACTGTACCCACATCTACGTGCCCCCCTTCACCCCTAAGGGCTATGGTAGTGGTGTACATTTGGGGATAGTGGATTTTGGGGGGCTCAGCACACACGGTAAGGGAGCTATGTACCTTGGAGCAATTTATGAAGTCCACTGCAGTGCTCCCTAGGGTGCCCGGTTGGTATCCTGACATGTCAAGAGACCAGTACACTACAAATGCTGGCTGCTCCCACGTCCAAATGGCTTGCATTTGGACGTTTTTGATATGGACATCTTTGGTTTTGAAAATCGCCGAAAGTCAAGGACGTCCATGTCTAAGAACATCCATCTTTAAGGATGTCCAAATCCAAGGACGTCCTTGGTATTTTCAAAACGAAAGATGGACGTCCATCTTTTTTGAAAAATACGGTTTTCCCTGCCCCTGGATTTGGACGTTTTACAAAGATGTCCAAATTCCAACTTGGATGTTTCTTTCGAAAATGCCCCTCAATGTAATTTTTAAAAAAAAGGATCTAAAGATCTGACTAATGTGTAGTCTAGCCCCACAGCTGTATCAGGGCTTTGAGTGCTTAAAATTCATTTTGTATGATCCCTGCAGCGTCCTAGTCTCCTTGGTCATCTCTGCTCTAGCTTTATCTTCTTGGTGATCTGCAGATTGTGTTTCTTCTTTCTTCTTGTTTCCTAGTTGACTCCATTGATATTGTAAATGTTGACATTTGTAAAATGGTTGCTCCCAGCACACATGATCACATACCTGCATGTATTTTAGAAAAGGCTGTATGTCAGAAGATCTTTTTTCTAAAATACTACTAGAGAAGCACACATCTCGACATGGACATCTCAGTTCTAATTTCTATGTTCTTTCTAAAATGGTGCAGTGGTGATAGTCTTATACATATATTGAGGGGCATAATCGAACGGAAACGCCTATCTCCATGGGCGTTTGTCTCCGAGAACAGGTCCATGAAGGGGCGGGCCAAACCGTATTTTCAAAAAAATGAACGTTTTTGAGCTGGGCGTTTTTTTTTTTTTAGCGATAATGGAAATTAAAAATGCCCAGCTCAAAAACGTCCTAATCCGAGCCATTTGGTTGTGGGAGGGGCCACGAGTCGTAGTACACTCGCCCCCATGACATGCCAGGACACCAACTGGGCACCCTAGAGGTCAGTGCAGTGGACTTCAGACAACACTCCCACATGCATAGCTCCCTTACCACGGGTGCTGAGCCCGCAACCCCCAACCCCCCTCCCCCAAAACCCACTACCCACAAATGTACAACACTACCATAGCTCTTAGGGGTGAAGGGGGCACCTACATGTGGGTACAGTGGGTTTTGGAGGCCTCCCATTTACCAGCACAAGTGTTACAGGTGGGGGGGATGGGCCTGGGGCCACCTGGCTGAAGTGCACTGCGGTACCCACTAAAAGTGCTCCAGGGACCTGCATACACGCAGGCCTCTAGGACTGGTTGCTGCTATATAACATTGGCACACCAGTTGACACCTGAAGACTAATCTCTCCGAAAACGTCCTTTATTGGAATAACCGCCTTTACTCACAGTTAACTGCAGATCAGAGGTTGTGCCCCACTGGCAACGAGTCTCCCTGGTACTGAGATGAGCAGTAGGTCAGAGCTGGCAGAATGCTGTACAATGCCCTCATTCAGTCACATTCAAGGGAAGAACTAAGTTGTCTAACATGGCTAACACAGGAAGGGGAACTAAAACTGGCTTACAAAAATGGCCACTACCGCATGGACTACAACAGGAAACACAACAGGGCACACTCTGACCCAGTAGGCAGGGGGAAAAGCACCATAGGAGAAGAGCCTACCAACTACCAACATCGTGAGACTGTAACACAAACTAATAAAATCACACCAAAATCCAAGATGGACGCACCTCACTAAGACGCGGCGAGTCTCACTCTTACCTTTGGAAAAAAATGCCGAAACGCCGAGGCAGAGTGACGGCTAGAGCTTCCCCGTTGCCTTCCTCATTGCCGGGACCTATGGATAGGTTTGTGAGACCGTCGGGAGCTGCAATGGATAGCGGAACGCTGCCAGCTAGGAACCTCGATGAATTGGAGAACTCGGATTCCGTTGGCCTTGATGTTACACTAAGCCCCGCTAATCGCTCACCACCTCCCCAGCCGATTGGCGCGAGCTCCTTCCTCCTTGGATCGATAGGGTCTACCCCGGAAGGTACAGAGGGCCCAGAAAAACATCGAGAGGAAGCTCAGACAACAGCGGAGCAAGGAATGGAGGGCAATTTGCCCATGGAGACGCCACGGAGTGCGGGGAGAGGAACCGAGGAAAGGAGTGGGACTCCTGAACAGGCTACCATGAGGTTAGAATTACCCAAATTGTTAGTAGAAAAACCAAAAGAAGTAACTTTAGAAACGTTATGGGATTTGGTATCTAATTTGGGACAGCTTTTTCTGAAACAAAGTAATGAGATGTTACCTAAAATAAATTCTTTGGAAACTGATATACAAAAAAAAGGAGAGAAGCTTAAAGTTCTGGATGAAAAGATTGGAAAATTGGAGGAGAAATTTGATCAAAAAGTTTTGAACTTTGAAACAACTCAATCAATGATGATAAAAGATTTGACCAATCTCAGGATTAGATCTGAAATGTTTGATAATTATACTAAACTTCATAATTTCAGATTTGTCAATTTTCCTAGAATACATAATGTAGCTCCTCTTGAGATGTTAAAGCGCTATATGCGTGAAATTTTGAATATACCTGAACAAAGTATCCCACCTTTTACCTTGGCTTATTATGTTCCTGGGAAAGAATTGAACCAGCCAATTGAAAAGCCGATAGACATTTCTCTTTTGCTTGAAACTACTGACTCTGAACTTGCAGCGGCAGCTACTTTGGTAGCAACCGTAGCATTACTACCAGATAAGAACTGGATCTTCCGCCTGTTCTTTCGTAATAAAGAAAAGTCTTTTTTAGGCTTTAAAATTCTTTTGTTTCCTGATGTCTCTAAGGAGACTAGACGGCGGAGGAAACAATTCCTACTCCTCAAGCCGGAAGTCTTGCACTTGGGGGGTACCTTTTTTTTAAGATACCCCTGCAAGTGTATAATAAGACTTGGGGGGAAGAAATATGTATTTATGGAGCCAGCTCATGTGTCTGCACTCATAGCCTCGGCAAATAAGGAAAAGCGAAAAGAATGAGGCATCTCCACTTAGTGAATGTGTGATATCTGATGTATCTATATCTCCTTTGTTTATTTCTCCAGTTGATTTCCTACATATTGGATTTCTTGCATTATGGACTTGAGTCTCTATTCTTTAAAAGTGAATTATTTTAATTTCATTGTATTATTTTCCTTGTTAATTCTATTATGTTTGTAGAGACTTTCTAATCAAGAGGTTTCTTGTAAATTCTTTTTTTGAATAAATTAATAAATAAAAAAATCACAGAGCCCAAAACACACCCACCACAATGCAATGCTGATGTGACCCTGTACTGCACCCGAGAGCCACATCTGACCCAGGGAAAGGCTGTGACAGGATCGAACACATTCTGCTGTCATGGAGGTGGGTACGGCATTTGAGGCTGGCATACAGGCTGGAAATAAGTTTGTATTTTTTGGTGGGAGGGGGTTAGTGACCACTGGGGGAGTCCAGGGAGGTCATCCCCGATTCCCTCCAGTGGTCATCTGGGCAGTTGGGGCACTTTTTTGGGACTTGTTCGAGATAAAAAAGGGTCCAAAAAAGTGACCCCAAAATCGCGGTAAAAACGCCTTTTTTTTCGATTATCAGCTAAAGACGCCCATCTCTCCTCGGCTGATAACCACGCCCCAGCTCCGCCTCCACCATGCCTCCGACACGCCCCTGTCAACTTTATTCGTTTCCGCGATGGAGTGCAGTTGGAAACGCCCAAAATCAGCTTTTGATTAAACCGATTTGGGCGCCTTTGCGAGACAAACGTCTAGCTCCCGATTTAGGTCACATTATAGGCGTTTTTCTCTTTCAAAAATAAGCTGGATTCTGTGCCACAGAGGCACTGAATATATAAATTTTTTTTTAATACTATAGCTGGCATCTAAAATAAGATGACCACTGTCCTGTGTGTCATTGTAAAGCTGGTCTTCTGTCTATGAAAATAAATTTATTTGGAATCATTACTTAATTCTTTTTATTTATATTGTGCTGTTTTTTTCATATGGGCATCTGATCTTTGCGCTGGCATCAACAACACTTAAATGCAGTGCAACCTTTTCGAAAGTAGCAAGACATCCTCTGTGCTTCAGAAAAGTGTTGTCAAATGTCAACAAAGCAACCAGGACACCACAGTTGACTAGAAAACAGAAATAAAATAACAACCTTCAAACTACATTAATGTCATATTAGAGAATCTGGCGTCACAAACCCAGTGTAAGAAATGAGAAGAAAGTTATTTTAGGCTAATGTTCACCTTTAAACTAAGTGCTTTAGTTCTACCAGTACATTATATGGACAGTTTGATCTTGTCTTTTTCTTTTTCTTCTCTCAGGGTTACTTTTTTTTTTCTAGAGTGATATTGAAGTTTGTATTACTTAACATTTTGAGGGTTTGAATTTTGGAAAACTTAAAATGTTGCTATAAACTGCTTTGAGTTCCATTTTTAATGAAATCGATATATAAGTTCAACCTCTAAATACTAGCATATTCAGTGTTAATGACTTCCTTATTGCATGAGAGGTCAATGAAAGCTCTCAAGTTTCACATTTATTCACATTTGTTATATTGCATACTAGTAAAAAAGGCCCGTTTCTGGGAGAGATGAAATGGGCGCTAGCAAGGTTTTGGGGCAGGGGGAGATGGGGTTTGCAGCCTCTAGAGCCATGGTCAGTGACCCAGCTGTCCCCGAAGCCCCCTGCAGGCAGGGGGAGACAGCGTTTGCAGCCTCGCCACCCACCATCAGCGAGGCAGCTGTCCCCCAACCCCCCTCAAGGCACCTGCGCGCTCCGTGATGCTGTTTCTGTGGAGATCACGCGTTTGTTTCCTGCAGTGTGGTCCGGTGGAGATCGCGTTTGTTTCCTGCAGTGTGATCCACCCTCGTCGTCATGACGTTGTGACGCAAGGGCGGGGCATGCGACACTTCACAGGTGATGCTGTTTCCGTGGGTAGATCACGTTTGCAGCCTCGGCACCCAGCCAGAAGATAGCGCATTTGTTTCCTGCAGTGTGGTCTGCCGGAGATCGCGTTTGTTTCCTGCAGTGTGGTCCGCCCTCATCGTCATGATGTTGTGATGCGAGGGTGGGGCAACGACGCTTCACAGTTCTTACTTCCGGTTTGCAGGCATGGGCAAACAGGATATCTCTGATGCCTCACAGTTCCAGTTTTGAGGGGGTTTTGAGGCTTCATTTAGAACGTTGGGGTTGCGAATTATGTCTGGAAGGGGCGTGGCTGAGGGCGAGTCCTGAGTGACAGTGAGTGGTGCATGAGTGAGAGTGAGTGTTGTGTTTCCCTCCCACAGAGTGAGCTTCAGCAGAGAGTGAGCTTCAGCAGGTGAGAGAGAAGGTGAGAATTATTATATAGGATTGGGAGTACCATCTTGGAAGTTTATAAAATCTAAAGAAAAGGTCCTTCTGTAAAAAGAAACTTAAATGAAGTAAAAAAGAACAGAATATAATTCCATGTCATAGGGTTTAAGAAAAAAAATAGGAAGAGAACGGTTGCCAATATAATTCCACGATGAATCCTAGTGCTTGCAGTCATATTCAAGGTCCAAGGAAACAAAAATTCCTTTTTATTAGTCAGATACAAAGACCTGATGTTTATGCTGATTTGTAGAAAGATATTGAGGTCAATTTTAAGTGGCACAGTCACAGTTTAAACATTTCAAGCCCAATTTTGTCTAGAGAAGTCTGTCTGGACTTTAAAAGTCAGCACTGAAAAACCATGCTGTTAGTGTGATTCTATGAACTGCTCCTAAAGTTAGGCGTACTTTATGTACACATGGCATTTCTGCGCTTAAAATCTAAGTGTACCCATTTAGGCCACTGACAACCAAGCCTAAATACCTGTGCCTAGGTTAAGTGCAGATTGGGTATATTCCATAATAGCACACTTCGTTTTTTTGAAAAGCCCCCTTTTCAGCTGTGCACATTAGAATTTATGCACACCATTTTATAGAATATGCCTAGAAAGCTGTATGCGTGAATTCTAATTAAAGCCAATTAGTGCTCCTAATTAGTTATTAAGTACCAATTATTGGTGCTGATTGGCTTGTTAATTAATTTGTGCTTGCAATTTGGCTGTGCGGCCAAATTAACGCGCACAACTTAAAGCACCATTTATAGAATTTGGGGGAGAGACTTTTGTAAAATACCAGTAGGAACAGCTATTTTACAAACACAAATGCTCAAAAAAAAATAGCAGCAGAACTCTCAGGGTTTTGAATATGTAAGTGGTGGCATTTACATGTGTAAGCAGCAATTTAGCAATCTATGCATGCAAGTGTCACCACTTACACACATAAATGCTGACTTTCATAAAACTGGATGCCCAAGTGAACCTCTATTCCTTTCTTTATATCTAATTCCATACTGCTTGTCTAGGTGTGCTAGCATTTTTAGAGTGTGCTAATGCTTGAGACACCCATATATTCCAATGGGTATGTCTAGCATTACCGTGTGCTAGCTTTTAGTGCATGCTAAAAATGGTAGCGCACCTTAGTAAACAGGGCTCAGATCATCACAACAATACCAGTTCATCATCTTCTCCTTTAGAGAAATCATTTATGACACTATCAGGTGGTCAATATTTTTAGTCCAGGGTCTGGAGCTCTGGAATTTAATGTCAAAACAACTCGGACTTTAAATATCTGAACAAAAAATTAAGATCAATTGTAAAACATTTCTCTTGACTGATGCTTATATTTGATTGCGTGACTCAGTAGGTGTGAGACTGGGCTACACAGTTGTCCTTATGTGCTTCCCTTCCCCTCTTCTATTGCTATAATTGTAGTTCCTCCCCCTTTCCCAACCTCTTGTGTTGACACTCATTTCTCATTTCTCCTCACCCTACTTTTGATTGTAAGTCGCTCGGACATTTACTTGATGGACGAGATTGAATAAACTTGAAATTTTATACTTTTTGAGGCGAGTTTTAATGCTAGTTACATATTTTCTTTAACATATTTTCTTTAAGGACTGTCATTATGTAAGAAAGGCCTAAGTTATCCAGATAAGTACCAATCAAATGAGGAAGTGGAAGTAGTTACTAACCAGGATGATCCAAAATAGTATAAATCTAACTTTTTATTGATAACTGTAACATACACAGTTCCAGAGTCACAAAAGCTAGATGCAGCTAGGCTCATTAGACTCAACACAGGCCATGTTTTGGCTTCCCAGTATTCCTCAGGAGTCTTCTGCAATTTCAGAGTGTAAGAGATGCATCTAAAATCCTTAAACAACTTTTTAACCAGCAAAAACAGAGGGCCAACAAAGACCCAAATTGTCAGATTTGAAGCGATGGTGAATATAATAGCTTGTAAAAACAGTGTGCTACTATCTGGATAAGTTCCATCTTGAGTAGAGTGATGTGGTAGCTGTGTTAGTCCAATTTTAATGGTAATCAATAGAAATAAAATAACATAGAAAAGAAACTAAGATGATACCTTTTTTATTGAACTAACTTAATACATTTTTTGATTAGCTTTCAAAGATCCTTCTTCTTCAGATCAGAAATAAGTAAATGTTGATAAATAACAGTATATATAAGTGAAACATCAAAGCATTCCAATGACAGTCTCACAGAAAGAGGGCGGGGTGGATTAGGTGAGAAACATGGGGGGCTGGGTGGGTGAGAGACAGGAAGAGATGCATGGTGATAAGAGGGTGACCAGTAGAATTTTATGGTTTATAATGGGCTAGAAAACCTAGACCTTTGTAAAGTCCTGTCTGGTGGGTGTCAAAATATTTAATTATTCTGACTTCAAAGGTCTTACATTCCTGGATTGTCTTAGTTTCCTTTTAGTATTCTCACCATAAAATCATTAATATAGTGTTCTGGTTCTGTAAAGTGTAAGTGTAACGAAGGGTGCTATATTGGAGAAACAAGCCAGATGCTAAAGAAGAGATTTAATTTACATAGACATCATATTTAAAAAATGCCCGTGCCAACCAGGATGTCACCTCTGTAGTTCAGCACAAGAATCCACCAGAAGAGAAAGAAGAAGAAAACGTCCAAGCCCAAGATTGGGGTTTGGTAATGTAGATTGCTGTTTTCTACATGTAGCCATCCAGGCCGCAATTTTGCAGATATCAGGCACCCCAAGACTGATATAAGGAAGAAAGATATTCCAAAGGAGAGATTAGAGCACTGACAAGGAAGGTCTGTGCAGGAGAGAAACCAGCAACAGGAAAACTGGTGACACTAGAGGAAGAAGAGTAGGTTTTCCTATTTTTGCCGTGATTGTCTGCATCTCAGGAAGGAGAGCAGGTAGAACCTCTGAAATTAACTCCAGCTCTGGGATATACACTATTTCTCAGTGATGAAGAGAGTCTAAGCAGGGCCGTGCCTAGGGTCTCTGGTGCCCCCCTGCAGACTATCAGTTGGCGCCCCCCCCCCCCATGTGGCACAAGTTGCAAAGGAAATAGGAGCTAAAAGATGGAGTGCATCTTTGTGGGATTGCTGGACAAATAGAGGGTTTACAACCACTTAGCTTTTCGTGCTTTCATGTTCACGAAATTAGTAATTAAATCTTTGATATCTAACTGGGCACATATATCATTCTCAATAGCAATCATGGCAAGGCTTACAAGCCTTTCTTGCGAAATACTTGATCGCAAATAATCCTATATAATAATTCTCACTTCCAACAGGATGTGCCTGAGACCGTGCCTCCCTCGGAGGTGGTCTGCTAGGCAGGCACGCACTGACGTCAGTGACGTCAGTGATAGCTGATACCAAAGCAAGGGGAGGAGTAGGGAAACATGCGGAGCGTGTTTCCCTACTTCTCCCCCTGTGTTACAGCCCACTTCACCCCCTTCCGTGACCCAGTCGACCCCCCTTCTCAGCAAAAACCGTCCACCGCCGCCGTCCAGTACCTGAGCTGACGGGGGGACCCCAACCCTCGTCAGCCGAAGTCCTGTGCTGGCCTTCGCGCTGTTGCTTCTTCAATGATCTTCGGTTCAAGTTCCTCTGCGTGCGTCTGACGTCAGACGCACACAGAGCAACTTGGACACAAAATCATTGAAGAAGCAACACCTCGAAGGCCAGCACAGGACTTCTGCTGACGGGGGTTGGGGTCCCCCATCAGCACAGGTACTGGACAGCGGCGGGGGATGGTTTTCACCGAGAAGGGAGGTCGACTGGGTCGCGGAAAGGGGGGGGTGAAAACGGAGGGACGGCAGAGTCTGGAACAGCGAGGGAGGGAGGGAGGGTGGGGGATGGCCTTGCTAGCGCTGTTTCCTTCCCTTTTGAAACGGGCATTTTTTACTAGTTTTTTATCATTTTTAACCGTGAAAATGATCGCTCACCACTTGCCACACTGACAGGAATTGTCAGCAATATTCTTAGAAACAAATTGCTATACATTGCAAAATAAGATAGCAGATGTAAATTCTCAAAATGGACATATTCCAAACACTAACATGAAAATAAAATGATTTTTCTCTACCTTTGTTGTCTGGTGACATTCTTTTTCTGATCATTGATAAGTCTCTGACTCTAAAGTTTAGCAATTTCATTAAAGCAAAATATATTTTCACATATCACAGATTCTTCCTATCCAAGGAGAATCTTTTATATAAAAACAAACACCAAAAAAACAATCAGATTTTTACTTACCAGCTCTTCTACACTACACGTCAGCTAAACTTCCTCTTTTGAAACTACTGTTGGAACCACCAGCCAATGAAATGGCTTTTAGCTGTAGCTATCCGGTTACCTGATAATTATGCACACATCATTGCAGTCATGCCCTCCTCTCGGTGTACAAGCTCAGAAATAAAAAAAAATTTGAACCACTTACAGATTTTAACAATTACACTATTTAGTTTTTATTTCTCCCCAGTCTCACTTGCACACCTTCCTCCAAACCTGGCTGTTATCTTTAATTTGAATGTTGTTCAAGCTCACCCTGAATGAGGAGTTCTTCCTACACCAAAGACATATATAGCACTGGTTGCATTCTTTCAAACAACATCAGCAGATCCTGCCTGCCTCATTGAGCACTGCGGTAAAAGAGGGGAGGGCAGGGGAGAGAAGAGAATCACAGCTTCAGGTAAAACATTTTGCAAGTGAGCTGACCTCAGGGAAAAGGTGCCTGTAGGTGCCCTCCAAAGCAGGGGCGTATCTGCGTGGGGCCTCAGGGGCCTGGGCCCCCGCAGATTTTGCCCTGGACCCCCTACCGCCATCAACCCTCCCCCGCTGCCGTTCTTACTTTTGCTGGCGGGGGACCCCAACCCCCGCCAGCCGAGGTCTGCTTCCACCTGCCGCTGCCGTAAAAACTTCTTCTTCAGCCGGCGGGGGACCCCAAACCCCCGCCAGCCGCCCCGCGGTGTTTAAAATTCATCTTCGGCCTCCGTGGCCGTGCTGCTGTGATAGGCGCTGTTGAAATCCACTTCGGAGTCTGACGTCGTACGTTGTACGTGCTGCGACGTCAGACTCCGAAGTGGATTTCAACAGCGCCTATCACAGCAGCACGGCCACGGAGGCCGAAGATGAATTTTAAACACCGCGGGGCGGCTGGCGGGGGTTTGGGGTCCCCCGCCGGCTGAAGAAGAAGTTTTTACGGCAGCGGCAGGTGGAAGCAGACCTCGGCTGGCGGGGGTTGGGGTCCCCCGCCAGCAAAAGTAAGAACGGCAGCGGGGGAGGGTTGGCAGCGGGAGGGGGGTGGAGAGAGTCATTGGTGGCGGTGGGGGCTCGGCGGTGGGGGCTCGGCGGCGGCGGCGGTGGGGGGGGGCTAAAATGTGCCCCCTCCCTCTGGCTCTGGCCCCCCCTACCGCCGGAGTCCAGATACGCCCCTGCTCCAAAGGTCGGCGCCTCCCTGCGGTGCATACCCCGCTTACTGTGTTGGCACGGCCCTGAGTCTAAGAGGGATTTTATTTGTGGAGTTTTGGACTCCAGGGTGCACTGGACTGAGTGTGGCAATCCATACAGTGTGCTAAACGTTAGCAGCTAATCTAGTATTCTCTAATAGCAAATTGGTGTACCTAATGCGTTATAGAATACTAGTGTAAGTCAGCAATTAGATGCTAAAATTAGGCACCACCATTATTGCTTGCTCTATGGCAGGTGCAAATTGATGTGCCTAAATATAGCAGTTAGGCAACTAACAGTATTAAACATAGTGTGTGCTTAAATAGATGGCATACGCATAATCTGCCCATGCCTCTCCCATGTAAAAGACCCCTTTGCAGTTATGAACTAGAACACTTAGGGGCCCTTTTATTAAGCTGCACTATAAAGTAGCCTGAGCTACTTTTAGCATGTGGCCCTGAGGCCACGATTAGCATGGCTGTAAAATGGCCGCATTTGTCTTTTTTCCGGTATTGGCCACTTGCTAATTTCTCAATTAGTGCATGACCATTAGCGCAGGAGCCCTTACTGCCACCTATTTACTAGGTGGTAAGGGCTACCGCAGTAATCCCACATTAATTGAGCAGCACGCTGCAATGTACCTGCAATACCCAATTCACGTAGGGCACACTTATCCTCCACCCATAGCCATGCCTCCCGCACTAAAAAATATAGAACCTAGTTTTTAGCATGGGATTAGCATGCAGAGATCAGCACATTAACGTGAGATGCCTTAGCACATCTCACGGCAATGCTTTTTAGCATGTGGTAGGCACACGCTAGTGTCTACCGTAGCTTAGTAAAAGGGCACCTTAGTTGCTCAGTTATAGAATAGCATCTAAGTGCCCTTAGGCACCTAATTGCCTTTTTACCCATGTTTCAGTGCTTAACTTCCATTTGAATGCCAAAAGTTGGTGTTTCAGTGGAGAGGATTGATATTTCACATTTTTTGGCATCTCATTCAAGAGGACTTTAGTTTATGGTATGTGAAGAAGAGTTCTCATTTCTGTAAGCAGAGTAAAAGCACGTTAAGTTTTTATGTTCATCACCGAGACAGTGCTGCTGATCTCTTATTTTACTGCCATGTGTTGTAATTAGCTTTCCACAACATTAAGTCATATCAGTTGTGCATAGCAACCCTTTGGTTTTATTGTCACTGTGAATTATTGGTGTCACATAGATAAGTCAGGCAGACATAGGTGCTGTTTCTTGTTGTCAGAGTGTGTTGGGTGTGGAGAGCATGTGATACAACTGCTCAAGAGAATAGTGTGCATCTCTGTTATTAACCATGTTCACCTCCCCTCAGTAGACTGGTGAAGCCCTTCTGGCCATGTTCACCTCCCCTCAGAAACCTAGTGAAGCCTTCCTGGCTATGAAGCCTGTGGAGGGAATGTGAAGCCCTCCATGCTCAGGAGGAGCAACTGACAGGCACACTGGGGGCAGCAAGCGAGTGCAAAAGTGAACTTCAGAGGGAGCTGGATGCCGCATGTGCTGACCTTGTTGGGGTTCAGAAGGAACATGAGACTCTCCAGAGCCAATTGTGTGATTACAGGGAGAGGTTCAGGGTCTGAAGAGGGAGAATATTGAGTTGATAAAGTGTAAGGTGGTTTTGGAGACACAGCAGAGCTACCTCCAAAAGTTGCTTGATGCTGTGAAGGATGAGCATGTAAAATATGAGAAAGACAAAAAGAGTTGTTAAAGCTTTGGGGAGCCTTTGAGAAAGTGCTGAGCTCTCTTAAGAAGGAGCATCAGACCACGCTTCAACGGATAAAGGCACTTGAACAAGACTGTGACCATTTGCTTTAAAGGAATAGGACTTTAGAGGAAAGAAGCATCCTGCTCACAGGCAGTCCAGAAGAAACTGTCAGGAGTAAAGTAGGTATGCCTGAAGACCATGACGAGGTACAGAAACATGGTGTGTTTGACATACAAGATAGCCAGACAAGCCTGGGGGTTGAAATGACCCCAATGTGCAAGGCCCTATAGAAGAACAATCTCTCCTTACAGAAAGATAAGGAGAATCAGTGGAGAGAGAAATACGCTAAAGAGTGTATTCTGAGCTCTTTGTTGATGGAACTAGGTATGCTACAGCAGGAACTTGAAAGAGTAAAAGGAGAGAGGAACATTGCTGTATATCCTCAAGTAAAATCAACTGATGGTGTTTTGATAGGATGCCTGGACCATTTGCAAAAACAACTCAATAGTGTAAGCAACCAGTGCCTAGCTACCCAGAGTCAGATTGCTAAACTGTAGTTAGACACTGGGGAGATGGTGAAACATTTTGAACAGAATACAGCATTAGGATCGTCACGGAGGCCATGCTCATGCTTACTTTTGCCCCAGAGGATGGTCCCATTCCAGAATCAGGGACTGAGTCTGACGGTGGGGAAAGTGTAGAGGAGCTATCAAGGGGTCCCTGTGCACCACATCAGGCAGTCAGCACTCCTAGATGTGGGCTGGAGAACATCATGAGCCATAGAAGGTCACTGTTACCAGACTCTAATTCAGGAGGGCCTTTCCTATACTCCCGGTTCCCAGCTGTCATCCTGGGAGACCAAGATTGTGAACCATAGAAAAAGGATAACAGAACTTTGGAAAATGGTAACACCCTTCACCTGGGGAGGGGCGATCTCCATAAAGGATCATTTGAGTCAAGCTCATGCAGCTGTACTTGCCTTAGGAGTGAAAAGGAATATGGATATCATCACCCTTGCACCCTGGACATTTTCATCACCCTTGCACCCTGCTGAAAAAAATCTTAGCCACCATGTCGTCTTACAAGAACACGAATTTGTCAGCATTCGAACAGGCCCTGGTTAAGCATTTTGGGCCATATAAAAATCCATTTGAGGCTCGCTGTCCAGAAGTTGAAGGATATCTTAGGTTGTGGCCCATGCTTAGCCTACCCTCATTGAGGCATGGCGTTCTACCACAAGTTAGGGTTCACCCAGAACTGCATGAGTGTCATGTAATACCAAAAAAACGATGCCTATTGTCGGGTGGTAGCCTACGCTAGCAAAGCCCTGTCTGAAAGGAAACGTAGTGACTATGAAAAAGCACTACTGATGGCTGTATGGGCCCTGCAACATTTTCAAAGTTTTGTCCAAGGAGAAGAACTGGTTGTGGAGACCAGTCATCAAGTCTTGAAGTTCCTAGGTAGTGAACATATCAAGATTGGCTAGGATACCAACAGTCAAATTATATCCTGGACATTGGTGTTACAAGGCTGGCCCATGAAGGTAAAGTATATTCAGAGGTACAAGAGCACAGTAGCACAGAGCCTAGCTGAGCTACATGACTGTGCTATGGAAGGTCATAACCCAGACGGAATTACTACCATTGCTCCACCCATTGATGGATTCCTCTATGGCTCAGATGCACCAGCAGTCCTTTGTTCTTTTGAAACATTCCTCAGGTGGCATAAATTTTACCTAGCTGGAATGACTCCTACCAGATTGTTGATAAGGCATCACTAGTAGCCTATCAACTCTGCATTAGGAAGGACGATGGTGAGGAAGGAACACTAAAGTGGGTCCATATTAATCAGCTAAGGCCATATCATCCTAGAAAGCTGTCATCCTTAAGGAGAAAGAAAGTAAGGAAAACTTATGGTCTGATGAATAATTGTATTTATGTTTTCCAGGAAAGCCAAGCTTTCTGTTCTGCCTCTCCAGGACTTCAAAAAGAATGAAGAACCACTGAAAGGGGGGGGGGGGGGGAGGAATGAAAACATTTACATTACTACTTTAGTAATTCTCTTTAATGTTAAAGAGAGTCATGTCTAACACTAACCTCTAGATGGTCCCATGACTAACCAAGTAATACACTGTAAATACTGTTAGTGCTATCCTCTTGGGACAGTATTATTGGTCTCCCTTGTTAGTTTTGTTAAGTGTACACTGTCCAGCTGGTTGCTGAACCAATTTTGAGACAACATTTTGACCTTTCATGTAAAGGTAGCATTTGTGTCATGGATCCTGACAACTACAAACATGAAATCATTTATGCCAATGGGCACCCCCTTTTCTTTTCCATTTTAAATTTCAATTGCCATAAGTATTTGATCACTGGTTTTGTTATGCTATAGCAAAGAAGTATACCACGGTTAAATTTTTGCTTTTGCCTATGACCATAGCATCTTTTGTCTTGCACATTACTTTTGGTTGTATGATTTTGCCAGCAAAAAAAATAAAGGCATACTGTATGGTCCAAAAGCAATAACATAAAGGGAGAGATTCTATATATGATGCCTGGAAAATCTGGCAGAAATCAATTTTGCCTAAGCTAAGCATATTCTATAAGATTTAGGCACGGTATATAGAATACACTTAGTTGATATACCAGTGCCTAACACTGCTTGCATCCATTAACACCAACAAAAACGTCGCATAGAGCCCAATGCATAGATTTACACAGACTGGACCATATTCTACCAATGTGTGTAAATTTGGGAACGCCCATTTCCTTGCCCATAGCCATGCCCCTTTTGAACAGCATGCTTTAGAATTTAGGCACAGTTCATTACAGCATATGCTTAGCGAGTTATGCACGTAAATTCTAACTATTGCCAATCAGTGCTTGTTATTGTTTGTTAACGCTAATTGGCTTGTTAAAACAATTAAGTTATGTGCATTGCTATAGGATATGCTTAGATTTAGGTGTGGAACACTAGGTGTGATACATAGAATCCAGCAGAAAGTGCTTATGCTTTAAAACTGTGGTACACCTTTAGAAATTTAAATTCCAATTCAATTTCAAACATATATGCATGGATTTCATACTTGCAAAAACAGATCTGTTATCCTAAATAATATATGTACATACATACCTTCTAAACAAAGGAGGGCATAAGGTTTTTTATTTTGTTACATTTGTACCCCACACTTTCCCACTCATGGCAGGCTCAATGCGGCTTTAATGGGGCAATGGAAGTTTAAGTGACTTGCCCAGAGTCACAAGGAGCTGCCTGTGCCTGAAGTGGGAATCAAACTCAGTTCCCCTGGACCAGAGTCCACCACCCTAACCACTAGGGTAGCAGTTTCCTTTCTACATTACTCACATATACCTATTATCATAATGGGTTTAGTTAGGTACATAACCACTTTTACACATGTATGATTGTGTTATTTCTCTGACAATGTTATATATTCTAAGTGATGAATACTCAAAAGTATTAAATATCAATAGAAGGTGAAAGACTCAAATATCACAATTCACCATACTCTTTCAAAGTAAATAGTTTGCGGTACTTATAAATCTCAAACTGCCACTGGAGTACAAATATTTCAAGGGGAAAAAGCCTCGGAACCCTTTCTCCACTTCTGTAAAAACAGAAAAACCTTTTGTGGCAGAATCAACGAGGGTGAGTTCACTTCACAGGTATTAAAAAAACCCTTGAAAAATATTTCTTCTGTGGTTTCAGCATTTTATGGATCCCAAAAAACATGACTTTTTAATTTGAAAAAGCAAAACTTAGCTTTAACTTAGCTTTAAACATGTGTGACTCTGTTTCCACTTGAAACATACACTGACTAAGGCCAGTGTTTTACCAAATAGCTGTGTCAAAGTGTAAACAACGTGTCAGCGTTCTGTTGCACTCACATCCTGCAAGCTATTTACTTTGAAAGAGTATAGTGAATTGTGATACATTCATTTTAAATGTATGCTTGGCTAGTATGTTGTTATTTAATGTAAGAGTTAAGGTTTCATCCATTATTATGGTTTTCTTTATAATAAATGCATACACACCTAGTATAGTGCAGTTTTATCTATATCTTATAAGTTAGACCAAGTATTACTATCCTATATAATAATTCTCACCTCCAACGTTCGGTCTCTGCCTGGGACCGTGGCTCCGTGGTCTGATTCCGGCAGTAGATCAGTGACATCATCCGCATCACACAGCCTCTTCTATCGCTTCTGTTTCTGCTGTTTGTGTGGTCCCGCCCTTGAGGGCAAGACCACATGAACAGCTGAAACAGAGAACAGAGAGGCTGTGTGAAGCGGCGTCCCTACAGTGGAGGTAAAAATGTGCAGGAGGTGGGGAGGGGGGTCCTGAAACAACAGGGGAGGGAAGGGGGGTCATGAACGACACGGGGGGAAGGGGGTCCTTCTTTCGCTTCTGTTCTGGCTGATCTGGCTGTTCGTGTGGTCCCACCCTTGAGTGCGGGACCACAGGAACAGCTGAAACAGAAGCGAAAGAAGAGGCTGTGTGAAGCGTGCGGGAGGTAAAAACTTGCAGGAGGTGGGGAGGGGGGTCCTGAAATGACAGGGGAGGAAAGGGGGGTCATGAACGACATGGGGGGGAAGGGGTCATGAAACTACAGAGGGGGGTCCTGAAATGACACGGGGGGAGGGAAGTCCTGGAAAACAACTGGAAGGGTAGGGGCAGGTCCTGGAACTGGAAGGGGAGGGGGGGTCCTGGATCAGGGAGTGGGGGGATGGTAAGAAGGGGGAGGGGAAGAAGGGGAGGAGGAGGGGGTCCTGGAACTCAGAGAGGGGGGAGGCGGAGTGGGAAGGGGAGAGGGGGATGAGAAGAAGTGGCAGGGGGGTCCTGGAACTCACATGTGAAGAAGTGGGAGGGGTTTCAGGAACTTAGACAGGGGTGGAAGGGGGGAGGGGAAGGGGGTTCAGCAAACTCTCGGTCTCGCTGTGTCTCACATATGCACTCACACACACTGTTATTCTGACATACACACACTCTCTCACAGACACAATTACACCCAATCTCACTCTCTCTCTCTGACACACACACACACACACTCGCACAGTTACTCTCTGTCTCTCTGTCTCTCTGTCTCTCTCTCTCTCTCACACACACACACACTCTCTCAAATATACACACTACAAGGAAAACCTTGCTAGCGCCCGTTTCCTTAAAAACTGAAATGGGCCTTTTTTTACTAGTTTTATATATTGCTTGTATATTGGGTTAAGTTGCTACATGCCAATGATGTTTACTGTCTTTTTATTGCAAATAAACTCTGTAGGTTTTTTCCTGTGAATAGGTTTTCCTACAATTCCACAGTATTGTTAATAACTTTGCTTGCAATATTTATGCATTATTCATATTTTATTGCACCTGTACTGATTTATGACAGACATTATACATGTCTTTTGTTGCTTATGTTTATTACATTGCTATACTTTTTCTTCATGAGCTATCAACTGTATGCATTGTCAGAGACTTATAAGCAGTATCTACAGTTACTGTGGCATGGACTTTTAACCCACTTAAAGTGTGTTGTATGCCACACTCAACATTTTCTACCGCATTGTTTATTCCTGGTTGCCAGTTTTAAGTGTAATGCCCAGCATGTTAAAGACTACATTCAATGGACTGGGTTTCCTCTAGACTGTTTGCACAGCCATACACCGCCTGTAGCCCATGATGTGGACAATAAAGCTCACTAAAGTGGTGTATCAAACATTACCTTCAATGCTGTGGTTCATCACTTCAGTTGTTGCAATGCTTTGTTACAAAGTGATTTTTCTTCCATGAACTAACAAGTCATTTGACTTTTATGGACATGTTCTTTATGCATTTTAAAGTTACTTAACCACATTTTCTGATGAACTTCATCACATCTAATTTAATGTGCTTTGCTTTGTTGCATAATCCTATATTCAAGTATAATACATTTCAATAGTCGTATGCCTATTATTATTTTTATTTATTTATTTATTTATTTATTTATTGCATTTGTATCCCACATTATCCCACCTCTTTGCAGGCTCAATGTGGCTTACAATACATCATGGGTACTGGAAATAGGAGTGCATATACATTAGGTTTACAGAAGATTTGTGTATTGTTTGAAACTTGATTACAATGTTGTCTGTTACTTATTTATTAAGCTTAGATACATGAATGTAGTCTAGCATGCTTAGTGAAACATTGTAAGGATATTTGTTGTGATTGACTAAACATACTGATGTTTGTTTAGCTAGTGTTTCAAGCTGCTCAGAGCTATTCCATCTTTTGTTGCTAAAGCCTGTTATTTGCTGAAGCTGTGACCTTGCAGACAGATGAAGACTGCTGACAAGGATCTCAATGTTCTAGAACAACAAGGTTGTTATCAGCATCGACATCGTGGCCAGAACACCCAAGGAGTCTTATAGCTGGAGAGAGGCTCTGGCTGGCAAATTGCACATTGTTTATAAATTCCCAACTTCTTGTCAAGGTGACCCCCATCAATGTGGAGCCAGTGAGATAATGTTGGGGCCCCTAAAGTCCAAATAATGGGGATAACATTGTTCTGGGTGAATCAACCCCAAAGGTCAAAAAGTACATCATTAGCACAGCTGCAGCCTGTGATTTCTGTATAAAATAGGGCTCTTATTTAAGGCGAAAGGCTATTGTGTTAACATTCCATCCAAGGAGATGACCTAGAACATATGAACCATACTGGGTCAGACCAATGGTGCATCTAGCCCAGTATCCTCTTTCCAACAGTGGCCAAGCCAGGTCACAAGTATCTGATAAAAACCCAAATTGTGGCAACACTCCATGCTACTAATCCCAGGGCAAGCAGTTGTTTCTGCATATCTGTCTCAATAGCAGACAATAGATTTTTCCTCCAGAAACTTGTCCTGGAGGAAAACCTTTTTTAAACCTAGATACGCTAACCACTGTTACCACATCCTCTAGCAAAGAGTTCCAGAGCTTAACTACTCATTGACTGAAAAATTACTTCCTCCTATTTGTTTTAAAAGTATTTTCAAGTAACTTCCTTGAGTGCCCCCTAGTCTTTGTACTTTTGGAATAAGCAAAAAATCAATTTACTTCTACTCATTCTACACCACTCAGGATTTTGTAGACCTCAATCATATCTCCCTTCATCTGTCTCTTTTCCAAGCTGAAGAGCCCTACCCTCTTTAGCCTTTCCTCATACGAGAGGAGTTTCATCCCCTTAATCATTTTGGTTGCTCTTCTTTGAACCTTTTCTAATTCTGTTATATCATTTTTGAGATACAGTTACTAGAACTGAATGTAATACTCAAGGTGTGGTCGCAACATGGAGTGATACAGAAGTATTATAGTATTTTCGGTCTTATTCACCATCTCTTTCCTAATAATTCCTAGCATCCTATTTGCTTTTTGGGCCACCACCACACACTGGGCAGAAGATTTCAGTGTATTATCTACAACAACACCTAAATCGTTTTCTTGGTTGCTGACTGAGCATCTGAGGAACACACTGCCACCTGATAGAAGCCCGTATCAGGTCATATGTGTGCCATGTACTTTTGTATGAGTGCTGTGGGCTTAGGGTGACTTTTTTACTTGGGAGTCTAGCTTAGGGCCTTATGTGCGTTTACTCTGAGCTGTTTCTATGATAAGACTTCCTGTGTCTTTATTCAAGCCTTCTTTGCACATTATCTTTGCTGCTATTGTAAATAAATATACACTCTATTTTACAATACTTGGTTGATGAGTTAGTTCTTTCTATTATTTAGGGTGTAGTGAGCTTGGATCTATGGATAAGAGGGAACACATTTGCTACTGACACTTCACTCACTAAGGCTGGTATTACCAGAGACCTATTCCTTTTAGAATTTATGCTAAGTGTCAAGTACCCCCAAAAGGGTTATATCTGTATGTGTTCATAATGCTCTAGTGCCTACTGTGGCTTAGTAAAAGGGCCCCTTAGTTGCTAAGTTATAGAGTAGCATCTAAGTAACCTTAGGCACCTACCGTATTTTTCGGACTATAAGACGCACTTTTTTCCCCCAAAATTTGGGAGGAAAATGGGGGGTGCGTCTTATAGTCCGAAGGTAGCGTTTTTTGACCTCCGTTCCGTACTTACAGGATTCCATGTTCCCTGGTGGTCTAGTGACGTCGGGGCAGGAAAGAGCCCCCTCTTTCCTGCCCATCGCGCTGCTCTCCGTGCTTCTCAATGCTTTCCGACGGTCTCGGCGAGATTCAAAATGGCCGCCGAGATTCTCGGCGGCCATTTTGAATCTCGCCGAGACCGTCGGAAAGCATTGAGAAGCACGGAGAGCAGCGCGATGGGCAGGAAAGAGGGGGCTCTTTCCTGCCCCGACGTCACTAGACCACCAGGGAACACGGAATCCTGTAAGTACGGGACGGAGGTCCAAAACCCGGACAAGACGCACCGGAGCACCTAGGTTTTAGAGGAGGGAAAGAGGAAAATTTTTTTTTTCCTATTTCCCTCCTCTAAAACCTAGGTGCGTCTTATGGTCCGGTGCGTCTTATAGTCCGAAAAATACGGTAATTGCCTTTCACCCCTGTTTCAGTGCTTAGCTTCCGTTTAAGTGCCAAAAGTTAATTGGTGCTTAACTTTTGGCATATTATATAGAATTAGGGGAATTGTGTTTAACAGAGACAAGATGACAAGTTTATGGAATGCGAAGAAGAGTTCTCATCTTAAGACTGTCTACGAGAAGGAGAAAGAAGAATAAGGAAAGAGAATGCTTGTGAGACTTTATCTCTGTAGTCTGTGAACCATCTTGTTAATTTTTTGTCCTTTTTCTTACTTGTGATTGTGTGGTGTCTTTTGTATTTTGGAGATACTGTAATGGCTTGATTCTTCTGGGACCATTGAAATAAAAGTTGCTGTTTTGTCTAGTGTTTTACTTTTGCTCCAGTTAAAGCCTTGAGCATTGCTCCCTCTATCTGCAGGGTCTTTGTGTTCCAGGTGCTCTGCTGTGTTGTTTTGTTGTTTTTCCCATTTTAAAGAGGCAGGCACCTATTGTGTCTGGCCTTAAGGCATGCCTCACACCTAAGTAGAGACCGGGGACTATACTTATATGCCTGCTTGTAACTTGCCTTGAGCTCAGATTTGGAAAAAAATGAATAATTAAATGTACATTAAAAACATATTTATTAAGCTGGTTTGTTCCATTTAACTTGGAATGAATTACTCATTATATTGCATTTAATGTCAGCTTATATTTAGTTTTTGGATACTAGTTAAATGTTGATTATATCCTGAAAAGAAGCTTTGAGATCAAGGCCATACTGAGCTATGGTTGTGCCCTGTACAACTTGTCCACCACCACCAAAGAGAGGAAACAGTAGGTTGGGTTTCATTTTTTGTCCCCTTTGTATTTGCACCCTGTGTGGCCCCATCACTCATACAGCCCTTTGTATGGTGCTGATTAAAATAGGTGGAATATAAATAAATAAAGATGAAAATTCAAATAAAAGAATAGGATAGAAAGATATTTCATAAGCTTGAAATTGTAGTCAGTGCTCCCTTCTCTCTTAAGTAATTCTAATTTCTTCTCAGCATATAACTGTTTGTCATATGTTTTTCTCACAGTAGGCTGCACTGAACAGCTTAATTAGATGCTCTGTTGCTGTGAGCAGAATGTATTCATGGACATTAAACTGCAACAGAGTCATAACAGGAAGATAAGACCTGTCTCTTTCTCTAAGATGCATGCAAGGGGAAAGAGGTTAGGTGCATTTCTGGCCAGTAGGCTCAGCGTGACAAGGTTGGGGGTCAATCATGGAGGAGAGCATTCATGCTCCTGACCACTGTACCCTCTAGCTGAGCAGGAGTCCTCCACCTTCACTCCTGCCAGTGGGGGGTGCTGTTTCACAATCACATTTTCAATAGTGAGGGACAGGTAAGCTCTGCAGGATTCCAGGGAACCTGCCTGTCCCTAGTGACTGCCAACACAGTATTGAAGCACCAACCCTTACAAGCAGCAATGCAGTTGGAGGACTGCCGCTCAGCTTAGAGGAAATAGTGGCTACAAGAAGGAACAGGAAGGAAGGAAAAGGCAGTGCCAGCCCCGCACTCTGAGACAAGAGGAACACAACAAATTTGGTAGGGTGGAAGGCAGTGCCAGAAGTCTAAGCAGGAAGGTCCTGATGGCGTCAAAGGCAGCTGAGCATATAGTCTGAAGAAGCATTGCTGTGAATGTCTGCAACCCTGGAGTAACAAAATATTCTGTGGAGACCTGCCAACATATAACAATGGAGTTTGAGTAAATCACTACAGAAAATCAAACAATAAATTACTGAAATAAAATACAGCTATAGAACCTGAGAAATTATTCTTAATCACTATTCCATTCATTGAGCCTGCCAAGAGTGGGAAAGCGTGGGGTACAAATGTAACAAAAAAAAATCTCTTCCAACTGGTGTAAGTGGAGAAACAAATACCTCCATGAAAGTGTTATGTTCTTGGCTACCTGGCTCCACACATAAATAATTTTTAATCATTGTAAAACAACAACAACAATAATTCCACTACAAATAGAAAACAAAATCCCTGGTTTATATAGCAAAAATAGCAAGAACTGGAAACCAGTACCATGTCACATTTTTCTTTGGCTAACTGCCACAGTCATTAGATTGATAATTCTTAAAGTAACTTATTTTGCTATTTTTGTCATCATGCCGATTTTAACCATCTTTATAAGACAAGGGTACCCTCTGTTTTGCTGTAGCTGCTTTAGGGGATTGGTAACAGGCTCCTCTCATTAACAAATGGGTGGCAATACCCAGAAACAAGCAAAATTAGAACTCTAAGAGACCCTTTTACGAAGTGGCAGTAGGGTTACCATTGGGTTTCCTTGTAGCAAATCGGCCCTACTGCTGGGCTCACTCAGCATCCTGGCAGTAGTTTCAGGTCTGCCGTGCGCCATTTCCAACACTAGAAAATATTTTCTATTTTCTAGGGCCAGAGGACAAGAACTGGGCATGCCTGATGGTAATCAGGCAGGGCTATGCGCTACCTGATTACTGCTGGGTTACCACCAGAGCCCTCACTGCCTCCTAGATAGGAGGTGGTAAGGGCTCCAGAAATGGCCATGTGTCAATATTTTAAGTACAACATTCAAAAAAGATTGGCCCAGCATCTTGTAATTTATAAGAAATTCTTTATTTTGCACTAACTTGAAGAATCTTAAATATAAAGCCATTTTTTCATTGAATAAGCTTCATAAATACAACTTAGTGAATTCAACTTGATTACTTTATGTAAGGACTGTTGGCCAACATGCAGCATGTTTCACTAGAGCTGCGTCACTATCAGTAATAATATCAGTATCAATAACTGTCCAAAGAATTTCTGTTATATCATGCACTTTATCAACACAGTTTTGGTGTTAATACCGGATTTATGTTCAAACAACCTATGTTTAATAGGACGCGATGAGCGTCCTAGATAAATCAAATCACAAGGACAGATTATTGCATATATAACACTGGCAGTGTCACAAGTAGAATTGGTATGAGAGATGATGGTCCTGTTTTTATCAGGTATGACTCGTAATCCAAGCGTCTATAAAACAAACATTCCCCAATAGTCTTACCCCGCCGAAACGCCACAATCAGCCGTTCCTGAAAGCAAGTATGAATAGATAGCACATTCCAATACTTGTACAATAAAGAAGTGACAAAATTAGATACATTATTATATGGCAGAACTGCAACCAATCTGTTCTCAGATTATATAGATCTATATTGAAGTAATAAATCCCAATTAGCAAATTTAGCCCGTAATTATGCTTTTTTTAGCACTGAAGGCGGGTATTACAAGGGGACCCCCAACCAGAAGTAAGCATATGCTATCAGATAAGTTATGTAAGTACATAAGTATTGCCATACTGGAACAGACCGCAGGTCCATCAAGCCCAACATCTTGTTTCTAACAGTGGCCAATCCAGGTCACAAGTACCTGGCAAAATCCCAAAAAAGTACAATACATTTTATGCTGCTTATCCTAGAAATACTGGTCGGATTAAGATCTATTACAATAAAGGACTACTTGGCTATAGAGGCTGTCTCATAGTATCTTAGACGTCCCAATATACCATTTATTGGTTTAATTCAAAGGACTATGTGTGTTTCTAATCATTGGTAGCCTCCAACCATCCAGTAGTACAAAAAAATGCTCATATGCGTCTATAAATTTAAATCGAAGTCTGTACTACTGTTCAAATATTCCGAAAAGTCAACATTACTGTAGCAAAATGCAAATAATGCACTAAAGGTACTTAGCTTGCGGGCTCCAGGTTATCTTCAATTGTTTTCTGAAGCTGGAGCTTCCCAAGTTTCATCGTAACTGAATAAAGTTTGACTAGCAACTCCGATGCCGTTATACGCCCGACAGGACCCTGTTTCGCGGTCTCTGGCTTTGTCAAGGGCATAAATTAAGTATCCTCGGCTGAAATCAATCTGTTGATTTCAGCCGAGGATACTTAATTTATGCCCTTGACAAAGCCAGAGACCGCGAAACAGGGTCCTGTCGGGCGTATAACGGCATCGGAGTTGCTAGTCAAACTTTATTCAGTTACGATGAAACTTGGGAAGCTCCAGCTTCAGAAAACAATTGAAGATAACCTGGAGCCCGCAAGCTAAGTACCTTTAGTGCATTATTTGCATTTTGCTACAGTAATGTTGACTTTTCGGAATATTTGAACAGTAGTACAGACTTCGATTTAAATTTATAGACGCATATGAGCATTTTTTTGTACTACTGGATGGTTGGAGGCTACCAATGATTAGAAACACACATAGTCCTTTGAATTAAACCAATAAATGGTATATTGGGACGTCTAAGATACTATGAGACAGCCTCTATAGCCAAGTAGTCCTTTATTGTAATAGATCTTAATCCGACCAGTGTTGTGTAATTATACAAAGTTTTTTTGAGATTAAGTATAGCCATTCTTCTGCATTTTTTGTATCCTAGAAATAAGCAGTGGGTTTTCCCCAAGTTCATTTTAATAATGGTCTGTGGACTTTTCCTTTAGGAAGCCAGCTAATCCTTTTTTTAAACCCTGCTAAGCTAGCTGCTTTTAATAATTCTCTAGCAACAAATTCCAGAGTTTAATTACATGTTGAGTGAAGAAACATTTTCTCCGATTCGTTTTAAATTTACTACTTTGTAGCTTCATTGTGTGCGCCCTAGCCCTAGTATTTTTGGAAAGAGTAAACAGGCGATTCATGTCTACTCATTCCACTCCACTTATTATTTTATAGACCTCTATCATATCTCCCCTCAGCTGTCTTTTCTCCAAGCTGAAGAGCCCTAGACGCTTTAGCCTTTCCTCATATGGAAGTCGTCCCATCCCATTTATCATTTTCATTGCTCTTCTCTGTACCTTTTTCTAATTCCACTATATCTTTTTAAGATGTGGTGCAATCACACCATGGAGCGATACAAAGGCATTATAACATCCTCATTTCTGTTTTTCATTCCTTTCCTAATAATACCTAACATTCTATTTGCTTTCTTAGCTGCCACCGCCGCACACTAAGCAGAGGGTTTCAACGTATCAACGACGACACTTAGATCCCTTTCTTGGTATGTGACTCCTAACATGAAACCTTGCATGACATAGCTATAATTCGGGTTCCTCTTTCCCATATGCATCATTTTGCACTTGCTCACATTAAACATCATCTGCCATTTAGACGCCCAATCTCCCAGTTTTGTAAGGTCCTCTTGTAATTTTTCATAATCCGCTTGCGATTTAACAACTTTGAATAATTTTGTGTTATCAGCAAATTTAATTTCCTCACTAGTTACTCACATCTCTAGATCATTTATAAATATGTTAAAAAGCAGCGGTCCCAGCACAGACCCCTGGGGAACCCCACTAACTACACCTCTCCATTGAGAATTCTAACCATTTAACCCCTACTCTCTGTTTTCTATCTTTTAACCAGTTTTTAATCCACAATAGGACACTACCTCCTATCCCATGACTCTCCAATTTCCTCTGGAGTCTTTCATGAGGTACTTTGTCAAACGCTTTTTGAAAATCCAGATACACAAGTTAGAAGAAGGTTGAATGTTCAGCCTGGCAATAGTAGAGGAGTAGAAAAACAACAGTAGCCAAAGCCATCTACGTTATCTAGTCTGTGTTAGAGAAAATCTTTGTATCAGATGATGATGATATGGAAGAATTAGAAATGGAAAGTTCTGGTGATATCCCATCCATGATAACTGAAGAAATTATTAGCAGTGTCTGATAAGGAGACTTTTACTAATATAAATGTAAATGTTAGCCCCAGCAGTGTTCGAGCTACTACTGGTACACCAATATTTTCTGGCACACTTTCCACCAGTGCCCCAGAGACATCAAAGGATTTCATAGGAGTGGCCAAGTTTACAGTGGTTTAAAGTTAAGGAAAATATCAGATGTGTGGAGACATTTTTGTGTCCTTTGAAATCAATGCTTTACAGAATGTCTGCACTGTGAAAAGAACAACATAAGGTTGTGTTGCTTTAAAGGGAAGCTGGAAGTCCTTCAGTTCAGAGGAATGTAGCAGTAGTAATTGGAAAGGAATCGCAGAAAAAGGAAGGGTTTAGCACCAGTGACTCTGTTGTTAACCCACTTCCCCAGCTCCTGCCAACAGTTACAATGCAGGCTCTTTCTCAGACACAGAGATGGGCTACAGTGGAGCAAATAGGAAGAGGCAGGCTGCATATAAAAAGGTTACATGGTACATAGGTGAAATATTCACTGAGTTTGCACTTGTGGCACTGGGTACAGGCAGCTTCAGACAGGTACTATGGCAGAAGCAAAGTTCCACAAACTTCTGCCATAAATGAGTACTAGTCCTGCATGTGTGATATTTATTTTTCTTACATTTGTACCCCATGCTTTCCCACTCATAGCAGGCTCAATGCAGCTTACATATTATATACAGGTACTTATTTGTACCTGGGGCAATGGAGGGTTAAGTGACTTGCCCAGAGTCACAAGGAGCTGCCTGTGCCTGCAGTGGGAATCAAACCCAGTTCCCTAGAACCAAAGTCCACCACTCTAACCACTAGGCCACTCCTCCACTATCTGTGCACAAAGTGTCACTGTATTGAAAAAGTGTGCACTCCTCCAAAAGTGTATGCACTGTTAACAACGTTGGCCCCTAAATTAAAATGAAGACTGAGAAACAACACTGCAATTGACATAGGGAGCAAAACAAAACAAAAAATGTTTGGGCTGCCCATTATTACTAAGCATATCATAAATATCTACTATTCAAAACCCCCCTTTTTTAACATAGAACCTTATAGATGATAGGTCACTGAGAGGGGCATTTTTGATATGACATCTAAGTCAGATTTTGGACATTTTACACAAAACATTCAAAATCCGAATAGGAAATAAGATCATTTTCAAAAAAGAAAAACGTCTCTCTTTTTTTTTTTTAAATACTGTTTTTGAGCAAGATTCTGTGATTTGAACGGTTTGATTTTTGTTCATTTTTGAAAAAAAACCCGAATAGGTGAAAAAGGTAGAGATTCATGACTTTAGGATGTAGGAGGAGCCAGCATTTTTAGTAAATTGGTCCCCCAGACATCCCAGGAGTGCAATGCGGCACCCTAGAGGGCACTTCTGTGCACTTCATAAAAAATGCTCCTAGGTTCACATCTCACCTTTGCTATCTTATCTTGTCCCCTGAGCTCTCTAAAACTCACCCAAAACACACTGCCCCCCACTGTACACCACTATAATAGCCATTATGGGTGACGGGGGCACCTATATGTGGGTACAGTAGGGTTTTGATGCCCTTGGGAGGGGTCACAGTTTCCACCACAAGTGTGACAGGTAGAGGGAGATAGGGACTTGGGTCCCCCACTGTTTACTGCACCGACCACTACAGTACTCCAGGGACCAGCATTATCCTCTAATATCCCTGACTTTAACATCTGCAGCTATCATAGAGTCTGGCATGTCATATTTTTATTCACATTTTGGGGGTGGAAGGGAATTAGTGACCACTGGGGGGGGGGTATTGGGCGGTCACCCCTGATTCCTTCCAGTGGTCGTCTGGTCATTTAGGGCACTTTTATGTGCCTTATTTGTTTCTGAAAACAGGTCTAGACCAAAACATCTTGGTTTTAGTCATGGGCGTTCTTGTTGTGTTCCATTATGGTGTAAAATGTCCAAGTGTTAGGCATACCCTAATCCTGCGTTTGAAACACCCCTGACACGCCCCCTTATGATTTGAATGCACCTCTGATGGACTTCATAGAAAAACGTCTAAAAATAGGTTTCAAAAATACTGATTTGGACGTTTTTGCAAGAAAAACATCCAAATGCTGCTTTATGCCACATTTTAGATATTTTTCTCTTTCAACAAATGAGCCCCTGAGTGTTTTTTCTCTTTTGATAGTGGACTGGAAAAGCTGGCTCATGCTATCTTTTTATGGTAGCACTTCTTGTTTTAACTATCCAAAAATCTGTTAAAATGTACAGTGAAAGGGTATAATAGGAGTCAGGTGAACATCACTACACACAGTAGAACTAGCACCTCAATTCAAAAGAGCGTCTGAATTATGATTCACTGACTAAAGTCCCTTATTGTCACGATTATTTATGTATCATATAGTAGTTAGCCTTTTCTACAGACATCAACTCCTTTTCAAAAAAAAATGACAATACAGTGTGTGTGTTTTTTTTTAACATTTTTAAAAAGCATATGGTAGTAATTCTATGCACAGAAGTGGGAGAAAATATGAGTGAATACTTGCAGCCTCAGGGTATGCATATGGAATTTGTAGTTACTGACCATGATATGAAGGATGATGTGAATTTTATCACATTCCATACTTTGCACATTCCCTCAGCCTTCTGCTGTGTGACTGCAAATTTCTAGAGCAAGGAAAAATAAAATTATGTCCTTGGTAACCATCTGCAGATATATATTTTTGGTCAATTTGCTCACTTGATAAAAGCTTGAAGCATTTTGGAACACATTCTGATTGAAAAACGAAATTGGGATGGGCTAACGTTCAATCATCAAAGAGCCTCTCAGCTCCTGAATCATAGTCTGTGTGCTTTTGCTCAGCCAAACAGTTCATGATCAAGGATTCTAATTTAAAGTTTGCAAACATTGCATCTGCAGAGGAATTCCACCAGCCTGCTATACAATCCTCTATCTCTAGGGGAAGTGAACAGGACATTAACCCATTATTTCTACTCTATTATATTAAGTTCCAAAGATTTTTAATTTAATTTAATGATAAAAAATATTATAAAACTAGATAAAGGAAATAAAATAAACAAAATAACACTTTTAATTTAATTTGGACATTTATATTCCACTTAACCGGTGACTCAAAATGGAGTACAGAGAACATAATTTCAATCCACACTCAGGATAGAAAGTCAGCCATTCTACAAATCCCTTAAAATACATCATTCATCAACCACACGGGCTATCAATCCCCATTTACAGCTGATTAATGCCTCCTTAATCAGATAGATTATGCAATAAGATTACTTTTAATAACAGCTTTCAAACAGCCAGGTTTTCAAGGCTTTGCAATATTGACCATTGGAAGCCTGTTCTCACATTTCCAAGAACAAAGCATTCCACAATTCCAGTCCTATTGCAACTATCAATCTTTTCTTATGGTCTTGCAATCGGAATGGATGGGCATTAGGCAATGTAGCTTTAAATTGTCTCTCTGAGTGTAACATACAATCAGGTAGGCTGGGCTCATTCTGTTTAAGATTTTAAACACAAATAGTAACAGTTTAAAATGTATACAAGTTTGGGCTCAAGAAAACAGCAAGGCAAACGATCTGCAAACTCCAAGATGGAAGGACAATAAAGCAGATCAGTAGAAAAATTATTTTATTAATGACAACCATTAATAAAATAATTTTTTCTACTGATCTGCTTTTTTGTCCTTCCATACAAAAGTCCACACTTACCGTTCATTAATGCATCATATATCCACTTCTGAACTCGTGCCTATGAATTAATGTGCATATAGTCAGTTTGCAAGTATTAACAAGTTTAAACATGCATACAAAAAAGTTATCAAAATGAATAAGTACATAAGTAATGCCACACTGGGAAAAGACCAAGGGTCCATCGAGCCCAGCATCCTGTCCACGACAGCGGCCAATCCAGGCCAAGGGCACCTGGCAGTCTTCCCAGACGTACAAACATTCTATACATGTTATTCCTGGAATTGTGGATTTTTCCCAAGTCCATTTAGTAGTGGTTTATGGACTTGTTCTTTAGGAAACCGTCTAACCCCTTTTTAAACTTTGCTAAGCTAACTGCCTTCACCATGTTCTCCAGCAACAAATTCCAGAGTTTAATTATGCGTTGGGTGAAGAAAAAATTTTCTCCGATTTGTTTTAAATTTACTACATTGTAGTTTTATCGTATGCCCCCTAGTCCTAGTATTTTTGGAAAGCGTGAACAGAATGTGCAAAACAAACTGAAAATTACCAGAAAATCAAGACATATTTCAGAAAAATCAAACTAAAAATGTTGGCCATGCACATCCCTAGAATGTAAAGTCATAATACAATGCAAGTAACGTTAATTAATGGTAATCATTTTATCTTATCTATACAGTCAACTTAGAGCACCAACATATGTTATCAAGTTGTTTCCAGACCTTGCGTAAATGGCAGGCTCTGTTATATCTTTTAGCTGTTATAGATTCATATTTAGAAATGAGACAGTATTTTCAAAAAATGCCATTTCCACACCCAGAGCAGGCTAACTGTGATTTTATAAAAGGTACCGGAAGGATGGCAAGCAAAAGTAAATACAAAAACATCACACGACCACAACACTCACACTATTGAAACTCCATATGTTTGTGTATAAACACCATGCAGCTTCACTCAATTCAACGCAAAGGAAATTAAATAGTAGCAATAAAAGTGGAGAATAAAAAACCTCAGAGTCTAAGCTTTAGCCCATATAATTACAAGAGCTAGAGCATTTCCATAGCCATCATAGGTCAGAGAAAAAAAAACTCCACTTCATCAAAAAAGGGTGACAGTTGCATTAGCAGCAAACAGGAAAAACAAAACAGAAGCAATGTCCATAGTTCAAACCTGTACTTATGTTCACATATTGCTAGTTCTCAAAGATCCATATTTCAACATAGCTTCTCCATCAAACTCGACAGGGAATCTCTGTTTTGCATAAGCTGCTTCAGGGGAAGAAAATCCTGTTCCTTGGACACAGCATGATCCAAAGTGGCGAACCAGACAAAAATAAATGCCATCAAAAGAGATGTGCTTAGCTCATAGAATGGGCGTATACTGAGCAGGCCTAAAAAGCTTGCATATGACGTATTCTGTAGATGTCACATGTGTTTACATCAGCATTAGTCAGTGCCAACATGTGCATCTGCCATTTAAATTGACTAGATTGGAAGAAAGATATCATTTTGACTAGCACCAGTGCATGGTTTGTTCTATTTAATATTCAAACAGGCATCTTTGTGCTCTCGTTAATATCCTTTAACCCTTGACAGCCTTATTCCTACCCTCTGTTATTCACTTGTTATTCACTTATTCACTTGTTATGCTCTGGCTCTCTCTCTCTCCCCTTCATGACATACTTGTCCTCTAACCCCCAGATCTACAGTAGTGATAGTACCCTCTGCAGAGGGTATATTGAGCCTTGTCAGTTCTGGACCTCACAGAGGAGGAATGTAGGCTTAGATTTGACAAAGAGACAATATTTCACCTGTGCAATTAGCCTGAGGCATAGAGGGGCAGATTCCTGCCCCTGCACCTGATGGTGACCAGAGCCCTGGCATTTCTCACCTCTGGATCATTCCAGACAACTCTCAGGGACACGGCAGGCATTACCCAGGCAGCTACTTCTTGCTGTATAGCTCATTTTCTAGGTGGTTTTCTAAGGAGAGGCACTCTATATATTGTCTTCCCTGAGACAGAGTAGCAGCAACACGAAACTACGACAGAGTTCTACAAGCTGCTGCACTTCCCTTCTGAACTTGGTGCACACATATTGCCATCAGGTCACCTGCGGAAAAGAAGAAACATATTGCAACAAAAAGTTTCTTCCCTCCCTGAACATGCAGGTGGTCTGCAATGCCTCATACATCATAACTGGCATATGTGGCTATACCCAGATTTATGTCACAATGCCTACATTCTGTCACAATCTGACCTACATGAGCACTTTGATAGTGACCAGATCACCAGGGATGGCTTCTGAGTGAGCACATACCATACACATGGAAGGGCATTTTCAAAAAAACATGCAAGTCCCAATTGGGACATCCTGCTCATAACGTCCAACCCCCCCCCCCCCCCCCCCCCCCATCTATCTCAGCCATTTTTGAACAGGAAAGACGTCCAGATTTCCTGTTTGAAAATAGATGAGAAGTATGTCCTTACGATGGAGACATCCACCCTGAACAACTATTTGATAAACTAAAATGTTTAAATTATAAATGGGGGGGGGGGGGGGGGGGGCAGGGAAACAAGGCACAGGGATATCTGCCTGGCAGTATTCTTATTAAAATGACCACACAGACATCTCTCCAGATCAGAAGTTAGGCACAGTACATTGCAGAATATGCTTAACAAGTTGTGCGTGCAAATTGTTATTATTGCTAATTAGTGCTCATTATTGCTTGCTAAGTGCTGTTATCAATGATGATTGGCTTGTTAAGCCAATTAAACTATGCACGCTATTATGTAATCTGTTGGATTTTGGCACAGATATCTAGGCATGCTATATACAATCCAAGGGAAAAAGCCTATCTTTTTTGCTGAAAATACCATTTGTAAAAAGGTCCTGTGCGCTGTACATTTATTTTTTTCAGGCCATTTAAAAAAAAAAAAAAAGCATGCAAGTGAAAAACAGAGAAAATTAAGCAATTGGGATGTAGGAGGGGCCAGCATTTTTAGCAGACTGGTCCCCTACACATTCCAGGAGAGCAATGGGACACCCTAGGGGGCACTGCAGTGCAAATAAAAATGCTCCCAGGTACACATCTCACCCTTACTCCCTTATCTTGGCTGTTGAACCATCCAAAACCCACTAGCCCCAACTATGCATTACTACAATAACCCTTCTGGGTGAAGGGGGCACCTATATACGGGTTCAGTGGGTTTCTGATGAGTTTGGGAGGACTCAGTTTCCACCACAAGTGCAACAGGTAGGGGGAGGTATGAGCCTGGGTCCTCCTGTGACCACTAGACTACTCCAGGGATCTGCATGCTGTTCTATTGGACCTGGCTATAACATATGAGATAGTCATAGAGGCTAGTGAATAGTGGAAGTGGGAGGGGGACAGTTACCACTGGGGGAGTAAGGGGAGTCATCCCTGATTCCTTCCAGTGGTCATCTGGTCATTTAGGGCACCTTTTTGTCTTATTCATTATAAAAACAGGTCTAGACCAAAATATTGAAGTTTTTGCCCTACACACTTTAATTTTGTTCAATTATGACTGTAAACTGTCCATGTGTTAGGCACACCCTGAACCTGCCCTAATCCCACCTTCGAAATACCCCCCGACATGCCCCCTTGTGATTGGGATGCACTGTAGACAAAATGTGTAGATAAACATCTGCAAAATAGGTTTCGAAAATACCGATATGGATGTTTTGAGAAGAAATCCGTCCAAATGGTGCTTTATGACACTTTTTAGATGTTTTTCTTTTTTGAAAATGAGTCCCATAGTAATACTATGGGGCCCTTTTACCACGTGGCAGTAAAAGGTGACCCATGGTTGCGTCAGTGTATTGGATTGCCACATGCCTAGGCCACCTTTTACCACAGCAGGTAAAAAGGCATTTTCCAAACGGAGGCAGAAATGGCTGTGCTCTACTTAAAAAATTGGTGCACGTCCATTTCTGCCCAACAGCACTAGAAAATAAAAACTATTTTCTAACAGCAGAAAAGGAACTACTGCCGTGCTTCTCCCGCGTCTCCCACTTAGCCATCTTTCTCCTCTTCAATCAGTTCAAAATTCTGCTGCACAACTAATATTCCGCCAGTGTCGTTATGCTCATATTAGCCCTCTCCTCAAGTCACTTCCCTGGCTTCCTATCCATTTCCGCATACAGTTCAAACTCCTCTTATTGACCTATAAGTGCATTCACTCTGCAGCTCCTCAGTACCTCTCCACTCTCATCTCTCCCTACATTCCTCCCTGGGAACTCCGTTCACTGGGTAAATCTCTCTTATCTGCACCCTTCTCCTCCACTGCTAACTCCAGACTCCGTTCCTTTTATCTTGCTGCACCATATGCCTGGAATAGACTTCCTGAGCCGGTACGTCAAGCTCCATCTCTGGCCGTCTTCAAATCTAAGCTAAAAGCCCACCTTTTTGATGCTGCTTTTAACTCCTAATCCTTGTTCACTTGTTCAGAACCCTTATTTTATCATCCTCACTTTAATATTCCCTTATCTCTTGTTTGTCCTTTTTGTCTGTCCTAATTAGATTGTAAGCTCTGTCGAGCAGGGACTGTCTCTTCACGTAGCGCTGCGTACGTCTAGTAGCGCTATAGAAATGATAAGTAGTAGTAGTAAGCCTGTGGTGGGGCCGATTCGCTGTGTTCTACTCCGACAGTAACCCTACTGCTGGTTGAAAAAAGGGCACCTATGTGTAAAAAAATAAAAAGGAATTAATAATTTAGTAAACTGGTACATACATTATGATAATAGAAAGGCCTGTGCTGGAAGCACAGAGCGGATGGGATCTTGACCTCAAGAGACATGCTGCAATAATACCAAGCAGACAAGCAGCACAAAAACAGCTATTAGGGTAGGTGTGATTTTTGCTGATCCTATTTCCATATAAATATATGCTTACTCGCTTGAGTGAGCACACTAATGCACTATATTGCTTCCACCAGAGGTCTGATAGAAAATTGGCAGGATATATAATTATATTGCATAACATTGCAAGCATAACAGGGGAGTCTGGCAGTGTTACACAGATTTCCTCTTATGAGCAGACAGAGAACCAGTGTTAATCTTCTTAAAGTACAGCTAACTAAAAGAAACCCAGAAAAGTAGGAGGGAACATTTTTATTAGGCTACTGAGAATTTAAAGATGCAAGCTTTGAGGACTCTTAAAACTTTTTACCTCCTACCTACTGACATTACTTGAAGAGGCCTTGCAGGCTCAAGGCTTGCATCTTTAACCATTCTTTGAGGTAATAAAGATGTAGTTAACTCAACTAGTTTATTGGTTTTTTTTTTTAACAATCAGTGTTTATTAATTTTTGAGAAGGAAACAACAAAAACAGAGACATATAGAGAGCGAGCATACATATCCTTTTTGTTACACATCAGTTTCCCCTATTTAGTCTGTAGCAATTTACATACTTCAATTACTCCTTCGTTATCCCCCTCCCCCTTCCAGCCCCCCTCCCCGTAACCCCCCAACCTCCCCTTCCTCTAAACATTACCCAACAACTGATCCAGATGAACCCATTCGACCACCTTAGGATCAAACTTCCCCAACTGGCGGTCAGTTAGTTTTTCCAACTCCCCCAACACTTAAACCTTCAACAACCAAGTGGAAACAAAAGGCCCATTAGACTGTCTCCAGTGGGCTGCAAGTACTATCTTTGCCACAGCAAAACACATTCGCTTCAGTCTCCCTTACCGCTCCATGGCTTAGAAAGCAGTATCTCATCATTAATAGTCTCTGCCCTTGTCAGCAATAGCCAGCCACCTGCCTTTCACCCAACCTGGGAAAGCCCTAGGAGGAGTATGGCTGGCAGTTTCTCCCCCAGCTCTCTGGGCCTCTTCCCCGGAACCTTTTCCAGTACCTTTAGGGACTGTGTAGGGCAACCTCTGCAGTCTCCCACTCCATGGAAGCTGGCTCTTCCTCCTTAGACTGCTCTAGGGCCAGACTCCTGCTTTCCTCCACATATTCCATGGCATGTCTCCCTTCATATGTCTCCTGATGACCCAAAGCCTCCAGGAAATCTGCCTCTCCCTTCTCACAGCTGGGGGGAATTATATATTGATGGTGAAGCCAGGGAAACTGAGCTTCATCCTTCCATCGCCCTCTAGTGGGGAAAGAAGTAACTAGCTCACCTGACCTTGAGCCCGGGCTCCCCCTGCTGGGAAGGGAGATCCACTCCCTATTTTCCGGACTCCTCTCCTCTCTTCCTCTTGCAAGGACTTCTGGAAACCGTAGTTCAGGGCTCAACTGCTTCTTTGGGGAATACAGAATGTCAGCCCTGTCACTATATATATATATATATATATATATATATATATATATATATATATATATATATATATATATATATATATATATATATAGGCATGAATTAATGGGACAAATCCAATATGGGTTTAGCTATAGGTCTAGACTCATCAATCTGCTCCATTTCTTTGAAGGGGTGGATAAACATATCGGTAAAGGTGAGCTGGATATTCAGAATGTATTTGACAAAGTGCCTCATGAACTACTCCTGAGAAAAAAATAAAACGTCATAGGATAGGAGACAGTGGGGCCATTTTCAAAAGAGAAAAACATCCAAAAAGTGGCATAAATCTGCATTGAGCATTTTTCTATGAAGTCCATCAGAAGTGCATTCAAATCACAAGGGGGCATGTCAGGGATGTGTTAAGGACGGGATCTGGGCATTCCTAACACTTGGATGTTTTTCTGCCATAATGGAAGAAAACAAAAGCATCCAGGGCTATAAGTTGGACGTTTTGGTCTAGATCTGTGTGCTGCCCCCATATTCATGGGGGCAGAGGGCATTATTGTGTATATTTAATAGGAATATTATTTGTATAGGCAGCATTGTTTACTGGGGCTTCCCTTCCCCCCTGTCTACAGTTGCAGTGTCCTGTGATTGGCTCCTTGTGGGCTTGTTTCTATTGGTTGTTAGCTCTGAGCTAAGGTCAGCCTTCTTTCTTTGCCCCTTCGGGTCTTTTTGAATGCCCATGGGTCGCAGCTTTTGGGTTATTTTTTTCCAGGTTGGGCGATTTTTCATCGCCACAGCCACGGGTTGGATACTTCTTTATTGCTTGCCTTCCTATTGGTCCTAATTGGATCAATAGGAGGCAAGATCTTGTCCTGTTTAAAATGCTATCCACCTGTGCCTTTTTTTCTCTCTCAGTCTCTACTCACTGACATGGCCCACGCCCCGTGGTGGCCATGCTTCTCAGCCGGAGGCGAGGTAACTGCGAGTCCAGAGGCAGGAGACAGACGTTGGTCAGGATGGTGTTGTCTCTGGTGGTGGGTCCCTGCCTAATCTGCTTTCTGAGTCAGAGAGCAGATCCTCAGGAGAGGGGGACCCGCAGCCACCACTAGAGCGGAGGAGGCAGAAGACAGTGCAGTGAGTGAGTCCGGGATAAGGGGGAAGGAGCCGGAGTTGAGGGAGAGGGAGTCCAACTATGAGCTGCTGCATCCACATTCTCGTGCTTATTGTTGGTAGCATTTTTTTTTAATTTATTTTTATTTTTAATGCATTTAAATTTTTACAAGTCATGTACAAACTTGAACCAGCAATACGGAACTTAAAATTGTAATCACAATTATATTTTTGTAAGAAAAACATTTTTCCCCCCTCTTTAGACCACTATAGGGAAGGCCACATGAAAGAAAATACATGGAGAAATACTAAGGAAACCTTTAAGAATAATATAGCTTAGCACCCATGTTGGTAGCATTTTTATTTAATTTCACTTATATTTTCAAACATGTGCAGCATACAGATGTACACATAGGAAGCATAATAACGGAATAACTTTTCATAGGTAGAGTAGCAATTTGTTATAAATCGTAATCAGTGTGTCATTTAGAGGGGCTGGTTATAGGGACACCCTAGCATGTGTTATATTTGTGTAGAGATGTTTTTTCTCCTGGTAAAGGGCCACTAAAACAGACATCATGTTATGAGAATCAGGTGTTCAACATTCAAAGTTTCTATTTATTTACTTATTTATAACATTTATATCCCACATTAAACACAATTTAGGTTGAAGCCTAGGAGCATGTAAAATCTTTTTTTCCTGTGCCTAGATCAAAAGAGAGTAATGGTTTGTGGTGGGAACTTGCTCCTTTTGTTTTGTGGGTGGGTAGATGAATGGATTATAAATTTCTGCTACTTATGATTATGATGATGCTGCTGATTACGGTGCTGATTGTGCTAATTATGCTGATCCCAATTATGCTGCTGCTTATGCTGATTCTGATTCTGATGATTTTGATTATGCTGCTGATGATTATGATGATTACCTTATTAATATTCATATTGACCTTATTGGTATTTATATTATTATTGTGCTATTTTGGGGCTACTTTTAGGTTGGAAAAGTTTCACCATCTGGCAACACTGGCTGGGTGTGAGAGGCTCAGTCTGTGCCTTGCATGCCATGTGCTAGCAGCTTTTCTAATAGCTGACCTTTTTTGGTTCCATTGTGGTTCCATCAAAGTTTTTCACCTCTCTCCCTTTCTCCTCGCTCTCTCTCTTTCTCTCCTCGAGATACTCTGTTCCCTGGGTACTCTCCCTGGGTACTTGCTTCCCCGAAGATCTTTTCCCCAAGGTTTTCCTAGCTCTCTCACAGAACTCTTTCTTCTTTAGGCTCTTTCCTTAGAGCAAGTCCCTTCCCAAGTCTCTTAGAGGCTTCTCCCTTAGGTTGCTGTAAAAGGTATTTCCCCTTTGTTTCTCCCTGTTTGAGTTTACAGTTTTGGCTCTCAGCAGTGCTGAGGTCTGGCCTCTCCTTGCCTCTGAGGTGACTGGGTATGGACTCCATGTTGCAATAGGTGCACAGTTCTTACAGACAGCTGAATTGTAGATTGGATTCTCTTTGTGTATTGGGAGAATTGCAACAAAGAAGATTTGCCTAAGAATTGATAGTCTAGTGGTAACGTTTTCTACTCACAGTGGAGGAGGAGGAGGCTTAACTGACTGTGAGGACGTACTGGTCAGTAACACTGGACAGTGTTTGGACTGCACAATAGCACTGGGCACTGACCTAAACAGTAACAATCTGTCTTATTAATGAATAAGTCACAAAAAATGCCCTAATGGCCAGATGATCAAAAGCAAATGCAGGCGATAGAAGCCAATAGCACTGTACTAGCACCCGTGTTTGCTGCCACCCAATGATCAGAGCTGGCAAGCACATGTAATAACATGCTTGCCGACTCTGACTACTAATTGTGTGCAAATGAGGGCTCACGCATTCCTCCCTCATGATCAGTGGGCAGCGCTCCAAACAAGGGTGCTGCCTCCACTGCAAACCAGTGGCGTAGCTACGTGGGGCCTGAGGGGGCCGGGGCCCCCGCAGATTCACCCCAGGACCCCCCTCCCGGCGAACCCGCCCCCGCCACCGCCTACCTTTACTTTTGCTGGCGGGGGATCCCACTCCCCGCCAGCCGACGTCTTCTCAGTCCTTCCTGCTCTTCAATGTGTTTGCTGACGTCCTGCACGTAATTGTACATGCAGGACGTCAGACTCAGAGAACAGTTCTGTTCTCTGAGTCTGATGTCCTGCACGTACAATGTGCAGGACGTCAGCAAACACATTGAAGAGCAGGAAGGACTGAGAAGAAGACGTCGGCTGGCGGGGAGTGGGATCCCCCGCCAGCAAAAGTAAAGGTAGGCTGCAGCGGCGGCAGGTTCGTGGCGGGAGGGGGGGGGCGGCGCCGGGGGGAGGGCTAAAATGTGCCCCCTCCCCCCGGGCTCTGGACCCCTCACCCACGGAAGGCTGGCTACGCCCCTGCTGCAAACCCTACGCTAGCTTGGAGCTGGAGTTAGGGTTTGGAGGAATGGGGGAGACCAGGGTTTGACAGATCCGGGATTTTCTCCTGGACCTGTCAAACCTAAAGCCTGCACCCTCAAACACAAGTTTCGTTTGTTGCATTGGTTTCAAGCGACCAGAGCAGACTTTGATGTTGAATGTGATCGCATGGTCTTTTTCAAGACCTCTACTTTACGTTTTTTGCTATAAGATACCTACATTGGAGAGATTCCATCAAAAGACTCCTGAGGCAGGCCATTGGCTGAAACACAGTGCCATGTTGAGTCTTTTTATCAATACATTTTCTTTTAAGAAATCAGGCTCTCCATCTTATCTCTGGAATCCATGGTCATTTTTCCCACTCTTTCTACTGCTGTTGCACCTTGTGGGGTCTCAGAGTTTTCCACTTTGGGGGATTTTTTCTGGTTGATAGACCCAAGTAGTACATCAGGTAGAGATGTCAAACCAACTATTCAAAGGATAGCAGTGCTAGAGGACCTAAGCAGAGCTAAGGTCTCATTGGATGAAGAATTAATTATAGGAGCTGCAAATGGTCGAGATGAAGAGAAAGTGATAAAGCCAGGAGGTAGAGGACAGGACAGAGACGGGAAGATAGAAACAGTTGGAGAGGAAAGAGAGAAAGGAGGGGGCAAGTTAAGGTAGAGGTAGAGTGAACAAGAAACTCAGTTTGCAATCCACTATTTATTTTACTTAATAATACTTATAACCCACTCAAGCCTTTCAGTTCAAAGTAGTTTACAAAGTAAAAAGGACTGGACAAGCCCAGTGATAACATTAAAACCAAACTAAACTGTATATTTAAAAAGAAACATCAAGAGAATAGCATATACTTTTTAAACAGCAGTGTTTTAACATTTTGGGTGAAATTCCCTATAAGAACTTGCACTATCTTAAAATGCTCATAAAAATAGCAAGGGACCAATCCAAATACAACTTTATATAGAAAACATGCCAATTTGAATAAAATCTATGCCTCAACAGGTAACCAATGCAGGTTAATGTAGTAAAATGATAGTCTATCTGACTTCTTCAAAGAAAAAATCCAGCGAACAGCTGTATTCTGGATAGTTTGAATTCTTAGAAAACAACAGGGCAGTCTATCTGCAAGATCTAAGATGCAAAACAAAAGCAGAAGACACACAAAGGAATGTCCAGAGTAAATTTTAATCGACCAACGATGCCCGACACAGGCCATGTTTCGCCCACTCATGGGCTGCATCAGGGGCAGATAATGTTGAAAACTGGACAGCTTTCAACACATGTATATCCAAACGGTGTGGCCACAAGCATATAACATGTAAACCTGAAAACAGAGAACTTATAGCCGCAATGATATCGTGAAGAAAACCACAGGATGGCAGTGCTAGTCCAACATCATTTCAGCTATACAGCTTCACGATGTGGCTATAAGTTCTCTGTTTTCAGGTTTACATTTTATATGCTTACGGCCACACTATTTGGATATTCATGTGTTGAGAGGTGTCCAGTTTTCAACACTATCTACCCCTGATGCAGCCCATGAGTGGGCAAAACACGGCCTGTGTCAGGCATAGTTGGTTGATTAAAAGTTACTCTGGACATTCCTTTCTGTGTCTTCTGCTTTTGTTTTGTCACCTCATTTGAATTCTTGTTTAAAGATGCTTCGTACAGCCTAAATAAGCAATATTGCAACAGTCAAGCTGACTCTAAATAGAAGACTGTACAAGTAACCTAAACTGATCCACTTTAAAATTTGTATGAATCTTGTCGTAATTTCTTTAAAAAGCAAAAATGTTTTTTTCTGGTTAGAAAAGTCCACTAGAGTTGTTCCACTAGAGTTAACCTACTATCCAAAAAGAAACCCAGAATTTTAATAGTGGACATAAGTTTATAATCATTCTGATTAATAGAAACATTGATGGAAAAAGGCTTGAAGAATTACCAAAACATATAAACTAAGTTTTTTTTCTGTATTAAGCTTTATGTTTTAACATTCAACTTTCAATCAAGACTAGTCCCTTTTGACTCTTTAGGTAACTCCATCTCCAAATTATTAATTGAGATTAATATGGAGATATCATCCACATAAATGTATGTTATGTAACCATTTTTCTCAAACTCAAATCCCAAGGAATACAGAAACACATTAAAGAGGATCAGGGATACTGAAGACCTCAGGGGTACACCACATGGGTTTTCCATCCTTCTGAGAAATTAGTCTGCATCTTAACTTTATACGATCTCTTAGTTAAAAAACCTTGGAACCAATTGTAAATTTTACCTGTGATGCCAATATCTACAAGTATCATCAGTAAAATATTATAATCTACAAGATCAAAAGCACTAGAAAAATCAAATTGTAAAAGCAGTACCTGTTTCCCCTCATTTAAAAATGGGTGAATATTATTAATTAGTGAACCCACCACTGCCTCCGTACTAACCAGAGACCGAAATCCAGACTGAGAATAACACAAAATAGACTTTCCTACCACTTTTGATATTTTTCCTAAATGGTGCAGAGATTATATATCTGCATTAGATATAGTTTGAAAGTAAATAAATAAATAAAAGCAAACAACCTCCCTCCCCCCCATTGGCACAAGACTTCTGTTTACTATTGAGAACAAATGTTATTAGTATTTTAATTCCACCAAGCATCTTAAATATATCCTTTGATGAAATGCATGTCTAATTAGATGACTAACAAAATAACAAAAGATTTTCTTAATAGGGAATGCAATGTTAGCCTTGCTAGTAGCAAGAGATAAATAATGGTTTACCCCTGCTGTGTTTCACAGCAACACTGCACTGTAATAAACAGAAAACATATGTTTCTTCACTAGTTCGGGGAAGATAAAAATGGCACTTTCTCTTGAAAGCTGCATTCAACTGCTTGATATTACCTGTAATTAATCCAGTGGTTCTTGAACCTATCTTGGGGTAGCACCAGCCAGTCAAGTTTATAAGATATCCACAATAAAAATGCATGAAATAGGTTTGCATAAACTATCCCCAGTGCAAACTTAGGAGTCCTTTTACCAAGCTATGGGAAAAAGGGCCCTGTGCTAGCGGCAGGGGCTGTTTTTCCTACACACCAGGGTCCTTTTTACCGCAGTGGGTAAAAAGCCCCCAGACAAACATGGCCATGTGGTAAGAGAAACTCTTAGTGTATGCTCATGCAGCAGGGAGCCCTTACCGTCACCCACTGAGGTAGTGGTAAGGGCTCCCATGGTAACTGGGCAGGACGTGGCAATGCCTGATTACCACCAGGTTACCACTGTGCAAGCCATTGCCAGGGGCTTCTTTTTCCTCTGGAAATGGTGCACGCTTGGGGCAGAACTACTGCCGGCAGCTGCGTTGGGCCAGCAGTAGTCCCGATTTAGCATTCAGTAAGTTCACATTGGGCTTACGGACGCTTTGTAAAAGATCCCCCCTTAGTTATTTATTTATTTATTTATTGGAATGTATTCATCACGTTTATGAAGAGATTCATCCAAGGTGGTGTGCATCATGTATGAGTCCCACAGTGGTTAACTAGATTAAAGACAGGTTGACAGACGGATGACAGAAGGTAGTGGTAAATGACATTCATTTGGAAGGAAAAAAAAAGATGAGTAGTGGAGAGCTTCAATGGCTAGTCCCGGGGCTGATTCTGTTCAGCATTTTTATGAGCAAAATCTCTCAATGGTTAGAAAGGAAAATTTGCCTTTTTTTTGGATGACATAAAGATTGAAACAAAGTGGACATCCAAGATTGAAAAGGTGAAATGAAAAATGATCTTGACAAACTAAAGGACTTGGGAAATGTTTGGCAGTTAACCTTTAAAGCGAAGAAGTGCAGAGCAATGCATTTTGGGTGCAAAACCCCAAAGGAGCTGTATGTAATTGGAGGAAAAAGGCTGATGAGCATGGAGCAGGCGAGTCCTTGGGGTAAGAGTGTCTGAGGAGCTCAAGGCATCAAAACCAGAGCTTTTTTTGAGGGGGTACTTGGGGGTACTGAGTACTGGCATCTTTTCCATTGTCTGCTAAATTTGATCCATGGTTCCCAAGTTTTAATGAAAGCGCTCAGGCTCTACACACCAATTATGCCTTGTCATAGATTCTGTGACTGGTTGCAGGGGACCTGGCTATTGTGGGTGGATCCCTCAGTGATCACCCCACCCCTGAAGGGTGGCCTTGCATTTGAGTACTGGCACCTTTTTCACTAGAAAAAACGAACTGATCAAAACTATGTCAAGGCAGAGGCCAAAGCTAGAAGGATGCTAGGCTGCAAACCAAATGACTGAAAGGACATAATGAGCCAAAGATTCATTTGTTCAATTAATTCTCAGCAACAGTGCAGCTGGGGATGGAGGAAGGGACAGATGTTGAGTTACTTTGAAGGGAGGAGAACGTAGAAGCACTATGTACTTCAGTAATCATGTTGAAACTTTAAAAAATATGGAATTTGTTGTGATGTAAAACCCATGTGAATGAACACAGACTGTATGGAAGCAATGTGTCAATTACGAGCTATGACCAAACCATAACAAACCATAGAAAATCAAATGCTATTACTATGCAATGAATTAAAAAATAATCACAGTTGATAAAAAGAGCATGTATCTCCAAAGCTGCTCAAGAGCATTTTTGAGAAAAACCCACCAAAAAGCATACTGCTTAAAAGCACACATTGCTGTTCCAATGGCAACATTGGTGTAACTGTTGGAGGAAACACATGTGTATCTGTAAAAAAGTGAGCACATACAATAGGCTATGGTCAACTTCTTGTCCTTGAAATACTCATGTAGTTCCAAAATGTGCCAAGGTTTCTTAATAATGTATGTCTCTAGCCAAATGGGGACACCTCAGTGTGCAGATGAAATCTGGTGCTGTTCTCTCCTTACAGGTCTCCAAAAGACTGTCTCTACATTGCGGTCATGTATACATTTCTGCAGATAGCCCCTGTGGCTGAATCTAGCAGTCATCTGTTTTGCTTGTGACTCAAAATCCAATGTGTCTGAGCACAGTCTGCTCAATCTCAAGAACTGGCAGTAGGGTAGATTATTCTTCAAACTCCTGTTGTGAAAGCTGGCAAAGTGCAAGTAGCTCTTTTTATCTGTGGACTTTTTATAAATAGATGTAATGAAACCATATTGACCCTTTTAAGTTAGAATTTCTAAATATGGGATCTTCTTACGATCATATGGTTATGATCTCTTGTATTCAACCATGTATAAAACTGAACTCATCTATCAAGGTCTCCTTTCCACAGTAAAAAAAAATATCATTAATAGAGATGGGCCTCTGTAGCAAAAGGATGGCCTTTCAAAAAGGTTTTCTCAAAGTTGGCCACATAAAGGTTTGCAATATCGGGGGCCCTTAATTTGTAAAATTTACTCTGAAAACAGAAATATTTTGGGGTCAATGCAATGATCACAAATGCGAAGATCAGATGGTTGGAGATGCAACAATGTGTCTATCATTCCTTAAGGGTATTTTCAATTAGTAGTAAGGCTTCCATTTGTGGAATATTGGTGTATAATGATTTAATGTCAAGCATGACCAAGTAAATATCAGAAAGGTCCCCATAAAATTTGTTCAATAAATTGATCATTTGGGTGGAATCCCTCACATATGACTCTATTTTAGGTACAAAAGGCCTCAAGAAAAAATCGACAAAGATGAATAGTGGTTCCAAGACAGAACCATTACCACAGATAATGGATCTACCAGAGGGATTTGTGAGAGACGTATGTACTTAGGCAAAATGTGCTCATGTTGTGTGGAATTACCTTGGTTTTCTCCTTTGATCAGTCAGGAAAGATATACACCCAGCTGTCGGTTGTAGAATGTGACTACCAGAGGCAGACAGATCATTTGGACAACCAGAGAGGACCTGAAGGCCCAGAGCAGTAGGAAGCCTAATGCTTCCCCCTACATGACTCAGCCTCTCCCTATCTTCCTCCTCTCTACCCAGCATCTCCCCTATGGGCCACTACCCCTCTCTCTTTCTCTCTCGAACCCCTCCCCCAGGTGTACCTTAAAATGTGTTTCTTTCTAAAGGTTGGCAGCAGTGGCAGCAATTTACATATGTTGCTTGTGGATGACCCTGTAGCCTTCCCCCTTCCCCATTCCCCATCCTGCCCCCACTAATATAACTTCCTGTTTCTGCATTGCTACCTGTAGCCTGTCCTGCAGGTTTGAGAACCACTGGTTTAATCTATTGATAATCAAAATATGAATCAGAGTTGCTAAATCACTGAGGGGTCCTTTTACGAAGCTGCAGCAAAAGGGGGCCTGTGCTGGTGTCGACTTGTGTTTTTGATGCACGCTGAGGCCCCCTTTTACTGCAGCGGATAAAAAGCAGGTTTCCCTTTTCTTGAAGTAATGGCCATGTGGCACGTGAACCACTTGCCGCATGGCCATTTTGGGGGGAGCACTTACCAGCACCCACTGAGGTGGCGGTAAGAGCTCCCGTGCTAAACCGGCAGTAACTGGTCAACACATAACACTGCCTGATTACTGCTGGGCACACATCAGCACTATAAAAATTGACATGTTTTTGCAGCACCGGAAATAGTGCATGCTGGGGAAGGGAACTACTGCCAGGCTGCTGTGGTAGCCCAGCAGTACTTCCCTTTTAGCGAGCGGTAAGCCTGTGTTGGGCTTACCGCTGCTTCATAGAAGGGCCCCTGAACTTGAAGATTGGTTGAATTTGCCACAAGCAGTGTGCATGATACAAACAAGCATTAGATTCTATCCCAATAATTGAATGAACTTAAGCTCTGAGCGCACCATCACATCTATGATGTGTGCTTCAGTCTTAAAGGGCAAATTATTGAGGTGTCTTTCATCTCCTTAAAGTAAGGATCTGATGACTACCTTGTCAGCAGTGCCGCCGAAAGACTGAGCCAAGCCAAAGGCAGGGCTGCTTCCACCAGGCCCGGGGCAGGGCCCCCCCAGGATCCCTGCCGCCCCCCCCCCAGGATCACCACTGCTGTTGCTGCCCTTCCAGGATTGCCCCCCCCCCCCCCGGGCGCAACTGCAAATACCTTGGCTGGCGGGGATCCTGAGGCCCCGCCAGCAGAAGAGGTCTTCCTCCACCACTGCTCTTCCCTCTGCCACATAGCCTGCCCCTGCGACACTTTTTCTCTCAAGTCGCGCATGCTCGGTTTCAAAACCAAGCATGCGTGGCCTGAGGGGAAAAGCAGCCGCTTGGCAGGCAATGCGGCAGAGTGAAGAGCAGTGGTGAAGGAAGAACTCTTCTGCTGGCGGGGCCTGGGAGGGGACCCCCGTCAGCCAAACCAGAGGCCCTGGCCTGAAGTCCTGCTGTATCTGCTCCTCCCCAGCCTCAAAGGCTGTCTGTCTCTCTCTCCTGCTCCTGTCAGGACGCAAGCACACGGGTCCCGCCAGGAGCAGAACAGAGAAAGAGACCCTGGCGCCGGGCTCCTCTTAGAGGCCCGGGCCTGGGGAATTTTGCCTCCCATGCCCCCTTTTTCAGTGACCCTGCTTGTCAGTTGTTTGCTATGCATTGATGTGTACTAAGGTCTCATTGTTAAATACTTGTATGACTATATATTACAAGTATATGACATTATTTGTAAACAGTATGGAGACAATTCTACAAGTGGGCACCTCCATGTACGCACCCTGAAATCATATAGTAGGAGCGTATTGTATAATGGCACCTCAGCGTCCAGATTTCATTATAGAATACTAGCATTAATGTTAATTGTGCTAATGCCAGGTTATGTGATTGCAGTTACCCCAGCCATAGACCTGGCATAACTGCAGGTGCCTAATGAGACAGGGATGTGTATGGCTTGTATATCAAGGATTAAGGTCATCCCAAAGGACATCACCCTCTCCAAAGGACATCACATGATGTAATACCCACCAGCGAGTCTTCTCTGGAGTAGCCCCCTCACTCTGGAATGCACTCCCTGAAAGGCTTCGCTTAACAGAAGACTATCTCTACTCCAGCAAGCAAATGAAAACTTGGCTCTTCAACCCGACCTTTAATGGAAGAAGTAACTAACTTGCTAGTCACACACACACACCAGGAATGACACCAACTGCATGTACTATAACCAGACATGTCTATCTGCTCCTACACTAGCTAAGAGAACATTCAAGCACCTTTCTGACCTCATATGCTGCTTTCTTAAATTAATCCCCCTATCTTCTTACTGCTGTTAATCTATCTTATCTATCTATATTTTCCATCTTTGATTACACCCTATGGTGTCTATTAAAATGTTCTATTATGCATTGTGTTGACACTGTAAATAATATACTATGTCATACTTTGTATTGTTATTTGAATATTTTTACTGCTGTAACTGTCTATTGCTTATGTTTGACTTATTCTTGCTGTACACCGACTTGAGTGAATTCCTTCCTAATAATTAATTAAATAAATATATGACTGGGAGCCCTGCCCATGATCCACCATCCCCCAAATTCTATAAATGGTGAGTAAAGTTTTGTGCACGAATCAGCACACGTAGCTGATTTGTGTGTGGAAATTAGGCCCAGATGCACAAAACGACCCTTTAATGACCCTCTAACGAGGAAAATTTGAAATGTAGCATGCATTAAAGGCCATTTTCCGACAATGCTAGCAGCTAACGAAAACGGAATGCAAACGAGAAACTACCATTGAAATGTGGACAATTTGGAATGCACTAACCATACCGACGATTGCAACAAATCATTTTCCGTGAGAAATTTAATGTCAGCTCAGACCTGTCATTAAGGCCTGAGCTGTCATCTCCCCGCTTCCCCCTGCACCATGAAAATCCAAGCTGGCATGTTTAAAAACAAAAGTGAGATTAAAAAGAAACACTTGGCTCCCCGCTTCCCTCTGCATAAAATAAAAAAGGAACACAAAATCGAAAAAGGATCGGGAGGGGGCAAAGGCGCTCGTCAGAAGCGTCCAGTATGGATGGCCTTGCCCCCACCCCCCACCGAGGTTGCCGCTGCTCCCCGCTTCCACTCGTATAAAATAAAAAATTAAAACAAAACTAAAATGTTTAGCATCCTCGGTCCCCCTCCCTTCCTGTCTCTCTCTGTACTCCTTCTCCCATAGCTCCACCTCCCGGCATCCTCCGCCCCTCTGCCCCGCCCCTGAGGTCGTCGCCACCGCTCCCCCCCTCCACCGGACCCGCCCTCCGCCTTACCGGTCCGCGCAGCGCCTCTCACCTCTGTGTGAAGGCGCTGCACGGGATGGAACTGCTGATCGGCGATCACTGCTGCCTCCTCCGACGTCTCTCTGTTCTTCCTGGGCCCGCCCTCCTCTGACGTTAGTTATCTAAGTAGGTAACTTACGTCAGAGGGGGGCGGGCCCAGGAAGAACAGAGAGACATCGGAGGAGGCAGCAGTAATCACCGATCAGCTGTTCCATCCCGTGCAGCACATTCACACAGAGGTGAGAGGCGCTGCTCGGGCCGGTAAGGCAGAGGGGGGGTCCGGTGGAGGGGGGAGCGGTGGCGACGACCTCAGGGGCGGGGCACAGGGGCAGAGGATGCCGGGAGGTGGAGCTATGGGAGAAGGAGTACAGAGAGAGACAGGAAGGGAGGGGGACCGAGGATGCTAAACTTTTTAGTTTTGTTTTAATTTTTTATTTTATACGAGCGGAATCGGGGAGCAGCAGCGACCTCGGGGGGGGGGGGGGGGGTAAGGCGTCCATACTGGATGCTTCTGACGAGTGCCTTTGCCCCCTCCAGATCCTTTTTTGATGTATGTTTATTTTTGTATTGATGCAGGGGGAAGCGGGGAGCCACGTGTTTGTGGGTTTTTTTTGTTGCTGTTTTGGACATTTGTGGCATGCGCAGAGCAGCCAGCATAACGCTTGGCTGCTCTGTGCATGCTTTAGGGGCCGATTACCGACGGGGATTATGAATCTTTGATACATTGTACTTTTCAATACTGCACCGAACATGTGCGACTTGTTTTTTTGGTGCATGCTTCGTTTTTTCAAATTCGTTAAGGACTTTAACGTTTTAGATTTTTTTTTACGTATGGTTGATGCATCTGGGCCTCAGTTGGGTAACAAACCAATCAGAGCTGATAACTGGACATTAACAAGCAGTTATCGGTACTAATTGGCACTATTTAGGAATTATGCACATAGCTTGCTAAGTATAATCTATAAAGTGATGCACGTCAATTGGACTGTGTGGATCTGAAAAGGGGGTGTGGCCATGGGAGGGGCATAGACATTCCTAAAATTTATGCACAGTGTTATTGAGTATGCCTGATCCGCACCTAGTCATGTGCTTTTACACCAGGTTTTAGCTGGCGTAAATGGCCATGACTAAATTTAGTCGAAGGAACGGGCGCTACGTGTATTCTATAAACTGCGCCAAACTTTAGATGAGGTTTATAGAATAGCACTAAGCACAGGTTTTTTTGACACCAAATTTTAGGTTCCTTATATAGAATCTAGTTCCATGTGTGCTCCCCCTTGCATTTATGCACTATGTAAATTACATACACCGTTACAGAATAGTGCTTAGGTGCCCTGCTAACATTTCTGTGTTAGGATTGTATAAATTTATATGTGAAAGAGTCACGTAAATGAAGGCACCTAGATTTTAGAACTGCCCTCTATATGCAGTGTCTTGAACATTTGCCTTGCATTCTGAGATTGGCAACCTATAATGTTGGTAGAACATTCATATGAGATATAGGATCAACATAAGATGTGTCAATATATACATAATCTAAGACAGGAAGGATGTGGTATTATGGAACCACCTTGTGGCAATATTGTGTATACACAGCTAGTAATACAGACTAAACAATCTTATATAGGAGATTAATCTAAGCCGTCTAAATGGATCTGTTAGAGCACTTATGGTATATTTCTTTACGTGATCAATAAAGTTAACCTCTAAGTGCACTGCAGAACAGTGGAAGTCATTGCATGGCTCTTGCTTCACCAAAATGGAGACACTGAAATTCTTTAACTGTTCCTGACTAAAAGAACTTCAGGCCTCATTCATAATCAGTGGCGGCTCAAGGCAATCTTCCACCTGAGGCAGGAATGAGATGCTGCCTGTCCCCAACCCCACACCCACAGCTGGTCTAGCATCTCCCCCCTTTCCTGCATTTACCTTATTTTTTTTCCAAAAGATGGCTGTGGCAGCAATTTCCATAGGCTGCTAATTCGCCAGCACCGGCCTCTTCACTACTGCGTCCCGCCTCTGAGAAAACAGGAAGTTATGTCAAGATGCAGGCCGCAGTGGGAAAAGAGACTGGTGCCGGCAGCATTGCAGCCGTGGGAATCGCTGCTACTGCTGCCTTTTGGAAAAGAAATAAATAAGGTTGGCTACTGTTGGAAACAGGATGCTGGGCTTGATGGACCTTTGGTCTTTCCCAGTATGGCAATACTTATGTACTTATGTAAGGTAAAGGGTTAAGGAGGGAAGGGGGAAGGTGACACTCCTGGAGCATGCTGCCTGAGGCCCCCATCTCAGGTGGCCTAATGGTAGAGCCTCCACTGATAAAAATTACATAAAAGGCTGGTCTAGCATGCATTTCAAGTTAGCATTACAATTTAAATTATTTTTCAATGTAAATTAGTGGCTGTCACATGCCCCCCCCTCCCCCCCATTCAGTGCTACTTAACCGTCCAGGAACAGTTCCTGACTGGTTAAATAGCACTTAACAGGCTATCTGTGAATATTCAGTGCATCGCCAATTAAGTTTGGTGGCCAAATTGGGCCACCCAAATAGCAGGCCTATCTTTGGCTGCTATAAACTTAACTGGCCAGAGCTGAATATTGGCTTGGCTGGTTAAGTTTAAACTGGCCAAAAATAAACTGGATATTCAATGTTGGTCACTGGAAACGGCCTGGCATTGAATATCCGGGCTCACCGCCAACCGTGAGAGGTAGCCAGGCTGCTTCTCGCAGTCTGAATATCAGCCCCATGGTGTTTTGCCAATAGCAGCTCAATGCCAGGTTTTCCAGAAGGCTACCTGATACAAAATATAATACTTTAGTCACTGTGAGGATAATTTTATAAAGAGCATGCCAAACTTTGGGTACTAAGAATGTGCATAAATGACCAGATCAGTGTTATATATACTTCTCTGTGTGTACATATGAGCGTAAAGGCCAATATTCCAGCTACTCGTCTTGGCATGTAGTTTGAAGGTGGGTGTATACATGGATGGAGCTGGAGTGGATTGTGCATAGGCCACAAGTTACATGTGGACATGATAGTGATGTAGCTATGGGTGGGCACAGGTCCACCCAGTCTAGTGGCCCATGAGGCCCCCAAAACACATCAGTGGTGATGCTTCACACCCCTTTCGCCCTCTTCTCCGCTCACAGCCCGGCATCTCTCTCTCTTTCTTTCTCTCTCTGATCGCCCCCCCCCCCCCCCCCCCCCCGCCGGTTTACCTTAGAGCCATATTGGCAACCTGCCCTGACCCTGCAGGCTTCCCTCTACCACGTCCCCACCTGTGAAAATATAGGAAGTGACATCACTGAAGGTGGGATGTGCTAGAGGGAAGCCTGCAGGGCCAGCCCAGGTTGCCAACAGGAATTGGCAATAGCTCAGAGATAGAACAGGGGGGTCAGAGAGAGAGGGACAGATGCTGGGCCACACAGGCAGGGGGGAGGGGCAGATGCCAAACCTGGGATGGAGGAGAGGATGAAAATGTGATTAAGGGCAGAAGGGAAAACGGAGAGATGAATGCAGGTTCAGAGGGGAAGGTTAAGAAAACCACTTTGGATATATATACAAGAGTATACGGGTGTAGTGGCGGTGGGAAGGGCCCACCCAGGTTAACTCTGGGCCCACCCAAAATGGCAGGTCTGGCTATGCCCCTGGTAAATGATAGTACATTATATGCATATGTGTTAGGAATCTAGGCATGAGCATTTACACTAGTCCGATGTCTGGTGTAAGTGGTCACATACAAATTATACATATGTTGCTACATTAGTATTCTATAAAAGAAAACAAGCATCTACTTTCCTATTCAGAACAGGCTCCAAAGAGGCCCCTTTTTGTTGACCAACTATAGGTACCTCTTTATAGAATTGCTCTCCACATGGGCTATTTTTATATTGTAGAGTAGAAGACTGGTTATCTAAATGGAAAATGACATTTACCCTTGGATTCTATAAAGGTCACCATCCTAAGTTGTGTGTGCAACTAAATTAGTTAATGAGCCATTAACACTCAAAAATTAGCTGCTAACAATCAATGATTGGTGTTAATTGGCACTAATTTGGAGTCACCTGCCTAGGTGTGATTCTATAAAGAACCTCACCTAAATTCTCTTGTGTGCATCCCAAAAGGGGGGATATGGCCATGGGAGGGGCATGGGCGGGTCCTGGGCATTGTTACAGAATAGGGGAATGTGTGTCCAACTTGCGCATCAGGATTTACCCCTGGTTTCATCAGCCTATGCCTTGGCACCTAATTTTAGTAGAGGGAATCGGCACTATGAGCTATTCTCTAAAGGACGCTCATCCCGGAGTGCCCTTTATAGAACAGTACTGAGCGCCAATTTTTCCCAGTGGCCAAATTTGGGCATCATTTACTGAATCTAGCCCTTAATGTGGATAAGTGTGAAGTGATGCACGCAAAGGAAGGTAATCCCATCTACATACTGGGTTCCATGTTAGAAAAAGATCTTGGAAATTATACCGGATGATATTCAACGCTATTTAACCAGCCAGGAATGGTTATCTCTGCTGAATATTAGCTCTTAGCGCTTACTGCTGGATCTATATAACACACCATGAGATTTGCACTGAAGTCCAGGAGTATTCTATAACAATGTGCATAACTTAATTGTCTTTTAACAAGCCAAACAGCGTATTTAACAGCATTTAGCAAGCAATATTGAGCACTAATTGGCAATAATTAGATTTTATGTGCAAAACTCGCTAAGCAGATTCTGTAATGAACTGCACTTAAATTCTAGTGCACAGTTCAAAAGGGGTGTGGCTATAGGCGGGGAAATGGGTGTTTCATGAGTGTTCCAAAATGTATGCGCGAAGCAGGGGCGTAGCTACGGGTGGGCCTGGGTGGGCCCAGGCCCACCCAATTTCAGCTCTGGCCCACCCACCCACTTTTCTTCCAGGCCCGTGCCAGCTCCTATTGCCGGCCACTGCTGCTTTTCCTGTTGAGCAGCAGGGTCGGCGCTACAAAAAGAAGAAGCGCTCAGCTGACTGAGCTGAGCGCCGCCGCCAACGCTAACGACGAGAAAAAATGTTTAAAAAAATAAAAGCGCGGCACCACAGGCAGCCTCGAAGGCTGGCTCTGCAGGCTCTGCAGGCTCCTCCCATCTCTTACGTCACTGCCCCTGGAGCCGCGCTTTTTTTTTTAAACATTTTTTCTCGTCGTTAGCGTTGGTGGCGGCACTCAGCTCAATCAGCTGAGCGCTTCTTCTTTTTGTAGCTGGGGCTGGCGGGCCTGAATCGGGTGGGCCTGAATCGGGAGAGGGAAAACGGATGGGGAGAGAAAGAGGGAAAACAGATAGGAGGATCGCAGAGAAAGAGGGAAAACGGAAGGATGGGGAGAGAAAGAGGGAAAACAGATGAAAGAGGGAAAACAGAAGGATGGGGAGAGAAAGAGGGAAAACAGATGGAAGGATGGCAGAGAAAGAGGGAAAACAGAAGGATGGGGAGAGAAAGAGGGGAAAACAGACGGAAGGATGGCAGAGAAAGAGGGAAAACGGAAGGATGGGAGAGAAAGAGGGAAAACAGGAGGATGGCAGAGAAAGAGGGAAAATGGAAGGATGGGGAAAGAAAGAGGGAATACAGACGGAAGGATGGCAGAGAAAGAGGGAAAACAGAGGGAAGGATGGGGAGAGAAAGAGGGAAAACAGATGGAAGGATGGCAGAGAAAGAGGGAAAATGGAAGGATCGGGAGAGGAAGAGGGGAAACAGACGGAAGGATGGCAGAGAAAGAGGGAAAACAGATGGAAGGATGGGGAGAGAAAGAGGGAAAACAGATGGAAGGATGGCAGAGAAAGAGGGAAAGCGGATGGAAGGATGGCAGAGAAAGAGGGAAAATGGATGGATGGGGAGAGAGAGACACTGGATAGAAGGATGTGGAGAGAGAAGGGACAATGAACAGAAAAGGGTAGAGAGATAGACACTGGTTAGAAGGAGGGAGAGAGAGACATTAGATGGAAGGATCAGGAGAGAGGGTAGATGGGTGGAAGGATGGGGAGAGAAAGAGGGAAGACGCTGGATGGAAGGGTAGGGAGAAAGAGGTGACACTGGATGGAAGGATGCAGAAAGAAAGAAAGAGGGGAGACTATTGGAAGGATGGGGAGAGAGAGGGGAGACACTGGAAGGATGGGGAGAGAAAGAGAGCTGCTGCATGGAAAAGGGGAGTAGTGAAAGATTGGAGAATAAGAGGAAGGGGCATGGGGAGAACAAGGGTGAGAAAAAGATGAAAAGCCATAAGTAGATGATGGAAATTAAAGAATGGATAGTAAGAATGAATTAAATCTGGACATAGAGAGAGGCAGAAAAATATTGAAGAAAACAAAGAAAAAGGAGAGAAAAATGACAAATGGCCAGGAAACCCTGGCAGAAGAGTTAAGCGAAAACGAAGGAAAGCAGAATCTAGAGACTGGGAGCAACACAATGAGAAAAAGTAAATGACCATACAACAAAGGTAAAGAAAATAATTTTATTTTTAATTTAGGATGAAGTAATATGGTGTTAATAAAGTTTCAGAGACCAATACTTCCTTCCTTAGGTCAGGAGAGGATACCGTAACAGCATTATACTGACCTGAGGCAGGAGGTTTTGGCCTCTGAAAGCTCACTGAAAAGGATTAGGCTATTAAATAAATTGTCTGAAATCTGATGCACTGAAAAGCAGCACTTTACCCTGTGTGACAAATGCATCTGAGTGTGACTACATTTTGCTGGGGGAGGGGGGTAGAGAGAAAATTTTGTGCCCACCCACTTTGGGTTCAGGCCCATCCAAAATTGGCAGTCTGGCTACGCCACTGGCGTGAAGTTATAGAATATAGTCCAGTGCAGGTAGATCTACACACAGGGATTTATGCCACATTTTCATTGGTGTAAATGGACGTGCGTAGAAAATGTTTACTGCACAGATTTTTTAGGCACCATATATAGAATCTGGCCCACAGCGACTAACCAGCTATATTGTGGGATATAACTGGCTAGCCATTAATTTTCAGTGCTTCACCAGCTAAGTTTATTGGTTAAATTGAGCTGCCTAAATAACAGTCCTATGTTTGGCTGCTATAAACTTAACTGACCAGCACTGACTATTAACTTGGCTGGTTAAGTTTAAGCTGGCCAAAAAAAAATGGATATTCATTGCCAGTCATTGGAAATGGCTCAGGATTGAATATCTAGGCTCACCACCGATCATGGCACTTAGCCGGCCTGCCTCCTGCGAGCTGAATATTGGCCAGATAGATAATATGCTGAAAGTTTCAGACTAGTGTGAAGCGGCTGCTAATAAAGAAAAGAAAAGTAGAATGCTAAGCATTATTCAAAAATGAATGGTGAACTAATCTAGGAATACGGGAGGGTATGATTTAAAATGCTGATTGCAGTTTATGGTTATTGTATATGGTTTATTGAGATGTGCTATACCATCTTTACTCACACATCTAGCTCCCTACATACTTACTTACCGTGACAAAGAGAACTTGTGTGAAGACGGACCTTGATACAGCCCTCTGCGAAACATGAATTTGTGTTAGCAAGAAACGTCTCCTTACTAATTGGATAAGAAAAGGCTCCTGATGGATTTTGGATTGCCAAATGGAACACACTGGGGTGAAAAAGACAACCTATATGGAGCTAAGTATTTTTGTGTTTCTCCATGTAGGAAACTGAGCACATATATACTGTATATATGGAAAAATTTATACAAAAAAATATATAAAATTGCAAAGTTGGATTGATGACGATTACATGCCCACTCAGATCAGTGATTTGGCTTAAGTATAATGCCAATGTGGTGGTAGCATGTGATTCTGACTGATCCAATAACAATCTTCTGCTACTGTTTGTGAATAAGTAGTATGTATTTTATTACATTTGTACCCTGTGCTTTCCCACTCATGGCAGGCTCAATGCAGGGTTAAATGACTTGCCCAGAGTCACAAGGAGCTGCCTATACCAGGCATTGAACTCAGTTCCTCAGGACCAAAGTCCACCACCCTAACCACTAGGCCACTCCTCCACCTCAGTAGGGAGCTGGATATGTTGGTATTGATATATGCTTACCCCCCCCCCCTCTTTGAAATAATTAGGGTGCAGAAAATATTGCGATACCATCTTTACTGACATAGGTCAAAGCGGTTTATACATAGCATAGAAATGTATTAAAAGGAGGAAAGGGAACTTCAATGTTTGGACTGGATAGGCAGCTAAACATTCACACTGGCACACAAGCCAAAGAGAGAACAGCCCACAAAAAAAGAGAAAGGCTAAAAGTAATTAGTTTTGCTTGCCAGCCTCCTCTGGAGCCCACGTCCTAAGCTCCAAAAGCCAACAACAAAAAAGTGAGTCTTTAATGCTGTTATACATTTTCAATAGGAGACTTCAGTATGGAGACTAAGAGGAAGAGAGTTCCACAGAAGAACAGCAATCGAGAAAAAGGTGCTCTGTTTAATGGACTCTTATGTAGGAATTCTGTAAAAATGAAGCACCATTTAAACATGCAAAATCAAGGTTCACCTTTATTGCCAATTTTATTTAACATCTAGATGACTCACATGGATTATGGTTTCTCATCCTTGGTTGTAAATTTCTATTCCGCAGATGATATGTTATTCTTGGTTCCGGCGGAGGAGGATTGGTCCATTACAACACCTAAAGTAGTTAAACGTCTAGATATCATACAGTACCTTAGTTCAAGTCATGGTTTCAAATTGTATACTGATAAAACAAAATTATTGTGGATAACTCGAAAGGGCGATCTATTAATGTGTCAAACAGTTTAACTCTGAAATTTGAATCTTCTTCAGTGATCTTAGGTATTACTTTAGATTCTTCTCTTTCGTTAGAACCTGTCACAGTCTGGCATTCTTGACTGCTTTGAGTGGCAAGATCACCAGGGGATGGCTTCTAAGTGAACTCACTATACCCACCTACTACTACTACTAATTACCATTTCTATAGTGCTACAAGATGTACGCAGCTCTGTACACTTGAACATGAAGAGACAGTCCCTGCTCAACAGAGCTTACAATCTAATTAGGACAGAAAACAGGACAAATAAGAGATAAGGGAATAACAAAGGTGGGAATGATAAAATACGGGTACTTAATAAGTGAGTAAGAGTTAGGAGTTAAAATCAGCATAAAAAGGTGGGCCTTTAGCCTAGATTTGAAGATGGCCAGAGATGGAGCTTGAAGTACCGGCTCAGGAAGTCTATTCCAGGCATAAGGTGCAGCAAGATAAAAGGAACGGAGTCTGGAATTAGCAGTGGAGGAGAGGGGTGCAGATAAAAGAGATTTACCCAGTGGAGTTCCCGGGGAGAAGAGTAGGGAGAGATAAGAGTGAAGAGTTACTGAGGAGCTGCAGAGTGCAAGCACTTGTAAATCAATAAGAGGAGTTTAAACTGTATGCGGAAACGGATAGGGAGCCAGTGAAGTGACTTGAGGAGAGGGCTAATATGAGCATAGTGACACTGGCAGAATATAAGTCGTGCAGCAGAATTTTGAACAGATTGAAGAGTAGAGAGATGGCTAAGTGGGAGACCTGTGAGAAGCAATTTGCAATAGTCTAAGTGAGGGATGATAAGAGTGTGGTTAAGGGTTCTGGTAGTGTACTTAGAAAGGAAAGGGCGAATTTTGATGATATTATAGACAAAGAAACAACAGTCTGCTGAATATGTGCAGAGAAGTAAAGAGAGGAGTTGAAGATGACCCCCATGGTTATGACCTTTAAGGCATTTACCTGCTCTTTCACTCCGCATAGATGACTCCTCTAAGTGCAACAACCAGCCCTGCGAGCCTCTGGGATCATTAAGATTGTGATGTACCAACCCACATTACATTTGATACATTAGCACTCACAACATATTCTCTCTCCCTTGCAGTTGACAGTAGATAGCCTCTCAGAATATGGCCGATAACCCCCATAGTCCATCCCGAGGGCTTAGCTGAAGACAAAGCCATAGCGGAGAGATAAATAAATTCTTTGCTTCAGTCTTCACCGAGGAAGATTTGGGAGAGATACCAGTGCCAGAATGGTATTCAATGCTGACAAGTCAGAGAAACTGAATGAAATCTCTATAAACCTAGAAGATGTAATGGGGCAATTTGACAAATTAAAGAGTAGCAAATCTCCTGGACCAGATGATATTCATCCCAGAGTACTGATACAATTGAAAAATGAACCAGCGGAACTATTGTTAGTAATATGTAATTTATCTTTAAAATTGAGTGTGGTACCGGAAGATTGGAGGGCAGCCCATATAACGCCGATATTTAAAAAAGGTTCCAGAAGGGATCCGGGAAATTATAGACCAGTGAGCCTGACGTCGATGCCAGGCAAAATGGTAGAGACTATTATAAAGAACAAAATTACAGAGCATATTCAAAAGCATGGATTAATGAGACAAAGCCAACATGGATTTTGTGAAGAGAAATCTTGCCTCACCAATCTATTACATTTCTTTGAAGGGGTGAACAAACATGTGGATAAAGGTGAGCTAGTTGGTATTATGTATCTGGATTTTCAAAAGGCGATTTCTACCGCAAGCTAAAAGCACTACCACAGCTTAGTAAAAGACACCTTTAGGCACCACATTAATGCTGCCACATTATTTAGCCGAATACCTAGCACACCTAAGCCTCCTTTATCTTTTCCCCTCATTAATTTTACCAAACTGATTCTTGCATGCCTCTGTCTCCATAGAAATATATTTAAAAACCCTTTTTCCTCTCTACTTTTTATCCAAAATGGTGCCGTTTGAAGGGGATATAATAATTTAGGGAGCGCCATATTTATAAATAGCACAAGAATAATGATAGATTTTTCCAAATCTCACATAACTTTTTAATAGCATCTAGCTTGTCAATAATGTTCAACTCGAATTTCCATTAGGCATTTTATTTATTTATTGGGATTCATTAATCACCTTAATGACGAGATTCACACAAAGCATGCTCATTAGCTTGTTCGAATAGATGGAAAATCAGGTTGGTATAACCCCAAATTATTACGAAAACATTGTACTAGCTGCCTTCTGTTGTTGACAAGTGGTGCTAAATCCAGTTGCCGAATGTTTGTATATCTGGTGATTTCACATTGTACATTCAGGGAGATATTAGAACGGCTCTTAAGAGCATTGCATTCTCTGTAAAACAATGTCAGATGCATTCACATCACACAAAAGCAGGCTTTTTTCCTTCACAGCAAATGTAATACAGCATCTCTGATGAATTGCCTGTTATTACTAACTGGCAAGGTAATGGTCCCATGTTAGTAAAAGTGTGGCATAAATGATGTGTTTCAAGGTAATAACGTAAGATTGCCTAACAGGTACATGAAATAAAAGAGGGGGAAAAAAGTAGAAATAATGACTAAAACAAAGCTAAATGACAGCAAGCTTCATGTTTGTGCATTTGTGCTGTTAAGAGTGATTGTTTAAATAATAAATGAAAAGATAAAAAGTTGAATAGGTTTCAGTCCGTGAGCCAGATACAGAAGAGCATTGCTACTGTAGCTTATATCAGTCCCTTTGGATTTTGATAGTTTGCATGTAGGGCAATTATTGTCAATAAGCAAATGAATGTTTATAGTATCTTGGATGCTACTCTGACACAATGAGTTTCATTGGCTGCACACACCTATCTCCCACTTTATTTTGAATCAGGGGAATAGTTAGGGAAACAATAAATTTTGTTTTGTTTCATCTACTTAGATACCAGTTACATTTAAAGTGTACAGTGAATGAGGCCTACTCACACAGAAAGGTTGTGGAAAACTGAGCATGAAACAGTAGGCCCTTTTATTTTATTATTATTATTCTTTTAAGATAGAGAGGTCGTTTCATCTGAAGAAGATAAAAGGGCTCTTTTACTAAAGTGCGGTCATTTTTTACACCTACTTTGCAAAGTCTGTGAGGTATAAGGAGGAGGTGTGCCCAGCATCTGCCTTGCAATTATCACACACTTACCACACAGAATTGTGTTACTTGCAGTGCCAGATAGGCCGGGAGCACCTGAACTGTCTCAGGCACTGCATGTAACACAGTGCAAACCCAGTTCGTAAATAAAAAAGAAAATACTGGAAAAGCTATGGCTGCACATCCCACCCCCTGAACACATTCCCTCAATCCCCCCCTGAGTAATGAAGTACTGGGTCTGTGCTGGGTCCGTTGCTTTTTAATGTATTTATAAATGACCTAGAGATGGGAATAACTAGTGAGGTAATTAAATTCGCCGATGACACAAAATTATTCAGGGTCGTCAAGTCGCAGGAGGAATGTGAACGATTACAAGTGGCAGATGAAGTTCAATGTTGACAAGTGCAAAGTGATGCATGTGGGTAAGAGGAACCCGAATTATAGCTACGTCTTGCAAGGTTCCGCGTTAGGAGTTACGGATCAAGAAAGGGATCTGGGTGTCGTCGTCGATGATACGCTGAAACCTTCTGCTCAGTGTGCTGCTGCGGCTAGGAAAGCGAATAGAATGTTGGGTGTTATTAGGAAGGGTATGGAGTCCAGGTGTGCGGATGTTATAATGCCGTTGTATCGCTCCATGGTGCGACCGCACCTGGAGTATTGTGTTCAGTACTGGTCTCCGTATCTCAAAAAAGATATAGTAGAATTGGAAAAGGTACAGCGAAGGGCGACGAAAATGATAGTGGGGATGGGACGACTTTCCTATGAAGAGAGGCTGAGAAGGCTAGGGCTTTTCAGCTTGGAGAAGAGACGGCTGAGGGGAGATATGATAGAAGTGTATAAAATAATGAGTGGAATGGATCGGGTGGATGTGAAGCGACTGTTCACGCTATCCAAAAATACTAGGACTAGAGGGCATGAGTTGAAGCTACAGTGTGGTAAATTTAAAACGAATCGGAGAAAATTTTTCTTCACCCAACGTGTAATTAGACTCTGGAATTCGTTGCCGGAGAACATGGTACGGGCGGTTAGCTTGACGGAGTTTAAAAAGTGGTTAGATAGATTCCTAAAGGACAAGTCCATAGACCGCTATTAAATGGACTTGGAAAAATTCCGCATTTTTAGGTATAACTTGTCTGGAATGTTTTTACGTTTGGGAGCGTGCCAGGTGCCCTTGACCTGGATTGGCCACTGTCGGTGACAGGATGCTGGGCTAGATGGACCTTTGGTCTTTCCCAGTATGGCACTACTTATGTACTTATGTACTTATGATCCCTCCTCATTCATATGTTGCCTCTTGATCTGCCCCACAATCGGCTCCCTCTGATAATAAAACCCACCTCCCATGACAGAAAAACCGTGCCCCTCCCCGATTCCTCCCCTTCACCACCTCCTGACCCCTCTGGGACCTATCTGGGGGCTTACAATGATAGTTCAGTATTCATGGGAGGCAGCTATCCCTTTCCCCTGCTATCTGCCTCTGCCCCCTAGCAGCAGTCTCACAGTACTACCAATAGGGGAGGTCATCCTTTCATATAAGTAGTGGTGACCCCTAGCCATAGTACCTCCCTTCTTGTACCTCCTTTCTCTTCCCTCCCCATTTAATTCTTAGTGTGCCTGTTTTTGCCCTTCCTATCTATTGCACCATATTTCCATTCCAACTATGTCTTTTAGCTTATACACCGCTTAGTTCTGTGAGTCAGTTTTAGTGGTATTGCAAATGTGAATAAAGGATATACCACTAGTGGACAGAGGCACCATTATAGATGGATGCCAATCTGGATGACAGCAGACAGGGATTGCTGCTCCCCTGGACTGCTGAACTACCTCTGCAGATCCCCAGGTAGGTCCCAGGAGGTTGGGTTTAGTGTTGGGGAAGGGTAGGGCACTGGAGGGGTAGGGGTTTTTGGTCATGAGGATTGGATTGCTCTGTCAAGGGTTTTACTGTTGGGGAGAATCAGATTTTCTATTGGACTGTGGGGTTTTATTGTCAGGGGGATCAGATTGTGAGGGGATCAAGAAGGGGGTGAAGAAGGGAGATCAGACCTTGGAGGGATTTAGAGCAGAGATTGGAAAGCCAGGGGCTGAGCTGCTGTGGTATCGCACCTGTTAGCAGTCATGCTTTCAGACTGCTGAAGCATTCAGTACTAGGGTTATCATATTTGCAGGATCAAAAAAGAGGACAGAAAAATAAAAACGGTTGGTACCTTTGCTAAACAAAATATTTAATCGTGGCTTTTAGTTAATGAACTTATATCAAACAGTGATTGACTTACAGTAAAGCAGTAGACAATCTATTTTTCAAGAACTTCTGGATTTGAGTTTGACTGAGCCTGACCCCAAGCGTACTTACCAGAAGAGTGAATATCCCTCAAACATATCCCTCAGCAACTTTGGCTGGCTTGTGAGATATTTTTGCATGACATATGCTTTAATTTGTGCTGCATTACCAAAATTCATTTGACATATTCAACCAGCAGGGAAACAGAGAGGAGATCAACAATGCCTTTCTCTCTCTCTCTCTCTCTCTCTCTCTCTCTCTCTCATGTGTCCAGATGGACTAATAGGCCAGAGATGGTTTCTCTTATTATGTGGGTGGGTGTGTTGGTCAATGGCACACAGAGGAGAAAGAGGATATTTTCCTAAAAATAAAAAATCCTGGAGGACATATTTGAAGATGTCCAAAAAGAGAACATATCTTAACAGAGGACATATGGTAACCCTATGCAGTACTGCACCGCACGCTAGCTGACACCAATGGCCATGCCTCTGCTCCATCCCTGTCATATACACTCACCATGTTGTGCAGCTATTGTGGGATTTTCATGTATATTAGACATTAGCAAGAGTTCACACTAACCTGTAACGCACAGTAAAACCCACAGTAGCTGCTTTACACAGCTTTAGTAAAAGAGCCCCTAAAAGCTGAACAGGAAGCAAAGAACCAGTGTGAGAAGATCTAGAGAGAGATTGAAAATGTTTCCTTAAAGAATAACTACAAAGAGCGAGAAGCATGAAAAGAAACAAATTTTAAAGGTAAAATTTTGCTGACTCAATGAAAGCTCAGAGAACCCAATTTCAGAACGTTTGCTACAGAATTTTCAAACTCTTGCCACAGCAGCTGCCCTAATAGCAGAAAATAAGGGTTGTATCAATAAAAGTGTTGTTAGTATATTCCTTTGGGGATGTAGGTCTCTGTACTTTATAGTCAAAATTACTGTACTACTGGGAAAAGCCACAGAAATGTAGTCTAAGGATCTTTGTTGGTCACAACCATTGAGCAATGTGTGGAATTCCTATATTTAACCCAGAGGTTTTCAACCCAGTCCTCGGGGCACACCCAGCCAGATGGGGTTTTCAGGATATCCCAATTGAATTCAATGCCATTAGTATACTTGAGTACAAATAATTTCAATCTACTTATAAATATAAATGCTCCTCTGAAGTAACTACCATCTCATTCCCTTATAACTCTTTATTGAAATACAACATCATTACATACAACTTTAATAACCCATAACAAAGGAATTACCCCCTCTCATTGTATTACTTACTCACACTATCATCACTCAGGGGCCCTTTTAAAGAGCAGCGGTAAGCCCAATGCGGGCTTACCGCTCACTCTTTCGGGACTACCGCTGGCAGTAGTCCCGCCCTTAGTGCATGCCATTTCCGGGGGAAAAAGAAAACCCCTGGAAATGGCTTGTGCGGCAGTAATCAGGCTTCGCCGCATGCTGCCCGGTTACTGCCGGGTTAGCATGGGAGCAGGTGGCGGTAAGGGCTCCCCGTCACATGGCCATGCAGTAAGAGTTCTCTGACCACATGGTCGTGTGTACCTGGGGTCTTTTTACCTGCTGCGGTAAAAAGGGCCCTGACAACCGGAAAAACCGTACCCCACTGCCAGCGTAGGGCCCTTTTTTTCCGCAGCTTGGTAAAAGGGCCCCCAAAACTCTTGCCAAATCACACAACCATCTAAAATTGTACATGCATTACACCATTTTAAAATGACTTTATGCTCTCTCTGACCTGAATAATGAAATAACTATAGTACTGAAATTTTTTACAAATACATTGTTCCTGCTAAGAAAGCACTTTTCATTCATCAGAGTGTCATTTGTTCATGTGGAAAATCCACTCTCCTTTTCAAGTCCTATCATTGCAAAGTCTTGGCATTTAGAAGTGGTATATAAATCAATGTCCATGAATAACTCTGTGGTTAACACAACTGCCGGTCTTTGAGCAAACTTCTGAAAATCCCAACTCCACTTGAATTAGCCATTGCTTCTATTCAGCTCCCGTTTTGGTCACAAACTGTGAAGACTGGTGTCAAACCTGACACAGTCGCTGTGTTTCACTGAACGCATCTTCAGGGGTTGAACTGTCACGAGCAAAGCAACAACAAGAAGGAAGTCTTATACTCTCACTATGCACATGCCTTCTACTTAATCTCAAAATAGAATCAGACGCTTACCTTAATAAATGTTTCAAACCATTATTGGCTCCTTAACCAGAGCTGACCTCTATTCGGTAACAGGAACAATGGCGCCCCACTCCCTGCAATGCCAGAGCATGCGCATTGAATATCCTATCACTCCCTTTATACTAGTTGAACATGTCATGTGTTTACTCCCAGCCATTCTACTTCTTTGTTTAACCCGTACGGGCTCACAGTGTTTGAATCAAAAATCAATCTTTGTTCATTGGAGAACATTTTTTGCATAATATTTCCACAACTTCTGCTATCAAACCGTGTCAACACCACAAATCTCAAATCTGTTATTTCATGCTTGAATATAACCCAATGCTCCACAACTGGAGCCTCCATTTTTTGTAGTCTTATATTGCTTAAATGTTGTGCCAATCTATACTTGATCTTTCTAATGGTCTGACCGATGTACCACAACCCACATGGGCAAGATAGCATAAACAACCATGGCAGAATTACAATCTGTTTTAGTTGAAAGATAAAATCTTTTATTGTTCTTCTGGTTTGGAATATCAATACAACTCATGCTGACAATATGTGCATCCTGAACATTTTGTACGAAACCCTACAGCATCATATTATAATCTATTTACAGCTAATTTTTCTCCTATATTCTGTCCACGAGTGTAGACAAATCGTGGTACATCATCAAATCCTTCAATGCATACGCCTAACATAGGCCAGTGTTTGCAAATAATACTTCTTACTGTGTTAGACTGAGGACCATATGGTAAGACACAGGTCATCATATCCTTTATTCTATTTTTTTTTCGTTATATTCATTCTTTTCGTGTTTTTCATTCTGTTCTGTAGACTGTCAGGCTTATTTTTGAAAGAGATCGTCGGCAATCTTCCGACACAAATCAGGAGATCGCCGGCGATCTCCTGAAACCGGCCAAATCGGTATAATCAAAAGCTGATTGTGGCTGGCTTCAACTGCTTTCCCTCGCAGAGCCAGTGAAATTTCAAGGGGCCATGCTGGTAGGGTAGTGAAGGCAGGACAGGGGCAGGACGGGGGCATGCTCACAAGATGGCCGGCTTCGCCCGATAATGGGGAAAAAAAGCCAGGCTTGACGAGCATTTCTTCGGCTTTACTTGGTCCCTTTTTTTCATGACCAAGCTTCAAAAAGGAGCCCCAACTGACCAAATGACTACTGGAGGGAATCGGGGATGACCTCCCCTTGCTCCCCCAGTGGTCACCAATCCCTTCCCACCCAAAAGAATTAAAAAAAAATCAAAGTGCTCATCAGGGACGTCCTAAATCAAAAGTATTTTTACTCAGCTTTTTCAGTAGTACCAGTGGGATTGGAACTAGCCACCTCTGGATTACAAGACCAGTGCTCTAACCACTTGGCCACAGCTCCACTTACTTGGATGTCCCTCCCTTTTGATTATGCCCCTTCAGGTCTCTCTCAGCTAATCACAGTGCATTTAGCTGTCTGTGAGTGGCTGAGAGAGACCCCTGTCTTCACTTTTTTTGAAGCCGGCCATCTGTTGAGATTTAGCCGGCCCCAACCGTATTACCGAAAGAAAAGATGGCCGACCATCTTTTTTGATAATACGGTTGGCACCGCCACTTTGCGGAGCCGGCCCCGAAGATGGCTGGCCAAATAGATGGCCGCCGCTGTACGATTATGCCCCTCCACGTCAACCATAATCTATGAGTGTTATATGCCCGTTTATAAGCCCTATGAATCACTCTTTTTGGATACCTTCTTTGATAAAATCGCATTTTCATATCTTGTGTTTGTGCCATAAACTCTGTCTTATCTGAACACAGTCTACGTGTACGCAAAAACTGGCCTACCGGAATATTGTTTTTCTAAGCATTCGAATGGTGGCTATTATAATGAAGGAGGGGAATCCTATCAGTGGGCTTCCTATATGCCTTGGTCTTAAATCCTCCCTCTTGAAATTGAATATCTATATCTAAAAACTGCACTTCCTTGCCGCCAATGAGAATAAACGTACTGCCATCTGACTGATTTAGATGATGTATAAATTCTGCCAATAGTCTCCACTCCCATTCCATATCAATAAAACATCATCTATATATTTCTTCCATTGTACAATATGTTGATTATAAACACTCGAATATACAAAAACATCATCATATAATGCCATATACAGGCAAGCAATTGAAAAATGAAATAATTCTTAGTAATCATCATTTCTGCTATCCTGTTCAAAAAATCAATTTGTTTCTGTCTTACTCAGCAACATTATCTGGTTAGATGCTTCTGAATATCGGCATCCATCCAGTTCAGCAAGGTTTAACTAGACTAGAGTCTCTCCTCCTTGGTTAAACTCCTTGGAATATTGACCCTATAGTTTTGCTCTATAATTCTAACCCCCTGATATTCAAAAGCATTTTACCAACCAGGATCAGCTCCTGGCTGGTTAAATTTCCCATAAGTGGCTATCCATGAATTTTCAGCAGGACAGAGTCGGCCATGACCCGCTGAAAATTCGCAGTTAGTGGCTAGCAGGTTATATTGCCTGGCTTTCTGCCAACTTTCAACTTGAATTTGGCAGCCATATTTGACCGCATGAATACCTGGAAACTTAACCAGATAGTGCTGAATATCAACTTGGCTGGTTAAGTTTGAATTGACCAAAATTAAAACAGATATTCAATGACGGTCACTGGAAACAGCCTGGCATTGAATATCCGGGCTTAGCGCTGACCACAGGAGTTAGCCAGGCTAACTCCCGCAGTCTGAATATCGGGCTCTAAGTTTATCTCTAAAGACCCTAGATCTTGATTTGCTTATTTTCTCAGAAAGCAGCCAGAAGTGAATAGCTATTTGGACAGGTTGGTGGAAAAAAAAGTGCTACGTCCCTGAGCAAGAGCTGTGTAGAACATTAAAAACAGATTAAAAAAAGAGCATCTAATGAAGCCTGCTGGGCCAGTTCAGTTCAGAGTCAGAGACTGCATTAGCTACTTCATTTTCCTATGCCTGAGCCTCATTTATCCTTTTCAGGCATACGAAGTTCATCTGGTGACATCTGACCAGTGCATATTTTCTAGCGAAAAAGGTGCCGGTACTCAAATGCCAGGCAACCCTTCAGGGGTGGGGTGATCACTGAGGGACCCATCCTACAATAGCCAGGCCCCCTGCAATCAGTCACAGAATCTATGACAAGGCAGAATTGGTGTGTAGAGCCTGAGCTCTTTCATTAAAACTTGGGGACCATGGGTCAATTTTAGCAGACAATGGAAAAGGTGCCGCTACTCAGTACCCCCGAGTACCCCCTCAAAAAAAGCCCTGCATCTGACCCCCTATAGAAAAGGTGGGGAAATCACACTGAGCATATTCAGGTCATCATGCTGAAATAGGGAGTTTTTATTGAGAACAGAACAGGAGATGGCATGATGTCAAAAAGTTGAAGCCACTTAGGTTAGAATATGTTTCCTCTCCCCCATGCAGCCATCTTTGTGCGTACACTCAAAACAAAGCAAACAAACCTATCAGCTGCTGCATCCAAGTTGTCGTTCTTTATTGTTGGTAGTATATTTTATTTAATTTCACTAATATTTTTAAACATGCCGGCTTATGCAGCATACGGATGTACACAGAGAAAGTATAATAAAGGAATATCTTTTCATAGGTGGAGTAGTAAGTTGTTATAAATTGTAATCGGAGGGGCTGGTTATAGGACACCCTAGCATGTGTTATATTCGGGCAGAGATTTTTTTTTTCTCCTGGTAAAGGGCCATTAAAACAGATATCATGTTATGAGAATCAGATGCTCAACATTCAGAGTTTCTATCTATCTATTTATTTATTTATTTACTTGTTTATGGCAGTTATATCCCACAATAAGCATGAATTAGGTTGAAGCCTGGAAACGCCATCAAATCATCAACCCTGGCAGAAGAATTGAGAAAGGAAACTTCTCACCCGAGTCCCTGAGGAAATTGTTTCTGAAACCCGTGATGTCGGGCGGACTTTTATCACAGGGGAGAGCAGTTCAGTCCTGATGATTTGATGGCGTTTCCAGGACCGGAGCCCTGTGCGTTGATAGTTTTTTGATTCACAAAGCTAAGTAGGCTCTTTATTATCATTATTATTTTCAGTATACTTGAGTCCTTATTATGGACATTGGGCTGGCTCAGTTGTTTTATTAGGGCGTATCGAATTTAAGTTTCACACGGATGCATTATTGCACTGTTATATTTATACACATTTGCACATGAGCAAGTGGGAGAGCTACCCTATGAACAAAGTGCAAAATTCACCTGTTGGGGGTCTGTATTAGACTGCCATGTGGGTGTAAAAAAGTCTGAGGGAGCCTCTCTTTTTTGATTTATTATATTATATTCATTATATAGTAGTAGGTATATTCTTCTAGTTATTATTGAATGAATATATTTGGATCACCAGAGAGTTGAGGGATTTTTTTAGTTTTGTTTCAGCAAGTTACTGGGCATGAGGAACCACTGCAACACCACCGTATTTATTCTGCAGCTTTCCTTCACAGCTTTCTTTTCCGTGAAGGGATAGCATTTACAGGATGCTAGATACATAGCTTTCTCTTCCCTTCATTTCGCAATCTTAAATCCTTTGAATAGTCTGAAAATGCAAAGCACTATTATCAGAAGCTACAGCTTCACATTCAGAAGGTCAATCAGCTCCAATCCAGACCATTACATGCAAAAATGCAGCTGTTGGTGGGAAAACCCTAATGGATGAACCAGGCTGTTAACAGATGGCTCTATAGTGTCATTCTAAACTGAACTAAAACACATTTCAGAAAGGGGGCAAGCAATTTTACAGTCTAACACTGTGGTTTTCTATCCATTTTTAATCGAAATTGCTCAGAACTTGCAGGCAAACATATGCCAGTTAGACAACAATATTTAAGAAGGCATCAAGAATGGCATGCAGACCCCAAAGATTTGAGATGTTTAACGGGTAGAAACAGTGGCATGAAGACGCCAATCCACCACATGCAGTGCCATGAAGACCTAGAGGCAAAACAGCACAAACAAAGCACTGGAGGAGGGAATATGTGGCATCGACATTGGCATGCAGATTCCAAATCCTCTGGACATAAGACAAAGAAGCACCAAGAGGGTTTGGTCAGTGATGGAGCTTAAAGGTAAATAAGTCTGTTTGAGGAGTGTCTGAGCATTTCCATAGGCAGGTTTACCAAAGAGAAATTGATTGCAATGCAGCCTAAACGTTTATCTCTATTGTTTCCTATCATAAAGGAACCACCATTTACCAGACACAGACACAGCTTCTAGGGCAATAGGACTGTAACACAAGAAAACAATAAATAAAGAAAAATTGGTATGATAATAGTAGTTCCAATATTGGCTTGGAGACCTCAGGGTACTAGGAGAGGGCTAAAGTGACACAAATATTAGCAAGAAGCTCCCAAGTCACTGGGAGAGTGGCACGAGTATTGGCAGGAAGATCCTGTAGTACTGGAATACTGATAATAGCACTAACATTGGCAGAAAAACCTAAAGTATCAACAGGGGGCAAAGCAAAACCAACAGCTTGAAGGCAGTTTATAAGAACTTAAATAATAAATAAATAATACCCAGTGGATAAAAGATCCTGTCAGAGCAGTACATCATGACAAGCAGCATCTGCTATAGTGGCACTAGCAACAATACAGCAAGGCAGTGGCAGAGTCTGGAACAGGTAGGGCAAGCAATGACACAGGCAGCAGTAGCAGTGAAAACAGAGAGGTTCAATAAAACTAAAAATCTTCAGCATGGTATGTGGCAGCAGCCTAAAAAGTAAACAAAATGCTAGGAATTAATAGGAAAGGAATGCAAAATAAGACCAAGAATATTGTAATGCTTCTGTATCGCTCCATGGTGCGACCTCACCTTGAGTATTGCGTTCAAGTCTGGTCACCGTGTCTCAAAAAAGATATAGTGGAATTAAAAAAGGTTCAAAGAAGAGCGACCAGAATGATAGCGGGGATGGAACTGTTCCCATATGAGGAAAGGCTAAAGAGGTTAGGGCTATTCACCTTGGAAAAGAGATGGCTGAGAGAGGATATGATTCAGGTCTACAAAATCCTGAGTGGTGTGGAGCAGGTGGAGGTGAATCGATTTTTCACTCATTCAAAAAGTACAACGACCAGGGGACACTCAATGAAACTGCATGGAAATACTTTTAAAACAAACAGGAGGAAACATTTTTCATTCAAAGAATAGTTCAGCTCTGAAACTCATTGCTGGAGCAGTGGCATAGCTAGGGGGCGCAGGGGGAGTGGTTGCTCCCCCAAACAGATTTTTTGAAAAAATGGCGCATATGCGCCTCATGCCAATATTCATTTTCTGCCCTTTCCTGAATGAGTCTTCAATCTTTTCCTGTCTCTTCTGCCTGCTCTCTCCTGTCCGCATGGTCACTTTTACTGCCCTGAAGCATTCTCCCTCCGGCACCGGTGATTCACAGTCAGCCTTCTGCCAGCATCGGGCCTCTCCTCAGGCGCATACCACCTCTGTGGAAAAACAGGAACTTGCATTAGAGTAGGCGGGACGCCCCTGAGGAGAGGCCCCGATGCTGGTAGAAGGCTGACTGTGAATCGCCGGTGCCGGAGGGAGAACACTTCAGGGCAGTAAAAGTGACCACGCGGACGGGAGAGAGCAGGCAGAAGAGAGGGAGAAACATGCAAAACTCGGGGGGGGGGGGGGGTGGAGAAGGCAGAAAGAGCTGCCTAAGGAGGTTTAATAGACCACAGTGGAAGTGAGCCTATCTAGTCCACTGTAAGCAAGAAAAACAATTTGGTTAATCTATGACTGTTTCCACCCGTCCCCCCTTGCATCCTCCTTGTCATTCTTTATGTTGCTTCATCTGTAACAAGGCTAAAGCTGTTTCAGGTGGATAGGAAATGCCTTAAAAGCTGGAGGAGAAAAGAAATAACAATTGAGTATCACTAAAACAGCTTCAAAATTATTGTAGCTGGTAGAAACCGCAATTATAAACTCTATAGTTTGTGCTCATTTTTCTTCACTGTTCTTCTATATCGATGTCCAGATTTCAGTGAGGCTATCTTGTTTCCTGATGGGTTCATATTAACTGTTGTTGTAATCTGCCTTGGGAAGCCTGGTATTATAAAGATGATAGAATATATTGAAATTAAATGGAAGTAGAATTAAACTCTCCTTTTATTGGGGCACATGGAATCACATATTCATCTGTTTTGTAGAAGTTTACCTTTTAGATACACAAAGGGATTATTGTTTTGAACATGTTTCAGGGGCACTGAGAGATGTGGAAGAAAGTTAACATGGGGAGAGAGAAGAGTAAATGCTGGACAGGGAGGGAGAAGGATACATGAGTCAGTACTGGACAGGAAGAGGGTAGGGACATTGGAACGCAAAGAGGCAGTGCTGGAAAAAGAAGAAATGGGGACACAGGGGCACTACTGAAAAGCGGGGAGATAGGGGCTCCACTGAAAAGGAGGGGGATAGGGACACAGATGGGCATTACTGGAAAGGGAAGGAGGAGTTAGGGACACAGAGGGGCACTACTGAAAAGTGGAGGAGGAGATAGAGACTCAGAGGGGCACCACTGAAAGGGGGACTGGGGATATGGGGACAATGGTGAAAAAGGGGTGAGATAGGGACAAAGAGGTAATGCTGGAAAAGGGAGAAGATGGTAACACAGGGGTAATGCTGGAAAAAGGGAGAAGATGGGGAAACAGGGCAATGCTAGAAAAGGGGAAGATGATGAGACCAGGTAGGCTTGTGCTGAAAAAGAGAGGAGATGGGGACCCAGAAAGGGCAGATGCTGAATTTGGGGGTAGGATAGGGACAAGGGACACAGAAAGGAGATACTGGACAGGACAAACAGTGGTGCAGAGAAAAGAAGGATGGTGCACTTGGAGACAGAAGAAATGCCAGATGGGCAAGAGACCCTGTAAAGGCAGAAGAAACAGAAAAACAGAAAAGAGACAGTGGGACCAAAGCAAATGAGAAAATAAATTGTTCAAATAACAGTAGAGGGGTCCAAGTGCATTTTCTTAAGTCATTTGGATGTATTGCAGCACATATTTTGATGGGTAGAATCAGGGACTGCAAATCCCATATGAATTTGGGATGTGAGTTCACACTAAGACTGGTTGAAAAATCTCCCTTCTGGAATTGGATCACATGGCAGCTCTATACACAGCTATTTGATAGTGGGAACATAAAATGCAAGATCAGTGCCATACAGATGTGGAGAAGGAAATGAAGAAGACAAGAGGTGAGAAAAGAAATGGAAAGGCCAACCTGGAAAAGAATTTGTAAGGCTTATTCATGGAACATGAAAAAAAAAGACTGGGACCAGCCAAATTCCCAGACAATAAAGGTAGAAGAAAATTATTTTTATTTAATACTTTGTAAGATGTACCTACTTTTTAAAATGTACATTTTTTTCTATTTTTATTTTTGCAAAGTACAGGAGAAAATGCATTTCTGTCTGTTTTTTATTTACCAGTATTGCACTATTTATAGAGTCTGGCTTCCTTGTTGTAACAGTGCAGCTTGTTCCAGTTTCCCAATAATAGGTATATTGGTGCTCCAGAGCCCAGTGTAATATATATAGCACTGTCTTCTGATAGGTGGGTTAGGGCTGATATGGAGGGGCATAATTGAACGAAAACGCCTATCTCCATGGGCGTTTATCTCCGAGAACGGGTCAGTGAAGGGGCGGACCAAACCGTATTTTCGAAAAAAATAGACGCCCATGTTTTATTCAACAATGTGTGAGCTGGGCGTTTTTGTTTTTCAGCGATAATAGAAAATGAAAGCGCCCAGCTCAAAAACGAATAAATCCAAGACATTTATTCGTGGGAGGGGCCAGGATTCGTAGTGCACTGGTCCCCCTCACATGCCAGGACATCAACCGGGCACCCTAGGGGGCACTTTTACAAAAACAAAAAAAAAGGTCAAAGAGCTCCCAGGTGCATAGCACCCTTCCCTTGTGTGTTGAGCCCCCCAAATCCCCCTCAAAACCCACTGCCCACAAGTCTACACCATTACTATAGCCCTAAGGGGTGAAGGGGGGCACCTACATGTGGGTACAGTGGGTTTGGGGGGGTTGGACGACTAATAAGCATTAAGCAGCACAATTGTAACAGGTAGGGGGGGATGGGCCTGGGTCCACCTGCCTGAAGTCCACTGCACCCCCTAACAACTCCTCCAGTGACCTGCATACTGCTGCCAGGGAGCTGGGTATGACATTTGAGGGTGAAAATAAAAATGTGTGAAACATCATTTTTTTGTGGTGGGAGGGGGTTAGGTACCACTGGGGGAGTCAGGGGAGGTCGTCCCCGATTCCCTCCAGTGGTCATCTGGTCATTTAGGGCACTTTTTGGGGCCTTATTCGTGAAAAAACAGGGTCCAGGAAAAGTGTCCTAAATTCTAGCTAAAAACGCATACTTTCTTCCCATTATCGCTGAAATGCGCCCATCTTTGTTCGGCAGATAACCACGCCCCAGTTCCGCCTTCGCCACACCTCTGACACGCCCCCATAAACTTTGTCCGCATCCGCGACGGAGTGCAGTTGAAAACGCCCAAAAATCGGCTTTCGATTATACCGCTTTATTCGTTTTTGTGAGATAAACGTCCATCTCCCGATTTAGGTCGGAACTTGGGCGTTTTTCTCGTTCGATTATAAGCTGGATGGTGTGGTAACTTTTGTGTTCCAGGGCAGTCCTGGAGTAACCCCTTGCCAGTCAGGTTTTCAGGCTATCCACAATAAATATGCATGACATTGATTTGCATATACTTCCTCCATTACAGTACATGCAAATCTTTTTCATGCAGATTCACTGTGGATAGCCTGAAAACCTGAATGGCAAGGGGGTACTCTAGGGCTACTTAGGGAAACACTTCTCTAGGTCCCACTGTAATATTTATAACACCATCTTTTCATAGGTGGGTTAGGGCTATTATGGTGTAGTAAGTTTTCAGTATAGGTTTTGGGTGTCCTTTTGCAGGGGTTTGTGTTATTTCACAAAGTGTCTAGCCCTATTTGAAAGTAGGCTCTGGGGCAACAGCCACCTTTGGTGGCCCTTGTCACCCAAAATAAAAACGCTCAAGACTAGTGTTTTTCACATCCTGTAGAGTCACCACACAAACAAAAGCCCATCTGATTTAAACAAGGTGTCTAGCAATGGAAGGAATGTGTGTGCTATTCCTGAGGTGATGGTCATGATCTGAATATTTTTACTTTGTAGTTAAGAAGACAGGTTGCCTGCTCTGGCCAGTCCAGGGACCTCTTCTGCATCCTGCCTCCTGATGTAACTTACTGTTTCCTTGTAGGCAGGATGCAACAGAGACAGCCTGTATTAATCATTGCCCGCCACAGCTCCCGAGCAACAACACAAGCTGGCACCAACCAGCGCCTATTTTCTAAAAGTCTTCTTCCCCTGAGATCAAAACCTGGCTACGCCTCTGTGCTGGAGGATGTGATAATGACGGTTAGCGTATCTGGATTTAAACATGTTTGGACAAGTTCCTGGAGGAAAAGTCCATAGTGTGTTATTGAGATGGACATGAGGAAAGCCATTACTTGCCCTGGGATTGGTAGCATGGAATGTTGTTACTAATTTGGTTTCTGCCAGGTAGTTGTGACCTGGATTGGCCACTGCTGGAAGAAGGATACTGGGCTAGATTGCCCATTGGTCTGACCCAGTATGGCTATTTTTGGTGTCCTTTTACTAAGCTGTGGGAAAAAGGGCCCTGCGGTATCGGTGGGGGCTATTTTTCCCACATGCAGTGATCACCAGATGGTGTGGTTTAATATTAAGATAGGTGTGAAGAGGATTCATTCAAAAGTAAAGGTTCTAGACTTCAGAAAACCTAACTTTGTTCAGATGGGGAATTATCTGAAGGAATTGTTGTCTGGATGGGAACATCTGGAAGAAGTTGGAAAGCAGTGGGCAAAACATAAAGGGAGCTATTGTAAGGGCAACAAACCTTTTTGTAAGGAAAGTAAATAAAAGTAGGAGGAAAAGGAGGCCACTTTACCAGCCAGGGGCATTTTTACCACAGTCAGTAAAATGCCCCTCCCCCCCAAAAAATGGCTACACAGTTAGATAACTCTTAACGCGTGGCCATGCGGCAGGGAATATTTACCGCCACCCATTGAGGTGGCAGTAAGGGCTCCCATGGTATCCCAGTAGTATTTAGGAAGCGCATAGTGATGCTTGATTACTGCCAGGTCAGTGCCAGGCTAGGGAAAAAAATTTCCCAGATCACCGGAAATGGTGCGTGCTCAAGCCATAAATACCGTCAGCGGGGTAGTTCTGTTTTACCATGCGTTAAGCCCACGTTGGCCACTTTGGAAAAGGCCCACCTTATGTTCATGTCAGCCATTTTTGTCAACTGTAGTAGCATTTGGAAAGTATTCGTTAAAGAAGTAGTTCATCAAGGTCTTTTACGATGGACACAAAATTGAAGAAAATGTTAGCTCAGACCCTTGTGTTCTTATATTTGGGCATAGTAAGTTAAGGTCTAGTGTAAGTCAAGCTGTTTTTAGATGATTTCTTAGTAATTCTTGTCAGGTAGCTTATATTTAACAAGGTAATAACAGGTATGTGTTTCACTGTTTCGTGAATTAATAATGCAATGCATGCACACTAAAATTAATATGGCAGTTAGTCTGCTGCTTGTAAGTAAACAGAGAGACATCAATCAAACTGTCAGTGATCTTCAGTCACTAAAATTGATGCTCTAATCAACAGAGTTGGTGACAGAAGTCTCTGACAAATCGTTCTGACAGATGGATCACACCATTAGCATATACAGAATTTTGAAAATACGATGAGCTATAAAAATGCAGCTGCCTTTCGAAATGTCTTGGACAATGTCAGAAGTGAAAATATAAATCAAAGTATCCATTATGATGCTATAGTAGGTGATCATCTGGCATCCAGTGATCACCAGATGGTGTGGTTTAATATTAAGATAGGTGTGGAGAGGATTCATTCAAAAGTGAAGGTTCTAGACTTCAGAAAATCTAACTTTGTTCAGATGGGGAATTATCTGAAGGAATTGTTGTCTGGATGGGAACATCTGGAAGAAGTTGGAAAGCAGTGGGCAAAACGTAAAAGGAGCTATTGTAAGGGCAACAAACCTTTTTGTGAGGAAAGTAAATAAAAGTAAGAGGAAAAGGAGGCCACTTTGGTTCTCAAAAGTAGTAGTTGAAAAGGTAAGAAAACGAGGTTAGTCTTTATAAACTACAAGAGATTGCAGAAAGAGGAAGATAGGAGACAATATCTGGAAAAGCTAAATGAAGCTGGTAGAGTAGTTAGGAAAGCAAATAAGTAAATGGAAGAAAAAAAATGGCCAACATGGTAAAATGGAGGGACAAGACTTTTTTTGAGATATGTTAGTGATAGGAGGAAGTGCAAAAGTGGCACTTTGAGACTAAAAGGTGAAGGGGAGGAATATGTAGAAGCTCATAAAGATAAGGCAGAATTGCTTAGCAAATATTTCTGTTCTGTTTTCACACCTAAATGGACAGGAGCCAACCTGCAGAAGAAAAACACAAATAAAAACGGAGGGGTAGTAGTCCCTGAATGATTTTCAGAGGATTGTGTTCATGAGTAGCTAGCTAAACTAACGCTGGACAAAGCGATGGGGCCAGATGGCATACATCTGAGGATATAGAAGTAACTTTGGGAAGTTCTAGCGGCTTTGCTGGCTGACCTTTTCTATGCTTCTCTAGAGTCAGGAGTGGCCCTAGAGGACTGGAGAAGAGCAGATGTGGACCCGCCCCACAAAAGTGGAAGTAAGAAAGAGGTTGGGAACTGCAGGTCGGTAAGTCTGACGTCTGTAGTAAGTAAATTAATGGAAATGCTTTTAAAACATAGAATAGTAAAAATTTTGGAATCTAATGGATTACAGGACCCAAGACAACGTGGTTTCACTAGAAGCAGGTCTTGTCAGACAAATCTGATTAATTTCTTTGACTGGATGGCCAGAGAGTTGGATCAAGGTAGAGCACTAGATCTGGTGTAGTTAGGTTTTAGCAAAGCCTTTGATATGATTCCACTGAGTGGTATGGGCCCTAAAGTGATTGACTGGGTTAGGAACTGACTGAGTGGAAGACGACAGAGGGTAATGGTAAATGGAGCTCATTCTGAGGAAAAGGATTTTACCAGTGGTGTGCAGCAAGGTTCAGTTCTTGGGCCGGTTCTTTTTAACATTTTGGTAAGCGATATTGCTGAAGAGCTGTCTGGTAAGGTTTGACTCTTTGTGGATGATATCAAAACCTGCAATAAAGTAGACACTCCTGATGGTGTGGATAACATGAGGAAGGACTTAGCAAAGCTAGAGTAATGGTCTAGAATTTGACAGCTAAGCTTTAAAGCTAAAAATGCAGGATCATGCATTTGGACTGCAAAACCCCAAGGGAATAGTATGGTTTTGGGGGTGAAGAACTTTTGTACATGAAAGAGGAGCAAGACTTGGGTGTGATTGTTATGTGATGATCTTAAGGTAGCCAAAAATGTAGAAAAGGTGACAGCGAAAGCTAGAAGGATGCTTGGGTGTATAGGGAGAGGAATGGCCATTAGGGAAAAGGAGGTGATGATGCCCCTGTATAAGACTCTGGTGAAACCTCATTTCGAATGTTATGTACAATTCTAGAGACCGTATCGTCAAAAATATTTAAACAGGATGGAGTTGGTCCAGAGGGTGGCTACTAAAATGGTCAGTGGTCTTTGTAATAAAGCGTATGGGGATAGACTTAAAGATCTCAATATGTATACTTCGGAAGAAAAGTGGGAGAGGAGAGATATGATAGAGACATTTAAATACCTATGCAGCATCGTTGATGATATGTTGAAACCCTCTGCTCAGTGTGCCACAGCGGCTAAGAAAACAAATAGAATGTTAGGTATTATTAGGAAAGGAATGGAAAACAAAAATGAGGACATTATAATGCCTCTGTATCGCTCCATGGTGCGACCACAACTTGAATATTGTGTGCAATTCTGGTCACTGCAGCTCAAAAAAGATATAGTGGAATTAGAAAAGGTACAGAGAAGGGCGACAAAAATGATAAAGGGGATGGGACAACTTCCCTATGAGGAAAGGCTAAAGTGGCTAGGTCTCTGCAGCTTGGAGAAAAAACAGCTGAGGGGAGATATGAAATGAGTGGAGTGGAATAGGTAGACATGAATCGCTTGTTTACTCTTTCCAAAAATACTGTGACTAGGGGGCACGCAATGAAGCTACAAAGTAATAAATTTAAAACAAATTAGAGAAAATATTTCTTCACTCATCGTGTAATTAAATTCTGGAATTCATTACCAGAGAATGTATTAAAAGCAGTTAGCTTAGCATGGTTTAAAAAAAGGTTTGGATAGCTTCCTAAAAGAAAATCCATAAGCCATTATTAAAATGAACTTGGGGAAAATCCACTGCTTATTTCTAGGATAAGCAGCATAAAATGCATTGTACTGTTTTGGGATCTTGTCAGGTACTTGTAACCTGGATTGGCCATTGTTGGAAACAGGATGCTGGGCTTGATGGACCTTCGGTCTGTCCCAGTATGGCAATACTTATGTACTTAATGCACAGGAGGAGAGTCTCTTTCAATTTAAAGGAACCTTTGGATGAAGGGGCATAGGATGAAGGTGAAAATGATTAGATTCAGAAATAAGTTGAGGAAATACTTCTTCATGGAAAGGGTGGTGAATTCGTGGAATAGCCTCCCGGTGGAAGTGGGAAGATGAAAACAGTATCTGAATTCAAGAGAGCTTGGGACAAGTACACAGGATTTCTAAAGGAGTGATAGGGAGAGTAGATGGCATGGATGGGCAGACTGGATAGGCCATATGGTCTTTATCTGCCTACATTTTTCGCTGTTTCTATATAATAAGTATAAAAAAGGACAGCCTGCTCTGTATTTGGTTGGTCAAGAATAAATGTTTCTTAACTGTCACTATACTAGCAGTTTCAGTTGATTGCTGGGAATTGTGATGCCTGGATCTAACTGAGCTATTTTAGTAGTAGATACAGTTTGAGCCTTTTTTGGCAGAGTGGCTAAGAGACCATATTGCACCAAACATATGGTTGGAAGCAGTAAAAAAGAGAACTGTTATAGTGAGTGAGAGCTATGTAGTACAATAAAATCTAATGATTGATAGTATTAGTACCTCATGCTATAAAAACAAAATTGTACTTGAAAAATATATATGTTAATAAGGAAATCAGTAGTTTTGTGCAGTCTTTTGGAACGGCACATAGATCTAACAGAGCTGGTCAAAAAGCCTTCTGAAAGAGAAATGCTCTAGTTTTGCCAATAAATTATGGTTTGTTTTGTTTGTTTTTTTTGTCCAAGTTTATTTATTCAAATTTTCAATACAATACATCAAAACATATATCAAAACAATAACAATTTGATGCTTATACAAAGAGAAACTTAAGCTTGATACACAGGGTGACAGAGAAAGAAAAAGCAAAACAAAATCAAATTTAGTTATGCCCTTAATAAAGCCTTGCAATTTGAGTAAGAAAGAAACATGACTCTAAATTTATTTATTTATTTATTTATTGCATTTGTATCCCACATTTTCCCACCTATTTGCAGGCTCAATGTGGCTTACAGAGTTTTGTTATAGTCATCCCAGGATATCAGATACAATTAGTAATATACAGAGATTAAGAAAGGGAAGAGAAGGAAGGTGTTGGGCAGGATAGTATAGATGGTGGATTTTAATAACTGGGTGGGTTGGTGAGGTAGTTTTGTAAGGCTATGGGTTCTCTTTGTAGGCCTTATTAAAGAGATGTGTCTTCAAAGATTTGCGAAAGTTAGTTATTTCGTCAATGGTTCTCAGGGCTGTAGGTAATGCATTCCACAACTACGTGCTCATGTAAGAGAAGGTGGTGCCGTGTATCAGCTTGTATTTTAGTCCTTTACAGCTGGGGAAGTGCAGATTGAGAAATTTGCGGGCTGATCTTATGGCGTTTCTGGGAGGCAGGTCCATGAGGTTTAGCATGTAGATTGGGGCGTCTGCGTGAATGATTTTGTGTACAATCGTGCAGATCTTGAACGCAATGCGTTCCTTGAGTGGGAGCCAGTGAAGCTTCTCTCTTAGAGGTTTTGCACTTTCATATTTAGTTTTTCCAAATATGAGTCTGGCGGCGGTATTCTAAGCTGTATGGAGTTTTTTTATAGTCTGTTCTTTGCAGCCAGCGTACAGTGCGTTGCAGTAGTCCAGATGACTTATTACCATTGACTGTACCAGGGTACGGAAGATATGTCTCAGGAAGAAAGGTTTTACTCTCTTGAGTTTCCACATTGAGTGGAACATCTTTGTAATACCTTAATATATGAAATTCTGACAAGTTACTTACAATTTGATTTTAAGTAATTCTCTAGATTGGACCATACCTTTATCTTAAAAGTTGTATTACCAACTTTATCTGCCATAAAAAGTTCAAATTTATGTATTTGTAAGGCATTTTGCCACCAAGCTTGTAAGGAAAGTAATGTATTATCTTTCCAATTTACTAAGGGCCTCTTTTACTAAGGCTCACTAACGTTTTTAGTGCGCACTAATATTTAGGGCACAATAAAGGTTAGCATCCATGGACGTTGCTAACATTTAGTGTGCCCTAAATATTAGGGCATGATAAAAATGCTAGCGTGCCTTAGTAAAAAAAACCCTAAAGATTTAATAGTAATTGCTAATAGAATATTTAGTAATCTGGAATCCATTGGGGTAAGATCTGATTCTATCGCTAGGGATCCCAAAAAAATTACTTTCATGAATAGTTGGTCACTAATTTGAAAAATTGATTTTATTTTATCCCATAACTGTGACAAAAAATGTGATGTATGGTGACGTTCAAAGACCATGTACCTAAAGGTGCCCTTATGGGATTTTACAGGACCAACCATTATTAGTCTGGGAAAGATTTGCTACTGCCATTTTTTTTGTGGAGTCCAGAGTGCTCTATGGTGAAGAAAATACAGTGATTGTAGAAAATTGGCAGAAGATAATGGTTTTCCAAGCTTGGCCCAGAACCATTTCCATTGTTTTGAAGAGAATTTATATGTACATCTTCTGTTCAGCATTCTTATATTAAAAAAAAAACACCTTATATAGATGTGAAACCATGTGATCTTTTTTAAACTAAATTTTCAATAAAAGGAATTATTGCTTTAATTGTAGCCATTTATAATATTGCTTATCAGACAATAAAAATTGAGATTTAAGTAACTCAAAAATGTTGATACTATTGTTGGATGTTATTTGATTAAGCAAGTGGATACCTTTTTGACACCATTCATTCCAAAAAAAGTGTGACCGTTAATTTTAATTTTTGGATGACCCCATATTGGGGCAAGGAGTGAGGATTCAGTAGGGGTGTCCAAAGATTTATCAAGGTCCAATAGGCATGGATGTGATGAAGAAATTATGGGATTGAGGGAAAGATGTTTAGATATAAAATAAGGAATATTACTAGATACTAGAAAGTGATTCCACATTTCTTGTTCCATAAGGAGCCAGATGGGGGATGTAAGTTAAGTCATTTAGCATCCAGTAGAAGGTCTGTTGAGAAATGTAGGCCTTGTGGTATAGTATGAAATCTGGGAAAAGTACTCCTCCCATATACTTTGGGTTTTTTAGTTTTAAGTACAATTTTCAGCGGCTTCGAATTCCATAGGAATTGTACAAGTGAATGATCTAACTTTTGAAAAACTGCAATGGTTATGCTAAATTACTTTTTTAAAAAGTCTGTGTTACAGCCTTTTCAGCTGTTACTATTGAAATGGTTATCCTGCTGAACAGTAGCTGATGTCAGATGATGGAACTGGGGAGCTCAGCCACTTGCCCTGAGTGCAGCAAGAGAGAGTGGACTTGAGTCTGGGGATTCCTCTTTTCCAGATTTGGAAATAGAAAGAAAACGTTGGCTTGGTAGAGGTGAAAGACAGCATTAGAAAGAGCCAATAGATATACCTCTCTAATACTTTGGAGGAGACAGAGCCGGTCAGTCCAATCCTGGACTTTCCTCTGCTGTTTTTTGAAGGTTACATTTTGTTGATAAAGTACCAGTAAAATCATCATGTGTATATGTGGAGGCTTTATTAGTGCATTGGGCTCCAGTGGTAGCCTGGTGGTGGTTCCGGATTAGTGCAAGCACATTGCCGTGCGCCAACCCTTTAGTAAAAGGGCCCCTAAGGCAACCTTCTAAGTAAAGCTTGCAGAAAGGCCTCAGTGCAATGGTGTATGGATGACTACATGATGCCCATATTGACCCTGACAACATGTTGAAAACTTCCAGTGGCTAATGGCTATAGTCACATTTATATGAACAAACAAGCCATTTCTTCTGTGAGTTGGGGCCTTAAGGTTAGTTTTTAAAAAGCCTTAGAAGTCAACTAGGGTAGCCTCATTGAAATGGTTCCTCTGAAAGACTTTTTCCTCTGTGAGCTGTAAAAAACCGGCTCTGGGCCAGTAAACTCTATGGGGCCTGTACCTCCATCTCCTGTGGCTGTGGCTATGACTGAGCCTGCCCTGTGGCCTGCAGCTTTTTCTTTTGCCTTCTGCTCTGTAGCACCTTTTCCTCTGCTGGTGCTCGTAAGAGATTGGCGATGTTGCGTCCGAGTTGAGTTTAGATATGCATTTTTTACTCTATGCCGATACACTATTCTGAGGAACAGTAGTGTTTCCAATAATCGCCATAGATACAAGTTACAGGAACTCCTGAGGCAGGCCCGAGTGGCCAAAACATGATTTGTGTTGAGTCCAGTTTTTAATAAACTTTTGATGTGAACTGTTTGAGTCCATTAGAGGTTTTTTGGTCATCATCCTTGTCTCCTTCACTGTGTTTGTTTGCCTTGTCCAAACAGTATCACCCTATAATTGGCATGCCTGGATATATGAACTACAAAACCCATAGTGATACTGTATTCAAAGCACTGTAAGAAAAATGCAGGAAAAACAGTCCTAATTATGCCAGAGTTAATGTCATCATCTGACCACTGACCACTTCCACAGCACAGAAAATTTACATTTTCCACAAACTTTGCTGTAACGCCCCTATAATGCCCCAGAATGCCCTTGCGGTTATCTGGGTAACTATTGGCAGTTTGAGGCAATACTTGTAAAGTTGTTATTGGCTACATATCACACATACCTGGATAAGGGGTACTTATCCAGAGAAAAGTGATTTTTATCTGGAATGCTGTCATCTAAGTTTTTGAATACCAACTCATTAAACTTTATTATTAAATTTTTTACTGACAACCTGTGCAAGTCAAACAACAGAAGGGAAGTTGTATGCCACCCCTTAAAATTCAATCTGATCTTTCCTACCATGTTCTGGATTACATACAATCGATTAACTGCTTTTTTTTTCTTAGTCCCAGAAACAGCAGGTTACAGTAATCTAAACTAGGAATTACAATTGTTTACATTACTCTCGAATAAATAATGCCTTTTTTGTGGTAAGGCATGAGGAGAATTGTGGTCTGTGTGTCAGACCTATGATGCAATTGTGCATGGTTATCCATCCAAGACAGTTAAGAAATTATGGGAATTAAAAACTGACTGTCAAAGTAATAATATCCTGTAAACGGTCAAACATATACGACAGGGATAAGTAGAGAAGGATAACTAGACATCTTGGATAGAGCAATGATCGAATGGTCCAAGAGATTCCCTCAAAGGCTTTCTGCTTCTGATGTATCTGAAAAAGGTGTTACTATGAGTTTTTATCTTCACAGCAAATTTTTCTTCATATTCTTTGTTAGCTTTGCATCTAGCTTGACAGTGCTTATGTTGCTTCTTTTTTTCCTCAATCGGATCCTTCTTCCTTTCTTTGAAGGATGCTCTTTTGGCTCTAATAGCCTCTTTCACTTCACCTTTTAACCATGCTGGCTGTCGTTTGCTCTTCTTTCCAACTTTGTTGATATGGGAAATACATCTGGTCTTCCATGATGGTATTTTTAAACATGCCTGATTTAAAGTCCTAACTTTTGCAGCCGACCCTTTCAGCTTCTTTTTAACCATTTTCCTAATTTTATGATTAAGCAAAAAAACAGCACAAAGGGCCTTTAAAAACAAAAGGGAACACAGTTTTTTCATATAAAAAACTTTTAATGGTTAACTTTGCTTGAAGAAAGACCCGACATGGGCCGTGTTTCGGTGCCACCGCACCTGCGTCAGGGGTCTTAAACGCCGTCCTCTTCTGTTTTCATTACTCTTTCACCCCTGGTCTCAGTCGCACAAACGCAGCAGAGCTTGGCTTGGCACTAATTGCAACCAATAGGTTTCTCGCGATTTTTTATGATTGTCATCCTTTCAAAAATTAAATGCTGCTACAGTAGATTTCTTTAGTGACGTCACTAAAGACTTATTCCTTACCAGAAATGCATGTTGGGATAGCACAGCAATACAGCAATTTCTAATATAAGTCCTTTTACAAAGGCGTGCTGAAAAATGGCTTGTGGTAGTGTAGGCATGGGTTTGGGGCATTCGCCAATCCATTTTTCAGCATGCCTGTGAAAACGGCCCTTTTTGGGCCAAAAATGGATGTGTGGCAAAATCAAAATTACCGCGCGTCCATTTTGGGTCTGAGACCTTACTGCCAGCCATTGACCTAGCGGTAAAGAATCCGGGCAGTAATGACCTACGCGCATCAAATGCCACTTGGTGCGCATCCCTTATGCGAGTACGAAAATAAAAATGAATTTTCAAGTCCGCGTGTTATCAGATGCACGCCAAAAATGAAATTACTGCAAGAGTCACGTGGTAGTTGGGCGATAACTCCACTTATGTGGCTTAGTAAAAGGGCCCCAGACTGAGCATTAAGAACAAACACTTGCACATTGCCAATAAATCAAAGAGATGGAATGGAGGTCAGAAATGAAAGAAGTCTATCAAACAACTATTGCAATAGTGTATCACAATAGTATAAAAGTTCTGCTTTTTAGTGAGACAAAAGTCAATCATACAGGACCTAGAGGAAATGCCCAGATGTGGCACTGCTGGGAAAAACCATATAATGGACTAGATTCAGTAAATCCTGCAGAAAAAAATATTCATTGAGCGGTATTCTATAAAGGGCATCTGCCTAAGTGCCTAATCTACACCTAACTGAAGTCACCTGCATCTGTGCCTGATTTTTCAGCAGGCATAAATGCTAGTGCCTAAATTAGGCTCGGATCGGGCATATTCTATAAGATTGTGGGCAATTCATAGAAACACCTCCGAAACGTCCATAAACACCCCCCCCCCAAAATACATGTTTTAGGATTATGTGCGGATCATTATAGAATATGATCTGTGCATAAATCTCAATTAAGGCCTATTAACACCAATAATTGGTTGTTAGCAGCCAATTATTGGTGCTGATTGGCTTATTAATTAAGTTGTGCATGCAAATCAGCCATGTGTACTGATTTGCTAACATAATTGTAGTCACCTTATATAGAATCCAGGGGAAAGTGTGTGATAAGCATCAATCACAATAAAGGAATGTTAAATTCTGCTACTACCAAACAGACACACTGGAGTAGAGGAGTAACCTAGTGGTTACAACAGCAGGCTGAGAACCAGGGAAGCCAGTGTTCCAGTCCCACTGCCCTGTCTTGTGATCTTGGACAAATGCTTCACCCTCTATTGCTTCAGGTACAAACATTAAGACTAATTCTATTTACAATGGCTTGATATACCGTAAAAGAGCCATGGTGGCTTCTAAGCGGTTTACAGCAAATCCAAAAAGAAGCTGCTTAGTAGAGGGAAAGAGATACAATCAAGGAAAAGAGCACATATATAGTTATTGGTTGCATAGGTATGCAATTGCAAACAGGTGAGTTTTCAGTGCTTCCTTAAACTTCACATAGGAGAGTTCTAAGCGGAGATAGACAAGGAGTGAGTTCCAAAGCCGTGCCTCGATGCCATATGCTGAGCTCCAATTCTATAATGGCCTCTTGGTGCTAAGATTCTATTATGGAATCCTAGCATAATGACAGTACTAGGTTCTGTGTATTCTTCTGTTTTGCACCTGCTTTCTAGAACTTACTGCTTCAAACTCAGGGGTCTCCTGGGCATTTTCTCTCAATGAGTTTCCAGCTCCACCTGCTACCATGAAGCTTCCATGAAGAAGGAAGAATTGACTTTAGTGGACCAACATCTGAAGGGCTGTTTAGTGAAAAAAGGACCACCAAGGATGGTTCTCACTGGCCTTCAGCCAGAGAGCTGATTAGGAGAACTCAAGGCCCGTGGTTGCAAGGGTGAGGGCCTCGGGTCAGGCCTCAATGTTATCTTTGGTTCATGGGACCGTTCCTTCGCTCTTCCTTATTCTCCGAGTCCCTGCAGGCACCGCTCCTGTTCTATTCTCTGTGCACTACTCCTGAGAAGAAAAGAGTCAAAGGGTCCACTCGGTAGCCTGACGGTACTTCCTGTTTAGCGAGAGGTAAGCCCACATTGGGCTTACCGCCACTTAGTAAAAGGTGCCCTATGTGCCTTGAATATTTTATTATGTCTAACGTCTCTGTCTCCTATTGCAGCAGTTTCTTTATATAATAGAGAGTATATTTCAAATCTTTCTGTAAAAGTTTTCTTCCAGCTTTTTTCTTGTCTTCGTTAATTTTCCTTTGTTTCTGATTTCTTGTGTCCTTTTTCTGAGGTTTAGAAGCCAGAGCTGATAGTAATGCAATTTCTTATTTCTCCCTTTCTTCTTAATTATTAGCCTTGGTTGTTTTGAAATTCTGTTCCCGTACATTTTCCTTCTGATTGCCTAACAGTAATTGTTCAATTATGTGATGTTCAGGCAGTCTCTTGCGAATTGCACTTCCTTCAATATGCAGTACAACTGTCTGAAAAAATGATGGGTATTTATTCATATTCCATTTCTCTCTGAACAGAAAATGAACCTAAATTATTTGTGATTTAACAATAATTAAGTAGTAAAAATGACCAATAAAGAAGGGCATTTCCTGAACTAATGCCTTCTAAGAGTTAGAGAAAGATAATGAGACTGAAAGACTTTACACTAGCAGGCCATTAATGACTAATAAATGTAAAAACCCTTGAAACCATTATTACTATTTTCAAACTACTTTGGGCACAATTCACCTAAATTTGGCACTTTGAGCAGATTAAGAAAAAAAAATGTGCACACACTGTGACTTCAGCAAATAATAATCCTGCCCAGCATGCATCTGAACAATCACAATATTCATTTTCATGAACCCTTTTCAGACCAGTCCTTGCTCAGAATGGAGTACTGGAGTTATAATATCATATGTATGATCATAATTATTCCTTTTCGAATATGTAGAGTTGATCTTTTGATGTTACCAGCAACTGGAATTGGGTGAGGAAAATGCAATGAGCATTCTCCACTATGATGTCAGTTCTAAGGGAAAGAAAGAGAAAATGCATGCCCACCCAGCAATTACCATGCTGCTTTATTTTCCTTACAGCCAATAATAATTATGTTCCCCAGTTCCAAATAAAACAGTTGGGGAAATAAGCCAATTAAAGAAAAATTGCAATATATATTTCTTGAAAAGCATTGTTATATTCAAAGGAAATGTACAGAGAATGTTGTGCTATTAAAAAAAGTCAACTGTACATTTTATATATTTTTTCTTTGCCCTTACTACCTTATTAACAGTGATGTACATTAAGAAGGACAATTCCTTTAAAAAAAACAACAACACTTTTGTTCTTAAACCTCAAAGAAGTTTTGCATCTCTGATTCACATGGGAGATCCTAGCACAGAAAAGAAAAGGGATAAAGAGGTTTATCTGCTTCATGTAGCATAAGCATTACCTCAAATGCATAGCGGAAGATAAGTACATTAATAGGTGAACAACTGTAGCAAACTATGGGGTTCATAATCAAAATTTTAAAATATCAAAAAATGGTACAAGTGGCAGATGGACATATTTCTCACACAAAAACATCCAAATCATATAATCAGACATACCCAGAAAAAACATCTGTCAGATATTTTCTGAAAAAATCATGTTTTAAGAAGGGGCATTTCAAGGGCATGTCGTGGGTGTGAGATGCAATAACAAATAGCAAAACGACCTCCTGGGGTCGGAAAGAAAAATGCTGTGATTGAGATCTGCTTTAAAAGTAACATGTCAAGCCCAAACCTGTCTTGGTCCAATTCTATCTCTCCACTCTCCAACTCAGCAAACTCACACTTGGTCCAGAGTTGGAGAGTGGAGAGATAGAATTGGTCGCGTGTGAAAAAAAAAGTGGAGAATTGCTGAGTAGTTTGTTACCTTTGTTTGCCCCAGTCTGAATCTTTTGACCCTCACATTTCCTGCCTTGCCTCCTCTGTGTCTCATCTCCAGGGCTGCCGAGAGACTGAGCCGGGCCCATCACCACCCCCGGGGCCCCTGCCGCCACCACCACCCCCAATCCCTACCACTGTCGCCTCCATCTCCTGCTCTCAGGCCGCCGGCGCCACAGTCCCCAGTCTCCACCCGCCCACCTCCAGCCCCGTCGACAGCCCCCCTCCATGTGCCACCATGACCGGGCCCCCTGCATTCAAATTGGTAGTGCCTCACCTCCATGTGATACTTGATTTTGTCACTATTGAGGGATATAGCATTCACTTTTGATATATAAACATTGGAGGTTGGAATTGGGAGGGGAATACATGATGTACAGAGCTGTTCAGATGAGCCGCTTTCAAGCGGTGTGACTCACTGACACATTGCTCGGCCGTAACCACAGCCTATGCTGAATCCTCCTAACCTCCAATAAATAAAGAAAAATATATATATTTAGTTTTGGAGTATTACATTGCTTTATAGGCTCTCCCCAGTTACCCTGTTTAAATTTGCTCCTTTCACCAGTATATTCAGGGATTGACTATATTCTAGCAGATGATATACGATATGGTAGAAAGAATGCGTAGGTGCTGGTTGTCAACTCTCAGTGATGCAAGATTAAATAAGACTGAACTATTGTGGCAATGTGAATAGCGACGTAGCGTATTCAAACAGAAGTGCTTTGTAGAGAAATTATTCATTAAATGTGTAGAAACTACTGGGAGTCAGATCAGGACAAGGGTGTCATCTTTAAAGTTGGAGCAATGTTAAATAAACTGAGCACAAAATGGCCATGAATCCTGTGCTACTGTACAATGTTAATGGAGACAAAATAACTAAAATAGTTTTAGTGCACCAGTGGCTTCTTTAAAAACTGTATGAAGGGGTGATTTTAAAGGCATGTAAATGAACAGAGTGCTAGTGTTCTCTAATACAATACCAGGTCGGTGTTAAAAATGTGCCGGTATACAAAATAAGTGCCAGACATGTGCAACAGTAAGTACGATAAAATGTGTCCAAAATGATGAGGTTGTGAACAGAAAAAGACATTGCTAAATACAAAAAGACAAAGATGATAAATAAAACTTACTTAAAAAGTTGGTGGGCACTAATGTGCATGAGCTAACCGGATAATGCTTCCACACCCATTCTCTGCCCATGACACACCTTTCCACAAAAGACATTACAAAAACACAAACAAAAAAACAAACAAAAAAAAATGTTTGTTTAGTGTGCAAATTACTGCAAAATGCTTTAACACGTTTCACAGTAAGCCTTGTTTCCCGTGTTAAGCACACATTAACACTTTGCACAGTTTAGTAAAGAGCCCCTGAGTATTATCAAATTGAATAAATAAACATACATAGATATAGATCTATAAAAGGTTTGGGATCAGCACTGTGTACAGTGCTTATAGAGCATCCTAGTCTGAAGACTGATGTCTCCTCTTATCCCCAAGAGAAACAGCGTGTTATCAGTGTTAGTATGTTTTCAATCCTTATTTGACACTAACAGGCTTATTTTCGAAAGAGAAGGGCCCCCATCTTCCAACACAAATCGCGAGATAATCGACATAATCGAAAGCTGATTTTGGGCGTCCTCAACTGCTTCCAGTCGCGGGGACGACCAAGTTCATGGGGGTGTATTAACACCGTAGCGAAGGCGGGACTGGGGCATGATTAAGAGATGGGCGGCCTCGGCCAATAATAGAAAAAAGAAAGGTGTCCCTGATGAACACTTGGACGACTTTACTTGGTCCATTTTTTTCTTGCGACGAAGCCGTGAAAAGGTGCCTGAACTGACCAGATGACAACCGGAGGGTATTGGGGATGACCTCCCCTTACTCCCCCAGTGGTCACCAACCCCCTCCCACCCTAAAAAAAACTTTTAAAACATTTTTGCCAGCCTGTATGCCAGCCTCAAATGTCATACCCAGCTCCATGACAGCAGTATGCAGATCCCTGGAGCAGTTTTAATGGGTGCAGTGCACTTCAGGCAGGCACACCCAGGCCCATCCCCCCCTACCTTACACGTGGTGGTAAATGTGAGCCCTTCAAAACCCACCCGAAACCCGCTGTACCCACATGTAGGTGCCCCCCTTCACCCCATAGGGCTATGATAGTGGTGTACAGTTGTGGGGAGTGGGGGTTGGGGGGGTTGGGGGGCTCAGCACCCAAGGTAAGGGAGCTATTCACCTGGGAGCAATTTGTGAAGTTCACTGCAGTGCCCCCTAGGGTGCCCGGTTGGTGTCCTGGCATGTCAGGAAGACCAGTGCACTACGAATTCTGGCTCCTCCCATGACCCAAGGGCTTGGATTTGGTTGTTTTTGAGATGGGCGTCCTCGGTTTCCATTATGGCTGAAAACCGGGGATGATTATCTCTAAGGTCAACCATCTCAACATTTAGGTCGACCATCTCTAAGGTCGACTTAAATGTTGAGATTTGGGCGTCCCCGACCGTATTATCGAAATGAAAGATGGATGCCCATCTTGTTTTGATAATGCGGATTTCACCGCCCCTTCGCGGGGCCATCCTGCGAGGATGCCCTCATGAAAATTAGGGCGCCCCATTCGATTATGCCCCTCCACATCATTTTCTAGTGTATTTCTAAGTCTGGATATCTGCCTTTTCTGACTCATAGATTCCTGAACATTTCCTTCTCAGGTTTTATATTACTTGACTATTTTTGCTCCTTAAATGCATGACTTTATACTTCTCAACACTGAATCACATTTACTATTTTTTCCAAATCCTCCTGGAGCCTTTGATCTCTACTTGATAAATAGCATTAATATTAATGATACTGCATATGAATTAGGCTTTGTATCAATGGGAAACAATGGGAACCAATATGACCACTCTGACCTGTGGAGCATGTTTTGATTTTGTGGTCTGTGGCAGTGATTTCCTTTTCTCTGGGGGTGTTGGGGGGGGAGGGGATATAGCAGTGAGTCCCTTGGTTTGCCAGAACAGCATTTACACATTCAGAAGCACTGATTGTTCCTGATTAAAATTACAGCCAGAAGGGTGCATCAGATGTAGGGTGACTGATGATCAGAGCAGACACGAGCTGGCTGTCATACAGCTTTGCAGCTCATGTTCTTCATAAATGCTTTAGCTGACTTCTAATGATGCGTTGCCTTGTTCTAGATAGCATAGAGATGGTGGAGATGTTAGGGCTTTGAAGACCCTTTTTCTGAATTCCAGGAGCAAAATTCGCCCATTTCTCTCCGAGCACACCACCCGAACTCTCATCCACTCTCTCATTAACTCTCGCCTTGACTACTGCAACCTACTTCTCACTGGCCTCCCACTTAACCATCTATCCCCCCCTTCAATCCATCCAGAACTCTGCCGCGCATCTTATCTTCCGCATGGACCGATATACTCACATCACCCCTCTCCTCAAGTCACTTCACTGGCTCCCGATCAGATTCCGCATACAGTTCAAGCTTCTCCTACTAACCTACAAATGCACTCGATCGGCAGCCCCTCATTACCTCTCTACCCTCATCTCCCCGTACATTCCTACCCGTAACCTCCACTCACAGGACAAATCCCTCCTATCAGTACCCTTCTCCACCACCGCCAACTCCAGGCTCTGCCCCTTCTGCCTCGCCTCACCCTATGCTTGGAATAAACTTCCAGAACCCATACGCCAAGCCCCCTCCCTCCCCATCTTCAAATCCCTACTCAAAGCCCACCTCTTCACTGTAGCTTTCGGCACATAACCATCTACCTCTACTCAGGAAACCTAGACTGCCCCACTTGATTGATTGATTGATTGATTGATTGATTGACTGCATACTTGTCCATTAGATTGTAAGCTCCTTTGAGCAAGGACTTTTTTAAAATTCTTGTTAAAATTGTACAGCACTGCGTGACCCTAGTAGAGCTTTAGAAATGTTAAGTAGTAGTAGTAGTAGTAATTCCAGGAGGGCCATCAGACCCCTGTGCTTGCTCTTGGAGATGGGGGAAGTGTCAGGGCTCTGAGGACATGTGCTTGCTTCCAGAGAGACAAGAATGGGGGAAATCCCAGGTGTTAACTGTTACTTTTATTCTGAGTTGACTTGCAGAGGAGATTTTAGCCAATCACTAGCGTTCACAAGTACCCCTTCCCCCCATTCTATATAGTGCACCAAATGGTAGGGGCAAATTTGACACATAACGTCTGTGCTACAACAGCAGTTACTTGCCAAAATTATGCTGAAATGGCAGATAAGCGAGTAGCAGTTAGCTTAGCGGGGTTTTAAAAAGGTTTGGCTAATTTCCAGTGCTTATTTGGGAAAATCCAGTGCTTATTTCTAGGATAAACAGCATAAAATCTATTTTACTCTTCTGGGATCTTGCCAGGTTCTTGTGATGGATTGGCCACTGTTGGAAACAGGATACTGGGCTTAATAGACCTTTGGTCTGTCCCACTATGGCAACTCTTATGTTCTTAAATGCACTTACACATTATTCTGTAATGTAGAATTTAAGTGTTTTAGTGCATAACTGCAGGAGCATGGGCATTCCAGCCATTCCAAATCACGCTTTATAGAGTACTGTCAGTTGCACACACATGGTGCTGCATTTAGTCATGAACATTTAGGCCTGCTATAAAGCTTGTCATTGTCAACTTAGGCTAGTATTTTTTAACAGATTTAGTATGCAAATTTGCCGTGGAGATGGGCGTTCTAGATGGAATGTTGCTACTATTGGAGATTCTGTTGCTATTATTTGAGATTCTACATGGAATGTTGCTATTCCACTAGCAATATTCCATGTAGAAGCCTGCCTTTGTAGATCAGCAACGCGGCCGCGCAGGCTTCTGTTTCTGTGAGTCTGACGTCCTGCAGTGGAAATCGAACTCTGTTCCCCAGGATCAAAGTCCACTGCACTAACCACTAGGCTACTCCTCCATGGATCGAGCATATTCTGTAACAGTGCGTGTAATTTTCATGAACACCCATGATCTGTCCATGCCCTTCCTATGGCCATGCCCCATTTGTGATCCACGCATTAGAATTTACGAGCACCACTTTACAGAATACACTTAGAGGCCCTTTTACTAAGGCACATAGGCGCCTACGCGTGTCCAACGCGCGTCAATTTGGAACTGCCACCCAGCTACTGCGTGCCCCAGGTGGTAATTCCATTTTTTTACGTGTTTCTGATATGCACGTTGGAAAATACTTTTTCTTTTCTACCACGCGGTGCTAACTGGTTGGTAATTGGCAGTGTACGCATGCTGATGATTACCGACCGGTTAGCACGTGAGACCTTACCGCTAAGTCAATGGGTGACAGTAAGGTCTGAGGCTCAAAATAGTCATGAGCCAATTTTTATTTTGCCACTCGTCCATTTTCCGCCAAAAAAGGCCATTTTTCGGCGCACCTTAGTGAAAGAGCCCCTTAGAAAGTTGTGTGAAAATCCTAATATTGCCAATTAGTGCTGATAATTGCTTGTTAGCGGCCAATTATCAACCTGATCAGCTTGTTAAACAATTTGCATGTGCAAATCGGCTATATATATAGATTTATGCACGTAATTTTAATTGCTGTTTTTAGAACTGGGAGCTTGTGCTGCTGAGTATCATCACAGACCGCTAAACTCAAAACCACCTATTTTATAGGCAGTCCGGGAGCACAGTTGGCACTTACACGGTTAAGAGCAGATTTTCAGTGTTTAGTGGTTTAATCAGACTGCATAAAAGTCAGTCCTATCTTTGAGGCCCTCTTGTTGCACTTAACTGCATAAGAGATAGCCAGCTGCATAAATCTATCTATTCAATGCTGTTGCCTGGGAATAATGCTCCAGTGCTTTAAAAAAAACGCCCACCGCCATCCGCTGAACATTTATTTATTTATTTATTTGATTCACTTTTATCCCACATTGACCCCTAAACTTTTAAAATTATGCTTTATGAACATATTTTGTTATCTAATGATAAGTGTGCATGGTGAAAAGGAGTTTCCCTCTTGTAAGTTCATCATTGCTGTGCCAGCTTAAGCAATTTAAAATCCTCGCAAAGTACCACTGTGGTGAGATCATAACATAGAAATATCATCCATGAAATTCACCCTGCTATGATGAACTCAAAGTATTTTTACAAAAAGTTCTATAGCTTAGAAATATACATAGAAAATAATCGGAGTTCATAGCAGAGTGAATTTCACAAATGATATTTCTGCTTTATCAAAGGAGTAAGATAAGGCTTTCATTCAGATTGTTTGATGGGGAGTTAATCGATGAGAGATGACATTCCGCTTCCACATCATGGTGGTAATGTTATAAATTTCCACATCAGTGAAAGATATGTGCATCCTTTTCTCTATGTAGGCTTCACAGGATTTTTAAAGCAACAGTACCTCTGCACCTTTGCTTTGGAAATCAGCCTAGCAAAAATATGCACACACACATTTACACTTGCTATTTGTGTGGATTTTCAAACCTTTATGTAAGAATTTATATTTCATTATATCCATCATTCAAAGTGGCATAAGAACATCAGAAAAGCCATACTGGGTCAGACCAATAGTGCATCTAGCCCAGTATCCTATTTCTTTTTTGTTTGTTTTTTTTGTAATTTTAATGAATTTTACAAGAAACACTTATACAGAAAAGGGGTATTACCATAGCATACAAGAACATATTTTATAAAGAAAATCTATTAAATGATAATTACTGCTAAATTCCACAATTATAGGCAAGGCACTATTCAAAAATTGGTTAACATAGGAAAAAATGAATAGAACATATTCCCACTTATCCTATCACGGAGTAGATACTAATGGAGGAAGCACCAGAGAGTTTACGGCTGGTTCTTGTCTGGAGTCCAGGAATTTTGCTAACTGATCACTCTCAAAGGAAACATATTTAATAGATTGAAATTTAACAATACATTTACAAGGAAAATTAAGCCAAAAAATTCCCCCCTGTGACAATACACGATCATGAAGTTTCAAAAAAGACTGACGTCTTTTCTGAGTTTGTCTAGCAATATCAGGAAATACTTTGACTTTGCAATTCAGAAAAACTTCATGTCTATGTTTAAAGAAAGTTTTCAAGATCCAGTCCCGATCCGGCTGTAGAACAAAGTCTATAATTAATGTAGCAGGTTGTACTCCACATAGTTCATCTTCAATTGTTTGTGATAAATTCAAATTTAGCTCCTCAAATGGGGTTTCCATAGATGGTATTATGCGCTCACTTGGTTTCTTAACATAGGGAGCCAAATAATAAATCCTTGCTACAGGTGGAAACAATTGTTCAGTAATCTCTCTATATAAAACGCACCTCCAACGTTCGAATGAAGCCTCTGTTAGCCAAAAGTGAAGGGGGTGAGATCGCATTGTGTCTGCCCCGCCCACGCGTCAAACGTGATGACGTCGAGGGCGGAGCAATGACACTCATCCAATCGCAACGCTCGGCAGCGAAGCGTCGGGGAAGGAGGCGGCGCTCTCAACGTCTAGCCTTCCCTTCGCTGTGTTCCGCCTTCTTCTGACGTCAAGGATGACGTCAAAAGAAGGCGGAACACAGCGAAGGGAAGGCTAGACGTCGGGAGCACCGCCTCCTTCCCTGACGCTTCGCTGCCGGAACCGCCACGGAGGTACATTTAAAAACAAGAAAAAAAAATAAAAACCATGTTGGGGGGAGCGAAGAGGGTGGCCACAAAAGAAAAACAATGGGAGCGGGAGGGCAGGGGAGAAACGACACCATGGATGCGAAGGGGGGGGGGGGGGGGAGAAGAGGGCGGCCCAGGCTGGGACATGGGAGAGAGAGGAGCATGGATGCAAGGGGGGGTCATGGAAGGGAGACAGGGGACTTGCTGGAAAAGGATGAATGGAGTCGGCAGGGGACAGAGGAGCATGGATGGGCATGGATTGGGAGGGCAGGGCTCAGGGAGAGAGGGCAATTGCTGGAAAGGGATGAATGGAGGGGGCAGGGGACAGAGGAGCATGGATGGGCATGGATTGGGAGGGCAGGACTCAGGGAGAGAGGGAAATTGCTGGATAGGGATGAATAGAGGGGACAGATGGGCATGGATGGATATGGATTGCAGGGCAGGCCTCAGGGAGACAGGGCAATTGCTGGATAGGGAAAAATGGAGGGGCCAGGTGACAGATGAGCATGGATGGGCATGGATTGGAAGGGCAGGACTCAGGGAGACGGGAATTGCTGAATAGGGATGAATGGAGGGGACAGATGGCCATGGATGGATATGGATTGCAGGGCAGGCCTCAGGCAGAGAGGGGAAATGCTGGATAGGGAAAAATGCAGGGGCCAGGTGACAAAGGAGCATGGATGGGCATGGATTGGAAGGGCAGGACTCATGGAGAGGGGAATTGCTGGATAGGGATGAATGGAGGGGACAGATGGCCATGGATGCATATGGATTGCAGGGCAGGCCTCAGGGAGACAGCGGAATTGCTGGATAGGGATGAATGGAGGGGCCAGGTGACAGAGGAGCATGGATTGGACTCACACTTTCACTCTGACTCTCAAACACTCACTCTCACATACACTCTCCCAAACACACACACTCCGAGGAAAACCTTGCTAGCGCCCGTTTCATTTGTGTCAGAAACGGGCCTTTTTTACTAGTTTTTAATACTTCAGAAAGATATCTTTTAAATGTTATTAAAGGAGCCACTGCTGGAACTTTAGGAAAATTTATAAATCTCAATGTTTTCATCCTTTGTAGATTTACTAAAGTTTCTATTTTCCTATGTAAATATACATTTTCTTTTATTAAAGTTATTTGACTCTCTTTAATTTGATTTGTTTCAAGTATAATTGTTTGTTCAAAAGTTTTAGTTTGTTCCAACTGTTTTTCCAAGTCTGCTATTTTAGCTTGATTTGATTGAGTAACTTTAACTATTGGAGATAATTTCTGGGTTAAAGAATCTTCTAAACATTCCAAAGCATCCCAAATTTTTTCTAGGGTTATTTTCTCCGGTTTTTTAGGAAATACTTTCAATGTTACCTCTTCCTGAGCTCCTTTCTTAGAGCCAGTCTTGCTCTCTAGTGATTCAACTCCTGCTCCTTCGGTATTCTCAGCAGTAACCACCAGCACTGCTGCACTCGGCGTTCTGCTAGCAGAGTCTGCCCCTGCTCCCAGATCAGACATCTCCTCATCGGGTCTAGTCAATCCAGGGCTCTGGTCTGCCAGCATTGCCGGCATCGAAGGAGGACTCCTTTCCTCTGGGCTCAGAGTGGTCTCTCCCTCAGGCAGGTAGGTCGGTTCTCCTCTCATCGATCCCTCCTGCAGCAAGGGTTGTTGCCCAGTCAATTCTACTCTGGGAACAGTGAAACGGTCCATCGGTCCCAATTCCTGTCTTGCAGAGGGAGCAGGGTAAGCCCTCTGTTTGCCCCTTCTCTTGGGCACGGAAATGTATTTTTAAGGGAAAAAAAACAGCAAGAGGGTGTTGAGTGAGGAGCTGTTTCACACACGTCCTATTCAGATGCCATCTTGCCTATTTCCAACAGTGGCCAAGCCAGGTCTATGTAGTGTCTACATTCCATGCTACCAATCCCAGGGCAAACAGTATGCATATAAAGTCAAATAATGGAGTAATGTGGTCAACAGGACACTTCTAAACACTCCACGGAGACGGTAGTAGGTACGTTCAGTTTATTTCATAAAGTTAAGCGACTCGACATGGCACCGTGTTTCAGCCAGAGTGCCTGCCTCTGGAGTCTTTATGTAAAAAGAAGCCCAATGATAAAAGAACTTCACAAAGATTCTAAAAATAGGATGCAGTCTTTAAAAAGACTATTAAGCGTAGTGTTTCACCATAATCGCTGTGCCTGGCAGAGACCTAAATAGCAACATTCCATGCTTCAAATCCCAGGGTAAGCAGTGGCTTTCCTATGTCTGTCTCAATAGCAGACTATGGACTTTTCCTCCAGGAACTTGTCCAAACCTTTTTTAAACCCAGATACAGTAAATGCTGTTACTACATCGTCCGGCAAAGAGTTCAACAGCCAATGGAACACAGCCAGTGCTTTCATAAATCCTGACCTGTCCAGACTCTGCCCCCAGATTAACTCAGCACTGCTCGGACAGTGCCGCAGTGGACAGAACCAATATTTAGCGCCACTGACTGGCTAAGTGCCTCTGAATATAGGCAGCTGGCCAGATCAGCATGGCTTAAGTGGGCAGGAACCTCTCTTGAATATGAACCCCTCAGCATGTGTGCAGGAGTAATAAAGCAATAAAGAGAAAAGCAAATGTTTCTATGATACAATCTATGGGTACAGTGTAACTAGATACTGAACAACAGTAATGAAATTTCTACACCAGAAGTGGCTTGGCACCATTTCCACTTAGGATTAGGTTCAGTAAATGATGCCCAAATTCGGGTACTGAAAAAATACGCACTGAGTTTTATTCTATGAATGGCACTCCAAGTTGGGCATCATTTATAGAATAGCGTGTAACACCAGGATCCACGCCCAACTTTGGGTGCAAAGATTTACATCTACTCAAACCGAGTGTAAATCCTCTTGCATAAATGGGGTACTGATCCCCTGAATTCTACAATACTGCCGCAATCATTAGTGAACACCCCTAACCCGCCCATGCCTCTCCCCTGGCCATGCCCCCTTTTCAGTTAAACGCTACAAGATTTGCATGCGTATCTTTATAGAATAGCGCTTAGCAAGATGTGCTGCACATCCAATTGTTGCCAATTAGCACCAATAATTGATTGTCGGCATCTAATTATTGGCACTCATTGGCTTATTATTCAATTAAATTACATTAGCAAATTGGGTGAAATGGACATTCAACCAATTACAATCAAGTTATACTAACAGCAAAGAAGTGTCTGACTCATATATACAATGAAACTACTATGTATATTTAAGACACAGAATCTAGTTCATATGGAAGTCAATATGACCAGAGAAGTGGCATTATGTCCACGCTGTCCAGAATCCAGCACACACTACAAGGTTTGTTTCTGCACTTCAACTCATAAAGAAAAACTAGAAAACAGGACTGGAGTTCAGGCATCACAGCTGTGTTAGTTAAAATAATTTATTCTAAGAACATCACCATGATTTGGTGATGATCATCTGAAAGAAAAGAAATGTGAATATATGCCAGCCGAAGGAGGAAATCTTTGAAGAGCATTTGTTTGTGTAGGTCACTAAGATTTATAGCAAAGCTGTTGATGACTATTGATTTAAATCTTACCAGGAGAAAATAAGAATGTATTTAAATCATTCTCAACAACTGTTAGATATTTAACAGCTGAGAAGTTCCCAGATCCCATGCTCTATACAGTGTGAGGATTTTACTACATTTTTCATGATAAGATTGGTAAGATTTCTGTTCTTTTCAATTTATTGATGCCCATTGTTGCCCCGATAATTGAATCTGATGAGATTATTTTGAGTCAGTGATACCAAGTGGAGTGCTAATTTTTGTTGGATCTTTAAATTCTACATCTTGTCCACTTGATCTTTGCTCTCCAGTGCTTTTAAAGACAGTGAAGCAGAGAATTTGGCCAGTATTGACGTATGATAAATGTATCCTTCTCTAGGGGTTGTGCTCCACAACCATTGAAACACACCAGTTAAATGATCTTTGTTCAAGGAATCCCCATATTCTAGCAAGCTATAGGCCAATTTCTGTTTTGCATTTTGTGGCTGAAACAGTGGTTCCCAACCTTTTTCGGTTCATGGCACCCTTAGTGTCCGAGAAATTTATTGCGCCCCCCCCCCCCCCCCCCCCGGCCACGCAGGTCTCCAGCCCCCCAGCCATGCAGGTCTCTACCGCCCCCCCCCCCCCCCGCTACACATCCTGTCCAATATTTCTCCCTCTCTCCCCATGCATCGTCTCTCCTTTCCCTCCACCCCTATGTCCAACATTTCTCCCTCTCTGACCCCAGTCCCCTCGACACCCATATACAAGATTTTACCCCTTCCTCTCCCTCCAACTCATGTCCAATACTTATTCATCTCATTCCTTTTGCAGCATCTCTCCTTCCCTCCCCACCCTACCCACAATTCTCTTTCAGCTTGAACAGGTCCTCGGCAGCGACAGTGATTCCCACATGGTGCCTGTCGCTAACCCAGAAGCCTCCCCTTGGTTTTGTGTTTTTTTAACTTGCCGTTCTTACAGGGTTAGGATTCATTGTGCTTACCTTTGTTTATCTCTTTCTCTCTGCCAGCTGCATACAAAATCTTTCTCACTGACGGAGAACCACGGTTTTCCTGCCACACATGGCTGGGGCAAGCTACTGATCACAGCTCAGCTGTGATTAGTCACGGAACCTGTGTAGTGCCTAAAAGGGCAATCCTGATTTGTAAACAAAGAGCCTCACTCCTTGCTTCCCAAGGTGGAGTGATATGTTGGGAGGAGTTGAGAGGTGATATAAGGGTTACCATGTGCTTTCACGTGGTCTTTTGGTTTTTCATAATTTCCCTGCCAGAGACCAGTGTGGAGTAAGAACTGACCACCTGTGGGTTAGAAGAGAGATGAGTCATAGTCCATATGGACAGAGACTGTCAGTTCTGAAGTGTGGGTCAAGGAAGTCACATCCAAGAACTGGAGAGAGTTCCATCTCATAGGGGAGCAGGGACATCCAAGTCCGGAAGCTATACACAGGAACCCCACAGCCTGTATGGGGTGGATTGTCAATTGGAAGGGATGGACCAGGAGGGGCGCTGTCCAAAGTATATATATTTCTAATCTTCATTCTTATAAATTACTAAAATCAAGTCAAGTTTATATGGGACTATTATCTATTTTACTGGTTTGAACTGTCTGAACTGCTGGTTGCAGAAGTTAATAAAGTTCAAGTTGTTTTTCACATAAATCACTGGACTGTTGAGTGATTTAATCCTGAAAAGTGCCTCTGGAACCAAGGGCTCTCAGGGACCATTCTAACTAATTGCCAGCTTGCATCCCACAGGAGTTTCGGCTCAGTTCTTGGGAGGAGAAGAGGGTCTTTGAACCCCCTAACCACTTCTTTTTCCCAGGTGAAGGCACCGCGAGTCAACTGTGAAGTGCAAGGGTCCGAAGGAGTCTGCCCATCGAGGAGGCTCCCCACCCGCTCGGACACTAGACCCAAGGAAGTGCCGGAAAGGGGGCGTTTTGTTACTTCATGTGAAACGAGTCACTAGCTGAAGTTTCAATGAAGGTCAAGGGATTATAGGAAGTGAAAACTTCTGACTTTGGAAACGGTACATATAGAATGCTATTTTGTCTTGCTTTTGGCATTCATCTAAGCTCTTACTATTTTCATTTCAGATCTTCTGCATCCCTGTTGATGTGGAAGATCCCAATTCAGATCTTTTGCTTTGTGCATGCACTAATGCGTTGTCAAGGTTACCCAAATAGAGGCCTGTGTTGCATTAGGACCTCTCTCACCAGCAGATCCACCTCAGCAGAGGTGAAATTGAACTCGCTGGTCAGTAAGTGTTGATTGGAAGACATGATTCTTCCAATAGCAGTACTGCTGTCATGCTTTTTAAATGGCTACACACACATCCATATACCCTCCTCCCGATATTCAGCCAGTGGCAGGTAGTGTGGCTGTAACTTAACTGGCTGTGTGAATATTTAGCACCAGCCAGTTAAGTTAATAGCAGGCAAAGATAGGACTGCTATTTATGTTGTCCAGTTTGCCTGCTAACTACTCTATAACTTTATCTGTTACAAGGTGCCCTGGGTGAAAGCATAATATGAAATTGAAACAAACAGGTGAAGAGAAACATTTGGAAAGCAATTCTATAAATTGGCGCATCCATTTAGGTGGGCTGATGCCGCATAATGGGCACCAATTCTATGAAGGTATCTGTTCACCAAGACGCTGTTCTAGGATACTAGCTTAAGTCAGCATCGGTGCGCCTAAGTTTAGACATGACCATTTATACTATGTCAATTGTAGGTGTAAATGGGTACCTACATGCACCAAGTGACTTGCATAATGGATAGCATTCTGTAAGTTTCACACATCAGTTGGAGACATGTCCATGGCCTGCTTATGGTCCCCCCATGTATACGTTCCTGTAGTTATGCACTATAGTGCTACCTTATATAATAGCACCTAGCACATATTTGCACGTAACTGCCAAATAGTCCCAAAGGCATCTTTGACAATACCTTACTTTCCGGCTACATCTCTTCGCTTTTTGAATGATCACAAACTTGTTCTTCCCAGTCCCAAAGTAGCACAGCTCGAGTTCACACTTCACAGTCCTTTTTTCTTTATGGCTCCTCACTATTGGAATTCTCTCCCTGTCTCTATGTATTCTGAATCCACTTTTAAGAATTTAAAAGTAGCTTTAAAAACCTGATTATTCAATGAAGCTTTTCATTTGAATACCTAGTTATAAAGGACGCTTGCAGTTGGTTTATCACCTGCTCCTTGCCCTTACTACTACTTTGTCCCACCCTCCATCCTAGTTATTCCCTACATCCCCCCCCCAGCCCCCAATTTGGTTTGTCTTAGACCTGCATTGTGATTTCATATTTTTATGCTGGTACTGTCTTAAAGGTGCTTTTATTGAACTGTGTTTTGAACTTCTGTGCCAGTGATTTCATATTTTTATGGGGAATTGTCTTAAAGGTACTCTCATTAGAACTGTGTTTTGAACCTGTGTCAAGTGATTTAATCCAGTCAATTTGGTTACACAGAATTTGATGACTCTGGTATCTGTCTTAAAGGTGTGTTTATTAGAATTGTGTTTTGAATCTTCAGTGCCAGAGACTTAATTCAATCAATTTGGTTACATAGCATCTGGTGACTCATAGACTGCATACCTCTGGAGGAGGGGCAATTGGTATACAGTTGTGTGGTAAAAAAACAACAACAAAACTTTAAGTTTACCTTGTGAGCTGTCTGGGCTTCGCTGGGCATTTTCAGACTTGGTTTGATTGTAAACTGATGTTACCTATGTCTTAATATCTTCCTGATAAACTGCTGACTCTACCTGCTTCTAATCTATCTGATTTTTTTTAAACCCTGTCTTTTCACTTGCAGAGGGTCTGACTCTATAGTCCCATCCACCCCTAGGTGAACTCCTTTAAATATAGGACAATCAAAACATAGTAACATAGTAGATGACGGCAGAAAAAGACCCGCACGGTCCACCCAGTCTGCCCAACAAGATAAACTCACATGTGCCATTTTTTGTGTATACCTTACCTTGATTTATACCTGTCTTTTTCAGGGCACAGACCGTATAAGTCTGCCCAGCACTATCCCTGCCTCCCAACCACCAGCCCTGCCTCCCACCACCAGGACAAGTATCTTCATTACACCATAATTGGTCAATCCTACTCCTTGTTATCCCCTATCATAGTTCACCTTTTCACACTTGTGAATCCCATCAATATGACCTCCATTCAGTGCAAAACATGTTCTACTTTAATCCTAAGGCTTATCCTATCTGTCTCCAAATATCAGCTTTGAAAGATGAGATCAACAAACTCAAGAAGGAATTAGCTACAACTAAAAAAGCATCCTGGATTACTCAATTCCCAGCCAATTTACCACCACCACTGCTACAGAGAATGAAACAACAGCAGAATAGATGGGTCACAATAGGCTTTGGTAGACTAAGATCCGTGAAACAGAAGCACTCACCCTCCCAACCTTTGCCCCTGTCAAATTCTTTTGCTGTGTTACATCATTATGATGCTGAAAAAAGAAGAACTGTGGTGGACCTAGAGGCAATGAAAGTAGCACAACCAAAGAAACATCCACCAAACAATGACAGATTTGTGAAAAGCAGAAAACTTACTGCTCGGAGACTCCATTATCAGAGGCATTAACTTAGAAACACAGTTCAAGGGTTCCAGTCTAGTGAAAAATGCCTTCCAGGATCTTCAGCTACCAGATGTACTGACCAAAAACTGAAAATGATCTGAGAAGACAGCAAAGCTTCAAATACTGATGTTGTAATTCACCTGGGGACAAATGACCTGGCTAATAATAGCAAGTTTACAGAACAGAGAGCATTCCAGAAGCTTGGGGAGGAACTGAAATCTTTAGTTTGGACTGTGGCTTTTTCTGAAGTAATTCCCACATGGGGGAAGGGAGAAGATAGACTACGCAAAACAGTGGATTTCAATAAATGGTTTGAGTCTTGGTATAAAGAAGAAGGTTTTAGATACAAAGGAGCATGGGGTAATACATGGAAAAATAACAGGCTGTACTAAGGAAACAAGGGAATTTAGAAAGTCGCCCCCAAAATAAACATGATGGCAGAGGGAAAGGTCATGTAACTATAGAAAACCACCTAAACTCACTAAGCACATGGAAAGCAATAAGCACAAATGCTCGTAGTCTAGGTAAAAAGATTCAAGACTTGCAAGCCCTGATGTTTGAAGAAAACTTGAATATTGTTGCTATTACGGAGATATAATTCAATGATTCCAATGAATGGGATGTGACTATACTGGTCTATAATCTTTTTAGGAAGGATAGAGAGGGTCGAAGAGGTGGAGGAGTGGCACTGTATGTGAGAGACAATATCAGAGCGGCTGAAATGGAGGGATCCTGGGGAAAGGAAGCTTTATGGATTGTTCTGGAAAGAGAAGATGGAACCTGTATCCACATGGGGGTTATCTACAGGACAAATGGAGAAGCTAGACGAGGATCTGATAGAAGATATTCAAAAGATTGGTATGAAAGGGAAGGTGCTACTGTTGGGAGATTTCAACTTGTCTGATGTGGATTGGAACATCCCTTCTGCAGAATCGGAAAGAAGTAGGGAGATTGTGGATGTCTGTCAAAGTGCCTTGCTCAGACAAATGGTGATGGAACCCACGAGGGAAGGGTCAATGCTAGATCTAGTGCTCACGAATGGAGGAAAGTGTTATATCTGGGTGGATGCCCATCTATGTAATAGTGATCATCACACAATATGATTTGATATAAGGGTGACGGCAGAGTGTGGACTCACAAAAAAAGAACTTCAGGGAATACCTGAGGAAGGAGCTGCTGGCGTGGGAAGTCATAGGAGAAGTGGAAAATCAGTGGTCAAAGCTAAAGGCTGTTATAAATATGGCAACTGATCTTTATGCGAGGAAAGTAAACAAAAACAAGATAAAAGGGAAGCCTTTATTGTTCTCCAAACAAGTAGCTGAAAAAATAAAAGCAAAAGAGGCTTTGTTCAAGAAATACGGCGGGAGGTGGTGGAGAATGGTAATGGAATTCAAACATGCATGGGATAAACACAAAGGAATCCTGTTTAGAAGGAATGGATCTACAGAATCTTAGCGGAGATTGCGTGGCAAAGCTGGTAATTAGGAAGCCAAACCAGTGCTGGGCAGACTTCTACAGTCTACGTCTTGATCGTAACCGAATAGATATGGATGGGCTGGAGTGTAAATTTTAAGGGGCTTCGATGTTAGTGTCAGAACTTTTTTTTTTTTTAATTATTTATTTATGCATTTAAATCATAGTTCAAGAATATACACTTGATCCGGAAAAGTGTTGTAACAATCAAATTCGTTAGGAAATAATAATATTATAATATATCATATGTAATAACACTCGTCCACTTTATGTTTGGAATCCAAGATCGTTAAATTAGGAGGAATTTAAAGGAAAACAATTTCTAAGCAAAATATCACCTAGTAAGAACAGAGAATTAAACAATTAAACTCCTTCAACTCTCTTAGAGGTAACGAAAGATGTTAAATGGGAAGGTTCCATAAACACATATTTAACCATATGGTATCGTACAATACATTTACAATGAAATCTAAGATAGAATGTGCCCCCTAGCTGCAAAACGGCAGGATTCAATAACAAAAATTGGCTTCAGAACTTTTAGTACAAGAATAGTGCTGGGCAGACTTCTATGGTCTATGTCTTGAGAATGGCAAGGATAAATCAAACTCGGGTATATATATAAATTTCACATATCATGTAAAATGAGTTTATCTTGTTTGGCAAACTGGATGGACCATTCAGGTCTTTATCTGCTGTCATTTACTATGTTACTATCAGGCTCATGTTTGAAAGAGAAGGATGCCCATCTTTTGGCACAAATCGGAAGATGGGCATCCTCAAAGGGTCGTCCAAATCGGTATAATCGAAAGTCGATTTTGGACATCCCCAACTGCTTTCCGTCGCAGGGATGGCCAAAGTTCAAGGGGGTGCATCGGAGGCGTAGCAATGGCATGCCTTGGGTATGCCTAACACATGGATGTCCTCGACCCATAATGGAAAAAAGGGTGTCCCTGACGATCACTTGGATGACTTTACATGGTCGTGTTTTTCTTATGATCAAGGCACAAAAAGGTGCCCGAAATGACCAGATGACCACCGGAGAGAATCGGGGATGACCTCCCATTACTCCCTTAGTGTTCACTAACACCCTCCCACCTTCAAAAAATATCTTTAAAAATATTTTTTCCAGCCTCAGATGTCATACTCAGGTCCGTGACAGCAGTATGCAGGTCCCTGGAGCAGTTTTAGTGGGTCCAGTGCACTTCAGGCAGGTAGACCTAGGCCCATCCCCCCCCTACCTGTTACGTTTGTGGAGGAAACAGCGAGCACTCCAAAACCCACCACAAACCCACTGTACCCACATGTAGGTGCCCCCCTTCACCCGTAAGGGCTATAGTAGTGGTGTACAGTTGTGGGTAGTGGGTTTTGGGGGGCTCAGCACATGTTCCTGGGAGCAATTTATGAAGTCCACTGCAGTGCCCCCTAGGGTGCCCTGTTGGTGTCCTGGCATGTCAGGGGGACCAGTGCACTACAAATGCTGGCTCTTCCCACAACCAAAGGGCTTGCATTTGGTCGTTTCTGAGATGGGCGTCCTTGGTTTCCATTATTGCCGAAAATCAGAAACGACCAAGTCTAGGGATGACCATCTCTAAGGACGACCAAAATTTCAAGATTTGGGTGTCCCCAACTGTATTATCGAAACGAAAGATGGACGTCCATTTTTTTTCGATAATACGGATTTCCTCAGCCCTCCATCGGGATGTTTTGTGAGGACGTCCTCAGCAAAACTTGGGCTATGTTACCTTTGTTGACTCCTTGGTTTCTTTCCTATCGAGTTACTGTAATTCTTTTCCTCTTTTTAAGTTTGTATTTTTAGATTTGTAAACCTCCCAGATCTGCCAGTTAGCTAGGGCAGTATAGAAAGTTTTAATAAACATAAACATTATTGACACCAATGATGTGCTTAAGTGGTGTGTACATCTAGATGCCAATTTATAGAATTACTTCCTTGATGTAATTCTATAAATGAACTTTGTAATTTACCTTGTAAATAGGTAGTATTTGGAAAAAGTGTGTAGAGCAGGGGTTCTCAACCCAGTCCACAGGACACACATAGCCATTCAGGTTTTCAGGATACCCACAATGAATATGCATGAGATAGATTTGCATACAATGGAGGTAGGGCATGTAAATCTATCTCATGCATATTTATTGTGGGTATCCTGAAAACCTAACTGGCTAGGTGTGTCCCGAAGACTGGGTTGATAACCTCTGATTTAGAGGGAACAATGGGAGCTCTAAGCAATCTTCAAGGTGAACAAACATGAACCAAAAATAAGTAATGAAATGAATTTTCAAGTAACAAATATATTTTCTTGACAATGTACCAGTAAAGAGACTAACTTCAATGAAATGCTAATTAATGTACGAATGTATTGACAACTTGGGTTAGCACAAGTTCAAAGTCATTTGTATTCTGTATCTTTTCCTTGGCCAGCATTGTAATCAGTTGGGTTTCACAGAGACTTCTGTCTAAAATGGAATACTTTGATCATGGTTTTCCTTCATGTTCAAAGACTCACAGGTAGCGCTATATTAAAGGAGGGCTCACCATAATATATATGGTATGCAGTCTCTTCTAAAGACCAAATGCACAGTAATTACCCACTTCGGGGGAAAGCTGAGAGCTTTTTCTCCTTTACTATGTTCTTTGCCTCTAGACTTTTAAAGAGTAATTTGTTTTGAAAAATTACACAAGAATATATCTTGCGGCATTTACAATGATTTTTTTTCTTTATTTCTTCTAGTTAAACATGAGCGTTTGCAAATTGTAGTATTTACAGTGAAAACTTCATGTTTCCCATGGTATGAGTGTCATAATCTTCGACTTAACAGGCTACAATAACTGTTTTAAGAAGAATTTTAGCTTTCACAACTTTTTCACTGCTTTAATACAGCATCTTATATAAATGCAGAGAAACTGGTACAATTGAGAGAGCAATGTTCAAAGCCATTTTCTAGGGAAATGGATTTTTTGAAAACTCAGTCCAAACAAAAAGAAGCAAACCTCACTATGAATATCAATACAATTGCAAGTGAGCAGTGGAGAAACAACCAAAGCTGGATGAAAACATCTTTATTTTAGTTATACAGTGGTATAAAACATGTGAGTCCAGTACTGCTTTAAATACTTGTAAAAGCCCCAAGTATCTTGATGATAGGCACCTGTATGAGGGGCAAATAGATGACTCATTCAACAGAACTGGACATCAAACTAATAAAGATATTTAAAAATAAAACACTGATTTAAAAAAAACCACACATTTCTATGCACTGTGGGGGAGATTCTATAAATGGAGCTCAAAATCGTGTGCCCCAAAAAATCAGAGCTAAGCACTATTTTCTAAAGGACGCACATCTTTTATAGAATAGCGATTATGTGCAGATCTCACACCTGACTTTAGGTACTGTAGGGGTATATATCCAGGAGGACAACTCCTAATATATATATCCTGAGGTACTTAGCTGACAGAACACTACTAAATAGCAATGATTCTGGACTCATGTCTAGAGGAAGCGTACCTCTTTGGCCCAATTGCTAGCTAGCTGTGCTGGAAAAAGGAACAGTGCCACAGATAGAATATATATGATTTATTAGGTAAAGAAATACAGTGCAATCCGCTTAAGTGCAAGGGTCTGGGACCAAAGAAATACATGCAGTTAACCAGAGCATGCACATAACCGTTGTGACCCAAAGAAGATTGACATCTGATAAACATATGTACAGTACTGTTTATTATACGTACAGTATACAGCAGGGGCGTATCTGAACTGCGGCGGTAGGGGGGGCCAGGGCCAGAGTGAGGGGGCACATTATAGCCCCCCCCCCCGCCGCCGCCGCCGCCGCCGCCGCCGCCATTGCCGATCCCCCTCCCCCCAGCCGCTACCATTGCCAACCCTCCCCCTCCGTTGCTCGCTTACCTTCGCTGGCGGGGGACCCCAACCCCCGCCAGCCGAGGTCCGCGTCCTCCTGCCGCTGCCGCTGCCGGCTGCCTTTGGTGCTTTCATTTGTCCATTGAAGCTGGCGCCAACTAAAGTTTCTTTTGACTCTGACGTCGCTGCACGTTGTACGTGCAGGACGTCAGACTCAGAAAATGTTTCTGAGTCTGACGTCCTGCACGTACAACGTGCAGCGACGTCAGACTCAAAAGAAACTTTCATCGGCGCCAGCTTCAATGGACAAATGAAAGCACCAAAGGCAGCCGGCAGCGGCAGGAGGACGCGGACCTCGGCTGGCAGGGGTTGGGGTCCCCCGCCAGCGAAGGTAAGCGAGCAACGGAGGGGGAGGGTTGGCAGCGGTAGGGGGGTCCAGGGCGAAATCTGCGGGGGCCCAGGCCCCTGAGGCCCCACGCAGATACGCCCCTGGTATACAGTCTCCGTTAACTGACGTTATACAGTCTCTGTTAACTGATGTTAGGCTTACTTGAAGTCATAGTCCTCTGTACACTCTTGTGTCTGTGAGTTCCATAGACTACGTCTGCCAGACGGTAAAAACTGTCATAGCACTGACATCCAGTGACCTCCAGATAGGCCTGCACGGTGGTGAGACTCTCCAGCACTCTTGCGAAATTCAACAGGAGGTTGTTGAATTTTGTCAGCATGTGCCTCGCTGCTCATTCCTTCATCTGTTTCATCATCAGCCATTGCTTGCATGTAGGCACATATCTCAACATCAGTGCTGTCTTCAGCTGTTTGTAGATCGTAATCAACAGCTATGTAGTGATGAAACTCCTCTTCAGTAACACTGGCTGGGATGTCAATAGCCTGATACGTTGAAAACTTCTCCTCAATGTGCTTCTGCAGCTAGGAAAGCAAATAGAATGTTGGGTATCATTAAGAAAGGGATTGAAAACAAAAATGAGGATATTATTCTGCCATTGTATCGCTCCATGGAGCGACCACACCTCGAGTATTGTGTTCAATTCTGGTCGCCGCACCTCAAAAAGGCATAGCGGAATTGGAAAAGGTGCAGAGAAGGGCGACAAAGATGATACAGGGGATGGGACGACTTCCCTATCAGGATAGGCTGAAGAGGCTGGGGCTCTTCAGCCTGGAGAAAAGGCGGCTGAGGGGAGATATGATAGAGGTCTATAAGATAATGAGTGGAATGGAATGGGTAGATGTGGAGCGTCGGTTTACGCATTCTAAAAATACTAGGACAAGGGGGCATGTGATGAAGCTGCAGTGTGGTAAATTTAAAACGAATCGGAGGAAATTTTTCTCAACTCATAGTTAAACTCTGGAATTCACTGCCAGAAAAGGTGGTTAAGGCGGTTAACTTAGCAGACTTCAAAAAAGGGTTGGACGGCTTCCTGGAGGAAAAAGCCATAGAATGTTATTGAATGGACGAGGGAATAATGCAGTATTTCTAGGATGGGTGGGACAAATTGCTTGACTCGATGACCCTTGGTCTGTCCCAGCATGGCGATGCTTATGTACTTATGTACTTATGTTCATCTGACGCGTTTGCAACAGGTGCATCTGTTTCGTCCCTCTCCACATCCTTAACAAAGCTTGCCCGCTTGTAGCAGTTCACAATGGTTGCCTGTGTAACATGATTCCAGGCTTCTTTCTGCATATATAGGGAATCCAACAGTGATAGATTACGAGCCAGTTCAACAGCACGTTTATCCTTGCCAGTTTGGTCATCCATAACGCTCACCAGACGACTTAGCACAAGAGCCCGATAATGTTGTTTGAAATTGGCTATTATGCCCTGATCCATAGGTTGGATCAGAGAGGTAGTGTTTGGTGGCAGGAAGACCACCTTGACGTTAGGCAGCCTGACATCATCACTGTGTGCAGAACAATTATCACAAAGCAACAAAATCTGACGCTTTTGTGCCCGCATGCTAGTGTCTAACTTCTTTAGCTACTGCTTCCAAATTTCCCCAGTCATACATGAATTTACGTTAGCCTCATATGACACAGGAAGTCGCTTAACATTCTTGAAGCAACAGGGCTGTTTGTTCTTTCCAGTGACGAGTGGTTCCAACTTCTCACTCCCATCCATATTGCAGCAAAGGAGGATCGTCAGCCGGTCCTTCGACGTTTTACTTCCTGTAGTTTTGACTTGTTTGAATGCAAGTGTTCCATCAGGAATTGCTCGCCAGTAGAGACTGTTTTCGTCAGCATTGAAAATGTCACGAGGTGCAAACTCGTTCAAGATGGTAGGAAGAACTGAAACAACCCAATTTTCAGCACCAAAGTCATCAGCGTCTTTTCACCAAGCTGTTTCTTGAATTTTATGTTGTTCCTCTCCTTCCATCTTTCCAACCATCCAACAGTGGCTTTGAATTCAGTTAGTCCAAGACTTTCAGCTAGCTGATTAGCTTTCTTCATAAGCAGTGGACCACTGACAGCAAACTGTCTGCTCCTGACTTGAGAAAACCACCGAAGCAGAGCATCTTCTACATCCTCAGCTTTTCCCGCCCGTTTTCGTTTCCTGTGTGGATTTGTATTGTTTTGCCAGTCTTCCAGAAGCTGATCTTTCTGCTTCAAGATACGTGAAATTTGACTGGGATTGGCACCATATTCTTTAGCAATAGATGCTTGACTTTGTTTGTTTTCTGATTTTCTAAGAACTTTTATTCATTCAGCCAGTGTTACAGTCTTACAGTTGTGTGACGACGACGACTCCAGTGTACACTCTGACAACATTCTTTCATTTATTCTGCCTGTGGCAGTTAACCAATGAGATTTCAAATTTACCGCCCCTTTGTCACGTGCCAATCGGCTTCCATATTCCTGGTGTGCGCTTATGCGGAGTCTTTCCTGCAGAGGAGCAGTCTTAAACCATGCATATAAGCGAATCTTGCACTTATCAGTTGTGCGCTAAACTGAAGTTTGTCCCTATAGAAATTGATGGCGCCAAAAACGGGACCGAAGTACGGCATGCATTTAACAGAGCAAGCGCTTATCCGATGTGCACTTTTGTATTTTGCTTCAGAACTATTTATATATATATATATATATATATATATATATATATATATAGTTCTGAAGCAAAATACAAAATAACTTACTATAAAAATAGATTATCACCAAATATAGATAATGATATATAATTATCCTAATGAACTAACTAAACGAGTGATTACACAACCAATCACAATACTGATAAACTAATGATTATTATGAGAACTTACACCACACGTCTTACACCACAAGTGTAAATGTAACACATCCCCACCTTACCTATAATCAGAACTGCTTGTTTAACTTTCTGTTATGTTATTCACGGTCTTTATGTAACACTGATTGTCTATTTTCTAATCTATTATCCACCAAGAACGATACATTGTAAGCCACATTGATCCTGCAAAAAGGTGGGAAAATGTGGGATACAATAAATAAATAAATAAAATAAATAAATAAATTATGCAAAATACACAGTTAGCAGCTAAATTCACAGACCATAAGTCATGACATAAAACCCATCTGTCTCAGACAAAAGCCAAGAACTAATTATCCCCATGACCATAGGTAGTATATCCTATTATCTCACCTTGCCATCTGTGGCAGACTTCCAATGATAAAGAAGCGGATTCCTCCTCTCAGACTCAAGCTGAAGCCTCAGCAAGTCTCTCAGTCCAGGAATAAAGTCCAAGATCTTTATTCTGGATGCAGATGATACAGTCTTTAGGTAAGGCCATATACTGTAGCTGAGCTAACCTTGTGAGTTTGTTACAAGGTATGCAGTTCACTGGTGTTTAGGAAATCAGTCTCTTGCTCTTTCCGAGCCTTCTATCCTCCTGCCAGTCTTCTGGTCCTCCCTTCTTCCCAGAAGATAACTGGGCTAGTTTGCAACAAATAATATGTCCTTGGAAGAAGTCATCATGGTATGCTTAGCAGTAATTTTCCTTTGTAGAAAAGCTGGTTTCTTATGAATACAAATGTATGTAGGCCACAGGCAGAAGCGTCCATATTGTTATAACAGAATGATTCGGCTTATATAGGCCAAGACCAGCAAAGGTGAGATCTTAGGTAAATACTCCTACAGCACAAGACTTATGCCTGCTGGTGTAAATGCTGGCACTCAAGTTAGGCACACTAAGGTAGTATTCTATAATTACATGTGCAACTTTTCAAAATGCCCCTTACACCCCATAGCCATGCCTCCTTTTGAGTTACACATTAGTTAGAGTTAGGTGCCCTGCCTTATAGGGATCACTCACTGAGATGGACAATGAGCCACCTTAAGGTAAGAGGAGTTACACCTGCTGAATCAGAGGGGCAGGTGTAACTCCACCTACCCTAAGGGAGGCAGGGAGATAGTTAAATGCAATGACTCTAGGAAGCAGAGCTTCAAAGAAAGTGCATGAGAGTGGAGAAAAACCCTCAGAAACCTGGGACAAACTGTCGCAGGTTTAGAGCGAGGTTACTGATAGCAGAAGTAACACACGCCCAGATTCTATCACTGGGTATAAAAAACTCCACAAGCTAATTTTTTAGGATTTTTGCAAACATTAAACTGCCTCATATGTTAGCATAATTATTTTGCTTTAACTAGAAATGTGATTCTTAATTGCTGAACTGTTAAATTTACGGCATCACTTGACTTAATAGTGAAAATAAAGCACTCTTATCTTTGTGTTCGACGGGAGCCACCTCCATTTCACCCCAACATCAAGGCTTCATCAGGAACAGAGCACTAAATCATGATGCTGAAAATAGCTAAACGGAGCAACATACACTTCAAAATGATTGTGTATGTCTTGTTCACAGAGAGGGGTCTTATAAATGTCATCTTCTAAAGCAGGGGTCTTAGATTCCAGTACTTGAGGGCTTAAAACCAGCCAAGTTTTTAGGATATATATAATGAATATGAATGAGATAGATTTCCATTCTTATAACTTCAAGTGTATGCAAATCTCTCCTTGCACATTTGTTAAGGATATCCGGAAAAATCCAACTGGTTTGTTATCTTTGAAGATCAGAGTTTGAAACCCTTAGTCTAAAGCAGGGGATCTCAACCCAATCTTCAATCATATCTGGCCCATCAGGTTTTCAGGATACCCACAATGAATATACTTGAGATATATTTGCATGCCCTGCCTCCATGATATGCAAGTTAATCTCAAGCATATTCATTGTGGGTATCCTGAAAGCCTGTCAGGCTAGGTGTGTCCTGAGGACTCGGTTGAAAACCCCTGGTTTAAAAAATGCAAAAAAAAACCCAGAAAAACAAAAATCTAGGTAAGCATGAATTTTATTTTTGGAACAAAGTGCTTTTGACTGTTGACATGAAAATTGAACAGTGCAGCCACATCCACATAAGACACTTTTGGAGAAACAAGAGTGAAAATTGTGAGAAAAATTAATTCCTTGCCATCATTATGCACAGGTGGATCTATCATGCTATGGGATTGTGTGGCAGCCAGTGGAAGGAAGGATGAATGGATTCAGCTAAATAGGAACAAATCCTAGAAGCAGGTGTGGATGCAAAATGGCTGTCTCTGACAACATACAGATGACATTGGCAGGAGACACCTCACTCAATAACTATTATAGGCAGGCATGAACCTTGCAGGAGCAGAGTAAAGAACAATCACTTGAATCAGACACATTGTACACTGGTGCTCACACATACACACACATGGCTCCATAATGCGATCTGCCTGAAAAGTGCCACCTTCTAATAACTGTAACTCCTGCCCATCTCTTGTGACGTATCAGGTATGTTAGTCAATGCAACATGATGCTTTGCCTGTACAGGGATTCCCTCTATGATGTAGACCCACACTATGCAGTTATACTACAGATCTCTTCTATGTTCATCATACATCCACAATACAAGCACTGAATGAATCTAGGAAAGGGAGAAGGCAATCCTTATGCACTACCACAAGGGGGTGCTGGGAGCATTTTGAAGGGAGGATTAGGGTGTGCTTAACGCTTGGACGTTTCACAGCTATAACAAAACAAAACAAAAACTTCCAGAACTAAAACCAAGATGTTTTGGTCTAGACCTGTTTTCAGAATGAATAAAGCACAAAAAGGAAATGATCAGATGACCACTGGAGGGAATCAGACCCCCCCCCCCCCCCAGTGGTCACTGACCCCTACCAGCCTCTATGACAGCCTCAGATGTTAAAGGCAGGTCTATTAGAGCAGAATGCAGATCCCTGGAGTAATGTAGTAGTCAGTGCAGTACACAGTGGGGGACCCAGATCCCTATCTCCCTCTACCTGTCACACTTGTGGTGGAAACTGTGACCCCTCCAAAACTCACCAAAACCCTACTGTACCCACATATAGGTGCCTCCTTCACCCAGAAGGGCTATTGTAGTGGTGTACAGTGGGGGGCAGTGTGTTTTGGGTGGGTTTTGGAAGGCTCAGGGTGAAAGATAAGGAGGCAAAGGTGAGATGTGTACCTGGGAGCATTTTTATAAAGTGCACAGAAGTGCCCTATAGGGTGCTCCATTGCTAGCCTGGAATATCTGGGGGACCAGTCTACTAAAAATGCTGGCTCCTCCTACATCCCAATAGAATGAATCACTATGTTTTGCACTTATTCTTTTTTATTTTTTGAAAATGGACCTTCCCTATTCTAGTTCATTACGTTCTTTTCACATGTCCTTTGTAATGCCTTTCATAATGTAAGTAGTTACGATCATCACAATTTATAATACTGTTCCTACATTTCCTAGTTTTTACTGTATTCTTTACCATGTAAGATGCTTTCTTTTACTATGTAAGCCGCACTGGACCTGCTGTATGTGGGAAAGAGCGGGGTACAGATGTAATAAATAAATAAATAAAACAAAACATCCAAAGCACAAAACCTTGTTCGAAACAGTATTTTCAAAAAAATATATATAGACATTGTTCTTTTTCGAAAATGACCTTCTTTCTTATTCGGATTTTGGACGTTTTGTGCAAAACATCCAAAATCGGACTTAGACATCATATCAAAAATGTATTTATGCATTTATTTATTTATGCATTCTTGTATTCCACTGTTATCCAAAAACAAGTTTCAGTTCAAAGTGGCTTTTAGTTTAGGTTTTAGATGAGAATTAATAATTAATGGAACTTTAAGTGCTTTAAAGTGCTTTAAAAATGAGCCCCAGTTTCTCCAGCCAGCTTACTAATGGAACATAATCACAGAGGCATGCTATGGTCACATTTTCAGTATCATAATACTAGTGCCTTGCTCTCCTTGTGCCATCACCATCCAGCTGGATAGGCAGTGTCTTAAAAGGTGGAGGATAACGGATATGTATATTTTTTACATTTATATCCCACATCATCCTAAGCAAATTGGGGTTCAATGTGGCTTACATTTGAAAATACAGTGAGACAGAATAATAGGGATAGTAGATGGCATGGATGGGCAGATTGGATAGGCCATATGGTCTTTATCTGCCTTTATGTTTCTACAAATAGTTTGACAGATCTTACATACCCCATAACCACTTACACTCTGAACATATCATTTCCCCTCCTTTATATCTCACTCCTGTATCATTCAATACATACTGTACAGTATACTGAAACCATACTTCATTGCAAATATCCATAAATTATGTTCATTCAATATTAAATGCATCAGAAACAACATAAGATATTGCATTTAAATATTTTTTTTAATATTGACTCTTCTAATGTGTTTAAGGCAATATGTGCATAGAAACTTAAGCAAAAGTAAGAATTTTTAAAATTTAATCTTTCCAGAGCGATTGCATTTTCTGAGAATGAGACCTTCTTTCTCTAGAGCATCCACACCCACTTTGAACTACTACTACTACTACTATTTAGCATTTCTATAGCGCTACAAAGCATACGCAGCGCTGCACAAACATAGAAGAAAGACAGTCCCTGCTCAAAGAGCTTACAATCTAATAGACAAAAAAATAAAAAAATTAAAAAAATAAAGTAAGCAGATCAAATCAATTAATGTGAACGGGAAGGAAGAGAGGAGGGTAGGTGGAGGCGAGTGGTTACAAGTGGTTATGAGTCAAAAGCAATGTTAAAGAGGTGGGCTTTCAGTCTAGATTTAAAGGTGGCCAAGGATGGGGCAAGACGTAGGGGCTCAGGAAGTTTATTCCAGGCGTAGGGTGCAGCGAGACAAAAGGCGCGAAGTCTGGAGTTGGCAGTAGTGGAGAAGGGAACAGATAAGAAAGATTTATCCATGGAGCGGAGTACACGGGAAGGGGTGTAGGGATGGACGAGTGTGGAGAGATACTGGGGAGCAGCAGAGTGAGTACATTTATAGGTTAGTAGAAGAAGTTTGAACAGGATGCGAAAACGGATAGGGAGCCAGTGAAGGGTCTTGAGGAGAGGGGTAGTATGAGTAAAGCGACCCTGGCGGAAGATGAGACGGGCAGCAGAGTTTTGAACCGACTGGAGAGGGGAGAGGTGACTAAGTGGGAGGCCAGCAAGAAGCAGATTGCAGTAGTCTAAACGAGAGGTGACAAGGGTGTGGATGAGGGTTTTGGTAGAGTGCTTGGAAAGAAAGGGGCGGATTTTACGGATGTTGTAAAGAAAGAAATGACAGGTCTTGGCAATCTGCTGGATATGAGCAGAGAAGAGTCAAAGATGACCCCAAAGTTTCGAGCTGAAGAGACAGGGAGAATGAGAGAGCCATCAACAGAAATAGAAAACGGGGGGAGCGGGGAGGTGGGTTTGGGGGGGCATATTGGCATGTCATGATAGGGTTGAAAGAGAAAATATAAATATGAGAAATAATGTGCCACAGACAAAACTGAATCCAGTAAACAGCAAGAAAAACATAATACAGCGCATACAGTTTCACATCCAAACGGACCATCTCTTTTATTACAGGGTATACCCAGGGCATTCAGAAATGCATGCGTTCATGGGCAGATGATCAAAAGCCCCGCGCTGTTCCAAACAGTGCTCTAAAAATAGCGCTGGAACAGCGCGGGGCTTTACCGCCCCTATGATCAGAGATAATTGGATGCAAATTTAAGCATGCAATTCTCTCTGATCATGGGGTAGAAGTGCGGGAGGATTGTGCCTGAGCATGCTGGATAGGGTTCGCCATTCCTCCCCAATGGTCTGCAAACGCTAACGCCATTGGGGATGAATAGGTTTAGCATGCATTTGCATGCTACTTATGCTAAGAGCCCTGTTTTGCATGCATTTCCATGCTAGTTGCATTCAGAATCCGCGAGCGCGTTGTTTCACATGTTCGGAGCTCTGTTCATGGGGCAGTAGCAAATGCAGGTGCTAGTATGGTGCTAACAGCCTCTAGTGCCTGTGTTTGCTTCTGATCATCAGCCCATCAGTGATGAAAAACATGGCCTAGACGGCTGAGACCTTTATGAGAGGTAGTTATCCCTCTGGAAGTTTTTATCAAGGGAAATAAGGGCTCAGTGTACACACACACACAGAGAGGTATAAATGACACAGATGGCAGCAGTGGGTATGCAGCTTGTAATAGCTCAAACACTGGCACACACAAAGGGAATATATCAACATAGCAGCTGCATACTATCACACCAGCTAGACAGAGAAATCTTAATATTATAAACATGTAAACACAAACTAAAGACACCATACTGACATTCACACACATATAAAAGAAAATACCCGTGAAATGTGTGCTGAATATGGTACCGGATTGGTTTCCTGGCTTCTCCTTCCTCTGCAAACCTTATTGGAGTATCGAAAAGTCCTTTAACTCCCTTCCCTTTTATCCAGGAAGGAGGTTCTTCTCCGAACCCTGAACTAGAACCTACTTGCTGATGGGATCTTGATTGGTCTGTAAAATTCAAAAGAGAAATCATCATTTATCTCATGGTCTAGTCAAAGTCATATATAAAAAATCTAGAAGCAAATTACATTCAAACCCTAATCCACCATAAGTAATCAAAACTTTTTTAATTAGGGTATAATCATTTCTATAATACAACTTAATATTTACAAAAGATAGAATCTATATATGTTAACACCAATTTTCTTTTTTCAGAATTTCAGAATTTAGACTTCAGATTTCCGGTGCGTTCATTATCTGACATAAACTACACCTCTCCGTTGTAATTTAATATATTGACAACGGGAATCCTCATTAGTCTTAGTTCTAAAAGATTTTTTAAAGTTTTTTTTCTTTTTCATATAAACTAAGCACTTATCTTTTGGCTTTTCTTTATTGGCTCTACAGTGCGCTTCTGTTTCGTAATTTCTTCGTCTGGAGCATTATCTTTAAAGTGCCAATTCTTGTGCCCTATAAATAAACAACTTTTATTAATATTCCAACTGTGTTAACCCTTATATATATATATATATTTTTCTCAAGTACTCACAGTTATGGGTTATCGCTACTGAACTTCTCAGTCTTATTTTCTCTTACGTGTGCCACACAATGTTTAGTGATTGATCATGCCCCTTTAAATATACGAGGAGGAGATCGAGACAGAAAACTACTGCAAAAAGAACAACGCTGGATTTACCGACTAGAATCTTTAAACCCTACAGGATTAAATAATAAAATTGAGTGGAACGTGTTCCTATAATTCTTTATAACATCTTGAAAGAACGTTTCCTCAATACCTTTGGAAAGCGATTTCTCGAAAATTCTAAGAAAGTTCATGAAACAATTAACTTAAAGGCGTCTGACGACATAAAATCATGTGACCGGCGCCATTGTGTGGCACACGTAAGAGAAAATAAGACTGAGAAGTTCAGTAGCGATAACCCATAACTGTGAGTACTTGAGAAAAATATATATATATATATAAGGGTTAACACAGTTGGAATATTAATAAAAGTTGTTTATTTATAGGGCACAAGAATTGGCACTTTAAAGATAATGCTCAGACGAAGAAATTACGAAACAGAAGCGCACTGTAGAGCCAATAAAGAAAAGCCAAAAGATAAGTGCTTAGTTTATATGAAAAAGAAAAAAAACTTTAAAAAATCTTTTAGAACTAAGACTAATGAGGAGGCAAATTCTCTAAATAGCACTGAAAAATCGGTGCTGAAAAAAACTGACTAGATGACCACTGGAGTGATAAAGGCATGACCCCCTCTCTTATCTCCTTGTGGCCACTGACCCCTAAGAGGTGGAAGTGACATTACATACCAGGCTCTATCACAGCTGCAGATATAATGACCATTTCTCTTACAGCTGCTAGCAGGTCCCTAGAGTAAGCCAGTGGTTGGTACAGTGGATTGTACTCAGGCCCATATCACACTCTAACTAGTACACTTGTGGTGGAAAGTGTGTGCCCCAACACCACAAAATACCTATTGAACCCATATATAGGTGATACCTGCAGGCATAAGGGCTATTCTAGTGTTTTGTCATTCCTGGAGGGCTCACCATAAAATATAAGAAGGTTATGATGTGATGTGTACCTGGGACCTTTTATGTGAAGTTCACTGCAGTGCCCCCTAGGCTGCCCCACTGCTCTGCTGTGATGTGTGTATGGCCAGCCTAGTAAGAATACAGACCCCCCAGACATCCCAATGGCTTATTTTTGTATTTTTCCCTTGGATGTTTTTTGTTTGAAAATGGTCCTTAAAGAAAGATGCACTGAACACAAAATTGTCTAAAATAGGATGTTTTTTTTACCAAAAAGATAGACTCCTTCTGGTTTGAAAATGACCATGTTTGGCACTGGATTTTTGGATTTTTTTTTTTTTTTTTTTTTGCATCTTTTATAAATACTAAGTTTTGTTATAGCAATGATTACACCCTAATCAACAGATTTTTGATAGCCAACATCAAATCTACCATTATTGTTCGCTTTCCTTGCAGCACCAGTTGGACTCATCTGATAGTCCTCAGCTTCACCCACACAATAATATTATCGAACAAAAAACATATATACTAAACTAGCAGAAAAAGCAGTCCTGATAGAATAAAGTCATCCCCTTTCCCACCCCTGCTGAAGCAGAATTTATGCAACCATTCAGAGTGACACACAAGTAGAGAAAGTATGTAGAACATTGTTCATAGAAGAATTTGGCAGAGCCAATCTGAAACTGGTATACCGGTGTTAACAGTAAAACTCTTGTTTCGCTAAGGGGTCCTTTTACAAAGGCACACTATCATTTTTTAGCACGTGCTAAACATTAGAGTTGCCCATATATTTCTATGGGTGTCTCTGTCATTTAGCACGCACTAATCATTAGCGTGCACTAAAACTGGTAGCGTCCCTTTGTAAAAGATCCCCTACATTTCCTCCAGTCTCTTCTGCAAGTGAAAGACAATAATCAGGTCCAGGAAGATCACCGCAGTGTGGAGACAAAGGCAGTTGTGCTAGTAGTTTATGCAATGCCTCCTCTGGATCTGTACATCAGAAACATTTTAAGAGAACTGCATCTGTTTGTGAACATCTGATATAACTTAAGAACATCCTCTTCTTTTTCTTGAAAGGAGCAGGAAGATTGAGGGGTGGCACCAAACTATTTTGTCACGAACGCCTATGTTTACTAAGGTACGCTATGGGCACGTTAGCATTTTTAATGTGCATAAATGGTGTACATGCGTTAAACACTAATGCACCCATAGAAATGTATAGGCACGTTAGCATTTAATGCGCCTTAAATTTAAGGGCATGTTAGAAATGCTAGCGCACCTTAGTAAACATACCCCCAAATTTGTAAATTTCTGAAGCTTGTCATGCAAATGGACCAAAACTGAAAGAAAAAATTAAAGGAAATTAATACATTCGGGTCATTTGAGAACATCTCCACATGAATATAGTGACATTTACATGTATATTTATGTTTATTTGAGCTTGATATACTGTCTTTCAAAATGTGAACCAAGGCAGTTTACAAAAATTAAAATAAAACAAGAAAATGGGAAAGGAACTACAACTTACTCATAAGAAAGGAAAGAGTAAAATCTACAAGGAGAAGGAAGAACGGCAAAAGGAAGGGACAAGAGAGTAGAGGAGGAGCTATGCCGGCGGTGAGTGTAAGTCATTCCGCTTGAGTGTCACTGCCGTATGCTAAGGAGAAAAGGTAAATTTCAGAAATTGGCAACTCATGTAATGTTGATTTCAGAAAGCTGCTATTTCCATGTGTAGGCTGTAATTCAGAAATTTCAAGAAGGTGTACGTTGGCCAGGGTTTGAGTGAGCAGGGCCAGCCCAACCATTAGACAGGACTAGGCAGTCACCTAGGGCAGCAGTTTCAGAAGGTGAGCACCAAAGACCACCTACAATCAAAGCAAAACAATATTGGTGGGGGGAGGCTTTCAAGAGCCTGACTGAGTGTCGGTGTGAGAGACGATCTCCAGCAATCAGTCAATTATATTCTCCATCCATCTTAAATAAGTTTCTATACCTTTTTGAAGATGCTACAAAACAAACCTGGTAAGATCGAAGTGGCTTTTGCAGTGGCATCAGGTGTCAAACGGCAGAAATCAGATCCACCTTTGTCCCTGTATATAGGACAGAGAAACCAGTGGTGCATAATATGGCAGACATCAAGGATTAAACAAGAAATCTTGCAAGTTAATGATAAGCTCGAGAAATCTGATGGAAGAGTAAGTGCCCTTGAGAAGAAACCCCAAATGCTAGATGAGATCACCAAGCAACAAAAGGCGGAAGACGCAGGCTATAGGAGCTGGTGGAACAGCCTACGAACCATTGGCCTTGCGTAAGGTACCAAAGGCTCTAACCCAATTCAATTCTAGAAGGCTGTTACTGAAGATACTGGACCTGCACGTTGAACATCCCTTTGAGATCTGGTGCATCAAGTACCTACAAAAATGATGAATAGACACACATTACTGTGTCCATTGATATTAAAAATCCTCAGATTTCCCTAAGTTGTGGATATACTTGAAAAAGCTACATCTCAGTGTAAACTAGTATGACAAGCAGTGGCGTAGCCACAGATGGGCCTGGGTGGGCTGGGGCCCACCCACTTAGGGCTCAGGCCCATCCAACAGTAGCACATGGTAATGAAAATGTTGCTCTCCACAATACTGGCACCTTTGTATGCTCAGTTTTCAGCACATGCATGCTGCAGACTACCAAGGTGGAGACTGGAGAGAAGCATTTTCCTACCAGCTGAGATATTTTTTTGATGTGGGGGTGGGGGAGAGAACATTTGGTGCCCACCCACTTCTTGCCTAGACCCACCCAAAATCTGCTGTCTGGCTATGCCCCTGATGACAAGCAGACAGAACTTGGACCAAATTCGAACTACTATCAGAAGACCTCATCTCTGAAACACTTAAAAGATTTGCCAAATCCCACTGCAAACTAGACACATGCCCAAACAACCTCATAAAATCAGCCCCTCAACAATTCATAATAGACCTAATGAACCACGTAAACTTCATGCTACAAAACGGACTTTTCCCTAAAGAAAAAGGAAAACTTTTACTCACCCCAATACCCAAAGATACAAAGAAAAGCGCAAGCGAAATAACCAATTACAGACCAGTAGCATCCATACCACTTATAACCAAAATAACCGAAGGAATGGTAACTAAACAACTAACAAACTATCTAAACAAACACTCAATACTGCATGATGCCCAATCAGGATTCCGGTCAATTCACAGCACAGAAACAGTATTAATTACCCTTATGACTAAATTTAAACAAATGATTGCAACCGGCAACAATATACTCCTCCTACAATTTGACATGTCAAGTGCCTTCGACATGGTTGACCACGGAATCCTATTACACATACTTGAATATTTTGGCATTGGAGGAAATGTCCTAAACTGGTTCAAGGGGTTCCTAACCCAGCGGTCATATCAAGTCACATCGAATTCAACCACGTCTGCTACATGGACACCTGAATGTGGAGTACCACAAGGATCACCCCTCTCACCAACCATTTTCAACCTAATGATGATCCCCTTGGCAAAACTCCTATCAAACCATAACCTCAACCCATATACCTGTATATACGCCGATGATGTAATAATATACATCCCTTTCAAACAAGACATTAAAGAAATCTTCAGTGAAATCAACCAAAGTCTACACATCATGAACACCTGGGCAGATGCATTTCGCCTGAAACTAAATGCAGAAAAAACTCAATGCCTGATACTCACTTCCCAGTACAACACAAATGAATTCACCGCCATAAACACACCAAAACTAAACCTTCCAATCTCAGAAACGTTAAAACTCCTTGGAGTCACTATCGACCGCCACCTAACACTTGAAACTCATGCAAACAACACAACCAAAAAGATGTTCTACTGCATGTAGAAACTGAAAAGAATAAGACCATTCTTGCCAAGATCCGTCTTTCGCAGCCTAGTGCAATCCCTCGTACTCAGCCATCTGGATTACTGCAACTCACTATACGCAGGTTGCAAAGAGCAAATACTGAGAAAACTCCAAACAGCCCAGAATACAGCAGCCAGACTCATCTTCGGAAAACCAAAATATGAAAGTGCAAAACCCTTACGAGAGAAGCTACACTGGCTCCCACTCAAGGAATGCATTACTTTTAAAGTATGCACATTAGTCCACAAAATCATTCACGGTGAAGCCCCAGCCTACATGTCTGATTTAATAGACTTACCACCCAGAAACGCTAAAAGATCATCCCGAACTTTCCTCAACCTCCACTTCCCTAATTGCAAGGGCTTGAAATACAAGGCGCTGCATGCGTCAACCTTTTCTTACATGAGCACGCAGTTCTGGAATTCACTGCTGCGCAACCTGAAAACGATCTACGAGCAAACCACCTTCCGCAAACTACTGAAGACCCATCTTTTTGAGAAAATTTACGGAAAGAACCAAAACACATAAAGCCCACACTCACTGTTCAGTAATGCATCATTACAGCCACTCTGAATTCTCATCCCCCGTAATCTCACCTTCTCATCCCCCGTAATCTCACCACACTCATACCTTTACTCACAGAAAATGTATACCAAATGCTTTCCTGTTATTATATATTGCCCCTTTTAGTTCCCGTTGTTTCCTTTCCATTGTTTCAATGCTCTTTTCCATTGTTATATTCCTTAATGATACTTGACTTTGTCTCGCATAATTCCTCACAATGTAATCCATAACCGAGTTGTAACAAATTGTATTTCCATCTTTCATAATGTATTGTAAGCCACACTGAGCCCGCAAAAAGGTGGGAAAATGTGGGATACAAATGCAATAAATAAATAAAAAATAAATAAATATTACTTCAGACTTCACTAAGTGGGCCTTTTACAAAGGCATGGTAGCGTTTTTAGCGCATGCTAACAATAAGAATGCGCTAAACACAAGAGTTGCCCATATATTCCTACTGTGCCTTTGTAAAAGACCCCCTAAGAGTACAGCTGACAAATACAGAAAGTTTTAGAACTCCAGCTTCCATGTTTTGGATTGCTTGTGCCTGCGAGGATGAAAATTACTTACCAGAACCACTCAAAGGGACTCTTTTACAAAGGCATATAGGCAACTATGCTCTTCCAAAGCACGTCGAATTGGCACTACCGCCCGGCTACCGCATGCCCTGGGTGGTAATTCAATTTTCTGTTTTCCACAGTGTAGCACTTACACGGCAGTAATCGGAAGTATATGCGCACTAGCCACTTACCTCCCGGTTGGCATGTGAGACCTTACCACTAAGTCAACGGGTAGCGGTAACGTCTCAGCCTGAAAATGGACGCGCGCTGGTTTTAATTTTGCTACGCATCCATTTTCAGGCACAAAAAAAATGCCTTTTTTCCAGGTGCGCTGAGCAAATGGACCTGTGCACATCCAAAACACGCACCTATACCAGTGCAGGCCACTTTTAGGCGAGCCTTAGTAAAAGGGCCCCTATCCATTTGAACTGTAAACATTTATAGAAGACCAAGAAGTATTGATACAAATGGCTAGTTGACACTGGCACTACATTCCCTGTGCAATTACAAATGGCCGGTGGTGTCTTCTACTCTACGATGGCTATTTAATCTTCAAGAGACCACTTCATGTGATACTCATCTCTCCTCTTCATGTTGGATGATACAGAATAAGTGGATACGGAATAAAATAGAAGCATATTGAATACATGTTTCAAAAGAGTAAGCAGGAAAACTTAATGTGCCCAAGAATCTTACCTAGCAGCTCTGCCTTTTAACTAACCTTGATGCCAAGAAAGTGAATAAAAAATCCAGCGTACATCTCAGTGACAATACAGTGACATCACCTAGGTATGTCGGAAAATTTATAACGTTGGATAAGCGAAGATCAGATAAGAGAGACTTTCAGGCTTATTTTCGAAAGAGAATGGTGCCCATCTTTCGACGCAAATCGGGAGATGGGCGTCCTTCTTCCTGTCTCTTCATGTTCAAGTGTACAGCACTGCGTACATCTAGTAGCGCTATAGAAATGATAAGTAGTAGTAGTAGGGTCGCCCAAATCGGCATAATCGAAAGCCAATTTTGGCCATCCTCAACTGCTTTCCGTCGCGGGGACGACCAAAGTTCACAGGGGTGTGTCGGAAGTATAGCAAAGGCAGGACTGGGGCGTGCCTAACACATGGGTGTCCTCGACCGATAATGGAAAAAAAAAGGGAGTCCCTGATGAGCACTTGGGTGACTTTACTTGGTCCATTTTTTCTTGCGACCAAGCCTCAAAAAGGTGCCCTAACTGACCAGATGACCACCGCAGGGAATCGGGGTGACCTTCCCTTACTCCCCCAGTGGTCACTAACCCCCTCCCACCCTAAAAATAAATTAAAAATATTTTTTGCCCGCCTCTATGGCAGCCTCAAATGTCATACCCAGCTCCCTGACAGCAGTATGCAAGTCCCTGGAACAGTTTTAGTGGGTGCAGTGCACTTCAGGCAGGCGGACCCAGGCCCTTCCCCCCTACCTGTTACACTTGTGCTGGTAAATGTGAGCCCTTCAAAACCCACCAGAAACTCACTGTACCCACATCTAGGTACCCCCCCCCCCTTCACCCCTTAGGGCTATGGTAGTGTTGTAGAGTTGTGGGTAGTGGGTTTTGGGGAGGGGGGTTGGGGGGCTCAGCACACAAGGTAAGGGAACTATGCACCTGGGAGCAATTTCTGAAGTCCACTGCTGTGCCCCTTAGGGTGCCCGGTTGGTGTCCTGGCATGTCAGGGAGACCAGTGCACTACGAATGCTGGCTCCTCCCATGACCAAATGGCTTGGATTTGGTCGTTTCTGAGATGGGCATCCTCGGTTTCCATTATCGCCGAAAATCAGGGTCAACCATCTCTAAGGACGACCATCTCTAAAGTCGACTTAAATTTCTTGATTTGGGTGTCCCTGACCGTATTATCGAAACGAAAGATGGGTGTCCATCTTGTTTCAATAATACAAGTTTCCCCGCCCCTTCGCCAGGACGTCCTGCGAGGACGTCCTCAGAAAAACTTGGGCACCCCTTTCGATTATGCCCCTCTTTATGTACTTCCAAAATAATGAGACTGAGTCTATCCCATATCACGTTGTGTGGGATGCATATAAAATCTACATATTTAAAAAACCTCACAAATTCTGCTCAGTTTGGAAACTGAACTTAAACAATTTGAATCTATTTGTATTAAACACTTTACTTGGCCCCTTTTTCTTCAACTATGGAAAAAAAAAGTTTAAATATAATGCTATACGTGCAGAAAGGACAGGCATAGCCATCTCTATGGAGAGTACTCTGTACTATGAGGGCTGAAATCAAATTGGGAGAATGCTATCTAATTACATTATGATGAAACAGAAAGTTGTTACGATTCAGGCACTCAAATCTGAGGAAAAGTTAACAATTGATCCTGAAGAAATAGCAGCCCAATTCAAAGACTATTTTAACAGACTACATGTACAGCACTAACCTGACTAGTGGAGAGATTAAGAATTCCGTCCAACAAGTAATACCACCTACTCTGAGTCTCAAAGAACATCTCTAAGCCAACCCATATATATAACTGATGCTTTAGAAGCCATTAGAGGGCTTAGGATTGGGAAAGCTCCTGAGGGCCATGGTTTTTCCAGTGAATTTTACAGGACCTTTGGTCAACACTTGGCACCTAAATTATTTTGTCTCTACCAGTCTTTTCTTTCTGATCACCAAATTGCTGGATCCTTCTCTGAAGTAATAATTGTATTCTTTCCCAAGCCAGGATGGGATTCACTTCATACAGAATATTAGAGACACATCTCTTTACAAAATTATGATTGAAAATCTATGCAAAGTTCTTGGCTAGTAGATTAGCTAAAACTATGTCCCATATAATACATAATTTCAGAGTGGCTTTAGTAATGGTCAAATGGCTATGGATAATACTAGGATATTTTGCCATATTTTACAAGCTGCTAAATTGCCCTCTACCCCTATGTGTGTGATGTCCCTCGATGCCGAAAAGGCATTTGACCTTGTTGAATGGAAGTGTCTCTTTAAGACTCTCCTGAAGTTTAACCTAGACTTAGGCTTTATAGAAATGGTCAAGATTCTATATTCCCACCCAATTGCTAAACTACAGATAAAGAGTGTGAAGAAACTGTGTGTTTTTGGGCCTCTACAATGTATTGGATGTTTTCCTGCATTGATTGTGTTCTGAGGTGTATTTCTCCTATTTGGCCAGCAGATGGTGCATGTTTATGCTTAAAGCTGTTACAGAGGACTGACTTGTCTTTCTTTTAGTTGGCACACCAATAATAGGAAGTGCCTATAGTGATGTAACCAGTTTTTATTTGAAACTTGACTGTTCTAGGCTCTGATTGGCCTGGAGTTTGAAATTACCCAGCAGATGCTGGCTGTTGCTTCAGTTTCAGCCTGGGAGGAAAGAGAGATAGATCTCTTTGCTGAGGTTCGGTGAATTATATGTCCTGACCTTCCCAGGTACTATTTAGACAGTAATTAGATGTTTAGTTAGTTTTCTAATTGATCCATTTTTCAATTACTTGTTACTGTTTGCACATTTTTTTGTCCATTGTTCCAAGTTCTGAGAATAAACACATTTGTTTGTTCTGCCTGTCTGGACTGATAAATAATCCTGGTGGTTTGTGTTTTTGGTCTGTGCTTTCTGGGAACTGTGAGACCACTGTGAGTGTGGCTCCACTAACCTAGAAATCACTGAGGATAATTTGAGAGCAGGAGACTCACCCAGAGGTGGTTGTGACCCAGTCAGTGGAAGGAGGGTGCTAGTGTAGAGCACAAGTGGCAGGTGCAGGTGAACCTGAGCTGTGCTGGGGATAGACCCTCTAAGTGGCCACAGGGTAACCCCAGGTGGGTGGCTAGGCATTTCATGACAGAAAGGCCCATAACTTCTCTGTTCTTTCTTTTCAAGTGGACCAGGAAAGGCTGCCCCCTCTTTCCCCATCTATTTAACATAGCTCTAGAGCCCTTGCTGATGCATATATGGCTACAACCGGAAATTTTAAGGGTCAGGATAAAACACTGTGTTACAAAGGTCTCGGCTTTTGCTGATGACATATTACTTTATGTCTCTCACCCATCACAAACAATTTCAAAAATACTAGACCTTTTAAAACCTTTTGGCTTATTGTTGGACTATACTGTTAATTGAGATGAGACTGAAGTAATGCCTCTAAATGTATATTGTGCTATAAACCATAGGAGCCAACTTTTTAAAATTATTGGGGGTGCTAAGTCTAGTGGTAATAACCCCTCCCTGGACACATACAAGGAATTTTCTCAATATTGGGGGTGCTCAAGCACCCATAGAGTCGGTTCCTATGCTATAAACAGTCAGATGATTGCCTTACTAAGAGGGGGTATTCTCCTTTCAGCTGGACACTGCTTACATTCTTTCTCATAAAAATCTGCTGTGTATAACTCTTTACCAATCTAACATAAAGAAATCTACCGGAGATTGTAATATAGTAAGAATACTAATTTATTATTAGCACAGCAAATAAACACTAATTATCTTATACATAGGCAATATTCACATAATTGTCTGTCGCTCATGTCTGTGTGTCAAGCAAAGAATCAGCTACAGATGTTTCATTACTCTGACAGTTATAACGTTCTCCTCATTAGCTCTTGCCTTCCACCCTTCTGTTGATTGGCTATGTCTGTCTCAGACTGATAAGAAATATTCATATAGAAACAGCTCACACAGCCATGCCACTGTGTCCTGAAAAAGAAAATTTCACAAACACTGCATGCTTTCATAAGCCAAGGAATTCCAGGTGCTGCCCACTTATATCCAATTAGGGAGAAACAGGGGTTCATTCAAAATCTTGGTCTGTCTTGATTCCTCCTGGCCAACCACAAACAGATTAAGCAAATCTAACCTCTGCCCCCAGTGGTCACATGTTACTGGAATGCCTTGTCTGTCCCAGCAGTCAGCTTTCCAATGCTGGATCTTTTACCATGGCTACTCTGCCCTCTCCCTCTCCTTTATGACTTCCTCTCTCTGCCTCACTAGATAACGAAACCACAGCTGATCAAGCTGCCCTGGAATGGCTTCCGGGTTTCTATTAGTATTAAGCAAGCTCAGATATTAGGGCAGAGGCTGTGGGATGGAATAGGGGTGGTAGCCAAGGGTTTTAAAGGTAAAAGGTTCTGCTAGCCCCTGGTTGGTACTTCTACCAATCAGAAACACTAGATTCTACTGTGTCCTTTATTCTACGTGTGAAATAAACAGGGAATAACTAGTAATTCTAATTCCTCCTCCCAGAGATCAGAAGCCAGAAATTGTCACCTGTGTTCCCTTTCAATTTTAAGAGAATCTCAATATCCAATCCCTCCTCTCAGAGATCAGATATGAGATACTGCCCTTCTTTCCAGCTGACAACTTCATAAGCTGGTTCTTTCCCCCTTGGTTATTTCTCCCAACCCTACCTCCCTTTACCAGTTGTACACACTTATATATGGTGCCTGTAGAGAGTTGCACAGGAACAGAAATCCAACCTGTCCCTGCCCATCCCTGCTGGAATCTAAGCCAACCCTCTCCATCCCCATGGGGAATCTAACCCATCCCCGTGGGAATTTAACCCATCCCCACCCATCCCTGCCGCAAATAATCTCCTCCATCCCAGCTCCCAGCTCACCAAGCCTTTGTCGTGCTACAGTCACCTTGCCCCCCCCCCCCCCAGAAAGCCAACTTCTATAAGCAGTAAAAATACTAGTAGAAGTATTTTTTTCTGTTCTGTAAGACAGCAGATGTACAGAGCAGCAGAAAACCAAAGCAGTCCAAATTCCAAAACAAGTAAAGTCAGAAACAACACAGTTTATACATAATTGTTCAACCACCCTTAGGATTCACCTTTGGGATTAAAGAACAAAACCGTGTACATGTAAGGACTGGTTAAGGACTGGATAAATGAATTAAAACAAAGTTTAAAGCAAATGCCCTTAATATGTAATACTTGATGCAGTATTCACATAACAAGCAGCCTGAGTCAACAGATTTATTTTCTACTGAACATAATTAACTTTGTATGAACTTGGCGACTAATAGTGTTCTGAACAGGACAATACTGGAACATTTAGACTGATCACTGATGCTGGACAAAATGTTTGCATGAAGGAAACCCTTCTCTGATTATTCAATACCTTTCTATAAAAAAGTAGTAATAAAAAAGGCAAGTGCATTTATATAATATACCATTGCAATTCACAAAACAAAAGGAGCAAGTTCCCAGATGCCATTTTTTCTTTTGATGTAGGCACAGGGGAAAAAAAAGATTTTAAATGCTCCCAGGTTTCAACTTAATTCATGTTCAATATGGGATATAAATATCACAAATAAGCAAATTGATAGATAGAAACTCTGAATGTTGCACATCTGATTCTCATAACATGATGTCTGTTTTAGTGGCCCTTTACCAGGAGAAAAAAAATCTCTGTATGAATATAACACATGCTAGGGTGTCCCTATAATCAGCCCCTCCAACTAACACATTGATTACAATTTATTACAAATTACTACTCTACCTATGAAAAGTTATTCCATCATTATACTTCCTCTGTGTACATCAGTATGATGCACAAACCGGCATATTTAAAAATATAAAGGTGATTAAATAAAAAAGTCACCAATGACGGCGGCACGAGGAAGGAGAAACACTCACCCTTTTACCTCCCCTCCGACTCTGGGTGCCCTCCAGGAACGTAGCTCGAGGCAGCCTGGTGGTCTAATAGCTTCTTGGGGGCAGGAAAGATTCCCACTCTTTTCTGTCTGGTACCGCGGTGCTGATCCTCTCCTTCAGTGGAAGTCTCGCGAGGCTGCTGTCGGAAGTCTCGGCAGCCATGTTAAAAGAGCACAGAGGAGAGGATCAACGCCGCAGCAGTGGGCAGGGAAGAGTAGGAATCTTTCCTTCCCCAAAGAAGCCACTAGACCACCAGGGTACCTTGAGGTATGTGACCGGAGGGCACCCTGCGCTCGGGAGAAGGAAGGCACTTCCGTGGGGATCCCACAGGATCTAGATCCAATCCTACGGGATTCCCACGGACCCGGATCCATCCACGCGGAATCCCTGCAGGATTCCTGCGGTACCCTCAGAAATCCCGCTATCCCCGTTCCCGTGCAGCTCTCTACTGTATATATGTTTGAACATGCCCAGAACATGCAAGTCACAGTGACAAGTGACATATGGAAAAACAAGTTTATTTTTGTTTTTCACATTTTTAGGATAAACAGGTGGTTCTTCTGCAGGGTAACCTGCCCTCAACCCTCAAAACAAGGGGGGTAGGTGTCCCTTTGAAAATTTCTTATCAAAGGCAGCCCAACTTGTTCTGTGCAAATTCCTAGAATCTGAGCTCACAGCTCTGAACTAACAAGCATAGCTGGCTTTTTTCCATCAGAAACAGACACATCAGACAAAACTCCTAGGCCTTGCTGCCTCAATATTAAAGAAAAAGAAGTCAATTAAAAATGTCTATATTCCAATTAAAAATACCCCCCCCCCCCCCCAATTTAGCCTTACAGTGCTTCTTCCATGATTACCTCATTTGCATTGAAATGGTGTCCTTCTGAGATGAAATACTTAGGGGATCCTTTACAAAGGCATGGTAGCATTTTTAGCGTGCACTAAACACTAGAGACACCCATAGGAATGTATAGGTGTCTGTAGCATTTAGTGCACACATATTCTTAGCGTGCGATAAAAACGCTAGTGCAACTTTGTAAAAGGACCCCTTAGACATTATGTTTCAGTCTACCTGTGAAGCTTCTATTATAGTTACTGCTGACACACTACTTAGGAAGATACAAACTACATGTAATACTTGGTATCTGCTATGGCTATCATGGAGGGGTATGCTCAAGGTGAGTAAAATGATTATTGCCCCACAGCTTATTTATCCAATTCCCTAGATTTTTTTTATAAACAAGTTAACCAGCTCTGGGGGAGTTGGGATTTCCTGATTTTTGTAAATACGCTATGGCATCTCTACTGAGCGCAGCAACTTGGTGGGTACAGGAGGATCTTGTGAAAGAAATTCTGATTTGGCTAACTGTTGAAAAAGCCATTGTATAACTTCATTCACTTTGTGACGTACTTGCCACCAAAGGTTATTCTAGTGTACAGAAATGGCCAAGCATAATGGTGATACTTGTGGCCTTAAATTAACTTAATACTATTTATTTATTTATTTAGATTTTGCTCACACCTTTTTCAGTAGTAGCTCAAGGTAAGTTACATTCAGGTACTCTGGATATTTCTCTGTCCCAGGAGGGCTCACAATCTAAGTTTGTACCTGAGGCAATGGAGGGTTAAGTGACTTGCCCAAGATCACAAGGAGTAGTAGTGGGATTTGAATTGGCCACCTCTGGATTGCAAGGCCCGTGCTCTGGCCACTCCTCCACTCCTATTTGGCTAGTTTCTTTCTTTTCCACCACTGCTTGTGCAGTGCTGCGTATGCCTTGTAGCGCTATAGAAATGCTAAATAGTAGTAGTAGTAGTAGTAGCACTGCTATCCTACTTAGGCTGTTAATTAATCAATGAGTTGAACAAATAGGCAACCAAAGGAATCATAAGACTGTGTGATACTACAAGAGAAATATGATTTAACCAACACACAAGCATCACTAAGAATCTTGGACTACATCTAACTTCTTTGTCTACCATGTTCCTGATGTGCTTAAAATTTTGCAGGAGGGTGCATTGCTACCTTATATAATATCCAGATTCTATAGGAAACTGCTTGCACATGATCAGAGATGCCCTTTTGTTCTGCATTCTATTTGTGAATCCGAGGTGAATCAACAGTTGACATCAAAACAATGGGGCTTTTATTGGGCAAAGGTTAATAGACCTTTAGCGTCTGACCCTCTGCTACAATCTCTTTTCATTATGATGCATAAGTCCTTCTGGACTGCAGTCAGACAACATTTGATCCAGAAGTCGGCTTCCAACCTTTGCTGGATCTACAGGTATCTTCTCCCATATGCTTTTTGACTGTCCAGACCTCACCACTTACTGTGGGACGCTGTGACACAAATCATCCCATATGCTGTGCCTCTATCCTTCAAACTCCTTATGTTGAGGTCATTGGCTCTACCTGAAAAGGTGTCAATGGATCATAAGAAATTGTTTGACATCATGTTGGCAATAACGATAAAAATTGTTATATCTCATTGGAAGTCCAATGTACAAGTATCACATCGGTGTAATTCTGCTAGGCTAACAGATTTCTGAATGCAAACGTCACCTATTTCGCTATTAAAATATCTGGAAGCCATTTTTAAATTTCTGTGCATAAGCAACCATGCTCTGTGACACTTCTAATTATTTCACAATTGTGCTTCATATACCTTTTCTTTCATTCTACTATCTGATTGTTTTCTCTCTTATATGAATATGGTGAAGTATATTAAGCTCTATTATCTCTCTCTCTCTCTCTCTCTCTTTATATATATATATATATATATATATATATATATATATATATATATATATATAGCCTGTTTTAATTCTGCCACATGCTCTCTTCTATGTTTTTCTGCATAACAGAAACTGGATGTATAGTTTAGTTTTCTGTTATGTTTACTTGTTTAACAATCGATAAAGATTGGAACTTAAAAAAATGCAAAACAATATATTCTGATACCACACAAGCTCAAAGAAACAGCAGGAGGTATGTTTACCAGAGGGACAGATGGGCAGTTTTCAAATAGCCACAATATAGTGATTCCAAAGGTCAAAATTATCACACACTATCAAATTAAAGAGAAAGAAAGAGGCCTCAGTTTTAAAGTCACATTCAACCCAATGGTTGTAATTGTGGTCAATGTCACATCAGTGGTCTCAAAAAGCCTCCTTAAATATTGTAAACTCATAACTTATAGATAATTGTAATGAATTATTATTAATGATGCATATCTTAAAATTTTTCCCAGTCATTCATTCACTGTAGTGTCACTATAGTGTCACCAGCAATGGCCATTGTTTCACCATTCTTGGCCGCTTCAGGGTATATACCAAGGAAACGTTATCTATTCCTACTGCTATTAGCTGGAACTGGTTCCTTCACAGTAGCAAGTAAAAGAAGAAAACAGTCATTGTTGGTGACTGGGAGAATTTAAAGTTATGTGCCATTAAAATATAAATATCTATAAGCTAAGTAAAGATTTTACATTATTTAAGGAAGTTTTAAGGGACCACTGAGATCTTTATCTTCTTATTTAAATTTGACAGTATTTGATCATTTTGACCTTTGGGATCAATATGTTGTGGTTGTTTTAAACATTCTGTGATATCCTAAATCTCTTTATGCCTACCTACATTTGTTTTCAAATAGCCCATGTACATAGATTATTCTGGTAGGGGTGGTGCTGGAGTGATCATGATTCTAGGGGGAGGATCCAAGGCCGAACCTCTCAGTGATACCTTCAGGATCCTGTCAGAAACTGGATTAAAGGGCAACTGACTGAAACTAGGTTTTCTGGTTTCAGCTGAAACTGAATCTGTGGCCCATTCACTGCACAGTTTTGGCCAAAACAAAAGCTGAAACTGAAACTGGAGTGGCATGGCCCCCCTCCCATCCAAAGCTGGCTGCTTTCCCCCTAGCTCCCATGACAGAAAGCTGGTCCCCCTGCCTCCTAACAGAAAGTTGCCACCGCTCCCATCTCGACAGAAAGTTGCTGCTGTCTCTGACCAAATGTGTTGCCCTCCTACCACCTGTAGACCCTTTCCAGGCCTATCTTAGAAGCCCTGGTGGTCTAACAATCTTCAGTCACTTCTGCCCATACTGGCTCCACATTCAAAATGGCTACCAAGAACTCCCATGGCAGTCTCTCAAGGCTGCCGCTGGAGGTCACGGCAGCCATTTTGAGATTGGAACTACTTTTGTCTCATTCATTGGTACTCCACTACCCCTACTCAGAAGGATGTCTACTGTCTTGATCTTGTCTTCTCCATCTGCTCACTCTCCAGTTTCTGTATCTCAGTTCTCCCCCTCTCTGACCATCATCTAATAACTTTCACACTTAAATACCCTCTCATCAGTCCCATCCAATCTCCATCAATACATTTAGGAATCTTCAGGTTATTGACTTTTGCACTCTCTCCACCAGTGTTCCATCTCTCTTCTCAACCACCACGTTATCCAAGTCAGTCAGTGAAACTGTCTCTTCCTATAATACTATTCTCTCCTCTGCTCTGGATATTCTTGCTCCTCCCATTCCCCTTTCTATAAGGCGTACCAAACCCCAACCTTGGCTGACCTCTAGAATCCGCTACCTACAGTTCTTTGCCTGATCTGCTGAACACCTTTGGCTGCAATCCCATGCCCATGCTGACTTCATACATTTCAAATTCTTGCTGACCTCCTTCCAGTCTGCTCTTTCACTTGCCAAGTAGGACTACTACATCCACTTGGCAAACTCTCTTGGCTCAACCCATGATGTCTCTTTGCCACACTGAATTCTCTCCTCAAAGTGCCTTCACCTCCAACCCCCCTTCTTCCCCTTCTCCCCAGACTATGGTTGAGTATTTTCATGACAAGATTCACAAGATTAATCTTGAGTTCTCAACCAAGTTATCTCCACCTCTCCTTCCCCCAGTCCATTCTGTCAATCATCTTTCAACCCCTGCCCCCTTTTCTTCCTTTTCTGAAATCACTGAAGAGGAAACTGCACATTTTATTTCCTCCTCCAAACTGACTACCTGTTCCTCTGATCCTGTTCCCACACATCTACTCATCATTCCTTCTATCTGTCTTAACCTCAACCTTACACTCTCCACTGCAACTGTTCCTGATGCCTACCACCATGCTATAGTTACCCCTCCTCAAAAACCTTCATTGGACTCTAACTGCCATCCCAACTATCACTCCTTCTCCCTCCTCCATTTCTTATCCAAGCTACTTGAACGTGCTGTCCATCACCATTGTCTTGACTTTCATCTCAAGCTATACTTGATCCACTTCAAATTGGCTTCTACCCTCTACATTCAACTGAAACAGCCCTTGCTAAAGTCTCCAGTGACCTGTTTCTGGTCAAATCCAAAAGTCTCTATTCTATCCTCATCTTTCTTGATCTATCTGCTTCTTTTGACACTGTTGATCATTACCTACTCCTTGATACGCTGTCCTCACTTGGATTATGGAGCTCTGTTCTTCCTTGGTTTTCTTCTTATCTTTCCCATCACGCATTTAGTGCATGGTATGGTGGATCCTACTACTACTACTTATCATTTTTATAGCACTACTAGACATACGCAGTACTGTACATTGGACATGAAGAGAAAATCCCTGCTCAACAGAGCTTAAAATCTAATTAGAACAGACAAACAGGACAAATAAGGATTAAGGGAATTACTAAGGTGGGAATGATAAAACATGGGTGCTGAACAAGTGAGTAAGGGTTAGGAGTTAAAAGCAGCATCAAAAAGGTGGGCCTTTAGCCTAGATTTTAAGACGGACAGAGATGGAGCTTGACGTACCGGCTCAGGAAGTTTATTCCAGGCATATGGTGCAACAAGATAAAAGGAATGGAGTCTGGAGTTAACAGTGGAGGAGAAGGGTGCAGATAAGAGAGATTTACCCAATGAACAGAGTTCCCGGGGAGAGATAAGAGTGGAGAGGTACTGAGGAGCTGCAGAGTGAATGCACTTGTAAGTCAATAAGAGGAATTTGAACTGTATGCGGAAACGGATAGGGAGCCAATGAAGCTAAGAAGGCTTTCCTGCTTAATTGTGTAGGTCTAGCCACATCAGGAAAAATATAAATCTACTGACCACAAAAAGCAACATGTTTCGTAGGAAATATAACTTTAATATAGAACTCTTCTGAAGCTCAGTTTGAAAAGTAACCAAAAAGATGGCACAAGTTTCTTTATTGTCCTGAGAGGACTCAAGAAACATAGATATATCCAACTAGCTGGAGGACAAAGGGGCTCCAAAGTCCCTTCCTCTTCCTGAACTTCCCTGCTGCTCTAGGAATATAATAATGGTTGTCCACAGTAAAACCACTAACTGTGGATACAGCAATACATTCAATTTTTTAAAATCATTCCAGAGGAGCTAAGCAATGTAGCTTAGGAAAATTCAAAAACAAAGGTTCGTAACTCACATTAAATTTTCCAAATGAGTGTAATCAGCCAATAAATCCTTAACATTAGATGAAGCAACAGCTTGCAAAGTATTAATGTGAGATGTGGCTTTAAGCATTCAAGAAGTAACATCGTACAATATTCTATCATGATCAATTTCTTAACTGCTTTTTTAGAAAAATCACAACAGTTTTTCAAACTCCCCAGAAGGACAGACTCTGGCCTAAGTACAACTGTTTAAACATCCTTTAATGGAATTTCAGACCCTTGAGAGATCCCAGTACTCTTGATTGACAAACCTAAGTCAGTTGGAAAACAGCCATTGGAATTGGAACCACATTTTCAAGACCACCCTCACCTTGCATATTACTGGAGTCCTGGGCTGTTATTATAGGAGATAAACTGCTGGGGGATTAGATGAAATAGTAAGTTGAAGAAGCTTCAACAGCAGAAAGTGTATTCATAGAATCCAGAAATGCAGTCGCACGAACTGATTTCAAATGTTGATCCATAGGCCCTTTAACAAGAGCCAGTGTACATTGTACCACATAATGCTTAAGGCTATGTATGTGACTAGCATTATGTGACACTATTTAAGGCTATGGAATTCATTTTCAAAGGAGAAAAACGTGGCATAAATCTGCATTTGGACGTTTTTCTCACAAAAACATCCAAATTGGTATTTTTAAAACCAATTTTTATAAGTTTTTCTATGAAGTCCATCAGAAGTGCATTCAAATCACAAGGGGGCATGTCAGGGGCATGTTAAGGGTGGTATCTGGGCATTCCTAACCAAGTGTTAGGAACGCCCAGAATCACCCTTAACACCCCCCTTAACATGTTTTTCAGCCATAATGGAACAAAACAAAACCGTCTAAGACTAAAACTAAGACATTTTGAGCTAGACCTGTTTTTATAATGAATAAGGCACAAAAAGGTGCCCTAAATGACCAGATGACCACTGAAGGGAATCAGGAGTGACCTCCCCTTACTCTCCTAGTGGTCACTAACCTCATCTCACCCCCCAAAAATGTGATGAAAAACATTACTTGCCAGCCTCTATGCCAACCTCAGATGTTATACTCAGGTCCATTAGAATAGTATGCAGGTCCCTGGAATAGTATAGCGGCGGGTGCAGTGCACTGCAGACAGGTGGACCCAGGCCCATACCTCCCCCTACCTGTTACACTTGTGGAGGAAACTGTGAGCCCTCCAAAACTCAGTAGAAACCCACTGTACCCACATATAGGTGCTCCCTTGACCCGTAAGTGCTATTGTAGTGGTGTACAGTTGGGGATAGTGGGTTTTAAGTGGGTTTTGGGGGGCTCATCAGACAAGATAAGGGAGCAATGGTGAAATGTGTATCTAGGTACATTTTATGAAGTCCAGTGCAGTGCCCCCTAGGGTGCTCTATCGATTTCCTGAGATGTCTGGGGGACCAGTCTACTAAAAATGCTGGCTCCTCCTATATCCTAATGGCTTAATTTTGTGCGTTTTGTACTTGGATGGTTTTTGTTTGAAAATGGACCAAAGAACAAAACGTTCAAATCACAAAACTTTGTTCAAAACAGTATTTTCAGGGGGGGGGGGGGGGGGGGGAGACATTTTTCTTTTTTGAAAATGACCTTTCCTATTCAGATTTTGGATGTTTTTTGGAAAACATCCAAAGTCAGACTTAGACGTCATATCGAAAATGCTCCTTAACATATGTGACTACTGATTTCTGGGATACGCAGCATAAAATGTTTTGTACTTTTTTGGGATCTTGCCAGGTATTTGTGACCTGGATTGGCCACTGTTGGAAACAGGATGCTGGACTTGATGGACCTTTTGTCTGTCCCAGTATGGCAATACTTATGTACTTATGTACTAATATAAAAAGTAGAGTGCGGCTAATTACTGCCTGAGCCCTTACCACCAGCTATTTACATGGCGGTAAGCGCTCACGTGTTACTCATGCAGTAAGGAAGCACATGACAATCTGGCCACACTGCCGATTACTGCGGGGAACACCCCAGCAGTAGAAAATAGAAAGTTTCTACCACAGGAAACAGTGCTCACCAACTTTGGAATTACTGCTGGGCACCCATGCTATCATGGTTGATTTGGTGAGTGCTAACCACGCAATAGCCCTACCACATCTTAGTAAAAGGGACCTTCGAGTTCTTCCTCTTTAAAGAAAGAAATATAGAAAGATTGTGGGGGAAAAAAGCATCTCATTTGCTTCAAAATATTGCTGTTCTGTTTTAAACTGATTGTCATGAAAGACAAATATATGCAATAATAGGGGACAGCTTTTCAAACAATTCATTATACATACGATTGTGTGCTTCACTTACTTAGAAATGCTGTTCCTTTCTTGACATAATTTTGTAACACTGCATAAATTACCAGAAGATATGACATTTCCCTTAGCAATTTCCTCATTCCCTTCTGCCTTCAATCATCTCTATACCCTGTCTTCAAAGCACAGCTTATTCTATTTCCTTATGTTATGGCCTGCTACATAAACGACAGAAAAATATTTAGACTGAATTTAAACTATTTGAATTATTGAGATGCATAATTACATATGTGTGTAAAATAGCCTTAGAAATCTTCGAAGCAATCAGCCCCTTAGTATTTTTCTAGTGTGTCACCATGGTTAAGATAGGGCCAACCACTGCCATTACCACAAGAATTAAATGTCCCCTATGGCTGCCTGTAGGGGAAATTGTAGCTATTGATTTGCAAGGAGGATTACATACTATTTTTTTTTAACAGTCACTTTTAACCTAATATCACAAACTACAAAGACTGAAAGATTTCTGATCCAATGAGCATGACAGATTTTTTTTCCCCAGAGGCAATATGTCTTCACCAGAGTTCCCTTTCATGATAGGCAAACAGTCAACAGTATGAAATGTTTTTATAACAATAACCAGTCTTTTGTGCCTCATGAAAGTGGGGGAGCTGCTTCATTGGGAACACATGGCATCAAAACCTTCCCCATAGGGAATATAATTTTTGGTTTGCTGTGATTCAAGACTTCTTGATGTGGATAGTTCAGCTGATTATGTTGTGTTGCTGGGTGTGGGGAGTTATGTTGGATCGGAGGAATAGGCTTTTTTGAAGAGGTGAGTTTTAAATGATTTCCTGAAGTTTAGGTGGTCATATATTGTTCTCACAGCATGCAGGAGTCCATTCCATAGTTGTGCGCTCATGTAAGAGAAGCTAGATGCAAATGTTGTTTTGTATTTTAGCCCTTTGCAGTTGGGATAATGTAGGTTTAGGTATGATCGCACTGATCTGGATCTGTTTCTAGTTGGTAGATCTATGAGGTCTGTCATGTATCCTGGGACTATGTTGAGGTCATTGGCTCTACCTGAAAAGGTGTCAATGGATCATAAGAAATTGTTTGACATCATGTTGGCAATCATGATAAAAATTGTTATATCTCATTGGAAGTCCAATACAGTGCAATCTGCATAAGTGCAAGGGTCTGGGACCAAAGAAATGCATGCAGTTAACCGGAGTGTGCACTTAACCGTTGTGACCCAAAGAAGCTTGACATCCGATAAACATATGTACAGTACTGTTTATTATTATACATACAGTATACAGTCTCCGTTAACTGACGTTAGGCTTACTTGAAGTAAACCTGAGGAAATACTTCTTCACGACAAGGGTGGTGAATTTGTGGAATGGCCTCCCAATAGAACTGGTGGAGATGAAAACAGTATCTGAATTCAAGAGAAGTTGGGGCAAGTACATAGGATCTCTAAGGGAGTGATAGGGAGAGTAGATGGCATGGATAGGCAGAATAAATAGGCCATATGGTTTTTATCTGCCTACATTTTTCTGTGTTTCTACGTAATATTCATCAAGACAACAGTTTAAAAGGGAAAGCAGCTACAGGAAACCCAGCCTGTTGGCAGGAGAGGTGGCTACACAAACCTTGATCCTGTGCTCCTTCCTGGTTGTGTAGGCAGAAAACTGCATACTAGAAGTGAAAGACTGTTAAGCGTGGTTTACTGCCTATATAACCTGGGAAACAGCATGGCATTGGGGTTTGTATAGCTGCATTTCCCGTGGGTCCAACATATGTCTCTCTCTATCTTCTCTCTCTCCCTCACTGCCCAAGGTCTGGAATCTACCCCTCCCCCAGCCTCCTCCCCATAGTCTGGCATCTCCCCCTGCTCTTCCTGGTTCCCTCACCTGTAGTCTTTCATCTCTTCTGTCCCCTTGCCCCTGCAGATCCAGCATCTCTTCCTCAGCTCCCCCCCCCCCCCCCAGCCAGCCCAGCAACTCTCCTTCTGCACCCTGCCAGTCCAGCACCTCTCCCTCAGCCCCTCTGCTAGTCCAGATCATCTCCCTCAGCACCTCCCCTGTCGGTTCCACACATTTCCCTCAACCCACCCCTGCCAGTCCATCACCTCTCCTTCAGCCGCCCCCCACCACCACCTGCCTGCCAGTCTAGCACCTCTCCCTCAGCCCCCTCCCCACTGCAGTCAAGAACCTCTTCCCCAATTCTCCTCTCCCTGCGAGTCTTCTACTTCTGCCTCCCTCAGTCCCCACCCCCTTCAAACCTAATTACTTGTCCAGTAGCAGCAGTTCTAACACTATGCCTGGCCTGTTTTGGAGCCTTTTCTCTGCTGCATCCCACTGCAATGATGCAAACTTCCTGTTTATGGGGAGGAGGTAGGATATGGCAGAGAAAAGGCTCTAGGTCAGACCAGGTATTGTGTTAGCAATTACGTTTGAAGGGGGAGGGGACTAAGGGAGGATGAGGCAGAAGTACTAGACTTGCGGGGTGGGTCTGTGAGAAAGAGACATTGGACTCACGGGAGGGGGGGAAGAGTTGAGACAGATGCTGCAACTTTAAATGAAGAAAAATAACAGTGCACACCACTGGAGCTGCTGCTGTGCCTGTGTGCCTACCCCACATGACATACCTCCTGGTGACATACCAGTTGAGAACCGCTGCTCTAGATTGACCTTTGAATTTCAGATAAATGAACTAACTAGAAAATTCTTTTTCAAACTGCATCGACTAAGAGCTACTCACTCTTCATTAAGGGCTTCTTTTACAAAGCCTGCACTAGCGATTCCTACTTGGCAAATGAGAGGAAGCCCAATCAATTCCTATGGGCTTCCTCTCATTAGACACATGGGAATTGCTAGTATGACTTTGTAAAAGAAGCCCTAAGTGCTCAAATTCTCAGTCTATTCTACTCCTCCAGTTAGACTATTGTAGCTCTCTGTATAATACTTTTCCTGTTAAGCTACAAAAAAAATTGCAACTTTTACAGAATAGCTTGTTTTTTAAATTAGGAAAATTTGAAAGAGCCACTCCATTTCTGAATAGTCTTCATTGGCTTCCAATAAAGTCACCTATGGACTTTAAAATAGCTTGCTTAGTCTTTAATCTTTCTGTTTACTAAGCAGCGCCGTGCACTAATGCTGACACAGCCCATTCACTTTGAATGAGCTGTGTCGGCATTGCCATTCAGCAGCTGCTAGAGCGGCTTGGTAAACAGGGGGGTAAGTGTTTTCATGGTCAAAATTCTGAAGACCTTCAGCACTTACTAAATTTTTCTGCTAATTAATGTCATTAGAGAAATCTTCAGAAGCTGAATGTAGGTTACCCTTCTGTAAAAAAACAAACAAACATACAATTAAAATTCATATGGGAGCAATCTTTCTCACATCAAGGTGTGAAAGTCTGCAATTATAGTCCTCATCATATTAGACAAATTATATCTTACTATGTTTTTCACAAGCCATTAAAAACTAGGCAAAAGGCATATTAGATAGACAATAGGTATATTAGATATATTTGTTGTGTGTTACTGTTTGTAATTCCCCTCTTTTGTTGAGGATTCTTGCTTTGTAATCCACCTTGCATCCTACAAGCTAAAAATGGAATGTAAGACCTGGAACAGAATGGAATAGAATAGCATTGGGTGCTGATGTTTTTCTTGGCGTCCAAATGTGGGCTCCATTTACTGAATCTAGTCTTTAGTTGGTGCATAAATGTTTTAGAATTGCCCCCTAAATGGGAGAACTGAACCCTTATTGAACAGTACAAACCAATTCATAGTAACAACATAAGAAAATGCAGATGTAAAACGCAAATGGGACCCAACTCCTAGTTCAAGAGAGAACCAAAACACACCTATTCAATACAATGTATATGAATAATATCTGTGGATAGAAATAAGACCTAGAAAGAAAGCAAAGGAAAAATGGATGTTAACCTTGTTTAAAAATGGCATCCATAATCATAAAAATAAAATAATTATCTTGACCAATAGTGGTTCATTAGAAAACGTCATAGAACCAGTATCTCTGTCTACCCCATTTCCTTTAATCTTCACTAATTTGTAATCAAAAATGTCTTTGCTGCATCATAATCAGCAAATATCCATTCTCTCTCAGCAAGAGCTATCATAAATACAGCAGGGAATAAAAGAATAAAAACATCTTTGAGTAACTGAAGTTAACTTGTAGGAAAATACATTTTATATAACAAGAGGCCAATATTCAGCCCGCAGGAGGCAGTCTGCTTAAATGCTGTGATTGATGCTGACTCCGAATATTCAATGTTGTGCCATATCCGGTGACTGGCATTGAAGAGCTGTTTTTTTTTTTATTTTGGCTGGCTCTAACTTAACCGGCTGTGTCAATATTCAGTGCTTGCTGGTTGAGTTTATAGTGGCTACAGATAGGACTGCTATTTAGGTGGTCCTCACGTGCAACTTTCTTCAAATCAATCACCTTACTTTCTAATTCTTCCTACTTTCTTACTCCTCTATATGTTACAACGTTGCCTTACCCTTCACTACCAATTATAATGTTCTAGTACATATTGTGTTGTCATTGCAAGTAGTATACCATGCCATACTTTGTATTGTTGTTCGAATATTTTTACTGCTCTAATTGCCTCCTGCTCATGTTTGATCTATTCTTACTGTACAACGCCTTGAGTGAATTCCTTCAAAAAGGCGGTAAATAAATCCTAATAAATAAATAAATAAAGGGAGTAAGCAAAAAGGTTATCCTAACTTTATCTGGCTAGTTGTCCGATTAGCGGGGCATATTTGGATAGCACTTTCAGGTCAGCAGTGGACCTTTTAATAGGCTGATGTGTGCCCTAGCAGCAGGAGAAAAAGTGAAGGGTAACAAAACAGGTGCCAGAGAGTTACAGAACTATTAGGAAGCATGAATAAAGAATGCACAGTTCACAGATCAAATGTATTTCATATACCACAAATAAAATTGTTTATTATAAAAATTTTATATACCGCCTGGCTTGATCAGATCACGGTGGTTAACAAATGCATATTAATGCGACCACACCTGAGCCATAGATAGAGGACAAAGACATTCACTGCTGTCATCAGCCAAGCATGAAAACTGTGATCCTGAACCAGACTCTGAGTATGCAGAGTATGCAAGGTATTCACTGCAGTGACATACCAAGGGGGGGGGTGGTGGGGGCGGTCCGCCCCGGGTGCACGCCACTGGGGGGGTGCCGCATGCCTGTTGGCCGAGTCCGCTTGTTCCCTCCCTGCTGCTCCCTCTGCGCGGAACAGGTTACTTCCTGTTCCGGGGCAGAGGGAGCAACAGGGAACGAGCAGACTCGAAGCCGACAGGCGTGCGGCCCCCCCCCCCCCCAGCAGGTAAAAATGCACCCGGGGGGGATCGTGCTGCACCCGGGGGGGGTGTAATTTCGCTGGGGGGGGTCGCACTGCACCCAGGGGGGTGTAATTTCACCAGGGGGAGGTCGCGCTGCACCCGGGGGGCGCATCAGCGATCCGCCCCGGGTGTCAGCCAGCCTAGGAACGCCACTGATTCACTGATATGATTAATATGATGACAAGGGGAATTCCACCCTCTATCAGGATATCTGAGGCTGACTTAATCCAATATTTATCGAGAGAGTTATCAGGCCTTGAAGGTCATGACTGATAAGAGATCACATATAAGGCCATGGAAGGGATTCTGCTCAGCACTATCTCTGTGATCCATTTCTGAGTTGTATCACCAGCTGCAGGATCAGGTCCAGCTACCACCACTGTGACGATGAGGACTCTAACGGCATTTGCAGGTCAGATCTTTTAAGAGCTGTGATCACACAGAATATTCCATTCCATTCAAAACTTACATTCCACCATATCTCCCTTGCATTCATTGTAGATTACAAGAGAAGAAAACATCACATTCAGATAGAAGTACATAGCAAAACACACGCACACACAACAAAAGAACATTACAATATCAATCAGAATCAATATCTGAGTTCATAAAAGCCTTCAAGTACTTTCTATAATATTTAAAAGAACTGGTCAAATAACTTTTCAAGCACATGCCTCTAGCACTTTGAAACATTAAAGTGTAAGAGTGAACTGTACAAGAATTCCTACCCAAGGAAAGCAAAAGACAATGGGGGTCTTGTACTAAAGCTTAGCTCGAGTTATCTGCAGCAAGACCCATAGGAATAAAATGGGCCCTGCTGCAGATAACTCGAGCTAAGCTTTAGTAAAAGACCCCCAATGTCTAAATAGGCTTGCTGAGTTTTGACCCATCAAATATTTAAAAAACATACTAGCAATTTTGAACTTTGTAAGAAAGGAGATCAGAAACTAGTGTAATTTTTTAAGGAGTGGAGAAACTCTTTCAGATGTATTCAACTTAAAAATTAATCTGGCTGCTGTGTTCTGGAGTAGCTGTAATTTCCTTAAAAGTTTCACAAACAGGGTAGGCAGCACCTTAGCACTCTCCTTTGATAAGAACATAAGAATAGCCATACTGGGTCAGACCAGAGGTCCATCTAGCCCAGTATCCTGTTTTCCAAACACTGGCCAAGCCAGGTAATGAGTACCTAGCAGAAACCCAAATCGTGGCGACACTCCACATTACAAATCCCAGGGCAAGCAGTTGCCTCAATAGCAGACTATGGATTTTTCCTCCAGGAATCTGTTCAAACCTTTTTTACCTCTGTCCCTCGTGCAGCACTTCTCTCCCTCCTTGCCCCCCTCTATGCAGTACATGTCTCCCTCAATGCTCCCCCAAAGCTGCAGCTTTCTCAATCCTTGCCCCCGATGTAGCACCTCTCTCCTTCCTTACCCCCATGCAGCACTTTTCTCCTTCTTTGCCCCCCCCCCCCCCCCCACAACAACTGCATACATTTTATAAACCCATATGACAAGTTATCCAAGAAGAAGACTGGAATTTATTATGGCCGCAGCATTCTATTGATTACATACGTAGTTTCGTGCAAATATATACATGCATACAATTAACAATATCTAGCAATAACTTATATGTATAGATCTGTCTGTAGCATTTTTTGGCAGGGTGCCTAACCTTCTGAGTCACACAGCTCCACCGAGTTCCACCTTACTCAGGAGGCACATTTCCTGCTCTGCCTGAGGCATATACCATTGACATGCCTAGGTGCAACCATCACATCCTTGATGAGGGGTTGCCGTTAAATCCAATCCCTTTTTAGGCCTTGACTCTCTTATTTGATGCCTTCAGCCTCCCCATACCATAAAAGTCTGAGGTAGGCACCATCAACTCTTGATGCCTTCAGCCTCCACATCCCATAAAAGTCTGAGGTAAGCATCGTCAACTTTATGTTGCGCTGGCACTGGTCCCCTTCTGTAGAAGAGAGGGACTGCCCTTGATGATGACATCACCCATGCCACTTCTAGTATGTGACTCACACTTGACCACTGTTGCAGCTTAAAATTGGTTTAAAACATACTGCTGTGTGCGCAGTTTCACTAGGACCTACTGCCATAGACCAATACAGCGACACCTCGCTTGTCACGGTCTCCCCATCCCCCTACTCCTAGCTGCAGCCATGCCTTAACTCCTGAACAAGCTGTAACCCCCACTGAAGGGTCAGCTTTGCTGTCTATATCCTTAATCAAGTACTTTCAAAGGGACAGATCCCCTATAGTATGTCCCCAACTCATGTACTTGCAATAACTGAAGCTAAGGAGTGTACTGGGAAGCTGCGTGTAAAGCGTCGTTAGGAACTCTAACTCTCACCTCTAGCAACAACCCCGCTTACCCCGCTATATCAGAGTTATACTTGTACATATGTGCATACTACCCCTCCCCCCAATCAGCCAAGCAGTTAACAGGCTGACCCTTGGGTTGTCCAGCGTATTCTATAATTTTGCATAGAAACTGGGGCCAATTCTATCAAGTATGCCCTAATCTAGGCAGACCCCGCAGAACTAGCATGATATAGATAATCAAGTGTGTAGTGTTCTCGCCTCAGTTCCTGAAGACATTTGAATGACATAGCATGAACGAAACTTAAAAACAACAGACATAGGATTCTAATTTGGTACTCCTTTGGTGTGATTGGACAATATGAAGATGATATTGAATATGAAGGTAAAGATGGTGATGATAAATTATGTGGCGCCACTTCTGATGAAGATAATGACCATGATGTAGTGTACATTCAGGATCAGTTGATGTTGAATCAACCTGCAAGACTGAAGGCTATTGAAGTCGTGTACCGGTCTAGTGCAAGTGGCGTACAAGAAGACCAGCAAGCCCAATGCTATAGAAGTAGCAGACATCCCATTGAAGCTAGTATATAAGAATCTGCCAGCCCACAGGCTATTGAAGGCAGCATATATTAAGGTGCCAGTGGCATAGGAAGCCGCAAGCCTGAAAGGTAGTCAAGCAGTGTACAATCCAGTACAGGTAGTATATAATAAACAATTCCTGCCTAGGACTACGAGCAGGGTACCATCAAGTGTATGTCATATATGATGAACCTACAAGTCCAAAGTCTCTGGAACACTGTCTACAGTCGGTGACAGATGGTATATATGCAACCCGCAAGCCTGAAGGCTACTGATGCTGTATGTTCAGCTGCATACAATAAAAGAATTGGAAGGCCAAAGGATATGGAAGCAATGCACAGACCAGGTGCGAGTGGTATACAGGAAACCTGCAATGACCGAGGCCATTGATATAGTGTACAGGAAGTAGTTAGTCTATGGGGAAAACCTGCAAGGCTGCCGGCTATTGATGTGGTGTGCCTGCATGACCATGGGCTATTAAAGCGGTGTACCTCCAGGTGAAGGCAATTGAAAGGTGTGCCTGCAAGCCCGCAAACTATTGAAGCGGTGTACCTCTAAGTGCAGTTTGAGTATCAGAAACTCATTTCACTGGGTACATTCAAGTGCAATTAGTATATAAGCAATCTGTGATCCGAGGCTGTTGAAGCAGTGAATATTCAAGTACTCAAACTATAAGAGACCTGCCAGCCTGAGGCAATCAAATCCCAAACCTGGAGGCACCCCAGCCAGTCAGGTTTTCAGGATACCCACAATGAATGCTCATGAGAGAGTTGGGCATGCACTACCTCTACTGCATGCAGATCTCTCTCATGAATATTCATTATGGGTATCCTACAAACCTGACTGGCTAGGGTGCCTCCAGGACCAGGTTTGGGAACCACTGCTCTAAAGGAACATAGGCGCTTATGGTCCTTTAGAGCATAGGCTTTCACAAGATGCCCTTTGGTCGGCTAATGTTGGGCAGCCTCTTTTAGATAATTGTAACTTATTGTAGATCACCTAAAAGACACTAGGATGCAAATGTTATATCATTTGCTGTTATAAAATAGTAGCATACCTAACTTTAGGCACGAGCACTTATGCTAGCTTGGTGGATGGTATAAATGTGCATGCCTCACTTAGGGCACTAAACTTAACGAGCCAGCAACGTGGTTTTTAAACTAGTTCTAGCTGGTTTAGTGCACAAGTAGTAAACCGGGACATGCACAAAAGGGTTCTCCAAGCCATTTTCCAGTCACGGTAGCAGCTAACGAAAACGGAATGCAAAGCTATTATAATGAGCTAATTACTATTATAATGTGCATTCAGTGATATGCACTACTGTTTCTGACCCCATTCCCCAAAGCAGTCCCTACCTTTACCATGGAAATTTTAATAGGAGGTCTGGACCTGACGGTTCTTCATTATCGCAAGTAGAAGAAGGGGAGAAACAAGGCAGGGAAGATGGAGCACAAAAAAAAAAGTACAGTGGCTTACACGCAGTTTCTTTGAGTGTATGAAAGCTGTGTATGAAAGCCGTGCCATGATTCTTTTTCTCAAATGACATTTTACTGGCAAGAAATAGGGGGGGGGGGGGGGGGGGGGGGAAGTAAATGTAAAGCATAAAAGTAATGGTAACTTACCAAAAATGCAATGAAGACAAGGGTCAAACAACCTCTGCTGGGAAACAGCATCCCCCCATGCTTAGAATCACAACAGAGAGAGGGGCTAAACCAATTGGACAATGTCAGCCTTGGATGTCCCGCACATTCACTACTGGAGGGGGACACCAGAAAGTTCGGATCCAATCAGCTCACAGCTCTAGAGTGATGTCATCAGGGAAGCCCTGCAGGGAGGAGGAGTTGAGACAGCAGCCAGCCAATGACAGTCCATGTTCAGGGAGATGGGCGTTCCAGGGTGTCAGCCAGTCAATAGAAGGAAGCAGCAGGAACAGCTGGGGGTGGAACCATGCCCTGATGCTGATTCCTCAGAGCCCAGAGCCAGAGCAGCAGCAAGCATATTCCCAGCAGCGGGGAGGCAGGGAGCCCCAACACAGGTCTGCCCATCCCCCCCCCCCAAAAATGCACTTTTATGCTTGCCAAAAAAAAGGGCTACATCTACTGCTATCATACACGCAGCTTGTCTGCGTGTATGAGAGCCATCTGTAGCACGCGCAGAGCAGTCACTCATAGCGATTGACTGTTCTGCACATGCTCAGCTTGCCGATTGGCTTCCCTGATATCGCATGCAAATGAGCTGGGTCACAAAAGCAACGAGCAGCTCATTTGCATGCGATTCTTTTGTGAATCCCTCTGAGTTTCTAAATCAGTAAATTTTTACCGATTTGGAAATGCAGAAGAATTCTTAACAGGACTCTTGTGCATCTGGCTCTTAGGCAGTTAGGCAGATACATGCTAGTATTCTGGGCCAGTGTTTCCCAAGTCCAGTCCTGGAGTACCTCTTGCCAGTCAGGTTTTCAGGATATTCACAATGAATATGCATGAAAGAGATTTGCATATAATGGAAGCAGTGTATGCAAATGTAGTTCATGCATATTCATTGTGGATATCCTGAAAAACCTGACTGGAAAGAGGTTCTCCTGGACTGGACTTGGGAAACACTGTGAACCCCTTCTTTTTTCTTTAAACACTGTTCTAGAACATGTGCATGTGCTTGGCACGCCTTGACCCATCCATGTCCCTTCCAGGCCACGCCCCCTTGTAGTTGCATGCTATGGATTTTGCACTCATAATTTACAGAATACTAAGAGCTGTTGCATGCATAACTGCTAATTATTGCCAATTAAGACCAATTAACACTGATTATAGCTAATTTAACCTCAATTAGCCGCCAATTAAATTATATGCATAACTGACACTTCTAAAATTTGCACGTTCAACTTTGTTCGCTATGCAGGGAATTCTATATATGGCGCTTAGAAAATCCATGTGGAAAACATTTCCCCTAAGCGTATTCTATAAGGAGCACCTATATTTAAGCGCGGTATATAGAATACATTTAATTGATATCCCAGCACCTAATACTAGATGCATCCATTTACACCAATGAAAACATGGCGTAAATCCTGACGTGTAGATTTAGGCGTGGTGGGCCATATTCTGTAACAATGCATGTAAATTTTGGAACGCCCATGAAACACCATTTCCCCACCTATAGCCCCTTTTTGCCTGTGCGCATTAGAATTTAGGCGCAGTGTGTTACAGAATACGCTTAGCAAGGTATACACGTAAATTCTAATTATTGCAATTAGTGCTCATTATTGCTTGTTAAGTACTGATAACGCTGATTAGCTTGTTAAGCCAATTAAGTTTACGCGCATTGTTACAGAACACGCTTGGATTTTGGCACAGAACACTAGACGCGATATATAGAATCCAAGGGTATACATAAAACAGTGTACCCAAGTTTAATGAATTAGGAAGTTAATGCACACTGTTACTAGTTAGCACGCACTCGCTACTAATAGTGTGTTCTTTTACAAAATGACACAGGACAACAGAAACGCAAAACAAACAGAAGCAGAACGTAAAGAAGTAAAACCTTTCTGCCTGAACATCCCAAGTTGCTTTTATCCTTTCTGGTCTGTGTGAATTACAACAACAATACAGGGGTTGAGAGTCGCAAAGGATTAGATTCAGTAAATGGCGCTGAAAAAGCAGCGCCGAAAAAATCTATGCAGAGTGCTATTCTATAAACAACGTTCTGAGTTAGGCTTCATTTATAAAATAGCGCTTAGAGGCAATTTCTGCACTGAACTTTGGACATGAGGATTTACACCAACTGAAACCTGGTGTAAACCGTGGCACATAAATTAGGCGCGGATCCCCGGTATTCAGTAATACTGCATGCATCTTTACTGAATGTCCCCTCCCATGGCCATGTCCCCTTTTGAGCTGTGTGCCCACCGTGGGTTTACTGCACACCAATCTGGAGCTAACGTCGGCCCAACATGGACGCCAGCAATAGTTCCACCCACAGCATTGCGGCATTTCCAGCGCTAGCCGAAATATTCAAAAAATATTTCTACAGGGGGTTACCCGGTGGGCAGTGCCATGTACTACCCGGTTACCAGTTGGTTAGCGTGGAAGCCCTTATCACCACCTCATTTGGTGGCGGTAAGTGCTCCCCCCGCATGGCCACACAGTAAGAGAAATGCCTTTTTGGGCCTTTGTACCTGCTGCAAGTGCACCACAGCTTAGTAAAAGGGCTCCTATAAGATTTGCACACAGATCTTTGAAGAATAGCACTTAGCAAGATGTGAACGCAGATCCAAAATGTCACCAATTAATGTCAGTAATTGATTGTTAGCACCCAATTACTGATGCTAATTGGTTTGTTGGCCAATTCAGTTGCATGCACATCTCAGGATAACGTGCAGTTCTGCACACCATTTATAGAATCCAGGGGATAGAGTATATAAAAAGTGTATACCAAATAAAGGTGCATGACCAGGGGTCCTGTGAATAGTGTACCTTCAAGCATTAGGCAGTTATCTGTGATGGATGAGGAATAAAGAATGTGTAACTGGCAACAAGCGGGGGCTTTTTTTCCACGTTTGGATAGCTGTTGATGTTGCATGCTAGCAGTTTCTCATGTCTTACACTTTGCTAAGGAGTTGGTACCGGTAATTTGAAATCTGACTGTAATAAGTAATTTTGTATATATGGAATCAAGAAATTACTGAGGAGACCTGCTATTAATTTTGTTGAAATCCTAAAGTGGTTTACAATTAAGACCACAGTACAGATAAAATATGATCACATAATCTTAACAAAATAAGAAAATACATCTATTAAAATACTTCCAAAGAGCCCTATCTTTACAATTGTCTAAGTTATAGGTAAGATGACGCTAATTACTTTTCTGAGGGAGGCAGCTTTACAGTGGAGAAGAGCTGCCTATTTGAGAACTGCTTTAGTGGGTGAAGGGCTGGGGTTGCCTGACAAGAATTTAATGTACCTACAGCACTCCCTGGGGGCAGTGTCTCCAAATGGGTTTATCTTGCTCAAACCAAAAAAGTAATAATCTAGGCTAAAAGTCTACCTTTTCGAGGCTGCTTTTAACTCCTAACTCCTATTCACTTGTCTAGTACCCATGTCTGTTTTATCATTCCCACCTTAAGTAATTCCCTTATCCCTTATTTGTCCTGTTTGTCTTGATTAGATTGTAAGCTCTGTTGAGCAGGGACTGTCTCTTACATGTTTAGTGTACAGCGCTGCGTACGTCTAGTAGTGCTATAGAAATGATAAGTAGTAGCAGGGCTTTTTTTGAGGGAGTACTTGGGGGTACTGAGTACCGGCACCTTTTCCATTGTCTGCTAAAATTGACCATGGTTCCCAAGTTTTAATGAAAGATCTCAGGCTCTACACACTAATTCTGCCTTGTCATAGATTCTGTGACTGGTTGCAGGGGGCCTGTCTACTGTGGGGTGGGTCTCTCAGTGATCACCCCATTCCTGAAGGGTGGCCTGGCATTTGAGGACTCTCACCTTTTTCCCTAGAAAAAAACGCACTGAGTAGTAGTAGTAGTAGTAATAAACCTTACTGAAGTTGTGACAAAGCTAGCACTCAGGGCCCCACAGAGAAGCAGCTAATCCCTGAACTACGGTTCCCAGAAGCCATTGAAAGCAGGAGAGAGGAGGGTGGCCCCAAAAGGGTGGAATAGATTTCCAACCCCAGCAGGGGGAGCAGTGGCTCAGTGCTAGGGGAGCCAGTTACTCCCTTCCCCACTAGAGGGAGAAGGGGAGGTGAAGCTCAGTCCCTTAGCTGCATCGCCAGTATATAATTCCCTCCAGCTGTGAGAGAAGGGAGAGATTTCCGGGTGGCTCCCAGCCACCAGGAGGGAGAGGAAACTGATTGAGAGAGAAGCTGCCATGAGTAGGTGAAGGATGGAAAGGGCCTGCCACTGGAGCTTCCCTGGAAGGGAAGGGTAAGCTGCCATGGAGTGGGAGAATGTAGATGTAACCCTGACCAGCACATGAAGGCAGTGTGAGAGGCCACAGGGGTGTTGTGCTGTAGGAGGAAAGCTGCCAGCCCTGTTTGGTACAGGGTCCTCCGGGGTGCTGTGAAGAGGACAGGGGCATTAGGTAGTGGTTTCCTTTGAAGAGACTGTTTGTGAAAGGGTTGAATTATTGGGATGTATAGAACAGCAGACTGAACTTCGACTGAGCCCTTCTGAGGGAGAGGGGAAGGTAGTGCAAAGGAAGTGGGCCTGAACTGTTAAGGAACTGAATGTTGGCTGGAGTTTGGAACCCGGCCTGAACCCTGTTTGTGAACTGCATTTCAATTTTGAGAGTGGAACTGAATTGAGAATAAAGCACTTTAGTCCTAAATCCGTATGGCAGTCTGGTTCTTTGCTGGAAACCTGTGAGCCTAACCGGGCTGCCGGCCAACCCAGAGCGGAGGAAGCGGAGCCCTTTACAAAGTGCTGGAGTAACCTAATGGTTAGTGCAGTAAGAACCTGAGGTAACTGGGTTTGATTCCCACTGTAGGTCTTTATAATCCTGAGCAAATCACTTTGGGGCTAGATTCTATATATGACACCAAAAAAATCAGTGCTGAAAAAAGCGCTGTTCTATAAGTCGTGCTTAAAATTAGACACGGTTCACAGATTAACACTTATGTCCGGGAGTCACACCTAACCTTAGGCACGGCTATTTATACCAACTGAAATGTGGTGCAAATGGATGTGCCTAAAGTAGACGCATATCCTCCCTGATTCTGTAACAATGCGTGTAAATGCTAGGAACATCCCTGTTCCACCCAGGCCCCTCCCATTTCTATGCCTCCTTTTCCCAATCATGTGTAATGTCCAATTCAATTTAATTAGTGGCACTAATTGGCTTGTTATTCAATTTAATTGTGTGTTCAATGCGCCCATATGTATGCAAACAATGTTTGGCAGCTTTTACAGAATTGGGGGATTAACCTTCAGTCTTAACCATTCACTGCTGAAGATTCCAAACATTTGAACAGTGCAGTCAAAATTTGAAAAGGGAGAGGACAAAGAGGAAAAGCACCTGGAAGACATGGAGAACTCTGTTGAGAAACAGAAACTAATCCTTAAATGTGTGGCAGTTAGGGTGCTTCAGTTATATTACTGCTTTATATGTATTACATTTAATACATGGGACAAGGTCATAGACATGCAATTTTGTAGGCCAAAAACATAACTCATGCTAAATTCAGCACACATGCTAACTACTGAATGAGATGGAAGCTGGAGTGGGGGGGGGGGGGGGGGGGGGGACTGCAGTTCTGCTGAATGTGCTGACTGGCTAAATAACAAAGGGGGGGGACTGCAGTTCTGCTGAATGTGCTGACTGGCTAAATAACAAAGGTCAACAATTTCTGTGACATTACTCAGGCGTGCAGGCTCATGGGTTCATTCTCCTGTTGTTCTCCGGTTCTGCCAAAACAACTGGAGAGGTGTGTTGTAATGAAGTTATAGCAATTATGATAATGATCTCAAAGAGAAAATTCATCTGTGAAGAAGAAAAGCAGCTGAAAAGGTATAAGAAACAAAACGAGGGAATTTAGGAGTCATCATCCTCATCCCAGGGGCGTAGCCACAGGCGGGCCTGGACAGGCCCAGCCACTTTCCCTCTAGGCCCGCCCACCCAACATCCCCCGGGGTTTAAATCTTTTTTACCTCCATCGAAGCGGCCGCGTCATTGAAAGCCCTGCCCATCAAGCCTTCCCTTCATGAGTTCGTTCCCTCAGAGTCCCACCTTTTGACGTCATTTCCTCTTTCTGCGAGGGCGGGACTCTGAGGGAACGAATTCATGAAGGGATGATTTGATGGGCAGGACTTTCAATGACGCGGCCGCTTCGACGGAGGTAAAAAAAAGATTTAAACCACGGCACGCAGGGTGGCATTGTGGCAGGAAGAGAAAGGGGGATGTTGGGGGGAGAAGAGGGCAGGCAGGTGGATATGAATGGGAGGGGAGAATGGGGGCGAAGGAGAATTGCTGGATATGGATGGGAGTGGGAGGGGAGGGCAGGGGAGAAAGGAGAATCACTGGGTATGGATTGATGGAGGGGGGCAGGGGAGAGAAGAGTATTGCTGGGTATGGATGGATAGAGGGGGCAGGGGAGAGGAGAATTGCTGGGTATGGATGGATGGAGGGCAGGGGAGAGGAGAGTTTCCGGACATAGGTGGATGGAGGGGAGAGGAGAGTTGCTGGACATGGGTGGATGGAGGGGAGGGCAGGGAGAGAGGAGAATTGTTGGACATGGATGGAGGGGAGGTAAGGGTATGACAGAAAGGAGATGCACATGGATGGAGGGGAGAGAGAGAAGAAATTCTGGACATGGATGGAGGGGAGGGAAGACAGAAGAAGGAGATGCACATGGATGGAGGGGAAGGAATAGAGAAGAAATGCTGAACATGGATGGAGGGGAGGGAAGAGAGAGGAAGTGAGATGAACATGAATGGAGGGGAGAGAGGAGAAATGCTGGACATGGATGGAGGGAGAGGGGAAAAATGATGGAGGAGAGGGAAGGGAGAGAAGAAATGCTGGACATGGATGGAGGGGAGGGAAGAGAGAGGAAGGAGATGAGATGAGGGAAAGGAAGAGAGGAGAAAAACTGCTCATGGATAGAGAAAATAGGCAGAAACTGGATCCACTGGACAGTCAAGTCTGAGGAGGACCCAGCTTTTACTTACGGATGTAGGGCAAGAAATGAAGAAGAAAGGAGGAAAGTAAAGAAATAAATGGAAAGGAAGCCCTGGAAATGGAGTTAAGAGGACAGACAACAGCAGAATCAGATACTGGGCCAGCATGATCAGAAAAACAAAGTCACCAGACAACAAAGGTAGAAAAAAATCATTTTATTTTCATTATAGTGTTTGGAATATGTCCACTTTGAGAATCAGGTGTTCAGCACTAAAAGTTTATATTTATTTATTTACTTATTTATGGCATACATGAATTAGATTGAAACCTGGGATAATTTAATTTTATTTTTCCTGGAGAGAGTAATGCATTGCCCCCCCCCCCCCCCAGGCTCTCTCCCCGGCTATAGCCAGCTCCGCAATTTTGAGGAGAGGTGCAGAGGTGGACGAGGGGCACAGAGGTGGATGAGAGGTGCAGAGGTGGACGGGGGGGGGGCACAGAGGTGGACCGGGGCGAGAGCCTGTTGTTAAACATTTACTAGCACACCACTGTCTAGTGCCCACCCATCCAACCTGTTGGCCCACCCAAAAATTGCCTTCTGGCTACGCCACTGCATCATCCTACAAGTAAGCTGACCCATATATTGATGATCAGAGAACTCTTTGCTCCCTACGATTTACAAGAAGTAGTTTGGCCAACTGTCAGAAAGTCCTATTGTATTAGTTGGATAGATAATTTATGTTGAATCTTACTTCCTGTTACATTTTCTCCCCAAGATTCCAAGTGAATAAAAATATCTACATTTCTGTATAAATAGATACTAAATCTGAATGGTGTTGTATTTGTAACAATTGTAATAAAATTATTAGTCCATTTGTGTGACTTTCTGGTCTCCAAGAATTAGTTAGTTTTATAATTACTTATTTTTGGCTAAGAGTAGTCAACTGGTTTGCTGTGGAGAGCAGATCTTTTGGAGCAAAACCAGCAAGTGCTGGCACAGAGAGAGCACAGGTGTGACTTGTACTGAAAGTGTAGCTGCAAGAGAGGCAGTTGGAAATCAGTGAGATGCTGGCAAGTGGATCCTATTGCAGGAGGTAGGGGCCATGCACCAGTTTATCACTGAGCAGCACAGAGAATTGTAGAATTTACAGACCCTTCTCCCCCCCACTCCTCCAACCTGCCAGCTCTCAGACCACCACTGCCAATGAATCACCCTTCTGCTGCCTCTCCCCGGCCGATGGTGCCCTGTGAGACACTACTACTACTACTACTACTTAACATTTCTAAAGCGCTACTAGGGTTACGCAGCGCTGTACAATTTAACATAAAAGGACAGTCCCTGCTCAAAGAGCTTACAATCTAAAGGACAAGTGAAAAGTCAGTCTGTTAGGGGCAGTCAAATTGGGGCAGTCTGGATTTCCTGAAAGGTAAGAGTTAGGTGCCGAAAGCAGCATTGAAGAGGTGGGCTTTAAGCAAAGACTTGAAGATGGGCAGGGTGGGGGCTTGGCGTAAGGGCTCAGGAAGGTTGTTCCAGGCATAGGGTGAGGCGAGGCAGAATGAGCAGAGCCTGGAGTTGGCGGTGGTGGAGAAGGGTACTGAGAGGAGGGATCTGTCCTGTGAACAGAGGTTTCGGGCGGGAACGTAAGGGGAGATGAGGGTAGAGAGGTAGTGAGGGGCAGCAGACTGAGTGCATTTGTAGGTAAGAAGGAGAAGCTTGAACTGAATGCGGTATCTGATTGGAAGCCAGTGAAGTGACCTGAGGAGAGGGGTGATATGAGTATATCGGTTCTGGCGGAATATAAGACGTGCAGCAGAGTTCTGAAAAGATTGAAGGGGGGATAGATGGCTAAGTGGGAGGCCAGTGAAGAGTAAGTTGCAATAGTCAAGGCGAGAGGTAATGAGAGCGTGGACGAGAGTGGTGTGTTCAGAAAGGAAAGGGCGAATTTTGCTGATGTTGAAGAGGAAGAAGCGACAGGTCTTGGCTATCTGCTGGATATGCGCCGAGAAGGAGAGGGAGGAGTCGAAGATGACTCCGAGGTTTCAGGCAGATGAGATGGGGAGGATGAGAGTGTTATCAACTGAGATAGAAAGTGGAGGAAGAGGAGAAGTGGGTTTTGGTGGAAAGACGATGAGCTCGGTCTTGGACATGTTCAGTTTCTGGTGGCGGTTGGACATCCAGGCAGCAATGTCGGATAAACAGGCTGATACCTTTGCCTGGGTCTCCGCGGTGATGTCTGGTGTGGAGAGATACAGCTGGGTGTCATCAGCATAGAGATGATCCTGGAAGCCATGAGATGAGATCAGGGAGCCCAGGGAAGAGGTGTAGATTGAGAAGAGAAGGGGTCCAAGGACAGATCCCTGGGGAACACCAAGAGATAGCAGGATGGGGGTGGAGGAAGATCCATGAGAGTGAACTCTGAAGGTGCTGTGGGAGAGATAGGAGGAGAACCAGGAGAGGACAGAGCCCTGGAACCCAAATGAGGACAGTGTGGCAAGGAGTAAATCATGATTGACAGTGTCAAAGCAGCGGATATATATATATATATATATATATATATATATATATATATATATATATTTATTTATTTATTTATTTATTTATTTATTTATTTATTTATTTATAGCGGGGGAGAGAGAGAGAGCTTTAAACAAGCATGATTAAATGTTAACACAAATATTTTAAGCACAAATTTTTGGAGACCTCGGTAGCATCTCATTTCACATGAGACAACATCTTAAGGCTTGCTCAATTCTTCATCAATTACTTTATTATCACAACCAACTAAGCTGAAACCTCTCATTCAGCAATAGAACATTTTTTAGTTGGAAACTTTTGTTACATAGCTTCTCAGAGTTTAGTCAAAATATTTTGATTTTCAAAGCAGGAGCGCTTTCTAAATACTTTATCATATACTTGCACATTTTTTTATTTTTTAGAACCTTGCCCTGATGTAGCAGGGTTTGTCACAAAACATGGCACTGTGGTCCTATTTGACTTTTTGCTTCACTTCCGGTCTATGGAGGACTGTTTTGCACTCAACTGTGAGAAGCAGAGAAATCATATTCAGTGTGCATCGTGCAGGGAGGCATCTCCATTTGTGCATCAAGTTTTCACAATCAGAATTGTTAAAGAATATTTCATTGACCCCTGACGTAGGCACAGTGCGCCGAAACATGGCCCATATTGGGTCATTGGTACAAGACTAATGTTTAAGCTACATTAGTAAAAAGAACTGTGTTCCCCTTTTTGAAGGTGCTTAGTGCTTCTTTTTCTGCTGCTTTGGACTTTGTCTTGGACTTTGTATCATCTCTGTGCTTGCTTTTAAAACATTTGTGTTAACATTTAATCATGCCAGTTCTTTAAAGCGATATCTATTCTCTGCACAAACACCACATGCAACCAGAATAATTATACTGTCACGCTGCCATCCCAACTGATGAGTGCTGTTCTCAGAGGTGGCAGTATGCACATTTGTGTGTTCTTTTGTGACAATGAAGATTTGTGCATTGGACCCCCCCGACGAAGGCATAAGTGCCGAAACGTGGTCAAGTCAAGTCATTAGCCAATAAACTTTATTTGTGGATGAACTTGAGAGTTTCCCTTCTCTGGACTTTCTCTCCTCTATTCTGGTTGACTGATTGGGATTCTGCCAGATACTTGTAACTTGGATTGGCCACTGTTGGAAGCAGGATGCTGGGTTAGATGGACCATTAGTCCAACCCAGTATGGCTATTCTTAAGTTCGTAATGTAGTAGCTCTGAAAGGACACAACAGACTTTATAGCATGTGCCTGTAGAGGTGTGAGTGTGGGTAATGCTGTGCTTACCTACTGGTGATCCGGCTGCCCTCAAACTTGTCATGGATGCCAGAGTGGGAAAGGAAGATGCATCATGGCAGGAGTCTGGGAATCTCAGGCATCCTTTAAGTGATCCTTTTCTCTACAGAGCACATGCATGTCAAGGTAGCAAAATGCCTTTTTGTTGTGGTAGGTCCTTTCCTTCCTTTGTGTGGGCCTGATGGCCACATGTGCAGTCTATAATCCCCAGGGCAGATGAGAAATGGGCCATTTCATTGAACTGGGTCATTGTTGGCTGTTTATGTGCTGCAAACTCTGAGGAATGGATATGTAATGATTGGAGTGAGTGAGAAAGGCCATGAAAAACTGTGTAATGCACTGTGAGGTAGCAGACTGGCTGGGGTCTGCTGTCCCAGCCAGTACAGACTGGAAAGCCTTATCAAAATAGAACCTGGTAATCAGTGAGGTCTAGGAACTCAGTCCTAGACCTACATATCCTGTGATTCCTCTTTGTGACCCTCCTCTGTTCACTGTGTGCCTCATGCACTATGGCCTCCAAAGGCTGTGCAGGCCATAGTGAAAACCTCTACCAGCACTAGAACAGCCCACATGCACTTAGACTCAGACACAGACTGTTCTGTCCTCTCACTGGGGTGATAGGCATGCAGTTTAAACCAGAACATAGAACATCACTATGAGAAGACTCAGAACTCTTGAACCAAAAACTTCTTTAATGCAGTAATTAAAGAAGCAATGCTGTTTTTGTGTCAGAATGCGCAAGTACAGCGTACCAGCACCTTTTTTCCCTTCCCACCTCTCTCCAGTGGCCACACAGCAGCTTCTCCAATGAGGAGCAGCAGCACCACGGGCACAGAAAGAAGTAGCAGCACAGGGCTGCAGTGCTGTCATGGTTGTGGCCGTGCCCTTTATGTCCAGACCTACTGTTTTTCTGCATCTAGCTCTGTGAGCTCTCCAGTCTGCCCTTTTTTTCTGTTGTTGTTCTTCCTGTTATCCAAGCCTCGGTTTGGTGTCCCTGAAGCCAAGCCTCGCTTTGGTCTCCCTGCTTCTGCTTCATTTCCTATTTGTGACATCATCAGCCTACTCCTTTATAAGGACCCAGGGAGCTTTCCTGCAGGGCCTTTGCAACAGATCTATTTTCCTTTTTCCAGTTGTACTGTTGTTTGATTCTGAGGGAACTGGTCTTCTTGTTATGCTATGCCTTTGGGCACAGCCCTGAGCCCTGTGTGAGTGGTTTTGGTTTGAATCTGTATGGACTACTTTCCTGTTAGGTTTGCTCTCAAGCAAAACCCTCTTCTGTTTCTCTGTGTGTGTTGTTCTAGTTTAAACCTATATAGATTACTTGCCTGTTAACTTTGCTCCCAAGCAAAGCCCTGTTCTGTTTTTCTGTGTGTGTGTATGTGTTTGTGGTTCTGGTTTGAATCTGAATAGATTCTTTCCTTGTTGTCTAGGCTCTCCAGCTTAAGCCTGCTCTGTTTCCTTGTGTGATTTCACTTGTTACCTTTCACTGTTCAGAGAGCCAGCTGTTTCCTTGATTACCTTGCTTCCGTGCAGCTGGGTGTGCTCTGTCTCTGGCTGCCTTTCCTTCCCCTACCTAGCTTTGGATGCTGGCTGAGTTCTGGTAAGAACTTTGTTTGTTTTTCCCTTTGTTTGCTTTAAACCTTTGTCTGCAGTGTAAGCCCTGCTTCTTTCTAAGGTGTTTTAGAAGCAGCCCTTCCCTTTAGCCTGCTTTAACTCGTTGTCTGCTGTGTTTGTCTCCTGATTCTTGGGAGCATTGCTCCTTATCTGATTTGTATATGTAAAGGCAGCTTTCCCTGTTTGCTTGCTTTTCCCTTTGTCTCTAGTGTCTGTTATTTGACTCTGTGGCATAGCCCTGTGTATTCCTATAAGTGGCTTCCCTTTACCCTTGAGTGCTATATGGCCAGCCTCGTTTATTCTTATAAATGGCTTCCCTTTACCTTTGAGTGCTGTGGGGCTCAGCCTTGTGTATTCCTATAGGTGGCTTCCCTTTACCCTTGAGTGCTGCATGGTCAGCCTTGTATATTCCTATAAGTGGCTTCCCTTTATCCTGTGTGTTGTGTGGCCAGCCTTCTGTATTCTTATGAATGGATTCCCTTTACCCTTGAGTGCTGTATGGTACAACCTAGAGTGTTCCTATGAGTGGATTCCCTTTATCGTTGAGTGCTGTGTGGCACAACCTTGTGTATTCCTATAGGTGACTTCCCTTTACCCTTGAGTGCTGCGTGGTCAGACTTGTGTATTCCTATGAGTGGCTTCCCTTTTTCCCTTGAGTGCCTGGTGGCACACCCTTGAGTATTCCTTTGAGTAGCTTCCCTCTTCCCTGAGTGCTATATGGTACAGCTTAGAGTGTTCCTTCATGGGTGGCTTCCCTTATCCTTGAGTTCTGTATGGCATAGCCGTGAGTGTTCCTTTATGTGGCCTTGTCTTTTTTCCTGTGTGCTTTCTGTTTCTCTCTCTGTGAGGTTTATGGTTGTGTTTGAGTGGATTGATTTTTCATTTAGCTGTGACTACTAGCGCAGCCTTGTGTGGTCTCTCTGTGTGGCACGAGTTTTCCATTCTTCCATTTAGCTGTGTCCACTAGCACAGCTCTGTGCATCCTCTCTGATTGATTCTGTTTGCTGTGACTACTAGCTCAGCCTTGAGCTGCCTCTTTGTGTGGCATGAGTGGACAGCTCTTCTGTTTAACTGGGGCTACTAGTTCAGCCTTGAGCTACCTCTCTGTGTGATTTCTGTTTGACTTGGTTAGCATTATTCGTTTATAGCTGGGGTTCTAAGCCCAGTCATGTGCTGCCTTCCTGTGTGGTTTTCTTATCTTTTACTTGTGGTTTCTACCATGTGAGTCTAAGTGGGGTTGTCATTTCCCCTTCAGTTTCTTGGTGCGTGTGTGTAGGGTCTTTTGACCCCTTGTTTGTGGCTCTGTTTAGTGCAGTGTGTGTGCACTGCTTGAGTAGTACTTGCTCAAGAGATTCCATTCTGTTTCTTTTTCCTTCCCTCTGGTATGATTCGGTTCCAGTTCGGCCGTGAGGCCCGTAAACTTGGACTCTGTACGAGTGGGTTCCGGATCGGCCATGAGGTCCATCTGAGTGGTCTATCTCCCTTTTCTGGTGGTGCTTGTTTTTTGTCTTGAGTGCGCTCTGTGTATTTGCTATGTCTGGTATCCTGTTTGTATTCAGTGCCTGGTTTGCTTCTGCTCTGCGCCTCCCCAGAAGACTTGTCTGCTGCAGCCCAAGGGCTCACCATCCTGGGTTCCGTGACAAGTGCTAGGACATGTGCTGTTATCTCTGCTGATCCCCTGCCCTAGAACAGGAAGTTGACATCAGAAAGACAGGGGATCGGCTGAGCTGACAGCGTGTGTCTGAGCACTGTGGCCTCGCGCCTTTTACTTCTTGATTTTCCTGCCACTGCTGCTGGTTGGAAGAAGCAGAAGCAGTCCTAGGAGAGTAGCTAGATGGGTTGAGAGGAGGCAGGGAGAGATATACTGGATAGGGAGGAGAGGGGACAAGGGAAGAAAAACTGGATGGGGAGACAGGGGGCAAGGGGAGAAATGCTGATGGGGGGAGAATGGACAAGTAGAGAGATGTTGGATGGAGAGAGAGGGCAAGGAGAGAAATGCTGGATTGGGAAAGAGGGGACAAAGGGGAGAAATACTGGATGTGGAGAGAGGGCTCAAGGGGAAAAATACTGGATGGGGAGAGAGGAGGAAGGGGAGAAATACTGGAAGGGGAGAGAGGGGAAAATGGGAGAAATGCTAATGGGGAGAGAAGGGGCAAGGAGAGAGATGCTGGATAGAGAGAGAGAGCAAGGAGAGAAATGCTAGATGGGGAAGAGGGGACAAAGGGGAGAAATACTGGATGAGGAGAGAGGGAACAAGGGGAGAAATACTGGATGGAGAGAGGGGGGGCAGGGGAAGAAATGCTGGATGGGAAGAGAGGGGGCAAGGGGAAAATGCTGGATGTGAGAGAGAGAACAAGGAGAAATACTGGATGGGAAGAGGAGGAAGGGAAGAAATACTGGAAGGGGAGAGAAGGGAAAATGGGAGAAATGCTGATGGGGAGAGAAGGGGCAAGGAGAGAGATGCTGGATGGAGAGAGAGGACAAGGAGAAAAATGCTAGATGGGAAAGAGGGGACAAAGGGGAAAAATACTGGATGAGGAGAGAGGGGACAAGGAGAGAAATACTTGATGGGGAGAGAGGGGACAAGGTGAGAAATACTGAATAGGGAGAGAGGGGGCAAGGGGAGAAATGCTGATGGGGAGAAAGGGGGCAAGGAGAGAGATGCTGGATGGAGAAAGAGGGCAAGGGGGAAAATGCCGGTCGGGATTTTCAGCTGATTTTTGTCTATGTATTTTATTAGTTTATGGTCAATCTTAAGGGTTCTTTTGTTGGACCTAGGGACTTGTGTACTATTTTCAATGATGCCTTTTTATATGCTCCATGGCTGTTAAATAGGGTGTGGCTACTCTGGGGGTGGAGCCATAGATAGTGATCCTGCCCTTAAGATTGGACTGCATGAGTACTGGCACCTTTTTTCCTACAAAAAAAAAGCACTGTAAAGAAGTAAAAATAACTTACAGTTCAGATGTGCTGGACAAGAGTTTTTGCCTTGCAAACAAGGAGTCTGTTCTCAACCAGCTCTCTCTCCATGCATTCAGAAGAGGCTGGGAAATTTCAGCAAATCTTGATAGAGTCACAATGACTTGAAGGGATCATGCAGCAAAAACACAACATAGGCAGTTTCAGTTCACAGAGGAAATCTGCTGCAAACTAACGTTTACAGACCCGATGGAGAGAGAAGGAGGGCAATTTGCATAGAGAACAAGGCAAGCCAATAGATCGAGCCCCATAAGACACAGGAAGTTGGACATGTGCTCTGAAAGAGCCTATTACAGGAAACTACAAGAGTGCAAGGACTTGTAGTTCAAGGGTACAAGCCTATTCGCTGATTCCATGCAAATGAGGGCAGACCACAGACCCAGAGAAACTAACACACTTAGACTGACACACAGGGAATTTGAAGGGCCCACAGGTGGGGGAAGCAGTTGTGGAACGATAATGCACAGGGGGTTTGCAAAATGGTTAATGAGAAGCAGATGACACAATGCAGAGGAATAAAAATTTACCAAACATCCACCAACATGGAAACAAATGACAGTCAGGGCAAGGACTCACAATCTGATCTCCTCCAGTCACTAGCAACACAAGAAGTCCCAAGAGACAAGTAGGATTAGCATTTGTATATAATTTATAGCAGCTATAAATGGCGATTTTTAAATGTACCACCCTTCATGTCAGCGTGCTTTGCAAAATATGTTCTACATTTGTAAACTGCTGCACTGTCCATACCATGCCCTCGACATACGTCATTTAAAAATGTAGAAATGTAGACATGTTCAAATCATAGCCTTTACAAAATGAAAGTTTGCTTGTGGATTCTGTTTACAAGTGAAAACACTGGTATTACTATATGTAATTTCTGAATAAGGCATCTACTGCACCACAGTTCCAAGGTACCGCCAGCCCAATGCGGACGTCGGTAGTTCCGGCCCCAGTGCACGCCATTTCCTGTGCTGGGGAAAATAGGACTCAATTTTTTTGCAATAATCATGCAGTGACACATGCTACCCAGTCACCGCCGGGAGCCCTTACCGCCATCTCAATGGGTGGTGGTAAGTGCTCCCCCCCCCCCCCCCCCCACACACACACACACATTGCCACAAGATAAGAACAATCTTACCACGTGGCCATGTACTTTTGCAGCCTTTTACCCGCTGCAGTAAAAAGGGCCTCAGCACATGTCAAAACTGGTTGCTTCTACTACCACAGGGCCCTTTTTATTGCAACTTGGTAAAATGGGCCCCTAAAATAACCACCTTTGTCTTCTAGTAATTACCCACATTAATCAACCAGTTCAAATTGTTTAGGTCTTTGGGAGGAGGAGGGTGTTGCCAAAGAAAATACCATTTCATTGGCAATATACATGGAAAAATTGCAGCTTAACTCTGAATTTGTCTCTTGCCTGGTTTCTGTATTCCCACTGTATTTCTTTTCAGCATGTATTTCACTTAGTTAACATGTGTCAAAGCAAGGAAAAGATGACTTCTGTTAGAAATAAACCTTTAAATACTAGCAAAATGTGGTACTGCCATAGAGAAACTCATTGCAATTACTATGTGCAGCGAAAAGCTAGCTAAAATTGTAAGTGTAGGTGTTTGAGCTGGAGTTTTAACTAATTTAAAATTAAAATATGTTTGCAACGCTTGAATGTGGGAAGATTAATTATCACCTGTTTCAAAATAAGAAGCTGTAGAAACCTACCACCTAGAAATGTGGAAGTGACATTGTTAAAAACTAATCAGAGAGGATTTCATCTGGAAAATAGTACAAACAAAAAACATGTGCAATCATTTCTGCAGTCCCCTATGTAAAATGGAGTTTGACACTTCTGAGTAGAGAATGACATGGGGACGGGGAACCGCAGTAACCATGGGGATGGGGAAGGGGACAGAGCTTGCGGGGACGAGGCGGGGACAGATCCCACGGGGACGGGGTGGGGACAGGGACAGATCCTATGGGGATAGGGCGGGGATGGGGACAGAGCCCACAGGGACAGGGCGGGGATGAGGACAGAGCCCACAGGGACGGGGACAAACTTTGTCCCCATGTCATTTTCTACTTTGAAGCCTGTTAATGAACTGGACAGTTATTTATGTTTAAGTGATGCCTACAAAGATATTTTGATTTTTTGGAAAAACAAGCAAACATGCTGGCCACAACTAGCAAAATTTGCATGGGGGATCCTGTACATTCTGCTACCAGCACATCTTCTAAGAAGACAACTTCTTATCCTAGTAAACCACTTTGAATGTAGTTGCAAAAACCTCAGAAAGGCGGTATATCAAGTCCCATTTTCCTTCCCCCCCCCCTTTCCCGGAAGGACTGTGGAAGACAGGAGAGCTAGATTGAATCCTGAGATTGTTGATGACTTCTTATTTATTCTCAGATTAAAAAACTATAACAGTGCTTCATAGGGCATATTTTTCCCCTTTAGGGCATATAGAACAGGTTGTATTTTATACCCCTGGACATTTTAACAGTGTGAATTAGGATTCCTTGGTCTACTAGAAATCACCTATTGTTGGGGTTGGAAGGGTAGATAGTGGTGGTGGGAAGGAGGGTTATTATAGCTGCTCATTGTTATTATAGTTCTAACATATAGTAACATAGTAAATGACAGCAGATAAAGACATGTACGGTCCATCCAGTCTGCCCAATAAGATAAACTCATTTTACATGGTATGTGATACTTTATATATATACCCGAGTTTGATTTGTCCTTGCCTTTCTCAGGGCACAGATCGCAGAAGTCTGCCCAGTACTGTTCTTGTACTAAGTTCTGAAGCTAACATCGAAGCCCCTTAAAATTTACACTCCAGCCCATCCCTATCTATTCAGTCACGATCAGGGCGTAGACCATAGAAGTCTGCCCAGCTCCCATTTTGTTTCCCAATTACCGCCGTCGCCACCCAATCTCCACTAAGATTCCACGGAACTATTCCTTCTAAACAGGATTCCTTTGTGTTTATCCCACGCATGTTTGAATTCCATTGCCGTTTTCATCTCCACCATCTCCCGCGGGAGGGCATTCCAAATATCCACCACCCTCTCCGTGAAAAACTACTTCCTGACATTAGTCCTGAGTCTGCCCCCCTTCAACCTCAATTCATGTCCTCTAGTTCTACCGCCTTCCCGTCTTCAGACAGGCGGACCCAGGCCCATACCCCCCCCCCTACCTGTTACATTTGTGGAGGAAACAGCGAGCCTTCCAAAACCCACCACAAACCCACTGTACCCACATCTAGGTGCCCCCATAGCCAGATAACACTTATCTGGTTACATGCGATATTCAGAATTTAACTGGTTAAATCAAACCAGATAGGACTGTGTTTTATGCAGTCCTATTTATCTGATGAACTTATCTGATTAAGTTCTGAATATTGGCACTTAAACGGATAAGTGTCAACTCTTCCCCCGGACCGCCCCCAAAATAGCCAGTTTCGGCTTTGGTGCTAACTGGGTATATTCAACAGCACTATCCAATTAAGTACCACTGAATATACCTGATTAGCCCTGACGAGCAATTTAAATGTACCAAACGTAAATCTGGGTATTCAGTAAGAATCGGTTTCAAATTGCAAAATTAGTAAATTATAACAGAAACCTTTGTGAAAATGTTAAAGAAAAAATATATCTCATTTACTCATATTGTATACATAATTACTTTTTATGCAAAATTCAATAAAATATATAAATATTTATTTGTTGTGCTCAGTTTTTTGGTGTATTGCTGTGGACTGAAAATCCAAGCTTTGCAGGGACACCACATTTACATCATAGCACATCCTACCTCCATCCTAATAATAATGTTCAATGAATGGACAAAGTCCAAAAAAATGTTAAGGACTGATGTTCAAAAAATTGAATAACAGCTACTTAGCTTAGGTGGAGATTGTGCAGAATCAAAGATCTTCTTCCTGCAAAGTTCTTGTCCACTGCAATACTTTTTTCAAAAAATCACTCCATGCAGGATTTAAGAACAAAGGAATCACTGTTCAACAATTTTAGTTCCCTACATGGGCCATGTTTCGCCAAACTAATGGCGTCTTCAGGGGAACTGATTTTTCAGCAGAACCGGTTCACAATCTCCACCTAAGCTAAGTAGCTGTTATTCAATTTTTTGAACATCAGTTCTTAACATTTTTTTGGACTTTGTCCATTCATTGAACATTATTATTAGGATGGAGGTAGGATGTGCTATGATTGAATTTTGCATAAACAGTAATTATGTATACAATATGAGTAAATGAGATATATTTTTTCTTTAACATTTTCACGAAGGTTTCTGTTATAATTTACTAATTGAGCAATTTAAATGGCCAGGATCCTCTCATGGTCCTTTAAATATCGACTCCTTTATTACTGGATTTTAAGGGAAGGGAAAGGGAAATGGGACTTGATATACCACCTTTCTGAGGTTTTTGCAACTACATTCAAAGCGGTTTACATGTATTCAGGTACTTATTTTGTACCAGGGGCAATGGAGGGTTAAGTGACTTGCCCTGAGTCACAAGGAGCTGCAGTGGGAATCAAACCCAGTTCCCCAGAATCAGAGTCCGCTGCACTAACCACTAGGCTACTCCTCCACTAGCAGCGTGCTGTGTAGAAGCCTACCCTTGCAGATCAGCAATGCAGCCACAAAAACAGAAGCCTGCGCGGCCGCGTTGCTAATCTGTAAGGGCAGGCTTCTACATGGAATGTTGCTAGTGGAATAGCAACATTCCATGTAGAATCTCAAATAGCAGCAACAGAATCTCAATAGTAGCAACATTCCATCTAGAATCTCCAATAGTAGCAACATTCCATGTAGAATCTCAAATAGGGAAAGGGAAATGGGACTTGATATACCGCCTTTCTAAGGTTTTTGCAACTACATTCAAAGCGGTTTACATATATTCAGGTACTTATTTTGTACCAGGGGCAATGCTACTACTACTATTACTTAACATTTCTAGGGCCGTGCCAAGGGTCTCTAGCGCCCCCCTGCAGACTATTAGTTGGTGCCCCCCTCGCTCCCCCCCCCAGACCTGCCTGGCTCCAAGGCGCATAGAAGAGTGTGAACAGTGTACATTATATTGCTTTTGTCATAGCCATGCCAGTGGTGTAGCCAGACTGCCAATTTTGGATGGGCCTGAACCCAAAGTGGGTGGTCACAAAATTTTCTCTCATCCCCCTTCCCCCAGCAAAATTTAGTCACACTAATCAGATGCATTTGTCACACAGGGTAAAGTGCTGCTTTTCAGTGCATCAGATTTCAGAAAATTTAATAGCCTAACACCCTTTTCAGTGAGCTTTCAGAGGTCAAAACCTCCTGTCTCAGGTCAGCATAATGCTGTTACGGTATCCTCTCCTAACCTAAGGAAGGAAGTATTGGTCTCTGAAACTTTATTAACACAGGTACCATATTACTTTATCCTAAATTAAAAATAAAATTATTTTCTTTACCTTTGTTATATGGCCATTTACTTTTTCTCATTGTGTTGCTCCCAGTCTCTAGATTCTGCTTTCCTTCGTTTTCGCTTAACTCTTCTGCCAGGGTTTCCTGGCCATTTGTCATTTTGCTCTCCTTTTTCTTTGCTTTCTTCAATATTTTTCTGCCTCTCTGTCCAGATTTCATTCATTCTTACTATCCATTCTTTAATTTCCTTCATCTACTTATGGCTTTCCATCTTTTTCTCACCCTTGTTCTCCCCATGGCCCTTCCTCTTATTCTCCAGTCTTTCACTACTCCCCTTTTCCATCCAGCAGCTCTCCTCTTTCTCTCCCCATCCTTCCAGTCTCCCCTCTCTCTCCCCATCCTTCCAGTAGTCTCCCCTCTTTCTTTCTGCATCCTTCCATCCAGTGTCACCTTTTTCTCCCTACCCTTCCCTCTTTCTCTCCCCATCCTTCCACCCATCTACCCTCTCTCCTGATCCTTCCATCTAATGTCTCTCTCTCCCTCCTTCTAACCAGTGACTCCCTATCTCTCTACCCTTTTCTGTTCAGTGTCCCCCCCCCCTCTCTCTCTCTCTTCACATCCTTCCAGTCTCTCCCCTTTCTCTCTGCATCCTTTCATCCATCTCCCCTCTTTCTCTCCCCATCCTTCCATCTCCCCTCTTTCTCTCCCAATCCTTCCATCCAGTGTCTCTCTCCCCATCCATCTGTTTTCCCTCTTTCTCTCCCCATCTTTCCATCTGTTTTCCCTCTTTCTCCCCATCCTTCCATCTGTTTTCCCTCTTTGTCTCCCCATCATTCCATCTGTTTTCCCTCTTTCTCTGCCATCCTTCCATCTGTTTTCCCTTTCCCGATTCTTCCATCCAGTGTCTTTCTCTGTTATTAGTACCTGTTTTTTTCCTCCAGGCCCACCCAGCGCGCCAGCACCAGCCCCAGCCCCAGCTCCCATTACCGGCCACTGCTGCTTTTCCTGTTGAGCAGCAGGGCTGGCGCTACAAAAAGAAGAAGCGCTCAGCTGACTGAGCTGAGCGCTAATGACAAAAAATGTTTAAAAAAAAAAAGCGCGGCACCGCAGGCAGCCTTGAGACATTGGCTGCTGGCTCTGCAGGCTCCTCCCATCTCTTACGTTTTAAAAAACATTTTTTGTCGTTAGCGATCAGCTCAGTCAGCTGAGCGCTTCTTCTTTTTGTAGCGCCGGCCCTGCTGCTCAACAGGAAAAACAGCAGTCGCCGGCAATGGGAGCTGGGGCTGGTGCTGGCGCATTGGGCGGGCCTGGAGGAAAAGTGAGCACTGCTTGCAGGGCGGAGCTGAGGTAAGCGGCGAGGGTAAGCACCGCAGCGGCGCCCTCCAGAGGTCTGCGCCCCCCTGCGGTGCTTACCTCGCTTGCTGTGTTGGCACGGCCCTGTTTCTAGAGCACTACTAGGGTTACGCAGCGCTGTACAAATTAACAAAGGACGGTCCCTGCTCAAAGGAGCTTACAATCTAAAGGACGAAATGTCAAGTTGGTACAGTCTAGATTTCTTGAGTAGAGATGTGGTGGTTAGGTGCCGAAGGCAACATTGAAGAGGTGGGCTTTGAGCAATGATTTGAAGATGGGCAGGGAGGGGGCCTGGCGTATGGGCTCAGGGAGTTTGTTCCACGCATGGGGTGAGGCGAGGCAGAAAGGGCGGAGCCTGGAGTTGGCGGTGGTGGAGAAGGGTACTGAAAGGAGGGATTTGTCTTGAGAGCGGAGGTTACGGGTAGGAATGTAAGGGGAGATGAGGGTAGAGAGGTAAGGAGGTGCTGCTGATTGTGTGCATTTGTAGGTTAGTAGGAGAAGCTTGAACTGTATGCGGTACCTGATCGGAAGCCAGTGAAGTGACTTGAGGAGAGGGGTGATAGTATATCAGTCCAGGTGGAAGATAAGACGTGCAGCAGAGTTTTGAATGGACTGAAGGGGGGATAGATGGCTATGTGGGAGGCCAGTGAGGATTAGGTTGCAGTAGTCAAGGCGAGAGGTAATGAGAGAGTGGATGAGAGTTCGGGTGGTGTGCTCAGAGAGGAAATGGTGAATTTTGCTAATGTTATAGAGGAAGAAGCGACAGGTCTTGGCTATCTGCTGGATATGTGTAGAGGAGAGGGAGGAGTCAAAGATGACACTGAGGTTGCGGGCAGATGAGACGGGGACGATGAGGGTGTTATCAACTGAGATAGAGAGTGGAGGGAGAGGAGAAGTGGGTTTGGGTGGGAAGATAAGAAGTTCGGTCTTGGCCATGTTCAGTTTCAGGTGGCGGTTGGACATCCAGGCAGCAATGTCGGATAAGCAGGCCGATACTTTGGCCTGGGTTTCCGCAGTGATGTCTGGTGTGGAGAGATAAAGCTGGGTATCATCAGCATAAAGATGATAGTGGAAGCCATGAGATGAGATCAGGGAGCCCAGGGAAGAGGTGTATATTGAAAAAAGAAGGGGTCCAAGGACAAATCCCTGAGGGACTCCAACAGAGAGCGGGATAGGGGTGGAGGATGAACCATGAGAGTGTACTCTGAAGGTACGATGGGAGAGATAAGAGGAGAACCAGGAGAGGACAGAGCCCTGGAATCCAAAAGAGGATAGTGTATCAAGAAGTAAGTTATGATTGACAGTGTCAAAAGCGGCAGATAGGTCGAGGAGAATGAGGATGGAGTAGCGACCTTTGGATTTGGTGAGGAACAGGTCATTGCAGACTTTAGCTAGTGCCATTTCTGTTGAGTGCAGGGGGCGAAAGCCGGATTGAAGCGGATCGAAGATGGCATGAGAGGAGAGAAAATCGAGGCAACGGCTGTGAACGGCCCATTCAAGTATCTTGGAGAGGAAAGGTAGGAGGGAAATGGGGCGGTAGTTGGAGGGACAGGTAGGGTCAAGTGATGGTTTTTTGAGGAGTGGTGTGAGTACAGCATGCTTGAAAGTGTCCAGGACAGTTGTAGTGGAAAGAGAGAGGTTGAGGATATGACAGATAGGGGGGGCGATAGTAGGAGAGATGGTGTTAAGTAAGTTGGTGGGGATGGGGTCTGAGGAACAGGTGGTGCATTTCGAGGAGCAGAGGAGATGGGCGGTTTCCTCTTTGGTGATATCAGGAAAAGAGGAGAAGGAGGCCTGGGTTGGTTGGTTGAGGAAGTGGGTTATAGGATGAAGAGGAGGAGAAGGTTTAGAGGTGAATTCAAGGTTGATCTTCTGGACCTTGTCACGGAAGTAGTCAGCCAGTGATTGAGGAGAGAGTGAGGGGGTGGGAGCGGAGGGCACTTTGAGGAGGGAATTGAGGGTGGCGAAGAGACAACGAGGGTTAGAGCTGAGGGAATTGGTCAATTGGGTGTAATAGTCCTGTTTGGCGAGGAATAGGGAGGACTGGAAGGAGGATAGCATGATTTTGTAGTGAATGAAATCAGTATGGGTGCGAGATTTCCTCCATAGGCATTCAGCCGATCAGGTGCAGGAGCGAAGGTATCGGGAGGGTTAAGTGACTTGCCCAGAGTCACAAGGAGCCCTATGACAAGTTTCTTTTCAAATTCTCTTTTTGTCTTCCTTATCAGTACATTGCATCTAATTTGCCACTGCTTATGCTCTTTCTTGTTTTCTTCATTTGGATCCTTTTCCATTTATTTTTTTTTGCTTTTGGCTAGAATAGCCTCTTTCACCTCACCTTTTAACTGTGCCAGCAGTTGGGCCTTCCTTCTGCCTTTTTTAATATGAGGAATATTGGTCTGGGCTTTCAAGATGGCATATATGTTTCATTGTAACCTGCCTAGGTAATAAGTGGGCTAGAAGTATGAAAAATAAATAAATAAATAAAATATCCATATCTGATGTGAACTTTTACAGGGGCAAGTCTATAAAGTGGTGCCTAAATGTAAGAGCGATAAAGAAGCAAACTTAGTAGTGCCAAATCTGAAACAGCATTAAGGCGTTGTCTAACCTGTTACAGAATAACAGTGCAAAGCCGCTTTGGCATGCCAGGTTACGCCAAAAACTCTTGTCCAGCACTTCTGAACTGTAAGTTATTTTTACTTCTTTACAGTGCTTTTTTTGTAGGAAAGAAGGTGTCAGTACTCATGCAATGGCAGGCATAAGCTGGCGCACCAAAATGTGACTTGCAATGCACACATCGGGAACTAACCTACAGGGTAAGACAAGAAAGCAACCCCCTATTTGCCGTTTTCTCAGCAACCACTTTGAATTTGAACAAGAAATTTTATGTACTTATTTAGTCATCATACTTACATATTGCTATTAAACAACATGTGAATTATCTTAAGCTATTTTGATGTTACTAAGATTTTAGCATTACTACCTAGCGATTTTTAGTCGTTAAAAATGTTCAAGCTAATATGCAGTAAAATAACATCATTCAACTGATATAATTAACTATGGAGCTCATTTTCAAAGCAGAAAAACATCTGAAAGAGCCCAGATAGACATTTATCTGGTGAAAAAGCACAAATCACCATAATCAAACAGCTGCAACGATGTTAGCGGTCACTTGACTGCATTGACATATTGTGACCGATTTTACCTGAATCCCGGTGCGGAAGCTACAATGAAGCTATCGGTCGTGCATTGCATTGATATAAGGGCACTTATCTATCACTTTAAGAGCAAGATTGGTAGCAGCAACTGCTTTGTTATCCCACTGTTAGTTGGGAGTCTGTGTATGTTTATTTATTCTTACAGATACTGTGACTGATTTTACCTGAATTCTTGTATGGAAGCTGCAGTGAAGTTAGCGGTCATGTGACCGCATTGACTTAAGGGGACTTACCTATCACTATAAGAGCAAGTTTGGTAGCAGCAACCATGCCACAGCAGCGTGCACCGGAGGAGTACACCCAGGAAGTATGTCCTGTTCCTTGGGGTGCGCTCTGGAGCGAGCTTTTAAAAAGCTCAAGGACATGTTTCATTTCAGTTTCTGTATATTTAACTTTATTTAGATAGTTCTTCTGTTGTTGGGTAAGGTAGGTGATAATATTTTTGATATGTCTACAGATTCTTCATCCACTCCAGTCATTTGGGGTAATAGACCACAACCTAGATTCATTCCCAGCAGGGATCCATCATGTTACTTGTATACTATTACTAGTAAAAGAGGCCCGTTTCTGGAGCAAATGAAACGGGCGCTAGCAAGGTTTTCCTCGCCAACACCCCCCCTTCTCCCTCTCTCCCTACCTATCTACAAACCCCTTTGTCGTTCTGATGCCATTGCTCTGCACCTCCTGAACGCACACCGTACGCCATTGCTTGACCCTCGGTGTGTGACGCCATTGCTTCGCCCTTGACGTCATCACGTTTGATGTGAGGGCGGGGCCCGGAGACTTGGCGATTTCAGTGGCTTCACCACCACGAACCCTTCGAACCTGTGTTGAAGGAAGTGACGTCAGTGGCTTGGCTTCACTGACGTCAGTGTCTTCAGAACGTTGAGGGTGAGTTTTATTATATAGGATGTCTTCTCTAACCCATAAATCATATTCCAGTGCTGCTGCTAACTATGAAACGGTGCTATTGAATTGCCATTCTTTGAAAACTAAGATGATGTTAATGTATAATTTTCTCTTAGATTATAAGATTGATATCTTATGCTTGACAGAAACTTGGTTAAAAGATAGTGATTAATCCTATTTATTTAGATGTGTGCCTCCAAATTATTCTATTTGTTGACTTTCTCAGTCAAGTAAAAGAGGTGGCAGTTTAGCAATTATAAGTGCACCAAATGTCTTCATGACTGAATTGAAACTGCCAAACCTACCTTATAAAGAGATTCTTTTGATTTACGTGACTATTACTAGTCCACTTTATTTAGCTTTCTTCTATTGCCCGCCTGGATTAACAGCTAAAGTTTGGGATAATATGTTTCAATCTACGGCCAATTTATCTATACACTATCCTGATGTTTTTATTTTAGGTGATTTTAATATCCATTTAAATAATACTCATTAATCCAAAGCTGTGGGGGGTTTTTTCATTCTTTTTTAGATGAATTAGGTCTTTAAAATGGTTTATTGGTTCTAAGCAAAATTACTAATCAAAATTTAGATTTCATTATCTGAATTTAAGAAACTTACTTTTCTTGGACTGATCATTTAACAATACTATTTAAGATTCCTTTGTGTATAGGTTCCGCAGGACATAAAACTAAATCAGAATATAATACATGCAGATGAGGAACCATAGATCCAGAATGTCTTTCTCCGTTATTTCCAGCAGATTTTCTTTCCAATACTTTAAATGAGCAGGCAAATATTTGGAATGATATTTTGCCTAAAGAGATGGGTTGTATTGCTCCTGTACAAACATTTTTGAATGCGCGGAAATCACTGGGTGGTCACACTAAAAAAAAGTCTGTAAATTCACTCTGTTTAAAGATAATCTCATTAAACTTGGCACATAAACGTTAATTGTAACAGCAAATAAAGCTGTACAATTTCATGTTGAAATCCCAAGCGGTTGCTGAAAAAACAGCAAAAATCTCTAGGGGGATACATTTTTTTAGTCTCACCCTATATAGGGTGTGTGCATTGCTAGGCAGACTGACCAGGACACACCCATGCTCCACCCATTGGTATGGCCCATTTGCTGTTATACACCATGTAAGTAGCATGCCAATTTTATAGAACAGCGCCTAGCACATGCATGTAAACATTATTCATGTGTGTGAGTGCGCCTATTCTATAAATTAGTGTACTCAATTGATGCCTATAGTTAGGTGCCTTTTATAGGCTTGCCCTGTAAATCTTTGTCATTTTATCATATTTTCCTTTTTGATATGCTAGCACCAGGAGCATAGCCAGACATCACGGCAGGAGCGTAGTTATGGGGGGCCACGGGGGCCTGGGCCCCCGCAAATTTCATCTGGGCCCCTGGTTTGGCTGGTGGGGGTCCCCAACCCCCGCCAGCTGAAGCCTTCTTCAGCGTTGGTCTCTGGTGCAGCTGCGTTCGCTGCCCTGCTCTTCTTTCTTCTTGCTCCTCCTGTGCACGCTGACGCTCCTTCTCGGTTTCATGTAAAGGAGCGTCAGCGTGCACAGGAGGAGCAAGACAAAAGAAGATCAGGGCAGCAAACGCAGCTGTGCCGGAGACCGGTGCTGAAGAAGGCTTCAGCTGGTGGGGGTTGCGGACCCCCGCCAGCCAAACCAGGGGCCCGGACAAAATTTGCGGGGCCCAGGTCCCCGTGGCCCCTCGTAGCTACGCCCCTGGCTAGCACAGTATATTTCTTTAGTATTTTCCCTCCATTTATTAAGTCAAATTTGACTGTGTTAAAATCAGTTTTGTTAAGGAGCCCTATTACTAAGCTGCACTAAAAAGTGGCCTGCGGTATCAGTAGCGTAGGACTTTCCCATGCACCGAGGCCACTTTCAACATGGCTACAAAATGGATACAATTTCCCCATTCATGGCCCTGTTTTAATTTCCCAATTAGCGTGCAGCCATTAGCGTGTGAGTCCTTACCTACACATATTTACTGTGGTAAGGGCTCACATGCTAACCCCCCCCCCCCCACACACACACACACACACACACACACACACTAATCAGGCATCATCAGGCGATTTACCACTCTACCTGATTAATGCAGGGCATGCCCGATGCTAAAAAAGAAAAACTATTCCTTAGCGTGCGGTAAGCAAGAGTTAGTGCTTACTGCTGCTTAGTAAAAAGGTCCCCAAATCCTGTATTCCTAAGGACCAAATATAAAATTGCTCCCCCTCCTGCTGTTTTCTGATCCAGCTAATCCATGAAACAGTCATTTATTTCACCTAGAAACTTTACCTTTCTAACATGTCCTGATGTGTCATTTATCCAACCATTACTGGGATAATCGAAATCACACATTATTATTGCACTGTTAAATTTCTCAGCTTCCTTAAATTCAGCTAACATTTCATCATCCGTCTGTTTATTCTACCAGGTGGATGATAGTCTACTCCCACCATTATTCTCTTCCTCTTCACACATTGAATTTCTTTTCGTACAGAGTCTACACTGCATTTTGTTTCATGCAGAACTTTTAGGTTCAGGGTCGGATTCAGTTTTACGTAATATACTGCATATCAAAACTATCTAAGCAGTTTACAAGAATAAAAATATAAAGGGAACATAAGAAAAGAATAGAAAAGGAGAGATGAATGGGAAAACACAAAGGCAACTAGGATACAATTCTGCATAATAAAAAGAAGGGGATACAAGGGGAACATAATTAACCCTACGAGAGCAGAGAAAAAAAAAGAGGGAAAGAATTTGGGGAAAAGAGATAAGACATAACTTATGCACATCCCAGGGCCTACAAATGTAGATAAATGACCAATAACAGGGAATCATTTAATCCAGTTTAGGTGTCTATAAAGAATTTATTGAAAAAGAAGGTTTTCAAAGATGCCTTGAAAATGTTACGCGAGAATTCAATTCGGATATCATGGGGTATTGAAATCCAGTGAGAGGGAGCAACAACAGAAAAAACAGGTTGATCTGGCTCAGTAAGAGCCCTTATTAGAGGAGTGCAAGGAGGATGCTGGTAAGTAAGGGATGAGAGATCTGAACAAAAGTTGTGGGATTCCGGAATAAAGAATCTGATGTGTCAATATTAATACCTTAAAAGTAATATGGATGAATGGGAAGCCAGTGCTCAGATTTCAGGAGAGGAGTGGCACTATCATATTTTTTGGCAGTGGCGTAGGAAGGGGGTGGTGGGGCGGTCCGCCCCGGGTGCACGCCCGTGGGGGGGTCCGCCCCGGGTGCACGTCACTGGGGGGGGGGGTGTCGGATCCGCTGGTTCCCTGCTCTCTCTGCCCCGGAACAGGTTACTTCCTGTTCCGGGACAGAGAGAGCAGGGAACCAGCGGAGCCGACGCAGCTCCCAGCGACGTGCACTCCGGGCGGAATGGCACTCCCGCCCGCCTGCCCCGTTTTCTATGGTAGTGGTAAGCGCTCCAGGGGGTGTACACACTGAGGGGGGTGCACCGTGCTGCACCTAGGGGGGTGCGCAGCGGCAACCCGCCCCAGGTGTCAGCCGCCCTCACTACGGCACTGTTTTTTGGTACCGTAGATTAACTTCACTCCAGTGTTTTGGAGCAACCATAGACAAAGTAATTGGTAATGTGGAAGACCATGGAAAAGAGAATTACAATAGTCCAAATAGGAAAGGACCTTTAGCCTGTTTGACTCAATGCCCTCCTTAACATATACAGGCTTATTTTCGAAAGAGAAGGATGCCCATCTTTCTACACAAATCGGGAGATGGGCGTCCTTCTCACAGGGTCGCCCAAATTGGTATAATCGAAAGCTAATTTTGGACATCCCCAACTGCTTTCCGTCGCAGGGATGGCCAAAGTTCACGGCGGCGTGTTGGAGGCGTAGCGAAGGTGGGACTTGGACGTGCCTAACTCATGGACGTCCTCGACCCATAATAGAAAAAAAAGGGTGTCCCTGATGAGCACTTGAATGACTTTACCTGGTCTTGTTTTTCTTACAACCAAGGCACAAAAAGGTGCCTGAAGTGACCAGATGACCACCGGATAGAATCGGGGATGACCTCCCCTTAATCCCCCAGTGGTCACTAACCCCGTCCCACCCTCAAAAAAATATTTTATGCCAGCCTCAAATGCCATACTCAGGTCCATGACAGCAGTATGCAGATCCCCGGAGCAGTTTTAGTGGGTGCAGAGCACTTCAGGCAGGTGGACCCAGGCCCATCCCCCCTACCAGTTACACTTGTGGTGGTAAATGTAAGCCCTCCAAAACCCACCACAAACCCACTGTACCCACATGTAGGTGCCCCCCTTCACCCATAAGGGCTATGGTAGTGATGAGTGATGCACAATTGTGGGTAGTGGGTTTTGGGGAGGGGTTGGGTTGGGAGGCTCAGCACACAAGGTAAGGGAGCTATGTACCTGGGAGCAATTTAGGAAGTCCACTGCAGTGCCCCCTAGGGTGCCCTGTTGGTGCCCTGGCATGTCAGGGGGACCAGTGCACTACAAATGCTGACTCCTCCCATGACCAAAGGGCTTGCATTTGGTCGTTTCTGAGATGGGCGTCCTTGGTTTCCATTATAGCCAGAAAATCAGAAACGACTAAGTCTAGGGACGACCATCTCTATGGACTACCTAAATTTCAAGATTTGGGCTTCCCCGACCATATTATCGAAATGAAAGATGGACATCCACCTTGTTTCGATAATATGGGTTTCCCCGCCCCTCCATCGGGACGTTTTGCAAGGGGATGTCCTCAGCAAAACTTGGGCGTCCCTTTCGATTATGCCCCTCATAGTGTGCCACCCCTCCACTAATTTGAACCATCCTACCATTGTGATTTAATTTGATGTCTACCAGGTCTCTAAGATGCCTATTATATCTATGTCTTCATTTAGTGCTATATAGCAGTGGTTCCCAAACCTAATCCTGGAGGCACCCGAGCCAGCCTGGTTTTCAGGATACCACAATGAATATTCATGAGAGAGATCTGCATGCACTGCTTCCACTTCATGAAAATCTATCTCATGAATATTCATTGTGGTATCCTGAAAACCTGACTGGCTGGGGTGCCACCAGGACCAGGTTTGGGAACCACTGCTATGTAGTCTTCCATCTTTTTAGACTTCTAGCATTGGTATATAGACAATTCAAAGTGTGTTATTTGTTTGTATTTACAATCTGCTTCTCAGTTGGCAGGAATAGTTTGGAATGTAGCATCAAAACTTCTTTTGCCTTTATTGCAACCTGTCCATTAGGATGCAAAATATTGGGATGCAAACTTTCAGTATAAAGCAGAGGCGTAGGAAGTGGGGGCGGTGGGGCGGTGGAGCGGTCCGCCCCGGGTGCACGCGCTGGGGGGGTGTCGGCTCGCTGGTTCTCTGCTCTTTCTGCCCCAGAACAGGTTACTTCCTGTTCCGGGGCAGAGAAAGCAAGGAAGCAGCAGAGCCGACGCAGCTCCCAGTGACGTGCACTGGGGCGGATCGGCCCTCCCGCCTGCCCCCTGCTGCAAGGTAGGGTGCATTTCGGGGGGGATGCGCTCCAGAGGGAGGGCGCCGTGCCCTGCACCCGGGGGGGGGGGGGCGCAGCGGCGACCCGCCCCTGGTGTCAGGCACCCTCGCTACGGCACTGGTATAAAGTCACCTCCCTAATTAATTTTCAGGTCCTCATCACCCCTCCCCCAAGATTTTGCTAAATAAACTGAACAATCATGATCATCCCACAACAGCCCTATGATAACTGTATAACTGGACTTCATACTTTTTAAATTAAAATTTATATATATATATATATATATAGAGAGAGAGAGAGAGAGAGAGATCTATAATACACATCAAGGGTAATTTTCAAAAATCATTTATTCAGGCAATTAGGCTATTTGAAAACTTTTTCCAGCGGGTAACATTGATAGTTATTTGCTTTTGTGTGGCTGTCAGGATCATTGCTTTGCTTTCATTGTTGCTGCTCCAGAGAAACTGCTGCCTTAGGCGACTGCCTAGGCACTGTAAGATACTATTCTGTAAAGGGTGCTCACCCTTAGCAAAATACTAGCTTAGAGCGGATCTCGTGACTAATATTGGACACTGGATTTATATCTAGTGTGAAGCCGGCAGCTATGACATTGTTTTATAACATCATTCCTAACTTCTAGGAATGCCCTCTGATCCGTCCAGGAATTTGAGGTCAGAGACAACAATGCATCTGTCATCTGATGTAGTGTCTCCTATTAGATACTGTATTACTAGATCTGCTACTTTTTCTGTGGCTGGGGTGGAGCTATGGAATGCATTAAAAGGTCAATTGAGATTATGCACTGAAATTTCACAATTTAAGCTGCTATTGAAGACTTCATTGTTTGTTGAGACATGTATGTAAAGCTAGCTGTTATAATGGCGCAATTTTGATGCAAGTTCTGGTTATGATACAGTGATGGCATGCATTTTGTTGCTTTTGTTGCTAGTGTTCTTTTGTATTTTATTTTGTATGTTTTTATTGTTAACCGCTTTGATTTAAGCGGTCTATAAATGTGTAAAATCTCTATATATAAAAGGCACCACCAACGTTCTAAATGAAGCCTCAAGCCGGAAGTGTGAAGGGGGAGAGATATCCGGTTTCCCCATGAGTGTCTGCCCCGCCCTCGCTCTCTCTGTAACACAAACAGTGAAGGAAAACACAGCAAAGCACGAAATCAAATCGCTCTCTCTGTAACAGTGAAGGACTCAGAGGGGGGAGGGGAGAGAGGGCAGAAGCCCTCACTATCTCTGTAACACAAACAAACAGCAGGAAACTTAACACTGAAGGACTCGACTCCGAGGGGGGAGGGGACAGAGAGGACAGACAGCACAGGGGAAGGGAGAGAGGGCAGAGGGCAGGGACACACACACACTCCCACATGCACACTCTAAAGAAAACCTTGCTAGCCCCCGTTTCATTTGCATCAGAAACGGGGCTTTTTTACTAGTAAATAAATAAATACTTCCATAGCTATGTCCCTTTTCAGTTGCATGCTATGAAATGTAGGCACAGGTGTTATACAATAGCAACCAGGGCAGATGTGCCCATAACTTCTCATTACTGGCACTTAAATGACAATTAACTCATTAACTCCAATAATTGATTGTTAGCACCAGATTGATTAGTTTACGTGGGCATCTCGGATCTGCGCCCAACTTTGGGTGACCTATTTGATCCGAGAGCTGGTGCTCATCACCTGATACAGCAAAGAGATGATAGAATTCATGATGTCTCCACCTCGTATCCCTCCCATAATTTTAGAGCGCTAAAATCTGGGATTAATGAGGGACTTTCCCACACACTAAGCTCAGATTTTACACAATGCTGTTTTAAGACTGCATTGTTTTGTTTCCAAGTCATGCACTAATGTTCCCATTAACGTGCCTTATCTGCTGAGAATTATCATCTGCTCCTTCGTCAACTCTGCGTTAACCAGTTAGCACACATTAATAATAATGCACTAGCTGGCTGATGCCTTCATGCTGGCTTTTTCTTCATGCAGTATTTTTATTGTACTTAAGTCATTTTACATAAGTACTTAAGTATATTGCCATACTGGGAAAGACCAAAGGTCCATCGAGCCCAGCATCCTGTTTCCAACAGTGGCCAATCCAGGTCACAAATACCCGGCAAGATCCCAATAATGTACAAAACATTTTATACTGCTTATCCCAGAAATAGTGGATTTTCCCCAAGTCCATTTAATAATGGTCTATGGACTTTTCCTTTAGGAAGCCGTCCAAACCTTTTTTAAACTCCGCTAAGCTAACCGCCTTTACCACATTCTCTGGCAACGAATTCCAGAGTTTAATTACACGTTGAGTGAAGAATTCTTTTTTGTATTCTAGAACATATTTTACCCCTGAAGCAAGCAGTTTTCTGGCAAAACACGGCCCCATGTCAGGTCTTTTTAAGTTGTTGCTTTGTCAATAAAAGACTGTTCTTTACACTTGACTGCTGGAAGTTCTTTGGTCCACCCCTATTCTAGGCATTCTCAATACAAGGAGTTTCTCCTTTCCTTTTGGTTGGTATTTAACATTTCCATGCCTATTATTCACCCATGCCAAATCCCCTAAGATGAAAATACTTTAAAAAGAAATAACCCTTGGTATAATGTGTGAAATCAGAGTAAATGGCACAAGACACTTTAATCCATTGTAGTGTCTCATATTTGTTTTTAGAAAAAAGCACTTATGGCACTTGTATAATTAAATACTTACCCTTTGAGCATGGGAGAAGCTGCGTAGTCTGCTTTACTTGAGTGCAACACTTTAATGATATTCTAACTTGAAGGAAAGAGCAGATCTCATCTTGTCTATTCTTCTCATTTGACATATTATTAAAAAAAAAAGTCATTTGAAATTTAGACTTTTCTTTTTCACAATAAACTCTTGGTATAACTAGGAACCTAGGTTAGAATAAAAGATATCTGGAGCTGCCTCTGCTATTGGTATTAAAAGACCTAACCCTCTTGATAAGGAACCTTTGTAATGGAAGTCTGAAGCTTTTAAAATCACTTCTATACTTGTATCATACACTACAATTTCAATGACATAAAAGTGGTTCATATTCAATTGTGGATACAAATTATTCCCCTGGCTCCTGCTTCATGATTATAGAATGCCATTAGAATACAATCTTTTGGGATAATTCTGCATGGCTATTGATTATAAAAATACAATATATACTAAGAAAGACTAAGCTATAATTAGGCCTGAAGCGGCGGGGTTTTTTAGATATATAATTTTCGTAGATCTTTTGAAGACTTCTTGTCTATAGTGCATTTTACAATAACAGAAGATTGGAAATGGAATCTTATTACATTCGCTATTCATATCCCTTTAGACTGCCACCTCTCCTGTGAAGTTTCAGTGCAATTCTATGTTCCTGGGAGGCAAAGCAATTGATTTACCAGCTGATTCACTGAAGTGTGCTATCCTGTAATAAAGTGCATTATTAGTGAACAGGCCCCATTGGAAACAACTTGTAAGTTCACATTTATAAGGGGCAACTCTATAATGTGGTGCCTCCAGTGAGGCGCACCAGTTCTAGAATGCACCAAGATTCTGTTATAGAATATTAACATAAACTTACATAAGTGCATAAGTATTGACATACTGGGACAGACCAAAGGTCCATCAAGCCCAGTATCCTGTTTCCACCAGTGGCCAATCCAGGTCACAAGTACCTGGCAAGATCCCCCAAAAAGTACAATACATTTTATGCTGCTTATCCCAGTAATAAGCAGTGGATTTTCCCCAAGTCCATTTTAATAATGGACTATGGACTTTTCCTTTAGGAAGCCATCTAAACCTTTTTTAAACCCCGCTAAGCTAATTGCTTTTACTACATTCTCTGGCAACGAATTCCAGAGTTTAATTACATATTGAGTGAAGAAACATTTTCTCTGATTCATTTTCAATTTACTACTTTGTAGCTTCATTGCATTCCCCCTAGTCCTACTATTTTTGGAAAGAGTAAACAAGCAATTCAAGTCTACCCATTCCACTCCACTCATTATTTTATAGACCTCTATCATTATCTCCCTTCAGCTGTCTTTTCTCCAAGTTGAAGAGCCCTAGTGGCAAAACTTAGGCATGACCATCTATTCCAATTCTGTGGCAGGCATGAATGGGCATGCCTAAGTGTGCCATGCAAAGTGCATAACTTTTAGTATTCTGTAAGTTACATGCACACTCTTTTGCTAGAAGGCACATTGGTGGGGGGAGGGGGGGAGTCAGTAAATGGTGCCCAAAGTTAGGCACCAGGAAGATCCATGCTAAATTAGCATTCTGTAAGAGGCACTCTGTGCAAAGCACATTTTACAGAATACTAGCTTAGCGCGGATCTTGCACCTAACTTTAGATGCAAGCACTTATGCCTGCTGAAACCTGGTGTAAATGCTGACGTGCAACTAACGACAGTTGGGCACATAAATGACACTATTTAATACCATCACGTCTAAATTCTGGAAATGCCCCTGAACCTCCCATGCCCCTCCCATGGCCAAGTCCCCTTTTGAGTTGTGCGTCATAAAATTTAGGTACGCATGTTATAGAATAGGGTTCAGGGCACAGCCATGCATAACTCCAAATGACTTCCAATTAACACCAGTTATTGACTGTTAATGGCTCATTAACTCATTAGTTTGTGCGGGATCTGGGATCTGCGTCCAACTTTGGGTGACCTATATTGAATGTGAGGGACTGTATGCAAAGAGTGCACATTATGAATACATGTACAGTGATTCGCACATGTGTGATAGTTCATGCATGTGCAATGGGCATCCACTTAGCAAACTGTGCACACTTTCAAAACAGTGCACACTATTATCGGCAAGATAAAAGATTTTTCTTGTCTGCTTTTTCTGTTCAATTTTGTTTGATAGTGACATGCAACAACATGGGATATGTCTTTGACATTTCTCATATCACTGCAAATGAATGCCAATCCCTAATATTTAGTAGCATTGTCATGGGGCAAGCAGCTGAAAGCATTGAAAGTAGTGACATGGTACATCGAATGATTGCCCTGGATGACCAGCCCCTGCTGGTGCTGGAGAATGTGGGACTCAAGAAACTGCAGCATCTTGCTCTCAAGCAAGTGCTCTGCAGGATAATGTTAGCAGGTGACCCTCCTGCCTGTGTTATCAATTTTGTGCCCAGCTGCTGGCAGAGGTGTCAAAGGCAGAGGCTTTGTATTTTATCAGTGATATGTGGACTAGTCAGAATGCTTACACGTCTACCTCTCCCTGACGGTGCAATGGTAGATGCTGAATGAGGCAGGGACAGGCTGTATGTTTAAGGGGGTGGGGGGTGGGTAACAGCAGGAAGGAAACTGTGAGGATAACAGTTAATACTGGCCCCTACTGGTCAATATATGATATACTGACAATATTTATCAAAGGAGAGAAACAGTTTATCAACTGAAAATCAAGTAATTACTGTCTCTTATAAATGTGAAGGACAATCAACCACTGAATGCCAATAGTGTCTAATTTAAATGAATGAATACATATGGTGGAGAGAAAAAAACCTCAGTGCACTCACCTCAACCAACTTATTCAATCTGTGAAAATAAACAGGGAGTGGGTGATCACATCACAGGTCAAAAAAAAAACACACCATCATCTCAGAATAGCCATTGCTTCAATCCTTCACAAAATGAAGCAGGACAGTGTTTGGCAAACTGCTTTCAAAATCATCCATAAATCAATAGCCATTACTTAACATCTTAATATTGCTGTACTCTTCAATCTTCAGTACTTCATAGAAATAAATATAGCCAACATCCTGACAAGGAATTCTGGTTTCTCTTACTGCTGCCTCAGGGGAAAACTGTTCTGCTATCTCGGGGGCTATTCCATGAGCAGTGGTTTTGCTCACTGGGATGTCTCAGGGGTGCCTACCATCCTCAAAATAAACCTATATCCCCTTTTAGTGTAGTCTAAGGGGCTTACAATATCCTGTCATGGAACCCAGGATGGTGAGCCCTTGGGCTGCAGCCAGGCTGCAGCAGACAAGTCCTCTGGGGAGGCGCAGAGCAGAGGCGAACCAGGCACTGAATACAAACAGGATACCGGACATGGCAAATAGACAGAACACACTCAAGACAAGCAACAAGCAAGACAATACACAAGGTAGGAACAGGATTCAGGATTCTCAAACAGGATTCAGGATTCTTAACCAGGCTTGGCAGGAACAGGATTCTCAAACAGGATTTAGGATTCTCAACCAGGCTTGGCTAGAACAGGGTTCAGGATTCTCAAACAGGATTGGCTGGAACAGGGTTCTGGAACAGACTTGGCTTAGCTTGACTGAAACAGGATTCTGGATCAGGCTTGGCTGGAACAGGATTCTGGAACAAGCTTGGCTTGGCTTGGCTGAAACAGGATTCTGGAACAGACTTGGCTTGGCTTAGCTGGAACAGGATTCTGGAACAGACTGGCTTGGCTTGGCTGGAACAGGATTCTGGAACAGACTGGCTTTGCTTGGCTGGAACAGGATTCTGAAACTGGCTTGGCTTGGCTGGGACAGGATTCTGGAACAGACTCAAACACAAAGCAGGGGCAGAACCTGGCTCAAACACACAATAGGAACAGAACATGGCAGAAACAGAGCTCAAGAGCCGGGAAGCAAACATAGCAGGCAAAGGATTAAGCAGACTAAGGGAAGACAAACAAACAAACAAAGAAGCAATGTTCTTACCAGCACCCACAGCTGGAAAGGGAAAGGCCAGGCAGACTGAGAGGCAGAAGACACAACTACATAACAAAAGTAATCAGGGATGATGCTGGTTTCTACAGACTCTCAGAATAAACAAACAAGATCCACACACACAGGAAACAGAACAAGAAATACAAAAATAGAGCTTGGCTAAATACAGAGGTTGGCTTAAACACAGAGGTTAACTATAGCAAGAGTCAAAAGCAGGGCTAGACTAAAAGCAGGAGCCAAGGGTAGAGTCAAACAGATACAGACACCAAGGGCAGGGTGAGGCTCTAGATCCAGGCTTTCAGGATCAAGGTTCAAAAGCAAACACACAGAAACCAAGCAAAGCATTGAAACACAAGACTCAGAGAAACACAGAACAGACCTTCAGGAGCAAGACTCTCAGGAACAGAGCCGTGCCAACACAGTAAGCGGGGTAAGCACCGCAGGGGGGCGCCAACCTCTGGAGGGCACCGCTGCAGTGCTTACCCTCGCCGCTTACCTCAGCTCCGCCCTGCAAGCAGTGCTCACTTTTCCTCCAGGCCCGCCCAGTGCGCCAGTGCCAGCCCCAGCTCCCATTGCCGGCGACTGCTGTTTTTCCTGTTGAGCATCAGGGCTGGCGCTACAAAAAGAAGAAGCGCTCAGTTGACTGAGCTGAGCACTAACGACAAAAAATGTTTTTTAAAAAAAGCGCGGCACCCCAGGGGCAGTGACGTAAGAGACGGGATGAGCCTGCAGAGCCAGCAGCCAATGCCTCAAGGCTGCCTGCGGTGCCGTGCTTTTTTTTAAAAACATTATTTGTCATTAGCGCTCAGCTCAGTCAGCTGAGCGCTTCTTCTTTTTGTAGCGCCAGCCCTGATGCTCAACAGGAAAAGCAGCAGTGGCCGGTAATGGGAGCTGGGGCTGGCGCTGGCGCGCTGGGCGGGCCTGGAGGAAAAAAACAGGTACTAATAACAGAGAAAGACACTGGATGGAAGAATCGGGAGAGGGAAAACAGATGGAAGGATAGAAGAGAAAGAGGGAAAATGGAAGGATGGAGAGAGAAAGAGGGAAAACAGATGGAAGGATGAGGAGAGATAGAGGGAAAACAGATGGAAGGATGAGGAGAGATAGAGGGAAAACAGATGGAATGATGGGGAGAGAAAGAGGGAAAACAGATGGAAGGATGGGGAGAAAGAGGGAAAACAGATGGAAAGATGGGGAGAGAAAGAGGGAAAACAGATGGATGGGGAGAGAGACACTGGATGGAAGGATTGGGAGAGAAAGAGGGGAGATGAATGAAAGGATGCAGAGAGAAAGAGGAGAGACTGGAAGGATGTGAAGAGAGAGAGAGAGGGGACACAACAGAAAAGGGTAGAGAGATAGAGAGTCACTGGTTAGAAGGAGGGAGAGAGAGACATTAGATGGAAGGATCAGGAGAGAGGGTAGATGGGTGGAAGGATGGGGAGAGAAAGAGGGAAGGCGCTGGATGGAAGGGTAGGGAGAAAGAGGTGACACTGGATGGAAGGATGCAGAAAGAAAGAGGGGAGACTACTGGAAGGATGGGGAGAGAAAGAAGAGAGCTGCTGCATGGAAAAGAAGAGTAGTGAAAGACTGGAGAATAAGAGGAAGGGGCATGGGGAGAACAAGGGTGAGAAAAAGATCAAAAGCCATAAGTAGATGAAGGAAATTAAAGAATGGATAGTAAGAATGAATGAAATCTGGACAGAGAGAGAGAGAGAGGCAGAAAAATATTGAAGAAAGCAAAGAAAAAGGAGAGCAAAATGACAAATGGCCAGGAAACCCTGGCAGAAGAGTTAAGCGAAAATGAAAGAAAGCAGAATCTAGAGACTGGGAGCAACACAATGAGAAAAAGTAAATGGCCATATAACAAAGGTAAAGAAAATAATTTTATTTTTAATTTAGGATAAAGTAATATGGTACCTGTGTTAATAAAGTTTCAGAGACCAATACTTCCTTCCTTAGGTCAGGAGAGGATACCGTAACAGCATTATACTGACCTGAGGCAGGAGGTTTTGGCCTCTGAAAGCTCACTGAAAAGGGTGTTAGGCTATTAAATAAATTTTCTGAAATCTGATGCACTGAAAAGCAGCACTTTACCCTGTGTGACAAATGCGTCTGATTAGTGTGACTAAATTTTGCTGGGGGAGGGGGGTAGAAAGAAAATTTTGTGCCCACCCACTTTGGGTTCAGGCCCATCCAAAATTGGCAGTCTGGCTACGCCACTGGCATGGCTATGACAAAAGCAATATAATGTACACTGTTCACACTCTTCTATGCGCTTTGGAGCCAGGCAGGTCTGGGGGGGGGAGCGAGGGGGGCACCAACTGATAGTCTGCAGGGGGGCGCCAGAGACCCTTGGCACGGCCCTGCTCAGGAAACAAGCCAGGCATGGATATGATCTAAACAGGTAACACAAGATTAAGAGACCGCTTGCAAAGGCAACGTAGGAAAGTTCCCTGAGTCCTTATAAAGGAGTAGGCTGATGATGTCACAAGTAGGAAATGAAGCAGAAGCAGGGAGACCAAAGAAGCGAGGATTGGCTAACAGGAAGAACAACAACAGGAAATGAAGCAGAAGCAGGGAGACCAAAGCAAGGCTTGGCTTAGAACATGAATTAATTTGGGGTTAATTATCCCCTAGGTTCTGCCTGGTATTGCAGTTCAGCTGTCTAGTACCAGAGAGAACCCCGAGAAGGATGATTGCATCCTAAAACTGACTCCATTACTGGATAGAATAGTGCACTTATTGTTTAACCAAACCAAGGGATTATTAACAGATATTAATAAAGAGAAGGAGAGATAGTACAGTTCCAAAGGTTATAAATTTATTTACTTACCAAAGACATCAAAGAATATGCAAGTGGCATGTACAATCAATTGGTTGTAGGAATATAATCCCCCAGTTGCAAACAGGTGCTATCTGGGTTTTAGTCTTATGTGATATATTTTATCACTCAAAGGTAATCATGGGAAAGCAATTGGGTTTTTAGCCAATTCTGGGGTGCTGCAGCTGTTTCCCATGGAGAGAGAGTAGCCGTGGCCGCCCCTCTCTAACTTGAAGCAGGAAGTACCCTAACTTTTATAGGTTTACTCAGGATATGGGTAATATGCCAGTAAGCCCATCTGATTGGATCTATGTTAATGTCATGGTTAGCACTGATTGGCTTATGCTAATGAGTAGCTTCAAATCTTAAACATGTTCTCATCCTTAGCTTGCTTAACCACAAATGTAACCAATTCCCTTGCACCTGGCTGTTCTGACCACAAACACTTCCTTTCCCACCATGTTGCTGAACACAATGTCACTCTGTCAGTTAGACTCCCACCCTTGTGCTTTCCTGTTGTTCTCTGCAGTGCTCCAACACTGGAGATCAAGTCAGTTACACAGGCCTGCAAGCTTTTCTCTCATTTTGGAGCCTGAACCAAAGTCTCAGGCCTGGGCTGTCAAATAACAATGCAAACAGCAATAGGGAAAAAGGCTGGCATAGAGGCTGGCAATCAATATTTTGAAAGATATTTTTTGAGGGTGGGAGGGGGTTAGTGTCCACTGGGGGAGTAAGGAGAGGTCATCTCCGATTCTCTCCAGTGGTCATCTGGTCATTTCGGGCACCTTTTTGTGCCTTGGTCATAAGAAAAACACAACCAGGTAAAGTCGTCCAAGTGTTCCTCAGGAACGTCCTTGTTTCTTTCGATTATGGGTCAAAACAACAATAGGGAAAAAGGCAGACTGAAGCGTTCACAGAGCTAGATACAGAGAAATAGTAGGTCTGACCATAAGGGCACTGTATACCACTACAATAGGCCTTGCGGGTGAAGGGGGGCACATAGATGTGGGTACAGTGGGTTTGTGGTGGGTTTTGGAGGGCTCGCTGTTTCCTACACAAACATAACAGGTAGGGGGGGTATGTGACTGGGTTCCGCCTGCCTGAAGTGCACTGCACCCACTAAAACTGCTCCAGAGACCTGCATACTGCTGTCATGGACCTGAGTATGACATCTGAGGCTGGCATAGAGGCTGGCAATCAATATTTTGAAAGATATGTTTTGAGGGTGGGAGGGGGTTAGTGTCCACTGGGGGAGTAAGGAGAGGTCATCTCCGATTCTCTCCAGTGGTCATCTGGAGAAATACACAACCAGGTAAAGTCATCCAAGTGTTCCTCAGGAACATCCTTGTTTCTTTCGATTATGGGTCAAAGAGGTCCAAGTGTTAGGCACGCCCAAGTCCCGCCTTCGCTATGCCTCCGACACGCCCCCTTGAACTTTGGCTGTCCCTGCGATGAAAAGCAGGTGGGGACGTCCAAAATCGGCTTTCGATTATACCGATTTGGACGTTCCTGGGAGAAGGACGTCCATCTTCCGATTTATGTCGAAAGATGGGCGTCCTTCTCTTTCGAAAATGAGCCTGATAGTAACCTTGCCTTACATACCTCCTCCCTTGAGAAACAGCAACAGCAATTTGTGGTGAATCTGGCAGAATGAAAAAAGGTTCACATGATATAGAGGCTATAGGGGCCAAAGGTTGCCCAATGTGATGTTATTGGTGCATCAAATGACTCAGAGCATCTCTGGCTTCATGTAGAAAGAACAATCAAGTTCAGATAAAAGGGGGGAGGGGAAAACCAATGCTCTGACATATAAAAACAATTTTAAAAACTACTATAAGAGCAGAATAAAAAGCAAACTATGTAAATAAATATACCAAGTGTGATCAAATTTGGGTTTAAATTTGATCACACTTGTAGAAGCTGCTGTATTCACATTTTAGGCAAGGGTTATATTCAGTGGTGTGCTGGAGCCGGCTCGCACCAGCTCACAAGAGCCGGTTGTTAAATTTTCTTCCGACTTGCGAGCCGGCTCTCCTCCCTCCCTCCCTGCTCCCTCCCTCCGGATCCAGTCCCTCACCGACCTGACTCTGAGTCACCCTGCCTTGACCTTCGAATTCTTCGGGGCAGGCAGTCTTGCCTGCCTGCTGCCAGCGCTGACTCTCCCCCGCTGCCGGTTTGCGCTTTAAAAATGGCCGCCGAGACTTCTGCTGAAGTCTTGGAGGCCGCCCTTATACTGTTTAGAGCACAAAATGACATCAATAATGCTTTGCTCCCACAGACGGTTGGCATCCTGAGAGAAATAGATGCCCTCAAATGTAAAATGAGGTATTTCCAGCACAAAGAACCTACCATCATTGTCCAAGTAGGACTGTACTGAATAGTCGGCCTCCTAGTGCCCCAAATGCATTATCCATATTTGGCCAAATACGAATAATGCATTTGAGGTACTAGAGGGCCGATTATTTGGTACAGCCCTACCAGATATGCCAGGAGGTGGCATTTGCCAAAGGGAAAGGGCATATCTGATTGTGGGATAAGGGATGAGCCTCTCTTCATAAAGGCAGTTGTGTTGTAGGGGTGGGATAGGTGTGGTAGAAAGAGAGGTCCTGCAGCCTGACCACTGTATGCAAGTGCAGGGATAAGGGTCCACTGATATGGCAGTATATAGGGGATGTGCAACTTATACTATTATGTGAAGCCTTCTAACATTATTCAGTGGATCAACTTGCAGAATACAGTGCATGTGATTGAGTCAGCCCCATTCATTAGACTAGTTGTGGCATTTGCTGAAGGCACCAACTTCCGAGGGACTAGCTATTATCACTCCCCATCTTCTTATAAAACTTGATCCTGACAGGCACACTACCTCAATGATATTTCACCACATACTTTTACCATTTCTTGGAAAATGATTTGTGATGATGGGTGGGATGGAAGACAGGGAGAAATGCTAACCCCTGTGGGAGTGGACAAGAGAAAAGAGAGAAGGGACAGGAAGATACTGGGAGGGGGAAGAGGGTGAGGAGAGAAGAAAGAGGGAGCAGATGCTGGGTTAGAAGGAGAGAATCACTGGGATGGTGGAACCATGTGGGAGAGGCCAATGGGGTGGTAAGGAAATGAACAAGAGGAGGATAGTGATTACAAAGGATAGAAATATGATAATGGGGAGTAGATTAAAGATGGAAGAGAATGGGAGGCTGGGAAAGGAGTGAGATGGGGAATAGGAGAGCTAGTGGGTGAAAGAAGGAGATAGAAATTTGATAGGTATTCAAAATGTAAAAAGAAGAAAAAGGGTTAGAAAGAGGGTGAAATTTGAGTGGACAGAAAGCAGAAAAGAAAAAGAGAAAGAGCTAAAATGGAAAGGTTAATATGTCAGAGGCAAGTGTAGTGAGGGAATGGAAAGAGAGTGGAGAAAAGACAAATGAACAGAAGCTGTTTGAAGGAGAATTAACAGAAGACAGGAAAGTGGAAAAGAGAAACTGAAATCAATATGATGGAAAAATAAAATGAGCAGACAACAAAGGAAGAAAAGGCATTTTATTTTGAATTTATTGACTGAAATATGTTAGCTTGAGAAATGTGCATAGCGGATGTCATTTTATTGTGTTCAGTAGAAAAGGAAATGCACTTCTGTTTTTATTTCTCCACTGTTGCAGTTCAGTTTTTGTCTACATATTTTTATTTCTAATTTGTGATCCCTTGTTCTGTATTTGGTGAGAGTCTGTCAGTGTGATTGTAATGGTTGGTGGAAAGATTGAAGGGGAAGCAGGGAAGTGAGGAAATTGGGGGGGGGGGGTCCTTCTTTATTTTCTGCCCTGGACGCTAGCATGTCTAACACTAGTCCTAACCCTTGTTATAACTGATAGGGATCCCCAAGCTCTGTCAGCTGAGGACCTCCTCTGAAGGCAACCAAAACTTGGTAGATGGTGGTAACATCCTTGAGCCACTGATAACTAAGCATGCCTGGGGTGCTAGCATCAGTGGCTCAAACAGTTGCTGCTGCTGCCTGCCAAGCTTGGTAAAAGGGAGTTCTGGCTGTCTTTGAAGGAAATCTTCAGCTGAAAGAGCTTAGTGATCCTCATGAGCTATTTTGGGTTGGGATATGCTGGGGGAGGGGTGGAGAGTGGGGGGAAGGAAGGGGGCTGGCCGAAAGGGAAAATTTTGTGCCCACCGCCTTTGGACTCAGGCCCACCCCAAATTGGCTGTCTGACTATGCCACTGGATAGGAGGCACAGAGTTTGGAGTTGGAGGTAAAGGAGAAAGGTGCAGATGAGAATGGCTTGCCTGATGAATGGAGTTCTCAGCAAGATGAGTTTGAATTGTATGTGGACACAGATAGGGAGCCAATAAAGTGACTTGATAAGAAGGGTTGTGTGAATGTAGCAACACTGATGGAAGATAAATACTGCAGAATTTTGAACATATTGAAGGGAAAAGAGATGGTTTAGTGGGAGACCTTGAGATGTAAATTGCAGTAATCTAACTGGGAGGTGATGATAATGTGGATTTGTAGCTGGCTAAAATGACTAATAATATGACCTGATAAGGTACTTTTTCTTTCCCAAATGAACATTTAGAAGAACTGCTCTTTTTCTTTGATTTTTCTTTTTGTATTCATTTTTCCCATAAATAGTTTTCCTTGCCCCCCTCCCCCCTCCATCTGTATATTTGTTTCCTTATTATACTTTGGCTAATGATATTAATTAGCTTATGGAATATCACTGAATTTCTATTCACAGTTTATTCTTTGATATAATATATAAATCTAAATTTACAAAAAAAAAAAAAAGAAAACATTTAGAAGAACTGTTGGAAACTGCCCCTTTAGTTGATAATGGTTCAGTTTCAAATCATGATCTACAGTGGATTGATCTCCTACAGTTATAAAAACATTGAGGGGTCCTTTTATAAAGCTTGTTTTTAGCACCGGGGGGGGGGGGGTGTCTGGGGCGGAGAGTAAGCATGTTTTGCACTGATTGATTAGCGCAGCTACATCACCATATGCTAACCAAATAATGTGTGGCTAATGTGTGAGCTTTTACTGCCTATAAAACAGGCGTCGTCAGGGTTCACACGCTTATGGCCACACATTCTAATTTTGATACACATCCAAAACGAGTGGCAGAAAATAATTTCTACTTTCTACCACGTGGCGCTAACCAGGCAGTAATCGGCAGTGTACCTGCGCTGACGATTACCGCCCGGTTAACATGTGAGACCTTACCGCTTAGTCAATGGGTAGCAGTAAGGTCTCAGGCCCAAAATGGACACGCACTGATTTTTATTTTGCCGCACGTCCATTTTCTGCAAAAAAGGCATACTAAAAAATGGACATGCATGTATCCAATACATGCGCTTACACCAGCGCAGGCCATTTTTCAGCGCATCTTAGTAAAAGGGCCCCTAAATGAATATTCAGTGCTGGCCGGTTAAGCTTATAGCGACCAAAGGTAGGACTGCCATTTACGCAGTTTGATTTGGCCACTAAACTTAGCTGGCCAGCACTTGAATATTTGCAGATAGCTGGCTGTTTCATTTGATTTAGCCGGTTAACTGCTATGCGCTAACCATGAATGTTCAGCAGAGATAACCGGTTATCTCCCACTGAATATTAGCAGTTAGCTGGCTAAATGCTATTTAACCGTCCAGGAGCCATTCCTGGCTGGTTAAATAGCACTGAAAATTGGCCGGTATGTATTCAAAACAAATCTAAATTATAGATGCTTCTTTCCTCTATAAGAGAAATAGTATTTTGAATAAGTGCTCATTGAAGTTAATGATTGAGATTCATTTAGCAACTGTTAAATTATATCCTGCTTTGGATACTTCTGAATCAAAATATATCTTTTAAAAAGACACTAGTTACCTTAAAGTTTCAAAGAGATGAGACTGATTATTTAAAAAAGGTATTAATTATACCTGGATGACAAGGGAGAAGTTTCAAAAGAGACATAGGTTTCTTTTGAATTCTCATTAAAGAAAGTACCTGTATATCAAACATATAAATGGCAAGTGGCCGACTCATCTGCAAATGCGCAGTAGAGACTTCCCTCTCTGTGCCGCCCTCGCGTAAAGACGTGATGATGTCAGAGGGCGGAACAGAGAGGGAAACGGAGTCGGACTTCGGACGCTGCCGCTGGAGCCTGGAAGCGAACATCGCGCGCACCAACCTCCACCCTCCCCCCCATCCCCGCCGCCGCTCCCGCCCCCCTCCGTATCGGGCCCCCTGCACTGACCTGACAGCGCCTCTCACCTCCATGTGGAAGCGCTGCAGTCAGCAGCAGAGCGATCTGCTGCTGCCTGTAGCGCTTTCACACGGAGGTGAGGGGCGCTGTCAGGTCAGTGCAGGGGGCCCGGCACGGAGGAGGAAGGGAGTGGCGGCGAGGAGGGTAGCTGGAAATCTTGCCCGTTTTAACGGGCTTAACGGCTAGTAATATATAAATTGCTTTGGTTCTAGAACAGAAAGGCAGTATATGAAATGCATGACCCCGACCCCATTTCAGTTTGTAATATTATATTTCATTAATATTTCTTTAGATGATAGCTCTTCTGCTATTGAAGGCATTTATGAATTTTCATATTCTAAATTCCATTACAGTTTTCTAGGACATCAAGTACAGAGGGTGAGAGAATGAAACATTTGTTCAATACAATGACCATTCACAAAGTCTCAAATGAAGAATCTGCAGTGGTAAATTTGAGTAACAGATCATTATCCCATCACCAGCTAAGGCTCTTTAAAACAAGGATTGTCTTGTTCTCCAAAAGGTAGGATGGAACTGTTTTCACTGAAAATTAGCGTATTTAAGTGTCTATTGTTATTAAGAATTAAACATTATTTTGTCACTGATGAGTCTGGTATTGACTGTTCCATCATTTGTGGTTAATCTAAGTGGATTCTTCCTGGCTGTTCTGATGCTGCTAGACACACTTTTCATCACCTAGAGAATAAAGAATTGATTTAGATGCACAAACATTCAAGCTCTAGATATTACAATCTGACTTGAACTGGAAACAAACTATTGAAAGAATTACATAGTGATGGCACTTTGACTATAAAAGCAGCTGATAAAGGAGGCTTTGTTGAAATCAAGACTTCCTCTGAATACATTGCAGAAATCAAACAACAATTATGAGATGCTAAACTTTGTTTAAAATTACTTATTATTATTTATTTTATTATTTGTGACATTTATATCGCACCTTATCCCATACAAGTTTGAGTTCAATGTGGCTTACAATAAACAGTATAGGATGCAAAACAAAGAATAATGCATAAGAAAGTAATCTGTTGTAACAATCCAATTTTACAATACAATATCATAAACATAGTGGGATAACTATGGATGTTTTACATTTAGAAAATCTATTATGAATGAGAAATTGTACATGAAGCAAAGAGAAGGTTAATGGTAAATAGAGTAATATCCAATTCAGGTAATAATTAATTGTTTAAGATGTGGTCGTTCTTTGCGAGGGCTTGTTTGAATAGGAACAATTTGAGGATTTTGCGGGATCTAGTATATTCCTGTATATTTCTTATTTTGGGTGGTAAGGAGTTCCACCATTTGGTTACTAGGTAAGTGAAGTCTGCAGAGTGGACAGTTCTGTAGATCACTTTTTTGCAATTTGGGAGGTGTAGTCTGAGATAATTTCTTGCCTCATATTTAGTGTTTTTTTTGAGGTAAGTTTATTAATGGTACCATATAATCTGGAGCTTTGCCATTTAGTATTTGAAAGATAAAGGTACATAATTTGAAGGTGATTCTCGCTTTGATGGGAAGCCAGTATAATTTGATTAATAAAGGGGAGGCACTTTCAAAACAGTGTTTTGAGCTGTTTGGAGTGTTTTCAACAGGTACTACTTACAGCCAGCATATAAGGCATTACAATAAATGAATTGGGATAATGTTAATAATTGTACCAATAGTCTGAATGTTTCTGATGAGAAATGGGGTCTGATTCTTTTAATTTCCAAAGAGACCTGAAAGATTTTGTGATTACTGAGGAAACTTGAGTGTTAAATGTTTGTTTATAATTTTCAGCTTATTGTCAATGGGAAATGAAGTGTTGTCAATTGTGAAACTGTTGTAGTTGTTTTGGTCAAATAGGTTAATAATGACCATGAATTTAGTTTTTTCTTTATTTAGCTTTAGTTTGGATTCTGAGGCCCAGGTTTCCATCAAATTTAAGCCAAGTTTTGCCTTTTGTAAGATGACTTTAATGTTCTTTTTGAAGGTTATGTATATGGTAACATCATCAGTATATATGAATGTTTTGAATCCTGCTGTTTCTAGTCTGTTGCCTAGTGGTGACATCATTACATTAAACAGAATGGGCGATAATGGAGAACCCTGAGGGACGCCACAGTCCGGTGAACAAGGAGAGCATAAGGCTCCTTTCATTTTCACTTTGTAAGATCTTGATTTCAGGAATCCTTGAAACCATTTGTGGACTGTGCCACATATACCAAAATTGTCTAGTATGTTTAGTAGGATATTATGATCTACTACATTGAATGCACTAGACATATCAAACTGCATTATTAATATCCTAGACTCTATGCTAATTTCTTTTCTGAGATTTGATACTAGGGTAGTAAGGACAATCTCGGTGCTATAGCATGGTCTGAAACCTGATTGCGATTTGTGTAGTAGGGAGAAACGTGAAAGGTAGTCCATAGTTGGTGCTGTTACTATTCTTTCCATCACCTTTATCATCACAGGAATGGAGGCTACTGGTGATTGAATTGTTTTTTTTTGGTATTGGTGTTAGGATAATAGAACCTTTATTATCATGGAAAGTGCCGTGGAATTGTAGGAAGGAGATATGCTGCTGGAGCAGATTGATGAATATATTAGGAACTTCCTTCTTAAGATAACTAAGACAAGGATCTAGTATGCAATGTGAGTTTGAATATTTTAGGAGGTAATATTTTACTGTGTCATGAGTTGGTAGTTGGAAGGAAGACCAGATTCTGTTGGTAGCTATTCCTATATGTGTTTTTGACTGTTTTTCGTAAATATCTTGATGGTTGACTTTTAATTTGAGGACTCCTTCTCTGATTTTAACTATTTTTTGTTTGAAAAAAGTAGTCAGTTGTTCTGCTGTTGGTGGAGACTGTTGCTGTGGTTATTTCTTTCGTGGATAATAGGCTTTTTATCAGATTGAAAAGTTTACTGGTATTAAGGAAAATTACCACCAATTATTTTGTTATATTATTGAGCTTTTGCAATTTTGATCTCATTTTTATATGTTTTGATGGCAATTTTCCAAGTTAATTGTTTTCGTTTGATTTGTCTTTAGCCCCTTTTCTTTCCAGTTTTCTACAATTTTCTGTTTTCTACAATTGGACATTGATCCTATTGTATCAGTTAACGTACTTGTAGATGAAGTTTTGTCAGCAGCAGATATCAGTGGCTTTTTCACTCCAAGAGAACAGGCATTTTTGCAAGTGAAGCATCTGATTATGCCAGGTCTGAACATTTTGTCCAAATTGCACAAGAGACTTGAAGCCCAATCAGTTCTTCTAAGGAATTCTTACTCGAGCAATTATCAACATGTGTTGACAATTTTTTTTAATTTGTTTTTAATTTATGCCATTAAAGTTTACAAAGACAAAACATCTTTTAAAGAAAATATGCTGAGGTATGCACATTAGTAATAATAAGAAGAAATAATTTGAAGAAATATTTTTAAAATATAAACTAGGCTCATTAGTCCACAAAATATGAGGATCCAAAATGATACATCCAAGAGAAGCTGGCTAAAGAAAAAGTAACAAAGAAACAGGGTAATCTTCCCCAAACACATCTAACCAGCTGTCCTGCAAATTAAGGGGGTCTTTTACTAAGATACACTAGTGTTTTTAGTTTCCACTAAAAATCAGCTGGCACAAAACACTGAGATGCCCATAGAACTATAATGACTGTCAGCATTTAGCACCAGCTGATTTTTACCGTGAGCTAAAAACGCTAACACACCTTAGTAAAAGGCCCCCCCTAAGAAAGCAGTACAACTAAACAGGTTTAACAAAATATACTTCTTATTCTTAAAAGAAGGACACATTTACAAGGAAAGCGAAGCTGGAATCAAACTGCCATAGATAGCACCCCTTGAAATTAAAGTAGTCTTTATTAAATAATGAGAGATAATACAAAGAGTCAATCACAACAGCATATGCAAACAATAATAAACAGCAGAAAAGTATCATAAACCCCCATATAATATCAAATAGAACACAATATAACAGCTTCTATATTTTATAGTAATTTTTGAAATATAACCCCCAAACGCAATTACAGTTAGAAGGAAGGTGTAAAAGAAGAAGAGAGAAAATAAAACCCCCGCCTCCATAAAATGCTGTGCTTAAAAGGAACAATGTGAAATAAAAGACTCCCAAATCACCTCCCATTTAGATATAGTTTTACAATGAATAGCCCTCAATCTTTCCATTTCACAAATATACCACAACTTATTCAACCACTTAATCAAGGAAGGGACTTGTTGACTCATACCCAAGAACTACTTCATCCTTTCCTGAGACCATTTTGAGACATAAGAGTAGCCATAGTGGGTCAGACCAATGGTCCATCTAGCCCAGTACCCTGTTTTCCAAACAGTGGCCAAGACAGGTCACAAGTACCTGACAGAAACCCAAATCGTGGCTACACTCCATACTACAAATCCCAGGGCAAGCAGTCGCTTCCCATGTCTGTCTCAATAGCAGACTATGGACTTTTCCTCCAGGAATTTGTCCAAACCTGTTTTAAACCCAGTTATGCTAACCGCTGTTACCACCTCCTCCGACCAAGAGTTCCAGAGCTTAACTATTCATAGAGTGAAAAAATATTTCCTCCTATTTGTTTTAAAAGCATTTCCATATAACTTTCTCAAATGTCCCCTAGTCTTTGTACTTTTGGAACAAGTAAAGAATCAATTTAATTCTACACGTTCTACACCACTCAGGATTTTGTAGATCTCAATCATATTTCCCCTCATCCGTCTCTTTTCTGGAAATATTTGTACCTTTCCACCTAAAAAGATGGGTTGAGATTTCTGAAGATATAGCCTCAGCAAAGCATCCTGTCTTGCAAGAAAACAAATGAAACAGGCAATGATTGAAGTCTACAAAATCCTGAGTGATATGGAGCAGGTGCATTTGAATTGATTTTTCACTCATTCAAAATGTACAAAGATCAGGGGACACTCAATGAGATTGCATGGAAATACTTTTAAAACAAATAGGAGGAAATATTTTTTCACTCAAAGAATAGTTACACTCTGGAACTCGCTGCTGGAGGATGTGGTAACGGCGGTTAGCGTATCTGGGTTTAAAAAAAGGTTTGGACAAGTTACTGGAGGAAATGTCCATAGTCTGTTATTGAGATAGACATGGGGGAAGCCACTGCTTGCCCTGGGATTGGTAGCATGAAATGTAGCTACTAATTGGGTTTGTGCCAGGCACTTGTGACCTGGATCAGCCACTGTTGTGGCACTTGTCTTCATTTCCTCCACCATCTTCTCAATCAATGTTGATACATCCAAACATCCAACAGTACTGCTCATCCTGCTTTTCCTGCTTTCCCCCCAAATTTGACGGAATAGTATGAACATAATATAACTTTTGCACAGGTGGGAAAGACTTCTCTGGATACTTAGAAGTTTCCTTTAAAAGTCTATGAAACATATTTCTAGGCAATATAAGTCTAGAATAAGGAAAAGTAAGTATTCTCAGGTTTACACTTCTCATAGAATTTTCCAAATTTTCCACTTCACGGTGAAGCAACAGTCTGTCTTTAGCAAATTGAGCCTGATTGTCCTGAATTTTTGTCACTACTGATTTCATCTGAGTAAGTTTAATCCCAATAGAACCAACTCATCCCTTAACTTGTCTTATTTGCACAACATTATTTAAGGAAATTGAGACAAAAGATGTGCAAACCTTATACAGAGATTCAAGTGCCGTCCAAATTGAGTCCAGCAAAATCTCTTGTGGTCCTGCCAATGGCTGAAGCGTGGCAGCACATAAAGAAACTTCTTCCAAGGTGTAGCCAAATGATGGGGGACCTACCTCTTCAAGGGTCTCCACTGACACCATAGCCAGAGATCACTGACTTCCCTCCACTATATGCAGCAGAAATGTCCCCCAACACAACCACAGAAGGGGACTGCTTCTTCTCCAGCTCCCCTGAACCGCTGCCTACGGAACCAGGAACCAGTACAAACCGCTCACCAGGTTGCAGATGTGAGGGGTTGCCGATCTTGCCAGTGCTTTCCAGTCCGGGTCTCTTCCCTGTCCTGCAAACAGCAGAAACACCCAAAATCAGGGAAGGAATGGCATAGGCTGCAATTCAAGCTTGCCAAAAGGGGGAGAAGACTCTTCAGCTTCCCCTTCCTCTTCAGCATTCTTATGGTCAAGAACCAAAGGTAATGCTGAAATTGCAAATCAAACAAGAGCACTCCTGGGAGCTGCCCCTATCAAGCCGCCATCTTGGATCCTCATGCATTGTTGACAATTCTTTACAAATTAAAGTGACTTTCCAGCTTATTTTCGAAGGAGAAGGGTGGCCATCTTCTGACACAAATAGGGAGATAGCCAGCCTTCTCCTAAGGCCAGCCAAATCGGTATAATCGAAAGCCAATTTTGGCCGGCTTCAACTGCTTTCCGTCGCAGGGACGGCCAAAGTTCAAGGGGGCGTGTTGGCAGTGTACCGAAGGCGGGACGGGGGCGTGGTTAAGGGATGGCCGTCCTCGGCCGATAATGGAAAAAAGAAGGGCAGCCCTTACGAGCATTTGGACGACTTTACTTGGTCCCTTTTTGTTCACGACCAAGCCTTGAAAAGGTGCCCGAACTGACCAGATGACCACCGGAGGGAATCGAGGATCACCCCCCCTTACTCCCCCAGTGGTCACCAACCATCTCCCACCCAAAAAAAAAAAAAACATTTTTTTGCCAGCCTCTATGCCAGCCTCAAATGTCATACCCAACTCCATTACAGCAGTATGCAGGTCCCTGGAGCAGTTTTTAGTGAGTACTGCAATTCACTTCAGGCAGGCGAACCCAGGCCCATCCCCCCTACCTGTTACTCTTGTGGTGGTAAATGGGAGCCCTCCAAAACCCACCTGAAACCCATTGTACCCACATCTAGGTGCCCCCCGTTACCCTTTAGGGCTATGGTATTTTAAATTTTTGTTACATTTGTACCCCACGCTTTCCCACTCATGGCAGGCTCAATGCGGCTCATGGCAGGCTCAATAATAGTGGTGTACAGTTGTGGGGAATGGGTTTTGGGGTGCTCAGCACACAAGGTAAGGGAGCTATGCACCTGGGAGCAATTTGTGAAGTCCACTGCAGTGCCCCCTAGGGTGCACGGTTGGTGTCCTGGCACGTGAGGGGGGCCAGTGCACTACAAATGCTGGCTCCTCCCGTGACCAAATGGCTTGGATTTGGCCGGTTTTGAGATGGCCGCCATTAGTTTCCATTATCGGCGAAAACCAATGGCGGCCATCTCTAAGGATGGCGATCTCTAAGGGTGGCACGAATGTTGAGATTTGGCCGGCGCCAACCGTATTATCGAAACGAAAGATGGCCACCCATCTTATTTCGATAATACAGTCGGGTACGCCACTTTACGGGGCCATCATTAGAGATGGGTGCCCCCCGTTCGATTGTGCCCCTCCACATCTCCTTCTTACATGAGGGATTTAGCAGACTCCATTTCCTCAGGTACAACACTTAGATTGTGAGCCCACTAGAGATAGAGAAAGAATCTACATATATGTAACCCTACTTTGGTTGTACCACAGAAAAGTGGAATATCAAATCCATAACATTGTAACAACTCTTGAAAAACTTCCCCATGCCATCCCTGGGCTTGGCATTGAATTTTTATACATGAATGTCCCCTAGGCCTTGATGTTGAACATCAGACATGTTCTTCTGTGAAGCTCTAAGCAGGATTCCCACATCCTTTTTATGTAAAAACAATTCATCAGTTTTACAAAAAAACGTTTTTTTGATTTGATGGCACATATATTCAGATTAAAGGGACAGCCATTTTGAAAAGTTGTTCTTTTCAGTGATTAAAATGACACCTCTAAATATCTTGAGCATTTTTGATTGGTTAAATTTAATGTTAATTTGTTTCTTCATTCAGTTCTTGTACTGTAGATTTTCTAGACATCACTGTTTCCATTATGAATGATCATTTTGAATTTTCTTTTTTTTTACATTATCGTTATTGTGATTTCCAAAGACTGCAATTTAAGACACATAAAACTGCCCCCCTACAATAACATAAATACAGTAGAGCAGGGGTCCTCAACTTTGTCCTCAGGGGACACCTTGCTAGTCCGGTTGCACAAATTAATTCACTCAGTAGAAAATTTTTCTTCAAGCTTAGACAGTTTTGTTTAACCAGAGCATCACTCCATCTGCATAACTGTGGATACTGGCTCAGGTTATTTTGCTACCATTGTTAGATTATTGTAATTCCCTGTATGGGGGGTGTTTTAGCTAAATTGCAATATCATCTATAACTGTTACAAAATACTGTGGTGAGGCTGATATTTAGCAGAGGTCATTTTGATTCAATATCTTCTTTTATGAGACATCTCCATTGGATAACTATTAATAAGTGCATTAAATTACAGCTGACTTGTTTGGTTTGTATATCACTTTGCAGCTTGAATTTAAAAGATATTGTGGATCTTTTGGTTTTTCCAACTTAGCAAAGAAACTGTTTTTTTATGTACTCTGCAATTGAGTTATCCCTCTTCTAAAAATATTTGCTTAAAATCACTTCATGAGCACTCACTTCCTTTTGAAGCACTTAAAATCTGGAATGATCTTCCCAGGGAAATTTGATTTGCACCATCATATTTTGTGTTTAGAAAGGTACTGAAAACCTTTCTTTTTGAACTAGTATAATCGTATGATTTACAATGTAATTCCCTTACATGTGCAGGTCTATCTTGTTTGTAAACTGCTCTGAATCCCAAGAGAGAGCTAGCGGTATATATATATATATATAACATGTATAGACTAGAATAGACAAAAATGTATGGGATCTGCACCAAAAGATGTATGAGAAGACATGAAGACCTGAATGTATACCCCAGAGGAAAGGGGGGACAGCGAAGATATAGTACAGACATTAAAATACTTGGAAGATATTATACAAGCAAATCTTTTTCAGAGATAAAGTTATTGCAGGGCCTCCAAGAAGGGGGGAAGATTCTCCAGACCCGGCCTCCAAGGGCAAGGCTTCCAGTGGCAAGTAGGCAGAAGAAGTCTGCATTGGTCTCCTGCTCATGTGTGCCGGCCGGAACCCAGGGGTTATCACGTTAATGCGTTGTCTTCTCTGCCGTAATAGGTTCTTCTTCCTGCCTTGTCCCACTTCCTCCTGTGTGGCGTACTTCCTGTTTCCGCCTGGGAGGGAACACGGCAGGAAGGATCAGCGGTGGTAGAGAAGATTTAATGTGCTAACCTCTAACCCAGGTCCCAGTCAACGCACACAAGCATGAGCGTAGGAGAGAAGACAGATGACCAAGGGAGCACTGCAGATGCTCAGGTGTGGGGGCTGGGCTGAGTTCACACAGCTAAGGAGCCAACTCCAAAACTCACTGTTGTTCCCCTGGCAGGCAAGAACAGAACAGAGGCAGCTGCCATCATCGAGTTTGCCCAGAGCTGTACCGAGGGCTGTGTGCCCTTCTTAACATCTTCAAGTTAATATCATTGCACACAGGCTAGTAAGTAGCAGATCTTTGAATTTAAAGGCAAGAAACTAATATAATTTGTGGGGAGGAGAGCTATCTGAATTTAAAGCAAGTAATATAATTTGTGGAGAGAGGAGAAGGGAAGGGAAGGGAGAGGGGAGGTGAGCAGCATGGAGAATTTCTGTTTTTAGTTTTCACACAGTGCAACTGCAATTTTGTTTGGAAATGGTATGGAATGTAATATTTAAACCATGTTCTCAATTAAACATGATGCAGGAATTAGGAAATACCACTGATTGGAATCTGTATCAGTTTTGCTTGTTCAAAGCTTAAACTCAAGTTTGAACAAGCAAAACTGATGCAGATTTCAATCAGGGTTGTGGGAGTGGAGGGGCCACTTAAGATTGTTTGCCCCAGACCCAGCTTTATCTTTCGATGGCCCTGAGTTGTTGAACTAGTGGACATGAAGTGAAGTTACAGGATGATAGACTTAGGAGTAACATCAAGAAATACTTTTTCATGGAGAAGGTGGTGGAGACCTGAAATACCTTCCCAGGAGAGGTTGTGGTAACAAAAACAGTGACGGAATTCAAAAAATGTGGTATAAACATGGAGGATCCCTGTAGAGAACGAGGATGGAATCAAAACAAAATCACCTCCACCCATTAAAAAGGACATAGAGCGGTGTAGCCTTCATGGAGCAGCAGGTATAACTCCGGCCTCCTTTTCGGGCAGACTGAATGGACCGTCCTTGACATTATGTGCCTTCGTTTACTAGGTTATGGTGCTCATTTCCAAAGCATATGGACATCCAAGTGCTTGAAATGTCTAAATCCTGATTTTGCAAAGGCAGAATAGGGATGTCCAACAATGTAGTATGTCCAAATAGCAAGATGGAATGTCCAGAGTGTTTTACAGATGGGACTACAGAGGGCCTGAAATTTGAGCATCCAACAGCAATTACCAAAGGGGAAGAAACATCCATGTCTAAAAGGATGTCCTTGTTTAAACCTTGTTTCAGAAACATCCAGGTTATAGAAAGGTGCTCTGATTGAGCAGCTGTCCACTGGAAGGATTAAGGCATGACACCTCCTTAATCCTCCAGTGGTTGCTCTCCCCCTCCCTCTCCCCTGAAAGTGAAATAGGAAGAGGATACCAGACTCTATGGCAGCTTCAGGTATTATGGGCATTCTTTAAAAGGCAGGAAGCAAGTCTGAGGGGTAGCCTAGTAGTTAGTACAGTGGACTGTAAACCAAGGGACCCAGATTCAAATTCTACTTTAACTCTTTTTTTTTTTTGTGAGTCTTCCAGAAACAGAAAAATACTTACTGTACCCAGGGCCGCCGAGAGGGGGGGACAGGGGGGACAAAAGTCCCCGGGCCCGGGCCTCCGGAGGGGGCCCGGCGCCACCGCAGTCAGGCCCGCCCGCCGTCACTCCCGAGCTAACCTTAAAAGCCTCCTTCCTTTCCTTTCACCACCTTCGCGGCAAGCAGCAGCAGGGCAGGCCACGCCTTCCTTCCATTTCCCACCCTCGCCTGACGTAACATCCGCGAGGGCGGAGAACGGAAGGAAGGAGAGGTCTGCCCTGCTGCTGCTTGCCGCGAAGGTGGTGAAAGGAAAGGAAGGAGGCGTTTAATGTTAGTTCAGGGCCCGGCGACCTTGGGTGGGGGGTCCCGGCGGTGACGATGACCTCGGATGGGGTGGGTGGGGGGGCCCGGAGGCAGCCTTGTCCCGGGCCCAGCTCTGGCTCTCAGCGTCCCTGACTGTACCTAAATATATAAGCCACCTGCAAGCCTGAAGGCTATTGAAGTAATGTACATTCAGGTATAGTAGATATTTTTCTGTTCCTGGAGAGCTCACAATTACCAAAAAACAGAAAGAAAAAAAAGAGTTCAAGGGATTTAAACCCAGGTCCCTTGATTTACAGTCCACTGTTCTAACCACTAGCCTTCCAGCTGGTTTGATTTACATGACAGACTAAGGATCTGAGCATCCCTTGGCTGGATTTCTTGTCCCAAGTCAATGCATTATTTTCTTCTGACACATTTCTAAAGATTGCTTGATATGCTTTCAGGTTTGATCTCAGTAGCTGACATCGATGTGTGAAGTTTTTAATTTTAATACAAAATTGCTACATACTTTGACAACAGTTCTCCCATGGACAATGAAATCAATGACAACTGTCAGAGTCATCAGGGGCTCATAGGAAACTAAAGGAAACATTTGGTCCCAGGTTTTTTTTTTATTCCACTTTGGGTATTAAAAGTTGGCAAGGTAAAAAAAAAAACATTCATTTGTGAATTGATATAAATGAATGCTGTTAGAATCAGCAGTATTTGGCTTTCAAAAAAATTTAAATTGTGCCTGTTTCCATGTATTTTTTATGGGAACATACATTTGTTTAGACGCATTTGCATTGACAATTATGTAAAGTAGAAAAACAAATTTATTTTTTGACAAATTAGGGGCATGGTGGAGGAGTGGCCTAGTGGTTAGGGTGGTGGACTTTGGTCCTGGGGAACTGAGGAACTCAGTTCAATTCTCACTTCAGGCACAGGCAGCTCCTTGTGACTCTGGGCAAGTCACTTAACCCTCCATGGCACCATGTAAGCCGCATTGAGCCTGCCATGAGTGGGAAAGCGTGGAGTACAAATGTAACAAAAAAATATATATAGGCTACTGTTAAAGATGCATTATTTTGCCACTAATGTGTGCTATTTTGAGGCAGGTCCCCCTTTATGCAATGAGACCACTAGTTACTAATAACTGGGGTTAACAGTAAAATAACCCATCTTAATGGTAGCCCATATTGATAACATCCTCTCTTAGATTATAGATATAGAGATATTTCTTTGAATTGCCCCTTTTTCTATTGTTTGAAGAATCTATGTTCCAGGTGGAAGCTGCCTTCCCAAGGGAGGCCTAGGAGAAAATCCTGTATGTGAAGGCAGTGTAGCTGGGGGATGCTTAACACAGAGGACAGCAACTATCAGAATGAAGATGCACCTCTCTGTTGCATCAAGTTATAAAAGCCATTGCCCTATCAGGCAACATTAATTTATAGACATTTATAAGCAGCTTGTTTTAGCACAGATGGTGGTGCAGGATGTATTGATGTCCAGGAGTTGAGACAGGGTGAGTTATTTCAGATTAGCCAGCCTTCCCAATACAGACCAGCAGTATGGCCCATCTAGTATCCCCAGCAAAGTGGCAACATTTGTAGCTGCCATGCTGTATAAAACCTTCAGGTTACCTCCTCTATGCCTTTGTATAGGATTGCATCTACCACACTGTTACATCCCTCTATGTTGTTCTTTTTCCTTTAATCCCATCATTTTGCAATATAAAGATTCTCCTAACAGAGGGTAGGGTTAAAAGGCAATTTCTCTCAATGAAGGAAGGTGAATAATGGCGTGCCCCAGGGATCTGAACTGGGACCGGTGATATTTAACATATTTATAAAAGGTCTTCACGCACATTCCTAAATCTTCACTTCCCTAGCTGCAAAGGACTAAAATATAAGTTAATTCATTCATCCAGTTTTTCTTACATAGGAGCACAGCTTTGGAATGCATTAACACCTGATGTGAAAAAAATAAGTGACCTTATCAATTTTCGGAAATCACTGAAGACCTATCTCTTCAATAGAACATATCATAACGACCCATCACTTGAACTCTAGTACATTACTGTTTTAACTGTTATTTCATTATTGATCTTGTTGTACCTAATGCCACCATGATACTCATATTCTTGTATTATTATTATTAATTGTATTTCTATTCAGCCATGGCAATAGCCAGGGCAGGGCAATGCAAGCCACATTGAGCCTGCAAATAGGTGGGAAAATGTGGGATACAAATGCAACAAATAAATAAATAAATCTGGAAATGGGAACAACTAGTGAGGTGATCAAATTTGCAGATGATACAAAACTATTCAAAGATTTTACAATGCATGCAGACTGTAAAAAATTGCAGGAAGACCTTAGGAAATTGAAAGACTGGGCATCCAAATGACAGATGAAAATTAATGTGGACAAATGCAATGTGATGTACTTCAGGAAGAATAATACAAATTATAGTTACTTGATATTAGGTTCCACCTTAGGAGTCACCACCCAAGAAAAAGATCAGGGTGTCATTATGGACAAAATGCTGAAATCTTCTGATAAGTGTGCAGCGATGGCCAAAATATCAAACAGAATGCTAAGAATTACTAGGAAAGAGATAGAAAATAAGGCAAATATTATAATGTCTCTGTATTGCTCCTCACCTTAAGTACAGTATGCAATTCTGGACACCACATCTCAAAAAAAAAAGATAAAGCAAAATTAGAAAAGGTTCAAAGAAAGGCAGCCAAAATGATTACCGGGATGGAATTCCTCTCATGTGAGGAAAGGCTTAAGAGGTTAGGGCTCTTCAGCTTGAAGAAGAGACAGCTGAGGGGGAATATGATAGCGGTCTACAAAATCATGAGTGGGGTCAAAGGGGTAAATGTAAATTGATTGTTTACTCTTTCAAAAAGTACAAAGACTAGGAGGCGCCGTGAAATTACAAGGTAATGCTTTTAAACAAATAGAAGGAAAAAAATGTTTCACTCAACGAATAGTTAAGCTCTGTAACTCGTTGCCAGAGGATGTGGTAATAGTGGTTAGCAATAGCATATTTGGGTTTAAAAAAGGTTTGGACAAATTCCTGGTGGGAAAGTCCATAGTCTGCTATTAAGATAGACATGGGGAAAGCCACTACATATCCCTGGAATCGGTAGCATGGAATGTTGCTACTATTTGGGATTGTTGTAAAAGATAAAGAGGAGTATCCAAACCGATCAAGGGTGGTGAAAATCATTTAGGGCTATACAGACAAAACTACCCAGCAGTTTTGAGGCTTCAGCAGCAGATAGTGTAAACCTTGACCCCTGAGACAGGCAGTTCTTCCTGCCGAAACATGGCCCCATGTCAGGTCTTTATTTGGCTCAATAAAGGTATTTTGATAAACACGCACATACACTTTCTACTTCTCTACTTTTCAAAGAGTTGGCTAGAATAGCAACCCGACTGAGAGGAAAAGCTGCAACTCTCAAAGGAAATAAGGGCGAGAAACTCAGGGTAAATAAAAGGGGAATGACTTAAGGAGATGGTGAATATTCTGGATAGAATTACAGCAAATTAAGGAGGGATGAGCCCCTAGAGCAGCTGCTGATCACAAAGGTATGCTGGGAAGACTGAACTTTCTCGTACAGCCTGCAGGGGCAGAGAGGGAAGGCTAGCCCTAGCTCAGAGCTAACAGCCAATTGGGAAAGCTCACAAGGAGTCAATCACAGGATACTGCAAACTATAGGGGGGGGGGGGGAAGAGCCCCAGTACACAGTGCTATCTATACACAGACAATGTATTGAATACAAATAATACTCATATTAATATACATAAAAATGCACCCTGCCTCCAAGAATATTGGGGCAGAACAAAATCTCAGCTTGAATTCTAAACTGTTTCCCTGAAATTCTTTTTGGATTTAGAGCATAGCTACTCTTAAGTGCTTCTTTAATTTAAAATGTCCAAGTACTTTGGCTATTATCAATTAGATTTTTATTATTTTTATTATTATTACAGTTCTCCTGTTTACTAAGGTGTGTTAGCATTTTTAACGTGCCTGTAAATTTAAGGCATGTTAAACGCTAACGCACCTATACATTTCTATGGGTGCATTAGCGTTTAACGCACGTAAAACATTTACGTGCGTTAAAAACGCTAATGTGCCCATAGCCTCAGTTAATAAACATAGGCTTTAATTTGGAGTCACTGTTTTCTGGTAAATATTTGTTTTTGCTGTGACTTAAGTCACAGCTAATTTGCTTTAAGAGATACGCTTTCCTTTTTAATTTTCTTTAATACTGAAGGATTTTTTAAAATCAACCTTCAGTTTATATCTCTCAGGTTTCTGAAAAAATTTCTTCAAAGTTGTTTAAGCGATCATTTAAAGCTGTCATTTAAACAGGTGTGGTTGGCTTCTTTCTCAAATATCACGTAAGCATAAACAGCTTTACTAAAGAGAACTTTTACCAGAACATTGAGTTCTGTATTCTAGTCCATTTTAGTTTTTCAAGTCAATTTAATATTTAGATACTTTTTGTCAATGTTAATATGCTGGGAACTCAACCATATGAGAATGGTGTCCGTGTTTTTCAATAAAAAATATTGAACTTAAAAGAGAAATCAAAGCAGAATAATCCAGAAATGTAGAGGAGTTGGGTAAACAGTGAACAAGACTAATGGGCTACAGGGCACAAAATTAAATATCAGGGAACAACAGAGCTGAGAAATATTCATAGAATTAACTTATGTTGCAAAATCAGCTATAACTAAGGCTGAAGTTGCTTAGGATCATAAAAACATATTTATATCCTTGGTATTTTACAACACGCTTATAAGACAAATCTGATAAATACCTCTAACCCAGCTGAATTACAGCAAGCTATAAATTCGTAAATGTTTTGTGTTTTGCTTGAGAAGCCCACGAAATGCCAGAGAAAAGAAAAATCTAATAACCCAGAAGGCTAGCGTTCTTTTCATGGAAACACAGCTTTTGAAACCAAGTCTTAACCAGTTCTAAAATAAAGGTTACCAACGAGATAGTGGTTCCAATCACAGTGTTGTGCTCTGGGTCAGTCACCTGGGTGAAGTTCTTTTAGGAAAAAGCCCTGCTTGAGCCGTAAATATCGCTGATGCTCAGAATCCTTGACCTTCATAACTGAAATAGAAAGACAATATACATTTTGGAAGTAGGAGGTACGCCACATCATTTTGAGGGATAGATAAAAACATCTGTTAAATATATATTTTTTAAAGTTCAGGGGCAGCACCATTAGCATTTTTTGGAATCCTTAAGGAGACAACGGATTCTGTTTCATTGCTTCAGCCTCATGATTGAAAAGGATGCATAAGGGTACATGCAGATTATATACAGCTAATCATATGCCTCCACTAGGAGGCGCACATGACAAGTTAAAGAGTAGGAGAAGTAGGTGATAGAAGCAACCCCCACTGAATGGTGACTGTGGACGTAGAGTAGTTATAAAAGCAGAAGCTTGGAATGCTGTGGGGCGTTTGAAATTGGATCCAGGGTTCTAGGAAGAAGCCTATGGGTTTCACAAGAAGACAGTTTCTAGAACAAATTTCAGGAGAAATCTGGAGAGAATTCCTGGAGAAAGAGTATAGGAGACTCAGGTGGTCTTTTGAGATCATTTGTACTTTTAGAACTGAAAAAATAAATAGCATAAAAAAGTCAAAGAACTTAAAAAAAAAGAACACGGCGATGACTATTTATTAAAACTGATGGAAACAAGCAAAGAAGTCAGAATGGCAAAAATGTGAGCAGAAAAAAAGCTAGTTAAATACATAAAGGGTCCCTAGTGGCAACGGGCTTGCTGTGCGTCAATCCAGAAATACCACAGGAGCCCGGCAGTATTTTCCACCCCCAGCACATGCCATTTCCAGCACTACAAAAATATTTTCAAATTTGTAGCACCGGTGCTTACGCAGCGGTAATCAGACGGTTACTGCCAGGTGACAGTAGGGTTGATCCTTCTACTCATAATATTTACCATTCGTCAATTTCTACACGGGTTAGCACAGGAGCCCTTACTATCACCTCAATGGATGAAGGTAAGTTCTCCCTCCCAAAATGACTACGCGGCAAATGGTTCACTTACCTCATGGCCATTTCTTTTCCCCAAAAAAGACAGCCTTTTACCCACTGTGGTAAAAGGGGGCCTCAGCACACATCAAAAACATGCACTGATACGGTGGAGTCAAGATGGCGTTTGAGCTACTCACTTATTTATGAGCTCTGCAATGACCTGAGTTGTAGCTGCTGCGGACTGCTTTCTATCATGGGGAGAAAAAGAAAAGGAGCAGTCAAGGTTGCTCCCCCAGCGGCTGAACCAGCCACGGCTCCTAGACAGCTCACTTTGGAAGCTTGTGGGGTAAGGACTGAGTCAGCACTACTGGCTTTGTCTTTGACCAGGTCCGTGCTGTTGGACTGCATTGCTAAGGAGGTCTCTTTGAGTCCCATAAGGACAGTACTCTCCCAACCTGGAAGTGCCTTGCCTAAGGGAGGAGAACGAAATGGTGGAGCCCAACTGAGGCAGACACCATCTTAGCTGGGGGGGTCTTCCTGTGGTGTTTTCCTCTCCCAGTGCTGGGAGTATGGTAACATCATTTCCACAACATGGCTGCTCCCTCTGGATTGCCTGGAGAGAGTCGAGTAGACGAACTGCAATCCAGAGGTTTGGAGATTTAAAAACCCAGCTGCCGTGACTTTGGAGTCACTCTGGGAAGTGATTCGGGCTGTGAACTGTTCTTTACAAACTGTTGTTCAACAATTGATGTCAGATATTAAAGATTCCAAAAAGGTCCAGCAGGAACAGGCTGTCTGTATGGAACAATATGATGAGAGGCTAAAGTCCATAGAGGGGAGATCTGCTCAAACCCAGGAGGGAATGGTTGTCTTGATGAAGGAGAAAGAATATTTGCATTGTAAGCTTGAATTTTGGGAAAATCAAATGAGGAAGAATAACTTGAGGTTATTAAATTTTCCATGTTCCCCATTAATTTCTGCTCTTGATATGATTCGCAAGTACTTCCTTGAAATACTGAAGATTCCATCTGAGGCATGCCCCCCCCCCCTCGCCCCTGGTTAGAGCTTACTATGTACCTGGCCTTGGAAGAGTAGCTGCATAACCAGGTGAAGAGATAGCTACTATGGACTTGATTGGCTTCCTTGAGTCATCTTTGGAAGTGGTAACACAGATGTCAACTATGATTGTTACCTTTGCGTTGGAACCTAACCAGGACTGAATATTGTGTATTTACTTTGGTCATTTAAATCCTGTTTTTTGGGGGTCACAAATTTGTATATTTCCTGATTTATCAAGAGTTACACAACAGAGATGTCAGTTTTCTTGGCTTTAAGACCTAGAGCTCTGGCTCTTGGAGCAAACTATAAAATAAAATTTCCTTGCATTTGTCTGGTTGTTTTTGAGAGCAAATCTTTTTTATTTTTTTGACCCAAAACAACTTCTTGAGTTTCTTAAGTTAAAAAAGAGTTCACATGCAAGGCAGTCATTACCAGAGAATTAAGCACTGTTAAGGTTGGCTGATCAGTGTTGTTGTAGTCTAGCTCTTTGATTATATTGTAATTATTACCTTATTATAATTTTGATGACAATGCCTTATATTTTGGTGGTCTGTTGAGGTATTTTCATTGATAATGGTTGTATAAACATTTTCCTTTTTGTATTCTTTGTGTATATTTCTTTGTTCACTTTAATTTATGAATTGATCTTTAAAACAAAAATAAAAAGTTTTAAAAAATCACATGCTGATGCTAGTGCAGGCCCCCATGTACTGCAGCTTAGTAAAAGGACGCCGAAGTGAGGTGATAAGACATTTTTCAGGTATGTGAAAGAAAGACAGGAGGCCACAGGTGGAACTGTAAGGTTGGAAGGTGGTGAGGGGCAGTATGAGGGCAGTTCTATAACAGTGTTCCTTTATTCCAGTGCCCAGGGGGTACTTATGTGGTGGTTATTCTTGAAAGCAAAGTAGGTATTTACTTTCCTTTATAGAATATGAATTTATTTATTTATTTGTTACATTTATACCCCACATTTTTCCACCTATTTGCAGGCTCAATGAGTCTTACAAGTAACCGTAAAGGCATTTGCCGTTACAATTGGTAACAAATACAAGATTGTGTTGTGGACAGATGAGGTAGATGTGATTCAGGCGTCATTGGGTTGAGGAGAATGATGATAGTAGGTTGTCCAGTACGATCCTTGATTATGTTGTGTTGCTGGGTGTGGGGAGTTATGTTGGATCGGAGGGATGGGCGTTTTTGAAGAGGTAGTTTTTAATGATTTCCTGAAGTTTAGATGGTCATGTATTGTTCTCACAGCATGCGGGAGTCCATTCCATAGTTGTGCGCTCATGTAGGAGAAGCTAGATGCAAATGTTGTTTTGAATATAACTGCATATAGACATGTGTATTCAGTTAAGAAGCAGAAACATATCACCCATAGATCAGATGTAAGTGCTTATGCCTAAATGCCAGATATACACATGTGATTATAAATGACATGTGTAAGTGTGGGTCCCTGCCCACACTCCACCAAGAATCCACTCATGTGTGCACCTGCCTGTAAGACATGCATGATGTAAGATATGTGTGTATTTACAGTATAGTGCTAAGGTGGATTTTTGGCCCTATTTATTTATTTTAAAAACGTATAACCCACTCAAAACCTAAGTTGCTACCATAAAAACATGCATAATAAAAAAATGCAAGCAAAATGTAAAAATCAAGACAAATGCACTGCTACAGTCATCCCTACCATTTTTCGATGTACCACCATTAAACATTACAAAATGAACCAAAAGCTGTGCCTTTAGCGGTTTCTTAAATTACAAACCATTTGAACATAAAGGTAGCTGACCAGATAAAGCATTCCACTTCATTGGCCCTGCTAATGCTGAAGCCCTCATCACAGCATTTATCTATGCTGGTATTCTAATTACATTCATGCATATTTGGAATGTAAATATTAGCACCTTATACACATAATTACCCCCATGTGGAGAGAGATGAGGAAAAAGCAGAAATATTTTTTAAAGTCAGTAGTGAGGATGGGAAGTCATTTCAGAAGACAGCAACCCCCAGATTCTACATATGGCACTCAGACTTGGATGCCTAGCTTTGCATGCAATCTCAAGATGCAGGCACAGCTTAATTGGCTAACGAACCATTAACAAGCAATAATTGACCGCCAACAACCAATTATTGACATTTCGGGCCAAATTATATATATGCTCGTTCCTTCCTCCACCTTCACTTCCCAAACTGTAAGGGTGTCAAGTACAAGTGGATCTTCGCCTCATCTTTCCGCTATTGGAGTCCTAAGCACTGGAATTCTCTCCCGCAACACCTTAAAACTCAAGTGGACTACGCCCTCTTCAAGAAGTTGTTGAAGACCTACTTCTTTGCCAAGACCTACTCCTCACTTTATACCGCTGCCTGATGCACCCTCCCTGGCTCCTACCCTGCTAGTTCACCCTGTTAGATGCTTCTCCCCCTGCATACTCCTTGTATATTCTTGTAAGTTTTCTTATTCTGTATTTTATTTAATGTTTGTAAGCCGCATTGTGCCTGCATGAGTGGGAAAATGTGGGATATAAGTGAACAATAAATAAATAAATATGTCGCTTAAAAAATCCACACAGAAAACATTTCCACCTAAGCGCATTCTATAAGTGGCGCCTAGATTTAGGCATGGTATATAGAATACGGTTAGTTGATATCCTAGCACCTAAAACTACATGTATCTATTAACAGCAACAAAAAAGTGGCATAAATCCCAGCACATTGATTTAGGTACAGCGATCCATATTCTATAAACAACATATGTAAATTTTGGAAGGCCCATGAAATGCTCATTTCCCTACCTATAACCATGCCCTTTTTGCCTGCATGCATTAAAATTTAGGCTTTACAGAAAACGCTGAAGCCCTCATCACAGCATGTATCTATGCTGGTATTCAAATTATATTCGTGCATATTTGGCATGTAATTATTAGCACCTTATATACAGAATTACAATTAGGGAATTGTGCATGTAAATTCTAATTATTGCCAATTAGTGCTCATTATTGCTTGTTAAGTGCAGTTAAAAATGCTGATTGGCTTGTTAACCCAATTAAGTTACGTGTGTTGTTATAGAATACACTTGGATTTTGGCGCAGAACGCTAGTAGAGGCATATTTTCAAAGCACTTTGGGAGGCTAAGTTCCATAGGTTTCTATGGAACTTTGGGAGGCTAAGTGCTTTGAAAATGAGCCTCTTGGTGTGCTATATAGAATCTGGGGCTAATTGGCTCCAATTAGGATTTGTGCATGCATCCAACTGTACACTATTCTATAACACACGGTGCCCCAATCCCATCACTTGCAACTCAAAAGGGGGCATAACCATGGGAGAGGCATGGGCGTGTCAAGAGCATTTCAAAAAGTTGTGTGTGTTGTTACAGAATACTGGTCTCTGCACTCAACTTGGATAGCAGCATCTACACCCAACTTGGACAGCAGGCATAAGTCTGATGTCCAAAGTTAGGGCACGGAAAAATCAGTGCTAAGCGTGATTCTATAAATGGTGCATGTGAATTCATCTGCCTTTGGGACCTCACTGTATACCCATGCACCTGTTTGACTTATCATCAGCACTGTTAAAATAGAATGACTTTATTGGGGAACATCAGGTTGGAGAATTGCCACTGGGTCACACCATAGGTCCATCGAACCCATCATGTTATTTCTAATAGTGGCCAGTTCAATACACAAGTATCTAGCAGGACCCAAAAACTAGCAAGATTGCATGCTATCTATCCCCGGGGATAAGAAGTGGCTTTCCCCAGGTCTACCTTAATAACAGTTTATGGACTTTTTTTCCAGAAATCTGTCCAAACCTTTTTTAAACCCCAGCTATGCTAACTGCTTGTACCATATCATCTGGCAACAAGTTTCAGAACTTAACTATATGCGGAGTGAAAAAATATTTTCTCCAATATGTTTGTAATGTTCTAATTAGTAACTTTATAATGGGTTCCCTAGTCATTGTACATTTTGAATGAGTAAACAATCATTTTGTATCTACCTTTTCCACTACACTCAGGAATTGTTATATCTCTGTCATATCTCCCCTCAGCCAGCTCTTCTCCAAATTGAAGAGCCCTAGCTCTTTATCCATTCCTCATAGGCAAGTCATCCTATCTCTTTTAACATTTTGATTGTCCTTCTCTGTACCTTTTTCTAATTCCGCAATATCTTTTTTCAGATGCTGTGACCGGCCAGAATTTCACACAGTGCTCAAGATGGGGTTGTACAAGGGACTTCTGGTTGACACGCATGGGGATTGGACATGCCTGAGGGAGCTCCGGTATACCTATCTTAACTTCCCCACAGAGATCGGGAGTATAGTGTTCTTCAATAACACTAAAGGGAGTAGTGGATGATCAGGATAGCCAAAAGCTAGAGCTATGCGGAAACAACTGAAGTCTAAGGTGCCTACCTCGATCAAAGACATGCACGTGGCCAAAGCTGCCAAGGCCCTGAATGACAACAGGAGGGAAAAACCCAGGTACATCTTCTTTTGCTTTGGAATATGCGGATTCAGCTCCAGATGGGTGGCAAAGAATTCTTGCAGAAATCCAATCCTCCAAAGCAGAAATTGCGAAACTAGTAGTGATCAAATTAGAAGGGAAACTCTCGGAGATCAGTACATGTGTGGATGCCACCAAGGCATGCATAATGGACCTGGAGGAAGAAGCAGCAGGTGAGTGCAATGAAAGTGCATGACTTATGCAAACGTTGAGGACCAAGAGAACAGAAACTGGAGGTCGAACATCAGAATTGTGGGAATGCCGGAAGGAGCAAAGGGAACGACTCCAGCAGATTATGTTCATAAGTTTTTGTTGACCTGCTTTCCAGATTACCCCAGCGCCTCACTGCATGAAATCGAAAAAGTGCATAGAGAGTTACGTCCATGTCCAGACCGCAATTTGCCCCCACAAGTTATAATTGTAAAATTGCTTAGATATTCGGATGTTGAATATATATTGTGCAAGGCCCACAAGGACAAGAAGGCCCAGTTTGATAATGCGGAGATTCGGGTATATCCTGATTTTAGTCTGGAAACCATCCATAAGTGGAAAGAGCTTTGAGGCTATAAACAGGAATTGCAAGACAACGGCTATCAGGTTGGCCTAAGGTATCCAGCGAAGCTGATGGTGCTTGTCGACGGTAAATGCCAGTTTCTTGCTTTGCCTAAGGAGATTAAATGTTTCCTGAAATCACATGGCAAAAATGGCATCTCAACAGCGACTGTGAGGAGGCCAGCATCGAAACCGTTGTTCCAAGGAGGGACGTGGAAGGTACTGCCGCAAAGACGTAAAGAGAAGGACAGTAAACATGGGCAAAGGATAACTGAGGATTCAACAAGAAGAGTCCCAATTCGTAGCCCGGAAAGAACTACCTGGAGGTCAGAAGAGGACAGTTCATCCAACATGGAAGATTGCCATGTCTTAGAACCGGAAGGGCAAGCACGAGGAGATGGATCAGAGGCTGTGGTAGCTATTTCCTGAGAACTGAAGGCTTTGTGACAGCCTTATTCTATGTGGAGTGATGGTGGATTTCAGCATTAGTGACATGTAGAGGTTGTTTTGGTACTGCTGGGGAACCAAGCTGGATAAGACTGCTGGAGGGAAAGTAATGAAGATAAGAGGCTGATGTTTTGCTTAACCCCCTTGGAAGTTTTTCTTCTTTTTCTTTCTTAAAACTCATACCTTAGTTGGGCTTACTTCCCGCAATGTCTGTTAATATTATTGTAATGATAATTTTGCTAGCCTAGCAGAGAAGGGGTACAAAATCTTATGTTGGTTGGGGGAGGACAGGTTTTGTTGGGTTAACTAGAGAACCTGATGTGGTGCTGTGTTGGGATGGGGAAGGGAGGGGCGTGGGGGAAAGAGGAGTGGGGGTAGGGGGAAGGAGGACAGGGAGTGCATTGATATGGACGACTAAGTGTGAGGTGAGCATGGCACCAGTACAAGACGGATGGATGCTGTACAATGGAGTGTTGCATATGAAGTGAATGATCCATTTTGATACCTGTGGGTCAAATTAAGTTTGGTTATTGGAATGTCAGGGGGTTAAATAGTCCTATTAAAAAGAAACAGATCTTAGCAGCTTTGAAAAAGGAATATATTGACATAGCATTGTTGCAAGAAATCAAGCTTACCCCAGAGGAATCTCTTAAGTTAAAAAAAGGGGGGATGGAAAGAGGTATACTTCTCGACAGGAAGCTCCAAAAAGAGGGGGGGTCATTATCTTAGTTAGGAATACCTTACCTTTTGTTTTACAAGAATCTAGGGCAGACGAGGAAGGGAGAGTTCTCTAGAATAAAGGCAGGGTAGATTATATGAATCTTGCAATTCTTAACCTTTATGCAGCAGTAGAAGCCAATCACCACTTTTTTGAGAAGGCATTTAAAATGTTTCTACCACCTGAGGAGGGGGTTTACTTAAAGCAGGTGATTTTAATTGTACTGTCAGATCCTTGGACTCTTTGAGTAAGAGTTCTTGAGCCTCCACTCATGACAGTAAATGTCTTCGGGTTCTTTTGACTAAATGGAATTTAGTGGACCTGTGGAGGGAACAGAACAAAAATGCACATAGTTATATATACTACTCAGCCCAACATCAGTCTTATTCAAGATTAGATTCTATGGTGGGTTCAGTTTCGTAATTGGGACAGTCGATAGAGAGAGAACAAAGAAAAGAGGCCCTGTTAGCTGAAATTGCCTCACTTCAGGCCTCACATGTGTATAGGGAATCCAGCAGTATTGGGCAAGCTGACCAAAGCAAAGCAACAACTAGTCAATAGAAACACACCACATGGAGTATTTGTTGCCTAGGGCAAAATGTCAGTACTTAGAACATAATAACAAGTTGGGTAAACTTTTAGCTTGGCAGCTTAAAAAATAAAGGGAATCTGGGTGGGTGCATTATTTAAAGAATTCAGAGGGTAGTAGTATTTTTTCCAACCAGGACATAGTGGCTGAATTCAAAAAAATTTATGAAAAACTATATACTTCTGAAAATATTGCTTCAGAGCCAGATATGTAAATGATCGGACTGGACAATATACAACCTTCCCTCTCTTCAACCCCATTGTGCCTGTATCGTACCTACCTATTCGACCACAACATAACCTTGTATTTCTTTCTCTACCGGACTTGGCGAACACCTTACGGTATTAAGTAATCCACATTGAGTCTGCAAATTGGTGGGAAAATATGGGATATAAATGTAACAAATAAATAAATAAATATGTGAAACTACCTTGACAGGTTATCTCATCCTCAATTCCCAGAAATGGATCAGTTGTAGCTAAATAGAGATATTGATAGGAGGGAAGTGGAGGACGCTATAAAAAGCTTAAAACCAGGTAAAGCAGCAGGAGATGATGGCTTTCTGACAGAATATTATAAACCATTAGCCCTAATAATGGCCCCCTTTTTTTGGCTAAGCTGTTTAATTCGATCAAAGAAGGGACTCCGCTTCCCAACAGTATGTATAAAGCCAAGGTTGTAGTACTGCCTTAACCATGGAAAGATGCCACTCTGAGTGCCAGTTACCACCCCCATTGCCCTCGAACACTGACATGAAAATTTTTGCCAAGATTCTAGCATCTAGGTTAGAGAGATACTTGCCTAAATTAGTGCACTGTGACAAAACTGGGTTCGTACATGGCAGACGGTTGGGGGGCAGATGGTTGGGGGATAATGTGCGAAGGATGGTTAATTTAATAGCCCGGATTCAGCATGATAAACTTCAAGCTATGTGTGTAGCTATTGATGCTGAAAAAGAATTCGATAGAGTTGAATGGAAATTTCTGTTTTTTGTAATGCAGAAGATGGGATTACAAGGGCAATACGAACAGTGGGTTAGATCCTTATATGTGGCCCCCTCCAGCCAAATTATAGTTAATGGGGAAGAATAAAAGCCCTTTCTACTGGGGAGGGGGGTACACCAGGGATGCCCAATGTCCCCACTCTTGTTTGCCTTAGCAATAGAGCCGCTGGCGCAAGGAATTCGGTTTAACTGCCAATTCGGGCAGGGCAGCAAAAGCACAAAGTTCTGCTTTATGTAGATGATACTTTATTTTTAGTTAAAAACCTTAGGACCTCGCTGGCCCCTTTGTTAACTGAACTAGAGGAGTACTCTACCTATTCGAGGTATAAAATCAGTAAAGATAAAACAGAGGCCTTATTATTTAATATCTCTGCTGCAGATGGTCTGCAAGATCTTCTGTTCCAAACTAATACGAAAGGCTTCACTATTTAGGGGTTAAGCTATCGGGGAAGGTTCAGGATCTTTTTCAACTTAACTACTTACCCGTAGAACGTGGAGCGTGGAGACAGCTTATGCTCTCTTGGATGGATAAGATAGCAGTTATTAAAATGATGATCATCCCTAGATTTTTATTTTTGTTCTCCCAGCTTCTCATCTTGTTGCCTAGAGTCTTATTTTGGAAGTGGGAGAGCATGATCAGACATTTTGCTTGGGAAGGTAGGAGGTTCAGGCTTAGTTTAGCCAGACTGACCCATGCAAAGGAGGCTGGAGGTTAAGCTCCCAAATTTATGGCTTTACTATAAAGCTGCGGCACATCGATCTATAAAGGAACACCAGGATTGCCCAGTAGAAAAGTTGTGGGTTGCCCTTGAATGGGACCATATGTTCCCCCTATTCCATTCATGAATATATGTGGAGGAGACAGCAGGGAGAGTCAGGGGGGGAGGTATCCACCAGTGCCCATATTTTTTTGGATGCCTTGAGTAAGTGTTGGACTGAGGTGAAGCAGATGCTGGGGATCCCATGGATGATCCACCCATATTGTAGATCATGTGACTATCTGCCCCTTGCCACCAGGTACTTCAATAGGGAACTATTGGGTCTGTCCCACTGTAAAGATGTATGCCCTTTGGGTACTATGCCTTCGTTAGCTCATTTGCAAGATCTGCTGGGTGTTAAAATTCCCTTCTTTCAGTATTTTCAAATTAGGGATGTTCTACAGTATCCACTGGCACGGGCTCATTTATCTCGTAAATTATAACTCTTGGAAACTTTTTTGTTTAAATCAAGTAATGCGGCAAATTTTTTGTCCCGACTTTAGAGAACTCTTTACACTATCTCGGAGTCAGTACATGAAACTAGTTGTGAAATATGGCTGGGGGGTCACAATGAATGGGAGAACTGGTTACAAATTTATGACTATGCGCTTCGATGTTCTGCAGTTTCTAATTACCAGCTGTTACAATTTATACTGGTTTTAAGGCTTTACTGGTACCCAGCAACTATACGGGGTTCTGGAGCTCTCTCTGCAGAGACCACCTTTGTTGGAGAGGTTGTGGGGAAGTGGGCAGTTTTGAACCCTTGTGGTGGGAGTGTACCTGCAGTTGGGCCTTTGGAGTGAGGTGTGGCAGCAGATACAGTCTTGGTGTCCCTGTGGATGGATATTTGGTCTGGAGGTGTGTTTGTAGGGGAAAGCCCCTGTATCTTGGCCGGGCTCCCCATCTGACCAATTGATCTTGATTCTGCTCTTAGCAGCTAAGATGACCATTGTTAGGACATGGAAAGACTCAGAGGGTCCTCCCGTCACCTTTTGGCTGCGCATATGTGTGAAAAAATTAAATCCACCATGCATGGGAAGACTAAGCTATTTGAGACTTTATGGTCTGTAGTATCTTGCTAGTCTTTCCATTCTGCTGTAACCCTGTTTATGCTAAACCCGGTGTATCATGAAAATATGATATTATGTTCATGCTTGCCTCAAGAGATTAGTATAGATACTAGTATTTGTAGATATCAGGAGAAGGGGGATAGGGGAAGAAGGGAGGGAAGGGGTGGGTTTAGGGATGGGAGGATGGATGCAGTACGGGTCTGGTGTGGAAAACTGTTGTATAGTATATCAGAGCTTGTCAAGCATTAGACTGTTGATCTGTGCAGTTGTTTTAATACTTGTACTTGTTAATGAACCTTGATGCTGGATTTTCTTTGTTAAAATTGCAATAAACATGAATTTACAAAATAAAATGGGGTTGAACCATGAGTGATATAAAGGTATTATGATATTCTTTGTTTCATGCTCTATTCCTTTCTTAATAATTCCTAACATTGTTTGCTTTTTTTGGCCATCACCACCACACACTAAGCAGAAGATTTCAACATGCTGTCCACAATGACACATAGGAGCTCTTTTACTAAAGGGCATTAAGCACTTCACACATTTATTTATTTAAATTTTGCTCACACCTTGTTCAGTAGTAGCTCAAGGTGAGTTACATTCAGGTACTGTGGATATTTCTCTGTCCCAGGAGGGCTCACAATCTAAGTTTGTACCTGAGGCAATGGAGGGTTAAGTGACTTGCCCAAGATCACAAGGAACAGCAGTAGGATTTGAACCGGCCACATGTGGATTGCAAGACCGGTGCTCTAACCACTAGGCCGCTCCTCCAATCCACATGGTTAATGCACGGAAACTACTGCATAATACCTTAATGCAGTGGTTCCCAAGCCTATCCAGGGGAACCCCCAACCAGTCAGGTTTTTAGGAGTTCCACAATGAATACTCATGAGAGAGATTTGCATGCTGCTTGCAGATCTCTCTCAAGAATATTCATTGTGGATCTCCTGAAAACCTGACTGGCTGGGAGTTCCCCGAGGACAAGTTTGGGAACCACTGCCTTAACATAATCATGCAGTAGCATTACCAAAATTTTCAAAACTTTTCTGTCCAGGGGCGTAGCATGGGTGGAGAGTGGATATGGAAGAATTAGCCAATTAGTTCATTACATTTGCCAAGTTAACCTGAAGCAGGTACAGCACATTAATCTTAATGTGCAAAATAAATACTGAGAATGCCCCTTCCTGATACAGTGTTAGTTTGGGGCTTGCTGTGTATTACAATCCTGTGTTATAACACTTAAAAAGGCCCCATAGTTCCTCTTCCTCGGTGGTGACTCCTAATGTTCTAACCACAAAATAAGTTTACTGATACATAAAGAACTAGTAAAACAGTAGGAAGATGGTGAGAATAAAATAAATAAAAATCAACTCAAGTCTGTAAATTCTACAAATTCAATCTTCTGCAAATACACAGATATGAAATGGAAAAAACCACACAAAATGAACTGGAAATCTAATTCTCCAGTTTTTCTAACGCAATGGCAAGAAACTGAAATTCCTTAATATTACCACTGAAGATTTTCTCCCTTCATCTCAACAAAACAGCAGAAACATCACATGAAATGTCTTGCGGTGACCACTGTTGCAAGGAGCAAGACTGCTATCTCCATAACATGGTAATAGTCACCTTCCTAGAAACTGATCAAATGAATCCCTCTTCAGGACCCCACTGCTGGTGTCAGGAGAGCAACTCATCCTTCTACTAAGAAGAAAGGGATATCCTGAAACTTGACCTGTTTGCAGCAGTCAAACATCTGCATCCCTGCACTATAGGTATCTTCCCAGATCTGAAACATTCCCTACCCATAGCCAAAGAAATATTCCAGCAGAGTTCTATGGATCTATATGACTGTCCAAGGTAGAACTGAGAGTGTGCGAGAAAGAAAGAATTAAGGTATCAGTCAGTGTATGAAAAAGTAGTTTAATATACACAGTGGCAAATTCTATCTGGAATTTGAGTAGTTTAAGTTTAGATATATTTATTAATAGACATCTGTCAGCATTCCATGGATGTCTCAAGGTACATAACAGAGAATCAATGAAGCCTATTCAGTGCGCTGCATTTACCTTGGTGCATGTGGTACAAATGGATACACAGTGTTCATACTATAGGCAATTTAAACAATACTGAAGTGGTTTTTTTTAAAGAAAATCTTCAGGCAACCCCCCCACCCGCGAAACCTAAGAATAACACTAACAAATAGATGTTAAGGACTTTTAGGAGCAGCTTCCAACATGAATTAAAGAGGGGAAAAGCACTTTTCTTGACAAATAAAGCACATTAAATAGAAAAATCATGCATTATTTCACCTTTATTCGTGATTTTTTAGTGCAATGCAGATTACGTAATAATGAGATGCAAACTGTACAAATGCAAAGCAGCTAATTATTATAGCAAATGAATAAACTAGGTTGCATTTGACCTCACATGCTGTGTTGTTCATTGTAAGATAATTCCAGATTTAAGCTGGTATTATCTTTCCTCCCTCGGGGCATCTGGCCACTAATGTTTGGCCTGATGCTTCTAAGGAGACTCTTAAAGGAGTTTGTATTCAAACAGCCCCACACCCCTGAATCCCATGATTGCAGCTCTTAGACCCCCCCCCTCCCGAAAGCTCCTTCTCAGAGGCAGATGCACTAAACTTTAATGACCCTTTAACGACCAATTTTTGAACAGTGGCATGCATTAAAGGACATTTTCCGATGAGAGTAGCAGCTAACGAAAACGGAATGCAGATGAGGGATTCCTGTAGAAATTGTATTGTAACGAGATGCACTAACCTTTTCCGATTGACTTAACGCAGGAAAAATGCCGGAAAATCTACGAGAGGTCTGTACCTCTCGTTGTGGCTCTGTGGACTCGCAAAGACTATCATGTAAAAAAAAAAAAAAAACCTAGCCAATCCAGATCATGTGTGAGCCTTACCCAACAAAAAAAACAGAAACACGTGGCTCCCCGCTTCCCCCTGCATATAGAAAACAAAAATAAAAAAAAGGATCGGGAGGGGGCAAAGGCGCTCGTCAGGAGTGTCCTGTATGGACGGCCTTGCTCCCCACCCCCCCCCCCCCCGCCCGAGGTCGCCACTGCTCCCCGCTTCCCCCTGTATAAAATAAAAACAAAAATGAAAAGTTTAGCAGCCCCGGCCCCCCTCCCTTCCTGTGTCTCTCTCTTGCTTCTTTTGCCAATAGCTCTGTCTCCCGCCATCCTCCGCCCCGTGCCCTTCCCCGCTTCCCCCTGTATTACATAAAAAATAAAAACAAAGATGAAGAGTTTTGCAGCCCCGGCCCCCCTCCCTTCCCGTGTCTCTCTCTGTCTCCTTTTTGCCATAGCTCCGCCTCCTGCCATCCTCTGCCCCCTTGCCCCACCCCCCTCCACTGGACCCCCCCCCCCTCCGCATTACCGGGCCCGTGCAGCGCCTATCACCTCTGTATGAAGGTGCTGCATGGGCAAGAAGACTGTCTGATCAGTAAGTTACTTACATCAGATGGGGGCGGGCCCAGCTCAGGGAAGACGAAGGAGAGAGACGTCCTGAAGACTCACACTGATCAGACGGTCTTCTTGCCCGTGCGGTGGAGGGGGGGAGCAGCAGCGAGGACCTCAGGAGGGCGGGGCTATGGGAGAAGGAGTACAGAGAGACACAGGAAGGGAGGGGGACCGGGGCTGCTAAACCTTTTAGTTTTGTTTTAATTTTTTATTTTATACGAGCAGAAGCGGGGAGCAACGGTGACCTCGGGGGGGGGGGGCAAGGGGGGTGCAAGGCCGTCCATACAGGGCGTTCCTGACGAGCGCCTTTGCCCCCTCCCGATCCTTTTTTTGATTTTTGTTTTCTATATGCAGGGGGAAGCAGGGAGCCACGTGTTTCTGTTTTTTTTTTTTTTTTGGTGTTTTGACATTTGTGGCATGCGCAGAGCAGCCAGCAAAACGCTTGGCTGCTCTGCGCATGCTTTAGGGACCCATTACGGACGGGGATTACGATTCTTTGATACATTGTACTTTTCAATACCGCACCGAGCATGTGCGAATTGTTTTTTTGGTGCATTCTTCGTTTTTTAAAAATCGTTAGGGACTTTAACGATTTAGATTTTTTAACGTTTGGTTGATGCATCTGGCTCTCAAAATCCCTAAACTCCCTATCCCCCTGACACTTCCTGGAAGTCTCTCTAGTAGCTAATTGGGAGAGGAGGGTTAAGCATGATTCCCAGTCACTCTTGCCCTATCATTGCCTATATTAGACAGCTTGAGCTCTAGCAGTAGTACCACAAGATTGCCACTAGGGGGATTTGGGTGCTATTGTGAACCTGGGCAACAATTAGGCAGGAACAACTAGGGATTGCTCCTCCCCATCCCCACTCCTCTCCACCAACTAGTAACTGAGATCCCCAGTAGGTATCAGGGGAATCAGGGGTATGGGAGTATTTTATGAAGGGTCTTTCAGGGACTGGGGAACTCATGATTGGGAATGTTAGTGGTGAGTGGGTTGTGATCACAGGTATCTGAGGATGGGGAGCTCAGGATCATGAGTGTCATGGGTGAGGTTTATTTGAATATGCACCTGTCTTTTATAAGATGGCAATTCCCATTTGGAGCCCGCTCTCTTTGTGATTCTGTGTCTGGGTCCATACAATATTCCTGTCCACAGCAAAACAGGTACTGAGATTAGAGACTCAGGTAGTAAATATTTTTGCAGAAAACTAATTTTATCACAGCTTCATAACTACTCCTTTTTATGAGCACATGCTGTACTCAGGCCTAGCGTGCTCATAAAGAGGGGTGGTTACAGGACAGACTCAGGTCTTAGGGAGGTATTTGCAGGGCCGGTGCTAGAGTTTCTGGTGCCTCCCCGCAACATAGCGGTCGGTCCCCCATCCAGCATCTTCCTTGCAATTAGATACTCAAAATGTACAAACCTCACCTGTGAAAATTCAGCACTGCAGATATTCTAGAATAGCAGTTCACCTCCACCTTAACTCCAGTATCTATCCTTCTGCCTCTCCAAATGTAAAACATAAACCATTACCTTGATTAAAAGAGAGAGAGAGAAAGAGAGAGAGAGATACTACAGATGAGAAACATATAGCTAGACAAAATCTGAAACTGAAAAGTCAAGAAACCAGACTGTGAGCAGCAGAACACTACCTCTCCTAAGTCCTTTTCTAGGCTCTAATTTGCATTTTTTTTGTTTCTTCCCTGTCCATCTTATTCTTTCTTTCTCTCTTTCTCTCTTTCTTTCTTTCTTTCTTTCTTTCTCTCTCTCTTATATCTAATTCTGACTGATCCTTCTGTTCATTTTTTTTCTCCATTCTCTCTTCTGCTTTTGCTTTTATGTACCAGTAGCTAGATTTTATTCTTCCTCCCTCTCCTCGCCCTTCCCACCCAGGTGCATCTCTAAACAGAAATATTTGGGTGGCAGCAGGGGGGCAACTAGGGATGTCTTTTATGAAACCGCGCTACAGTTTTTAACTCGCTGTAAAAATCAGCTGGCGGTCAATGTTATGATGCCCATAGTAATATAATGGGTATCTCAGCATTCATTGCCAGCTGATTTTTACCAAGAGCTAAACATGCTAGCGTGGCTTTGTAAAAGGCCCCCTAGGTATGGGGGAGCAGGTCAAAGTGACATTTCCACACATCCCACCCTTCTTTCCCTCCACTCTTAAATTAGCATTTTAATTGGTATCATCTTTCAACATATTCTTCTGTACGGATTCTTTACAGGATTGGTCAGAATCTGAATATAGACACTGAAGCTCCAGTTCTATATTCCCCAACAATGGAATTGTCCCTCTTACAATTCACTATATAAAAAAAAATTCAGATTATGATTATCACCTCATGAACAACACATGCTCCTTCCACTGACAGACACTGTTTACAGCTGATGGGTTTGGTTTGTGTGGTGACTCTACTGGATGTGGAGACCACTAGTCCTGACTATTTTAATTTCGGGTGACAATGCCCCAGAGACTGCTTTCACACAGGCCAGACCATTTGCAAAATAACACAAAGCCCTGCAATTTGATACTCAGAACCTAAATTGGAAAAATTTACCAAACCATTACAGCCCTAACAGCACTATAAATATTACACTGAGCCCTAGAGCACCAGTATACCTGCTATTGGGGAAACTGGAACAAGTGGGACTGTTATACATTCCTGCATAGACAGTACATGCTAACAGAATTCTTCACCTCAGTCCACATGCAGATCACAGATGGACCCTTCCCTGACACAGAATAGGGAACCACAAAAATCATGCAGACAAAAACTGAAATGGAGACACCCATTACCCCCACCCCAAGAAAGCCAGACTCTATAAGCCGTGAAACGGAAATGCATTTTCTCCTGTATTCTGCTAAATACTAAAACAGAACAGATGTACATTTCCCCCAAAGTAGACACCTTCCAATCCTTTAAAGTATTAAAAATATACATTTCCTCTTTTTATCTTTGTTGTCTAGGCACATTTCTAATTGGGCTGGTCCCAGTATGTTCCACTTTTTCTGTCAGTCTTCTCCTAAATTATTTTCCATGTTTGCCTTTCTATTTTTTCTCCCTCTTCTTGTCCTTCTTCTCTTCCTTCTCTACATCTGCCTGGAACTGAACTTTTTTTATGTTTCTTTTTTCACTTTTCCCTTCTCTGCCTCTATATCCATCCACATATGATTTTTACCCCTCATTCTCCCACTCTCTCACCCTCTAGTCTCCTTTTCACCTCTCATCTACCTACCAGCTTTTCTCATCTCCCTCTCATCCCCTCTCTAGCAAATCCCATTTCCCCCTCTGCCTTTATTCTTCCCCAATCTGCTATCCCCCTCTATCTTTAACCCTTTCTACAATCCCCCATTTCCAGTACTCACCCTCTCAGTGCTCATCTACCCTCCACTGCTTCTCATTCCCTCAGCAGCCCCAGCTCCATCCCTGCCTCTCTTTCCTTCCCTTGTCTCCAGGCCACTTTGTCTCTTATCTTTTACCCCTTCTCCTATTGCCTCTCTTTGGCCATATTATTTATTTATTTATTAGGATTTATTTACTGCTTTTTTGAAAGAATTCACTCAAGGCAGTGTACAGTAAGAATAGATCAAGAATTAATTAACTCTGTTTCCACTCTCGCTCAACCCCTTCAGAGACCTATCTCCTTCCTCTTTCATACCCTTCTACTGCACCCCATCCTGACCTCAGTCACACATGCAGAACACAGTTCCTGTTCAAATACAAGATAAGCAACCACAAACTAAAAGTACTAATGCAGACAAAACTTAAACTGAAATCCGAGATGCCAGACTTTGCAGAGATGCCAGAGAAATAGAAAGAAATGCATTTCCTCCTGTACAGTTCAAAATAACACTGGCAGATGTAAATTCTTAAAACTGACATAATTCAATCATCAAACTGAAAATAAAATTATTTTCCCACCTTTGTTTTCTGGTGACGCTATTATTCTAATCATCTTATTCCCAGTCTCTTGTTCTGCCTCTCTCTGTCTGAACTCTTAACTCTGTTTGCAGAGCCTCCTATCCATCTTTTCTCACATCCTTTCTTCTTCACTTCCTTCCATACATCCATCTTTAGCACTGGCCTTTCATGTTCAGCTTTCTTCCATATTTCTGGTTTTCCATCTTTTCCCTTCTCTTCCATTCACATGCAGCATTTCCCCCTTCTCTCTTCTCTTCCCTTCCATTCCAGGTACAGCATTCTCCCCCTCTCCCTCTCCCTTCCTTTCCATCCATGTGCAGTGTTTCCTCCAATTTCTTTCCTTCCATCCATGTACATTTCCTCCCTCTCCCTTCACTTCTCTTCCATCCATGTGCAGCATTTCCCCCTTCCCTTCCATCCATGTGCATATGCAATAGCAGTACAAGCGGTATATTAGGTTCAATAAATGAAAGAATGAATCCCTCCTCTCCCTTTTCTTCCATCCATGTGCATTCCTTCTTCTTTCCCTTCCCTTCTATCCATGTGCATTTCACTCATCTTCCCTTCCATCCATATACAGCATTTCCCTCTTCTCCCTTCTCTCCTATCCATGTGCATTTCCCCCTCTCCTCTCCTTTCCTTTCCCTATATGTGCATTTCTCTCATCTCTCTTCCCTTCCATCCATATGCAGCTTTTCCCACCTTCTCCCTTATCTTCTATCCATGTATATTTCCCCTTTTTCCTTTCCCTTCCCCTCCATCCAGATGCATTTCCCTCCTCTTCCATCCATGTGCATTCCCCCTCCCTTCCCTTCCATCCATGTGCAATTCCTTCCTCTCCCATTGCTTCCATCCATTTGCACTTCCATCATCTCCCTTTTCTTTCACCTGCATTTCCCCCTCCCTTCCCTTCCATCCATGTGCAATCCCCCTCTTTCTTCCCTTCCTTTCCTGTGAATTCCCTCCTTTCCCTTTCTTTCCCTTCCATCCATGTACAGTTTCTCCCTTCTCACCTCCCCCCCCCCCCCCCCCCCCCACCATTCCCTCATGCAGGTCTGGCAACTGTCCTTACCTCCCTCTATCCCCCCTTCTCTCCTATAGGTCTGACATCACCTTCCTACATCCCTCTGTTTGCCCCTCCTCCCCACCAGCCTTACAGTATTTGCTAGCACTGATAGCGGTAATTATATCAGGCTCCCTTCGGCTGCCCTGAGGCTTTCCTTCTACTGGGCCCTGACCTTGTTGCAGCAGGAAGTTGTGACAAAGGAAAGGACCCCAGGGCTGAGTGGAGATAACCTGATATAATCACTGCTGGCAGTGCCACTGAAGACCACAAGTTGGTAAGGTTCGTGGAGAGGGGAGAGCTGAGGGAGATAGAAGGCAATGTTGGACCCGCAGGAGGGATGAGGATAGGGAGATAAGGAAGCACTGCCAGAAATGTGCTGATTTTGGGGTGGTAAGGCAGTTTTTTTGAGGTAACACTGGCCACCTGTGCCACCCCATAGTGATGCCTATACCCCCTCTCACAATTCTCGGGCTTCTCTGTTTACCTACTTGCCAGTGTTTTTACTTCCTGTGCTTTCCTCCCTAATTCTCCCATTCCAACCTGTGTCTTATTACTACTACTACTACTTAACATTTCTAAAGTGCTACTAGGGTTACGCAGCGCTATACAATTTAACATGGAAGGACAGTCCCTGCTCAAGGAGCTTACAATCTAAAAGACAGGTGTACAATCTAGAGACAAGTGTACAATCTAAAAAACAAGTGTAGAGTCAATCTGATAGGTCATACTATATTTCTCGAAAGGTTAGGTGCCGAAGGCAGCATTGAAGAGGTGAGTTTTAAGCAGAGATTTGAAGATGGGTAGGGAGGGGGCTTGGCGTAGGGGTTGAGGAAGATTGTTCCAGGCATAGGGTGAGGCAAGGCAGAATGAGCGGAGCCTGGAGTTGGCAGTGATCCCCTATTGCCTGTATCTCACCCACTTTTTAGTCTGCCATTTCTGCCCTCTGTATTCATTGCCTCCCCAGCTTATCTGCCTCTGCCTCTCCTCCCCTTATGAACCTCAGGTCCTTCACTGTCACGCAATACCTCTCCAGGTTTAATCCCTTTAAAAAGCAATTCTATAAGCTGGCACCTAAATTTAGATGCCAATAGTGCATGTATGTTGTGGAATACTAGCACTTACGTATGTGATTGGTGCCAGTAATTGAAATTTACATGTATAAGTGCTAAGCGCTATTCTGTAACTAGTGCACATAAATCACGTAGCATGCAAATTCAAGGGGGCATACACCAGGGTGGATCATGAATTTTATTGAATACCATCAGCTGTGCATGTTGAATGGTCCACTTAGACAAACTAGCTTACATCAGCCATTGACATAAGTTAGCACGCCTAACTTTTGGTGCAACAAAGCTGCTTTGCACTACTAGTTTATCATAGCTTAGGCACTTCCGGAAGCCATTTCTAAAGTCCACTGCAGTGCCTCCTAGGGCGCCCAGTTGGTGTCCTGGCATGTCAGATTGACCAGTGCACTACGAATGCTGGCTCCTCCCACGACCAAATGACTTGGATTTGGTCGTGTCTGAGATGGGCGTCCTCGTTTTCCATTATGGCCGAAAATCGGGGATGACCATCTCTAAGGACGACCTAAATTTCACAATTTGGGCATCCCCGACCGTATTATCGAAACGAAAGATGGACGCCCATCTTGTTTCAATAATACAGGTTTCCCCACCCATTCACCGGGATGTCCTGTGAGGACATCTTCAGGAAAACTTGCGTGTCCCTTTCGATTATGCCCCTCCAAGGGGTTCTTTTACTAAGGTGCGCCGAAAAATGGTCTGCACTAGTATAGGTGCGTGGTTTGGGCGTGCACAGATCCATTTTTCAGTGCGCCTATAAAAAAGGCCTTTTAAAAATTTTAACAAAAATGGATGTGCAGCAAAATAAAAATTGGTGCACATCCATTTTGTGTCTTATTTAATTATTTTTATTTATTTGTTACATTTGTATCCCACATTTTTCCACCTATTTGTAGGCTCAATGTGGCTTACATAGTACCGGAGAGGCCTTTGCAGGCTCCGGTGTGAACAAATACAGGATGATGTTGTGGTAAGATCAAGTTCATGTGGCACAGCCACATTAGGGAATCGGAGAACGGAAGAGTTGTGTTATATCCATTACATGCTTTAGTTTGGTTGTGTTGCAGAGATTAGGCATTTAAGTTCGATCGGTAGGGTATGCCTTTTTAAACAGGTTGGTTTTTAGTGATTTCCAGAAGTTTAGGTGGTCATACGTCATTTTCAAGGCTTTTGGTAATGCGTTCCACAGTTGTGTGCTTATGTAGCAAAAACTAGATGCATAAGTTATTTTGTATTTAAGTCCTTTGCAGCTTGGGTAGTGCAGATTTAGATAAGATTGTGTTGATTCGGATGTATTTCTAATTGGTAAGTCGATCAAGTCTGTCATGTAACTCGAGGCTTCTCCATAGATGATTTTGTGAACCAGGGTGCAGATTTTGAAGGCGATGTGTTCTTTGATTGGGAGCCAGTGTAGTTTTTTGCGGTGGGGTTTTGCGCTTTCAAATCACGTTTTACCAAATATAAGCCTAGCTGCCGTGTTTTGAGCGGTCTGAAGTTTCTTTAAGGTTTGTTCTTTACATCCCACATAAATTCCATTGCAGTAATCTAAGTGGCTTAGTACCATTGATTGTATCAGGTTGCGAAATGTTTCCCTCAGGAAGAATTGCTTCATGCGTTTGAGTTTCCACATTGAGTGGAACATTTTCTTTGTTGTGGTGTTAAGATACGGTCCATTGTAACGCCGAGGATTTTCAAGCTGTCTGAGATAGGAAGGGTGTGATCTGGGGTGCTGATACTTGTGGGGATGTCCGCGCTGTGTTGGGATGAGAGGATGAGACAATGAGTTTTTTCTTTATTGAGTTTTAGTTGAAATGCATTTGCCCATGAATCCATGATGCTCAGGCCGAGCTTGATTTCGTTGGTGATTTCTGTCAGTTTGGTTTTGTGACTACCTTACCGCCAGCCATTGACATAGCAGTAAGATCTCATGTGATAACCGTGTGGCAATCGTCTACACACATATAATGACGATTGCTGCTTGGTTTCTGGTGCACGTAAAAAATGAAATTACCGCATGTAGGACTCGCATACATGCCTACACGGCTTAGTAAAAGGGTCCCTATATTAGTAATCACGGGAAGAAGAAGAGCGGGATATGACTGGATCCATCTTGTATTCTTGTGTTTAGAATTTGGCAGAAAAGCCATTTTTATCAGTGGCTCATCTGCATTTGGAGAGTAGAGTCTTTCGGATCATTGCTCAGGAGAATGGATGAGTGAATGGTTTTCTTCTGAAAACCTTTTAAAGTGTACATGTGATAAATAAAATGCCTTTAGTATTTGATTCACTCTCCCACCCCCACATAATGCAAGTTAAAAAAACTCAAAGCCCAGGCTTATGAAGAAACTAGACCTTTTACGAACAGATTTACCATTCAAATTATTCATTCTTCATATTGCTTAGGGTTATTTAAATTCATAGATTTTCAAACTGGTGTCAAGGTACGCACACTAGGAAGAAAATAGATACTGTTAAGGGTTAAATGGATGGTTCCATAATTTAAAGTCATTATAAATTCACTCCAGGCTATCTCCCACTGGTTTTTCTTTTTATTATTTTACCTTGCAATCAAGATTTTGTCTGTAATTGTGGCCCATGCTGACAGTCAACATGACAGGAAGATGATTCAAAGAAAACAAACCTGGTACAGAAAAGATCATGTTTGTTTAAAAAGCAATGCAACAGCAGTAGAATACTTTTGCCAATGTGACTTTCCTAGAGGACAAAGACAATACTACTCAACCGAACTCTTCTAATCTATAAGGTCTGGAAAGTGTGTTTGTAGCTGGCTGCAAAATATATTTCATTTAAAGCAAACTAATGCATGCCTGCCAGGCTTCTCATTATGAGTTACAGTTCTATATCTGTCGTAGTGGGATTTTAGAATTTTAGTGTTACATTTTCAAGCATGTAATAAGTATAATGACATACAAAAATAATTGAGAAATAAATATTAGATGCACAAACATCTAGATAGAGCAGGCACATCTGAACTGTCTCTGTGTATCAGTGCCATACCTAGTAGATGTAAAAAGAAAAAAAAACCCTTCAGTGCTAACAATATTTTGCCTTTTCACAAGTACAAGCTGAGTTGGCGCAAAAATAAATTAGCGCTCCTGGTGGGGTGTGGGGGCGGAAGCACGGGGTGAAATAATTCAGAGAATAAGTAATAAACCTTTAATCCTCATTCAAATGCCAGAAACTGTTCTGAAAGACCTGTCTATAGTCAAATATATTAGTGCATTCTGTATCCATGTTTGTCCACATTTAGTATTTCAATTGGCCACACACACAGTGCTGCCATTGGCTCTCACAGTCCAAAGGATGGCCTCCTCCTTCACTCATAAGCAAAACAGAGATGGGTCAAAAATGATATTCTTTGGTTTTGCAAACCAAAGATTTTGAGGTTTTCCCCAAAGCATCCTAATTTGTTTTATTATAGTATTGTGGTTCCTTTTTACCGTTATTTTAAATTATGTTTCCTGTAGTGAATTATAAGATGGTCTAAAATATGACAATCATTTTATTTTTTTTTAATTATTATTTTACATAATATCGCAAGTATACCACTTGCAAAATAAAAGAAGAGATTACAGGTAAAAGATAAAACAATCAGGAAATCAAAGAAGGTACTATACAAATGTAAAATCTCCTACTAGTCCACAGTTTTAGGGAGGACCAAACCACAATACAAAGCAATTTACAAAAAGAAGAAATAGGATCTATGAAAACACTCTTTCATAGAATCACTAGGACAATCACCGAACCTCCACCAGTGGTTCAGCTACGGTTCTCTGAACTCCCAGAATCACACGTGCTGTAATTTTATAATCATTTCATATTTGTCCCAAGATGGTTGGAGCAAAACTCTCATCTACTACCTCCTTCTCCAGCCAAGCTCAATGGGATTCTGCTTCTCCTTCCCTCATCTAGGGATGATGAGATGCTACTGCTTCATCTCCTTCTCCTCCTAGGAATACTCCACCCCCATCCAGGAGTGGTGGAATAGGCTGGTGGTTAGAGCAGTGCATAAAATTCAAGGTTCGAATCCTGTTTCTTCCACTGATGATTCTTGTGATCTTAAGCTAATTGCTTCCTCCCCAGGGTTGGCCCTGCAACTAAGTGAACCTGTTGTTCACCTATTGTGGCAGCATTTGGGATATGATAGCACAGCAAGAGAGCAGCATCTTCTCTCCTCTCCCTAGGACTGGCTTTAGGAGAGGGGGGCAAACAGGCAGTGGCGTTCCTAGGGGGGCTGACACCCGGGGCGGATCGCTGATGCGCCCCGCTACCCGGGTGCAGCGCCCCCCTGGAACAGCGCGACGCCCCCCCTGGCGAAAGAACCCCCGATCCCCCGGTGAAAGTGAGGCAGCCTGGGCAGCAAAAGAAATCATATTAATTATTAATTTGGTGTTTAAAAGTTTGGTTCAGTTCTGCAAGTAAAGTGGAGGAATGCCATATGGTTTAGATTACTTAGAAGTCTAACTTTTGCTAGACTACAGGTTAGAAAGGTCAGTGAGAAATGAAACTCTGTCCCTTTTTGAGTGATGGATTGCTAATGCTACCACATATGGATACCATTATGAGCCAGGCAGACTGTAGTTTTAAAAGGATTAGTTTGATGCTTGTTTAGAAGAAGATAGAGTAAATAATTCTAAATAATTCTAGAGAGTTAGATTTTGTTTTATAAGGAATTCTGATTTCTGCTTATTTTAGAATATGTTTTATTCTGTGTAATTAATAATTCTATGTAGAATATCTTTTTAAATCCAGTTACATCTTTGACTGACTTTTCAAGTGAAGCTTTGTCTGCAGTTTAAGAGGTCAGCATCTGGTTTGAATTATCCACAGTCCTAGCGAGTTCTATGTAAGAAGCTAATAGGTGAAAGAGGTCAGGATACGTCAACTCTCTTCTCCTTGATGAATAGCTAAATGAAGGACTGGTTTTCTGAAAGTAATAATAAATGTAAGATTGGCCCCTTAGCCCCTCAATGAACCTAAGTTATGAAGTTAGCTGAGAATTTAATCATAATAAAATGCTAAGAGATAGGTGCCCAATTGTCTAGTGTGAGAGGCCCCAGGTCATAGGTCAGTTTAGGAAATATCAAACCTATGTAACTGATATTTTGGAATAAATGTATACAGATGATTGGTTCAGACAGGGTAATCAATCTATTCCTTACCATCTGGAAAGTAAGGGGGGCTAGGAGGGGGTTAGAACTGTATATAACTGGGAGCAGAAGCAGCTTACGTCAGAAGAAGGAGAGAAGAGAGCTGAAGAGGACAGACAGAAGCCACAAGATCCAGAGAGCTGAGAAAGAGAAGAAGAGACTTAGTGCTGATGTCCTACTTTGTTTGCTGGCAAATAAAGAAGATTTCTCTCTCATTCTGGTGTGTGCTGTTTGACTCCTGAAGTACCACAGATTCTGCTAACACTAGTGGTAATTCCTGCAACAAAAGAACCCCCCCAGGTGCACGCCGTTGGGGGGGGGTTCCGTGCGCCTGCTGGCTCTTTGTTTTCATGCTCCCTCTGGCCCGGAACAGGAAGTAACCTGTTCTGGGGCAGAGGGAGCATGAAAACGAAGAGCCGACAGGCGTGCGGCACCCCCCCAGCGGCATGCACCCGGGGCGGACTGCCCCACCGCCCCCCCCCTTGGTACACCACTGCAAACAGGGCAGCTACCCTGGGCCCCATAGCCCCAGGGGGGCCACACAGTCCAGGCATCTCTTCCCCTTCTCCCCACCACAGTCCATCTCCTGCTCCCTTCCCCTCAGTTTCCCAATCTTCTTTAAAATCAATTCCCCTTCTCAGAGGGACCCCAGTGTGGCAGCTATCCTCACAAGCTTCCTGCAGCTGCCCCGAAGTTTTTCCAATGCCATGATCCGCCCCATTGTGATGCAACTTCCTGTTTCCTCCTGGGTGGATCACGGCAGAGGGAAAGTTTCAGGGCAGCTGCAGGTAGTTTGTGAGGATGGCTACCACGCCGGGACCAGTCTGAGAAGGGAAATAAATTTTAAAGACCGAAAAGGTGAGGGGAAGGGAGGGAAATGGACCATGATGGGGAGAAGGGTAAGAGATGCCCGGACCACATTGTAGCAATGGCAGGTGGGGAGATTGGGGGTAGGAAGGGAGGAGAGGGGATCAGGGGCTCCCTCCTTAATTTCTGCCCTGGGCCCCAGCATGTCTAAAACTGGCCCTACCTCTCCCCTTCCCTATCCCCCCATTCAGTGTCCAGCATATCCTCCTTTTCCCTGCCTCCACCACTGCCCTATCACTTCCTGGACCCAGGTCATATTTGCAAAAAGACTCAGCCCCAGCATGGGACCTTGAAAACACAGACCTGCACTCAAGCACTACAGTGTACTGCTCTCACCCTGACAAGAAGTCCTGTATTTAAAAACTCTGTTTCCTCCCCCTGGCAGGAACTTCTGTGTTTAAAGGCTGCATGCTGGCACTGAGTCTGCTTGTAAGTCTGGCCTGGGTGTAGGAAGTGGTAGGGTAGTGGCAGCAGAAGCAGGGAAGAGGGAGGAAATGCTGGTCATGGGATTGGAGTAGGAAAGGAGAGAAGAAATGCTAAATGAGAGGCGCAGAGAGTGGAAAGGAGATGCTGGATTTCTGGGGGAGTTAGAAAAAAGACGGCGAGATGCTGGACCAAAGGAAGAGAAGAGGAATGGCGATACTGGACTACAGGGACCTTGGACCTTAAGGCACCCTGGGGGGAGGGGAGGTGCACATAGCTAAAGGTTCATCTTGGTATCAGATACTCTTGCAACAGCCCTGTTGAACCCCCACTACTTCAGGTACAAGATTTAGATTATCAAACCTGATGCTTTTTATGAAACAAAATAGCTACCCCCTTTACCTACTATTAAAGGAGGAATAAGATAGCTTACCCACCCATTGGTGCCTCAACTTTAAATGTTCCGTCTGCGAGAGGTGCGTCTCTTATAAAAACATGACATCCACCTTCATTTTAGAACAATAGGACAAAATCTTTGTGCACTTTATAGGAGAGTGAATGCCATCTACATTCAGGGAACCAAATCTCAGATTACTCATATATCGTAAAACATACATTCATACTGCCTAGACTATCAAAAAAGAAAACAGTCCGAGGGGCGACGTCCCAGTTTCACCGCCCCCTTTGCTCGCACCCCAAGTATCAAAGAGACACTTAAGCAAAGCCCAAGAGAATCCCCAAGTATCCAGAAATCCCACCCTAACCTTAGACCACTGCCTTAAAATCAAGAAGGGCGTTTTTGACGAGAATTTGGTCCGCTTTATTTGGACCCTTTTTTTTCAGGTCCAAGTCCCAAAAAAGTGCCCCAACTGACCAGATGACCACCGGAGGAAATCGGAGATGACCTCCCCTGACTCCCCCAGTGGTCACTAACCCCCTCCCACCAAAAAAACCCCCACTTTACAAACTTTTTTTTGCCAGCCTGTATGCCAGCCTCAAATGCCGTACCCACCTCCATGACAGCAGAATGTGTTCTATCCTCTGACAGCCTTTCCATGGTTCTGATGTGGCTCTCGGGTGAGTGTGACACCTTTTCTGTTAAGGGCACTGCAGAGTCACATCAGCAATGCATTGTGGTGGGTGTAGGGTATTGGGCTCCATGATTCCACTAGCTTGTTTTAAATGCTCACGATGTTGGTAGTTGGTAGGCTCTACTCCCATGGTGCTTTTCCCTCTGCTTACTGGGTCAGAGTGTGCCCTGTTTTGTTTCCGGTAGTCCATGAGGTAGTGGCCATTTGTGTAAGACACTTTTAGATCCCTTTCATGTGTTAGCCACAATACAGCACTTAGTTCTTACCTTGAATGTTGAATGTTGCTGAAAGAGGGCATTGTACACCATTCTGCCAGCTCGGACCTACTGCTAATCTCAGTACCAGTGAGACTCATTGCCAGTGGAGCACAACCTCTGATCTGCAGTTAACTGTGAGTAAAGGTGCTTATTCAAATAAAGAACGTTTTCAGCTAGATTAGTCTTCAGGTGTCAACTGCTGTGCCAAGGTTATACACCAGCACCAAGTCCTGTCCCTGGAGCACTTCAGGCAGGCAGACCCAGGCCCATCCCCCCCAACACCCGTAACACTTGTGGTGGTAAATGGGAGGCCTCTAAAACCCACTGTACCCCTTCACCCCTAAGAGCTATGGTAGTGTTGTACATTTGTCCCTTCCACAACCAAATGGCTTGGATTGGGACGGGTCTGAGCTGGGCGTTTTTAGTTTCCATTATCGCAAAAAAAGAAAACCCATCCATCGCAGAAGGGACCAAATCCATGGCATTTGGTCCGTCCAATCCGTATTTTCGAAACGAAAGATGGATGCCCATCTTTTTCGATAATACAGTCTGTCCCGCCTCTTCACATACATGTTTTCGGACATAGACGCCCATGCAGATGGGCGTTCGCGTTCGATTATGACCTACATTATCTCCTTAATCGCTGCCTCCTGCAGCGCGATCACTGGCAGTGCTTGGGTCTCCCCCTACGTTCCCTGCTCAGATGCCATTTTGACTGCGTGGCTCCCTCCGCGCTTTCTAGCCACCTGCGGGGTCTTAGCAGGCATATCCAGTGCACCACCCTTCCACAACACCGCAGATTGGATCCCGAACAAGGTGGAAAGCAGGTAAGAAAGCTGTTTTTTCATAACAGGGGTGAGGAGAGCAGCTGGCAGGCATCTGCTCAGGTCTCAGTCATCACGTGACCCCCAGCCCTATTTTCAGACTTAATGCAGAGGCTTGGTACTGTGTGAAGGCCTTGAGGTGCATAAGTACTCATCCAGTCTGAGAAAAGGCAAAACAACTGGACATTAACAATTTAGTGTTGTTATATTGTTATCAACATGGACGTCACTACTGGAACGATAGGTTGTCAGTTCCAGACCAACTGGCACTAAGAAAGGTTTAAAAATCCCTTCCTTGAAGGTGTTATCAGCTTAGCTGGCATGTGCGCTGTTATCTCCTCAAACTCGGTAACAGCCCTCAGCTGCCTCCGAGCCCTGCCACCCGATGAAGGCTCGATTGCTACCTGAGACTTCCTGGCTGGGGAGTCCACCTGCTGCCTGTGCCTGAGTTCCTGATCCATCGTGAACCGGTGTTCCTGATTCTGATCTACCATCATCGAGTGCCTGTGAGGTTTCCTGATCCAGTGTCCTTGAGTGAGGCCATCGGTCACGTCTGAGCTGTTATCTCCTTCGTGCTTTTAAGTGCCTGGGGTTTGTTAAGTTATCCTAATTTTAGGATTAGATGAGTGTGTGCCTTCTTGGCAAAACCTAGACCCTTTTGCCTTAATTTTGGGTTAGCATGATTCATTGTCTCTGAGTACATCTATTATTATTTGCTGCCTATGTCATAATAAACAGCTTATCTTTTTATAATAACATCTGAGCCTTGTGTCTTACTCTCAGTATAAAGTATACATGTGCATAATATATTAGGACTGTGAATTCAGATTGCTAGAGTGAGAAAAGTTTTATTTTCCATTGTGCTACATAATAAATCATTCCTCTCACTCATTTCCCAACTCCCTTTTGGATTTGGTAAAAATGTGATTAGTCCCCACAACACGATGTGATACCCGCAAGCGTTCCTTCTCTGGAGTAGCCCCCATACTCTGGAATGCACTCTCTGAAAGGCTCTGCTTAGCACAAGACTATCTCTACTTCAGGAAGCAGATAAAAGCTTGGATCTTCAACCAAGCCTTTAATGGGAAAAGTAACTAACTTGTTAGTCTAATTCACACACACAAGGAGTGACATGGGCTGCACTGACTGCAACAGGATATGTTTATCCACTCCTACCCTAGCTGAGATAATATTTAATTACCTCTCTGACCTCATGTGTAATTTTCTTTAAATTAGTCCCCTTATTTTCTAACTCCTCTCACTCTCTTACCTATTTATATGTTCCATCTTTGCTTTCTAACTTTCAGCGCTGTTTCCATGCAAGTGGCCTAAGCTAAGTGGTCATAGTTTTATAGCTTAATTTGTGAATTCATTTTGATATTAGTTTAATAAATGGAAAGGTATTTATTGGTGAAATAGATTTTTTTTCAAGTTGTGTTAGCACTCCAAAGGCAAATGATAGATGACAGTATAAGAGAGCTAGGATTTGGAACAGCTGTGCACTGTAAAAGATCCAATAGCTCACGTTCAATACTCTTCTGATGCCTCTGGGCATGATTTATGTTATTGCTAAAGTCTACTCCTCTGATTCTTTTTGAAGGCTAAGGGCAAGGCAGGAACCCAGCATAGGTACTAGTGCTGGGATAAGGAGGTTTCCATGAAGTAGAATCAGGCTCTGAAATGCAAAAAGAAGATATTTAGGAAGCCAACTATGAGGCAACACTGAAATAGTGTAGAACAAGCTATGGCAAAGAACCAGCAAAGACTGGGTTTAACTACAAATCTACCAGAAAGAAGATAGCATCTGAATGGAAGTGGCAGGCATGCAGCAGACCAAAGCAGCCAGCCAGAATTCCTGATGAAGCCTTCTGATATCTACTGACTGGAAGTCAGAGGTTCACCTGGGCAAGACTCTCCCAGGAGCTGAGAAAGAACCTCTCATTATTCCACCAATACACCCACTCCTTCAGGGATGGCATCCAGATGATCCACTGCATGTTTGGCCATAAGTTCTTCAGTAGGGCAGGAGTATGAGGCCCTTCCAGTGTACTAGATATCATGTCTTCTAAAAGAATAATATGTATACCAAAATCTCCTGCACCTCAAATTTTGGCGGCCCTGCCCCACCACCAAATGGGATCAAGAGGAGCTCCTTATCTGCCAAAAGGATTAGGCATGATGAGTTTCAATAAGAACACATAGAATATGGCATATAGCTTCCAGGGTTAATTTTTTGTGATGATATAATGCCTGATGAATCTCAGACCTAGCTTAGTATATGGAAAATTTAGACATATATTGTGGACAACCAAACTTTTGTTGATACATGACTCTCTCTAGACTGCAGTTCACCTGATCTCAGATGTTCTGGAGGTGCTGAACCACATCATCAACTGTAGGAGCTTCTGTAGATGAAGTAGAAGAGGGAAGACAGACAAGATATTGGCCATACATGGCAAATAATTTAGAAATACATATGGACATTGATTGTTTTCGGTGTAATTGGCCTAAAGAAGCAGATTCACCCATTAATCCTGAAGATCCAATACAAAGCATCAAAAGGATTTTTCCAGAACTTGAGTAATTCTTTCTGTCAGGTCATTAGTCTGAGGATGGTATCCAAGGCACAACTGGAAAGTGATACACAAATTGTTATAAAAGGGATTTGGATTTAACTCGTGTCTTTCTCAGTAATTCAAGGCAAGTTATTCAGGTACAGCAAACATGTTCCTGTTCCTGAATGGTTTAAAACCTAAGCTTGTACCTGAAGCAATGGAAATTTAGGTGCCTTAGCCAAGATCACAAGGAGTGGCAGTGGAATTTGAACCTGGCATCTTTGGTTCTCAACCTGCTTCTCTAACCAATTAGGTCATACCTCTATTCCAAAAGACCCTCTAAATAAACTGAAGGCAATGATCAGATGTAATACAGGCAGGAATCCCATGGAGGAATACAATCTCCTTAGCAAATATCACCTCCAATTGAGGAGTGGACATCAACTTAGCAACAGGCCCAAAATGTACCATGTGGGAAAACTGATCAATTATCAAGATCACTGTACTGGTGTTTGAAAGCAGAATATTGGATATAAAGTCCACAGACAGACAAGACCACAGCTTAACTGGTACAGCCCATGGCTGTAGGAAGACACAATGAGCGATCTCGCTCCAAGCATACCTAAGGTAGGCCAAAATATAAGATGCAAAACATCTGCACATAGAGAACCACCAGAAGGCTCTGGAGGTTAGTTCAACAGTCCTTCTAATTTCTGGATGACCAGGCAATTCTGTTTCCCCATTTGAACACTTCTAGACAACAAGCACTAGGAACAAAGGTCTAACCATCAGGGACAGAACCATAGGTTTCTTGCAAAAGTTTCTTCAGAAGCTCTGAATTTACAATATCCTCAATAGGTGTCATTAAGTGTAACTGCATTATCTGCAATGCAGTTAAGGTATAATAAGTGCATTATCTCCACGTTTCCAAGTTTAATCAATATTTTTCTTTTTTAAGGAATGCAATTTGATATACCTATTATTTCATGGAACATGCTAAGTGGTGTTCATAAAACAATATAAAATCAGCAAGAAAAGAAATCCATCTTTAATACAAAGAAGAAAATATAGTTAAAAGCAGAGCAAAGTGACTGCACATTACTTCCACCCCCCCACAAGGCTACCCGAAAAACCACCAAAACCACTAGCTACCACCAGAATTAAATGCATCCCTAAATAAAAATATCTCCAAACTTTCTTTAAATGTTTGGAATTCTCTTTCCAGTCTACGATATTAAAGCAAGGTGTTCCAATATGTAGGACCCATAACACTAAAAATGTGTCTATGTATGGCATCAAGACAAATGATCCTAAAAGATGATATAACTTAAGTGTTATGTTGAGAAGATCAAAGAGATATATTGGGAATATAGAGAATAATAAAACAAGATAAATAAAGTGGATTACCAGAATGCAATTGTTAAAATTTTATTGATAATTCTATGGGAAACTGGAAGCCAATGTTCAGTCTTGATCAAAGGTGTAACATGGTCAAAGTTCCCAGAATTTAATAACAACTTAACCGTCATATTCTGGACAACTTGTAGGTGTCGCAAATCTGATACACAAATACCAATTAATAATGCATTGCAATAATCTAAGTGGCATATAACCAGTGCATGAATCAATATATTTAACGCAGATCTAGTAAACAGATCCTGATAGAAAAAAATCATTCTTAGTTTATATTAACAATGTTGAACTATAGAGGAGACCTGTTGGTGAAAGGTTAAATGCTGATCCAAAATGACTCTAAGAATTTTCATTGTAGATACAAATAATATCTTGGAATTAGCAATTATATTTAGAATAGATAACACTGAGCTTTCATAACAAGAAAATATGAAGCCCTTAGATTTTTCTGGATTTAATTTCAATCTGTGTGTATATGTAACCAATCAGTGATAACAGATTTTTTTTTTTCCTTTATTTATTCATTTCACACATACAAGATCAAGAACACCTCTTGTACAATCTAGGAGATCTGTAAGAACATCTTTTCACAGGAAATCACTACCCGCACACACTCACCCGCCTCCCCCATTAGTCCACAAATAGAGCCAAGGAACCAATCTCCATCTTGGGCAAATCAAATCCATATAAACCAACACAAAAAAAAAAAATGACTCTGATGGGAGTAGTGGCAGCAATTATAACTGAGGTGGGGATACAATCTCCGCCCCTGCCTCCAGAGAAGGAGCTCCCCTATCCCCCCGGGACTCCAGGAATGCTTTCAACTGCTCAGGTTCAAAAAACACATACTTAACAGCAGTCATCTTCACCACACATTTACAGGGATAATTGAGCCAAAAGAGGCCCCCCAACTGAAACACAGTAGGGCGCAACTTAAGAAAAGCTTGTCGCCTCCTCTGCGTTACCTTGGTCACATCAGGATACATCCGTACTTGTACATTCAAAAACTTTTCTTTCCGAAATTTAAAGAATAACTTCAATATCCGATCTCTATCAAACTGAGAAACAAATGTCACTATAAGAGTAGCTCGCTCCTGCCGCTCCTCATCACCCTCCAACTCCCGAATAAAGTCCAACGTGTCAAACCGCCCAGTGAGATCCTCACCAGCAGTCCGCTCACCCTGGACCGCTCGCTTAAAGGGCTGCAAATAGTAAATCTGCGAGACAGGCGGGCATGCCGGTTCAGGCACTTTCAACACTTCAAGAAGATATTTTGTAAAAGTCTGTAACGGTGCAGTCAGCTGCACCTTAGGAAAATTGATCAACCGCAGAGTTTTTACCCTCTGCCGGTTTTCAAGCGCCTCGATCTTCCTGTGCAACCATTTATTCTCCCTTATCATGGTGGCTTGCACCTCTTGAACCGATTGAATGGCCCGGTCATGGGCCTCAGTTCTTTCTCCCACCTTCTTTACTTGCAAACCCAACTGAGTAACAGTCTCAGTTGGAAGCTGAGAGGCCTGCGACAGTAACAGCATTTTAGTAGACAATGAAGTTTCCAGAGTTAATAATGCATCCCAAATCGTTTCCAACGTAAAGTTAGGAGGCTTAGGTAACAGTGAAGACTTACTCAAGACTGCAGCACTCCTCTCGGATCCCAAGGCAATACCAGCTCCCTCCTCCAGAAGCGATCTCACCAGAGCAGTATCTCCCTGCAAGCTGAAACTCCCCCCTTCCGGGGATTCGTGCGAGCTCCCAGCTGCAGCGGGTCCCAGCACAGAGCCAACCGCCCCTTCTTCGGGAGCCAGGAGACCCTTTCCGCTGACAGCCCGAACCGACGCAGGCATAGGAGGCGGTTCCCGCACCTCCTGGCTAAGCTCCGTCTCCGGCAGCAGGGACGCTTCGCCTCTCTCCGCCCCTCCCGACAACGAGACACCCGAACTCAGCTGGCTGCCGCCCACCACAACGAAGCGGTCCAGCGTTCCCAAAGCGGTCCCGCGAGTGCCCCAGGACCAGGCACCCGCTTCCCCTTCCTCTTCGGCATTCTCCAGGCAAACAGAAATGAGGTAAGCAAACACCGCCGAACTGCCACGCCGTCCTCCCTTCAGGCCACCATCTTGGTTCCTCTCCTTCCTCCGTGATAACAGATTTTAACCGCAAACTGAATATTAACTCCTATTGGTTATCACTATTCAAAACACCTAGGATCTGAATATCATCTGCATATGCATATGATGTAAGATCTAGAGATTGAATTAAACACAATAGGGGAGCCAAAAAATATTAAATAAAGTAGGAGCTAATAATGACCCTTGTGGGACATCACAAGTGAGATCATAGTCCTAGAGCCCTGCTGTAGTACTGTACTAGTACCATCAGAAAAATAGGAATGAAACCACTGTAATACAGTTCTCGCTAAACCAGTTTCTGATAGTCTATCAAGCAGAAAACTATGATCAATGAGATCAAAAGCAGCCAATAAATCCAATGATACTAATGATCAAAATGATATTAATGATCAAAATGTTGTTGAATGACTGTAGTAAGACCTATAAGAGCAGTTTCTACACTATGCAAATGTTGAAATCCTGTCTGGTTAAGTTGAAGTATATATTTTTTGTTATGTAATCTTCCAATTGTTCCAGGACTACAATTCAACAACTTTAGCGATAAAGGTAAGGTTCAGGATCAGTCAATAGTTGGAAAGAGTGGAGGATCCTAGGTTAGGGTCCTTCATATGTGGGCAATATACCCACATTTATATAATTTTGGAACCAAGCCTTGTGCTAAACTTGAACTAACCTTCTGATATATAAATGGAATCAATAAAGTGGCACAATTTTGATTAAAAAAAAAAACTAATGGCAGAGGATCATGTGGCATAGTAGTAGGTTTTACACCAAAAAGAAACTGTTAACGTTGAACGAGAAGGAATTTTCAAACTTGAAAATGTACTACTCAGGTGAGTTCTAGGTGATGATATCACAGAGGTAGATAATGGTAAAATAGCATTGGACAAAGAGACCTGAAGAGCAAGGGTTTTATTAGAAAAACGTGTTGCTAAATCAACTGCTGATATAGCTCAATCAGGGATAGTAGAGTTGCCAGGTGGTGTAGTCAGAGAACACGTGAAGGGGCATAATCGAACGGAAACGTCTATCTCCATGGGCGTTTATCTCCGAGAACGAGTCCGCGACGGAGTGCAGTTGAAAACGTCCAAATTCAGCTTTCGATTATACTACTTTATTCGTTTTAGTGAGATAAACGTCTATCTCCCGATTTGGGTCACAATATAGGCGTTTTTCTATTTCGATTATAAGCAGGATAATCTTGTAAAGTTTTGCTGAGTGAAAAGCTCTAAGAATTTGTTTAGAGCAGTATTCTTTCTTAGCATTTTGAATCAAGGATGTATGTAGTTTTGCTGTAGATTTATATAATGCTAAATGAGGAGTCTTTCTCCATGGCTAAGTTGGCGTATAAGAGTAGCAGTGAGTGGTTAAATCACGGATCTTTATTATGACTAGAAATATTTGATGTTGTAGTTATAGGAGGGGCCAAAGAGTTGCATACCTGTGACAAGGCTACATTCCAAATAATAAATTGTATTTTCAATGTACAGGTACTGAAAGTGTCCTCTGAAAGAGTAAGAGAACAGGCAAAATTATGTTGTTATTTGAGTAAAATCTCTATACGATTTAACTGCAGTAAGTAACGGTCTTGAATCCTGAAAATGTCTCACTGTAATTGTAACTAAAAAATGATCAGATCATGGAATCAGTATAGAATGTGTAATAAAAATACTGTTTAAAAATACTTGAGGAACAAGTATGACATCCAGTGTTTGACCCGCAGTGTGTGTAGAATGAATGACCGGAGGTGTTAAACAGAGATCATATATAAGATCCATAAATTCCTTACTGAATGGGGCAGACAGATTATCTAAGTGAACATTAAAATTAACAAGCACAAATGAATATTTCAGTCCTAAACAATGTGAACTCAGTAGGGATTGCAAATTATGAAATGAATGCATGGAGAAAGGTGAGGGTGAGTAAACCAAAAGAAAATCTATAGGAGAATCAACTATTAAATGAAAAGCCAATGATTCTACTAATAATGAATGAGGAAGGGAGAGGGGCTAAATCTGCAAACTAGATTGATATAAGACAGCAACGCCACCACCCCTTCGACCCTTCCTGGCAGAATATAGGTAAGAATATTCAGCTGGGGAGGCGTGAAGTAAGTATGCTACCTCTGAATTCTGAAGCCGTGTCTCAGTTAAACAAAGAATTTCTGTGTTCTTAGTCTCAGTAAGGTCTCTTGGAAGAAACTATTTCCCCTTTAGGGATCTAGTATTAAGAAGACCTATATGATAAGATGCCTTAATGTCATTGGAGTTGATGTTAAAGGAATTAGAGGGAGACATCAATGAGATAGGACACAATGTTCTTACCTGGGTGGAGGTATATCGGTGCCTTCTGGTTGGTCTGAGGCCCCATTGCACCGGGATATGGAAAACTGGATCCATAAAGAGGGAACAAAATAAAACAATGGATAACAGAAATAAAATATAAAAAATCCAAAGCTAAAACAGGAGCATAGTGAAAACCAAAGAGCTACAGATAATATCGACAATTATGCCCAAAGTTGCACATAGCCTGCTTTTTATATGTGTACCACGGAGCATACCACTAACTACAACTAAAATGTAAAGTAACCAATATCATACTTCAGGAACTGAGCAAAAGAGGTAGCACTCAGATCTGCAAGAGTTAAAAGGAACATACAGCACACTTCAGCACAGAGTATAATAGTTACATGTGACACTAAAGGTAACTAAAATCTCCACATAAATGGTGAGGTTGATGCAGACAACCACACGATAGAATGAATGTAAGACTTCTAATACAAAATTATCTCCAAAATATCATGTGGTGATGCAGTAATCAATGAGCATGCAGATAAGGTGGCAGTAATCTGCAGCTCATTGCAAAAATGCCCCTCTTCTTGTCCGTGCACATTAAAAAGAAAGTTGTCAGGTCTGCATCCCCCAACATCACAAATTCCTGATGGTCTAGCCGTCCCCTCCCATTCCAATCCTCCCCACCCCCACCCCACCATAAAAATTCCTTGGTAGTCTAGTGGCCCTCTCCTACCCCCGACTCAACCTCACTGCTGCCACCATTTAAAAATATCCCTGGTAATCTAGTGCCCCCTCTCCTGTACCCCCAACCGCTCTGACAATGCCATTAAAAAAACTCCCTGATATCTAGTGGCAACCCTCACCCATCATAACCCCCTAGATCTCTCCATCCCCCCCCCCCCCCCCCCCCAGTGTACCTTCAAGACACAAGAGCAATGCTCACTCATTCCTGATTCCATTCCACCACCTTGGAAAATTTGGTAGACTGACCCTACATGGTGCATCAGGCCCCACCATTTTCCTAGATTGCAGCACAAAGGCAAGAGTGAATTGGCAGAACTAGGGAGGGGAGGCAAGGGGCTCAAAGATGGTGGGGGTGCCATTAGACACCATGCAATATTTTTAAATTACAGTGGTCAGGAGGGGAGCCTATCAGGGCTAGACTATCAGAACCTTTGTTTTGGAGGTCAGAGGTGGTGGGTTACCAGTAGACACAGAGCTATTGATTTAGGATTCAGGGTGGTGAGTGCTTCTAGACACCAAGGCTATTCGGGGGGATCAGGGTTTCAAGGGGTGGGTGATTAGAAGATCAAGGGTCATCTTGGGAGGTGATTGAGGATTTGAGGGACTCAGGAAGGGGGCTATTAGCTATTCTGCCCCAATGCTGTGAGCTAACCCTTCTATGCCCCCTCGGACTTGGCGCAGATGTCTACTGTGTATGGTAACTCCCATGCTGAACCTGTTTCTGCATTGTTCTCCTGCTAACATGCATGCATTCCTCCAATCAATCACGCCCTGCCGTCCAAGGTAGCTTTCTGTATTGGTTGCTGTGTGGAAAGATTTTGGGCATACCCTGAACAGTTAATGCAGTAGCTTAATAGTTTACACATTAATTTTGACAATTAATATATTCTAAGATCTCATAATCTCAAAGTAAGTATATTCTCAGATGGAATGAATGCTACTCAAAATAAAAGGAAGAAATATTTTGCTTTTATGGCCTGGGATTTACAACCAGGGGCCATGTTTTGGTTACCTTTCCTTTCTACGTGTGTTAATTAATATCAGAATATGAAATGTATATTTTATGGTCCATCTCAGCTTATTACATTTTTGACCAATAAGTCAGTACATGATATACTCTTCACCTCATCTCCATTTAATACCCATGCAAGCACTTAAGGTATCCAGAATGGAGGAGTTATCTAATAGTTAACAAAGTGCTCTGCAAACTGGGGGAGATGGGTTTAATTCCCACTGCAGCCCCCTATGATTCTGAGCAAGTCATTTAACCCTCCATTGCCCTAGGTACAAAATAAGTTCCAATATATATTCTGCTTTGATTGTAACTACAGGAAGGTCATATGCCAAATCCCAACCTCTTTTCATTATATAATTTTTGTATTTAAGTGCAATGTTATCACCTTCAAATCTGAATTTTAAAAAAATGGATTCAAACAGCTTGATCTTTATCATATCTTTGCTTTTGTCTGTTAAGCTTCATGAGACATCTAAATGTCCCACGATAAGGTCCAGAAAGTGCAGTATCTAAATGTTGATATTTTATTCTCTCAAAACTGTTAGGGACTATTTCCTTAACTGAAAGATTAAAAAAATCTTTCCTTTAATCTGGAGGCCACCTGCTCTTAGAATATAATGAAAGATATAGGAAACCCTCCTGGACCAAATTATTATTCAGTGTCTATACAAACAAATCTCCAGTATAAACTGCAAAATGCTCAGCGTTCCCTCCAGGATTATGATAGAATTACAGTTATACACAGCTCTCAGTATTCCAAGGTATAAAAGAAAGCAGACCAAAAAATTGTTTTATCTCGGCTGCGAAAAGCACATTAAAGCTGAATGAAAATTTAGGCCCATGAGGGTAAGTGTCTGAAATTCACAGATCCAATATGGTTATGCATGTAACAGTATATTGTTTGTCTTTCTGCCCCCTTGAGTGTATCATAATCACTTCTAACCTTGAAAACTTAAAAAAAGAAGATGCTAGATATTTCTTTTCAATGAAATGCGCAACTAGGAGCCAGTTTCCTCACATCCTTACCTTTATGTACAGCAATGTATACTTTCAGCAATCTAGAACTCTAAATCTCAACACAGTTCTAGCAAATGAAAAAAGAACAGAGGACCTACCATACCAGACCAGACCACACAAGCTTATATCCCGCTAGTACCTTGCAGTTCAAAGTGGGTAAGAAGGCAAGGCAAACCAGAGCAGACCTCTGGGATATAATTTTTAAAAAGAAGCAAATAAAATAAAGATTATGTTAAAACAAATTTCTGAAACATTGATTTTTTTTTTACCTTTCTCCTAAATATCATATGTAAATCAGGAGAAAAGAATATCCGAGCAAGCTCTTTCCAGTGCTGAGCGGCTTGAAATGCTAAGGTGAGTTCTAGCATCTTTAAAAGGCCCTATTTACTAAGTCATGTTATAGGCGCGGTAGCGTTTTTAGCACATGCTAACGCTAGAGACACTCATATATTGCTATGGGTGTCTCTAGCATTAGCACATAAGCACATAAGCAGCAGTCAAAATATTCAAATAACAATACAAAGTATGACATAGTACACTACTTACAATGTCAACACAGTATGTACTAGAACATTTTAATAGACAGTGTTGGGTATAAGCAAAGAAGGAGCATATAGATAGGTAAGAGAGTAAGAGGAGTTAGAAAATAAGGTGACTAATTTAAAGAAAATTGAGCATGAGGTCACAGAGATGATACAGCTTAAAAAAATATTGCAGTTGGTAGAAACAGCAGTTATAAACTCTATTTTGTGCTGACATTTCTGCACTGTTCTATACAATACAGATGGTCAAATTTCAGTGAGGATATCTTGTTTCCTGATGGGTTCATAGTAACTGTTGTAATCTGCCTTTGGAAGTCTGGTGTTATAGAGATGGAATATACTGAAAGTAAATGGAAGCAAAACTAAACTCTCCTTTCATTGGGGCACATAGAATCACATCTTCACTTCATCTGTTTTGTAGAAATTTACATTTTAGATATAGAAATGGATTATTCTGTTTTGACTATATTTCAGGGACAACTGGTTTTATAAGTCAAAATAAAAATACATATTTTGTTTCATGCAGATCTCTTTTGTTTAAACATAATTAAACTAGGAGAAAAGGCCAGTTTCTGACACAAATGAAACGGACGCTAGCAAAGTTTTTCTCGGAGTGTGTATGTCTGAGAGAGTGTGTGTGAGAGTGACTGTGTGAGAGAGAGAGAGAGAGAGTGAATGTGTGAGTGTGTGTGTGTGTGTGTGTGTGTGACAGAGAGAGAGTGAGACTGGGTGCGAGTGTGTCTGTGAGAGAGAGAGTGTGTGTGTGAGAATGAGAGTGTGTGCCAGGGCCCCCCCTCCCTCCCAGTTACAGGGTCGTCCCTCCCCCCTCCCTCCCAGTTACAGGGTTTTTCTCTCCCCCTCCCTCCCAGGGTCATCCCCCTCCCCCCTCCCTCCCAGTTCCAGGGCCTCCCTACCTCCCAGTTCCAGGGTTGCCCTCCCCCCTCCCTCCCTCAGTCACCTTTGGGGGCATACCTTACTGCAAGGTCCCCGCCTCACCCTGTAGTCTCATCTGACAGGATTCTGTGCTCTCTGCTTGGCTCTCTCATTCTCTCCTCACTTAAAAAAAAATCTGAGAACCATAAAATATATTTTAAACAAAGAATTTGCGGAGAGTTAGGGAGTTAGTTTCTGTCTGACTGACTGCTGCTGTTCTCGGAGCCAGAGCATTTCCCTTGGCTCCGGCTGTCAGTGCTGCGCTGCAGGGGGGATCAGCTGGTAAGTGCCAGCTTTGATTTTCTTTTTTTGTAGTGGCATGGCGGCGGAAACTGTTAAACACTGTTCCCATTGTGGGAAGTGGCATTCAGCGGTGGCAGTTTGTAGTGCTGAGTGTGCTAATGAGTCTGAGGCAGAGGGGCCTTCCTCCATCACAAAGTTGATATTTTCCCACGCTAGGAAGGCGAGGGGCTGCCAGAGGACAGGTCGTGCTTGGAGGGCTGAAAGAGAGAGGGATGGAGGCACGGGGGCTGGCAACTCTACAGAGTTCCCTCGAGGCGGAGCAATTACAAACCCTCATGTGGTTGGTCACTGCTTCTTGTGATGAACCTGGAAGTATGTGACATCAATTCAGGAGATGGATACAGAGCACGAATGCTTCAAAGGTTTCAGTGCCATGGAGTCAGCTTCAGAACGTTGGAGGTGCTTTTCATTATATAGGATGGGCTATAAGCCCCTAATGCAGTCCATTGGTTTTCTTATATTTTGTTCTTGTGATGACTTATACTATTATCCTAACCCTAGGGGTTACTCACAATGTAAACTAGAGCAAAAAGTAATATCAATTTCAAAACTAAATACTCTAGATTTTTCTTACAAAGAAATTTTGTATTACAAATCTCTTGAAATAATATCAAATTGTAAGTATACCATTCACTCATCCATTCATCCCAGTCATACCATACCACCATGTGAACAAAAATATTTCCCCTCAAAAATTATTAGTAATGTCAATAAAAAAAAATCCAATGGAAGATTTCAAAAGCCACTTATTCCTCTTGTAAAAAGAATGACAAGTCGAAATCGACCAAAGTCCCTATTCTATAAATCCACACAGGTAATGTCACTGTTGTGCAGATTTAACCTGCTGAATCTCTCATGATGTTACATCTCTGTGGCCATTTTTGTATAAATGATGCCAGACAGAGGGTTTTTAGCATTCATATTTTGGACATTTCATTTTGGAAAATGGCTGTTCATTTTGGAAGTTTTTGGTGCAAGAACATCCTTCGCACATTCTTGAATAGGAAATCCTGATGTTTTTCCTGTTCGAAAAGGGCTGTGAAATGGACAATATTTTTGGATGTTATGAGCAGAACATCCCAAATCTGACTTGGACAGATGTTTTTTCTAAAATGCTTCTCTGTGGATTGGACTTAACTACTCTGAGATCATTATGTCTTTTTTCTTTCTCAACCACCGCAGCTGTCAGTTAACTAAACTATGCAGCCATTTATTTCCTCCTTCCTTTTGTATATCTTACATTGCAATTTACAATAATTTAGTTTTGTATTCCTCTCCCTCCCCCATGCATTTTCCTATATATGTTAGTACTGTAACATTATTTACACAGGTTTACCCCAGTCTTCATTAAAACAAACTCTCCAGAATATTGCCATCCGACTGCTTTGTCACACCCACTACTCAGACCATACAGCTCCACTGCTTAAACGTTTCCATTGGCTGCCCGTTGAGTATTGATTAACCTACAAGGTAGCTTTACTAAAATTCAAGGTGCTGAGAGTGGGTCTCCCAGATTATTTTGCTTGTCCCATTGTCCCTTACTTGCCTGCAAGGGTCCTCCATTCCCTCAATGATCACCAGCTCGTCCTTCCTGGTCTCAAATTTGCTCATTACAAGTCAACCAGGCGTTGTGTCTTTTCTTTTTCTCCCCTCACATTTGGAACAATCTCCTACTCCCTCTCCATAGTGAACTCTCCTTTAAGAACTTTAAAGTTAACTTAAATGCCTGGCTCTTTAGGCAGGCTTAAAAGGGCCTGATTGATGGGATCCACTAGCTGGAGGTCATCTTTAATCCACCCTCCCTGCCCTTATCTGACTCTCTTCTTTTCTCTCCTCATGAGTGTGTAAGTTTACTATTATTAAATGGTGTTCCTTTCATGTTCTGGAAGTTTTTTTTTCTTTTTTTAAATTTTAGCCTGTACACCGTTCTGCCCTGCCCAGGCAGCTTGAGCGGTCTAGCAAGTTCAAATGAAAACTCCTCCGACTTCTGAAAAAAAACTACAAAAAAGAGAAGGTAGGCTCGGGGGATGAGGGAGAGATGCTAGATCTCAGCTGGAGGGGCAGAAAGGAGTTTGTGAGGGGCGTCATTTCATCCCTGCCTCAGGTGGCAGATTGCCTTGGGGTCCCCCTGTTAGCATTGACACACATATATGCACATATACACGTGTATATACTAACAGGCCACCTAAGCACTTTTCTGCAAAACCTGCTTAACTTACATAGCGTGCATTTGCATAGGGGGCATGCACATAGATGGAGCATGTAACTTAGGGCCCTGTTTACTAAGCCGCGCTAGAGGTTGTGATAAACACAGGACTGCCTTACCCTGAGGAGGCCGCCAGAGGGCGCTCTCCTACAGAAAGCATGGGAAATGCCATGATATGGTCCCTAGAGGGAGCTCCAAATGGGACATCAGGGTAATGACCTGAAGGAGCCAGTAGAGGGAGCTCCAGCCAAGGCCTGAACATGGGGACCAGGGAGTATCTGTAGCAGGGGTTCCCCATTAAGAGAAAAGGACACACAGAAGGCTCTGGACTCTTCCAGAACTAGGAGGAGGGGCCCAGAAATGGTGTGGTGGGCTATTAGCAGCTCTATATAAACAGTACCTTCTGTGGAGCTGGAGGAGAGGGGATGGGGGGCCTGAAGCCAGTTGGAGATGGGGGACCTGGAATAAATGGAGCCTGAGGTCAGAATGAGAAAGTGAAGGAAGAGACCTGCTGGAGGAGAACTCCTGGAAGCGGAGAGAGAAAGTTCCCTCAAAACCCCAGAAGGTACTTACCTGACTGTGGACATGTTGTTAATGGCATTGAGGATTATTGGAGATGGACTAACAGCCGTGGGGTGGAGGACAGGATGGTAAAGTTAGAGAGAGTGAAGAACATTCTGTCCAGGAGAGGAGGCTGTTTTACACTGAGACCCAGGTCCCCCAAGAGAGTGGGCTCAGTAAAGAGGAAACCAATTGAATAATAAGCTGGAAAGAAGTTGTTCCCCCACAAGACTGGCTCCAAGTACTAATAAATTGTATTTGCATTTACTTGACTAATTTGCATATTTCTGGAAGCAGAGAAACCCTGGTTATATTCTTAAGGAGGGTGTCCCAGGGACTCAGCCGGAGTACCAAAAGGGTGACCAGTTACCAGAGGATGCAGTGGAGAAGAATTTCCAGAATTGGGGTAATGAAGGACCAGTCACCTGAGTTGAAAGGGGAGTCTAAATATTGAGGCTGGGATTACAGGATGCTGTAAATGAGAACTGTCTGAATCCTTCTCAAGAAGCCAAGTGCTAGTGAGGCTGGGCAGAGAGTATGTGAGACAGGCCAAGAGCCACTAGAGGGCCTCAGCACATGTGAGAGACCCCTGGGGGTTTAGAAGGTCTGTTAGTGTTTTTAGTGTGCGCTAACTGTGTAGGTGCCCACCATATTCCTATGGGTGCCTACACAGTTAGCGTGTTCTAATTTTGTGCATGCGCTAAAAACATTAGCGCACCTTAGTAAACAGGGTCTTTAAAGATTACAATGTTACACACATATCTGCAGCATTTATGCAGTAATATTTACAGTATACCAGCTATAATGCAGAGTTAAGTCACCTTGTAATACATAGTAATGAGATGCAAAACATGCAAATGCAAGTAAAGCAGCTTATTGCTATCTAATGAGACTACCACTGGGGGTCACCAGCTCCATTTTGGATTCCAGCACTGACATGTGCGGGAGAGATTGGGGATTGCTCTTGCCTGGACTCTACTAAACACTACAGACTTGTTACGGTAGGCCCAGGGGGACCTTCAGGAGGGTGGGGTTCCTAGTGGGGTGGGTGTCTACTCTGGGAAGCGTCTTCCAGTTGGGGGGGAGGACTTCCAGGGGGTGCACTTGATGAGGGGAATCAGGATGGAGTGGTCAGATTGGGGACTGGTACTGGTGGGACACCCTTATTTTGGGGGGAGGACTCAGCAGGGGGTTTCTGCTTGGAAGACTGGGTGTCACCTGGAGGATGCTATGGTGTCCCCTTTAAGAAGCAGCCAGGGAGTATCAAGCAGCAGCTTTGCAGCCCAGTGCTCCTGGATCATGGCATAACGCTGCTTGCAAGGTTGTACCCAGTCAGCATTATTTATATCCCATGGGAGATAGGAACCTGTAGTACTGCAATACTGCAGGTTGGTGACTACCATGGTAAATCAAGGTGCGGTATAAACCCAACTTTTACTGCACCTTGATAACTTCCCCCTCCCCTTAATTGGAAACATGGAAACATAGGGACCCTTTTACTAAGACGCATACGTGCCTACACGCGTACAATGTGCATCAAATTAGAACTACTGCCCGGCTACCGCATGCCTGGGGTGGTAATTCTAATTTTTATGTGCGTCTGTTACACGAACTGGAAAATTTCTGGCATGCGGTACTAACCGGGCGGTAATCGGCAGTGTGCACGCACTGACAATTACCACCCAGTTAACACGTGAGACCTTACCGCTAAGTCAACGGGTGGCAGTAAGGTCACAGACCTAAAATGGACACGCGCCAATTTTTATTTTGCCGCACATCCATTTTTGGCTAAAAAAAAGGCCTATTTTGCAGGCGCGCTGAAAAATGAACCTGTGCATGTCCAAAACACACGCCTACATTAGCACAGGCCATTTTTCGGCATGCCTTAGTAAAAGGACCCCATAGTGCAATTTAAATATATTATTATTATTTATGCTGTCACTTTTCTACAATTCTTTACCCCCTCATCTGCTGTGAATATTGCACAAAAAAGTACTTATTTAGTGTCTCTGCTTAGTTTTGCTCCCCCTCCACACTTTCTACCCTCCCTTCCCATAGTCTCACTCCTGCAAGTTTCCCTTTCATTAATACATTATTTACCATAATTAATCATTTCACATGTTTCTTCCTGTTTTAACTATTTTCTGATTTCCTTCCCCATTGGCTTCTATTTTTCCAGATATTATATAATCATCCACAAGTTTATCCATGGAATCTATCAGTAAATTCATAACATTACTTAATGCATTCACAGCCCAACATTATCAGCAGAGCTCAGAATCTACCATACCCTGGGCAATAAATTGATTTTCTAGCTATTCACTTATGTGAAGGTAATAAAAGCATTACTTAAGAGTCAAATGTAAGTAATGGTTTAAAACATTTGTTTTGTTCAATGAACAAATGTGTTTTCTTAAACCCTAAAATTTTCTTTCCTAGAGCATTTGTTCTTTAGTCTCGAGATTGCTAAAACATTTTTCCAAGAGATCAAATTTTGTCTAAATAACTCATTGGCTGTATTAAAGACTGAATTTATACCTTTAACACGTTTGTGCTATAAAAGCTGTCAAAAATGCAACAGTCCTGCCTCCTTTAATTTCTTCTGCTTCTCCTGAAGAGTAGGGAAATGCCTTATTGGTATGCAGTGTTACCCGTTATCTGACAGAACCAGACTGTATTTCCAGCTAATCAGAAAGAAGCGCACAGAAGTACATCTCCTGTGTGAAATCACCATTTGCATATTTATGATTCAGAAATGATAATACAGCTAATGAGAAGCTCACGCACAGTCTTTAAAAGTCAAGCCAGTGTTACATTTCATTTTCAAGAGAGATAGCTCCTTCTACATAGCACTCCAAAAGGTAACGTTTGTGGATTGCAGTTTATTTTAATTAAAGATTACACACTATTTGCAGGAATTGGTGTTACAGCCTGCATTAAAGAAAATGGTCAGAGGTTATCAGGCTTATTTTCGAAAGAGAAAGGCGTCCTTCTCTCAGGGTCGCCCAAATCGGCATAATCGAAAGCCGATTTTGGACGTCCCCAACTGCTTCCCGTCGGGGGGACGACCAAAGTTCCCGGGGGCATGTCAGAGGCGTAGCGAAGGTGGAACTGGGACATGCCTAACATATGGGCATCCTCGAGCGATAATGGAAAAAAGAAGGGCTTCCCTGATGAGCACTTGGGCGACTTTACTTGGTCCATTTTTTCTTACGACCAAGCTTCAAAAGATGTCCAAACTGACCAGATGACCACGGAGGGAATCGGGGATGACCTCCCCTGACTCCCCCAGTGGTCACTAACCACCTCCCACCCCGAAAAAAACAACTTTAAAAACTTTTTTTGCCAGCCTGAAATGTCATACTCAGGTCCATCGCAGCAGTATGCAGGTCCCTGGGGGTGGGGGGAGGTATGTGTATGTCAGCGGAGGCATAGCAAAGGCGTGGACGTCCTTCTTTCAAACATTGTGGACATTCTGAACTGCCCCCCCCCCCCCACAGGGACGGCCAAATTTTAAGGAACTGAGTGGAGGTGTGGCCTAGTGGTTAGAGTACTGGTCTTGCAATCCAGAGGTAGCCAGTTCAAATCCCACTGCTGCTACTTGTGATCCAAAATCCAAATAAATCAAAAGGGGTGTGGGAGGCATAGCTAAAGGCATGGATGTCCTTCTCCCAGAAATATCCACATCCTGAACTGCCATCACCGAGACATAGCCTCCTTCACCCATACTCTAAAAAAAAAAAAAAAAAAGACATCCCTGACAAGCACTTGGACACTTTCACCTGGACTTGTATTTTTCTAAGGCTGTAGAAAAGGTTCTATTTTTCAAAGGTTGTAGACGCCAATTTATTTAAGGTTGTAGATGGCTATTATACATGCAGCTTGTATGCATGTATGAAGCCATCTTTGGCATGCGCAGAGCAGCCACGCATAATGCTTGGCTGCTCTGCACTGGCTTCCCCTCCTTAGGAAGGAAATCGTGTGCAAATGAGCTAACAGTGAGCAGCTCATTTGCATGCAATTTCCGAATCACTAAGGGAACGGTAAGGGAAGGGCTTTTTCCATTCAGTTAGTGCATCAGTTAGTCCACTGCAGTGCCCCCTAGTGTGCCCGCTTGGTGTCCTGGCATGTCAGGGGGACCAGTGCACTACGAATGCTGGCTCATCCCATGACCAAATGAGTTGGATTTGGTCATTTTTGAGATGGGCATCCTCAGTTTTCATTATTGCCGAAAACCGGGGACGTCCATCTCTAAGGTCGACCATCTCAACATTTATATCGACCATCTCTAAGGTCGACCTAAATGTTGAGATTTGGGCATCCCCCGACCGTATTATCGAAACGAAAGATGGCCACCCATCTTGTTTCGATAATACGGGTTTCCCCACCCCTTCGCTGGGACATCCTGCGAGGACGCCTTCAGGAAAACTTGGGCACCCCGTTCGATTATGCCCCTCCACGTGATATAGTAGCTAGTTCTGTGTTTACTAATTTTCTTGTGGCTATGACCCCATGATTAAGGCCAAATAAAATTCTGTGACCCCTCTGGAGGTGCAAAATAATGATGCATTTATGGGGAGCCTATCTAGGCCATGACCCCAAACTTAGGGGCCCTTTTACTAAGGCGTGTAGGCGCCTATGCATGTATAACACACGTCAAATTAGAACTACTGCCAGGCTACCATGTGCCCCGGGTGGTAATTCCATTTCTGACGTGCGTCCAAAAAACGCAGTAAAAATTTTATACAGCGCGGCGCTTCCACGGCAGTGTATGCACGCTGACGATTACCACCCAGTTAACATGTGAGACCTTACTGCTAAGTCAATGGGTGATGGTAAGGTCTCACGCCAAAAATGAATGCACACTGGTTTTAATTTTGCCGCACGTCCATTTTCGGCCACAAAAAAAGGCCTCTTTTGCAAGAGCGCTGAAAAATGGACCTGCGCACATCCAAAACACATGTCTACACCAGCTCAGGCCATTTTTCGGCATGCCTTGGTGAAAAAGCCCCTTAGGTCTTCTGATTCCCACAGTTTGGGAAGCTCTACCCTAGCTAAGATAATGTTCAAGCAGCTTTTTGACCTCATTTGCAACTTTCTTTAAATTAATTCCTTATTTTCTTACTCCTGTTACTCTATATTATCTATCTATATGTTCCATCTTTGCTTATACCCTAGGCTATGAAAATGTTTTATTGTGTATTGTGTTGCTATTATAATGTAGCATATTATCAGGGGCATTTTAGAAAGAGAAGGGCGCCCATCTTCTGACACAAATCGGGAGATGGGCGTTCTTCTCTCAGGGTCGCTCAAATCGGCATAATCGAAAGCCGATTTTGGGCGTCTTCAACTGCAGTCCGTCGCAGGGACAGCCAAAGTTCACGGGGGCGTGTCAAGGTGTAGCGAAGGAGGGACTGGAGCGTGCTTAAGAGATGGGCGTCCCAATAACGGAAAAAAGAAGGGCATCCCTGATGAGCATTTGGTTGACTTTACTTGGTCCAATTTGTTTCACGACCAAGCCTCAAAAGGTGTCCAAACTGACCAGATGATCACCGGAGGGAATCAGGGATGACCTCCCCTTACTTCCCCCTCCCACCCTAAAAAACATTTTTTTTTAATTTTTTGCCAGCCTCAAATGTCATACTGAGCACCATGACAGCAGTATACAGGTCCCTGGAGCAGTTTAGTGGGTGCAGTGCACTTCAGGCAGGCGGACCCAGAACCACCACCCCTACCTGTTACACTTGTGCTGGTAAATGTGAGCCCTTCAAAACCCACCTGAAACCCATTGTACCCACATGAAGGTGCCCCCCTTCACCCCTTAGGTCTATGGTAGTGGTGTACAGTTGTGGGGAGTGGGTTTTGGGGGGTTTGGGGGGCTCAGCACAAAGGTAAGGGAACTATGCACCCATAGGCGGTCGGTGGCCCAACTGTTTGGGAAGGCTAAAAGGGGTGGGGTTAGGGGTGGGGCCAGGGGCAGAGCTTACATCCATAATTGTCTGACAACACACAGAAAAAAAATAAGTAAAAATAAAAGTCACAATTAATACCTTTTATTAAATGTAGATACTAGATATGTATCACATGTCAAAGAATAAAGTGGTTGCTCAAAGCATGTATTAACCACATCGCTCAACTGCAAAACATCAAGGTCAAGTATACATATAAAGTAGCGCATATGAGTTTATCTTGTTGGGCAGACTGGATGAACCGTACAGGTCTTTTTCTGCCGTCACCTACTATGTATGTTATGTTACTATGCACAAATTTGTGCAAAAACACACTCAGAACCTTACTGTAACATAAATATTACACTGGGCAGATCCTAATACACCATGCACAACACTATTGTAACTCAAACAAAATGGTAAGCCACTTTGAACCAAAACTTATTTTTGGATAATAATGGGTACAAGAGTGCATAAATAAATAGATAAATAAAATACATATTTCCTTTTGCTCTCTGTCACATGGTCCATTCTGCTGCGTGTTGCACAAATGCTCTAACCTTCAGCACAGTAAGACACACCGTAAAGAGAGGGAACAACTCATAATGTGATCTGCACAGGTAGCTTTCTACAGAATGTGTGTTTGGGGGCCTTATTTGTCTTGGTCCCAGGAGTTCGGCTATTACCAGTCTTGATTCTAAGTGTTTTTGCAGCTGGGGGTGGGAACAGTGGGCTAGATACAGAAGGCTTGAAATCTGTCTGTGCGACCCGCTCAGCAGGTTCCTGCTAGAAAGTATACATGGATCTCAGCACACCCACAGGCAGGAGTAATGGGAAACCATTCCCTTGCAGAGTTTTCTGGGAAAAATGTTTGAAATCCTTCCCAGCACAGCTTTTTAGTAGGGGTGGGAGTGAGAGAAGCTGAGAAGGACTTAAATCTATGCACATTCTTTCTGGGGCTTCCTGAAGCTCAGCAAAGCACTTACCAGTAGGTGGGTAGGTAGAGTATTTGACTACCATTCAGTGGGCCATTGATCTTTATCTGCTATGTTACTTTATATCCAGAAGTCCTGGGACAAGCTCACTTCTTGTCACAAGTGACACATCTCTCTGAATAATAAAGAACTGTTATAATCATCTCAAAATAAAGAATTTTGTGTCTTTCATTTGATGTACTTTCCTTTTGAATATATGTAATAAGGCAGTGACCAAACACTTCTTCAGAATATTTTTGTTATTATTATTATTTAATGATGACCAGTATATTTCTGCAAGCTGGCGCGTGTTTACCTGTTTTACTTTAGTGGCAGCGAGTGGCGACGGCAGTGATAAAGAAGAAAGCACTGCGGGATCCTCAAGCTTCTCCCTTCCCTTCCCTCACACGTGTCCTGCCCTCACGGAAATAGGAAATACGTCATCGCAGATGGCAGGACACGTGTGAGGGAAGGGAAGGGAGAAGCTGGAGGATCCCGCAGTGCTTACTTCTTTATCACTGCCGTCGCCACTCGCTGCCACTAAAAGTAAAACAGGTAAACACGCGCCGGAGGGGGGGAGGGCTGTCATCGGGAAGCTCAGCTGAGGGCGGGAAGGATCGGAGGAAACTTCCGACAGCTGCTTGGATGCAGTGCCAGGCAGACCCACATTTGGGGGGGGGGGGGGGGGTAGCAGCAAGGGGAAGGTTACAGTTGGGCTGGGGATGCTTAGCCTCCCCAAGCCTCTTATACGGGGTGCCTATGTATGCACCTGGGAGCAATTTCTGAAGTCCACTGCAGTGCCCCCTAGGGTGCCCAGTTGGTGTCCTGGCATGTGAGGGGGACCAGTGCACTACGAATGCTGGCTCCTCCCATGACCAAATGCCTTGGATTTGGTCATTTATGAGATGGGCATCCTCGGTTTCCATTATCGTCGAAAACCGGGGACGACCATCTCTAAGGTCGACCTAAATGTTGAGATTTGGGCATTCCCGACCGTATTATTGAAATGAAAGATGGACGCCCATCTTGTTTTGTTAATAGCGGTTTCCCCGCCCCTTCGCCGGGATGTCCTTAGAGATGGTCGACCCCGTTCGATTATGCCCCTCTACGCCATACTTGTACTGTTATTTTAATATTTTTACTGCTGTAATTGTCTATTGCTTATGTTTGACATTCTTGCTGTACACTGCCTTGAGGGGCCTTTTTACTAAAGGGTTGGCCTGTGGAAATGGGCTTGCAGCACGCCAATCCAGAACTACCACCGGGCTACTGCAGGAACACGACGGTAGATCCCACCCTTAGCACGAGCCATTTCTGGCACTGTAGCAACGGTGCTTACCCGGCAGTATTCAGGCAGCACGCAGTTACCACTGGGTTAGCATGGGAGCCCCTACTACCACCTCAATGGGTGGGGGTAAGTGCTTCCCTGCATAATAGCCACACTTACCGCATGTCCATTTCTTTTGGAAAAACAAAAATACAGCCTTTTACCCACTGCAGTAATAGGGGGCCTCAGCGCATGTCAAAAACACATGTTGATGCTAATGCTGGCCCCCTTTTACCGCTGCTTAATAAAAAGACCCCCGAGTGAATTATTTCAAAAAGGCAATAAATAAATCCTAGTAAATAAGTAATAAACTGGTAAATTGCATTTATCTCGGAGAGAGTGTCTAGTGCAGAGCTTCTCAACCCAGTCCTCGGGACACACCTAGCCAGTCAGGTTTTCAGGATATCCACAATTAATAGGTATGAGATAGATTTGCATACCAAGCGGGCAATGCATGCAAATCTATCTGATACATAATGTGAAAATCTTACTGGCTGCGTGTGCCCCAAGTACTGAATTGAGAAGCTCTGCTCTAGTGTCCTATGATTCTACAGCTGTGGCTTACACCAACTGCCACAGAATCAGCCCCAGTGCACAACGTGGCCCGGGCTACAACATCTTGGAAAACTGCCCAGTACCAAGCTGCCCTCTCTGCTGACAGAAGAGACATGGCCCCAGTCTGACCTGACTTCTTCAAATGCAAGGCAGGTTCAGAAGAGTGGACAGAGAGGAGGAAAAGAGAAACTGAAAGGGTTCAATGCAAGGAGGAAAGAGAGAATGGGAGGGAGAGAAGATTGCAGGAGGGAGCTGTTTATTCTTAATACTGGGGAAATTAAAGGAAAGGAGAGCAGAGTGTCTTGAATTCCATGCCTTGCAGTATCCATGGCAGCATGTTTTATGATAGGGAAATCATGTCAAGCAGAGCAGAACAGAGAAAGAAAGAGACAGCAACACAAAACCAAAATGCAATAAGACAGTGAAGTTGGCCGCAGATGGAACAACGAAGCAGAGCCAATCACGGGAGGAAGCAATATTTAAGGGACCTGACACGGCCCGTGTTTTGGCAAACGCCTGTGTCAGGGGTCTATCTGCATAAAAATACACAATATACTTAACACTTAAAAATATATTAAAGAATAAATACAAATGGCATGTGTACAAAAAACTCGAGTACCGGATGGAATCCCAGCACAATGTATCTTCTAAAATCTTCCACACCTCAGCAACAAATGAGGAAACAGTTAAAAAACCACAGCAATAAAAATTAAAGAAAACAAACACAAAAGCACAAATCATATGGACATAATATATAATACAATCTTGCAAAAATCTATTTAGGCCGCAATGGAAATGTACCAAGTTACCTATCCACGTTTCTATCCTGTCACCTAGCAAGTTAAGTGGGAGCTTCATAAAAAACTTTTGCACAAAAGATGTTCATTTAGCACTTGGAGGCATTATTTTAAATGGTAGAGTCGTACTATGATTATATGCCTGGACAACTTTGAAGACCACCGAGTCTGTGATTATCCCTTGGAAACATATGAACATGTTCCTATATACACACATATATGAAAAACTTGCACTGAAAATCAACTGTTAGCGTTATATGGCATATTTTTGTATTTGATGGTAATTTAGTATGGTATATATTCTATATTTGTTGGCCATGTTTTCCATGAGTCACTTGACCGTGTTTGGTAATATGGAATCCCTGGAGAACCTCATCTAGCTACCTACCACTAACCAATAGGCTACTCTTCCACTCTGCTAAGCTTTATAGGTTGCTGTGATCCCATGTCAGCTATGGCCAAGGGCAGAGTGTGCCAATATACCAACTCAATGCCTATATGACACAGTACTTTTAGCTTGGTTCTTAGAAGTACAGCATACTAGTCTGTACTACATTGCCTTTTCATTTCGGTTACTATACTATGGCTCCATACTGCACCTCTCCTTTTAGGTTTTCTCTGGGTATGAAGCTCCTTGGTTATAATGTTTGAGCAAGCATGCCCAGACCTGGCTCTGGCCTTCGGTAAAGAACAACTTGTGTTGTTGCTCCACTATGAGTTGAGCCAGTAGAAAGGTATCAGCATGGCCAAAATTAGACTTTTTGGCCTTAGTTGCCCTTTGCTGATGTTCCTGTGGGCACATGTCAGCAAGCAAGGGGAAGAACGATCCATCTGAGGATTAGCTACCTGGTTGAAATCACCAACCATGAAAAGAGGGATAGTCATATCTGTCAGGGCCACTTTAACCAATTTTTGAAAAAAGGCATGTTCATAAGTATTAGGAGCACAGACCACAAGGAGATGAAATGCAAAACAAAAGAAATCTACCATATGTGTCTTTTGTAACTATGGAGGCCTGGCAATGCAAATCTTTATGGATCAACACTGATCCTAGCATGCCTACAGTTGGTGGAAGAGTAGAAGGTCTCCCCCACCCAACCCTTACTCAGTTTCCGGTGTTCCTGGTCCATCAAGCAGGTCACTTGGAGACAAGCAATATCCACCCACCTTGCACGATTTCAAACAAGTTAGAATCTTAGTCCGCTTGATGGGAAAGGACACACCAGAAACATTCCATGATACAATCCTGAGAGAGCCTATATGCATAGTAAGATGTCATTGTGGAACAAGTATGCACAACCAATAAAGTTTACCATCAGTTCCAGGCACCTAGCCTCACCTAGAACATGGAGAGAATAACCCAGCCTATACACCACATGTCTAGCACTTAATAGAAGCAGAACATCCCATTCAGACAAGAGGGACTTTCAGAGCTTCTTGACAGAGACATATACTTCCTTTCTCTTAAAATGAACAAACATTCCATCCCCCCAAATTCACATAGCCCAATTCCAAAAAAACACCAAACAATGTAAGAATAACCTTCTCCACCCCTCTCCTCCCACTCCCACCCTCCACATTTTGTAGGCCCTGCATGATCCTCCATGCTGTGAAGAGAGGCAAGCCATCACTGAGGTTCCCCCCTTACTACAGATTAGATAAATGGATGCAGAAAATACACTCCTAAACGGACACAAATTAATGTAGAAAGTTGTAATAAAAGATTATTACATACAGCTTCATGTGGTCTACCACAGTCTATGAAACCACCCTTAAAGATTCATATTGTCAAATTAGGAAATGTAATATCTTGGGTCCGTAGAAAATAATCACAGCTTAAAGCTCACACTGGATCAGGTTCATTAAGGTACACAGCTAGATCATCTGGAGAAGAATATCTCACCTACCAGCCATCTATAAATATGACCGGGTACTGAAGTGCAAAACGATATTTATGTGCAAAGAATTTTGAGCATACCAGGCAAAAGGCTCGACGCTTCTTTGTATGATCCACAGAGGAGGAGTGTTGTCATAGTGTATGGCCTTGCAACAACCCTTGTACACTCTGAAAAAATCTGCTTTTTGACTGTATGAGTGGAACTTAGCTACTATGATGTACAGCCTGGTGTCTCCCGCATGAAGGTTGTGCCCACCTCCGGAAATGTCACCTGCAACCAGGTTTCCAATGTCTGGCAGAGAGAACAGTCAGGGACAGACTCAGGGAACCCAACAAATCGTATGTTGTCTCTCCACGACCTGTTTTCCACATCGAGTTTTTGTTGCTGAGTTGCAAGAAGTACCGCCATGTGTTTCAACTCTCCTGCCTGTGTCTCCACCATCAGACGAGACATTCACGTTCTCCAGTTTGCTGAGATATCAGAGGTAAGTTGAGAAAGATTGGCAATTTGCTCTGAAAGCTGTTGAAACTGCAGGTCTAGTGCATGCACTACTGCCTCAATAAGTTCCATAATCATCGCTGTAGAACAGGCCATCTTTGGGGCCGGGGACAACTCCGCTATCTTGCTGGTGCTCTGTCGATGCAAGCCTCTCTTTGCGTTGCTGCTTTTGTGCCATCGAGGGGCTGAATCAGATTATATACTTGTCCATAAAATGCCAGAAGCTATTAGTGTCCAGGTGGTATTAAATAGATGGTCCCGGGATACAGATTAAAATGATTTATTGGAGGATCCCAGAGCAGCCTCCAAACATACACCCGGAGCTCCTCACAGCATCACTTGACTCCAGCTGCACACTTTATAAGATACATACTTTTAGGCAGTCCCATTTCCTAGCAAACATCTTTTCTTACCCAATAGATTTAAAATTATCATCCATGAGGCCAACATGCTAAGTGCAAATAAAGGATGTAACATGAAAAAATGCATAAAATGCTCAGAAATGCCCCAAAATGGAAAAGATTTGTATTTTGCATTTTTATCATATGTTGCACCCTTTTGCAAACTGATTATATAAAATATGACAAGCTTCTGAAGTAAATTTATTCGTATGATAGTCCACTATGCATGAAAGGATATGAACTCATAAATAAGAACATAACAGCCATACTGGGCCAGACCATTGGTCCATCTCGTCCAGAATCCTGCTTCATTTAATTTCACTTTTTTATTTGTTCATTCTTGTACCCAATTATCCAAAAACATGTTTCAGTTCAATGTGGCTTACAATAATATGAAATTACAATAAGCAAGGGGAATACTAAATAAAATTAGCTGAAAATTCTTAATTATCCAAAAACTTTCTAAAGGTTTACAAAATCTATATATATAAAAAGCACCTCCAACGTTCCAATGAAGCCTCAAGTCGGAAACTTGAGGTGCCAGAGATATCCGGTTTGGCCTGCAGTCAGTGTAGCTCCGCCCTCGCATCAAAACGCGATGATGTAGAGGGCGGGGCAGGCCTGTAGTCACTGTACCTCCGCCCTCGCATCAAAATGCAATGACGTGCAGGGCGGGGAAGGCACAACGCACGAGTTCCACAGATTCTGTGACAGCAGCGGGGAGTCCCACACATTCAGTGACAGCAGCGGGGAGAGCACTGCGAACTTTAATCACAAACTCGCAACCAAGTGACTGAGGGATGGAGGAAGGGAGAGGGGTGTGTGGAAATTGGAAGAGAGGGACGGAGGAGGGGGTCTGGAACTCGGGAGGGAGGGAGGGAGGGAGGATGGTGGGGGGGGGGGATTACCTTGCTAGCACCCGTTTCATTTTTATCCGAAACGGGCATTTCTCACTAGTAGTATATAATTACTAACATGCCTTATATTCTTGGGGATTAGATTTCACCATTTAGAGCCCTGGTAACTAAAGCCTGCCTCATGAACCGGCTTATCAACCACATTTGTTTACAACTAGGGAGATGAAGAAACAAATAATCCCTCGTTTGTAATCCTGTATTCCTAGCTGATAGATCTATTAAGAACAACATGTATCCTGGTGCCATACCAAACAATATTTAAAAAATTTATGAACATGCCTTCAACATTAACCTCCAGATTCTATATACAGCACCTAGAGTTATGCATGCAAATTGGTACACGTAGTCAATTTGCATGTTTAACTTAATTGAGTAATGAGCCAATCAGTGCTGATAACTGGATGTTAACAAGCAATTATCGGCACTAATGGGCACTGCTTAGAATTTACATGCAGTACTCATTAAGCATATTCTATAAAGTAGTGCACATAGGAGGCATGGCTACGGGAGGAGCATGGGCGAGTTGTAGACATTCCTAAAATTTACATGCAGCATTATAGAACAATACCTTCCACACCTAAAGTTAGGCATAGGCATTTATACCAGGTTTTCATTGGCGTAATTGCTTGCACCTAAATTCTAGGTGCGTGGACGAGTTTAGGCATATTCTGTAAACTGCGCCTAACTTTTGGCACAGTTTATAGAATACACCTAAGTCTGTTTTCCATTAGCACCAATTTTTTCAGCCCCATATATAGAATCTAATCCTAAATGAGCCCTGATTGGAATCCAGTGAAGCACATAAAGCAACGGAGTTGCACTTCCATACCTTGATACCCTAAAACTTAGATGAGCTACTGTATACTAAGCCATCTGCAGCATCTTAAGCACATATTCTTTAAATCCCACATAGACTACACTACAGTGGTCACCCAGAGCAAAAACCAAAGTTTGTACTAACAATTGAAAGAACTTGTTCAAAAAATGAACTTTAATCCTCTTCAATTTCCACAGAGTCTGAAAAATCTTAGCTACTATAGCAGATACTTGTTTCTCAAAAGTTAGATGTTGATCAAAGACTACACTTAAGATTTTCAACTGGGTTTCAATTGGATACAGTTTGACCAATCTTAAAACTAGTGTAAGAAGTATGACAATAGGGATTAAAAATGACCAAAATTTTCATTTTATCCCTATACAGCTTAAGTTTGAATGTATTTGCCCATTTAATTGTATCCACTATCTCTGAAATGTCATTATTACAAGGAATATATATAGTTATATCATCTGCATATATGAAGGGATTAAGCCCTATTTGTGCTAATTTCTTCCTAATGGGGTCATTAGAACATTGGATAAGATGGGCAAAATAGGGGAGCCTTAAGGTACTCCACACTCTGAAATCCATGGAGATGAAACAATAGACATCTTAACCTGATAAGACCTATTTTTAAGGAAACCACAAAACCAGGTGAATACAACTCCGTTATTCCCTATGTATTATCTAACAATCTCAACAAAACAACATGATCCACTACATCAAATGCACTGGACATATCAATTTGAACATAATTTTCTGTCCCTTGCTAATTCCTCTTCTAAATCATGCCACGAGTGTTGCTAGTACAGTCTCAGTGCTAAATTGTAGCCTAAAACCAGACTGAGATTCATGCAAAATTGTGTAATGAGATAAATACTCCATTAGCTGTTGTACTACCAGACCTTCCATAATCTTAATTACGAGTGGAATAAAAGCAACTGGTCTGCAATTGATAACCTCATTTCTTTTGATCGCAACATTCTTAAGGATAGGCATTAATATAATGTTACCTTTATCTTCCGGAAAGAGATCATGAGAAAACATAAAACCCAAATGCTGTGTGTGACATTCAATAAACCAATCTAGAGATTCCTTCATAATATAGCTTCCAACAGTGGCAGAAACCCAAATAGTAGCAACATTCCTGCTACCGACCCCAAGGCAAGCAGTGGCTTCCCCTATGTCTATCTCTATAGCAGAATAAGGAGCTAATGCAATGCAAATACATACAAAGCAGCTCTTTTTTATGAACTTTTTGAAATCCATCATTCAAAAATGTGTTCCTAGGCCAGCTTTCACTAAAATACTAACTATTCCTCAATGAATTGGAGTTGTCTATTCTTAGTCCATTTTGGGAGCAAAATCTTACCTGTAATTTTAGCTGATTCACATAGGTAGAAAAGTTACACTTGAATAAAACCACTGTCTCATGGGTTATTACATCAGCCTCTTTCTAGCAAACCATAGAATGAGGTCTTTTATGGGGGAAGTTATCAACAGAGTTAAGATGGGTTATTTTACTACAAGTTGTGTTAGAACAGCACAATCCGTGGTACAATAACCACAGTTGCTCAAATTGCTAGAGTTAAGGAACTAGTGGTAATTCTTTCAGGGGCCCTTGTATTAAGCTGTGGTAGGGCCTATCCGCATTCAGCGCACACCAAAATGAGACTACCGCCAGGCTAGCGTGCTCCCGGTGGTAATTTTAAATTTGGCGCACGCTCGTTCCGGCAGTAGAAATTATTTTTTTATTTTCTACCACATGTAGCATTTCCGGCAGTAATTGGCAGTTGGCATGCGCTGAATAGATACCACACATGTAGCACGTGAGCCCTTATCGCTAGATCAATGAGTGGCAGTAAGGGCTCAGGCCATAAACAGGTGCATTCTAGTTTTAATTTTAGTGTATGCCCATTTTATGGCCCATTAAAAAATGCCCTTTTTCCCCAGACGTGGTAAAAAATGCGCCCACATTACTAAATGCAACTTTTTACCACGGCTTAGTAAAAAGGCCCCTTAATGTTGCTACATCAACAAACTTGTTAATTAGATTTTCTCCTATTTTGAGATTTTAGTTTTGAGATATATTTTTCTATAATCCATTTTGTCTCTATCATTTACACATAAAATTACTTTTCTTTGTAATTGGTTTATTAAATATAATTGGAGGTTGTTAATCTGAGATGAGCAGCTATGTAGATGTTTAACATTAGATTTTTAGCTCTATAAAATTTCCAACTGAAGCATGAATAAAGTTAGTTATTTAATATGTCTTCTTGTTTTGAATATATTCACACATTTACTAATTAGCACTAATTGTATTTTGTTTATATAAATGTTTGGCTTTTTGTTTAATCAATTTAACTGAAATGTCTTTATGGGGAAAATAACAGGATTTTCAGTTTTAAAAAAATTTCAAATAAAAAATTCTATTAAATAATTTTTGCATTGAATGAAATTGTGAGTCTCCAGCCATACTCTAGAAATTTTACTCTCAATGCTTATTTACACAATTTTGTCTGCGTTGGGTATGCATAGCTTAGCCTACGTATTGTATTTAGATGTGACACAGTTGTTCATGAAGTTGTGCTGTTAAGGCTATCCAAGATTTGATGTACACATCTTGAACTGGTTTTCATCTTTCCCAACTAAGCTTACACAAAGGGTGAACATTGAATTAGAATTGCCCATCCAGAGTACACCTGGAGAGAGGATCTGTATTACCATTGTTCTATTTAGGGGCCCTTTCAAAGGGTAAAGTATAAAAGGTCATGGATTTGATATACTGCTTTTCTGTGGTACAACCAACGCAGTTTACATTATATACAGGTACTTTCTCTGTCCCTAGTGGGGCAAAGTTTTACTAAACCGTGTTAAAAATGGGCTTAGCGCATTTTAACACAGGACTTTCCTGCATGCTAAGCCTATTCTTAACGTGGCCAATAAATAGTACTTTATTTTTTTCTTTTTGCAGGTCCCACTAGCTGATTAACACATGCATGCCTATTTCCCGCCCATGATATACTTCCTTCAAAGAATACACTTACGTGTGCTTAGCACACAGAAAATGCAAAGTTAACACAAAATGCTTTTAACATGTTTTGTGGTAAAGTGTTTTCCTGTGAACTAGGGCTTTGCCCCTTAATTTGTAGATGATTCCATTATATAGATTATTTTGACCTCATAATATCAATGTTAGATTGTTAGCAGACAATATAGTATTGATGTCACCCTATAGGGATGGGGATGATATTTGGATGGTCTTACAGACAAGTGGGTTAACCATCAATTTACTAATTTGCGGCTTTTTGGGTTTACTGCATCAAGACATCAATATTTACCTATGGACAAGTGGACTAAGCTAAAAGCCAATGAATTTTGCAGATTTTTGCACATGATTGAACTGGTCTACAAAATCCTGAGTGGCGTAGAACGAGTAGAATTAAATTAATTTTTTTACTCGTTCCAAAAGTACAAAGACTAGGGGACACTCAAGGAAGTTACATGGAAATACTTTTAAAACAAATAGGAGGAAATATTTTTTCACTCAATTAATAATTAAGCTGTGGAACTCATTGTTGGAAGATGTAGTAACAGCAGTTAGTGTATCTGGGTTTAAAAAAGGTTTGGACAAATTCCTGGTGGAAAAGTCCATAGTCTGCTATTGAGACAGATATTGGTAGCATGGAATGTTGCTACTAATTGGGTTTCTGCCAGGTACTTGTGACCTGGCTTGGCCACTATTTGGAAAACAGGATACTGGGCTACATGGACCATTGGTCTGACCCAATGGCTACTCTTATGTTCTTACGGCTATCTCCATTGACCACATAGACATTTGGGCCAGCCATCTCAGGTGTGAAAAACTCGGTTAGCCCACTTGTCCATAAGATCATCCATTTAGCAGATGAAATTGTTATCCAAATATCTCATTCAGTTATGGCTTATCTAAGAATAGATTGGTTTTGATCTTTTTTTTTTTATTTACTTTCAAAATATACATTAAGAAAATCTTGAAACACATCAAGCATGATTATAAGTAAATATAGCAAGTTAACATTATTAACATAAACATAAATATAATCAAACTAGCATAGACCACATAGTAGGAGAAAATCCAGTCCCATAAACCAGAGGAAGTTGGTCTAACTAAAAGAAAAACATTTTAACAAAGAAATTGCAGAGCATTGATCTATAATCTAAATTGAGTGACTCAAAGCCAGAGGAGTTGACAATGATATACCCTCTTAAGAAAAAAATTTAAATGGGAGGGTTCATAAAACATAAGTATTCTGATCCAGAAAAACTAAACATTTACAGGGAAATCTCATTTGCAACCTTGCTCCCAGAGAATCCACATAAGGCTTATATATTAAGAACTTCTTCCTTTGAGTGAGTCCATTTAGATATATCAGGAAAAATAGACAATTTCCCTCCCCAAAAAGTGGAATCCAAAAACCTGAAAAAGAGGTATAAATCCCCTTTCTCTGTCTTGAGGTACACGTCAGGGTTGTGCTTTGTCCCCTTTACTTTTTGCATTGACAGTTGAACCCTTAGCTATCAAGATACGGGCACATCCGAATATTAGAGGTCCTTATTATGGGAGTATTGAATCTCGGGTTGTACTCTTTGTGGACGATGTACTTCTTACGTTGATAGAACCGCTGACGAACATTTGGTCAACTTTACTTGGTCCCTTTTTGTTCACGAACAAGCCTCAAAAAGGTGCCCGAACTGACCAGATGACCACCGGAGGGAATCAGGGATCACCTCCCCTTACTCCCCCAGTGATCACCAACCCCCTTCCACCCCCAAAAAAATGTAAATACATTTTTGCCAGCCTCTATGCCAGCCTCAAATATCATACCCAGCTCCATGACAGCAGTATGCAGGTCCCAGGAACAGTTTTTAGTGGTTGCAGTGCACTTCAGGCAGGCGGACCCCCCTACCTGTTACACTTGTGGTGTTAAATGTGGAGGAGTGGCCTAGTGGTTAGAGTGGTGGACTTTGGTCCAGGGGAACTGGGTTCGATTCCCACTACAGGCACAGGCAGCTCCTTGTGACTCTGTGCAAGTCACTTAACCCTCCATTGCCCCAGGTACAAATAAGTACCTGTATATAATATGTAAGCCACATTGAGCCTGCCATGAGTGGGAAAGCACGGGGTACAAATGTAATAAAAAAAATAATAAATAAATAAATAAACTGTACCCACATGTAGGTGCCCCCCTTCACCCCTTAGGGCTATGGTAGTGGTGTACAGTTGTGGGGAGTGAGTTTTGGGGGGATTTGGGGGGCTCAGCACCCAAGGTAAGGGAGCTATGCAGCTGGGAACAATTTGTGATGTCCACTGCAGTGCCCCCTAGGGTGCCCGGTTGGTGTCCTTGCATGTGAGGGGGACCAGTGCAAATGCTGGCTCCTCCCACGACCAAATGGCTTGGATTTGGCCGGGTTTGAGATGGCCGCTATTAGTTTCCATTATCGGCGAAAACCAATGGTGGCCATCTCTAATGCCAGCCATCTCTAAGGGCGGCCCAAATGTTGAGATTTGGCCGGCCCCGACCGTATAATCGAAACGAAAGATGGCCAGCCATCTTGTTTCAATAATACAGTCGGGTATGCCGCTTAACGGGGCCGTCATTACAGATGGTTGCCCTTATAGATGGCCGGCCCCGTTCGATTATGCTCCTCAATGTGTCCCAGAAGGGTGCAAGTCAGGTTATTTTAGTACAAGATCTCATTGCATAAAATGAGACCCTGTGCTAAAATAACTGAACTTGTGGTAAAATAACCCAACTTAACATTAGCCCATGTTGATAACTTCCCCCCTTAATCTCAATATTTGTTTTTTTTATTTTTTTGGATTGTTATACCCTCTCCTTTTTAACTTTGCTGGTTCTACTAACTGGCAATATTTCTGACAGTATTATCCGTTAAGACTGTTTCTGAAGGTGACAGTGATAAGAACTGCTTTGATGTATATGTTTCAGGATACCTTTTGAGGTATGTTATGCTTTTGGTTTAGTTTTTGGGGGGGGAGGATAGTTTATTGCGCTTGAAGTAATGATGATCACTTGAGGGTGTTTGTGGTGGTTGTAATTGATTTGTGGTTTCTAATTTTTTTAAATGTTCTTTATCTCCCCCCTTTTGTTCTTTTTTGTTTGTTTGTTTGTTTTCTTTAGTGCCTCTCTGGTATTTTATCCTATATAAGCTTCCATGCTTTGATTATGCTTTTATGATGTTGCTTCCCATTTATCTCTTTTGATATGTGCCTCACCTAATTTTATGTACAATCAAAGATAATTTGGGTGATTGGATTCTTGTAGTCAATTAAAGGCCTAACCTTGTGCCCCCCCCCCCCCCTCCATTCCTCCACCAAAGTGTAGATTTTGGTATTTATTTTCAGAGATCATGGTACAGAGAATTTTGGTTGAAACATAGAATCAGAGTAGGACAACAGGGATATCACTTCTCTTTACATAAGGGGCAGAAAGTTCAACAACAAAAGTGTTATGTTCATATCTGACTACATGCGGGTCATGGAAGTCATTACTCATTTCATATTATGTGTCTGTTAGAACCCTAGCATATGGTTTTCCTACTGAAAGGCTTGCATTTGCAAGTCTGCGGCTATCAAACATTTACTCTTCACAAAAGCTAGAGATAAATAATTACATAGATGACTCACTCTCCCATCTTAAGTAGACCACTTTTAAGTCCCTGGTTGTGTCTACTGATGCTGAAAGAATTCTTGTTCCCATACTTTTCCCACAGGTGCATGGCAACTGATGTTGAGATCTCTATTTCCGAATTGCAGACCTACTATTAGTAATTTGTAAACTATCATTAAAATTGTCAGTCGTACCTGAAGATTGGAGGGCGGCCAACATCACACCAATTTTTAAAAAGTGTTCCAGGGGAGATCTAAGAAATTACAGAATACTAGGAAAAGCAATATTGGAGCTATGCATGGGAGTAGTTTGGGATAGTGAAGAGGCAAGGGGGGGGGGGGGGATTCCTCCACACACACTCCAACATTGTTCCCACATGGTCCATCAGCTACACCCTCTCCCTTTCCCAATCCAACAGCTTCCCCACTCCTCCCCTTCCCCTCAAACCTTCCTGTTGCAATTATTTCCCATTACTCCAACAGAGTCATCAGAAAAAGGTAAAGCAATGCACAGTGGAGCCTTTCACTCAAGCACAAGGCAAGTTCTTGCTGGGTCGGTAAGCAAAAAATAAAGAATTTGGTAGAGAGACAAGGATCAACCTAACTGGAAAAATAAAATGATCACACAAAAGGTACAAAATATTTATTTTCAAGTTTTAGAGAACAAAAACTACCAACTTTGAAAATATGCATTACCTGATATACCAAGTCCCATTCCCCCTGCTCCTTCCTATCCTCTGCTCTCCTTGAGTCTCTCTCCCCCATCCATCTCTCCCTCTCCCCTTCTGTCCCCTCCCCTGAATCTCTTTCCTTTTCCCCATTTCCCCTCCACCCTCCCCAACTCCATTTCTCCCTCTTCCCCTTTGGCCCCCTCTGTGCTCCACTGAGTCCACCTTTCTCTCTCTCTTCCGCCCCATTTCTCCCTACCCCTTCCACCCCTCCATCATCTCTCCCTGGCCTCCTTCTACCTCTTCTGCCCTCCCCAAGTCCACCTCTCTCTGTCCCCCCTTCCACCCCATCTCTCCCTGTCCCCTTTCCATTCCCCTCCTCCATCTCTCCCTGTCTTCCTCCTTCCAAGCCGCCACCATCTCTCCCTGCCCTCCCCATCTCTCCCTCTCCCTCTTCTGCCCCCACCCTTCCCATCCATCTCTCCCTCTCCTGTCCACTCCCAAGAATCCCATTACCCTATTCCCAAGACTGACATCCCTCTCTCCCCAGAGTCCATCGCTCTCATTTCCCCCACTCCCTCCCCCAAGTCCATCTCTCTCTCTCCCCCTTCCACCCCTCCCCTGTGTCTGACATGTCTCCCTCCTTTCCTTTCTAGCACCCCCTCAGCCCAACATCTCTTCCTTCTGCCTCCTGTAATCCAGCATCATTCATTGTCACCCCACCTACCAGGCAGTGATCTGGTATCTCCCCTTCCTTCCTCCATCCCCCCCCCCCCAGGCATCTTCTCCATTCCTTCCTGAACACCCCCCCCCCTTCTGGGTGGCATCTCTCTCTTCCTTCACCCCCTATCTCTTCACTTCCTTAACCCCCCACCCCACCCCCAATTCTACCTTCAATTTGTTCTAAAAGTCATCTCTCCACTGTGGGCCACACTGTCTGACATAACTTCGTGTTTCCGCTGGGGAGGGCCACAGTAGAGAGACAACACTGAGGCAGGTGACAAGGTAGCATGTGTTAATTGCTGCTGCTACCCAGCAACTTTAAGAACAAATTGAAGGTGGACCCGAGGGTGGGGTTAAGGAAGGGAGGAGATGCCGCCAGGAGAGGGAGTTTGAGAAAGCTGACAAGTAGGAAGATGCCGCTCCTTTAAGAATGCTGCCTGAGGCCGCCACCTCAGTTGGCCTCATTATAGGGCCACCCCTGGGTCAAGTGGTCCCTGAGGACTGGGTTCAAAACCACTGATCTCCACCATCTTTCTGCTTGTACATACCATATTTGTAAGGGCCAACATGGCAACCATAATGTTTTTTCCAAGGTAACTGCTCAAAAACTTGTCCAGTGAGAAGGATGATCAGCTCCCTCCAGGGTAAGACACCAAATTAAAATGAATCAGATAAATTAGGGGCTTCTGACAGATGTATAATTCATACACATTTAATTAATTAGTTAACTGGTAAAACTGACTCAAAGCAAATACCTGCACATCAATAACGATACCCTATTCTTTTCATATTATGTTCTTGACTTTTGCCTTGTAAAGTAAAATGGATGCTTTGCATAAAGCTTTAATGTCATTCTGGACATTTACCATTTTATCACTAGCTTAGCAGATCCCACTCCCCAAAATCAATATGCATTCTTTTTCACATGTTGCAAAGCATAACAGAGCAACAACTTTTTCATAAATAGTCTAGCAGTGTTGACATTTATATCAAATGGATTACAGTGTGGTTGTTGAACATGTACTGGGATGATTTTATAATCCCATTTTAATTAGCTGGATGCTGCAGGCATACAGAAATCACAGGCTACACTCCCCCCCTGGCGATGCCACACTGGCAAGGAATTGATCACCAGGCTCCGGTTTCCATGGAAACTGATAGCGCCTGCATTACCAGCTAAGTGGCAAATGATTGGTGGTATATTCACAACAGAGGGGAAACAAATGAGCTTTATATCCTGTGCGGCGGCGATGCCAGAGAGTTAATTAAAAGTGTATACAACGTGAAATAAATCTAAATCTGTGAAGAAATGAAATGTACAGTACAAATTGAATTCCCACGTTGGATGGAAAATTAATATGGAGTGAAAACCAACAGCCTTGCCTGAACAAGCAAGAGGGGTGGAGAGCAATCCTGAGCAGACAGGATACCCGAAGCCCTTGGAGTTGAAGAGAGCGTCTCCTTATCTTTTGACTTAAAGAGGCACTTTGCTCAGCGTTTGTGCTGATTGATAAATGCAAACTACAGCCTCTCAAATGTTAAAGGTTTGCTCCAAAGCAGGAAGGACGAAGAATAACCAAAGATTCAATTAACAGACTCTGAGCAGCTGCATCTTATCAGCTCTGAACATGTTGGCAGCATTCCTTGGTTGGAAAACCCACCGGACAACCTCTGTGAAAGTCAGTGGAGCTTTGTTTACCCAAAATAGGCCAAGAAAGGAAGACTTGCCACAGATATTCAGCTTTTACAGCTAAGGACAGTCATTGGATTATATACTCAGGCAAATAATAAAATATATTCACCATGACTTTGAAGAAAGAGTAACTCTGCATAAAAGGAAGGGTTGCTACATATAATCCACTAGTGCCCTCAGTTCTGCCTAAGGATATTACAGTAAAGAAGGACTGATTCACTCAAATAATACACAATCTGCATGATATTCAAAACGATTTAGCCAGCTGCTGACCAGTTAAATTGCTTGGTCAGGGCTAGTTACTAATATTCACTGACACATAACTGGCTAAGTGCTGCTGAATGTTGCAGTTAGAGCCAAATACAAAACTGGCTATTGTGGGGGTGCTCCAGAGATGGTCAGTGCTCAGCCACTTAAGTGCCAATATTCAGCACTTAAGCAGCCAGGATTAACGTATAAATGGAACCGCATAAATGTCTGTCCCATTTATACACCAACCCATGGTCACTTAACTCCTTCTGCCTCCACTAAATGCAAATCTCTCTCACGAATATTCATTGTGGATATCCTGGAAACCTGACTGGCTGGGGTGCCTCCAGGACCAGGTTTGGGAACCACTGGCTTAAGTGATGAGTATTGACTTAAGCAGCTATGTGTTAGCCAGCTTAAAAATAACCAGTTATTCAAAACCAAAGCTCGCATAGGTACTGGGCTTTGAATATCTGGGAATAACACCATTGGCAGTAAGTAAAACACTCACCACCGATGGTTGAATATTGACCCCACTTATTTACATAATTTCTGGGGTCCTCAGATTTGAGTAGAATTACTCATCCTGCCTCAGACTAGATTAGTGGGCTTGGATAGCTATCCCACCCCTCACCTGGTTCAGGCACCTAATAGAATCCTGCAGCAGAGTGCTCTACACTCCTCCAGTGCTTCAGCAACAGGCTTCCAGAATTGCTCTTACTCTAGTGTTTGTTGACGTGCCATTTCTGTTTATCCTAGTCTTCCAGCCCCACTTATTCCTATACCTAGTTCTGTTGTTCCAGTCTTCCAGTCCTGTGTGTTCCTGCATCCAGGCCTACGTGTTCCAGTCCTCCAGTCTGACTTGTTTATGCTCCTAGTCTTATCCATTCCAGTGACCCTGCCTTTCTCTGTTCCTGCTTGGCCTGTTCCTGAGGTCCTGTCCTGTGGACTTCCTGCCCTCCTTCTACCCAAGGGTCCTCTAAAGGGCCAACCCCCAAGGGCTCTTCTAGAACCAACAGCTAGACTGTTCCAGCCCATCAGTGTTAGGCACTGCCTAGCTCCTGCCTTACAGCCAGTCCGAACCATGTCCTGCCTTCTGCAGCTTCCTAAATTCTGCCAGGTGTTCCTGTCAGCAGCTGTTGGTGAGAACCACTACAGCCAGCCTCAACACAATACAATGGCTCACTTTTCTTAACTGTGACAACAGCTAGTGTCACCATACAGAACCAGTAATGTCTATGTATGAAAATATTTTTCTTGATAGCCATTAAAATGATTTTCCTACCTTCAGCTAAAAATCTGCCTTTATATAATCGTTCACCTGCTTCCTCTATTTTAATGAATTCTTTTCTTTCAACAAGCCTGTGCTATTGCTCCCTGGAGTACAAGGAATGCTTTACCTTCAAAAAACACCTGATCCTTATTATCTCATAGACTAAGGTAATATTCCTTCTAGTTTCCTCTCTTGCTTTCCCTTCATAATATACTGTAGCTCAGTGGTTCCCAAGGCACCCTTAGTGTATCAGTAATATTTTCACAGTACCCCCATTCAGAGTCTCTCCTTCCCACCCACCACAGCCTGGTTTATATGCAGAGAAAAAGCATTTAAAATGTTAGTACCACGCTAAAGGAAAGTTTCTGCTTCAACAGATCTGTGGCAGTGATTCACACATGCTGTCCGCCTACCCCAGGGGCGGGAAGTGGCAGGCAGCATGTTGGAATCGCTACCGCTGTTGCGCTGCAATTACCTGAAAACCCCCAGAGTTTAATGGATCTGCATGTTATTTCCTACTCCCAGGATAACAGCAGAGAGCATGTGTGAATTGCTGACCATGATCCATTGAAGCAGGAACAGCAGTAGATTGAGCAGACAGTCACCTTAAGAAAAGTAAGTGAAGAGGAGTCTTGAATATCCCTGGCCCACCCGTGACGATGCAGTATAATACCTTTGTAATGCTTCAACCTCTGGAGGTGGCAAGGCCTGGGATTAACTGTGGCATGTGTATGGCACATGGCCCATGCCCTTAATAAAGATCACTCCCATCTCCCCCTGCGGCACTCCTGTGAGTTTGCCGCAGTGCGCTGGGGCACCACGGTGCACAGTTTGGGAAACCCTCCCCTAAGTCTAATCTGATTTAAAGTTTCTCTCTTCTATTTGTCTTGGTCTGTGCCCAGTGGTGTACTGGAAATTTCTTAACTGGCTCTCTCTCCGGGCATAGCCAGTACTGAAATATTTTTGTAGGGGGGCTGAGGTGGACTGGGGGGCAATGCATTCCTCTCTCTCCCTCTCCCTTTCCCCCATGCGGGCATGCTAGGCATACCTTTGCTGGAAGGGAGGCTGAGCCCCACCAGCCAAATAAATGGACTACTGCCATTCCACACTGCTTGTTTCTGGCTCTGAGCAGTATGCCAGGAATTCTCACGCACACTTGCACGAGAAGTCCTGGCATGTTGCTCAGAGCCAGAAACAAACAGAAGGGAGCAGCGGCAGTCTGTTTATTTGGCTGGCAGGGCTCAGTATCACTGCCAGCAGGTAAAGGAGTTCAGAGATGCCAAGGGTGGCCCATCTCAAAGCTGGAGATTTATCATCGCTATTCTGGAGATTGAAGGCCAATGAGTGAGGTTCTTGTGGTGGGCTCCAGCCATGTCTAAAACCAGTTCTGACAGATGCACATTCAAAAACTGACATATACATAATTCATTTAAAACTTAATTATTATCTTCTCATTTCCAGGTTCCAAAATTCCAGACAGCAGCTTTATAGATCAGCAGGATCCAGAGTAGTCCAAAACAAGTACGGCCAGAATTTACGCTTAATTATTCAACCACCTTAGGATTCACCTTTGCGTTTAAAAAAGCAAAACAATGTGTATATTAGGACTGGATAAACGAACTAAAACAAAGTTTAAAACAAATACCTTAATATGTAATTATTGGTAGCAATAATGAAACAGTGATAGAATATTCACATAGCAAGCAGCCTTAGCCACCAGATTTATTTTCCATTGAACATAATTAACTTTGTATGAACTTGGCAGCTAATAGTGTGCTGAACTGGACAATGTTGGCATATTTAAACTGACCAAAGTTCAATGAACAGTATGGGCTGTTAATCACACTAAGGTAATCTAATACTGCAAAAACTGAAAAACAGCCAAATCCAATCTCAAAGGGTCAAATATAGTGAATATACACTACATTACTGAGCACAAAAAAACTCTCCAAGCAGCAGCATTACTTAAATAAACAAACTTAGCTGTCTCATTGCTGGCTGAATGCCCCACACTTCAAACTGGTGACTTTCAAGGGGCCCAGATCATTTCGCCCACCTCAGGGCTTTGTCAGGAACCACTCAACTTTAGCATAATTGTTGGGGTATGAATCTACAAAAGAAAAGTTTTGTGTCTCAGAAAATTCAAAGTAAATGCACCATTCACACACTCTCACCATCCTATCCCACAATTAAAATGTTCAAAGATAAAAGATAAGAAATGAAGAAACCCACCTAATCCAATAGCACTTACTTCTAGCTATCCAAACTTTTTGGAGACCAGCTCTGAATTCCACCTACACTCTCAATGCTTCACTTGTAAAGACATTGAAAAAACAGCCATCCTACAGAAAATCTAATGTCAGAGCAACCTCAGCTGTATCCTATCTTAACTAGGGATTCAGTGGAGCAATTTAAAGGGACTGCAGACAAGAATTGTTTAAAGTGACAGTAACCAAAAAACGAGACAAGGCAACCATGATTCAAAAGCCACAGTCACCATCCACTGCACTGTTCTTTAATATCACACTGATTGAACTTTCTCAGCCACATTTGCGAACAGGGGAGGGGAGAGAGGAGAATCGCTGGACATGGATGGGAGGGGATGGGAGGGGAGAGAGGAGACATGCTGGACATGGATGGGAGGGGAGGGCAGGAGAGAGAGGAGAATCACTGGACATGGATGGGAGGGGAGGGCAGGGAAGAGAGAATTGCTGGACATGGATGGGAGAGGAGGGCAGGGGAGAGAGGAGAATCACTGGACATGGATGGGAAGGGAGGGCAGGGGAGAGGAGAATCACTGGACATGGATGGCAGGGGAGGGCAGGGGGCAGATGAGAATCACTGCACATGGATGAGAGGGGAGGGCAGGGGAGAGAGGAGACATACTGGACATGGATGGGATGGGAGGGGGGGTCAGTGAAGAGAGATTCGCTGGACGTGGATGGAAGGGGAGGACAGGGGAGAGAGGAGAATCGTTGGACATGGATGAGAGGGGAAGGAAGGGGAGAGAGATACGCTGGACATGGATGGCAGGGGAGGACAGGGGGCAGAGGAGATTCGCTGGACATGGATGAGAGGAGAGGGCAGGGGAGAGAGGAGACATGCTGGACCTGGATGGAAGAGGAGGGGAGGGAAGAGAGAATTGCTGGACCTGGATGGAAGGGGAGGGGAGGGAAGAGAGAATTGCTGGACATGGATGGGAGGGGAGGGCAGGGGAGAAAGGAGAATCGCTGGACATGGATGGGAGGAGATGGGAGGGGAGAGCAGGGGAGAGGAGAATCACTGGACATGGATGGCAGGGGAGGACAGGGGGTAGAGGAGAGTCACTGACATGGATGAGAGGGGAGGGCAGGGAAGAGAAAAGAATCACTGGACATGGAGGGGAGGGCAGGAGAGAGAGGAGAATCGCTGAACATGGATGGGAGGGGAGGACAGGGGGCAGAGGAAAATCACTGTACATGGATGAGAGGGGAGGGCAGGGGAGAGAAGAGACATGCTGGATATGGATGGAGGGGAGAGAAGATAGGAAGAAGAAGCACATGGATGGGAGGGGAGGGCAGGGAAGAGAGAATTGCTGGACATGGATGGGAGGGGAGGGCAAGGGAGAGGAGAATCGCTGGACATGGATGGCAGGAGAGGACAGGGGGCAGAGGAGAATCGCTGCACATGGATGAGAGGGGAGGGCAGGGGAGAGAGGAGACACACTGGACATGGATGGGATGGGAGGGGAGGTCAGCAAAGAGAGATTCACTGGACATGGATGGAAGGGGAGGGAAGGGGAGAGAGGAGAATCGCTGGACATGGATGGCAGGGGAGGACAGGGGATAGAGGAGAACCTATGGACATGGGAGGGGAGGGCAGGGGAGAGAGGAGACATGCTGGATATGGATGGAGGGGAGAGAAGATAGGAAGGAGAAGCACATGGATGGGAGGGAAGGGCAGGGTAGAGAGGAGAAATGCTGGAAATGGATGGAGAGGAGAGCAGGAGATAGAGGAGAATTGCTGGACATGGATAGATGGAGGAGTTGGCGGGGAGAGAGGAGAAATGCTGGACTTGGATGGAGGAGAGAGGAGAGAGAATTATTGCTTTATATGGATACAGGGGAGGGAAGAGAGAGGAGAAGTGCTGGATATGGATGGAGAGGAGGAAAGAAAAAAGAAGAAGATGCACATGGATGGAGATGAGGGAAAGAGAAGAGAGGAGAAAAACTGCACATGGATGGAGAAAATAGTCAAAAGCTGGATCCACGTTATACCTCCTCCAGTCAATTCCATGGAGGAGGACCCAGCTTTTACTTATGGATGTAGGGCAAGAAATGAAGAAGAAAGGAGGAAAGTAAAGAAATATATGGAAAGGAAGCCCTGGAAACGGAGTTAAGAGAACAGATAGAGAGCAGCAGAATCAGAGACTGGGACCAATATAGAAAAACAAAGTCACCAGACAACAAAGGTGGAAAAAATCATTTTATTTTCATTTTAGTGTTTGGAATATGTCCAATTTGAGAATTTACATCTGCTGTCTTATTTTGCACTGGGTATACTGGAGCTGTAACAGCTTACAGAAATTATTTATAAAGAAAAAAAATCACGTTATTTTTTTCTCCTATACTAGTATAATATTTTCAATGATGTCTGTTTATATGCGCCATGACTGGTATAAGGGGTGTAGCTAATGTGGATGTGGCTATAATAGGGGTGGAGTCATATGTGGTGACCACGCCCATAATGAGTATCAGCACCTTTTTTCTACAAAAAAAGCACTGGTTCCTACAAATAAGCTCAATTTTTTATGTGTCTTATAAAGTATGTTTCGGGTGTCAGAAGGCAGCCCTAATATAGGGGCGGTGCATGTTGTGATTAACTCCTTCCATAGCCAATGAGGAAACGAAAGAGGACAGGAAAAGGTGGGACTGAGTGCCGGCTGACACACTTACTTGTAATGTTTTACATTTACTTGCAATGTTATCGTGGCAACAATTGTGGACAATCAGCAGTATATAGTCATATAAAAGAAAAAAGAACAAGCCCAAAAACAAACTACCCGCAAGTTCAGAAAAAAAAATGCAATTTCAACAAATAACAAGCCCAAACTCGTGGGAAATAAGCTAGGTTGGCAACACTTGCATTTCCCTTTCTAGACTTCTAGCCTTTTCCAGGCCTACTAATGTCAGGCCTTTCAAGACTTATAACTCTAAAGCCTTATTATCCTAGGAGTATAACCTTGGCACACCAGCACACACCTGAAGCCTCTTTATTTTCTAAAATGTCCTTTATTGAATAAATATAGATAATTTCAGTCAGATGTTCAGAAGTATTGCCCCATGGCAACAGAGACTCCATAATTCTCAGAGCTGAATCAGTGGTTCAAGGTAGAAATCTGAAGAAAGGCAGCTTTATTGCAGAGGTGAGAAAATAGTTAAACAGGTAGAAGTAGCTCAGAGCTGGGTGGTTGGAAAGTGCAATATCTCATTAGAGAGATATATTACAAGGTAAAAACTGAGTTCATTACAGGGAGTTTAGCAGGACAAGTGCTGTCTGAAGCAAGATGGAGAATGCCTCAAGGAGAAAGAGAGGCCAAGAAGGGGCTCATACAGGCCCAGGGAGGAGGAGGTAAAGGGACCAATAGGGACAAGGCTTGCCATCAGGTAGCAGGGGTGGTCCCAGAGGGCAGCCCTCGATTGGAGGGAAAGGTCATACCTGGCTCGCCTCTCAGGACAGAGATAGTAAGAATGACCAGGAAATGATAGCAGGTAGACAAAGAAGCCAAGCTTCACTGAGAAAGAGAAGAGGTCTTTGCAGCAGGATAGACCAATAGTAAAAGTCCTTATACAGACACTGGACTACCAGGCTCTCACATCTTTGGGGGTAGGGGGAGTGATTCCTGACCCTTTCTGGTCCCTCCATTCCTTTGCAATGCCTTAGCAAATCCTAACACCAAACTGGCACAGGGTTTGCTCCAAACTGGCATAGGGTTTGCCACGGGAGGAGCACCCTTGTTTAGTGCGCTGCCCACTGAGCATTGAGGAGGAATAGGAAATTAGCTCATCAGCATACATTTGCATGCTTGATGTGCTATCCCTCAGCACGCTCGTTATTCCACTCAGTGGGGGCCTTCGAGCATGATGCAGGCGCTAGTCTGGCGCTAATGGCCTCTAGCACCCGCGTCATGCTTGAAGGCCCCCACTGCAGGGAATAATGAGCGTGCCAAGGGATAACGCTTGCTTCTGATCATCGGGGCTTAACTGTATTGAGTAGTTCATACATAATCTCCACCCACTCCTACCTAGTCACTACCCCATTCAGTAGTAAGCAGTTAGCATTAGTTTACTATACTAGCCACTTGAAAGAAACATAGAAGCATAGAAAATGATGACAGATAAAGACCATATGGTCTATCCAGTCTGCACATCTATACCATCTACTAATCTCTACTATCCCTTCCTCTCCCTTAAAGATCCTTTCTGCTTGTTCTATGCGTTCTTGAATTCAGATACAGTCCTCATCTCTACCGAGTTGGCCGTTCCACGCATCCACCACCTTTTCCACAATGAAGTATTTCCTTAGATTACTCCAGAGTCTGTCCCCTTTCACCTTCATTCTATGCCCCCTCATTCCAGATCTTCCTTTCAATTGAAAGAGACTCACCTCTTGTGCATTTGTGCTATGGGGGTGTTTAAATGTCTGTATGTGATCTCTCCCCTCCCCCTACCCTCGCCTTTCTTCCAAAGTATACATATTGAGATCTTTTATCCCCATACACTTTATGATGAAGACTGCTGACCATTTTAGTAGTTATCTGCAATTTGAAGTTTGTACAGGTGTACAGAATTATCATGAGCTGTTGAAGTGTGGGTGTGAAACAGGGAGACATTTTATCAGGAGTTTTGCTAAAATCTGGATGAGTTAAGTAAGTCTGAGGTCAGTCAGCATTTTTCAAGGAGCCAGTTTTCTCATCTCCTCTTTCAGCTCTACGTACAAACTTACTGGTTTCTTAGCTTGCACCAAAATTTATTTTATTAAAGAACCCCATGGGTTCTCTGGATATAACTCCTCTGAGTATGCTTTGCCTCTTTGCTTTAGAGCTCGGCTCCGGATTAAACAAGAACTGAGAACTACAAAGATTGTAACAACATGGACATATAAATATGATGGTATCTTGTGATCCACAGAAATGTTATTAATGATGTTGTGAATTTAATGAAACATTGTGAATTACGATATTCTCGTTCATGATTAATATTCATGAAGATTGCAGTTTGATGAAAATACCAACACCAGGGCACTAAAAGATATGTGGAGATTTTTGTGGAATTTTAGTGATATGGATTCAGAAGTGGTATGAATGATTGAGTGAAAGTGGTGGGGAGTTTTAATAACAATGTTAATAAATTGTCATATTTAAATATTTAATAAAGATTTGCATAAGAAGCAACGGTTGGTGTAATTAGTATATAGTTTATATGCAACCAGTTATTGAGTGTTAACTCAAGTGAAGAATTTTGCTTTAGAGTGAAGACATCTAAAATAGTTTTGGTTAATTTCCTAAAAGAAAAGTCCATAAGCCAATATTAAGATGGACTTGGAAAACTCCACTGCTTATTTCTAGGATAAGCAGCATAGAATCTCTTCTACTCTTCTGTGATCTTGCCAGGTACTTGTGACCTGGATTGGCCACTGTTGGAAACAGGAAACTGGGTTTGATGATCCTTTGGTCTTTCCCAGAATAGCAATGCTTATGTTCTTATTATTTCTGAAAGTTAGTTTTTGAAATCTGCAGACCAGAAAGGATTGCTATGCCAACGTTCCTTGCATAATGCTAAGGTAAATGGTGAGTTGACTGGCCAGGGATTAAAGATAAATTTAATGGGGTTGCAGCCACACCATAACAGCACTATCATGCTATCATAATACAAATAAAATAAATCTAGATGAAACTAGATTTTCATATGAACTCCAATAATGGCCAGATTTCCAGAAGTCTGGGATCACAGCCAAGAGCTACTGTAACTCACTCAGCTCTAATTATTGTCTTAATAATTATGTTCTTACTTAGAGATCATAATATTTAGACAAAACACCCTTCAGGGTATATGCAGCAATAAACTAAATGCAACATTAAAAGCGCTGAACAATGTGATAAAGTGAGCTGGCAGAAGTACCCCATCATTTTCCCACGTGACTCGATTGAACTAATAATGTTCTGCTATGCTGCCTTTTGTCATCAGGCCTAACAATTTGCAATTAAGAATGAAGAAAAGGAAAAGAAATCTGTGATGCAGAAGAAAAGAGCCACACCCTTGGATCCTGGTGGTTTCATTTTGTTTCATTCACTCTACCATAGATAATAACAACGATGTCATAAAAGAGGCAAGACTGTCTGTCCCATCATATTCTTCCTATCTCTTTCTCTTGGTACCACATGCAAAAACTGACCAAAGTGGGTTCACTGGAAATTAAAGGCCACATTTTTATTAAAGTAATAATTAAACAACCAAGTGGTCCTTACAAACTGTCTTCCACTGCCTGCCATAGAAAGTTTGATATATTCTTCCTCTTGCTCAGTCTGATATGGTAAAAACTAGGGACTCCTTTTACAAAGCCTGCACTAGCAATTCCAGTGCGGCAAATGCGATGAAGCCCATAGGAACTGAATAGGCCTCATTACATTTGCCGCACCAGAATCGCTAGCACAGCTTTGTAAAAGGAGCCCTAGGTCTGACTTAGTACCTCTGTCAGTGGGCCCTCTGTCATATTTCTCAGTCAAAATACACTCTTCAAGGAGGCTATACCCACCAAAATGCACCTATTATTTCACTGGAACTGCTCTGTGTTGTGCAAGTGTGTCAGGCCCATGTAGTCAGAATGTCCATTTGACAGGCAACCTCTCAAAAGATGGTCCTCCCACTCTGACAGTATGCATTCCACCAGTGTATGACTAACGTTAAGCCTTCAATTTTGCTTCCTATTTAACTCTTGATTCAGGTATGTCATGGGGTAATCTATGACTTGGTTTGCTCCACACAAACACACACAGCCTGTACATAAGCAGCTATTTGCTATGATTATATGTACAATCATTCCAGTACTGGTATAATACAATAAAATGTTTATTTAGGGGTTCTTTTTCAAAAGTTGTCCAAGGATAAAATACAACAAATAATAAGGCAAAGCAAAACAATCCATTAAAAAATAAAATGAAAAAACAATGCCTCAAAGACATAAGTTAAAAACACAAAATTATAAAACATAATCTTATAAAATAAAATACAACTAATTGGTGTCAGAGTAAGTAGTGTGGGCAGGCTACTCCATCTTACCTTCTGAATTATCCTTGAAATCTTTTTCTTTTCATGCCAAAATGTTGGGGCAGAACTAAGGAAACTCTTCCCCCTGTGTTTTTACCTGTTAGCATTCATCAGACCACAATAACTTCTTTCGTGGTCTCTACTACCAGGGGCAATGCCATTGCCAAGCATAGAAATGGCCCGGTTTTGGCCAGTGATGTTTCACTGAGACCTTCTGAACCTGAGCCTCCTCATGCCCAGAATTAATGGCTGGGACTCTGAACCATGAGGAAGGAGAGCCTGGCATTTCAGCCAGTAGTGCGGGACAGGTTTTCCAGTCGACTCCTGAGAGGGTGATACCAATCAAGATGTCTAACACAATTCATTTTCATCGATGAAGGAGAGCTATATTCTGGCTGGATTACAGGAAGGCACAGATTCTGGTACATCTCTGATTTTTCTCGAGCCATTGAAGGGACCAGAGATTGTTACAGTGGATTGTAGTATCTACAACATTAGAGGTTAAAAATAAAGTTTCTCAGCAAACCACTAATGTTGAAGATTTTGAAAACACAGTTAGGGCCAGATTCAGTAAATGGCGTTCAAAATTAGGTACCGATAAAATTCAGTGCTCAATGCTATTCTGTAAAGGGCGCCCAGGATGAGTGCTCTATGTAGAATAGAGTTGAGCAGGAGGATTTATGCCAGCTGAAGCATGGTGTAAATTCAGATGTGCAAGTTTGGCATGGATGCCCACTATTCTGTAGCACTGCGTGCAGCTTTTGGAAACATCCCTGACCCACTCATGCCCCTCCTATGGCCACACCCCCTTTTGAGTTGCACGTGATCCAATTCAGGCACCCTTTTTACAAAATAACGTGCAGCCTAGAATTGGTATATAATATGGAATATAAATTTTGAAACAAATAAATAATTAGTGCCAATTAAGTTCTTGTTGGAGCCCATTAACTAATTATTTTGGGCACCGATCTGGAAACTGTGCTTAATTTTGGGCAACTTTTATAGAACCCAGGGATTAATAACAGTGGGGCCAATATTCAGACCACTGGAGGCAGTTAACTCCTGCGGTTGGTGGCGAACCTGGAAATTCAATGCCAGGCCTTATCTGGTGACCAGCATTGAATTTCCAGGGTTGTTTTGACTGCTATGAACATAGCCAGTTAAGCCAATATTCATCAGCTGATTGGCTAAGTTATAGCGGCCAAAGATAGACCTGCTATTTATGGGGGTCTACTTAGCCAGTCAGCGTTGGTGCTAACCTGTTGTGTCATGCGACATAGCCAGTGACCCTGCTAGCTGCTAAGTGCTAATATTCAGCCGAGATAGCCGACTATTGCATGCTGAATATTAGTGCTTATGGCTTTAGGCTATTTAACCAGCCATGAGTCGACCCTGGCCAGTTAAATAGCACTGAATATCAGGTGGAGTGCAGTCAATCTGATAGAAGATAAATTACTGATATTTTAAAAAAGTGAAGAATTTTGAAAACTTTAATAAAAGTCTTAATTTATGGTTTCTCATTTTCCATTATTCTAATGTTACCTCAGCAGAAGACCTTCTCCTTAAATTTATCACAACAGTGCTTGGTTACCAGGATCATCTAGACCATTGTTTCAGAAAATATATTATTTGTTTCAACCAAATAATTCTGTGGGAGAACAGAGTCCTTTAAATGTATCTACTATTCTGGAATTTTCACAAGAGGAAGTGATGATAGAAGCACACTTCTGGTTTCATTTTTTTTTTTTTTTTTGCAAGACAAGGAAGCCATAATGAAACTATTCTATCATGCCAGAGATACTACATTTCTTGGTTCTAAAGTTCAGTTCTTTCCTGATGTCTCAAGGTGGACCCAAGTAAAAAGAAAATAATTTCTTGAACTGAAGTAGCCTACAGTATCGTTGGGAGTATCTTTTCAGTTAAGATTCCTATGCAAATGTGTTATTTTCTAACAAAATGTTCATTATATATATTTTTTTGAACCAACTCAGCAAAGACTTTGCTAGAAGAAAGGGGTGTTTCCCTATAGAGTGTAAATTGTAACTCCTATATCTCTTTTCAGGTTAGTTATGATATTGGTAGATAGGTTGTATTATTTATTATTATTATTAACATAGTAACATAGTAAATGATGGCAGATAAAGACCTGAATGGTCCATCCAGTCTGCCCAACAAGATAAACTCATTTTACATGGTATGTGATACTTTATATGTATTGTAAACATGATGAGGTTAATTGTGAGGATGGAGCTCTCACCTCAGGCTCCCAGGTCCCTCTTTCACTCAGGGTGAGCTGGTTTAGTATGCAGAGTTTATGCAAATTCAGATCCTACCCCTTTTTACTCGGGGTGACCTGGTTCTCAAAAAAAGCAAACAGAGTCAGGTCTTATCAACAGGATTTCTTCCACACAAATCTTTATTTCAGCCCATGGGGCACACCTCTCTTAGCTTAAAACACTTTCACAAGCTCAACAGTTCTTCCAGCTTAACCATTTCCTTTCTTCCTCTCAGTGCAATCTTCCAGTTTAAACATTTCTTCTTGCACAGTCCCATGTCCCTTTATTTCTTCCCCCTGAGCCCTTTCCCACTGGCATTTTGGCTCAGTACTAGCTCAGTCCAGGACACCCAGTCTCTTCTCAATATTAACTCTGGGACACACAGTACCTCTTCACTGTTCTAACCACAGCCTTGGCATCTGGGACACACAGTAGTTCTCTTCACTGTTCTAAACATAGCCTTGGCATCTGGGACACACAGTAGCTCTCTGAACACATAGTTCTTATCCTGGCACTCTAGGGCCTTCTTGCCCCAGCCAGCTTCCCTGCCTTGCACCCAGTTCACCACAAGTCAAAAGGGCTCAGCCAGTACTTCACCTGGGGATCTCCAGCTCCAGCTCTCTTCTTCAGCTGCTAGCTCTCCCCTCCCTTCTCCCTTTCTCAGGTGGGGTATTAAGGATTTAATGGCAAACAGGACCCAGCCCATAACCGGCTGCACCTGTTTCCACCCCCAGGACTCTCCCTGGTCCTAGTGAGCTCCAGCTATACCTCCCCTTTGACTCACCTAGCCCTTCTCCCTGGACATTTTAGGGGGGTCAGCGCCCTCTAGGGGCCTAACCAGGGTAGGACAGCCTCATAATCTTTACATACCCCCACCCTTAAGATAATTGCTGCTCAACCTCAGCAACTCTTTAAGCCTTTTCCACTGAGGAGCAGCAATTCCTCCATGAGGGTACACTTTTCAGGCTCCTTTTTTTATCCCTGGGTCTCACCAACCCCCCCCATCTAGGCTCCTCATCCCCCTCTTAGCACATCCCATGGTCCCGGGCCCTTCCCATTCACCAGGCCCTGAGGGGTTTCCACTGCAGCGGGCCCTACCTGACCCTCTTCTCCCGCAGCCCCCTCCCGCCTCTTCGGCGCCCGCCAATACCATGAGCCCTCCGAGGGAGGGGTCACCTAGCCCGCCTAGGTCCCTTATCTTTCTCTTAGCACCTCACATGGCTCGGCCCATCCCCCCGTTCCCGGGGACCTGAGGTGCCTAGCCGCAGCAGGTCCTGTCTGACCCTCCAACTGCAGCCACCTCCTACCGCCTGGGGCTTCCGACCTCACCACGATCCCTCCGAGAAAGGGGTCACCTGACGACTCTTCTCTTAGCACCACACATGGCCCGGGCCCTTCCCTCTCACTAGGGTGCCCGCCGCTACCATGCTCCCCCAGGCTGGGACCCCTGCAGTAGGTCCCTTTTGACCCTCCCCCTGCAAGTCCCAAAACCTGGTTCTTAATGTCCAACTTTAATAGATCCTCTCCAGCGGCAGTTGACTCCGGTGAGTGCTCTGGCCTTCCCCTCTGTGGCTTGACCTTTTCTCCAGCTTCTCAGCCATCCTTCCTGGCTGTCCGATGGGGTGCAGCCTGCAATCACACAAAACAAAATCCAAGTGTGGCCTGTTTTGTCTCCTGGCCCCCTCACTTGTGCTGCACCTCCCTGTGTGTCCGCCCCCCTCCCAGGGAGGGTCTTGTGGCCTCCTCCATCCCCTACAGCCACTCCCAAACCTCCAGTTCTCACTTACGTATCCACTCTCACCTCCCCCCTAGGTACCCTTTACCTGGGGTAGGTGAGCAAAGTGCTTTTGCTAGTGTTGGCCCCCTTGACGGGCTTCTGGAACCACCGCCTCTGGAACCTCCAAGGACATCTCCATCTCACGCCAACCCCTCCTCTGTTTTTGAACCGGAATCCAACTGCTCCCACGTGGATGTTCAGTATAGATCCCACCACTGCCACCATTTGTAAACATGATGAGGTTAATTGTGAAGAATTGTGAGGATGGAGCTCTCACCTCAGGCTCTCAGGTCCCTCATTCACTCAGGGTGAGCTGGTTCTTAGTATGCAGATTTTATGCAAATTCAGATCCTACCCCTTTTTACTCGGGGTGACCTGGTTCTCAAAAAAAGCAAACAGAGTCAGGTCTTATCAACAGGATTTCTTCCACACAAATCTTTATTTCAGCCCATGGGGCACACCTCTCTTAGCTTAAAACACTTTCACAAGCTCAACAGTTCTTCCAGCTTAACCATTTCCTTTCTTCCTCTCAGTGCAATCTTCCAGTTTAAACATTTCTTCTTGCACAGTCCCATTTCCCTTTATTTCTTCCCCCTGAGCCCTTTCCCACTGGCATTTTGGCTCAGTACTAGCTCAGTCCAGGACACCCAGTCTCTTCTCAATATTAACTCTGGGACACACAGTACCTCTTCACTGTTCTAACCACAGCCTTGGCATCTGGGACACACAGTAGTTCTCTTCACTGTTCTAAACATAGCCTTGGCATCTGGGACACACAGTAGCTCTCTGAACACATAGTTCTTATCCTGGCACTCTAGGACCTTCTTACCCCAGCCAGCTTCCCTGCTTTGCACCCAGTTCACCACAAGTCAAAAGGGCTCAGCCAGTACTTCACCTGGGGATCTCCAGCTCTCTTCTTCAGCTGCTAGCTCTCCCCTCCCTTCTCCCTTCCTCAGGTGGGGTATTAAGGATTTAATGGCAAACAGGACCCAGCCCATAACCGGCTGCACCTGTTTCCATCCCCAGGACTCTCCCCGGTCCTAGCGAGCTCCAGCTATACCTCCCCTTTGACTCACCTAGCCCTTCTCCCTGGACATTTTAGGGGGGTCAGCGCCCTCTAGGGGCCTAACCAGGGTAGGACAGCCTCATAATCCTTACAGTATACCCGAGTTTGATTTGTCCCTGCCTTTCTCAGGGCACAGACCGTAGAAGTCTGCTCAGTACTGTTCCTGTACTAAAAGTTCTGAAGCTAACGTCGCATCCCCTTACAGTTTACACTCCAGACCATCCATATCTATTCAGCCATTATCAGGGCACAGACCGTAGAAGTCTGCCCAGCATTGGTTTTACTCTCCAATTACTGGCGTCGCCACCCAATCCCGGATAAGATTTCATAGATCCATTCCTTCTAAACAGGATTCCTTTGCGTTTATTCAACGCTTGTTTGAATTCCATTCATCTCCACCAGCAGCTCCCTAAAGTACAGTTAGATGGCCACATGCACACCTTCTTTACCCCCGTCCACCTCGGCTGACACACCACCTTTGTCCATATAATGCATACCCTCCCACCAAGGCCCACAGCTCCCATTTGCCTGTTGCCATCTGTCACAGCATATGTGAAGAGCATTGCACAATTGGTATGAAAACATAATAATGTAGGGAAAGGCAAGAGGGCACGTCATCTGAACCCTGTCTGTATGTGCTGCAGGTGGTTTGCAGTGCACCAGGAGGTTGAGTGTGAAAACCCAATGCTGATCCAGCATATGAGGGAACACCTCCGGCGCCAAAGTAAGTACCAGTACCAGAGCACCCCTATAACACCTTTGTCCTGAATCAAGGGCTAAGGGTGCAGCTACCCTCCTTAAAGTGAGCCTGCAAACCTCATATGTGTTATACACAACCCACAACCTATGAGATGGCATAGAAAGGAATGGAAGGAACCCTTTGCTCACCCTCCACCAGCCACCAATAACAAAGGTCTTGGTGTGGTACACACAACAACCTACTTAGCACAAATCAGCTGCAACAGCAGGAAAATAAAAGTTACTTCAAACGCCCACTGTAGGAGTCAAACCATCAACCCTGCATCCAGAGTAACCCCTCTGATCACAAAGGACTCAGAGGGAGAAGAAGTTAGGAGTGCAATGGGAGGAGGATGTTTGGAAGAAGATCTTAGGAATACAGACAAACTGTCACTCCACTGCTGTAGTGGAGAATGCCTATAAAATCCTATATAGAGCCTATTTTCACCATTTAGGCTAAATCTGATGGTCAAGTGTAATAGCCCCCAATGCTGGAGACCAAGGATTCAAGAGCTTTGGCATTGGAGTAATGGCCTTTGTCAATGAAATAATTGGATTGGAACTGAAACGTAGCAGTGAAGCAGAAAAATGGTAAATTAATATTGGTTTGTGCTAGAGTAGAATTAATGGAAATTGCAAGGCAGTGGAAGTATCCAAACCTACCATGAACAAAAAACAAACAAAAAAAGAAAGCATAAATCAGATGATTAGAATTTGTATATCAAATGACAGAAATTACAGTGTACAAAAACCATAGTGTGAACGCATTTCAGAGAGTTTGGACACCCTTTATGAATTGGAGGAAGAAAGAAATACTATTATTTGTAAGCTATAAGAAAATAACAACTATCTGCATAAGAACGGATGATGTTAGAAAATTCCTTTAAATATTAGGAATATTCTTTTTAAACAGATATGCCAGAACCAGGGGAGGGTGGAAGGCATAAGGGATTCAACAAAGTATTGGCAAGTAACAGTTCTTGTTGACTGGAATATTCTGGTTAGAGTCAATATTATGTATATGGAAAGTTCTATGTTCTTTAAATATTTAAAAAAAACAAAAAGAAATAAGAGTTCTATAATTTTTGGCCTTTTAATCTCAATAAATTGTATTTTTAATGAGATTCTGGCCTGGATCTTGGATTTTGTAGTGTGCCTAATGGGGTAAATGATTGGTATAGCCAGAGGAGAAAGACAACATCCCACAGTAGGTAGGGCCATGAGAATCAGTTCTCCCTTTTCCCAACATGGTCTCAAGGAGGATTCTGAGAAGGATGCAGAGGGAAGCATGCCATGTGCAGAGACTCATTGCTGGCCTTCATTTCCATACGTCAAAAGGGGTTTAAAAAAAAAACAGAAAACTGGAGTCATGTGTCAGTTGCTCAATGATAGGGCTGAACTTGAAGACCCTAATGCCCCAAGGGTCAGAAGAACATAAGTAAATTAGTAAATTAACATTGTCATACTGGGACAGACCAAAAGTCTATCAAGCCCTGCATCCTGTTTCCAACAATGGCCAATCAAAGTTGCATGCACCTGGCTGGGTCCCAAAAGAGTAAAATGGATTTCATGCTGCTTTTCCCAGGAACAAGAAGTGAATTTTCCCAAATCCACCTTAATAATGGTTAATGGACTTTTCTTTTAGGAACTTGTCCAAATCTTTTTTTTTTAAACTTGTTTCACAACCTGCTTGGAGTTTGGCATCTCAAACATGACACTCACTATCAATGGGTCATGCATTTGATATACTGCCTTTCAGTGATGCATTGCCCTACATTGTATACCTGCTGTTCAGCTTCCCAGCCACCCAAGACCATTACAGAAAAATTCATTATCCTTATTAAAATGTGTTCTACAACACCTTTCCTCGAGGATTTTTGAAGCCATATGGGGCAAATATCATATTCACAGATTGTATACGGTAACATACAGTATTAGATGACGGCAGATAAAGACCTGTACAATCCATCTAGTCTACCCACCAAGATAAACTCATAGCATAGGGTATGATGTGATACTATATATGTATGCTTGATCTTGATTTGTCTTTGTCATTTTCAGGAAACAGACCACAGGAATCTGCCCCACTCCAGCTAATCCAAATCTGTCCAGTCATGATCAGGGCACAGAATATAGAAGTCTGCCCAGCACTGTCTTTGCTTCCAAATTACGCTGTTTGTTTGGTTCCATTCTTTTTCCATACAGAATTCCTTTGTGTTTTGCTTTCCATGCAGGATTTCTTTGTGATTTGATCTTTTCTAACAGCTTTTCCGTAGTGATAGTACAATCAACTGAATTAAGGTATTGCATAGGCCCAGAGAGTTAACACCAAACCTAGTAATGTATTTCATAAGACATTTTGGAGCACAGAGGTGATGAAAAGGGAGCAAGCAGAAACTGAGACAGGAATGGAGGACCCCAGGATTGAAGCACTGAATTCTAGCTTCTGAACATTAGTGGTCTGAAGTTTTGTGCTTTTCAGCATTCTACTCACAAGAATATAAGAAGAGTGTGTTTTTCTAGAACCTGTAACAGGCTCACAGGTATCTCGTGTTGTCAAATCTGAATATGAGTGTTCTAAAGGGATGCTTCAAAATCTAAGAAAGTGAGAAAGGTATCATTTCAAATCAGCAGATTTGTAAAGCATCCAAAGATGCTTCAGGGCAGAGTAAGTGGAATGAAGGACTATGTCGCAATATTCTGAAATGAAAAAATATCTATAAGGTTAGAGTGACAGCTCTATTAACCTTGTGCACTGTCTAAAACTGCTTGTCATTGTACAGTATCTGCCTTGGAGGCAAGACCCCTTAATCTTGCATCAAAAGAAAACCTTGTTTCTGTATTGCTTCTGCTTTTCCACATTTCATTGTACTGTGAAGGCTCACAGAGAACTTGTCATTTAATGCGGAAAACAACTTTTGTATTTTTGGAACTGTTGAAGCTATAGAAAATGGCACTGCAACTTAAGCAGCGATGATATATTACATGTTATGTTATACGAGGCTTATATTCTGCAAATTCCAAAATTAGTTCAATGTTTATTTGGATTTAGCTCACACCTTTTTCAGTAGTAATGTGGATCACAGAACCAAGATAACCAGAATACAATCCAGAAGCTAGAAACTCTACGTACAACCCAATATTTAGATCAGAAATGTTCACAAAATAAATAAGTTTTAAGCGCCTTTCATAAAATTAAATAACTTGACAGAACGCAAATTTGCAATGGTAATATGTTCCAAGTAGAGGCGACTTGGTAGTAAAGGGAAGAATTGAATATTCGTCACCTTGTAACCTGCTTTGTAGAGGGAAAACATAACAACATTTGATTAAGGGCTCTGCCCCGGGTTATCTAGAGAGAAATACAACCTAATCAGCTAGGTAAGATGGAGCAGTGCCATACATAACCTTAAAACTAAGTGCAAAGCTTAAACTGTGCCCTAGCGTGAACAGGTAACCGATGCAATTGAGCAAGTAGCAGAAAGGCAGAATCAAACTTGCCAGCAAAATATATTTATTTATTTATTTATTTGCATTTGTATCCCACATTTTCCCACATAGCAGTAGGCTCAATGTGGCTTACAGGTTCCGGAGAGGAGAGTACCAACTCCGGGAATATATACAGAGTGGAAAATAGATTAAAAGTAGGTGCAAGGAAGCTGATAAGGTTCCAGAAAAGAGGATAGTGACCATTGGGGGAGTCAGGGGAGGTCATTCCCGATTCCCTCTGGTGGTCTTATGGTCAGTTCGGGCACCTTTTCATGGCTTGGTCGTAAAAAAAAAAGGACCAAGTAAAGTCATCCAAGTGCTTGTCAGGGACGCCCTTCTTTTTTCCATAATGGGTCAAGGACGCCCATGTATTAGGCATGGCCAAGTCCCACCTTCGCTACGCCTCTGACACGCCCCTAGGAACTTTGGTCATCTCCACGATGGAAAGCATTTGGGGACGCCCAAAATCGGCTTTCGATTATGCCAGTTTGGACGACCCTGGGAGAAGGATACCCATCTTCCGATTTATGTCGAAAGATGGGTGTCCTTCTCTTTCGAAAATAAGCCTGTAAGCCAAATCAACAAGTTAAAGAGTGATAAATCACCTGGACTGGATAGTATACACTCCAGGGTACTGAAAGAACTCAAATATGAAATTGCTGATCTGCTGTTAGTGATCTGTAACCTGTTGTTAAAATTGTCCATAGTACCTGAAGATTGGAAGGTGGCCAATGTAATGCCAACTTTTAAAAAGGGTTCCGGGGTGATCCGGTAAGCCTGACTTCAGTGTCAGGCAAAATAGTGGAAACTATTATAAAGAATATAGGGTGTCTTTTACTAAGGTGCGCTCACGTTTTTAGCACTTGCTAAAATTGTGGGCACGCTAAACATTAGCGATGCCCATAAGAATGCATTGGCATTTCTAATGTTTTGCGCACCCACAATGTTCACATTTGCCAAAAACGTGAGCACGCCACAGTAAAAAACCCTCATAATTAGGGATCACGTGGACAAACATGTTTTAATGGGACAGAGTCTACATGGGTTCAGCAAAGGGAAGTCTTGCCTCACCAATTTGCTTCATTTCTTTGAAGGTGTGAATAAACATGTGGGAAAAGGTGAGCTGGTTGATGTAGTGTATCTGGATTTTCAGAAAGCTTTTGACAAAGTTCCTCATGAGATACTCCTGAGAAAATTAAAACGTTGTAAGATAGGAGGCAGCTTCCTTCTGTGGATTAGGAATTGGTTATTGCATAGAAAACAGAGGATTGGGTTAAATGGCCATTTTTCTCAATGGAGAAAAGTGAATAGTGGAGTGCCGCAGGGATCTGTACTGGGACTGGTGCTATTTAACCTATTCATAAATGATCTGGAAATTGGAACGACAAGTGAGGTGATTAAATTTGCAGATGACAGAAAGCTATTCAAAGTTGTCAAAACTATTCAAAGATGTGAAAATACAAGCTGTGATAAAGTCACATCCAGGATAGTTGGGTTAAGGCAGCTTCAGTCTGAACTACAAGTCCCAGAAGGCATTGCAGGCAAGGAGCCAGGGGGCGAGATGGAAAACCCGGACTGGACTCCTAGCTGCAATAAGGGAGGACAAGGGAATAAGCTGACAGGATGTGTAGATTGGCTGCCCCTAGGGGGAAAGAGAGCTAGGAAACCCTGTGTGCAGGAGCTCCTCATTAGGCTCATGCTCAACTCAGCTGCTTTGGGTGTGTAGAGACGCTAATGAGTGGAGAATGATTGGTTGTGAAGGCAGAAGCCAGGGATTGATTAGGCAGGTGGGAAGGAGTCTCAGCAGTTCAGTTCAGGGAGAGCAGCAAGGAAGGTGAGAAGCAGTTGTAGGCTGAAAACCCTTGGGCAGGGAGGTCCCTAAAGTACTGAAGTCTGAGAAGTATTTGTAGGCTGAAAACCCTTGGGCAGGGAGGTCCCTAAAGTACTGAAGTCTTGGAAGTATTTGCAGGCTGAAAATTCTTGGGTAAGAAGAAGTCCCTGAAGTATTGACCTTACTAGTGAAGCTGTTGCAGGGGGAATCCCTTGGGTGTGAGAAGTCCCTAAAATATGGAGCTTATTATGAGGGTGAAGAGAATAGAAAGTATAACTGCAGCTTTGTGATTTAACTATGATGATGAATTGAATGGACTGCTGCTGTTTGGAATTGGACTAATGTTTATGGTGCACTGGATAAAGAACCTAGACTAAAGCCGACTGTAGCCTATATTGAGTCCTGACATGTGCTAAGAGCCTTCTGCTTAAAGGGGACTACTGGCCACACCCTTTCAGGTGGCTTATAGGTGTTTAGGATTGATGGTGAATGCTGCTGTTGGAACTGTGTACTAGAAACCTGCATGGAATAAAGTCCTTGAGTTTGAAGTTACTGGTGAATATCTGTTTCTTCAGTGTACTGGGAGCCTGTGGTTAGAGGATATTGTTCTATTCCTGGCTGCACAAGAGAGGTGCCTGGTTACAAAGCACACTGTGAAAATTGCAGGAAGACCTTAGGAAACTGGAAGACTGGGCATCCAAATCGTAATATGAATAAATGCTAAGTGATGCACATTGGGAAGAATAATCCAAATCATAGTTACCTGATACTAGGGTCCAACCAATAAAAAGATTTAGGTGTCATTCTAGAGATAACGCTGAAATCTTCTGCCCAGTGTGTGGTGGCAGCCAAAGAATCTACAAATTCCTGAGTGATGTAGAATGGGTAAAAGTGAATCAATTTTTCACTCTTTCAAAAAAATACAAAGACTAGGGAACACTCAATGAAAATACTTTTAAAACAAATAGGAGGAAATATTTTTTTCACTCAAAGAATAGTTAAGCCCTGAAACTCATTGCCAGATGATGTGGTAAAAGCAGTTAGCGTATCTGGGTTTAAAAAAGGTTTGGACAAGTTCCTGGAGGAAAAGTCCATAGTCTGTTATTGAGATAGACATGGGGGAATGTTGGTGAGGAGGCTTTTTTTTAATCTTCTGATCTCTAATATAGTCTCTTTGATTGCTTGTTAACTTGTTTATTTTGTTTTATATTTATACCTCTATTTTAAACTATTTTGTTATAAATATTATGAAAGAGGATATAGAAAATCTGTGAATAAACTAAAGTAGCTTTTCTGTAATAGGCTGGTGTATGTAGACATTTTTTTTCAAGAGGTGAACCTCTTGTCACCTTTCCTTTTTTGGCACTTAAGAGCGTAACCCCCCCCCCCCCCCCCCAAACACACACACACACACACACTTTTACAAAACTGCGTGGTAATGCTGAATCAGCCCATTACCACACCGGCAGCTGCTAGCGCGGCTTTGTAAAATGGGGGGGGGGGGGGGTAAATTTGGCACTGCTTATTTTAGTTAGATTTGTTGACTTTGCAATTAATAATTACTTCCATAGACTATATTAGACTATATAACAAGAGCTCTGGTTTTGTAAGAAGGGATGTTCTGGAGATCCTAGAACCCTAGGTAAATGTATTTACATTATAGGGCTCTGACGGGGAAAATCAAAACAGCGTTAAGTATTGGTAAATAACCCTTTGTGGACTGGTTTGTGGCAGTCTATGATGAATTGATGATTCCGCTTCTGGCTTGCCTCTTTTTTGGTAGCTATAAATATTTGCATTACTCCCCTCCCCCCCAACACACACACACACATATTGCCGCAATAGCCCGTTTTAGGCAAGTTGCTATTCAACAAAATTCAAATACCCCCAGATATTCAGCCTCCAGAGCCTACAAAATACTAGGGATAAATTGACTCTGGTGTGCTTTATTCAAGAAATATTTTTTTCTGTGGACAGAGACATGGCAATCTGATTGACTGACCATGTTGGTATAATTTTTAAGGATCAATCATCTTGACCTTTTTCAGTCAATTCAAAGATGCTCTATAGAGTTCAGGACATTTTTTTATCCATGCTACTTTCATAGTCTCAAAGGAAGTAACTTCAAAGTTTTTCAAAGCTTTAAACAACCACTTTTTAATGACTAAAATTTGAATTCTTGCCATCTTTGAATAAAGAGCATCTAAGCATGTGAATCACCCATGAGTATTTTCCATTTGTTCCAGTCATGTCTGTCTTCACTAGATAAGTCTCTCAGGTAATTTAAAACACAAAACATAAAACAAAATCTGTTTCATAGCATGAAACTAGCAATTAATTGCCTGTTTTTGTTTCTTTCTAAACTCTCATTCTTGTTATCTCAAAGGCCAAACCCCACCCTTTACTCTCATCCACTGATGAACTATTCACGATTCTCCCAAATAGTTGACCATGGCAATGACGGCAGATAAGGACCAAAATGGCCCATCTAGTCTGTCTGGAAAAGTGGTTAGGTTTGTAATTGCTCCTCTGTGGAGGTTAGTACCTCCCTCTCCATATCTTCATTTAGGATTGTAACTGCAACTCCATGCTGTCAGTCACCCCCTTCGACTCCCTCCCCACCCGATCTTCTTAGAAATGCAGAAGTCATTTCACTGCTGTTCTGAACTGAATACCTTGATGCTTTACAAATCATTTTATTTTCTCTCTAATGTTTTGAAAAGGCATTCAATCTCACTTTCAGATTACTTGAAGCTGAAATGGAATGAACATTGAGTGCATGTATTGTGATTTTTTACTGTAGAAATGGTTTCATTTTGTGATGCACAAAAAAGCATCTACTTCGCCTGCTATTAGATTGTAAGCTCTTTGAGCAGGGACTGTCTCTCTTTGTTAAATTGTACAGCGCTGCGTAACCCTAGTAGCGCTCTAGAAATGTTAAGTAGTAGTAGTAGTACTATATAATTCTAAATCAAATATTATGTACATTGGAAGATAAGCAAAGAATGTATATCAAAATTATCTATATTGACATAGTATAAAAATACTGCCAGCTGGCACAATGCAAAAAACAGAGCCTGTTTCACGATTTTACGTATAATGCATAGGCGTAGTTTGTTTCATTTAGGGGGGAAGGGTGGGTTGTGACACATTAGCATACTCATTTGCATATATACATCTCATACATATTCATTATGGTTATCTCAAAAAATAGACCAGATAGGAACCCAGTTTATTGTACAGTGAAGATTTATTTTTCATTGAAATGAGCTAGCACCAAGGGAAGTTTGTCTCATAGTGCCCCACACTCACATCCACATGAATTAGCAGGGGGAGCGCACACTGTCACTCTTCCCTTCCCCTCACTCTCCAAAGCCCTGCTCGTTCTTTCTTTCTTCCTCTTCCCTCCTTTAGCCAGCATTCTCTCTTCCACCAGTACTCCAGTATTTTCCCCATTCACCATAACATGCCAGTGTGGACCTTTAGAAATACACAGGCTTTAATAGAAATGCTGTATTGGGGAGGCAAAATGGCTGACAGTGACAGCACGTAGTTTCTTATCTTCCAGAATAACATTTTTTAGTTTGCTTAGTTTTGTGTATTCCATAACAGTTATTGGAATGAACCTCACTCTTTACCTTGCCAGGAGCTCTCATACTTTCAGATGTACTGTTAATGCTCATCTCAACACTTCATTGTGTCAAAAACATCCTACTTGAGAAGTTTATAGGGTGTAACATCGACAAGCAACATATCTAAGTGTAGATGTTGCTTGTCGATGATACATCGTACAAATTTCTGAAGGAAGCTAACACAATTAGAAGGTTGAGATGAGCATTAACAGTACACCAGTTTACCATGTCACTATTTGGAAAACACTTCCTTGAACATCAATACACCTCCTACTGAGAAAACAGAACAATCTGGACTTTTACAAAACCCTAGGTGGAAAATATACCCCAGCAGAACACGAACACCACACCAAAAAAAGGGACTCGGCAACCCCACCCTTCATGAGAGACTCCTGCGAAAATTTAAAAAGTCTTGGGATAGGAGGCAATGTCCTTCTGTGGATTAGGAATTGGTCACTGGACAGAAAACAGAGGGTAGCGTTAAATGGCCACTTTTCTCAAGGGAGGAGGGTGAATAGTGGAGTTCTGCATGATCTGGATCTGTACTGGGCCTGGTGCTATTTAACATATTTATAAATGATCTTGAAATTAGAACAACAAGTAAGGCGATTAAATTTGCAGATTACAGAAAACAATTGAAAGTTGTCAAAACACGTGCGAACTGTGAAAAACTTTAGGAAGATCTAGGAAACAGGAAGACTGGGCAACCAAATAGCAGATGAAATGTAATGTGGACAAATGCTAAGTGATGCATATTGGTAAGAATAACCTGAATCATACATACCTGATGCTAGGGTTCACTTTAAGAGTCAGCACCCAAGAAAAAGAGCTAGGTGTCATTGTAGATAATACTCTGTGGGATGGCACCAAAAAAGCAAATAGGATGCTAGAAATTATTAGGAAAGGGATGGTAAATAAGACCAAGAATATTATTATGCCTCTATTGCTCTATGATGCAACCTCACCTTGAGTATTGCATTCAATTCTGGTCAACATATCTCAAAAAAGATATGGAGGGGCATAATCGAAAGGGGCGCCCACGTTTTCCTGAGGACGTCCTCGCAGGACGTCCAGGTGAAGGGGAGGGGAAACCCGTATTATCGAAACAAGATGGGCGTCCATCTTTTGTTTCGATAATACGGTCAGGGACACCCAAATCTTAACATTTAGGTCATCCCTAGAGATGGTCGTCCTTAGACTTGGTCGTTTCTGATTTTTGGCGATAATGGAAACTAAGGACGCCCATCTCAGAAATGACCAAATGCAAGCCCTTTGGTCATGGGTGGAGCCAGCATTCGTAGTGCACTGGTCCCTCTGACATGCCAGGACACCAACCGGGCACCCTAGGGGGCATTGCAGTGTACTTCAGAAAAAGCTCCCAGGTACATAGCTCCCTTACCTTGTGTGCTGAGCCCACCAACCCCTCCCCCAACCCCACTCCCCACAACTGTACACAACTACCATGGCCCTTATGGGTGAAGGGGGGCACCTAGATGTGGGTATAGTGGGTTTCTGGTGGGTTTTGAAGGGCTCACATTTACCACCACAAGTGAAAGTGCTAAACCCCTACGAGAAAAGCTACACTGGCTCCCACTTAAAGAGCGTATCATGTTCAAAATATGTACCCTAGTTCACAAAATCATTCACGGAGACGCCCCAGCCTACATGTCAGACCTGATAGACTTACCACCCAGGAATGCCAAAAAATCATTCCGCACATTCCTTAATCTTCACTTCCCCAACTGTAAAGGTCTAAAATACAAGCTAACACATGTGTCGAACGTTTCCTACCTGAGTACACAATTCTGGAATGCGCTGCCGCGCAACTTAAAAACGATCTATGAACTAACTAACTTCCGCAAACTACTGAAGACCCAACTCTTTAATAAGGCATACCACAAAGATCAACAAATGTGAATTCCTATACATATATCCAGAACTGTCTTACACTACTTGCTTGTTAAACTACTATCATGTTCTATCATTATCATTATCCTTCTGTAATACCAAATGTATATTTTCTTATACATTTCCACCATTCATGATGTATTGTAAGCCACATTGAGCCTGCAAAGAGGTGGGAAAATGTGGGATACAAATGCAACAAATAAATAACAGGTAGAGGGGATGGGCCTGGGTCCGCCTGCCTGAAGTGCTCTGCACCCACTAAAACTGCTCCAGGGACTTACATACTGTTGTCATGGAGCTGGGTATGATATTTGAGGCTGGCATAGATGCTGGCAAAAAATATTTTTAACATTTGTTTTGAGGGTGGGAGGGGGTAAGGGGAGGTCATCTCCGATTCCCTATGGTGGTCATCTGGTCAGTTCGGGCACCTTTTTGTGGCTTGGTCATAAGAAAAAAAGGACCAGGTAAAGTCGTCCAAGTGTTCATCAGGGACGCCCTTTTTTCTTCCATTATGGGTCGAGGACGCCCATGTATTAGGCACTCCCAAGTCCCACCTTCACTACGCCTCCAACACGCCCCCAGGAACTTTGGTCATCCCCACAACGGAAAGCAGTTGGGGATGCCCAAAATCGGCTTTCCATTATACCGATTTGGGTGACCCTGTGAGAAGGATGCCCATCTTGTGATTTGTGTCGAAAGATGGGCGCCCTTCTCTTTTGAAAATAAGCCTGATTGCGTAATTAGAAAAGGTTCAAAGAAGAGCGACCAAAATGATAAAGGGGATGGAACTCCTCTCCCATGAGGAAAGGCTAAAGAGGTTAGGGCTCTTCAGCTTGGAAAAGAGACAGATAAGGGGAGATATGATTGAGGTCTACAAAATCCTGAGTGGTGTAGAACGAGTAAAAGTGAATTGATTTTTCACTCTTTCAAAAAGTACAAAGACTAGGGGACACTCAATGAAATTACATGGAAATACTTTTAAAATAAATAGGGGGAAATATTTTTTCACTCAAAGAATAGTTAAGCTCTAGAACTCATTGCTGGTAACAGCAGTTAATGTAGCTGGGTTTAAAAAAGTGTTGGACAAGTTCCAGGAGGAAAAGTCCATAGTCTGCTATTGAGAGAAACATGGGGGAAGCCACTGTTTTCCCTGGGATTGGTAGCATGGAATGTTGCTACTATTTGGGTTTCTGCCGGGTACTTATGACCTGGATTGGCCACTGTTGGAAACAGATTATCGGGCTAGATGGACCACTGGTCAGACCTAGTATGGCTAATGTCCTTATGTTTATCGCTTATCGTTTATTAGTTTACTATACTGTCTCTCTTGCAAGGCAAATCAGAATGGTTTACAATGACTGACTATCATACATAGAATGAAGGAAATCCATACAGTGATAGGAAAGTAAAAACAAAGTACATTCAAATTAACAAGAACATACAATTCTAAAATAAAAATTACAAAGGAATGTCTCCACAACATAAGTCAACATTCCTGCATCATGCTAAATTTCTACATTGCAGGATATCCACAAAGTCTCACATTTTGTTGAACGTTGCATCATCGGGAGCCAAATGCTAATTGAAAGAAATGTGTTTTCAGCATGGTATGGAATAGCCTATATGATTTTTCTAGTCATATGTAACTTGTCTTGAGCTACTACTGAAAACAATATAATCAATTCAAATCAAAAATGCACTATCAGACATTTCTTAAAGTAATACAAAACCCTTTAAGTGTCACTCAGGAATTATAGAGCAATTCTACCATACCATAATAGCGCTAATTTCCAGGAGTCGCGCAACAAGGGCCTACCTAAGAAAAGGTTGCACTGTAAACATTGTGGTGGGCACTGGAACATAAACACACTTATTGGAAAAATAAACAAGCCAGATTAGTACAGATTGATCCTGCACAGACATTCGTTGCTAACAGAATAGCTGGTCCCTTCATACATGCAGAATGTAGGTAGACCCTCACCAAATATAGAATAAGCAACTACAAACTAAAAATAGAAATATAAAGACAAAAAATAAATTAAACTCCCAATAAACCAGACTTTGCACACAATACAACACCAGAGAAACAATAGTGTGTGTCCCTCTATACTATACAAAATAGAAAAATAGCAGGTGTAAATTTCAATACCTGATCTATTCCAAATACTACATTACAAATTAAGGGCCTTGTTTACTAAGCTGTGCTAGAGGCATGCTAGTGTTTTTAGCATGCGCTAAGTATTAGTGTGCGCTAACCGTGTAGATGCCCATAATATTCCTATGGGCATCTACATGGTTAGCATGCGCTAAAAACGCTAGCGCACCTTAGTAAACAGGGCCTTAAATATAGTATACTGTCCTATACTGGAAGAGGGAAGTTTTAGCCTCTGAAAGCTAACTGACAATTGTAATAACTTAGTCCAATCAACAGCTAGATCCTACTTTACATTTTTTTTTATATTTGTAATGTACTGTTTGGAAAATGTCAGTTTTTGACATTTATACCTGCAATTTTTATATTTTCCACAGTACAGGTTGACATACGCGTTAGGAGTTACGGATCAAGAAAGGGATCTGGGTGTCGTCGTCGATGATACGCTGAAACCTTCTGCTCAGTGTGCTGCTGCGGCTAGGAAAGCGAATAGAATGTTGGGTGTTATTAGGAAGGGTATGGAGTCCAGGTGTGCGGATGTTATAATGCCGTTGTATCGCTCCATGGTGCGACCGCACCTGGAGTATTGTGTTCAGTACTGGTCTCCGTATCTCAAAAAAGATATAGTAGAATTGGAAAAGGTACAGCGAAGGGCGACGAAAATGATAGTGGGGATGGGACGACTTTCCTATGAAGAGAGGCTGAGAAGGCTAGGGATTTTCAGCTTGGAGAAGAGACGGCTGAGGGGAGATATGATAGAAGTGTATAAAATAATGAGTGGAATGGATCGGGTGGATGTGAAGCGACTGTTCACGCTATCCAAAAATACTAGGACTAGAGGGCATGAGTTGAAGCTACAGTGTGGTAAATTTAAAACGAATCGGAGAAAATTTTTCTTCACCCAACGTGTAATTAGACTCTGGAATTCGTTGCCGGAGAACGTGGTACGGGCGGTTAGCTTGACGGAGTTTAAAAAGGGGTTAGATAGATTCCTAAAGGACAAGTCCATAGACCGCTATTAAATGGACTTGGAAAAATTCCGCATTTTTAGGTATAACTTGTCTGGAATGTTTTTACGTTTGGGGAGCGTGCCAGGTGCCCTTGACCTGGATTGGCCACTGTCTGTGACAGGATGCTGGGCTAGATGGACCTTTGGTCTTTCCCAGTATGGCACTACTTATGTACTTATGTACTTATATGTACGTCACTGTTTCTCTTTCTATGGTGTTGAATTGTATGCCGAGTATGGCTTTGTAAGGGTTCAGTTTAATTTTTGTCTCCATATTTATTTTATTTTTATTTATTAACCTTTAGAGAAGAGTGACACAGCTGTGACACTACTTTAGCCATTTAAAATAAAATTCTTTTTTCTGCCTGTGTGGTCTGGTCATTTCGGGGCTCTTGTGGAGTGAAGGAGTAACCTAGTGGTTAGTGCAGTGGACCTTGATCGTGGGGAACTGAGTTCAATTCCCACTGCAGCTCCTTGTGACTCTGGGCAAGTCACTTAACCCTCCATTGCCCCTGGTACAAAATAAGTACCTGAATATATGTAAACCGCTTTGAATGTAGTTGCAAAACAAAAACCTCAGAAAGGCGGTATATCAAGTCCCATTTCCTATTTGAGATTCTACATGGAATGTTGCTACTATTGGAGATTCTAGATGGAATGTTGCTACTATTGAGATTCTGTTGCTACTATTAGAGATTCTACATGGAATGTTGCTATTCCACTAGCAACATTCCATGTAAAAGCCTGCCCTTGCAGATCAGCAATGCGGCTGCGCAGGCTTCCGTTTCTGTGAGTCTGACGTGCAGGACGACAGACTCACAGAAACAGAAGCCTGCGCGGTCGCATTGCTGATCTGCAAGGGCAGGCTTCTACATGGAATGTTGCTAGTGGAGGAGTAGCCTAGTGGTTAGTGCAGTGGACTTTGATCCTGGGGAACTGAGTTCAATTCCCACTGCAGCTCCTTGTGAATCTGGGCAAGCCACGTAACCCTCCATTGCCCCTGGTACAAAAGAAGTACCTGAATATATGTAAACCACTTTGAAAGTAGTTGCAAAAACCTCAGAAAGGCAGTATACCAAGTCCCATCTCCCTTTCCCTTTTACCAACCGGCAGTGAAAAATGGCCCGCAAAAATGTTGGCACATAGGATTGTGGCACACCAAGGCCACTTTTTACTCTGGTGGGTGGGAAAGACTTTTTTTTTCTGCGTTGTTAATGGCTGTGTGCTAATATCAAAATTAGTGTGTGGCCATTTATTGCCTGAGTCCCTACCGCCACTTGTTTAGTGGGCTGTAAGGGCTCATGTACTAACCTGGCATTAATTAGGCAGCGCATAGCAATGTGTCCCCACTGTCCGATTACTGCTGGAACACCTACTCCCCATCCTTATGCTAGAAAATAAAAATTAGTTTCTCACACAGGAAATGATGCATGGCAAACTCAGAACTACCACTGAGAGCCTGGGCACACTCAGCAGCAGTGCTGTTTTGCTGCATGTTACCCACATGGTAGCCCTACCGCCCTTTTGTAAAAGGGTCTCTTAATTTTTCTAATCATGTTGATTTCAGTCTCTAGTTTCTGCCTTCCTCTGTCTCTTTTTAACTCTCTTGCCAGGGTTTCCTGTCCATTTGTCGTCTTCTGCCTTCTTCTTCATTACATCTTTTCCTTTCAGTTTCTTCTTCTCCTCCATTACATCTTTTCCTTTCAGTTTCTTCCATTTATTTTTCTGCCTCTCTGTCCAGATTTCATTATTACTACCCAGTCTTCAGTTTTCCTCTTCTTACTGCATCTACCTACAAGTTTCCATCTCTTTCCCTTACCCTGGCCTTACTATTCTCCTTCTTCATTTCCCCCAGACTTTCACTAACTGTTCTCTTCTCCTTCCATCCTCTCTCTTTCCCCATTCTATCCCACATCTCCTTTTATTCCCTTTCACATGTCCTTCATCCCCTCTCTCCCCCTATTCTCCTCCCTCTCTCACCCCGTCATCCAGTGACTCCACTCTCTTCCTCCCCCTTCCATCCAGTGTCTCCCCTTCCCCTTTCCATCTAGCATCTCCCTCTCTTGCCCCTTTGTCTTCACCCTTCCACCCACTGTTTCCTCATTCTATCTCCTATTCCATTCAGTGTCTCTGCTTTTCCATCCAGTGTCTCCCCTTCCCCCTTCCATCTAGTGTCTCCCCCTTTCCATCCAGAATCTCCTCTCCCCCTTCCCCACTACAGCCATCCAGGATCGCTTCTCTCCCCATCCCCCATTCTTCCCTCCCCTGCCCCACCCCACCTCAGTGATTCATGATCTTCTCTGTCTCTCTCTTATGCCCCCATCATCCAACTCACCCCTCTGTCTCTATAACCCCTCCCCACCATCCAACATCGCATTTCTTTCTTCCTTCCCCATCTTTCTATTTCTACCATCTCCTAGTCATTCATTTGAACCTTCTGGCTGCTTTCCGCGGTGTCCTGGAGGAACCACACGCATCCTTTCCCTGACCTGTCTCTCACTCACTTGTTTTGCCCCATCCCCTTTGCTGCCTTGTGGCTGCAAACAAATCAAAACCATGCATGGATCTGTAATCCTTGGTGTGCCACTGCTGGCTTGCCTCCTCATCTTCCCTCCTGAAACAGGAAGTTACATCATGATGAAAGGTGAAGGGAAACTAGCAATGGTACACACAGGGTTACGGCCCCATGTATGATTTCATTTTGTATGTAGCTATGGAGTAGCTGCAGGAGGGGAACAAATGAATGAGAGGCAGGGAAGGAAAGTTCTCAGTTCCTCTAAGCTGCCACTGAGTCCATAAAGAAGCAGCCGAGATGAGTATCTAGTGGTTGGGGCCATGAAGGCTTATATGAAGCACCTGGTAAGGGCAACTTATTCCCCCCCCCCCCCCCAAAAAAAAAAAAACTATGCCCATGGAATAATGGTATATCATATACTCTTATCAACTCCGGTCTACCTGATGCTTTTGGCACTGTTGATCAACACCTACTCCTACTCCTTGATAGGCTATCCACACTTGGATTTCAGGGCTCTATTCTTTCTTGGTTTTCTTCTTATCTCTCCTATCACACTTTTAGTATATGCTCTGGTGGTTCTCTTCCACTTCTATCCCACTTTCACTTGATGTACCTCAAGGCTTTGTCTTGGGACCTCTTCTTTTCTCTTGTAAGTCAATAAGAGGAGTTTGAACTGTAGGCAGAAATGGATAGGGAGCCAATGAAGTGGCTTGAGGAGAGGGCTAATATGAACATAGCGACACTGGCGAAATATAAATCATGCAGCAGAATTTTGAACAGATTGAAGGGGAGATAGATGGCTTAGTGGGAGACCTGTGAGAAGCAAGTTGCAATAGTCTAAGCGAGAGGTGATGAGTGTGGATAAGGGTTCTGGTAGTGTGCTCTGAAAGGAAAGGATGAATTTTGGTGAAATATAGAGAAAGAAGTGACAGGATTTAGCAATCTGTGTGAGAAGAGAAAGGAGTCAAAGATGTCCCCATGGTTACAAGCTGATGAGACAGGGAGGATGAGAGTGTTATCTACAGAGGAGAGGTTGGTTTGGGGGAAAGATAAGAAACTCAGTCTTGGTCATGTTTAGTTTCAGATGGCAGTGAGACATCCAGGCAGCAATGTCAGCCAGGCAAGCTGATACTTTGGCCTAGATTCCTGCTGAAAATCCTGGTGTGGAGAGGTAGATCTGGGAGTCATCAGCATAAAGGTGATAATGAAAACCATGGGATGAGATCAGAGTACCAAGGGAAGAAGTATAGATGGAAAAAAGAAGAGGTCCTAGGACAGATCCCTGACGTACACCAACTGATAGTGGGATAGAAGTGGAGAAGGATCCACGAGAGTATACACTAAAAATACAATGGGAGAGATAAGAAGAAAACCACGAAAGAGCAGAGCCCTGAAATCCAAGTGAGGACAGCGTATCAAAGAGTAGGCAGTGCTCAACAGTGTCAAAAGCAGCAGATAGATCGAGAAGGATGAGAATAGAATAGAGACTTTTGGATCTGGCCAGCAACAGGTCATAGGAGACTTTAGCAAGTGCTGTTTCAGTTGAATGAAGAGGGCAAAAGCCAAATTGAAGTGGATCAAGAATAGCTTGAGATGAAAGAAAGTCAAGACAAAGGCTGTGAACAGCCTGTTCAAGTATTTTGGATAGGAAAGGAAGAAGTGAGATGGGGGCGATACTTGTAAGGTCCAATGAAGGTATTTTGAGGAGTGGTATGACTACAGCATGTTTGAAGGCATCAGGAACAGACACAGTGAAAAGTGAACGATTGAGGATATGACAGATAAAAGGGATAACAGTAGGGGAGAGAGTGCTAAGTAGATGGGTAGGAATAGGATCAGAGGAACAAGTGGTTAGTTTCGAGGAGGAAAGAAAATTTGCAGTTTCCTCATCAGTGATTTCAGAAGAGGTAGGGGTTGAAGGAGGGTTGAGAGACTGGACTAAGGGAAGGAGAGGCGGAGGTGACTTGGTTGAGAATTCAAGTTTAATCTTGTGAACCTTATCATGAAAGTACTCAGCCAGAGTCTGTGGAGAAAGTGAAGGGGGAGTTGGAGGTGAAGGCACTTTGAGGAGAGAGTTCAGTGTGGCAAAGAGACATTGAAGGTTTGAGCCAAGAGAATTTGTCAACTGTATGTAGTAGTCCTGTTTGGCAAGTGAAAGAGCAGACTGGAAGGAGGTCATCAAGAATTTGAAATGTATGAAGTCAGCATGGGCACTAGATTTCAGCCAAAGGTGTTCGGCAAAGTGGGCACTGGAATGGAGAATGGGAGGAGTGACAGTCTCCAGAGGAAAGAACAGTATTATAGGAAGAGAGAGCCTCACTGACAGACTTGGATAACATAGTGGTTGAAAAGAGATTTGAAACACTGGAAGATAGAGTAGAAGGGTCAACAGCCTGAAGATTCCTAAATGTATTGGTTGAGATTGGACAGGACTGGGGGGAGGGTGTTTAAGTGTGATTGGATGGGACTGGGGGGAGGGTGTTTAAGTGTGAAAGTTATCAGATGATGGTCAGAGAGGGAAAGAGCTGAGGCAGAAAAACTGGAGAATAAGCAGTTTGAAAAGATAAGATCAAGACAGTGGCCATACTGGAGAGTGGGGATAGTGGAGCACAATTGAAGATTGAAAAAGGATGTTAAAAGCGAGAAACTGAGAAACATAAGGGTCAGAGGGATCATTAGCATGAATGTTAAAAGAAGGAGATGAAGGTTCAAGAAATAAGGAAAGGCAGGATTCAAAGTCAGTGAGAAAGGAAGAAAGGGACTTATCAGGGGGTCGATAAATGGCTGCTACTTGGAGAAGCAGAGGAGTGAATAAACAGATGGATTGGACTTTGATGGAAAAAAAAGCAATGAGACTGAGGTGGAAGAAGAGGTTGAAATCTTTAGGAGAGTGAAAATAGCAGCCCAACACCACCTCCCTGGCCAACTGGGTGAGGAGTATGGGAGAAAAAGTAACCTCCATGACACAGGGCCGCGGCTGAAGCAGAGTCTTCAAGGCAAAGCCAAGTCTCAGTTAGGGCAAGGAGATGGAGAGTACGAGAGATAAAGAGGTCATGAATGTAGGAAAGTTTGTTGCAGACAGAGCAGGCATTCCACAGAGCACATGCAGGGAAGAAGAGAGGAGGAGAGGAATAGAAATTAGATTGGAGACATTAGTGTGACCTGCACAAATAAGATGAGAACTGATGTGGAGGACCAGGATTGGGATTGATATCCCCAGTGGAGAGCAGGAGAAGGAGCAAGAAAGAACGGAGAAGAGTAGGAGAGGCATGACAACAGCGCCGAAGGTGAGATGTACTCAGATAGAATGGAAATGGTTGAATGGAAGGAAGGAAATGTTGAAGGTTGAGAGCTGAGAAGAAGGAAGAAGACAAAAGAGATGGTGAGATGATGAAAGCAGAATGTGTTCCTGCAGTATACAGTGGTATCAGATGGAGAAAGAGATTTGGATGGGACAGTACCAAGAAGAGAAAGTGTACTGGAGCCATGAGTAACTGGGAGAAAATACAAAGTGTATAGAGAAAATGCTTCGGATCAGAGTGGACCTGGGAGTCACCCCGGCGAAGGCTGTGAGGATATGCAGATGGGATGCAAGTCCTCCACAGCACCTGGAAGGCAGCTGGTGGGAGTGCTGGACACCTGGAGCAAAGGCCCTGAGCGAGCTGAAGTAGACCTGGGAGTCACCCCGGAGAAAGCTGTGAGTATATGCAGATAGGCTGCAAGTGCTCCACAGCAGTATAAAGTGGCCTTAGCATGCACTTAAGTAGTTTTTTCCAATGCACTAAGACCACTTGTACTGTAGCAGTAAAATGGCTGATTTGCCATTTTTCAATTAAGGGCCATTAGCATGAGGCCATTAAAAATTATTAGTGCATGAGCCCTTACTAGCACTTTATTTTGTAGGCGGTAAGTTGGTAAGGAATCACGTGCTAATTCTGTGCTAATCAGCGCACAGTAATGTAGCTGTACTAACTGATTAACACAGAAACACTCACTCTGCACCCTCAGACATGCCCCTTCCATAATAAAATAAAATATACTTTTTTAGTGCACAGTTTGCAAGGGATCATGAAATTACCACAACACCTGACTGTGTCCTGTGGTTAGCCATTTTAATTTGCAGTAAGCATTCACTAGCACTTATCAAAACTTAGTAAAAGGATCCCTTAGGGTCCCTTTTACTAAGGTGCACTACCATGTTTAGCATGCACTAAAAATTTGTGTGCACTAACCATGTAGATGCCTATAGGAATATTATGGATGTCAACATTGTTAGCACATGCTAAAAATGCTAGCGCACCTTTGTAAAAGACCCCCTTAGTTATTAATTCCCGAGGTGCTGGTGCTGCTGCAAAAAAAAAAAAAGTTACTTTGTAGAGTGGGGGTGGGCAGATTAAAAGGGGGTGACAAAGGCTTACTTGGACTCCTGCCCCAAGGTGCCTCCCAGTGGCGATCCTAGGTCAGCTGCCACCGGGGGCGGATTTCCGCTGCACCCCCCCCCCCCCCAGGGTGCAGCAGCGTCCGTCCCCCCAGGGTGCAGCATGACACACACCCCCGGCGCATCAATCCCCCCTCCCTGGCACAATGACACCCCCTCTCTTGCGCATCAAGCCCCCCCCCCCCCCGGTGCATTCTTGGCTGCTGGAGAGTGCAGAGAGCAGTCGCGCGCCTGTCGGCTCCTCTGGCTCCCTGCTCTCTCTGCCCTGGAACAGGAAGTAACCTGTTCCGGGGCAGAGGGAGCAGGGAACCAGTGGAGTCGACAGGTGCACGGCTGCTCTCTGCACCCTCCAATAGCGTGCACCCGGGGGCAGACCGCCCCCACCGCCCCGCCCTTGCTACGCCACTGCTGCCTCCAAGTCCTGGTGGTTAGTGAGCCCAAACGCCCCTCTCACCTGCCTTAAGAGGCATAAAAGTTTAAAACTCCCTTCTGACAAAGCTCTGATTGGTCCATCCCCAGTTCCTCCCCCCAATTGATCCCTTACCACTGGAACTCTAACTCATTCCAAGTGATCCAGAGGGCCTCCAGTCACTATTGTCCTGTCAGCTGATGCTTCAAAAATGGTGCCCCAAATTAGAAAAACAAAATAGCCGGATAACAAAGGCAGAAAAAAAGAATTTTATTTTTTGTTTAGGATAAAGTGGTGCGGTAGCTCTGTTAATAAATGTTAATAAATAGAAATGGAAATGGAAATAAGGTGATATCTTTTTTTATTTTATTTTTATTCAAATATTATTTTGCATCCAACAAAGAACTGAATGTCAGGAAATCAGAACTATCAAAAGGAAATAATACAGAAATCATCAGTCATTGAACACTAAGAAATATTGCTTCTGGTAATTAGTCCACAACAACAAAGAAAGGAAACAAATTAAAGAGGAAAAAAAGAAAACTAAATGAAATGAAGCTGGATGAAAGCATCCCAGTGAGACCGGCTAGTATAAGCTTTTAAATTTTAAACACAAACAGAGTTAACCTACGTCAACCCTCTTTAGCAGCTAAGAAATTTTCTAATTGTTTAGGATCAAAGAACAAATAAGTTTATCCATAGAACAAGACAAAAAGGAAGAACAGGTTCCTCACAAAGAAATCAATTCAAAATGCGGGCATTACATCGACATGCATCTAAGTGTACACACTGCATCCTTTTCACTGGAGTTCATGTGCCAATGTGATTTTTATAGAACCATCAGCTTTGGCGACTCCTGATGCAGGCAATTCTGCCCAAACACAGCTGTGTCAAGTCTTTGATCTCTACTTTATGGTTGTATGACTGAGATTTGGTTGTGTTGGACATTCAATAAATTCATTATATTCCATTGGAAGTCTTTGAATTCCATCTTTTCCGTTGTACTTCCTTGGCCATTGTGTGGACTTCCTTGCTACATTTTGCATGAAATATCTACAGGGAAACTTTATATTTCAACATTTTAATTAATGAATTCTCAAAGCATACACACCAACAAAGAAGCATAGAGAGAGTCAAATATGAGAGAGTGCATAATAGGACCAAATGGTTAAATCAGTCATCACTTTAAACCATTTTATCTCCCCTCCCACCCACCCCCCCATAACAGTCAATATCTAAATATCTAAAGACCAACTATAGGTCAACATCCACCTACTTTAGCCAGCATATAATACCAACAAATACTAGGACTGTATACCTTCCCTCCCTCCCCCCTTTCCCCCTCGTCCCTGCCCCCCTTTTTAAGCACCCCCCCCCCCCCCTCTTGCAATCATTAAAGGTCTGTTCCACCAATAGACAGTGTCTGTCCATGGAAGAAGCCTTCCAAGCTTCCAGCGTTACTGATAAATCATATGGGAAATTTTAGACACTTACAATTCCCCATCTAGGCATATGGACACTATACCGCATTACAGTCATGCAAAAGCATCCATACCCCTTACTAACACCTACCTTACCCTATCCTATACCCCCCACCCCCATATATATTACTTGTTGAGCATGCTATATCGAGGCCTAGTTTGTCTTGGAGACAAAGCTACTATATATGGTTCCCAAATTGACCAGAATTTTTTCGCATGCTTTGGAGTCCAAATTTTGAAGTGCATTTCTCCAAGATCAGAAGTTGGGAGCCGAGCTCTGCGTCCAGCATTGCAGTATGCATTTCTTTCCCACCACACATGCTTTGTAAACAAATAGTCGTTCACTCTTTGAAAGGGTGGCACTGTCTTCTATCAAAGACGCACATAAACTCTACCAACTCGTGAATAAACTAATAGACACCACACCAATCACCACAACTAGCACAGACACCCCATCGGCAGACCAACTTGCCAAATACTTCAATGAGAAAATTATAAAACTCTGATCCACATTACCACTCAATACCACTGATCACGAAAAATTCATGGACTGCCTGGACCCTACTCCCGGTGAATACCCAGCAGACAGAACCTGGAATGACTTCGAATTGCTAACCGAAGATACCATCATTCAAGCACTCAACAAATTCTCCAAAACCCACTCCAAACTGGATATTTGCCCCAGTAGCCTAATAAGATGCGCCCCCAAATGCTTCATAACAGTCCTTACATCACACCTGAACTACATGTTACAACACGGACTTTTCCCCAAGGACAAAGGAAATATATTACTTACACCCATACCCAAAGACTTAAAGAAAAAATTAAATGACACAGCCAACTATCGACCAGTAGCATCCATCCCCCTGATAGTAAAACTAATGGAAAGTATGGTAACCAAACAACTCACCAATTACCTAAACAAATTCACAATACTACATGAATCACAATCAGGATTTCGATCCAACCATAGTACTGAAACAGTGCTAACCACTCTCATAACCAAATTTAAACAACTAATTGCAACTGGAAACAATGTGCTACTCCTACAATTTGATATGTTCGACATGGTCAGCCACCAAATACTCCCGAACATCCTAGACTACTTCGGGATTGGAGGAAACGTACTAAGGTGGTTTAAAGGTTTCTTAACAGCAAGATCTTATCAAGTGATTTCAAACTCAAAAACGTCAGCACCATGGAAACCTGAATGTGGAGTACCACAAGGATCACAGCTCTCACCAACCCTTTTTAACTTAATGATGACAACTTTAGCCAAATCGTTATCCAACCAAGGACTCAACCCATACATCTATGCTGATGATGTCACGATATACATCCCGTTCAAACAAGACATAACCAAAATAACAAATGAAATCACACACAGCCTCCAAATAATGAACTCATGGGCGGACGCATTCCAACTAAAGCTAAATGCAGAAAAAACACAATGTCTCATCTTGTCCTCACAATATAACACAAACAAACCCGATACCATAAACACCCCAGACTACACACTTCTGGTCTCAGAGAGCCTGAAAATTCTGGGAGTCACAATTGACCAAAATCTCACACTTGAAGACCATGCGAACAATACAGCAAAGAAAATGTTCTACTCAATGTGGAAACTTAAAAGAATCAAACCTTTCTTCCCAAGGAAAGTATTCCGCAGCCTAGTACAATCAATGGTGCTAAGTCATCTATGCCGGATGCCATTTATGCCGGATGCAAAGAACAAATCATTAAGAAGCTTCAAACCGCTCAGAACACAGCAGCCAGACTCATATTTGGGAAAGCGAAATACGAAAGTGCCAAACCCCTAAGAGAAAAACTACACTGGCCCCCACTAAAAGAACAAACTATGTTCAAAGTCTGCACCCTGGTCCACAAAATCGTCTACGGGGAAGCCCCGACCTACATGTCAGACCTTATAGACTTGCCTACTTGGAACGCAAAAAGATCATCACGTATATTCCTCAATCTCCACTATCCTAACTGTAAAGAGCTAAAATATAAATCCACATACGTGACCAGTTTCTCATACATCTGCACACAGCTATGGAATGCACTACCGAAGGCCATAAAAACAACGCAAGACCTAGCCATCTTCCGAAGGCTACTGAAAACAGATCTCTTCAAGAAGGCATACCATAAACACTCATCTTAAATATTAAATAATAACATTAAACATGACCTATACAAAACCGAACTTTTATCACATGACTGACTAAACACTCTGTTATTAATGATCTAGCATTACCACTTTAAACCTTATGTTGAATAGGGTCTTTCTACAGTCAATGACCTAATGTATATTACAATCCAATGTGTTACTCAGGAACCTTCACACAATACCATAATGTATTCTTCTTTAGCATGCATGTATATACATGGTATATATATATACCATGATCTGTTCCATATATATATTATGTTCCATGTATGTTACCATGTATGTATGCACCTTAACGCAATACCATTTGTGATTCTGTAACCCGGAAATGGCAACCGCCATTACGGCAAATGTAAGCCACATTGAGCCTGCAAATTGGTGGGGAAAATGTGGGATACAAATGCTATAAATAAATAAATTAAATAAATCTGTCCAAGTATTAGACTGATAGGAGTAGCAATTATACGCTTATGCAACAATTGCTCCCAATATCTAATCAACTGAGTCCAAAACAATTGTATAGCCGGACAGTACCACACTGCATGTGCTAAAGTAGCAGTGGAGCTACCACATTTGATACAAATTTATGTGTCTAAGCATCCAGCATAATACGCTTGTTTAGGGGAAAATAGGATCTGGTAAGAACCCTATATTGACATTCTCTATAATTTGTGCTATATATATATCTCATCTGAATTAGCCGCAAAATACCTTCTTCACTCAAAGAGTACCCAATGTTCACTCGCCATCTCAACCTCAGGTCAGTGAAATCTTTGTTTGGAGCAGCTAAGATTAAAGCTTTATGTACTGTAGCCACCGATATAGAGGTTTGACTAGACGGTTTAAAGAACGCTTCCAATAGCAAAAAAAAACCTCGAGAACAGTTTGACAAACAAGTCTTAACATAATGGGACACCTGTAAATAGGCAAAAACATTCAATGCATGTGTTTGTAAAGTATTCAACAAATGATCAAGAGATTTCAATTTACCATCCTCCTGTAACAAATCTGCCACATAAAAAAATACCTTGCAGTGCCCACTTATGGAATATCCCCCTAGTTTGGCTTGGTTCGAATTCTAAATTACCCACTATTGATAAAAAATCAGTTCAACATGGATTTTTTTGTAAGAGCTGCAATACGTACTACCAAGCCTGTCGCATAGAGTATAGTAGAGCATGATTCTTCAAATCCGTAGGCAGCTTATGTCAAGGGGCATGTAAAAGATAATGAGGGTGACTTGGCCAAAATAATTCTCTTTCCAGTGACTAACATGTATAATAATCGGTTCCAAGCAGGGGTGTGCTGGTAAATGAAAAAATTGTGTTCCCTTTTGTTTTTAAAGGCCCTTTGTGCTGTTTTTTTGTGCTTGGTAAATTTTTAACAACAGGCTCTTTCTCCAGACGTAGCCAGCTCTGCAGTTGGAAGGGCCAGGGGTGGCCGGGTGAGGGTGGGGAGCAACACTTGCTTCTCTCTCCTCCCTCCCTTCGTGCGGGCACGCTAGGCATACCTTTGCTGGCAACCAATAAATGGACTGCCACCACTCCCAACGTCTTGCTCTGAGTAGCATGCTGAAACTTCTCACACATGCTGGTGAAGTCCTAGCCTGCTGCTCAGAGCTGGAAACAAGCAGCTGGGAGCAGCAGTAGTCTATTTACTTGGCTGGCAGGGCTCAGCATCCCCACCGGCAAAGTACAAGAGAATTCAGCAGGGGGCCCAAGCCCACAATTTGGGAGCCAGTTGTTAAAGTAGCCATGGAGGGCCCTACTTTAACAACCATCTTCCAAAATTCTTAAAAACTTAACAACCGGCTCTTGCGAGCCTGTGAGAGCCTGCTCCAGCACACCACTGGATCTGGGGCTATGAAAACGTTTCCTTGCTAGGCTGCTATTGTCTAAAATTAACCACGTGTTTTTAACTGTAGTATTCTTACGTTTCAATTCCCACCATAGTTCCTAGTAACTGTGGGTGAGTCACTTTAAACTTCTATTGCCCTAGGTACAAAAAAGTTAGAGTGTGAGCCCACTAGGGATAGAGAGCACCTGCAGGAGTTTAGGATAGCAGTGAGTTGGGAATTTCAGTGGAAAGCCCCAAGGTACTAAACCCTGGTGATTGGGGTGAGAGTCTTCTCTTGAATAATTGGTTCATCATTTCGGTCCTTTTACTAAGATGTGTCAAAAAATGGCCTGCGCTGGTGTAGAAACGTGAGTTGGATGTGTGCAGGTCCATTTTTCAACGTGCCTGCAAAAAAGGCCCTTTTTTTGGCTGAAAATGGATGTGCAGCAAAATTAAAATTGGCGAGCGTCCACTTTGGACCTGAGACCTTACCGCCACCCATTGACCTGATGGTAAAGTCTCATGAGTTAACTGGGCGGTAATGTTCTACACGTGTACAATGCCAATTTTAGTGCTGCGCCCCGGAAATTTTCTGGCGCGCCTACTGGACGCACGTAAAAAATGAAATTACCATCTGGGCCTCGCGGTAGCTGGATGGTAGTTCAAAACTGATGCATGTAGGACGTGCGTACACACCTACGCAGCTTAATAAAAGGGTCCCCAACTTAGGTGAAACAGTAGGATACTTGTAAAAATCCCAGTTTGCAGTGCCTTGCTTGATTTTCAAGTCTTTCCATCTTACAATACCTAACTCAGTTATCCTTAATCACTATGGATGTTTGTGTAACCCACTTTTAGTAAAAGAGAATGAAATTGTATAAGATGTCTTACTCATGGAACTGAATGGCAGAAAACAGCACTGTCTCTTTAAGATCAATACTTAGCTTGTAAAAGCAGTCAGCTGGAGCTTGCTAGTCCATTGCAGAAGGGAATGGGTTCTGGTATGGTGTCTAAAAATTATTATTTGCCTTTAATTAAGCTTGGCAGCCCTCCATATACACTGTCACTAAAAACTGAGCTGGGGATTGTTTGTGCCTCTTTGTTATCTACCTGTATTTTATCTCTGTGTATTAATGCAGGCTATTAGCTATTCAAGCCACTATTATTTAGTTGCATGGGCAGAATGAGTCAATGCAAGGAAAGCATTTAACATTTCAAGAGTATGTAAGGAGGTAATCAATTCCCTTTACTATAACAAGCTTACTTTCTCTGGGGTTTCTGCTAGCAGTGTGTGATAATGTGGTAGTGGGAAGTGGGAACGTTAATGCAAATTTGCCTGCCTAAAGGTGGAGAGATTTATGAAGTAATGGAAAAATCTAAAACCCTTCATAAAGAGGGGATTCTTGATTAATGTGTCCCCCCCCCCCTCCAGTCTTTGGGAGTAGTTGGGGCTCAGGCGGTATCCCAGGACTACTTCTAATTGTGTTTAAATCCATGTTGATTATAGGGCTTAGTTATGAGTGTGGGCGACCATTAAGTTGTGCTATTTAACTAGGTGCCATTGCATAAAATGGGACCTGTGACAAAATAGCACGAGTTAATGGTAAAATAACACATCTTAACAGGAGCTCCCATGCAGGGCTGCCGAGAGGGGGGGACAGGGGAGACAAAATTCCCCGGGCCTCCGGGGGGGCCCAGCGCCGCCGTCTGGCCCGCCCGCCATCGCTCGCTGGCATTGAATTTAAGTGCCTCACCTTTGAAAGCATAGCAAGCACCGGCAGACCACTCCTTCCTTCCATGTCCCGCCCTCGCCTGACATAACTTCGGCAAGGGCGGGACACAAAAGGAAGGAGTGGTCTGCCGCTGCTTGCTGCACTTTCGAAGGTGAGGCGCTTAAGGTCAGTGCAGAGGGCCTGGGGGTGGAGAGAGGGCCCGGTGGCGGGTGGAGGAGGGGCCCGGCGACCTCGGGTGGTCTTGTCCCGAGCCTGGCCCAGTCTCTCGGCGGCCCTGCTCCCATGTTGATAACTAAGCCCCTACACCTCCCCCTCCCCCATTATTCAAAGTTATAAAGTGTCCAGACACAACTGTTGACCGGTTAAACAGCATATCAACACCTAAATGCTAATATTCAGCAGGAGATCTCTGGTTAGCTCTACTGAATAATGCCGGCTAGAGCCTAGTGCATAACCGGCTATATCACGTGACTTATCCGGTTAGGTACCGATATTCAGCGCTTAACCAGATAAGTTTAGTGGTCAAACAGGATCACTTAAATAGCTGTCCTATCTTTAACCGCTAAAAAGCTAACCTATTAGCGCTAAATATCACCATAAACAGTTAACTTTTCAGTGATTAAAAAAAACCGAGATAGTCAATGCCGGTCACAAGAAGTAGCCCAGCATTGAGCATCTGAGTTTAATGCCGGTAATGGACAGCAAAAGAGCTGCCCACCGCCAGCTGAATATCGGGCCGTATATTTAAAAAATGAAGATATTGTACATGTATATAAAATTTACATTTGGTGTAACATGCGAATTAGGACTGCACATTTACAGGAGTCAGCTGGATCCTGGCAGTCCAACAGGGTAGCGAATCTGTTCTAGTGCAATGCCAAGAAGTTACTGTTTGTTTGTGATTTAAACTCAATGCACGGTGAGGACTTTAGGTTTTCTGGTACAGGTGAGGCAAGAGGATCTCTTCTGCTGTCTGTTTTGCCAGGGAACTCATTAGCAGAAGCAGCTGCTAAAACTGCCAGAAAATTGTGCTGGAACACTGCTAGTTTCAGTGAAAGGACTTACTGTAGTCTATAGCAGGGTTTCCCAACTGCTGGTCCACAGACATGTACGGGTCCCTAAAATGTTTCTGCTCGTCCAACTGTAATGGTAACTGGCGGGGATCCCAAGTCCTGCCAACTTCCGAAAAGCACTAAAAACAAACCTGTTCAGAAAAGCATACCCCACCGACCCAACATAAAAAACCTGGATACCTGCAACATAACTTAACCAAAGACCGTAATGGACATATCCTAACTCTTCCTCTCCCTCTCTAAGTTCCCCCAATGTATTTACCATACATGAACCTCAATCTACCACAATATCACCTTGTATTTGTTCACACCGGAACCGCTAACGACATTACGGTACTATGTAAGCAACATTGAACCTGCAAAAAGGTGGGAAAATGTGGGATACAAATGTAATATATAAATAAGACTCCCCTCCGCCCCATAGGCACCCACTATAGGCAAAACCTCCCCAGCCTGAAACATAATTTCCCCACCTCTCTCCCACTGCCACTGCTGCCACTTCTTCCAACCAGCAACAGCAGTGGCAAAAGAACAAGCAAGCATGGGACCTCAGTGTTCGGGTGCACACTTTCGGCTCTGCTGATCCCCTGCCCTGGAACAGGAATTGACCTCAGATGGGGCAGAGGACCAGCAGAGCCAAGAAAGTGTGCCTGAACACTGTGGCCCTGTGCCTGCTTGTTGTTTGGCCACTGTTGCTACTGCTCAGAAGAAGCAGCTGAGGTGACAGGGAACAGAAGATGATGGTGACCTGGGAAGGAAGAGAGGGCACCAGATGGAAAAGAGAGTGAGAGAGAGATGGATGCTGAATGGAAAGGGGGAAGGAAATGGTGATAGAAGAGGGGAGAGATGAGAAAGAAAGGAGACACTGGATGGGAGGTAAAGAGAGAGAAAATTAGTGGAAGGATAGGGAGAGAAAGAGAGGACACTCTGGGTGGAAAAGGGGTAGAGAGAGAAGATGCTGGTTAAAAGGATTGGAAGAGAAAGAGCAGAGATGTTGGATGGAAGGGTGAGGGGAGAAAGGGGGAGACCCTGGATGGAAAGGTGAGGAGAGAAAGAGAGGATACACTGAATAGCAAGGGGAGAGAGAATGAGGAGATGCTGGATGACAGTAGGAAGAGAAGGGGAGATGCTGGATGGAAGTGGTGGGAGAGAGGGGGCACACACTGGATGGAATGGGGAGAGAGAAAGAAAGATGGAAGGGGGAGAGGATAAAGTTAGTAAAAGACTGGGGAATAAGAGGAAGGAGAATGGGAGGGCTGGTGTGAGAGAAAAGAGATGGAAAGCTGTAGGTAGCACAGTAAAAAGAGCAAAATTGAAGATTGTATAGTAAGAATGAATGAAGAGAGGGAGAAAAACACATGGAAGAAAGCTGAGAGGAAAAAACAGTGTTAGAGATAGATGTAGTGGAGGAGATAAAGAAGACAGGAGGAGAGAGGAAAATGATAAATGGCATGAGAGTTAAGAGAATATGGAGGAAAGCAGAAATTAGGACCAATACGATTTGAAAAATTAAATGGTCTAACGACAAAAGGTAGCAAAAAGAATTTTATTTGTAATGTTGGATAAAGTGGTGTAGTAGTCATGGAGCTAGAGAGAGATGCCCAACAGTTGGTGCCAAAAATAGAAACACTGCACAGGCCACCCAAGAGGTCCCCGAGGGCCACCAATAGCTCGCAGGCATTACATTGAAGAACATTGATTTATGATGTGGATAACATGAGGAGACACCTAGTGAAGCTTGAAGAATGGTCCAGAATTTGGCAGCTAAGATTTAATGCTAAAAAATACAGGGTCATGTATTTGGGTTATTTGGAGGAAGCATTTTTATGCATGAAACAGGAGCAGAATTCGGGTGTGATCATATGTGATGAACCTAAGGTGGACAAACAGGTAGAAAAGGTGACAGCAAAAGCCAGAAGGATGTTTGGGTTAATAGGAAGAGGAATGGCCAGCAGGAAAAAGGAGGTGATAATGCCTCTGTATAAGTCTTCGTTGAGACATCATTTGGAGCACTGCATATAATTCTGGAGACCGTACCTTCAAAAAGATATAAACAGGATAGTCAGTCGAGAAGGCAGCTAATAAAATGGTCAGTAGTCGTTGTCATAAAGGATATGGGAACAAACTTAAAGATCATATACTTTGGAAGAAAGGTGAGAAAGAAGAGATATGATAGATTTTTTTTATTAGCAATTCAATATGCATCAAAAGAAATTTGAATCAAGATACAAAGTTTCAATGGATAATTAAACTAATAATAATATTAGAAAAAGAAAACAAATAGAAAACAACAATTACTGAACTTATCTGTAAGACCACATCAAGGGGAGAAATCACAATTTACACTCTAGAAAAAATATAAATTGGAAGAAGTGCTGGTTTGGTGAGAAAACTGTGTGTGTTTTAACTAGATATTTGATATCAAAGACTGCTCTCTTGTTTGAAATTCCTCCTTGCTACTCCATCTTGTGCATGGGAGTAAATTCCACCCAATTCTTTGACAGCTGAATTGAGGCGTGGGAACAAGCTCCGCCTACCAGTGACACATACACACTGTGGGGAACTTAACAGTGGCATCTAATGCCACGTAATGTAAGGCGCAAGTCAAAGGCACGTGCCTTTGCATAGTGCCTGAAGGAGCTCCATTGTTATAATTGTTTTTTAAATTTTTTTTAAAATTTGATTGCATTTATAATTTAAAATGGGCGTGGTTGCTTTGCTATTTTGTTTTTTATCTTCAGTAAATATGTGTTTTAGCGCGCATTTTTTAATTTAGTAAATAGCTTTATTTCTTGCTATTCAGTTTATCCACACAGACGTACTATAGAATTGCTTTCTGATAATGCACTCTCTTACTCTCAGATGTTTCCTATTAACGTGTTACAAAGATCAATACGTTCACAACGAACAGAATAGGAAAAAGGTTCCGTTGGGTCTAAAGGATCACAAACATTCATCACTTAAAAATATAAAATGTGAAAGAAGTTATAATTCAGACTATGTCCCCATTCCCTATTATTATATCAATATCCAATCAGTGGGTAATAAATTAACCATAATTAAAGATTGGTTGAAGGAACATCAGCCAGGCTGTCTGTTTTTGACAGAGACCTGGCTTTTTGCTGACGAGGATCCTCGTCTTAACGATCGGTTAACATGCATTTTATGTTACTTTCCACTAAGTAAATGGTCTTCAGCTTATCCTCGCTTTTGTGATTTTATTTAAAAAAAAATACTCTATGGAAAGTATTTATAGCTTAATCTTGGGTGACATTAATATACATATGGAAGATCTGCAAGACAGGAGGAGAAATGAATTATATTCCTGCTTGTCTGCTTTAAACTATGATATCCCACCTTCATGTCCAACTCACAGCAGAGGACATCAATTGGATTTGGTGACCCTTAGTGAGGGTGAAGTGTTCAACCCCAGTATTTATCTGATATTGTTTGGAAGAGTCTTTGTGGTCTGATCATTTTAAATGTTCTTTTACTATACTGGAATCATTTTCAATAAGCAACCAATGTAATCCCCCCAACACATTACTGCTAAAGGGAGAATAGATCTCAACATTTTTGGGGATACTTTATTACCGAGATTACCAGTGGGTAGAGATTTGATGTGGAAAATGAATGTCTAGTTCTTGGTCAAGAAGTGTTAGATAACATTGCTCCACTCTCTTCCGGAACTGTTGGAAGTTAAAAAGAGAATGTAGGAAATTGGAGCGAAAATGGCTTAAAGTAAAATTGCTACAACTAGAGGCTAGTGGAGGAATGCAATCAATAATTACAAGAAAGCAATCACTTTAGCTAGGTGAGCATATTATTCTCAGTTAAATTTTTTTTTAAATGGTAATACGAAGCAACTGTTCTCTATTGTTAATTCATTTTTCAAACCTGTTGATTGCATCAAAGCTGAATAAGCAAAATATCCTAGTGCTTAACAGTTAACCTCTTTTTTCTATGATAAAGTTTGTAAATTAAGATCTACTTTTTCCTCAGGCAATAAATTTGATTCAGAGTTGTTGTTGGGTCAAATTTCAGGACGGGGCATACCTGTAGATAGAATATGGAAGGAGTTTTCAGTTCTTTATTGGACACTATTTCATAGATATTGTTCTGCTCATTGTATATTGGATATCTGCCCCCCGCCCCACCATATTTGATGGAATGTGCCCCAACAATTTTCTGAGTAAATGTATACTTATGGATTGAAAATCAATTAGCTCAGGGAGTCTTTCTTGCCAGTTTGTCAGAAATTATAATTAAAAATGAAAGCTGTAGAGGCAAATGATTGATAAGAAATTAAAAATAGAACTCAGATTCAGAACAGCTGTGTGCTGTAAGAGATCCAATAGTTCTTGTTATATATATTTTTATCTGATGCCTCTCAGCGTTATCTCAGTGTTACCATCACTTTTACTACTGTGTTAGTTTCACTCTTCTTTTTGTGTTTGAGAAATTATAATTACGCCAATACTAAATGACTCAATGAAATCTAAAGAATTGGTCTTGAATTAAAGGCCGGTGACATCAATTCCTTTTTTTGTCAAATTAATGCAGGGATTAGTGACTGTTCAGCTCAATCACTATTTAGACTTACGTGATGTGTTGCCTCCTTCACAATCGGTGTTCCGCACATTTTTCGTATGGAGACAGTATTGTGTTCTTTGTTAGGTCATGTAAAGTTATTATTGAGCTTAGCTTAAAATGCCTTATTTCAGTTTGATTTATCATCGGCTTTCAACCTTGTGACCACTCCCTTCTGTTGTATGAATTGAAGGATTTATGGATTACAGAGGTGTTGTTGGATTGGTTCAGAGGATTTCTGATGAGTAGGTTATATAGAGTAAAATCACATGGGGAATTGTCCATTAGTTGGAGTAACCCTTGTGGTATTCTGTAGGGTTCTCCACTTTCTCCGGTATTATTCAACATCTTTATGATGAGATCCTTAGCCTTTTATTAGAGAAACATGGCTTCATTCATTATATTTTTGCTAATGATATTTCATTACTAATTCCTATACAATCGATTACTAATTTAGATAATACAAATATTCATTTATGTATGAAATTGGTAGAAGGATGGATGCAGGATCATAAGCTAAAATTAAACTCGGAGAAAGCTAAAGTTTTATGTTTTAATTTTCATCCACTTTTAAATCCTCTGATGATTACAATTAGCAGTGTAAATTTCACTCTTTCCCCAATTATTAAAATCCTGGGTGTTTATTTGGATTGTTCTATTTCATTAGAATTTCACATAAACTCAGTTATTAAAAATGTTTTTTAGGTTGAAAAAATTATCTAGCTTATTTTTGAAAGGGAAGGATGCCCATCTTCCAACACAAATCGGGAGATGGGCATCCTTCTCCCGAGGTCGCCCAAATTGGCATAATCAAAAGCCTATTTTTTGCGTTCTCAACTGCTTTCCGTCGTGAGGACAACCAAAGTTTATGGGAGTGTGTTGGCAGTGTACCGAAGGTGGGACGGGGGCGTGGTTGAGAGATGGGCATCCTCGGCCAATAATGGAAAAAAGAAGGGCGTCCCTCTCGAGCATTTGGTCGACTTTACTTGGTCCCTTTTTTTCATGACCAAGCCTCGAAAAGGTGCCCGAACTGACCAGATGACCACCGGAGGGAATCGAGGATAACCTCCCCTTACTCCCTCAGTGGTCCCCAACCCCCTCCCACCTTAAAAAAATTTTAAAAACTTTTTTTCCAGCCTCTATGCCAGCCTCAAATGTCATAGCCAGCTCCATCACAGCAGTATTCAGGACCCTGGAGCAGTTTTTAGTGGGTGCAGTGCACTTCAGGCAGGCGGACCCAGGCCCACCCCCACCCCCACCTGTTACACTTGTAGTGGTAAATGTGAGCCCTCCAAAACCCACCCGAAACCCACTGTACCCACATGTAGGTACCCCCCTGCATCCCTAAGGGCTATGGTAGTGGTGTACAGTTGTGGGGAGTGGGTTTTAGGGGGGGGTTGGGGGGGGTTGGGGGGCTCAGCACCCAAGGTAAGGGAGCTATGCACCTGGGAGCAATTTGTGAAGTCCACTGCAGTGCCCCCTAGGGTGCCCAGTTGGTGTCCTGTCATGTGAGGAGGACCAGTGCACTACAAATGCTGGCTCCTCCCATGACCAAAGGGCTTGGATTTGGTCATTTTTGAGATGGGCGTCCTTGGTTTCCATTGTCACCAAAAACCAGGGATGACCATCTCTAAGGACGACTATCTCTAAGGTCGACCTAAATGTTGAGATTTGGGTGTCCCCAACCATATTATCGAAACAAAAGATGGACACCCATCTTGTTTCGATAATACGGGTTTCCCCGCCCCTTTGCTGGAACGTCCTTAGAGATGGACGCCCTTAGAGATGGTCATCCCCGTTCGATTTTGCCCCTCCACGTTTTATAAGGATTTTTTTTAATTAGCTCAATTTGAGTGGCTGGTTCTTTCATTGATATTCTCATCACTTGATTATTGTAATGTGGTATACTTGGGCTGTACTAAGCATTCATTTAAAAGACTTCAAACGGTGCAGAATACTGCAGTTAGATTGATATATGGCCTTTCTAGATTTGGCAGTGCTTCTCCCTTCTACAATAGACTCCATTGGTTGACTATAGAAGCTCGGGTAAACTTTAAGGGGGTCTTTTACTAAGGAATGCTCACGTTAATAGCGTGCGCTTTAATTGGGCGTGCGCTAAACGTTAGAGACGCCCATAGGAATGCATTGGCATCTCTAATGTTTAACGCATGCCTATTTTTAGTGTGCGCTAAAAACGTGAGCGTGCCTTAGTAAAAGACCCCCTAAATTTGCATGTTTCCTTTATAGACCATTGCATGGTCAAATTCCTGGTTATTTACTGACTCATTTCTGTCTCATTTCAAAGAGCCAGAAGAGTTGATATTAATTTTTTTTTACTTTCCCATCATCTAGAGGGATAAAGAGACATTCAGTTTTTGATACATTTTTGGCTGTTCAAGTAGTACGTCTATGGAAAGGCAATTTTCTTTTTTTCTCACTCGTATCTCTCCTTTAGGAAAAATGTAAAGACTGCCTTGTTTAGAAAATTCACTTGTTAATTTGATATCCTAGGAGAATGTCCTCTTAGAACTTAGTGGTATTAGCGGGACATAAAACAGAGTGTAATGTAATACGTCACTTCCTATTACCTATAAAAGAATAACTGTGGACAACTCCAATAATACTAAGTCAGACCGAACTTAGAGAAAACCCTCAAGACAGACATTCCTCTACCTTCAAGAAAACATTGCAACTGTGAGGGTTCATAAAAAAAATATAAGAATGTTGGTCTAAATAGATCAAACCTTTACCTGGGTATCACAATTGAAATCTAGCCCCCAAAGAAATAACCTGTTGTTTCAAAGACAGGAATTTCTTCCTCCTGGTTTGAGTCCACTTGGAAATGTCCAGAAAGATAGAACTTTTTCCATCAAAATGAAGAATCTCAGCAGACCTAAAAAAAAAAGAGGCACATTATTGCTTCTTTATCCTGCTAAAAAACAAAAGTCACAAGCAATGTAGTTTTTAAAGTTACTTCTTCAACTGAACTTTCCAAGATGTTGGTAATATTCAATCTATCAGAAGACACTTCCACCAAAGAATTGCCAGCAGGGGAACTCGTACATCTAGAAACTGGCAAATAATATATTTTATGAAGAGGTGAAAGACCAGAGTCAGAATATTTAAATTTCTCTTTTAAGAATCTATCAAATAATTCTTTAGGAATAGAAGTCAGAATCATAGGAAAATTCAGAAGTCTCAAATTTAAATGTCTAATATAATAATCCAAATTTGAGACTTCTGAAATTGTGAATCTAAAGTATTCAACTTATCTGACTGATTCTTCAGTTCCTCTTCACACTTGTCTATTCTTAGAGCATGTTGCTGATTGAGTGAAGAAATTTCTGCACAGACCTTATAGATAGTCCAGGACTGTCCAGATGGCGTCAAGCATTACCTCCAAGGGACTCACCAGGGGTGAGACAGCTGGAATTGTCACTTCTCCCGGTAGACCTTCCACCCACCCACCACTTGACTGAGGGGTTTGAGTCACTTCCCTCAGCGTTGTTCCAACCAGTATAACTTCCTGGAGAGCCGGTATACCCTTGGCTGTATTAGACAATGCCTCTTCCATATTCTGATGCAAATCCAGTGCCACAGGTTTCAGGGGAGGTGCCATTCCAGTGGGGCTGAGTGAAACTTCACTCCCGAGGCCCGAAGTGTCTCCTTCACCATCAGGCCAAATGGTGCGCCCCAAGGCGAAGACGTCGTGAAGCTGGTGATTGTGGCTTGCCGCACCAAAGAAGAGTCTTGCTGCGACCAGGCATCAGAAGAAGAAGAAATCCAACAGGTAATCTACCAAAAAGAGGAATCTAGGCAACAGCGAGACAAACCAGCATTCTCACCGTGCGGCCATGATGGATCCTCCACAGAGTGAGAGAGATATGAATACTTCCATGGCATAAATACACAGGAGACAAGTCTCTTTCAATTGAGAGAAAGCTCTGAAATGAGGGGGCACTTAACTGGTTAGTACCTAAAGCTAAACTGGATATTTTGGACGCATTCCAGGGTGGATTTGGCACTTGGTTGGTTAAGTGCTGGTATTCAGCATTTAACCAAAGTCACCGCAAAAAAAGGACTGTATAAAAGTCAGTTCTATTTTTATACGGTGTCCCTTAGCCGGTTAAATGCTGAGTATTGCACTTAACTGGCTATGGTTTAACCGGCTCCATAAACCTGGAAATTCAATGTCAGAGACTGGACAAAGTTCGACATTGAATTTCTGGGCATAAAGCCAGCAGCACTCCGCTACGCACCGCTGGCTGAATATCAACCCCAGGATTTCTAAGGGAGAGGAAGGGATAGTAGATGCCATGCATAGACAGACCAAATAGGCCATATATCTTTATCTGCCTTCATTTTTTTCTGTTTCTATGTTTCTCCCCAGTCTTCTACATTCTCTAGTCAGGAAACAAAGAGAAGTACCCAAGGGATGTTTACAAGCTTTTGTATTTTGCACTGACTTGTTTAATTGGACATTTTTCACAAGCATGGACCAGTTTAACATTTGTGTGTGCTCATTACACTTAGCCAAAACTGCACTGCTGTTGCTACAATTGTCATAATATTAAGTAGGAGAAGCACAGCATTTATGAATATACAGACATATATGGGGTTTCTTAAATATTTGTTTTTTTAGTCTTCCATAATAGTAGATTTATCAGAGTAGTTTTCCTTTTCCTCAGGGTTATCCGAGTCAGCCTTGAGCTGTTTAATATGATGGTTATATCCTCTCAAACACTAACAAGATCTGATAGGTGCTGTATCAGTCAATCCCATTTCTCCATTATTAGCTTTTATTTGGATTTAGCGCGTGTCTTTTCATTACAAGCTCAAGGCCAGTTACACTCAAGAACAGTTGGTATTTCCCTTGCCTCAGAGGGCTTCAAATCTAAGGCCCCTCTTTACTAAGATACAGTAAAACAGTTTAGCATTGTGCTATTTTACCACTCAAAATTTTACAGCATTGCTCACGTTACCTGAGTACTGTAGGATAGTGAATTCTGTGTAAATCTACTTTTGTGTTACTGCAGCCAGGAACATTGAAGTTCTCAGTTGCAACAATGCAAATATAAATGGCTCCTTTTGACCCTGGGCAAATCTTTTGATCTTATATTGCCCAGATACAAAACTATGATTGTGAACCCACTAGGGACAGAAAACATACTGTACCTGTGTGTAATATGTAAACCGCTTTGGTTGTACCACAAAGATGGTATATCAAGAAATGGAAAAACAAAAAGATCTCAAGTCTGGCCCACCATCTTTTAAAAGGAGGGGCTACTGTTTATAGAAATATACAGAGTGGAGGAGTAGCCTAGTGGTTAGTGCAGTGGACTTTGACCCTGCGGAACTGGGTTCGATTCCTACTGCAGCTCCTTGTGACCCTGGACAAGTCACTTAAGCCTTCATTGCCCCAGGTACAAATAAGTACCTGTATATAATATGTAAACTGCTTTGAATGTAGTTGCAAAAAAACACAGAAAGCCCCTTTCCCCATTCAAGAACACCATACATCGCCAATCCCATTTCAAAGAGTAGCTGAGTGGTTAAAGTAGTGGGCTAAATCCAAGCCCAGTTGCTGCTCCTTGAGATCTTGGACAAGTCACTTTCTGTGGTCTCAGCTACAAGCTTACACATTAAGTCCTGAATGTAACTTACTTTGAACTATCAATGAAAAAGTGTGAGCTACATATAATAAATTTTTATCTGGATATCATTAGGCCTGCTATATATGTGGCTGAGGTAATGGATAGAAGTTAAACATGGTTGCTATCTAGTTAACTTTTTAGTATCAGACCAAAAGTTATCCATTTGCTAGGCTAGAAATTTTGCAACTAAAGACTGATCCAGGTAACTCCCTATCTTCATTTTACTTGCATTCCCTCCATACACCTGATAGTTTCTCCTGGTGATTCTCATTAATCTAATCTGTTTACTAATCTGTTCTATTTGATTTATCCTGTAGTTATTTCTGGAATTTCTAAAAATGCTTTACATTCTTTCTCTTTGGTTTCTTTGAGGATGTCTGATTGTTTCGCCAGTTCTCTTTTCCTTTCTTAGCTAGGAAAACTAGAAAAAGGTTCAGAAAAGGGAGACAAAATGATTAAAGGGGATAAAACAACTCACTTATGAAGAAACACTAAGCAAATACTACTACTACTATTTATCATTTCTATAGCGCTACAAGGCATACGCTGCGCTGTACACCAAACACAAAAAGACAGTCCCGCTTCAGCTTGAAAAAGACAACAGCGAGGTGATACACGTGGAGGGGCATAATTGAACGGGGCGCCCAAGTTTTCCTGAGGGCATCCCCGCAGGACGGCCCCATGAAGGGACAGGGAAACCGCTATTATCGAGACAAGATGGGCGTCCATCTTACATTTCGATAATACGGTCGGGGACGCCCAAATCTCAACATTAAGGTCGACCTTAGAGATGGTCGTCCCCAGTTTTCGGCGATAATGGAAACCGAGGACGCCCATCTCAAAAATGACCAAATCCAAGCCATTTGGCCATGGGAGGAGCCAGCATTTGTAGTGTACTGGTCCCCCTCACATGCCAGGACACCAACCGGGCAACCTAGGAGGCACTGCAGTGGACTTCACAAATTTCTCCCAGATGCATAGCTCCCTTACCTTTGGTGCTGAACCCCCCAAACCCCCCCCCCCCAAAACCCACTCCCCACAACTGTACACCATTACCATAACCCTAAGGGGTGAAGGGGGGCACCTACATGTGGGTACATTGGGTTCAGGTGGGTTTTGAAGTGCTCACATTTACCAGCACAAGTGTAACAGGTAGGGGGGGATGGGCCTGGGTCCGCCTGCCTGAAGTGCACTGCACTCACTAAAACTGCTCCAGGGACCTGCATACTGCTGTCATTGAGCTGGATATGACATTTGAAGCTGGCAAAAAAACATTTAATTTTTTTTTTAGGGTGGGAGAGGGTTGGTGACCACTGGGGGAGTAAGGGGAGGTCATTCCTGATTCCCTCCGGTGGTCATCTGGTCAGTTCGGGCACCTTTTGAGGCTTGGTCGTGAAAAGAAATGGACCAAGTCAACCAAATGCTCGTCAGGGACACCCTTCTTTTTATCATTATTGGCTGAGGACACCCATCTCGTAAGCACGCCCCAGTCCTGCCTTCGCTACGCCTCCAACACGCCCCCATGAACTTTGGTCGTCCCCACGACAAACTGCAGTTGAGGGAGCTCAAAATCAGCTTTCGATTATGCCGATTTGGGCGACCCTGAGAGAAGGACGCCCATCTCCCGATTTATGTCGGAAGATGGGCGCCCTTCTCTTTCGAAAATGTCCATGTTTGTAACATAGTAGATGATGGCAGAGAAAGACCTGTATGGTCCATCCAGTCTGCCCAACAAGATAAAATCATATGTGCTACTTTTTGTGTATATCTGACCTTGATTTGTATCTGCCATTTTCTGTATGTGCTATTTTCAGGGCACAGAACGTAGAAGTCTGTCCAGCACTAGCCCCGCCTCCCAACCACTAGTCCCACCTCCCACCACCGGTGCTGCCACCCAATCTCCACTAAGCTTCTGAGGATCCATTCCTTCTGAACAGAATTCCTTTATGTTTATCCCACACATTTTTGAATTCCGTTACCATTTTCATCTCCACCACTTCCCGCAGGAGGGCATTCCAAGTATCCACTACTCTCTCCGTGAAAAAATACTTCCTGACATTTTTCTTGAGTTTGCCCCTCTTCAACCTCATTTCATGTCCTCTAGTTCTACTGCCTTCCCATCTCTGGAAAAGGTTTGTTTGCGGATTAATACCTTTCAAATATTTGAACGTCTGTATCATATCACCCCTGTTTCTCCTTTCCTCCAGGGTATACATGTTCAGGTCAGCAATATGATAGAAGTTTATAAAATTATGAGGAGCGTGGAACAGTTAAATAGAGAACAGGTTGTTTAACCTGTCAAACAACAGAAAAACAAGATGACATTCCACAAAACTAAAGACCGACAGATTTAAAACAAATGGTAGCTGTGATATATGTTACCAGAGAATGCGATCAAGGCAATTAGTATAGCAGGGTTCAAAAGAGGATTGAACTAGTTCCTGGAGCAGGAGCATTGACTTCACTGAAAAACATATTCAAGAAACAGTGGCATCCCTTGGGGCTTTACATATTTATTTATTTATTGTTCACTTATATCCCACATTTTCCCACTCATGCAAGCACAATGTGGCTTACAAAACATTAAATAAAAGTACAAAATAGGAAAGTATACAAGGAGTAGATAGGGGAAAAGCATCTAACAGGGTGAACTAGCAGGGTAAGGGCCAGGGAGGGTGCATCAGTCGGCAGTATAAAGTGAGGGGTAAGTCTTGGCAAAGAAGTAGGTCTTGAACAGCTTCTTGAAGAGGGCGTGGTCCGCTTGAGTTTTGAGGTGTTGTGGGAGGGCATTCCAGCACTTAGGGCTCCAATAGCGGAAGGACAAGGTGAAGATCTTCTTGTACTTGACACCCTTACAGCTTGGGAAGTGCAGATGGAGGTAGGAACGGGCAGCAGGATTGGCATTCCTGGGCGGAAGGTCTATCAAAGGGTGCATATACTCCGGGGCAAGCCCATAGATGATTTTGTGGGTCAAGGAGCAGAGCTTAAAGGCAATGCGCTCCTGTACAGGCAGCCAGTGTAATTTGAAACGCAAGGGTTCGGCATGTGCAAAGCATTGTTCTCTTAGATTGAGTCTCGCAGCAGTGTTCTGAACTGTTTGGTACTTTTTCAACAGTGAGGCCTGGCAGCCCGCATAAATTCCGCTGCAATAGTCCAAGTGGGAGAGGACAAGCCAGTGGACAAGTGTGCGGAACAAATCTCTAGTAAGGAAGTATCTTATGCGCCGAAGCCTCCACATGGCGTGAAACATTTTTTTAGAGACCACGTGCACATGATTGTCCAGCTGGAGGTGTGCGTCCAGTTGCACACCTAAAAGCCGCAGGCTGGTGGCAATCGGAAGGGCAGAGCCCAGTACTGGGAGCACTGTGTCAAGTACTGGGGTGTGGATGGACGAGAGGATGAGACACTGTGTTTTGTCCTTGTTTAATTTGAAACGGAAGACCTGAGCTCAATGTTCTATGGTGGAGAAGCAGGCATCAATGAGGTGAACAATTTCCGACACGGTGGTGCGAAAGGGGATGTAGACTGTAATATCGTCGGCATAGATGAAAGGGTTGAGGTCCAACTTTGCTAGAGCGGCAGCTAAAGGCATCAACATAATATTGAATAAGGCAGGTGAAACTGGAGAGCCCTGCGGAACCCCAGAAGAGGCCTTCCACGGATCAGAAGTGGCCGGATTCACTGTGACCTGGTAAGTTCTTGTTGTTAAAAAGCCCGCAAACCAGCATAAGACAGGACCTCCTATGCCGAAAGAATCCAGCAGATGAAGTAAGATTTCATGGTCCACCATATCGAAAGCACTAGACATGTCGAATTGAAGCAGTAAAACCTTCCATCCGATTGATAGCTCTCGTTTAAAGTCAAATAAGAGGGTAACCAGGACAGTCTCTGTGCTATATTGAGCACGGAAACCAGACTGAGAATGGTGGAGGATATCGAAAGCAGTCAGGAAGTCGTTGAGCTGGACGTCGACCATACTCTCCATTAACTTGGTAACTAGGGGTATCGAAGCCACTGGGCGATAGAGACAACATCTGGCTTAATCTTTAGGTTCTTCGGAATGGGGATGAGAAGGATATTACCATGGCCTGGCGGGAAAGATCCAGTACTTAACATGAAGTTAAGGTAACTAGTCAGATCTTCAACAAAACACTGTGGTGCAACTTTCAAGAGATGAGCCAGACAAACATCCAATCTGCAGGGTTTGTTGGAGAACTTACGTAAAGCAGTGGATACCTTGTCAAGTGATAGGCGGTTGAAGTTGGTCCAAATGCGATCAGCCGGGCAGACACCCGTCGGCATGATCAAAGATTCCAGGAAGTCATCCACATCGGAGAGGCAGCTAACAGTGGAAGACCGTAAGGTCAGGACTTTCTCATTGAAGTAAGTTGCAAGTTGGGAAGCAGAAGGAAGATCAGCTCTGGAGAATTCTAGAGTACAAGTGTCAAGGAAAGAGTTTATCAGCTGATATATCTTTGTGGTGTCCCGGCCAGCAGACTGTAGCTTGGTGGAAAAGTACTTTCGCTTTGCTTGCCGGATGGCATACTTATACCTGCGGTGACAGCTTTTCCAAGCACCCAGTGCAAGATCCGATTTCCGTTTACGCCAAGTTCTTTCCAGACATCTTGACTCTGTTTCTAAGGCTCTGAGATCAGCTAAGAACCAGGGTGTAGAGTTGCGGATGTAGGAAGTCTTGAGATGGACAGGTGCAATATGATCCAGCACAACCTTGCAGTGGTTTTCCCAATTAGAGAGGTAGGTGGGCGTGATTGGTTGCAAATCCACGCCACAACTGTAAAGCACATACAGCTCCTGTTTACCACCACTCGGAGCACATACAGTGGTGGTAAACAGGAGCAAGACTGGGTTCTTCAGAGCCAATACTGAAAGTGCCACAGAAATAAAAAGTCACAACGAATAGTTAAGCTCTGAAACTATTTGCCAGAGGATGTGGTAACAGTGGATAATGTATCTCGGTTTAAAAAAAGGTGTGGACAAATTCCTGGAGGAAAAGTCCATAGTCTGCTATTAGTGGTGGAGCCAGGGGTGGAGCTTAAATCCATAATTGTCTGATAACACACAGAAAAAATAAATAAATAAAAATAAAAGTCACAATTAATAACTTTTATTAAATTTAGATATTAGATATGTATCATATGTCAAAGAATAAAGTGGTTGCTCAAAGCATATACTAACCAGAATCGCTCAACTGTAAAACACTATGCACAAATTTGTGCAAAAACACACTCAGAACCTTACTGTACCATAACACTAGGCAGACCCTAATACACCAATATACCACCCATATGGAAAATGCAGACCGTCAACAATATGAAACAAGGGATCATAATAACACAATTCTCATGTAGAGCCACAAAACACCCTTTTAGGGTGGATAGTGTTCACAATGAGCTCCTTTTATTAACGACTATATGTAGATCCTTCAAGAGGTACTGTGTCATGATTTAGGCTCTAAAACGCTTTCTGATGTTTTGGTGCCACCTTAGTAAGGCCAATACACAATCTCTCCACTGCAAAACACTATACACAAACTTGTGCAAAAACACACTCATAACCTTAGCAAACCATAACAGCACTAATTCCAAGGACAGGACGAGCTACAACCTTATGCATGGAAAGGCAGCACTGTAATTACACCGGGCTCTAAAACCTAGTGAAACAAAAAAAAAAACCAAAAAGGGCTGTAAATACTACACACTAGTAGAATACTGCACCTTGATTACACATGAAAAACACATGACACAACAGATATGAAGGCAAAACTGGAAAGTTACCTCAAGAAGTCAGACTCAGCATGCAGCAATACTAGAAAAATTGAAACTTACATGCAAAATATCACAGATGCACATTTCCAAAAGCTGACATATTCCAGTTAATAAATTCTGAATAAAATACTTTTTTTTACCTTTGTTGTCTGATCATTTAGTTTTTCTATTCGCTTTGGTCCCAGTGTCTTCTTTCCATTTGATATTTTTTCTCTCACCATGTCCTCCATCCTCCTGTGTCCTTATGCGTCCTTGTGTGTCCTTATGCGTCCTGTCTACCATCTGTAGCCCTGTCCCTATCCTTTCTCCAGTTTCAGCATCTGCCCTCAAAGTGTTCCGATCCAGCCCTTAAATTCAGCAATTTCCCCTCCATCCATATCCAGCATTTCTCGTCTCCCCTCCATCCATGTGCATGTACTTCCTTTGTCTTTCCTTCCCTCCATCCTTGTCCAACATTTCTCCTCTGTTCCCTGCCCTCCACTCCATCCATGTCCAGATTTCTCCTCTCTTCCCTCCCATCCATCCATGTCCAGCACCTTCCCTCTTTCTCTCCTACCCTTCCATCCAGTGTCATCCCTCTTTCTTTCTCTCTCCATCCTTCTACCCATTACCCTCTCCCAATCCTTCCGTCTATTGTCTCCCTCTCCTTCCATCCATTGTCTCCCTCTATATCTCCTTCCTTCTAAACAGTTCTCTCTCTTGACCCTTTTCCATTCAGCATGTCCTCTCTATCCCCATCCTTCCAGTGTCTTTCCTCTTCCCCCCCTACCCTTATGTCCAGTGTCTTCCCTCTTTCTGCCCCCTCCTTCCAGCTTTTCCCTCTTTCTCCCTCCTTTCATTCAGCATTTCTCCGTCTGACAGCAAGGGTCTCCCCCAGTTTCTCCCCAGCAGCTTCTGCCCATGTCCCCTCTTTCTCCCCCCATCTTTCCACTAATCTCTCTCTCTCTCTCTCTCTCTCTCTCTCTCTCTCTCTGTACCCCTCTTCCATCCAGCATTTTCTCTCTGGCTCTCCCCTGCTCTTTTCCATGGCCCCTCTTTTTCTCCCCATCTCTCTCTGGCTCTCCCCTGCACTTTTCCACTTTCTCTCTCTCTCTCTCCTCCAGCGTCCTCATGCATCTCTCCTCTACCTCATGCATCCCACCTTTATCTTCCCTCCCCTTCTTGCTTCCATCACTCTTACTCCTTTCTCCACCCCCCTTTTCCAATTCCCATGCCCTGCCATTGCTTTCCTTCCTCCCTCTTCCCCTTAGATGTGGCATCTCACATCCTCCTCTCTCCACCCCCTTTCCCTTTGGTCGGTCTGTCTGTCTGGCATCGCTTCCCCTCCCCCCCCAGACTAGTGTGGTACCGTATCGCTCTCCCCCTCCGCTCCTGTCACGTCGTCTTTCAACTTCGAGGCTTCCTTACCGTAGCAGCAGCATCAGCAATGATGTAAGCAGCCTGCCCCGGAAGCACTCTCTGTACAGCTTTCCGCATAGGAGGGACACTATCCAGAGAAGGCTTCCGGGGCAGGCTGAAAGCAGCGGCGCTTAAATCATTGCTGATGCTACAGGAAGGAAGCCTCATTGAAAGATGACGTGACAGGAGCGGAGGGGGAGAGCGGCACCGCACTAGTCGGGGGGACGGGGGGGTAAAGATCGGGACCGGCATGCACCAGTCGGGGGGGGAGGGAGCTGGAAGACGACATGACAGGAGCGGAGGGGGAGAGCGATACCGCACGAGTCGGGGCTAAAGATCGGGACCGTCGCGCACCAGTCGGGGGGGGGGGGAGGGAGCCGGGAGGGAGATGTTCACGAGCTGCACCTGCCCCGCCCTTGCTGCACTTTCTGGCTGGGGAGGCTTAGCCTCCCCAAGCCTCTTATACCGGGCGCCTATGGAGTTCACATGGGATGTATCATGCTGTTTCAGAACTGATAGGAAAGAAAAGTTCTTTGAATGAACCTACAACATGACTCAAAGCAATTAAACATATTAGGGACATATGCTTTACACAGTTCTAGTTATATTTAATGCAGAACAAAATCACATTTAAACAGTGCAAATTAATGAAAATAAAGTTCCTAAGAAAAGTAATTAATAGCTTGCATGACAAATAAGATTAGGGCACCAAGTAATCAAGGAGGTGCACTGTTTCTCCATTGATACAAAACAAGGCTCATAAAGGACACAAAGTGGGAGAATAATTTTAAACAGCTGGAATGTTAAATTTAACATCTAAATTGTATATATGCTAGGTAGAAACATCAATCTTGTTGCTAAAATAATAAAGGAGACAAGGAACTCTTCCTAAGTTAGGGGGAAATGCATTTCAATTACTACTACTACTACTTAACATTTCTAGAGAGCTACTAGGATTACGCAGCGCTGTACAAATTAACGAATAAGGACGGTCCCTGCTCAGAAGAGCTTACAATCTAAATTAACCAAATTAACCTAAAACAATACATTTAGAAAGGGGGGTCATTCAGATAATGGTTCCAGATGGGAAATCTAACGACCTATCTCATATTTGGTGAAAGGGAAAACAATGTAAACAAATTAGGAACATTTTTTTTTCGGGAAGCCCAAAACATGTTCATGCAAGGTACAGAAAAAATCTTAACAACTGCTGAAGCTAAACATTCATCTAGATTCACTCTTCCTGGGATACAGAACATATATGTTGTGATAAGCACAGGGATGGCCCTAGCCTGAGGTGGCCATCAGAGGGCGCTCTCCTACAGGAAATCAGGAAAAGGCATGATACGGTCCCTAGAGGGAGCTCCAAGGAAATAACTGGGTAATGACCTGAAGGTGCCAGTAGAGAGAGCTCCAAGGTGAAATCAGGGAAATTCCCCAAAGAGACAGCTAGAGGGTGCTCAGGTCATAGGACCGGGTTTTCCCCCAAAGTAGCCACCGGGGGGCGCTGTCAGAGTGGGGGGAGGGAAAGGTATTGAGGGAGAGTTCTAGACCCAGATCTTTCTGGAACCAGGGGGCCGAGGTCTAAAGAGGTGGAGAGGTTTATTGTCCCCTCCATCCACTGTCTGCCCTCTCTCTCCCTGCCCCTGCCATCCACTGTCTGCTCTCTCTCTCTCTCTCTCTGAGCCTTCCATCCACCATCTGCCCCTGTCTGCCCTCTCTATCTCCCCCTTTCATCCACTGTCTGCCCTTTCTCTCTGCCCCCTCCCCCTTCTGTCTAGGATCTGTCCCCTTTCTCTCTGCCCCCTCTCTTTGGCCCCCAGTTCCAGCCCCATTATCCCACCTGCCCCTAGTTCCATCCCCAGCCCATGCTTCCCACCTGCCCCCCTTTTCAGCCCCCAGTTCCAGCCCCAGCCCTTTTCTCCCACCAGTCCCAGCTTCAGCCCCAGCCACTTCTCCCTGTCCCATTTTTAGCCCCCAGTCCCCATAGTTTCAGCCCCTGCCCCTTTTCAGCCCCCATATCCCACATACCTTCCTTTTCAGCCCCCAGTTCCAGTCCCCTTCATCCACCTGCCTTGCATTAGGGCTTCCCCTTTCAGTCCCAGACCCATTCTCCCACCTGCCCCTGCCCCAGGCATGTCCCATTCTCTCTCCTGCCCCCTTCTCAGACCCCAGTTCCAGCTTCAGGTCCCTTTTCCCATCTGAGCCCCCCCCCCCCCCCATCCCAGTCCCCTTCTCCTATCTGAGCCCCCTCCGACCCAGTCCCCACCTGCCTACCCTCAGCTCCCTCGACAGCCCTCTTCTCTCTGCCACCCGGCCCCCTGCATTTTAAAAAATCTCTGAATCGGCGGTTCAGCACCTCGCGTCTGCCTGTAAAAGAAGCGGATCGCCTTGTCGGGCCTTCCCTCACTATGTCCTGTCCTCCTCTGATGGTGGGACATAGTGAGGGAAGGCCCAATGAGGTGATCCGCTTCTTTTACAGGCAGACACGAGGCGCTGCACCACCGATTCCAAGATTTTTTTTTAATGCAAGGGGCCGGGTGGCAGAGAGAAGAGAGCTGTCGAGGAAGCTGAGGGTAGGCAGGTGGGGACTGGGGGACTGCGGCGCCAGCAGCCTTTGGGTCGGGAGCAGTGAGAGTGGAGCACCCCCTCCTCGTTCTTACACCCGGGGCGGACCGCCCCCACCGCCCCGCCCTTGGTACGCCACTGGGCCTTGCAGTACCACTTCCTTTATAAAGCTCTTTTGCTCATCAAGAAATTGATTCTGGAAGATTCATCACCACTATCTGCAGCTATGGTTGTTAATATAAGAGAAATGGCCTTTTTTGAACTTAGGATCTAACAGCACAGCAGTCCCACTGTCTCCCACAGCTGATGATAAGAAATTCTGTGGTACAAGTTTTTACACTTGTACCCTGCAACTACTTAGACAGTAGACTCATTCATTTTCAATTTGGTATTGCTCTGTTGTTATTGTTTTAGCTGACTGTTGCAAGAAAATATATAACAAAAAAAAGAAAGGTGAATGTAGTCTAAGACTATTTTTTTTTGGCGGTGGCAGGTGCTGGTGGGGGATATTGGGTTGCGTTCATTCAGCACCCCCAATCGTTTTGAAAAGTTGGCTCTTGTGCGTCTGGACTATGATTTCTCTCCTTCTGCAAACCCACAGGTTGCCAGTTCTTAACCAGGGACTCCTTTTTACTCCACACTGGTCTGCGGCAGGGGAATTCTGAACAGCCAAAAGACCATGTGCAAACACATGGTAATACTTTTTATCACCCAATATGCCACTCATCCCTTTGCTGCACCATCTTGCTTCATTTTGTTTCCCCGTGGCCTCCAGGACCACTCCCCCCAGTGACCTTCTCTCAGGGCTCTATCCTCTCAGTAACCTCATACAGCAGGGGGGGTTACATTTAGGTGAGAACAATATATGTTTCATGAATTCTTTTATAGTGAAATATTTTGGGGAAAAAAACACATTCTGTGCTATGACAGACCCTGTGAAGAGAGCTGCGCAGCTGGAGAAAAGGGAACATTGGCTATAGAAGGGTCAAATCCATTTCTAAAAAGTTGAGCCTATTAAGAGGGTTTCTGTCTCAGGGCCAATGCTTACAACCCCTGCGCTAAAGCCAACAGCACAGAGTCCATACCGCTGGAACAGCGCAGAAAACTAGCTCTCTAATGCTCAAAGGAAATGGTATTTAAATTATATGCATGCTATATAAGCAAAAGAATGGGACAAGGGGGAGGGGGAATACGCTTGGCGCACATAAGCGCAGCTCTTGTTCAGATGTGCCAGGCAAACCCAAAAGTGAAGCAGACATTAGCATCTCTCTCCTGCGCCTTTAAATATACATGTAAATTTTATTTTTATTAGGAAGGCTTATATTAAGTACAGAAAACAGGTGCCATTGTGTGCTTACACTTTCAGGTTTACCTCTGACTGGTGCACACTTCTTTCTCAGTACTGGCACTTGCAAGCTTCCACGGGCTTTCTTCCGCTTCAAAAAGAAATCAAAAATGGCAGATTTTAAACTGAAAATCAAGAGATACTCTTCAAACTCCCCTGCTCTCAGCAGTAAGACTGGACTTTGTGCCTTGTTCTCCAATCATTACAAGGGTACAGCTAATCACCTCATTAACATCCGTCTGACTATATTTAAATACAATTTGCGGCCCTCTCTGGCACACGTTGATTCCTGCATTAAAGCTCTCTGTATATTCTGTGAGATGAAAAAGAATATGGTAGGATGGTGCTGACTTATGAGGAAGGGTTGGCGCAATATGAAGTTTGCGCTTCGGCTCTGGATAAAGGAATTGTAGCCATTTTTGACCCACTATATTTCTGAGGTCCGCCATAGTGAAAAAAATAAGTAAAAGAAAAAGGAGTACAATGGATAAGACATATGGAATTTAGAATTATTTTATTATCAGTGACAGAAGTTGAATGGGAATTATAACTGACATTTGAGTGCGCTGGGCAGTCTACGTTATAGTGACATTTTCAACTCTGCAGCATGGAGCTTTCTTCTCCAAACGTGCAGCAGAGAATATTGGGAGGGGTGCTCAGCTACCCACAGAGCGGGTGCCTAGAGTCAAACAGTGGATAGAATTGAGGTGGAGTCCGTTAATGAGAGTATAAGTGTTCCACTTCCTGCATGGCCTGAAAACATTAAAACACAGCAAATAGCGGCCAGATATCTCCTTTTACAACAGTGGAAGTTAAAGTTCAAGGTGAATAGACCCTTTATGGATGGTTCCCTAGACACAGAATGGGACACATGCCTTAAAGAGATTTCACTGCAAAATTCATCTTACAGATTAAAAAAAAAAGAATCAGAAAAGCTGAGGGCTAGGTCTAGAGTAATGATGGCACAGAAGCAGCATTCTGACCTAGAACTTATGAGGTCATAGCTGTTGTCCAGGGAGACTCAGCTTGTCCTGCTGCTCATTCCATTTATTGGTTTCAGAGCGAGAGTAGGATCTGTATCTTTCTCTAGCTATAGTCGGCATTGAGTGCCTGTGAGTTTGTACATTTTAGTCCAGCAGAGATAGTTCTCTGAGGACACCCTGGAAAGGGAATATTACCATATATAAGACCCGAATTCAATTGAATCTCTCTGGGTAAGTGAATGTTTGCTCTGTTCTTTGGTGACTTAAAGCATTGGGATAGAAGATAATTTGTACATCTTTTGAGAAAAACAGTTTGAATTTCTTAAAAAAACAAACTTTATTAACTTTGTTTAAATAATGTAAACCTCTTTTCTCCATAGTTTTAAACCTAAGACTTTCTTTCTTCCAGAGGCTTGTGTTCTGTCCTCTGACAGCCTCGCACTAGTTTATAACATGATCCTAAAATGTATGTAATGCTTTTACTATTATTCTCATTTCTAAGGACTATCATTGCTGCAGTTCTCACTCTGCAAAGATACGTGAGCAAGGCATTGTGTGTAATGTAGTTCACAAGCAAAACAACCACACTTGCTTGGCTGTATAAGAACTGTTATCACTGGTTGTGAGGCTGCCCAGACCTCCTCTCTCTCTCTCTCTCTCTCTCTCTCTCTCTCTCTCCCAAGCTTGGCTCTTTTGTCTTCCTGCTATCATTTCCTGGTCATTCTTACTATCTCTGTCCTGGTAATCAATAGAAATCAAACAAAATAAAACATGGAAAAGAAAATAAGATGATACCTTTTTTTATTGGACATAACTTAATACATTTCTTGATTAGCTTTCGAAGGTTGCCCTTCTTCGTCAGATCGGAAATAAGCAAATGTGCTAGCTGACAGTGTATATAAGTGAAAACATTCAAGCATTACTATGACAGTCTAACAAGGTGGGTAGGAGGTATGCATGGGGACATCAAAGCATTCAATTGATAGTCTAACAGGATGGGCGTGGGTAGGTGAGGGGAGGGTGATAAACAGAGAAATACAACTTTATGGTTTATAATGGGCTAGAAAACCCAGATCCTTGTTAAGTCCTGTCTGTTGGGTGTCAAAATATTTAATCATTCTGACTTCAAAGGTGTTACGTTCCTGTATTGTTTTAAAGTTACCTTTCAGGATTCTTACTATGAAATCACTAGTACAATGTTCTGGTCCTGTAAAGTGCTGACCAACAGGGGTGGGAACCCTACTGGCACCAGTATTGTTCATATGATGTCTATGTAAATTAAATCTTGTCTTAAGCATCTGGCCTGTTTCTCCAATATAGCATCCTTCATTACATTTTTTTACACTGAATGATATATACCACATTAGAAGATGAGCAAGTGAAAAATTCCTTTCTGTTGAATATCTTTCCTTTGTGAATGACTGTGGGGTCCTGTGAAATGTTTTGGCATAGCTTGCAGCTGGATATATTACAGGGAATTGTGCCCTTCTGTTCCTTTTGAGTCTGTGTTGGGAGTTTACTTCTGATTAGCTTGTGTTTTAAGTTGGGTGGCTGTCGGAAAGCCAGTACTGGTGGGGATGGGAATATCTCTTTCAGTAATTCATCCTCCTGGAGTAGAGGTTGTAGATCTCTTATGATTTTCCTCAGTTTTTCCAGCTCTGGGTTGTGTGTCACTACAAGGGGGATTCTGTCTGTGGCTTTTTTCTCCCTATACTGTAGCAGATTTTCCCTGGGTGTTTTGAGGGAGGAGGCAATATTCTTTGAGATTATTTTGGGGTTGTAGCCTTTCTGTTTGAAGGATGCAGTCAGGCTTTTAAGGTGTCTGTCTCTGTCCCCTGGGTCAGAGCAGTTACGGTGGTATCTTGTGGCTTGGCTGTAAACGATGGATCTCTTTGTATGTGAAGGGTGGAAGCTGGAGTTCTGGAGGTAGCTGCATCTGTCTGTGGGTTTCTTGTATCTAGATGTTTGTATACAGCCATCACTGATTGAGACCTTGGTGTCCAAAAAATTGACTTTTTCTGGGGAGTAGTCAATTTTGAATCTGATTGTAGGATGGTATGTATTGAAGGAAGAGTAAAATTGTTTCAGAGTTTCTTCACCCTCCGTCCAAATCATAAAAATGTCATCGATGTACCGGTAGTATTTTAGAGGTTTGGTCTGGTGTGTATTCAGAAATGTCTCTTCCAGCTCAGCCATAAAAAGGTTGGCATACTAGGGTTGTCAGGTTCTCAGGTTCAGAGCCCGCGGGGCCGGGCTCTGGAGCAAACGTGAGCCCTTGGGCTGCTGACGAGGAGCGACAGCAGCAGGCAAAACCCACCAACCAACACTGGGTAAGCACAACGGCAGGGACTGCAGGCACTGCCCAGCGAACCGGAACACCTGGACTGGAATCCCCCGGACTGGAGGACACAGGACTGGAACACTGGACTACAATCCCCCGGACTGGAACACACACCGGACCGGAACACACTGGACTGGAGTACACTGGACTGGTCCCCCGGACTGGAGGACACAGGACTGGAACACAGGACTGGAGCACACTGGGCTGGTCCACACAGCTTCACCTGCACTTAGCTACTAAGCCCCCCAGAAGTTGAGCTTCTGGGTTCGAGTAGCCGACAGGACTTACTGGATACCGGATGACATAGGGACCAGGACTGGAAACAGAAGTGCTCCTAAACCTAAACTGATCTACGTGCTCCCAATCCCTAAACCAGCAGGAGTGTTCCTAACAGTAAACTTACAAAAGGACTTCCTAAGCCCTATACTAAACAGGAGCTCCTAAGCCCTGCTCAAGAAAGGGACTTCCTAAGCCCTAAACTAACAGAGCAGGGAACTAAATACAAAGCTAACACAGGTGCTACTAAGCACCAAGCTACAAGCAGAGCTTTACACTAATAAGCTAAACACCAAACTAAACCAGCTACCTAAGCACTGCTCTAGCAAGCTAGATACAACTAACAAGGTGCTTCCTAAGCACTACTCTGGCAAGCAACCAGAAGAGCTCCTAGCACTAAAAGGGAAGACAGGGGAGCCACAAGGAGGGAAGCTAACACATAAGCCAAAAGTGCTTCTAAAGCACCAAACACCAACAGCAAAGACTGCAATGCTCCTAATAGCACAAACACCAGAAGTACTTCTAACAGCAAACTCTGCAGTGTTCCTAACAACACCAAACCCTGAAGTACTTCTATCAACAACAGAGCTTCCAAAGCCCTACACACAGTAATGCTACCAAAACCAAGAGGGAACAGAAGGGAACCAAAAGGGAAAAGCAGGAAAGCTAAACACACAGTCACCAGTGCACACTGCACTAACACTAACCTGGCCCTTAGCAAAAGCAAGCAGGGAAACTAGACACAACGTCAGAAGTGCACACTGCACCACCCTACCTACAGCAAACACCACTGATGCCAAGGCCCTGAAGGAAAGAACCCACTTCCTTATCAAGGCCCTCCCAGATGATGTCACTCTCCCTAGACCTAGGCAAAAGCACACTGACCCAGAGAGGCCCAACCCACACCAATGCAAAACCGTGAAACACTTGAAGCCAGTACACCCAAAGAGTGTTAGAGCAACTCAGACTACACCCACAGCTGCAGTGAAGAGACAATCAGAGCCCTGCTGCTGGAAGCTGCCAGCACAGAGAGACAGAGCCAGCTCAGAAAGGACAGACAAAGAAACAGAAGCCAGCTAAGAAGCTGACCCCCAGGAAAGAGGTAAGTTTGAGAGGGGTTCAGACCCCAATCATAACAGCACCTCCCCCTCAAGGCTCCCGTGTCCCCACGGGAGCTCCAGGTCTCAAAAGACAATTTAGGTCTCCATGGGTAGCTGTGATGAAATCTCCCAATGGGTTTCACAACATAAATCTGGGCGGCTGGGCAGGACGTGACAAGTACATCTGGAACTAGGAAACCAGAATGGCTTTGGCCGCCACGAGGCTCTTTAGAACGGCTGCTAGGCAGGATCAGAGTCTTGGATGCAACAAGCGGAGTTCTGTTCAACAGGAACCATCTCCTGAAGGAGTCCACAACTTCCTTGACTTCTTGGCACTCTACTGTAGCAGCCAGAACTGGGCTAGAGCCAACACCCATCCTAGAATCTGAAGCCGGGAAAGAACTTGAACTGGACTTCAGACTAGACCTTGCCCCTTGGCTGGAGCTGGAACTCAGAAGGAGTTCAAAATCTTGGCTGAAATGGGAACTCGGAGTAGACTCAGCATCTTGCCTGAGACTGCAACCTGGTCCGGCCTCAGCATCTTGGCCGGAACTACCACTCAACTCGGACTCAGCATCTTGGCTGGACTCGGTACTCAGCATAGACTCAGCATCTTGGCTGGCACTGGAACTCGCTCCGGACTCAGCATCTTGGCCGGAACTGCCACTTGACCTGGACTCAGCCTCTTCACCGAGACTGCAACTTGACCCGGACTCAGCATCTGGCCTGGGACTGGAACTCCAACTTGACCCAGACTCAGCATCTTGGCCGGGACTGCAACTTGACCCGGACTCAGCATCTTGCCTGGGACTGGAACTCCAACTTGACCCGGACTCAGCATCTTGCCTGGGACTGGAACTCCAACTTGACCCAGACTCAGCATCTTGGCTGGGACTGCAACTTGGCCCGGACTCAGCATCTTGCCTGGAACTGGAACTCCAACTTGACCCGGACTCAGCCTCTTGCCTGGGACTGGAACAACTTGACCTGGACTCAGCATCTTGACCGGGACGGCAACTCTCACCGGACTCAGCATCTTGGCCAGGACTGTAACTTGACCCGGACTCAGCATCTTGCCCGGGACTGTAACTTAATTCTGATTCGGCATCTCGGCTGAACTCTGCACTCGGTGCAGACTCAGCACTCATCGTGGACTCGTCATCTTGGCTGGACTCTGTACTCAACGTAGACTCAGCATCTCGGCTGGCACTGGGACTTGCTCCGGACTCAGCATCTTGACCGGGACTGCAACTTGACCCGGACTCAGCATCTTGCCTGGAACTGGAACTCCAACTTGACCCAGACTCAGCATCTTGGCCGGGACTGCAACTTGACTCAGACTCAGCATCTTGCCTGGAACTGGAACTCCAACTTGACCCGGACTCAGCATCTTGGCCGGAACTGCAACTTGACCCGGACTCAGCATCTTGCCTGGGACTGGAACTCCAACTCGATCCAGACTCAGCATCTTGACTGTCAATGCTGCAACTCACTCCAGACTCAGCATCTTGACTGGAACTACAACTCGATCCAGACTCAGCATCTTGACTGGAACTAGAACTCGATCCAGACTCAGCATCTTGACTGGAACTAGAACTCGATCCAGACTCAGCATCTTGACTGGAACTGCAACTCGATCCAGACTCAGCATCTTGACTGGAACTAGAACTCGATCCAGACTCAGCATCTTGACTGGAACCGCAACTCGATCCAGACTCAGCATCTTGACTGCCAATGCTGCAACTCGCTCCAGACTCAGCATCTTGACTGGAACTACAACTCAATCCAGACTCAGCATCTTGACTGGAACTGCAACTCGATCCAGACTCAGCATCTTGACTGGAACTACCACTTGATCCAGACTCCGCATCTTGTCTGGAACTCCAACTCGATCCAGACTCAGCATCTTGACTGGAACTGCAACTCGATCCAGACTCAGCATCTTGACTGGAACTACAACTCGATCCAGACTCAGCATCTTGACTGGAACTGCAACTCGATCCAGACTCCGCATCTTGACTGGAACTGCAACTCGATCCAGACTCAGCATCTTGACTGGAACTCCAACTCGATCCAGACTCAGCATCTTGACTGCCAATGCTGCAACTCACTCCAGACTCAGCATCTTGACCGGAACTACAACTAGATCCAGACTCAGCATCTTGACTGGAACTGCAACTCGATCCAGACTCAGCATCTTGACTGGAACTGCAACTCGATCCAGACTCAGCATCTCGGCTGCCACTGCTGCAACTCGATCCGGACTCAGCATCTTGGCAGGCAAAGCCCTTCAAGCTGGACTCAGAAGTTTGGCGGGAAAAATCAGGAAGCCACCTTCTTTCAGCTTGGGCTTCAGGAGTATCCCGTAGGGTTGGCTCCGAGAGGAGTTGGAAGCGGTAAAAGAACAGCTTGGTAGATGGATCAATAGCAGAAACTGGGTTTTCTTCGAACCCAAGCCAGGAGACACGCCTTCTTTCCGCTGCAGCTTCAGGAGTATTCTTCAGGGCTGGATCAGACAAAAGTGCAACCCGGTAATCCTGGAGTGTCAGAAACGGATCCAGATCAAAAATGGGGTTGGAACTGGGATCCAAACTGGTACTAGGAGGCTCAGTAGACAGCGCCACTTGAACTGGATGCAGAGACTTGGCTTGAAGCGCTGCTTGGACTGGAATCGGAGACTCGGTCGAAAGCATCCCTCGGACTGGACTCGGAGACTCGAATGGAAGCGGCACCTGAACTGGGATAGGCGGCTCGGTTCGAAGCGCCCTCTGGACTGGACTTGGAGGCTCGGTCAGAAGCATCCCTCGGACTGGACTCGGAGGCTGGAATGGAAGTGCCACCTGAACTGGCATCGGAGGCTCGGTCAGAAGCGTCCCTCGGACTGGACTCTGAAGCTTGGCTGGACGCGCTGCTCGGACTGGATTCAGAGGCTTGTCTGGGCGCACTGCTTGAACGGGACTGGACCCCTGCTGGGCCCAGAGCATGGAATTCCCAAGATGTCTCCTCTCAGAGCTTCAGGAGTATCCCACAAAGCTGGATTCAAGACCAGGCTGCGGCGATATTCAGCGAGCGTGATAAAAGGGTCCATATCTGAAACTGGGTTTTCAGCGATTCCAAGCCACCGGACACGTTTTCTCTCAGCTGCCGCTTCAGGGGTCTTCTTCAAAACAGGATGAGACAAAAGTTTCCCACGATACTGACGAAGAGTCATAGAAGGATCAAGCACAATGATGGAGCTGGACCCCAGCTGGGTCAGCTGGGCGGGGGTTCTTGCCGGGCTCATGGCCTTTGCAATCTGTCAGGTTCTCAGGTTCAGAGCCCGCGGGGCCGGGCTCTGGAGCAAACGTGAGCCCTTGGGCTGCTGACGAGGAGCGACAGCAGCAGGCAAAACCCACCAACCAACACTGGGTAAGCACAATGGCAGGGACTGCAGGCACTGCCCAGCAAACCGGAACACCTGGACTGGAATCCCCCGGACTGGAGGACACAGGACTGGAACACTGGACTACAATCCCCCGGACTGGAACACACACCGGACCGGAACACACTGGACTGGAGTACACTGGACTGGTCCCCCGGACTGGAGGACACAGGACTGGAACACAGGACTGGAGCACACTGGGCTGGTCCACACAGCTTCACCTGCACTTAGCTACTAAGCCCCCCAGAAGTTGAGCTTCTGGGTTCGAGTAGCCGACAGGACTTACTGGATACCGGATGACATAGGGACCAGGACTGGAAACAGAAGTGCTCCTAAACCTAAACTGATCTACGTGCTCCCAATCCCTAAACCAGCAGGAGTGTTCCTAACAGTAAACTTACAAAAGGACTTCCTAAGCCCTATACTAAACAGGAGCTCCTAAGCCCTGCTCAAGAAAGGGACTTCCTAAGCCCTAAACTAACAGAGCAGGGAACTAAATACAAAGCTAACACAGGTGCTACTAAGCACCAAGCTACAAGCAGAGCTTTACACTAATAAGCTAAACACCAAACTAAACCAGCTACCTAAGCACTGCTCTAGCAAGCTAGATACAACTAACAAGGTGCTTCCTAAGCACTACTCTGGCAAGCAACCAGAAGAGCTCCTAGCACTAAAAGGGAAGACAGGGGAGCCACAAGGAGGGAAGCTAACACATAAGCCAAAAGTGCTTCTAAAGCACCAAACACCAACAGCAAAGACTGCAATGCTCCTAATAGCACAAACACCAGAAGTACTTCTAACAGCAAACTCTGCAGTGTTCCTAACAACACCAAACCCTGAAGTACTTCTATCAACAACAGAGCTTCCAAAGCCCTACACACAGTAATGCTACCAAAACCAAGAGGGAACAGAAGGGAACCAAAATGGAAAAGCAGGAAAGCTAAACACACAGTCACCAGTGCACACTGCACTAACACTAACCTGGCCCTTAGCAAAAGCAAGCAGGGAAACTAGACACAACGTCAGAAGTGCACACTGCACCACCCTACCTACAGCAAACACCACTGATGCCAAGGCCCTGAAGGAAAGAACCCACTTCCTTATCAAGGCCCTCCCAGATGATGTCACTCTCCCTAGACCTAGGCAAAAGCACACTGACCCAGAGAGGCCCAACCCACACCAATGCAAAACCGTGAAACACTTGAAGCCAGTACACCCAAAGAGTGTTAGAGCAACTCAGACTACACCCACAGCTGCAGTGAAGAGACAATCAGAGCCCTGCTGCTGGAAGCTGCCAGCACAGAGAGACAGAGCCAGCTCAGAAAGGACAGACAAAGAAACAGAAGCCAGCTAAGAAGCTGACCCCCAGGAAAGAGGTAAGTTTGAGAGGGGTTCAGACCCCCAGTGCTTTTTTTGTGCCGGTACGCAACGGTACGGCGTACCGGCACCTTTTTCTCCTCCTCCCCTCCCCTCCCATTACTTCCAGCGATTCTCCGCCTCTCTCCTGCCCTCCCATCGACGTGCAGCGATTTTTCCGTCCCTCCCCTGCCCTCACCTCTCTCATATCCAGCGATTCTTCGTCCCCCAGGGTCTTCCTTCACTGCCTGTCAGCCAGTCGGACTCAGAAGCGAACGGTGCTGGCAGCGTCGTAGCTTCCCTCTGCAAGTCCCGCCTATGCGTAAACAGGAAGTTGTAGGCGGGACATGCAAAGGGAAGCTACGACGCTGCCAGCACCGTTCGCTTCTGAGTCCGACGCTAGCTGGCAGGCAGTGAAGGAGGACGCTGAGGGACGAAGAATCGCTGGATATGAGAGAGGTGAGGGCAGGGGAGGGACAGAAAAATCGCTGCACGTCGATGGGAGGGCAGGGGAGAGGCGGAGAATCGCTGGAAATAATGGGAGGGAAGGGCAGGGGAGAGAGAACTGCTGGAAATCAATGGGATGGGAGGGAAGAGCAGGGGAGAGAGAATTGCTGGACATGGGATGGGAGGGAAGAGCAGGGGAGAGAATTGCTGGACATGGGAGGGAAGGGCAGGGGAGAGAGAATTGCTGGAAATCAATGGGATGGGAGGGAAGGGCAGGGGAGAGAGAATTGCTGGACATGGGATGGGAGGGAAGAGCAGGGGAGAGAGAATTGCTGGACATGGGAGGGAAGGGCAGGGGAGAGAGAATTGCTGGAAATCAATGGGATGGGAGGGAAGGGCAGGGGAGAGAGAATTGCTGGACATGGGATGGGAGGGAAGAGCAGGGGAGAGAGAATTGCTGGACATGGGAGGGAAGGGCAGGGGAGAGAGAATTGCTGGAAATCAATGGGATGGGAGGGAAGGGCAGGGGAGAGAGAATTGCTGGACATGGGATGGGAGGGAAGGGCAGGGGAGAGAGAATTGCTGGAAATCAATGGGATGGGAGGGAAGGGCAGGGGAGAGAGAATTGGACATGGGATGGGAGGGAAGGGCAGGGGAGAGAGAATTGCTGGAAATCAATGGGATGGGAGGGAAGGGCAAGGGAGAGAGAATTGCTGGACATGGGAAGGGTAGGGGAGAGAGAATTGCTGGAAATCAATGGGAGGGAAGGGCAGGGGAGAGAGAACTGCTGGAAATCAATGGGATGGGAGGGAAGAGCAGGGGAGAGAGAATTGCTGGACATGGGATGGGAGGGAAGAGCAGGGGAGAGAGAATTGCTGGACATGGGAGGGAAGGGCAGGGGAGAGAGAATTGCTGGAAATCAATGGGATGGGAGGGAAGGGCAGGGGAGAGAGAATTGCTGGACATGGGATGGGAGGGAAGAGCAGGGGAGAGAGAATTGCTGGACATGGGAGGGAAGGGCAGGGGAGAGAGAATTGCTGGAAATCAATGGGATGGGAGGGAAGGGCAGGGGAGAGAGAATTGCTGGACATGGGATGGGAGGGAAGAGCAGGGGAGAGAGAATTGCTGGACATGGGAGGGAAGGGCAGGGGAGAGAGAATTGCTGGAAATCAATGGGATGGGAGGGAAGGGCAGGGGAGAGAGAATTGCTGGAAATCAATGGGATGGGAGGGAAGGGCAGGGGAGAGAGAATTGCTGGACATGGGATGGGAGGGAAGGGCAGGGGAGAGAGAATTGCTGGAAATCGATGGGAGGGAAGGGCAGGGGAGAGAGAATTGGACATGGGATGGGAGGGAAGGGCAGGGGAGAGAGAATTGCTGGAAATCAATGGGATGGGAGGGAAGGGCAAGGGAGAGAGAATTGCTGGACATGGGAAGGGTAGGGGAGAGAGAATTGCTGGAAATCAATGGGAGGGAAGGGCAGGGGAGAGAGAACTGCTGGAAATCAATGGGATGGGAGGGAAGAGCAGGGGAGAGAGAATTGCTGGACATGGGATGGGAGGGAAGAGCAGGGGAGAGAGAATTGCTGGACATGGGAGGGAAGGGCAGGGGAGAGAGAATTGCTGGAAATCAATGGGATGGGAGGGAAGGGCAGGGGAGAGAGAATTGCTGGACATGGGATGGGAGGGAAGAGCAGGGGAGAGAGAATTGCTGGACATGGGAGGGAAGGGCAGGGGAGAGAGAATTGCTGGAAATCAATGGGATGGGAGGGAAGGGCAGGGGAGAGAGAATTGCTGGACATGGGATGGGAGGGAAGAGCAGGGGAGAGAGAATTGCTGGACATGGGAGGGAAGGGCAGGGGAGAGAGAATTGCTGGAAATCAATGGGATGGGAGGGAAGGGCAGGGGAGAGAGAATTGCTGGACATGGGATGGGAGGGAAGGGCAGGGGAGAGAGAATTGCTGGAAATCAATGGGATGGGAGGGAAGGGCAGGGGAGAGAGAATTGGACATGGGATGGGAGGGAAGGGCAGGGGAGAGAGAATTGCTGGAAATCAATGGGATGGGAGGGAAGGGCAAGGGAGAGAGAATTGCTGGACATGGGAAGGGTAGGGGAGAGAGAATTGCTGGAAATCAATGGGAGGGAAGGGCAGGGGAGAGAGAACTGCTGGAAATCAATGGGATGGGAGGGAAGAGCAGGGGAGAGAGAATTGCTGGACATGGGATGGGAGGGAAGAGCAGGGGAGAGAATTGCTGGACATGGGAGGGAAGGGCAGGGGAGAGAGAATTGCTGGAAATCAATGGGATGGGAGGGAAGGGCAGGGGAGAGAGAATTGCTGGAAATCAATGGGATGGGAGGGAAGGGCAGGGGAGAGAGAATTGCTGGACATGGGATGGGAGGGAAGAGCAGGGGAGAGAGAATTGCTGGACATGGGAGGGAAGGGCAGGGGAGAGAGAATTGCTGGAAATCAATGGGATGGGAGGGAAGGGCAGGGGAGAGAGAATTGCTGGACATGGGATGGGAGGGAAGGGCAGGGGAGAGAGAATTGCTGGAAATCAATGGGATGGGAGGGAAGGGCAAGGGAGAGAGAATTGCTGGACATGGGAAGGGTAGGGGAGAGAGAATTGCTGGAAATCAATGGGAGGGAAGGGCAGGGGAGAGAGAATTGCTGGACATGGGAAGGGCAGGGGAGAGAGAATTGCTGGACATTGGATGGGCTGGGAGGGAAGGGCAAGGGAGAGAGAATTGCTGGACATGTGAAGGGCAGGGGAGAGAGAATTGCTGGACATGGGAGGGAAGGGCAGGGGAGAGAGAATTGCTGGACATGGGATGGGAGGGAAGGGCAGGGGAGAGAGAATTGCTGGACATTGATGGGAGGGCAGGGATGAGATAATTGCTGATCATGGAGGGGAGGGCAGGCAAGATAGAATTGCTGGACATGGAGGGGAGAGAGGAGAATTGCTGGACGGGGAGGGGAGGACAGGGAAGAGAGAATTGCTGGACATGGAGGGGAGAGAGGAGAATCGCTGGACAGGGAAGAGAGAATTGCTGGACATGGATGAGAGGAGAGAGAGGAGAAATGCTAGAAATGGATGGAGAGGAGAGCAGGAGATAGAGGAGAATTGCTGGACATGGATGGAGGAGTTGGCTAGGAGAGAGGAGAAATGCTGACTTGGATGGAGGAGAGGAGAGAGAATTATTGCTTTATATGGATATAGAGGAGGGAAGAGAGATGAGAAATGCTGGACATGGATGGAGGGGGAGGAGAGGAGAAGTGCTGGACATGAATGGAGGGGAGGAAAGAAAAAAGAAGATGCACATGGATGGAGATGAGGGAAAGGGAAGAGGAGAAAAACTGCACATGGATGGAGAAAATAGGCAAAAGCTGGATCCATGTTATACCTCCTCCAGTCAATTCCATGGAGGAGGACCCAGCTTTTACTTATGGATGCAGGGCAACAAAAGAAGAAGAAAGGAGGAAAGTAAAGAAATAAATGGAAAGGAAGCCCTGGAAACGGAGTTAAGAGAACAGATAGAAAGCAGCAGAATCAGAGACTGGGACCAATATGGATAGAAAAACAAAGTCACCAGACAACAAAGGTAGAAAAAATCATTTTATTTTCATTTTAGTGTTTGGAATTTGTCTTATTTTGCACTGGGTATACCGGAGCTGTAAGAGCTTACAGAAATTATTTATAATGAAAAAAAAATCACATTATTTTTTCTCCTATACTAGTATAATATTTTCAATGATGTCTGTTTATATGCGCCATGGCTGGTAAAAGTGGTGTGGCTAATGTGGGTGTGGCTATAATAGGGGCGGTGCCATGTGTGGTGACCCCGCCCACAATGAGTACCGGCACCTTTTTTTCTACAAAAAAAGCACTGCAGACCCCAATCATAACAAGGGTGCTGTCCTCGTGCCCATCGCAGTGCCCATTATTTAAAGATTGATATCATTGCTAAAGTGGAAGTAGTTGTGAGTTAAAATAAATTTTATTAATTTTGTAATAGTTTCTGGTGAGTATTGATGGTCCAGTGTGGATGTTTTTAGGAGTCTCCCACATGCAGCTATGCCATCCGCATGTAGAATGTTGCTGTATAGTGATTCTACATCCATCGTGACCAGAAGGGTGTTAGGTGGTAGTTGCTTGATATTTTTCAATTTATTCAGAAAGTCTGTGGTGTCTTGTATGAAGCTGTTAGTTTTGTGCACAAGAGGTTTCAGAATTCTCTCTATGAGTCCAGATATTTCCTCTGTGAGTGTGCCAATACCTGATATGATTGGCCTGCCCGGGTTTCCAGGTTTGTGGATTTTGGGTAGCATGTAGAATGTGCCCACAGACGGTTGGTTTGGTATGAGTTTCTTCAGGTGTGGCTGTACTCGTTTAGGAAATGTTCTGATAAGGTCTTTTAGCTGCTTTGTATAATCCTGTGTGGGGTCCTCAGTTAGTTTCCTGTAGTATGTATTGTCTGAGAGCTGTCTGTGCCCTTCTTCAATGTATTTTTGTGTGTCCATAATTACCACTGCGCCTCCTTTGTCTGCGGGTTTGATGGTAATGCATTCGTTAGTTTGTCTCTGTCCTGAAAGGTCAGCCAGGTATGACCTTTCCCTCCAATCGAGAGCTGTCCTCTCGCACCTCACTTGCCATCCGGTGGCAGGCTCTGTCCCTATTGGTCTTTACCTGCCCCTCCCTGAGCCTGTGTGAGGCTTCAAGTCCTCTTTGTCCCCCCACCATAAGGCATTTCACCATCTTGCTAGAGACATGGGGCATGCACCATCTTGGCCCAGACAGCTATGTCCTGCTGAAACTCCCCGCAACGAACTTGGTTTTTTACCTTGAAAATATCTCCTCCTTAATGAGATATCGCACATTCCAGTCACCCAGCTTTGAACCATTTCTACCTGTTCAACTAGCTTTCTCCGCTGCAATAAAGCTACCTCTCCTCAGATCTCCACCTCCAACAGCTCCCAGAACTGAGGCAGCACTTATGAACATCTGACTGTGAGTAAATTATCTTTGATTTATTTATCAGCAATCAATCTTCCACTACGAACTCACAGGTCACATTAGGAACAGAGATTCCAGAAACTTCCATATTATATCAAATAGGGCAAGGGTTTGGTGTTCTACTATCTAATACTTTCAGGTTCCGGGAGAATATATAAGCATAAATAAATACAATTATATCAGTTATAGAAGATCAGGTATCTTATGTGATGTGATTTATTTAGCATTTGCTTCTCAGCAACTATAAAATTGTTAAAGCCAATCATTTACAACTCCCCCTGGTTCTCTTAATTGGATTAATTTGCTACAAATTAAGTGTTTGCAGACAAGTCCTAAACTTCTCTTTCCTTTTCAGGAGCAGAGGAAGCATAAGGCGTGGGTAATTATAATAAATTTTTAAATTACCGGAAAGGTTTTTTTTTTTTTTTTTTAACTGTGAGACTACTGCTAGGGGTTATCACTGGCATTTTTGAACCCCAAGCCAGAAGAGGGCAGGAGCCTAGGGGGACAGCTCTCACCATAGCCCACTAGATGCTAGGAATCACCTCTTTGGGGGGTTGGGAAACAGAGTGGGGGGGGGATAGCATCAGAGATCCAGGAGGATTAGAACTGGGGAGGTTGTAGCAGCAGGTACCCGCAGAGATAAATCAGCCTTCTGTATAGTTCTATCTGGACACAAAGGTGCCAGCTTCTCCTCGACTATGCTTGCACAATCTGAGCCGATATTCTGTAGCACTGCCCGGTTAACTGCTGCTAAATATCAGCAGCCAACCTGCTCAGTGGAGTGTAAGTGAGTGCAAAATACATTTAACTGCTATATAAACTCTCTCTAATATTTTATCCAGCAATATATATTTCTAACAAACATTTCATTTCCTGGGCTATATGTGACCATTTCTGGGAAAACATGATGAAAGACTGGTGACTTTACTCATTCATGTTATCCCAGAAGAGGTCACATATTTCATTTTAAAAGATGTAAGTACTTAAGGCTTCATTTACATCTATTTACCTGAAAATGCTTGAAATAATGTTTGTAATCTGTTTTATTATATACAGAATAAGAAGATTATGCAGAGAAATATGCTCCTGCTTTAGATGTTGTTCTAGCGAGACTTCCACTTAATGAGCCCTGCACCATCTGTTCCATCAAGACATCCATAAGTCCTGCACCATCTGTTCCATCAAGACATCATGAGCCCTGCACCATCTGTTCCATCAAGACATCCCCTTCATGAGCCCTGCACCATCTGTTTCATTGAGACATCTTGAGCCCTGCACCACCTGTTCCTTCAAGACATCCTCTTCGTTAGCCCTGCACCATCTGTTCCATTGAAACATCCTCTTCATGAGCCCTGCACCATCTGTTCCATCGAGACATCATGAGCCCTGCACCATCTGTTCCATCAACACATCCTCTTCATGAGCCCTGCACCATCTGTTTCATTGAGACATCTTGAGCCCTGCACCACCTGTTCCTTCAAGACATCCTCTTCGTTAGCCCTGCACCATCTGTTCCATTGAAACATCCTCTTCATGAGCCCTGCACCATCTGTTCCATCGAGACATCATGAGCCCTGCACCATCTGTTCCATCAACACATCCTCTTCATGAGCCCTGCACCATCTGTTTCATTGAGACATCATGAGCCCTGCACCATCTGTTTCATTGAGACATCATGAGCCCTGCACCATCTGTTCCATCAAGACATCATCTTCGTTAGCCCTGCACCATCTGCTCCAGCGAAACATGCTCTTAATGAGCCTTGCACCATCTGTTCCATCCAGACATCCTCTTCATAAGCCCTGCACCATCTGTTCTATTGAGACATCATGACCCCTGCACCATCTGTTCCATCAAAACATCCTCTTCATGAGCCCTGCACCATCTGTTCCATTGAGACATGGTCAGGGTTAGGGTTAGGGTCAGGGTTAGTGTCAGGGTCAGGGTTAGGGTTAGGGGATAGGGTTAGGGCTTAGGGATTAGAGTTAGGGTTAGGGGGTTAGGGGTTATGGTTAGGGGTAGGGGTAAACGTTAGGGTTAGGTTGGGTTAGGGGTTAGGGTTAGGATGAGGGTGAGGGGTAGGGTTGGGGTTAGGGTTAGGGGGTAAGGGTTAGGGTTAGAGGGTTAGGGTTAGGGTTGGGTTAGAGGTTAGGGTTAGGGGGTACGGGTTAGGGTTAGAGGGTTAGGTTTAGAGGGTTAGGGTTATGGATTAGGGTTAGGGTTAGCGGGTTAGTGGGTTAGGGGTAGGGGTAGGGTTAGGGGTTAGTGGGTTAGGGTTAGGGGTTAGAGTTGGGGTTAGGGGGTAAGGGTTAGGGTTAGAGGGTTAGGTTTAGAGGGTTAGGGTTATGGATTAGGGTTAGGGGGTTAGTGGGTTAGGGTTAGGGGTAAGGGTTAGGGTTAGAGGGTTAGGTTTAGAGGGTTAGGGTTATGGGTTAGGGGGTTAGTGGGTTAGGGTTAGGGGTTAGGGTTAGGGTTGGGGTTAGGGGTTAGGGTTAGGAGGTAAGGGTTAGGGTTAGAGGGTTAGGTTTAGAGGGTTAGGGTTATGGATTAGGTTTAGGGGTTAGTGGGTTAGGGTTAGGGGTAAGGGTTAGGGTTAGAGGGTTAGGGGGTTAGGGTTAGGGGTTTAGGGGTGGTTAGGGGTAAGGGTAGGGGTAAGCGTTAGGTTTAGGGTTAGGTTGGGTTAGGGGTTAGTATTAGGATGAGGGTGAGGGTGAGGTTAGGGGTTATGGTTAGAGGGTTAGGTTTAGAGGGTTAGGGTTATGGATCAGGGTTAGGGTTAGGGGTTAGGGTTAGGGGTTAAGGGTTAGTGTTAGGTTTAGGGGTAGGGGTAGGGGTTAGGGTTAGGTTGGGTTAGGGTAAGGGCAGTGGCGTACCAAGGGGGGGCAGTGGGGGCGGTCCGCCCCGGGTGCACGCCGCTGGGGTGGGTGCCACGCCGTTCGGCGTCATCGGTTTCCATGCTGCCTCTGCCCCGGAACAGGTTACTTCCTGTTCCGGGGCAGAGGGAGCATGGAAACCAACGACGCTGACCGGCGCGCGGCACCCCCCCCCCCCCCCAGCGGCGGGGCACATCGGCGATACGCCCTAGGTGCCAGCACCCCTCAGAACACCACTGCCCTTACCCAGTGGCGTTCCGAGGGGCGCTGACACATGGGGCGGATCGCCGATGCGCCCCGCCCCCCCCCCCCCGGGTGCAGAGCCCCCCCTACGTGCAGTGCGACCCCCCCTGGCAAAGGGACACCCGCCACCCCGGCGAAAGAAACCACCCGGGTGCACGCCGCTGGGGAGGTGCCGCGCGCCGGTCTGCGTCATCAGTTTCCATGCTCCCTCTGCCCCAGAACAGGTTACTTCCTGATTGTCAAAGTGAACATATTCCAAACACTATAATTAAAATAAAATGATTTTTTTTTCTACCTTTGTTGTCTGGTACTGTTTTTCTGATCATACTGGCCCAGTGTCCGATTCTGCTGCTATCTGTCCTCTTAACTCCGTTTCCAGGGCTTCCTTTCCATTTATTTCTTTCCTTTCCTCCTTTCTTCTTCATTTCTGGTCCTAAGCTTCTGCCTATTTTCTTCACCCATGTGCAGTTTTTCTCCTCTCTTCCTTTTCCCTAATCTCATCTCCTTCCTCACTCTTCCCACCCCTCCGTCCATGTCCAGCATTTCTTCTCTCTCCTCTCCTCTCCCCTGCACTCCATCCACCCATGTCCAGTGACCCTTCTCTCCCCCTCCCCTCCATCCACCCATGTCCAGTGACCCTTCTCTCCCCCTGCCCTCCATCCACCCATGTCCAGCGACCCTCCTCTCCCCTGCCCTCCTTGCACCCATACCCATCGATCCTCCTCTCCCCTGCCCTGCATGCACCCATACCCAGTGACCCTCCTCTCCCCTGCATGCACCAACACCCAGTGACCCTCCTCTCCCCTGCTGATCATGCACCCAAACCCAGTGACCCTCCTCTCCTTTGCTCTGCATGCACCCATACCCAGTGACCGTCCTTTCCCCTACCCTCCATCCACCCATCCAGCAGTGACTCTCCTCTCCCCTGCCGATCATGCACCCATACCCAGTGACCCTCCTCTCCCTTGCCCTGCATTCACCCATACCCAGTGACCCTCCTTCCCCTGCCCTCCATCCACCCATGTCCAGTGACCCTTCTCTCCCGCTGCCCTCCATCTACCCATGTCCAGCGACCCTTCTCTCCCCCTGCCCTGCATGCACCCATACCCGACGACCCTCCTCTCCCCTGCCCTGCATGCACCCATACCCAGTGACCCTCCTCTCCCCTGCCCTGCATGCACCCATACCCAGTGACCCTCCTCTCCCCTACCCTGCATGCACCCATACCCAGCGACCCTCCTTTCCCCTGCCCTCCATCTACCCATGTCCAGTGACCCTCCTCTCCCCTGCCCTGCATGCAACCATACCCAGCGACCCTCCTCTCCTCTGCCCTGCATGTACCCATACCCAGTGACCCTACTTTCCCCTGCCCTCCATCCACCCATGTCCAGCGACCGTCCTCTCCCCTGTCCTCCATGCACCCATACCCAGCGACCCTCCTCTCCCCTGCCCTGCGTGCACCCATACCCAGTGACCCTCCTTTCCCCTGCCCTCCATCCACCCATGTCCAGCGACCCTTCTCTCCCCCTGCCCTGCATGCACCCATACCCAGTGACCCTCCTCTACCCTGCCCTGCATTCACCCATACCCAGTGACCCTCCTTTCCCCTGCCCTCCATCCACCCATGTCCAGCGACCCTTCTCTCCCCCTGCCCTGCATGCACCCATACCCAGTGACCCTCCTCTACCCTGCCCTGCATTCACCCATACCCAGTGACCCTCCTTTCCCCTGCCCTCCATCCACCCATGTACAGCGACCCTTCTCTCCCCCTACCCTCCATCTACCCGTGTCCAGCGACCCTTCTCTCCCCCTGCCCTGCTTGCACCCATACCCAGCAACCCTCCTCTCCCCTGCCCTGCATGCACCCATACCCAGTGACCCTCCTATCCTCTGCCCTCCATCCACCCATGTCCAGCGACCCTTCTCTCCCGCTGCCCTCCATCTACCCATGTCCAGCGACCCTTCTCTCCCCCTGCCCTGCATGCACCCATACCAGTGATGTTCCTAGGGGGGCGGACACCCGGGGCAGCGACCCCCCCCCCCCCCGATGCAGCGCGACCCCCCCCCCCCCACGAAAGAGCCCCCCAGGGAGCATGCCGCTGGGGGGGGGGGGTGCCGCAGCACGCGCCTGCTGCGAGTTTACTAACTTTGCTCGTTCGCTGCAGCTCCCTCTGCCCCAGAACAGGAAGTAACCTGTTCCGGGGCAGAGGGAGCTGCAGTGAACGAGAGAAGTTAGCGAACTCTCGCAGCAGGCGCACGCCGCGGCACCCCCCAGCGGCGTGCACCCGGGGTGGACCACCCCCCCCCACTTGGTACGCCACTGATCCATACCCAGCGACCCTCCTCTCCCCTGCCCTGCATGCACCCATACCCAGTGACCCTCCTCTCCCCTACCCTGCATGCACCCATACCCAGCGACTCTTCTCTCCCCCTGCCCTCCATGCACCCATACCCAGCGACCCTCCTCTCCCCTCCCCTCCATCCACCCATGTCCAGTGACCCTCCTCTGCCCTGCATGCACCCATACCCAGTGACCCTCCTTTCCCCTGCCCTCCATCTACCCATGTCCAGTGACCCTCCTCTCCCCTGCCCTGCATGTACCCATACCCAGTGACCCTCCTTTCCCCTGCCCTCCATCCACCCATGTCCAGTGACCCTTCTCTCCCCCTGCCCTCCATGCACCCATACCCAGCGACCCTCCTCTCCCCTCCCCTCCATCCACCCATGTCCAGTGACCCTCCTCTGCCCTGCATGCACCCATACCCAGTGACCCTCCTTTCCCCTGCCCTCCATCTACCCATGTCCAGTGACCCTCCTCTCCCCTGCCCTGCATGTACCCATACCCAGTGACCCTCCTTTCCCCTGCCCTCCATCCACCCATGTCCAGCGACCCTTCTCTCCCCCTGCCCTCCATCCACCCATGTCCAGTGACCCTTCTCTCCTCTGCCCTGCATGCACCCATACCCAGTGACCCTCCTTTCCCCTGCCCTCCATCTACCCATGTCCAGTGACCCTCCTTTCCCCTGCCCTCCATCCACCCATGTCCAGCGACCCTTCTCTCCCCCTGCCCTCCATGCACCCATGTCCAGTGACCCTCCTTTCCCCTGCCCTCCATCCACCCATGTCCAGCGACCCTTCTCTCCCCCTGCCCTCCATGCACCCATGTCCAGTGACCCTCCTCTCCTCTGCCCTGCATGCACCCATACCCAGTGACCCTCCTTTCCCCTGCCCTCCATCTACCCATGTCCAGTGACCCTCCTCTCCCCTACCCTGCATGCACCCATACCCAGCGACCCTTCTCTCCCCCTGCCCTCCATGCACCCATACCCAGCGACCCTCCTCTCCCCTGCCCTCCATCCACCCATGTCCAGCGACCCTCCTCTCCTCTGCCCTGCATGCACCCATACCCAGCGACCCTCCTCTCCCCTGCCCTGCATGCACCCATACCCAGTGACCCTCATTTCCCTAGCCCTCCATCCACCCATGTCCAGCAGTGACCCTCCTCTCCCCTGCCCTGCGTGCACCCAAACCCAGCGACCCTTCTCTCCCCTCCATCCACCCATGCCCAGCTACTCCCTTCTCTCCCCTGCCACCCCCTCCCGAGTTGTTCAACAAATTCTCCTCCCTCCCTCCTCTCTCCGGATCCATATGGAAGTAGCTATCTAAAAACATACACGTAAATTTACCAGCAGCTATACATTTTTAAGTGCTAGATTCCAAGACTGTACATACAAGAGGTAGCAATGAAGGACTTGAGTGAAGCAACTTTTTTTTTTTAGGTGGTGCTGAGATCCTACTCCATATGCCCTAACTTAGGAGTGAGGTTCATGCCTGTCAAAGTATGCACAAAACTAGTCTATTTGGAGAAATTGCCCTCAAGATTTTCTTAGCATCAGGGACACTATTCTGCATGAACTAGTGTTATCCCTTCCTACCAGCAGGTGGAGGTAGAGAAAAGATTGAACTCTACCAGAGACATCACCAGTAATATGCTGTGGTGCTCCCTTGAAGATTCCAGTATGCATCTGCCCAAGCAGCAGGAAGTCCCTTTGTAACGCACCCATCAACCACTGCAACTACTGCAGCTGCAATGATAACCAAGCAAGCATAACACCACAGAGTGGCACTCGCTACCCTGCATAAACCAGGATATAGCAGCTTCATAGGAACGCCATACTGCTGCCAAATGTTTTTTAAAACATCAGAAACAATACTGAAAGAAAGCCCAGGCCTCCACCCAAGACATAGCAGGTGCCCTAGTCGAGTGAGCCTTCAAACCTATGGCACCGGACGATTCTTGCAAATGTAGATGGCCTCGATAGCCACCTTAAGCCACCTCAAAATTGAAGCCTTGGAGGCTGCCTGGCCCTTCCAAGGGCCATGGAAAAGCATGATGGGGTGATCAGCGAGAAGAAACTGATTTGTCTTCTGTAAGCAACGTCCTCGGCATCCAGTTTATAATGCCTCCACTGAACCCTCCGCCAAAAAGTAGGGCAAGCAGATCTCCTGATTTATGAGGAACGCTGACACCACCTTCGGCAAAAGGAGGGAACCGTGCGCAGAGACATGGAGTCCTCCATAAAGAAAAGGAATGGATTCCTGAGGAACATTGTCTGCAACTCCAAAACCCTCCTAGCAGAAGCAATAGCCACCAAGAACACCATCTTGAGAGTCGGATCTCTGATCGAAACTGAGTGAAGGGGCTCAAAGGGAGCCTCTGACAATGCCTGAATAACCAGATTGAGGTCCAGGAGGGGAAGGAAGGACATAAATGAGCCACCCCTTCAGGAAATGGGTGTCACACCTCTCACATATTTTCTGTGGTCTCCAACAGCATTCCATGCCAGAAGAATCTGTTTTATTTCCTGGAACCCTGCACTTCCTTTTATAGTCCTGTGAAAGGGTGCTGACTGATGATGTCACGTCCTATCTAGTGGTATATAAGGAAGTTCCTGACTCTCAATCAGTGCCTTTGCAACAGGTCTCCTAGCTTTTGCCTGGTGTGTTGCTATGCCTGTCCTGGTTCCGGTTTGTATCTTCAGTCTGCCTACTCTTGTTCCATTTTGACTCTCCAGCCTTGCCTAGCCCTATTCCAGGTTTCCTGCCTTGTTCCTGAGTCCTGTCTGTCTGTTCCTGCCTTGCCTTGCTCTAGCATTCCTGCCTGTCCGTCCATGTCTTGCTCCATTGGGTCATCCAGCTGGTTTACTCTACCCAAGGGCTCTTATAAGAGCCACCTACTGACCTCTGGCCTGTTCCTGACTTCATCTGCCTGCTACTTGCCCTGACCTCCAGGATTGCTTGGACTTTCTTGAGCCTATTCAGTACCATTGTCCAGACCTGCTAGCCTGCTGTGGCCTCTGTTACAGTAATCCTACTCTTCTGGTGTACCTCTAGACTTGGTCAGCCCTGGTCCTAGCCTGGGCATGACTCACCTGTCACCAGTTGGGGCCCACCTAGCCTCTGGTTTAGTTAGGTAGCGTCAACTCGGTTGCACCCAAGTGCTCACCCTCCTCAGCTCATGACAATGGGACGTCTCTCTATGCAAAGCCAAAGAGACACACTGCACATTCCCATGAATTCTGGCCAGGGCAGCCACATGATCCCTCAGCGCATTCAAGGTCAGCCCCTGCTCCAGGTCTCACTGCAGAAACCAAGGGACTGTTCCCCACACCAGGACTCAAAAACATGCCAGACCCTAATATAAGTCAGGGACATGGAGAACTTCCTGGAATGAAGAAGGGTAGAGACCACTGCAGGACAGAACCCTCACTTCTCAAGCCACCTCCTCTAAATGGCCAGACTGTAGCTCAAAAGGTATCTGGATCTTCCATTTCTTCTAGCCCTTGCTGAAGTAGAACCCAACCCCTGGGGAGTGGCAAAGGATCCCCCACCAGAAGGCACTGCATATTCACATACCACAGCCTGTGAGGCCAATCCAGGACCACCAGGAGGACCAGATATGGATGATGCCTCAAATATTGTTCTGTTCTTACAACTACCAAATATATTACATTCCTGCTTTTTATTTTGGGAGGTAAAAACTTTTATCCACTACATTTAACAGGGGTTAAAGGTGAGGATCTCATTTCAAAACTTAGCCCTAACTAAACTATATGGAGGAGTAGAGCCTCAAATGGAGTGCTTGTCTGTGAGCAACATATTGATATGGATGAGCCGGGGGAAGGGAATTATTTGCATGGATCGAGTTAGAAGTATGCTGGTTGAAACCATTACCTCTCCCACTTATGTCTTTATAGATGACCCCCCAGTGCCTGGGTTAGAGCAGGGGTTCTCAGGACACACCTTGCCAGTCAGGTTTTCAGGATATCCACAATGAATATGCATAAGATAAATTTGCATGCACTGCCTCCATTGTCTGCAAATATAACTCATTCATATTTATTGTGGGTATTCTAAAAACCCAACTGGCTAAGTGCACTCTGAAGACTGGGTTGAGAACTGCTGGTCTAGAGCAGTGGTTCTCAACCTTTTTTCAGTTGGGACACACCTGACAAACAATGCTTACATATGTGACCTACCACACACATGACCTTCACGAACATTTGGTCTGACACAGTAAAGCAATTTTTTTGAGTTAAATGTAAACATGCTCTGCGTACACAAAACTCATATTCCCCATCTCATGTCATCTGATTATTAGCAACATAAATCTCTCCACATTGTTTAATACAAAATCTGAAAAAGAAGTCCTAACTCTACATGTAGCGAACCTACCATAAAAAGTAGCACTAATTCCTATGATTCAAACAATTTGAACCCTACCTTTGAATAAGCAGCACTACAAATATTACATAGGCCCTAGAACACCCATACACCTACTATTGGTAAAACAGAATATGCAAACAAAATACCACACCTCAGTCACAGGCAAAACATATACAGACCCTCACCAAATACATAACAAGGAATCACAAATGAGAACTAGAAAATAAAATGAAAACAAAAACTGAACTGGGAATCTCAGTAAGGCAAACTAGGCGTGCACCACAACATGGGAGAAATAAAAACAGAAATGTCTTTATATTTTGTTCAGTAAAAAGGAAATGCGTCTGTGATATACATTTCCCAAAGCTAACATACAGTGGAGCAACAGTTGATAGTAAGCCAAGACCTTGGAACTGCGTACTATCAGTGCGCATATTAGTGAATCTGTCTTCGGAAGTGCTCATACAACTGTTGAGGCAGGCGGGAGGCCCCCAAAAAACCTTGTTGTATGCATGCATTTGTGGTGACTTTTGTAAGACAACTCCAGAGGCAGGCAGGGGACCGCTGATTTTTTAGAAAAACAAAAAAAACTAGGCATAGGGAAGTCATCCCATCTCCGCTATCATTTTAGTCGCCCTTCGCTGCACCTTTTCCAATTCTACTATATCTTTCTTGAGATGCGGCGACCAGAATTGAACACAATACTCAAGGTGCGGACGCACCATGGAGCGATACAACGGCATTATAACCTCCTCACACCTGTTTTCCATACCTTTCCTAATAATACCCAACATTCTATTCGCTTTCCTAGTCGCAGCAGCACACTGAGCAGAAGGTTTCAGCGTATTATCGACAACGACACCCAGATCCCTTTCTTGGTCCGTAACTCCTAACCTGGAACCTTGCATGACGTAGCTATAATTCGGGTTCTTTTTTCCCACATGCATCACCTTGCACTTGCTCACATTAAACGTCATCTGCCATTTAGCCGCCCAGTCTCCCAGTCTCGTAAGGTCCTCTTGTAATTTTTCACAATCCTGTCATGATATAACAACTTTGAATAACTTTGTGTCATCAGCAAATTTAATTACCTCGCTAGTTACTCCCATCTCTAAATCATTTATAAATATATTAAAAAGCAGTGGTCCTAGCACAGACCCCTGAGGAACCCCACTAACTACCCTTCTCCATTGTGAATACTGCCCATTTAACCCCACTCTCTGTTTCCTATCCTTCAACCAGTTTTTAATCCACAATAGGACATTTCCTCCTATCCCATGACCCTCCAATTTCCTCTGTAGCCTTTCATGAGGTACCTTGTCAAACGCCTTTTGAAAATCCAGATACACAATATCAACCGGTTCCCCTTTGTCCACATGTTTGTTTACTCCTTCAAAGAATTGAAGTAAATTGGTCAGGCAAGATTTCCCCACACAAAAGCCGTGCTGACTTGGTCTCAGTAATCCATGTCCTCGGACGTGCTCTGTAATTTTGTTTTTAATAATAGCCTCTACCATTTTCCCGAGCACTGACGTCAGACTCATCGGTTTCTCTTTTCTGCTTTCCTATCTTCTCTTGTCCAGTGTGTGCTGTCCATTTGTCTAATTTCCAATTTCCATCTGTCTTCTTCCATTCCCTCACTTCCCCTCCACCCTTATGGTTCAGTATTTTTCTGTCTCTTCTCCCTTCCTCTCCACCCTTATAGTACAGCATTTTCCTGTCCTTTTCCCCTTCCGCTCCACCCCTATTATCCAGTTTCACCCTATCTCTCCTGCACCCTTATGGTTCATCAGCTTCATGTCCCCTCTCCCCCCCCCCCCCTAATAATCCAGATCTGTGCCACCTCTCCAACCCACTACCACCTCTATAGTCCAGCAGCTCCCTGTCCCCTATATCTTATGGTGCAGCAGCTCCTTCAACCCATGATTCAGCAGTTCCTCTCTTCCCTCACCCCTGCAGGTCAGCAGCTCCATGCCCTCTCCCCCCCCCCCCCCTTGTGGTCCAGCAACTCCCTGTCCCCTCTCTCTTAAGGTCCTGCAGCTTCATGTACCCCCGCTACCTTCCTCCCCTACCACCTCTATAGTCCAACAGCTCCATGTCCCCTCTCTTTCCCCTACACCTATAGTCCAGCAGTTCTCTGTTCTCTATACTTTATGGTGCAGCAGCTCTGTGTCCCCTCTAACCTATGATACTACTGAAAATGGAGATGTCCCGACCTGGATGTCTTGATTCTGACTTCTACATCCTTTCTAAAATGGGCCTGATTGTGTGAGGTAGCCCAGGGGCACATGGTTGCCCAGGTCATTGCTGGCTGAGGCTGTCTATGTGTCACATGTTATCTAAACATTTATGTCTGCAGCCGGAGCCTGTATGGATAGCACTATACATATGACACATGAATCCAGCACTATATCTTTATTGCTACATGTTATTGCCACTGCTGGAACCATTCCACATAGTAGTAACAGACAGCAGATAAAAACTAGGTCCATCTAGTCTGTCCAGCAAGGTGGCTAGAGTCATATCTCCTACTCTGCAGAACACAAAAAGTTGCCTCCTCTATGCATTTGTTTAGGATTGTACTTGTCATCCTGTTCAGAACATGCAGGTTACATCCTCTCTTTTTTTGTTTAGGATTGTATTTGTCTCTCTGTGCAGAATATGCAGGTTACCACCTCTGTGCCTTTGTATAGGATTGTATCTGCCACTCTGTACAGAACACGTGGGTTACCTCCTCTATGCCTTCTTTAGGACTGTATCTGCTGCTCTGTGCAGGTTACGCTCCTATGTGCCTTTATTTAGGATTGTACCTGTCAGTCTGTGCAGATCATGCAGGTTACCTTGTAGGGGTAGGACCCCTGCCTGTAGTACTACGGAGCCTGGCTAGTTAAAACTCACTTGCAAGAGCACTCAGTGGCGTAGGAAGGGGGCGGTGGGGCGGTCCGCCCCGGGTGCTTGCCGCTGGGGGGTGTTGGCGCCTCGCTGGTTCCTTGCTCTCTTTGCCCCGGAACAGGTTACTTCCTGTTCCGGGGCAGAGAGAGCAGGGAACCAGCGAGGTGCCGACACCCCCCAGCAGCGTGCACTCGGCGGATTAGCTCTCCCGCCCACCCCTCACCGCCTTCAGGTATGTTCTCGGGGGGGGGGTTGCTCCGGAGGGGGGAGGGTGCGCCGCGCTGCACCCGGGGGGGGCGCAGTGGCGACCCGCCCCGGGTGTCAGCTGCCCTCGCGATGCCACTGAGAGCACTACATACTACAGGCATGGATTAAATTCAGTATAACATCTGACCTGAATTGGCCAAGGCCACTGAGCAGGCAGGAAGGTGCCTATGACATATTTGAGTGATGCAACCCTTGTGCTTTGTTTCCTCAAGAAACTGTGTTTAATCTAGGCAAGGACAGTACCCCAGACACTTTGGTGCCTGAATAAGGGCCTTTCCAAAGTGATATAAAAGAAAACATTCTTGGGGTTCATGGAACCAGAATGTCTGAAGATAGGTCCCGAAGTGGTGAACTGGATTAGGAACTGGTTGATGGATAGACGACAGAGGGTGGTGGTAAATGGAGTTTGCTCGGAGGAGGGAAAGGTGAGTAGTGGAGTGCATCAGGGATCGGTGCTGGGGCCGATTCTGTTCAATATATTTGTGAGTGACATTGCCGAAGGGTTAGAAGGTAAAGTTTGCCTCTTTGCGGATGATTCTAAGATTTGTAACAGAGTGGACACCCGGGAGGGAGTGGAAAGCATGAAAAAGGATCTGAGGAAGCTAGAAGAATGGTCTAAGGTTTGGCAATTAAAATTCAATGCAAAGTGATGCACTTAGGGAGTAGAAACCCACGAGAGACTTATGTGTTAGGCGGTGAGAGTCTGATAGGTACTGATGGGGAGAGGGATCGTGGGGTGATAGTATCTGAGGATCTGAAGGCGACGAAACAGTGTGACAAGGCGGTGGCCATAGCGAGAAGGTTGCTAGGCTGTATAGAGAGAGGTGTGATCAGTAGAAGAAAGAAAGTGTTGATGCCCCTGTACAAGTCATTGGTGAGGCCCCACCTGGAGTATTTTGTTCAGTTTTGGAGGCCGTACCTTGCAAAGGATGTTAAAAAAATGGAAGCGGTGCAAAGAAAAGCTACGAGAATGGTATGGCATTTGCGTTCCAAGACGTATGAAGAGAGACTTGCTGACCTGAACATGTATACCCTGGAGGAAAGGAGGAACAGGGTTGATATGATACAGACGTTCAAATATTTGAAAGGTATTAATCCGCAAACAAATCTTTTCCAGAGATGGGAAGGTGGTAGAATGAGAGGACATGAAATGAGATTGAAGGGGGACAGACTCAGGAAAGATGTCAGGAAATATGTTTTCACGGAGAGGGTGGTGGATGCTTGGAATGCCCTCTCGTGGGAGGTGGTGGAGATGAAAACGGTAACGGAATTCAAACATGTGTGGGATATACATAAAGGAATCCTGTGCAGAAGGAATGGATCCTCAGAAGCTTAGCCGAAATTGGGTGGCGGAGCAGGTGGGGGGAAGAGGGGGGTTGGTGGTTGGGAGGCGAGGATAGTGGAGGGCAGACTTATACGGTCTGTGCCAGAGCTGGTGATGGGAGGCGGGACTGATGGTTGGGAGGTGGGGAATCCTGCTGGGCAGACTTATACGGTCTGTGCCCTGAAAAAGACAGGTACAAATCAAGGTAAGGTATACACATATGAATTTATCTTGTTGGGCAGACTGGATGGACCATGCAGCTCTTTTTCTGCCGTCATCTACTATGTTATGTTACTATGTCTGAACAAAGAGCACTGTTGTGATAATCCTTGGAGTCACAGATTTTCCAAGAACTGAACATAAGGAGCATCTTTTGAGCTGGAAGTTTGTCTGGTTGTAACTGTTCCAATTATATAGTGCTGGAAATATATAGGTGCTCCAATAGTTGTGGGTCTAGGGTACAAGCGGTGCATTGCCTCTAAAATATCTGATATGTTCTCATTGCTTTCCTCTAGATAATGTAGTGTTGTACCTTATTCTCGCATGTTTATTATTTTTACCTGCTGCTAAACAAATAAACAAGCTATCTATTTTTTTTATAATACTTGGGCCTTGTGTCAGATACTTGTTAGTATAATTGGAGCTGTGGACTTGGATTTATAAGTCAGGGAATGTGTGTCTGTTTTCTCAGAGTGCTAACGACAATAAAATTAACGTTCCTATTTGCACTGTCCTCTAAGAGGCAGTGTGATCTGCTTTGCCCCTACAGATTTGGAGGCTCCACCAAGATACAGATTTGGACTGGTACCACCGTATTTTAAATTTGAAAGTAGTTCCGCATTTTATTGTAATTCTTTTTTATTATAATCACTTAGTTAATACACTGACAAGGTTTTAGTATTATAATTTACAAGGCTCTGGTGTGAAGCACAAAGGTTTTAAACTTTTGTTGTGCTTCCCAGTGTTTGCCTCTTATAACTTTTTCAGAGCTAAGTGTCCTTGATTAAAGTAAGCATCTGTGTAGCGGAAAGCAACTGAGAGAACCAGATAGGCAGTTCTGTAGTGCGAAGCAAGGCCGCGGACTGCAATAAGAATTAATTGGTTTTAGATTCTGTGTTTCTCTTGCTTCAAGCAAGAGGATTTTTCTTTTTATACACTAATTGCTAGTAATGTCAGAAGCCGTTTTGAGTAAGATGCCTATACACAAGTTATAAGTAGGTTAGCAATAGCCAGCCACTCAAAAAGACAGGCCAAGGCTGAGTTGGCACAGTGTCAGAAAGATTTAAAGACCACATGTCAAGTATGAGATCAGACACATAGTGTTTGTTGAGAAGCCCAGGACCACTCCCAAGCTCTAAGATTAGCCAAGAAAAGGATATGTTTTTGTTTATATTTAATAAAAAAAATTACTATACCACCTAATCCAAGTCAATCAAGAATCTAGGCAGTGTTCATTAAAATTCAAAACATAAAATTATGAGTAAGGAATGCCATTAAATTATAGGGCAGAAGACAAGCATTCAGTCAAAGAACATAAAAGCACATCAAATCTCTGAAGGTCCAGGATAGACTCCAAATTGTTCTAGGTCTTAACTGAAACATGTTGATAAAAATAAGTTTTAAGAAAGGTTTTGAATTTTACAAAAGATTCTTCACTGCAAATGTTTTGGTCAGGTTATTCCAAAGTGAAGGGGCTAAATAGAAAAATGCAGACTGACACGTGGACTCATAGTGGATTTGTCTAGGACATGGAAGTTCAAGATAGTTGGCATCTAGAAACCAGAGATTATGAGAGGGAGTGTACAGGATGACTAAAGATGATAAATAAGCTGGGTCTCCAGTGGAATAGGCTGTGTGGACCAGTACAAGAATTTTAAAAGGGAATAGGGTCCTGCAATGAAGCTTTTGAATTATTTAACTGAACAAGCATCGTGGGCTTAGGAGCCACATGTACAGGTCAATTACTAGGCTCAACAACAATTAGCTCTAGAAGGCCTAAGCAATTTGATACTCAGCACCAGAAAAATATAAACTGGCCTTTGCCAGGTGTCCACAAACATTGCATTATTGCAGGAAAAGGGACAGATTGTGTCTGCTAAGTATCAAGAATTACAACAGTGTGTTTCTTATAATATCACCCAGCTTAGATTGCTTGAGAGTGATATACAAACCTTGTTTCAGATGCTTGGTGAAATGTCCATTTAATTTCTAAAGACAGTAACCATTCTTTTACTCACAAAAGAGTTAAAAGACTACCAAGGGTTCTTATCTTTGTTGCCTTGCTACGCAAACATGGCATCTAAAATAAACCCAGGTAATTTCCAACTTAAGAGTAGAAGCAAGAATTTACATCATGTAGGTGAAATGTGTGACACTTTAACCACACCTACTGTAGCTACTAAAACATGCATGAATTATGTGAAACCCTTCAAGCATTAAGCATGCAAACACCCAAATGATTTCAGGGTCCAATAAAACATGTGATGTTTCTGTATAAAAATGTCCTGATCCTAGAGCATCCCAGTGTTTATGTATGAAATTTGGTAATGCTGTTATTTATAAGCACTATGGAGTGCCAGACTCTGTACAGAAAGTTGAAAGTGTTGCCTTTGAATGCATTCCCTGGAGCTGAGACAGAATTGTTTACTAGGTCAGTCTCTGCTATGGCCATGGAGAGGGGTGTGGACACACATGCTTCCCCTGTGCGTAAACAGGACATTGTACTCCTTAGAAACTCTAAGCAAACATCCACCTTGGGAGATTTAATTAGTGATAAGGAACAAAAGCAGACAGGTAAAGCAAATGTCAGCTCCTCAGATGAAGAATCTTTAAAGCACATACATTCCTCTAAATTTTATGAGAATTTCCCTACCAGAATAGTTAGGCTTTATCAAGAACTAACAGAGATGAAGGAATTATTGATACCACTTTTAATCCAAGTGTTGTTAAGACAAAGCAATTAACATTTCAAAAGTTGGTGTCTCCTACTGATCCTCCTTTGGGCCTTTGTTTAGGATTGTACCTGACACTAGAACATGCAGGTTACCCCCTCTATGTCTTTGTTTAGAACTGTGGCTGCCACTCTGTGCAGAACATGCAGGTTACTTCCTCCATGACTTTTCTTTAGAATTGTACTTACCATTAACTACAGAACATGCAGGTTACCTCTTCTATGTCTTTGGTACGTACCTGCCGCCATGTGCAGAATATGTAGGTTACTTCCTTTGCGCCTTTGTTTAGGATTGTACCTGACACTAGAACATGCAGGTGACCCCCCTCTATGTCTTTGTTTAGGATTTTATCTGCTGCTCATGGCAGAACATGCATGTTCCCTTTGTTTAGGATTGCAGCTGCCACTCACTGTAGAAAATGTAGGTAATCTCTTCTGTTTTTAGGATTGTGTCTGCCATTACGTGCAGGTTATACCCCTCTGGAATTTGTTGCCAACAATCACTCAGGAGCGCATGGTTCGGAGTGAGATATCCTTGAAGGATACTATTATAACAGGACATTTAGGGAATCCTAATAGAGAGGTTTCAACAAAGGTGAAAGAAAGCCAGGAGTATTTAAGGGTAGAAAAGAGCAAAGGTTGCAAATTATCCCTGTCAACTTTAATCAAACCCTGGTAGACGTTTTTCCATGCAGATGTTAGAAGAGCAGCTTCAATAGTGGGGGGAACCTTGTGGATGTTAATTATTACATTTCCAGTACTGGCGCATGCATGTGATTACTCATGTGGAGCTGGATTCTGTGTCATAGGCATCCTTTTATAACATTCTGAATTTCCACATTTACCAGAGCAGTATTTTATGAGACCGACACTTACACCGTATCTCCTATATGATTTTCGCTCTTTTTATATGTTTTGGTAGGTGGGAGGGGGGGAGATACCCTGATTTACTGTTCACTTATATATACGGCACTGGTAATCTAAAATATGTAACTGGTTTGACACATTTCCGCTAAAACATTTATAGTCCAACATCCACGACTTATCTAAAATGGCGCTGCATGTGTATTGTATGGCTTTCCTTTTTCTGGATGTGTCTGTTGGATACTTGTTAATAAAAAGAATTGAAATTGGCAAAAACAAAATCTGTGATATTGTCATGCTCCTCACCTCCTCGGTGACGGAGCACTCCTGCGATGCGGAGCGCCGACCATCTTGGCGGGCTCGGCGCTCCGAGCGTTGCTTGGATCCTTGGACATGGAGCTCCGGCCATCTTGGCGGGACCGGCGTCCCAGGAATCGCCCCTGCCTGCTCCTGCCGGATGCGGGATTCGTATCAGTAAACCAGCTTGCGGCGTGCCTTGCCCTCCTGGAACGCTGAGTTCTTCGCCCCACCTTCTGCTCCACAGGATTGGAGCCTCGCAGCCAGGCCCCACCTCCTCCTCTGGTGGACCAGCCAACGGGAGGCTCCGTTCGCCAGCTGATCCTTTTCCCCTTGATGTTGGGGGCTATTTTAGGAGCAGCTTCTCCCCACTTCATGGCTTCGGCTTCTACTTCGGTAGGTTGGCTTGTGCTCTTGTGTGGTTTTCTACTACTTTCATTGCTGACTATCCTGTTGCTGACTACTGCCTGGACCCGGATACTCTCTGCTTGCTGCCTGTCTCTGACTACTGCCTGAACCCGGATACTCTCTGCTTGCTGCCTGTCTCTGACTACTGCCTGAACCCGGATACTCTCTGCTTGCTGCCTGTCTCTGACTACTGCCTGAACCCGGATACTTTCTGCCTGCTGCCTGTCTCTGCCTACGGACTGAACTCAGATTACCCTCTGCCTGCTGCTTGCGGCCCTCTGACCCCTGCCTGCATCCAGAAGTCCTGTCGGCCTCCCGCACCTGGGGGCTCAACCCTCGGGGAATGGCGGTCACCACAGGTGAAGCCTCGGGGTTGTTCGGCTGCCCAGCAGAGCACAGGTTCAAGTCTTCATCTCTGTGCTCTGCCCAGCACAAGGACTCACGACTGTGTCAGTAAGCCGAAGCCTTGAGTTTGCTGGACAAACTCGACATGGTGGACCTGGCACAGGTCCTTCAGCAGCAGCAAGCTCAGTTGAACAGGCTGTCTGGAGTGTTACAAGACGTGTGTTCTCAGATGTCCGCTCTCCATGCCCAGCGTCAACCTGCTGTTCCAGTTCCTAGATCTGCTCTGTCTACTCCAGGACTGTGACTTCCAGAGCCTCTGCGGTTTCACGGCACCCCCTCTGCATGTCAGGGATTTTTGAATCAATGCCAGATGTTCTTCGAGATGCAACATGGGTCTTTTCCCTCTGACAGTCTTAAGATCACCTACTGTATATTGTCTCCGTGCTCTCTGGCCCGGCCCTGGCCTGGGCCTCCCCTCTCTGGGAGCAACGAGATTCACTTCTCTCGGACCTGGGGGAAGTCCTTCGTCGGTTCAGGATGGTTTTTGATGTTCCTGTATGGCCCTCCTCTGCGGCGGCGGATTTACTACATATTCAACAGGGTAGCAGCTCCGTTGGAACTTATGCAGCTCACTTTCGAACCTTAGCTGCTGAATTACGCTGGAACCAAGAAGCTCTCACTGCCATCTTTTGGCAAGGATTAAATGGTCGGATCAAGGACGAGTTGGCTGGTGGGGACCTTCCGACCACCTTGAACGCCCTCATCACCCTTTGCATTCGCTTTGACGTCTGATTCCAGGAGAGATTGCAGGAGCATACTTCTCAAGGCCTGCCTCTCGGACGTCTCAGCCTACTTCACCTAAGGGAGCAACGAGTTCCATAGCGGGGGCCTCTGAGGAACCGATGGTGATTGGGCAACATCGCCTCTCTGAATCGGAGAGGTCTCATCGACGGAGCAATAGACTCTGTCTATATTGTGGCCAGCCTGGTCACTTTGTAAACTCATGTCCGAATAAGTCGGGAAACGCCAGGACCCAGGCCTGTGAGGGGGGTGGCTTTGGGTCGGTCCTCTCCCTTCACAGAGAATCTGATTTTGGTTCCTATCACTCTGCGTTGGCAAGAATTCTGTATCGATACTATGGCCCTGCTTGACTCTGGAGCAGGAGGGAACTTCATTAATGCTGACCTCCTTGACCAATTGGGAAACCTTTCTGTTCCATGTAAGCCTGCTCTGCAGGTAACCTCTATTCAAGGATCGACCCTACATCAGCCCATCACTCAGGTCACACCACCCTTGCTGATGCAAGTTGGGGTCTTGTACCAAGAAGAGATTCAACTCTTGATACTCCCTCAAGCTATCCACCCAGTCATCTTGGGGCTGCCCTGGTTGCGCCTCCATGTGCCCAGCATCAATTGGGTCAGCAGCGAGATCAGCAGTTGGGGATACCGCTGTTTTCACACTTGTCTCACGTCGGTCGAGCCTCCTCTGAAGGCCATTTTGGCTCTTCCCGGAGCCCTTTGTTCTTGCGAAGCCTGTTTACCTGCGAAGTACCAAGATTTCCAGGACGTCTTCAATGAACAGGAGGTGGAATCTCTGCCCCCGCATCGCCCTTTCGACTGTCCTATTGACCTGCTTCCGGGCAAGATGCCCCCCAGAGGCCGTCTGTACACCCTCTCCCGAGAGGAATCGAAGACCATGTGCTCGTGCATTCATGAAAATCTCCAGAAGGGTTTCATCCGACCATCCTCTTCCCCAGCGGGAGCCGGGTTCTTCCTTGTGTCTAAAAAGGACGGATCTCTGCGACCCTGCATTGACTATCGGGGTCTGAATGACATCACTATCAAGAACCGGTACCCACTTCCGCTTATTCCTGAGTTATTTGATCGCCTGCAAGGGGCGGTAATTTTTACCAAGTTAGATCTCCGGGAAGCCTACAACCTGATCCGTATCCACCAGGAAGACGAGTGGAAGACGGCGTTTAAAACCCATGAGGGCCACTTTATTTATTTATTTATTTATTTATTTATTTATTGCATTTGTATCCCACATTTTCCCACCTCTTTGCAGGCTCAATGTGGCTTACAATACATCAAGAAAGGTGGAAATATATTAGAAAATAGACATTTAGTGTTACAGAAGGATCTTGGGCAACATGATAATGATAAAACATGATAGAAGTATAACAAACAGATATTGTAAGACAGTTCTGAATATATGTGGAGGAGTTGTGTATTGGTTGATCTTTGTGGTATGCTTTGTTAAAGAGATGGGTCTTCAATAGTTTGCAGAACTTCGTTAGTTCGTAAATCGTTTTTAAGTTGCGCGGCAATGCGTTCCATAACTATGTGCTCAAGTAGGTAAAGTTTGACGCGTGCATTAGTTTGTATTTTAGACCTTTGCAGTTAGGGAAGTGCAGATTAAGGAATGTGCGGGATGATCTTTTGGCATTCCTGGGTGGTAGGTCTATCAGGTCTGACATGTAGGCTGGTGCATCTCCGTGAATGATTTTGTGGACTAGGGAGCATATTTTGAACGTGTTGCGTTCTTTAAGTGGGAGCCAGTGTAGTTTTTCTCATAGGGATTTAGCACGTTCATATTTTGTTTTACCGAATATGAGTCTAGTTGCAGTGTTCTGGGCTGTCTGACGTTTCTTGAAAATTTGCTCTTTACAGCCGGCGTAGAGTGAGTTGCAGTAGTCTAGATGACTGAGCACCATTGATTGTACCAGGTTACGGAAGTCAGTCCTTTGAATATCTCGTGATGCCTTTTGGCCTCTGCAATGCCCCAGTAGTCTTCCAAGACTTTATTTTTCAAGATCTCCTGTACTCATCCATTATCGTGTACCTAGACGACATCCTGGTTTTCTCTGCCTCGATTTGAGACCATACCCACCACGTTCGCATCTTTCTTCAGCGGCTTTGGGACCATCGCCTCTATGCCAAGTTGGAGAAATGTGCCTTTCATCAGCAGGTAATTCCCTTTCTGGGATATATTGTCTCCTCTGAAGGGCTCCAGATGGACCCCGCAAAACTCCGAGCTATCCGAGATTGGCCGGTACTCCAGGGACTCAAAGCCTTGCAGCGTTTCCTGGGATTTGCCAATTATTATCGATCACCGCACCATTGACCGCCCTTACTAGAAAGGGGGCTGATGTTAAGAATTGGTCTCTTGAAGCCCAGAGTGCCTTCTCTACATTGAAGGAGGCCTTTTTGTCTGCCCCGGTGCTCCGTAGCCCAGATATAACAAAACCTTTCATTGTGGAGGTTGATGCCTCTTCCCTAGGAGCCGGGGCAGTGTTGTCTCAGATTGCCCCTTCCGGCAAGTGGCACCCCTGTCCTGTTTGTTTCCCTCCCTCACCCTACCCTCCAAACAGGAGTTGCCTTTCTCCCCTTGTCCACCACAGACTGTGTTTTGGGCCTACCAGCCAGAGGCCTGCTTAAGACTGTGCTTCTTTAATTATAGAGGAATTTTATCTTGTGTGCCTGGTCCTATGATGTAACAGGCCTCAGTATTCAATTAAATAAACACTTATTTTCAATTATATTCCTTTGCCCGGCTGTGTTATTTCACAGGCCAACACTAAACTCTCACTCTGGGTATCACACACATTCTCACAAAGTTTCTGCCTCAGAGGATATTTAACTACATCTGCATTGACTTGAGAAACTAAATATGCCAGACTTGCTGAGAGAAGTCCTTGTTAAAATGCGTCCCCCCAGTTGTCAGCCCATGCTTGCAGTTCCTAGAACTGGAGGGTAATTGTGGGTTTAGCAGAGGGCTGCCATCTGCAAGCTCTAACAATCCCCAGTGGGTTTCATTGGTTCCCATTTACACAACCAAACTTTAATTTTCAGTTTTGGTTTCAGCAAAAAAATAGGTGATAAGTTTTGATTTTGGTTGAAAGTGTTTAGACAGTTTTGGTTGCAGTTTCAGCCGAAACTGGAAAAAAAGGTTTTGGTCGGTCGGCCTTTAGATGAAATATATTTTATGACCGAGATAGGAGTGCCCTAGAAGAGAATTACAATTACATAGGTGATTCCACCCCCTCAGCAGTGAAATCATAGAAAGTGTGACTCTCTCCTGTATACATAATCACCAACTTGCTCCAAGCCTGTGGATCATGGCACATAAGAAAAATTATCAAGATTCCTGGTTTTTAGTTTATTTTGGTGCCCCCGCCCCAGTAGCTTCCTTGTGCTCCTTTGCCTTTTCAGCTCAATAGAAGCCTCTATCTAGTATGGCTTTCACATTGCAAGCCTCCATTCAGGGCTACGTTAACTTTTTCCTTCTTTTCATTCCTTTTTCACTTCCTAAATAGCTTAATCATTGCAGATATGATCCTCTGGCTTAGAGATACAGGCTGTGAGTTTTTCAGGTGGTCTGCTCCAGTGCATCATTAAACAAATCTCTGTGCCATTCCAAATAGCAATTCACTTCTTCAGAGCAGTGAAACCTACCTCTGAAGCATTCTCCAGTTCCTGCTACCCACTTAGCAGGAGCCAGGTCTGGGGTTTGAATCCACACTTCCTGCATTATAGAATATAGCACATCTGGTGTGCTATCTGACCAGTACTCTTCTAATTTAGGGGGGGTTGCAAGTAAAATTCCTCCCCAGCTACACACAACATACTATAAATGAATTTGATGGGCACCTAGAAACAATGGATTAAATTAACATCTCGTTCCCTAGAAATGCCTGACTGACAACTTCAAAGGCTGACATCCAGGTGGGGAAAAGACATTTGCTTTATGCCACAGGCTCTTTGCTTTGTTTCCTTGTCTGAGATGATATCTTGGTAGGGGGGAATGAAGGAAGACATTCTTTTTCCTGAGGGAATAATGGTTTGAATAAGAAATATTTTTTAGTGAAGGATCAGAGCACTGCAAGTGTATAGACACACAGTTGGATTTCTATAAACAGATGTTAGGAAGGTTAGGCAAACAATTTCTTGCATAGTTTCATTACAGATTTTGAAGTCTTCAAAGCTATAACTCCTGTGGAAATACACTATTTGTTTTAAGCTATTAAAATTGTTTCAATATAGTTTTTCCTTTATGTTCAATCCCTTTTTCTATTGAATTTTACTGTAAAAATCTGTATATAATTTGCAGTTGCTGAACTACTAAGATTAAATCAATTCTTTAATTAGTTATTGTATTTGGTTTCTTATAGAATCTATTAGTTCCTGAATATGATTTAAAATTGGTATGCTTATCAGTTTAATTGCTTTTTCTCCGGAGACACAGAATGGGATAAAAGCATTAGTGAATTAGGTTGCATTTGGCTAATGTTAAATTATATTCAATGAAGCATAAATTACTACAGTCTGGATTTAAGTCGTCTAGCTGTGTTCAAAAGATTAATCTGGTCAAGTTTAGGACTTGACAGAATAAATACTAACTTTGGAATTTCCTGTCCTGCTGACCAGTTAACTTTTGTCCAGAAAACTTATTAAGCATGGGAGGAGACAGAGATATGCCAGGGGTATGGTACATTTAACTTAATTATACCAAAGTTCAGCAGGCTCTGCTTAAAATTAACTTGTACACTCGGGTCTAAAAAAATACCTGTTCATAAAGACATAAGCAAATTATTTTCTTATGCATTATTCTTTGTTATGTATCCTATACTGCTTATTGTAAGCCACATTGAACTCAAACTTGTTTGGGATAATGTGGGATATAATTGTCACAAATAAATAAATAAATAAGCATTGCCATACTGGGACAGAACGAAGGTCCATCAAGCCCAGTATCCTGTTTCCAATAGTGGCCAATCCAGGTCACAAGTACTGGCAATGTTCCAAAAAAACAGATTTTATGCTCCTTATCCTAGAAATAAGCAATGGATTTTTCCCATGTCCATATTAATAATGGCTTATGGACTTTTCTTTAAGGAAATTATCCAAACCTTAGCTCTGTTAAGCTAACTGCTTTTACTATATTCTCTGACAACAAATACCAGACTTTAATTACACATTGAGTGAAGAAATATTTTCTCTGATTTGTTTTAAATTTATTACTTGATAACACCCTCATCCTCCCCGTCTCATCTGCCCGCAACCTCGGAGTCATCTTTGACTCCTCCCTCTCCTTCTCTGCGCATATCCAGCAGATAGCCAAGACCTGTCGCTTCTTCCTCTTTAACATCAGCAAAATTCCAGACATTGAATCAGGCTGCCTTGGGGGGACGTTTAGGAGAAAAGATTCGAGGGTTTTTCGAGGACCTGGCGTCTGAGAGGCACACGATTTCTGATTTATATGGAGCCCTGGTCCGGGGGGGACCAATAATAAAATATGAAGATATTAAACTAAAATGGGAGCAGGATCTTGGGACGTCCTTGGCGTCCTGGGACATAGCGGCTTCACTGAAGGGGATCCGACAGTTAGTTAAGGACGAACGACTGAGAGAATGTGGCTATCGGGTGATCCTACGGGGTTACATGACCAAGAAACAGCTGGCTCACATACAGAGGTCGGAGAGTGCTAATTGCTGCAAATGTGATGGCGGCCCAGGCTCATTTTACCATGCTCTCTGGCAATGTCCAAAGGTGCGGGCATTTTGGCAACGTGTCCGTGGTTTTTTGGTAAAGCTGGGCAATAAAATCCAGGGAACCGACAGGCAATTTTTGCTGGATCAATCTAGAGCTTTTGCCCCTCTAAAGGCGCCGGCGGCTCTTCTGTGTAGGAAACTGTGCTTGGTGGCTCGCAAATGTATTATGCAATACTGGACTTCCAAGGAAGCTCCTGCTTATTGGCATTGGAGAAACCAGGTACATCTTCTGGCCTCATGGGAAGCTCGTGACGCTAAAACATCACCCAAGCGCAGAAAGCAATTCCTTCAAATATGGGCCCCTTATCTGCAAATACTGAGTCCGAGAGGGAGAAGCTTGCTCGTTAACACCAGTTGAGGGCCCCAGAGGTTTGTTCGAAACTGCTGCTTAGCTAGGGAAGGCGGGGAGGGAGGGTGAGGGGTAGGGAGGGGGGGGGGATGGAGGGGGGGATGGGGAACATCTGGTTTTGCACTTTGTAGTTCACTGGGTGCAGTGTTGGTATATTAGTTTGGGCGGATGGCGAGTTTTGACTGTTTTGTGTTATGGTTACATAGTGAAATGTTTACAGTTCTGTACCACAGATTGGCGCATAAAAAAAACTGGCAAATACTCATTTTTGTATGGAAACAGCTTAAGTAACTGCGGGGGGGAAAGTAGTTGTACGCTACCCGTAAGTAGTTGATGAGTACAGATGCACAGTGCACAAGTAATGAGGGTTCGCACAGAGGAAGAGTGTATAGGCAGGGGGCTATCAGACACAAGGCCCTTTTGCCTTTTGTGATGTATTCTCTTGACTGTATTGGTTATGGTGTCACAGGTCTTATTATGTAATAGCCATTTCCTTTTGTGTACAATGTTATATAAACCTCAATAAACAAATTTGAACACATAACATCAGCAAAATTCGCCCTTTTCTCTCTGAACACACCACCCGAACTCTCGTCCATGCTCTCATTACCTCTCGCCTTGACTACTGTAATTTACTCCTCACCGGCCTCCCACTTAGTCATCTATCCCCCCTTCAATCTGTTCAGAACTCTGCCACACGTCTTATATTCCGCCAGAACCGATATACTCATATCACCCCTCTCCTCAGGTCACTTCACTGGCTTCCAATCAGATACCGCATTCAATTCAAGCTTCTCCTTCTTACCTACAAATGCACTCAGTCTGCTGCCCCTCACTATCTTTCTACCCTCATCTCCCCTTACGTTCCTGCCCGAAACCTCAGTTCACAGGACAAGTCCCTCCTCTCTGTGCCCTTCTCCACCACCGCCAACTCCAGGCTCCACTCATTCTGCCTCGCCTCACCCTATGCCTGGAACAACCTTCCTGAGCCCATACGCCAAGCCCCCTCCCTGCCCATCTTCAAGTCTCTGCTTAAAACCCACCTCTTCATTGCTGCATTCGGCACCTAACTCTTACCATTCAGTAAATCCAGACTGCCCCAATTTGACCGTTCACTTGTCTACTAGATTGTAAGCTCTTTGAGCAGGGACTGTCCCTCTATGTAAATTGTACAGCGCTGCGTAACCCTAGTAGCGCTTTAGAAATGTTTAGTAGTAGTAGTAGTATTACTTAGTAGATTCATTGTGTTCCCACTAGTTCTATTCTTGTATTTCTGGAAAGAGTAAACAAGCGATTCACGGCTATCCATTCCACTCTACTCAGTATTTTATAGACCTCTATCATATCTCCCCTCAGCTGATGAGATCATAAGAATAGCTATACTGGATGAGACCAATGATCCATGTAGCCCAGTATCCTGTTTCCAACAGTGGCAAATCCAGGTAACAAGTGCCTAGCAGAATCCGAAATAGTAGCTAGATCCCATGCTACTGATCCCAGAGCAAGCAGTCGCTTCTCCCATGTCCATCTCAATAGCAGACTATGGACTTTTCCTCCAGGAACTTGTCCAAGCCTTTTTTAAACTCAAATGTGCTAACGCTTTAACCACATCTTCTGACAAATTCCAGAGCTTAACTATTGTTAGGTTGAACGTGAGCCCTTGGACCTAGGCCGAGTCCTAGGACAGACCTAGGCCAAGGACAAAGCAGACCAAGCTCATGCTACACAGAAACAACAGGCTACGAAGCCCAGCACACTCAGGGAGATCAGCAAGCACCACAAGAAAGGGAAATAGACCATTCATACGGTCTGCAAGGGCAAACTGGAACCCTCACGTACAGAGTCCAAGCATACGGGCTGCACGGCCAAACTGGAACCCAAACATGCCTTTTTCTTTAGGGTAGATACCCTGCTGAAGCATGAAGTTTAAGTGGGATGTGAGATCTGTTATGAAGTGGTGGGGGGCAGATTGTATTAGGTAGTTGGGGCAGGTGTCCAGTTGACAATGGCTGTTGGAGTATTGTTTAATCGCCTTGGTAACTGTGTCAGCGCTGAGGAGAGCAAAATTTGACCATATTCGGTCAGCAGGGTATTCACCAGGGGTTGGGTCTAGACCATTAATGAAGTTTTCTATGTCCATGTTGTTCTGAGGTAGGGTTTTGCGTAGGTTTACAATTTTTTCATTGAAATATTTAGGAAGGATGTCTGCAGATGGGATGTCAGTGTTGGTTGTGGTTACCGGCATTGTGTCTAGTAGTTTGTTCACGAGATGGTATAGTTTCTTCGTGTTTTTGTAGTCTGGCCCAATTTTAGTTTTGTAGTATGACCTTTTGGTCTGTCTTATTGCGTATTTGTATTTCCTTTGTAGTTGTTTCCATCAGTGGCATAGCCAGACTTGACATTTTGGGTGGGCCCAGAGTTAATATGGGTGGGCACTATGTATATAGGTATGAGTAGTGTTTCTTGGGATACTATAAAATAAGGCCTTAGAATGCACTTGATGATGGATTTCTAAGTAGTCTCCCCCTAACAGCTGCATCAGCGTAAACCACATACATAACAGAAAAACCAATTTTTTTAATATAATTACATTTTCCCATATCTTAAAATTGACCAGACATAAGTCTACTACAGTGGCAAACCTCTCAACACACAACAGGATCTTGCAATATAAATACACAGGAAAGATGTATTCAAATTCTGGTAGCACCTCAATAATAGCAATACAAAATCCCTTAACTGTCAGGTACTTTGTGAAGTAACACTAAATCCTGCAAAGAAACTTCTTAGAGCCTATGTTGCAAATCTCAACACCAATTCTGAACACGAATACCAATAACAGTACTTTTATAAATGCAGCAATGCATATACATAACAGCAATACACTTCCTATTGGAAAAGTCAGACAAGTCAGACTCATACAACCCGACACAACCTACATGCCAGCAGAATCTCTCACCTTGGTCACATGCAGAGCACATACCAACTCTCATCAATTATAGAATAGAGGACCAAACATTAGCAATTGTCCTGTAGACTGGCATCAGTCCATCCCTGCCCTTCAGCCTGGCATCGGCTTTTCCCTTCCCTACCCCACCTCACCATCCATCTCCATAGCCCAGCATCAGCCCTTCCTACCTTACCCTCTTCCCCATTTTTCCCCGTAGCACTGTATCAGCCTTTCCCAATCATTCATCCCATAGATAAGCCCTACCATAACCCCCACCCCGCCCTTTAGCCTAGCATCAGCCTTTTCCTATCCCCTACCCATCCTCCCATGGTCTGGGATCTCTTCCCCCAACCATGAAGGACACCAGCATTAAATATAAGACTTTTTTTTATGTCCTGGGCACTGCAGAGCCCACCTCCACCCAGAAACCTGCCTATATTAAATTTAAAACACTGCAGAGAACAACCCCCCAAACTCATCAACATGAAAAATATACAACCTTTTTTAGATTGCAACCTGAGCATTAAAACAAATTTATTGTTGGTGGGCTACTGGGTGGGGGTGGGCTCTTCTCTGCCTAGTGAAAAAAGGTATATGAAAATTATTAAATATGCCTTTTTTTTTTTTTTTTTATCTAGGCAGTGAAGAGCACACCCCCACCCACCATTACACTGTACAGGATGTTAAAATTTAAAAAAAAAATATTTGTTTTACCTGGCCTGGGCAGCTGGGCTTTGGTGGTGGTGGAAGATAGTGGAGCAGACTCAGAGCGCAATCATTGTGCTCTTGCTCCATGTGTTTTGTTATGGGGCCACGGGGGAGTGCTGCTGAGGCAGGGCAGACCGGCAGAGTGGAGGAACAGGAACCGCAACCGCGACTCCCCTCCCATGCAGCACTGCGGTGCCGTTGCGCATGAGGGAGGGGAGGAGCAGAGCTCAGGGAGTGAGGTGAGCGACGGAGTAGCGGCTCCCAGCGTCTAACAGTACAATGGCTGCAGCCGCTGCACTAAAAACAAAATTAGGCAGAGGAGGACCGGACAGCTGCCGGCTGCCTGGGTGGGCCTGAGCTGAGATTGGGTGGGCCTGGGCCCACCCAGGCCCACTCGTAGCTATGCCCCTGGTTTCCATGCGTTGAGTGTGTGTTTGTCTTTTTTTTTTCCATGCGGGTTCCAGTTTCCTAGATTGTGTTTTTAGTTTTTTCAATTCTTCATTGAACCACGGCATTGAGTTGTGTCTACGTGAAGTTCTTATTTGTATCACAAGGGAACATGTCTGGGCAGGATTTTGGCATTCCCAAAACTTGGATGTTTTTCTGCCATAATGGAACAAAACAAAAATGTACAGGGCTAAAAGTTAGACAGTTTGGTCTAGACCTGTTTCAATCATGACTAAGTAACAAAAGGTGCCCTAAATGACCAAATGAATACTGAAGGGATTAAGGAATGACCACCCTTTACTCCCCCAGTGGTCACTGAACCCCTCCCACCCCCAAAGATGTGAAAGAAACAGTACCTACAAGTCTCTATGACAGCTTCAGATGTGATGGCCAGTCCTATTAGAGCAGCAAGCAGGTCCCTGGAGTAGCCTAGTGGTAGGTGCAGTACACTGTAGAGAAGAGGACCCAGGTCCATATCCCAATCTGTTACATTTGTAGTGGAATGTGTGAGCCCACCAAAAACCTATTGTACCTACATATAGGTGACACCTGCAGCCATAAGAGCTTTTGGAGTGGTATATAGTTGAGTACAGTAGGTTTTTGGTGGGTTTTGGAGGGCTCACCATACAATATAAGGGGGTGAGATGTGTACCTGGGACCATTTTATTTGAAGTCCACTGCAATGCCCCCTAGGATGCCCCACTGTTCTGCTGGGATAGCTATGTGGTCAGTCTACTAAGAATGCTGGCCCCACCCCATACATCCCAATGACTTGTTTTTGTGCATTTTTTACCTTGGATATTTTTTTGTAAATGGTCCAAAAAGATTGACACACTGAGCAAAAAAACATCTAGCAAATAGCTATTTTTGAAACAAAAAGTTGGACTGTTTCTGGTTTGAAAACAGCCATGTTTACTATTGGATTTTTGGACGTTTTCTGCAAAACATCCAAAAATAGAATTTAGATATAATATCAAAAATGCCCCTCCACACCAACTAACTCATTTCCTGACCCTGGTGGGGAGGAGTCACCCCAGAATCTTTCTTAGTAGCCAAAGAGGTGGTTAGGTGTGTAAAATATTTTTTTTAAAAACATATTTAAATGACTGATAGACAATAATACATTTACATGGAAATTTAAGATAGAAAGTAGCATCTAACTGGAGAACCCCGGGGCAAAGCAAAACAAAACAAACTGCTTTCACCATTTCTGAATCATCCTACATGTATCAGGAAAAAGAAACACTATAATGCATGACTCTTCTGGGGTAATGGAGAGTTAAGTGACTTGCCCAAGATCAAGAGGAGCTGTAGTAGGAATTGAACCCAGATCACCAGGCTCAAAGCCTACTGCACTAACCATTAGGCTATTCCTCCACTCCTACCATTGACCTGGTATAAGTGGGTGCACCAAAATGGAGATTCAGCTTTTGCTAATATTCTGTAATGGAATCTTGGCACCCAAATTCCAATATAGAATTAGTGCTCGGCATGTGGAATTGAGGTGTTTACATTGTGTCAGCCAGTTATAGAATTGCCCCCTGTATTTTTTTATTTCACTGTTTTTTCAAACATAAATTGTAAAACAAGTTACAGTGTACAAGTTACAGAGTTATGGTTCACTCCGCAGATCCAGGGCATACAAAGCAAAATTTAAACCTCACGCTTATGAGCCTGAAAGTAGGCCAGGTGGCTGTCTCCTAAGGTGGCCTAGTCAGTGGCGTTTCTAGCTTGGATTGCACCCGGGGCAGATCGCCGATGCACCCCCCCCCCCCCCCCCCCCCGCCTGCGAAATTACACCTTCCCCCCCCCCCCGGCGAAATGACACCCCCCCCCCGGGTGCACGCCGCTGGGGGGGGTGCCACGGCGAGCGCCTGTGGGCTCCGACTTTGCTAACTTCCCTCATTCGCTGCAACGCCCTCTGCCCTGGAACAGGAAGTAACCTGTTCCGGGGCAGAGGGAGCTGCAGCGAACGAGCGAAGTTAGCGAAGTCGGAGCCCACAGGCGCGGGCCGTGTCACCCCCCAGCGGCGTGCACCCAGGGTGGACCGCCCCCACCGCCCCCCCCCCCCTTAGTACGCCACTGGGCCTAGTCAATATGTCACTAGATACATTCCCTCATTCCCTGTCAGAGTCATACCACCCCATCTGTATCAAATTAAAACAGAGGTTTTCATGATGTTATTTGATTGCACGTCTAATACAGTCCTATGTCCAGAGCATTTGACCTGGTTGAAGGGGAGATTTTAACTTTTATTTGCCATCTATCTGGAATACAAGCTAAAGCTCTCACTTGGTTGGAAGGCTTCCTGACAAGAAGTTATAGGGTTAAGAAAGATGGAGTACTGTCTAAAAAATAGGAGGATGCAAGTGGTGTGCCCCAGGGATCACAACTTTCCCTGTTGTTATTTAATGTACTGATGAGATCATTGGGCATGTTATTAGATAGATTCCATTTTACACATTATATCTATACGTATGACATCACTATCTTTCTCCCATGTTCTTTAACTTGGGCGGAGACATTATTACATATAAAATTATGTCTGTCTATAACAGATTCTTGGATTACTAATCATCAGTTGAAATTAAAGTTTTTTTGGTTACAATGAAAGATTTACAGTATGTCTCAGTTTAAAATAGATGGAAATGAATTTTTATTAAATCTCCAATCCAAAGTCTTAAGTCCTGAATTAGACAACCTACTTACAATGCAATCATATGTTTCAATGATTTTGCAGAAAATGTACTGTGCTTTACAGTAACTTAGAGCTATCAAAAACTTTTTGATTATTTGTGCAAATATTAGTGTTAGCCAGACTTGATTATTGCAATTCAGTACTAACCAGTAGCTCCTTGAAATTATTAGATTGATTGCAGCTGTCACGACTGTGGTCGTGACTCCACTTTTCAGTCTCACCTTGTCTTCCGGTGGTCAGCTTCAGAGGTGGCTCCAGTCTGTTCCTTTCTTTGAATTGTTGCCTCTGCTTCCACTTCCTATGTGTTCGAAGTCTCTTTCCTGTAGTTGTGACATCATCAGTGAGGGCCTTCATAAGGAAGGTGAGGACATTCATTCAGGGCCTTTGCAAAGCCAAAGGTCTCCAGGTTTGTCGGTGTGCTTGTGTACCACTTCTGCCCTGTTTCCTAGTTGGTATGCGTGTATAGCACTTCTGTCTTGTTTCCTAGTTAGTGTGCCTGTGTGGCACTTCTGCTTTGGTTCTTTCTGTCTGTCCACGTACTAGGGATAGCACTTCTGCCTGAGTTCTTCTGTTTGTCTTTTGTGCAAAGGTTAGCACTTCTGCTTGATTTCTACTGTTTGTCTTTGTGCAATGGTTAGCACTTCTGCCTTAGTTCTTCAGCTTATCTGTGTGCTAGTGTTAGCACTTCTGTCTTGGTTTGTGCCTGTTTGCTCTGTTGTGTGTTTGTGTGGCCATGTGGCCCAGCCTTGAGCTCTGCCTAGTCTGCCTCACCTAGAACTCTGCCTAGTTTCTTCTTCCTTCTGCTGTTGTGTTTGGGTTCCCGTTCGGCCTTGCGGCCCGCATGAGAGGGCTTTGTGCGCATCGGTTCTAGGTCAGCCTTGCGGCCCATTTGAGTATTTTCTCTTCTGGCTTTACTTAGTTCTGTTCCTGTGTTCCCTGCCTAGTCCAGTCCTGGTTTGTGTCTTAGTACTGCCTGTGTGCTTTGTGCACGTCTGGTCTGTTCTTGCCTGGGTGCTTATTGCACTTCTAGTCTGCTCCATTCCTTCTTGGTTAGTCCAGTCCTGGTTGGGGGGGTTTTGCCTGCTGCTGCCGTTCCGTCAACAGCAGCCCAAGAACTCACATTGTTCCTGAATCCGTGACAGCTAAGAGCCTGGGACTGTGACAGCAGGTAATGCTAAATATGGCAGCAACAAATTACAATTCAGTAAAAATATATTACCTGAAAATACACTGGCTACCAATTAAAGAATGTATCAAATTTAAAGTATATACAATGATATTTAAGATTCTGTTGAGAGTAGCCTCTTTGTACATGATGGATTTAGTAATTCTTCTCCACAGATCCCAGACACAAAATCAATTTTTCTTATGATTTCCTAAGGTTACTGCTTTAAAATCGATTAGACATTTTTCTGCCTCTCTCCCCTACCAGATGGCCTCTTTTTGGAACTCACTACCTCAAGTTTTGCAATGTTGTTCACAATATACTATATTTAGAAAGAACCTGAAACCTTTTCTGTTTCTGTGAACTATGTCTAAATTGTGGTACTTTTTGGTTCTTGCTTTTCGCTTGTTGGAATTTGTAATTCCGAGAAGATTGTATCTGGTTTCTTTGATTTTGTAACCCATTTTGAACTGATAAGGCATATGGCAGGCTATAAAACATGTAAATTAACATAATCTTCTGTCAGCACAGAGCACTCAAGCAGATTGAGAAGGAGTGAATTAGAATTATGCCTATCTGTCTCTTGTGTTTCCTCTTGTCTTTCTCTTTCTCTTTCTCTCTCTCTCTCTTTCTCTTTCTCATCCACTTCCTCTCCATGTTCTCTCCTATTGTCTCCATTCATAGTGTTACCAGCTGCCCTACTATTCACCAGAAACTCCTCATAAAATTCTACACAGAACTCTTACAGATAGCCCCTTTCATAAACCTGTGATAAATCTGCTGACAAATCCCACCAAACTTTTCTAGGTGATGGATCATTCCTGCAAATGTATTAAACCCAGTTTGAATTCCATTGGCTTTGCCAGACTTCCTAGAAATTTTGAAAAAATCTGGGAAATTTCTATCAACCACTTTCTGAAAGATGCACTGTATATGTCTCTACTGGAAGGAAGGGAAGTGGTTTCTGTCACTTTGGTGGCTGTTACTGGCTGCAGACCTATGCCAAAGGATCCTTGCAAGGGGGTCATTGCTCCACATCCTCGGAGTCAATAAGAGTATAACAGTCACTTGGGCATGTTTGAGGGTGGGTGGTGAGAGGGGGGTTTATACGTGGAAGAAGATGGGCATGAAAATTAAAGCAACATCAAACAAGTTTAGTAATCTGCTAGGCAAAAAAACAGTAAATACGATTGCTTTCTTGTAAGATTGTCAATTTTGTTACAAAGAAAGTTTTCTTGACCTAGTTGCAGTCTATGTATATTAAAAAAGAAAATATTATTGAACTCACAAGCAAAACAACTCATGGAAAGTGTGTAAGATAGTGACATTAACTTCCCCATTTTCCATTATATGCATTGAATGCAAAGGTATGTGTAAAACAATTATCAGTCTGCTGGAGATCAAAGTACATTGTTTGCACAGCTTGGGTTGCTGCTTGATTCTTGAACTGCCCCCATTCCTCATTTTACTAGCTTGACAACTTCTAAAATGTCTGGAGTGGATACTACTAAAGATTATGTTGCTACTTCTCAAAGTACCAGGTGTCAGTCTAGTGACGTTAAAACATTTACGAGAAAAGCTCTCTGACAGAGCCTCTAACACATTTTACAGATGCATCATGAATATGCAATCAGAAAGCAATTTCTGAGCCTGATCACCATCTCTCAATTACAGCAGTCACTTTCTGAGGTGTTGCCTTGGCATTTTGACAGTGATTAGTCCTTTCTGTGGTGTACTGCAGATATCATGCTTCAGTTGTTTACAAATAGAACCATATCTCAAACTTTCAGAGTAAAGGAATGCTTTAAGTAGGCAAAACATTCCCTATGATAATCCTACCACTTAAGCCAGCCATGCGTAAGTCAAATGGTAGCAGTTGAGAAAATCCTGCTGTGCCAGAACGGCATGACAGAAAGAGTTCCAGCAATATTTTTTATACCTTAAATGCTAAATCAAATGAAACTCGTTATGTTGTTAAGGTCAAACATACATAAATCTATAAGCAAATCAGTTCACATTACTATGTGGTTTCAGTTTCTGGTAAAACTGTTCTAACAAGCTGTGTTCTCTGTTTCAGTGATTTGCATTTTATGAACACAAAAACATAAAGAAAGCAAAAATTGTAAAGATCAGGAGTTCTAAACCTTTTTGACTGTACAGACCTAGTATTGGCCTCAGAAATCTTTGGGTAGCTTCACTACAACCTCAACTGCCCCCCCCCCCCCCACCTTCCAGCCAGTGATGTAGCCATGGGTGGGCCTGGGTGGGCCAGGGCCCACCCTATTTGGACTCAGGCCCACCCAAAATTGTGGCACTCTTGCTTTGGCTAGTAGAGATCCTCAAACCCCTCTAGCTGAAGATTTCCTCCTCAGGCAGCTGGTGCTCTTTCAAATGGCAGCTGGCTTAACTTGCCTCGAGCTGACACCAGCACCAGCCCCTCTGCACATGCTTAGTTTGTTTTCATGCACGTAGAGCCTGCTGGCCATGGCATCAGCTCGAGGAAAGTGCTGCTGGCTGCTGTTTGGAAGAGTGCTGACTGCCCGAGCAGGAGGAAATCTTCAGCTAGCGGGGTTTGTAGATCCCTTCCTGCTTAGGTATTTAATATTGTGGGCTTGCAGGTGGAGGGAGGGATGAAGAGAAGACAGCGGAGCAAAGCAGAGCAGAGGGGGCCTAGGGATAGGGGGGCATGAATTCTGTGCCCACCCACCTTGGACTCAGGCCCACCCAAAATTGGCTGTCTGGATACGCCCCTGCTTCCAGCTTGTCCCCTTCTAGTCTTATCCCTCACACTCTTCCTTAGCGAGCCTCCTTCAGTTTCTCTCCTCCTCCTCACACCCATCAATCAATATATCTCTTTCCCAGCCATCCCCACTTACCCACATTAATCTTTCTATCCCCCCCCCCCCTCACCTACTGCTACTAAACTGTTCTTTCTGTCCCTATGAGCTATCGTTGGCCTAGCTGCTACCAAAATTCCCACTGCACCTACTTTGGGTCAAGGCTCCACAGCTGATCCCTGCCACTATCATGCCTGCTGATTCAAGTCATGGAGAGGAGCATTTTCGATATGATGTCCAAGTCCAAAAGTAAACGCCTATCTGAAAATGACCAGAAAAGCACTGGTATGTCAAGAAATGCATCTATGAATGTTCAAAAATACCTAGATAAACTGTCCAAAATAAAGACACACAGCAGACTGACATAGACGTAGTCAGTCATGTCCACAAGTGGAAAATAGCACTCGAAAAACATCTACATGTGGAAGGGATCCCACGCTGAAAAAAACGTCATCTGTGAATGTCAGGATGTCCCCTCCACATGTACCATATCTATATATGGTGCTGCACATGGAAGGGTGTTTTCTATAGTGCATCAACTCCCAACCACCTTTTATCTTTCCTTCTGTTAGAGGTAGAAAAAGATTTAAGATACAAGAGATGTCGCTAGCTTATCAGGCTCCTAAAATTTAGCAAGAGATTTCTATGTTTTCATAAGTTTTATTCTCCTGTCAGGTTTTTAGAAAAAATTCTCAAGACTTTGCTATTTAGGAAATAGGTTTTGAGCTAAAATGTTGTCACATTATTCTTTATCACTGTTGTACTGTATTCTCTGTAATCCTAGGAGTGTGTCCTGGTATCTTGGATTGTGAACTGCTTAAAACTTTATGGTAGTAGCAGTACACAAGTATCAATGTTACGTTATGTTAGATCTAGCAGGAAAAGGTAACCAACACTGTTTAGGTCACTGGATCCCAGACCGGTCTTGAGGTCATCCAATCATGTTTCCAGGATATTCACAATGAATGGCACTGTTCCCTCTAAGCTGAGTAGGAGTCCTCCATCTACAGTTCAGCCAGCAGGGTGTGCTGTTTCACTATCACATGTTCAATAGTGAGGGACAGGAAAGCTCTGCAGGATTACAGGGAATGCTAGTGATTGAAAACACAATATTGAAGCACAAACACCCCCCCCCCCCCCCCCCCTCGGCAGCAATAAAGTTGGAGGACTCCTGCTCAGCTTAGAGGGAACAGTGCTCATAGGTCATACAGACCAATGATGTCCTCCAGCCACCCACATATAGGCCTCTAACTCGCCCTGTACTTGCCTAGCACTGCCCATCTAGCCCTTGTTACAAGAAACAGAATGCAGGCCAGGTCTCAGATCATCTCCCATCAGAAAGAGAAGGGTGGACTCGGTGGTGTATAGGTAACTTATCCAGATGCGTTTGGGAATTCTTTTCGATCAGGTATGAGGCTCCCAAAACAATGGGAAATATTTCTTTATCTTTCTGCCACATTTTCCTGCTCAGACTGCATTTTCTGATACTTCAGGATCTTCTCACTCCACAAAATTCACAAATAATCACTTGGGACTGATGCCTCTATGGTTAATAATGTTTTGGTGTGTTTTTTTTCTCTTTTAGTACTATGTCCAGTTTTCTTTCTTTCTCTACTTTGTGAAACCTTTTATGGGCCTAACTCTGTTAGATGACTCTTTAGTGAAAGTGGCTTTTTGGTTTACTGATAATTGCCTGGTACTTAATCCACATTGCCTGACGCTTTGAAAGATTACTAGGACTGTTGCAGTACCTTCTCAGTCTCCATATATTTTAGATCATTGCATTGCTTTGCCACCCTCATTAAAAATTCTTGGTGTCACAGTTGACAATCAATTGTCTTTTGAGTCCCATATCTTCTCAGTTGTTAAGACCTGCTTCTTCATGCTATGCCAAATTATATCCTTTCACGCATTACTGACTACAGATGCTAATCACATACTCATTCACACCCATATTACTAATCACCTTGATTACTATAATTCCCTCTTTAATGGTATTCATCAAGTGGGTAACAGATAGCTCCAGTTGGTTCAGAACATGGCACTTAGACTTCATAATGCTCAAACCAAAGACCATGTTATTCCCATCTTTGCTCAATCCAATTGGTTACCAATCAGCTATCGGATAAAAGTTTAAGATTCTGGTAATGACTTGCAAAGTCATTAGAGTGGGCCTTCTAGCTACACTATTTGATGCTCTGATTCCCCGAGCTTCTCCACATCTTTTGCACTCATTCTCCACATCTTTTGCACTAACATTTATGTGCTGATTACATATGTAAATGATTAGAATGATGGCATATATGCATGTATGTGTGCACATATGCATATAAATACCAGAAACCTTTTGGAAAGCAGTTCAATATAGACTCCAGGGTTGGCTTTCTAAACCTATTAAGTGGCCCCCCCCCCCCCCCCCCCCCGAATATTTTCTGTTTTTTAGTAAACCTCCAGGACTAACAATGCCTCAGTCATTGTTGGTGCGTCATGCCATGTCCACTGCAAGAGTTACATTAGCTGCTTCTTGAAAGTCCCCACAGGTCCCTTCTTTAATTAAGTGGTTAAATAAGTTGTGGTATGTTTGTGAAGTGGAAAGGTTGAGAGGTATTAGTGGTAAAACCTTATCAAAGTGGGAGGTGGTTTGGGAACCTTTTACTTCACATTGTTCTGTTTAATTATAGTCTGCAGAAGCTTAAGGGGTAATATGATGGGGTTGAGGGGTGGGGGGGGTTTCCTTTCTTTTGGATGGGTTGAGTTTTTGTTTCCTTAAAAGTACTATAAATTATGGAAGTTTCTAGGTTGTGTACAGATAATTGCTTTTGGGTCTCGCTTCCATTTGGGAAATTCGATGTTGTTTGTTTTCAAATTTGGCTTTCGCTGTAACAGTTATTTTCTTGGTTTTTACAAGTGTCTCTGAGTGTTTAATAAAGACTTCTTTAAATTTCAAATACCAGAAACCTCCGTAAGCACTAGCCACCCAATATTTAAAACCATTTAACCAGCCAGCAATGGCTCCTGGCTGGTTATATGGCACTTAACCAGTTATCTGGTGTTAATCAGCGGGAGATGGCCAGCTATCACTGTTCAGCACTTAGCAGATACTGGGTTACATCATGTGATATAACTGGCTATCTGCCAATATTCAGCACATCACCAGCTAAGTTTGGCAGCCAAATTAGGTTGCTGAAATAGTACGCCTATCTTTGGCTGGTTTCAACTTAAACGGCAAGCGCTGAATATCAACTTGGCCGGTTAAGCCAAAACCAGCCAAAAAACACCCGGATATTATCCGGGCTCAGCACCAACCATGGGATGTAGCCTGGCTACCTCCCGCGGTCTGAATATCGGCCCCTATGTATCTTACATAGCCTGTAATTTGCAGGTTGGCATTAAAAATAGGTGGAATCTGGGTGGGGCATGGGTGGGATTCCCACTTATGCATGCAGCTTCCAGAATTTGCATATCTCTGGCATTTTGGTGCACATACCCCAACCCTATAGCTGGCGTAATTGCTCGTGTCTAAGTGCATACACACTATTGTGGATTGTGAACTGGTTAAAAGATAGAAAACAGAGAGTAGGGTTAAATAAGTCAATATTCTCCATGGAGAAAGGTGAGTGGTGGGGTTCCCCAGGGATCTGTGCTGGCACTGCTGCTTTTAGACATATTTATAAAAGTCATGAAAACAGAAATAACGAATGAGGTGAGCAAAATTTCTGATGATTCAAGATTATTCAGAGTTGTTAAATCCCAAGAAGATTGTGAGAAATTGCAAGATGACCTACAAGGCTGGGAGACTGGGCATCCAAATGGCAGATAACGTTTAGTGTAAGCAAGTGCAAAGTGATGCATATAGGAAAGAGGAACCCAAACTATAGCTACATGATGCAAGGTTCAGTGTGCAGCGACGGCTAAGAAAGCAAATAGAATGTTGGGAATTATTAGGAAAGGAATGGAGAATGGAGGAGTGGCCTAGTGGTTAGCGTGGTGGACTTTGGTCCTGGGGAACTGGGTTTGATTCCCACTGCAGGCAGGGGCACCTCCTTGTGACTCTGGGCAAATCACTTAACCCTCCATTGCCCCAGGTACAAATAAGTACCTGTATATAATATGTAAGCTGCATTGAACCTGCTATGAGTGGGAAAGCACAGGGTACAAATATAAATAAATAAAAAATAAAACTGAGGATGTCACAATGCCTCTACATTGCTCGCTCCATGATACAAGTGTGTCTCAAATATTGTGTACTATTTTGGTCACTGCATCTCAAAAAAAGATATAGCGAAATTATAAAAGGTACAGAGAAGGGCAACCAGAATGATAAAAGGATTGGACTGGCTCCTCTATAAGGAAAGGCTAAAGAGATTAGGGCTCTTTAGCTTAGATAAGAGACAGCTGGAGACATGATAGAGGTCTGTAAAATCATGAGTGGATTGGAATGGGTAGATGTAAATCGCTTTTTTACTCGTTCTACAAGAACTAGGGGGCATGCAATGAAGGTTTTAAGCAGTAAATTGAAAACAAATCAGAGAAAATATTTCTTCTCTAAAGGTATAATTAAACTCTGGAATTGATTGCCAGAGAATGTGTTAAAGCCATTAGCATAGCAGGGTTTAAATAAGGTGTGGACACGTTCTTAAAATTAAAATCCATAAACCATTACTAATGTGCTGTTTATCTCAGAAATAGGCAGTGGATTCTCCCCAAGTCCACAATGGGAAAAATCCACAGCCTATTTCTGAGATAAACAGCATAAAATCTGTTTTACTGTTGGGATCTTGCCAGGTACTTGTGACCTGGATTAACCACTGGGCTTGATGGATCTTTGGTCTGTTTCAAAACTTCAGTGCTTATGTACATAACTGGCATTGCTATTATTCTATAAAGGAAAGTAGGTATACACTGTAGAATTACTCCATACAGAGTACATATACATACGTTTACACATATAAACTGTGGACAATGTCAGAAAGTCTTTTTCTGTACTTAAAATACAATTTTACTTACAGAAATCCCTTATAAAATTATCCACTAAATGGATCAGGCTACATGTTTGATTTTTAAGCAACAAAGCAATGCATGCTTGTTTTTTTAAAGAATTTTTTGCTATAATATCAGGATAAAGAAAAATCTTGAAGAGAAACATGCATAAATTCAGTACAAGGTGGTAACCTACAAGGAAATATAAGAAAGAAAGAAAGAAAATGAAATGTAAAACACTGTAGGCTTTAATTAAAGAATGTTCTCTATTTTATGTGTGGCCCATGATGCGATAAGGAAAACTCAGCATGCATATAAATATAGATATAGATATACATCTTTGACCTGGATCTAAAGTAGGAGTAGGAATTGGATTCTGCTGCGCGCCAGAAAATAAAAATTATTATCCGGTGCGTGTAGCGGATACGTGTCAAAAATGAAATTACCACAAGGGCCAAGCGGTAGCTGGGTAGTTACTCCAAATTGACGCATGTTGGGCACGTGTAGATGCCTATGCGGCTTAGTAAAAGGGCCCTTCTATCTCCACCAACCCATCGCACTCGTTTGCCAGAAATTTGTTTCACTCAGAAATTTACTTTAAGAATTTTTCTATTTAACTCTCTCTCCACAGCTTTTAGTAGTTCCGTTGTCCTTGTGTCCTACAATTTAATCCCTGAAAGGATACCACATATGTCCCTTCTCCTCAATAAATACCTTCCAGCTGTCAAATTTTGACAGTTGAGAACTTTACTGTTCCGCTTACGGTTTGTGGCGGGCTTGAGGCAGCCAAGCCAGCACGAGATAATGATACCCTGCAGGCTCATGCTCCCTCCAACCCTGGATCCACACTGCCTCCAAAAGCAATTCCCATATTTCAGCATTCACACCTCTTGGCCATACACTCACAGTCTATCAGGTTCACCCAGTACTCACCTATATATATATATATATATATATATATATATATATATATCGCCGTTCCCAGTCCTTTTTGTTGCCTCCACTGCTTCATGTGCATGCAACCGCACACACCCTCGCAGGTCCTGGGCATGTGCTTACCAGATTTGTTGGCCACTGGCAATGGTGATGCCCTTCCCCAATCTTCCCCCTGCAAAGCCTTAAACTTGGCAGCTGCAGTCTACTGAATTTGACTTTCTCCATTGGACAGAACACTATACCCAAACTAATGCTGTTTAAACTTCCCCAACACTTCTGTGTCTCTCACCTCTAGGCTTGCATCCATACACACGGAGGCTTGCGTGCATGCACACGTGCCCAAAAAAAACTCCTCGGAAATACAAGGTCACTACAACTGTGCTACCCCTTGGAACCCCAGGTCATTTAAAATTTTCTCACTCCTCAAAAAAAATGTGAGAAATGGAATGCAGGTTCAACAGCTGGAAATACAAACTATTGTGTGGGCAATAAGTACATAAGTAATGCCATACTGGGTAAAGACCAAGGGTCCATCGAGCCCAGCATCCTGTCCACGACAGCGGCCAATCCAGGCCAAGGGCACCTAGCAAGCTTCCCAAACGTACGAACATTCCATACATGTTATTCCTGGAATTGTGGATTTTTCCCAAGTCCATTTAGTAGCGGTTTATGGACTTGTCCTTTAGGAAACCGTCCAACCCCTTTTAAAACTCTGCTATGATAATCGCCTTCACCACTTTCTCCGGCAACGAATTCCAGAGTTTAATTATACGTTGGGTGAAGAAAAACTTTCTCCGATTTGTTTTAAATTTACTACACTGTAGTTTCATCGCATGCCCCCTAGTCCTAGTATTTTTGGAAAGCGTGAACAGACGCTTCACATTCACCTGTTCTACTCCACTCATTATTTTATATACCTCTATCATGTCTCCCCTCAGCCATCTCTTCTCCAAGCTGAATAGCCCTAGCCTCCTTAATCTTTCTTCATAGGGAAGTCGTTCCATCCCCGCTATCATTTTAGTCGCCCTTCTCTGCACCTTTTCCAATTCTACTATATCTTTCTTGAGATGCGGTGACCAGAATTGAGCACAATACTCAAGGTGCAGTCGCACCATGGAGCGATACAACGACATTATAACATCCTCACACCTGTTTTCCATACCTTTCCTAATAATACCCAACATTCTATTCGCTTTCCTAGCCACAGCAGCACACTGAGCAGAAGGTTTCAGTGTATTATCGATGACGACACCCAGATCCCTTGCTTGGTTCGTAACTCCTAACGTGGAACCTTGCATGACGTAGCTATAATTCGGGTTCTTTTTTCCCACATGCATCACCTTGCACTTGCTCACATTAAACGTCATCTGCCATTTAGCCGCCCAGTCTCCCAGTCTCCTAAGGTCCTCTTGTAATTTTTCACAATCCTGTCGCGATTTAACAACTTTGAATAACTTTGTGTCATCAGCAAATTTAATTACCTCGCTAGTTACTCCCATCTCTAAATCATTTATAAATATATTAAAAAGCAGCAGTCCTAGCACAGACCCCTGAGGAACCCCACTAACTACCCTTCTCCATTGTGAATACTGCCCATTTAACCCCACTCTCTGTTTCCTATCCTTCAACCAGTTTTTAATCCACAATAGGACATTTCCTCCTATCCCATGACCCTCCAATTTCCTCTGTAGCCTTTCATGAGGTACCTTGTCAAACGCCTTTTTAGAAATCCAGATACACAATATCAACCGGTTCCCCTTTGTCCACATGTTTGTTTACTCCTTCAAAGAATTGAAGTAAATTGGTCAGGCAAGATTTCCCCACACAAAAGCCGTGCTGACTCGGTCTCAGTAATCCATGTCCTCGGATGTGCTCTGTAATTTTGTTTTTAATAATAGCCTCTAACATTTTCCCCGGCCCTGACGTCAGACTCACCAGTCTATAATTCCCCGGATCTCCCCTGGAGCCTTTTTTAAAAATCGGTGTTACATTGGCCAAAAGATATTGATGGAAATTGTGACAAAAACCTGTCATGGCCATAGATAAATAATAGAGCACAAAAATAGTGGTGGAATACTCATAGCAGCCTAAGAACAGGCTTTCTAAACAAATGTCATGAAAGCTAAGACCGAAAAAATTTTCAAATGACAGCAAATGCCAATTTTGCATAGCCAAATGTGAAACCATAGACTATCTAATCAGTGCCTGGAGAAAGAAAGTCCAAACTGACTATAAAACTACCATGATCAAGTGGCCAAACTAATCCACTATAACCTCTGCAAAAAGTATGGTTTTACTGTAGCAAACAATTATTGGGATTATACCATTAAAAGGTTATAGAAAATGAGCAGGTGAAGATATTTTGGGACTTTAAAAATACAAACCAACAGGCACTAGAAGCACAACACACCTGACATCACCGTTTATAGATGTGGCAATACCCAGTGACAAAAAAAACTGATGTAAAACAGCTGGAAAAAAATTGAAGTGGAAAACATTTGGAGCAAAAAAGTGAAGGTAACAGCAATTGTGAATGGAGTTCTTGGAAGCAACAGTGACTGGATTCCCAAAATTCTTGGGGGCCCTTTTACTAAGCAGTGGTAGGCTCTACACACATGCAACGAGCGCCAAAATGAGACCACCGCTAGGCTAGCGCACTCCTGGTGGTAATTTCAGATTTGGCGTGCACCCATAATACCCGAATGAATTATTTGTTTATTACCTCCTACGCATGCCGGTTCCAGTGGTAATCGGCACTTGACACACGCCAACCTGTCCCCGCGCATATAGCGTGTGAGCCTTTACCACTAGGTCAATGGTGGCGTTAAGGGTTCAGGCCAGTTTTGGGCGCACGCCGGTTTCATTTTTACCGCAGGCCCTATAAATAACATTTTTTCAAAGTCATTTTTTGTAGATACAGTAAAAACTGGCCCGGCACATACCCAATACAAGCATCTACGCTACTGCAGGCCACCTTTTCCAGCAGCTTAGTAAACGAACCCCTTGGAAATTTAAAAGACATAACTCCATCAATTTTGCAAAAACTGCCCTATCTGAAACAGCATATATTTTTTGCTCTCTATGATTCGCAGGTCCTTGGATAGGACCAGAAGTAATGGAGTTAAAACCAGTCAATGTTGCCTGTGATGTGCCACAGAGTGAGAAAAAGAAGAAAAGCTGATATAACACTGACTTTTATTGACCAAGCTTTTGAAAATGCATCTCTATATGTATATGGAAGCAAATGGGTGTTCACAATTAATCACAATTACCCTAGCGCCTTGTCTTGGTTAACTACTGCAGAGGTTTACCAATGCCTCCTGAAACCCAGAAGACCCCGTCCATCCTTAGCGGTCTCCTAGCTGGCGGATAGGGAGGCCTGGCTCGGGTTAGCTTCTCAAAGCCAAAAAATTCAAGGTGAAGGATCATAGAAACAGTAATACCAGGTAAACTTGTACTATCTTTAATACCTAATGTACCTGAATGTGCTTCACTCAGTGCTGTAGCGAGGGTGCCTGACACCCAGGGCGGGTCGCCGCTGCGCACCCCCCCCCCCCCCCCCGGGTGCAGGGCATGGCACACCCCCCCTCCGGAGCGCACCCCCCCAAAACGCACCCTACCTTTCAGCGGGGGGCAGGCGGGAGGGCCAATCCGCCCCCAGTGCACGTCACTGGGAGCTGTGTTGGCTCTGCTGCTTCCCTGCTTTCTCTGCCCCGGAACAGGAAGTAATCTGTTCCGAGGCAGAAAGAGCAGGGAACCAGCGAGCCGACACCCCCCCCCCAGCGCGTGCACCCAGGGCAGACCGCCCCACCGCCCCCCCCCCCCCTTCCTACGCCACTGGCTTCACTTCGATAGCTTTTGGGCTTGTAGGTGGTATATGAGAAAGTAAAATAAAATAAATAAATAGATCTCTCTATAACATCAATAGAGACAATAAAAGTGCTACAGCCAGAAGAGATACAAATTACCATTCCTAACAAAATAACATCTAAGCAGAAACATCAAAAAGGATGAAAGTCTTCTCTGTATAAAACTGGTAATGACCACATATATTCATCCACAGCAGGTTGCTGCCTGGTCCCTGCAGGAATGTGACAAATAAGTGAGTCTTTAATATTTTGCTTGAATGTTTTCTTTTTCCTTTCAGAGAAAACTATTTGCTGCAATAATGAAAGAAACAATGCTACAAAGAGAAGCATATCATCTCATAATAGTTTCTGTACCCTGAGTGAGTTTAGTAGCTAAAATGATCATGCCCATTTTGCATTACTTCTTCCAGCATCTACTAAGGAGGTGACCCGTGGAGTCACTTGTGTACTGCAGCCTCCCACATTTCTCATGCATTTTTAAATTTAGCCATTCAAGAAACCTACAAAAACACTCCGAGATCAATATTCAAAAAGTACTTAGACCGGTGGTTCCCAAACCTGATCCTGGAGGCACCCCAGCCAGTCAGGTTTTTAGGACACCCACAATGAATATTCATGAGAGAGATTTGCCTGCAGTGGAGGCAATGCATGCAAATCTCTCTCATGAATATTCATTGCGGATATCCTGAAAACCGGGCTGGCTGGGGTACCTCCAGGATCAGGTTTGGCAACCACTGACTTAGACATTTAGCACTGCACTGAACATATAAGTGCTTTTCTACTTTAACTTTCAGCACAATCTATATATATAAAAGGCAAGACCAACGTTCTATGAAGCCTCCAGCCGGAAGTGTGAAGCGCCAGAGATATCCGGTTTCCCCATGAGTGAAGGAAAACAGCACAGCACGAAATCCCTCTCTCTGTAACAGTGAAGGACTCAGAGGGGGAGGGGAGAGAGATGCCCTCACTCTCTCTGTAACACAGAACAGCAGGAAACTTAACACTGAAGGACTGGACTGGGAGGGGGAGGGAGAGAGGGCAGGGACACACACTCCCACATGCACACTCTGAAGAAAACCTTGCTAGCCCCCGTTTCATTTGCATCAGAAACGGGGCTTTTTTACTAGTTATATACATATATGGCCAGATCCTATATATAAGTAGACAATAGTAGAAGATCACCATACAGGACTCCAAGATATAAGATCACCAAACATATAAAGAGGAATCCAATAAAATTTATATGGAAATATGATGTTTGATTTTAACAAAATATTTCTAAAAAGCAAGGAAAAGACCTCAAAACGCCCGACTGCTTACTTTCAGTTTTCAGCAGCTTTAACTGGGGGCGTGGTGTTCATCACTGGTCATAAAAACCTTGCTTGGAAAGAACTGTTTTAATTTTTATTTCCAAAAAGATTTTAGCAATTTTGCTCTTTTTTTTACAAAAAAGGTTTTTTAACTATATTGTCAATATCAATGCTAACTTCAAATTTTATTTGGTTCATGAAAACCTTCATTAATTCTCATGAAGTGCTATAAAGCAGCACTAAGCTATGATCAGATCAAGAGATAGGAAATAAATTTTCTCAATGCTTTCTCTGTTGAAGCACAGCCCTTGAAAAAGCCTACACGCAAAACGGATGGGGCCACCGTCGGGCAACAGATAAGTGCTCAACTTTACTTTATTTTTGTAAAGCTGCTTTATGAATCAAACATCATATTTCCATATAAATTTTATTGGATTCCTCTTTATATGTTTGCAGATCCTATATATGGCACCTAGAAAATCCACACAGAAAACATTTCCGCCAAAGCGTATTCTATAAACAGCGCCTAGATTTAGGCACGGTTTATAGGATAAGATTAGTTGCTATCCCAGAGCCTAAAACTACATGTCTCCATTTACACTGAAAAAACACGGTGTAAATTCTGCCACAGAGATTTAGGCGCGGAAGGACAAATTCTATAACTATGTGCGTAAATTTTGACATACCCATTACCCTTTCCATAACCACACCCCTTTTGCCCGCACGCATTAAAATTTAGGTGCAGTGCGTTACAGAATACGCTTAGGAAGTTGTGCACATTTCTAATTATTGCCAATTAGTGCTCATTATTGCTTGTTAAGTGCTGCTAACAATGCTGAGTGGCTTGTTAAGTCAATTAAATTATGCGCATTGCTACAGATTATGCTTGGATTTTGGTGCCGATCTCTAGGCACAGTAAGTAGAATCTGGGGGATAATATTACACATATGGGACTCAATTCTATAAAAGGTGCTGAAAAATAGGCGCTGTCAGGGGAGCTATTTTATACACAGTGCTCTAATTTAGGCACCATTTATAGAATAGCGATTAGTGCTGGACTCGGCATCTAACTTTAGGTGCAAGGATTTACACCAACTAAACCCTGGTATAAATCTTCATACCTAAATTAGGTGCAGAACCCCCTTATTCTATAACAGCATGCATGCATTTTAGGAATGATCCTGTTCCACCCATGAGCCTCCCATGGCCACGTCCCCTTTACACACTACTCCCAGCATCTAAAAATGCACATGTAATTTTAATTGATGCCAATTAGCACCAATAATTGATTATTAGCACCCATTTATCATGCTAATTGGCTTGTTATTCAATTAAATTGCACAAGGAAATTGAGCACAACATACACACAAATACAGCCATCACCACCCTTAGAGTATACCAAAACAGAGAGAAACAAGATGCACACACAAGCACAAATATATGCATGCCCACCTGTGCTTATTCATATACAACACAGATGCACATACCCATAAAACAAACACATATAGACACACAACACAGACATCCACAGCCACATTCATAAAATAAACTCATATACAGAAGATATAAACACAAACAAATCATACATATAAAATACAGGTACACAAAACAGATACACTCACAAACAAATCAGACTAAATGGACACATACACATGCACATACCTGGAAGCTGGTTGGAAATAATACCTACCTTCCTATGGGAAGGGACAGAAAAGATTGCAAAGGACTGAGAATTTCAATAGCTGGCTCAAAGCCTGGTGTCACCAAGAAGGATGTAGGTACATAGGAGGATGGGGCAATACATGGAAAAACAAAAGACTATACTGTAACGATGGGCCGCATCTCACTGTGGCAGGAAAAAAAATCCTTGGGGAGAAATTCAGACAATATATTTTTAGGCATTTCAACTAGAAGGCTGGGGTGGCATATGGAGGCAGTTCACTTCAAGTGGTCACTCCCAGCTAAAGCTAAACACAAGATGCATCAGTAGATAAGAAAGCAATGAAAACAACAATCTTAGCAAATCACTTCTTACCAACACAGCAGGAAGTGAGACTAAACAAGAAACTAAACAGAAGATAAAAATTCCACGGAAATGTAGATGGAAAGCGATGACCACAAATGCTTGCAGTCTAAGCAATAAAGTTCATGAACTTCAAGCCCTGATGTTGGAAGCAGATTTAGATGTTGTTGCAATCACGGAGACATGGCTCAATGGTTCCCATGAATGGGATGCAAACATACCAGGCTATAATCTATTTAGGAAGGATAGAGATGGTCGTAAAGGTGGAGGAGTAGCTCTGTATGTGAGAAATGATATCGCAGCGAATGAAATGACAGGTGCCTGGGGAAAGGAAGAAGCGATATGGATCACCTTAAAAAAAGATGATAGAACCTCTGTCCATGTGGGTGTTGTCTACAGACCTCCGACACAATTAGAGGAACTAGATAAAGATCTGATCGCAGATATTCAAAAGTTGGGAAAGAAGAGAGAGATGTGCTGTTGCTGGGAGATTTCAATCTGCCAAATGAAGATTGGAAGGTTCCATCTGCGGAATCGGAAAGAAGTAGAGAGATCGTGGATACTTTCCAAAGTGCTCTGTTCAGACAAATGGTGACAGAACCCACAAGGGAGGGAGCGACGCTGGATCTGGTGCTCACAAATGGGGATAGTGTGTCAAATATCCGAGTGGGTGCCCACCTTGGCAGTAGTGACCATCAAACAGTTTGGTTTGATATGACAGCTGAAGTGGAGGACAACCACTTAAAACTCAAAGTCCTGGATTTCAAGCATGCTGACTTTAGTAAAATGGGGGAATACCTGAGGAAGGAGCTGATGGGCTGGGAGGACGAACGAGAAGTGGAAGGACAGTGGTCCAGGCTGAAAGAAGCTATAAATATGGCCACAAACCTTTATGTAAGGAGAGTAAATAAAAGCAAGAGAAAAAGGAAACCAATATGGTTCTCCAAGCAAGTGGCTGAGAAAATAAAGGCTAAAGAGTTGGCATTCCTGAAATACAGAAAAACTCAAGAAGAGGAACACGGAGAGGAATACTGGATGAAACTGAAAGAAGCCAAGAGAGAGATACGTCTGGCAAAAGCGCAAGCGAAAGAACAAATGGCTAGAAATGTAAGGAGGGGTGACAAAACTTTCTTCAGGTATATTAGTGAAAGGAGGAAGACTAAAAAGGGAATTGTGAGACTGAAAGATGCTGCGAACTGCTATGTAGATAATGATGAAGAAAAAGCAAATTTGCTAACTAGACACTTTTGTTCTGTTTTCACAGAAGAAAATCCTGGAGAAGGACCATGATTGACTGGCAAAAGTACATATGAGGATGGAGTGAATATAGCACCGTTCACGGAAGAGAATGTGTATGAAAAACTTGAAAATCTAAAGGTGGACAAAGCCATGGGACCAGACGGGATCCACCCCAGGATATTGAGGGAGCTCAGAGATGTTCTGGCGGGTCCTCTTAAAGATTTGTTTAATAAATCCTTGGAGACGGGAGAGGTTCCATGGGATTGGAGAACAGCGGATGTGGTCCCTCTTCACAAAAGTGGTGATAGGAAAGAAGCTAGAAACTACAGGCTGGTAAGCCTCACTTCAGTTATTGGAAAAGTAATGGAAGCAATGCTGAAGGAAAGGATAGTTAATTTCCTGGAAGTCAATAAGTTGCAAGATCCAAGACAACATGGTTTTACCAAAGGTAAATCGTGCCAAACGAATCTCATTGAATTATTTGACTGGGTGACCGGAGAATTGAATCATGGACATGCTATAGACATAATCTACTTAGATTTCAGCAAAGCTTTTGACACGGTTCCCCACGGGAGGCTCTTGAATAAACTTGACAGGCTGAAGATAGGACCTGACGTGGTGAACTGGATTAGGAACTGGTTGACGGACAGATGCCAGAGGATGGTGGTTAATAGAATTCGCTCGGATGAGGGAAAGGTAAGTAATGGAGTGCCTCAGGGATCGGTGCTGGGGCCGATTCTGTTCAATATATTTGTGAGTGACATTGCCGAAGGGTTAGAAGGTAAAGTTTGCCTATTTGCAGATGATACTAAGATTTGTAACAGAGTGGACACCCTGGAGGGAGTGGAAAACATGAAAAAGGATCTGCAGAAGCTAGAAGAATGGTCTAAGGTTTGGCAATTAAAATTCAATGCGAAGAAATGCAAAGTGATTCACTTAGTGAGTAGAAATCCACAGGAGACATATGTATTAGGCAGTGAGAGTCTGATATGTACAGACGGGGAGAGGGATCTTGGGGTGATAGTATCTGAGAATCTGAAGGCGACGAAACAGTGTGACAAGGTGGTGGCCGTAGCTAGAAGGTTGCTAGGCTGTATAGAGAGAGGTGTGACCAGCAGAAGAAAGGAGGTGTTGATGCCCCTTTATAAGTCGTTGGTGAGGCCCCACCTGGAGTATTGTGTTCAGTTTTGGAGGCTGTATCTTGCTAAGGATGTAAAAAGAATTGAAGCAGTGCAAATAAAAACTACAAGGATGGTATGGGATTTGCATTACAAGACATATGAGGAGAGACTTGCTGACCTGAACATGTATACCCTGGAAGAAAGGAGAAACAGGGGTGATATGATACAGACGTTCAAATATTTGAAAGGTATTAATCCGTAAACGAACTTTTTCCGTAGATGGGAAGGCGGTACAACTAGAGGACATGAAATAAGATTGAAGGGGGGCAGACTCAAGAAAAATGTCAGGAAGTATTTTTTCACGGAGAGAGTGGTGGATACTTGTGGCAGAGCCGGTGATGGGAGGTGAGGCTAGTGGTTGGGAGGCGGGGCTAGTGGTTGGGAGGTGGGGCTAGTGCTGGGCAGACTTCTACAGTCTGTGCCCTGAAAATGGCAGATACAAATCAAGGTCAGGTATACACATAAAGTAGCACATATGAGTTTATCTTGTTGGGCAGACTACATGGACCGTGCAGGTCTTTCTCTGCCGCCTTCTACTATGTTACTATGAGTCAAGCTGAACATGCTTTTCCGACCACACACTCTGTCACCTCCTGCTGTCATTCTTCTATTCCTACTGGGATGGCTCTTAGTGATTCAGATGTGCACTTCATTTTCTTTGTTGTAAATTCTACCATGGAACCTAGCAACTCAACTATATAGCTTTCTTATGTATGGTGTGACACCTAATGACTGTGTTGGCTCTCTGTTTCTCTAACCTGGAGAGGAGAGGAGAGGGGAAGGCAGTTTAAAAAAGTGTAATTCTCTAACCAATATGTTACAGTCATTCAATGTTTATTCTGCAGCTGATGGAACTGCTTCTCCCCTTCTTTTTGCCAGTCTTTGCTTCATGCTGCATTTAGTACCATTATGTTGAATTTTCAGATTTATTTTGGCCCCAGAAACAGACATTTTTCAACCCCTTTCCATCACCATCTACAATTTATACAATGACTTTTTCTACATATTCAAGAAGACTAGCGCAGCAGTTATAATACTTTATCTGCCTTGAAAATTTAAATGCACTGTATCTTTAAAATGTGCTTTGATGCTCTGCTTCTAATATCTGTTGTGTTTATTTAGTTTAGCAAAGGGGTATGAAAACAAGTAACTGCAGAGCATGTCAAATGAAAGTGAGGTCAAATGTGAGGTGAAAAAATCATCAAGTCCCTCAAATGAGGTCTAATGAGAGTTCTAATGAGAAGTAAGAAATCCTTTGAGGAGGTTTAATGAGAGGTCAAATGAGAGGTGAGAAAATAGTAGCTGCAATGAATTAGTGTTAGGTCTATATTTGAAATAGAAATGAAAAGAGTGTGAGAGAGAAAAAGAATTATGGAAGAGCTGAGGATAATTTGTCTAGAATCCTGAATAGAGAAAATGTAGAGATATAAAGGGGGCCAAACCTGTATTTAATAGACTAGACTAATACTTGATAGTCTAAGGGGGGGGGGTCTTTTGCTAAAGTGCATTAAGCACTTACCCCTGGATTCTATAAAGGGTGCTCAAAACTGGGCACAGATCACAGATCCGCACGCAAAACAATTAGTCAATGAGCTCCAATGATTTAATTGTTGGCATTAACAAGCACTTAATTGACACTAAATATGATTTTTGTACAGTCGGCTGCACGTTATTCTATAACAACGGGTACCTAAACTGGAATGCATGCAACTCAAAAGGGGGTGTGGCCATAGGAGGGGCATAGGCGGGTCAGTGACATTCACAAGATCTAGATGCAATGTTATAGAATAATGGAGATTTATGCCCAACTTGCGTGCCAGGATTTACACCAGGTTTCAAAAGGCATAAGTCCTCGCCCCCAAAGCTGGGCTCGGAAATCTGCAACAACCCCCAAATTCTATATATATGGCGCCCTAAGTTGTACGTGCTAATTTGACTGCATGGCCAAATTGCGCCCACAACTTAATTGATCGACAAGCCAAACACCACCAATAATTGATACTTAACCAATTAGCGGCACTAATTGGCTTTAATTAGAATTTACTCACACAACTTTCAAGGCATATTCTATAACGCGGTGTGCGTAAATTCTAATGCACAAGTTGAAAAGGGGGTGTGACCATGGGCATAGAATGGGCAGGTCATGGATGTTTCTAAAATCTATGTGCACTATTATAGAATACACCCGATCTGCGCCTAATTTAGGCCTGGTTTTAAATGGCCTAAATGGATGCGCCTAAATTTTAGTCACAAGAACAGCGTGTGAGCGTATGCTATAAACTATGCCTAACCTTAGGCATAGTTTATAGAATCACACTGTGTGGTTTTACAGTGCGGATTTTTAAGACGCCATATATAGAATTTCACCCTAAGTGCTATTCAATAAAGGGTGCTCATCCTGTAACACCCTTTAATGAATAGCGCTGACCACGGATTTTTCCTGGCACCTACTTTTCAGCACCATTTATAGAATCTGGCCTTAACGTGTGACTTAGTTTGTATTAGCTGCTACGGCGCAAGTGTGCCCACTGCTAATGCGTTGGTTTAGTCAACACTAATTCTCGCAGTGCGTACTTTTTGTGTCAGGGGGTGGGAACTAGGCAGGGCATGAGCAGAGAATGGACGTAGGTAGAATATTGAAGTTGGCACAGGAAAGATACCACATGCTCTTGGTGCAGGATCACTTCGCACCTGGGAGGCGCTAAGTATCCACACTACTTGCATGCAGTGTTAACACATGGTAATAAACATTTCAGGATGGTAATTGCAGAGGACCTGTTGGGTACGCCCCCCACAATTAGAGTGCAGCCTTTGCACTTAAAGTGCATTCATCATGCAGAATTAAAAGGTGGATGAATAAAGCAAGAGGGGGTGGGTGGGGGGAGGGGTCTTTAGAGGAGATGAGTAAGGGAGGCTGGGTGGGGGGAGAAGGGTGGTTTAAGCGTTATTGAGGTACATGGAATAATGTTGTATATGATTATGGCTGCTGTTATACCAGAGTATTGTTTCAGAATATGGGGAAGCGGGGAGATAATGGTTAAATAAACTAATTGATGGAGCAATGTCAGCTTAGTTAATGTACAGATTCTGTTTTTCTAGTCCAAAAGACTGTATATGAAACATTTGTAATGTTCTATAACTGACACCATCAATAAAAAAATTGTGAAAGTTAAAGTGCGTTCATTTTTGCTGTTGAAGCACATTAGGGGGCCCTTTTACAAAATGGCGGTAAGCCCAACACAGGCTTACCACGTGCCAATCTGGAGCTACCACCACTGAGAAAAATAGGGCTGTATTTTTTAGCATGGTACTAACCCAACGGTAATCGGGCATGACCGTGCACTACCTGGTTACCGCTGGGTTAGCACAGGAGTCCTTACCGTCACCTCAATGGGTAGCGATAAGTGCTCCCCCGTCACATGGTCATGCAGTAAAATCAATCATACCGCATAACCATGGCTATTTCAGCCTTTTTTTACCCACTGCAGTAAAAAGGGCCGTAGCGTGCAGCAAAAAAAAAAAAGCTCCTGCCGCTAGCGCAGGGCTTTTTCTACCGCAGCTTGGTAAAAGGACCCCTAAGTGCAGAAACTTTGCACACTTTACTAAAAAGTTTTATAGCCTGCTTTCCCTCAAGGGAAATTGTTCTTTATCCCAGGCAGGATGGATTTCCTTGCATGAAATGTGTACATGCAGACAATCATACACATATGGCCAAACATGAGTAATGTAATAAAAAATGCCCACTATATAGTATCTCTTAGCAGCAATATATATTACGTATACTCACACAAAAAGAATATATTCTCATTACTGCTATAACCAATCAACACACATTCATATAGAAAGGTATCTTCGGACCATCAGAGGCAGTACTCCGCTGTCAAATACTGGTGCAATAGCAATATCCACCATTCTCGTCATCAGTCCATGATATAAAAGACCTTTCAAATCTTTTTTTCACCTTTTTAGAACAGCACAATGCTTATAGTCAGAAATAAATTTGTACTTATCTTAAAGAATTCAAGGTTTTTTTTCAAAATTGTATGGGGCTGCATATCGACACGTGTTTCGCTTCAGCTTTTTCAAGGTATGCCCCTACAGAGAAGAGAAGCCGATGAGAAGTTCCCAATATTCATAAAAATAACAAGACTCAAAGAACAATAGAAAAGGGGGTTTGGCCATGGGCATAGAATGGGCAGGTCATGGGGTGTTTCTAAAATCTATGCGCACTATTATAGAATATAGGTATTTAGGCCTGGTTTTAGGTGGCCTAAATGGGTGCGCCTAAATTTTCCTTTGGAAATTGATGTAAGGTATGCAGGTCTAGCTTAAATGGTTGTGGCACCCTGATCGAACTTTTGCTTTCGTGACCCCATCTTTGGGCCTGTTTTCCAGTATAAGCCACACAGGTAAAGGCAAATTTTCATTGTGTCACCTGTGTAAAGCCTTCTATAGGCTCTTTCCTTCCTATCTTTTTGAGATGCTTACCCATATGTACCCCAATGCTTCAATGTTCACAGACTCAGAATCTCAGTGCTTCCTCTCCTGTACTTGCTCGCTTGGACAGCACTTGTGTAGGGCTACCATATTTGCCTTACGGAAAAAGAGGACACATGCCCCACCCCCTGTTATGCCCTGACCTGCCCCCCGTCACACCCCCATCCTGCCCCATCATACCCTGCCCCACCCCCTGTCACCCCCAAAGAAAGTCAGATTCCATCTCTCTCCCCCCATGTATATCCCCTCCCCAATTTTCCAGCCTCCCTCCACCCACATGACACCATTCACTACCCCTCCCCTCCCCTCCTGTTCCTTATTGTAGTGCCCTGGTGGTCTAGTGGTCTCTTTGGGGCAGGAAAGAGCCCCCTCTTTCCTGTCAGGTGTGGCTGTAGACCTCTCTTGCTCTTGGTGCCGATTCAAAATGGCTGCCAAGAGTTCAAGCAGTGGCCTTGCAATACTTCTGCGGAAGTCTCACAAGGCCGCTGCATGAACTCCCGGCAGCCATTTTGAAGTGACGCCGGGAACAAGACAGTCTGCAGACGCGCCAGGCAAGAAAGAGAGGGCTCTTTCCTACCCGGAAGAGATCACTAGACCACCAGGGCACCACAATTAGGGGAGGATAGGATAACCGCCCACCCATCCGCCCGCCAGCCAGCCTGCCCATTCGTCCACAAATCCAGACAAATGGACAGGCTGGCAAAACCCACATGGATGCCCAGCCATGTCCTCAAAAAGAGGACATGTCCGGATAAAACCGGACATATGGTAACCCTACACTTGTGAATCTATGTTCTTTTATCTTGCCCAGCATTGTTAAATTCCCTCCTACAGTTTCTGATGGGCCAATACTCAGAAACTAAAGGTCATTAGTGCCAGACTAATGTAAATGCATTTAAATGTCATTAAAAACCTCACAGCAATGCTTAAAAAATAAAGTCTCTCTCACCAAACCGACCACCCTACCCCAAACAGGCTTCCCCAAAAATGCCACTACCCCCTTCCCCATCAGCCTGACCCCTCCAGCCCCCAACCTTAAAAAAAGTCCCCTGTGGTCCAGTAGACCCCTCCCGGCCCCTCCACAAATAATTAACCTGGTGGTCCAAATCAAAACACAAAATAAATATAAATTACAAAAGATAATTGCAAGACAAATATGTCTTTAAAAGTCTGCAAAATCAAAAATAAGCGTTAGAAGATCGCAAATCATATGGAAGAGAATTCCAAATCTTTGCTGACTGGTAAAAGAAAGATTATTCATGGAAAGTCTTAAGCTACAAACCAATCAAGGAAGGGAAACTTAATAAATAACAATCTCTACTTTGACATGAGTAATCATAAGTACATAAGCACATAAGTATTGCCATACTGGGAAAGACCAAAGGTCCATCAAGCCCGGCATCCTATTTCCAACAGTGGCCAATCCAGGTCACAAATACCTGGCAAGATCCCCAAAAAAGTACAAAACATTTTTGTACTGATTATCCCAGAAATAGTGGATTTTCCCCAAGTCCATTTAATAATGGTCTATGGACTTTTCCTTTAGGAAGCCATCTTAACCTTTTTTAAACTCCGCTAAGCTAACCGCTTTTACCACATTCTCTGGCAACAAATTCCAGAGTTTAAGTACAAGTTGAGTGAAGAAAAATTTTCTCCGATTCGTTTTAACTTTACTACATTGTAGCTTCATCGCATGCCCCCTAGTCCTAGTATTTTTGGAAAGCATAGACGCTTCACATCTACCCATTCAACTCCACTCATTATTTTATAGACCTCTATCATATCTCTCCTCAGCCGCCTTTTCTCCACTTTAGCTTTTCCTCATAGGGAAGTCATCCCATCCCCTTTATCATCTTCGTCGCCCTTCTCTGCACCTTTTCTATTTCCACTATATCTTTTTTGAGATGCGGCGACCAGAATTGAACACAATATTCGAGGTGTGGTCACACCATGGAGCGATACAAAGGCATTATAACATCCTTTTTGTTTTCCATTCCTTTCCTAATAACACCTAATATTCTATTTGCTTTCTTAGCTGCAGCAACACACTGAGCAGAAGGTTTCAACATATCATCAACGACGACACTTAGATCCCTTTCTTGGTCCGTGACTCCTAACGTGGAACCTTGCATGACGTAGCTATAATTCGGGTTCCTCATTCCCACATGCATCACATTGCACTTGCTCACATTAAATGTCATCTGCCATTTAGATGCCCAGTCTCCCAGTCTAGTAAGGTCCTCTTGTAATTTTTCACAATCCTCCCACGATTTAACAACTTTGAATAACTTTGTGTCATCAGCAAATTTAATTACCTCACTAGTTACTCCCATCTCTAGGTCATTTATAAATATGTTAAAAAGCAGCGGTCCCAGCACAGACCCCTGGGGAACCCCACTAACTACCCTTCTCCATTGAGAATACTGACCATTTAACCCTACTCTCTGTTTTCTATCTTTTAACCAGTTTTTAATTCACAATAGAACACTACCTCCTATCCCATGACTCTCCAATTCTGTCTGGAGTTTTTCATAAGGTATTTTGTCAAACGTCTTCTGAAAATCCAGATACACAATCCTGCTTATAATCGAACGAGAAAAATGCCCAAGTTCCGACCTAAATCGGGAGATGGATGTTTATCTCACAAAAACGAATAACGCGGTATAATTGAAAGCCGAACTTGGACGTTTTCAACTGCACTCCATCACGAAAGCGTACAAAGTTGACGGGGGCGTGTCGGAGGCGTGGTGAAGGCGGGACTGGGGCATGGTTATCACCCGAACAGAGATGGGCGTCTTTCGCCGATAATGGAAAAAAAGTATGCGTTTGTAGCTAGAATTTAGGGCACTTTTCCTGGACCCTGTTTTTTCACGAATAAGGCCCCAAAAAGTGCCCTAAATGACCAGATTACCCCCAGAGGGAATCGGGGATGACCTCCCCTGACTCCCCCAGTGGTCACTAACCCCCTCCCACCACAAAAAAATGATGTTTCACAACTTTTTATTTTCACCATCAAATGTTATACCCACCTCCCTGGCAGCAGTATGCAGGTCCCTGGAGCAGTTGTTAGGGGGTGCAGTGGACTTCAGGCAGGTGGATCCAGGCCCATCCCCCCCCCTACCTGTTACAATTGTGCTGCTTAATGCTTATTAGTCGTCCAACCCCCAAACCCACTGTACCCACATGTAGGTGCCCCCCTTCACCCCTTAGGGCTATAGTAATGGTGTAGACTTGTGGGCAGTGGGTTTTGAGGGGGATTTGGGGGGCTCAACACACAAGGGAAGGGTGCTATGCACCTGGGAGCTCTTTTACCTTTTTTTTTGTTTTTGTAAAAGTGCCCCCTAGGGTGCCCGGTTGGTGTCCTGGCATGTGAGGGGGACCAGTGCACTACGAATCCTGGCCCCTCCCACGAACAAATGCCTTGGATTTATTCGTTTTTGAGCTGGGCGCTTTCATTTTCCATTATCGCTGAAAAACAAAAACGCCCAGCTCACAAATTGTCGAATAAAACATGGACGTCTATTTTTTGCGAAAATACGGTTCGGTCCACCCCTTCACGGACCCGTTCTCTGAGATAAACGCCCATGGAGATAGACGTTTTCGTTCGATTATGCCCCTATCAACCATCTCACCTTTATCCACATGTTTGTTCACCCCTTCAAAGAAATGTAGTAGATTGGTGAGGCAAGATTTCCCTTCACTAAATCCATGTTGATTTTGTCTCATTAATCCATGCTTTTGAATATGCTCTGTAATTTTGTTCTTAATAATAGTCTCTACCATTGTGCCCGGCACCGACGTCAGACTCACCAGTCTATAATTTCCCGGATCTCCTCTGGAACCTTTTTAAAAAATCGGCGTTACATTGGCCACCCTCCAATCTTCCGGTACCACGTTCGATTTTAAGGATAAATTGCATATTACTAACAATAGCTCCGCAAGTTCATTTTTTAGTTCTATCAGTACTCTGGGATGAATACCATCCGGTCCAGGAGATTTGCAGCTTTTTTTGGGCATGTGTATTTGTTTATTTGTTTCCATAATGCTGTCATTCTGGAACCTAAACAGGAAGCTTGCCTTTGCTGTAACAACATTCCAACCCCCTGACACAGGCATTTGCTGAAACACGGGTCATATCGGCTCCAATAAAAGCTGCTTCCTCTGATCTCTGGCTCCATCTGGTTGTTCCATCTGTCTTTGTTCTACATTTGGTCTGAGTTGCTGTCTCTCTCCAGTCTGCTCCCCTTCCTTAATATTAACCATGCAGTAATAATTTCTATTAATTGAATCCTATTTAATAACTTACTTAGGAAGATCAGAATTCAGAGAATTGCAATAAACCAGTTGTGAAAATATTAACAACTAGACTAGCATCGCATAACTGTTTGAGTTTGAAAAAAGGTTTTCTTAATTAAATTGTTAATTTGGGGTTCCATACTTAAGGTAGAACATAATAAAACTCCCAGAAATCTTCAGGACTTTTCTGCTTGAAAAGAAGTACCATCACTACTCAGCATACAGTTAGGAATTTCTTTAACATGTAGACTAAACTAGAGAACTTTAGTTTTGTCAGTATTACGTTTCAACAAATGATAGAAAGATCAGTCTTTAATTCTCTTTAAGCATTGCTCTTGACTGAGGGAAACACTATCCAAATTATGAATCATGGGAACTAACATAAAAATTTCATCTGCATACAAGACGTATGAGGAGAGACTTGCTGACCCGAACATGTATACCCTGGAGGAAAGGAGAAACAGGGGTGATATGATACAGACGTTCAAATATTTGAAAAGTATTAATCCACAAACGAACCTTTTTCGGAGATGGGAAGGCGGTAGAACGAGAGGACATGAAATGAGATTGAAGGGGGGCAGACTCAAGAAAAATGTCAGGAAGTATTTTTTCACGGAGAGAGTGGTGGATACTTGGAATGCCCTCCTGCGGGAGGTGGTGGAGATGAAAATGGTAACGGAATTCAAACATGCGTCGGATATACATAAAGGAATCCTGTGCAGAAGGAATGGATCCTCAGAAGCTTAGCCGAAATTGGGTGGTGGAGCCGGTGGGGGGAGGAAGGGTTGGTGTTTGGGGGGCGGGGCTAGTGCTGGGCAGACTTCTACAGTCTGTGCCCTAAAAATGACAGATACAAATCAAGGTAAGGTATACACAAAAAGTAGCACATATGAGTTATCTTGTTGGGCAGACTGGATGGGCTGTGCAGGTCTTTTTCTGCCGTCATCTACTATTTTACTATGTATAGAGTTTCTCCTACTTCCAAATCGATTGAACCTAATGTACTCATATAGATGATAATGTCTATTCTTCAGAAAGAAACTAAACCAATCAAAAACATCAGCAAATGTAAATTCACATAATTTAAACAATTAGAAAATAAAAGAGTTAAACTAGGATTTGAACCTGGGTCCCTTGGTTTAAAGTCCACTGCACTAACCATTAGGTTGCACTTCTGCTCCGCAGGAATATCTGTGTGGCCATTCTTCTATGAATGCTACCAGACTGATGTTCTTGTCCTTGTTTTTTTTTTCTCATTCATTTGTTGAACGTTCCAGTTTGTAAAAAGGCTGTTCATGCTGGACATCCTCAGCACACAGACATCCATCTCATGTATTTTTGAACAGGAAAGCCTGGCATGAAACTCCGTTTTGGGTTGTTATGAGCTGGACGTCTCTATTCTGACTTGGCTATCCTTTCAAAAATGCCTCTCCATGGTTTTTAAAGTTATTAAATCATGAGTAGATAATGATAAGCCAATGTTTACATTTGCATTCTCTGTCCCCCAAATGCAGTCAAATCCAATTTAACAGCAAAAGACTTCACATGGGATATTTAAAATGGTTTCAATCTTTGGATGGGCAGATCTTGTGCCACACCTAGCCTTGTCACTCCTGAGTTTACATGCATACTCTGGTCTCTGCCTCTTTTGAAGTCACAGTGGCTGAAGTTTATTTGTTTATTTCATTTATCAGTCATCAAAATTCCAAAAGACTCAGGATGGAAAACAAGATGTAGCTGACATTGAGGGGCATAATCGAAAGGGGCGCCCATGTTTTCCTGAGGACGTCCTCGCAGGATGTCCCAGCGAAGGGGCGGGGAAACCCGTATTATCAAAACAAGATGGGTGTCCATCTTTCATTTCGATAATACAGTCAGGGACACCCAAATCTTGACATTTAGGTCATCCCTAGAGATGGTCGTCCTTAGTCTTGGTCATTTCTGATTTTCGGTGATAATGGAAACTAAGGATGCCCATCTCAAAAACGACTAAATCCAAGCCCTTTGGTCATGGGAGGAGCCAGCATTCATAATGCACTGGTCCCCCTCACATGCCAGGACACCAACCGGGTACCCTAGGGGGCACTGCAGTGGACTTCATAAAATGCTCCCAGGAATATAGCTCCCTTATCTTGTGTGCTGAGCCCCCCAAAACCTACTCCTCACAACTGTACACCACTACCATAGCCCTTACGGGTGAAGGGGGCACCTAGATGTAGGTACAGTGGGTTTCTGGTGGGTTTTGGAGGGCTCACAATTACCACCACAAGTGTAACAGGTAGGGGGGGATGGGCCTGGGTCCGCCTGCCTGAAGTGCACTGCAGTACCCACTAAAACTGCTCCAGGGACCTGCATACTGCTGTCAGGGAGCTGGGTATGACATTTGAGGCTGGCATAGAGGCTGGCAAAAAAATATTTTTAAAGTTTTTTATAGGGTGGGGGGGGGGTTAGTGACCACTGGGGGAGTAAGGGGAGGTCATCCCCGATTCCCTTCGGTGGTCATCTGGTCAGTTCATGCACCTTTTTGTGCCTTGGTCGTAAGAAAAACTGGACCAGTTAAAGTCGTCCAAATGCTCGTCAGGAACGCTCTTTTGGTTTCCATTATGGGTCAAGGACGCCCATGTGTTAGGCACACCCAAATCCCACCTTTGCTACACCTCTGACATGCCCCCATGAACTTTGGTCATCCCGTGACGGAAAGCAGTTGGGGACGCCCAAAATCGGCTTTTGATTATGCTGATTTGGGCAACCCTGTGAGAAGGACAGCCTTCTTCCGATTTGTGTTGAAAGATGGGCGTCCTTCTCTTTCGAAAATGAGCCTGAAAGTGGACTCTGGTTCTTCAAAAGCTCATGCCTCAATAAACTGGTTAGTCTATAAGGTAACACAACAGCAAACAAGGGAACAGCAGACTCCCACAGTACTCAAAACAAACCAAAAGGAGTGGAAGAATAATGTTCCAGGAGATCAGAATAAAACAAAATGTGAATTCCAAGTCTTCTTAAAATTCTTTATTCTTCAAAAAATGCTCCAATATACATACAGTCTTAGCCCATCGAAAGCATATGGAATCTTATCCCTACACGGGCCATGTTTCAGCATAAAATGCCTTCAGCAAGGGTCTTCTGTAGAATCTTCAAGGGTAATAAATGCAATTGGAGAACAGCGTTGCTACCACCAATCATTGAACTGTTGACTGGTACACAACAAAAATCATAATAAGAGTCTGAAGTGTACAGGATGCCAAACATCTGAAAAGAATTGGGAAACCCTGAACCATAAGAGGAAAATTCCTTTCTCTCACCCTTCTACTCTGTAGCCTCGGAGTCCAGATGGGGTGATGAACTGGTTCCTCTTCAGACTCTAGCTAGTTTGTGGTTTTTGCCTATGAAGGACAGTTTTGCTCAGGTGCATGGTCATTAGCCTACTTTACTGCTAAGATGGTGCTCTTAGGATATATTGTACTTGTGTAATTACATGTACCCTACGCCTTGAATAAACTTCCTGAGCCCCTACGTCTTGCCCCATCCTTGGCCACCTTTAAATCTAGACTGAAAGCCCACCTCTTTAACATTGCTTTTGACTCGTAACCACTTGTAACCACTCGCCTCCACCTACCCTCCTCTCCTCCTTCCTGTACACATTAATTGATTTGATTTGCTTACTTTAGTTTTTGTCTATTAGATTGTAAGCTCTTTGAGCAGGGACTGTCTTTCTTCTATGTTTGTGCAGCGCTGCGTACGCCTTGTAGCGCTATAGAAATGCTAAATAGTAGTAGTAGTAATTTTCATATATCTATTGGTGTAATCCTTAGTATATTTTGTGCACAGTACATATTTTTGTATATTGCTTTCCTATATTACTATTTTTATATCTATAATAAATAATATATATTTTAATTTTGGCATTATTCCTTCATTGGTGGACAGCCTAGGAAGAACCTCTAGTTATAGGAGTCCAGTGCATTGATGTCTAAGTGATTTTCTGTCACACTAACAGTGCCTATATAATGGGAGCTCGTCCTGTAGGTCGTTAGTGATTTCTGTCTATTGAAGGGATTTTGCTGTGTACATGCATATATTCTTGGCAGCTCATCCTATAGGTTGGTGGTCACTGTCTGTTTGCTGTGTGTGTTGGCAGTATGGCACCTCTTGCAGTTTTGTTGTCTGAGCCAGCGTTCTCTGCCTTTTTTAGGGTTGCACCTGTTGTTTTGGGCCAGTCTACGTCTTCTACTGTTGCTGAGCTCAGTCGCCAGGCTGCTTCCATGCTCTTGCCTGCGGGGGGGGGGGGGGGGGGTGGTGTTGGGAATGACCAGGGCTCTGCCATGATATGTCTCTCTCAGCCTTGTGTGAACTGTCAGCAGCTTCAATGGCAATGCAATTCATTGCTGGATGACAAATGCACTTTAGAGGGTCGCCTAAGTGAGTTGCAGTCTCTTTTAGATCAGAGGTGTGCAGCTTTGAATATGGATTTATTACGGTCATATACTGATAAAGATTCTGTCAGCCATGCTCTTTGCAGAGCTAATCTGGAGTTAGAGACACTCCAGGAGAAACATGATTCTCTGCCCATTTTCAGCATGTTGTTCGTGAGAGGGATGCTTTCTCCAGGTCACTGACACATTATGCTGGGGAGCTTCACGCTCTAATACAGGAACTGCAGTTTGTGAGAAGTGAAGTGGATCTTTTATGCAAGGATTCCAATGGAAGCTGTGGTTCTCGGACTGCCATCCCTACTTTTCCTTCTGATCTCCTTTTTCCTGCGGTCTCAGATCAACAGCTCGCTGTCTCTGAGGGCTTGTCTTTCAGACAGTCTCACCCTGCCCCCCTTCCGAGCGGGTTTCTGCTACTTCCCCAGTTAGCTTTCACTACCATTGTTTGCCTGGGGAGGGGAGAGGATAATGGTTACTAAGATTTTTGCTTTCTTTTTGGGGATAGGACTGCATCAGACCTCAAGCTATACCCTTCAAAGTCTAGTTTTGCATTTCATGATGTTTGCTGTACACATGATACCAAGTTACACCCACTGAGCTCTGAGTCATCTGCATTCACTAATGATGTCTTCAGTAGATCTGGATGTCTGCTTTCTTATACTGCTGGTGAACAGTGTTCCCACAAGTCATCACAAGAGGGAGCTCCTATACCTCCTGACTTGCCTACACTGGAACATGACATGCAGCAAGCACCTTTTCCTAGCCTTCTTAGGTAGATAATGGACAGCTTTGCTGTATGTCCTGCCTGGACTGACAGCGGAACCTGCTACTACGTCTAATCCTAAGACTAGACCTACGGAAAATCAACTGTCAGTGCTATTCGATCCTCACTGTCTCTTCAGAATAATTTGCTCCTGCTTTATAGGTTCCTTCTGGTAATAACCTTGGTGACACGGCTACCCACAAACATTGAAAAGGCCTGCATCCCTCCAAAAAGAAGTGTTTCTACAGAAGGAAGTGGGCTGCAGAGAAGCTCCAGACTATGGAGGCACATCTCGTCCAACTTAAAGCTGCACAGCATGCCCTTATTGCTAGTCCCCAGCAGAAGCTGCCCTCTTCTCCAACAGGGGGAAGGAAGTTCCAGAAGCTGCAAGATCAATCTTCTGGGTCCAAAGCTGCTGCGGAGCCTAGTATCATCAACTCAGTAGGTGGTCTCTCAGTCCTCTTCAGAGGAGGATGAGGAATGACTAACCTCTCATCCTTTTTCTTCACAGGCTGTTGTCTCTACTGTGCAAGTGAGTGCTCCATCTGCTGCCATTGAGAAGCTTGTCACTATATCCGCAGCTGACCAGTCTATGGACCCGGAGTGGCTTCCTTTGTTGGACTCCGTAAGGGAACACAAGCGCTTTTTGGTTAATCTTATGCCTATGGGCCCCAGGTATGCATTGCCTTTGTTGGCATGTGTTCCAATGTCAAGGTCTGTTTGATACTGCCTCTGAGCTCACGCTCGTTACCCGAGGCCTGTTTCTTAAGTTTGAGGCTTTCCAGGTGTTACGTTCCTCACCTGGTTCCAGGCCTGAGCGGCCGATTCGCCGGCGAGGCACGGTCCGGCAGAGATAGCCGGCTATTTTGGATGTGGTTTCTCCAGGATGGGTCTGTTTCTGTTTCCTATTTCTGGCAGCCATCATCTTGGTTGGATCAAGAACAGCAGCCATCTTGGCTAGCTCAGGAGGGGGCAGCCATCTTGTATACAAGAACAGGAAGAAAGCCCATATTTGGGTGTTGTGCTACTCTGCTGATGGGGGCAGCCATCTTGGATCAGCTGCACATGCTTGAGCCTAATTCCTTCCCTACTTAAGGCACTGCCTCCAGCCCTTTGTTGCTTCGGCTTCTGCTGCTTAGAGGTTGTGGTCCACATCCGTGTTCCTTGTCGGTTATCCTGGTTCCAGTATTTTCGGTGTTCCAGACCTGACCACACGTTGTGTTGCTGCCTGCCTCTGACCCTGGACTGTGTTTTGACTATTCTCAGCTCTACTGTTTTCCTGGCTCTTGGACTGTGTCTGTTGGCTACCTGTCTGGTCGGTGGTCCTGCAACCCCGCCGGTTCCGGAAGTCCTGCCGGCCGCTTGAACCCAGGGGCTCAACTCCTGGGGAATAGTGGCTAAGTGCAGGTGAAGCTAGGGGTTGTCTGGCTGCCTGACAGAGTGCAGTGCACTCATCTTCACTGTGCTCAGTCGCGGCACAAGGGCTCACATCCCCAGTCATAATACCAGGAGGGGGCCAGGAGGGGGCATGTTATTCCCTGCAATATATCACTTGTTGCTTTTGGCGATAATTGGAACATTGGATCAGGCTTGGCTTCCTTTGCAGCTTGGGACAATGACTGTCACACATCCTGTCAGCACTGTCACACATTTAGGTGCGGCCTATTTTGGATTATGTCCAGGAAGTGATCTGGTCATAAGTTAACTGCCCAGTTCCTTATGGGAGAATTAAGCGCTTGAGCAAAGGCAGAGGTTCCAGCTCCATAGAACTTAGAGACACTTCCATTCGAATTCATTACCAGTGTTCAGTAGACCCTCATGTTTTGGAGCTCCGGTTGGATAACACTTCGAGGGGGGTGGGGGGGGGGGGGAAACAAGCATGGTGAAGTGATCAGAGTCCAGAAAGATCTGGTAGCTCACACAGTTCTTAATGCTGATAATTTGGAGATTGTTTGGACAGACTTGTAAGTTGCATGTGATCAGCTGAATGCTGCCAAGGATGCGCCTCAGGTAACCTCTTCTGCTCTTTCCAATCCTGACATATCAGATCCTGGCATGTTAGCCGGCCTTCACCAGGAGGGTAATTATTTGACAGTCAGCGTCCATTTGGATGGTACCCAGCCTATCTGTTGTGAGTGACATCTCCTTGATCAGTGAACCAATTTGCTGAAGGCTTGTGACGTTTCTGCAGATCCCATCTGTGAAGTATCCTTCCACTTTTGTGCAGGTACCTGGGCATGGTGACAAGCCACATGGGGATTTGCAGCCTTCCCTTGACCTTGGGCATTAAGACTTTTACCCACCACTTCTCTATTGTCTGAGGCCTGCAACAGTCCTTATGTTTGGGTTCAGAGAGTTTAATTTTACTTCCAATCTTTATAACACCAGGCTTCCCAAGGCAGATTACCTCAAAAGTTAAGATGAACCCTTCAGTAAACACGATATCCTCACTGAAATTTGGCCATGTATCACTATATTGTATAGAACCGTGTAGAAAAAGGAGCACAAAATATAGCCTTTATTAGTGCTGTTTCCACCAGCTACAATAATTTTTTTAAGCAATTTTAGTGATATTCAATTTTATTTCAATATTTATATCTACGGCAAGCTTTCAAATAAATTAAAAAGCTGTGAGTTAAAAAAAAACTTTTGTTCTTCAACTTTTAAGGCACTGGGATGAAAAAGGGTGCAGATTGGGAGAAGGGGGAGGGAAAAGAGAGAAAGGAGATGCTGGACTGGGGGGGGGGGGGGGCACCAACTGACAGTTTGTGCCAGAGACCCAAGCATCAGCCCTGTTTCTAGCCCAGGTACTATGCTGGTAAGGCAGACTGGAAGGTTCTCCCTAGCTGTAGTCAGAAGTGGGAGATTCAAACCTAAGAAATGTTTGCAAGGGGAAACCTCCATTTTATAGTCAAAAGGGGATTCTGCTGCCACCAAAGCCTCCCACTGATTATAATGGATACTCTTTTTGTTTTTCAAGTTTCCTGCATCTTCTATGCTCTTCTAGAAAGTCAGGAACTTAGAAAGTTCATTTTTCCTGTCTACATATGAAGTCAGCCAGATGGTTTTATTCTATTGGTGGATTAAAGTAAAAACACTGAGGGTTACTGCTAACCTCAGACTGTTACATATCCAACTCCTATTATTTGTATCTCTGAAGCAACAGATTGATGATCTTGACTTTGCCTTGTGGAAACGTGGTGGTATCTTTCTTCCTTCCAAGTTCATCCCATTTCTTATCAAAGAGAATTGTGCTGTAAGGCAAGCCACTTTTAAGATGAACCCTTCAGTAAACACGATATCCTCACTGAAATTTGGCCATGTATCACTATATTGTATAGAACCGTGTAGAAAAAGGAGCACAAAATATAGCCTTTATTAGTGCTGTTTCCACCAGCTACAATAATTTTTTTAAGCAATTTTAGTGATATTCAATTTTATTTCAATATTTATATCTACGGCAAGCTTTCAAATAAATTAAAAAGCTGTGAGTTAAAAAAAAACTTTTGTTCTTCAACTTTTAAGGCACTGGGATGAAAAAGGGTGCAGATTGGGAGAAGGGGGAGGGAAAAGAGAGAAAGGAGATGCTGGACTGGGGGGGGGGGGGGGGGCACCAACTGACAGTTTGCAGGGGAGTGCCAGAGACCCAAGCATCAGCCCTGTTTCTAGCCCAGGTACTATGCTGGTAAGGCAGACTGGAAGGTTCTCCCTAGCTGTAGTCAGAAGTGGGAGATTCAAACCTAAGAAATGTTTGCAAGGGGAAACCTCCATTTTATAGTCAAAAGGGGATTCTGCTGCCACCAAAGCCTCCCACTGATTATAATGGATACTCTTTTTGTTTTTCAAGTTTCCTGCATCTTCTATGCTCTTCTAGAAAGTCAGGAACTTAGAAAGTTCATTTTTCCTGTCTACATATGAAGTCAGCCAGATGGTTTTATTCTATTGGTGGATTAAAGTAAAAACACTGAGGGTTACTGCTAACCTCAGACTGTTACATATCCAACTCCTATTATTTGTATCTCTGAAGCAACAGATTGATGATCTTGACTTTGCCTTGTGGAAACGTGGTGGTATCTTTCTTCCTTCCAAGTTCATCCCATTTCTTATCAAAGAGAATTGTGCTGTAAGGCAAGCCACTTTTAATGGCTGACTCACTGTGATTCTCACGCATTAGCAGGGTTGCCAGGTGGAAAATTTTTTCCCACCCAAACGAGCCCAAATCCAGCCCAAAACCTGCCCAAAGTCAAACCCCGCCCCTGACACCCCCACCCCCACGTCATCAACCCCGCCCCCGCCGTCATCAACCCTGCCCCGCCGTCATTGGCCCCGCCTCCCCCGTCATCGGCCCCGCCTCTCACATCATCGGCCACGCCTCCCACGTCATCAGCCCCGCCCAGAATGTCAATAACCCCGCCCAAAACGTCACTAACCCCGCCCCCCACGGCCGAAAAAAACGCTTAAAAAACCCCCCCAAAAGACCCCAAACAAGCCCAAAAAACCACAACCCGCCGCGGGCAAAAATTTCCCGCGGCGGGTCACGGAAAACCGCCCAATTGGGCGGTAAAACCGCCCACCTGGCAACACTGCGCATTAGTACCTTTAGGGACTGCAGCTACTTCATGAACTAAGGGAGGTTTCAGTTTCAATATCTTTTTGACCATCCTGTTTGGAGCTTTTGACTATGTGTAGTGCTGCCAAAGTTGTTTCTATTTTACCTGATTCAATACTAACCGTGGCAAATATTAGAAAGAAGCAAGTTTGATTATATGACTTACTAATTTTTGGCTTGTTCATCAGACAGCAGCAAGCTCTCTAGAGCCCCCCCCTCCCCCCCAACTGGTAGGAGGGAATTGTGAGGTAAGAATGGAGTGGTGGAATGATTGTATTGGGCCTGGGACCACATCATAAATTGTCATGGGAACAGTGATGACATTTATTGAGTAGAAATGGAAGGGGGAGTGAATTGGTGAATTTGGGGGTCTCATGTGAAATTCTAGCATGCTAGCCTGGATGAATGGTTAACTGTGGCTGATGAAACGAAGAGTGGTGGCAACCAAGGGGAGGGATGATAGACAACTCAGGAAGTCCACCAGGATGCAAACGTTTTATTATGTATAACAACCAAATAACAAGGCACTCATAATTACCCAATAGGGCCATGTTTCAGCGTAGTATGCCTGTGTCAGGGGTCCACACTGGATAACACACATAGGGGGGTCTTTTACAAAGGCACACTAGCATTTTTAGCACACACTAAACACCAGAGACACCCATATATTCCTATGGGTATCTCTAGAGTTTAGCACGCACCTTATTAAAGGATCCCATAAAAACTAAAAAAAAAACAACTTTAAAAATCATAATCATAACTCGTAGCATGGAGTAAAGAATGACTACAACAGAAAATATATCAATAACGGATTTGATAATGTACACATATAAAACATAAGTTGATAAATAATGTACATTTCTAAAAACATACAGAAAACAGGTCCAACCTGTGATATGCCAAAATTCTGTACACTAAGTAGTGAGAGATTTTGAGTGTTCCCTTTGAATCCTAGTGGTCTCTTGAGTTTTCTATCGTCCCTCCCCTTGGTCACACGCTCCTCATCTTCATCTTTGTTTCTGCGGGGCCTCCTTCTCTTGCTTTTTTGTGGTTAATTGTGAGTGCCACAGAGGGTACACAGTTTAAAGGTAATGCAGAGGATGGAAAATTCTCATGGGCCAATGCTCAACTCCCACAGTAAACGAACACAGAAACCATACCGCTGGAACAAGACAGAAACCTATCTCATTAAGGCTGGTATTCAAGTTTCAAGCTATGTTATTGCTTGATATACCGCTAAAGAGCTAGAGCCATCAAAATGGCTTACAAAAAATACATAATATATATATATTCAAATTATATACACACTGTAAAAGCAAAAACGGGGGGGGGGGGGACATACTTGATGCATGCGCATAAAGGTTTTGCAGCAGGGGCGTAGCCAGACTTCGGCGGGAGGGGGGTCCAGAGCTCGAGGTGAGGGGGCACATTTTAGCCCCCCCCCCCGGTGCCACCGACCCCCCACCGCCGCCGCCATCACCACCACCAACTTTGACCCCCCAGCGCCAACCCTTTCGACCCCCCCTTCCTGCCACCACCTACCCTCCTCCGCTGCCACCATCACCACCACCGTTGGGTACCTTTGCTGGCGGGGGAATCCAACCCCTGCCAGCCGAGGTCCTCTTCTCCAGCGCGGCCACGTTGCTGGCTGATCTGCAAGACGTCGGACGTCAGACTCACAGAAACAGAACGAAGCCTTGCAGATCAGCAACGCGGCCGCACCGGAGAAGAGGACCTCGGCTGGCAGGGGTTGGAGTCCCCCGCCAGCAAAGGTACCCGATGGCGGTGGCGGGTTGGCAGCGGGAGGGGGGTCGAGAGGGTCGTCGGCAGGGGGGGGCCAGGGCCAAATCTATGGGGGCCCATGCCCCCACGTAGTTACGCCCCTGTTTTGCAGTAAGCTCAGCTCCTGTGCACATGCGCCAGGCAAACCCAAAAGTGAAGCACACATTGGCGTCTGTTTTATGCACCTTTAAATATAAGCGTTTCAATTTTTTTTTTTACTTGGAATGCTTATATTTAAACACAGGAAACAGTCACCAATGTGTGCTTTCACTTTTGGGTTTGCTCTGACTCACAACCATTTCATCTCTCACTACCAGTGCTTAGGGGCTTACACGGGCTTCATTCTGCTTCCAAATTAAATAAAAAATAGCAGATTTGAAAGGCAGAATCATGAGAAATCCTCTCTTCAAACACCCTAACAGCTGCTCTGAGCTGGCATTATTTTTTCAGCAGTTAAGGCCAGGGGCGTAGCTACGTAGGGCCACGGGGGCATGGGCCCCCGTAGATTTGGCCCTGGCCACCCCTGCCGACGACTCTCTCGACTTCCCCTCCGCCGCCAACCCTCCCCCGCCGCCGCCGTTGAGTACATTTGCTGTCGGGGGACCCCAACCCCCGCCAGCCGAGGTCTTCTTCTCCGGCACGGCCGCATTGCTGATCTGCAAGGCTTCATTCTGTTTCTGTGAGTCTGACGTCCTGCACATACGTGCAGGACGTCAGATTCACAGAAACAGAACCAAGCCTTGCAGATCAGCCAGCAACACGGCCACGCCGGAGAAGAGGACTTCGGCTGGCGGGGGTTGGGGTCCCCCACCAGCAAATGTACCCAACGGTGACGGCGGGGGAGGGTTAGTGGAGCTGGGGGAGCTAAAATGTGCCCCCTCACCTCGAGCTCTGGCCCCCCTCCCGCCGAAGTCTGGCTACTCCCCTGGTTAGGGCAGCTTTGTTTTGTACGCTGTTCTCTGAGCATTGGGAGGGAATAGAGAAAGACCTTATTAACATCCATTTGACTACATGTGCATGTAATTTGCACTCATCATTAGCATGCACGTTGTCTCCCGTGCTAGAGACTAGGACCTGCGCTGACTAACGCCAGCGCTAATTGTCTCTAGTGCCCGCATTTGGTTCTGAGCATCGGCCCACCAGTTTGCCAGTTTATAGAGGATAATGTTTGCATTGATTCTTGCTTGGTGGTGGCCTGGGTTTGGCGAGTTGGTCTATTTTCCCGATTTCTCTGTAAACATGAATGCTGTATCTTATGGATGTGATGCCATCTCCACTTTATTTTTAAATGTGCTGATGTGTCTGCTTTGTTCAGATGGGGAGGAAATATGCTAGTGTTATGCTTGCTAGGAGCACCCCTTCAGGTTAATTCAAAAACATGTGTGGGAGATGATTAAGAGCTAAACAGTGCTAGAGACACCATATTATACAGAAACAGAAGAGTATTAAATGCATAAATGCATGTATATTAGGTGTATAAAAGAAATCAAGTGTGGGGTAATGTCCATGAGAAGAATGTGAAGCTTCAAATGTGTTCAATTTCTGGTCTCCAGAGCAAAACAGTTTAATATTATTTTCTAGTGTTCTTTCATAATAGCAGAAGACACGTATTACCTTGTTTAATGCAGAGTGTAGTTGATCGGTGAAAGGTTGTGACTGATTTAGGGGAGATTTTAGGTAGCCTCTGGGGTTCTGACATATTCAAGAGGTTGTGGGAGTGATGTTGAATAAATTTACCATTTGTTGTGTTTTTCATATTTTACAACTTGAAATTAGGGGAAACATGATGAGAGTGAGTAGAGGAGTTGCATGTGTGTATAGTGCCATCTAGTGACGGTATAGGAAAACTACAAGCATATGGATAATAATGAGGAAATAAGGGTGGATTTTCAAAGGCTTAGTTTGGATCTACACTGGTAAAAAAAAGAGGCTGCCTGGAAACAATGCCTGAGTTTGTATAAATGGATTTTAAACTACCAAAAGGTATGAGTAAGCTGCCTCATCATTTAAAAGCCAGCTGTTTAATTGTACCTCTGTGGAGGGTTTGGCCTTGGCTTTGTAAGATGAACCATATTGACAGCAGTGGCATAGCCAAGGGTGGGCTCGGGTGAGCAGAGGCCCACCCAGCAGAAGCACAACAGCAATATGGCTAGTGGGGATTCCCAAGCCCTGCCAGCTAAAGACTCCCAGCATCTCTCCTTCCAGGAGATCAGGTGGAGGGTCACTTAGCTCTACTCCTCTGTCCCCCTCCCCTGATACCTTTAAATCCTTTAAGTCTTGAATGGCAGTGAGCAGCAACACATTCCCCCTACTTAAGCTAACCCGAGCCATTCCTCTGATGCAAACTCTTGTTTGCGGAGACTAGGAAGTTTGGTCAGAGGGAAGGCTTGGAGCCGGCACGAGCAAGGGGAATGAGATTTACAGGTTCCAGGGTGGTCGAAGGAATAGAGTTAAATGGCACCCCCCCCCCCCCAATTCACCAGGCTGGGTTCTCAGGCATGCCCACCCAAAACTGGGTGTTTTGCTATGTCCCTGATTGACAGGAGAGTAACAGCTTGGTGCCTCTAAGGGATCATTTGGATTTTTCTGTGGGACTTTCAAGCAAATCTTTTAAAATTTGGGTACAAAAGGGTGCTTCTTTGTTAAAACATTGTGTTGATGAAGAAGGGGAGCAACTTTCTTTTCCGAAATTATGTGATGAATACCACATTGCGAGAACCAATTGTCTGGCATATCTACAAATTGATATTATAGGTCTCCTGCCTTTGAATTTTATATATAAAAAAACAAAAAGTAAAAGAAAAAAGTAAAGAAGAAGAAAGATAAGTTCTATATGTACTGTTATATTTGAATAACTTGGATCAAATGAAGATTATGAATTCGCCCTGTTGCTTCTAAGCTGGTTAAGGGCTGAATATTATTACTCTGATGGATCCAACAATATTATAACGTGCTAAAATAGATGATTTATAGTAAGCTGGAGAAAGTGTTTTATGCATATGATATCTACAAATGTGACATTATGGGGCTTATTTTCAAAAGAGAAAAATGTTTAAAAAATGTGATAAAGCACCATTTGGGCGGATTTCTTCTCAAAACGTCCAAATCAGTATTTTTGAAACCTGTTTTGCAGACATCTATCTATGCATTTCACCTGCAGTGCATCCAAATCTCAAGGGGGCGTGTTGGGGTGTTTAAAAGGTGGGCTTAGGGTGGGCTTAGGGCATGCCTAACACTTGGATGTTTTACAGCCAAATGGACTAAAAACACCCCCCCCCCCCCCCAATTTTTATTTTTTATAACTTCATTTTTTTATGTATTTAATACATCAACTCGAGGGAAAATTCTGAAAAACAACAATTTCTCTGTTTTCAATCCAATATATCAAAAAAGGGAAAGAAATAAAACTTATCTCAGACTCTTCCGTCCTGTTGTGTGTGAAGTAGGCAAGTTCCAGCTCATAAATGAATGAGCGTGCGGTCCCGTTTCGCTTTGCTTCTTCAGGGAACCACACCGCAAAATATTAAACTTTATGGATTGCTGGAGCGTACGCTTCTTTCCGTCCCACTCGCAAACTTATTTGCCACAGATTGATGAGACTTTTTCCCCATTTTTTGACAAAGTCGCTTTTCACTGCAAGGGGCGTTTTGTGACATTGATCAGCATTGAGGTACAGTGAGTTTGATCTGTGGGGTTCTTTACAGCCAAATGGAACAAAACCAAAACGTCTAGGGTGAAAACTTCAACGTTTTTGTCTAGCCTGTTTTTTTAACGAATAAGACACAAAAAGGTGCCCTAAATGACCACTGGGGAGATTAAGGAATGACCCCCCTTACGCCTCCCCAGTGGTCACTGACCCCTTGCACCACCAGAAAATGTGAATAAAAAATAATACTATCCAGCCTCAGATGTTATAGCTAGGTCCAATAGAGCAGCATGATGGTCCCTGGAGTAGTGTAGTGGTGGGTGGAGTGCACTGTAGACAGGTGGACCCAGGCCCATACCTCCTCCTACCTGTTACACTTGTGGTGAAAACTGTGAGCCCTTAAAACCTCACTAAACCCCCACTGTACCCACATATACCCACCCCTCAGGGCTATTGTAGTGGTGTACAGTTGGGACTAGTGGGTTTTGGGTAGGTTTAGGAGGGCTCAGCAGACAAATTAAGGGAGCAACGGTGAGATGTGTACCTGGGAGCATTTATTTGAAGTCCATATCAGTGGCCCCTAGGGTGCCCCATTGCTCTCCTGGGATGGCTGGGGGACTGGTCTACTAAAATGCTAGCCCTTTCTACATCCCAATGTCTTGATTTTGTGTGTTTTAACTTGTGCTTTTTTTTTTTTTTTTTTAAATAGCCTACAAAGATAAATGCACAAAGCACAAAACCTTGTTCAAAACAGTATTTAAAAAAAAAAAAGCTAGATGTTTTTCTTTTTCAAAAATGGGTATATTTGCTATTCGGATTTGGTACATTTAGTTCAAAACACCCAAAGTCTGACTTAGACACACTATTGAACATGCCCCTCCACATCTCTTTGCTACCTATAACTACCTTAAATGATGATGCCACTGAGCTAGTGAAGGAAGCTTTTCTAATGGGGGGCGATAGCCTAAGAGTATTCTTCTATTTTAAAGTTCTGAGAGCTGACCTGCTATCCTTAAACTTTCAAAAGCTAACTGATGTTTGGGAACACCAATTGTAGCGAATTTATTATGTGCATTAATCTGCAAACCTTTAGTAAACCTGACCTCCATGATATAAGGGCCTCTTTTACTAAGGCACACTAGCGTTTTTAGTGCATGCTAATATTTAGGGCGTGCAAAATGTTAGAGACGTCTATTTATTCCTATGGACATCGCTAACGTTTAGCACGCCCTAAATATTAGTGCGCACTAAAAATGCTAGCGCACCTTAGTAAAAGAGGCCCTAAATTTCTTTCTAGAGCTTATATATCTCATCAAAGGACATTTTTGATAGGAGTGGCACAAAGCAATCAATGCTTAAAATATATGGGGCAGGAAGTGAATTTAGGCCATATGTTCTAGTCTTGTCCTATTTCTCAACCCTTTTGGGGGTGAAGTTTCCAACAAAGTTAAACAAATTTTTGGCTTTCATCTCCCCCTCCTACCAAAATGTTTTTGTTTGACTGTTATGATACCATTGTGCCCAAACCAAATAAGATCATAAGAACATAAGAATAGCCATACTGGGTCAGACCAATGGCTCATTTTGAACCTGTCTTTTAATTTCACCAAAATACTCTATGTGGCAGGTTTTGAGGAGAAGTTTTGAGGAGAAGTTTCTGACTCATTGCACATTCAAAGGATTTGTTACAGCAGAACAAGACCGACTCTCTTTTACAAGTACACTCAAGAAAAGCTCGAGACAAAATAGTCTGTATATTATATTATGACCATTTGTCTACAGACATAATATGTGTACTTAAGAAACATTAGCCAATTATACAATGTATACCAGAATTTGAGAAGAAAGAGATAATGGTTGCGTTTAAAAGAAATAGAAATTTGAAGGATATATTGGCACCTTCTGCTCTCCCAGTTCCACAAAAGATGGATACTGTTTGGGAACATTTTCTCTGTCTAAATTGTTCAGTCTGTCATGTCATTTCTAAGACTAAGGTTTTTGTTCATCCCATTACTGTTAACAGAATTGAGTTACGCCAATACCTTCAATTGTAAAACCACACATGGTGCATGTAGTTTTCTGCCCACGCAAGTCGCCTTATGTTGAAAAGGCAAAGCATGTACTAAATAAGCGCATTATTGAACACCAAAGTGTCATTAAAAAAACATAACCGAGAAACCTTTAATAGAGCACATGCAAGCCAAAGGACATAGGTGTGATAATTTGAGATTTACAGAGGGGCATAATTGAATGGGGCGCCCAAGTTTTCCTGAGGGCGTCCTCGCAGGATGTCCCCGCGAAGGGGCGGGGAAACCCGTATTATCGAAAGAAGATGGGCGTCCATCTTTTCTTTTGATAATACGGTCAGGGACGCCCAAATCTCAACATTTAGGTCGAACTTAAAGATGGTCGTCCCCAGTTTTCGGCGATAAAGGAAACCAAGGACGCCCATCTCAAAAACGACCAAATCCAACTCATTTGGTCATGGGAGGAGCCAGCATTCATAGTGCACTGGTCCCCCTGACATGCCAGGACACCAACCGGGCACCCTAGAGGGCACTGCAGTGGACTAACTGATGCAGTAACTGAACGGAAAAAACCCTTCCCTTAGCGATTTGGAAAGGAATGGGCATGCATTAAGAAAATTGCATGCAAATGAGCTGCTCGCTGTTAGCTCATTTTCACACGATTTCCTTCCTAAGGAGGGGAAGCCAGTGCAGAGCAGCCAAGCGTTATGCGTGGGTGCTCTGCGCATGCCAAAGACGGCTTCATAAACGCAGAAAAGCTGCATGTATAATAGCTGTCTACAACCTTAAATAAATTGCAGACTACAACCTTAAAAAAACACATCCAGATGAAAACGTCCAAGTGCTCATCAGGGACATCTTTTTTTTTTAGTATGGATGGACGTCCAAGTGTTAGGCGCCTTTGCTATGCCTCCGTCCCTGCGACGGGCAGTTGAAGACGTCCAAAATGTGGATGTTTCTGTGAAGACATCCATGCCATTGCTATGCCTCCAACACCCCCTTTATTTATTTATTTGGATTTTGGATCACAAGTAGCAGCAGTGGGATTTGAACCAGCCACTGCTGGATTGCAAGACCAGTGCTCTAACCACTAGGCCACTCCTCCACTCCACTCCTTTGAAATTTGGCCATCCCTGGGGGGGGAGAGTTCAGGACATCCAAAATGTTTGAAAGAAGGACATCCATGCCTTCACTATGCCTCTGCTGACACACACACACACACCTCCCCCCCCCCCCCCCCCCCCCCCCAGGGACCTGCATACTGCTGCGATGGACCTGAGTATGATATTTGAGGCTGGCAAAGAAAGTTTTTAAAGTTGTTTTTTTCAGGGTGGGAGGGAGTTAGTCATTACTGGGGGAGTCAGGGGAGGTCATCCCCGATTCCCTCTGGTGGTCATCTGGTCAGTTCGGGCACCTTTTTGAGGCTTGGTCATAAGAAAAAATGGACCAAGTAAAGTCGGCCAAGTGCTTGTCAGGGACGCCCTTCTTTTTTCCATTATCGCTCAAGGACGCCCATCTGTGAGGCACGATCCAGTCCCGCCTTTGCTACGCCTCCAAAACACCTCCGGGAACTTTGGTTGTCCCTGCAATGGGAAGCAGTTGGGGATGTCCAAAATAGGCTTTCGATTTTGCCGATTTGGGCGACCCTGAGAGGATGTCCATCTTCCGATTTGTGTCGAAATATGGGCATCCTTCTCTTTCGAAAATAAGCCTGTTAATCTCCCATTGCCTCAGGTATCAACTTAGATTGTAAGCTCTTTGGGGCAGGAGTATATCGTGCTTATCACTACTGTACAGTGTGCTGTGAACATCCAGTAGTGCTATAAAAATGGTATTGTGGGTGCTTATTATAGAAGCTCTATTCGTGTTTTGGATGCCTTAAACTAGCATTTAGACATCTGTATAGTATGGGTATTGCCAGTGCTTTTTTTGTGCCGGTACACCGGCACCTTTTTTGTGAGATCCTGCTCACCTGCCCGCTCCCTTCCGTTCGTGCACCCGTGCTCCCCGACTTTCCTTGAAATCTTTAATTTACCGGAAGTTGCGGCAAACCGGCAGTAAAAACAGCTGGCTGGCAGGCAGGCAGGCAGGCAGGCTTGCCTCCTTGTCGCTTCCCTTCCCTCTCAGTGCATCCCGCCTTCCTCTGATGTAATTTCCTTTCCGCAAGGGCGGGACACACTGAGAGGGAAGGGAAGCCATGAGGAGGCAAGCCTGCCTGCCTGCCAGCTGTTTGTGCTGCTGGTTCGCCGCGACTTTGGGTAAATTAAAGATTTCAAGGAAAGTCGGGGAGCTGAGGGAGGGGGCTGGGGTTTGAATGAATCGCTGGACATGGAGGGAACGGAGGGCAGGGGAGAGAGGAGACATGCTGGACATGGATGGGAGGGGAGGGCAGGGAAGAGAGAATTGCTGGATGTGGATGGGAGGAGAGGGCAAGGGAGAGGAGAGGAGAATCGCTGGACATGGATGGCAGGGAGGACAGGAGGCAAAGGAGAATTGCTGGACATGGATGAGAGGGGAGGTCAGGGGAGAGAGATTCGCTGGACGTGGATGGCAGGGGAGGACAGGGGGGCAGAGGAGAATCGCTGGACATGGATGAGAGGGGAGGGCAGGGGAGAGAGGAGACATGCTGGACATGGATGGGAGGGGAGGGAAGAGAAGAGAGAATTGCTGGACATGGATGGGAAGGGAGGGCAGAGAAGAATCACTGGACATAGAGGGGAGGGCAGGGGAGAGAGGAGAATCGCTGGACATAGAGGGGAGGGCAGGGGAGAGAGGAGAATTGCTGCACATGGATGAGAGGGGAGGGCAGGGGAGAGAGGAGACATACTGGACATGGATGGGAGGGAAGGTCAGCGAAGAGATTCGCTGGACATGGAGGGCAGGGGAGAGAGGAGAATCGTTGGACATGGATAAGAGGGGAGGTCATGGGAGAGAGGAGAATTGCTGGACATGGAGGGGAGGGGAGAGGGGAGAATCGCTGGACATGGATTTGAGGGGAGGGCAGAGGAGAGGAGACATGCTGGACATGGATGGGAGGGGAAGGCAGGGAAGAGAGAATTGCTGGACGTGGATGGGAGGAGAGGACAGGGGACAGGAGAGGAGAATCACTGGACATGGATGGCAGGGGAGGACAGGAGGCAAAGGAGAATTGCTGGACATGGATGAGAGGGGAGGTCATGGGAGAGAGATTCGCTGGACATGGAGGGCAGGGGAGAGAGGAGAATCGTTGGACATGGATAAGAGAGGAGGGAAGGGGAGAGAGGAGAATCGCTGGACATGGATGGCAGGTGAGGACAGGGGATAGAGGAGAATCGCTGGACATGGGAGGGGAGGGAAGGGGAGAGAGAATTATTGCTTTATATGGATACAGGGGAGGGAAGAGAGAGGAGAAGTGCTGGACATGGATGGAGGAGAGGAAAGAAAAAAGAAGAAGATGCACATGGATGGAGATGAGGGAAAGAGAAGAGAGGAGAAAAACTGCACATGGATAGAGAAAAAAGGCAAAAGCTGGATCCACATTATACCTCCTCCAGTCAATTCCACGGAGGAGGACCGAGATTTTACTTATGGATGTAGGGCAAGAAATGAAGAAGAAAGGAGGAAAGTAAAAAAATATATGGAAAGGAAGCCCTGGAAACGGAGTTAAGAGAACAGAGAGCAGCAGAATCAGAGACTGGGACCAATATGGATAGAAACACAAAGTCACCAGACAACAAAGGTAGAAAAAATCATTTTATTTTCATTTTAGTGTTTGGAATATGTCCAATTTGAGAATTTACATCTGCTGTCTTATTTTGCACTGGGTATACTGGAGCTGTAACAGCTTACAGAAATTATTTATAATGAAAAAAAAATCACATTTTTTTCTCCTATACTAGTATAATATTTTCAATGATGTCTGTTTATATGCGCTATGGCTGGTATAAGGGGTGTGGCTAATGTGGGTGTGGTCATAATAGGGGTGGAGTCATATGCGGTGACTCCGCCCACAATGAGTACCAGCATCTTTTTTTCTACAAAAAAAGCACTGTTTAAAACAGCCACATAAGACACAGAGTTTAACATCTATCTCCAGGAAGAGGAGGAGAAGGAAGAGGAGGAGCAGCCTGATTGAGCTCACACAGACTGGCACAGTTTAAGACCAGCATGATTGCTGATCTCTGTGTATGAGAGCTGTCCTGCAGAAGGACCACGATTGACTGGAAAAGTACATATGAGAATGGAGCAGATATAGAACAGTTCACAGAAGAGAGGGTGTATGAACAACTTGAAAATCTAAAGGTGGACAAAGCCATGGGACCGGACAAGATCCACCTCAGGATATTGAGGGAGCTCAGAGAGGTTCTGGTGGGTCCTCTTAAAAGATTAATAAATCTTTGAAGACAGGAGCGGTTCCGTGGGATTGGAGAATAGCAGATGTTGTCCCTCTTAACAAAAGTGGTGATAGGGAAGAAGCTGGAAACTACAGGCCGGTAAGCCTCACTTTGGCTATTGGAAAGTAATGGAAGTGATGCTGAAGGAAAGGATAGTGAATTTCCTGAAAGCCAATAAGTTGCAAGATCCAAGACAACATGGTTTTACCAAAGGTAAATCGTGCCAAACGAACCTCATTGAATTCCTTGACTGGGTGAGCAGAGAATTGAATCAAGGATGTGCTATAGATGTAATCTACTTAGATTTCAGCAAAGCTTTTGACACGGTTCCCCACAGGAGGCTCTTGAATAAACTTGACAGGCTGAAGACAGGACCCAACATGGTGAACTGGATTAGAAACTAGTTGAAGGACAGACGCCAGAGAGTGGTGGTTAATGGAATTCACTCGGAAGAGGGAAAGGTGAGTAGTGGAGTGCCTCAAGGATCGGTGCTGGGGCCGATTCTGTGCAATATATTTGTGAGTGACATTGCCAAAGGGTTAGAAGGTAAAGTTTGCCTTTTTGCAGATGATACCAAGATTTGTAACAGAGTGGACACCCTGGAGGGAGTGGAAAACTTGAAAAAGGATCTGCAGAAGTTAGAAGAATGGTCTAATGCTTAGCAATTAAAATTCAATGCAGAAATGCGAAGTGATGCACTTAGGGAGTAGAAATCCACGGGAGACGTATGTGTTAGGCGGCGAGAGTCTGATATGTAGAGATAGGGAGAGGGATCTTGGGGTGATAGTATCTGAGGATCTGAAGGTGACAAAAGTGTGACAAGGCAGTGGCTGTAGCCAGAAGGTTGCTAGGCTGTATAGAGAGAGGTGTGACCAGCAGAAGAAAGGAGGTGTTGATGCCCCTGTACAAATCGTTGGTGAGGCCCCAACAGGAGTATTGTGTTCAGTTTTGGAGCCCATATCTTGCTACGGATGTAAAAAGAATTGAAGCAGTGCAAAGAAAAGCTACAAAAATGGTATGAGATTTGCGTTACAAGACGTATGAGGACAGACTTGCTGACCTGAACATGCATGCCCTGGAGGAAAGGAGAAACAGGGGTGATATGATACAGGCGTTCAAATATTTGAAAGGTATTAATCTGCAAACAAACCTCTTCTGGAGATGGGAAGGTGGTAGAACTGGAGGACATGAAATGAGGTTGAAAGGGTGCAGACTCAAGAAAAATTTCACGGAGAGAGTGATGGATACTTGGTATGCCCTCCTGCGGGAGGTGGTGGTGATGAAAACAGTAACAGAATTCAAAAATGCGTGGGATAAACATAAAGGAATCCTGTTCAGAAGGAATGGATCCTCAGAAGCTTAGCAGAGATTGAGTGGCAGCACCCGTGGTTGGGAGGCAGGAATAGTGCTGGGCAGACTTCTACGGTCTGTGCCCTGAAAATGGCAGATACAAATCAAGGTCAGGTATACATATAAAGTAGCACATATGAGTTTATCTTGTTGGGCAGTCTGGATGGACCGTACAGGTCTTTCTCTGCCATCATCTACTATGTTACTATGTACATTTAGAGGAGAGGGGCATGAGGATGAGAGGAAGAGGAGGAGGGAGACAAGGCTTTTTGCTACACCGTTCAAAAAAGGAGTTTAAAAACAGCATGATTTGATATATGAGCCCTGACAAGCCAGACCCCTCTGGGTTTTGTGAAAGTTAGGATGGAGTCAGGGGCATTTGACATTACTTCCTGTCACATGACTCAACCAAGATGGTAGCGAGTACTGTGAAACAGGACATGATGGGGCACCCAGTAGTCACTACTATCTTGGAAATGGGGCGTGGCCTGGGTGGTTATGTCATCACTTCTTGTGATAATCCCAAAAGGGGCAGGATTTGGGGCATGGTTATGTAAATAAGGTGGGGTTATGGGTGGAATTATGCAAAAGTGTGGGGCTTGGGCAGGGCTATTACACCATATCTGGTGCTGTCATCAAAGGGGCAGGATGGGCAGGGCATAAGAATAGAGGCCAACTGAATTTCAGTTTCAATATTTGCACCGAAACCAGCCGAAATCCGGGTTTCTGTTTCAGCTGAAAATGCCATTGCATTTTAGCTGAAACCAAAACTCTCTCCCCTCCCCCCCCTGCGATCACTCTCCACCCCCCCTTGGGTCGCCAACCACCCAAAGGCCCTCCCCAGGCCTACCTTTAAATGCCCTGGTAATCTAGTGGCCTACTACTACTTAACATTTCTAAAGCGCTACTAGGGTTACGCAGCGCTGTACAGTTTAACAGAGAAGGGCAGTCCCTGCTCAAGGAGCTTACAATCTAAAGGACAAGTGTACAGTCAGTCAAATAGGGGCAGTCTAGATTTCCTAAATAGAGGCATAAAGGTACTTTCTCTGTCCCTAGTGGGCTCACAATCTTAAGTTTTTGTGCCTGGGGCAATGGAGGGTTAAGTGACTTGCCCAAGATCACAAGGATCTGCAGTGGGAATTGAACTCAAGTCACTAGGATCAAAGCCTGCTGTACTAACCATTAGGCTACTCCTCCGCAATCCCCAGTTGCTCTTGCTCCTGCTGATTCCTCAGTCAAAGTGGCTTGGCAGCTTCACAAGACTGCCATGGGAAGTCCCAATGGTCATTCTGAGATTGGAAGTCGCATAAGCAGGGAAAGAGATGATGAATGAGGAAATTACAGAGAAGTGGGGAGGAAAAATGTGTGTGGAGGGGTGAGTGAGGGATGTAAGCAGGAGGAGGAAAGGTCAATGGAAGAGATTAGGTGGGATGAAAAGAAACACAAGAAAAAGATTTTTTTTAAATGAGGGGAGAAAGCTAATCAATGCCTATCTGAGGGGAGGGGGAGAAAACTCTCCCTCTGCCACTATTCTGAACTCCCTATCTTATTATGTCCCTCCCCCCAACGAAGTCAGTAAATCATGCCTATGGGTTTTATACGGTTTGTCAGCCCTATAGATACCGCACACACCCTCCCAAGCACAATGGGCCTTGTCCCACTACTCAGTGGGAATTCCTGTGGAGGAATTTATCAGCCCTGTGGTATGCTGCTGCTAACATTGTATTCATCCTGAATGAATACTATTGTAGGTCATAAAGTTGCTTTTAATGATCATTGAATACTTCTGAACGATTTGACTTGAGAAGGCAAAATTTTATTATTATTTTAGAACAGAAATACAATCTGACATGGATGCCGCATGGGATCTAGACAGTACACAGGAACTGTTCAGAAGTCTGTCCATCACCCTGAAGGAGAAAAATGCATGCTCTAGGCATGACTGAAGAGAGAAACTAGAGAAAGGCTATAAGACACCAAAGGAAAATTAACCTGATACAATGGTAACAGCTGCTTATACAAAATCCTGTCATATATCGCCACAAATGAATTTGGTACAACCATAACAACTAAAAGATCAATTCTGTCCACTTTGGGACTTAGAAAAATATCAGGCAAAAATAGTATGTGCCAGAGACTGGGAGAAGGCCTAATGCTTAAAGGATTTTAATCAGGCTTACTGAAAGGGCCAGAACCACTTAAATATGCATGTTCCCCATTATACTTTCCATGAGGATATGTAGTCGCTTCTCTGACCCCTTGGACCTCATGACATGGCATCAGCGCATTGTAGTAGGCATTAAGCTGAATAAAGCTGCCCATTTGCTGTCAAATATTGCTCAGGTTACTGTTCCAAATGTTTACATAACCTTCTTCTCATGGGAAAAGTATTGAATAAGCAGAGTAAGACAAACATGTTAATCACATACAAGAAACAGAAGCTAGTTATCTGACAGAGTTTTAAAAACAAAACTAAAAGAGAAAAAAGTTAATCAATGGAATCATATCACTCAATGAACATCGTTATTTCTACCAGTGTTCTATAAGATCATAAGACTTGCCATACTGGGTCTGACCAAAGGCCCATCTAGCCCAGTATCTTGTGTCCCACAGTGGTCAAGCTAGGTCGCAAGTACTTGACATGTTCCCAACGAAAGGCATTCTTCCACTGTTCCTGCTGCCTTACAACACAGAAGTCATGAATAGCTCCATAACCTCTCATAAGTGCAAATAATAAGTCACAAGGCCAAGATGCTACGCACATGACCATATCATTACTACTGCTACTTTTATAGCACTTTATTGATAGCAAACCTGGTGTCCTATGTCCTTCTGCTTAATAGTCAGGCAACTTTGGGGATATTCAAAGCCTAAGGAGTGGGTAACTTTGCCTGGTTATTTCCAACCAAGATATTCAGCTATGTTTACCCAGGTAATTTTGCAGCTGAATATCTAGGCTTGTGGCTAGATGTACCCATTCTAAAGTTTGAGCAGGTACATGTAGGCACCAAATATCACATTCACTGGCTAAACACTGAGAACCTGCTCCAGGAATGCTTCTGGCCCATTCCTTTTTTTTTCTCTCTCTTGCTGAGATTAATTTAAGCAGCTTGAAGTTCTATCCGTGCAAATTTAGCCAGATCAAGGGGCCAGATTTTGAACTGGTTTTAACCAACCAATCTTTTGAAAGTCGATCCCTTCATGCCTGCTTAAAATATCCATCCAATTGAAATGGTGTACATGAGATGGCATGCTGACCTCATGGTGTTACTGTAGTGAATGTACCTGCTTTCTCTTTTTGCACACGTTATCTAAGCTTATCAGCACCTGCTATCTTCTAACCAACCCTGGCAGTGGCCCTGAAGACCCTTCTTCCTACAGATAATTCAGAGAACGGAGGGTAGGGTTATGGACAAAATACCCTGACTTGTCCTCCTGCTACATAAGGTTACGAAAAAATGCCCCCCTTTATAATCTTGCTTTCCCTCTTATATGTGCTTACAGAGTTCATGTGTCCTTTATGCATTAGCTTTATTACTACTATAAGGCTGTACAAATTTGCATTCAAACTTCAAAAAAAAATATAAAGCTATTTATGGTTTTTTTTATGAATTTCATTGAGATCTGGAATCCTAGAAGTGCATTTTTATGATCTTGGGCATCTAGAGCAACGAATGGTTCTCAACCCGGTCCTTAGGTACATTCCTTGCCCTATAGGAAAACCTCATGAATATCAGACTGACTAGTGGGTACTCAGGGACAGGACTGACAATGGATGCTCTACAGCAGACTTGTCCACTATCTCCCATAGTATGCAACTCTCTTTCTCATACATATTCATTAGGGAAATCCTGAAAATCTATCTGGTTTGCAGCTATTGAGGGCTGAACCTGCTCTAGAGGGACAGTCTTGCCAAGCTCCTCTGTTGGGGGGGGGGGGGGTATTTACACTGGTGATGCTGACCCTCTGACACTGGGAATGCCCCAAACAGGGCTGTGACTCTTCCAGACACGAAGAGAGGGAGATCTTTAGTCATCCCATAAATATTTTCTTTCATTTTGTCCCATTTCTGCAATTATGCTTTTCCTATGACTATACCCATTCCTTTTATCACTAAAGTTATAGACGTCTTGACTTCTGATGACTGCTATTAATGATCTCACTGATTGGCTCTTAGCAGTGACTGAAACACCCTTGAGATGACATCTGGGAGTCATGTCCTTTTAATCCTTCATCTTATAGTGCTCAACGTTGACACGGTGTAAATAATAGAGCTTTGTATATATCTTACATTAATTTTCATTTGTTACCCTGTTTACAGATGGAGAGGGGACTCTCAATGAATGTTACTTCCTGCTAATGTTCCACAACATTTATACTGTATGTTTTTCATATAGAGATCTAACTTATATGCTAAGACAATTGTACATATATTTTTCCTACAGATGAGTCAAGGTTTATTCACACTTGTAGTTCCACCTGGACCTACTATGTTGGAGGCAGAGGAGGATCCGTCCTTGTCAGAAGAAGAGGAGGAGGTCCAGCCACCTCCAGTGTTCCCCAGAAACCAGAACCCCTGAAAGCGAGCCACACATAACAGAGAAAAAGGCATTTGTAATATTCCCAATATTTAAAAAATATTTTGCGGGGTCCACTGTTTTAGTTCTAGTTCTCTATTAAAAGGATGCCTGCAGATATAACCAGTCAACACAACCTTTTGTTTGTACATGCTTGTGTTGTGTGCTTTCATCCAGAGGTAGGTTACAATTGTGAAGGATGTAATAGGAAAACGTGATGTGATATTATGTGAACAGGCGGGTATGATTTAATAGATAGGTTTGTACGTGTGTTAAAGTTTATACAAGGGTAGTAGAAACTAAGGTGATGCGATACAGCACAAGTATGCATGGGCACGAGCTATACCAATTGTAGCAAAATATACAAGACTGGGCTATGTTTTAATGCTTGCCTCTATGAGTTGAAAGCATATGTGTTGGAGTGACTGTGGCACTCTGCAGACCCTGGAAGAGTACATGTGACAAAGTGCTGTGAAGTAGGTGTTAGGGAAGTGACAGTAGTGATGTGAAGGGAGGCCTGCACAGCAGTTTAGAAAAGTTTCCGCTAAACACTGTGCACTGGATAAAGTGGTACTGTTCTTTTAAAATCGATGAGAAATGGCTTCTGAAATGGGACATTTTTATGAGCTTTGCTCTCACCTTTCTTTCCTATTCCACAGAAGGCATGAGTTGGCTCTCTTGATTTTCAGCAGGACCTATATATTCTATTTCAAGCCTGCTGGAGACCAGTAAAATATTACATATACCTGTGAGTGGACACCTTACGTGGATAAATCCTTGTGGGCCGTTTCCAGGATGCAGAGGCCATTAACAAATGAAATTGAAGAGGTGAATTCCAAAAACTCTTAAGTACATTTTATGTTTTTAAAAAATAAGTTCATACCAGAAACAGACTGCCTTTATAGATAGCCATAGGGTGTGTGAAATTTGCACATTTATTCATAAGGTATATGATATTCAGTGAAAAGAAAATGTCTTATGTTAGCCAGAATTCTTGAAAATAAAATTTGCATTTATTCAGGGAACAGCTTTTCATACTTAATATAGGTTTTGAAACTCACTTCTTCAATTATACAGATTCCTGTGTGTTCGTTACACAGATCTCCCCAGGAGACCATTTCAGAAAGACAGTTGCTACTTGTCAATACACACTTTTCCCAAGATATTTGCTCTTTGGAACCTAAAAACAGAGGACATGTTTTGACCCCATAACTATGGGTTGGACAGCATGCAATAATAAAACATAATGGCGCTTTAGTAGGCAATACAGAGATTGTCATCATAGCTAGAAAGGATCTGATAAATAAAATTCTTTGAACACATAAACAACGTTCATCTCTATGTAGAAAAAAATAAATTGTATTATAATTTATTGTGCCAGCAATGCTCTTTAGAATACCTTCAGTCAGGTCAAACATTAAATTACCCTGTCATGAAAGAAAATAGAGACATTTTTTTTCCTCAAGTATTTGATAAAATCACCACAATTTGAAAAAAAAAACCCATCTACACCAGTAAAACAATAGCAGATCATACAGAAGCTAATTCGAAAATATTTATAATTTAAGAATACATTTCTTCTTTTCATCTGCTTTGCACTTATACAATCATTCCTATGCTTGTAAACCAGATTTTAGTTACTGTAGGCCTCTGTACCAATGAGGCAACCACAGAATCAGCCATTGAACTCATGTGAAGGAGGTGCTTGAAGGCGATGAGCCTTTGAGGCTGTTGAGTGCTGCATGAATCCTGAAGTGCAACCTGGACTCCATGGAGTAATCTTTGTAATTAGTCCTACAATGCACAAAACCATTCCGTTAGCGCGTTCATTTTGTTATCTGTGTTTTGCAGTTGCTCAGGGTGTGTGAAAGAAGCTGCTAGGCAACACAAAGACAAATAAAAAAAAAAAACCCAAACAAATCAATCTTATTCTGATCAATTTCTCAGCTACTCTTAGAGAAAGCTTTTTCTAAATCTTGCATTCAACAGTGAAACTTGCTTATTGAAGTCTGGCTTACAGTATAAGACAAGCACCTGCTCTGTGTCAGAGGGCCAGGTGTACAAAGCATTTTTTCCACAAAGATGAAAAATATTTTGTAGATCAGCCCCATAGACAAATGAAAGGGGTCACAAGAGTACTTTTTCAGTATTTAGCTCCTGTGTTTTACTGAAGTACTTAAAAATTAATCTGCCTGCTCTCCCACTGATGCATGTGCTTACATTTCAGAGCATGCATGATAGGAAGAGGAAAGCCATGTTGCAATATATGTCATCTCTGTGTTTGGATGGGATAATTAAGGAGCCACCTAGTCAGTAGTGTAGCCAGACCTCAATTTTTGGGTGGGCCTGGGGGTGGACTGGGTGGGCATGACCCACATATTTCCTCTCTGTCCATCCCCCTCCCGTAAAGATAAATACCTGGGCTGGCGGGGATCTCTGGGCCCTGCCAGCTGAAGAATCTTCTGGAGGCCCCCAAGGCTTGAGAAGTCTCATCCCTGCACCAGTCACCAGCGTGGCGGGAAGCAGCGTTGCCTACCTGCTTTTTAAAATAATTCGTCTCCCCAGGTTCCGCTGCATTTACTTCTTCGCCCATCGCAAAGCGCTGCCATTTGTACAGGCAGCTCCGCTCCCCTTTGCCGCGTCCATCTGGCCCTCTCTGATCCACTTCCTGTAGTGGATACTTAGGGCAGGATGGACGCGGCAAAGGGGAGCAGAGCTGCCTGTGCAAACGGCAGCGCTTTGCGACGGGCGAAGAAGTAAATGCAGCGGAGCCTGGGGAGACAAATTATTTTTGCAGGCAGGCAGGAAACACTGCTGAATGCTGCTTCCTGGACCCGGCGGAGCCGCGGGAGAAAAGGTAGCGACAGCAGCAGGATGTTGAATGGGTGGGCCTGGAGGGAAAGTGGCTGGGCCTGACCAGGCCCACCCATGGCTACGCCCCTGCCTAGTCTGAGGAAGCAGAATGCAAGCAGATAACAATATTCTGGACATTTACCATGAGGTGGTTGCTTATAGGCGTAAGTGACCTCTTACAGAATACCAAGAAGGAAAAGAATGTGTAATGTTTGGTGACACATACTTTGCCAGTGGGCATGCGCATGGGTGGAGTTTGGGTAGAGCATGAGCAGAGCACACAGATATGCTTGTTAATTATAATACTGTATAAGTTACATGTGCTTTGACTAATATCTATGCATGAGCATTTACGCAGCTATGAAGAAATTAGATCTTACCTGCTAATTTTATTTCCATTTGTAGAACCAGACCACTCCAAACTTGTGGTTGTTGTGTCCATTGACCAGCAGGTGGAGACAGGGAGTGCAGAATTGTGCTGTGCCTTGATAGGAGTGCAGTATTTAGATAGCAACACCGTAAAAACATGATCAAAACAGAACATCCTCCTTCTGCCAATAAACATAGCAAGAACTAGAAACACTTGCTTAACAAGAGAACCTAGAAGATTAGATGAAAAAGGTTTTGTCTGCGATAAGTCACAAAAATCACATGGAAATAATATCAACAGGTAGTTGGACTGGTCTGGGTGCTACTAAAGGAAAGAAAATTAGTAGATAAGATCCAATTTTTGCTTCCTTAGTGTTGGCACCAGACCAGTCCAAACTTGTGCAATGTAAAAAAGCAGCCCTAAACACAGGAGGGAACCAAACACCCTGCTCTGAAGCACCAAACACCACTTTCTCTTTAGTTGCCGAATCCAGAAGAGTATGAAGGGAGAACCACTTGGCTGCCTTACAAATATCTAAAGGCGAAACAGAATTATGCTCCACCCAAGATGGTGATTCCCTCTTTGTAGAGTGAGCTTTTAACACCGTAGGCAGCTGCTTTCCTGCCAGAAGATAAGCAGAAGAAATCATCTTTTTCAACCAATGAGCATTAGAGGCCGACTCCCCTTTTTTTACCCTACCAGAAAGAATAAACAATTTGTCAGATTTACAACAATCATTAGTAACCTCCAGATACTGCATGAGAACTCTTTTTGACAGCCAATATATTGCAAGGAAGAAAACTCCGAACCATAGTCCTCCCTGTGAAAGGAAAGAAGATTGACTGACAAGATAAGGCTTGACGTTGCAACACTCACCTAGCTCAAGAAAGGTCTGCTAAAAACACAAGGATAAATATTCAGCTGGCAGCAGTCAGCAATTTTTTAGCTGCTGCTGGATTTATGACCAGACATTCAATAATGAGCCATATCTGAGCACCAGCATTAAATATCTGGGTATGTATGGCTGACCAGCACTTATGTAGTTAAGGACCAATATTTAGCCTTTAACTGTATAAATGAAACCAGACAAAGATAGGACTATTTTATAAGGTCCAATTTGTCCAGTTACCTTATCCAATAAAGTATTTAATATCAGCACTTAACCACATAAGTGCTGACTCCGCCCCGGACCAGCCAACATAGCCAGTTGAAATTTAGGTCGTTCGAAGAGATATTCAGCAGCACTATCTAGTTAAGTGCTGCTGAATATCTCCTGGTAGCCCCACACATGCGATTTAATAGGGCAAGAGAATCGTTTTGAATATCGACCTCACAGTCTTCAAAATAAGATTCTTAAGTGTGATATTTTCAAAGATTCAAAAGGTTCTCGCTGAATGAACTTAAGAAACAGATTCAAATTCCAGTGTGGACAAATCATGCAAAAAGGGGGACACAAGTGCCTGACTTATTTAAGGAAATAAACCATATTAGAATGTGCTGCTAAAAAAGAATTTTGTAAGGGACTTCTAAAATGCTAAGGTTGCCACCTGGATTTTCAAGGAGTCTAAGGCTAACTCCCTTTTAAGACCCTCCTGAAAAAAGGCTAAAATGTCAGCTATTAATGAGTGGAAGGGAAGAAGACATCTCCGAACACACTAGCCTTCAAAAATTCTCCACATTGTTGCATAGGCCACTGACATAGATCTCTTTCTCGACTGAAGTAATCACTACCTAAAAATAGTCCTTATTCTTTAGTCGAGACCTCTCGATAGCCAAGCCACAAGACCAAAATGGGATGGATCTTCCACAAGACTTGGCCCCTGACTTTAGAAACCCTTGTGCTGAAGAAGAACAAATGGTAGATTATTTGAAGATGGACTAGATCCATGAACCAGGGTCTTCTGAGCTAATACGGAGCAATCAAAGTTATTCAACCTGGTTGACTTGCAATACAACATAGCACCTGGCCTATCATTGGGCATGGTGGAAAGACATATGTCAGATCCTTTATCAACAGCCAAACAGGGGTGAAGTAACAACACAGAGTAGGATGTGCAAATCCAAACAGCCTTTATTAATGAGACCTGACATGACCACCGTGTTTTGGCTGTAAAGCCTGCGTCGGGAGTCAAAGATTCAGGCTGATATACAAAAACCTTCAGATATGTATTGTAGAAATAAACACCAGAGCCAGCAAGAGAACTGGCTCAAAATGTGGTACAATGTATCAGGTAACAAATAAATGTTGTGTAGCACTTCAAAGAGCTGGAAAAGATATTGCGTTTTGTATATCCTTCTTTGTGTTGTTACTCAGATCCTTTATCAGCAATAATTTCTCCTTCTTACCTACAAATGCACTCAGTCTGCTGCCCCTCACTATCTTTCTACCCTCATCTCCCCTTACGTTCCCGCCCGTAACCTCCGTTCACAGGATAAATCCCTCCTCTCAGTACCCTTCTCCACCACCGCCAACTCCAGGCTCCGCTCATTCTGCCTCGCCTCACCCTATGCTTGGAACAACCTTCCTGAACCCTTACGCCAAGTCCCCTCCCTGCCCGTCTTCAAGTCTTTGCTTAAAGCCCACCTCTTCAATGCTGCGTTCGGCACCTAACCCTTACTGTTCAGTGAATCCAGACTGCCCCTATCGGACCGACCGTTCACTTGTCTATTAGATTGTAAGCTCTTTGAGCAGGGACTGTCTCTCTTTGTTAAATTGTACAGCGCTGCGTAACCCTAGTAGCGCTCTAGAAATGTTAAGTAGTAGTAGTAGTAATAATTGCAGCATGCATCTTTCCCTTCCATGCCATACTCCTTCCAACAACTCAAGAAGCGTGGAGCTTTGGCATTTGTCCTTGTTGCCATGAAATCCAAGACTGGAGGGCCCAAGCAACTCACTACTAAAGGCCACTTGGGACAACTCCTTTTCCCCTGGATCTAGGGAATGTCTGCTGTATGCTGCCGATAAGCTACTGAGGCTCTTCACCCAGCTGAATAGAAGGTGCACTTTCAGAGTCAACGGAATGAAGGCTCATTAATATAAGCTACTGCTGAGGCATTTCCCAATAATATTCAGATTTTCCTGGAAGGTGGTTGGCAAAAGCAAGAAGAGCATTCCATATTGCTTTCAATTCTAGGAGTACAATGCCTCCATCAAGGACCATTTGTTCTGAGCCCGCTGGTCTTGAAAGTGAAACTAGCTGGTAAAACTAACATCTATGGTAACTACCACCACTACCAATCCAAGATCGTTAATGGAATTCCTTTCAACAAATCGAAGGGTTGAAACCACCAATGCATACTGTGTCTCGCTCATGGCACCACTTCCAAGGTTGGAGCCACAGACCCTAGGACTTGCATGTAATCCCAAGCCTGAGGAATGTGCTGAAGCACATGGAGTCTTATTTCAGACTGAAGCTTTCTAATTCTGTGATTTAGGAGAAACACTCATCTCTTCTGTCAAACAAAATCCCTAGATATTCCAGTGATTGAGTGGGAAGGAGCTTGCTCTTGTCAAAATTGACTATCCAGCCAAGATTCTAAAGGAGCTACAGCACTCATGACATGATTTGAATACTCTCCTAATGGGAGGACATCCAGATAAGGATGAACTCGGATCCCCTCCAGATAAAGAAACACTGTCACTACTACCATTACCTTTGAAAAGGTTTGAAAGTTGTCATTAAACCAAACAGCATTGCTCAAAACTGAAAATGTTGGCCTAGAAATTGCAAATCTGAGGAATTTTTGATGCAAAGGCCAAATGGAAATGTGGACTAAGCCTCCTTGAGATCCAGAACAATGAGGGATTCCCCCGACAAACAGATGTTTTCATGGAGTGCAACATCTTCATTGTGAAATGAGAAACTCAAAGTCTATGGTTGAAATTCTTGAGGTCCAGAATGGGTTGAAAAGTTCTCTCTTTCTTGAGAACTACAAAATAGACAATGAAGCTCATTTTCAAAGCACATAGACTTACAAAGTTACGTGGAGGGGCATAATCGAACATCACCAGCAAAATAGATCGCCGGCGATCTATTTTGGCAGCGGCGCAACAGCTGGCTGGAACCGGCGATCTTTTTTTTCGATAATACGGTTTAGCCCGGCCAAATGCCAGAGTTCGCCGGTTTTGTTTTTCAGCGATAATGGAAAAAAATGCCAGCCATCTCAAACCCAGCGAAATCCAAGGCATTTGGTCATGGGAGGAGCCAGCATTTATAGTGCACTAGTCCCCCTGACATGCCAGGACACCAACCGGGCACCCTAGGGGGCACTTCTAAAAATGCTTAAAAAATACACAAATAGCTCCCAGGTGCATAGCTCCCTTACCTTGGGTGCTGAGCCCCCCCCAAACCCCCCCAAACCCACTTCCCACAACTCTACACCATTACCATAGCCCTTATGGGTGAAGGGGGGCACCTACATGTGGGTACAGTGGGTTTTGGGGGTTTTTGGAAGGCTCAACCCTTAGCACCACGAGTGTAACAGGTAGGGGGGGATGGACCTGGGTCTGCCTGCTTGAAGTGCACTGCACCCATTAAAAACTGCTCCAGGGACTTGCATACTGCTGTCAGGGAGCTGGGTATGACATTTGAGGCTGGCATAGAGGCTGGTAAAAAAAGGTTTTGATTTGTATTTTTTTTAGTGTGGCAGGGGGTTGGTGACCACTGGGGGACTATGGGGAGGTCATCCCCCATTCCCTCTGGTGGTCATCTGGTCAGTTGGGGCACCTTTTTGAGGCTTGGTCGTGAAAATAAAAGGACCAAGTAAACCTGGCAAAATACTGCTTAATGCCGCTTTTTTTTCCATTATCCGCGAAAGCCGGCTATCTGGTAGCCACACCCATGCCCGCCCATGTCCCGCCTTCACTATGCCGCCGACACACCCCCTTGAACTTTCGCCGGTGCGGCGACAGGAAAGCGGCGATAGTGTCAAAAAAGCCACTTTCGATTATACCGATTTCGCCACCTCCCGATTTATGTCGGAAGATCGCCGGTGATCACTTTCGAAAATAAGCCTGAGAGGTTACTATCAGGCTTATTTTCGAAAGAGAAGGACGCCTATATTTCAACACAAATCAGAAGATGGGCATCTTCTCACAGGGTCGCCCAAATCGGTATAATTGAAAGTCAATTTTGGGCGTCCCCAACTGCTTTCCGTCATGGGGATGACCAAAGTTCACGGGGGCATGTTTGAGGCGTAGCAAAGGCGGGACTTGGGCGTGCCTAACACATGGGCGTCCTCGACCCATAATGGAAAAAAAAGAGCGTCCCTGACGAGCACTTGAACGACTTTACCTGGTCCTATTTTTCTTACGACCAAGCCACAAAAAGGTGCCCGAAATGACCAGATGACCACCGGAGAGAATTGGGGATCACCTCCCCTTACTCCCCCAGTGGTCACCAACCCCCTCCCACCCTCAAAAAAACATCTTTAAAAATATTTTCTGCCAGCCTCAAATGTCATACTCAGGTCCATCACAGCAGTATGCAGGGTCCCTGGAGCAGTTTTAGTGGGTGCAGTGCACTTCAGGCAGACGGATCCAGGCCCATCCCCCCCTACCTGTTACACTTGTTGTGGTAAATGTGAGCCCTTCAAAACCCACCAGAAACCCACTGTACCCACATCTAGATACCCCCCTTCACCCATAAGGGCTACGCTAGGGGTGTACAGTTGTGGGTAATGGGTTTTGGTGGGGGCTCTGCACACAAGGTAAGGGAGCTATGTAACTGGGAACAATTTGTGAAGTCCACTGCAGTGCCCCCTAGGGTGCCCGGTTGGTGTCCTGGAATGTCAGGGGGACCAGTGCACTACGAATGCTGGCTCCTCCCATGACCAAAGGGCTTGCATTTGGTCGTTTCTGAGATGGGCGTCCTTGGTTTCCATTATCACCGAAAATCAGAAACGACCAAGTCTAGGGACGACCATCTCTAAGGACTACCTAAATGTCAAGATTTGGGCGTCCCAGACCGAATTATAGAAACGAAACATGGACATCCATCTTGTTTCGATAATACGGGTTTCCCCGCCCCTCCAAAGGGACGTTTTGCGAGGACGTCCTCAGCAAAACTTGGGCGTCCCTTTCAATTATGCCCCTCTATGTGATTTTGTAAGTCTCTAAGTGCTTTGAAAATGAAGCACCTAAATATCTGACTTGATGCTTTTCTGCGCTTGTAACTAGAATACCTGCTCCCAGAATTTTGAGTTCAAGCAAAGTGGAGTTCACTGCCCACTTCCTGAAAGGATTTCTGCAAAGAGATTCTAAGAAGAAATCTGTGATGGAGCAATAAAATCCCAGTTTGTACCCATCGATTATTTCCCGGTCCCTAGAGGAAGCTGGAGAGATGACTTCCTATCACCTCCTTCTCAGGCATTGTATATCATGAACGATTGTCTTTACTTTGGTTCAGGGCTCAAGTCCTCCTAAAAGCTGACAGGCCCTAAGTTTGCGTAATACTGCCCTGAGCTTCAGATCAGTACCAAGCCACATGATCAATTGAGAAACCTAAGTGCAAGCTAGAATGAGGAACGGGCATAGGTGGGCTGACAGATTAACATAGTGCAAACATCATATTGTCACAGATGTTCTGCAGTTGCAGAACCTGATAACTCCAAAGGAAGGTGACTTTGTATTCCTAGAAGAACCAATATTATTATTAGCATTTCTAGGTAAAATTATTATTAGTCTTTCTGAGTACTAACCAACTTATTATCATATATCCAATAAGTGCTAACCATGATATTATCATAGCCAATAAGTGTGTTTATTGCCTTATTACCTATGAATAATTTGTTGCCACCATGAAGGTATAAGAGTGATTGTAGTTCCTACTTCTAGGGAGATCTGGATTGCGAATACCTTTGTATAACAACCGTTCTCCCCAAAGCAATTACCAATTGTATCAGTATTTGGTAAGTTACTAATAAAAGATTTGAATTGCTTTCTCAACTGCACGTAGCCTCGGGTGATTTATTTCCCACTAACAAATTACAAGTGGCTGGCCCATTAGTATTTGGGAGGAGGGATAAATTCACCCTAAAATTCAGCATGGATCTAGACACCATCACTGACTGCTTCTAGAACAATGGTTCTCAATCTTTCTTTTCTTGTGAAATACCTAACAGAGTGCATGTACGATACAATTTGCAGCTAAATAAAGAAAAAACCCTCTATATCATTTCATTGTTGCTAAAAATGATGCAAGAGAAATACAGACACCGGAATCTGTATGAAGTTGGGGTGGAAGAGAGGGATGGTCCAGAGGCCTGCAACATTTCCAGTTGGGGCTTGTGATAGAAGTAGGGGACTTGTAAAGGAGATTTCAAGTACCTGACTTCTTGGATCTCAACTTTCCCTGACCTGCCACACATGCTACGTTTTGGTGACACACCTCCCAGATCATGGTAACACACCAATGTGTCCTGACACACTGGTTGAGAACTACTGTTATAGAGGCATCTGCAGAGCAGGATCCCTGCAATGTCAACCTTGCTTGAAAGGAAGTTTGTCTGGGTTGGAACCTAGATCACTGAGAATAAGTAGCCTACAACACTTGACATTTCAGAATTTTAACCTGCTAGAGGAGGCCTTAGAAGATATCTTAGGCTTGTCTTCAAGAAGCCTATGAGGCTTAATCTATCCCAATTCCTTGACAATCTTGTTCAGCTCCTCATCAAACAGTAATTTCCCTTTAAATGGACATTTACTGAGCCTAGCCTTAGATGCTGCCAGCTGCTGACCAATTTCTCAACTAGAGAAAGTGTCAAGCTATCACTGAAATAAAAACCATATTCCAAGAGAGAACGGTAATCAAATCATAAAGACCATCAGCTATATAGGCCATAAGTATTGCTATACTGGGAAAGACTGAAGGTCCATCAAGCCCAGCATCCTGTTTCTAACAGTGGCCAATCCAGGTCACAAGTAGCTGGCAAGATCTTTAAAAAGTATAATACATTTTATGCTGCTTATCCTAGAAATAAGCAGTGGATTTTCCCCATCCATCTTAATAATGGTCTATGGACTTTTCCTTTAGGAAGCCATCCAAACCTTTTTTAAACCCTGATAAGCTAACTGCTTTTACTACATTCTATGGCAATGAATTCCAGAGTTTAATTACATATTGAGTGAAGAATATTTTTCTCAGATTCGTTTTAAATTTACTACTTTGTAGCTTCATCGCGTGCCTCCTAGTCCTAGTATTTTTGGAAAGAATAAACAAGTGATTCACATCTACCGTTCCACTCCACTCATTATTTTATAGACCTCTATCATATCTCCCCTCAGCCATCATTTCTCCAAGCTGAAGAGCCCTAGACACTTCAGCCTGTCCTCATAGTGAAATCTTCCCATTCCCTTTATCATTTTCGTCACCCTTCTATGTACCTTTTCTAATGTTTTTTGAGATGCAGTGACCAGAATTGAACACAATATTCGAGGTGAGGTTGCACCATGGACCGATACAAAGGCATTATAATGCCCTCATTTTTGTTTTCCATTCCTTTTCTAATAATACCTAACATTCTATTTGCTTTCTTAGCCACCACTGCACACTAAGCAGAGGGTTTCAATGTATCATCAATGACGACACCTAGATCCCTTTCCTGGTCGGTGACTTCTAACGTGGAACCTTGCATTATGTAGCTATAATTCGGGTTCCTCTTTCCCACATGCATCATTTTGCACTTGCTGACATTAAATGTCATCTGCCATTTAGATGTCCAGTCTCCCAGTCTCGTAAGGTCCTCTTGTAATTTTTCACAATCCTCTCGTGATTTAACAACTTTGAATAACTTTGTGTTGTCAGCAAATGTAATTACCTCACTAGTTACTCCTATCTCTAGATTATTTATAAATATATTAAAAAGCAGCAGTCCCAGCACAGACCCATGGGGAGCCCCACTATCTACCCTTCTCCATTGAGAATACTGACCATTTAACTGAACTCTCTGTTTTCTATCTTTTAACCAGTTTTTAATCCACAATAGAACACTACCTCCTATCCCATGACTCTTCAATTTCCTCTGGAGTCTTTCATGAGGTACTTTGTCAAACACCATTTGAAAATCCAGAAACACTATATTGACCGGCTCACCTTTATCCACGTTTGTTCACCCCTTCAAAGAAATGTAATAGATTGGGGAGGCAAGATTTCCCCTCACTAAATCCATGTTGGATTTGTCTCATTAATCCATGCTTTTGAATATGCTCTGTAATTTTGTTCTTTATACCATTTTGCATGGCACCGACGTCAGGCTCACCGGTCTATAATTTCCCAGATCTCTTCTGGAACCTTTTTTAAAAATCGGTGTAACATTGTCCACCCTTCAATCTTCCGGTACCATACTCGATTTTAAAGAGAAATTACATATTACTAACAATAGTTCCGCAAGTTCATTTTTCAATTCTATCAGTACTCTGGGATGACTATCATCTGGTCCAGGAGATTTGCTACTCTTCAATTTGTCAAATTGCCCGATTACATCCTCCAGTTTTATAGAGATTTCATTCAATTTCTCCGACTCGTCAGCTTTGAATACCATTTATGGCACCGGTACCTCTCCAAAATCTTCCTCGGTGAAGACCGAAGCAAAGAATTAATTTAATCGCTCTGCTATGGCTTTGTCTTCATTGATTGCCTCTTTTACCCCTTGGTCATCTAGCGGTCCAACCGATTCTTTTGCCGGCTTCTTGCTGTTAATATACCTAAAAAAGTTTTAACTGTGTTTTTGCCTCCAAGCAATCTTTTTTTCAAAGTCCCTCTTTGCCTTCCTCATCAATGCTTTGCATTTTACTTGCTTTCAATAAAAACAGGTGATCCTGGTGGGGCTCCTGATCAAGAGTACAAGAAGGGGGTCCAAATCTTCCACAAAAAAAGAGAAAGCAAAAACACAGGGGTGGAGGTGAACCAAATCCAAATGACCAGCCCAAAACACAGTAGTAAGAGCACCGAAAACAAAGTTTATTTGGACCCTACACGGTCTGTGTTTTGGCTAAAAGCCTTCCTCAGGGGTCTAAAAATGTAAAATATGGCATCTGAATATACAATATAAAATATAAAAAATATATAAAAAAAATATAAGTATAAGACATGATGTATAAGGAGAATAAAAAATTAAAAATAAGAGTAAATACAGATATATTTATATATATCTATAAAACACACACACTATGAAAAATGAATAACAAATAATTATAGAGATATATACATAAAACTATAAATGTATATAAAACAAGGCACATATAGAAAAGACCACATGAAACCTCAATGTGCCAATATAAAAATGACAAGGTAAGGAATATCTAAACTGCAGCTACAATTGTGCATCACTGGAAATTCTATAAATGAAAATGGTAATAAAGTTTTACATACCAAAAAAGCATTTAAGAATGGAGCTACGGTCAGGAGCAAATGAATTTCTAGGAAAGAGGTACAAGTATACTGCTGAATCCAGTGAAGACAGGCTTTCACTACATAGGAACAAATAAGAAGCCTGAAGACCTACAGCATCTACCTCGGAGGAGTGCTTTATCGCTGCCACTATCTTATGATCTTGGAAACCCTTCAAAGCTATACCGTTTCCATAGGAATGGTAGCCTTCTTTGTGACTACTGAAGCCACAATATCTATCTTGGGCTGCTGAAGCTTTTCTTTTTCAGCAATGAGCATAGAATATAATCTAGACATGGCCCTGCCAACATTAAATCCTACTTCAGGGGAATTCAGCTCCACCAAGATGGTCCTGAATCACTGTATGCATATGAAAGACTTCTGAGCATCTACATAAAAGAATCCACCAGAAGGGAAGAAGGCTGATCTAGAGAAGGTTAAATATTCAAAGATTCCAGATACTTAGTAATCAGGAGTAGAAGCTCATCTTTCTTAAAAAGATGAATGACCTTAAGGTCATCTCCCTCCTCTGAGGAGATTTTTTTTTCCTCCTCTACAGGTTCTCTAAGGAATGAAGATCTAGGTGTGAATGGAGTACGCTCAGACCCACCAGAGTGTAAAGATTCCATCACCAAGGTCTAAGTGCTCCAATGTAAGTCTCTTAGGGAAAATAGGATCTGTATAGGAGACTGACTGAGAAGAATCCTGCAACTGAGACCTTTTTAATAGATAAGTCTGATGTAATGATAAAATATGGAGCTTATAGCAGGTGGAGGAAAGAAACTGAAAATAGCAGGCTGCTGCTCTGTGCGGGGTACCATGGTCTCTGAAGCCACTGAGGCCAACTGTAAAGCAGACCTGGAGATAGAGCATCCACCCAAAATAGATGCCATGTACACAGTTCTCTCGGGCAACTCTGATGACTGCAGTGATTCTGAAATACAGTTGCAAAGCAAAACTCCCAAAGGACGCTCTCCCAGACTGACTCTACCTTGCTGTTTCATGCAGCTGGCAAGACAAACAATAAACCGATGCTGCACACCAAGCTCTGTGGTGGGAGTACCTTTTTACTCCTTTAGTGGAAGATGCCATGACGTAAAAGAATAAGCTTTGCTAATGGCAATAACAGCACTTAGAGCAGAAAAACCCTGCAGCTGAATAATAGGGTGTCCACAATACTGCACTCCCTCCCCAAAAGGGCCAGCACAAAGTGGAACTGAAGAGAAGACTAACCAAAGCTGAGTTTCACTCAAGCCCCCGTGCTCTCAACAGCAAATGCCGAGGTTCCTCAGACACTGAAGGGTCCAGCACAGAAGAAATGGCAGAAGGTTGGGGCGGGGGGGGGGGGGGGGGGTTAGAACCTGACACTGCCATGAATACCCTCCAAAGACTGAGCCTTTCAAATGGGAACAGTTTTTCCCATCAGCTGCTGAATCACCTATCACCAACTGGTTCAGGAGCTATCACAATTGTCCAGACCACCCCTCTCTCTGAAATTTTCTTCTTCCTGACCTCCAAGCTGAACTATCCTATTTCCAATTAAAGGCTTCCCTAAAAACCCACCTTTTTTCCAAGGCTTTTGATGGTGTTCCATAGCTTGGCCAGTGGACTAGCGGAGCAGCAGATGTCCAGGCTCTCTGCTCCCTTTATTCCTTAATTTCTTCTCTCTTTGGCTTTCCTATACTTTACCGTAGTTCTTTTCTATCTATTATTTTAGCTGTTAACTGCTTTGATTAATGTTTGTGTTAATCAACCTGCTGGTTGATTAACACAGCAGCCACAAGTCTGGATTGGTCTGGTGTAAAGTATCATACCATAATGTTTAAGTATGTTTTCTGCTACTTGCGCCTATTTTTCTTTATAGAATAAGCTTGAAATAGGCACCCACTCACTCTTTTATACTAAGCATCCTGTTATATAATTAATGGAGCATTTTATAACGTCAGTTTCATGCATATTTGGCCATATTCACACATAAATGATCTCTTATAAGTAAGCGCCAAGACATCATGGCATGTACTTTGCCACTAACATAGTAGGCGATGGCAGATAAAGACCTGTATGGTTCATCCAGCCTGCCCTACATGATAAACTCCTAGGATATGACAGCATAGTATTGTCCTTCTCTTCTACATTTCTTTTGGACAATTGTAACCTTCTTTTCATCTTTTTGTACAATGCTTTCTGTTTGTAATGATATGATTTTATTGTGAACTGCTTAGATAGTCCTCCAACATTATCCAGAATGTACAATATTATTAGTTCATTGATATATCCATCAATATATACCGTTATTCTATAATACTAAGCCACTGTAGTATATTATTTTAATATTGTTCTACTCTATACTTTGAATTTTAAGCTAATTTTAAGCCACATTGAACTTGAGTCTATTTTCGGGATAAAGTGGGCTATAAATGTCATAATAATAATAATCAAATGAATACAAAACCTGCAATGAATTACACACATTCAGAAGGACCAATCACACTTTACTTGATGAGCAATTCTCTGCCCCCCCCCCCCCCCCATAAAAACCTCAGTAAATTCATCAGACAACACAAAGGTATTGTTGAGGTCATGTGATCAGTTTCTACAGCAACCCTCTGCAGCCTTATCAGAGATGAACTTAGGTCCATGGCACTGGTTTGCTTTAGTGATACCTCAAGCTTACTGGTGGTTTTAAACCATGGGGTCAATATTCAAGTGTTTATCTAGTTAGTTTTTGAGGTTAGTGGGACAAAGCTTGAGATTCGATTCAACCCTTACTCACTGGCTAAATTTCATCCAGTCAACTTGCAGACCTTAGAATATACATTCGAAAATAACCTGGTGGCAGGGGTGGTTACACTCTGTCTGGGCAGAGCCAATATTCAAAGTTATTCAGCTAAGTCAGGACATAAAGATTTGTAACCACTGGATTACCTTAGCACCTAAAGACCTGCTGCATATTTCCCTCCATCGGTACTACAGAAGGCAAAAAAGTGTTTACTTATGTACCACCTCTAAGATGATTAGCATTAATTATTGCACCACTATACCCCCTCCGAACATAGTACTGTATTGGCTTCATAAGACAAATCAATCTTTTCCAGGACAAAGACAGACGTATGATGGCAAGCACTTACTTTGCAGTTTCTATGTGTTTGATTGCTTTGTCTCTCTCTCCTCGCTCTTTGTACAGAAGCCCAAGCTCGTAATAGGTGAATGGCACCAAATAATGGTCATACTTTAATCTTTTGTCACTGAATCAGCAGTCAAAAAGTTGGTTACAAGAACAAAACAAAATTAAGAGTGACACATGATCTGAGTTGCACAAAGTACCAAAAAACATATTTCAGATTCTATTGGTCAGGCTCATTTAGACACAACTGACCTCTCCATCTTTTGTCTGAACCACAGCAGAAATTCCAACATTACATTTGTTAAACTTATGAGCAGAGACCCTTAACTGCATTTATTTTCCATTCAGACTACATGTAGACTTCCACATGGCACATCTCCGATACGGACAGAATATGCTGGAAGCTCACATGTAGCCCATTAGGAAGTTTTTCGCCTTGATGGTGAAAGTTTCCTCTGTGAGGAAAATGAGCATCATCCAGACAAGCTTCTATCTGACTTCATATTTTTATGACAGCTGAGGCACTACAAATTTTAATAGCATGCTCAGTGCAAGATTCTCTAGAACATACACTCCAACCTTCAAACCACCACCACCCTCCCACCTAAAAGAAAAATGTTAGCATGACTGATGTGTTCTGCCCCCACTTTGTGTGTCCACGTTATGCTGTTCGCATTTGTAGTCCAAGTTAAGTTTTTAAGTACTGATTGCCTTACTTCCTGGTTAACTTGTAGTTTCACCCTCAGTGGTCACCTCCCTATGCATGTGACACTTGCTCCCACTGTCACATGCTCTTTCCTTATTGGCCAAAGGGCTGCCCAGGCCCAGCCACTTTGAACGCAGGCCAACCCAGCAGCGGCACATCCATGATGTGGGTGGTGGGGATCCCTCCCTTCCCTTCCCCCAGATGATAAGGAATCCCCTAACTGCACTCCTCTACCCCCCTCCTCCAGTACCTATTAAATCCTTCACTTCTTCGCCAGCAGTGAGTAGCGACTCATACTTGCTGTTCACGCCGGCCCCAAGCCTTCTCCTGATGCAACTTCCTGTTCAATGGGCCAGGAAGTTGCGCTCAGGAGACTACACTCAGTAACTACACTCGCAACCCTTCTTGGTCTGAAGGGTTGAACTGAAGTAACAGACTGTCCTGCTTGGGGTAGCGCTCCTGGTTCATCTGCATGTTCACTGTAAGTGCTTATTTTGTTTGTTTGCATTAAAAAACAGATGGAGCTGAGTTTCCTCCTGGTGAATGTTGGGATGATGGTTCAGCTCTCTGCCAATCATTCTGCTGGGAGGGGGGACAAGGGAGGGGGAGGGAGAGGGAGGGGGGAATGGCACTTTGCGATAAATAATTAGATTTTGGGTTGCTGTTTGGGCACTCGGTCTCTGAAAGGTTCGCCATCACTGATCTAGGGCCTTGCTGTCACACCAGACGGCAAACCTCCTCCATTTGAAAGAATAACACTTTTTCGTGGAATCTTTCCTGGAAGCAAGCAAGACTCGGGAGACACCCTCTGAAAGGCCTAAAGAGGCAACTTCTAAGCTCTCAACATCAAGGCTGTGACAGCCAGAGACTGGAGGTTGGGATGTAGAAGCGACCCCTCGTTCTGGGTGATTACACTCCAATCTCCACGGTTCTTCGGAGGACAACTCCAGAAGAAGAGGAAACCAGATCTGACGAGGCCAGAAGGGAGCAACCAGAATCATTGTTCTGCGGTCTTGCTTGAGTTTCAGCAAAGTCTTCCCTACTAGAGGTATGGGAGGAAACGCATACAGAAGGCCTGTCCCCCAATGCAGGAGAAAAGCATCTGACAGCAGTCTGTCGTGGGCCTGAAGTCTGGAACAGAACTGAGGGACTTTGTGATTGATCTGAGTGGCAAAAAGATCCACCGAGGGGGTGTCCCACACTCAGAAGATCTTAAGGACAACGCCCATGTTGAGCGACCACTCGTGAGGTTGCATGACCCTGCTCAACCTGTCGGCCAGACTGTTGTTTACGCCTGCCAGATACATGGCTTGGAGAAACATGCCATGACGGCATGCCCAAAGCCACATCCGAATGGCTTCCTGACACAGAGGGCGAGATCCGGTGCCCCTGCTTGTTGGTGTAATCCATAGCAACCTGATTGTCTGTCTGAATCAATATGATATGGTTAGACAGCCGGTCTCGGAAAGCGTTTAGAGCCTTCCAGATCGCTCATAATTCCAGGAGGTTGATCTGAAGACCCTTGAGTGTGAAGTCCATCTACATGAGCTCCCCACCCCATGAGGGATGCATCCGTCATCAGCACTTTTTGCGACTGAGGAATTTGGAATGGACATCCCAAGGTCAAATTGGATCGAATGGTCCACCACTGAAAGGATCTGCAAAAGTCAGTGGAGAGATGGATCACATCCTCTAGATCCCCTGTGGCCTGGCACCACTGGGAAGCTAGAGTCCATTGAGCTGATCTCATATGTAGGCATGCCATGGGAGTTACATGAACTGTGGAAGCCATGTGTCCTAAGAGTCTGAACATCTGCCGAGCTGTGATCTGTTGAGACGCTCGAGCCATGGTCACTAGAGCTAGGAGATTATCTGCCCTTGCCTGGGGAAGATAAGCTTGAGACGTCCATGTGTCCAAAAGAGCTCCAATGAACTCCAATTTTTGAACCGGGACAAGATGGGACTTGGGATAATTGATCACGAAGCCCAGAAGTTCTAGCACCCGAATAGTCATCCGCAAGGACTGTAGAGCGCCTGCCTCTGAGGTGCTCTTTACCAGCCAATCGTTGAGATAAGGGAACACATGCACTCCCAGTCTGCGTAGCGACGCTGCGACAACTGCCAGGCACTTTGTGAAAACACTGGGCGCAGACGCGAGACCAAAGGGCAATACACAATACTGAAAGTGCTGAGTCCCCAACCAAAATCGAAGATACTTCCTGTGAGCTGGGAGTATCGAGATGTGAGTATAGGTGTCCATTAAGTCCAGAGAGCATAGCCAATCATTTTCCTGAATCATGGGAAGAAGGGTGCCCAGGGAAACCATCCTGAACTTTTCTCGGACTATGAAATTGTTCAGGGCCCTTAGGTCTAGGATGGGACGCATCCCACTTGTTTTCTTTTGCACAAGGAAGTACCTGGAATAGAATCCCAGCTCTTCTTCCCCTGGTGGAACGGGTTCAACCACATTGGCCTTTAGAAGGGTGGAGAGTTCCTCTGCAAGTACCTGCCTGTGCTGGGAGCTGTAAGAATGAGCTCCCAGTGGGCAATTTGGAGGTCTGGATATCAGATTGAGGGTGTATCCCAACCGGACTATTTGAAGAACCCACTGGTCGGAGGTTATGAGAGGCCAAAAAATATCAACCTCCCTCCGAGAGGCAAGTCATCTGGCACGGACACTTTTTCTGAGGCTATGCTGCACTGGAGCCAGTCAAAAGCCCGTCCCTTGCTTTTGCTGGGGAGCCGCAGGGGCCTTAGGCGCACGCCATTCACGGGAACGAGCGCACTGGGACTGAGCCTGGACAGGCTGCCAAGAAGCAGGAGTGTACCTACACCTATTGTAGGAATAGGGAGCACTCCTCTTTCCTCCAAAAAAACCTCCTAGATGAGGAGGTGGTAGCAGAAGACGCCCGGGCGGGAGAGATAATCCATAGCATCATGGTGCTTCTTGATCTGATCGACCATATCCTCTACTTTTTCTCCAAAAAGGTTATCCCCCTGGCAAAGGGCATCCGCCATCCGCTGCTGGGTCTTATGATCCAGGTCAGAGACGAGCAGCCATTAGAGTCTGCGCATCACTATACCTTGAGCAGCTACTCGGAATGCCACATCAAAAGTGTCGTAAGTACCCCTGGCCAGGAATTTACAACACGTCTTCTACTGCCTGACCACCTGGTGAAAAGGTTCGGCAAGCTATGGAGGAAGTGCTTCGACCAAACTGGACAGTTGCGTCACCAAGTTCCGCAAGTGGATGCTTGTGTAGAGCTGGTATGTTTGAATCTTGGCTGTGAGCATAGCGGCTTGATACATGTTTCTCCCAAAAGAATCCAAGGTCCTAGACTCTCTGCCTGGGGGAGCTGAGGCATAGTCCCTAGTACTCTTGGCTCTTCTGAGAGCAGAATCCACCACCATGGAATCGTGAGGTAGTTGAGACTTCACCATTACAGGCTCTCCATGGTGGACTCTGTACTGGGACTCAGCGTTTCTGGGGAACTAGATTAGAGAGAGGGAACGACCAGTTTCAAATAAGAACGTCCCTGAGTGTGTTATGCAAGGGAGCCATTGCAACCTCTGTAGGTGGAGAAGGATAATCCAAGACCTCGAGCATCTCAGCCCTGGGCTCATCCACAACCTCCATAGGGAAGGGAATATCCTTGGACATTTCCAGAATGGAGGAAAAAAAAAGACTCTCAGGCGGAGACATCTTTCTTTCAATTGGTAGAGTAGGATCAGAGGAGACCACATATGACTCTTATTTATTTATTTATTTATTTATTGCATTTGTATCCCACATTTTCCCACCTCTTTGCAGGCTCAATGTGGCTTACAATACATCATGAATAGTGGAAATAAGAAGAGAATAGACGTTTGGTATTACAGAAGAATTTTGGGTTACATGATAATGAAAAACATGATAGTAATATAACAAGAGAACATTTTAAGACAGTTTTGGATACATGTGGGGGAGTTCACGTATGTTAATCTTTGTGGTATGTCCTGTTAAAGAGATGGGTCTTCAGTAGTTTGCGAAAGTTGGTTAGATCATAGATCGTTTTTAGGTTGTGCGGCAGCGCATTCCAGATTTGTGTGCTCATATATGAAAAGGTTGATGCGTGCATTAGTTTGTATTTTAGACCTTTACAGTTGGGGAAATGAAGATTAAGGAATGTGCGAGATGATTTTTTAGCATTCCTGGGTGGTAAGTCTATCAAGTCTGACATGTAAGCTGGGGCTTCGCCGTGGATGATTTTGTGAATTAGGGTACATATTTTGAACGTGATGCATTCTTTGAATGGGAGCCAGTGTAACTTTTCTCGTAGGGGTTTAGCACTTTCATATTTTGATTTTCCGAATATGATTCTGGCTGCTGTATTCTGGGCTGACTGGAGTTTTTTGAGTATTTGCTCTTTGCAGCCAGCGTAGAGTGCATTACAATAGTCTAGGTGACTGAGTACCAATGATTGTGCCAGGTTACGGAAGACGGTCCTTGGGAAGTATTGTCTTGCTCTTTTTAATTTGCACATTGAGTGGAACATCTTTTTGGTTGTGTTTTTCGCGTGACTCTCAAGCGTTAGGTGTCTATCAATGGTAACTCCAAGAATTTTTAGGGTATCCGAAATTGGTAGATTCAGTTTTGGTGTGTTGATGGTGGTGAATTTGTTCGTATTGTGTTGAGAGGTGAGTATTAGACATTGGGGGTTTTTTCTGCATTAAGTTTCAGCTGAAATGCATCTGCCCATGAATGCATGTGTAGACTTTGGTTGATTTTGTTGGAGGTTTCCTTCAGAAAAGTATCTGGGATTCCTCTTCCTCTCACGAGCGCTTATCATTGGTATCGGACAAAAGCTCCCTAAGAGCAGCCCGAACCTGAGCCTGTCTCAACGTCGAGGAACGGCGACCTCGAGGGGGATGTCGAGGTCGACCCCTGCCTGGACTGCGGCGAAGCTTCCTCCGCTGACGTCGAAAAAGAGTCGACCCGGGTGGCAGCCGACGCCGATGCGGACCTCACCAAAGGGGAAGGACCAGTTGGCGCTTCAACAGTCGGCGCAAGCACCCCTGGCACCGAAGTAGACTGGCGCAGCAATCCCTCCAGAAGCTCTGGAAGAAGGGCCCTGATGCACTCATTGAGAGCTTCCATCGGAAAAGGCTGAAGGGCTGGCGCAGGAGTCAGTGGCAGAATCCAAGGGGAATTGAGAGCCAGTACCAGGCTGCCAGAAGACTGACACATCGGCACCTCCTGTATAGAGGGAGAGCGGTCCTCTCGGCGCCGACGTTTCTCGGGTGCCGAATCCCTCGGCTCCCCGGAGCTCTCGGTACCATGCATGGAAGAAGATGAATGACGTTGTTTCTTAGCCTTCGCTCGACACCCGTCATCGAGACTCCTCGGTGCCAAAGAGGAGGGTGTGGAATCCTCATGCCTCCTTGGGGCCGGGGCCGACGAAGGTCGATCCCGGGGGGGGCCTGCATAGCACTAGGCCTCGAGACAGGTGGAGACCCACTCGATGCCTCGCTGTTCCCAACGTGAAAAGGTCGTTTGGCAGCCATTACCTGCGCTCTCGAAGACGATGCTTCCCTCGACGTCGACGCCACCGACCTCGGTACCGATGCCGAAGGACCGGACCGATCAGCAAAACGTTTTTCACGTTGAGCCTCCCGAGACACTTGGGTTCGTTTTTTCATTAAAGAGCACAGCTTACAAGCAGCTGGCAAATGATCGGGCCCAAAGCACTGGAGATACCACACGTGGGGGTCGGTACCCGAGATGGTCTGGTTGCACCGGGTACAACACTTGAAGCCACTGGGTGTCCTCAATGACATGGACGGAAAAACGGCGGCTGCGAAATTAAAGGACTCGATTGTGCCAATTAAAAAGGCACAAAAAAAGAAATAAAACCCGGCTGAGCAGCCTAAAAGCCGGCCGTGACAAAAAAAGAAGGAAACTTAAACTTAGTAAAAAAACTAAGACAATAAGAGAAAGCAAAATGTTTTTTTTTTAATATTTATGATAAACACAACAACAAAGAAAAAAGGGAAGCGGTAAACGCTAGACGAAGTCTCCTGGGCCAAAAATGAGCACAGCGGAATACTGTGTCACTCAAGACACGGATGAAAAAGAACTGAGGAGGGCACGCTTGTGCCGCGGGCGGAAAGCCGTTTGCGCATGTGTGGTGCGCTCTGCCCGAGCGCCGGACCGCTCTCGAAGGATTTTTGTTTTGCCTAAAGATTTGCCGATCTCCTGGGCCATCGCGGACGATGACCCAGTCATGAGAACAAGCAGCCTGCTTGTCCTCGGAGAATATCCATTATCAGTGAAAAAGAACAACGGTATACAGATGGTACTTCATGATGAGGAAAAAACCAACACTGCAGCGTTTCGGCAAAACCTTACCTTCATCACGGGTCCAAAATTGAAGTACTCTTAAGACATGTACTAAACCACACATCACTGCAGGAATATCATTGAGAAGCAAAAACTAGCAAAACATTGACGGCGTCTCTGGTGTTGAAAATGTGGTTTACCTCCTTCCGTCCTCTTTTTTCCCTTTGGCTGCTAGGTAAACACATGCATTCCTCTTGGAATTTGGGATTTCTTATAGCTTAGCCCTGACAAACAACATATATTTTACTTGCTTTCTAGCCTTTCCCCACTTAAGGCTATAAATAGGCTTGCTACAGAGTGATCAGTTGCTAACCCTCAGCCCAGTGACTAACCTCTCCTACTGAAATCTCAATACCTGTCTCCCTTCCCATCACTTTGGCAGTATGTGCATGCTATCAAAATTATAGACCCTTTCCATGGATTATCCAATTGAAATGATTTACAAAGCATAAAAATCATTCAACTATAATTTTTGAAGGCTATAGAAAAAACCAACAATAAGGTGCAACAGCAACAATCCTAATACCACAATGTCATAAAAAAATAACACTTCAAACCTCTCCTAAACAATGCTAAGGATATAATTGTTTTTAGTTCCTCAGGAAGCTGACTGTAAAAATTAATTATATGATTGTAAGAAATGTTACAATCTCAGAGAATGATGTTAGTCCTCTAAAATATGAGATTTATTCTCTGGTCCACAGCATACTTGCATTGTATGATGCCCTGGAAGGATATACACATTAGCTACAGACACATCTTAAGAAATGATTCATACCTTTCAATAACTTGATTGAAGCAAAGCTCAGCTAGCAAAAGTCGCCCCATATACTTCAAACACAGACCTTTCAGTAGTTGGACCAAACACTGGTCATCCTCATAATATTCTGTGGAATCTTAAAATGGAGAACAGACTAAGGACAATGATACTGAAGTATTAAAGGAAATGAACATTAGAATCATAGTGGTCGATATTCAGGAGAACTTATTCAGGTAGGAATGACTCCTACCTGGATGACTCCTGCTCACCCAAGGCTTTCAATGGCAAGTATTACAGCACTATTCCCCAGGTCCTCTATAGTGCAACTTGAGTTGTGCACACAATTCAGGTCGTATTCTATATTATGTAGGTAACTTAATTATCTTAACAAGCCAATCAGCACTGATAATTGCCACTTAACAAGCAATTATTGTCACTAATTGGCTTTAAATAGAATTTACGTGTATAACTTGCTAAGCGTATGCTATAAAGTGATGCTCATAAATTCTAATGTATACTGCCAAAAAGGAGCGTGGCCAATGGGCATGGAATGGGCTGATCGTGGGCATTTCTAAAAATTATGCACGCTGCTATAGAATGCACCTGCTCTGCGCCTAAGTTAGTCACCAGCATTTACACCAAGTAAATACGTAAATTCCCACAACTAGATTTAATCACACTGACGGGCCCTAGGCGTATTCTATAAGCCGTGCCTAAAGTTAGACACAGTTTATAGAATATGCCTAGGCATATTGTTATGGTGCCATATGTAGAATCTAGCCCTATGTGGCTAGTGCTGAGGCAGTCTGTGGACAGAGACAAGGCACAGCTAGGAGTTATCTAGGCACCGCATATACTGAGTGCTGGTACCCAGATATCTACCCAATTAACTTAGAACAGAAAAAAGGCTGTCATAAGCCAACTAGGCAGCTACCCAGGTACTGCTTCTGAATATCTGCAGTACCTGGGTAACTCCCAGCAGCTACCAAAGACCTGGATCTTCAGTGCCAGTAAATTGCTAGGGGCTGGCAGTGAATATCTGGGTGAAGACAGCTCCAGCTGCCGACTTTTAAAAGAAACGTTGACTGCCACTGGCTAAATATTGACCAGATAGATTCCTCAAGTGAATACACACTTATTCATGTGCCTGTGTTTGATGAGAAAAAAAAAATAAAGAGGCTCATTTTCAAAGCACATAGATTTACAAAGTTATATGCTACTATGGAACATTGTAAGTCTATGTGCATTGAAAATGAGCACCTAAAGCAAATTGATTTATCGATGGGACATTTATTTATAAGCAGGGCATTTTTGAGGGGGTACTTGGAGGTACTGAGTACCAGAACCTTTTCCATTGTCTGCTAAAATTGACCCATGGTCCCCAAGTTTTAATGAAAGAGCTCTGACTCTACACACTGATTCTGCCTTGTCATAGATTGTGACTGGTTGCAGGGGGCCTGGCTATTGTGGGGTGGGTCCCTCAGTGATCACCCCAACCCTGAAGGGTGGCCTGGCATTTGAGTACTGGCACCTTTTTTGCTAGAAAAAATGCACTGCTTATAAGGTATAAAGAGCACCTTAGATCAGTGGCTCTCGACCAGTGCGTCCCCAAAAGGTGGGAGGTGTGTCAACAAATTTGGTGTAGATAGTACACCTGTGTTTTCTTTACAAATATCAGTGCCTGCAAGCTGGAAAGACCAGAAATCTTGAAAATCAGGTTTTTGAAATCCCTCTAACTGGTTCCTATTTCTGCTTCCCCACTACCCCCAATAATAACAGCTGCCTCCAGCTCCAACTGAAAATGTTGCAGGTCTGCTGTCCATAGATTCTGAGTAGCATTTTCTTGTGTTGCTTCACAGTATCTGGCAGTGGGATCTGGTGTTGCTGTTACTGAAGTGACAATAGAATTTGAATATATATTTGTTTTGTTGTATGACAAGTGAAAAATCAGGGAAAGATGTGTTCCATACAGCATTTTCATATTGGATAGGCAAATTCATACTAAACGTACAGTTAAACAATGAAAATGTAGGTATGGTTTGTTGAGCTGTGAATTTTAGTGTTTGATGTGTCACATACATGAACGTTATCTGTCAGGTGTGTCCCAACAGAGGAAGGTTGAAAACAACTGCATTAGACAAATGATGAAGATGCTATTTGACATTTTGATGATTCAAGAACTTATTTGAGAGGGTCTAGAAGTTTAGCAAATTCATCTCTCTGCTTCATTCTCCGTTTTTGCCAGGTAAATGGCTCTTATGGATAACCATGAAAAATAGCCCAGTCCATTCTGTAGCTGTTGCCCAACATGGGAGGCTTGACGCCACTGCTTCCTGCTTGTTCAAGTAGGACATGACTCCTTGGCTGTCAAAATTATACTAGGTACACCAATTTTGGCCATTCAATTGCCTATATGGGGCAATTCTTTAACTTGGTGCCAAGATGTAGCACCACAATGGGAAGTGCTTAAGCCACACAGTCACTTTGGTGCACTGAAATAAGTGCGCCCACTTATAAAAAGTCAATGGCTGAAGTTGGCACTTCTAAGTGTACTATGCAATGCCCGCAACTGATAGTATTCTATACGTTGTGTGCATTGCTTGGCAACATGTCCATGACCTGCCCATGCTCCACCCATGTATACAACCCCCCTTGCAGTTAGTCACTAACCCCTGAATTCTATAAATGGTGCACAAATTTCTCTGCGCAGAATTGCACGCTATCCTGAGATGTGCGCATTAAATTGGCTAACAACCCAATTAGTGCTAGTAATTGAGTGCTATCAATTACTAACATTAATTGGCACCAATTTGAATTTTGCATGCACATCTTGCCAAACACTATTCTATAAAGATCCGCACGCAAATCTTATAGTATGCAACTCAAAAGAAGGTGTGGCCATGGGCGGGGCAGGGACATTCACTAAATCACTAAAGATGTGCACAGTATAAATGAATTCCATCCACGGCTATATTACGCGTCCGGATTTACACCAGGTTTCAGTTGGTGCAAATCCTTGTGTTCAAAATTCGGTATGGAAATCAGCTCTAAGTGCTACTGTATAAACAGCACCAAACTCACAGCGCCGTTTATAGAACAGCACTCTGCACGGATTTTTTCGGCGACGTTTTTTTGAGAACCATTTACTGAATCTAGTCCTATGCGACTTTGGCATGTACGTTATAGAATAGTGCCTAGCATGCATGTAACTGCCAATTATTGACGTCTCTGGTACGTGTAACTGCTATTATTCTATAACTTACATGTGCACTTAACGGCCAATATTCAGCGCTATTTAATTGGCCAAGAATGGCTCCTGGCCGGTTAAATAGCACTTAACCATCTATCAATGAATATCCAGCGAGGGCTAGCCGGCTATCTCCCACTGAATATTCATGGTCAGTGCATAGAGTCTAACCGGCTATATTGTGCAATATAGCTAGCGAGCCGCAAATATTCAGGATTTCACCGGCTAAGTTTAGCAGCTATACTGGACCACGTAAATAGCAGGCCTATCTTTGGCCACTATAAACTTCATTGGCCAGCGTTGAAGATTAACTTAGCCGGTTAAGTTTATAGCGGCCATAAAAACCGGATATTCAATGCCGGTCACTGGAAACATCCCAGAATTGTGACTATCTGGGTTCGGCACCAACTGTGGGACTTAGCCAGCCTGCCTCCCATGGGCTGAATATTGGGCCCTTAGTGCCTAACATTAGGTGCTAACCCATTCAATTGCCCTTTTAGAGTGTTCACCCAGATCCTCATCTTCAGGAAGTCAATGTGACATCTTTTCTGGAAAGGACCAGGAAAACCTTGGATGTGAAGATCTTACAAGGGAGTAAATTTCTAAAGCCTATTTCATGTGAATATGCCACTATATGCATACAACAGGGTTCATATAAAATTACCCAAGGCATAAAAGTACATGCAATGCCAAGAACACAGACTTTTATGTGTCCCAGGTGTAAATGTGTTCTGGGGGAGAGTCTGGGCATGGAGTGGGTGGAGTTGCACATAAATGTTCACAGCTTCATTTTAGCCATGATTTCTGCAAAATTTGTGCTGATATTTTATAGACAAATTGGTCACTAAGGTGCTCATTTTGAAAGTATATAGACTTACAAAGTTCCATACTAACATTTGTAAACATTTCCATGACATACCTGAAAAAGTTTTGTCACCTCTCTTTACATCTTTAATCATATTTATTTATTCACCTCTTTGAGCTTTATCTGGCATTCTTCCCTGTGTTCCTCTTCTTGCATTCTACTGTATTTCGTGATTGCTATCTCTTTTACCCTTATTGTTTTAGCCACTTGCTTTAAGAACCAAATCGGTTTCATTTTCTTCTTACTTTTGTTTACGTTTTTTTCATGAAAATCTATTGCCATTTTTATAACTCCTTTCAGCTTGGTCCACTGCCTTTCCACTCCTCTCTTCCCATCTTCAGGTGTTCCCCTATCTTACTCAAACATGTTTGAAATCCAATACTTCGAGTCTAGTGTGTCTGCTCTCTTCTTTAGCTCTTATATCAAATCACACCATTTGTTGATCAAGACAGCCCAAATGGGCAACCACCCAGGCATTAGACACACTTTCTCCATTTGCGAGTACTAGATCCAAAGTTGCCTCTCTTTCCTCTTGGGTTCCATCACCATTTGTCTAAGCAGAGCACCTTGACAGGCACCAACAATCTCTCTAGTATTAGGATATTTCAATCCATATCTAGCAGGTTAAAATTTCCCAGCAACAGCACCTCCCCTTTCTACCGAACTTTTGGATATCCATAACCAGATCTCTGTTCACACTGCAAATAATGCATGTTTTCCCAGCCTATGCAGATATACTGCAATGGAGAATAGTCGGCTGATGAATATGCAGATGCCAGGCCAAAAGGCAAGACAAAAAAGCAAAGGTGCTGAGTCACTACCAGAAATCTGGTATCTCCTGGAGTATCTCACCTTGAATGTCTTTTCTTTTTAAGGTACCCATACAAGTCCCTCAGGTCTTGAAAAGGTTTGAATCCTCTGGTTTCCTTCAGAATCAGGAATTACTGCACCTAGAGTAAAATCCCGGTCCTTTCTATTTTGGTGGCCCAGGTTCAACAGCATGGCCAATGAGGGAGATCTGAACTTTTGGAAAGTCCTAGTGATCAGTGGGTCTGAATTCCCTTTTGAGGACAGTTTGGAGCAGTGAAACATGTAGAAGTGAGAGGAGCAATCGCAGAAAGTAATGTGTACGAGAACAACCTTTCTGGAGATCCATTTGCTGGTTAATGAGAGCTTCTGGATATTCAACCTCCAGATAAACAGTGCTGTACTGTACACTATGGAAGTACATTTATAAAATACTTTCTAAATGTTAAAAAAAAAACCATGCGGGGATACACATGTGAAACGTGGGTGATTCAACAGTGTACACCAACTCTTACATGATCTGTATGTAGGCATTCCTTGGGGCATAGGCTGAGTACAGACAGGGCACAGTAGCAATGTATGCACATATTTTATATAATAAGTGAGTACATGCATAGAATGCATGCACAAATTTACACCATCTAACATGTATACATTTATGCTGTACCTCATTGATTGTATTCATGACTATATTTGACCATTTTACCATTGTTTATATGTTAACCAAATTTTAAGTTTATGTTGTATTGTACCTGCTGTACACCACCTTTGGTGAATCCATTCATAAAGGCACTTAACAAAATAGAATACAATTAAATACAAACAAAACAGAACAAACCATAGCAAAAGCTAGTAACTCCCGGCAAGACCAGAGAAGACCTGGAATGTCAATGTCATAACAAAACTATGTAAGCCACATTGAGCCTGCAAATAGGTGGGAAAATGTGGGGTACAAATGCAATAAATAATAATTAACTCTTATTTTTAAATTCACATGAGAACACTAATTTATCCTTTCAGAATTACAGAATAGAAAACTTATGCAGCTTTACCTCTCCTAAATAGTAGCCCAAACTCAGCAGATTATTCTGCCAGTGTCTTATTTTGCTGGAAGTTCTTTCTCCGGTATAGTGAAAGGCACTTTGGCATTACTATTTGGATAAAAATGGGTCAGTGGAAATGTATCCTGCTACAGTTTCTGAATTGTTAAAGATATCACTGTAGCTTTCTTAGGGTATATAATGACATTCTGTTATGAATGTTAAACTTTCTGCTTCATTCCATCATGGACTTGTCTCGAGGGGCAATTTTGAAACACTGCATACTGCGACAAAGCTTGCAAGTACTTTTCACTCAAGGGTTGTTTGCACTAAACTGCAAAGCACCTACAGATATTTGCACCTGCTTTGTATGCAATCACTATTTGAATGGAAGAATGAGTGTAGGGTTCAAAATGTACTCTAGAGATAATTTTATAACTTGGCACTTTAAAATATGTCAAACACTACACCTATTTTATGCCTACTTTTTAAAGATAGACACCTATGTACCTTCATAAAATAGGCTTCCAGAACTACCCCCAGTAGCTCACACAAGAGTCTAGTTTTACTTGGTATATCAAAATTGGAAAAATCCTTGACTACTACTACTATTAAACATTTCTATAGCGCTACTAGACTTACGCAGCGCTGTACAAATTAACATGAAAAGACAGTCCCTGCTCAACAGAGCTTACAATCTAAATTGGACAGACGAACAGACAGCTAGGGGTGGGGAAATTGCAGTGGTAGGGGTGATAAGTGAGGGTGTTGAGTAAGAGAGTCATGGTTAGGAGTCAAAAGCAGTAGTAAAGAGGTGGGCTTTAAGCCTAGACTTGAAGACAGCCAGAGACTGAGCCTGACGTACTGGCTCAGGGAGTCTATTCCAGGCATAGGGAGCAGCGAGATAAAAGGAACGGAGCCGGGAGTTAGCAGTAGGGGAGAAGGGGGATGACAGGAGACATTTACCCAGCGAACGGAGTTCACGGGGAGGAGTGTAGGGAGAGATGAGAGCAGAAAGGTACTGAGGAGCTGCGGAAAGAAAAATCCTTGAGCTCAACAATAGCACAAGTGCATATTGCAATGGTAGCAGTCTCTCCAGAAACAACCTTCCAGCAATACTGAAAGGTAGCCGGAAGAGTTTTTCTGGAGAGACTGTTACTAGTGTGATATGTGCTTGCGCAATTGCTCAGCTCAAGGATTTTTCCAATTTTTTTTTTTAATTTGTAACCAGAATCTTTATTGAGTGAATCAAGCAAATATACAGTATCAAAACCATATACAACTACAATTTTGATATACCAAGTACATCCAGACTCCTGAGGCAGGCGCCAAAACACGGGCGCTGCGTCGAGTCGATTTGGTGTGCTTCCAATAAATATCCTTGGTTGTTTTCTACATCGTCATCCTTGTAGATTTTGGACGTGCCTTCCCTACCCTACTCTACTCCCTCACCCGTCTTGGGTGTTTTTCCTTCTAAGACAATTTGCAGACAGGCAGACAGATGGTGTAAAACTTAAAAATACTTTTTATCTTCTATACATGGCTTGAGAAAACAGCATGTATCTTGTTTTAACTCCCAATAAAATTATGTTTAAATAAAAATGTAATGATTTATTAGCAATCAAGATTAGTCTGAAGTAATAGCCTTCATAGCAAGTTTTAATCTTGTAAATTTTAAGCTAGCTCAAGGCACATAAATCTAGTTAAAACTAAAATTGTGTTCACTCATTTTTATAGCGATGCTGGGGAGGGAGAAAGGGTCTTTATTTTACCCTTCGTTTAAAATGTATTCTTTTCTTGAAGCATGTTTGGCAGTGGTGGCTTTCTCACTTCAGCAGAGTTCAAGAGAGCAGAAGGCAAAGAAGAGAAAAGGAACAAGCTGAAGGGATGATTCCCAAACCAACCTATGTTCCCAGGGTAGGGGAACACACCCAAAACTCTCAAGAGTCACTATGGTCAGTTATCCAAAATTGACTCTCAATTCAATCAGTTCCTTTATGGATGGAATTTCCTGTGGCCTGCAAGACTGACTAGATAGCTTGGGTGACTGTAGGCAAACATGACAAATTCTCACTTACTTTTTTCATTTTGTAAAACAGCTTCTCCTTTTTCAACAGTAGACAACAACAATTCAGTGACATCCTGTCTATTCCCAGCTATTGTAAAGCCATTCCAGACATACATCATTTCCTGCAGATAAACAGAAACCCACAGCAAAGTTATGGAGCTTTCTAATTTCTATAATTTCTTCCTGAAAACACACATTATTATTACTTGAATTCCTGTTTTCTATTAAAGCATACCTATGCTATATGTTCTTAGAAAAGTACAAATGTTACTAAACACATTTAAGAGGTTAAGAATTGAATGAACGGAACAGACCTGCCCCTTCTCTCCTCTATAGATACATAGAAAATGAAGGCAGATAAAGACTACAGGGCTATCCACTCTGCCCATCCATATCATCTACTATCTCTTCCTCTCCCTTAGAGATCCTATGTGTTTGTCCAACGCTTTCTTGAATTCAGATGCAGTCTTCATCTCTACCACCTCCACTGAGAGGCTGCTTCATGCTTCCACCACCATTTCCATAATAAAGTATTTTCTTACATTACTCCTAAGTCTATCCCCTTTCACCTTCATCCTATGCCCCCTCATTCCAGAGCTTCCTTTCAACTGAAAGAGACTCACCTGTGCATTTATGCCACCAAAGATATTTAAATGTCTCTTTCATATCTCCCCTCTTCCACCTTTTGTCCAAAGTATAAATATTGAGATCTTATGTCTGTCCCCATGCACTTTATGATGAAGACCATTTTAGTAGCCGCCCTCTGGAATAACTCAATCCTGTTTATATTTTGTTGACGGTGTGGTCTCCAGAACTGAACACAGTTCTCTAAATAGGGCCTCACCAGAAACATGCACAGGCATTATGACTGCCTTTTTCCCACTGGCCATTCCTCTCTCTCGGCACCTTAAGCACCCTTCTTGATTTGCCATCACCTTTTTCTGCCTGTTTGGCCACCTTAAGATCTATAGGTTAAGTCCTTCCAGGGCACAGTAAAGACTGAAAATAAATCAGCATGGGAAAGCCTGTGTTCTTACTGCCCTGCTCATACAGATTCTTACACTGCTTTCTACTGAACATACTGGACTGAATTCTCTCTAATTCTGTTGGCCATTGGAGAATGGAAAATGGACGAGATCCAATGAACTGCCATAAAAGCAGATAGTTAGAAGATATTTTATAAAACTAGAAAAATATTTCTCACTGGTTGAAGAAAATATCTGAAGCAGAAAGGACAATAAGGGAGCACATATAGAGACAGCACCATACATGAGTACATGGTCACCACATCTCAAAAAACAATAGTGTGGGACACCTCCCGTCTGGTCTTTGGTAGCACACCCCAGTAGAGACCTCTAGCACTGAGGGGAAGTCCTGAGTACCAAGATAGGAAATTTGCAAGTATGGTGTTTGGAAGCTTCTGCACCAGCCAGAAGGTGTCTGGGAACATAGGAGGAGTGCTTGTGGATAACCGCCTCAGGTGGGAAAAGTGGGAGCAGAAGTGACTCACTTCTGACAGAACTTGCTTTGCATGAGTGAATGGATCCTGTTACAAGATGGGACAGAGTGATTGAAGAGATCATGTAAAACTGATTCAAAACTGATGGGGACATAGTGCAACAATTACCATGCTCTATCTCTCCAGTCTTGAACAGAGCAGGCTTAAAAAAACTGAACAGGAGAAATAAGTGAAACTGCAACCGTTTTGTGTGGAAACGATTGTGGACTGAGTTTAATCAAGAGGAGAACCACTAAATACTGTTTCTGGTTTTTGTAAACAAAGGAAATAAGATTCGAACTAAGAACCCTAAATGCCCTGATACTGACTATTCTGTTTTGAACTGTGCTGACCATCTGAAGGAGAAAAACACCCTGAATTCTACAGACCAATTTGACATTTATGAACTGTTTTTCCAAGTTTGCTAGTAAAGGAAGTTAAAGTTTTCTGCAACTGGGACTGCTGACTAGTCGTTGGTGTGCAAGACAACGAGAGTGTGCCCAGAGAAAGAGTACCCTCGGCCTACCCAGAGTAAGTCCAGCCTCGGCCCACGCCCAGCTCGAGTGATCCAGCAAGTGGGAACTGTGTGTGCTGGCACAGAAAGAACTGAACTGGGAAATTTCATTTGTGTGTGCCTGTCCAGGACCCTGGGTGGAACGGGGGAGCTGAGCCGGAGGTGTGTGTGAGCTGTCCAGGTGGGTAACAAGTGGAATTAGAAAAAGCACAGAAAAGGGCAACCAAAATGATCAAGAGGATGGAATGATTCTCATATGAGAAAAGGCTGCAGAGGTTAGGTCTCCAGCTAGGAGAAGAGATAGCGGAGGGGGAATATGATAGAGATCTACAAAATCCTGAGTGGAGTGGAACGGGTAAACATAATATTAATACGTTTAAAACAAATGGGAGAGGACTTCCGGTTGGGTCGCTGCTCACTACTCCTGAGTAACCACTATAATCTGCTATAGAAAGCCTTTCCCCCCCCCCCCCCCCCCCCGCACAGAACTGAGAAAGAAAAGCTGCCAGGAGAGAGTGGGTCCTACCAGGGTGATTACTGTGCCGGGTCCAAAAAGCGGATGGCGTCCAAGGTCGCGAGGAGAGAGACTAAGGAGAAAAGTCATTAACATGAGACAAAGATGGTAGTTATAGGCATGCCGCCTTCGCCAACACCAAGCTCACAATGGACAGCTGAGATTACAGCAGAGGTGAAAACGGCTGTGGAACAAATACTTGGCAGGAAGTTACAATTAATTGTGGATAAGCTGGACGGCATGGAAGAGCATTACATAACTTTTTTTTTGTTTTTTTAACATTTGTATCCCACATTTTCCCACCTGTTTGTAGGCTCAATGTGGCTTACATAGTACCGGAGAGGCCTTTGCAGGCTCCGGTATGAACAAATACAGGGTGATGTTGTGATAAGATCAAGTTCATGTGGCATAGCCACATTAGGGAATCGGAGAACGGAAGAGTTGTTATGTCCATTACGTGCGTTAGTTTGGTTGTGTTGCAGAGATTAGGCATTTAAGTTGGATCGGTAGGGTATACCTTCAGGTTGGTTTTTAGTGATTTCCGGAAGTTTAGGTGGTCGTACATCGTTTTCAAGGCTTTTGGTAATGTGTTCCATAGTTGTGTGCTTATGTAGGAAAAACTAGATGCGTAAGTTGTTCTGTATTTAAGTCCTTTGCAGCTTGGGTAGTCTGTCATGTAACTCGGGGCTTCTCCGTAGATGATTTTGTGAACCAGGGTGCAGATTTTGAAGGCGATGCTTTCTTTGATTGGGAGCCAGTGTAGGTTTTCGCGGAGGGGTTTTGCGCTTTCAAATCGCGTTTTACCAAATATAAGTCTAGCTGCCTTGTTTTGAGCGGTCTGAAGTTTCTTTAAGGTTTGTTCTTTACATCCCGCATAAATTCCATTGCAGTAATCTAAGTGGCTTAGTACCATTGATTGTATCAGGTTGCGAAATGTTTCCCTCGGGAAGAATTGCTTCATGCGTTTGAGTTTCCACATTGAGTGGAACATTTTCTTTGTTGTGGATGCCACTTGGCTCTCTAGTGTTAAGTTACGGTCCATTGTAACGCCGAGGATTTTCAAGCTGTCTGAGATTGGAAGGGTGTGATCTGGGGTGTTGATACTTGTGGGGATGTCCGTGCTGTGTTGGGATGAAAGGATGAGACAATGTGATTTTTCTTTATTGAGTTTTAGTTGAAATGCATTTGCCCATGAATCCATGATTTTGTTGGTGATTTCTGTCAGTTTGGTTTTGTAAGGAATGTATATTGAGACATCGTCTGCATATATGAAAAGGTTAAGGCCATAGTTGGATAAGGACTTGGCAAGTGGGGTCATCATTAAGTTGAATAGGATCGGTGATAGCGGTGATCCTTGCGGTACTTCACAGTCTGCTTTCCACGATGATATGTTTGAATTTGATTTTACTTGATATGTTCTTGTGGTTAAGGAAGCCCTTGATCCAGTTAAATATGTTTCCACCAATCCCGAACTTATCTAGTAATCCTATTAATATATTATGGTTTACCATGTCGAATGCACTTGACATGTCGAATTGGAGGAGAAGGATGTTTTTTGCCTGTTGCTATTTCCTGCTTGAATTTGGCTAGAAGAATGAGTAATACTATTTCCGTGCTATGGGAGGGGGCGAAAGCCTGACTGTGATATGTGTAATATTGAGAATTTGTTTATGTAATCTGCAAGTTGTTTGGTTACCATGCTTTCTATCAGTTTGACCACCAACGGGATAGATGCTACTGGATGGTAGTTAGTGATTTCGTTTGTTTTTTTCTTGGTATTTTTTTGGTATTGGGGTGAGTAGGATATTGCCATTTTCCTTAGGGAAGAGGTCTTGCTGAATCATGTAATTTAGGTGGGATGTGAGGTCTGCTATGAAGCGGTCAGGGGCGGATTTCATTAGGTAGCTGGGACAGGTATCTGCGGGTGGGGAATATCGAGGACACCATGCAACAGACGGCGGCAGAACAGCTGCGGCTCATAGCACAAATTATGGATTTGGAATCGAAAGTAGAGAACCTAGAGAACAGGTCCTGCCGCAACAACCTCCACTTAGTCAGATTGCCAGAAATGCTCCCTGAGAGGGACCTTCGCAAGTTCCTGGAATCATGGCTCCCGCAAGTGTTAACGCTAAACAGTCCGGGCAGGCACCCTTCGGGTGGCGAGAGCCCTAGGATTGGTGCATTGGAAAGAGGGAGCTGACAAACCTTGAGTGGTAATCTTTAAACTGTTAAATTATGTGCATAAAATGGCGATATTGCAGGCCTTACGGGGGGGAGCGCAATTGGAGTACCAAGGCGCACGAGTATTGTGTTTTCAAGATTACTCCAAAGTATCGGTTGTACGCAAAGCATTTGCTCCGCTGTGTTCCAAGTTGTTTGGCATGAAAATTCGTTTTAGTCTTCTCTACCCAGCGAAGCTTAAGATAGTGAACAATGGGCAAGTTCACCTGTTTGCTAGAGTGGCTGAAGCACAACCATATGTGGATGGGTTACAAGCAGCATGCGATAAGTTTCAGATCTGAGTTGCCTAAGAAGGAACCCAAGGAGCACTCCGTATAATTCTGTATAGTTCTCTGGATATGGCTGGCTTGATTCTATGTTCTTAATAAGTGGACAGGATCATTTGGCGTATCGAGATGCAACAGACGGCGGTACCAATGCAGTCTTGACTGGATGAAGCAGAATTCTGGGGTTTTTTTGGACATGGATTGCTTGTCTTTATGATCTTTATAATTGGAGGAGTGAGTGGATGAACAGGATCGTTCAGAGTATGGAGATGCAACAGACAATAGGGGCGTTGGAGCCTCAAACAGATGCTGCAGCTTATTTTTTTTCCTTTCTTTTTATGTGTTCCTCCCGAAATGGCAATAGAATGGGCTGATGTTGTTTTATATGCTCTATTGCTGGGGGCCCAGGGACCCCTGGTGGACTTGTTAGGAGCATAATCGTTCCCAGCCCGGCAGGACAGAAGCATGTGGGACCTTGGTTGGGAGGAGGTGGAGGATAAAAGGGATATTTTTTTTCTCTTTAACTGTATTATTTACATGAAGACTGTTGAATGAAGGAGCATAAAGGAGCTCACTCAAGTGTGTTTGGAGGGAGGAGGAATGAAATAAAAGGCAATACCTTTGATAGGTTTTGGGGTTACTCTGGACTCTTTTACTGGGGGGGCTTCATTTATGGAAGTGGTGAGATTGGGGAAAGGCAAGGGGTGGCACAGGTAGGGGGGGTTATAGTAGGGGTCGGGAGAGGAGGGGAGGGGATAGGGTGGTTGTGGGAGAAGTGATGCCTGGTTGCTTGTCTGGTTGCCCTCGAAGGATATATGAAGTAAAAGTTGGCAGATTTCAATTTTACCTGGGGGGATGGTGGCTGGGACGCCCCCTCGGAAGGTTACATGTATTTAGACCAGGGCTTGGACTGAGTCATTTCTCTTTAGGCTCACTTACTTAGAATATGAGTAGCATACAAATATTCACTTGGAATGTTGGAGGAATCCACTCTCTCGGATTAAGAGACAAAAGATTTTAAAGACTCTCAATGACCAGGGGGCCTCTGTTGCTTTCTTACAGGAGACCCATCTTTCTGCTTTGGAGCAGGCCAAGCTAAAACAGTGGTGGGTTGGAGAGATTTATGGTGCCCCGGCAGTAGGTAGACGTGGAGGGGTGGTGATCCTGATTAGAAAGGGGTTGCATGTGGAAAAAAAGCAGGTGATTACAGACCCTGCGGGCTGTTTTGTATTGGCATCTGGGTCTGCTCATTTTAATGATGGGGTTCAAAGCCAGTTTGGCAAGGACGGAGTGCACTAGTCTGTTCAACATAATCAGATAACTGAGTTGCTACAAAGTTTTCCACAATTTTGGATATAAAAGGTAAATTAGAGATGGATTATAAATGATTTGGAAACAGAAATGACAAGTGAGGTGATTAAATCTTTAGATGACACAAAACTATTCAAATTTGTTAAAACACACAGGGACTGTAAAAACTTGCAGGAAGACCTTAGGAAATTGGAAGACTGGGCATCCAAATGGCAGATGAAATTTAATATGGTCAAATGCAAAGTGATGCATACTGGGAAAAATAATCTGAATCATAGTTACCTCATGCTATGGTCCACCTTGGGAGTCAGCTCCCATGAAAAAGATACAGGTGTCATCATAGATAACACACTGAAGTCTTCTGCCCAGTGTATGGCGGTGGCCAAAAAAGCAAACAGGATGCTAGGAATTATTAGGAAAGGGATGAAAAATAAGATGACGAATATTATAATGGCTCTGTATCTCTTTATGGTTTGATCTCACCTTGAGTATTGCGTGCAAGTCTGGTCACCGTATCTCAAAAAAGATATAGCAGAATTAGAAAAGGTTCAAAGAAGGTCAACCACAATGATAAAGGGGATGGAACCCCTCTCTTAAAAGGAAAGGCTAAAGAGGTTAGGGCTCTTTAGCTTGGAAAAGAGATGGCTAAGGGGGGATATATTTTTTCACTCAACGAATAGTCAAGCTCAGGAACTTGTTGCCAGAGCATATGGTTAGCATATCTGGGTTTAAAATAGGTCCTAGAGGAAAAGTCTGCTATTGAGATAGACAAGTGGGAAGCCATTGCTTGCCCTGGGATTGGTAACATGGAATCTTGCTACTATTTGGCATTCTGCCAAGTACTTGTGACCTGGATTGGTTACTGCTGGAAACAGGATACTGGGCTACGTGGACCCAGTCTGATCCAGTATGGCAATTGTTATGTTCTTATGAACAGAAGATGGATGGGACTGATGAGGGTGGGAAGAAGGGGAACAGAGCATAAGATGTATGGAACTAGGGGGGGGAAGAAGAGGAACAGAGAAGAAGATGGATGGGAGTGGGACTAGGGAGAAAAGGGAAACACAGCAGAGGATGGATGAGACTAGGGAGAGAAGTGAAACACAGCAGAGGATGGATGGGACTAAGGACAGAAGGGGAACAGAGCAGAAGATGGATAAGACTGGAGGGGAAAAGGGAAACAAAGCAGAAGATGGATAGCACTGGGGGGCAGAAGAGGAACAGAGCAGAATATAGATGGAACTAGGGATGGGAGGAGGAGAAGGGGAACATTGCAGAAGATGACTGGGACTTGGTGATTGAATGGTGGAGTGTTGGGGAGCAGGGCAGAGAATTATGGATGGGAAAGATGGAGTGGAAATTTCAAGGGGTTAGTAAGTACTTGGCAATTGGTGGGTATGTTAATGGGTTGGAAGAATGAGTGAGGGTCTGAAATGAGATGTAAGAGAACGGAGATGAAGTGTAGAGAAAGGGTATGATACATACCTGTAGCAGGTGTTCTCCGAGGACAGCAGGCTGATTGTTCTCACGACTGGGTGACGTCCGCGGCAGCCCCCACCAACCGGAAAAAAGCTTCGCGGGACGGTCGGGACGCAGGGCACGCCCACCGCGCATGCGCGGCCGTCTTCCCGCCCGTGCGCGACCGCTCCCGCCAGTTGAATAACTAGCAAAAGATGAAACACACAACTCCAAAGAGGAGGAGGGAGGGTAGGTGAGAACAATCAGCCTGCTGTCCTCGGAGAACACCTGCTACAGGTATGTATCATACCCTTTCTCCGAGGACAAGCAGGCTGCTTGTTCTCACGACTGGGGTATCCCTAGCTCTCAGGCTCACTCAAAACAAGAACCCAGGTCAATTGAACCTCGCAACGGCGAGGGAACAACAGAAATTGACCTACGAAGAACAACTAACTGAGAGTGCAGCCTGACCAGAATAAATTCGGGTCCTGGAGGGTGGAGTTGGATTTACACCCCAAACAGATTCTGCAGCACCGACTGCCCGAACCGACTGTCGCGTCGGGTATCCTGCTGGAGGCAGTAATGTGATGTGAATGTGTGGACAGATGACCACGTCGCAGCCTTGCAAATCTCTTCAATAGTGGCTGACTTCAAGTGGGCCACTGACGCTGCCATGGCTCTAACACTATGAGCCGTGACATGACCCTCAAGAGTCAGCCCAGCCTGGGCGTAAGTGAAGGAAATGCAATCTGCTAGCCAATTAGAGATGGTGCGTTTCCCGACAGCGACCCCTAGCCTGTTAGGGTCGAAAGAAATAAACAATTGGGCGGACTGTCTGTTGGGCTGTGTCCGCTCCAAGTAGAAGGCCAATGCTCTCTTGCAGTCCAACGTGTGCAACTGACGTTCAGCAGGGCGGGTATGCGGCCTGGGGAAGAATGTTGGCAAGACAATTGACTGGTTAAGATGGAACTCCGACACCACCTTCGGCAGGAACTTTGGGTGGGTGCGGAGCACTACTCTGTTGTGATGAAATTTGGTATATGGAGCATGAGCTACTAGGGCTTGAAGCTCACTGACCCTACGAGCTGAAGTAACTGCCACCAAGAAAATGACCTTCCAGGTCAAGTACTTCAGATGGCAGGTATTCAGTGGCTCAAAAGGAGGTTTCATCAGCTGGGTGAGGACGACGTTGAGATCCCATGACACAGTAGGAGGCTTGATTGGGGGCTTTGACAAAAGCAAGCCTCTCATGAATCGAACGACTAAAGGCTCTCCAGAGATGGCTTTACCTTCCACACGATAATGGTAAGCACTAATCGCACTAAGGTGATTCCTTACTGAGTTGGTCTTGAGGCCAGACTCTGATAAGTGCAGAAGGTATTCAAGCAGGTTCTGTGCAGGGCAAGAACGAGGTTCTAGGGCCTTGCTCTCACACCACACGACAAACCTCCTCCACTTGAAAAAGTAACTCTTTTTAGTGAAATCCTTCCTAGAGGCAAGTAAGACCCGGGAGACACCCTCAGACAGACCCAACGCAGTGAAGTCTACGCCCTCAACATCCAGGCCGTGAGAGCCAGAGACTGAAGGTTGGGGTGCAGCAACGCTCCGTCGTTCTGCGAAATGAGAGTCGGAAAACACTCCAATCTCCACGGTTCTTCGGAGGACAACTCCAGAAGAAGAGGGAACCAGATCTGACGGGGCCAAAAGGGCGCGATCAGAATCATGGTGCCGCGGTCTTGCTTGAGCTTCAGTAAGGTCTTCCCCACCAAAGGTATGGGAGGATAAGCATACAGGAGGCCGGTCCCCCAATGGAGGAGAAAGGCATCCGACGCTAGCCTGCCGTGTGCCTGAAGTCTGGAACAGAACAGAGGCAGCTTGTGGTTGGTCTGAGAGGCGAAAAGGTCCACCGAGGGGGTGCCCCACGCTCGGAAGATCTTGCGTACCACTCTGGCATGGAGCGACCACTCGTGCGGTTGCATGACTCTGCTCAGTCTGTCGGCCAGACTGTTGTTTACGCCTGCCAGGTACGTGGCTTGGAGGAGCATGCCGAACCGACACGCCCAACGCCACATCCCGACGGCCTCCTGGCACAGGGGGCGAGATCCGGTGCCCCCCTGCTTGTTGACGTAATACATTGCAACCTGATTGTCTGTCCGAATTTGGATAATTTGGCAGGACAGCCGATCTCTGAAAGCCTTCAGTGCGTTCCAGATCGCTCGGAGCTCCAGGAGGTTGATCTGCAGATCCTTTTCTTGGAGGGACCACAGACCCTGGGTGTGAAGCCCATCGACATGGGCTCCCCACCCCAGGCGAGATGCATCCGTCGTCAGCACTTTCGTGGGCTGCGGAGTTTGGAATGGACGTCCCAGGGTCAAATTGGTCCGGATGGTCCACCAGAGCAGTGAAGTGCGGCAACTGGTGGAGAGGCGGATGACATCTTCTAGATTCCCGGTGGCTTGGAACCACTGGGAAGCTAGGGTCCATTGAGCCGATCTCATGTGAAGACGAGCCATGGGAGTCACATGAACTGTGGAGGCCATATGACCCAGAAGTCTCAACATCTGCCGAGCTGTGATCTGCTGAGACGCTCTGGTCTGCGAAGCTAGGGCCAAGAGATTGGTGGCCCTCGCTTCGGGAAGGTAGGCCTGAGTCGTCTGGGAATTCAGCAGCGCTCCTATGAATTCCAGAGACTGAGTTGGCTGGAGATGGGACTTTGGGTAATTTATCACAAACCCCAGCAGCTCCAGAAGGTGAATAGTGCACTGCATGGACCGGAGGGCTCCTGCCTCCGAGGTGTTCTTGACCAGCCAATCGTCAAGATATGGGAACACGTGCACTCCCAGCTTGCGTAGGTAGGCCGCTACCACCACGAGGCACTTGGTAAACACTCGTGGGGCAGAGGCGAGCCCAAATGGCAGCACACAATACTGAAAGTGGCGTGCGCCCAGGCGGAATCTGAGATACTGTCTGTGAGCTGGCAGTACCGGTATGTGAGTATATGCGTCCTTTAAATCCAGGGAACATAGCCAATCGTTTTTCTGAATCATTGGCAGAAGGGTGCCCAAGGAAAGCATCCTGAACTTTTCTTTGACCAGGAATTTGTTCAGGCCTCTCAGGTCTAGGATGGGACGCATCCCCCCTGTTTTCTTTTCCACAAGGAAGTACCTGGAATAGAATCCCTGCCCTTCCTGCCCGGGTGGTACGGGCTCGACCGCATTGGCGCTGAGAAGGGCGGAGAGTTCCTCTGCAAGTACCTGCTTGTGATGGGAGCTGAAAGACTGAGCTCCCGGAGGACAATTTGGAGGCAGGGAGGCCAAATTCAGGGCGTATCCGCACCGCACTATTTGGAGAACCCACTGGTCGGAGGTTATGAGAGGCCACCTTTGGTGAAAAAATTTTAACCTCCCTCCGACCGGCAGATCGTCCGGTACGGACACTTGTAGGGCGGCTATGTTCCCGTGGATCCAGTCAAAAGCCCGTCCCCGGCTTTTGCTGTGGAGGCGCAGGGGGCTGCTTAGGCGCACGCTGTTGACGAGAACGAGTGCGCTGGGGCTGTCCCTGTGCCTGACGAGGCCTTCGGGCCGGCTGGTTGTACCTACGCTTCGCAAAAGAATAGGGTGCAGCCTGCCGGGCCCGGGAAAAACGTCCACCTGTGGAGGTGGATGCTGAAGGCGCCCGGTGGGAGAGCTTGTCGAGAGCGGTTTCCTGCTGATGCAGTTGGTCCACCATCTGCTCGACCTTCTCACCAAAAATGTTATCCCCCCGGCAAGGGACGTCGGCCAGTCTCTGCTGGGTACGGTTGTCCAGGTCAGAGGCACGCAGCCATGAGAGCCTGCGCATCACTATACCTTGGGCCGCAGCACGAGATGCCACGTCACAGGTGTCAAAAATACCCCTGGACAGGAACTTTCTGCACGCCTTCAGCTGCCTGACCACCTCCTGATAAGGCCTGGACTGCTCCGGCGGGAGCTTATCGACCAGGTCCGCCAGCTGTTGCACATTGGTCCGCATGTGGATGCTCATATAGAGCAGGTATGACTGGATGCGGGTCACGAGCATGGAGGATTGGTAGGCCTTCCTCCCAAACGTGTCCAGAGTGCGAGACTCCCGCCCCGGGGGCGCCGAGGCGGTATCCCTCGAACTCCGTGCCCTCTTGAGAGCAGAATCCACGACCGCTGAGTCATGGGGCAATTGGGGCCGCATGAGCTCTGGGTCAGAATGGATCCTGTACTGGGACTCTGCTTTCTTGGGAATGGTGGGGTTAGTTAATGGTCGCACCCAGTTCCGAAGCAGCGTCTCCTTTAGGACATTGTGCAGCGGCACCGTGGAGGACTCTCTAGGTGGTGATGGATAGTCGAGGACCTCGAGCATCTCGGCCCTCGGCTCTTCCACAGAGACCACGGGGAAGGGAATGCTGATAGACATATCCCGTACAAAGGAGGCAAAAGAGAGACTCTCAGGAGGTGAGAGCTTCCTCTCCGGTGAAGGCGTGGGGTCCGAGGGAAGGCCCATAGACTCCTCTGAGGAGAAATATCTAGGGTCCTCCTCTTCCCCCCACGAGTCCTCATCCTCGGTATCGGACATTAGCTCATGTAGCTGAGTCCTGAACCGGGCCCGGCTCGACGTCGAGGCACCGAGGCCTCGGTGTCGTCGAGCGGTGGACTCCCGCGCCGGCGGGGACGGAGCTCCCTCCATCGACGTCGACGGGGACTCCACCTGCGTGGCGGTCGAGACCGGCGCCGCAAGCGGCGGCGGTGTCGACGGCCCCGGCGCCGGGCTAGAGCTCACCGGCGCCACAGTCATCGGCGCCGAGGGCGCAAGCACCCCCGGCGCCGGCACAGCCTGGCGCATCAGCCCTTCCAGGATCCCCGGAAGGATGGCTCTGAGGCACTCGTCTAGGCCCGCTGCCGGGAAAGTCGGTGGGGCCGGTAAGGGTGTCGGTGCCGGAAGCTGCTGGGGGCCAGGAGACGGCACCGAGGTGCCGGAACCCCGACGCGTCGGTACCTCCACAACCGACGGAGACCTCTCCTCTCGACGATGACGCTTCGGCGTCGCCTCCTCTCCGACATCCGGATGCACCGAGGGCGACCGGTGACGGCGCTTCTTATCTTTCTTCCGATGCCCGTCACCGGTGCCGGAAGGCATGGAGGAGGAGGAGGTCGATCCCCCTCGGTCTCGAGGTACCGGGTCAGACAGGGTTCGGTCCCGTGGCCCACGAGCTGAGGGAGTGACCGGGGCCGATTGCCCACGCGGCCTCTCACCCCCACTCTCACCGGCGGGCCGACGGGACCTGTTCTCCTGGGGTCGCTGCCATCGGTGCCGATGTCTCGGGCATCGATACCGGTACCGAAGGACCGGCCGTCGATACCGATGCCGTCGAGGTCGACGTCGAGGGGCCGGCGCAAGTTCCAAAAAGACGGTCCCGCAGAACTTGCCTCGCAACCTGAGTCCGTTTCCGGAGACCTAGACACAAAGAACACGACTTGAGATTGTGCTCCGGCCCGAGGCACTGGAGGCACCAAGCGTGGGTGTCGGTCTGCGAGATCGGCCGGCCGCAGCGACCACACTTTTTAAATCCACTCGGGACCTTCGCGGACATCGACGGAAAAATCGCGTCGGCGAAGTCAAAGTCGTCAATGGTGGCTGGAATCACACCACGGAAAAAGAAACGACCGAGCGACCACTAGGCCGCAACGTGGCGTCCCCGCTAGAAGCGAGGGAAAAGGGGGAGCGCGTGCTCCACACGCGCAGGTTTTTTTTTTTTTTTTTTTCTTTGTTTTGAAACAAAAAGGGAAACCGTACGGTAACCAGAAGCAAAGCGACGATCCGCGTAAACGCGATCGAGAAAATCCGGCGGCTGAAAACAGAGAGAGTGGCAAAAGCACAACTCTCTCCAGTCGCGGAAAAAAAGGAACTGGCGGGAGCGGTCGCGCACGGGCGGGAAGACGGCCGCGCATGCGCGGTGGGCGTGCCCTGCGTCCCGACCGTCCCGCGAAGCTTTTTTCCGGTTGGTGGGGGCTGCCGCGGACGTCACCCAGTCGTGAGAACAAGCAGCCTGCTTGTCCTCGGAGAAAGGCTGAGACATAGGTTGAATGACCTGGAAGAATGGAGAGAGGATGAGAGACATTGAAAAGGGATGGGGGTACTGGGGAAAGATATGAGAAGAAGGAGATGGGTCTCCCAAGGGATTGAGTGAGGGTGGAAATAGGGTTAAAAAGATGGAGAGGGCAAGGATATGGGGTATAGAAGAATGGCCTGGAGGCAAGAGAAGGAAGGAGAGACAGGGATGGGGATGAGAAGCAATAGAGAGTAGATGGAAATGTACAAAAGATGGAAATGGGGGACTGAGGAGGGGAATAGGAAACTTGTGAAAAAGAAAGACAGACAGAGGGAGCAATGAGATTGCTGGAGAGGGGATGAGAGGGAGATGGGAAAAGCTGGTAGGTAGATGAGAGGTGAAATAGAAATTAGAGGGTGAGAGGGAGAATGAGGGATAAAAATCATGAGAAAAGTAAGAAAAGAAACATAGAAAAAGAAAGATCAGTGCCAGATAGATATAGAGAAGGAAGGGAAGACAGACAAGAGAATAGAGAAGAAACAGAAAGGCAAACAAAAGAGTTTAGGAGAAGGCCGACACAAAAAAGTGGAACAGATTAGGCCCAACCCAATTAGAAATGTGCTCAGACAACAAAGATAGAAAAAATTATTATTATTTAATTCGTTTTAATGATTGAAATGTGTTCAAGAAATGTACCTTATCAATTTTTGTATTTTAGCAGAATGCAGGAGAAAATGAATCTGTTTCTTTTACCAGAATTGCACTGCTTATAGAGTCTGGCTTTCTTTGGCAGAGGGGAAGAGGGTCTCTATTTCAGTTTTTGTCTGCTTGTTTTTTGTGGTCTCCTATTTTATATGAGGCATTACTCTGGAAGGTATGAAACTACCTACTATCACTGTCAGCTATTTTGCTTCCCCAGGACTGCATTTATACATTTAGAGCCTGTGTATTTCTAAGGTCTACAGTGGGGGGATTGTTTGCATCAACACTTGAGATACAACTAGCACGTTATATGGTGGTATTGTGAAGAGTAACCCAATGAATGAAATGCTATTCCACCTGGCATAAGTTATTATTAACTACTAAAGCAGTGCATATCTCTGAGGGTACTCTTCTTAAAAAAATCTTTAAAAATCTAAAAAAAATATTAAAAAATAATATGAGGAATTAGTAGCAGTTGTCCTGGCTTTTGTTTACAGTACTTTGGAAGAAAGGCAGGAGAGGAGACATATGATTGAGAAATTTAAATACCTGAATGGTATAAATGCACAGGAGGAGAGTCTCTTTCAATTGAAAGAAAGCACTGGAATGAGGGGATACAGGAAGAAGGTGAAAGGGGATAGACTCAGAAGTAACCTGAGGAAATACTTCTTCATGGAAAGGGTGGTGAATCACAGAACGGCCTCCCGGTGGAGATGAAAACTGTATCTGAATTCAAGAAAGCTTGGGACAAGTGGATATGATCTCTAAGGGAGAGGAAGGGACAAGTAGATGGCATGGATTGGGAAGAATGGATAGGCCATATGGTTTTTATCTGCCTTCATTTTTCTGTGTTTCTATATGGTATACTTTTTAATTTATTTGAACATTTTTTTGTCTTTGGGAATGAATGATTCTCAGAAAGAAAATAACTAGAGGATTTTACTGGTTTTAACAGCTGAAAGAAATACTGAAAACAATATTGGATTTGGCAGCACGTTTGCTTCAAGAAGAAAGCCCTCCCTCCTGCTCCTGTGCTAGAAGCTTTGCAATACAGCACTGTACAATGTCAATAGTGCCCACCAATGCAGGGAGAACCAACTTCACAGGAGTGGCACTGTTGTAGCGCCGCGACTTCCTCACAGCAAACTTTTCTGTTGGTATGGACTTCCCTGCAATCTTTTGTTTCAAACCTTCCACTTGCCTGCAAAAAATAATAAATACAAAGCAATAAAACAATAAGCATAGAAATAATATTTTTCGAATTTATTTTCATCACATAAATGCAGTTTTCTTGGGGTCAAAAATTCTGATTTTTCCTGATTTAGCAAGGGAAACACAAAAAAAGGACAGAATTCTTGGCTTTAAAACCTAGAATTCTTAATTTAGGTGGTCTCTTTCTGTTGAAATTCTCTTGTAGGTGTTTAGTGTCTTTAAATTTAATTATGTTTTTTTGACCCGAAGAAACTGTTAGAATTTGTTAATTCCAAAAAAGGTATTAGGGACGCCTTGGTCGCATCTAATAATTGATTATGCTGTAAATTGGCTGCGAGTGTTTAGCTCTGTACTTCTCTATTGATGATGTTTTTTTTCTTTTTGTCCTTTTTTTTTTTTTCCTGGTACTTGGATCTTATACAATGTGGACAAAGTTAATAGTTTTATTTCCAAGGTAAATTTTATTTTTCCTGTTGGTTAAAGATATTGCTTAAACATTTATGTTAATTATGTAATTATGTTAATTACCTCTCAACCCTCATCTCCCCTTACGTTCCTACCCGTAACCTCCGCTCTCAAGACAAATCCCTCCTTTCAGTACCCTTCTCCACCACCGCCAACTCCAGGCTCCGCCCTTTCTGCCTCGCCTCGCCTCACCCCACCCCACGCGTGGAACAAACTCCCCAAGCCCATACGCCAGGCCCCCTCCCTGCCCATCTTCAAATCCCTGCTTAAAGCCCACCTCTTCAATGTCACCTTCGGCACCTAACCTCTACACCTCTACCCAGGAAATCTTGACTGCTCCAACTTGACATTTCGTTCTTTAGATTGTAAGCTCCTTTGAGCAGGGACCGTCCTTCTTTGTGTATTTTGTACAGCGCTGCGTAACCCTAGTAGCGCTCTAGAAATGTTAAGTAGTAGTAGTAGTAAATGTAAAATAAAAACATACGAATCATAAAAAACAATGGGAATCATGCTCCAAGAAGGTGTAGATTTATACAGAAGGCACAGAGATGTGCAAGATATCGGAACACTATGGGAGCAATTCTATTAAGGATGCTAAAGTTAGGTGCCAAAAATCTGAGTATTAAGCTAGTATTCTGTAAGGGCAAATTTTCACATCAAACCCATTCTAGAATACTAACAGAAGTTGGCAGTTACACATCAACATTTAATCGCACCCACACACACCATGTCAACAGCAGCCATAAATATGCAAGCCTAAATGTGGCAGTCTGTACACACAACTGACAGTATTCTATAAGTTGGGCAGATTGCTTGGCAACACTCCCATGGCCCGCCCACGTGAACACCCTCCTTGCAGGTACATATGAGAACACTTAGGTACCAGTTACAGGATACTTAACTGCCTTAAGTGCAGTTACACACATACCTCACTCACATCCAGACCCAGCAAAACTCCTCTTAATCTTCTTACATAAGATCTTAATTAGACATGATCTCAATCAGGAAACAGCCCTCAGCGGCGACTCTATTCATATGAGCATACAAGCCCATAGCTCACCTGCTTGTTCATCAGTCTTGTTTTTTTATCATATTTTACATGTTTTTACAAACACTCAATAAACTTTACTTCAATATATGAAACTGCAAAAGCAACACTTAACTTATCAAAGCACAGGACACGGATACTTAAGAGGCGTATTTTCAAAGCACTTAGACTTACAAAGTTCTTGGAACTTTGTAAGTCTAAGTGCTTTGAAAATGAACCCTTAATCACCTTGGAATGTTTGCAACTGCTGCCTCAGGGTGTGGGTCCGGCATTCCTCAAACTGCTCTCAAACATAACTCTGAACACCAAGTCCTGCTTCTTTCATTATTGAGTTTTTGTAAAAGTATGGAAAAACAAGACCGATGAACAGGCAGGTGATCTGTGGGCTTATATGCTCATATGAAAGACGCTGAGGTCTGTTTGCTGATTGAGATTATGTCTAATTTAAGATCACATGTAAGAAGATTAAGAGGAGTTTTGCTGGGTCTGGATGTCCCTGCAAATAATCTAAAACTGACCATTAATTGGATTACACACATACTTGCTATTCCCCCCCCCCCCCCCCCCCCCTCTGTTTTGGCACATAACTGCCAGTGTAATGTGAAAGTAATAAACCATATTGTTTTGGCGCACTATATAGAATGAGAGTGTGTGTGAAATAAGTCATAATGCTGAAAATAGTACAATTCCAGTACCTGAACAAGGCTACAATATCCTCTCCTGTCGTTTGCACAAGATCATCTGGAAGCATACTCAGAATTGCTGCTTTCTGATACACGTATATTGCCTGCAAAAAACATACATAAAGCAAAGTTACTCAACTGTAGCAGATATTTTCCAAGGACTGCAGGCCATGACTTATCACAGTTGGGTAATGTCATCCAATGGAGCCTGGTGCAGATGCTGACTAGTGAGATTAACTGAGTACTTTCTAGCACTGTCTCACCGCACATGCGCTGATATCTTCCCACCTAATGTGGTCATGCGGATTCCTCAGTTATTTAAAAAAACTAAAGAAGGGGAGAGGAAGTGACATCAGCTGCCTGAATGGGTGCCTGATTTTGAATTTCTGCTCTCTCTCTCCCGATTAAAAGCTATTACACCCAAACACATCGGGCCCTCTGAAGCTTGGATTTTTCTTATATTGTGCTGCAAATATCCCCTGATGTCGACAGACATTAAAGAGACTTTGAAACAATTCCACCAGATTGGCTCAAAAGATTCCTCGCAGTCTGCATCTCTGTCACATCCCTTTATAATGAACCCGGTAGTTGCTCGAAAGATGATGGAGAATCGGAACTGGTAAACCTCAGAAGTCTTGGCCAAGAGATACAACAAATCTTTCGCCCTTTGCATTTAGAAATAAAAGAAACTAGGGGGGAACTCGTGACCCACATTGATACCATACATCAGGACCTGTGCAAACTCGAAGCATGCTTTGAGGAAATGGAAATGCAATTCGAAGAACAAGGGGAAGCAGTTTTGGACCTACAAACTAAGTACTCTACCTTGGAAACTCAATATGAGGAGCTGCAGTATAAATTGGACGATGTCCAGAATAGAGGGCGCAGGAACAACCTTCGTTTTCAAGGGGTACTGAAAAATAATAACCAAGAAAATGTGTGGGAGGTGATTCAATCATTATGCCGCCAGCTGTTGGATCTTAAAGAGGTTGATTCCGATACTGGACTGGAGAGTGCATTGGGCCATTTGGGCCGCTGCTACTAGACCGCAAAACATTGTGGTCTGCTTTTCTCGCTTTGCAGACAAGGAACTGATCCTGCAGAAGGCATGCTCGGTATCCTTGATCCAGTTTCAAGATGCAACTGTTTTTGTTTCAAGACCTGTCAGCCTTCACTCTGGTGAAGTGGCAGGAATTCAAAGCTATGCTTGAAGTTTGGCGCAAGGAACAGATCAGATATCGCTGGTCTTTCCTGCTGGTGCTCAATTTTCCTCTGCAAGTCTCTCTGTAAGGTCTGAAAACCTGATGAAGCCTTGAAAGTGCTCAAGGAGGTTGGATTGGGAATGATTCAGCAACTGTGAGTAAAGCTACCTCTTCCGCCACTGGTAGCAAAGCCAAGTGATGAGCCTGTGCATCTAGCAGGGGCAAAAGACTGCTGTGTAATTTAGATACAGCTCAGATTTGAGCATTTTTATGTGACTCTTACATTAGGTCATTTTTGCTTTGACTGCTATCCTTTTGGTACTGGTTTGTATCCTGCAGGGATATTGTCCAGGGCTCTATACTTGATATAGGGGGCCTGGACATTTTTTTTTTTGTTCTGCTTTAACTTGTTTATTGCTGAGATCAATGTTTTGTGTTAGCCATTTGTTCTGGGGAAGGGGGAGGATATCCCTGCAGGGGAGGGACAGACTTACTCTCACTAAAGTCTTATCCTTCTTTTTGAGGGATTTTTGGGAGATGCATAGGGGGGGAGGGTTTGGGGGTGGTTTGGTGGAGTGTGGGGGATTGGTGTATGTGGGGGGGGAGAGGATTTATCTTTTGGTGTGCATGGCTGTTGGGATGTGTTGGTGTGATTGTGTTTTCTTGGGTGCTTCATGATGACTAATGTTCGTGCTTTCACAATTAATACTCATGGCCTTAATTCACCTAGGAAGCACCATCTATTGTTTCAGGAACTGACTCGACAAGGGGCTCATATGGTTTTTGTGCAGGAGACACATTTTTGTAAAATACATGAACATCTATTATACCATAAACTGTATCCATATATTTTCTTTGTCACTGATACTGCTGGGGAAAAAATGGGGTGTTGCTGTGCTTTTGCATAAAGATTTAAAGATTCAGGTACAATTCAAAAAGACCCTCAAGGGAGGTATATATTTGTTCAGGTTCAAACACAGGAGGTTGAGTTGACCTTGGCCAACATATACGCTCCCAACATGGGTCAAATAGACTTTTTTGCATCCATTAAGCTTTAGTTGAGAGGGTTTATAGAAGGTTCATTTTTGTGTGCTGGGGATTTTAATGCTTGTCTTAATTTAACCTTGGATACCACAGGCAACTGTGCTCCTGGGGACAAAATTGTTACAAAGGCTTTTGTTAATGATTTGGGCCTCTATGATGTTTGGAGAGCATAGTGGTTCCCAAAGGGATTATATATATTATTTCTCTCCTCATGCTCAATATTCCCATATAGACTACATACTGTTAGACACATCTTTTAAAGATCAAGTGTGGGGTGTATCTCTTGGTAATATCACCTTTTTGGACCATGCCCCTTGTAGGGTGGATTTCTTGACATTGAGATCGGAGGAGCCAGTGGACAGATTCTGGATATTCAATATCACCTTACTTAAGGATGAGTTGGTGGTGCAGGAACATAAGGCTCTTTTGAAAGACTATCTAGCTCAGAATCTGTCATCTGGTCCATCTTTCTCTATGGCCTGGGAGGCTTTGAAAGTTGTTACATGAGGTTTCTTTTTAAAACATGCCTCTAGGAGGAAGAAGCGGAAAGAATCTCTAAAACAATACTTTTTGTCATTGATCTCTCAACTTGAGACTCAACTTAAGAGGACTGGCTCTTTGAACACCATGAAGGAGTTTTGTGAAGTTAGGCTCTCTCTTGAGAGTATGCATCGAGAAGATCTTCAATTTGCACTGGATAGGGTGAGACAGAGGCACTTTAAATACTCTGGAAAAGCCAGCTCTATTTTAGCTTATAAACTGCGAAATGCCCAGGCAGATAGGGTGGTGGGGAAAATTAAAAATTGGGGGGGGGGGGGCAGACACACTTGCTTTTAGGGCCCGTTTTAGGGAATTCTTAGAGGGTTTGTATACCAGGGATAGTACTATTGGAGTCTCCTGGCCTGGATGGTTTGCCATTGTAATTCTATAGAGATTTTGCTCCTGAGTTAGCACCTTTGCTTGCTGGCATTACGAACAGCAGCTCATATACCTCCTTCTATATTGGAGGCTTGTATTTCTGTCCTGTCAAAAGAGGGAAAAGATCCTACTGATTGTCAATTCTATCATCCAATCTCTGTTCTTAATGTGGATGCAAAACTTTTAGCTAAGGTCCTGGCCATCCGGTTAAGCTGCATGCTGCCTTCTCTTGTGCATCCGGATCAAGTGGGCTTTGTTACAAAGAGGCAGGTGGCAGACAATATTCATATGATTATTAACTTGAATTATGTGTCTCGTAGATTTGAGTCTCAGTCTTTTCTCTTGGGGTCTTTGACAGGGTTCACTGCCCGTTCTTGGATGGGGTTTTGTTCGTTATGGGGGTTTGGACTGTTTTCTGGGCCTGGACTTATGAATTTTATTCTAAATCTACTACCTGTGTGCGTGTGAATGGAGGTAACTCAGCTAAGTTCCCACTTTCTACAGGAACGAGACAGGGGTGTCCCTTATCTCCCTTGCTTTTTGCCCTTGTGATGAACCCCTGGCCTCGGCCATTAGATCCAATCCAAATGTTAAAGGTGTTAGGGTGGGTGATGAGGAGTACAAGATAAGCTTGTTTGCTGATGACATCCTATTGTCTCTGACTTCTTCTCTCACTACTCTACCTAATCTGATTTCTGCTTTAACAGCATATTCCCAGGTTTCGGGATCCAAAATCAACATAAGTAAGACTGAGGCACTTAGGTCCTGATGATCAAAACTCCAGTGCAGCACAGAACAGCGCCAGAGTTTACCACCCCAACAGCACCCTAATATAACTCCCTCATGATCAAAGCTGATAGTATGCAAATGATATGTATGCTATTAGTTTTGCTCATGAGGGAGCAAATTGGGCGGATGGTGCCCAGCACGTTCGCTGAACAGTTGTGCATTAAGGACAGCTCTCCTGCATATGTGCTGGAATGCATGGGCGGAGGCGGGGGGAGAGGAGGAAGAGGGAGAACAGCACAGCTCCCCTGCACATGTGCTGTAATGCCTAGGTGGAGGGGGGGGAGAAGAGGGAGGACAGCTGACCAATAAGGCTCCAATGCTGCCAGGTTGTTTTCTAGTCTCCCCTGCTGCAGCAAATGCTGCATTGAAAAGTGGACGAAATGTTGGACGACAATGCTTTCCCTTCTCCTCCCCCCCCCCCAAGTGGGAGCCCGAGTCCTGGAGAAGATGGTGAGTGGCTAGTTTGCAGACTATCTCTTGAAGGCTCAGCACTGCTTCTCCCTTCTTAACCCTAACACTAGCTCCAAGCTGGCATAGAGTTAAAGCATTAGGAGTGACCGAGTTCTGAGCGTAGTTCTCTGAGCATGGGGGGGGAGGGGGGACAAAAGAAACTATAAATATCATTTAAATGAGCTCTGTGGTATCCCTTGGCTAGGAATAATTTGTGATAATATCCCTCTTTGATTTTTCAGCTTCCTCTTGTATTGGGGACTAAGAGGCTAAAATATTTAGTATAACATTTATTTTAGGATCTGTATATTGTTTTTGCAGACCTATTTCATAGCACTCGACTCGGAATCCTGAACTCTATTACTAAGACTTTTTCTTTGCAACTTATATCCTGCAGTGCACTTCCTCTGGGACAGTGCCCTTGCATTTCATATTTAAAATTACACTAATATTTTTGTTTTCTTTTGCAGCATGGGACAGATGATTTTGAAGGGGCACTTTTGTTGTCTTATATACATTGTCATGTACTTATGCTAATTTTCTTTGTATTTTTAATTTCTTGTAATGTCTTTTTCTTTTCAAGTGAAAGATTGTATTTTTGCTTGATGGAAATTTGAAATCTAATATATATAAAGTAAATTTAAAAAAAACACAAACAAAATCAAGCCATTGGGATGTAGGAGGGCCAGCATTTTTATTTATTTATTTATGTCATTTATACCCCGCCTATTGCCACACAGAGCAGCCTCTAAGCGGCTTACAATGAACAAATAAATCAGTTACAATGGCAGAAGAGAAGGACCGGAGGAATAAGGGAAGGAAGGGGCGAGTTAGAAAACAATATATCATAAGTAGAAATAGAAAACAAAAGAAGAAGAGAAAGCAGAAGTTCTAAATCAGGTCTTGACTCGCCGGGACACTCAAGGCAGGAAACCAGGAGGAAACGGGCCCCTTCATCATAAGCACGGAGAAGCCACAGAAGAGAAGACCAGCTGCCCGATCAATCCAAGGGATCCAGGCAGTGCAGGTTCTAACGGACCACCTCCTAATGTCCAACCATCGGGCTCTCCGCCATCCGCTACTGCTCTGCCGGACCGACAGAAGAGGCGGAGCCAGCGAAGACAGGGGGAACAACTCCAGGACTAGAGCCAAAAGCTCGCCGGGAGAAGGACAGCAGAGGCAGCAGACTTCCCTCAAGCGACGAGACCGCAGCGCCAATTGCGGCTCATGGATCCAGCTCCATGCCCGGTAGCACTCACCACCCGTCTCCTCCATCGGCAGCACCTCCCCGCTCGAGTCCACCACAGGTGAATCACACCGCAGCACTAAGGGCCTGAACTCCGTCCCTCCTGACATCGGTCTCCCCTCAGTGGCGCTGGCAGGAACGGGAAAGCAAGCAGGGAACCAGACAAAAGACTAACAGATCTCCACAGCATACAGCAGAGCGACAGCAGAGAAGATTGGGCCAGATTGAAGCCAGGCAGACGGTACGGTACAGCAAAAGCATCAGGAGCCAACAGATCCTGCGTCCGTTAAGCGGCGGCCATTTTAGCAGACTGATCCCCCAGACATCCCAGGAAAGCAATGGGACACCCTAGGGGACACTGCTGTGGACTTCATATAAATGCTCCCAGGTATACACATCTCACCATTGCTCCCTTATCTTGCCTGCTGAGCCCTCCTAAACCCACTACCCCCCAACTGTACAGCACTACAATAGCCCTTATGGGTAAAGGGGGTACTATAAATGGGTACAGTGGATTTCTGGTGAGTTTTGGAGGGCTCACAGTTTCCGCCACAAGCGTAACAGGGTAAGGTATGGGCCTTGGTTCACCTGGCTATCAAACACTGCACCCACCACTACACTAATCTGGGGTCCTGCATGCTGCTCTAATGGACCTGGCTATAACATCTGAGGCTGTCATAAAGGCTGGTGAGTACTATTTTTATTCACATTTTTGGGGGGTGGGAGGGGGTCAGTGACCACTGGAGGAGTAAGGGGGATCATCCCTGAATTCCTCCAGTGGTCATCTGGTCATTTAGGGTAACTTTTTGTGTCTTTTTCGTTAGAAAAACAGGTCTAGACCAAAATGTTGATGTTTTCGCCCTAGACATTTTGGTTTTGTTCCATTATGACTGTAAAATGTCCAAGTGTTAGGCACGTCCTAAGCCCGTCTTAATCCCACCTTTAAAACACCCCTGACATGCCCCCTTGTGATTTGGACGCACTGCAGATGAAATGCATAGATAAAAGTCTGTAAAACAGGTTTGGAAAATACCAATTTGGACTTTTTGAGAAGAAATCCATCCAAATGGTGTTTTATGACAATTTTTGGACGTTTTTCTCTTTCAAAAATGAACCCCAAAGGCAGTTAAGTGTTGCGGATCACAAAAGATATAACCTGCACCCTGGTATTGAACCAAACATTTACAAGGAAAGTGCAAAAAGAATAACACTCATAATTTCAATAAAGCAGGTTTTAATAGTAAAAATTGATGCCTCCTTTTCTGTGTATCCTTAAACACGTCAGGAAAAACCTGCACGTCCGCATTCTTTAAAAGTAGTATCTTTTGTACGAAAACACATCCTGAGAAGTCAGTCTCTATCTGGTCTAAGACACATTTTATTAGAAGAGTAGCCACCAGAAGATCTGAGTCAGATCTTTGCAATAAGTTAGTGAAGTCCAAGCTATCCATCTCTCCAGCAAGGGAACTCACTCTGCACCCTCCTTCCTCTTTGCTGTGGAAGATAATACATACTGGAAACTGGGGGAACAGAATCTACAAAAAAAGAAAAAAACTGCCCATCCCTATCATAAGTCTTGACGCAGTTACTTAACATCCAAATTTGAGTAAACCATCATGGGGTTGGAACATATATTCTGGCATTACTATTTATTGCCCAAGAAAAGTGTGTGAAGTCCTGATCCTGACCTTCAAAATCCAGTCCAGGAACTCTTTAAATAACTTGCACTGAGGTTCACAGGCAACATAGGGTTACATTAATCATAAAGGAGGTTGATGGAGGGGGAGGATACAAAGCAAAGCTTCTGATCTTTTCTCATCCTAAATGTTATCATTACAAAAAGTCCATCTATTTGTACTTAAGATCACATGAACAAGTGAGCATTTTATGAGATGAGATCGGAATAGAGCATTGGCTTCCATTAAAATTAGTTTTATGGAGTGGCATTGGGAAGGGGGGGGGGGTCTGGTTAAGTACATAAAAAACGTTATATAAATTTTGGAGTGTGTTTTTTTGCTTTCAAATGAAAGGTTGAACAACAATAACAGGACTGTTACTGTTAGGTTTTTAATAATTGCGTTGAATGTCGATTGATCTAATGTGGCTTGGTGTTATTTTCTTCTTCCTCTTGTTGTATGTTTACCTTGTTAATAAAGACTTCATGCAAATAAAATAAAAAAAAATTCGTTTTATGGGGAAAAGTTCTCCCAAAATGTTTTAGTATCGTGCCCAGGGGCCAATAAAACATGAGCTATGGACTTCTAGCCCCTCTCAGGGGGCTTCCACGCTTTGGTGTGCTAACTGAGGCCTGTCAAGTCCAGCTATTGGTTAATGATACTTCAAGTCCTCCTTACCAACAGGAAGTACAATGGGTAGGGTTTCCCACATTCTCTTCCATGCATCCTGAATGACGTTTGGATGGGTGCTGTTAGCAACTCTTTAGTGGGATCCAGGTACTTCATGAAATTGAGAATAGATAAAATCTAGAAAGCACAGCAGACAAAAGCACAAAGGGCCCCAAGTATTGGAGTGAAGGAACAAAATTTATTAGAAGGCCCGACTCGGGCCTTGTTTTGGTGTTATGCCTGGATATGCTGTATGAATACTACTACTACTACTACTACTACTACTACTACTATTTAACATTTCTAAAACACTACCAGGGTTACGCAGCGCTGTACAATTAACAAAGAAGGACAGTCCCTGCTCAAAGGAGCTTACAATCTAAAGGACAAAAAGTGCAGTCAATCAAGATTGAAGCAGTCTAGATTTCCTGGATAGAGGTACAATGGTTAGGTGCCGAAAGCGACATTGAAGAGGTGGGCTTTGAGCAAGGATTTGAAGATGGGTAGGGAGGGGGCTTGGCATATGGGCTCAGGGAGTTTATTCCAAGCATAGGGTGAGGCGAGGCAGAAAGGGCGGAGTCTGGAGTTGCCGGTGGTGGAGAAGGGTACTGAGAGGAGGGATTTGTCCTGTGAGTGGAGGTTACAGGTAGGAGCGTAAGGGGAGATGAGGGTAGAGAGGTAGTGAGGGGCTGCAGATTGAGTGCATTTGTAGGTTAGTAGGAGAAGCTTGAACTGTATGTGGTACCTGATCGGAAGCCAGTGAAGTGACTTGAGGAGAGGGGTGATATGAGCATATCGGTCTAGGCGGAAGATAAGACGCACAACAGAGTTCTGAACGGATTGAAGGGGGGATAGATGGTTAAGTGGGAGGCCAGTGAGGAGTAGGTTGCAGTAGTCAAGGCGAGAGGTAATGAGAGTGTGGATGAGAGTTCGGGTGGTGTGCTCAGAGAGGAAAGGGCGAATTTTGCTGATGTTATAGAGAAAGAAGCGACAGGTCTTGGCTGTCTGCTGAATATGGGCAGAGAAGGAGAGGGAGGAATCGAAGATGACTCCGAGGTTGCGGGCAGATGAGACGGGGAGGATGAGGGTGTTATCGACTGAAATAGAGAGTGGAGGGAGAGGAGAAGTGGGTTTGGGTGGAAAGACAATGAGCTCGGTCTTGGCCATGTTCTGTTTCAGGTGGCGGTTGGACATCCAGGCAGCAATGTCGGATAAGCAGGCCGATACTTTGGCCTGGGTTTCCGCAGTGATGTCTGGTGTGGAGAGATAAAGCTGGGTGTCGTCAGCATAAAGATGATATTAGAAACCATGAGATGAGATCAGCGAGCCCAGGGAAGAGGTGTAGATTGAAAAAAGAAGGGGTCCAAGGACAGATTCCTGAGGAACTCCAACAGAGAGCGGGATGGGGGTGGAGGAAGATCCATGAGAATGTACTCTGAAGGTATGGTGGGAGAGATAAGAGGAGAACCAGGAGAGGACAGAGCCCTGGAACCCAAATGAGGATAGTGTAGCAAGAAGTAAATTATGATTGACAGTGTCAAAAGTGGCGGATAGGTCGAGGAGAATGAGGATGGAGTAGTGACCTTTGGATTTGGCAAGGAACAGGTCATTACAGACTTTAGTGAGTGCCGTTTCTGTCGAGTGTAGAGGGCGAAAACCGGATTGAAGCAGATCGAGGATGGCATGAGAGGAGAGAAAATCAAGGCAGCAGCTGTGAACAGCGCGTTCAAGTATCTTGGAGAGGAAGGGTAGGAGGGAGATGGGGTGGTAGTTGGAAGGGCAGGTAGGGTCTAGTGATGGTTTTTTGAGGAGTGGTGTGACTACAGCATGCTTGAAGGAGTCAGGGACAGTTGCAGTGGAGAGAGAGAGAGGTTGAGGACATGATAGATGAGGAGGTGACAGTAGGAGAGATGGTGTTTAGTAAGTTAGTGGGGATGGGATCAGAGGAACAGGTGGTGCATTTCGAGGAGGAAAGAAGGTGGGCGGTTTCCTTCTCGGTGATATCAGGAAAAGAGGAGAAGGAGGCCTGGATTGGTTGGTTGAGGGAGTGGATTAAAGGGTGACGAGGAAGAGGTGACTTGGTAGTGAATTCGAGGTTGATCTTCTGCACCTTGTCGTGGAAGTAATCAGCCAGTGATTGAGGAGAGAGTGAGCGGGGGGGTGGGAGCGGAGGGCACTTTGAGGAGGGAGTTAAGGGTTGTGAAGAGACCACAAGGGTTGGAGCCGAGAGAATTAGTCAATTGGGTGTAATAGTCCTGTTTGGCAAGGAATAGGGAGGACTGGAAGGAGGATAGCATGAATTTGTAATGAATGAAGTTGCTATGGGTGCGAGATTTCCTCCAGAGGCGTTCAGCAGATCGGGCGCAGGAGCGAAGGCATCGGATGCAAGGGGTCAGCCAGGGCTGGGGATTAGTACACCTTGTGGGATGGGAGATGGATGGTGCAAGGGTGTCCAGAGCAGAGGAGAAAGTGGCATTGTAAGTAGAGACAGCTTTGTCGACAGACTCGGAGGACATGATGGAAGGGAGGAGATTAGAGATACTAGAGGATAAGGTGGGAGGGTCGACAGCCTGGAGATTCCTGAAAGTAGTGGTTAGTGTTGGGCTGGACTGAGGGGGAGGGTGATGAAGGTGATAGGTGATGATCTGAGAAAGGAAGAGCAGAGGTGCAGAAATTGGAGGGGGAGCAGGTAGAGGAGAGGATGAGGTCAAGACAATGGTCAGTTTGGTGAGTAGGGGTGGTGGAGCTCAGCTGGAGGTTGAAGGAAGATGTCAGAGTGAGGAACTGAGAAGCGTAAGAGTTGGATGGGTCGTCAGCGTGTATGTTAAAGTCTCCAAGAATGAGGGACGGAGATGAGGGTTCAAGAAAAACAGAGAGCCAGGCATCGAAGTCAGTAAGGAAGGAAGAGGGGGACTTATCAGGGGGTGGTGGTAAATGACTGCAACTCTGAGTGGCAGCGGGTAGAATAGACGGATGGAGTGAACTTCAAAGGATAAGAAGCAGTGAGACTGTGGTAGGAGGAGGGGTTGAAAACTACAGGAGGGTGAAAGTAGAAACCCGACGCCTCCTCCGCGGCCAACTGGGCGGGGAGTGTGGGAGAAAAGATAACCTCCATGGCATAGGGCCGCGACTGAGGCAGAGTCGTCAGGGGTGAGCCAGGTTTCAGTTAGGGCGAGCAGTTGAAGGGAACAGGAGATGAAGAGATCATGGGTGAAGGGAAGTTTGTTGCAGACCGAGCAGGCATTCCACAGGGCACACGAGAAGGGGAGGGAGGAGGGGGGAAGGAGGGGAATAGAGATGAGATTGGAGACATCCCGGAATCGTTTGCATGGTTCTGCTCAATCACAGGGGAATGCTAAATGTTAACCACTGCAAATGAACTGATTCACCCTGCAGTACAAAGTTTGTATGATTATTTGATTGATGCAAGTTACATCCGATGTCTCTGCAACTGACACCGTGATCAACATTTACCATTCCCCGTGACTGAGCAGAACTATCAAATTGTATTGAACAGCATATCACCTAAACACAGTCCCTGTCAAGTCATGTAATAAATTTTGTTCCTTCACATCAATTCTTGGGGCTTTTTGTTTTGTTTTTTTTCTGCTGTGCTTTGGACGCTGCATTTCAGATTCCATCTCTTTTGTTTGTTTCTTTCTTTCTTTCTTCCAAATCTAGAAAGGCCAGGTCTTCAGAGAAAGAATCATTCCCAGGATAAGATGAAGAGGACTCTGATTAGAAGTCAGTAGACTTTTCCTCACTGGAACAGAACTTCTATGACAGGTAAATAAGATCTCAGGACTTCTCAGATCCTGACTCAGAAAAGACAAATTGGATGGATGCCTGGGAGTGCACTGGATATGGCATTAAATACCTTGGTTTGAAAGTTGACTTCTTGGGCATCGAAGTCAACGGTGTCAAGAAATAGCAGAGTTTTATTGCTCCAGATCTGTTCCATCTGGGTTGGCACAGATGGAAATGAAATTCACATGGGAGGTCCCAAGCAGAGGGTCACTTGATCCACCAAGAGATGTTGAATTTCTTGACACATACATCTTAATTTATTTAGTAGCTCATGCAGGCAACTCAGGAATTTTTCTATCCTGATCTGTCTCAAAGAGCGCTGAAGATAACATCAAAGTCAGTCTCAGAAGGGAATGGTTATCTTCTGTAGATTTTGAGGCCAAAGGCTGTGGTCTGGACCTCTGGAGACAGTGCACCAGTGTGAGAGTGTCTGGGAGGCAGAGTTCATACCTCCAGACATGGATGCTCCTGATGGTGCAGAACTTCCAGCACCGCCTTGCTCTCAGAGAGATATGGGACAATCCACTGAAGGTGAAAAAGCATTCCATTGAGAGGCCTGGATCTCTCAGACATTGTAAGCCTCTTTTTTTGTTTCTTGTTGATTAAGGGAGAAAGGCCTTCAGAGTTTTTCTGCTCAGGTTGAAATAACTACAGTTTCATCGTGCCACTGCAGAAAAATAGTTGTGGAGAAAAGAAATATATTATCCAGACCCAAGATTATGATCCTGGACTCCATGTGGACTGCTAAAACTGGTATAAAAAATTCTCAGCTCAACTGGGAAACAAAAGGCTTCTCAGTTTCTAGGTCATCCTTTCACCAACGAGGCAAAGATATTAAAAGCCTCTTTGACATGGCTTCATAGTCCTCGTGTCAAGTCCTTGGCATTAGGTTCTAAGAAGTGGACTTCATCTGTACCTTGCTGTAGAGCATAAATATGACCTTATCACCAAATATCTCTAGGTAACACCCTCATGCACTTTTATTTATTTATTAGTATGTATTTACTGCCTTTTTGAAGAAATTCACCCAAGACGGTGTAGAAGATCAAACTGAACATAGGCAATAGACATTATCAACAGAAAATATATTCAAGTAACAGTACATATAATGGCACAGTATGCTACTTACAATATTCACACAATACACAATTAAAGGGACCAAGAATATTATAATGCCTCTGTATCGTTCCATGGTGTGACCTCACCTTGAGTATTGCATTAAATTCTGGTCACCGTATCTCAAAAAAGATAGAGTGGAATTAGAAAAGGTTCAAAGAAGAGCGACCAAAATGATAAAGGGGGTGGAGCTCCTCCCATACAAAGAAAGGCTAAAGAGGTTATGCCTCTTCAGCTTGAAAAAAAGACAGCTGAAAGGGGATATTACTGAGGTATACAAAATCCCGAGTACAGTGGAACGGGTAAAGTGAATTGATTTTTCACTCTTTCAAAAAGTACAAAGGCCAGGGGACACAGAAATACTTTTAAAACAAATAGGAGGAAATATTTTTTCACTCAAAGAATAGTTAAGCTTTCGAATTCATTGCTGGAGGATGTGGTAAAGGTGGTTAACACATCTGGGTTTAAAAAAAAGTTTGAACAAGTTCCTAGAGAAAAAGTCCATAATCTGTTATTGAGATGGACATGGGGGAAGCCACTGCTTGCCCGATATTGTAGCATGGAATGTTGCTACAATTTGTGTTTCTGCCAGGTACATGTGACCTGGATTGGAAACTGTTGGAACCCAGGATACTGAGCTAGATGGACCATTGGTCTGACCCAGTATGGCTGTTCTTATGTTCTTAACAGACAGCAAAGGGTATAAGAGAAAGTGAAACTAAAAAGGAAAAACCAGGCTCTATGTCAGCTGCAGGTATTATGGTCATTCTGAACAAAGCAGTAAGCAGGCAAAGTCCTATTTCAACTTTTTTTTTTTTTTTTAATAATTTTGAGCCTTCCAGGAACAGAAAAATACCTGTTGTCATTGGAGCCGACTCTGTGGGTGCTGTGGGTGCTTGAGCACCCCCAATGTTGAGAAAATTCCTTGTATGTGTCCAGGGAGGGGTTATTTTCATTGGGCTTAGCACCCCCAATAATTTTGAAAAGTTGGCTCCTATGCCTGTTGTACCTAAATATATGACAACTACATGCCTGAAGGCTATTGAAGTGGTGTACATTCAGGTACAGTAGGAATTTTACAGGTCCTGGAGGGATCACATTTACAAAAAAAAAAAAAAAAGAATTATTGTACGGTTTGAACCTACATCCCTTGGTTTACAGTCCACTGCACTAATCACTAGACTACTCCTCTGTACTGCAAGGACATCTATAGCCATATTTTTGAAAATTATGCCAAACAGAAATTCATATCCCTGGGCTTTTGTCGTTCAAAAGTTAGATGTTTCACTTTAGAAAATGGCAAATCATTTTGGATGTTTTCAGTGCAAAAATGTCCATCTCATAGCCATAATCGAACAGGAAATGTAGACGTTTGATTATGGCTGTGAGATGGCCCTTTTTGTTTTTTTGGACATCATAAGCAGGATTTTTTTTGAACTTAAGATATTTTTTTTGAAAATGCCCCTCCACATGTGTGAGACTAGCAAGTTAGTTCCTTCTTCTAGTAAAGGCTTAGGAGAAGAGTAAAGCTTTCACCGCTTCCTGAAGTAGAGACAGATATCTTACTCCCATGTACTTGTAGAAAATTTCACAGTGGACAGTGATGGATATCCTCTGTTTGCACTTGGAACAGATTTTAAAGCCACTTGTCTTGACATTGTGAGAAAATTCAAAGAGGAAAAAACAAATATGGAGTTTTCTCGTTTTAAAGATGGCTCAACAGAGAAAATATTTTGACAGGCAGATGGATTAGATTGACTTTGGAAGGAAACATTCCATGAATCAATTCACTAGGAAAACAGACATACAAAAAAACTTGTCAAAAGTGAAGGAAAACCTAAGGAAAATCTATAGGGTTTTCAAAAAGAAGCCTAAAGATAAAGACAGAAGACCTGAAAACATATTAGCAGTGCTGAAAAAAAAAAGTAAACCATAACAGATAGTCTTGGCAAGAAAAGAAATTAGTAAGAAAGCACAGGGCTATGCCAGTGCTGAAACAATAAGGCCTTTAGGTTTTTCCAGAAATTTCTGGATCTGTCTGCTCAGCCCCCAGCAAGGCCACATGTATGACTCACTGAACCTGCTTATCTGCAGGGAAATAAATGTCATATTTTTCATGTCATATCATGACAATTACTTTGATTGGCTGAATTACCTTTGACCACCTGCTCTCTTTGCAAAGAAGGTCTGCATAGCGATATGCTTGAAGCCAGTCCTGCTGGTAAATGTATGACCACATCAGCTCCCAGTAACAAAGGTGGTGAATCTGCTTCCACTCCTGCTGGGCAGCAACGCATTTCTGAAAGGTTGCCTGTGCCTACAATTTAAGAAACCAAAGATAACAAAAGTAAAGTGCATCACATTTGTAAAGGAGTGTGTTCAGGGCCTACAGACTAGATAGGAAGAAAGGTTAGAACTCTTATCTTTCTGGCAAAACCAATATGTCAGTTGACATCAAAAAACAAGATGCCTGAGCTCCAAATCTGTCCTGAGCAACTGTAAACAATTTGCCTATATACCTGGCCAGGGCTAGACCAAGGCAATCTGCCGCCTGAGGCAGAGATGAAATGCCGCCTGCCCCAGTGCCTGGTCTAGCATCTTCCCCCGTCCCTATATTTACCTTATTTTTTTCCCCAAAAAGCGGCAGCAGCAGCGATTCCCATAGGCTGCCCTGCCACCAGAACTGGCCTCTTCACTACTGCGTTCCGCCTCTGAGGAAATAGCAAAGATACATACCTGTAACAGGTGTTCTCCGAGGACAGCAGGCTGATTGTTCTCACTGATGGGTCGACATCCACGGCGGCCCAGGAACGGCAATTTTTCACAGCAAAAATAGACAAAGTTTTGCCAGAGCCTTCTGGAGGACGGGGCGCACACACCGCCGTCTTCCCGCCCATTGTGCGAGTCCCCGCTCAGTTATATTAAAAAGCAATAACAAGGAGAACAACAACTCCAAAGGGGAGGTGGGTGGGTTTGTGAGAACACCTGCTACAGGTATGTATCTTTGCTTTCTCCGAGGACAAGCAGGCTGCTTGTTCTCACTGATGGGGTATCCCTAGCAACCAGGCTCACTCAAAACAACAAAAAAGGTCAATTGGGCCTCGCAACGACGAGGACATAACTGAGACTGACCTAAAAGCAGAAACATCTAACTGAGATTGCAGCCTGGAACAGAATAAAAATGGGCCGAGGGGGGTGGAGTTGGATCTAAACCCCGAACAGATTCTGCAGCACCGACTGCCCAAACAGACTATCGCGTCAGGTATCCTGCTGAAGGCAGTAGTGAGATGTGAATGTGTGGATTGATGACCACGTCGCAACCTTGCAAATCTCTTCTATAGTGGCTGACTTCAAGTGGGCCACTGACACTGCCATGGCTCTAACACTATGAGCCATGACATGACCCTCAAGATTCAGCCCAGCTTGGGCGTAAGTGAAGGAAATGCAATCTGCTAGGCAATTGGAAATGGTGCGATTTCCGACTGCGACTCCCCTTCTGTTGGGATCAAAAGAAACAAACATTTGGGCAGACTGTCTGAAGGGGCTTGTCCGCTCCATGTAAAAGGCCAATGCTCTCTTGCAGTCCAAGGTGTGCAACTGACGTTCAGCAGGGTGGGTATGAGGACTGGGAAAAAATGTTGGCAAGGCAATTGACTGGTTCAGATGGAACTCAGACACCATCTTTGGCAAGAACATAGGGTGCGTGCGGAGGACTACTCTGTTGTGATGAAACGAGATAAGGAGCATGCACTACCAAGGCTTGGAGCTCACTGACTCTACGAGCTGAAGTAACAGCCACCAAGAAAATGACCTTCCAGGTCAAGTACTTCAGATGGCAGGAATTCAATGGCTCAAAAGGAGGTATCATCAGCTGAGTGAGAATGACACTGAGATCCCAAGACACTGGTGGAGATTTGATAAGGGGCTTTGACAAAAGCAAACCTCTCACAAAACGAACTACTAAAGGCTGTCCAGAGATAGGCTTACCTTCTACACGTTGATGATAAGCACTAATTGCACTAAGGTGAACCCTTACGGAGTTGGTCTTGAGACCAGACTCTAAGTGTAGAAGGTATTCAAGCAGGGTCTGTGTAGGACAAGAGTGAGGATCTAGGGCCTTGCTATCACACCAGATAGCAAACCCATTTGAAAAAGTAACACCTCTTCGTGGAATCTTTCCTGGAAGCAAGCAAAACCCGGGAGACACCCTCAGAGAGACCCAAGGAAGCTAATGCTACGGTCTCAACATCCAGGCCGTGAGACCCAGAGACTAGAGGTTGGGATGTAGAAGCGACCCCTCATTCTGAGTGATGAGGGCTGGAAAACACTCCAATCTCCACTGTTCTTCGGAGGACAACTCCAGAAGAAGGGGAAACCAAATCTGACGCGGCCAGATGGGAGCAATCAGAATCATGGCTCCGCGGTCTTGCTTGAGTTTCAGCAAAGTCTTCCCCACCAGAGGTATGGGAGGATATGCATACAGAAGGCCCTTCCCCCAATGAAGGAGAAAGGCATCTGACACTAGTCTGTCGTGGGCCTGAAGTCTGGAACAGAACTGAGGGACTTTGTGATTGACCTGAGTGGCAAAAAGATCCACCAAGGGGGTGCCCCACTCTCGGAAGATCTTGCGTACGACGCCCGAGTTGTGTGACTACTCGTGAGGCTGCATAATCCTGCTCAATCTGTCGGCCAGACTGTTGTTTACGCCTGCCAGATACGTGTCTTGGAGAAACGTGCCGTGACGGCGAGCCCAAAGCCACATCTGGACGGCTTCCCAACACAGGGGGGCGAGATCCAGTGTCCCCCTGCTTGTTGATGTAGTACATTGCAACCTGATTGTCTGTCTGAATTTGGAAGATTTGATTGGACAGCCGATCTCTGAAAGCCTTTAGAGCGTTGCAGACCGCTCGCAACTCCAGGAGATTGATCTGAAGACCTTTTTCCTGGAGGGACCAAACTACTTGAGTGTGAAGCCCATCGACATGAGCTCCCCACCACATGAGGGATGTATCCGTGGTCAGCACTTTTTGTGGCTGAGGAATTTGAAAGGGACGTCCAAAGGGCAAATTGGATCGAACTGTCCACAACTCAAGGGAATTGTGAAAATCGGTGGACAGCTGGATTGCATTCTCTAGATCCCCCGCAGCTTGATACCACTGGGAAGCTAGGGTCCATTGAGCTGATCTCATGTGAAGATGGGCCATGAGTGTCACATGGACTGTTGAGGCCATATGGCCTAGAAGTCTCAACATCTGCCGAGCTGTGATCTGCTGAGACACTCTGGCCATAGAAACTAGAGACAGAAGATTGTCTGCTCTCGCTTCGGGAAGATAGGCACAAGCCATCTGTGAGTCCAGCAGAGCTCCTATAAATTCCAGTTTCTGAACAGGGAAAAGATGGGACTTGGGGTAATTGATAACAAACCCGAGTAGCTCCAGCAGTTGAATAGTCATCTGCAAGGACTGTAGAGCTCCTGCCTCTGAGGTGTTCTTTACCAGCCAATCGTCGAGATAAGGGAACACATGCACTCCCAGTCTGCGTAGCGACGCTTCAACTACTGCCAGGCATTTTGTAAAGACCCTGGGCGCAGACGCCAGACCAAAGGGCAGTACACAATACTAGAAGTGCTGCGCCCCCAGACGAAATCGAAGATACTTCCTGTGGAGCTGGAAGTATCGGGATGTGTGTATAAGCATCCTTTAAGTCCAGAGAACATAGTCAATCATTTGCCTGAATCATGGGAAGAAGGGTGCACAGGGAAACCATCCTGAACTTTTCTCAGACTAGGAATATGTTCAGGGCCCTTAGGTCTAGGATGGGACGCCTCCCTCCTGTTTTCTTTTGCACAAGGAAGTACCTGGAATAGAATCACAGCCCTCCTTGCCCTGGTGGGACGGGCTCGACCGCATTGGCGCTGAGAAGGGCGGAGAGTTCCTCTGCAAGTACCTGCCTGTGCTGGAAGCTGAAGGACTGAGCTCCAGGTGGACAATTTGGAGGTCTGGAGATCAAATTGAGGGAGTATCCTAACCGGACTATTTGAAGAACCCACTGATCGGAGGTTATGAGAGGCCACCTTTGGTTAAAAAATTTTAACCTTCCTCCGACTGGCAAGCCGTCCGGAACGGAGACCTTTATAGCGGCAATGCTCAGCTGGAGCCAGTCAAAAGCCCGTCCCTTGCTTTTGCTGGGGAGCCACAGGGGCCTGCCTTGGCGCACGCTGTTGATGAGAACGAGCGCGCTGGGGATGAGCCTGAGAAGGCTGTCGAGAAGGAGGTTTGTACCTACGCTTGTTATAAGCATAGGGAGCATTCTTCCTTCCCCGGAAAAATCGTCTACCTGATGAGGTAGTAGCAGAAGGCGCCCGGCGGAAGAGACTGTCCATAGCGGTTTCCCACTGCGTGATCTGATCAACCACTTGCTCGACTTTCTCATAAAAAATATTATCCCCCCGGCAAGAGACATCCGCAATCCGCTGCTGGACTCGATTGTCCAGGTCAGAGGCACGCAGCCATGACAGTCTGCGCATCACTATACCTTGGGCAGCGATTCTGGATGCAACATCAAAAGTATCGTAAGTACCCCTGGACAGGAATTTACGACACGCCTTCTGCTGCCTGACCACCTCCTGAAAAGGCCTGGGCTGCTCCGGAGGGAGCTTATCAATCATGTCCGCCAGTTGCTTCACCTTATTCCTCAAGTGGATGCTCGTGTAGAGCTGGTAAGATTGAATTTTGGCCGCGAGCATAGAGGCCTAATACGCCTTCCTCCCAAAAGAGTCCAGGGTTCTAGATTCTCTTCCATGGGGCGCCTAGGCAAAGTCTCTAGAACTCCTAGCTCTCTTGAGAGCAGAATCCACAACCATAGAGTCGTGACGTAACTGCGACTTCATCAGCTCAGGTTCTCCGTGAATCCAATATTGGGACTCAGCTTTCTTGGGAATGGTGGGATTACTTAGTGGTTTCATCCAGTTCCGCATAAGTGTCTCCTTGAGCACATTATGCAAAGGAACAGTGGATGACTCCTTAGGTGGCGAAGGATAGTCAAGGACCTCGAGCATCTCAGTCCTGGGCTCATCCTCAGATACCACAGGGAAGGGAATAGCCACAGACATTTCCCGGACAAATGAAGAGAAAGAAAGACTCTCCGGGGGAGAAAGCTTTCTTTCTAGTGAAGGAGTAGGATCAGAGGGATGAGCACAAGACTCCTTGGAAGAGAAATACCTGGGATCCTCCCCTTCATCCCACGAGGCATCCTCATCGGTATCGGACAAGAGTTCTCTTAACTGCAGTCCAAAACCGGGCCCGTCTCGACGCTGAGGAACCCTGTCCTCGATGGCGATGTTGAGAAGTCAACTCCCATGCTGGCAGCGATGAAGCTCCCTCCAGCGATGGGGAGTCGACCTGGGTGGCAGCTGACGCCAATGCTGCAGGCGGCACCAGCGTAGGAGACCTCAGCACAGGCATAGAGCCAGCTGCTGCTTCCATCAACGGTACGGAGGGTGCAAGCACCCCCGCTACTGGAGTAGACTGACGCAGCAACCCCTCCAGAAGACCTGGAAGAATGGCTTGGATGCGCTCGTCTAGAGTTGCTGTCGAGCAAGGCTGTGGGGTCGGTGCAAGAATCGGTGTCAGAATCTGTGGAGGTCTAGGGGGCGGTACCGGGCTGCCCAAAGACCGACTCTCCAACACCTCTTGAATGGAGGGTGAGTGGTCCTCCCGGTGTCGGCGCTTCACGGGTGTTAATCCTTCGACGCCCCAGAGCTCCCGGTAACATGCTTGGAAGGAGACTGATGATGATGGTTCTTCGCCTTCACTCGATGCACGTCATCGATACTCCTCAGTACCGACGAGGAGGACGTGGAATCCACATGTCTCCTCGGGGTCGGGTCCGAGAGTGGTCAGTCCCATGGGGCCTGCACAGCAGGAGACTTCGAGGCAGGTGGAAACCCACTCGACGACTCACTGCTCCCAGTGTGTGGTGATCTCCGGACCACCATTACCTGCGCTCCTGAAGTCGATGCCATCTTCAGTGCCGATATCGACGCCGCCGACCTTGGTACCGATGTCAACGTCAACGCCAAAGAACCAGTTGAAGCTCCGAAAAGATGATCCTGAAGAGCTTTTCTCGATGCCTGCGTCCGCTTTTTAAGGCTAAGACACAACTTACATGTGTCTGGGAGATGGTCGGGCCCAAGGCACTGAAGACACCAAGCTTGGGGATCGGTACCTGAGATCGACCGGTTGCACTAAGTACACTTCTTGAAGTCGCTGGGAGTCCTCAATGATATGGACAGAAAAATAGCGGCGGCGAAGTCAAAGTTTGCGATTGTGCCAAAATAAAAGGGCACAAAAATGAGAAACAGAGTATGTGCGGCCTAAGAGGGCCGCAACGGAAACAAAAAGAAACTTAAGAGGGCTAAACTAAGAAATAAAGGAGTTTTTTTATTACTTTTGAAGGAAACAGAGTAAAAGAAATAGAACAGGACAAAAAGAGAGAGAATAACTCTCAACAACGAAGCTCTTTCTCTGAGCCTGAGGAGAGAGATGGACAAAAGCAGCCACTCTCCACCGCGGAAAAAGAAAAACTGAGCGGGGACTCTCACACAACAGGCGGGAAGACAGCCGCGCATGCCCCGCGCTCCAGAATGCTCTGGCAAAACTTTGTCTATTTTTGCTGTGAAAAATTGCCATTCCTGGGCCGCCGTGGACGTCGACCCATCAGTGAGAACAAGCAGCCTGCTTGTCCTCGGAGAAAGAAAGTTACATCAACAGGTGGGCCGCAGTGGAAGAAGAGGCCAGTGCCGGTGGCAGGGCAGCCTATGGGAATCGCTGCCACTGCCGCCTTTTGGAAAAGAAACAAATAAGTTAAAGGGTTGAGGAGGGAGGGGAAAGTGCAGATCCTAACAGAATGCTTACCCTGTGGTTTCCGGATAACACAGGGAGACACAGCAAGCATGTGTGACATCTACAACATTCTACAGTCTCTGTACTACATTTACTTTCACATATTTGTATAAAAAAAACAACTTTGGAGTGGTGACGTCATGTCCTGACATGGCTGCCTGAACAAGAAGTTCTGCATACCCCTTCATCAATATAAGCTCAATCCCAGCCAAATCGGAGGATTTCGAGGCTTACTTTACCTGTAATCTCTCTCTTAACTTCTTCTGCAAAATGGGTGGAAGTGATATTCAACATGCGCTGCGTAAATCGCTGAAAGATTTTGCTTATCATTCGCAGCCACGAGCTGCCAAGATGGCGTCCCAGTCAGACCACTTGGATAAATGCAGAAGAGCAAACTGCCTCGTGTGCTCAAACAATGGCACAGGAGGCTTAGGAGAATCCCCTTTCAGAATTTCCTGAAATATTACAGGAAATTCGTTCTGACATTAAAGTGGTCGGTGAGGAGCTCTCAGCGCTAGCAGCTGATTTGCACTGAGAAATTTCAGAGCTGGGCCATCACATAAAGGATACGGAAACCCGCATTGATGAACGTCAGAAAGCCTTGGTATCCCTGGAAACTACTATAGTGGAACACCAGCATATTCTCCTCCTGGACAAGGTTGAAGACCTGGAAAATCATGGCTATCAGGCCAACATACGCATCTGGGAGCTACCTGAGCAGGCATAATATATTAATTGTGAGCTGGAGATTCAGCTGATAGCGAGTATGTTTCTATCTTCGGAGGAGCAAGCAGTACTTCTGGAGATTTTAAAAATAGAACAGGCCCTTAGAGTGGCAACTCGACCGAGAGCCAATGTGCCATGAGATATTATAGCCTGTTTTGTAGACTATAAAATTAAAGAACAGGTGCTGGCTAAGGCTTGGAGTTCCGCCTCACTGAAATGGGATACATTCCCAATAGAACTTTATCAAGATCTGGCAGCAACAACTCTGAAGAGGCACTCTGAGTTTTGACTCTTCACTAAACACCTTCAAGAGAAAGAGATAAAATACTGATGGCAACATCCTTTTGCCCTGTACTTCTATTTGGAAGGGAAGCTTCATTGGGTGTGCATGCTAGAGACCTGAGCGATTTTGCCTGAGGTGGATCCTCCATCATCTCCGCTACAGGGCCAAGCACCTTGGACCAAGGCCTTAGTGGTACATTCATCACGTTCCCAATGGCAAAGAGTCATGCGAGGCAAGGGTCGCCTCACTCGCCAACATTCTGGGCTCAAATAATACCTCTGAATGCTAATTGACTCTCTCCTCTGGCTAACTCATGGAGATTTACAGATTTATTGAGATTCACTATCTCTGCATATCTTATTTTGTCTTGAAATGTTACTCTAGTTATCATGATGGAAAGGTTGATGTTTTGCCATTATTTGTTTTTCTTTTGTAAATTGAAAGTCTGGGATTGTCTGTTGTAATTATGCAAGTTTGTGATATGTCTTACATGGGGTATATTCTCTTGCTGCCGTTCTCTTTGTTTCAATGAGGCTGTTATGGCTCGCCTTCTGGTCTTTAGGGGCTTGGGGGTGGGAGGGGGGATACGGGATGGGTGCGGGACTGGTTGAGCTGTTATCGAGATTTGAAGTTGTTCTTGGGGCATGTGAATGTATATAAGTTGGAACTTATACTATGCTGTTTATTTCTTTTTTAAATCGCTGTCTTTAGTGAATTTTATGTCTCTTAATGTACAAGGCCTTAATACACCCATCAAACGCAAATTGCTGTATAAGGAGGTGAAACGGTTGGAGGCTGATATATTATTTATACAAGAGACCCGTCTGCTTACAAAATATGAGTACTTGCTTACTCATAGTCATTATTGAATGTCAGCAGGGGTGGGAATTCTTTTAAAGGGACATCCTTGGAATGTTCACAAAAGTATCCTCGATAAAGAGGGTTGGTATATTTTGCTAATAATAGACCTAGGGGGGTTCTTTATACTTTGTTGAATATATATGCTCCCAATCAAGCACAACGTGATTTCTTTGCACAGATATCCTCCCTGTTGACCAAACATATAGAAGGGGAGTTGCTGATAGGTGGGGACTTTGTTCTCAGGTAGAGGGTATTCATGCAGAATATTTAGCTTATTATCAGCAACTCTATATACCAGAATGGAAGATATTCACGCCTTCTTAGAGGGGGTGGATTTACCTGTTTTATCCCCCTCGGAGCAGGATATGATGTCGGCCCCAGAAGAAGATAATACTGCTAATGCAGTCTCTTATGCTAAAACTGATAAGGTGATATTTCAGAGATTTGTTGTTCGGTGGGGGCTGGTGGATTTGTGGCGGGTTACACACAGGATAGAGTGGGACTGTACTTATTAATCCGCAGTATATGACTTGTATTCTTGAATAGATTTATAGCTGGGAGATGCCTCGGTTTATGTATGTACTTGGTCAGATCATGCCCCTATAATTTGCTTTCTGAGGACATGGGGAATCCACCCCCTATAGCGGGTGGAAATTTCCTGACAATTTATAAGATGAACCAACAGCTTGAAGGGGAGCTGCAGGAATTTCTCAAACTTATGATACCCCTGAGACATCTCCATGGGTACTGTGAAAAAGTTTAAAAGTGGTTCTACGGGGAATAATTTTCTCTTTACAGGCTTATATTTTTAAGTCCACTAAACAAAGTCTGATCTTAGACAACTTATACAACATCTGGAAGGCTTAAATATAAAGCAGCAGGCCACCCCAATGCAACTTGCAGCATTGCATAAAGATCAACTGAAGCTTTCCTCGTTAATATTATACAAGAGCAAACGCAACGGACACAGCAAGAATATTATGAATTTAATAATAGGGCTAGCCGGGTCTTAGCATATAAATTGAAATAGGTGACACAACATAAATCTATTAGCTCTTTGATGACTAGAAATGGGCAGCTTTGTTCTCAGGTGGAGGGTATTCATGCGGAATTTTTAGCTTATTATCAGCAACTCTATATATCCAAGGGGACTCCCTCAGTGGAAGATATTCACTCCATCTTTGGGGAGGGGAGGGATTTACCTGTTTTATCCTCCTCGGAGCAAGATATGATGTCAGCCGCCATTACAGTTGATTAAATTATTTGGGCGATTAAGAGCTTGCCCAATGGAAAAACCCAAGGTTTAGATGGTTATAGTAATTGTTTCTACAAATGCTTTAAGAAAATGCTGGCCCCAACATTAGTTAGAGTATATAACTCTATAGATGAGGATACGACCTTGCCACTTTCTTGGAGAATGGCAGGAGTTACAGTGTTACTCAAGGCGAATAAAGATTCGCCTTATTGGGCTATTGTATTCAATAGAACGCATGCTCAGGGCGACTCAGTGGTGCTGTTGTCATTAGATGTGGAGAAGGCCTTTGATTGGGTCCTCCGGCCCTATCTGTTTGAGATTTTGTGAACAATAGGGATATCAGGGCCTTGTCTGCATTGTATCCAGGCTTCATATAGACATCAATTAGCCCAGATAAAAATAAATGGTGCCCATACATCCTCATTTGAGTTATTTCAGGGTAGTCGACAGGGATGTGCTCTCTCGCTGCTACCTTTTGCTCTCTCAATGGAGCCTTTAGCCCACCTGATACGTGCTTCCCCATTTATTAGAGGGATCCAGATTGCAGGTCATGACACTAGAATTATGTTACTTGCTGCTGCTGCTGCTGCTGCTGTTCTTCTTCTTACATTAGTTAATCCACAAGTTTCACTATCGGCTATCATGATTATTTTATATTCTCATAGTAAAGTTTTGGGGTTCAAAATTAATCTCCAGAAATGTGAAATCCTATCTATTGGAGTTTCTCTGGCACTAGCAACCTCCCTGCAGTCAAATGTTTCCAATTCAATGGGCCCAGAGGTCTATTAGATATCTGGGGGTCAATTTGGCTCCTACTTTAGTTGAGATGTATCAATTAAACTTTCCACCTAAGCTGCGAGAACTGATGGTAGAATTGGATAGATGGGATGGCCTACAGTTGTCATGGGTGGGGCAGATAGCAGCTGTTAAGATGACTTTACTGTCTAAATTGCTTTATTTATTCATGGCCCTGCCTATAACTATCCCAAAATCATTTTTTCGATCCCTCATAAGAAAATGTTTTGCTTTTATTTGGCGTAAAAGACCTCCGTGGGTGAACTGGAAAGTCTTTTATCAGTCTAGGAAAGACGGGGGAATGGGAGTACCTAATTTTGAGTTTTATTACACTGCAGCTCTTCTTCAAACCACGGCAACATGTCAAAGGGGGGACCTCAAACCATGGGTACATATTGATCAAAAATTAGCGGGGGTACTCTTCTCTGGGCCCTCCCTTGGCTCCCCTTGCGCATACTTTCGGCCATAGTGGGCGGCCAGACCAGCATTTCCCTGGAGGTCTGGATTTGCTGTACAACTCAAATGTTTCCAGATCACCAATACTATTTAACTACTCCTACCCTATATGCCTCGGGGTTTGTCCCTGGCACGCTTGACCCTGCATATCGGCGTTGGGCTGCTTCATCTCTTTGCACAGTAGGTCAGGTATGGGAGGAAAGGGAATTTATTTCCTTTGCTGATTTAAAAGGTGAATATGGATTATTGGATAGGGATGCCTACCAATATAAGTTGAAAGATTTTAACACTCGCAGAGCCAAGACTGAGCTGACATTAGCTGAAATGGATGGAGTGTGCACTACGCTCTGGTACAGGGAGGGGTGGGATCTCTAGAATGTATCAAGCATTGCTACACAGGGATCAAATGATAATCCCTTTTCAGGCTAGGTGGGAATCTATGCTACTTTCTCATTATGAACAACCACAATGGATGAAAATACTTGTTTAAAATTTAAGTGGCTACCCCCTTGGTAGAAAATGAGAAAATGGGTACAAGAGGTTCTATCAGTGGTATTTCACACCTCAAAAATTGTTAGATATTTAAAACGGGGTCGGAGAGCTGCTGGCGACAATGTGGGGGAGTGAGTACTTTTTACCACAAATGGTGGACCTGCTCTAAAGTTCAGGCTTTTTGGTCTGCTCTGCATACTCAGCTTCTATGATTTCTACCGGGGCTTTCCTCATTATAACCGGCTAGCCTCTTGTTCAATTTCTGAACAGCTGGTATTAAGAAAGAACTTCAACTTTTGATTCATATTTATAGTGCTGCTCGGATTTTGGTGGCAAAACTTTGGAAACAGATTTCCCTACCATCAGTGGACAGTGTATTTAACAAGGTGGACTATTGTTGTTTAATGTCTAAGCTTACAGTTAAAACATATGGGCGCCTTATTCAATATCACAAAATCTGGGATGCTTATTTGCCATGGTGAGGATCTTTGACATAGTCGATATAACGTTCTTCATGGACTGTATTTGAGATGCATCATGACTCCTGGAACATTTGCGGTCCTGTAGGGACGGGAGGTAGGTGGGATCCTTCAGGGTTGGTATATTGTATTGCTTGTTTTTCTTATTTATTGCAATTGTAAACGAGCTGTTTTTGTGCTGTTGGAAATTAAGAAAAAAAAAAGAAAAAACAACTTCCACAGTCAGCCTTTTATCACCGCTTTACAAAAAGAATTGACAATATGTGGGTAATAAAATATATCCTCAAAGTACCAATGAACAGAATTAATTAGGCATCACAAAACAGAGACCAGGCCTGTAGAATTCTGATCGTCCCTGGAATAAGATGTACTTATATGAACACTGGCTACGGACTTGCCCTTTGGGGAGGAAAACAGTAGGGGGGAAGCGCTCAGGCTCAGACACTGAGAGGAAGTGGATACCAGTGATGTGTATCCAACTGAAATGACATGAGAAATGTCAACACTTCCCATGTCATTTTTACCTTAGATCAACAGGGATCCCCCCCCCCCCCCCCCTAAATCTTGGGAGGAGGTCCCTGTGCTGTCATAGGATGCACTATTGCTCAAACAGCACACCATATTGTTCAATAATGAATACTATGTATCACTAGGCCCCTTTTGACAACACTTCACCTGAAATGAAAAAAGAAATTTAACTCACAAACCTGAATAAAATGAATAATGCTGCAAATGGCATGTGAAAGAAAATGAAAACTTTTGGACAGCACACTACTAATACAGACAGCTGTAAAAACAGGTTAGATTCCTGAGACAAGTTATTTTTTACATTTATTTTCAACATGAATACTATACGTTCTGACTCAGGCATGTCTGTGACTCAGTGGGCAGAAACATGGCAAAGTGTCTCTTAGGGGGAAGGATATGTGAGTATATGGGCAATTTTTCCAAATGGGCAAGTTTTGCGCATACTATGACAGGAATGAACCTCACTCCGAAGACAGGACTATTATGGGATGGCTGATGGCATATTGTGCAGGTTTCTGGGTGGGATGATGTCTTATGTACGTGTTTGCGGGTATGTCCTGCAGATATATGGTCTGTGTGGGGAGATGTTGGGAGTAGCTGGGGTCTATCATCTGATGGTTGGTGGGGCAGGTGAGGAGTTCAGGGGGTATCTTATAGGAGTGTCAGGTTGCTTGAGGGTATGCTGGGGTGTGGAGGTGTCGGAGATATGTTTCAGCGTTCTCACTGTTCTTTTCCCTCCCACACTCTTTCCCCACTCCTACTCCCTCTGCCCCATGAATTGTCCTTCACTCCCTACCCCTCCTGTCCTGTAAGAATGGATGGACAGACAAACATGGGGACAGACTCACCCTAACAAGTCCTACTGCCAGAGCAAAATGCATCTTAAAAAGAAAACTAAACAGAAAGTAAAATATTAGACAGGTTACCTTTTCAAAGTTTCCTTTCAGTATATCTATCCTGGCAGCATAAAACAAAATTATTGAACCCTATAGAAAAAAAGAGAAAATGGGCAAAATAAATATTCTCCAGCACAATGTCAGGTTTATATTGTTTATCTTTTTTGCATTCATTGTAACAGATATTCAGTATACATACATTAGGGAACTTCTTGAGGTAGGGTTGAATGAGCATTTCTGCTTCCTTAAGATTAGATTCTCCAGTACCTGAAAATAAACAAACAAACAAAAAAAAGATTACCTCAGACGCACATGCAGGATGACACACACAGAAGTGCTAAGTAAAAACAGAAATAAAAATAAACACAGGCATCCAGTCCCCCGCTTCAATAATTTATCAAGTTTAATGTTACCACAGAGCATCTATGTGTGTTTAGTGCCTGATGAAGACTCATGATTGAAGTTTGAACGGCTGGAACAGTTAATGTTGAAAATACTGGGACCCAAGTTCTATCTGGTTTCCTGGTAACTGAAGCACCCTTCTTCTCCTCTGGGCTCCCTCTTTTACCTTTTTTTTTTAAGGCCAATTAGGATCCCTGGAACACTAGAAAATGACCATTTGAAAACAAAGGGGTTGATATTCAAAGCGATTTAACCGGCCAGAAGCAGCTCCTGACTGGTTAAATCGCCTGTTCTGGAATAACTGCTAATTTTCAGTAGTTAGTCCAACTAGTTATTGATGCTGAAAATAACCAGTTAGTGCCACTGAAAATAACCAGTTAGTGCCAAACTGAAATCAGATATTTTGGGAGTGTTCCGGGAGACGAAGTTGACACTTGGTCGGTTAAGTGCCAATATTCAGGTTAACCACGCTCTCATTACCTCTCGCCTTGACTACTGCAACTTACTCCTCACCGGCCTCCCACTTAGCCACCTATCCCCCCCTTCAATCCGTTCTGAACGCTGCTGCACATCTTATATTCCACCAGAACCGATATACTCATATCACCCCTCTCCTCAAGTCACTTCACTGGCTTCCGATCAGTTACCGCATACAATTCAAGCTTCTCCTCCTTACCTACAAATGCACCCGGTCTGCGGCTCCTCACTACCACTCTACCCTCATCTCCCTCTATGTTCCCGCCCGTAACCTCCGCTCACAGGACAAATCCCTCCTTTCAGTACCCTTCTCCACCACTGCCAACTCCAGGCTCCGCTCATTCTGCCTTGCCTCACCCTATGCCTGGAACAATCTTCCTCAACCCCTACACCAAGCCCCCTCCCTACCCATCTTCAAATCTCTGCTTAAAACTCACCTCTTCAATGCTGCTTTCGGCACCTAACCTTTCGAGAAATATAGTATGCCCTATCAGATCGACTCTACACTTGTCTTTTAGATTGTATACTTGTCTCTAGATTTACACCTGTCTTTTAGATTGTACACTTGTCTTTAGAATGTACACCTGTCTTTTAGATTGTAAGCTCCTTGAGCAGGGACTGTCCTTCCATGTTAAAATTGTACAGTGCTGCGTAACCCTAGTAGCGCTTTAGAAATGTTAAGTAGTAGTAGTAGTAACACATGAAAGTCTGTCCTATCTTTGGGGCCCTTTTACTATGCCACGGTAGGGCTAAAGTGCGGGTAGTGCATGCTAAATTGACACTACCGTCGGGGTACCGCAAGCACCCTGAAGTAGTTTCAAAGTTAGTGCTCGTTGTTTCCCGCGGTAGAAAAACTTTTCTGTTTTCTACTGCAGGGGGTGTTCCCGGCGGTAATTGGCAGCACGGCCACATTAACGCGTGCTGTCTGATTACCAAAGGAGTAGCACGTGAGCCCTTTCCACCAAGTAAATAGGTGGCGTTAAGGGCTAAGGCAGTAAACAGACACGTGCTACTTTTAATATTAGCGCACAGCCATTTAACTCATCATTAAAAAAAGGCCTCTTTACCTGCCATGGTAAAAAATGGCACAGTGCACGCTAATTTCACTCGTCCAAACTAGCACAGAACACTTTTTACTGCAGCTTAGTAAAAGGGCCCCTTTAGGCAGTAACCCATAGCCGGTTAAATGCTGAATACCGCACCTAACTGGCTATGCGTTAGCCTGTTATGGAAACAGGAAAATTCAATAGTGGAGCCTGGATGTGGTCCGGCACTGAATTTCTGGGTTTAACACCGGTGGCAGTCAGCAAAATGCTGATCGCCACCGGCTGAATATCGAGCCCATAATGCTTTGGGAATATGTGCAAATGTGATAGTGATTTGTGTCTGAACTGTGCAGAGTCAGGTATGATAATTCCCAGCAGCTTTTATGGTTAAGTTCACCTTATAATACCACAGGGAATGTCTCTGGTTCCCCTGCCACCTCCTGTTTCACAGAATGGAGGATCTGAGTAACACTGTAAAAACACGCCCCTTCCAGGTCCCATGAGGGCCATTTGTGGGAACCACTTTGTACTTCTTTTCTTAAAATCACAGGGTCACCAAACAGAGAACTGAACTGCATCCTTCCTGCATCTCAAATGCCCGATGCATCACTTAGGTACAAATGATCAGAAGCCCTGCACTGTTCCAAACAGCGCTCTAAAATTAGCACTGGAACAGAGCGGGGCATTAATGCCCCTATGATTAGAGCTAATAGCATACAAATGTAGGCATGCTATTAATTCTGATCATAGGGGTACTTCTGCAGGAGGATTGTGCCTGGGCATGCGCCCAAGGCACAATCCTCCTGCAGAAGTTGTCTGACAGCTCTGGGCTGTCAAGAAAAAAAAGCCCTGCCCTGTCAAACCTAAGCCCACCCTCCCAAACACAAGACCTGGAGGTCCAGTGGAACTCTAGGACCCCCTTCCCCCCACCGTACAAACACTAAAAAAGACCCTGGTAGTCCAGTGGGACTGCTAGCTCCCACCCCCAACACTATAAAGACCTCTAAGCCCTCCACACCCACACCAGCACTGCCCCCCCCCCCCGCAGCCTACTTCATAGTTGGAGGAAGGAGGGACTAGCACTCACTCCTTCCTCTGCGGGTGTCTCCTCAAAATGGCAGCGCCATGCCCGTTGCATCCTGGGATGCGCTAGGCAGGGCTTAACTCATACAAGGTAGGCAGGGGGGGTACAGGTGCGGGTGTGAAGGGCTAGCAGTTCCACTGGACCAACAGGGTCTTTTTAGTGTTGGAGGTGGGGGGGCCTGGAGGTCCACTGGACCTCCAGGCCTTGTGTTTGGGGTGGCAGGCTTAGGTTTGACATGTCCGGGTGAAAATCCTGGACCTGTCAAACCTCTTCTGTTGGTCTCCCCCATTCCTCCCTTGCTGGAAAACCCTAACGCCATTTCCAAGCTGGTGTAGGGTTTGCAGCGGGAGCAGCAGCCTTGTTTGGCGCACTGCCCACTGATCCTAAGGGAAGAATGTGGGAGACTCTCGTTTGCATGCAATTAGTGATCAGAGCGGCTCTGATCCTGGGGCGCAGGCAAACGTGGGCGCTAGTCTGGCGGTAAAGGCCTCTAGTGCCCCTGTCTGCTTTAGATCATCTGGCCTTAATGAACATAAAACATCTGTCAGAACACCGATTTCAGCAACAACAGTTTCCATCTTGCTGGAACCAGATGCTACATTTCGTACAGATATTTATAACAGTGTTGAATTGCCCCAGAAGCGGGTGTGCAAAGGTTCTGCTCTTGAAAATAAATTCCAGGACTTCTCTCTCGAAATGTCTGCATCTATTTACATGGGCTGCTGAGGATTTCAGCTAACTAACCTTCAGAACAAAAAAGACAACCAAGCGTAAATTCAAGTGCAGTGCTTAGAGTGCAGACACTACTTTGATTCACTTGGCCATCCCTTACTCTTTTTGGTAATGGCACTGCCACCAAAGAAACCATTTGTGTGTGCATTGAATGCGTTTCAGAAATAATAATCTCGCAATGAATAAAGCGAAAAGGTAATGCGCTATAGGGGTTTGCAAGCATCTTACTTTTTACACCATTCCACCAAATTTTAGGATATTTTACAATCCAAAAGAGAATTGCTTCAATTAAAAATGAGATATTTCAGACTATGAAAGAAGCATATGGAAAGCAGCTCTAGCACACTGAAGGGTCTTCTTACCGAGAATTAAACAGACATATGTATGGTATAGCAGCAGGGTCAGCGCACACAGTGTCGCTCTTAAACTGGTACCAGCCGCACCTTCCCTTAGCTGAAAAAGGCCCAGGTCCTGTGAGGGATCCAAACAACACAAACTACATAGTACATCAAGGTGGTATCTTAAAACACTAGGGCAACATACAAAAGCAGTGTCGTATACAGCCTGGTGCTGCATTCAACTTTACCTTCTGTTACCTCATGCTGGCACAGACAGGACTTACAAAGCAACTGAGAAAGCAGCAAGGTCTCATCCACTAGCTGACTACATGAAAGCAGGAGTGAGGCAAATGAAATTTATCTCTTCTGAACTTGTTTAACCTTCATTGACATCTGGGCTTTCAGGGCATCTGGAGCCTGCTCCCAATGCCTCTTGCATACAGTTATGACAGGACAGGACCACAGGTTGAGACAAAGGCCGGTGGAAAAGGAGTCCTTTGGCTGAGACACAGTGACTGCATCTCCTTTCATAGCTTGCTCCATTTATACCTCTAGACCAGACCCTCAGGACTGCAGTCAGGGCCTCTTCCAGTCTAATGAGCAGGCTTAACGCCTGGGATTAAAACCTATGGCCTACATATGATAGCAGCATTATTAAGGCAGAGGCTAGGCTCCAGGTTTGTTTATATTTTTGGAATCTTGAAGCTGCTCAAATGGAACCAGCACTAGGATCCAGCCCCTCTAACAGCTGTTCAGACATTTTCCCCCTATTTTGTGGTTCCATTCAAGCTCTCTAAACTCAGTCATAAAAGCAAAAACCCTCAACTGGGGCCATGCTCTAGGCTAGGGCTTCTTATAGAACAGTACAATCTTGGGCCCTATATCCGGCCACTAGGTGGCACCATTGTGTGATGACTGGAAAAACTAGCTTCAGCCAACCCAGGGAGTACAAGACCTACCTGAGCAGGGCTGTTGTTAAACACACTGTGACCCTGGGTAGAAATTTGGAAGGGGGCCCAAAGCCCACTAAGCAGGCTGTACCTGCAGGTTTAGGCAGGCTGGAGCTCTCTATAGCATGGGTATCCGGAACAACTGTCTTGTTTGCACCCCTCACTAACACCGGCCCTGGACCTCAGAATCAAATCCTAGACTCAGACATGGCAGTGTACAGCATAGAAATTTTAAAAACTACGAGGGGCACTGGCATTAACACTTCTACGTTTGCAAAAACCTACTCTGACGTTAATGGCCACATAGCGAGTTTTACAGTTAATGCTAAGGATGACATTTCCAATCACACATCAACTCTTTATAATAGGGTAGTCTCCAGTAAGAGATATCAGTTACTGACTCAGTTGGGAGGGAGCATTTTTAGGTGTCATAAAAAAGCAAGCTACTGAACACACAGCAAGAAAATACACTTAGTACCCTATTGCCTGAAAAGCCAATGAATTCTAGCAATCGAAGAATTCTTGCTGGTAAAAGGGACAGCATCTGAAACCAATAAAGAAAAGGAATGTTATTAGATAAAACATACAAATTTTACAAATGTTACATCCAGTCACCCTGATGAAGAGAGGGAGACTCTTAAAAACTAGTCACTGGTATATGAAGGGCCCTGTTTACTAAGCCGTACTGTAGGAGCGCTAGCATGTTAGCACGTGCTAACGCTAGAGACACCCTAGCGCGCCTTAGTAAACAGCACCCTAAGTTACTGAAACAATACGGTTATCACCTACAAACTTGCTTAAAACCAAACCAGAAATGTTGAAGTGATTTTGCTGAGTGATTTCAGCACTTGCTGAATGGAACCTCACTGCAGGTTTGGTAGACATTGGTTTATGCCAGGTCTCAGAAAGTTGTTCAGTCATAGGCAAGATTTTTTGCTTTTCTACTTTTTCCCCTAAGTCTGTTTAAGGGGCAGCTGCCTGCTGTACAAAAGGAATCAAAAAGTTTTTACTTTGGAGGAATACATTTATGAGTTTCTTGAGTAACTGTAAGCAAGTCTCAAGATGATGCCCTCCACCAGGTATTTTTCTTTTAATTATAAGTACAGTTTTAACTAATCACATGCATTCACACATGTGCACTTTCTCTTCTCTTTCTGTAGGGATAACTTCATAAATGCTGCTCCACATTGCAAACCCCTTCCCTTGCCAAACTAATAAATCAAAAAACCTCATCCACATCATCCTCTGAAAAAAAAAATAACTACAAAACCCATTACTTTTTTTACATTCCAGAAAAAAAGCAAATCCTTACCAAGTTGAAAGTGCCTATTCCAAGTTTGACGCCTCCTTCAAACTGATGGTATGTTTCAGGTTTCTTCTTGTTGACCAATGTTCCTTTCAAAATGTGGTGACATTCTCTAATGAGGTGGAAAGTAAGTTAAGACCAGAAAACTATCTCTTTATACTATAAACAGAAATAGCACATAATACGATAAAAATAACGTTACCATTTGCAATCACATACTTGTATATTTGGTAGCTTGTCCTGATTTTGATCCCGCCTTTGATAAAGTTGATCATATTTTCATCCTGAAAGAAATCCAATGCACTTGTGTTACAGAAAAATGTACAAGGGCTGTTTCTCCTTAAAACACGGACGTGCACTTCAGCGATCAGTGAAATTCTTCACTTTTCTCTCAGCAGCTCCAGCACACACTTATTCTGGATATAAATCCATCATTACTTTGTGACAGAAATCATAACTAGCATTTTCCCCTAGAAAAGTCTCAAAAGAGCTTCTCCCTATTTCAGGAAATAAAAACTTGGTCTTGAATGCAACTTAAGACATGACAACATTAATGCAGCCAGTATAGAAGCATACATCATGGAAATACATTCATCCAAAAGAATAACAGGAAAGTCAAACTGCAAACAACCTGTAATTAATATACCTATACATGGAAAATAGGTGACATCATCTAGTCAATTGCAACTGTGTTATCTTGTTACAAGTGCTTTCCACTCAAATCGTTATCTATAGATCATCTTTATTTTACTTCACCAAAATCTTCAAATTTTTGTTATTACTTTTCCTAATTTAATAACTAGTACACTTCAATCTAAAATAAACTAATATTATAATATAACATAATAATAATGTAACAACTATAATAATATAATAACAAAATAATAAGGGAACTGATTTTACCAGATTCAACATTTATTCTATACCATTTATTCAATGGTAATTCTATACCAGCATGCTTTGGAAAAGGAAGGGATCATATATGTACTGGGCTTCAATCAACAATGCCACCACATAGAACAAGCTGCATAGTCTCACACGAAACCCCCCTAATACTGCTACAGGACAGTCCAGCAGCCAAAACTGTTTTTATCATGATTTCTTGGGACATGGTCCAGCTAGCATCTATACTCTTTACCTGAACTAATGAGCCAAATATTTCAAAGCACAGAATCACTATTTAAAATAAGAGCATAGCTCATCAGGAACAGTTTCAGCACATCGTGGCTTTATTTTCCAGTACCAGTAAAGGAAGGGAAATGGTAACTTTGCTAGTTAAAAAAATTAAATTAATTACAGAACTACCATCCATGCATGTATTAAGATGAAAAGCAAAACTGATTCAGCCTGTCTATCTCCTCAGAGTTCTTTTATAACCTAGCACGATACTTCTCAACCCTCTCCCAGGGTCATAGCTAGCAAATCGGGTTTTCAGGATTACACAATCAATATACATAAGATAAATTTGTATGTAACGGGTTTCCAGTATATTATCTGGCTCAAACACATTCAGAGCACGGTTTTTTAGTTGTGCCTAGTTAATGTGTGCTGTCTTGTGCCTATTTTATAAAATGAATCACGTCTACTTGATTTTATTAAATACTAGTGCAAGTGTGAAAGAACTTGTGTTCATGAAATGTCGAGGGCTAGTGTAAATGTTAGCTTGTACATGCGGATTCTGCCCATGCTCTACCCAAACTCTGCCCCCTGTGCACGTCCACATGTTATAACGGGTCATTTACGCATTTAACTGGTCACTTACCTGCAGAAATGCATTTATTTATTAGGATTTATTTACCGCCAATTACAGCAGTAAAAATATTCAAACTAAAATACAAAGCATGGCATAGAGGGGCATAATCAAACCGGGGAGTCCATCTCTAAGGACGTTCCGGCAAAGGGGGGGGGAACCCGTATTATCGAAACAAGATGGACGTCCATCTTTCGTTTCGATAATACGGTCAGGGACAACCAAATCTCAACATTTAGGTCAACCTTAGAGATGGTCGTCCCTGGTTTTCGGCCATAATGGAAACCGAGGACACCCATCTCAAAAACGACCAAATCCAAGCCCTTTAGTCGTGGGAGGAGCCAGCATTAGTAGTGCACTGGTCCTTCTCACATGCCAGGACACCAACCGGACACCCTAGGGGGCACTGCAGTGGACTTCAGAAAAAGCTCCCAGGTACATAGCTCCCTTATCTTGGGTGCTGAGCCCCCCAACCCCCCCTAAAACCCACTCCCCACAACTATACACCACTACCATAGCCCTTAGGAATGAAGGGGGGCACCTACATGTGGGTACAGTGGGTTTCGGGTGGGTTTTGGAGGGCTCACATTTACCACCACAAGTGTAACAGGTGAGGGGGGGATGGGCCTGGGGCCACCTGCCTGAAGTGCACTGCACCCACTAAATCTGCTCCAGGGACCTGCACACTGCTGTGATGGAGCTGGGTATGACATTTGAGGCTGGCATAGAGGCTGGAAAAAATGTTTTTTAATTTTTTTTTTTTAGGAGGGGAGGGGGTTGGTGACACTGGGGAAGTAAGGGGAGGTCATCCCTGATTCCCTCCGGTGGTCATCTGGTCAGTTCGGGCACCTTTTCGAGGCTTGGTCATGAAAAAAAAGGGACCAAGTAAAGTCAACCAAATGCTCATGAGGGACGCCCTTCTTTTTTCCATTATCAGCCGAGGACGCCCATGTCCTAACCACGCCCGACCCACCTTCGGTACACTGCCGACACGCCCCCGTGAACTTTGGTCGTCCCTGCGAAGGAAAGCAGTTCAGGATGCAAAAAAAAATCGACTTTCGATTAAGCTGATTTGGGCGGCCTCGGGAGAAGGACACCCATCTCCCGATTTGTGTCGGAAGATGGGCGTCCTTCCCTTTCGAAAATAAGCCTGCTAGTATGCTACAGTACAATGTCAACTCAATACACAATAAAACGTTTTAATAGCATAGGGTGTGAGCAAACATAGAACATATAGATAGATGTGTAAGAAAATAAGGGACTAGTTAGAGATGCAAATGAGGTCAGAAAGGTGTCTGAACATATCTTAGCTAGAATAGGAGTAGATACTACAATGCTTGCATTTATGCCAATTCTTAGCACCTAAAACTAAGCCAACTCCTTATAAAATTACCCCTTAATAATAATAAGAAGAAGCAGAAGAATATTTATTAATAATTAGAAATAATAACAAAAAAGGAAAATAAGGTGATTATCTTTTTTATTGGACTAACAATACATTTTTGACACGCTTTTGAAAGCAGAACCTCCTTCTTCAGGTCATGTTTGAGCAAAAACGACAATATAAGAATACATAATTAAGTAAAACATGGAAGGAGTTGCGATGACAGTCTGGAGGGAAAGGCAGAGATCGGGGAGGAGGGGGGACAGAGTGAGAAACAGGGAGAGAGAGTTGGGTGATCAGAGGGTGACAAAGCAGTATAATTTTATGGTTCATAATCTCATAGGACGCCCAGATTCCTGTTAAGGTGGGTGTCAAGATATGTCATCATTTAAACTTCAAAGGTCTTACATTCCTGGATTGTTTGAAAGTTACCTCTTAGTGTTCTGACTGTAAAGCCATTGATGCACTGCCCAGATCTGGAAACATGTTCACCTTTATTTGCTTTGTGGTGTTTGATGTGGTACCATGTCAAATATCACAAAACAAATAACAGTGACAACTCTGTGGCTGAACATTTTTCAAAACCTTGGCAATATATCAATGACTAGGGGTCAGGCTGCCGAAGTAAACTTCACTGCCTTAGGAATTATAATTAATAAATCAGAAATTCACTCTTCTTCCACTGGTGGCTTCATCTCTTTCCACTTCAAGACTATTCTCCTACATGCCAGTATGCAGAGATACCCAGATTGCAGTGCCAGTAGATTTATTGGTATGCATAAATAGATTCAGAGGAGTTTTACTTTTGTAGACAATAAAGGTCACCTCTATCCAATATCTATGAGAACACTCATTTCGCCAAACCAAATTTAATTTTAAAAAATGCACCCACACTATATAAAACTTGAAGATCTAAGCCAACCAATTTTAAACATTCTATCTGCTGTTGTATTCATAGTAACATAGTAGATGACGGCAGAGAAAGACCTGTATGGTCCATCCAGTCTGCCCACAAGATAAAACTCATATGTGCTACTTTATGTGTATACCTGACCTTGATTTGTATCTGCCATTTTCAGGGCACAGACCGTAGAAGTCTGCCTGCCACTAGCCCTGCCTCCCACCACCGGCTCTGCCACCCAATCTCCGCTAACCTTCTGAGAATCCATTCCTTCTGAACAGGATTCCTTTATGTTTATCCCACGCATTTCTGAATTCCGTTACCGTTTTCATCTCCACCACCTCCCGCTGAAATGTTAACTGACACAAATCTTGGAGACAAAAGCAGGCTCTTCCAGTTTTCTATTATCATCAGCTGCTGGGCCATTTCTACTTTTTTGTCTCAGGGTCTTAAACTTTTACTGGTAGACCTGTACCTGTTTCTGGTAGGGGAGCAATTACAGCTCAGTTATCCACCCCATGATGTGACAGCGGCTGCTAAAATAATCCAGCTATACCAGGCTATTCAGTTGCTGGCTAGTAAGGAGGAGAAGCTTGCTTCATTACCTGTACAAAGGTCAGAGACGCTTTCTGCAGCAGACATTCAGCATAACATATCTCTGCATGCATTTCCTCTGTTAAAACAAGAGAAAGAAGCAAAATATAATATCTACATTATTTGTTGCAGATACAGTGCCATAATAATGCTCATGCTAGGTTAGTAGCTTCCACTTCTAAAATCACCACTAAAACACAGCAGAATAACAGTTCATTAATGTGAAATTTATAAGGTGAGAATTTGTGACATCAGATATGGCCAGGATAGGTGTCAAGAACGTGTCATCACTAATGCTGAAATTAGACATCAAGGCTCTAATTTAGAGACTGTGCATCATTAATGTTGTCCAATTTGAGGTAAAGTCCACAAACTTTTATCCTCTCTCTCCCCCCATCTGCTGGTATGGGTGGGAAACCTATGTGTCTGGACTGCTCTGGTGGGACGATAAGGAAGTTTAAGTTAGACTTCTAAGTGCCATCACCCCTGGAATGCCCTAAATCCTGCCCCTTTTCAGATGGATAATTTTGCTTAAATTTCTTTCTTTGAAATAAAAGTCCTATATGCGCCATTTGCATGGTTTAATCTATAGAATACTAGCAGAGAAGGGCGATGAAAATGATAAAGAGGATGGGATGACTTCCCTATGAGGAAAAGCTAAAGCGGCTAGGGCTCTTCAGCTTGGAGAAAAGGCGGCTGAGGGGAGATATGTTAAAGGTCTATAAAATAATGAGTGGAGTTGAACGGGTAGATGTGAAGCGTCCGTTCACACTTTCCAAAAATACTAGGACTAGGGGCATGCGATGAAGCTACAATGTACTAAATTTAAAACGAATCTGAGAAATTTTTCTTCACTCAACGTGTAATTAAACTCTGGAATTCGTTGCCAGAGAATGTGGTAAAGGCGGTTAGCTTAGTGGTGAATGCCCTAAGAGAAAGTACCTCCTCTCTCTCCCCAGGGCAGGAGGTAAGGCCAGAAAAATGGGAGTCTATACTCCCACCTGTTCACCCCATACCCCCTCTCTCTCCCTTCCCTGCTCACTTCTATGATGACAGGCAAAAACAAATAGCAGAGCAGAAGGAAGCTGTCTCGAAAAAAAAGTGTTCGCAGAAACAAAGGGCCACCAACAAATCGGGGTTAGGATATCCCTAACAAATATGCATAAGAGTTGATTTGCATGACTGCTACCTCCAATGTATGCAAATCTCACTCATGTATATTCATTAGTGATATCCAGAAAACTTGACCCATTGGTGACCCTTGAGGACTGGAAGTGAAGACCAAGGTCCTTATCCATTCTGCCAATCAAAGAGGAACGAGGACTGAGAGGGTTACTTGTTGAGCTATGTTGGAGCCTTATTTTACAAAGGCGCCTTTTGTAGTTAGTTTTGTATTTTTGGGAGACAAACACTATGGAACAGAATGGGCAAAAAGAGAGAGAGTGGCGGCATGGCTTATGTTCATAGGGGCCCTTTTACTAAAGGGTTGCCACATGGCCAACCGGAACCCCTGCCGGCCCAATGCGGGTGCTGGCAATAGTTCCACCCCCAGCGTATGCCATTTCCAGAGCTAGCAGAAATATTTAAAAAATATTTCCACAGGGGATTACCGAACCGGGTTAGCGTGGGAGTCCTTACTGCCACCTCAATGGGTGGCAGTAAGTGATCCCCTTGAAACAGCCATTTCATTTTTTGGCCTTTTTACCCGCTGCGGTAAAAGGGGCCCTGGCACATGGCAAAAATGGCTGTTGCCGCTAGCACAGGGCCCCTTTTATCGCAGTTTAGTAAAAGGGTTCCAAAATGAGGGCACCTTTCCTCACTTCACCACTCATTGACTAGAGCTGAGGAGGATTCCCCTTGAAACCTAGTACCTTGGAGGAGGGGGGGATCTATCTCATACCTTATCTCAGGCAGAAGACTGCCTTGAGCCACCCTGATAAAATGGCCAGGGCTGTGCCGATGCAATAAGCGGGGTAAGCGCCGCAGGGGAGCGCTATCCTCTGGGGGGCGCCACCGCTGCGTGCTTACTCTGCCCTCCCGCTCCCATGTAGGAACTACCCGCCCTCTTCTCCCCCCCCCCCCAAGATCCCGTTCCTTTTTTTTTCTTTTAAATTTACCTTCCTCCGGCAGCGCAGCATCAGTGAAGGAGGCGGCGCTCCCAGTCCCGACGTCAAGGATGACGTCAGAAGAAGGCGGGACAGTGAGCAGCGAACAAGGGAAGGCTAGAGACGTCGGGACTGGGAGCGCCGCCTCCTTCACTGACGCTGCGCTGCCGGAGGAAGGTAAATTTAAAAGAAAAAAAAAGGAACGGGATCTTTGGGGGGGGAGAAGAGGGCGGGCAGTTCCTACATGGGAGCGGGAGGGCAGGGGAGAGAGGGGAATCGCTGCCTTGGAGCCAGGCAGGTGCGGGGGGGGGGGGGGCGCCAACTGGTAGTCTGCAGGGGGGCGCCAGAGACCCTTGGCACGGCCCTGAAAATGGCCTATCCCTAAATCATACTAATGAGGTTTATGTTAATTCACTTTTTTCCTGTTGTTATTCTTGTACCTTTCTGTATTTGAATTTCACTTAATATTAATTTGGAAGTTTAGTTTTAAAAAAAGAACAAAACAAAGAGTAATAAAGCTGTGAAGATTTCACCCCTCCCGCTGAGTTTCTCAAATTTTGGCTGGCGTCTATTTCTTAATAAACAGATTACAGAAGTTCACTGAAATTTCAAATCACTTATCTGTTGAGCAAAAAAATTTTTTCTTTTTTTTATTAGTTTCACAAATCTAAATGGAAGCCATTGAATAACATTTATGATTGTAGGAAACCACTTGAGTGCTACATGAACACAAAAGCCTACATTAAATCAAGAACATTAACCAGAATGAACACGTTAACCAAATTTTGTTTTCTAATTTTAATCCTTAATGTAATATTACCAGTCTCCTACCTTCAGAGAACTGTTCCCCCATCTGCCTAGTAACAAGGTTGGAGAGAGACTCGACCACCGAGTTTTTTTTTCTGAATCTAGAGAATGGGGATAAGAAAGCACACAGGAGGGAGATTTTAATTGAGAGCCTTCCTCTTCAGGGTTTCCAAAATCTATTACAATTAACTTTCATTTACTGGAAATCTATTTAGGAGGGAACAAGAAAACCTGAAATCAATACTGTCATTCTACCTAGTAGAAAACAACTTAATTTAAAGTGTGGAAATAAAAAAGCTTTATGACAAGGATGCTACTTCTCTGCTGATTTAGGAAAAGATATTGAATGCTAAGTTGCATTTTCTCTTAAACACATTTCACTGTACAAACGTCCCAAGGCTCATAGGGGTCCTTTTACCAAGCTGCAGGAAAAAAGGCCCTGCGGTAGCAGCGGGGGAGGTTTTTCAAGTACACCAGGGCCCTTTTTACTGCAGTGGGTAAAAAGCCCCAAAAACAAAATGGCCATGTGGTAAGAAAACTCTTACCGTGCGGCCAAGAAGCGGGAAGCCCTTACTGCCATCCACTGAGGTGGTAGTAATGGCTCCAGCAGTAATCGGGGAGCGTGCGGCAATGTGTGATTACCGCCGCACTAACCATTTTATGGGGGGTGGGGGGTTCCCCCGGAAATGGCACACGCTCGACCCGGAACTACCACCGGCGGCCACATTGGGCCAGCAATAGTCCTGAAATAGCAAGCAGTAAGCCCACATTGAGCTTACTGCAGCTCTGTAAAAGGGCCCTATAGTTCCAGCATACCCCTCACATTAGAGTTGTAGGCCGGGGAAAAGAAAAGAGGAAGCCTCTCTCTTCAGAAGCACTTCAATAATCTTCTTTCTTTAAAAACACAAAATATAAAACAAAAAAAACCAAAAAGGCACACAACTGCTTACAAAACAGTAGATAAAAAACAACAAAGCAGTGGAATCAAATGCATTTATTGGAACAATACCCGACGTGGCCACGTTTCGCCCTCAGGCTGCGTCAGGGGTATAAACTATAAAAACAAAACACAAGTATAAAAACATGTATAACCATACATATTAACAATGTCATAAGCATGATTCAACTAATAAAAGGCAATTATATAAAAAAGAGATTCAACATATATAAAACAATCCTTTAAGAGTTCTAAAAAAACATGTATATACATGATATCATCTGTAAAACAAAATATTTATAATTATCATTAAAATCATACATCACATAAAATTTTATCAGAACATCTACAATTACTCATATTGTTGCAGGAATTGAGATAGGAATTTGTGATACTTCAGGAGTCAGACAGCACACACCAGTATGAGAGAGAAATCTTCTTTATTTGCCAGCAAACAAAGCAGGACATCAGTTCTAGCTCTCTTCTCTTCTCTTAGCTCTTTGTGTCTTTCTCTCAGCTCTCTGTGTCTTTGTCTCAGCTGCTTCTCTTCTTATGCTGTCTTCTCCTTCTTCTGTCTGTTCCTTCTGTCCTTCTCTTTCTTCTGAGCTCCTTCTGACGTAAACTGCTTCTGCTCCCACTTAAATAGGGTCCTAAGCCCTCCTCCTAGCCTAGCCCCCTTTACTCCCAATTGGTTAAGAAACTGATTGGCTACCTTGCCTCAACCAATCATTACTTTTGAAATATCAGTTACATAGGTTCCAGACATCCTAAACTGACCTGTGACCTGGGGCCCCTCATGCCAGACATTTGGTCTCCAGTCTCTTACATTTCTCATTATGATTGATGTCTCATCTATAGCTTAAACTGGATTCCCTTTGAGACTAAGAGGCCCCATCTAACATTGGTTATTCTCATATTCCTAATCAGCTTCATACTACCTACTAACTAAACTCTGGCATTCATTAAAGAGGTCAAAAGTCAGTCTTACTTAATAGCATACATATCAGGCTATTACTTCCAGGAGGCCAGTCCTACACTTAGCTATAATTAATCAAGGAGAAGAGAGCTGACTAGCCCTGACCTCGTTCACCTTTCAGCTTCCTTCACAAAACTAGCTAAGACCACAGAAAACTCAAAACATATGTTGGCCTCTCCACAACAGACAAAGAGTAACATTAGATTTAAAAAAGTATTCTACATTTAACTACACAGAGTAAACATATTCTAAAATAAGCATTCTTATAAGACATATCTAAACATCAGGAATATCTAGAATTATTTAGAATCTAACTATTTCCTTATAACAAAATCTACATATCAAGAACTTCTGAAATAGTATTTCAGCCTTTTAAACTTCAGCATGTCTGGCTCATTCCTTTGTTCATTCATAATAGTTTACAGCTGTGCCAGCATTTAGCAATCCATCCCTCACAAGGGTCTTTCTGACCTTTCTGACCCAGCCCGGCAAGACTTTCAAATAATATGAACCATCTGGCATACCTTCACTTCAGTTGCAAAGTAAAAAGTTAGAATTCTAACTTCAAGCTTTTAACAGAATTAACCCTTCATATGATTTCTTATATATATAATTATTCTTTGCTCATGGCTGCCTCATTCCCCCCTTTGAGACTAAAATCAGCTTATGCAGAGATAAGTCTCACAACTCAAACTCTGGAGATTATAGTGATCCTAATTAGGAATAGACTTGTGAATCACCATTACCCTACTTGTTAAGGTCCGACGGCATACTGCCGAAGCACATGAGGCCAGGAAACAAAACAAAAACCCTGCTAAAACTAAGACTATTAGGGAAATGAACAAGGGACGTATCCAGGAGGTCAATGACCACCACCAGGAGGTAAGGTCTAATCCTCCTCGGTAATCCTCCACATTAAGGCTAGCCAACTGTAGGACTTTATCCATGGCATGCCTAACTACATGCGTCCTATTTATGACAATAGTACAGCACTCTGAAGAATTTAACACTGTGCAGAGACCACCCTGGGCTGCAAAGAGATAGTCAAGGCCCATACGGTTATATCTAGAAACTATACTTAATTCATTAATTTGATCCTGCAATGCATTGACTACCACGTTCAGCTCATGAACTAAAACATGGAGTAGGGATTGAAGTCTCCGGGTAGCCATACCTAGTTCAGTAATACCCGCTACCGGGCCTCCAATTGGAATCCAGGCCGTGGCAGAAAGGGCTACAAGTCTCTTTTTAGTCAGAGGATAAGTAGAATTAATATACTGGAGGGCTAATTCAATCGCCTCATCCTCTGTGGCAACGGAGGAGGGTAAGGACAAAGCCTCTCGCTTAGAGCGGTGCGGGAATAGTGGCTTAAGAGGAATAACTTTAGGAAAATAATTCAAGGTTACCAATACACAAAAATCATATGTGGAGGGAAGAATCATGTGGAGGACATTATCACAGAGCCAGTAATGACCAAGGAGAGGGCGACGAAAGTTCCCAATAAATGTAGGCACAGGATGGAGATTAGGATGCCCATAATGCGAGCCCCTATCCCAGGGGGAACGAAGAAGAAATGGAGACTTTGTACACCATAGGTGCCAATCCCCAATTGTAACAGACCGCTCATATGATGCAACCCCTTCATACCCCGGGGACTTATGAAAGTAGAAAATAGGATGGGACACTATAGTCTTCTCAGTAGTATAGTTAGGAGCCAGATAATCACCTTGGTCATAATCTACAGGTATGGTAGTAGGGCACATAGGAGTACCTGGAGAAACTACCCACACAGGTTCCTCCTTCTCTGGGAGAACATTAGTATAGTTACAGGGAATGGGAAGAACAGTTGAGATGCTTCTTGTTAAACAAAACACTCCAGAAGCTGGATAGGGAGACGTAAAAACTGGCCTTAGAGAAGAGTCAGAGGGGGAAGTAGCATTATAAAAGGACCACCAAGTATAATCCTGGCTCCAAGGGCCTGAACTCGAAAAGTAGGGAGGTATAAGAGCTGGGAGTTGCACAGGGACAGGAACAGCTGGGACATCTGTAGTATAAGGAGAAAATCGGGAACACACAATACAAGGGGAAGTAATCTTTGCCTGGCTAATTAGTTCCTGGACTGAGTGTAACCAAAGGTTGGAGCGAGTTGGGGTATTAGGAACAAGGAGGCAAGGAGTAGAAAACAACAAAAGCATCCAAACTACTAACATTTTCTTTCTTCCTAATCTAAAACAAATACAGCAAACTAATTAAGCAATAATATTTCGACAGTCTGTGCTAATCACAGATTACTCTAATATAGTGTTCTCAGTCTTTGAGTTCTTATACCAGTTGGGATAGACCCTCAACTGACAAGGATCAAGCTCTCAAATTCCAGGAAAGCCAGAATCCGGCAAGAAAGAGTCTCAGTATGAAGCCGAAGTTCAGCCGCTCCTGCAGTATGCAGTTGACCCTTCTTTTCAGCTAGTAGATTCTTTGGTTCGGGTCAGGCGCAACTTCAATGGCTCCGCTGGATCTCTTTCTGCTCTCCACTGTCTAGGCTCCGTCTGATCCGTGCTGGGCTCAGTCTGGTCAGCAGACTTAATTCGAGACCAATGGACCCATGGAGTTATCCCTGCGACCTTCACAGCTGCAGGGGTAGAAAGCAAAACAGTAAAAGGTCCTTTCCATCGGGGCCCCAGAGGCTGGAGCTTCCAGTCTTTCACCCAAACTCTATCCCCTGGCAGGAAGGAATGTACCTGAGCCTGGAAGGGGACAGGGTTTATTTCTCTCACATAAGACTGAAGCTCAGAAATTATCTTCCCCAAGAGGGCTACCTGCTCCTGCACCTGGGCAGACCCTAAAATCCCTATGTCTCCCTTAATTCCTTGTAAAATGGCTGGGGGCTTCCCATACACAATTTCAAAGGGAGAGAGGGCTGTTCCTTTAGTTGGGGTGCATCGGAGGCGGAAGAGGGCTAGTGGCAATGCCTGTGGCCATTTCAATTGGGTTTCCTGACAAATCTTTGCTAGGCTATTTTTCAAGGTTCTATTTGCTCGCTCAACCTGCCCTGAACTCTGGGGACGATAGGCACAATGCAATTTCCAGGTAATGCGCAATGCGCGGGACAGGGCCTGAAGTGTAGCTTCAACAAAGGCGGGACCATTATCTGAACCTATGGCAAGGGGCAGTCCATACCTGGGGATGACATCCCTAAGGAGAGCTCGAGCTACTTCTGTGGCTTTCTCAGTGACTGTAGGATATGCTTCCACCCACCCAGAAAAGGTACAGACCATGACTAAGAGGTATCGGAACCTACCACTCCTGGGCATTTCTGTGAAGTCTATAACTAGGGACTCAAAGGGTGTTAGTCCTCTAGACTGAACTCCTGGTGGAATACGGGGTCCCTGACGGGCATTATTCTGGGCACAGAGAGTACATCGGGCAGAGGCAGTGGCAACCAGACTATCCAATCCTTCCAGCACCACTACTCGACTGAGTAGGCGGGCTAGTGCTGTTTTCCCTAAGTGTGATAGGTCATGAGCTTGAGACACTACAGGCCAAGCTAGGTGGCGTGGCACCAGAACTCTGGTATCAGGGAGATGTAACCAGCCATCAGGTCTCCTTACTGCACCTTCTTCTTGAGCCCATTTCTCTTCCATTTGGGTATACATAGGTGTCCATTCTTGCAGTCGAATTTGGAACAGGGGGGTCACAGTACTTGCTGGGGGTCCTCGAGCAGCTTCCTTGGCCACCCGATCAGCATGGCGGTTCCCTCGGGCCACTGGAGTATCTATTCTTTGGTGTCCCCTGCAATGAATAACAGCTACCTTCTTAGGGGCCCACACAGCCTCTAGCAGCTGAAGTATTTCAGGTCCATACTTAACAGGTTGGCCTGCAGCATTTATAAGTCCCTTTTCCTTATACAAAGCTCCATGAGCATGTAGGGTTGTGAAAGCATACTTAGAATCAGTATAAATGTTGGTCACCAGTCCTGCTGCTAGCTCCAGAGCTCGTATGAGGGCCACAAGTTCTGCTTTCTGGGCTGAAGTTCCTTGGGGCAGGGCTCTTGCTTCTATCACCTTGTCCTCTGTCACCACAGCATAGCCTGCCAATCGCTTGGAGTTCTCCACATAACTGCTTCCATCTGTGAAATAAATTACATCTGGGTCCCTCCACGGAACATCTTTAAGATCTGGTCGACTGGAGTACACTTCATCCATAGTTTGGATACAGTCATGATCTGGTGGTCCCTCAGATGCTGGCAAAAGAGTGGCGGGATTAAATGTAGCCACTGTTTCCAGGTGTATCCGTGGATTCTCACACAAGCTAGCTTGGTACTTAACCATACGGTTATTTGTAAACCAGTGGTTGCCCTTATACTCCATGAGGGTGAGAACTGCATGGGGGACTTTAACAACCAGTTCTTGCCCCAAGGTCAACTTATCAGCTTCCTGGACCAGTAAGGCTGTTGCTGCAATGGCCCTCATGCAGGCTGGCCATCCTTTAGCCACTCCATCCAGCTGTTTAGACAGGTATGCAACAGGCCTCTGCCAGGATCCCATCATCTGGGTCAGCACACCCAGAGCAACCCCCTGTCGCTCGTGGACATACAATGAGAAAGGTTTCTCCACATCAGGAAGGCCTAACGCAGGGGCTTGGAGTAGGGCTTTCTTTATGGCAATGAAGGATTGTTGAGCAGTAGGTCCCCATTCAAATGGTTCCTTTTCACCCCCCTTTGTGGCTTGGTAAAGGGGTTTCGCCATCAATGCAAAATTTGGAATCCAAATTCTGCAGAATCCGGCTGCTCCCAGAAATTCCCTAACTTCTCTTCTGGACTTGGGTTGGGGAATTGCAGCTACCGCTTGCTTCCTACTAGCATCCAGTCTCCTACTTCCCTGGGAAATGCAAAAACCCAGATACTTCACTTCTGACTGACAGAGTTGGGCCTTTGAGCGTGAGACCTTATAGCCTGCATCCAAGAGTAGCTCCAGCAATTCTCTAGTAGCCTCAAAACACTCTTCCTGGGTCACTGCTGCAATCAGGAGGTCATCTACATACTGGAGTAAAACTCGCCTGGAAGGCTCAGATTTAAAAGTCTTAAGGTCTTGCCCTAGGGCTGTCCCAAAAATAGTGGGGGAATTCTTGAACCCCTGTGGCAGGCGGGTCCATGTATACTGAAGCTTCCTTCCTGTTACTGGGTTTTCCCATTGAAAGGCAAAAAGCAATTGACTGGCGGGGGCCACCCGAATACAAAAGAAGGCATCTTTTAGGTCTAGTGTCGTGAAATGGGTAGCTCCAGAAGGTATCAATCCTAGCAGGACATATGGATTAGGCACTACAGGGTGTAATGAGATAGTGGATTTGTTGACCACTCGTAAGTCTTGGACTGGCCGGTAGTCCTCAGTCCCTGGCTTCTGAACTGGCAATAGTGGCGTATTCCATGGAGACTGGCAAGGTCGAATAATTCCATGGGATAACAGACGATTCAAATGTGCTTGAATCCCTTCCAGAGCCTTTCTGGGAATTGGGTATTGGCGAAGATGGATTGGCCGGGCACTTGGAAGTAAGTCTACATGTACAGGAGGAATATTTCGGGCCAACCCTGGGGGATTATCTTCTGCCCATACCCCACTGACCTGAAAGCTGTCTGCCAGGGGTAGGTCAACTTGGCCATGCGACTGATGCAGCCGCCATTCTTCTTCAAGAGGGCAGCAGAAACTCAATATACCCTTAGGGCTGGATGTCGGAGGCCGAAAGGAGACTGAAGTCTGGCCATCAGAGTCAAAAGAAATTTGGGCCCTAAGCTTGGACAGCAGGTCTCGACCTAACAAAGGGATTGGACAGTCTGGCATATACAGGAATTCATGAGTGACTATGTGTGAGCCTAATTGGCATCTACGGGTTGTCAGGAAGGGCCTCCGGTTCTGCACCCCCGTGGCTCCCACCACTCGGACAGTTTTTCCAGACACAGGCGCTAATCGCTCCGTCACAACAGAATGTTCAGCTCCTGTATCAATCATGAATGGAATTGAGCGGCTCCCTATAGTTAGCTTGACCATAGGTTCCTGGGAGCCCAGTTTATAGGAACCCGGTCTGTCCTATTCGTCCCATTCTGCCATCTCGGCTATCCCGATGATGTCAGATTCAGGAGGCTCATATCTTCCCTCTCGAACTCGGCCTCGGCTTCCTCGATCTCCTGGTCCCCTTCTCAGTCCCTGGCGCCTCTGGGGGCATTCATCTTTCCAGTGCCCTCTTTCCTTACAATAGGCACACTGATCCCTCTCCAATCTTGGTCTGGGATTCTCCCCCCTTGGCCGGGATTGATTGAAGGAATCTCGGGCCCTGGCTGGTGGTCCGGGGTCCCACTTTGGCTTCCCATTAGCTAGAGGTCGACCTCGGTTAAGGGTGGAATTAGTAATGGCTGCCGCTAAAAGGTCGGCCTTCTTCTGCATCTTCCGGTCAGCCTCTCGGCGCACCTCCTGATCTCTATTAATGAAAACCTTGGTTGCGATCTCAATTAGCTGGGTGGTATTCATCCCTGCGAATCCCTCCTGACGCTGCAACTTCTTCCGGATATCTGGCATACTCTGGGCCACCAATGCGCTATTCACCATTCTCTGGTTTTCTTGGGCTTCAGGGTCAAATGGGGTGTATGTTCTGTAGGCTTCAATTAGTCGCTCTAGAAAGGCCCCAGGGGATTCAGTTGCCCCTTGGAGAATTTCAGAGACCTTTGCCAGATTAATGGGCCTCTTTATGCCTTTCCTCATACCTTCCAGTAAGTCCCGGCAATAGCCAGACAACAGTTCATAGTGCTGCCCATCATTTGGATCCCAATCTGGAGCTGCGCGAGGAAACCGAGCTCTAACCCATCCCTCTGGGTCCTGTGTCCTCTCGGGAACACGCTCTCGCGTGATGGCCTCAGCATTTTGCAAAATCTTCCGCCTCTCCTCAGTTGTGAAGAGGGTCAAGAGAAGTTGTTGACAATCAGTCCAGGTTGGGTTATGGGTGGCCATAATGCTAGTCACTAGGTCCACCACTGCCTGAGGCTTTTCAGTATAAGAGGGGTAATGCGTCTTCCAATTCAGGAGATCGGTGGTTGTGAAGGGTACATACTGGTAGGCCTGTGCCTGTATAACCTGACCCTGATTATTAGGATCCGGTCGAGTGGTAGTTACCTGACGAAGTGGCAGAACTCTCGAGGAAGTGGGAATGGAACCTGAGGTAGAGCTAGGAGCTACCCTCCTATCATGCTCAAAGGTGATTGCAGCAGGTCTAACCCATTCAGTGGAGGTGTGTTGAACCCCTGAGGGATGGGGAGGGGTACTCATAGACTGAGAGGTGGTCACAGGTGAGTCAGTCCATTGAAAGGGATGCCGGGCCCCTAATGAGTGGGTAGGGGTACTAGAGGGAGAGGCTGGGCTGTCAGGAGTTGAGGAGTCAGGGAGTGGAGCCCAAAGTGGGTCTTCGGAGGTTAACAGGGGAGGATGTGGCACAGAAGGGTAGAGGCCAGGTGAAAAGTCCAACCTAGGGTGTGGCAGGTTTGGCACAGGAGGGGAAGAACTATCCGGAGAAGCCTGTGCTGGAGAGGCTTGGGCTGGGCGGCGTGGATCTCTAGGGGTGGCACGGAACCCCAACAATGGGCCATAAGGTGGTGGCTCAAGATCTGAGGGATCATCAGAGAGTATGGGTTTCTCAGACAGGGTAGGGGCGGAAGCCACCGATTGGGTGGTAAGCTTCCTGGGGCTCTTTCCCTCTTCTAGTTTAGATTTTCTAATCTTTCTTTGAACACGGCCTAACATGAATTTTACTGGGGATCCCATATAAGTTTTCAACCAGGAGGGAGGGTCAGTCACAAGGCTGTCCCAGGAATCTATATAAGGGAGTTGTTCAGAATATTCTGATTCTCCTACTACTATGCTATAGACCTTCCGGATTACTTCAATATCTAAGCTGCCACTAGGGGGCCACCCCACTCCCATAGATGGCCACTCAACTTCACACAAGGTTCTTAAAGTACCTGAGCTTAAAGTCTGTCCATAGTCATTAATTAAAAAGCCTTTTTTGAAATTTCTAAGCATACAATCTAGGGGGGTAACAATTTGTCTAGATGATGTCCCACCCATAATGCTTACAATTACAACACACAAAAGGGAGGGAGTTTTTGAGAGTGCAGTAAGGGGTCCGCACTCTCGAGACACTAGGTAGACAGACAACAATCGCTTCCTTCCGTTGCTGACCAATTGAACTCGCGTTAATTGGAAATGCAGCTATAAGAAGTCCGCACTCAGTTAGCATTCACGCATCACACATTCCATACAGAAAATCCCACCCAACAATTTCAGATTTCTCAAATACAGATAAGCTCAAGCGTTTTCGCTTCTAGTCCCCGCGACTAGAAGGTACTAGGGCCTTTGCTGAGAATTGATCAGATTCTCCTTCCCTCCTTCTTGAGGGGCTGGTTTACAATTTCCTAGCTAGGATTACAATACAAAATACAGAATACATACCCGGCGAATGTTCTCCAGTCAGTTGGGTGCTGGGATTAATGCAGGATTCATCCCACCGCTGCCACCAAGAATTGTTGCAGGAATTGAGATAGGAATTTGTGATACTTCAGGAGTCAGACAGCACACACCAGTATGAGAGAGAAATCTTCTTTATTTGCCAGCAAACAAAGCAGGACATCAGTTCTAGCTCTCTTCTCTTCTCTTAGCTCTTTGTGTCTTTCTCTCAGCTCTCTGTGTCTTTGTCTCAGCTGCTTCTCTTCTTATGCTGTCTTCTCCTTCTTCTGTCTGTTCCTTCTGTCCTTCTCTTTCTTCTGAGCTCCTTCTGACGTAAACTGCTTCTGCTCCCACTTAAATAGGGTCCTAAGCCCTCCTCCTAGCCTAGCCCCCTTTACTCCCAATTGGTTAAGAAACTGATTGGCTACCTTGCCTCAACCAATCATTACTTTTGAAATATCAGTTACATAGGTTCCAGACATCCTAAACTGACCTGTGACCTGGGGCCCCTCATGCCAGACATTTGGTCTCCAGTCTCTTACATTTCTCATTATGATTGATGTCTCATCTATAGCTTAAACTGGATTCCCTTTGAGACTAAGAGGCCCCATCTAACATTGGTTATTCTCATATTCCTAATCAGCTTCATACTACCTACTAACTAAACTCTGGCATTCATTAAAGAGGTCAAAAGTCAGTCTTACTTAATAGCATACATATCAGGCTATTACTTCCAGGAGGCCAGTCCTACACTTAGCTATAATTAATCAAGGAGAAGAGAGCTGACTAGCCCTGACCTCGTTCACCTTTCAGCTTCCTTCACAAAACTAGCTAAGACCACAGAAAACTCAAAACATATGTTGGCCTCTCCACAACAGACAAAGAGTAACATTAGATTTAAAAAAGTATTCTACATTTAACTACACAGAGTAAACATATTCTAAAATAAGCATTCTTATAAGACATATCTAAACATCAGGAATATCTAGAATTATTTAGAATCTAACTATTTCCTTATAACAAAATCTACATATCAAGAACTTCTGAAATAGTATTTCAGCCTTTTAAACTTCAGCATGTCTGGCTCATTCCTTTGTTCATTCATAATAGTTTACAGCTGTGCCAGCATTTAGCAATCCATCCCTCACAAGGGTCTTTCTGACCTTTCTGACCCAGCCCGGCAAGACTTTCAAATAATATGAACCATCTGGCATACCTTCACTTCAGTTGCAAAGTAAAAAGTTAGAATTCTAACTTCAAGCTTTTAACAGAATTAACCCTTCATATGATTTCTTATATATATAATTATTCTTTGCTCATGGCTGCCTCAATATCACATTTATAACTCTCAATAAAAAATGTTAAGATCATACAATTAGAATCAAAACATTTCAATGAAGAGGGGAAGAAATTTCTTTATACATACCTATCAAAAGTGTATGTAAATATATCAATCTTAAAAACAACATCTAGCTGTTTATTTTAAAATCTGGCTCTCCAATGTAAAATAGCTATCTGGCCCTTTAAGATACTTGCAATGTGCTTAGAGATGACCTTTAACCTTATGATGATGCTATATGAGTCATGGGTCTCAGAAGCTAGTAATGCTAATGCATATCAGTTTAGTTGGAAGTAGCAGATAAGTGGGTAAGTGTTTGCTTTATTTCTGTTCATCTTGCACATCTTTGGAATATGTAGGGAGTCTAGCTGTGATCTGATGGAGATGTACTAGATGTTGTTTTTAAGATTGAATGCTTGCAGTGCTTCCTCTGTTGTTATATTTTTGTGAGAAGTCTTTTATTCAGTGAACTGTTTTCTGCCTCTAGCAGTAATGTGGACTGGTTATTTATTTCTAAGGAGTTTTTTTGGTTTTGTGTTAAGAATATCAGTGGAGAAACTAGAATGTCTAGAGTCTTTTAAAAGTTTTGTGCACATTTAGATATGCTTCTTGTCTGATGATGTTTTTATTTTTTGTTTTTATATCTGTGTAGAACTAGATTTTTGGAACTACTAGTGTGTATGATATATTTACATACACTTTTGATAGGTATGTATAAAGAAATTTCTTCCCCTCTTCATTGAAATGTTTTGATTCTAATTGTATGATCTTAACATTTTTTATTGAGAGTTATAAATGTGATATGAGTAATTGTAGATGTTCTGATAAAATTTTATGTGATGTATGATTTTAATGATAATTATAAATATTTTGTTTTACAGATGAAATCATGTATATACATTTTTTTTAGAACTCTTAAAGGATTGTTTTATATATGTTGAATCTCTTTTTTATATAATTGCCTTTTATTAGTTGAATCATGCTTATGACATTGTTAATATGTATGGTTATACATGTTTTTATACTTGTGTTTTGTTTTTATAGTTTATACCCCTGACGCAGCCTGAGGGCGAAACATGGCCACATCTGGTATTGTTCCAATAAATGCATTTGATTCCACTGCTTTGTTGTTTTTTAAAACACAAAATATATACAGTGATGTGAAAAAGTCCAACCCTCACCCCCCATTACTCCACTATTGCAAATAAATATCACACTGAATGGTTTCTCAACTTTAGAAAAAAAAAAAAGGTAACATTAGGCAAAGGGAACCTGAGTAAACACACAATACAGTTTTTAAATTATTACTTTATGTATTTTAGAAACATAGGGCCCTGTTTACTAAGCCATGCTGTTGGAACGCTAATGATTTTAGCGTATGCTAACACTAGATACACCCATGGGTGTCTCTAGCGCTAGCGCGCACTAAAAACGTTAGCGCACCTTAGTAAACAGGGCCCATAGAGGCCTTTTTACTAAGCAGCACTAAAATGCCACCTGTGCTAGTTCCAACACTGGTCTTTCCTGCGCACTACGGCCACTTTTGGCACTGCTGGTAAATTGCCGAATTTTCCATTTTTGCAATAATGGCCATGCACTAATTTTCCCATTAGTATATGGCCATTAGTGCATGAGCACTTACCGATACTTATTTTGCAGGTGATAAGGGATCACATGCAAATCCTGCACTAAGTGCATAGCAATGTCCAAGCGATAACCGATTAGCATTACCTTGCCCACTATCCACCCCCAAAGATGCCCCTAGTTCTTAAAAAATACATTTTATTTTTTAGCACGTGGGTAGAGAATGAACATGCAAAAACTATCATGGGACGCTTAAGCATGCCCCACAGTAGTGCATTTTAACCTGCGGTAAGCGCACGTTAGTGCTTACCACAGCTTAGTTAAAGGGCCCCTAAAGTCAGTCAACACCCATATCACCCACATGAAAATTTAATTGCCTCTAAAGTTAAGAACTGGTTACAACACCTTTAGCAGCAATAATTGCTTCAAAATGCTTTCTAGAATGCTCACATCACTTTTGGGGAATCTTAGCTCACTCTTCTTTGGAGAACTGCTGTGTCAGACACATGTGTAGGTGTTTGTGCACGAACTGCTTGTGTGAAGTCCTGACACAGCATCTCCACTGGGTTCTAGTCAGAACTTCAGGCCAATCCAAAACTTAATTATGTTTCTCCTCAGCCATTCAGATATAGACTTATTTTAGTGTTTTGAATCATTGTCTTGCTGCATAATCCAATTACATTTCAGCTTCAGCATACAGATAACCAAACATTCTCCTTAAGAATTTTCTGGTACTGTGCAGAATTTATGGTTCCTTCAATAACAGTAAGATTTCCAGGTCCTGAGGCAGAAATGCATTCCCACATTATCACCATCATATTTGACTGTTGGTATGATGCTCTTACTGTGGAATGCTGTATTTGTTTTATGCCAGACATAATTGGGCCTATGTTGAGCAAACAGTTCCACTTTTGACTCATCCATCCATAGAACATTATCCCAAAAGGCTTGAGGATCATCCAGTTGTTTTTGTTAATGTGAGAACTGCACCAATGTCACTCTTTGACAGCAGCAGTGTCTACTGATCTGCTCGTCCATGCTGGATCCCATTTTTGCCCAGTGTCTTATTGTAGAGTCATGAGCACTGACCTTAGCTGAGGCTAGAAAGGCCTGCAGTTCTTTGGATGTTCTTCTGGGAAGTGTGACTTCCCAGATGAGTTGTCGCTGCACTCTTGGAGTAATTTTGGAAGGGAAGCCACTCCTGGGGGGATTCACCACCATTACAAGTCTTCTCCCTTTGGAGATAATGGTTCTCACTTGCCTCAATGGAGTCCCAGAGCTTTAGAAATGGCTTTGTCATCCTTTCCAGACTGATATATTTCAACAACTTATTTTCTCATCTTTTCTGCAATTTCCTTTCATTGTAGCATAGCATTCTTGTAGAAACTTCACTTTCATGGTAACTTTTAATATATAGTGAGGTTCAGATTCAACAAGCCTGACTGTCTTCATTCAGCTGAATCTAATTATCAATTAAATTGGTCAATTGATTGACTGAGTAACTAAGGGCATGGTTACTTTTTCAAATGGACAATATGGGTATTGGATTACTTTCATCCTTAAATAAATAAGTAATCATTTAAAAATTCAGTTCCCTTTTGCTAATGTTGCATTTTGATTAAAGATAAGAAACCATTCAGTGCAACATATATGCAATGAAACAGAAAATTGGGGTAGGGTGACTTTTTCACATCACTGTGTATCAAAGTTATTCACCTGAAGCAGGTGCTCTCCAAAGACAGCAGGCCAAGTATTCTCATAGCTGGGTGATGTCATCCAACAGAGCCTGGTGTGGATGCTGACTAACGAGATCAAGAACTTTCTAGTAGCATTCCACCGCGAATGCACTGGTGCCTTCCTGCTTGACGCACAAACAAGGGTCCCTCAGTTATTGTAAAAAACTAAAGAATTCAACTCCAGGGGAGGTGGGAGAATATGTGAAAATACTTGGCCTACTGTCCTCAGACAACACCTCTTACAGGGGAGTAATTTTGTTTCTCAGAGGACAAGCAGGCTGTCGTATTCTCACAGCTGGTAATCCCTAGCCACCAGACTCACTGAAAGCAACAATGCTAGGACAATAGGGACTCGAAACGTCAACGCATGTCATTCAATCAACCTGAAACAATTTGCTTTTGTTGTGAAGGCACAGCCTGTAACAGAAGAAAATTGGGCCTAGGGGGATGGAGATGGATTCTAGACACCGAACAAATTCTGCAGGATGCTTGCCTGAACCGGCTGTCTCATCAAGTATCCCACTCAAGGCAGTAATGAGATGAAAACGTGTGGACAGATAATCACTTTGCAGCTTTGCAAATCTCCTCTACGAAGGATCACCTCAAGTGGGTTACTGACATATCTATGGCTCTGGACATAAGTAAAGGAGACAAAATCTGCTAGCCAATTGGAAATTGTGTGTTTGATGATGGCTATCCCCAACCTTTGGGTCAAAAGAAACAAAAAGCTGGGTGGACAGTATATGGGCTTTAGTCTGATCCAGGTAGAAGGCTAAGGCTCTCTTGCAATCCAAGGTATGGAGTACACGCTCACCAGGATGGGCATGTGGTTTGGAAAAAAATGTTGGTAGAAAGATTGACTGATTACGATGGAACTCTGAAACTACCTTAGAAAGGAACTTAAGGTGTGAGCGGAGAACTATTCTATTGTGGTGAAACTAAGTGTAAGATGGGTCAGCTACTAAGGCCTGAAGCTCACTGACCCTGCGAGTTGAAGTGACTACCACCAGAAACACAACTTTCCAGGTCAAAGCTGAGTGAGAACAACATTGAGATCCCATGACACAGCTGGAGGTTTGATAGGGGGTTTTGTTATTAACAAACCTTGAAAGTGAACTAGAGGCTGTACAGAGATGGGTTTACCTCCCACACAGTGAAAAGCACTAATTGCATTGAGATGAACCCTTACAGAGTTGGGTTTCAAACCAGACTCAGAGAGGTGCACGAGGCATTCAAGCAGTTTTTGCGTAGGAAAAGTGATGGAATCTAAGGCCTTGCCCTGGAGTCTTTCCTGGAAACCAGCAAGATGTGGGAGACACCCTCCGGTAAATCCAAGGCTTCAAATTCTATATTAGCAACATCCAAGCAATGAGGGCCAGGGCTTGGAGGTTGGGATGGAGAAGAGACCTCTCGTTTTGCATGATGAGGGTTGGAAAACAATCTAATCTCCACAGATCTTTGGAGGATAACTGCAGATGATGAGGGAACCAGATCTGCCTCTGCCAGTTATGTGCAATGAAGATCACAGTTCTCTGGTCTTACTTGAGTTTAAGCAAAGTATGAGAGGTATTGGAGGATATGCAAACAGAAGACCCTTCCCCCAAATGTAAGAGAAAAAGCATCCGACACTAGTTTGCTGTGTGATCTGTGATGTGAGCCTGGAACAGAACTGGGGAACCTTGTTGTTGAGGTGAGTGGCAAAAAGATCCACTGAGGGGGTGCCCAATCTCGGAAGATCTTGTGGACTACGCCCATATTGAGAGACTACTCGTGCGGTTGCAAAACCCTGCTCAGTCTGTCCACCAGGCAACTGTCCTTTGCAATTTTCCTTTCCTGAGAGGTATGTGGCTCAGAGGTCCATCCCATGAAGGAGGGCCCACTGCCACATCCCCACTGCTTCTTGACATAAGGAGTAGGATCCCATACCCCCCTTCTTGTTTACATAAAATATTGCTACCTGGTTGTGCATTTAGATAAAATAATTTGGTTTTGCAGCCAATCTCTGAAAGCCTGTAGAGCGTTCCAAATGGCCCTGAGCTCAAGGAGATTGATATGGAGATCTGTTTCCTGAGCAAACCAAGTCCCCTTGATCTGAAGGTCATCTACATGAGCTCCCCACCCTGGGTTGGATACATCCATTTTTAGCACCTTCTGAGGAAGTGGAATTTGGAATGATAGTCCCACAGTCAAATTTGTTCAAATTGTCCACCAGAGAAGGGCATGAATCAACTCTGGAAGGATCTGGATAGCATCCGCTAGATTCCCAGGCACCTGAGACCACTGGGAAGCTAGGGTCCACTGGGCTTCTTTCAAGTGGAGATGTGCCATGGGTGTGACATGGCCTACCAATCTCAACCTTTGTTGAGCTGTGACCTACTTGCTGCTTCAGACTTGCGAGGTGAGTGCTGATAAGGTCTCTGTTCTTGCTTCTGGAAGAAAAGCCCAAGCAGAGCTCCTATATATTCCAATTGCTGAACTGGAATAAGGTGGGACTTGGGGTAGTTTATGACGAACCCTAGTAAATCCAACACTTCAATAGTTAGGTGCATTGACTGTGACGCCCCCTCCTGTGTTGTGCTCTTGACTAGCAAATCATCCAGTTAGGGAAGCATGTACACTCCTAGCCTGCATAAAGACATTTATGTTACTGTTAGACATTTGGTGAATTCCCTGGTAGCTGATGCAAGGCCAGTGACAGTGAGGGATCTGAGCCCGCTGGAGATAATTTGATTGAGAGAGTAGAAAACAGCTTTTGGGATTGCCTCACGGAATAGGCATGGAATGAAGAAAACTGTATAAATGTACATAACCCTGGGAAGAAATATCCCCTGTAAATATTCCTTAGAAGCATAGTGGTGAAGCTGTTCCTCATGAAACCACAGAAGTCAGAGTTTGCTGTACATAACAGTTTATATTAAATATCCAGAGTACCTAAATGTGACTCACCTTGAGCTACTACTGAAAAGGGTGCGAGCAAAATCTAAATAAATAAATAAATATTATTGACTGAGGTGAAGCATTATTGAAGTTGTCATCTCCATGCGACACAATTGTAACCAAAGACCGTAATGGGCACTACCTGACTCTTCCTCTCCCTCTCTAATTTCCCCCCAATTGTACCTACCCTACACGCACCTCATTCTATTACAATATCACCTTGTATTGTTCACAACTTGTAATTTGTTTCAGACAGGAATCGGCTAACGCCATTAACGGTACTATGTAAGCCACATTGAGCCTGCAAAAAGGTGGGAAAATGTGGGATACAAAAGTAACAAATGAAATGAAAGGCCAAATGCCAGTATACAATACTGGTAATGGTGTTTCCATATTCAAAATCTGAGAAAATGTCCAGAGAGCATAGCCAATAATTTTCCTGAATCATGGGGAGAAGGGTGCCTGAACTTTTCTTTAACCAGGAAGTTTTTCACGGCCCTTGGGTCTAGGACAGGACAAACTCACCCCGCTTTCTTGGGCACAAGGAAGTACCTGGAATAGAATCCCTTCCTTTCTTCCCCTGGTGGCACGTACTCGACTGCATTGGTCTGAAGAGGGGAGGAGATTTCCTCTAAAAGTACCTGCTTGTGCTGAGAGCTGCATGACGACGATCTCAGTGGGCAATTTGGTGGTCTGCAATGCCAATTCAGGTTGTAACCAAGATGGACTATTTGAGGAACCCACTGGTCAGAGATTACAAGGGGCCATCTGTGATGGAAAAAATTCAGCCTCCCCACTACTGATAAGCCGACCAAGATGGTTACTGCGAGTGTGTCTATGCTCTCTTGGAGCTAGTCAAAAGCTCAACCCTCACTTCAACTGGGACACCAGTTGGGGCTTCTGAGAACAGGGTTGGCAAGGCCGAGAACACTGGGCCTCTGTCACGTTCCCAGGCTTTGAACAACCAGGCGTGAACTCTGGAATAACGTGAGCCCTTGGCCTACTGTCGTCGAGTGGCAGCAAGAGGCAAAACCCTCCAAGCAAGACTGGGCAGGATTCAGGATGCACTTGGCTTGGATAGAGTCAGATACTGCAACAAGCTTGGCTTGACTGGGCTGGAGCCAAAAGCTGGAACCGACTTGGCTTCACTGGAACCGGATACTGGGCCTGTAAGAGGGACATCCTTCAGCAGTGCTGCAAGAAACATGTCTTTGTTACTGTATTTTGCACATTAATATTCTTTATATTTCCTGTACCTGGATGTCCGCGACTACATGCGGAACATGCAGCTATGGGAAATATAAGGAACATACATATTTTATTGTGTACATACGAATAGGTTTGCACACTTGATAATGATCCATATAAGGAAGACTCCGCACATATGAACACACACTCATCCAGATAAGGCCCCGCACGCGTGACGACAGTCCATGCACGTCATGGACGTCCTTGCATGACGGCCGTCCACGTGCGGACCCATTATATATGCCAGGACATCCACGTGCTGACCCATCCATATATGGGATGGTTGTCCATATATGGAACTGTGCACGTAAGGACGTCCATCACGCATGGGCGTCCATATAAGGCGATGCACGCTTTCCAACAGTTATTCCTTGACAAACATGTCTTTACGGCGAGAGCCAAATTTCAGCAATGCTGAAAGCTTGTGTCTGGTCTACCATTGTCTGAAACACCGGCGCATTCTTTTTATGCACCACCACCACCTGCCCCCCAGGACTGTCTCTATCCAAGCCTGGTGTCAAATAAGAGACAGGTTGGAAAGGTAAATGTTTGCTTTCCCCCCCACCCAGGCTATCAGGTCCCACTCCTGTAGCTACACATATAAGAGCTCCCTCAGCAATGTACGCACTAACTGTAGTCTGCATTCAAGGGTAATCAGTGATATGTGCACATGCACATTCATTAATAGAATCTATGTACTACAAAGGAAAAACATTCCCACATCCCTATAATACTGCACACAAACAGTACTCTCTGTCCTCATGGCCACCTCAATGACATCACCTGTACCAATGTAATGTGTCCCCCCCCCCTCAATCAGTGTTGTGTGTCTCTCCTATTTGATTTCCAAATGAATTTGTGTGCTGAAGGCAAGAAGGGCCATCCCCTGACTCTTGCTGTACAAACATATCTTACAGAAGATTTGGCATTCGGAGGGACCTCAAGTCCTTGCGGCGCAGGTTCTGCCGAATCAAGCAGGATAGCCCTGACATGATAAGAGTAGTGAGACGGCGCCTCAGGGCTCGAAGTAAGTATTATAAACAGGGCACCTGTACTCATTTGTAAATGTATTTATTTAATAATGCAAATGTTGTGTACAATATCAGTTTCCATGTGGCTAATAGGCAACTAGTAAGTCGTAACACCTCTGTCCCAGATCAAGGCCTGAGGTTGCAGCTACCCTCCCATGAGTGTGGCTGCAACTTCCAACTAACCTCCTCTGAGATGAATGAGATGACATGCCTCACTTCTGTATCCCTCTTTCTGGGGTGGATACTGTTTCGTGGTATTCCTGCCTGAGGTCCTATTCTTAGTGGATGTCATTCCCTCATATTAGAGTTATGTGCTTCCCCCCCCCCCCCCCCCAAAAAAAAAAAACAACAACAAAAAATAAATTAGTCAGCCAACCATAGTCACAAATCATAATGCAAACATGCTGCTGACCAATGAGTGTGGTCTGCCAACATATCCTGTGTACTCTGTGTCAGACCATCTTCCAGGGTTCCCTGTCATGTCATCTCATGCATCTCACATTCCATGGGTATAGCTGAGGGCTCACCACACCTTTCCCCATCTCCCGCCTCAGGCCAGCCAGCTCCTGCACTATGCAAGCCATATTGGATGTGCTGATCTCAAGGACAGTCCTTTTACATACACAGGGCGGCAGCAGCAGCTGGAGGAGGCGGTGCCATCACCAGTGGCCGAGGAGGAGGAGGAGGTGGTGCCACCACCAGTGGCCGAGGAGGAACAGCAAATGGTGGTTGTGGGTGGTGAATGGGCAGATATGCCTCCTCTGGAGGGGGAGGAGCAGGAGGAGGAAGAGCACCCACCAGCCCCAGCCACACCACCACCACCAGCCCCAGCAGTACCACTGGACAACAGTGCCACAGCACTGCAACTCCTGCAGCAACTGATCGCAGTAGTAAACCAGTTGCTGCTGGAGGTTGCAGCACTGTGGCAGGAAACACACAGCCGTCTCCTGCTGCTGATAATAGACATTTTAAGAAGGGTCATGGAGGGACAGGAGAGGCCTCATTGATGGGACCCATAAAATGTATTGTAAATAGTTAATTTGTTTAATATTATATTACAATGTTAAACTTTTTCACCAACCAGGGTCTGTGTCTCTACTTTGTTCACTACATATGTGGCATTATCAAATGCTGGGGTTGATGTGAGAGGAGGCAGCAATCTGGGTTGCATGACAGGTGAACTGTGACAGACATATGTGTCATATGTGTGGCCATACAGAAGGCCACCTGTTCCTTTCAAACTGCATGGCTGTATGGTAAGGGGGAGGCTGGGTGGGCATTTCTGTTAAGGAACAGAAATGCCCATCCAGCCTCTCCCCCCCCCCCCCCCTTACCATAGAGCCCCACAGCACAAAGTTGTGTAAATAATAGGTATGCTGTCTAGCACTAGTGATCTGCCAAGTATAAACTTGCAGATAAACATAGATAGCGCATAGACGATGTTTGCTCTCTGATCACCAGACACCCTTACCCACAACCAAACCACATTGGTGAGGGCCAGGAAGGAGCTACAAACAGCTGGGTCATCTTTTCACATTGAATGTATCAGCAATGGTATATACTGCTGAGGAGAAAAGGGAAAACAACTGTAAAAGCATTAGATGGATGTTTACTTCATCACAATTGCAATATAATACATCAGGTACAGAAGGGCACAGGCTAGGGGAATTATATAGGCACCGGGCTGTAGCCACCTGCAGGTAATTTAGAGTAGGAACTGTAACCAGAACCCCTCTCCCTCACCATGACTTAAGGGCTCAAGGCCATGGTAGGCACGCACCTGTGGCCACCTTGAAAATAGTTTGCAGGATAGAATTTAGAAATGTTGTTGTTCCATAACTATGGAGGATTGTAGGGCTGTGTTAAATAATGTTGAAAAGACATTCAGTGCATATATGCTTCCCCCACCTCCCACCCCCAGCAACCATGAGAATGGGTGGGCACTTCATAAAAGGGGACTGGGGTTCACCACATAAAGAAGGATGGAACCTGGTGATCCAAGATGGCTGCGTAGTGACTTACTGCTGAGGATGTGCCCAGAACTTCTCCAAACGCACGCTGCGAGGATCTCTTAGACCCCTGAGATATGGGGAAGCAGAGAGGCAAAGTGCAGGAGGTTCCCTCTACCCACACTGGGTCTAACCTTCGACAGCAAGCAACATTGGAGCAGTTCGGGATGTCGACCACTCCCAGGCAAGCTTCCTCCCCTGCTATCGATGCCGACGTGTCAGCGTTGGCCGGCAATGTGAACGGGGTTTCTCTAAGCCCCGTACAGCATGCGGCCCCCCCACAGCCAAGAGGGAGAGGAGTGGAGGCAGATCCTGTAACACGGATTCCAGAACGGAACACGAATGTTCAGGGAGGGAATCTGCTCATTCCAATGGAAACGCTGAGGACAGCTTCAATGGAAGAACAAATTTCTTCAAATATGCCTATACAAATTATGAGTACATTGAATCAGATTCTGAGCGCTCCCCCTCCTGTCTCTATTTTGGGAAATTTAGAAAAACCAGCCGTAGTGACAATGGAGTGACTCTGGGACCTAACTTATACATTGCATTCCTCTTTGTTACAAATGACTGAGAAAAATGCTGGTGAAATTAAAGTATGTCAGAAGCAGTCCTTTCACAGGCACAGATATCTACCCAACATACTTCTCAGTTAAAAAAGATGGGGGAAAAGTTACAAACACTAGAAACAATGGGACGTCTCAATAAGAGACCAGAATTTTACTTTCCGGCTTTTAGAATATTTGGAAAACCAATCTAGGAAGTTGAATTTGAGACTAACTAATTTTCCAAGATCCCCCTTGATTTCCTCAGTGGTTATGGTAAAGAAATACTTCATAGAAATATTAGGAATGTCAAGTGAATCACTTCTTCCTATTGTGCAGGCACAATATATACAAAGTAATAGAAAAATGGATGGAGAGATTTCTCAACCACAAATAAAAGATGCTATGAACTTGACAGCATTTTTGGAGTCGTCGCTGGAAATAATTACTCAGAGAACAGTGGTGGTATCTTTTGCACTTGAACTAGATCGTGATGCTGTTTTAAAACTTTCCTTTAGACATTTGGACTCATTGTTTTTGGTGCTAAAATAAGAGTTTATCCTGATCTTTCCAGAGAAACTCAGAAGAGGCGTAGGGCTTTTTTGGCCATGCATGCTAGGACTCTAGCTCTTGGTGCGAGTTTTGTTTTAAAATTTCCTTGTATTTGTCGTATACTTTATCAATCTAAGCAATTTCAGTTTTTTGACCCTAAACAATTAGAGGAATTTTTGTTAATTAAAGAGGATGTTGTTGTAATAGTTAATCAACAGACAGCATACTGTAAGATAGGTTCAGAGGAGATGTGCTGGGAAGTAGTAAATATTAATTTCTTTAATCTATTGTTTGATTATATGTAAATTTCTTTATCTTGGATCAAATTGCTTATTAGTTTTTTTGGTCAAAAATTATTATCTTTTATTTCTGATATTGCTCAAATTTGGACAATTGAAATAAGACTAGTGTTGTATTTTTGTTATTACTAATTACTTATCATCTCTTATTGCGTTGTAATATTATAAATGAATAAAAACAAAATATTAAAAAAAAAAAAAAAGGATGGAACCTAGCGGGGAGACTCATGAGCTGCAAAGCGGGAGAAAAACTACCAGCTGTGGATACCCGTGAACCTGGTGAAAATAGAGGTAAGATTTGAATGCAGAGAACATTCAGAGAATGGGGAGCCCTTGACTATGAGGGATGCACACATCCATTCTCAGGGCCTCTTCCCCTCCCCCTCCCCACCCCACAGGCAGCCACAACTGAGTGTGTCCAATAGAGAACAAGACATCTGTACAATGAATTGGGTAGAAACAATCATGGCTCTCAGAGTGCAATGTATTACAATCCACTGCTGTCTCTTGCAATCCTCTTGACCAGATGTCCTGCAAGTTGCAAGAAGTGCTTGTTTAGCACCTACATAGCATAAAGGGAAGAGGTGGCTGAGAGGTGTGAGCTTACCTTGAACTTGTGGTGCAAGAATCTGTTGGCTCCAAGGGACCAGTGGCTGCCTGCTTCCACAAAGGAGAGAGAGAATGGGGGCAGTGAGGGAGCATATCACACACAGCAAGCAGCTCCTGGAGGGTAGAGAATGGAAAGTATATGCTAAGCTACCAGCTAACACCCAGTCTGAAACTTTTGGAAAGGAAAAGAACAAAGCCCACACACCAGTTATCTTTCAAGAATTGGCAAAAAAGTGCCCCTCCCCAAAAAAAAACAAACAGGTGTACAAAAGCATATAGTGGCAAAAACAAGGTTTACTATAACTGAAGCTAAAACGCTTTGAAATACCACCCCATAATCTAAAGGAAAACCTCTAAAGTGCAAGCACAGAGAAAGCAGTTTTAAAGAGGCACCAATAAAGGGAAAGCAAGCTTCCAAAGGAGAATAGCAGCTGGGGACGTTTATCATTTTCACCCATAATCGAAATGAGGACGCCCAAAACACAGAGCAGCTGGGGACACCCCAGCGATAATCGAAATGAGGACAGCTGTGGACGTTTAGGGATTTTGTCAATAATTGAAATTAGGACACCCATCGCGTTCTTACATGGGCGTCCCTGGGAGAGTATTTAAGCACCCTTCTTTGTATTTTCAGTTCTTTGCATCGCATTGGTACAATGACACCAAAGCAACCACCCACCCGCAAGGGTAATTTCAGCGACCCTGAAACTGAACTGCTGGTTCAGGAAATCCAGAGGAGGCACACTCATCTCTTTGCTCCACAGGCCAGATGCTGGCTGCTACAACAAAGCAGAGAGAATGGGAGGCAGTAAGGGACCGGCTCAACACGGTCTTCCACTGTGGCAGGGATGTGGAAGACTGCAAACGGAAGTGGTGCTGAGGCGTGATGTCAGGAGGAAGGCTGGAGCCAACCCCCCAGCAGATGACACCGCTAACGACCCCCATCAAGCGCATCATTCATGGGCTCTTGAACCAGGAGGGGATCCGTGGCATTGGGTCCCTTGACACATCAGCACAGCCTGAGGGCTCAGGTAGGTTCACCATTAGGAAGCTGGGGTATCTGTTGTGCTGCACTACACTCTGTTTTACACAAGTGGGGGGACAGTGTGGTGCTCCTCAGTAGAGGAAGGGGTGAGACCACAACATGTAATACAAATCACTATTCATTACAGACCATGACACAGGGAGTAGCCGGGGGAGGGGGTGGGGGGAGAGTTTCCAGCAATGTGTTTGTAGGTTACCACTGTTTCACAGCTTTGGGGGCCTTCCCCATCCCCAAACTCTGCATATCTCCTTCCCACACCTCTGTGCTGTAGCCACTGTGTCCGCTGCACTCCTTCTACAGTTATCTTACCCACCTGCCTGTGTGGCTCTCTTGCACATCAGTCTCTGTACTACACTGCGCTCCTCATCTCCAGCTCTGTACCATGTACAATGACATCTGCGGCTTGCCTGCCAATCCCATTCCTCACCATCTCTTTGCTGGTTCATTGCATGTGGGGCTATGTATATGAATGCTGAAAAACAAAAGTGGGTTATTTTGACCAACACACTTCCTCCCCTTTTGCTATGCAGGTGATGACAGCCAGTCAGAGGAAGAAGCTGGCCCTAGTGGCCACCAGCCCCAGCACACAGGGCAGCACCCTCCAACATGTAAGCCACCATAAGAAACCACACAGGACCATGGGGTGGAACCACAGGACCCAGCAGCAGCAGCAGTAGCGCCGGCTCTCCCTCCACCACCTGCAGCAGAGGCTCACCCGCAGCAGAGGCTCTCTCTCCACCACCCGCAGCCTTTGCCGATGGTGGCACTGAAGAAGAAGAAGAAGATGCAGAAGTGGGGGGCCCCTCCTCAGCAGAGGCCATCCAGCCAGAGGAGGCAGCTACTGTGCCTCATCACACATTGCTGTGCCAGAATGTGCACACGGAAGACTACCAGCGCCAGAAATTGGAGCTGCAACGGGAAGTGCTCCAGGTACAACGGGAAGTGGTACAGGCCCAATGTGAAGTGATACAGCATCGAAGGCCTACGCCGTGACCTGAAAGCACCTAGTACAGCCCTGATGCAGCAACAAGTGGCGTCTACTTCCACCACTGCACAGCAACCACCCACTAAGAAAAGGAGCTTGAGATACTCAGCCTCCACACCAACTCCCCTTCTGGGACCTGTGCCCAGGTTGCAGGGCAAGCCACAGACTGCAAGGTGGACGGACTTCCACAGGGCAGCCGAGGCACAGAGGAGGAGAGTGGAAGCTCATCAGAGGACTCTCACCAGAGTTCCCCTGCAGCACCAGCTGCAAAGGAACACGGTGGGAGGTGTATTAGGGGACGGGGACGGGGCCAGGGGAGGGGGCAGGGAAAGTGATGGGACATGCTAGGGGGGTGGGGGGTGAGGGTTGGAGGGAGAGCAATATGCACAGAGCAGGTGATGGTGGTGGGAGGGGTGATGGTGGTGGTGGTGTGTAACTACTACAGTGGTGGAAATAAGTATTTGATCCCTTGCTGATTTTGTAAGTTTGCCCACTGACAAAGACATGAGCAGCCCATAATTGAAGGGTAGGTTATTGGTAACAGTGAGAGATAGCACATCACAAATTAAATCCGGAAAATCACATTGTGGAAAGTATATGAATTTATTTGCATTCTGCAGAGGGAAATAAGTATTTGATCCCCCACCAACCAGTAAGAGATCTGGCCCCTACAGACCAGGTAGATGCTCCAAATCAACTCGTTACCTGCATGACAGACAGCTGTCGGCAATGGTCACCTGTATGAAAGACACCTGTCCACAGACTCAGTGAATCAGTCAGACTCTAACCTCTACAAAATGGCCAAGAGCAAGGAGCTGTCTAAGGATGTCAGGGACAAGATCATACACCTGCACAAGGCTGGAATGGGCTACAAAACCATCAGTAAGACGCTGGGCGAGAAGGAGACAACTGTTGGTGCCATAGTAAGAAAATGGAAGAAGTACAAAATGACTGTCAATCGACAAAGATCTGGGGCTCCACGCAAAATCTCACCTCGTGGGGTATCCTTGATCATGAGGAAGGTTAGAAATCAGCCTACAACTACAAGGGGGGAACTTGTCAATGATCTCAAGGCAGCTGGGACCACTGTCACCACGAAAACCATTGGTAACACATTACGACATAACGGATTGCAATCCTGCAGTGCCCGCAAGGTCCCCCTGCTCCGGAAGGCACATGTGACGGCCCGTCTGAAGTTTGCCAGTGAACACCTGGATGATGCCGAGAGTGATTGGGAGAAGGTGCTGTGGTCAGATGAGACAAAAATTGAGCTCTTTGGCATGAACTCAACTCGCCGTGTTTGGAGGAAGAGAAATGCTGCCTATGACCCAAAGAACACCGTCCCCACTGTCAAGCATGGAGGTGGAAATGTTATGTTTTGGGGGTGTTTCTCTGCTAAGGGCACAGGACTACTTCACCGCATCAATGGGAGAATGGATGGGGCCATGTACCGTACAATTCTGAGTGACAACCTCCTTCCCTCCGCCAGGGCCTTAAAAATGGGTCGTGGCTGGGTCTTCCAGCACGACAATGACCCAAAACATACAGCCAAGGCAACAAAGGAGTGGCTCAGGAAGAAGCACATTAGGGTCATGGAGTGGCCTAGCCAGTCACCAGACCTTAATCCCATTGAAAACTTATGGAGGGAGCTGAAGCTGCGAGTTGCCAAGCGACAGCCCAGAACTCTTAATGATTTAGAGATGATCTGCAAAGAGGAGTGGACCAAAATTCCTCCTGACATGTGTGCAAACCTCATCATCAACTACAGAAGACGTCTGACCGCTGTGCTTGCCAACAAGGGTTTTGCCACCAAGTATTAGGTCTTGTTTGCCAGAGGGATTAAATACTTATTTCCCTCTGCAGAATGCAAATAAATTCATATACTTTCCACAATGTGATTTTCCGGATTTAATTTGTGATGTGCTATCTCTCACTGTTACCAATAACCTACCCTTCAATTATGGGCTGCTCATGTCTTTGTCAGTGGGCAAACTTACAAAATCAGCAAGGGATCAAATACTTATTTCCACCACTGTATGTGATAGAAATAAATGTCAACTTACTCTCACACAAAACTTGTCTCAATCAGTCTTTGCCTGGCTCTGACCCCCAGCTGGTGTGCACTCTGCTCTGCTCTGTGGGCGGGAGGTGGAGGGGGCTCCTCATCCTGTTCATCTGGGGCCTGCTGCTGTGGTTGCTCTGGCTTTACTGGGAGGGCCTGTCCTCTGCGGATTTCCAAATTATGTAGCATGCAGCAGGCCAGGAATATATCTTTGCCACCTTTTGGGGGCTGTACAGGAGCTCCCCTCCAGAACGGTCCAGACATCGGAACCTGTTCTTATGTTGTTTGAAGGTGCACTCGATGATGCCACGGGTGGTCTGATGTCTACAGTTGTAGTTCTCCTCTGACCCTGTTTGTGGGTGCACTATGGGGGTCATGAGCCAACTCCGCTGTGGGTAGCCTCTGTCACCTTTGGGGAGAAGCAGGATGAGAAAGATGAGTGTGCATTGTTTGGAGCGGGTACCTTGTGGAGGTGGGGGGGGGGGGGAATAGTGGGTTGTGGAGTGAGCTGGAGGGAGACAGTGCTGAGGGTTGCCCGGTGGAGAAGGTATAGTTTGGGCAGATCCATGCTGCACTTACCTAGGAGCCATCCGCTGGTGATCTCCCCTCAGCCAAACCTGCGGAAGATTCCTGAGTGCTGCAAAATATAGGCATCATGGGTGGAACCTGGGTATCAGGCACACACGTCTAGAATATCCCCCTGGGCATCACACACAACTTGCATATTGAGTGAGTGGAATGCTTTCCTGTTCCTATAAGTGGCCACTCATGGCCGGGGGGGGGGGGGGGGTCTGAGTGCGACATGTGTGCAGTCAATGGCGCCTATGACCGAGGGGAAACGAGCTACGGCATAGAAGTCAGCCATGTTGTTCTGCAGGGCATAGGGGGTGGTGGAGAAGGTGATGTACTCAGAGGTGTGGGTAAGGAAGGCATCAAGGAACTGGGTGAGGCAGTTAGAAATGGAAGCCAGGGTGAGACCCGTGTTCACAGATAGGACAGACTGGAAACTCCCAGTGGCCAGAAAAGATAGAGAAGCAGTGATCTTTAGGTGCACAGAGATGGGGTTGTTCCTAAGGGTCCTGGGCTGCAGGAGGGGTTGGAGCTGGTCACAAAGCTGCTGAATGGCAGCCCTATCAAAGTGGTACCTAGTGAGACACTGCAGGTCAGTGAGGTCTAGGAAACTGCTACGGGGCCTGAAAACTCTGGGGCGCGAGTATCTCCTGCGGTTACTCCCCTCTTCCTCCAACATGTAAGCCACCAGTGCATTTAGTGCCTCTATTTCCCCACACTACAGGTGCAATGCAGTGACACCAGTACTCACCTCTCCCTACCAACTTGGTGAAACCCAGCAGCAACAAACAGAAGCTGACACTCACTCTCCCACCCACTCTCCCACCACCGACAAACAATGCGGTCACACACAGCAGAACCACACTGCAAGCACTCTCTGACCCACTACAAACTCTCCTGCCACACCCTCTTCAAGCAGCAAATGACAGTCTTCACAAACACGCTGCAGCAGTACACAGGACAAAGAGACAAACAGAGACTACAAACAGGTAAGGGAATGAACTATGAACTTGGGGACAGTGAATGGAGAAGAATAGGGAGAGGGGATGGGGGAGATAGAGGAAGGAGTAGTGGTGTCTGGGTTTGAGGGCTAGAAAGGGTAGGGAAAGCTGAAAAGGTAAAACATAAATGAGGCAGGTGAGGGTGAAAACGTTCCGACTACGGCACACAGACAAAGGTAACAGGTATTGAACAAACTCTCAGCTTTCTCTCCCAACAACGCTCTCGCCACTCTCCAACTGCACAAAATCACTAATGGGTCTAAAGACGACTTCCCCCTTACCTTGGTCGCTTTTATTTCAGATCTAACTAAGGATGCCCATGTTCCCACCCATGCAAAACCATTTTGCTAGCCATTATACGCTGGGGGCACCCATCTCGTAACGCCACCCATAACATGCCCCCTGTGGGGATGACCATAAATGGGCGTCCTCGCGCTGAGGACATCCTTACAGCCCTGTTTCGATTATTGGATTTGGGCGTCCTTCTTTCACGGGGACACCCATGGGTCTTTTGTGTCACTTTTTGGACGCCCTTCTCTTTCAAAAATGAACCTGTTAGTGTACTGTGGACCAAAGACTGCAAAGTAAAGGCTCATGTAGAGCTGATAGGACTGGATATGGGCAATGAGCATTGAGGCCTGAAAAGATTTCCTCCCAAATGAGCCTAGAGTCCTGGCCTCTCTACCCGAGGATGCTGAGGCATGAGTCATGGAGCTCCTACCTCATTTGAGAGAGGATTCAACCACCAGAGAATGGTATGGCGGTTGAGCCTTTTGTATACGGTACTGTGTATCCATCTTCTTAGGTGCAACCTGCACTGAGAGGGGAGATTTCCAGTTCTTCATTACTGCATTCTTAAGGCTAGGGTACAATGGTACAGTGACCCCTTCCTTAAGAGAAGACTCATAGTCCAGGACAGTCAACGTCTTCGCCCTTGGCTCTTCATCCATTTCCAACTTAAATAGGATGGCAGAAGCCATCTGACTGATAAAACTGGTGAAAGAGAGATTCTCAGGTGGAGATTTACATCTCTCTTGATGTGGCAAGGGATCAGAAGGCATCCCATAAGACTCCTCCTCCAAGAAGTAATGTGGGTCCTCCTCTGAATCCCATGAGCGGTCCCATTCAGACTCTTGTATTCAGGCTTTATTGAATGAGTCTATGCCTGCCTCAACTCAGTGGATCTATGTCCATGCCCCAAAGAGCACTGAGTTACAGCCCTACTCTCTGACTCCAGGAAAGCTTCTTCTTCCAACGTCAAGAGAGGTACTGTATGCATCCAGGTTGATGCTGATACCCTTAAAGGTACGAGCTTCGAGGATCTCTGCACCAGCATGGAAGAAGCCTCAGGAAGAATATGGGCTGGATCCTAAGCTGGCGCAAGTGCCCTCGATGCCTGAGCGGTTTGCAACTGCAGCATCTGCACCAGCTTCTCCCTGAGAATGGCTTGGAACCATTTACTGAAGGAAGGTATCTACAAAGGCAGGAGAGCAGGAAGAGAGGCAGCCTGAGATGGTGTCAGTTTCAGACCGGTGGTGGCAATCTGGCTGCTGTGAGACTTGTGCACTGGCACCTCTTGCAAGGAGAAGAGCGCTCCATCCACTGCAGGTGCTTCTTGTGTACCTGTGATGCTGGTGCTCCTTGTGCATCGAGGGAAGCATAGCATTGTGATCATTCAGTGCCGACGATAAAGGCGTAGAACCCATGCATGTTCTTGGTGTCTGGTCTGATGCTGACTGGTCCCAGGGCCTACTCTCAGCGCCCATTGTTGAGGGAAGTGGAGACCTACTTGATGCCGGTGCACTCGCAGTGGATACTGAAGTCTTGGCAGCCATCGTTTGATGCTTCTGGTGCCAATGTTGACGTATCGGCTTTCAAGGAGCCAAAAAGCTTCTCCAGTTGAATCTGCTATGACCTCTGTGTCCTCACCTGCATTTGCAAATAGAAAGAACAAGAGTGAGTCTCATGGTCAGATCCAAGGCACTCAATGCACCAGTTGTACGTGTCCATCACAGAAACACTCAATTACATTGGGCGAATCTTTTGAAGTCACAGGAGGTCTTCTTGGACATCGAGAAAAGAATCGCTGACAAATTAAACTCCTCAATCTTGAACTGGAAAAAGGGGCAGTGCTTAAATCGAGGTTGGGGCTCTGGTCTAAAAGGGCTTAGCAATACATGAAAAGGACCAAAAAAACTAAAAGAAATTAAAAGGGAAACTGAAGAAAGGGTAAGATGACAGAAAACAGTTATCCGAGAGGAGTTGAAAACACACACGGGAAGGCACAAGAAAAGAAGCACAAACTGAACTTGTAGAGAACACGAAGATGAGTCCTCCCTGCTCCACAGAAAAACCAAGACTGAGGGACCCGCACTCATACATTGGGTGGGAAGGCACCAGCGCATACACACTGGGATGCTACTAAAAAGTTCTTGATCTCATTAGTCAGCATTCACACCAAACTCCATCGGATGGTGTCACCCAGTGGTGAGAATACAACAGTCTGCTTGTCCTCTGAGAAGCTCTTTTACATTTTTTAAAAACTTTTTTGTTTCTATTCCCTGCCAGTAGAATGGTATATATCATCAGAAAGAGAAAGAGGAAATCATCTCGCATTTCACCAGGGCATTTCCCCTACCTTGTATGTCATCCTTATGCAAAGTAATCAACCCAACAATTATTGAAATACTGTGGAAACCACGAAGGGTTTTTGTCTGTATGCTTTTGATTCTATTAAATAAAAAGAAGGGTTTTTATCAAAATCCAAATCGCTCTCCTTCGATCTGATCACCTTACAGCTGGGATGTACATTATCAGATACTATCATGCATACAGTATCACTGAATACAGTCAGTACAAATATTTCCACCAAACCCTTCAAAGGTTTCATGAAGACAATTAAATAAAATAATTCATATTCTGTTTCAATGCCATGGCACCTGGTCAGCTCCACAGATGAGAGACAATCTCATGTCTATTTGTACAATGCTGTGTAGTCTCGTGGACCTACAGAAATGCTAAGTAGTCCAAGTAATGTTATGCAAAAATATGTTGATGTACAGTAATCAATGGTACGACAATTTCAGTTATTTTACCAGCTCCTGTATACATTCAACCAGAAAATATCAATGACTCCTTCCCTACCCCTTCATCCAGACTGCCCAGATATAAACATTGCACAAAAAGCGAGTGATTTGCAAAAGCCAGCCACATGCCTGAATTATTTAGTCTTACCTCTGACAGGTCTGCAGCGCTTCTTTCATGGTGCTCATTCCTGTTTGGATGTCCTGCTGCTCGAAGGTCATCATAGCCTGCATAACTAAAATGGTGCTGTAGCCAAGGGCATGATACATACTGTCTTTAGACCTGGATGGAGGAGGAAAAAAATACAAAATATTCTCAAGCGCTTAAGCTGAGCAAATAAGACAGCACGTCTAGTGTTTAAAAACAAACTCAAAAGTCTGCCTACATGGGTATATAACAAGAGATTACAAATGGACTCAGTATCCCTTCTGAGGGTGCTAGCTACTAAATTGCATTAACTGCTTAACATGGGAATAAATGTGCAGTAACAATTAACCCAGCACATTGTTACCGCATGCAAACTGCTATGTCCAAGAGTTAATGTGGAAACGGGTGTGAAATAGGCCGGGTCTTTTCCTTACAGTTAACTCAGAAGTCAATGTCACATATTACTTGCTAATGCAGCGAATAGCACAGGTAAGTGCTACCTTAAGAGATGTATCTAACTAAACTGCACATTATCAGCCTTGCCATCAATGTGCAGGTACGGACTTTCTCTGCGTTAACTGCACAGCTGCTTTCCCCAAATTACCAGAGCATCCCCAACAGCTAACGCAGAAGTTTTGCAGTAACTGGGGTTTAATATAATTTATTACATACTTTAATAGCCTGCCACTTTCCACCAACTGGCTGTATAGAGTGTATTACAATTAAAAGTTAAACAAAATGACAGAAATTATTAGGAAAGGGATATAAAACAAAACAAAGAATATTATAATGCCTCTGTATCGCTCCATGGTGCGACCTCACTTTGTGTGCAATATTGGTCTCCGCATCTCAAAACATACTTAGCAGTATTAGAAAAGGTTCAAAGAAGGGTGGTCAAAATGATCAAGGGGATGGACCTCTTCTCATACAAAGAAAGACTTAAGAGATTAAGGCTTTTCAGCTTGGAAAAGAGATGGCTGAGGACGGATACAACAAAATCCCGAGTGGTCAACAAAATCCTGAGTGGTGTAGAACAGGTAAATGTGAATCGACTGCATACTCTTTCAAAAAGTAAAAAGACTAGGAGACACTTCATGAAGTTACACAGTAATACTTTTAAAATAAATATAAGAAAATATGATTTACTCAACAAAACGTTAAGCTCTGGAACTCATTGCCAGCAGTTAGCCTATCTGGGTTTAAAAAAGGTTTGGACAAGCTCCAGGAGGAAAAGTTGATAAACTGCTACTAAGGTACACATAGGGAAAGTCACTACTTATCCCTGGCATTGGTAGCATGGAATGTTGCTACTCTTTGGGTTTCTGCCATGTACTTGTGACCTGATTGGCCACTATTTCAAGCAGGATTCTGGCCTAGATGGACCATTGGTCTCTGGCCCAGTATGGCTATTCTTATTAAAAGGAAGCTGAAAAAATGAGTAATATAATCAAGCAAAGGAAGTCCAATCTGGTTTAAAAAGGAGTCTAATAAATACTACATGCATCTACAATAGTCAGTGGCACAAAACAGAAGGATTCGACATGGCCGTATTTTGGCGATGATGCCTTCGTTGGGAGTCACAAAATCTAGGACTATCACTAAAATAACATGAAGAACTGTATCTAACAGACTGCTACACACAATACATAAGAACATAATAGACATACTGGGTCAGATCAGTGGTCCATCTAGCCCAGTATCCTACTTTCAACAGTAGCCAATCCAGGTCACAAAAGTGCCTTGCAAAAACCCAAGTAGTAGCAACATTCCATGCTACCAATCCCAGGGCAAGCAGTAGCTCCTCTATGTCTATCTCAATAGCAGATTATGGACTTTTCCTCCAGAAACTTGCCCGAACCTTTTTTCAACCCAGATAGTCTAACTATTTATGACTTAACCAACTTTCGAAAAATACTAAAAACTTATCTCTTTAATCAGGCTTATCATAATTAATCAATTATAAGAACTGTATAACATTACTACTTCTTGATAGTTTGTCTGTTTTCTGATGTCTGTATAGATTTTACCCTTCTATGTTACATCTATTTCTTTGTGTAATTCATTTGTTTACTTATGATGATTGATGCCTGTCATGTTGTAATATTGTATGCCACATTGAGACTGCAAATAGGTGGGAAAATGTGGGATACAAATGCAATAAAAATAAATAAATAAATAAAATAACCGCTGTTACTACATCCTCCAGCAAAGAGTTCCGGAGCTTAACTATTTGTTGAGTGAAAAGAATATTTCCTCCTATTTGTTTTAAAAGTGTTTCCATGTAATTTCATTGAGTGTCCCCTAGTCTCTGTACGTTTTGAAAGAGTAAAATATCGATTCACTTCTATTTGTTCAACACCACTCAGGATTTTAAAGACCTCAATCATATCTCCCCCCTCAGCCATCTCTTTTCCAATCTGAACAGCCCTAACCTCTCATCATATGAGAGGAGTTCCATCCCCTTTATCATTCTGGTCACTCTTCTTTGAACTTTTTCTAATTCCGCTATAGCTTTTTTTTTTTTTTAGATATGGTGACCAGAACTGAACGCAGTAGGCAAGATGAGGTCACACCATAGAGAGATAAAAAGGCATTATCATATTCTCAGTATTATTTACCAACCCTTTCCTAATAATTTCTAGCATCCTGTTTGCTTTTTTGGCTGCCACCACACACTGGGCAGAAGATTTCAGTGTATTATCTACAACCACACCTAGATCTTTTTTTGGGGTGCTGACCCCCAAGGTGGACCCCAGCATCAGGTAACTATTATTTGGATTATTCTTCCCAATGTGCATCACTTTGCATTTGTCCACATTAAATTTCATCTGCTATTTGGATGCCCAGTCTTCCAATTTCCAAAGGTCTTCCTGCAATTTTTCACAGTCTGAATGTGTTTTTAACAATCTTGAATAGTTTTCTGTCATCTGCAAATTTAATCGCCTCACTTGTTCTAATTTCCAGATCATTTATAAATATGTTAAATAGCATCGGCCCCAGTACAGATCCTTGCAGCACTATTCACCCTCCTCCATTGAGAGGAATGGCCGTTTAACCCTACCCTCTGTCTTCTGTCTAATAACCAATTCCTAATCCACAACAGAACATTGCCTCCTATCCCATGACTCTCATGAGGAACTTTGTAAAAAGCTTTTTGAAAATCTAGATACACTACATCAACCGGCTCACCTTTATCAACATGTTTATTTAAATGAAGCAAATTGTGGAGGCAAGACTTCTCTTGGCTGAAACCTGAAACCATAATGACTCTACACTCCACCAAGGCCTAGATCTAAAATGGATCCCTCTCTTGTGTGTTTATTTCTTACCATGATACCCTTGTTTAATTGAACATGTCATTTACTATGCAATTTGAAAGGATATAATTTAAACAATTCCATATTCCCTGAGACACGCCCCCTAATTTTATAAAACTGGGGACCCAACTTTAAGCTTTGCATGCAAGTTGGCCTCTCAATTTACAGAATAAGGTCAGTTGTAAGCACACTTTATGTAACAGTTGGCTGTTACTTGGAGTTAACACCAATTTAAGCCAATAATTGGGTGTTAAGCGACACCAATTGACAACTGTGTGTGCAACTGGCCCTTAGTTGATAATCTGGAAGCTGCACAAGCCATTTCTATCATGCACAATTTCTAGGCAGTGTGGCCATGGGAGGAGTATGAGGGGTCAGGTCAAGCCTATAAGTTACACATACAGGTTATAGAATACTGGGGGTTACATGCCTAAATCAGTGGCATATCCAGTAGGCAATTTTTGGGTGGGCCAACAGGTTGGATGGGTGGGCACTAGCCAGCTTTTTGAAATATAAAAACCCATCACCTGATGCACCCATGACCTGCCTCACCCCATGCTCCAACCGTACCCCACACCATACAAATAAATATTTGTCTCGTGTAATCTCAATAACAGACATAGTGTAAAGTAATATAAGTTACTCAGAACCTAGATCAAATCTACAATGCCAACATTAACTCCCAAAACAAGGATTCTACTTCCAATATTTTAAGGCCCTAAATATTACAGTGAGGCCCTAAAATATCAATACATCTATTGGGAAAACTGAACAAGCCAAATGCCAAATTACTACATAGAAAATTCATACAAACAGAAATTCATTTGTGTTCTGTGGTCAAACACACAGAACACAAATGCCAAATATAGAATAGGTGACCACAAACATAAACATAAATTAAACCGAAATCCCAAGAAGTCAGACCTTTCATATAGTACAACACCAGAGAAATAGAAAGAGATGCATTTTCAATTATACTGTGCAAAAAAGAAAGATGGCACATGTCAAGGATGGTGTTAGAGGAGTGCAGCTAGGGCAACAGCCCTTGGCCCTCTGAACAGAGGGAGACCCAAGCCTATAGGAACCTGAAGGAGGCTAACACCACACACATCAGGATATATATTCCAAATCTGACATATTGTAATAAAAAAATATCATGTTAATCCCAGGCTCTAGTTTCTGCTTTCCTCTGTTTTCTCTTAACTCTCTCACTAGGATCTCCTGTCCATTTGATATTTCTTCTCTCTCAATGCCCACCATCCATCTTCCATCTCTGTGTCCCTATCTTTCCCCATGTTCAGCATCTCCATTCTCTTGTGTCCCTATATTTCTCTGTCCAGCATCTCCCTGTATCCATATCCCTACATCTATCATCACCACTCCATGTCCCTATCCCCTCCTCCAATCTAGCACCATCCCTCTGTGTCCCTATGTCCCCCACGTCTAGCATCTCCTATCTGTATCCATATACCCCCTTCCTCTCTGCATCTATATACTGTCCCTATATAGCATCTTCCCTTTGTGTCCCTGTCCCTATGCTCTTCCATAAGTACATAAGTATTTCCATACTGGGAAAGACCAAAGGTCCACCAAGCCCAGAATCCTGTTTCCAACAGTGGCCAATCCAGGTCACAAATACCTGGCAAGATCCCAAAAAAGTACAAAACCTTTTATACTGATTATCCCAGAAATAGTGGATTTTCCCCAAGTCCATTTAATAATGGTCTATGGACTTTTCCTTTAGAAAGCCATCCAAACCTTTTTTAAACTCCGCTAAGCTAACCGCCTTTACCACATTCTCGGGCAACAAATTCCAGAGTTTAATTACACATTGAATGAAGAAAATTTTTCCCTGATTTGTTTTAAATTTACTACATTGTAGCTTCATTGCATGCCCCCTAGTCCTAGTATTTTTGGAAAGCGTAAACAGACGCTTCAAATCTACCCGTTCAACTCCATTCATTATTTTATAGACCTCTATCATATCTCCCCTCAGCCGCTTTTACTCCAAGCTGAAGCGCCCTAGCCGCTTTAGCCTTTCCTCATAGGGAAGTCGTCCCATCTCCTTTATCATTTTCGTCGCCCTTCTCTGCACCTTTTCTAATTCCACTGTATCTTTTTTGAGATGCGGCGACCAGAATTGAACACAATATTCGAGGTGCGGTCGTACCATGGAGCGATACAATGGCAGAATAATATCCTTACTTTTGTTTTCAATCCCTTTCCTAATGATACCCAACATTCTATTTGCTTTCCTAGCCACAGCAGCACATTGAGCAGAAGGTTTCAACTTATCATCAACGGTGACACCTAGATCCCTTTCTTGGTCCGTGACTCCCAACGCTGAACCTTGCATGACGTAGGTATAGTTTGGGTTCCTCTTTCCCACATGCATCACTTTGCACTTGCTCACATTAAACGTCATCTGCCAATTAGACGCCCAGTCTCCCAGTCTCGTAAGGTCCGCTTGTAACTTTTCACAATCCTCCCACGATTTAACAACTTTGAATAACTTTGTGTCATCAGCAAATTTAATTACCTCACTAGTTACTCCCATCTCTAGGTCATTTATAAATATGTTTCCACATGTTTGTTCACCCCTTCAAAGAAATATAGTAGATTGGTGAGGCAAGATTTCCCTTCACTAAATCCATGTTGACTTTCCTGCTTATAATCGAAAGAGAAAAACACCTATATTGCGACCCAAATCGGGAGATGGGCGTCTTTCTCCTGTGGGCGCCCAAATCGGTATAATCAAAAGCCGATTTTGGGCGTTTCCAACTGCAATCCATCGCGGAAATGGGTAAAGTTGACGGGGGCGTGTCGGAGGCGTGGTGAAGGCGAAACTGGGGTGTGGTTATCGGCCGAGGAGAGATGGGCGTCTTTAGCTGATAATGGAAAAAAAAATGGTGTTTTGACAGCGATTTTGGGTCACTTTTTTTTACCCTTTTTTTTCACGAACAAGTCCCAAAAAAGTGCCCCAACTGCCCAGATGACCACGGGAGGGAATCGGGGATGACCTCCCCGGACTCCCCCAGTGGTCACTAATCCCCTCCCACCAAAAAAAACCCACTTTAATAACTTTTTTTCCAGCCTCTATGCCAGCCTCAAATGCCGTACCCACCTCTATGACAGCAGAATGTGTTCTATCCTCTGACAGCCTTTCCCTGGTTCTGATGTGGCTCTCGGGTGAGTGTGACACCTTTTCTGTTATGTGGGTGTAGGGTATTGGGCTCCATGATTCCACTAGCTTGTGGCAAATGCTCACAATGTTGGTAGTTGGTAGGCTCTACTCCCATGGTGCTTTTCCCCCTGCTTACTGGGTCAGAGTGTGCCCTGTTTTGTTTCTGGTAGACCATGAGGTAGTGGCCATTTTTGTAAGACAGTTTTAGATCCCTTTCATGTGTTAGCCACATTACAGAGCTTAGTTCTTACCTTGAATGTGGCTGAAAGAGGGCATTGTACACCATTCTGCCAGCTCTGACCTACTGCTCATCTCAGTACCAGGGAGACTCGTTGCCAGTGGGGCACAACCTCTGATCTGCAGTTAACTGTGAGTAAGCGTGCTTATTCCAATAAAGGACGTTTTCGGAGAGATCAGTTTACACCTGAAGACTAATCTCTCCGAAAACGTCCTTTATTGGAATAAGCACGCTTACTCACAGTTAACTGCAGATCAGAGGTTGTGCCCCACTGGCAACGAGTCTCCCTGGCCTCTAGGACTTGTTGCTGCTATATAACATTGGCACACCAGTTTACACCTGAAGACTAGTGTGCCAATGTTATATAGCAGCAACAAGTCCTAGAGGCCTGCGTGTATGCAGGTCCCTGGAGCACTTTTAGTGGGTACCGCAGTGCACTTCAGCCAGGTGGACCCAGGCCCATCCCCCCTACCTGTAACACTTGTGCTGGTAAATGGGAGGTCTCCAAAACCCACTGTACCCACATGTAGGTGCCCCCTTCACCCCTAAGAGCTATGGTAGTGTTGTACATTTGTGGGTAGTGGGTTTTGGGGGAGGGGGGTTGGGTGCTCAGCACCCGTGGTAAGGGAGCTATGCATATGGGAGTGTTGTCTGAAGTCCACCGCACTGACCTCTAGGGTGCCCAGTTGGTGTCCTGGCATAACAGGGGGGCCAGTGTACTACGAATCCTGGCCCCTCCCACGACCAAATGGCTCGGATTAGGATGTTTTTGAGCTGGGCGTTTTTAGTTTCCATTATCGCTAAAAAAAAAAACAAACGCCCAGCTGAAAAACGTCCATTTTTTCAAAAATATGGTCTGTCCCGCCTCTTCACGTACCTGTTTTCGGACATAGATGCCCATGGAGATAGGCGTTCGCGTTCAATTATGCCCCTCTTTGTCTCATTAATCCATGCTTTTGAATATGCTCTGTAATTTCGTTCTTACAGAGTCTCTACCATTTTGCCCGGCACCCATGTCAGACTCACCGGATCTCCTCTGGAACGTTTTTTAAAAATCGGCATTACATTGGCCACCTTCCAATCTTCCGGTACCACGCTCATTTTAAGGAGACTATCATCTCTCCTCTGTTTCTGTATACCTCCTGTGTATAGCTTCTCCCCTCTCTTCCTCCCCCATACCCAGAGGCAGCATAACATCTTTTAAATTGAAGGGGCCAAACAAGTCAAACTCCTTAGTTGCTGATACTGTTTGGGCAAAATATTGGTGGGGCCATGGCCCACCCTATGCCATTGTCTATGCTCACACCAATGTGCCTCTCCCCTCTGACCCACCCCAACCAGCTTCTCTCCCCTCCATCCTTCCCCTGCCCACCTGAATCTGGCTTTCCTGCCTTCCCTTCTTTTCTCATTTGTGCTGTGCCTGTTCGTTTATCCCCTGGCTTCGGTATCTTTCATGTCCCTTCCCTTCCCTCCTCCCTCAGGTCCAGCACCTTTCTCAGCCACCCCCTCCCATGAGTCCAACATCTCTCTTCCTTCAATCCAGCCCCCTCATGGGTCAGTGGCATAGCCAAACAGCCAATTTTGGTGGGCACACAAATATTCTCTCTGTCCCTGCCCCCTTCCTCCTCAGCACCTCCCAACTCAAAATATACATTGGCTCATGAGGATTCCCAAGCTCTGTCAGCTGAAGATTTCCTCCGAAGATGGCCAGAACTCCCTTTTACAAAGCTTAGCGGGAAACAGCAGCATCGATGCCAGCACCCCACACATGATTAGTTGTCAGAGGCTCAAGGATGCTGCTGCCGTCTGCCAAGCTTTGCAGAAGGAAGTTTTGGCTGCCTTCAGAGGAGGTCCTCAGCTGATGGAGCTTAGGGGTCCCCCACCAGCTACAGTGTTAGGCATGCTAGGGCCCAGGGAAGAAAATAACCCCCCCCCCCCCTCCCAACCAATTCCCTCTCTTTTCTGCCTCCCCTCCAATCTTCCCACTTACCATTACAGTCACACTGACAGCCTCTCACCAAATCAGAACAAGAGCTCAAAAGTTAGAAATAAAAATAAGTAGACAAAAATTGAACTTGGAACTTCAACATATACTACAACAGTGAAGAAATAAAAACAGAAATGTATTTCTTTTTCTACCGAACACAATAAAATGATATCCGCTAAGCACATTTCTCAAGCTAACATATTTCAGTTAATAAATTCAAAATAAAATGCCTTTTCTACTTTTGTTGTCTGGTCATTTTATTTTTCCATCATTTTGGTCCCAGTTTCTCTTTTCCACTTTCTGTCTTTCTGCTAATTCTCCTTCTAGCAGTTGCTGTTCATTTGTCTTTTCTCCACTCTTGTTTCATTCCCTCACTACACTTGCCTCTGACATATTGATCTTTCCATTTTAGCTCTTTCCTGCTTTCTGTCCACTCAGATTTCACTCTTTCTAATCCCTTTCCTTCTTTTTACTTTTCAGATACTATCAGATTTCCACCTCCTTCTTTCATCCACTAGCTCTCCTATTCCTCATCTCATTCCTTCCCCAGCCTTCCATTCCCATCTATCTTCAATCTACCCCTGTAATCACTATCCTCCTCTCGTTCATTTCTTTACCACCCTCCCGTTGTCCTCTCCCACATGGTTCCACCATCCCAATGTCTCCCTCCTTCCAACCCTTCTAGCCCAGCATCTGCTCCCTCTTTCTCCTCACCACACCCTCCACCCCCTCCCAGCATCGTCCTATCCCTTCTCTCTTTCCTCTTGCCCCTTCCCCTGGGGGGCAGTATTTCTCCCTCTCTTCCCTCCTACCCCTAGTCCAGCATTTCTCCCTCACTCCCTTCAACCCCTGAATCCAACATTTCCTTCCTTCTTCCCCCCTCCTGTGCAGCACCTCTCCTTGCCTCTTCTTCACCCTCATATGCAACATCATTCCCTCTCTTTTTCCTCTTCCCTCTCTGCCATTGTTCCCCGTCTCTCTCTCTCTCTCACTTTTGTATCCCAAGTCTAACATCTCTCTCCCCCATGCAGCATCTCTCCATCCCCTCCACTACCATGTCTAACATTTCTCCCTCATCTCTCTCTCTCCCCTATGCAGCATCTCTCCCTCCCTCCCAGGTCCAACAGTTCTTTTCTCTTATCCTTCACTCTCCTATGCAGCATCTCCCCTTCCCTACGACCCTACCTCTAACAATTATCCCACTCTCCTCCCTCCTTGCAGCATCTCTTCATCTCTACCCCCATGTCCAATAATGATCCCTCTCTTCTACCTGCCCATGTAGCATTTCTCCATGCCCTCCATTCCCATGCCCAACAATTTTTCCTCTCCTTTACACCTCCCCTGAGCAGCATCTCTCCTTCTCTCTCTCTCCCCTCCACTCCCATGCCCAACATTTTTCCCTCTCTCCTACACACACCCCCTGTGCAGCATCTCTCCTTTTCTCCCTCCCCTCCACTCTATTCCCATGCCCAAAAGGTTTCCCTCTCTCTAACCCCTCCCTCCCCAATGCAGCATATGGACCACAGAACTTCAAACTTTGAAATTCAAAGGGTTGCTGGCAGCATATAAGAACTGATGTGCTGCTGCCGGCTGACCCGGAAGCCTTCCCTCTGCTGCATCTTTCCTCCTAGGAAATTACTTCATAGTGCGGGGGGGGGGGGAGGCTTCCGAGTCAGCCAGCAGCAGCAGGAACAACAATTTTTACATGCTGCCAGTGACCCTTTTGAACAACAGCAGCTGCAGAGGGAAAGGCGGACACAAGAGCCTAGCTTGCTCTGGCATTGGTAAAGGTGCACTGCTGCTGGGTGGGCCTAAGCCCAAACTGGGTGGGCCAAGGCCTACTTGTGGCTATGCCCCTACTGAATAATATGGCTCCTATCAAAGTTTTGCCCAAACTCATCTACAGGATGTCACCCTGGTACAATCAAGATATTCTTCTCCTGAAGAGGCAGTGTAGAAAATTAGAGAGAAAGTAGTGCAGGCATAAATCTGATGAGAACAAAATGCTTTGGAGGAAGGCTATCAGAGATTTTATGAAAACGACTGTAGAAGCCAAAACCCTCTGCTACAAAGAGCAAATTGGTTGCAGCCACTTAATACCAATAAGCTCTTTAGCCTTCTTAATAGGCTTCTGCCAAGTGAAAACATAGCACTCCCTCTGCTGATCAATTAGACAATGTACTTTGAACAAAAAGTAACTAAAATTAGGGGGGGCTGTACTGCACCTTAAGGCCATTAGTGTTCAATCTCGCATCAAGCAGCCTAGTCTGGATGCTGGTATTGCAGCTGACTGACTGTGGCCCTCCTTTCTGCTATCCACTCATGAGACTATCAAATCCTTTCTCAAAAAGTATCTTCTTCCCATTGCCTACTGGATGCTTGCACTGGCAGGATTAATTGACCTTCTACAAGCTCATATCTCATTTATGCTGACTCAAGATGCACCAAGGACCACATGTACAGGCTTGTGTAGAGCTGGTATGATTGGAAATGGGAGAAGAGCATGGAGGCCTGATGCATCTTCTGTCCAAAAGAATCCAGGGTTCTAGCTTTGTAGTAGTAGTAGTAGTAGCTTCTTTGCCAGGGGGTGCCGAAGCATAGTCTCTAGAACTCATGGCCCTTTTGAGCATGGATTCTACCACTACAGAATGATGTGGAAACTGTGGTCTATCAAACCCAGAGGAAGACTGAATCCGGTACATGGTATCAATCTTCTTGGGGAGGAGAGGGACCGACAGAAGAGACTCCCAGTTCTTTACTTGAATGTCCTGTAAGATCTCATAAAGTGGTACCATCACAGCCTCTCTAGGAAGAGAGTCATAGTCCAGGACTTCAAACATCTCAGCCCTGGGCTCTTCCTCCATGTCCAAAGGAATTGGGATGGCAGCCGCCATCTCCTTTACAAAAGAGGGGAAGGATCAGATGAGATGTCATAGGACTCCTCTTCCGAGATGTACTGTGGATCCTCTTCTGAGTCCCATGAATGGATCTCAATGGTGTCAGCCAAGATTTCCTCATGGGAGGGCTGAGATCAAACCCACCTCAACATACAGTACCATGACCCCAAGAGGGGTGTCAAGGTGTCAGCTCTGGCTTTGACTCTGACGAAACTGTCTCCACTGATGTCGAGGGTGTGCCAATACGGGTGGCAGTTGACGCTGAGACCACAAGTGGAATTGGTATCAGAGACCTCACCGAAGGCTGATGGCAATGCGGGACTGTAGGAAGAGACATGGCTGGCGCAAGCATCACTGATGGAGTCTGTAAGAACCCTGCCAACAGCTCAGGGAGCAAGGCCCAGAGGCGCTCAATGAGGGCCAACATTGGGAAAGGCTGGGGTGTCGGTGTAGAGGCAGGCTGCTGAATCTGTGGGGTCGAAGTGGGTGTGGGTGCCTAGTCCTGGCTGTGTCGAGACCCATGCAACGGGACCTCCTGTATGGAAGAGAAGCAGTCCTCCTGACACCAATGCTTCTCGGGGAGCAGTGAAATCCTCGGTGCCCGGAGCTCCCGGCACCATGTGTCGAGGGGGATAGATGCCGATGCTTCTTCCAGTGCCTGGCATTAATGTTCCCCTGTGCCAAAGAGGACGAAGTTGAGTCCTCCCATCACCTTGGGGTCGGGTCCAACATCGGTCAGCCTGCATAGCATCCAACGTCGAGGCAGGTGGAGACCCATTCAATGCATGGTCTCTCCCAGGGTGCAAGGATCTTACAGTCATATGGATCGACGCACCCGATGCAACATCCGATGCTGAAGACACTGATGCCAATACTGACATTGAGGATTTGGACCTGGCGCCAAAAATATCTTTTCTCTCTGAGCCTCTCTGTCCAATTGTGTTCTCTTCCTCATATGAAGGCAGAGAATGTAATTTGTAGGGGTATGATCAGGCCTCAAACACTGTAGACACCAAGAATGGGTGTCCTTGCCAGAGATGGTCTTGACAGCACTTGAAGTCACAAGGAACCTTCGATGACATGAAAGGAAAAACAGCTGTAGCCAAATCAAATGACTCAATGGTACTAAACAAAGGAAGAGCACCAGAAAAGAGGAAAAGGAAAAAACATCACTGGAGATCAGGCCTGAACGCAGCCTAGCAAGCGTGGTAAAACAAAGAAAACTTAGATAAAAGGCAAAAATAATCTAAAAAAATATACAGAGAAGGAAATAAATAACTTAAACCCTGAAAGAGGTACTAAAAAAGAAAAAGGAAGGCACAAAAAGACCAAATCCAAACCAGCTGTGAGGAGTCGATAACGAAGCGTCCTCTCTTCACTGTGGACAAAAGAGAACTGCTGGTCCTATGCTCTTGCACCAGGCAGGAAGGCACTTATGCATGCATGGTGGAGCTTGTTTCACACTCAAAGTCCTGTTTTTAAGCTTGTTACAAGCTCCGGACCGGCAATGCGTACCTGTGTTACCCATATGTGAGAATTTTAGGCCTGCTTGTCCTCGGAGAAAATACCACTACACTGGTGGTAACCTTTGGAAATGGCTACACTTTCTATACTAAAGGCTTTCTTTTTAAAAAAGGATGATCCTTATTGTGAACAAAGGATACATTTTTCCCCAGTGTCTCCAGAGTAACACAGATGAGGATGACACAGTTTCAAGAGATGAAGAATCATATTTTGGCTATTCGTGCAACTTTTTTTTGTGCTTCCTTTGTAACTGTTTGACAGTTTTGTATATACAGATCTTTCTCAACTGGAAGCTTTTCTTTCTAATAAGTTATTTTCTAATTGTCCCATCCTGTTAATGGGTTTTCTCCTTTTCCTTGGTGTATGTTTCTTGTTTTAATTTTTTCTATTCAGGTGAAGATATAGCTCCTTTATTTTGGTATATTTTCAGAGCTTGGATACTTTGGTAATTCCTCTGTGATGTGGTCCCATCTGCTGACAAGGTCCTTGTTTGGCAGACAACAGTTGCTGCTTCAGGGCACAATCAGAAGGCACTGCTGGTGCCTGGATTGTTATTTTCATTTTTTGATTTTGAACATGCAGTGCCTTTGAATGGTCCGATTGTGCCCTGAAGCAGTGGCTGTTGTCCACAAAACAAGGACATTGTCAACAGCTAGAACCATAACCTACTTATATTGTTCCAATGGAGGAAATACTTACACGATAAGTCTACATTGTTTTGAACCTTTTTTTTTTTGGTCATTTATAAATTGTGATGCTATTGAAATAAAGAAAAATCTGCACACTGCACTGCTCTTTCCATATGGAGGGTTTCTTATGCCTATGATTCAAGGTGGGAAGTACGAATAAGTACTCCAAAATATTCTGGGGCTTTTTCCTCCATTTATGGTTTCCACTATTAGCAAGGTGTTTTTGTTTTCTTGTATCTAGTACCTCGTTCTCATATTTTTTTTTATTTTACTAAAGCAAGAGTATTTTGATCTCTACCAGGCATTAATTTTGGCCCTGTACATCTAAAAAATTAAACCTGGGGCTGCTATTGTCAAAGAAACGCTAATCCTTAATCCAATTCTTCTAATACAGTTGACGGCAAGATAAAACAAATCAATCATTTACAATTGTGTTGAGACAGATTATGGATTCTGTACATACAGAGTGAGTTCATATCTGATTAGCCCCTCTCCCAGAGAGGTGGAACTGTCAGTGACTGATAATTTGAAATACTGAAACAGAGCACTAACAGTGACCGCAGCAGCTGCAACAGGTGAAAAATCACTATCAATTACTACTCTGAGAGCAAAAACAAACAGTAGTTTACTACCTCAGGATGGAGAGTTCAAACTCTCTGCAAGATGGATCTATGCCCTGAAGGAAAAGTCCATAGTCTGCTATTGAGACAGACGTGGGGAAGCTACTGCTTGCCCTTGGATTGGTAGCATGGAATGTTGCTACTATTTGGGTTTCTGCTAGGTACTTGTGACCTGGCTTGGCCACTGTTGGAAACAGTATACTGGGCTAGATGGATCTTTGGTCTGACCCAGTATGGCTATTCTTATGTTCTTATGTACAATTACCATCTCTCTCAATTTACAGACAGCCATCAGCGGGAGGAGGAAATTCTGCTCCTCCCAGCATGCTCAGAGGCAGGCAGTAACAACAAAGCTCCAAAGGCACTGAGAGCAGAAAGCTAGTGTTCATAAACGCTAATCACAGAGGACCACAGAAATGCAGGGACCAGGTCTATTATACACAGCTTAATCAATATATAGAAAGCACAAGCTAACTTATGTAAGGGGGCAGAACACAGAGTATTTTAGAAATCTATACAATATAGACTTTATACCTTGTTGGGCATTTTGATACCTTAGGACCTGCAAGGTTTTTGCTTTATAAAGCTGTACCAGCAATTTGTTACCCATTGTTTGAAAGCAGCCTATCTGACCTTACCTACTGCCTAAAGGTCAGACGGGGTTCCCCTGGTCTATAAATGGATTTCTAAGCTCTGGTTTATTTGTGATATGGAGAAACTAAGAGCTCAGTGTAACAAAACTTTAGTTAAAAGAGAAAGGACAGGGGACCTTACGGGATCTAAAGAGAGTTCCTTTGGGATATTATTGTATTACTGGGTTATGCCACTTTTTTTTTCAGTGGTCTTTATTAACACATGCAAATCTGAATACAAAATCACAGAACCTATAATAGATCACAGTATATATAAACATATAAAAATGTACCTCTACTTTTCTTATTTTATATAGAAAAAAGGAGGACAACCCCTAAATAGGAGGCAGTAAGTGCTCCCACATTCATATTTTTGCAGGTCTTGCATGCTAATCAAAAAATAGCATTAGAGCCACAAAAAGAAAAAAAACCTTATTTTTGAGCTGCATTAGAAGTGGGCTTAGTGTGCAGGAAAGTACCGTGTTAAAATGCACTAAGCCCATTTTTAACGCTTTTTTAAAAAAGGGCCCCTAAAGTTATTGGTAAATTAGAAAAACACATCTATACGACCATGACCATAAGCTACTGAACCTGTGGCGCAAATGAGAATCACAGGCTTGTAAAGCAGTTGTATTGATTGTTATGGTGATGCAGTATGACTATTTTAGTAAGAGACAAGAGAATCTAAATAACATTCTATAGAAAACTAAATCCTCAGAAAACAGATGGCACATGAACTCTAGGAAACAAATTACCTTACCAAGGACGCAACAAATTCAGTGCTTCTGAGAATTTGTTATTTAGAAATAAATTCAGTGCCATTGTACATTCCTCCAGAGAACATGTAAGATCCATCTTGGATGCCCTAATAAAAAGAAGGTATATATTAATAACAGTTATAAACATCATGAGAGTGGCCTACAACACTTGCATGAAAATCAAGTTCTACATGCCTTGAACTTTTTTTTTTTTTAATCTCAAAGGCCTATTAGCCTAGTAGTTGGTACAGTGGGCTGAGAATCTGGGGAACTGGGTTTAGTTCCCACTGCAGCTCCTTGTGGCAAGTCCATTAATCCTCCATTGCCCCAAGCAAAATATTTAGCCCCCTGTTTACTAATCCGCACGCTAATGCTGACACAGTCCATTCACTTTGAATGGGCTATGTAGGCATTGCCACGCAGCTTATTAAACAGGGGGGCTAGATTGTGCTTGGGGCAATGGAGGATTACGGGACTTGCCACAAGAAGCTGCAATGGGAACAGTGAAAAATACATGTAAATAATAAATGTAAACCGCTTTAATTGTACTACAAAAAGGCAGTATATCAAATCCCAATACCCCTACCCACTGGTAAAGCTGTCAGACACAATGTTCATGATGACAGGTTTACCATGGTCTTAAAATTTTAACTGCAGCTATACTTTTTTAACTTATAATTTTGGTTTACAGTTGTAATACAGCAACCTTTAGGGTCAGGGAAATCATGACACTAATAAACTACTAGGTGACGTGCTCTTGGCTTTATGGCTTTACCTTACCCCATAACGTTTTTGCATCAGATCATACCTGGCAAGATATCCTCACTATTGATCATAATTGCATAATTCAACAATGAAAGAGATCATCCAAATGAAAACAAAAGGCTGCCAAGACATCCAATAGCTGTGGTCATCAACAAGTCCCATTAACGGGATCGTCAGAAAGAGTTCAGACCTTGAACCCATTGTTATTAGGTCACATGGATTATTTACTGTATTTGAATATTATGAAAACAGGAAACTGCCCAAATCTGGGGGTCATTCGCTAATGGTTATTGAACATTATATGTCACAGGGCCAATTGAATAAACTGGGCACTGTGGCCGATAACAGCATTATCATGTGTACAGGCCACAAGGTTCTGCTCTCTTAAGGAACTGTAGAGACTCCCAGGGTTCCACTTAATAATTGTACTTGACTTTTACATACTCCCACAGCTTCAGTAACAAGGGTTTGGCATTGGTAGGAGGAAACACCTCTTAGAAGAAAAATGTATCGATATAAAACCCCAGCCCAATTCAAATTCCTTGTCTTTGGCTCTTGCTTCCCTGACCACTATGCTAGTTAAGAACTGGAACTCATTGTCGGAGGATGTGGTAACAGCGGTTAGAGTTTCTGGGTTTAAAAAAGGTTTGGACAAATTCCTGGAGGAAAAGTCCACAGTCTGCTATTAAGGTAGACATGGGAAAAGCCATTACTTATCCCTGGGGTCAGTAGCCTGGAATCTTGCTACTCTTTGGGTTTCTGCAGGTACTTGTGAGCTGGATTGGCCACTGTTGCAAGCAGGATACTGGGCTAGATGGACCATTGGTCTGACCCAGTATAGCTGTTTTTATGTTGTTAAAAAGCATCAAATTGCCGGCAACTAAGTGTTGCACCAAGCAATCTCTCTTTAAGACCAGTTTGGTTCCTCAGAGGCATGACTGAAGTTCTCACTCCATCCTAACCAGATAAAAACGGATTCAGTGCCAGCTAAAACATTTAAGTACTTGAGTTAAAGCCAGCAGGTTGCTATGTATAATCCAGGAAGGCCAGATGGTCTGATAACAACCTCACTAATTTTGGTAGCTGTTTATACTACTATAAAGCTTGGTGATAAAACACATGGAGACAGCTGTTGGATTAAGTTTGGGAACTGGCAGAGGACCAAAAAGGAACACAACAAAAACTCACCTGGAGAAGGCTAAATACCTTATCAGAACTCAAGCTTGTAAGTGCCTGGTGACTAGATCCTAGCGATGTAATAAAAATGTACTAAGTTGGCTCTTAGGGGTATGTTTACTAAGGTGCGTTAGCGTTTTTAACACGCCTGTAAATTTAAGGTATGTTAAACGCTAACATGCCTATACATTTCTATGGGCGCGTTAGCGTTTAACGCATGTACACCATTTACACGCATTAAAAAAATGCTGCTAACGCACTCATAGCGCCGCTTAGTAAACCTAGCACTTAGTCTAGTATCAGAGATCATGCCATATGTAAACCGCTTTGATTGTACCACAGAAAGGCGGTATACCAAATTCTATCCCCTTTCCCTTTCAGCCTAGCAGATGGGATATTTATTATTCATTTAGTTCATACCTTTTTCCAGCAGATATTTCCCTGTCCCCAGAGAGCTCACAGTCTTTATACCTGAGGCATTGAAAAGGGAAAGGGAATGAGACTTGATATAACACCTTTAAAGCGGTTTACAGCAAGCCAGCGGAGGAGGCGCAGGTGGAAGGGCACTGGTGGTCCCTGACTGGACGGGAGACAAGTCCAAGGCGCTGCATTGGAGCGGTTAAGGTGCCACCGTGACAGAAGATGATATTTATATTATGTTACTAGGGTCCACCGAAGGATTAATCATTCCCTGTCTAGGAGCTAAGGGAAGGAGAGAAAGCACAGGGGTTGCCAATCTGGTCCACAGCTGTCCCCTGGGGCTGACAGACAGAAACAGAGGCCTGGTCTTGAACGAATATCAGAAGAATCAGGGGTTGCCAGCTTAGCACACTACTGTCCCCTGAGGCGCAGAGTGCCCTAAAGAGGACAAGAGGTAGATCAGAAGGGAGATCTGAGCCTCTTTTTAAAAGAGAAAGATGAAGCCTGAAGTTGCTATCTTCATCTCATGAGAAAATTCTGATTGTATTGTCTTCAATTACAGGTATTAAGACACAACATTTGGTGGGATACTGAAAGTACACACTGAGGGAAAGGAAAAAAAATGAATCATTAAGAAGGTAATTGTATAAGGAGCTGCCAAACAAAGTACATGCATAAATGCTGCTTTCCAGTCATTTATGCACATTTTTTAAAAATGATTTATTTATTGGGATTTATTAACTGCCTTTATGAAGAGATTCGCCCAAGGCGGTCTACAGCAAGTACAGTTTAACTTAAAGCGTACAATTTTTTAACAGCATAACAATAGCACAAATAGCCAAATATAAACATAACTATAATAAATGAGGTAAATTTGAGAACAGCAAATTAAAACCTAATAATAGGACTACCGTGAAACAGGATCAAAAATATACACATTTAACAGCACTGAATTCAAATAACAGAGATATAACACAATGTCAGCATAATACTAATGAAACCCCTAATAAGCACACATTAGAACATTCAAACAACATAGATATTATGCTAATGCTTTTCTACAATACAGCTTACCATATGGCTGAGGGGCCAAGTGCAGATATATAGATGGGGACAAGATGAGTGGTACAGAGTCAGTTGGGAAAAATAGATGGGTGTCTAAACTCAAGGCAAGTTCTTTGCACAGTTAATTGAGATATAAGGAACTGATCTAAGTTACCATGTGTGTAGCAAGCTAGTCCAGGTGCAGAATGAGAGTACAGTCAGTCACCCTATGTATTAAAGGCTTTGGAGAAGAGCCAGGCTTTCACCTGCTTCCTGAAGTAGAGGTAGTCTCGAGTTACATGTACCACATGAACACCTATGCACACAAATAATAATGCTGCTACTGGCTATTTCTGTACATACACATACATATCTTCGATACTGCATATTTTGCAGGTAGACATTAGAATGAGTGGAGGTAGGGTGGGGCCCACATTTACAGGCTTCAATCATACCGTGAAATACTAGAAAGGTTATGTGTTTATCTCCCAAACCTAGGCGCAAGCGTATGACTGGCTGATGTGCTCATACCTAAATACATACGTGGTACTTAAATACAGGTACTTCTTTACAGAATTACCTACCATTGCCCTAATTCTACAAATGGCGCCCAAAGTTAGGTGTGAAGTTACAGAATTGGATCAGTTGCGCGTACAACAATTAACATTCTCACTAGATTGGTGATTGGTATCAACTTGTGATAACTGGCGCTAAGTTGCTGTTGCGTGCATAACAGACCTACGCCCCCTATTCCATTAACAGCATGCTCGACTTCTCTCGCGTGCAAATGCAAAGGGGATGTTAACAAGGGAGGGGCAGGGGCGTGTCAGGGGCATTTTGACCATTCTCGCATCTGATTATAGAATGCTTGCATTTACGCGCTCGTCTGCCGCATTTAGGAGCCACCATGTACGCCGGCCGTAGACATGGCGTAAGTGGTCGTTCCTAAGGTCTGGAGCATAACTGTGGACTTACGCTAGCATTCTAAAACAGATTTGGGGGGGGTCATTTAAAAAGGCGCACTAGCGTTTTTAGTGCACGCTAATGATTAGTGCATGCTAAATGCCAGAGACGCCCACAGGAATATACGGGCACCTCTAGAGTTTAGCACTTATTTTTAGCAAGCACTAAAAATGCTAATGCAGCTTTGTAAAAGGGGCCCTTGACGTGCAATTCTATCATTATAGAATACTAGCTTAGCGCCCAGTATTTGGCACCTTTTACGTAGACGTTTTTAGCGCGCATTAAAAAAGGCACACGCTAAACGTTAAAGACACCCATAGGAATACATTGGTTTCTTTAGCGTTTAGCATGCGCCTTTAATGCACGCTAAAAACGCCAGCTCACCTACGTAAAAGACCCCCTCTCCCAAGTTAGTGCATCACTAGTATAGCCAGAGACCAAGGTAAGCCAACAAATCTGCTGCAAGGGTATTAGATACCCTAGCGGACCCTTTAGCATTGCAAGTTCGCACCCTGCCCCCCCACCCCACCCACCCACATACACGCACCTGCAAATTAAACTGACAGATCCATAGGCCACTTTATTTATTTTATTTAAAATGTATATCCCACCTTAACAAGGCAGGTTACAGATACACATATATAATCAATATGCACTTACAATTAGAGAATGACAGAGGGACAAAGTTTGTCCCCGTCTCCGTGAGTTCTGTCTCTGTCCCCACCCATCCCATCCCCGCAGGTTTTGTCCCCATCCCTGCTCCATAGCAGGCTCTGTCTCCATCCCCGTAGATTCTGTCCCTGTCCCCGCAGGTTCTGTCTTCATCTGAAGAAGCCTCAAACAGTTATGATTTTATATTTAAATCTTTTTATTAAAGTATAAAAAGGAACAATATGCTGTGCAACTGTTGTTTATAAATCACAAATAGAAAACAATAATAACAACGAGCAACTATAATAACCCCACCACCACCACCACCCTCTACCAACCCCAACAATAGCTGACTTCTACTATCCCAAGAAACCCTAATCTACTCTGTTAAAATGTCCAGGGGTACAAAATACAACCCGTTCTATATGTCCTAGTGGGGGAGAAATATGCCCTATGAAGCACTGTTATGATTTTTTAATCTGTGGATGAACATTACGGCAAATGTAAGCCACATTGAGCCTGCAAATCGGTGGGAAAATGTGGGATACAAATGCTACAAATAATAATGTCATCAACAATCTCAAGATTCAGTCTAGCTCTCCTGTCTTCCACAGTCCTTCCTGCAATGGAAAATGTCTTCTCAGAAGATATGCTGGTAGAAGGAATGTACAGGATCCCCCATGCAAATTTTGCTTATTTTTCCAAAAAATGAAATCAACCTGCATCACTTGAACATAAATAACTGTCCAATTCATTAACAGCCTTCAAAGTAGAGAATGACATGGGGATAAAGTTTGTCCCCATCCCATCCCGATACCGAGAGTCCCCTTCCCCCTGCCATTCTCTACTTACAGTCAATAACAGGCCCAACACAATTGCATTTCCCAACACAATTACATCTCAGTAATTCCATCTGTCCAGAGAGGCCTATCATAGTTGAATTAAATTATCATGATGATCCCATTACAACCCCTTTTAGAAGAAATTTATAAAACATAATTGGACACAGACAGAACAATTTTCAAGTTCTTTTACACAAAACAGTAAATTAGTCAAGTAATATATTTTCTGAAGCCAGCCCTTCTTCCGTGCCTAAAAGAATGCACAATTCAAAGGGATAGCAGGCTCAGTTCCCTTTGAAAACTGGTGTAAAGGCCACAAAAGTACACACAGCCTTTGCATTGAAATGCAGTTATAAATACTGTATCCTGTACCTTTAATATGCAAACTTTATTTTCTAGATATAGTGCCTTGTAAAAAAGTTCACCCTCATACATTTTTCACATGTTGCTGACTGAAAAAAATGCATTTCAAAATGCATTAAAAAACGGGAGTTGTTTCATTGGTCTACACAACCTATGCTACACTTTCAACATGAAAAGACAATGACAGAAATATTCAAAACGAAATTAAAGAAAAAGAATCATAAAGTCTTGACTGCCCAAATCTTCAAGCCCTTTGTCAATGTAAACCCTATTGGAATTGGAGATGAGCCCCGGTTCCAAAAACTGACTTAACAAGGCCCATGTTAATAGAGCCGACCTGTAGCTAATCACAATAGTCAAGCTAATTCAAATACTGATTCAAATGAGGAATTGAGCTATTTCACATGTTCTCAATCCAGTCCTCGGGACATATTTAGCCAGTCAGTTTTTAAGGAGATCCACAATGAATATGCATGAGATAAATTTGCATGCACAACCTCTACTCTATGCAAGCATATTCATTTTGGATATTGTGATCACCTACCTGGCTGGGTGTGTCCTAAGGACTGTATTCTGAACCCCTGTCCTAGCGCCTTGGAAACAGATTCTACAAAATACAAAAATTGTGCTGTAGTCCCATTAATCCATCTCAGCCAAAAACATTTTTTAATGTTTTTAAAAAGGGGTGGCTCACCACAGACCCATCAACACTGCAAAAAGGAGATTCCACCAAGTACTGAATCAAGGAGTGAAAAAAACTTATGCAATCAAGATTTGTTGGCTCTTGTATGTTGGAAGTGTAGAATATGTTGTGTGTACATCAATGAAACAAAATTCCTAATTTAATTCATTTCGAAGAAACGAGAGATTTGCAGAAGGATAACGTAATGACTCACAGAGCTACCTTTAGTTAAGGCCTTCCAGAGTAGTACGTGACCTAATGCATTTCATTTAAACCAATCAGATGGAGACAAGAACTCCTTTTTGCGGAAAACAAATCTACAAATCACAGCCCACATTCAAGAGTGCTGAGCTTCACCTCAGACTCACCAAGGACTGCTGATCATCACTTCAGGGATCAGAAGACACATTCCTGGTCACGGGGCTTTCCCGATTGATTATGTGTATAAGAGATGTCTGCATACAAAGCTAAATAATCTTTATATTACCCCCATAATTCACTGTGCAACACAAAGGTAGTATTTAAGAAAAAAAAATAAGCTATTTTCTCTCTCTCTTTCTCTCCAGGATAATTAACTAGATTTATCTTGATACCTGCTAAGATATATTTGAATACCTGGAATCACTGTGCTATTGCTGAAGTGGTTCCTTTTTTTCTTGTTTACAAACTGGATTTTTTTTTTATACAAAGAATACAAAAAATTTAAAAGGGTGTGATGAATGCACACAAAAACTGAACTCTCATCTGCCTCAGTCTCACTCCCTCCACACCCACTGTCTGTAGAACAGAAGTGAAAGGGGGCCACAGGCAATGCTGTTCAGAGTACTAGGTCAAAGTACTTAAGTAAAAATAAACGTATATTTTAATACTTAAGTAAAAGTACAACGGACACAGTTAAAAATATCTTCTTATATAATAAAACTCACCCTCAACATTCTGAAGACACTGACGTCACTTCCGTCAGGGTTCGAAGGGTTCGTGGTGGTGAAGCCACTGAAATCGCCAAGTCTTGGGGCCCCGCCCTCGCGTCAAACGTGATGATGCCGAGGGCGGAGCAATGGTGTGCGGTGCGTTCAGGAGGTGCGGAGCAATGGCGTCAGAACGACAAAGGGGTCAGTAGGTAGATAGGGAGGGAGGGAGAAAGGGGGGGTTGGGGAGGAAAACCTTGCTAGCACCCGTTTCATTTGCTCCAGAAACGGGCCTCTTTTACTAGTATTTAAATAAAAGTAAAAAAGTTACTGCTTAATATAGGGGCCCTTTTACTAAGCCGCGGTAGGCTCCAACCATGTGCAGAGCATGCCCAAATGAGGCTATCACCAAGCCAGCACGCCCTCCTGGCGGTAATTTCAGATTTGGTGCGCGCCCATAACACGTGGGTGAATTATTTCATTATTTCCTCCTATGCGTGCCAGTTCCGGTGGTAATCGGCACTTAGCGCACACCGACCAGTCATCGTGCATGCAGCGCATCAGCTTTGACCGCTAGGTGGTGTTAAGGGCTCAAGCCACTTTTGAGCACGCACTGGTTTCTATTTTTATCGCCGGCCCTTTTCCCGTCCCATGTTTAAAAAGTCCTTTTTTGTAGATGCAGTGGCCCGGCGCGTGCCCAATACACACGCTACATTTCCGCAGGCCACTTTTTACCGCTGCTTAGTAAAAGGGTCCCATAATACCATCTGAGTAAAAAGTACTGTAACTACAGTGAACGCAATTGTTGTTAACATTTTTATCCCAACTATTTTATTGCTCTACAATTCAATCTACTTTGACTTTAGTAAAACTAAATTTTGAAAATGGCTGTCACTCATGCGAGTGCGCTTGTGAGTCTTTAATCCACCACAGCTAAAAAGATGTTCTATAACTGAACTATCAGGAAGTGGATTGTTCAGTCAGATAAAAAGTTCCATCAAATCAAGCTGGGCCACAATATTATGGATGCCTTTTAACTGGGTCAGTAGGCATTTATCAATGGAATCTGTCTGAAACACTTGACTTCCTTATAGCAAAGAATACTTTATCATGATCATTATCTTTATCATCTGCTTTAGTAGCAGTGCTAATTCATCACTTGCATCTTTATCTTCATTATTATCGTCATCATGCTGTCCAATTACAAAGAAGGTTTTCACAAAGTTGAAATCATTGCCTGTTGTTGTCTTAACTATTTTTCGTCTGATGGCAGACTCTGAATATCTTCAAGAACTGATGCAAGAATGTCAAATGTATGCAAACCCAGTCTTAAGGCCAGACAAGCAGACTACCGATCCAGTGGTCTGTCACGCCAATGTAAAATTTTCCATGGGATGTCCAGCAGTCTGTTGTGATAGAGACATAATGTCTGTTCACCAAGAACTGCAACCTGCTTCAGCTTCATCTCCGCTTCAAAGTGACTGAACTCATCACTCTACTGTTCTCATAGGCTGTATTCCCTGAACACCAGCATTTAAGATGGGATGATCCACTGTTTATGTGGCGAGGTTTGCAATAGCAAAATCCTGTTCCAGGTTTTGTTGTTTCATTTGGTTTACTGAGGAATCATCATATAGGTCTCTCTGCCACTTTTACTTTTTACTTTTAACTGCAAACACTACTACTACTACTACTACTATTTAGCATTTCTATAGCGCTACAAGGCATACGCAGCGCTGTACAAACATAGAAGAAAGACAGTCCCTGCTCAAAGAGCTTACAATCTAATAGACAAAAAATAAATAAAGTAAGCAAATCAAATCAATTAATGTGAACGGGAAGGAAGAGAGGAGGGGGTAGGTGGAGGCGAGTGGTTACGAGTCAAAAGCAATGTCAAAGAGGTGGGTTTTCAGTCTAGATTTAAAGGTGGCCAAGGATGGGGCAAGACGTAGGGGCTCAGGAAGTTTATTCCAGGCGTAGGGTGCAGCGAGACAGAAGGCGCGAAGTCTGGAGTTGGCAGTAGTGGAGAAGGGAACAGATAAGAAGGATTTATCCATGGAGCGGAGTGCACGGGAAGGGGTGTAGGGAAGGACGAGTGTGGAGAGATACTGGGGAGCAGCAGAGTGAGTACATTTATAGGTTAGTAGAAGAAGTTTGAACAGGATGCGAAAACGGATAGGGAGCCAGTGAAGGGTCTTGAGGAGAGGGGTAGTATGAGTAAAGCGACCCTGGCGGAAGATGAGACGGGCAGCAGAGTTTTGAACTGACTGGAGAGGGGAGAGGTGACTAATAACAGTAAATAACTGAGTGAAAGTCGTAAAATTATTACTTCAGTAAAAGTAACAACTGCTATCCTGTACTTCTTTACAAGTAAAAGTACAGTAACTAGTTACATTTACTTACTATACAACACTGGCCACAGGAGGGAAGGGGCTGGATTAGCTCTTCTTTATTTTACTCTATTTTGCTCTGTCCACTCTGGCCTTTCTCACACACCACATAGGAGAACAGGTGCAGGAAGCTGTTTTCTGCTGACTGAAATTCAGGACACTGGCCAATAAAAACAACATTCAGAACTTTGTGATCTTACCACAACATCACCCTGTATTTGTTCACAAAGGCCTCTCCGGTACTATGCAAGCCACATTGAGCCTACAAATAGGTGGGGAAATGTGGGATACAAATGTAACAAATAAATAAATAAATAAAATATCGAAGCCTCTGGCAGTGCCCTCAAAATTACTGCGCTCACTCTGTGTGATTGACTGATCCTAACAGAAGTGTAATTTCTTCAGTTCAAGCATAGGGACAACAGCATGGCACCATATGTCGCACTCACTAAGAAACCCACAGAAAGGTGGTAGAAAAAATGCAATTCAACATGAGCATTTATAGTCACTGTATCAAACATCTCAATGAAGATACTTGTGAAAAAGCCAAGTTTTTAAATGATCATCTACAAGTTTGACAACTAGTGACAGTTCTCAATTCAGTTGGCGATTATTTCTCCAAAAAAGCCTTATTAATACCACCTAGTGATCTGCTCTTTTGTTTGCTTCCACGTTGGATTTGGCAGATCATCTGCCCTCTTGTTTTCTTGGCATTCTGGAAAGAATGTCTTAAGCATCTTAAGGAAGTACATAAAGAAATGAAGAGAGAGAAAGTACTTGGGGCTGAGGCCATATCGAATTATTAAAATAAATGTCAACAATTTAAACTTGATCCTTGCTTCCTGAACTGGTAGGAAATAAACAACCAATCAATAACCTCTTCAAGTATAAGACAGTTATTCTCTGGGAAAAAATAAATCTATTCTACAATGCTGGGGTACAATGCCTCCCAACAGGTTGTACCAAAGGTTGACTATTTATTAAATAGAACCAGATAACCCAGTAGTTTATCTCTAGTGAGATTTTAAAAAGGCTGGTTAAAAAAAAAAATTATAATTACAGGGTTCATTTAAAATAAAATCTGCGCATGACCTTTCTAGAATACATTATACTCAAGTCCATTCTTCCATGTTGGAAAATACCAGGATCTGATATGTTTATGAATCAATTTAGTGCACCATTTAAAAAGGACACACAAACCCTTATGACCACTGCTCCTACAATAGTTTCACTACAGACCACACTTCTTACCCCCAGACAACACTCTAAAACTACTAGGTGTAATTATAGACCAATACCTAATGTTCGAATCCCAGGTATCTTCAGTAGTTACCGTTTACTAAGGTGAGTTAGCATTTTTAATGCGCCTACAATTAGCACACATGCTAACCGTGTAGGCACCTATAGAGATATTGTAGGTGCGTACATGGTTATCGCGCGTTAAAGACATTAACGTGGCGCGCCTATAACACGGCTTAGTAAACAGGGCCCCAAATCAAGTCCCTTTGGAAACTGAAATGAATTAAGTCCTTCTTTTCATCTGATATCTTACTTGCACAAACTCTTGTCCTAACCCAATTTGACTACTGTAATGCCATATACATAGGTTGCAAGGAGTGTATTTTAAAGAGACTGCCTTTTGCATATCCAAAATAAAGCTAGAATCATTTTCAAACTCTGTGCTTTTATCTTTCAAATATTACATGATACTGCCCCGGACTATATACATCCTCTTATTGATCTCCCTCTATGCTATATCAGTTATGGAGCTAGGGATTACGTAAAAATTAATTTCTTGAACAGCAAGAGAGTAATATACAAATCAGTTTATTCTGCCAATTTCACCTATCAGAGCACTAGATGGTGGAACTCTTTGCCGAAAACAATGAGATGTCAACAAAATTATTTGATATCCCACAAAACTCAGAAAGTATTCCTCTTCAAAAAGTTTCTATCAATTGAAAACGAATCTCAGGTCTAATCTAACTTGTTGACAAACTATGTTATTTTCTGTACCTTTATCCTTCTATCTGTCAACTATTTTGAACGTAATATATACATTCGTTCACAATCAGCCCATACTTCTATATTGAATGCATTATACTATAAATTACTGTATACTTGTTACAGTACTTCTTTACTGTAAGCCACATTGAACTCAAATTACTTGGGAAAATGTGGAATATAAATGTCATAAATAAATAAATATTTCAAGTTCTTCTAATATTTTAGAACAATGTGCCAGCATGGAGACTGTTCTAAAATATGCTGAGGAATGGACGTTTATACATCAGTTACACATAGTGGAAACATCCATTTTCCCCTGGATTCTATATAGGACGCCTAGAGATCCGCGCTGAAATCTAAGCATATTCTATAACAATGTGCGTAACTTAATTCGTTTAACAAGCTAATCAGCTCTTAACAAGCAATAATGAGCACTAATTAGCAAGAATTAGAATTTACACATACAACTCGCTAAGCATATTTTGTAATGCAGTGCACCTTAATTCTAATGTGTGCAGGCAAAAAGGGGTGTGGTTTTGGGTGGGGAAATGGGTGTTTTGTGGCCATTCTGAAATTTACATACATAGTTATAGCATATGGTCCAGTGCGCCTAAATATAGACACTGGGATTTATGCCACGTTTTTGTTGGTGTAAATGGAGGCTCACAGTTGTAGGTGCTGAGATATCAACTAACAGTATTCTATATACCACACCTAAATCTAGGCACCGTTTATAGCATACTATTATGATTTCTGAGCTGATTTTTTTTAGGTGCCATATACATAACCTCCCCCTTTAGGAACATAAACATCTAAACTATGAACACGGCAAAACAGGCACATACATATGTTTGTTCTGATATAGCTTAACAGGGTAGGCAGTCCACCTAAGTGGATGAACACCAAATCCCATGAAGTCAAAACATAAACAGAGAAGTGGGAAGTTGTCTTTTTTCAGATATACAGTCCTTTCGCTCTTTATTGAAGCAGGAAGATATACTCAGACAGGGCCGCCGAGAGACTAGGCCAGGCCCGAGGCAAGGCCGCCCCGCCTCCCCCCCCAGTCCCCAGTTTCACCTGCCTGCCTCCTTGGCTCCGGGCCCCCTGCATTCAAAGCGGCAGTCGCAGATCGCCTCTCTTCTGGCCTTCCCTCCCTGTGTCCCTCCCTCGTCTGATGTAACTTCCAGTTTCCGCAAGGGCAGGACACAGGGAGGGAAGGCCCGAAGGGAGGCGATCTGTGACTGCCGCTTCGAATGCAGGGGGCCCAGAGCTGAGGAGGCAGGCAGGTGAGACCGGGGACTGCAGCGCTGGCAGCCTGACCCCGGTGCCGGGCCCCCCTTGGAGGCCCGGGCCCAGGGAATTTTGTCCCCCCTGCCTCCCCTCTAGGTGGCCCTGTACTCAGCGCTTTACTGTGTTTTCAAATCGCAAAAGGTCTTTTCCAAGACCAGTTTATATCAGGACTGTATATCCAAAAAAAGACCACCAAAGACTCCTTAGGCAGGCCTGTGGCCGAAACACATTGGTCCACTTCCCACTTCTCTGTTTATGCTCTGAAAAAGCAACATATACATGTATATGCCGAAACACACAAGTATTTTTCCTGTCATCGCGGAGCCCGATATCCCTTGCCAGTTTCATTTCAGGGGCATATAAACAATGGAGGAATTTAGATTTAGATTTATTATTTCTACTCCTCTTTTACCCAAGGCGGAGTATAAAAATACATACACAGTGCAATTTTTCTAGCAAAAAAGGTGCCGGTACTCAAATGCCAGGCCACCCTTCAGGGCTGGGGTGATCACTGAGGGACTCACTCCACAATAGCCAGGCCCCCTGCAACCAGTCACAGAATCTATGACAAGGCAGAATTGGTGTCTTGAGCCTGAGCTCTTTCATTAAAACTTGTGGTCCATGGGTCAATTTTAGAAGACACTGGAAAAGGTGCCGGTACTCAGTACCCCTGAGTACCCCCTCAAAAAATGCCCTGTACGTACATAATAAAACAAAACAAGTGACTACACTAAAAGATTCCACATTAGGAAAGGAAACCTCTCCTAATCCCTCCCGTGGTCCACTGCTCAATACAACTGTTCTCAAACTGAATGTCCCATGTAGTAGGTTTTATCCCATCATTGATCTGTTTAGAAACAGATGTGCATTCGTCCTGCCTATAACACGCCCTCTTGTCTGATGCACATTTTTCAGTTTTAAACCTTTATGCAATCTAAATGTCTAAATGCCAGTTTGTACATGTCTAAAATGCAAATAAGTGCTTCTAAAATAAGCAGCTTTGGAAAAAGGCAAACACAAAATGACATTCATATTCATTTTTAAATGTTAGGTAGGTTTTAGGAGATTCAGCACATAGCCCAAAGCCTATTCCAAGCAGTCCTGCTATCAATACAAACGCTAGCCTGGATAGCACAATCAAACCAGATGTTTATAACACTAATAAGGATCTCCTTGCAAATGCTGGCCCCAGTCCAAACAATTAGAACTAAGTGGTCGGACACTGCCACCAGTCTAGTATTTATATCATAATTTATTCCTGTATCTGTGTTACTCAGTGACGTAAGCTTCTGTTATGCACCATGCTGCTATCTGCCCTTCAAAATCTGCACTAAATAAACCCCACGCACTAAATAAACCCCACACCCAATTCAAGCACTTTCAGAAACCTCTTCCTAAATCTACATTGGGCGCAAAAGAAGCTGATAACATGCATACGTACATCGGTCAGCAAGCTGGGGCTGCAGGGATACAGGAAGATAACTGCAAACAAACAGTACTGCAAATAATCCCAAGGCTACTGCCTTTAGGAAAGCGGAAATTGGCATCTCAAAAAACGCATACCTTGCAATATTCTACATCCCAGCCTCCTGCTCTCTGGCACAGTGATCACTCGTTTAAGAGACTGAAGTCCCGAGGATACATCAAGGTGAAATGCAAAAATACAATCACTCATCCTCTGCATCGCCTACTTTATTAACTTTCAAAATAACTGTGACCTAATACTTAAAACTGCACATTTCTGAGCTATATTTCTGACTTTTCACTATAAGCTGCAAGTTAAAACAAAACCAAAGCACAGGGCTGACAAGCTGGATGTGAAACCAGCAACCATGATGTTCACCAAGTAATACTTACAGAATGAAATCAGCAAAGTTCAGATGAATAAATACAGTTCCACTAGAAATTGAGGAGGGGGGACCCCCAGAGGATATCCACTTCCTTCGTTTTAGTTCTTTTTATCTATGGGTTTCTAATTCATTATCAGGCTGAAAACAAAGGCCAGATGAAGTTCACAAGACAGCAGCTGACATCGCAGGAGCTCTCCATATCAGAATTTAAAAGAAATGTCAACCGAGCAGGGAGCTACAGAGGCTGCTGTTAGCTGCTGATGCAGGAAAGGGATGCTGGGAGGTTGGGCTTTTTTCTTTTTTTTTTTTGTCCAATCTCTACTGCAGCCTACTTCTACTCCATTGCTACTGAGCTAGGAGGGACAAAATGAAAAATTAGAAACAGAGCAGAAAAGAATACACAATGAGCTTCATTTACACAGCGTACCCTTACAACACGGAGACTCGTGCTACAATCAAGGTAGGGGTGGGGAAATTTGCAGTCTGTGAATCAGGACACAGAAGGGCAGAGAAATGTTTTCTCTAGCTTTTGCCATCCCCGGAGAGTGTTGGTATAAACTAACCAAATCTCTCTGATGTTATGGTCCTGATACCTCACTTGTGGCTGTACCACAATATGCAACAAAACATTAATTTAGTGTTATTGCCTACCTGTTCCCACAATTTTGTTTTAGACATGCAATAGGTCAGTGAGAAAAAAAAAAACTGGGAAATTTACTTTAGGAACAGCAGCAAGTTTTGCTATTTATGGAAAGGAGACCTTATTTATTTATAACGCTTTTTATACCATTTTCTTAATAAAACAGTATCATTATCATTTAAGCGATCACTATAAAGAAATTAAGCTATCCAGTTCTTTCAAAAGGAGAGACAAAGACTAATGACCTTAACAATCAAGCTTGAGCAAATAGTCTTCAGTCCCTTTCTAAATGAAAGCACAGACCAGCGTTTCCCAAACTATGTGCCGCGGCAAACTCACAGGGGTGCCGCGCAAGGAGATGGGAGATAAGGGCATGCGTCATATGCATGCTGCCACCATGCAGCTGGCCTGTAACTTGGGAGAAGGCAGAAGACTGCAAGAGCAGCGAATCCTCGCCCCCCTTCCGCCACTGCCCGACGCACAGTTTACCCAAAGCTGCAGCTGAGAAACAATGCTGCAGTGATTTATAATCATTGCCTGCGCCGACCCCGCAGGTTTCCCTCAGCCGCATCCCGCCCTCACTGACATCACTTCCTGTTTTCTCAATGGTGGGACGTGGCAAAGGGAAGCCTGCGGGGCCGACAAAGGCAGCGAATATGAATTGCTGCTGTGGCCGGTGACAACTCGAAGTGGGACAGGGATTCAGAGAGAGAGGCAGATGCCATGAAAACAACTCTCCAGCAAGCTCAGGTATTTTTCTCACATTGCAAAGCTGCCAAAGCCACTCACAGACAACTCCTTGTGACTGTGGGCAAGTCACTTAACCCTCCATTGCCCCAGGTACAAAATAAGAACCTGAATATATGTAAACAGCTTTGAATGTAGTTGCAAAATACCACAGAAAGGCAATATATCAAATTCCATTTCCCTTTCCCTTCCCACACCATCCTCTCCCTCAATTCCCCACAAAATCTCCTCCTCACTTTTTTCCATGTTCAGTACCCTTCACCCTTGCCTACTACACATTTAACCACATAGGGGCCCTAATATATATGATTTTAAGACTAAATGATATTTACGATTTTCATCACATTGCTCTCATTTTTAATATTAAGATCAATAATATAAAAATTTTGAAAGTAGTATGCATATTGCTTGCCTCTGACGTAGTAGCAATAAGCCGCTGGCAGCAGGGGGAGCGGACCTGGCCCTATAACCCGGCATGTCTTTCCTCCATTTCTCATATTTCACAGCCTTATCATCTGGAACCAATAATACATTTCTGTGCCAAAGACAACTTTAAACACTAAGGGCCCTGTTTACTAAGCCACTTTATAGGCGCATTAGTGTCTTTAATGTGCATTAACCATGTATGCACATTAACCGTATAAGTGCATACAATATCCCTATAGGCGCCTACATGGTTAGTGCGCACACTAATTGCAGGAGCATTAAAAATGTTAACGCTCATTAGTAAACAGGGCCCTAATGATAATTTTACACCATTCTTTTCCAGGAAGCCAATAAAGTTGAAATAAGGGGTGGGCACTTTCCTACTTTATATTCCTAAAAAAAAGTATAGCTGCCATATTCTAAAGTATCTGTAATTTTGTCATCATATTGACTAACCTTCCAACGTACAACACATTGCAGTAATCTAATAGTAATCAATGATATCAAGAGTGGATTGAACATCATGCACTCATGGGCAAACTCATTTCAATTGAAGCTGAACACCGATAAAACGCATTGCATTATCCTCTCATCCCAGTACAACAATTACAAACCCACAACCTTATTCACTTCAGATCATTCCCTTCCCATCTCTGATAGTCTTAAAATACTAGGTATTATTGTTGACCGAAATCTTACACTTGAGACTCAAGTCAACTCCACCGTAAAGAAAATGTTTCATTCAATGTGGAAACTCAAGCGTATAAAACCTTTCTTCCCAAGGGATGTTTTCCGTAATTCAGTTCAATCAATGGTATTAAGCCACGTTGACTACTGCAATGGAATCTATGCAGGATGTAAAGAACAACTCACAAGGAAACTCCAGACGGCACAAAACACAGCAGCCAGATTGATATTTGGTAAGACATGATTCCAAAGCGCCACACCACTCCCGTGAAAAATTGCACTGGCTTCCTATCAGAGAACGTATCTCTTTCAAAATCTGCACCTTAGTCCATAAGATTATCTACGGTGAAGTCCCAGGTTATATGACTGACCTAATCAACCTCCCAATCAGAAATAGTACCATATCATCACGGTCTTACTTGAATCTTCATTACCCAAATTGCAAAGGACTGAAATACAAGACAGCCCATGCATCCAACTTCTCTTACATAAGCACGCGACTGTGGAACGCACTGCCACAAGTGGTGAAAACAACCTACGATCACCTAAAATTCAGGAAATTATTAAAGACTCACCTTTTCGGAAAGGCATACCCGACTGACCCAACTTAAATGCCTCAACCCTGCAACACTTAACAATCAAAGATCGTATTAGACATTAACAAACCCTTTACCTTAAACCCAACTTGACTGATTCTTAGCTTCCCTATCCCACTACAACATTTATGGTACTTATCCCCTACCGGACTTGGTGAATGTCTTTACGGTATTATGTAAGCCACATTGAGCCTGCAAATATGTGGGAAAATGTGAGATACAAATGTAATAAATAAATAAATAAAGGCATATGAATAAGGTCTGCATCACTATCCTTAAGTTTTATCTTCTAAGTAATGCTGTAGTCAGCGAATAGCCTTCGATTTAATCATAGTTCTGCGTTTCAAAAAGCCTTCAGAGCAAAAGTGGGCCATGTCCACTTTTTTTGCATTATTTCAGCTTTGCACCGATTCATAGCCTCTATAGCCTAATGACTCAGAACAAAAATCAGGCCATTGGGCTATACCAAATATTCATATTCGATTCGGCCCTGAATACATTATTCGTATTCAGCAGAATAGTGATTTATTTATTTGTTACATTTGTACCCCACATTTTCCCACCTATTTGCAGGCTCAATGTGCCTTACATAGTACCATCAGGTGATAGCCACCTCCAGTGGAAAACAAATACAGAGTGATGTTCGTGTCAATGAAATAAATATGTACAGACATATCAGGGAATCGTAGAGAGGGAAGTTATATAGTGATCATAGTGTTCATTACAAGTTTAGGTTTCTTTGTGTTGCTGGGTTCAGGCACTTAAGTTAGGTCAGTGGGGTATGCCTTTTCGAACAGGTAGGTCTTTAGTGATTTCCAGAAGTTGAGGTTTTTACAGCTTTTGGAAGTGCATTCCAGAGTTGGGTGCTTATCTAGGAGAAGCTGGATCCATAAATTGATTTGTACTTGAGTCCTTTGCAACTAGGATGGCGGAGATTTAAGTATATTCGTGATGATCTGGTTGAGTTTCTGGTTGGCAGGTCTAAGAGATCAAACATATATCCCGGGGCATCACCATAAATGATTTTTAAATTCCAATATGAATAATCTGGGGCTCTACTGTGCTAAATCCTACGGAAATAAACACTTGATCTCTGATTTCACATTGCTTCTTTTATTATTTATGTTAAAGCACCATGCCCATTATACGCATTCGGTATTCATAATAAACTATGCTATTCTGTACAGCTCTAACATCCATACTTACTGATATACAGATTAAAGCTGATTCAGGCACTGCTTATTCTTTTTCTTGAAATGCACACCTCACAACTTAAATGGCCAATATCTTCCACTGTAACAAAGTGGATTTGGCCCACTTTTGTTCTCGGGGGCTCATATGCTCTTGACCCCCCCCCCCCCCCCCACACCAAAGTACTACAGACAACCATAGAATAAATTTGGTTAAACCATGGATTTTCACTCAATTCATTTTGATCTTTCATAAAGCCATTCCTTTAACTGAACCAGGCAGCGGGTTCAATGTAATAATTTGCTCCTTATATTATGTGTTAGTGGGACCAGAATTTGAATATCATCTCCCTATCCTAAACCCTGCTTGAGCCTTATCTAACAACCTGTTGTCTTCCAAGAAACCTGAAATAGGAAGAAAAAGATACTTCTGTCTCAATTAGCACATTTGAAATGAGTCTATAATTATCATAGCTTAATCTAATGCTTCCTTCCTTCTTTAAAACTGGAGTTACAATTGCAGGTTTCAAACATGGGGGGGGGGGGGGAGGTAATATTTGCTGTTATAAGAAAGCATTCAGCAAATCAATAAGCTACCCCTCAAAGAGAGTATGAACCAGAACTATAAAACAGTCTGATGGAAAAGGATCCAGAGCACTGTTCCCTCTAAGCTGAGAAGGACTCCTCCAACTGAATTGCTGCCAGTGGTGGGTGGTGCTTCAATATTGTGTTTTCAATCACTAGGGGCAGGCAAGTTCTTTGGAGACCTGCAGAGCTTGCCTGTCCTTCACTATTGAAAATGTGATAGTGAAACAGTACCCCCCCCCCCCCCCCCACTGGCAGGACTATAGGTGGAGGACTCCCAGTGCACAGAATGAATCATTTAATGCCTTGACCAACTCCTTCATTCTATTCAATGAAACCAAAGAAAACTACCTCCCCTAGAAACAGCCTCTTCAATCATAGCTAACATTATATTCTGATGCTGTCTATTGCCTTTTCATCTTCTTAATTTATCTAGAAACAGCTGGCCAATTATCAAATTATTCCACAGATGGGGTAGGAACATCAGCAAGCTTAACAGGACCCAACAAAAATTTCATAGCCCAAAAAAATGTCTTTGGTTTTATTCTTAGCTTTTTCAATCATGAAGCCAAACTAGGCTTTCTTCGTCAACTTAATATTTCTCAAAAACAACTTAACTTGCATTTTCCCTTTTATCTTCTACCTTTCTAGATCTTCTCCAACATCTCTCCAACTTACGTAGTAAAACTCTATGATCCCTTAGCTCCTTAGCGTATCATCTCCTTTTCCAATAAGGGTGAATGCATCATAACATCATCAGGACCATCTCATTTAGCACTAAGGAGAAAAAAGAACAATGCTCCTCTAGCTGAGCCTCTACAGCAGCAGACACAGTTAACTTTCTATTGTTTTTTAAATGATCTCTTCCCATTGACTTTGATCAATACACCCTCTAATCATATTGGACTCAGTAGATAATGAATTCTTATGCATACCACTCCAGAATTGTAACCCAATTGTAACCCAAATTCAATAGGAACAAATACCAACATGTGTACTACCTATAATTGTCTGAACAAGACCACTCAATTATTATTGTTTTTTTTTTTGGGGGGGGGGGTGTTTAGGGAAAGGGGATGGGATTTGATATACTACTTTTCTGTGGTTACTATCAAAGGGGTTTATATATTATATACAGGAACTTAATTTGTACCTGGGGGAACAGAGGGTTAAGGGGCCCATTTACAAAGCAGCAGTAAACCCAATGCGGTTACCACTCGCTAAAAAGGAAGTACCGCTAGGCTGCTGCAGCAGCCTGGCGGTAATTCACCCCAGAACACCGTCATATCTAGCGCTACAAAAATATTTTTATTTCTTTTCGTAGCGCCGGTGTGTACCCGACAGTAATCGGGCAGTGCTGCACGCTGCCCAGTTACCACCAGGTTAGCGCGGGAGCCCTTACTGCCATCTCAATGGGTGGCAGTAAGGGCTCCCCTCCCAAATGTCTGCGTGGCAAGTGCTTCACTTGCCGCACAACCACTTCCTGAACAAAATAAGGAGCTACCTTTTACCTGCTGCGGTAAAAGGGGGCCTCGGAGCGCGTCAAAAACATGTGCCAATGCCCCCCTTTCGCCGCAGCTTGGTAAAAAGGGCCCTAAGTGACTTATCCAGTTCCCCTGGTTCTCAGGCCACTTCACTAACCATTAGACTATTTCTCCTCTCTGTAATACACACCTCAGAGATTGCACCCTAATGTCCTGTAATTCATTCATATTTATATTAAAATCGCCTAAAATCATTAAATGATCAAAATCTATACTCAACATGAAAAAAAATCTTCTAAAAATTCTTCCAGTTCTGCAAACAACAGTCTGGGAGGACAATATATGGATACCAACCTCTTTAGAGTTATTACATTTGATTAGTAATCCATCAGTGTTCTTAGTATATGAGATCTCAACGCAATACCAATACAAATAATCTTGATATATACATGCCAACCCTCCCCTCTTCTTCCCACGTCAAATTAGAAGGACCAAAGTGCACCTCCCCCATAGCAGGACAAAAAGAGTTCACTGTAGAAATGCATTTTCCCTAACGCTCCTAGGATTTCCCTGCTAGCAGGACTTCCTGCAGTTGTTCCTGCCCATGAAGCAGTTTGATCTGTCAATCAGGGAATCCATTGCTTCAGCAGCAGAAAAAAAACGTGCCAGAGTTCTGCCGCTAGCTCACATATGTTGCACAGTGACATCCCCTGTCAATATTGTGTGTGTAAGGGGGGGGGGGGGTAGGAGTGGTGTTCTCTGCAGTCAAAGAGGATTTGTGCTGAAACTTCCTACCTGCCAGCACTATCACTCCTACAGCCACAGAAAGCAAGAGCTTGCCTTCTCTTGTTACAAACACACCTTTATGGAGCTCTCACTGCTGCTAAAGAGAGGGAAAGTGGCTACTCTTCCATCCTCCTGTGTCCCACCTGTCCCCCCACAAGGACAGGGATCTGTAAAACACACTAGGGGAACCTATTTCCAGAAGGTCTGGTTACCAAGGAGGAAGGGAGGATCAGTCACTTGTTGTGCTGTCACCTGTAAACCTCCTGACCCTAGGGTCTTAGCCACCATTGTATAAGCAGCCCCAGAGGGCCTATGCCATGGGAGTATGCTCTTCATTGATAAAACAGTCCAGGCAACTGCTCTACTGCTGGAGATAATGAATACAGATGATTTCCGCTGCTGCACCAGCCTCTATATCCAGAAGGCAAAACTCTGTCTCCCTCTGTTGGCAGTGGGAGATAACCTACTTATCCGGTCTGGTCTGACAAAAGCAAAAAGGGAACTTAAAATTAAATCTAAGGCAGTGGTTCCCTCAATTTTAATGAGGGAGATTTGCATGCACCACCTCCACTACATGCAAATCTCTCTCATGAATATTCATTGTGGATAACCTGAAAACCTGACTGGTTGGGGGTGCCTCCAGGACCAGGTTTGCGAACCACTGTCCTAAGGCCTTATGGGTTAGAAAATCTATTTAACAAAAAAACAGTAATTGGGCTGGATTATGTGACTTTCTTGCACAGATTAAGCCAGATTTTGGGTATTATTTGTGGGCTCTGACCTGAAATTAGTTAAGTTATAGTTAAGAAAATCTTCTTGTGTCTGTTTGCTTTTGGCAGATCTGTACAAGTCTGTTCAGTGTCTAAATTGCACATGGACTATTGTGATATCTTGTTTCTGGACCTGCTAAAAACAGTATTATGTAAATTTCAGTTGGTTCTGAACAATGCTGGGGAATGGCTACAAGAACATATTTAACTTGTGCAAGAACTGATCTGCTTAACAGTAACCAGTGTTATTTGATTTAAAACACTGTATGTTCTAGCAGCTGAACATCTGAAAGAGCTGCTGGTAACGTACAGGAACAGCTTTGTTGTTCACCAGGTGCAAATGTATTACAATTTCCCTCCATGAGGGGCCCTTTTACAGCCCAATGCGGGCTTAGCGTTCACTTTTCTGGGACTACCGTCAGCCCAACGCAGCCGCTGGCAGTAGTCCCGCCCTGAGTGTATGCCATTTCTGGGGGAAAAAGAAAACCCCCCAGAAATGGCTTGTGTGGCAGTAGCTGGGCATTGCTGTGCACTGCCCGGTTACCACCAGGTTAGCGCGGGAGCCCTTGTCGCCAGCACAGTGGGTGACAGTAAGGGCTCCCTGTCACATAGCCACGTGGTAAGAGTTCTCTTACTGCATGGTCATGTGTATCTAAGGGCTTTTTACCTGCTGCAGTAAAAAGAGCACTGGCACGCAGGAAAATGTCCCCCCCCCCCCCCCCCCCCCCCCCCCCCCCCCGCAGGGCCCTTTTTCCGTAGCTTGGTAAAAGGACCTCTGAGTGATGTAAAGTTACAGAACAGACCCTATGCGAAATGTGCTAGCCATGAAGCATAATTGATTGTGGGTTACTTATCCTTTAGAAAACAGGTTAAAATCGATTTCAATCTCTAGCAAATAAAGAGCAGAAGAAGTGGAGCCCTTGCAGTACACACTGTAATGTGATGAGATATTTTTGATTTGCATAGTTATATCTGGAGTTTGTGAGGAAAGGAGGGTGGTTTGGGGCATATTAATTGGGTGGATACACACATCATGATGTGCATTTTCTTTTGCTGATGAGTAAAACTCATGTATGCTTCAATTGCGCTGCTATTGTACTTCATGTTCTGTATTTTGTATGCTTTTCTTTGAAGTATAATTGATAATATGGTGACTTGCCTGGAAAGGAAATTAAATAATTATTTTGTAATAATTTTATTGATTTTCAAAATAATGTAAAAAGAATATACAGCAACTATTGAAATAGTTGAAATAGATAAGTGGCAGCATAAATGCTCATAGATATTGAACACACAGACAGTTTAATGATATAGTAGAAGATAAATAATCATCTAGTATTTGCCATCTACGCACTTTGGCAGGAATATTTGGAGAATGGAAGATCATTGACTGCTCATATTTTTTATATAAAAGTATCCAATTACACCACATATAGATATTAATGATGGAATAATTTTTACAGTTGGACATAATTAGTTTTAAAGCCACTGTGATCAAAAAGTCAAACACTGATTTTTCATCTTCTGAGAGGTGAAAGGGAATAGAAAGCGAAGATACTTACCTGTAACAGGTATTCTCCGAGGACAACAGGCTTTATATTCTCACAAGTGGGTGACGCCAGTGCGCGTCACCCGATCCGGTATTTACCAAGCTAAATGAGAGCTTTTGTGAAGCGCGAGCCGCACTCCACCTAACATGTGCGACTGCCTTCCCACCCGTCACGCGAACAGGGTCTCCTCAGTTTAATACTAAAGCAAAAACTAAAGTAAAAATAACAAAGGAAACAACTCCAAGGGGAGGTGGGAGGGATTGTGAGAATATAAAGCCTGCTGTCCTCGAAGAATACCTGCTACAGGTAAATATCTTTGCTTTCTCCGAGGACAAGCAGGCTTCTGTCTTCTCAGAAGTGGGGAATCCCTAGAATCCAGGCTCACCAAAAACAACAAACATTTGTCAATTGGGCCTCGCAATGGCGAGTACATAAGTACATAAGCATCGCCATGCTGGGACAGACCAAGGGTCCAAGGAGCCCAGCACCCTGTCATCGACAGCGACCAAAAGAACAAGCAATTTGTCCCGCCCCTCCTAGAAATTGTGTATTATTCCCTTGTCCATTCAATAACATTCTACGGCCACTTCCTCCAGGAAGCCGTCCAACCTTTTTTTGAAGTCCGCTAAGTTAACCGCCTTAACCACTTTTTCCGGCAGCGAATTCCAGAGTTTTACGTATTGAGTGAAGAAAAATTTCCTCCGATTCGTTTTAAATTTACCACACTGCAGTTTCATCGCATGTCCCCTTGTCCTAGTATTTTTGGAAAGCGTAGATGCTCCACATCGACCCGTTCCATTCCATTCATTATCTTATAGACCTCTATCATATCTCCCCTCAGCCGTTTCTTCTCCAAGCTGAAGAGCCCCAGCCTCTTCAGCCTTTCCTCATAGGGAAGTTGTCCCATTCCCTGTAACATCTTTGTTGCCCTTCTCTGCACCTTTTCCAATTCCACTATATCTTTTTTGAGGTGCAGCGACCAGAATTGAACACAATACACGAGGTGCAGTCGCACCATGGAGCAATACAATGACAGAATAATATCCTTATTTTTTGTTTTCAATCCCTTTCCTAATGATACCCAACATTCTATTTGCTTTCCTAGCCGCAGGAGCACAATAAGCAGAAGTTTTCAACATATCATCAACGATGACAACTAGATCCCTTTCTTGGTCCGTGACTCCCAACGCTGAACCTTGCATGACATAGTTATAGTTTGGGTCCTCTTTCCCACATGCATCACTTTGCACTTGTTCACATTAAACGTCATCTACCATTTAGACGCCCAGTCTCCCAGTCTCGTAAGGTCCTCTTGTAGATTTTCACAATCTTCCTGCGATTTGACGACTTTGAATATCTTTGTGTCATCGGCAAATTTGATTATCTCACTAGTTACCCCCATCTCTAGGTCATTTATGAATATGTTAAAAATCAGAGGTCCCAGCACAGATCCCTGGGGGACCCCACTAACTACCCTTCTCCATTGCAAATATTGACCTTTTAATCCTACTCTCTGTTTCCTATCTTTCAACCAGTTTTTAATCCACAGTAAGACACTACCTCCGATCCCATGTCCCTCTAATTTCCTCTGTAGTCTTTCATGAGGGACTTTATCAAACACCTTCTGAAAATCTAGATGCACAATATCAACCGGCTCACCTTTGTCTACATGTTTGTTTACTCCTTCAAAGAAATGCAGCAGATTGGTGAGGTAAGACTTCCCTTCACTAATCCATGTTGACTTTGTCCCATTAGTCCATGCTTTTGAATGTGCTCTGTAATTTTGTTTTTGATAATAGTCTCTACCATATTGCACAGCACCAACGTCAACTCACCGGTCTATAATTTCCCGGGTCTCCTCTGGAACCTTTTTTAAATATCAGCGTTACATTGGCCACCCTCCAATCTTCCGGTACCACGCTCGATTTTAAGGATAAATTATGGACGGGAACATCAAAGCATTTCAGTGACAGTCTAACAGGATGGGGGGTGGATAGGTGAGAGGAGGATGACAAACAGAGCAATACATCTTTATGGTTTATAATGGGCTAGAAAACCCAGATCTTTGTTAAGTCCTGTCTGGTGGGTGTCAAAATATTCAATCATTCTGACTTCAAAGGTCTTACGTTCCTGTATTGTTTTAAAGTTCTTACAACGAAATCACTGGTACAGTGTTCTGGTTTTGTAACGTGCTGCCCCACAGGAGTGGAATCCCAGGATTCCACTCCTGTGGGGCAGCACTTTACAATATTTTGACAACCACCAGACAGGACTTAAAGATCTGGATTTTCTAGCCCATTATCCTATATAATAATTCTCACCTCCAACGCTCTAATCTTGCTGCCTCAGACCGTGGCTCCTTTGGAGTTGGTCTGCTGGGCTCCGTATATCGCCGACGTCACTGGACTCATTATGATCCGCAACCAATGGATGCACAGGAAAACGTCAAAACCCAGAGAGTCAGCGGGGAGGAGGAACAGAAAAAGAGAAATGTAAAGAAAAAAACAGCCAGCCAGCTAGTTGCGGATACTATTATAACAACAACCGTGCTCCCGCTGCTTTCTTCCTTCAACACCAGCCTCTATTGTGCCGAGAAAAAAGGCCGAATGAGTCATTCCATGCCAAGTGGTCTAAACCTTCCCACCATCATGTCTCCAATTTTGTTCAAATTTTATCTGTTGCGCGAGTCAGGTGTTAAACGAAGTTTCCCAAAATTTGAGGTCTCTAACTGCAATAGTTGCAGATCTAGACCCCCTTTTCTGAAAGGTTGTCAGTCCATGAGCGCGCGACATTTACCAAAATGCCATTTTTGGGGTCTAATAAAATCCAAACACATTTATAAGAATGGCTAAAAAATTTAAATCCTGTACAGTTTTTGATGCTAATTCCGATGAAATACATTTTAACATTATGGAGACCTGGCCGAAGTCAAGGCCTGAAAGTGGCCCAATGACGATGGATAAACAATAAAACTTAAAAACCGGGCAAAACAATTCTAAAGAAATTAAAGGAAGGGAAAAAAAGGTTCCAATAAAAAGAGCCCACTTATAAAGACAGAAAAAAATTGCCAGAAGGCACAAAAACAGCTCTCTAAGACGAAGTGAATGAGGAGAGGACAAAAAAAAAAAAACCCATACCTTCTAACGCAGAAAAAGAAGAACTGAGGAGACCGTGGAGCGCGGCTCATGCTCCACAAAAGCTCTCATTTAGCTTGGTAAATACCGGACCGGGCAACGTGGACCAGTGTCACCCACTTGTGAGAATATAGAAGCCTGTTTGCCTCAGAGAAACAGATTTCCATAAAATTGGTTTTGAAGTGACAAATATCTTGGATTCTTATCCAAATGTCTTCCCAAAATGTCTGCAGATTAGAACATTAAAAAATGAGATGAAGAAGCATACCAGGAGCTGATTGGCATGACCAACAAAGATCAGAAGTACTTGAGCCTGATAGATTACTTTTTCTGGGTGTCTATACGGCTCTCTGGTACAGGGAGAACAGACTGAGTCAATGAAGCTGACATTAAGGCTCTGGGGCCTGATAACCAGACTTCAACCCACTGGAGATCAGTCAGTCACCCAAATGAAATTAAATAAATAAAATGCGCAGGTCAACTGAATTCTGAGTAGGACAGTAAACCATCCCTAACAATGGCACCCCCCCCCCCCAACACACACACACACATACAAGGTACATTTTTAGGCAGATCAGACTTCATATTGATTGCCTAAAAAAGGAAGCAGAATCTTTATAAATTAAACACATCAGATGTGAATCTGAATGCAGGCTGATTCAGGACCGTGCAGGTCTTTTTCTGCTGTCATCTACTATGTTATGTTACATGTACTGTAGTTGAATACGATATACAGTGCACTCCATTTAAGTGCACGTCGGATAAGCGCATGCTCTGTTTAACTGCATGCCGTACGGGGATCACGTGGGGGCATGAGCTGAACGGCGGCACGTTGCTGGGGCTCCGAGATCCGTGCCCGATAATTGAATAAATAGAGCTTCTCTGGACAGTATTCTGCCTAGCGAATCGATCATTGTATGGACAGATACTTGAGGAAGACGGAAGGGGCGATGGCACAGCGATCTTCCAAGAAAGAAAAGACAGAAAAGGTAAAAACAAACAGCCCCGGCCAAAACAATATGGCGGAGGACGATGCGTTGCAGCCAGGAGGATTCTCCGAGGCACAACTCGCGCAAATAACTACAGCCGTGGCAAAAGCCTGGGACCCGAAATGGGCAGAAATGGAGAAGAAACTAGAGAGCCTAGCTACGCGGTTGGATGGTGTGGGAACGCGCGTGGGAGATCTTGAAACGCGCGTGGCGGCCCTAGAAGATGATGGCCGCGGGTATGGCCCAGATATTGCGATCCTTACAAAACAATTAAAAGAAAGCCATGAGAAACTGGAAGAGCTAGAAAATCGCTCTCGCAGGAATAATATCCGAGTAGTCGGTTTACCAGAGACTATTCCAGAACGTAATCTGACCTGCTGGCTCGAGAATTGGCTTGCAAAAGAGCTCGCGCTCTCAGACACCATAGGCCCCCTCGTAATAGAGCGGGCCCATAGAGTTGGTCGCAGGGCAGAAAAACAGACACGACCAAGAATAGTAATGGCAAGAATCTTTAATTTCCGCCATAAAAATGAAATCTTACAAGGCTTCCGATTGCGTAGAGGATCTTTGATGCATGATGGAAACAAAATCCTAATATTTCAGGACTTTTCAGCAGAGGTGCAACAACAACGACGTAAATTCCATCCGATATGCTCTGCCCTGGCACAGAAAAGCATAAAATTCACCCTAAAGTTTCCAGCCACCTTGAGAATCTTAATCAAAGATCAATGGGAATCATTCCAAACAGTACCTGCAGCTTCAGCTGCAATAAAGGAGGCCGGTTTGATGGAAGCTACCTGAAAGTCGATCACTAATCCAGGGAAGCAGTGAAAAGTATTAATGTCGGGTAAGCGAAGGGCATGGACTCACGTCCTAAGGTGATCTCCACATCCATCTTCGAGGTTTTAGAAGATGGAAATTGGGTGTTTATGGTTATGGGGAAGGGATAGTTGGGGGAAAGGGTTAGTGGAGGGGGGGGCACAATTAGGATACTATACACCTTGGCATAAGAGATTTGGAAGGAAGAAGTGGAAAGGCATCACGTGTTTGATACAAGCTATTGTAAATACTGGACATGACGGTTAGAATTGTAACATGGAATATAGGGGGAGTAAGCTCACCAATTAAGAGGGCAAAAATCCTAACAGCCTTACGGAGACACAAAACAGACATTGCCTGCTTGCAGGAAACACACCTAAATGACCTAGAGCACAGTAAACTGCAGAAGATGTGGGTGGGGGAGGTATTCTCGGCACCCGCACAAGGGAAGAAAGGAGGGGTGGCCATACTGTTCCGTAAGGGGTTAATATACAAAGCGACACAGATAGCCACTGGGAAGGATGGGAGATATATCATCATTAAGGTATGGATGCCGGGAATAGAGATAAGACTAGTGGTCCTCTATGGACCAAATAATTATGACCCAGCCTTTCTTCGAAATTTGAGAGGCAAATGTGTTACCAAAGGGAGAGAGAAATTGGTAATAGTGGGAGACTTCAATTTAGTGGTGGACCCTCAAATAGATTGCTCAAATAGCACCTCCACACATCACATTGGACAAAGAGCAAGGGCTATGACATCTTTTCTTAGAGACCTTGAATTAATGGACATTTGGAGAGCCCTACACCCTACAGAGAGAGAATACACACATCGGTCTAGAGCGCATGGCACACAATCCCGGCTAGACTATATATTGGTGGAGCGGTCAATGTTCACACACGTGGTGACGGCGGACATCGGCCCTGAGGAAATCTCAGACCATGCCTTTGTGTGGGTAGACTTAGAAATGCACATAGATCGTGAAGGACATAGGGGCTGGAGATTCCCAGCCTACTTGTATACAGACCCAAAATTTGCAAAATACTTAGCGGCCAAGTGGGAGGAATATGCAAAAATAACGCGCAACATGTGCATACTCAGCCTACTCTGTTCTGGGCAGCTTCTAAAGCAGTCCTGAGAGGGGACATAATTGCTTATTGTAGTAAACGTAATAAAAACAGGGTTGCAGGTATTCTACTATTAGAAAAAAGACTTAAGAGAGCCCAGAGAGCACATGCGCAACGGCCGTCACCAGCCACATTAGATGCCCTCAAGTCCATACAAGTTACACTAAATTCCCTGTTGCACGAGAAGGAAAGTAGATCCACTCTGTATTATAAGTATAGATTACATAAATTCGGGAATAGAACAGGAAGGTTACTAGCTAGAGTAATATGGTCGCAGGGAGGCCCCAGGGCAGTGACCACCTTGCAGGACACAGCAGGGAACTTAATACGAGATCATGAGGAAATTGGCCACCTATTCACAGAGTATTTCACTAAATTATATAAGAAGCAGCAGACAACTCAAAGGGCAGAAATGATAAAATATCTAGTTGAGGCTCAGCTCCCCAGACTGACAGACCACCAATTAGGACTGTTAAATGCCCCACTGACAATAAAGGAGCTACAGAAAGCGGTAAAAGCGCTGAAACTCCGATCAGCCCCAGGTCCAGATGGACTCTCCGGCGAGTATTACAAACTGCTCCCTCCCAAAGCAATAGTGCACCTTTTAAGTTACTATGAGGAAGTGCTTGGTGATGGTTGTTTCCCAGCTTTTGCTAACACAGCTTTAGTGTCGCTAATTCCTAAAATGGGGAAACCGATAGAACAGCCGGGGTCTTATAGGCCCATATCTCTACTAAATGTAGAAGTAAAGCTCCTAGCAAAAATCTTGGCAGATCGCCTCGCACTGTGTTTGCCTAACATTATTGGACCCGAGCAGATGGGATTTATAAAAAAACGGAGAGCAGTCCACAATGTACGGAAATTGCTACTGGCGATGGCAATATGTAAAGAGAGGGGGGTGCCAGCGTGGGTGGTTAGCCTGGATGCGGAAAAGGCTTTTGACCAAGTGAGTTGGGAGTTTTTATTTCAGGTGTTGGCAACCATAGGTATTACGGGCTGGTTTGCGAGAGCGGTCCAGGTCCTCTATACAAAACCCAAGGCTAGTGTTATAGTTAATGGCAGGAAAGAGAGAGAGTTTCCCATCTGTAGAGGCACCAGGCAAGGCTGTCCGCTTTCGCCACTGTTGTTCATATTGGCATTAGAACCCTTATTAAAACACCTGCTCCGCAACGAAGAAATAAAAGGAGTTGAGATGCAGGGCAGGCCACTGAAAGTACTCGCATATGCGGATGACCTGCTACTGACACTGACAGACCCTAATAGTTCCTTAGCAGCAGTGCTGGGAGAGATCGAAAATTATGGTATTTACTCTGGGTTCAGATTAAATTACAACAAATCATTCATACTTCCCTTAAAGGATGGGGAGGGGGGCAGGTGGAGAGGCCCCAGATCTTTGCAATGGACCCAGAACCCAATCACATATCTTGGTATACAATTGCCTGCAAATTTGGAAGCTCTATATAAAGAGAATGTTAGGAGGTTATTGACAGAGATAGAGGAGAAGTTGAGCATGTGGAGATCACTGCCCATTACGCTTATGGGAAGAGTTGCCCTTTACAATATGTGTATAATTCCCAAGTGGTTGTACGTATTCCAGACTATACCACTATACTTGAAAAAGACAGACGAGAGAAAATTGACTAACATTACGCAAAGATTTCTCTGGCAGGGGAAGAGAGCGCGCCTTCCATTGTCCACCTTAACAATCCCAGTGGAATATGGAGGTCTTGGACTACTAAGTGTGAGACATTTGACAGTGGCATGTGGAATGCGGCATATAAATGACTGGTACCGAGGGACAGAGGAGTTCTCTAATACCACTCTGGAGACATAATTAGTACCCCGAGTACACTTTTCTAACTACTTGCACGTGGGAGGAGGACCCATTCCGGAGGTGCTAAAGTACTCAGGGATAATGACTTCAGCTAAAGCGACGTGGGCCTGGATATGCCGGCTACACAATTTCTCCGCAAGAGTGACTCCGTTCCGGTCCATCTGTGGAAACAGAGACTTTGTGCCTGGAAGTTTGTACGCGGTATTCCACAGGTGGAGACAAAAGGGGGTGGAATACCTGTTGCAGGTACTCACCTTAGAGGGCAAGATAAAGCCGTTCCCGGATCTACAGAGGGAATATGGGCTGGAGGAGCGAGACAGATTTTATTACTTACAACTCAAACATTATATTGGAACTCTGTCATGGGAATGGCTGGCAGAGGATGTGCAAGAGGAGCTGGGGACAGCATTTTCGCTGGGGGCGCAGCAAGAAGTACCTCTAACCTACCACCATAGACACATTCGAGACACAGCGGCGGAAGTAGATTATTTGCGACTGGCAGAACAGTGGAAAGAAGACTTATTGATTGACATCACGGTGATGCAAATGAAGGCACATATTCTATCCATCAGGCGCTTAACTAAAGCAGTGAGTCAGTGGGAGGTGCAATACAAATTTGCGATGAGACTGTATGTTGCCCCCCGTAGAGCTTTCCATTTGGGAGTGTCTCCTTGGGGCTCATGCCCCAAATGCGGAAGAGAGGGGGCAACACTGGGGCACATGTTCTGGAGATACAAGGCAGTAGAGAAATTTTGGAGAGACTTACTAATCTATGTATCTCAGATATGGGGCTCAAAGTGGACATATGACGCTATCCTGCTGTTCGGACACCCTAGACTAAACACGCCTAAGCCCAAAGGATATATGGAATTTGTGTTGAAAGCAACCATCGTTGCCAAGCAAGTGATTTTGGCGGAGTGGATAACAAAGAATCCGCCCACCCAGCAGTCATGGAGAGTCAGAATGTTATATCTAATGCGCCTGGAGCGTCAAGAACATTTCACCTTAGACTCGGTAGCGGGGAAGAAATTCCAACGATGCTGGGCACCCTTGTGGCAGACTCTCACTCCGGCAGCCCGGAGTCACCTGTTAAATCTCTAGAGATTACCTTGACTATATTGAAGCGAGAGACTGATGTTTAGATACTTATGCCTAAATTGGGAGATAAAAAGGGGGGGAAGGTTAAGATAGATAAGTTGGGGGGAGGGGGAAAGGAATAAATGATGTAACCAGATATGAGATAACTAAGTAAAATGCAAATTTCGTAGTTGCCCTATCTGTACATGTTTGAACTGTTGGACAGTCACTGTTTATTATATTGCTATAGTTGGTTACAATAAAAAAGATTGAAACATAACTGCATGCCGTACTTCGGTCCCGTTTTTGGCGCCATCAATTTCTATGGGGACAAACTTCGGTTTAGTGCACAACTGATAAGTGCAAGATTCGCTTATATGCATGGTTTAAAACTGCTCCTCTGCAGGAAAGACTCCGCATAAGCGCACGCACGGAATATGGAAGCTGACTGGCACGTGACAAAGGGGTGGTAAATTTGAAATCTCGGTTAACTGCCACAGGCAGAATAAGTGAAAGAATGTTGTTAGAGTATACACTGGAGTCGTCGTCGTCGCACAATTGTAAAACTTTAACACTGGCTGAACAAATAGAAATTCTTAAAAAATTAGAAAGCAAAGTCAAGCATCTATTGCTAAAGAATATGGTGTCAATCCCAGTCAAATTTCATGTATCTTGAAGCAGAAAGATCAATTTCTGGAAGACTGGCAAAACAATACAAATCCACATGGGAAACGAAAATGGGCGGGAAAAGCTGAGGATGTAGAAGATGCTGTTCTTCGGTGGTTTTCTTAAGTCAGGAGCAGACAGTTTCCTGTCAGTGGCCCACTGCTTATGGAGAAAGATAATCAGCTAGCTGAAAGTCTTGGACTAACTGAATTCAAAGCCACTGTTGGATGGCTGGAAAGATGGAAGGAGAGGATACAGCCATCAAGCTCCATTCAGACTACTCATTTTCCCTTCCTACTACAGTTAAGGTAGACCCTGCTTAATCTTTTGGATTTATCAGCACTTCTCGGCATCTAAGGATCCTTTGCGCTTGTCCCATGTTTTTTTGAATGTTGATACCATTCTCCCTCTTTCCCCTGAACCACCATCAAGGCTGTTCCATGCCACTGTGAATGGAGCTGATGCCATAGGTAAAAATGAATGGCAATTACTACCTCTTTTATATTAGCAGCAGTTAAAACAAGGGTGTATTTCTCTTCTCCCTTTTTTAGGATGGAGTAGCAGTGAACATCTGCCTATTTATGGAATGGATGGGAAAACTGGATAGGCCTTATTGAGGCATATTTTCAAAGCACTTAGCCTCCCAAAGTTCCATAGAAACCTATGGAACTTAGCCTCCCAAAGTGCTTTGAAAATATGCCTCATAGCCTTTATCTCCTTTCATTTTTCTATGTTCTAATGCATCCAGGAACAGGAGAACTGCTCGCTTCATTTTTATCTATTGGACCAGCCAAAGTGAAGTCTGCAGCTTTACACCAGCTGGTAATCTTGCCCCCGACGTAACATAGCCATGTCGGGCACAGATGTTTGAATTCCTGAGAGTTTTAAGTTAACAAATAAAGGGGGTCTTTTACTAAAGATTAGCTCGAGTTATCTGCAGCGGGGCCCATTTTATTCCAATGGGCCCTGCTGCAGATAACTCAAGCTAAGCTTTAGTAAACAACCCCCTGTGTTTTTTCTTACAAGGTCTGCCTCTTTGTTTTATCTTCCATGTTGGATTTGGTCAACCACTTGCCTTGTGGTTTTCTGATTCATTTTTGTATATTCTGTTTTTTAATCAAGTCAAACTCTAACAGCAATATGAATATGAGATTATAATTTGCATAATAAGTGAGAAAAATGTTTTCAGAATATATCTTATCGAGGTCTGTATTGCTCTTTGTACAGATGGTGCAAAGGTCTAATTGGGACGAATTTGTGTTTGTCTATGATTCTTAGATTTGCCCAGTGACAGACTATTTCAACTGGCTGAACAACTTCTGTTCTTGATAGCTCTACAGAAACAGTACACAACACCAATTAAACCCGACATTTTAGGAGCTAGATATGGAAAACTAAGATAAATAATTGAGTTGATTTGTGATGGTATTATGCTTGGTTTAGTTGATTTCTTGTAAAAAAAAAAAATTTTAGGGAAAGAGGATGGGACTTGATATACCGCCTTTCTGTGGTTACAATCAAAGCAGTTTACATATTATATACAGGTACTCATTTTGTATCTGGGACAATGGAGGGTTAAGTGACTAGCCCAGAGTCACAAGGATCTGCAGTGGGAATCGAACCTAATTCCACAAGATCAAAATCCGCTGCACTAACCACTAGGCTACTCCTCCATTCCTTTCATTTATATGAACTTTTGTTTATACACATCACAAAGGTTGAAGAAGAGAAAGAAATATTCAGTTAAACCGCTTCTGCAGGGCTATCTGCTGATATTCAGCAAAACTTAACTGATTAGTGCTGCTATATATCAGCACTAACCGCTAAACTGTAAACTGATATTTTGTGGACGATCTAGGTGTTGAGTCAGAACTTATGTGGTTAAGTACCGATATTCAGAACTATGTTAAACAGACAAATCAGACTACATTAAATATAGCTCTGTCTTTATATGGTTTCACTTGGGCGGTTAAAAGTGCTGAATATCATACTTAACCATAAAAGGCACAGCCGGTCGCATAAACCTGGATATTTAATGCGGTGCCTGGACATTACCCGGCATTGAATATCCAAGCATAACGTTACCACAAGCTAAAAGAAAAAAAAACTGTCTGCCACCAGCTGAATATTTATCCCTAAAAAAAACAAACAAACAAACACGCGTGTTAGTCATTTTAGAAATATACACATACATCTATGTTATACACATCTATACATTCCAAAGCTGACTCAATATCCTTTTGAGGAGGGAAGAGGAGGATTAAGGGGGCAATCATTCCCAATCCCTCCAGTGAAGCCCTGCAAAAAATCTAACCTGGATGTCCCTAGGAGCAGATGTAAATCCAGACATCAACATCAGAAGCTAAATGTGCATTCTCCATCTGAAATGGGGAATGCACGTGAATCTTTTAAACCTGCCGAAAACAGCCCAGAGCACACTCTTGCAATATGCATGTATTCAAGTTTCAGAAATGTATATTCTGGTGTTCTAAAATCAAGACTGCAAATGCAAATATACTCATCTAAATGCCAGTTATGTAGGTCTCAGAAGCCCTGTGCATGTTTAAACAACTGCTCAAATATTTAACCGAATAAACAAGGTGACCAGCCTGCAGTCTCACACCCCTTTACTGTTAAAGTCCTGGCATTGTGAGCCTTTGTTGGATGATGTCAACAGAGATGGCCATGAAACAACTGTGTCCTCGTTTCCCCATTCAGCATGGGATGGGTAAAAAAAAAAAAAAAGTGGCATTTATGCAACTGAATAAGGACCAAGCTGCTGGGCAGATAGAAGGAGGATCTGCCAGCTACCACATGGCAAAAGCTTGTGGTAGCTCACTGGACAAAAATGAAAGAGTGTCAGAGGTTCGGGGGGGGGGGGGGGGGAATGCTGGTGTCTGGTTGAGAATACAGAGTCAGTATATTTTTTTTATACTCTCAGGCTACATTAAACTGCTACAAGCACTGCAAATTTTATTTTATTATTTTTTTTAATGTAGCCTATGAGTTGTAATTTTTTTTTCTTCTTTTAGCAACAAGCAAGAGCCACAAATGTGGTCCAGCATACAAAAAATGTTTGCCCTGGCGTAGACTCTATATGTTATGCTACCATCTGTTAACTTTCCAAAGAATTCCATCAACATCTTAACATATATAATTGTTACTCTGATAAAAGACAAGCTGCTCAGAGAATTATGGAAATTTTCTCCTGTGGAGTCTTCATTCTGTGGGCCAGAACTCTAAAGGTTCTACAACTCGGCCTCATCTGCCTGCCTTTTTGGAGTATTCAGAAGGAAATTTTTGTTTGTTTTAGTTACCAAATAATTCTACAAATATACTCTGAGAACTCATAACTGTTCCTGGCAGCTTGAGAACATTAAGACTGTTATTCTTGATTCTGTTTCAGTAGAATATTAAACAAGTAACACCTGCATCAACTCAGAAAATCCATTGTGGTATAAGGTGGAAGAGAAGGGCACAAACAAGAGCCAACTGCTCAGTGAATGAAGATCAGAAGAAGGGGTATAGGGAATAAGAAAAGAGATAGTGACAATAAATGCACTAGTAAGTAAGTGAAAGAAGCTTCAACTATACATGGTATCTGATAGGGAACAATGTAGTGATGTGAAGAGAGGGGTAACTTGGGTAGGTATATCGACGCTGGGATAAGCATACCTCAAGCAGCTGAATGTTGAACAGACTGAAGTGAACATAGATGATTCACTGGGAAACCTGGGAAAAGCAGGCTGCAGTAGTAGTCTAAGCCAGATATAAGAGTGTGGATGGCAAGGTGAGCAGCAGAAAACAGGCTTCCCAGTGAATCATGGAGCCAGCATAATGCCCTGTAAATTACCTCAAGGAAGCAGCCTGTGCCCTGGAAGAGTGGGCCTTCAGCCTCTGAGGCACCAGACGATTCCTGCAGATGTCGGCGGACTCAATAGCCACCTTGATCCACCTCGCAATGGAGGCCTTAGAGGCTGCCTGACCCCTCCAAGGTCCATGAAAAAGCATAAAGAGGTGGGCCGAGAGATAAAATTAATTCATCTCCTGAAGATATCAAAGGAACATCCTCCAGACAGACAGCTTGTGAAGCCTCCGATCCACCGAAGTCAAACCCCCTGCCAAAAAGGAGGGCAAGCAAACCTCTTGATTCAAATGGCATGTAGAGGTAAGACTCTTGCATAGGTAACCACTAACAGAGTTGGTAACAACCTCAACACCAGATACTCAAGCCATGTATTAATACAGCATGAAATGTACCATGTTTTATCAAGGTTCTGCTTCAGCAAGAAGGAATTGCTTAAGAACTGCTTGCCTAATGCAATCACCTGACAAACATTCTTGCACAGTGATACATACCCCAGGACAGGCTAACCCAGTCATTTCAGAACCTTGATATGAAAGAAGGCCACAGAGCCCATGTCACCAGAATCTTCAGTGCTCGAGTTCCAGGAATTACAACTTTATTGACGCAAAATGGACATTCCAGTAATTTCTCAGGAGAGCAAGTTCGGAACAAGGAGCGATAGTCATTTTGCTTTTATTGTTTTCAATTTGTACTGCTCTGTGAACTCCTGAGCAAAGCAGTTGTGCGGAAACACAGTCCGTGTCAAGTCCTATGTATGAACTAGGGACTCATCAGATTGCACCGGGTTCAGCGCTTAAAGCCACTGAAAACCTTTGTGGACATGAAAGGAAACACTTCCTTGGCTAAATTAAACAAAGCGAAGGTGCCCGAAAAAGGGGCAAGGCACTGAAAAAGAAAGAGAAAAACCCAGCCCAAGTCAAGGCCTAAAAATGGCCGGATGACAACCCACTTGTGAGAATAAATAGGCCTGCTTGTCCTCGGAGAATGGAAGTAATTGTCTATCCCCAGTGGGCAGCATTGTAGTGATTCAGATGTATTTCATTTTCTTTGCTGTTAATTCTACTGTGATCCCACTTACTGAAATCATATACAGTAGCTTTCTTGATGGTTGCTGTGTGTATCTCCAGTTAATACAGGTTGCCAAGGGAGGGCTGGATTAAGGCATATGCAAACTAGGGCCAAATTTTTAGGGAGCCCTGTCAGTTGTGCTCAGGATTTGGGAGGCTAGGATTTTAAACTGGCTTTTTCAAGAAGCTACATATTTTGCATTGATATCTGAGTAAAGTGGTGTGGTAGCCATGTTAGTCCACTTTCAAAAGGTAATAAATAGAAATAAAACAAAACATAGAAAAGAAAATAAGATGATATCTTTTGTAACTCGAGTCTCACAGTCCCCACTAACTCAGGTCCCTCCTGAGTCACAAAGCACAAATTCTCTTTACCACTACTAGATGTGTTAAGGGACCACACAGACACACTCAGAATTCCAGTTCGCCTGTAGCCGGGAGTGGGTTAATAGTCTGGAATAGTGCTATTTGAGGTGTTGGGAAGCTAAGAGATTTGTTACCAATACCATTGTCTTAGTTCAAGATCCAGCGTACTCACTCTCTACCAAGAATCACTCTGGACTCCAATAGTTTTATTTAAATGCAAACAAACTTTACTGGAACTTTTGCAACTGGCAATCAAACTCTTCAATTCTGTTATATACACTGTCCATCCAAGACTATTTATGGTAATCTTGGCCACTCCACCCCAATCTTTAGGAACATTCCAGACTATAGCGAATGCTACATACCTGTAGAAGGTATTCTCCGAGGACAGCAGGCTGATTGTTCTCACTGACGGGTGACGTCCACGGCAGCCCCTCCAATTGGAAACTTCATTAGCAAAGGCCTTTGCTAGCTCTCGCGCGCCCATGCGCACCGCGCATGCGCGGCCGTCTTCCCGCCCGAACCGGCTCGTGTTCGTCAGTCCCGTATGTAGCAAGACAAAGACAAGGGAAGACACAACTGCAAAGGGGAGGCGGGCGGGTTTGTGAGAACAATCAGCCTGCTGTCCTCGGAGAATACCTTCTACAGGTATGTAGCATTCGCTTTCTCCGAGGACAAGCAGGCTGCTTGTTCTCACTGATGGGGGTATCCCTAGCCCCCAGGCTCACTCAAAACAACAAATATGGTCAATTGGGCCTCACAACGGCGAGGACATAACTGAGATTGACCTAAAAACTTATCCAACTAACAGAGAGTGTAGCCTGGAACAGAATAAAACATGGGCCTAGGGGGGGTGGAGTTGGATTCTAAACCCCGAACAGATTCTGAAGCACTGACTGCCCGAACCGACTGTCGCATCGGGTATCCTGCTGCAGGCAGTAATGATATGTGAATGTGTGGACAGATGGCCACGTCGCAGCTTTGCAGATCTCTTCAATAGTGGCTGACTTTAAGTGGGCCACTGACGCAGCCATGGCTCTGACATTGTGAGCCGTGACATGACCCTCAAGAGCCAGCCCAGCCTGGGCGTAAGTGAAGGAAATGCAATCTGCTAGCCAATTGGATATGGTGCGTTTCCCCACAGCCACTCCTCTCCTGTTGGGATCAAAAGAAACAAACAATTGGGCAGACTGTCTGTTGGGCTGTGTCCGCTCCAGATAGAAGGCCAATGCTCTTTTGCAGTCCAATGTGTGCAGCTGACGTTCAGCAGGGCAGGAATGAGGACGGGGAAAAAATGTTGGCAAGACAATTGACTGGTTCAGATGGAACTCCGACACTACCTTGGGCAAGACCTTAGGGTGAGTGCGGAGGACTACTCTATTATGATGAAATTTGGTGTAAGGGGCCTGGGCTACCAGGGCCTGAAGCTCACTGACTCTACGAGCTGAAGTAACTGCCACCAAGAAAATGACCTTCCAGGCAAGATGACTTCAGATGGCAAGAGTTCAGTGGCTCAAAAGGAGGTTTCATCAGCTGGGTGAGAACGACATTGAGATCCCATGACACTGTAGGAGGTTTGACGGGGGGCTTTGACAAAAGCAAACCTCTCATGAAGCGAACAACTAAAGGCTGTCCTGAGATCGGCTTACCTTCCACACGGTAATGGTATGCACTGATTGCGCTAAGGTGAACCCTTACAGAGTTGGTCTTGAGACCAGACTCAGACAAGTGCAGAAGGTAGTCAAGCAGGGTCTGTGTAGGACAAGAGCGAGGATCTAAGGCCTTGCTGTCACACCAGACGGCAAACCTCCTCCATAAAAAGAAGTACCTCCTCTTAGTGGAATCTTTTCTGGAAGCAAGCAAGACACGGGAGACACCCTCTGACAGACCCAAAGAGGCAAAGTCTACGCTCTCAACATCCAGGCCGTGAAAGCCAGAGACGCAGAAGCGCCCCTTCGTCCTGTGTGATGAGGGTCGGAAAACACTCCAATCTCCACGGTTCTTCGGAGGACAACTCCAGAAGAAGAGGGAACCAGATCTGACGCGGCCAAAAGGGAGCAATCAGAATCATGGTGCCTCGGTCTTGCTTGAGTTTCAACAAAGTCTTCCCCACCAGAGGTATGGGAGGATAAGCATACAGCAGACCTTCCCCCCAATCCAGGAGGAAGGCATCCGATGCCAGTCGACCGTGGGCCTGAAGTCTGGAACAGAACTGAGGGACCTTGTGGTTGGCTCGAGATGCGAAGAGATCTACCAAGGGGGTGCCCCACACTTGGAAGATCTGGCGCACTACTCCGGAATTGAGCGACCACTCGTGAGGTTGCATAATCCTGCTCAACCTGTCGGCCAGACTGTTGTTTACGCCTGCCAGATATGTGGCTTGGAGCCACATGCTGTAACGGCGAACCCAGAGCCACATGCTGACGGCTTCCTGACACAGGGGGCGAGATCCGGTGCCCCCCTGCTTGTTGATGTAATACATGGCAACCTGGTTGTCTGTCTGAATTTGGATAATTTGGTGGGACAGCCGATCTCTGAAAGCCTTCAGAGCGTTCCAGACCGCTCGTAACTCCAGGAGATTGATCTGCAGATCGCGTTCCTGGAGGGACCAGCTTCCTTGGGTGTGAAGTCCATCGACATGAGCTCCCCACCCCAGGAGAGACGCATCCATAGTCAGCACCTTTTGTGGCTGAGGAATTTGGAAGGGGCGTCCCAGAGTCAAATTGGCCCAAATCGTCCACCAGTACAGGGATTTGAGAAAACTCGTGGACAGGTGGATCACGTCCTCTAGATCCCCAGCAGCCTGAAACCACTGGGAAGCTAGGGTCCATTGAGCAGATCGCATGTGAAGACGAGCCATGGGAGTCACATGGACTGTGGAGGCCATGTGGCCAAGCAATCTCAACATCTGCCGAGCTGTGATCTGCTGGGACGCTCGTACCTGGGAGACGAGGGACAGCAGATTGCTGGCCCTCGTCTCCGGGAGATAGGCACGAGCCGTCCGAGAATCCAACAGAGCTCCTATGAATTCGAGTCTCTGTACTGGGAGAAGGTGGGACTTTGGATAATTTATCACAAACCCTAGTAGCTCCAGGAGTCGAATAGTCATCTGCATGGACTGTAGAGCTCCTGCCTCGGAAGTGTTCTTCACCAGCCAATCGTCGAGATAAGGGAACACGTGCACTCCGAGCCTGCGAAGCGCTGCTGCTACCACAGCTAGGCACTTCGTGAACACTCTGGGCGCAGAGGCGAGCCCAAAGGGTAGCACACAGTACTGGAAGTGACGTGATCCCAGACGAAATCAAAGATACTGTCTGTGAGCTGGCAGTATCGGGATGTGTGTATAAGCATCCTTTAAGTCCAGAGAGCATAGCCAATCATTTTGCTGAATCATGGGAAGAAGGGTGCCCAGGGAAAGCATCCTGAACTTTTCCTTGACCAGATATTTGTTCAGGGCCCTTAGGTCTAGGATGGGACGCATCCCCCCTGTTTTCTTTTCCACAAGGAAGTACCTGGAATAGAATCCCAGCCCTTCTTGCCCCGGTGGCACGGGCTCAACCGCATTGGCGCTGAGAAGGGCGGAGAGTTCCTCTGCAAGTACCTGCTTGTGCTGGAAGCTGAAGGACTGAGCTCCCGATGGGCAATTTGGAGGCTTCGAGGCCAAATTGAGGGTGTATCCTTGTCGGACTATTTGGAGAACCCACTGGTCGGAGGTTATGAGAGGCCACCTTTGGTGAAAAACTTTCAACCTCCCCCCGACCGGCAGATCGCCCGGCACGGATACCTTGACATTGGCTATGCTCTTCTGGAGCCAGTCAAAAGCTCGCCCTCTGCTTTTGCTGGGGAGCTGTGGGGCCTTGCTGAGGCGCACGCTGCTGACGAGAGCGAGCGCGCTGGGGCTTAGCCTGGGCCGCAGGCTGGCGAGAGGGAGGACTGTACCTACGCTTACCAGAAGAGTAGGGAACAGCCCTCCTTCCCCCATAAAAACGTCTACCTGAGGAGGTAGATGCTGAAGGCTGCCGGCGGGAGAATTTGTCGAAAGCGTTATGCCGCTGGTGGAGCTGTTCTACCACCTGTTCGATTTTTTTCTCCAAAAATGTCCGCTCGGCAAGGGGAGTCCGCAATCCGCTGCTGGATTCTATTCTCCAGGTCGGAGGCACGCAGCCATGAGAGTCTGCGCATCACCACACCTTGAGCAGCGGCCCTGGACACAACATCAAAGGTATCATATACCCCTCTGGCCAGGAATTTTCTGCACGCCTTCAGCTGCCTGACCACCTCCTGAAATGGCTTGGCTTGCTCAGAAGGGAGCTTGTCCACAAAGCCCGCCAACTGCCGCACATTGTTCCGCATGTGGATGCTCGTGTAGACGTGGTAGGACTGAATCTTGGCCAAAAGCATAGAAGAATGGTAGGCCTTCCTCCCAAAGGAGTCTAAGGTTCTAGAGTCCTTGCCCGGGGGCGCCGAAGCATGCTCCCTAGAACTCTTAGCCTTCTTTAGGGCCAGATCCACCACACCAGAGTTGTGAGGCAACTGAGTGCGCATCAGCTCTGGGTCCCCATGGATCCGGTACTGGGATCGATCTTCTTGGGAATGTGGGGATTAGTTAGAGGCTTGGTCCAGTTCGCCAGCAATGTCTTTTTTAGGACATGATGCATGGGTACTGTGGACGCTTCCTTAGGTGGAGAAGGATAGTCCAAGAGCTCAAACATCTCAGGGGAGGGAGTGGGATCAGAAGGCAGGCCATCAGACTCCTCGTCAGAGAAATATCTGATGTCCTCCTCCTCCTCCCACGAGGCCTCACCATCGGTATCAGACACAAGTTCATGAACCTGCGTCTGAAGCCGTGCCCGACTCGACTCCGTGGAAACACGGCCACGGTGGCAGCGCCGAGAGGTAGACTCCCTCGCCAGCACCGGTGAAGCTCCCTCCACCGACGTCGTCGGGGAGTCTTCCTGGGAGGCGGCCGCAGCCGGGTACCGCAAGCGGTACCGATGTCGGAGACCTCACCCTGGGCAAAGAGCCAGCCGTCGCCTCGCTCGACGGTACCGGTGGCGCAAGCACCCCCGGTACCGGAGAAGGGCGCAACAGCTCTCCCAGAATCTCTGGAAGACCGGCCCGGAGACTCTCGTGCAGAGCGCCTGTGGAGAAAGACTGGGAAGCCGATGCAGGCGTCGAGGTCAGAGTCTGTTCCGGGCGTGGAGGCGGTTCCGGGCTGTCCAAGGTGGAGCGCATCAACACCTCCTGAACAGAGGGTGAGCGATCCTCCCGGTGCCGATGCCTACTGGGTGCCGACTCCCTCGGCGACCCAGAGCTCTCGGTACGGAGGCGGGAAGGAGACCGGTGTCGATGCTTCTTTGATTTCTTCAAACGAAGCATGTCACCGGAGCTTCCCGGTACCGACGAGGAGGACGTAGAATCCAACCGTCTCTTCCTCGGGGCCGAGGCCGAAGAAGGTCGGTCTCGGGGGGGATGTACCGCAGGAGCCCTCAGGGCAGGAGGAGACCCACCCGAAGGCTCACCGCCACCAGCAGGGGAATGAACAGCCCTCACCTGCACTCCAGTCGAAGCACCACCGTCCGACGACATCAGCAACAGCGGAGGTCCCGGTACCACCGACGTCGACGCAGCCTTCCGATGTTTCGGTACCAACGATGCAGAGGGTCGAAGCCTCGATGCCGTCAATGCAGTCGATGCCAAGGTCGAAGACTTAGATGCTGTCGACGTCGATGCACTCGATGCGTCCTGTGCTGTTGTCGACGAAGAGCCCGGGAACAACACGTTCCACTGGGCCAATCTCGCTACCTGAGTCCTCTTTTGTAAAAGAGCACAAAGACTGCAGGCCTGCGGGCGGTGCCCAGCCCCCAGACACTGAAGACACGAAGCGTGCCTATCAGTGAGCGAGATTACCCGGGCGCACTGGGTGCACTTTTTGAAGCCGCTGGGAGACTTCAATGACATGGGCAGAAAAATCACGCCGGCAAAATCAAAATTCGCGATGATGACGAAAGGCACCAAAAATAAGGGAGAGAAAATCTGTACCGAGGCCAAAAAGGCCTATCCCGAAAGCGAAAGGAAACTTACGCTGGGGGAAAAGCTGGACACACGGGAAGGGACAAAGACCGAAGGTCTCTCTTTTTTTTTTTTTTTAGCGAAATCGCGAAGATGCGCGAGGGTCAACTTGAGGGGCACGAAACGGCGGCAAAACATGACCGTCCCGAGCGCGGACAAAAGAAGACTGACGAACACGAGCCGATTTGGGCGGGAAGACGGCCGCGCATGCGCGGTGCGCATGGGCGCGCGAGAGCTAGCAAAGGCCTTTGCTAGTGAAGTTTCCGATTGGAGGGGCTGCCGTGGACGTCACCCATCAGTGAGAACAAGCAGCCTGTTTGTCCTCGGAGAAACATATTTACATATGCTCCTGTCCTTGACCTATCCTATAGTGACAGAAACGACAAGCTGCTCCTGTTACTCCTGATATCAATCCAACTCCTTCAGGCACAGACTCTCTGTCCTTCTTCCAGCAGTGCACCTTGCTGGGCTACACTCTGTCCTTGGGCAGGTTTCCCCTGTCCTGGTCTCACTTTCAGGCTGGATTTCCCGTATCTACCTGAAGCTCTATCTCCTTTCTCAGCTGCCCCCTATAGGGGCAGCAACTCTCCTGTTCAGCTTGAACTTATCATTTTCACTCCAGGACCTCCCAAGGTTCCCAAGGGTCCTGGTGGGGGTCCAACCAACAAAAGACCTTACAGTGGGGGAAATAAGTATTTGATCCCTTGCTGATTTTGTAAGTTTGCCCACTGACAAAGACATGAGCAGCCCATAATTGAAGGGTAGGTTATTGGTAACAGTGAGAGATAGCACATCACAAATTAAATCCGGAAAATCACATTGTGGAAAGTATATGAATTTATTTGCATTCTGCAGAGGGAAATAAGTATTTAATCCCTCTGGCAAACAAGACCTAATACTTGGTGGCAAAACCCTTGTTGGCAAGCACAGCGGTCAGACGTCTTCTGTAGTTGATGATGAGGTTTGCACACATGTCAGGAGGAATTTTGGTCCACTCCTCTTTGCAGATCATCTCTAAATCATTAAGAGTTCTGGGCTGTCGCTTGGCAACTCGCAGCTTCAGCTCCCTCCATAAGTTTTCAATGGGATTAAGGTCTGGTGACTGGCTAGGCCACTCCATGACCCTAATGTGCTTCTTCCTGAGCCACTCCTTTGTTGCCTTGGCTGTATGTTTTGGGTCATTGTCGTGCTGGAAGACCCAGCCACGACCCATTTTTAAGGCCCTGGCGGAGGGAAGGAGGTTGTCACTCAGAATTGTACGGTACATGGCCCCATCCATTCTCCCATTGATGCGGTGAAGTAGTCCTGTGCCCTTAGCAGAGAAACACCCCCAAAACATAACATTTCCACCTCCATGCTTGACAGTGGGGACGGTGTTCTTTGGGTCATAGGCAGCATTTCTCTTCCTCCAAACACGGCGAGTTGAGTTCATGCCAAAGAGCTCAATTTTTGTCTCATCTGACCACAGCACCTTCTCCCAATCACTCTCGGCATCATCCAGGTGTTCACTGGCAAACTTCAGACAGGCCGTCACATGTGCCTTCCGGAGCAGGGGGACCTTGCGGGCACTGCAGGATTGCAATCCGTTATGTCGTAATGTGTTACCAATGGTTTTCGTGGTGACAGTGGTCCCAGCTGCCTTGAGATCATTGACAAGTTCCCCCCTTGTAGTTGTAGGCTGATTTCTAACCTTCCTCATGATCAAGGATACCCCACGAGGTGAGATTTTGCGTGGAGCCCCAGATCTTTGTCGATTGACAGTCATTTTGTACTTCTTCCATTTTCTTACTATGGCACCAACAGTTGTCTCCTTCTCGCCCAGCGTCTTACTGATGGTTTTGTAGCCCATTCCGGCCTTGTGCAGGTGTATGATCTTGTCCCTGACATCCTTAGACAGCTCCTTGCTCTTGGCCATTTTGTAGAGGTTAGAGTCTGACTGATTCACTGAGTCTGTGGACAGGTGTCTTTCATACAGGTGACCATTGCCGACAGCTGTCTGTCATGCAGGTAACGAGTTGATTTGGAGCATCTACCTGGTCTGTAGGGGCCAGATCTCTTACTGGTTGGTGGGGGATCAAATACTTATTTCCCTCTGCAGAATGCAAATAAATTCATATACTTTCCACAATGTGATTTTCCGGATTTAATTTGTGATGTGCTATCTCTCACTGTTACCAATAACCTACACTTCAATTATGGGCTGCTCATGTCTTTGTCAGTGGGCAAACTTACAAAATCAGCAAGGGATCAAATACTTATTTCCCCCACTGTATGTATCTCCTTACAGTATTAAACCCAATCTCCATCCCTGCTGTCACTCTCTACAGGGAAACACTTTCTCTCTGCAAATTATTTCACCACCACTCCCTTGGGCTGGGCTTCTTCCCACCCAGAGACATCCCAACTCTCCAGCCCACTGTCTTCTGGAAATAACTAGTACAACTGATTCAGTAATACCCATATCATGGGCTATTACACTTTTTTATTGGACTAACTGAATACATTTTTTGATTAGCTTTCAAAGGTAACCATTTTTTTTTTTTACATTTGTACCCCGCACTTTCCCCACTCATGGCAGGCTCAATGCGGTAGGCAATGGAGGGTTAAGTGACTTGCCCAGAGTCACAAGGAGCTGCCTATGCTGGGATCCTCCTTCAGATCAGAAATGAGCAAATGTTGACACATATCAGAATATATAAGTGAAACACAAAAGCATTCCAATGACAGTCTCACAGGAAGAAGGTGGGATGGGTTATGTGAAAAACAGGGAGAGCTGGGTGGGTGAGAGACAGAGAGAGATGGATGGTAATAAGAGGGTGACAAAGCAGTATAATTTTATAGTTTATAATAGGATAAGTACATAAGTACATAAGTACATAAGTAGTGCCATACTGGGAAAGACCAAAGGTCCATCTAGCCCAGCATCCTGTCACCGACAGTGGCCAATCCAGGTCAAGGGCACCTGGCACGCTCCCCAAACGTAAAAACATTCCAGACAAGTTATACCTAAAAATGAGGAATTTTTCCAGTCCATTTAATAGCGGTCTATGGACTTGTCCTTTAGGAATCTATCTAACCCCTTTTTAAACTCCGTCAAGCTAACCGCCCGTACCACGTTCTCCGGCAATGAATTCCAGAGTCTAATTACACGTTGGGTGAAGAAAAATTTTCTCCGATTCGTTTTAAATTTACCACACTGTAGCTTCAACTCATGCCCTCTAGTCCTAGTATTTTTGGATAGCGTGAACAGTCGCTTCACATCCACCCGATCCATTCCACTCATTATTTTATACACTTCTATCATATCTCCCCTCAGCCGTCTCTTCTCCAAGCTGAAAAGCCCTAGCCTTCTCAGCCTCTCTTCATAGGAAAGTCGTCCCATCCCCACTATCATTTTCGTCGCCCTTCGCTGTACCTTTTCCAATTCTACTATATCTTTTTTGAGATACGGAGACCAGTACTGAACACAATACTCCAGGTGCGGTCGCACCATGGAGCGATACAACGGCATTATAACATCCGCACACCTGGACTCCATACCCTTCCTAATAACACAGATCTTTGTTAAGTCCTGTATGGTGCAGAGTGTCAAAATATTTCATCATTTTGACTTCAAATGTCTTACGTTCTTGGATTGTCTTAAAACTTCCTTTAGTGTTCTCACCATAAAATCTTTGATTCAGTGTTCTGGTTTTGTAACTTGCTGTTCCACAGAGCTGATATCCTAGTTGGCACTGTGATGCTTAATATGATGTCCATGTAAATTGATTCTCGTCTTTAGCATCTGGCTTGTCTCTCCAATACAGCACCCTTCTTCACACTTTTTGCATTGAATGATATATATACCACATTTGAAGATGAGCATGTGAAGGATCCCCTTATACTGAAAGTTTTTCCCATGTGAGTGACAGTGGGATCATGTGAAATGTGTTGGCACAGTTTGCAGCTTGGTATATTGCAGGGACGTGTGCCATTCTCTTCTTTTTGAGCTCGTATTTGGAGCTTGCTTTTTACTAATTTGTGTTTCAAATTAGGTGGCTGTTGAAAGGCTACCCACTGGAGCTGGGAATATCTCTTTCAGTAATTCATCCTTCTGCAGTAGTGGCTGTAGATCTTTTATGATTCTTCTCGATTTTTCCAGCTCTGGACTGTATGTCACTACAAGAGGGATTCTCTCAGTGGTTTTCTTTTCTTTGCACTGCTGTAGGTTTTCTCTGGGTATGTTAAGGGAAGAGGCAACATTATTTGGGGATTGTAGCCTTTTTGTTTGAAGGATTCAGTCCTTCAGCATATTAAGTTGGTCCAATAAAAAAGGTATCATCTTATTTTTTTCTGTGTTTTATTTCTATTTATTAGCATTAATATCTGGAAGCTTGAAGTACAGTTAGCTTGTCTGAGAATTTCTCAGAGTTTACAATCTGTATCTCTCTAACTCTCCCCCCACCCCCCATGTGAGTGAGTCTGCCCTGCTTGCTACCAGCATAAGGGATAGCAGAGACTGTGGGTAGGACCCAACCAATGGAAACGCATTTAAGGTAGAGCACTAGAAAACAGGGCTAGTCACAGGAAGGGAAGGGTGAGCTGGGGGAAGTTCTCATGCTGTACAAGCGAAATTTCTGCATATGAGAGTGGGGCAATAGAGAAATGAAGCACCCACAAAAATGCCCCAATGCATTCTTGAGGAAGAACTAGTTCCAACAGCTGCAGCATAAAAACACTGATTCACTGTAATATAGTGATTAAGGAATTGTTTCAAATTGCCTTCCCCTCTCATCTCTTCTCCAAATCAAACACACAGAGACCCAATATAAAATACACATACCTACACACGAACACAACCACATATGCACTGGAACACACGTAAAGCGAAGATACATACCTGTAGCAGGTATTCTCCGAGGAGAGCAGGCTGATTGTTCTCACATGTGGGTCGATGTCCGCGTCGGCCCGGGAACCAGCATTTTTGCAAGCAAAATATTAAAAAATCTTGCCAGAGCTTTCTGGCGCGCATGCAGCGTGCACCACACTTGCGCGGCCGATTTCCCGCCCATCGCATGAGCGTTCCCATTCAGTTTAATCAAAAAGCAAATAATAAACAAACAACAACTCCAAAGGGGAGGTGGGCGGGTTTGTGAGAACAATCTGCCTGCTGTCCTCGGAGAATACCTGCTACAGGTATGTATCTTCGCTTTCTCCGAGGCCTGAAGCTCACTGACTTTACGAGCTGAAGTAACAGCCACCAAGAAAACAACCTTCCAGGTCAAGTACTTCAGATGGCAGGAATTCAGTGGCTCAAAAGGAGCTTTCATCAGCTGGGTGAGAACGACGTTGATATCCCATGACACTGGCAGAGGTTTGACAGGGGGCTTTGACAAAAGCAAACTTCTCATGAAGCGAACAACTAAAGGCTGTCCAGAGATAGGCTTACCCTCTACACGGCGATGATAAGCACTAATCGCACTAAGGTGAACTCTTACGGATTTGGTCTTGAGACCAGACTCTGACAAGTGTAGAAGGTATTCAAGCAGGGTCCGTGTAGGACAAGAAAGGGGATCTAGGGCCTTGCACTCACACCAGACGGCAAACCTCCTCCATTTGAAAGAGTAACACCTCTTCTTGGAATCTTTCCTGGAAACAAGCAAGACCCAGGAGACACCCTCTGAAAGACCCAAGGAGGTGAATTCTAAGCTCTCAACATCCAGGCCATGAGGGGCAGAGACTGGAGGTTGTGATGTAGAAGTGACCCCTCATTCTGAGTGATGAGGGTTGGAAAACAGTCCAATCTCCACGGTTCTTCGGAGGACAACTCCAGAAGAAGAGGGAACCAAATCTGACGCGGCCAGAAGGGTGCAATCGGGTGTTGCTTGAGTTTCAGCAAAGTCTTCCCTACTAGAGGTATAGGAGGATACGCATATAGAAGGCCTATCCCCCAATGCAGGAGAAAGGCATCTGACGCTAGTCTGTCGTGGGCCTGAAGACTGGAACAGAACTGAGGGACCTTGTGATTGATCTAAGTGACTATTTGAAGAACCCACCGGTCTGAGGTTATGAGAGGCCACCTTTGGTGAAAAAAATATCAACCTCCCCCCCGACCAGCAAGTCATCCAGCACGGACACTTTTACTGAGGCTATGCTGAACTGCAGCCAGTCAAAAGCCCGTCCCTTGCTTTTGCTGGGAAGCTGCAGTGGCCTTAGGCGCACGCTGTTGATGAGAACAAGCGCAGTGGGACTGAGCCTGGACAGGCTGCCAAGAAGCAGGAGTGTACCTACGCCTAGCATAGGAATAGGGAACACTCCTCTTCCCTCCAAAAAACCTCCTAGATGAGGAGGTAGTAGCAGAAGACGCCCGGCGGGAGAGAGAATCCATAGCATCATTGTGCTTCTTGAGCTGGTCAACCAGATCCTCTACTTCCTCACCAAAAAAGGTTATCCCCCCAGCAAGGAACATCCGCCATCCGCTGCTGGACTGAATGATCCAGGTCAGAGACATGCAGCCATGAAAGTCTGCGCATCACCATACCTTGGGCAGTGATCCTGGATGCTACATCAAAAGTGACAAACGTAACCCTGGAGAGGAATTTTCAACACGCCTTCTGCTGCCTGACCACCTGGTGAAAAGACTCGGCCTGCTCCGGAGGGAGTGCATCAACCAAGCTAGAGAGTTGCCTCACCGAGTTCCGCAAGTGGATGCTCATGAAGAGCTGGTATGTCTGGATTTTGGCAGCGAGCATAGCAGCCTGATATGCCTTCCTCCCAAAAGAGTCCAAGGTTCTAGATTCTCTGCCTGGGGGTGCCGAGGCATACACCCTAGTACTCTTGGCTCTTTTGAGAGTGGAGTCCACCACCATGGAATTGTGGATCCTATATTGGGATTCAGTTCTTTTCGGGATCACGGGATTAGACAGGGGGAATGACCAGTTTCACATAAGGACTTCCTTCAGTACATTATGCAAAGGAGCCGTTGCAGCCTCTCTTGGTGGAGAAGGATAATCCACGACCTCGAGCATCTCAGCCCTGGGCTCATCCTCAACCTCCATAGGGAAGGGAATAGCCGCAGCCATTTCCCGGTGGAGAAAGTCTCCTTTCTGGTGGAGGGGAAGGTTCAGAAGGAATCCCATACGACTCATCAGAAGAAAAGTACCTGGGATCCTCCTCTTCCTCAGATAATCGCTAGAACAAAATGCAGTGTTATTGGAGCAAAGCATGTAAACTAATACCAAACAAAATAGCTCCAACGTAAAATCGTTTGTGTTGAATTGGTATAACAGAGAAAAGCCCTCAGAAACCGATGGTAAAATACCAACGGTTTTGTGCGTGGTTATATGTTGCTCAAATTATAACTCACGCAGCGTTTCTATCACTGGGCGAAAAACTCTGTAAACCTCGGGCTAAATTTTTTTAAAAAGCCTCAAACAAGAAAATATATTCACTGGCAGCAATAGATTTAAATGACAGGCTCAACTTATGGCCTGGATCAATTCAGCATGAAAAAAGAAAAAAGCACTTAGCTTAGATTGAGTTCAAGCACTCTTCATTGTCCGTTCTACGGAGATCACCGTTTCACCTAAGACCACGGCTTCATCAGGAACGGAGTGCTCATTGTATGCTGAAATCTAAAACAAAAAATATAATTTAAATCTGCTGTCACAGAACAAATATTCATGAAAATACAGCACACAAAAGGGTCACACCACAGACAGACATACTGAGTTGAAGGCGTGAATTTTTCAAAATGGCGCCTCAGCGTTCACGTACAAACAGCTGATAGAAATACTGGCGTGAACGTGACGTATTGAATGCTAATAAAAATTGAACCAATCAATTGAACTGTTCAGCCCATTGGGCTCTAAAGTGTCCCATTCAAAAATCCACCTAGCCTCTTTCCTTGCTAATTTGAGCTTACGATTACCGCCCCTATGAGACGGTTCTATCCAATCAATTGCGATACATTGTAAATCTTCAAATTTATGTTTGTGTTCAATACAATGTTCAACAATGGGTTCCTTGATTGCTGACCTCCTAAGGTTTGATCTGTGTTCAAGTATCCTGACCTTTAAAGGTCTTGTAGTCATCCCTATGTATTTTTTATTACAAGGGCACGTCAAACAATACACTACATGGTCAGAAAGACAGTTGGTAAAATGTGTCAGTTTGTATGTTTTTTTTAGTCTTGGGATTTGTAATTTGTTTAGTTTGTGTGGTAATATTGCAAATTTGGCAGCGGCCACATTTGAAATGCCCACAGATTCTAGTCAAACTTCTGTTGATCGATGGTCTGATGTCAGCTGGGCTAACAATTTCTTTGATATTTCTAGTCCTGGAAAAGGCAATCCGTAAGTCAATGTTTTCAAAAGTATGTGTAGTCTTCATAATTTCCCATCTTTTCTTTATCATGGTCGCAAGATGTTCACTATGTTCACTATGTTGCATGACCATGGTAAATTTATTGTCTTCTTCTTGATATTTCAAATTTTTAGAAAGGAGCAGACTTCTGCTATTGTATTTAGCCCTCCGGTATGCTTTCTTTAAAGTAGACCTGGTATAACCTCTGTCAAGTAAAAGACATGAGGTTGTCAGCTTGAACCTTGAAAGTAGGGAGATCAGAACAGATACGCCTTATCCTGAGCATTTGTGAAAAGGGAAGACTTTCTTTTAAATGTGTGGGGTGACAACTGGAACTGTGTAGGAACGTATTCCTATCTGTGTCTTTTTTGTATACTTTTGTGGCGAACCCATCTGATGTGATATTCACTTCTACATCTAGGTAGTGGATACATTCAGATGAATGATGCTCAGTGAACTGAATATGCTGGTTACAACTGTTAAGCCAGACCATAAATCTATGTAGGTCTGCAACTGAGCCTGCCCATATCATAAAGATATCATCGATATATCTCCACCTCTGTGCGATAGCTTCGTAGAAAGGAGATTGCGCAATCCATGTTGATTCAAACTGAGACATATATAGGTTGGCGATGGATGGGGCGAATGTGGCCCCCATCACCACACCACTTGTCTGTAAATATAGTTTTTCCAAAAACAAGAAGTAGTTCTCTTTCATCGCGATTCTCGCAAGTGTTAGAAGGAAATCTGTGGGTATGTGATGCTGTCTTATTCTGTTTTCAAGTATCAATTTGATGTTGTTCAAAGCTTCGTCTTGAGGGATGGACGTGTATAACGAACACACGTCCAAAGTGACCATCAAGACATTCCTGCAATCAAAATCTATTTCTTGAATTTTCTGAAGGAAATGAGTGGTGTCTCTGATATAAGATGGGTATTTGGACACTTCCGGTCGTAAAAATATGTCGATGAAAGTGGATAACGGTTCTAAAACAGAATTTCTCCCTGAAAGGATCGGTCTCCCTGGTGGGTTGATGAGGCTTTTATGTACTTTCAGTAAAAAGTATAACTGGAATAGTTGGTGAACCACAGCATAGAAATTTCTTGTCTTTGAAGGTAATAAATCCTTCATCCAAAGCTTTAGTGGTAACTCTATTGATAAGAGATTTAAGCCTGTTGGTTGGATTGAGCATTGATCTTTCATATGATTTGGTATCATTCAATTGTCTTAATGCCTCATTGACATAGTCACTACGATCTTGGACTACAATCCCACCACCCTTGTCTGCTTTTTTAATAATAATACCGTCATCGTCTCTTAATGTTTTAAGTGCTTGCATTTCTTCTTTGGTAATGTTGAACTTTTTGAAATGTAGAAAACTCCTGTTATTTTTATATTTTTCCAAATCATTAAGAATCATGGTTTTGAAAGTATGCAACGCTGGAATTTGCAAAACCGGAGGTCTCCAAATGCTTTTGGGTTTGATGATCGTTCTGTCATGTGTTGCTTCATGACTATCAAAAAATACATAGGGATGACTACAAGACCTTTAAAGGTCAGGATACTTGAACACAGATCAAACCTTAGGAGGTCAGCAATCAAGGAACCCATTGTCGAACATTGTATTGAACACAAACATAAATTTGAAGATTTACAATGTATCACAATTGATTGGATAGAACCGTCTCATAGGGGCGGTAATCGTAAGCTCAAATTAGCAAGGAAAGAGGCTAGGTGGATTTTTGAATGGGACACTTTAGAGCCCAATGGGCTGAACAGTTCAATTGATTGGTTCAATTTTTATTAGCATTCAATACGTCACGTTCACGCCAGTATTTCTATCAGCTGTTTGTACGTGAACACTGAGGCGCCATTTTGAAAAATTCATGCCTTCAACTCAGTATGTCTGTCTGTGGTGTGACCCTTTTGTGTGCTGTATTTTCATGAATATTTGTTCTGTGACAGCAGATTTAAATTATATTTTTTGTTTTAGATTTCAGCATACAATGAGCACTCCGTTCCTGATGAAGCCGTGGTCTTAGGTGAAACGGTGATCTCCGTAGAATGGACAATGAAGAGTGCTTGAACTCAATCTAAGCTAAGTGCTTTTTTCTTTTTTCATGCTGAATTGATCCAGGCCATAAGTTGAGCCTGTCATTTAAATCTATTGCTGCCAGTGAATATATTTTCTTGTTTGAGGCTTTTTAAAAAAATTTAGCCCGAGGTTTACAGAGTTTTTCGCCCAGTGATAGAAACGCTGCGTGAGTTATAATTTGAGCAACATATAACCACGCACAAAACCGTTGGTATTTTATCCTCCTCTTCCTCCCATGAACGCTCATCTTCAGTATCGGACAAGACATCTCTCAGAGCAGTCCGAAACTGAGCCTGTCTCGACGCCGAGGAACGATGTCCTCGATGGTGGTGCCGAGAAGTCAACACCCGCCTGGACTCCAGTGAAGCTTCCTCCACAGACATCGAAGGGGAGTCGATCTGGGTGGCAGCTGAGACCGATGCCGTAGGCAACACCAAGGTCGGGGACCTCACCACAGGCGAAGGGCCTGATACTGCTGCAGCAGACGGTACAGAAGGCGCAAGCACCCCCGACACCAAAGCAGACTAGCGCAGTAACCCTTCCAGAATCAGGGCCCTGATGCGCTCATCGAGAGCCGCCGTCGGACAAGGCTGCGGGGTCAGTATAGGAGCCGGTGGCAGAATCTGTCAAGGCTCGGGATAAGGTACCGGGTTGCTAGACCAACGCATCAGCACCTCCTGAATAGAGGGAGAGCGATCCTCTCGGCGCCGACGCTTCTCGAGTGCCGAATCCCTCGAAGCCCCGAAGCTCCTGGCACCGTGTGTCAAAGGAGAACGATGACGGTGCTTCTTCACCTTCACTCGATGCCCGTCATCGAGACTCCTCGGTACCGATGAGGAAGACGTGGAATCCTCACGTCTCCTCGGGGCCAGGTCCAACGAAGGTCGGTCCTGGGGGGGCCTGCATAACAGGAGGCCTCGAGACAGGTGGAGACCCACTCGATGCCTCACTGCTCCCAGCACGAGTTGGTCGCTCCTCAGCCATTACCTTTGCTCCCATTGATGCATCCCTGAATATCAATGTCGACGCCCTGACCTCGGTACCGATGTCGACGTTTAAGGACTGGACTGAGCCCCAGAAAGCTTTTCTCGTTGAGCCTCTCGAGACGCTTGGGTCGGTTTTAAGCAAAGACACAGATTACAAGCAGTTGGGCTGTGGTCGGGCCCAAGGCATTGGATACACCAAGCGTGGGTATTGGTACCTGAGATAGTCCGGTTGCACCGAGTACAACGTTTGAAGCCACTTGGTGTCTTCGATGACATGGAAGAAAAAACGGCTTCGGCAAAATCAAAAGACGCGATCGTGCCTGTTAAAAGGAAAAAGGGCACAAAAAGAAGGGAGCAAGCCCGCCGCAACGAAAAAGAAAGGAAACTTAAAAAGGGGCAAAACAGAAGTAAGAAAACGAAGAGAAATTTTTCTTTTTTTTTTTAAACGTAAATTTTACTAAAATAACAAAAGAAAAAAGAGAAAGTGGACTACCAGAAAACTCTTTCCCGGGCCTGAGAGCAGCGGAGAAGAACTCGACCGCACCTCACCGTGGAGAAAAAATAATTAAGCGGGAACGCTCATGCGACGGGCGGGAAGATGGCCGCGCATGCGCGGTGCACACTACTCGAACACCAGAAGACTCCAGAAAGATTTTTTCAAATTTTGCTTGCAAAATTGCGTCCGATTCCCAGGCCGACGCGGACATCAACTCACATTTGAGAACAAGCAGCCTGCTTGTCCTCGGAGAATAACATGGACCACAACATAGTAGGGGTGGACGTACAGGGGTGTCAGATTGAGGCACTGGCCTTTGCTGACGATTTGTTGGCTCTTGTTGACAGACCCCACTCACTCTACTCCCACAATGTTACAGCTGATTCATAGTTATGGTACAGTCTCAGGTTTTCCGCTCAATTTGGGTAAATCTAAGGCCCTTCCAATTCTCTCTGTGATGTTCCTTCATGGGTGTGGCCCTTCCCCTTTTATTGGGAGGATACAGCTTTTCATTACCTGGGTATTTTCCTCCCCCACGACTTGAAAACTTTATATGTTTCCTATGTGGGTCCATTGTTAGAAGATACCTGTAATAAATTACATATGTGAGCAACGTATCCTTTTACTCTCTGGAGCAGAATAGGATGCTGGCCCCTCGCTGACTCTACACATTTCAGATGTTGCCCATATTCTTATCTCACAAAGATGAGTGTGCTTTGCATCAGGCTCTGCAGCATTTTCTCTGGAAAGAGACCAAACCCAGACTCTCAATGACAGTGTTGCAGACCCCAAGGCAGAATGGGTCTTCTAGACATAAAATATTTGACAGTGGCTTGCGGTATGCACCACACCAATGACTGCCTTTGGGCTTCAAATCAGTTTTCAGTCACTGAGCTGGAAGCTCATTTGATACCTTCCATGCATTTTAGCTCTGTACTTTATGCTTCTGGTACTTTGTCATTGGGGAGATTCCAATGTCTTCCTATTTTGAAAACGGACAGGGCAGTAATAGAAGTGGCTTTCTAAGAGACATTCCTTCTCCCTAGGGTTGCTACTGCCTGTGCCTTTCATCACAGATTATCTTCAGGATACAACTCCAGACATTGACTATGCTAAGTCAGTATCTGAATGGAATGCGGACTTACACTTCACTACTTCTACTGCACACATACAAGCCTTTGTAGTGGGCATCTCAAAATATACGGACTTTGTATCTAATTGGGAAACATTGTACACATTTGCTCTAGTCTTTACATCTCACCCCACAGGGCCTGGAGGGCTGGAGTTGCTTTGAGCAGAGCTTTCCCTATGTGTTTGGCCACGCAGGCCCAGTTGGGCCATATGTTTGGCATTGCCCACAGATCGCCTGGTTTTGGCATCATATCCTGCTCATTGTATCCACTCTGGGACTGCACAGTATCTTTTGACCCTCTCCTGCTTTTTGGATATACTATTTTGAATACTCCTGTGATTAATGATATGTTATTTATTTATTTTCCCACTGCAGCTCCTTGTGACTGTAGGCAATGATGGGTTAAGTGACTAGCCCAGAGTCACAAGGAGCTACAGTGGGAAAATAAATAAATAACATATCATTAATCGCAATTAAAATTTCAATCAAAATGTTGCCCTAATTTATTTGTGTAGCCTATTTGGGGCTCATATCCAGCCCAGGGTTGCATATCCATCAGGGGTGGACTGAGGGTGGACTGATAGTTTGAGCAACCGTGCATCTCCCTGTCTGTCACCTCTCCATCATAGGCACCTATATGACCATTAGATTCTCCACCTCCCTCCCACTGTCACCTTGGTTGCTGCTGCTCTGCTTCTTTAGACCACCAGCAGCAGCAGCAAAACAAAACAAACAAAAAAAAAAACGGTGAGGGGCCGCAGTCTCTATGTGCAACCCTGCTGGCTCTGCCAGTCTTGCCCCCTCAGATTTTGACTATGTTTTGAAGAAGCAGGACCAAGAAAGCCGGCACAGGTCCAAATAGATACCATGGCCCCATACCTGTTTTTCTTTTTTGTTTTGCCACTGTTGGTCTCAGGAAGCAAAAAGCAGCTGGGGGGATTGGGAAGGAGAGAAGAGACGCTGGATGGAAGGAAGACATACTCATCTACAGTATATGTCTACCAGCAAGCAGGACAAAATTGATACAGCTTTTAGTATGAGAACCAGCTCAAAATGTTCCAAGCCAGAACCATCCTCTCCAGACAAGTCGGCCAAAGAGAAACCTGACAACAATGGTTCCCTCACTGTGATCACAGAACAATTAAATACAATCACAGGTATGCTCTCTGACAACTCTTCTGACATTAAAAGCATAAAAACTGATATCACTGAAATTAATGCACACACGGAAGCGTTCGAGAGTAGAGTTGATCACTTTGAGCAGAGAGTCAGCTACGTGGAATATCAGGCCATGCTCTTTCAGTGCAACTCTAAAGTGACACGGGATCTTCAAATCGCTATGGAGGTCACTGGGAATAAACAGCATCATAACATTAGACTGCTTGGTCTCCCTGAAAATATCGAGGAATACAATCTGATTGAATTTGGTGAAGCTTTTATAGATATGATATCTGTTCTCTATGCTTTACCAGCTGCTAGACTACTAACTAATTCCTCCATTACAGACTCATTCAATCTGTCTTGTGGTAGTAGAATTTCAGCATTGCAAAATATTTGGTCCATAGACACTAATTACTATTTGTCTGAAAAAAGTTGGAACTGATATTGGGTAAAAACTTTAAAACCAGTTGCTTCTGCACCTGTCTTACAATCCTTATATCTGTTGGCACATAAGGCTCTATAGCCACCCAGCAAGCAGCATAAGGCCAATTCTAATCTATCTAACAAATGTTGGTCTTGTAATTTATTTATTTATTTATTTTATTGCATTTGTATCCCACATTTATCCCACCTCTTTGCAGGCTCAATGTGGCTTACAATTCTTCGAGGGTGATGGAGGTAGAAGAGAACATACAATTGGTTTAACAGAGGGTTTTGGGTTACATGGTAGTGAAATACATGATGATTTTAGAGCAAAAGACATTAAAGAGCATTTCTGGATATATTAATAATATAATATAATATATAATAATGGTATAGGTACTTTAGAACCCAAGTGTTTTACTTGTCCTGAATTGCATTCTTATTGATCAGAGGTTTGGAACAGGAAATCATTCAAATTAAAATTCCCCTTTCATATGACATTATAATTTTTTGTTCTTCATATCTATCCAATATTTTACTCAATCATAATTGGAAACTATTTAACATGTTACTAGCCATTGCTGTTACTATTATTCATAACTGGAAAAATCACAAATTGGTTACTTTCTCCTTCTGGTGGGCTTCTATTTGTAATGTTCTTAAATATGAACGGATTATAGCAGAATGTAATAATTTTTTGACACTTTTCAAACAACTTGGGATCCCTTGATTGAATTTTGTATACTACTTATGTTACATCTTGAGTATTCTCTCTCTTTATTTCTTGATGGTTTATTAACTAATTTGATAGCAGTATACAGTTGATGTCACTATATATGGTTGTTCCTTGTTCTGTTTTTGCTTGTTCATTTATATTAAAAATTCAATAAAGATACCTGAACTTAAAAAAAAAAAAAAAAAGGAAAACAGAATCCAGAGACTGGGAACTACATGGTTAGAAAAATTAAATGGCTAGGACAACAAAGGTAGAAAACATCATTTTCTTTTTAATTTAAAATAAAGTAGCATGGTAACCATTTTAGTCCATGCTAAAGATTAATAAATAAAAATTAAACAAAACATGGAAGATAAGGTGATAACTTTTTACTGGACTAGCTTAAGCTAATTTAGGGGCCCTTTTACTAAGCGGCGGTAAGCATTAGCGCGTGTTTACAGCAGGTTAAAAACCTACTATGGGGCGCACTCAGAAATCCTGCAGTAGTTTGGAGATTGATGCACGCTTCCCACTCGCTAAAAAATATTTTTTATTTTTTAGCACAGGGGATATGTTGGGAGGTGGAGAGTGGGTGTGGGCACTGCAGCAAACTAACCCATTAGCGTGTAATTAGTGCGTGAGCCCTTACAGCCTAGAAAATAAGTGTAGTTAAGGGCTCACGCGCTAATGGAAAAATTAGCACATGGCCATTAGTGCCAACATACAAAAATTGCCCATTTTACTCCCACATTAAAAAGTGGCCTCAGTATGGGGCAATGGTGAGGGGTGTCCCGGGTCTTACCTTTGATGAGAGACTACGAGAATATGGGTATAGGGTGGTCATGAGGGCCTACATGTCTAGACAACAGTTGGCTCATGTGGGTCCCTCACAGGAGGCTAAATGTGTTAAATGCGGCCTCGCCTCACACTCTTTTTCATGCCTTCTGGGCTTGCCCAGGAGTACGTGCCTTCTGGGAGCACATCCGGGGATTCATGATTAAAACCTTAGGGACCCCCTGTGGCTTGGACCTGGGAACATTTTGTGTTGGATACACAACTAGCTTTCTGTACACAGACTAAGGAAGCACATTTATGGTGTTGTAAGCTGTGTCTAGTGGCTCGATAAAACATTTTACAGAATTGGATAACTCCAGAACCACCAGCTTATTGGCATTGGAGGAACCACATACATATGTTAGCAATGTGGGAGGCAAGAGAGGTGAAGGGATCCACGAAACGGATGCAACACTTTCCGCAGATTTGAAGCCCTTATATACAAGGATTAAGTCCTCGATGGCGAAATCTGCTTCTTAACAGGTTAGAATAATATACTCTTCACGGAGACTATGTATGACTTCTTATGATTCTCCCTGGCTGGTAGTAAGATCTATGGGGGGGGGGGGGGGGGGGGGGGGGACTCACATGGACTATCAGAGCAAGTCCACATGGGTAGAGGGTAGAAGGAGCTAGAAGATGGGAGGGAGGGTGGAGGGGGAGGGCGGTAGATGGGGGGTAATTACAAATTGCTGAAGGTAGGGGGGTGGGGATAAAACTGTTAAAAATTTGATGACGGTCTGTATAAGTTTTGTTTTTACTGTATATATTTTCCTATAGGAATCTTTGTATACTCTGAATTGTCATCAATAAAAATGTTGAAACCTTAAAGTGGCCTCAGCTTGTGGGAAACTCACACACTAGTAATAGCACAGGTCACGTTTTAGCGTGGCTTAGTAAAAGGGCCTCTTAGTTTTTCTAATGGGTGTATTCACGTTGTACTGCCCACTGCAATGCTTTCATTGCTGCTTTTTTTGAGGTAGGCCTTTGTTATGCAACTCCTGGAAGTTAGTGCTATGTGCTATGGTAGAATTGCCCTACAGAGCCCATGACATTTGTAGGGTTCTATATTACTTCATAATATAATACAAAAAAAACTGGGAGTATCACACAATATTTAACCCCCAACTGTTACATCTATTTATACTAGTTCACAATGGATTTTGGTTTTGGACTTAGATTGCACCTTTATATGTGCATATGTGTGCACATACACGTGTATATGCCAAAATTCCACCTGCTGGATGGGAGGTGGGGCCATGACTTTTATTGTCAGGAGGCCAAGATCATTACCAGTCCACCCCTGTTATCCATTATGTTAAAGTTGAGAAATTTCCTTGTAGAGATCTGAGAATTCTCAGCTTTCAATAGTCCTCACTGCCACTAAAACAATGCCTGTAATCATTCTGCTTTCCACAGCACAATGGCAATAGGGATTTGATCCACATGTGAAAAGCCTTAGGGGTCCTTTTACTAAACTGCGGTAAAAATTGGCCTGTGGTAGTTTGGATGCGTGAAATTGGCGTGCGCTGGGCCAATTTTTACCGCGGCTGGGAAAAAAGGCTTTTTTATGCGCTGCAATCAAAAGTAGCACACGGCTGTTCACTGCCTGAGCCCTTATCGCCACCCACTGATTCATGCACTAACCGTGCGGTAATCATGCAGCACACACCAATGTGGCCACGCTGCCGATTACAGCCAGGAACGCACCCCCCCCCCCCCCCCCAGTCTAAAATAGCAAAAATATTTCCTACCGCAGGAAACAGCATGCGCTAACTTCAAAATTACCGCCGGGCACCGCGCTACCCCGGCGGTAGTGCCAATTTGGAGCACGCTACCTGCGCGTTAGCCCTACCGCTGCTTAGTAAAAGGGCCCCTTAAATAGCTTTTACTACAATACAGCTATTATAATTGGTCACATCAGCTTCCTATTGAGATAGCAGAGTATCTGTATTGCTACAATTAGAAGGATATAACCCAAGGCGTCCTCTTTCCTGCTGCAACTCAAGAATGGGATCACCACCACAGTTAAAAAGAAATACTCCGCTTGACAATTCAATGCATTTTCACATACTTACATGTTATTCAGAGGTCCTTTTACTAAGCTGCAGTACGCAGGTTAAAAACGTTTTACGCAGGACACACTCAAGCAACCTGCGGTAAGTTTTGGAGCTGTGCGTTCAGACCATGTGCTAGAAAACATTTTTTAATTTCTCTGGGAGGGAATATGTCTGGGGGGGGGGGGGGGAATGGGAGCCCGCCTCTTCAATGTCGCCTTCGGCACCTAATCACTATACCTCTTCTCAGGAAATCTAAACTACCCCAACTTGACATTTCATCCTTTAGATTGTAAGCTCTTCTGAGCAGGGACTGTCCTTATTTGTTAATTTGTACAGCGCTGCGTAACCCTAGTAGCGCTCTAGAAATGTTAAGTAGTAGTAGTAGTAGCTTCTGTGCTTATCAGTGTACCTGAATGTAACTCACCTTGAGCTACTACTGAAAAAGGTGTGAGTAAAATCCAAATAAATAAATACATCAGTTAGTACATCTACATTACCACACACTAAGGGGTCCTTTTACTAAGCCACGCTAAAAAGTGGCCAATGCTGCTGTCAGAACGTGAGTTTCCTGTATGCTGCAGGAACATTTAGTGTGGCAGTAAAATGGCAGCATTCATTTTTTTTTATAATGGTCATACGCTAATTCTCCCATTAGCATGTGGCCAGTACTGGTTGAAGCCCTTACCGCCGTGTATTTAGGAGGTGGTAAGGGCTCCCACGCTACCCTCGTACTAATCAGGTAGTATGCGGTAACATGCCCACACTATCCAATTAGTGAAAGCACACTTACTCTCCACCCCCAGACGTGTCTCCAGCAGCAAAAAAAAATAAAAAAATATTTTTTATTGTGGGAGCACGCTGATGGCCACATTACTGCAGGATGCCCTGGCGCACCCTGCGGTAGTGCCCTTTTAACGTGCAGTAGGTCAGCATTAGGCCTACTGCGCCATAATAAAAGGGCTCCTAACTGAATAGTGCAGGATTAGCACTTACTGCCTACAAAATAGGTGTCAGTAAGTGTTCACGTGCTAATATTTTTAAATGGCCACATGCCAATGGCACATGGCCATTCATTTTAAACATAGGAAAATCAGCCATCTTCTGGCTGCAGTAAAAATAGGCTTAGCATGCGGGAAAGCGAAAGGGAGCACTAAGGCCATTTTTTACCGCTGCTTAGTAAAAGGGCCCTTTAAAAAAACACTAATTATGAAAGCTTTTCACATTTTAAATACACTAAAAGCAAAATAAATTTACATTTTTTGTAAACTTGCATAGTCTCTCATTCTATTTTAGCCTTCAGTTTTCTTTTTACTGTTTTTCCCCTTTCTCATTTTTATTCTTATATCTTTTATCCCACTATTTTTGATTTCAACCTCTCCCTTCCCAGAATTGCCCTTCTTTCACCCTTTCTCTACTTCTGAATTCTTCTTTTTTTTACCCTGTAGTTTCTTCTTGTTCTTTCCCACTTCCAGCTCAATCAGAAACACACCAGCCTTTATTCACATCTCTTAGGGAGCTTTACTTTATTTCAGATTTTCTACTAACTTAAGTCAGTCACTGCAGCTACAGTCTTCTGCTATAGGTCATGCACTAGTGCTTCTTCCAGAACCTTGCAAATCACAGGTTTATATCTGGCCACTACATGTTATCACTATAACTACTACGACTATTTATCATTTCTATAGCGATACAAGGCATACAAAGAACGGACTCCCTAAAGAGGCATGAATGTTGTCTCTGAAGCACAAACAGCCCTGGCTGACACTTGGTAGTAAAAGACCAGCAATCAAACTGGGGCAGTATGCAGCACTTCCACTGAGCTCCAAACCGCCTTCCTGGTCTCTCATCTTTCTTATGTTCTTTCTTTCCTCCATTTTCACATCCAACTCTCTGGTCTTATCTTCACACTGCTATCTCTTACCTCCTCTGTTGTGTCTCTCATCCCCTTTCTCATCTTATAGCCTCTTCTCATCTCTCCCCTTTTTTGTCCCACTTTTCCCCTCTTCTCCCCTCTCACAACTTTTCTTCCTCTCCTCTCTTATTCTAGCCCTTTAGGATATCCTTCTTTGCCTTCCTCATCAGATCTCGCATCCTTCCCCAGGGCCAGCATCTCTCCCTTGTCTTCCCTCGCTCCCTCCTGTCCACTCCTCCCATGAGTGCAGACTGTCTCTCTCTCCTTCCCCAAATAACCCTGGCATTTCTTCCTCTCCTCCCCCCCCCCCCCCCCAGCATCCTTCTCTTTCTCTCTCGCTCTGCCTCCTTCCCCCAGAAATCCCAACATATCTTCCTTCTCACACACCCCCCTCCCAGTCAGGCATCACTTCCTCTCTCATGGCCCACTGGCCCGCCAGTCTTGCCACTGTGGCCAGTAGCACTGAAGACTCACTGCCTCCAGCCAGCAGAGGCTCTTCCCTCTGCCATGTCCCTGCTCCTCTGAAGCAATTTCTTGTTTCTGATGGGTGGGATGGGGCAGAGTGAGGGGGCTTGCACCAGCCAAAGGCAGTATGTTTTCAACACTGCAGACCACAGAGACCTACCTAGTGGGCCATGGGGGAGGGGCAGCAATGAAAAACAACTGGGTCATGGGAAGGTGAAAAGGAAAAGGAGTGAGAAAGAGATGCCAGACTGTAAAGATGGGGAGCAGCCAGGAGCCAATGAGTATGAAGAGGATATTTAGGCATATGAGCTGGAAAAGATGCCCAAAGGCATGTAACACATATCTAATGTGTGTGACTTGGCATGTCTGTGACTGATCATAGGTTACAGCAGAGGTCCAGAGGGAGGACATAAATCCCGATGCATAAATCTGGCACAGTGTGGGTGTATTCTATAACAACGCTCATAGATTTTAGAAATGCACATGCCCATGCCCCTTTTCAACTATGCGACTTAGAATTTAAGCGCACCACATTACAGAATACGCTTAGCGAGATGTGCATGTAAATCTTAATGCCAATTAATGCTAACTGCTTGGTAACATCCAATTAATAATGCTGATTAGGTAGTTTACCAATTAAGTTGCGCACATTGTTATAGAATACACTTTGATTTCCGCACGGAAATTAAGGCGCCATATATAGAATCCTGGGGATAATGTTCAGACCAAATTACAAGTTTCCACTGAAAAAAAGATCAGAATGAATATCCACGTTATAAGCCATAAGATCCAAATGATGACCATTTTTATGTGATTTACTAAACTTAGGGAAGGTCAATCCCAATGACTCCATGAACTGACAAAAATCAACAACCCTTTCCAGTAGCATTAAACATGTAAGCTTGAGTCATTTAGGCATCATCAGGACAGAAAAGGCACCAAAACTGGGTAGAAAATCCAAGACAAGCCTAGAAACATATGAGAAAGCACTATGGGAAGAGGTGTTTATTTAGTAAATACTTACTTTAAATCAGTTAAAACCTATAATCAAAAGCCATACAGATATACGTATATATAGTAAATATCCGGAATACCTAGCTAGCTGCAGCATTACCACAGGGAAAGAAGGTGGGACAAAACTGGCAGAAAACCCAAAGATGGCTGTGAGGGTGGACAAGAGACCAGACAAGAGCAAAGAAAATAGGAAGCAAGAAGACAGCATCAACAGGGAAGAGAGAAAAAAATGGCAGGGGACTGAAATAAAGTGCTGGGAAAAAAGGGGTAAATCGATTTTAATTGTCTATAATTTCCACGGTAAGGGTAATATACAATTCAATTCAACTCAATTCAATACAATATAAACCTAACACCTACGAGCTTTCTTAATATAGCGGGCATGTCTTCCCTTGACCTCAGCAGTGACTCATTTCACACTGAGACACAGCTCAGTGATTCAATGAACTCATCATCAGTCCTCTATTATCTTATAATCTTTTAATCTCTTACAAAACTCTTTGTATATATATGTTTTTATTTTTAAAAAAAACCCTAGCTTTATTGTGCTGAGGCTAGTGAGGACCAAGCCCTGATGCAGATTCTCGAAACATGGACCATGTTGGTGTGGGTCCTTCAACAATATGATATTTTTAACAAAGCTAACTAAGTAGCTTTTTTAAAATAAAAACTAAAAAAAATATATATAAAGAGTTTTGTAAGAGATTATAAGATAATACTAGTGGACTGAAGATGAGTTCAGTGAATCATTGAGCTGTGTCTCAATGTGAAATTAGTCACTGCTGAGGTCAAGGGAAGACATGCTCATATTAAGAAAGCTCATAGGTGCTGGGTTTATATTGTATTGAATTGGGAGAAATAAGGGAGCACTAACAGCTGGGAAATGAGAACGGACCTGCAGCAGGAAGGATATGAACCTGGCACAGTGGTAGAGCAAACTGGATTTTGACCAGATTCTGTAACTGGGGGCATATTCTATAACAGAAAGCAAAATCTGTGGCACCTGCCATGACACTGCACTACACCAGAAACTCTGGATATACCTTTCATTATTCTTATCTTTAAAAGGAAGCAGTGATTTACTCTATCACCACAGTGATAGTGCATGAATAGCAGTTTTTAGAGGATCGGTATGCGGAATATCCATATAGGGTAAAAAGTAGATCTGTATAATGATAAATACATGAATAGAGCTCAGAAGATATAACACATCTTTGAGTGACAATGGTCAATATGCAGTCAGATAAAAGGTTTGAATTGAGCTCCATATGCTCATGTGAGTCACAGAATCAAAAGAAGAGACCATGGAAAAAAGAACGGCACTTACACTGGGATGCATTCCAAGGCATCTTCAAATTGGTCCTGCATGGAAAAAAGAAACCAGAATTAGTTTCTCAAAGTAAAAGGTCCAAAAATTGTTGCATCAAATTGAGGTGTGAGATAACAAGTAATATGTGCGGTGCAGTGGCATGGTCATTGAACTACAGAGTTACAAACAATTGCAATTATAAATCAGATCTGAAAAAAATGTGAAAGTGCTACTAAACCATACTTATAATCTTACTCAACAGTGATATAGCTGGATCAGGCTTCCAAGAAGCCCTTGGGTAACCTGCATGACATAATCATGTTTAAAGCCAAATTATTAATGAGCCTGGGGAGGCCACAGGTTTAAAGACAATAGCTTTGGAGGTTTCTGTGGCAATGTATACTGTTCCCTGGGTTTCATAATGAAGGGTGAACTAGGTATTGGTCTTCTAGAAATAAAAGAGGAAAATTAGGTCTACTTTGACCTGCCAGCAGAGTATGAGAGTGTGTGTTTATATGTTTCTTGTTCCAAAGAAATTCCACTGGCTGCTATCCTGTTCCCACACCAGAAATGAAGAAGTCTGAAGGATGCTGGTTTTGGGAAGTACTAAGGAACAATAAGCATAAAGGCACCACATCATCATTATTCATAGCCTATTTCGAGATTCCCCAAGTGCTCCAACAACTCCCACCCTACCACTCCTTACTATTAGGCATCCAAATCACAGAACCTTCACACAGGCCAGTAAATATTACAAGAACCAGGGAAACTTGGCAGCACACTGGGACTGATCCTGCCACCAATACTAGCCCCTCTTCTTGGTACCCATACTAAATCAATTCACTTGGTTTGAGGTCCAAGTCCCATAGAACGTTGCATGTATTCTTCACTTTGGGGCCCAACATGTACTATGAAAATTCAAGAAGACACTTCAAGCAATAGTAAGCCTTTACTAAAAAATGTCTCTTCGAATTAAACAGTGCATATGCTAATAATCTCAGTTGCAGATTCACAATATACAAATATAATGTTTCTACTACACACTTCGGGGACATCTTCCTTCCCTTCGATTTTGGGTTCCCCTGGTCCTTTAGCAAGTTCTCTGACTCTCAAGAACTTTTTTTTTTTTTTATCTGCTGCTCACAGTGCTTTTAATTTGCTCTTTGCATTCCTTTTCTCTTTACCACCTCCAGACTCCTGAATCAAACATTGCTTGGGTAGCTATCTCCTTTTCTGCATTCCCATCACCACCCTGCTGAACTCCTCAGAACCATTACTTCACTGGATGCCAGACATATCACCACAGGAACTCATTTGCAAAGTCTTGCAATCAACCACAGGACACTAAAGGAAAGAGGCACCCTTCCTTCCTCTTCAACTTCAAAAATGTGCAGGGAACAGGAAGAAAAAGGTCTCTCCTATTGCTCCCTCAAAGGATGGAGTACAGGAGATACAGCTTCACTTTTCCATCTTAGAACTCTCCTCAAAGAGACAGGAAGCCAACTTCCTTTAGTTTTTTTTGTGTACAAACTGAGAAATCCTTAGGCAAAATGGTTAAATCCACTCTATATTCACCACTATCCATGTACTCTCCACATTCCGCCGCACGTCTTATCTACCGCGTGAACCGATACTCTCATATCACCCCTCTCCTCAAGTCGCTTCACTGGCTCCCGATCCGCTACCATATACAGTTCAAGCTTCTCCTATTGACCTTCAAGTGCACTCAATCTGCAGCCCCCCATTACCTCTCTACCCTCCTCTCCCTGTATGTTCCCACCCGTAACCTCCGCTCTCAGGACAAATCCCTCCTATCAGTACCCTTCTCCACCACCGCTAACTCCAGACTCCGCCCCTTCTGCCTCGCTTCACCTTATGCCTGGAACAGACTTCCCGAGCCCATACGCCATGCGCCCTCCCTGCCCATTTTCAAGTCCTTACTCAAGGCCCATCTCTTCTCCCTTGCTTTTGGCGCCTAACCACCTTCCCCATTCATGATACCTACACTGACTACATAGTTTGTTACCTTTAGATTGTAAGCTCTCTTGAGCAGGGACCGTCCTTCCCCACGTTTAAACTTGTACAGCGCTGCGTAACCCTGGCAGCGCTATAGAAATGCTAAGTAGTAGTAGTAGTAGACCACAGCAAAGAGTCCAAAGGCCCATTTACATTATTTTCAGCAGCAGCAAGGAATCCTGAAAAACAGCTCGTACAGCGCTGCGTATGCCTTGTAGCGCTATAGAAATGATAAGTAGTAGTAGTAGCTCACCTATTCCTCCCCACCAGTAATAAACACTACCCCTTGCACCCCTCTGGCTCAGTTCGATCTACATTTTTTTTCTCCTAAAAACATCCACAGATGTATTTTAAAAAAAATAAAGTATGGCTCAACAGGATTATCTTGTTGAATCAATAAGCAAGCATGCATAAGGCCTGGCTACCTGCAACTTCTGATATAAAGTCAGTCTTACTTGAAGTGTCAAAATCATATTCAGCAAGCAGTAAGGGTACAGAGGAGAGAACTCAAAAGAAAAACAAGGGAAATACAGAACCCCAATGGAAGCTGGAAGGACTCAAAGGGAGACTACTCGGGAGGACAAAGAGGAGGCAATACTGTGCACGGTGTGTGTGCTGTACAAAGCAGAGCCTATCAACGCTCTACCTTTTGTCTCTTAATTCTCACACTCTGAGGATCAGTCCGATTTCAAGGAAGGAAAGATGCATGTGCAAATACATGTATGTTCAGAAAGAATGGACTTCCAGCACATTTAAAGAGCCACTGTTCATGTCTCTTCCTACTGTGAAGAGCAGAAACCTTGTGCTGGTCTGGACCTGAGCAACAGACAATGGCCAATATTCTCTGTACTAGAAGGAACCTCACTTGGGAGAGGTAAATATGGAAACTAAAGTAAAATAAAATCGTAAGTACATAACTGTTGCCATACTGAGACAGATCAAAGGACCGTTAAGCCCCGTATCATGTCACAAGTACCTGGCAAGATCCCAAAACAGTACAATACATTTTATGCTGCTTATCCCAGAAATAAGCAGTGGATTTTCCCAAATCCATTTTAATAATTGCTTATGGACTTTTCTTTTAGGAAGCTATCCGAACCTTATTTAAACCCTGCCGCTTTTACCACATTCTCTGGCAATGAATTCCAGAGTTTAACTACATTTTGAGTGAAGAAATATTTTCTCCGATTCGTTTTAAATATACTTTGCAGCTTCATTGCGTGCCCCCTAGTCCTAGTATTTTTGGAAAGACTAAACAAGCGATTCACGTCTACCCGTTCCACTGCACTCAGTATTTTATATACCTCTATCATATCTCCTCTCAGCCATCTTTTCTCCAAGCTGAAGAGCCCAAGCCGTTTCAACCTTTCCTCATAGGGAAGTTGTCTCAACCCCTTTATCATTTTCATCGCCCTTCCCTGTACCTTTTCTAATTCCATTATATCTTTTTTGAGATGCAGCAACCAGAACTACAAATGTAGAGCTCTTGGTACAGAATGAATGATAAGGTGTTTCAGGAGAATTCAGTATAGTCTGCATCTGCAGCAGATCTTAGTTATCAATGAACCATGCCAGAAACCAGCTCACATGACCACTCTATACATCAATGTTGATGGTGCAGCGCTGAACCCAGATAAGTGGTTTGCTGTTTGTATCAATATAGAGGTGCTGTGCAAAGACTGCATACATATATATTTTTCCACTGCATAGCTGATATATAGTTTGAAAATGTCTTTAAACAAACAAAAAAAAAGTTTTTGTAGAGACTGTAGTACTATTTGCTTAAGTTCACATTCTATATCTTGTAAAATAGGGATAAAAATTCGCATAGTAATTGGTGTAATTCTTAAGGCGAACTGTGATGTACAAAGTGGTCATGTGAGCCGGTTTCCGCATGGTAGCCAAACTACTACTACTACTTAACATTTCTAGAGCGCTACTAGGGTTACGCAGCGCTGTACAGATTAACATAAATTGACAAAAAGGACAGTCCCTGCTCCAAGGAGCTTACAATCTAAAGGGCGAAATGTCAAGTAGGGGCAGTCCAGGTTTCCTGAATAGAGGTATGATGGTTAGGTGCCGAAGGCGACATTGAAGAGGTGGGTTTTGAGCAATGCGTTGAAGATGAGCAGGGAGGGGGCCTGGCGTATGGGCTCAGGGAGATTATTCCAGGCATGGGGTGAGGCGAGGCAGAAAGGGTGGAGCCTGGAGTTGGCGGTGGTGGAGAAGGGTACTGACAGGAGGGATTTGTCTTGAGAATGGAAGTTACGGGTAGGAATGTAAGGGGAGATGAGGGTAGAGAGGTAGGGAGGGGCTGTAGATCGAGTGCATTTGTAGGTTAAAAGGAGAAGCTTAAATTGTATGCGGTACCTGATCGGAAGCCAGTGAAGTGACTTGAGGAGAGGGGTGATATGAGTGTACCGGTTCAGGCGGAAGATAAGACGTGCAGCAGAGTTTTGAATGGACTGGACTGAAGGGGGGATAGGTGGCAAATTGGGAGGCCAGTGAGGAGTAGTTTGCAGTAGTCAAGGCGAGAGGTAATGAGAGAATGGATGAGAGTTCGGGTGGTGTGCTCAGACAGGAAGGGGCGAATTTTGCTGATGTTATAGAGGAAGAAGCGACAGGTCTTGGCTATCTGCTGGATATGCGCAGAGAAGGAGAGGGAGGAGTCAAAGATGACCCCGAGGTTGCGGGCAGATGAGACAGGGACGATGAGGGTGTTATCAACAGAGATAGAGAGTGGAGGGAGAGGAGAAGTGGGTTTGGGAGGGAAGACAATAAGCTTGGTCTTGGCCATGTTCAGTTTCAAGTGGCAGTTGGACATCCAGGTCGCAATGTCGGCTAAGCAGGCCGATACTTTAGCCTGGGTTTCTGCAGTGATGTCTGGTGTGGAGAGATAAAGCTGGGTGTCATCGGCATAAAGATGACATTGGAACCCATGGGAGGAGATTAGGGAACCCAGGGAGGAGGTGTAGATTGAGAAAAGAAGGGGTCCAAGGACAGATCCCTGAGGAACTCCAACAGACAGCGGGATGGTGGAGGAAGAACCCTGAGAATGTACTCTGAAGGTACGGTGGGAGAGATAAGAGGAGAACCAGGAGAGGATAGAGCCCTGGAACCCAAAGTGAGGACAGTGTGGCGAGAAGTAAGTTATGATTGACAGTGTCAAAAGTGGCGGATAGGTCGAGGAGGATAAGGATGGAGTAGTGACCTTTGGATTTGGCAAGGAACAGATCATTGCAGACTTTAGATAGTGCCGTTTCCGTCGAGTGTAGGGGGCGGGGCGAAAGCCGGATTGAAGTGGATCGAGGATGGCGTGAGAGGATAGAAAATCGAGGCAGCGGCTGTGAACGGCGCGTTCAAGTATCTTGGAGAGGAAGGGTAGGAGGGAAATGGGGTGGTAGTTGGAGGGACAGGTAGGATCAAGTGATGGTTTTTTGAGGAGTGGTGTGACTACAGCATGCTTGAAGGTGTCAGGGACAGTTGCAGTGGAGAGACAGAGGTTGAGGATATGACAGATGGGGGGGGGTGACAGTAGGAGTGATGGTGTTAAGTAAGTTGGTGGGGATGGGGTCTGAGGAACAGGTGGTGCATTTCGAAGAGGAGAGAAGATAGGCGGTTTCCTCTTCGGTGATATCGGGAAAAGAGGAGAAGGAGGCCTGGGTTGGTTGGTTGAGGGAGTGTGTTATAGGGTGAGGAGGAGGAGAAGATGGTTTGGAGGTGAATTTGAGGTTGATTTTCTGCACCTTGTCGCGAAAGTAGTCCGCCAGTGCTTGAGGAGAGAGTGGGGGGGGGGGGGGGGGAGCAGAGGGCACTTTGAGGAGGGAGTTAAGGGTGGAGAAGAGACGACGGGGGTTAGAACTGAGGGAGTTGGTCAATTGGGTGTAATAGTCCTGTTTGGCAAGGAATAGGGAGGACTGGAAGGAGGATAACATGAATTTATAATGAATGAAATCAGTGTGGGTGCGAGACTTCCTCCAGAGGCGTTCAGCCGATCGGGCGCAGGAGCGAAGGTATCGGGTGCAAGGGGTCAGCCAGGGCTGGGGATTAGTACGCCTCATGGGACGGGAGATGGACGGTGCAAGGGCATCGAGAGCAGAGGAGAGGGTGGCCTTGTATGTGGAGACAGCCTTGTCGACAGTCTCGGAGGACATGATAGGAGGGAGGAGATCAGAGATAGTAGAGGATAAGGTGGGAGGGTCGACCGCCTGGAGATTCCTAGAAGTAGTGGTTAGTATTGGGCGGGACTGAGGGGGAGGGTGATGAAGTGTGAAGGTGATCAGGTGATGGTCAGAGAGAGGAAGAGCTGAGGCGCAGAAATTGGAGGGTGAGCAGGTAGAAGAGAGGATGAGGTCACGACAGTGGCCAGATCGGTGAGTGGGGGTGGTGGAGCTCAGTAGGAGGTTGAAGGAGGAGGTTAGAGTGAGGAATTGAGAAGCGTACGAGTCGGAAGGGTTATCAGTGTGTATGTTAAAATCACCAAGAATCACCAAATCAAAACCTTAAACCATACATATACGCGGACAACGTAACGATTTACATCCCATTTAAACAAGACCTAACGGAAATCTCCAATGACATCAACCAAAGTCTCCAGGTCATGCATTCATGGGCGGACGCATTTCGGCCTAAACTTATTGCAGAAAAAACCCAATGCCTAATACTCACCTCTCAACATAACAAGAACAAATTCACCGCCATCAACACACCAAATCTGAACCTTCCTATTTCGGACACCCTAAAAATTCTTGGAGTTACCATCGATCGACACCTAACACTCGAGAGCCACGCGAAAAACATAACCAAGAAGATGTTCCATTTAATGTGGAAATTTTTTAAAAAAAAGAGTAAGACCTTTCTTCCCAAGGACTGTTTTCCGTAATCTAGTACAATCAATGGTGCTCAGTCACCTAGACTACTGCAATGCGCTATACGCCGGCTGCAAAGAGCAAATAATCAAGAAACTTCAAACAGCCCAGAATACTGCAGCTAGACTCATATTTGGTAAAACAAAATATGAAAGTGCGAAACCTCTATGAGAAAAACTGCATTGGCTCCCATTTATATTTCAACGGTTTTTATTGATGATGTACCACGTCAAACAAAACCAATAAAGTCAAACATTTTGTAAACATTCAGTCATGTCATAATTGTACATGTGCATCTAGTCTAACATCATCATCATTATTTTACATCCTTTCCTCCCCCTTCCCCCCCCCCCCCCAACCTCCCCTTTATTTTACTCCTTTACCTTTATCTACTTATTTCATGGTAATTATACTAGCAATATCTATTATAGGTCTTAACCGGTCCAAAATCCGGAGCAAATATCTGCTGGATGTCTCACTATCTAGGACGTATCCAATTTGTTAAGCACTGCACTTCTAGCCTTGTGGGAGATATTTTGTAAATATTTAGACCATATATTAACAAAGATCTTTCTTTTCTTTGGGTTACCATAAGCCTCCCTGGCCTCCCAGAGCATTAGCTCATGGAACCTATTTCTCCAGTACCAAAAGGAGGGTGGCTCAGCATTGGCTCCCATTTAAAGAACGCATCACGACTTCCGGTGGAGACGAGCAGCGAGATGGAGGTCGCGTTGTGAGCTCCGCTCCGCCCGAACGAAGCCCCGAATTTTTTCAGCGCCGATTCCACTCCTAAAAAGACCCAATGAGCGCAGGGGGCTCCCGGGACCCGGATAAACAAAGAAACGGCGCTGCCGGCGCCCTGCCCAGCATAAAAAAGAACTTTTAAAACGCTCGCGAGCGCTTCCAAGATGGCGGCGGCAGAGGAAGTACGGAGCTTTTGAAGAGAGCTGCGAGCGGCTTGCAGGAGAGACGGGAGTCCCGACGGATGGGGGAAAGCTGGGACCTGCTGCGAGGTCGGAAGCAGTGAGTACCCATTACTGAATTTAGGGCAAGAGCCAAAAGCCAACCATAGTAATGGTTTAGAAGGGGCACCACAGGAATCAGAAGAGTGAAGGAACGCCAGCTGGAAGACACGCTCTCTCGGTGGTCGCAATCGTGCAATTGGTGGATGCGACCCCGGGATAGAGGAAAGAAACTTTAACAGAGTGGGCTTGTTGGAAGGTTCCTAGGGGTCTGGAATTGCCGCTCTTTGAAAGGATACTTTAGTGTGTGTAATCACGACAGCGCGAGGTGGCGGGCTGAAGGCCCAGTATAAGAAACCCACGAAGCTTGAAGCCCAGAATAAAAACGGCGCCCGGATAGAGGCCACTTGTCTTAGAGCGATTGAGCTGCACGTTAAAGTGTCGGGAGAGGTCTGAGGGCAGTGCTGCTGAATGTATGGAGCAATATTTGAAACCCATGTCACCTGGAATCACCCGTAGAGGCACAAAATTTGATAAAGAAAGGTCCTCACCTCATAAGCCTGGCCATAAAATGGCGGACTTGAAAGGTACAACCGGGGGAGAATTCACTGAAAAACAACTGGCGCAAATAACAGCAGCGGTGAGTGCAGCTCTCAACCCACGATTCGACCTGTTGGCCGGACAGTTAAAGAACTTAGAATCTTCAGGAGCCGAAACGGAGAAGAGAGTAGGAGAGGCGGAGACCCGGATAGCAGCAGTGGAGGACTCCAGCTCCCAAAACAAGCAGGAGCTTGCCAGGCTCAGGACTCAACTTAAGTTGCAACAAGACAAAATGGATGATATGGAAAACCGAGCCAGGAGATGCAACTTGAGAATTGTGGGGATCCCTGAAAAGGTTCCAGAAAGACTTCTTGGACAATTATTAGAACAGTGGTTGAAAAAAGAGTTGGCTCTATCGGATAGCCGAGGGGAGTTGTGCATCGAGCGAGCCCATAGGCTAGGGCGCTGGCAACCAAATCTGCAGAGGCCACGAATTGTCATTATTAAGGTGTTTAATTACCTTCATAAAGAAGAAATATTACGAGGATTCCGGACGAGGCGAGACTCTCTTCAGTATGAGGGTTCCCCAATAAAGATTTTTCAAGACTATTCGGCAGGAGTGCAGGAACAAAGACGTCGCTTTCATCCTATATGCTCCACACTGGTCGCCAAGAACACTAGATTCATGTTATTATACCCAGCCATTTTAAAGATTCAACATGGAAACCAGTGGAGATCCTTTCAGACGGCCCAGGAGGCTCAAAGGTTCCTGGACGTGGAAATGAAAGAACCAGATACATGACTTTGCAGCAGAGTCCGAGCAAAGACAGGCACCTGGGGGAGTCTTCCCTTTGGTGAAAGAGGTTACGGGGGTTAAACCCGCATGAAGTGGTATATGGTGGGAGATGTATTGCAAGTTCAATTTACTGTTTCAAGGTTCTTGTTGTTCAACCGTTACGGTTAAAGTGGGCTGAGTTATAAGGGACCCCAGTATATGTTGGGGGATGGGGGATGTGGGTGCCCCGGACAAATAACTTAGTTGATTACTATGGGGGAGGAGGATTAAGGGATCAGAAGGTTATAGATAACCTAGGGGCTTCAAAGGGCGAGAGAAGTCAAAGGCATGGAAGGGCCTTGGGAGAATGACAGGAGGGATAGAGGGGGGAGGGGGAGAGGGGAGGGACGGAGAGGGTTGGGGGGGGTGGGGTGGGAGGGAGGGATAAGATTTGGGAAGAGAACAGGGTGTGTGTATACATGCAGTGATGTTATGATTGATACATGGTGTGGTGCACGAGTAAGGATAATTTGGAAAGAGGAGTGGGAGGGGTGGTGGCTGGGACACCCCTCCGTAAAGATTGTGGAAAGATTGCAGAGAAATATTGATGACCCAATGAAGATTACATGACCCCAATACAAGTAGTAACTTGGAATGTAGGGGGCATCCACTCGCCCATTAAACGACAAAAGATTTTAAAAATCCTCAATGATCAAAAGACATCAATTGCATTTTTGCAGGAGACACATTTAACAGGCATAGAACATGCTAAATTGAAGCGATGGTGGGTGGGAGAAATTTTTGAATCCCCGGCAGTGGGGGGGAAAGGAGGAGTGATTACACTGATACGGAAAGGTATACACGTGAAAGTAAATCAGGTAGTAGGAGATACTGGGGGAAGATATGTATTAGCATCCGTAGTATTAGACAGGCAACCAGTCTTGCTTTGCAATATTTACGCGCCAAATAAGTTTGACCACTACTTCTATACACAGCTCACTAGTGCCATGCAAGGGATGGGAGGAGCCCCGATTATATTGGGGGGAGACTTCAATGAAGTCGCAGACCCGGCACTAGACAGATCGGGCGTAAGTGGGAGAGGGAGAGCCAAACCAGGGAAGGGCATAGCAACATTGGAGGAAGCCTTCGCAGTAGTAGATGTGTGGAGAACTCTGAACCCCCTAGAGAGGGATTACACCCATTTATCGAGGGCCCATGCCACTTTATCCCGAATCGACTACATATTGGTAACTGGAGACATCTTCACACAGGTGGACACAGCGAAAATAGGGCCCATAGCGGTTTCTGACCATGCTTGGGTTATGGTGAGGTTGGAGTTGGATGGAGGGATAAGAGAGGATTACATATGGAAATTTCCAACTTGGCTATATAGGGATGGACAATTCTTACCCCATTTGACTAAATGTTGGAAAGATTTTGGCATCAACAATGAGATTCATAAGAATGACCCGGTATTGTATTGGGAGACAGCCAAAGCAGTGCTTAGAGGGGAGATTATAGCATATGTTAGTTTTAAGCGGAAAATGAGGCGCCAAGAAATTCTTAGATTAGAACGGAGAGTGACTAAATTGCGACGTCAGTACAGCATGGGACACACTCAGAGTCTCCGAGTGCAATTGCTAGAGGCCCAACAGAGCCTTAATGAATTGTTGCATCGAACAGTTAGAAAATCCCAAGCTTATTATAAATATCAACTTTATAAATTCGCAAATAAGGGAGGGAGCTTCCTAGCGAAGGTTATGGGCAGAAGAGTAGGTTACCAAAAGATACTCTCACTCAGGGACCATCAAGGGACATTAGTACACAAGGACAGTGAAATCTCAGGAGTCTTTAAAGATTTCTTTGCACGGTTATATAAACCACAGGAGGATCTGGTCAGGCCTGCTGAGACATATTTGGCTAGCGTTGATTTACCTCAAATGGAGGCTGAGGAGTTAAGGGTGTTGAACGCAAATATCACTGTAGATGAAGTTATGTGGGTGATTAAACAAAGCCCTTTGGGGAAGGCACCGGGCCCTGATGGAATGAGGAATGAGTTCTATAAGTTACTGCAAACTGAAATTAGCCCGGTGCTGACTGAGGTGTTCAACTTAACGGTCCAACGGGGCTCTTTACCATTATACATGAACCAGGCCCATATAACAGTACTGCTTAAACCCGGTAAAACAGCTCTCCATCCAGAGTCGTACCGACCAATTTCACTTTTAAATTCAGAAGCCAAGTTCTTGGCTAAATTGCTGGCAAATAGGCTGGCCAGATATCTCCCCTCCTTGGTAGAAGAGCCACAAGCAGGATTTGTCCAGGGCAGAAAAATAGCAAAGAATATGAGGAGAATACTTATAGCGTTGGAGAAAGCACAATGGGAAAGACAGCCAACCATGTTAATTAGTTTTGATGCCGAAAAGGCTTTTGACCGGGTGGATTGGGGATTCCTATTGGAAACACTTAAAGCATATGGGGTGACTGGGTTTTTTATGCAGGCGATTAGAACTCTGTACACTGATCCTAGGGCGAGAATTCTGGTTAATGGTCTGGCCTCGGACTGGTTCCCCATTGGCCGAGGTACACGTCAGGGCTGCCCTCTCTCACCCTTACTTTTTGTTCTAACACTTGACCCATTGATACGGGAGATAAGTGACAATGTAGACATAAAGGGAGTACAAATAAAAGACAGGGAATTTAAAATAGCAGCCTTTGCAGATGATTTACTGGTGTTAATAACAAACCCCAAGAATTCTTTGGGACATCTAATGGAAAGTATAAAGGAATATGGGGACTTTTCTGGCTTTCAATTAAATTTGACAAAATCGGAGGCCTTGGCGAGCCCAGACATTAAACAGGCAGATTGGGAGAAATTCCCCTTGCGGTGGGCGACGGGGTCCTTCCGATATTTAGGTGTTCAATTGGCCCTGGACCCGGCTCAGATATACACTTCTAATGTCCCACAATTGTTGAGAGATACGAGGGAGCAATTGAATAGATGGAGTTCTTTGCCATTAACTCTTTTGGGCCGGATCCACTTGTATCGTATGGTGGTGTTCCCGAAATGGTTATACGTACTGCAGGTATTACCAATACGGCTCTGGAAAAAAGACCTTCGGGCTCACCAGAGACAGGTGGCACGATTTTGTTGGGCTGGAAGGAAACCAAAACTTAGATGGGAATATCTCAGTGGGGCACAGGTGAAGGGGGGCTTGGGGATCCCCAATATGCGTACATACAATCAAGCATGCCTCTTAAGACACTTAGGAGATTGGATCATGGGTACGAACAATTACACAGATGTACAACTAGAGAGATTGCATTTCAGCCCCTGGCACTTTAATTATTTAATACACGCAAAAGGTAGAAATCTTCCGCAGCAAGTAAAGCATAGTCTACTTTTACAGCCTTTAAGATATCTGTGGAAAGAGATAACGAAACTTTGGCAACACAGCTCAGAGTGTAGCGTGCTCTTGCCAATCACGGGTAATGCGGAGTTCGCACCTGGGAGAGAAAGTAAATTCTTTCAAGACCTGGGGAAGCAGGGTGTCATACTATTGGAAAACTTTTTACAAGCGGATGGGACCGCTATGGCTTACTCAGAGTTTGAGAGACACTATGGAGGGGGGATGTTAGCGAAATTAGCCTATTTCCAACTCTCACATTATATACATGAGCTCCACACCGCAAGTCTCCTACCAGGTTTTGAGAGGGAAATTAGGGAGCTTCTAGCTGGGGATGCAGTAGGACAGATCTCAGTGTCCGGGTTCCACAAGGTGCTGGAGGGGAAGCAACCACAAAGAGATGTTAAGATGGTCGTGGAAAGATGGAATCGGGAGGTGAAAGATCAAATAACAGAAGGGAAGATATTAGCGGCACTTCAGGGAGGGGTACGGGTGGTGCATAGTGCTGAGTTACAGGAGTGCCATTTCCGCACCATACATAGGGCATATTTTTCAGTTAAACAGGCATGGTATGCAGGAGTGGTGGAAACACATAAGTGTCCCAAATGTGCAGAAGTAAATGCATCACTTAGCCACGGCTTGTGGCAATGTAGAGAGATACGGGGGTTTTGGATGGCTCTCTCCAGGTTCATGGGCTGGGTCCTGGGGTATCGGGTGGATCTATCCTTTGAAAGGGTGATACTAAGCTCCATGGCGGCATGGCACAAAGGAACGTTGGAAGAAAAGATGTTCCTCAGTAAACTTTGTATTTTGGGGAAAAAATGTATTCTAAATTGTTGGACAATGGATAGAGGACCCTCATACTGGTATTGGAGAAATAGGCTACATGAGCTCATGTTATGGGAAATGCAGGACGCCCGTAATACACCCAAGAGACGCCAACGATTTATAAAGATCTGGGGGGCATACCTACACAAAATATCACCACGAGCACGTAGCCATGTGTTGAATACACTGGGTTAGTCTATAAACATGGCAAGAGTATAATTAGAAATATGAGACACAAATACAAAGTCAAAGTGGGGAAGGGGGGGGAAGAGAGGGAAACCAAAAAATGATAGTATCACGGATAATGAATATTCAACTGCCTGAAGTGTCAAGGTATGATCAATGGTTCTGGCATTGGTATGATACAAATTAGCAGAGCATTACTAATTGAAGAAGATATTGACTAGATGGGCATGGGAGGGGTGGAAGAAAGGGGGAAGCGACACCAGTTTGTTGATAGAGGATACCCACATGTATTAGTTGTTTGTCTAACCATGGTTCAGTTAAGGTACTTTTTCAAATGGAATGTAGTACTTATTTTGCAATGTTAACGGGAAGTGCCGAAATATTAGAGGTAATATTGGGAGGGGAGGGCGGAGAAGTACCACAGAGCCTATAAGAGTACAAGGCTCTGTGGGGAGCTATATGGGATGGATGGGTGGGAGGGAGGAGGGGAGAAAACGAATTAAAAAGTTTGATGATGGATGTTATTGCTGATTGGTATGACGGAAATCCTTGGGGCAGCTCTGAGTGTACCCATGATTGTTGTTGTAATAATATGTGTCATCAATAAAAAATGTTGAAACATAAAGAACGCATCACGTTCAAAATATGCTCCCTAGTCCACAAAATCATTCACGGAGAAGCACCAGCCTACATGTCAGACTTAATAGACCTGCCACCCAGGAATGCCAAAAGATCATCCCGCACATTCCTCAATCTACACTTCCCTAACTGCAAAGGTCTAAAATCTAATATAATAAAACGCACCATGAACGTTCTAATGAGGACAACGTTCTGTGAAGCCATCTGACGTCACTGAAGCTGTAGGGTTCGTGGATTCGTGGTGTGAAGCCTCCCTTCAAGCCAGCCAGCCAGCCGTCTCTGCCCCGCCCTCGCGACAAAACAAACAAATCCGGAAGCGAAACGTCAGGGAAGGAGGCGGCGCTCCCGACGTCTAGCCTTCCCTTCGCTGTGTTCCGCCTTCAAAATAAGGCGGAACACAGCGAAGGGAAGCTACACGTCGGGAGCGCCGCCTCCTTCCCTGACGCTTCGCTGCCGGAAACGCCACGGAGGTAAATTGAAAAAGAAGAAAAAAAAACCAAAACGATGCATGGATGCGAAGGGGGGGGGGGACATGGATGCGAAGGGGGGGGAGGAGAAGAGGGCGGGCCAGGCTGGGACATGGGATAGAGAGGAGCATGGATGCGAGGGGGGGGGGGTCATGGAAGGGAGAGAGGGGACTTGCTGGAAAAGGATGAATGGAGGCGGCAGGGGACAGAGGAGCATGGATGGGCATGGATTGGGAGGGCAGGGCTCAGGGAGAGAGGGGAATTGCTGGAAAGGGATGAATGGAGGGGGCAGGGGACAGAGGAGCATGGATGGGCATGGATTGGAAGGGCAGGACTCAGGGAGAGGGGAATTGCTGGATAGGGATGAATGGAGGGGACAGATGGGCATGGATGGATATGGATTGCAGGGCAGGCCTCAGGGAGAGAGGGGAATTGCTGGATAGGGATGAATGGAGGGGCCAGGTGACAGAGGAGCATGGATGGGCATGGATTGGAAGGGCAGGACTCAGGGAGAGGGGAATTGCTGGATAGGGATGAATGGAGGGGACAGATGGGCATGGATGGATATGGATTGCAGGGCAGGCCTCAGGCAGAGAGGGGAATTACTGGAAAGGGATGAATGGAGGGGGCAGGGGACAGAGGAGCATGGATGGGCATGGATTGGAAGGGCATGACTCAGGGAGAGGGGAATTGCTGGATAGGGATGAATAGAGGAGACAGATGGGCATGGATGGATATGGATTGCAGGGCAGGCCTCAGGGAGAGAGGGCAATTGCTGGATAGGGATGAATGGAGGGGCCAGGTGACAGAGGAGCATGGATGGGCTTGGATTGGAAGGGCAGGACTCAGGGAGAGGGGAAATGCTGGATAGGGATGAATGGAGGGAACAGATGGGCATGGATGGATATGGATTGCAGGGCAGGCCTCAGGCAGAGAGGGAAAATGCTGGATAGGGATGAATGGAGGGGGCAGGTGACAGAGAAACATGGATGGCCATGGATTGGAAGGGCAGGGCTCAGGGAGAGAGGGGAATTGCTGGAAAGGGATGAATGGAGGGGGCAGGGGACAGAGGAGCATGGATGGGCATTGATTGGGAGGGCAGGGCTCAGGGAGAGAGGGGAATTGCTGGAAAGGGATGAATGGAGGGGGCAGGGGACAGAGGAGCATGGATGGGCATGGATTGGAAGGGCAGGACTCAGGGAGAGGGGAATTGCTGGATAGGGATGAATGGAGGGGACAGATGGGCATGGATGGATATGGATTGCAGGGCAGGCCTCAGGCAGAGAGGGGAATTACTGGAAAGGGATGAATGGAGGGGGCAGGGGACAGAGGAGCATGGATGGGCATGGATTGGAAGGGCAGGACTCAGGGAGAGGGGAATTGCTGGATAGGGATGAATAGAGGAGACAGATGGGCATGGATGGATATGGATTGCAGGGCAGGCCTCAGGGAGAGAGGGCAATTGCTGGATAGGGATGAATGGAGGGGCCAGGTGACAGGAGCATGGATGGGCATGGATTGGAAGGGCAGGACTCAGGGAGAGGGGAAATGCTGGATAGGGATGAATGGAGGGAACAGATGGGCATGGATGGATATGGATTGCAGGACAGGCCTCAGGCAGAGAGGGGAATTACTGGAAAGGGATGAATGGAGGGGGCAGGGGACAGAGGAGCATGGATGGGCATGGATTGGAAGGGCAGGACTCAGGGAGAGGGGAATTGCTGGATAGGGATGAATAGAGGAGACAGATGGGCATGGATGGATATGGATTGCAGGGCAGGCCTCAGGGAGAGAGGGCAATTGCTGGATAGGGATGAATGGAGGGGCCAGGTGACAGGAGCATGGATGGGCATGGATTGGAAGGGCAGGACTCAGGGAGAGGGGAAATGCTGGATAGGGATGAATGGAGGGAACAGATGGGCATGGATGGATATGGATTGCAGGGCAGGCCTCAGGCAGAGAGGGAAAATGCTGGATAGGGATGAAGGAGGGGGCAGGTGACAGAGAAACATGGATGGCCATGGATTGGGAGGGCAAGGCTCAGGGAGAGAGGGGAATTGCTGGAAAGGGATGAATGGAGGGGGCAGGGGACAGAGGAGCATGGATGGGCATTGATTGGGAGGGCAGGGCTCAGGGAGAGAGGGGAATTGCTGGAAAAGGATGAATGGAGGGGCCAGGGGACAGATGGCCATGGATTGGGAGGGCACGGCTCACACTCTCTCTCTGATATACAATGTCTTTCTGACTCTCACTCTCACACACTCTGTCTCACACTGTATCACATTCACTCTCTATGTGCCACACAGTCACTCACACACTCGCTTGGTCTCATACACTCACTCAAACAGAGAATCTGTGTCTCACACACACTCTCTCTCTCGCCCACACACACACACTCTCTCTCACACTGTGTCTCACATACACACTTGCACACACTCTCATTCTCACACACACACTCTCTCACAAACACACTCACACCCAGACTCACTCTCTCTCAAACACACTCACACTCTCACTCTGACTCTCAAACAGTCACTCTCACATACACTCTCCCAAACATACACACTCCGAGGAAAACCTTGCTAGCGCCCGTTTCATTTGTGTCAGAAACGGGCCTTTTTTACTAGTACAAACTAAAGCACGCGTCAAACTTTACCTACTTGAGCACACAGTTATGGAATGCACTACCGCTCAACTTAAAAACGCCTGACGAACTAATGAACTTCCGCAAACTGCTGAAGACCTACCTCTTTAACAAGGCATACCACAAAGATCAACCAATGTAAACATACACAACTCCTCCACATATATTCAGCATTGTCTTATAATATCTGATTGTTATACTACTATCATGTTTCTTCATCATCATTTTGCCAAATGATCTTTCTGTAACACTAAATGTCTATTCTCTATGTAATTCCACTATTCATGATGTATTGTAAGCCACATTGATCCTGCAAAGAGGTGGGAAAATGTGGGATACAAATGCAATAAATAAATAAAAATAAATAAAGTAATTAAGCTCTGCTGCAGGTGCAGCCTATACTGAATTCTCCTGAAACACCTTATAATTCATTCTATAAGTACAAGGAGCTCTACATTTGTAGTTCTGGGATTGGTTTTTCTTTTTAGTTTCAATATTTTCTGTGACACATATGATCAGATCTGAAGATACACTAATGTGTCATTGCCTACTGGTTGGGAAACACCATGTTAAAACTAATCCTTAATTAATAAAGCTAAAATAAACAAACTTGTATCTCTCTTCCACTGTGTGGTCTTGCAAGTTTGAATTACAAGTGTAACTACGCCCATCCTTAGCTGACCTCCTTGCAGAGGTGTGCACAGCAGTTTACTCTGGATCATAGGTCTATAAGCCTATTCATCCAGTACATAACATCAAAACATAAGAGTAGCCATACTGGGTCAGACCAAAGGTCCATCTAGTCCAGTATCCTGTTTTCCAAACAGTGGTCAAGCCAGGTCACAAGTACCAGGCAAAAACCCAAATTGTGGCAACACTCCATACTACAAATTCACGGCAAGCAGTTGCTTCCCATGTCTGTCTCAATAGCAGACTATGGACTTTTCCTCGAGGAATTTGTCCAAACCTTTTTTAAACCCAGATATGCTAACCGCTGTTACCACATCCTACGGCAAAGAGTTCCAGAGTTTAACTATTCGTTGAGTGAAAAAATATTTCCTCCTATTTGTTTTGTATTTCCATGTAACTTCCTCGAGTGCCCCCTAGTCTTTGTACTTTTGGAACGAGTAAAAAATTGATTTACTTCTACTCGTTCTACACCACTCAGGATTTTGTAGACCTCAATCATATCTCCCCTCATCCGTCTCTTTTCCAAGCTGAAGAGCACTAACCGTTTGCCCAGCACCCTAGATAAGGCTGAGTTGATGGTACTAGCTGGTCTTAGGTTGGGCTGTTCAAAAGTTGTCCAGTTGAGAACACATCAGGTTGCAGTGCTATCTCATGTTCATAGTTTGGGATGATCCTTGATCCCTTGCTTTCGGTGAAATCACAAATAAAGGATGTTGTTGTACATTCTTCCTTTTTAAAGTTGTATTTATTGCAAAGACTGTGAGATCACCTGCCCATAGTTAATTTTTGAACTCTACTGCAGGGCTTGGTTATTTTGCGGTTAGATTACTGCAACTCATTGTACGTAGAGTTACAAAAAATTAAAAAAATTACAGCCAATTTAGAATGTGGCAGTCTATCTGTAGTCAGGGGCAATTCATTTTGATCACATTTCAGCTTATTTGGTCACATTATATTGGCTCCCATTAGCCTAGAAGGCGAAATTCAAAATCTAACTTTGATTTGCCATACACTAAAATGTGAAGCCCTGTAGTATACACACCCAGCGTTAAGGAAGTTATAGACCAACATGATTACTAAGATCAAAGGGTTCTTACCAGTTACATCCTATATAATAAGTAGCCGTTAAGCCCGTTAAAACGGGCGAGTTTTTTAAATTTCACCTCCATGTGCAGCAACTCTGCTGTGTCCCCTGCCCTCTCCCCATGTCCAGCAACCCTCCTCTGTCCTCTTCCCTCACCCCAAGTCAAGCCACCGTCCTCTGTTCCCTGCCCTCCCCTCCATCGTTTTTTGATCCCTGCTTGGTTTCTGCTGCGGGTTTTTTTTTTTGCCTCAGCCACTTCGTCGTTCCTGCTGTGCCTGCCCTTGTACATCGTGGTTCTCTTCTCCATCCTCCCTCCCTCCCCCACCGATGTCCACGCCCCCTTCTTCACTCCCTATTGGCTGCATTACGTCCTCCTCCGATGTCCATGCCCCCTCCCCTCCCTATTGGCTGCATTACGTCCTCCTTCGATTTCCACACCCCCTCCTTCCCTCCCTATTGGCTGCATTACGTCCTCCTCCGATTTCCACGCCCTCTCCCCTCCCTATTGGCTGCAGTATGTCCTCCTCCGATTTCCACACCCCTCTTTCCCTCCCTATTGGCTGCATTACATTCGGTACAGGAGCTGCTGGTGGAGGCGGGGTTTGGAGTGTTGCTCCTTGAACGTTCGGTCTCTACTGCGCATTTGCGGGTGAGTACGGTCACTCGCAATTTATATGTTTGATTCTCACCTCCAACGTTCTGACTTGCCTGGGACCGTGGCTCATTCCGAGTTGGTCTGCTAGGCTCCGTAGATCAGGTTGACATCACCGTAGCCATTATGATGTCAACTTCAGAACCCGGGGGGGGGGGGGGGGGGGGGAAACATGCCTCACAGCTGAACCATGTCCAGAGGAGGGTCGTGGACATGGGTGACTGGAGGGGGGGCAGGGGGTCGCTGGACATGGGTGGCTTGAGGGGGGGCAGGGGAGAGAGGAGGTTTGCTGGACATGGGTGGCTGCAGTGGGTGCAGGGGGAGAGGAGGGTCGCTGGACATGGGTGGCTGCTGCAGGGGAGCCGAAGAAAACCTTGCTAGCGCCCGTTTCATTTGTGTCAGAAACGGGCCGTTTTTACTAGTATTATATAAATTAGACAATGTAATTTGGCTTTTTCAGCATCCGGTAGAATGAAACATGTTGCCACAGGAATTTAGGAAGATTGAAAGCGTCACCAATTTTAAAAAAAGAGATTAAAAGCAAGGATGTTTCAGCAGGCTTTTTACTTGTATTTGGAACAAGTAACTGTATGAAAAGAACAAAACAGGACCTTAAATGCAGAGCAGATCACAGGATACAATGGGGAAAGTGTATTGTCTGATATAGTACAATGACTGCAATTGAAGCTGTATGTTCAGTTTGATTCGGATGTTTGAGAAAGTTAGTCTGTTTTTTTGTGTTTTGATCACTGACTTGTCGTTACCCAGCCAGCGCAGTGAATTGAGGATGCTATACATTTTTTAAATAAAATAAACACACAAATGCATATTCAGCCCTTGTGGTAGCCTTGACCATTCCTCCCACTGGACTGCAAATATGCATTCACTCAGTGAAGCCTAACCTCTTTTACTTCAGAGAACAGCACCACACACAAGACAAGGAGGAGGCATAGGATGGAGTAGGTGGATTAGAGTAATTAGAGTAAAAATTCAAAACCATCAGTTGCATTTTATGAGTGGCGTTCTTGAAAGCTGTATTAGGCACAGTTAACAGTTGCACACAGAAAATAAGAATTCAGTACACGTGGAGGGGCATAATTGAAAGGGACGCCCCAGTTTTGCTGAGGACGTCCTCGCAAAACGTCCCAGCGAAGGGGTGGGGAAACCCGTATTATCGAAACAAGATGGACGTTCATCTTTCGTTTCAATAATACGGTCGGGGAAGCCCAAATCTTGCAATTTAGGTCGTCCCTAGAGATGGTCGTCCCTAGACTTCGTTTCTGATTTTCGGCGATAATGGAAACCAAGAAGACCCATCTCAGAAACGACCAAATGCAAGCCCTTTGGTCATAGGAGGAGCCAGCATTTGTAGTGCACTGGTCCCCCTCAAATGCTGGGGCACTGCAGTGGACTTCATAAATTGCTCCCAGGTACATAGCTCCCTTACCTTGTGTGCTGAGCCCCCCCAAAACCCACAACTGTACACCACTACCATAGCCCTTACAGGTGAAGGGGGCACCCACATGTGGGTACAGTGGGTTTGTGGTGGGTTTTGGAGGGCTCACATTTACCACCACAAGTGTAACAGGTGGGGGGGGGGGGAGAATGGGCCTGGGTCCGCCTGCCTGAAGTGCACTGCACCCACTAAAATTGCTTAAGGGACCTGCATACTGCTGTGATGGACCTGAGTATGACATTTGAGGCTGGCATAGAGGCTGGCACAAAATATTTTTAAAGATGTTTTTTCAGGGTGGGAGGGGGTTAGTGACCACTGGGGGAGTAAGGGGAGGTGATCCCTGATTCTCTCCGGTGGTCATCTGGTCAGTTCGGGCACCTTTTTGTGGCTTGGTCGTAAGAAAAACAGAACCAGGTAAAGTCGTCCAAGTGCTCGTCGGGGACGCCCTTTTTTTTTTCATTATGGGTCGAGGACGCCCATGTGTTAGGCACGCCCAAGTCCCACCTTCGCTACGCCTCCAACACGCCCCTGTGAACTTTGGTTGTCCCCACGACGGAAAGCAGTTGGGGACGCCCAAAATCGGCTTTTGATTATGCCGATTTGGGTGACCCTGTGAGAAGGACAGTTTTAATGGAGAAAGATAAATACTAGCGCAGTCACATTTGAAAATGGGACTTATCTGATTTTGAAAGCATATGTTCTACCCCACCCTTGGAATATTTTTGCTGTGCAGGACCACCACAATCTCTCCTTTGCCGGATGAGGTAGTAACAGCGGTTAGCGTACCTGGGTTTAAAAAGGTTTGGACAAATTCCTGGAGGAAAAGTCCATAGTCTGCTACTGAGACAGACATGGGAAGCAACTGGGAAGGCAGGGCCCAGGGAGAGAGGAGAGCTGCTGGATATGGATGGCTGGAGGGGGGCAGGGGAGAGAAGAGAATCGCTGGGTATGGATGGCTAGAGGGGGGCAGGGTTGAGAAGAGAATTGCTGATATGGATGAATGGAGGGAGGGCAGGGGAGAGGAGAGTTGCTGGACATGGGTGGATGGAGGAGAGGGCTGCTGGACATGGATGGAGGAGAGGGAAGGAAGAGAGAAGAAATGCTGGACATGGATGGAGGGAAGGGAAGAGTGAAGGAGATGAGATGAGGAAAAAAGAAGAGAGGCGAAAAACTGCACATGGATGAAGAAAATAGGCATAAGCTGGATCTACTGGACAGTCAAAGTCTGCTGAGGACCCAGCTTTTACTTACGGATGTCGGGCGAGAAATGAAGACAGGCGGAAAATAAAGAAATAAATGGAAAGGAAGCCCTGGAAACGGAGTTAAGAGGTCAGATAGCAGCAGAATCAGATACTGGGCCAGCATGATCAGAAAAACAAAGTCACCAGACAACAAAGGTAGAAAAAATCATTTTATTTTCATTATAGTGTTTGGAATATGTCCACTTTGAGAATCAGGTGCTCAACATTAAAAGTTTATATTTATTTACTTATTTATGGCATTTTATCCCACATTAAACATGAATTAGATTGGAACCTGGGATCACTTAATTTTTTTTCCTGAAGTAATGCATTTCCCCCCCCCCCCCCTCCCGCAGCGGTGGACGGGGGGGGGGGGCATACAGGTGGACCGGAGAGAGAGCCTGTTAGACATTTACCAGCACACCACTGGACATAACCCACCAGTTCCCCCTATGGTATAGGGACTCAGGACAATTGCCCTGTTTGCCACCCCTTAACGCTGGCCCCATGGGCACTCCTCATCAGTGATCATCTTTGCATGTTAACCTAATTTGCTTTCTGTTTCTATGTGTGTCAGAAAGGTCAAAGGTCTCCATGATCAAATAAGAGGGGGGGAAAAAAACAGTCACAGGGGGTAAAAATCCACTGCCTAAGAGTGCTGTTAATACTAAAAAGAACACCATGTTCTGCTGACAAGCCTTTTATCAGGCACCTAAAGTAAAAAAAAGTGGACTCTTATCCCTTGTGACTGTTTTTTTTACTCTTTTATTGGATCATGGAGACCTTTGACCTTTCTGATACACATAGAAACAGAAAGCAAGTTAACATGCAAAGATGATCACTAATGAGGAGTGCCGACGGGGCCAGCGTTAGGGGGTGGCAAACGGGGCAATTGCTGGGCCCCCATACCATAGGGGACCCCAAACATGCCTCAAGCTAAAGAAGGCATAGGCTGAAGGCCAGTTCCTTGTCACCTGCAGCAGATGAATCCATGATTCTAATTAGGGTAATTATATTATCTTAATACTCCTATAGATCTTACATGCTAATTTATTTTCATTTAGCCCACCAGATCACTCCAAGACTTGTGGGTACTGACCATCAGCCAGCAGATGGAGATACAGAGTACAGAATTGTGCTGTGTCCATAAAAACCTTGTAAAGCTCCAGCAACTCAGTATTTTAGTAACAAAGCAGTGAAACCCTTCTAAAGCAAAACTTTAAAAAGTGTTCTTTTTTACATCTAGAAAAATTCCTAAGAAATGATCAACTATGAAGTAAAACATCACCAACAAAAAGAAACTGAATTTTGAGCACAGAAGACGCTTCAACAAAATAACTGACATCAAGAGAATAGAAATAGGGTGCTATCTGAACTGATCTGGTCCTGGGACTAAAGGAAAAAATAATAGCATGTAAGAACTAATTTCCCCTTCCTTAGCATCCCTACCAGATCAGGACTTGGGATATAATAAAACAGTCCTCAAAATAGGAGGGACACAGAAGCCCCCACCGAAATTACCAAAGATGTGAATGAGGCTGCCTCCCTAACTGTGACAAGTCTGTAATATTAAAAAAAAAAAAAAAAGATATATCTGATGGAACTACACATTTAAGTTTCACCGAAGTAGAAACCACAGCTCTGGTACAGTGGGCTTTGAGCACCAATGGCAGTTGCTTGCCTGCCAGATGATATGCAAACAAAACTGTTTCCTTTGGTCCACAAGCAACTGTAGTTTTAGAAGCCACTTCCCCTCTTGGTTTCATAAAAAACAACAAATATTCTATCTAATCTTAGAAATTTGTTAGTGACATCCAAATATCTCAGATGACTCATTTCATATCTAATAACCTTAAAGTACAAAAACCAAGACCCAAAATCCTCTGTACGAAAGGAAAGAAGGGCTATTGATTGATTCAAATGAAGCAGAGAAACCACTTTTGGAAATACCAGCAACTGTAAAACAAAACCTTTCCTGGCTGAAAAATGGCAGTGAACTACAACATCGTCAAGGTTAGGTCTTTTAAGAGTTGCATCCTTTAGGGTTTGAATGGCTCAGGCTGAACAGTCTTTAAAACTAGATTAAGATTACATGTCCCAGACTGTCTTATTACTCTTGTGAAAGTACTCTTCTGATGGTGCTGGGCTACATTTACCTGGCTAGCTAAATCCTTTCAAATGGGCTCCATGAAGTCCGTGCCTTCTGTACTTATTACATAGTAACATAGTAGATGACGGCAGAAAAAGACCTGCACGGTCCATCCAGTCTGCCCAACAAGATAACTCATATGTGCTACTTGTTGTGTATACCCTACTTTGATTTGTACCTGTGCTCTTCAGGGCACAGACCGTATAAGTCTGCCCAGCACTATCCCTGCCTCCCACCACCGGCTCTGGCACAGACCATATAAGTCTGCCCAGCACTATCCCCGCTTCCCAACCACCAGTCCCATCTCCCACCACCGGCTCTGGCACAGACCGTATAAGTCTGCCCAGCACTATCCCCGCCTCCCAACCACCAGCCCTGCCTCCCGATCTCGACTAAGCTCCTGAGGATCCATTCCTTCTGCACAGGATTCCTTTATGCTTATCCCACACATGTTTGAATTCCGTTACTGTTTTCATTTCCACCACCAAATCACAAGCTCACACCACAACCCTCACTACCCTCTTGGGAACTCTTCTAACGGATCGCCAGCCCTGACTCTACCAACATCAGGGGCAGCACTGTCAGTGAGTACAGGAGCTGTGAACAAGCACTTACTGGAAAGCCCCATGACAGCTCTGTCCCCTCATCCCTTACCCCCAAGTAGGCTTCTTGTTTCAAAAGGAAGGCTGGAACAAGAGGGGCCATTGTTGAAATTCTGGATTTGTGCTGGTTCATAACCCTGTGTTCATTGAAACCCTGCTGCCACTGCTAACAGCAGCTGGATGCAGCATCACTTAGCACAGCAAAGGGATGCTGAGCAGGAGAGGCAATGGAGGCAAATATGAAGGAAGTGAAAGTGATAGCCTGCCTCCTCCTTCATGCAGAAGCCAGTGCCAATCCCACTTTCTGGCATGCTGTGGCATGTTGGGCCAAATGATCATGGACATCACCCACCCCAAAACTCAGTCTCTGTCACTGCCGTATTCATGCTATGCTCTTCCAGCCATGTCTGCCTTACCTCTTCCTCCAGTGGCTTCCCAGTAAGTGTCATGTGGCCCACAGAAGATTGCAGTGTCCATTCTTAAATAAACATACACTCCTTTCCCAAAAAACGTCCACCATTGTGCACCTCCTCAAACCATACCACTGCAATGTGTTCCTATGCTTCAGCCTTTCCCAACTCCACTCTGGCCCAGCTCCCCACACAAAAGCAGTGTGGCCACTATCCAACTCTGTGCAGAGCACAAAGATAATATCACTGGCCTGCTTCCGTTACCCCAAACTTCAATCTTTGCCATGGCTATGAGCATGGTGTATTACACCCAGATCTCTCTTCTCTTTACAGCTATCATAACCAAGTAAAAGACATCACAACCATGATGTGTTGTGTGAAGGAAAGAGGTATGAATGGGAAACATAGCTGTGGAGCAAACAGCAATGTAAAACTCAAGATGCCGTGGGAGCCTCCAAGGCACTTACAAGTAGTAGTAGTGGTAAGAGGGACAGGGTAAGGTATGGTAGAATCCAATCCTTGACCAGGTCTTTTAATCCCTTTCACCCACTGACATATTATACCTACCCCAGGACATCCCCTGAATACTGAGCATTTATACATGTGGAGGCATAGATGTAGGGTCAGTCCCATTACTGTATACCCTTTGAAAGCCTCAACCCCCGCAACCACGATGAGCTTTAGCCTCTTCTTCAGCTAAAAACTTAAGCCAGGATGGACTCAGCATCCACCTACGAGTCAGCCATATTAGTGCTGCTGTACATCTAGTAATGCTATAGAAATAAGTAGGAATAGCAGCCTAGGGATCCATGAGTTGTGTGTGCCACGACAGGCTGATTGATACATATGGATGTGGTGCAGCAGTTGCTGCTGTGGGCATGTCATTTTTGAAGAACCTTCAAATTAAATGCATGTTTTCCTATTTTAGATGCCTCAAAGTTAAAACACTTTGCCTGTTGTAAGTTATTTATATTTTGCCTCCACAAAGTATACAAATGCTACCATGGAAAATGTGCATTCGTCATGGAAAGTGCTTTCCCCTCTGGTCATTAAAGCACACATCAACAAACACAGAGAAGATGACATTAACAAATGCCCACACAAGCAATTTTATCTGGATTTATATACTAAATACTTGTACTGCCACTGCACTAAAACTATCTGTTAATATACTATGTTATTTTAACATGTAAAGTTACATATTCATATTTTCCTGTGTTGTCTGGTGGCAGGAGGATCACCAAATCATACACAAATCTGTAACAGAACAAGCAATACAGATGAAGCAGAAAATAAGGAGTGAACAAAACAGTGGCAAGTAAGATTTAATACAAAAACTTGTAGTGACATGCACTTGGGCCATAAAAATCCAAGAGGGCAGTAAATGATGGGATAGTAAGGTACAAAGCTGCACTAAACCATAAAGTGGTATTTATGACCTGAAGGTTACTGTTTGGCCACAGCCAGAAGAGTATCATTAGGGAACAGCAGCTGCAGTTTAAACACAACAATAGGCCACCACAGCCACACAAACTCTATGTACCATCAGCACACAGTTTTACCCCCAGGGAGGCAGGCCAATTTTCAAATACCACATTTATTGGGTAAATATATTCCTGAGTAAAAGGTCTAACTTGTACAGATTGTCCTATTAATAACAAGATTTTGGACCCTGTTTACTAAGGTGTGCTAGAGGTTTTCGCATGTGCTAAAAATTAGAACTCGCTAACCCGTATAGACGCCCATAGGAATATTATGGGCACCTACACAGTTAGCGTGCGCTAATGCTTAGCACATGCTAAAAACACTAGCGTGCCTCTAGCGTGGCTTAGTAAACAGGGCCCTTAATATTTATTTCTTATACATCACCTGCAAGCCCAAAACCTATCAAAGCAACGTACATTCAGGTACTGTAGATATCTCCCTGTTCCCAGAGAGCTCACAATCTAAGTTTGTACTAAGGCCAATAGAGGGTTAGTGAGTTGCCCAAGATGAAAAGGAATCTGAGTAATTTGAACCAGATTCTCAGCCCACCGCTCTATGGAATATATGCGGGATGTAAAGTACAGCTTATGAAGAAACTCCAGACAGCCCAAAACACAGCTGCCAGGCTGATATTCGGCAAAACACGATTCGATAGCGCTAAACCTCTCTGATTAAAACTGCACTGGCTCCCAATCAAGGAACGCATTACCTTTAAAATTTGCTCTTTAGGCCACAAGATTATCTAAGGTGAAACCCCAGGATACATGGTTGATAGATCTTCTGACCAGAAACAGAACCAGAGCGTTACGTACCTAGTTGAACCTCCACTATCCAAGCTGCATTGGTCTCAGATACAAATCGACCTATGCATCCAATTTCTCCTACTTCTTAGGTACACAAATGTGGAATGCACTACCAAAGAGTGTGAAAACGATCCATGACCATCTAAACTTCAGGTGATCATTACAGACCTATCTGTTTTGCACGGTCCACCCTACTGACCCAACTTAAATGCCTCAACTCTGTAATGCATCAAAACCTTACATCGTATTGGACATTATATATTCCTTATTTCCTTGACCCTTATTGTACTTGTATACCCTTACCTGACCCTTATTTTATACTGTATTTTTTTAACATCTACCGGACCTGGCGATTGCCTTTACGGTATTATGTAAGCCACATTGAGCCTGCTAATGGGTGGGAAAATGTGGGATAGCGAATGCTACATACCTGTAGAAGGTATTCTCCGAGGACAGCAGGCTGATTGTTCTCACTGATGGGTTGACGTCCTCGGCAGCCCCCTCCATCGGAAAGTTTACTAGCAAAGGCCTTTGCTAGTCCTCGCGCGCCCATGCGCACCGCGCATGCGCGGCCGTCTTCCCGCCCGAAACCGGCTCGAGCCGGCCAGTCCAGTATGTAGCAAGACAATACACTTCAAGGGAAGACTCAACTCCAAAGGGGAGGCGGGCGGGTTTGTGAGAACAATCAGCCTGCTGTCCTCGGAGAATACCTTCTACAGGTATGTAGCATTCGCTTTCTCCGAGGACAAGCAGGCTGCTTGTTCTCACTGATGGGGTATCCCTAGCCCCCAGGCTCACTCAAAACAACAACCATGGTCAATTGGGCCTCGCAACGGCGAGGACATAACTGAGATTGACCTAAAAAATTTACCAACTAACTGAGAGTGCAGCCTGGAACAGAACAAACAGGGCCCTCGGGGGGTGGAGTTGGATCCTAAAGCCCAAACAGGTTCTGAAGAACTGACTGCCCGAACCGACTGTCGCGTCGGGTGTCCTGCTGCAGGCAGTAATGAGATGTGAATGTGTGGACAGATGACCACGTCGCAGCTTTGCAAATTTCTTCAATGGAGGCTGACTTCAAGTGGGCTACCGACGCAGCCATGGCTCTAACATTATGAGCCGTGACATGACCCTCAAGAGCCAGCCCCGCCTGGGCGTAAGTGAAGGAAATGCAATCTGCTAGCCAATTGGATATGGTGCGTTTCCCTACAGCCACTCCCCTCCTATTGGGGTCAAAAGAAACAAACAATTGGGCGGACTGTCTGGTGGGCTGTGTCCGCTCCAGGTAGAAGGCCAATGCTCTCTTGCAGTCCAATGTGTGCAGCTGACGTTCAGCAGGGCAGGAATGAGGACGGGGAAAAAATGTTGGCAAGACAATTGACTGGTTCAGATGGAACTCCGACACAACCTTTGGCAGGAACTTAGGGTGAGTGCGGAGGACTACTCTGTTATGATGAAATTTGGTGTAAGGGGCCTGGGCCACCAGGGCCTGAAGCTCACTGACTCTACGAGCTGAAGTAACTGCCACCAAGAAAATGACCTTCCAGGTCAAGTACTTCAGATGGCAGGAATTCAGTGGCTCAAAAGGAGGTTTCATCAGCTGGGTGAGAACGACATTGAGATCCCATGACACTGTAGGAGGCTTGACAGGGGGCTTTGACAAAAGCAAACCTCTCATGAAGCGAACAACTAAAGGCTGTCCTGAGATCGGCTTACCTTCCACACGGTAATGGTATGCACTGATTGCACTAAGGTGAACCCTTACAGAGTTGGTCTTGAGACCAGACTCAGACAAGTGCAGAAGGTATTCAAGCAGGGTCTGTGTAGGACAAGAGCGAGGATCTAGGGCCTTGCTGTCACACCAGACGGCAAACCTCCTCCAATGGAAGAAGTAACTTCTCTTAGTGGAGTCTTTCCTGGAAGCAAGCAAGATGCGGGAGACACCCTCTGACAGACCCAAAGAGGCAAAGTCTACGCCCTCAACATCCAGGCCGTGAGAGCCAGAGACTGGAGGTTGGGATGCAGAAGCGCCCCCTCGTCCTGTGTGATGAGGGTCGGAAAACACTCCAGTCTCCACGGTTCTTCGGAGGATAACTCCAGAAGAAGGGGGAACCAGATCTGACGCGGCCAAAAAGGAGCAATCAGAATCATGGTGCCTCGGTCTTGCTTGAGTTTCAACAAAGTCCTCCCCACCAGAGGGATGGGAGGATAAGCATACAGCAGGCCCTCCCCCCAATCCAGGAGGAAGGCATCCGATGCTAGTCTGCCGGGGGCCTGAAGCCTGGAACAGAACTGAGGGACTTTGTGGTTCACTCGAGATGCGAAGAGATCCACCAAGGGGGTGCCCCACGCTTGGAAGATCTGGCGCACCACTCTGGAGTTGAGCGACCACTCGTGAGGTTGCATAATCCGGCTCAGTCTGTCGGCCAGACTGTTGTTTACGCCTGCCAGATATGTGGCTTGGAGCACCATGCCGAGACGGCGGGCCCAGAGCCACATGCTGACGGCTTCCTGACACAGGGGGCGAGATCCGGTGCCCCCCTGCTTGTTGACATAGTACATGGCAACCTGGTTGTCTGTCTGAATTTGGATAATTTGGTGGGACAGCCGATCTCTGAAAGCCTTCAGAGCGTTCCAGATCGCTCGCAACTCCAGAAGGTTGATCTGTAGATCGCGTTCTTGGAGGGACCAACTTCCTTGGGTGTGAAGCCCATCGACATGAGCTCCCCATCCCAGGAGAGACGCATCCGTGGTCAGCACTTTTTGTGGCTGAGGAATTTGGAAGGGACGTCCCAGAGTCAAATTGGAGCAAATCGTCCACCAATACAGGGATTTGAGAAAACTCGTGGACAGGTGGATCACGTCCTCTAGTCCCCCAGCGGCCTGATACCACTGGGAGGCTAGGGTCCATTGAGCAGATCTCATGTGGAGGCGGGCCATGGGAGTCACATGAACTGTGGAGGCCATGTGGCCCAGCAATCTCAACATCTGCCGAGCTGTGATCTGCCGGGACGCACGCACCCGCGAGACGAGGGACAACAAGTTGTTGGCTCTCGCCTCTGGAAGATAGGCGCGAGCTGTCCGAGAATCCAGCAGGGCTCCTATGAATTCGAGTTTCTGCACTGGGAGAAGATGGGACTTTGGGTAATTTATCACAAACCCCAGTAGCTCCAGGAGGCGAATAGTCATCTGCATGGACTGCAGGGCTCCTGCCTCGGATGTGTTCTTCACCAGCCAATCGTCGAGATATGGGAACACGTGCACCCCCAGCCTGCGAAGTGCCGCTGCTACCACAGCTAGGCACTTTGTGAACACCCTGGGCGCAGAGGCGAGCCCAAAGGGTAGCACACAGTACTGGAAGTGGCGTGTGCCCAACTGAAATCGCAGATACTGTCTGTGCGCTGGCAGTATCGGGATGTGTGTGTAGGCATCCTTCAAGTCCAGAGAGCATAGCCAATCGTTTTGCTGAATCATGGGGAGAAGGGTGCCCAGGGAAAGCATCCTGAACTTTTCTTTTACGAGATATTTGTTCAGGGCCCTTAGGTCTAGGATGGGACGCATCCCCCCTGTTTTCTTTTCCACAAGGAAGTACCTGGAATAGAATCCCAGCCCTTCTTGCCCGGATGGCACGGGCTCGACCGCATTGGCGCTGAGAAGGGCGGAGAGTTCCTCTGCAAGTACCTGCTTGTGCTGGAAGCTGTAAGACAGAGCTCCCGGTGGACAATTTGGAGGTTTTGAGGCCAAATTGAGGGTGTATCCTTGCCGGACTATTTGGAGAACCCACTGATCAGAGGTTATGAGAGGCCACCTTTGGTGAAAAGCTTTCAACCTCCCCCCGACCGGCAGGTCGCCCGGCACTGACACTTGGATGTCGGCTATGCTCTGCTGGAGCCAGTCAAAAGCTCGCCCCTTGCTTTTGCTGGGGAGCCGCGGGGCCTTGCTGAGGCGCACGCTGCTGACGAGAGCGAGCGCACTGGGGCTTAGCCTGGGCCGCAGGCTGTCGGGAAGGAGGATTGTACCTACGCTTACCAGAAGCATAGGGACCAGTCTTCCTTCCCCCGAAAAATCGTCTACCTGTAGAGGTAGAGGCTGAAGGCTGCCGGCGGGAGAACTTGTCGAATGCGGTGTCCCGCTGGTGGAGAGACTCTACCACCTGCTCGACTTTTTCTCCAAAAATGTTGTCCGCACGGCAAGGCGAGTCCGCAATCCGCTGCTGGAGTCTATTCTCCAGGTCGGCGGCACGCAGCCATGAGAGCCTGCGCATCACCACACCTTGAGCAGCGGCCCTGGACGCAACATCAAAAGTGTCATAAACTCCTCTGGCCAGGAATTTTCTGCACGCCTTCAGCTGCCTGACCACCTCCTGAAAAGGCTTGGCTTGCTCAGGGGGAAGAGCATCAACCAAGCCTGCCAACTGCCGCACATTGTTCCGCATGTGTATGCTCGTGTAGAGCTGGTAAGACTGGATCTTGGCCACAAGCATAGAAGAATGGTAGGCCTTCCTCCCAAAGGAGTCTAAGGTTCTAGGGTCTTTGCCCGGGGGCGCCGAAGCATGCTCCCTAGAACTCTTAGCCTTCTTTAGGGCCAGATCCACAACTCCAGAGTCATGAGGCAACTGAGTGCGCATCAGCTCTGGGTCCCCATGGATCCGGTACTGGGACTCAATCTTCTTGGGAACGTGGGGATTACTTAGTGGCTTGGTCCAGTTCGCAAGCAATGTCTTTTTCAGGACATGGTGCAAGGGAACAGTGGACGCTTCCTTAGGTGGAGAAGGATAGTCCAGGAGCTCAAACATTTCAGCCCTGGGCTCGTCCTCCACAACCACCGGGAAGGGGATGGCCGTAGACATCTCCCGGACAAAGGAAGCAAAAGACAGACTCTCGGGAGGAGAAAGCTGTCTCTCAGGAGAGGGAGTGGGATCAGAAGGAAGACCCTCAGACTCCTCGTCAGAGAAATATCTGGGGTCCTCCTCTTCCTCCCACGAGGCCTCACCCTCGGTGTCAGACACAAGTTCACGAACCTGTGTCTGCAACCTCGCCCTGCTCGACTCGGTGGAACCCCGTCCACGGTGGGGGCGTCGAGAGGTAGACTCCCTCGCCCGCATCGGCGAAGCTCCCTCCGCCGACGTAGTCGGGGAGCCTTCCTGGGAGGTGGCCGCTGTCGGCACCGCACGCGGTACCGACGTCGGGGACCTCAACCTGGGCGATGGGCCAGCCGGCGCCACGCTCGACGGTACCGGAGGCGCAAGCACCGCCGGTACCGGAGGGGTAGGGCGCAACAGCTCTCCCAGAATCTCTGGGAGAACGGCCCGGAGGCTCTCGTTTAGAGCGGCTGCAGAGAAAGGCTGGGAGGTCGATGCAGGCGTCGACGTCAGAACCTGTTCCGGGCGAGGAGGCTGTTCCGGGCTGTCCAGAGTGGAGCGCATCGACACCTCCTGAACAGAGGGTGAGCGGTCCTCTCGGTGCCGATGCCTGCTGGGTGCCGAATCCCTCGGCGACCCAGAGCTCTCGGTGCCGACATGGGGAGGAGACCGGTGTCGATGCTTCTTCGACTTCTTCCGAAGCATGTCACCGGAGCTCCCCGGCACCGACGAGGAGGACGTAGAATCCATCCGTCGCTTCCTCGGGGCCGAGACCGAAGAGGGTCGATCCCGGGGGGGCTGTACCGCAGGAGCCCTCAGGGTAGGAGGAGACCCACCCGAAGGCTCACCGCCACCAGCAGGGTAATGGACAGCCCTCACCTGCACTCCTGACGATGCACCTCCGTCCGACGACATCAGCAGACGAAGTCTCGGTACCACCGACGTCGATACAGTCGCCCGATGCCTCGGCGCCGATGCAGAGGTCCGATGCCTCGATGCAGTCGATGGAGCGGCAGCCAAGGAAGATGGTCCGGACGCTGATGACGTCGATGCACTCGATGCCTCCGGTGCCGATGCCGACGAAGAGCCCGAGAACAAAACGTTCCACTGGGCTAATCTCGCTACCTGAGTCCGCCTTTGTAACAGGGAACACAGACTGCAGTTCTGAGGGCGGTGCTGGGCCCCTAGACACTGAAGACACGCAGAGTGCCTATCAGTGAGCGAGATTACCCGGGCGCACTGGGTGCACTTCTTGAAGCCGCTGGAAGGCTTCGATGTCATGGGCGGAAAAATCACGCCGGCGAAATCAAAAGCCGAAATGGCGAAAATTGAAGCACCAAAATTTAGAGGGAGAAAAAATCTCGACCGAGGCCAAAAGAGGCCTACCCCGACAACGAAAGAAAACTTACGGGGCAAAAACTGAGAAATACGGGAAGGGCAGAAAACCCAAAAGGGTCTTCCGGACACTACCGGAGCGCTTCCCGAACTTTTTCTAAGGAAAAAAGGACAAAAACACGTCGAAAAGGACGCGCGAGGTCGACTCTCTGGGGCACGAACGGCGTAACACGACCGTACCGAGTGCGGACGAAAGAAGACTGGCCGGCTCGAGCCGGTTTCGGGCGGGAAGACGGCCGCGCATGCGCGGTGCGCATGGGCGCGCGAGGACTAGCAAAGGCCTTTGCTAGTAAACTTTCCGATGGAGGGGGCTGCCGAGGACGTCAACCCATCAGTGAGAACAAGCAGCCTGCTTGTCCTCGGAGAAACAAATGTTACAAATAAATAAATTAGACTACGCCTCTAATTATGTGCTTGTACAGAATTATTCCAGAAGAAACAGTGTTGGGGGCTATCAAGATAGTTGAGTTTAATTATAAGAATCTTTGGGTGGGGCGGAAGGAGGAAGCAGGGCAAGATGCCTGAAAACTAATTGAGAGGAACACAAAGCTAAGGATTTGTCTACTGCAACTAATATATTTGCACCAGCCCTGGCCATGCAGCTTTTTGGTAAAATTTCCCAAAGCATAAAATTTACCTGAAAACCAAGGAAGAGAAGGTGACATTAACGTTATAGTCTATATAAGAAGAGTTGGTATCTTCTTAGCTGTGTGGGCAGGAAGATAACTGGGCTGGGATGGAGAAGAGAGAACTTAGAGAGGAAGAGATGGAGGAGAGGGTGTTGACAAGGGATGATGGAACAGGTAAGGGAGATGAGAAGGGGATATAACTTGAGGCAGGAGAAAGAGAATATGAAGGGGGGGTGTGGGTGTGTGTGTGAGAGAGAGAGAGAGAGAGATCTACTGCCAGTTTGCCAATCCTTTAGTGTGTCCCAGCATGTCACAACACAACATAATCTTCTTGTGATCCCTTCACACCAAATGAGTGTTGACTGAACTAGGTGCTCCACATTTCCAGTAGTTGCTCCATTCTTATGGAATGCTGTAACTCTACACTTGTGCCTGGAAACCTCCTATCAGAAAGCTTAAAAATAGTTTATAAATTTATTACTTTGGACTACTATTTAATTCATGACTCTGTAATTCATATACAGAACTGGAACAACACCTGGAATCCCAAGACAGGCAGAGGCATGTCTGAAGTATTACTGTGTATTTGTTTATCTTCAATTACTAATTTTGTTTTAACTTGTACTTTGTTGCTTTTTCTTTTTATTGTTAAGTTTTATTGCATGTTTGACTATTTTATTGTAAAACCACTCAGATATGCTTTGATGATCAGTATGTCAAAATAAATATGAAATGTGATACTTATAGTTAGGGTTTCTGAATTACAGGGATTCCCATTTGACAATCTGCTGATCCCAAGAGAAGTTGCACACAGCACAACTTCCATCAATTGCTGACATTTGTAGCAACAACCATGAACACTCCTATGTTGCCTCAAACACTGGCAACTGAAAATCAGAAGCCTAGTCACTGCTACTGCACTCCTGATGAAGTTTTAATTACTAAAGGTGTAAAAGCTTAAGGGTCATACATTTGATATACTGACTTTCTCTCATACAATCAAAGCAGTTTACATACTATATCAGCAAGTGTAGAAGTGTGTAATTTATTAAAAACAAGCATTCGACATGGACACGTTTCACGTTTCATGGGTAGAGCTGTCCAGTTAGCCATATTGATATAATTGTTTTTAATTATTGTATATGAAATAAAATTGACATGCATAAATATAAACCAGTATTACAATTTAAGAGACTAAGGGGCTCGTTTTCGAAACAGAAAATCCTACAATAAAATTGCACAAAGTGGCAGATGGCCATCCAAATCGCTATTTTCAAAACTCATTTTTAAAACTTTTTCTATGCAATTCATCTAAATCTCAAGGGGGGGGGGTTGGGCGGGACTAGGGAGGGGAGGGCCACGGGTGGAGGCATCGCAAGGACGTGTCTGTGAGACAGAGGAGGGGGGACTGGAACTCAGGAGAAGGACAGAGGGAAGGAGAGAGAGGGAGGGAGAGAGAGAAAGAGGGAGGGAGGGCCTGGAAATCGGAAGGGAAGAAAGGGGGCCGTGAGACTTGGAGGGGACAGAGGGAGAGAGCGAGGGAGGGAGAGAGGGATAGCCTTGCTAGCGCCCGTTTCATTTCATACCAAAACGGGCCTCTTTTACTAGTGTTTCAATAATGCACTAAATGATAAACACACTCATTATATTTCTATGGACATTTTATCATTTAGCGCATGCTAATAATCGTTAGCGTGCACTAAGGGGTCCTTTTACTAAGCTATGGCAAAAGGGTGCCTACACTGGCATCAGCGTGTATTTGTGACACACGCTGAGGCCTCCTTTTACCAGAGTGGGTAAAAGGCTGTTTGTTTGTTTTTTAAATGGCTGTGCGACAACTAAAGCACTTGCCATGTGGCCATTTCGGGGGGGGGGGGGGGAGCACTTACTGCCACCCACTGAGGTGGCAAAGTGCTCCCACCCTAACACAGCAGTAACTGGGCAGTGTCAATTACCGCCGGGTAAACATCAGCGCTACAATTTGTAGTGCCGGAAATGGCACGCCCAAGGGGTGGGAACTACCGCCGGGCTGGTCCGGTAGCCCGGTGGTACTTCCGGTTTAACAAATCTCTTAGCGCGCATTAGTAAAAGTGCTCTTAAGTATCAAAAAGATGCCCAAACTGTTCAGATAACCATCGGAGGGATAAAGGTGTGACTCCTCTTAATCCCCCAGTGGTCACTGACCCCTCCCACCACCTAAGAGGTGAAAGTGACAGTACATATCAGGCTCTATGACAGCCGCAGATATAATAGCAATTCCTCTTAGAGCAGCAAGCAGGTCCTTGGAGTAGCCTACTGATCGATGCAGTGGACTGTAGAGAAAGGGTCCCGAGCCCATATCCCACTTAGTACACTTGTGATGGAAAGTGTGAGCACCCCCAAAATCCTCAAAATACCTACTAAACCCACATATAGGTGACACCTGCAGGCATAAGGGCTATTGTAGTGGTGTACAGTTGGGTACAGTACATCTTTTCTATTCCTCGAGGGTTCACCATACAATATATGGAGGTTATGATGTGATGTGTACCTGTGAACTTTTCTGTGTTATGTGAAGTTCATACTGTGCCCCCTAGGCTGCCCCACTGCTCTGCTAGGATGTCTATGTGGCCAGCCTTATAGGACTGCTGGCCTCCCGGACATCCCATTGGCTTGATTTTGTGCGTTTTCCCTTGGAAATGTTTTTGTTTGAAATGGCCCTATAGAAAGATGCGCTGAGCACAAATTGTCTAAAAGAGGACGATTTTCAAACCAAAAAGATAGATGTTTTTCTGGTTCGAAAATGACCATGTTTGGCACTAGATTTTTGGACTTTTTTGGAAAACGTCCAAAATCAGATTGGGACACAAAATGTGCATGGATGGCAGTTTGACTCCTGAGGAAGCAAGCTGTGAAACGGAGGTGCTCTGTTCAGCAAACCAATGAGAGCCATATCAAAAGTGTCATCGAGCCTTAGTGTTCCTGATATATTTGTAGCATTATTTTATAAAGAGAAGAGAGAGAAAAATAAGAAAAAAAGAATTAACAACATTTATCCAACGGAGGTTTTTATAACTGATGAGCAAGTTCCCACGGCAGTTATAGTTGAAAATATACAACATTAAGCTGAGCATCTGAAGTCTTTTCCTTCATTTCATGTGATAAGTTACATGGGACTTTGTATACTTAACTGTGTTTGGCTTTATTTAAACATCTCTATCAAAATGAAGAAAAGGCAAGCATGGTTAAGGTGGAATTAGACTCAGGACTATTTTAAGAAATATTTTTTCACAAAAAAATGGCAGAAGCATGGAACAGTCTATCAAAGTGGTAGTGGGAGAGTATGAGATAAGCAAAAGGACCCTTAGCTGCAGGAAAATGAAGGGAAGGTATAAACTGGACCAAGTAAAATCTGCCGTGTACTGGCAGATGGGTCTTGAAAGTTTTCCCTGTCATTATATTCGACAATTTTCTGAGCCACACACAAAAGCAATTCTCCAAGGACCTTACATATAGGTCAGTTTCTAATCCTTAAAAATGTGAATGTGCTTAGCATCTGTCAGCTTTGTTATTATTCTAAGAATCATGACTTGTATTCCGTGTGTTTCCTAGTAGGCATTTTCATTGCCAATTGCTCATCCTATCATACTAAGCAGTAATGGATTTTCCACCCAGACATTTAGCTTATCAGCTGTGTTTATGCTACCGCAACCTGTGACATCTAAAAGGAGTACAGGCTATATTACATTGTGATAATGAAGGGCATTATGGCTATTTTGAATACAATTTTATAGAAAAACATGTAAAACCAATGTACTGTAACCTTCAACAGTACTAGCATTCTGTCATCCTGCTTGTAATCCACTCCTGAAACTGCATAGTGGCATGCTTTGGTACAATATCACACTGTGGATGTTTCAGGAGAATTTTCTCAAGGGACAATCCCATCTGGGGACTGAAATAGTGCTACAGAAAGGCGGTATATCAAATCCCTTCCCCAAGTGATTTTTTTTCTACACTGGATCTGTTTGGCACACTGATCTATTTATTATTATTATTATTATGTTCAAAGGATCATACAGAACAGCATAACTAAACAACTGTCCCAACTTTAACCAACGTCCCACCTTGTTCCAAGCATTATTGCTCAATTGCTGACCAGACTATTATCATACATTTAACCTGATCGACCTTCCAAAGGGGGTCTTTTACAAAGGCGCGCTAGAATGTTTAGCAAGCTCTAAAAATTCACGTGCACTAAATGCCAAGATGCCCATAAGAACATTATGGGCGTCTTAGAGTTTAGGGCACACTCGTTTTTAGCACGCACTAAAAAAACACTAGTACGCCTTTGTAAAAGGGGCCCAAAGTTTGTTAGTTCATCCTGGCAGTATATGGAAAAGATCACACTGTGCTATAATAAAAAGTATTACTAAATGGGCCATAGTTTTCAGAGTGCTCAATGTCTTAGCTTGCTTCTTTCTTCAACCTCCTGCTTCCTCTTTTCTGACTTGATCCCCCTAGAATCAAATCTGTGCAAAAGTAGTAAATGGAGAATTAAATTGGAAGGACAAAGCTGAATATCATTTCTCCCTAATGCAACTAAATCTTTTATTTTAAGCATGAATAAAAAATACAGGAATCATTTAGGGCCCTGTTTACTAAGGTGCGCTAGTGTTTTTAGCGCGTGAACAAAATTAGCGCACGTTGTGTAGGCGCCTACACAGCATGCGCTAAAAACGCTAATGCACCTCTAGTGTGACTTAGTAAACAGGGCTGAAGGAACAAGACCTTAATGTTTCCCTCAGTTTGAATTTTAATTTTTAACATTTACGGAACAAAAAGGTACAAGTTTTTTTAACATCTCATGTTTGCCCTCATTAAAGACGGTCAAGTCCAGTGGGGAATACAATACAAAGTAGATATAAAGCTTAATCTGTCTTCCAGGGGGTATATACTGCCAAAGGAAATGTACAAGTGAATTTTCTACGAAGAAAAATAAAAAAAGTTTTAAAAAAATATATAAACCTGATAATAACAAAATGCTCTCTCTACCAAATACTTACCCAACACAAGTGGTAAAAGCATGAAAAGACCGGCTCATGGAATTCTTTCCAACCCCTCTGCATGAGCATCAAGATGTTTGTGGCAGTTGTTAAGGCAGTTGTGGGTGGAACCAATTTGTTGCACAATGGAGTAGTTGCAGGAGTGAGGGCTATTTTTCAGAGTGGGGATAAATTGTGGGGTCATGAGCCAGTTGCAGGTGGAGATAATTTAGGGGTTGATTATGGGGCCCTTTTACAAAAGGGTGGTAGGGGTAGCACGGGCTTGACGTCTGGCAATTTGGCCCTACAGCTGGGCTCCTGGGGGAGCCTAGCAGTAGTTCTCACTCCTGCCATGCACCAATTCCAGCGCAAGAAAATATTTTTTTAATTTTCTAGCTCCGGGGGCATGCCCGGTTACCACCAGAGTCTCTATTGCCTCCTAAATGAGGTAAAGGTTCCCCCAGGAAATGGCCACGTAGCAAGTGTTTAACTTACCACATTGCCATTTCCTTCCTTAAAAGAAAAAAAAAAAGCCTTTTAGCAGCGGCAGTAAAAGGGGGCCCCAGCACACGGCAAACCCATGCGCCAACACAGGGCCCCTTTTACCGCTGTATGCTACAGAAGCTAAACTCCCTTCTCCCACAGTAATGCAGTGGGTAATTTCTCTGGAGCCCTTGGTCTGATTTGGCTCTATTTCAAACTTGATGTTCTTTTTACTGATTTTTCCTACATTCCAAGTGTTATCCCATTCCTTTAATTTTCAAAGAATTATTTTGCCCCAGACATAAGGCAGAGCTAAGTGTTTTGTGGCAGAAAAGTGGAGGAGTGGCCTAATGGTTAGCGAAGTGGGTTGCGGACTTGGGAAACTGGGTTTGATTCCCACTGCTGCCTGATAGTCTGCAGTGGGTTGAGATCCAGGGGAACCAGGTTCAATTCCCTCTGTAGCTCCGTGTGACCCTGGGCAAGTCATTTAATCTTCTGTTGCCCCAGGAAGTAGTACAATATACTACTAAGGTTGTTAACCCACTAGGGACAGACCCAGTACCAGTAAAATGAACTGTAAACCACTTAGGTCTAAGCAGTATATAAATACTGAAATGAATGAATGAATCTCTGCAGAAGAAAGCCAGGTCTATAAAACGAGTGGAGTGGAAAGGGTAGATGTGAAGCATGTTTACTCTTTCCAAAAATATTAGGACTAGGGGGTAAATTTAAAACGAATTGGAGAAAAAAGTTCCTCACTCAACGTGTAATTCAACTCTGGAATTTGTTGCCAGAGAATGTGGTAAAGGTGGTTAGCCTAGCAGGGTTTTAAAAAGGTTTGGACTGCTTCCTAAAGGAAAAGTCCATAGACCATTATTAAAATGGACTTGGGAGAAAATCCACTGCTTATTTCTGGGATAAACAGCATAAAATGTTTTGTACTTTTTTGGGATCTTGCCAGGTATTTGTGACCTGGATTGGCCACTGTTGGAAACAGCTTGATGAACCTTTGGTCTGTCCCAGTATGGCAATACTTATGTACTTATGCTCCAAGGAAAATTCTAGAAGCCAGTCACTGAGGTATGGAAAGACTAAACTGCTCCTGCCTGTGTATATGAGTTGGAATATATTGCACTAAATGAAAAATTAGATATAATAGGCATCTCTGAGACCTATTATAACCAGTGGGATAACCAGTGGGACACTGTCATACCGGGGTACAAATTATATCGTAGTGATAGGGTGAATCGGATTGGTGGAGGGGTAGCATTGTATATTAACGAGAGCCTTGAATCAAATAGATTGAAAATTCTGCAGGAAACAAAACACTCCTTGGAATCACTGTGGATTGAAATTCCATGTGCAAAGGGGAAAAGGATAGTGATAGGAGTGTACTACCGTCCGCCTGGCCAGGACGAACAGACGGATGCGGAAATGTTAAAGGAAATCAGGGACGCAAACAAACTGGGCAACACAATAATAATGGGGGATTTCAATTACCCGCATATAGACTGGGTTAATGTAACATCTGTACACGCAAGGGACATAAGATTTCTTGATGAAATCAAGGACAGCTTCATGGAACAGCTAGTTCAGGAGCCGACAAGAGAAGGAAAAATACTAGACTTAGTCCTTAGTGGTGCTCATGATCTAGTGCAGGGGGTAACGATACGAGGGCCGCTTGATAACAGTGATCATAATATGATCGGTTTTGATATTGGCATTGAAGGAAGTGAAACTAGGAAATCAAGTACGCTAGCATTTAACTATAGAAAAGGTGATTACGACAAAATGAGAAAAATGGTGAAAAAAAGACTGAAAGGAGCAGCTCGCAGAGTAAAAAACTTGCATCAGGCGTGGATGCTGTTTAAAAACACCATCCTGGAGGTTCAGGACAAATATATTCCACGTATTAGAAAAAAGGGAAAAAAGACTAAACGTCAGCCGGCGTGGCTAAACAGTAAGATAAAGGAAATCATTAGAGCCAAAAAACAATCCTTCAGAAAGTGGAGAAGAGAACCAACTGAAAGTAACAGGATAGATCATAAGGAATGCCAAGCCAAATGCAAAGCGGAGATAAGGAGGGCAAAAAAGGACTTTGAGAAGAAATTAGCGTTGGAAGCAAAAATACATAGTAAAAATTTTTTTAGATACATTAAAAGCAGGAAACCGGCCAAAGAGTCGGTTGGGCCGCTGGACGAAAATGGTGTTAAAGGGGCGATCAAGGAGGACAAAGCCGTAGCGGAGAAATTAAATGAATTCTTTGCTTCGGTCTTCACCGAGGAGGATTTGGGGGGGACACCGGTGCCGGAAAGAATATTTGAAGCGGGGGAGTCGGAGAAACTAAACAAATTCTCTGTAACCTTGGAGGATGTAATGGGTCAGTTCAGCAAGCTGAAGAGTAGTAAATCACCGGGACCTGATGGTATTCATCCCAGAGTATTAATAGAACTAAAAAATGAACTTGCGGAGCTACTGTTAGAAATGTGCAATCTGTCCCTAAAATCGAGTGTAGTACCGGAAGACTGGAGGGTAGCCAATGTTACTCCGATTTTTAAGAAGGGTTCCAGAGGAGATCCGGGAAATTATAGACCGGTGAGTCTGACGTCGGTGCCGGGCAAGATGGTGGAGGCTATTATTAAGAATAAAATTGCAGAGCATATACAAAAACATGGACTGATGAGACAAAGTCAGCACGGATTTAGTGAAGGGAAGTCTTGCCTCACCAATCTAATGCATTTTTTTGAGGGGGTAAGCAAACATGTGGACAATGGGGAGCCGGTTGATATTGTATATCTGGATTTTCAGAAGGCGTTTGACAAAGTGCCACACGAAAGACTCCTGAAGAAATTGCAGAGTCATGGAATCGGAGGTAGGGTATTATTATGGATTAAGAACTGGTTGAAAGATAGGAAGCAGAGAGTAGGATTGCGTGGCCAGTATTCTCAGTGGAGGAGGGTAGTTAGTGGGGTCCCGCAGGGGTCTGTGCTGGGTCCGTTGCTTTTTAATGTATTTATAAATGACCTAGAGATGGGAATAACTAGTGAGGTAATTAAATTTGCCGATGACACAAAATTATTCAGGGTCGTCAAGTCGCAGGAGGAATGTGAACGATTACAGGAGGACCTTGCGAGACTGGGAGAATGGGCGTGCAAGTGGCAGATGAAGTTCAATGTTGACAAGTGCAAAGTGATGCATGTGGGTAAGAGGAACCCGAATTATAGCTACGTCTTGCAAGGTTCCGCGTTAGGAGTTACGGATCAAGAAAGGGATCTGGGTGTCGTCGTCGATGATACGCTGAAACCTTCTGCTCAGTGTGCTGCTGCGGCTAGGAAAGCGAATAGAATGTTGGGTGTTATTAGGAAGGGTATGGAGTCCAGGTGTGCGGATGTTATAATGCCGTTGTATCGCTCCATGGTGCGACCGCACCTGGAGTATTGTGTTCAGTACTGGTCTCCGTATCTCAAAAAAGATATAGTAGAATTGGAGAAGGTACAGCGAAGGGCGACGAAAATGATAGTGGGGATGGGACGACTTTCCTATGAAGAGAGGCTGAGAAGGCTAGGGCTTTTCAGCTTGGAGAAGAGACAGCTGAGGGGAGATATGATAGAAGTGTATAAAATAATGAGTGGAATGGATCGGGTGGATGTGAAGCGACTGTTCACGCTATCCAAAAATACTAGGACTAGAGGGCATGAGTTGAAGCTACAGTGTGGTAAATTTAAAACGAATCGGAGAAAATTTTTCTTCACCCAACGTGTAATTAGACTCTGGAATTCATTGCCGGAGAACGTGGTACGGGCGGTTAGCTTGACGGAGTTTAAAAGGGGTTAGATAGATTCCTAAAGGACAAGTCCATAGACCGCTATTAAATGGACTTGGAAAAATTCCGCATTTTTAGGTATAACTTGTCTGGAATGTTTTTACGTTTGGGGAGCGTGCCAGGTGCCCTTGACCTGGATTGGCCACTGTCGGTGACAGGATGCTGGGCTAGATGGACCTTTGGTCTTTCCCAGTATGGCACTACTTATGTACTTATGTACTTATGTACTTATGGTGAAAAACTCCAAGTACTCCTGAAAGGACAAAAGGAAGGACATTGTATTGGTAATTGTCATCATGCAGAAGGAACCAAAGGTATTTTCTGCAACTGGGATGCATATAAGAATCCTTGAGATCAGTGGCGTAGCTAGAGTTGAACAGGCCCCAGGCGGAAAACCTGAGATGAGTCCCCTATAACACCATCTCACCCAAGGTGGTGAGGAGCATGGTGGGGGGAGAAGACACCCTTTCAGAGCTCCAGTAAACAAACCCTGCAAACATATTACAATTAATAAATTCAGAAACAAAAAATATTTTTTCTACCATTATTGTCTGAGCAATGGTTTGGACCCAGTGTCTCCTGCTTTTCTCTATTTTTTCTTAACTCTTTCCAGGGTCTCCTGTCCTTTTGACATTTCTTCTCTCTCTATGTCCATTATCCATCTTTCCTCTGCATACCTATCTATCCTGTTAAGGATCTTCCCTCTGTGTCCCTATCCCCATCCTCCCTCCATGTTCACTATCTCTTCTATGTTCCTATTTTATTCCATCCAGCATCCCCCTCTGTGTCTCTGTCCCTCCCCTTGTATCCAGCATCACCTATTTGTTTTTATGCTCCCTCCATGCCCAAATCTCTTCTGTCTCCCTCTCCATGTCTTCCCTTCCTCCTGCGACCCCAAGAACTGACCCCCCCATGGTCCGGCATCTCTTCTTTCTCTCCCTTCCTCTTTGATCCAGGGGGTGTCTCTTTCTCTTTTGCACTCTCTCTCCCCCTTCTGCTTTGATCCAGAGTCTCTCTCTCTCTTTCTACCTTCTTCCTTGGTCCAGGGTCTCTAGCTCGCACGCTCTCTCTCTCTCTCCCTTCCTCCTTAGTCCAGCATCTGTCTCTCTCCCCCCCCCCCCCTTCCCTCTTTGGTTCAGGATGTCTCTCTCTCTCTCGCTCCCTCCTTAGTTGTATGTGTGTCTCCCTCCCTTCCTTCTTAGTCCAGGGTGTGTCTCTCTCAATCTCCCTCTCTCCTGCCTTAGTCCAGGATCTGTCTCTCCTTCCCTTTTTTGGTCCAGAGAGTGTGTGTGTGTGTGTGTGTGTCTCTCTCTCTCTCTCTCTCTCTCTCTCTCTCCCTCCGTGTGTGTGTCTATGTCTCCCTCCTTCCACCTCCCTCCTTAGTCCAGGGTGAGTGTGTGCACCTCCTTCCTTGGTCCAGGGTGTCTCTCTCTCTCTTCCCTTTGCTTCTCCCCGCCCCTTTCCTCCGTGGTCCAAGGTGTCTCTGTCTCTCTCTTCCTCCCTCCTTCCAGGGTCTCTCTCTCTGTTTCTTCTCCTTCTCTCCCCCGCGCCTGGGTCCAGCACCTCTCACCGCTCCACCAAAAGCCACACAGAGAACACTGAAAAGCTGCCCCTCTCTGACCAACAGGGCCTTTCCTCTGCTGGGTCCTGCCTTTCTGATGCAACTTCCTGTGGGCAGGACTCGACAAAGGAAAGGTCCCGCCTGTCACAGGGGCCACTTTGTGTTCTCTGCCGCAGCTTTTGGAGGACCGAGGGACAGGTGAGAGCTGCTGGACTTGGGCATGGGGAGGGAGGAAAGGAAGGGATGGGAGAGTTCAGCTGCAGGTGGCCCCCACCATTGGGCGGCCCTGGACATTTTGCCAGGCTTGCTCAATGGTAGCTATGCCCCTGCTTGAGATTCAGCAAAAACAATTAATCACTCTCTTTTTCTCAAGCAGAGGAAGATAATGGGCTGAGTTCATCTTGAAATTTTCCTTGTATAGGAACATGTTGAAGACTGAGGTCTTAAACAGGACACAATCCTCCTACTGTTTTGGGAAATCAGGAAATATATGGAGTACATAAGAACAGCCATACTAGATCAAATCAATGGCCCATCTAGCCCAGTATCCTGCTTTCAACAGTGGCCAATACAGGTCACAAGTACCTGGCAGAAACCCAATTAGCTGCAACAGCCTTAAACTGGAACACATTCTATTCTGTTTGAATGTAGTAAAGTGATTTCTTCCCGAAACAGATGGATATGGGTTTGAAGTATGTAGGACAAGATAAAGGGCAATCTAGTGGCAGAGACTGAAGTCTGATGTAGCCTAATTTGACAGTGCTAATGCTGAACCAAAGAATCTGTTGTGATCTTTTCCCATTGCTGAAGCAAGGACTATATCCAATCTCCTCAGAAGGGCAGGATGACTATTCCAGAGAGACACGGACTGTGGCTCTGAAGAAGAAGAACCATCAAAATAGAAGGCTGATTTGGTTGAAAATCTGCAGCCTTATTTGTTTGCCTTCTCTAGCTAATATGCTTGGAGAAAGCCAGGTGCTGGGCTTTCTGTGACTGCCTAGCAAAAGAAGCAAAATTTCTTCTGCAATAGTAGAAACCTCTGCAATAATGATTTATGCTCAGTCTTCTACAAAATGTAGATCATGAGGGAAACTCACTTCGCAGAGAGGACAGATTATAGGGTAGTCTCATATTTCTAAAGATGATTCCAAAGGAATAAATTCCAGTTTGAGTAATCATCTAGATCACCATGAGAAAGCTCTAAAAATGGTGAAGAGGGAGGTATAGAACAGTCCACTTGCTGTTCTGACTCTGAACAATAGCACATAAACCATCATAACGAGAAGAACAAGTGTTTCGCTGAGCAGGAGTAACACTCAGAATGAGATGATACATTTGGCTGTTGATATTGCACAATAGGTAGATCATTAAAATAACCCTTGAGAAAGTTTATTAAATATCTTTCATAGAAATGAATATGGTTGCTCAGCAGCAAGACAGATGAAGACTCGTCAGCTACTGTGGCAAGGCCTAGACTAGAAGCCAGTGGATGCTGCTGGTCTGTTGCCCACTGTGAAGAAGATGTCTGTGCACCAATAGGACAGCAAGATGACATCTGTGCTGGAAATGGGCTGTTGGTGCACATTAATTCTTGCACAACGTGTGGTAGTGTGTAGTGGTGTTCTATCTGTACTGAGAAGTCAGTGTGATATTCCCATTGATAGAAGCCCCACCTTGGAGGATCCCTGCTGCTGCTCCTTTCCAGCTAGACTCAAATTCACTACGCAGGGAAGGTAGAGGAAGTGTTTGCAAAGTCAACTCATCTCTGTGCAGATGACATGCTCCTGCTTTGCCAAGGGGAGAGGAGAATCATTATGATCGCAGAAGCAGTTTTTCAAGTTCGTGGACATCCTGCCACAATGCATGCAGTCAGCTAGCCTGTGTTCTGAACACAAACAAATCAGGCATCTTGAATGAAGATTTTTCTTCCACACTAACGGTATGGATGGAATCACAATTTCCTTTGCAACATTTTCCAAAAGGAACAAAATAACACAGTTAAAAGAAAAATTAAATATTTATGGGAGAAATGATACAGAATATACTAGGATAGCTGCTCAGGAATCAGAGCAGAGGAGATAAGTTAGCCCAAATGCAATCACAAGGTGCCACCTGCGTACCAAGTTAAATAGAGAACAAATAAATGAGCTAGCCCACCAGAGCTTTATGCAAGGAATCAGATGAGAAAGGAGCAGATAAACACCTAGATAAGATTTTAGACAGTGCTGGGAAGGAGCCCGCTGTCTTGGTATATGTAGGTACCAAGGACACAGGAAAATGTGGGAGGGAGGTTCTAGAAGCCAAATTTAGACTCTTAGGTAGAAAGATCAAATCCAGAACCTCCAGGGTAGCATTTTTCAGAACAGCTCCCCATTCCACACACAGGAACCAAGAGACAGGCAGAACTCCAGAGTCTCAATACACGGATGAGGCGATGGTGCAACTTTCTGGGGAAGGGGGAGCCTATTCCGGAAAGATGGGTCCCCCCTTAACAAGGGTGGAACCAGGCTGCTGGCATCAACATTTAAAACAAAAAAGACAAAGACAGAGCAGCTTTTCAATAAGAATGGGGGGAGGGGAAGCCAGCAGTCACTCAGGAGTGCATGGTTTGGAGTGAGGAATCCTTGAAGGATACTATAACAGGATATTTTGGGGAATCCCAATAGTGAGGTTTCAACAAAGGTGAAAGAAAGCCAGGAGTGTTTAAGAGTAGAACACAGCAAAGGCTGCAAAAGTGCATGGTTCGGAACAAGGTATCCTTAAAAGATATCCCAAAATAGGGAAGATAGGGCATCCCAATAGTGATGTTGAAACACAAACCATAGTACACCAGGCGTCTCTAAATAAAGAGAAGACAGATTTTCAAGAATGCAAACTATCACTGTCAACTGCTCAGCAAGTTGTAAATATGAACAACAAACATTGTTTGAAATGTCTATATGCAAATGCCAAGAAATAAGATGGGAGAGTTAAAATATATTGCACTGAATGAAAAGGTAGATATAATAGGCATCTCTGAGACCTGACCTGGTGGAAAGAAGATAACCAAAGGGACACTGTCATACCAGGGCACAAATTATATCACAGCGATAGGGTGGATCAAATCGGTAGAGGGGTTGCATTATACGTTAAGGAAGGCCTTGAATCGAATAGACTAAAATTTCTGAAGTACACAAAACACATCTTGGAATCCCTATAGATAGAAATTCCATGTGTAAAGGGGAAAGGGACAGTGTTTGGAGTGTATTATCACCCAGGATGAACAGACAGATGCAGAAATGTTATCAGAAATTAGGGATGCTAACAAACTGGGGAACACAATAATAATGGGCGATTTCAATTACCCTAATATTGACTGAGTAAATGTAACATCAGGGCATGCCGGGGAGGTAAAATTCCTTGATGAAATCAACAACTGCTTTATGGAGCAGCTGGTTCAGGAACCAACAAGTGGGAGGACAATTCTAGACCTAGTCCTTAGCAGAGTGCATGATCTAGTGCAGGAGGTAATGGTTCTGGGGCCGCTTGATAACAGTGATCATAACATGATCAGATTTGATATAATATCTGGCGTACGTACGCACAGGAAATCCAATGTATTAGAAAAACCTTAAGAAGAGCAGCTGCAAACATCAAAAATTTACATCAGGCATGGATGCTATTCAAAAATACTAGGGATGGGCAATTAACATGTTAATAATGCTATTAACGAGTTAATAGCGTTTTAACACCAGTTGATTTTTTTTAATGTGGACTCAGCTCGGGCTCCAGATTTTCCCTTCTTTCTCACTGCCTCAAAGTCCTTTTTCTTCCCATGCACAGCCGTGCTCTACAGCTACATGAGCCACGCCGAGCAGGAAGTTGGGGAAGTCTCATGGTTTCAAGTCCTGCAAGACTTCCCCAACTTCCTGCACGAAAAATACTAAGTGGAGTGGAACGGGTAGACATGAATCATTTGTTTACTCTTTATAAAAATACTATAACTAGGGGGCACATAATCTTTAGCACAAGCTAAAAAGTTAGTGCACCTACAGTGCGGCTTAGTAAACAGGGCCCTAAGTATTTTCCATACCTCTGCTTGTCCCCCTCTACAAACGATGTCAGACTCGGCTTGCAGCTGTTCGGGCTGAACTTAAAGTCCCAGAAACAGCTGCCCATTTTGATGACTCCTACTTGTCAGACTGTACATTTTATCCTTTAGATTGTAAGCTCTTTGAGCAGGGACTGTCCTTTTATGTTAAATTGTACAGCGCTGCGTAACCCTAGTAGCGCTTTAGAAATGTCAAATAGTAGTAGTAGTAGCTGGGACCGGAAGTCCATGGCCAATCACATGCAAACCAGTGACTTACATTACGTGGAAACCCTAGTCCCCCCCCCTCGCCCCGAGTATGATTGGCTGAGGAAGTGTACCATCAGCTTCTCACCTACCCAGAGTACTCTGAGGTGGCCCTCACTCCTGCCTCCTCTGAATTTAGCAACAGACTAGCACGGCTGCACTGACTGAAGTGAGGAGAACTCGGAGGAAGTGGTACTTATGCACTGAAATTGACACGTGTACACTGTGTTCAGCAAAGTCCTGCTCCGGCAGCCTGACCAAGTTGCCCATAACCCCTCCATTAGTGCTGCTCACTTATCTCCAGCTGCCAGGGCTGCAGAACCTGGTGCAGCTCCTTGGCATAGATGGGCTGGCACTGCTCTGCAAGTCTGCAATCAGCCTGCAGAGAAAGCCCTCCCAGAACTAAAGGTCTCTCTGCCTGGGCTAATGTAGCCTTACACTGTCCAACACACACACACACAGGTCAGCAGCATCAGAGGTTGCCTGACTACTGGCGCATGCGTGTGAGGGACCTCTACATGCAGCTGAGCAAATTTTCCAGAGACTTCCACGTGCAGCCAGGAATAGTAGTGCTGCTCGCCTACTGTCTGCGACAGTAGCATTAGTCACTGCTACTAACTAATAGTCAGCTAGCTCAGTTTCAGAGTCTTCAATGTGTCTGCTCTACACTCTGCAGCAGTACTGGGTTGGGTGTATTATTTTTTGCTATAGCTAGCTAAGCAATCAGCCCACCACTGAACCATGAGAGAGATGATCGGATATTTACAGGTACCATTCCCTGGCTTGTCTGACCTCTTTGGTTGCAGAGAATTGGGGGGGGGAAGGGAAGCAGTGGGCACAAGTGGTGTATTGCCTTATTCTCTCGGATAGGGTTTCCCTTTCCCAGTTCCACCCTTTCTTGCTGGTTTCCCACACAAAAGCCTATCATGGAGGTGATTAACAAAACATTTACAAATCTACATTTAAAAATGCTATGCATATCGTTATTAAAAATTTTATAGCATCAATCCTTTGAAAATGTAAAACACAAAACTCCTTCCCTCCTCCACCCTCTCAAATAAAATTTAACAACCTTGTTAAAAAGGTAATAAATTACATTACAAATTTAAATTAATACATTTCTGTTCCACAGAGATGTGGACAGACTACAAGTTGATAGGTACATATTTACAATACAGTATTGCTTGTAAACATACTAGGTTCTGTGGTCCAACTTGCTAAGAATACTTTTTACATTATAATAAAAAAGGTAGTTTAAAGAGCTGTACTTTTTTACTTTTACTTGAGGATTTGGGGTGGGGGGTTTTTTTTTGGGGGGGGGGGGGATAAGACTTTCAACTTTTACTTCACTACTACACTACTGAAGCCAGTACTTTCATTTTTTACTTAAGTACTTTTAGAAAGTAACAATCCCATCTCTGAGGGCAGGATGGGGTGGGGGTAGGGAGTTTATATAAGTACATAAGTATTGCCATACTGGGACAGACCAAAGGTCCATCAAGCCCAGCATCCTGTTTCCAACAGTGGCCAATCCAGGTCACAAATACCTGGCAAGGTCCCAAAAATGTACAAAACATTTTATACTGCTTATTCCAGAAATAGTGGATTTTCCCCAAGTCCATTTAATTTTGTGCTATTGAACATCTTGTTGGTGTTGTTTATGGCTGTTCTTGTGCTATTTTGGCTTGGATGCTCCATTATTATTTTTGCCTTAATAAAAGATATTTCACACAAAAATTACAGAAAGTAGTGGAGTAGAGAAAATACCAAAAACATAATTTATACCAAAGTACTTTGCTGGTTCTTTTTTTTTTTATGTTCGCTTGTCTAACAACTTCCTGATGCACAATATTTTAAAACTATGTGCTTTTATAGAACTACACTGAAGCTCCCCGAGGTTTAAGCTGAATATACTTACAGTAGTACTTTTACAAACATTGGGCACCTGAGTTACACTATAAACAAAGGCTTGAAAGGAACCAGGTGCAAATCTGCAAAATAAAGGTATGCTTTAGGGGATCAAGTAGGGCAATTGCTAGGGGCTGCAGCATCCCCTTGGTACAGTGGAGTGAAATTCTTGAGGAATCAGAGCACTTGGTACTGGCATAGTCCACACCTTAGTTTCTGTCCTGGGCACCAAGCATCTACTATAATAAAATGCACCCTCAACGTTCTGAGGACACTGACGTCACTGAAGTCACTCAGACTCCCAGAACGGTTCATGGATTCATGGTGGTGAAGCCACCCCACAGATCCATGCCCCGCCCTCGCGTCAAACGTCATGACGTCGAGGGCGGAAAAAAAATTTAAACTAAACAAACGGATCGCACCCTACTCCTCCCCCTGCCGACCCACCCGCGGAAAGGGAAACCACCTCCTAAGCTCGACTCCGGAGACCACTGTTCCGACATCCAACACCCCCCCCCCCCCCGCGCGCGCGGCAAAACTCAAAACGCAGCCCCGCCCACAGAATGGTAGATCCGCCCCGACCCGATCCCCCCCCCCAAAGCTGCAGGTCAAAAGAAGAGGTCCAACACCCCCCCCCGCAACAACCCCCTCCTAAGCCACCCACCTTCGCGTTGCTTTGCCGGCGTCATCTTTGGCGTTGCTAGCCCGTGCAGTCAGGGCTTCTGTGCGTCTGACATCCTGCACGTGCAGAACGTCAGACGCACAGAACCCCGACCTGCACAGGCAAGCAACGCCGAAGATCGCTGCAGGAGTCAGACTCACTCAGCACACACAACACAGGACTTCTGCTGGCGGGATTTTGGGTCCCCCACCAGCAAAACTACGCCATGATGGGTGCAATGGCCACGGTGGGTGGGATTGCGGCGGCCGGGTGCATTGCCGCGGGAGGGGGGGGGGGGCATCGCGCGGAGGAGGCGCTTCATTCCTTCTTAAAAGCAGGATCCCTTCTCCCTTCTCCCCCCCCCCCCCCCAAAGAAACTAAACCATACAAAACACACACGCACGCACGCACACACACACACACACACACACACACATACACTCTCTCATCTGCCAGCGCTTCATCACCCCCCCCCCCCACTTACTCACTCACTCTCATTTGGCCACACTTCAACGCCCCCCCCAACACACACACACTCATCTGCCAGCGCTTCCTGAAACCCCTGCCCCCCCACACACTCACTCATCTGGCTGTGGTTCCTGACCCCCCCCACACACAAACACACACACTCACTCTCATTTGGCCACACTTCCTCAACGCCCCCCCCCCCAACACACACACTCTCTCTCTCTGTCTCATCTGGCAGCGCTTCCTGAAATCCCTGCCCCCCCACACACACTCACTCACTCATGTGGCAACCCCACCCCACCCCACCACACACACACACACACACTCTCGCTCATCTGGCAGTGCTTCCTGAAGCCCCCCCACACACACACACACACTCATGTGGAAACACTTGATAAACCACCCCCACACACACTCACTCATCTCGCAGCACTTCCAGACCCCCCACACCCCTCCAACACACACACACACACTCTCTTTCTCACTCTCATCTGCCAGCGCTTCCTGAACCCCCCTACCCCCCACATACACTCTCTCTCTCATCTGCCAGCGCTTCCTGAAACCCCTGCCCTCCCCCCCACACACACACACACACACTCACTCTGTCATCGCTTCCTGAACCCCCCCCCCCCACACACACACACACTCACTCTCACTCGCATCTGGTAGCGCTTCATGAACCCCCCGCACCCCTCTTCTTCCAACCTGACCCCCCCCCCAACACATCCCCCCTCCTCCAGAAAAGCAATTGCTTGGGTGCAGTGGCGGGAATCTCAGACACCAGAGACAGAGGGGGGGGCTTGACACCACAGAGACACAGGAAGGGAGGTATCTCTGTCACACACACACTCTCTCTCTCACATACAATGTCTTTCTGACTCTCACTCTCACACACTCTGTCTCACACTGTATCACATTCACTCTCTATGTGTCACACAGTCACTCACACACTCGCTTGGTCTCATACACTCACTTTCACAGAGAATCTGTGTCTCACACACACTCTCTCTCTCTCTCTCTCGCACACACACACACACACTCTCTCTCACACTGTGTCTCACATACGCACTTGCACACACTCTCATTTTCACAAACACACTCTCTCACAGACACACTCTCTCTCTCACACACACTCACACTTTCACTCTGTCTCTCACACAGTCACTCTCACATACACTCTCCCAAACATACACACTCCGAGGAAAACCTTGCTAGTGCCCGTTTCATTTGTGTCAGAAACGGGCCTTTTTTTACTAGTGTCTTAATATTGATCGTATATGCAAAAACTTTAGCATACTCTATATCAGGGACTTTGATTTTGCTATACACTACATTTCACACTAGAAAATATAAGAACACTTAAAAGGGAAAAGGAAATGGGACTTGATATACGGCCTTTCTGAGGTTTTTACAACTACATTCAAAGCGGTTTACGTATATTCAGGTACTTTATTTTGTACCAGGGGCAATGAAGGGTTAAGTGACTTGCCCAGAGTCACAAGGAGCTGCAGTGGGAACATAGCTGCCAAGGGGGGGGCAGGGGGACAAACTTCCCCGGGCCCAGGCCTCCAAGGGGGGCCCGGCGCCGCAGTCCCACCCGCCCTCCGTCGGCAACCGTCTGCCCCCTGCATTGAAATCACAGTCTCACCTCCGTGAAAGCAACGCTGCATGCAGCAGAACACCCCCTTCGGTCCTCCTTCCCTCCCTGTGTCCCGCCCTTGTCTGACGTAACTTCCGCGAGGGCGGGACACAAGGAAGGAAGTAGGGCCGAAGGGAGGCGTTCTGCTGCCTGCAGCGCTGCTTTCACAGAGGTGAGACTGCGATTTCAATGCAGGGGGCCCGGCCCGGTGGCAGCCGGAGGGGGGAGTGGCGGGGCCCTGGGGACGGCCTTGAGTGGGAATCAAACTCAGTTCCCCAGGATCAAAGTCCAATGCACTAACCACTAGGCTACTCCTCTACTCCATATATCTCAACTGTATTAGTGAAAACCAAAACAAAATAAATTTGGAAACCTACGGAAAAAAAGACAGATGATCCACTCCACTCCTACCCTAGCTGAGATAATATCTAACCATCTCTCTGACCTCACGTGCAACTTTATTCAAATCAATCACCTTACTTTCTAATTCTTCCTACTTTCTTACACATCTATATGTTACAACTTTGCCTTACCCTTCACTACCAATTATAATGTTCTAGTACATATTGTGTTGTCGTTGCAAGTAGTATACCATGCCATACTTTGTATTGTTGTTCAAATATTTTTACAGCTCTAATCCCAATTTACATTAGAACAAGAAAGCATTGTCTGTTCTCCTACTGCTGATAACAAGTCACAATAAAATAAAAAAAATTTAAGAATCACCTTAAACCTGCTTCAAACATCACACAGCTGATAGAAAAATCATGACTTCTGTTATTGTTGCCTAAATACTATTTTCAATATTTTTTTCAAAGTTTACAGTATTGGGATCATTATTTCCCCAATAATGACAAAAACCATAGTCTAAAAAAACAGTTCTGAAAAAACTATGAAATAAGCAAAACACAGTATGCCATAACCAGCAACACAATCACAAGACTTCCATGAATATTATGCCTCTAATTTAGAGTCCAAAGACAAATTTAGCATAATTTTACAAAAAATACTTTAAGCTATGGATAAATAAGAACATAAGAATAGCCATACTGGGCCAGACCAATGGTCCATCTAACCCAATATCCTGCTTCCAGCAGTGGCCAACTCAGGTCACAAGTACCTGACAGAATCCCAAACAGTGGTAAGATTCTTGCTACTGATCCCTTTCTTCATGTTTATCTCAATAGCAGACCATGGACATTTCTTCCAGGAACTTGTCCAAACCTTTTTTGAACACAGATACAATTCCTTGAGTGTCCCTTAGTCTTTGTACTTTTTGAAAGAGTATAAAATCGATTTACGTTTATCCGTTCTACACCACTCACTCTAGACCTCTATCATATCCCCCCTCAGCAGTCTCTTTTCCAAGCCTTTCCTCATATGAAAAGAGTTCCATCCCCTTTATCATTTTGGTTGCCTTTGTTTGAACCTTTTCTAATTCTGCTATGTTTTAAGATACAGCTGCCAGAATTGCACACAATACTCAAGGTGTGGTTGCACCATGGAGTGATACAGAGGCATTATAATATTCTTTGTCTTATTTTCTATCCCTTTCCTAATAATTCCTAGCATCCTGTTTGCTTTTTTGGCCACTGCCACACACCAGGCAGAAGATTTCAATGTATTGTCCACGATGACACATAGATCTTTTTCTTGGGTGCTGACTCCTAAGGTGGATCTTAGCATCAAGTAACTATGACTTGGATTATTCTTCCCAATGTACATCACTTTGCATTTGTCCACATTAAATTTCATCTGCCATTTGGATGGCCAGTCTTCCATTTTTGTGTCACCTGCAAATTTAATCACATTTCCAAATCATCAATACATACGTTAAATAGTACTGGTCCCAGTACTGATCCTTGGGGCACTCCACTATGAGAATTGGCCATTTAACCCTATCCTCTGTTTTCTATCAATCAATCAATTCCTAATCCACAACAGAACATTGCCGCCTATCCCATGAGATGGGGCTGATGAGCTACTGCCTTGATTAAGGATGGTGAGTTCAGATCTAAGCCAGAACTGGAGGAGAGATATTTGGAGATAAGGATCTTTGTATTCCCTTGGCTAAAACTTCAGCACTTTTTTCGAATGTTTAGGCCAATATTTCTTTCTCCGCTCATTAAAATAAAATTTACTTTTTGCACAAGTACAGTATAATAAAATAATGATCTAAATTTTATAGGTCCTTCATAAACTTTGAGATATGCAAAACGTATTTGTATTGATGAAGATGGGAGAAAGTAACTGCGCTTACTAAAGTCTCCAATGACCTATTACTAGCTAAATCCAGAGGTCAATATTCCATCCTCATTCTTGATCTTTCCGCTGCTTTTGACACTGTCGATCACAGCATACTTCTCGATACCCTGTCCTCACTTGGATTCCAGGGCTCTGTCCTTTCCTGGTTCTCTTCCTACCTCTCCCTCCGCACCTTTAGTGTTCACTCTGGTGGATCCTCTTCTACTTCTATCCCTCTGCCTGTCGGCATACCTCAGTTCTGTTCTTGGTCCCCTCCTCTTTTCTATCTACAGTTCTTCCCTTGGTTCATTAATCTCATCCCATGGCTTTTCCTACCATCTCTATGCTGATGACTCCCAAATCTACCTTTCTACCCCTGATATCTCACCTTGCAACCAAACCAAAGTTTCAGTGTGCTTGTCTGACATTGCTGTCTGGATGTCTCAATGCCACCTGAAATTAAACATGACCAAAACCGAGCTTCTCATTTTTCCCCCCAAACCCACCTCCCCACTCCCCCCGTTTTCTGTTTCTGTTGATGGCTCTCTCATTCTGTCTCCTCAGCTCGAAACCTTGGGGTCATCTTTGACTCTTCTCTCTCCTTCTCTGCTCATATCCAGCAGATCGCCAAGACCTGTCGTTTCTTTCTTTACAACATCCGTAAAATCCGCCCCTTTCTTTCCGAGCACTCTACCAAAACCCTCATCCACACCCTTGTCACCTCTCATTTAGACTACTGCAATCTGCTTCTTGCTGGCCTCCCACTTAGTCACCTCTCCCCTCTCCAATCAGTTCAAAACTCTGCTGCCTGTCTCATCTTCCGCCAGGGTCGCTTTCTACCCCTCTCCTCAAGTCGCTTCACTGGCTCCCTATCCGTTTTCGCATCCTGTTCAAACTTCTTCTACTAACCTATAAATGTACTCACTCTGCTGCTCCCCAGTATCTCTCCAAACTCGTCCTTCCCTACACCCCTTCCCGTGCACTCCGCTCCATGGATAAATCTTTCTTATCTGTTCCCTTCTCCACTACTGCCAACTCCAGACTTTGCGCCTTCTGTCTCGCTGCACCCTACGCCTGGAATAAACTTCCTGAGCCCCTACGTCTTGCCCCATCCTTGGCCACCTTTAAATCTAGACTGAAAGCCCACCTCTTTAACATTGCTTTTGACTCGTAACCACTCGCCTCCACCTACCCTCCTCTCCTCCTTCCTGTACACATTGATTTGATTTGCTTACTTTATTTTTTGTCTATTAGATTGTAAGCTTCTTGAGCAGGGACTGTCTTTCTTCTATGTTTGTGCAGCGCTGCGTACGCCTTGTAGCGCTATAGAAATGCTAAATAGTAGTAGTAGTAGTAGTAGATCTATGCTATCAAAAGAGCAGTGGTCAATGAACTATAATATAGTCAGGAAGAGTTCTAGATGCACATCTGGACACACAATAGAATATTTTATTTCAGAGTTACTCAATCTTAGCCATTATTGAAAAGAAAGGGCCTTAAGTACTGGATGTATGCAGAACAGAATACCCAAAAAGACATGTAGACATGTGGTAGGAATGCTCAATGATTCAGCATTTTTGGAAGTTCTAAACAGGAAATAATTAGGAGCACAACACCAGGGGGTTACCTGTTTATGCTGAAAGGATATGATCTACAAGGTTCAGTGGAAATAACAGCAAAAAAAAGTTGGTGAATTTACTACCGATGGAAACTCTTGCCATTATTTTGTGCCTTTTTGCAATGTCAATGATTTGGAGAGAGCTGACAAATCATATCAGCAATTATCTCTGCATTTTGCCTCCAGTTGGAAAAGGTACGTCAAAGAAGACAACGTGGACTGCACAATATCCATACATTCCATCAGCTAACCCAGAGAGAAGGACTGCCTTCATAGAGGCAGGGTGCATTGTTATGTATATTTGAGTATTATTTGTATTCAATTGCAATGTCTGTGTAATAGATAGCACTGTGTATTAGGACTGCTTTTCCTATAGTTTACAGTTCCTGTGACTGATTCCTTGTGAGCTTTCCCTATTGGCCCATAGGTCTGAGCTAAGGCTAGCCCTCCCTTTCTGCCCCTGCGGGCTCTGTGAGAGACCCCAGTTTTGCTAGCATGCTTTGTGATCAGCAGCTGTTCTAGGGCTAATCCCTCCTTAATCTACTGTAATTCCATCAAGATTTTTCACCATCTTCCCAAATCATTCCCCTTTTATTTACCCTATTATTATCTCCCCATTATTCTCCTTTGAGTGTTACATTTTTTTTTCTCTCAGCTGGGCTAGGGTTCTGGCCATCCCCTTGCCTCTGGGGTGGCTAGATACAGACCATGTGCAGAAGGCAACAATTCTCTTCTCAGCAACTGAATTGTAAATTGGATTTTCTTTGTTTATTACGAGTATTATAGTAAAGAAGATTTGCTTAAGAAATGAGACTCTACTGGTAAAGCTTCTACTTAGGGATGGTGTAGCTATTTAGCTACACTATACTTTGCCTACAACAGTACACCAATCCAGGTCACAAGTACCCGGCAAGATCCCAAAAGAGTAAAACAGATTGTATACTGATTATCCTAGAAATAAAGCAGTGGATTTTCCAAGTTCATATTAATAATGGCTTATGGATCTTTAAGTATTTAGCCAAGCCTTTTCTAAATCCTGCTAACTGCTTTTGCCACATTTTCTGGCAACGAATTCCAGCGCGTTTAATTACACATTGAGTAAAGAAATATTTTCTCTGGTTTGTTTTAAAATGTACTACTTACTAGCTTCATTGTGTGCCCCCTAGTCCTAGTATTTTTGGAAAGCAAATTACATCTAACGTTTCACTCACTCTATCATAACTTCCCTCAGCCGTTTCTTCTCCAAGCTGAAGAACCCTAGACACTATAGCCATTACTCATAGGGAAGTCGTCCCATCCCCTTTATCATTTATAAAAAAATTCCAGACCACCCAAAATACAGTAGCCAGGCTGATATTCAGCAAAACACGCTTCGAAAATGCCAAACCCCTCCGAGAAAAGTTGCATTGGCTCCCAATCAAAGAACGGATCATCTTCAAAATCTACACCTTAGCCCACAAAATCATATACGGCGTAGTCCCAGAATACATGACAGACCTCATAGACTTACCAATAAGAAACAAAGTCAGATTATCAAGATCCTACCTAAACCTACACTACCCAAATTGCAAAGGACTGAAATACAAAATAACTTACGCAGCCGGCTTCTCCTACATAAGCGCACAACTATGGAATGGGCTCTCAAAAGCTGTGAAAACAATCCATAACCACTTGAACTTCAGGAAATCACTAAAAACCAACCCTTCAAAAAGGCCTACCCCAACGACCCCACGTAACCCTCTTCACCTACCAACAACAGCATGACTATGATCGAACAGAACAACACGCAATCTTCATCTATTCCGACCCTCCACTTATACCTCATACGATCACTATACAACTTTGTATTTGTTATCCACCGACTGGGCAAACGCCTCTGACGGTACTATGTAAGCCACATTGAGCCTGCAAATAGGTGGGAAAATGTGGGGTACAAATGCAATAAATAAATAAAAATGTTCATCGCCCTTCTCTGTACCTTTTCTCTAATTCCACTATATCTTTTTTGAGACTCGATGACCAGAACTGCACACAGTATTGGAGGTGCGGTCACATCATGGAGAGATACAAAGGTATTATAACATTCTCATTTTCCATTCCTTTCCTAATAATTCCTAACATTCTATTTGCTTTCTTAGCCACTGCTGCACACTGAGCAGAGGGTTTCAATGTATCATCAACGATGACACCTAGATCCTTTTCCTGGGCAGTGACTCCTAATGTGGAATCACGTAGCTATAATTTGGGATCCTCTTTCACACATGCATCACTTTGCACTTGCTCACATTAAATGTCATCTGCCATTGGGATGCCCAATCTCATACGATCCCCATGCAAACTTTTCACAATTCTCTTGTGATTTAACAACTTCGAAGAACTTGTTATTCCCCTCTCTAGATTATTTATAAATATGTTAAAAAGCAGAAGTCCCAGCACAGACCCCTGGAGAACCTCACTACCTACCCTTCTCCATTGAGAATACTGACCATTTAACCCTACTCTATTTCCTATCTTTTAACCAGTTCTTAATCCACAATAGAACATTATCTCCTATCCCATGACTTTCTAATTTCCTCAGGAATCAGTCATGTGGTGCTGTGTGAAATGTTTTTGAAAATCCAGATACACAATATCAAGCGGCTCACCTTTACTCACATTTATTCACCCTTCAAAGAAATGTAGTAGATTGGTGAGGCAAGATTTCACTTGACTAAATCCATGCCTTTAAATATGCTCTATAATATTGTTCTTTATAATACTCGCTACTGTTTTGCCTTGCACCGACATCAGGTCTATAATTTCCCAGATCACATATGGAACCCTTTAAAAAATTTGGCGTTACATTGGCCATCCTCCAATCTTCCAGTACCATGCTTGATTTTAAAGATAAATTACATATTACTAACAGTAGCTCTGCAAGTTCATTTTAGAGTTCTATCAGTACTGTTCTGCTCTCTCTCTCTCTCTCTCTCTCTCTTGATAAGCTCTGTCTACTCAGGAGATTAGCATTCAGTTAACCAAAGTATAGAACATCACTGTGGAGACTCAGAACTCTTGAACCAAACTCTTCTTTAATACAAATCAAACAAAAAATAATAACTTACAGTTGCAAAGGTGCTGGACAAGAGTCTCTGCCTTGCTGAACTGAGAGTCTGTTTGCTACCAGCTCACCCTGTCTCTCACTGCAGAGATAAGCTGGGGTAGATTTCAACAATGAAGAGTGAATGCTGTAAATACTTTTAAATGGGTAAAAACCTGGTCATTTACAGTAGCTTGAAAGAGGGGGAGTATGCAACAGGGACAGCAAAGTCAGCTTACAGTTCTTAGAAAACCACGTTGTAGTCACACACAAACCCCAAAAGGAGAAAAGGGCAGACGGGCTCCAGCCCATATCAGAGGGACAAGGCCAGCTAATAAGAAAAGTCCCACAAGGCACAGGGAACTGGGACATGTGCTCAGGAAAAAACTATTATAGAGCACTGCAAGAAGACCAACATAACTTTGTCAAGGTCATGGACAAGATGAAAGCAGCTTTATAAGTGCCTCCATGGAAAATTTCCAATGTTAAGTGAAGCAAAGATAAAGGAAGGTGTCTTTGTGGATCCTCAGATTCACCAACTTGTTCTATATAATGTATTTAATCATGCACTGTGTGATTAGGAAAAGATGGCAAGGAAAGCCTTTCAGTTAGTGGCAACAAATTTTCTTGGAAATAATGAGGCAGAAACTTGGTAGAAAACCTCCTCAAGGCTTTTGCTTGGCTACTGCATGTCAATAAAGATACATTTTTGCACTCATCTAGATTTTCTTCCATTCAGAACTGCAGAGCAGTAACCACCTCTCCGGAACTATGCAAGCCACTTTGAGCCTACTAATCATTGGGAAAAGGTGGGATACAAATGTAACAAATAAATAAATAAATAAAATTTCACCTGACATCGCAAGAATGGAGAAATGCTATAAGGCAAATGGAACCCATCAATGCTTGCTGGACACTGACAAGAGATGCTCCATTTCATGAATACAAAAGAAAAAAGTCATATATATAAACACACATACACACACACCAGATCTGTGTCTTTTCTTTCATAAATTTATTTATATAAAATCCTTTTGCTGGTTTTACATAAAGAGGACCAGTGAAATAGTAGTATGTAAAGCATCCATATACACATGAAAAGGAGTACAGTTTTAATTTTTAAAAAATTGTAAACCTAGAAATAAGGCTGCATGTCAATTTAAACTTTAATCATGATTAACTGCACGATTAAAAGTGTGTTATTTATTTTTGTTCCCATTACAGCTCCCTGTGACTGTGGGCAAGTCACTTATGGGCTCATTTTCGAAAGAGAAGGACGCCCATCTTTCGACACAAATCGGAAGATGGGCGTCATTCTCACAGGGTCGTCCAAATCGGTATAATCAAAAGACGATTTTGGACGTCCCCAACTGCTTTCTGTCGCAGGGATGGCCAAAGTTCAAGGGGGCGTATCGGAGGCAGGACTTGGGCGTGCCTAACACATGGACGTCCTCGATCCATAATGGAAAAAAAAAGGGCATCCCTGACGAGCACTTGGATGACTTTGCCTGCTAGTGTTTTTCTTACGACCAAGGCACAAAAAGGTGCCCGAAATGACCAGATGACCACCGGAGAGAATCGGGGATGACCTCCCCTTACTCCCCCTGTGGTCAATAACCCCCTCCCACCCTCAAAAAATCTCTTTCAAAATATTTTTTGCCAGCCTCAGATGTCATACTCAGCTCCATCACAGCAGTATGCAGGTCACTGGAGCAGTTTTAGTGGGTGCAGTGCACTTCAGGCAGGCAGACCCAGGCCCATACCCCCCCTACCTGTTACATTTGTGAAGGAAACAGCGAGCCCTCCAAAACCCACCACAAACCCACTGTACCCACATCTAGGTGCCCCCCTTCACCTGTAAGGGCTATGGTAGTGGTGGTGTACAGTTATGGGTAGAGGGTTTAGGGGGGGGGTTGTGGGGCTCAGCACACAAGGTAAGGGAGCTATGTACCTGGGAGCAATTTATGAAGTCCACTGCAGTGCCCCCTAGGGTGCCCGCTTGGTGTCCTAGCATGGGAGGGGGACCAGTGCACTACAAATGCTGGCTCCTCCTACGACCAAAGGGCTTGCATTTGGTCATTTCTGAGATGAACGTCCTTGGTTTCCATTATCGCCAAAAATCAGAAACGACCAAGTCTAGGGATGACCATCTTTAGGGACGACCTAAATTTCAAGATTTGGACGTCCATGACCGTATTATCAAAACGAAAGATGAATGTCCATCTTGTTTAAATAATACAGGTTTCCCCGCCCCTCCATCGGGACGTTTTGTGAGGATGTCCTCAACAAAACTTGGACGTCCCTTTCAATTACGCCCCTCCACGTGTCTCTTTTACCAAGCTGTGGTAAAAGGGGCCCTGCGGTGGCATCAGCCCGTGGATTTGCCATGCGCCAAGGCCCCCTTTTACTGCAGCAGGTAAAAGGCCTAAAAAAAAAAAAAAGAAAAAAAAACGGAAATAGTCATGTAGTAACTTGCCATGCAGCCATTTCCTTAGGGAGCCCTTACTGCCACCCTATTTAGGAGGCAGTAAGGGCTCCTGTGCTAACCCGGAAGTAACTGGGCAGTGTGCACGCTGCCCGATTACTGCCAGGTAAGCCCCAGCGCTAAAAATATTTTTCAAGCGTCAGACATGGGGCTCCTGCAGTAGTGCTGAAATGGCACATGGCAAACCCACGCCTTTGTAAAAGGACCCCTTAACCCTCCATTGCCCAGAGTCATAAGGAGCTGCGGTGGGAACAAAAATTAAAAATAATATACCGTTAATTGCATGATTAATCGCAATTACAAATTTTTAATCAAAATGCAGCCCTAAAAAATTAAAGAATAAAAAGTAATGAAAGATAAGAAATACTAAATACAAACTGAAAAATTACAAATTAAAGAAGCTAAACAGTATGCAGAATAGGTATAAACAGCCTTACAGTTTTCAGCGCCTACCTCAGAAAAGCAAGTCTACTTGGACATAGTAGACAATCAGCTTTTTTTAATTGTCATATTTGAATTCAGCACATAAAAATCCATAATAAATAGCACATTTTATCTCTGAAGCAGATGACTTCTAAAAAATTGTAGAGTAGTTTTACTTGCCAAATCCCAGCATCACTCCGGAGCTCCTTGGACATGCTGTGCCATTAGTGACTAATTTTAAAATATTGATTCACAACTAACTTTTGATCCTTGTATTTTATCAATTATTCAAAGCTGCTTTGGAGCATTACACTTTATTAGATCAGTTTGATCATACACAGATAAACCTTCACATGGCTTTTTTTTTTCTGCCGGTACGCGTCAGTACAGCGTACTGGCACCCTTTTTACCTGCTCGTCGCTAAAGGGCTGGCTAATCCTGTTTCCCTCCCGCTACGGGGCTGATTCCATTTCCCTCTCACTTCCTGCCTCAGAGTCCAGACCCCGGCAGTAATCACTCAGTACAAGGCCTGGCACCAGCACTAACTTCAGCACTCAGCCTTCAAGATTATCCGCTTGTGGAGGCCCTGTTGGTACCGCCACTCTGAAGTATACGTGCAGAGAGGGCAGAACCAACAGGGCTTCACGAGGGCATAGGCACGAAGGCTCCTCAACACTGGTGCCAGGCCTTGTACTGGCTGATTACTGCCGGGGCCAGACTCTCAGGCAGTGGAAGAAGGAGGAAGGTTTGAGTAGAAATGCTGGACATGGATGGGATAGGAGAGGAGTGGAGGAGAATTGCTGGACATGGATGGATGGTAGGGAGGGGAGAGAGGAGAATTGTTGGACATGGATAGAGGAAAGCAGGAGAGAATCTGCACATGATGGAGAAAATAGGCAAAAGCTAGATCCACTCTATACTCCCTCCAGTTAAGTCCGTGGAGGACCCAGCTTTCACTTAAGGGCAAAGGGCAGGAAATGGAGAGTAAAGAAATCAATGGACAGGACGCCCTGGAAATGGAGTTAAGAGAACAGAGCAGCAGAACCAGAGGCCAGGAAGAACATGATCAGGAAAAAAAGTCACCAGACAATAAAGGTAGAAAAAAAATCATTTTATTTTCATTTTAGTGTTTGGAATATGTCCAATTTGAGAATTAACATCTGCTGTCTTATTTTGCACTGTACAGGAATAAACGTGTTTCTTTCTGTTTTATTGGTATTGTGCTGCATGCAGAGCCTGGATTCTTGGGATTTCAGGTTAATTTTTGCCTGTATTTGAAAAGGGGCTATCTCTGTTCTGCATGTGTGATGGCAGGGCAAAGTGTGTGACTAGGGATCTTTTTGTTGTTTACTTTCATATGCTCACTTTCTTGTACAGTTTAAGCTGTCAAGTAGGTTTGTTGGCCTATGATAATAGTTCTATACAGTAAGAGCAATTCTATAAGGAGGGTACCAACATTTAGCTGCCAAAAACGTGCAAAAATGACCAGAATTCTAGCATATATGTACATATGTACGCAAATGCCAATATTTCATGGTAACGAACAGAATTATACTGAGGTCATAATGATAAAAGTATTCTTTGGACTACTGGCATCGTGTTGTGCTTTTGAGGCATCACATAACTGCCTATATGTGAAAGGCATGGGGACAAATTGCTGACTGCGCTGGTTGTGATAGTTGAAGGACTGTAAACTGCAGAATGGTGGCTGCAGCTTTAGTACCTTCTTAGGCAGACTGGATGGGCCTTGCAAGTCTATATCTCCTGTCATTTACTGTGTTACTATGTGCATGATACCTAAATGCAATGGTACGTAATTGGAAAGTGGGCATACCTGGGTGGAATTTACCAAAATATTTTATTAATTGCCTACAATCTATTCACAATGTAGACTTATCACCGGGGCCCGTTCATTCAACCATGTTGCACCGTTGTTGAAGCAGGTATTTTGGTTGCTCTGCATATACAAGATCTTAGTTTTGGCACAGAAGGCGTTTTATGTAGGATGCCCTCAATACTTAGCACATCTTAATTCCTTATAATCCAGTAAGGGCATTGTATTCCATAAACCAGAAGTGATTAGCGATTCCTTCCATAACAAGAGCCCAGTTGGTTCCAACAAAAGAATCAGAATTCTTTTATTTAGCAGGGCTGCTGAGAGAAAGCCAGGCCTGAGGCAAACAAGCCCGCACCAACCAAAGTAATTTTATCTAACAAACATGACCCTACCTCAGCGTCTGCAGTGCTCTCCCTTGGACTGGTTGTGTCTTCTCTCCTGCTGTGCTCATACTGTGTGCCAACCAGGACTGGGTTAACGTATTAACTCCGAGTGTTCTCTGCCGCCGCAGATCTTTCCTGCCATAGTGCCAGTGGAAAAAGGAAGTAGTCACAGTCAGGAAGGAAGCAAGACAAGTGAGGCAGGAGGAAGGAAGGACCTGCAGCAGCAGAGACGACAACGCGTTAATGCAATAACCCGTGAGCAGGAGACCAATGAATAAAGCCTTACATAAGTATTGTCATACTGGGAAAGACCAAAGGTTTATCAAGCCCAGCATCCTGTTTCCAACAGTGGCCAATCCAGGTCAATACATTTTATGCTGCTTATCCCAGAAATAGCAGTGGATGTTCAAGTCAATTTAATAATGGTCTATGGACTTTTCCTTTAGGAAGCCGTCCAGACCTTTTTTTAAACCCCACTAAACTAACCGCCTTTAGCACATTCTCTGGCAACGAAATCCAGTTTAATTACATGTTGAGTGAAGAAAGTTTTTCTCCGATTCATATTAAATTTACTACTTTGTAGCTTCATCGCATGCCCCCTAGTCCTAGTATTTTTGGAAAGAGTAAACAAACGACTTACGTCTACCCATTCCACTCCACTCATTATTTTATAGACCTCCAACATATCTCTCCTCAGCCGTCTTTTCTCCAAGCTGAAGAGCCCTAGACGCTTCAAAGCCTTTCCTCATAGGGAAGTCATCCCATCACCTTTATCATTTTCATCGCCCTTCTTTGTACCTTTTCTAATTCCACAATATCTTTTTTGAGATGCAGTGACCAGAATTGAACACAATATTCGAGTTGCGGTCACACCATGGACCGATACAAAGGCATTATAACGTCCTCACTTTTTCCATTCCTTTCCTAATAATACCTAACTTTCTATTTGCTTTCTTAGCTGCTGCAGCACACTGAGCAGAGGGTTTAAATAAAGACGCTGAGATCCCTTTCTTGGTCGGTGAATCCTAACGTGGAACCTTGCATTACGTAGCTATAGTTTGGGCTCCACTTTCCCACATGCATCACTTTGCACTTGTTCACATTAACCCTTTAGTGTCCAATGTTCCCATCAATCTGTTCCCACATGGCTTATTACAGGAACATTGCACACTAATTAAACATTTGCCATTTAGATGCCCAGTCACCCAGTCTCGTAAGGTCCTCTTGTAATTTTTCACAATCCTCTTGCGATTTAACAACTTTGAATAACTTTGAAGGGCATTTTCAAAAGAAACATCTAAGTTTGGATTTGGACGTCTTTGTAAAACGTCCAAATCTGGAGGCGGGAAAAAGCGTATTTTTGAAAAAAGATGGACGTCCATCTTTCATTTCGAAAATACCAAGGATGTCCTTAGATATGGACATCTTTGATTTTCAGCGATTTTCGAAATCAAAGACGTCCATGTCTAAAACGGACTTTCGCTAGAGACGTCCAAAATCGGGTTTTGATTATACCGATTTGGACGTCTCTGGGAGATGGACGTCCATGTTCCGATTTATGTCGAAAGATGGACGTCCATCTCTTTCGAAGATGAGTTTGGCAGTGTTGTCAGCAAATTTAATTACCTCACTAGTTACTCCCATCTCTAGATCATTTATAAAAATGTTAAAAAGCAGCGGTCCCAGCACAGACCCCGAGGGAAACCCACTATCTATCCTTCTCCATTGAGAATTTACTGACCATTTAACCTTACTCTCTGTTTTCTATCCTTTAACCAGTTTTTAATCCACAATAGGACACTACCTCCTATCCCATGACTCTTCAATTTCTTCTGGAGTCGTTCATGGGGTACTTTGTCAAATGCCTTTTGAAAATCCAGATACACAATATCAACCGACTCGCCTTTATCCACATGTTTGTTCACCCTTTCAAAGAAATGTAGTAGATTGGTGAGGCAAGATTTCCCTTCACTAAATCCATGTTGACTTTGTCTCATTAATCTATGCTTTTGAATATGCTCTGTAATTTTGTTCTTTATAATAGTCTCTACTATTTTGCCTGGCACTGACGTCAGGCTCACCGGTCTATAATTTCCCCTGATCCCCTTTGGAATGTTTTTTAAATAACAGCGTTACATGGGCTACCCTAAAATCTTCCAGTACCGCACTCGATTTTAAATATAAATTACATATTACTAACAATAGTTCCACCAGTTCATTTTTCAATTCTATCAGTACAATTCAATTCTATCAATACTCTGGGATGAATACCAGCCTTCTTCTGCCTGCTTGGCTGCCTGCACCAGCACCACCACCATAAAACCTTGCCAATACAGCAGTAGCGCCAGGCCCCCCTTGGAAGCTAAGCCTGTGGAATCTTGTCCCCCCCCCCCCCCCCCCCCCATCTAGGCAGCCCTGTTAATTAGTACCAGCCCAATGTAGTTCTATGCCTCAATATCCACAATCTGAGGTGTGCCTTGACCACTTCAAAAAGGATTTGAAAATACTTTTTAGGGGTGAGCAATTAATACATAAACACAGCCTTTTTTTTTTTAATGCTAACCCAACCCAATACAATGCACGCCCCACTTTTACCACTATTGCAGGGCTTTTCTCCTTCCTTAGCACTCCTCATCTCCCCCTGCACAGCCGGGCTCTGCAAATACTTGAGCTCCCGCAATGCAGCAAGTTGAGGAAGTCTAGTGGGACTTGAAACTGCAAGACTTCCCCAACTTCCTGAACCGCTGCAGAGAACACAAAGAAATAGGTGCAATTCTGTGAGGACAACAACACTAGACCTCTAAACAAAAGATGAAAGGGGAGGGGATAGGGAAAGAAAGTATTAAACTACAAAAAGAGGTGATACATAACTCTCTTGGTGTCGTGCAACTTATAAGTTTACTTTTTTCATTTTATTTATTTATTGCACTTGTATCCCACATTTTCCCACCTATTTGCAGGCTCAATGTGGCTTACAGAGACCTGTTATGGCATCACCATATCAGGGGAAAGTTTAATGGAAAGGTAGGTTTGTTTGGGGGGGGGGGGGGGGGGTTTGTTTGTTTTTTTACTTTTTATTTATGAAATAATCTAAACAATACATCAACAGAAACTCTACAATCCGAAATCAAAATTGTCCAATAACAAAGAATACCATGCAAAATAAAACATATACAGAAGGGGGGAGGAAGAACTTTGACAACTTACTCAAATCCTCAATTAGGACAGTCCAAGAGATCAAACAATATGAAGAGTAAGAGACAAAGAGCCCTGTTTACAAAGGAACGCTAACGTTTTTAGCAAGCACTAACCATGTAGATACCCAAACGCTAGCGCGCCTTTTTGTAAACAGGATCCAAAATGTTCACTTAACCAAGAAGAAGAAATAAAAACAAAATCTCACATGGGTGAAAGGAAAGCCAGGCTCAGGATATACCAAGGATCCTTGGCCCTCAGAATCCATTTTGTTACTCAAAACGTTTACCAACTGAGATGGATCAAAATATATATATATATGCAGCACACATTTACTTCGGCAAAAATAATGCCCCATGGGCTAAAACCCTAGGATGCATTAACAGAAACCGCTTATAATATTTTTTAGTAGTTTTTTGCAACAGTCTGAAAAATTCTCACAGTCAAAGAAAAGAGGAGTTCCTATGTCTGAAGTAAAGTTCCAGTAACTAATACTGGTCACTAGCAGAAGTGATTACAGTTTCTTCCTTAGAGAACTCCAGCAATTGGAGAAAGAATACCTGGGCCCTCATTGCTAGTTTCTTTTTAAATAGTGGAAGGCATTCCGCCCGAAAGAAGATACCAGTGGTACTGACTGGGCTGGCACATGAAGAATCGCAGCCAAGTAATCCTTGAACATATCAAGTGGAGAAATTCCAGAAAGCTAAGGACAATTTATCAGTTACAGATTTCTATGAAAGACAACATTCTCTAGGTTTTCAACTTTAATAAGCAAATTAGCATTACACTTAACCATGGAGTTTCCTGACCTCTCCACTTTTTCCAAACCTATTTCCAATTTCTTCACCTGTCTCTGAAGAACAAGCAACTGAGTGTCATGTCTCTTGCCTCTTTGGAACTGAACGCAGATTTTGTCATTAGTCTGTGCCAGCTGTACTAACAAAGTTTGACAGAGAGCTTTCAAATTTCCTTCAATGTTAAAATATCAGGCCTTTGAGGAATAAATGAAATTCCTACAGATGCTAAAGGCACTTTTCCCCTCTTAAGTAAGAATATAAGAACTTTTAGATGAGGGTGCCTTTTATTATCTGAAGACTGAAGGGCTGCATTATATGTTTGTAGATGATTTATAATGAATGTTACATTCACTTTTGTAATTCTTTTGTTTTTGTATGTAGGGTTTTCTGTAAATTGAGTGTCCCCTGGTCTTTGTACTTTTTGAAAGAGTAAAAAAAAAAAAAAATTTTTTTGATTTACTTTTACCCGTTCTTCACCACTAAATATTTTGTAGACCTCAATCATATCTCCTCTCAGAAGTCTCTTTTCCAAGTTGAAGAGCTCTAACCTCTTTAGCCTTTCCATCCCCTTTATAATTTTGGTAGCTCATTTTTGAACCTTTTCTAATTACGCTGTATCTTTTTTGAGATATGGCAACCAGAACTGAATGCAATACTCATGGAGAGGTCACACCACGGAGCAATACAGAGTTATTATAATACTAGTAAAAAAAGCCCCGTTTCTTATGCAAATGAAACAGGGGCTAGCAAGGTTTTCTTCAGAGTGTGCATGTGGGAGTGTGTGTGTCCCTGCCCTCTGCCCTCTCTCCCTTCCCCTGTGCTGTCTGTCCTCTCTGTCCCCTCCCCCCTCGGAGTCGAGTCCTTCAGTGTTAAGTTTCCTGCTGTGCTGTGTTTATGTTACAGAGATAGTGAGGGCTTCTGCCCTCTCTCCCCTTCCCCCTCTGAGTCCTTCACTGTTACAGAGAGAGCGATTTGATTTCGTGCTTTGCTGTGTTTTCCTTCACTGTTTGTGTTACAGAGAGAGCGAGGGCGGGGCAGACACTCATGGGGAAACCGGATATCTCTCCCCCTTCACACTTCCGGCTGGAGACTTCATTTAGAACGTTGGTGGTGCCTTTTATATATAGAGATTCTTGGTCTTATTTACCATCCCTTTCCTAATAATTCCAAGCATCCTGTTTGCTTTTTTGGCTGCCACCACACACTGGGCAGAAGAATTTCAGCATATGGTCTACAATGACATCTAGATTTTTTTTCTTGGGTGCCAACTCCTAAGATGGACCCTAGTATCAGGTAACTATGATTCAGATCATTCTTCCCAATGTGCGTCACTTTGCATTTGTGCACATTAAATTTCATCTGCCATTTGGATGCCCAGTCTTCCAATTTCCTAAGGTCTTCCTGCAGTTTCTCACAATCTCTGTACCACTCCATGGTGTGACCTCACCTCAATTCTGGTTACCGTATCTCTAAAGAGATATATAAGAATTAGAAAAGGTTCAAAGAAGAGCGACCAAAATGATAAAGCTGGAACATCTCCCATATATGGAAAGGCTTCAGCTTGGAAAACAGATGGATGAGGGGGGACATGATTAAGTCTACAAAATCCTGACTGGTGTAGAACAGGTAGAAGTGAACTGATTTTTCACTCGTTCCAAATGAACAAAGACTAGGGGACGCTCGAGGAAGTTACATGGAAATACCTTTAAAACAAATAGGAGGAAATATTTTTTCACTCAACGAATAGTTAAGCTCTGGAACTCTTTGCTGGAGGAGGTGGTAACAGCGATTAGCATATCTGGGTTTTAAAAAAGTTTGGACAAATTCCTGGAGGAAAGGTCCATAGTCTGCTATTGAGACAGACATAGGAAGCAACTGTTTACCCTGGGATTTGTAGCATGGAGTGTTGCCACAATTTGGGTTTCTGTCAAGTACTTGTGACCTCGCTTGGCCACTGAATGGAAAACAGGATATTGGGCTAGATGGACCACTTGTCTGACCCAGTATGGCTACTCTTATGTTCTGGTACAAAATAAGTACCTGAATATATGTAAACCGCTTTGAATGTAGTTGCAAAACCCTCAGAAAGGTGGTATATCAAGTCCCATTTCCCTTATGTTAGGCTATATCCGCCTTTTGCTGTTGAAGGAGTGTAATATTTTTTGGCTCTTAATGGACAAGGTCACCCCTCCTACATTCCACTAAATTATTTTAAGTGACATTATCCCTAATAAACGGATGCCATAGAAAACCATAACTCTGTACTGTCAGGAGCGAGATCATCCCAGCCCAAGCCTCTCTTGCCCGCTGCAGGTGAAAAAAAAAAAAAAGAGATTCTCCAGACCTCGGCCAGCCGTACTTACAATTCTCTTTAACATAAAAAACACACTGAATTGGTTGCAGAAACTGTGTACCTATCCAACATAAGGTAGCTGCATGTTGTTTCTCTAGCAGGACAAAAAGTTCTCAAAATAAAAATTAAAGCTCTGAATAAAAAAAATACAAAAAAGAATACAGCAGTAAATACACCAACTGAAAACACAGAAAACCAAGTACAGCAAGAACCCAATTTACCCCCATTTCCCCAATACCCTTCCCATAATGATCCAATGCTCACTAAATTGAGCTGGTCACCTTATGACACCCTCTCCCACCTCACAGATATCCCCTACAACACCTTGGAAACCAGCTGCCTATGGTCTCCCACTTTGGCAGCTAAGGCAAATTACCCAGTTTGTAAAGTCATAAACTTAGTAAACAGTGCATCTTCAAAAGGGAACAGAAACAAACAAACAAAAAAAAGATTAGTCTGCAGTATCCTGTGTATCTCAGTACTGCTAACAACTTTAATCCCATGGTTTGGTTCCCCACATCTAGATAGTCATCTCAGCAGCTTCATTCATTCCGCCCAGTGAACAATGCTGGTCCTAACCTCTGAAAGAAGCCTGAACATCTCATTCAACCATTACTTAATCTGGCTCACTGCATCTAGTAGATGGAAGCTGCTATGACTGACCATTGTTAAATCCTCTGTAAAGCCAATCATTATATATGTAACTAAAATGTCCCCTTTCATAACAAATTCCTTGGGATTCATAGACTCATCCAGGCATCCCCGACCTTCAGTTCCGTCTGACTTCTACCCCAGGAGTGTGGCGACACAGCTCGTTTCATCCACTTCTGCCTCTGATATACCTGGGGACTGGGGATGCCCAATAGCCGAAGATTGTTCCTTCAGAAGCGATTTTCCAGCTCCTCGAGTATCTTGACAAGTAGTGAGCTCTTTCCGCAGCTGTTAGTTTCAGCTGCTTACATGTGCTCCTTGAATTCACTAACCCACTGCTGGTAAAGGGCCATGTCTTTACCCAGCTCCATTATTGCCGTTGGGTTTGGCTAATTTTCCCTTCCAGCGGGGCCAAACATTTATCTAAAAGCGTTTTCATTAGCGTTGCTACTTCAGCCGCCACTTCCGAAACCCAAAGCGAACTTGGTGCAGAACCTTCCGGGCTCACTGCCACAATTTTATCATTCTGCACATGGGCCCTCTCATGCCCTTTCCTCACCGGTTTCGTCAAAATTACTGCAGCTAGCTACTGAAATTCACTCCGCTTTGCTCTCAAAGGTGTCAAGATGGTGATGGTGAATGAAGGGACCAACTGGTAAGTAAAATAATGGGATTTTAGAGGTAGGAGAGTTGCAAGTCGGCATCTTCTCCTTCCCATAGTGTCACCTGACCCCTCTGGGAATTTGATATCTTAAACACAAAAGGATCAAAAGAATACATAAAAAGATTAATTATTACAGGAGCAAAGGTTAGTTTACTAATGTGGTCCTGTATATAGATTCTAGCCAAATATTAATACTATATTAAGTATATTTCTAAGGTAGAATTTTTTTCCACATTGTCACTCACAGTTTGAGAAGCTCCGAGTTAGGGAATTCTACTCTCCCTACCCTCAAAACGGCTTCCACGCCAAAAAAACGCTACAACTGCCCCACCATCCAGCAAACTGCCTCTGCCCTCCAAACTATACCCTACAATTGCCCCACCCCAAAAAATTCCTTCCCCCACAACTGCCAAAGTCCACTGGAAAGCCTAAATAATTGAGGCCCCAGCGGTGCTTTCAGTTGCGGCACCCACGTTTTCGGTGCTTCTCCAACCTGGAGCCCTCTCAGACCCTCTCCGGACCCTAAACAGGTCCTGACAAAGTTGGCACGTCTGGGCCAGTCCCAGAAAAAAAAATAGTAGCATCCCGGATCGACCCAGCAGCACCCCAGGACCAAAAACAGCCACTGGCCATCAATACACACAGCAATTTGGCCAAAAATGTCCCGGACCACACCAGAATCCAGGTAAGCCCTTGGGATGGGCAAACTTTTTTTTTTTTAAATAATTTAAACCCTTTACAATACTCAGAAGTAACCTAAGGGAATATGTCTTCGTGGAAAGGATGGTGAATTCATGGAATGGCCTCCCAGTGAAAGTGGTAAAGACAAAAACAGTATCTGATTCAAGAGAGCTTGGGACAAGTACATAGGATCTCTAAGGGAGTGATAAGGAGAACAGATGGCATGGTGGGCAGACTGGATAGGCCATATGGTCTTTACCTACCTACATTTTTCTCTGTTTCATAAAAATACAATAGGTAATTGTCTTCTTTGTGTGGGCAGAGCTTATTTCTCTGAAACCCCTGGCCTATTTTTTTAATTTAATGGCATGTGGCAAAAAGTAGTAAAAAGAGCCAAGTTTAATCTCATGTTGCTAAATTTTCAGAAAGCTATTTTACCCCCAGAGACAGAAATTTTCAACTTCTTTTGTATAATTTTTTTCCAATTTCCATAGAGCTGCAAAGAATAAGTGTCCATTTTTACCATTATTATTGACATACTGCATCTCTCTGCAAACGATTCTCATCTGTTTTGCTCATTGGCAAGATACATTTGTCTTTGTCTTGCCACAAAACACAAAGAATCAGAATTTTAATCTGAATCAGCAGCCTGTTAAACTCGGGGATTGGAAAGAGATAAGGTTCATTCATATACAATAAGAAAGGTATTTGTACACAGTACAATAATGTTTCTCAAGCTTCTTATTTGTCACATGGCTCTCCATGATAAAAGGCTGTTTGGTAAAAATACATCTGAGAAGCCTAATCTGCCTACAGGCCTATTTTTGCCCAGATCCATCACACAGTGGCTCACAGTTTGTTTGTTTGTTTATTGCATTTGTACCCCACATTTTCCCACCTATTTGCAGGCTGAATGTGGCTTACATAGTACCGTCAAAGGCGTTTGCCCAGTCGGTGGATAACAAATACAAAGAAGTTGTATAGTGATCGTATGAGGTATAAGTGGAGGGTCGAAATGGATGAAGATTGCGTGTTGTCCTGTGCGATCAAAGTCATGCTGAGTTGGTAGGTGATCATAAACCTATAAAATTATAGAGACCAACCACCTCATCTACCCAATACTACGACACCTTTGACAATTACCACTTGAGCTTCATTGTTGTGGCTTGCTGACATTTACAAAATCTTTTGGTATCAAAGATGGCAGATACTGCCTACACCCTATTTATCATCCAAGCAAATCCCAAAACATCAATGAAAACATTATTAAGCAGACCTACAGGAACCAGTTACTAACACTTGCATTACACATCTCCTTTGTATATAATGCTAAATCATGCTGTTTAAATGTCCAATTTACTGGGCTAGCCCAGTGGTGCACACTGCCATGCCAGGAGACTAAAGGGGTCTTTTACTAAAGATTAGCTCGAGTTATCTGCAGCAAGGCCCATTTTATTCCTACGGGCCATGCTACTGATTACTCAAACTAATCTTTAGTAAAAGACCTCCTAAGGGCCCTGTTTACTAAGGTGCGCTATATAGATTTCTATGGGCAACTTAGCATTTAGCGCATACTAATCATTAGCGTGCGATAAAAATGGTAGCACAACCTGAGCACGGCTTAATAAACAGGGCCCTTAGGGTTAGATCCTGAGTCCAGCTTCTGCTCTTCAAGTCAGCCAGAACCGAGGGGTGCTGTGGAGACAGTGCAAAGAGCAAAGTGTGTCACCACCACCACCTCTACACATTACCCCCCTAAAAAAAAAAATTCTCAAATAACCAATTAAAAAAATTCTCACCACCCCTCCCACTCAACCATACAGCTTCCCTTGCCCTACCACAAACATGCAAACCATCTCCAATATATATATATAGAGAGAGAGAGAGAGACAGACAGACAGACAGACAGACAGAGAAAGTGCTGGGCAAACTTATACAGTCTGTGCCAGAGCCGGTGGTTGGGAGGCGGAGATAGTGCTGGGCAGACTTATACGGTCTGTGCCCTGAAGAGCATAGGTACAAATCAAAGTATGGTATACACAAAAAGTAGCACATATGAGTTATCTTGTTGGGCAGACTGGATGGACCGTGCAGGTCTTTTTCTGCCGTCATCTACTATGTTACTATGTAAGTGAGAGTGTGTGAGTATGAGTAATGAAAATTAATCTGGCATTTAGTACACTGCCATGGCAAAAACACAGGCATGCATTTTTCATTTTTAATGTAGCTTGGATGCCTAGATGCAGTATGAATTTGGAAATTTAGATTTATTACTGCCTTTTCCAAATCCACAAGGGCTGACAATCTGAGTTGCACCTGAAGCAACTCAGACTGTGGTGCAACACCGATTGCCAGGCCACACCAAAGGAAAAGTGAATCCTGTGAATAAGTTTTATTGTTCTTATTTGTGATATGTCTTGGTCTGGATACCTTTCCTATCAAATTATTGTAGTTCCTTTCACTTTGTGTATTTTAGTTTATATACCGCTCTGCTCAACAGTTAAAAGCATAGTAAGTCTCTTCTAAATAAAGACCTGCCCATGGTCACAAAAAGCCTCAGTGGGATAAGCATAACCGGATTTAAAGGAACCAAACTTTGTTTATATGCTGGTATTGCAGAGGGACACAGTGTGCATAAATAGGATCAGTGATCATCATTAAAGATATATTTTATATTGTTGCACGGATATGAAGTAGGCTCAGTGATCATCATTAAAGGTATTTCCAATAGTTAAAACTATATTTCATAATGTTGCACGGATATGATTGATGCTGTTTGACACAAACAAAATAATTACGGCTCCGGGGAAGGCGCCTTGTGTTTAGCTGCTGAATGATGAACCTAAGAAGAGGTACTAAGAGGTAGATGGCTGGTATGGAAACTTTATCAGAGAAAGAAATCATGAAAGATATCCAGCATATAGCGTTAACAATAATCACAGAACAAAAAAACACGTTTGCCCATCCTCAGGCAACATCACGCGGTATGTGTCTGCACTACACACCTGTTGTTCTTTCGTCCCTATATCGACACGAAAAATAGTACTGTAAGCCAAACCCTTCAACACATCTAACCCTAAAGCGGCAAATCTACTCATGGGGAAAAAAAGATGACTGTTCACAGCTTTCCTCCCCCGATCACTAGCGATCGACTGCTGCCAGCACTGAACAATTTTACTCAAGCATCCTCCTGTTGGACGTTTTAGTTTGTATGGCAGCAGCATGTGTGGGAACATCAGGAAGAATAAGGGACTACATCAATCACCCCCCCCCCCCCTCTCCCCCACCCCAGGCTCATAAGAGAAGTTAAAAAATAACAGAAAGCACCGCGCAGTACCCCCCCCCCCCCCCCCCCCCCCCCCCCGGAGCCTGTACAATGAGTGAGGGCAAGATGCGACCCCTCTTTGATCGTTCGGTTACTTCCTGGTTACACAGCGAGGAGCTCATCAGGGCCAGAAATGTGTGGAGTTAAGTACTGCATCTGGTGTAATTCTTTTAAAATGCCTTTCAGGCCGCCAGGTGAGATGGCGGGCTCTCTGATCCTTGGCTAAGGCTGAGGGAGGAAATTAGGAAGAAGCGACTCCAGTACGCAGAGCCTGTGCTGGGTGCTTCTTTCGTTAAATTCCAAAGCCTCAAACGTTTTGAGCAGAGAAATTGATCGCCTCCGTCCTTAACTCTCCCCATCAACACATTTTTCTATTTTTTTGCTTGCTTGATTATTATTTTTTTTTTTATGCTCTAGCAAACGTGATGAGGACGACCTGTTCCCAGCAGCCCACGGATTTCCCGTCTACTGAGCACACTGACAAGCTGGAGCCTGCTTTCGGAAATAGGTAAAAGCCGGATCATCGGGCAGATCAGAAGTGCTGCTCTCCACCCCGGATCGGCTTACCTAAAGTTTGACACGCGAAGCCACTTAGCATAAAAAAATACAAATCGGATACCAATTTCCCCCCCCCCCCGCGCGTCTTCCTTCAGCGCCTCGCAGTGGCCACTTACCTCCTCCATGTCATTTTGGTCGGCGTTGCCCACGCGCGCCATTTTGCACCCTTTCGGCAGCAGCTTGATGTGGCAGAGCCACCTGTGGGTTTAGGAAGGGGCCCGGGATCACCGCCTTCCTCTGATCCAAAAGGTGACCGGCTCCTGTGCGCTGTCAGATCAGTTTTCCTCCCCTTGGGGCGTGCATCCACCTCCGCCGCGCCCCCTTCCGCAGCAAACTGGCAGCACTGCCAAACCTTTTGAAGGCGCCGCTTGTGTAAGTAGCGCAGTAGGGAAACGCTTAGGAGAGGGAGCCAATAGATCCCGCTTACCTGTCAGGATCCTCTCGCACCACCCACCACTACCAAGTTTCCTCAAAATTGCGTGCGGGTGGGGTACATACTACACACCGTTTCCATTCTACATGTTATATAAGTGTGTGCATAATATGTATGGCTTCCCTGATGCAAGGAATTTAATTTCTTTCTTTATTTATTTATTTATTTATTGCTTGCATTTGTATCCCACATTTTCCCACTTATTTGCAGGCTCAATGTGGCTTACAGAGTTTTATTATGACATAGTCATCATTCCAGAATATCAGATACAATTGGAATCTATAAAGATTGAATAAGACGGGAGAGGAAGTTGTTAGGCAGGTTAGTATAGAAGGTGGGTTTTTATAACTGGATGGGTTGGGTGGTAGTCTTGTAAAGCTATGGGTTCTCTTTTTAGGCCTTGCTGAAGAGGTGAGTCTTCAGAGATTTGCGAAAGTTAGTTATTTCGTCAATAGTTTTCAGGGCTGTAGGTAAAGCGTTCCACAACTGCGTGCTCATGTAAGAGAAGGTAGTGGCATGTGTCAGCTTGTATTTTAGTCCTTTACAGCTGGGGAAGTGCAGATTGAGAAATTTGCGGGATGATCTTATAGCGTTCCTGGGAAGTAAGTCCACGAGGTTTAGCATGTAGATTGGAGCGTCTGCGTGAATGATTTTGTGTACAATCGTGCACAAAGCGTTTTACACCTATTTAATATCAACCCCCCCCCCCCCCCCGCAAGTGCGGTAATGCTGACACAGCCCGTTCAGGGGGCCTTATACGAAGATGTGCTAGCATTTTTTAGCTTGCTCTAAACACTAGAGATTTAGGGTGTTTCTAGCGTTTAACACACGCATACGCGCATGCTAAAAATGCTAGTGCACATTTGTAAAAGGACCCCTCAAAGTAAGTGGGCTGTGTAGACATTGCCATGCCGCTTTGTAAAAAGGGGGAGGGGTAACAGTGAAGCAACATGTCTTTTGGGATCTAGAACATGAGTAACTATTTATTTGGCTTTTATTTATTTGGTTAAGGAGGAAAAAATGCCAGGAAATAAAAATGATTTTTGGCATCAAAATAAAATACAAAATAGGTTCCTACAAAATTCTTTTTTAAATCACAATTTACACGCTGTTAGCACACACAAACAGGCTACACAGAAATGTCTTAAAGCATTTTACTGTATTTTGCTGTTTATGTGTGCTAACTAGGGTGTTACTGATTTCTTTTAAAACTTATGGGGAGTGGGCAAGGAAGTATTAACTAGCTAGTGCATTATGGGGCCCTTTTACTAAAGGGTTGCTGCACGACAGCCCAAAACTACCAGCCCCACCAGGGCCTTTTCTTTGGTGCACCCAACCCACAGGAAGTTATATCAGAGGAGGCAAGATGCAGTAGAAGAAATACCCTGGTGAGTCCAGCTGGAAGCAGCCTGTTTTGATCATGCCTCTGATGGCCACCCAGGGTGGGGGTGGTAGAGCCAGAGAGCTGGAGCCAGTCAAAAGCTTGTCCCTGATTTTAAATGAGAAGCTGATTGGGACTTTTCGGCCCTCTGCTGTCTCGGAGTCATTTGGGAGGAACCAGAAGGCAAAGGATACCTACACCTTTGAGATTAGTAGAAACTTCGTTGCCCCAACTAAAATACCTCCTGGAAAAAGAGATTGAAATAAGAGTGGGCTTGGAGAAAATTTTAGGTATGTCTGAGTGCTGTTTGATGAGGACAGTAGCCTCTTGCACCTCTTCTCCAAAAAGATTTTCTCTATAGCATGGTACATCCACTAGCTTCTCTTGTACTTCTGACTTGAGGTCTGAGGCCTGCAGCCATGCGAATCTATGAACCCCAATCTCCACTGCAGAGGTATTAGAGTGTGTATCAAAAATATAAGTCATTTGGACCATGTATTTTCCACACTCCCACACTTTGGCTACTAGATGAAGTTTGGCAGTCTTCTTCTGGAGAAGAGTGTCAGCAAATGCTGCCACACTGCACACAATATACCACAGGTTCATGCTAATGAAGAGCTGGTAATAAGCTATGTGGGCTGTAAGCAGTGCATTCTGGTAAAACTTTTTCCCAAAAGATTCTGAAGTTTTTGCATCTTTCCCCAGGTGCACCATGGAGCGAGTCTTCATATTCTTAGCTCTTCTGAGAGCGGATTCAACTACCATGGAATGTTGAAGAAGCTAGCGCTTCTCAAATCTTGGAGTCTTTTGAACTCTATATATAGGGTCGATCTTCTTGTTTACCTGCTGTACAGAGAGGGGAGCCTCCAACATCGTCATCTGTACTTGCCCTCAGTATTCTATGAACTAGCACTGTACCAGCTTCCTTACAGGCATCATTAAACTGGAGGATGTCCAAAGGTTTTGCCCCAAGCTCATCCTTACTCTCCAATGGAAAAGGAATGGATAGCCATCTTCCTGACAAAATCAATGAACAAGAGCTCCTCTGAGGGTGATTTCTGTCTCATGTGGTGGGAAGGGATCTGAAGAGAGACCAGTAGACCCCTCCTGTGAGAACACTTCAAGTTCTCCAGATACCCAACAACAGCAGTCAGACTGTGACTCATAAAAGTAAGCTGTAGGAGAATTGTTTGAGTTTCTGACTGCTTCAAGCAGCTGACCTCCTGGTCAAGCCTGGGCCTGCAGCATCGAGGCACTGGGGATCTCCTGTGCAGCTAGAGAAGCTTCCTCTCCTGATGGGCTTGAGATTGATACCAGTGTGATCTGCACTGACCCCAATGCTCTTTGAGACCTCGGTGTTGATGTATCTCCTGCAGGGAGTGAATGGGTATCAAGCATCAGCTGCACTGCCTTAATTCTCGGCATCCATATGATGTTCAAACTTACTCATGAGCTGCTCCTCAAAGGCTGCCGTTGACAAAGACGAGGCAATACAGTCAAAGGGACCATGTCCCCCTGAGACCTTTGGGATGCATCAGAAGCTATGTCTCAGCTCCTTAGAGGCTGTTGCAACTCCTCAAATGCCAAGAAGGATGACCAACCTTCATGTCAGGAGTGCTTTGAGGGCACCAGTGACCTTGGTGCCTCAATGCTGTTAACACTGCACTTTAAAGTGAACCAATATTGGTGCACCTTGGCCTCCACCCATCTGGCATACATAGTAACATAGTAACATATCTTTGTTCCTTGGCACCAATGAGAACATAAGAATAGCCATACTGGGTCAGACCAGTTGTCCACCAAGCCCAGTATCCTGCTTCCACAGTAGCCAGTTTAGATCACAAGTACCTTACAGCAGGGACGTATCTGCGTGGGGCCACAGGGGCCTGGGCCCCCGCAGATTTTGCCCTGGACCCCCCTACCGCCGTCAACCCTCCCGCTGCCGTTGTTTACCTTTGCTGGCGGGGACCCCAAACCCCCGCCAGCCGAGGTCCGCTTGCCACCTTTAAAGATATTTCTTCAGCTGGCGGGGGACCCCAACCCCCGCCAGCCGACCCAACGTCTTTAAACTTCTTCTTCGGCCTCCGTGGCTGGCCGTGCTGTAGTTGACTGTTCAATCCAGTTCGGAGTCTGACGTCCCCACAACGTGCTGGGACATCAGACTCCGAACTGGATTGAACAGTCAACTACAGCACGGCCACGGAGGCCGAAGAAGAACTTTAAAGACGTCGGGTCGGCTGGCGGAGGTTGGGGTCCCCCGCCAGCACAAGTAAACAATGGCAGCGGGGGAGGGTTGACGGCGGGGGGGAGGGTGGAGAGTCGTTGGTGGGGAGGTTCTGGCAATGGCGGCAGTGGCGGCGGGGGGGGGGGGGGGCATTGGGGGGGGCTAAAATGTGCCCCCTCTCTCTGGCTCTGGCCCCCCCTACCGCCAGAGTCCAGATACGCCCCTGCCTTACAGAATCCCAAATAGCAGCACAATTCATGCTGCTGATCCCGGGGACAAGCAGTGGCTTTCCCCATGTCTGTCTCAACAGTAGACTCTTTTCGTCCAGGAACTTGTCCAAAATTTTTTTAAACCCAGATATACTAACTGCTGATACCACATATCTAACAAGTTCCAGAGCTTAAATATTCATTGAGTGAAAAAATATTCCTTCTGTTTGTTTTAAAAGTAGTACCATGTAATTTCCTTGAGTGTCTCCTAATCTTTGTTTTTGAAAAGAGTAAAAAAAAAAAAACGAGTCACGTTTACCTGATCTACAGCACACAGTATTTTGTAGACCTCTATCATATTCTCCCTCAGCTGTCTCTTTTCCAAGCTGAGGAGTCCTAATCTCTTAAGCCTTTCCTCACATAAGAGGAGCTCTATCCTCTTTATCATTTTGGTCACCCTTCTTTGAACCTTTTCTAATTCTGCCATATCTTTTTTAAGATATGGCGATCAGAATTGCACAAAATACTCAAGGTGTGGTCGACCATGGAGCGATACAGAGGCATTATAATATTCTTTGTCTTATTTTCTATCCCTTTCCTAATAATTCTTAGCATCCTGTTTGCTTTCTTAGCAGGTGATTTCTGCCCTCGATGACGCCTAGATTTTTTTCTTGGGTGCTGACTCCTAGGGTGGAACCTAGCAACAGATAACTATGATTTGGATTATTCTTCCCAATGTGCATCATAGTAATATAGTAGATGATGCCCAGTCTTCCAACTTCCTAAGATCTTCTTGCAATTTTTCACAATCTGCATGCATTTTTACAACTTTGAATAGTTTTGTGTCACTGCAAACTGTTTAGCCCCCTCACCAATTTCCTGGGAAGGATAATCAGTGGAAGGCTGTTCAGGCTAAACCTTCAGGGGGTGCTTTTCCCTGGATTCACTCTCTTATACTTTAAAGCTTACCTGTTCTATTATCACAGGAAGAGATATACTCTGAATCAATTTGTAAAAGAAATGTCTTTCTTTTTTTAAACTTTTATTGTAGACACCAATCAGACAAAAGCCAATTACATTGTAATTTCATAAAACATATATTCTGTAAGAAGCAATTATAGGGTTATCATATTTGCCCTAAGAAAAAAGGAGGACGCATGCCCCACCCTATCACTTTTGCCCCCCCCCCCCCCCAAGGAAAGCCAGATTTCCTCTCCCCCCCATGTAGATCCCCTCCCCAGTTTTCCAGCCTCCCTCCACCCACGACTCCATTCACTACCACTCCCCTTAGTGTGATGCCCTGGTGGTCTAGTGACCACTTTGGGGCAGGAAAGAGCCCTCTCTTTCCTGCCCAGCGCGTCTGCAGACTGTATTTTTCCTAGCACTGATTCAAAATGGCTGCTGAGAGTTCAAGCAGTGACCTTGCAAGACTTCTGCGGAAGTCTTGCAAAGCCGCCGCTTGAACTCTTGGCAGCCATTTTGATTTAGCACCGGAAGAAATACAGCCGCTTGCTCGGCAACCATTTTGAATCAGCGCCAGCCTGCCCTGGTGATCTAGTGACCTCTTTGGGGCAGGAAAGAGAACCCTATTTTCTGCCCGGTATGTCTGCAGACTGTCTTTCTCCTGGCGCTGATTCAAAATGGTTGCCGAGAGTTCAAGCGGCTGTCTTTCTCCTGGCGCCAATTCAAAATGGCTGCCAAGAGTTCAAGCGGCGGCCTTGCGCAACAGCAGATCTTGACAAACGGGCAGGCTGGCAAAACTCGCCCGATTTCCCAGCCATATCCTGAAAAAGAGGACATGACCGGGTAAAACCGGACATATGGTAACCCTAAGCAATTGGGTCTCTTCCTTCCTGTGAGGGGAACTAGAGCAAAGTCTGCAGCAAGACGCTGATCGGCTTTACTAAGTTCCCTCCTCTTCTCTTTCTTTAACTTTGTTTTTATACGTTTTTTTCTTTGACTTCTAACTGCTTACGTGCAAAGCTCAGTGTCTGCTGACCCCCTCCCACCTTTCCTAGTTTCTGCTGACACTGCAGTTAATTACTTCTACACACTATCCCCTTTTCTTGTTTTACTTTCTCAGTTCCAGCGGCGTACCAAGGGCGGGGCAGTCCGCCCCTGGTGCACGCTGCTGGAAGGGTGCAGAGAAGAAGGTTGTGGGTGTGCATAAGAGAGAAAGAGACTAGGTGTTCTCTGAGAGTACATGAGCACGTGATTCTAAAAAACATGAGCATGTGATTCTAAAAAATAAAAAATAAAAAGAATGTGAGTGTGCATGCATGCCCATGTTTTGGCCCTCCAAATGCTACAAATATAAAAAACAAAGATACTTACCTGTAACAGGTATTCTCTGAGAACTGAAGGTAATATATTTTCACATGTGGGTAACACGGCCCATGTTGCCCCAGTCCGGAGCTTGAAACAAGCTTTCACAGAGCTCTTTGGAGCACGAGTTGCATTCCACTGTGCATGTGCAAGTGCCTTCCCACCCTCCGCGAGAGCAAGGGACCAACAGTTCTGTACTATAGTATACTATAAAATGGAAACAATTCCAAGGGAAGGTGGGAGGGCATGTGAGAATATAGAATCTGCTGTCCTCTGAGAATACCTGCTATAGGTAAGTATCTTCGTTTTCTCAGAGGACAAGCAGGCTAATATTCTCACATGTGGTGAATCCCTAGCTACCAGGCTCACTGAAACCCATAGTTAATGATGAAGTGCACCTCGCCATGGCGAGGTCAGACATAGATAAACCTGAATCCAGATGGAAATCATCGAAAGTGTAGCCTGGGACAAAATAAAAATGAACCTAGGCGGGTGGAGCTGGATTCTAAAACCCAAACTAACTCTACAGTACCATCTATTGAAATCGACTTATGCTGGGCATGCTGCTGAAAGCATGCTACCTGTAGCAGTAAAGAGATGTTAATGTGTGGAATGAAGACTTTGTAGCAGTCTAACATAAGCCGCCAATGGAGACTAATGATAGAGTCAGAGCTCAGACATTGTGAAGCCTCCTGGGCAGCCCAACCTGGGCGTAAGGAGAAGAAAATAAGTTGGTACACAGGTAGAAATTGTGTGTCTCCCACTGGAGGATCTATTTCCAGTCAGGATGAAAGGAAACAAAAAGTTTGGAAAAAAACGTCCTTTGGTGCTTAGGCCAGTACAAGCAGAAAGACAAAACTTGCCTGTAGTCCAAGCTGTGCACTGCATATTCGCTAGGGGCATGAGACCGTGGGAAGGATGTAAGAAAAAAGTAAACCAATAGAGATAAAACCCCCTACACAACCAGAGGCAGGAACTGAGGATGCTTGCTGAGAAGTACTCTATGGTGATGAAAATCAGGTAAAGTGGAACTGCCACCAGGGCCTGAGCTCACTGACCCTGCGATTGTTCAGGCCAAGGACATCAAGAGGCAGGAAAAACAAACTACTCAAAAGGAGATTTGAGTAAAAGGGATGAAAGACATTGTGTTCCCATAACAGAGACAAAGGTGTGACTGGGACTGTGACTGTGACAAAAAGCAGCCTAATGAATCAAAGGACTAGAGGCCGCCAAGAGATGGGACTATCCCTCAGAGGACAAAAAGAAGCACTGAATATACAGTGGTGAGCTTACCCGAGTTAGGTTTCAGATGAAACTCAGAAAAAAGGAAAAGGTATGGGCATAGGGTGATGCTGGACAAGAAAAAAGGGGACATCACTAGTTTTTCAGCCTAGTCTGATTTGAAATAACTTTTTATCAGACTGAACACTCCACTTCCTGCTAGAGGAATTGTTTAAAACTTTTTCAGCTGTGCAGGATTAATGACTCAATCATTTTCAAAATTTAGTTTTACTAAAAGTGGATTGAATTGTAGAGATAAAGTGGAGTCTGGCCTGTAAGGTAGTAAAACATTTGAAATAATAGAAAAATCCGAGCACTTCCCAAAAGTAGACATACACTCCAAAACAAGTTAAGTTTAATAGTAGTAGTAGTAGTAGATAAATAAAGTAGAGCATTGTCTCCGTATAGGGAAATAACATGATAATGATCTCCCAACTTACAGTAATACCCTTGGAGGACCCAGATCTTAGATATAAATGACCAGAGGCCCCATGGCTTGAGCAAGCAAGAAGATATCCCTGTCACAAAGGTGGGAGAAGAGATGCCATTCATCCTTACAGAGAGGCTCTAATAATATAGTATTAACACTTGGACCCCCCCTCCCCCCCCCCAAAGTTGAGGAACAAATTAAATTCCTGTAAAACCAAAAACCATGGCACTAGTAGTGGAGCCCTTCCCCATCTGCACTAAAATACTGATCAGCTTGTGCAAATTATATAAGCTGAAAAAGGACCTTTTAGAAAGCTTGACTGGTCCTGATGCATTAGCTCCAACATATACCTTTCCTGCCACCAATACAGTATTTTGGCAAAAATGCAACCTGATCTGCAGAACCTTGTCCAATTTGAGAATTTACATCTGCTATCTTATTTTGCACTGGGTCTACTGGAGATGTAACAGCTTACAGAAATTATTTATGAGAAAAAAGTCACGTTATTTTTTTTCTTCTATACTGGTATAGTATTTTCAATGATATATGCGCCATGGCTGTATATGGCTGGTATAAGGGGTGTGGCTACCATAGTGGGCGGAGCCATAGCTGGTGACCCTGGCCATAATGAGTACCGGTGCCTTTTTTTCCTACAAAAAAAAGCACTGCTTAAACCAGTGTCACGTAAGAACAATAATAATGCTAAAAAACATAAAATTAACTATAATCAGATTGTCATATAAATCTGAAACATAGTCTGTTATTGAAATGGACATGGGAAGTCGTCCAACACTGTATGGCTGTTCTTATGTGTTTGTATTTTAATTAATACAAACTAAACAACCTTGAAACGTAGATATACTTTTTTTTGTAATGGGTACGGGCGGGGATTGGGGAGATTCGAGCGTAGACGGGTGAAATTTCTGTTCCCCTGCAACTCTGTAGTTTGAAGAAGAAGCAAAACCCTGGCAGCCCTCAGGTTCTTCGATGTTTTTATCCTGATTCCCCACCAGAAAATGTCATCCTTCAGCCTCCCCACACTTTACCCTTGGTAACAACCAATCTCTGCCACTTCGCAGAACAGCAGATTTTTCTGCTTATACCTAAGTAGAGAGGCTCAGTTGCGGCTCCTTTATCACTTTGCAGTACGAAACGGTATAATCCGACGTTAAATCATAGCCGAAGGCACACTCAATAGCATAGCCTTCCACGCTTGTTTCTGGGGCTTGTAGTCCTTCCTACCGCCCTACTAGCGCCATCGACGGGGGCTAAACTACAACTTCCAGCGTGCAGAGCACCGGAAGCGCTATCGGTGATTGGGTCTGAGTCAATACCACAACTCCCTGCATGCATAGCGCGGGTGCACAGTGGCTGTATACAATGGCCGAAGTTGGGTCTTCTGCGAGGAGGTCTGAGGATGATAGGGACGAGGTTCCGGAGTATGAGGTGAAAGAGCAAAACAGCAAAGTGTTGCATGTGGAGGCGGTGGGGAGGCTGTGGCGGGCCAGACTGTCAGCCCGGGACTTTTCCCTGCAGGAGAATGAAGAGCCCGAGTCGGATTTGGCAGCTGTGGCCCAAGACCTTGGCTGTACGCTGGACACCGCAGCTGAACTGAAGCAGGTGTGCAGGTAATTCTGCCCTAGAGATGAGGGAAGGGGAATTCTGACACGTTATGTTATATTAAGAGCTTAGCTTCCATCCTTTGTAACAGGTCTTTCATGCTGTAAACCATAGGCAGCAGAATATGGTAGGCCACTGGGATACCATGGCCTGTCCAATATTTGCCAAACGGCATCAGCAGCTAGCAAGCTTGGTGGTGGTCTACAGAATAGTCGGGGATGGTGCATTTTTTTGGAATCTCTGGCCCAAATGGCCCATTATCAATTTCAGTGCATTTATTTTTCTTTATTCACATGCCAAGTTTCATCCCATTCTGTTACTTTTTCTTTTCTACAGAAGCTAGAACTAATTCTCACATAGAAATGTATTGCAGTGGTATACCAAGGGTGGGGTGGTGAGTGCATTCGGTCCCAGTTGAGCAGTTGTGGAGCCACAGTCTATGTGTGCAGAGCTGACAGCCACACACATGTAGACTGCCGCTCTGCGACTGCTTAATGCATCCCCTTACTGCTTGAGGGAGGGAGGAGGTGCAGCACCCTAGGTACCAACTAAGCTAGGTACACCACTGGTGTATTGGCTTATTTTTGATGGGGCTTATATATCTAATTTGGCCTATTTTACACATTTCAAACGTTTGTCTTTTTACCAGGTTTTCCCTCATGCCAAGTTATTGTGGCCTCATATGGACATTTTCAACCCTTGTGTATAATTCTTTCCAACTTGCATCGCCCCCTCCCCTCCCATTTCATCATGGTGTGAGTGAGCCCGCCCTGCATACTTCTATATAACTAACAGCAGAGACTTTAGGTAGCAGTTCTCACAGGAAAGGAGGAGGTGATCTGGAAGAAATGTTTGTGCTGTAGAATTGAAGTTTTGCATGTGGGGGGGGGGGGGGGGGGTGGAAGAGAAATGAACTATTTAAAAAATGCCTCTGTACATTTTCACTGTGACATAGCAATTTTTTATTATTGTTTGTTGCATTTGTATCCCACATTTTCCCACCTATTTGCAGGCTCAATGTGGCTTACATTTTGCCGTAATGGCGATCGCCATTTCCAGAATGAGAAATACAAAGTGGTATTGCATTAAAGTTCGTAAGTGACAAAGTAGATTGTCCAACAGTGATTTTTGCACTAGACGAACGTCCAGGTCTAAAAAGGACATTTTTATCAAGAACAGTTTGTCAGGTCCAAGACAAGTTACAAAAAGTTGCGTTGATTGAGCAGCTGACCACTGGAAGGATTAAGGCATGACTCCTCCCTCTCCCCTGAAAGGGAAACCAGAAAGGAAAACCAGGCTTTGTCAGTGGACTGTAGTAAACTAAGGGATGCAGGTTCAAGTCCCACTGTAACTCAATTTTTGTTTTCTGGGGCTTCCTCCAGGAACAGAGCAATACTTGCTGTATTTAAAGATATGATACCTGCAACCCTGAAGGCTATTGAAGTATGGTGCCTTTAGGTACAGTAGGTATTTTTCTGTTCCTGGAGGAATCGCATTTACAACTGCCCTGTCGTCCTGCAAATCTCCATCCCTTTCCATATCGGTGATGTACTTCATTTTAAGTTAATCAGAGATATATTTATTTTCTTTACCTGCTGTGAAACTTGGAATTAATTGTTTTGCTTTCTTATTGCTTGTTATGTGTACTACCAACTTAATATCTCTTGTCATGGGTAGGGACAAATTATATTGGGAAGATTGTGGGATCCCTATCAGATGTGCTCAGGACTCATGAGATTAGGACTGACAACTGTCTGGCTTTTTATGGGTTATATTGATTTTTACATTCATGTCCGGTAGCTAGAATGATTACTAATATATATTTTTCTGAGTTTAAAAACTCCCAATTATTCTGCCTATAGGAGTGAGCTTGCCTCCTATATGTTTCTAGAGTAAATGGTACCAGAGGTTAAGTGGGATCCAGTCAGCAGGAAGGCTGTGTGGACGAAGCACAGCAAGGTAGTGTAGTCACATAAAAAGGAGGTGGTAAGCCCTATGCTGTAGTAGAAAAGAAGTTTCTGCATATAGTGGGAGATAGAAGAGAAATTAAGCCCCTCCCCTCCCCCCATGGAAAAAAGGAATTCCAACATCTGCAGTATACAAACACTGATTCACAATAACATAATTACAGAATTGTACCTTTCAAACAGTCCTCCTCTCTCATCTCTCCCGTTCCCAGCTCTCAGAGAACCAACAGATTACATAAATGCAGGTGTACACTGACACACAAACACATATCAGACATAGCAGTCCTGTAAAGATCAACATGCAGATAAGTTGGAGAGAATTCCATTAGCCTCACTTTGTGTGCTAGCCCCATGTGTTATACTTTTACATTCTTCTAATCCATTTAACATTACGCAACTTGATGCAGCACAGTCCAAGGATGCCAACATCATATGGAGGCCTATTACCAAATTATATCAACCTTAGCACTCAAATGGTGGTTTTCCTTACAGAAGTTTTCTTCCAGGACTTGTGTTCAGATAGGACCAGTAGAAAATGTTTGTTTCTCACTGATAACTTTGCAAAAAAGATATACATCTATAGAGGCGTAATTATGCCTTTTTTTTAATGAAAATTGTAATGTAAACAAGTTTTCAAGTGCCAGTAAAAAAAAAACAAACAAACCCTAAATAATGAGCTGCTTTGCACATTTTTTCATAGCAGTAACTCGGTATTAATGAATTAATATAGAAGCATTCACATAGTGGATGCTGCATAAAAGTTTGTACAATTGATCAATCCTTAAATCTAATACTTAGGCCCAGTGCACATTTACAAGTATCTAAAAATGCTAGTGTTGCTTTGCATTTTGCGTGATGATGTGCATATGTACACGCATGGCAGGCCTAAAAGTGCAAAGCTTGAATGTTGGCCTCTTGCAGTTTCTCAGGTGTTTTTCTGCTTTTATAGAGATTTCAGAACAGTGTTAATATGTGTCCCAGCTTGAGGCCCATCCACTGGAATAGTGGTGGGCCGATTTTCATAGCTTAAACTGCTGAAAAGCACTGACTAGGCCTGAAAATCTGATGATGGCCTTGTTGCTGAGCACCTGCAGTAGCAGGACTGCTTGATAAGCCTTATTAGAATTTAGTGTGACATTCAAAAGCAGTGCAAAAGCCAAGATCAAGGAATTGATGGCAAAAATCCTAAAAAGTTTGGTTCAGAAAATGGAGTCTGCTGCAGTTAAAATGGCTCCCAGTATCACAAGATATAACTGATCTCTCCATATTAGGAGAGATGTTTACAAGACAGGAAACTGTCGTTATTACGAAATTTCAGGGGGGGGGGAAGAGGGAGCAGGTGGGCACCTGACCTGCGGTTAAGTATGATTCACAGATGAAAAAAAAGTCTCTCTCCATTGAATTGTATGGACTGCAAAAAGTATATAAGAAATGTAAATCAGAGTTGAAATCGGAGTCCTTCCCCGACGCCAGTCAGAGGGCGAAGCTACGGTCGGTCGAACCCAGAATCTGACTGATGTGTGTACCAGCTTGAAGTTTCAATTGGTGAGAATAAAGACTATTTCTATCACTAAACTTCTCCAGCCTGAGTTTCAATCTTTTGATTGTCTATCTGCTTCTTTGAACTGTCTCACACAAATAATATACACACAAGTAAATTATCTTTCACTTATATATATATTATGTGGGAGAATAAATGGCCACAGATTCACCTAGATCCCAGAAGCCAGAAAGCCGAGGTCCTGGGAGTTAGATTTGAACTGCGCCTTCTGCCACCCCCTCTACGCCTCCGTGCCAAAGTGCGGTCCTCAGAGACCCGCACCTCACTCCCATGGGAATGGGTTGTTTGGATGCATAGAATCCTCATGGGAATGGGCAGACAGGAGGTATAGAGGGGGACATTAAAAACAACAGCCTTTGATTAAAGATGATGCTCTTTAAGGTCAGTCCAAAACAAAAGAGAACAAACCAACCCTAAGTAAATAATCCAAGCAAAAAAAGTAGGGATGGACGAATGGTCTTTCGAGGACACACTTGAAAGTAGATGAAATAATATCTTTATTGGTGGTATCAACTGTATCAGGATTGTACAGTATCAGATAGTCAAGAGACTCGACATGGGCCCATGTTTCAGCGCCACCGCGCCTGCATCAGGAGTCACAGTCTTATGAGAATCCTACTTTGGTGATGGATGCCAAAAACGGCACCAAATTGCAGCAACGAATATGTAGATACTAGCAGTCCCCGCTGCCGTTGCTCAGCGATAGGTTAGTACTTTGTAATTGAGAAAAGCAGAGCTACCAATTCACATGTATTTGGTGTGCGACACATGCTTTCAGCCCCCAGCTGACACGCCAAAGCAGCCTCTTCACACGCATTGAGAGGAGGAGACTCTGGCATGTCGTCGGGCAGCAAGATTCCCCAATTGGTGCTCCTGTTGCCGGCTCTGCGGTTTAAAATTGTGACTGTGAACTTTTGCGAGACTACTGCAAGAGTTCGCAGCTGCCATTTTTAACATCAGAGCTAGCACAGGCAGCAGCAATTGGGGATCGCTGCTGCCCGAGAGTACCCTAGACCACCAGGACATTATGATGGGGGAGGGCAAGGAGTGAGTCATCGGTGCTGCATCGGGGGAGGGGAGGGGGACAATGAATGAGAGGCCGATGCTGCATCAGGTGGGAGGGAGCAAGGAGTGAGAGGTCAGTGCTGCATTGGGTGGGCAAGGAGGTATTGCATGGGGAGGGCAAGAAGGGAGGGAGGGAGGTACTGGGCAGGTAGGGAAGAGAGATCCAGGGAGGGGATGAGGAAGAAAGACTGCATAGAGAGTGAAAGAGTTGCTGAACTTGGGGGGGGGGGGAGGGCAAGGAAAGAGAGGTACCAGGATCTGTGGGTAGTGAAAGAAGAGGGAGAGGTGCTGGTCCTGGCCCTGCAAATGGGAGAGCAGTGAGGGAAGAGAAGAACACTTTTTGGACCCCTGGGGGGCAGATAGGAAGAGAGGGAGATATGCTGGCCAAGAGAGAGAAACGGGAGGGAAGAGAGAGAGGCTGGCACATGGGGGTGTACAGAATAGGGACAGAGAGGGGAGACACTCAACATGCAGGAAGACGGGTGATGCTGGGTCAGATAGGGATGCAGTGAGAAGATGGATGGTGGACATGGAGAGAAAAAAAAAAATACCAAATGGACAAGGAGACTCTGGCAAGACAGTTGAGAGAAGAAAGCAGAAACCAGAGACAATGACCAACATAATAAGAAAAATGAAATGACCAGACAACAAAGGTAGAAAAAATAATTTTATTTTCTATTTATTGATTGGAAAATGTCAGTTTTTGGACTGCACATCTGCCAGGACATAGTTTTAGATATGGCTGGGTCTCACGTTTGGCCTTCAATCTCCAGCATTGTGGTGGTAAATCTCCAGCACTGGGATGGGACAGCCTTGGCATCTCTGTCAAAGCAAGGTTTATTTGTGTGTAATAACACTGTATAAGTATATTCTGTGGGGTGAGTGTCAGTGGGAGTGTGTAGTTCTGGGGTGTGTGAGAAACGGTGACATTGAGTTTAATACTCCCTTAAATCAGAAAATGTGGCAACTGGATCCCTACCTAGCACTATCTTTTCTGATCAATTTGTTTAGGTTTGGCTTTCACCGTTTTCCTGTCAAAACACAGCCTTCTTTTCAAGGGCATATTGAAACCAAAACCAGCCTGACCCCAATACTTTCTCTCTAACGTTCCCAGCAGTCTCTGCACCCCACCCCCCCCATACTGAAATTGTTATGGAAAAGGGTATTAGAGAGGGACAACTGTACAGCTGCTGTCCGTGTTTCTCTAAGCCCTCACCCTATCCTAAGCAGTTTGTCGCTTAGTAACAGCAAGAAAGAACTTTCCGACCTACAGCCTATTCAATTAATGGATGGAACTGAATCACTTCAAACCACACAATAACCTCGGCAATAGCGAGTACAGTCTGCGTGCTGAGTTTGGTGGCCATACCTCTTCAGGGGCCACCAAAGAAACGGACAAACAAATACATGCGTCTGCTTTATATATTTATATATATATATATATATATATATATATATATATATATATACACATAGAGAGAGAGAGAGAGAGAGAGAGAGAGAAAAGAGTTATGGTAGTCTACCAGACATTTTACTATATATATGTGTTCTATGTTTTCGCTCTTTAAGGTTACCTATGCATATCATTTAATGACTGTATATGAACTGGATTAAGCTGCTTTTTGTGATTTTTGGAAGCTAAGTGATGTGCTAGTTCTGTACTAAGGAACTTGGAGACCAAAAGAATAACTTGGGTTTCTCTCATAGTCTGATCAGAACCACATCTCGTAACCACCTTTCATAAGAGGAACAGAAGCCTAGGACATGTTGCTATTCTGTGTAATTGCAGTTTACTTGGCCTGGCAGGTGCTCTTCTAGAAGTACAGGCTTGCAATTAAGAGTAATAGGAAGTCAGGATTTAGCCCTAGTGCTGTACTCATATTACACATAGATTTTGAGTCCAAGAGAGGTTCAGGAATAGTTTTTACTTCCAGCAGCAGTGGTGGTGTAGAAAATAGAAAATGCTGACTTAAAATTTGGCATCTTGATGAAGGCCCACTGCTGCTATTTTTTTTGCCATTCTGTTGATTTATAAAGTGTGAACTGTGAAAGGTCACACAAGCTGTAAGATATTTATATACAGTCAGTGTTGTAATTGCCAATTCGGAAGTTCAAACATTTTACATGGCACTAACATCTATCTTGCTAGCCATAGACACCTCTGGATATATTCTGTATTATATGCAGTAACTGTTGGATTCTTCTACACTGAGTCAGAACTTGAATTCCTTGAGGTTAATATCTCAGAGGAGCACTCTTAATTGACAACTACAAAGGTTGAATGATGTGGCACTAGCTTGTTTGACATCTGATGATATTTTGTGATGTCTGCCATGGCTGATCATACAGACTTTGTTTGCATTACTGTGGAAAAGGTAGAAGGTTGATAGGTATGCAGACAGATGAGCATTGAAAGGAAATGCGGCAGTAGGATCCCATAATCTACATGAGGAGTAACCTAGTAGTTACAGCAGTGGGCTGAGAACCGGGGAAGCCAGACTTAAATCCCACTGATGTTCCTTGTGACCTTAGGCGAGCCACTTAACCCTCCATTTCCTCAGTTGGAAACTTGGCTTATAAGATTCCAGGGACAGGGAAATATATACGTTACCAGCAGAATGTAACATGCCTTGACTGTTACTGAGAAGACATGAACTGAATTCAAATGAATTTCAGATTATATTGCTTCTGCATCTGTGGTTTACTGCAAGCGCTGGAGGATGGAGGTCGCAGCGAGAGACATTCAGCAGAGGTAGAGAAAGAAGGCTGCAGATGTCTTTGAGCCAGGTCAGACATCATAGCACTAAGGCAGCTGGGCTCAGAACTGACTTCAACAGCTGCTGCAAGGTCAGGAAAGTATAAATGTCCAGGCAGAGAGCAGCAGGTCTATGAGTGACCAGGTGTTCAAGGTCATGGTTGACATAACACATCAATAAGAAATTTTACAGAAAAAAATAAAAAAAAAACAAGAAGTCGAGGACCTTGCTGCACTTGTTGGCCGGAATTCTGCTCCGGAATGGTGGCTCAGGGGAAAGGCTGCAGCTCTGTATATGAGCATCTGATTTGCTTGCAAAAGGTCCCAGCTTCATTCCCCAGCATCAGTTCTGGTAGGGCCAAAAAAAGAATCTTGTCAGGACTTTTTAAGAAGTGCGGTCAGTCAGTTGTATCTCTATTCATTTTTCTCTTCCCTTGTCTGAGCAGACAGGTGCAGGAGATGAGACCTATTGGAGGGAGGTTCAAAACCCAATCCTTCTCTCCCTAGGGAATTTTTTTCTGCTATTATTGTCTGATTCTTCTCTTAACAAGGTTCTCACTACATCACTGACCCATGTGGGACTTGCTGGAAAGTGCAGCGACTGGGCTCGATGTATAAAGCTTACTGTGTTTGCAACATTTACTTTAGACCGGTAGTAGCCAGTCTAAAGCAAACATTATTTAGCGTCTAATGCACAAAGGGGTTCTGTGTCCCTTTTATCGTGCACCGTAGCAGCTACTGATAACCCTATGCAAGTATATTACAACAAGCTTGTTAGTATTAAAATGAGCATTCCAAGTGATGCACAGACATTTCCGTTCCCTGATGGGGAGATGCACTAAATTTACCAGGCCAGCAGTATGCTTTCGTCACTAGTTCCAGCCAGTTTAGCAAGCCCATTATTCTATGGGGAAATGCACAAAGATTTGCGGCAGCATACACCAGGAATCGCATGCTGATGTATTTAAATAAACTGTTATGTGCTCAAATAGCATTGAGGGATGCACAACAAGGCCCACCTACCTTTAGCAGTAGAAATTTAACAAGAGGTCTGGAGCAGCCATAGATACTCAGCAGTCTGCTGGTCTCTGAAATGTCCCTGGAGCTGTTGGTATGCAATGGAGCTGTATGATTGGGGGCTGTAGCAGCAGGATCGGGAGCCAAGCCACTTGAGTTGCATAGTCCTGGAACTCCAGGGTTTTACTTGCTGGCTGTTCTGCCTTGAGCTTTGCACTTTTCATATGAGTCTCTGGCATACGGGCCCCCCAGGAGGAGGTCAGCAATAGATCGGGGACAAGCTCTTGTCCCTGCCGTGCAGGCACAAGTGCAGATGGAGAGGGAATTGGGGAGATCCCACTGCTGCCATTGTGGAGAGCCGGCCTGGTACTGTTGAGTCAACATGGTCTTGAGCAGGTCAGGGCACTTCAGCTCAAGCATAAGTACATAATGCCACACTGGGAAAAGACCAAGGGTCCATCGAGCCCAGCATCCTGTCCACGACAGCGGCCAATCCAGGCCAAGGGCACCTAGCAAGCTTCCCAACCGTACAGATATTCTATACATGTTATTCACGGAATTGTGGATTTTTCCCAAGTCCATTTAGTAGCGGTTATGGACTTGTCCTTTAGGAAACTGTCTAACTCCCTTTTAAACTCTGCCAGGCTAACCGCCTCAACCACGTTCTCTGGCAACGAATTCCAGAGTTTAATTACGCGTTGGGTGACGAAATATTTTCTCAGATTTATTTTAAATTTACTACACTGTAGTTTCATCGCATGCCCCCTAGTCATAGTATTTTTGGAAAGCGTGAACAGACGCTTCACATCCACCTGTTCCACTCCACTCATTATTTTATATACCTCTATCATGTCTCCCCTCAGCCGTCTCTTCTCCAAGCTGAAAAACCCTAGCCTCCTTAGTCTTTCATCATATGGAAGTCGTCCCATCCCCGCTATCATTTTAGTCGCCCTTCGCTGCACCTTTTCCAATTCCACTATATCTTTCTTGAGATGCGGCGACCAGAATTGAACACAATACTCAAGGTGCGGTCGCACCATGAAGCGATATAATGGCATTATAACATCCTCACACCTGTTTTCCATACCTTTCCTAATAATACCCAGCATTCTATTCACTTTCCGAGCTGCAGCAGCACACTGAGCAGAAGGTTTCAGTGTATTATCGACGACGACACTACCCAGATCTCTTTCTTGGTCCGTAACTCCTAACGTGGAACCTTGCATGACGTAGCTATAATTCGGGTTATTTTTTCCCATATGCATCACCTTGCACTTGCTCACATTAAACGTCATCTGCCATTTAGCTGCCCAGTCTCCCAGTCTCGTAAGATCCTTCTGTAATTTTTCACAATCCTGTCGCGAGTTAATGACTTTGAATAACTTTGAGGCATATTTTCAAAGCACTTAGCCTTCCAAAGTTCCATAGGTTTCTATGGAACTTTGGAGGGCTAAGTGCTTTGAAAATATGCCTCTTTGTGTCATCAGCAAATTTAATTACCTCGCTAGTTACTCCCATCTCTAAATCATTTATAAATATATTAAAAAGAAGTGGTCCTAGCACAGACCCCTGAGGAACCCCACTAACTACCCTTCTCCATTGAATACTGCCCATTTAACCCCACTCTCTGTTTCCTATCCTTCAAACCAGTTTTTAATCTACAATAGGACTTTTCCTCCTATCCCATGACCCTCCAATTTCCTCTGTAGCCTTTCATGAGGTACCTTGTCAAACGCCTTTTGAAAATCCAGATACACAATATCAACCAGCTCCCCTTTGTCCACATGTTTGTTTACTCCTTCAAAGAATTGAAGTAAATTGGTCAGGCAAGATTTCCCCACACAAAAGCCATGCTGACTTGGTCTCAGTAATCCATGTCCTCGGATGTGCTCTGTAATTTTGTTTTTAATAATAGCCTCTACCATTTTCCCCGTCACCGACGTCAGACTCACCAGTCTATAATTTCCCGGATCTCCCCTGGAACCTTTTTAAAAAATGGGCGTTACATTGGCCACCCTCCAATCTTCCGGTACCATGCTCGATTTAAGGATAAATTGCATATCACTAGCAGCAGCTCCGCAAGCTCATTTTTCAGTTCTATCAGTACTCTAGGATGAATACCATCCGGTTCAGGAGATTTGCTACTCTTCAGTTTGCTGAACTGCCCCATTACGTCCTCCAGGTTTACCGTGAAGTCAGAAAGTTTCTCCGACTCGTCCGCTTGAAATATCATTTCCAACACCAGTATCCCACCCAAATCTTCCTCGGTGAAGACTGAAGCAAATAATTCATTCAATCTCTCCACTACGTCTTTGTCTTCCTTGATCGCCCCTTTTACCCCTCGGTCATCCAGCGGCCCAACTGATTCTTTTGCCGGCTTCCTGCTTTTAATATACTGAAAACATTTTTTACTTTGCTTTTTTGCCTCTAATGCTATCTTTTTTTGTTCGTAATCCCTCTTGGCCTTCTTTATCTGCACCTTGCATTTGCTTTGACACTCCTTATGCTGCTTTTTGTTATTTTCAGACGGTTCCTTCTTCCATTTTCTGAAGGCATTTCTTTTAGCCCTAATAGCTTCCTTCACCTCACTTTTCATCCAGGCCGGCTGTCTTTTGGAGTTTGGCCTGGGCCTCCAGGATGGTATTTTTGAACAGCGTCCATGCCTGTTGTACAGTTTTTACCCTCTCAGTTGTCCCCCTAAGTTTTTTTTTTTTTTCCACTGTTCTTCTCATTTTATCATAGTCTCCTTTTTTTAAAATTAAACGCTAATGTATTTGACTTCCTGTGTATAGTTACTTCAAGGTTGATATCAAAACTGATCATATTATGATCACTGTTATCAAGCGGCCCCAGTACCATAACGTCCCTCACGAGATCATGCGCTCCACTAAGGACCAAGTCTAGAATTTTTCCTTCTCTCGTCGGCTCCTGCACCAGCTGCTCCATAAAGCTGTCCTTGATTTCATCAAGGAATTGTACCTCTAGCGTGTCCCGATGTTACATTTACCCAGTCTATATTTGGATAATTGAAGTCACCCATTATTATCACATTGCCCATTTTGTTTGCGTCTCTGATTTCTTTTATCATTTCTGCGTCTACCTACTCATCCTGGCGAGGTGGACGGTAGTACACTCCTTTCACCGTCCTTTTCCCTTTTATACATGGAGGGCAGTGCTTTATTTGGGGAGAAGAGCTGAGAAGCAGCCCTGCTGGAAAAGCCAAGTATTGTTTGCAAATGAAAGTGTTTGCAGGTGCATCTAGATCTGTGCTAAACTTCTCTCCCAGCAAAAGCATTGTGTGTATGAAAGCCATTTATGGCATACAGAGTACCAACTGACTGTGCATGCTCTGGAGCTTTCCCCTACTGAGCAGCATGGTAAAAGTTTGTGCTACTCATTTGCATGCTTTTTAATTAGTGAATCACCCTCTATTTCCACCTTGGTAATTTTTACCAGGATGGAAATAGCGGGTGATTCTTTCCGGGGACATTATTGCATTGGCCCTTGAATGCCTATCTTTAACGTGCAAAATTTTTCGGCGGGTCTAAAGTTGTCATTGAATGAGGACAACTTGTGGAGCAGTTTTCTGGATTGTGTAGAGTACTTGTGGTAAATTGCCCAGCCCTTGGCAGGTAAGGGCTAGCAAATGTAAACACCACCCCCTTTTAAAAAGAACAACATTTCAACTGAGTTAACGATTCACAGACAAAGCATTTTCTTTGTAAACTTACCTCTGCCCCAAATTCTTAAGTTATCACAACTGTTTTTCAATAGTCTTCTAAATGAAACAAGATTTTATACCTTAAACACGCACATCTGTTTTAGCTAGTTATGTGTGTGCCGTAGGAGTGGAAAGTCGAGCTTTGAAGTGCATGCACAGAACATTAGGGCTTACCGAGGGACTGTTCTACACATGTGCTAGGCGCTTTTCCTACCGAGCCACTTACAGATTTTCCATGTATCTCATTTGCATGCGATTTCCTTTGAAAATCGGTCGCTGTTTCAAAATTGCTAAGTTCAGCCTCTGATATAAACGTGCACAGTGTTTAATGGCAACTTTTGTGCGTAGGTCCTCTCTGTGTAGTCCTGGCATAGACTTGCCAAGTTCAACAGTGCACTGCTTACTTTCTGGACGGAGGGGGGGGGGGGGGGGGGCTGGTGTGTTAGATTTAAGTTGAGCTGCATTATGGTGCTGATAAATTAAGTCTTCAGATAACTCTTAAGCCTGTGTAAGAGGATTGCAGCTCGCATAAACCTTCCTTGCTTCAGGAATAATCTCCTTTTCAATATGGGTGTTTTTTTTATTCTGTTTATTGTCATGGAATTTGGTACCACATTTTATATATTCTGAGCCTTATTTTACGTACTTATTGGGATTTCTTAACCACATTTATAAATATATTTGTATTGTACTCTGAGGCTTTCAGATTAAAGGAGGGGGAAGAGGGGTCAAAAGACATTGGAAAGCATATCTTGTTAACTTTTCATTTCAGCTTGCTTTTGTATTTCCCACTGCTTGTCCTGTAAGTCAGTTGCTTGAGTGACTTAACCATGTCTATTATGCCAGCATGCTGCAGCCTTTCAGATACGCTTGGCCGGTGCTATTATTACAGTGGCTTGACAGTGTGACCCACTTTAAACTGTAAGGGGGTCATCAAAGCAGGGTGGAAGTCCTGAAAAGCTAAGAATGCTTATGTTGGGACTTTTTTCTTAAAAAAAAAATTCTTATTTTGTTTAGTCACTGTAATAAGGGTTTACCAGCAAGTTAAACACAGCAGTAAGATATCTATCTATCTATCTATCTATCTATCTATCTATCTATCTATCTATCTATCTATCTATCTATCTATCTATGTTAAAATCTTTATTGGGTTATTGAACAAATCGAATACAATTCAAATTGTTAAGGTATCAAAGTGCCACAACATATACACCTGTGTAGAAAACCTATTCAAATTCTCAAAAATCTTCCCTCCCTCTTACAGTAATAAGCGGAAAAGCATTGCTGCTTAATTTAATATTCTACTACAGGCTGCAGGTTGTAAAGTGGCCCAGAATCTCTCCCATTGCCTTTGAAAGCGCTGTCCTGTAACTGAAGATATGTCAGTAATGTCTCTGCGTTCCACTGTGAGGAGTGTAATCATTTGTGATCTCTAGATGGAAAGCGAAGGGGGTGAGGACTCCCGCCATTGTAGGAGTGTGGCCTTTTTGGCAATCAGAACCAAACGTCGTAAGAATCCAAGCATACCAGGGGGCCATGGAGAAGTAGGTTGTAGTCTTCAAATAACAGTGGACTCAAAATGAACTGACATTCCCATTGAGAATCTGCAAGACGCATGCACAAAAGCGCTTGATTGCTGGGCATGACTAGAATATATGGCCCAGTGTCGCAGGGGTTCTCTGACACTTTGGACAAGCTGCTGTTGCTGCAAAAGTAGCATGATGGGCTCTGTGAGGACAAATTTATATTGTAATTCCCACAAGCAAGTATTACAAGTGACTGTATCAACTGATGGCAATGCTGAATACGTGCTATGGTAATAGTTACAGAGAAATTGTGAGTCCATTATTTCGCCACTTTGGTGTAATCCAAGTCTTCAGTTGAATATTGCAAGTATTCGTGGAAGGGCAAGCAATATTTAGTATGTATCTCCACAAAAGATTGTAAATGGCCATCCTCCGTTAGAAGTTGTCAAATACTGGATTCCAAGGGAATCTTAACAAACAAATACTCTTGAATCCATACCTGGTGGGAGATCCAGGTTATGGCGTATTGCAATGAGTGGAGTCACAGAAGGAGAAAAGTGATGACGTTTGCAAAGCCAGCACCATTCAGCCCTTGCCGAACTCAGAAACACATTTTGTTGAAGGAGCACTGGAGGTCGTCCTTGGATAGTATGAAGGTGCCAGCTAAAATGAATCTTAAAAGAGGTTAGGTTCCAAAAGCAGTCACAGAAAAATCATTCCACCCTCTAAATCAATCATTAATATGTCTCATAACACAGGCAATAGTAAGATTTCTAATGTTCATAAGACCCTGTCCCCCATGCAATTTAGGTTTTTCTAAAATATCAATTGGTATACATGCCTTCTTACCCTGTTACAAAAATGCCTGCAGACGTCTATGAAGGGCGTGCTCATCCTGAGTCTTTAAATATAAAGGGAGCATTTGAAAAAGGTATAGCCACTGGGGAGCCAAAAATCATATTAAACAAAGCTATTAGCCCCAAAAGGGAAATAGAAAAAGTGCGCCAAAGTCCCAGTGTACGTTGCAAAGAAGCCAGCAGTGGCTGAACATTAATAACATACAAGTGGGATAGATTGGCAGGGATGATGACCCCTAAATATTTAATGTTAGATTCTGCCCAACTAAAAGGAAAGGATCCTTTCCATGCAAGATGAAGCTCTGGGGATAAGGGAAGTGCCTGCGACTTGAGCATATTTAATTTGAAACCAGATAGGCGACCATATTGGGCAATAAGGCGTATTAAAGAAGGTAAAGATCGCTGAGGGTCTGTAAGTGTTAAAAGAATATCATCCGCAAAGGCCATTACTTTTAGCATGTGTGACTGAATAGACACACCCTTTAACTCCTCAGACCCTCTCAGCACACATAACACAGACTCTAAAATGAGAATGAAAAGTAAAGAAGATAGTGGACACCCCTGACGTGTGCCATGAGAAATGAGCACTCGGGTACTCATAAAGTGCACCCACCACTCTGGCAACCAGCCTGTAAAACCCATGTACGTTAAGGTCTCGGAGAAACAACCAGTGAACTTGGTCAAAGATTCTCTCTGCATCCAAACTAGTCACCAGAAGATGGATCTCTTTCCACTGACAGTAAGAGAGAGCCAAAAGCAACCTATGTACATTGATTACATACCTGAAGCCACCCTGGTGGCCTAGTGGATTCTTCGGGGCAAGAAAGATCTTTCCTGCCCGCTGCCGCTGACCCTCTTGCTGCTGCATCTTCTTTAAAATGGCTGCCAAAGGCGGCCTCACAAGACTTCCGTTTGAAGTCTTGTGAGGCCGCGGCTGTAAGTCTAGTCAGCCATTTTTAAAAAGCTGCCAAGAACAATTTGGATTCAGTGGGTTATAAGTATTTAATATTTTTGAATACTGGTTTTATTTTATTTTTTTGCACCATTAGGTAAGCTCCTGAAAGGAGAATTTACTTAAAGTCTACAGTGTCAGACTACTCCTACCAGTAAATAAATAAAATGTTAGGGAGTCTCAGTGCACAAGCAAATTTGGTTGCATACTGTTTCGGCTTGGAACGATGCCCAGAAATGGAGAGAGCTAACAAACTTTCCCAGAGATAAAAATGCAGTTTATTTACAGCTAGTACTATGCTTTTAAAGCAAATGCAGTATATTTATAGCTAATAATAATACATCACTGAAACACATACCCAAAAGAAGGTACAAAATAGAGCTCTGTGGAACAATACATGGATTCTAAGTGGTGTATAGAAGGTTTAGTTGATTGAATTATGATTGTGGCTCGTGACCTATGGATCGAACAGCTTCCTCACCTGGAAAGAGCATTTGAGAATCAGCTAGTGGACGGAGTAACAGTTGTTGTAGTCATTAAAGGAGGGTGTTTACCTCCTTGGATTTGTGTCTTTGCAGTGAGTGTTTCATACATCTGTGAGTAAGATAGATAAGGAAGGTGCTGTTCCTTTGTCTTCAGTATGACTTTCACATAGAGTGAGTTAACTACTGTAGTCCACTAGAAAAATGGGAAGTAATTCAGATTTATTTCCTCATGGTAGGACAGTGGGTGTTGCACACCGAGTGCAGCTTGAGTGACTATATGAATGGTGATTCTGTCAGTGGTGGATGGCATGAAGAGCCAAAGGACATGGAACAGGCTTTCAAGACAGATGGCTCTAGGGAGTGATATGTAGTGTCATGCCTGAGGCAGGCATGAGATGCAGACCAAACCCTGGATCCACTGCCTATGTCAGATGCAGATGTGAATATAAAATTCAAACATATTTTTTAATGGAAATGTATGAGACGATACTTTTTATTATTATTATGTTAACCTAATACATTTCTTGTGCATCTTTCATATGCACCCTCGTCTTCCAGTTCAAACAAAAAGAGCAGGTCAGAGTGAGAGATGATGTTGCCGTAAAATACTACACAATCGGCCGCCTTTTGTACTGCTCCAGCTCTTTGGAACGCTCTGTCTCTGGTGTTGCATTCAGAGCCTTTCTATTTGAAATTTATCCCAGAAAGTTAACTCCGGCTTGATTTGGACCCTTGGTTCAGACTAGTTGACTTCTAGTGCAGGCTGGAGATCAATCCATCTTTGTCTCCTTACCTCCTTCTCTACTTTCCTGTTCTATCTAAATATTGACATTCCTTCCTTTTCTTAGATTAGCATGTGTACTTAAACTCTGGAATTTGTTGCCAGAGAATGTGGTAAAAGCAGTTAGCTTAGTGGAGTTTAAAAAAGGTTTGGACGGCTTCCTAAAGGAAAAGTCCATAGACCATTATTAAAATGGATTTGGGGAAATTCCACTGCTTATTTCTGGGATAAGCAGCATAAAATGTTTTGTACTTTTTTGGGATCTTGCCAGGTATTTGTGACTTGGATTGGCTACTGTTGGAAACAGGATGCTGGACTTGATGGACCTTGGTCTGTCCCAGTATGGCAGTACTTATGTACCACCATGCAGTATATATCAAGTGATTCTTAAACAATATGTTGAATCATATAAAATATATTACAGCATTTTTATGTGAGAAAGCCTTCCAGCTTCTTTAGCATAGGAACTCACAAACAGTGAAACATAGTTAGGGAATTCCTCCTTTTATACTGCCTTCCCCTATTTTTTACTCTCCCAGTAATATTATTCAGACCATTTATTACACATTTTATGAATTTCATAATCGTGTTTCATTTCTGCATTCCACTTGTAGCTTTATTGCAGAATGTGTACTAATTTTATTGTTCTCCTTCCCTCCATTCTTCTCTCACAAACAAAGCCCCAGTAAGCCACTTGTTCCTTACCCACCTTCTGAGTGAATGGAATGTGAAGTGACACAGGGATGGAGGAGCTGAAAATCTGTTAACCTTCTCTGCTTTCTTTCTCATTTTTCAGTACTGACTCGTTAAAATGCTATGAAGATGATAGTAATGCAGATCCTGATACCATTCCTGAAGACACAAGACTGGTGACTCTGGGGTATGTTGACTTTGTCTTTCACTATGCAGATATCTTCCCTGGGTAATGGCACTGTGGGGTGTACAGACCCCAGCTTCATGCTGGAGGAATTTCCAGGGATAAATTCATGTTCTCAATGTGTATGCTCTCCTGCCTATCCAATCACTGTTATGCTTTCTACTTTTATGTATCATAAAATGTATTTCCTGCTTGTATAAATGTCCTGTGCGACCTTTGAAGATTACGTGCCCATTTTAGGCAGCACTGGGTTGTACTTCTTAAAACCAGAAAGCAACTGTCAACAGTAGTCAGCTACACTACAGAAGCTTCTTCTTAGTTACACTGGAATCAAAATAGCCTGACATTGCAGAAACACTTAAAGGAAAGACTCTTTGAGATTGGCTCAGCAAGCAAAGTCCACAGTGGTGAGTGGGGCCTCTCAGAAAGGAGTACATATCCCCAGCTCCCTTTTAGTAGTTGCTGCTTCCTCTGACCTCGTTCATAAGGAAGGAGATTGAAAGACTGTGGTGAAAGGGAGGAGGTCCTTTAAGTGTGCACTAGCTCAGGCCTGTTGTTGTCCAGCTGAGCCTGGGACCAACGTCAGCAACTTCTTGTACTATAGGGGAGTGTAAAGGTCTGTGTGTGTGTGGGGAGGTATGGGGCATAGGAGCTCTAGAGACAAAATTTGAAGACTTGCACACAATTATCATCTTGTTTTGTTATGTTACTAGATGTCCCTAAACCACAGCACGAGTCTCTTTAGAAATGGTGCATCCTACCTGAAGATAGGGAGAGGAGATACTTCACCATCCAGGTTAAGGGTGGGCTGGAGAACTAGAAAAAACCCCCCATTTTCTTTCCTCTTCGAGCTGCATCCTATAAATTGTTGTTGCAGTCTTAAAAGAGGTCTATCATCGGATAACTCCAGTTGCTGCCTCTTTGTCAGATACACCTCTATAAGAAACATGGTCTTTGTACCTCATGGGGATATACAGCACATTATATAAAGATAAGGAAGACATGCTTTGACATTTTGCATTTCTCTATAGTTTCAATCTCTCTAATAAGGAGAGAGAGAGGGGAAATGCAACAAGGCTATTATGATTGACCAAGAAAACACAGTGCAGAGCTTATTGTCTTGGAGGAGCGGAAATTAACCATAGGATCGTAGAAAATGATGGCCTGTCCATTGGTGCTGTTATTTAAGAGTTTCTTTGGTGGTCTTAAAGCTTACTTTTAAATTGTGCTTTTAAAGATATGTATTATTTACAGTTGCACATTGTTTTATTACCTAGGTACCCAGAGCTTTCTTAGCTTGGGGTTCCTCTAATGTACCTTTTCTGTTTTTAGTTTATTTATTATGTCTTTTATAGGTTGTTTTTAGATATTGAATGATTTTATTTTCATTTACAGTGACCCACTGCCTCTGACGCAACCATTTTTATACTGGCGAAACATGGCCATGTCGGGCATTTTATGTTGACTATCTGGGAGCTTTTAATCTATTAATAAAGACATTATTTTTTACAAGGTCTGCCTCATTGTTGTATCTTCCGTATTGGATTTGGCGGACTAACTGCCTTGTTGTTTTCTGACTTCTAAAGCTGCAGCTGGACAGTGCATCCACTCATCTACCCCCAGAAAGTGAAACTTTAGCCTCTCTCCATTGCCCACCTGCCTCCAGCAGCTGCAGTTTTAATCTCACCCCATTGCTCATCCATCCACTCCTAGCAGCTGCCCCAAAAGCCTCTACATAATCCACCCAGCCACCTTTTAAAGTTTTTTTTTTTTTTTTTTTTAATTGATCCTATCGACAAGGCTGCTGGAGAATCTCCTCCTCCATAACATTGCTCCTCATGGGCTGCTTCTGCTGTTGTTTGCTCTCAGAATCTCCTCCTGATTTAATGGGGCTCCATGTGGGCTGTTTTTCCAGTTTGGACGCTTCCCAACTTTTTCTCTCTCCAGCCCCCTTACCCCTGTGCTGTCTCTATCTTTCTTCTGACACATATACATCCCCATAGCTGTCTTTGTCTCCCCGGCATCCCTTAATATTTCTGAATGACAACCATGCCAAATACTCTCCTGTGGCGCATAAGCCCACCCTGTAGCTGTCTCCCAGTCACCAGCCCCCCATGTCTGAATCCCTCCAGCCTTCTCTCTCCTGTAATTGCACATACCTGTCCAGCTCTTGTACCCCAGCACACAAACAGCTCTTTCTGCTCCTGCTGTATTCCTCCTCTCCCCCCAGGCTCAGGTGCTTGCTTTCTTTCCCTCCACCCCCACCCCTCCTTGACATAGAGACCTAGTGCTCTTTCCTCTCCTCCTCAACCTCCTATGATACACAGATGCCCCAGCCTAGGTATGATCTCAGTGGAAGTAAAGGAGAGGGCTGTGCATCAGGCTTCATATTGACAACAGAAGAGGTGATTGCCTGATATGCAGTCACTCTCCTTTTCTACTGCTATTGCTCAGCAGCAGGCCTTGGGTTGGGGGGGGGGGGTGCATGTATGTGTATGGATGTGCATGTCAGAGGTACTGTGGTAGGAGGGGGAAGCAGAGTGAACTGAAGAGAGTCTGCTGCTGATGCATCCTGCATCTCCTACCAAGCTGTCTGCTGCCAGTGTTCTCTGATGGCAGCATCTAGGTTCCAGATCTGATATTATTAATTTCAAGTCACCATGGAGTACTGGTGTGTAGGGTTTGTCGAACCCTATGCTAAGGTAAACATTTTCTGCCCTACAATGGGTGATATAAGTGCAAAGGTACCTACAATTATATTGGACAGTTTGGAGGAAGCCTCATTAATTATATATTGGGAGGTAAAACTATCAGAAGCACATTGAGATGTGGATCCCAAATTATTAGAGAGTACCTTTAAATCAATTGTATTAAGGGCAGTTCCTCTTGCACCTATCGAGTAATTTAACATTTGTGTCAAAATTGTTTAGCTTGGGGTGCAACTGACTGCATATCTAATCAAGAATTGAGCATATGTTTTTGGTTAGTGACAAACTGAGAGCAATGATATTTGTGAGTAACTAGAAACAATTTAGGAAGTAGATGCCAGGTAAGAAAATGGTATTCCACATCATATAAAACATCATGTAACATAGTAAATGATGGCAGATAAAGATCTGAGCGGTCCATCCAGGCTGCCCAGCAGTCATTATCAAGTCATGATTAAACCAACAACGAATGTGATATACAATACTTGATCATTGTCTCTCTTTGGCATTTCTGGGACATAGAACGTTGAACTCCACCTGGCCTTGTCCTTTAGTTTCCAACTACTGAAGTTGCTGTCAAAGCCCAATTCTTCCTATCCAAATCAGTCGTGTCAATTATGGGACACAGACCATAAAAGTCTGCCCGGCACTGTCCTCACATTTGAAACGACTGGAGTTTGTTGAAGTCCTCTCCAGCCCATCCTAAACCAGATTGCCATATATGAGACCTAGACCATAAAAGCCTACCTAGCACCGACCTTAGTTTTCATAGCCAGAGTTGCCATCTAAAGGGCCACTCGGCATTCAAACACACATGCAGCCATTTTTTGTTTTGTTTTTTAGACCAGTCATTTTCTAACTAGAGATCCTCTGTGTTCATCCCACACCTTTTTGAACTCCGTCACTGGTTTGTTTGTTTTCTCCACCAGGGCATTCCAGGCATAACCACCCTCTTTGTGAAAAAGAATTTCCTGACATTACTCCTAAGTCTGCTACCCTGCAACCTCAATTCATGTCCTCCTAGTTTTATTGTTTTCCCTTCTCTGGAAAATATTTGTTTCTATATTAATACCTTTCAAGCATAGGCGACCGGTATAAGAGGCTTGGGGAGGCTAAGCCTCCCCTGCTGCAGCAGGATGGATCAGCTGTGGAGTCCCGCTGCTCTGGGGGGTTTAAATTGTTGATTTACCTTCATCCTTACAGCAGGAGCTGCAGTGAAAGCCCAGTTGTAGAAATTGGTTTATGGTTTAATTTGTTTACCTTACTGCTGGGAGAGAAGGGGGGGGGGGGGTTGGCTGGAGGTGTCCTGGGTTGCCAGGGAGATATTTAACGAGGATGACTTCCTGACCTGCACTGAGGACAGATAGCAGCAGAATCGGATACTGGGCCAGCATGATCAGAAAAAGTCACCAGACAACAAAGGTAGAAAAGATCATTTTATTTTCATTATAGTGTTTGGAATATGTCCACTTTGAGAATCAGGTGCTCAATATTAAAAGTTTATATTTATTTACTTATTTATGGCATTTTATCCCACATTAAACATGAATTAGGGTGTTGAATATTGTTGACGGTCTGCATTTTCCGTATGGGTGGTATATTGGTGTATTAGGTTCTACCCAGTATAATATTTATGGTACAGTAAGGTTCTGAGTGTGTTTTTGCACAAAGTTGTGCATAGTGTTTTGCAGTTGAGCAATTGTGGTTAGAATATGCTTTGAGCAGCCACTTTATTCTTTGACATATGATACATAACTAATATCTAAATTTAATAAAAGGTATTAATTGTTACTTTTATTTTTATTTATTTTTTGTGTGTGTTAGACAATTATGGATTTAAGCTCCATAATTTTTTAATTTTTTTTTTATTTGCAAAACTTTTATTAATACTTCAGAATAACAAAACTGTGGAGAATAAATCTCCTATAAATTTCTAATACATCAACAATCAAACTATGTCAACAATCATTTTTCCCTCTCCTTTTCTCCCCCCCCACCCCGTCTTCTCCCCTCTCCCCCCCCATCCCGGACCCCCCCTCCACTCGCATTCTGAATCTCTATCTCCTGCTCCCCTTCTTCACCATTCAAAATCCCTACCAAGTGTAACCATTCCTCTGCATTTGGGTTGTATTTTCCCCTGCGTTTATCTGTCAGTTTTTCCATTCCCATAAATATATATAGTTTATCCTTCCAGTCTTGCCTTGTAGGGCCTACCCTCTGTTTCCATTTCAATGCTATAGTTGTTTTAGCTGCAGCCAGGCACATACGTTTAATTCTAGTTTGCCATTTTTCCCTCCCTTATTCCCCTTCCTCCTTTTTTAAACCAGCATGTTTAAAAAGTGAGAAGAAAGCTAGTAGAGCTAAAACAAAATCCTTTAGAATTAGAAAGAAGGATCCAACTGAAAATAATAAGAAACAGCTTAAGGAATGGCAAGTCAAATGCAAAGCGCTAAGGAAAGCAAAGATTGCATTGGAGGCAAAAACCCATTGTAAAAACCTTTTTTAGGTATATTAAAAGCAAGAAGCCGGCAAAAGGATCAGTTGGACCACTAGATGACTGAGGGGTAAAAGGGGCACTCAGAGAAGACAAGGGCATAGCAGAGACATGAAATGAATTTTTTGCTGCAGTCTTCACAAAGGAAGATGTGGGAGAGATACCAGTACCAGAAATGGTATTCATTGCTGATGAATCAGAGAAACTGAAACAAATCTCTGTAAACCTGGAAGATGTCGTGGGGCAATTTGACAAGTTGAAAAGTAGTAAATCACTGGGACCGATAGAATTGAAAAATGAAATTGCAGAACTATTGTTAGTAATATGTAATTTATCTTTAAATCAAGCATGGTACCGGAAGATTGGAGGGTGGCCAGTGGAATGCAGATTTTTAAAAAGGGTTCCAGAGGTGAACCGGGAAATTACAGGCTCATGAGTCTGATATTAGTGCCAGCCAAAATGGTAGAGACTATTATAAAGGATAAAGATACAAAGCATATACATAATCATGGATTAATGAGACAAAGCCAACGAATTCCTCACCAATCTACTACGTTTCTTTGAAGGGGTGAACAAATGTGGATAAAGGTGAGCAGGTCAATAAAGTGTATCTGGATTTTCAAAAGGCCTTTGACAAAGTACCTGTTACGCTCTGTAAACTTCTCTAGGATGGGTCGGTTTCTGTTTCCTAACCCGGCAGCCGTCATCCGGCTTGGAGCAAGAGCAGCAGCCATCTTGTCTAGCTCAGGAGGGGGCAACCATCTTGTCTAAACGAGAACAGGAAGGAACTCCATATCTGGTCGTGGGAGGATCTCCTATGGGGGCTGCCATGTTGGATGCACCTGAGTCTGGTTTGCTCTGATTGCTTCACTATTTAAAGCACTGCCTCCAGGCCTTCTTTGCTTCGGCCTCAATTGTTCTGAGGAGTTGCTGTGGGAGTGCTGTTCACTGACTATTCTTCTGTTCCTGTTTACCTGTGCACCGGACCTTGGCTAGTTTTCTCGTATTACGCTTGTTTGCTGCCTGCCTTGACCCTAGACTGATTTTGACTATTCTTTGCCTGTCGGAGTACTGGTTCTGGACTGTGTCTGTTTCCTGCAACCCCGCTGGTTCCAGAAGTCCTGGTGGCCGCCTGCAGCTGGGAGCTCAACTCCCGGTGAACGGTGGTCGCTTTCCAGGTGAAGCTAGGGGTTGTCTGGCTGCCTGACTGAGTGCAGTAGCACTCCATCTCTGCCGTGCTCTGTCGGGGCACAAGGACTCACTACTACCGGGTCATAACAGTACCTCATGAAAGATTCCAGAGGAAATCGGAAAGTCATGGGATAGGAAGTAGTGTTCTACTGTAGATTAAAAACTGGTTAAAAGATAGAAAACAGTAGGATTAAATGGTCAGTATCCTGAATGGAGAAGGGTAGATGCAGGGGTCTGTGATGGGACTGCTGCTTTTTGCATATTTATAAATGATCTAGATATGGGAATAACTAGTGAGATAATTACATTTGTTGACGACATAAAGTTATTCAAAGTTGTTCAATCACGAGAGGATTGTGAAAAATTACAAGGGATGGGATGACTTCACTACGAGGAAAGGCTGAAGTGGCTAGGGCTCTTCAGTTTGTAGAAAAAATGGCTGAAGGGATATATGATAAAGGTGTATAAAATTAAGAGTGGAGTGGAACGGGTAGACTTGAATCGCTTGTTCCATATCATCAAGCTGATCAATCCATAGACTGGTGGGTTGTGTCCATCTACCAGCAGGTGGAGATAGAGAGCAAACTTTTGCCTCCCTATATGTGGTCATGTGCTGCCGGAAACTCCTCGGTATGTTCTCTATCTCAGCAGGTGGTGGTCACACACAGCAGCAGCTCTGGCTAGGCCTCCAAGCCTAATCCTTAGGTTTTGTTGAGGCCTGGGGTTGAGGGCTCTTTTGAGCAAGTGCAAACCTGGTGGTGCCAGGTCCCTCCTTTTCTCCCCCCTCCCGCTGGCTCCGTTTAAAAAAAAAAAAAAAAAAAAAAAAAAAATTTTAAACGTCTTTAAAGGCGTTTAATTCGACGTTTCTTTAAACGTTCATTGCAGCTACTCACTGGGACACCAGTTCGTTACAGCTCGGAGCGGCAAGCAGGTAATTTTACCTTTTTATAGCGGGCAGGGGGTTCCCCGATTCTTCTCCTCGTGGCATATGGCGTCGGAGGGCGAGGGCGCAAAGGGTCGCTCCCCGGATCGCTGGAGCGCTTCTAGAGGGGATGCGGGGGTTTTACAACCTGATTCGCCCTTGATGGGTGACAGTTTAGTGACCGATGAATGTCCCGGTCGTTCCTCCGGCGTGGCGGTTTTTTCCCGCCATAAACGCCCATCCCCCGCTCCTCGCCTCCGCCATCTTGGCCGGCCACGCGGCTCGGACGGCTTCTTCGTGGGCTGCCCTTGAGGTTGGAGACATTAATGCCATGAACGCCCTTAATTTGGGCGACGGCACAAAGCGGCTAAAGTTAAGCGCCGTTCTTCCCGCGCGGCTCCTTCGCGGAGTTTCGCGCCGGACGCCATTTTGGATGCGCAGCATGTCTCTCCCCCGCTATTGCGAGTGCCGGTTGAGAGTGCGTCTAGGGCTGTTGCCCAGGCTGCGGAAGTGCACTGTCGGGGGGGTTTCTCCCCCGAGTTTGTTTTGCTGCTGCATCAGGCTTTCCTCATGCAAAACGCTGCCCCTGCTCCCTCTTCTGATAAAGAGGTTGAGGTTCCCAGAGGTAAACGCCCTCGGGTTGATTTCCAGGCCTTGGAGGACTTTGTCTCCTCCGATGTAGATGAGGGCAGCGTGTCTGAGGTCTCCCAACGGTCCTTTGCGGATTCCTTGGAGGAGATAGATCCCCGCTCGGATGGAGCGGATGACCCCTCTGCAGCGCGGCTTTTTAGCCCAGAGGATTTGCCCAACCTGTTGTTACAGGCCATGGACACTTTGAAGATTTCCTCTCCGGAGGACGTCTCTCCCTCAGCCCCTGTTGGCTCTGCCATTATGCTGGGGACGTAGCGCCCGCCTAGATCCTTCCACGTGCATGATGCCATGCACACCTTAATTGCGGCTCAATGGGATGTCCCGGAAACGAGCCTTAAAGTGGCTAGGGCTATGTCCCGCCTCTATCCTTTGGCTGTGAGTGAACGTGAGGCCTATTTGTGGCCTACCGTGGATTCTTTAATCACTGCGGTGACTAAGAAAACGGCGTTGCCGGTGGAAGGTGGCACGGCCCTAAAGGACGCCCAAGACAGAAGATTGGAGGCGGCCTTAAGGTCGTCCTTTGAGGCAGCTGCGTTAAGTTTGCAGGCCTCAGTTTGCGGCTCCTATGTGGCCAGGGCGTGCCTGACTATGGTGCAGCGGGCTTCCCCCTCGGATCTTTCCTTGAGGGCTGATTGGCCGGCCCTGGAATCGGGCTTAGCCTATTTGGCAGACTTGCTGTATGATGTCTTGAGAGCCTCAGCTAAGGGCATGGCTCAGACAGTCTCTGCGCGGCGGTGGCTTTGGCTGAAACATTGGTCTGCTGACCACGCCTCTAAATCCCGCCTGGCTAGATTGCCTTTTAAAGGCAAGCTGCTCTTTGGGGTCGAGCTGGACAAAATCGTGACCGATCTCGGCACGTCTAAGGGCAAGAAATTACCAGAGGTCAGGGCTCGGGCTAGTACTCGTCCCGGTACCTCCAGAGGACGGTTGCTGGAAGCCCGTCGGTACCGCCCGGGCAAGTCGGGTTCCTCTGCCCCCTCTTCCTTCAGGAGGAATTTCTCCCCCAAGCAGCATTCCTTTCGCAGAGACCGCCGTCCCGGAGGTGCTCCCTCCGGTCCTCCCCCAGGGTCTCGTACCCAATGACGGGGCCTTGGTCCACGCCCCAGTGCAGATTGGAGGACGTCTGTCCTCGTTTCTGGGCGAGTGGACCACTATAACTTCAGACGCGTGGGTGCTGGAAGTCATCAGAGACGGCTACAAGCTAGAGTTCTGCCAACCCTTAAGAGACGGGTTTGTACTCTCTCCCTGCAAGTCTCCGGTCAAGCTGTGGCAGTGCAGCAGACCTTGGACAACCTGATCCGCCTGGGTGCGGTCGTTCCGGTGCCAAAAAAGCAGATTGGCAAGGGACGTTACTCCATTTACTTTGTGGTTCCAAAGAAAGGAGGTTCTGTCCGGCCTATCCTCGACCTCAAAGGGGTCAATCGGGCCTGGAAAGTGAGGCACTTTCGCATGGAGACTCTACGCTCTGTTATAGCGGCAGTGAAGGCAGGAGAGTTCTTGGCTTCCTTGGACATCAAGGAAGCGTACCTGCATATTCCCATCTGGCCTCCTCTCCAACGCTTTCTGCGTTTTACAGTCCTGAGACGACACTTCCAGTTCAGAGCCCTCCCTTTCGGGTTGGCTACTGCTCCGCGGACCTTTTCCAAAGTAATGGGGGTCATAGCGGCCTTCCTGCTAAAGGAAGGAGTACAAGTCCATCCTTATCTGGACGACTGGTTGATCCGAGCCCCCTCTTATGCAGAGTGCGGCAAAGCTATGGACCGGGTAGTTGCTCTGGTGAGCTCCCTGGGATGGATCATCAACTGGAAGAAGAGCCAGCTGCGCCCGACTCAGTCCCTGGAGTATCTGGGAGTTCGATTCGACACCCAAGTGGGCAGAGTGTTCCTGCCAGACAATCGGATTGTCAAGCTTCAGGCTCAGGTGGACTAGTTCCTAGTAGCCTCTCCTATTCGGGCTTGGGACTACGTGCAGCTGTTGGGCTCTATGACGGCCACGATGGAAGTAGTGCCCTGGGCCAGGGCTCATATGAGACCACTACAGCTATCTCTGCTGCTGCGCTGGACTCCGATGTCGGAGGATTATGCTGTGCGCCTTTCCGTGGACCCAGCAGTGCGCAAGGCGCTGAGCTGGTGGACGCAGACAGACAAGTTGTCTGCAGGATTGCCTCTGGTGACCCCGGAGTGGATTGTCGTCACGACAGACGCCTCTTTGATGGGCTGGGGAGCCCACTGCTTGGGAAGGACAGCGCAGGGGCTCTAGTCTCCTGCAGAGGCAAGTGGTCTATCAACCTCCTGGAACTCAGAGCCATTCGGTTGGTGTTATTGGAGTTCATCCCGGTACTGGTGTTGTAGCCTGTACGGGTCCTGTCGGACAATGCCACGGCTGTGGCCTATATCAACCGCCAGGGAGGTACCAAGAGCGCCCCTCTAGCCAAGGAGGCTATGAGTCTTTGCCAGTGGGCGGAAGCGAACCTGGAGCAGCTTTCAGCGGCCCACATTGCCGGAGTCATGAATGTCAAGGCGGACTTTTTCAGTCGCCATACCTTGGAGCCCGGAGAGTGGCAACTATCTGCTCAGGCGTTCTTGGACATCACGAAGCGCTGGGGCCAGCCGAGCCTAGATCTGATGGCGTCATCGGCCAATTGCCAAGTGCCGCGCTTTTTCAGCAGAGGACGGGACCCTCGATCCCTGGGAGTAGATGCTCTTCTCCAACAGTGGCCGACACAAGAGCTCCTCTATGTGTTCCCGCCCTGGCCCATGTTGGGCAGGGTGCTAGACCGGGTGGCAAAGCATCCCGGCAGGGTAATCCTGGTGGGTCCGGATTGGCCCAGACGTCCCTGGTATGCGGACTTGATCAGGCTCTCAGTCGACGATCCTCTGCGGCTGTCAGTGGAGCAGGGCCTGTTACATCAGGGTCCCGTGGTGATGGAGGATTCCTCTCCCTTTGGTCTTACGGCCTGGCTATTGAGCGGCAGCGTCTGAGGAAGAAGGGCTTCTCAGACAAGGTCATCGCCACTATGCTGAGAGCGAGGAAGCGCTCTACTTCTACTGCTTACGCCAGGGTTTGGCGTATCTTTGCAGCATGGTGTGAAGCAGGCTCACTTTCTCCCTTCACTGCTCCAATTTCTTCAGTGTTGGCGTTCCTGCAAGAAGGTCTGGAGAAAGGCCTGTCGCTCAGTTCCCTTAAAGTCCAGGTAGCGGCTCTGGCTTGCTTCAGGGGCCGCCTGAAGGGTGCTTCCCTGGCTTCGCAGCCAGATGTGGTGCGCTTTCTCAAGGGAGTTAATCACCTGCGCCCTCCTCTGCACTCAGTGGTGCCTGCGTGGAATCTCAATCTGGTGATAAGAGCATTGCAGAAGCCGCCTGTTGAACCCTTGTCGAGGGCATCAAAGACCTGACGTTGAAGGCAGTCTTTTTGGTGGCTATCACTTCAGCCAGAAGAGTTTCCGAGCTCCAGGCGCTCTCATGTCGAGAGCCTTTTCTGCAGTTCACTGAGGCAGGAGTGACTATTCGCACAGTGCCTTCCTTCCTGCCCAAGATTGTTTCTCGCTTCCATGTGAATCAGCAGCTCTGTCTCCCTTCCTTTCGTAGGGAGGACTACCCAGAGGAGTACTCCGCTCTTGAATATCTGGATGTGAGACGAGTCATCATCAGATACTTGGAAGTGACCAATGATTTCCGGAAATCGGATCATCTGTTTGTCCTGTTTGCAGGTCCTCGTAAGGGTCTGCAGGCTGCTAAGCCTACAGTGGCAAGATGGGTCAAGGAAGCCATTGCAGCGGCTTATGTGGCCGCGGGGAAGGTGCCGCCTATCCAGCTGAAGGCTCACTCCACGAGAGCTCAGGCGGCCTCGATGGAAGAGGCCGGATCCGTCTCCTTGGAAGAGATATGCAAGGCGGCAACGGGGCTTCGGCTCATACATTCTCCAAGCATTACCGTTTGACTGTGGCTGCACGGGCGGAGGCCCGGTTTGGAGCTTCAGTGTTGAGGTCAGGGATTTCTATGTCCCGCCCTGGGTGAGTACTGCTTCGGTACATCCCACCAGTCTATGGATTGATCAGCTTGATGATATGGAAGGTAAAATTATGTATAATCATACCTGATAATTTTCTTTCCATTAATCATAGCTGATCAATCCATAGCCCCTCCCAGATATCTGTACTGTTTATATTCTGGTTGAATTTTAGGTTCAAGTTTAGCCTTCAGTTACTTCAGGAGGACTTCGTGTTCAAGTTCTTCTTTCACTGGATTCTTCAAGAGTTGAGACGAGTTTGTGTTACAGTGAGCTGCTGCATTCCTCTCCCCTCCGTTTTACGGGGCTGGATTGAGACATAAATTCTGCCGGCACTCCCTCCCGCTTCGTGCGGCTGTAGGGCAGCTTTGTACCCCTCCCGCTTCGGCGGTGTTAGGGTCAGTCAGCTCCTCCCGCGGTTGCGGTTGCAGGATAAGCCAGATCCCCCCGCATCGGCGGGTGTGGTGTCCCTCCCCCGCTCCGCGGGGATGAGCTGGACGGATTCCCCTCCCCCACTTGTGTGGGGATGAGCTGGGTTAATTCCCCTCCCCCATTTCGGCGGTGGTGAGCTGGGCAGAGTGTCCCTTCGTGGGTGTAATTCTCTAAGTGCTGAGTCCTGCGGATGGAGCTTTGATATCGACATACTGAGGAGTTTCCGGCAGCACATGACCACATATAGGGAGGCAAAAGTTTGCTCTCTATCTCCACCTGCTGGTAGATGGACACAACCCACCAGTCTATGGATTGATCAGCTATGATTAATGGAAAGAAAATTATCAGGTATGATTATACATAATTTTACCTTTTTATTGTTTCCAAAAATACTAGGACTAGGGGGGGAGGGGGCACGATAAGGCTACAAAGTAGCAAATTTAAAACAAATTGAAGAAGATATTTCTTCACTTATCGTGTAATTAAACTCTGGATTTCGTTTCCAGAGAATATGGTAAAAGCAGTTAGCTTAGTGTGGTTTAAAAAAGGTTTTGGTATCTTCCTAAAAGAAAAGTCCGTGAGCCTGGGCTTTGGAAAATTCACTGCTTATTTCTAGAATAAGCAGCATAAAATGTACTGTTTTGGGATCTTGCCATGTACTTGTGACCTGGATTGGCCACTGTTGGAAACAGAATATTGGGCTTGATGGACCTTCAATCTGTCCCAGTATGGCAATGCTTATGTCCTTATATTGCATTTTCTTTTTTTCTCCAGACTCGCAGCATTTCAGTTTCTCTGATTATTTTTTCTCACATTTAGAGCTACTCCTTCACCTTTTCAACTATCTCTATCTTTCCTAAATAGTTTATAGCCCGGTATGTTAGTGTCCCCATTCATGGGCGTCATTGAACCACGTCTCCATGATAGCGACAACATCTAAATCTGCCCCTACCATTAGGGCTTGCAGATCATGAACTTTGTTGCTTAGACTGTGAGCATGTGTGGTCTCCACTTTCCAGCTACATTTTAGTGGCAGTCTCATCTTCTGTAAAGATTTTGTTTAGTCTCACCTACGAAGGTATTGCTAAGAAGTGATTTGCTGAGATTGTTGTTTTCATTGCTTTCTTTAAAGCTGAGAGACTTATGTTTTTATTGAAGTTAAGAAACGCATGTTTTTTTTATTTTTTTTTTTATTTTTTTTTATTTATTCAATTTAAAGAAATATACAAGAAACTTCTTGATTGGAAAAGCATCATAAAAATAAAAATATATCAACAGAAATTAACAATCAAAGAGGTAAATATTGATACTCAAGTCCATAAATTGGAAATCCAAAATTTAGGAATTCAAGGGGAGCAAAAAAAAAATAGGAAATTAATAAGAATAACACAATCTCTACTAGAAAGAGTTAATCTTTTCCTTAACGCTTATCCTTTTTCACCGAGGCTATAAGAGCTGATGCATGTGTTGGTTCTGTAAATACATATTTCTTCTCTTGAAGTCTGACTATGCACTTGCAGGGGTATCTTAAAAAGAAGGTACCCCCCAAGTGCAGTATTCCAGGCTTAAGGAGCAAGAATTGTTTCCTCCGCTTACGAGTCTCCTTAGAGACATCAGGAAATAATAATATTTTATATCCCAAAAAGGGTTTATCTTTATTACGGAAAAATAAGCGGAAGATCCAATCCTTGTCAGGCAATAATTCTGAGTCAGAAGTTTCATGCAAAAGAGAGATATCCAATGGGGTTTCAGGCATTTGATTCAATTCTTTTCCTGGGATGTAATATGCCAAGGTAAAAGGTGGCAAATTCTGCTCTGGTATGTTCAAAATGTCCCGCAAGAAACGTTTTAACATATCAAGAGGAGGAACAGTTTTTGTTCTTGGAAAATTAACAAATCTTAAGTTATAATTTTTTGTATAATTATCAAACATTTCCATCTTTTTTCTAAGATTTGTCAAGTCATTAGTGATTAAAGGTTGAATCGTTTCCAATTTCATAATACTTTGTTCCATTTGTCAGTTTTTTCATCTATAACTTTAATCTTCTCCTCTGTTTTTTGTAAATCCATCTCTAATAATTTTATTTTAGGTGCAGATTCATTAACTTGTTTCAGGAACGTTTGACCCAGGGTGGAAACTAAGTCCCATAAAGTGTCCAGTGTAACCTCTTTCGGTTTAACTAATAATTCCTTCGGTATTTCAAACCTTTCTGAAGTTTTCACACGCTCACTCTGTCCTTCGGCTCCTCTCCCTTCTATTTGCGGCGGCGTCTCTCCTTTCTCTAATGGAAGCAAGACCTCATCTCGACGTTCTTCCGGGTCCATAACACCTGAGCAGGGAGACCCCGTCGAGTCAGCGAGGAAGGAGCTTGAGCCTACCGGCTGGGGAGGTGGAGTTCACATAGCGGGGCTCAGCGTGGTTTCAAGGCTAGGGGAGACCGATTCTCCCAAAACGCCGGTACTCCCTGCTAGCAGCATTCCGCTGTTTGGATTAACTTCCTGCGGTCTGAGAAAGCGGTCGATTGGACCAGGTAAAGTGGGGGTTAGCGGCGAGGTTCTGGCCGTCAATCTCCCTCGGCGTTTTGGCATCGTAGGATCGAGACTCGCAGCGTCTCAGTAGAGTGCAGCCATCTTGGATTTCCGCCAGTTCTCATTTTTAGAAACACATGTTTTTAATTGGTAATTAATGCTTTGGATTTTATTTTTTTGGTTCTCATTTCTTTTAGCAGTTTGTCAGCACTGTGTATTTTAGCCTGAATGGAGCAGTCTGTGAAGTTCTGTTTCGTTCTCTCCAAGTTAACTGGAATAATTAGGCATGAATTACTGTGAACAGATTCCTTTTTTACACATTTGTTATCTGGAGTGCTCCTAAGAACAAGAGTAAGATTAGCTTGAATAGTGTCATTACGTTGGACCTCAAATTACTTGAGACCTGGTTTGCTTCTCTCTCTCTCTCTCTCTTTTTTTTTTTTTGGTTTGTAGAATTGAATAGTACATATGGTTTAATACATATCAAGAGGCTTACATAGTTTCTGGCAAGGGACAGGTGGTAATGTATATTAATATTTCATTAAAAGAAATTGTGGGTGCTTTTTTAGTGAATTTGCTATCTTAGTTTTGTTGCTGGATATCTTTTTATTAAATTTTACCTCCCAATATTCAAAACTATTTAACTGGCCAGGAACAGCTCCTGGCTGGTTAAATAACAATTTAAGCTGTTTAAGTGCCTAGTTATGGATATTTAGCGGGAGATGGTTATCGTACACTGAATATCCCAGTTAGGCGCAGATATTCAGCGCCAAACCGGCTATGTTGAGTGGTTAAAGAGGCTGCTTAAATAGGAGGCTTATCTTTGATTGCTAAAAAGTTAACCGTTAGGGCTGAATATTGGCAAAGCCAGTTAACTTTTTAGCAGCCCTAAACCCTATCGGTGCCAGTTGCTGAATATGGCCTGGCATTGAATATCCCGGTTTAACACTGGCAACGGATAGCAAATGGGCTGCCGACTGAATATCGGGCCCTTAGTCTTCTTTTATTTTCTTTGTTTTTCTCTGCCTTTCGAGTTTCTTTGCCATGTTGTATACTCTTTATTCTGTCTTGCTGATGTACTAGGTCCATAATTTCCAAGGGCCCTGAAGCAGGCATCATGCAGAAACGTGTTGGGCATTCTTCATATGGTTTGGCATTAACAATGGACAGTGTACATTTGTCATATAATTTGGCAGTGACAATGGACTTTAGCAACCCACAGGAATCTACATGTATTTGTTTTCATTGTTTGATTATTTGACCATCTGATGCTATTTTAGATATCTCCCAATTCTTCCCTTTTGCTTGTAAGAAAATCAGAGCAAATGCAGTGGCGTAGGAAGGGGGGGCGGGAGGGGCGGTCCGCCCCGGGTGCAAGCGCTCGGGGGGGTGCCAGCCCTGCTGGTTCCCTGCTCCCTCTGCCCCGGAACAGGTTACTTCCTGTTCTGGGGCAGAGAGAGCAGGGAACCAGCGGGGCCGACGCAGCTCCGAGTGACGTGCACTCGGGGCAGATCGGCCCGGCCCTCCCGCAGGTAAGAATGTGGTCCGGGGGGGGTTTGCGCTCCGGAGGGGGGGTGCGCTGCAGAGGGGGGCTCGCGCCATGCTGCACCCGGGGGGGGGGGGGTGCGCAGCGGTGACCCACCCCGGGTGTCGTCAGCCCTCGCTACGGCACTGACCAAATGTACTATCCATTGTCACAAATTTGTGTTTCTTATCAAATATGCAGCTTAATTTGAAAATTTGGAATGCTTGGCAAAATCCAGCTTTGATGAAATGTATAAATGGTGTATGTTTTGTTTGCATTACAGAGTTAGAAGGAAGATACTCGAGGGGCGAGAGGAAACCCTAACTATACACCGTACCTGCAGACAGGAGACATTTACATATGAGCTGGTAAGCTTTACCCTTCTCCAAACTCCCAGTCCAGCTAAATTTTCCCAGTATCCACCCCAAGCTGCTAGCTCCAGACTCCTCATTGTATAGCCATTGTTGGCTTAGACTACAAAATCAATTACAGGTAGTCCACCTGGAAAGATAAGCTCTTGGCTGTACCTTCGTAAGTAAAACATGTCAGATGTTCCTAATTAATGGGGAAGAAAAAGAGAGAAACAACACAGGAACAGAGGGTGACAAAATGACTTCCAGCCTGGGATGAGATATTCAGAAGTACAGATGTACAGTCAAGAAACAGCTCTGAAAGTACAGTCACATTGAGTGCAGTTTATTACCTTGAAGTGTTTATTCATTTGATGCTCCTGGGTCAAACATCACCATCTGACAATAGAGTGTTTCTGAATAGCTCTTCCCAGGCTCAGTCATTTTGTTGCCCTCTGCTCCTATGTTGTTTCTCTTTGACGTTTCATGAAGAAAAAGCCGAGGTTAACTGCCTGCCAATCCCTGAGTAGAGAGAGCCTATCAAGAGACAGAGTAAAACAATAGTTATACTAGAGCCCAGCTAAGGAACAGGTTATTTTAGTCCGTCTTCACTGGACCAAACTTGCTTTCCTTGTGCTATCACTTTCCAGTTGGATAGGCAGTACCTTAAAAGGTGGAGGATAAAGGTTTTTTTTTTTTTTTTAATTTGACATTTATATCCCACATTATCCCAAGCAAACTCGGATTCTGTGTGGCTTACAGTGAAACAGAATAGTAGAATTCAGTAACATCACGGGAGCAAGTCGATGGATATGTCGGAAACATTTAGCAAAGTTGAGATTACCATATATACCCAACCTGGCATTTAAGTCTGTCCTTTAATGATGCCGCATGTTCAGAAATCATAGCCATAAGTATAAATAGTTATTCAAACATTATCACATGCACACACCAAAACAGGCATCCATACACATATTGCAGAATACATACAAAACTTAATTTTTATGTATTAAAAAATCATCTTTATTCAAAGCACATGTTGGTAGATAAGCTTCATACAGAAAAAGAAAAAACCGTGAACCATCTAACATGGCACAATATAAACATTTACAGAGAAACGTACCCCAAGAACCCTTCCCCTTCCGCTCTCCCTTCCCTCCCTATAAGCCTACCTGACTGTTTCCACACGCCAAAATAGCTAAGAAATTATTTAATCTGTTCTGATAACAAGGACACCCCATCAAGCATCACCATTTGCAAAATGTAAATGTCATTCAGCTCCAGCTTGTGTACTGCTACTTTCTCTTAGCCATCATTATTCCCAGGACTCATAGTAACATGCAGCCTAGAGACAAAAATACAAAAAAATGCCATTTACATCCAAACAGAACTTCTGCATGAAGGTAGCTCTTCCTCATTATTCAATACCTGTCTTTTAAATAGTAGTAATAAAAAAAAAATCAAGTGCATTTTCATAATATGTCACTGCATCCCACAAAATAAAAGGAGCCCGTTCCCATATACCATCTTGCTTTTTTGATCTTCGCACAGGAAAAAGATTTTAAGGCTGCAACAATTTTTGTTGATGACAGAACCATATAAACATGTAACCAGCTGAACAGTCAAAAAGTCATCAGAACATTTAACATTTTGTATCCCCTCTTCCCCACTCGTAACAGAGCTAATACTAAACCCCACCCAAAACACCCATGCCCAGTACAGGCAATATAATAGAATTGGAGAGTCTGGACTCTGATTACTCCAAGATGCCTACAGTACCTTACCCTACAATAGAACTCAATCCACAATGCTGGAAAAGAAAATTGCAAATGAGTAAATAAGACCACAGCCCCTGGGGGACAAAATATCAAAATAAGCCTTCCATACTTTAGAAAGTGAACTTTCCGCTTAAAGGAACCCCTTGTCTCCCTCACCTCCCATGTGGCAAGCAAATGAACTTGGTTCTTCCAATGCCAAAAGGGCGGGGAAAGTGATGACACCCAATATTGCAATATACACTTCTGGGCAACCAAAGCAAGCTTACGGAACAATAAAATACGTTCTTTAGGAGCTCCCCCAAAAGGCACCTGGCTGATCCAAAACCAATAGCTCCACTGAGCCACGAATGGAACATGCAGAAATGGGCTCCACAGACTACAACTACTTCTACTAATCACTTCTATGCACTACTGGATGTACGCAACGCTGTTCACATTATATACAGGTACATTTCTCTGTCCCTAGGGGCTCACAAACTAAGTTTTTGTACCTGGGGCAAAGGAGGGTTAAGTGACTTGCCCAAGGTCACAAAGAGCTGCAGTGGGAATTGAACCCAGGTCGCTGCACTAACCATTAGGCTACTCCACTCCACAAAGCGCAAAGCAGAAGACCAAAAAGCCTGTATCTTCACATATCCCCAAAAAGAATGTACAAAAGTACCAGCTGTGACCCCACATTTAATATAGATAGGGGAGCGCTTAGCCCCCACTTTAGACAGTTGGAGTTGCATAAGATACACCCTTTGGATAACACAAAAATAGCATTCCTGAAACCAGGCTCCAGAAATCAATTGTGGAATACCACTGAGTCTCCTTGTGACTCTGGGCAAATCACTTAACCCTCAATTGCCCCAAATACAAATAAGTACCTGTATATAATATGTAAACTGCTTTACCTTGTCTGTGTTCTTCTCTCTCCTCCCCCTCACTCTCCCCCTCCCAGGAATCTCATGCACTGGGAAAAAAGCCTCAAAATCAGTCTGATTTAGTGGAAGAAGGGGAACTTGTCTTAACCGTGAACATCTTTTATCCTGTCATATTTCAGAAGGTGGGTAATTTATAATTTATAGCCCCTGGTAGATTGAAGAGACAATAGAAAAAGAATTTGCTTTACAAAAATTCAAGGGATTTGGAAGTCTTTCTGTAAGTTGTCTTATTTAGCCAAGGATTGGACAACAGTAATATTAATTACCGGATTTGGCGAATGCCTTCACAATATTATGTAAGCCACATTGAGCCTGCAAATATGTGGGAAAATGTGGGATACAAATGTAACAAATAAATAAATTTATTTTAGAAGTGTAAATGTTTGTTGTACACATAAAATGCTTCTGGTATAAAGATAATAAATACAATTTAACTGAGAGCTTAATGATGCTTGGCCAACTATTGCCTGAAGCCACAACTGTGCCTGGTTGGGAGCAACATGATTTCCCTGTTCTCTGGTACCAGTGAACTAGATGTGGAGTGAAGCAGTAAGCTGGCCCATGACACTTGAAGCCATGACCAGGTGTGCATTGGCCTTTTTAAAATTCTTGCAGCAGGTTTTAAAAATTGTTGCTCTGCAAGATGAAATTTCCTTTTAATGGATCTCAGAGCTGCTCTTATAGGTGCAGTATTCTCTAGGTGTTTTTAGAGGTTGGCAGGAATTCAATGTGTGCAGTCTTGGGATCTTGGCAGGGCAGAACTGGAGATGGTTGCATTTTTTTGTATATAGTCTAGTTGCTTCTATTACTTCTAACAGTCTCTACGGTACCTCTGATTTAAAAGCCATAATAGAGGCACTGTCTTTGAAGCACATTTCATAAAGCAGCCTTGCTTTTGGCTTTTTTTTGTTTGTTTGTTTTTTTAAATCTCCCAGGTGTTTCCTAATTTGAGGAGTAGCCTAGTTCAAATCCCACTTCTATTCCTTGTGATCCCTTAACTTTCCATTTCCTTTGTGAAAGGGGCCCTTAGACTGTGTAAGCCTTCTGGCGACCGAGAAACACCCCATGTACCTGAATGGAACTCACCTTGAGCTACTACTGAAAAAAGGTGTGAGCTAAATCCAGATAAAATCCAAACATTCTTCACTTTTTGATTAACTTTTAGCACAAAGAGCACAAGCCATACCAGACGCTGCTGGTTCTGGGGAGTCAGAGGCTAACAGAGCTCAGAGACCGTATCACGTGTGTAAGTGACCTACAGATAGGAGGAGAGTTCAGCGCCACTCCTGACCTGGCTCCTGAGCATATTAGCAAGGTATGTTGGTAAACCAGCTCCAGCAAAACCTCACCCATCTACCAGTTTCCTCTTGTGCCTTTGGGCTTCCAACTCATTCAGAACAGAGTTGGTGTCTGCAACTATCTGGGAAATGGTTCCCCCCCCCCCCCCCATTTTATATTCCCTCCCAGTTCAATTAACCCAGTAATTGCAGCAGCTGTTCCTAGCCAAAGGCCCTGTACCAGACTTTCTCCAGAACTCTGCAGTTTGGCTGTAGGTGATGACATCATATAACTGGGACCCTTCTTCCCCTCTCTGGGTTGTGAATGCTGCCTGCGCAGCTAACTTAAGGAACAGAAATACCTGACCCAGAAATTGAATCCAGGCACTCTGCATTGCTTTGAGGCATATTTTCAAAGCACTTAGCCTTCCAAAGTTCCATAGAAACCTATGGAACTTTGGAAGGCTAAGTGCTTTGAAAATATGCCTTTTTGTGTATTCCTGCCACTGGGACACCTTTGCTTTTAAAACCCGGGTAGGAGGAGGGCAGCCAACCAGTCCACACCCAGAAGGCCAAGGAGGTGATTGAAGCTGGTCTAGCTTTGTAAGCCAGATGCCTAGGTTGAGTGGGTTATTTTGTTTTTGTGTGAGCACAATCATTAATAGAGCAGTTTCAGAGCAAAAGGCCAAGGTGGGTATGTAGCATGTGAAGGAATTTAAGGCTGTTATCACCCCAGGGCTTTCAAAGTGCATGGACTGCTGCTGGCTTGATGTGATGAGATGTAGCATTTTATTTTAAGGAGGGTTTGTGCAGCTTTTGAAGCATTTTAGGAGCTCTCATACTTATACACCATGAGTTCATTATTTGTGTTTTCATGTTTAGAAGAGCTGGTTTAGAGAAGGCAATTTGCATATTCTACCGCCGCACATTGTTTCTTAGTTATTTTATTGTTACTGCATTAAAATTGTAGAGGAAGATGCCCAGGAGCTAAACTGAGTAGGTATGGAAACTTTTATTGTTTAGTGAGAATCCAGCTGACCTGGTGGCTCCATACCCATTATCTTCACTGTTATGCTGAAGGTCTCCGGTTTCATCCCCAGGTCAACTGAATCTGGGGGTGCTCTAGAGGCAGCATTTATAGCACATGGAGAGTTAAAGTCATGCCCACCTGACAAGGTGATACCTAGTGACTGGATTCAGGGCCCAGGATTGTAGATTTCTGGCTGGTATGTTTGGGGGGGGTGGGGGGGAGGGAAGTCTGAGGTGGAAAAAAATCATTTAGTTGGTTGTGAATGCAAGCTCATGGTGCCAGGTACCAGACCTAGTTCCAATCAAGCTGGAGGCCAAAAAGAGCAGGAGAAAACTGCCAGATCAAAATAATGGAAATGGAAACACTATAAAGCTCTTTCTAGCTGCATGGTAAACGTGCAAGTCCTCTGCGTAAATAGAGCTGGTGAAAATAGCTCTAAAGTGCTTTAACACCATCTTTGGTAGTGCCTGTGCAGAATTAATAGGTGGTAATGCTAAAGCTGAAAAGCTATCTTAAGTCAACAACATAGCTATATGGGTACTGGCTGAATATTTCTGATATCCATATAGCTACCATCATTCACCTCATTATATGTATATTCAGTGCCACCACCTCTGCAGCACTGAATGCACATATTTTAAAAATGTGGTAGTTGGGGGTTCAGAATAAGTGAACAACATGTTAAATATTGGCACACAATTTTTTTTAATGGATATATTATGCATTCAATGGAGTGCTGGATTAAATTACCATACAATCACTGTAATTCTGGTTTTGTGATGATTTTTAAGTTGCTTTCCACTGCTGCTGAGAGCTGAATGTATATAATGCATTTTTCTTTCTAATGTCTGTATGCAAGCATCGCCGCTTTTTAGAAAATGCATTATGTTATTGGCTGATTGTCCTAGACCTGCTGCTTCCAGCAGCTGGAAGGATAGACAAGACAAACTGGCAGCATCAGTCATTTTCTTTGTGGGTGTAGCTGCTTGTGGACTTTAGTGTCTGATGTTTTCTGCTCTCTCTTGTCTTCAGGATCTTTACAAGTCAGCTTTCTTTTACCTGGAAAGCACATTTTACAATGATATGAGATACCCAGAATGCAGAGACCTAAGCAGGTACAGTAAACATTTGGGACAGAATACCTCTGGAGTCTTCCCTCTGGTCCACCTATGAGATCTGTATAACACCTTCAAAGGGAAGGGAAGTGCTATAGGTGCCTTGATGAGGAAGGCTGAAATAAATTGCTTGTTTTCCCAAAGGAAAACGAAGAAACAAAAAAAAAAAAAGGGGGAGGGGGATACGTTGAAGGGCAGTCTTGTGATTAAACCTGATTGTATGGTTGCAAAGCACATGGGGCACAGCAGAGTTGCAAAATGCAACCATTGACTGGTTGAATGTTTATTGCTAAACACCTCTTCAAGTCTTTGAAATAAATTCAAACAAATTAGAGGGGAAAAAAGGCCCCAGATGCCCACAAAATGATAGTTACTGTCTCTTCCATTCAGCCTCCTTGTATCTTTCATTGGTCGTAAAGAACCTCCATTGTGTGATCTTTTATCATTGAATAAACCTTTATATCTTATGAATCATTATATTTGGATGATATGGATTGCATTTTCTCCAAAGCTTTTTGAAATTGCACATTATAGATGGACATTATCACTCCTAGGAATACACCTGAGACAGCCGTGTGAAATTCTGAAATGGTGGCCCAGTTGGGCTTGGAATGGAGAAAATTAATGATAATTAAGATAAATATTTATCAAAATTACAAAATAGTATTTTAAGTTTGTCTGCAACACGTGTCATATATACATTGCATGAATTAAATCCTATTCTGTGAGAAGTTAATTAAGGTACTTTTCCAAGCACGGTTCCTTCCATGGGTTTGGAGTGACATAAGGCACAGCTCTTTAAGTTGATAGCAGTTGTTTGTATTTTTGAAGGTTATGTGGAATTATGGCATATATAACATTCTTCTAAAATGTTAATATCAGTCCTGGAAATTGTAAGTCTATTGAGTACTGTTTTGTGATATCTTGAAAACTTTAATTGAAAGTCACAAAAACATATTAAAGGGTGAAAGCACATGTGTTTTCAGATGGTTCTGCAGAGCAGGCTTAATTTCAATTGTTCTGAAGTGAGGAAACCACTCAAGGTTAAAAAGCAATAATGTTCAAGAAATCAAAAACTGAGACCAGAGCACAGGAAAACTTCGAAGATGTTCCATTGCTTGTCATTCTGTATGATTTAAATTAGTTGATTTAGCAATTTTGAGATTTGATGGCTTATGCTTATTCATACCTGTTTAGAGAGAGCAACTTGCCAAATTGTAACAGAGCTAGTGAGAGCTATTATGTTTTATTGAATCTAGATGCCATAAATATTTTGTTTAGATACCCTATCAACTTGTATCAAATGAAGCCTGAAAACTTGAGGTTTTGAAATAGAAGCCTGGGTCTTGATTTGTTTCCTTGTGTTTTAGGACAATAATAGAGTGGTCGGAATCTCATGACAGAGGCTACGGAAAATTCCAGAAAGCAAAAATGGAGGACTACATATTTAATGACTTGCACATTAAAATTGGCTTCCCTTATTTATACTGTCATCAAGGCGACTGTGAACATATTGTTATGGTCACAGATATAAGGTACAGTTACACCAAATTAGACAGAATTTGGGTTAGGGCTGGGGCATTGCCATATCTGATTTAATGTTATTTCTATGTGTTTAAATTACTGCCGTCATCTACTATGTTACTATCCAGCTTATAATCGAACGAGAAAAACGCCCAAGTTCCGACCTAAATCGGGAGATGGGCGTTTTTCTCACAAAAACAAATAAAGCGGTATAATCGAAAGCCGAACTTTGGACACTTTCAACTGCACTCCGTCGCGGATGCGGACAAAGTGGACGGGGGCGTGTCGGAGGCGTGGTGAAGGCGGAACTGGGGCGTGGTTATCACCCGAACAGAGATGGGCGCCTTTCGCCGATAATGGATGCGTTTGTAGCTAGAATTTAGGGCACTTTTCCTGGACCCTGTTTTTTCACGAATAAGGCCCCAAAAAGTGCCCTAAATGACCAGATGACCCCCAGAGGGAGTCGGGGATGACCTCCCCTGACTCCCCCAGTGGTCACTAACCCCCTCCCACCACAAAAAAATGATGTTTCACAACTTTTTACTTTCACCCTCAAATGTCATACCCTCCTCCCAAGCAGCAGTATGCAGGTCCCTGGAGCAGTTGTTAGGGGGTGCAGTGGACGTCAGGCAGGTGGACCCAGGCCCATCCCCCCCCTACCTGTTACAATTGTGCTGCTTAATGCTTAGTCGTCCAACCCCCCCAAACCCACTGTACCCACATGTAGGTGCCCCCCTTCACCTCTTAGGGCTATAGTAATGGTGTAGACTTGTGGGCAGTGGGTTTTGAGGGGGATTTGGGGGGCTCAACACCCAAGGGAAGGGTGCTGTGCACCTGGGAGCTCTTTTACCTTTTTTTTTGTTTTTGTAAAAGTGCCCGGTTGGTGTCCTGGCATGTGAGGGGGACCAGTGCACTATGAATCCTGGCCCCTCCCACGAACAAATGCCTTGGATTTATTCGTTTTTGAGCTGGGCGATTTCATTTTCCATTATCGCTGAAAAGCAAAAACGCCCAGCTCAAACCTTGGCGAATAAAACATGGGCGTCTATTTTTTTTGGAAAATACGGTTCACTCCGCCCCTTCACGGACCCGTTCTCGGAGATAAACGCCCATGGAGATAGGCGTTTCTGTTCGATTATGCCCCTCCATGTTACTTGAAATTTCAACATAGTACCTAAAGCACCATGTTTGCACATTATTCCAAACCAGTGGTACCAGGGAGCCCTAAATACACCCAGGCATGGGAGCTTCTCAACATGGATCTCCAGAAAAGGGAAGCTTAAAAAAACATATATAAAGATGATGAAGGTCTCAAAGCATATACTTAAGCATTCAGAAAAAAAGTAGAATTCAAATTCTCCAAGGGCAAAGTAAGATGGAAGCACTCACAGATGGATGACCTCTCTTAACTTTGTAACTATAAAGTCTTAAAGTTCACTGTGCATGTATGATAATTTTTGTGCTGTGTCATTGTGTGGGATCACCTCAGTTCTCTGAAGCCCAACAAACACATTCCCCTTGCAGAAAAGCTTTGAAGTATTTATGCTTTAATATTTTGAAATTTCTTTCTTGTTCATGAGTCACATCTTTCTCTTAGATTTCCGCTAGGGTTTTATGAGTGTGTTCTTTTTTTTTTTTTTTTTTTTTTTTAAGTCTTTGGGTTTTGTTTTTCTTTTTGTACCTGTCTCATCACTGTTTTTCAGGTACCTTTGGTGATTCGACCATTTCCTTTTCTTCCAAAATCAAATTTGATTTTTGCTTCGGTTATCTTTTTTGGCAACATGTCTGTGAGGACAGACTCCAGTGGCTTTATGAAGCACAGGTTTTACAGCAAGATCAAAACTTTTACTTGAAATACCCAGGCCCAGATCATAATGCCTTTTGATATCTTTTATGTTAATGGCTATGAAAAGGAGAAAGAAAAAGGCACTTTAGTTCGTTAAAGTCCAGTCAGCGTTCTTTGGATTTGGATCTAAAGGACTCTTGAACTGCACCATAATAACTGCACTAAAACAACAGTACCACAGTAATAATTATATATTTTTAAAAGGCTTGTGCTGTAAAATAGGTTATGGTGGTAGCCATATCTGTGAAGTGCTCTGTGCTCTGAAGCAGAACAATGCTCATCCTCTTTAATATCTGACGGAGTGTTGTGACAGAATCCAAATGTTCCAGGATCAAGCCACTGATGCACCTTGGTAACCCAGTAGTAGTTGGCTTTTACTGCTGTGGTTTCTTTAATCTTTGCATCAGCAGTATTCAAAGAGGAACTGGATATGTGACTTGAAGTGCAGCTGGCCTGTCATTGGCTCAAATCCATTTTTAAGCACAGGCGACATTGACATCAAAGCAGATGGAGGTTACATTGGTCATTGAAGTTCATGCATTGCTGGAGAACTGTCCTCAACTTTAGAACCTCGGAGAACATTGGAATTGATGTCTGCAGCCCCGGTTTCATTTTATGTGTATCAGGGGATGAGGTTGTTGAAGTATCTTCACTGAGGCCTTCATTTTACCCAGGAACAGAATCCGACTTCACTCACAGATTATTTTAATGAATTGTAATATCTTGAGGTGTGATTTATGAAACAATGGAGTCTGTGAAGAAGAAGATTCCACTGGTTTCCTCTTGGACCTCACTTCTCCACAGGGAAGGAGAAAGTCTTTATCTTTTCACTGATTTGTACATGAAAGAAGTACTATTCCTTTCCAGTTAGAGAGCGAGGATTCCAGAGTAGAATTATCGGAGATCCTCCAGTTCTTTGATCATTCTAAGTAAGGCATGATAATGCTGATTCACCAAGTCCTGAGAGTTACAAAGGTGGGAATGTAGGAGATTTCACCCCTTTTCCCTTCTACTTTGTGTACGGTATGCCTATTGGTTAATAATGTGTAGAGTTCAGAAAGCTCTCAGATTTGAAAAGCAGCAACTTCCTCACCACTGGTGGCCAATGAGGCCAAGAGTAGTAGAGCCCATTCCTCAGTACCCTCAGATTCTTCTGAGCGAATGCATCTTCACGTTTGTGTAATTTTGAGAAATTTGCTAGGTTCTCTCACTTCAGAGAAATCTGAAGAACCTAGTCAATAATGGGCAAAGGACTGTGGTAAACACAGGGTAAGAACAACCTTTGATGCTTTTGAGACATTGGGAATAGGAATTCAGACTGTCATGGTTGTGTGCATTTAATCTGTGCTGCAAAGTGCAGGAAAATTTTGACATGCTATTCAGAGGAGAATCTTTTTGGAGATAAAGCAGGTAGTTATTTTGATTTAAGTGCATTGTGCTACTTTTGGCCTTTTTATTTTGTTTGTTTTTGTTTTTTAACTTCCTTTATTGTTGAACACGGGGGGGGGGGGAAGACAGGCAGCTGGACTGTTATGAGTTGAAGGATATCACATACACATCTAGTGTTCTCCAGAAAATGGAGGAGTTAGTGGAGCTTGGCAGAACATTGCAGGCATTTCACAGGAAACATAGCACATATAGGGGAGAGTGAGCGTTGGCTTTGCTTAGCAATTAGGAAATGCGTTTTTGACAGGCCCCAGAAGGGACATATCCATCATTCTAATTTCCATTCCAGGCAGTATTACCCATTGTGGGGAAGTTACGTAAGCCGTTGGCACACTATAACCTCTTATACCTGGGTTCTCATAATCGTCCAGAGCAGATGCAGGGTATATCTGTTTGAAACATCCCCATATTACTCACTTTGGATATCTTGATAAGACTTATCAGGAAGCACTTAATAAGGAACCCATCTTCCTAGAGACCAATATGGTTGAATATATAACCACCTGGGGAAAGAGCGCAAGCATTTTATAACGTATCTTGTTCAAAATGGTCTTCCTAAGCACCTTAATTACCTCCTTTCAATATGGGAGCTGGTTATGTTCTCTGGAATTTAAAGGATGTTCATCAGAGTCACAGGAATTATTTAGGATTTGTAATAGGTAAACACCATTACCAGCATTGCATTTATTTATTTATTGCATTTGTATCCCGTATTTTCCCACATCTTTGCAGGCTCAATGTGGCTTACAATATATCATGATTGGTGGAAATAGATTACAAAATAGACATTTAGTGTTACAGAAAGATATTGGGTAACATATTAGAAATAAAAACAAGCTGGTGGGGGGGATAATCTTTTTGCAGAGAAGGTAGAACAGGTAGCTGACCAAATTAAGAAACACACTCAATGAATAGTTAAGCGCTGGAACTCATTGCCAGAGGATGTGGTATCAGCGGTTAGTGTATCTGGGTTTAAAAAAAAGTTTGGACAAGTTCCTTGAGGAAAATTCCATAGTCTGCTATTGAGATAGACATAGGGAAAGCCACTGCTTGTCCCTGGAATTAGTAGCATGAATCTTGCTACTATTTGGGATTGTCAGGCAGTGGCATAGCAAGGGCGGGGCGGTGGGGGGCGGTCCGCCCTGGGTGTCAACGGGTGGCGGGGTGCTCTGCTAGCGAGTCCCTACCAGCTCCATCCACCTGGCTGCTGTGTGGTGTGGCGCCTCGCGTCTGCGCTGCTGTAAGAGAAGAAAATCGCCTCGTCGGCCCTTCCCTCACTGTGTCCCGCCCTCGAGGAAATAGGACGTTACATCAGAGGGTGGGACACAGTGAGTGAAGGGCCGACAAGGCGATTTTCTTCTTTTACAGCAGTGCAGAGTCGCGCTGGGTGGACGGAGCTGGTAGACAGGTGGGGACTGGGTTGGGGGGGGTGCCATGTTGCCGCGTCACGCCGGGGGAGGGGGGCTGCGTGCAGCAGCGATCCGCCCCGGATGGCAGTGAACCACAGAACGCCACTGTTGTCAGGTACTTATGACCTGAATTGACCACTATTGGAAGCAGGATGCTGGGCTATATGGACGATTGGTCTGACCCAGTATGGCTATTCTTATGCTCCTAATTTCACTGTTGTGTCTTGTAATGAAGAAAAGTGTCTTCAAGTCATGAATTTGTGGTTGGTAGATGAGAATAGTTCGAAGGGTGGTACCATCAGTTCAGTGAGACCTAAGTTAAGATCTCATTGAGTTGTCGGCGTCCTGATAGGGGGGGGTTAAGATTGAAAAGGCCTCTCATGAAGCATGAAATGAGTGGGTGGCTGGACAGTGGATTCCCTTGAACGTGGTTATTAAATGCTGATCCTGACTGAGTTGGTTTAAGTACAGACTGTGAGAGGTGAAAAAGGTACTCCATTGACAGGGCAAAAGAGGGCTGTAGAATTCAGTAAGAGCACCCCTTTGGAGTTGCGTTTTACTCATTCCTTTGCTTGTCATTCAACTGAGCGGGAACGGTCGCGCACGGGCGGGAAGACGGCTGCGCGGTGGGCGTGCCCTGCGTGCGGGACCGCCCGCAAAGTTTTCTTCCGGTTGGTGGGGGCTGCCGTAGATGTCAACCCAGTCATGAGAACAATCAGCCTACTGTCCTCGGAGAACACCTGCTACAGGTATGTATCATTCGCTTTCTGGCAGGAATGCTTTGGAAATCGAAGTGCATATGTCTGTTCCAATGAATTGGAGGCATTGAGATGGAGTGAGGGAGCGTTGATGAGGAATCCCAGCTGTTGAAGGACAGAAGAAAAGTATGGAGGGCTTGCACGGTGTCCTATAAAGTAGAAGTGGCTATGAGACAGATTCCCAACTTTTGTAGATGTGCTGTGGTCACAGCAGCACACTTGGTGAATACCTGTGGAGCCTAGAAAAGGCTGAAGGGAAGCACCTTGTATTGGAAATATCTGTTTTGAACAGCAAAATGGAGGTATTTATGATGCAAGTGGTGCATTGAAATATGCACATAGGCATCTTGGAGTTCCAGGGAGGCTCACCAGTCATTTAGAGGAGTGGAAGTACGATGCCCAGGGACAACATTTTGAATTTCTGTTGTATGAAGGTATTCATATCCCTGAAGTCTAGGATGGGGTAAAGACCACCGTTCTTTGTAAGTATGAGAAAGTATCTGGAATAGAATCACCGAGCGGCTTCCAAGTTGGAGAATCCTTTGATCACACTGACTGCGAGTAGTGATTATAGCTCTTGTGAAGAATAGTTTGCTGATCAGGGGGGGTAGGAATAATGTTTGGGATGACAGTGAAGTGGGTGGTGGGAGAACTTGATTTGATATCCGGTTATTATAATGGAGAGGACCCATCGATCAGTGGTTGTCTGCCATAAGTGGTGGAAGAATTTTAGGTGGCCTCCCATAGGATAGTCAAAAGTTCTGATTAGACTTTGCAGAGGAAGGCAGGGCCAACTTCTGTTTCCTCTCTTGAGGGGTCTACAAAAAGGTTGGTTTGGTTGTCTGGAATGCTGAGTAGCTTGGTTTGGATAGTGTGATTTGTATGGATGATAATGGCGTTGGGACTAATAGGAGTAGGGTTTAAGGTAAGATTAATAAGAAGTATGCCTGGATACGGATGAGTCATACCCATCAATAGAGAAATTTGAATGGTGGTGCAGTGATCCTGTATGAGGTTGACGTCTCTTGTACTTTGTCATCTGCACAGGGAGCATGAGCAACATGATAATGAAAATTGTCACTGAGGCCACAGGCTCTGAACCAAGCCAGTCTACAGAAACTAATGGTGATGCGGACACCTCTAGATGCTGTGTCATTAGTGTCAAAAGCTGTAAGGATGAGGTGTTGCACCCATTACTGGTTGAAGACTGGTTGGATGATCACCTTGGTTTCGCTGAGGAGGATGGAGAGAGGGGATTGGAGTTTGTCCAGGATGTCATACTGATATTGTATGAGCTGGAACTGGTGTACTGCAATTCTAGGCACAAGCATGGAAGCTTGGAAGGACAGTCTTCCTACAAAATCCAGAATTTGTTAGTCTTTGCCAGTTGGAGCATTAGAGTGGTTGTGGGAGCTCTTTGTTTTCTTGAGGGCGGATTCCACCATTAGTGAGTGGTGTGGTATTTGAACCTTGTACTTGAGATCTATGCGCTTCGAGATGGATGCACTCATAAGAAGAGTTTGTCAGATCTTTGTCTGTAGCTTCAGAAGAATTTTATGAATAGATAAGGCAGCAACCAGCCTTGGCGTATCTAGGCATTTTAGGCTGCTCACAATTTCATTTTTGGAGTTGTCCTGTGCATGTGGAGAGATGTTCGGTGCTTTTGCTGTTTTTATTAGGCATTTGGGATAGGAAGAGTCTTCTGGAGGGGTCTGCAGTTGTAGGTGGTGTGGGGAGGGGTTGGAAGGGAAAGCCAGAGGAGTTGGATATTTGTTGCTGGTGGAGGTTGGTGAGAAGCTTGGGGAGATGTCCTCCAGAGTTGAGTTATCTGAATAAAATGAGACTAGCGGTGCAAGCCTAGGGGATGAAGATGACATTTTATTGAGGTCAGGCGACAGTAGTCTTGAAGGAGGGTGGCTGTGAGATGGCAGTAGTGATCTAGCTCATTCATTAGGATAGAGGCCCTGGATGAGTTGGCACAGAAGATGTAGATGGTGGGACATGTGAGAGAAGCACCAGGATGGCAGTTGTTGGCACAGTATTGGTGGTTTTGCAGGAATAAAAAAGGTGCTATTGGCTGTGTCTCTTTCTTCTTGCTTTGCAGGACTGTCAACTGTTAGTGCTGGTTGTGGAGCATTCAGTGCAGTGGTGTCTGGGTGCTGATGTGTTTGGTATGGTTGTCGGCACAGTGGCCAGAGTTGTCAGCATTGTGTCTGTGCCAGTAGGGAGAGCAGCGCTGATTGTTCCGATGACTTGCATGGGTGGAGTTGGAGGTGGAGTCCGTTGTCACGTCAGAGGCATAGCAATGTTGGGTCTTTTGAGTACACTTTTCTGAGCACTGTGAAATACTGTGCAATAGGTTTTCTGCACAGGGGACAACATTGCCACCTGAGAGAAGAGGAGGAGGCAGTGCAGCTTGGATGGAGGCTGTATTTAGCTGGCTGTGGAGGCTTTGAATAAGAGCACGCCTAGTGCTGCAGAAGGGGCCATCATGTGCATTGAGGATTGGACTGGGGAGGCAGAACCACTTACCCTATCAGGTGGTGTGCTGGGTCCCGCTGTTGCAACAAAGTGAGACAGGTCCTTAAAAACATGACTCCTACTTTTCAGAGCTCACAGGACATGCGACTGCATTTGGAACAGGCTGTGACATCATGTTGGGGTCCCAAGCACTGGACACACATATGGTGGGAGTCCGAAAGTGCCATGTTCTTTCCATATTGGGGACATATTTTTGAATCCGATCGTTGTGTGGTTTGTTTTTTGATTTTGTTGAATCCAGCCTAGTGGAGCAGAATCCATATATAGTCTAGAAGCGGATGAAACGGACTGATACGTGGGTGCTTTGATGGCAGTTACCACAAGGTGGGCACGTTCAGACATGCTCAGAAGAGCCTTCTAGACTTTTCTGGGCTCTAGGGAGCAAGTCCAAGCTGGTTCTGTTGAGCAATTACATCACCTATGTGTGGCTGCCTTATCCCATTTATACACAGAGAAAGATCAACCACAACATAAAAAGTGGGTTCATTTGAAACTTCTGATTTTCTGTGTTATGTTCCGTGATGAGATTACTGCATCGTGGATTTTTTTCCCCACCTTTTTATTTTGCCATTGTGGTCTTTATATTGTGGCTGTATAAATTTTTTTGTGTTTAATTTTTTATTGCAGCTAGAATTCTGTTTTGTACTTCTGGAGGGGATGATCAGTCTAAGCAAGCAAAGTAATAAGCTTTCTATTAGTCTAAATACAGTGCTTTATAAGTCTTCATACTATTGTACATGGTAAGATAGTAACATAGTAGATGACGATAGATAAAGACCTGCATGGTCCACCAGTCTGCCCAATGTTTCTTCTGCTGTCTACAAAGTATAATTCAAAATGCATTAAGATTAGGAGTTCTTCACTGTTCTATATAACATATTTTACACATTCAGAGTTTGAAATATTCTAAAAGTAAGAAACTAAAAGTTTTTATTGCATAAGTCCTTACACCCTTTATCATAGCAAAATAGATTAGCTGTGATAAATTGCCTTAACATGGTCCAGAATAAGTTAAATAGAGCCCATCTGTATCCATTCACAATAGTTGAGCTGAATTAGACTTCTCCTGAATGAATAAACTGGCTTTTCTGTTGTATGTAGTGAATTTGAAGCAAAAGTCTAAACATGTTGAACATGGAGCTATTGAAAATAGTCTAATAAAGCTATTCAAAGGTACAGATTGAGAGAAGGCTATCAGAAAATGTCATGGCATTTAAATATTCCTTGGGGCACTGTCATATCCATCATTTTAAAGTTTGAGCCACCAAGAAACTGCCTCGATCAGGTCATCCCTCCTACATTATTAACTGTTAAGAAACTGCTAAGGAAAGTTACTGAGGCCTAATGATTTAAAAACTACAGAGGTCTCTGGTTTAGTTGAGGGAAAATGTTGATTGTTCAAAATGGCTTGTATAGGAAGATTTCAAAAAGGAAGTCACTGCTGAAGAAATGGCATATGATATTCCACATATGGTCTGATGAGACCAAAGAAATCTTTCTGGTCTCAATGTTCAGCAGTTGTTTTCTGTAAAATCACCATCACTAAAGTAGACCATGGCGCTGGTAGCATTATATTGTGGGGATGCTTTACAGCAGGGAGGCTTATAAAGATTGAGAGAGAGGATTGGTGCAGAGTACATGCAGACCTTGGAGGAAAACCTGTTCATTTGCCATAGACGTGATACAGGAGAGAAGATTCACTTTTTAGCAAGATGACGATTCTAAGCTTAAGGCAGAAGCAACAATGGAGTGGCTCACTGAGAAGAGAGCAGATTTCCTTAAGTGGGCCAGTCAAAGGCCAAACTGGAATCCCATTGGAAATCAAACTGATAGCTGATCCCCAGTCAACTTGAAAGAGTTTGAGCTAGTCTGCAAAAAAAAAAAAAAGGTCAAAAACTACATCATTCTGCTGTGCCAAGTTGGCTTTTGTTGCCGCAGAAGGGATTTCTACCAAGTATTGACTTAAAGGGTATGAAGATTTATGCAGTCATGCATTTCTCATTTCTTGTTGAGCCTTTTGAATATTTCTTTAAATTGTTCTTTCACATTGGTACACAAAATATGTTATGTAGATCAGTGAAATAAACTCTTTAATGCATTTTGAATTGTGTTTTTTAGGCAGCAAAACATGAAAAATTTACAAAGTTGTGAAAACTTCTACAAGGTTCTTCTGTGCACTTTCTTGAACCAGTTTTGGAAATTACACCCCTTCAAGTTGCAACAGGATCCCAATGAAGGGAATGCAACTCCTGAAAGCTGGTTAAGAGGAGTGTTGTGTTAGTCAAATGAAAAGGTATTGCCTCAGTCTTTTTTTTTTTTTTTTTTTCCCCCAATTATCCTTTATTTCTGCGCACTGAAGTAAACAAACATAGCTGACATGCTGATTTATCTGAACGATTACTAGTAGATTTTGATGATTACTTTCCTCTTAAAAAGGCTTATTCATCGTGATGACTGCTTGGACAGGACCCTTTATCCCTTGCTAGTGAAGAAGCATTGGCTGTGGACAAGAAAGTGCTATGTATGCAAGATGTATATAGCCAGGTATTTATTTACTTAACTATTAATGTAAAATATTAAACAGTTGATGGTCTGCTGATAAGTATAGTTTTACCATTTAGGCCTGAACCTTAGTAGTTAATATGTCACCTCCCTTACAACAGCAGGAGCCTTTTCCATGTTTGTAATTCTGTTCTTCATCCCACACTGCGTCACTGCCAGGCTCAGGTTTGGCTGTACTCTAGCCCTGTGTTTCTCACATACCAACATCTTTTACTCTTTGGTCAGAAACTGAGCATTTCTAGGTGCATACATCCATAGTATGTGATGTATGCACTCAGTTGAGGTTTGACCATTTTCCATTAATTAACAGGACACCCCCAGTGTTGGCAGGATGGAAAAGGGAGCTTTTTCAATAGAGCTACTGTATGTTAATTAACTGCCTTGTTTTATTTTTTAAGCGGTTGTGGTTAGTATAAAAAAAAGTCTGAGAGAGAGCATTCCACATAGCAGTGGCAGGCCTTTATTTATAGTCTCTGCTTGAACCTGATGATATGCAGTTAATACTATCCTTTTTCTAACATTCTCAGTTAGCAAAATGTATAGAGGGACCATCAGTCAGCAAAGCCAATTATACATGTGTTAATGGTGAATTTTCTTACATTGCTTGATAACAGACATGATTTGATCACCAAAATAATTCATGAAAAACATAGTAGATGACAGCAGATAAAGACCTGTGCGGTCCATCCAATCTGCCCAAGAAGATAAACTCATAATGTAAGGTATGATGTGATACTACATATGTATACTTGATCTTGATTTGTCCTTGCCATTGGAAGGGCACAGAACGTAGAAGTCTGCCCAGCACTGGCCTTGTTCTCCAACTTCTGAATTGTCCATTGAAGCCCCACTCCAGCCCATCTGTCTAGCCACGATCAAGGCATTGACCTTAGAAGTCTGCCCAGCCACTGACTTTGCTTCCAAGTTACAGGTGTTACTATGTAATCACTGCTAAGTTTGTTTGGTTCCATGCCTTCTAAACAGGATTCCTTTGTGTTTATCCCGTGCATTTTCGAATTCTGTTACCGTTGCATTCCAGGAATCTACCACCCTCTCCATGAAAAAGTACTTCCTGACATTCCTGAGTTGCCCCCTACCCCCCCCCCCCCCCCCCGCATCCTCAATTCATGCCCTCTAGTTGTACCATCTGTGGAAAAGGTTTATTTGTAGATTAATACCTTTAAAATATTTGAGTATCTGTATCATATCAGCCTTGTCTCTCCTTTCCTCCAGGGTATACATGTTCAGATCCTCAAGTCTCTCTTCGTACGTCTTGTGATACAACCCCCGTAACATTTTCGTCGCTTTTCTCTGAACTACTTCAAGTCTTTTTACATCCTTAGCAAGACCACCAAAACTGAATACAATATTTCGTGGGGCCTCAGCAATGACTTGTACAGAGGCATCAACACCTCTTTTCTTCTTCTGGTTTTACCCCTTTCTGTGCAGCCTAGCATCCTTCTGGCTTTGGCCTCCGCCTTGTCACGTTGTTTCGTCACCTTGAGATCCTCAGACACCATAACCCTAAGGCCCCTCTCCTGAGCTGTGCTAATCAATCTCTCTGCTCCTATCAGGTACATCTCCTTTGTATTTCTGCACCCCAAGTGTACTCTGCACGTCTTGTCATTACATTTTAACTGCCAAATCTTTGACCATTCTTGTTTTTGGAGATCTCTTCTCATAGTTTCATCTCCTTCCGGGGTATCCACTCTAGTTTCAGCTCCTTCCGGGGTATCCACTCTATTGGGTATCTTCTTCTTATCTGCAAAAAGGCAATCTTTTCCTTCTAATCCTTCAGCAATGTCTCTCACAAAATATATTAAACAGAATCGGCCCCAGTACCGACCCCTGAGGCACTCCACGACTCATTCCTTTCCTTTGAGTGGATTCCATTTACAGTGATACTTCAGTTTTCGTTGATAATCCGTCCGAAAACACTCAATGAAAACCGAAACAGACTAAAACCGAGGCAATTATTTCCATATGAGTCAATGTAAATCCAATGAGCAGGAGAACGTGTGGGTTGGCCTTTGTTTTCGCAAAATTAGCAACGAAAACCGAGGTGACCAACAAAATCCGAGACAAATTTTTCACTGAAAAAATCAATGAACATTTCTGATGCCTTGCAGGCCCTCTCGATTGATGGTCTTGCCAAGAGCAAGGTCTTCTCTGGTAATCCAAGGATGGCGAGTACTAGGAAGTCTGCTCGAGCCTTTCCTGCGCATGACTCCATCCAAGAGCTTATTGCAGCTCAATGGTCTGAACCCGATGGGCCTTTGAAAGTGGCCAGGTCTATGGGTCAGCTTTACCCTCTGAGTGAGGAGCACTTGGCCCCTTTGGGGATGCCTAAAGTGGACGCTTTGGTCACGGCGGTGACTAAGTGGACCACCCTCCCCGTAGAGGAAGGGGTTGCCCTGAAAGACATGCAGGACCGGCGGCTTGAATCCGCGTTCAAACGGTCTTTTGAAATATCGGGCCTCGCCTTAAGGGCATCTTTTGCAGTTCCTATGCTGCCCAGTCCTGCCTTTCTTGGTTACAACAGGCAGTGGAGCAGCCCACGGATGGTGTGGAGTATCTCGCTGAGGTTGCACCGCGGATGGAGTCGGCCCTGTCATTTTTGGCTGATGCCCTCTATGATCTGGTCAGAGCTTCGGCTAAACAGGTGTTTGTGGCGGTTGCGGCCCGCCGCCTTCTATGGCTACAGCATTGGGTGGCTGACATGGCCTCTAAGCACAGGCTGGTGAAGCTTCCCTTTTGGGGCCACCTGTTATTTGGAGAGGAGCTGGAGAAAATTGTTAAAGACCTGGGGGACCCTAAGCCCCAGCAGTTACCCAAGGATAGGCCGAGGCCTTCTTCCAAGGGTTCTGTGTGGCCCTCCTCTTCCAGACCTCGCTTCTGTGAAGCTTGCAGGTATTGCCCGGGGCGCTCTGCTGAGTTTTCTCAACGTGCCCATTTTCAGCAGAGGAACTCCTTTCGCTCGGACAAGCGTTCCGCAGCAGCTGGTTCAAGGTCTGGAGTTCAGGGGCGGCCCCCACAATGACGGGGCGCAAGTCCATTCCTCGATTCCTACGTAGGAGGACGTTTTTTCCCTCTTTCTCAAGGAATGGACCAAAATTACCTCCGATCAGTGGGTCCTGGACCTGATCAGAGAAGGTTACCGATTGGAATTCAGCACCCCAGTGAGAGACGTGTTTGTGGCGTCCTGATGCGGTACTGTCGTCAAACGGTCGGCGGTAGAGGAGACCCTACAAGTCTTGTTGCATCTCGGGGTGGTGATCCCTGTGCCTCCTGCCAAACGCGGCTGCGGTCGCTACTCCATTTACTTTGTGGTGCTTCGGAAAGACGGGTCTTTCCGACCGATCCTCGACTTAAGGTCAGTCAACGAGGCACTAAGAGTGCGGCATTTTCGCATGGAAACCCTGCACTCCGTCATTGCGGTGGTACAGCCAGGAGAGGTTTCTCACGTCTCTGGACCTAAAAGAAGCTTACTTGCACATTCATATTTGGCCCCCGCATCAACGGTTTCTCCGGTTTGCGGTGTTGGGAAAACATTTCCAGTTTCGGGCCTTGCCTTTTGGCCTTGCCACAGCTCCCCGCACCTTTTCCAAGGTAATGGTGTAGTAGCTGCCTTTCTCAGGCGAGAGGGTATCCGGGTTTACCCGTACCTCGACGACTGGCTCTCAGAGTGGATTCGGCAGACCGAAAGTCATCTGGCCACAGCCAGAGTGGTCTCTGTACTGCAATCTCTAGGCTGGGTCGTCAACATACCCAAAAGTCACCTGACCCCCTCTCAGTCTCTCGAATATTTGGGGTCCAGTTGACATGGCCTCGGGGTTTGTCTTTCTACCCGACCAAAGGCGATGCAAGCTTCAGAATCAGTCCATCTGCTCCTGCGGATGCCTCGGCCCCGGCGAGCTTGGGACTTTGTCCAGCTGCTGGGTCGATGACGGCCACCTTGGAGGTACTGCCATGGGCGAGAGCGCACTTACGACCACTGGCAGATTGCCCTGCTTCAACGATGGTCTCCGATGTCCCAGGATTATCAACGCAGACTAACGTGGCTCCCTGCGGCCCGGCTCAGTATGGAGTGGTGGCTCTCGGACAGCATGCTGCGGTGAGGAATGCCGCTGGCGCTTCCCTCTTGGTGCCTGGTGATAACTGATGCCAGCCTGGTCAGCTAGGGAGCACATTGCCAGGGAAGCTATGCCCAGGGACTGTGGACCCCCGCGGAAACGGGGTGGTCCATCAATCGCTTGGAACTGAGAGAGATATTCCAGGCTCTTCTGGCCTTTCACAAGACTCTGGAGGCTGTCAGAGTTCTCTACAACACAACAGCGGTGGCTTACATAAATCGCCAGGGCAGCACTCAGTGCAGAGCACTGGCTGCGGAGGCCGCTCAGATTTGCCACTGGGCCGAGCTTCACCTGCAGCTTCTTTCTGCAGCGCATATAGCAGGTCAGAGCAACGTGCAAGCCGATTTTCTAAGCAGGCATCAAATCGACCCAGCGGAGTGGGAACTGGCAGACTAAGTGTTTCTTCAGATCTGTGCCAAATGGGGAACGCCCGTAGCGGATCTAATGGCGTCAAGCACCAGTGCCAAAGTCCAGTGCTTTTTCAGCAGACGGAGAGATCCTCGCTCGGCGGGGTTGGATGCGCTGGCTCAACCCTGGCCCTCGGGCCTCCTGTAAGCGTTCCCTCCTTGGCCCTTGATAGGGCGAGTCCTCCTTTGAATTCAGCTACATCAAGGAGTGGTGATTCTCATTGCCCTGAATTGGCCCAGGCGGCCGTGGTATGTGGACCTCCGGCGGATGCTGGTGGAGGCTCCTTTTCCTTTGCCTCTGGTGCCGAACCTGTTGATGCAGGGACTGGTGACCATGGAGGATCCCTGCCGCTTTGGTCTTACGGCATGGCTCTTGAGAGGGCGCAATTCAGAAACAAAGGCTATTCTAACAGTCATCTCCACTCTCTTGCAGGCCCGGCAAGCGGTCCACTTCCGTTGCTTATGCTCGGATCTGGCGCCAGTTTGAGACGTGGTGTGTTTCAAAGGCAATCACACCCACGCGGGGCTACAGTCCTCGCCGATACTGGATTTTTTGAAGAACGTTTTACAAAAAGGCTTTGGCCTACAATTCCCTGCGAGTCCGAGTGGCAGCATTGGCTTGCTTTCAAGGGAAGGTCTCTGGCTTGTCCCTGGCTGCTCATCCGGACATTGCCCGATTTCTAAGAGGGGCACTCCTGGGGCTGGTGTTGAAGGCTCTCCTGTGTTCGCCCTTCGAGCCGCTGAGGCGAGCTTCGGAGAAGGATGTGACTCTTAAGACAGTCTTTTTGGTGGCCATGACTTCGGTGAGACAGGTGTCTGAACTCCAGGCGCTGTCCTGTCGAGACCCTTTCTTACAATTCTCAGAGTCTGGAGTAATGGTACGTACGGTACCTTCCTTCCTGCCTAAGGTGGTTTCAGCGTTTTACCTAAACCAGCCCATTTATCTGCCCTCCTTTACTAGGGAGGAGTTTCTGGAATCTTTTGGGCAGTTACATCTTCTGTATGTTCGCAGGGCTCTATTGCAGTATCTGCACATGTCAAATGACTTCAGGACCTCTGATCACCTTTTTGTCTTGTTGTTAGGTACTCGAAGAGGATCTCTGGCGTCTAAGGCCACTATAGCCCATTTTTTCTGCGTATCCGCTGTCAGGGCGGTCTGACGCGTTTAAAGCGCATTCCACGAGCGTGATTTCCTCCTCGTGGGCCGAAACAGGAGCACTCTCTCTTCAAGAGATCTGTAGTGCGGCTACTTGGGCTTCTCAGCTCTCCTTTGTCCGGCATTACAGGCTGGATGTTGCAGCGAAGCGGGACGCGCAGTTTGGAGCGCAAGTGCTTGCTCGTGGAGTTGCATATTCCCACCCTAACTAGGGAGTGCTTTTGTACATCCCATCAGTTAATGGATTCATCTGCAGCTGATGACAAGGAAGGGAAAATTAGGTTCTTACCTTGGTAATTTTCTTTCCTTTAGTCACAGCAGATGAATCCATGATCCCTCCCTGTCTGACTTTGTTTTTTTTGTTCAGGCAGTTTGTTCCTGCAGATATGTTCCCTCCTTGGGAGAAGTTGGAAAACAGTCTTCAGGATTTCTGTTTACTGTTCTGTTACAGGAGGTTGAGATCATCCCTCCTTTGTGTGGTTATTGCTTCTGTTCTGGGGCATTCGTACGCTGTGAGGAAAGTTCATGTTATTCTACTTTGAGGATACACTCTGCTTTGGAAGTTTCAAATACTGAAGGCAGATGGAGCTAGCCGTCCATAGAGCACTATGGTTTTTCAGTGTTCCCTATCTCCACCTGCTGGTAGGCGGACACAACCATCAGTTAATGGATTCATCTGCTGTGACTAAAGGAAAGAAAATTACTAAGGTAAGAACCTAATTTTCCCTTGTCATCTTTGCACTCTTGCCAAGATTTACCAGCTGGATGTGCAGGCCAGAAGTGCTATTACCTTTGGAGCAGGATAGTTTGGATACATCCCAGATGTCTAGACTGGTCTGGTAAAACACAAGAGAAAGTTTGTCTTATCGGCTAACTTTTCTTTCCTTGAATCCTAGCAGAGACCAGGATTAACGCGGGATCTTCCATTTAAGAGTTTTTAAAGGGTGGTCATGGCACACTGCCTTGATGAGCTATTTTGCTTTTAAAGATGGATAAGCAACTTTGACAAATAAAGCTCCAACCCTAAACCCTCATCCCTTTGATGTTTCTGCCTATCTAACAGTCATAGGCTCAGAAGTAATGAGTATAGTTCCCTTAATGTTTTTGTAAATTGCTTCCTTCCTACATGGCTTCTTCCCTGATTTTTGGAGGCCATAGACTGTGAGATTCAGGTTTCAAGCCCTTTTTGTTTAAATAAAAAGATGTAGGAAATTCTGGTATTCTGGTTCGAACCTATGTAAAACATGAGTCGTACATTGCATGTAATCCTGTAAAGGGTGGTATCAGCAATCTAATTCTCTGCCTCCTTGATGGCAAAATTGATGCATCTGGATTGGTCAGGTAGGAAAGAAAATTAGCAGTTTAAGACTACATTTTTCTTTGTTTCATATGTTATGAATAAGTCACTGATGCTTAGGTCCACCTTTCATAGGTGATTGGTTATCCAAGGCTCATAAAACAAGCATGCATTGATGTTGATTTCATACACCCAGATCTGATATGCCTTTTTTTTTTTTTACTGCAGGTGGGTGACTAATGATGATAGTTTGGCTTCAGATGACCCCAGTTTGTTCTGTGATGTTTGTTTCAAGATGCTTCATTATGATACAGAAGGCAATAAACTCGGAGACTTCCTTGCTTATCCTTATGTTGATCCTGGGATTTTTATCTGAAGTCTGGGAAAGAAGAGTTGTTTTTTTTTTGTTTCTTTTTTAACTCCAGTTATCCGTACCTGTTCTGGTACTTTTGTTGATATTGTATAGAGTTCTTTATGGTTTTCTGTAGAGTTCCAGTTATCTCCTAAGCAGTCTATATAGACAGATTTTGACCTTGTTTGTTATGAATGTGAGAACATATTCGCTTTTGTTAAAGAACTTACTTCAAAGACACTTCTCTGTCTTGGGACCATTTAATTCAATGTAAGAAATATTTTAAAGAACAGGCATGAGGAGGATTTTTCCCCTCCTTGTTGAGATTTTTCCCTGTACCTAAAACTGAGCACAAACCTCAGCCATCTTAGCAACTTTGAATAATTCCAGAAACATTCTCACTACATTCAGGCTGCATTGCACCTCGAGCCTGCTCGGTATAACTAACCTTGTTTTTTGAAAGTTATATTTCTCCTTTGTTTTTATTCACTCTGTCACAAGATGTCTTTAATATTAAGTGGAAATCAATTGCTGGTTGGTGCTGTGACAATCAGGTTAACCTGTATTGCAGTTCTTGTGGTTCTGTTTTGCTGTGAGACGTTTTTATTTGTGTTAGCTCCCCAAAATTTTCTACTGCCTCTCACCATTTGTTGCAACTTTTCACCTGTAAATTTATTAAAATAGTTATTTCTTGTGTATGTACTTCTGTCATTCCCATTTTTATTTCAAGATGCTTTTCCTTTGGATTAAATTGGCCTACCACATGTACTTATGTGCTTCAGGTTCCCTCCTTCCGCCCTTCTAAAGAGTGGGATGCCAGCCACTGGTAGTCTGCTTTTATTGAATGTTCTTTTTCCTGTTTTGTACTCTTCGTATCTCCTGTCACTTTCCTATCAATATTTGTAGTTCCTTTCATTTTTCTCTAAACATTATATTATTACTGTGAACCACTCAGTACGCTTTAGGGTAGTATATCAAAACTAAATAAAACTTGAAACTGAGGGAGGGAGGCAGTCTGCCTTGGCTTAGATGGGAACAATTCAGATGGGACTATTCAGGCTGGCCTGCGAGTTTCTGGAATCTGTGAGTCACCGATGAAGTTTAAGATTGAATACCTGGAAATGCTTTCTATGGCAAACACCATTAGAGGGGGGAAAAAAGATCTCTGCTGCACAGGTTCCAGCTGTCCTCTCTTCCTCTCCTTTGTTCCTTCAGCTTACTTGGAGATGGCACTAGGATTCTGGTACCTTAAGCTTACATTCACAGCTCCCTGGAGATTTTACTCTAATTTTAGGTATGTTTCACACAAGCAATAGCGCCTGTTTGTGAGGCTCCCTCTGTCTGTCTGTCTGTCTGTATGTATGCATAAGCACAGAGAGACACAACCTTCATCACCCTAACAAGACACGCTTTACTATGTTTTTTTTAACATCTGGTCCCCAAACAGACAGATGTAAGTTTACAATTGGAGGAAAGGGAAACACACCATTGTGTCACACTACAAGTGTGCATCTTTTTGGGATTTCTTTTAAAAACACTTTATACTTTAGCAATGCAAAGCCTAGACAGATCAGTAACCTACACTGGCCATTGGTTTTGTGGCGCATCCTATTCCTTTTATGTTTTGCAAGTTAATCAACTGTTTCCTAACAGTTTGGTTCTTCTTTTGCTTGTGGCCAATCTCCCCACAACAGAAGTGCAGAACAAAATAGTAGAGATAACCAGAAGCTGAGCGATAGCTGGCTATAGAGCTGAGATTTTGGATGACATTTCTGCTTTGACTGGCACGCATTTCTCTCAAATATATTTTGGAGAATGTGTATGAGTTTCATCATTCATATAGTAGGCTTTGGACCTACAAGGCTTTCAAAGTGTTTCTTTGCTTGCTATGTATGATATGTATACAGACTCCCGAGGCAGGCCTTACAAGCTGAAACATGGCCCATGTTGAGTCATTATAGAAAGCATCCAATAAAGCCAGCTATACACCATTGAACACTTTTTATCTATTGTTTCATTCTGTCCTAACTGCTCTTAACTTTATAAACTCCCATCTCCTCTTCCAAACTGAAAAGCCCTATACTTTTAGCCTCTGTACTTAAAGGAAGTGGTTCCATTCTGTTTAGCATTTTTCTTGCCCTTCTATGAACCTTTTTAAAGTTGTACTGTATCCTTTTTGAAAGATGAGACAACACTAGGACCTATACAGAGGTATAATAATCTTAGTTTTGCTCTCCTTTCCAGATAATCCCTAAAATTCTATTAACTGTCATGGTACACTGAACTGAAAAAGTTGACATATCTACAATGACACCAAGAGCCTTTCCTTGGGTGGTGACCTCTAACGCAGAACCCAGCAATGGTATTATTTTTTTTTTTAGATGCATTAGTTTGTACTTTTTCACATTACATTTCATCTGCCATTTAAATACCCAGTCTTCTTATCTCTCAGGATCCTTCTGCAAATCCTCACAAACCTCAGCCATCTTAGCAACTGTGAATAATTTGTGCCATCCACAAATTTGATTCTCACTTGTCATTCCTATTTCCAGGTCATTTCTGAATATACTAAACAGCCTAAGTATCAATATAAACCCCTTGGGGCACTCCTTTTCCAAGGGGATCATTGACAGTTTACGATCCACAGAAGGACATTACCTCTTATCCCATGGCCAATAACAATCATTTTAATCCTCCTAAACAAAAAAGTATATAACTAAAATTATAATCAACTTTACAGCATAAAATAGCTTCCCACCTATGATATAGTAGTATTAAAGTACTTAGTAAACAACGATGATTTTAATAATCACCTAACCTTCATATAATTGTGTTCTCTTCTAAGCTCTGTTGGTAAAACATTCCAATGTCCTGGTTCAGCTTCCTTTAAATAATTTTTTTTACAAGTTGTAAACAATCTAGTATCGGAAGCTAAGGGAAATTGTAAATTATTAAAATAGATACTCTAAAAAGAAAATTCAAGTCAGTACAATGTTGAAAATGAGTGCATAAGCCATACAAAACCCTTAGTAGACAAGCTTAAATTCTATCCTAGACACTATAGGTAGCCAATGAAATGACCTCAAACGTGGTAGGGCTCTATATGTAAAAAAAAAACTTTGCTGAGATGTAATCTAACCAAAGCTGTCTTGGGAAGTCTGAGGTAAAGAATGTTAAATAGTTAAGGCAAGAGCAAAACAGTTTCCTGGACTACCATTTATAAAACCTTAGGAGAAGAAAAAAACCATTCTTCACCATCTGCCCAAGCTGAAGTCTGTGCCTCTAGTTTACTTACAAGCCTTTTCTGATGACTTTGGCCAAAGCCTTCTGAAAATTCAGATACACTATATGGCTCAACATTATCCACTTCTTATACCTTAAAAAAAAATTGGTAAGGCAAGATTTGCCTTCACTGAACCCGTGCTCATTCCTATTATCCATGTCTGTCTATGTGATCAGCAGTGTGGTTTTGTTAAGTATATAGTAAACCTGACACTGGCATCAGGCTTACAGCTCTATAAGTTCCCAGACCAACCCCCAGTCACCCTTTTTAGAAATTGGCCGTCTTCATTCCTCAGGTATCATGGCTGTTTGGAATGATGGGTTATAGATTATTAGTAACAGATTATCAATTTCAGGACTCTGAGATGAATGCCATCTGATTCTGGTGATTTGTTGCTGTTGAGTTTGTTAATTTGTTCTATTACATCTTCTAGACTTACAGTGATGTACTTTAGTTGCTCTGAATTACCACCATTAAAAAAGGTTTCCAGTGTAGGGACACCCCAGTATCTTTAGTGAAAACTGAGCAAAAGAAATCTTTTAGTTTTTTCTGCTATTAATCTTCCTGAGCACACATTGGTCATCCAGCAGACCAGCAGCTTCACGTATGGGCTTTCTGCTTTGGATATACTTGAAAAAGATTTTAGTCATCAGTTCATGCCTCTACAGCAGGGTGTTACAGTCTCAGGCTCTCGGACACTGGCACCACGTGAGCCCTTAGACCGCTGCTGACAAGCGGCAGCAGTAGGCAAGACCCCAACCAGGATTGGGTAAGCAAGCAAGGCAGGCGAAGCTGTAGACAGGCAAAGCTGGAACAACCGAACTGGAATCACAGTAGTAGGCAGGCAGGGAATAAGCAGGACAGACCAACCGGTCTTCACCTGCGCTTGACCACCATTCCTCAGGGGTTGAGCCCCCAGGTGCAGGGGGCCGGCAGGTCTTACTGGACCTAGCTTGCAGGAGACTAGACCAACAGGATACTAAACAAGCTTGACTAACACAGGGTTCGGGAATACTAAGGATATGGGATTCTTAGGGAATAGGATACAGAACAAGCTTGACGGAAACAGGGTTAGGGTTCAAAACAGGAGTGCCCACAGGCACCCAGACAAGAACAAGGCATACAGGTAAGACACAAGACAAGGCAGAAGTGCTCCTATCAGCACCAAAAGGGTAAAGCAGGGAAGCTTAAACAAGCAGGCAGAAGTGCTCCTATCAGTACCAAAAGGGTAAAGCAGAGAAGCTTAAACAAGCAGGCAGAAGTGCTTCTAACAGCACAGCAAGACAGAAGTGCTCCTATCAGCACCAAAAGGGTAAAGCAGGGAAGCTTAAACAAGCAGGCAGAAGTGTTCCTATCAGTACCAAACACTAACCTGGACCTTTGGCGTTTGCAAAGTCCAAGCTGAAGGGCTTCCAGGTGCCTAATAAGCCCATCATCAAGGCAGCTAAGGGTGAGGCTAGCTGCCAAACTTCCAAGCAAGACTGGAGGGCTAAAATATCTGGACTGGACCAAAAAGAGAGTCTGGAAAGTCTATGGCAGCCACTGGTTCTGGCCACCAGAGGGCGAGAGGAGCACAAACCAAGAAAAAGTCACAATCGTGACACAGGGGTACCCCACTAGTCAGGTTTTCAGGTTATCCATAATGAATTACCTCCTATATAAATTTATCTCATGCATGTTCATTATATATACCCCAAAAACCTGACTGGCCAAGTGTGGCCTGAGGACTGGGTTGAGAACCCTTGCTCTATAGAAATTTTTTTAAGGCATTTTTGGCTTTCATTATTACTTTTTTTACATCTAACTTGGTAGTGCTTGTCTTATTTATGTTTCCTTCATTAGGGTCTTCCATTTTCTGAAAGATATTCTTAGCTTTTATCATTTCTACCTCATGCTGACAGTCATTTGACTTTATTTCAAACTTTTTGATGCATGTAATATTTTATCGGGGCTTCCAAAATGGCCTTTTAAAATACAGTAATGTGTATGCCAATCGACTCTAATTACTTCTTTTAGCTTTCTTTTCTAACAACTTTCTTCATGTTATCAGTTTCCACTTTACAATTGTTACATTAGTATTTGTTGTGTCTTTGTTTAAAAGTGTACATTCTGCTCTATCCATAGTCTTCTAGGTGGAGTACAACAAACAGGCATAATAAGAAGATCTAATGTATAAGCCATTAACATAAACTCACCTCGGACTTTTTGCCATTACTTACCCCCCCCCCCCCCCCATAGTGTAGCAACCTCCCCCCCCCCCCATCCAAACATGTCCTGCTGAACAGTGCCATGTAGAGACCAATACCCTACTGCTCCCGCACCCCGCCAAGTGGCTGCTAGTACTTTACTCTGCAGTATTATCAAGGGAGGGGTCCGCCAGTAGTCCCTCCACATTGTCAATCTTACTTCACAAATTTTTATATTGTCGTGCTCCTATAGAGGACTGAAACTTAAGGGACTCTTGCACCCAACTGGCCATTTCTTTCATAGCATCTAACCATACCTTTATCTGTGGGGGCCTAGCATCCACCCATGACATTAATATCCATTTTTTATGTGTTAACCCTGCGGATGTTGATGGAAAGGCTAATATTTTATTTTATTCATTGATGGAAATGACGTGGGGAAGGGGGCTGCTGTGTATTGATGTTCTGTGCACTAAGGACTTAATAAAGATACTTTCAAAAAAACAACATAAACTCAACCTAAACAAGACAAATAATTAAAATATAAAGTCAATACAACTAAATCCCCACCACAAAGACTCCCCCCTCAGTAAATGTCAGTTAAGAATTAGTGTTACTGTAAACCATTCTGCATTGCGAGTCAGTGAAGAGCGGTATATTAAATAAAAATAACCCAACCTTTAAATGAAAGCCATTTCTGGCCGATTTTAATCACTTTGAATATCAACCCCCAAAGTCTCTACAACAGACCCGCTAGGGCTACACCTTCATGCCTCTGAGCACTGCATCTAGCGCCTCCTACTCTGCCAGTACCATATGACAGCGAGCAGTGTGAACTGGAAAGGACAATGCAGACCTTCCAGGATAGGGTCCACCTCTGCGCGCGCCCCCCCCCCCCCCCCCCCCAAAAAAAAAAAATAATAAAAAAAAAAAAATTGCAGGGCTGGCTACACCCGGGTAGAGAGGCTGTTAAAAATTTACCAGCACACCACTGCCCTTAACTGAATCCCTCCATACTGCCCACCTGTACCTGACTCAGCTTTCCCCTCCCCCTCAGCCAGCTCTTTCCCTCTCCTCCTTCCCACTTATACAGCACAGATACCCAGCTCTTGCTCCCTCTCCCCCATTTGCAGCAAACAGCCAGCACTCTCACCCTCTCCATCCCCTACCCCCACTGCACACATATCCAGCTTTCACTCTCTCCTTTTAACTCCTCCCCACTACCAGTCCAGCTACTCCTACAACTCCAGTCTGGCAAGGATTAGAAGGAGTGACTCAGCCTCCCTCCCTCTGGAGTCCACCTGTGCTCTGTCCAGCACTGCAAGGATTAGAAGGAAAGAAGAGCAACAACCTCCCTCCCTCTGGGGTTTGGGTGTGTTCTGGACAAAATTGACTTGTAAGAGTGGCACCCTGCTGCTTTACTAGCAGGTGGCAGACTGTCCTGAACTCCCTTAGCAGCTACCACAGTAAGAGCAGCACATAGTAGGGTCTGCATTTAACACAGAGTGGCACTCCAGCGACACAAGTACAATGTTCCCAATGATGGTGAGCCTGCTGCAACTGCAGAAACCTCACACTGTACAAGTGTGGCTCAAAACCCCCACTGTGCTGCGAAACAAACCAGCACCACTCCTGATGCCAAACGGCTCCAAGTTCTTTCTCTTTCTACATGAGGCTGCTGTCTCAGCCTTTCAGTCCTGATGCACATAAGCACCGCCATACTGGGAAAAGGCCAAGGGTCCATCAAGCCCAGCATCCTGTCTCTGACAGCGGCCAATCCAGGCTTCAAAAACCTGGCAACCCTCCCTCCCCCCCCCCCCCCCCCAATTAATTACTACTTAACATTTCTAAAGCGCTACTAGGGTTACGCAGCGCTGTACAGTTTAACATGAAGGATAGTCCCTGCTCAAAGGAGCTTACAATCTAAAGGACGAAATGTAAAGTTGGGGCAGTCTAGATAACCTGAATGGAGGTATGGTTATGTGCCGAAGGCGACATTGAAGAGGTGGGCTTTGAGTAAGGATTTGAAGATGGGCAGCAAGGGGGCTTGGCGTATGGGCTCAGGGAGTTTATTCCACGCATAGGGTGAGGCGAAGCAGAAAGGGCGGAGTTACTACTAAATTCTTCCTCCCACTTACAATAGCAGCTCTAGACAGAAATATTTGGGGAGAGGTGGGGGCAGTAAAGCACAGTGACATTTCTGTACATGACAGCCCTCTTCTCCCCACTCTTAAACATTTAGCTACAGGAGATATCACACACAAAAATTCCAACAGCATTTATGTATAAGTAAAACTCCAATGTGCCTCATTTTCAAGAGAAAAGCAGCACAAATGCCAAAACATCTAAATCATAATTTCAAAACTCAGTCTTGGGATGTTTGTCAAAATCGCAAGGGGGCGTGTTCTGGGCAGGATTTGGACCGAACTTGGGCAGGCTTAAAATATGGTCCTTTTTCAGCAAAAATGGTAGAACAGAAAAAAAGGTCTGAGGCAAAAAAAAGAAAATGTTTTTATCTCGACCTGTTTCAGTCATGACTAAGTCACAAAAAGGTGCCCTAACTGACCTACTGACTACTAAAGTGATTAAGGCATGACACCCTTCCCACCCCTCAAAGCTGTGACCAGGCTCTTTGACTGCACCAAATATGGCCATGCCTAAAAATCCAGCTAGCAAGTGGATGGATTAGCTTAGTAGTCAATGCAGTGGACATTGAGACCGAGGTTCAATTCCCCACTTAAAACATCAGTACAAATATGTGAATCCTCCTGGAACATAGAAATATCTCTTGTACCTTAATATATAAAGTGACCTGTGAGCCTGAGGGCTAGTGTAGTTGTAGACCTTTAGATACAGTAGGTTTTCTCTGTTCCTAAAGGGCTCACAATGCAATATGAAGGGGTTTTTGTGGGATTTGTACCTGGGCCCTTTTATGTGAAGTCTATTGCACTGACCAGTAGACTGTCCCTCTACACTGCTGTGATGTCTGTGTGACCAGTTCACTAGGAATTCTGCTGGATAGATGTTCCTATAGCTTGTTTTTAAAAAAAGTCCCCAAAGGAAAAGGTAGAAAATGATACCTACAGATGGATATGTTGAGCTTAAAAACATCTAGCTCAAAGCCATAATCGAACCAGAAATTTAGACTTTTTTTGGTTCGATTAAGGCTTGAGTTATACATTTCTTTGAAACGTTTTTGGCAAAATGTCTCAATTCAGACCTGGATGTCATTTCGAAAATGCCCCTCCAAGTCAGTTTCAGCAACCCAGTAAAAGAATTAGTGGATTCTACTCGAGAGTGATGTCTGGAGTGTACATTGACTGAGACAAAATATCATACAAATGCCACAGCTCTCAGTTCTGTAGTATACTCATCACATTTCCCCTTACAATTCACTATACAAAATATACAAATATTAAATTTCAGGAACAATGCACATTCTTCTGTGAGATGTTCTGAAGTAACATACAACCCTGAAAAATAGTACTGTTTTGGTGAGTGCTTTCTATTCAGATTCTAACTCCTAGGACCAGTGCTTTTTTTTGTAGGAAAAAAGGTACCGGTACTCATGATGGGTGGGGGTCACCATCTATGGCTCCGCCCCTATGGTAGCCACACCCATTATACCAGCCATGGAGCATATAAACAGGTATTGAAAATACTATACCAGTATAGGAGAAAAAAATAATGTGATTTTTTTTCATTATAAATAATTTCTGTAAGCTGTTACAGCTCCAGTATACCCAGTGCAAAATAAGACAGCAGATGTAAATTCTCTGATTGGACATATTCCAAACACTAAAATGAAATTATTTTTCTACCTTTGTTGTCTGGTGACTTTGTTTTTCTGATTATGTTGGTCCCAGTCTCTGATTCTGCTGCTATCTGTTCCTTAACTTCCGTTTCCAGGGCTTCCTTTTTCTTTACTTTCCTCCTTTCTTCTTCATTTCTTGCCCTACATCCACAGGTAAAAGCTGGGTCCTCCGCAGACTTGACTGGAGGTGGTATAGAGTGGACCCAGCTTTTGCCTATTTTCTCCATCCATGTGCAGTTTTTCTCCTCTTTTCCCTTTCCCTCATCTCCGTCAGTATGCATCTCCTTCCTAGTCTTCCCGCTCCTCAATCCATATGCATCTCCTTCCTCTCTCTTCCATCCATATCCAGCATTTTTCCTCTCCCCCTCCATTTATGTCCAGCATTTCTCCACTCTCCTCCCCTCCATCCATGTTCATCTCACTTCCTCTCCCTCCCCTCCATCCATGTCCAGAATTTATCTCCTCTAAATCCATGTGCATATCCTCCTCTGTCTTCCCTCCCCTCCATCCTTGTCCAGCATTTCTCCTCTCCCCCTCCCCTCCATCCATATTCATCTTATTTACTCTTTCCTCCTCTCCATCCATGTCCAGCATTTCAACTCTCCTCCATCCATGTGCATCTCCTTCCTGTCTTCCCTCCCCTCTGTGTTCAGAATTTCTCCACTCCATCCGTGTGCATCTCCTTCCTCTGTCTTTCCTTCCCTCCAACATTTCTCCTCTCTTCCCTGCCCTCCACTCCATCCATGTCCAGCATTTCTCCTCTCTCCCCTCCCCTCCATGTGCATCTCCTTCCTGTCTTCCCTCTCCTCATCCATGTCCATCATTCTCCTGCCCTCCCCTCCATCCAGCCATGTCCAGCAACTCTCCTTCTCCCCTGCCCTCCCATCCTTATCCAGCAATTCTCCTGTGCCCTCCCCTCCATGTCAAGCGATTGTCCTTTGCCCTAACCTTCCTTCCCATCCATGTCCAGCGATTCTCCTCGTGCCCTCTCTAACCATCCATGTCCAGCAATTCTTTGCCCCTATCCTTCAATCCCCTCCATGTCCAGCGATTCTCCTCTGCCCTCCCCTCCATGTCCAGCCGATTCTCCTTTGCCCCCTATCTTCCCCCTCCCATCCATGACCTCCCTCAACCCCGAGTTCATTCCAATCCCAGCTCCACCTGCCCAACTTCAGCTCCCCATAACCCAGCCCTCATCTATTTTCCTTCTTTCTCTTACCCCATTCACCATCCACAGCTCCTTTGCCATTGCTCACTCCCTCTAGTCACTTTCTCCTGTCTCTATCCTCACCCAGGCCCAGATGCATTAAACTCCCCGCAAAAAGCGTGTACCGTTCCGATCCCTAGTGAAAACAGACAGATTCGGAAAAAGCAGGCCATGCATGATGGAAATTTCATGTAAATGAGCTGCTCGCAAAAACAGCAAGCAGCTCAGTACGGGGGGGGGGGGGGGGGGGGGGGGGGAGAGCCAATCAGTCTGCCAAGCATGCACAGAAAAGCCAATTCCTAAGTGTGGGCTGCTCTCTGCATGCTTCAGACGTCTTTCATACAAGCTGCATGTATAAAAAAAGGTTGTAGCCTATTTTGTTTTCCACTCCCCATGCTTGCAAAATGGCACATTCTTTTCCAGTGATGGAAGGGGGAATGGGGTTGCACACACACAGAGGCTTTTTTTTTTTTTAGTGTAGCAGGGGCAGCAGTGGGAGATCTGGACTTGAGAAGACAAAATGAGAATTTGTTTCCCAGCCAGGTCTGCAGCTCTCACAGCTCTTGTTTCAGCTGTCAGGCAGGACTGGCTGGTCTGCAGCTCAGCTCTCCTCAGCCATTCAGGTAGTACCACTGCTTCCTGACCACCCTGTAAAATTAATCATTAGAGGGAGGTGGTCCTTTCTGTGCATCGCTAGGAAAATGGCTGTGCATTACTCTGCATGCACATTTGAATGGTAAGTAGCTTATTTAAATAACTCAGCATGCAATCATCATCAGCTGCTACTGTGACTTGAAAAGAGCCTGCAGAGCCCCTTTGTGCATATCTTGCTGAACTCTTGTGCTCACTTAAACAGCTACAGCCAATATAAAATGCACATTGCTGGTTGTTAGTTTTTGTGCATCTGGATGCCAATTTCCAATACCCCTTTACTACCTCTCCAGCTCTATTTCTATTCTTCTGCCATTCAACTCCCTTGCCAAAAGCACACGGTCTCTGTCATAGTTCCCAGTTCTTTTTCCTCTATCGTCAACAACCAACATTTCCCTATTTCCTATGCTTTCCCCTCCACCACCATAATCCAGGATCTGTCTGCCTTCTCCCCCTCCCCCTAGTACAGCATTAATCCACTCTCTCTCTCTTCCCCCATAGTCCAGCATCCACTTTTGTATTCTACAGTTTTCCTGTTCATCCTTCCTGATCCAGCATTTTATTCTACTACTACTTATCATTTCTATAGCGCTACAAGGCATACGCAGCGCTGTACACCATACACAAAAAAGCCAGTCCCTGCTCTCCCACAGTCCAACATATCCCCCTTCTCCTTTTTTCTAGGACAGTCCATATCTCCCCCCCCCCCCTCGTAGTTTGCCACCTCCCACTCCTCCCCTCCCCCAAATGTGTATTGTCTCTCATTCACTCACCCTAGCAACATGGAATGGGCCACAAAATCGATGAAATAGCTGCCACTTGGCAGATTGTGTCCCTGTCCACTCTTTAACAGGAAGTCTGCATGCAGTGGGCAGGAACACAGCCTGCTTTCAGCACCAAGGAGATTTGATAACAGGAGATGGCATGATGTCACAAGGCTGAAGCCGGTCTTCACCCAAGGTTTTAATTCTCCTAAATGCAACTGCCGCCATCTTTGTACACCCAAAACAAAAATTGATGACAAGCTCCACCTACCTCCTTCAGCCACATAATGGGCCAGATAGGCTCATGCTGTCCTCCTGTTATCAAACCGCCTCGTTCAGCGCATATAGAGGCTGAGGCCCCCATGCTATATTCTTGTTTTAATAACCTGCCTCCCTTGGAGCTTCCCCCTGCTGCTGCCTGTCATAATTATGTGGACTTGCTGTGTGTAGAGCCCTGATCCCAAGTTCCTAAGGTGCTCCTGTGTAGGTACCCGCTTGGCCCAGTATCCCTGTTACCGACCATGGGTCACAGACATACAAGGTCCCTCCCTCCTTCCTGCCTACATCCGCTGGACCTGTGAGACTGAAATCGGTATTTGAACTGCAGGTTTTGTGACTACAGTGCCCTACATGGTTCAAAAGTTATAAATCCCTATGGGTCAAAAACATTTTTCAATCACACAGCTACAGGAAGGGACCTCTATAAGTCTGTGACCCACAGCCGGTAACCAGGGCTACAGTTCCAGCCAGACCAGTTTACATGTAGTGCTTGGTCTGGTTAAGATGGCCAGCCATTTTTCCTTGGGGGGGGGGGGGGGGGGGGGGCGGCACCACCCATAGTGACGCCTATGCCCACTTTACTTTTTTGGGTTTATTTTTTTCCGCTTTACTGGCTGCCCCCAAGGGTAAATATACAAAGTAACAGGCTACCAAGGGCATCCAACTAGAAGGACGAGCAAGGAGGGCTCTTAAGGATAAAGGGGACCAGAAGAGTTGTATCCTCCTCTTTCGTAGCCCAGAACTGAATGCAAACATTGAAACATGGTGGTTCAAATTTGCATTCAGTTCCAGGCGGCAGAAGAAGCTGTAGCCCCTTCCTTAGGCTTCTGATCAATACTATACTGGGCTGAGGATGCCTGAATGAATGCATGGGTGCACACTTTGGAGGCACCCTGGGAGAAAAGGGGGAGGTTGAGGGGAAGAGATCTCTTCTAGTGCCACCTGCTTTCCACAGCCCAGAGTGAACTGCCAGTTAGTATGTTCAAGCTGCAAAACCTAGGTGCCATGTTCAATTTTTTTTTTTTTAGTCACCATGGTGTCCTGGGGTGGTCAAGCCCTGTCTTAGGCCAACATTCTCCCACTAATAGTATTTTGTATGTTCTGTGCAAATAGCCTAAATCACTATTACTCAACTTGCTACAATAAGACATACCCACACCTCCCACTGTAGAAGGAAAAAAAAACTGTTTGTAAAGCATTTATTTACAAAGCAGGTACAGGTTGACATTTTTCAAGAACAAAATCACATTCTTTACTTCTTTTGTAAAGAAAAAATGATTTAACAAAATATACTCAATACTAAAAGATTCACAGCTATTTGGGAAAAAATTACAAACATTTATTAAAAAAAAATAAAGCACCTCAAAACAAAGCATTTACTATGAAACTGGGATCAAGTTTTATAGCAAATAGAATACTTTTATTAATCAAAAATTTTTTATTCTTGGTTATCTTTAATGAGACATCAAGACGTATAATAGGTAAGTAAAAACAAACCACAGCTGCAAGCTCTGTGACAAGACAAAAATAGCTCCTTGACTCACAGGCTTCTTTATAGTTTTTTGTTTAACACTTAAAAACCATTTGACTTGTTAACACTGCACAAATACTACCAATGAGATATTGCAATCACCAATATTTTTCTTGAAAATTAAAATAAACAGACCTTTCCCACCTTAAAAACATTTTTTCTTTTTTTGGCTGCACATCAAAATACTATATTTATAAAATTATTTAAAACTTTAATCAGTCTTGTAATGTTCAATCGCCAGAATGGCATGACCAAACTTCACGTTGCATCTTAACAGTATTTGTTGTTCAGATTTTTATCAATCCCAAAGGTAGGTTTTAATTTTCTGATGTGGTGTCTTCATTGGCTTGTTTTTCTGGCTTGGCCTCTTTTAGTCCTCCAGGAGGGCTAGAGGAAGAAACAACAATTAATTTCACCCTTGTCTCAAGCAAGCTAGATAAACACTACACTGAGATGGTTTAGGGCCCATGGCTTGTGCCTGGAGGCATAAGAGTTCACTAGACAGTTCTGAAGCTCCTTCCAGTTTCTTTTTCCATGATTCCCACATTTACTCCAAGTGGAGACACATCCTTCCTCTCCAAAAAAAATCCCCACAAAAACAAATACAAAAATAACCACGGACTACTCCAATGTGCCCCAAATTACTAAATTATGAACTGCAACATAATTAGAGCCATTTTCCAAATCACAGCACAATCATAACCCCTATTGTTTCTCTACAGCTTTCCCCAACCAATCTGAATGTCTTTATTACAAAGTTTGTGGTAACTAAGGACCTTGGGAACATGGCATTCTTGCTATAAATCGATAAACACTACCCACTGAAAAACAAGCTAACTTTAAGCCCAGAGACTGAGTTGAGCTTGAGTGTCTCTTCCACCCGTGGTGATGGCAGCAGCCCATTCCAGTGCCCTCTCTGCTTCTTCTCAGTCCTAGTGAATTGTGACCCTTTCCCTTACTCTGTATTCTTGCTCACTATCTCTATTACTTTCTATTATGTACTTACTAGTAAAAAAGGCCCGTTTCTGACACAAATGAAACGGGCGCTAGCAAGGTTTTCCTCGGAGTGTGTATGTTTGGGAGAGTGTATGTGAGAGTGACTGTGTGAGAGACAGAGTGAAAGTGTGAGTGTGTGTGTATGAGAGAGAGAGAGAGTGAGTCTGGGTGTGAGGGTGTTTGTGAGAGAGCGTGTGTGTGAGAATGAGAGTGTGTGCAAGTGTGTATGTGAGACACAGTGTGAGAGAGAGTGTGTGTGTGTGGGCGAGAGAGAGAGTGTGTGTGAGACACAGATTCTCTGTGAGAGTGAGTGTATGAGACCAAGCGAGTGTGTGAGTGACTGTGTGGCACATAGAGAGTGATTGTGATACAGTGTGAGACAGAGTGTGTGAGAGTGAGAGTCAGAAAGACATTGTATATGAGAGAGAGAGTGTGAGCCGTGCCCTCCCAATCCATGGCCATCTGTCCCCTGCCCCCTCCATTCATCCTTTTCCAGCAATTCCCCTCTCTCCCTGAGCCCTGCCCTCCCAATCCATGGCCATCCATGTTTCTCTGTCACCTGCCCCCTCCATTCATCCCTATCCAGCATTTCCCCTCTCTGCCTGAGGCCTGCCCTGCAATCCATATCCATCAATGCCCATCTGTCCTCTCCATTCATCCCTATCCAGCAATTCCCCTCTCCCTGAGTCCTGCCCTTCCAATCCATGCCCATCCATGCTCCTCTGTCACCTGGCCCCTCCATTTTTCCCTTTCCAGCATTTCCCCTCTCTGCCTGAGGCCTGCCCTGCAATCCATATCCATCCATGCCCATCTGTCCCCTCCATTCATCCCTATCCATCAATTCCCCTCTTCCTGAGTCCTGCCCTTCCAATCCATGCTCCTCTGTCACCTGGCCCCTCCATTTTTCCCTTTCCAGCATTTCCCCTCTCTGCCTGAGGCCTGCCCTGCAATCCATATCCATCCATGCCCATCTGTCCCCTCCATTCATCCCTATCCAGCAATTCCCCTCTTCCTGAGTCCTGCCCTTCCAATCCATGCTCCTCTGTCACCTGGCCCCTCCATTTTTCCCTTTCCAGCATTTCCCCTCTCTGCCTGAGGCCTGCTCTGCAATCCATATCCATCCATGCCCATCTGTCCCCTCCATTCATCCCTATCCATCAATTCCCCTCTTCCTGAGTCCTGCCCTTCCAATCCATGCTCCTCTGTCACCTGGCCCCTCCATTTTCCCTTTCCAGCATTTCCCCTCTGTGCCTGAGGCCTGCCCTGCAATCCATATCCATCCATGCCCATCTGGCCCCTCCATTTTTCCCTTTCCAGCATTTCCCCTCTCTGCCTGAGGCCTGCCCTGCAATCCATATCCATCCATGCCCATCTGTCCCCTCCATTCATCCCTATCCATCAATTCCCCTCTTCCTGAGTCCTGCCCTTCCAATCCATGCTCCTCTGTCACCTGGCCCCTCCATTCATCCGTATCCAGCAATTCCCCTCTCTGCCTGAGGCCTGCCCTCTCAATCCATGGGCATCCATGCTCCTCTGTCCCCTGCCCCCTCCATTCTTCCTTTTCCTGCAATTCCCCTCTCTTCCTTCCATGACCCACCCTCGCATCCATGCTCCTCTCTCTCCCATGTCCCAGCCTGGCCCGCCCTCTTGTTCCCCCCCCCCCCCTTCGCATCCATGCTGTTGTTTTTCTCCTACCCTCCTGCTCCCAGTGTTCAACTTTGCTGCCCACCCTCTTCTATCCCTCCAACATCCCTTTTTTTTTTTTTTTTAAATTTACCTCCGTGGTGGCGGTTTCGGCAGCGCAGCGTCAGGGAAGGGGGCGGCGTTTCCGACGTCTAGCCTTCCCTTCGCTGTGTTCCGCCTTCTTCTGACGTCATCATTGACGTCAGAAGAAGGCGGAACACAGCGAAGGGAAGGCTACAGACGTCGGGAGCGCCGCCTCCTTCCGTGACGCTGCGCTGCCGGAACCGCCACCACGGAGGTAAATCTAATATACTGAAACGCACCGTGCGTGGGTGCGATCAGTTTGTTTGTTTTTTTTTTCTGCCCTCGCGATCCGTTTATTTTTCCCCGCCCTCGACGTCATGATGTTTGACACGAGGGCGGGGCAGCGAGTCTTGGTCAGTGGCTTCACCACCACGAACTTACGAACCGTCTGGGAGTCTGAGTGACTTCAGAACGTTGTCCTCAGAACGTTGAGGGTGCCTTTTATTATATTAGATATTTTGTTATTTGTTATGTAAACTGCCTTGATGGCTTGATTGAAGGGCAGTATATCCAATAAACCTAGTGCACACAAACAACCTACAGCTCCACAGCACCAAGATTCATTCCTGCCTCTGTGCTTGCTTCAGATAAGGGGGCTTTAGACAGAAAAGGAAAACAATGGAGGCAGCTGGGAGGGGAGCTGAGAGAAAGATGAAAATTAAGAGAGCAATAATAATGTTGGGAAAAGGTAAGGGACAGCATGAGATTGTGAGCCAATTAATGAGTAGACAGGATATTCCTGAAAGGAGGAATGCACATCTTAACTGCGAATCAGCTTCAGTTTAGAAAAAAAAGCAGAAAAGCATTTCTTAGACAATCTTGAAAACTCAGATTTTCATCAGATAAACTTTGCAACTGCCATCTTATAATAGGAAAAGTAATGAGAAGGAAGCAGAGCACTTAGGGGTCCTTTTACTAAGATGCGCTGAAAAATGGCTTGTGGCAGTATAGGCGCAGGTTTTGGGTGCACGCCGATCTATTTTTCAGCGCACCTGGAAAAAAGAGCTTTTTAAAATTTTTGCTGAAAATGGACGTGCGGCAAAATCAAAATTGCTGCGCGTCCATTCTGGGTCTGCGACCTTACCGCCAGCCATTGACCTAGCGGTAAAGTCTCACGTGGTAACCGGGCAGTAATGATGTATACGCATCAAATGCCACTTGGCGCGTGTCCAAAACGCGTGTCTGAAAATAAAATTTTTTGGCTGCACGTATCAGCCGCGTGCCAAAAATGAAATTACCGCATGAGCCACATGGTAGCCGGATGGTAACTCCATTTTGGCGCGTTGGATGCGCATAGACGCTTATGCGGCTTAGTAAAAGGGCACCTTAATCTTGGAGAATGAAGCAAACTGAGGGAGTCAGGACAGATTAAAGAAAAGAAATAATACAAATCCAGACATCACTGTGATAGTAAAGGGGAAATGCCAAGAAGATCAGGACATAAAATCAAATAAGATGAACAAATATAAAAGCAGAGCTAAGACTGTGAAGCACAAGTGACACCTACCACACAGGAAATATATAATTCATACAGATCTTAATATCCCTGAAAAAACAACAACCTTAAAACAGATAATTACAAAAGCGTCCATTTCTGTTTCCCAGAATCCTAAGCTTCCATTACACAGCAATGAAATTGGGAAGAGCAAATGCTGAAAAGGTTAAAATTATGAAAATGGACGAAAGGAACAGTCTGCTAAGAAAAGGGAATATTCAAAGCAAGAAATAACAATATAGCAAAATTATACTAATCAAGTTGTTAGTACTGCTAGCCAAGGTGCACATAATCATGAAACATGAGGGAGGGACCTGCAGCACCGTATGCTCAAGTGCTATCAAAATGAGCCCATTACCAACATGGTTCTCCTTTGGGACATCAAAGAGTTTTTTTTCTTGAAGTCACAGTTTAACGAGATGATGGAAAGCAGATCAAATTAAAAGCAGAAAAACAAGGGAAAATGTAGTAAAAAACTGAAGGCCTTATTTCCTAAACATTATGTCCAATGCAACTAATGTAAACTTAGTGGGTTTTGGAAATAAATAGTTCAATTTTTGATCCATTTTAGAGGCCACACTGGCTCTTGGAGAAGTAAAAATAAAATAAACTCTGGTCTTGTTTTCAAGCCACTAAGGCAGAAGGTCAGAGGGTAAGTGTGTATGCACAATAAGCAGTGACCACAACAGGCAGCTAGAGCATTTTATTATAGCTCATAGGTGGCAACAGGAGCATGTATAGAGGGTGAACTAGAGCATCTCTGTACCATGTGAGTTTGCTGCTATCACAGGCAGAAAGAATCTCTCACCGTTTCTTGGTGCCCTCAGCCTCATTCAGGTCCTCACTCTCCTCACCGCTCTCTCCGTTCTGCTGTGTTTGATTACGCTCTCGGGGGTTGCGACCTCCATTCACTGCCTTGGTATCTTTAAAAACAAACAAAAAAACTTTACAGACCACAGAAAGGACTGATCATGTATGCTGCACAACTATGGAAAGTACTATTTGTATATGCTAGAAACCTCTGTGGAGTACAAAAAAATAAAAGGGAAAAAGCCTCAGCACCCACACCTCCACCCAACAGAAACACTGGACTTAAACAGGGTCAAATCTCTTCATCGGCATAAAAAAAAGCCTTTCATACAAAACACTGTTAAAACTCCACAGAGTATTTAATTTCAATGGATCCACCCAAAAACAAAAAAAGCACACTTAGTTTTTTATCATGAATGAAGATTCAAAAGTGTATCTATGAGTCAATCACACCGACTGTGACCAGAGTTTCGCCATAATAAGCTGTCTCAAGGCATGAACAACCAATCAGTTCATAGTGCACAAACTGTCTTCATGTCACAAGGTACAAATTGTGACCGATATATTCTCTCTTCCTCTCTATTACTGAACAAGAGTTGGTGCAGAACTATGGCTAGACTCCATTGTGTGGCATCCTTCTCTACTGATCAGCACCACATCAGACACACCTTGGCATCTGCTGTGTAGTTAAACAGAGCACAGATAAACTACCATCAGATTTTGCAGGGATGAAGGCTCTTCAATAAAAGGCAAGAGTTTACATTTTTTTTTATAAAGAAACATTTTTAAACAAACATTCTCTTAGTATTATAGCTGTGCATTTTTTAAAATTCTTTCTAAGCCAACAAAATGTTGGAAAGAAATTTTATACAGAGGGTTGAAAAAAATCTGTCTGGGGCAAAATAACTACTTAAAAACAATGTAATGGGACAAAAATTTGGTGTAGTGGAAAAATACGGGGAGACCCACCAAGTTCAAGAAAGGACCAGTCCAAGCTGGAGATTCCGGAGAAATGAAGTCACACAGAAATGGCCCAATGCATTTCTAAGTGAGCACCAGTTCCAGCAGCTGCAAGCAGACACTGATTTAGTGTAACACAGCAGTTAGGGAACTGCACCATCTCATCTTCCAGTAACAGACACAGTGCCTATATGATACACCCCCCCCCCCCCCCCCCAACCAACACATGCACACCTGTACAGACACACAAAGCAAAAATGAAAACAGGGGAGAATCGATACAATTCCAACTCAAGGGTAAAGCAATTTTATTAATCTGACATGATGCAGATCTTCTTTTCAGCACAGGGGCGCCTGCCTCAGGAGTCAACAAATCAGTCTAGATGGCTGTGGTTATTAGCGTACACAAACTCATGCAGACACTTTACAAGGTGTGTGGAAAAAAATGTAAAAAAAGTGTCCTTGGTTATTTCAACATTGCTGTTCCTTGTGACCACGTTTTTTGAAACCAGCAATTTAGTTGCAAGCACACAATATTTTACTCTACTGGTATTTCCATTACCAAGGACACTGTTTAGGTTTTTTCCACATGCCTTGTAAAGTGTCTGCATGAGTTTGTGTACACTGATATCCACACCAAGAAAGTGCCCCTGCACCAAAACGCAGATCTGCGTCAAGTCTGACTAATGAAATTGCTTTTTACCCTTGCGTTGGAATTGTATTAGTCCTGCCCTACTTTCATTCTTGCTCTGCGCTTGATTTGTAGGAGTGTTTCTCTTCTTTTTGTTTTCAGACCACCTACACACCCTAATTCAATAAACAAATGCACTCACTGATATACCTGACCACCCATTCACACACAAGACACACAAAATACATACACAGAAAGGTTAGAAATATATTCCATGATGTTCTTACCACCCAAGAAAAGTGGACTAAAATGGCAACCACACTACTTTACCTAAGCTAAGGGAAGATCTGCTGTCAGGAAGCAATGACAATTTTTAATTATTTACAGTAGAAAAACAAATTTTATCTATCTAATATGTAAACCTGCTGGTTTCTCCATGCCATTTTGGAAGGTAGATTTAGATAAAGGGTGGGGGGGGGGGCACACTAATCATCGCCTTTGCTCAGACGTTTGTCCCCAAGCTCAATGAAACAAAATACGCTTGCTGATGTATAAACCTTTTGTAAAAGGTTAATGTCTTTCTAGGAAATTTCTCTCGCTGCAAATCCTCTCAAAATGTAATTCTGTAAGGCACTTTCCCATGTACTCATCTGTTTAATTCTTCATTTAGGGGGCCTTTTACTAAGGTGCGGTAGCATTTTTAGCTAGTGATAAAATCAGCTGGTGCTAAGCGCCGAGATGCCCATAGGAATATAATAGTTGTCTCTGCGTTTAGCGTGAACTAATAACGCTAGCATACTTAGTAAACAAAAACCCTGTTAGTGCTGTATTACACCAGTACCCAGAGTTGAACTATCCTGGTTTCTGTAATGACCTGATAGAGGTGTATATAGCTCTTGGAAAACTACTCAGATATACTCATTTTTCTCTAGAATAAACCTTATCACCCACTACTTATTTAAGTAATCTTAATCTCTGCTGTACCTGTAGTGAAATTCCATAAATAAAATGTATTTAATTTCAACGTTTTTTATTGATGACAAACCAAAATAGGAAGCATTCAACATTTGACAAAGAAAAAGAAAACCAGAGTTGCCAACAGCAAGACAGTCATAAACATATTAACTGTGATAGTCCATCATCAAACATTTTAGCAATTTTCTCCCCCCCCCCCCTATCCCTCCTTCTTCCCCCCCCCCCCCCCCCCCCCCCCCACATCTTTACACTTAAAACTGTATTTATTAGGCTTCGCACATGTGAAGAAAAAGATTTATAGCAGAGATATGGAACAACCCTTCCCACTATTCCTATTCTTCCTACAATACTATGGGGGCTCTCTTGATCTCTGGCATTAACTTCACTATAATCCTTGGATTCCATTCACATGCTATCAAGATACTCCATTAGTAATAAATAATTAAAAGGCCTGGTGCTGCATGTTATAAACATCCCAGATCCTCTTCTCACCCCAGTTTGCTAATATTTAATGGAGTTTTATAAAAGCCTTAGCACATCAGGACTGTTCTGGGAATTGCTGAGCCTGTCAAACAACTTAAAAATCAAGAGGACTAACATTCAAACACACGAGAACTATTTCTGAGTGTGTAGAATTTTTTTCAGATACTCAAGAATGAAAATTAATTAATTCCCTGTTTCTCTGAATGAGACAGTCACAAAAGCATATTCATGAAACCCCCTCAGCACTGCGGTAGACACACATTCTTTGTTCTCAACTAATTTAGTTTATTCAAAATTTAACAGCAGGATTTAACTCCTCCCCCCCACTCCAATGAGAAATTCCAGGTTGCACTACAGAGTTGCACAAGAACAAATATTTCACCCACCCCTGCACGTCCTCTGTACCCATTCCATCCCTACTCATACCCACAATTAACGTTTTCCATCCCCACCTGTACCTGCAAGAGTCAATACTATTAGATATTCTCTTGCTGGCATCTGTTTCCTCCTGACCCTAACAACCTCCCGCAGTTTTTTGGGTGGTATTCACTATTTAACCAATGAGTGTTCCAAGCCTCAGTCTTGTGTTCAAGCTGCCTCTTGAGTATTCCAAGCTTCATTCTGGCGCTCCAATTACACCTCTCAGTCCATTCCAAGCTTCATTCTAGAATTGCCAAAAATTGACTACACTCCTGCAAGAATCCCATGGTAACTTCTTCCATCCCTATTGGAATACCACAGCAACCCCACGGGATTCCCACAATCCCTATTCCCCTGCAGCTCTCCAGGCTGCACCCAAGTGAATCGAGCTGCTGCCACCTACAGGTAGCAGTTGTGCATCCAAAGACATCTCTTTCTAGGAAATACTGGTGGGGTGAGGGAGAAGGGCAATCACATCTTCATAAATAAACTGTGAACATCAGCAAACAACTGTGGCTGCCATATCAGTCCACTCAGCTATACAGAAATAGGGGTCAACAGAAGTTGTAGGTGTGATTTTTTTTTTAAATTGAACTAAATATATTTCTGGAAAATAAGTCAGATACGAAGTAGTGTGGTTGCCATATCTTTTTATTGGACTAACTTAATACATTTTTTGCCTAGCTTTCAAAGGTCAGAATCTTCTTGCTGAGGTCAGGATGTATGAGCAAAAGATGAAAATAATCAGAATGTGTAAGTGAAACATGAAAGCATTCCAATGACAATCTCAAGGGAAAATGTAGGGTTGGGGGTGAGAAACAAAGAGATGGATGAGTGATCACAAGGTGATAAAACAGTATAATTTTATGGTTTATAAAATGATAGGTGACCCAGATCTTTGTCCTTTCTTGTTGGGTGAAGTATTTTTAACTTCAAAAGTTTTATGTTACTGGATTGTTTTAAAATTTCCTTTTAGTATTCTGACCATAAGTCATTGGTGCAGTGCTCTGGTCTAAAAACATGCTCACCCACAGAGGTGTCACCTTGGTTTCTCTGCAATATACTAAGCTGCAAACTGTGCCAGCATATTTCACCGGATCCCACAGTTACCCATATATGGGGAAACATTTCAACGTAAGGGGATCCTGTTCTCTCTCTTCCTCAAATGTGTAATTATTATTCAATACAGAAAATGTGAAGATTATACTATTTTGTGGGAGAAGTAGCCTAGTGGTTAGTGCAGTGGACTTTGATCCTAGGGAACTGGGTTTGATTCCCACTGTAGTGACTCAAGTCACTTAACCCTCCAATGCCCCAGGTACAAAATAAGTATCTGTATATAATATGTAAACTGCTTAGAATGTAACTACAGAAAGGCAGTATATCAAGTCCCTTTTCCTTTCCTTCACCTTGTGATCACCATTCCATTTCTCCTTGTTTCTCATCCTCACCCCAACCCCTTAAAACTATTATTGGAATGCTTTCATATTTCATTTATATTCTGGTATTGTCATTTTTGCTCATACTGTCTTGAGCTAAGGAAGGTGGTTCTGGCCTTCAAAAGCTAATCAAAAAATGTATTGTTTGTCCAATACAAAAGGTATCTTATTTTCTTTTATTTCTGTTTATTAGTTTTCCCAATTTATCCTTTTTTCATCAAGCTGGAAAAAACATCAACAGCATCTTCTCCTCTTCCCTAGCACCCAACACACACACACATCTTCTAGCGTCCTAGAAAAGCAGACATAGTACACATTAGGTCAGCAGGATAGTCCTCCTGTCAGGGCTGCAAATGAAGGATAACCACAAAGGTCAGACATGACTTGCCTCCGGTTTTGTTTTGCTCAGAAAAGCACAGCTCAGCTAGGTTTCCTAAGAACAGAACTGGAAGCAACTGTGCTGGCACAAAGTGAAGAAGCCATAAAGATCAAGGCACCTACCTGACTGGCTGCTGAAAACTATTTGTTCTCTAGAAGGACTAGTAAGGTCTAATAGGCAAAACCCAGTGCCAAATTTAAGAAAAAAAAAACATCTGCAGGGAAGACAGTCCTCATCCCCTTAAGAAGATACTACAACAACTTGATCTAGAAGTGCTTCTCCTTGATCGAGTTGTAGTGTCTTCTTAAGTAAACAATTAAGAGTTTTATATGTATGAAAAGAAGAGTGACCAAAATGATAAAAGGGATGGAATTCCTCTCATATGAGAAAAGGCTAAAGAGGTTAGGTCTCTTCAGCTTGGAATAGAGCTGAAGGGCAATATGATTGACGTCTACACAACACTGAGTGGTATAGAACAAAAGTGAATCAATTTTTTACTCTTTCAAAAAATACAAACACCAGGGGACACTCCATGAAGTTACATGGAAATACTTTTAAAATAAATAGAAGGAAATATTTTTTCACTCAACGAATAGTTAAGCTTTGGAATTCATTGCAGGAGGATGTGGCAACAGCTGTTAGTGCATCTGGGTTTACAAAAAGGTTTGGACATGTTCATGCAGGAAAAGGCTAAAAAGGTAAGGTCAGGGCCGTGCCTAGGGTCTCTGGCGCCCCCCCTGCAGACTATCAGTTGGCGCCCCCCCCCCCCGTGAAAATGATCACGCCCCCCCACCCCCCCCGGTGAAATGATCGCTCACCACTTGCCACACTGACAGGAACTGTCAGCAATATTCTTAGAAACAAATTGCTATACATTGCAAAATAAGATAGCAGATGTAAATTCTCAAAGTGGACATATTCAAACGCTAAATGAAATAAATGATTTTTTTTTTACCTTTGTTGTCTGGTGACTTTCTTTTTCCGATCATGCTGGCCCAGTAATCTGAGTCTGCTGCTATCTGTCCTCTTAACTCCATTTCCAGGGCTTCCTTTCCTTTATTTCTTTAACTTTCCTCCTTTCTTCTTCATTTCTTGCTCTATATCCATTTCCAGCAATTTTCTTTCCTCTCTCCCTGGTCCTGCCCCTACCATCCAGTCCATTCTTTGTCCTCTCTGCCCTTCCCTCCTCCATCCATAGACAGCAATCCTCCTCTCTCCCCTCCCCTCCATTTCCGCAATTTGTCCTCTCCCTGGGCCCCCATGTCCATCCTGGCCCTCTCTGCCCTTCCCTCCTCCATCCATAGCCAGCAATCCTCCTCTCTCCCCTCCATTTCCAGCAATTTGTCCTCTCCCTGGGCCCCATGTCCATCCTTGTCCCTCTCTGCGCTTCCCTCCTCCTCCATCCATAGCCAGCAATCCGTCCTCTCCCTGGGCCCCCATGTCCATCCTTGTCCCTCTCTGCCCTTCCCTCCTCCATCCATAGCCAGCAATCCTCCTCTCTCCCCTCCCTCCATTTCCAGCAATTTGTCCTCTCCCTGGGCCCCCATGTCCATCCTTGTCCTCTCTGCGCTTCCCTCCTCCTCCATCCATAGCCAGCAATCCGTCCTCTCCCTGGGCCCCCATGTCCATCCTTGTCCCTCTCTGCCCTTCCATCCTCCATCCATAGCCAGCAATCCTCCTCTCTCCCCTCCCCTCCATTTCCAGCAATTTGTCCTCATCCCTGGGCCCCCATGTCCATCCTTGTCCTCTCTGCCCTTCCCTCCTCCATCCATAGCCAGCAATCCTCCTCTCTCCCCTCCCCTCCATTTCCAGCAATTTGTCCTCTCCCTGGGCCCCCATGTCCATCCTTGTCCCTCTCTGCGCTTCCCTCCTCCTCCATCCATAGCCAGCAATCCGTCCTCTCCCTGGGCCCCCATGTCCATCCTTGTCCCTCTCTGCCCTTCCCTCCTCCATCCATAGCCAGCAATCCTCCTCTCTCCCCTCCCCTCCATTCCAGCAATTTGTCCCTCTCCCTGGGCCCCCATGTCCATCCTTGTCCCTCTCTGCGCTTCCCTCCTCCTCCATCCATAGCCAGCAATCCGTCCTCTCCCTGGGCCCCCATGTCCATCCTTGTCCCTCTCTGCCCTTCCCTGCTGCATCCATAGCTAGCAATCCTCCTCTCTCCCCTCCCCTTCCAGCAATTTGTCCTCTCCCTGGGCCCTGCTGCTGCCCTCCCATCCATGCCTCTCTGCCCTCCCATCCATGCCCTCCCATCCATGCCTGTCAGCAATTCTCTCCCCTGCTCTGCCCTCTCCCCTCCTGTCCAGTGATTTCTTCTCTCTCCATGCCCTGCATCCATACATGGCCAACAATTCTCCTCTCCCCTGCCCTCCCCCCTACATGTGGCAGGCTGCAGCGTTTTTGCGAGGCAGCTCGGGCTCTCCCTCCTTCCTTCCTTCCTTGGTTCCCGCTCTGGCTCCCCGATCAGCAGCCCCCCCCCCCCCGCGTGTTTTAACCTTTACGCGATGTCAATCAATGAAGAACGTACACCAGACTCGTTTCCAGCTTCTCTCTTCACACAGTGTCCCGCCCTCGCGGGAACAGGAAATGCATCATCGCTGACGCTGAAGGCGGGACACTGTGTGAAGAGAGAAGCTGGAAACGAATCTGTGTGCGTTCTTCATTGATTGACATCGCGTAAAGGTTAAAACACGCGGTGGGGGGGGAGGGGGCTGCTGATCGGGGGAGCCAGAGCGGGAACTAAGGAAGGAAGGAGGGAGAGCCCGAGCTGGCCTCGCAAAAGCGCGACGCTTGTGAGGGCAGCAGGGACATCCGAAATCGACGATTGGGCTGGGGCGCCGGGGCGAGGGTAAGCACCGCGGCGGCGCCCTCCAGAGGTGGGCGCCCCCCTGCGGCGCTTACCTCGCTTACCGCATCGGCACGGCCCTGGGTAAGGTCTCTTCAGCTTGGAAAAGAGACGGCTGAGGAGGAATATGTTTGAGGCCTAAAAAAACCATGAGTGGTATAGAACAAGTAAAAGTGACTCAATTTCTTACTCTTTCTTACACTCCATGAAGTTACATGGAAATACTTTTAAAATAAATAGAAGGAAATATTTTTTCACTCAATGAATAGTTAAGCTTTTTGAACTCATTGCAGGAGGAAGTGGTAACAGTGGTTAGCATATCTGGGTTTACAAAAAGGTTTAGACATGTTCATGGAGGAAAAGTCCATAGTCTGTTATTGAGATGGATATGGGGAAAACATTGCTTGTCCTGGGATTGGTCGCATGGAATGTTGTTACTATTTGGGTTTCTGCTAGGTACTTGTGACCTGGATTGGCCACTGTTGGAAGCAGGATACTGGACTAGATGGATCACTGATCTGACCTAGTATGGCTATTCTTATGTTTTTACAGAGTATATAAGGCCTGATGATGAATATTGGTAGAGGTATCTAAATATTACTATTGAGATCTGTATCTGCTGATGTTTTGACAACTTATAGCTTGTTGATATGGTGAAAGGATTTAGTTGATGGCAGGGTCAAGGGCACAACTGGCCAGGCCACATTTAAATGTAGAGCACAGCAGGTAGTGCACACACGGGAAGGACTCGTGGCAAAAAGAAAAGCTAGGGAACCTGAAAGTCCCCACTAATCTCTCTTCCTCCCCAACCTCACCTCATCCACACCAATTTACCCCACCTCCTCTCACCCACAGCCTATCTATATCACAATCATATCTGCACCAGTCCAGCCTGGCCTATCCATACCACCCACATTCAGGCAGGATGACTTGTTTTATTTTTGTGAAAAGGGAACATTATGCTCCTCTCCATCAATCTTTCGATTTGAAACTTGACTATAGGTCATCTCCACGGCAAAACGTTTTCAGATCATGGCATCACATACTGCCAAAACTCCCTCTGCTCCCTTATGTCCGTTAAGTAAAATAACTTGTATATCCTGGTGACCATAGGGGTGGAGAATGGCAAAATACCAATTATTCTTCACCCTAGACCTAGATGAGCTAGCACGGAAATCTTTACTTCTGTGTTTAAAGTTTGTCTTATACTTTCTCTGCTTATTCTTGGTCTTCTCTTATGCCTTCCTCTCTGCCTTCATGTTCTTTGTATTTTATGAATTCTTTTCCAGTCTTCTCATTTCTTTCCTCTTTACTCCATGTGTTTGACTCTCCATAGCCTGCTTCTCTACCTTCTCTAATCTCATTTCCTTCTAGTGTCACCCCCTCAATGCCACTTCTCAGCCTTGACACCTTCATGTTTCTTCCCTCTATCATGACCTTTCTTGGAGTAGCCTAGTGGTTAGTGCAGTGGACTTTGATCCTCAGGAACTGGGACTGATTCCCACTGCAGCTCCTTGTGACTCTGGGAAAATCACTTAACCCCCCATTGCTCCAGGTACAAATAAGTACCTGTATATACTATGTAAACTGCTTTACAAATAAATACCTGTATATACTGTATATACCTGAGACCCTGTGAACAGTTAGACTTCATAATCTGTGAGCAGCTATATTTTGTTCCTGAACTCCCCAGGTACTACTTAGGTAGTAAACAAATGTTTAGATAAGTGAATATGGATCAAATATAAAACTGTTATTGTCTGTTCTTTTCCATCAGTTTTATATGGTTCACTGTTCTACTCTGACAATAAACCTGATTAGTTTATTGTCTCTGCTGTCCTGGATTGACTAAGAATCCTGGTGGTTTGTGTTTTGGTCTGTGGGTGCTTTCTGGGAACTGTGGGACCCCTGAGAGTGTGGCCCCAGTAACTTAGAAATCTCCAGGGAATACCTTGAGAGTGGGAGACTCGCCAAGAGGCAAGTGAGACCCAGTCAGTGGGGTGGACAGTGCTAGTGTTGAGCACAAGCAGCAGGTGTAGGCAGACCTAAGCTGTGCTGGGGACAGACTCTCCAGGTGGCTGCAAGGTTAGCCCCAGGTGGGTGGCTAGGCATTTCGTCACAAGCAGCATTTTCACTCCAATGCATTAACCCCTTCCTATTCTTCTCCCTACAGCTGCACTCTCAGCCTGTCCCCATTACTCAGTCTCTCTTCCCAATACAGACCCTTTCTGCCTTATTCAGCTCTTCACAGCAGAATTCTCTCTCCCTACCAAACCTCTTTCAATCCCCTAAATCCCTTCCTAGACCTCTCTATTGCTTTCCCCACAGCTCCACTCCCAGTGCATGTCCCCATCACCCAGCCCCTCTCTCCATAACATCTCTGCTCCCTTTACTTCCACAGCCTTTCACAGCAGAATTCTCTCTTCTAAGGCAATAATCCTTTTCAAGTCACTTACGATTTCCTATTCCTCTCCCTACAGCTTTACTCCCAAGCACATGTCCCCATCACCCAGCTACCCATCTCTTGCAGCTGCTTTCTGTCGGGATTTCCTGTTAAAATAGTTGAGAAGGATGTTCTTGCGCTGAAAACATCCAAAATGAATAACCATTTTCCAGAATGAAACATCCAAAATATGACCACCAAAAAAGCAGGCACAAAAATGTCTGTCTGGCATCATTTGTACAAAAAATGGCCACAAGGATGTCCCTAAAAAGCAGAGGGGTAGCCTAGTGGTCAGCGTAGCGGACTTTAAACAACAGGACCCAGGTACAAATCCCATCTTAATTCCTTTATATGTTATTGTGAGCCCTCGAGGAACACATAAAAACTTACCGTACCTAAAGGTACACCACTACAATATTCAGATAACAAAGACAGAAAAAATCCCCATGACAGGGGTCTACAGTCTACAGTCGCAAAACAATGGTAGAGATCAAGAGCCACTTAAAGAACCAAAGGGACTTTATTGCCAGCGTCAACACCACATAAAACCCAACCATGTTTTGGCACAAACACTGCCTGCGTCAAGGATCTACATACTCTCACAGTGGTTGTTTTTCTGACAATACAAAAATGTACATTGATCAAGTCCTCAATCAACTGGCCACTAGGGTACTGGAAAAATAGAGTTTGTTTTGGAGTCAAATGGCCAGTTGATTGAAGACTTGTCCACTGTAGGTTTTTACATCAAGTCAGAAATACAACCACTGTGAAGTGTGTAGATCCCTGAAGCAGGCAATGTTTGTGCCGAAACACAGCCATGTCAGGTCATTTTGTATATGCTGCCAACGATAGCAACAAAGTCTCTTTGGTTCTTCAAGTGGCTCTTGATCTCCACTATTGTTTTGCCACTGTATGCTAGTGCAATAACCATCATGCTTATAGGTGTCTTATAAAACCAGGTTTAGTAGGTATTTACAGGAGGGCTCACATATTTGTACAGAAATAAAAGAGTTAAAGTGGGCCCTGTTGTTCACAGTCCACTGCACTGACCCCTAGGCTAAGCAGTTACAGAGCCTGGTATCCACTGTCACTTTCACTTCTTAAGGGGGGGGGGGGAGGTAGGAGGAGGGGGTCAGTAGCCTCTGAAAAATGAAAGAGAGGTTATGCCTTCATCCCTCCAGTGGTCACCTGCTCAAATCAAAGCACCTTTTTGTACCCTGGACATGACAAACAAGCCTAGAATAATAATAAAAAAAAAGGTTCTTTTTGTTTTGGCTGTTTCTTCCCTTTCTATTATCCCTGAAAGGCATCCTAATTTTGATCCCACCCTAGTCCTGCCTCCAACATGTCCCCTTACTATTTGGACAAACTGCAGTGTAAAATGTCCAAATTCTGCCTTGGATGTTTTTGGCAGATGGACTTTTTTTTTTGGCTATTTTGAGATGTCCATCTGCTTTGAAAATGAGCGCCTTAGGCTCTTAGTTTGGCATGCAGGTGAAAAAAGTTTTCTCACGCACCAACAGGCCAATGGCATGAACCCTATCTGAAAGGGTACTAAAGGGCTCAATTACAGCCCTCGCTTTGCAAGCAGCTTCAATCACCCCAAATAGCAGGAGGAACTTATGGAAAGAGAAAAATGATGACAGGAAACTCACCTATCATCAAGTTTCTCCTTTGTCAAAGTTCATTAGAGTCATTTTTACACAGAAAACTTCCTATGTAAAACGCATTGCTCTGCATACTCAGGTCAAATCAGAGCAGAGATTAAAAACGAATTTCCTCCACAAGTTCCAGCCGGTCATGGACAGAAAGGATTGTTGCTTCCTTCTTGACAGGTCCCCTAAGACCCTCTCCTAGGAAAACTCTGCCTGGGATACAAAGCCCACTCTGGTGCACAGCACCCAAATAGAGATGGGAAGGGGAGCACCTCTTAAAATGCAGACAATGTAATGTGAAACTTATTCTGTCAGAGCACTATCAGTCCCAGCGCATTCAGCACATACTCCTCAAGACAGGGATGCTTCTGGGGGGGGGGGGTCACAGGGAACACCCTAACATTTTAAAACAGAAAAGAGGAGGACACTTTCTTTTTGTTAATACACTGCAGGAGTCCCTGGGGCCAGATGGCAAGCTGCACCTCTACCTGCACTCTGCTCCTTGTCAGCTTTCTTATGTACGCCTCTCTTTCCTGCATCCTTGGCCTTGTTGGCCTCCTCATGCTGCTTCTGCTCAGCCAATGATTTGTTCAACACCTGCATGATGACCGAGTCACCCTCACCAACCAGAAACATGTTCTTGAATTTATTGTAGAGCATGGTGGCTTTCTCCATTATAGTCTGGCTGGCCTTGAACCTCCGGATCTAAACAGTTTAAAAACAAAAAACGAAAAAGAAAAAAATCCCATACCATTGAAAAGATACCACAAATTTAGACTGAACCATAATAAAGTTTGCATATGCCAATCCTATGGCCCTCACTAAACCCCTCCTGGCTCCTCCAAAAAGTGAGGAGGGATTACAGGGGCAAAATTATAAATAAACAACAAAATGACAAAACTCTGGCAGCATTGAGAAAATAGTGACAACCAGAAAATAGGTTTTGGCATAATGGTCTGGTCTGTTGCAGAGTTATCTTCAGTCCTGGATGATCTAAAGCCATTGTACTGACTGTGTGCTCTGCACTGCTGGTCAGTCCCATCTGTGCAAGCTTTCCCGAGGCAAACTAATAAACTAACTTGTTGCTGAGACAACTTATGCTTTATTACTCCTCCCCCACATTATACTTCTTCAGCTGCTGTCTATTTAGCTCTTGAAATCATTTCTTTAAATATCAGTTTTTATTATTTCTAATCCACTTAGATAATTTTGTAATACACGATATAATCAAAACAAATAAACATACATACATCAGATACATGGATTTCCGGTAATGTCAGCTCTGACACTGCAGCGAGCGATTCCCCCCTCCCTGAAAATGTATAATATTACTCCCAGAAGATTGTTGAGAATGATGAAGTTCCCTTGTGAAACAGCTATGCCAGTGAAAAAGCGACTGGAGGAAGCAGAACTGCAAAACCGAGCCAGAAATCGGTTGTCCATCAGTGGTGCACATGGTAGAGCTATGGCAGCTATCAGGGATTCTGGCAATAGCACATCTGAGGCAGAGAGCTGCAGTCCGCCCAGGGAGAATTCTTTAATGTGGTGCTGGGAAAACTATTAGAGGTTCAGCAGGGTATGATATTGGTGGGCGGTGATTTCAACAGTAGACCCTACTTTGGACAATACAGGGGGAGACAAGAGGGCTTTTCCTCAACACCCTTAATTTGATAGATATTTGGAGACCTAAACATCCAGAAGGGAAGAGGTACATATATTATTCTGCAGTGCATGATATCTACTCGCGAACAGACTTACTATGTGAGTAAAGGATGGGATGGGGCAGTGGATCGAACTGAGATTGATTCCATCACCTGGTTGGACCAAGCCCCCAGAATGGGCTCAGATAAACTGGGGCAACAGAAAGTTGGTACAAAATACTGGCAACAATAACTTAAAGACCCAGTCGTGGTAGGGGAAATAGAGCAAGTAATTCAAGAACATTTATGAAATAATGACCCATGGAAGTTTAATCCGCAAACCATTTGGGAATGCCTCAAAGCAGTACTCTGGGGAGAATTTATTGAGATAGAAGGGTAGAATAAGAAAGAATGGAGCGTGAGGCGGGGCTCAGATTAGAATTTCAACAATTAGAACAGCAACACCATTTGTCTAAGGGAGACAAGACGGTAGGAAGTAAATTACAACAAGTAGGTCAGAGCTTGGTGAGCTTCAGGATGCTAAGGTTCAGTACATGCTGGATAGAGTGAAACAAACGTATTTTGAATCTGGAAACAGGGCTAGCGAATTACTGGCTCAAAGTCTGAAAATCCAGCAGACCCTTAATAAAATTTTAGGCATTAAGGGAGATAATGGGATAGTTTACACAAAGGAGAAGAATATCCAACAGCAATTTATACAGTTTTATAAAGATTTGTACACTCTAGAACATCAAGCAAATGAAGCTCACATTGAATGGTATCTTAGTATCATTTCACTTCCATCGCTGAATGGAGACCTTTCGAGTACTCTTGAGGGATAAGTTACAGAGGAGGAGGTTTATCAAGCTAATAAGGCCCTTAAGGTGTGAAAATCTCCAGGACTAGATGGATTCACGGGATATTTTTACACAAAGTTTGTCATCTGCTAGTGCCCCTGATGGTTTGGTTGTTTAATTCCTTTGAGCAGGGGGAGAAACTGCCATATTATACGTGGTTGTCAGGGATCACCATCCCCCCTAAGCCAGGAAAGGATGCTTCCCAATGCGGAGGATATCATCTTATTTCACTGCTGGGCATAGATACCAAGATTCTGGCGTGGGTTTTGGCAGATCGCTTGGCTAAGGTGATGCCTGTGTTGATACACCCTGACCAGGTAGGCTTTATAGCTGGAAGGCAAGCTTGGGATGCAATAAGAAGGGTTCTAAATACAATCTGGAAGGTGCAGAGAGAGAACATGAACCTTATGGCAGTCACAGTAAGATGCTGAGAAGTCAAATGTCGAGTGTATTGGCCCTTTACACTTCAAGTTTTGGAGAAAGTGGGAGTTGGCCCTCAATTTATTGTTTGGATTAAAATTCTATATAACCAACTCTTATCTTGTGTCAAGGTGAATGTCAGGTATTTCCCTGTGTTTGAATTAGGCAGGGGTACGAAACAGGGGTGTCCCCTATCACCATTACTGTTTGCACTTGTGGTAGAACCATTGGTGGAGATCATTAGGGACTGCCCCCATATTGTTGAATTGGAGATTAAAGGCCAACAGCATAAAATCTTCCTTTTGCTGATGACATTTTGGTTACAGTTCAAGCTACCAGGGAGGCTTCAGGGGCCCTGCTGCAGTTAATGGGGATATATGGGACAATATCAGGGTTTAAGGCTAATTTGTCTAAAACAGAAATTCTTAATATTTCAGTTCCAGCTCCAAAAAATCACAAATGAGCCCTCAAGACTGGAACAATGGAAAGTCTTTTAACTGCAACAGATCCAACACGGGCAGTGTTTTGGCTCCAAATACACCTGCTTCAGGGGTCAAATCAGTTCTCTTTAGCAAAGGCAAGTAAAATCCAATAAGATCAGTCAAACAGCACTGTGCGAAGGTAGGCGACAACACAAACCAAGATCGTCTGTGCATTGCAAAATCATCCAACTGTCGCATTGCACAGACGTGCTTGGTTTGTGTTGCCGCCTACCTTTGCACAGTGCTATTTGACTGATCTTATTGGAATTACTACTACTACTTAACATTTCTAAAGCGCTACTAGGGTTACGCAGCGCTGTACAATTTACTTGCCTTTCCTAAAGAGTACCGATTTGACCCCTGAAGCAGGCCTATTTTGCGCCACCCGTGTCGGGTCTATTACAATTAAAGGACTTTCCATTGCTCCAGTCTGGAGGGCTCATTTGCATTTTTGCGCTGTTTCTGCTTGTGATCCCTCTTTTCTGCTACATAATATTTCAGTTCCAGCAAGGGCAGGGGGTACACTGTTTTAAGCAAAAATTTCCATTTTGCAGAGTGAACTCTTACATAAATATTTGGAAGTGACATTGGGGAGGGACAATAGGATGCTGTAAAAATGTAATTTTGAGCCAGCTTAACGAATTGATGGGATAAGTTACTCCTGTCCTGGGTGGGAAGAATGGAGGCTGTTAAAATGATGATTTTACATAGGTTTCTATACTTCTTTCAGGCTTTACCCATTGTTATACTAGCTAATAACTTCAGGAAATGGCATAACATCATTTTTCGCTTCATTTGGGTGGGGTGGAGGGGGGAGACCAAGGGTGGGAAGACAGGTTTTATTTTTGCCAAAAGTACAAGGTGGAATTAGGGTGCCTATTTGGAAACTTACTATTGGGCAGCCCAACTGAAAGATGTAGTTGAAGCTAGGATGTTTCGAATTCGAAGCAAGCAATGTATTCAGCTGGAGATGGCAAACGGGGGGAGCGGAGGGTATTAACGGGAATCTCTTTGTACACTTACCGTGGGCTGGTTTTATGGGAGCAGAGGTGAGGAATTTGGATAATCCATTTACTAAGACTACCATGTTGATGTGGACTAGGTTAAAGAGTAGGTTGTTTTGGGGGGGGGGGGGGGGGGGGCAGACGCGGAATCTTTTTTTCTTCCCTTGAGGTATGCAAAGGGATTTTCTCCAGGAGGGATGCAAAGATTTTTCAACACTGAGAGGGAAGGGGATTATGCTATTTTGGACAGTTGGTACATCAGGGACAGTTTCTCCCTTTTTCAGTTTTACAGAAGTGTTAATTTTTGACCTCCAGAGATGCCTTTCCATACCTAAAAGCTAAGAATTTCATACAAATGGGGTAATTCTATAATGCTGCATCTATATTTGGGTGCCTCCTTTTCTTTATACAATACTACCTATAATTCAAGCTCAAGCACGTATGTCAGCCACAGAGATGGGTGTAAGTGCTCGTGCTTAAATGCCAGAGATCTGTGCATAACTGACAGTACTGTATATGTTACATAAATTTGAGTCTCGCCCAAACTCCACCTGTATGTCCACACGCTATGTAAGATGCATGTATATTTACAGAATAATGCTTACGTGGATTTTTGGGCAGAATTCTAAACATAAAACACATGTAAATGTTTGCGTCTACTTTAATTATCTCCTAGATGTATCTCATGTACAGCACCAGAAATGAGATTTGGGTGTGCCTGTAGCAGGGTCTCCTCCCGGTGTCAATTTGCAGGACCATGCTAGACTACTAGTGGTATGGATTCAAGGAGAAATGTCTGGATGCCCAAGGCCACATCACATCCCCAAATCTGCTGCTTTCTACTCATCTTTTCACCTTCTGGCTCACATTTTAACTAGATCAGTGTAGCTGCAGCAACGTCTCTGTGAAAATGACACCCTGAGAGAGCTCCAGTCTGGGTGAGTAAACTTCTCATTGGTTTATGGCACCTCATGTCTCTCCTGAGGCTCTTAATTTAATAACAATGATCTCTTCTATGCATTTTTAATGGTGCTAAAACAGCATCTGTTAAATATATATATATACATATATTTTTAAGTATATATTTACCTACCTATATGTGTGTCTCGTGGGCATAATATAGGATACAAGCATTAATTCTTTTATGGAACATGTTTCTAGTATATTTCAAAAATATGAAACGTGCTGTTTAGACTTTGTTTTTCTCAGAACTGACTGGAGTAGCTGTCCAGACCATTGTGCTGAACAACTAAGCATATGTGGCCCTGGCTTCACTGTCCCCTTCTTAAATATCTGTCTTTAACTACCAAAGAAACACACTTTAATAAAGCATTTACTGGCGATTCCCAGGGGATACATAATTAAGGTCTGGAATTTGGTGTCAGAGATTGTGGGAAAAACAAAATTAGTTAGCTATTATTAGGCTTAATTTAGGGAAAGCCACTTTTTATCCTTAAGGGTAAACACACAAAATGCATCTACTTTTTAGGACCCTGACAGGTACTTGTAATCTGCTTTTGCCACTGTTGGAAATAAGACACTGGGCTTGATGGATCTTTGGTTTGACCCAATACAGCAGTTCTTATGTTTGTAGTCACTAGCTTGTGTTTCTCCCTCATGAAAATATAACTAGCATGTTTCAAAACAAATTCTTACCTCTACCTCGCATTTAGGAAAATGGAGGGTATAAAATGGGGAAAAAAATAGCGAACAAGGCAGCAAACAGCGATATTAAGTCATCACTCGCTGGAACATGAACGTTTTGTGATCCACAACCCTTGCAGTACCCAGAGTTGAGCAATAACACTTTTGTCTCCTATCCTCAAAACCAAAACCTGCAGAATACCTAGTGTAACTCACCTTGAGCTACTACTGAAAAAGGGTGTGAGCAAAATCCAAATAAAAGTAAGATGGTTGTTGGTTGTACAGGCAAGTGCACTCAAGCCAAGCATGCAGAGAAAGCAGGAAAGCTAATAAGTTTCAAGTTTATTTAATATTTGCTATCCTGCCCATCAAACGTAGGTCTAGGCAGAATGCAGACTAAATAGTTACATTAAAAGAAGAGAGAAAGGAAAATACTACTTCATAAGTAAGAAATAACAGCACATGACTAGAAGGGGAAAAGGGTGGAACTACAATACAGACACAGGATAGAAGGAAGGGAAGTGCTTTAAAAACACTGTGCTGTCATTCATGTTCAATCTCTAAGGAAAATAGAAAATTAGGAGTATGCATCTGGAAAAAGAAGTCTTTCGTTCTGGAAGTGAAGTTTGATGACGAAGAGAACTGTGGCATTTTATTCCACAGTTCTGGCCCTTGAACTAAAAAAAAAAAAAAAAAAGTCTTCCTAGTTATGTTCATGTATAATTTCCCGAAAAGATGGTATCACTAGCAAATTTTGAGAGGATGATCGAAGGGGCCTCCAAGTACAGTAAGGGATTAATAAATGGTAGAGATACAGTGGTGGAAATAAGTATTTGATCCCTTGCTGATTTTGTAAGTTTGCCCACTGACAAAGACATGAGCAGCCCATAATTGAAGGGTAGGTTATTGGTAACAGTGAGAGATAGCACATCACAAATTAAATCCGGAAAATCACATTGTGGAAAGTATATGAATTTATTTGCATTCTGCAGAGGGAAGTATTTGATCCCCCACCAACCAGTAAGAGATCTGGCCCCTACAGACCAGGTAGATGCTCCAAATCAACTCGTTACCTGCATGACAGACAGCTGTCGGCAATGGTCACCTGTATGAAAGACACCTGTCCACAGACTCAGTGAATCAGTCAGACTCTAACCTCTACAAAATGGCCAAGAGCAAGGAGTTGTCTAAGGATGTCAGGGACAAGATCATACACCTGCACAAGGCTGGAATGGGCTACAAAACCATCAGTAAGACGCTGGGCGAGAAGGAGACAACTGTTGGTGCCATAGTAAGAAAATGAAAGAAGTACAAAATGACTGTCAATCGACAAAGATCTGGGGCTCCACGCAAAATCTCACCTCGTGGGGTATCCTTGATCATGAGGAAGGTTAGAAATCAGCCTACAACTACAAGGGGGGAACTTGTCAATGATCTCAAGGCAGCTGGGACCACTGTCACCACGAAAACCATTGGTAACACATTACGACATAACGGATTGCAATCCTGCAGTGCCCGCAAGGTCCCCCTGCTCCGGAAGGCACATGTGACGGCCCGTCTGAAGTTTGCCAGTGAACACCTGGATGATGCCGAGAGTGATTGGGAGAAGGTGCTGTGGTCAGATGAGACAAAAATTGAGCTCTTTGGCATGAACTCAACTCGCCGTGTTTGGAGGAAGAGAAATGCTGCCTATGACCCAAAGAACACCGTCCCCACTGTCAAGCATGGAGGTGGAAATGTTATGTTTGGGGGTGTTTCTCTGCTAAGGGCACAGGACTACTTCACCGCATCAATGGGACAATGGATGGGGCCATGTACCGTACAATTCTGAGTGACAACCTCCTTCCCTCCGCCAGGGCCTTAAAAATGGGTCGTGGCTGGGTCTTCCAGCACGACAATGACCCAAAACATACAGCCAAGGCAACAAAGGAGTGGCTCAGGAAGAAGCACATTAGGGTCATGGAGTGGCCTAGCCAGTCACCAGACCTTAATCCCATTGAAAACTTATGGAGGGAGCTGAAGCTGCGAGTTGCCAAGCGACAGCCCAGAACTCTTAATGATTTAGAGATGATCTGCAAAGAGGAGTGGACCAAAATTCCTCCTGACATGTGTGCAAACCTCATCATCAACTACAGAAGACGTCTGACCGCTGTGCTTGCCAACAAGGGTTTTGCCACCAAGTATTAGGTCTTGTTTGCCAGAGGGATTAAATACTTATTTCCCTCTGCAGAATGCAAATAAATTCATATACTTTCCACAATGTGATTTTCCGGATTTAATTTGTGATGTGCTATCTCTCACTGTTACCAATAACCTACCCTTCAATTATGGGCTGCTCATGTCTTTGTCAGTGGGCAAACTTACAAAATCAGCAAGGGATCAAATACTTATTTCCACCACTGTATGACGGTTCGCTGGATAAATAAGTCTTGTACATTAACAATAGGATCTTATAGATAATGCAGTAGGGTAAAGGGAGCTAGTGGGCAGCTTTCAAGAGAGGGGTAACGTAATCAATTTTCTTTTTTCCACCGATTAATTTAATGGCAGTGTTTTGAACTATTTGTAAATGCCTGATATCAATAATTTTAAGGCCCAGATACAGTGAGTTGCAGTAATTTAATTTGTTTATTACATAACTTGGAAAACCCTGTCACTCAACAGGAGAAAACAAAAACTAAACCCAATATAAAACCCACATTCTCTCTCTCCTGGGAGGATTTACAGGTCTTACTTTTTTGAGAGTTGTGATCATGTCTGTGTGCTTCTGCGCCTGCTGCATGGTGACCTGTAGGGAAGCCAATTCATCCAGCGCATTAATGCATCTATCCATGTCCTGTAAAATAAGAGAGAATGCCTTTATTACTATGACAATGTGATAAACAATTGAGCAGGTCAGAACAGACCAGATTACACTGAAGGAGCTGACTGCTGCACACAAGCTAGCCAAGACGTACACATTAACCTGTGTGCAAATATCATTTATTCTTCATGGCAATGTAAATCCTGAAAAAAAAAAATCTGATCTGTTTGCAGGACCCTAGTTCACCATCCCTGTACTAACCAATCATACAAAAACTCATGACAAATGTTTTAGTTACAAATAATGTAGTAGTTGGGGATATGCATTCGTTAGTGTGCATTTGGGGGCCCTTTTAACAAAGCCGAGGGTAGTGCATGCCAAATTGCCACTACCGCTAGGGTAGTGCATGCGCCCTGTGGGTAATTCTGAGTTTAGCACGTGTGCCCAGCGGTAATTCTGAGTTTAGCGCATGCCGAATTCTGCTGTAAATATATTTTTCTATTTTCTACCACTGGGGTTGTTCCTGGTAATTGGCAGTAATAGGCATGTGCTAGTTTTAATTTTTGTACAAGCCCATTTCCCAGCCCATTAAAAAAAATGGACTTATTCACAGCCACAGTAAAAGTTGCCCAGCGCATGCCAAAAAGACGCACCCACACTATTGCAGGCCACTTTTTACCACAGCTTTGTAAAAGAACCCCTTGGTATGTTAGCATTAAAAAGTTTGAGCATGCATTAAAACATTTATATTAAATGAACTGAAAAAAAAATACCTGGAAAGCAGGGGAAAAGCCTGAAAATGACTATTTTCCTCAGTCATCTCTCTAGCATTTGACAGCATAAAAATGTATTTTAAGAATTACCTTCTATCCCTGCCACCCTCAACACATATGCGGATAAAAATTCATGGACTAGCTCACAGTATGCATACTTTCACTAGGGGACGTGCTGGCTGAGAATTTTCATTCAGTTTGTTTACTTTCATTGCATTTCTCCCCTCTTGCCTCCTCCCCATTTCATTTTATCCTACACTAAAATGAATTGGTGTGAACTAAAAAATATATTAATTCATGCCATTTTACATTAGACTCACCGAGTATGCAACCCCCACCCCCCCCCAAAAAATGAAGACAACCCCCCCCCCCCTAATTTTCACCCACTTAACAGAGTTTTGGCAATGCAAAAATTATGTATGGCGATCTATAAACATTGTGCACAGCAGAGACATTTTTCGAAGGAAAACAGATGAAGAAATGTTTACAGAAATTAGGAAAGCTGGCAACTTGGGCAACAGTATAGCAATGGGTGATTTCAATTTTTTCTCCACTTTTTTCATTATTTCCTGCCACTGTTGCCCTCAAACAGATGGTAAGCCAGGTAGAATTTTGAAATTTTTTTTATTTCAATTACCCCAATATTGACTGAATAAATATTACTTCAGGGAGTGCTAGGGAGGCAAAATTCCTAGATGTAATAAATGCCTGCTTCTTGGAGCAACTGGTCCAGAAACCAACAAGAGGGGGAGCTATTTTAAATCTTATATTTAGTAGAATGCAGGGCATAGTAGGAGAGGTAACAGTGTTGGATCTGCTGGGAAAAAGTGATCATCACATGATCAGATCTGAGTTAATATCTGGAGTGAAGTCACAAAGGAAATCTATTGTAGCAGCATTTAATTTTCAAAAAGGTGACTATGACAAAATGAGGAAAATGGTTAAACAGAAGCTAGAAGGATCAGCCACAAAGGTTAGGACTTCTTTAAATCAGGCATGAATGCTGTTTAAAAATAACATCTTGGAATCCCTGAGCAGATGTATTTACAAAGGTGGTATAAGAGCAAATGACAGACAGCCAGCATAGTTAAAAGATGAAGCAGAAAAGGCTATTACAGCCAAAAGATCGTCCTTCAAAGAATGGAAAAAGGACCCAATTGACGAAAATAAGAAGCAACATAAGCACTGGCAAGTCAGATGCAAAGCAATAATAAAGAAGGCTAAAAAACAATATGAAGAGAAACTTGTCGCAGAGGCTAAAACTCACAGTAACAACTTTTTCAGGTACATCAGAAGTAGAAAGTCTGCAAGGGAATCCATGGGACCGTTAGATCACGAAGGAGCAAAAGGGGTGCTCAGGGAGGACAAGGTCATAGTGGAGAAACTGAATGAATTCTTTGCTTTGGTCTTTATGGAAGAAGATGTAAGAGATCTGTCAGTACTCAAGCATGAAATTTCTGATCTGCTGTTAATAATATGCAACCTGTCTTTAAAATCGTCCATAGTACCTGAAGATTGGAGGGTGGCAAATGTGATGCCAATTTTTAAAAGGGTTCTGGGATGATCTGGGAAATTACAGACTGGTAAGCCCGATGTCAGTACCGGCCAAAATAGTAGAAACTATTATAAAGAATAAAATTACAGAACACACAGACAAACATGGTTTAATGGGACAAGTCAGAATGGGTTCAGCCAAGGGAACTCTTGCCTCACCAATTTGCTTCATTTCTTTGAAGGTGTGAATAAACAAGCGGATAAAGGTGAGCTGGTTGATGTAGTGTATCTAGATTTTCAGAAAGCTTTTAATAAAGTTCCTCAAGAGAGACTCCTGAGAAACTTAGTCATGGGATAGGAGGCAAGGTTCTACTATGGATTAGGAATTGGTTATTGGACAAAAACCAGAGGGTAGGGTTAAATGGTCATTTCTCTCAATGGAGGAGAATGAACAGTGGAGTGCTGCAGGGATCAGTACTAGGACCAGTGCTGTTTAACATATTAATAAATGATATGGAAATCAGAATGACAATTAAATTTGCAGACGACACAAAACTATTCAAGGTTGTTAAAACACAAGCAGAGTCTGAAATATTGCAGGAAGACCTTAGGAAATTGTAAGACTGTGCATCCAAGGTAAAATTATGCCTTACCTGCTGATAATTTTCTTTCCTTTAGCAGCACATGAATCCAAGAACTGGTGGGTTGTGTCCATCTACCAACAGGTGGAGATAGAGATTACAAAGCTGAAGGCAGTGATACCAGACGGCCAGCTCCTCCTTCACCTCAGTACGTCTCATCACCAAGCAGAATCAGACAAGAAACCAGGAAGACTTCCTCACCAACCATACAAAACAGAAACGTCAGTCTGACTTAAGAGAAACCACAACTGCGATGGAGTCCTCTTCAGTGGTTTCTGTTCTCTTTCCTCTTCTCCTTTTTTTTTGTTTTTTTTTTGGAAACTAAAGACCAGAAGAAGAACAGATAGCCAAAACAAGAACAGCTGAAAAAGGGTGGGATCCTGGATTCATCTGCTGCTACTAAAGGAAAGAAAATTATTAGCAGGTAAGGCATAATTTTACCTTCCTTAGCGTATGCAGCAGATGAATCCAAGAACTGGTGGGAAGTACCAAAGCAATCCCGAAGTATGGTGGGAAGTCGCCACTCCCAGAGACAGAACCGCCGCTGCAAAGGCAGCATCTGAATAGTGAAAGCACACCCGTTCCGCCCAAGTAGTTGATAGCAAACTCATGAAACAAGCTTAGAATGCCACCAGCAGGATGCAACCTTTCAAAAAAATCCACAAATTATCTGCAATCCAACAAGAAAAAAATCAGATCAGACCAGAGGCTGCCATCCCACAGCAAGAACCAGCGACAAAAACAAAGAGAAGATCTGAATACTGAAAAACATGCAACATCTACAAATACTGGAGAGTCCTCTGAACATCCAGAAGACGAAGCGCTGTGTACTCCGTGTGAAAATCACCCTCCCAAAAGAACAAAAGAAAGGCTGAAAATGAAAAGCCAAACCACAGCCGGAAAAGAAAGAAGGAACCAAAAGCAAGATCACTCCAGACTCAGCAAATTGCAGAAAAAACAGCTCGGAATGGCTGCACTAAAAATTCAGACACTCTGCATGCCGAAGAATTGGCGACCAAGAACACTGCTTGTAAGTTCCTAAGCAAAGCATTCTGCAAAGGAACAAAAGGAGTCCGAAGCAATGCTCGGTAGACAAGGAACCCCAAGCTAGACTCGGAGAATACGAACGAGGTTTCAGGGAGAACAAGGTCGCAGCAGCGGAGGAGCAAAGCACTCTGCAAGAAATGCACCACCTCCGAGTGCAAGGCAAGCCAGGCCCTTCTGCAACCCATCCTGCAGAAAGAACTCAATCGCTGAGGAACAGACGCCCACAATGAAGACCAAGCGTAGGCCGCAATCAGCCTCAAAAAATCCTCAACACCTGAGAATAAGCGGTTGCAGTGGACTGTGGACCACATACAAGATCGCAACAGAACAGTAACCATAGCGTCCAAAGAACTCTGTTCCTCAGAGTCGACCTCTCAAAACACCAGGCTGTAAGACCACAGCGAGAGGGATCATCCACTCAGGAGCGGACCCAGAACGAAGAGCCCAGAGTCAAGCGGATCCAAAACAAAGGCACCACCAGAAGCCTCACTATATCTGCATACCAAGGGCGCCGTAGTTAATCCGAAGCTACCAGAATGGCTCGACCCCGGTGGAGAGCGATCTGAAAAGAACTCGGCCGCAGAGAGGCCACGGAGGAAACACTATCGAAGAACGTCCTCCAGCCAAGGATGCAATAGAACAACCAGCCCTGCTGAATCACCCTCTCTCCGATGACAGAAGAAAGAAGGCACCTGGGCGTCCAGCCGGGATACCATCAGATCTACCTACGGAGCTCTCTACCTGAGGCCATGCTGGAGAAGCACTGGTGCGGAATAACCATTCTGCTGAGACCAGAAGATGGCAGAAAAGAGAACTCACCGTAGGAAAAGCCCGCAAAGTGGGCTGTGTAGAAACGGAACACGAGGTTGTCTGCCCATTCCATGGGGGCGACATGCCCTGATGGCCACAGTCTGACTCCGAGTCCCACTCTGTCAAAGAAGCAGCCACCGCCTCATCTTCTCCAAAGGCAGAAGCACCGCCTAGCCCGCAACTTGTCCTGACGTGCTAGAGGACGAACAGCACCAAAAGCAGGTCCAGGCGGGGGAGACGGCACAAGCACTGCTTGGCCTGCAATATGTCCTGAAAGGCTAGAAGACGAACAGCACCAAAAGCAGATCCAGGCGGGAGAACGGCTACACCGTCCCCTGTGCCATCCACCACCCCGGAGACGGAAGGAGGAGGCAAAGGGCTTTCCAGTCCGAGAGACTCATATCCGTGACCACCACCTTCCACTGCGGAGGCTCCAAGGCATCCCTTCTACAGGGAGGAATTGCGAAACCACCAGTTCATGCGCCGGCGTACCGAGAACAGCCACGGAAGACACTGCTGACACTCCTGGAACACAGGAGACCATCTGTCGAGAAACAAGAGCTGTAGATGTTGTCTACGAGCACCGCCCACAGCACAACCTCTAAAGTGTCCGCCACAAAGCCCAAGACATGAATGCAAAGCCAGGCCCGAGGACTCAGCGCCCTGAGCAGACTGCGCACCCAAGTCTGAACCTAGATCCTCCAGTCCTTGGTCAAGAAAAAAATCATACCAGAGCTGTCTGGAATGGGATGAGGTGGCTCATTTGAAGGGTGACCACCCACCTCAATGATTCCAAGAAGATAAACTCTCGGATCTCATCTAGAGTGAGGTGCACTCTGATGCTGACCTTGTGGAGAATGCCACAAAATTCCCAAACCTAGGAAAAGGTGAATGGAGTCATAGCCATGCTGACAGGCAAAGCCTGGAACTGAACATGAGGGCTGAGAACGGCCAAACAGAGAAACCACAGATGATGGGGCCAATGAGGAATGAAAAGAAATGCTTCCTAAGGGAGAAGTGCAGGCTAAATTGAAGTAGCTCTGAATATAGCTAGCTGTACAAAATAAAGAAAAAGTACAATAAAAGCCTTAGAGACACTGCAACAAACAGCTAGCTAGAAGTGCCACAGATACAGTGGAAGCTGGAACTGGAATGCAATACTTTGATCAGAGTCAAACAGCAAAACTAGAAGAGCAGAGCTGCTGTGGGAAACCACCACTGCTAACCTTTGAAGCTGTAAGCCTAGTGTAAACTGCCCCAGCTATGGAAAGAACTGCTTGTCAAGTCAAGCAATATGAGAGAGGGAAGTAAAATATGCCCCATAGAAAAGGAGCTGAGGACCACAGTTTCTAATATGATGCACAAACCTTAAACCTGTGACCTTCAGGCTGAAAGCCAACCATCTTCCAGAAAAACATAACTATATTGCTGAAGCTACTGCACCTGGAGCAAAAGCCCCCATGACAACAGCACTGAGGTTCCATGGTTACCATGGAGACCAGAGCACTAGCCCCAGAAAATAACAATATGTAGCATTTCCCACAGAACGGTGAAGCCAAAGGCACTAAACCATGTGGCTAAAGGTGAGCCAGTGATGTGTGTATCTAGTTTTTCATAAAACTTTTGACAAAGTGTCTCGTGATAGGCTCCTGAGAAAAGACATGGAATAGGAGGCAATGTTATATTGTGGATTAGAAATTGGTTACTGGACAGAAAGCAGAGGGTAGGGGTAAATGGCCATTTCTCTCAAAGGAGGAGAGTGAATAGTGGAGTGTCATAGGGATCTGTACTGGAACCAGTGCTATTTAACATATATATATATATATATAAATGATTTGGAAATCAGAATGAGTGAGGTGATTAAATTTGCAGGTGAAACAAAACTACTCAAGGTTGTTAAAACACATGCGGATGTGAAAAATTGCAGGAAGACCTTAGGAAATTGGAAGACTGGTCATCCAAATGGCAGATGAAATTTAATGTGGACAAATGCAGTGATGCACATTGGGAAGTATAATCCAAATCATATTTACCTGATGCTAGGGTCCACCTTAGGAGTCAACACCCAAGAAAAAAAAATCAAGGTTGTGTTGTAGACAATATGCTGAAATCTTCTTCCCAGTGTGTGGCGGCGACAAAAAAAGCAAACAGGATGCTAGCGATTGTTAGGAAAGGGATGGTAAATAAGACAGAGAATACTATAATGACTCTGTATTACTCCATGGTGCAACAACATCTTGAGTACTGCATTCAGTTCTGGTCACTGTATCTCAAAAAAAGATATAGCGGAATTAGAAAAGGTTCACAGAAGAGTGACCACAATGATAAAGGGGATTGAACTCCTCCCATATGAGGAAAGGCTGACCTCCTTCCAATCTGCTCTTTTACGTGCCAAACAGGATTATTATATCCAACTGACCAACTCTCTTGGCTCTAATCCTCGACTTCCCTTCACCACATTGAACTCTCTCCTCAAGGTGCCCCCTCCCCCAACTCCCCCTTCATTATCTCCTCAGACCCTTGCTGAATTCTTTCACAACAAGGTTCAAAAGATAAACCTTGCTTTCTCTACCTCACCACCTCTCCCTCTACTAGTCCGTTCCCCTCTCTCTCCTTCCCCTCATTCCCTTTCCTCCTTTCCTGAAGTTACTATTGAGGAAACTACACTTCTCCTTCTTCCTCAAAATGTACCACCTGTTCCTCTGATCCCATTCCCACCCACCTTCTTAATGCCATCTCTCCTGCTCTTATTCCTTTTATCTGTCACATTCTCAACCTCTCACTTTCCACTGCGACTGTCCCTGCTGCCTTTAAACATGCTGTGGTCACACCTCTCCTTAAGAAGCCTTCACTCGACCCTTCTTGTCCCTCTAATTACCGACCATCTCCCTCCTTCCTTTTCTCTCCAAATTACTTGAGCGTGCTGTTCACCGCCGCTGCCTTGAGTTTCTCTCCTCACATGCTATTCTTGACCCACTACAATCTGGTTTTCACCCTCTCCACTCAACCGAAAACTGCGCTTACTAAAGTCTCCAATGACCTATTACTGGCTAAATCCAGAGGTCAATATTCCATCCTCATTCTTCTTGATCTTTTCGCTGCTTTTGACACTGTCGATCACAGCATACTTCTCGATACCCTGTCCTCACTTGGATTCCAGGGCTCTGTCCTTTCTGGTTCTCTTCCTACCTCTCCCTCCGCACCTTTAGTGTTCACTCTGGTGGATCCTCTTCTACTTCTATCCCTCTGCCTGTCGGCATACCTCAGGGTTCTGTTCTTGGTCCCCTCCTCTTTTCTATCTACACTTCTTCCCTTGGTTCATTAATCTCATCCCATGGCTTTTCCTACCATCTCTATGCTGATGACTCCCAAATCTACCTTTCTACCCCTGATATCTCACCTTGCATCCAAACCAAGTTTCAGCGTGCTTGTCTGACATTGCTGTCTGGATGTCTCAACGCCACCTGAAATTAATATGACCAAACCCGAGCTTCTCATTTCCCCCCCCCCCCCCCAAACCCACCTCCCCGCTCCCCCCGTTTTCTATTTCTGTTGATGGCTCTCTCATTCTCCCTGTCTCCTCAGCTCGAAACCTTGGGGTCATCTTTGACTCTTCTCTCTCCTTCTCTGCTCATATCCAGCAGATTGCCAAGACCTGTCGTTTCTTTCTTTACAACATCCGTAAAATCCGCCCCTTTCCGAGCACTCTACCAAAACCCTCATCCACACCCTTGTCACCTCTCGTTTAGACTACTGCAATCTGCTTCTTGCTGGCCTCCCACTTAGTCACCTCTCCCCTCTCCAGTCGGTTCAAAACTCTGCTGCCATCTCGTCTTCCGCCAGGGTCGCTTTACTCATACTACCCCCCTCTCCTCAAGACCCTTCACTGGCTTCCTATCCGTTTTCGCATCCTGTTCAAACTTCTTCTACTAACCTATAAATGTACTCACTCTGCTGCTCCCCAGTATCTCTCCACACTCGTCCTTCCCTACACCCCTTCCTGTGCACTCTGCTCCATGGATAAATCCTTCTTATCTGTTCCCTTCTTCACTACTGCCAACTCCAGACTTCGCGCCTTCTGTCTCGCTGCACCCTACGCCTGGAATAAACTTCCTGAGCCCCTACGTCTTGCCCCATCCTTGGCCACCTTTAAATCTAGACTGAAAGCCCACCTCTTTAACATTGCTTTTGACTCGTAACCACTTGTAACCACTCGCCTCCACCTACCCTCCTCTCTTCCTTCCCGTTCACATTAATTGATTTGATTACTTTATTTTTGTCTATTAGATTGTAAGCTCTTTGAGCAGGGACTGTCTTTCTTCTATGTTTGTGCAGCGCTGCGTACGCCTTGTAGCGCTATAGAAATGCTAAATAGTAGTAGTAGTAGTAGTAGGGAGGTTTCCTAGAAGGAGAGCATCACCCTGATGAAGTAGGAAGTACTCCTGTAGCCAGGACCTGCCCACCAGGGGATGTACTATCATCTTGCACCGAGGATATGTTTCCAAGTGCTGCCCGGGAGGGAAAGGTTAGGACAGCTGTTGTAGTTGGTGATTCGATCATTAGGCATATGGATAGCTGGGTGGCTGGTGGACGTGAGGATTGCCTGGTGACTTGCCTGCCTGGTGCGAAGGTGGCGGACCTCATGCGTCACCTAGATAGGATTTTAGATAGTGCTGGGGAGGAATCAGCTGTCTTGGTACATGTGGGTACCAATGACAAAGGAAAATGTGGGAGAGAGGTTCTGGAAGCCAAATTTAGGCTCTTAGGTAGAAAGCACAAATCCAGATCCTCTAGGGTAGCATTTTCTGAAATGCTACCTGTTCCACACGCAGGGCCCAAGAGACAGGCAGCGCTCCGGCGTCTCAATGCGTGGATGAGACGATGGTGCAAGGAGGGTTTTAGATTTGTTAGGAACTGGGCAACATTCTGGGGAAGGGGGAGCCTATTCTGAAAGGATGGGCTCCACCTTAACCAGGGTGGGACCAGGCAGCTGGCATCGGCATTTAAAAAGTAGAGAAGCTTTTAAACTAGAAATGGGGGGGGGGGGGGGGGGGGGGGGAAGGCCGACAGTCGCTCAAAAGCGCATGGTTCGGGATAAGGTATCTTTCAAAGGTACCACCAAAACAGGGAAGATAGGGTATCCTGATAGTGAGGTTGCAAAAGAGACTGTAGTAGATCAGGTGTCCCTAAATAAAATCAGGCAAAAGATTGCAAATTAGTACTGTCAAGTACTAAGCATTATGTAAATAGGAGCAACAAACAGTTTGAAATGTCTATATGAAAATGCCAGGAGCCTAAGAAAGAAGATGGGAGAGTTAGAATATATATTGTACTAAATGAAAAATTAGATATAATAGGCATCTCTGAGACCTGGTGGAAGGAGGCTAACCAGTGGGACACTGTCATACCGGGGTACAAATTATATCGAAGTGATAGGGTGGATCGAATGGTGGAGGGGTAGCATTGTATATAACGAGAGCCTTGAATCAAATAGATTGAAAATTCTGCAGGAAACAAAACACTTCTTGGAATCACTGTGGATTGAAATTCCATGTGTAAAGGGGAGAAAGGATAATGATAGGAGTGTACTACTGTCCACACTGGCCAGGATGAAAAGACGGATGCAGAAATGTTAAAGGAAATTAGGGACGCAAACAATAATGGGTGGTTCTAATTACCCTGATATTGTAAATGTAACATCGGGACACACTAAGGAGGTAAAATTCCTTGATGAAATCAAGGACAGCTTTATGGAGCAGCTGATACAGGAACCGACGAGAAAAGGAAAAATTCTAGACCTAGTCCTTAGTGGAACGCATGATCTGGTGCAGGAGGTAATGGTGCTGGGGCCACTTGATAACAGTGATCATAATATGATCGGATTTGATATTAGCTTTGAAGTAAGTATACATAGGAAATCAAATACATTAGCGTTAAAGGAGACTATGATAAAATGAGAAGACCGGTGAAAAGAAAACTTAAGAGGAGCCACTGCGAGGGTCAAAAATTTACATCAGGCGTGGACGCTGTTCAAAACACCATCCTGAAAGCCCAGGCCAAATATATTCCGCGTATTAAAAAGGAGGACGGAAGACCAAACGACAGCTGGCGTGGTTAAATAGTGAGGTGAAGGAAGCTATTAGAGCTAAAAGAAAATCCTTCAGAAAATGGAAGAAGGAACCGAATGAAATAATAAGAAATAGCATAAGGAATGTCAAGTCAAATGCAAAGCACTGATAAGGAAAGCTAAGAGGTACTTCGAAAAAAGATTGCGTTGGAGACAAAAACAATAGTAAAAATTTTTTTTATTTATATTAAAGCAGGAAGCCGGCAGAAGAATCAGTTGGACCGCTAGATGACCGAGGAGTAAAAGGGGTGATCAGGGAAGACCAAGCCGTAGTGGAAAGATTAAATGAATTCTTTGCTTTGGTCTTCACTGAGGAAGATTTGGGTGGGATACCGGTGCTGGCAAATGGTATTCAAAGCTGACGAGTCGGAGAAACTAATGAATTCTCTGTAAACCTGGAGGATGTAATGGGGCAGTTCTACAAACTGAAGAATAGCAAATCTCCTGGACCGGATGGTATTCATCCCAGAGTACTGATAGAACTGAAAATGAGCTTGCGGAGCTATTGTTAGAAATATGTAATTTATCCTTAAAATCGAGAGTGGTACCGGAAGATTGGAGGGTGCCCAATGTAACGCCGATTTTTAAAAAAGGTTCCAGAAGAGATCTGGGAAATATAGACTGGTGAGGCTGACTTCGGTGCTGGGCAAAATGGTTAGAGACTATTATTACGAACAAAATTACAGAGCATATTCAAAAGCATGGATTAATGAGACAAAGTCAACATGGATTTAGTGAAGGGAAATCTTGCCTCGCCAATCTACTACACTTCTTTGAAAGGGTGAACAAACATGTGGATAAAGGGGAGCCAGTTCATATGTGTATCTGGATTTTCAGAAGGAATCTGACAAAATACTTCATGAAAGACTCCAGAGGAAATTGAGAGTCATGGGATAGGAGGTAGTGTTCTATTGTGGATTAAAAACTGGTTAAAAGATAGAAAACAGAGAGAGGGTATATAAATGCTATTAGTAGTAGTAGTAGATGGTTAAATGGTCAGTATTCTCAATGGAGAAGGGTAGTTAGTGGGGTTCCCCAGGGCTCTGTGCTGGAGCACTGCTTTTTAACATATTTATAAATGACCTAGAGATGGGAGAACTAGTGAGGTAATTAATTTGTTGATGACACAAAGTTATTCAAAGTTGTTAAATCGCGGGAGGATTGTGAAAAATTAAAGCGGACCTTACGAGACTGGGCGTCTAAATGGCAGATGACATTTAATGTGAGCAAGTGCAAAGTGATGCATGTGGGAAGAGGAACCCGAATTTATAGCTAGTCATGCAAGGTTCCACGTTAGGAGTCACGGACCAGAAAAGGATCTAGGTGTCGTCGTCAATATGTTGAAACCTTCTGCTCAGTGTGCTGCTGCGGCCAAGAAAGCAAATAGAATGTTAGGTTATTGGTCTTCAATTCTGGTTGCCGCATCTCAAAAAAAGATATAGTGGAATTAGAAAAGGTGCAGAGAAAGGCAACGAAAATTATAAACAGGGATGGGACGACTTCCCCTAGTGAAAGGCTTAAACGCGGCTAGGGATCTCAGCTTGGAGAAAAGGCGGCTGAGGGGAGATATGATAGAGGTCTATAAAATAATGAGTGGTAGTTGAATGGGTAAATGTGAAGCGTCTGTTCATGCTTTTCCAAAAATACTAGGACTAGGGGGCATGCAATGAAGCTACAATGTAGTAAATTTAAATGACTCTGAGAAAATATTTCTTCACTCAACGTGTAATTAAACTCTGGAATCATTGCCCAGAGAATGTGGGTAAAGGCGGGTTAGCTTAGCCGAGTTTAAAAAGGTTTGGCTGCTTCCTAAAGGAAAAGTCCATAGACCGTTCTTAAATGGACTTGGGGGAAAATCCACTATTTCTGGGATAAGCAGTATAAAATGTTTTGTACATTTTTGGGATCTTGCCGGGTATCTGTGCCCTGGATTGGCCACTGTTGGAAATCAGGATGCTGGGCTCGATGGACCTTTGGTCTGTCCCAGTATGGCAAACTTATGTACTAAAACCAAAGTTTCAGATGTCACAAAAGGATTGAACTTTCATTCTGCTGGAACTCTGTGAAAAATTCTACAACTGCCCTCTCTCAAGGTCTAATTTGAATTCCTCATGTCTTAGTATGAATTCCATATGCTAGGATATGCTTCAGGATTCCATCACATAATTCATCAAGACAGAACAAACTTACGAGCTTATCAATTTTCAGTGAGCTCTTAATTTCTGCATGTATCCTCTGGAGGCAAGAATCTGTTGATGTTTCTATGGATTGAAAACATGGAGGGTCATAATGTATATGGGGAAAACTGTCAGGTCACAAAATACTAGAAGAATAGTTTTTCTTGTAACAGCCATACAATTTCCATAAATCCAAATCAACCAATTGTGTGTTAAATTTTAACACACGAGTTCTTGGCAAGCAACTCAGATAAACAAAAGCATGCATAATTTGTAGAAGTCAGAAAGGAGACCCAGCTGACTGCATCTGGTTCCCTCAGTACATCTGAATGTTTCCTTTATCCTCAAATCAGCAGTGACATGGGTACATTTATATTTTTGTATCTATTTCTTTTTACATAGTACTTGTAGCATGCCATTTTCAACAGTGTCATATGGAGAACTCCATGTCATGTATATGACACATGAGAAATATTACTATTATCCATTTTAAAAAACCAAACATTTCCACAAAACGTCTTCACAATTGTTTTGGTATCCTTTTGTTTATGACTAGATTTGTGTATGCATTGTGGGGGGGGTGGATTCTTTCTGTGGGGGGGGGGGACTATGGAATGTCTGAGATGATGGGTTTGTGCGTGGGGCGTGCTGGGTATTCTTCTGGGCGTGGAGGGGAAGGGGTGGTGATTTTGTGAGTGGGCTGGATGTTTGGATGTTGGAGTAGTTGTGGTATTTAATATTGTGGGTTTTTTTTTGGTTCCAGCCATACTTATGTCTAGCTTAAAATTTTTGACTTATAATGTTAAGGGTTTTAATTCTCCCCAAAGAAGCAACTATTTTTTTTTTTAAACATAGCAGGTGGAATTTGTTCAGGAGACATATTTGCTTCCCTCCTATGAAAAACATTATCCTCATATTTTTCAAACTAATAAAAAGCATAAAAATATTAATGGGGGTGGGCAATTTTAATACAAAAAACAGTTCGATGTGTGGTTAAAGCCACATTAGCTGATCCGGAGGGTTGGTATTTATTTGTTAAAGCAGAGATGGATGGTCACCTTTACACTTTGTTAAATGTTTATGCTCCGAATTCAGATCAGGGTTCTTTTTCTGATACTTTGGAAATAAATTACTGGCTTTTCAGAAGGCAGGTTAATTCTGAGTGGTGACTTCAATCTCACCTGTGATCTGCTGCCTTGACAATTCTAATAGGATCCGCTATGCTAGGCAGGATAGGACCCATTTTCAAGGCCTTATGGATCAAGTTGGTTGGAGGATGCGTGGAGACTATCACCCTGGGGAGTGAGACTATACTTTCTACTCGTCTTTCATAATACCCGGGTATGTGGTTTGTAGAGCAGGATTCATGTTCCTTGGTTGCAGATTCATCATTGAGCTCTTATCTGGTCAGATCATGCCCCAGTTATCCTCAAGCTTGTTTTCTTTCAGTGCAGGGAAGAAGTTATCTTCAGATTTTGTCGGGCACTTGAGGGGGATGTAAGGCGGGGGTAGCAAATACTGAATAAACTTGGAAACCTGGTCGCATTGGGGAAGGCACCATTGCAGCCCTAAAAAACAAACCAAAAACTATGCCCCACTGGGAAGTCTTCCCCAGCTAATGTTTCTTTTCCTTGAAATAAAGTAAGTTTAAAAGGTAAATGGCTCACCTCTCTTCTTCTCCAATTTCTTAGCTTCTGCTTTTCTTTCTTCTTCTTTACCATGCCTATAAATAGGAAAAAAAACATTTCTAACACATTGGTATCTCAAACTTTTTTTTTTACACACTCCTTCCTTAATATCACTGCAGGGGTATGTACTTTAGGTGCCACAATATAGGATCACTGCTATAGAATTGTCTCCTTTTATTTCAGATTTTCTTGATGCAAATAGCTCCATGAAGTTGCAGCATGCTTTCCAACCCTTTCTTCTATAAAGGAATACAGATGCCTGCTTTCCTTTATAAAATCTACTGTAACCGGCTACTATACAAATATATTAAGACAAAAGCACGCATGTCAGTCACAAAGAATGTAATGCTGGTGCCTAAATACTGGACTTAAACGTGTGACTTATAGTATTCTGTAAATCAGATGGCCTTGTTTGGTCTTGCCCATACTCCACCCAGATTCTGCCTGATGTATGCCCATCTGTGGAAATACATGCCATGAAAGATAGGTGTTTTAAGTATTTAGGTCAGTGGTTCCCAAACCTAGTCCTGGAGGCCCTCCAGCCAGTCAGGCTTTCAGGATATTCACAAGGAATATTCATGAGAGATTTGCATGCACCGCCTCCACTGAATGCAAATCTCTCTCGTGAATATTCATTGTGATATCCTGAAAACCTGAATGGCTTGGTCGCCCCTAGGATCAGGTTTGGGACCCACTGGTTTAGGTGAAATTTTGGCATTTACATACAAGTGTGAACATATACACAAATATATACCATGATTCTATCGTTATACATGTATTCAGTGTATAATGTACTGTCCACTTTACAGAATTGCCTCCTAAGACCTAGTTATCCTGACAGAAATGGTTTTCAGTACCTCCAAATTCCATTGATTCTTCCCTCCCCAACTCTGGCATCAACTGCCTTAAGGGGACTCAAATTCTTGAAATTTAGCAACTGTTAGTACAATAACAAAGAGTCACTGTTGATGCCTTTATATATTCTACATATGTGATGTGAAATGACATGATGGCCCTTACAGTCCTTTATACATCATGACATCTCTTGTGAGTATGACATCTCTTGTGAATTTGGTGCCAGTGACATCAACAGGATGTAATCTCTGAGCTACTGCATGACAGGTGGGCTGCAATAGGTATTTTTGTTTATTTCATATGAACATATGCACAAGGCAACACCAAATGGGAAAGTGGGCAACATACCAGCATGCGCTTTTTCCACAGCATCTCTGAAATTTAGCCACCTGCCCAAACTTTCCTCATGGCAAACCACCCTGCCTACTAATGTTCCAGAGTGTCTCAACTCCTCCCTCTGCTAGTGCCATCACAACAGTATCTTTCTACAGTACCCATGCTTTTAAAGGGATTGGAGTCTGCAGCATGGTATGGTGACTCAAGACTGTGCCACAGAAGACATCAAAAATAGGCCTCCTCCTACTGTAATAAACACTCCTGCGATGGTATCAAACCTTATACATCACAGATAACACACTGCTCTCATTCACATAAATGGAAGGGGACTAGTTTTAGAGATTTTGTAAAAAAAAACTCCATAATAGAGGACATACTGTATAACTTCAGTATGTGGCTTAAACAATGACAAAATAATAATCCCCTCCACCCCAATATCCCTCTCATCATGCCCAGCCTAGTACCAACCCCAAATCCCCAATATCCCACCCTTCCAACGCAGTACTCTCTCTAGTGTCTATCAAGAACTTGAGGATGTCTAGAAAATACCAGGAAGTATATTACTAGATCGATGGGTTACATGTCAACTACTTGATATATGGGTCCAATATCTCGCTGCTTCCATGCTGAAGCAAGTACTAATCTAATTGCCGTATAGATGTGATGCACTAGTCGCCTCCTTCAAGCCAACAGTCCTGGAGGCCCAATTTTCAGCAAGCAAGAGGTCATGCTTTTCACCAAATTAGACCCTGTAATGTCGGACTTTCTTGATCTTGGTCCCAATAAACTTGAGCTTTCGGACAGGACCGCCAAATGTGATAAAAAGATCTCTGCACATTACAATGTCTCCAACATCACTACCTGACCCATAGATTTAAGATGTACAGGCATGTAATAGCACTGATAAAACATTTTCTAGCTGTCTGCAACCAAATTACTGACTACTGAGACCTGTAATAACTTTAAAAAAATTGTTTCCCATTCCTTAGTTTCATAATGTACCCTTAAGATATCTTCCCATTTAGCAATATATCCGACTGAGTAGGGGGTTTGCAACAATACTGCTTGATAAAATTTATACTTCTTCTACACTACCCCTCATTCATGGCTTTTTGAGAAGGTTTTTTTTTTTAATTCACATCAGGCTCTCCTTCTCAAAAAGTCTTAAACTTGCCTATAGGACAATTTATGCCGCTGCCCCAACCCATATTCCTCAGCAAGATCTTCAAAATCCACAAGTCTCCCATCTTCCAACAGCTGACCCAATGTTTCTAAACCACTCACCTCCCATATTTTACAAATTAGGTCAACCTTCCCTGGGGAAGGTCCCTCTGCATAACACAGAGGTGTTGCCTGAAAGTATGTCCTATTTTTCAATAATCTGGACCGGATTTTCAGCCAGCAAGTCAATGTCACCTTTAAAATGGGGTTGACAGATAAGGAAAGTGCTCATAATTGCATCAAATTAAGCAGAGGACCACCCACAAAGGGGTTTCATCCGCCAAGGATTGCTCCACCTTCACCCAAATTTTCTGGCGGTCCCTATGCCAACTAACCATATATTGAGTTGAGATGCCTAATAGTATAATCTAAAATTTGGGGACCACCATACCACCCTGGGCCCCAAGCTCGAACAGGATGTTGCATTGCACCCTCGAGGCTTACGTTTCCTAGTGTACTGGAATACTCTTATGGAGAGTCCTAAAAAATGTTTCTGAAAAGGGAATAGGCAATGCTGAAAATAAATAAAGCAGCTTACGCAGGACTAAGATTCAGGTGAAAGAGCAACAGTTTCTGTGACACAGCGCAGACCATGTTCCAGGCCAGTGCTAGAAGCACCATGCATGAACATTAAACGGGGGAAGCAAGCATGCAGGAAACAGAGACAGCTAAGTGAAATATCTTGCAAAAGACAGATACACATACATACATGCACACATATTGAAACTCCCAATATTTCTACTGAACTTTAAAGTCACAGGAAAATATGGCTCTATATAATGCCAACACTGTGTTTCACACCATTTACAAGAAAGAATCCCAAATCACCACAAATCAAGATGCTTTCCCCACAAAATGATTCAAAGCTAACAAATGGAAAGTTAAGCAAAACATAAGGCTAGCCATATGGGTCAGACCAATGTTCCATCTAGCCCAGTATCCTGATTCCAACAGTGGCCAATCCAGCTCACAAGTACCTTACAGAAACTCAATTAGTAGCAACATTCCATGCTACCAATCCCAGGGCAGCAGCGGCTTCCCTAATGTCTCTCTAATAGCAGACTATGGGCTTCCCCTCCATTAATTTGTCCAATCTTTTTTTAAACCCAGACACATTAACTACTGTTTCCTCATTCTACAGCAATGAGTTCCAGAGCTTAACTATTTGTTAATTGAAAAAAAATATTCCTCCTATTTGTTTTAAAATTATTTCCATGTATCTTCATTGAGTGTCCCCTAGGCTTTGTACTTTTTGGAAGAGAAAAAAAACTGATTCACTTTTACCAGTTCTACACCATTCACAATTTTGTAGGCATCAATCATATCCCCCCCTCAGCAGTCTCTTTTCCAAGCTGAAGAGCCCTCACCTCTTTAGCCTTTCCTCATATGAGAGGAGTTCCATCCCTTTTAACATTTTGGTTGACCTTCTTTGAACTTTTCTAATTCTGCTATATCTTTTTTGAGTTATGGCGACCAGAATTGAACGCAGTACTCAAGATGATCGCACCGTGGAGCGACACAGAGATATTAACATATTTTTGGTCTTATTTACCATCCCTTTCCTATCATCCTGTTTGCTTTTTTGGCTGCTGCCAAACACTGGGAAGAAGATTTAAGCATATTGTCTACAATGAAAACAAGATCTTTTCTTGGGTATTGACTCCTAAGGTGGACCCTAGCATCAGGTAACTATGATTTGGATTATACTTCCCAATGTGCATCACTTTGCATTTGTCCACATTAAATTTCAACTGCCACTTGGATGTCCAGTCTTCCAATTTCCTAAGGTCTTCATGCAATTTTTCATAGTCCACAATGTACAACTTTGAACTGTTTTGTGTCATCTCCAAATTTAATCACCTAACATATTGTTCCAATTTCCACATCATTTATATTCAAATCTTTTTTATTCAAGAAAAATATCAATAGTACAGTTATGCAGATATTATTTTAACATTAAATCCAACATCCTTACCTCCCATCTACCTTCTCCCCTCCCCCTCCAATAAACAAACAAACAAAAAAAACCCAACACATCCTATAGGAGATCAGTGCTGAGTCCGTTACAAGCAATAACCAGGAGTCCGTTACATTTTGAGCAGTCTACTCCGTGCAGTGGGCGTTAGCGTGTTCCAAATGGGCATTTGTTAAAGCGGACGCCTGCAGTAGAGGAAAAGTCTTGAATTTCCAGTCGTTCCAGTCTTAATAAGTGAATCATTCGTGAGTGCCATTGCTGAACTGAAGGCTTATTATAAGTCAGCCATTCAGATAGGATGATTTGTTTTGCGGTTAGTGTAGCCTTCTGTACAAACCTTGTGTACCCCGTAGGGCTGGGGGGACCCAATTCTGGGACACCAAATAGAAGCGCTGAGTCGTAATGCCATCCCACTTGCCACATTTTAGAGACCTGTGATAGTATTGCCTTCCAGAAGGATGCAACAACGGAGCACTTCCAGAACATGTGTCCCAACGTTGCCCCCTCCCTTCTGCATTTCAAACAAGATCCCCATGGGGAGAGGCCCATGTGAAAGGTCCTACGAGGGAAAACATAAGTGCAATGCGAATTTATATTGAAGTTCCCAATGTACTGCAAATGACGTCCGTTTGCGGATTGTTAATATGTGATTTTTAAACTGCTCCATAGTTAGAGCAATCTGAATGTCCTTCTGCCACACCAAAAGCAGGTGTTTGTAGTTCAGCTCTGGTACAGTGTCCCTGATGTGTCTGTGGTGGAATGAGAGTGGCACCTTTTGTTGTGCTTCTAGAGAGAATGACGTGAGTTCCTCCTGTACATCCTCCGAGAGGGCTTCCCATGGCAAAGATTGCACATAGTGTTTCAGTTGGGCGTAACCAAACTCGTCCTTCCGCTCTAAATTCCCCCCAGAGTTCTTCAAATGTTTTGGGTTTACTTCTCGGGTCACCACCTGTAGAAGTAAATAATTGCTCGTCTCTGCCAGTGGCGAAACATGGGGTAGAGATATCCTGGGGGAAAGGCCGGATTATTACATATCAAAAGGAATGGTGTCACCTTGGAAGAGAACTGATGTAGTTTGCAAATCGACTGCCATGTAAACTTGGCGGCGGGAACTATGGAAGAGGTCTTTAGAGGTTGAGGGATAGAACCCCCGCAGTATGTAAATAGGTTGCTGAAGTGAATAGCAGGTGATAACTGCAGTTCCAAGGCTGTATTGGAGTAATTCTGTGCAGATCTGAACCAGTCATTAATATGTCTCATGCCACTTGCTATCGTTATGTGGCGCATACTTATAAAGTCCCAGTCCTCCATATTCCACTGGGATGCACATGTGGCCAAAGAGAGTCGTGCTCTCTTCCCTCTCCACAAAAACCTGCACAACATAACATGCAGCTTTCGTTCATCAGACGTCTTCAAGAAAGTGGAATTGTTGAAAAAACATACAACCATTAGGGACGATAATCACATTGTACAAGGCTATCCAGCCAATAAGGTGATAGGGAAGGCTTCCCAAGACCTGAATCTCTGTTGAGTTTCCTTTAGTAACCCTGTATATTTAACTGAATAAAGTTTAGATAAATCTGCTGGAACCTTTACCCAAGATATTAAGCGAGTCCTGCACCCACTAAGGGGGAAATCAACTCTACTACTACTACTACTACTATTTTAGCATTTCTATAGCGCTACAAGGCATACGCAGCGCTGCACAAACATAGAAGAAAGGACAGTCCCTGCTCAAAGAGCTTACAATCTAATAGACAAAAAATAAATAAAGTAAGCACATCAAATCAATTAATGTGAACGGGAAGGAAGAGAGGAGGGTAGGTGGAGGCGAGTGGTTCGAGTTCAAAAGCAATGTTAAAGAGGTGGGCTTTCAGTCAAGATTTAAGGTGGGCCAAGGATGGGGCAAGACGTAGGGCTCAGGAAGTTTATTCCAGGCGTAGGGTGCAGCGAGACAGAAGGCGCGAAGTCTGGAGTTGGCAGTAGTGGAGAAGGGAACAGATAAGAAGGATTTATCCATGGAGCGGAGTGCACGGGAAGGGTGTAGGGAAGGACGAGTGTGGAGAGATACTGGGGAGCAGCAGAGTGAATACATTTATAGGTTAAGTAGAGAAGTTTGAACAGGATGCGAAAACGGATAGGGAGCCAGTGAAGGGTCTTGAGGAGAGGGGGTAGTAATGAGTAAAGCGACCCTGGGCGAAGATGAGACGGGCAGCAGAGTTTGAACCGACTGGAGAGGGGAGAGGTGACTAAGTGGGAGGCCAGCAAGAAGCAGATTGCAGTAGTCTAAACGAGAGGTGACAAGGGTGTGGATGAGGGTTTTGGTAGAGTGCTCGGAAAGAAAGGGGCGGATTTTACGGATGCTGTAAAGAAAAACGACAGGTCTTGGCGGTCTGCTGGATATGAGCAGAGAAGGAGAGAGAAGAGTCAAAGATGACCCCAAGGTTTCGAGCTGAGGAGACAGGGAGAATGAGAGAGCCATCAACAGAAATAGAAAACGGGGGGAGGTGGGTTTGGGGGGAAAATGAGAAGCTCGGTTTTGGTCATATTTAATTTCAGGTGGCGTTGAGACATCCAGGCAGCAATGTCAGACAAGATCTAACTAAGCCCTTAAACTTTGGGTGGGGGGGGGAGAGCACTTGTGCCTTGTCTAAGTTTAGCATAAAACCAGAAAATTTCCCAAATTGCTGTGTGCATTCCAGTAAATTTCTAAGGGAGTTAACTGGGTCAGTCAGCACCACCACCAAGTCATCTGCGTATACTAAGGTTTGAATCTGATGACCGGAGAGAGTTACTCCCCTCACTCCCCCTGACATGGAAAGTTTCCTTAGAAGCGGCTCTAATGATAGTATGAATAGTAATGGGGAAAGTGGGCACCTCTGTCAAGTCCCTCTTGCTTTGGGGAACCTCTTTTCTTTAATACCATTAACCAGTAAGCAGGCTGAGGGGTTACTCTATAGGGACTTGATCGCTTGTAAAAACCAACCCCGCAATCCCATATGTGACAAGGTGTGAAATAAATAGTCCCATCCCACCCTATCAAAGACTTTGTCAGCATCCAAACTCACATATAGGGATGATGTCTGTGTTTCCTGATAATGTGCTAATGCCAGCAGTAAGCGACGTACATTGTGAGCGGGTTGACGTCTGCGAATAAATCCTACTTGCTCGGGTCCTATCAACCTAGGGAGGTACTGGGCCAAGCATTCCGCCAATATTCTAGAGAGCAATTTAACATCTAAATTTATTAAGGATATAGGCCGATACGAATTGGCCTTCTCTGGGGGGCCAGCCCGGTTTAGGTATGAGTGTTATCAGTGCAGTGTTAGCATGCGGGGGGAAACAGCCCTTCTCCACCACCTCCTCAAAGTAAACCAACAACGCCCCCAGAGCCTGGGGGCTATGGGTTTTATAATACTCTCCAGCAAATCCGTCTGGTCCTGGGACACAGCACAGCTTTAAAGCTTTGATCGCTGCCTGCAACTCTGATAATAATAATGGAGCATTTAAATATTCTAGTTCTGTTGGAGTCAAGCCAGGAAGACCTAATGTAGACAAGTAAGCTGTTAACTCCTGAGTGTTCGGTGGAGGATCTGCTGCGTAAAGTGGTCTGTAAAAATTTTAGCTATTTTTTCTAAGTTGTTTGTGAGGATTCCTTGATCATCCTGCACGTTGTCGCCAATCTCAGCCCGTCCCAATTTTTAATGATCCGGGCCAACATTTTACCTGGTCTATTACCATATCTATGTAGTTTGTATTTGCAATGTAGCAATGAGTGTGATTCTCTCTCATGCAGCAAGGTGTTAAGCGCTGTCTGAGTAGTGCGCAGATTCTCCAAGGAGTTCTTAGAAGGACACCTAGCATGGGCCGTCCTGGCTTTCCTCAGCTGAGTTTCTAAATGGATGATACCCACTGCCAGTCGCTTCTTGCGTGCTTGAATGTATGCTATTAAGTCCCCCCAGATTATTGCCTTTGAAGCCGACCAATATAGACCAATATAGAGAGGGTTGCCCTACATGTACTGCATTAATGGTAGTATATTCAGTCCATTTTTCTTGAATATATTTGTGGAAGACTGTATCTGCGTGCAAATAAGAAGGGTAACACCATCCCGCACCTCCCCCGACATCTGCAGCTGTCTCCATGTCCACAATAAAGCATGGTCTGAAACTTCTTCCGGCCAAACTCTGAAGTCTTTATCTTTGAAAATAATCTATGATCTACCAAGATATAATCAAGCCGTGTCAGTGTACCATGGGCTTGGGATCTATGCATGTAACCCCGCTCCCCGGGGTGTAACGCACACCAAGCATCTAATTAAATTAAGGGTTTGCATAAAACTAGTATTTGCTCGCAGCCCTCTATAGTGTAATGAGGTTGGACTAGAGCAGTCTAAGGAAGGATCAGAAACCATATTAAAGTTTCCCAATACCATCATTTGCAGTGAACTGCGCTGCAAGCATTGCTGAAGGAGAGAATGGTAGAAATTGGGGCTATGTGATTTGGCCCATATAGAACTAATAGCAAGACTCCTGTGCCTTGGAGCCAGATATGTATAGTAAGTAGTTTCCATCCACCCCTTTAAGCAGCACTGAGGACATATAGGACACTCCTTTTCTAAAACAAAACTGCTACTCCTCCCCGTTTGCTCTGACAGGAAGCTGAAACACCTCCCTCACCCAATGGCGTTGTAATTTTGCATGTTCTTCAGGGGAGAGTTGGGTCTCTTGCAGGCATGCACTGTCTACTTTACGACGCTTTAAAGCCATCAGAAGTTTTGAGCCGCTGAATTGGGGAGGTAATACCTCCCACGTTACAAGAGGCTATTCTGATAGGCATTGGGCTACCAGGGGAGAGTACAAATGCAAAGAAACTGCTCTGATCTGATGATAACGTTCCCGGTGCCCAGCCCCCATCTGGGATCACCCTCTCCATGCCATTAACCACGCCATACGGAGTGATTGCTCCCTGCCCTCCTGTCCCTCAATTGGTTTACGCATTCTTTTGCACTGCACAATTTTACCGTCTCAGCTCTCGCTTCACACAAACACACATTCCAAACTCACACAACGCCCCTCTCCCCTATACCCCCAAATATCCCACCTGACCCCATCCTTAACCCTTAACCAACCCGCAGTCATTCGCCTGACTCCGATCTAGGGAGAATGCAGATAGACACTATTGTGATGCAAGGGACCCCCACCCCTCTTTGTGACTATGACCAAGCAGGAGAACTACCCCACCGTGGCAACCATCGTTCCCCCGCTGCAAGAAAAAATTAAAATTCTTATCTAGTGTGTCCTTAGATAATTGTTTATTGGTCTGGGACTTCTATTGCCATTTTCTGCCAGAAAGTTCTCACCTCTGTCACTGATTTAAGGATTGCCACTGTCCTTTCACAAAAACTTTTAAGTGAGCCGGATACATCAGCAAGAAAACGAATTCCCATTTTGTTGAGAGTCTGACAAAGTGAATGATAGTTCTGGCGCCGTTCTTGTACAGCTGGTGAAAAGTCTTGAAAATCAAAATACATTGTCCCTCATGGGGTTAAGGTTTCTCTCTTAAACGAAAGCCTTTGAGGATTTTAATTTATGACGGTAATTCAGCAGTTTTACCATTACCACTCTGGGCCTTTTCTTATCCTCAGTTAGCAGCCTACGCGGTCCGCACGTTCCACTACTAAGGGACCATTGAGTCCATGTCACCAGTTCTATCGACAGCCAAGCTTCGATCCAAGGGGTTAGATTCCGCTCTGGAATATTGTCCGGAAGCCCTACAATCCGCAGGTTGTTATGCCTTGAATGGTTTTCAAGATCTTCTAGTTTGGTAAGATGTTCTTCAAGTTGCTTTGTCAAACGGGCTAAATCCGGGCCCTGCTTTAATGTGTTGTCTTCTAGTGCCGAAACACGGGTCTCCAGATCCCCAGTGCATATCGCCAACTTTTGATTAAGTTCTTCCCAGCGGGGTTCTAATGCTTTTGTTATCGCCGTTGTTAACTGTGAAAGCTAGATCTCTGTAAACGCTGCCGCAGTAGCATCCAGCATCTCTGCCATCTTGGCTTCGCCATTACTAGTTTTGATCTTCTCTTTTCTCAGTGATTTTTGAGCCACGAGTGACAGACTTTTACCCAGATACTTGTCCATACGTCATGTGATGAAACTGATCTCCTAATGCAGGCGTCCCCGCTCAAAATTTTTAAAGTGGCTCAATTGAGGGCTAGGGGTCCCGGAGCTTCAGCGACACACAACCGCCTTGCTCAGAGCATCACGTGGTCTCCCCAGATCATTTATAAATATGTTAAATAGTACTGGTCCCAGTACAGATCCCTGCACCACTCCACTCTCTCCCACTGAGAAAAATGGCCATTTTATCCCTACCCTTTGTTTTCTGTCCATAACCATTCCTAATCCACACCAGAACACTGCCTCCTATTCCCACAACACTTTCATTTTCTCTGGAGTCTCTCATAAGGGACTTGGCAACAGCTTTCTGAAAATCTAGATCAACTGGCTCACCTTTATCCACACCTTCAAAGAAATGAAGCAAAATTGGTGAGGCAAGACTTCCCTTGGCTGAATCCATGCCAACTCTGACCCAATACCATTTTCTCTATGTGTACTGTAATTTTATTCTTTGTAGTAGTTTCCACTATTTTGCCTACCACTGAAATCAGGCTTACTGGTCTGTAATTTTCCTGGATCACTCCTGGTACCCTTTTTAAAAATCGGCATTACATGGCCACCCTCCAATCTTCAGGTACTACGAATGATTTTGACAGATTACAAATCAATAACAGCAGAAAAGAAATTTCATGTTTGAGTTGTTTCAGTACCCTAGGGTGTATGCCATCTGATCGAGGTGATTTACTACTCTTTAATTTGTCAATTTGACTCAATATGTCTTCTGGTTCACTGAGATTTTCTTTCAGTTCCTCCACATTGTCACCCTTGAAAAACATTTCTGGTACAGGTAGATCTCTTACATCTTCTTCCGTAAAGACCGAAGCAAAGAATTTATTTGGTCTCTCCGTATGGCCTTGTTCTACCTGAGTGCCCCTTTTGCTCCTTGATGATCCCACGGATTCCCTCATAGACTTTCTTCCTCTGATGAAGAGAAAATTGCCACAGAGGCAAAAACTCACAGTAATACCTTCTTCTTCTGATGTACCTGAAAAAGGTGTTACTGAGTTTTTGCTCTGTGGCAATTTTTTTCTTCATATTCTTTTTTAGCCTTCTTTATCAGTGTTTGCATCTAACTTACCAGTGGATGTAGCTGCTTATTTTCTTCATTCGGGTCCTTTTCCCATTCTTTGAAGGATGTTCTTTTGGCTCTAATAGCCTCTTTCACCACCTTTTAACCATGCTGGCTGTCGTTTACTCTTCTTTCCACCTTAGTAAATATGTGGAATACATCTGGTCTGGGCTTCCAAGATGGTATTTTTAAACAACGTCCATGCCCAATTTAAAGTCTTAACCTTTGCAGCTGATCCTTTTAGCTTTTTAATTATTTTCCTCATTTTATCATAGTCACCCTTTTGAAAATTAAATGCTGCTCCAGTAGATTTCCTTTGTGACTTCGCTCCAGGTATTAGCTCAAATTTGACCCTGCTATGATCACTGTTTCTTAGCGGACCCAACACAATTACCTCTCATACTATGCCCTGCAGTCCACTAAGGACTAGATCTAAAATAGCTCCTCCTATTTTTGGTTCATGGACCAGTTGCTCCAAGAAGCAGTCATTTAATACATCTAGGAATTTTACCTCCCTAGCACACCCTGATGCAACATTTATTCAGTTAATATTGAGGGGTAATTGAAATCACCCATTATTATACTGCTGCCAAATTTGTCAGCTTTCCTAATTTCTGTAAAGATTTTTTCATCTGTCTGAATCTAAAAAGATTCCAATAAACAGGAACGATGAAACTTTCTGTTAAGTCTCTGGTGACGGCTCGGAGCAAAAACAACTATAATAAAAACAGACGAGATCTGAGATTTCTCTTTTCACAACAGTGTATAGCCAACAGGGTATCACAGCAGCAAAGTAGCCCTTGCTGCCAAGGTAGGTGTATGCATATAGACTATTACTGCACAATGAGAGGATGCTCTTACATTTCAGTCTCTGCTTGCTCCTCCTGCTTGCGTTTCTTTTCAGACGCTTCCTTCTCCTGTTGCATCTTCAGCAAGTTCCTCCTCTGGGCACCTTGGAAGTGCTTGGCTCCTTTCCCTTTCTTGTTTTCATTCAACAATTGTGGGGGGAGGAGGAGAGGAGAAGGGAAAGTTTATCACAAAAAGTGGACAACAGTAAAAACAAATATTAAGAATCTGCTTGGAACAATCAGAATCAATATGGCTCCAAACAATTCCACTCAAATGCAGACACTGCCCTGGACCACCACAATGAATGTGCCCAGGATACAGTCAAATGAAATCCTTTTTATCTTTTTCAATACAGGAAATTTCATGTTCAAACACCACTTTTGCAAAAGGTTCTGAGGTCTGAAAACATGCTAAAGGTGCTATTTTATTTTATTTAATAAACAGGAAAGGAAAGGGGTAGTTCAAAGTTCTACAGAACTCAGCTAGTTATCCACTGCAAGTCTTCACTTTCCCTCTTTCACTGCCTCATCATGGCTGAAGTAAAAAAAGGAAGCCGACACAGCTCTCTGCAAACTGGGAGCCAGTCAAATGGCTAGGCTAAGCTGGGAATTTTGCTGCTGGCACTAGTTTTCATTTATTAAAAAAAAATGAAGAAAAGACAGACTGTTAGCAACGGTTTTTAGCAAAACATTAACTGTGATGCATAGATCATAGCAGAGGCTGTTGAATTTGCTGCTGGGTACTAGCCAATAGCATCTTAAGATTTTCCTCTATTTTCAGTTATAGGGGGAATAAAATTTAGACTGCTTTGATGCAGAAATACTGGCTAGCTGTGGAAAGCACAGGACCCTTATAGGGTAATATCATCAAACTAGTGGCTCTTAGTCTCCAGATGCTGGCAAAAGAGTAGAGGGACTAATTTCACCTTAACCACAAATATAGTTTATAAACTAATTCTCTACAACTGGGCATACAGATGCAAAACGTGTGTGTACATTTACCAGTAGGCTTGCAATCTTCAAAGGGAAAGGACAAGGAAACATTCCAGTGTAAACTGCCCTAAGGAAAAATAAGTATCTGCAGACATTCATTGCTGCTTTTTCTGTGGGTTCATTTTTCATAGAAGGGAAAGGAGAATTGGGATTTGATATACCGCCTTTCTGTGGTTTTTGCAACTACATTTGAAGTGGTTTACATAGTATATACAATCACTTATTTGTACATTTTCAAATACATGTGTATTATTTCCCTCCCCTGACTAAACACATATGTCCCTGTTGCCTTTCTACCCCCCTGCCTCTCCCCCCTCCCCCAGCTTGCCTACTTTTTAATCCAGACGAAATAACTCATAGGATCAACTTTTAGCTGAGGAAGGGCTGGTAAACTGTCATACAGCCAAGTTATCCAGATAAATCTATACTTACTCATGTATATGACTTGTAGAAATTGCCCCTAACAATAATCTCAATCATCAGCAAAATAAAACTCCATTTACCTAATTCTCCCAATTCTACTTTCCCTAACCATAGTCTTCACAATATATTCATTTCCCAACCCCCTCTTCTCCCTCTCTCACTGACTTCCGATGATTCATAATATTTATAACACTGCAAAGACGGGTAGACTAGGTGGAATTTACATGCCCTTATCTGTTTGTTTTTTTTTTGTTTAACTTTGAAAAAAGCTTACTTTTCTCTTTGATTTATGTCAACCCTTACTACAGGGTTGTATTTTTTTTTTTTTTTTAATAAAGTTAAAGGCTCACATACCTTCTCCCCTTCCTGCTCCTCCTCAGAGTCCGAGTTGGATGCAGAGGACACCTTAGCTGGAGGTTTTTTCTTTGGCTCTGTGGTCTTCTTCACTTCTTTTTTGTCTGGCTCTTTCCTAGGTTTCTCCTCCTGATCCTCATCAGCTTTCTTCGGCTGCTTCTTCTGTTTTTCTTCTAGCGCTTTTTTCTTGTTGCTTTCTTCCTCACTAAAACTGAAGTGAGGAACAGTCAGCTAGAGAGAACACATTTTGGATAAAAAGAGAATGGTGCTGGGCAATTTAGAAGAGCAGTTATCTTGAAAAAGATGTTAAAAAGCCATACAAGCCACACGCAGGGGCACTTGTAGTATTTTTTCTAGTTTTGCAGAACAGAACAATAAAAGGTGGAATGCTTTATACTGCTTGGAAAATTCCTGTGGGTTCCTTCTTCATGCTGTCCAGCAGATAAACAGCTATTTTTTAAAACTCTAGGGACATTTGGGTAGTGGAGGGGAGTTATCAACATGGGCTTCTGTTAAGACTAGGGTTGCATGTTAATCGCAGTTAACACCACAATTGATGCATCAATTATTAATGCGATTAACAGTTTGCCTCCCTCCCTGCCTGAGTGTGGTCCAGCATCTCACCTTCCACTCCCGGACTCCTCGCGGCTCCTTCCCACCCGGTTTACCTTTTTCATTTTGTAGTAAGTCTTTGGCCCTGCAGCACTGGCAGCTGTACTGAAGAGCTGCCTGCATTGGGCCTTCCCCCTGATCCATCCCGCCTCCTGCTGCTGCAACTTCCCATATGGGACGGGTCGAGTAAGAGGGAAGGCCCAGTGCAGACAGCTCTTCAGTACGGCTGCCGCTGCTACAGGGCAGAAGACTTACTACAAATTGAAAAAGGTAAACCAGGTGGGAAGGGGAGGGAAGCGAGAGTTTGCGGCGCGTCCCGGGAGGGGAAGCCAGGACTGCGAGCAGGAGGGAAGGGAAGAGAACTGACAGCGAACCGTGGGGGGGGGGGGGGGGGGGGGGGAAAGCAGATAGAAGTGGAGGGAGAAGAGAGAGGATCGACATGTTGAGCTGAGAGAGAGAGAGAGAGAGAGAGAGAGAATTGACATAGGGTGGAGAGGGTGGCAGGAAGGAAGGAAGGTGCTGGACTTGGAGGGAATGGGAAATAGGGAGAGAAGGATGGAGCAAAAGGAGGAAGGAAAGTGGGATAATGGACCTGGGATGGAGAGGGTGGAGGGAATGAAGGGACCTGGAATGGAAAGGGTGGAGGGAAGGAAGGAAAAAAGAGAGAGGTGTTGGACTCAGGAAGCGGACTGTTGGGAGAGAGATAATGGGTGGAAAGGAGATAAGAGTTGGGCCTGGAAGGGGGGAGAAACGAAGAAGGGCCTTTAATCAGTGACATAGTCACAGGGGAGGGGCCTTGGACCTGGGCCCCCTCCTTTGGGCTCATGCCCCTCCAAACTGCAGTACCTATTCAATGGCTGGTAGGGTAGATCAAGCCCTGCCAGCCGAAGAAATCCGCTGCCTGTCACCACCTTCCTCTACATACTGCCTCAGGAGCAAGGAAGTCAGCAAGGTACCTCCAGCCATTAATGCTTGCACTCCCCAAGCATGCTCACTTTGTGCATGAAACTAAGCATGTTCGGCGAGTGCCAGCATGGGCAGCTGGAGGCACCCTGCTGACTTCCTCACTCCTGAGGCAGCATAAGAAAGAAGGGGGCCACTTTGGCAGTGGATTTATTCGACTGAGAGGGCTTTGGCATCCCCACCAGCAAAAGTATGATATGTAATGTGGGTGGGGTGGAGGGGAGCTGAGGGAGATGAAATGCATTTGATCCCCCCAGTCCAACCCTGGATCCCCCCTCCCCCAGTGGACTGCTGGATATGCCATGCAAGTAATCACGATTAAAATTTTTAATCAAACCTCAGCCCTAGTTAACACATGTTATTTTACCACAACTCGGTAGCACAGGTCCCATTTTATGCAATGAGCCTTAATTATTAGTAAGACAGGTTAACAGTAAAATAATTTATCTTAACAGTAGCACACATTGATTACTTCCTCTTACTGAGCAGTAACATGCATGGTACCAATACAGGCCAACTTCTACCTTAGAAAGCTAAGACAAAGGTAATTCTGAGGCTTTCAATACCCCCCATTTGAAATTAATTCTAACGCTTTCCCGCCAGGACATCTGGATAACATCCTGTCAAGAAAACAACAGGAAACAGTCATGCCCTTTTTAAGTACTACATGCTTATTCTGATCACTGTGCCTTTTCTCTTTTTTTAATTTAAGTTTTCATGACTTCATTTACATACAGGGCACACACTGATTCACAGAAAAGTCACCACACAGATTCCTTTACCATCATGGCTAGGGTTGTATTAACCTGTTGGAGTCCAGCAATACCTGTTAATCTCTTTTTCAAGCAATTATTAAGCTCAACACAAAACAAATGGAGTCAACGTTCTGGAATGAGGATAAAGGAATGAGGAAGAGGGAAAAACAGTTTCTCAGTTGTAATGGATGTTTTATATAGACAGCAGGTTTGATCAGGCACACAAGTTGTTAAAATGTCATCTAACAGTACTAGGCAGAACTGCTCTTCGAGTTTACAACTAATGCAAAGTTCTGAGAATGTGTGGCCCTCTTTGCATGCAATGGGTTACTTCAGGCCCTCAGTTAGCTCCATAGCTCAAGATGGAATGCAGCTCTGAGGGGGACAGGAGGGATTATGTGCCTGACCCATTTTCTTGTCTGTGTGAAATACCTGTTACAGGTGAAAAAGTGCTTTTTCCACTGACAAGCAAGATTGAGTCAGACACACAGGTGTGTGATGCTGGTCATCACATCTTGACCAAATATGCTCTCTTTGTGGAATGGTCCAAGCAGTGGAGTGAAGACCAAGATGCTACTTTACATATGGTGTCCAACAAAGCTGATTCAAGAGTGCCACAGTAGCTGCAGTGGCTCCGATATGATGAGTTTCACTTTACTCATTAGAGAAATACTGGTTTCTAACAGAATTGGATGCAACATGCTAGCCAATTTTGCTAGCATATCAAAGTATGCTTGGCTACTTAAATAATACATCTATTGGTGTCGAAGGAGACAAACAGCTAAATAGATCAATGGAGTCAGTTCTTTAGCAAGTGAGAACTCTTTTGCAGTCCAGACAGAGTGTGAAGGGACTTCTCGCATGGATTCTTATCAGGCTTGAGGCAAATTACAAAAGGAGAAGTTAGATCTCACCTGCTAATTTTCTTTGTTTTACCTCCACCAGATGAGTTCAGGGCTTGTAGATAGATCAGCAGGTAGAGACAGTACAACTGTGTTGTGTCACAAAAGAACCCTGAGCTACTCGAACAATTCTTGGCATTACCTTAGATTCTGCCCTTAATTTTCAAACTCAGATCTCCAATCTCAGTACAACGCTGTTTCTATAAACTTCATATGATCCACACAATCAGATCTCTTCTTCAGCAATCAGCCCTTGAAACATTAGTCCACTCTCTTGTTCTCAGTCAGGTAGATTATTGTATCTCAGTATACAAAGGTCTCAGTCAGAAAGATCTTCACTGCATTCAACTGATCCAAAACACATCTATCAAACTGATTACAGGCTCAAGGAAATTTGATCATGTGACTCCTCTCCTCAAGATGCACATTGAGGCATATTTTCAAAGCACTTAGCCTTCCAAAGTTCCATAGGTTTCTATGGAACTTTGGAAGGCTAAGTGCTTTGAAAATATGCCTCACTGGCTCCTAATAACCCTATGTATCCTTTACAAAATTCTTCTAGTTTTCAAAATTAAATACTGGTGTCCTGGCTTTCCTAGTTCGCTTTTTGACACCATACTCCTCCTCCTGGGCCCTTCATTGATCCCTTTTGGTTATTTCCTTTCAGGCAGATAACCTATGAAACTACGTCATTCCATCTTCTCAGTTGTTGGTCCCACCCTCTGGGATGCACTTCCTTCCCACCTATGCCAGCTTGGCTCTGTACAGAACTTCAAGTTCCAACTAAAAACATACCTACATAAGTATTGCCACACTGGGACAGACCAAAAGTCCATCCAGCCCAGCATCCTGTTTCCAACAGTGGCCAATCCAAGCCATAAGTACCTGGCAAGATTCCAAAACAGTACAATTCATTTTATGCTGCTTATACTAGAAATATATACAAATATTAAATTATGGCTCGGTTTTTGTCCTATCACTTTGTAAACATACACAACAATAGCTGGACAAAACTTAATATTGCAATTTGTATCAAATATGGCTATAAAGGCTGTAGAGGTAATCTCATATCATTGAAGATCATTGCATGCCAACCTATAAAATGGCTCCTAGGTCAATGCACATTTGTAATCATCGAACACCTCCAGCCAACCGGTAGTGTCTTGTATTGTTAATATATCTCTATTTCTCAGCTACGTATAGCTTTAAGCATCCTAACCGTTCAAAAAAATCAACATTATTGCAAAGTGTAAGCAAATAATGCACAAAAAATATAACTTAGCTTAAAAGCTCCAGAATTGATGTATTATCTTCCATAGCTGGAGCTCATCTGGTTTCATCAAAACTATAGTGAAACCTCATTGGCAACTCCGGTACTGTGATTAGCCCGACAGGACCCTGTTTCGCGGTCTCATGCTTTGTCAAGGGCATCAGCCTCTGTCAAAACGAGAATACAAAATTTAAAAACATATTAAATGGCTTGCTTACAGTATAATGAGTATTCTGGCGACTGGACTTACAGCAACAGTACTTCATCTGTATGAATCGCCAGTTTAAAATGGCGACGGCGTCTAAGTTATAACGATTATAGGCTCCTCCCATTATATCGACGTCATGAACAGCTGGTTCATTCAATAGATTGAATTAGAAAAAACAGTTCCAATGGAGGTGGGCGTTTAAGCCGTAAGGCTCCACTGTATTCAAAGGGAAAATCCATTGTGTTTCTCTTTGAAGCAGCAATCTGTAATGTTACCCCCCCCCTCGGGCCTTTGGTACAACACAATCAATCACCATACACTGCAACGACTCACTGGAATGTTGTTTCAAAAGACAATGTTGAACAAGGGGGGGCTCCAACTGTTTGAGCTGAAATTCTTGATCTGTGTTCAACCATTCTTGCGTTCACGGGAATCTGTTAGATTTGCCGATGTATATTTTGTCACAAGGACATTTCACATAGTAGATGATGTATGTTGTGCGACAAGTTGTTTGATGTTTCAGATGGATTGTTTGGCCATTGTGATAAAATTTATCTGTCTCAATGGTTAAGGGGCAGGTTTTACATCCATGTTTATTGCATTTTTTATGACTACCAGGTGCAGTGGGTCCAAGGGCTATGAGGTCTGGTAATTCAGCTGGACTCAAAATCTCACTCAAATTGCGTGCTCGAGAGAAAGCCATCCTCAAACGATGACTTTCAAAAATAGGATGTGCACGCATGATATCCCAATTTTGTTTGATAATGTGTGCAGCAGCTTCACCACCTTGAGCATATCTCATAATAAAAGTCATAACCGGATCTTCTCGTGCGTCTGGTATCCTATTCTGTAAAAGTAGATCCCGGTTCAAATGTTTAGCTCGAGTATATGCTTTGTTCAAAACTGCCTTGGGATAATTGCGCTGTAATAACTTGGAGCCAAATATATTGGCTTGTTGGCGAAAATCCTGTTCATTTGTACAGATCCTTTTAAATCGCAAGAATTGTGAGAAAGGCAAACTCTGACGAAGAGTTTTCGGGATGACAACTTCCATACTCTAAAAACGAATTTCTGTCAGTGGATTTAGTATGCACCTTGGTTAAGAAACTACTGCCCTTAAAGTGATTTCAACATCAAGAAATGAATATTGGTATCTGAGAAGGATACTGTAAATTGGATGCGTGGATGACAATTATTTAGCCATAACTGGAAATCAAATAATTCATTGACTGTGCCCTTCCACAGGACAAAAATATCATCTATATACCTGCGCCATATCACAATGTTCTGTTTATAGGGGAATGAATTAACCATTTGTTTTCAAAAGCGGCCATATATAGATTGGCTAGTGTTGGGGCAAAGGTAGCACCCATGGCCACACCAGAGGTTTGGAGGTACAATTTATTGCCAAATTTGAAAAAATTTTTACAAAGAGCCACCTTCAATAGTGACATCAAAAATTTAGTTGGAACCTCATGTGGTCGTTGTCTGTCATGTAGCATCATATATATCACTTCAATCAATTCGTCCTGTGGAATCATAGTGTATAGCGATTTGATGTCAAAAGTAGCCCATTATACATTGTGAATCTGGGATGACCACCTCTCTCAGAACCTGTAAAAAAGGGTTAGTGGTCCTTGATATATGACAGATGAAGTACTGTTGCTGTAAGTCCAGTCGCCAGAATTACTCATACTGTAAGCAAGCCATTTAATATGTTTTTAAATTTTGTATTCTCCGTTTTACAGAGACTGATGCCCTTGACAAAGCATGAGACCGCGAAACAGGGTCCTGTCAGCATGAGACCGCGAAACAGGGTCCTGTCGGGCAAATCACAGTACCGGAGTTGCCAATGAGGTTTCACTATAGTTTGATGAAAACCAGATGAGCTCCAGCTATGGAAGATAATACATCAATTCTGGAGCTTTTAAGCTAAGTTATATTTTTTGTGCATTATTTGCTTACACTTTGCAATAATGTTGATTTTTGAACGGTAGGATGCTTAAAGCTATACGTAGCTGAGAAATAGAGATATATTAACAATACAAGACACTACCGGTTGGCTGGAGGTGTTCGATGATTACAAATGTGCATTGACCTAGGAGCCATTTTATAGGTTGGCATGCAATGATCTTCAATGATATGAGATTACCTCTACAGCCTTTATAGCCATATTTGATACAAATTGCAATATTATAGTTTTGTCCAGCTATTGTTGTATACTAGAAATAAGCAGTGGATTTTCCCCAAGTCCATTTTAATAATGGCTTATGGACTTTTCTTTTCGGAAGCTATCCAAACCTAACTGCTTTTACTATTCTCTGGTAACGAATTCCAGAGTTTAATTACACGTTGAGTGAAGAAATATTTTGTCCGATTCATTTTAAATTTACTATTTTGTAGCTTCATTGCGTGCCGCCTAGTCCTAGTAATTCTGGAAAGAGTAAACAATCTATTCACATCTACCCGGTCCATTCCACTCATTTTATAGACCTCTATCGTATCTCCCCTCAGCCTTCTCTTCTTCAAGACGAAGAGCCCTAACCGTTTTAGACTTTCCTCATAGGGAAGTCTCCCACCCCCTTTATCATTTTTGTCGCCCTTCTCTGTACCTTTTCTAATGCCACCATATCTTTTTTGAGATGTGGTGACCAGAACTGCACACAATATTCAAGGTGCGATCGCACCATGGAGCGATACAAAGGCTTAACTTTCTCAAGCTCCCACTTAACTTTCTTTCTGATCTTTTTAGTTGCCTTCTCAACCTAGTCTTTGGGACACACCTAGCCAGTCATTTTTTTTTGGATACTCGCTATGAATATGCATGAGATAAATTTGCATGCACTACCTCCATTGCGTGCAAATCTATCTCATGCATATTCATTGTGGATATCCTGAAAACAAGACTGGCTAAGTATGTCCTGAGAACTGGGTTGAGAACCCCCAACTTAGACATACAATGCTTTTTCCACTAGGGAGACCTGCTGGACACAACTACTGCTTCTTCCTCTTATGATTCATTGTTCCCTCTTCTTTCCTATTGCATACTGTAGTTCACTATACCATGCCACTCCCTCTCTTCACTCCCCCCTCCTCCCGCTATTTTATCCACTATTCTCTACACCCCCTATTTTAGTTTTGTACACCATTCAGATGGTTCCTCAGATCTGTAGTAAAGTAAATTTTAAATAACATAAATTTGAAGCCAGAGTGCTTTTGTCAAAATCCAGACTCTGAAGATGATGATACAGATGTAATGCAAACATTATGAGAAAACACCCTTATCAGACAATGATCCAGGTAAGGATGAACCTGGATTCCTTCTCAATGAAGAAATGCTGCTGCAACTACTACCATTACCTCTGAGGTGGTCCTGGGAGCAGTCGCTAAACCAAAGGGCATGGCTTGGAATTGAAAATGTTGACTTAAAACCGCAACCTGAGGAACTGATGAGGTGGCCAAACTGGGGGTGTGAAAATAAGATTCCTTGAAGTCTAAGGCAATGAGAAATTCACCCAGTTGAGCTGATGCCAGAATAGAAGTTGTCTTCATTCTGACATGAGCAACCCAATGAGCCAGAGGGTTCCTTCTTTTTTGGGAACTACAAAGTAGATTGAATACCTGCTTAAGCCCACTCGTTTTTGGGCACTGGAATGATAGCTGTTAGGTTCCCAAGAGCACGCAACGTGGAACATACAACCTGTCTCTTACTGGGTTTTTGCAAGGAGAGTGTAAGAAAAAAATCTGTGACAGGATGGGAAAACTCCAGTTTGTAGCCTTCTTTATTTCCATAAACCACTGATCTGATGTGCTCCAGGTCTAATCCTGGAGAAAGTTGGAGAGGCAGCCTCCTATCATCAAAGAGCAGATCCTGGACCCCACCATTGGCTAGCTCTAGATGCATTGCTTGCAAGTAAACCCCGAGTTTCTGACTTCTTGTCAGACAAAAGGAAGACTGCCTTTTGTCACCATGCCTGCTGGGAATAATTAGAATGTCCTGGCCTATAAACACTTGAAACCTCTATATTTTGGTCTAGCAGACGAGACCTTAAAAGAGAACTTAGGCTTACCTTCAGAAAGCCTATGAGGTTTTAGCATCTCCCAATCCTTCACAATTTTATTTTATTCTTTTCCAAAGAACAATTTACCCTCAAATGGCAGTTTACTAAGACAAGATTTAGAAGCCACATCCACTAACTAAGAAACCAATGAGCTGTGACAGAGAGTGCCATACTTCTAACAAGAACCCTGTTGAGATCATAAAAACCACCTGCTAAATAAGCCAAACCTAACTCTAAGCACGGAAGCTGGCCTTGAGACAGTTCTCGATCTGGATCTTGAGCCTGGTTCAATTCCTGATTTCTTTGAATCTAAGAAAGACAGGTTCTCACAATATAAAAAGAAGAAATAGACACCTGAAGACTCAAGGCATCCACCTCACAGGAGTGCTTATGTACAGTGTTCACCTTCGGACCCTGTAGATCTTACAAGGCAGCTCTGCACTGTACTGAAATTGTAGACTTTTTAGTAACTACAATAGTATGCTGAAATCTCTCAGCAGGAAGAAGAGGGTACAATCTAGACATAGCTCTGCTCAATGAGAGTGACCTGCACGAGGGAAATCCCATTCCACAGAGATAAGATGCAGAAATGCCTCATGACTTGGAAAAGTTTTCAGTGGACCCTTATGGACCCACATTATGGACTCTCCATGAAGCAAAGTGGGCTGAGTAGGAGTTGAAATAGCAAGAGCTTCTAAAGACAGTTATTAAAAGTGAAATTTCCTCTTTTTTGGAACAGTCTAAAGACTTTAGGGTCATCTCCTTCCTCCAAAGGATCCCTTACAAAAGACAATTACTAAAGGAGCATGAGCTGAGACCCAGAATGCAAAGATTAAGTGTATAAAGCCTCAGACTGTTCCAAACATATTCTCTCTTAAGAGGTACTGTGTCAGGGAGTCCTGAGAGAGAAAGGGAAGAGGACCGAAGCTCGTTTCTCTTCATGAGTTAAGCTTAGTGCAGAGATAAAAGTAAAATCTGGGAGAAAACAGAAGAAATCTCTCTATATAAAAGGCAACACCAACGTTCTATGAAGCCTCCAGCCGGATGTGTGAAGGGGGCGAGATATCCGGTTTCCCTATGAGTGTCTGCCCCGCCCTATCTGTAACACAGTCAGTGAAGGAAAACAGCAGAGCACGAAATCAAATCGCTGGCTCTGTAACAGTGAAGGACTCAGAGTGGGGAAGGGAGAGAGGCCAGAGGGCAGGGACACACACACTCCCATATGCACACAGAAGAAAACATTACTAGCCCCCGTTTCATTTGCATCAGAAACTGGGCTTTTTTACTAGTATCTTCCATAAAAGACAACCTGAAGTACCTGCATGCTTTTCTGACAGATGTGGCTTAGATGTCGTTGATAGAGCAAGCAGAGAGGCACAGACAGGATTTAAGCGGGCACTCAAAATGGCCACCACTGCTGCAGTTTGTAAAGAGGAACCACGGGCTGTATCAAAGAGGAAGCTGTTCAAGAACCTGCTGAGGAGTCACAAAAAGAAAGTCCCGAAGGACCCTCTCTGCTCTGTTTAGCTGAGTGGCACAAAGAACTGCCTGAAGCTACATGGTGCACCCCACAGTGGGAACACCGCTTGACTGATTCAGCCAGAGCAGCCATAATGTAAACAAACTATGGCGAAGACAGAGAAATGAAGAAAAGAGTACTAAAAGTTGCTCCCCACCAGGACGAATACAGCTCGTATGAGAAACTTTGGATACAGCACCAGGTTATCTTCAGCAAAAGTTAACTGCAGTAGGCGGAAGGAAAAAGTAAAGAGCCTGTGGGGTGTACCTGGCACCACCAGATACAGCCCTACATGAACAAATGCACTGGAAATCAGCACCTTCAGCAGTCCATCATCTTAGAAAATGAATGGCCCTGTCTCCGAACTTCTGTTGTGCCAAGTCACCAACCAGCTCAGAAGGTAAAATTAAAGCTCAAACCAGGAACTGCACAGCTGTCATCTACTAGAAACAGAAGAGTACTGAATTGTTTGAGCTTCACAGGGTTCTAGTAAGATGCAGAACAATTCTGTACTCTATCTCCACCTGCAGGTTGATGGTGTAAACCCTTAAGTCCTGAAATTGTCTGGCGTTGACCTCAAAGAAAGCACTGTTTCCTCATTAAGAAGAAAAGGCATGACTTCATTTGGTAAGAACTTAGGATTAAAGTATAAGAAAGTACTTTGTTATGATGGACAAGGTATGCTGATACTATTGGAACTGAGATCCCACTACAGCTCTCTCATTTTCAAGCAGGCAAAGGGTATGTGTAACGCAGCAGCCACATGGCCTAACATCTGCAAGTATGCCTTGGCTATGATGGTGATGGAATGCTGAATATTCTTGACATGAAGTGTCTGTGCAACCTGCCAGTGGCAGAAAAGCTTGAACTGTGTCCAAAATAGCTACTATGAATGAAAATCTTATTTCGACAACTGGAATACTGACTTACTTCCACTGCTTCTCTCAATCATTAATAGTCCATTTGGGCTCGGTACCCACTGAATGGAAGCATGCCATAATCTGACCATTACTGAAAATGCTACCCTGTATCCCTTTGCACCCTCTAATTACCAAACAATTTACAATTTGCATTTTATTCCTAAACTAACTTGAGAAAATAGTTTTTCTGATCTTGAACGTGTCGAATCATCCCATATTCTCACCCATGCAATCGCGATTCAGACCTAGCCACAGCACTAAAACTGTAGTGATATCCCCAAGATATCCACTCTACTTTTGAAACTGGGAAGGTTGCCAGTAGTATATCTCACTGGAATTTGTCAAACTAATTGATTTTGATAGGTGACACGCCTACTTTTGGTTCTCAATCAGAAGCAAGGACATGCCAAAGCCACACACATGCTCTGCCCAAACCACACCCCATCCCTTCAGTGACATCATCAGATGTCATTAGCCCATCCCTTTTGCATAACCCCACCCCAAAACCCATCCCTTTTAGTGATGACACAGGGAATGTATTGGCCACACTCCATTTCCCAAGATGGCAGCTACCACAGGGCACATTATGTCACTAACTCTTTTCACTACTAGCCAACATCTTGGATGTTGTCATGTCCTGGGAAGTGACATCAAACACCGTCCCCTACAGCCATGGGGAAATAAGTGCGGCTTAAAACTTTTTTTCTCAAGGGAATGTAAATAAAGGCGAAAGATTTATTCGTGCTGAACAGAGATCAGAGAATAAACATTTTAGCCTTCAGAATTTACCTTTCAAAAGAATGTTTTTTTTTTTTTTTTTTAAATAATATGAGGTAGCAGACACAGTCATTTTAAGATTAACTTTCTTAAGAAACCATAGAGGTTCTGGCCTCTCAGGATTTCAATGCACGCTGAATTTTGCTATTTGCAGCTTTGGCTTCTCTTCTTTAAAGTAGACTCCTCCCCTCCTCTCAACATTTCAGAAAGCACACTGTTCTTTGTGTGAGATCAATCGGTCTGTAGTCTCTCCCAAACCCCCTTCCTATTCTGTATGTAGGATCAGAGTCTGGCAATGTGAATCAGTCGCAGATAGCCCTGGATAACGAACAGGCAGAGAAAAATGTTAAGCTGTTTGCAAGTTTGGCTGCTTTAAAAAAAAGGTGCTAGTTAACATCACTCTGTACCCTGCCACGATGTACCCTGCCCCTCTTCACTATACATGTACCCCTGACCTCCCCAACCTCTACACCTGACAAAGTTAGGGAAGATCACGTAAATGAAAACATATATTTTATCGACAGAGAAAGTCACAGATAAGCAAAATTTTTCTTTTATGTTTAAAATTGTTTATTGATGACTCATAAGCCACAAATATACAAAAGAAAGAACATGTCATAATATGCTACACATTACATTTATTTTATTTATTTGTTACATTTATATCCCGCATTTTCCCACCTATTTGTAGGCTCAACGTGGCTTACATAGTACCAGAGAGGCATTACAGACTCCGGTGTAAACAAATACAAAGTGATGTTGTGGTAAGATAAAGTTCATGTGGCACAGCCACACTAGGGAATCGTACAACGGAAGAGTTGTGTTATGTCCACTACGTTCTTTAGTTTTGTTGTGTTGCAGAGATCAGGCATTTATGTTGGATCGGTAGGGTATGGCTTTTTAAAAGGTTAGTTTTAGTGTTTTCCGGAAGTTTAGGTGGTCGTTCGTAGTTTTCAAGGCTTTTGGTAATGCGTTCCACAGTTGTGTGCTTATGTAGGAAAAACTGGATGCGTAAGTTGATTTGTATTTGAGTCCTTTGCAGCTTGGGTAGTGCAGATTTAGGTACGTTCGTGTTGAGTCAGATGTGTTTCTAGTTGGTAGGTCGATCAAGTCTGTCATGTATCCTGTAGCTTCACCATAGATAATTTGTGAACCAGAGTGCAGACTTTGAAAGCAATGCGTTCTTTGATTGGGAGCCAGTGTAGTTTTTTCGAGAAGGGGTTTTGCACTTTCAAATCGCGTTTTTCCGAAGATAAGCTTAGCTGCCATGTTTTGAGTGGTCTGAAGTTTCTTTAAGATTTGTTCTTTGCATCTCGCATATATTCCATTGAAGTAGTCTACATGGCTTAGTACCATTGATTGTATCAGGTTGCGAAATGTTCCCCTCGGGAAGAATTGTTTCATGCGTTTGAGTTTCCACATTGAGTGGAACATTTTCTTTGTTGTGGATGTCACTTGACTCTCTAGTAATTAAGTTGCGGTCCATTGTAACGCTGAGGATTTTCAGGCTGTCTGAGACAGGGGAGGGTGTAAGCTGGGGTGTTGATAATTGTGGGGTTATCCGCGCTGTGTAGGGATGAGAAGATGAGACAGTGTGTTTTTTCTTTTAGTTTTAGCTGAAATGCATTTGCCCAAGAGTCCACGATGTTCAAGCTGATCTTGATTTCGTTGGTGATTTCTGTCAGTTTAGATTTGTAAGGAATGAATATTGTGACATCGTCTGCATAGATGAAAGGGTTAAGGCCTTGGTTGGATAAGGACTTGGCTAGTGGGGTCATCATTAGGTTGAAGAGGATCGGGGATAACGGTGATCCTTGTGGTAACTCCGCAGTCTGCTTTCCACGGTGATGATATGTTTGAGTTTGATTTTACTTGATATGTTCTTGAGGTTAGGAAACTCTTGATCCAGTTAAGCATGTTTCCACCAATCACAAACTTATCTAGTAATCAGCGCTGCGTACACTTTGTAGCGCTCTAGAAATGTTAAATAGTAGTAGTAGTAGTAATCTTACATAAGTACATAAGTAATGCCACACTGGGAAAAGACCAAGGGTCCATCGTACCCAGCATCCTGTCCACGACAGCGGCCAATCCAGGCCAAGGGCACCTGGCTAGCTTCCTAAACGAACAAACATTCTATACATGTTATTCCTGGAATTGTGGATTTTTCCCAAGTCCATTTAGTAGTGGTTTATGGACTTGTCCTTTAGGAAGCCGTCTAACCCCTTTTTAAACTCTGCCAAGCTAACCGCCTTCACCACGCTCTCCGGCAACGAATTCCAGAGTTTAATTACGCATTGGGTGAAGAAATATTTTCTCCAATTTGTTTTAAATTTACTACACTGTAGTTTCATCGCATGCCCCCTAGTCCTAGTATTTTTGGAAAGCATGAACAGACGCTTCATATCCACCTGTTCCACTCCACTCATTATTTTATATACCATTATCATGTCTCCCTCAGCCGTCTCTTCTCCAAGCTGAAAAGCCCTAGCCTCCTTAGTCTTTCTTCATAGGGAAGTCGTCCCATCCCCGCTATCATTTTAGTCGCCCTTCGCTGCACCTTTTCCAGTTCCACTATATCTTTCTTGAGTTGCGGCGACCTGAATTGAACACAATACTCAAGGTGCGGTCGCACCATGGAGCGATATAACGGCATTCTAACATCCTCACACCTGTTTTCCATACCTTTCCTAATAATACCCAACATTCTATTCGCTTTCCGAGCCGCAGCAGCACACTGAGCAGAAGGTTTCAGTGTATTATCGACGATGACACCCAGATCCCTTTCTTGGTCCTTAACTCCTAATGTGGAACGTTGCATGACGTAGCTTTAATTCGGGTTCTTTTTTCCCACATGCATCACCTTGCACTTGCTCACATTGAACGTCATCTGCCATCTAGCCGCCCAGTCTCCCAGTCTCGTAAGGTCCTTCTGTAATTTTTCACAATCCTCTCGCGAGTTAACGACTTTGAATAACTTTGTGTCATCAGCAAATTTAATTACCTTGCTAGTTACTCCCATCTCTAAATCATTTATAAATATATTAAAAAGCAGCGGTCCTAGCACAGACCCCTAAGGAACCCCACTAACTACCCTTCTCCATTGTGAATACTGCCCATTTAACCCCACTCTCTGTTTTACCATGTCAAATGCACTAGACATGTTGAATTGGAGGAGGAGGATGTTTTTGCCTATTGCTATTTTTGCCTATTACTATTTCTTGCTTGAATTTGGCTAGGAGAGTGAGTAGTACTGTTTCTGTACTGTGGAGGGGGCGAAAACCTGACTGTGATTCGTGTAATACTGAGAATATGTTTATATAATCTGTAAGTTGTTCGGTTACCATGCTTTCCATCAGTTTGACTGACAATGGAATGAATGCTACTGGATGGTAGTTTGTGATTTCATTTGTTTTTTTCTTGGTGTCTTTTGATATCGGAGTGAGTAGGATATTGCCATTTTCCTAAGGGAAGAGACCTTGTTGAAGCATTTAGTTTAGGTGGGATGTGAGGTCTGCTATGAGGCAGTCAGGGGCGTATTTCATTAGGTAGTTGGGACAGGTATCTAGTTTACAGTGAGTGTTGAGAACCTGCTGATCGCCTGTGCAACTGCATCGACGGTAAGGAAGGCGAATTTTAACCAGGTTCGGTTAGCCGGGTATTCTCCAGTGGTTGGGTCCAACTCATTACGGAAGATTTCTATGTCAGTGTTGTCCTGAGGTAGCGTGTTGCAATTTTTTCATTGAAATACTTAGCAAGTTTGCAGATGGAATGTCTGTATTCGATGTAGTAACCAAGTTGGTGTCTAGGAGTTTGTTCACGAGTTGGTATAATTTCTTTGTGTCTTTGTAATCTGTCCCTATTTTAGTTTTATAGTATGATCTTTTGGTCTGTCTTATTGCGTATTTGTATTTTCTTTGTGATTGTTTCCATGTGTTGAGTGTGTGTTCGTCTTTTGTTTTTTCTCCATACTCGTTCAAGTTTCCTGGATTGTGTTTTTAGCTTTTTCAGTTCATCATTGAACCATGGTATCGAGTTATGCTTACGTGAAGTTCTTGTTCACAAGGGTGCTATTTCATCTAGTATGCATTTGCATCTTTTATCCCATTCCATGAGGTAATATATGGAGTCTGTTTGTGCTGTCCATTCATTGTTGTATATCTGTTGCCAGAATGTTTTCGTGTCTACTTGACCTCTTGTGCTGTAGGATGTGTGTTCTTGTATTTGGTGTAATCCCAGTGTAGGGATAAATTTAATTTGAAGTGATCAGTCCAGTGTGTTTCTATCCATTTAATATCTGTTATTATTAGGTTCTGGTCTGTTGAAAGTTTGTGTGAAATAAGATCAACTGTGTGCCCTTTGACGTGGGTTGTTTGCATTTGTGGCCATTTGAGATCCCATAGGTGGAGGAATTCCTTACATTCTCATGCGTTGATTGAGTTTGGGTCTTCTAAGTGAAGGTTGATGTCTCCTAATACTAGTACACTGGAGTTGGTTATACATTTGTTTGAAATGAAGTCCATAAAGTTACTCTGGCCTTCGTTCCTTACCTGGAGGTCTGTAAAACAAGACACAATTCAAATGATCGCGTAGGGTTTTGTTGTGGCTTCTGATTGAGGCAATTTCAAGTTAAGGTGTCATGGACTCGGCGGTGGTAAGTGGGATCGATAGATTAGTGCTATGCCTCCACCTCTCTTTTCTTTTCTGGTCCAGTGTGTGATTTTGTATCCTGGAGGGCACAGGTCTAGGATTATGGGGTCCTTTTGGTCATGGATCCAGGTTTCATTGATGAAGAGTAGGTCAAGGTTTTCTGCCATGATCCAGTCTGTTAGTATTGCTGTTTTATCTAATCATTCATATAAATCTGTACAATAACATATCGTCATCCAGTTTTTGAATGTCAACCCCCCATTCATACTTACTAGAACTCCCAACAGGTTAACTCAAACCATAGACTTCATTTGCCAACATAGCAAAAATCTTCAGTCTCACTGAACAAACTGGCAATGCCATCTAAATGTTCTTATCTCCTCTTTAACTAAAACTAGTTCCTTCCCTTATTAGAAATTCCATTTCAACAAACCTCCCTCCAAATTCATCCTTCCTCCCCCCTTCCCACCCTCCCTACCCCCCACTAAGCGAAAACAATAAAGAACTGTGTGTATAGGTAAAACAAACAAAATCATTCAATGGTCAAAAATTGAGTGGATAAGCTTCGCAAAGGTGAAGATATTACAAAGAATTCACCACCAGGCTTCTCCCTCGTGGGTGCAGATTGTACATAGGGTCCCCAGATGTTATGGAACGCTTTCCTCCTCTTAAGATGAATATTGTGCCCCACGCCTCTGGAATAGCATAAGCCCATGAAATTTATTCTGTCAGTGCCAGTATTCTGGTGGAGAATCACTAACCCAAAGACTCAAGATAATATGCTTGCCCACCAGACAGGCTTTACGGACCAATTGCCTAGCAAGACCAGTCTGTAATACAAAAAGTTCATATTTATCCAAAAGAACCCCAAGAGGGGTAAGCGGTATTCTGGAACCCAAAATAAGCATCAAATATTGTAAAATTGAGGTCCCAAATCTTTGCACCCAAGTACAGTCCCAAAGGGAATGAAAAAAAGTGCTAGGCATGCGCTGGCATTTTGCACACAAGGGCATCTCCACACCTCCCATTTTAAAAATTTGAACTTTGGTTAGATATGTCCTGTGCAAAATACGATATTGGCACTCCCTGAGGTCTGCATTAACTGTCAGTGTGATTATCTGAGATGTCAATATAGTGAAGTCCAAAGAAAGATTAGGCTGAACCAAATCCCCGGCCCAGCGCAACCTAATAAAGTCTTTATCTCGCTGAGCCTGAAGAGTAGCGAGTGCTATGTGAAGGCCAGACACAGACAACCTATCTCCCTTCACCAGCTTAAAAAACTGTCACAGGCGATGACTGTGTCATGATTCCAGGGCCTCTGTATTCAACGAGCGGATATGAGTCAGTTGATATAAGCAAAATATTATTGATTTCTATACCAATCCCTAAGCGCACCCCCATTAGTCAGAACGTTCTTCAACCGGGTAATACCCATTTGTGCCCAACCACGAAAAGTACTATTTTCATTCCCAGGTGAAAACAACGGATTCCCCCCAATGGGGAACAAATCAGATGTATGAGAGTCCAAACCCCAGAACCTAATCACATCCCTCCAGAGCATTCTCAATGGGTGCAACAATAAGCTAGCTCTAAAAGGAAGGGGAATAGCCGAGTGCGGTGCATGTAATAGAAAATAAAAGTGGCAAGGAACAAAGTAACTAATTTCCAACTGTCTCGGCATATAATCCTTGCCTATCAAAAAACCAATCCCCTAGACAGCGGAGTAGTCAGGCCTGATTATACCGTCTAAAATCCGGCAAGCCTAACCCACCCTCCCTCCATGAACCCATCATAAGTGACAATGAGAGCTTGAACTTTCTACCCCCCCCCCCCCCCCAACAGAAGCGTCCCAACAGTTTATATAGCAGATTCAAATCCTTCCTTAAAACATAAAACAGCATTAGCTGGATCACATAAAGACATCGCGGGAATTCCACCATGCGAAACAACTGAATTCTACCGTGCAACGTGCGCGGTAATGCTAACCATGACCTCAATCTTTCCCCCGTAGCCTGCAACAGCCGAGAGATATTCAAATGATACAAATCAGACATCTTCATTGAAAGCCTCACACCCAAATAAGGGAAGGAGTCCTGTGCCCAGCGCAGTGGAAAACCAGTCCCCCACCCCCTCTGTACTTCCACTGTCGACGCCAGTGCTAGCGACTTAGAATAATTAAGTTTATGCTGGATTTAATCTGGAATAATTCCAATAATGCCGCTAGGGTCCTCATCTGCAAAAGCCGACAGAGTAAATCGTGACTGACCAATAGGAATGCCTACAGTCTCCAGATGTTGGAGTATCTTTCTAATTAGGGGGTCCAAAGACAAAACAAACAAAAGGGGATCCCTGATGTGCACCCCTGGAAATACAGAATTGCTGAGAACACACCCCATTTATCCATATGTCAGATCGTGGATCTGTATAGAGAACCCTAACAGCTTCTACAAAAAACCCTTCAAAACCATAATGTCCTAACGCTGCAAACAAAAAGGGCCACAAGACTCAATCAAATGCTTTTTCAGCGTCAAAGCTAACAACGCCTCTGAGTTATAACCTCCGAAGAAGCCAGAATAGCCCGCATACTTTTGGATGCCCCTCTCTCCCGAACAAACCCAACCTGAGCCAAACCAACCAGGTCTGGAAGCACCTTCGCTAATCTGTTGGCTAGTATTTTTGCATATAATTTCAAATCAGCATTAAGGAGAGAGATCAGTCTATAAGAACCAGGATCTTCTGGATTTTTCTCCACCTTGGGCAGTACAATTATTTGTGCTAATTTCAAAGTATCCGGGAGAGCCTGGTCCACTACCATCGCATTAAACATAGCAAGCAGCGGGGATTTAACCTGTTCATAAAATTCTACTTGATACCCAATCAGGGCACGGAGTTTTATGCATCACACTCTGCTGCAATGCCAACGTGAGACCCCCCCTTCTTCCAAAGGTCTATTTAACATTTGACGGTACTGTGGAGAAAGTTTGGGTAGCACAAAATTATTTAAATACATATCACTATCCAAGTCATTCCCCTCCGAAGACGCATAAAGGGCCTCACAGTATGTGCGAAAACACTCGGCTATCTCAGTATCTGAATTTAATAACTTATCCTTAGAATCCCTTATTCCAAAAACCCGAGAAGGCTCCTCCTTACTCCCAACCATACGGACCATATGGTCCCGCTTCATTACCATGACAAAACAGCTGATATCTCTCTATATAAAACGCACCTCCAACGTTCTAATGAAGCCTCTCTTAGCAAGGTGAAGGGGGTGAGATCGCATTGTGTCTGCCCCGCCCACGCGTCAAACGTGATGACGTCGAGGGCGGAGCAATGACACTCAACCAATCGCATCGCTCGGCAGCGAAGCGTCAGGGAAGGAGGCGGCGCTCCCGACGTCTAGCCTTCCCTTCCATGTGTTCCGCCTTCTTCTGACGTCAAGGATGACGTCAAAAGAAGGCGGAACACAGCGAAGGGAAACCTACACGTCGGGAGCACCGCCTCCTTCCCTGACGCTTCGCTGCCGGAACCGCCACGGAGGTAAATTTAAAAACAAGAAAAAAACAAAAACACGCATGTTGGGGGGAGAGAAGAGGGTGGCCAGTAAAGTACAACAATGGGAGCGGGAGGGCAGGGGAGAAACGACAGCATGGATGCGAAGGGGGGGGGGGGGGGAAGAGGGCGGGCCAAGCTGGGACATGGGAGAGAGAGGAGCATGGATGCAAGGGGGGGTCATGGAAGGGAGAGAGGGGACTTGCTGGAAAAGGATGAATGGAGGCGGCAGGGGACAGAGGAGCATGGATGGCCATGGATTGGGAGGGCATGGCTCAGGGAGAGAGGGCAATTGCTGGAAAGGGATGAATGGAGGGGGCAGGGGACAGAGGACCATGGATGGGCATGGATTGGGAGGGCAGGACTCAGGGAGAGAGGGGAATTGCTGGATAGGGATGAATGGAGGGGACAGATGGGCATGGATGGATATGGATTGCAGGGCAGGCCTCAGGGAGAGAGGGGTATTGCTGGATAGGGATGAATGGAGGGGCCAGGTGACAGAGGAGCATGGATTGGACTCACACTTTCACTCTGACTCTCAAACAGTCACTCTCACATACACTCTCCCAAACATACACACTCCGAGGAAAACCTTGCTAGCGCCCGTTTCATTTGTGTCAGAAACGGGCCTTTTTTACTAGTTTATAATAAAGTTGCAACTTCACCGCCCGCTGATGTAAGAGTTCATTTAATTCCCTCTAGGATGTCATCAAAGCCACCCTATGCGCCTCAGAAGGAGAACGAACATACTTAATTCTGTGACTTCTTATCAGTTTTTCCAATCTAAGGATTTCTTTGTCCCTCATTTTCTGAGCTCGAGCTTTGTAAGAGATCATGTCCCCCCTTAACACAGCTTTCGCTGTTTCCCAGTAGAGAGCCGGCTGCGTTCTATGAAACGCCCCATTATGAAACTCATAGTCCTCCCAGCGTTCCACTAGAAAAGCATGAAACTTTTGGTTTCCCACTAAATCCAGAGGATATCTCCATTTGTAACCCCCCATTGTGCCAGATCCTAACTCTAGTTGAAACCATATCAAAGCATGGTCTGACACTTCATAAGGGCCAATCTCTGCCTTGGTAACTTTTGAAAAAAGGGAACTTGAGACAAATAGATAATCTATGCGGGGTTGAGAGGCATGTGCTCTGGAGAGATAGGTATAATCCTGATCCATCGGGTGAAGGACCTGCCACACATCCACTAAGTCCACTGCATTACAGAGCAATGCTAAAGTGCCGTGACCACCCCCAGGACCTCGGGTACCACAAGCCAATCTATCCAAAGAAGGATCTAGGACTAAATTAAAATCCCCCCAACAATTACCTGCCCAGCCTTGCAAGGGATTAACAAAGCAATTAAGCCTTGGTAGAAAACTTTATCAAAAATGTTCGGGACATAAACATTACACAGTACCAGGGGACGACTAGCAAGCTCAATTGAAGCAAAAATATAAGTCCCCCCTGGATCCCTAAATGTAGACTAGACCTTTACATTTAATCCTTTATGGATGACATCATTCCTGCCTTCCAGTGGACCGCAGGGGCCTCCAACAAACTACCCACCCACCCACCCTTTTTGAAATTTAGCGTGTTCCATGGAAGACAAGTGTGTCTCTTGCACAAAAGCAATATCTACCTTTTGTCTTTGTAAAGCCTGTAGCACCTTGGTCCTTTTAATAGGAGAGGAAACTCCTCCCAAATTCCATGAAACTACCTTAAGTGATCCCAAAGGTCCAGTGATCCCACATGGCAATAGAAAAGAACTTCAGACAGGAAAAACTCCAAAAGGGATATACCCCAGCCCCAGGGTACCCTCTCACACCCATCTCAGTCAACCAACCTTCCAGCAAACCCAGCACACCATTCCATCTTAAACCAAAACATACCTACACACAAATCCCACCAGTCCCTCCCTGCCCACTCCTCCTCGGTCCCTCCTCCCCATTAAACCAAACACATCCTCTTCCAGGACCAGATCCCCCCCGTAACAAAAAAAAAATGTTCTCAGAGAAACATTTCAGATAGTCTCTTTATACTGAGGCTTAGCTCAAAGTTCTGTCCAGTGAGAAGAAACTCAATGCGGCTCCAAAGAACCGGTCACTCTGTTTGCAAACTGCAGTGCCTCATCAGCTGAAGTAAACATATGTACATTTCCTTCATGCCAAATTTTCAGTCTCGCTGGGTAAAGTAGAGCAGACTGGATCTTTTTGGTATACAAAAGATTACAGGCTCCCCTAAACTCCCTGTGGCATGCTGACACGGCCGCAGAAAAATCCTGGAAACAACGAATCTGATTAGTCTCATATTGTAGGGGGCTCTCTCGACGTAAGGCCCTAAAGATCTCCTACTTGTGGGCAAAATTCAGCAATTTAAAGATCACCAGCCGAAGACGCGAGTCCCAAACCATGTGCATGCTCAATGCGCAGCGCTCCTGCCGGGAGCTGCAATTTTAAAGCCTTAGGGAGCCAACTTTACAAAAAGGCACGCAGCTCCGACTCCTTAATTGTTTCTGGGAGCCCCATCATACGAATACTGCACCGACGTGCCCGATTCTCTAAGTCCTCCAGCTTAGCTACAATGTGATGTATTTTCTGTTGGATGGCTTGTTGCTTTGTAATTTGTTGTTGGACCTTATCCTCTGCATCAGAGAGACATTGCTGGTATGCCAAAAGGTCTGAACAGATTGTCCCCAATTTACCATCCATTCCTTCTAATTTATCAGTTATTTATTGCATTTGTATCCCACCTTATCCCACCTATTTGCAGGCTCAAAGTGGCTTACATAGTTTTGTTACACACAGTTAATCCTGGATGTCAGGTACAATTATTGTTGTGCAGAGATTAATTAGGGGGAGAAGTAGAGAGAAGAAGGAAGGAATTTAGTAGGTATATTAAATGACGGGTTTTCTTAGACGATGGGTTTTCAGAGGTGGATTAGTACAGTTCTGGGTTTTCATTGTAGGCTTTGTTGAAGAAATATGTCTTGAGGGATTTGCGAAAGATAGTTGTTTCGTTGATTGTTTTCAGGTCTCTAGGTAGTGCGTTCCATAACTTCGTGCTCATGTAGGAGAAGGTGATATCATGCATCGTCTTGTATTTTAGTCCTTTGCAGTTGGGGAAGTGCAGGTCAAGAAATTTGCGGGATGATTTTGAGGCATTTCTGGGAGGTAGGTCCACAAGGTTTAACATGTAGATGTATCTTTTGCAGCTTTCGATCTACTGAGGCTTCCAGCATGTGAGACACTTCTGCGACGATTTCCGCGGCCCACGCGGAGCCTACCAATTGCAAGGACGAAGAATCTCTGTCCGCCATTTTAGCTTCTCCTGCACGTCCCCGACTGCCATCTTTCTTCGGCTGTTTAGTCAACATTTCAGCCCAATCTGTACGCCAAACGCCTCAAACTGCAAACTAATCAGGAATCAAACACTGCAGATTGGGTAAAGAAAAAACACGCGGGGAGTAGATGGTAGATCGGGGGAGCTGGGAGCTCAGCTCAGCGACATCCACTCTCTAGCTCAGCATCACGTGACCTCCTCAAAGTTTTTCTTTTTAAATGAGAATAGTGGCAGAACAATACTTTATTAAGAAGCATGCATTTTAAAACTGAACGCTGAGAAGACTCACTGCCTCATCCTATCTTCTCAGTTTAATAAATATAAACCTACAACTTTAAATATTCCCAACCACTCTCTTCCTATTTCGGATAACCTAAAACTACTAGGCGTCACAATTGATCGGAACATGACCCTGGAAACCCTAGTAAATTGCACCACAAACAAAATGTTTTACTCAATGTGGAAACTTAAACGTATAAAACCTTTCTTTCCTCGAGACGTCTTCCGCAACTTAATACAATCAATGATATTAAGTCATTTAGATTACTGCAACGGAATTTATGCAGGATGCAAAGAACTAATCAAGAAACTTCAGACTGCCCAGAACACAGCAGCGAGATTGATCCTTGGTAAATCAAAATTCGAATCTGCCAAGCCCCTTCTGGAAAAATTACACTGGCTTCCCATTAAGGAACATATTGCCTTTAAGATTTGACCTTGATTCACAGGATTATTTACGGAGATGTTCCTGGATACAAGTCTAATAGATCTACCACCCAGAAACAGTTTCTACTCTTCCCGATCCTTCCTAAATTTACATTATCCAGATTGCAACGGACTTAAAAGGGTATGATACATACCTGTAGCAGTTGTTCTCCGAGGACAGCAGGCTGATTGTTCTCACGACTGGGGTGACGTCCGCGGCAGCCCCCACCAACCGGAAATAAGCTTCGCGGGACGGTCAGCACGCAGGGCACGCCCACCGCGCATGCGCGGCCGTCTTCCCGCCCGTGCGCGACCGCTCCCGCCAGTTGAATGACTAGCAAAAAATATGAAACACACAACTCCAAAGGGGAGGAGGGAGGGAAGGTGAGAACAATCAGCCTGCTGTCCTCGGAGAACAACTGCTACAGGTATGTATCATACCCTTTCTCCGAGGACAAGCAGGCTGCTTGTTCTCACGACTGGGGTATCCCTAGCTCTCAGGCTCACTCAAAACAAGAACCCAGGTCAATTGAACCTCGCAACGGCGAGGGTATAACAGAAATTGACCTATGAAGAACAACTAACTGAGAGTGCAGCCTGACCAGAATAAATTCGGGTCCTGGAGGGTGGAGTTGGATTTACACCCCAAACAGATTCTGCAGCACCGACTGCCCGAACCGACTGTCGCGTCGGGTATCCTGCTGGAGGCAGTAATGAGATGTGAATGTGTGGACAGATGACCACGTCGCAGCCTTGCAGATCTCTTCAATAGTGGCTGACTTCAAGTGGGCCACTGACGCTGCCATGGCTCTGACACTATGAGCCGTGACATGACCCTCAAGAGTCAGCCCAGCCTGGGCGTAAGTGAAGGAAATGCAATCTGCTAGCCAATTAGAGATGGTGCGTTTCCCGACAGCGACCCCTAGCCTGTTAGGGTCGAAAGAAACAAACAATTGGGCGGACTGTCTGTTGGGCTGTGTCCGCTCCAAGTAGAAGGCCAATGCTCTCTTGCAGTCCAATGTGTGCAACTGACGTTCAGCAGGGCGGGTATGCGGCCTGGGGAAGAATGTTGGCAAGACAATTGACTGGTTAAGATGGAACTCCGACACCACCTTCGGCAGGAACTTTGGGTGGGTGCGGAGCACTACTCTGTTGTGATGAAATTTGGTATATGGAGCATGAGCTACTAGGGCTTGAAGCTCACTGACCCTACGAGCTGAAGTAACTGCCACCAAGAAAAAGACCTTCCAGGTCAAGTACTTCAGATGGCAGGTATTCAGTGGCTCAAAAGGAGGTTTCATCAGCTGGGTGAGGACGACGTTGAGATCCCATGACACAACAGGAGGCTTGATAGGGGGCTTTGACAAAAGCAAGCCTCTCATGAATCGAACGACTAAAGGCTCTCCAGAGATGGCTTTTCCTTCCACACGATAATGGTAAGCACTAATCGCACTAAGGTGATTCCTTACTGAGTTGGTCTTGAGGCCAGACTCTGATAAGTGCAGAAGGTATTCAAGCAGGTTCTGTGCAGGGCAAGAACGAGGTTCTAGGGCCATGCTCTCACACCACACGACAAACCTCCTCCACTTGAAAAAGTAACTCTTTTTAGTGGAATCCTTCCTAGAGGCAAGCAAGACCCGGGAGACACCCTCAGACAGACCCAACGCAGCGAAGTCTACGCCCTCAACATCCAGGCCGTGAGAGCCAGGGATTGAAGGTTGGGGTGCAGCAACGCTCCGTCGTTCTGCGAAATGAGAGTCGGAAAACACTCCAATCTCCACGGTTCTTCGGAGGACAACTCCAGAAGAAGAGGGAACCAGATCTGACGGGGCCAAAAGGGCGCGATCAGAATCATGGTGCCGCGGTCTTGCTTGAGCTTCAGTAAGGTCTTCCCCACCAAAGGTATGGGAGGATAAGCATACAGGAGGCCGGTCCCCCAATGGAGGAGAAAGGCATCCGACGCTAGCCTGCCGTGTGCCTGAAGTCTGGAACAGAACAGAGGCAGCTTGTGGTTGGTCTGAGAGGCGAAAAGGTCCACCGAGGGGGTGCCCCACGCTCGGAAGATCTTGCGTACCACTCTGGCATGGAGCGACCACTCGTGCGGTTGCATGACTCTGCTCAGTCTGTCGGCCAGACTGTTGTTTACGCCTGCCAGGTACGTGGCTTGGAGGAGCATGCCGAACCGACACGCCCAACGCCACATCCCGACGGCCTCCTGGCACAGGGGGCGAGATCCGGTGCCCCCCTGCTTGTTGACGTAATACATTGCAACCTGATTGTCTGTCCGAATTTGGATAATTTGACAGGACAGCCGATCTCTGAAAGCCTTCAGTGCGTTCCAGATCGCCCGGAGCTCCAGGAGGTTGATCTGCAGATCCTTTTCCTGGAGGGACCACAGACCCTGAGTGTGGAGCCCATCGACATGGGCTCCCCACCCCAGGCGAGATGCATCCGTCGTCAGCACTTTCGTGGGCTGCGGAATTTGGAATGGGCGTCCCAGGATCAAATTGGTCCGGATGGTCCACCAGAGCAGTGAAGTGCGGCAACTGGTGGAGAGGCGGATGACATCTTCTAGATTCCCGGTGGCCTGGAACCACTGGGAAGCTAGGGTCCATTGAGCAGATCTCATGTGAAGACGAGCCATGGGAGTCACATGAACTGTGGAGGCCATATGACCCAGAAGTCTCAACATCTGCCGAGCTGTGATCTGCTGAGACGCTCTGGTCTGCGAAGCCAGGGTCAAGAGATTGGTGGCCCTCGCTTCGGGAAGGTAGGCCTGAGCTGTCTGGGAATTCAGCAGCGCTCCTATGAATTCCAGAGACTGAGTTGGCTGGAGATGGGACTTTGGGTAATTTATCACAAACCCCAGCAGCTCCAGAAGTTGGATAGTGCACTGCATGGACCGGAGGGCTCCTGCCTCCGAGGTGTTCTTGACCAGCCAATCGTCGAGATATGGGAACACGTGCACTCCCAGCTTGCGTAGATAGGCCGCTACCACCACGAGGCACTTGGTAAACACTCGTGGGGCAGAGGCGAGCCCAAAGGGCAGCACACAATACTGAAAGTGCCGTGCGCCCAGTCGGAATCTGAGATACTGCCTGTGAGCTGGCAGTATCGGGATGTGAGTGTATGCGTCCTTTAAATCCAGGGAACATAGCCAATCGTTTTTCTGAATCATTGGCAGAAGGGTGCCCAAGGAAAGCATCCTGAACTTTTCTTTGACCAGGAATTTGTTCAGGCCTCTCAGGTCTAGGATGGGACGCATCCCCCCTGTTTTCTTTTCCACAAGGAAGTACCTGGAATAGAATCCCTGCCCTTCCTGCCCGGGTGGTACGGGCTCGACCGCATTGGCGCTGAGAAGGGCGGAGAGTTCCTCTGCAAGTACCTGCTTGTGATGGGAGCTGAAAGACTGAGCTCCCGGAGGACAATTTGGAGGCAGGGATGCCAAATTCAGGGCGTATCCGCACCGCACTATTTGGAGAACCCACTGGTCGGAGGTTATGAGAGGCCACCTTTGGTGAAAAAATTTTAACCTCCCTCCGACCGGCAGATCGTCCGGTACGGACACTTGTAGGGCGGCTATGTTCCCGTGGATCCAGTCAAAAGCCCGTCCCCGGCTTTTGCTGTGGAGGCGCAGGGGGCTGCTTAGGCGCACGCTGTTGACGAGAACGAGCGCGCTGGGGCTGTCCCTGTGCCTGACGAGGCCTTCGGGCCGGCTGGTTGTACCTACGCTTTGCAAAAGAATAGGGTGCAGCCTGCCGTGCCCGGGAAAAACGCCCACCCGTGGGGGCGGGTGCTGAAGGCGCCCGGTGGGAGAGCTTGTCGAGAGCGGTTTCCCGCTGATGCAGTTGGTCCACCATCTGCTCGACCTTCTCACCGAAAATGTTATCCCCCCGGCAAGGGACGTCAGCCAGTCTCTGCTGGGTGCGGTTGTCCAGGTCAGAGGCACGCAGCCATGAGAGCCTGCGCATCACTATACCTTGGGCCGCAGCACGAGATGCCACGTCACAGGTGTCAAAAATCCCCCTGGACAGGAACTTTCTGCACGCCTTCAGCTGCCTGACCACCTCCTGATAAGGCCTGGACTGCTCCGGCGGGAGCTTATCGACCAGGTCCGCCAGCTGTTGCACATTGGTCCGCATGTGGATGCTCATATAGAGCAGGTAAGATTGGATGCGGGTCACGAGCATGGAGGATTGGTAGGCCTTCCTCCCAAATGAGTCCAGAGTGCGAGACTCCCGCCCCGGGGGCGCCGAGGCGGTATCCCTCGAACTCCGTGCCCTCTTGAGAGCAGAATCCACGACCGCTGAGTCATGGGGCAACTGGGGCCGCATGAGCTCTGGGTCAGAGTGGATCCTGTACTGGGACTCTGCTTTCTTGGGAATGGTGGGATTAGTTAGTGGTCGCACCCAGTTCCGGAGCAGCGTCTCCTTCAGGACATTGTGCAGCGGTACCGTGGAGGACTCTCTAGGTGGTGATGGATAGTCGAGGACCTCGAGCATCTCGGCCCTCGGCTCTTCCACAGAGACCATGGGAAAGGGAATGCTTATAGACATATCCCGCACAAAGGAGGCAAAGGAGAGACTCTCAGGAGGTGAGAGCTTCCTCTCCGGTGACGGCGTGGGGTCCGAGGGAAGGCCTGTAGACTCCTCGGAGGAGAAATATCTCGGGTCCTCCTCTTCCCCCCACGAGTCCTCGTCCTCGGTATCGGACATTAGCTCATGTAGCTGAGTCCGGTACCGGGCCCGGCTCGACGTCGAGGCACCAAGGTCTCGGTGTCGTCGAGCGGTGGACTCCCGCGCCGGCGGGGACGGAGCTCCCTCCATCGACGTCGACGGGGACTCCACCTGCGTGGCTGTCGAGACCGGCACCGCAAGCGGCGGCGGTGTCGACTGCCCCGGCGCCGGGCTAGAGCTCGCCGGCGCCACAGTCATCGGCGCCGAGGGCGCAAGCACCCCCGGCGCCGGCACAGCCTGGCGCATCAGCCCTTCCAGGATCCCCGGAAGGATGGCTCTGAGGCACTCGTCCAGGCCCGCTGCCGGGAAAGGCGGTGGGGCCGGTAAGGGTGTCGGTGCCGGAAGCTGCTGGGGGCCAGGAGATGGCACCGAGGTGCCGGAACCCCGACGCGTCGGTACCTCCACCACCGACGGAGATCTCTCCTCTCTGCGATGACGCTTCGGCGTCGACTCCTCTTCAGGGTGCACCGAGGGCTCCCGGTGACGGCGCTTCTTGTCTTTTTTCCGGTGCACGTCACCGGTGCCGGAGGGCATGGAGGAGGAGGAGGTCGATCCCCCTCGGTCTCGGGGTACCGGGTCCGACAGGGTTCGGTCCCGTGGCTCACGAGTTGAGGGAGTGACCGGGGCCGACTGCCCACGCGGTCTCTCTACCCCACTCTCGCCGGCGGACCGGCGGGCCGACGGGACCTGTTCTCCTGGGGTCGCTGCCATCGGTGCCGATGTCTCGGGCATCGATACCGGTACCGAAGAACCGGTCTTCGATACCGATGCCGTCGAGGTCGACGTCGAGGGGCCGGCGCAAGTTCCAAAAAGACGGTCCCGCAGAACTTGCCTCGCAACCTGAGTCCGTTTCCGGAGACCGAGACACAAAACGCACGACTTGGGATTGTGCTCCGGCCCGAGGCACTGGAGGCACCAAGCGTGGGTGTCGGTCTGCGAGATCGGCCGGCCGCAGCGACCACACTTTTTAAATCCACTCGGGACCTTCGAGGACATCGACGGAAAAATCGCGTCGGCGAAGTCAAAGTCGGCAATGGTGGCTAAAATCACACCACGAAAATTGTAACCGACCGAGCGGCCACTAGGCCGCAACGAGGCGTCCCCGCTAGAAAGCGAGGGAAAAGAAGGAGCGCGTGCTCCACACGCGCAAAATTCTTTTTTTTTTTTTTTTTTTTTAATAAAAGAGAAAGAAGAAAAAGAAGAGGCCGAACAGGCCAAAAGCGACGATCCGCGTAAACGCGGTCGAAAAAATCCGGCGGCTGAAACGAGAGAGAGGGGAAAACACAACTCTCTCAGTCGCGGAAAAAAAGTAACTGGCGGGAGCGGTCGCGCACGGGCGGGAAGACGGCCGCGCATGCGCGGTGGGCGTGCCCTGCGTGCTGACCGTCCCGCGAAGCTTATTTCCGGTTGGTGGGGGCTGCCGCGGACGTCACCCCAGTCGTGAGAACAAGCAGCCTGCTTGTCCTCGGAGAATACAAATCTACCTACGCATCTAGCTTCTCCTTCATAGGCACACAGCTATGGAATGCACTACCTAAAATCTAAAGATCAATTCAGAACCATCTAAATTTCAGGAAATTACTGAAGACCACCCTGTTCAAGAAGGCTTACCTTTCAGACTCAACTTAAATTACTTCTTCGTTACAGCAAAATTCATGGACTTTATCATCTTTAATTATCTTTTATTATCTTTGTTGTCTTCTACGTTGCATATTCGATTACTATCTTATTATTACATTGTTAAATTGTATTTTACTAACTATAGCCTGCACTACGGTACTGTGTAAGCCACATTGAGCCTATAACTAGTGGGAAAATGTGGGGTATAAATGTGTTAAATAAATAAATAAAAGCTAGGCAAGATCATGTGAAATGTATAGTCTAGGACAATGATTTATACAGAGTGTGTTTTGCTCTAACAGTCAAAAGAAAGAAAAAAAAAAGAAACAGCTGTTTTATGCCACTGTTTGCAAGTTTGGCTATTTTAAAAAAGATGGTGATAAAAGACTCTGCCCTTCAATGACAGTAAATAAAGGGGATGGGATTTGATATACCACCTTTCTGTGGTTGCAATCAAAGTGGTTTTTACATATTGTACACAGGTAATTTGTTTCCTCCCCAGGAGCATTAGGCTACTGTACATAGAGAGATGCAATGCGCAGCTAATCATACACCTTTTCCCCACTTCCCTTATATGGCTCCCCCCACCCTACAGCGCTAGCATTGAAACGCATACCTCCCTATGAAGTCATGTACAAAAAATCCTAAACAGAATTTACTTCGATCTGGAGGCGGTCAGAAGTTTAGGAGGCATTACACCTCTGTTCAATGCTTCTAGAAAACATAATAAAGCTCTCACACAAAAACAGGTCGAAGAATGGCTCAGGGGGGGCAAGACGTTTATACCTTACAGCGGCCTGCTCACATTCCTTTTCAAAGAAACAAAACCATAGTTTCAGAAGTGGATGTTCAGTGGCAAGCGGACTTGGTGGATCTGTCAGCTCTGTCTTCTTTTAACTATGGCTATAAATACATACTGACGATCATCGACATCTTATCGAAATATGCTTTGGCCACGTATCTAAAAACAAAAAACAGTTGTGAAGTGGTTGAAGCCTTTGAAAAGGTATTTAGTTTAGGCTGTATGCCTAAAATAGTACAAACGGACAAGAGTAAAGAGTTTTCAAATAAACCTGTACAGATGTTACTGAAAAGAAAAGGAATCTGTCATTTTGTGACCAACAACAATGTAAATACGGACATGGTAGATAGGTTTAACCGCACACTAAAGTCTAAAATGTGGCAGTACTTCATGTCAAGCAACACTTTTCGATATGTAGATGTATTGCAGTCCACACTACATAGCTATAATTGGAGTTTTCTCAGAATCATATAGGGTAGCGGCCCAACAAGATAAACTCATTTACATGGTATGTGATACTTTATATGTCTTTCTCAGGGCACAGACCGTAGAAGTCTGCCCAGCACTGATCTTGTACTAAGTTCTGAAGCTAATGTCGAAGCCCCTTAAAATTTACACTCTAGCCCATCCCTATTTATTCAGTCATGATCAGGGCCTAGACCACAGAAGTCTGCCCAGCTCCCATTTTGTTTCTCAATTACCGGCGTCGCCACCCAATCTCCGCTAAGATTCCGCGGAACTATTCCTTCTAAACAGGATTCCTTTGTGTTTATCCCACGCATGTTTGAATTCCACTGGCAAATGGAATAATGCTAAAGCAAAATAAAGCATTGTTCTGCCACTATTTTCATTACTATTTCTTTTTTCTTTACTGGCGTTGAAGGGCAGAGCTTTTTATCACCAGCTTTTTTTTTTTTTTACAACAGCCAAACTTGCAAAGAGCAGAATAAAACAGCCATTTCTTTTTTTTCTTTCTTTTGACTGTTAGAGCAAAACACACTCTGTATAAATCATTGTCCTAGACTATACATTTCAAATGACCTTGCCTAGCTTTTTACAAAATGTATGCTTCTTAATAAAGAATTGTTCTGCCACTATTTTCATTTAAAAAGAAAAAAAACTTTATCTGTATCTTTCCCTGTCAATAAAATGTATGTTTTCATTTATGTGAGCTTACCTGGGAGTGATGGGGTATATGTATGGAGGGGCAGGGTACAGCGTGATGTTAACCAGCACCTTTTTAAAAGCAGCCAAACTTGCTAATGGCGTAAAATGTGTGAGTCTGGAGCTTTTTTTCTCTGCCTGTTTGTTGTGCGGGGCTATCTGCCGCTGATCCACATTGCCAGGCTCTGATCCTACATACAGAAAAAGGGTGGGTTTGGAAGAGACTGCAGACAGACTGATTTCACACAAAGAAGTGTGCTTGCTGAAAAGCTGAGAGGAGGGGAGAAGTCCACTTTAAAGAGGGGAAGCCAAAGTTGCAAACAGCGAAAGTCAGTCAGCGTGTATTGAAAGCCTGATTGTTCAGGAGCCCCCCCCCCCCCCCCCCCCACCCCAATGGTTTCTTGTGAAAGTTAATCTTAAAACGGCTTTGTGTCTGCTGCCTCATGTTATGAAAATAAAAACCCAGATCCTTTTGAAAGGAAAATTCTGAAGGGTAAAATGCCTATTGTCTTCCCTGTGAAAAAAAAGGTTAAGCTACACACATTCCTCCACGGTTGTAGGAGCAGTTTCGGGGTGGGGGGGACGGGACATTTGACATCATTTCCTGTCATGTGATCCCATCCAAGATGTCAGCTAGTACTGAAAACAACAAGTGACGTAGTGTGCCCAGTGGTAGCCACCATCTTGGGAAAAGGGGCATGGCTATATCACTTCCCATCACTAAAAGGGGTGGGCCTTCAGTAAGGGTTTTGTAACAGGGAGTATAAAGCGACACTGGATTTCTCCCAGCTACCTGGGGCCTGTAAATAACCAGGACTCCTACTGTAGAGCCTTCTGGACCAGCTTTTATTCTCAAATAAATAGCTTCTAATTCACTTTTCATCACCACCTCTACCACTTCCAAATCTAGGAGTTTGTTATAAACGACAGCAATGCCTCCTCTTCTTTGCTTCTACCCGATCACATGATGGATAGCAAAGACAAAAGGGCAAAGCATTAGCTCTTGTGGACTCTTCTTCATATTTCAGAGTTCATGCAGACTACCAGCTTTCTTTCCACACCCAAGTCACTGCTATCTCTGCTTTAATACACTTTGCCATTCAGAGCTAATTGAACAATTCTGCTTGAGCCAGTTTTTATATGCTCTAGTAGATACACACATACAGACTACTGTAAGTCAACTAATCCTGGGCTTGGTCCTAACCTCATGAGAAAATTACAATTCATACAAAATACATCAGACTCCTGCCAAATACCAAATATTTTGATTGTGTCATGCCTCCTCTTTTCTGCCTTCACCACTGGCTTCAAGTTTCTTTTCGAAACCAACAAAATCTTCTCTCACTAATGAAGCTCTTCATAAATGATAACCATCATATCTAACCTCAGCCATCACCCCATATGTTCCTTCCAGAACCCATTCTTCCAATACAGAACACACTCACTCCATCCCTCAGTTTTTCATTCTCTCTCTGAATTTACCATAGTACTTTCTTCTGCCTTGCACCCTCCCTTTGGAATGTCTCCCCCCTTTCTCTCCGTAGCAAATTATCCTATCCCACGTTTAAACCTGTATTGAGAAACTCCATCTATTTTCCCCGGCTTTCCCAGGAGTGGTGAGTGGCAGTGATGTCATGATGATGGTGGTCAGCGTAGCTCCTTTATTTCCACACTCCTATTTCTCTTACTACCCTACTTTACGCTTCCTTTTATTTCCCTTTCTTTCTTGTTCCTCTGTCCTATCCTTGGATTGCAGTTCCTTTCTACTCAATTTTTCTTATTATACCACCCTTGAAACATATACAGACTTCTTGAAGTACATCATGAATCCCAGTTTCTGAAGGCAGCTTATTGATTCTTCTTGGATGATAGGAGTCAGGCTCTCCAAAGAAGCATACAGAAGCCAGTTGTTGAGATGTGGGGAAACCAGCTCACTCTGCCTGTTTGAATGGTGAAAATTCTGAGGGCCAAGGATATGCCAAATGGAAGGACTCTGTGCTGATAACAGTCTGCATGTAGAAGGAATATGATGTAATTTCTGCAACACGGATGGATCGGGATATGTGAATAAGCATATTTGAAAACCAGTGTGCACAGTCAGTCTCCCTTCTTTAAGTAGGGGAGAATGGAAGAAAGGTGCTTCTACGCGGAGGTCCGCGAGATCTGATATAGGGAGTATGATCATCTGGAAAATGGAATCTGAGTATCTGAAGTGGAGATCTTGATTCCTTTCCCAAAACTGGAACTAGCTTTACTTTCCTGGATTCGGGACCAGTGGGGGGAGGTGGAAGCGCAAGCAGGGCAGTTGCTCAGGGCCCCCATGCTACAAGGGGCTCCAAGCTTGCCTAAATCTGAAGGAGATACAGCCTGCTGGTGGGCTTTGGGGTCTTCTTTTACATTTCTGCCCTAGACCTCAGCATGTTTAACGCAGGACCTGGCTGGACTACCAGAAGAGATTAACTTCTTCCTTAAGCACAAGAGTATAGGTTTGAGGAATTTGATACTACACCAAAAGTCATAAGTACATAAGAAAAGCCATGCTGAGTCAGACCAAGGTCCATCAAGCCCAGCATTCTATCGGACAGTGGTCTGTCCAGAACCCAAAAAGTAGATCTATTTCTGATGGCTCATTTCCAGTAATGAGCAATGTCTCTTTGAAGTCTAGCTGGTCAATATTAGTCTTTTTTCCTCTAGGAATTTGTGCACAATTCTTCTGAATCTCATTACATTGGTCACTTTCACCACATCCTCTTGTAATAGATTTCACAGCTATGTGGGGGTAAAAAAAGACTTCATGATTGGTTTTTAGTCTTCTGGTCATTCGCTTTATGAGTATCCTTTTATATTTTTGATATTGTTTGAAAGGTTAAAAAACTATTCCCTATTTAATTGTTCCATTCCACTATGATTATATAAATTTCCGTTATAGCCCTTATCTTTTCTACAAACTGAAGATCCATAGTCTTTGAGGTGTTCTATACCCCTTATTGTTTAGCTCTGCTCTGAACCTTTTTCTAGTTCCGTAATATTCTTTTTGAGATGGGGTGACCAGAACTTAAGGTGTGGTCACACCAAAAACCTAAACAGAGGCACAATGTTATTCTCAGTTTTATTTTCCATCACTTTTCATATGATATCTAACATTCTGTTTGCTTTCTAGCAGCTGCAACACTGTGGGCTGAAAGTGTCAATGTGACTCCAAGATCTTTTTGTTAAGTGCTGCCTCCTAAGGACCCAGCATTTTGTATCTATCCAATAACAGCAGCCCAGTGTAATGCCATCTTAGTCAACTGCTGTTATTCCTGTGCAGAGATAATTATGAGATCTTGAGATAAACAGTTTCTCTGCTGTCTACTTTGGATTCTGAACTACAAAGAGGCCATTTTCTACCCCCTCCTCACTGCTCTCTTAACTCCCTCAAAGAGCCCTAGAGCACTACTCAGACCCAGATTTTGTTTCTAAGGAGGATTCCAGAGGAAGAAAGCATTCTTCAGGAATTCCCTCTGATCCATATTTCTCCTCCTATACAAAATGAAATCTCCTTATGAAGACATTTCTTACCCAAGATTCATAGGGCACGTCTGATTCCCTTTCCCTTACAACAGGAAACTAATTGCTTTCGGATGGTCTAGTGGCAGAGACTGAAACTTGAGGTGGTCACGCACTTTTATGATGCTTAGAAACTAGGAAACTATTGTGATCTCTACCCACTGCTGAAGAAAAATAGTACCTCACTCCCTACAGATAGGGCAGGTTGTGTATTCTGTGGAAGACACTGGCTTTGACTGTAAAGGATTGCTTTAGTCATGCAGGTAAGCCGGCTTCACTTGCCCTCTACCTTGCTGAAAAAACTTAGCAAAGTGGAATAATAAGACTGCTGTGGATATCTGGCAAAGGGAACAAAAACTCTTCTTAGTGGAAACTTCTGAGGTGCTGGGATATTTTTGCCATCTAAAGGACAATGTAGACTGTGGCAGCACAACCAAGAGGTGTTATAAAGTAAAGCAGTAATCCTTGATGGTATCTAAAGTTTATTTTCAGGAGGAAAACCAGAAAACAAGAGTCTCTAGCACAGGGAGTATCTGGTAGTCTTGTATGAATGTCTCCATGGAGGCTGGACAAACACAGCCACATAAAATGTCTGACAGTGATAGTGGAAGATGAAATTCTGAACACATATCAAATATATCATATGCTGAGCATAAAAAATTAGTTCCACACTCACCTGCTTCAGCCAAGATAGCTGCCAGTTCATACTGAGACTATGTAGACAGGCTGGATGAAACACCTCTCAAAAGTGGCATGCACATATTAAATCACATGAAGCTGATGAACTGCAATGCCACCTTCATTGCTGACTCAACTAAAACCGAAGAAAAAGAAAGCTAGATTTGACTTGACTAAAACTGTGCACTGGTTGAACTTAAGTCCATCTTTTTTTATGCAGACTGAATGATTAGTGGGAACGGTCACATACAAAGCTGTTATTCTTGCAGGAGGTTATAGACTGACATAGTTATGTGGCTTTTGGGACGTTTATGGACTTTAAGAGCCCAAAGACAACCAAGTATGTTTCCATTTACTGCTGAAGAGGGAAGGAAACTTCTCAGACATGTTCTGTACAAATCTCAGATACGATATATCTTCATAAGGAGACTGATCTCACAAAAACTATAAAAATCAGAAGGAATTCCTGTACTGTACTTCTCTTCTAAGGAACATTCTAAAAGGAAGAAAATCCGTATCTGTGTAGTCTGCTAAGGCAGCTTGAGGGACCTCTGAACACAGAGGAGGAGGGTATCATACCTTGATATGAACAAGAATCTCTTTGTTCAGGAGCAACACCTGTCAACTAAGATGACATTATACTAGGCTACTGATATTGAACAGTTGACAGATTTTTGCAGCAGCCCTTACATTCATTGAACATTGTTTGCAGGAATGAACGAAGCTGCTCCAGATGAGGTAGCAAAACAGGTGAAGACGACTCACTGGCTACTGTACCTAGGGCTGGAGTTGATGTTATGTGAGGCTGAATGGTCAACCATTGTAGAAGAGATGACCGTCTCAAATGGGAGAACAAGGACACATGCGTTGGATATGTGCTGTTGATGCTAAATTAATTTTGCACTGGGGCAGTCTGTTCATATCTGCACTGGCTCATCATGCTGGTATATCTGTGCTGACAGAGAATTACAATGGCTAAACTAACAGAAGAAGAGATTGATCAATGCTACTGCCTGGCCAGAATCTCTTTGATGGTGCAGATAGTGCAGGAGACAGCTGTGCTTAAGTGAAGCACTTTAAGCAGCATCTGCACCAAAATGTCTGTGCTTCTCCAATGCTTTGAAAGAACTTTCAAGGATCCCTTCACCTCAGGCCTACGCGAACATGCAGACGGCAGCTTTCCTTGGGACTGGGAACCTCCAAGGATGGTCATGCCAATTTGGAGGAATCCCCTATGCTGCTCCTTTGCAGCTGGACTCCTGAAGTCACTATGCAAGGACCAGAGGCAACCTCCGTCAAAGAGAATTTGTTAGAATATGCAGAGCCAGTCAGTCTCTGTACAGATGGTGTCCTCCTTTCTTCCTAGGAGTCTCTTCTCTGCAGAATCAGTTCAGGTGGTCCTTCCTAGGTCGAGAGGACATCCAGGCTGACTATAAGCATTGTGACGTATTAGGGTCTGAGCCCAGACAAATAAGGCTTCTGGAGTGGGTGTGGGTGTTAAAGTTTTAGATCTTTCTCCCACACTGCGGACAAGGCTGGAACATCTTCAGAAACCAATCATTTTTTTTAGGAAAAAGAAAGACTACAAAAAATGTCAGACACAAAGGTTAAAAATCTCTTGAATATGAGCAAATTTTGTTTTTGTTAATATTGGGGAAGAAACTGAAGGACTGAGGAAACTGCTTCATGCAAAAAGGGCTCTGCATGTCCAAATCTTTATACTAGTTCTGAGCTTGTCCCAGTGCCATCAGATTACATCACCCACCTGTGTGCCTGACAACTGAATATTTTAGTTTGTTAGATGTAAACTTCTTTTTAGTCATGCTTTTACTTAAGGAATGCTCAAGTAGTAACATAACACAACACACTTTGGAAAGTGGGCTAAAACAGTAATTTATGAAGCAGAAATTCCTGCATTAACAGTATATTTCCATAAAATACACATACAAGAAGCAAAACTCACACATCACTGTCTGAGGAGGAAGGTGGCTTCATGAGTCTGGGTCTCCCTCGAGGTTTTGAAACCTTGGCCTCTGCAATAGCAGCTGAGATTATAAAAAGTCGGAAAGGGTTAGGGTTACATCACTGCTCAACATAGCAATGTCTTCTATAGAAATCTGCCTTTCAACAACTTCAGTACAAGGTGGTGACACAGCCGATGTACACTCCAATATCTCTGTGGGTTTATTATTATTTCAATGTAGTTTTACATCAAAGGTAAATCCAAAATGAAAATGAAGAAAAAGGAAAACAAAATTGAATCAAAGAAATAAAATATTATTATTTCGCATACAGAACCCACTACAGAGAAAAAAAGGTACAAAAATTTAAAAGAAATGAAAATGACATAACTAGGGCTTCTCTTAGGTACTACTTATCAATGGTAAATTTAGGTGTATTTTCCAGCCAATTAGGGTTTTTTTTTTTGAGGGCACAAAAACATTTGTTTTCATGCCACAGGTACTGCTAGGCTCCTCTTCTGGTGGAATCAAATAAGCACGCGTGTCACTTAGCAGTTATTAGCAAAGAAAAGCCACAAAAACAGAGTATAGGATATAAGACAAGCAAGGAGAGAGAGGGCACTAGGTGAAATGATTATCCAACACACATCTATTTTCAGGTTAAACCGAAAATCAAAAGCCTTAATTAGAGCACATATTATCAAAAGCCTAAACCAAGCTAATGCAACCTCTGACAATACCCCCAACCCAACTCACACATAGCAACTCCAAAAGAATCATACATTTTAGAACCTGTTCATCTGAATGTCATTAAAGCATCTGTTCTGTTTACATGATAGCAATCATTCGAAAAGAAGTCTCAAAAAGAAAATTATACTAATAGCTAATGAATGGGGTTTCCATTGAAGTACACATTTCCTTCACAGCTGTGTTACCCTAGTTACACTGGGGAACAGATTTTTTTTTTACCACAAAAAAACAAAAAGGAAAGAGAAAGGGGATGGGGCTTGATATACCACCTTTCTGTGGTAACAATCTAAGCGGTTTACATATTATATACAGGTACTTATTTTGTACCTGGAGGGTTAAGCGACTTGCCAAGAGTCACAAGGAGATGCAGTGGGAATCAAACCCAGTTCCTCAGGATCAAAGTCCACTGCACTAACCACTAGGCTACTCCTCCACACATACCTTTCTTTTGAAATAAGATTTTAGAATATTAGTCTTGTTGGATTCAGCAATGAATGAGACTAGAAGAGCAACTCTTGTATAGATCTCAGGCTACAGAGGACTTAAAAAAAAGGCAGTCAACTACACTATCCAAAAATGCCTTAGTATCAAGAGCCTTTTGGTCTAACTGTTAAGTAAAACATTACAGCAAACATAATAAATTTTATAAATGACTATGGTTTCGACATCTGTTAAATTCAAAACATTACAAAAATATTTTAAGCAATTCTAAAAGTGATAGTGAGTCTTTGGAGAATAAGAAAACAGTATGTTTTTCATTCTAGCCATGGTTTCTGAGAGTGAAGTATTTGTATGACCCATCCCTTCCAAAGAGGACATGAGACTTCCATCTTAGATACCTGGACCTCCACCTGCCTAATCTTATCATGATCTTCCAACTTACTGTCTCACTGGAAAAAGCAGTCAACTGTTCAGCAAATTCCTGCAAAAAGGCCTCTCTTGAGGACAGTCCTTCAGATGTCCATTAATAATACCTTCTACCCATCTAATGGCACAGTATCGAACTACTACTACTACCCAAAGCCACTGAAATCATCATGGGAAGGGAAGGGAAGGGAAATGGGACTTGCAAAAACCTCAGAAAGGCAGTATATCAACTACATTCAAAGCGGTTTACATATATTCAGGTACTTATTTTTGTACCAGGGGCAATGGAGGGTTAAGTGACTTGCCCAGAGTCACAAGGAGCTGCACTAACCACTAGGCTACTCCTCCACTCCACCAAACAAGAACTTAGTAGGGGACCCCACCCACCAAACAAGAATTTCATGGAGCAATCTGAATAGAAGCTTTAAAAATGACAACAAAAGGACTCTGGTCCCCAATCTTCCCACCATAAGAGCAGGTTCTAGTAGGAAGTAGAAAGGTTCTAGTGTTAGGGATTAAATAATCCCTAGATGCTTGGAGAGAATTAATTACTTGTTTCTCCATTCTATAAACTGAGATTAGGAGCAGCTGAACATGTATATCCATTGGTCCTTGAATGCACAGCAATGTCTACGGAGGCACCAATTTAACTTTTAACTTCTTTTTCCCCATGACAAGGGTCCTCCAATAAGACCAAAATTGGACAAAAGTTAAACTAAGTTGCTTTGATGCATTCCTTCAGGTGCTTGCCAGTGTTCCCTACGTGAATCAGCAAGAGAGAAACCAAGGAGTAGGGTAGACTGGCTCTTCCAATAAGCCAAGGGAGACACTGGTTCAAAAGGGTGATCTTTATTGGAACAACTTAAATGACTCGACACAGCTGCTATGTTTCAGTGTCAAAATGCCTGCTTCAGGAGTCTCGTGATGTACTGTTTATAGAGATAGGCAATGTTTCCAAGATCACATACAACTTTAATAAAGTAGATCCAATGTCCATGGATATGTATGAAGCTTCTGTCAGTTAAAAGCCAAGAGAAAAAAAAAGTTGCTCTCTCCATCTCTGTGATCTTAAACCTGAGCCCTGAATCAGGGGGATGTGACCAACCAAACAAAAAACACACCTTTAATCTGTTCCTCCAGTTTCAGGGTACTGTTGCCTACAAACCACATTGGCCGTAGGCTGAAACCCTCTTATGCTAAATTCAAGGTAGGCATCACAATGTGGTTCTCTGTGCGAACCTTTGACTACTAATTGCAATATGAACCTAGCTAAAAACTCTGGAACAGACATTGTTCTTTCCTAATTCTAGTGTTTTGCTTTTTATCAATTTGCGCTATAGAATGCAGCCACTACTTTGTCACTGTTGGAAAGTGATATGTAACCTAACCTATCACATTGGCAGCTCCAAAACAAAGAATCATAACCCAAACCCAACCCCTTCCCTTCTCACCCTCCTCTCCCCAAACATATATTATTTAATGAGCTGTCAAACAAGAGGAAAAGCCCACCTGGCCTTCCTCTTTTAGGACTCAGCTGTGGGGCAGCTGCCACTGCATTTACTTCCTGCTCCAGTTCCACTGATTGTTCTACCTAAAATCAAGCAAGGAGAGAAATCCACAAATCATGATCATTACATATCACATTCAAACCAGGTATTGGAAAATGATACTAAAATATCTAAAATCAAAATGCAGGCAAAGACCATTGATATTTTTAGGCTTCATGGCTTTCAAGGACTCACCTTTTAATGAATGATAGGAAAGTAGCTAATACCGTTATCTACATCCGTTTACATAATTAACAGAGGAAGGTGGCACATTATAAACTAACCAATCAGGACCACAGTCTATTTGAAGTGGATTGTAGTCCTCGAAAGCTCATGTCTCAATAAATTGGCTAGTCTTTGCAAATTATGTTATACCAGATTAACTTGGATACCCCTTTTAAAATTTTTAATCCATTTACATATTTAGCACTTTCTAACCACATCTCAAGCCGCACCCTCTTCCTAAAAAAAAACAGTGGCGTCCTTGAGAAAATGGGGAAGGTGGAAGAAGGCCAACACAAAGGGTTTTAATTAAAAGCTAAGGGGCTGCTGACAATCATACAGCAAATATACTTATTAATTCGAATTAGACACTTCATGTCACTCACAATAGGCAGAAATCACTACAGCTGGCACAGCCCCAAGCCCCAATATTCCCTTCCTTTTGTTTATGGGGTACATATATAATGGTGTATATTAGGGATGTGAAGAGGGTCAAACATTTTCAGCTCATTTGGCCTTTCCCTTCCAGTTTACAGACTTCCTCAGGGCATACCAATTCGCATCGGGTTTTCTGGATAATCACAATGAATATGCACGAGACAGATTTGCATACTACTACTACTACTTCTTCTTAACATTTATGCCAATCTCTCTCATGCATATTCATGCTAGATATCCCAAAAACCCGATGAGACTTGATATGCCTCAAGGACTGGGTTGAGAAACCCTGCTCTAGGGTATATCTAAATGTGAGTGAATGTGTGAAGTCTGCCTGGCGTCAATCTGAAGAGGAAGCCACTTGTATGGTTAGAGGTTATGGAACATGATCAGTCTTTGTTAAGAATAAGTGTGAACGGGTCAGGAGATTTCTAAAAGAAAGGGATGGTGAATGCAGTGCATCTGGAGCGGTTAGTCTGTCTTACTAGGTTTGTAATTTTGGTATCATTTGTGCCTAATTTCTGGGGAAATGGCCCATAAAGCACAGCCATGGAGAGACACAAAATGGGGGTGAATTAGAACTAATCTGAAACCTGTGAGCAGCAATACTATTTCAACCCTAGGCCTTGATGCCTGACATTTCTGCTCATATGTTTCAAACCTGTGCCAATTTAACATCTTTATCTGTTTGTTATCCAGGGCTTAGTTTCTGACAGAACAACCTGGGAACAGTGTTTCACCATCTTTTTTCTGGTCCCCACGGAACTGAAGCAGAGCTGGCAGTGTAAATTAGATCTGGATCCCCTTGGAAATGGAGCAGAGCTGCTGGGCTGCATGGATTATTTCTGGCCCCCCAGCACTCAGAAGAAGCAGAGCCACATCAGAAATATTGAAGCTGCTGACCCAGAGACAGAACACCATCCCCTGAGGAGCCATCCAAGGAGGCCTCCTCCCTAAATGCAAAGGAAAGACAGCTGATTCCACAGGACATTTTTGCCTTCCTCACCAAGGAGGAAGAGGGGGAGAGTTGTCAGAGAGGGCAATAATTACCATAGGGGGAGGGGGACTTGAGGATTGCCAAGGATTGGGAGTCTATATTTGCAAACCCTAGAACTGCTGCAGAAAATTATGGTGGGGGAGCTTGGGATTAAGGACTAGGATTACGAGGCAATTAAGAGAGGCCACATTCTCTCTATTCTCCTTCTGCTCCTTACACCAGTGATCATTCATCTCCAGGTCGCACAAGTGCTTAACACCAAGTCATTCTTTGCCCACTAGTGCTCCATGAGCATAAAGGACAAGGCACAGACTGAAGAATGTGTTTGCATGTGCTGTTTTACATTTTTATTTATTTATTTTCAGAGAAGAGTTCACACCTGGCCCTGATGCTAGGAACCCTCTCCATTCAGATCCACTTCCTTTTTTGTTACAAATTAATCTTAGGTATATTACATTATGTAAATGTTATTGTTTATATTATAATCCATTTTGCTATGAGGATTGATTGTGGCAGGGGAAACATGTTTCTCCGAGTAGTTATTCCATACGTTCTCCTAGTGAGAATGAGGTAAGGGCTAGGGCAGTGATTTCTAAACCTGTTCTGGGGGAACTCCAGAGAATTATGTTTTCAGAATATCCCCAATGAAAATTCATTAGATCGATTTGCATACACTGCCTCCTTAGTATGCAAATCTGTCTCATGAATATTCATTGTGGACACCCTGAAAATCTGACTAGCTGGGATTCCCCTAGAGCAAAAAAAAAGTAGAGGAGGACCAATACAGTTCCAACTCAAGGGTAAAAAGCAATTTTATTAGTCGGACGAGGCAGATCTGCATTTTGGTGTGGGGTGCCTGACTCAAGAGTCAAGAAATCAATCCAGGTGGCTCCTCCCACGACCAAATGGCTTGGATTTGGTCGTTTCTGAGATGGGCGTCCTCGGTTTCCATTTATCGCCAAAAATCAGAAGCGACCGAGTCTAGGGACGACCATCTCTAAGGAAGACCTAAATTTCAATATTTGGGCATCCCCGACTGTATTATCAAAACGAAAGATGGATAGCCATCTTGTTTTGATAATACAGGTTTCCCCGCCCCTGTCTGGGGACATCCTGTGAGGACGTCCTCAGGAAAACTTGGGCGTCCCTTTCGATTATGCCCTTCCTAATGACCTTGCACAAGGTACAGAAAGCTATAATGTGTGTGGCACCTGATAGAGGATTCAAAAACTGTAAGGCAGGCGGTCCACAAGTACCAAGGCATTACAGAAAAGAGCAGACCAGCCAAAAAAGTGGTCAAAATTAGAAGATTTATACATTGCTACAACACTGGAACAAAAAAAATAGCTGCTTCATTTGCATATAGCAATTGGTGTGACACTTCAAAATTGTTTAAAAAATCATTTCAGCAGTTTTGATTGGCTTCTACCTTGGTTTTCAGCTAATACACATCACTGGAGAACACAAAGTAACTTGGAACACAAATGGAACGCACAGCATTTAAAATGTGTTTTTTTAAAGTGATTTTAACATTTCAACACATAAATTGCGATTTTTATGTGATTCAGCTAACCATGGGTTTCTGAATTGATTTCAATGGGTTTAAAGCAATTTTAAAGTGTCGCACCAATTTCAATGTTTCTATATGCAAAAGAAGCTATTTTGTTATTTTAGTTACTCATGTACTATAACTTTTGAGTGCTTGCAACGATTTTTAACACATCTGTTTTGACTCCATGGTGGAAAAAGTGGATTTTATGATCTTATCTTTAAATATATTTTGTCGTGTGAGCTCCTCTGTGCTAGTGTGATTGATCCCAAAATTTGGTTTCAGTTACAACATGCTCACTATGAGGGAGAGTTTCTGGTAAGTTTGCAGCATTTTCTCATACATCTGCTCAATTGTATTTCAATTAGATACTAATATTTGTTATTATACATCATTATACATCTTTTTAGCACTATCCTGAGTGGTGAATTCAATTGTAGACCCTATTCGGGATATGTATGATTTTTATACACTACTTTTTGGATCTAATTTTTACAGCGTTGCTGAGGTAAATCTTAACACTCATTTACTTTTAATCACTGCACAATTTATATATAATCCATGTTTATGGAGTATTTATTATTTGATGTTATCCATTTACATATAGCCCTGTTTTTAGTTTTTTTATTAAGTTTTAATTCTTTAGGTTTGCAATGGTGCGCTTATATATTTCTGTTTTGATTTTACTAATACTCATTTTGTGCTATAGCTTTGTTCACCCCTAGTGCAGCCCCTAGTAGTGGGCAAAAAATGGCCATTCTTGGGCACAAGTTTTTAATCCCCTCATGTGCTGTAGCAATTCAATAAATATATCTTCTAATTTTTTACCACTTTCTGGCCGGTCTGCTCTTCTTTATATTGACCTGGTGGAGGACTTCCATTGTGTTGACTTAGCTAAATGGGAGGGGAATTAGAAATGGAGAGCCCTCTTATATAGATGTGAATGAAGGCTCATAGTGCTGAAGCAAAAAAAAAAACAAAAAAACAAAAACACACAACCAAAAACCAAACTAAACAGAGAAATCCAAATTATAATCATATAACTCCATTAATGCAACCATGAAGGAGGAGAGCCAAACACACAGCTGAATACTACCTTTCTTTTTCTGCCTCTTCTGCCCTTCCCAGGCAAGTCATTTCCTCTAGAAACATCCTATGGAAACGAAAGAAAGCTCATTTACTAAAACTGCAAAATCTCCAAGCTGTTCCTCTTTCTTCAAGCCACAGAGAATCCTTCTCTGTAACAAATTATACCATGGCTGAGAACAGCACTCGTCAGCACACACAGAGGCAGTGTTTCATCACAAAAGGCCAAAGGATATAATGCAAACTAATTTTATGATTTTCCTTCATCAATTATTAAAAAGAATAATCCCACAGCTGTTTGTTAAATTTCCTTGTAAATATCTTGTGGTTTATAAGAAGTATGTCTTGAACCAGAGAAATGGCAGGTTTTCCTACAAACAAGAGCTTCTAAATTATGACAGATGTACAGTAATGGACTTTTGGGGGGGGGGGGGGGAGCCTACTAATGCACACAGCTTTATTAAGGGGGAACATGCTATATCCAAAGTTCTACTGAGAAACACTTACTGTATTTTGCCTTTAATGACATTTTTCTTTTGTATTTAAATTTTATTTATTAGGATTTATTTACCACTTTTTGAAGAAATTCGCCCCCAGTGTACAGCAAAGTCAAACATAGGCAACAGATAATTAGAGCAGTAAAAGTATTCAAACAGTAGTACATTGAAAGTAGCACACTACACCATACTAGAGGTTCCTTTTACTAAGGAAAAAGGGCAGCAAAATGACCAAAAAATGTCCAAGCGGTACGATAACCTTCACCGCGTGGCCATGTAGCGGGCAGCTCTTACCTAAGGGCTCCCGCGGTAACCCAGTGGTAACCAGTCAGTGCGTGGTGATGCCCGATTACCGCCAGGTTAACACTGCTCCAGCCAGAACTACCACCTGCGGCCGCATTGGACCAGCAGTAGTTCCGGATTAGCAAGTGGTAAGCTTAGTAAAAGATCCCCTAAGTCAACACAATAGAAAACAAAACATTTTAATAGCAAAGGGTGAAAAGCAAAGGTGGAACAGACAGATAAGACAGTAACAGGAGTTAGAAAATAAGGGGACTAATTTTTAAAAAATGTTGCCTTTGTTATCGTCATTCTTTGCAAATTGGATTTGATTAAAACAAGCTTATAAAGATTACTTTTTTAAAATCCACATTTTGACAGGACTTTAAAAAAAATGTTTTACACCACTCCTAGGGGTGATGCAGAGAGCTACCTTGGGCAAAAGCACGCAATTAACAGTCTACGTGCTTGTTATGGGCACCACAACACAGAAAAGGCCTCAGTGCTCAAATTAACATCAGTGCACAGCATATTAAAGTGCATGGTAAGGAGGCTAATAGTTAATCTGCAGCAATGCAGAGAACCTCAAACCAGTGCACTAAAGTCTACATTCAACAAATCCATGGCCAGACGTGAGGTGGCACAGAAGTGCTAGGGAAAGCCCCTGCCCCCCCCCCCCCCCCCCGACCCAAACCCCCTGTTCCTGATAGCTTTCTGCATCAGCCCCAACCTTTCCCTGATAGTCTAGCAATTGCCTCTCTCCACACCCAAACCAATCTTGCCCCCCCCCCAAACAAAACTAGCAAGCTCTGATAGTGTCCCCCTCCTATACAAACCTGATCCAATCTCCCCTTGCCCCAAATTATAATCCCTGGTGGTCTAACAAGCCCCACTTTTCTCCCCCAACTTTAAAAATTAATCTCTGGTGTCTAGTGGCACCGTCATCCCTAAATCCTCCCTCAAGACTCTTTAAACCCCCCAAAGTTTATCAAACATATAAATGGCAAGTGACCGTACTCACTTGCAAATGCGCAGTACACTCCGAACGTTGAGTCCAAGCCCCGCCTCCATGGGCGTGGAAATTGGAGGATGAGGGAGCAGGCAGGGAAGGAGGAGCGGAACTCAGGGAAACACACAGCCGCACAAGGATACCATCGCTACCGCTCCCCCCCCCCCCCCCGAGGTCCCCGCTACCGCACCCCCCCCCCCTCAGAGTCGCCGCCTCCCCCACTCCACCCGGCCCGGGACCTCTCTTCGCTATTGAACTTACAGCGCTGAAACTGCAACAGCTCAGCTCCCGTCTGCCTTTCTTCCCTGCCTCTGTCCCGCCCTCGCCGACGTGACGTCACACGAGGGCGGGACAAAGGCAGGGAAGGAAGGTTGACAGGAGCTGATCTGCCTGTTGCGTTTTCGGCACTGTAAGTTCTGTGGTGAAGAGAGGGCCCGGCCCGGGTGGAGGGGGGGGGGCGGCTGCGGCGACTCCGGGGGGGGGGGGGAGCGGTATCGGCAACCTCGAAGGAGGGGGGCCTTGAAGCTGGCTGAGAGGGAGGGACGGAGGGGGGCATTGGAGCTGGGAGGGAGGAGGAGGGGCCTTCAAACTGGGAGGGAGTGCGGGTGGCCTTGGAGCTGGGAGGGACAGAGGGCCTTGCAGCTGGGAGGGAAGGAGGGAGGATGCTGGACATGGGAGGTCAGAAGGAGGGGGGCCTGGGAGCTGGGAGGGATGGACAGAAGGGAGCCTTTGAGCTGGATGGGAGAGAGGGACGGAAGGGGGTCCTTGGAGCTGGGAGGGAATGGGGCCTTGGAACTGGGAGGGAGGGCAGGGGGCCTTGGAGCTGGGAGGGAGAGGGAGGGGGGCCTTGCAGCTGGCAGGGAAGGAGGGAGGGCAGGGGGCCTTGCAGCGGTGAGGGGAGGGGGGAGGGGCCTTGGAAAAAAACACATTCCAATACTCGCCCGTTTTGACGGGCTTAACGGCTAGTCTTAATAGAAACAGGAGCGATGCCTACTCACTCCAGTGCCATCTTGAAAAATGCCAGCGCTTGACCTCTGCACACCGCGTCCTGGGATGCACTAAGAGGGTTCAGTCTGCCAAATAAAGGAATTTTTCCCCTATTTGGTAGTCTGGGCGGAGACTACCAAATAAGGTGAAAATTCCCTTGTTTGGCAGACTGACCCCCCCCCCCCCCCCTCTGGATGCACTATGCAGGGTCAAGTGCTGCCATTTTTCATGATGGCACCACCAGAGGAAGGAGCACTGATCCTGCCTCTTATAAGGTATGCCTTTGGGGGGGGGGGGGGGGGAGCTGGGAGTAGGGGAGGGTGCCAATGGACACCAGAGATTTAGTTATTTTAAAGCTGGGGGAGGGAGGCCATCAGACTACTAGGAATTATTTTTGGAACTAAGGATGGGGAAATGTGCTACATTATTAGGGATCAGGGATTATTTTTGGAATGGGTCATGAAAAGAGTGGGAGACATGGGGCCAGCTAGATATTGGGAATTTTTATTTTTCATTTCAGGGGCAGAGGGGATAGAGGAAAGGGGACACTAGGCTACCATGGATGGCAGGAGGGACCAGTGGAGAATGAGAGACCTTTTTGTTTTGGCCGGAGGGGGGGTGGGGAGTAGCCTAGGGCTGAGAACAGAGAGGAAGCAGTTTGAGGGCCCCTTTTACTAAGTGGCAGTAAACCCAAAGCAGGCTTACCGCTCGCTAAATAGGAAGTACCGCTGGGCTACAGCAGCAGCATGACTGCACTTCCCACCCCTAGCACGCCGTCATATCTGGTGCTACAAAAATATATTTATTTTTGTAGCACTGGAGTGTACCAGGTGGTAATCGGGCAGTGCCACGTGCTGCCCTGTTACCACTGGGTTAGTGAAGGAGTACTAACCGCCACCTCAATGGGTTGCGGTAAGGGCTCACCCCTGAAATGGCTGTGCAGCAAGTGCTTTACTTGCCGTATGGACATTTCTTGCAGGAGAGACTTCCCTTTTACCCGCTGTGGTAAAAGGGGGCCTCGGCGCGCGTGAAAAACATGCGACGATGTCAGCGCAGGCCCCCTTTTGCCGCAGCTTGATAAAAGGGGCCCTGAATTCCCGCTGTGACTCCATGTGACCTTGGGCAAGTTAGTTAAACCCTCCACTGCCTCAGGTACAAACCTTAGATTGTGAGCCCAGTAAGGACAAGGAAAATACCTATTGCACCTATATGTAAACCAGTTTTGTTGCACTACAGAAATGTAGTATATCAAGAGTTTCAAACAGATTTATGTTTATTAAAAGATTTTTTTTTATACTGCTTAGCTTCCGCAAACAGGAAATGAGGGTGGGACCAGAGGAACAGCTGAAACAGAAGCGAAAGCAAAGCAGTCTGAAGCGGCGTCCGTGCGTGTTGGACCTCGCTGTTGCCAGCGGAGCAGGAGGTAAAACGTTTTTAAACAACAGCTGGCACTTACGAAGGGTTGGGGCACCCACACACGTCCTGCTTGCACTCGGAGGCCACAGAGAGAGAGGGAGGGAGGCGATGGGCAGAAGAAATCGGAGGAAAGGGGGCGCTGAACTCAGACGGGAGTGGGGCCGTCGCACTGGAGTGGGCCCATGGAACTCGGACAGACGGGAGTGGAAGGAGGGAGGGAGGGGGTCATGGAACTCGGGAGGGGGGGGGGGGGCGATTTTTTACTCACCTCCGGTGGCTGCTGCTGGGTTCCCTTCCCTCTCACTTCCCATTGGTCCGCCCTGTGACACCATCCCCAGGGCAGACCAATGGGAACTGTGTTACGAACCCAGGCATCCAGACGGAGGTACAAATTATTATATAGAATTATCTACTAATGATCTAAGTACTCTACTTGGTACATAAGAAACTGCCAAAGATGCTAAATAAAAAGAAGTGTGATAAAACAATTTATGTGCAGATTTTAGAGTCAATATGGAATTTTTATTGGTTGCCAATGTTATTTTATAAATAAAGGTGTAACATGATCTTGATAACATGTTTTACATAGCAAATGTACTGCAGCATTCTGCAAAGTTTGAAGTCTTTTCAGGTGACCATTTGACGGCCCTGCATAAACAGGATTACCATAATCCAATCTTGATATTAAAAAAGCATGTATAAAACGTGGATATAGCCTTCTCATCCATAAAAGACATAATGGTTCACAGCTGTCTCAAAGCAAAAAAGCCTTTACAAAGCAGAGAAGCAGATTTATTCTTGATAATTCATCTTCATTTTTATCTCTGAAAGAACAACCTAAAAGAAACGATATAAAACAATCTAGAACTTAACCTTTGATCCCAACAGAACCTAATCTTGTAATCAACAATTGGTGATTTACTAAATCAAATGCTGAAGCCAGGTCTAAAATAGATAGCCACTATCTAAAATAGTGTGGATCTCACTCAAGAATGCTGCCAGTACCGTCTCTGTACTATGATCTTTATAAAAATGTGCTTGTCTTGGGTGTAAAACTTTTATAGATCTAATACTATCTTCTCAGCCATTTTAGCTAAAAAGTGGAGGTTAGATACTGGCCTATAACTTTCAGGAGCAATTTTATCTAATGTTTATCTAATGTTTTCTGTTTCAATATTCGTCTTACTATTGCTTGCTTCCAACACTGAGGAACTATCCCGGTATTCAAACTCTGAACAATTATCACGTATGCCAACGCTAACAATCGAGGTCTTGGTAATAATACCCACTGTGATGCTATCAGGTCCGAACTACAATACATAATACTCATATCCGTCACGGGAAAAAAAAAATCAAGGATTGTATTGGAAATGTATCCTGTTTTATTCTTTGTACATTCTGAATAGTTAGAGATTGTAACTCAACAATATTACTTTGCATTCCCCTATCATTAACAGACATTGAGTGAGATCTTACAGCTCTATGTTGGGGGGAGTTGAAGCTGATACAACCCTGTATATACACAAATGTGTCAGTTCTGAATTTGCTAGAAAAGCACTAATCTCTAAGCATTCAGTGAGGCAAAACTAGGACTTATTCAGCTTGTACTGAAGGACAGAAAGTTCTATCACCCCAATCACTATCACATACCTCACCGCTGGGTTGTTCTGCATCAATGTCTTCTTTAGAAACACTGGTCTCTTTCTCCTCATCCTGTGTTTCCACTACTGGTAATCCAGACTGTTTGGCAGATGCCTATAAACAGAAAAAAGCAACACTATATGTCTGTATACACAGTCAGACTCCCCCCCCCCCCCCCAAATTCACTTTCTAATTAGTTTATCTCCACCCCTCCCCCACCCCCAAATGAGTATCACTGGCCAGAATGCTTTCTCTAATGTACCTAGCCACACAAAGGTATTAAAGTATTCATTTCTAGTTCTTCTACGGACTCCAGTCCTACTTATTTCCTAAAACAAACTCATTTATTCCAGTCTCTCCTTTGAGTTATTTCCCCAATTGGAAAATGGCTATTGTTTTCCCATATTTAAAAGTTTTTTGTGCAAACACATCTACTCCTCTAAATTACTGTCCCATCTCTCAGCTTCCATTTCTCTTTTACATCACAGAAAAGATTGTAGCTCAGCAGCTGGAATGCTTTCTTGACAAGACATGCTTTAAATCCTCATCAAACTGGTTTTAGACAACATTACAATACTGTACACATTCTTCTTGCCTTAACTGCCTTCATCCATATTCCCTTCGATAATGGTAGAAAAGTACTATTCCTCTTCTTGGATTTAACTGCTGTATTTTATCTTGTGAATCATACTATATTCCTTAGGTGACTGGAAAAGCTAGGTTTGATTCTTAAAGAACAGTACATTCAAAGTTTATTGGTCAAATACCTTTTCCAATATTCATAATCTATCTTATGGTGAGCCTTGAGGATTGGTCCTCAGTTCTATTCTTTAACATCTTTTTAAATCCTCTTGCTGTTCTTGTAGACATTTGAAATCATGTTTTACAGTGAGGCCCATGATATCTAGTTACTTTCTACCCTTGAATTAAGGGCATCACATATTTCAGAAATATCTGGTAAGCTCAACATAATTGCTGATTGGCTCACTACCAACAGGCTGAAGTTAAATGTTTCCAAAATGATGCCTTATTACCTTGGTCTGGTCCATCTACTTTGCCATCTTTACCTACTATATGTGGGGGTCCAAATTCTGCTAGAAGAATCAGCTAAAATTCTTGGTGTCACAATAGCTTGTCATCTTACTTTTACTAATCAAATTGCATTATTAGTTCAGGAGTGTGGTAGCCGTGTTAGTCCACTCTTAAGGTTATCAATAGAAATCAAACAAAATAAAACATGGAAAAGAAAATAAGATGATACCTTTTTTATTGGACATAACAATACATTTCTTGATTAGCTTTCGAAGGTTGCCCTTCTTCGTCAGATCGGAAATAAAGATCTGACGAAGAAGGGCAACCTTCGAAAGCTAATCAAGAAATGTATTAAGTTATGTCCAATAAAAAAGATATAATTATTAGTTCAGAAATCTCTTATTTATATTACACAAATCTTTTTTTTAAACCCCCCCATCAGTTCATTTATTCCATAATAATATCTAGATCAAACTACTACAATTCTCTCCTTCATTGTCTGCCACAGTTTCAACTTGGAAGACTTCAAATTATAAAAAATACTACAGTTAATCTAATCTAAGGAGACAAGATATATGTCTGTTTAAACTCCACTTCTTGAAACAGAACACTGGCTTCCTATTCATGGTCACACTGCCTTTAAAATTCTAGCCTTAACTCATTAAATTGTTTTACACTGGCCCTCCTTTATTTCTTTATACACCTTATTCTGTACTTGCCATCCCATATACTTCATTTACCCCAACATCATTTCTTAGTTACCCTTACTCATCTACAGATTCACCGACACTTAGCCAGAACATCCTTCTTTACTGTACTAGCCTCCACTTTATGGCATTACTTGCTTTGGAACGTCAACCTGAGCTCTCCTTTAGGAAGTTTAAAGCTATCTTTAAAGCTCACCTCATCACTCAAGCTTTCCCCTTTGCAAATGAGCAAACTAGGTAGACAACAGCATCTGTAACCATTGACAATCTTGGGCAGCAACAGGCACGCATGTTCATGTCCTTTTCTGCATAACCTCCCTTCCTAACATATCGAGAGTAATTTATAACCCCCATATTCCTTTCTTCCCGTATCATAGCTACAAATCTAACTTAGGCCTACTTTGATATTTTATTTGCAGTATATTAAATTAAGCTGTAATGTGAAATGACCTCTTCCTGCAGAAGACTGGTGGCTTCTGGAAAATGAGACCTTCTTAAGGGTCAAGTGGTTGCATAAGAAGCCTCAGACAGTGTGATCTGTCCTTACTATGCTGACGATTAGAAATCCATAGTAATTTGCTCACATTTGTGCAGAAGTAAATCTGACCCCATATAAGTAGGGCAGAAAATATATTCTATAACAAAAGGTTCTGGGTCAAAAAGAAGATGATTGTTTTAGCTGATCAGATATGGTCTGCTTTGGCTGGCCTCTATCCCATCAACATGGCATTCCAAACAGGATGATAAAAGCATTTCTGACCTAGGCACCTCCACTGAGCTCAGCCACTGTTGAAGTGGCACTAAACTTTTGCTCCTGTGTGGCTGAACCTCAGGGGCCACTGCAAGAGGTGAGTAGACACTCCAGGACAAATATTGTTAACCAAAGAGCTCAATCAGCCAATCTCTGCACAAGATTGCTGCCATCAAAAAATACATCCCTGAGTTTGTCTTATTTTCACAGCTAAGCAAGATGACCCCTACCAAAGCAGAGGGCCATGAAAGTGCACAAAACATAGTTGTCTAGGTCATGGTGGACGCTTGAACAGAGTGGGCAGAAGATGAAAATTTGCATTCTGAAAGTTTCTATGGGCAGTTGACATGATGCTTTTTAAAAACAAAGGTCATCATTATCAGAAAAAAAACAGAGGAAAAAATCTCTCAAGTAAACAAAACTGAGGAGCTGAAGGGTCTGTTGTGCATAGGAAAGGCCATGCATGCTCAGAACTTTATCTTAAGTTTTGAGCTCTGGGAGAGTTGTTCTATCCCGGCAACGTGCAAAGTCACTACCCACTTATGTACCTCATACAATCTTACTTGTGACCATCTCTGGGAAAAAGTGACTAAAGTCATCAGAAACAAAAAAAGGAGGTTTTAATGAATTCTGTTAGCGCAAACAATTTGTAATACAACAGCCCAAACCCCATCCTTTCATGTAAATAAAGTTACAGAAGTTCAAACATGTAACTTTTGCAGACTTCTTATGGACCCATGACATGAAAAAAAATCGTCCGTTCTCAACATTTTTGATCTGTTACTTTAGTCACTTTTTCCTTTAGAGACAGTCATATATGAGGTACGGTTATGGTGGGAGGTTTGGGTGTAAGGGAGAGGAGTGATTGAGGATTGGGGTATTATTATATATTCTCTTGGTGACTTTGTTCAATGTCAGGTTCTTTATTCAATTTCTTCTTGCTTTGTCACTGCTATCCAAAATGTGGCCATCAATGACCGGGAGGGGGAGGGAAACTGGATGGGACTGGGGGTGTACATACAGAGTTGGATGAGTTTAAAAATCACGAATGAGACTTTGTACCGTTTAGTTGACTATTTATTGACTTCTTCAATAAAAAGATTTACCATAAAAAATAGCACAAGCATTAAACACTGAAATTGAAACTAACCTGGCCTAGCAGTGAGATTCATTCTCGTCAATAAAGACTGAAAATATTCAGAATCTCCTATCTAGTTAAACCATACTGTCTAGGCTAGAAGCAGATATTCTTATTAGCCATGGATTGCTTATGCTGTGCATTTCTATGCCTCTTATTTAATGATTAATATAGAAAATAATGCTTTCCAAACATATTCTAATAGGCTATTTACTGTATACGGTGTGCACTTGTATTTACACTGAAAGCATCTGCCTAGGAACCATATAAAGCGTTTGTGCCTGTTCCTGACCACAATGTGGAAGATATTCCCCTGGTATTACCAAAGATATCATGGACCATAAGATCTCCATGCAACAAATGGGCACCTGAAAGAAAACATTTACCCCCTTTAGGTCCAGACTGGGATAAAAGGTCCCTCTTCACCACTTTCTTATGATCTACAAAATAGAGTAGCACCCCTGTCCTTGTTTCTCCAGAGGAATTGGCTTGATGGCCCTTAACTGGAGAAGACATTGAAGTGTATTGGCGGTAGCCTCGCTCTTGAGAGCTGACCTGCAAGGCAATACCACAAAGGCATGTGAAATGGGTTCTGCTAACTCTACAGCATAACTCTGCTTAAATACCTCAAGGAAGCATTAATTTGAGGTAATTTGGGACTGATCCTAGTAAACAGAGAGATGGCTCCCCCACCTGCACCCCCACGGAGGGTTCACTTCTCCTCAAAGGGGTTTCTTGGATCTGAAGAGGGAAGAGGTTCCTCCTTCATTCTGGGCTCCTCACCTGTTCAATTGCAACTGGTCCCAGTCCTTAAGACAGGTCTGGCTCCCACACAACTCTCAAAGAATATACCTTGTCCTCAGAGATCTGGCTTCCCTCAGGTCCTTGCCCAGTTTCTTCAGATCCTCTCTGAAAAGCAACTGGCCAAGGGAACTTGCTCAGACACACCTTGAAGGCTGAATCTGCCAACCAACTGGACAGCCCCCTTTGGGCCACCAACACCCAAGGCCACTGAGCAAGAGTTGATCCATACTAAATCACAGAAGATGCCTGACAGAAAGGCTACCCAGACTCCAGCTGTACCACTCTGGGGGGACTCTGGTAATTGCTGGATCCAATAAAGCATGGTCCTGGCCACGTAACTACCAAACCACTGCCTAGGTCCCTAGCACTGAAGAACTAAACACCTGTTTAATGAGAACCTCCAGTGTCAACCCACATTCCACCGTAATTTTAGCCTTCTTGGTAACTACAGTTACCAAGATGTCCACCTTGGGGAGGTGGAAGAGCTGGTCCAAGTCTTCAAGGTAGAAGATACAACTTGCTCATCTTTGTTCCCTTCAACGACTCAGGAGTTTTCTACTCAGCTAAGACAGTCAGAGATACTTTTGAAGCAGGAAGGCCCTGAATGGCCTACACAGAACCTCCAAAATTGGATACTCATTAGCCACCTCTTCCAACAGCGCCTCAGGTCATCCCAAGCCCAGTGAGTACCTGAGCTATAAGGGAGAGCAACTCTTCTCAGTGGAATAATTCAGTGGAGAGCTCCCAGGTTCCAACTAAACACTCCCTGTAGGACTCGGGCCCCTCATCCTCCTCCCCATACTACCAGTCGAACTCCAAGGTGGAAGAGGCTGGGATTGAAACCTGACTGGTGCCAAGGGCCCGCTGGCCACTTCATAACTATGGGATAAACACAAAGGAATCCTGTTTAGAAGGAATGGATCCATGGAATCTTAGCGGAGATTGAGTGTTGATGCTGGCAATTGGGAAGCAAAACCAGTGCTGGGCAGACTTCTACGGTCTACACCCTGATCGTGACTGAATAGATAGGGATGGGCTTGAGTGTAAATTTTACGGGGCTTCAACGTTAGCTTCAGAACTTTCAGTACAAGAAGAGTGCTGGGCAAACTTATACGGTCTGTGCCCTGAGAATGGAAAGGACAAATCAAACTCGGGTATACATATAAAGTATCGCATATTAAGTAAAATGAGTTTATCTTGTTGGGCAGACTGGATGGACCATAGGTCTTTATCTGCCGTCACTTACTATGTTACTATGTTCTCCAAGGAGGGGCTCTTTTGCAGACAAGATATCAAAATCTGCATAACACTGAGTGCCAAAATTCACAGTGGAGCCTTCAGAAGTCGGAGAGAGACAGGACTCCTCCCTCTACCAAACCCATGCTGAATTTGCTCATGCTGGATGGTCATGCTCCAAAACAGCCAGAGCTCATACAAAAGGTGCCCCTGTGGCAACTGTCACCAATGACATTATGGCCCCCTCTGGCTCTTGCTGTCATCATAGTAGCCAACTTTTCAAAATGATTGAGAGTGCTGAACAGAACTCAATATTCTCCCTCCAGCTGCCATCACCAAAAAAAGAAAAAGTTTTAGGTTGCACTCAAAGATATGAGGCTCCATTTCCTGAACTTTAGCTTGCACACCATTCCTGAGACATTACTATACCATCAAAGAATTGTCCCCTGCATGTTTTAAAATCCAAACCACACCTTAAGACATCTTTATACTATAAACAAACTTGAGCACAAACATACTCAGAACCTTACCATACCATAACAGCACTAACTCCCAGGTCACGAAGAGCTACAACCTCATATGTGAAAAGGCAGCACTATAAAAACTACACTGGGCCCTAAAACACCAATACATTACCTAGTGAAAAAAAAAAAAACAAAGCAAACAAGATCTCTAAGCAGAGGGTGAGGCTAAAGGCCCCTCACCAAAGCCAAACTAGCCACACAAAGCTAAAACCCACGAGCCAAGGTAAGTTACTTCAAGCAAAAGGTCCAAAAATTAATCCCTTAGAGCGCCAATTGACCAAGGACTCAACCACAGGCCACAGACTGCACCCAACAGAAATCACGCCTCAGACTAAGAATCTTGCTGCACCAGTCTGATCTGCACCATCTGCTGGACGTAGAGAAATATCCACTCATGCCAATTGACATCACTGGAAATCTTAGGTTCTCTGCCTCCGTTGCTTGTTGGATGCCATAACTCTTCAGTCTAGACTGGTTTAGTAGGATATGTGAGTTTGGCAGAAAATGCTGACTACTCCATGCAATGAGGCTGACCTACCCTCATGGAGCTCCCCTAATTTCTGTGAACATTTGTCATCTATATGCAGTACTCATTATGGGCGGGGTCACCACATATGACTCCACCCCTATTATAGCCACACCCACATTAGCCACACCCCTTATACCAGCCATGGCGCATATAAACAGACAACATAGAAAATATTATACTAGTATAGGAGAAAAAAATAACGTGATTTTTTTCATTATAAATAATCTCTGTAAGCTGTTACAGCTCCAGTATACCCAGTGCAAAATAAGACCGCAGATGTCAATTCTCAAATTGGACATATTTCAAACACTAAAATGAAAATAAAATGATTTTTTTCTACCTTTGTTGTCTGGTCACTGTTTTTCTATCCATATTGGTCCCAGTCTCTGATTCTGCTGCTCTCTATCTGTTCCCTTAACTCCGTTTCCAGGGCTTCCTTTCCATTTATTTCTTTACTAGTAAAAAAGGCCTGTTTCTGACACAAATGAAACGGGCGCTAGCAAGGTTTTCCTCGGAGTGTGTATGTTTGAGAGAGCGTATGTGAGAGTGACTATGTGTGAGAGAGAGAGTGAATGTGCGAGTTTGTGTCTGTGAGAGAGAGAGAGAGTGAGTCTGGGTGCGAGTGTGTCTGTGAGAGAGAGAGTGTGTGTGTGCAAGTGCGTATGTGAGACACAGTGTGAGAGAGAGAGAGTGTGTGTTTCACACAGATACAGTGTGTGCGAGAGAGAGAGAGTGTGTGTGTGAGACACAGACTCTCTGTGAGACTGAGTGTATGAGACCAAGAGAGTGTGTGAGTGACTGTGTGACACATAGAGAGTGAATGTGATACAGTGAGAGACAGTGTGTGAGAGAGAGAGAGAGAGAAAGACATTGACTGTGAGAGAGAGTGTGTGTGTGACAGAGATACCTCCGCCCCCCCTCTCTGGTGTCAGCCCCCCCCCCCCCCCCCCCGGTGTCTGAGCGTTACTGTGCAGGACGCTGAGCTCTGGCTGTGCTTCAAGGAATTGATCAAACCCTATTTAATAGAATGCACCTCCAACATTCTGAAGCCGAGAAACCTCGTGTGGTTGGTCACTTCTGCTTGGGACAAACCCGGAAGTACGTGATGTCAATTCAGGAGATGGATACAGAGAGCAGGAATGCCTCAGCCATGCAGTCAGCTTCAGAATGTTGGAGGTGCGTTTTATTATATAGGAATTTCCTCCTTTCTTCTTCATTTCTTGCCATACATCCATAAGTAAAAGCTGGGTCCTCCTCCATGGAATTGACTGGAGCAGGTATAACGTGGATCCAGCTTTTGCCTATTTTCTCTATCCATGTGCAGTTTTTCGCCTCTCTTCCCTTTCCCTCATCTCCATCCATGTGCACCTTCTTTTTTCTTTCCTCCCCTCCATCCATGTCCAGCATTTCTCCTCTCTTCCCTCCCCTGTAGCCATATAAAGCAATAATTCTCTCTCCCCTCTCCTCCATCCAAGTACAACAGTTCTCCTCTCTCCCCGCCAACCCCTCCATCCATCCATGTCCTGCAATTCTCCTCTATCTCCTGCTCTCCTCTCCATCCATTTCCAGCATTTCTCCTCTCTTCTCTGCTCTCCCATCCATGTGCATCTCCTTCCTCTCTTCCCTCCCCTCCATCCATGTCCAGCATGTCTCCTCTCTCCCCTGCCCTCCCCTCCCATGTCCAGCAATTCTCCTCTGTCCCCTGTCCTCCCCTGCCATCTATGTCCAGCGATTCTCCTCTCTCCCCCTCTCATCCATGTCCAACGATTCTCCTCTCTCCCCTGCCCTCTCCTTCCATCCATGTCCAGCGAATTTCTCTTCCCTGCCCTCCCCTCCATGTCCAGTATGTCTCCTCCTACTCCTGCCCTCCCCTCCCATCTATGTCCAGTGATTCCTCTCTGCCCCCTGTCCTCCCCTCCCATCCATGTTGAGCGATTCTTCTCTGCCCTCTGTCGTCCCGCCATCCATGTCCAGCGATTCTCCTCTCTCCCCTGCCCTCCCATCGACGTCCAGCAATTCTCTCTTCCCTGCCCTCCCCTCCTTGTCCAGCGATTCTCTTCTCTTCCCTGCCCTCCCCTCCCATCGATGTCCAGCGATTCTCCTTTCTCCCTTGCCCTCCCCTCTCCCATGTCCAGTGATTCTTCTTCCTCCAGCCCATCCTCCTTCTCCACTACCTCCACTGAGAAAGGCTGGCACCGTCGGAGCTTCCCTCTGCGAGTCCCGCCTATGCGGAAACAGGAAGTTGAAACAACGTAGGCGGGACTCGCAGAGGAAAGCTCCAATGCTGCCAGCCTCTCTCAATCACTGCACCGTTCGCACTGCCGAATCCGACGTAGTAGAAGTAGGGGAGTGAGAGGTAGGGAGCAGGACTCGCCGGGGGGGGGGGGGGGGGGGGGGGGGGGGGGGGGGAAGGTGCCAGTACGCTGTACTGGTGCATACCGGCACAAAAAAAGCACTGTCTATATGTTAATTCTGACCTGGCAGACAGTACTATCCCATTACTATTCTCTAACCCTTCACACTTTGGATTTGCATAAACTATTCCCACCACAACCCAACACGAGCGCAATGATCCGATAGAAATTCTGCCTTTAACCTTCCCAGTAGCAAAGCCCAACTTTATTGTCCTTTACATAACAAATCCTGAATGCAGACCTATTAGGCTTTGGTTTGCACTCCTGCTGTGACATAACATCAAGCAACTAACTCATATTAACTCCTATTTGTAACATAGTAACATAGTAGATGACGGCAAAAAAAGACCTGCACGGTCCATCCAGTCTGCCCAACAAGATAAACTCATATGTGCTACTTTTTGTGTATTCCTTACCTTGATTTGTATCTGCCATTTTCAGGGCACAGACTGTAGAAGTCTGACCAGTACTAGCCAAACCTCCAACCACCGGCTCTGCCACACAATCTCGGCTAAGCTTCTGAGGATCCATTCCTTCTGAACAGGAGTCCTTTATGTTTATCCCACGCATGTTTGAATGCCATTACCGTTTTCATCTCCACCACCTCCTGCGAGAGGGCATTCCAAGTATCCACCACTCTCTCCGTAAAAAAATACTTCCTGACATTTTTCTTGAGTCTGCCCCCCTTCAATCTCATTTCATGTCCTCTAGTTCTACCGCCTTCCCATCTACGGAAAAGGTTCGTTTGCGGATTAATACCTTTCAAATATTTGAATGTATCATATCACCCCTGTTTCTCCTTTCCTCCAGGGTATACATGTTCCGGTCAGCAAGTCTCTTCTCATACGTCTTGTAACGCAAATCCCATACCATTCTCATAGCTTTTCTTTGTACCGCTTGAATTCTTTTTACATCCTTAGCAAGATACGGCCTCCAAAACTGAACACAATACTCCAGGTGGAGTCTCACCAATGACTTATACAGGGGCATTAAAACCTCTTTTCTTCTGCTGGTCACACCTCTCTCTATACAGCCTAGCAACCTTCTAGCTACGGCCACCGCCTTGTCACACTGTTTTGTCGCCTTCAGATCCTCAGATACTATCACCCCAAGATCCCTCTCCTTGTCCGTCAGACTCTCACCGCCTAACACATACGTCTCCCGTGGGTTTCTACTCCCTAAGTGTGGGTAAGAGAGACCATAAGCAGGAAGAGAAAGGCACAGCAGCTCTGTGCCCACATGATAAGCCCCAAGAATCTACTGTGATCTCAACTATTGACTCTCCCTCTCTGTCCTCTCCCAACTGCTAATCTGCCTCTGAGGATTCCAAACTAAACCCCTGTGCTAAATTTGCATGAGATGTGGTGATGGGGATTGAAGGAATACCTCTGCCTGCCTCCCCCCCCCCCCCCCACCCACCCAACCTTATACTTCTTTCTCATGCACAATGGGACATATTCAATCTGCTTCCTCATATTTCAAAGAAAGAAATGTAGAACTATCACCCTCCATCATCACAAATCCACAAATAGTCTCTCTCCAGCAGCAAAGGGAAAACATTTCAAGTTTAGATGCCAAGAAATGTTACATCTCTAGAACACACTGATGAATGGTTGCCAATAGTAGTGAGGTTCCATTTCAATTGGCTGTAGTGCCTCAAGTGGAGAGAAGCATCAAAAGCAACATGATGGTTCAAGAGTTCACAGCCTGTGTCAATGTACATACACGTATCCAATAAGATGGATAATTACAGAAGAAATATAAAGCCTGCAGAGGAGATCAAACGTTAGGGATGACCAGGTAATCTGGATTCAAGGAAGGCAGCAAAAGAGTGCTTACTTTTGGAGCTGCAGACTTCCTCCGTTTGGCTCCCATTTTGTCATCACTTTCCGGGGTGGTTTCTTGACTGCTTTCCTGAGCCACTTCTTTCCCAACCGGACTGCTAACAGCTGGAGGGGTCTGAAAAGAAAAAAAATCCCAAGTAATACTTAACACATAATGTATTCCCTGTGTTATAAAATGGACATCTAATGAGAGACAGAACTCACTCTTCTTGATGTCAAGATTTTAGACGTCTGAAGGCCTTTTCTTAAAACCCTTGTGAAACTCTGTTCACACAGCATAGTGTGTTGCAAAACATACAAAAATATGGAGCAAAATCGATCACATCACCAAACATGCCACAGTGCTAAAAGACCTGACTGCTTTGTATTGGACTGAACAGGGGACAAGTTTCAAAAGAGGTTTTCATCAGCTAAAACTAGGTGTACGGATGCAGGGCAGGTCACACATGACCATGTCTAAATTCATATGATGGTGACAAAACAGTTTTACCAACTGGACGAGGGGAGCATACATCATGCTAACTTCTGCATCACCACACACAAAGCAGAATTTCTTTTCACCCCATAGGTCTCTCCAGATCTTACTCATAAGGGACAACATGTGCTCACCATGTGTTGTCACTTTCTACCACCCTCCATCTTTTCTGGGAAGAAAGCAGAAGAGTGGCAAGCATACATGGTGAGTTCATTTCTCGCTAATGAGTACATCCCCCGCTCTACTGAAGCCCTTACTCTCCAAAGCCACTCAGACACCCTCTCCCAGATGTAGTCCTCTTTTCTCCTCTAGTGACTCCCCCCACCATAGACCTTTCACTATGTCCCCCAATACTATTTTTTTCCTTACTCCCCTTATTCAACCCTTTAGCTCGATGTCTCTTCTCCCTCTTCTTTTCAGGCCCTGATGTCCCTTTTCCTCATCCCCAGAATCTAAGCCCAATGGGCACCAAAGGCGCGTTTGTCTCCTCCCTCTATCACAAAGTCACCAAGGAAAGACTTCTGCTGCCTGCTACTCCTTGGACTGTCCTGCTAGTCCAGAAAATGCATATTCATCGAGGGCCCATTTTTAAAACCCCAATTATGTATCTATAATTTTTATATATACATACACATAGACACACACTTACATACATCTGTCTACATGGGTAAAATGTACAGACATAGTTGAGAATCTTGAAATTCTGCAAGTAATACTCCCAGAAATCAGATGATGCATGAAGGCCATCAAATATATCCAAAAATAAAATCCCATTCAATTAAGGCAGTGGCATCAGATCTCTGTATTTTCCAGTGAGCATCAATATATGCCCAACTGACGATAAAGAGAATCCCCCTTGCATTAATTTTTCCATAAACACTGCATAGCTACTGTCCTGGAGATGGACCTCAAAATAGATTTCATCATACCAGGTTTCTTTTGTCATTCCCAGTCTCTTCCCAGGCGAGCTTTATCAGCCATTCTTTTTACAAAAATAAATAAATAATTTCTATGGACACAGAGAATCCTCCTATCCTCATTGCACAATGCTTCACTTTTTCCTGCCTGTGTCCATGGCAACATCACTTCCCACAGCGACAAATGTATATTGCAAAAATCATCCTCTCCTCCCCACTTCAGTGAGAGCCTGCCAAGTACCAGTTAATGAATCTGAATTGAATTCACAGTGCAAGGTCATCCACATTCACTCCTTCTAAAAACATTCATGAGAAAAGACAGATGTTATTCATCCTCTCTGTCCCCTCATCGAGTATGAATGACAAAAAGTCTAACTCACAATGCCTTCTGGATCCATAAGAATAATCAGACACCTTGTACATCTCCAGTGCAACCAGCGGCACCAGCAGACAGCACATGGATTCCCTTATTCCGCAGCCCCACACCCCACTCACCTGCTGACTGGAGAACTTGACTTTGGGATTGTTATCAATTTCCCATAGGCCCTCATTAAAACCCTTCCTCTTGTTAGGCTTCCCATATTTTTCTTTGTTTTCCAAATAAGGAAAGATGTCCTTTGGCCCCAGAAAAGCCCTGGAAGCAGAAGAGAAAATATGAAATAATTGAGAAATGAATTATCAAATGTGACTAGAAATTAAAACATTTGTGTAAGGAGAAAGACGTTCCAGACAGGAAACTACCCTGCCTACCAGCCTATCTTGAAAAATTAAGGGGCCCTTTTACTAAGGTGCACTGAAAAATGGCCTGCACTGAAAAATGGCCTGCGCTGGCATAGACGCGTATATTGAACGTGCGCAGGACCATTTTTCAGCACACCTGCAAAAAAGGCCCTTTCTTTTTGCCGAAAATGGACGTATGGCAAAATAAAAATCAACACAAATCCATTTTGGGTCTCAGACCTTACCGCCACCCATTGACAGCAGTAAGGTCTCATGCGTTAACCGGGCAATAATCGTCAGCGCAAGTACACTGCCGATTACAGCCCCGTTGGTGCCACACGGTAGAAAATAGAAATTATTTTCTGCCACACATTTTGGATGTGTGTAAGTTGATGCGTGTTGTATGCACGTAGGCGCTTTCAAGTCTTAGTAAAAGGGCCCCTAAATTTCGGTAATAGAGGAATTCTGCTGGGAGTACATCTGTGCTAGGACCTAGAGGACTGCATCATATACATTATAAATAATAAATCAATTTCTATGATTTTCAAGTTTTAGTCTGCTTACATTTTTTTCCTCTTTGGTGTGAAAGGAGAATGCCCATGATGAAGTGTGGCCCTTCCTAGGCAGGTCATGTCCTTTCCAAAAGAGAACTGCCATTAAGACCAAAGCTAAAAACACCTGCTAGGATTCCAATGAAGTTTCACTGTGAAATGAACGTATTTTCTCAATTTGAGAACACATGATACTTTGTCAAATCAAATAATACTTTTAATTTATGGCTGTAAGTGTAAAGCATAGCACAGGGTAAGACCTGTACCGTGCTGGGCATGAACCTGCCCTCTTTAAGTAGAAGCCATTCCCTTCCCTTTGTCTTTATGGGTTGGGTTTATACTCCGATGTCTTGTCTCACTCTGTCCTTGTTCAATGTTGGTGTTTTTGTGCCTTTCCTTGATTGGTTCTGCTGGGGTCAGCCTAGAGAACCGAGGGTTTATTTGTCCTGTATCTGTGCTGGCTCAATGCTGGATCATGTTCCTGTTTCCTGGAGTGTGTCTTGTCTTGTTTCTTATTCCATTGGGATTCTGATAGAGTAAGTGATATCTTAAATTGGCCCTTAGCCCCAAGGCTAGTCATAAATAAAATTTGCCTTACCTCGGTGGGTTTGAACTCTGCCCCCTCTAATAATTCATTCAGATCAAGAAAAACATCAGTTTGGATTTCAGATATTTCAACTTGACTCTCATGTGACTCAGGAATTCCGCAAGGCTCAGCCATGTCTGCACTGTTATTTAATATTTATGACTCCAATACGTAAAGGGAAAGGGAAGGGAAAGGGAAATGGGACTTGATATACCGCCTTTCTGAGGTTTTTGCAACTACATTCAAAGCGGTTTACATATATTCAGGTACTTATTTTGTACCAGGGGCAATGGACTGCAGACAAAGCAGAGTGCACCAACAAATTGAAGAGAAAAGCATTTATTATTCAAGGTGCCCGACGTGGAAAAAGGTTGTGTCAGGGGCTAACTACTGGGACTCAGAAAGCTCTTTTGGTTAGCACTATAGCCAAATCATCAACAAAATTCTCTCTTCAGAGCACTATTTTGCAGCTCAGCATTCATTTTGATGACATCAGCTTGATTCTTTTGACTGACTGTAGTGATCCATCACTAGACTACTGTGATCGCGTCCATATTGCTGTTGAAGTTTAGGAAAATTGATAACCTGAAAATTAGAAAATCTTATTTTCCAGACATTCAATACTCCTTTTCATAAGGGAATTTTCTTTAATTAGAGATGCATTCACCTCTTGAACAGATTTAAACTGTAAAGTATGTTCTTCTAAAGACAGAGCTTTTCTTCATCTGAGTTTGAAGAGTATTAATAGAGGAATCGCTGGACTGAACATTCAAAGTTAAAGTAGCAAACTGCACAGAAAGCACTTTAGCTAAGTCAGCAACAGCCGTCCAAACTGCTTCCAGAGTGAAAACTGGCAGTCTTTGAAGAATGATCTCTGGAACTGTTGCCCACGATGGTGAACTCTGGCTCACAGCGGGTGCTGCCTCCACTTCCAGTTTGCCAGCTGCTCCTCCTGCCGCTACTGCTGGCTGTTGACCCAGAAAGAGAAGACGCTTCCTCTTTAGATGCCGAGCTTTTTCCTCATGGCTCAAAAACTTCCAGTGACCTCCGCTGAACATCTGGGAGTACCAGGTAAAAACAGCTATGGCCTGGTGGGGGGGGGGGGGGGGGGTATAAATTGTAAGTCGGCAAGATTCCTGGCAGCAGGGTCCAAACTGTTGAAGAGTTTTCATCCTCACGATTGAGGTAAACATTCACAGGATCAGTAAAAGCTGGAGAAGAACAGGGCTGAGATGTAGAGGGATATATCTTTTGTCTTTCTTCTTCACCATAGCAAATGGCTGTGAGAGCTAAAAGCTAAGCTACAGGTGCCATCTTGGTTCCTCCCCCTTCTTTTGTTAATGTTCTTATTCACTTTGTATATGGTGAATTAATGTTGAAAAAATAAATAAAAAGTAAAATAGAAAAAAAAAATCACATATCAACTGTATATGTGAGACACTAAGGAACTGTTTGGTGTTGGTTCTCGAGGAAAGCTGTTAAAATAGGGTACCTTGTTGAATATATCAACGCTGAATCTATGAATGCAGAATTTATAAATGCTGCAGCTTCATTAGATGTTAATTTGTTACAAATAAGATTATTCATTATATTTGATTATTAATGAAAAAAGATCCGCAAACGTTTCCTTATCTGACTTCAGTAACAGTGATGTATGAAGTCTTATAGGGATTGAGTGTTGCTTTGTTTTCACACGGAAAAAAAGGCTTGACTGATTGTACACTCATTCTCATGCTGATTCACCTTTTGAGGAGACATATGATGGAGATGTGAGCATTCAATGAACTGCCACAAATTAAGGGCTCCTTCATTTCTTATAGCTCACTAGAACCAAAATTTCTTTTCTCAGGTCCCCTCCTTTTCCCCCTTCACTATCATCATTAATACTATTCAGAAGTGCTGTTACTGATCTCTTCACCGCAGAGCCTGCATTTACAGACTGCAAGGGAAAGGTACTATGGCTCAACATACCTAGTGATTAGATTTAGGGGCTATCATTGTAGGCTACAACAGTGCCCCCAGCCAAGAACTGCAATGACCAGACTAGGGACTGGTTTTGAAATGGGGGGCAATTCCTGGATAACTGTGAATTAAGGCTCTTGGCACCAGGATCCCAGGTAAATTAATGGAATTGCTGCTAAGACAGAAGATAGCGCAGTCTATAGAAAAAAAAGGATCCTGGGGCAGTATGATTACACAAGAAATGACTTTTTCAGATAGATAAACGATCAAATTTCTTTGACTGGGTGACCAGAGAGTTGGACAAGAGAGAAATACTAGATGTAGTAGTAATTGCACTTCAGCAAGGCTTTTGACACTGTTCCATATAAGTGTCTTAAATATAAACAGAACGCTTTTGGTATAAGCTCAAGAGTGACTGAGAATGAAATTGGTTGAGGAGGAAGCGAGAGAGGGTAGTGGTATATGATGTTCACTCTGTAGAAAGGGGTGTTACATACATATCAGGCCTCTTTTGTTCAAGATTTTCATAAGTAATATTGCAAAAGAGCTCAAAGCAACATGGCAAAAAACCTGGAAGGGTGGAAAATATGAGGAGGGATTTAATGACACCCGAGGAATAGTTTAAGGTACAGGTGGGCAAACTTTTTTTTTTTAAACAAACAGCCAAAGGAGGAGTGGCCTAGTGGTTAGGGTGGTGGACTTTGGTCCTGGGGAACTGAAGAACTGAGTTCGATTCCCACTTCAGGCACAGGCAGCTCCTTGTGACTCTAGGCAAGTCACTTAACCCTCCACTGCCCCATGTAAGCCGCATTGAGCCTGCCATGAGTGGGAAAGCGCGAGGTACAAATGTAACAAAACAAACAAAAAATTAGTGACTCCTGTCTGAAAAAGAGGGGGAGGTGTAAGAAGTCCACCTCCCACTTTCCTCCTCCTCTGTTTCATGCCCGCTCCCTCCTAACTTTATTTACTTTCTATTCATTTCATTGTCTGTGCATTACTTTTTCTTTCCTGTCCACTCTCTGTTGATTACTTACTTTCTCTGTCTAGCCTCTTGTCTCTTCTTTTTGATTATAAACCACTATGATGTATTTGCAGTGCTATAAGAACAGCCATACTAGCTCAGACCAATGGTTCCTCTAACCCAGGATTTTGTTTCCAACAGTGGCCAATTCAGATCACAAGAACCTAACAGAATCCCAAATAGCAGGAAGATTCATGCTACTGATCCCAGGGACAAGCAGTGGCTTTCCTCACGTCTACCTCAATAGCAGACTATGCATTTTTCCTCCGGGAACTTGTCCAAACCTTTTTTTAAACTCAGATCCCCTAACCGCTGATACCATAGAGTAAAAAAAAATTTTTGATTTATGTTTACACCAATTCTACAACACTCAATTTTGTAGATCTCTATATCATCCTTCAGCTGTCTCTTTTTCAAGCTGAAAAGCCCTAACCTCTTAAGCCTTTCCTCATATAAGAAGAGTTCCAGCCCCTTAATCATTTTAGTCGCCCTTCTTTGAACCTTTTCTAATTCCACTGTATCTTTTTTGGGATACGATGACTAGAACAGCATGCAATACTCAAGGTGAGGTTGCACCGTGAAGCGATAAAGAGGCATTATAATATTCTTTGTCTTATTTTCTATCCCTTTCCTAATAATTCCTAGCATCTCGTTTGCTTTTTTTGGCCGTTGCCACACACTAGGCAGAAGATTTCAGCATATTGTCCGTGAAGAAACTTAGATCTTATTCTTGGGTGCTGACTCCTAAGGTGGACCCTTATGATTTGGATTACTCTTCCCAATGTGCATCATTTTGCATTTGTCTACATTAAATTTCATCTGCCATTTGGATGCCCAGTTTTCCAACTTCCTAAAGTCTTCGTGCAATGTTTCACAATTCACATGCATTTTAAAAACTTTGAATAGTTTTGTATCGTTTGCAAATGTAATCACCTCACTCGATGTTCCAATTTCTAGATCATGTATATACATCGTAACATAGAGGCATATTTTCAAAGCACTTAGCCTTCCAAAGTTCCATAGGTTTCTATGGAACTTTGGAAGGCTAAGTGCTTTGAAAATATGCCTCATAGTAGATGACGGCAGAAAAAGACCTGCACGGTCCATCCAGTCTGCCCAACAAGATAAACTCACATGTGCCATTTTTTGTGTATACCTTCCTTGATTTGTACCTGTCTTTTTCAGGCCACAGACCGTATAAGTCTGCCCAGCACTATCCCCGCCCCGCCTCCCACCACCGGCTCTGGCACAGACCGTATGTCTGCCCAGCACTATTCCCGCCTCCCAACCACCAGCCCCGCCTCCCACCACCAGCTCTGGCACAGATCGTATAAGTCTGCCTAGCACTATCCCCACCTCCCAACCACCAGCCCTGCCTCCCACCACCAGCTAAGCTTCTGGGGATCCCTTACGTCTGAGCAGGATTCCTTTTTGTTTATCCCACGCATGTTTGAATTTCGTTACCGTTTTCCTCTCCACTACCTCCCACGGGAGGGCATTCCAAGCATCCACCACTCTCTCCATGAAAAAATACTTCCTGACATTTTTCTTGAGTCTGCCCCCCTTCAATCTCATTTCATGTCCTCTAGTTCTACCGCCTTCCCATCTCCGGAAAAGGTTCGTTTGCGGATTAATACCTTTCAAATATTTGAACATCTGTACCATATCACCCCTGTTTCTCCTTTCCTCCAGGGTATACATGTTCAGGTCAACAAGTCTCTCCTCATACGTATATAAATATGTTAAATAGACCAATCCCAGTACAGATCCCCTTCAGTACTCCACTATTCACTCTCCTTCACTGAGAGAATTGTCCATTTAATCCTACCCTCTGTTCTATCCATCAATCTATTCCTAACCCACAAACAGAACATTGCCTCCTAACCCATGGGTTTTTAATTTTCTCAGGAGTCTCTCATGAGGGACTTTGTCAAATGCTTTCTGAAAATCTAGATACATTACATCAAACGGCTCACCTTTATTCACATGCTTATTCATGTATTGAAAGAAATGAAACAGATTGGTGATGCTAGACTTTCCTTGGCTGAACCCATGTTGACTCTGTCCCATTTAACCATGTTTGTCTATGTGTTCAGTGATTTTATTCCTTACAATAGTTTCCACTATTTTGCCTGGCACTTTCTGACTTACTGGTCTGTAACTTCTTGAATCAACCCTAGATCCCTTATTAAAAATAGGCATCACACTGCCCAACCCTCCAATCTTCAGGTATTACCGACCATTTTAATGACAGGTTACAGATCAGTAACAACATTTATATTTGAGTTCTTCCAGTACCCTGGGGTGCATAACATCTGGTGCAGGTGATTTATTATTCTTTAATTTGTCAGTTTGGCTCAGTACATCTTCCAGGTTCACAGAGATTTATTTTAGCTGCTCTGCATTGTCACCCTTGAAAACCATCTCTGGTACAGGTAAATCTCTTATATCTTCTTCAGTACAGACCGACTCAGAGAGTTCATTCAGCCTCTCTGCTATGGCCCTGTCCTCCCTGAGTGCCCCCTTTCCTCCTGGATGATATATCGGTCCCATGGATTCCCTCATAGGCTTTCTGCTTCTGATATAACTGAAAAAGTTATTACGTGAGTTTTTGCCACCAAGGCAAGTTTCTCTTCATATTCTCTTTTGGACTTCTTTATCAATGTTTTGCATCTAACTTCCCAGTGCTTATGTTGCTTTTTATTTTCTTCATTCAGATCTTTTTCCATATTCTGAAAGATGTTCTTTTGGCTCTAACAGCCTCTTTCACTTCTCCCTTTAACCATGCTGGCTGTCATTTGAACTTTTTTTTATCTTTATTACTACATGGAATACATCAGGTCTGGGCTTCCAAAATGGTATTTTTAAAAGACTTCCATAACTGATTTTAAACTGCTAACCTTTCAGCTTTTTTTTAAACCATTTTTTTATATCTGTTTATTGAATTTCAAAAATGAACAACTGGCTACAAGCCAACACTAGGCATATTACATCAGAATAGAAACATCAAATCGCTCGATTGTTGTTTACATCTTGTATTTTTCTCCTTTCCTCCCCCCCCCCCCCTTCCCTTTATCCCACCTCCCTCCCACCTCAGATATATGTTATCCTGCCTCCTTACAATCCTTTCCACTTTTCATAGTATTCCCATATTTTTTGAAACTTTTGCATCTGCCCCTTTCGCAAAGCTGTCAATTTCGACATTTGGTACAGGTAATGTAGTCTACTCTCCACCACCTGCATAGTGGGGGTCTCCTTCTGTTTCCATGCCCTTGCCAGCGCCAATTTTGCTGCGCCAAAAACATGGATGACCAACTTATGACTGTGTATGGGGCTCATTCGAGGCCGCATATGTAGTAAACAGTTTTCAGCCCGTCTTGGATAGGTGATCTCAGTCATGTCCCTCACCCTGCCCAGAACCTCCGTCCAATACACTTGTACCTTTGGGCACTCCCACCAAATATTCCAGAATGTTCCTCTCCCTCCACATTCCCTCCAACAATCTACTGATAATTGCGGGCAAAACTTCTGTAGACGAACCGGGGTATAATACCACCAGTAGAAGATCTTATAACCATTTTCAACTAGTGACTGGGCGATGGAGGGCTTCAATAAGTGCCTATGGCTGCTAGCCCACCAGTCTTCTACATATTTGGTCTGTAACTCCGTCTCCCACTTTCCGGTATAAAAATCCTGTGGGGAGGAGAGCAGTAACAGTGCTCTATATAGCTGAGTTATGCCACCTCTGCCCCCTCCCTGTCCCACAGCTCTTTCCAATTGAGTTTCGGCCAACTTTTTAAACCATTTTCCTCATTTTATCATAGCTGCCCTTTTGAAAATTAAAAGCTGCTACAGTATATTTCCTTAGCAACTGCACTCCAGTTATTAAGTCAAATTTGATCATGTTATGATCACTGTTTCCCAGCGAGCCTAACACTGTTACCTCATGTATTAAGTCTTCCATTCCACTAAGGACTATCTAAAATAGCTCCCCTTCTTGTCGGTTCCTGAACAAGTTGCTCCAAGAAGCAATCAGTTATTACGTCTAGGAATTTTACCTCTCTAGCATTCCCTGATGTGGCATTTAACCAGACAATATCAGGGTAACTGAAATCACCCATTATTATACTGTTGCCAAATTTGTCAGCTTTTCTAATTTCATCATCTGTCTGATCGTTCACGCCTGGCAGACAGTAGTATAGCCCTATGCTATGTACTTTTCCTTCACACATGGAATTTCTATCCATAAAGATTCCACATTGCTGTTTCATACAGAATTTTTATTTTGACTCAATTCCCTCTAACATACAGCACAACCTCTCCACTCCAATTTGATCACTGCGATATAATTTGTACCCTGGTTAACACAGTGTCCCCACTGAGTGCCCTCCTTCCACCAGGTCTCTGAGATACCAATTATATCTACCTCTTCATTTAGTGCTATGAACTCTTTTTTTTTTTTTTAGGCTTCTAGCATTTGTATATAGACACTTCAAAATATATATATTTTTTGACATATAATTTTATTTTTTTATTTGTTACATTTGTATCCTACATTTTCCCACCTATTTGCAGGCTCAATGTGGCTTACATAGTATCGTAAAGGCGACCGCCAATTCCTGTATGAATAAATACAGAGTGATATAGTGGTAGAATAAAGTTCATGTGTGACAGACGCATTAGGGAATCGTAAAGGGGAAGAGTTAATTTATGTCCAGTACTAGCTTTGGTTTCGTTGTGTTGCAGTTGTTCAAGCATTTAAGTTGGGTTGGTGGGGCATGCCTTTCAGGTTGGTTTTTAGTAATTTCCGGAAGTTTAGGTGGTCATAAGTTGTGTTCACGGCGTTAGGTAATGCGTTCCATAGTTGTGTGCTTATGTAGGAGAAGCTGGATACATAAGTTGATTTGTATTTGAGTCCTTTGCAGCTTGGGTAGTGGAGATTTAGGTTTGATCGTATTGAACCTGTTGTGTTTCTAGGTGGTAGGTCTATGAGGTCTGTCATGTATCCTGGGGCTGCGCCGTAGATAATTTTATGAACCTGCTTAGAAGTTGACAGGGATAATTTGAAACCTTTGCTCTGTTCTACTCTTAAACACTCCTGGCTTTCTCTCACCTTCTTTGAAACTTCTCTATTGGGATTCCCTAAATGTTGTATTGTAACAGTATATTCCAAGGATACCTCACTCCAAACCATGAACTCCTGAGCGACTGTCAGATCCCTCTCCCCCCCCCCCCCCCCCCCCCCCCACAATTCTAATTTAAAAGCTACTCTATCTCCTTTTTAAATGTTAGTGCCAGCAGAGCCTGGTTCCATCCCAGTTAAGGAATGGAGCCTACTCCAAAAGGATGAATTCCCTTCCCCAGAATGTTGCCAGTTTCTAATAAATCTAAATCCCTCCTCTATGTACTATTGTCTCATCCATGCATTGAGACTACGAAGCTCTGCCTGCCTCTAGGATCCTATGCATCTAATGGGGGCACTTCTTTCTACCCAAGAGCCTAAATTTGGCTTCCAGAACATTCCTTCCACACTTTCCTATGTCGTTGGAAAAGAAGAAAAGGATAGTGATGTAGTAGTGTCCACTTGGCCAGGATAAACAGACAGATACAGAAATGTTGTCTGAAATTAGGGAGGCTAACAAACCGGGAAACACAATAATAATGGATGATTTTGATTACCCCAATATTGGCTGGGTAAATGTAACAACAAAAACAGAGAGGGTCCAAACGTACACAGAGCAAAGTAATACACAAAAAAAAAAAAAGCACAAAAGAGCCACAGAACTGGAACAATGATATAATCTTTAACAGACTGGACCCGACATGGGCTATGTTTTGGCACACAACAGAAATAAAACATACAAAATAAGATATAAAAAATGAACAAGTTTACATACTGCTTAATATATAGATTAAAGTACATATATAATGTCAATGGTTACAACCATGCACATAGATATTGTGAACAGTCATAAATATCTGTATGTGTTCATGCAAAACGTGTAACAAATGTGATAACAATAATACATTATGGTATCCAATAAGCATTGTATAAGAACAGTGGGTAATTTAATGTTAAGGAACTTTGTGTGTGTAGTGAACTGTTAAATAATGAGTGCTAGCGTGTTTACAGATGAAGTGATAAAATGATCTTCATTCACTGTGAAAATACATGCGTATATGTGAAAGCCATGGATTCATGGTAAGAAAAGCATGATGAACATGCCTCACTGAATTATTTCAAGGCTGCATTTATTTGATTGAGCGCCTAAAGACAAGCCATCAAAGCGATTTACATACACAAAAGAAAAGAAATACATATCTATAGGAAAGGACAAATAGCAAATTGCTGAATTCCAACAGAGCCCCAAGGAAGAAAGTAGTCTATGTGCAGTATAGCCAAGTTCATGTATTAAAAACTATACAAAAAAAAGCACCTTCAATTTAGTTTTAAACACTGGAAGAGAGCTCTCTAAGCACACTGATTGCGGGAGGGAATTCCACAATGTCGGAGCAGCTACACTGAACATGGATTTCTGGACAGTAACTAATGGTACCTCCCTGACTGAGGGAACAGTCAAAAAATGTTGCTGACTGGAAAGCAAAGTCCGAGATGGAACATATGGCAAAAGATGTGAAGACAAAAATAAAGGTGACACTGAAAGCAGGATCTTAAAAATCAGTAACACAATCTTATATGAAATACAATGTTCCATTTTCAAAAATGGTGTTATATAATCAAACTTCTTAGTGTTTAAAAGTAGTTTGACCAGACCACTAAATTTTCAATGGTTCACAGCCGCTTGATCTCCCTCTGGTCAACACCCTTCAAGAGTACATTGCAATAATCCAAGTGGGTGACAAAAGGCATGTTAGAGAACAAGCCGAACTGATCTTATTTGCCTTAGGTGAAAAAAACAACACCACACTACTAATGACGCGTGTGGTCTGAAAGAAAGATTAGAATCTAAAATGACACCTAGTACGTTAACACTATTATTGACTTGCAGAATGTTTGTTCCCAAGTTAAGGACTGGTCATATGGGGCATGATTGACCTCTAGAGAATACCTGAAAGCGTCTTTTCCACATTAAGTAACAATTTGTGAGTTTTAAGCAAGGCCTCAATCTGCAACAGTTTAGCTGCGATACAAGTCAAAGAAGAGGAATCTACCATCACTGGAGAAGCAAGGATTTGGACACCAACATAAATATAAGATGTCAACCCCAAGGATTGAATTAAAGAAGCCAGTGGGGAAAGGTAGATATTAAACAACATGGGCACTAAGAGAGATTCCTGAAGGACTCCACAAGGAAATTCAAAAGAAGTTAAGACTTAGTTTGCCAGGTAACACAATATGTCCTACCAAAAAAGTAGGATAGAAACCATTGAAGTATGTACTCAGTAATCCAATGTCCATAAGATGGACTACAAATCTGTCCTAAGATGTGAACGGAAGCCCATTTAGTTAGGATATAAAATTGCATGTGATTCCACATACACAATTGGGGAGGGGGGTGTAAAGAGGGGAGATGAATTTAATATACTGAACATAGCAGTTAGAGCATTGTTCCTTTCAAGTTTCTACACTGCAGAAGCAGAAACTGCTTTTCCTACAGAAATGCATTAGGCTGTTCTAATTTGACTCATTTTTAAACTCAGTTTGTCTTTTCACCAGTTTTGCTGCCAATACCTAGTCCATTAACATTTATGGAGCATTATTTTGCTCCTACACAGGCAGAATTTCTCAATCCCTTATGCATAAAATTTCTTTCTAACATCCATTGAATAGAAAGGAATAACAATGGGGGCTGGTTTTGGCTCATAGTTTGTAGTTCGCCCAAACACTGTCTAGAGACTTGTAGCTAAAATTTAATGTTAAAAAATGTAGTCCCTTTTCTTAACTGTCAAAACCTTTCTAATAATGTGGTCAGATGAACAAGAGAAAGCTCTTGATATAGAATTTAATCTTACTGAATTTCTTGAATCATCTCAGGATATCACTACTACAAACAGGGCTTAATTTGTGCTGGAATGGGGCGCCCACCCACCGACTCTCCCCTTCCTTTCTTCTCCCCAGTCAACAATCCAGAATCTCCCCATGTCTCTCAAACACCCTCCCCCTTGGGGTGCACCTTTTAAACATTTTTGCTTGTAGAGGCTGCCGGCAGCAAGCAGCACTTCATAACCGCTGCTCGCACTGTCCCCACATACATAGGAAGCATCAGAGAAGGCTGTGCGAAGGGCGAAAGCAGCATATATGAAGTGCTACTCGCTGTTGGCATCCTCTACAAGCAAAACACTTTTAAAAGGTACACTGGGAGGGGGGTTTAGAGGGCAGCTGACGAGGGAATCACTGACTGTGTAGGAGACAGGAAAAACAAATGCTGGAGCACTACTAAGGGGGAGGGAGAGAAAGAGAAATGCTGGAGCACTAGGGGAGGGGGGAGAAAGAAAGAGAAATACTGGAGCACTGGGAGGGGAGGAGAGAAATGCTAGATGCTAGATCACTGAGGAGGGAAGAAGGAGAAATGATGAACAGGGAGGAGAGGGCAAAATGAAAGACAAAGGGATGCAAGAGACAGTGATATTCTGGATGTAAAGTGGGAATGAGTGGGGAGATGATGATTAGGGGGGAGGAAAAGAAAGGGACAGACAGGAGATGCTGACAATGGGGAGAGAGAGGGGGGGAGAAGCCGCACACTACTTCAGATAAGGGACAAAGATGCTAGGCTACTAATGGGGGGGTGATAGAAAGGGAAGATATTTGAATACTAGAGGGCGGAAATGGGAGGGGACACGTTGGGATATAAAGGTGAGGGTGAAGAGGAGAAAGAGAGGAGATGCTCAGCCTTCATAGCTGGAGGGAGGAGAGATGCTGAACATGATGGAACCATGTGGGAGAAGCCATGGGAGGCTGTCAAGGAGATGAGTGAGAGGAGGATGGTGAGTACAGAGGGTGAAAATGTGGTAATGGTAAGTGGGTGATAGAAGGGAATAGGAAACTGGGGAAGGAGCGAGAGCAGAAATGGGAGAGCTAGGGACTGAGAATAGAAGATGGAAAGTAAAAAGGAGGTAGAGAACTGGAGGGTGAGAGAACGTGAATATTTGAATGGAGGAAGGAAAGAAAAGGAGGAAAGAACTAAAAGGGGAAAACCTATATGTCAGAGATAGATGTGAGGAAACAGAAGGCAAGAGAAGCAAGGAGAAAGAACAAATGGACAGTAGCCACTGGAAAAGGAGTTAGCAGAAGACGGACAGGAAAGCAGAAGAGAGAAACTCACTGGCACCAATATAATTGGAAAAATAAAAATGCCTAGATAACAAAGGCAGAAAAAAGTGTTATTCTGAATTTATGAAGTGTAATATGTTAGTTCTGGGAAATTTGCATAGCAGATGTCCTCGTATTTGTTCAGTACAAGAGGAAATCAGTTTGGTTTTCTCCCCCTACGTTTGTGATAAATGCCAATTTTGACTTCTGGGGGTTACCAGTTCAGTTTTTGTTTACACATTTCTACTTCTAAGTTGTGATCTGTATTTGGTGAGGGATCATAGGCAACAACATTTCAAAATGATTGGGCATGCCAAACACAATACAAATACCCACCCCCCCTCCCTGGACAAAGTGAATAGCTTGCTCAATACTGGGGGCATAGAGCTGGCTCTTATGTGGCTGTGACCAAGGTGCAGTATTCTGTTTGAATGTAGCTTTACCAGTAGTAGGTGTACTTGTGCTGTAGAGCCCAGTGTAATATTTGTAGTGCTGCCTATATAGGTAGGATTCTTGCTGTTTTAATCTTAGGAATTAGTGCTACTGTTGTATGACAGGTTTGCTACATTTATGCCGAATTGGGATTTTTTTCCGATTTTGTATTTCACAGTGTGCCTGATAATGGAGAGATTTGTTGCTATTGCTCAGATGAACATGAGAATTACAATATTTTTTTGTACGGTAACTTCCAAGGAGACATGTCCTACCCGTAGTTTGGGGAAGGGGGTGGAAAGAGGTTGGATTCTTGTGGATGCAGAGCATGTTTACATTTAACTCATAAGAACTGCTAGACTGTCAGACCAAATGTCCTTGAACTATTTATGTTTACAGAATTAACAATATCTTTTACTGTTTTCATTTTTCAAGTATGCAGATATAAAATCAGTTAATGTTAAATTACACAATTTTTGCCCTTGATTATACGTTTACGTATTCGAAGAGATAAGAGTGGTCACATTTATAAATGACATAACATTTTATAATGCTGTGCAGTTTTCCTACATCCCCATCAACTATTCTTTCATACCACCAGGCTGCCAAAAATTTCTGTGGAGAGCACTCTGGCATCAAATGTGTAAATATTGAGAAAAACACTTCTTAGCCCACAACTTAATGACCTAAGAAAAACACTTCTTAGTCCATAATGTTGCAAAACTGTACTACTGTTGGTAATATTCTTTAATTCTTTTTTAAATTAAATACCTACGTTTTCCAAGTATATGTGCATACCAGCTTCCTTTCTAGCCACAAATGAAGAAGTGTGCGTGTAGGAGTAAGTTCACTTCTGGTCCTAGCCCTGCCCCAAGTTCTTTTTTATTGCCAACAAATTAAGCCCCGACTACAAGTGCTCCTAGCTTCTCATGCTTGCAACAAAAGCGGTATAGAAAATGTAATAAACGATAAACAAGATCATTGTTATGGAGGCTTATTTTTAAAATGAAAGATTTACAATTCTGAGGTCAGAAGTTTCAAAGGTTTCCTAATCTGGCTCATTCCGTTCAGGCAAAAAGAAGCCGGGTAGGAATGTCCTTCCACAGCGGTCAAGCAATCAACAAACAGGGTAGAAGGATGTTCCAAAGAAAGAACACACGTCAGATGTCTTCCAGAAGGTTTATTCTTCTTAACATGTGTCACTTGGACCCGACACGGTCCGTGTTTTGGCTATAAGCCTTCTTCAGGGGTCACAGCTCAGAATATGTGACCATGGGGAACTTGAAAAAAAAAAACTGCTGATTGGAGTCAAAGAAACAATCTTGAGATTACACACATCTGGATTTTCTCAGTAGGAGCAGACAAACTCAACTCAGTTCCTTGGATTTGGCCATTCAGCCTCTCTGGGTATGCCTTTCCTTTATGTCATGTTTGCTAGTAACTGGAAAACACCTCAACATATATAGTTTCCCACAATTATTGCACTGCATCATATATATTAGGCTCAAGAAGAAGTATAAATGTGAGTCTTTCATGCTGAATATATTCCTATGTGGGTAACAATAGGATCCTGTGATATCACTCCGTACACTGTGCCAGTACATACCCTGCAAAACTCTGTAGAATTTTCTTTAATTAAATCCAAAAAAGAAGAACAGGATCCTCACAAAAAGGACAGTACGGTACACAGTGCGGATAATCAGAGTTAGATGAACCAGGGTGGTGTATTGATGAGTACACAAGCATTACAGATCCATCACAAAATATAAATTTCTTCAACTGTACATCCACTGAATGAACAGCAAGCTCAATCATGCATAAAAGGAAAAATAATACTTGACATGGCTGTGTTTTGGTGTCGGTGCCTGCGTCAGGAATCACACAATTCAATTAAATGCATGGATGTTATAAATTTCCTCTATTTTGAAGTGATCTTAGTCAGCAGAGATAAAATCCTGTAATATTTGAAAAACTAAACGAGCAGCTTTGAACCCGAGTCTTTCTGCTATGGGAAGCCAGTGCAGTTTGTTAAGATGAGGTGAATACTAGTATAGTCTAGCAGCTGTGTTCTATATGATTTGCAGTTTTTTTTTCTCATATTCACACTGAATACCAAGAAATAGAACGTTACAGTAATCCAAGTGTTGTAGGACTAATATTTGGACTAGTAGTGCGAAGGCTTTTTGGTCGAAGAATAATCTGACTAGATGCAGCTGTCTCACTTTGAAGCATTTTCTTCCACAGCTGGTTAATATGGGAAGAGAAGGCAAGTGAAGAATCAAGCAAGATCCTAATTTGATTACTGTAAAATTCTATTTCTTGGTATTAAGTGTCAATATCAGAAAAAACTGCAAATCATACAGAATACAGCTACTAGACTAATATGCACTGGCTTCCCATAGCAGACAGACTCAGGTTAAAAGCTGCTTGTTTAGTTTTTCAAATCTTACAGGGTTTCAACTCTGAACTGATGACTAACCAGCTTATTTTCGAAAGAGAAAGACGCCCATATTTCGACCCAAATCGGGAGATGGGCGTCTTTCTCCCTTGGGCGCCCAAATCGGTATAATCAAAAGCCGATTTTGGGCGTCTTCAACTGCAATCTGTCGCGGAAACGTGCAAAGTTGACGGGGGCCTGTCGGAGGCGTGGTGAAGGCGGGACTGGGGCGTGTTTATCGACCAAGGTAAGATGGGCGCCCTCAGCCGATAATGGAAAAAAGAAAGGCGTTTTTAGCACAAATTTAGGTCACTTTTTTTGGACCCTTTTTTTTCATGAACAAGTTCCAAAAAAGTGCCTTAAATGACTACATGACCACCGGAGGGAATCGGGGATGACCATCCCTGACTCCCCCAGTGGTCACTAACTCCCTCCGACCAAAAAAAAACAACTTTAACAACTTTTTTTTCCAGCCTGTATGCCAGCCTCAGATGCCATACCCAGCTCCATCACAGCAGTATGCAGGTCCCTGGAGTAGTTGTTAGTGGGTGCAGTGGACTTCAGCCAGGTGGACCCAGGCCCATCCCCCCCCTACCTGTTACACTTGTGCTGGTAAATGGGAGCGCTCCAAACCACCCCCAAAACCCACTGTACCCACATCTAGGTGCCCCCCTTCAGCTATAAGTGCTATGATAATGGTGTAGAGTTGTGGGCAGTGGGTTTTGGGGGGGATTTGGGGGGAATTTTCCTTTTTTTTTTTTTTTTTTAAATTGTTACAAGTGCCCCCTAGGTGCCCGGTTGGTGTCCTGGCATGTGAGGGGGACCAGTGCACTACGATTCCTGGCCCCTCCCACAACCAAATGCCTTGGATGTGTTCGTTTTTGAGCTGGGCGCCTTCGGTTTCCATTATCACTGAAAAACGAAACCGCCCAGCTCAAATCCGCACAAATCCGGTGCATTTGCCCGGCACAAACCGTATTATCAAAAAAAAAAGATGGATGCCCATCTTTTTCGAAAATACGGTCTGTCCCGCCCCTTCATGTACCCGTTCTTGGAGATAGACGCCCATGGAGATGGGCGTTCGATTATGCCCCTCCACGCGTACTTCGCTATGTTTGGTCCAGTCTAACAGACTGAAAGAACAACTGATGTTAGCGTCACTGTTTCAAAAAGTGAATTGGAAATCAGAGGATTTTCAGTTCTCTATTCCCTGTACTTGGGAGTTAAAATATGGAACTCTCTAGCTATTGCCATCAGAACAGAAAACAGCTACCTTAGCTTCAGAAAGAGGCTAAAAGCCTTTCTGTGCCCAAAGACTGCTTCATAACAATCCACTGACTTCCATCTCCTAGTATCATCAATTATCCTTTGAACCCTGGAAACGGGATATTAGCGGTATACAAGAATTGATTTAATTTAATTTCACTGAAGCTTATGCATTATAATATCCATGCATTTGATTGGATTGTGCGACTCCTGACACAGGAGCAAACACCAAAACATGGCTGTGTTGTGTCCCCCCCCCCCCCAATTTATGCATGAATGAGCTCTTTCTTCATTCTATGAATGTACAATTGAAGAAATTATATTTTATGATAGATCTCTAATAAAGGAAGGGTTTTTTGCCATAAATGTTTGTGCACTCATCAATACACCACACTGGTTCATCTAACTCTGATTATCCCCACTGTTTGCTGCATTTTCTTTAGCTTCCATTTGCAATTAAGATGATTGACACAGAAAGAGTATTTTTTCTGTGATTCACTACCAATTGTAATCTTATGGTCTTCCAGTTTTCTGGCTCTGGATTTTGTATGATTATACATGGACAACCTGTCCATTGTTCTCCTCTTTGTAAGGCACAAGACTTTCCCTTGGGTGGTTTGAGATAAGACTGCTTTTGTGATGATGGAATTTAGAATTCAGTCAGAACTTTGAGGTGCTTACCCCCAAAGTATACACAGTGGTGATGTTTGTTTTAGCTATGCAGAATGGATTTTGTAAAGACTGGAGAACAGAGATGAGAACTGCACCTGTGGGTTGGGTTTTGCAACATGTAGCAACATCTGCACACAGATGAATAATGGAATGAGAAGGAGTATCAAACAGAAATGATGTTTCACTGACTACAATAAAGAATTCCTTAGACAAATGATTCATCACTTTGGCATGTACTACCAAAGATTAATGTGCCACAAAAATCTTTTTTCTCGGAAGTTTTTATGCTGAGAAATAGCAGTGAACAGAATCAGGAGAAACAGAAAGGCTCCACACTGGAAAAGCAGTGAAAACAAGGATATACTGTCTCTTATTTCCATGATTATTTAAATTATACAGCAATACAAATCATAAGAACAACTAAGGTGGAAGAGACCAAGAAATCGAATAAAGCAACAATTTACAAGATGTAGGTATTACAGTGACATGAAAAAGTGTTTTAACCTCCCTCTTCCTGAATTCCCCCATTATTGCATATACGCCACACTGAATGGTTTCTGATCTTTAAAGAAAGTGAAATAACACACAAAGGGAACCTGAGTATACAATTTTTAAAAATTACTAATTCATTTATTTAAGGAACAAAGTTATCCAACACCCACTGACACAGACAACAAAGGTTGTACCATTTAAAACATTAAGGGTTCCTTTTACTAAGTGGCAGTAAGCCCAACGCGGGCTTACCGCTCGCTATACAGGAAGTACCGCTGGGCTACCGCAGCAGCCTGGTGGTACTTCCCACCCCTAGCGTGCCATCATTTCCGGCACTACAAAAGTTTATTTATTTGTGTAGCGCTGGAGTGTACCCAGAGGTAATCGGGCAGTGCCGCATGCTGCTCAGTTACCGTTGGGTTAACACGTGAGCCCTAACAGCCACTAAGGGCTTCCCCACCCACCCCCCCACCCCCCACGAAATGGCCACGCGGCAAGGGCTTTACTTGCCGCACGGCCATTTCCTGTAGGAAAGTGAGACTTCCCTTTTACCAGCTGCTGTAAAAGAGGGCCTTGGTGCGCATGTAAAACACAAGCCGACGCCAGTGCTGGCCCCCTTTTGCCACAGCTTTGTAAAAGGGGCCCTAAGAGAATTCAAACTGGTTAATCACCAAGTGGACTGTGTGGGCTAGAACCATGGAACACACTGAATAAAGTGGCAGCTAATGCTGGGAAGGTAAAAAAAAACCCAAGATGTTACTATCAGACTCATTTTCAAAAGAGGTAGATGTCCAAAAAGTGACATAAGTCAGCATTTGGACGTTTATCTCACAGAAACGTCCAAATCAGTATTATCAAACCCTCTTTTTGGACGTCTTTCTCTGAAGTCTGTCAGAAAGATGTCCAAATCTCAAGGGGGCGTGCTAGGGGCATGTTCAAGGCGGGACTTAGGCATTCCTAAGACATGGTTGTCTTTCAGCAATAATGGAACAAAACAAAGATGTCCAAGACTAAGATGTTTTGAACTAGACCTGTGTTTTTATTATAAATAGCTGCAGTGGGAATTGAACCCACTTCCCCAGGATCAAGGTCTGCTGCACTAACCACTAGGCTACTCCTCTACTCCACACAAGAGGTGCCCCAAATGACCACTGGAGGGACTCGGAGATCGCCTCCCCTTACTCCCCCCCCCCAATCACAAAACATTTTTCCAAACAGCACTTTCAAAAGGAAAAGACAGACTTTTATTTTTGTAGAAAATTACCTTTCCTGTTCTGATTGTGGACGTTTTTTGTAAAACATCCAAATTCAGAGTTAGATGTCATATCCAAAAATGCCCTTTCTGCATTTGACTTGCCCAAAGTCACAAGGAGCAGCAGTGGGAATTTAACCCATGTTGCCAGGATCAAAGGCCACTCATTAAGCCACTCCTCCTCTGTTTTGGATGTCTTGCATTTGGACATTTTTTGTTCGAAAATGGACCCAAAAAAAAGATGCCCAAATCTCAAAACGTCCAAATCACAGGACATTCATAGTATTTTCGAACACAAAAAATAGACGTCCATCTTTTTTGAAAATGACCTTCTTGTCTGTTTGGAATTTGGACATTTTTGTAAAACGTCCAAATTCTGATTTAGATGTTTCTTTCAAAAATGCCCCTCTATGACTGCTAAATAATATGATAAAACCATAGCTTTTTCTAGTAATCATTTATGAATTTAAAGTTGAACTTAAGAGAATGAGAGGAAGAGAAAACATATGAAATGTGGTGTTGAAAATGACTTCTCAAGAATTCCACGACCAGCAGGGCTTTTATTAATCTCTGGTTTTAAATAGAGACCATGATGCTAAAGAGGAAATTGACACACTGTGACCATGTGCTACAGTCAAAAAAATTGAGAAAAAGATAATTATGCTTTCTAAAAAAAAAAAAAAAACCACAAACAGCTGGGCAAATGAGACATTATTTTCTTCATTGAACCATCGTGTCACCCTGTTTTTTTGTCTCTCTTTCCCCGTTTCCTTCTAATTTACAAATAATGATGATTTCTATCCCTTCTGGGTTGCATCACACACGCACCAACCGAAAATAAAACTGCCTGAAAGCTTTCGGCTGAAACTAAAAACAGCAGCCAAAATATATCACCTGACTTTGGACGAACCCAAACTCTCAAGTTTGGTTGTGTGAGTGACTGTTAATCAGTGCGGGCTGCTGGGAATTGTCAGAGCTTGCAGTCTGCATTCCTCTGCTAAACCCACAGTAATGAAAAGACCATATTTTACCTCCAAGCAAAATAGCCTCCCAACATATGAATTTAAAGTAATGAAACAGAAACTAAAAGCCATGGTGTTTTCACAGTGGCTGACTGTACCACATTCGGAGTGACAGCTGATGTCATAACTCTACAGAGAAGCTAATTTCTAAGGAACTTAACATCTAAATTTTACAGATTTAAATTCCAGCTAAAATGTATCAAAAGCATTTATTTGGAGCATTCTATTTACCATATAAACTATTGTGCAATATCATAACTGCATAACTCGCAATCTCAATACAGAACAAAAAATACAAAAAGTACCCCCCCCCCCCCCCCACACACACACAACCTTACAATTCCTGGCGGTCTAGTGGTGTAATCATGGCAGCCATTTTGAGAGCAGAGACAGAATGGACAGGAGTAACTGGGGATTCACTCCTGCCTCAACTACAACCTTAGACCACCAGGGATTGTAAGATAGGCCAAGGGAAATGGAGCAACTCCTGGTTGGGGGGGGGGGGGGGGGGAGCGATACATTTTCAGCTTCTACCAAAACCAGTTAATTTTTGGCCAGAACCGAAACCAGGCAGAAAAACTATTTTGGGACAGTTTTGGCACCGTAAACAAAACCCAAACCCAGGCGGTCTCTACACACACACACCCACACACTATATATATATATATATATATATATATATACACTAGGGGTAGAAAGAACTCCAAGAGCTATGACTGTTATTTTTTTTTTTGGAGGGGGGGGGGATTGGCTGGTTGCAAAAACTACAAAAAGGTCATTTAAAAATAAAATCATAATGAGAAAAATACATTAGGTTGCAAGGACTTACGTTTCATGAGTGCCGAAAAAAAATATGGGCATCTTATTGGTTGGAGGTTTCACTGCCCCATCAGGAACTTCATCAACCTGAGGACAAAAATTACAGTACTGCATTACTTGATCTATGATTAATGGCAGTCAGTAGTATTAGGGAGAATAATTGCTCTGCTATATTTAGTGAGAAATGCTGGCTGCTAAAAATGGATAATTGAAGCAAATTTCCCAAGCAGATATTTGACAAGGTGCGTTATTATTCATGTATTTTGTTACAATTATAGCACCTGGAATTCATAATAATCTACAACAGCCGAACATCAATTGAAACTTTTTTTCTAACTTTTTGCTTTGATAGAAGTGTACAAGGTGGACAATAAGACAGGTTAAAACAAAAAAATATTATAATTACAAGAATTAATGGAAAAAATCTATCCCTAGCTTCAAAACCCATCATTTTTCTCTACACCTTAGCCCCAAATTCGTTAAAATGCCACAATTCAAGGGCTTTAAGAAACTGAATAATTGGTCACCTTACCTAGAGAGCTTATACAGGAATGGGAATCGCAGGAACCCCGAGGAACTTGTGGGATTCCTGTGCGGATGGAAGATGTTGCCACAGGACTCCCACAGGAGTGTAGTTAAAACTTCTGGTGACACCAGAATGAGGCTTGGAATGCCCAGAGAGGCAGCCAGAACACCACACTGAGGTTTAGAAAACTCACTGTTTACCAGTGAATACCACCCAAAAAATCATGGGAGGCTATTAGGGTCGGGAGGAAACGGAAGATTGTGAGCAAGCAAGTAATAGTGTTGGGAGGTGGTGGAGATGAAAACGGTAATGGAATTCAAACATGCATGGGATAAACACAAAGGAATCCTGTTTAGAAGGAATGGCTCCACGGAACCTTAGCGGAGATTGGGTGGCGATGCCGGTAATTGGGAAACAAAATGGGAGCTGGGCAGACTTCTACGGTCTATGCCCTGAACATGACTAAATAAATAGGGATGGGCTGGAGTGTAAATTTTAAGGGGCTTCGACGTTAGCTTCAGAACTTAGTACAAGAACAGTGCTGGGCAGACTTCTACAGTCTGTGCCCTGAGAAAGGCAAGGACAAATCAAATTCTGGTATACAGTATCACATACCATGTAAATGAGTTTATCTTGTTGGGCAGGCTGGATGGACCGTACAGGTCTTTATCTGACGTCATTTACTATGTTACTATATGTATGACTCCTGCAGGTTAGGGATGGAGAAGATTAATTGCGGGGATGAGTGGGGGTGGAATAGATCTTAGCAGGCATTGGTGGGTATGAGTTAGATTCCAGTCAGGCAGGTGGGGATGGGTAAAATTTCTGTCTAATCTGTGCAACTCTCTAATCTTAACCCCTGAGGTTGCTTATTCTAATATCCAAGGACTGCACCTGAAAAACGTTTCCTCTTGCAAGGTTTTTAATCTAAAAGCTCAAGACCCGATAATTAATATAATTTTGTAAGTAATTAAACCATAGCTGCAGTGTGGCTATTTCTGTATTTATTCTTGTAATTATCAATGACTCATACTGTGATAGGCCTGAAATGTTAAATAAGTTTAAATTTTAATCTAAAGCTTCATAGGCCTTTAATAAAAGGGAGGGGGTGTCGCCCCTTTTGCCAACGTCCGAATCCTTTACAACCTGCACTACTGTTGTGGTCTTAAACTAGAATGGTCAAGGCAGCCTAGTACTAGTTGCAAATGGTACAGCAAATCCAATGTCCAATGGTGTTACCTGAGAGTCTAACATGAGAGTAGAGAGCTGCACGGGAGTAGGGATAGCAGGATTCCTGTAGGTACCGCAGGAATCCCAGGGGTATCCCCTCCATGTCTGTGGGGATCCCGCAGGGCTGGATCCGGGTCTGTGGGAATCTCGTGGGGATGGACCTAGATCTTGCGGGATCCCAAGGAAGTGCCTTTCCTCTCCCGAGCGCAGAGTGCCCTCTGGTCAAATACCTCAAGGTACCCTGGTGGTCTAGTGGCTTCATTAGGACAGGAAAGATTCCTACTCTTTCCTGCCCAGTACTGCGGCGCTGATCCTCTCCTCTGTGCTCTTTCAACATGGCTGCTGAGATTTCCACTGAAGTCTCACGAGGCCGCTGCTGGAAGTCTCGGCAGCCATGTTAAAAAAAGCACAGAGGGTACCGAGCAGGAAAGTGTGGGAATCTTTCCTGTCCTAAAGAAGCCATTAGATCACCAGGCTGCCTCGAGCTATGTTTTGGGGTGGCACCCAGGGTTGGAGGGGAAGTAAAAGGTTGAGTGTTTCTCCTTCCTTGTAACGGCACCATTGCTGTACACTCAAAACAAAGTGAGTGAGCCTATGAGCTGCTGTATCCACATTGTCGCTCGTTGTTGGTGGCATTTTTATTTAATCACCCTTATATTTTTACATGCCGACTTGTGCAGCATATGGATGTACACAGAGGAAGTATAATGACGGAATTACCTTTCTTAGGTAGAGTAGTAATTTGTTAAAAATCGTAATCAGTTGGAGGGGCTGATTATAGGAACACCCTAGCATGTGTTATATTCATGCAGAGATTTTTTTCTCCTGGTAAAGGGCCACTAAAACAGACATCATGTTATGAGAATCAGGTGCTCAACATTCAGAGTTTCTATTTATCAATTTACTTATTTGTGACATTTATAACCCATATTAAACATGAATTAAGTTGAAACCTGGGAGCATTAAAAAAATTTTTTTCCCCTGTGCCTACATTAAAAGAAAAAGATGGCATGTGGGAACTTGCTTCTTTTGTTTTATGAACTGCAGTGGTATATTATAAAAATGCACTTGGCTTTTTTATTACTATTTTCTCACAGAAAGGTATTGAATAATTAGAAAAGGGCTTCCTTTATGCAGAAGTTTTGTCCAGCATCAGTCTAAATGTGGTAACATTGTCCAGTTCAGAACACTATTAGCTGCCAAGTTCATACAAAGTTAAATATGTTCAGTAGAAAATAAATCTGTTGCCCCAGGCTGCTTGCTATGTGAATACTGCATTAGAGAATGGCACGGGGACCCGCAGTAACCGCGGGGATGGGGACGGGGGACAGATCCCAAGGGGAAGGGGACAAACTTTGTCCCCGTGTCATTTTCTACTTTGAAGCCTGTTAATGAACTGGACAGTTATTTATGTTTGAGTGATGCAGACAACAATATTTTGATTTTTTGCATGGAGGATCCTGTACATCCTGCTATCAGCACATCTTCTGAGAAGACATCTTCTATTGCAGCAGGAAGGACTGTGGAAGGCAGGAGAACTAGACTGAATCCTGAGATTGTTGATTTCTTATTCATCCACAGATTTAAAAATCATAGCAGTGCTTCATTGGGCATATTTCTCCCCTCTACGGCATACAGAATGGGTTGTATTTTGTACTCCTGGACATTTAAACAGGGTGGATTAGGATTCCTTGGGGTAGCAGAAAATCAACTATTGTTGGGGTTGAAAGGGTAGAGGGTGATGGTGAGGAGACTTATTATAGATGCTCGCTATTATTGTTTTCTATTTGTAATTTATACACAATAATTGCACAGCATATTGTTCCTTTTCATACTTTAATAAAAAGATTTAAATATAAAATCATAATAGTTTGAGCCTTCTGCAGATGAGGACAGAACCCATGGGGATGGGGTGGGGATAGGATGAGGACGGAGACAGGGCCTGTGGGGACAGAACCCACGGGGATAAGGCGGGGACAAGCTCTGTCCCCGTGTCATTCTCTATACTGCTCAAAAAAAATCCGCAATCAAGCGGAGAACTCGAACGCCCCACGGGAAAACACAGATATAGGTAAAAAGTGGGATGTTTCACCACGGAAATCCTGGAGACAATATCATAAAAACTTCTTTATTGAAGAAAAGACTCGACACAACTGTTGTGTTTCGGCCTACAGGCCTGCATCAGGAGTCTCCCGCTGTGACGTAGCGTATATGAATCTGAAATGCCTGAAACACGATTTGGTCCGTGTGACAAACCAAACGTGACCCGCTACGGACAAGCTTACCACGAAAGGTCTTTTTCAAGACCACTTTTGTAATATAGCCAATCACTTTACTTTGTGTCGAGTCTTTTCTTCAATAAAGAAGTTTTTATGATATTGTCTCCAGGATTTGTATTTCCGTGGTCAAACATCCCACTTTTTACCTATATTCTCTATACTGCACCAAGTATTACATATTAAGGGCATTTGCTTTAAACTTTGTTTTAATTCATTTATCCAGTCCTTACATGTACATGGTTTTGCTTGTAATCCCAAAGGTGAATCCTAAGGGTGGTTGAACAATTAGGTATAAAACTGTGTTGTTTCTGACTTTACTTGTTTTGGAATTTGGATTGCTTTGGGTCCTCTGATGATCTGTACATCTGCTGTCCTAGAGTACAGAAGAAAATACTTCTACTAGCATTTTTACTGCTTATAGAATCTGGCTTTCATTGGGGGGGGGGGGGGGGGGGGGGTTCAAGGTGACTGCGGAACTGCAAGGGCTTGGCAGGTTGGGAGCTGGGATGGAGGAGATTAGTTGTGGCAGGGATGGGCGGGGATGGGTTAGACTCCCCGCGGGGACGGACGGGGACAGGTTGGACTTTTGTCCCCATGCAACTCTCTACATGAGAGCTGAATATAAATAAATTCTCAGACTTCTCATCTCCTTTTCGGTATGAAATTTTGATATACAGAAAAAAAAAAACAATGGCCTATCCCTCATTTTTTAAAATTTTCCTGCTTGGGTTTGACGAGAGTGTCAATAGGAAGTATGAAGCTCAAATCCAGAGGTTGTTGTTTTTCATTTTCCTGGGGGGGGAGGGGGGGGAGGGGGAGGGGCAAATGTTAAAAAAGTGATGGGATAGACACGCTGTAAGATATGTTGCTGTTATAGAAATATCGGTAAGGATATAAATTGTAAGCATTTAATATGTTTGAATTGAAGTATGTCCATCAATAAAAACCGTTTATACATAAAATTTTCCTGCTTGCAAGCACACACTCAAGGTTTCATACATTTGGTGTTGCCACTGCATAATATGACTATCCTCTCCAGCATCTCCAGATCAAGTCAACTCAGAAATAAAATTCAGGTTTTGTGGTGAAAAGCATACAGTGCTGCTAATGATCAACTGGACCATCTCAATATGATGCCATCTGTAACATCTGAAAAGTCACATGACTACAAACAATATCCAAAACAAAAAACAGCTCATCTAATTTATGCTTAGAATATCTCTATTAAATGTTCAACAAATGTTTGGATGAACGTATTGCGCAGAGAACATTAACAGTCACAAAAACAATGATACACATTCACCCAGCAGTTAACACCTACCCATCCACCTATCCCACCCCAGACCCATCCAAACCTCCCCTCCCCACTCCTTACTAAACCCCCCTACCTTAAAGATTATACCTGACCAAACCAAACATCCAGATCATTCAAAATCATGGAGCGTATTCGTGAAGTAAAAGTGTCCAAAAAGGGTGTCCAGATTCTGAAGAATCTGTGGTTTTGTTTTTGTCCTTTCAAATCCACCAAGAGTCTCTCCATTCTCAAGAGTTGTAACTGACATCTCCACTGGGCTATTGTTGGTGGGTCCATATGAATCCATTGCATGACAGAGCAGCTCTGCGCAGCTTCATACTTGCAGTTTTAGTGTTGGTTTTTCACCTAATCCACAAGGCTATTTGACTTCAGACAACACTAGACCCCTGACGCAGGCCTCACGGCCGAAACACGTCACGTGTCGGGTCAGTTGTGCCATTGTGAATAAAGACCTTGTTCAGGAAGACACTCATTGTGAGAGGACTTTTTGTTGGATTCACTGTTTGTTTTACCCTTTTGGTTTTCCTGTGGAGAGCTCACCTTCTGTGGGTGTTTGCTTCGTTGGACTTGGAGATATATATTGAAGACACATTTGTTTTTGAATTTTAGTAGAAAATGATTGTTAGTTTTTACTTTTATGTAGCTTTGTACTTCTGGACTGTCCACTTTTTTCAACTGTAACCCGCATCAAACTGCGAGGTATTGTGGGCTATAAAAGTAAATTGTTATGATATGAGCCCTACCCCATAAGGAAACCGGTAGGGGAGACCAGCGCTGACAAAGAGCGTGAGCCTCTCACACCAGGGAGGAAATATCATCATACAAGTGCGTGAGATTCTCTGGAATAAGCAAACCCAGATATTTTAAGGCAGCTCGGGCCCAGCTGAGGGTGATAGGGCCCTGCTATCGGTGTCTCCAGACCTTTCACCAGGCTCAAAGCCTACAACTTGTCTATATTAATCCGTAAGCCAGAAATAGATCCAAAATCTAACAACAAGACCAGAGACCTGGGAAGGGAAGCTTGGGGTTCCGTAAGGGCCATCAATAAATCATCAGTGAATAAAGCCAATTTAAAGCCCCCGGGTCCCACCGGTATTCTCTGAACTATATGATTGTCTAAGCAGCTTCAAAGCTAAAGGCTCAATGCAAAGAACAAACAGGACAGGCAATAAGGGACAACCCTGCCTAGTGCCACACTGTATCTCAAAAGCAGGGGAAAGGATGCCATTAATCACTATCTTTGCCCATGGATCACAATATAAAAGGCGGATCAAAGCTAGGATCTGCCTGTGAAAGCCAAAACAAGTCAAAACCTCCCAAAGATATGAACAGAACACATGATCAAATGCTTTTGCTAAATCAAAATTAACCAAAAACTGCATCCTATCGATGCTTCTGAACGTATTCAATAGCCATGAGAATCTTATGAATATTGATCACTGCCTTGCAGCCTTTGACAAAACCCACCTGATGAGACGTGACCAGTCTGGGAATGATATAGAATAAGCGAGTAGTCAAACGTTTTGCATAAAGCTTAACATCAACATTTAAGAATGAGATGGGCTGGTACAAACTTGTAAGCTGAGGATCCCGTCCCAGCTTCAGAATAGGTATGACTGTCACCCCCTCCTTATGGTCCTAGGAAATTGCCCCTTCATTAAGGCCTCATTATAGACCTCCAGCAATACTGGTGAGAGAGAAGGGTTAAATGGTAGCCCATCTGATCCTGGGAGTTTTCCACAACTGGGACATCCTTATTGCACTCTGCACCTCCTCTAAATGCAAATGTTTGTTCAAGACCTCCAGGTCCTCCTGGGTCAGTATCAGAAATGGTAAATTATCGAGAAAGTGAAAGTCTAGTGGGCCTTGGGGGGGGGGGGGGGGTCTGTATACAAAGTGCTATAAAAAATTTTAAGAAGTTGGTTAATCAAATGATTACCCGTGAGTTTGCGGCACGCTGGATCTCTCAACACTGGGACAAATCTGGGTCCCACCATTGTGGGACCAGATTGGCTAGGCAACTACCCATTCTAGTCCCATACTGAAAAAAAGCAATGGCGAGTATATCTAAGGCTATTAAGGGTATGCGGATGAATCGAACTATTGAGCGCATTCTGGATCTGTCGAAATTTCTCTCTAGATTCTGGAGCCAAGTTGCGCACTAGCTTGCTTTCGGCATGGAGTAGTTGACTCTGGAGCAATAAAATTTGAGAACTGAGATACTTCTTACAGGATGCTAAATACGAGAATTTCCCTTCCAAGGGCCACTTTCCCCACCTCCCAGAATAGCCCCAGGGTGGAGATATGCTGAGCGATATTTTGAGAGTAATCTTTCTATTTCTGGTATATCTTTATCTTTATATATCAAGTTGACAAAAGCAGAGTCAGTCTTCAAATGATGGGGCGTACACAAGGGACATGATTCTTTTGTGGGAGTCTGAGAGCTAAATGGACCACCACATGGTCAGAGATGCCCACGTGTACTATGTCAACGGTATCCACCTCAGGGAATATTGTGGCTGATAAGATATGATGTCTACTCTCCAAGAGGTGCGCATGGGAAATAAATGCATAGGTATGCTCTCTCGGGTGGAGTGTTCTCCAGACATCAAGCAAATCTAAACTCGGGCAGAGCAAGTCATTCCTCCCCAGTGGTGGGCGGAGGGGGGGAGGAATACCCTGCCCCTTTGCAGTGGTCTTCTGATCCATCCTAAATACTAGACAACTAAACTCTACCTGATCTAGACAAAACCGACCTCTCCACACTAGATTGATTAACCTACGTTATCACGTATGAACACTACGCATTACGCACTATCACTTTATTTCTCATGCCAGAAATGGACTTTCTATAGTTGATTGTTTAAAATACTCTATAATCTACTCTATCATTTATGTTTGTGCAGCGCTGCGTACGCCTTATAGCGCTATAGAAATGCTAAATAGTAGTAGTAACATCAATGTAACACCACTTTGTAATCTACTCTACCATTTATGCACTTTAATGCAATACCACTCTGTATCTCTTAATCCGGAAATGGTGATCACCATTATGGCATAATGTAAGCCACATTGAGCATGCAAATAGGTGGGAAAATGTGGGATACAAATGCAACAAATAAATAAATAAATATGTAGGGTCAACAACATCACTGAAACCACCACCACACAATGCAGCAGAGTCAGCAATAATCTCAAAGAGTGCTGAAAAGAAAAATCTATCAAACATTTGGAGCATACAAGGACACCAAGACATAGGGGTGTCATAGAGAGAGCAATGTATGCCATCCAACACCCCTGCCCATCCCGGTAATAACTTATGTTCTTCAAAAGGTATCGCCTTACTAATTAGAATTGCTACACCAGCTCTATGGTGAACAGGGATGGTGGAGTAAAAACTATGGGCCACCCACTCCAAATCACTTAAATGAGTCTCCCGCAGAACGGCCACCCCAGTCCCCGGTGATGCAAGCCAGGGATGCAAGGATCTTCTTCCACTTAATGGGGAAATTCACCCCACCCACATTCCAAAAAGTAATATCAAGGGCCACGGTCGCTGAGGGGCTGTGGCACAAAATACCAACTCAAGAGACAGAATCTGCCAGCAAATACAATCTGCATGTCCAGTGGCAAATAGAAATAACAACCCCCCCCCCCCCCCCCACCAAAAGCGTCCCCACCCAGAAACCCCCTCCTCCCTCCCCACCAAAAGTATAACTGGAGAGAAGAAAGGACTATCAGACCCCCCCCCCCCCCCCCCCAGGAAGGTCTCTATAAAATAATAAAGCAGGCATCCTCACAAAAGAGAAGGAAACAACAATACCATAGAAGAAATATGCCCAACAAATTCAAGAAACTGCTTCCCTGGAGTTCGTACTTTCTAATAGCTGACACTTGGAGCGAGTAGAGCGAGAAACTCTACTCCAGCCCTTTGGCGTCCTTTTGAAGTGGAGGTAGGTGGAGAAGAGGAATCTGGGCCTTTTCAAAAGACCCGCACAGCTGAGACGTGCCTGTGCCTCATCAAGGGTTTTGACACTGTGCTCTTTGCTACTGAGAAGATACGAGAGCCCAAAAGGGAATAACCATCTGCAGTACATTAGTAATCTGGCAAAAATTGACGTTTCTGCAAGGTAAGAGCAGATAAATCCTGAAAGAGTGTTACAGTGGTGGAAATAAGTATTTGATCCCTTGCTGATTTTGTAAGTTTGCCCACTGACAAAGACATGAGCAGCCCATAATTGAAGGGTAGGTTATTGGTAACAGTGAGAGATAGCACATCACAAATTAAATCTGGAAAATCACATTGTGGAAAGTATATGAATTTATTTGCATTCTGCAGAGGGAAATAAGTATTTAATCTCTCTGGCAAACAAGACCTAATATTTGGTGGCAAAACCCTTGTTGGCAAGCACAGCGGTCAGACGTCTTCTGTAGTTGATGATGAGGTTTGCACACATGTCAGGAGGAATTTTGGTCCACTCCTCTTTGCAGATCATCTCTAAATCATTAAGAGTTCTGGGCTGTCGCTTGGCAACTCGCAGCTTCAGCTCCCTCCATAAGTTTTCAATGGGATTAAGGTCTGGTGACTGGCTAGGCCACTCCATGACCCTAATGTGCTTCTTCCTGAGCCACTCCTTTGTTGCCTTGGCTGTATGTTTTGGGTCATTGTCGTGCTGGAAGACCCAGCCACGACCCATTTTTAAGGCCCTGGCGGAGGGAAGGAGGTTGTCACTCAGAATTGTACGGTACATGGCCCCATCCATTCTCCCATTGATGCGGTGAAGTAGTCCTGTGCCCTTAGCAGAGAAACACCCCCAAAACATAACATTTCTACCTCCATGCTTGACAGTGGGGACGGTGTTCTTTGGGTCATAGGCAGCATTTCTCTTCCTCCAAACACGGCGAGTTGAGTTCATGCCAAAGAGCTCAATTTTTGTCTCATCTGACCACAGCACCTTCTCCCAATCACTCTCGGCATCATCCAGGTGTTCACTGGCAAACTTCAGACGGGCCGTCACATGTGCCTTCCGGAGCAGGGGGACCTTGCGGGCACTGCAGGATTGCAATCCGTTATGTCGTAATGTGTTACCAATGGTTTTCGTGGTGACAGTGGTCCCAGCTGCCTTGAGATCATTGACAAGTTCCCCCCTTGTAGTTGTAGGCTGATTTCTAACCTTCCTCATGATCAAGGATACCCCACGAGGTGAGATTTTGCGTGGAGCCCCAGATCTTTGTCGATTGACAGTCATTTTGTACTTCTTCCATTTTCTTACTATGGCACCAACAGTTGTCTCCTTCTCGCCCAGCGTCTTACTGATGGTTTTGTAGCCCATTCCAGCCTTGTGCAGGTGTATGATCTTGTCCCTGACATCCTTAGACAGCTCCTTGCTCTTGGCCATTTTGTAGAGGTTAGAGTCTGACTGATTCACTGAGTCTGTGGACAGGTGTCTTTCATACAGGTGACCATTGCCGACAGCTGTCTGTCATGCAGGTAACAAGTTGATTTGGAGCATCTACCTGGTCTGTAGGGGCCAGATCTCTTACTGGTTGGTGGGGGATCAAATACTTATTTCCCTCTGCAGAATGCAAATAAATTCATATACTTTCCACAATGTGATTTTCCGGATTTAATTTGTGATGTGCTATCTCTCACTGTTACCAATAACCTACCCTTCAATTATGGGCTGCTCATGTCTTTGTCAGTGGGCAAACTTACAAAATCAGCAAGGGATCAAATACTTATTTCCACCACTGTATTTCCACACCATGGAAGGAAACTGGGCCCTTTCTCCTGGCCTCTGCGATTACATTTACATTTTGGGACTCAAGAGCAAGTTGAGATAGAGGAGCAGTTTAATGATAAAGAATTCTATCTTAAACTTTTGGGTGATCCCTCTAAGAAATTTAAGTAAGTACTGTATTTTTCGGACTATAAGACACACTTTTTCCCCCCAAATTTGGGAGGAAAATGGGGGGTACGTCTTATAGTCCGAAGGTAGACTTCTCCCTACTCACGCGATCTTCCCTGGTGGTCTAGTGACGTCGGGGCAGGAAAGAGCCTCCTCGTTCCTGCCCAGCGCGCTGCTCTCCATCCTCCTGTATGCAGCCTGACGGTCTCGGCGAGATTCAAAATGGCCGCCGAGACTTCAATTCTCGGCGGCCATTTTGAATCTCGCCGAGACCGTCAGGCAGCAATGCATACAGGAGGATGGAGAGCAGCGCGCAGGGCAGGAAAGAGGGGGCTCTTTCCTGCCCCGACGTCACTAGACCACCAGGGAAGATCGCGTGAGTAGGGAGAAGTGGTGACAGGGCCGGGGGGAGGGCGATCCCGAACTCGGAGGGAGGGAGGGATTCGGACAAGACGCACCGGAGCACCTAGGTTTTAGAGTTGGGAAAAAGGAAAAAAAATTTTTTCCTATTTCCCTCCTCTAAAACCTAGGTGCGTCTTATGGTCCGGTGCGTCTTATAGTCCGAAAAATACGGTAGTTTATTCTTTATTGAAGGATGCAGTGGATCAGGGCATAATAACTTACCAAGAATATATTTATATAGACCAGATCCACATATTCCTTCAATTTATTTTACCCCTAAAATTCATAAGAGTCTGAATTAGAGAGCTGCACGGCTTCCGTCCCCGCGGGAATCCCGCGGGGACGGAGGCAGTTCCTGCGGGGTTCCCGCGGGGATGGAAGCGGTTCTGCGGGGTTCCCGCGGGGACGGAAGCGGTTCTGCGGGGTTCCCGCGGGGATGGAAGCAGTTCTGCGGGGTTCCCGTGGAAGTGTAAGCTGCACCTGCACTAGCCTCTCATCTATCGAATACCAATTTATTTGAGTGCTGTCTCCTCCTCCTCTTCTTCCTTGCTTTAACAGCATAAATGTGGAAAGTCTTCCATTAAGGAGGTGGTAGAGTCACAAATGATGACGGAATTCAAAAAGGCGTGGGATGAACACAGAGGATCTCTAATTAGAAAATGGAAGTTATATAAAAGCTAACTTTAAATGGCTGCATGTGTGTGGATATCTCAAGTGACACTTAGATGGCGACTCTGGCTGTGATGAACTAGAGCTGATACCTGACAGACTTGTATGTTCTGTGTCTCATACATGGCAATCTGGTGTAAGATGGGCTGGAAAGGGCTTAGACAGCAACTTCAGTGGCTGGAACATGAGGACAGTGCTGGACAGACTTTTACGGTCTGTGTTCCACAAATGAGAACATGAATAGGCTGGAGTGGGCTTTGATGGCAACTCCAGCAGTTGGAACATAAGGATGGGGCCAGATAGACTCCTGTGGTCTTTGTTCCAGAAACACGAAAGAAAGACCATAATCAAGTATATAATATCACACTCGTTGATTTAATGATGAATTGATCATGAGTGTGACTATTGGGCAGAGTGGATGGACCGTTCAGGTCTATTTGCTGTCACTTACTATGTTACTATTAATCCTCTTTGCTCCCAGGCTGGTGCACAGACCTCAGCTCTGACACAGGCACGAGAATCAGATGTCACCTGACCTACTGGCGCGTGCATGTGGCGACCTTTCAGCACACACTGCCAGTGAATCAGAGACAAATCTTACATGTGCACACCAGAGTGTTCCAAGTTCCAACTTCCGTTCCTTCCTTGCCTACAGTGCTGTGGCTCAAATCCAGAAAGGGAGCTGACTGGAACTTTCTTTTATGTACTATTAAATTCTTACGGGGATGGGTGGGGATGGGTTAAATTCTTGCGGGGACGGGTGGGGACGGGTTGGGATGGTTTAAATTTTTGCGGGGATGGGTGGGGATGGGTAAGATTCCAGCGGGGATGGGTGGGGACGGGTAAGATTCCAGCAGGGACGGGCGGGGATGGGTAGGATTTCTGTCCCCGTGCAACTCTCTAGTCTGAATAAGCCCCCGGGCCGCCCAATAGTTTCTGGGAGGGATTCAGCTTTTGAACCCCTCTCTCAATATCTTAATTTTTATATACAACCTTTTGTTCCTCAAATTCCGTCATGTGTGAAGAATTCTCGAGATTTGTTTTTGCATTTGGAACAGCTTGAGTTATCTTGTCAACATAATTCTGGTAACTTTAGATATATCAGCGCTATATGCTAATGTGCCCCAGGATATAGCCTTACAGATTATTAATGAGAATCTTTGGATATATCTCCTAGTAAAGTGCAATTTTAATCACTTTAGCAGAGCTAGTAAAGAAAAATTATTTTGTCTTTCAAGATGATTTCTTTCTACAAACAAAAGGGGTGGCTATGGCGGCCACGGTTGCCTCAATAATAGAATGTTTAAACATGGTGACTTTTGAGACCAAGAGGCTCATTTTCAAAGCACTTAGCCTCCCAAAGTTCCATAGAAACCTATGGAACTTAGCCTCCCAAAGTGCTTTGAAAATATGCCTCCAAGTATATTGAGTCATCATAAATCAGTCACATTATGGTGCAGAAAAGATTTATAGATGACATTTTTCTGGAATAGTCAGGGAACAGGTCTGGTCTGGATGTTTGTAATATTTAAATCTTTGTAATCATAATCAAGTTTGTGAGTTATATTAGGGAGCATTAAATTGAATTTCTTGATATTTTAATTCATTATGATGAAGGGAAATTTGATACTCAGGTGTATAGGAAACCCACAGACAGGAGTGCTATGTTGCATTATTCTATTCATCAACCGAAAAAATTAAAAAATAACATTCCTATAGGGCAATTTTTGTGGAGGAGTGGCCTAGTAGTTAGGGTGGTGGACTTTGGTCCTGGGGAACTGAGGAACTGAGTTCGATTCCCGGCAGAGGCAGCTCCTTGTGACTCTGGGCAGGTCACTTAACCCTCCATTGCCTGCCGCATCGAGCCTGCCATGAGTGGGAAAGCGCGGGGTACAAATGTAATAAAAATAAATTATAAAGGCTATGCTTTTATGATTATCAGTATAGGGAGAAGGCTACTGGAATGTATAAGCGGTGCAGAAGTAGGGGTTATCCCAATAAAAGAAGCGAAGCAAGCATACAAAAGAGTACATAAATAATGCTCAGAGATGTTGGCTATTACAATCTTCAAAAAATCGGGTAGAATCCTGAGTTACATGTGCTTTACAATCTTCAAAAAATCGGGTAGAATCCTGAGTTACATGTGTTTTGCCATATTATGCACAAGTACATAATGCACAGATCATCATTTAAAAACATTGGTCAATACTGTCTTAGCATCCCAGGTTTGAGCAGATCCCTAGATTTGCTTTCACTCGGGGTCCTAAGTTAAGGGTTTACTAAACAACGCGATGGATCTTCAATTGAGTCAGAAAGAAGGGGTCATACTAATGTGACCATTGTGTACAGTATATTGTTGTTATGCATTGGTAGTAGATATGGGTACCCAAATTGCAGAAACATTATTTTTTACGTTGTACTACTATAATTCTGACAGTATCTATGTAAATTGTGGTACATAGAGGAAACTATTAGAAGAGTTAAATTTCATATTGCTCAGCACCTCAGTAACATCAGACCCCACAGGGTGGAAGCCCCTCTCGTGGCGCATTGGTTGCAGTGTCAACATTCGGTGGAAGATTTTGTTTTGTAATTCTTACGCAAATACAATCTTTCAGAGGTGGGAGTGTACAACAAAGGTTATTTTTCCAGGAATAGAAATTAATTTATAAATGGGACACAGTTACCCTGAGGGGATTAAATAAAGAGATAGACTGGAGCCTGTTAATGGCTAGAGGGCGGTGAGTATATATATCAAGAGGTGCAGATTCAGAACAGTATTTACGGGGGTATTCATTGCACATGTGTTAGTGTTCTTTGTGGTTACAAGCACCATGATGAAGGTAGTCTGAGTCTCAAGCAGGTAATGGCTGTCGAGTAGGGTATTTTAATGTATGTTTTTTGGCCTATACTGAACTGACATTTGACTCATGTTGGTTTAGTTTGATTTGTATTTCATGTTGTATCATGTTGGTTTAGTTTGATTTGTATTTCATGTTGTATTTGTACAGTGGTATCCTGAAGAAGCATTCAACGAAACATGGCCAACATGAATTCAGTATGTTAATTGACTATGGAGCTTATCTTGCATGATACGAAGGGTGGAATATAGAGAGAATAAACGATTTTTACGAACATGAAGTCCCGTTTATATGGGTGAAGAATATTGCACAGCCGATGGCTAGAGGACAATTAAAGACTTTTTATTCATCTTGTTTGGAGTTTTGAAGAGAATTGTAATTTTGGATGAAAGTCAACCGACGTGGGAATTTTAGAACTGCTGCAATATTTTAATGCAGGAACTGGGACATTTTCACATGGTGGACTTACGAGATGAATGATGGTTTTAAATTTATTATGCAATTAGAAATGTGTATGTGAAATATACTAGTGGATTTTGATGGCATTGAACATTCTGCTACTTTGATACTATTTTGATAATAAAAGGTTGAGCAATATAGAATAAGTCTGCAAAATTGATGGAAATACATATTCATTGGGGAAATCCTGAAAACCTGACCGATTGTGGCCCTTGAGGACAGAGATTGGTCAACTCTGCTATATACCATAAGTGTCTATGAAGGAACTATTATTCCGGGTGATACAAATTTGTAGGGTTTTTTTTTTCTAAATTTGGTCTTTAAAAAACAAAAACTTATCAATTTCTTACTACAGACAAAATATCTCAATTCCCAAATATTTTAAAATGAAAAAATGAAAGCTCACAACTTCCAGTGGGGATACTTTCTAAGATTGCTACAAGATAGTGGATTCAGAGATCTTTTCTTGTTATTTTCCCCCACAATATGGCATATTGAGGTGTGGATGTTCCACCACTGAAGACAACAGCCTATACTTTTCGAACTGGTGGACTCGAGATCCCTGATCAGTTGGCGAGACGTTGGACAGGAGGTGTGGATGTTCCACTGAAGACAAACCTGGGCCACTGGACCTTAGCTGGGAGCAACACATGTGGGAGCAGGGGGAAAAACAATCTATCTTAGGTCAGATCTGCCTCTCAATTTAACAAACACTGTAAAATCAAAGAGCAACTCCTAAATCACTACTACACTGTAAACACGATTTGTCAGGGCAAAGGGGATGCACAGATGAGTATTTTTCACAGTACTGTCTAGCATTAGGACAAAACTGTGGACCTCAGAACCACTGTGGCTGGCTGCTGAGATTAACTCTGCAAAGGAAAGAGCTACTGATAAAGCAGGACAGCCAGATGGCTGTTTGTTGATGTATTCAAACTCAAAGCAGATTGCTGCCGTCTGTGAACCATCTGAAAATTTGAGAGGCTGCAGCTTTACACTTAAAGCATGTAAACAGTAAAAGAAAACTGCCAGAGATCTTTATTGGACAGATTTTTATTTCCTGCTGGGATCTCTGATTTTTGTCATTGTTTGAGTAATCTGCTGGCAAAGATTAATATGATGCACTTGCACACCTTAATGAGGAATTTAAAAATGCACATGAGAAAAAAATGAAGTGCAATTTCAGTACTTGGCATGCCAAAAACTGAAAAACTCAAGACTTATAACCTCTTGCACATAGTTTGTTATTTTGCATATTTTAAAAATGTATTCTGTGTAAACCCCTGCAGCTCTTTAACCTCTTGTACCACTACTGCACTTCTGGTGTTTCCCTGCTTGCTCATATATGCCACCAGGGTTCCATTGCTGGACATCATCCAGATAGCCTTGCTTTTCACAACAGAAAGAAACCGTTACAGGATCAAAGAATAGCTCTTGCCTCCTGGTGGTTGATTGGCTATGAAGACTCCAGATCTAACCAGTAACTCTGTGTGACCCGACCTAAGCAATGGGACCCCCTAGCCTACCACTGGTCATCACTATCACCTAATCCAGAGTGTCCAAGGGGGGCTCTAAGGCAGCAATATAGGTAGTTCCATCAAATGAACTGCTTTCTGATCACCACTTAAAGACGAAGCCTGCCCTTGAATAGCTCGGACCTGGAAGACCAGCAATAGATGAACATGCTGTATAGGCCTCGTATCTGCCCTTGCCCAGGACACCAACTCCGGGGTAGCTGTCACTTTGGGGCTGAATGTCTCAATCTTGTGAAACCCGAGAACATGGGATGGTCTTATGCAAAATTAGTTCACCTATAGCCAAGATGGAAGCAAACTGTACCTCTAGTAATGAAATCTTTCTATTTGTGATCCCTTTCACAAATATTCCCAAACCAAAAGGCACTGGTACTCTACTTGAATTTTCCTGACAATCTCAGCACCAGATAGCAATAACACCCGGGCACCTGGTATTTCAAACCCTCAAATGTGCTTCCCCCCACTTCTTGCAGAGCTGCTTCTGTCTACATCAGCTTTGCACTGCTATCTATAACCTTAACCTTGAGCTGCACAGTACAAGAATTTCAAGAAGTCCAGTGAGACTAGAAACTGCAAGACTTTCCAAACTTCCTGAACTGTGTGGCTCAAGTTTATAGTTGGCCAAATTGTGGAGCAGAGCTGGGAGACCCAGCTCTACAAACAGCAAAGTAAGAGCAATAGGAGGCACACTCCCAAGCACATTAGTTGCTTGGGAATGACTATCATGAGAGGTGAGAGAAAGAGAGACTGGGTCAAGGTTGGGGGGGGGGGGGGTTTGAAGAGGAATAGGAGAGAGACTAGGTTAAGAGTGTGAGTGTGTGTGTGTGTGTGTGTTGGGGGGGGGGGGGGGGGGGGAAGAATATGACCAAGACTAGGTCAGGGTGGCAGGGGAGGTATGAGCAAGACTGGTGGGGACCCAGAACATGATATGTAAAACAGAGGTAATTACTTCACCTATCAAGGCAATGCTGTGCAGTGCTGTTACAGAGCTGAAAGCATGCTTTGGGAAGGCAGACTGCTAGTTTCTGCCAGTGACGTGCAGAGGCACCTTAAAGGACTGATTTAGAGAATGATACAGGGATAAAGTTTGTCCCCATGAGCTCTGTCCACATCCCTTCTCCGCAAGCTCAATCTGACCCCATCCTCACAAGTCTCAAACAGTTATGATTTTATTTTTAAATCGTTCTAAGTATAAAAAGGAACAATATTCTGTACAACTGTCATTTATAAATCACAAATAATAATACAGAACAAGGATCAACAAATCCCCCCATCTCCCCTCCCCCCTCCTCCTCCACAAATATCCCGTCCACTAATGGGAAAACTGAACAAGCCAAATAACTACAGAATGCTACACAGAAAATTCATGCTAATAGAATACCTTGGTCACACACAAAGAACACAAATGCCAAATATAGAATAGCTGACTACAAATGATAAACATAAATTAAATCAAAATCCAAAGAAGCCACATCTTGCATATAGTACAACACCAAAGAAATAGAAAGAGATGCATTTCTTCTTACAATGAGCAAAATATAAAGATCGCACGCCAGGGACGGTGTTAGGAAAGTACAACTGCCTCCTGGCCAGTGAGAGCCCTAAGCGTGGTCTTTGGGGTCCCCTCCAACATTTCTGCCCTGGGCCCCAGCCATGTCTAACACCAGCTCTGGCAGGATACACATTCAAATTGGACATATTCTAATCACAGAATAGAAAATAAAATTATTTTTTTCTATCTTTTGTAGTCTGGTCATTTTATTTTTCAAACCATGTTGGTCCCAGGTACTGGTTTCTGTTTCCCTCTGTCTTCTTTTAAATCTCTTGCAAGGGTCTCCTGCCTATTTGACATTTCTTCTCTCTCCATGCTCACCATTCATCTTCCATCTCTGTGTCCCTATCTTTCCCCACGTTCAGCATCTCCTTCTCTGTGTCCCTATACTTCCCTGTCCAGCATCTCCCGTGTCCATTATCCCTGCATTCATCACCACTCTATGTTCCTATTCCCTTCCCCTGTATCCAGCATCACTTCTGTGTGTCCTTATGCCCCCCAAGTCCAGTATCTCCCTTCTGTGTTCCTATTCTACCCCAAGTCTGTCATCTTTCCTCTGTGTCCATATACCCCTCCTGTGCTCAGCATTGCCCTTCTGTATCCATATTCCATCCACATGCAGCATCTCCCCTTTGTGTCCTGTCCCTTTGCTCCCCTCCATGCCCTCATCTCCCCTCTGTTTCTGTATACCTCCCTGTGTCCAGGTTCTCCCCCTCTTCCTCCCCCACCCCAGCATCTAGCTCACACACCTTCCCATTCTCCCTTCCGCTGTGTGTTTAGTATTGATTACCTCTTCTTTCATCCCCTTGGCTCAGCATCTCTTTCCCTACCCTTTCATGCACCCCCTCCCCCCACAAGCCCAGCACTGCTCCTCCTTCCCTTCCAGCCCCCCTTTCTCAGTGATCCAGCACGTCTATGCCTTCACCTCCAGCACCTCTATGCCTTCCCTCCAGCTCCCTTCCCATGCATCCAGCACCTCTATGCCTTCTCTCCAGCCCCAGCCCCCTTCCCGCAGCTTCAGCACTTCATCTTTTTCTCTCCATCGCTCCTGCTGCAGTTCTTCTAGTTCACATTATTGAGTTGCCCACCAGCGATTCCCACAGGCCTACTCCGGGGCCTTCATTCTGCCAGGTTCTGCCTTCTCAAAACAGAAAGTTACATCAGAAAGTGGGACGGCAGAGGGAAGGCCCAGGAGCAGGCTTGTGGAAATTGCTGTCAGGCGGCTCAATAATGTAAGGTAGAGGCACTAAAGTGGTGGGGGGGAGGAGAGAGGGGAGAGGAAGACACAGAGATGCTGTGCCTGTGGGACAGGGGTAGGAGCAAAGGGAAGGGAGTGAGGTGCCGGACTTGCAGGAGACATGTCGCATCTGCAGGAGACTTAATCACGGGTTTGTTGGTTTTTTTGTTTTTTTTTTTACCATGAGACAAAAGCTTTTTACTGTTCCCATGGGGCAGTAAGAAGTTTTGTTTCTGCATTCATGGTAATTCTTCAAAAAACATTTTCTGTTGCCACAAGTTTACCACAATTCCCCATCCCCGTGCCATTCTGTAGACTGATTTACTGAAGTTTTTTTTTGCCCGTGAACACAGAATAGGAAAAAGAGCCTTAGTAAATCAGTTTCTAAAGAAGCTACTTATAAGGGAGGGATTCCCGTTCCTCCTCCTCCCCCCCTCCCCCCCAAAAAAAAAACATTTATTGCAGTGTTGGAGATATGGGAAAGGAGAGTTCTCGGAATCGTTATAGATCAACAATTAACAGGAGAAGGTCTTGGATACCACAGTGTTAACTTGGTCTTCTCCTGTTAATTGTTGATCTATAATGATTCCGAGAATTTTCAGATGATTCCAGTGGGTAGATTACTTGGTAGATGGTGAAGCTAGACTGGGATAGGAAGTTATTGAGATTATGGATTGTAAGAAATTTGTTTTTCTCCCTATTTAGTTTTAGGTGGAAAGAGGATGCCCAGTATCAGGTCTAAGGTGATCTGAATTATTACTAGGATATCTTGTAACTGAGCACTGACAGGTAAGTAGATGGTCACGTCATCTGCATAAATAACTTGGGTTTCCAGGAGATGGCCTAAAGGTTCCATCATGATGTTAGAGAGGATGGGAGAACTCCACAATCTGGGGACCAAGAAGGGGAAGTGGACCCAGACATTTTGACTTTATATGTTCTGGATTTGAGAAAATCCATAAACCATTTGTGAACATTTCCAAAAATGCCCATCTTATCGAAAAGTGTAGATAATATATTATTTAACTATTTTATTTATTTGTTGCATTTGTATCCCACATTTTTCCACCTATTTGCAGGCTCAATGTGATCTACCACATCAAAAGCACTGGACATATCGAATTGTAATAAGATGATGTTTCTTCCTGTGCTTAGTAATCATCTGAACTTGGATAATAATGTGATGAGCACTGTTTTGGTGCTATAATTGGGTCTGAAGCCTGATCGGGTGTAATAAAGCAAGGAAAACTGTGAAAAATACTCCATTGTTTAGCTACTAGACCTTTCATGACCTTTATGAACTGGGGTATAGATGTAGGATATAGCTGGGGCATATGTCTAATGTGCAATGAGAAGGTGAATATTTATTTAGGAAGGATTTAACTTCCATAGTGGAAGGAAGGTTAAACAAGACCAAATCCTATCAGCTGTTATACCTTCATTTTGATGAAGGATGATGTTCAGGAATTGATCAAAGTTATAACAATGATTAGGTCATATCAAATTGGCTCTTATTGTGGTAATTTTTTGTTCAAAGAACTTTGTAAAGTCCTTGGCTGAAGGAGCATGTTCATTAGTTCATTTGATGATTGAAGGTCTTTGGTGTTAATTAAGTTAACTAATTTAAATAGTTTAGTTGTTGATTTTTGAAAGTCATCAATATATGTTTGTTTCATAGCATTTATATTTGGCTTGTTTTATAAGCAATTTATGTTCCTTGATGGCTTTCCTCCTTTTGATTTTGTTTTCCTCGGTATTATGTTTACACCATTTCCTTTCGAGTTTCCTGCAAAGTCTCTTTGCATTTAGGATGTTTGTGTCAAATCAAGGAAAAGTTTCTGACTTCCTTTTTTGTCTTTGATTGTTCCAGGGCTATTTGATCTAGTGTCTTTTTTGTTGTTTCATCCCAGTATTGGGTGAAGTTGCTTAGGTTATCAACCAGCATATAATTGAAAAATAAAAACGCCTATATTGCGACCCAAATCGGGAGATAGACGTTTATCTCACAAAAACGAATAAAGCGGTATAATCGAAAGCCGAATTTGGACGTTTTCAACTGCACTCCGTCGCGGATGCGGACAAAGTTGATGGGGCGTGTCGAAGGCGTGGTGAAGGCGGAACTGGGGCGTGGTTATCGGGCGATCAGAGATGGGCACCTTTCGCCGATAATGGAAGAAAAATATGCGTTTTTAGCGAGAATTTAGGGCACTTTTCCTGGACCCTGTTTTTCCACGAATAAGGCCCCAAAAAGTGCCCTAAATGACCAGATGACCACTGGAGGGAATCGGGGATGACCTCCCCTGACTCCCCCAGTGGTCACAAACCCCCTCCCACCACAAAATATGCCGTTTCACAACTTTTTATTTTCACCCTCAAATGTCATACCCACCTCCCTGGCAGCAGTATGCAGGTCACTGGAGCAGTTATTAGGGGGTGCAGTGGACTTCAGGCAGGTGGACCCAGGCCCATCCCCCCCCACCTGTTACACTTGTGCTGGTAAATGGGAGCCCTCCAAACCGCCCCCCAAACCCACTGTGCCCACATGTAGGTGCCCCCCTTCACCCCTTAGGGCTATAGTAATGGTGTAGACTTGTGGGCGGTGGGTTTTGAGGGGGATTTGGGCGGCTCAACACCCAAGGGAAGGGTGCTATGCACCTGGGAGCTCCTTTACCTTTTTTTTGTTTTTTGTAAAAGTGCCCCCTAGGGTGCCCGGTTGGTGTCCTGGCATGTGAGGGGGACCAGTGCACTACGACTCCTGGCCCCTCCCACGAACAAATGCCTTGGATTTATTCGTTTTTGAGCTGGGCGCTTTCATTTTCCATTATCACTGAAAAACAAAAACGCCCAGCTCACAAATTGTCGAATAAAACATGGACGTCTATTTTTTTCGAAAATACGGTTCGGTCCGCCCCTTCACGGACCCGTTCTCGGAGATAAACGCCTATGGAGATAGACGTTTTTGTTCAATTATGCCCCTCCAAGTAATATACAAGAGTTATCTTGTTGTTTAATCTAAAATTCTGACACATCTATTTTGCCTCTTGTTATATGGGGATTGGGGAGTATTAACATTATGAGACTGTTCCCTCCAGTTCAGTGTGAATGTGAGTTTTTTTGTGGTCAGACCAGGGTATTGTTTCCCATGCATAGTTGTCTATGAAGTGTGAATTTATGGATGGGAATCTAAAAGTAAACATGTCTAAGTGATGGCCTTTGTAGTGAGGAATTCATTTAGTTCTTTGGTGTGTATATTATTTAGGTTGTCTAGATGCAAGTTTATATCATCTTGCAGTATGATTGTGTTTTGCGCATTTAAGCATATATTAGCTATGAATTCAGTGAAAGTTGATTGAACATCAGCCCAATTTCCAGTGGGCCTGTAAAAAATAATAGTGGTAAGGTGATTGCCTAAAGCATCATCTTTAATTTTGAGGGCCATAATCTCTAGGTTGGGTGATAAACGGTCAGGTATTATCTCAATAGGGAAAAACGATTTATAGAGGAGAGCAATGCCTCTACCTCTTTTGTTTGTTCTAGGAAGATGAATAATTTTGTTTCAATTAGGACAAATGTTGTTTAAGATTGGATTATCCTTGGATTTTAGCCATGTTTCTGTATTGAAAACTAAGCCCAGGTTATCTTGCATAATCCAATCTGATTGTCTCATATTTGTTAACAACTAACCGGGCATTTACATATCTGAGAGGGATGAGAAGAAAAGTATTGTTGATAGTACTCATGCATTTAATAATTGTAAGCTGTTGTGAGTTGTTAGTGGTTTGAGTGTGATGGTTATTATTGCGGTGACTAGAATAATTATGTTTGTTTTGGGGTCTATTGGTAGAGTTGTTATAGCTACAATTAGACTGTGATTTAATTGAGACATAAGGTCTTTTTAGTTTACGTCTTGAGAAATTGAGTACTGGGATATTGTGGAACTCTTCTAAAGCATGGGTGAGGTTACATATAGAGAAGTACAGCAAGCAAAAGTATATTATGCAGTAATGAAATAACTTTAGGGTTGAATTAGATTATAAGTGTAACAAACAGAAGTAGCAATTATATTGCAAAGTATATTACCATAGTTAAAGACTAATAAGATATCAATTAAACATGATTCAGTCATCCTAGCGTGTAGTGACCTGGTCGATTTACCAATATATACCTTGTTACACGGGCAACGTATATAGTAAATCACACCTACAGATATACAAATTGAGGCAACGAACCACCTGTAGATCACCCCATTGTGTGTGTACGTGAACTCATTTTTGCAAGAGGTTGTGACAAGGAGCCAGTCATTCATCAAATACACTACTCATTTTCTCGTGTTTTTACAGAACATCCAATTAGTAGACACCCAAGTGATCATGGCCACGTTGGACATAAAATCATTGTATACCATGATACCCCAGGATGAATTACTCGAAGAGATTGAGAATGTGTTGGAAAATCGTCCAAGACCACATGAAGTACCATCTCAATTCATCCTGAAGCTAACCAGATTAGTGTTGTTTAACAATTTTTTCATTTTCAAAAAGAAATTATTTTTACAAAAATCGGAGGTTGCCATGGGAGCAACGTTTGCCCCACTCTAGCCAATGTGTTCATGGTGGCATTCGAGGAACGTTGGTTACACCAAAGCCCACTCTTCTCCAAAATCATTGTAGATCTGTAGGTGTGATTTACCATATATGTTGCCCCTGTAGCAAGGTATATATTGGTAAATCGACCAGGTCACTACACGCTAGGATGACAGAGCATTGGTCAAGGATTTTAGCTCAAAATCTAGGAGCGCCATTAGTTAAGTATTGTGTGCGATGTCACCATTTGATAGACAGTTTACAGTGTATGATGATAGAACAGATCAGTCTTATGCCCAGGGGTGGTGATCATAATAGAAGATTATTACAGAGAGAGACGTACTGGATCTATCACTTAAATACTTTAGAGCCGGAGGGTTTAAACACATATCTGCACTGGGGCTGCTTCTTTTGAACTGGTAGTAGCGATTATTTAGCAAGCTCAGCTGTTTCCAGTGAGCCGCATGGGTGCTTAGAGCAGTTAGTAGGCAGCGCCATCTTTTTGAACCAGCTATTTCCAGTTTGTTTCAAGTTAAAATGGGGCTACCGCCATATTGAATTTCAAACAGGTGGCAGTTAGACGGCACAAGTGAGGTGTAACGGTAAGCCTTGAGCTACATTATTATAGAGTATGCGTTAACAGTATGGCATTAAATTGTACATAGTCTTACATGAATTGTATTATTGCAGGTCCGGTGCTATGACCTCCCCTTGACAAAGCGTTCTTGCGAAACAGGCACCTGTCGGGGAAAGAGGGCACACCGGCTGACACAGATAAGTACAGAGCAGCCATCAATGTTGTTAAGACCGCTCCAGAGAGTGATCATAATAAAAGTCACCAAATAGCAGGGAGGAGGAAAGCTAAGACTCACCGCACGGTGAAGTGAAATCAGCTGTGTAAGTTTATGAGGCTCCTCCTCCATTAGTAGTGGCTATTTGATCACGTACTATAGCAGCGGGTATTACTCTAAATAGAAGATCTACTTCTAATCAATTTGATATCCCAGAAATAAGCAGTGGATTTTCCCAAGTACATTTTAATAATGGCTTGTGGACTTTTCTTTTAGGAAGCTATCCAATCCTTTTTTAAACCCCGCTAAGCTAACTGCTTTTACTACATTCTCTGGCAAAGAATTTCAGAGTTTAATTATATGTTGAGTGAAGAAATATTTTCTCCGATTTGTTTTAAATTCACTACTTTGTAGCTTCATCACGTGCACCCCACTCCTAGTATTTTTGGAAAGAGTAAACAAGTGATTCACATGTACTCATTCCACTCCACTCATTATTTTATAGACCTCTATCATATCTCCCCTCAGCCGTCTTTTCTCCAAAACATCAATATGTATGCAGGGCTGTGGAGTCGGAGTCAGTAAAAATGTACTGACTTGACTCCATCTTCAAAATAAAAAAAATTAAAAAAAACTTACAACATTTATAATATATGGTTAAATTTATTATTTTATACTTGCACATTTTGAGAATCATGTGATGTATTGAGAGCAATAGCTGTGGGTTCATGCTGCTCCAGGGTCCCTGCACTTTCCTTGGCTTAAAACTTATCTTTTTGCTCACTGTTCGGGGCATCGATGGACAACCAGCACACTAGAACCTTCTATGGACCAATATATGGTGCCAATGTCAACTGCAACGTCCAAAAGAGGCTCTAAAATCGAAAAATAAAAACCAAGAAGTGTGAATTCCAAGATGGTAGAAATAGTGATTCAGTAGGGATTAGAGTTTACTGTCTGACAATTGGCACAGCTTACTGCAACGGTGGGGGGCAGTTCTTGAACCTCGCCTCGAACATCTAGCTGGAAAATTCAATAAAATTGAAACGATGTTGGCAGAAACAGACAAAGAGAACCTCCGAATTGGAGAAACAATTGTCAGACCTAGAGGATATAACAACACAGCCCACAGCCCAGAACCTACAGAAATGAAACGGAAACTCCAAGAGCACACAGATAAAACTTGAGGATCTAGAAAACCGCTCACGCCGAGGCAATCTTCGCATAATGGGTTTGTCAGAGCAGCTGCCCGACAGAAACCTGGATACACTTCTGGAACAATGGATGCATAAAGAATTTGCTCTTTCAGACAATTTGGCCCTTTCTGTATAGAGAAAGCACACAGACTTGATCGTTTTCAAGATGGCCAACAGAGACCTAGTGTTGTCATAATAAAAATTCACAATTTTGCGCACAAAATAGAAATATTACACGGCTATAAACTCAAACATTACTTATGAGGGTGATCCTGTTAAACTTTTCCAGGATTATTTTCTAGGTGTACAGGAGAAACAGAAGTGTTTTACACCCATCTGCACAGCATTGTATGAGAAAAAGGTTCACTTCATGCTCCTTTTACCCTGCACTTCTAAAGGTGAATGTGGCAGGGAAATGGATCACCTATGAAACTGTGTCTGAAGCACAAGATTACCTCAATTCTCTTGCGGGGTGAGGGAGAGGCAGACTGTCACCTCAGGCTGGCTTTTAACGTGGCGGGAAAGCCGTAGTTCCTCGCAGTATGTTGGATTACAATAGGGATCCTAATTATATTGATGCATGTTGCTTAAATGCAGTACTTTGTACAATTGCCTTTTGCAAATCATATAGCGACATAAGGTGTGGATATTTGAAACTGCCCTGGATAATATATGTATCAGCGTCTGACCTCATGAGTAGTATATATAGTTTGGGGGATGGAGGGTGTTGGATGTCGTGCATTACGCCGTATAGTGAGTACTTACGGCAGCCCCGAGTAATGTAAAGGTAATTGTTGAGTTCAGTGAGCAACAAAAAAGTAAAACAGAAACAGACAGTAAGTTTGACTTTGTCTCTCTCGCTTGCAGTGGTAACCCTGCCGCCAAGACCCTGTAGCAGCAACGCGAAATGCTGGCCATTGTCGGCTTGGGGCAGAGGGGTTTAGACAGCAAGTCACAACACGAAAGTTTGAAGTGTTGTTGAGATAAAGAAAGCAGCAGATGAGTCTATGCCGACAATCAAGAACAGGCACAAGAAAAGATAAGTGTCCTTTTCACTACTATAGCTCACCGTTTGATAGACGAGCCTGGAAGCATTGAAACAGAAGAGTAAAATTAACAGATAAGATTTTGGACAAATTAACAGATAAGAATTTAATGTAATAACAGAACATTGGGTATAACGTATTTGATGGAAGGTGCCAAATGTTACCTAGCACTGGAAGGTTTTTTATGGCCGATGATGGAGAGGATCTAACTGATCTGTTTATCTCTATAGATGTAGTGTATCCTAGAGCTTTTTGAGGCCTTTTTCCTGCTAAAGATAGGAGACCCATAGGGTTAGAGAGTTCCTATATAGAGTCCAGGCTTGAGTCTATCCTAGATTCATGGGATTTTGATTTGATCTATACTCTAGCGATTTATTATTCCCAAGCCATAACTGAGGAGGGAAAGCTTCAATCATTTGAATCTCTCCAACTCACTTACAGGATACCTCCAGCTCATTACTTTGCCTACTTACAACTTTGGCATTATGTTTCTTTCCTAAAATGGACTGATCTAATTAAAAATGTGGCAGACACGTTATCAGAGGCTTACACTCTGGGTTCACAACAATCTGTGCCTCTAAAATACCACCATCTGTATTTGAATGACACCACGCCTGATCTGGACTATCATCTCTTGGCGACCTGCTGGTCTCAGGATCTTCAGTGCGTGGTAACAGCAGAACATTGTCAACATTACATCCAGCAAATCTACTCTCAACGATTGCCAATGCAACAGAGAGAAATGCTTTATAAATTCATGCTACAGCTACATTTCTCACCGCTTCAGGCGTATAGGGCAACCCTAGTACACAGTAACAATTATGGAGTCCCTTCAGCTACACTTGGCCCTATGTTTTGGTCTTGTCCTGTAATACGCAATTTTTGCAAACTGGTTCTACGGGCAGTGGATACCTACTGGAACTGTACAGTAACCTATGACCCGATGCTCCCTTTTAACTTTTATACTTACACGGGTCCACCACCTGTGGGTTTTAAGAGATTCTTTCAGCAAGTTGTTCTTTTTGAAATCAGGGCAATTTTATTAACTTGGCTGACAGACTCTAGCCCAACCATGTCACGCTGGAGATCACTTCTACTGGTCCAAATGCGCTTAAGACAGACAAGGGATTACGATTTTGGATAGTGTACAGAGCTGCCTGTTTCGGGAGACTTGGGAGCCTTTTTGGCTCACTCTCAGGCTTATTTTCGAAACAGAAGGGTGCCCATCATTGACACAAATCGCAAGATGGGCGTCCTTCTCACAGGGCCGCCCAAATCGGCATAATCGAAATCCACTCCCAGCCTGTCCCCATCACCCAGTCTCTATTCCCCTTACAAATCCTTTCTACCTCTTTCAGCCCTCCACAGTAGCATCTTTTTCCCAGTGTTTCTCTGTTTTTTTCATCTTAACTGCTTAACTTTTGGCAACACATGTAAAACTGTCATGCCAATAAAGCTGCCTGTCTCCCTCTTTTCTAAAGTGTCTATCTGCAGCACTTTCCCTCCCCATTGGCAGCTCAGGCAGGATGTTTCTCTACCTTAGGCTACAGAAGCTCCCTCCTCTTCCTCCAGCCCATCAATCACAGCCAGCCAACAGGCAGCAGCAGCTCCCTCCTCTCCCTACAGCCTATTGGTCAGACACAGATAGCCAATAGGCTACAGGGGGAGACAGTAGCAGAAGCTAGGATACAGATACTTTCCTTCCTTCCTGCCTTCCCCTGCAGTACGGAATTTTGTCTGACAATTGTTTTTAATATAAATTCATAACGTCAAAGATGCTTCCCATGATGTCAGCTATATTTGAGCATTTCACCATAACTCAAGATGGAAAATATTTTGTGTGTTAGTATATGACACAGGACCCAGAAATGCTATGATGCCAAGATCAGTACCTCTTCAGGCAGTGATAAAAATGCTCCTACATGAGCGTCAAATCTCAAAAGACATTTACAGCGCTTTCATCCAGAAGTATTCAAAGTTGTGAGCGAGAAAGATGACAGCAAAAGCAAATAAGCAATGCCCAGTACTTCAAGTCAAAGGAGCAGAAAACTTCAGTTAATATTGTCAGTGAAAGTTACTGTAACAATGATGGAAGATACATTCAAAAAACCATATCATATACAACTTGTTGTAAAGGATAGTGTGCCTTTATCATTATTTTCACAACCAGCTTTTATAGGACTGAATGGAGAAAAAGACAGTGCTAGAGAAATGGTATATGAAGAAGCCCTTAACCAAAAGGAAAAGCTCTCAAGGGGTGCTTTGTATTTCTTAAAATGGATGCCTGAACGCACCACAGAGAGAACTACTTTGCCATCAATGTCTGATTTGTTTGTGACAAAAATAGTTAATAAGATACTGCAGTAAATGACACAGAAACTCATCACACCAAGGAGTTTCTCTAGTTCTTAGGGGAAAAGATTCTGCAAGATTATGAACTTAAAAAAAGAACAAGTTCTATGTATTGTAACTGACAATGCTTCAAACATGCTACGTACAATTAAATGAATGCAGAAAATGAAAGTGGCCAACAACTAGAAAAACACTTTAGAGATATAGGAATGTTTGAAACTCAAGAGCACACACCTGCAACTGAGGAACAAGTTGAAGTTGCTATAGAACAACAACATGATGATCTCTTAGATGATCTTGTTGTTAACTGCTCAAAAACTCTCCCGAATTCACCACATGCACTGTGCTGTGCATACACTGCAGTCTGTACGAAGGACACGCTGCTGCTCTGATTGGCAAGGTGAGGAAAGTAGTTACTGCTGCAAGAACACCTAAAGTTGATTCCATTTTGAAGAGATGAGCCGGAAACGGGGCAATTATTGATCAAGCCACACGCTGGGGCAGTACCTACTTAATGATTCAGCTTTTTGCTTGATCTGAAACCCTTTCTTACAGACATAGCCAACCCTCAAGTGATGCTAAATGGAAGTCAGTGGACACAGATGGCAGATTGGAAGAGTTGCGTCATTCATTTACAATGACTAAAACATTACAAGTTGAGTATTCAACTCCAGGTATATTCTTGAAGAAGTGGAAGAACCTGACATTTTATCTGTCTCAAAAAGGAGGGTTAATTACAGATGGCATTTCTGCTTCAGTGAAATGAAGAGAGGCCCAATTATTAGAAAACAAGATTATTTTGGCAGCTTGTTTATGTAGACCCAATGCACCAGATTCTTCTGGATAATGAGCAGCTGACTAAAGGGAAAGTGATCTCTGAGAGGTAGCAGTTAGAATGAATGGGTCGCAGAATATACAAAAAAAAGGAGAAGCAGCACCCCCAAATGTACAAATAAACCAAGAAAAACAAAAAAGACTAATTCGATTCCAACAAGGATGAACGTTCAACTTTGTTGGTGGAATCAAATTGGTCTTCCTCCATTCTTTATTTTTCTTGGGTTGCAGGAATGTGAGGAGGAGGAAAGTTGAGATGGCTGAAGACATTGCAGCACTAACATCAACTGAGGAAGAATTTGATTTTGATAAATATCTGGATCAGAAAGAGCGTGCAAAGCATCTCCACATAGAAAAGGATTCCTCCAAACACAAAGAGAACAAATTGAGTAAATTTCAACTTAATTTCTCACTTGCACTAAAAGAAGCTGACAAATTTGATCATTCATCAAAATTAACTGTGCAAAAAGTCATTCTTTTATATCCTAAAATTGTTAGATATGTTGCTCTGGAGGTTACTGCTTTACCATCGACTCGTTAATGTTGAACAGTTAGTCTCTGCTCAGAGAATTATTAGATCAGATTTAAGGGTATCCATGAAGGAGGATCTGACTGAGGCAAATCTTTTTCTGAGGACAAATTCTTCAAAGACATTAAAAAATTTCTCCTGTACGCTATTAGATTCCCCAATTTATAGGCTTGAGTTAGGTATATTATAATAATATAAAATTTTGATAGTTATTATGAAGATATAGATTACTTTGTAACTTCTAAATTATTTTTTTTCATTGAATGCAAGCTTTTCTGCATAAGTGTTTTGTATTACTTATAAATAAAAAAATATTAACCCCCCCCCCCCCCCCCCATTTACCAAGCCACACTAGTGGCTGTTGGTGCACTAATGCCAACTTTGAATGGGATGTGTCGGTGTTGCCACACAGCTTAGTAAACAGTGGGGTAAAGGTGTAACATTTTATTGCATATTTTTATTTGACAATATTTGTTGCTCAGGTTCAAATTTCAAATAAATATAGGTTTGGTGTGGATCCAAGATAGCCAAACCTGACTAAGTGCTGGCTGCCCAAGCTTTCTCTCCTGACTTGATACCTTTTCTCATTTCAGTAAGGATGGAGAGAAGGAGGAAAGTGAGGTTGGTGTTGCCTCATACCTCAGCTTCGGTTCAGGCGCCTTTAACACAGTTTGGATTGAATTTGCAGGAGACAAACTGGGACATCCTTGCTGCCCCGCCTGTGAGGACAGCATTTCGCTCAGCCCATTTGCCCAACTACCACCACAGCCATTGGCATGTAGTTCACCAACCCCAGAAGGGTTAGCTGAGGTGCAGGGAGTGACAGCATCTAATGGTGCAGTGATTTCCTTGTGAGCAGCTGGAACCTCAACAAGGCCTCAAACTTCCCCCCACACTGAAGTCCAGGGGGTTGGGAGTATGACGGTGGAGACATCCTCAGAAATTACTCTGGCTTCTATTTGGGAGGCGATTACTAATATAACATGAACTTTGAGTAACAGAACCGATACAGTGGAAAAATCTGTGGAAGGTGTTTTGACTCAAGTGCCTAATTTGGAAATAAGTGTAGTTGATCATCAGAGACAACTTCATAGTATAACAGATGAGATTAAAGATATAAAAGCAGGTCAATTGAATTTGATAAAAAGCTCAGTGGATCTTCAGTTTAGATGGGGGCAAGTGGAATAGCTCATTTGCGAGCAAGTAACTAAGTTTTTGAATTTCCCCAAGATTCAGATGATCTCTCCAAGAGAACTTTTTAAGATATACATGCAGGAAGTCTTGAAGTTATCTAATGAGACTTTCTCCAATAAGCAAGATCTACTACTTGCCTTTTAAACAGACAGCATATTGTTACATCTGGCTCTAATGTCATTGTGGAGGTAGTATCTCCTGATAGTTTGAACGTATCAGAATTGTTGGAAACATCTCAAGATATAGTGGATACTCGTGCTACACTCCTGGTATCTTTTGTATTCAAAGCAGATAAAAATATAATTCTTTGACTGTTTTTCAAACACAGGGATCATAGAATGTGGTGTTTTCCTGATGTTGGTAAAGAAACTCAGCGTAAGCATAAGTCCTTTCTGGAGTTGTGCCCTCGTATTCTTCAAAATGGTGAGGAAGTTTTTCTTCAATTTCCTGAAAAATGTTTAGTGAATATTCAGATTGTTAGATCTATATTTTATAACTCTGCACATCTTAAACAGTTTTTGGATAATAAAAGGGCCATTTTACTAAGCTGCGTAGGCACCTACGTGTGCCCAAAACGTGCCAATTCGGAGTTACCACCCGGCTACCGCGTGGCCTGTGCGGTAATTTCATTTTTTTTTTACACGCGTCCACTACGTGCACCAGAAAATAATTTTTTTCCTGGCGTGGGGCGAAAATCAGGCGGTAACTCCGACTTGACACACGTAGGTGATTACCGCACAGTTAACGTGAGAGACCTTAGTGCTAAGTCAATGGCTGGCGGTAAGGTCTCAGACCCAAAATGGATGCACATCCATTTTCGGCAAAAATTTTAAAAAGGCATTTTTTGAAGGCGTGCTGAAAAATGGATCTATGCGCGCCCAAAACCCACACCTACACTACCACAGGCCATTTTTCAGCGCACCTTAGTGAAAGGACCCCCGAGTTTCTCATGTACCTCCTGTTTAGATTCCAGATGTTAAATCGGGCACAGATATGAATGTCAAGTGTGATTATTACTTTTCTTTATTTAAATTATTTGCCTTTGAATACGTTCTCTCTTTATATTATGAAGGATCCTGCATTTGGGAGCTAATAGAGGATTTTGCTATTGTCTTTATCTTTGGTTAATTTATTACCTGTTTAGTGTTATTTCGTGGCTAATCTTATTTTCTGGTCAAGTACAATGTATTGCTTGTTAAAATGTAAAACTTCATTAAAAAAATAAAATATGTGCACGTGTGTGTGTATATATATGTTGTGGTATTAGTCCTAATTTTGTACATAAAAGAAATATCCTACGTTTACGTAATTAATCAAATCTCTCTTAGATTTACTTTACATAGTACGAGTCGGACAGTAGAAAAATAGAGGAGTCGGAGTCAAAGGTTTGGTGTACTGACTCCACAGCCCTGTATGTGAGTCTTAGGGTTTTATCATCGATTCCAACTTGGACATGAATTCTCAACACAGGTAGTAAGACCAGTCAAGTACAAAATTATTTTTCCTTAGATGATTTGCAAAAGATTGCACAAGCTATCATACTGTCTTGTTTATATTATTTTAAGGTTTTGTATTTGGAATTACCTAAGTAGTATTTACATCAGACTTTCATTGCTTCAGAATGTTGCTACTAAATTTGACAGAATCACCCCTTTGCTGAAGCAACTACATCGGCCCCCAACAGTAGCTAGAATGGAGTTTTTGATGTACTTTGCATGTCTTAAAATTGTATATGGCTTCAACGCTTATTTGACCTATTTAAAGTTTAAAAACTACAATTCGTGCTCTTTCAGCTTTCCATCTGAATAAGGATGCAACTTTTAGACTGATGTCTTTAAGGAGGCAGCTATTACAGAGAGCTCCTTCACTTTGATCTTTGCCTCATAGGAAGAAGATTATGTGAAATTCTGTAAACTTTTAAAAACATGGGGGCCCTTTTACTAAGCCGTGCTAAAAAGTGGCTGGCGCTGTTTGTAGCGCATGGTTTATTGCATGCAGCGGCCACTTTTAGCACAGCAATAAAGCAGCTGCATTTGTATTTTGTCTCGTAATGGCCACGCGCTAATTTCCCAAATAGCGTGTTGCCACTGCCGTGGGAGCCCTTACCACCACCTATTAATGTGGTAAGGGATCCTGCGCTAATCAGGTAGCATGTGGCAATGTACCCTGACTACCTGATAAGTGCAGGGCACGCCTACTTTCCGCCCACAGATATGCCTCCCGCGCTAAAAAATATAAAGTATTTTTAGTGCAGGATTAGCACATTACTACGGGACGCCTCAGCGTGTCCCATGGCACTGCTTTTTGGCATGAGGTAAGCACGTGCTAATGCATACCGTGGCTTAGTAAAAGGGCCCCATGGTGATTCCTGAGCCGCTACGTCAAGCTCCATCTCTGGCCGTCTTCAAATCTAAGCTAAAAGCCCACCTTTTTGATGCTGCTTTTAACTCTTAACCCTTATTCACTTGTTCAGAACCCTTATTTTATCATCCTCACTTTAATATTCCCTTGTCTCTTGTTTGTCCTGTTTATCTGTCCTAATTAGATTGTAAGCTCTGTCGAGCAGGGACTGTCTCTTCATGTTCAAGTGTACAGCGCTGCGTACGTCTAGTAGTGCTAAAGAAATGATAAGTAGTAGTATTTACCAAGTATTTGGGGAGGCACTGCTGATTAGTCAATATGTTCATTACTTATTGTGAAAGCTAACATTATGTTGTCTACTGTAATCCGTGTTTAGTAAAAATCGCCCAGAACTTTGGTGTTGAGGTGATATTATAGTTGATATTTACAGATTAAAAACCAACTGACTATTGCATCATGCGTACAGTTCATTAACAAATTTGCTGACGTGTCCAAAAGTAGAAATAGTTCTGAGGTTTAGAGTAGGAACTGTGGACTCATAACACACAGGACTTTGGACTGTTCCAAGTGTCCATCAGTGGCTGTCTCCTCACAGACAAAACAAAAAAAAAAATAAAATGGATTCATTCCCAAAAAAGGTGCATTTTACTGCTGCATGTTGGGATAATGTCTGATTTTGGATAGGAAATTGTTTTATTTTATGATGCAAAGATGGTACAGACAGAGAGGGTAATACAGTATACAATCAGAGAAACCAAAAGAAAAAAAGCAACACTGGGCCTTTAAGAATGAGACAACAGGAGTACTTTATTAGCCAAAGACCCGACACGGGCCGTGTTTCGGCGCCAAACAGGCGCCTGCCTCAGGGGTCAAATTGTAGATATAGCGATCGTACAGAGTTCAAGTTGTAAGTGCCTTAAAGACAGCCTGGGTAAACTTGCATTAATTTCGCTATAGCGCGAAAAAAGGGGCTATAGCGAAATTAGGCTGGCTGGGAAAACAAAAATCTGGCAGACTATCAGAATTTTCCTCAGTTGGTAACTCTACCGCTGTGATGAGAGGCAACCAGGAAATAGCCTTCACTATATTATGTTCACAAATCTGTTCAAGGGATTAAAAAAAAAATCAGATCAGATCAGTCTCCAAACCTAATAGCTGTAAGGTCTTTTTTTTTTTAATAACCTATTGTGCAGTCATTTCTGTATATCCCTGATGCTCAATCCAAACTCTTACAGGCTACTGACAAATTCAAGAGCCCTTCTTGTGATAGAAGGTGGCCAGTCACAGAGGTCCAACACATGATTTTATTTTAATGACTGTTTTTTTGTAATTGCTCTATTTCAGCATACGATGGTTTATTGGATCTCTTGGTTAAAAGAGGCTGAGGGGCCAAAGCAGAAAGTCTCATGGTAGAGCCAGCTCAACATGCAATTCTACCACAAAATTAGCGATCCCAAAATACTGCAGCATGCTGTAAGCATGCAAATTGCTGCCATGTTAAAACTGCAGAAAAATCTGCAGTTCATTGCTAAATGTCACCCCTCCTGTTACTGAATAAACAGTGACTGGCTCATGCACTGACAGAAGAATGACAATAAAAAAAAGCAAACAAACTTCCAATCCCTGGTGTCTTAGCGGCACTCCCTACCCAGCCGACTTGACCCCTCCTGCCCCCTGGCTTCATAGAAAGTTTCCCTGGTGTGTAAAGCAACTCTCAACCCAACCCCCTCCACCACTACTTAAAAAAAATGCCTGAAGTCTAGGGCACCTCACACCTAACATGACGCCCCTCTTCCCTACCTCCCCAAGTAAATAAAAAAAGTCCATTCCATGGTGTCTAGTGGCTGTGCCACCCACCTGACCCCTCCCCCAGGTTGTACCTTAAAGGAGACAAGAGTGATGCTCACCTACTCCTGTCTCTGGAGTGCCCAGCCCTGTGTGCAGCATCCTGGGATGCACTGAAAGGAATCATTATGAGTATAAGTGAATTTTTCCCTTATTTGGTAGCTGGGCAGAGACCAACAAATAAGGGAAAATTCATTTATATAGTAGACGACCCCGCCCAGAATCTAGGAAGCACCCAGTAAGGCTAGGCACCTCCATTTTCCAAGATAGCATGACTCCTGCCTCCTTTATGGTCAGGGAGGGGGGAAAGAGAAAATAGACAACAGGTAAAGCTTTTTTAAGTTTGGGGGGGGGGGATAGGAGGGAGGTCAGGTTCAGTAGGATTTGGGAGGGTGTTGGTGCAGAAAGGCATCAGGACGAAGGTGTCAGGTTGGGCTAAGCTGCCCTGGACCTGGCAAAAAAGTTCTGATGGTAAATGCACATCAGAGGCCACCTTTTCCCTTTCTGCACTGCCAGGGCATACTCAATGTCCTTACAACCTGCACTCCAGCCGTGTTACTGCATTGCTAGGCCAGTAACATGCATGTATACCCTGTGATAACAACCTGTGCTAGCTTTCTGCATCAGCCCCCAAAAGAAGTTATGTTTGGCATATTTACCCCCCACACCCAAATCATCTCCACTTCTTCCCTGTGCAAAACATCAATCATCAAAGGTCTCTCTTGAGAAAAATACCAAAATACCAAAAGAAAACACATGGGGTAGGGCTTTAATTTGTATGCTTATCGGTTTGAGACACCTTTTTAAACTAGAAGTACTAGATATGTTTTAGCAGTGCCCCCCCCCCCCCCCCCCCCACCACACTTCTTCTCTGGCTTTAGTCCCTCCTCTCATGGGTACTAAGCTGTATGCCTAATGCAGCTTAAAATGGTGCACCGTGGGACACACTCAGGCATTCTGCAGTAAGTGCCATTTTAGTACCCTAGTAGCGCTTTAGGAATGTTAAATAGTATTAGTAGTACCAGCTAACGTTTCTTTTTTTTTTTTTGGAGGGAGCATGTCAGGGGGTATTCCACACTAATCCCCGGATTCTATATAGTGTGCTTAGATTTAGGTGCTGAAATCAGCACGGATTCTATAACACCACATGTAACTTAATTGGCGTAAGAAGCTAACGAGTGTTGATAACAGAACTTAAATAATGAGCGTTAATTGGCGCTGATTAGAATTTAGGTGCACAACTCGTTAAGCCTATTCTGTAATGATGTGCATCGAACGTCTAAAGAGCGGAGGCAAAAGGGGGCACAGTAATGGGCGTTTCATGGGTGTTCCAAAATTTAGGCGCCTAGTTATAGAATATGGCCCAGTGTGCCTAAATCTATGCACTGCAAATTACAACATGTTTCTGTTGGCATAAATGGATGCACGCAGATATTAGCGCTGAAATATCAACTAAGCATATTCTATAATTGGCACCTAAATCCAGGTGCCGATTAAAAGAATACACTTAGCACTGATTTCAGCGCTGATTTTTTTTAGGCGCCATATATAGAATCTCCTCCTAAACGGTTAGTGCATCTACATTACCACACACCAACTGATCAATGCAGGATTACCGAATGAGCCCTTATCGCTTACAAGATAGGTAGCAGTACTCACGTGGCAATTTCTTTTTAATGGCCACACATCAACGGCAACATTAGCACATGGACAGTAACATTTTTTTTTAAAGGAAAATCAGACATTTTACAGCTGCAGCAAAAGCAGTGGCGTTCCTAGGGGGGCTGGCACCCGGGGCGGATCACCGATGCGCCCCGCCCCCCCCCCCCGGGTGCAGCGCTCCACCCCGATGCCACGCGGACCCCCCCCCCGGCAAAAGGACACCCCCGCGAAGGAACCCCCTCCCTCCCGCCGGGTGCACACCGCCGGGGGGGGGGGGTGCCACGCGCGCCTTTCCTCTGTTGTTCGATGCTTCTTCTCTGCCCCAGAACAGGAAGTAACCTGTTCCGGGGCAGAGAAGAAGCACTGAACAATGGGGCACCCCCCCAGCGGCGTGCACCCTGGGCGGACCACCCCCTCCGCCGCCCCCTAGGAATGCCACTGAGCAAAAGAGGCCTTAGAACGCCGGAAAAACATGCCCAAGGGAAAGGGAAATGGGACTTGATATATCGCCTTTCTGTGGTATTTTGCAACTACATTCAAAGCGGTTTACATGTATAGAGGCACTTATTTTCTACCAGGGGCAATGGAGGGTTAAGTGACTTGCCCACAGTCACAAGGAGCTGCAAGGGAATCGAACACAGTTCCCAAGGATCAAAGTCAGCTGCACTAACCACTAGGCTACTGGGGGTGCTAAAGCCACTTTTTGCCTTGGTTCTTTAGCCTCCTTTCTTTTCTCAAAATCCCAATGGGGACCATTTAGAAAGCGAATAATCTTATTAGAGGGTGCAGTAAGGTAAGGAACTGCATGCAGAAGTCATTACCACTTCTAGTCAGGGTGGACGATATTGCATAGTTTAGTAACACCTGCAGAGTTGTAGCTAAATGCATTGTCTCAAAATTCACCAATGTGCACCAGGGGGCTGATGCTCAAAAGCAAACGCGGGCGCTAGAGGCCATTGGCGCTGGACTAGCACCTGTATTAACTATTACAGAATGCTCAGAGATTCTAGCGCAAGAAACAATGAGCGCGCCAAAGATTAATGCAAATAGCATGCTAATGTAGTCAAATGGATGTTAATAAGGTCATTTCCTATTCCCTCCCAATGCTCAGAGAACAGTGCACAAAACAGCTTGGAGTAGGCGTTAGGGTGTTTGTGCACATGCGCCAAGCACGTTTTTCCCTGTTAATTTCCCAGTGCTCAACGCTGTTAGTTATGGTCCCCAATATAATTTGCATGCTATTAGCATCGAGCATTGTGAAGTTATTTTGCTGCGTTCTGGCGGTATTTCTCGGTGCTGTTCTGTATGGTGCGAAAGTTTTGAGCATTGGGGCCTAAAAGTATGGCTACCTTCCCCAAGCTACTGGAGAACCCCCAATGAGTAGCATAATGCTGAACTTTAATGACTGTTAGGTGCAGAACCCTATGGCACAGCTCAGAAACAGACAAAAAAAATGTAATGGTCTGCAGCACATTCTCTCTCATCATTTTACACTTCCATAGAATATAAGAAGTTCCTACTATAGTTATATCTAATTGCTTAAAATTTTAATATAATTAAAATATAATATTCTTTCGAATATGGGTGCCCATGAACTGAAAAGCTTTTCAAGAACAGAGAGAATGAATCAAGTTCTCCAGCTGCAGGGAAGTGTGGATGTACCTGGAGATTAAGGGGGAGAAGTTAACAACGTGAACTACTGTTAAGATGGGACTTTGCAAGAACAGAATGATTTGTGGTAAAATAAACCATTTTATGCATTAAGACCCTGTGCTAACATAGGTAATTTTACCACAAAGATAGTCCAAGTTGTTAAATCCCCCCCTTAGTAGGCTCAGTGGTATTCCAGTAGGAAGAAAAGTTGTGTCACCTCTATTTTCAGTCATATTCTGTATGTCCAAGTTAAATTAGTTAAAAGTTAAAATTGCCAATATTCCCTTTTGCATACGGATTATTATGTAATTCAAATATTTAAAATATCTCCTTTCAACATGAATTAGTTTTAAGTTGATTCTACTAGGCTGTTCCCCTCCCCACCTCCAATCCATGCAGGGCTCATGCTGCTAACATAAAGGTTTATAAAATGTGGACAGCCAAATAATGGATTTTGTGAAGAACCCAAAATAATAAATCATAATAAAATAGCTAGCACAAAGGTCTGTTTTTTTTAACAAATCTTCTTTCCAAACTCAATTTTTTGGCTGTTCGTATTATTATTACATGTTCACAGAAGAGACTCAGCTAGCCTTTAAATAAGGTTTTAAACCAATACATTCAAACCTGAAAGAAAATGACATTGGCATGTATAATCTACAACTTGTGAAATGCTTAAGCTCCTGTCAGAGGCAGCCTCTACCTCCTCCCCAACATAACCTTCTCTTGGAGCCAAAGTAAAAGCCTCCCTCACATCTAGTATACACATAACTGGTTCCACCACATCTTCCACAACTACCTGGGTTGCTTGTTTGCACATAGACCCTCTTGTCTGCTCCACCTTCTCAGACTGATTTCCGCATTCCAAGTCTCTCTACCACCTTTAAAAAGGAATTCACTCATGTCAGTCCAGGCTCAGCTCACCAACCATGAACTTCAGCTCTCAGCTGTCACTATCCTTTACTTATGACAAGTTATTTGGGTTTGGGAGGGAGGTCCTAATAGCTGTTTTTCTTAAGTCTGGTAGAGGATCTAAGCTGCTCCATACTTCATGTTTTGGAGAGGGATTCAGCATGCATTACCTACCCTGGCTGGCCAATGTGGGTAGCCTTTCATCTTGGCAAAAATCAGGTCACCGGGTTTAAAATCATGTGCCATGTTGACAGCTGGGCACTGGTACTACTCCCACTCTCCTGAGAACCAAGGCTGTCCACTCTGTCCTCTGGGAAAAGAAAGGTACATACATTCAGTCCTAGCCCAGCGAGGCACACCAACCACATACAAGGACACAACAGACTAAAATGAGGACTCCTCTGCCTATCCAGAAATGATGCTGAACCAACTAACAAAAGCTCCCTTCAGCACAAACAGAGAGATATTTTCCATAAGTCAAAAAAGTAAAGGTGACATAGAAAGAGATAACACCCCAACCAACGTTTCTTTCACAGGTGCAAAAGGCAGTATGATACTGCAGCTTAATGTCCAGAGATTATTTACTTATTTGAAATGTTAATTCCCGTCTTGTCAAAAGCAGCTCAAGGCACTTTCTTCTGCTACAGTAGATATTTGTCCCAATCCAAAGAGAAAAGAGAGATAAAAACAAAAGAGATGGACCCACGGCTGGATAACAGCCACCCCAACACAACATCAAGCCCAATTCTTACTCGGCAGAAATGGCACCACCCCCTCCCCGTTTCCGGTGTTTACCCATAGAGCGAAAGTAAAAGAACAGGGAGGGATGGACTGCAGGGACCCGGTTACACACTCCAGCTCACCCCCCCTAGACAGGCCAAATGGAAGGGGGTTTTCCCATTTTGTGTTTCTGGGAAAAAATGCGTAGTATATCTGGCCCTGGGCACGAATAACCCAAGGCACGTCCCCGCCCCCTTCTAAAAAAAAATAACATGCAAAGTGTGTACGTTTGTAAAGGGGAAGAAAGACCCCAGCATACAGTGATGCTAATAATAAAGCCCCCACCCCATCCCACCTAAGCTGTGCGTGGGTGGGAGGAGGGGACGAAGAAGCAGATGTTATGCACAAACACTGACCTAAAGCAACAGCAAATAAAAACCAGATGCCAAAGGCAAGAAGGGAAAAAAAGGAAGCGAGAACCATGCACATGCACAACGTGCACACGATCGCTGCAGAATGCCACAGCGCGCGCCGTTCCCCCTCTCTGTCTCCCCGCGCCCTTACCTGCTTCTGCTGCCTCTCTGCCGTGTTGCTGCTGCAGAGCCCGAGCCCGCGCGGCCGTCGCGCGCTCACTCTCCCGCGCTACCCTCCGGAAACTTCCACCTCCTCGTAAGGGGAGAAGGTAGTAATCTCTGGCTCCGGTCCTCTCTCCCTGCTCTTTCCTCTGAAACAACTCAGCACTTTCTCCCCCTAGTTTTGCATCAGAAACAGGAGAGGAAGCCAGTTCCTTTTATTCTTGAGATCCAGGAATTGCACCGTCATTGTAAGAAAAAGCGTTTACGTCTGCCCTTCCTCCTGGAGACGGTTGGGATGGTGCGGTCCGACCTGCCTCCTACACAGTACGAAACGGGCCGCTGCAGATTTGTCCACTGAGCTTTGCAGTATTTTGTGCTCTGTTAAGGGACGGAGCGTGCGATCGTTCTGTAGAGCTGCTTTCTTGTACTGAATGGGACAGACAGGGCAGGCTTAGAGACATTTTGTGACAGTTATTTTATTTTGGAGCTTTTTAGGAAACCAGTCTCCCAATATGATGGTTGTAACTTAAGGCTATTTTTAAGTTAGGGAGTTGTATAATGAGACGGAATCCTTTACTTCTTTTATAACTGAAGGACTTATTTCCAAAAACCTGTTAAGTCCAATACAACTAATATGGATTGGATTTAGTGAATTTTTGGAAATAAGCCCTTGAATGTATTTTTTGTGTTTTGTGGAGGCTCTGCTTTTCAGATCATGTTACAGGTGCATGTGCCTTCAAAAGAGGAAGCATAGTTCTATTATATTAATAATAGAGTTTTACGAGGCTTTCTTCTTTATCTTATCTTTTTATTTATGTTTTTATTTAGCTCATGCCTTTTCAATAGTAGTTCAGGGCGAGGTGGAGAATTTACAGTCTACTACTACTACTACTTATCATTTCTATAGCGCTACTAGACGTACGCAGCGCTGTACACTTGAACATGAAAAGACAGTCCCTGCTCGACAGAGCTTACAATCTAATTAGGACAGACAAACAAGAGATAAGGGAATATTAAAGTGAGGATGATAAAATAAGGGTTCTGAACAAGTGAGTAAGGGTTAGGAGTTAAAAGCAGCATCAAAAAGGTGGACTTTTAGCTGGAGTTGTATCTGAGGCAACCTAAAGTTAAGTGACTTACCCAAGAGATCACAAGGAGTAGCAGTGGAATTTCAACCTGGCTTTCCTGCTTCTCAGTACTGCTTATTCTCATCCCCATAAGAAAATTTCTAGTTGAGTAATTCTATTTCTTTAAAAAAAAGATGATTTGGGATTTAATATAGACATGGCAAATAATATCCCAAATTCAGTAATGCCAAGGTAGGTAGTAAGTGAGATTGAAGGGCAAACAGATATGTAATGTGCTGTTTTGGGGAGCATAATCCTGAAGAAGATTTGAGTTTTATATTGCTTTGCAAATGGAAATAAGTAATATGAAATGATATATTGTCTTTTTTAAATAGTAACATGGAGGGGCATAATCGAAAGGGACGTCCAAGTTTTGTTGAGGACGTCCTCGCAAAATGTCCCGATGGAGGGGCAGGGAAACCCGTATTATCGAAAGAAGATGGACGTCCATCTTTCGTTTCAATAATACGGTCAGGGACATCCAAATCTTGAAATTTAGGTCGTCCCTAGACTTGGTTGTTTCTGATTTTCGGCAATAATGGAAACCAAGGACGTCCATCTCAGAAACAACCAAATGCAAGCCCTTTGGTCATAGGAGGAGCCAGCATTTATAGTGCACTAGTCCCCCTGACATGCTAACACACCAAGCGGGCACCCTATGAGGCACTGCAATGGACTTCATAAATTACTCCCAGGTACATAGCTCCCTTACCTTGTGTGCTGAGCCCCCCAAAATCCCCAACTGTACACCACTACCATAGCCCTTATGGGTGAAGGGGGCACCTAGATGTGGGTACAGTGGGTTTGTGGTGGGTTTTTGAGGGCTCGCTGTTTCCTTTACAAACATAACAGGTAGGGGGGGTATGGGCCTGGGTCCGCCTGCCTGAAGTGCATTGCACCCACTAAAACTGCTCCAGGGACCTGTATACTGCTGTCTTGGAGCTGAGTATGACATCTGAGGCTGGCAAAAAATATTTTGAAAGATATTCTTTGAGGGTGGGAGGGGGTTAGTGACCACTGGGGGAGTAAGGGGAGGTCATCCCCGATTCCGGTGGTCATCTGGTCATTTCGGGCACCTTTTTGTGCCTTGGTCGTGAGAAAAACACGACCAAGTAAAGTCGTCCAAGTGCTCATCAGGGACGCCCTTTTTTTTCCATCATGGGTCGAGGACGTCCATGTGTTAGGCAAGCCCAAGTCCCACCTTCGCTACACCTCCGACATGCCCCCTTGAACTTTGGCTGTCCCTGCGACGGAAAGCAGTTGGGGACGTCCAAAATTGGCTTTCGATTATACCGATTTGGACGACCCTGTGAGAAGGACCTCCATCTTCCGATTTGTGTCGAAAGATGGGTGTCCTCTTTCGAAAATGAGCCCAATGGTGCTCTGAGGTGGTGCAGATGTGTTTTTGACCTGCTCTCAGGGCCCTGTTTTTTTCCACCTGCATCCAGTACCTGCTTACTGACATTTATCGTTTCCTCAACCTGGAAAACATTGACTAGCACATGTACAAATATTTGAATAATCTAGCTGGAGGGGTCACGTGATGCATCTCACCTAGGAGTATGTGCAGTGAAGGGGCTCCAGTGCTACCCCACATAAATCAGCAAATAGCATTACCTGCGGGGATACACTCCCTTATTTACCATTGATGGTGCCGGGAAAAGCTGAGCATTCTTTTTTTTTTTTTATAATATCTTTATTAGGTCAAAGTTAGACAGAACAAATTATAAAAGCACCATGTCCACCAGTCATAGGAAAAGAAATAGTAAACACACACCAGCAAGTGATGCTTCCATAAAGCAACTGGAAAGTCACCGTTATCCACAGTTTATACAAAAGTAATTATTAGAATCAACGAATAACACTGGAGCCACACTCTCCCCTTGACATTTTCTCCCCTATTTCCCTCCCTCAAAACCCACCTCCCCGCCCGCCCCTCCCCCAGGTCCCCACCCCTTTAAGCGCCTAAGAGTCTGCACCACCTGCCATCATATACAAGCTGGAATACCTTTTCCAAACCTCTCGATAAGACCTATGTCTGCTAGACGTTGAAATAGAATATTGCAGCGAGACCCAAAGCGCCATTTCCAACATTAGTGAATGCCATTGAGACACTGATGGAGGAGTAGGATCTACCTACTGCTGCAAAATACATTTTTTCACCAACAGGACAGCTGTTAAAATAAACTGACCTTGCGTTTCATTAAGTCCCTCTTCCTTCAGCTGCCCATCATCACACAGTAATATAGCGCTGTATGACCACTCAAACGTCCACCCTAACGTTCCCTCAATGACCGCCAGAGACCCCTGCCACAACTGCAAAAGCAACGGGCACTCCAAAAATGAATGAATGAAGTTGTCCATAGCTGAGTGGCACTTGATACACAGATCATCATCCCATAAACCCAACATTTTCCCCCTCTGTCTACTTATGTACACTCTATGCAAAATTTTATATTGTATGAGCTGCAGTGCCACATTCGCCGTAATCTTAGGTATGATCCCGAATATCCTCCCCAGAAATTCCCTAGATATTATCTCACCCAGGTCCGAGCTCCAGCACGCAGCCATACCCTCCAAATAAGCTGCAGATCTATTGTCCCCCAACAGCCGTCCCCATTGAGAAAGTCTATTAGACGAAGCAGGCAAACCTAAAAACAGGCTGTCAAGTTTAGTGAATGTCACTTGAGATCCCGCTGCACGAACCACAGAAGTGTAATAATCTCTAACCTGCAAAAATTGAAAAAATTGAGAGTTAGAAAGGCCCCATGCTCGCTTGATCTGATCAAATGAAAGCAAACTCGATCCCCCCAATTCCATCAAGTGCCCTAAATACCAACAGCCTCCCCTCTCCCACCGCTGAAAAAAGCTCTGCCCCATCCCCACCAGGAAATCCGGGTTATTTAACAAAGAAAGGAACGGATAGCCCTTCCCCGCTCCCCCCACTGTAATCCTCCACCATTGCCAGGCCTTACTTAAAGCTAGAACAAACTGATTCCTACCTGCCATCCCTCTCTTCCGTCTCCCCCCTGCCCTGCAATACATAGAATGTGTCCACAGGAGCACACCAACTTTGCCAAAAACCCAGTAAGGCGTACCTAGCAGTCAGTGTATGTATCTCATGTATCCACCTCATTAACGACATCACATTTTATAGCCTAAGGTCTGGAAGACGTACCACCTCCCCTTAGACCTGTCTAGAGTTAATTTAGTAAACACAATACGTGGCCGTTTGGAGTGCCATATAAATAAGCTGATAATGCTTCGGTAAAGTTTTTCCTCTTTCTGCCGAACCCATATCATTTGCAGGGGGTATAACAATTTCGGGAGAAGAACCATCTTTACAAGAGCTATCCGTCCCATGAAGTTCACTGGAAGGTCATTCCACTGCGCACACAAGCGACATACATGCTCCAACCTCTCTGACATTCTTCCTATAAATCCATTCATAATCAGCACTCAAATAAACCCCCAGGTATTTTATTCCCGTTCGGGCCCACACCAGAGGGAAATTAGTAAGAGCAGAACTGTGACAAGGATTACTAACAGGCAAGACCTCTGATTTCCCGAAGTTTATTCTTAAACCCGCAAATTCTCCAAAAGCTCTTATAATCTCCATAACCCTAGGCAACGTAACCATGGCATTATTTAGGAGTAACAGCATATCATCAGCGAATAAGTTCACTCGATATTCGCAATCTCCTACCGTCGCACCCTCCAATGTTCCGTCCTGTCGAATCTTAGCTGCCAGGGGTTCCAAAGAGAGCACAAACAATAGAGGTGAAAGTGGGCAGCCCTGCCTAGTGCCCCCCCCCCCCCCAAGCCCAAAGAAATCTGTTCAGTAAGAGCGTCATTTATGAGAAGTTGGGCAGTGGGATTGCTATATAACACCCGCTCCCAGTCCAGAAAAGCTCCCGGGATCCCAAACTGCTCCAAGACCCAGCACAGATATTCCCATACTATCTTATCAAACGCCTTTTCCGCGTCTAAACTTGCCAAGATCATATCCCCTTGACGCCCTGCCCCATCCCGCAGTACTCGACAAACTTTTAAAAATATTAGCTGATGCATACCAACCCGGTACAAAACCCACTTGATCAAGATGTATAAATTGAGGAAGTAAACCCCCTAGCCTCGCCGTCAACACCCCTGCCAGAATCTTTAAATCTTGGTTGATTAGTGAGATAGGGTGATAGGAACCCACCAGTTCAAGGTCCTTCCCCGGCTTTGGCAACATGGTAATATAGACATGATTAAGAGACGGGCCCAAACAAAAAAAACAGCACCATGGGCCTTTAAAAATGGAACACAGTTCTTTAATGAATGAGCCTTGACAAAAAGACCTGACACGGGCCGTGTTTCGGTGACTAGCACCTGCGTCAGGGGTCCCCATGTCTCATATAGTAAAAGCTACAAAGCACCAAGGCACTTTCACTTTCTGTATCCAAACGGATGAAAAAAAGAGAGTATAGGTTGTAGATCTCTTATGATTTTCCTCAGTTTTTCCAGCTCTGGATTGTATGTCACTACAAGGGGGATTCTGTCTGTGGCTTTTTTCTCCTTGTACTCCTCCTTCAAAACACCCAGGGAGAACCTGCTACAGTACAAGGAGAAAAAAGCCACAGACAGAATCCCCCTTGTATGGATCTACAACCTATACTCCAGGAGGATGAATTACTGAAAGAGATATTCCCATCCCCACCAGTGCTGGACTTCCGACAGCCACCCAACTTAAAGCACAAGCTAATCAGAAGTAAACTTCCATCACAGACTGAAAAGGAACAGAAGGGCACACTTCCCTGTAATTTATCCAGTTGCAAACTATGCCAAAACATTTCACAGGACCCCACAGTCATCCACAAAGGAAAGATATTCAACATAAAGGAATCTTTCACTTGCTCATCTTCCAATGTGGTATATATCATTCAGTGTAAAAAATGTAATGACGGATGCTATATTGGAGAAACAGGCCAGATGCTAAAGACAAGATTCAATTTACATAGACATCACATCAACAATACTGGTGCCAGTAGGGCTCCCACCCCTGTTGGTCAGCATTTTACAGGACCAAGACACTGTACCAGTGACTTCACAGTGAGAATCCTGAAAGGTAACTTCAAAACCATACAAGAACGTAAGTCCTTTGAAGTCAGAATGATTGAATATTTTAACACCCAACAGAAAGGACTTAACAAGGATCTGGGGTTCCTAGCCCATTATAAACCATAAAGCTGTATTTCTCTGTTGATCACCCTCCCCTCACCTATCCACACCTATCCTGTTAGAATATCAATGATATGCTTTGATGTCCCCATGCATACCTCCTACCCACCCCCATCCTCCCACCCTGTCAGACTGTCATAGTAATGCTTGAATGTTTTCACTTATATACACTGTCAGCTAGCACATTTGCTTATTTCCGATCTGATGAAGAAGGGCAACCTTCGAAAGCTAATCAAGAAATGTATTAAGTTATGTCCAATAAAAAAGGTATCATCTTATTTTCTTTTCCATGTTTTCAGTGGCGTAGCTAGGGTAGTTGACACCCGGGGCCGGTCATTTTTTAACACCCCCTGCCCCCGAAATCCAGTACTAGGCATACTGAGAATACAAAACACTCAGGACCTATAGAGCAATTCTACCATACCATAAGCAGTAATTTGTACGAGTCACACAAGGAAAAGGAAAGCATCTTAAACACTACAGTGAGCACTAGAACATCAATTCACCTATTGTAAAACGAAAACAGACAGATTAGTACAGATCGTCGATCCTGCACAGTCAATGCCAACCGAAAGCCATGTCTTTTTCACAAATACAGATACACCCTAATCCACTATAGAATAAGTAATCATAAACTTTCTATTTAGACAAAAATTAAACTGAACCCCCGATGCCAGTCTCTGCATACAATGCAACACCACAGAAACAGAAAATGTCCTCTAGTACTGTGCAAAATATAAAGACAGCAGATGTAAATTTGAAAAAACTAACCAATACCAATCACCACTTTACAAATTAACAAATAGAAATAAAACAAATATCATTTTATTGGACTAATACATTTAGCTTTCAGAGGCCAAAACCTCCTTCCTCAGGTCAATTCAGTATAGTACTGTTACAGTGTCCTATCCTGACCTGAGGAAAGGGGTTTTGTTCTCCGAAAGTAAAATGTATTAAAATTAGTCCAATAAAAAGATTACCTTATTTACATGTTCTATTATAAACATTTATTAACACAGCTACAATACTACTTTATCCTAAAGCAAAAAAATAAAAATATATATTTACAGTTCATTGTCTCTGGTTTCTGCTTTCCTCATCTTTTCACTGTCTTCCTTCTATTAAAGCATCTGTCTTCGCTCTCTCTCTCTCTCTGCCATCCAGTGTCTGCCCTCTCTCTCTGCCCCTTCCATCCACTGTCTGCCTTCTCTCCCTTCCATCCACTTCTGCCCCTTCCATGCACCATCTGCCCCAGTCTGCCATCTCTCTCTCCCCCTTCCATCAACATCTGCCCTCTATCTCTGCCCCTTCCATCCACCATTTGCCCCAGTCTGCCCTTTTTCTCTCTCCCCTTCCACCCACCATCTGCCCTTTCTCTCTGCCCCTTCAATCCGTCTGCCCTCCCTCTACCACCCATCCAGGGTCTGCCCTCCCTCACGCTCCCCCCTTCTATCCCCTCTCTCTCTGCCCCCTCTTTTCAGCCCCCAGTTCCAGCCCCCTTATTCCACCTGCCCCTAGTTCCAGCCCCAGCCCACATCTCCCACCTGCCCCCCTTTTCAGCCCCACTATCCCACCAGTCCCCAGCCCTTTTCTCCCATCAGTCCCGAGCTTCAGCCCCCAGCCACTTCTCCCTGTCCTCTTTTCAGCCCCTAGTTTCAACCCCAGCCCTTTTCTCTCACCAGTCCCGAGCTTCAGCCCCAGCCAGTTCTCCCTGTCCCCTTTAAAGCCCCTAGTCCCCACAGTTTCAGCCCCCTTCATCCACCACATGCCTTGCATCCCCCCTTTTCAGCCCCAGACCCATTCTCCCACCTGCCCCAGGCATGGACCCATTTTCCCTCCTGCCCCCTTGTCAGACCCCAGTTCCAGCTTCAGACCCCTTCTCCCATCTGAGCACTCCCCTTCCCCCCTCCCCAATCCCCTTCTCCCCTCTCTGAGCACCCATCTGAGCTCCCCCACCCTCCCTAATCCCCTTTAAGCACCCCTCTGAGCTCCCCCACCCCTCCCCAATCCCCCTCTCCCCTCTCTGAGCTCCCCACCCTCCTTAATCCCCTTTAAGCACCCCTCTGAGCTCCCCCACCCTTCCCCAATCCCCTTCTACCCTCTCTGAGCTCCCCCACCCTCCCTAATCCCCTTTAAGCACCCCTCTGAGCTCCCCACCCCTCCCCAATCCCCTTCTCCCCTCTGAGTCCCCCCCGACCCGACAGCTGAGATCCGTTCTCCTGCTGCTCCTACCGTCCTGCCTTAAAAAATTTTTTTTTCGAAGCGCCGGAGAGTGGCAGGCAGCGCGCCTCGCGTCTGCCCTGCTAGTAAAGAAGATCTCGTCGACGTTGTCGTCCTTCCCACACTGAGTCCCGCCCGCCCTCGCGGTAATAGGACATTGCCTCAGAGGGGGGCGGGACTCAATGTGGGAAGGGCGACGACGTCAGTGAGATCTTCTTTACTAGCAGGGCAGACGCGAGGCGTGCTGCCTGCCACTCTCCGGCGCTTCGAAAAAAACATTTTAAAGGCGGAGCAGCGGGAGCGGAGCACCCCCCCCCCACCCGATGACACCCGGGGTGGACCACCCCCACCGCCCCACCCTTGCTACGCCACTGCATGTTTTATTTTGTTTGATTTCTATTGATAACCTGCAACAGCTTTAAACTGAAAAAAGTGCCATCTGCTGGCCAATTAGAAGAAGTACATTTTCATGAAGTTAGTTATCTACAGTTCACAGGCCTGAAAACCCACTGTTTCATTACACCTTCTATACAGGATTCCTTTATGTTTATCCCACACATTTTTGAATTTTGTTACTGTTTTCATCTCCACCACCTTCTGCAGAAGGGCATTCCAGGTATCTACTACCGTGAAGTATTGAGAAAAGAGAAAATTTTTTAAATATTTTGGATTGATGAAGAGATAAGGTGAAACACCTACTTCCATCAGTTTCAAAGCCGAAGGATTAAGTGGAAAGTTACCTCTGAGGATATGTTTATTATACATCCATTTGCAATTGTTTGTTTACAACAGCAATCATTATATAGTTTTTCAGCGTTGACATATAGCTGTTGGTGGTGTTATTTTCATATATTTAGAGCCAGAATATTTACTTCATGTCTCATTTGGCATAGCTGATACCTTCTCTAGACTTAACTCTTTTCAATTATGCCAGTGCATAGCCATAGGGGAGCCTTGGAGTCCTGGGCCCCACCCCTGAAGCCCCACCAGCCAAAGAAACATGTACTTCCATCAGTTTCAAAGCCGAGGCTTAAGTAGAAGGTTACCTCTGAGAATCCATTCAAATGAGACATGAAAACATTAAAGAGAACAGGAGCCAGCAAAGATCCCAAAGGGTCTCCACAGGTGAGAAGGAATACAAAACTTTTGTTAATAATATGGAATATATGGGCCATGCTGGACAGGACCATATGACCATAGTATAGGCTAATCTATAACCTGTATAACTGTGTGCTGTGCTAGGCCTCAAAAGGTTAAATGGTCAAACAGTATCTTGCTTACAATTGAGTACATTTACTGGAAATGCTTATGAGACAGATGGTCTCTAGGCCTTTGCAACACAGACCAACAAGGAAGTAAATCTGGATTGCAAGCAGTTTAATAAGGAACCGAAATATGATCTCATTACAAAATGGTTTATAGACCTAGTAAATTTATGGGAATTTTAACAGTGTACTGAACAGGTGGTGGGGAACAAACAAGAACATGTGGTTATAGACATTAATGTTGAAAATGAGAATGACCCTGATGACCTGCTGATAGGTGAAATTACTGTAAATGTAAAATTAAGCAAGTTACGGGAAATAAAGTGCTGAATGTAAGGAAAATCATAAATGCTGATGATAAGTAAATGAACTAATGCTGATGCTAATTAATATCTGTACACGAAGACAGATTTACAGGAATATGTATGACGCAAATGCATGTGATTAAAAGGGTATATAAATGAGAACTGTAATCAATAGAAGTTAGAGAAGTAATACTGTGGAATCGCACTTCGTGTCCAGTTTACCACTCTCTATGAGAAAAGCTTTGAGAACTGTCTTGAGTATATCTGATTTTATGTACGGCCTAGACTGAAGTTATCATATGCCAGTGTACCCATAATTGGTAAGTTATAATAAAATGCTTCTTCTCATATCAACAGCCTTCTGACTCTGACTCTCCTTCTTCTAGTAAATTATAATAGTTTATTTGTATCAGTGGTGGACACTGTTAGCATTGGAGAGGTGGTGAAAATACTAAACACCACTGGTCTTTCAGCACTCCACAATACTAAGTAGTGGATATTTGGACACTGGAGTGAGAGTGAAAAGACAGTGATAATCCTAGAGTGATAAGGGGAGCCCATTATTAACACTTCATAGGTTATCCTATATGATTTGTCTGTCAAGTAGTAAGAATTAAACCAGTCTAACACTGCTCCTGAAAGCTCAAAGGTATGAAAAAGAACTGAATAAAACACAGTCCAGCGCAGTGTGGCAAAAGTCACTTGTATTCAAACAAGCTCGATGTGGTCACATTTTGGCTTGTGCCTGTATCAGAAGCATAAACAATTATCCTGTAGTCTTATTCAATTTCCAAGTAGTAAAATTATATCTGACAGACGTATGCCAATAATAATCAACTTACAAAGACTTGTAACTGAAGCCTTTGGCCAAAGGTTTTGGGAGGAGGAACATTGCACACCTAAAGGACAAGTGGAGACCAAGAATTGCTGAAGTAGCAAAATCTGTAACTGGGAGGGTGGGAGGGGAGGGGACCCTGGAACTGGGAGGGAGGGGGGCCTGGAACTCGGAGGCAGGTGGAGGGGGGATGAGAGAGGGGGGACAGGAGAGGGAGGGGGACAAGGGGGAGGGGGACAGGGGGAGAGGGAGGGGGGAATGCACCACCTGTTAAATTGCCCTGTTGGCACTTTGCGATAAATAATTAGATTTTGGGTTGCTGTTTGGGCACTCGGTTTCTGAAAGGTTCGCCATCACTGATCTAGGATATGTCATTTGTTTGTCATAATTGCCAAAAGGCACATAAAATTACATTTCCTTAAAAGATACATTTCAGTCCTTTTGTTAATTAAACACATCCTCAGTAAAGTAATCCTTATCTTACTTCAAAGGGTCAGGATCCAGTTCTCAGTCCCCACCCTCACAACATGTCTTTTCCTTCCTTTGCCTTAACCCTACAAGAAATCTGTCCCTCTTCCCCCATGTTCATCTCCTTGCTCCCTACAAATGGTAACTAGTTCTCAACAGATGGAAACCTGCTTCATCTAAGTAGTCTCCAAATGGCCTCTTTGATCATACCCATTGAAAATAGTGAATTGCATGACTCATTGTCTTTCAATTACCTGGTCCGAAGAGGGGAGGAAGGAGGGTGCTTGCTTGTGCTGGGCACTAGATTGCCTTGTTTGTTTTATTGTAATCCAAGGAAGAAAAAAAAAGTATATGCCTTCATAATTGCACTCCCACCAACAACTCCTACACCTATATATTCTCTCTCTCCCCCCCCCCCCCCCATAAAGCAACTTAACTTATACATAATACACTCTTTCATCCATCTCTCATATACTTTCTAGGTCCCCAAGCACATAAATACTGCAATCCCCCTATGCCTCAGGCCACACACAATTCTTTTATAAAGCTATGTTGGAAAGTACTCAAATCATTCCTCTGCATGCTTTCCTTACTCAGTGGCATTCCTAGGTTGGCTGCCACCCCGGGCGGATTGCCGCTGCGCATTACCCCCAGTTACAGCACCCCCCAGTGCATCATCCCCTGGTGCATCACCTCCACCCCCCTGTGCATTGCTTTTACCTCCTGGGGGTGCTGGGAGCAGTCACGTGGCTGTCGGGTCCGCCAGTTCCCTGCCCTGGAACAGGAAGTAACATCAGAGGGAGCAGGGAACCAGCAAAGCTGACAGCTGCGTGGCTGCTCCTTGCACCTCCTTGCAGTGTGCAGCCAGGGCGGACTGCCCCCACTGTCCCACCCTCGATATGCCGCTGTCCTTACTTGTTAATGGTTAAAAAGAGAGATGGGCAGTGAAGAAGGCAGAGAGACATTTTTCAGGTGTTGCAGATGTAGCCAAAATGATGAATTATGTATATTGCTTTGAATATGTTTCTCTTTAAATTCTGTAGTAAATTAGGGGTAGATTCTATATATTACTCCTAACAAATCAGCGTAAAAAAATACGCCTAGGCATAGTCCATAAACTGTACCTAAATTTAGGTGCAATTTATAGAATATGTTTTGTGCCTATATGTGCGACTAAATTTAGTTGTAGGCAGCTATGCCAAGTAAAACTCGGTATAACTGCCTACGCCTAAGATAGGCATGGACCGGGTGAATTCTATAACAATGCGCATAGTTAACAACATAAGCATTTCCGTACTGGGACAGACCAAAGGTCCATCAAGCCCAGTATCCCGTTTCCAACAGTGGTCAATCCAGGTCACAAGTACCTGGAAAGATCCCAGAATAGTAAAACAGATTTTATGCTGCTTATCCTAGAATATACAGTGGATTTTCCTAAGTCCATCTTAATAATGGCTTATGGACTTCTCTTTTAGGAAATTATCCAAACCTTTTTATAAACCCTGCTAAGTTAGCAGCTTTTACCACATTCTCTGGCAACGAATTCCAGAGTTTTTAGAAATGCCCATGACCTGCCCATTCCATGCCCCGCCCAACACCCGTGGCCATGCCCCTTTTTCAACTATGCAACTTACAATTTATGCATATTACTTTACAGAATACGCTTAGACAGTTGTGCACGTAAATTCTAATTAATGCCAATTAGTGTCAATAATCAGCAGTTATCGGTGCTGATTAGCTTGTTAAGCTAATTGAGTTGTACGTGCAAATCCAGAATACAACAGAATTTGAGCACCCAACTAAGTTGCACTTTATAGAATCCAGGGGTTAATGCCCATTGAACATTTTATGAATAAAGGAAGGTACATTTTTCCTATCACTGCAAATCAATATTTGTATTTTAGTTCAAACTATGAAACATTTTGCTTCAGTAATGGTTGTGTATTATTTCCGGTAATTTTATTCTGTGAACTGTTTGTTTTAACATATTATGATTTCAGTAATATAATATTCTTGGGAATGTCCAGTCTTTTTGATATGTAAGCCACACTGAACTCATGAGGCATATGTGGGGTATGTGTCCTGTAGCGTAATGTAAAAACTGTAACAAATTCAAGGAAGCTTGGAGCAAGCACAAAGGAACCTTGATTAGAGAGAGGCGGGGTAAAATCAGAGATCTAATTGGGTCACAATTTTTCTACAAGAAAGGGAATGGGCAGATTAGGAGGTCCATGTGTTCTGTTTCTTCTAGCATAGTCCATATTTCTAGAAGGAAGCATGCAAAGGAGGGGAAGCATACTCTGTGTGCCTCTGAGCTGCTCTTCTGCTTGTCCCTTTGCCCACTGCTCTCAATTTTGTAGGCTAGGGCTTGGTCTACAGCACTGGTCCAGCTGGAAAGTTCCTTGCCAGAGTGCTGCAACTCTGTTCACCTTCAGAACCCTAAAATCTGCATCTGGAGCACCTTATGCCACTTGTTTGAAAGATGTGAGAAACATGGGTTTTAGAATGTCACTTTTTTGATAAATTACCTCACAAATTCACCAGAGGGCAGCATTGGAGCAGTGCAATTCTCATACACATTCAAATCATGTTTCCAGTTAATATTTGTATTATTATTGTGAGGGCTGTTGTTGTTATCTTTATAATAGAAATTCACCATACTTTACAGAGGTACATCAGAGACAGCTCCTGTAAACAGAGAATCCCTATATAGAAAGAGGATGGAATCAATTCAAAACTTAAATCACCTTAGCATTTTAAACAGGGCATAGAGGCATGCAAACCGCACAGAGCGGCAGGTACAGTTCTGGATCTTGTTGGGCAGACTGGATTGGCCATACATGTCTTTATCTGCTGCCATTTACTATGATATTATCCCCCTAATTCTAGAAAGTTGCTCACCCCAATTTCCTTCTAGTGCACAAATTTGCACAGGCAACTTATAAGGTCAATCATGCAAATAATGTAATAGATTAATTAGAAGCTAATTGGCCTCAACCAATCACTGGTACTAATTGGCTGTTATGCACATAACTGCTCTTGGTATTATACAAGTTGTGTGCTCAAATTGCAGAGCGCGCTGCATAACTCCCAAGGGGAGAGTGGACCTGGGAGGGGCATGGGTAGGTCATGGGGTATCAGGCAGTTAAACATGTGCATTAGAGAACATAACATAAGAATATCCATACTGAGTCAGACCGATGGTCCATTCCAGCCCAATATACTTCTTACAACAGTGGCCAATCCAGATCACAAGTACTGACAGACACCCAAATAGTAGCAACATTCTATGCTACCAAGCCCGGGGCAGCAGTGGCCACTGTTGGAAGCAGGTTACTGGACTAGATGGACCATTGGTTTGACCCAGTATGGCTATTTATTTATTTGTGACATTTATATCCCACATTATCCCAAACAAGTTTGAGTTCAATGTGGCTTACAATAAACAATATAGGATACATAACAGAGACTAATGCATAATAAGTAATTATTTGTAAGAACTCAATTATACAATACAATATCAATACAATGTTCTTATGACTTTTTCCAGGAACTTGTCCAAAACTTGTCCATTGAACAGCAAGGCAAACGATCTGCGAAATCCAATGTGGAAAATGAGCAAGCAGATCAGTATATTATCCAAAATATTTTATTGAAGATACCGTATTTAAGACAGTTGTCTTAAATACGGTATCTTCAATAAAATATTTTGGATAATATACTGATCTGCTTGCTCGTTTTCCACAAAACTTGTCCATTTACATACCTAACTTCCTACTGTTAGGTGTGATCATTTACAGCAGCCATTTGGCTGGAGTAACTGCTCATGCCTAAAGTTAGGCATGTAAATATGGACTTGTGCTAATGTTCTGTAACCACAGTAATAGACACAACTGCTGTTACAGCGTCCGTGCTTAGCACGCATCATCCCGGTGCTTCACTTTAGGCGATCTATTGAGAATTACCCCCACTATGTTACTTCAAGTAGTTAAGTAGTTATAGAAAATATCCAGAAAAGCCTTTAAAAAAAATTCCACCAAAATCTTTAAAGCCACAAGAATGGAAGTATGAACCTCATTTTGCATAAAAGGGGAAACTGTATAGCCCAGGTGCTAACATTTACATGTGCATTATCCCCCTAATTCTATAAAAGTCACTAAAAATGCACATGCCCCAAATTTGCATGAGCATTTGCATGAGCAATTTAATTGAATAACATGCTAATTAGCACTGATACTTGGCTTGTTAACATCCAATTATTGGCACTAATTAGATTTAATTGGCATTTATATGTATAAATTTAGGTGTATACCTTATATGCATGAGTTGAAAAAGGGGGCGTGGAAATGGGAGAGTCATGGGCTTAATGGGGGCATTCCTAAAATTTATAGAATATAGAATAATGAGGTTACACGTCTAATGTAGGCGCATACATTTGCACTATATTTCAGTCAGTGCAAATGGCTGCGACTAAAATTAGGCATGATTCCTGGGTATAAGTGCTATTTTATGAGCTATGCTTAACTTTTAAGCATGGCTTATAGAATAGCATTTGTTTGGCTCTATATATAGAATTCACCCCTATGTGCATAAATATTTAGAATACTAGCATATATATATATATTTATTTTATTTATTTATATATTTATTTGTTACATTTGTACCCCACATTTTCCCACCTATTTGCAGACTCAATGTGGCTTACATAGTACCGTAGAGGCGTTTGCCAATTCGGTTGATAACAGATACAAAGTTATATTGTGGTCAGATGAGGCAGGTGTGGATCAGGCATCAAGGGGTCGAAGGAAGTGAAGATTATAAATTGTCCACTATGATCATTAGTTATGCTGTGTTGCTGGGTGCTGGGATTTATGTTGGATCGGCCTTTTTGAAGAGGTGAGTTTTGTGTGATTTCCTGAAGTTTAAGTGGTCACGGATTGTTCTCATGAGGAAAGCGGTTGGGATTTGATATACCGCCTTTCTGTGGTTACAATCAAAGTGGTTTACATATTCTATACAGGTGCTTATATAAGTGTATGTGCCAGCATGCTGCCTAAGCCTATTTTGCAAATACCTGCTTAACCTCCATAGTGCGTACATGCAAGGGGAGGGGTACATAGGACCAGAGCATGGATGGGGAATGGGCGGGGCTTTCAATTACACATGTAACTTACAGAATCTTGTAATGTATAGGCACCCCTGCCATACTTAAGAGCTTGCATTTACACCAGCTCCATGGCATCTAGGATCCTTTCTAGAAGAGGTTCCTAGTGCACACCCTTGGGGTGCAAAATGGAGGTGCTCAGTTATAGAAGTGTCCTCAGAATGACTAGGTCAGAAAAGAGATATACAACACACTAAGAAACTCTTAACATCATGGATCACAAAATGTAGATAAATCAACTCTGCATCAGCTTTTCCAATCCCAAGTTTAAATTTTATCAGTAGTAATGACGAAAGAACGATTTTAGCAGTGTGCTGAAAATGTCTAGAGAAGTATAAAGGGGCATTTTTGATATGATGTCTAAATCTGATTTTGTATCAAAAGAATCAGTCCCTAATGTGAGGATCTCTTTTTCCTGGATGGCACAAGCATAAGAACCATAAATGTAATCAATTTTAACATATATAGAGAGAGCCAGAGAGAGAGAGAGAGTTCAGTATAGGCTGTACCTAGAGCCAAGCATTCAATTCAGTGAGTCCAGCCGCCGAAAGCGGCTCACTTCTACGCTCTATACACCATGGAATACTCTCAATATATATCGCTCTCCTTTAAATGTGAAATGTGAAAAATTTCAACTAATGTAACATGACTAGATACAATATGAACCAACACGTTGTCATTCAGCAAACGTCACTTAGTAAGGACCCTAGAATCCATGCGGTGCAACCTTAACTGAAAGGAAAAACTATCAACAACACAGCGAAGATAACAAGACTGATGAAACTAGCCAATTCAAGCACTGGAAAATATAAAGCTAACAGGAGCAGACTTATCTGTGTTCTCAGTTTAGTTGCTAATGCACTGTGAATAAGAACGTCCTACAGAAATTTCTGTTTCAATTTCTCTTCCTCAGGGACGCCAGTGCTTGATTCATAACAGGTCCTCCAAAAATGAAGGGATAGAAAGAATGAGGGAATGAGAAAGAGCAAATAAGGAGGGAAAGAATGAGGGAAGGAGAGTCAAAAAGGAGGAATAGAACGAGGGAATGAGAAAGAGGCAAAAAGGAGGAATAGAAAGAATAAGGGTACGAAAAAGCCAAATAGGAGGGAAAAATGAGGGAATGATAAAGAAAAAAAGGATCAAAATAACGAGGGGATGAGAAAAAGCCAAAAAGGTGGGATAGAAAGAATGAGAGAATGAGAAAGAAGCAAAAGGAGAGAAAGAACGAGGAAACAAGAAAGAGCCAAAAAGGAGGGAAAGAACGATGGAACAAGAAAGCCTTAAGGAGGAATAGAAAGAACAAGGGAATGAGAAAGAGCCAAGAAGAAGGGAAAGAAGACTCCAAAAAGGAGGAATAGAAATAATGAGGGAATCCAAAAGAGTGAAAAAGGACAGATAGAAAGAACAAGGGAACAAGAAAGAGTCAAATTGGAGGGAAAGAATGAGGGAATGAGAAAACAAAAAAGGAGGAATAGAAAGGGAAGGAGAAAGAGCCAAAAAGGAGGGAAAGAATAAGGGAATGAGAAATTGCCAAAAAGGAGGAATAGAAGCGAAGGAATGAAAGAGCAAAAAAGGAGGTATAGAAAAAAATGAAGGACTAAGGAAGAGCCAAAAAGGAGTTATAGAAAGATAGAGGGAACGAGAAAGAGCCAAAAATGAGGGAAAGAACAAAGGAATGAGAATCTAAAAGGAGGAAAAGAATTATGGAACAAGAAAGCGCCAAAAAGGAGGACTAGAATGAATGAGGGAATCAGAAAGAGCAAAATAGGTGGGACAGAAAGCATGAGGAAATGAGAAAGAGCCAAATAGGAGGGAAGGAATGAGGGGACATAAAGCCAAAAAAGAAGGATAGAAAGAGGGAACGAGCCTAAAAGGAGGGATATAAGGGACGAGGGAATGAGAAAGAGGCAAAAAGGAGGAATAAGAATGAGGGAATGAGAAAGTGCCAAAAAGGTGGGAAAGAACAAGGGAATGAGAAATTGCCAACAAGAATGGAAAGAATGAAGTAATTAGAGCCAAAAATGATGGATAGAATGTGGGAATGAGAAAGAGCCAAAAGGAAGGATAGAATGAGGGAACAAGAAAGAACCAAAAAGGAGGGATACAAAGAACTAGGAAAAGAGAAAGAGCAAAAAAGGAGGGATAGAAAGAACAGGGGAACGAGAAAGAGGCAAAATGTAGAGAGGGAAAGAATGAGGGAACGAGAAAGAGCCAAAAAGAATGGAAAGAACAAGGGAATGATAAAGAGTCAACAAGGAGGGATAGAATGAGGGAACAAGAGACCTGAAAAGGAGGGAAAGAATGAAGGAAAAAGAAAGAGCCATAAGGGATGGATATAATGAGGGAATGAGAAAGATCCATCAAGGAGGGAAAGAATGAGGGAATGAGAAAGAACTGAAAAGGTGGGATAGAAAGAACAAGGGAAGAAGAAAGAGCCAAAAAGGAGAGAAGTAATTTACTCTGTAAAGGAGAGAAGTAATTTAGTCTGCTGCACGACTAATATTTCTCCAAAGTCGTTATGCCCATTTCAGCCCTCTTCTGAAGTCACTTCACTGGCTCCCCATCCATTTCCGTATAAAATTCAAGCTCCTCTTATTGACTTATAAGTGCATTCACTCTGCAGCCCCTCACTACCTCTCCACCCTCATCTCTCCCTATACTCCTTCCCAGGAACTCCGTTCACTAGGCAAATCTCTCTTAATTGCACCCTTCTCCATCGCTAACTCCAGACTCCGTTCCTTTTGTCTCGCTGCACCTTATGCCTGGAATGGGCTTCCTGAGCCGTTATGTCTAGCTCCATCCCTGGCCGCCTTCAAATCCAGGCTAAACCCCTACCTGTTTGATGCTGCTTTTGACTCCTAACTTGTCACTTGCTCGTAACCTTTATCTTGTCTTCCTCTCTTCAATAGTCCCTTTCCCTATGTGTCCTTCTGTCTGTCCTCCCCTTATCCTTATTGGTCCTGTCTGTCTGTCCTGATTTAGATTGTAAGCTCTTTTGAGCAGGGACTGTCTTTTTCTTCATGTTCAATTGTGAAGCGCTGCGTACGACTGGTAGCGCTATAGAAATGATTTATAGTAGTAGTAGTACTCACAGCTATCTTTTCAACTGTCTTTGCTTTTTCCAATGATTAGATTTGTTAATTCAAGGCTTTACTTTCTCATTCTTTTTTGTTTTTGATAGTTTATTTATGGAATAATCTTCCTTTAAAATTACGTTTGGTGAAATGTTATTATTCTTTTCATAAAGCATTACAAACTTATTTGTTTCAGTTTAGTAAGATCTGATTAATTTTAATTTAATCAGTGATATAGTTTTTGTTTAGATTGTTATTTTTCTTGAATTTTTTGTAATTTTCTGATGTTTTTTTTTATCAGTTTCTTTAGTGTATCTTGCCTTGAATCTCAAATTGAGGAAATTGACGAGTGATAAGTCTGCTATAACATAACATCTTTACATGATCACCTTTCCCATTCATTTTTTTCCTGATAGTTAATGTATAAACTCTCACATCAGCCACAATGAGAGAGGTCTGCAGTGCTGCATTAGAACCTTGATAGCTGGTTCTCACAGATGGAGCCACCATTCCAAGGCATAAATGTCTGTCAGCTGAAACTGCTAAAAGTGGATCATTGAACAAGTCACTGATCCTAAAAACTCAAATAAAATATTTGGATTTAGCTCATGCCTTTTCAGTAGTAGTTCAAAGGGAGTTACATTCAGGTACAGTAGGTAAATCTATGACGCAGTGGCTGATGAAGAAAAGGTTTCAAGTTTGGAATGGCAAAATCTAAGTCCCAACCTGAACCCTATTGAAATGTTGTGATATGACCTGAGGTGAGATGTTTATTTAACAAAGTCCTCAAATGTCAAAGAGTTGACACAAGAAGAATGGGCCAGAATTCCTCAAAGGCGATATGAGAGACTGATCAACATTTACAGAAAATGTTTAGTTGACATACCTTTAGCTCATAGAGGTCAGAACAGGTACTCAAATGAAGGATTCACGTACTTTCTCACAAAAGAAACATTTTGTTGAATAAATAATATGAATATATCCTTTATGTCCGTTATTTTCAGGGGGTCACCTTTTTTTCTTTTATCAGACTTTTGATTAGGATCTAGTTATATTTTGAGCATAAAACTTTGTATTTTATTTTATTCTGCAAGTTTTGTGCTGGAATCCACCTAGGATATAGGCAGATTATACATATCCTAAAGAAATTAAATAAATAAATAAATAACTTGTGCTAGAATACAGGCCATCCTAGAAGCTTAAGAAACTATTTTTCTGTACTGTGTGTTTAGCAGAAATTCAAATAAAATATATCAAACTAGTAAAAAAGGCCCGTTTCTGACACAAATGAAATGGGCGCTAGCAAGGTTTTCCTCATTTTGCAGTTGCCTGTGAGGTGTGATGCCCCCCTCCCAGCGCCATCCCACCCACGGCGATGCATCTGGCCGCAGCCATCTGACCCACCATGCCCATTGCACCCACCTTCGCATTGGTTTGGCGGTGGGGGACCCGGAACCCCGCCACCACAAGTCCTGTGTGCTGACTACGGCGTCATCGTCGGCGTTGGTAGCTGTGCAGGGTGGAGTTCTGTGCATCTGATGTCATGCACGTGCAGGATGTCAGACGCACAGAAGCCCTGCCTCCACAGGCTAGGAACGCCGAAGATGACGCCGTAGTGAGCAGACAGGGCTTGTGCTGGCGGGGTTTCGGGTCCCCCGCCGGCAAAGCAACGCGAAGGTGGGTGTCTCAGGAGGGGGTTGTTGCGGGGGGGGGGGGGGTGCTGGAGGTCCTTGTGTTCAGCTGCAGCTTTAGGGGGGTCTACGAATCTGTGGGCGGGGCTTGTATTTTTTGAGGTTTGGTGCGCGGGGAGGGGGTGGTGTTTGATGTGGGAACAGCTTGAATGTTTTGAGGTTTGGTGCGTGGGGGGGGGGGGGTGTTGGATGTGGGAACAGTGGTCTCCGGAGTCATTTGCACTCCGGAGCTTTGGAGGTGCGTCCCCTTTCCGCGGGTGGGTTGGCAGGGGGAGGAGTAGGGAAACATGCTCCGCATGTTTCCCTACTCCTACTCCTCCTCCCCCTGCGTGGGTGCGAACCGTTTGTTTAGTTGAGTTTTTTTTCCTGCCCTCGACGTCATGACGTTTGACGCGAGGGCGGGGCACGGGTCAGTGGGGTGGCTTCACCACCATGAATCCACGAACCGTTCTGGGAGACTGACTGACTTCAGTGACGTCAGTGTCCTCAGAACGTTGAGGTTGCTTTTTATTATAGTAGATACTCATTGAATCTTATGGAGTTGTTTGCTAGGAAACAAAGGTAGAAGGAGCATATTTTTTCCCCTAAGGTTCGGGAAACCATTCTTGGTATCTTGTTCTTTCCCATGGTGACAACTCAATCTGAACGTGTGCCGTGTGCTTCTTTTATCCCTGTTCCAGATGTGTGTGATATCTTTGGAGGAAGGTTTAACGCTAATATGTGAGTGTATCCAGGAAGGGATAGTGATGGGTGAAGAGGTTACATTAAATCACTGGTATCAGGGGTGGTGGGTGAGTTTCATTTATGAGGCAATTGTAAGCTTAAAAAAGATAAAACACTGCTGATAGGAAATGACTTTGCAAACTCAGGAAATAGCTTTACGGAATAGGATGAATGGGGAAGCATTCTGGGGAAGGGGAGGGGATAGTCCTAGTTTGCTTCATTTTCAGCAACTTTTAACTTTGACTTGAGTGATTCTGGGTTTGATACCAACAATATATATCTTGTGTGACCTGATGACAATTTATATCTTTCAGGTTGACTACTAAATCCTCCTCCTGTACAATATTTTAGACATCACAAGCCAAGATGGGAGCTTAGAAGAGCTTCCCACAGTATGTACTGTGAAGCCTAAATGTGGGAGAAGGATAAACAGAGCCAAGTGGTTTGCACACACAGAGATGAAGTCAAGAGAAGGTGGCCTACAGGAGAGATCTGCTAGATGTTTTCAAAGACTGTGCAAAGATATTGAGAAGTAACAAGATAATGAAAAGACATCATGCCGTAACTGGCAATTTTTCTACCTTCACTTATCCTGGAATGCTACTGTGTGCTTTTAACATAATGCCAAACTCAGGGGTCCTGTTACTAAACCGCGCTACAAAATGGCCGGTGGTGGGTTTAGCGCGTGGGTTTCCCCGAGGGCTCCGGTCACTTTTTAGTGCGGCTCTAAAATTTTTATTTCTGCCATTAATGGCCATGTACTAATTTCCAAATTAGCCTACGGCCATTACCACCTGAGCCCTAACCACCTCCTCTTTAGTAAGTGGTAAGGGATCACGTGCTACCCGATTACCACCGGGAACACTTACTCATCACCCCAATGCTAGAAAATAACAATTATTTTCTAGCGCGGCAAACTCAGAACTACCACAGGGCACCTGGACGCACCCGGCAGTAGTAATGTTTTGTCACATGCTTCCTGCGCGGTAGCCCTACAGCCGCTTGGTAAAAGGGCCCCTCAGTTTCATAGAACTGCAAATTCAAAAGTGATCTAAGTGCCTGGACATTACAAAACAATTTCAGGAGAGTGTTGGGGTAAACAAAATCCTAGTTGGTTGCCCTCCTGTTTTCACATACCTTTTAATTTCCAAGTCTCACCACGGCCACCTGTGCAATACAAGCAGCCAGTTTGCATGGGGGACTGTTTTCTCTCCTTTCACTTTGAGGGTCTTTACTCCCAGCATGAGATTATTGCAACAACTTAACAAGCTGCTTTTTTTTTTCTTGACCCCTAATCTTTCCTTTGGCTTTTTTCTTTTCTTTTTTGCACCTATGAACACTTAAGTTCATCCAGGCCTTAGGGAAACATTTAGTACTTAAAGTGCCAGACTTTTTCAAGCTCACTCAGCTAGAAAATCTGACAGTGAATGTGCACACAATGATTCCGCGTACAAAGGGTGTATCAGCAGACAGCATAAAGGGAAGGGAAGAATATGAGCATTCAGGGAGCAAGGGGAGGTGCTCAAAATCTGTTTCTCAATACCAGTACCAAGCTTCTCTCTCAAGATTCCCATATTTCAATGAAGACACAATGGATAGATTGTAGGGACAGTAACCTGGACAATGGAAAAATTGGCAGCCAGTAATTAACATCTTGGTGTAGGGACTGTTAAGCGTGTAATATAAATCTGAGGAAATAAAACATTCTGTGAGAATGGGTTCAACCAACCATAATGGGTAAGGTTTTGTGATGTTTTCTCCAGAAGTCTTAATTTCATTCCCTTCAGGCTGGTAAGGATGTCTGTACAGGGCAAACCGCTGGCCGTTTAACATTGATCGTGTTAAAACATGTTGACACTACTTATTACAACACCTATCCTCAAACAAAGTAAAATGCAACCATAAGTAATTCTGTTTACAGAGGTCTATCAATCTTAAGGACCGCAAGATAGTTGGAATGCACAATACAGCTTTGTTACGGATAGAGAGCCACAATTCAGTTAATGTCCAAGTCACAGTGAAGCATTCTGGGGAAGGGAAGGGGATAGTCCTAGTTTGCTTCTTTTTCAGCAACTTTTAACTTTGACTTGAGTGATTCTGGGTTTGATACCAACAATATACATCTTGTGTGACCTGATGACAATTTATATCATTCAGGTTGACTACTAAATCCTCCTCTCGTACAATATTTTAGACATCACAAGCCAAGATGGGAGCTTAGAAGAGCTTCCCACAGTATGTACTGTGAAGCCTAAATGTGGGAGAAGCATAAACAGAGCCAGATGGTGGACAGATGACAGATCCCTCGAAAACTCCCCAAACCCCCCAACTCCCCTTACATCCCCTCCCTGATACCCTCCTAACAGAGGAAATGCAAAACCTAGGAGGTTTAATAAAACCTTACAAGTTTGCTATTGTTTTCAATAGCGATAGCAATTGTTTTGTTCTGGCCAGTATGGTGGCAAGCTCCACTCACTGCCTTCAGCCCAGATAATGAGTGAGATAGGCTCATGCCGGCTCCTTACATTAAACCTCCTTGGTGCAGTGTCACCATGTCACAAATGCTTTGGCATGACATCATCCAGCAATATTATAAATATAGAAAGTTTCATTTTCATTTACAAACCTAGGATCTGATTTTGTAATCTCTATCTATACAAAAAGAACTTGGTAAGCCAGGGCCTTGTTACAGTATATCATAGGATTCCTGAACCGTAACTTGAATCTTCCTGTTTTTATGATGCTTTCTCCCATAGCTCTTCCTCTAGGCATTTTCTCCCTTTCAACTTTTCTTCTATTCCATGTCTCCTTCCTATTTTTCGCATATTACTTTCCTTCATTCCCCTCACTTCTTGCTCCTGTGATTCTCAGCCCTTGTTAGTTTCTGCATTCCAGTTTCCTCTATCCATCACTCTTTCAGTTCCTTCCATTCTGCTCTTCTCATCTTCTACCCGTTCTACCTTATTTCTCTCTTTTTCTAAAGCTTTCAACTTTGTCTCCCTCCTGCTGCTCTTCCCAACTCAACTAAATAGCAAATAATGTCCTTCACTGTCTGCTCTTCTCATCTTCTACCCATTCTACCTTTTTTCTCTCTTTCTCTATAACTTTCAACCTTGTCTCCCTCCTGCTGCTCTTCCCAACTCAACTAAATAACAAATAATGTCTTTCACTGCGATGAGTCCAAGAGCCAAAAGGAAATGACAATTCATATACAGCTCATCTGTATGTTTGGAACACTACAGTGCATTCTCGCTATTTGCTGGGGTTAGGTTCCTAGAAAACCCCGTGAATACCGAAAACACAAAAACAGAACCATTGATCCTATGGGGAAAAGGGGGTTAGGTTCCTGTGTGACCCTGTTCACTGTGCACCTTTGTTACCTAGCCCCATAAACTGATCATTTTGTGTACCCTTTTTGTTATGAACAGCTTACTTATTATATTGTGCATTTTATAAATGTATTTTATACACAGTTTTAAAGTACAGTATATACAGTCTTTCGGAGTAACAATACTCACGCACAACTCCATGAATATCTTCATCCTCATGAGAACACACTTTCATTTGCATTTGCACTACACCTTGCATGGCCGTGAATAAGCGAAAATACCCATGAATAGCAAAAATGGGTTACTCATTATTTTGCGTGAATATGGAACACGAGGATAGCGAGAACGCACTTTACTTTCTTAAGATATTCTCACACCATGGAGTACCTTGTTTGTAGCTGCAACTTAATTCCTCTACAGATTAGCATAAAGTTTGACGTCCGAAATTTTAACCCATGGGGATATTATCCCTGAGTTTCTTAGGGCAATTGCTGTCCTAGTGCAGCAAATTATTGTTGTCTGTAAGCTTCTTGTAAACTGAAATAATAAAATGGTTTCGTCTCGCTATAATGCAAGAAGTCTAAAATGGTATATTTCATCATCATATTAAAAGACTGATGATGATATTGGGGAGGGGGGCATAGTGGTCGTTTATTTGCTTTTATGTGGTAGTGGTTGAATCCATGTGGCTTTGTCTGCAATTCGGCCTAATATATTAACCTGGTGGAGATGCATTTACATAGAAACATAGTAACATGATGGCAGATAAAGGCCAAATGGTCCATTCAGTCTGCCCATCCTCTGTAACTCCTAACTCTTCCTTTTCCTAAGTGATCCCACATGCTTATCCCATGTGATATATTACTGTTATTATTTAATGCTTGAATGAGTAGAAATGTTCAGTTCTTTACTTTTTCTGACAGGCTTAATGCTTATTGTGACCCAAATTATTGGTTTGTCTTCCAAATTCATCCTTTTTTGGACATATGCAGCCACCATCTTAATTGTAATTCTAAGGCAGAAGCTACAAATATATAATTAGGGCTTTTGTTCTTAGCTGTTTATAAATTGCAAATTCAGGTGTTTATTTTCCAGCTGGTTAATGATTCTTTGAGCACACAAACTATCAGTGTTCATTAATCAGTATTTTCATGGCGAAGTTATTATTGCTGCATACTTTTTCCAAATGAATCAAATCATATTTTTGTATAGCAGAGGAGTTCAGGCAGAAAAGGCAAAGAAAAACAGAAGGGATGACAGGCAACACGACCGAGGAGAATGCATTACTACTACTACTTATCATTTCTAAAGCGCTACTAGACGTACGCAGCGCTGTACACTTGAACATGAAGAGATAGTCCCTGCTCGACAGAGCTTACAATCTAATTAGGACAGACAAACAGGACAAACGAGATAAGGGAATATTAAAGTGAGGATGATAAAATAAGGGTTCTGAACAAGTGAATAAGGGTTAGGAGTTAAAAGCTGCATTAGGGGGGTCCTTTTACTAAGCTGCAGCAAAACATGGCCTTAGCATGCCCTTACGTGGGTCTTTTCTGTGAGCTAAGGTCACTTTTTGCCATGGCCTGAAAAATGGCTGATTTTCCATTTTCCGATTTGATGGCCATGCACTAATGTTACGTGTCCATCAAGGCTGTCCAACAGTCACACTCATTTTCAATTCAAGATCAAATCAACAGTGAACGTGATATGTTATACTTGATCATGGTCTTTCTTTGGCGTTTCTGGGACATAGACTGTAGAGATCTGCCCATCTCTGTCCTTATGTTCCAACTACTGGAGATGCCATCAAAGCCCACTCCAGCCTATCCAAATCCGTCTTGTCACGTGCAGGACACAGACCATAAAAGTCTGCCTGGCACTGTCATCATGTTCCAAATTACTGGAGTTTCCGTCAAAGCCCCCTCCAGCCCACCCTAAACTGGATTGCTATATGTTGGAGATAGACCATACAAGCCAGTCCAACACTGGCCTTAGATTTCACAGCTAGAGTTGCCATCTAAGCACCACTTGACATGCAAACACAGATGCAACCCTTTAAGTTTTGTTTTATATACCATTCATTTTTTAATTAGAGATGCCATTAGTGCAGCCATCAATAAAAATTGGCACATGAGCCCTCACTGAAACTTATTTTGTAGGCAGTAAGAGCTCACGTGCTAATCCTGCACCAGTCAGTTAGGGCTCCTTATACAAAGCTGTGCTACAGATCAGTGGTGTGCTGAATGCAAAGAAGCTCATTCGATTCCCATGGACTTCTTTGCATACAACGAACGCTAATCGGAAGCGGCCGCTTTGTAAAAGGAGCCCATAGTGTACAGTAGTGGAGCTGAACTATCTGATTAGCACAGACACCCCACTCTGCCCCAGTGGCGTAGCTATGGGGGGCCATGGGGACCTGGGCCCCCTCAAACTGGCTCTGGGGCCCCCAGTTTGGCTGGCAGGGGTCCCTAACCCCCGCCAGCTAAGGCATCTGTCTCGCGCTGCTCTTATATTCCTGGTGCCCTGTCCTGTTTTTCAGCGCTGCACACGCTCATGTAATGAAACTGAGCATGCTCGCGCAATGTCATTAAGAGTGTGTGCTCTTTCAAAATACTCTTCGCAAAGAATGCTTACTGTTTGAAAAGAGAATGGACTTTCTCAATAGTACATGCGTGTGTGATTGTTCACACATGAGCTCACTATCAGAAAAGAGGGCACACTCTTTCTGAAGAGTTCACTATTTACTTAGAGTGTGCATTATTATCAGCAAATAAAACACACAAAGGACCTAATTTATTTATTTATTTGTAGCATTTATATCCCATATTTTCCCACCTATTTGCAGGCTCAATGTAGCTTACATTGCTCCGTAATTGTGATCACCAATTCCGGAAAAGAGAAAATACATAGCTAAGATGGAGGTGACAGAGTGGATTAAATATTCAGGTGAAGAAAGTTCATTTTCATGCTGAGAAGTAAAAGGTATAAGATTAAACTTCAATTGTGATAAATCAGTTTGAACAATCAGAAATAATAAGCTTCAATCGTGATAAATCAGTTTGAACAAACAGAAATAATAAACTTCAATCGTGACTAGGTTAGTTTAACCAATCAGAAAATTAAAGGTTACGTTTTGTGTATTTCCGGTGGAAATTTCTTACTGGTGTTTAGGATGAATTTTGTGATATGCCTTTTTGAATAGGTTGGTTTTCAGTAATTTTCGGAAATTATTTATGTCCTGTGTTGTTTTTATGGATTTTGGTAATTCATTCCATATTTGCGTGCTTATATAGAAGAAACTGGAAGCATATATTAATTTATATTTTAGACCTTTGCAGCTGGGGTAGTGGAGATTCAGGAACGTACGTGATGATCTAGTAGAATTCCTGGTTGGTAGGTCTATAAGACTTGACATATACCCCGGAGCTTCACCATATATGATCTTATGAAACAGAGTGCAGACCTTGAACACAATTTGTTCTCTTAGTGGAAGCCAGTGTAGTTTCTCTCTCAGGGGTCTGGCACTTTCATATTTTGTTTTACCAAATATGAGTCTAGCAGCTGTGTTTTGTGGTGCCCACTTTTCTTCATCGTCATTATCATTGTCATGCTGCCCAATTATAGACAAGGCTTTCTCAAAGTTGCAATTATTGTCTGCTGTTCTCTAACAACTTTGTGTCTTATTGTAAACTCTGCATATCTTCCAGAACGGATGCAAGAACATCAAATGTGTGGGAATTCTTCAGGCCAGGCAAGCAGACTTCCAAACTAAAGACTCTATCAATCCAGTGGACAGTCACCTCAATGTAAAATTTTCCATGGGATGATCATCAGTCTGTTGTGGTAGAGACATATATCTGTTCACCAAGAATTGCAACCAGCATCAGTTTTATCTCCATTTCAAAGTGACCCAAATCATCACTGTTTGGCTAGAAACCAGTAACCAATTCAACAAACACAGGCAACTCCATTGTTCTCATAGGCTGTATTTAAGATGAAATGACCCACTGTTTGTGTGACAAGGTTTGCGATAGCAGAATCTTGTTCCGGGTTTTGCTGATTCATTTGTTTTACTAAAGAATCATCATTTACATCTCGCTTCTACTTTTACTTTTTACTTTGAACTGCAAGCATCAGATGTAACTGAGCAAAAGTAGTAAAAATTGGTGAAATTATCATTTTAGTAAAAGTAAAAAAAATGTTTCTTGTACTTCTTTACAAGTAAAAGTGACAAAACTTTTATTTATGCAGCAGTATGGCTAACACGTGGGTAGCGTGCGCAAAATCGGCACTACCACTGGGGTAGCTCGGGTGCCCAGCCGTAATTCTGAAGTTGGTGTGCACTGGTTCTCACTGTAGAAAATATTTTTCTATTTTCTACCATAGGGGGCATTTCCAGCAGTTATCGGCAGCACGACCATATTGGCGCATGCTGCATGATTACTGCACGAGTAACATGTGAGCCCCTACCACTAGGTCAATGGGTGGCAGTAAGGGCTCAGGCAGTAAATAGCTGCAAGCAACTTTTAATTGTAGCACACGGCCATTTACTGCCCCCATTGAAAAAAGCCTTTTTTTCCCAGCCGTGGTAAAAAAAATGGCCCAGTGCATGCCAAAAATACGCACCCACCCTACCGCAGGCCACTTTTTTCATAGCTTTGTAAAAGGACCCCTTAGTTACTATACAATACTGGAAATAACTAGTGAAGTAATTAAATTTGCTCATAACACAAAGTTATTCAAAGTTGTTAAATTATAAGAGGATTGTGGAAAAGTACAAGAGGACCTTACAATCAGTGGCATAGCTACGTGGGGCCTGGGCCCCTGTAGATTTGGCCCTGGATGTGCAGGACATCAGAAACAGAAGGAAGCCTTTTGAGAGAAGAAGAGGACCTCAGCTGGTGGGGGTTGGGGTCCCCCGCCAGCAAAGGTAGGCAACGGTGGGTTGGTGGGAGGGGGGCTCAGGGGGGGGGGCAAAGTCAGCAATGGTGAGGGTGGGGGTCAGCGGCACTGGGAGGGGGGCTAAAATGTGTCCCCTCACCTCGGGCTCTGGACCCCCCTCCCGCCGAAGTCTGGCTACACCTCTGCTTACAATACTGGGCATCCAAATGGCAAATGACATTTAATGTGAACACGTGCAAAGTGATATATGTGGGGAAAAGGAATCCAAACTATAGATACGAGATACAAGGTTTCCACAATAGGAGTCACGGCCCAGGAAAAAGATCTAGGTGTCATCATTGATAATACGTTGAAACCCTCTGCTCAGTGTGCAGCAGTGGCTAAAAAAGCAAATAGAATATTAGGAATTATCAGGAAAAGAATGGAAAACAATGCTTCATGGTGTGACTGCACCTTGAATACTGTGTGCATTTCTGGTCATCGCATCTAAAAAAAGATATAGTGAATTATTAAAGGTACAGGGACGTTGAAAATGATAAAGGGAATGGAATGACTTCCTTATGAGGAGAGGCTAAAGCGACTAGGGCTCTTCAGTTTGGAGAAAAGACGACTGAAAGGAGATGTGATAGAGGTCTATAAAATGCTGAGTGGAGTGGAACAGGTAGATGTAAATTGTTTGTTTACTCTTTCCAAAAATACTGGGAATAGGTGGCACACAACGAAGCTACTAAATAGTAAATTTAAAACAAATCAGAGAAAATATTTTTTCACTCAACGTGTAATTAAAATCTGGAATTAATTGCCAGCGAATATGGTAAAAGCAGTTAGCTTAACAGGGTTTAAAAAGGTTTGGATAATTTCCTGAAAGAAAAGGCCATATGCCATTATTAAGATGGACTTGGAAAAATGCACTGTTTATTTCTAGGATAAGCAGCATAAAATCTGTTTTACTGTTCTGGAATCTTGCCAGGAACTTGTGACCTGGGATTGGCCACTTTTGGAAACAGGAAACCTTGCTTAAAAAGCCTTCGGTCTGTCCCAGTATAGCAATGCTTATGTAAGGATTAAAAACTGACAGCTCGTGAAAAGAAATCTTCACCTGGTGAATTTTGAATAAGATTAAAATAGACACATCAAATCATTATTGAGAATAGGCTGCTATGAAGACTAATTGCATAGGTTTGCTATTATAATTAAATGTAATCTACAAGGGTTCCATAAACCAAAGTCAATAAAGGATCACATAAGAAAATATCTTGGGAGAAAAAGATGTGCCTGTGACCTTGATCTGCTATGCTCTTTTTGAATTATTTGCATAGTTGGAAAAGGGCGTGGCCATGGGCAGGGCATGAGCGTTTCTACAATATATGCACTTTGTTATAGAATACACCTGCTCTGTGCCTAATTTGGGCTTTGGGATTTACGCCAAGTAAAACATGGTATAATTGGCCACAACTAAATTTGATCTCATGGAGAGGCGCTCGGTGTATTCTATATACTGCGCAGAAGTTTAAGCCTATTCTATAAAATACAGGCATGCTTTAGAGACTACGCCTAGGTGTATTTTTTTACATGCGGAATTTTCAGGCGCCATAGTCCAGAAGAGTGCATTTACATTTATTGGGTTTGGAGTCATCAGAGAATAACAGTCAAACAAAAAACAAGGTTGAAAATGGAAGACAGAACCAAAACATATGACCAAGAGTGCTATATAAGCTCGATGAATGAACTTATACTGCTGTTCATAATATATAGCTGAAGTTAATTTTACTAAAGGTTTGTAACAGATGCTGTAATAAAGCAAGCTCTATAGCAGGCTTGTCAAATCTTTTTCTATCGGGGGCTAGCCAAAATACACACTGTTGTATTTTGATGTACGTTTTTTCAAATAGTTTGCTTGTTAGCTACTAGTATGTTTCATCATTATCATGTTACCCAAGATCCTTCTGTAATGCTAAATTATATTTTCTTATATGTCTCCACTATTCATGATGTAAGCCACATTGAGCCTGCAAAGAAGTGGGAAAATGTGGAATACAAATGCAATAAATAAAAAAATAAATAAAATACAAGGGTGCATTGTCCCCTTTCAAGTCTTCACCTGGCCTCTCTCTCTCTCTCTATCTACTCCCCCTCCTTCAGTCTTCTCCCAGTCTCTTTACCCTCACCTGGCTTCAGCTGCAAAAGAAACAGTGGGATTCCTGCTTCCCCACTGTGATACATCTTTCTGAAACCACAAGACCAACTCAAACTTCCAGCATCACATGACTGAAGCTTACAGAGAGCTGAGTTGTGGCGCAGGAATCCTGCTATAAGCATCACAAGAGAAGCCAAGCTTCCCAAGGTGGGCCAGATTCTGGCCCTTGAGCCATAGGATGGACAACCCGGCTCTATAGACATGTCTAAATATTCCCATTTGTTTTTTTAAATGTGCTACTATATAACTTCATGGAGTATCCCCTAGTGTTAGTACTGTTTGAAAAAGTAAACCATTGATTTGCGTTTACCCGTTGCACTCCGTTCAGGATTTTCTAGACCTCTATCATGTCTCTCCTCAGCTGAAGACTAACATCTTTAACCTGTCCTCATATGACGGTCATTCCATCCCCTTAATCATTTTCATTGAACTTCTCTGTATCTTTTCCAATCTCACTAAATCTTTTTTGCTATGTGGCAACCAGGGTATCTGTGTGCTCTCCTTCCCAAGACTGCAGACAAACACAACATCAAAAGGAAGCACAATCCCCTCTTCCACTGTGATGTGAGCAATGCCCTTGCGTGACAGATCCCTCTTGCATTTTTACTTGAAACTTAAGTGGAGAGGTGTGGTAGCCATGTTAGTCCACTCTTAAAGGTTATCAATAGAAATCAAACAAAATAAAACATGGAAAAGAAAATAAGATGATATCTTTTTTATTGGACATAACTTAATACATTTCTTGATTAGCTTTCGAAGGTTGCCCTTCTTCGTCAGATCGGAAATAAGCAAATGTGGTAGCAGATAGTATATATAAGTGAAACATCCAAGCATTACTTTGACAGTCTGATAGGGTGGGAGGGTGGGGATGGGTAGGAGGTATGCTTGGGGACATCAAAGCATTTCATTGATAGTCTAACAGGATGGGTGTGGGTAGGTGAGAGGAGGGTGATAAACAGAGAAATACAACCTTATGGTTTATAATGGGCTAGAAAACCCAGGTCCTTGTTACCCCTGGATTCTGTATACATCGCTCAAATTGATCCGCACATAAACGAATTAGTCAATTAGACGCTAACAATCACTTATTGGCATTAACAAGCACAAAGGAAGTCTTTTACTAAGGGATGGTGCTTACCGCTTGCTATTCCAGAACTACCACCAGGCTACCGCAGCAGCCTGGCGGTAGTCCCACCCCAGCGTGCATCATTTCCGGTGCTACAACAATATTTATTATTTTTGAAGTGCCAGTATTTACCCGGTGATAATCAGGGCAGTGCCATGCGCTGCCCGGTTACCACCACCAGGTTAGCGCAGAACCCTTACCACTACCTCAATGAGTGGTGGAAAGTGCCCCCCCCCCCTGAAATGGCCGTGCAGTAAGTGGTTCACTTACTGCATGGCCATTTCTTAAAAAAAAAAAAAAAAAGACAGCCTTTTACCTGCTGTAGTAAAAGGGGGCCTCAGCGCACGTCAAAAACACGCGCTGATGCTAGCGCAGACCCCTTTTTACCACAGTTTAGAAAAGGGGCCCTTAATTGGCAGTAATTAGGAGTTACAGGCGTATCCGCCTTACACCCTATTCTATAACATGCATACCTAAATTTCATAGCGTGCAAGTTCAAAGGGGGTGTGATTATGGGAGGGGTATGGTTGGGAGAATCCGCCTAAGCGGAGAACTCAAATGCCCCATGAGTGGAGGAGTGGCCTAGTGGTTTGAGTGGTGGACTTTGGTCCTGGGGAACTGGGTTTGATTCCCACTGCAGGCACAGGCAGCTCCTTGTGACCCTGGGCAAGTCACTTAACCCTTCATTGCCCCAGGTACAAATAAGTACCTGTATATAATATGTAAGCCACATTGAATCTGCTATGAGTGGGAAAGCATGGGGTACAAATGTAAGAAAAATACAAAAGTGTAAAAAGAAAAGGTGGGAGGTTGACCACGGATACCAAAGACTGGCAAGATTCACCTTTCATAGTAACATAGTAAATGACGGCAGATAAAGACCTGTACGGTCCATCCCATCTGCCCAACAAGATAAACTCATTTTACATGGTATGTGATACTTTATATGTATACCCGAGTTTGATTTGTCCTTGTCTTTCTCAGGGCACAGACCGTAGGAGTCTGCCCAGCACTGTTCTTGTACAAAGTTCTAAAGCTAATGTCGAAGCCCCTTAAAATTTACACTCCAGCCCATCCCTATTTATTCAGTCACGATCAGGGCATAGTCTTTGGTATCCATGGTCAACCTCCCACCTTTTCTTTTTACACTTAGGGTTGGGTCAGGGGTATTCCCAGAATTTAGGTGCCATGTTATAGAATGCCTGCATTTGCACAACTAACTGCCATCAGTTGGGCACCAGCATTTACCCCAGCCTTCGGCAGGCATAATGTGCTTGTGCCCAAAGTAAGGCACAAGCACTCAGATTCTATATAGTGCAACTAGAGTTGTACGTGCAAATCTGGGCGTATTCTGAATAAAAACATAGAAACATGATGGCAGATAAGGGCCAAATGCCTCATCCCGTCTGCCCATCCTCGGTAACCACTAACTCTTCCTTTCCTAAGGGATCCCAAATGCCTGTCCCATGCTTTCTTACATTCTGACACAGTTCTTGTCTCCACAACCTCCACCGGTAGGCCATTCCACGCATCCACCATCCTTCCTTTTCTTAGATTCCTCCTGTCTATTTCCTCTTAAGTTCATCGTATGCCCCCTCACTCCAGAGTTTTCCTTCATTTGAAAAAGGTTTGCCTCCTCTATATTGACTCCACTGAGGTATTTAAACATCTTTATCATATCTCCTCTCTCCTGCCTTTCTTCCATCGTATACATGTTTAGGTTCCTAAGCCCGTCCCTATATGTTTTATGACAGAGACCGCTTACTAATTTTATAGCAGCCCTCTGGACCGACTCCATCCTGTTTATTTATTTATTTAGGTTTTGCTCACACCTTTTTCAGTAGTAGCTCAAGGTGAGTTACATTCAGGTACACTGATATTTCTGTGTCCCAGGAGGGCTCACAATCTTTCCATAGGTGCGGTCTCCAGAACTGCATGCAGTACTCTAAATTTATGCGCACATCTCAATTAGTTAACAAGCCAATCAGCACTGTTAATTGGATGTTAAGCAATTAAAGGTACTAATTGGCACTAATTAGAATTTAGGTGCACTATTTGCTAAGCGTATTCTATAACATAGTCCATGTACATTCTACCGCACAGATCCCAACAGGGTCGTGGCTATGGGAGGAGCATAGGCAGGTTACGGGTATTCCTAAAATTTACGTGCAGTGTAGTACAGTAACCTGCTCCGCGCCTACAGTTCTATATGGGCATTTACACCAGCTCTTTCATTGGCATAATTTGTTGCACCTAAAGTTTAGTTGTGTGGATGGGCTTGGGCGTATTCTGTAAACCACGCCTAACTTTAAGAGCAGTTTATAGAATGCGTCTATGTGCGGTTTCTATCAGTGCCAATTTTTTAGGTGCCATATATAGAATTTAGCCCAATCCCTGCAAATGTGTGATTAAGTACTTAGGTCTTAAATATATTTTTTTTCAGCCAGAACATTTAAAAGCTTTTCTTGCTGTCAAAATGTTGGGAACAGCTTGATATCTTTCTAAGTTTGATTGCTAATATGATAATGGTCAGGCTTAAAGTGTGCTAAACTATATATATATATTTAGCTATTATTCTTCTATATCTCTCCTGCTAATGGGAACTCCCCCCCACTTATTTGTGGTCTAAAGAAGGCTTATACTTTTTCTTCATTTTATTCACATGTGAATTAATTCTGTATTAATTTGATAGCCTGTATTGCTTATTCAAGTATTTGTGCTTGTAATAATAGATAGTTAATAAATAAATAAATAAAAAGAATCTACCCAAAACGCGAGCTAAGCTAGTATTCTTTAAAGGACGCTTCACACAGAGGTGCATATACGTGACATAGCGCTAACTGAAAGGGGGTTTTCTCATGGGCGGATAGAGGAGGGGCATGGGTGGGATCTTACTTCCACGTACAGCCTACAGAATACTGCAAGTTACATGCATCCCTGCCACATTTACATGCCGGGTCTATGGCTGGTGTAACTATGGAGGCTGTAAATGTTAAGCGTGCCAGTGCCAGGTTATACTAGTATGTTATAATAGAACCTGGCTACCCAGATACCATTATAGAACAAGCTGTCAACATCTGGAATCAGGGCACCTAAATAACAGCACCCACTTATAGAATTGCACCCATAAAGGTACACACCTATAGAGGCAGCTTTATGGGGACTCTGCTGCATAGGGTATACGCTTAAGTTTGATAGATATTTAATACATTAGCAGTATAAATAAGTAGGAGTAGCCTAGTGGTTAGTGCAGTGGACTTTGATCCTGGGGAACTGGGTTCAATTCCCACTGCAGCTCCTTGTGGCTCAGGGCAAGTCACTTAACCCTCCATTGACCCTGGTACAAATAATGAATATATGTAAACCACTTTGAATGTAGCTGCAAAAACCTCAGAAAGGCGGTATATCAAGTCCCATTTCCCTTCCCTTCAGTGGAAAGGAAGTTCTGCAATACAAAGTCATGATAGTCTGTTCAATGAGGGTGGGGCTTAGGAAATGGTCCTTCATAGAAAGAGGGGCGTAGCCAGACCTGCCATTTTGGGTGGGCCTTCCAAATCCCCCTCTTTCCTTTTTGTCCTGAATCTCTCTCCCTTTCCTCTGCCCCAGATCTGGCATTTGTCTCCTCCCCCCTCCCCACAGACCTGCAACGCTCACCCTCTACCTCAGCACCTTCACTGGAGGTGGCATCAATGCGTGTCTGAAACCTGTGCTGCTCCCACAGGCTTCCCTCTGCTGCATCACACCAGAGAGGAAACAGGAATTTATGTCAGCAAGCTCAGGAAGTGGCAGAGGGAAGCCTGTAGAGCCTGCACAGGCAATGGACATGCATTGCTGCTGCTGCAGGGGAAAGTGTTGAGGCAGAGTGCGGAAGAGGGGTGTTGCTGACCTACAGTTGGGGGGTAAATGCCAGATCTGAGGAAGAGAGAGGGAAGCAAGGTGGTCACAGCTGAACTGTTTGGGGGGCCAGACAGGGTAGGCCTGAGCCAAGAATGGGTGGGCCTCTGCCCACCCAGGCTCACCCATAGCTACGCCACCACAGTCTGGATGGAATGTATTTTTGGTGACATGTTGGAGACAACAACAGTAACCTTAGTTCAAGAAGGCAGGGGTTGAATGCAGAGGCTATTTAACTGAGTGAAAATGAAGGCAACACCAGGGATCAGGTAGGCTCAGTGATCTTGCAACAGGATGGGAAATGGTAAGTGTAGATGAGCCTGGCAGTCTTTCTGTCATCTTGTTCTTTTTCTGTGATAATCACTTATCATGATAAGTGGACTAGCATGTGATAAGGTACTAAAATTTTTCTTCTTTCTGCATGTTTAATTTCTCCAGCTAGTGCAGTAACAAAGCTCTTTTAAAGCCTGAGTTTGTTCAAATAGGTGCAATATTTGTCCAAGTGGAATCCCCTTTCCCCCTGAATGGCTCATGTTCAGAGTGCAAGGAAACTTTTAATAGCCACTTAACTACAGCAGCCAGTTAACCATCTGGAAAAGCAAGCTACTCAACAAGCCATGTAATTTGTCTTTTGTTCAATCTTTATCAGTAGATGTCTTTTTAGATTAGCACTGAACAAACACTGAAATTGAAAGCTTTCCTTGTTCCTTGTAGTGCTGTTCTCCCCCCCCCCCCCCTCCACTTTTCTCTCTCCAAGCAACATCTTGCCAGATTTGATTTTTTTTTTATTTTCCCATATTTTACAATATAACTGGCAAGGTACACCAGAAAGAAAGGTATTACAAAAAAAAAAAGAAAAGAAAAAGCACAAAAATAATGCTTATGAAATTATTACCCCAGTCCACATAAAGGAGAAAAGTTACACCATACTGAGAAAAAGAACAAGATAATAAAATTTTTATGGGGCCCTTTTATCAAGCGGCAGTAGAGCTACTGCACAGGTAACCCATGGCAAAATAGCACTGCTACCTTTTGTTTTTGCCACATGTCGTTTCCCACACCAGAAAATATTTTTGTATTTTCTAGTGTGGGGGATGGGGAGTAGGCATGCCCGGTGGTAATCGGGCAGCACCACATGCTGCCCGATTACCGGAGGGTTAGCATGTGAGCTGTTACTGCCAACTAAATTGGAGGCAGTAGGAGCTCAGGCAGTAAATAGCCGCATACCAGTTTTTATATTACCGCACGGCCATTAATGGCCTCCATTTTAAAAATAGCCTTTTCCCACCGTGGTAAAACGTGGCCTGGCCTGTGGCAATTCCACATGCCAGCACAACCTAGGCCTTTTTTTTTTAAATTGCAGCTTGGTAAAAGGGCCGCTTAATCATTAAAGTATCAGTATGCAGACAGGCAATTACATAGAAACACGACGGCAGATAAAGGCCATATGACCCATCCAGTCTGCCCATCCTCCTTAACCCCTAATTCTTCCTGTTCCTAAGTGATCCCACATGTTTATCCCATGCCTTTTTAAATTCTGGAACACTCCTCGACTCCACTACCTCCACCGGGAGGCCATTCCACGCTTCCACCACCCTTTCTGTGAAATAATACTTCCTTAGGTTACTCCTAAGCCTATTCCCTCTTAACTTTGTCATATGCCCCCTCATTTCAGAGCTCTCCTTCATTTGAAAAAGGCTCTCTTCCTGTACATAAATGCCCTTGAGATATTTAAACGTTTCTATCATGTCTCCTCTCTCCCTCCTCTCTTCCAGCGTACACATGTTGAAGTTCATAAGCCTGTCCCTATACCTACTTTAACTATTCCAACCCTAATCATAGAAAAAAAACTGCACAATAAAATGAAAAGAAAAAAAACCTTAAGTAAAAAATAACTACTTTACTTAAATTGTTTTCATCAAGAAATTTCTCCAACTGAGGAGGGCCCCAGAAAATAAATCTATTACCGTCTAATGCAATCCAAGATGTCCATGGGAATTTATGAAGAATATTCCCCCTACTGCCACCTCTCTGGGATTAAGCTGGAGAAACAGCTTTCATCTCTTCTCACTACATCTAGATACATCTGGCACCCGGTTTAAATTAACCAATCTTTAACATCATAAACCCACTGACATTAAGAAGTTCAGTCACTTTTGTAGCTCTCATTTTGTACTTTGTATCTTTCCATTGTACGGAAAGGTCACAGCTTTGCTTACCATAAAAGAGAAAAAGCATATACTATTAGTGAAATCAAACATTCATAAGTGGTTATTATTCCAACTGAACCATGTATCCTAGCATAGCAGGGATTGTATGTCATTTGATTAAGGAACAGAACTGATGCAACTTTTTATCATTTTGCGGTGTCGTATTTCTTCCTCCTTCCTCTTGGTTTCCTGGAAAGATTAATTCTTTAATAAGTGTCTCAGGTGTTCAGATTCTTTTATGGGCAAACTGAATACCAACAAAAAAATAAAACAAAGAAGCAAAGAGATATGCAGAAACGACAGTGCAAAGCATCCGGAAAGGAAAACCACATGTTCCCAAGAAACCTGAAGACAAAAGCATTGATCTCTATTTAAAAAAATGACTGACACATAGCGGGTCAGGAAATGTTTTAAGCAGGCAGCTATCATTAGTTTTGCCCTTTTCATTTCTTGCTACTATAAATGCCTTAACCCAGCAACACAACAAAACCAAAGCTCATACTGGACATAACTTAACTCTTCTTCTTACGATTCCCCAATGTGTCTGTCACACACGAACTTTACTTTACCACAACCTCACTTTGTATTTGTTATAACCGGTATTGGCGATCGCCTCTACGGTACTATGTAAGCCACATTGAGCCTGCAAATAGGTGGGAAAATGTGGGATACAAATGTAACACGTAAATAAATAAATAATGATTAGTGCATCAAGCAAGAAAGGAATGTGCAAATGTGATAGTGGAAAATTTGTGTGATCAGAGCACAACAAAGAACTCCGAACTGGTTTGATTCCTCATACCCCTCACTCTTTGTGTAATCCTGATGAAGTTGCTTAAACTCTTTCTAGTCAAACTTCGATTGTAAACTCTAAGGGGCAAGAACACTGAAACGTAATATCTTCCACAATAGTGTGTGCAGTGCTAGCATTATACAGAATTTCTTAAGGGGTCCTTTTACGAAGCTGTGGTAAAAGGGGGCCTGCCCTAGAATCAGCGTGTGTTTTTTTTAACGCACTCTGAGGCCCCCTTTAACCATTGCAGGTAATAGGCTGGCCATTTTTGGGGAAAAGAAATGGCAGTGAACCACTTGCCAGGCGGACATTTTGGGGGAAGCACTTACCGACCATTTTTGATGTACCTACAGAAAAAAAATACTTTTACTGTACATCTACCAACTATTCTGAAAATGTGAAAGACAGAAAATTAAGTTCTACCCTTTCATAAAAAGTGTGATATGGCATATCTTCTCAAACTTTTAAATGCCCAGTATATACTGTAATTAGGGAAGGCAGACTAACTTTCTCAAGAATTGCTAATTTAAAACTACTTACAAATAATCAGGGTTTTAAAAAATGGCTTCTGGATTTCTAATTTAAAAAGAAAGCATGTATCATATTAACATGTTCATATTGTGTGCACCTTTTAGTGTCAAAAGAATGAGCAAAATTTTAAACATTTGGTATTCAGAAACCTAGGATTGCATATTTAAATTCACAAAGAATATAAAAAGCTCATAAGTACGTAAGTATTGCCATACTGGAACAGACTGAAGGTCCATCAATCCCAGCATCCTGTTTCCAACATGCTCACTCATCTTTCCCAATGTCATTAATCCAAGTCCACATGGCCCTTAATGCATGACCTCCCATTGCTCAGTCCCACTTTCCCGGAGGGGTCTCTCTCCAACAGCTGTTCTGTAGCCAACACTTGCCCACAAAGTAGATCCAACAAGGGCTGTCGCTCTTGACTCCCCGCTTCCAAAACTTGTTGCAGCATTTGTTGGGACGACTTCTGATGTTTCTGCATCTGGTGGGATTTCCAGGGAATAACTTCCTTCGGCTCCATCCTGGTGCAGCCCCTGAAACAAAACAAAGAAGAAAAAAACCCAAGTGCAATATTTTTCACACTGAGTCTTTGGTCCTGGCCTTCTGGGCACTCCACTACTCCCTCCCCCAAGCTTGTTTAAATTGGCACATGGTTACGCCCAGGTACCTTTGCCTTAGGAGGCCATTGGTCAGTGCCTGTAGCTTGGAGGAGTGCTGGTCCCCAGGCCGCCAATCCTCTGGTGCGCAATTGACTTGTAGTTGGGGTCTCTGGCAGGCAAGTCTTTCTCTCAGGCTTTACTGCGTCTTCTTATGCAGCCCCTTAAACGCAACTTCCTCACTTTTGCACCACAAGCCCCTACATGGGCCACCATTTATATCAGGGGTAGGGTGGCCTGGGCACTGGTGCTCTCCCTAAACCCCCAACACACATCCAAAGAAGTGTATAATTATGGTACAGCCAGAGACCCCTCCACTGGAATGGTGGCGGGCCCAGTCATAGAGCTCAGGCCATTACAGACCTTGGCTGAGTCAGAAATCTGATGGCTGACATAACTGGGAGCTTACTGGAAAAGTATGGCCTAGTTTGTAGCCCGGATTGAGGCCTAAAAGTTAGGTCAATAGATATGGAAACAAAATGGAGGATTTCAGCACAAAATGGAAGCCCATATCTGTTACAAAGTGGAATTTTCTCTAATGTAAGTTAGAAAAACAAGTTGAGAAATGAGTGAGTCATGCCAGGTGCAGCTGGATGCAGGGTCTTGCTTAAGATTTGTGGTCAAGCGAGCTAAAGACAAAACCATGTTAGCAAGATAGAAGCTACTCATTAGCATGAGCCAATCAGTGACAACCATGACATTAGCATAGATCCAATCAGGTATATCTACTGTCATATTATCCATATCCTGAGGGCACCTATAAAAATCAGGGTATTTCCTAGTTTAAGCTAGAGAGAAAAGGGTTGCCACTCTCTCTCCAAGGGAAACCAATGTGTCCAGCAGAATTGACAAATTACCTAATTGCTTTCCCTTGTAAAACCTCTAATTGGTAAAAGAAATTATAAAAGATTAGCAAATAATTAACACCTGTTTGGAGCTTATTATATTCCTATAATTAATTGATTGTACTTGCCTGTTGTCAATCACTGATTTGACTTGTACCTTGGCAAATAAACTCCTCATTCCAAATTATGATTTGTGGGCTTCATTTAATGATGAAAGGCTGTAAGTATAAATGCTTTTGCTGTATCAGGCTATCATTCGCTGCATTGTATAACCTGTAGCCTAAATCCAGTTTGTCATAAGGCTGGTATCTATTCCTTGCCAGTGCTGAGAGGCGGACTAATGCGGGTCCCTTAGACCTAACGTCTCTCTCAGTGGCAATTCCTTTTAGAACTTCATAACTCCTTGATTACCCCAGTACTAGTGTTATTTAGAGATGGAGTCAGATTAAGGTCACTCCAGCCTTCTTGGGGGGCTCGGGACCCCTCAATTCACAACAGAAGTCACTCCTTAACTGCAAGTACCAAGAGTTTATTATAATGGCTTAGTGCGCAAATCAGTATCATGGGCTGAGTTTCCACCACTAAGCCCTCAGGTAACCCTCCCCTTCTTTAGATCATTAAGATAATCCCCTCAAGCACAGCTTTAGTTCTAGGAAGGGTATTCCCCTTCCCCTCAGGGCTTTTCTCTTGCAGCTTAGCTGTCTTACAGCCCCATATACAGTCCACAAGTAAGTATTCTCCCCCCACCACTTTCTTACATTACCAGTTTCTTAGCAATTCAGAAAGTCTCCAGATTGTTTTCACTTGTTTGTATAGTGCCACAATACCAACAGCTCTGGGGCTTGTACTTCCCATGCAGCATTGGCATACACTGGCCTGCCTATTATGGCTGCTACTGGAACCAAAAAATACACAGAGGACTGCAAGGAAACAATCCCCCAAGGCTTAGGGACATCTCAGTTTCCATCTCAGACTCTGTGAAGCTAAGGAGGTTTCTCTCCCTTCCTGTTCACCAGCCTCTGCCAAGTCCATCTCATCAAGGCTCCCTTCACTCCTTGCCTCTAGCTCATCTGTCTCCATGCCATCACACTCCTCCTCACTCTCTGTTTGTGCACGCCCTTCCTCTTCCTCTTCCCTGCCTACCAAAGTCCTCCAACCCCATCTGCTGGAGCTGAAGTCCTTCTGATGGGCAGCTAAGGGCTGGGGTGATCTGGAAGCTTTCCCCTTCTGGAGGACTCCTTGTTTATTCTGGTGCCCAACCCCCACTTCACCACAATATTAAAGCCTTCAAGTCTGTCCTCATACGTCTTTTGGCACAAACCCCGCATCATTTTTGTCACCTTCCTCTGAATGGGGATGGGGAATGTAATCAAGTTTTATGAAAATTCAAAATATATTTTTTTAACTCTATATCTATTTTCAGACAATACAAGCTGATGGGAAATCAACAAACTGTCTTTAATATTTGCCATGCTTATTGCCTAAATTGTCCCCAATTAAGATTCCAGCTTGGCAACTTTTTGTTGGTATTTTTTGTTACATTTGTACCCCGTGCTTTCCCACTCATGGCAGGCTCAATGTGGCTTACATGTTGTATACAGGTACTTATTTGTACCTGGGGCAATGGAGGGTTAGGTGACTTGCCCAGAGTCACAGGGAGCTGCCTGTGCCTGAAGTGGGAATTGAGCTCAGTTCCTCAGTTCCCCAGGGCCAAGGTCCACCACCCTAACCACTAGGCCACTCTTCCACTCCTCCTCCTCCAAGATTCAATCTTCCTGTCCTGTTGCTCAAACTTAGAAACTATCTCCGAAGAGAAAGCTGCTAATTGAGTCACCAGACCTTGAATAATATCCAAAAGAAACACTGAGCCCCCCACAGTTGCATACAATTTCACCTGAGCCTTTCCATATAAAGTAGGACTGTCAATAACTCTCAGGAGATCCACCACGCTACGGGGGTCTTCAGAAAGCAATCTAGAGGCCATTGGCACACACCAAAACTAGGAGAGACCTCTTGGTGAGTAGAAGGAGGGGGAGGGGTATAATATGCTCTATAGGCCTGGAGAGCTCCACTGGACAGTTGCTCATCTCAGGAGCACCAACCCTAGTTGTAGCTTGTAGGAGTCAGTTCACAGGACGAAGAGACAGTAGTCAGTTTTATAATTAATATGTGTCAGCAGGCCACCACCTTCAGGCCTTCCTGCAGGTATGAACTCGACTGACCCTGGAAGGGCCCTTCCCTGGACACAGCACTCCCAGAAGCAGACTCCAAAAATATGCTTAAAACTGCTTTATTCAATTGTAGTGGATTAATACATATAATAGGCTAAGTAGGGAGGGAGGGATGTTAGTACATAATGATAGGTTGGATATATAGTGTTGATGTGAACATTGGATATTAAAGAGATAGGATAGGGAACGGAATTAGAATAATTAGTAATAACATTAAAAATATGAGACATTAGTAGATGATATCACTTTATTGCACAATTCTTTAATTCATGATCAACAACTTAAACATCAGCATGCTAAATCCCAAAGAGGGGGACGGGCGGGGAGGGAAGGAAAGGGGGGGGGGGGATGTGTAAAATGATGTTGATGGAAGTTGATGTTATACTTGGTTGACAGAGATGTATATGTACTAAGATATGCTGTAAAGTATAATGACATTGCAAATATTCTAATAAAAAATGTTGAAACATAAAACTGCTTTATTCCATCAGCAAGGCCAAGACATTTCCTCTTCCAGACACAGTCCTTGGTTACAGCATATATCACCCCTTGTTCCTTTCCCCTGCCGGCCACAGTTTCTGGATACAGTTTAAATCATTCACTGCTTCCCCAGCATGGCCTGATTCCTGGACACAGTTCTAAATCACTCACTGTTTCCCCAGCATGGCACCACTTCTGGATACAGTTTAAATCACTCACTACTTCCCCAGCATGGTATGACTTCTGGACACAGTTTAAATCACTCACTGCTTCCCCAGCATGGCATGACTTCCAGACACAGTTTAAATCACTCACTACTTCCTCAGCATGGCATGACGTCTGGACATAGTTCAAATCACTCACTGCCTCTCCAGCATGGCCAGGTTCTGGGACACAGTTCAAGTCACTCACTGTTTCCCCAGCATGGCACCACCTCTGGATACAGTTTAAATCACTCACTACTTCCCCAGCACGGTATGACTTCTGGACACAGTTCAAATCACTCACTGCCTCCCCAGCATGGCCAGGTTCCGGGACACAGTTCAAGTCACTACCTGTTTCTCCAGCTGGATCTGACTTCTGGCCACAGCTGAAATCATTCACTGCTTTACAGCACGGCACCTCTCCCCCCCTTGAGTGGAACAGCTTCTTAACTTTTCCTCCAAGCTTTCCCCAGCCTTGAAGAAGGTTTGTTATGAAGCCTTTCAACTTCTTCCCTTGTACCTGAGCTAGAGCAGCAATCTCCATGGGCTCACTTCCCCAGCCATCTTGGGCTTGGATCTCCTCTCTGACCTCTTTCTCCACCATCTCCCATTCCATGGGCTCCTCTCCCTTTATGGTCCCCTGCTGGTCCTCTCCCTCCTGATTATTCCTCCTCAGCCAATCCCCCTCCTCTCCCTCAGGATCCTGGGACTTGTAGTTCCCTTGCTGCTCCCTTTGCTTGCCCCCAGGGCTTTGCAGGGGTTCTTGGGAACTGTAGTCCTCCTCCCTTCTCTGGCTTTTGGGAAACGTATGCCTCTGTGGGGGCGTGACTTCCCAACCCCTAGGATCCTGGGACTTGTAGTTGGAATCCCGGGTATGAAACCTACTCATCTTGCTCCTCTCCCAGATCCCTTCTTCCCTGACCCTCAGGGGTTCCTCACATATGTCATTTCTCCATAGTTCCAGGCTCTCCAGGCATACAAAACAAAATATGTGGTGGTCTACTGGACCCCCACTCCTCTACCACCTGATCCCCTAAACCCATTCCCCTGACACACAAACTAAAAACTTCCTGGTGGTCTAGTGAATCCCAATACCCTGTGATAACAGGAACAATGTCCATTTGCTCCTGCCTCCATGCCACCATCTTGAAAAATTATGGCACCTGACTCCGCAGGCTGTATTCTGGGATGCACTGTGTTGGGTTAGTATGCAGAACCAGAATACACCATGCAAGGTCAGGCACCACCATTTTTCAAGATGACAGTGCAGAGGTAAGAGCAAGGGGGCATTGCACCTGCCTCCCACCCACCTTCCAGATGTATGGGAAGGGGAGCAGGAGGCCATTGTGAGTGTGTGTGTGGGGGGGGGGAGGGGGGATCTTGTGGCCCACTAGACCACCAGGGATTTTTAATTATTTATTTGACATTTTTACAAAATGCTGAGCATTATTTACAAGCAACCAATAGCCCACATCACGGAAGAGACAGGGGAACAGTTACATCATAAAACAAAAACAAAGGAGTTCAAGACAGCAATACAAATGCATCCCTACCTATCCAGAGATTTACTTATGGCGATAACAAAAATGTCACTCATGACCACCAGAGATTTTTAGTTTGGGGTATTGGATAGAGTATTGGGGGATGGAATAGAGGGGGGTCCACTAGACCACCACAGTTTTTTTTTTGGGGGGGGGGGGTGTTAAGGGTATAGAGAGGGACCCAGTCCAGTGTTATGGGGGGGGGGGGAGGAAAGAGAGTAGTTTGGAAAGACATTTTTCTAATGTCTCCCTTCCTGTCAGTGTATGAGCCAATGCACTGACAAGAAGGGAGACAGTTGCAGTAAATGGCTGCGTACTATTGCAACGGTATGTGCTGTTTTCTGACAGTGCACACTTTTTAATGCATTGATAATTTGCATGCTAGTTGCTTATTGTATTGGGGAGCTAAAAGTTTTCAATAGGCTTGCATTAGGAAGCTATCCCCTAAGTGTGGCTCTAATACAAACTTACCACACTGACCTCTGTGTGTGCTACTGATGAGTCTGAAAGAGATTTTGGGCCTTGAAAGGAAACCCCACCACCCTGTTGAAGAATCCATCCTTGGAGGAGAAAGTGCATGTTACTAAATGGAGAGAGGACCCTTGGGACATATAGAAGTGCAACAAAAAAAAACAACAAAAAACAAAGTAGAGGTGGGCCAAGGAACTTCCAGCACAACAGGTATGAAAACACTTGTTTATTGACAAAGCACCAACAGAAAAAAGACCTGACACGGGGCTGTGTTTCGGCAGACAGCCGCCTGCTTCAGGGGTCACAAGTGCTCTGTCAAATGTGCTTTTGGGAGAGAAGGTGTTGCTAAATAAAATCCAGCATCAGTAATAAGGCACAACTGGAAAGAAAAGGCCGCTATCAGCGTCAATGATTAAGCGGCTAAAGCAGGAAACAATAAAACATATAGAAGTGTCCCTGAGTGTGTGTGTGGTGGGGGGGGGGGGGGGGGGGGGTTTACATATTTAAGTAAATCAGGGCTTGGGAAACAGATCTATGGGTAGAGTTTAATGGAATGTCTATGATGACCCTTTCCTTTATAAGGTGAGAATATCTATTTACAAGAATGACGGATATAAATTATTTATGTTCCAGTTCATTTTTGATAAGAAACAAGATATCTCAAGTTTCAAGTTTCTTTATTACTTGATATAGCACTAAAGGGTGACCACCATCAAAGCAGTTTACAAATTTATAAATAAGTAAATTAGGAGAGTTACAGAAAAGGAACTATAATATTCATAGGAAAGAATGATGGATATAAATTATTTATGTTCCTGTTCATTTTTTTTTATCAATAACTTTATTATTTTTTCTTTTGCAACCAGCAATGAAACAGTTACAAAGCTTATACTGAAATAAATAATCTGGGTGAATCGGTGTCTATGTCTGCGGCATTCTAGATACTTTCCAAGTTTCGAAGACAAGTAGCTTGCTATTATAAGTACCTGGTTTTATGGTTATATCACCGACACAAAAAGAAAACCCTTGTAACTTGGAGCTGGAAACAGCTATGTTCCATGCCAAATCGATAGCTTTCTTAAAGCCCTGTCTACGCTTGTTGTTCAGTGACAGAATGTACATAAAACACTATACTTTCCCAGCAGCAGAGAACGGATAAAAAGAAAAGGAAACTTTATCATTTTAATGCAGCTAACTTTTTATTAAAGGACAGGAGTAGTGTTACATTCTCTCAGCAGGCCTGACAATGGTAATTAAGTAGGCGTTCTCCACAGCAGCTTACTGAAGTAGAAGCATTTTGTCTGCTCGGGTTTCTGTTCATAACCGATCCAAATTGGGAGCTTATAATGCAGTAAAGCCTTAACTCATACAATCAAATGTCTGTTGTAGTAACTGCCATCACTGTACAAAGCCATAGAGTTTATATCAGAAACAATGCAATCTCCTGTTGCTTTTCAACAACAGAAACAAACACTCTACAGTATTGCTGCTTCACCATTGTGCCAAAAAAAGGCACCAGGTTGAAACAACAAACGTTTATGAGTAAAGAATGTTGGGGTGGCAAGTTCTTTGCCGGTTGGTGGTTAAAAAAGCAATGAGGACTTCTGGTGATGTCATCGGTGTGATGGCTGCTTCAACCTGAAACTCCGTCGTATCCCACACCAAAAAGGAGTAATTCTGCTATCTCAGTGGATCATCTGAGCCCTGTCTATATATCTTATAGTGCAGAAATATATCCGTTGCTGGAATCGCTATGCCCAAGCGGAAACCTAGTGAAATTAAACACTATTTTCACCATGCTGGAAAGGACAACTCTAGCGGGCCACGTGGCATTGGAGATGAGATGACCACGGAGCCAGCAATCATTGAAATGGATGATTTCTTAGAAGGGACCACCTCTTCCCAGCTAGGGAATGTGGTTTGTATTACTAAAAAGGATTTACAGATTATGCTGAAAGACTTGCAACACGTATTGCAGTATGATACGGCAGTTGGTTTTGGTGAGCTCAAAGTCCTCATACAAGACCTCAGGTGTGGCCTGGAAGACATGAGGGCTTGAGTAGAAGAATCGCATTTGGAGGCTCCTGAGGGAAGAATGGAGAGGCTCCTGAGGAAAGAATGGAGAGATTGGAAGCCCTTAATATTGAGCAAGAAAAACGAATTGAGGCACTAACGGACAAACTAGATGACTTGGATAACCAAGTGCTCAGAAATAATGTTTATTTTAGAGAAATTCCTGAACCTGTCCTGAACCTGAAGGTCCAGAAGATTGTAATGCAGTGATTCACGATATATGAAAGCAGCTGTTAAATTCGGAACAATCGAGTGTGGCCCCTCCAGAACCTGTTAAACTAGAGAGAGTACATAAAGCAATGGGACAGCCGTGGGCGAACTGCCCACATGATATTATAGCAGCTTTTTATTCTTATATTAGCAAAGAAAATATCCTGGCTTTGGCGCAAAAAAATGGTGCACTGAAATATAAAGATGTGCAGGTGGAACTTTATCAGGACTTTTCTAGTCTCACATTGCAACGATGAAGGGAATTTAAGGATATTACAACTTTCTACACCTAGAAAGGATTTGATATCGATGGACTTATCCTTATGGTTTCTCCTTTGCTATCAACGGGATACAATACAAATTAACAACAATGTTAGAGGTTTGCAATGCGTTATGGAAGGCCAGACAACTGGTGTGATCCAGAACTGGAAATAGCTCCTTCAGCGCCATCTCAAAAGACCCCAGCATGGTGGGAACACTTTACAAAGCTCAACAACAGATTGAAGCAGCAGTCCTTGGAATCTAAGATATTATGATCATTCTGTAATTTGGTTGTAATTCAAGCCAAATGTTTGGCGCATTCTTTACATCAACGAGGATATCCTGTTTCAGTTTTGAAAAAATCGTGTACTAGGGCTAAGTATAACAACAGAGACCTTTTGTTAAGAAATGGCAGTGAATCCACAGATAACAACAGAGATTCCAAAGAAACATTTGTGCTTAGATATCAGCAGGGTGGGGAAGAGGTGGCCAACATTATTCATAGAAATTGGGATATCATACAGTCTCATGATGTTTTCAAAAACACAAATGTACAAATTGCTTTTTCCAGAGAATGCAATTTAAAGGAGATATTATGTCCTGCAGATGTTGTGTCCAGAACTGGGAACATAGAAGGGCATCATCAACCGTGTGGCAACTGCAGTTTTTGCAATATGATGATCACATGTGACAGTTTTTGTAATCCTGTGGATGGCAGGCTGTATAAATTGATACAGTGCACTACATGTCGTTCAGATCATGTCATCTATGTTCTACAATGTCCATGCAACAAATTATATATTGGTAAAACTGACAGATATCTCAATCGGAGATGGAGTGAACACAGATCTTGTATTACATCTCAGAAGTTAGGAGCTCCTATGGTAGCACGTTGTCGAGCATGTAACCACACTTTTGATCAGTTCAAGTGTTGGGTGATTGATTCTGTGATTGCACACATACGGGGGGGGAGATCGCAGTAGAAGACTCCTCCAGATTGAACAAAGATGGATTTATAGATTACAATCTCTTGAACCTCAAGGTTTAAATTCAACTGTACATTGGGCAGCATTTCTTTAATATGGTACTATTCATATTTTCCATTGATTTCTTTGGGTTTTTTTTGCTTTTTCACTGCTTTTTCAGCATTTTTTTCTTTAATGTTTTCTAGCGCTAATGCAGTGATCAGCTGTTTTATTGAATTTGTGGGTGACGTCATCACGTTTTTACACGCTGGTTTCTGATTAGGTTGTTACATTTTTAAACCCAGCTCGGTTCATTAATTCTGATGTCACTTGACGTATTGTCCAACCTGGCGGTAATTCATGGAGATCCACTGTCTATATTTTGGGTATGTTTTTAATATTGTGCTACAAATTTTGAACCGTGATTTTATTTTTTAGTGTCACCATTGCTTCAATGTTCTGTGGTATGGTTCCCTGAGGAAGCATTGCGAAACGAGACCGTCGGAATCTACACGCAGGAACAGTCTGTGTCCCAGGCCATTAAGATAAAGATAAGTAACGCTGTGGCTCTGGGCACTAGATATGAGTAGTGATTTATATGCAATTTGAAAGGACAATTATGCACAGGTTTTATTTGTATTAAGCACAGTAAAAGTTTCAAAAAACATTTTTTCAACGGGGTTTTTCTGTCTATGATAACTTGTTGTGCGTGCAAACACATTTGAATGTCAATGAACTTCTTAGTTGCCGCACTAGTTGAGACCTTTCCCCCCTTTTTTTGATTTTTGAAATATTGATATAGACAGTATCACTCTGCTATTGAGGCTTTTTGTAATTCTGATGCTACCTATCATCATGAGATGTGGAACTGCCCACTCATTGCTGACTTTTGGACAAAGCTTTGGGCTAATCTGAGTACATTGTATCGGCAAACCTGGACAGCAACACTGCAAATGTGTATTCTGGATGATATCACAGATGTTGTAGAGGGTATGCGGAAAATTGTACTCTTTCTGAGTAAAGCAGCCTTGATAGTCAAGCGCTGGATCTTGTTGCAGTGGGTACACCCAACTCCTCCAACACTGATGCAATGGAAAAATCTTATGCATGAACTACTCACTATGGAGCGTTTTAGTGTGGAGGAGGGGGGTGTGAAAGCAAAAAAATGTTTTGTTACCATTTGGACTCCATATCTACAGACTTATCCTTCTAGAGTCCATGCTGTATTTCTTAACACACTGTCTATTTAATTAGTGTAGGGTGGCAACCAATTGCATTCTTAGACAGACTCTGGACTTCTTGCAGGGTAGTTGGGGTGGGGTGAGGGATTGGGGGGATTTTGTATTTCCAAATATTTTATTAATTTCCAAGAAATACAAATAACAGGAAAACAATGATGGAAAAACATAGGAAGCAATAAACACAACAGGTGGGAAAGGAAAAAAGAGAAAGGAAAGAAGAGAAAAAAGAAGGGGAAAGCATCCAGGTGTTTAACAAATAAGTCCTTTGTACTGGTTTAAGGTGTGGCCTGAATAGTTTGGAGGTAGCTGTCCAAAATAGACCACATTTTTTTCTTAGATACTATCATCTGACTTTTCGCAGCCATGGCGAGCTCAAACTTATAATGCTGCAGGACTGTATTCCACCAGAAATGAATATTCAGCAACTGTGCGTTTTTCCAGTTTTGCAAAATATGCCGTTGAGCAATAGTGAGGAGAATGTCCAATAGTTTTGATTGCGGGGAGGTCAAATCAAAAGTTGCATGAACGGACTTAAAAATTACAATTGAATAAGTCAGGTCATCAGTTATGGGCAAAAGTTTTTGTATAATATTCCAAACAGCCTTCCAGAATTGAAAGATCGGAGGACACTCATATAACATATGAGAGAAAGTGCCCACTTGCAGCGAACAGTGCCAACATTTGTCTGATGAGCTCAGGCCAGCAGTAGCAAGTTTTCGAGGAGTCCAATTGGTTTTATGATATAAAAAAAACATAGGCTGTAAAACCGCTGCAGAGGAAAGAGGTTTCATAACTTTAGACCAGAAACAGAACCACGTATTTTCATCTACCATAGACTCTCTATCAAGCTGCCAATTATGTTGAAAGGCAGTATTGAAGTTGTGTGTTGCCTTGATAAAGATTTTATAAAGAGATGAAGTTGTGTTCCCAGTTAATACTAGTGTCTGAGCGTTGGCAAATAAAGAAGGCAGCCGAGATTACAATGATGCCAGCTCAAAAGATGCCTTCACACTGTGAGTAAGTTGCATCCATTGAAAGAACATAGTTGGAGGTAGAGAAAATTTGGATGCCATCTCAGAAAAGGACCAAAAACTATTATCAGCATTAACAATATCAGACAGATAGAAAACTCCCTTATCTATCCACTCTTTCCAAAAGAATGGAGTCTTATTTATTAAGATATGCGGATTGTACCAAAGTGACTGATGTGATGACTTACTGGAGGGTATTGCTTGAAATTTGTCGAGGTCCAATAGACATTTGACCGTGGAGACTATAATCTGATCAACTCTATGTGATGGAAATGAAGAAGCAGTAAGAAGAAGCGGTAAAGTGAGAGGAGCTACCATGGCCTCCTCCAATTGCAGCCACATGGGCTTGTATTCAGAAGCGGGGAAGAACCATCTGCACCCCTGCTGTGAAATGTTAAGATTTATGATAAGTGAGGAAGTCGGGAAATAAAACTCCGCCTTTTCCCCTGGTGCATTTAAGTTTCCTCAAAGCAATTTTTGGAGGCTTATTTGACCATAGAAAGGAAGATAGTAATTTGTCCACTTGCGAGTAGAATGGAAGGGGGAAGAGTATCGGAAGCATACTAAGGATATAATTAATTTTTGGAGAGATCATCATTTTAATAGTTTCAAGCTGGCCACACCAGGACAAGTGTAGAGGATGCCATGAATGCACTAACACTACATTTGGCTGTGACAATTGCTGTATGCCCCTAACAGGGCTGGCATTAGGGGTGGGCAAACAGGGCAATTGCCCTGGGCACCTATGTCACTGGGGGCCCCAAACCTGCCTGAAATTGAAAGAGGGACAATCTGCAAGCAAGCTTTATGGCCTGTTCCCTAGCATCTGTCCTGGGCCCCATTATGTCTAACACTGCCCTGACCTCCAGAAACTACCACAACTGTATACAATGATATGGGCATGACTGCAAGATGTGCCTAGCCCCTCCAGGTGAGATTGCATTTATATGGTCAGGCCAACTGCAATTTGCCACAACGTTGCATTGTTGCCTCTGGAAAACTGATAATGAGGGATAAAATAAAGCTTCAGATCTTCTGACCAGTATTTAAAATAGAACATGGTGTTTTATTTTGTATATAGAGTCTAAATGTTTTTGTTTTTTTTTTGGGGGGGGGGGGTTAATGGTGTAACTGCATAAGGGACAGCCCTGTCACATATTCATAGCTGGCACTGGTGTTCCTTAGGATTTGGGCACACCCACCTATCAGAAGTGAATATTATTTCCAGCAGCATTTAAATACTGCTCCTGCTGATATTTTTTGGCATTGTTCTGTCATCACAGACTTTGCTATATCACACAGGTGATGATAGTGTGCTATGCTTGATGGAGATGTTCATCCAATCCTGAAGAGGTACTGAAAGAAGACTTGCTGAGAAGAAAACTTCACTGATGAGTGTATTAACTGCTGGGAAATTGCATTCAAACTTAGGAAAAGGTTGGTTTTGGGGTTACATAGAGGGGCATAATTGAACGAAAACGTCTATCTCCATGGGCGTTTATCTCCGAGAACGGGTCCGTGAAGGGGCGGACCGAACCGTATTTTCGAAAAAAAATAGACGTCCATGTTTTATTCGACAATTTGTGAGCTGGGCGTTTTTGTTTTTCAGCGTTAATAGAAAATGAAAGTGCCCAGCTCAAAAACTAATAAATCCAAGGCATTTGTTCGTGGGAGGGGCCAGGATTCGTAGTGCATTGTCCCCCCTCACATGCCAGGACACCAACCGGGCACCCTAGGGGGCACTTTTACAAAAACAAAAAAAAAGGTAAAAGAGCTCCCAGGTGCATAGCACCCGTCCCTTGTGTGTTGAGCCCCCCAAATCCCCCTCAAAACCCACTGCCCACAAGTCTACACCATTACTATAGCCCTAAGGGGTGAAGGGGGGCACCTACATGTGGGTACAGTGGGTTTGGGGGGTTGGACGACTAATAAGCATTAAGCAGCACAATTGTAACAGGTAGGGGAGGGATGGGCCTGGGTCCACCTGCCTGAAGTCCACTGCACCCCCTAATAATTGCTCCAGTGACCTGCATACTGCTGCCAGGGAGGTGGGTATGACATTTGAGGGTGAAAATAAAAAGTTGTGAAACGGCAAATTTTGTGGTGGGAGGGGGTTTGTGACCACTGGGGGAGTCAGGGGAGGTCATCCCCGATTCCCTCCAGTGGTCATCTGGTCATTTAGGGCACTTTTTGGGGCCTTATTTGTGGAAAAACAGGGTCCAGGAAAAGTGCCCTAAATTCTCGCTAAAAACGCATATTTTTTTTCCATTATCGGCGAAAGGCGCCCATCTCTGATCGGCCGATAACCACGCCCCAGTTCCGCCTTCACCACGCCTTCGACACGCCCCCATCAACTTTGTCCGCATCTGCGACGGAGTGCAGTTGAAAACGTCCAAATTCGGCTTTCGATTATACAGCTTTATTCGCTTTTGTGAGATAAACGTCTATCTCCTGATTTGGGTCACAATATAGGTGTTTTTCTATTTCGATTATAAGCAGGATAGGTAATTCCAGTGTTGATTTTTTAAAGTTACTCTGCTTATTTAGCAAAGGCAGTTTAGAGATAGTTTAGAGAATAGAGTTTCATATAAAAGCTGTTTTAGAGTATTCTTTAGTTTAGCAATCACAGTTGCTGTATTATAGTTTAGCATCAGTTTAGAACATAGCAATTAAAGGAAGCCCCTGTTTAGACTTTAACATCTATTTAGAGCACAGCTTAGCCATTGAAAAGAAAAGGAAACTCTGTTAATAAAAATTGAAAGCAAGGTAGGGTCATAGTTATATATATGAAATTATTTGCTGTAGAAAGTAACCTTTACAGAGAACATTTTGCAAGGGGTCTTTTTTTAGGAAGTAAGAAAAAACAGTGCTATTGTTTAGTTAACTGTCAATTAAACCTTGGTGACTGATTAAAGAGAAGTTGACTGGGCTCTTCTAGCAAATTAATTGCATCATCAAAGAATTGTCAGTAGACAGTGGGCTTTAATTAGTAAAATCTTTAACTTCTGAGGCTAGACTAGAAAAGGAATAAACTAGATTTCACGTATCAAATAGATACTCATAAAACAGATTTCTGTGGTTTAAACAGATAAGATAAGCCACTATATACCCCAATAACAGGTGAGGAAGCAAGCAGGTATACACGGGGAATCAGAACTTACAAAACAGTTGAAGAAAAGTTAGAGCCTTTGACAGGGCTTTTTCTCTTTTCCTTCAAAAGGTGAAAAACCTCTACAATCTCATTTCGCCAAAATTGTTGCACTAGTTACAGCTTCTGCCTATGTCCAGATGGAAAATATAATTCAAGATAAGGGTCTGGTTCCATGTGTGAGATGTCTGCAGCTTGAATCCCCCCATGAAAGAAGTGTAGGAAGTTAGAGAGGAGGTGGCAAGGTTGAGAAGTATTGGTGACAATGAGAAATACATTGATGAAATGATTCATAATGAATCAAAGATTTTCAGCAGAAGGGAAGAAGAAGCTGTGCTGAAAAAGGACAACTGGACACAGATCATGAGATTCATCAGGATCAATACCATGATTCCACCTGCCCTCAAACTGAAGAACTAATATACAGCCCTGGAAGTGGAGTAGGTGGGAGCATCCCAGGAACAGGAGGAACCAAAGCTCAAAATCCCCAGAGTTGTCAGATCAGTGATCACTAGGAAATGAAAAATAGTGGTGATCGATGATTCCCTTCTGAGGGATACAGAGATGTCCATCTGCCAACCATCTAATGTCTGGGAGCTGTGCTAACTGCTAGATGCCAAGATTCAAGATGTTAAAGAGAGTTTGCAGAGACTTATCAAGCCTAATGACTATTATCCAATGCTGCTCATCCATGTTGGCATGAATGATACTGCTAAGTACCTCTCTGAATGTATCAAAAGTAACTTAATGGCTCTAGAAGAGAGAGTGAAGCAGAGAGGTGCACAGGTGGTGGTGTCATCAATCCTCCCTGTTGAGAGTCTGATATGTACGGACGGGGAGAGGGATCGTGGGGTGATAGCATCTGAGGATCTGAAGGCGACGAAACAGTGTGACAAGGCAGTGGCGGTGACAAGGCAGTGGCTGTAGCTAGAAGGTTGCTAGGCTGTATAGAGAGGTGTGACCAGCAGAAGAAAGGAGGTGTTGATGCCCCTGTATAAGTCGTTGGTGAGGCCCCACCTGGAGTATTGTGTTCAGTTTTGGAGGCCGTATCTTGCTAAGGATGTAAAAAGAATTGAAGCAGTGCAAAGAAAAACTATAAGAACGGTATGGAATTTGTGTTACAAGACGTATGAGGAGAGACTTGCTGACCTGAACCCTGTATACCCTGGAGGAAAGGAGAAACAGGGGTGATATGATACAGACGTTCAAATATTTGAAAGGTATTAATCCGCAAACAAACCTTTTCCATAGATGAGAAGGCAGTAGAACTAGAGGACATGGAATGAGATTGAAGGGGGGCAGACTCAAGAAGAATGTCAGGAAGTATTTTTTCATGGAAAGAGTGGTGGATGCTTGGAATGCCCTCCCGCGGGAGGTGGTGGAGATGAAAATGGTAACGGAATTCAAAAATGCGTGGGATAAACATAAAGGAATCCTGTTCAGAAGGAATAGATCCTCAGAAGCTTAGCGGAGATTGGGTGGCAGAGCCGGTGGTGGGGGCGGGGCTGGTGGTTGCGAGGTGGGGCTAGTGCTGGGCAGACTTCTACGGTCTGTGCCGTGAAAATGGCAGATACTAATCAAGGTCAGGTATACACAGAAAGTAGCACATATGAGTTATCTTGTTGGGCAGACTGGATGGACCGTGCAGGTCTTTTTCTGCCGTCATCTACTATGTTAAAATGTTGAGGGTAAAGGCCAAGGCATGGAAGCTCACATCTTGGAGATGAATGCATAGCTGTGTGGATGGTGTCATTGAGAGCAGTTTGGCTTCCTGGACCAAGGGATTATTTTCCAAGGGTTGCTGAGCAGAGATAGTGTCCATCCATTAAAGAAGGGAAGAAGTATCTTCAACAGCATACTAGCTAACCTACTGAAGAGAGATTTAAACTAGAATCATTGGAGCTGGATGAACAAAGCCCCCAAGTTAGTAAAAGTTCACAGGTAAGTGAAACATTAAATACCTCTAAAGAAAAAGGGAACAGGGGCAATATCTGGAAAGCAGTGTATACTATTGCTAGTAGTATGGGAAATAAGGTCCTGGATCTAGAGGCTGACTTGGATTTAGTGGCAGTCAAAGAGATGTGGTTCATGGAGAACCAGGTAATAGTTATATTGGGTTATAATTTGTTCAGAAAAGAAAAAGTAGGAAGAAAGGGAGGAAGATTGGTGTTATATACAGGAGTTATAGCATAATGAAACAGAACTGTGGGTTACTTTGGAAAGAGGGAATGGAAATTCTCATATATTGGTATAATATACAGGCCTCCTTCACAGGCAGATGATATGGACAGAGATTTAATTGAAGACATCAAAATATAGCTACTAATAGGTGACTTTAACATGCCAGATGTTGATTGGGGTGTCCCTTTTGTGGGGTCATTTAGAAGTAGGGAGATGTAGATTCTCTACAGGGAGAACTGTTCCAGCTCTAGAGGCGATTGAGATTTTCTGTGTCTCTAGAAGATGAAAAAAAAAAGGCTTACTTTTAAGAAGGACTCTTTGGAAGCCCAAATTTATAGTGACAGATCCATTGGAGTTCAGGGTGCATTTTGGAATTATAACTTCATACCTCAGCAGTGAAGAGTTGCATGAGAGGTGCTTCTTTTTTTGCCCAATTACGTTATACTGTGCAACCATTCTACATTTTAATGCCTGTTCTACTAAATCCAATCAACTTTCAGTAAATCTTTATGGTTCAGAAAATCATCTGGACTGGACTGTGCATTTGTTGATGGGAAAAATGAGAGGAGCCCACCAACCAAAAAGGCCTCCCAGCATGTGCTGATCCCGTTCCAAGAACACTGTTACCAGCGGCTTTACGTTTGAAGGAGGAGTGAACCCCTGAAGTGTGTGTCCCTGGCCTCCCTTCAGCACTGAGACCCTGGTTGAGGTGCAGAGTAGAGAATGACACAGGGACAAGGTTTGTCCTCATTCCTGCCCCATCCCCATGGGCTCTGTCCCTGCCTTCATCCTCACCCCCACAGGCCCTGTCTCCATCCCCGCCCCATCCTCGCAGGCACAGTTTCTGTCCCTGCCCCATCCCCACAGGCTCTGTCCTCATCCCTGCGGGTTCTGTCCTCATCTGCAGCAGCCTCGAACACTAATGATTTTATATTTAAATCTTTTTTATTAAAGTATAAAAAGGAATAATATGCTGCGCAACTGTTGTTTATAAATCACAAATAGACAACAATAATAACAACGAGCAGCTATAATAACCCTACCACCACCACCACTACTCTCTCTACCCTTCCAACCTCATCAATTGCTGACTTCTACTACCCCAAGGAACCCTAGTGGATAATGCTAACAACCAAGCATATAAACTATCAAATAGAATATACTGCAAAATAAATACATAAATACAAGCACAGGACATGATTTAGGGTTTGATTTAAAGATCAGGTATCATAATTGCACAAAAACCAAGAGTATGATTTCTGAAGAATGTTTTTGTCCTTTTCCAGGAGCCACAAAAAAAGTAAAACTCTGGTCAAAGGATGTGCTGTTTAAAATTATGCAAGCAACCTGACTTGCACTCCCCCTCTCCAGCCACCACTTAATTCTACTCTTTAAGTTGCCAAAACCGATCATATTGATGCATAAAGTGGTAAGGGGATGATGAAAACTTCTATCGTAAATTTACTGAGCTTGTCTTGAGGCAAAATTAGTTGTCTGTAATGTGTGCCGGCAGCCTCAGCATGTACACACCTGTCTTCTGTTCTGCAGTATATACAACCCATACCAGGGAGGAAAGAAAATGATATTCTTATGCCTGATTTACGTTTGTAATCCTTATTAAGTGGGATTTCAGGAAGCTGGGCCCTGCCGAAAAACAAGCTGCTCTGAAATGCACATGCACAATCACAAATTCAAACAATTACCCATAAGAAGCTAGGATTAGTGGAGGCAATCACTTGTAATAGAGTTGATGGAGGCAAAAGAAGAAAGTTGTCATTCATTCTAAGGACAAGCACCTTCGTCTGGTGATCTGTTTTATCACTTACTTTTCCCCACAGTCACAGGCATTATTCCGTTGACAGCACTGGGAAACAATGACTTTGTAGCTTAACTCGACCTTTTATATGCATTGTCATAAGCTTAGGACTTTCTCACCAGCAGGCCTTCCTGCCCTATCATTAGCTGTGGTTGTGTTCAAAATTAGCCACATTCTCGGCAGCTGACCCAAACGACAAGTAGGGTCATGTGACAGTTTACTCAGGATAGTGTTCTTCTGTTCCCCCCTCTCCCCCCCCCCCCCCCCCCCCATGAGAAAAGGATTCAGGATAAGGAAAAAACCAAGAATGGAGATGTGGAAATCAGTGGAGCTTCACAACAGCAACATCTGGGGTTTGTTTTGCATATACCATGACAGGCAGGGTAGGTTGGGTACAATCTTGATTTGAAATCCAGTCCCTCTGGAACATGAAAATAAAGAAGGAAAACAGAGCTGGAATTTCTGTGTACCAGCATGTTTAAAAAAGCAACAGTTAATGTTCTGTCAGATGTTATCACCTTTAGAAAGAGATATTTTCTCTTTGCCTTTCCCATTTCACGTAATTGGAGCAGGAATCTTGAGTGTAATCCAGCCCTGGGGCACAGCTTGACCTCTTTTGGACAGTTTATTCTTCTTTACTCAGATATTCTTAAAATCATAATCCCTAAATTAGTTGTCCCTCCAACACTCCCTTATCTTGCCTTAAAGTCATCATTTTCTTCATGTATGCTTTTTTTCATTAGTGAACCATAGAAGAATGCCTGGATGTAGCCAGTGGTTCACACAGTCACTTGTTACTATTTGTTCAATTAAAATAGGGGCAGAACATTTGGTACATAAGAACATAAACTTTGCCATACTGGGACAGACTGAAGGTCCATACATTTTTACACTTTATGCTGTTTATCCTAGAAATAAGCAGTGAATTTTCCCCAAGTCCATCTTAATAATGGCTTATGGACTTTTCTTTCAGGAAGTTATCCAAACCTTTTTTAAACCACTCTAAGCTCACTTTCTTTGGCAACAAATTCCAGAGTTTAATTACACGTTGAGTGAAGAAATATCTTTTCCGATTTGTTTTAGATTTTATAATCTTATATTGAGTACATACAATATACTGAAATAAATACGATTGGCATGACAAGTAAGCCAACAAGACAAAACAGGAAGAACGCCAACCAACCTCAACAGGAGTAGAATGTGTACTCAGTTTTATACTTTCAACTCCTCCCCCTACCTTTACCCCACTTGACCTCTTATCACTTTTAAGTCATTGTGAGTAGAATAGCAAATTCAATTTCTCCAAAATTGTCATTCTGTATAGTATAGTAATTTGTCAATATATACAACTCTATCCCCCCTCCCCAATCCTCCTCCTGCAATCTCAAAGACAACTTCAGAGGGCTTGGACTCTTATGACCCACCAAGGGCAATCTCAAGTTCAAGATATCACACAATGAACCAATGATAAACCATACCATTTACCAATAAAACATTAACATAAGATAGCTGATGATGGCAGATCAAGGCTTATATGGTCCATCCAGTCTGCCCAGTAGGGTTGCCAGGCAGTACCTACCACACGGTGCAAGTTACTTTCCCCATGGTTTCTTAGGATAAGTAGAACTGACATTTCATAGCTCTTTTGAATTTAGGTGTTCCAATTCTTTGTTTCTATCCTCTTGCCCATTAGAGGATCCACTGTGTTTGTCCCACTATTTTTTGAATTACAGCACTGCTTTTGCCTCCATCACCTCTTTGGGGGTGAATTCTAGGCATCCAGGCAGATATATAGACACAGAGGTTAGGGAGAGGAAGGAGAGATGCTGGACATGAAGAGGCAAGGCAGGGAAAGATACAGGACACTAGAGGGAAGATGCTAGACCACAGGGAGGAGCATAGCTGAAGGTTCATCTAGGGTGTTAGATACCATTGGAGTTATCAGGTGAGTTCCCACCTGGACAGTTCCCACACACCAATTCCCCCCCCCCCCCCCTATGAGACAACTCTCACTTAAGGGGGACAATTCCCATCAAGGATCTTTTCCCCCTGGTCATTTCCTACCCTCCCTAGCCCTTCTCTTTGTTTTTTTTTAATAGCTGACACAGCTGTACAAACTCATCTTCCCACCCCTGAAAGCTATATATCCTATATTCATAATGGAATCAAGCAATAGACCAAGATAAAAAAAAAAGGGAGCCTCTCAACTCCCAAGGCCAGACCCACCTGTGATTCCTATAAAATAAAACTACGAGCTCTAGAGGAGAGAGAAAAAAAATATATGGTTCCCAGATCTCCAAAAAAAGCTCTTTTGTGCCTGAATGATTTCCCCACCCCTCTTCGCTCCCATAACAAGTGTTGATGTAACAAACCCCGCCAACTCCAATAAGATGGAAGATCCGGTAAGGTCCACACCCTGAGAATTGACTTCTTGCCAAGGAGAGCCACCTTATGAAGAAATCCCGATGCTCCCCCCCCCCCCCCCCCCCCCCCCCCCCCCCACCAAAGGGAAATGCCTTGTATTTTGTCTAGTAGAAAACCTGCTGCCAAGAGCGGAATAACCGAGTTCAACACTCTTTCCAAATAGTGGATCAGCTGAGACCAAAAACGATGAATCACTGAACAATCCCAAAGCGCATGAAAAAAAAGAACACTTTAGACAAAGTGGAGTATCAATGCCACCCATGTGAAACAATTGAACTTGAGAAATATAGACTCGGTATTTTAAACTGACATTCATGCAAATCAGCTGCCCATGTGAGATGGGGAATGCAAGCTAGTAAAACAACCAAATCCAGGGACTCTGGTGCCCTATGTAAATCCTCCGCCCAATGGGCCATAACATACTGATGCTGACGAATAGGAGCTACAGTAAATAAGGGCTGATGTAGTGAAGAGACAGAAAAACAAAATCTGTCTTCCAAAGACGTGGAGGGGCATAATTGAACGGGGCGCCCAAGTTTTCCTGAGGGTGGCCTCGCAGGATGTCCCCGCAAAGGGGTGGGGAAACCCGAATTATCGAAACAAGATGGGCGTCCATCTTTCATTTCGATAATACGGTCGGGGATGTCCAAATCTCAACATTTAGGTCAACCTTAGAGATGGTCGACCTAAATGTTGAGATGGTCAACCTTAGAGATGGTCGTCCCCAGTTTTCGGCCATAATGGAAACCGAGGACGCCCATCTCAAAAATGACAAAATCCAACTCATTTGGTTGTGGGAGGAGCCAGCATTCGTAGTGCACTGGTCCCCCTGACATGCCAGGACACCAACCGGGCACCCTAGGGGGCACTGCAATGGACTAACTGATGCACTGACTGAACGGAAAAAGCCCTTCCGTTACCGATCCCTTAGCGGAAAGGAACAGGCATGCATGAAGGAAATCGCATGCAAATGAGCTGCTCACTGTTAGCTCATTTGCACATGATTTCCTTCCTAAGGATGGGAAGCCAGTGCAGAGCAGCCAAGCGTTATGCATGGCTGCTCTGCACATGCCAAAGACGGCTTCATACATGCAGACAAGCTGTGTGTATAATAGTCATCTACAACCTTAAATAAATTGCCATCTACAACCTTAGAAAAATATAAGTCCAGGTGAAAACGTCCAAGTGCTCGTCAGGGACGTTTTTTTTTTTTTTTTAGTGTATGGGTGAAGGACGTCCTTAGCTATGCTTCTGTTCCTAACATTTTAAATAAATGAGTTCTCCCATGATGCCCCAGAGGTAACAGTTGCCAGTTGGATAAATGGGCCAAAGTAGAGTCCAGTAAATGGGCCACATTAAGGTCGTATAGCTCCAATGAACATATAGAGAGATGAATCCCGAGATACCAAAACAAATGGTTTACCCACCACAAAGGAAACACCCCTTCCCAGTTCCCACACAGTTTATCTGAGGATGCAAGAGCTAACAATTTTTGAAGGTTCAAGCAGAAGCCAGGAAAATCTCTGTACTCCTGAAATAGTTGTAGTAATGCCTCTAACAAGTGCTGAGCATTGGTGAGATGGACTAATGTATCATCCACAAAAACTGAGATCTTGAAAGTCAGTTTCCGAAAGGATACCCTTGAATTCCAGGATGAGCAACAATGTCCCAAATAAGTGGATCCAACACCAAAACAAACAAAAGAGGGGAGAGGGGACAACCCTGACGCGTGCCACGATAAATCCTGAATGGTGTAGAAGAAATCCCATTAACCCATATGGTTGCCAAAGGAGTTGCATAAAGCACTCGTACTGTGTTTAAAAAGAACCCAGAGATATCATAAGCCTTTAGCACTTTAAATAAAAAAGACCAATAGACATGATCAAAGGCCTTCTCCATGTCAAAGCTAACAAGAAGGGATGGAGCTTTACATTGCTGGGCCAACTCCAGAGAGGCCAAGATCGTATGCAAATTTTTGGAAGCCAACCTGCTTCGCACGAAACCCACGGGCATCCTCTACAATATGCAGAAGAATCCTTGCTAGGTGATTTTCCAGCATTTTAGCATATAACTTAGCCTCAACATTTATTAAAGAGATGGGCCTATACGAAGCCAGAGAGCGGGGGCCTTTGTCTGGCTTCAACAGTATGAATATTTGTGCCATTTGAAGTGAAGCCATCAGAGTCTGTTGTTGTACCATAAGTGTAAACATTTGTAAAAATGATGTACTGATATAATCCTGTAAAATCTTATAGAACTTCATCCTAGGCCAGCCAGTCTCAGAGTCTTACGAAGACCACAACTTCCCAAGGCCAGAACCAATTCATCCCCTGAAAAGAGCATTAAGAAGCTCTTTCTGAGTACTACTACTACTACTATTTAGCATTTCTATAGCGCTACAAGGCATACGCAGCGCTGCACAAACATAGAAGAAAGACAGTCCCTGCTCAAAGAGCTTACAATCTAATAGACAAAAAATAAGTAAAGTAAGCAAATCAATCAATTAATGTGAACGGGAAGGAAGAGAGGAGGGTAGGTGGAGGCGAGTGGTTACAAGTGGTTACGAGTCAAAAGCAATGTTAAAGAGGTGGGCTTTCAGTCTAGATTTAAAGGTGGCCAAGGATGGGGCAAGACGTAGGGGCTCAGGAAGTTTATTCCAGGCGTAGGGTGCAGCGAGACAGAAGGCGCGAAGTCTGGAGTTGGCAGTAGTGGAGAAGGGAACAGATAAGAAGGATTTATCCATGGAGCGGAGTGCACGGGAAGGGGTGTAGGGAAGGACGAGTGTGGAGAGATACTGGGGAGCAGCAGAGTGAATACATTTATAGGTTAGTAGAAGAAGTTTGAACAGGATGCGAAAACGGATAGGGAGCCAGTGAAGGGTCTTGAGGAGAGGGGTAGTATGAGTAAAGCGACCCTGGCGGAAGATGAGACGGGCAGCAGAGTTTTGAACCGACTGGAGAGGGGAGAGGGGAGAGGTGACTTCATCCTAGGCCAGCCAGTCTCAGAGTCTTATGAAGACCACAACTTCCCAAGGCCTGAACCAATTCATCCCCTGAAAAGAGCATTGAGAAGCTCTTTCTGAGATGATGTGACTTTAGGTAGAGATACATTATCCAGGTTCAGTGAGACATCTAACATGTCAGCATCCGGCGCTTGGTACAACGTTTCATAAAAATCTTTAAAGATAGTATTAATGGCTTCATCAGAAGCAGTTTGGTGACCCTTAGTATCTCTCATCTGAAGCACCCTAGTGGGACCCTTATGTGTGGCTATCAAGTGGAAAAGCATTTTACCACATCTGCTACCATGCAGGTATAACTGATACTTATAATAAGCTATCGATTTTACTGACCTCCGATGTAAAAGCGTGTTTAAAGTGGCATGTTAGGCCAATAGAACCTGTATAGCCACCCTCTTGCCTCTAAAGGGAAGCTAAACTTCAGAAGAGACTGAAAGAAAGCCCTTCTGGCAAAGGAAACACACTCCAGAGTTTAGTTTTTCTCTTTTATAATAATCCTAAAATTTATTAGAGTAAATAAATGGTTACAATAAAAATTCTTTTATCCCAATGTTACAGAAAATTACATTCTTATTTATATCAGTCTAAATGTCAGTATAAAGAAAATAAAATCTCTCTCTGGTGTTTCTGTGTATTTCCCTGGAAGCTTAACAAAAATCTGACTGCCACAAAATGTGCTTGTCAGATTACTGAAGCTTAATTTTGTCCAATCACTTAATGCCTTATATTTTCTCTCTTACTTATGTGGTATTCTTCAACTCTGACCTCTAAGGTCACCTTCACATAATTCTGCTTCTTTGGTATTTTTCCCAATTATCCATCATTTGCCCTTTATTTATTATTTATTTATTTATTTATTGCATTTGTATCCCACATTTTCCCACCTATTTGCAGGCTCAAAGTGGCTTACATAATGTTGTTAACAATGTCATTACAAGATATTAGATACAGTTAGTATTGTGCAGAGATTGAGTAGGGAAGAGAGAGGAAGGGAGAGAGTGATCGGGAGTTATGTAGTTGGATTTTCATAGCTGATTGGGTTGGTGAGTGAATTGGTGAGTTGTCAGTTATCGGTTTTCATTGTAGGCTTTGTTGAAGAAGTATGTCTTCAGAGCTTTGCGAAAGATAGTTATATCGTTGATTGTTTTCAGGTCTGTAGGTAGTGCATTCCATAACTGCGTGCTCATGTGGATTGCAACCCCCCTCTCTCGAATACTTATCACTCATACTTTTCATTCACTGAGAGTGTCCCTGTGTGATGTTTAGAGCCTGTTTGAAGCAATCAGACACTTGTTAAAGTTTATGGCCCATTATTTTAGGCCAAGCAAACTTGTCTGTTAACTTGTCCTTACAAAGGTCAAGAAAAAACAAGCTAGCTATGTGCCCTACTAGATCATAAATAAGGGAATAAGTTATATATACAAAGCTGGCTGATCTGCAAAATCAAATAGCTCTATACTAAACAAGCCTCCCTAGCTGCTGGGGTATTCCAAAGCTATCCTCTCCCAAAGCACCTGTCTTTCCAGGCGCAATATTTCTTTGTCTCAAATTACTTTCCAACACGCTGTATAAGCAATGATTTTCCCTCTTAATACTGCCTTAGTTGTTTCCCAGTATAGAAGAGGCTGAGTCACATGGGCAGCATTGTTCTGAGCATAATCCTTGTCTATTAAAAAAAAAGAGTGAAATTCCAGGTCCCAGTAAAGTTCAATAGGGAAGTGCCACTGACACAGCAACGCTGCCCCAGGATGTAGGTTAAACATTACCCATATCATAGCATAGTCCGAAATACCATAAGGGCCTATCTCTGAGGTAGTTAGATGTTTAAAAAAGAATGAGACATTAGCAGATAGTCAATTTTTGATAGTGTGGCATGAGCTCTGGAGAGGCGTGTATAATTCCACTCCCCTATATGAAATAATCTCCATGAGCCTACCAGATCCAGGGTATCACAAAACAAAGGTAGTCCCTGAGTTGGATGAATTCTCTGATCCCCTGTAGGATGGGAGCAATCCTGAGCAGGATTAAAAACTAAATTATAATCCTCACCCACAACAATATCTTGGTGAACATAGGGTAGCAGGACATTAATCAGGCTAGCAAAAAACCTTTTCTCATAAGAGTTGGGTGCATATACATTACAGAGAATCACTGGACGTTTATTAAGGGTCACTTGAGCCACCACAAAGCGACCTTCTGGGCACTGAATAACAGATTGTGCTTGGAGATCCTGCGACTTTCTAAATAAAATAAGCACTCCAGCTTTTCTCTTATATGCTGGAGATTCAACCAGGGATCCCATCCACCACATTCAAAATTTGTTGTTTTCTAAAGATGATAGGTGGGTTTCCTGTAAAAACGCTATGTCAATTTTGTGGCACTGGAGAAAGTGTAAAACCTTTGTCGCTTAATTGGAGAGGTTGCCCACCCCTACATTTGAAGAGGATATTTGTAATGGGTTCATTTATCCATGCTTGTAGGCCCATTCCCAAAAGGTAAACCTATTCTCCAAATGGAGTGACCCCCAGCCCCAAGTTGCCCCATCCACCATAAACAACATCGGTCTGCACCTGAAAGAATGAGAGAAGAAAGAAGAAAAAAAAAACTTGAACTGTACTAACCAACCCTCCCACCCCTCCTAGCCACCCACCCTCCACCTCCCCTACACAGCCCCTAAACACCCCTAGTATGGACTACCCATGTGGAGTCCAGAACAAGGGAGCTACAGCCCTCCTGCAAACCAGATGTACCAAATGATAAACTCCCCTCCCAAACCCACCCACAAACCCTAATTCCAAAAAAACAGCAATCTCATTTGAACCATGCAGTCATTATGTCCATCTATGCCCACCATAGAGCAAGCACATCAAACTGGAAAGAACAGCTATTAGGACCCACAACATGATAACCTGAACAAGACCGTCTAAGCATTAATACATAATTCGTTCACTTTGCCAGTCCCCAACAAACACTTTAGCAGAGAGATAATTGTAAGGAACTGTCTTCCTCTCCTAGTAAGACAAATCCTCCATCACGAGCAGCTTCCTTTCTATATCCAAGGCAAGGGAGCAAACTCCATCAGAGAGCTGAGAGATGCGGTAAGCTAGCCAAATATTTGGAGGCCTCATCCACCGAGTTAAATCCACAAGCTGCTCCGTTATGAAAGATCCTCAGTTTGTCTGGATAAGCCAGAGCAAAATGAATATGCCTCTTGACTAGATCTGTGCACAGAGGAGCAAAGAGTTTCCTCTCTGTTGAAAACCTCTGCTGAGTAGTCCTAGAAACAAAGAACAGGTTTTCCTTCATAACTGAACTGCTTACCATCATGCTTCGCCTGAAGAATATCCATCATATGGACATAATTAAGCAGTATGAAAATGATCACACGTGGCCTTGCTGAAGAGTTGCGTTGCTGCCTCAACTGGTGCGCACGCTCAATCAGAAGCGGGCTACTGGCCTGCAGCAAATTCAGAGTTTCCATCAGTCACTTTTCCAAGAAAATACGGAGATCTGATGCTGGGAGCACCTCCAGCAGTCCCACCAAGTGGCGGTTATTCCTCTGTGAATGAGTTTCTAACTCACCCATCTTAATTTCAAGATCCTGGAGCTTGGTGTCCACCTGAGGGCTGCGATCCTTCAAATCTCTCACCAAGTCCTTGGCATTGCTCACTCTTTACTGTAATGCCTGCACATTCTTGGAAAGGTTAGTAAAATTAGTTTCCATACTGTCCAGTTTATCTAATATGCATTGGAATTGATTATCCATGGAAGATTCCATAGCAGTGGTCACCTCTGATATAATCTCAGCAGCTCATGCGGAACTCAGGGAGGGAGACAAAGATGTGTTCTCATCCGCCACTTCCATGTCCTGTATGGACATCTTCTCCTGGCCCTTTTTTGTTGATCTAGCAGCCATTCTGTTTTAAGAAGTAGCATACCAAGGGAAAGGAGAAATAATTGCTGTGCGAAAGGGCACCAGAGCAGAGAAATAAATGCAGATTAGGGCAGGTAAGGCTGGAGCTCCCAGACCTCCATCCTCAGTCCTCTGTATGCAAACCAGAAGTCTCTCCAATTTGTTTTAAATGTACTACTTTGTAGCTTCATTGCGTGTCCCCTAGTCCTAGTATTTTTGGAAAGAGTAAACAAGTGATTCACGTCTACACGTTCCACTCCACTCATTATGTTATAGACCTCTATCATATCTCCCCTCAGCCGTCTTTTCTCCAAGTTGAACAGCCCTAGCCGCTTTAGCCTTTCCTCATAGGGAAGTCCCCTTTATCATTTTTGTTGCCCTTCTCTGTACCTTTTCTAATTCCACACAATATTCGAGGTGTGGTCACACCATGGAGCGAAACAAAGGCATTATAATGTCCTCATTTTTGTTTTGCATTCTTTTCCTAATAATACCTAACATTCTATTTGCTTTCTTAACCGCAGCTGAACACTGAGTAGAGGGTTTCAGTGTATCATCAACAATGACACCTAAATCCTTTCCCTGGGTGGTGACTCCTAATGTAGAACCTTGCATCACGTAGCTATGGTTCGGATTCTTCTTTCCTACATGCATCACATTGAACTTGCTCTCATTAAATGTCACATCATCACACTGAAACATTCCACCAACCAAACTGAGAAAAGTGTTGCTACTAGACGCATAGAGGAAGCTGCAATTTAGATGCATGACTCTGCAGAAATGCAGCCATCATACTGCAACATATGGAGGGGCATTTTCAATATGACGTCCAAATCTGATCTTGGATGTTTTAGCTAGTTATTCCAGGTTGTCAGCACTGACGACCCAGAAGTCCCCAGAAATTTTATCAATGGATTTGCAGTTTTGGAAGGAACACCCTTGCCTTCAGGAGGAGCTCAGCGGCTGGAGACTGGTAGCGCAAATTTGGTAGAACAGTGGGTAAACTCTGCTTTGGCAGGCCCTACTGCCTTAGAAGATCGGGCCGTTTTGATTCCCCTTCAGCCTTTGGTGAAGTCAGCTACCTTAGATTTGGAAAGCCCTGTGGAATGCCCTGAAGAGACTCCATAAGATTTGCACTAACTTTGTTACAATTTCATTGAACTCTTCGGCTACGTTGGTAACGTTGGAGACTACAGCAACAAACAATGAGAATTGATAATGTGGAAAAGGTGATTGAAGAAGTAAAGACTTTGGTTAATCAACAGGTGGCAGATAAAACTTTAATTTTGAGGAGGACAGAGAATTTGGAAAATTCATATAGGAACTTAAATTTGAGATTTTTTTTTAATTTCCCAGTGTTCAAAGTAATAGGACCTAAAGAAATTTTTTACAAGTTTCTGACATTGATATTGAAATATACTGAGATTAATATGTCCCTGTTCAAAAGCATATATTAGTTGACCTTTACAAAAGCAGAGACAGAAATGGTAGATGATAGTAGAGGCCTAGATGTTTCAGGCTTTCTAGAGACATTAAATATAAAGATTATGGGTAAATCTATCCTACTGGTCTCTCTGATATTTCTCCAGAATCTATTTCGAGATTGTACTTTATGGGTGAGAAAGTTTATATGTTTCCTGACATCTCCAGGTGGACACAATTTAGGTGGACAAGGTTCTTAGCTTTTTGTCAATCAGTTATTGATTTAGATGCTATTTTTCAGTTGTGTTTTCCATGTAAATGTTTTGTTTTCCTTCAGGATAATAGGTTTATTTTTAATGAACCATCGCAACTGCAATTTTTTCTTGAAGGGAGAGGTATCTCTAGGCCAATTCCTACATCTTCCTCATTTTCGTCCCCATTAAAGTGTATAGCTTAGATGCTTACTCGAATTTCATTGTTAATATATGCCTATTATATTTCTAGCTTCCTATGGAATTTCTAATTTTGGTCCTTCTCCTCTTAGTGGACTGTAGTACTTATTTTGTTTCTTATGATAACTATTTCTGTCTTGTATGGGAATATTATTTCTGTTTCAGTGTTTATTCTTTGAGTGTAATACATTTTATAAAGCTGCAGCAGGAATTTGAATGGGCTTTGTAGCATTTGGCATGCTGCTAATTGCTAGAGTGGCTTTGTAAAAGGAGCTCTAAATGCAAATTAAAAAAATAAAAAAGAATTGCCTCCTTACTGCAGAGGTTTTGTACTTACTGGATTAGATTCTATATATGATGCCTGAAAATTCCGCATGGAAAAAAAAATATGCCTGGGCGTATTCTCTAAAATATACCTAAATTTTATAGAATAGGCTTAAATTTCCACATGGTATATAGACTACGTAGAGCGCTGGTCCACGTGACTAAATTAAGTCACTGTCAATTATGCCAACTAATACCTTGTGTAAATCCCAACGCCTAAATTAGGCCCATGACCTGCCCGAACCACTTTTCAACTATGCAACTTAGAATTTATGCACACCATGTTACAGAATACACTTAGTAGTGCGTGTAAATTCTAATTAATGCCAAGTAGTGTTAATAATTGCTTGTTAACATCCAATTATCAGCACTGATTAGCATGTTAACTAATTAAGGTATGCGCATTGTTATGGAATACACTTTGATATCCGAGTGCAAATCTCGGCGCAATATATAGAATCCTAGGGACTGTGTCTTAATCTTAGCCTCTTATTTAATTTAATTTAAATTCATAACTTATATCCTGCCATTTACCCATTTGGGATCTAAGTGGTTACCCAATATGAAAAACACCCAAATAAAATATCAATGTTGCATTATTATTAAAATACAAAATAAAAAGTTCAAAACAAAAGAGTAAACCTCTCCTACTTAAAACAAACCCAGAGGTCCTTTTACTAAGCTGCGGTAAAAAGTGGCCTGCGGTAGTGTAGGCGCGTGTATCGGGTGCTTGCTGACCCAGTTTTTACCACATCTACGAAAAATGTTTTTTACAAATAGGACGGGAAAAGGGCCTGCAGTAAAAATGAAACCAGCACATGCCCAAAACCAGCCTGAGCCCTTAATGCCACCCATTGACCTAGCAATAAAGGCTCACATGCTACATGCGCGGTGACCGGTTGGTGCACGCCAAGTGCCGATTACTGCTGGAACCGGCACACATAGGAGGAAATAAATAAATAATTCATCCAGGCCTTATGGGCGCCCACCAAATCTGAAATTACCGCCAGTAGGGTGCACTGGCCTGGTGGTAGTCTCATTTTGGTGCATGCTGCACACACGCAGGGCCTACCGTGGCTTAGTAAAAGGGCCCCCCAATTCACACTATTACATTCCTGTTCCATTCCTTCGCCTCCCAACAATTCAACCAAATTTGTACTTGTTCTGTTTCCTACTCTATTCCTTTACACTCCAACAATCCGACTACAATTAAAGTCATTTTAAGAGCTGTTCAAACAACCATGTCTTCAGTTGTTACTGTAACCACCCTCAGCTGAGATATGAACCCGGTCCTACTCTTTAACCAGTCATGGGGTAGTTGAGTTACCTCAGACTGAGCCCAAATCTCAGAAGGGTGATACTACAAATGAAATTACTCTATCCATAAAAATGGCACTGGATGTAAACGAATGTTATAAGTTATGAGTGAGTGTACTGATGCTAAGAGAATCAATTGATGGTACAGATTTCAAATTACCTCACCCAGGTAAGAATAAGCAAATGCTCAAATAAAGTACATTTTATTGCACTTACTATTTTAAAGATCTAGCTGAATTCATTACAAACCATTAAACTCTTAAAAGTACACAATAAATAACTAAACTTTTCTTTAAACCTGCCTACTGGATCCAGAAAATACAATTCTAATTTTTCTTTACAGCTGAACACAACACATTCAAGTGAATATAGTGTAAAAGTATTTTAAAGTTGTTACGTTAACAAGCAAGATTATCTTACTGCTTTAAAAAACTCTTTCAGCTCTTCTTACAAGGTGATTTATAAGGTGAGTGTAACTTTTAATTCTTTTTAAAATAAATTACACGAGTGTTCTATTCTTTTAAAACTATTCTTTCCTTTGTCCCAAATTTTAACCAGGTAAGTATAGGTAAGTACATTTGTGGTTCTGTAAGTGTGTCCCTCTCTTTTTCAAAGTCCCAGTGTCCTTTAGGTCTGTGTCTTCTTTATTTATCTTTTTCAAGCTTTCTTGGCATGGAGGAGTGGCCTAGTGGTTAGGGTGGTGGACTTTGGTCCTGAGGAACTGAGTTCAATTCCCACTTCAGGCACAGACAGCTCCTTGTGACTCTGGGCAAGTCACTTAACCCTCCATTGCCCCATGTAAGCCGCATTGAGCCTGCCATGAGTGGGAAAGTGTGGGGTACAAATGTAATATAAATAAATAATTCAGTTCTTTATCTGTCATGGTTGTCTTTGCTTTGATCTTCTCCCTATATTCTGACTTCAAATTAAAATAAAAGGAAGAAATTCTCTCTTCCTATGTGTATGCTTTCTAATGTATGCCTGTCTGGAACAGGATACCTTCACTGAAAAAGGCTAATAAAATAAAATACTTTACTTCAGGAAAACAATTCTGTCTGAGTGCTCTTGTATGCTAATTATTTCACTTTCCCTAGCTAGCTTTAACTATAAGGAGAGTGCTTCAGCTTCTTCTGGATTCAGGCTCTTGGAATTCTTCTTCAGTAAACTCATTCACAGACATACAACACTTTCATACTTTTAATAAATAAAGGGACACTAGCACAGAATCCCTCAATTGAAATAATCTTCTGACTTTTAAAAGTCAGTTCTTCACCTAAGTAATCTTAGGACTTTTAATCAAGCTTTAATATAAGTTTGTTCACATTCAGAGTTTCTATTTTTCAAAGAGCATAACTTGTCTCACTCAGAAGTGATATAGCTTTCCAACGGACAGATAACTTTAAAAGCTCTGCTGACCAGACTTTGGGCCCTTTAAATGACCCAAAATTGAATAAAATCTTTTCAACAATGTCTTCTGTCTCTAAATTAATCTTGTCTCTCAAGAAATTATTAAGTCTGACAAAAGAGACTAATTGTTTTTCAGAGCTCAGATTTTCTCTTCAAAATAATTTTTAAAACTAATATTCCCTTCTCACACACTTCAAGACAGGCTTCTATTTATTTCCAGACAATTCACTTCAACTTTCACTCACATAGAATTATTTTCACCCATCAGTTTCTCTCACACCTACAACAGCACTTCTGCCTTCTTCAAAGGTGTCTCTTGCTCTCCCACAAATTGTTTCTTGTCAGGTGCCTTTACTGAGCAGTGCAGCCAATCAGAGCCCTCCTTTCAAATCCACAGACACTTTTAACATTCTAATACTCTATATCTTATTAAAAATAGCTTTTTAAACCTTCATTTTTGGGTTTTTAACTATATAATTCAGGTCAGAGCAATGCCCTGATCTGAATTATGTAAAAATGTGCATTCTTTTAAACCCCAGGAATCCCAAACGGAACACTTTAAATCTGTAACGTTTTACATAAAAACGGGACTTAAATAAAGTTATGACACCCATGTGCTAACTCTGCAAACCTGAATTCTTAATATTAAATCTTTGCAAAAACTTTTTGAGATGCTAAGGGGGTTGTTTACTAAAGCTTAGCTAAAGTTATCTGCAGCAGGGCCCATAGGAATAAAATGGGTCCTGCTGCAGATAACTCGAGCTAAGCTTTAGTAAGCAACCCCCTAAAACATTTATTTTTGTTTGTAGATATCAGTGCAGGTCTCCAGTGATCTCAATCAGCATGCACATAGGTTTGCACCATTTTAGGGTGATTCTGGGCTTTTTGTGGCCCCCTCTTCATTTCCTGGCGACCTTTGAGGCAAATTAAATAAAACTGCACCATACCTTCTTGAATTTGCACATGCGTGATTGTGCAATCATGTCAATCATGTCACGATCACACCCGAACATTCCAAAGACCCATTAAGGGTCAAAACAAGAGTAATAAAGCCATCCTCCCTATACTGAATATTAACATCCAAAAACTGTACTATAGATCCTCCTATCTGTGCTGTAAATGTAATATTTTGATCACACAAATTAAGATGTTGAAGGAACTCTTTTAGCATTTACTACTACTACTACTACTACTATTTAGCATTTCTATAGCGCTACAAGGCATACGCAGCGCTGCACAAACATAGAAGAAAGACAGTCCCTGCTCAAAGAGCTTACAATCTAATAGACAAAAAATAAATAAAGTAAGCAAATCAAATCAATTAATCTGAACGGGAAGGAAGAGAGGGAGGGTAGGTGGAGGCGAGTGGTTACAAGTGGTTACGAGTCAAAAGCAATGTTAAAGAGGTGGGCTTTCAGTCTAGATTTAAAGGTGGCCAAGGATGGGGCAAGACGTAGGGGCTCAGGAAGTTTATTCCAGGCGTAGGGTGCAGCGAGACAAAAGGCGCGAAGTCTGGAGCATTTCTTCATCTCCTCCTATTAAAAACACATCATCTATATAGCGTTTCCATCCTAAAATATAAGGATTGTTGGCCCCTTTTACTAAGCCACGTAAGCCTCTACGCGTGCCCAATGCGCACCAAAATTAACTTACCACCCGACTACCTTATGCTTCTTGCGGTAATTTTTGGCGTGCATCCACTAGGCACGTCTGGAAAATATTTTTATTTTTGGACGCGCGTAGTGGACGCTCGCCATGTGGCATCTAACTTGTGTAGGTTATTACCATGCAGATTCCTTACCACTAAGTCTATGGCTGGTGGTAAGGTCAGACACCCAAAATGGACGCGCAGCAATTTTGATTTTGCCACACGTCCATTTTCGGGAGGGGGGAGGCATTTTTTGTACGTGCGCTGAAAAATATTTCAGTGAGCACCCAAAACCCACGCCTACACTACTACAAGTCACTGTTTACCACGGCTTAGTAAAAGGACCCCTGTATTTGCTACTATACACATGGAAATGTTCATATTGTGCCATATATAGGCAAGCTGTCGTGGGGGCCATCGTGGCCCCCATTGCTACCCTTTGGATTTGTAAAAAATATTTTTGATCAAAAATAAAATAGTTTCTAGTAATAACTAGTTCTGCTATCTTATTCAAAAAATCAATTAGTGGGCCAGATTTTTCCATGGTATTTAATATCTGTTCTATCATCACCATCCCAGTCCATTGAAAAACCCTTATACCTGTAGGCCAATTTTTGCACATAAGACGTTTATGTTCTAAAAAAGAAGACTTTAATAGTCGGGCTCAAGAAATGAGCGACTGATTTAGACATAGAGGGTATCCATGCACAGTGATCAATAAAGCAATGAAAAGGGCATATAAAGCACATAGATCCTAGTTGATTCATCCTCAAGAAAAAGTAGAGCCTGAAAAGAGGATGACATGTTTTACCTTATGTACCCCTCACTAATCAAGTAAAATGAATTATTTGCAAACATAAGCCTATGTTAGGATTATATAACATGTTTCAATCCATACCCCAGTTTGCTTTTACTAGGGGGCCTAATTTGGGTGAAAAATTGATTTTGGGAAAAGATAAAATCCAGATGGATGGCTACCATTCTAGATGTGAAGGGTGCAGGTACTTCCAACATGCAATTGAAACAAAAAATATTAAAATATCTTCATCTGAGGTCAAAAACAAATTGTGAGTCATCTTTTGTTATATATGCCATAAATTGCCCATGTGGTTTATGGTGTATAGGACAGATCATTAAAAAAATCAAACATCATTTAGCACAACGTATAAGTAACATCAAATTACAGAAAATGGAAGCCCTACTGGTTGACCACTGGGTTAATTTTCAACATGAGTTAACTGATTTGAAATTTGTGGTTTTAGTTCAATTTGATATTGCTAAAGGAGGCAACATTTTACAAAACATGTTTAATAAAGGAAAAGAATGATCTATGAATGGAGAATAGTGTCTCCTTTGGGGTTAAATAAGGAAGTAGAGTGGCTAGAGATATAACACGTTACATATCCTATCAGGTTTAAAGAGAAGAAGAAGTGGTTAGTGTGCATACACTGGCGTTTGGGAGTGCACGGGGCCATTTTTCTTGGCACCAAAGGAGGTCCGCTCTGGTTATGTGGTTTGAGAAAGGTTTTGCATTATTACAGGTATGAAAAAGTTTTAGGGAAAGTGAGGGTTTGGATTAAAGTTTGTATATGTCCTTTACAATATTAATCTATGCTTTATAGTTGAACCCCTGATGACGCTCAGCGAAATGCAGTGTCATGTTTAACACAGGAGTATGTGGCTGCAGGAAAAATGAAATTGTTACCGAAGGAGTAATACAAGGACATGTGGAGAAAGAGAAAGATAAGATATTGTGATGATAGTTTTTGCCTAAGAAGGAAGTTATTTTAAATGCACAAGGTTGCCCTCAGAAGCAGGAATTCACATGACACATTGAACTTCTGAGTATAAGTGAATATATATTGTTATATATTTAAGAGTTTCACTTACATAAATACTGCTTTATAAATTAAGAACTATTGAATCAAAGAGAACTTTTCTCTGGGATTGAAGAATTATATCAAGCAAATTAGTGCTTTGTAAGAATAACCACAACTAACTAAAGTATTGTGACAGTAGAATTCCAGTAACAGAGGGATCGTTAGAAGATTGTATTACTGTCAGGTTGGTATGAATGTGGAGAGTGCATAGTTATTATTATTTGTTACATTTGTATCCCACATTTTCCCACCTATTTGTAGGCTCAATGTGGCTTAAAGGGAAATGTTTTATCTGTTTGGGATATTTAATAAAGTATTTTTTTTTTTTTGCAATAATAAAGAAATGTATAACAGTTACTTAAATAAGGAATATATATTGTAACTAGAATATAGAGTATACTGAGTAGATGATAATTAATTTATTTATTGGGATTTATTAACTGACTTTATAAAGAGATTCACCCAAGGTGGTGTACAGCAAGTACAGTTTTACATACAACTTACAATTTTGTTGACAGCATGACAATAGTAACATAACCAAGAATAAGCATAAATAGAATAAATGAGGTAAACTTGAAAATAGCAAATTGAAACTTAATAATAGGACTACCATGAAACAGCATCAAAAAAATACACGTTTAACAGCACTGCAATTCAAATACCAGAGATATAATACAATGTTAGCATAATACTAAAGATACACCTAATAAGCATGCATTAGAACATTCAACTAACATAGATACGATGCTAAAGATTTTCTGCAATACGGGCTTACCATATAGCTGAGGGACCAAAAGCAGATATATGATGGGAACAAGATGCGTGGTATAGAGTCAGTGGGGATAATTTGATGGTTAGCTAAACACAAGGTAAGTTCTTTGTATAGTTAAGCAAGAGATAAGGAACTGATCTAAGTTATAGTGTGTGTAGCAAGCTAGTCCAGGTGCAGAATGAGTGAAATTGCACTCAGCTGGCTGGCCACAAATATTCAGTGCACTTAATCAGGCAGTACTGCTGAATATTGGCACTAACATGCCATGTTGAAGGTGGGCAGGAGAGGGATGTTACAGGGGGAAGAGTCAGGGAGGAGCAGGGAGTTATTTGGTTGACAGCAGTATTCAGTGTCAGTGCCCGCATAGCTAACCGGGCACCTAGGACAGCATAAATAACATTCCTAACTTTGCCCAGTTAAGCATGTGGGTGCCGGCACTGAATATCAGCTGGCACTTGCATAGCTCCCAGTTGTGGCCTGAAGCTCATCACCCCTCCCTCCTGCCCCCTCGAGTACCATCCAGTCCCCCTTCTGCCTCTCCAACCATCATCTGATCCCTCCTCCCCAAGCCCCAGTAGGCCCCTCGGGCCTATCTGACAGCCTTTGTGGTCTAGAATTTAGTTCTATGCGCCTATCAGACACTTTCTGAGTACCTAGATAAAGGGCCAGTGTTTTGTGTGATGCAATGGTGTAATTCCCCTTCCTCTCTTGACAGACTCATGTTTTCTCTGTGTGAGGAACTTGGTGGGGAGAACAGGGTGAAGTTTGTGACACAGTATGTGTTTGTAGGAGGATGCTAGGAGCACTTTTCCCTCTAAGCCAGGGGTTCTCAATCCAGTCCTCAAGTCACACCTAAGCCAGTCAGGTTTTTAGGATACCCACAATGAATATGGATGAGACAGATTTGCATAGAATGTAGGTAGTGCATGCACATTTATCTCATATATGTGCATGTGTATGACTGGCTAGGTATATCTTGAGGTCTGAGTTAAGAACCCTTGCTCTAACCTGAGTGTCCTTCAACTACATTGCTACCAGTAGGGGGTGGTGCTTCAATATTGTATTTTCAATCTCTAGGGAAAAGCAGGTTCCCTGGAGTCCTGCAGAACTTGCCTGCCCCTCACTATTGAAAATGTTATGGTGAAACAGCATTCCCTGCTGGCAAGGACTCTCACTCAACTTAGAGGTAACAGTGGCTAGGAGATGGTGCATATGATCTATACATATGTGTGGTGGGGTATGTGTTTGTACTTATCGGGAGGGTTTTAATGTGGGTGTAAGGATGTGTGTGTGTCCTTAGGAAGAATGAGTAAGAGATACATGGAGGTGCATGTGCATGTCTGCTGGAATGTGTAGGGATGGGTGTGTATCAATGTGGAGTGGAGGAGTGGCTTAGTGGTTAGAGCACTGGTCTTGCAATCCAGAGGTGGCCAGTTCAAATCCAACTGCTGCTCCTTGTGATCTTGGGCAAGTCACTTAAGCTACAAATAAATAAATAAACCCTCCATTGCCTCAGGTACAAACTTAGATTGTGAGCCCTCCTGGGACAGAGAAATATCCAGAGTACCTGAATGTAACTCACCTTGAGTTAATACTGAAAAAGATGTGAGCAAAATTTAAATAAATAAATGTGCACAGGGTGTGGCGTCTGTATACATATGTAGTGAGCATGAGAGAGTGTGGAGATGTGTGTGTGAAAGGAAGGTGCAAACTCCTCTTCTCCACCCCATGTTCTCCACGTCCCTGCCTTATCCTCATCCTCCATTCTCTCTCTCTCTCCCCTCCATTTTCCACTTCCCCCTCTTTTCTCTCTCTTTGCTCTTTCCTCCTCCTTTTCTCTTTCTAAACTTGCTATCTCTTGCTCCACTCTTACTGGCTCCCTCACCTCTTTGGGTGGCTAGGTCAGGTCTCTTTGCCACCATGTATTTTCTGTCCCTCTGTATCCATGCAAAATTTTAGTGCATGGGCCATTAAGGAATGTAAGGGCCCTTCCACTAGAACCTGAGCTTAGCATGTTTTAACATGAGACTTTCCTGCACCAAGTCCAAATTTAATGTGTCAGTTTACAAGGGTTTTTTTTTTAAGGTCCTGCACTAATTTTTCCATTAGCATTTTGGACTTGCAAAACAATTAACACAGGAGCACTTACTGCCTCCTATTTATGGGGTTCTAACAAGGAGGTGTTGTGTTATCCAGTTAGTGCATGCTAGTCATAATGCCGGATAAGGCTTACATGCCCATTCCCCGTTCATGACACACCCCTCCCAAAATATTTTTTTATTAATCGCCAACATGTGGATAGCGTATGGAAAATTCTTTAACGCATTTTGCAGTAGCCCTTTTTCCCATCCTAAATGTGCATTAAGGGCCTAATGTAGTTTAGGAGAAGGGCCTTGTGGTACCGGGTAAAAATAACCCCATCAAAAAAGTCCTAAGACAAAATAGCTCCGACAAATAAAAAAACTAACAGAAAAGCCCCTGACATAAAAGCCCCTGACATAATATTCTTTGACAAAATGGCCCAGCAACATAAATGTCCCCAACAAAATTGCCCACTTACCTATTTTTAATCTGTCCTTTCTGCTGCACTTCCTTATTTTTCATGGGGATGTGTGCATGAGAGGCTGCGATGCAGGTAAGTGTAGCCAGTTTCTCTTGGTACGGATAGCGCCAGGTTCGGCCATGGGTGCTTTCTGTATAGTTCCCCTTGACAGGCTGAGTTGGGGCACTGCTGGTTCCGGAGCTTCCTTCGCCAGTAAGGGGAATCTGCGAGCGGCAGCAGACAGACGAGCTGTTGAGGAGTGACCTCGACAAATGCTTCCTGGTGGAGCTGAGGTGGGGGGGGGGGGGCCGGGCAGGAGGGCAGAAGCAAGAGCAGGTTTGTCCCTTTGTTCCTTTACATTTACATATTTAATCAATGTTTTACTCTCCTATACAAATTCTAGCCAGTTATGTTCTAGTAGATTCTAAATTCCGTAGAAGCACTCTTGTTCCTGGATATCATGCTGTAATAAACTGGTCATAAAATGTATCTTTCCCTTCTGTTCTCTCAATTCCCTGTTCTCGATTCCATGATTTCTCTGCATACCCTTAACAAAAACTTGCAGACATACATTTTGGATTTCTCTCTGCTTTCATTGCATAATTTTGTTTAAAACAGTGTGCTATGTTGCATTTTTAGGTTCCCCAGTAGTTTGGAATGCTGTTGGAGTATGTATTTACAGATGGCTATTGAAATGGTCATAGTGCTTCATTTTATTTTCAGTTTTTCAATCAAGGTATACCTTCATGAGTCATAATATACAGTAGATGAGGAGGGCGATTTTTAAAGTGTCTTGTGCAGGTAAATCCATGTTTACCCATATATTTATTTATTAAATTTGTACCCTGCGCTTTCCCACATATAGCAGGCTCAATGCGGCTTACATAGTAAAAGAAAATGCATTACAAAGGACATGTAAGAAGAATATTATAAACTGTGATAAACACAGTGGCAACAATGCCCAAGAATATACGAATTGGAATAGGGAAGGTAGACAAGGATAGGATAGGAAAGGTAAAATGGAAGGAGATTGGGAGGGATATGGTAAAAAGGATGGAGAGGAGAAGATTGGAGATTGAGTATAAGGGGATTTGAAAATAAGGTGAGAGGTATAATTGATGTTGATACCTTTGCAGTTGGGAAGGTGTAAATTGAGATGAGATACGTTCGTGATGACATTGATCTGTTTCTGATAGGAAGGTCTATCAAGTTGTTCATATAGTTAGGGGATATAAAATGGGCTTCCATAAAAATGTAGCATATAACCTATTTAGAGAATCTTATAGTAACCTGTATGTACAATATTAAATGTCATTCAATGCATATTTTAATATTCTTATTATGTTCTTGAAATGGTATTTTGCTTGCGTCTTTCAATAAAGAATTTGGTATACTTTTTTTTTTAGTATACTTTTTATTTTTGTGATGGGCTATTTTTGTCAAGAGGGGCAATTTTGTCAAGGGAGCTATTTTGTTAAGGGACTATTTTGTCAAGGATTATTTTGTAAGAGGGGCAATTTTGTCCAGGGCTATTTTGTCTGGGCTATTATGGCGGGGTGCCGGGCCTCATGATTATAAATTTGGGCTACCATTAAGAAGTATTATTTTACTGATAACCTCAGTGATTAGTAACTAGATCTCATTGCATAAAATGGGACCTGTGCTAAAATAGCACAAGTTACTGATAAAATAACACATCTTAACAGTACCTATGCCGCTAAGTAGTATATTGATCTTTAGTGAAGACATGCAAGAAATATGTAGCTTAAGTTTTAATACATAGGTCTCAAAATCAACTTTTTGTGTCCACATAAGATAAAGCGTTTGGAAAGGTCTTACATAACTTACGTGGCTGCAATGCATAGATCTCTACATCTACCCACAGAAATCAGGTAGCACTCTACAGCTTTTGTGCTCTGTGCATGTAGAGCACAGTCACAAAAATCAGTTCTAGTTTATAACAAATTTAGGTTTCAGTCACTGAATTTCTGTAAATGCTGCTCTGTTCCGCTGAACATTTATAGCTTCAGGTTTATCAAATATTGCAGAGGAGAAGGACTAAGATGACCCATAAATCTTACATAAAACCTTTTCAAAAAGGTGCAAATACACAAGGAGCCTTTTCTTTTATGCCAACTTAAACATAAACAGTTTCTGTGTTTGATGATGGTGACTGCTCTTAAATGACAGACTTCAGGGCGCCATGATGACCCAGCTATGGCTTGTTGAAGATTTATGAAGCAAACATCAGGAACACCCAACCTTAATAAGCCTAAAGTGAAAGTCAACACGCTCTGTTGAGAGAAAGGAGAAGGGACAAAATGACAGGTTAATTGTTGCCCACACAACTATTGTAACATTTTTGTCTCAGTTCACTGCCTTCCGATATGCAAACTTTCCTTGCTTCCTTGATCATTCATATAGGTGTGTGCTTGCATAGCAGTCATTAATCATCTTAGCTCAAATTGTCTCTAAGGCTCTTTGTTTACAGGATGTATTTAAAGTAGAGTATCCTATTTCACCTAATTTTGCCCAAGATTGATGTATTATGTGTTCAAGATGTGCTTATCATTCATGACAGTCTATTATGTGTGTCTGTAAAGCACTGCATATACCTAGTATCATTTAATACTAATGATGATGTTGGCACCCAGTGTCCAAAGCCCTTACTATATAATTGATCAGTATAACCTGCTCCCTCTGATCATCAGTGGTGAAAATAACTTACATTCAGGCTTATTTTCGAAAGAGAAGGACGCCCATCTTTTGACACAAATTGGAAGATGGGCATCCTTCTCACAGGGTCGCCCAAATCGGCATAACTGAAAGCCAATTTTGGGCATCCCCAACTGGTTTCCGTTGTGGAGATGACCAAAGTTCACGGGGGCGTGTCGGAGGCATAGCGAAGGCGGGACGTGGGAGTGCCTAACACATGGGCGTCCTCAACCCATAATGGAAAAAAAGGGCGTTCCTGACGAGCATTTGGACAACATTAACTGGTCCAGTTTTTCTTACGACCAAGGCACAAAAAGGTGCCCGAACTGACCAGATGACCACCAGAGGGAATCGGGGATGACCTCCCCTTACTCCCCCAGTGCTCACTAACCCCCTCCCACCCTCAAAAAAGAACTTTAAAAATATTTTGTGCCAGCCTCTATGCCAGCCTCAAATATCATACTTAGTTCCATCACAGCAGTATGCAGGTCCCTGGAGCAGTTTTAGTGGGTGCAGTGCACTTCAGGCAGGCAGACCCAGGCCCACCCCCCCCCCCCCCCACCTGTTACACTTGTGGTGGTACCCACATCTAGGTGCCCCCTTCACCCGTAAGGGCTATGGTAGTGGTGTACAGTTGTGGGTAGTGGGTTTTGGGGGAGGTTTGGGGGGCTCAGCACACAAGGTAAGGGAGCTATGTACCTGGGAGCTTTTTCTGAAGTAAATTGCAGTGCCCCCTAGGGTGCCTGGTTGGTGTCCTGGCATGTCAGGGGGGCCAGTGCACTAAAAATGCTGGCTCCTCCCACGACCAAAGGGCTTGCATTTGGTCGTTTCTGAGATGGGCGTCCTTAGTTTCCATTATCACTGAAAATCAGAAAAGACCAAGTCTAAGGAAGACCATCTCTAAGAACGACCTAAATGTCAAGATTTGGGTGTCCCAGACCGTATTATTGAAACAAAAGATGGACGCCCATCTTGTTTCGATAATACAGGTTTCCCCACCCCTTTGCCGGGACGTCCTGCGAGGATGTCCTCAGGAAAACTTGAGCATCCCTTTCGATTATGCCCCTCATTGTGCTCATTAGAGGCCACCATGAGTTTGATTCTCATTAGCAAAAAAAATGATTTTTTATCAAAATATTTATGAAAAATGTTTGGTTTATGGTTAATGCAGTGGGCTGAGAACCTGGGGAACTGAGGAAACAGGAAGTTACACCAGTGTGGTAGGCTGCAGTACAGAGAAGAAGCCGGTGTTGGTGGCAGAGCAACATATAGAAATTGCTGCCGCTGTCGCCTTTTAAAAGACCAAATAACAAGGTACAATTGGGGAAGGGGGTTGAGGAAGGATGGGGGAAGATGCCAGACCATAGCCGAGGGGGGGGGGGGGGGGGGGGGAGTTGGGAGAGAGTATGAAAGGAGAGATGCTGGACAGGGGGGCCAGGAGGTACCATCTCATTCTTGCCATCCTTGATAATTGGGCCCTAACAATCAATTCTCAGTGTTAATTGGCATTAATTAATATCTACATGTATAAATTTACATGCCCGGATCAGCATGTAACTTTTATATGTGGATTAAAATAGGGGGCATGTCAAGGGGAGGGTCAGGGCGGATCAGGGGCACTCCTGCAATTTAGATGCGTTGTTATAAATGCCAGGAATTGGTCACTAAAGGGAGCTCCAATAGGGACAACATGGTAATGACCTGAAGGAGGCCAATAGAGGGTGCTCAAAGGTAAATGTGACCTGCTTAGTGCCATTAGAGGGCATTCTAATAGTGGAAGGGCTGGTGTGATTTTTGTAGAAGCCCCTGGGGGGGGGGGGGGGGATGGTGGCTGCCTCAAAGACAGACCAGACACAGATAGCTGGGAGGATGGGACAGAAGTCATCCATTGCTAAATTAAGAAGGGGAGGGCCCTAGCAGAGGATTCTCCTTTAAGAAAAATCACTCAAGAGAGGGTTCTGGACCCTTCCAGAGCTAGGAGGAGGGGTCCAGAAGGGGTGTGGTGGGCTATTAGAGGCCCTATAAAAGGCGCCTTCGAGGAGGAGCTCGGGAGAAGGGAAGGGGACCTCCAGGAAAAAAGATGGAAGGATGCAGAGCGACTTGTGAGCAGACTCCCAAGAGATTCACCAAGGCGGGCTGAAACCCCGGGGATCTGACCCCAAAGAGAAGGTCCATAAACAATGAGAAGGAAGGATGCCAGAGAGGGAGAGCAGATCAATTCGGGCTGGAAACCCCAGGGCCTGGTCCCCAAAGGAAATGATCCCTAAAGAACAGATAAGGTACGTACCTGAATAATAGAAGAAGATGGAAAATGTATCAGGAGGAATCTTTGTTGTGGGCTCCAATGTGAAGGGAACTTTGGGCCAGATTGAACTCAGTAATATTTGAACTAACAGACGGGGGTGGTGGATAAGACTGTAAAGTTAAAGTGACCCTGGTAGCGCTTTAGAAATGTTAAATAGTAGTAGTAGTAGTAGTAAAGTTGAAAGTCCTGTCCAGGGGTGGAGGCTGTTTTACTGGAACTCCAATTCTTCCTAAGGAGTGCTCAGGTGTAGGAGTATATAATAACTTATTGCTGTAAAGATGTCATTCCCCTACAAAGTGACTTTCATTACAATTCTATAGGAAGCTAATTTGGATATTGGTGGAGTCTAATTTGCATATTACCTTCAGCCTGATAACCAATGGCCTAAAGAGAATGAAAGAAGCCTGCTGACCAAGGGATGGTACCAGAACTGTTTTATAAGCCTTGAATAACCGTCCCACAAAAGTTGGGAGTGAAAAAACCAGAGGTGGACAAAAGTCACCCTAAGGTGGAAGAATGGCCCTAACATTGAATCTGATAGCATTAGCTGCCTAGAGCTGTCTCTGAGCCTTTTCTTAGAGACAAAGCTCTGGCAGTGAGCTTGCAGTGCAGGCCATGAGCCACCAGGGGACCATCATATAATAGCACCCCAGGTACAACTTGTGGAAGTCAACACACAGTAAACAGGCTATGGTCAAGCCCACAGCAAACCAGGGAACTCACACCAAAGCCTTAACTGTCTGAAGTGGTCAGAATCCAGACAGTCTCCAGTGCAGGAGGAGATTAGATGGAGTGGGCCTTTGGCTATGAAGTGCTCATCACAATGTGCAAAGCTACATTGATAAATATAGATGCTAAAATATACGCTAAAGTTATAACCTCACATTTACAGCTATACTACCTATGATCATCAATAGCGATCAAACAGGTTTTATGAATGGTTATCTATCCAATACCTATATGTTTGTGCACATTTTGCTTCAAGCAGCTACTTCTGAACTACCTGCTGTGGTTAGATGCTGAAAAGACCTTCGATCCTATCAAATGGCCTTTTCTGCTTCACTCTCTTCAGTGATTTCGATTTGTACAAGAGTTGATAAATGTGATTAAAACTATTAAAAAAGGCCCGTTTCTCAAAGAAATGAAATGGGCGCTAGCAAGGTTTTCCTCGGAGTATGTATGTTTGAGAGAGTGTGTGTGAGAGTGACTGTATGAGAGAGAGAGAAAGAGTGAATGTGCGTGTGTGTGTGTGAGAGAGAAAGAGTGAGACTGGGTGTGAGTGTGTCTGTGAGAGACAGAGTGTGTGTGAGAGATTGAGAGTGTGTGCCAGGGGCCCCCCTTCCCTCCCCTCCTTCCCAGTTCCAGTGCCCCCCTCCCTCCGTGTTCCAGAGTCGTCGTCCCCCCTCCCTCCCTCCCTCCCTCCGTTCCTCCGAGTTCCAGGGTCGTCCCCCCTCTGTCCCTCTGAGTTCCAGGGTTGTCCCCCCTCCATCCCTCTGAGTTCCAGGGTTGTCCCCCCCTCCCTCCCTCCGAGCTCCAGGGTCATCCTCCCCTCCAAGTTCCAGGGTTGTCCCCCCTCCCTCCGAGTTTCAGGGTCCCCCTCCCTCCCTCCCAGTTCCAGGGTCCCCCCTCCCAGTTCCAGTGCCCCCCCTCCCTCCCTTCCCCTTTGTCCCATCAGTTGCAGGGACGGCCAAATTTCTAGGGGGTGTCGGAGGTATAGCGACGGGGCAATTGAGGACGTCCAAAATTTGAACGTTTCTGCAATGAGTAGTTAAGGACGTCCAAAATTGGATGTTTCTATGACAAAGACGTCTTTCTCATAAAAACATCCAATTTTGGACGTCCTTAACTGCCAATGCAGAAATGTCCAAATTTTGGACATCCTCAACTGCCCCGTCACAGAAACGTCCAAATTTTGGATGTCCTGAATGCCTCCCTTTGGGCCTCCTTCCCTCCCTGTGTCCCGACCTCGTCTGACGCAACTTCCGCAAAGGCGGGACGCAAGGAGGGAAGGAGGGCCGAAGGGAGGCGTTCTGCTGCCTGCAACACTACTTTCACGGAGGTGAGACTGCGATTTCAATGCAGGGGGCCCGGCCCGGTGGCGGACGGAGGGAGGAAGCGGTGGCGACCTCGGGTGGGGAGGGGGGAGCGGTGGCCCAAAGTGCTTTAAGGTCAATAAATAATGATATAACAAATAACCCATATGGATGCAATTTGAAGCTAATGGATGGGCTGACAGTCCTTTGAATTATCTTCCTTTGATGACAGCAGGATTTCAAAGCGATAATGCATTGTTGAAGTTCATACAACAAGCCTACAAAAAAATTGAGGTATGTGTATAAATAAAATGGGCTTCAACAACATTAATACCAATTTGGAACAACCCACAGCTTAAAATCCAAGAAAAAAACCTATAAATTGGAAAAGGTGACAAAGGACTGGGATTTGGACTGTTGGACAATTGATTTCTAATTTATCCTGGCTATCTTTTTTGGATTTAAGTAATACATTTAAACTATCATCACACCAATACTTCCATTGGCTACAATTACACCACTATTTGTCTTTGGTACTTGAGTTAAATACTTGTAGTACCAAGGAACCTGGTTGTCTAACATTATGGAAACAGATCCTAGCGTGCCGTAGAATTGCTCCAAAATGGTGTAAGTTATTACAACAAAGGAAGTTTACTAAACCATCAAAAGCTCAATCTACTTGGGAGAAAGAATTTGATATGATTTTAGATAATGATCAATGGCGTGAAGTACAGTCTTGATGATGTATAAATTGCTACATGGTGATAGCCCTGGTAATTTGATTAATTATTTGGATTTTCCATCATCTTTTTCCTTGGCTAGATCAGAACGTAATTTGAAACTAAATTATCCATCTCTTAAGGGTATGCAAAAGAAATCCATTCTAGAGCTCTCCTTTTTTTTTTAAGAGAGTGACATTTTGGAACAGATTGCCTTTGGACATTTGGAGAATACCACTGTACTGTGCTTTTTGAAGAGTGCTAAAGTCATTTTTGTTTGTTGAAAAAGACGTCTTATAGTGATGAGGGATGTATTTTAGATTTAAGTTTTTAGATGTTTCTATTGTAATTCTTCTGAATGAAGGAACTCTTGTTATAATCCACTTAGAATCTGCTCTGAACTTAGTGGAGCAGATTCACTACCTCTCTACCCTCATCTCCTCTTACGCTCCTACCAGTAACCTCCGCTCACAGGACAAATCCCTCCTCTCAGTACCCTTCTCCACCACCACCAACTCCAGACTCCGCCCTTTCTGCCTCGCCTCACCCTATGCTTGGAATAAACTCACTGAGCCCATACGCCAAGCCCCCTCCCTACCCATCTTCAAATCCTTGCTCAAAGCCCACCTCTTCAATGTCGCTTTCGGCACCTAACCATTGTACCTCTATCCAGGAAATCTAGACTGCCTCAATCTTGATTGACTGCACTTTTTGTCCTTTAGATTGTAAGCTCCTTTGAGCAGGGACTGTCCTTCTTTGTTAATTGTACAGCACTGCGCAACCCTGGTAGCACTTTAGAAATGTTAAATAGTAGTAGTAGTAGAATATAAGAATCATGTAGTATAATACAGTATAGTATAGTCTTCCATTTCTAAGTTGGTACGTTCTGCTTCAATTATTCAATTGATGTATTTTCTTATGAACTGTTCTTGTGGATACCATATAAACTCTCTAGGTCTGACTCTGTAAATTGCTGATCTTATGGTAAATTCATAGGTACTTTCATGCATACTCTATTTTGATGTGATCATCACTTGAAATACTATTGAGAAAAATATGGAATATTAGTCAAATATTGTTTATTAATGAATCTCTAACATACTGTGTTTTAATTTGGGTCCATTATGTTTGGAAAACGCGATTATGGACTATAAAGCAAAATCGTTACATTTTCTGCTATTGTGGCTATTAATACTATTCTTCAGTGCTGGAAAGACTTCACTAAGTTAGATTATAAGATATGGTGGAATACAATCTGTCTGAGAGCTAAGTATTAATGTTTTGCTGCAGAAAGAAGTAAATCTGTTAAATCATTTGAGAAAGTGTGAGCACCCCTGAAGGATCATTGACCATTATCTTAGATTGGTGACTTATCTCCTACATAATTCTGTATTTCAATTGCTTATGGTATCCAATGTTTTCTTTGGTTATTTTCACATGTGTTCATTATACATATTTGTAATAACTTTTGTTCTGATTGTTAAAACCAAAATTCAATAAAGATTTTGAATTACGAAAAGAAAAGGTCTTAATTGTCAAATTAGTTTCAAATGAAAAGAAAACAAGATTGAACAACAACACTGATTTGTGAAGTTTTGATGGTGTGAACTTTTCTGGTGTGTGTGCACATTGGGAGAGCCTGGTCAGAGTGTGCAAATACGCACATAAATTATAATATTCTATAATTCATGCATTTTCACCCAGATTCTTTTTTTTTTTAATTTCTTTATTAATTTCAAATTAAACAAAGATAAACCTCTTTGATTAGATACATCCAGTTCAAACAACAGAATCAAAAAGAAATAATCTATACATCAATCTTATATTGAAAATGGATTTTATAGTCCACTAGTAAAGTGTAGCGGGATCAAGATGGATTGTAAAACCAAAGGAAGTTGGCATAGCCAGAGTAATTTAAGGAAAACAAGCATTAGTTTCTAAATTTCTAAATTTTTTCGGGACTCAAGGTTTGGAGTGGGACCTGGTTCTTCTTCAAATCAAGGAAGGACCGCAATTGGTCAGGTTCAAAGAATATATATTTTTTTCTCCTTGAATATCAACAAGCATTTACATGGAAATCGTAACTGGAAGACCGCCCCCATATTAAGAGACTCTTGTCTCATGTCCAGGAATTTTTTCCGTCTCTGTTGTGTCCATCGTGCAATGTCTGGAAATATAGAGACCTTACTTCCTTTGAAATCTGGATGAATATTTTTAAAATAAAGGCTCATTAAAGATTCTTTATCTTGCAAAAAGACAAAAGTAACAATTAAGGTTGCCCTAGTCTCTGTATTGTCCATCGATTGCTCAAGAAAATTTGTTAAATCCAAGGTTTCAGGTGAATTAAACTGTTTAGAGGTATCTTGTTTTGGGGTAGTCTTCATTTCCAAATAATAAATTTTTTGAAGTGGAGGCAATGATTGATCAGAATATTTATATACCTCTTTCAAAAACTTCGCAAACATATCCTTAGGAGTGACAAATTTGGATCTTGGAAAATTTAATAGTCTTAAATTCAGGTTTCTTGACAAATTTTCAAGATTCTCAAGTTTCCTATGAGTTAGTATACGATCTCCTGAAATTAATCCTTGTTGTTGGAACATTTTCCCCATTTGTCCTTCCAGGTCAGTTTGTTTTTTCAATAACCCCTCAGTCTGAGTTTTCCTGGGGTTTAATCAGAGGCTGCATCGCCAAAACACAAGAAGTAACTTCTTGTGTTGCTGTTATCGGCGAGTCCTCTAGAATTCCCCCCGACGATATTCCGGGCGTTCGCTGGACTCCCTGTGCCAGCCCCAAGCTTGCATCGGGCATCGCTACTGCCACCGGAGCGCGCCACTCCTTCGAATCTGCTCTTCTTTCCGAGATCGGCACAGCGCATCCGGGTGCATGCGGCGGCGTCGGGGTCAACGGTCCCAGCGGGCTGAGCGAAAAATCGCTTTCCTGAGCAGGGCTCTTCCCAGCCCCGCTAATGGAAACATCCGCGTTTGGAGTAGAAACCCAAGATGCAGGCAAAGACTGCTGTCCAGGCAAGGAAGGGCCCTGCTTTGAGAGGAGTGGTCCCTTTGGCTTGCCCTTCCTCTTCGGCATATTTCAACGAGATTTTCACCCAGATTCTATATAGAGTGACTGGAATTGTGTGTGCAAATCTGGTCATATTCTGGATTTGTGCATGCAATTTAATTACGTCATAAGTCAATCAGCGCTGATAATTGCCACTTAAGCAATTATTGACACTAATTGGCATTAATTAGAACTTATGAGCACAACTTGCTAGGCATATTCTGTAAAGTGGTGCACGTAAATTCTAATGCGCACTGCCAAAAAGGGGCGTGGCCATGGGTGTGGAATGAGCGAACCATAGGTGTTCCAAAAATCTACGTACACGGTTATAGAATACTTCTGCTCTGCATCTAACTGTGCCAGTATTTACAACAAGCTTTACTTGGCGTAAATGGATGCACCTAGAGTTAGGCAAAGGCATGGCTACTAGGCATATTTTATAAACTGCACCTAAATCTAGGTCCGGTTTACAGAATACACCTAGGCAGAAGTATTTTTGGCGCTGATTTTTCAGGCACCATATATAAAATCTAGTCCTTTGCTGTTTAACATCTAGGCACAAGCATTTACAAGAGCTGTTGGGTTGGTGTAAGTGCTCGTGCCTTAAACAAATAAATCAGTAGAATAGTAATCACAGAAAAAAAATCAAAATACAGCACATAGACCTCCACTACAGTACAGAAAAACTTTACCACTGGAGAGAAATCTCAGTTTCACTATGCTGCTGAAGACAGATCTAAAAGTGTGGCATAACAGGAGCAAATCAAGACTACTCATGATGGTGCCTTTTTATTAACATGTGTTTACCACAGCAAAAAATGGTATATGCGGGGGGGGGGGGGGGGGGGGGAGGGTGCTGCTGAGACTTCCCACTTTAATTTTGCCATGTGCGCATGCTACCCATGTGCTAAAAAACAAATTTTAATTTTTGATGCAGGACCGTGTCTGGGGACGGAGAGTGGGAACATGTATGCAAATGGTTAAAGCGTGTATGGACTGCCAAGTGCTAACTGATTAGCACAGGTTTAGGGCCTTATTCTATAAAAGTTATGCTCCTAAATTTACATTCCTAAAATTTATGCTCCTAAATTACGAGCACAATTTATTTTGGAACATAGAGGTATTGTCATAATTTAGAAGCATAAATTTTAGGAGCATAACCTCTATAGAATAAGGCCCTTAGTGTGTGAGTTTCTACCACATACAAAATAGATGGCAATAGGGGCTCTCATGCTAATGGTCATGTGCTAATGAAAAATTTAGCACGAGGCTATTAAGGGAAAAATCTGAAAATCAGCCATTTTACAGCTGCAGTAAAAATGGCTTTAGTGCATAGGAAAGACTTGCATAGGGGTGCACTAAGGCCACTTTAGCCGCAGCTTAGTAAAAGGGCCTCAAAAAGAGATATGTTCTGTAAGCTGAAATATACATACAATTGGTTTAAATGAAAGTGAATGTGACAGTGATTTATACATTGCAATTGAAGCTAAAAAAATATAAAACTTGGGTTGAAAAACGTCGTATGAATTGGTGGAACCCAGGGAGTACTTTTAGCAGAATTGAAAGAGGGAAGCTTTCGGAGAGGTAATATATTACGGTAAGTGGCTTTAAAAATTGCCCTTTAAAAGGGCACATCATGAACTTGCTTGGCAAGCCATCTCTAACTGAAGCATAAATATAGTGTTTTTCCTCCAGAATGAATACATGCCTTAAAAATTCTCATATGAAAACTTAATGAGTGACGTGGCACACATCCTCGCAACCAGAAACCATTGTCCTCTGTAACAGAGTACAACTTTGTTCCATATTTTAATTTAACGGATCTACCTACTATAATTCAAGTTGGTAGCAGAATTGCCAACCCTTTCTTCTGTAAGAAAATAAGAACTCATTTGACTAAAGTAAAACAAATTTGACCAACCAAATTTGACCTTACTTCATTGCATTTGAGAATTAAAAAGCCTTTGATTTTTTTCTTGCAATAATCTGCCTCTTAAGCTGATCAAACAATATATCTGGGTCCTCTTTATCCCTTTCCCATGAACAAACTTTAAACCTCACAAATTGCAGCTCTGATGAAACACAAAACGACTGATGCAATCAGTCAGGAAACATTGTGACTTTGTATGTTAATATGACATTTTTCTAAACAATGAGACCTATTCAATGAAGAATATTTATTACAAGTACAACTCAGAAGAAAACTTCTTGAATATAACTCAGAGGTCCCAAAGTTATTATCATCATGTATTCTTACTTTGAAACCCTGCTGCCAGCAAATAAACCATTCTTCATGAGGCCTAACAATCTTCTTGAAAATTTGGCAATAGAAGTGATGATAATCTCTTTCTTTTCCATACATGCTCCAGATCTTGCTCGTTACAATCTATGGGGCATAGTTATCAATGTGGGCTATCGTAAAGATGTGTTATTATACTGGTAACCCTAGTTATTGACTAGGGGGGTCCTTTTACTAAGCTGCATAAGTGCCTATGCACGCTTAATGCATGTCAATTCTTTTTTTTATTATTTATAACCATTTAAATTTTTACAAGCGATAAAACAACTTGCCAGAAATACAGAGAAAGTAATATATAGGAATTATTTCAGTCAGGTAATTCTATTCTCTTCCTTAGACCACTAAATAGGGAGAGTGAATCAAGACAAGGAGATCAAATAAACAGTAAACAGGAAATAAACGTGGTATTAACCTGATTATCCCCAGATATTACTCGTCTAATTCATTATTCCACATTGATCATCTGGTTGGCTTCTTCAAGGCCAATAGGGTGTATAGTCAAATCATTTAATTGAAAACATACTTATTGTCCAATATTAGTTAGAAATAATAGATCTGATTACACTCTTTCTCTTTTAAAAGCCAGAAGTTATTTAACAATACATATACTTAAGTCTCTCCCAGTAATCCCAGTTTTCACAGGCTTCACTCCTTTTAAAGTAATAATTGAGGAAATATTTCTGAGGAAAACTTTAGGAGTCAGGCCCAGAACTCTGGGAAAAACAATAATCTCAATATTAATAATCTATAATAATGTTCATTTTATTATTCAAAGTTTCTGGTCTATTATCATTTTTAAGATCATAACCACTTCTTGCTCATGTAGAATCACTTGTTATATCAATTTTTCACTCTCAAAGGGTTCAGTTAAATTGTCCATGTAACTCTCTAATAAAATTATATCTGAAACAAAATTATTTACTGCGCAATTCTGAGTTACTGCCCAGCTACCGTGTGGCTCTGGCAGTAATTTCATTATCCGATATGTGAGTCAGAAAATATTTTTATTTTCTGGCACGCGGTTGGTAATCGCCATTTCGACGTGCATTGACCATTACCACCCAGTTAATGCGTGAGCCCTTACCACTAAGTCAATGGCTGGCAGTAAGGTCTCAGACCCAAAATGGACGCTTGCCAATTTGGGTTGAGCCGCATGGCTATTTTCACCCCCCCCCCCCCCTTCCAAAAAAGGCATGTTTTACAGGTGTGCTGAAAAATGATTTTGCGCGTGACCAAAACACATGCCTACGCTACCGTAGGCCATTTTTCAGCACACCTTAGTAAAAGGACCCCTAGGTCTCACTGCATAAAATGGAACTTGTGATTAAATAGTGCAAGTTAGTTGTATAATAACACGTCTTAACGGTAGACCATGTTAATAACTACACCCCTGAATTGGAGATACATGTGAAGGCTGGAGCAAAGTCTGTGAAGCCTTTACAAGCATCAGCATCTTTGGTCAATCATGGAAGTCAACTCATTCTCAATGCATAGAATTGCTGATAATGATTAGGGATATGCATTCATTAGAAATGAAATGAGTCTCCTTGAAGTGTTCTATTTTGTTTCTTTCTGTTTTGAAAATGAAATAAATGAAAAAATGGCATTTTATTGTTTTTGTTTTAAAGAAAAAAAGGTATTGCAGCAGGGTCTGGATCCCTTCCTCTGCTCCCATCTCCCCCACCAAAAAATAAGCACTGTCAAAATTAGAGGGGAAACGCCCTATGCCCTAATTGCCTTCCTCTCAAGTTCTAGTCACTTCCCCAGTATTTTTCCCAGTCTCTGGGGTCTTCACAGGGCAGGTGTGATCTCCAGTCATTCTTGCCCCACCAGTGCAATAATATAAACTAGCATCTGTGATCCAAGGCTGGTGCAATTTTGGAATATAGAAGAAATTCAAAATGGTGCTAGCCAACCTGAGACTCAGACCCAACACCAATTTTTAAATTTCATATTGTGTGGCAGAGTAGCCTAGTGGTTAGTGCAGTAGACTTTGATCCTGGGGAACTGGGTTCAATTCCCACTTCAGCTCCTTGTAACTCTGGGCAAGTCACTTAACCCTCCATTGCCCCAGGCACTACTACTACTACTTATCATTTCTAAAGCGCTACTAGACGTACACAGCGCTGTACACTTTAACATGAAGAGACAGTCCCTGCTCGACAGCTTACAATCTAATTAGGACAGACAAACAGGACAAACAAGAGATAAGGGAATATTAAAGTGAGGATGCTAAAATAAGGGTTCTGAACAAGTGAATAAGGGTTAGGAGTTAAAAGCAGCATCAAAAAGGTGGACTTTTAGCTTAGATTTGAAGACAGCCAGAGATGGAGCTTGACGTACCGGCTCAGGAAATCTATTCCAGGCATATGGCGCAGCAAGATAAAAGAAACGGAGTCTGGAGTTAGCAGTGGAGAAGAAGGAGACTAGCAATTCAGAAAGCTGCCATCAGACATAGCACTTTAAGTTGGTTAATTTGCATGTTTTGGGCTCTCCTTGAACATAAGAATAGCCATACTAGGTCAGACCAGTGGTCCATCTAGCCCAGTATACTGCTTCCAACAGTGGCTAATCAAGGTCACAAGTACCAAATCCAATTAGTAGCAATATTCCATGCTACCAAGCCCGGAGTAAGTAGTGGCTTCCCCCATGTCCATTTCAATAACAGACTACGGACTACATCCTCTGGCAATGAGTTTCAGACCTTAACTATCTGTTGAGTGAAAAAATATTTCCTCTTATTTGTTTTAAAAATATTTCTATGTAATTTCATTGCAGTAGCGTGGCCAGACAACCAATTCTGGGTGGGCCTTGGCCCAATGTGGGTGGGCATGTAATTCTCTCTCCCCCACCCCCATGGTGTCTGCCCTTGGCTCCTCAAAATATAAATGCCTGAGCTGATACGAGTGGACCTACCTCACACCCTGACCGCTCCACCATCGGAGCGCCGGCCGAGAGGAGCAGACAGACGTTGAGGGACGGCAACCCTCCCGAGTCCGGTCTCATCCACCAGTCCTGAGGGAACCACGCCGGAGACCTGAGAGTCAGACAAGAAAAGAGGAGTGACAGAGGGCCAATACGGGGCTAACTCCCCTCTGCTGAGCCCGCGGAGCTGTTTCCGATTGTTGAAGCCCCACACGGGGAGATGGGGGAGCCACCGGAGACAAACTACCAGACTCATTGTTCAGGCTGGAAAAAGAAGGGCACCACACACACATGACCTCAGCCCACAGGAAGTGGCGGATTTGTTCGGCACCACACAGCGCGTGGCTTGCGTCATGAAGCATCACTTCGCTCACTACAGCTACCAGTGCCGCCCCAGAGACTAAAAGCAGGTGGGAGGTGGCTGAGCAGGCCGGCGCTGCTACGAGGCAGAAAGGCAGTGGCTGCTCAGCTCAGCTGTGCACTTTTCAGTGCTTAAACTAGGTGGGCCTGAGCTGAGATTGGGTGGGCCTGGGCCCACCCAGGCCCACCCATAGCTACACCCCTGTTTCATTGAGTGTCCCCAGTCTTTGCACTTTTTGAAAGAGTAAAAAATCATTTCACTTTTACCCATGCTACTCAACTCAGGTCCACTTTTGTAGACCTCAATCATATCCCTCCTCAGCCATCTCTTTTCCAAGCTGAAGAGGCCTAACCTCTTTAGCCTTTCCTCAAATGGGAGGAGTTCCATCCTCTTTATCATTTTGGTCACTCTTCTTTGAACCTTTGCTAATGCCACTATATCTTTTTTGAGATACGACCAGAATTGAATGCAATACTCAAGGTGAGGTTGCACCATGGAACAATATAGAGGCATTAAAATATTCTTGGTCTTATTTACCATCCTTTTCCTAATAATTCCAAGCATCCTGTTTGCTTTTATGGCCGCCGCTGCACATTAAGCAGAAGATTTCAGCGTATTGTTTACAATGATAGCAAGATCTTTTTCTTGAGTGCTGACTCTTAATGTGGATCCTAGCATCAGATAACTATGACTCAGATTATTCTTCCCAATATGCATCACTTTGCATTTGTTTACATTAAATTTCATCTGAATTTGGATGTCCAGTCTTTCTGCAATTTTTCAAAATCCACATGTGTTTTGACAACTTTGATAATTTTGTGTCATCTGCAAATTTAATCACCTCACTTGCCATTCCAAATTCCAGATCATTTATAAATATGTTAAATAGCATCGGTCTCAGTACAGATCCCTGTGGCACTCCACTATTCACCCTCCTCCATTAAAAAAATGGACATTTAATCCTACCCTCTGTTTTCTGTCCAATAACCAATTCCTAATCCACACCAGAACATTGCCTCCTATGCCATGACTCTTTTTTCAGGAGTCTCTCCTGAGGATATTTGTCAAAAGCTTTCTGAAAATCTAGATATACTACATCAACCGTCTCACCTTTATCCACAAGTTTATTTGCACCTTCAAAGAAATAAAGCAAATCGGTGAGGCAAGACCTCCCATGGCTGAATCCATGCTGACTCTGTCCCATTAAACCATGTTTGTCTACGTGTTCTGTAATTTTATTCTTTATAATAGCTTCCACTATTTTGTCCAGCACTGAAGTCAGGCTTACAAGTCTGCAATTACTCGGATCACTCCCGAAACCCTTTTTAAGAATCGGCATCACATTGGCCACCCTCCAGTTCTCAGGTACAACTTTGACGACAGGTTACAGATCACTAGCAGCAGATCAGCAATTTCATGTTTGAGTTCTTTTAATACCCTGCAGTGTATACCATCCAGTCCAGGTTGCAATTTGGCTCAGCACATATTCCAAGTTCACTGAGACTTCTTTCAGTTCCTCCACATTGTCACCCCTGAAAACCATTTCCGGTATAGGTAGATCTCTCTTCTTCCGTAAAGACCAATGCAAAGAGTTCATTCAATCTCTACACTATGGCCTTGTCCTCCCTGGCATAAGTCCTCGCACCTAAAGTTGGGTGTTGGAATCCGTGCTAATTGCTATTTTATAAAGGATGCTCAGCCCAGAGCGCTCTATATACGATAGCGTATGGTGTGGATGTTTCCCAGCCCCTAACCTTGGATGCCACTTACTGAATCTGGCCCTTATTTTTCTCAGGTAGGTAAAATAACTATTAGTTATAAACGGGTACAAATTTAAATCACTTTGTTGAATCGTGCCATATAACTATAGAAATATATAATTGTCTTTATTAGATTGTAGTTACAAGAAACAGGGGCTGCAACAATAACAACAACAATAATATCTTTGAATTAAAGCAATTAGCAAAGTTAGGGGTCCTTTTACTAAGCTGTGGTAAAAAGTGGCCTGCGGTAGTGTGGACGCGTGAAATTGGCATGCGCCGGGCCATTTTTACCACGGCTGGGAAAAAGGGCTTTTTTTAAATGGGGGCAGTAAATGACTATGTAGTAAAATCAAAAGTAGCGCACAGCTATTCACTGCTTGAGCCCTTACTGCCACCCATTCACACTACTTATCAGCAGAGGCGTAGCCAGACCTCACAGTGGGAGGGGGCCAGAGCCCAAGGTTGGGGCACATTTTGAATGCCACCACGCCTCGCCTCGCCCCCCTCGCCTCCTTGCCCCCCCACCGCCTCGCCTCGCCCCCTCACAAACAAATACCTTTGCTGGCAGGGGTCCCCAACCCCCACCAGCTGAAGCCTTCTTCAGCGCAGTCTCCAGCGCAGCTGCATTCGCTGCCTGCCCCCTGCTCTTCTTTCTTCTTGCTCCTCTTATGCACGCTGACGCTCAGTGCTGAAGAAGGCTTCGGCTGGCAGGGGTTGGGGACCCCCGCCAGCCAAACCAGGGGCCCGGATGAAATTTGCGGGGGCCCAGACCCCTGTGGCCCCCCGTACCTATGCCCCTGCTTATCAGGCAGTGCGCACCAATGTGGCCATGCTGCTGATTACTGCCAGGAATGCCCCCTGCAGTAGAAAATAGAAAATTGTTTTCTACCATGGGAAACAGCGTGCGCCAACTTCAAAAGTACCACAGGGTGCCCGCGCTCAGAAGCGGAGCCAGGTTGACGGCCCGGGGGGAGTGAAAGCGGTGCGAGAGAATACTTTTGTCGGCACCGGCGCACATTTTCTATGCAACACGACGAGAAAAAAATAGACGCCGGCACCGGCAGAACACTGTTTGGGGGAGCGGCCATTCCCCTGGCGCCCCCCTAGCTAGGCCACTGCCTGTGCTACCCCTGCAGTAGTGCTGATTTGGCAAACGCTACCCGCATGTTAGCCCTACTGCTGCTTAGTAAAAGGGCCCCTTAATGAATTAAAGTGCATCTACTAATATGTAACCACTAGTCTACCTTCAGGCCTTATGTATCTGTTCCTGTTCCCACCTCAACATACAATTGAACCAAGTGACCCCGAAGACTCTACTGTTGAGACGAAAAAGATCTAATTTCACGCCAGAAGTTTTCAGAATGATTGCACAGACAATGGTGTTGGCCCATGTTGATTATTGTAACATAGTCTGCATGGACAGTAGAGAGATGATAATAAAGAAAATTCAGACTTTGTTACATACAGCAGCCCGTTTGAATTTTAAAGTACAAAAGTTTGAGAGGGCCACATCATTGTTGTTCAAGTTACACTGGTTACCTGTGCATGCCCATATTGTGTTCAAATTGTGTTCATTGTTGTTGTTTTTTTTTAATTTTGCATGGGTTAGCTCCAAATTATATGATTTCACTTAGTCATCTTTCAACTAGAAATTCTAGAACTGAATTGATGGAGTTCCTAATGCTTCATTACCCTAATCCTAAAAAGATTAAATATAACACTTTTTTCATAAACACTTTTGCATATCGGGCTGCAAGCCATTGGAATAGTCTCCCACATGATATTAGAGGTCAGGCAGACTATGGTAAATTTTGGAAGTCATTGAAGGCTTTTTTATTTAGAAAATATTTGCTCTATTGATCAATACTGATTGATTTTAGGATTTTATTTATTATGTGTACTTTTTTTGAAATATGACTTTTGTGTATTGTGATTTTCTTTGGTGTAATATTCCTGGGAATGCCCAGTTTTCTTAGATTGTGAGCCAAACTCAACTCTAGAGGTATGTGTGGGACACAAATGTCTTGTAATGTAATGCATTCTGAAAAGAAACTCCTCTGTATTGGGATTCAGACATCCTAAGTGCCTATTGACTTTTGGAGGCAGGTAAACAGATGGGGTTCCCGCTATAGAAAGTGGCTGGCAAGGAATACACAGGCTGCCTTGGTGGTCCTTCAGCAAATCAGTGGCATCTGTCAAGACCTCATGCTGATCCAGGCTTTCCAATAAGACCCCTAAATGACTAAGAGTAAAGGAAAGGAGAGAGGCCAAAAGCTGACAACAGTCAGCAGTTTTGAGGAATTGTGAACAGTCAACAGTTTTGAGGAATTGTTTAGAGAAGGTGTACTTAAGTGCTGCCTGTCAGTCTGCCACAGGGTCAGATCGGGAAAGATAGGGGGGAAAACCTGCCATCTTGCCAGACCTGAAATGTTACGGGTAATTGGTGTTCAGGAACAGTGAGGTTGCTTTGAAAGTGCTATTTTGTGGCTTAATTGACTGTTGCAGTTTGAGAGCTCTTGACAATGCTTGTAAGTGTGATCTATCATCAGATTAGGTACCTCTCAGAGGTGGAGAGTTGCATGTCAATACAGAAGTGGCATTCTTCTGAACAAGAACCAAATGGTAACTGAACACAAAAAGGCCCCACGAAAAATTGCAACAAACCAAGAAGTGGGAAATGAGGGAAGGCTGGACAAAGCACAGGTTCAACCGATAAAATTTATTGCATAAAAACAAATGTCAAGACTAGACACAGCACCAGTTTCAGCATAAAAAGTGCCTGCCTCAGGAGTCCAATGGTACAGAAATGAAAATGAGATTATGCAGCTGAAAGGGAATGATGAGGTGGTCTTTAAAAAGACCATACATGTATGACTGATGCACTATAGAAAAACGTATGGCAGTTCACGTACTCCCACTCCCACTCTATTGGAGAGATTCGTTTCCCATGGCCAGCTCTTGTGCCCCAATCTGTTATTTGTTATCACAAATTTTAACTGCTTGTGTGGCCAAGGACTCTTTCATCTTATGCAATGTTGACTGCAACTATGACATTTTGTCCTCCAACACTGCCATGAGATACTATGTTAAGAGGTGAGCCACCTCCTCCAATATAATTGAACTAGTTGCTCCTTGTCCGCTGCCATCTTGTACCTGCTATTCTCACTTTCTCTGCAACTATCATCCAGTTCTTGCTGGACATAATAGCCAGTTGCCACACAAACCACTTCAAAACATTTGGCTGTCACTCCTGTGCTGTTACCCACTTTTCCTGCTTCGGAGTAGCATTGTAAGCTTCAAAATGACACTTTATCCGGGGAGAAGGGATGGGGGAGATTTGAGGGACAGCTCCTACAGATTAAGCCCATTCACTGACTGACCATTATGTACCTGCCCCTATTTTCCCTTTAAACCAGGTGCTCTTATAAAATTACCCTCATTATACCCCTGCTGCCCACATATATACTCCTGTTCCAGACACCTACCCACCAACCCCATCCTCTATAACCACCTAAGCACAGCCTACCCCAGACTACTACTACTACTTATCATTTCTATAGCGCTACTAGACGTACGCAGTGCTGTACACTTGAACATGAAGAGACAGTCCCACTTCTCTATTTCCATGCATACCTCCACACCCCTTCCCCTGATCCTTGACTGAATTTCTGAAGGTGGACCCTCCTTTGCCCTCATTTTATAGTGGCTTGTTTAAATTTCATTTATTCTTTTAATTTAGTATTTATAACATTTTATCACATATTTCATATCGCACATATGAAAGCATCAATGTTTATTCTGTACCATACAATGCAAAAGAAATGTAATTATACTTATAAACTTTATAAAGGTGGTTGGGAGGCGGGGATAGTGCTGGACAGACTTGTACGGTCTGTACCAGAGCCGGTGGTTGGGAGGCAGGGCTGATGGTTGGGAGGTGAGGATAGTGCTGGGCAGACTTATACGGTCTGTGCCAGAGCCGGTGGTTGGGAGGAGGGGCAGGTGGTTGGGAGGCGGGGATAGTGCTGGGCAGACTTATACGGTCTGTGCCCTGAAGAGCACAGATATAAATCAAAGTAGGGTATACACAAAAAGCAGCAAATATGAGTTATCTTGTTGGGCAGACTGGATGGACCGTGCAGGTCTTTTTCTGCCGTCATCTACTATGTTACTATGTTAAACCTCTACCATAATGAAAAATACAAGTACAGAAAACTACATCTCGGTATTTGAACTCCTAGACCACAATCAAGAGAGGACCCACTCCAAAAATTGCAAAGAATTTAACACATAAGGAAACTATACAACAACATAACCAAGACCCTTCTAGTGGGGAGGACACAGTTGCTCCATGAGGTATTTTATTCAAAAAAACGTGTTTAAATGCTCCAGGTCCAAGAACACATATTGAGCACCTTGATATTTAAAGAAACATCTTAATTTCTTTGACAGGAGCCCTTCAGTCTTAGCTATGCCACTGATACTTCATTTTCTAATAGTTGAACCATTTTCACCAAAATGGATTACTTTTCTAAAGTGTCGTTCACACTGGGAAGTTTATAATTTATCATGGTTCCTAAGTCCATCCTCCATTTTGTGCACTTCAGTATGCTGAAAGGACATGAACTGACCAGAAATCACTCTACTCTCCTCTATCCTGCCTGTCTCACCCCCTCATTCTTACCCATTCTTGATTCATCCCTTTCTCTCATCCCTCACCTTCATGTTTGCCTCCCCAAATTCATCTCCTATCTCAACTACCACCATAAGCTTCTTCCCCCCCCCCCAGACTCATCTACTCTCCTCACCCCCCCCCAAATCAAGCATTCATCTAATTTTTCTCACCTGTGTTCATCTCTTCTCTTTCACCTCCCAGCTTCATCAATCTATTGTTTTTTCCTATCTTGAATTTTTAGCTTTACAAATTGCCCTTCCCTGCCCTTATTGTGGGTTAGTTTGTTACTGCGCTCCTTCTATCTCTTCAGATGCTGGGAGTCTTTTACAGACCCTGGCAGATGCCTCAGACTGGTTTGTTGATCTTCTTATCATTAGCAGTTCCACACTAATACCCTGACTCATCTTTGCTTGGCTTCATTTCTTTTCATTTCTTTGTGACATAGGCCTTAGGCCATTGGTCCACTTCCCTATGCATAAGGCCAGTCACACTTTAGACCTTATTATTACAGCTTATTTCTCCCCACTAACTTCCTCTCTCGCCCATTATCCTGATCTGATCATCTTTTCCTTTCTTTCTCACTCACAGTTCTGCACCTTCCTTCATTATAATCTTCCGCAGTTTCTACTCACTGTCCCAATCCACAGTTACCCTACAAAGATTCTCCATCCTGCCCACTTCTTTTCTAGTGTTTACCCTTCTCTGCCCTTTAGAAGGGGAAACACTTGAGCCATAGAGATAAATCTCTTTGGCTGGAATAAGAGAGACAATCCAGACTTAGTTTATGCGCAACCAAGTAAAATCTTTATTGTCATTTCTCTAAGTCATTACAAAAAGAATTGTTCCCTCTGGAGCAGTGTTGTCACACAGCCAAACAAGACGTAAAGGCTGAGCAACAAGGCTGCTCAATATGGCTTTCTCATTCTGTACTTTTATACTGTGATAAGTTTCATTTCTCCTAAATCATGTAATTCCTCTTAGTCTTTCTTTTGTACCTAAAAAGGAATTTCCTGTTCCTGTTTTCTTCATTATACAAAAAAGGTTATTTCCTTTATTTTGCCAGCCTCTTCAGCTTCTATTCACATGCACACTAGGTGCTCATTGGCCAATTCCCTTACCCTATACACGTGATCCCAGCATGCAACTTGCTTTAGCATGAACACCTGGCTTCTTCTTCTCTAAACACATATTTGTGGAGGAACATCTCCTTCTTTGGAGGGTTCTCAGTCTCACTTCATCATCAAGGTTATTTCAATTTTTTGTCTGTCATATATAGGCCGCATAGCTTCATTTACTGATGTGTTTCTCCTTGTCATGTGATTTACCAGAAGTGCATAACAATATTTGCTATTTACTGATCAAAGCTCATGTACTCTGTATACAGGCCACAATAGGCAGAAACAAAACTTATGCTGATGACAGAAGATCTGAGTGCTTGCAGGCCAGGCCTGCAGACCAAGCATAGGGAGGAATATACACTAGACAACTTTATATCACTCTATTTATGTTTCAACAATTTTTTATTGATGAGGTCACATGGTATACAATTCCATCTCAGTCAATATAAATCGTATAACAGCAAAGTCTAGTACATACAGTGGGGGAAATAAGTATTTGATCCCTTGCTGATTTTGTAAGTTTGCCCACTGACAAAGACATGAGCAGCCCATAATTGAAGGGTAGGTTATTGGTAACAGTGAGAGATAGCACATCACAAATTAAATCCGGAAAATCACATTGTGGAAAGTATATGAATTTATTTGCATTCTGCAGAGGGAAATAAGTATTTAATCCCTCTGGCAAACAAGACCTAATACTTGGTGGCAAAACCCTTGTTGGCAAGCACAGCGGTCAGACGTCTTCTGTAGTTGATGATGAGGTTTGCACACATGTCAGGAGGAATTTTGGTCCACTCCTCTTTGCAGATCATCTCTAAATCATTAAGAGTTCTGGGCTGTCGCTTGGCAACTCGCAGCTTCAGCTCCCTCCATAAGTTTTCAATGGGATTAAGGTCTGGTGACTGGCTAGGCCACTCCATGACCCTAATGTGCTTCTTCCTGAGCCACTCCTTTGTTGCCTTGGCTGTATGTTTTGGGTCATTGTCGTGCTGGAAGACCCAGCCACGACCCATTTTTAAGGCCCTGGCGGAGGGAAGGAGGTTGTCACTCAGAATTGTACGGTACATGGCCCCATAAATTCTCCCATTGATGCGGTGAAGTAGTCCTGTGCCCTTAGCAGAGAAACACCCCCAAAACATAACATTTCCACCTCCATGCTTGACAGTGGGGACGGTGTTCTTTGGGTCATAGGCAGCATTTCTCTTCCTCCAAACACGGCGAGTTGAGTTCATGCCAAAGAGCTCAATTTTTGTCTCATCTGACCACAGCACCTTCTCCCAATCACTCTCGGCATCATCCAGGTGTTCACTGGCAAACTTCAGACGGGCCGTCACATGTGCCTTCCGGAGCAGGGGGACCTTGCGGGCACTGCAGGATTGCAATCCGTTATGTCGTAATGTGTTACCAATGGTTTTCGTGGTGACAGTGGTCCCAGCTGCCTTGAGATCATTGACAAGTTCCCCCCTTGTAGTTGTAGGCTGATTTCTAACCTTCCTCATGATCAAGGATACCCCACGAGGTGAGATTTTGCGTGGAGCCCCAGATCTTTGTCGATTGACAGTCATTTTGTACTTCTTCCATTTTCTTACTATGGCACCAACAGTTGTCTCCTTCTCGCCCAGCGTCTTACTGATGGTTTTGTAGCCCATTCCAGCCTTGTGCAGGTGTATGATCTTGTCCCTGACATCCTTAGACAGCTCCTTGCTCTTGGCCATTTTGTAGAGGTTAGAGTCTGACTGATTCACTGAGTCTGTGGACAGGTGTCTTTCATACAGGTGACCATTGCCGACAGCTGTCTGTCATGCAGGTAACGAGTTGATTTGGAGCATCTACCTGGTCTGTAGGGGCCAGATCTCTTACTGGTTGGTGGGGGATCAAATACTTATTTCCCTCTGCAGAATGCAAATAAATTCATATACTTTCCACAATGTGATTTTCCGGATTTAATTTGTGATGTGCTATCTCTCACTGTTACCAATAACCTACCCTTCAATTATGGGCTGCTCATGTCTTTGTCAGTGGGCAAACTTACAAAATCAGCAAGGGATCAAATACTTATTTCCCCCACTGTATTACTAAACCTGAAATGTCCATCATCGATGTTTTTCAAACTTTTCTCCCCTATCCCTTCCTTCTTGTCTACTCCTATATCTAGAATGTGTACATGTATAATTACTGTGCAGTTGCATAACTATTAACAATAAACTTTTATATGAAACTCCAATATTTATAACTCGTGTTTTACTCAGTGTATTATCCCAACAATATTTACTGGTGGGTCCTCTTAATGTGCTCCTTCAAAGGATTGTTCTCCTATCTAATAATACACATGTCCCTCTATTATGCATTGAACATTACCCTTCCCACTCCTATACCCCCCTCCCCCCAACCTCCCCCCCCCCCCCTCTACTTGCTTAAAATGTTCTCTAAACATCATGGTTAATTACCTCTACCTCTGCTATATCACTCTATTTGAAGACCAAGTCATCTGCTGGGGTGAGACACTCAGATCCTGCTTCAATTCCTCAAACCAACCCTCCCCCCCATTACTTATAGTACTCACACCAGAAGCCATGGTGTCACTAAGAACTCGGATTAATCAGGTGATAGGCTGAAAGAGTAGAACAATTGTGGTGTAAACGCAGCACTTCAGATCTCTTGCAAATCTCATATTAGATCCTCTAATTTCACCTTAAAGAGGTGAAGAAAACATATTTTTCTAATCTTATTAATAACTCCCAGAACCCCCTCCCCCCCCAAAATGTAATATTGTCGCTCACCTTACTCAGGGGGAGATGCTCAAAGCAAAATGGGCTTGCAACATTTCATTTAGACTGCGTTTAGCCAGTCTAAATGAAACATTATTGTGCACCTAATGGACAAAGACTTTTGGCACTGCTTATACCGTACATGAAAGCAGCGACCAAAAGTCCTGTACAAATGAGCTTGTCAATATTAAAATGAGGTCATTAGTGATTCCCTTCAATGTCCAGAGAAACGGCGCACAAAAACCTGCTGCCCTAATGGCTAAAAATTACCGACAGCTCCCAAGCAGGTGTTAGGGTTAGGGATGGGGGCAGCTGGTGAGAAACAGATTGGTGACTCTAGTTAAGCGATGATAGTAACCTCACCTCCTGAACTCTGCATGTTGTATACTCAAATCTGCAGTCATACTTCTGAAATGCAATCACTAGAAGCTCTCCCAACAGTGTGTGAAAACTGTCCGAATGGTACCAGCTGCCTCATGTTTCATTCCCTGTGACAAGCAAGAGCCAGAGAGTGTTCCCAAAGCTGGAGGAGGTACACAGTGCCCTGCTATTTGCTTTCTTATGGGTCTACTCATCTCCCTTTCAACCTATAGCTCCCCTTTTACACCCTTTAGCCAACACAGCTGCTAAGCAGACCCCACCAGCCAGTATGACTCCACCTCGACATGCACCCTGCCTGTCCCATTTGTAAGCCAGAACAGGCTGAGGCCAGCATTTGTGGTACCCATTGACTTGGTTAGTAATTTAGATTCACTGTTTCTGCCCGTGTTTCCTGGCGCTGTTCCCTACAGTGCTGGAGTTCTGTGCATCTCTCCCTCACTGGGGACCAGAAACCCAGTTATCACTATTTTTGCCCTCAGCTGATATCCTGGCCTTGCACTTCTAAAATTATGCTACTTTGAAATTTCTTACCTCCACCAGCATCCACCCAGGTACCTGAGGCTTTGCCTGAGGCAACAGCTTCTCCCATTGACCACTCAATATCTCTCTCTTCTACTTGGAGTTCCTTTTCTCTACTAACTCTAATCAGTCTGTCCACCATTCTTACTTCTATGAAAATTACCACTTGCTCTTACCTCGACTCCTTGCCCTCTACTTGGCTTCATTTGCTTATCCATAGGCTGCTGTCTTTTGGCATTACACATGATCAATCAAAGCCTTTCCACCAGTTGCGTTTCTTCCCTTTGAAAAAAAAAGTTATGGCCAGGCCAATTCTTAAGAAACCATCAATGTATCCTTCTCTCCCTAGCAACTATCAACCTGAGCCTCTGCTTTCTCTCAAAATGTACAGAAAGGTTTGTTTTCCATCAGTTCTTTCTTACTTTGAACAAGTTTCTATTCTTTACCCATATCAATTAGGTATCCGATCAAATCATAGCGCCAAAACCACTATCACTGCCCTTCTCAGTGAAATTCACTCTATTTTGGTTGCTGAAGACATGGCTCTTGTTTCGCTTGACTTGTCTGCAGCATTTGATCTAGTTGATCACAGTCTACTGTTAGATCATCTATGAGATTGGCCTTGCTGCTACTGCTCTTGACTGGTTCACCTTCTATCTTTCTGGCTGTTCCTTTTCTGTTCTCACTCCCACTCTTACTTCACCTGCTCACATGCTTTCCTGTGGTGTTTTCAGGATTCTATCTTTACTTTACTTTATTGGATTTATACCTCATATATGTCCGAGTCGGGGACTCAATTCTATGTGGCTTACATTAAGTTCAGTCAGAGAATACAAATGGATATATAGAAAATACAAATGGTTATATAGCACTATCTCTCCTACTGTCATCCCTTTTAGCTGTCATATCCTCAATCTTTCACTTTCCACTGCGACTGTTCCTGATGCCTTCAAACACGCCATAGTCACATTACTCCTCAAAAAACCTTCATTGGACCCTAGCTGTCCTTCCAATTATCGCCCCATCTCCCTCCTCCCTTTCCTCTCCAAGATACTTGAACGTGCTGTTCACCGCTGTTGTCTTGACTTTCTTTCATCTCAAGCTAGTCTTGATCCACTTCAATCTGGCTTTCGCCCTCTTCATTCAACTGAAACAGCACTTGCTAAAGTCTCCAATAACCTGTTCCTGGCCAGATCCAAGGGTCTCTATACTATCCTCATCCTTCTTGATCTATCTGTTGCTTTTGACACTGTTGATTACCGCCTACTCCTTGATACGCTGTCCTCACTTGGATTTCAGGTCCCTGTTCTTTCCTGGTTTTCTTCTTATCTCTCCCATCATACTTTTAGTGTATACTCAGGTGGATCCTCCTCCACTTCTATTCCATTATCAGTTGGTGTACCTCAGGGATCTGTCCTGGGACCTCTTCTTTTCTCCATCTATACTTCTTCCCTTGGTACTCTGATCTCATCCCATGGTTGTCAGTATCACCTTTATGCTGATGACTCCGTCTACCTTTCCATACCAGAAATTTCAGGAGGAATTCAGGCCAAAGTATCAGCCTGCCTGTCTGATATTGCTGCCTGGATGTTTCACCGCCAGCTGAAACTAAGAATGACCAAGACTGAGCTTCTTATCTTTCCCCCTAAACCAACCTCTCCTCTTCCCCCATTCTCTATCTCTGTGGATAAAACACTCTCATCCTCCCTGTCTCATCAGCTCGTAACCTTGGGGTCACTTTTGACTCTTCTCTCTCCTTCGCTGCACATAGTCAATAGACTTCTGAAACCTGTCATTTCTTTCTCTACAATATCACCAAAATTCATCCTTTCCTTTCTGAGCACACTACCAGAACCCTTATCCACACTCTTATCACCTCTCACTTAGACTATTGCAACTTGCTTCTCACAGATCTCCTGCTAAGCCATCTCTCTCCCCTTCAATCTGTTCAAAATTCTGCTGCATGACTTATATTCCACCAGTGTCGCTATGTTCATATTAGCCCTCTCCTCAAGTCACTTCATTGGCTCCCTATCCATTTCCGCATACAGTTCAAATTCCTGCTATTGACTTACAAGTGCATTCACTCTGCAGCTCCTCAATACCACTCTTCTCTCTCCCTACACTCCTCCCTGGGAACTCTGAAATCTCTCTTATCTACACTGTTCTCCTCCACTGCTAACTCCAGACTCTGTTCCTTTTATCTTGCTGCACCATATGCCTGGAGTAGACTTCCTGAGCCGGTACTTCAAGCTCCATCTCTGGCCATCTTCAAATCTAGGTGGCCTCATAAGACTTCCATGGAAGTCTCATGAGTCCACAACTTGAAGTCTCAGCAGCCATTTTGAAGTGGTGGCAGTGAGCAGGTCAGTGGAAGTGGGAAGGAAAGAGTGGGGTTTTTTCCTGCCCTGAAGAGGCCATAACTCAGGGCCGTGCCGATGCGGTAAGCGAGGTAAGCGCCGCAGGGGGGCGCCCACCTCTGGAGGGCGCCGCCGCGGTGCTTACCCTCGCCCCGCGCCGCAAAGGCCTTTAAATATTTCACCTGGGTCGCAGCAGCGTCAGTGAAAGCGCTCCAGCAAGGGCGGGTCGGTGGGGGCGGTCCGCCCCGAGTGTCATAAAAAAGGGGGGTGCCGCCGCTCCCGCTGCTCTTCTTCCTGGCAGCCCCTCCCCCGCACCAGCCCTTTAAAAATAAATTGCCGACGCGAATAGCGAGCGCAGCACCTCGTGTGCAAGTAAAAGAAGCGGATCCGATCATCTCATTGGGCCTTCCCTCACTGTCCCGCCCTCCTCTGACACAACTTCCTATTTCCTGTAGGGCGGGACAGTGAAGGAAGGCCCAATGAGATGATCGGATCCGCTTCTTTTACTTGCACACGAGGTGCTGCGCTCCCTATCGCGTCGGCAATTTATTTTTAAAGACCGGGTGGCAGGGAGAAGATGAGGCAGGGTGAGGGTGGGGGACAGATGGGGTGAAGGTGGGGGGGACTCGGATAGCAGAAGGGACTGGGTGGGAGACAGATGGGGTGAGGGTGGGGGGCACTTGGATAGCAGAAGGGACTGGGTGGGAGCCAGATGGGGTGAGGGGGACTCGGATGGGCAGAAGGGACTGGGTGGGAGACAGATGGGGTGAGGGTGGGGGGCATTTGGATAGCAGAAGGGACTGGGTGGGAGACAGATGAGGTGAGGGGGACTCGGATGGGCAGAAGGGACTGGGTGGGAGACAGGGTGAGGGTGGGGGGCACTTGGATAGCAGAAGGGACTGGGTGGGAGCCAGATGGGGTGAGGGGGACTCGGATGGGCAGAAGGGACTGGGTGGGAGACAGATGGGGTGAGGGTGGGGGTGGAGGTGAGGGTGGGGGGGCACATGGATAGCAGAAGGGACTGGGTGGGAGACAAATGGGGTGAGGGTGGGGGCACTTGGACAGCAGAAGGGACTGGGTGGGAGACAGATGGGGTGAGGGGGACTCAGATGGGCAGATGGGCAGAAGGGACTGGGTGGGAGACAGATGGGGTGAGGGTGGGGGCACTTGGATAGCAGAAGGGACTGGGTGGGAGACAGATGGGGTGAGGGGGACTTGGATGGGCAGAAGGGACTGGGTGGGAGACAGATGGGAGAAGGGGCATGGATCTGGAACTGGGGTCTGAAAAGTGAGCAGGAGGGAGAATGGGGTCATGCCTGGGGCAGAGGTGGATGGGAGAATCAATGGATCTGGAACTAGGGGCAGCCGCAGGTGGGAACTGGGAGCCGAAAAGAGGGGGCATTGAGAGAGGGGGGATAGATCCTGGATGGAATGGGGAGTGAGAGGGAGGGCAGACCCTGAATGGATGGGAGGGGGAAAGAGAGAGGGCAAATGGTGAATCGAAGGAGCAGAGAGAAAGGGCAGACAGTGGATAGAAGGGAGTGAAAGAGCAGACAGTGGATGGAAGGGGCAGAGATAGAGGGCAAATGCTGGAGGGAAAGGAGAGAGAGAGGGCAGATGGTGGATGGAAGGGGGAGAGAGAGATGGCAGACTGGGGCAGATGGTGGATGGAAGGGGCAGAAATAGAGGGCAGATGTGGATGGAAGGCACATTAGAGAGGGCAGACACTGGATGGCAGAGAGAGAGCGAAGACAAATGCTGGATGGAAGGAAGACGGTGAAAAGAAGATGAGGAAAGCAGAAACCAAAGACAACAAACTGTAAATATATATTTTTATTATTTTGCTTTAGGATATAGTATTTTAGCTGTGTTAATAAATGTTTATAAATAGAACATGTAAATAAGGTAATCTTTTTATTGTACTAATTTTAATACATTTTGACTTAACTTTCAGAGAGCAAAACCCCCTTCCTCAGATCAGGATAGGATACTGTAACAGCACTATACTGTATTGACCTGAGGAAGGAGATTTTGGCCTCTGGAAGTTAAATGTATTAGTCCAATAAAATGGTATTATTTTATTTTCTGTATTTGTTTTATGTCTATTTGTTAATTTGTAAAGTGGTGATTGGTATTTGTTAGTTTTTTCAAATTTACATCTGCTGTCTTTATATTTTGCACAGTACTAGGAGACATTTTCTGTTTCTGTGGCGTTGCATTGTATGCAGAGTCTGGCATTGGGGGTTCAGTTTAATTTTTGTCTAAATAGAAAGTTTATGATTACTTATTCTATAGTGGATTAGGGTGTATCTGTGTTTGTGAAAAAGACATGGCTTTCAGTTGGCATTGACTGTGCAGGATCGACGATCTGTACTATTCTGTCTGGTTTCGTTTTACAATAGGTGAATTGATGTTCTAGTGCTCACTGTAGTGCTTAAGATGCTTTCCTTTTCCTTGTGTGACTCATAGAAACGACTGCTTATGGTATGGTAAAATTGCTCTATAGGTCGTGTTTTGTATTCTCGGTATGCCTAGTACTGGATTTGGGGGGGGGGTGTTAAAAAAATGACCGGCCCCGGGTGTCAACTACCCTAGCTACGCCACTGCTGCCGACATCTCCCTTCCCTTGCACTCGTTGGTTCCCTCAGTGTCCCGCCTTCTTCTGACGTCAGAAGAAGGCGGACACTGAGGGAACCAAGAGCGCAAAGGGAAGGGAGATGTCGGCAGCGCTCCGCTTTCACTGACGCTGCTGCGACCAGAAGTAAAAGATTTAAAGGCCCCAGGGCGCGGAGGGAAGGGCAGAGAGGCATGGATGGGAGGGCAGAGAGGCATCGATGGGAGGGCAGGGCCCAGGGAGAGGACAAATTGCTGGAAGGGGAGGGGAGAGAGGATTGCTGGCTATGGATGGAGGAGGGAAGGGCAGAGAGGGACAAGGATGGACATGGGGGCCCAGGGAGAGGACAAATTGCTGGAAATGGAGGGGAGGGGAGAGAGGAGGATTGCTGGCTATGGATGGAGGAGGGAAGGGCAGAGAGGGACAAGAAAGGACATGGGTGGGAGGGCAGGACCCAGGGAGAGAGGAGAAATTGCTGGAAATGGATATAGAGCAAGAAATGAAGAAGAAAGGAGAAAAGTAAAGAAATAAATGGAAAGGAAGCCCTGGAAATGGAGTTAAGAGGACAGATAGCAGCAGAATCAGATACTGGACCAGCATGATTGAAAAAAGAAAGTCACCAGACAACAAAGGTAGAAAAAAAATCATTTTATTTTCATTTTAGCATTTGGAATATGTCCACTTTGAGAATTTACATCTGCTATCTTATTTTGCAATGTATACCAATTTGTTTCTAAGAATATTGCTGACAATTCCTTTCAGTGTGGCAAGTGGTGAGCGATCATTTTCATGGGGGGGGGGCGTGATCATTTTCACGGGGGGGGGGGGGGGGGCGCCAATTGATAGTCTGCAGGGGGGCGCCAGAGACCCTAGGCACGGCCCTGCCATAACTAGACCACCAGAGAGCATTAAGGTACATTTGGGGAGGACACCCTGAGGCCTGCCTGCCCAGAAACCTGGACAAATGGGCACACTGGAAAGAAAATGCCTGGACCCCCGAAATCCCCTAAAAAGAAGGATATGTCCAGGGAAATCCAGACATATGGTAACCCTTGCACTGTTACTGAAGTGCTGTCTGGACTGTTTGTGTCCACTGGCCTGGCTATATGATACTGGCCTGGGATCAGAGTCTGAGCATGCTCCTCTCCCAGGCCTTGCTGGGTGAGGATGAGACCTGAGAGGAGAAAGTGTGGACATTAACTCTGGTCTAATGCTCTCATATGCCAATTCTGCTGCAACTGGTTTTACAGTCAGGCTGAGAGTGGATTCCACTTCAAATATGGAAGGTCTATGGGGCAGAGAGTGGGCAGCCCTACTGCTGCAGGGGCCTGCTGTTAACAGGCCTGGATTTGGATGGGATCAGATATGCTAGATTGGGGGGGGGGGGAGAAGTGAGGAAGGGAGGTGCTGTGACTGCCATGATGGATTGCATTGTGAGGGTGGGGGAACTGGGAGGGATGTACAATTACAAGAGGTAGATTTCTGGACAGCAGGATCCAGGGAGATGAAATGCTGGATGTAGGCTGGGAAATGAAAGAGGGAGAAGGATGGGGATGGGAACTGGGTTGAAATGCTGGATCGGTGGGGCGGGGGGGGGGGGGATGCTGAGATGCTACAGTTGGACATAGAGAAAAGGCAGGGGGAGGGGGTGAGTTGCTGCAGCTGGACACATGGCATGGAGTAACTCTGTGTGCCCCAGGCACAGAAAAAGTGGGCCCTGGCTCTGGTAGTCAGTCTTGTCACTTTTATGAGCTTGAATGTTCAGTGAAAGAAAGGAGGTAAATAGGTCAAGACCCTTTCTTTCCAAACATGGGTAACATTCTTCACATTTCTAATTTCGATTTCATTTCCACAAATCCATGTTAAACAAATAGAACACTGTTCAAGTATGTTTGTGGGTAAATTAGAGGACACCTGTGCTGCAATCCAACTCTTAGGAACTTTCTCACCTCCCACTTCCCACTCTTAACAAACCCTTTCACATGCAGTAGTGTCACTTACTGGATTTTGCATATAAACTGCTTAAACTGCAATTTTATATTTATTTAAATGTGAATTTCTTTATTCATATTTTTGTATTGGTTGTGGTTTGATGGCTGAAGACGTGATTTCTAGCATCTGCATCCTAAGCAACCAAGAGCTGAGCATAAATAAATAAATAGATAATTAGCTGCCAATGCCAGGAAGAATTTGGGGCTTCTGGAGAAATCAAACAAAAGTTTTTCTGTTGCTCTGCATAGGTTAATATTCTTGAGTGTTAATTGGTCTGAAATCTAGTATGGGAAACAGGATATCCTTTTGTTTTTGCATAAAAGTAACATGGCTGGAGACTCAGGTCCTGAACACTAGCGTAATTATGACTATGTGTGAACAGATGGGCAGGCGTTATTGCTGTGCTCTTAATTGGAAGGTAGATAAATACTGGTAAACTCAACCCTTCCCCCCAAGGAATATATTCAGCACTTTTAAACAAGGACAAAAACAAAAAAAAACATGAAGAAACAATGACTTTCCACACATATATAAGCAGTGAGTTCTAATTACCCTTAATTTTCTTCTTGTATGTGTTCACTAGTTAATATTGCTGTTTAGGGGTATAAGTGAATGCTATAGCTAGACATAATCTGATACCATAGTAAGCTTGTTAGAACAGGTGCCATGTTGCCTTCTGCTTGGGTCTCTAGGGTGCTTAAGTTCCACTGCTATGGAAAACTGCCTTATACTACCACTGCCACTGCCTTTAACACCAGCTGCCAGTGATGGATTTTATTGTCTGCTGGCCCTAAGCACTAGTGATACAGGTGTCATGCTGTTCTTCCTCTCAGATCTCTGGTTTTTTGGAAACTCCCACCAGCGGGTCTCCTTCTCCCATGGATCTATGATTTTTCTCCAGTAGTAGCTTTAGTTCTCATCACTTCCCTTTGATGTGTGACCATCTGGGGCAAAATAACTGCCTGGAAATTCAACAGAATGGGACCAATTTGGCATGAAGGGTAAAACACAAAAAAAGGTGAAAAGACACTCTGGGTTTAACAATGGGCCAGATAAGACTGGAAGAGAAATAAAGCCCCCCTCCTCCCCCTCAAAAAATGGGCCAGTTCTTTCTTTCACTTCAGATCACTGGAGAGGCTGTTATCATAAGGCACTGTGAATGTGAGCTGTGTTAGCTCCACCTGTGGGTGTAAGGCACCTTGGTGCCTGTGAAACAGGGCCAGAGGCTCACTCAGTCCTCTCCTTATGCTAACAGATGAGCCAGTATGCTCTGCAATAGACTCGGTCACATGTCCTGTTATGCATATTATTAGGGCCATTCTGGGAATCAGAAAGAAAGGGGTATCCTTTTTCTCCCACTGTAGGGCCAATGCCCAGAAGTCGGGCGCTAGATTGGACAGCTCCGATCGCATAGCGCGGGAACAGCACTAAAACACAACCTGGCAATGCATAAATCTTATTTAAATTATATGCACGTTATGTATGGGGGAGGAACTGCCTGGCACTTGCACCCAAGAGTTTCACGGTAAGTGCAGCTCTTGTACGCATGTGCAGGCAATTACAGACCAATGGCTTTCTGCTGACCAAAGCATCTGGCTGTCGTAAACGGCTCAAATGGGGACTAAAATATCCTTAGCTAAGGATAGTTTGTTTTTGTTACATTTGTACCCCACGCTTTCCCACTCATGGCAGGCTCAATGCGGCTTATATGGAGCAATGGAGGGTTAAGTGACTTGCCCAGAGTCACAAGGAGCTGCCTGTGCCTGAAGTGGGAATCAAACTCAGTTCCTCAGGACCAAAGTCCACCACCCTAACCACTAGGCCAGTGGTTCCCATACCTGGTTCTGGAGGCACCCTAGCCAGTCAGATTTTCAGGATATCCACAATGAATATTCATGAGAGAGATTTATTAGCAGGCACTGCCTCCACTGTGTGCAAATCTCATGAATATTCATTGTGGATATCCTGAAAACCTGACTGGCTGGGGTGTCTTCAGGACCAGGTTTGAGAACCACTGGCTAAGGACCACATTTTAATGCTACTTGTGGCCATCTTTGGCGCACACATGGTCTCCAGCGCTACTGCCCTCTGAACGTTCTGTGTACCCTAATGCTGGCGCTATTCCGGCACTAATCACCTCTAGCGCCGACAATAGGTTCTGAGCATCGGCCCCTGAGATGGGTGTGCTTTAACAAACTTTCATTTCACACTGATGCTTTAAAAAATGCTTGCTTGACTTGGAGCTATAGATAAAAGCATTTGGATATCTATGTGTAAAGCAGTAAAAAGAAATTGTTCATGTTAGTGGCAGGGTCAGAGCCAGCCTTTGCAGATCCTTCTGCTGCCTTTTTAACTTTGGGGTCCCCATTTGGAAATGGATTGACTGTTGTGGTTTATGGGATTCAGAGGACATAACAGAGGACTGTATGGCAAGAAACGAAAAGGCTCTGACCACTGCTGCCAGTGCTGGAAGGTAAATTTTAATGCTATGGTACACCTGGATATAGCAGACCACCATAGACGTGTTGAGGTAGATAGTAATGCAGCAGGGAGAGAGAAAGGGAACTGTAGCTGGGTGGTGCTGCGGTCCAGAGCATAAAAATAGTAAAAATTTTAGGGACTGACATTCAAAACCATTTAACCTGGCACATCCAGCAGCATTTAGCTGGATAGTATGTTTATTATTTGTTTATTAAAATACTTGCTACCTCACCATTAATGCGCACATGCCATAGGGATTACACTAAAAGATTAAAATTAGAAAAGCATGCCAAATATCATATAGGAAAGTAGTAGACCATTCAAATCAGAAAATAGATAAAAGCAAACACTACATACTCTATTACTATGATACTTGTGACACCACAGAACCTCAGGAAGACCTTGGGCCAATACCAAAAGCTTGTTCGAAGAAGTGAGTCTTTAGAAAGACCTTGTTGTCAGTACCGCTGAATATCGCCTTTAACCGCCTATGCTGAAACCAGCTATTCAGTAGGTGGTCTGGGGGGCAGAGATGACTCGTATCCAGGCAAGTGCCAATATTCAGCCCTTGCCCCGATAAGGTAACCGGGTAAATCGGACTGCATAAAAAGCAGTCCTATCTGTGTCCAGTTTCACTTCTCTGGGCAAGGACTGAATAATGGCGCTTTCATTGGTTGGTACATTGTCATCAGCTCTGGAAGCATCGACCTTGATGGCTACCAAGACTTCAACATCCATTGGGAGTGTACTGGCATCAAGAGGGTCTCCACCTCTCTCGACACTGGGTGCTGAGAGCAGGACCTGGGACTGGTCAGCATCGGACCTGACACCTAGGGCACATACAGGTTTGATGTTGTCCTCATTGGCACTGAAGGACTGGATGCTCAACATTGTGGAAGCCCATGAAGCACAAGCATCAATCCTCATTAACATATGGTACCGGGAGCACCAAGGCATCGGCTTCGTCGGTATCCAAGAAGCACCAGCACCAGGAGGAGAACGTCCTTTCTATGGAAGAGGTGCTGGTGTGCATGTCTCCGGGCAGCCAGGTCCCAGCTACCAGTTTGACACCAATGCTTTCTCAGGCTGCCTCTCTCCCAGCTCTCCCACATTTGCCATTGCCTTCCTTCAATGAGCAGTTCCAAGCCATGCTCAGGGAGGAGCTGGCACAGATGCTGCAGCTGCAAACCACTCAGGCATCAAGGATGCTTGCACTGGCTGCAGATCTCCAGATTCTTCCTGAGGCTTACCCCATGCCTGTGAGAGATCTTCAATGCCAGCACCTTGAAGGGTGTCGCCATTGACACATACAGTACGGCTTTCAACGTCGGGGAAGGAAGCATCCCTCAAGTCAGAGGGTAGGGCTGTACCTCGGTGCTCTTCAGGGCATGGACATGGTTCCACTGAGCCAAGGCAGGCACAGACTCATTCAGCGAGGTCTGAGTATGGTGAAGAGTCTGAGTGGGACCATTCATCGGATTCAGAGGACCAAACTACTTCTCAGAGGAGGAGTCCTATGGATACCCTCTGATCCCTCCTCACCTCAGGAGAGAAATAAATCTCCACCAGAGAGTTTCTTTCACTAGTTTTGTTAGGGAGATGGCTTTTGCCATTCCATTTAAGTTAGAGGATGAGCTCAGGGCAGAAATGTTAACTGTCCGAGACTACGAGTCTTCACAAAAGGAAGAGGTCACAGTACCATTGTACTCTATCTTAAAGATACATTGACGAAAAACTGGGAATCTTCCCTCTCAGTGCAGGTTGCACCTACGAAAGTGGATACCCAGTATCATATCCAGAAGGCTCCCGGATTTGAGAGGACCCAGCTGCCTCACCACTGTCTGGTGGTTAAATCTGCCCTCAAATGAGCTAGGAATTCCAGGACTCATGCCTCGGCGCCCCCAGGTAGAGAGGCTTGAATACTGAACGTGTTTGGGGTGAAACCTTTTCAGGCCTTGATGCTTATTGCCCGCATCTAGTCCTACCAGCTCTACATGAGCCTTTACTTTGCAGCCTTTGGTCCACATACACTAAGTCTTACAGATTCTCTTCCACAGGAGCAAGCTACAGAGCTTTGCCAGTTGGCCAGTAAGCAGCTGGAGTTTTGGAAGTATCTGGCCAGGTCGCATACTGTTTTTTTGATATAGCATCCAGAGTTTCCAGATGTGCAGATTCTCATGGCTGCATGTCTGTGACCTGGAACTAGCAGTTCAGGAGAGGTTGGCGGACATTCCTTGCTGAGGTGACAACCTGTTTAGAGATAAGGTAGAAGAGGTTGTAGACCTCATCAAGAAAAATACAGATACCATCCAAACTCTTGGCAACCTCCAGCTGCAGCTTCTTCTTCTAGGAAATATTCTAGTGGGCCTAGGTGGTGACCCTATTACTCTCAGAGGTGTAGGTTTCCACCACCTTCTCACTCTGCCCAGAACCCCCAGAGCCAGTATTCTTTGCCTCACCAGTCCAGACCTCAGAAACCCCAACCAGTTCCCCAGTCGAAGCAAGGGACGAGCTTTTGACTGGCTCCAGGAGAGCATAGCTGTGCTCAAAGTAACCATCCCAGATGGCTCACAGGTAAGGGGGAGGCTGAATTTTTACTAACACAGGTGGCCTCTGACCAGTTGGTTCTTCAAATAGTCCACCTTGGTTACGCCCTGCATTGGCATCAAAGACCACCAAATTGCCCACCGAGAGCTTCCTACATCAGGTCTCAGCAGTCCAATGCAGTCAAACCCATGTCACCAGGGCAAGAAGGCAAGGGATTCTATTCCAGGTACTTTCTTGTGCCCAAAAAAGGCGGGAGAATGTCATCCCATCTTAGACCTAAGGGCTCTGAACAAATTTCTAAGGGCTCTGAAAAAGTTCAGGATGATTTCGCTGGGTACCCACCCTTCTTCCTATGATTCAGGAAAATGATTGGCTATGCTCTCTGGACTTGAAGGAGGCTTATATCCACATTTCGATACTTCCCAGTCACAGGAGGTATCTCAGATTTCAGATGGGGGAAAACACCACTACCAATACCATGTTCTGCCATTTGGCCTTGCATCAGCTCCCAGGGTATTTATCAAGGGGGAGATTCTATAAATGGTGCTCAAAGTTAGGCACCAGGAAGAATCATCAGTAAGCACTATTCTATAAAGGGTGTATAGTTGGGCACATAAATGGCCCTATTCTATAACACTGTGCCTAAATTGTGGGAAAACCGATGACCTGTCCATGCACCTTCCATGGCCATGCCCCCTTTTGAGTTGTGTGTGAGACAATTTAGGCATCCAGTGTTATAGAATAGTGCACAGGCAGATCCACGTGCAAATCCTAATTAGTGCCAATTAATGCCAATAATTATTAATGGCTCTAACTAATTAGCGTGCATGCAGATCTGGGATCCATGCCCAAATTTGGGTGACCTTTATAGAATCTGGGAGAGGGTTCCAAGAATCCATAGCGAAGTCAAAGCCAGGAAAAAAATTCAAGATTTTCTCCAGAGTTTTACAGGATTGGAATGTGGTATTAAAACAAGAAATCCTTGAAGCAGAAGTCACAGTACAAATCGAAAGGTAAGAGTCCAGCAAAATTTTGGTAAATAATCTGAAGAGCAGACTCATTAGCAAGCAGGCTGGTGAATTAGAAACATTCCAATTGTGCCTGGGGTCTTTCCATGACTATTACAATGTGGCACCAGCAGGGCCGCCGAGAGGTGGGGGTGGGGGGCAAAATTCCCCGGGTCCGGCCTCCAAGCTTCTTCCTGCCTGTCTGTTTCTGGGTCTGTCTATCTCCTGCTCCTCTGTTCCAGAACCAGGATGATTGTATTAACGTGATAACCCGGGTGACCCGGGTTATTGCGTTAATGCAATCATCCAGGTCCTAGCATACAGGAGCAGGAGATGACAGACCAAGGGAAGAGCAGTCAGACACAGGAAGATAAGCGGGTGGGCAGGGGTGGGGGCCCGAATGTGGGGGGGGGGGGGGGGTGGCCCGAGTGGGGGGATGCGCGGCACAGAGACCAGCTGGCGGTACTGCCCCGGGCCCGACTGTGTCTCTCAGCGGCCCTGGACATCAGCTTCATGCCAAAACAATTAAGAGATAAATATTCAGCCGGTGGCAGTCAACTATTTTTTCAGCAACGCCGATGCTGTAACACTTGCTGTAGCTCTGGGTCCTCTTCCTGTCTCTTCCTTAGTTTGGCAGGGCTGAAGCTCAAGATTTGTCTAGCACACTTGACATTCCAGGTACATTTCAACACAAACTCTGGGATTTTTTTTATCCTGCTGAATGTACATCGCAGTGGTCATGGACTTGCCTAGGACTCAATAATACTGCAGATCTGGTCTTTTGATTTGATTAAAGCTGCTAATATACAAAAAGTCAACATGAGTGCAGGAACCTCAATTCACCACTATATCTTAAAGCAGTTTGGGTGCCACAAACATACAGTACATGGTTACAGTGAATAGGACAGGAGATAAAGGTTTCCCAGTTCATTCGGGGAGCTGTCCATTTTCAGAATTTAAACTTCTTAAGAACACTTCATTAGTTTCTTAAGAACACTTCATTAGTGGCATTTCAATTAATAAGACTTTGGCTGCAGCCTTTTATCCACCTTTGGTGGAACTCTGAGGTGGAGGCAATGCTTCTTTTCATTGGTTGTTTGCAATACACAGCTTTTGTGAGCTCCTCAAAGGCCTGAGGTCCTGCTAGCTCTTTGTTTGTGAGAGAAGGTGTTTGCATTTGATCAATGGCTTCAAAACTGGGGCTTGAAAAACAACAGATGCATGGATCAAACCCAAACAGCATGAGATACTTAATATTTGGTCTTGCCTGAAGACCCCTATTTGTATGCCTACAAGAGTTTATTCTTACTTTGCTTAAGCACAATTAGTTTTAATGAGGCAACCCTGTTGATTTAGGCAAACACTGTATAAAAGGTAGGTATCAGATGATATTCATACTGCATTCTTTTCACCCAGCATTAACATGCCTAACATTTAAGCTACAATTTTGCCTGTTTAATTCTAATTTCCAATGGTTTGTTTCAACAAAATATTATTTTCTTTTATAAAATATATTTTAATAGTCACTAGCACTGGCTACAGGAGATTCTAATTGTAATACATTTAGGGCAATTGTATAAACTGGTGTTTAGGGGTACACACCAGATAGGTACGTCAAAGGTGCCATTAATTGATAGGTACCTACATGCACTAGGTGCTATTTTGTAAAGTAGCGCCTATATACTACTACTACTACTACTACTTATCATTTCTATAGTGCTACTAGACGTACGCAGCGCTGTACACTTGAACATAAGGAGACAGTCCCTGCTCGACAGAGCTTACAATCTAATTAGGACAGACAGACAGAACAAACAAGCGACAAGGGAATATTAAGGTGAGGATGATAAAATAAGGGTTCTGAACAAGTGAATAAGGGTTAGGAGTTAAAAGCTGAATAAAAAAGGTGGGCTTTTAGCTTAGATTTGAAGACAGCCAGAGATGGAGCTTGACGTACTGACTCAGGAAGTCTATTCCAGGCATATAGTGCAGCAAGATAAAAGGAACGGAGTCTGGAGTTAGCAGTAGAGGAGAAGGGTGCAGATAAGAGAGATTTACCTGGGGAGGAATGTAGGGAGAGATGAGAGTGGAGAGGTACTGAGGAGCTGCAGAGTGAATGCACTTATAGGTCAATAAGAGGAGTTTGAACTGTATGCGGAAACTGATAGGAAGCCAGTGAAGTGACTTGAGGAGAGGGCTAATATGAGCATTACGACACTAGCGGAATATTAGTCATGCCATACTCCTCAATATTCAGCTGGTGGCAGGCAGCACAGTTAGCTGCCCCCCCTGCCGCTGACCCCAGATATTCAACGCCGGACCGCATCCAGTGACCAGCATTGAATATCCGGTTTCAGTTTTGTCTGCAGCAACTTTAACTGCTTAAGCCGATATTCAGTGTTAACCAGTTAAGTGCTTAGCGCTTAAAGATACACCACATAAGACCTATCTTAACCGCTCAACTTAGCCAGTTAGCGCTGAATATTCGCACTTAACCGGCTAGGAGCCGTTCCTGGCCGGTTAAGTAGTGCTGAATATCGGGAGGATAGTGCCTGACTGCTAGGGGTCTTAAACATGGGCGGAGCTTGGGTGAGCCAGGATCATGTCTCCCAGTTATGTACATAGTTTATAGAATACTATAAATTACGCACATCACTTGGCACACTTAGGTGCCCCAACTCACACCTGCCATTGACATGGCATAAGAGGGTGTGACTAAACATAGGCATGCCTATGCTGACCTTATGCTAATTTCCTATAACGGAACCCTGGCATCAACATGCCATTGTAGACTTGGTGCTCAGCACATGACATTGGGGCACTTAAACTGAGGCACCAATTTATAGAATTGTCAGGTTCTCAGGTTCAGAGCCCGCGGGGCCGGGCTCTGGAGCAAACGTGAGCCCTTGGGCTGCTGACGAGGAGCGACAGCAGCAGGCAAAACCCACCAACCAACACTGGGTAAGCACACCGGCAGGGACTGCAGGCACTGCCCAGCGAACCGGAACACCTGGACTGGAATCCCCCGGACTGGAGGACACAGGACTGGAACACTGGACTGCAATCCCCCGGACTGGAACACACACCGGACCGGAACACACTGGACTGGAGCACACCAGACTGGAACACACACCGGACTGGAGCACACTGGACTGGTCCCCCGGACTGGAGGACACAGGACTGGAACACGGGACTGGAGCACGCTGGACTGGTCCGCACAGCTTCACCTGTACTTAGCTACTAAGCCCCCCAAGAGTTGAGCTCCTGGGTTCGAGTAGCCGACAGGACTTACTGGATACCGGATGACATAGGGACCAGGACTGGAAACAGAAGTGCTCCTAACCCTAAACTGATCTACGTGCTCCCAAGCCCTAAACCAGCAGGAGTGTTCCTAACCGTAAACTGACAAAAAGACTTCCTAAGCCCTATACTAAACAGGAGCTCCTAAGCCCTGCTCAAGAAAGGGACTTCCTAAGCCCTAAACTAACAGAGCAGGGTACTAAATACAAAGCTAACACAGGTGCTACTAAGCACCAAGCTACAAGCAGAGCTTTACACTAATAAGCTAAACACAAAACTAAACCAGCTACCTAAGCACTGCTCTAGCAAGCTAGATACAACTAACAAGGTGCTTCCTAAGCACTACTCTGGCAAGCAACCAGAAGAGCTCCTAGCACTAAAAGGGAAGACAGGGGAGCCATAAGGAGGGAAGCTAACACATAAGCCAAAAGTGCTTCTAAAGCACCAAACACCAACAGCAAAGACTGCAATGCTCCTAATAGCACAAACACCAGAAGTACTTCTAACAGCAAACTCTGCAGTGTTCCTAACAACACCAAACCCTGAAGTACTTCTATCAACAACAGAGCTTCCAAAGCCCTACACACAGCAATGCTACCAAAACCAAGAGGGAACAGAAGGGAACCAAAAGGGAAAAGCAGGAAAGCTAAACACACAGTCACCAGTGCACACTGCACTAACACTAACCTGGCCCTTAGCAAAAGCAAGCAGGGAAACTAGACACAACGTCAGAAGTGCACACTGCACCACCCTACCTACAGCAAACACCACTGTTGCAAAGGCCCTGAAGGAAACAACACCACTTCCTTATCAAGGCCCTCCCTGATGATGTCACACTCCCTAGACCTAGGCAAAAGCACACTGACCCAGAGAGGCCCAACCCACACCAATGCAAAACCGTGAAACACTTGAAGCCAGTACACCCAAAGAGAGTTAGAGCAACTCAGACTACACCCACAGCTGCAGTGAAGAGACAATTAGCCCCATGCTGCTGGAAGCTGCCAGCACAGGGAGACAGAGCCAGCTCAGAAAGGAAAGAGAAAAGAAACAGAAGCCAGCTAAGAAGCTGACCCCAAGGAAAGAGGTAAGTTTGAGAGGGGTTCAGACCCCAATCATAACAGCACCTCCCCCTCAAGGCTCCCGTGTCCCCACGGGAGCCCCAGGGTTCAAAAGACAATTTAGGTCTCCATGGGTAGCTGTGATGAAATCTCCCAATGGGTTTCACAACATAAATCTGGGCGGCTGGGCAGGACGTGACAAGTACATCTGGAACTAGGAAACCAGAATGGCTTTGGCCGCCACGAGGCTCTTTAGAACGGCTGCTAGGCAGGATCAGAGTCTTGGATGCAACAAGCGGAGTTCTATTCAACAGGAACCATCTCCTGAAGGAGTCCACAACTTCCTTGACTTCCTGGCACTCCACTGTAGCAGCCAGAACTCGGCTAGAGCCCACACCCATCCTGGAATCTAAAGCCGGACAGGAACTCGAACAGGACTTCAGACTGGACCTTGCCTCTTGGCTGGAGCTGGAACTCAGGAGGAGTTCAACATCTTGGTTGAAGTGGGAACTCAGAATAGACTCAGCATCTTGCCTGAGACTGCAATCTGATCCGGCCTCAGCATCTTGGCCGGAACTGCCACTCAATTCTGACTCAGCCTCTTGGCTGGACTTGGCTGGACTCAGCGTAGACTCAGCATCTCGGCTGGCACGGGAACTCGCTCCAGACTCAGCATCTTGGCCGGAACTGCAACTTTACCCGGACTCAGCCTCTGGACCGGGACTGCAACTTGACCCAGACTCAGCATCTTGCCTGGGACTGGAAATCCAACTTGACCCGGACTCAGCATCTTGGCTAGGACTGCAACTTGACCCGGACTCAGCATCTTGCCTGGAACTGGAACTCCAACTCTCACCGGACTCAACATCTTGACCGGAGTTGCAACTTGACCCGGACTCAGCATCTTGCCTGGAACTGGAACTCCAACTTGGCCCGGACTCGGCATCTTGGCCGGGACTGCAACTGGACCCAGACTCAGCATCTTGCCTGGGACTGGAACTCCATTCTGATTCGGCATCTCGGCTGAACTCTGCACTCGGTGCAGACTCAGCACTCATCGTGGACACGTCATCTTGGCTGGGCTCTGCACTCAGTGTAGACTCAGCACTCATCGTGGACTCAGTATCTCGGCTGGTCTCTGCACTCGGTGCAGACTCAGCACTCATCATGGACTCATCACTCGGTGTAGACTCAAAATCCCGGCTGGGACTGCAACTCGATCCAGACTCAGCATCTTGACTGGAACTGCAACTCAATCCAGACTCAGCATCTTGACTGGAACTGCAACTCGATCCAGACTCAGCATCTTGGCTGCCACTGCTGCAACTCGATCCAGACTCAGCATCTTGACTGGAACTACAACTCGATTCTGATTCGGCATCTCGGCTGGGCTCTGCACTCGGTGCAGACTCAGCACCCATCGTGGACTCATTATCTCGGCTGGGCTCTGCACTCGGTGCAGACTCAGCACCCATCATGGACTCATCACTCGGTGTAGACTCAAAATCCCGGCTGGGACTGCAACTCGATCCAGACTCAGCATCTTGACTGGAACTGCAACTCGATCCAGACTCAGCATCTTGACTGGAACTACAACTCTCAGCATCTTGACTGGAACTCCAACTCGATCCAGACTCAGCATCTTGACTGGAACTACAACTCGATCCAGACTCAGCATCTTGACTGGAATTGCAACTCGATCCAGACTCAGCATTTTGACTGGAACTGCAACTCGATCCAGACTCAGCATCTTGACTGGAACTACAACTCGCTCCAGACTCAGCATCTTGACTGGAACTACAACTCAATCCAGCCTCAGCATCTTGACTGGAACTGCAACTCGATCCAGACTCAGCATCTTGACTGGAACTACCACTCGATCCAGACTCAGCATCTTGACTGGAACTACCACTCGATCCAGACTCAGCATCTTGACTGGAACTACAACTCCATCCAGACTCAGCATCTTGACTGGAACTGCAACTCGATCCAGACTCAGCATCTTGACTGCCAATGCTGCAACTCACTCCAGACTCAGCATCTTGACTGGAACTACAACTCGATCCAGACTCAGCATCTTGACTGGAACTGCAACTCGATCCAGACTCAGCATCTTGCCTGGAACTGGAACTCCAACTTGGCCCGGACTCGGCATCTTGGCCGGGACTGCAACTTGACCCGGACTCAGCATCTTGCCTGGAACTGGAACTCCAACTTGACCCGGACTCAGCATCTTGGCCGGGACGGCAACTCTCACCGGACTCAGCATCTTGGCCGGGACTGTAACTTGACCCGGACTCTGCATCTTGCCCGGGACTGTAACTCAATTCTGACTCAGCATCTCGGCTGCCACTGCTGCCACTCGATCCAGACTCAGCATCTTGGCAGGCAAAGCCCTTCAGGCTGGACTCAGAAGTTTGGCGGGAAAAATCAGGCAGCCACCTTCTTTCAGCTTGGGCTTCCGGAGTATCCCGCAGGGCTGGATCCGAGAGAAGCTGGAAGCGATAAAAGAAGAGCTTGGTAGAAGGGTCAATAGCAGAAACTGGGTTCTCTTCGAACCCAAGCCAGGAGACACGCCTTCTCTCCGCTGCAGCTTCAGGAGTATTCTTCAAGGTTGGATCAGACAAAAGTGCAACCCGGTAATCCTGGAGTGTCAGAAACGGATCCAGATCAAAAATGGGGTTGGAACTGGGATCCAAACTGGTATTAGGAGGCTCAGTAGACAGCGCCACTTGAACTGCTGCTTGGACTGGAATCGGAGACTCGGTCGAAAGCATCCCTCGGACTGGACTCGGAGACTCGAATGGAAGCGCCACCTGAACTGGCATCGGAGGCTCGGTCAGAAGCGTCCCTCGGACTGGACTCTGAAGCTTGGCTGGACGTGCTGCTCGGACTGGATTCAGAGGCTTGTCTGGGCGCGCTGCTTGAACGGGACTGGAACCCTGCTGGGCCCAGAGCATGGAATTCCCAAGACGTTTCCTCTCAGCGACAGCTTCAGGAGTATCCCACAAAGCTGGATTCAAGACCAGGCTGCGGCGATATTCAGCGAGCGTGAGAAAAGGGTCCATATCTGAAATTGGGTTTTCAGTGATTCCAAGCCACCGGACACGTTTTCTCTCAGCTGCCGCTTCAGGGGTCTTCTTCAAAACAGGATGAGACAAACGTTTCCCACGATACTGACGAAGAGTCATAGAAGGATCAAGAACAATGATGGAGCTGGACCCCAGCTGGGTCAGCTGGGCGGGGGTTCTTGCCGGGCTCATGGCCTTTGCAATCTGTCAGGTTCTCCGGTTCAGAGCCCGCGGGGCCGGGCTCTGGAGCAAACGTGAGCCCTTGGGCTGCTGACGAGGAGCGACAGCAGCAGGCAAAACCCACCAACCAACACTGGGTAAGCACACCGGCAGGGACTGCAGGCACTGCCCAGCGAACCGGAACACCTGGACTGGAATCCCCCGGACTGGAGGACACAGGACTGGAACACTGGACTGCAATCCCCCGGACTGGAACACACACCGGACCGGAACACACTGGACTGGAGCACACCAGACTGGAGCACACTGGACTGGTCCCCCGGACTGGAGGACACAGGACTGGAACACGGGACTGGAGCACGCTGGACTGGTCCGCACAGCTTCACCTGTACTTAGCTACTAAGCCCCCCAAGAGTTGAGCTCCTGGGTTCGAGTAGCCGACAGGACTTACTGGATACCGGATGACATAGGGACCAGGACTGGAAACAGAAGTGCTCCTAACCCTAAACTGATCTACGTGCTCCCAAGCCCTAAACCAGCAGGAGTGTTCCTAACCGTAAACTGACAAAAAGACTTCCTAAGCCCTATACTAAACAGGAGCTCCTAAGCCCTGCTCAAGAAAGGGACTTCCTAAGCCCTAAACTAACAGAGCAGGGTACTAAATACAAAGCTAACACAGGTGCTACTAAGCACCAAGCTACAAGCAGAGCTTTACACTAATAAGCTAAACACAAAACTAAACCAGCTACCTAAGCACTGCTCTAGCAAGCTAGATACAACTAACAAGGTGCTTCCTAAGCACTACTCTGGCAAGCAACCAGAAGAGCTCCTAGCACTAAAAGGGAAGACAGGGGAGCCATAAGGAGGGAAGCTAACACATAAGCCAAAAGTGCTTCTAAAGCACCAAACACCAACAGCAAAGACTGCAATGCTCCTAATAGCACAAACACCAGAAGTACTTCTAACAGCAAACTCTGCAGTGTTCCTAACAACACCAAACCCTGAAGTACTTCTATCAACAACAGAGCTTCCAAAGCCCTACACACAGCAATGCTACCAAAACCAAGAGGGAACAGAAGGGAACCAAAAGGGAAAAGCAGGAAAGCTAAACACACAGTCACCAGTGCACACTGCACTAACACTAACCTGGCCCTTAGCAAAAGCAAGCAGGGAAACTAGACACAACGTCAGAAGTGCACACTGCACCACCCTACCTACAGCAAACACCACTGTTGCAAAGGCCCTGAAGGAAACAACACCACTTCCTTATCAAGGCCCTCCCTGATGATGTCACACTCCCTAGACCTAGGCAAAAGCACACTGACCCAGAGAGGCCCAACCCACACCAATGCAAAACCGTGAAACACTTGAAGCCAGTACACCCAAAGAGAGTTAGAGCAACTCAGACTACACCCACAGCTGCAGTGAAGAGACAATTAGCCCCATGCTGCTGGAAGCTGCCAGCACAGGGAGACAGAGCCAGCTCAGAAAGGAAAGAGAAAAGAAACAGAAGCCAGCTAAGAAGCTGACCCCAAGGAAAGAGGTAAGTTTGAGAGAGGTTCAGACCCCAATCATAACAAGAATTGTCTCCTATACATTTTATTTCAGTAAATGAAATTTTAAAACGTAACAACAAATAAGAATTTAAAAAATGCACAGGGCTTCTTTTGTGTCGGTACACACTGGTTTAGTGTACTGGCACTTTTTTCCCCCGGTGAGTCCTGCAGCTGGCCCGCACCCTTCCTCTGGCTCCCCTCTTCCCCGTGACCCTCCTTACTTTTCTTTAGTGACTCAGCAGTGTGGTGCAGCGATTAAGAGAGGCTGCTGGCCTCGGGGCCTTCCCTCTGCAAGTCCCGCCTATGCGGAAACAGGAAGTTGAAACAAAGTAGGCGGGACTCACAGAGGAAAGGCCCCTGACGCCAGCAGCCTCTCTTAATCACTGCACGGGCTGATGCTGGGAGCCTGTACTCTCAAGCAGGCAGGCAGGCAATGGGAGGAGGAGGATGGGTGAGGGGGAGGGAGAATCACTGGACATGGATGGTAGGGGAGGACAGGGGGCAGAGGAGACATGCTGGACATGGATGGGAGGGGAGGGCAGGGAAGAGAGGAGAAATGCTGGAAATGGATGGAGAGGAGGAGAGAGAGGAGAATTGCTGGACATGGATGGATAGAGGGGTGGACAGGGGAGAGAGGAGAAATGCTGGACATGGATGGTGGAGAGGGGAGAGAGAATTATTGCTGGATATGGATACAGGGGAGGAAAGAGAGAGGAGAAATGCTAGACATGGATGGAGGGGAGGAGAGAGGAGAAATGCTGGACACGGATGGAGGAGAGGAAAGAGAAAAGAAGAAGATGCACATGGATGGAGATGAGGGAAAGGGAAGAGAGGAAAAAAACTGCACATGGATGGAGAACATAGGCCAAAGTTGGATCCACATTATACCTCCTCCAGTCAATTCCACGGAGGAGGACCCCAATTTTACTTATGGATATAGGGCAAGAAATGAAGAGTGGAGGAGTGGCCTAGTGGTTAGGGTGGTGGACTTTGGTCCTGGGGAACTGAGGAACTGAGTTCAATTCCCGGCACAGGCAGCTCCTTGTGACTCTGGGCAAGTCACTTAACCCTCCATTGGCTGCCGCATTGAGCCTGCCATGAGTGGGAAAGCGCGGGGTACAAATGTAATAAAAAGAAGAAAGGAGGAAAGTAAAGAAATAAATGGAAAGGAAGCCCTGGAAATGGAGTTAAGAGAACAGATAGAGAGCAGCAGAATCAGATACTGGGACCAACATGATCAGAAAAACAAAGTCACCAGACAACAAAAATAGAAAAAATCATTTTATTTTCATTTTAGTGTTTGGAATATGTCCAATTTGAGAATTTACATCTGCTTTCTTATTTTGCACTGGATATACTGGAGCTGTAACAGCCTACAGAAACTATTTATAATGAAAAAAATTCACAAGTTATTTTTTCTCCTTTACTGGTATAATATTTTCAATGATGCCTGTTTATATGTGCCATGGCTGGTATAAGGGGTGTGGCTATCATAGTGGCGGAGCCAGAACACCGCAGCCAGACTCATACTTGGAAAAACAAAATATGAAAGCGCAAAACCCTTAAGAAAGAAATTACACTGGCTCCCACTCAAAGAACGTATCGCGTTCAAGATCTGCATGATTGTTCACAAAATCATTTACGGAGATGCCCCAACCTACATGCTAGACCTCGTGGGCCTACCACCCAGAAATGCTAAAAGATCTTCTCGCACCTTTCTTAACCTACACTTCCCCAGCTGTAAAGGATTAAAATACAGACTAACACATGTGACCGGCTTTTCCTACATGAGCACACAGCTGTGGAATGCACTACCAACACACCTGAAAACAATCAACGAACTAACTAAGTTCCGCAAATCTCTGAAAACTTATCTCTTCAACAAGGCCTACCACGATAACCCATAACTAACTATAACACAACACCTACCCACCTTTATTCAGAATGTCTCGTTCTATAACTGCTTGACCAGATCCTCTTGTTTTACTTGATTTCTTTGTAACACAAATTGTATTCTTTACCCTGGTATGGCGATGCCATAACAGGTCTTTGTAAGCCACATTGAGCCTGCAAATAGGTGGGAAAATGTGGGATACAAGTGCAATAAATGAATAAATAGATAGTGACCCCACCCATAATGAGTATCGGCACCATTTTTCCTACAAAAAAAAGCACTGAAAATGCATATTTTCAAATACCACAAACCTCAGAAGCAAAGGACTACCAAGTGTCCGTAAATATGGGAAAGAAGCAAACCCTTCATTGATCTACATTTCCTTTCACATTGATCTTTAAGGATGACACAGACATTTGACAATGTCCAGGACACTGTAGCAGACACTGCAGCGAACCCAAGCTAGAAGGGTAAAAGGCTGAGAATAGCAGTAGACAGATAGGTCTGAAACAGACCAAAAATCCAGGTAAACTGCAAACAAGCAATGTCAGGAACAGGCAGGTAGAAACACTAGAACAAGGCAGGGCAGGAACAATGGAACAAGGCTGGGCAGGAACAGACTGGCAGAAATACTAGAACAAGGTAGGCAGGAACAAGCTATAGCTACATGATGCAAGGTCAATAGCTACTTGACACAAAGTTCCACATTAGGAGTAACCGACCAGGAAAGGGATCTAGGTGTCATCGCTGATGATACGTTGAAACCCTCTACTCAGTGTGCAGTGTCAGTTAAGAAAGCAAATAGAATGTTAGCTATTATTAGGAAAGGAATAGAAAATAAAAATGACCTAGGCCCACCCACTTTGGACTCAGGCCCACCCAGTAGCAGCACATCTATGATGTGGTTGGCAGGGATTCTGAAGCCCCACTAGCTGAAAAATCCCAACAACTGTCCCTCCTGCATACCTTGTAAATAGCAAATCTTCACGTGCAGCAAGCAGCGACTGATAAATACTGCTCACACCGGCCCCATAGCCTTTTCTCTGACGTATTCCCGCCTATGTGGAAACAGGAAGTTGCAGCAGTGGGAAGGCTGTAGGGCCAACATGACCAGTGTATATTAGTTGCTTCTCACTGCCAGTGAAAACCTGCTATTTAAAAGGTATGCGGGAGAGGGGGGATGTTTGAGACCATATGGCATGCAGGCGAGAGAAGGAGAGACCAAATCACCTGTAGGGCCCACCCAAAATTGGGTGTCTGGCTACGCCCCTGCAGCAACTGACCCAAAGGTGAAAGAAAATGTAAAGATATACTCACCCTGGGAGAGCAAGCCATCAGGAGTCCTGCCTGTTGAACTCAGTGCTGCTGGAAGCACACTCACATCTTCTCCATCACTAAGCTCTTTACATTGGTCCAAACCAGTATCTCTCCTGCAGCCAAGGCTGTGGGCTTTAAAGAATTATGCCCCAATTTTTATTTCTTTATTTATTTCAGTGAGGAAGGAGAATGGAGGAAGGGCTGGAGAGGGGAGAAGGGTGGGGGAGGGACCTGGGGTGACATGGAGGGACATAATTGAAAGGGGCGCCCAAGTTTTCCTGAGGACGTCCTCGCAGGACGACCTGGCGAAAGGGCGGGGAAACACGTATTATCGAAACAAGATGGGTGTCCATCTTTCGTTTCAATAATACGGTCGAGGACGCCCAAATCATGAAATTTAGGTCGACCTTAGAGATGGTCGTCCCCGATTTTCAGCCATAATGGAAACCGAGGATGCCCATCTCAGAAACGACCAAATCCAAGCCCTTTGGTCGCGGGAGGAGCCAGCATTCATAGTGCACTTATCCCCCTGACATGCCAAGACACCAACCAGACACCGTAGGGGGCACTGCAGTGGACTTCAGAAATTGCTCCCAGGTGCATAGCTCCTTTACCTTGGGTGCTGAGCCCCCTAACCCTCCCCCCCAAAACCCACTACCCACAACTGTACAACACTACCATAGCTCTAAGGGGTGAAGGGGGGCACCTACATGTGGGTTCAGTGGGTTTCTGGTGGGTTTTGAAGGGCTCACATTTACCACCACAAGTGTAACAGGTAGGGGGGATGGGCCTGGGTCCACCTGCCTGAAGTGCACTGCACCCACTAAAACTGCTCCAGGGACCTGCATACTGCTGTCATTGAGCTGGATATCAAAGAACCAAGACTCCTAAACCGCTCAAAATCCTGGCTAATGCAATACAGATTAATTCTATTTTTACTTTTTGCTCTTAATATGTATGTGATAAAGAGAGCCCTCAGCAAAAAACACTTTTTTTGAAGGCAATATGTTTCTTTGCCCAGTGGTATACCGGTAGCACTTCTTTCATCGGGTCTCTCTTAATTTTCTGTATGTGCTATTGCCTCACACCTTAGTGCTCTATTCAAAATGAAATCAAAATGTGAACTTATCTGAACAAAAATATGTTGCCTCGTTGCTTCACAACAGATTATGGCCTCCCCTTGAAAAGCCCGACTCTGCGGGTTTCATAAAGTCTTTCTTCAGGGACTCGGGTTAAAGCCGTCTCCAGACTCACTGTGAAGTCGTCCTTTCTCAACTGATGAATGTTTGGCACAACTTCTCTACTTGATGGAAAAGCAGCTTCTAAAGGCGCTCCTTCGTGATCTGAACCGGAAGTGATGCTCCTGACGCCACTGCAAAGTCAATACACCGGGGTCAATGCTGATCAAATCAAGTAAATCCTATAATCAATTAGAAATATCCAATTTAAAAATGTCCAAAATCCCTCAGTCCGTAATAACCACCTACATCATCACCTATGTGCTAGGCAACAATGTTAATATCACAGATACCCATCTTATAAATTGCTGAACAAATAATGATGATAGACTTTGAATTCAGATAACCATCAAATCAATGTGTTCCACTCAATGCTCTCATTCAGCCCTAGGGGATTAATGGTTTGTAGCTTGTAAATCCAATTCTGCTCACGACGTGTCAATGCAGCCGCTCGATCACCCCCCCATTGCAGATGCTGGTATATGATCAATAATACACCACTGCAAATCTGTAAATTTATGCTCATATTGAACACAATGGGCAACCAGAGGTGCTGTAAGATTTTTTGTGTTTAACCAACTTTTATGCTCTATGAGACAAGTTTTCATTTTTCTCATAGTGTGTCCTACATAGTAAAGGGCACACGGACACTGGATTATATACACCACAAATGTGGACTGACACGTTGTTGAATGTCCCAATAAGAATGTTTACTGTAACCTATTGCATGTCCATTGTTGCATTACTTTTGTCTGCGGGCAAAACTGGCACTCTCCACATGTCCCTCCTCAACCTGCTGAATAGTTGAATAAAGGAGGTATGCACAGATTATCCTTTAAATTACAACCCCGCGTATATGTAATACATGGGTGTTGAGCAAATACTGAATGAAATGAAAGGACCTGCCAATGTTTATGAATCAAGCGTGCAATTTGAGGAGCCATAGTCGAAAAACCCAAAACGCACAACATTTTCTCCATCTTCTCTTTGGATTTTTCTTGCAACAATAGTGTGTGTTGGGCATACCACGCCCACTTATACGCGTGGCATATGCACTTGTCTGAATATCTTCTCTGCTGTAATTTTAAGGATAGGTCTCATATTGACATTATTAATATTTATATTACTATTGGGCTACATTTGGGCTGGAAAAAATGTTGCCATCTGGCAACTCCTTGGTCAGTTAGTATTCTCTATCTCCAGCAGGCGTATGGATGGTCTTTCACAAGTTCCTGCACTCATCTGATGGTGGCTCCTGTTCTGGGTCTCTCAGTTCAGTAGAGCTTTGGGGTGTGTGGCTGAGTGGTACCACCTTTAGGTGGTACACTTGCAGGCTTATTTTTGAAAGAGAAGGGCTCCCATCTTTTGACACAAATCAGGAGATGGGTGGTCCTCCAAGGGTCGCCCAAATCAGCATAATCAAAAGCCGATTTTGGGCGTCCTCAACTGCTTTCCGTCGCGGGGACGACCAAAGTTCACGGGGGCGTCGGAAGCATAGTGAAGGTGGGACTGGGATGTGCCTAACACATGGGCGTCCGCGACCGATAATGGAAAAAGGAAGGGCGTCCCTGACAAGCACTTGGGCGACTTTACTTGGTCCATTTTTTCTTACGACCAAGCCTCAAAAAGGTGCCCGAACTGACCAGATGACCACCAGAGAGAATTGGGGATGACCTCTCCTTACTCCCCCAGTGGTCACTAACCCCTTCCCACCTAAAAATAAACTTTAAAAATATTTTTTGCCAGCTTCAAATGTCATATCCAGCTCAATGGTATTTCTCAGAATGAACCCCTCAGTCTATGGTATAATGAAGAACTCAAAAACCAAAGAACCAAGACTCCTAAACCGCTCAAAATCCTGGCTAATGCAATAAAGACCACAGACTCACAGAACGAAGCCTTGCAGATCAGCTGATCTGCAAGGCTTCGTTCTGTGAGTCTGACGTCCTGCACATTGTATGTGTAGGACGTCAGAAACAGAAGGAAGCCTTTTGCGAGGAGGACCTCGGCTGGTGGGGGTTGAGGTCCCCCGCCAGCAAAGGTAGGTCACGGCAGGTTGGCAGCGGGAGGGGTGTTGGGCGGGTCATCGGGGGGGGGGCAAAGTTGGTGATGGCGGGGTCCACAATCACTGGCGGGTGGGCGGTGGCAATGGCGGGGCGGTGTTGGTGGCAATGGCGGGGGGGGGGGTCGGCAGCACCAGGGGGGGGGGCTAAAATGTGCCCCCTCACCTCGGGCTCTGGACCCCCCTCCTGCTGAAGTCTGGCTATGCCCCTGCTCATAACTCAGTCAGCTCTGCTCCACTCCCCTCCCCCAGCCCCCTCTGTCCTGGACTCAGTGCTGTGAGTGACTCACGCTCTTTCTGCCTTCTCCGGTCCGGCTCCGTCCTCCTCTCTGGTGGCAGCCGTGGGTCCCCCTCTCCTGATCATCTGCTCTGTCTCTGAGAGCAGATCAGGTGGGGAGCTGCCACCAGAGCGAACACCATGTGGTGTGCTCCTGCTCCGTGCTCCTTGGCTCTATGGTCGGCAGGCCACATAGAGCGGAGCTGCGATCGGGGCACGGGGAGAGGGGGGCACACAGAGAGACCTGTGAGGCATCACCATCTGAATGATAAAAAAGAAGGCGCACAAAGTGTGCCGCACTACAACTTAAACAGGACTAGATAGATCTCACCTCCTATTAGTCCAATTAGGACCAATAGGAAGGCCAGCTGTACAGGAGCAGCCAACCTGCAGGCAGTGCCAATTAAAAATCGGGCCAAAAATAGCCCAAAATTCTGCAACCCACAGGCCTTCAAAAAAAGCTGTGAGGGGGCCTGGGAAATAGCCCAATTCCATGGTAAAACTGCAGAATTGACAACCGGAGCATTCCATCCTATGACACTGCAGTTCAGCGCTCTCTATCTCCACCGGCTGGTAGATGGTCACAACCAACAAGTCTTGATTCATCTGCTGCAGACGCTAAGGCAAAAAGGACATTTTTATCTGGATCTGATTCAATCACCTCCAGGGTACAAAAATGTGTCCTGATTTGATTGAGAAGCTGACCATGGGAGGGATGAAGGCATGACTCCCTCCTTCATCTCCCAATGGTTACTGACACCCTCCTACACCCATAAGAGAAAGTGACAATGGATACCAGGCTCTGTAACTGTTTCAGGTATTATGGCCATTCCTAATATTCAGGTAAATTTATCTGCATGCAAATTTTTTTGAGTGTTGCTAATCTCTAGCTAGTTTGATAGAGGTGTGCAGGTGGCTGTGTGCAAGCCCTTCCCTGAGAGGTGTGTGGGCATGTCCCACCTACTCCCCACCCCTTGCAGTTGTTAGAGCACAGAGACTAAGCTAGAGAGGGGGAAAACAGGGGTGAGAGAGTTTGGAGTGCAGGAGGAGCAGCCAGAACCACAGAGCTTCCAATTCAGCAGAGCCTCTCCATTGCAGGAGATGGAGGGAGGGATGCTTCTTCTGACTCAACAGCTAGTAGCTCCAGCTCTGCCCATGCCACCCTCCTCCCTGCAGCCCCCACCAGCGCAACTGCTCAAGGTGGCCTCCTCGTGCTTGCTGCCTCCTGTCCCTCTTCCTCCCCATTTGTCTCGCCATGAACCAGGGCACTCGCTGTGAATGCCAAGGTGCATGCAGTGCTGCAGCCATAGCACAGTGTTGGTGCTCAAGGGTCACCAGTGCTTCTGCCACTAGCTGGACTGCACCTACACCAAGTGCACATTGAGTGCCGAACGACAGCACATGATGGCCGCACAGGTGGCGCTGAGGCAACAGCAAGCACAGGAGAGCAAGGCACAGGACAGGACGAGCAAGGCTAGCAACATGTGAGCGAGTGCATTACATGTGCGAAAGAAATGTTCTGGGCAGATGAGTTATCTGGAATATTGCCATTTTTCAGATAACTTACTACTGAATATTTGGGTATATCAAGTTTCAAGTTTAAATAATATCTGATATACCACCCAAATATTTACTTCTAGGCAGTTTACAATATTCAAATGAAGGAAGTATAAGAAAATACAATGAATTCAGCAAGGACAGAAGAAACAATGGCAAAGATTAAAACAGTAAATGCAGGAACTGAGGTATCCCCACCATTGGGTGCAAAGGTAATAGGCTGTGAAGGATATGCACCATGAAATAAAAAAAAGTTTTAAAGCAAGATTTTAAACCTTGCAAAGCAGCAAAGGACTCTTCTCCAAAAGCTGTAAAACAGAGGGGAGAGCATTCCACAAGCTAGGGCCTACTACACTAAAAATACAGCAGTTGGAAACCTTATAACAGATGGTAGGGAAGAAAGGGATTGTGAGGTTATTGGCCTGGCTGGGAGTAGTGGAGTTTCCTGGCAAGAGAATAGGGTGTAAGTAAGCAAAGAGATATAGAGGGACCCTGGAGTAAAAGGCTTTATGAACCAAAGTAAGCAGTTTAAAAGTAATCCTACATGCAATGGATAACCAGTGTTCTTCTTCCTGGAGTAGTGTAACATGGTCAAAGCGTTTGAGCCAGTTATAAACTTCACTGCAGAGAGTTCTGGATGAAACCACTGCTGGCATTTACAACACTAACCATGGAGTTAAAATACTGACGAGTCACAAATAAGAGGGACAGGATTAATAGATGGAGAAAGGCGAAATGAATAAGGAAAGACTAGAGAAAGGAAGGAAAATCTAAATTAAAGAATAACAAAGTAAACATAAGGGGAAAGGAGTATTTTCTTCTTCCATAACTGAATGTTTTCTGCTCCCATCATCTGTGTATCTCAATATGTATATATTTATATCTATCTAAATCCCAAAGTAGAGAGGTGTGGTAGCCGTGTTAGTCCACTCTTAAGGTTATCAATAGAAATCAAACGAAATAAAACATGGAAAAGAAAATAAGATGATACCCTTTTTATTGGACATAATACATCAAGAAATGTATTATGTCCAATAAAAAGGGTATCATCTTATTTTCTTTTCCATGTTTTATTTTGTCTGATTTCTATTGATATCTAAATCCCTAAATTCAGGTAAGTTTCTCTGCACTGCAATTTTTTTTTGAAAGTACTCTCTTTTATTTTTTCTTCATGTTCAATTGTGAAGCGCTGCGTTCGACTGGTAGCGCTATAGAAATGATTTGTAGTAGTTTTATTTAGTGTAACAGTCTGCAGGTGGTTGTGTGCCCGCCCCTCCCAGAGAGGTGTGTGCGCACTGCCCATGTTCCGCCTCCTTCCCCACCACCGCAGTTGTCAGAGAGCACAGAAACTCAAGTAGAGAGAGAGAGAGGTAAACGAGGGAGAAAAAAAAGAGTTTGGAGTGGAAGAGCAGCAGCTAGAAGAACTGCGAAGCTCTTCAGATTCAGCAGAGCCTCCCCACTGCAGGATATGGACGGAGGCAACAGAGCGCTCCTTACTCAGCGGCTGGTAGCCCCAGTGATGCCCGTACCACCCTCCTTCCTTCAGCCCCCGCCAACGCTGCTGCTCAGAACAGCCTCGTGCCCGCCGTCTCGTGCCCCTCCTCCGCAGGTGCCTCATCACGCGCCAGGGCCCTCGCCGCGCACGCCCAAGTGCGCGCGGTGCCGCAACCACGGCGCCGTGTCGGCGCTCAAGGGCCACAAGCGCTTCTGCCGCTGGCGGGACTGTACCTGCGCCAAGTGCACGTTGATTGCCGAGCGGCAGCGCGTGATGGCCGCGCAAGTGGCGCTGAGGCGACAGCAGGCGCAGGAGAGTGAGGCGCAGGGCGGGAGGCGCGAGGCTGGGGGTCCCGTGCCGGCTCTGCAACTCTCGGGCGCAGAAGGGAGCAGAGGTAAGAAACGTGCTGGGCAGACGCATTACTGTTTTCGCGCACCTGGGTTGCAGGGTGGTTGAAATGGCACCTGAGGGAACACGATTCTATATATGTTTGAGTTGGTTGCTGTGCCTTTTTGTTGCACCATCCGAGGAATTACAGAAAATGGTTGGGTGGGATGGCTTCTTTAAGGTTTTACTTTTGCCCTACATTTTGGATGATTCTTGTGTTTGGTCCAGGGGAATACATGGTTACTTCCAGGCCACAAAGGGACCCTTTTGCTAAACTGCACAAAAAAGTGTCCAGCACCATAGGGCCATAGCCCTACCAATATTTTGCCCAACACAGCATCAAGCCATTACTGAGCTTGGGGGTTGGGCTAGAAGCTTAGTTGGCCTCTCCAATAAAAAAGTGTGCCCCTGTCCCTGGCCAGTGCTGTCACTAGTGCGGGGCTTTCCCCACACGCTGAGACCACATTTAGCACTGCAATGAAATGGCTGCATTTCCCATTTTCTCAATTAATGGCCATGCACTAATTTCGCCATTAGTGTGTGGCCATATCACGAAAGCACTTGATGGCACCTATTTTCTAGATGGTAAGGGCTCCCATACTAATTATGTGTTAATCAATTGACATGTGGCAATGTAGCGATTAGTGCAGAACACACGTACTCTCTGCCCCCAAACATGCCCCCAGCACTAAAAAATAAAAAGTATTTTTTAGCACATGGGAAGCAAGCACAGATGCCAAAACTACCGTAAGATGCCTGAGCATGCACTGTGGTAATGGTTTTTAGTATGCAGTAAGCATGTGTTAGTGTTTACTGTAGCTTAGTAAGAGGGCCCCCAAGTTTGGTATCTTTCTTAACCACTGCTATCCAAAAAATTATCTATTATGGGCAGACTTTTGCCCATTCTGAAGTGCCTGTATGGAAGAGAAGTGGCATGGGGTAGAGGTGAAGAGTGATCTCAGTTCTTGATGCCTTGCGATGGGATTCAGTAATTGGGAGGGTAGACTTTCCCATTTGTAACTGGGACGGAGTCGCTCAGGACTGCAGCCTTTCTGATATGGGGGTGGGTGTCAGGAACTGGTATCAACAGTGTAATCATTAATTTATACGCTTGGGCATTGGAAATGACTAGCTTTTATTTCTTGTGTAATAAACCATGAAAATCAGTAGAAAAAATTATGGCAATTTTGGCTGTGCTGCCATCATAGCAGCTTTTTGGTTATGTGTTTTACATTTTGGGCTGAAATCCTTTACTTTTGGGATCCTTGCATTCTAATTGTACCTATTTTTGGACAAAATCTTCTTTAGAGCCCACTTAGGTGTTTGATATAAACTTACCCAGCATATCTGTTGTTCTTGGGAATATGATTTTGATAGTGCATGTTTTCACACATGGCCCCGCTTTTCTGTCCACACAGATTTATGCAAAGAAAGTCCCACTGTGGGTCTGTATGCATGGCTGCATCCCTTGTGGGCCACTGGGACTCGTATTATATGCAATAATACATGTTTGTTTGCAGCATATAAGGAAAAAGATTTTGCATTGGTATCTACTTCAGTTCACTATATACACCTTCACAAACTGTTATGCGATTTTTCTGCAGTTGCTTTGCCAATTTGAAGTGCAAATGGACTCCTTTACATCATGGATGCAATGACCACGATGTCAATTAGATACCTTCTAATAATTCTGGAACTGGATGCTAGTTTATGCAAAAAATGCTCAGGATTTTATATTTTTGCAACAAATTCGAAATGATTGTATCAAGAATACAATGGTGACAGACTGTACACTGTGATAACTGTAAATTACTAGTCTATGCTCTGAAAATTGCATTTTCTTTTCCTGTAGTTTTTAACTTTTGTTGAATGAAAAAAGATGTTGCATTGATTGCCTGAATGATTGATGAAACTTGAGTGGTATAAAAATATATATAATACCTGATGGCGTGAAAAATATATCTAGTATGAGCAGAAAAGAATTCTCAAGGCAAAAATACAAAACCAGTATTTGATCAGCTTAGTTTTAAATTGTATTAGCAATTTCAAAGCTGCAGAAACATGGACTAGATTTTATATTTCACGCCTAAAAATTCAGTACCGAAATGAAAATTTGCCTAAGTGCATTCTATACAGTATGTCTTAATTTAGGCATACTTTATAGAATAAACCTAAATTTCTGTGCGGGTATATAGAATATGCCGAGTGGCCATGAGAGCGCCTAACTCTAGGTGCGACCATTTTTGCCAAGTAAAACTTGGTGTAAATACCGGTGCATAAGTTGGGCGCAGAGCAGGTGTATTCTGGAACGCCCACGAACCGCCTGTAGCCATGTCCCTTTTTCAGCAGTGTGCATTAGAATTTATGTGCACCGCTTTGCAGAATATGCTTAGCAGGTAGTGCGTGTGAATTCTGATTAATTCCAATTAGCGCTGATAATTGCTTAACATTCAATTAGCTCTGATTAGCTTAATTAAGTTATGCGCATTGTTATGTAATATGCTTCGATTTCCATGCAGAAAACTCTGTGTGATATATAGAATCCAGAGGTATTGGACTGGTTTTGCATTTTTTTCCACTTTCCTTTGTGGTTTGTCAGGAGCTACTTTGTTTAAAGAAGAATAAAATCATGAAGTATCTCCAGCAACATAGTGAGTATTTGTGCATCATTAATGTATAACACCAGCATTTTGTCAGAAGTTCAGAATGCAGTAGCAATTGCATTTGCTATTTTTAAAAAATATCCAAGATCACTCGATTGACTTTTCTGACAACCGATATACATTTAAAAAAAATGTCTTTGGCATGATTTTCTTTTTTAAAGGAAAAAAACAGCATTTATGATCTTCAAAGTTATTTACTGAAAAGGTTCTCTATAGATGTTTTTGAAGAATTAGTGGAAATGGTTAGGATTGTCATTGGTTTGCCTGTAATTCTTAGACGTGCAGAATAATCAATAAGTAGTAGACACATTGAGGAAACTAAAATCTAAGGGCCCTGTTTACTAACTACTACTTATTTCTATAGCGCTACTGGACGTACGCAGCGCTTCACACTTGAACGTGGAGAGACAGTCCCTGCTCGATAGAGCTTACAATCTAATTATGACAGACAGGACAAGTAAGGGTTAGGACATACCGGACATATCAGGGTTAGGGGACAGTTGAAGGGTTAGGTTTAGGAGTTAAAAGCAGCATCGAAGAGGTGGGTTTTTAGCTTAGATTTGAAGATGGCCAGAGATGAGGCTTGGCGTACCAGCTCAGAAAGTTTATTCCAGGCATACGGTGCAGCAAGATAGAAGGAATGGAGTCTGGAGTTAGCGGTGGAGGAGAAGCTGTTCTGTGGGCGCACAAACCTTTTAGCATGCGCTAATGCTAGAGACACCCATAGGAATATAATGGGTGTTTCTATCATTAGCGTGCGTTAGTTTTTAGTGCACGCTAAATGGTGCCTACAGTGCGGCTTAGTAAACAGGGCCCTAAGTAAGCACAATGAGATATAAGGCATAATCTACCTTCTGGAGTACTGACCTAATGTAACTGGTCGCTGTCCACTTACTGTATATCCTATATAAAAAGGACTTACCATTTTCCCATATTCAGATTATTATTTTTTAAATCAATGTGTTAAGGATAAATGGATTTTGTTATATGTTTAAGCTTTCAGAGCCAATTTAAAAATATTCACAATGAGTGAATCAAAAGCAATTAACCAAAGCCTCATTACGAATTTAGGGCCCTGTTTACTAAGCGTTTGCTAAAGCTAGAGACAGCCATATATTCTATGGGTGTCTCTAGCATTAGAGTGCACTAAAAATGCTAGTGCACCTTAGTCAATAGGGCCCTTAATGAAGCCATTTAAATTGTTTATTATTTTATTGACATTACCAACATAATAACCAAGCATTCAATCTCTTGTACAGAAAAATGCAGTGATGCAAATAACATTAAAAAATAAGCCAAACATCTTAAATGGAAATTAACCACATATTTGTGGACCAGACTACACGCCTATATTAGGGAAGAAGTCAAGGAAGAACATCAAGAAGCAAAAAGAATTATAAGTTTTATAAAGAAATCTGAAGTCCTATGAAAATGTATATATGCACATTGAAAAGAATATTAAGTACTAAGTTGCACTAAAAAGTGGCTAGCAATATCCCCAGCGTGGGGCTTTGCACACTGAAGCTACTTTTTAGCACAGCGGTAAAATGGTCCCATTTTCCCCATTAATGGCCACACACTAATTTCCCCATTAGCACATGAGCACTTACCGACACTTATTTTCTATGTGGTAAGGGCTCATGCAGGAACCACGCACTAATCAGTATGTGCGCAGCAATGTAGTTGTTGTAATCAGTTAGTGCAGTACATGCCTACCCTCTGTCCCCAGACATAGCCCCAGCATTAAAAAATAAAATCCTTTTTAGCACATGGGAAGTTCGTCTGTCTCGAAACTACTGCAGGACGCCTGAGCGTGCCCTTCGGGCTTTACCAGTGAGTAAAGCAATCTGAGGAGTAGGTCAGTCTTTCCTGTGTAAAGTTCTAAACATATTTATAGATTAAAGGACAAACTGTGTTGGAGGGCTTGGGTTTTTCAAAATGAAATCTATAGAAACATGCTACTCCAAAAACAAAACAAACAACCCCCTTCCCAAAGTTTTCCAGTAGATAATCACAAAACAGATAAATCGTTTCCATTTGAAATATTTAGATCTGTGTCTGTGAAATTCACTTTAAAGCAGTAGCAGAAAATTCCTCTCTCAAATAGTAACAAAAAGGTATCCAGAAGAAATTCACTTACTAGTTTTAATGCTTTCAGCAACTGCTAACAATTTTCAACATTATTATTTTGGGGGAAGGGGTTTAATACATCTTTGTGGTCAGAAGCTTAAGTCATCGTCTTACCATAGGGTAAAAAATAAAAATACAAATTGAAAATACCTTCCTTCCTGTGTCTCCACCGTTGAATGAAACCACATTGATTTTCCAATTTGTAAAAAGGTTATAATGATCTTAAATGGATATATTAAAGAAATATTAATCACAATCTTCCAAAACAAGCCAAAGAGTAAAGAATCTGAAAAATACAGAGGAGTGAGGGCTGTTAATATTCAGATCCCTATAAAGAGCGATGCAGGGGCAAGGATGAAATGAAAGCAATTTAATTAATTGCATAAAACAAACTGGGTGACAGTTGCAAAACAAATAAATATATTATCTTAGGCAGCTTGTTAGGGGGTATACAGAGCCTGGAAATTTTAATGGAGGAGTGGCCTGGTGGTTAGAGCACCAGTCTTGAAATCCAGAGGTGGCCAGTTCAAATCCCACTGCTGCTCCTTGTGATCTTGGGCAAGTCACTTAACCCTCCATTGCCTCAGGTACAAACTTAGATTGTGAGCCCTCCTGGGACAGAGAAATATCAGTGTACCTGAATGTGACTCACCTTGAGCTACTACTGAAAAGATGTGAGCAAAATCTAAATAAATAAAATAAAAAATCCAACTATTCTATGATGAAGTGAATGCAAGACTCATCACAGCAACAGAAAATGCTATTCCAGATAAAAATACATACAATTCCCAAAAGAGCAGAAACAGTCACACTAGTTTAGGTTTGTGCTCCCCCCCCCCCCCCCCCCAAAAAAAAAAGTCCTCTCTCTGGGTGAAACAAAACCATTAGTGATGCTATATCAACAGGTTCTCTTTCTTCTCTCCAGATTCCTTCATTTTATATATACATGTTTTCTTAATCAGCTAGATCTAGAGCACTGACTAATTTGGGATCCTGTTACTGCATAAGAAGGCAAGGCCTTTTCAGAAACTATTCCCTGCCCTCCTGTCAGTTTGCTCCTCTAGAAGTTTTAGAGAGAGTTAGTTGTGCATGGCTAAGTTGTAGTCTTCTTTGATTTTGTCAGTTTCTACAGGGTTATTTCTAGCAGATGTAAGTTGTTTTTTTGTAAACCAAATAACTTTAAAAATGCAGTTTAGCAGTGAAATTGATTGCTAAGGAAGTCAGCTGAAACTTTCTTCTGTATCTGGTCTTGCTTTTTTTTTTTTTTTTTTTGCATAAAATACAAATCTTCACATGCCACCAGCCTCTTCTTTATAGGCACACAAATTTGGAACTCACTACCCAAAGACCCTAAACTCACAGAAAACTACCTACAATTTAGAAAAGACCTGAAAACACATCTTTTCAAGAAGTCTTTCCCTCCTGTATCTGCCTAATCTCACACCACCCTGCATCACGAAAAGTTCAGAAATGGAAAACAATACTTTTAACCTCTCTCACAGTATGCTAATATATCAACCTAAGTGTTTATTGTACTTCTATATTATGTGCTAGACTTCTACAAATCTAAATTTTGTAACCCTTTCTAACAATATGTAAGCCACATTGAACCAGCCATACGGTGGGAAAATGTGGGATACAAATGCAATAAATATTACTAGATGACATAACAGGACTATCTAGTAACTTTTTCTGTTGTTTTAAGAAACAATATAAAATACAGAGAAATTTGACTGCAGTGATGGGGTTGTAATTACATGGTTCAAGTGAGAAAGTTTTCTAGGTGCAGCTTAGTAATGATAAAGACATGTGGCAGTGAACCCCCATCCCCTAAGAATCCCCACAACTTGCCTATTTAGCTCCTGATCTAACTAATCTCTGATCTTTTATAGTTTTATGATGATACTGTTGTATTGGGGGGGGGAGGGGGGGTATAGAAAGTGTTTATATTCATCTGGAGAAAATTTATTTTTTGCAACTCTTTGGTACCGCGATCCTTCAAATATCTTTGCTTAAACTATGAAAAGATTTTATAGGAGAGATAGCGATGAGGTGCTTGGAGCCTTGCTGTTTGTCATCTTCCTGCAAATGACTCCTAATTGCAGCCAAAAATTAACCCTAGCAAAACTTTCCAGTTTGGCATATTGCTTCCAGTAGAAAGTATGATCCAAATAAGTTTAATTGATAAACTGCTAATCCCACACACCCAGAGCCATGCACAATATTACAAAATGCACATTTGAATCATAAAACAGTGTTGAATGGTGTGACTGTCATTTTCTGTCTGTAGTCTTGCACTAATAATAATTCTGCTTTATCCATGGAAGATCATGTTGCAAAGATAGTGTGTGTGTGTAAGTTGTCATGCTAATTAGACAAATGAGATATCTGAAAAAGGTGTACATACGATAGATCACTGTGGCAATCTCACAAGTAGATTATTGTAATCTGATTTACATGGGATTAAGACTTGAAATATATAACTTTGGAGCAGTGTTGTGAATCAGCTGTAAATTGACAGCTAAAAGATGGGATAGATCCTCTCCGATTTTGAAAGAATTACATTGACTACCTATTTCATTTATATATGTTTAAGATTCTAACTACATTTCTTTAAAAAAATTATATGGGATTTATGCCCAAATTATCTTTCAGAAATGGTTAGGGTTTACATCCCTCGGTGATCTTTGAGATGTGAACAAGATCTTTTAGTGGAATTTCCTTCTGTAAAATATTATAAATTGTCATCTGCTAGAAAGTAGACTGAGGGGTTTAGCTATCCAAATTGGGAGGGGTGTGTTAAGGTTTCTGCCAAATATATACTAGCATTTTCAGCTGAAACTGAAACGAGGCTGAATTTGAATCTTAGGAAAGTTTTGGTTGACTTCTATTTCCATTTTGGTTGACTTCTATTTCCATTGTCGCCTTCTTTGCAGTGTGAGGCACTACTGTTTTGCTGCTGCCCAATTGGGAAAGGGGTGGGGAGGGGCATGGACTAGACTGGTAGCACTGTCAGAACCAAGGCATACAGCATTAAATAGCTTTCCCAAGGCCACAAGAAGCAGCTGTGGGATCTGAACCTAGCGTTTCTGGTTCCTATCCTGCAGCTTTAACCATTTGTCTAGTTCTCCACTGCTGGAGGATAGAAGCGGGTATAAGAAATGGCCAAACTAACTTTACACAATAGCATAAAACACCTCACAAAAGTAGTATCTCTTTAACAGAAACAGCAGAAAACCTTTTTGTTGCAGGAGCCAAATAAACCAATCTCTAGCCTGCTTTGAAGCCCCTTAATTGCTGATGTTGTGTTGGGCAAAATATTGGTCAGGCCATGGTCCTCAGTGGCACACCCCATTTCACTGCCTCTGCTTTATAAACAATCGTTCATGGCAACAGATATGTAGAATATTTGTCTGTGCTGGACACCAACTACTTAAAAAGTAGCTTAACTTTAGTTACTTTACTAAAAAAAAAAAAAAGTAGTTTTAACTACTTTTGCAATAGCTGCTTTATGTAGTTAACTAGTAGTTAACTACTTCAAAGGCATTTTAATTTACCTTAAAATCAATTGCACAACCATTGCACTTAGGAAGAAATGTGTTTAATGTTTAAAAACAGTTGATAAATTCTCACCAAATCACTAAGAGATCTTTTTACAAAGGTGTGCTAAAATTAAGCATGAGCTAAATGCTAGAGACGCCCCTATATTCCTGTGGGCGTCTCTATCATTTAGCGCGTGCTTAAAAACACTAGTGTGCCTTTGTAAAAGACCCCCTAATTAACTAATGCTAAATCAGGGAGTTGAGGTCCCATCATCAATATCTTTGTTCAGTGGTCAAAGCATCAGTCGAGTCTGAAACCAGAGTACTAGGGGTCTTCACTCACCTTCTCTTCCCATGTTATGCAGCTATGGAAGAAAACATTATTCAAAATGAGACAGCTACGTCTAGTCAGATCATTCGTCGACCAAAAATCCTTTGCAATACTAGTCCAAATGTTAGTCCTACCTTTGGATTATTGTAACATTCTATTTCTTGGTATTGTGTCAATATCAGAATAAATCTGCAAATCATACAGACTACAGCAGCTAGACTAATATACAGATTGAGTGGATATACTAGTGTTTCAACTCATCTTAACAAACTGCACTGGCTTCCCATAGCAGAAAGGCTCAGGTTCAAAGCTGCTTGTTTAGTTTTTCAAATCTTACAGGATTTCACCTCTGAACTGCTGACTTAAGACCACTTCGCTACTTTTGGTCCAGTCTAACAGACTGAAAGAACAACTGATGCTAGCATCATCGTTTCAAAAGACAATTCGAAAGCAGAAGATCTTCAGCTCTCTAATCCCTGTACTTGGAGTTAAAATATGGAACTCTCTAGCTATTGCCATCGGAACAGAAAACAGCTACCTTAGCTTCAGGAAGAGGCTAAAAACCTTTCCTTTCCCAAAGACTGCTTTATAACAATCCATTGACTTCTACCTCCTAGTATTATCCATTATCCTTTCCTATAATGTTTTTGGTCTCATGCACTACACCAGTGGTCTCTAATTGTTCTCATACCTCACAATTACCGGTTTTGTCTCACCTACAATGTAAACTGCACTGAACCCTGGAAAGGGGATATTAGTGGTATACAAGAATTGATTTGATTTATAATTACACTGCTTTGCTCAGAATTCTCAATATGTCACTTCAGTTAGTACTGCACAAAATCCTGTTTCTCAAAGTTATCTTAGAGCATTGTCATGGCACTAAAATTTGTCCTGAGCAACTAAATAACTGTTGTATTGTAGCACTGCTGAGAAGTGCAGCATTGAACTTTATTAAAGCTTTTGATACTTTTGGAAATGCAAGCAAGCTGTTTATGGAAGTGTCTGAACATTCCAAGCTATGCTGAACCTCTTTCATTGTTCCAGATTAGAGAGAGCTGCATGGGAACAGGGTTAGTGGGAATTCTGCGGTTACCGCATGGATCTGGACCAAGGTCCTACAAGGGTTCCTGTGGAAGTGCAGGCAAGCCTTCCATGGCACCCTCCCCAAATGTACCTCAATGTACCCTGGTGGTCTAGTGGCCTCTTCGGGGCAGGAAAGATCCCCCCTCTTTTGTCCACTGCCGCCCCTTCATCAAAATGGCTGCTGAGACTTAAAGGTATGGTCTTGTGAGTCTTGGCAGCCATTTTAAAGAAGCAGCAGAAGGCACGAAAGAGAGGGGATCTTTCCTATCCCGAAGAGGCTACTAGACCACCGGGGTACATTGAGATACATTCGAGGAAGGCATCATGGCATTAGAGATGGAATCCCAATAATATTTCAGGAAGTGTAACTTATATTGTTGAAATTCTTACTTCCACAACAGCTTATCAATAGAATTATGAGTGTTGCTTGTTTTTTTCAGGTGGTGTATGGTTACTTTTCATGCTTACTAATTTGATCTGCATTACAGACAGATTATATAGTTTGCTGTTATTTTGCTCAGTTGCCTTGAAAGGAGTTAAATTCCATAGGATTGTGAAAACGCTTTTTGCTGATTCTATGATCCCTTTCTGGAATGTGCTTCCTACTAGCATTAGAACAGAAACTGATTGATTATCTTTCCTTTTGGAAGAAAATTAATACCTATTTTGTTTTCTTAACCTTATCCTATTGAACATTTTTCTGCCATAATGGAACAAAGCAAAAAATCCGGGGCTAAAAGTTAAGACATTTTGGTCTAGACCTGTTTCAGTCGTGACTAAGTCACCAAAAGGTGCCCCAAATGACCACTGGAGGGATTAAGGCATGATGCCCCCCCCCCAGTAGTCACTGAATCCCTCCTCCTCCTCCCCCCCCCCCCCCAAAAAAAAGTGAAAGAAAAAGTATGTACCAGCTTATATGACAGCTTCAGATGTTATGGCCAGTCCTATTAGAACAGCAAGAAAGTCCCTAGAGTAGCCTAGTGATCGTTGCAGTGCACTGTAGAGAGGGGGGACCCAGGCCCATATTCCTCTCTAATTGTTACACTTGTGGAAAGTATGAGCTCTCCAAAAACCTACTGTAACAACATATAGGTGACTGTCAGTTATAAGGGCTATTGGTGTACAGTAGAGTTTTGGAGGACTCACCATGCAATATAAGGGGCTAATTGTGTGATGTGTACCTGTGACTTTTTATGTGAAGTTCACTGCAGTGGCTCCTATGGTGTCCCACTACTCTGCTAGGATGTCTTTGTGGCCAGTCTACTAAGAATGCTGCCCCCCCCCCCCCATATATCCCAATGAATTGGTATGGAAATTGTTTTTAATTTATGTAAATTAAGATCTATAAGATCATTTCTGAGTCCTGGAAATTTTCGGGTTCTTGTGCAGGCAGTTTTAATACTCTATCTTGATTATTGTAATTCCTTGTATAATGCTATTTATTAGTACTTAGAAAGTGCTTGGATCCCAGTAGAAAAAGGTTGGGTAGGAGTAGATTAGATTTCAGGGGTAATTTCATAGACATTTTTTTCGTATGTTAAAGGCCTCTTATAAAACTATTCCAGGTGTTTGTAAAAGTTAAGCATAGTGCCAAGAAACCAATACTTTTATGTGTAGGCATGTTCTGGGATGGGTTTTGGGCAGAGCATGGGTGCAGTTGCAATTTATACCCATACTTTAGAAAATACATATGTTCAAGCATATTGTACAGATGTTGATCTTACTACATTTCTCAAATAGGTGTAAATGTTTGTGATTTCTGCAGGATTTTTGCTAGTATTTTATAAAGACATATAAATGCTTATGTGTTTTTATAAAATAAGCTAAAATAGATGCTCTTTTACTTTTCACACATGGGGAATTTTTAAAGAATTCCCCTCTTCATATTATGAATTTAGTGGAAGTGGAAAGGTTGGTCATTGTAGGGGAAAAGAAGGAATATAAAAGGTTCCAGGGTGAGTTATCAATACAATATCTAACAGCAGAGAGGATATAGACTCTGATAATCCAGATTAGATTACAGGTGGGCAAGAGAGGGAAAATAAGGATGAAAATGGGTCAGATTGGTGAAATGGACAGTATAAAGATGACTCGTCTTATTTAAAAAGGACTTTTTTACCTTCTCTACCTATGGATAAAATCTTTTTTTAATGAGACAATTAGGGCCAGGTGTATTAAACATTTTTTTTAATAGACACAAAATGGAAAATTTACAGTGTAATGTATCCGGCTCTTAGGGTTTAAGTGGATAACAAAATATATTATCATGTCTTTGCTTTTATGATCAATACGATTTCTCGTTTCTCTGTCAGAGTTAAGGGAATCAGCTTTTTCACAGGTATCTGTTCATTGCCAAATGGGTGCTGTGTTGAAGATCTATATATGGCATATTGTAAGGGGGAGGAGGCATGGGGTCTGACTGGATTGATTGTTTTCTAAGAAAAAAATATATATATTGTTTTCTGAGAAGCAAAACTTTATTTTATAGAGTTGCACTATATTTTATATTTAGATAGCCAATTTGTCAGTTTAACTTTGTTGATATAAATAAAGTAGACTTTAAAATGAATTTAAGAAAGAACTTGATTGCATCTGTTTCTGAATTGGCTCTGTATAAGGAACATAGCTGTTAAATGTTAATTAAATTTTTTAAATGTGATTCCGCATATTGTACTTTTTTTTACAAAAGTAAGTTTTACTTGGTTAATTTGCAAAAAATGCGGGTGCTGACAATGTGCACATTCAGTCAAATAAACCTACAAGTAGAAATGGCTAAATGTTCAAGAATTTGAAAGCTAATATTTCTGTCTTTGTATTTATGTGTAGAAGGAAAAACTCAGAAGCAAGACCCATTCTACATTGGGGTAGCAAGATCTGCAGTGCTGTCGCATCTTCTTTCCCTGAGATCTGCTGTTGAACTGACTGGTTCCAGTAAAACTCCTGAAAAGAAATCATCAGACACAGATGCCTTCGATAAGGAAGATATTAGCGAGTCGCCTAGTCCTGATCAGCAAGGTGAAAGCACAGATAGTTTGAGATCCCTGTCATCTTCGGATATAGAATCGGGAAATGAGAGTGAATGTTCAAAGGAATTGAGTGCTGCTTGTTCAAGACTTCCAGTTTCTTCTTCAAAACATAGGAACCCACTTGAGATGTTGATCAAAGTTTTCCCAAACCAGAAACAGTGTAAACTAGAAAGCATTTTACAGCACTGTAAAGGAGATGTTGTCCAAGCCATAGAACACATTTTAAATGGTCAGGAGCAAAATCATGATACTGGGGATGCTATAAGCCCATCAGAAACTGAACTTAGTGCCTTGCAGGGAGCTTCTGCTTTCAGCTTTGCTGGGCTAGGGATTGGGACAGTCGGGACTAAGTCGGCATTTTCTCCTTTTCGTACTAATTCTGCATCGCTGGCAAGCCATACAAACTTTTATGGTTTAACTCCTAGACTGGAGATAAGCCCGCTGAGACTGGCATATTCCTCCCCAGGAAGAGGACTGCCTGGATTTATGTCACCGTACCTTGTGTCTGGACTGGTTCCAGCTTTACCGTTCCGCCCAGGGGTGGACTACATGTTTTCAGGCATGGTTAGGGATGCCTCATATATTTCATGTAAGGATTCATTAAGCAGCAATGGATTTTACTCAAGGCTTAATCAAGAAAACCAGTAGTGCCTTTATTATCTTCTTCAATATACATACAGTTCTGTGGACTTGAAAGGGAGTTGGTAACCATTTTATCTATTGCAAAGTTTTTATCCTAATTCAGATGTTTTGCAATGTTTTATTTGGTAATTTTTCAAATGTATCTTCTGTGAAGAAACTAACTCCATTGTTTAAAATGTAGTTGAAGAATTTGTATTTTATTTTGTTTCAAGATGATGTTAGCATGGTCTTCAGACTGCTTTCATTAGATTATATTTGTGTACGATAGTATTAGAAGAATTATTGTATGAGAAATAATTTTGTATACTGTTTTTTTTCTCTCTTATATTCTGAAGCTAAATTTTTGGTTTTAGTTTTCATTGTGAACTATAGAGGTTAATGCTTTTTGGCCAGTATTTCTGTAGCAACCACAAAAAATAATTTTTCAGTCTTGAACAAAATTGCTGTTTATATGAACAGGGGAGTTCATTTACCATTACTGCACTGAAAGCCAAAATTGTTAATTCTTTTCTTTCTTTAGTGAAAATGGTTTCCAAATTTAAAGAACAACTGCATTAGTTGACTGCAATTCAGTTCTAGTCGGCTCTAAGATGCAAAAAAAAAGGACAAGACAATGTTAAAGTATAGATTGTGTTCATTTAATACCATGTGAAATTTTTTTTAAACTGCTCTTATCCTGTTTAAACTTTTACTTTCTCATACAGATTTCTAACCCCACAGATCTGGTGGTTTCAATGTCCAAACTTTACAAACCTATCGGTAACATCTATTCTTGCTATCTAGATCAAACAGAGGCCTTCTAATGCCTCTTCAATGTGAAATGCTTCTGTGTCTAGATGTCCCTCCCCACCCTCCCCTTCTTACACCTTCAGAAGTAATTGGTCCACATAGAACTAAAGAAAGAAATATTACTTTCTCAAACCAGCATTTTCAAAAGAGACACAACTTAACCATTTGTTATCCTGAAAATTCTCTTCCCCTCCCCTCCACACACATACAGTGCAAATCCTTTCATTCTGTTAAAGCTCCATTCCTTATTGATTTTTAATTGTTTAGAGTTTTATTTTTCTATTGTTTGACTTGTATTTGCTTATAATATTTACTGCACTGTTTTGTTGTATTATAATTTTGCTTTGAGATGTATGATCATAGGCAAAATGTCAAATTTAACAATAATCAAATATTCCAATGCATCCTTTAAAAATAGAGCCAGCAGTTTGGATATTTCTAGTTATACAAATAGTTTACATAAATAAAATTTTGTTTGTGCTGATGCTGGGAATTCTGAAATGGTCTGCATTGATTGATTAATTTAGGGTGGTTATATTGAGGGGTGGGATGTTAAAAAATAATTACAAACATTGTAGTGGGGGCATACTGCATTTAAATGACTTGTATTTTATATGTAAATGTGGGTAGGAATTCTGGTGTAACCTACTTTGGGCTAAGTGGTATAAATGCCATATTAAGGGGGGAAGTTATCAATGTGGGCTACTGTTAAGTCGGGTTATTTTAGCACAGAGTCCCATTTTTTAAATTTTTTAACAGGAAACTTTATTGAATGAATCCACAGGACATACAGTAGCAAACATTAACAGTGGAAAACCACATGTTGTACAGGTTCATTACAGCTGAGGAGCCCACCAAAAATGGCTCTCTCATACATCAATAATATTCCTGTCTTTTTGTATTTAAATGAGATAACAACAAAATGAAAAGCAAGCAAAAACAAACCCTTCCCAACTCCCAAGAACCTGTCCCCCACCCCATAGACCCACACCACTTCCTCTGCCCAAGAATAAAATCATCATCAGTCTTCATTACACTAAGGTAGAGAGCAAAGGAGCCAAAATCTTTTCCCATTTGGTTAGTGTCTTATGTTCCTGGGCCAGTAGCAGGGGCCTGGGCCCCCGCAGATTTTGCCCTGAACCCCCCTACCGCCATCAACCCTCCCCCGCTGCTGTTGCTTACTTTTGCTGGCGGGGGACCCCAACCCCCGCCAGCCGAGGTCCGCTTCCACCTGCCGCTGCCTTAAAAACTACTTCTTCAGCCGGCGGGGGACCCCAAACCCCCGCCAGCCGCCCCGAGGTGTTTAAAGTTAATCTTCGGCCTCCGTGGCCGTGCTGCTGTTGATAGGAGCTGTTGAATCCACTTCGGAGTCTGACGTCGCAGCACGTACAACGACGTCAGACTCCGAAGTGGATTCAACAGCTCCTATCAACAGCAGCACGGCCACGGAGGCCGAAGATGAACTTTAAACACCTCGGGGCGGCTGGCGGGGGTTTGAGGTCCCCCACCGGCTGAAGTAGTAGTTTTTAAGGCAGCGGCAGGTGGAAGCGGACCTCGGCTGGCGGGGGTTGGGGCCCCCCGCCAGCAAAGGTAAGCAACGGCAGCGGGGGAGGGTTGGCAGCGGGCGGGGGGTGGAGAGAGTCATTGGTGGTGGTGGGGGCTCTGACAATGGCGGGGGGGGGGGCTAAAATGTGCCCCCTCCCTCTGGCTCTGGCCCCCCCTACCGCCGGAGTCCAGATACGCCCCTGGCCAGTAGGTTCTCAAAAACACAGAGTCCCATTTTAAGCAATGAGACCCTGTGCTAAAATGACATGGACTTGTGGTTACCCAACTTAACAGTAGCCCGCACTGATAAACCCCCCCCCCCCCCCCCCCCCCCTCAAACAAAATTTATTTCCATGGCGTCCCACAGATCAATCCAGAGACTTGTGGGTTGTGTCCCTGTACCAGCAGATGGAGATAACCTCCGAGGTTTGCTATATGTAGACCTGTGCAGCCAGCTGAACCTCAGTATTCTCTCTATCTAGCAGGTGGAGGGACATCTCTGTGCAGCTCTGGTTTGATCTGGCTACTGGTGTCCTTTGGGCCTAGTTTAGCACAGACAGGGGTCGAGCGGCTGCAGTCCATTTGTCTTTTCTCCTCTCTCCTGTCTGTTCCCTCACTATTCCTGCCTCTGACATATTGATCTTTCCTTTGTAGCTCTTTTCTGCCTCTCTCTCTCACCCTTCTTCGTCACCTTTTTACTTTTCAACTACCTATCAAATTTCCTTCTTCTTCTTTCACCCAGTAGCTCTCCCATTCCCCATCATACTCCTCCCCATCTCTACTTTCTCTTTTATCTTTAATCTACTTCCCATTGCCATATTTCTACCCTCTGTAATCACTATCTCTCATTAATTTCCTTGCCACCCCCTCCTCCCCCTCTTGGCCTGTCCCACAGGGTTCCACCATTCCCATCCTCTTCCTCCCTCCACCCTTCTACATAAGTACATAAGTAATGCCATACTGGGAAAAGACCAAGGGTCCATCGAGCCCAGCATCCTGTCCATGACAGCGGCCAATCTAGGCCAAGGGCACCTGGCAAGCTTCCCAAACGTACAAACATTCTATACATGTTATTCCTGGAATTGTGGATTTTTCCCAAGTCCATTTAGTAGCGGTTTATGGACTTGTCCTTTAGGAAACCGTCCAACCCCTTTTTAAACTCTGCTAAGCTAACCGCCTTCACCACTTTCTCCGGCAACGAATTCCAGAGTTTAATTGCACGTTGGGTGAAAAAAACTTTCTCCGATTTGTTTTAAATTTACTACACTGTAGTTTCATCGCATGCTCCCTAGTCTTAGTATTTTTGGAAAGCGTGGACGCTTCACATCCACCTGTTCCACTCCACTCATTATTTTATATACCTCTATCATGTCTCCCCTCAGCCGTCTCTTCTCCAAGCTGAATAGCCCTAGCCTCCTTAATCTTTCTTCATAGGGAAGTCGTCCCATCCCCGCTATCATTTTAGTCGCCCTTCTCTGCACCTTTTCCAATTCTACTATATCTTTCTTGAGATGCGGCGACCAGAATTGAACACAATACTCAAGGTGCGGTCGCACCATGGAGCGATACAACGGCATTATAACATCCTCACACCTGTTTTCCATACCTTTCCTAATAATACCCAACATTCTATTCGCTTTCCTAGCTGCAGCAGCACACTGAGCAGAAGGTTTCAGTGTATTATCGACGACGACACCCAGATCCCTTTCTTGGTCCGTAACTCCTAACGTGGAACCTTGCATGATGTAGCTATAATTCGGGTTCTTTTTTCCCACATGCATCACCTTGCACTTGCTCACATTAAACGTCATCTGCCATTTAGCCGCCCAGTCTCCCAGTCTCGTAAGGTCCTCTTGTAATTTTTCACAATCCTGTCGTGATTTAACAACTTTGAATAACTTTGTGTCATCAGCAAATTTAATTACCTCGCTAGTTACTCCCATCTCTAAATCATTTATAGATATATTAAAAAGCAGCGGTCCTAAGCAGCATCTGATCCTTTCCCCACCCTGGTAGCCTTATATTTTACAACAAGCAACATGATGGTTACTGAGTGACACTGAATATACTCCAGTTTGGTTACAAATTGAGCGGGATCTTTGGAAACCATTTTGTCTCAATCAACATGTACCTTCCAGTATATTAGATACCTTACAAAAAAAAGTTATAATTTCTTCCTTTGTCTTTTACAGCTAGACAAACTAATGGACATTCCGTATGCTCTCTATTTATTCAATGGTTTGGAATAATCCGACAATTTTAATAAATAAATAAACCTATTCTTTGGAAGGAATGGATGAATAAAGGAATTTGGTCCCTTGATCAGATCTTGCTTGATAATAAATTGAAATCTTTCTCAATGCTACAAACACAATTTGGTTTGTGTTCAAATCAATAATATCGGTGGTTACAGTTACAACATTTTATGGTGTCCAACCGTTATCCCAGTTCATTATGTACTATCCAACCTTCCATATATCAATTTATCATCACAGTTCACCAAAAAGGGCATGTGGCATCTCAACTTTATTCATTTCTAATTCCATTAACGTTAAAGGAAAAGATCGGTCTGGCTTCAGTATGGAAGTCTGATTTACAATGTTCATTTACTGACCATCAATGGCATACTTTTTGGGCTAAAACAAGCAAACCCATTGCTTCATCAACCTTCCTTCAATCTCTCTTTTTTTCTGCATCACAGAGTCTTATGGACTCCTCAAAAAATGAAGGTTGCAGGTTTGTTGAAAGATAATTTGTGTTGGTCATGTAAGGAACATCAAGGCACTCTTCTCCATTTTCTCTTTGAATGCTATAATACTAACCAATTTTGGTCTAAAGTATGGCAAATTCTCTCCTCGCTATTTAATTTCACTGAAATCAGTGTGCATACCATCAGTAACAGAGGTAGTAGGAGGAGAAAGCTGGTGCATCTGTACCAGATACAAGGCCTTCCCTGCTGTGTTCAAAAGTATCCCCACTGTTCTTTTACTGCTGACATAGGTTTTACTGACTGCTTATGTCCAATATTATACATATACTAGTAAAAGAGGCCCGTTTGACAGAAATGAAACGAGCGCTAGCAAGGTTCCTTGCCCCCCCTACCTCCCTCCCTTCCGCGTTCCAGGCACCTCTCCCCTTCGAGTTCCAGGACCCCCTGCATCCCTCCCCTTCGAGTTCCAGGACTCATCCTCCACTCAAATTCCAGGACCTTCCCTCCCTCCCCTCAGAGTTCCAGAGCCCCACGCCTCCCTCCCTCTCTCTCTGAGTGAAAGCACAACCTGTCCTCCGGCAGCTCCTCGCCTTCCTGCGTGCCTGCTGTAATTTAAAATTTCTTACCTCGGGCTCCAGCGGCAGCAGTGAAGGCGAGCAGCGCTTCAGACTGCCTTCCCTTGTGTCTCAGCTCTGCCTCTGGTCCCGTCTGGAGCCCAAGGTAAGAATTTTTAAATTACAGCCAGAGGACAGATCGTGCTTGCACTCGGAGGGGAGAGAGGGAGGGAGGCATGGAACTTGTAGGGAGGGGGGCGTCCTGCAACTCAGAGGAGAGGGAGGGAGGTAGGGGGCATGGAACTCAGAGGGGAGAGGGAGGAGAAGAGGGGGGCCTGGAACGGGGGGGGGGGGGCAATTCTCTACTCACCTCCAACGTTCTGTGGCTGGCTGGTGCTGGCTTCCCTCTCACTGATCCACCCTCTGATGTCATCACTAGGGCGGACCAATGGGAAGTGTGTTATGAACCCAGGCATCCAGACAGAGGCGTAAATTATTATATAGGATGTGTTATAAACTGTCAGTTTCTGTTTGTACCATTTTTTTTCTGCATCTGTCCCCAGATTTGCTTTTGGTCTTCTGCCAATGGTAGTAAATCCATGGCAGGATATTCCACAGAACATATGGAGCTGTGTAATCAGGACCCTATGGCCACTCTTTGGTATCCCGGCAACCTCCAAGGCTCAAGTGTCAGGGGGGGAGCTAGTCCAGTCACAGGATATGGGCACTACCAAGGTGGACTGCATGATTTGTGGAGACAAGTGCACTAGGGTGCACTATATCCAGTTCACCCGTCCAACTTAAAACACAAGCTAATTAGAAGTAAGCTTCCAACACAAACTCAAAAAGAAGAGAATGGCACACATCCTTGCAATATATCCAGCTGCAAACTATGCCGAAACATTTCACAGGACCCCATCGTCATTCACAAAGGAAAAATATTCAACATTAAGGAATCTTTCACATGCTCATCTTCCAATGTGGTATCACTCTGTGTAAAAAATGCAATGAAGGGTGCTACACTGGAGAAACAAGTCAGATGCTAAAGAAGAGATTTAATTTACATAGACCATATGAAAAATGCTAGTACCAACCAGGATGGCACCTCTGTGGGGCAACACTTTACAAAACCAGAACACTGTACCAGTGATTTTATGGTACGAATCCTGAAAGGGAACTTTAAAACAATACAGGAACGTAAGACCTTTGAAATCAGAATGATTAAATATTTTGACACCCAGCAGACAGGACTTTGAGATCTGGGTTTTCTAGCTCATTATAAACCATAAAATTGTACTGCTTTGTCACCCTCTTATTTCCATGCATATCTCCCTGTCCCTTATCCACCCAGCTCTCCCTCTCACCTAACCCACCCTCATCCTGTTAGACTATCACTGAAATGCTTTGATGTTTCTCTTATATATACACTGTCATCTACCAACATTTGCTTATTTCCAATCTGACGAAGGGCTACCTTCAAAAGCTAATCAAAAATGTATTATGTCCAATAAAAAGGGTATCATCTTATTTTCTTTTTCATGTTTTATTTATATTGATTACCTTTAAAAGTGGACTAACACAGCTACGACATCTCTCAGTTCACCTGTGAAAACTGTAAAAACTTCTTCAAAAAAATTGAGAAGGAAAAATCTGCGCTATACCTCTCAGAGAAACTGGGACTGACCCAACAACCAGCACCACTGCAAATAGTGCCAGGATTGCCAGCTGAAGAAGTACCCAAAACCTGAAGGGATCTAAAGCCTGCCAATCCCTTGCAAGTGGCACGGAATGTACATCTCTAGTCTTTACCTGTAAAAATAATGACTGAAGTGCTGGCCCCAGTAAATGCTTGTTCTGCTGATGCCTAGAGCAATCCTGCTGTTAATGATGTGTGTATTGTATAAAAGGATGCCGCCACTTTTGTAGAGAACGCCAGACGAATTTCATATTTAATATAAACAGTTTATTTACAATTGTTCTGAATAGCTCAATGGGCTATTGCAGGAAGCATTTCTTGATAAGCAATATACAAGCCAGAATGAATGATCAAAACAAATCAATGTAAAGCAAAGAAATCAGGATGCTATATACAGACAAAGAAATCAGAGATAGACAAAGAAAAATTCAAAATGCTTACTTATTTCTTTGTTCCACTCTCCTTATAATCTTCTCCTGATATCACGTGCTTGCAGGCTGTACCATACCATAAATCCTACAGCAGAACATATCCTGCATCTGGTTCCCATTATCCCACAGACTTTCTCTTACAGACACTCAGGCGCCTTGCCTTTGCCCGTTCTGCAGCACTCTCTCTCAAGACATGGGGGGGAGGTTGCATTAATCAATCACTGTCAGCACTTTCCTGCTGCTGTGAACTTTTTTCAACTCTTTTCATGTTATATTTCTTACAATCCTCCCTGTGAGATCTGACTTGTCAGGTCTCACACTTTCTTATGTGCGTGCAAGTATTCTTTTGGGTCTGGTACTGGCTTCCTTTTGTCTGCGAGATTAGAAAATAGGACATTCATATATATATACCTCCTCTAATCCACCCCCTCATTATTTATGGCATGCTATGCCTGCAAGCTCTGTCTTTCCATCATCTTTATCATACATCTTTCAATATTTCAGCTGACATATTAAAGTTCTATTCATTCCTGATTTCAGTTATCATTATCATTTTAAAAACATCCTGGCACATCTTTGCAAACATGCTAATACATGTTGCATTAAACAGATTCAATTGTACTAGGGTACAAAATTTATATTTCCTTTGAATACAGACAGTGAGCTTCATCAAAGGGGAATACACTGTCATTCATTCTTACTTTTCATTAGTTGATGTGGCATTAAAAATTACACAAATTAAAAGCATAACATTCATTGAATCAGTTGTTACAACATTCTGCGTGTAAGTGCACTTTATCGGGGGAATGTGTTCAGTTGTCATACTATTAATCAGACACCAAAATGATGTCTGTGGATACTTGTCCGTAAGCAAGGCTTGCTTATAAATAGTCTCATTTGTCCAATGAAGGTTTTCATCATCCCTTACATAGGTATTATTGGGATCACAGTCATGGTGCCCACTCAATTTTATCATTGTAGTCCCATACATCATAGCTGGCAAGGACAAGGATGTGGGCACATATGATACAATCAGTCAAATTCAACATCTTGGCCGCTGTAACAAGTCTATTCTTATATGTGTTCATTGTCCATTAACAAACAACAACATCTCAATACCATCATGTCTATTCTTTGTCCACTTCAATATTATTAGTTCGTCGAATATCTGATAAATGTATCCAAGAAGTATGACCTTCCAAACGGGCAGCAGTCTGAGTAAGGGCCGTGATAGCAAAAGGTCCTACATACACAGGATCCTTCCATGTTTTATGTGTAAAGTTCTTTCGTAGTACTAGATCACCTACTTTAAAAGCACAAACATCATTAGTAGTCCCTGCTTGTGATGCTACATTTGTTCGGATCATATCACTTGTCAGGTTCAACATAGGTTGTAGCTTTTGCCAGTACTGAGTTGTGCTATCAGTACTTGCTGTCTGCATCGGGAAGAAATGACGTCCTGTCTGAATTTGGAATGGAGTCAATTTAGTACGCCCATTAGGTTGGGCCCTTATAACCATCAAAGCTAATGGTAACAAATCAAGCCAGGTATATGGTTTACCTGCTGTTTCCTTGTTTAAAGCCTTCAGTAATACTCTCAATTTAGTTTTTAAAATACCATTGTAGCGCTCCACCAAACCATTGGAGGTGGGGCGATACACTGATACTTTTCTGTGTGTTAAACCCATAATCGTTTCCATTTCTTTCAAAACACTGTTATTAAAATGTGTCCCGTTATCAGAAATTATTCTAGACGGACACCCATGTCTTGGCATAATATGAGTTACCAGGCATTGTACCACTTCATGTGCTGTCTCCCTTTTACATGGAAATGCTTCTATCCACCTTGAAAAAGCATCCACCCAAACTAACAAATACCTTTTTCCCTGCACTGGAACAATCATATCGGTGAAATCGATATACCATTCTTTTGCTGGGCCTTCTGGTATTGGAAGTGTCCCAGGTGATATTTTAGGACCTCGTTTAGGTATGTTAATATTGCATACCATGCAATTTTGCACAACCTGTTGAATCAGGTTATCAATTTTTAAAGTCCAAAATCTTTGCTCAAATTGTTGCCTCATTGTTTCCTTATTCCAATGCATGGTTGCATGCCACTCAGCCAATACCTTAATCGCCTGGCTCATTGGCATGCAAGGTAATCCTTCTTCTGCATTAAACCATTCACTTCCCAATTTTATACATCCTCTCTTCAACCATTTTTCACTTTCCTGTCCCTCTGGCTGCCACATTTCAATCTTATCTACATTCGTAAGTGGCCCTTCCTGTGTCTGTCTAGTATTATACAAAATCTTTTCACTTTGCTTAACCACCTCCGTTGCTGCTGCATCAGCCATTGCATTACCTAGTGCTTCAAAGGTTGGCTTTTCAGTGTGGGCCGGGGTCCACACAACTGCAGTTTTTCTACCTTCACGTTCCCTTCTTGCCAAAATTTCAAACAGCAATTTCCAATATGTGTAATGTTGTAGATTTTTACCTGCACTGGTTATCATCCCCCTACGCTGCCATTTTAATATATGATACTGTAGTGAACTTGCAACGTAACCACTATCAGTATATATAGTGACATTTTGAGTCATATCAGTGTGTTGTAAGGCTGTAATAACGGCTAAAAGTTCAGCATGCTGTGCAGTCTGATCAGGAGGGGTTTTATATTGTACTTGCATTATCTTTCTTAGATTCTCATCTACCTGCACGCAGGCAAAGCCTGCAACAGTCCTTTCACAAGCTCTATCTGTAAACCATATTAATCCATCAGATAAGGGTTCAAAAGTAAGACAGTGAAATGTAGGGATTTCTATAGTATCGATCTCACCCTTTTGATCGACAGGAAAAAGCAGATCTATCTTATTTCTCTGTTCTTTAGTTAATGGTATTATTCTTATATCTTGTCCTAAAAGTACTGCTTGATATTTTCCAAATCTAGTGGCTGTCAATGCCGTCTGGCTAGGGCTCAACAGCGTTTTAATCGTGTGGTTGGTATGTATTACAATAGGAACAAAAGGCATTTGTGCTCTCCATTTACCTACTGCAGCCACTATAGCTGTCAGTAACTTTGGTATTTCTTTCATTCCCTTCTCCACATGATTAAAAGAGCCTGACAAAAAAGCTACTGGTGCATTTACTTCATTATTTTGATTAATCATAGCTGCCCAACTATTTCCCATATCTTTTACCCACAGATGCACAGGTGATTGGATATCTATTACTGCTAACGGTCCTGGAGATAATAAATCCCTCACAATCTTAGCCAATACCATCTTATCCTGTTCTTCCAATACAATTAGTGTATTCTTTGGTGTGGCTGCGGGCAGTTTCAAATGTTTATAAAGTCTCATTACTTTTTGTGTATAATTTGGTATCCATTGTCTGCAGTAATTTAACATTCCCAAAACAGCACGTAACTGGGTAACTGTTTGCGGTACCGGAGTCTCATTTAAAATAGATATAACCTCCGGTATAATGACCTTATGTTCTGCTGAAACATTTTGTCCTAAAAAGGTGACAGTAGACTGAGCTATAACACATTTTTCCCTGTTACATTTATATCCTAACTCTCCTAATAACAAAAATAATTTTCTAGTCCAATCTAGGCATTCTGCTTCAGTCTCAGCAGACAGTAGAATATCATCTACATAGACAAACAATGACACCGTGTCAGGCAATTGACTCCTGAAATCCTTTAAATTCATCATTAGTTGTTTTGAGAATACCGATGGACTATCAGTAAAGCCTTGAGGCATCCTAGTCCACCTGTATGCCTCATTCTGTACTATAAATGACGTCAAATCCCTAGACTCTGGATGAAGAGGTATTGAAAAGAATGCATTAGACAAGTCAATAACAGTGTTATATGCATATATATTCTGAGTGTGCAGAAGTGTAGCAGGATTTGCACAAATCGGAAATTGATTTTTTGTAACCTCATTTAGCTCTCTTAAATCATGTACTATCCTTACATTGTTTTCTCCTTTCGGGACCGGAAACAATGGGGTATTGTACGGGGATACTGAAGGTTCAATAATACCACATTTCAATAATTTATCAATGTGTTCCAAGGTTTTGGATACTAATTTAGGTCGTATGGGGTAAGGGTCTTGCTTCGGCCCCTTTGCCCCTTCTATTAATTCTATCTTATGGGGTTTTGCATTTATGGCTAGTCCATATGGTGAATCACTTGTACTCCAAATATGTTGTGGTAATTCTTCCATAACCCTTACTTTATTTTCATTATTCAACTGTTGAACCATGGTGAGCAAACTTGGTATTTCTTTATTTCCAAAATCTAAACACAATCCTAATTGAGACAATAAGTCTCTACCACACAAATTTACTGGGCAATCAGGTGCCACTAAGAAGGGTACCACAGCCTCCCTTGAACCGTGCGGTTGGCATTCCAAGCGCACCAGAGTCGGTTCCGTTAGCCTTTTTCTTTGTTCTATCCCCGTAAATCCCACTGTTGTTCTATACTGATTTGAAAGCTTAACTCCCTGCGGTTTTGCACATAACACAGAGGTACTCGCCCCTGTATCTATCAAAAATCTCACAGGAGTTCCATATTTGCCAATTGTCAATGTAATAAAGGGTTCCCTTGTGTCTAATCTGAAAATCATTCCCTCTTCCTGACACTGGTCTGCTTCCAGTCAATAGCATTGGTCTGGAGTATTCTGCCAAGTTGGAAAAGCATTTACAGTACCCTGTCTCTGTACTGCCGCTCCTGGTCCCTGTGATTGCGTCGCTGGCTGCTGTATTGCAGTCTGCGGGGCACTCGCAGGTATCCCTACTACTTGTGGCATTAATTCTTGCTGCGTCTGCATTTGTACTTGGGGCATTCCTGCATTCTGATAACATTCTGAGGCATAGTGACCAAATTGCTGACATCCCCAACATTGTACATGTGCCCTTCTATTAGGTGATAGTCCTGATCCTTGCATCCCTCGACCTCTACCCCTGCCTCTAACCATGCCTCGTCCCCTTGGTTGGTACGGCCGGCTATATCCCGGTTGTACATAGTAAATGACCTGTGGAGGTGAGGCAGAGGGCATCACCATTGTTTCCTGTTTTTTATTTCTATCCTGTTCCTTACTTTCCAAATCTTTTAACTGCATAGTCATTAACTTAGAAGTTAATTTTGCCTGTTCTTTCTGAGGGGTTTCTATCATTTTCCAATGCACATTGCTAAAATGCATCAAAGTCTGTCTTATTTCTGGCCATGGTTTTGAAGACAGAGCAATAACAGCATCCAAATTTTTACGCATATTACCAGGCAAGGTAGACATAAAAAGATGCAAAAACACGGCAACATTATGAGCTACATCCGCATCCTGCCCTGTCTGTGCTTTATACAAGGTCAAACACTGCGTTAAGTGGGCTGCAAAATCAGTCTTTGGATCCCACTTACTACCGGTAATGGCTGAAAAATCAATTGGGGTTGGGTACATAATATGCAACGCTGCAGAAAGCTGCGCCTTAATTTGTCCCGCGTAGATATCCCCGTCGGCCGTATATGACGGCAGGCGCGGATATCCACATTGTACTGTCAATTGAGAAATATTAATGCCCGAGGCTGCACACAAAGCTTTAAAATCACCTATAGTCAATAGAGTGCCTGCTGTAACCTGTTCTATCCCTTCTAACCACATGCGGGCTCCTTTCACAACACTAGGAATTTTGGAAATCAACATTGTAACATCTACAGGAGTATATGGTTTATAATGCTGCATGCGGTTTCCTCCTGCATCTATTCGTGTCATGACTGGGAAGGCTGATTGATTACATGCCCCCTCCATCAGCCCTTCCTTTCCTTTTTCCAATTTAGATGAGGAATGTAAGGAATGGGCAGCGTCCTCAGCCTCCATTTTGGCCAGAATCTTAAACCAATTATCCCAGTATTCTAAGCCTTCCCTTACGAAGGAATCTTTTCCTAAACCTGAACCATGGCGCAGTACTGCTGAGGCAAGGACTTCAATATCCTGTAATGTTCCAGGACCTCCCTGGTGGCATGGCATTTCAATACGGCGCGAATCAAAAAAATGTTTTGTTGCCCCCCACCAGTCCTCACCATATTTAGTGCAGCCTGTGTCAGCCATTTCTTTCTTAACATTCTCTTTCCGGAAGATAACAGGAACAGATTTATCTGTTACTTTGTCAACCTTACCAGGGAATATGTCCTTTTCTGGAGAGCATACTCGAATTTTACCCTCAATTTGGAACTGCGTTGCCAAATCATATTGTTCTGCTGTAATTAGAGTTTTCAAATCAGGGTAAGTGCCTGATTCTGCACTAGATTTTCCTTTTTCTTTCTGTCTCACCCGTTTTTTTTCCTTTTTCTGTTCCCAAGTCCCCACATCACTGTCCTCATTATCCCCTTCCTTTTCACTTTCTGAATCACTGGGGGGGTCATCAAGAGCCGAATACCCAGCGCATGGCACAGGGCGCTTTGACTTTGATTCCTTCATTTTATCAGTCGCCCTTATGGGGCACAACGTGTCCCTGCTAGATTCATACAACGGGGGATTATTTCTTTCTGCCTCTTTTTGTATCCTATCTACATCAGCATGAAACAGATCTGCTGCTAAAGAAAATAAATTCCAAATTGTAAGATGCTTCTCTAAGCTTTTCTTCTGCCTAGTTTTATTTTTATTTTCTTGTAAATAGCTCAGGAGAGATAATAATTTTGGACGATCAAACGATCCATCCTGAGACCAGCTCAAAACAGAATCTTTTGCATCATATTTGATCCATTTCTCATGTATCTTTTCAATCTGTTTTTTTTCTAATGGGAATAATTCTATGACATGCTGCAAAGGGGAGCATTTTTTTGAACTATCTAAATCTAAATACATAGCATATACAGGGGGCTTTTCTTTCTTATCTGCTCCTTTCCCTTTCATTTTATTCTATTACAATTTCTCCTATAGAGCCACAACCTACAAAAATATACTAATGCACTTAAACAAAGAAAATATACAAAAAGAAAACTACAAAGCTAAACAAATATATCGGTAATAAGGCCACAGTGTAAGCTTACTCACGCGTCTTCTTATTTCTCTTTTTAGCAAGCCCAGGAGTTATCACCTGTATGTCCACGTCAGTAGTTTGATCAATCCCACATCAATGGAGCACAGAAATCATCAGGTTTAAACAACGCTTGCTTTGCTTTCAATCCTGTAAAAAACTTCATTAACAACAACTTAATTTGTCCTTCGTCTCGCCTTCTCTTTTCCGTGTGCGGACCTACTCCTGGCTGGCTCGCCACTTTTGTATAAAAGGATGCCGCCACTTTTGTAGAGAACGCCAGACGAATTTCATATTTAATATAAACAGTTTATTTACAATTGTTCTGAATAGCTCAATGGGCTATTGCAGGAAGCATTTCTTGATAAGCAATATACAAGCCAGAATGAATGATCAAAACAAAGCAATGTAAAGCAAAGAAATCAGGATGCTATATACAGACAAAGAAATCAGAGACAGACAAAGAAAAATTCAAAATGCTTACTTATTTCTTTGTTCCACTCTCCTTATAATCTTCTCCTGATATCACGTGCTTGCAGGCTGTACCATACCATAAATCCTACAGCAGAACATATGCTGCATCTGGTTCCCATTATCCCACAGACTTTCTCTTACAGACACTCAGGCGCCTTGCCTTTGCCCGTTCTGCAGCACTCTCTCTCAAGACATGGGGGGGAGGTTGCATTAATCAATCACTGTCAGCACTTTCCTGCTGCTGTGAACTTTTTTCAACTCTTTTCACGTTATATTTCTTACAGTATATCAAAGAAAATTAAACCATTTCAATAGTGACCACAAGAGGGTACCCACATTCTATCTTAAAATCTGTTATCTGCAGAGCCCCTAATCTATTCAGTTTATTGGAAATTCAAGATGGATGCAACTTTAAGTACATTCTACCTCAAGGTCATTAGAGGTTCATTTTCTTAAATTATTTATTTCTCAAATTTAGAGTTCACACTGATAATGATTTTTCCGAATGAATTTTTTTTTTCTGGTGTTGCCTAACACACAAGTGCAGGACCAGCAGTATAGTGTTAAAGCTAACAAGACAACGCCAAGGGGAGGCGGGAGGGATATGAGAATATAGACCTGCTGACCTTGGAGAACACCTTCTACAGGTAACATCATTCTTCAAGGACAAGCAGGCATAATATTCTCACTTGGATGCACTAGCTACCAATGTTACAAGAAAAAAGGCATGCAGATGCTGTGAGGAGCCAGAATGCGTTCTCTCCTCACTGTGGATGAGAGACTAATGCTTCCATACTCGCATAGCAGGCAGGCAGGAAGGCACTTGTGCATACATGGTGGGGAGTGCTGCCACAAGCTCTTAAAAGAGATAGTACGCTCAATAGTGTTCTGTACCGGGTGCCGTAGGTGACATCACGCACATGTGAGAATCAATTGATCTACTTGTCCTCAGAGAAATATTTTAATTTTAAAATTCTATAATAGCTTTTGCCATTTTGATGGTGCCCTGGCACCACATTTGTCTAACCTTGCAAGGGTTCAGGGTTTGGTGCATTTTATAAAAATTTTCTTCAAAAAGCACCTAAAGTACACTTACTAGGCAGGAGTGATAGGGCCGATTGTATTGCTAACATTAACTAAACAGCAAAGAGGGGAGGGCAGAGAAAAATCAGATGCAGAACAGCTCAGGCTCTGCGACATTTCTGAGAAGCATGGTAGTACAATGCAGGAGTGCAAAGGACTAAGGTACCAAATTTTGTGATAGAATATAGCACACAATCTAACCTTGACTGAGGCCCCGATGCACAAAGGTGCCCCACAGGCAACTGTAAAATACAGCTGCCTCGCAAAAATTTAGCGAATCACTAACCCCCAGTGATGCACAAAGGGGATCAGATGCAAATGAGTTACACGGCTCCCCCTTTGTGCATCCTCGCTGTCAAGTCCATCTGACAGCTCTGATGCACTGGACAACACGTCACCCTGGTGGTCCAGTGGACCCTGACCTCCAAAATCTTTTTTTCAAAGTTTCCCCAGTGGTCCAGTGGACCAAACCCCTCCCACACCTGACCCACACCCCTGCCCCTCCCTGTACCTTACAACAAGGTGGAGGCAGGAAGGCAGGAGCAACAGCTCCACCCTCCTGCCTCGGGCCTACCCAGAACAAAACAGAGCACCGATGCACTGGGCAGGGCTAAACACCATATAAGGAGTTTTATTTCCCTTGTATAGTGTTTAGTCCTGCCCAGTGCATCCCAGAATGCACTGGGCAGGGCCTGGGCGCTGCCATTTTGTTCTGGGCAAGCCCGAGGCAGGAGCCATTGCTCCTGTCCTCCACCTTGTTGTAAGGTACGGGGGGGGGGGGGGGGGGGTGTCCACTGGACCACCAGGGAAAATTTTTAAAAAAGGTTCCAGGGTCACGTTGGGGGGGGGGGGGGAACGCTAGGAGGTGAGAGGTAGGAAGCGCAAGCAGGCAGCTTTTATAGCTTCCTGCTTGTGCTCCTCTCCTCTCCGACACCTCCAGAGCAGCTGTAAAATTTCCTTGTTAAATTAGGGTTGCTCTGGAGCTGTGCATCCTGTGGAATACACATCTGATTACTAATGAGCTCATTGTAATATATTTGCATGGAGTTTTCAGTGGCTGTTAACGGCACACGTTAGAGCCACAGAAAACCCCTTTATGCATTCCTAGCTACCTAAACGTTTGCTTTAGACTGGCAAGGGTTTCCATCTATTCTTGCACTGAATGCTACTCTCAGATCCCAAAGTACAATTGCTGGTGAGTGTTATAGAAGGCCCGTGTTGTCAATGCAGCATAAATTAAAGTGAAACCTATTTGTTTCAGTCTATTTCCAGAGAGCAGGACTGTAGCTATAGTGAAAAAGGGAGAGCACAAGCACTATGACTGTATGATGCAAAAAAATCTCTCTGCAGAACAAAATACACACACACGCACCAAGTTCATATCAAGACAGGGTTAAGATAAGGTTTTTAATAGAAAAAAAAATAACACCAAAAAGAAAATCACCACAAATACATTTTAAAAAGGCCTCTCTCATCATCTTGATTGCTCTGGTTTGTGCTATAATCTGTCCATTAACACTGCCGTGAGATGGCACTGGCAACCTCCTGCTTCAAAGGTGCAGTGACTGCTCCTAGTGGCATTTCAAACATTAAAAAGCAAAACACTGATTCCACCAGCTAGATCCCAGGTTACATGATACAGAATTAAGCATTCAGCCCTACTCCATCACAGGTCTAGTGTTACAATTCCTAGCTAAAACACCCTCAAGTTAAAAAACATATCACTTATTCCCACATTCAGGATTACCACTTTGAGCTGCACAAGGATGGAAAGAACAGCCTAGTGTATCCAAAACACTGTTTTAGTCCCCCATCCTCTTCCCACTGCATGTGAAACATGCACGCAAGTCAACCAAAAGGTACAATGCAAACTACAGAAGTCCAGTCCATCTCTGAAGAACAGAATGCTGGGATGGAGGATAAACTACAGTTAATCCAGCTCCTGAGGGGTTTAACATACACCACAGGAAGGGGTACACTTCTTTTTTATATTAATTATGCCTTCTAGAAGACCTTCATTTCACTCTGACAGAGCCTGCAACAGATGTCCGGTTCCGTAAACTGTATCTGGATTGCTGTGGGTGTAAGGGGAAAGATTCAGAACAGGTATGTGGAGCAGGGGCCATAGCAGATATGGATTTACCAGAGAACTCTGGGAACTCACATAAGTTGCCTCACTCTCCTATCTCTCATTGCTGTCATCCTGCTTCCGCCATAACCTACATCACAGGTACCTCCATACCCCCTTAAACAGATATATGCTAGCCAATACCATTCAGTGCCATGCAACACATCATCTTTGGGATACAAGTTGTTGCTCTAGGTATTTTCCCTGTCCCCTCCTGCTGCTCTAGCATACCTACTCTTCCACTCTTTTATTAATAAAATTAACTCACAGATTCCAGGGACACTGGGACACTGTACACAGCCAGCTCTGCCTTATGTCTGCCCTTGCGGCGTGATGGAGACTCTTGAGCTCGGTACACAGCTGATTCTGCCCTGTAGGATGATGGAGACTCTGGGATGCTGCACACAGCTGGTTCTGTGCTGTGGCTACTCCTCCAATGTGATGGAGAGTTGCTCCTTTTCTTTGGGGTTATGGAAGACTTGGCTGCAGAGAAAATAAAAATGTTTACTATTCTGCAGATGTCAAAGAGGTAGCAGGACTAGGTGCAGACCCCAACTTCTTTAAAAGTTATCAAGAATCACCTGATACATTCAACTTGTTCTTTACCCCGGATTCTATAAAATTGGGCACACAAATGTTCGACTAGCATGCATTTTGGGTACGCATTATATAGAATAATGCCAGTTGCTTGCCTAACTTAAGTATCAATAGCAGCCCTTAAGTGGTGTTAATTGGTGCTAATTGGCACAAATTTGTAGTTTTTGTATATCTTACCACCCTCTTGGCCCTAAAAGGGGGGGGGGGGGGGGGGGACTGAACAACTTAAGAGACTGAAAGAAAGCCCTTCTGGCAAAGGAAAACACTCCAGAGATTAGTTTTTCTCTTTTATTATAATGCTAAAATTTATTAGAGTAAATAAATGGTTGCAATAAAATATTGTTTTATCCCAATATTACAGAAAATTGACTTCTTATTTATATCAGTCTAAATTTCAGTATAAGAAAAATAAAATCTCTGGTGTTTCTGTGTATTTCCCTGGAAGCTTAACAAAAATCTGACTGCCACAAAATGTACTTGTCAGATTACTGAAGCTTAATTTTGTCCAATCACTTAATGCCTTATATTTTCTCTCTTATCTGGAATTCTTCAACTCTGACCTCTAAGGTCACCTTCACATAATTCTGCTTCTTTGATATTTTTCCCAATTATCCATCATTTGTCCTTTGCAATCTCCCTCCCTTGAATACTTATCACTCAAACTTGTCCTTCACTGAAAATGTCTCTGTATTAATTCAGTCTGTCTGAAACAAACAGAGGTTTTAAAGTTTATGGCCTATTATTTTAGGCCAAGCAAACCTGTCTGTTAACTTGGCCCTGAGAAAGCCAAATAGACACAGGCTAAAGCTATAGATCATAGATAAAGTAATAAGATAAATATACAAAGCAGGCTGATCTGCAAAACCAAACAGCTCTATACTAAACAAGTTACACTGCAAAGGTATGCAGAGTCGACCATGTTGCTGCCTTGCAAATATCTGTATAGACAGTAAGGTAGTCTCCGCCCAGGATGTTGCCGTACACCTCACAGAATGGATCACCATTGAGCCCAGTTTTTTTCAACAGCTGAAGACCTTGGGCACTTTGGCATTCTTTTGTTTTTCTTTTAACTATGGATTTTTATTAGAATTAACAAACAAATACAGTCATCACATCTCCAACATGAACAGATTGCAGAATGTCTCCTCCCCTGCCCCCTATCCCCCCCCCCCCCCCCAAGAAAACCACAACAAATTCCCACCAAGAGGCACAGTGAGTTCTTTGGCACACACTCAACTCCACCACTTCTCCCCCTCATCCCTCCCAAGCAGTCCATTGCTTTAATTCCATCCAGTCTCTCCAATATTGTTCACAGTAATCTTTCCATTGGAAAATCAGTCGCTCCATCTTGAGCAGCAGGGAAACTCGGCTTTGCTACTCCTGGAGAGCTGGACTCAATGGTTACAATACACACTTCACTGCTGTATTGTAAAGCCCCAACAAAAACTTGAGGAGACTCAGCAAAACCTACCCCCACCCCCTTCTGTATCATCTGGATCATCCCCTCCCAGAAAGAAATCAGAGAAGCACATGACCACCAAATATGTAGAAAGAATCCCACCTCTCAGAGAATATGACCCTCAGTTGAACAGGAGTATAGTACCATTGAGTGAAGACCTCATAGACATTCTCCAAAACCAAGACACAGGGGGATGCTTTACAGACTTCCAAGAAAATAGATTCCCATTGCTACTCTGCAAAGGAGAACCCTAAATCCTGTTCCCATGCCAGTATAAAAGACTACTAGACAAAATCAGTGCCCCGAAAATATTTATGTAACTTCTCCCATCTCTAAAGATTTATTAAATAAATCCTTAAGAGGTTGCGATAGGACTTCTCTGAGCTCTCTGAGTATCCTGGGATGTATCCCATCAGATTCTCAAGCTGTTTACAAATGCTTTCTTCCGTGAATGACACAATATCCACTCCATTCCCAGATACTCCCTTGGCAGCTGACTGAGGTCCTTCTCCATGATTTTCTTTCATGAACATCGAAGAGAAGTATTTGTTTAGCACGTTCACTTTATCCTCATCACTCTCCACATAGCCATTCTGAGCATCTTTCAGTCTACCAATTCCATTCCTATCTTTTCTCCTTTCCCCAATATATCTGAAAAAGGTCTCGTTACCTCTTGTGACAGGGTCTACAGGACATTGTACCTCACCCTTAAGGAGAATCCCTCTATAAATAACCTGGTCCACCTTAAAAAGTGTGGCTCCCACCCCAGGAGGAAGCAAGTCAGGCAGGGAGATGAGAGTGGGGAATTTAAAAGGCAGAGGCAGGCAAAAGTTAGGAAAGCCCAGGGGAGAAAGAGAAGCTCCAGTGCATGCCAAGACTGAAGACGTCTGAAAGCTATCGTTGAGGTAAGCCCTGGTTATTGAATGTTTAAAACTTTGCAAGTCGATGGAAGTCTGGCCAGAGCCAGACCTAATAATTCAAAGACAACTGCTAGGCTGTGTTTGGGGCGTAGCATGCCCGCAGCTGCGGACTGTGAGTGAACTCACCACCGGAGGCAGCTTATGGCTGTCTCACTGAAACCACCAGGGTTTTCCTTTCTTTGTCTCGGGCTCTGTGAGGAAACAGGCCCGAGAATACATGAACGTAATTATCCATAAGTGCCTTTTTTGAACTGCAGAGGTTTACCCTCGCTACAACTCAGTCCTGTGAAGGAACAGGCCCGAGAACTTTTTGTTTGGAAAATAAATACTTTACTTTGTAACTGTACCTTTTGTCCGGCTCTGTTATTCCCCTGGCCATGCCCAGCCCTCGCTCGGAGTCTCTCACTTCTCTTAGCATCTTTAGCCATTTTTTCTTCCATCTGCGCTTTCGTTAGCCGTATTTCCCTCTTCGCTTCTTTGAGTTTAATCCGATAATCTTTTCTGTGATCCTCTTGTTGCGTTCTTCTGTATTTCTTGAATGAAGCCTCTTTTGCCCTTATTTTTCCAGCTACTTGCTTGGAGAACCATATAGGCTTCCTGTTTCTCTTGTTTCTGTTTACTTTCCTTGCATAAAGATCAGTTACCAAATTAATAGCAGCTTTCAGCTTGGACCACTGCACTTCCACTTCACCTATGCCATCAGTTCCTTCTTCAGGAATTCCCTCATTTTACCAAAATCAGTACGTCTGAAATCCAGTACTTTTCAGTTTTGTACATCTTCACTCTGCTTTTGCTTATATTGTGTGATGATCATTATTACATAGGTGGGCACCCACACAGACACTGGAAACACTTCTTCTATTTGTGAGCAGTAGATCCAGCGTCAAGCCATCCCTCGTGGGTTCTGTCACCATTTATCTGAGCAAGGTGCTTTGACAGGCATCCACGATCTCTCTACTTCTTTCCGATTCTGCCGATGGGACATTCCAATCCACATCAGGCAAGTTGAAATCTCCTAACAATAATGCCTTCCCTTTCCTACCAAGCTTTTGAATATCTTCTATCAGATCCTCGTCCAGCTTCTCCATTTGTTCCAGAGGTCTTGAAGAAATATACTGTCACTTGCTTGAAATACAGGTCAATGGCTCAGGGCCCAGGCTAAGAGCTAGGCCTCTTAAAAAGCAGAATCATCCCCTCCGAAGGGACACCACCCTGTAAGTGGTGGAGGGGCTTCCGTGTTTCAATGACTCAGAGGGCTATGCTGAAGGGTTACCCATATCAGACAGGCCTCTGAGGAAAAACCAGACAGACAAAGTGTCCCCGAAACTGGAGGATCCAAGATGGCGTCGAGGGAGGATGTACGTTAGTTGAGTTCCCGTTTTACACCAGAATACCTGAAGAAGTAGGTGCGCTCCCCAGAGAATGGGGAAGAAGAAAGGCAAAGCCGTGGTGTTGCCCTCCTCGAACACGGCTGGGGTTCCCACCACTTCTCCGTCTACTTTGGAGAGATTCGGGGTCATAACGTCGGGGATATCGGTTCCTGCTTCGGGAACAGCAAGGCTTTATTGCCGAATCTCAGTGGAGAGGGAGTGACTGAGTCCCCCTGTTGGCATGACCTCTCCAAGACCCGGAAACAGTAACGCTTCGCTATGGAGGTCGACAGTGGAAACGCCTGAAGTGGGTTAGGATTTTCACCTGATCCGAGGTGGTCCTGGCGCAGCACTGACTCCAGATAATAAACCAACTGGGGGATTGGAGAGTGAGCTCTTCCCCCCAAAGATATCTGGAGCAGTTTCTGTAGAGAAATTGGACCTGGTGAAGCCAAACAATGTCACAATGGACGCACTATGGGAAGTGCTGCAGAGTGTGAATAACTCTTCTTCAGATGTCAAAAATTTTTTTAGGAATAAATATGTGATTATATCAATACTTATCTAACAAAGTGGAAGTCCAAGATAAAAAAAAATAAAGACTTTGATTTCGGAAATGGTTTCTCTACGAAAATCAGTTAATCTGGTAATGAAGGACAATTATGTTTCTTGTAAAAAATTGGAACTTCTGGAGAACCAATTAAGGAAAAATAACTTGAGAAAGATAAATTTTCCTAAAATACCCTGTATATAGAGTTATATTATTAGTGACTTTTGCTTTGATTTAGATAGGAACAATGTTTTGAAATTGTATTTCCGACATATGGCTGATAGTTTTTTTTTTGGTTCAAAGATAAATATATTTCCTGACATATCAAGGGAATTGCAGACTAGGAGGTGTGAACTCTTGGCTTTTAAGCCAAGAATCGTTGCCCTGGGTGGGACCTTCCTAGAGCGATTCCCTTGTAAGTGTTTTATTTCCTGATTACTTATTTGTTGAACCCAGGAAATTACAAGAGTTTGTGGAGTTAAAAGAACAGATGAAGAACCCTCTGCAGCAACTTCCTTTAAGTTACCACTGTACCGGCTGCAATTACCAATTAACCTTCCTCCCTCCGAAAATATGAATTGTAAGATTAACCATTCAGTGTTTTTCTTATTTTCTTTGAGATTGTTTTCCTGATCTTGGATCCCCCAATTGTGGACTAACAAAGATGATATTTTTCCTTAATGTTTGTTTTAATTGATATTTTCTCTTTTCTTTCCCATTTATGTATTGGACATAAATGTAATATAAAATGAATAAATAAAATAATTAAAAAAAAAAAGCAGAATCATCTCTGATACAAACTATATTTCACTGCAGCTCAAGCTGAAATGAGTTCCCAGAGAGCTAGGCCTGTAAGAATTAGAGATCACCTTTGACACTGTTACATTTTACTGTAGCAAATGCTGAAGTAAGTGCTCAGAGAGCTGACAGAGGGTGGAGGGAATCTACTCTGTAGATAATAAGGAGACTGGCACCAGGGCCGTGCCTAGGGTCTCTGGCGCCCCCCTGCAGACTATCAGTTGGCGCCCCCCCCCCCCCGTGAAAATGATCACGCCCCCCCCCATGAAAATGATCGCTCACCACTTGCCACACTGAAAGGAATTGTCAGCAATATTCTTAGAAACAAATTGCTATACATTGCAAAATAAGATAGCAGATGTAAATTCTCAAAGTGGACATATTCCAAACGCTAAAATGAAAATAAAATAATTTTTTTCTACCTTTGTTGTCTGGTGACTTTCTTTTTTCAATCATGCTGGTCCAGTATCTGATTCTGCTGCTATATGTCCTCTTAACTCCATTTCCAGGGCTTCCTTTCCATTTATTTCTTTACTTTTCTCCTTTCTTCTTCATTTCTTGCTCTATATCCATTTCCAGCAATTTCTCCTCTCTCCCTGGGTCCTGCCCTCCCATCCATGTCCATTCTTGTCCCTCTCTGCCCTTCCCTCCTCCATCCATACCCAGCAATCCTCCTCTCTCCCCTCCCCTCCATTTCCAGCAATTTGTCCTCTCCCTGGGCCCCCATGTCCATCCTTGTCCCTCTCTGCCCTTCCCTCCTCCATCCATAGCCAGCAATCCTTGCCTCCTCTATCCCCTCCCCTCCATTTCCAGCAATTTGTCCTCTCCCTGGGCCCCCATGTCCATCCTTGTCCCTCTCTGCCCTTCCCTCCTCCATCCATAGCCAGCAATCCTCTCTCCCCTCCCCTTCCCTTCCAGCAATTTGTCCTCTCCCTGGGCCCTGCCCTCCCATCCATGCCTCTCTGCCCTTCCCTCCGCACCCTGGGGCCTTTAAATCTTTTACTTCCGGTCGCAGCAGCGTCAGTGAAAGCGGAGCGCTGCCGACGTCTCCCTTCCCTTTGCGCTCTTGGTTCCCTCAGTGTCCGCCTTCTTCTGACGTCAGAAGAAGGCGGGACACTGAGGGAACCAACGAGTGCAAGGGAAGGGAGACGTCGGCAGCAGTGGCGTAGCTAGGGTAGTTGACACCCGGGGCCGGTCATTGTTTAACACCCCCCCCCCCCCAATCCAGTACTAGGCATACCGAGAATACAAAACACTCACGACCTATAGAGCAATTTTACCATACCATAAGCAGTCATTTCTACGAGTTACACAAGGAAAAGGAAAGCATCTTAAACACTACAGTGAGCACTAGAACATCAATTCACCTATTGTAAAACGAAACCAGACAGAATAGTACAGATCGTAGATCCTGCACAGTCAATGCCAACTGAAAGCCATGTCTTTTTCAAACACAGATACACCCTAATCCACTATAGGATAAGTAATCATAAACTTTCTATTTAGACAAAAATTAAACTGAACCCCCGATGCCAGACTCTGCATACAATGCAACACCACAGAAACAGAAAATGTCCCCTAGTACTGTGCAAAATATAAAGACAGCAGATGTAAATTTGAAAAAACTAACAAATACCAATCACCACTTTACAAATTAACAAATAGAAATAAAACAAATACAGAAAATAAAATAATACCATTTTATTGGACTAATACATTTAGCTTCCAGAGGCCAAAATCTCCTTCCTCAGGTCAATACAGTATAGTGCTGTTACAGTATCCTATCCTGATCTGAGGAAGGGGGTTTTGTTCTCTGAAAGTTAAGTCAAAATGTATTAAAATTAGTACAATAAAAAGATTACCTTATTTACATGTTCTATTTATAAACATTTATTAACACAGCTAAAATACTATATCCTAAAGCAAAATAATAAAAATATATATTTACAGTTTGTTGTCTTTGGTTTCTGCTTTCCTTATCTTCTTTTCACCGTCTTCCTTCCATCCAGCATCTGTCTTCGCTCTCTCTCTGCTCTCAAGTGTCTGCCCTCTCTAATGTCCCTTCCATCCACATCTGCCCTCTATTTCTGCACCTTCCATCCACCATCTGCCCCAGTCTGCCATCTCTCTCTCCCCCTTCCATCCACCATCTGCCCTCTCTCTCTCCTTTCCCTCTAGCATTTGCCCTCTATCTCTGCCCCCTTCCATCCACTGTCTGCTCTTTCACTCCCTTCTATCCACTGTCTGCCCTTTCTCTCTGCTCCTTCGATTCACCATTTGCCCTCTCTCTTTCCCCCTCCCATCCATTCAGGGTCTGCCCTCCCTCTCACTCCCCATTCCATCCAGGATCTATCCCCCCTCTCTCACTGCCCCCTCTTTTCGGCTCCCAGTTCCCACCTGCGGCTGCCCCTAGTTCCAGATCCATTGATTCTCCCATCCACCCCTGCCCCAGGCATGACCCCATTCTCCCTCCTGCTCACTTTTCAGACCCCAGTTCCAGCTCCATGCCCCTTCTCCCATCTGTCTCCCACCCAGTCCCTTCTGCCCATCCGAGTCCCCCTCACCCCATCTGTCTCCCACCCAGTCCCTTCTGCTATCCAAGTGCCCCCACCCTCACCCCATCATCTGTCTCCCACCCAGTCCCTTCTGCCCATCCGAGTCCCCCTCACCCCATCTGTCTCCCACCCAGTCCCTTCTGCTATCCAAGTGCCCCCCACCCTCACCCCATCTGTCTCCCACCCAGTCCCTTCTGCCCATCCGAGTCCCCCTCACCCCATCTGTCTCCCACCCAGTCCCTTCTGCTATCCAAGTGCCCCCCACCCTCACCCCATCTGTCTCCCACCCAGTCCCTTCTGCCCATCCGAGTCCCCCTCACCCCATCTGTCTCCCACCCAGTCCCTTCTGCTATCCAAGTGCCCCCCACCCTCACCCCATCTGTCTCCCACCCAGTCCCTTCTGCCCATCCGAGTCCCCCTCACCCCATCTGTCTCCCACCCAGTCCCTTCTGCTATCCGAGTCCTCCCCCACCTTCACGGTCACCCCATCTGTCCCCCACCCTCACCCTGCCTCGTCTTCTCCCTTCCTGCCACCCGTCTTTAAAAAGAAATTGCCGACGCGATAGCGAGCGCAGCACCTCGTGTGGAAGTAAAAGAAGCGAATCCGATCATCTCATTGGGCCTTCCTTCACTGACCCGCCCTAGAGGAAATAGGAAGTTGCGTCAGAGGAGGGCGGGACAGTGAGGGAAGGCCCAATGAGATGATCGGATCCGCTTCCTTTACTTCCACACGAGGTGCTGCGCTCGCTATCGCGTCGGCAAATAAATTTAAAGGGCTGGTGCGGGGGGTGCCAGGATGAAGAGCAGCGGGAGCGGCGGCACCCCCCTTTCTGGTGACACCCGGGGCGACCAAAAGATTTAAAGGCCTCGGCGGGGCGAGGGTAAGCACCGCGGCGGCGCCCTCCAGAGGTGGGCGCCCCCCTGCGGCGCTTACCTCGCTTACCGCATCGGCACGGCCCTGACTGGCACCTACAAGACGTCATGAACAAGATTGCTGTGGTTATGTAGAGATAGTACTGGGTCAGCTGCACCCTGGGTGAGAACATCCAAAGGAGGGGGCTAAGGGAAGGTTTGGGGATAATGTGGAGTCATCTCACAAGATGCGCTCTGAGCATATCTTGTTTATACTTAGAGCTTGATAACATGTGAAGTCATTTTGATCAACTGATAAGGGCCAAGAGCCCTGGTGCCAAAGCTAGGGTCCATTGAAATGAATAGGGCCAAAATAGTATATAAGGAGCAGTCTGAGGGGTATTAGAACAGAAGACTTCAGAAGGCTCTAGACGGCAGAAGAGGGATCAGATTGCACCTGCTGTGTGATCCAGAGATGGATGCCTGATTTGCCTGTACTGCTATTGGTGAGATTGTAATAAACTATCTTCTTATATCCCAGCGAGTCCTTCTGATTATGCAGTTTGTTAATTCCTAGACTGTGTAAAGAGCAGTCTGGGGAGGATGAGGTCAGAGTAATTGGTGGGAACACGCAGATTAATTACAGTCTGTAGCTAACACCCATGTGAATACAGGTTCCATCTTTTCTCTTTCCAGAACAATCCATATAGCTTCTTCCTTTTCCCAGGTTCCCTGCATTTCAGCCGCTCCGATATTGTTTCTCACATACAGTGTCACTCCTCCATCTCTTCGACCCTCCCTATCCTTCCTAAAAAGATTATAGCCTGGTATGGTCACATTCCATTCATGGGAATCATTGAACCACGTCTCTGTAATAGCAACAATATCATTTTGCTCATTGCTTTCCATGTGCTAAGTGAGTTTTGATGGCTATCTATATTTATATGATCTTTCCCTCTGCCATCATGTTTTTTCTAGAGGTGACTTTCTGAATTCCCTTGTTTCCTTTTGTCACCCCCACCCCTCTGTCTGAATTTGTCCTCAAGGATCTTTTTTCCAGTCACAGAAAGATGTAGCCCATCATTACAGTACAGCCTGTTATTTTTCCATGCATTACCACATCCTACTTTGTATCTAAAACCTTACAACAAGATTCGAGCCACTTATTGAATTCCACTGTTTTACGTAGTCTTTCCTCTCCCTTCCCACATGTAGGAATTATGTCAGAAAAAGATGCAGTCTGAACCAAAGACTTTAGTCCCTCCCCTTGCTTCTGTGCTCTAAACTTGTTATTGTTGGCTAGATCATTTGTCCCCAAGTGGATTAAAACATCAGTATTTGAATCCTTGCTTTCTTCTCAGATCACATTCAGTATTTGGTTGGTACTTCTGGTAGCTGACGATCCTGGAAGGCATTTCACTAGGTTGGGAAAATGGAGTCTCCTAGATGTAATAATTTTCTGCTTTGCACCGAATTGACATTGTTTTAGGGATGTTTCCTGGACTGTGCTATATTCCTTGCCTCTAGTTCTTTTCTCATCATCATAATGCTACAATGCAGCAAAGGAATTATACAGGGACAAAAGTTGGGAGGGTGAATGCTTCTGTGTCACAGGTCTTAATCTTCCTGAGCCTACCATGACCCATCCAGGGGCGTAGCTATGGGTGGGCCTAGGCCCACCCAATTTCAGCCCAGGCCCGCCCACTCAAGCACAATGCAGCAGCAGCCTTCTAGCATATGGCAGACAGACTGACAGAGACGGCACCCAACCGCTCGCACTCTGACTCAGCTGATTCCTGAATCCTTCCAGCCCGATTTCGGCTCAGGCCCGCCCCACCACGCCACCCAAGCAAGCACACATACTCACTCTGACAGACTGCAGCAGCGGAGGCTGGAGCTGAGCAGCCTAGCGTAAGCACTACCCCACGTCGCGGGCACCCACTCGGCTCAGGACAGGGAGGGCCGGCTCAGCTGATGATCTCTCTGGCGCATCGTGTTCTCTTCTTCCCATCCATCCTACGCGGACGTGGATGTGCGCAGCGGCAGGCGTGCTCATCATCAGCCTCGCTCTCGCTCCGTCCATCGTCGGCTCGCTCGGCCTCGTGGCATCTGAGTGCAGTGCTGTGCTGCAAGTGCACGAAGGGGGTTGACAGTGCATCCCTCTTTTAAAGAGCTCTTTCAGGATTCTTGGACCCCAGAGCTGAAGACAAGATTGGAAAAATTCCTGTCTGTGATGTTGAAAGCAAGCAGTACCCCTCGGCTCTTCACGTTATATAAGGACAGTAGACAGAGCAGCAAAGGTACCGCACTGCAAATGCTTTGTAATGTTACTCTTCCAAGAGACACTTTGATGCGTGCATGGCTGAATGAGAGGGTGCTCTTTCCCTAATAAGGTTAATGCAGTTGGTGTGCCCTCTCCTTGGGTAGAGTTGCCAAAGAAAAACCTGACACCTGCCCTGCCCATGCTCCTCCCTTGTCCCACTCTCATGCCACGCCCCAGTTCAGTATTTTGCCTTCATATTTTTTGATTTCTAGTTCCTTGTGTCGTGTCATGTGTTTTTCATGTGTGATCAAGGTGCAGTATTCTGCTAGAGTGTAGTATTTGCAGCCCTTTTTGTTTTGCTTTTTTTTCACGAGGTAGTGTATTGGTGTTTTAGAGCCTAGAGTAATTAGTTCTGCCTTTTCAAGCATAAGGTTGTAGCTCATCATGTCCTTGGAAATAGTGCTGTTATGGTTTAGTAAGGATATGAGTGTGTTTTTGCACAAGTTTGTGTACAGCATTTTGCAGTGGAGAGATTGTGGGATAATGTAATTATATTTAAAAATATCAATGTTTCCAATAAGTATGTATGTGGTTATACTGATGCAGGGCAGCTGTTGGGCAGACTACTTAGAAATCCATCATCAAGTGAATTCTAAGGCATGATTTTGTAGGATCCCAAGAGACACTACTCATACTTTTATAGACAGTGCATGCCCACCCATATTAGCTCTGGGCCCACCCATAATCTCAGGTCTGGCTACGCCACTGGACCCATCTATTCTTCTGTTGCTTTATTTTCTGTGGCAGTGCTGCTGGTAAATTGGCTGGGAATTGGGTAATCCTGCATGCTTCCTTAATTGTAGCCAATTCCTTCTTGAGGGTGTTGATCTCATCTTTCATAGTAGATATTTGAAGACAGATCGTGCAAGCTCTAAGGTTCCAGATGGTTTGTTTTAGGATTAAAACACAACATGTATTGCATTGAATGAAGGGCATGTTGATGCGATTCACTAGTAAGGTGAACTGTGTTAAGGGATACAAATGAGTACAACTGAACAATTACGATGTATTGAAGAGACTTGTTCCTTGATATTCCTATATAGGGGTGGGTGGGACTATAGAGTCAGAACTTCTGCAAGTGAAAAAGAAAGGAAGGGAGGTTTGTTTGTTTGTTTTTAAATAGGATAGATGGAGGTAAAGTCAGCAGATTATCAAGAAAATATTAAGAGCACACAGGTAACATCAGATTAGAATCTATGAATCAAACCAAATGTGAAAATTCAGTTTAGCTTGCTAGCAGCACTCCAAAGCAAAAAGTATTCACATTTTGCTCCATTCATTGCATTTCTAAATGTAAGTCAACACTTAGTGTGCACTACCTTCATATATAGGTGTTTGCACATTGGGTTGTGAGTTTTAATAATTCTATCTTTGGTTCTTTTTTAGGGGAAGATGCACTAAACTTACCGGGCCAGCAACATGACTGGTTCCAGCCGGTAAAGCAAGCAAATTATTCAATGGGGAAATGATCAAAGGGGCTCTGCAGACTTTTTAACATCTGTGGCAGCAGTCAACGGTAATAGCATGCTAACTTATTTAAATGGGCTTATCTGTATTCAAATGTGCATTCCAAGGGATGTACAGCTGTTTCAGAGTGGCGCAGTTAAATGAACGCCTACCTTTAGCGATAGAAAATTTACAGGAGGTCTGCAGCAGCTGTAATTCTCTGGAGCAGACTGTGCAGTCACTGCAGATCTGCGCTATGGTGGGTTCTGGTGTTGCTACATGCTTGCAAACTTGCCAGGACATTATTGTGGGATGTCAGAGCTGGCCTCTGCTGGGGCTGCGACACTTCAAGTTTCCATCTGCAACTATCCTGGCTTCTTTAAACCCTCTTCCATTGTCGTAACAGTTCTTGACTAGAATCATAGAAAGCAGCCCTCTGGGGTCATCGTGATCAGGAGACAGATCCCATGAACAAAGTTGGCGAAAGGAAGTCAGAGCTCCAAGGTGCGGGGGGAACGTGGAACATTCAAAAGGTTAAATTATGTATCATACCTGATAATTTTCTTTCCATTAATCATAGCTGATCAATCCATAAACTGGTGGGTTGTGTCCATCTACCAGCAGGTGGAGATAGAGAGCAATCCTTTTGCCTCCCTATATGTGGTCATGTGCTGCCGGAAACTCCTCAGTATGTCGATATCCAAGCTCCATCCGCAGGACTCAGCACTTAGAGAATTACACCCACAAAGGGACACTCTGCCCAGCTCACCACCGCCGAAACGGGGGAGGGGAATTAACCCAGCTCATCCCCACACAAGTGGGGGAGGGGAATCCGTCCAGCTCATCCCCGCGGAGCGGGGGAGGGACACCACACCCGCCGATGCGGGGGGATCTGGCTTATCCTGCAACCGCAACCGCGGGAGGAGCTGACTGACCCTAACACCGCCGAAGCGGGAGGGGTACAAAGCTGCCCTACTGCCGCACGAAGCGGGAGGGAGCGCCGGCAGAATTTAAGTCTCAATCCAGCCCCGTAAAACAGAGGGGAGAGGAATGCAGCAGCTCACTGTAACACAAACTCATCTCAACTCTTGAAGAATCCAATTGAAAAAACTTGAACACGAAGTCCTCCTGAACAGGAACTGAAGACTAAACTTGAATCTGAAATGCAACCAGAATATAAACAGTACAGATATCTGGGAGGGGCTATGGATTGATCAGCTATGATTAATGGAAAGAAAATTATCAGGTATGATACATAATTTTACCTTCCATATCATCATGCTGATCAATCCATAGACTGGTGGGATGTACCGAAGCAGTACTCACCCAGGGCGGGACATTGAAATCCCTGACCGCAACACTGAAGCTCCAAACCGGGCCTCTGCCCGCGCAGCCACAGTCAAGCGGTAATGCCTGGAGAAGGTATGGGCCGATGCCCAAGTTGCCGCCTTGCAAATCTCTTCCAAGGAGACGGACCCGGCCTCTGCCATCGAGGCCGCCTGAGCTCTAGTGGAGTGAGCCTTCAGCTGGATAGGCGGCACCTTCCCCGCGGCCACATAAGCCGCTGCAATGGCTTCCTTGACCCATCTTGCCACTGTAGGCTTAGCAGCCTGCAGACCCTTACGAGGACCTGCAAACAGGACAAACAGATGATCCGATTTCCGGAAATCATTGGTCACTTCCAAGTATCTGATGATGACTCGTCTCACATCCAGATATTTGAGAGCAGAGTATTCCTCTGGGTAGTCCTCCCTATGAAAGGAAGGGAGACAGAGCTGCTGATTCACATGGAAGCGAGAAACAATCTTGGGCAGGAAGGAAGGCACTGTGCGAATAGACACTCCTGCCTCAGTGAACTGCAGAAAGGGCTCTCGACATGAGAGTGCCTGGAGCTCGGAAACTCTTCTGGCTGAAGTGATAGCCACCAAAAAGACTGCTTTCAACGTCAGGTCTTTCAGAGATGCCCTTGACAAGGGTTCAAAAGGCGGCTTCTGCAAGGCTCTTAGCACCAGGTTGAGATTCCACGCAGGCACCACTGAGTGCAGAGGAGGGCGCAGGTGATTAACTCCCTTGAGAAAGCGCACCACATCTGGCTGCGAAGCCAGGGAAGCACCCTTCAGGCGGCCCCTGAAGCAAGCCAGAGCCGCTACCTGGACTTTAAGGGAACTGAGCGACAGGCCTTTCTCCAGACCTTCTTGCAGGAACGCCAACACTGAAGAAATTGGAGCAGTGAAGGGAGAAAGTGAGCCTGCTTCACACCATGCTGCAAAGGTACGCCAAACCCTGGCGTAAGCAGTAGAAGTAGAGCGCTTCCTCGCTCTTAGCATAGTGGCGATGACCTTGTCTGAGAAGCCCTTCTTTCTCAGACGCTGCCGCTCAATAGCCAGGCCGTAAGACCAAAGGGGGAGGGATCCTCCATCACCACGGGACCCTGATGCAACAGGCCCTGCTCCACTGGCAGCCGCAGAGGATCGTCCACTGAGAGCCTGATCAAGTCCGCATACCAGGGACGTCTGGGCCAGTCCGGACCCACCAGGATTATCCGGCCTGGATGCTTTGCCACCCGGTCTAGCACCCTGCCCAACATGGGCCAGGGCGGGAACACATAGAGAAGCTCCTGTGTCGGCCACTGTTGGAGAAGAGCATCTACTCCCAGGGATCGAGGGTCCCGTCCTCTGCTGAAAAAGCGCGGCACTTGGCAATTGGCCGATGACGCCATCAGATCTAGGCTCGGCTGGCCCCAGCGCTTCGTGATGTCCAAGAACGCCTGAGCAGATAGCTGCCACTCTCCGGGATCCAAGGTATGGCGACTGAGAAAGTCCGCCTTGACATTCATGACTCCGGCAATGTGGGCCGCTGACAGCTGTTCCAGGTTCGCTTCCGCCCACTGGCATAGATTCATGGCCTCCTTGGCTAGAGGGGCGCTCTTGGTACCTCCCTGGCTGTTGACATAGGCCACAGCCGTGGCATTGTCCGACAGGACCCGTACTGGCTTCAACGCCAGTACCGGGATGAACTCCAAAAGCGCCAACCGAATGGCTCTGAGTTCCAGGAGGTTGATAGACCACTTTGCCTCTGCAGGAGACCAGAGCCCCTGCGCTGTCCTTCCCAAGCAGTGGGCTCCCCAGCCCGACAAAGAGGCGTCCGTCGTGACGACAATCCACTCCGGGGTCACCAGAGGCATTCCTGCAGACAACTTGTCTGTCTGCAGCCACCAGCTCAGCGCCTTTCGCACTGCTGGGTCCAAGGGAAGGCGCACAGCACAATCCTCCGACACCGGAGTCCAGCGCTGCAGCAGAGAGTGTTGTAGTGGTCTCATATGAGCCCTGGCCCAGGGCACTACTTCCATCGTGGCCGTCATAGAGCCCAACAGCTGCACATAGTCCCAAGCCCGAAGAGGAGAGGCTACTAGGAACTGGTCCACCTGAGCCTGAAGTTTGACAATCCGATTGTCTGGCAGGAACACTCTGCCCACTTGGGTGTCGAATCGAACTCCCAGATACTCCAGGGACTGAGTCGGGCGCAGCTGGCTCTTCTCCCAGTTGATGATCCACCCCAGGGAGCTCAAAAGAGCAATCACCCGGTCCACAGCTTTGCCGCACTCTGCATAAGAGGGGGCTCGGATCAACCAGTCGTCCAGATAAGGATGGACTTGTACTCCTTCCTTTCGCAGGAAGGCCGCGATGACCACCATTACTTTGGAGAAGGTCCGCGGAGCAGTAGCCAACCCGAAAGGGAGGGCTCTGAACTGGAAGTGTCGGCCCAGGACTGCAAAACGCAGAAAGCGTTGAGGAGGCCAGATGGGAATATGCAGGTACGCTTCCTTGATGTCCAAGGAAGCCAAGAACTCCCCTGCCTTCACTGCCGCTATAACAGAGCGGAGAGTCTCCATGCGAAAGTGCCGCACTTTCAAGGCCCGACTGACCCCTTTGAGGTCGAGGATAGGCCGGCCAGAACCTCCTTTCTTTGGTACCACAAAGTAAATGGAGTAACGTCCCTTGCCAATCTGATTTTCTGGCACCGGAACGACCGCACCCAGGCATATCAGGTTGTCCAAGGTCTGCTGCACTGCCACAGCTTTGACCGGAGACTTGCAGGGAAAGAGTACAAACCCGTCTCTTAAGGGTCGGCAGAACTCTAGCTTGTAGCCGTCTCTGATGACTTCCAGCACCCAAGCGTCTGAAGTTACCCTGGTCCACTCGCCCAGAAACAAGGACAGGCGTCCTCCAATCTGCACTGGGCCATGGACCAGGACCCCGTCATTGGGTACGAGACCCTGGGGGAGGACCGGAGGGCGCACCTCCGGGACGGCGGTCTCTGCGAAAGGAATGCTGCTTGGGGGAGAAGTTCCTTTTGAAGGAAGAGGGGGCAGAGGAGCCCGACTTGCCCGGGCGGTACCGACGGGCTTCCTGAAACCGTCCTCTGGAGATACCGGGGCGAGCACTGGCCCGAGCCCTGACCTCTGGTAACCTCTTGCCCTTAGACGTGCCGAGATCGGTCACGATTTTGTCCAGCTCGACCCCAAAGAGCAGCTTGCCTTTAAAAGGCAACTTAGCCAGGCGGGACTTAGAGGCGTGGTCCGCAGACCAATGTTTCAGCCAAAGCCAGCGCCGCGCAGAGACTGTCTGAGCCATACCTTTAGCCGAGGCTCTCAAGACATCATACAGTAAGTCTGCCAAATAAGCCAAGCCCGATTCCAGGGCCGGCCAGTCAGCCCTCAAGGAAGGATCCGAGGGGGAAGCCCGCTGCACCATCGTCAGGCACGCCCTGGCCACATAGGAGCCGCAAACTGAGGCCTGCAAACTTAAGGCAGCCGCCTCGAAGGACGACCTTAAAGCCGCTTCCAATCTTCTGTCTTGGGCGTCCTTTAGGGCCGTGCCACCTTCCACCGGCAACGCCGTTTTCTTAGTCACCGCAGTGATTAAAGAATCCACGGTAGGCCAAATAAAGGCCTCACGTTCACTTTCAGGCAAAGGATAGAGGCGGGACATAGCCCTAGCCACTTTGAGGCTCGCTTCCGGGACATCCCATTGAGCCGAAATTAAGGTGTGCATGGCATCATGCACGTGGAAGGTTCTAGGCGGGCGCTTCGTCCCCAGCATAATGGCAGAGCCAACAGGGGCTGAGGGAGAGACGTCCTCTGACGAGGAAATCTTCAAAATGCTCATGGCCTGCAGTAACAGGTTGGGCAAATCCTCTGAGCGAAAGATCCGCGCTGCAGAGGGGTCATCCGCTCCAGCCAAGCGGGAATCCGTCTCCTCCAAGGAATCCCCAAAGGACCGTTGGGAGAACTCAGATACGCTGCCCTCATCTACATCAGAGGAAACAGCGTCCTCTAAGGCCTGGGAATCCACCCGAGGGCGTTTACTTCCGGGGGCCTCAACCCCGTTACTGGACAAGGGAGAAGGGGCAGCGTTTTGCATAAGGAAGGCCTGATGCAGCAGCAAAATAAACTCGGGGGAGAAACCCCCCAGACTGTGTATTTCAGCAGCCTGGGCCACAGCCCTAGACGCACCCTCAACCGGCGCTCGCAAGAGCGGGGGAGCAACATGCTGCGCATCCAAGATGGCGTCCGGCGCGACACTCTGCGAAGGAGCCGCGCGGGAAGAATGGCGCTTAACTTTAGCCGCTTTTTTGCCGTCGCCCAAATCAAGGGCGGCCATGGCATGAACGTCTCCCAGCTCAAGGGCGGCCCAAGAAGAAGCCGTCCGAGCAGAGTGGCCGGCCAAGATGGCGGAGGCGAGCAGCGGGGGATGGGCGTTTATGGCGGGAAAAACCGCCGCGCCAGAGGAAGACCCGGGACACTGACCGGCCTCCAAACTGACACCCAACAAGGGCGAATCAGACTTTAAAACCCCCGCATCCCCGCTAGAAGCGCACACACGGTCCGGGGAGCGATTCTTCGCGCCCTCGCCCTCCGACGCCATAGGCCACGTGGAGATCAATCGGGGAACCCCCTGCCCGCTATAAAAAGGTAAAAATTACCTGCTTCTCGCTCCGAGCTGTAACGACCTGGTGTCCCAGTGAGTAGCTGCAATAAACGTTTAAATAAACGTCAAAATAAACGCCCTTAAGAACGTCCAAAATTTTTTTTTTTTTTTTTTTTTTAACGGAGCCAGCGGGAGGGGGGAGAAAAGGAGGGACCTGGCGCCACCAGGTTTGCACTTGCTCAAGAAGAGCCCTCAACCCCAGGTACTCAACAAAACCTAAAGATTAGGCTTGGAGACCTAGCCAGAGCTGCTGCTGTGTGTGACCACCACCTGCTGAGATAGAGAACATACTGGGGAGTTTCTGGCAGCACATGACCAAATATAGGGAGGCAAAAGGATTGCTCTCTATCTCCACCTGCTGGTAGATGGACACAACCCACCAGTCTATGGATTGATCAGAATGATGATATGGAAGATCCTTTTTTAACCATTCTTGTCCCCCCTCCCCCAGCTTTGGTGGCTTGAAAATTCGGAAGAAAAAAAAAAAACAGCTCGGAGGTGCAGTGAATCGTGGAAAATTCAAAGATCCTTTTTTTTTTTTGCCTTTCTTTGTCTCCCCCCCCCCCCCCCCCCCAAAGCTGTGCTGGCTTGAAAGCTTGAAGAGAAAAAAAAAAGCTACACATAGCTGTCATACATGCAGCTTGTATGAGTGTATGAAAACCATGCAACGTTGTGGAGGGCTGTTCTGAGCATGTGCATAGCAGCTATGTGATTGCGCTGGCTTGAGCTGCACGATAAAAGTCCATGCAGCTCATTTGATTGCCTTTTTTTTTTTTAGAATAGCTTGCTATTTCTACCATGGTAATTTATACTGTGGTGGAACCAACAATGAATCTTTCCAGGGACTTTACTGCATCGAGCCCTTCGTGACCCTTCGCATTTCATTTATATTGAGTTGTGAATATTGTTACCCATACTGGTATGTCTCCCCTATTTGTTGGTGCTATTGTTATAGTCTTGCTATAGTTTTTACATGTTCTGATAGTTCGAAGGGTTATGTTTCTATATACCTTTTATGTAATAAACACAAAATGATTTATGTATATGGTTTTTTTCATAAGTATTTACTATTAAGTTTTATCCATTGGTGCTTACTTTAGGATCTATACTGTCTTATTTACTCTTACTAATTTCAAGACATTTATATTTGTCAACGCCTCTCAAAGCATAATATTCTTAAAGCTTTAATATCCAAGACGTTTAACCTCCGCACATCAGCACACCCAGAAGTCTTCTTTTTCTGAAATGTACTTTATTGAATAAATGTAGATAATTTACTCACAGCAGATATTCAGAAGTTCATGCCCCAAGGCAAGAGAGACTTCGTAGTTCTGAGAGCTGTATCAGAGGATGAAGATGGAAATCGGAAGGGAGGAAGCTTGCTGCAGAGATGGAAGGGTGATTAAATAGATGAAAGCAGTTCAGAGATGGGGTGCTGGATTTGTGCAATATCTTGTGAGAAAGAATGAACAAGATAAAAGATTAATTTTCTTCAGGGGAGCAAAAGGACAAGTGCTGTGGTGCAAGATGGAGAATGTCAATCATGGAGACAGGGAGGTCAGGAAAAGCCGTAGAAGTGAAAGTAACGGTAACATTAAAACACATTTTAGGACTACACTATAAAACTAGTGCAAGGCTGCTGGAGGCAGCAAAATATTCATGTCCCTTTTTATATATTCGGATTTAATATGTATATGAATTTGTTTTGTGATATGTATATGGATTTACTGTTTTTACACAGATGGTTTGTTTATGCTTGTACATATTGACTCCTCCCAAGACTGGTGCTTCTGCGCCGAAACACAGATCTGTATCAAGTCCCACTTTTTCTGTACAACTCCCAAGATTTTATTTAAAAAAAAAAAAAAAAAAGTTTATTTACCCTCAAGTTGGATTGGATTGGTCCTCCCACAGTTTTTCTTTCCATAGTTTGTTTTGCTGCCATTATGCAGTTTTATGTTTTTTTTCAGCGGAACACAAGATTTTACTCTGTTATTTGCGTTACCAAGGACACTGGTATGTTAGTTAGTTGGTTATTTCTCTCATGTTATACTGCACATTTGGTCTTATGTGCAGTTTTTATTTCATTGATCTTTATTTTATAGATTTGCAAGCACGTGATTGTGTGCAGGGCAGCCGAGACACAAAGCTGGGCCCAGGGCAAACACCCCCCCCCCCCCCCACCGGGCGGGACCACATTAACTCTGCTCTACTGTACAGCTCTTTCCTTCTGCTGTGTGCTGCAGTGCTGAGTTACCTCGTTAACTGTGTTCTGCTGGCCACAGGTCCTTCCTGCCTCATCCCGCCTCTTGTGATCTTAAATTGTAATTACGAATAATATTCTTATCATATATTGCTTATGTTTTTATGAATTACTGTTGATATGTTCTATGTACGTTATTGTGAATCGCTTTAAAATTGTACAAAAATGTTGAGTGGTGTATGAAGTCAATAAACCACGTCGGAACTTTATTTAGTGTGCTCTCGTCACAGTCTTAGGACAGGAAGCCTGACTAAAAAATCATAAAGAGAGATCCATGGGAGTAGGATAGTTGCAATTCTCCTGAATATCCAGGAAGTGATTTATTTCCAAGGCATTTGGAAAAACAGGGCAGGACCACCTAACATTAAACAACAACAAAAAAAAAGTATCTAATAACTCTCTCCTACAAAGCACAGAGAACAAAGGCCACATTTTATGCAGTCTCTATAGAATAAAGGCAAAATCTTAAAGCCATTTTCCTGAATATGAGCATAGACCATGCTTTCATTGCATATTCTATAATCAAATCTTGTTTGAAATTTGGTCACCTGTATCTTTAAATAAAGATTACAAAGTATTTTTTTCTACAATATAATCTAGAGATCACACCTCAGGATTTAATAGGCAGCACGTTTGAAATCTATCACTACTAGAAGTCTGTTCCAGGCACTCACTGCTTCTTGTTGGAAAGGTGTTCTCTCACTTTCCTTCAAAGTTTTCCTCATTCCCTACAACTTCCTCAGGAGTGGACTAGTCTGCTGCTGTCCAACTCTGAGACTTCTCCTCATTGAAGGTACTTGTGCTGCAATAGGTGTCCAAAATTGGGATGCTCACCTATTGGGTTGCTGTCTTGTGGCTTGGTGGTAAAGTCCTGGCTGACCAATGGCTCCAGAACCCTAGAATTCAAGACCATTGCATGGACACTGGAGGAAAAGGCAGCACTTCTTGGAATGACATACGCCTCACTCAGCATCTTTTCTGTAATCAAGACACAAGAGTTTACTGCAATCCCTGCCCCAGAAGCAACAACAAAAGGAGACACACTACATTCAATTACCACAAGAGCAAGAGGAAAGTCCGTCCCACCCATATACTATGTCCTTTCATGCTACATTTCAACCAAGTTACTTACCTGTAGCAGATACTTCCCATAGACAGCAGGATACTAGACCTCATAACATGGGTGATATTGCAAATGGAGCTCACCACAGAAAACTCCAGTCTAAGTTTCTAGAAGGCTCACAGGCATGCCATTTCCCACAAGCTGTTATTGTGTGGGACTACTTATAGCATAGCTTAGCAGAGAATACAACTCAATGGTGGGGGGATATATGTGAAGACTTGTAGCATATGTTCTCCTTGGACAGTGGAATACAGGTAAGTAACCCGGTTTTCTCCAAGATGAGCAAGACACCAAGCTGTATTTCTTCTTCTTTTTTTTTTTTTTTTGAAAAGTGGTCCAGAACCAAAAAAAAAAAAAAAAGAGCCAAGCGAGGATGGATTTGGATCTTAATCCCTAAATAGATTCCAAAGGACTATCTGGCCAAGTCTACTGTCACCTCAGAGTTGTTGTTCTAAGCAATAGTGATATGTGAATGCATGGACTCCTATCCATGCTGGTTTCAATCTCAAAATTGCAGCCATGACCATGAGCAGCAGTCTCGCAAGATTGTTGCTAGAAGTCCCGGAATACATTTTAAAGTAGAATCCAGCTGGGTGCTCCTGTGCCCCCTACCGAACAACGACATGTTAGGCCCAGGAGGGAGCTGCTGAAGGGGGGGGGGGGGGGGGGGGGTTGGGCAAGACCAGTTTTGTTTTCATCTTCGGCCGAAACCGGAGTGGCCAATTTTGATCACAGATTTGGCTTCTAAGAGGGAAAGTTCCTTTGTAAGTATTTCTCAATATTGAGAGTTGCCCACCAATCATTTTGGGTGATTTTAATCTTCACCTGGATGATCCCATTAGCTCAGCATTTCGTTTTACTTATCTCGGAACACGTAGTGGAGCCACACCCATTCTGGTGGTCACATCCTTGACCTAGTTCTTTCACCTTCTGCCTCATCACATTCTCTGGATAATTTTGCTACATCCCTGTCACAGTCCTACCGTGACTCCTGGATTGTGGTCCCGGCTGAACTTGATACTCCTTGCAGTACGACGCTCTCTCTGCTCCGGGCATTGGTTCACGTCACAGCTTAGGTCTCACGATTCTCAGCAGGAACCATGGAGATGGGCGCAGTTAGATGATGTCATGCTCCAGGAAATACTTGGCCACCTCCCGCATCTGGCAACGTTGCCTCTATCTCAAAGCTCCTGGCTGTGTCTGGGTCTGGTAGACGCTTGTGGCTCTTTAGACATTCCCGAGTTCCTCCTGGTGGTACCTGCTACCATGTGAGTGGGTCCCAGAGACACTATCCTGCTACTGTGCGAGTGGTTCCAGAGACACTATCCTACTATTGTGTGAGTGGGTTCTAGAGACGCTTTCCCATTATTGTATGAGCGGGTTCCTAAGACATGTTCTAGTTACTGTTTGAGTGGGTTTCTGTTTCACTTGCTGTTTCTCTTCCTTGCTTTTGTGTATGCAGCTTCCTGAGGCTCCATCTAAGCTGTGGGGTGTCTCCCCTTTAGCTTTCCTGCTTGCTCCTGCTTCGGAGGCACTTCTGTGCTGGTGACTCTTTCTTCTGCTATAATAACCCTGTTCCTGTCGAGCCTCTTCTTTGTTTCTGGGAGGTAGTTCAGCTTGCCGGCGCTACTCCATCTGGTGTTGTCTGCCGCAGTCGGTTCTCTGACTGCAGCCCAAGGGCTCACAACTCTGATCATAATAGCACGTAGAGCCCCCTCTTTCCTATTGAACATTGTAGTTTGCCCTCTCTTCCCCCCCCCCCCCCGCCCCCGCAGTTTCTGTCATTACACACACTCCCTCCTCCTTCCCCTCTTTCTTAAGAATGTAAGCCACCCAGACATGAAATTTGACGGACAGGATTGAAACACTATACTTGGATGAGATTTATGGTCAATTTGGAAGCAGGCTGAATAGATGAAGACTGTATCCTATGATTTTTAGAGCCCATGAATCTGAGCATATAAAGGGATCAGTGTTTTATAAAGCTTCTACCCTACTGGTACTTTGTCTAGGACAGACAAGAAATCTGGCTATGTCATCCCTGGTTTTGGCCATGGAGCCAAATGGAACTTTTGGGTGAGAGCGAGAACCCCATCTTGCAAGGATGAACAGGAGGAAAGGACACCAATTAAAGCAGTAGGATTTCCATTGCCCTCTACTCTGGTAGGAAGTAGGTCTAGAAAGGGTGTTAAATAGTGTCAGTTTGCTGCTTAATTAGCATAGCAACCTCTTGCAATTTATCTCCAAAGAGATTCTCGCTATGCATCACATGTCAGCAAACTTCTTGCACTTCATATTTCAGGTCTGAGCATCCAGAGACTTGACTGGCTCTGAGCCTAACACTGCAGAAGCTCTTGATGCAGTATTGACATAAGTTGCAAGGATCATGTGCTTTCCACATACTCCTTCCCTTTGACTGTTACTGTGGATTTCTTTGGCTTTCTCCCTAGTGAGCATGTCAACAAACTCTACTGCACTGTCCAAAATATCTTGCAGGTGTATGCCCATAAAGAGTTGGTAGGATGCTATGTGGGATGTGAGCACAATATTCTGAAAAAGCTTCCCCCCAAGAGATTCCAACGTCCAAGCCTCCCTCCCTGGGGGTACCAAGGCGTGAACCTCTGAGGGCAGATTCAAACACTATTGAACAGTGAGGAAGCTGTTACTTCATGAATCTGGGAGCTTCTGGACTTTGTACACTGTCAACCTTTTTTTAAGAGGAGGTACGGGTGGGGAATGGTGTAGGGTTTACACATTCTCTTCCGATTATCCTTCAGGATTCTGTAAACAGGTACCATCACAGCTTGCCTGAGAGTGGGTGTGAGGAATTAGAAGATATTCAGTGTTCCTGCTCTGGGATCCTTCCTTGTCTCAAACTTAAATGGGATAGTATGAACTTAAATGGGATAGCACGAACATCTCCAATTTAAAAAAAAAAAAAAAATCAATGAATGAAAACTCCTCTAGTAGGCACTTTTTTCTCTCACGAGGTGGGGAATGGTGTAGGGTTTCCACATTCGCTTATGAATATCCTTCAAGATTCTGTGAACAGGCACCATCACAGCTTCCTTGGGTGTAGATGTGAGGAATTAGAAGACATCCAGTGCTCCTGCTCTGGGATTCTTCTTTGTTTCAAACGCTTCTAGTGGGCAAAGCTTCCTTTCCCCAATGGGCTGGAGATCAAATTCTGGTGTGGTAGATTGTTTACAATCAGCTCTTAAACCCTTTGAAGTCTCAATGTCAACATCTCACCTGCAGGCAGCGCATGGGTCTCAAGGATTGGCAGGATAGTATAAGCATCAAAGCTTCAGCATAGCGTTCCTAAACTTATTCATGGAGCTGATCCTCCAAGGCTGCCACTGACAAGTAAACGGGGAGAGCAGCAGGTGTAGCCACATTTTCCTGAGTCACCTGGGGTCTTGGGTCCTTACAATCTGATGTGTCCTCCCTAATGTTCTAGAGGATAAGTGGTCCTCACAATGGGAGTACTTCAAAGAAACTGGTGACCTTGGTGCTGCTATGCTTCCAGTCTCTCACTTTGAGGAAGTCCAATGCTGATATGCACCAGCCTATACAAATAAGGACAACTTCTTCCTCTTCCTTGGGTAGGACTCCAATGATCAAGTCCTGTGGTCTCTGCCAATGTTTGGTGTCGAGAGTGATCAAGACACTCAGTGCTGATGCATTCCAGAGCCACTGCAGCTCCAGGACCCATGGAGACCAATGTTTCCAATGCCAATGGATTGGACCTCTCTACAACAAAAATCTGTTTGAACTGTTCTTGATGACTAAATCCCTCTCTTGAGCATCTGTGAACACAATGTACAACATGATGGATCATGGTCAGGCTCCAGGTATTGCAGGTGCCAATTATAGATATGGTCATGCTGTAAAAAAACAAAGGAAAAACAATCAGGGTAAATGCAGCAACAAAAAGCTGCTGGGGGCTTCTGGGACGTGTTGTCCAGAAAAGTAGCTGCAATGATGAAAAGTTACCCAGAGAAAACAATGTTCAAAAACCTAACTAAGGCTCTTATCAGGTAAAAACATTGTATGACAGTGACAGGACTTGAAGATAAAAAAAAACTTACAAAAGTTGAAAAAAAAATATATGGTCAATTGGTATACGAAAGGCTGACACAATGTGATAAAATGTGTATCTGACTGCTCTATGGAAAATGAAAGGCTAAATGGTCCCACACAACAATGGCAAGTGGTGCACATACATGAGCTTACTCAAAAGTTCTAGAAACCTAGGGCTGAAATAGCTCTGTTGCTGATGTCACCCATGTTGTGAGGACTTAGTCTCTCACTTGTCCTTGGAGACACAAACATTTTTCAACCACAAACACAGTCAGCACTGTTTCCCTATATTGGTACAATGCTGTTACAAGCAGAGTAATTCTCCTCCATGTTTGGGAACACAACCATTAGTCAATGTTTCTGCCTCCTGAGCATAAAGGGGCCCTCATTCTTTTCTCTTCCCCTCATAGCTGTCACTTCTTTCATCTCAATTTGAATTCCTTTCATTCCTTTGTCTCCAAACTCTGGGGGCCTTATCAACCCCTCAGGGGCCCTTCTCCTCCAATCTTGAATCTCTCTCATCTCCTCCCCTTCCTTGAGGCCTTCTTGCCCCTTTTGGTGTTGATACCTGTCTCCCGGAGAATGTGTTGCAGCTCATTCTGCCTTGTCTGCAGGCTCTGCAGGATTTTCAGGCTCTCCTTGCTCACATCTCGGTGACACATGATAAAGCCAAGAAGTATAGCTATGCCCAACAAAGCAGACACCCTGCGCACAAGGCTGACCCAAAAAGAGACCCTCTCCTGAGAACACAAGCAAGGAAACAGAACTTAGCACCATGAAGAATATGAGTAATCAAATGGAAGAAAGGCACAGTATAGACATATTTTGTAGGGGCAGTGTCCTCCCACCACAACACTCCTGGAGCTGGTGCATTAATTGGCTCTTTCCCCTCCAAACTAAAAATACAGTCAAGCTATGGTTAATAGTACGGAGGTAAAAGAATTCATGCTCATCAATGGAAGCAAAAGAACCATACCATAGCAAAAGAACTACAGTCAGCATCATGACACAGATGTGCACATACAGAGGCATCTGAATGGCGATTTGCATTCTTTCAGGAAAACAGCAGCCAGCAGGAGAAGACAAGAGCAGCACGTGGCATCAAGAAACACAGCATGGTCTTGAGGGAGACAGAGAGAGTGCCACCATATACATGCAGAGGGGAGAATGAGTGAAATACCTTAATTGATGAATATTGCCCACCTGCATATGTGCGGGGAAGAAAAAGTTCATGAGGGCACATGATCATGAATGTAAACAGACAGACAGAAAACATAGGCAAGTTCATGGCTCAGAGAGAGAAACTTCAACTTGGCTTGTTGAGGCACAGGAAGAGAAGTCTTACCGCTGCTTCATAGCTGGATTCAGAATTTCCCAGAACAAATGTAGTGATGGATCTCTCCACATAAACATTCACAGCCACCAGTCCAAATAAGATCAGCCTAGGAAAAAGCCAGAGGGACCTCACAGACCTTTTCTTTCCCTTTGTACAACCCTCAGAAGCAGCATGTTATAAACTGCGACATGGGGAAAATCATCTGATGCTCCAAAGATAAGCAGGGAAACATGCGTATAGTGCTGTAGATACTACTGCCATCATATAATGATAAATGTTACATGCTCTTCAGGACATCCCTAATGAATATGCATAAAAGAAGTTTTGCATGCAAGTTTCTTTCATTCACATTCATCAGGAAAATCCTAAAAACCTGACCCACTGGCAGCCCTTGAGAATCAGGAGAGAGGACAATGGGCATATAGGCTGCATCTAAGCACACAGAGGCCGTTGACAGGCATCACAACTGCTGGACTATCCTGTAGATAATGCATACTGGGAAGGGTAGAAAAAATATGCAACAGAGCATGGTCTGCTCTAAAATAGCTCCCTCAGAGAATACAGATGCATCGGGGTGATTATTTCTTCTGCTGTTCCATGCTTACAGTGCCTGAACAGTACCAGCACTGAACATTAACAGAGGCTACTGAGACCCAGTAGAACATAAGCATTACCATACTGGGGCAGACCGAAGGCCCATCAAGACTACTATCCTGCTTCCAACAGTGGCCAAACCAGGTCCAAGGACCTGTCAAGATCCCAAAAAGAGTAAAACAGATTTTATACTGCTTATCCTAAGCAATGGATTTTTCCAAGTCCATCTTAATAGCTTATGGACTTTTCTTTTAGGGAATGGTCCAACCCTATTTTAAACCCTACTAATCTGCTTTTATCACATTCTCAGTCAACTAATTCCAAAGTTTCATTACACAGTGCATGAAGAAATATCTTCTCTGATTTGTTTTAAATTTACTACTTAAATAGTTTTAAATTTACTACTTAAATAGTTTTAATGCATGCCCTCAAGTCCTTGTATTTTTGGAAAGAGTAAACAAGTGATTCACGTCTACCCATTCCACTATTTTATAGACCTCTATCATATATTCCCTCAGCCATCTCTTCTCCAAGTGAAGAACAGGCATGCACTTACCTGGCCCCAGCAGTGCGTTTTGTGGTTGTGAGCAAGAAGGCTGCTACACTGGCCAGAAGGCTATAAAGAATGGAGTACATCATGCTGGATTCGCCCACCACGAACTGTTGGAGGTATGTGAGCTGGTTAAAGATTTCTGCAAAGAGCAGGCGCTGCTCGGTGGTGGCCTGCTGCATATCCTGGAAAGCCTGTTTTACACCTGCAGCACACGAACAAAGATTTAGGAGGCACCTATTCTATTCCATCCCTCCCCTAAGGGAATATGCCTCAGTGGCAACAGATCTACACAGGGCTCCAAAAAGAGCAGAGCAGAGTCTCAGTTCCATCTCCTGTACAAAGATTACTCTCCTCTTACTCAGGATCATTTTAGCTAGAGGAAACTCCTCAATCCAGTCAGAAAAAGCAGCAAATGAATAAAGAGATGAGTTATGACAGTATGAAGAAATTAGACTCTACCTGCTAGTTTTTCTTTCCTTTAGGCCTTCCAGAGTGGTCAAGACATTTGGGTTATACAAACCTTCCAGCAGATAGAGACAACACCTGACTGAGAATTGTATAAGAACACTGCAGTTCCTAGCCAGCCAGTATTTCAATAACAAAGCAGATGAATTGGGATTAACCATGTGTATCCCCTTACCTTGATACATTTTTCCTTTGAATAACCACAGCAACAAAACAGTGAAACAAACTAGGAAAAGGCAGCACAATGGCTAGGCCCAAAAACGCTGTACCAACAAATTCCCCCCAACCATTCCCCACCCCTCCTTCCATGTCTATCAACTCTACACGCAGGGTGGGGTTCTTGACCGTTCTGGAGGGCTTAAAGGAAGGAATTAGGAGGTAAAATCTAATTTCTCCTTCCATAGTAGCCCTCCAGACCAGTCAAGACACTTAGGTTCTACTGCTTTGGTTCTTCCCAAGGGCAGGACACTCTGAGACAACAGCCCCAAAGACTGTATCCTATCTTGCCTGCACATCAAGACTATAATGCTTCACAAAGAAGTGTAAAGAAGACCATACAGCTACCCGACCGCTCACAGCAGGATAATACTATTCTCTGCCCAAGAAGCCACAACCCCCTTCATGGAATGAGCCTTAAGTGCCGACAGCACCGCACCTTCTTTAAAGATATATGCTGATGCAATAGCCTCCTTCAGTCAATGAGCTACAGTTGCCTTAGACGCTGCTGTTCTGTGCTTGGAACCCCCAAAAAGAACAATCTGAGTATTCCAACAATACCCATTTCACATCCAGCACTACTCCTTATCACCATTATCTCCTAGAGCCAGCAGAGAAATTGTCTAATTGAAAGGCTAACACTAACCTTGGGTAAAAAGGAAGGGACCAGCCTTAGACCTTTTCTTTGGAACGCACTAAAAACAGCTCCAAAACAAGACAAAGCTTGCAATTCCGACATCCTCCAAGTGGAAGAAATCACAACCAGAAAGACAGTGGTAGCTACGTCATGCAAGGTTCCACATTAGGAGTCACGGACCAAGAAAGGGATCTAGATGTCGTAGTTGATGATATGTTGAAACCTTCTGCTCAGTGTGCTGCTGCGGCTAAGAAAGCAAATAGAATGTTAGGTATTATTAGGAAAGGAATGGAAAACAAAAATGAGGATGTTATAATGCCTTTATATCGCACCATGGTGAAACCGCACCTTGAATATTGTGTTCAATTCTGGTCGCCGAATCTCAAGAAAGATATAGTGGAATTAGAAAAGGTGCAGAGAAGGGCGACGAAAATGATAAAGGGGATGGGAAGACTTCCCTATGAGGAAAGGCTAAAGCGGCTAGGGCTCTTCAGCTTGGAGAAAAGGTGGCTGAGGGGAGATCTGATATAGGTCTATAAAATGAGTGGAGTGGAACGGGTAGATGTGAAGTGTCTGTTTACGCTTTCCAAAAATACTAGGACTAGGGGGCATGCGATAAAAATGAATTGTAGTAAATTTAAAACGAATCGGAGAAAATATTTCTTCACTCAACGTGTAATTAAACTCTGGAATTCGTTGCCAGAGAATGTGGTAAAAGCAGTTAGCTTAGCGGAGTTTTAAAAAGGTTTGGACAGCTTCCTAAAGAAAATGTCCATGGGGAGAATCCACTATTTCTGGGATTAGCAGTATGGAATGTTTTTGTACTTTTTTGGGATCTTGCCAGGTGTTTGTGACCTGGATTGGCCACTGTTAGAAACAGGATGCTGGGCTTGATGGACCTCTGGTCTTTCCCAGTATGGCAATACTTTTGTACAGTCTTTCAGGTAATATTCTTACAGGTACTTTTCTCCAAAGGCTCAAAAGAAGCCACCACCAAGGTTGATAAAACAAGATTCAGATCCCACTGCAGAACAAGAGACCTACAGGGAGCGAGGCTCCCTCCCCCCAGAGAACAACCCACATCTGGAAGCAAAGCCAAAGACTTTCCCTGAAGTTTACCATGGAAACACAACAAAGCAGCCACATCCACCTTCAGGGAAGCCAAGGCCAAACCTCTATCCAAACCATACTGAAGGAATTCCAAAATCTCTGCCACCGACACCCATAAGGGCAGATAACCCATCTCCTAACACCAAAATCAAGCCAGACCCTCACACCGGCCAAAGAAGTGGATTGCCTATGCAACCTCAACATAGTGGCAATCACTCTGGGGTAATATCCTATGTTCTGCAGCCACGCCCTCTCGACCCAGGCCATAAGCAAGAATAGAAATGGGTCCAGGATTCTAACATGTCCCTGAAACAGGAGACCCTCCACTCCCTCTTCTGCTAGCTACATCTGTACCAAGGTTTGTGAGGCCAGTTCAGAACCAACAGAATCACTGCGCCGAGATGCCAGTATTCGTTGAATGACCTGATCCATCAATGACCACAGGGGAAAAGATACACAGAAGCATTTGGATCAGCCAAGGAAGAATCAATGGCTTCTGACCCTGCATCTTCCATGCGGTCAAAAAAGCAGGGCACCTGCATGTTGCCATTGGATTCATCACTAGATGAGACACCATTCCTCTGGATCCAGAGTGTGTCTGCTTAGAAAATCTGCCTGCACCTGCGTCTGCCATATGAGCCACCAAGAAATTTCAGAGATGAGATTCTGCCCAGATTAATAGATTAGTGGCTTCCTCCACTGGATGACTTTGTGCCCCCTTGATTGATAGAGAACTAACCCTGCCCACCAACATCAACTGGAGCTTTTAACCCCGGAAGTATACAAACAGCAGCTTATGTTTTGCTCGCGCCCCTTAGTGAGCCACTGGACATAAGAACAGCTATACAAGATCAGAGCAATGGTTCATCTAGCCCAGTATCCCATTTCCAACAGTGGCCAATCCAAGTCACAAGTACCTGGCAAAAACCCAAATAGTAGCAACATTCCATGCTACCAATCCCAGGGCAAGCAGTGGCTTCCCCGTTCCATCTCCAGTGAAGAGTAGCCAGTGAGAGAGAAGCTCTACCCTCCACTAAAGAGCAGCCAGTGAGAGGGAAGTAGTTACTACTATTTTGTGTTTATTTTGTTTTAAAATGTGGTTTTTTTGTCCCTGTAATTAGTGGATATGGGAGTTGTAGGGATTTAGGTTCTGTTAAGTCTAACAAAATAAGGGAGAAAAACCCAACGGTATGGCTGTTATAGTTATCAGCTAAGAATGGTTTTAAGTCCTGTAACTTGAAAAATCTTCAGGTGGTATTGATTAATGCAAAGTCTGCTCGTAATAAGATTCAGGTTCTACATGATTTGCTATTAGATCTTTCCATTGATATTTTATGTATCACTGAAAGTTGGCAGATTCTGATTTGGCTGCTATTTCTCAATTAACCCCGCCTGCTTGTAATACTTTTTCTCAGCCATGATTAACTAAAGTGGAGTGGAGGAGTGGCCTAGTGGTTGGAGCACTGGTCTTGCAATCCAGAGGTGGCCGGTTCAAATCCCATTGCTGCTCGTTGTGATCCTGGGCAAGTCACTTAACCCTCCATTGCCTCAGGTACAAACTTAGATTGTAAGCCCTCCTGGGACACAGAAATATCCAGAGTACCTGAATGTAACTCACCTTGAGCTACTACTGAAAAAGGTGTGAGCAAAATCTAAATAAGGAGGTGGTGTACTAGTAATTGATAAAAGATTTACGATTTCAGGTTAGTGACAAATTTGTGGTGAATCAAGTTGAATCTTTATTGTTAGTGTCCTCGAATTTGAATATTCTTTTGATCTATAGCCCTTCTGGTGTGCTTTTATCATGACTATTCACTTTTTATTGAAGCTATTAGTACATTTGATATGTTGTTAAAGAAAACACTTATTTTGGGCAATTTTAATTTACATGTTGATTTGTGGACTTTAGATTTGGTGGCTTGTGATTTTGTTTATCTTAAGTCCTGCTTGAGGTGGAAACAGTGTCTGTACCTACCCATTATGGTACACATATCATGTATTTGATCTTTTTGTATGATCAAAGCTCTTTGGATGTTAAATCTGAATTATCTGTTTTTGAATTTCCGTGGTTGCATCATAAATTGATTTATTTTACTTTAATGTCTCAGGATGTTAATAGGGACTCTTTTGAAAGAGCTACAGCACTACAATGTTCTAATTATGATTTGCAACCACAACTACATGATTTGGAAGATTTACCATTAGCAGAAGCCATAGATCACTGGCATCGATCTATTGAAATATCTTTAAATAAAATTGCATCTTTGAAGTCCCATGATTTTAGAAGGTAAACTTCAGAGTTGAAAAGGGAAAAGAAGGAACATAATTGGAGAAAGAACCCAGACTTATACACAAAAAGAATATTTGACAGGTCTTGAGGTACAAACAAGATCCGTTGTCTCTAAGAAGACTTACTTTGATGAAAGAATTTCTAAAGCATCATCTCAATCTAAATGCGATTGTGGAATCTTTGGTTATTCCTAGATGCTCTAAATCATTTTTTCCATCTAGTCAGCAATTTGCTCTCTATTTTTAAGATGAAGTGAAAAAGATTGCTGATGGATTCCAAAGTGATCAGATTCAATATTCTGATATAGTTACACAACTTTGGATGGACTTTGTACCAGTAGATATTAAACAGGTTATTCAGGCAAAAATATAATTCTAGTAGTTTCTTAAACTTTTCTTCTACTTCAGTTTTGAAAGCCTTAAAAGCTGATTTGGCCCTTTTTATGGGCATCTCTTTATCAATAAAGTTTTCCAATGAGCAGTGCCGGGTTCCGGCTTTGTTGAAGAGAGCAGCTGTGCGTCCTATGTTTAAAAAAAAAAAAACCTTCTACGCATTTAAGTATAGTGGAGAACTACCATCCGATTTCCAACTTGATGGTTTTTGCTAAAGTGATGGAGAAGATGGTTTTAGCTCAGTTGTCTGATTTTATTGATCAGCATCGATATCTTTCAATTTGGCTTTAGAGCCAAACATAATACGGATGCTTTATTGATTTCTATGCTGGATGACATAAGGTTTGGCTTCTACAGAGAAGATTGGTTCTCCTTGGTATCACTGGATGTGGCAGCCACATTTGACACTGTTAATCATGTCTTATTACTGTTACTTTTGGTATCTCTAGTAACGTGTCAGTATGGTTTAGATCTTTTTTGACCGACTGAAAATTTCAGGTTGTTCAAATGTCCAGAATGGATGTCTGAAAGCAGGACTACTGCAGGGCTCTTCGTTATCTGCTCTTCTATTTAATCCGTTTCTGTTTTCAGTATGTAAACTAATCTGTTAGTTACTGTTTATATACTGAAGACCTTCAGTTTTATTATCCTGTTTCATCTCTACTTGAAGAAGGCATTACACTGCTTGAATTTTATCATGGAGCAGTATAGGCCTGGATGAATGCTAATTCTCTTTCTTTGAATATTAGTAAAACCCAAATGTTATGGTTCTCTTGTTCTGGAGAAAAATGTCCTGTCTCAAATTTTCGGTTTGAAACACCATCTCTTACTATTTTGGGTTCAAGGAAAAGCTTACGAGTAATTCTAGATACTTTTTTGTAGTTTAAGAAACACATTTTAATGACAGCAGAAACTGTCTTTTTTAAAATATGATTGGTTGAGAAGCTTAAAGACTTGCTCTCTGTGGAAAATTTTCAGTCTGTAATGCAGAGTTATGTTTTACCTCACTTAAATTACTGTAATGCTCTTTTTTGTGGTCTACAAAAACCTTTGAGGGCATAGAAGGTGGCTCAAAGCCCTGCTGCATGGTTAATTGGAGGCATGAGTAGGGTTGATCATGTGACTCCCCAACTTCAGAAGGTTCACTGATTTCCTGTTTCTTGGTGCATCAAATTTTTATTGTTGATTTTTAAAACCTAGATAGTGCTGTCCCATTAACTGTGGCTCAGAGCCTGAAGGTTTATCAACATTCAAGAGAGTTGAGACCTTATGGCCATAGCCTTTTGGATGTACCTTCTGCTTGTCAAGTTCGTCTTGCCGAAGATCGTGCTTGTTCATTTTCTGTCGCAGAACCAGTCATGTGGAATGCAATCCCTTTAGACATGGGTCAAATGTCTCACTGCCAATGTTTAAGAAACAGTTAAAGACTTTTGTCTCATGAGGCATTTTGCTAATTATGTAAGCTATTTCTGTGCTAAACACTTTTTCCTTTAGGGATTGTTATATGTTTTTTTGTTTTATTGTATAGTATGTTTTAGTTTTGAGTTATGTATGAAATCTTTTTATGGCTGTAAGTTGTAACCCACTTAGATGTTTTGAATATCCTTACCAAAATCTCTCAAGAGAATCTTCTGGAAAGAAGTCAATGCGAAGCAAATTGCCCAGGTCTCCAGCCTGTTGATGGACCACTGCACTTCCTCTGTTGACCACCGACACTGTGCCACCTGACCTAGACAGTGGGATCTCCAGCCCTGGAGACTGCCATCCACCTTGAAAGTAGGACATGTTGGCATGCACATGCATCCTGGCCCATGGCACCATCTCCAAGGTAGTCACCATCGACCTCAAGACCTGAAGGTAAGCTAGGGCCCAAGGGGCTCTCACTGCAAGAAGGCTGCAAACTTTACCCTACAGCTTTAAGATTATTGATTCTGGAAGAAACATTTGATCTAACCGAGTGTGAAACTGCAAGCCCAGATATTCGAGGTTCTGCGATGGCAAGAGCCAACTCTTTGTGGGATTGACTACCCACCCCAGATATTCCAGAAAATGCACCACGCGATCCATGTCCTTTTCTCTCTCCCCTGCACACCGTTCTTACACAATTCTCAAAGCCAGGTGTTCTCAATCTCCATCTGCTGGTAGGCGTGCATGACCGGTCTGGAGGGCTGCTAAGAATCTCTCATTTATATCTTCTGGCAGTATCATTTTTTCTTCTTCTGTTTGTTTCCTGGAAGCCAGTGAAGAAATGCATTAAGTTTGTCCAGTAGTTCTCAATACAGTCATCAGACACAACTAAGGTGGCCTAGAGGCATATTTTCAAAGCACTTTGGGAGGCTAAGTTCCATAGGTTTCTATGGAACTTTGGGAGGCTAAGTGCTTTGAAAATGAGCTTGCTGGTTTCCAGGATATCTACAATGACTATGCTTAATCTAGATGTGCGTACAACGGAGGTAGTGTATGGAAATCTCTCATGAATATTCACCTGTAGGTGGCCTGAAAACTCAACTGGCTGGATGTGTCTTGAGAACCACAGAGTTAATCCAATTTATTTAAAAAAAAAAGCAAGCTTTCTCCTTATATATTTTGTTGGATAACTATTTCTGACCATTATCGCTGTGACCAAGCAGTAACTGTGTCACACATCATGGGGACCAAGACAGTCATATAGCATTTTGGATGCATTAATGGCCAATAATTCCTTCCATACAAACAACCTCAATGAACCCTGTGTTAAGGGTACCCACAACCTGTTAGGACAAACCCAGTGTGAAACATTCAGCCACTAAGGTATCCAGACTATCTACAATAAATATGCCCAACATAAAGCCGCATGCAACTGAGGCAGTGCATGCAAATCCCTCTCATCTAATGCATATTCATTGTGGATATCCTAAGAACCTTACTGGCTGGGGGTGTCACAAGGTCTGGATTGAGACCCAGTATTAAGCGGAGCGAGAGGAAGGTATAGAGGAATTAGGATACTACACAAATCTTACTAGGGGCACCTCTCCTGTAACAGGAGATAGAAAGGATTCAGAGGTTACCAAGAAGTTACCATTTGTGGAATCCTGCAGGGATTTCTTTAGGAACTCCCCATTTTGCAGAATCTCCTCTTGGGACATAAGTACAGCATTCTGGGCCTTCATTGTTTCCTCGGCCATCTGACTTGCAGTCTCCAATTGTCGGGCAGCATTGTCTGAGTTGGCTGTTAACCTAGAAGAGAAGTAGCAACCTGAGGTCGCTGAGTGTTTAAAGCCAGAGGTGCCAGATGTCATCCTCTTTCTGTATTCCCAAAGTCCCCGTGTTTATGTATTCCCCTCACCTGCTCATGGTGTCTTCTGCCTCCTGTTGCCAGATCTCATTCTGTAGAAAGTAGCAGATGCTGTGAGTGTGAGTGAAAAACTCAGTGTAGGTACCAAAGGCCACGGGATCCATGTCTTGCGTGCAATCGCGGACAGAGCTTCCATCTCCACACTCAGGAAAACTCCTTCCAGACCTGTGTGCCAAATAGCAATGAGGAGCAAGCCTGACTATAATTTTATTTTTTCAAGAAATACATGTATAAGAGAGAACAGCAGATATTGGGAGTGGAATATTAAAGAATCCTGGCATGTACTACTTTGAAGCACAAGCCAGTATTACTAAGGCTTTAAAAATAAAACAGGGGGAATAAAACCCACTAGACATCAAATGCCTTACACATACCTACAAAAAGATTTTGTTGAAATACTGACAAAGTAGTTTGTTAAATAATTTTAACACAGAAGTTGAAAACAGACATACTAAACGAAATATATCGTTAAACTATAATTAAAAACACAAGTTGAAACAGACATATAAAAGGAAATATATCGTTAAAAACTATAATTAAAAATCAAGATAGGAAAAATAAGAGATGTGAGAAATGACAGAGTCCATATTGTGGGGGAAGAATTTAAAAAAAAACACAAAACAACTGCATCCGCTTATTAGGGATTTGCTACAAGTATTCACTGGGTGAGACACAAACTGCCTCAAATACTGGGGATCATAGAAAACATTTAAGCATATTTATGCACTGTTGTAGATTGGGAACTAAATAAAAGATAGAAAACAGAAGGGTTAAATAGCCTGAAATGGTTACTTCTCTCGGTGGCAAGATCCACAGGATCCGCACTGGAACCAGTATTTTTTTTTTAACATTTATCTGGAAATGGAACAAATTATTTAAACTTGTTAAACTGCATGCATAGTGTAAGAAACTGTAGGAGGACCTTGCGGAATGAAGACTGGGCTTCCAACTGGCTGATGGCATTTAATGTGGAGAAGTGCACAATGAGGCACATAGGGAAGAAGATTCCCAACTATAGCTATGTGATGCTAGGGGTTGCCATTCAAGAAAAAGGATCTAGGCATCATTATGTACATAAATCTTCTGCTCGGAGTGCAGCGACAACCAAAAAGGCAAAGATAATATCCAGAATTAAAAGAATAAACCACACCTTGAATAGTATGTGCAATTCTGGTCACTTAATCTTAGAAAATATAACAGAATTAGAAAAAGGTAAACAGAATGATAACCAAAATAATAAAAGGGATCAGGGCTAGCCCTACTGTTAGGTGGGCTAGGCATCTGCTTAGAGCAGCAGAGGATTTTTTTTCGGGAGGGGGGGCAGTGGTGCAGCTTCAGCACAAGACCATTCTTCATGCTGGGCCTACCGCAACCCCTATGCCCTCCCATGTTGGCTTCAAGTTAAAGGCCCGACTTAAGTGCAGGCCTGTGCTGAAATGCTGCCATGTCCTGCCCTCCTCCAACAGAAGCCTACCTTGGATTGGGGTGGGGGGAGCCCTCAAACAAAGTCAGGTTTTCAGGATATCCCTAATGAATATGTACACAAATCACTATCAGAGTATCCTTATTTCAATCTAGTTACAATATAAACTATCAACCATCAAGTAACTACCTCACTCTTTATTGACAAGTTCTATAAAATTTCTTTATTGAAACCTATCAACATTGAAGTACTATAAAATCTAATATATCTTCTGAATAATATTAACCCAACACTCTATCTCATCCTCACCATTCATTGCTCCATTCACTCAAGTGGGTTCAAAACAACCACAGAGTTCTCTTAACCTAATATCTACTCCCATGAGGGTATTCCTCTATTCAAATATTAGTAAAACAGGCCCGTTTCTGACACAAATGAAATGGGCGCTAGCAAGGTTTTCCTCGGAGTGTGTATGAGAGAGAGAGAGAGAGAGAGAGAGAGAATGAATGTGCGAGTGTATGTGTGTGACAGAGAGACAGTGAGACTGCTGGGTGCATGAGTGTCTCCTCTGTCCCCCCTCCAGCCACCCAGCGATTCTCCTCTCTCCCCTGCTCCCCCTCCAGCCACCCAGCAATTCTACTTCTTCCCTTGCCCCCCTCCAGCCACCCACCAATGCTCTTCTCTCCCCTGCCCCCCCTCCAGCCAACCACCGAGTCTCCTCTGTCCCCTGCTCCCCCTCCAGCCACCCAGCGAGTGTTATGTGCACGTCCTCCACAAGGTCAGAATGTGCATCATCAATACAGATGAAGTCTGTGATTTCTCTATAAATAATGGCTCTTATCAAAGGCAAGGGGCTGTATTAACATCCCACGCGAGGAGCAAGCCTGTGTCAGACCAGACTGACCATCTGAAGAACACTGCAATGTAGAGGTCTTCATCAGGTTGTATATGTGCCATGTACCTTTGTGTTATTGCTCTGTGGGGATACAGTCATCTGACTGAAATAGAACTCCATCTAAGCTGTGTCATTATTCATGCCTTCTTTGCATGTCACCTTTGATGTTCTAGTAAATAAAAATAATTGCCCCATTTCTATAATAACTTGGTTGTGGAGTTAGTTCTTTTCATTATTTAGACCCAGTGGGCTTGGATCTAAGAATAAGGGGAATACATTTGCTTTTGACACTTCACTCACTAACGTTAGTATAAATTCTAAAATAATCAGTTCCAAACAAGACTGTCAGGTATTCAAAAGTGTGTTATCTGTAGCGCTGCAGAAATGCTAAATAGTAGTAGTAGTTGTGCCTACATCAGTTTTTACTGTATGCAATTTTTGGAATTCTGAGTACTGTACACTGTTCTGTACTTTTCAGAGATGGTACAGTAGATGAATACTATAGTTTTATGCATTTTGGAATTCTTATGAGTATAGAACTGTAAAGAGATGATAGATGCACAGTACTGTACTCATAAAAATTCCACAAACTGCACAAAGACAACTAAAGATACAACCATCACTGTACTGTAGTTTTGTGCACTTTGTGGAATTCTGAGTACTGTTCTGTAATTTTCAGAGATTACTGTAGACAGTACAGTTATGTATATGCAATTTACAGCCAGCTACTCAAATGCTGAGTGGGGGTCCGCAAACTACTTGCTGCGGACATGTACTGTACCAATCAATACAGTAAATACCCTACAGCACTAAATAATTTTTTAAAAAATTTTCATCTAAGTGTTGTGTTTTTGTCCCAGTGTCTCTTTCCTCCCTCTTTTTTTTCCTCTTTCCAAGGCCATTCTTTTCCTCTATCCCTCCCCTCCTCCTCCTCCTCCAGGTACTATATCTCATTGCATCTCTCCTTTAACCCAGATCTGGCACTGGCTAACTTAAATGATTTCTCTACCCACCCCCTTCTGACCCTGCTTCTACAAAGGCGTAGCACAGCAGAAAACAAACGGCCTGTGTGAATTGCTGCCGCTGTCAGTGACCTGGGCAGATAAAGCATTTAAGGTAGAAGTGCTAGACCTAGGGCAAGAGGGGGGTTGAGAGAGGGAGTCAGTCCACCTCTGCCATGGCATTGGCGTACTGTACAGTAAATAAAGGCACCCTCTGGTGGTCCACTACTTTAATACCTCACGCATATTCTAACAGATTCATTCATGCAGTCACTAGTGTATATACTGAGCAGCGGCACCACACTCCCGTCTCCCGCTGGCAGCCCAGTGTCTGCCCCGTCTCTGAACTTCTTCCCTGTTGTATCTCAGAGAAAGCCGCAGCAATTCCTTTTCACTGCCTGTGCCCACTTCTGAAGACATCACTTCCTGTTTTCTTACTAGCAGAATGCGACAGAAGGAGGCCTGCCAGGCTGGTGCAGGCAACAAAAAGGAATCGCTGGGGCCACTTCAGATACAATAAACAGTGGGGTTCAGAGACATAGTGAGTTGCCGGTCTGCGGGCAGGGAATTGGGGAGAGGGGGAGATATGTTTGATGTGGTGGGGGAGGGAAGTTAAAAAAGCAATTGAAGAATTGAATCATGGATGTGCTGTAGATGTAATCTACTTAGACTTCAGCAAAGCTTTTGACACGGTTCCCCACAGGAGGCTCTTGAATAAACTAGATAGGCTGAAGATAGGACCAGATGTGGTAAACTAGATTAGGAACTGGTTGATGGACAGATGCCAGAGAGTGTTGGTAAATGGAATTTGATCGGATGAGGGAAAGGTGAGCAGTGGAGTGCCTCAGGGATTGGTGCTGGGGCCGATTCTGTTCAATATATTTGTGAGTGACATTGCCAAAGAGTTAGAAGGTAAAGTTTGCCTTTTTGCGGATGATACTAAGATTTGTAAAAGAGTGCGAATGCTATTATATATCTACAGAGAAGGGGAAGGCATGGAAGTACCCATCCAAATTAATTCTGGGCCCACCCAAAAATACTAGGTCTGGCAAAATGCTGTCCTACAGAGGTGTGACCCTGGTTGAGCCTAGCCTTAAGAATTTAGCTTGCCTCTCCAACCAGACTAGGCTCAGTTTACATTGGTACCACATTAACCACCACAGTACTAGCTAGGGTGACAGCTCTGTAGGACAGCATTTTGCCAGACCAGTGCACTGCATGATTGACTTAATGGTGAAAATACTAAAAGGACATTTCAAAACCATCCAAGAATGTAAAACCATTCAAGTTAACATGATGAAATATTTTGACACCCACCTGACAGACAAGACAAAGTTCTGTGTTTCCAATCGCATTATAAACTATAAAATTATACCTCTGTCACCTTCTCATCATTCATCTCTTTCTGTTTCTCTTCCCCACTCCTACCTTTCCACATGAGATAGTATTTCATGTTTCACATATATATTCTGATATGTTATTATTTGCTCATTTCTGATCTGAAGGTATTGCCTTTGAAATTAATTTTAAAAATATATTGAGTTAGTCCAATAAAAAGGTATCAATTTATGTTATTTTGTCTTATTTCTATTTATTACCATCAGATGGAATCATTGTGTGTTCTTTCTACTTTGTAAAACTTTCTTTGGAGACGATGATGATGATTAGTTAACATTACATCTAATATAGATGATAATGACAGTGAAGGTGATAAAACATTCTTTGCTATACGAAGTCAAGCGTTTCAGAAAGAGAGATTCCCTTGATCAATACCTTCAGAACCAGTCCGAAAACATCAGTAATGTTGCAACTTGGCCTGATTTGAAGGAAGGAACTTTTTAACAGACTGAAAATGTCGTTTCCTGCCAGTGTAGTTGTGGAATGCCTTTTTTAGCGTATCATTATTAAGCCAGCACACCTGCATAAGCAATAGTCTTTTTCAAAATGTAGTTTTACTAAAAGCAAAGTGGATTGAATTGAAGAACAATAAAGTTGTTGGGATAAAACATTAGCAGCAGTTGCATTCATTGTAGTCACTGTACTTTTATTTTTACTCTAGCATTACATTAGGCGGTAACTTTTTTTTACTTTCACTTACGTTTTTACCTGTTCTCCACTGTACTTTTTCTTATACATTTATTTTTACTTTACTTAAGTACTTTAACCAACACTAGCATTTACACCTATTCTCTGTCATAAAAGAATAAGATAACATACCTATACTTTTATACAAACCTAAAGAATAAAAATTCTATACAAAATGTAGCATCTCGAACATATCTAAACCTTCACTATCCAAACTGCAAAGGACTCAAATACAAAACAACTTATGCATCCAGCTTCTCCTACATAAGCACACAACTATGGAACATATTGCCAAAAGCTGTGAAAACGACCTACGACCACCTAAACTTAAGGAAATCACTAAAAACCTACCTATTCAAAAAGGCATACCCCACCGACCCAACATAAATACCTACACTATGCAACAGAGGAAAACCAAAGATCGTAATGGCAGGGGCGTATCTGCGTAGGGCCACAGGGGCCTGGGCCCCCGCAGATTTTGCCCTGGATCCCCCTACCGCCGTCAACCCTCCCCTGCCGTCGCTGTCACCTACCCCCGCCGAGGTTCGCTTCCTCCTGCCGGTGCCTTTAAAAATATTACTTCAGCTGGCAGGGGACCCCAACCCCCGCCTGCCCAGCCGAGGTCATATTTTAAATTCTTCTTCCTCGTGCTGTTGAAAGCTGCAGCCTGCATCCCTTCCAGTTTCGGATGGAGTCTGACATCGCAGCACCTTGTACGTGCAGGACGTCAACGTGCTGTGACATCAGACTCTGTCCGAAACTGGAAGGGATGCAGGCTGCAGCTTTCAACAGCAGGAGGAAGAAGAACTTAAAATAAGACCTCGGCTGGGCTGGCGGGGGTTGGGGTCCCCCGCCAGCTGAAGTAATATTTTTAATGCCACCAGCAGGAGGAAGCGGACCTCGGCGGGGGTAGGTGACGGCACCAGCGGGGGAGGGTTGACGTTGGTGGGGGGCGGTGGCGGCCAGGGGGGCTATAATGTGCCCCCTCACTCTAGCCCCTGCCCCCCCTACCGCCGAACCTCAGATAAGCCCCTGCGTAATGGACACTATAATTAGGGACTCATTTTCAAAGCACTTAGCCTTCCAAAGTTCCATAGCCCACTATACTTGAAACACATGTATCTTTATTCGACCACAATATCACCTTTGTATTTGTTTCTCTACTGGACTTGGCGAATGCTATGTATGCCACATTGAGCCTGCAAATAGGTGGGAAAATGTGGGATACAAATGTAACAAATAAATAAAATCCTTACCGCTGTTTCAACGTGTACCTTACAAATATAGAACAAGAACAGCAGTATCAGCTTCCCATGCACACACTACCACCACCCTACTGTTAGGTGGGCCTGAGCCATAAATGGATGGGCCCTGGCCCACCCAAGCCCACCTGTGGCTACGCCACTGCCACCACCGTCACCACCGTCACATCTCACAGACAGCCGTCTTCCTACATACTTGGCAAATTACGCCCTGCCTCTCCCCAGCATGTGCTGCGCTGAGTTACCTCTGCAGGTGGCAGTGTGTGAAGCTCAGAGCAATCTTGCCCTGCTCCTCCTCACTCAGTCTTCGGCAGCCCATATTCACCCTCTTCAAGGCCCGCGTCCAGCACGCGCCGTATCGCGGATGACTGGCGTATCCTTCCACTCTCTGCAGCTGGGCCTGGCCCTGGTGGAGAAGGATTGTTTCAGGATGAGTGGAGGCGAAGGACAGATACAGCAGCATCAGCAGCAGTTGCCTCATGTCCACCGCAAAGAATAGAAAAAGTCCTTCAACATGAACACAACTACCGTAGCCACTGCTATCGAGGAGGTTTAAACCTCTTTGCCCTCTAGCAACCTCTGCGGCACGCGCTTGCCCCGCCCCCACGGAGCTCTTCAAGAAGCGCCAATGCTTGCGCCAGAGGTTACATTGAGACAGGGGACGGCGAAACGTCAAAAAGCTGAAGCCAATGAGGTTTGTTTGTCTCCCTCCCGCGCAGCCGTCATCCTCATACACCCAAAGCAACCAAACCTATCAGCTGCTTCGGCCACGTTGTTGTTGTTCTTGTTGGTAGCATTTTTATTTGATCTCACTTATATTTGCAAACAGGCCGGCTTGGGCAGCATACAGATGTACGGAGAGGACGAATCGGTTCCATCGTTAGAGTTGTAATTAGTTCTAAATCGTAATCATTGTGTCATTTGGAAGGGCTGGTTATAGGGACTCCCTGTATTCGTTCAGAGATGTTTTCACCTAGTAAAAGACCATTATGTTATGAGAATCAGGTGCTCAACAATCATTGTTACTATTTATTATAAGTACAACGGGTTAAAAAAAAACATTAATTAGGTTGACCTGGGAGCATTTAACATCTTTTTTGTCTGCTCGTACATCAAAAGTGGGAACTTGCTCCTTTTGTTTTGTGGAATGCAGTGGTATGTTATAAAAATGTACTTGATTTTTTTTTTATTAGTACTATTTCACAGAGAGGTATTGAATAATGAGGGGAGAGTTTCCTTTATGCAGAAGTTCTATCCAGAGTCAAAATGTGCCTACATCCTCCAGTTGAGCACCCAATTAGCCTCTAAGTTTATACAAAGTTGATTATGTTCAGTGGAAAATAAATCTGTTAGCTCAGACTGCCTACTATGGAATGTGTCATTATTGCTACCAAGTATTACATGTTATGGGTATTTGTTTTAAACTTTGATTGTTTTAATTAATTTACCTAGTCTTACATGCACATGGTATTGCTTTTTAAACCCAAAGACAATTCCTAAGGGTGGTTAAGCAATTAGGTATAAATTGTGTTGGGACCTACTGATCTGTACATCTGCTGTCTAGAATTTTGGAAGATGGAAATGAGGAAATAAAAATTAAGTTTTGGATGTAGAAGTTGTTTGCTTTTGCAATGTGTGTATGGATGCCTGTGTGCATGTGATAATGTTTGAATAACTGTCTATGCTTATGACTATGAATTCTGAACATGCAACATCATTAAAGGACAGACTTTTAAATGCCCAGTTGGGTATATATGCTAATCTCAACTTTGTTAAATGTTTCTTAAGACATAGCCATCTACTTGCTCCCATGATGTTACTGAATTCTATTATTCTGTCTCACTGTATTTCAAATGTAAGCCACATTGTACCCAAGTTTGCGTAGGATAATATGGGATATAAATGTAAAAAAAACCCCATTCCTTTATCCTCCACCTTTTAAGGAACTGCCTATCTAGCTGGATGGTGATGGAACAAGGAAAACAAGTTTGGTCCAGTGAAGATTAACTCAAAATAACCTATTCCTTTGTGGTTATGTTCCACTAATAGGTTAAACAATTAACTGGTTTTCTTGCAAGGATTATTGGGGCTCACTTACAAAGTTCCATAGTAAAGTCTAAGTGCTTTGAAAATATGCCTCTGTGTAACTTTGTATGTTTACAGAAATACAGAAAAACTCAAGAAGAGGAACACCGAGAGGCATACCGGATGAAACTGAAAGAAGCCAAGAGAGAGATACGTCTAGCGAAAGCGGAAGAACAAATGGCTAGAAAGGTAAGGAGGGGTGACAAAAATTTCTTCAGGTATATTAGTGAAAGGAGGAAGACTAAAAAGGGAATTGTGAGACTGAAAGATGCTGCGAACCACTATGTAGATAATGATGAAGAAAAAGCAAATTAGCTAAACAGATACTTTTGTTCTGTTTTCACAGAAGAAAATCCTGGAAAAGGACCGTGATTAACTGGCAAAAGTACCTATGAGGATGGAGTGGATATAGCACCATTCATGGAAGAGAGTGTGTATGAACAACTTGAAAATCTAAAGGTGGACAAAGCCATGGGACCGGACGGGATCCACCCCAGGATATTGAGGGAACTCAGAGAGGTTCTGGCGGGTTCTCTAAGATTTGTTTAATAAATCCTTGGAGACGGGAGAGGTTCTGTGGGAGTGGAGAACGGCGGATGTGGTCCCTCTTCACAAAAGTGGTGATAGGGAAGAAGCTGGAAACTACAGACCGGTAAGCCTCACTTCAGTTATTGGAAAAGTAATAGAAGCAATGCGGAAGGAAAGGATAGTGAATTTCCTGGAAGGGTAAATCGTGCCAAACGAATCTCATTGAATTCTTTGATTGGGTGACCGGAGAATTGAATCATGGATGTGCTGTAGATGTAATCTACTTAGACTTCAGCAAAGCTTTTGACACGGTTCCCCACAGGAGGCTCTTGAATAAACTAGATAGGCTGAAGATAGGACCAGACGTGGTAAACTAGATTAGGAACTGGTTGACGGACAGATGCCAGAGAGTGTTGGTAAATGGAATTTGATTGGATGAGGGAAAGGTGAGCAGTGGAGTGCCTCAGGGATCGGTGCTGGGGCCGATTCTGTTCAATATATTTGTGAGTGACATTGCCGAAGGGTTAGAAGGTAAAGTTTGCCTTTTTGCGGACGATACTAAGATTTGTAAAAGAGTGGACACCCAGGAGGGAGTGGAAAACATGAAAAAGGAGCTGCAGAAGCTAGAAGAATGGTCTAAGGTTTGGCAATTAAAATTCAATGCAAAGAAATGCAAAGTGATGCACTTAGGGAATAGAAATCCAAGGGAGACTTATGTGTTAGGCAGTGAGAGTCTGATATGTATGGACGGGGAGAGGGATCTTGGGGCGATTGTATCTGAGGATCTGAAGGCGACGAAACAGTGTGACAAGGTGGTGGCTGTTGCTAGAAGGTTGCTAGGCTGTATAGAGAGAGGTGTGACCAGCAGAAGAAAGGAGGTGTTGATGCCCCTGTATAAGTCATTCATGAGGCCCCACCTGGAGTATTGTGTTCAGTTTTGGAGGCCGTATCTTGCTAAGGATGTAAAAAGAATTGAAGCGATGCAAAGAAAAGCTACAAAAATCGTATGGGATTTGCGTTACAAGACGTACGAGGAGAGACTTGCTGACCCGAACATGTATACCCTGGAGGAAAGGAGAAACAGGGGTGATATGATACAGACGTTCAAATATTTGAAAGATATTAATCCGCAAACGAACCTTTTTCGGAGATGGGAGGGTGGTAGAACTAGAGGACATGAAATGAGATTGAAGGGGGGCAGACTCAAGAAAAATGTCAGGAAGTATTTTTTCACAGAGAGAGTGGTGGATACCTGGAATGCCCTCCCGCGGGAGGTGGAGATGAAAACGGTAAGAGAATTCAAAAATGTATGGGATAAACATAAAGGAATCCTGTTCAGAAGGAATGGATCCTCAGAAGCTTAGCGGAGATTGGGTGGCAGAGCCGGTGGAGGGAGGCGGGGCTAGTGCTGGGCAGACTTCTACAGTCTATGCCTGAAAATAGCAGATACAAATCAAAGTCAGGAACACACGTAGTAACATATAGTAACATAGTAGATGACAGCAGAAAAAGACCTGCACAGTCCATCCAGTCTGCCCAACAAGATAAACTCATATGTGCTACTTTTTGCGTATCTTACCTTGATTTGTATCTGCCATTTTCAGGGCACAGACCGTAGAAGTCTTGCCTAGCACTAGCCCCGCCTCCCAACCACCATCCCTGCCTCCCCCCATCGGCTCTGCCACCCAATCTCGGCTAAGCTTCTGAGGATCCATTTCTTCCAAACTTCCTTCCGTCTTCCGCAGCCTAGTGCAATCACTCGTACTCAGTCATCTGGATTACTGCAACTCACTACACGCAGGTTGTAAAGAGCGAATACTGAAGAAACTTCAAACAGCCCAGAACACAGCAGCCAGACTTATCTTCAGAAAACCAAAATACGAAAGTGCAAAACCCTTAAGAGAGAAATTACACTGGCTCCCACTTAAGGAACGCATCACTTTTAAAGTATGCACACTAGTCCACAAAATCATTCACGGTGAAGCCCAGCTACATGTCTGACTTAATAGACCTGCCACCCAGAAACGCTAAAAGATCATCCCGAACTTTCCTCAACCTCCACTTCCCAAATTGCAAAGGCATAAAATACAAAGTGCTGCACGCATCAACCTTTTCTTATATGAGCACGCAATTCTGGAATAAACTACCACACAACCTGAAAACGATTTACGAACTAACTGACTTCCGCAAACTATTAAAGACTCATCTCTTTGATAAAATCTATCGAAAGGATCAAAACACAAGTCCACACACACTGTTAACAATGCATCAATACATTCTCTTCTGAATTCTCATTCCCCGTAATTCTATTAAATTTAAACCTTAATTTACAGATAAAATGTTATACCCGAATGTTCCCTTGCTATTGTTTTATCGCCCTATCAGCTTTCGTTGTTCCTCCATTGTTTCATTGTTCTTCTTACATTGTTCTATTCCCTTAACGATGCTTTGACCTTGTCTTCACATAACTCCTCACAATGTAACCCATAATCGAGTTGTAACAAATTGTATTTCCATAATTCACAATGTATTGTAAGCCACACTGAGCCCGCAAATAGGTGGGAAAATGTGGGATACAAATGCAATAAATAAATAAATAAACAGGATTCCTTTATGTTTATCCCACACATGTTTGAATTCCATTACTGTTTTCATCACCACCTACCGCGGGAGGGCATTCCAAGTATCCACCACTCTCTCCGTGAAAAAATACTTCCTAACATTTTTCTTGAGTCTGCCCCCCTTCAATCAAAGAGAAGCCGGGGACACAGGCCCAGGTGCCCAAAGAGATCCAGTCTAAGGAAAGGTCCCAGACATTATAGAGCGCTTAGACATTGAGGGCACTTGCATCAGCCACAGCACAGTCCCAGGCTCATCGAGTGTCGGGGTCAGTGTGCATCCAGCTGGTGCAGCCCTCAATGTCAGGAGAAGATACAGTGGTGGAAATAAGTATTTGATCCCTTGCTGATTTTGTAAGTTTGCCCACTGACAAAGACATGAGCAGCCCATAATTGAAGGGTAGGTTATTGGTAACAGTGAGAGATAGCACATCACAAATTAAATCCGGAAAATCACATTGTGGAAAGTATATGAATTTATTTGCATTCTGCAGAGGGAAATAAGTATTTGATCCCCCACCAACCAGTAAGAGATCTGGCCCCTACAGACCAGGTAGATGCTCCAAATCAACTCGTTACCTGCATGACAGACAGCTGTCGGCAATGGTCACCTGTATGAAAGACACCTGTCCACAGACTCAGTGAATCAGTCAGACTCTAACCTCTACAAAATGGCCAAGAGCAAGGAGCTGTCTAAGGATGTCAGGGACAAGATCATACACCTGCACAAGGCTGGAATGGGCTACAAAACCATCAGTAAGATGCTGGGCGAGAAGGAGACAACTGTTGGTGCCATAGTAAGAAAATGGAAGAAGTACAAAATGACTGTCAATCGACAAAGATCTGGGGCTCCACGCAAAATCTCACCTCGTGGGGTATCCTTGATCATGAGGAAGGTTAGAAATCAGCCTACAACTACAAGGGGGAACTTGTCAATGATCTCAAGGCAGCTGGGACCACTGTCACCACGAAAACCATTGGTAACACATTACGACATAACGGATTGCAATCCTGCAGTGCCCGCAAGGTCCCCCTGCTCCGGAAGGCACATGTGACGGCCCGTCTGAAGTTTGCCAGTGAACACCTGGATGATGCCGAGAGTGATTGGGAGAAGGTGCTGTGGTCAGATGAGACAAAAATTGAGCTCTTTGGCATGAACTCAACTCGCCGTGTTTGGAGGAAGAGAAATGCTGCCTATGACCCAAAGAACACCGTCCCCACTGTCAAGCATGGAGGTGGAAATGTTATGTTTTGGGGGTGTTTCTCTGCTAAGGGCACAGGACTACTTCACCGCATCAATGGGAGAATGGATGGGGCCATGTACCGTACAATTCTGAGTGACAACCTCCTTCCCTCCGCCAGGGCCTTAAAAATGGGTCGTGGCTGGGTCTTCCAGCACGACAATGACCCAAAACATACAGCCAAGGCAACAAAGGAGTGGCTCAGGAAGAAGCACATTAGGGTCATGGAGTGGCCTAGCCAGTCACCAGACCTTAATCCCATTGAAAACTTATGGAGGGAGCTGAAGCTGCGAGTTGCCAAGCGACAGCCCAGAACTCTTAATGATTTAGAGATGATCTGCAAAGAGGAGTGGACCAAAATTCCTCCTGACATGTGTGCAAACCTCATCATCAACTACAGAAGACGTCTGACCGCTGTGCTTGCCAACAAGGGTTTGCCACCAAGTATTAGGTCTTGTTTGCCAGAGGGATCAAATACTTATTTCCCTCTGCAGAATGCAAATAAATTCATATACTTTCCACAATGTGATTTTCCGGATTTAATTTGTGATGTGCTATGTCTCACTGTTACCAATAACCTACCCTTCAATTATGGGCTGCTCATGTCTTTGTCAGTGGGCAAACTTACAAAATCAGCAAGGGATCAAATACTTATTTCCACCACTGTATTTCTACAAGGTCTGAAAGCAGATCTGTACCTTGACGCTCTTCAACGCATGGCCATCAGCCTGGCAGGCAAACACAGACCCATGCTTCCCATGATAACAGTAACAGGATTCTAAAGCGCATAGGATAAACAAAAAGGAATCCCAAATAGAAGGCATGGAACCAAACAAGCTTAGCGATGATTACATGACAACACCAGTAATTGGGAAGCAAAGCTCTTCTACAGACTGTGCCCTGATCATGGCAGGAAGGCACTTGTGCATACATGGTGGGGAGTGCTGCCACAAGCTCTTAAAAGAGATAGTACGCTCAATAGTGTTCTGTACCGGGTGCCGTAGGTGACATCACCCACATGTGAGAATCAATTGACCTACTTGTCCTCGGAGAAATATTTTAATTTTAAAATTCTATAATAGTTTTTGCCATTTTGATGGTGCCCTGGCACCACCTTTGTCTAACCTTGCAAGGGTTCAGGGTTTGGTGCATTTTATAAATTTTTCTTCAAAAAGCACCTAAAGTACACTTACTAGGCAGCAGTGATTGTATTGCTAGCATTAACTAAACAGCAAAGAGGGGAGGGCAGAGGAAAATCAGCTGCAGAATAGCTCAGGCTCTGCGACATTTCTGAGAAGCATGGTAGCACAATGCAGGAGCGCAAAGGACTAAAGTACCAAATTTTGTGATACAATACAGCACAGTCTAACCCTGACTGAGGCCCCAATGCACAAAGGTGCCCCACAAAGGCAGCCGTAAAATACAGGTGCCTCGCAAAAATTTAGCGAATCACTAACAGCCAGTGATGCACAAAGGGGATCACAAGCAAATGAGCTACACGGACCCCCCTTTGTGCATCCTCGCTGTCAAATCCATCTGACAGCTCTGATGCACTGGACCACAACAGTCACCCTGCCATCCCTGCCTCCCCCCATCGGCTCTGCCACCCAATCTCGGCTAAGCTTCTGAGGATCCATTTCTTCCGAACAGGATTCCTTTATGTTTATCGCACGCATGTTTGTATTCCGTTACAGTTTTCATCACCACCTCCCGCGGGAGGGCATTCCAGGTATCCACCACTCTCTCCGTGAAAAAATACTTCCTAACATTTTTCTTGAGTCTGCCCCCCTTCAATCAAGGAGAAGCCAGGGACACAGGCCCAGGTGCCCAAAGAGATCCAGTCTAAGGAAAGGTCCCAGACATTGTAGAGCACTTAGACATTGAGGGCACTTGCATCAGCCACAGCACAGTCCCATGATAAGTACTTCACAGAGTCTGATGGGGATTTATAGTACTTCTCGGTGCAGAACATAACATAGTAGATGATATATACTTGATCTTGATTTGTCCTTGCTATTTTCAGGGCACAGACCGTAGAAATCTGCCTGGCACTGACCTTGTTCTCCAACTTTTGAAATTGTCATCGAAGTCCCACTCCAGCCCATCCAAATCTATCTAGCCACAATCAGGGCACAGACCATAGAAGTCTGCCCAACACTAGCCTTGTTCTCCAGCTACTGAAGCTGAATCTGGATTTGAGTTTGACTGAATCTGAGCCCAAGCGTACTTATCAGAGGAGCGGATATCCCTCAGAACTGGCTGGCTTCTGAGAAACGTATGCTTAAAGTTGTGTTGTGTGAACAAAATTCCTTTGGCAGATTCAACTAGCAGGGAAACAGAGAGGAGATCAGCAATGCCTTTCTCTTTCTTTAGCACCCCCTCACCTATCCACACCTATCCACACCCATCCTGTTAGAATATCAATGATATGCTTTGATGTCCCCATGCATACTTCCTACCCACCCCCCTCCTCCCACCCTGTCAGACTGTCATAGTAATGCTTGAATGTTTTCACTTATATACACTGTCAGCTAGCACATTTGCTTATTTCCGATCTGAGGAAGAAGGGCAATCTTCGAAAGCTAATCAAGAAATGTATTAAGTTATGTCCAATAAAAAAGGTATCATCTTATTTTCTTTTCCATGTTTTATTTTGTTTGATTTCTATTGATAACCTTTAGCACCCCCGTGTGTCCAGATTGACTAACAAGCCAGAGATGATTTCTCTTATTATGTGGGTAGGTGAGTTAGTCATAGGCACATAAAGGCAACTGGAAATTACTCCTGCCCTGACTACATCCTAGCCTTTCAGGGATTGTTAAGTAGTCTGGGGGGAGGGCTTTTTGCATTTTTTTTTAATTTGAGACGTATTGCTTTTGATTGTAATTTTTCAGAGCATATAGTCCTCATATTCAGTAAAATCAATGTGCTTTTTCATTCTGGATTGTGCATCAGGCTGGTATAATGTCTGCAATATAGGCAGTGTCTGGACTCCTTTACCCTATTTTAGTAAGAATCTATATGAGGCTTGTTCTTAATCAGTTTTATAAATGGGAAACATCTCAATGCTACTTTTTCTTTTTTTTTTACACATGCTCACAAAGTCTCTATTTCAGAGGATATTTAACTGTATCTGCATTGATTTGGGAACCTAAACATGCCGGACTTGTTGAGAAGTCAGCCTGTGCTTGCAGTTCCTGGGACTAGAGAGTAATAATCTCCTGTGGATTTAGCAGAGGGCTGCTGACTTCAAACTCTGACAATCCCCAGTGACCTCATTGGTTCACATTCACCCAACCAAACTTTAGTTTTCAGTTTCGGCTGAAACCAGATGATAGGTTTTTGGTTTCGGCTGAAAGTAGTTAGTTTCAGTAGCAGTACTGATTTCATCCAAAACGGAAAAAAGCAATTTCAGTCGGCCTCTTCAGAGTCATATGCTTGATTCTGGTTCATCCATCCACAAAGACATATGCCTGAACCTGAACACTGCTAAACAGACCCTTGATTTGCCCATCTTAGATCTAAATGTCCTTGATTGTTGGGATTAATTCCCTCCCTCTCCCCAATAGCTAAGTGTGCCCAATCCCAAATTCACCTGCCCTAGAGTCATGTGTGCCTGGTACCAGGCCAATCAAGAAATATCCATGCAGTTCTGAAAGCAATCTGACTCGGTTGGTCCCCTTTATCCCTTCTGTATTACTCTAGTACCAGTATTAATCATAAATTCTGTATTCAAACAGAACTGAATAACTGAAAGCATGTGTAATGCTCATACAGAAAACCTCTTTGAATTACCATACTGGCTAAAAGTAAACATCAGTTGAAACCATATTCACAGTGGAATGGGTTGGGCTGAATAGTTACACTGTGTCTTCAATAAATCCCGACTCTGTGTGCAAGGAGAAATACAGCCTGACCATATTATTTTAAGCCTGTTTATTTACTCTTTGTGAGGTGAAAGAAATTCCAACTGGCCTGAGGCATTCTACGGTACAGTGCAGCCATGTGTTGCATGAAATCAACTGGAGGAGGTCTCTATGCATATCAGGATATGCAGCCACAGGAAATGCCACTTTATATTTGACAATTCAGCCATGGTAAGCCATCCTGTAACACAATCTTGGGAAGGGTCACCGTGTGTGCTATAGCAAAACCTTGGATAAGGTCCTAATTTTTTGTGGTATACTGATATGGGAGGAGTCACTGTGTATTATACAGAGAAGCCCGAAGAAAGATGACTATGATTCATAGTACAGTACAGTCTTGATTATCTGACATAAACAGGATAAGTGAAAGATCAGGTAATATGAAAAAAAAATGGGAACCTCCTCAAACAATGCACGAAGAACAGGCTTAGGGTATCTTTAATTAAATATTGTTTATTAGCACTAATCAGCAACAAAAAAAGTACAGCTGGCAATTTGAACACAGCAACTGTACAGCAGGCAATGTGAGCAGAAATACTGTACAGGTACAGAACCAAGCAAGGGAAACTATATTATCAACTGCAAATACAGAAATCTGGTCAATAGATCATATAGAGCCATTTGCTCGCCGTGTTGCCGCCCTCCCTCTTCGTCCTGTGCGAGAGTGTGAACCTGGCCTCTCTCCTGCTTTCGGCTACTGATTGGCTCCTTGAATGTGCTCCGCCCTCAACGTCATTACGTTTGACGCGAGGGCGGGGCCCACATCTGCTGCTACAGAGCTTCGAACAAACGAACTGGCTTCATTGACGTCAGTGGTCAATGGAACGTTGAGAGTGCTTTTTATGTCCAGATGGGGCATGGCCTAGGGCGCAGATGGGCGTGGCTGAGTGCGGGAGTCCGAATAGCCTAGGTCAGGAGCCACAGTTGGAGAGAGGTGAGCTTCAGAACGTCTGAGGGGGATTCAGAATGTCTGAGGGGGATTTTATTTATATAGATGTTGGATTTGATAGATTTTCCTAATGCACGTAGAATGGAAGTGCTCAGAAATTTGCTGCTATTGCAGTATCCATGTCCGAGGGGTATTTGTTCCAAAAGGTTATTCCAGAGCTGCCAAGTTACCCATTCCAGGAGGGAGACTTTATGGCTGGTCCTGGATTTCTGCCAGTCTCATCCTGGTGCATTATGAGACCTGCAGCACTGATTTCAATGGATAGGTTTATGGGCCAGTCCTAGGGTCTCTGGTGCCCCCTGCAGACTATCATTTGGTGCCCCCCCCCCCAGCATCTCCTTTCTCTCTTCTCCCACCCTGCCCCCTTTTTCAGCCCAGTGCCTTAATAGGTGAAGAGCCTGGGGGGGGGGGGGGGCAATGCATTACTCTCTCCAGAAAAAAAAATTAAATGCTCCCAGGTTCCAGTCTAATTTTTTTTTATTTGTACCCACGCTTTCCCACTCATGGCAGGCTCAATGCGGCTTAGGTACTTATTTGTACCTGGGGCAATGGAGGATTAAGTGACTTGCCCAGAGTCACAAGGAGCTGCCTGTACCTGCAGTGGGAATCGAACCCAGTTCCCCAAGACCAGCGTCCACCACTCTAAACCCTAGGCCACTCCTCCACTCCATGTTTAATGTGGGATAAAATGCCATAAATAAGTAAATAAATATAAACTTTTAACGTTGAGCACCTGATTCTCAAAGTGGACATATTCCAAGCACTATAATGAAAATAAAATTATTTTTTCTACCTTTGTTGTCTGGTGACTTTGTTTTTCTGTTCATGCTGGCCCAGTACCTGATTCTGCTGCTATCTGTCCTCTTAACTGTTTCCAGGGCTTCCTTTCCATTTATTTCTTTACTTTCCTCCTTTCTTCTTCATTTATTGCCTTACATTCGTAAGTAAAAGCTGGGTCCTCTGCAGACTTGACTGTCCAGTGGATCCAGCTTCTGCCTATTTTCTCCATCCATGTGCAGGTTTTCTCCCTTTTCCCTCATCTCATCTCCTTCCTCTCTCTTCCCTCCCCTCCATCCATGTCGAGCATTTCTTCTCTCTCCCTTCCCCTCCATCCATGTGCAACTCCTTCCTCTGTCGTCCAGAATTTCTACCCTTCATCCATGTGCATCTCCTTCCTGTCTTCCCTTCCCTCCCCTCCATCCATGTCCAACAATTCTCCTGTCTCCCTGCCCTCCCTTCCATCCATGTCCAGCAACCCTCCTCTTCCCTCTATCCACCCATGTCCAGCAACTCTACTCTCCCCTCCATCCATCTATGTCCAGCAAATCTCCTCTGCCCTGACCTCCCATTCACCCATGTCCAGCAACCCTCCTCTGCCCTGACCTCCCATCCACCGATGTCCAGCAACCTTCCTCTCTCCCCTGCCCTCCCCTCCATCCACCTATGTCCAGCAAATCTCCTCTCCCCTGACCTCCTCTCCATCCATGTCCAGCAACCCTCCTCTCTCCCCTGCCCTCCCCTCTATCCACCCATGTCCAACAACCCTCCTCTCCCCTGCCCTCTATGCACATCCAGCAATTCTCTTCTCTCCCCTGCCCCCCTCCATCCATCCATACCCAGCAATCCTCTTCTCTCTCCTGCCCCCTCTATCCATCCATACCCAGCGATTCTCCTCTGTCCCCTGCCCTCCCCTCCCGCTCCCATCCATGTCCAGCGATTCTCCCCCCAACATCCCCCTTTTTCTTCTTGCCACCCTGCGTGGTTTAAGTCTTTTTAAATTTACCTCCATCCCAGTGGCTACATCATTTCAAAGCCCTGCCCATCTCTAGCCTTCCCTCCCTTCGTGATTTGTTTCCCTCAGAGTCCCGTCCTTGAGGAAATTACGTCAGAAGGCTACTGCTACTACTACTTATCATTTCTATAGCGCTACTACACGTAAGCAGTGCTGTATACTTGAACATGAAGAGATAGACCCTTATGCCCCCTTCTTGCTCTTTTAATTTCATTTGGGTTTTCATGTCTGAATAGAGCACTCTTTGAGACTAGGTCAGTCAATAGCTATTCTCATTGGTCTCCCTTTTTTACTCTCAGCGAAGGGTTCTTAATTTTTCTTGGTTGTCATAGATGTAGATAGGGAAGCACAGTGTTTTTTTCAGCCCCTGATAGCTTTCTTCCTATATTTCTTTCTCTGGATATTCAACTCCTCCAGGACTTCCACTGTAGCTGCAATATCCCTTCATAGATATACATTAGTCTTAGGCTGTTACCTTCAAAGACTCTTTTAAAGAAAACATCAGCTGGGTTTGTTTCTTGGTCTGTGCATCTCTTCATGGTCTACCAATGCTATTTTCTATTATTCCTTCTTATCATGGGAATCACATCTTTGTCCTCTTCCATAACTTTTGTGTATTCAGAACCCTTCTGATTGCTCTTGGTTCTCTCTACTAAGTACCACTGGAAAGGACCTCTAAGGCTATTCCAATTTATCTGTATCTCTATCAGTTTATTAGACTGGGGAGATTATTTATTTGCAAAATTCTCTCTCTCTCTCTCTCTCTTTTGAGTGTTTAGAATAGATCTTTTAGTCCCGCCCTATACTGGGGACACTGCTTTGCTACATCCCATTGGTCTGGACTGGTCTGATAGGATGCTATGAAAGGAAACATTTTGTCTTACCTGATATATTTCTTTCCTTTAGTCCTATCAGATCAGTCCAGAATCCCACCCTGGTTTATTAATTTTATTTTGCGTACAAGCTATAATTTTCAGATATCACAGATTCTATTTGTACGTTTTTTCCAAACCTATTGTATGTTACATGTCTCCTGACTCAGTGAAATATCTACATGCCTCACTAGCTGGTAAGGTTATTACTTGATTTCATTGCTTGATCTCAAAATTTCTATATTGATCATCAGGCAGTTTTTGAGCACCATCTTGGCTATTTGAAATAGTGAATGTTCTATGCTGCATATTACCCTTAAGGGGTGAGTTACAAGAACTATTTACTTCCTCTGTCTCCATGTGCCGGTAGAGGGACTCAACCCATTAGTCTGTAATGGTCTGATAGGACTAAAGGAAAAAAAGTTATCAGGTAAGACATAACTTTTCAATCCCTTCTGCATCCCAACCTCCAATCCCTGATGGACGTTGAAAGCACAGAATTTGAACTGGAAAGTTGTGTTTTTGGTGGCAGTCAGAATCAGTGAACTTCAAGCCCTAGTAGTTGATCCACTTTACACTAAGTTTCATCACAATAGAGTAGTTCAATGCACGCACCCTCCTAAGGTAGTGTCTGAGTTCCATCTTAATCAATCATTCTGCCAACATTTTTCCCCAAACCACATGCCCATCCTGGTGAAAGTGTACTGCATATCTTAGATTGCAAGTGTGCCTTAGCCCTCCATCTGGAGCAGACTAAAGCCCATAAGACAGTCCACCCAGCTTTTTGTTTCTTTTGACCCAAACTGTATGGGAACAGAACAGCCATCGGCAAATGTACGATTTCTAATTGGCTAGCAGATTGCATTTCTTTCACTGATGCCCAGGCAGGGCTGGCCCTCTAGGGTCATGTCACGGCTCATAATGTCAGAACCACGGCTATGTCGGTAGCCCACTTGAGGTCAGTCTCCTTAGAGGAGATTTGCAAAGCTGCAACGTGGTCGTCTGTCCACACATTCACATCTCATTACTTTCTTGAGCAGGATACCTGATGTGACAGCTGGTTCAGTCAGACAGTCCTGTAGAATTTGTTCGGTGTCTAGAATCCATCTCCACCCCTCTAGGCCCAGCTTTATTTGGTTCCAGGCTACACCTTCATAACTAGTATGTATATAGTTTCAAGTTAATTGACTGAGGCCTTGACATTTTGAATTCCTATTATCCTAGCATTGTTTTCAGGGAGCCTGGTAGCTAGGCATTCCCAGGTGTGAGAATACAACTGGCCTGCTTGTCCTCAGAAAAAGCGAAGTTACTCACCTGTAGCAGATGTTCTCCAAGGACAACAAGCCAAGCATTCTTACATACCCTCCCACCTCCCCTTGTATTCTTTATCTATTTTATATGACTGAGGGACCCACGTTCATGTGTCAAGCGGGAAGGCACCAGCCCGTGCGTGGTGGGATGCAACTAGAAAATTCTACATTCATCTCGCTAGTCAGCATCCACATTGGGCTCAGTCAGGTGAAGTCACCCAGCTGTGAGAATACTTGGCCTACTGTCCTCCAAGTACACCTGCTACAGGTGAGTAACTGCTTTATAGTCTTTTCTCCCATCTGCTCAACTTTGGAAGCTGTCATATGACTCTAGGAACGTTATAATAAATAAGAAAACTGCTCTGCCTCTGCTCCTTTTCACTTTCTCACTCTCTTAGAGCAGCATAGTGGCAGACAGCAACTGCCAGACCTGTGGCACTTTGTAATATATAAAAGAATGCATACACTGCTGTCCCAGAACTCCAGCACCCTCCTCTATCCCCCCCCCCCCCCCCCCCCCACATTGTTCACACTTGCAGGAAGTGAGAGAGCAGGTAACTGCTGTAGTCCATATCCAGGAGGCTGGCCATATCTCCCCGTCTCACCAGCCAGCACTGTGCCTCATGTGGGGGCAGCAGGGAATCCTTTACCATCCGGGTCACATGAGTGACTGGCATTGTACGATGCTGTCGATGCAGCACACCTGTGGCATCAGAGTCCCGGTCCCTCACAATGCGGATGTCAGCCTTCTGAAATTGACCTGCAGTAGGAAGAAAAAAGCAGAGATGGGGTTACTGTAAGATAGGAAATCAGAATTATGAACAGTATATCTTAATGTATAAGCTGAAGAAGAAGTTACTGAGGACAAGATGCACAAAAGTCCTTGTTAGAGCCGTTCCGTACCGAATTCCATAATTAATCGGTACGGAACGGCTATGCACGAAGGAAAGGGAATGCAAATGAGCTGCTCGTTGCAGCTCACTTGCATTCTCTAACCCTTTGTTAAAACCATCGATAATTGGCCCGTAAAGCATATGCAGAGCAGCCAAGCGTTATGCTGGTTGCTCTGCGCATGCCAAAAACGTCAAAAAAACCAAAAACAAACACGTCCTTTATGGATGGCCTTGCCCCCCTGCCCCGCCCGAGGTTGCCGCTGCTCCCCGCTCACCCCTGCATTAAAATCGTGACTTTTTTAGGCATACCCGGCCCCCCCTCCCTCCCTCCCTTCCTTTCTCCTTTTTTAGAAAAAACAGCTCCCGCCGCCCCCCCTGAGGTCGTCGCCACTGCTCCTCCCCTCCACCGGGCCCCCCTCCGTCTGAAACCGGGCCCGTGCAGCGCCTCTCACCTCTGTGTGAAGGCACTGCACGGGCAAGAACAGCTGATCGCCTCTTCCAACGTCCCTCCGTTCCTCCTGGGCCCGCCCTCGTCTGATGTAAGTAACCTACTTGCCCTGAGTTTCATGGTGCTATTTATGGTTTGGGCCTCATTACACCTTTGTTGATCACATAACTAAAGACCTTTACAGTTTCCCTGCTGTCACAGGCTCACTCACCTAGCAGGCCTTGTGTTGTGGGTGAGAAGCCTCTCCCATTCACCACATAAAGGCCCAGGTGATCCAACTGCAGATAGGTAGGGTGTCGATAGTGTTGGATGAGGACAAGTAGCTGTATGCTATTGCCAATGCTGATGGTGACTCCAGAGGCTGCAGTGATGTTCAATACTAGTCCAGGTTTTCGGATTAGCATTGGATGACTGATAGGAAAGTTCAACCGGTCTTCTCCCTCTAAGGACACTGTGTCCAGTGTGATAGTCACCACATACTGTGCCCCAGGCCTCTGTACAATGACAGCAATCACATCCAGATATGAGCGTGTCTGATCCTCATGACCCATCCTGGGAGGAGCACCCATCAGATGCCCATTAACAGTGACTCCTGCAGGCGAGATAGAGACATATGTTGCATCAAGGCATAACAAATCCTGGGTGCCAGGTCACCATGGAGACTAGAAATTTCCCTCTGGTGCTATCACCAAAGCAAGAGCGGTCTTCCTCTTTGTGCTATGTTGCTTGCAGTGAATTTAGCAGTGCAATATTAAAACTCCTGTGCTGTCTTGCAAGACTTCACACTGAGGCCAGCACAAGTTTCCTACATTGCATGGCTCAGATTCATTGAAAAATGTGTGGTGCAGAGAAGAAGCAGGCTGCTAGGTAAGACAGGAGTGGAAGGAGGGGCTAGGGAGCTGTAGGTAGCTGGCAACCTAGAATGGGTATTGGAGATAGTTGGGTAACTGGGGCTAGTGGGATGGGATTGAGACTGCTAGGAATGAGAAAGGAAATCTGATGGTTAAGAGAGAGGATGAAAAACATTTTGAGACAAGTTGGGGGACTGAGAGAGGTACACTGTTGGGGACAGAAGGGGGATTAAGAGAGAGAGTGATGTGGATAATGTTTGGGGGGGGGGGGGAAGGGATTGCTGAAAGAGAGATTGTGTAAGGACAGGGTGAGGAACTGAGAGACTGGGTTGATGAGGGCTGCTGGCTGTGTGCTTTTGCTAGTCCATTAAAGGGCCTAATTTACTAAGCTTTGTTTCCCTTAGACATAGATCTAAAAATCTTATTCTAAAGGAGCTGCAGCAGTTTTTGGAGAGGATCTCTTCCCTCCCTTCTCCACTCACCTAGCTATTTGGGCAACTGGTTCCTAAATTTTGGGACTGGTGCCTAGATTCAGAGAAACTTTGTCAACGCTTGTGTTATACTAAGGGAGAAAAGGAGTCTCCTTCTTACAGGAACACTCCCCACTGGTCCCCCTGGATAGCATGGCCACCTCTGACATGTGATCCCTGTTTGCCTTACCTGCCCGGGGATCATGCAGTAAACTCAGGTTATCATCAGGATGTCCATCAATGGTGAAGCACAGCTTTTCCCGGGAGTGTGGCAGCATCACCACAAAGTGGGGGTCACCATCCACTGCAAGACAAAACAGGGATGAGCGCCGAAGGCTGCCACCAGGGACAAGAGATGAGCAGGGCAAAGCAGAGCCCTCCAACCAGGAGTCATTTTACCTGAGGACATGAAGGTCTGAGGACCAAGCATAGCAATCTGATAATCTGCAGTGAGACAGAGAGCAAAAGAAAGAGGCGAGGTGAGGTAGTTAGATAATTGGCATGTATGAACTTCATCACTTGCTGTTTTCACAGCTTGCTATAAGCCTGCTCTAGTCTGTAGTGTTATTTTACTACTATTCCTATTTTATAAATTATTTTTCCCTTGTTATTTTAGAACTGCCCGCATTAGTGAAACTACATTTCTTTGAGGACAAGCAGAATAGAATGCCCATGCTGATGGGTAGTGTCATCTGATAGAGCTGGTGCGGGAACGCTCTCCCATAGCTCTTCAACTTTGGAATTTTGGGCTTGACTGTGAATGTGTTATAGTTTTTGCATTTTGTCATTACATGAGACCACTTCGTTCCTTTGTTTTCCATGTGCCAATCATTTTCTCACTGTGAATTTTGTTTCTAATAATTTTCTCATTTTCATATGGGTCATATCTCCCTATTAGATTCCCTAGTTAGGTTTTTCAGTCATTTTACAAATTGTTTTTTTCATTTTCTTGCACCTACTTCTTTCACAGTTTTTAGGTGCTCTTGATGACTTGCCTTTTTTCCCTCCAAAACCAAGTCATTTGATTTTGCATCAGCCATCTTTTTTGGGTGATTTGTCCCTAAAGAGGGGTCCCAGCAGCTTATAAAAGATGCAAGTAAAAGGTCATGGATTTGATATACTGCCTTTCTGTGATATAATAAATGGTTTACATTTATTATATGGAAGTACTTTCTCTGTCCTTAGTGGGCTCACAATCTAAATTTTTGTAATGTGGCACAACCATAGCTGCTGCAGAAACCTGCAACTGATACATGTAGTGCCTAAGCCTTGATCACAAGTTCTCCGTGTCATTTATTTATTCACAATTATTAAATTTAGGGGGGGTCTTTGTGGCTGTGAAGTGGAGAAAAAAAGGGTCTTTGATTCCTCAAAGTCTGATTCATTTTCATTGGCATTGGAGACATTAGACCTGAAGGAGATGGCCAGGATGAAAACCATTTTGGAGAGAAGGTGGAAGAGGTTGCAGACCTCATAAAGAAACACACTGATACTACTAACACTTTCTCTGGAGAGCACCTTCTGTACCCTCCTCTTCTAGGTGGTTTTTTGGCAAGTTGAAGAGAGGTCCCTACTACTCTCAAAGGCGTAGGTACACTCCTTGCCTCACTCAGCAGGTTCAGCCCCAGCGTGCTCGTTCTCAGCAACGGCGTGTGCCTAAGGCCCAGCCAACTCCCCAGTCAAAATAAGGGGAGAGTTTTTCATTGGCTCCTGTAGAGCATAGCCGCAATCAAAGTAACTGTATCAGATGACCTACCATTAGGATGGAGGCTGAGATTTTTCCAAGAAAGGTGGCCCCTTGTAACCTCTTACTAACGGGTTCTTCAAATAGTCTGTCTTGATTACTCCCTACATTGGCGACGGAGACCACTAAATTGCTCTCCAAGAGTATCTTTCTTCAGCTCTCTTCATAAGGAAGTACTTGTAGAGGAACTCTATGCCCTTTTAAAGGCCCAAGCGCTCAAACCTGTTCCACCAGGGAAAGAGGGGGAAGGGATTGTATTCAAGGTACTCCCTTGTGCCAAAAAAAAAAAATGGGGGAGGGGATGCATCCTGTCCTAGACCTCAGGACTCTGAACAAATTCCTGTCAAAGGAAAGTTCAGGATGGTTCCCCTGGGCAGCCTTCTTCCAATGATTCAGGAACAAGTTTGGCTATGCTCTCTGGACTTAAAAGAAGCCTACACGTATACCCTGATACTTCCAGGCCACACATATACCATGATACTTCCAGGTCACAGGAGGTATCTCAGATTTTGGGTAGGAACACATCACTACCAGTACCACGTTCTGCCACTTGTCCTCACGTCAGCTCTCAAGGTTTTCACAAAATGTCTGAGCAGTAGTCACAGCGTTCCTATGCAGATTGGGAGTCCGTGTGTTTCCCTACCTAGGTGATTGACTAGTGAAGAGCACATCAAAGACAGGTGCTCAGGAGTCTATGTGGAAAACTATTAGGGTGCTAGAGCTACTAGGGTTTATTTTAAACTCCCCCAAGTCCCATATGCTCCCTGTTCAACTACTGGAGTTCACTGGAGCCCTGCTAGATACTTGGCAGGTGCGGGCTTTTCTCCATGTGCCAAGAGCAGACGCTCTAGTCACTGTCACTACTCAGTTGTGTGCCAACAGCAGGTCACGGCTTGGCAGATGTTGAGGTTAGTAGGCCATATGTCCTCTACTGTACATGTCACTCCCTTGGCACGTTTTCACATGAGAACTGCCCAGTGGTCCCTAGCTTCCCAGTGGTCTCAAGCCTTGGAAAACCTAGCGGATGTCATCCAAATGACTCCAGAGTTAGTTCAATCCCTTCTCTGGTGAACAATTTGGTCCAATTTGACTATGGGACTTCCATTCCAAATTCCTCAGCCCCAGAAGATGCTGACAATGGATGCAGCCCACCTGGGGTGGGGGGCTCACTTGTATGGGTTTAACCTTCTGGAGCTTTGGGCAATCTGGAACGCTCTAAAGGCTTTCAGAGATCAGCTGTTCAATCAAATTGTGCTCAATCGAATGGACAATCAGGTTGTGATGTATTACACCAACAAGTGGGGTGGAGGGGTACGGGAGCATACCTCTGTGGCAGGAGGCTGTCCAGATATGGCAATGGACTATCCGGAATGTGAAAGTTCTCAGAATCATATTCTTGGTGGGCTAATCCAACAGCCTGGCCGACAGACTGAGCAGGGTCATGAGATTTTCCGAGGGTGGGGCACCCCTTCATTGAATCTCTTTGCCACTCCTTACAACCACAATGTCCCTCAGTACTGCTCATGGCTCAGAGCACACAATAGACTAGTGTCAGGTGCCTTCCTCCTCCACTGGAGGAGCAGCCTTCTGTATACATATTCTCCCATCCCTCACGTGCAAAAGACTTTGCTGAAACTCAGGCAAGACTGGAGAACCATGATCCTAATCACCCCATATTGGCCCAGACAGATCTGATTCCCTCTTCTGGAGTTATCCTTTGAATAACCTTGAAGACTGGAGTGTTTTCTGACCCTCATAATGCAGAACGAGGGATCTCTTCTACATGCCAACCTCAAGTCTCTGGTCCTCAAAGCTAGGATGTTGAGAGCTTAGAATTTGCTTCCTTGTATCTCATGGAGGGCGTCTCCAAGGTTTTGCTGGCTTCCAGGAAAGATTCCACTAAGAGGTGTTATTCTTTCACATGGCGATTTACCGTCTGGTTTGAGGACAAGGCCCTTGATCCTCTTTCTTGCTTTACACAGATCCTGCTTGCATACCTTCTACACCCTTTCGAGTCTGGTCTTAAGACCAACTCTCTAAGGGTTCGCCTCAGTGCAATTAGTGCTTGCCATTACCATATGGAAGGTAAGCCCATCTCTGAACAGTCTCTAGCTGTTTGCTTCATGAGAGGTTTACTTTTCACAAAGCCCCCTGTCAAACCTCTGTCTGTGTCATGGGTCCTCAATGTTGTCCTTACCCCAAGGATGATAACTCCTTTTGAGCCACTCGATTCCTATCCTCTGAAGTACTTGACCTGGAAGGTCTTGTTTTTGGTGGCAGTTACTTCAGCTCGCAGGGTCAGTGAGCTTCAGATCTTAGTAACTGATCCACTTTACACAAAATTTCATCATAACAGAATAGTTCTCTGCATGCACCCTAAGTTCCTGCCCAAGGTAGTGTTGGAGTTACATCTAAATCAGTCTATCGTTCTTCCAACATTCTTTCCCAACCTTCATGCCCATACTGGCAAAAGTGCACTGCACACTTTGGACTGCAAGCATTGGCCTTTTTCCTGGAGCAGACTAGACCCTATAGATAGTCACCCAGCTTTTTACTTCTTTTGTTCCCAACAGGATGGGGGTCGCCATTGGGAAACACACAGTTTCCAACTAGCTGGCAGACTGCATATCTTTTACTTATACCCAAGCTGGGCTGACCCTTGAGGTTCATGTCAAGGCTCACAATGTCAAAGCCATGGCGACCATCAGTAGCTCACTTGAGATCAGCCTCTATTGAAGAGATTTTCAAGGCTGCAACAGGGTCTTCAGTCCACACATTCACATCCCACTATTGCCTTGAGAAAGATACCAACGCAACAGTCAGTTTGGACAGACAGTTCTGCAGAATTTGTTTGGGGTCTAGAATCCAATTCTACCCTCTTAGACCCACTTTGTTCTGTTCCAGACTGCACTTTTACAACCAGTATGTACATAGTTTCAGGTTAATTGACTTTTTTGAACTCGCCATTGTGATTTGTTGTTTTCTCTGAGCCTGGTAGCTAGGGATTCCCACATGTGATAATTAACTGACCTTCTTGTCCTCACAGAAAACGAAGATACTTACCTGTAGCAGGTATTCTCCAAGGACAGCAAGCCACTTATTCTCACATACCCTCCCGCCTCCCCTTGGCATTGTCTTAGAAAGCTATGTTATTGTACTGATTGGTCCCGTGCTCGCGAGTCGAGCGAGGAGCCCCTGCTCATACATGGTGGGAGAGCTGCCTCAAGCTCTTAATGTTACAGTATGCTGGGCAGCATTTCAGCACTGGGCACCATGGATGATGTCACCCACATGTGAGAATAAGTGACCTGCTGTCAGCGGAGAATTCCTGCTACAGGTAAGTATCTTCGCTTTATCAAGTTGGTTAGCAAATCAAATCTCCTTTACTTATACCCAGGCTGGACCTTGTTAGAGCCATGGCTGCGTCAGTAACCCACTTGAGATCAGCTTCCATTGAGCAGACTGCAAAACTGCAACGTGGTCTTCTGTCCACATTCACTTCTCACTACTGTCTTGAGCAGAATTCTCAACGCTACAGTCAATTTGGTCAGATAGTAAAGCAGAATTTGTTTGGTCTAGAATCCAACTCCACCCTCCTATGCCCATTTTTATTCTGTTTCAGGCTGCAGCCACACAACAGGAATGGATATTGTTGGCCTTGTCTGCTGTGAGTCCCAATTTTTCGTTGTTTGTTGCTTTTGGTGAACCTGGTAGCTAGGGATTCTCATATGTGGCAATACTGTGGTGAAGTTACTTACCTGTAGCAGGTGCTGTCCTATGACAGGAGGGTACATATTACCACATTCCTCCAACCTCCTTGTTTTTTTTTATTATACTGCTGGTTCCACATGCTCACAGCAGGCGGAAGGCACCTACACATGCACAGTATGGCACTGCTAAAGGCTTTAAAAGAATCTGGGTAGCGTTCTGTCAGAGGACATCACCCATACGTGGTAACGTGTCCTGCTACCTTGGGAGAGCACCTGCTACAGGAGAGAAACTTTGCTTTTCTCTTCATATGTTCACTTCACACTACTGCCTAGAGCAGGACTCTTGGTGTGACAGTACATTTGGGCAGACTATCTTCCAGAATCTATTTGTGGTTTAGAATCCAACTTCATCCTTCCCAAGACCCATTACTTTCAGTTCCAGGCTGCCTTCTTAAAAAAAAAAAAAATTATATATATATATATATATTATATATTTTATATATATATATATATATAAAATAAGGCTTGTTGCCACAAAAAATACTTAAGTTATCTGCCTGTTGCAACACCACTTGTATTATTCTTTTTTTTTCTGTTGAAGACAGCCTACAGCTGAGGAGTCACATCAGTGAGGATTTTGCTGTCTTGTTTGACTCAGAGAAAATAGTTACTTTCCTGTAGCAGATGTTCTCCGTTGACAGCAGGACTTAAAACCTCACAACCCTCTCACCTTCCCAAAGAGTTGTATTCTACTCATCTTGTAATGGACTGAAGAAGTCCCAAATGACAGCAGCAGGCAGGAACAACTATGCACACACAGTTGAATGTTCTCAAAAGTTCTGTATCCAGTGGTGGGGAAAGTTGTTGCGCAGGGCTCCATCGGAAAACATCACCCGTAATCAGTGAGGATTTATGTCCTGCTGCCCTTGAAAAGCACCTGCTACAGGCGAGTAAATATGTTTTTCCTTAGATTACTCCTGAGTCTACCCTCTTTCATCCTCATCCTATGGCCACCTATTCCAGAGCTTCCTTTCCATTGAATGAAGCCCCCCTCCTGTGCATTTATATCTTGGAGGTATTTAAATGTTACTTAGCATATATTCCCTCTTTCACCTTTCTTCCAGTGTATACATGTTTAGATATTTAAGTCTGTTCCCCATGCGCTTTATAACAAAGAACACTGACCATTTTTAGTAGCTGCCCTTTGGACTGACTTTATCTGGTACATACCCTTTTGAAAATGTAGTCTCCAGAACTGCACACAGTACATAAATATGTTTCACCAAAGACTTATACAGAGGCAATATCATTTCTTTTTTTTTTCTGCTGGTCATTCCTTTCCCTATTCACTCATCTGGCTTTTGCCATTGCCTATCTTTCTGTTTAGCTACCTTAAGATCATTAGATATGATCACCATACATTGAAGAACTTCACCCCCTATGCTATGCCATTCCCTTTTAGCCCAAATGTATAGCTGGAAAAGGGGCAGTTGTACAGCCTGAAGGACATTTATGGACTGGTGGTAGGGTCCATGAGGTGGAGTCTTTTATTTTTCCATAGGTTTGGAAGAAAAGAATTCCAGAAGAAGTAATAAATCCACTACAGGAGTCCAGTTTGTCTGGGGATTCTAGGCTCAAGACCAACCCCTCAGTTAAAGTAGTATGAGCAGGGAAGGGGATGAGAAAGGGATAAAGGAGTTGGTTATAAGTTAGTTTCCTCAGTAAAATACTAAGTGTTAGGAATTCTGGGGATGGGAAAGGTCTGGGCTGGTGTTAAGGAACTGGTGGGGAAAAATAAGGTCCGTGGCAGGCTCAGGGGGAACTACTATTAAGGGGGCAAAAGGAGCTCAGGAGGGATCAGAAGCCAGAAAGAAAGAAGATTCTAGCAGCAAGGAGAGGCAAAGGGTGTCCACTGCAGGAGCAGCACCAGGACTCCCAGGAGCAGGGGTGACCTGGAATTCAGGGAGTGCCATGAAGGACGTAGTGTCCCGGGAACCATTTACAGACTTACCACCAGAGAAGAGTAATGGTTCTGAGGAGAGGAAAGGTAGTGAGACCAGAACTTCCAAGCTGAAGACAGTGAAGCTAGGTCTAGGAATGAGAGTCCTAGACCAGAATAATGAGAACCATCCTTATCCCAAGCAGAAAGAACCAGAATTTGGTCAGATCAAGGGGATCCACGATAAGAAGGTGGAACAGTAGCTTCTCTTTGCTTTTTCAGTAGAGACGTCCAGCATCCAGGCAGCTATCTGCAGGGGCTATGTCACGTGAACCATGCTGCGGTGGTTGCAGCAGCTCCCAGAGTCACATGAAGTGGTTCGCTTGGAGTCCTGTGCCGCTTTCTTGGCAGACATTCTTTATGATCTACTCCATCTTGCTTCCCGCTTGGTGGACACTTCAGTTGTGGGGCACTGGTGGCTGTGGCTCCACCATTGGGAGGTGGATGCAGCCTCCATGAAGTTGTTGAGCCAGTTACCCTGTTAAGCAGGGACCTCAAGAAGTTGGTAAAGGATTTGGAGGGAGGCATGTCCTCTCAGACTTCCTACCCTTCATCAGAAGGGGTTGCAGCGTGCTATGGCTCCTAAGCATTCCAAAGGAGCAGGTCGTTTTCAATCCAAATGGTGCTTCCCTGATCGGAGGGGGGAGGGGGAGCGTGTCAGAGCAGGCCCTTCAGGAAGGGATCCTTTTGTGGTCATCGCAAATCCGGTGCCACCAGCTCCTCTGGGGGAGTGGCAGCTGCTCAGCCTGCCCAATGAGGGTGTGGTGGGCTCCATGGTGGTCCTGGTGGGGGGCAATCTGTCTCTCTTCTGAGACATGGGCCTGCATCACCTTGGATGAGTGGGTCCTTGAGGTGATAGAGAGGGTAAACTCCTTGGAGTTTGCCTGTCCAGTTCCTGATGCTTTGATGGCCTCCCCTTGCAGCTCTGCTCTGAAGCAGCAAGTGGTCACTCTCACTCTGCAGCACCTTTGCGCTCTTGGAGTGGTGAAGCTTGTGCCACTGGCAGAGCATGGTCAGGGCCGGTATTCTGTCTATTTTGTGATCCCAAAGAAAGGGGGCTTTTTCCGGCCCATTCTGGACCTTAAAGGGGTGCGAGTTCAGCATTTTCACATGGAGGCTCTGCGCTCTGTCATCACTTCATTTCATCCAGGGGAGTTTTTAACTTCCCTGGATCTCATGAAAGCCTACCTGCATATCCCCATTGTGGATTTTCACAGGAAGTATTTGCACTTCTCTGTTTAGGGGCAGCATTTTTAGTTCTGTGCTTTGCCTTTTGGTCTGGCTATGGCACCACGTACCTTTTCCAAGGTTATGGTGGTGATAGCTGGCATCTGAGACACCAGGGAGTGCAGGTTCACCTGTACCTGGATGACTGGCTGATTTGGGCTGATTCAGAGTCCATTCAAGCTATGGCTCAAGTGATTTCTCTTCTGGAGTCCTTGGACTGGGTTGTGAATTGCCCCAAGAGTCACTTGGGGCCCTCTCAGGTCTGGAATACCTGGGGGTCCAGTTCAATACAGTCTGGGGATGGTGTTCCTCCTGGAAGAGTGGTTGCAGAAGTGGCAGTTGTGTGAGATTCAGGCACCCACAATTTGGGACTACTTGCAGCTTCTGGGTTCCATGGTGGCAACTCTGGAGGTTGTCCCTTGGGTGAGAGCCCACATGCATCCTCTGCAGCAGATGCTCTTGGTGCGATGGCATCTGGTCAGTCAGGACTTTCACTGCCCTCTTCCTCTCCCACCCAGGGCGAGGTTCAATCTGGACTGGTGGGACAATACGGTGCATCTGTTGAAAGGGGTCCCTCTGGATCCCCCTTAGTGGATTTTGGTTATCACGGACGCGAATCTCCTCGGTTGGGGGTCTCACTATCTTGGGCATGTGGCAAGAGGCGGCTGGGACCATCAACCTCCTGAAGAAACAGGTGGTGCACCTGGCCTTGCTGGAATTTCAGCCGCTGCTGGAGGGCAAGGTGGTCAGAGTGATGTCGGACAATGCCATGGCTGTGGCGCACATCAATAAGTAGGGAGGTACCCAGAGTCAGGTGGTGGCTCTGGAGGTGGTGAGTCTCTGTCACTGGGCAGAGACCCATCTGTTGGTCCTTTCAGTGGTTCATACTGCTGGCAACAACAATGTGCAAGCAGACTTTCTCAGCCACTTTCTCCTGGAGCCAGAGAAGTGGAAGCTGGGGCATCAGGCCTTTCAGCACATTCTGGACTGCTGAGGGGCCCCTCTCTTTGACATGATGGCGATGTGGGCCAACACGAGAGCAGATGCTTCTCCAGTTGGTGGAGGGATATAGCCTCCCAGGGTATTGATGTCCTGGTTCAACCGTGGCCAGAGGCAGAGCCCCTTTATGTCTTTCCTCCGTGGTCCCTCATAGGGTGGCTTTTTCACAGGATTGTGCATTTTCCTTATCTGGTCATACTCGTGGCTCCTGATTGGCCACACAGACCTAGGTATGCAGATCTCAGGCATCTTCTCATGGAGGACCTGCTTCCTCTACCAATGGGTCGGGTTCTCCTTAGGCAGGGACCAGTAGTAATGGAGGACCTGGATCCTTTCTGGCTTACGATTTGGCCATTGAAAGGAGATGCTTGGAGAGGTGGGGGTGCTCTCCCATAGTGATTTCTATGCTGCTTTGTTCCCAGAAGTCCTCTATGTCCCTAGCCTTTGTCAGGGTCTGACGTGTTTTTGAATCCTGGTGTGAAGACCATGGTTTGTCGCCCTGGAGAGCTCATATTTCCATTATTTGGGGGGGGGGGGGGGTTGCACTAGGGCCTGGACTAAGAGTTAGCCTTGAGCTCCCTGAAGGTTCAGGTGGCGGCACTGTCCAGTTTCCAGGGGAAAATGAATGGCATCTCTCTGGCCTTGCACAGAGAGGTAGTGCAGTTTCTGAAAGGGGTGGCACATGTGCATCCTCCACTTCGGCCTCCCTTTCTGTCGTGGGACCACAATCTGGTGCTTCGGGGTCTCTCTGAGGCTCTGTTTGAGCCCTTGAATTTAGCCTTGGTATTTTTAGTGGCCATTACTTCAGTGCGAAGGGTCTCGTAACTCCAGGTTCTTTCATGTCAGGACCCTTATCTTTCCTTTCCTGAGGATTCCATATCCTTGCAGACAGTTCCCTCCTTTTTGTTGAAGGTGGTTTCTCTGTTCCATGTGAATCAGGAGATTTACTTGCCTTCCTTTGTGGAGGGAAGTTCAGTGGCCACAGATCGGAGGCTCCACAGGCTGGATGTCCAGAAGAATCTTCTGAGGTACCTAAGGGAGATAAATGAGTTTCGTCTCTCTCACCACCTTTTCATGATTTTCCATGACCCTCGGAAGGGTCAGGTGGTCTCAAAGGCCTCAATTATAAGGTGGATAAAGGGCAATTCAGTCCACCTACATCAGCAGGAATAGACCGGTTCCTCAGAGGCTGAAGGCCCACTCCACCCGGGCTCAGGCTGCTTCTTGGGCGGAGGCCCAGGTGGTGTCCCCCAAGGAGATTTGTAGAGTGGTGGCATGGTCCTTCATTCATTTGTCAAGCATTATAGGTTGGACATGCTGGCCAGAGCCTGGTTGGACTTTGGTAGGGCTGTCATTTGGGGCTCTTGTCCTCCCCTGTTCAGTAGATCTGCTTTGGTACATCCAGGGGTGTGCTGGTAAATTTTTAACAACAGGCTCTTTCTCCGGATGTAGCCAGCTCTGCAGGGGTGGCCGGAGGGGGTGGGGGAGCAACACTTGCCTCTCTCTCCTCCCTCCCTTTGTGCGGGCATGCTAAGTATACCTTTGCTGGCAGCCAATAAATGGACTATCACCACTCCCAAAGTCTTGCTCTGAGCAGCATGCTGGAACTACTCTCACATGCTCGAGAAGTCCCAGCCTGCTGTCTAGAGCTGGAAACAAGGAGCGGGAAGCAGCAGTAGTCTATTTACTTGGCTGGCAGGGCTCAGCATCCCCACCAGCAAAGAGAGAATTCAGCAGGGGGCCCAAGCCCACATTTTGGGAGCCAGTTGTTAAAGTAGCCATGGAGGGCCCTACTTTAACAACCGGCTCCCAAATTCTTAAAAACTTAACAACCGGCTCTTGCGAGCCTGTGAGAGCCTGCTCCAGCACACCACTGGGTACATCCTATTCATGCAGAATGGTTGATCTGACACCGTGAAAAGAGAAATTATACCTTGATCATTTTCTTTACTTTAGTCAGCGAAACCGTTCTGCAACCCCGCTCTTGGAAGATCTCAGCCCGGAGTCCTGGGTATGCTCTGTGTTCTCTCAGTTACTTGACATAATAATAATAATTTTTTTAAAAGAACAAAATTGAACAATGTTTTTTTTTTTTTTTTCTGATTTGTAGCTGGATTTGGCTTTTTCTTGGTGTATGCAGGGCAGTATGTGTTTTGCTCGCTTGCTGCTCATTGCAGTTACAGTAGTTGATGGGGCATGGGTGCATTACAAAGCAACTTTCTGCTTTGGCAAATGTGTACTGGAATCTTCCAGAGGGCACCACAGCTTATTACCACCGATGTCAGTAATAGAATTCAGTCTTTTCTCTACCTCCACCTGCTGGTAGGAAGTGATAACAACCCATTTGTACAGAATGGTTTAATTGACTAAAGAAAATAAAATGATCAGGTTAGGCATAATTACTCATTTGGCAACACATGCAATACAATTTTCTGAAATTTAATCTAGCCAGATATTCTATAGGGGAGAGCTCAGCACTTATGTCCTTACTTACCTGCAACATCTTCTGTTTCTGAGAAGTCTAAAAAGAGAGGTAAGATATTACATACATGTAAGTTTGGCATTTCTCTTTCAGCTTTTTGTGACAATGTTAACACTCACCCAGTTAATCGGGCAATTAGGAACCAACTTTTCAAAATGATGGGGGGTGCTAAACACAATTCAGTTTGGCCCTCCCTGGATATAATAAAGGAGCTTGCTCCATATTGGGAATGCTCAGTACCTACCAGGAGCGTAGCCAGACTTCAGCAGGAGGGGGGTCCAGAGCCCAAGGTGAGGGGGCACATTTTGACCCCCCCCCCCGCCGCCGCCACCACCACCACCAACTTTGACCCCACCCTTACCACCAACCCTTTCGATCACCCCTTCCCGCCACCACCAACCCTTCCCTGCCGCCGCCGTCGGGAACCTTTGCTGGCGGGGTACCCCAACCCCCGCCAGCCGAGGTCCTCTTCTTCCGACTCAAAGAAACAAAATGAAGACTTGCGCCAGAAGAAGAGGACCTCGGCTGGCAGGGGTTGGGGTCCCCCACCAGCAAGGTAGCTGACGGCGGCAGCAGGGGAGGGTTGGCAGCGGGAGGGGGAGTCGAGAGGATCGTCGGCAGGGGGGTTCAGGGCCAAATCTATGCCACTGGTACCTACTGTACTCACAAAGCTGGCATCTATGGGGCAAAAGAATACCAGAGGGCATTCTGTCCTTTATAGGTGCAGTCATGTGTTACAGATGGAAAATTACTGAGTAGAACAGAAAGACTCAATTGATTCTGCAGGGCTGAGCTGGGTATTAGTGCCTAGAAGTTACAGGGGCATAAGAGGATAATTTCTGATATAGCAGGAAAGAGATGGGGATTAGAGCTCACAGGTTACAGGGTACCAAGGTATTCCTCTGATGCTGCAGCATAGAGCAGAGCTGGGATTTAGATCTGAGCAGATACAAGGGAGCTCCTCTGATGCTGAAGTATAAGGTAGAACTGGGGATTAGAGGGCAGAAGTTATAGAGACTCAGGAAACCTTCCGATACAGCAGGGTAGCACTGAGAGGCTACAAGGGAGCTCATTCAATGCATGGAATCTGGGACATAGTTGATAGGTCTGTGGGTGCTGAGCACTCCCAATATTGAGTAAACCTCTTCATTGCACTTATGGAGGTGTCACCCCCAAATCATTTTGTAAAGTTGATGCCTATGCTCTGGGACAGATATATACAGAGCAATATTTGCAGGTAGGTTTTCCAGAGGCAAGAACTGAGCACTAGTCCATGTACCTGTGAAATCTGCTTATAACAAATCTGAAAATAATTAAATGACTGAATAACACCAGTTGTGCAATAGCTGCCTTCAACAAGTAGTAGTCAGGACTGAGAACTAAGGGGAGGCATCTGACATCCAGCAATAGTGAACAGCTGGGGCACTTCCAACTGTCACCTCTTGTTTCAAAGCTTGAGACACTGAGAAACTGCTCAAATTGTTCATAAGTACATAAGTAATGCCACACTGGGAAAAGACCAAGGGTCCAGCGAGCCCAGCATCCTGTCCACGACAGCGGCCAATCCAGGCCAAGGGCACCTGGCAAGCTTCCCAAACATACAAACATTCTATACATGTTATTCCTGGAATTGTGGATTTTTCCCAGGTCCATTTAAGTAGTGGTTTATGGACTTGTCCTTTAGGGAACCGTCTAACCCCTTTTTAAACTCTGCTAAGCTAACCGCCTTCATCTCGTTCTCCGGCAACGAATCCCAGAGTTTAAATTATGCATTGGGTGAAGAAAAATTTCTCTGATTTGTTTTAAATTTACTACACTGTAGTTTCATCGCATGCCCCCTAGTCCTAGTATTTTTGGAAAGTGTGAACAGACGCTTCACATCCACCTGTTCCACTCGACTCATTATTTTATATACATCTATCATGTCTCCCCTCAGCCATCTCTTCTCCAAGCTGAAAAGCCCTAGCCTCCGTTTAGAGCTGGGAAATGCTGGACTTGCTCAGCTCTTCCAGAAGCTGGGGATCACCTACATGAGAACATGCCATTTCTAGTATTCAGCAGTTTGAAAGATAAACTTATCTGTGAAAATGTTCCGACTCCAGGAAGCCATGGAGGAAGACAGAAAAACAGAATCGGCAGGCATTAATTAACCTCCCAAACCCAAGACTCTGAGCAGTCCTCATTCTCAGGCCAAACAGGCAGATAGAAGCCCCCTACTAGAGCTCACAGATAAATTAAGTACTGTAGTAAGCTGTGGATACATCTTCAGTGAAGAGTAACTTCAGCTGGGCTGGCAGATAATGCTCTATTATGCAAGGCAGTTACTTCCAGTTTACATTCCTAGCACTTAGTGCCCTATTGCTTTACTGCAGCAGTTCTGCTCAATTAATACACATCTTACCTTCTATGTTTGTTGCCAGGAAGTTGTACTCAGGCAGTGGGTTCAGTGACTCCATAAGCACCATATCTGTCTCTGGGGAGCCCAGTAACTCTGATTCCTGGGGGACAGGGAGGAGCCTGAGGGATGTGAAACTCGGGTATATGGTAGTGGGATTGCCATTTGGTTCTGTCTCTGGACCCCGTCGGGTGATGGCAAAGCCAGGCAAAAGTGCAGTACGTGCTGGTATAGGCTGTTGAGATGCCTCAGATGGCAGCTTTATCTGCAGAATTGCTGCTGAGACAGTGCTCAGCATAGGGACTGCTGCTTTCTGTACCTTTGGTGGATTGGCAGGATCCACTGCCACTGGTGAGAGAGTGTGTGCTGTCCGGGTGGTTGTGACAAGCAAAGGAGCCTGAGGCACTGATGGCACATTCACTAGAGGGGTGGCCCTAACAGGAACTGAAGTGGTTTTAGTGAACTTTTTGTCTGTGGTTCCTGCAGTATTCCCTTGAATCCAAGGCATGACTGAACCTGTGGTTGGTTTGGGTCCACCAGGTCTCATCCATATGCTATTTGTGGCCACTGTGGAGGAGAGTCTGGCTGCTTTGGTCAATCTTGGAGTAGATGTGGCTGATGCTGCTGTGGCAGTGATCCTCAAGGCTGCGGTGGAGGATACACTCGTGGTTCTCGTGGCATTCTGCACCCTCACTGGGGTTGGTGTCTTCAGTGCCTGCACTTCCCTCTCCCTCTGAGGCTGTACCACAACCAGCGATGTGACTGGCGTAACAAAGTTGTATTTAAGTGAGAGGTTGGTGGCCTTTTCAGTGAGCAGTCGGCGTGTCACAGAGTCATTGGTCTTCATTCGTGCCTGCAGCAGATCCTGGATGGTGAAGTAAGCCCAGAGTCTCTGCACAAACTTTGGAATGTGACCAGCATTCTCAGAGCATCCAAATGGAAGCTGAGTGGAATTCCCAGTCACAGGGATATCATTCTGCAACTTGATTGGCTCCCGTTGGCTTTGGGCTGTGAGACGTACTCCCAGCTCACTAGCACCTGGCTGCACCCTGCCTGCCATCACTAGCTCTGAGCCTGCAAAATAGTTGGGGAAGAGGGTCTGAGTGGCCTGAGGTAAACTGCTGCCCAGGTATATTAGCTGCACATCAAAGAGCAATGGGCTGGCAATCTCATCATAGAAGCCCTTCAATTGCAGGGTAGCATCTGCATCCTCATAGATGCGCCGGGCTGCACCTCGGTTTTCTAGTGCTAGTCGCTGCATTAGACTGTAGTCAGCATCATCCCCAAAAGCCAGGCCAAAAAGTGAAACCAGTCCCCTCAGGGCCAGGCGAGCATTGGACAGGATACGGCTGGCTGAGGTCACACCAGAGGTGGGCTCCCCATCTGTTAGAAAAATAAGAAGTGGGACCCTTGGGCCACTGCGATCACTCCCAGCCTGCATAGCGGAACTCTGGTTAAACATGGCAGCTGCAGCCAACAATGCAGCATTGATATCTGTCCCTGAGGATGAAAAACAAAGCAGGAGCAATTGGTAATTAAATGCATCTCACCAAGTGAAACAAAGAATAGTGGAGATAGCTGTACAGAACTGTGGAGGAGAGCTGGCTATGGGGGTGCTGCAGGGAATAGTGAACGAGCATTGGCTATGGATGAAGCTATAGGAAATGGTGGAGGAGAGCTGGCTATAAGAGAAGAAAACTAGGAAATTGTGGAAGTGTGCTGGTTGTGGTGTGGGGAAGCCATTGGGAATGGTGGGGGGAGCACTGGCTACATTGGATTGTGAAAGATTAGTAAAGCTCCGGATGAATACTCACATCCCTCTGCTTCTATTCGGTTCACATAATCTTTAGCACTCTTGACGTTCTGGGGAGTGGCTGGAATGGACCGCCCTGCTTTCCACACATTAACTGTATCTGAGAATGTGATGAGGTTGAAATGATCATGCTTGTGCAGGTCACTGAGAATGACTTGCATGGCCTTTTTGGTCTACAAAAGATGAGAAAAGAACGTGAAAAATGGGGCTCATTATTGACTAAAAAAAAACCTGTCAAGAATGAGACAGAAGCCCAACAGAAAACTTGGGCCTTGCAGCAGTCAGCAGTTTTTAAGCTGCTGACAGCCATGGGTTGAATTAAGCCCAGATATTCAATGTTGGGCCATGTCTGGGCCTCGGCTTTGAAGATCCAGGTAAGTGTGGTCACCCGGAAGTTAACTGGCACTGGCCGATATTCAGACAAGTGCCTGATTAGCTTGATGGATAACATTAGGATAGCCTTTATGCTGCCCTACTTTATGTGCTTACCTAACCAGTTAACAGACTGAATATCATAGCTAACTGATTAAGTGCCAGCTCCGCCCAAGCTCTGCCCCTGGATCACCCCGGCACTAACTTTATAATGTCATGGTGGATAGGCAGTATTCAGTGGTACTACCTGCTTAGTGCTGCTGAATATTAGCAAATGGCCAACTCAGCAACTCCTGCCTGGTTAAACTAATTTGAATATCGGGTCCCCTGTACCTCAGTTCTGCAGTCAGGTACTCCACTAACTCCCCCAGCAACAGATTCAGAGCAGAGCTGGGAGGTTTCTCCTTGCTACTCACCATGCAAACAAAGAATATTCGAACTCCGATGTCACCTTAGTAACAGTAACACAAATGCCCTCCCAGGGACAGTTCTCCCATTATGCAGACTAGTCATGTAGAGCAGTACAGTTTTGGGAATGGGACCAGGTACTTCTCTAGGTATTGGCATGTGGCTTTATTCCAGTAACTCTATTGACCAGTGCCTGACTCTCAGGCAGAAGAGAAGAGTCTTTGCTTGTTTTTCCAGTCCCTTCCCTCCCTGGCAGCATGCAGAGATCAGAATGGGAAGGGGTGAAGCTGGAGTGGATAGATCAAAACAAAGAACCGCTCTTCCTTAATCTATCCCTTGCCCTCCTATTGTTCCCCTTCCTACCCAGTTTACAAGGAGTAAGAGGGAGAAGGTGAAAGTGCTTGGAGTATTAATAGACCAGAACTTAAATCTTGAATCACACGTATCTAGCATCAATTAATGTTGTTTCTTTAAGCTTAAAATGATTTATTCTGTCAGAAATCTATTTATTCAAAATGCTCTTTGGATCCTTACTCATGCCCTCATAGTTAATCATCTTGATTACTTCAATGCCTTGTTGCATGAGTCAAGAACCACCAATGTCAGGAGGTTACAATTAGTACAGAATACGGCTATCAGATTGGTGACAGAAGACATGAAATTTGGCCATGTGACTCTCCTGCTCTGTGATGAGGAACACTGGTTGCCCATATCACATAGAATTACTTTCAAACTTCTGCTGGTACCTAAAGTTAATTAATCTGACTCCCCAATGTATCTTTCATGGTTATTGATTCCTTATGCCCCTGTTATGAATCTTAGGTCATCTCAGTAGACCTGCCTTGATATGTACTCCTTCCAAGTCATTTGCCTTGATACAGTTAAGAATATGTGGAGGGGTATTCTCGGTATGACGTTCAAATGGCGAAAAAAAATGTTTACCTGAAAACATTTTAAAATGTCAGTCCATAATGGAAAAAATAAACGTGTTCCAATATTCGAAAATACACCAAAAACATGTAGAAAGAGGACGTGCAGACATTGGCAACATTGCCTAAACATGTCTCTCAGATAGATTCCTTGGCCATCTCCTCACCACCTAAGGGAAAGGGGTGCCCCTAGGACCTGGCAGGGGAATATCTGTCCCAAGGTCTTGTCTCAGGAAATACCCCACTCACAGATGCCCTCCAGTCAGAGCCCAGCCAGTGTCCCTCCAAGGAGTTGGGGGAAGGTGGCCAGCTGAACTGGCCAATGCCATTCTCCCTACATGTAGCTATAGTAACCTGGTCATTTCAGAGAAACAGCATTGTTGGTCGCAGTATAGGTCTGACTGCCCATCTACATCACCATTGCATTCTGTAGCCATCTGTTCCCTGAAGATTCAGTCTCTGCATAAACCTATACCAAATGCTGCCAACAGATATCTGGTCTGTGGGACAGTTGGGGTTAGTGGGGCAGAATGGTATGTGACATAAGCATTTGTGGAAACCAGCATGCTGAGTCCCCAATCCAGCTCCATGCTTGAGCCTGGAACCAAGTTCCCATCACAGGTGTCCCTTGACAAAGAGGATAGGTAGACTTTAGCATTGCCACCCCAGGAAGGGGGCAGCAGCTACTGATGTTGGCCACATTTGGCCCCCCATAAACATTGCAGACAAACCACAGATGTGGAAAGAACACCAGAATCCCATGGGGAAGCATGCAGCAGGAAAACAGGAGTGGAAAACAGATCCAGGTACTTCAAAAACAGACCAAGGAACACCCAATATGAGGTTAAAACTTTTACTGATGACTCTTAATGATGACACAGCACTGTGTTTCAGCACTAACGTGCCTGCCTCAGGAATCTCTTAAACGTATTGTTCTATAAAAATAACAGTCACAAAAGAGTCTGTCTTTAAGGACTGAAATGCTATAGGAGCGGACTCCTGAGGCAGGCACATTTGTGCTGAAACACGGTGCCATGTCAAGTCATTATTAAGAGTCATCAATAAAAGTTTTTATCTCATATTGGGTGTTCCTCGGTCTGTGTTTGAAGTGCCCAGATCCATTTCCCACTCCTGTTTTCTGCCACCTTAAGCATTACCATGTCTGTCCCAACCAGCTTGCAACAGGAGCTCAGCCCCATATACCCCCTCAATCCTGCAGACCCACACACATTTGGCAGACTGCATACAGGTAATCTAAGTAAAGGTATGTTGTCTCACACTAGCCACTAGTGTAGTACCAACCAGCTGGTGTTACTAGGCAGTGCCCAGACCAGTGGCGTAGCCAGACCTGACATTTTGGGTGGGCCCAGAGCTAATATGGGTGGGCACTAGGTGTGAGTAATGCTTCTTGGGATACTCTAATAATGCCTTAGAGTGCACTTAATGATGGATTTCTAAGTAAACAGTCTGTGCAACAGCTCTCCTGCATTAAAACAAACCACATACCTGGTTCATGGAACAAGGACATTTTTAAATATAGTGATTTTATCCCATACTTAAACTTGACCAAATATGACTGCTATAAGGCAAACATGTCAATGGCATATATCCTTCAAACTTTGCTTTGTAAGAAATGCAATGCCTGATTAAGCTGTATTCATAAAACAGGTAAATGCCTGACATCTACAATACTACTTTATCCTAAAGCAAAAAAATACAAATATATATTTTATTTACAGTTTGTTGTCTCTGGTTTCTGCTTTCCTCATCTTCTTTTCACCATCTTCCTTCCATCCAGCATCTGTCTTCGCTCTCTCTCTGCCATCCAGTGTCTGCCCTCTCTGCCGTCCCTTCCATCCACTGTCTGCCCTTTCTCTCTGCCCCTTCAATCCACTATTTGCCCTCCCTCTCCCATCCATCCAGGGTCTGCCCTCCCTCTTACTGCCCCTTCTTTTCAGCCCTCAGTTCCAGCCCCATATCCCATCTGCCCCTAGTTCCAGCCACAGCCCACATCTCCCACCTGCCCCTCCTTTTCAGCCCTCAGTTTCAGCCCCACTATCCCACCAGTCCCTAGTTTCAGCCCCAGCCCCTTTTCTCCCACCAGTCCGGAGCTTTAGCCCCCATCCACTTCTCCCTGTCCCCTTTTCAGCCCCCAGTCCCCACAGTTTCAGCCCCTGTCCCTTTTCAGCCCCCAGTTCCCTTCATCCACATGTTTGTTATAAGAATTATCAACAGGTTCTTGGGGGTAGTTAGCGATTTGATGTATTAGCTAGCTGTTACAAGGTGTGGTGGTATGTGAATGAGTGTGAATGTGCATGTATGTGGGATATTTGGTATTTGATATATGAGGAAATATTTTGAGATGTGTTATACAGAATAAAGAGCATTTATAATAACTGTTAGTGTGATATGAGTTTTTGCTCACTGTGTTCTAAACTAAGCTCTTTGTCTAGTGTGGATCTGGCCCACATATCATGCAGATAGAGAGTTTTTGAATACACCTATCACTGTAGATGAAGTAGACTAAGTTAACAAAGACTGTGCTTTGGGTAAAGCCCCGGGGCCAGGTTGTGAGGAGAGTTTTATAAGATCTTGTGAGAAGACATTGTAAGACCCCTAGTGGCAATGTTTAATGCTATAAAAGCCTCTTCAGCAGTGGCGGACTCCTTAAACACTGCTCAAATTATAGTGCTACCCAAGCCAGGCAAAGATCTAGTAATTCCGGAATCCTATCGCCCAATATCTTGGTTAAATTGTAAAGCTAAACACATGGCAAAACATTGTGGCTAATTGTTTAGCCCAGATACTCCCATCTCTTATAGCGAAACTGCAAGTGGGCTTTGTCCGCCAGCAATAGGCAGTTAAGTACCTTTGCAAGATTTTGGCATCTTTGAGGGACATGAAAATCAGGGACATGTCTTCCCTGCTTATCAGCTATGATGTGGAGAAGGCTTTTGATAGGGTAAATTGAGATTTTTTTTATATGATGTTTTCAATCATTATAAAATACAAAGTGTTTTCTGTGAGGTGATTACATCTTTTTATCAAGACCCCAAAGCAGTGGTATGGGTTAATGGATGATGTTTTCATCCAAAGGGGAACTTATCAGATCTGCCCCCTATCTTCTCTTTTATTTATACTAACTTTGGATCCTTTTATAAAAGAGGTTTTGACTAATACTGAAATCAAAGGGGTTCCTATTGGGATCAAGTGTGTCATGCCGCCTTACCGTGGCGGCGCATCTCGCCGCAGGCAGATTCCTCCTCACGGTGTGTCTTCTTCCCACCTCAAGCAGCTTCCTCCTCGTGGTGTGTTCCTTTTCCATGAGGTGTGCGCGCTTCTGGCCATGACCCCAGATGCCAGGAGCGCCAGGGCAATACCCTGACGTCAGACACCTCCCACTCTATTTAAGCAGCCTGCACACTGCAAACAGAGCCTCATCTACAGGTCCTGTTTGCAGTTGCTTTGACTGTGTGCTTACCCAACCCTGCCTGGATTGTTGCCTGACCTGACCTCTGCCTGGGTTCTGATCTTGCCTGGATTGCTTCCTGACCTGACCTCTGCCTGGGACCCCTGTATTATACCAGGACAACCCATGGTCTGGAGTCACTCCATGTTTTGCCCTGCCAGACCCAGCCTTAGCTCTTTTTGGCGTCTCTGACTTACCCTCCTAGTCCTGCTGGCCACCAGCACCTAAGGGCTCAACCCAAGGGGAACAGTGGTTGGTTCAGTTGAAGATCCCAGGGCTTGTTGGCCGCTGGCCACCTACTCTTAGTGACGACACAAAGAGGGGCATAATCGAACGTCACCGGCAAAATAGGTCACCAGCGATCTATTTTGGCGGCGGCACAACAGCTGGCCGGAACTGTATTTTTGAAAAAGATGGCCGGCCATCTTTTTTTTCGATAATACGGTTTTGGCCAAATGCCGGGTTTGAGATGGCCGGTTTTGTTTTTCAGCGATAATAGGAAAAAATGCTGTCCATCTCAAACCTGGCGAAGTCCAAGGCATTTGGTCATGGGAGGAGCCAGCATTTGTAGTGCACTGCTCCCCCTGACATGCCAGGACACCAACCGGGCACCCTAGGGGGCACTTCTAAAAATGTTTAAAAAATACACAAATAGATCCCAGGTGCATAGCTCCCTTACCTTGGGTGCTGAGCCCCCCAAATCCCCCCCAAACCCACTCCCCACAACTGTACACCATTACCATAGCCCTTATGGGTGAAGGGGGGCACCTACATGTGGGTACAGTGGGTTTTTGGGGGGGGGGGGTTGGAGGGCTCAACACTTAGCACCACATGTGTAACAGGTAGTGAAGGGATGGACCTTGGTCTGCCTGCCTGAAGTGCACTGCACCCATTAAAAACTGCTCCAGGGACTTGCATACTGCTGTCAGGGAGTTGGGTATGACATTTGAGGCTGGCATACAGGCTGGCAAAAAAGTGTTTTATTTTAATTTTTTTAGTGTGGGAGGGGGTTGGTGACCACTGGGGGAGAATGGGAAGGTCATCCCCCATTCCCTCCGGTGGTCATCTGGTCAATTGGGCCCCTTTTTGAGGCTTGGTCGTGAAAATTAAAGGACCAAGTAAACCCGGCGAAATACTGATGAACGCCGCTTTTTTGTTTTCCATTATCCACAAAAGCCGGCCATCTGGTAGCCACGCCCATGCCCACCCATGTCCCGCCTTCGCTTCGCCGCCAACACGCCCCCTTGAACTTTCACCGGTGCGGCGACGGGAAAGCAGTACATAAGTACATAAGTACATAAGTAGTGCCATACTGGGAAAGACCAAAGGTCCATCTAGCCCAGCATCCTGTCACCGACAGTGGCCAATCCAGGTCAAGGGCACCTGGCACGCTCCCCAAACGTAAAAACATTCCAGACAAGTTATACCTAAAAATGCGGAATTTTTCCAAGTCCATTTAATAGCGGTCTATGGACTTGTCCTTTAGGAATCTATCTAACCCCTTTTAAACTCCGTCAAGCTAACCGCCCGTACCACGTTCTCCGGCAACGAATTCCAGAGTCTAATTACACGTTGGGTGAAGAAAAATTTCTCCGATTCGTTTTAAATTTACCACACTGTAGCTTCAACTCATGCCCTCTAGTCCTAGTATTTTTGGATAGCGTGAACAGTCGCTTCACATCCACCCGATCCATTCCACTCATTATTTTATACACTTCTATCATATCTCCCCTCAGCCGTCTCTTCTCCAAGCTGAAAAGCCCTAGCCTTCTCAGCCTCTCTTCGTAGGAAAGTCGTCCCATCCCCACTATCATTTTCGTCGCCCTTCGCTGTACCTTTTCCAATTCTACTATATCTTTTTTGAGATACGGAGACCAGTACTGAACACAATACTCCAGGTGCGGTCGCACCATGGAGCGATACAACGGCATTATAACATCCGCACACCTGGACTCCATACCCTTCCTAATAACACCCAACATTCTATTCGCTTTCCTAGCCGCAGCAGCACACTGAGCAGTGATGGTGTCAAAAACGCCACTTTCGATTATACTGATTTCGCCGCTTTTGTGAGATCGCCGGCCCTCTCCAGATTTATGTCGGAAGATGGCCGACGATCACTTTCGAAAATAAGCCTGAAAGGATCGCTTGTACGCTAGAGGGCGATCACGTGACAAAACGTTTAAAAGTGCAGCATTTGCAGGCAACTTACTTGTCCATATTATGGAGCCGTATAGCTTTCTTCCAGTCCTGATGGATAGTTTTCGAGACTATGGGGACTTTGGGGAATTTAAATTGAATTTATTTAAATCAGGAGGCCCTTGCCACTCAGGAGGCTCTTCAGCTAGGTTGGAGAGGCCCCTTCCCTCTGAAATGTACACAGGAGTCATTTAGGTATTTAGGAATTAAGTTGCCCAGTAATCTTTGCCAGCTCTACAAGAAGCACATTGAAAAATGTATTTTTTTTTCTACACAGTTAGCGAAATGGAGTGGATGAGTAGCCTTATGGTTACTACTACTACTACTACTACTTAGCATTTTTATAAGTGCAGAGGGTTGAGAAACTGGGTTCAATTCCCACTGCAGTTTCTTGTGACCCTGGGCAAGTCACTTAAGGTACAAACTTAGATTGTGAGCCCACAAGGGACAGAAAAAGTACCTGCATATCTAATATAATAAAACGCACCGTGAACGTTCTGAAGACAACATTCTCAAACACTTTCTGAAGGGTTCGTGGATTCGTGGTGTGAAGCCACCCAGCCGTCTCTGCCCCACCCTCGCGTCAAACGTCATGACGTCGAGGGCGGGGAAAAAAAACGGATCGCGAGGGCAGAAAAAAAAACAAACAAACTGATCGCACCCACGCACGGTGCGTTTTAGTATATTAGATTTACCTCCGTGGTGGCGGTTCCGGCAGCGCAGCGTCAGGGAAGGAGGCGGCGCTCCCGACGTCTCTAGCCTTCCCTTCGCTGTGTTCCGCCTTCTTCTGACGTCAATGATGACGTCAGAAGAAGGCGGAACACAGCGAAGGGAAGGCTAGACGTCGGGAACGCCGCCTCCTTCCCTGACGCTGCGCTGCCGGAACCGCCACCACGGAGGTAAATTAAAAAAAAAAAACAAAAGAAAAGGGATGTTGGGGGGATAGAAGAGGGTGGGCAGCAAAGTTGAACACTGGGAGCAGGAGGGCAGGGGAAAAACGACAGCATGGATGCGAAGAGGGGGGGGGGGGAAGAAGAGGGCGGGCCAGGCTGGGACATGGGACAGAGAGGAGCATGGATGCGAGGGGGGGGTCATGGAAGGGAGAGAGGGGAATTGCTGGAAAAGGATGAATGGAGGGGGCAGGGGACAGAGGAGCATGGATGGGCATGGATTGAGATGGCAGGGAGAGAGGGGAATTGCTGGAAAGGGATGAATGGAGGGGGCAGGGGACAGAGGAGCATTGATGGGCATGGATTGGGAGGGCAGGGCTCAGGGAGAGCGGGGAATTGCTGGAAAGGGATGAATGGAGGGGGCAGGGGACAGAGGAGCATGGATGGGCATGGATTGGGAGAGCAGGGCTCAAGGAGAGAGGGGAATTGCTGGATAGGGATGAATGGAGGGGACAGATGGGCATGGATGGATATGGATTGCAGGGCAGGGCTCAGGGAGAGAGGGGAATTGCTGAATAGGGATGAATGGAGGGGGCAGATGACAGAGGAGCATGGATGGGCATGGATTGGGAGGGCAGGGCTCAGGGAGAGAGGGGAATTGCTGGAAAGGGATGAATGGAGGGGGCAGGGGACAGAGGAGCATGGATGGGCATGGATTGGGAGAGCAGGGCTCAAGGAGAGAGGGGAATTGCTGGATAGGGATGAATGGAGGGGACAGTTGGGCATGGATGGATATGGATTGCAGGGCAGGCCTCAGGGAGAGAGGGGAATTGCTGGATAGGGATAAATGGAGGGGGCAGGTGACAGAGGAGCATGGATGGGCATGGATTGGGAGGGCAGGGCTCAGGGAGAGAGGGGAATTGCTGGAAAATGATGAATGGAGGGGGCAGGGGACAGATGGGCATGGATTGGGAGGGCAGGGCTCACACTCTCTCTCTCATATACAATGTCTTTCTGACTCTCACTCTCACACACTCTGTCTCACACTGTATCACATTCACTCTCTATGTGCCACACAGTCACTCACACACTCGCTTGGTCTCATACACTCACTCTCACAGAGAATCTGTGTCTCACACACACTCTCTCTCTCTCTCTCTCGCACACACACACACACTTTCTCTCACACTGTGTCTCACATACACACTTGCACACACTCTCATTCTCACACACACACTCTCTCACAAACACACTCACACCCAGACTCACTCTCTCTCTCTCTCATACACACACACTCACACTTTCACTCTGTCTCTCACACAGTCACTCTCACATACACTCTCCCAAACATACACACTCCGAGGAAAACCTTGCTAGCGCCCGTTTCATTTGTGTCAGAAACGGGCCTTTTTTACTAGTAGTATATATAAACCACTTTAGTTGTACCCATGGAAATGTGGTATATCAAATCTTTACCCTTGTCACTAAGTAGGCAGATCTATATATTTAGAATGACTCTATTCCTCAAGTGGCTGTACGTTTTGCAGCAACTTCCCAATCAATCACTGTGGAAGGGTTTAATAATCATAAACAGGGAAATAATTAGATTTTGCTGGATTGGAGGAGTGGCCTAGTGGTTAGGGTGGTGGACTTTGGTCCTGGGGAACTGAGGAACTGAGTTCAATTCCCACTTCAGGCACAGGCAGCTCCTTGTAACTCTGGGCAAGTCACTTAACCCTCCATTGCCCCAGGTACAAATAAGTACCTGTATATAATATGTAAGCAGCATTGAGCCTGCTTTGAGTGGGAAAGCGCAGGGTACAAATGTAACAAAAATTTAAAAAAAAAATAAATTGGGAAAAAGGCAAAATTAAAGCTAGAATACATACAGGGTAGTTAGAGGTTTAGAGGCCTAGGCTTCAAAGATTTACGTAAATATAATTGTGCCTGTTTATTGAGACATGTAGGCGATTAGCTGTTTGGTAATAGGGATTTCACCCTTTTATAATTGGAAAGGGAATATTTCTACCCCTGACAGTTCAGTTTTCTTCTGCATAGTCCCACTGATAAATTGCTGATACATTTGATGCATTGTGTTTTGCTAAAGCCTCTGTGAGACACCTGGAGAACATTAGCTGGTTTGTAGCATAAAACCCAAAGTGCAGCAATCAGAGCACTTTCAGATCAGTGGTGACTTTTTCCCAGGATTGGCGGGGGGGGGGGGGGGGGGGGGGGGGGGTTGCACTAATTGAACATCTTCTTAAGGATGACAGAACTCCAGTCTCCTTTAATGAAATACAGCAGAGAACTGCGGACAGTCAGGGGGGGCTACTTTGCATATCATTATTTTAAAACTTTGGATAAAGGAAGCTATCGACTGGGATATGGTAAAACTCTTCGTACCTTTATTGAGACTGAGGCTCCGATGGGTAGGTCAGTGTCTGCCCTTCAGTGGGCGTTGTGGGTTTATGGATCGCTACTCTTATTAAAAAATGAAATCAGGACTTGGATGTAGAAGGGAGAATCACAAAACCTTTACTGCAAATTAAGGCTATTCCTGCTTTGATTCACATGACAATTTGTGAGAATGTCAATTTAGGATGCCATATAGGGCATACTTTTCTCAGAACCAGGCCTACAGAGCTCACCGTGTGACTTCCCCACTGTGCAATAAAGTGGAGTTACAGAGAACACTTTGGATACATGCTTTTTGGAACTGTTCAAAAATTTGGGATAGCTCGTTATATGGAACATTTGTTGGGTTATTCCATTAGTCTCTCCAGTGGGATTTTTGTTGGAAAATATGGAAATGGGATGTTTAAGGGATAAAGGAGTGAAAATACTTTTTAGTAAAGTTTGTGGGACTGGAAAAAATGTATTTTGCAGACCTGGCTGCAAGATGAAGCTCCCCCACCATTGGCTGTGGTGCAATAATTTTCATACTTTTATTGCTTATGGAGGCTCAGACACTGGACTGATTTACAAAAGTCAAAACGTTTTTTTTTGTCGATCTGGAGTCATACCTGCAGTCATTGCATCCCAGGGCACTGAAGTGTGATCCTGAACACAATGGAAGAGGGGAAGCAGTAGATTAATCAATAAGCAATCTGGGAGGTGAGGAGTACAGAAGCAGGGAGGGGGGATATTTAGATTTCTTTTCTTCTCTTTTGCACTGGTTCAATAAACACAGGCCTTCCATGCCCTATGGAGAAAACTGAATTGAAGGGTAGTTTTATGGGGGGGGGGGGAGGGGGGAAGGAACATAATAGTACGAAAAAGATGAATTATTTTTATTACAAACATTTCATTTTCTAGTATATGGCCGTGGTTACCAAACCTGATCCTGGAGGCACCCCAACCAGTCAGGTTTTCCGGATACCCACAATGGAGGTAGTGCATGCAAATCTCTCTCATGAATATTCATTGTGGGTATCCTGAAAACCAGGCTGACTGGAGTGCCTCCAGGACCAGGTTGGGAACCACTGGTATATGGGGAACTATAGTTCCCCTGATTTATATTACTTGTTTAGAATGTACAAGTTTGTTTCTCTTTTTTATTCATCACCAATAAAAATGGTTTTAGCATTAAAAAATCATCATATTTAAAAGTGTTCTAGTCAATAATCAGCTGCCGGTGATCGACGTGTTTTTAAGTGCTGGTTAAGTTAGACCCAGAGATTCAATGCCAAGCCATGTCTGAACAGTGACTTTCCAGATCATCATCTGACCAGACTGCTGCTGGCTGCCCAAACTTCAGCTGAGACCTGCATAAGATATGAGGAGAGGGGGTTTTTGGGAAGAGAGTCAGACAGTGTTGAGCGTTGGGAGGGAGGGGAACATATCCAACTGCCTCAGCCGCTCCCTGGAAGCTAGGCCACCACCACATTGCCTTTCTGCAGCTTGGAGAAGATGAGAGCGCAAACACTGCTAGTAGGGCTAAAGCCGTAGGAATGTACAGATTTTTATGGTCTGTGCTTGACATGTATGTTTTATATTTCAGGTGACTAACTGATGATTCCTAGAAGAAGCTTTGGCAAAATGGGCGCCTGTCGGAATCTAAGTTTAAGATAAATGAACTGATTGTTTAGTTTTTGCATCAACATCTCTGCAGAGGGTATCTTCATGGTTGTGAAGCACAATTGTTTTGAAGAGTGTAAGGCACAGTATATATTGAAACAGAAATATTAATTGGTATAAAAATAATAAAAATAATTTTCCCATGAATGGTAAGGAGTTTGGGTTTTTTTTTTTTTTTTTTACTGCAGTCACTTTAACGCTAAATACTGTATTCTGTCATTGGCAGAGACAGTAAGAATTCTTTGCAACGTTTGAGGTCTTTTTCTCCCGCCAGTATACTTTTTGTAGAATGTCTGGAGTTCAGTAGATCACTTGTGGGTATCGTTTGTGAGATGCTGGTTGGCACCCACATAGCTACGGGACCAAAGTTAGGACTTCTATTTATTCGACACTGAATATTGCTAGCACCCACATAGCTGCAAGCTCCTCCCTGAGCCCACCCTTGGAACGTCTCTCTCCAGCCCATTTTGTAAATGGCCAGTTAGTGCCGATATTCAGTGGCACTTAACTGGGCCAGCCAACACAGACAACACAGCGCAATTTAAGTGGACAAAAGCTCACTTTGAATATCAACCCAGTCATGTCTAACTGTGTGTTTTTATAGGATTGTTTTGAGAGGGACAGTGGCGAGGTCAATATGGCTGTTAAGTTTCATTAACAAAATCTTGAGGGAGTGCCTTGTGGGCCTGAAAAAGCTAATGGGGAAGGGGGGATGCAAGAGTTAAGGTTCACATAGGGTGCCCAATATTCTTGCACCAGCTCCTTCTGTTACCAGTTAAAAAAAACTTTACAGAAAAGACTCTCAGAACTTATATAGTAAAGCTGCCATATCATGACAGCACTAATTAACAAGATTCAGATGGCAATGACCTTTTCTATGAAAAGACAGCACTGCAAATATTACAGTAGGCCCTACAAATCGCATGGATCCCTACACAGAAACTACATGATAGCAGAATACCTCACTTCATTTGCATGTACAATAGAACGCAGAAAGACCCTCACCAAATACAGAATAAGTGACCACAAGTTAATGAAATATACAGACAAACACTAAACTTCCACCTCACCCCTTTCTCTCCTGTTCTCTTTAAGCAGTAGAATGACTTTTCTTTATTGTGATCTGTCTACTGTAGCTTCATTTCTCCCCTTCTCTGCTTTGAAATTTGGTTACTGGCCAATAGAGTCACTGAGATAGGGCCCAGTGTGCTAATGCCTATGGATCCTCCTGGCACCACCTTCAAAATTCTGCTGCTTTAGGCGATCAGCTAGTTTGCCTAATGGAAGAACCAGTCCTACTTCGTACATAGTACTAATAATGAGGGCTGGCCCAAGGGTATCTGATGCTCTAGGGGAACCTTGAGCTGTACACTCTCCCCCCCCCCCCCCCCCAACGTAGGCCAGCATCTTCTCTTCCCTCCTACCCCCTCCCCATTCCATGTGCTATGTATCTTTCATTCCCTATTCCCAGGTGCCCAGCATCTTCCTTTCTCCTCCCTCCCCCCACCAAGTGCTCGGCATTTCTCTTTCCCCTCCCTACCCCCCCCACCCGATATCCAGCATATCCCCTTTGCCTCTCATGTCTGACATCTACTCTTTGCTCTTCCTCCCATGTCCAGCATCTCTCCAATATTGTTCCTATCCATTGTCCCTGTTCTCTGCCCCCACCCCCAATCCTCATGGACACTGCCACTGCAGCCATTCTGCCATCTTTGCATGACCACCCTAAAGTCCTGCAAAGTAGCAATCATAGCACAAGGCTTCTGAGCACAGGCAAATACTCAATTCTGCTTTGTCCCATCCCCTCCAGCAGGACTTTAGAGGGGGCAGGATCCAGCAGAGCTTGAGTGTGCACCTGCAATCAGAGGGCCTGCACTATGGATGCTGCTTTACAGGGCTTCAGGAAGGCAAGGCAAGGTGAAGGGTGGCAGTGGCAAGGCAAAGGTAGAGTGATGGAGGCAGTAGTGACAGCAGAGGAATGATGGAAGCAGGCCTTGTTCTGCCACACTACAGCTCTTGAACTCTACTGCCCTAGTAAAATGCCTAGTCCAGCTAGTGGCATGGCCGGCCCAGAATGAGAATGCCAATAATGTAGGAAGTTTGCCACATCACCTGCTGAATTTTTGTGCCGTACATGGAGCCGCTTACATCGATGACAAAAACCACATTTTTCTGCACTACTGGGAGATTTCGAGGAGCAAAGTAGTGAACGAAATAGCCATTGTAGATCTAGGCAGAGAAAGGAAAAGAAGAATAAACCAGAGATAGTAAGAGAAGAAAGAAGAGAGAGAGAATCACACGTGTTCACAGGAAGCATTGAACATTTAATAACAAGAAAATAATTCTGTGACAGGACTGTATCTTATCACACTCAGAATTTCTGGAACTCAGTATGATCTTAAGATGGCTGCTACTGTCCTTCATCCTCTGCTCCACCTGAGACTTTGCACTGACCTGCTTCAACTTCCCTCAATTCCATGAGATTTTGTGCTGATCTGCTCAATCTCTTCATATCTATCTGAGACTCAGCTCTGTTTTTCTAGTTCTCCGAGATTCTTATTGATCTAGCACTTCCCTTCCGGCTATCATTTTTTGCTGATCTGTTACTTTCTTCCCAGTCCCCCGTGATTCTGAATTCACCTGCTCCACCTCGTTCTAATTCTCTGAGAATCTGCATTGACCTGTTCCTTCATTCCCTGTTCTAGAGGCTGTGCTGGCCTACTTCTTTATTTCCATGTCTTTTCAGACTCTGCATTGAAGTAATCCATCTTTCCTTACTCTTCTGAGATTCTGACCTGTTTCTTCTTTCACCAGTCCTGTGACTTTTTTCTGAGTTGCTCTGTCTCTCTTCACGTCCTTTATGCTCACGTGTTGACCTACTCCATATCTTTCCATCCTTTAAACTTTACACTGATATGCTTCAGCTTCTCCTATTTCCTCCTTCCCCTAAGGCTCTTCACTGACTTGCACAATCTCTTCTTGACCCCTTGAGACTCTGTGGTGATATGTACTGTCTCTTCATTGCTCTCCTGAGGCTCTGCACTGACCTGCAGGTCTCCAGCCAGATCCTTCATGGTTGTGTCGTACTGTATCACAAAGTCGGCCATGATCCCTGAAGGGGAATAGGAAGCCTGCTGTTCAGGAGAGGGTAAGAAGGTAACACGGGCACAATTAGTGCCCTGTTCAATGGTGGTGCCTGGTGGTATCTCAGCTTCTCCTGCAGGACATAGCAAGCATAAGATAACAGCAGATGCTGTTATTAGAATAGGCTGATCATTATAACAAGAGAACTAGCTATGGTAGTATAAAAAAGAAGTGGCATACTAGGTCAGATCAAAGGTCAATCAAGCCCAGAATTCTGTCTCCAACAGTGATCAAGCCAGGTCACAAGTATCAGGATCTCAAAGAGTAGATCCATTCTTTGTTGCACACACCTATATATATTCTGTCGCTGTCCCAAGGATACATGACTAATCATGATCATGGATTTTTCCACCATAATGTTTGTCTAAATTCTTTTTAAACCCAGCTATGCTAATTTCCTTGACCACATTTTCTGACAACAAATGTCACAGCTTATTGTACATGGAGTGAAAAATGTTTTTCCCAATTTGTTTTAAATACATTTGCATAGAATGTCCCTGTTTTCTTAGTATTATTTATTTCTTTAAAGATTGATTGACCATCTTTATAAGGACAACCAGTATAGAATTTAAGAGTAAACAACTATTGCCTATTTTCCTATTCTATCTCACTCATAATTTTATAGACCTCTATCGTATCTCTTCTGTAGAAATGTACTGTAATTTATGCCCTGTAAGGTCCAGCATGACCAGGTCTAAGGATCTGAAGTATTGAATAAAAATAGATGGCTTGTAAGTTCCCCTGGTGTGTCTGGCCAGCTGTGGGCAATCATATGCTTGAGAGATAAGCTATGCTGGATAGATAAGTGGTTAATAGCAAACAAGACAAAGGGATGGTCTGAAGAAATCTCTAGGGTATTGTGTATAAGGAGATGGAGCAATGTAGGTGGTTAGAACGGAATGATCTGAGTATGCAAAATGACACGTACACATGTTTATGCAAGGGGGGAAGCAGAGGTGGAGCAGGTGAGTGGAAAAGCAAGGTTCATGCAGTGATCATGCTGTGAAGCCAACCAATGACAATGGAGAAAACCTATAAGCAAAAGTCTGGTAGGCTGGTTGGTGGAAGTTATGTTAACTGGGACATGATACAACAAAGTCATGTGATATAGTAACAGAGTTATGTGATATGGACACGTACATACAGTTAGATAAACGTATAAAAGGAATGGTTTATTACTACAGAAACAGGAATCTTGCTAGCACTGCGTAGCACTTTTTCTCCAGGCTGGTAATTCCTCCACAGGAACAAGAAAGGAAAAAGACTTTTTGTATGTACTACTTATGAATTGTAATTGGCAAAGCAGCAATTAGATGTCTATTTTCCAATTTGTAATAAATAAGCTTCTATGATAAATTTATGATTGTCTAATGGTGTATCTCTTTCTATGTTCTTTAATCAAAATTATTTTATCCAGGGAATAAATGTCTGAAAGTTTAGCCTTGCATCTTGCAGCCTGTCTGATAAGGAGTCATAGGTATAAGGTTAAACACAGCCAAGTAGTTTTACTCCAAGTAAGGAGAACTTCTCTAAGGCTGAAGTGTAGTCCCCTCCCAAGGGGCAGAGGTCAGGATTACACTTCTCAACTGTCTCTTCTCTAAGCCAAAGAACCCTAACCTCTATAGCCCTTCTTCATTGCAGAGATGTTTTATCCCCTTTATCATTCAGGTTGCTGTTTTCTGTTTTTGAGAATGGCCAATCAAAACTGCACACATTACTTAAGGTGTGGTCACACCATGGACCAATTCAGAGGCATTCTAATCTCCATTTTATTCTTTGTTCCTTAGTTCTGGGGAAATTCTGCACAATACAGAATTTGCACAGAACTCTCCACCTTCTGCAGACTGCGCAGAATTCTGTGCAGTTTGCTCTGCTGTTGCAGTGCAGTGCAGCGCAGCACAGCGCAGCACAGATGCTCTGTTTTCAGCTGCCTCCCTCCCTGCACACACCACTCCAGCACAGCAAAGGAGGAGTTGCACAGCCACACATTGAGCTATTTCCTCCTTCTCTGCTTCCCTGATCCCCAGTTGTTCTTCTATGCTGCATAGCTGTATAGAGATCCATGTGGCTCAAAGGAACATCGGAGCCAAGGATGGCAGAGGAGCCCAATATGCAGCTCCTTCTCTTGCCATGCTTGAGTGATATATTTTTACTTACAACAATACATCAAAACGCAGTCAATCCAATACTGACAAAAATTTGCACTAGTATATAAAATTCAAACAATGCTGAAATATCTTTATATGTTTATAAAGATATTTCAGCATTGTTTGAATTTTATATACTAGTGCAAATGTTTGTCAGTACTTGAATGATATGTCCCTAGAAAAAAAGTAGATGGAGTGTAGCGAAGGGGAGGGCTGGAAAAAGGTGGATGGAGGTTTTTTTTTTTGGGGGGGGGGGGACCTGATTAAAGGTAGATGAGATGTATGCATGTGTGCCATAGAAAGGGGGTGGAGGGATGCAGGAAGGTACTTGGGGTTGTGTATGCCATTGGGAAGGAGGCTGAAGCAAGATGGATGGGGTAATGTGTGCCAAGGAGAGGGAGGGCTGGAGCAAGGTGGATGGGGTGGTCTAAGTAATGAGGGGGGGGTACAGAAAGGTGAATAGTGCGTGTGTGTGACACGAGGGGCTGGAGAAAATGTGTGTATGTCATGGTGTGGAAGGCTAGAAAAAGGAGCATAGGGGATATGTATGCCATGGGAGGACAAGGAAGGGCTGGCAAAAGGTGGATGGAATGTGTGTGACGTGAAGATTGGGGCAGAGAAAAAGGTCACAATTGTTATCTCTCTTTAGAGCTTTCAAGTACACATACACAAAATTGATCATTTATTATAAGATCAAGGCATTACAGAATGCTGATCATTATACAAAGAGAAGTACACATCAAGCATATTACACTTATTTGGGATTTATTTTTTCTAGGCTTGCTTATCTGAAGTAGGCTGTGAAAACTGTAAGGCTGTTTATAGCTATTCTGCACGCTGTTTTACATTCTTTAATTTGTAATTTTTCAATTTTGTATTTATCTTTTTATTACTTTTTATTCTTTAATTTTTTTAGGGCTTCATTTTGATTAAAAATTGTAATCGCGATTAATCGCATGTCTCCCCCCCCCCCCCCCCCAGCTTCTTGTGACTCTGGGCAATGAAGGGTTAAGTGACTTGCCCAGCGTAACAAGGAACTGCAGAGGGGAAAAAACCGAAAACATACTTTTACTCGCGTGATTGATCACGTTTGAAATGCAGCCCTAATTTTTTCATGAGCTTGTATAGGGTATTTTAATAAAATGCGGACTTCTAGTCAACCGTGTATGCCATTGTTTTCATAATTTTAATAGATTGAAGAGTTTCATAGGCATATAGACAGGGCATGAGCACATAGTACCTCGGAGGGTGTTGGTGAGTAGGCGACTGGTACGCAGAGGCAGTACACGGATGTAGTTGATTCCAGTGCGCTCAGAGACTGTCACAGTCACAGTGAGATTGTGCACCACTTGCTGCGGCCGGACACTGACTGCATGCTCATATTTCCCCAGCTGTCGCCGCAGCAATTTCTCATAGGTTAGTGTGAACATGATTTCCTCACCACCTGCTACGCTGACCAGCACACGGAACCTCTCTGTCTCACGATCCCTGCAGTGGCAGCAAACAGGTTTGCATAACAGCAAAGCACTTGTCCTTGATCTGCATCTGCTCATAGCACACAAAAGGGAGCAGAAGAACAGGAGAACCAGAGAGCAGGATGAGAAAAGAATAGGAGCAGAACAAGCAGCACAAAAAGCAGGTGAACAAAGAGCATGAGAAAGGAGAACAGGGGGAGAAGAAAAGGAAGACGAAGCAGCAAGCGGGAAACAGTTTCTCACTTGGTTCCAACATGAGCAGCTGTTCTCCCATGCTTTCTGGCCTCATCATACAGTTTCTTAGCCTGGAGTTTCTCTTTCACCTCAGCCACAAAGACTTTGCCTTCAGTTGTTCTAATTAATCAAAAAGAAAAAAAAACTACTGAGTGAAGGAGTGATAGAACAAAGATGACATTGCTTTAGGGTTACCATAAGGCTCCAGAAAAAAGAGAACAGATTGCTTATATAGCATGATGGAATATTTTGGTCAGTGTTTCCCATCTTTTCAAGCACTACATTAACAAAAATGTTATAGGGCATTCCAGCCTTCATGGAGCAGGCAATATAGACCTAGGGGGATATCATAGGTAAGAGAGGGGGGAAAGAACTAGGTGCACATTGAAAGCCGCACCAGTCTGTGTCAAATTTTAAAATAAATCAAAAGAAGAATGAGAGGCAAAGACAAACATGGATTCATCACAAAGGACCAGCCCGCCTCTATGCATAAGTGCAGAAGATGGCAGAAGTCAGTGTGGTGTGGCCAGCCAGCTTGGTTGGTTGCCTTGGCTGCCACAAAGGCTAACAGCACTCCTCCACTGCTGCTGCTGCACTCAACACTCAGAGCAAGTACATTACCCTGGCTAAACGCGCTGTGATTGGCTCGGAGACTTCCGGGTCTCTCAGCTGAGTGAAGGACGTCCAAAAAGGAAGTTTTTATTGTTGCGGGGGGGGGGGGGGGACGTCCAAAAAGGACGTCTTTTTGGATGGACGTCTTCAACTGCACTCTCCTTGGATCGAGCCACATTGGTGCCTTCCTGCAGCAGGCCGTGGAGGGAGTGAGCGGTGCAATGTCTTCCTTTCGGGCAGCACAGGGAGGCATATTTGGTATGCGCAGAGCAGTCAGCATAACGCTTGGCTGCTCTGCGCATGCTTGACTGGCCAACTGTTTAGCGATGGAATAGAGAATGCAAGTGAGCTACAACGAGCAGCTCATTTGCATTCCCTTTCCTTGATGCATTCCCGTTGCTTACTGATTCGCTAAGGAATCAGTAAGCAACAGGCATTAACGATTGTTTTAGTGCATCTTGGCCTCAGACTGGGGCAAACAAACAAAGGTAACAGACCACTCAGCAACTCTCCACGCTTTTTCACAAGCCAACAATTCTACCCTTCCACTCTCCAGCTCAGCAAAATCACAAATGGGTCCAAAAACAAGTTTAATCTTGAGCTAGTCGTTTTTAAAGAAGGTCTAAATCATGACATTTTGTTTCCGGCAGACAGTATTCTGGGGTGTACTCCATCAGATCCCACTGACTTCTTTGTTTTCAGTGTAAATATTTTAAGTACTTCCTCCTGTGCAAATGGGCCTGTGACCATTTCTCAATCATATGTCAATCTGATGGATCTTATAAGAATGGCACTGTTCAGTCTCTGCCCTTCCTCAGTTCCACCTAAAATTACCAATTAATGCAATTTTCTTGTTACTCTCTCTTTTTATTTAAGAATGTAAACTGTTTTCCAGAGGGTTCCTTTGTGCAAGAAACAATCAGGTCTCAGTCCTGAGGGTATAAAATCAGGTTAGAAAATCAGATTAGGATTTGCATAGATGTAGAAATGAAAACATTCCTTGTGCCCCATGTCCTGACCATAGGTCAACCCTGCTTTACAGCCTAAAATACTAGGGCATTCACCTCTTGTTTATCTTTCACCACAGTTCCAGCACACAAGTTAAATTGGATATTCTCCGAGAACAAGTAGACCATGTTATTCTCACATGTGGGTCATGTCATTCGTCATCCATGGCGCTTGGTGCGGAACGCTTTTACAGTGTACTATATCTTTAAGAGCTTGTGACAGTGCTCCCACCATGCATGCGCGAGTGCCTTCCCATCCACCGCAAGAGCATGGGACCATCAGTCTCTCTCCATCCGCAGTGAGGAGAGAACACATTGCGCGTGGCTCCTCACAGCATCTGAGTGCATGATTTTTTTTCCTTTGAGCTTTTGTGCCTTCCCTTCCGGTGTTTTTCATCCTGCTTACTCTGTTTCCCTCTTCAGGTTATTTTTCTCCTTCCCTTCTAGGTTTAGTAAACTTTTTCCCCAGTTTTAAGTATCTTTTATTTTTCTCAGGCTCTCTAGGCCTTCTTAGGCCTGAACTGTGGCCAGAATCTATCCGTGTAATTTTTCTTCTTGATTTGCTCCTTTTTCTTTCACCATCGAGTCATTTGATTTGGCCACAGGCTGTTTTCTCTTCCATCGAAGGTTCCTAATGGGTTCAAGCGCTGTGCTTGGTGCAGTCGGACCATCTTTGGGGCTGACATCCATTCTTGGTGTATCCAGTGTTTAGGGCCAGACCATAACTCTACTACTCTAGAACATTTTTGCAGCCAGGTCCGAATCTTCGACATTGGCATCGGTGCTTCCACACATGGGTGTCCTTTTGACGGTTCCACCGGCTGCTTGCTGGGGCGAGTTCCTGACTACTGAGAGTAGCTAAGTGAAAGACCCTTGAAGATGCTTGGTTAGCGAAACATGGTCATGTCGGTCTCTTCCGAATATCATCATCAGTTGATTTAAGCTGAATTTACTGTGGAGGATGCAGTGAAGAAGATTGTTCAAGCTGAGTTGGCACTACTATTGAACTCTTTTGCAGTGCTCATCGACTACTATTTAATAGAGCCCGCAGACCCTTTGAGCATTTGTCAAAGATTGTGAACTACTCTACAACGTATGTTATGATTCTGTGGTGAATACGCAGTATGAGCTCATTATAGAGTTCACACGTTCAGCAAAGACTATCTACATCTGCTCATAAAGGAGTTTATATGTTGAGCAAAAGACTTTCTACAACAATATGAAAAGAATTGCTGCACATCTTCATATAGTAGTTTTTGTATAGGTTTTATATCCTTTAATGTTTATAGTATTATGTGGAGTGATTTTAGGTTGTGTATGTGAGTTATGAATGAGAGTGTGTAAATACGATTGGATGACAGGATATACATTGTTTAGATTATTTTGATATTTAATAAAGATTGAATTGGTCAATAATTGTTTAATGGTTGCTTGATAGTTCATATTTTGATATTTGTGTGCAACCATTGTTCATGTTTGAACCTGAGTTAGAATTATATATATAACGTATTGAGTGAATTCCTTCAAAAAGGCGGTATAAGGATTTATTTACCGCCTTTTTGAAGGAATTCACTCAAGGCGGTGTACAGTAAGAATAGATCAAACATGAGCAATAGGCAATTAGAGCTGTAAAAATATTCAAGTAACAATACAAAGTATGGCATGGTATACTAGCAATGTCAACACAATACGTAATAGAACATTATAATTGGTAGTGAAGGGTAAGGCAAAGTTGTAACATATAGATGAGTAAGAAAGTAGGAAGAATTAGAAAGCAAGGTGACTGATTTGAAGAAAGTTGCATATGAGGTCAGAGAGATGGTTAAATATCATCAAACATATAAATGGCAAGTGACCGACTCACCAGCAAATGCGCACTAGAGACTTCCCTCTCTGTCCCGCCCTCATGTCAAGACTTGATGACGTCAGAGGGCGGAACAGAGAGGCAAACGGAGTTGGACTGTCGGACGCTGCCGCTGGAGCCTGGAAACGAACATCGCGCACACCAACCTCCACACTCCCCCCCATCCCTGCCACCGCTCCCGCCCCCCTCCGCATCGGGCCCCCTGCACTGACCTGACAGCACCTCTCACCTCCGTGTGGAAGCGCTGCAGACAGCAGCAGAGCGATCTGCTGCTGCCTGCAGCGCTTTCACACGGAGGTGAGAGGCGCTGTCACGTCAGTGCAGGGGGCCCGGCACGAAGGGGGGAGGGAGCAGCGGCGAGGAGGGTAGTTGGAAATCTCGCCCGTTTTAACGGGCTTAACGGTTAGTATATATATATTTTTTTATCTACCATGAAGAAACATGAGATACATCTGTAAACCAAAGAGGCAGTGCATGCATACTCATTGTGGATATCTTGAAAACCTGACTGGCTTGGTGTGTCCCCAGGACTGGGTTGAGAACCACTGCTCTAGATGGATTTTAAATGGAAGAGGAACAAATAACCGTCCATGCTGGGAAATATGCACAGAAAGCAAAGAAGCATAAGGAACAAGCATATTAGTGACATATTCTGGAGAACATGTATAGTTGGCACTGCCCCCAGAACACCTTAATTATACACCATCCACTTTGTGAATAGCACTATACATATAATGCTGCCTAATATTAATTTAAAAAAAACACTTGGAGTTTCCGCATGGTGCCAAATGTCTCACGTGCTTATTGAATATCTAGCTCACTGTTTTGATCTATTTGAGGTCAGTAATCGTTTGAGTTTCTATGTGTAGTGACTTGTATTTTATAAATAAGACTTCTGTTCTGAGTTGTTTATAAATTGTAAAGCTAGATGTATTTTTCCAGTTCATTAGATTTTCTTTTAGAGTTAAAAAATAAAAAAAAAATCTGTGTTTATTTGTATTTTCATGTTGTAGGTGCCGTTGCTGTGTAGCTGGGGAATCTGGAGTCAATCTCAGGCTCAGAAGAAAGTGGGGTACACAGATTGAAAGAGGCAGCTTCCTAGATACACTTGCTTTGTATATGTTCAATGAACATTATGCTGTTGTAAAGGTCTGCAAAGGTAAGACAGGCAGGCTTTGTTCCATGTTGAATAACGATTTTTGATATGTTTTATTTATTTATTTATTTATTTGTTGCATTTGTATCCCACATTTTCCCACTTAGTTGCAGGCTCAATGTGGCTTACATAGTACTGTTACGGCGTTTGCCAGTTCCGGTATGAACAAATGCAAGGTGATATTGTGGTACATTAAGGTTCATGTATGGTAAATACAATGGGGGAACTTAAGAGAAGGAAGAAGAGTTAAAAATGCCCATTTCGGTCTTTGGTTTCGTTGTGTCGCAGGTGTCCAGGTTTTTATGTTGGGTCAGTGGGATATGCCTTTCTGAACAGGTTTGTTTTTAGTAGTTTTTGGAAATTTAGGTGGTCGAGCGTAGTTTTTACTGCTTTTGGCAGTGTGTTCCATAGTTGTACGCTTAGATATGAAAAGCTAGATGCGTAAATTGATTTGTATTTGAGTCCTTTGGTGCTTGGGTAGTGGAGATTTAGGTATGATCGTGCTGATCTTGTAGTGTTTCTGGTTGGCAGGTCTATGAGGTCTGTCATGTATCCTGGGACTTCGCCGTATATAACTTTATGGACTATTGTACAGATTTTGAATGCAATATGCTCTTTGATTGGGAGCCAGTGCAGTTTTTCTCGGAGGGGTTTGGCGCTTTCAAAACGCGTTTTTCCAAATATAAGTCTGGCTGCTGTGTTTTGGGTGGTCTGAAGCTTCTTTATGATTTGTTCTTTGCAGCCCGCATAAATTCCATTGCAACAGTCTGCGTGGCTTAGTACCATTGATTGTATCAGGTTGCAAAATATTTCCCTCGGGAAGAATGGTTTCCCGCGTTTGAGTTTCCACATTGAGTAAAACATGTTCTGAACCTAGGCTCAGTTGGCCTTTGTCTAAAGGGCTTCACCACAGGCCCAGAAACCCAGGCCACATGCACAATCTATTACAGCCCAATTTTACATAAGCAAGGCCTGCTCAAGGGTTGTGATGCCATGAGCCAATAATTGCTTTTGTGCCCCCATTTTTGGGCCAATCTTGTGAAATGAGCCATACAGATTTCAGCCAGAATAGACGGTGGCAGGAGCATAGCCACAGGTAGGCCTGGGCAGTCTGCATTTTTGGCCCATCTAGCAGTGGCCATCCTGGCTGGTTTTCACAGAGAGAGGCCGGGAGCAGGCAGAACAGAAAGCCTATCACTATAAGTGCCGACCTTCGGACTCAGGGGGTGATCCTTCCCAACCTACCCACTCCTCTACTGCTGCTCAAAGACTTGCAGCAGCCATTCAAGACCAGAAGGCAACATGGGACGTCTCGGCCACCTGCACACTGATGGTTCTGCAGCATTCTGCCCCACAAGACAGAGACTTCCTGTTTTTTTAGGGGCAAGACACTGCAGTGTCATCAGCATGCATGTGACTGGGAGGTCGTGTGCTGCCTTCTGGGCTTGAATTGTCACTACAGGTTTTTGGGTGGACTAGTAGCGGCCACAGGGAAAGGAGCTGCTGTGGGGGATAGGGAGATTTAAAGCAAAGATGGAAGGAGGCGGGAGCTAAGGACCCAGAGGGAAGGGGGGGGGGGGGGGATAAGGACACTGATAAGGAAAGGGGAAATAAAGAAGAGAATCTGGATTGGTTGGGGAGGGGTGTCAGAAAAAGGATTATAAAGAGAGTGCATGCTAGACATGAGGGAAAGAATGGAGGAAGATTCTGAACACAAGGAGGGACAGGACATCGAGAGGGCATGCTGGACATGAGGGTAGGAACGGGAGGAGATTCTGGACACAGGAAAATAAGGACAAGGACACAGAGAAGAAATGGATGGTGACATGGAAAGAGAAGGAATGTCCTAATTCTGCAGTACACCAGTTGTTGGGGGAGGGACCAAGTGGTTCTGTGAATGCAGAATATATGTTTGGATTTAATATTTATGAATGAAGAATATGTACGTTGAGGGACCTTGGAAGAAGGTGTGGCTTAATGGAGGCTGAAGAGTCCAATCTGTTGTACCACTTCCCTGCCCTCTCCCCAGCTTTCAATGCAGCCTGCAGACACTTATTGCCCTGCCACCCTTACTACAGTTATTTGTTTGGAGCAGAACAGGAAGCGGGGTTTTTCTCCTTTCAAAAAAGATGGCAATTCATGTAGTTGTTGGGGATCTGTAAGCCCCACCAGCTGAAGACATCCACAGCCCACCAAACCCCAGTTAGAAAACCATGACACTGCTGACACGCTCAGTTCTCACATATGCTCAGTTCATGCATGAGAACCAAGCAGGCCAGCGGTACTAGTTTTGGTAGAGTGCTACCACAGACTGCCATGGTTTTCTAAACATGTGTCGATGAGCTGCAGATGTCTTCAGCTAGCAGGACTTACATAGTAACATACATAGTAGATGACGGCAGAAAAAGACCTGCACAGTCCATCCAGTCTGCCCAACAAGATAAACTCATATGTGCCACTTTTTGTGTATACCTTACCTTGATTTGTACCTGTCTTTTTCAGGACACAGACCGTATAAGTCTGCCCAGCACTATCCCCGCTCCCCAACCACCAGCCCCACCTCCCACCACCGGTTCTGGCACAGACCGTATAAGTCTGCCCAGCACTATCCTCGCCTCCCAACCACCACCGGCTCTGGCACAGACCGTATAAGTCTGCCCAGCACTATCCCCGCCTCCCACTACCAGCTCTGCCACCCAATCTCGGCTATGTTCCTGAGGATCCATTCCTTCTCAACAGGATTCCTTTATGTTTATCCCATGCATATTTGAATTCCGTTACCGTTTTCATCTCCACCACCTCCAGCAGGAGGGCATTCCAAGCATCCACTACTCTCTCCCTGCCAGCTAAGATATTTAATTTTTCAATTTCATAGAGGAACCAGGAGGGGAGGGAAGAGAAAATGTGTGCCCACCCAACCTACCTGTTGACTCATCCAAAAATTATCTTCTGGCTATGTAACTGCACTGGTTTAATGATTTAACTTACTAGATTCAGTGCCATTATTCATATAGGTAGTGGAGCTGAATATAAGGATACTGTAGTGACTCTGCAGGCACTATCCCCCAGATTCTATATAGCATGCCTAGAGATCTGCTCCAAAATCTAAGCGTATTCTGTAACAATGTGCATAACTTAATTGGCTTAACAAGCCAATAATCATTGATAACAGCACTTAAGTAATAATGAGCACTAATTGGCAATAATTTGAATTGATGAGCACAACTAGTTAAGTGTATTATAACGCAGTGCGCTAACTACTAACACATGCAGACAAAAAGGGGCATGGCTATGGGTGGGGAATGGGCATTTCATGGGCATTCGGAAATTTACACTCATAGTTACAGAATATGGCCCAGTGCACCTAAATCTACGCACCAGGTTTTACGCCATGTTTTTATTGGTGTAAATTGATGCTTGTAGTTTTAGGCACTGGGATATTGACTAAGCATAATTCTATATATCATGCCTAAATCTAGGTGCTACTTATAGAATACACTTAGGTGAAAATGTTTTCTGCATAGATTTTTTAGGTGCCATATATAGAATCCCCCCCCCCCCCACACACACACCAGTGGCGTAGCTACGTGGGGCCACAGTGGCCTGGGCCCCATGCCGATGACCCTCTCAACCCCTCTCCCGCCACCAACCCTCCCCCGCCGCCACCATCGACTACCTTTGCTGGTGGGGGACCCCAACCCCAACCAGCCGAGGTCCTCTTCTTCCAGCGCAAGGCTTCGTTCTGTTTCTGTGAGTCTGACGTCCTGCACGTACAACGTGCCAGAGCTGCAACCTGAACGTTTAGAGAACCTAACGCCAATCCTTTCTGAAGACCTACCTGGAGAAATGCTAGGATATGTGCAATCTGAGCAGAAAAGAGAGATCTTGCTGAAGTTTCCTCAGCTTTAAAACTTCTAAATAATTTCACAGGCGTGAAACACAGCCATCTGATGCATGTCTCTAATGAACAGAAGTGTCTGTTAAATATTAGATACTGGACTTTAAAAAACAAATTACCTTGCTTCAAGTTTTAAAAGTACACAATATAGATAGAATTAGCTGACTGACTTCATATCTCATTCCAAATAAGAAATCTTTATTGAAGCAACAACAGAGCTCAGCTTCCTAGGAAGCTGATACTTCAAAGGGTCTCAGACACGCAGCAAGTGCTATCTACATAATTAACACTCCATTGTTAACTGCTCCCAAAGACAAACCGTCTTTAACTATACTCTGAAACGATACAAGTCTACATGCAGTGAATTCCAAACAAGAAAAACAATATTTCTGACTTAAATGAGACTGTTTAAGTGAATTTAGAAAAAGAGTTAAACAGTAAGTTGACTCAACATTTTGTGTTGAATAAAGATAACCAAGGGTAATCATCAAGAACCAAGTTTTGTGGAGATTTAAAAACAGTACTGTATTAGCATTTCCCCTGGCTACACTCCAAGGTGTGCTTAAGGTCAATGATGCCCCTTTGTCTTTAAAATGCCTGAACTGCTCAGATCACCACCTCCCTCCCCCCATTGCCTGCAGTAATTCCAATTCTGCAACTTGAATAAGAGAATTATCTGGATTTGTACATGGTGGCCTGATGCCCACCCTAAACTCTCCCTTCAAAGCTGCACAACTAACTATGGAAGAAGAGCAGCCTGATAGAGGAACCCAAGGAGTATTTCAGGTCAATTCTCTCCATTGTCTTACAAATGCCTATCCTGCTTAGCACTGTGCTTATAATCAAACCTCAAATAGCAAATAAAGGAAATTAACAACTTTATAATAGGAGAGCTACACTGTGGCCTCTCACCTGATCTAAACTCCCCCTACTGCTGCATGACAGACTACGGAAGAATGCAAAGAGCACAGGGGCGGAGGTGAACCAAATCCAAATGACCAGTCCAAAACACAGTAGTAATGGCACCAAAAACAAAGTTTATTAGGACCCTACACGGTCCGTGTTTCAGCTAAAAGCCTTCCTCAGGGGCAGTGGCGTAGCCAGACTGCTGATTTTGGGTGGGCCTGAACCCAAAGTGGTTGGGCACAAAATTTTCTCTCTACCCCCCCTCCCCCAGCAAAATTTAGTCACATTTTCAGTGAGCTTTCAGAGGCCAAAACCTCCTGCCTCAGGTCAGTATAATGCTGTTCCGGTATCCTCTCCTGACCTAAGGAAGGAAGTATTGGTCTCTGAAACTTTATTAACACAGGTACCATATTACTTTATCCTAAATTAAAAATAAAATTATTTTCTTTACCTTTGTTGTATGGCCATTTACTTTTTCTCATTGTGTTGCTCCCAGTCTCTAGATTCTGCTTTCCTTCATTTTTGCTGAACTCTTCTGCCAGGGTTTCCTGGCCATTTGTCATTTTTCTCTCCTTTTTCTTTGCTTTCTTCAATATTTTTCTGCCTCTCTCTCTCTGTCCAGATTTAATTCATTCTTACTATCCATTCTTTAATTTCCTTCATCTACTTATGGCTTTTCATCTTTTTCTCACCCTTGTTCTCCCCGTGCCCCTTCCTCTTATTCTCCAGTCTTTCACTACCCCCTTTTCCATGCAGCAGCTCTCCTCTTTCTCTCCCCATCCTTCCAGTGTCTCCCCTCTCTTTCCCCATCCTTCCAGTGGTCTCCCCTCTTTCTTTCTGCACCCTTCCATCCATTGTCACCTCTTTCTCCCTACCCTTCCATCCAGCGTCTTCCCTCTTTCTCTCCCCATCCTTCCACCCATCTACCCTCTCTCCTGATCCTTCCATCTAATGTCTCTCTCTCCCTCCTTCTAACCAGTGTCTCTCTATCTCTACCCTTTTCTGTTCAGTGTCCCTTCTCTCTCCACATCCTTCCAGTCTCTCCCCTTTCTCTCTGCATCCTTTCATCCATCTCCCCTCTTTCTCCCCATCATTCCATCTGTTTTCCCTCTTTCTCTCCCCATCCTTCCATCCGTTTTCCCTCTCTCTGCCATCCTTCCATCCGTTTTCCCTCTCTCTCCCCATCCTTCCATCCATTTTCCCTCTTTCTCTCCCCATCCTTCCATCCATTTTCCCTCTCTCTCCCCATCCTTCCATCCGTTTTCCCTCTTTCTCCCCATCCTTCCATGTTTTCCCTCTTTCTCTCCCCATCCTTCCATCCGTTTTCCCTCTCTCTGCCATCCTTCCATCCGTTTTCCCTCTTTCTCTGCCATCATTCCATCCGTTTTCCCTCTTTCTCTGCCATCATTCCATCTGTTTTCCCTCTTTCTCTCCCCATCCTTCCATCCGTTTTCCCTCTCTCTCCCCATCCTTCCATCCGTTTTCCCTTTCTCCCCATCCTTCCATCTGTTTTCCCTCTTTCTCTGCCATCATTCCATCTGTTTTCCCTCTTTCTCTCCCATCCTTCCATCCGTTTTCCCTCTCTCTCCC